>NC_141464.1:6312500-16312500 GCF_015680905.1 Coptis chinensis | reverse complement strand
TTCTTCTTCAACAGTTAAGGCTGCCGGTATGTTTGAGATTGAACCCGATCCTAAGCTTAAAACTTTAATCGAATCTCTCACTAGAAAGGTAGAAGCTATTTCTGTTCAACAAAAGCCTATCCCCATCATGAATGTCAACTTTAATCCATGTAATTTCTGTTTGAGTCCTGAGCATCCCGACTCCTATTGTCCTTTCGCCTATGAACAACAAACATCACAAACAGATAATGTTTGCTCCATTAATAGCTATCCTATTCCTAACGCCCCTTGGAGATAACATCCCAACTTCAGTTGGAGAAATAATCAACAAGTTACACCTCCAGGGTATAATAATCAAAATGTTAGGCCAGCAAACAATTACAACCAAGCTCCACCACGACAAGGACAAGGACAAGGGAATTATAATAATTATAACAATAATAATTATAATGCTAATAGAGGTATAATTCCGGTTAATCATAACTATTACAACCCACCTGTTAATAATAAACGTGACATAGTTCCTGTCACACAACCTGTAACAAACACTCCTCTACAACCGGATTGTTTCGACGCCTTTATGCAAACCCAACAACAGATTTTACAGTCCATCCAACTTTCCTTACAGCAGTTAGCCCAAGAGAAAGTACAACCCAAAGGTGTGTTTCAAGTCAAGCGATACCTAATCCTAAAACAACAAACACAGCCTTTAAGGTAAACGATAATACTAGTAATGAAAATGGAAACATAGGTGAGCTAAATTCCATCACCACTCTCCATTCTAGCAGAGTGGTTGATAACGCCGTAACTATGCCTATAGTTACCCCACCGGTAGTCCCTACACCAAATATTGTACTAGATACCGAAGTAATAACTGAAGATCCTACCCCAGTAGAGGTACCAGTTAAACCACAACTTAAGAAACAAAAAGCCAAGGTTAGACATCCTGTTGATCCATACGCTAAATATAGAGAGAAACTACCGTTTCCCCAAAGATTAGTCATGTTAACCAAGGATACGAATTTCGATGAGATTAGGGAGGTTTTCAAAAATCTAACGATAAACCTACCCTTTCTGGAAGCAATTAAAAAGTTACCTCACCATGCTAAGTTTTTTAAAGAGTTGTGCACTACTAGGCGTAAGACAAATATTCCTAAAGAAACCTTTCTAACTTAACATAATGGAATCGTTAAGTACAAGAACCCTGGTAATCCTACTGTACAATGCACCTTAGGAGATTCTCACACGATGACCGTGCTATTAGACCTGGGGGCAAGTATTAACTTACTCCCTTATTATTTATATAAACAAATAGGTCTACAGGAGATGCAACCTACTAAAATGACATTGCAATTAGCGGATCGGTCTATTAAATATCCTAAGGGTGTGGTTGAAAACGTGCTTGTTAAGGTTCAGGATTTCTACTATCCTGCTGATTTTGTTATCCTCGATACAGAAGTCGATAACGACTCTGTTTAGATCATCTTAGGGCGTCCCTTCTTGGGAACTGCCAATGCGGTTGTAAATTGCCGTGATGGTTCAATGTCCATGTTTTTTGGCCATATTTCTATTGAGGTAAATGTTTTTAAAATGATGAAATAGTTACCAAATTTGTCTGTAGATGGGGAGGTTAGCATGATCGAGAGCTTAGCTCAAGACTATTTTAACAATACGTTTCCAGAAAACTAGATACATAAATTCTTTTCCTTTGGAAGTTCAATTTTCGTCTGTATTGGTCACGCTTATTATTGTTTTTTAGATGGCTACTTTGGCTATTTTCAAATTATTATTGATATTGATGACCAATAAAAGACTACCTTCACATGTCCTTTTGGAACATATGCCTATAAACGAATGCCTTTTGGCCTTTGTAATACTCCTGGTACCTTCCAGCGGTGTATGCTTAATATATTTAATGACATGGTAGAGCGCTTCATGGAAGTTTTCATGGATGATTTTTCTATCTATGGAGATTCTTTCACTGACTGCCTGTCTAACTTGTCTAAGTTTTTGACACGGTGTGAAGAGAAGAGTCAGGTTTTAAATTGGGAAAAATGTCATTCCATGGTGAAAAAGGGAATAATGCTAGGTCGCATTGTGTCTAGTGATGGCATCGAAGTAGATATAGCCAAACTAGATAATATAGCGTCTCTACCTATGCCACAGACTGTCCGTGATGTTAGAGCATTCCTAGGCCATGCAGGGTTTTATAGGCGCTTTATCAAAGATTTTTCAAAAATAGCTAGGCCTTTAACTAATTTGCTCTTAAAGAATGTCATTTTTATTTTCAATTATAATTGTAAACAGGCTTTTGAAACTTTAAAAGCTGCTTTAACATCTGCACCCATTATACAGCCTCCCAATTGGTCTAAACCTTTTGAACTCATGTGCGATGCTAGTGATTATGCCGTTGGTGCTGTGTTAGGTCAGAAACTAGATAATAAGTCCATTGTCATTTATTATGCTAGTAAAACTTTAAACGATGCTCAAAGGAATTATACAACTATGGAAAAAGAATTCTTAGCTGTCGTTTATGCTTTAGATAAGTTTCGTCCTTATTTGGTTGGTACTAAGACTTTAGTTTACACGGACCATGCAGCCCTTAGGTACCTTCTCCGAAAGAAGGATGCTAAGCAGAGATTAATCCTATGGATTCTTCTCCTACAAGAGTTCACCTTAGAAATTAAGGACAAAAGAGGGGTCGAAAACGTAGTTGGCGACCACTTATCTAGACTAACAAATGACGATGATAGTAATTCTGAGTCCATACCTGACTCTTTTCCTAATGAGCATCTGTATGCTATTTTGTCTGCACCATGGTATGCTGGCATTGTTAATTATTTAGCTTCTGATATTATTCCTGTTGTTTGGTCAAGAAATGAACGTAAGAAGTTCTTGGCCAGAGTTAAGCTATACTACTAGGATGATCCCTATCTTTTTAAGTATTATGCGGATAAGATTATTCGTCGTTGTATTCCCCAATGGGAATATAACAAGCTTCTATCATTCTGCCATGACAAAGAGTGTGGTGGCCATTTTAATGGTATGAAAACAGCTGCTAAAATTCCGCAATGTGGGTTTTATTGGCCTACCCTTTTTAAAGATGTCCAAGTGCATTGCAAGACGTGTGTTCATTGCCAACAACTTGGGTGAATCACTAAACGTAAAATGATGCCATTAAATCCAATCATGGTGGTAGAAATTTTTGACGTATGGGGCATTGATTTCTTGGGTCCATTTATTATTTCCCATGGCTACATTTATATTCTAGTCGCCATGGACTACTTGTCTAAATGGATAGAGGCCATGGCTTGCCGTAGCAATGACCATAAGACAGTTGTGTTTTTTGTTAAAGAATATATTTTCTGTCGGTTTGGCATTCCCAAAGCCATCATTAGTAATGGTGGAACATATTTTTGCAACAGAGTTGTTGCATCTCTAGTGAAAAAGTATGAAGTTACACATAAAGTAGCAACTCCTTATTATCCACAAACTAGCGGCCAAGTAGAAGTTTCTAATAGGGAAATCAAAAAAATCTTAGAAACAACTATAAATCCTGATAGGAAAGATTGGTCTAAGCGTCTAACTGATGCCTTATGGGCGTATATGACTGCTTTTAAAACTCCTATAGGTATGTCTCCCTTCAGACTTGTATTTTGGAAACCTTGTCATTTGCCCATTGAATTGGAGCACCGTGCTATGTGGGCTATAAAAAGCCTTAACTTCAAATTTGATGAGGCGGGTGTCAAGCGCAAGTTGCAATTGAATGAGCTTGAAGAAATCTGTAGCGATTCTTATGATCTCGCAAAGGATTATAAGGCTAACATGAAACGTGTTCATGATAAGCAAATCTTGCACAAAGAGTTTGTGGTTGGTCAAAAGGTGTTGCTTTATAACTTCGATTTGCATATTTTTCTCGGGAAATTAAAAACCCGTTGGTCTGGTCCTTTTCTGGTTATTGAAGTCACCCTGTACGGGGCAATCACCTTGGTAAATCCCAAGGACAACATTACCTTTCAAGTCAATGGCCAACGGTTAAAACATTTTCACGAGTTAATGTCCCCTGATGTGGAGGAAGTCCTTTTACAGGACCCTGTCTATGAGGACTGACCGTTGTTGTTTGGTGTACTTCTTTTCACTTCGATATATTGGTAAGTGCACCATTCAGGTAACTAGGCCCTCTCTATGGAGTGTGTGAATGTAAGTACCGGATCCTAAGTCCACGTTTAACATAATTCACGTTTTCCACTCTTGCATGTTTTCTTGGTTTTTGAGTCATGTTTCTCTATGGTGTGAATTATGGCTTTATTGCTTTATTATTTTTCTTATATTAATCTGTAGTCATAAAAAGTATTTTTTTTTTAAAAAAAAAACCATAAAAATTATAATTTAGGAAGTCTCGGGAATTTGATTTAAAAAACCCACGTCTAAAACAAATTTTCTAAACTCTGTTCTATAAAATTTGTTTGGGGGTGGGGTGTTGGTCTTTCCATTCTTGTTTTCTTAACTTTCTATTCTTGTTGTTTATACTGTTTAGTTGTAATTTGATTCGGGCTGACACTATCTATGAATTTAGATTTTAGTTATTCGCATAACTGATATTATGCACGCACTTTAAGGTATTTTCCATCTTTTTATAAGTCAACCATAGTTAGAATAGAGTGTTTTATGGATAATTGGATTGGTAATTCTCTCCTGATCGTTTTCATATCTCATTCACCAAAATCGGACTGGTAACGAATCGAGAATTTCAGTTTTAATTTGCGCGCATAAAAACGGAATTGTGTCAAATCAAATTGGGCTTGGGCCCAAATATTGCATGCCCGTGCGCGGCACGTGTGACGTCTTAAACCCTAAAACAGATCGCGAGTTCATCTTCTCTAATTCTCGCCATTATCAACAGTTTAAACCCTAAAAAAAAAAAAAAAAAAAAGAGAAACCCAAAACCCACCGACCCCTTGAGTCCCCCCCACTCCAAATTCGCTAATTACATCATATTTACCTTCTCCACATCATCCATACCTCCATCAAACCTCCGAAAATATAGAAAAAAACCAATAAATTCCAACCACCACTGCGCCCACTCCAAAATTGTGAGTGAATTTGATTCAAACTCGTTCCCCACATTGCATTCAAGCCCACAAATCGACTTCAAATCTCAATGGCTCAAAAATGAAGAATGTTGTCTGAACAAGCTTTTACTGCCGACCACTTTACGCCGTTTTTTAGTGACGAGATGATTAGTAGGGATTGGAATAGGCTGTGGTATTTGACTAATAACTTTTATCACACCGATTTGGTGTTACAATTCTATAAGAGGAGGGAGTTGGAGGGTCATAATTTTTTTGTGAAGGTGAATGGGACGAGGAGAGAAGTTTGTAGAGATGTGTTGGTTGATATTTTAGGCATTATGCCAAAACGCCATCTTGAAGCCACCTTGCAGGAATCCCAGTATGGTGGAGTTCCTGCATTGATGAGAGACATTGTCATGGAGGGACAGTACAATCCGAAATCACATTGTGTTCGACAGTCATCTCTGCGAACCAACCAGTTGGTTGTAGCCCAGTGGATTGGTAAGAACGTCATTGGGAAAGAGAAAGTCAGCGACATCGGTTTGAACTGTCTACACGTTCTCTGGATATTGCAGGAGAAGAGGTATAAATTCTGCATCCTCGATTTTATATTAAACATGATTAGAGGAGTTGGAAAAAGTATTGCACCCTTCCCTGTATTGATCACTAAGATCATGATGAGTTTTAGAGCTATTTCGAAAAGTGATCGTATTATGTTGAAGTTGCATTCGAATCCTATTATTTATATGGAGTGTATGCAGAAGACATGGAGGTTGTCGGAGGATAGGGTTGTTGATTAAGATGATGAGGAGGAAGACACGACATGTTTTGATGCCAATGCCTTGGAGAGGTGTAATTCTGATTTAGAACGCATGTCAGTGTTGCATCGTGGCTAGCGTTCCCTTAATAATATTTGTGAAGACTTATGGACTAGGCAGGTTAACATTCAACATAACAAAAAGAGCCTTCAGACGAATTTGGAATTGATCAATGATAGTCACCGGGATCTCCAGGCTAACATGGAGACTATCGTCCAGCGTGAGGGTGAGTGTTGGGTAGAGATGAAGGCATTTATGGAGGCACAGCGCCAGTTCCAAGTGGAAATCCTAGAACGCATGCCACCCATTGGTTTTTCTTCCTCAGAGGAGTCTGTGAGGCATGAACGTCGTTGCCAAAGGACGAATGACTCGGGCCCATCTTCATCTCAGGGCCTATCTTCATCTCGTGGATAGTGGTTTTGGAAATTTATTGTTTTGATGTTGTTTTTATTGTTTTTAGTAGATTGGATATTGAGTTGTTAAATTTGGTAGTTAAATTTGAATTATGTAGTTAATTGTTATTTGAATTTCTATTTGAATTTAATTTGGTTCTTATCTAAGTATGCGATGATTTTTGAATGAATCCCACCTTCCCGAATTGTTTGGGGGTGGTATTATTGTTTTTTCGCATTGTTTTTATCTTGTCCACCGTTTTAGAAGTTAAATCTTGCAAATCGTGGAAATATGAGTTGTTGGGAATGTTGCCGATATTGGCATGGCTAAGATTAGATAGTGTTGTAGAATGGAATTTCGATGAATAGAATTAGGAAGTTGCTATTTTGAATTTAACCAAAAAGCTATTAGATTATATTCGGAATATGCACCTAACTTGTTTCCGTTTTGGTTTTAGAATATTTTGTTCTCGGCAATTGCCTTAAATTATTTTGGCAACTTGTTGATTCGTTTTAGAAACTAAAACCCTATATATACTTAATTCATTCTACACTCATAACCCACACATCTCACTTGCATCTCTCACCTTGAACCTCTAAATTTTTCCTTTTATTTTTCACTTTATCCTGCTCAGAGTACACGAAGCACGCCCTGCGCCCTACACACCCCATTACAGAGCGCGCCCTGGGCTGAAGACTCTGGAACTCGAGCAAGACTAGAGTGCGCCCTGCGCCCTACCAAGGCTAACTCAGAGCGCACCTTGCGCTCTCTTCTCTGGACCTCGCCCAAGACAGGAGCGCACCCCGCGCCTTTCCAATTCCAATTCAGAGCGCACCCCGCGCCCTGACCTTGGCTGCCACTTTAATTTTCTGATTTTTTGTAGTTTTTCTAGGGTATTTTGCAGCACTTCTAGAGAGTATTTATTGTGATGACATCTCCTACAGTCATACTTGAGCAATCTTTTGAAGACTTGTTTGGAAGCGAGACCTATGGAGGATCGTTTCGCTAGAGGATCGTGCAGTTAGGATGGCAGCATCTACTGGTAAGTCCTGACGACTGAATTCACCTCAACTTATTGCATATTTCTATAATAATGCTAAATTCTTTTGTTAACTTGATGGAGAACAAAAATTCTCCGTCGTAGTTAATGACACGATAATGGAATTCAGTAAGAATTAGGTAGCGTTGGTTGTGGGAATGCCTTTGCCTGATCCTACAAACACGTGGGGTTATATGACTAATAATGCATACCTCTATAACTATGCATATTTTCACAAGTATTATGGGGGAGGGGTGTTTCGTGTAATGGACTAAGGGCAATATAACATAGCCCTTGGTAGCCTGGCCCTGAACGTAGGCACCACCATGTTATTTATCCTGATGAATATTTTAGGGGAGTGGCGGTTTACTTCTACAAATAATATAGCTGGTGACGTTTTCCTTGCTTTAGCCGAGGGACGTTTCTTATACGACATTCCCAGAGTTTTAGTGGCTAGTCTAGCGAGAGCCCATAGCATAAGGCATAAGTATCTTCTTATGCCTGTTTTGGTTTGCCACATCATGTGCATTTGCTTACCTGAATTATGTACCCAGTTCACGGATTAGGTTGGGGTTGAAATCATGAGACCCACCCATTGCGTTGTTCGTTCATTTCGAGTTATGACTTGGCCGGGATGGCAGGTGCAACCTCATTTGGTTACTCTTTACACCCCATCAAACCGAGTAACACTTGACATGTTAGCACGAATTGATGATACACGGCGAAGGGCTTGGCAAGTTATCATAGCGTGGCAAGACGAAAAAGAACCTCGCTCTTATGAAGAGGAGGATGATGACGTTTAAACGCTGGAGATAAGGTAAGTTTTTATTTCAGTTAGTGTTTGCTTATGTCCCAAGCATTTTACTTCTTGCAACCCCATAATGGGTGGAACTCATATAGAGTTGCGTCTGTTTTTATCTATATTAGTATGTTTTAACCTTGTTTTGCAGATGTTCCAAAATTTCACGCGTTTCCATGGTATTTTTCTACCTTTTTTATTTCAATACTTTGAGGACAAAGCATGCTTCTTGTTTGGGGGTGGCATAGAAACATGCGTAATTTAAGGCATCTATTAGGATATAGATAGCATAATATGAACTTGTTTTCTAGTAAAAAAAAAAAAACTTAAAGAAAAATAAAAAATTCAAAAATATAAATAAAAAGTTTATGCTATACACTTAGGAATATTGGTATTGTTTTCTTTCTATGCTCTTAATAATCTAGAAGTTTCACGTTAGCTTTTGCATTAGAATAGTTTTTAGAAACTTAGGTTAATATGTAGGTAATAATCTTTGCATCTTTCTATAAATATATTGCATGAATATCTATGATTGTTTGGCAGTAAGTTTCTGAAATCTAGGCTAGAGTACTTATTCTACAAATCCTGTGAGAATATAGCCTAAAGCCTTATATGAGTGAAATATTTGAGAAATGACAAAAGGGAGAAGTAAATTCCGGATAGAGAAATCACATTTCCACTTGCTTGATCACTATACCATATCCTAAGCGAGAATTTAGACCCTCTTTGGATCGATATAGCTAGAAATTTAAACCTTATGAAATTAATTTTTCGCTAGTCGCCCCTCTGAGCCTTTTATTAGCCTTTCATAAACCGCAAATCCTTTACCCTTTTCCAAAACAAAATAAAATTAAAATCAGCCTACCCATCTTTGAATGAGTCTGAGAATAGAGATGAAGAATAGAAAAGAGAAAGACCTTGGAAATCAAGAATTTGTTAGTGTTTCAAATAAGAAAAGAAAGTTTCCATCGAAAAAAAAATAAAGAGTTAGAACTCCAAAAATAGAATCAAAGGAGCTAAAAGCCATAGAAAAAGAAAAAGAAAAAAAATGGCTAAGGATGGAAACAAAGTGTAGAAGCAAAGTAAGAATAAGGTTTTCTTTAGTTACATAATATGAAGACTTTATTAGTTCAGACTGGTTCTTTTTGAATATCCATTTCCTTCATTCTTAAACCATCACCTAATCCCTGCAACACCTAATAAAGAGCTTTAGCTCAATTAGGAATAGGTTAGTGTGATAGTAAGTGGCAGATATGTTTGATCGACTTTGGCTTCCTTGTGTGTCATTGAGATTGTAAGGTAAAGTTTGCCCACTGCATACTGAAGTAGCGAAACTTGAGCGGAAAAATCAGAGTATTTTTGTCTTGACTTTTATGTGAGGACCTACTTAAGGACGCTATTCCAAAGTTTCAGAAACGGACCTGTTAGTGCATTTCATAGTATTACTCATTGTATATATGTGTATTCGTAGATGATTGATTATTATGCATATATTAGCTTAGAATCAACTTGATTATTCTGTATTCATTGCTAGTGAGATGTATAGATAATTGAGACATAAATAAGGAAACAATAGTTTTATTTTTTAGTCGTTGTAGTATAGATGAAGTTTGTGAGTATCTTCACTGGAAAACTCTCACAAGGCTATAACTCGTCTACTAGGGAATTCCTAGTGGTTTAAGGCCTTGTTGCATATGGTCAATACAATCGCACTCGGCGAAACTAGATTAGTTAGAACTTCATTTTTGGTCACTTATTCTAATTTCTCATATTTGCTTGAGGACAAACAAAATGTTGCTTGGGGGTGGTTTGATAAAAGCCCAAAACTGTAGTTTTAACCCCTTAACAATATTACTTTTAAACCAATTATGTGATTAATAAGTAAGAGTTAGTACTGTTATCGTGTACTTATGTATTTCAGGCATTGGAGTTGAATATGTGTAGAAATGCGTCCCTTTTGCGAGATAAAGGAGCAAAGGTTGGTTGCTAAGAAGTTCTATGATTAAAGGCCTTATTCAAGGAGAAAAATCCTTTTTAAATCCCGGTCAAAGCTGAAAAGTCAAAGTCAATGCAAGCAGAAATAGCGCACAAAAGTCAGCTAAACTTCCAAAGGTCGTATCGTTGGACTCAGACCTCGGTATTTGGCATACCTTATGTCAAAACGACCGGCTCGGAACGAGCTTTCTAATGGTTCAAGCCTTGACCCAATCAGAGAAGTTTAAGTGAATAAAAAGGTTGTTGAAGTTATTTCCAGCTAAAAACCCCTTTGTGGACTGAAGTAATAAGGTTTTGGGCTCGATTTTCTGGCCCAAAACATGGCTCCTCACCCCATGCACGAAATTTTGGATCTGGTCTCCTCCATATGGAGAGACAATGACTTAGCTCTTAAAAAAATGAAGTTTTTACTTAGCAATTATCGAAGAACTTAGTTTAGATCTAGTTATTTTTTGATAGAATTAGTTGTTACATTCAATTAATTAGTTTTAGAATAAATAAATGAGTTTTATTTAGAATCATATTTAGTTTATAATAAAAAATTAGTTTTTCATTTCAACTTAGTTTTATGATTCAATTCTTATTTAGCTTTAGTTGTCTTAAATTCATAATTAGTTTGTATTAATTTGATAATTAGTTATTCATAATCTTAGTTCTAAATTAGTTTTAAATTCATTTTGAATCTTAGACTATTGTTAAATTAGATAAATAAAGTTAATTAATTATTTAATAATGACTTGTTTTGATTGTTCTTGTTTTAGAAATGATAGTATAATGATTCAAGGCTAAAACCTCCATTAGAGGGGTTTGAGGAAGCCTTGATGAAACTTGATTGTTGTTAGCGTATAATTGTTTGTAATAATCTATTTCATTCTAGAAAGTAATTAGTTCACCATGAGAATGGGTTTGATTGCTTCACATGCTAGTTGTTAATGGGTAGAAATTACCATGAACAATTAGGGATTAGAAAGACCCAATTGCTATGCGAAAGCATTGCAATTCGGATTACGACAACTCCTCACTAGTTGATTAAGTCGAATTAAGGTGGAATCAAATCCCCCTAATTCTTCCTCATATTATCAATTTAGTATTTCCGTAGTTTGAATCATATCATCTTGATTGTTTGATTCACCATCATAGTTAATTTCAATTCCATTACTCTCACGATTTTGTTAGCTTACACGAGCTAGAAAACGCTGCACTTAAACAAACTAGGAGTGGAGCGAATTCTCTACTCTAAACTTATTGCATTGATAAAGAGAGTAGAAAATTTGATATATATAGAATGGAAAATAGTTCTAGTTTTATTTACATTTGAGTTTTATCTCTTGTTCGTAGGTAAAAGTAGCGTTTCTTTATTATCAAGTGTCACTCATTGCCTATTGTGCCATCAACATCAAAAGTGAAAAAAGAAAAATTGTAGTGGACTTGTCTAAAGAAGAATGTCAGTGCATTGTTTGGCAAATGACTGGGCTTCCATGTGTGCATGCTATAGCTGTGATCAGACCATTGAGGCCAAGAAAAGAAAATTGGGCAAGGTAAACTTTTACTATTAACCTTTAAATGATAGGATATTGATATGCTAATGGATTATAAGTATAACAATTGAAATTTGAATGTAAACAGGTATTGTAGTCCATATTATCATGTCAATGCATTTAGAGCAACTTATGCTGGTTTTATATTTCCATTTGATAATAAGGAGGACTGGGGCAAGGTAAATTGATTTTGACTTGTTCATGTTGTTATATGAATTGGTTAGGTTACTTACAAGGGTTTGACTTGTGCATTGTTTTTAGGGCTATTTATCTTTTGGGCCACTTTTTAATTTGATAATTTGTGGTTGGTCACCAATTGATCGTTTATTTGCATTTAGGCCAAAATTGACGATTACCCATCTATATTTTATATATTGACACATTTACCTTTAGGACCATACTCTAATTTACAGTTAAACTTTGGGGCCAAACCCTAATTTTGAGATAAGACTTGGGCATTTAATAAAAGGCCTAAATTTGTTCTAATTCCGATTATATGCTCTAATTATGATTTATCTTTCATATAATTGATAATTTACCCTAAATACAATAACCAACTCTAAATTGACATAAAATTAGCTACTAATTGGGGTGTACAATTTTATGTTTTTGGTACCATTAAACAATAATTTTAGAGTGTTAATATTCTCCTTGTTACGTCTATAAACTCACCCTTAAAAAAATTATATTATCTATTATATCCCTCTATTCTTCCACCTCTCCCACTAGCATAAGTTCACCACTGCCTCCTTGAAAGTTAAAACTCTCTAATTGGATAAACTGGTCACTCAAATATCCACTTGATCTCTTTTACAAACATTTATTATATTATAATTTATTCCTAATGATATATAGCAATTGAATCAACAATAGATTGTTCAACCCTATGACTAACACTGGTAATAAATCGTACAAGGTGTTCTGCAATCGGTCATCTTTATATAGATGTAAGAATCTTGTTCAAATTTAGGCTTGAGATAGTCCAATTTGAACAATATTTTACAATTATTTTAGTATAAAAGCTAATAAAAAGCAAATACATTATAACCTCTAAGTATAGGGAATTGGATTATGACAACCTCAAATGTGTTCATAATAATATTCGTGAAGTTTCATTTTGCTCCTACTACAAAAAAATTTGTGTAATTCTCGAGACTATTTAATTCGTACAATTATGCAAAAATTAATAATATGCATTTTGTTTTGCTTCCACCCATCACTTTTTGGTCGTATTTGTGTGTGTATGTTAATTAACTTGTTTTTTTTTCGATAATTTTTTTAATTAACTTGGCTTAGATGCATGATGTAAGTTGGTTAAGTTGTGGTCACAAAAAGATTCTTATATATTAATATATATGGCCATTGAATCAAATCTTAGATTTTGTGTTTAACTATTACTTAGAATTTTTAGTATTTGGTCATACTATTAATATTAATATTTGCGTTTGGTCCACAAGTAAGTCATGTGTATGGCATGTGCAGGGCATTTTAGCCATTTTTAGGAAATTATAGATGAAACAAGACGGTAAACTCAAAGTCAACGCAGTCAACTGTCAATTTTGGCCCAAACGCAAGTAAACGATCAATTGGTGACCAACTGCAAATTATCCAATTAAAAAGTGGCCCAAAAGCTAAATAGGCCCTTGTTTTTAATGTTAATGACAGGTTCAACCAAAAAACCATGTAGACCCTCCACTACTTGAGAGGGATCCAGGTAGGCCTAGAAAACAAAGAATAAGAGCTGATGATGAAGAGAAGGAGACAAGTAAGAGAAAGTGCAAGAAATGTCATGAGCCAGAGCACAATAGGAGGACATGTCCACTAGGAAAGGGTGAAGGTAGGAAATCCAAAAAATCAAAGCAATCAACTGAAACCAATGAAAACAATGAAGCCAATGAAGCTGAGCCTCAAAATGTGGACAACAATGAAGGTGAACCTCAAGTTAGGAATGTGAACAACAATGATGGTGAACCTCAAAATATGGAACATGAAGTAGTGAATGATATCCCTAGAGCAACTAGAGGTGGTGGCAAAAGAGGTAGGGATTACAATGTCAAAGTGTATAAAGTAGTGAATGATATCCCTAGAGTAACTAGAGGTGGAGGTAGAAGATGTAGGGATCACAATGTCAATGTGCATGAAGTAGTACATGAACCTGAAGTTTAGGAAGTAGTGAATGATATCTTTAGAGCAACTAGAGGTGGTGGCAGAAGAGGTAGGGATCACAATGTCAATGTGCGTGAATGATATCCCTAGAACAACTAGAGGTGGTAGAGCTGGTGGTACCACTGGTGGTAGAGCTGAGGCTGCAAATGTGTAGGCTGAAAACCCAAGAAGATATGGTACAAGAAGTGCTGCAGGAAGAGGAGGTTGTAAAGGCTTGGGCTGATGGTTACGTGAAGATTCACAACCACCCTCCACACTAGGACAATCAACACCTTGCCCTGTGTTCAGTGAGTCTCTTACTCAATCCCAACTTGAGTAGTGGATGTCTTGCTTAGTTCAGATACTCTGTTTATTAAGCAATGATATGTTTTTGGTTTGTCATTTAATTTTGATGGTGGAGATAGACTGACTGTTGAAGTTGTTAATGATGGCATGTTGAAGCATTTTGGTGGTATTTTGTTGGTTGTTTACAAACTTAAGCATCTGTGGCTCTGTTTGAATGAATGAATGAAAACTAAATATGTTTTTTGAAGTTTTGTAATGACTGATATAGGTAGAAGATTTATGTTTATTCATATAGAGTACTGATTACATCATCTCAGCCTCTCACACTCTCTCACAGTCACACAATTAGTCACACCATCTGCACTAGTAGGTAGATGACATTGTTCACATAGGAGACATCCCTTGCAGATAGGAGATTCTTCCTTGCATAGTTGACAGACTAGTGCAATCACCTATTTGTTTGAGTGAATCTCCTACACAACACCACAACCATTCCTCGAGCACCTAAGAAACTTTTTCTCTAGGGTTCCAGTCTCATTGTACTCTATAACAACACGAATAAAGCCACAATAGTATGCTTTAGGGCAATGAAGACCTATGTAAGAGCATGTTGAAGCATAATGCCCTTATTCCTTACAAAACTGACAAACCTGAAAAAAAAACCTAGATGCTTATATTAGTGGTTAGTGCCAACATTTATTTGCCATATTATGGATTAGTCATAATAAAGATAGTTTATTTTGCGTTTGGGCCAACTGAACTGCCATTATAGAAGTTAAAGCTCTAACATGTCAAGAGGTGTGAAACATACCTTTGGAGAAGAGACAAGAACAATTTCACAACTTCCACCCATTGTTTGTTGTAAAAATTGAAGAAGTTGTAAATTGGATAACTGTGGATGGAGGCTCTCATGGTGGAACTTCCTCACAATATATAGAGAGTGAAGAAGAGTGAAGAAGACGACTTCTAACGGCTATTTAATTGGGACTATTAGATCAAATCTCAGATTTGACCGTTATTTTGATGATATTTGAAAAGTCTCGAGATAAACACGTGCAAGGGTGTTTTAGGCATTACACAAAAGTTGTTTTTGGGCCCAATAGCCAAGTCACGGAAAACACAAAGTCAACTGTCAATTTTGGCCTAATGTCTAATAAACGATCAATTGGTGACCAAATGCAAATTATCCAATTATAATTGGGCCCAAAAGCTAAATAGCCCTAGAATTAAAGGGATACACTGAAAGTCTGAGCAACATTTTGGTAGATTACTCATGTCAGAGGAGCTATAAGCCCATTTAGCTAGATCATGAGTCTCACCATTAAAACATATTATTAACCATCTAATACATGCAAAATTAAATTTAATAGCAGTTCTGATAATTGCTTTCGTAATCCTTTGTAAAGACCAAGCAATACTAGACTCTTGGGAGCTCAAACTGTTGATAACATTGATATTGTCACCCTAAAAAAAAAAATTTCCTCTTCCTAAGTGCTTTGCTAGTTGCACTGCTACCTGATCAGCTCCCAAATGTGCGTTTTATTACCATTATATTACTGCATTACAACCCTTCTTACGCTTAACGAAAAGACAACTCATAGCTTTTATTGCCTTTTTTAGGTTATGAAGTATTTTAGACCACTTATCCTAAATGCTGTGTCTTAACACCAAAAGGAGCCTTAATCACACTTATTATGAAGACCAGAAGCTGTTATGTAAAAGTGCTGAAAAAGTCAAAGTCAATGGTCAAAGTCAAAGGTCAAGGTGAAAGGTCAAAGCCCTCAACTCAGAAGACCAGAGATGGAGGCCCTTATCTCCAAATATGACATTATCCCAAAACCTACCTTGGTCAAGAAGAAATCAAAAAGCAAAAGAAAAAGCAAAAGCAAAAGTGAAGTGTGAGGTGTCTCATTTGTAATGGAGAAGGGAAAATCTGTAAAAGGCAAAAGTAGGGTTATATAATCTAAAACTAAGCGAGAGAGAAAGCATCCATTGCTTTAGGGTCTAAACCAATTGGTTTGTTTTAATTTCTTATCTAGTTTTTCAATTCAAGTCCTTTACTTTATTGTTCTTCATTTCCTTTTATTTAAATCTTGTTATTTTACTTTGTTTGTTTTCAATCTTCAATCTTATCTTGTTGCTCTATTTCAATCTTCAATCAATACTTCTTTCAATGTTTTCATGTCATTCCAGACCAACAACTTGAGTTTTCATGTTTTCATTAGCTTAAACTAAGCAATCTATACCAAGAGTCTACCTTTCTTCTTTACAACTCCCACACTCAAACACTAAACAATTTAGGATGAACCTCACTTCTTACAAACTCTTTTGAAGTTACCACCACTAACTAAAACTTTAAATGGCGCCGCCGTCATAGATTGAAGGAGCAAGAGTGCTTGGTTGAGAATCTAAGGAGGAAGTACCATTCTCATCTTTTCATTTATATTTTTTTTTTCAATTTTTCATCATTTTATTTTGTTGTTTTTCAGTATTGATTTACTTTCTTGCAAATCAGGGTGCGAGACCAACAAGTTGGAGAGGAGCTGAAGACATAGCCGAAAGACCACCAAACTTCACTGGTGCCGGTGGGAGACCGCGAGCTAGCTAAGGGGTGACCGCCCAGTCACCTCCAGGCACAAGGGTCTAGTTTTTTGGCAACTCAGTTGGTTTTTGATGAATAGTTGAACACTGAGCTCGGATTTTGTAATAGAGTAGGAAAAATCAGTGGAACTTGTTTGTAATAGTTAGAGATAAAAAGAAAAACGAAAAAAATTAGGAAAAATTAGGTTTTGATTGATTCCTTATAATGAACATAAGTTAAACTTGGTTTAAGTTGTATACTTGCCAAGGGATTAGAGTTTTCATTGCCTTGGGAAGTTCAAGTGTATGAGGCAAGTTGTGAATCATAGCTCACACACTTTGAATTAACTTGGTAATCAACATTCTAAGTCCATTTGACTCTAGTTAATCTATATTATCAATCTAAAACTAGTTAACCTTTTAGATTAGTATAATATTAGTTTAGTTTTAAATTTGGGCCCTTGAAGACAAAGTTGTATAAATTATCAAAAACCCAACTTGAATCATAGATCATGCGCCAACTGACGTCGCATTCTCCTCAAGCAGCGTGTAAGCACGACTTGGTAGGTAAATTCTAAACCTCCTCAAAGCCCAAGTAAGAGGATACCTTGTGTGTTCAAACATGCTTACGTGATTGTTTGAAATTTAAATTCTGCACTGCAATTTACATTCGCGTATAAGGCTGAACCCGAGCCACAGAACAACCATTAGGAAGTCATTCCCCACAGAGCCATCCTAGTCTCATGCCCAATTGTTCCCCTGAACAGGGCAGAGTAAAATATAGACCAAAAGCAAAGTTTTCAAAACTCCATACTTGCAAAAACGAATTACGATTTCTTGAGCATACATTGCACCATTTGTGCATGTTAGGATAGTTTAGGGGTCTTGCTAAAAATGTATGATACTGCGTTCAGACACTTCTAGTATTAGCAAGAATAAAACTTACTCACGTAGGAGAGCACGTTGCCATAGATAATCTCCTATTTCTAGTCCTCCATCTAATAAGATGGCCGACGAAGTAGTGCAAGCTGAAGAGCCTCTCTCCAACTTCTACAAACCATTGCAAGATGGGCCTCCATCTTGTATACGACTCACACCGCTCACGAGCGATTTTTGTATTCCACCGAACGTGTTCAATCTTCTATCCATCTTCCACAGGTTAGAACACAAGTTATCGTACGAGCATCTACGCTGGATACATGAAGTATGTAATACATTTTATCATCCGGGCGTCACTGTCACAACCCAAATTTCTAAACAATTACAAAGTGAATATTTGAAATATAAATATCTCAAACATCGCTATGTTCAATTGTCTAAAAACCCAGGCTATGACGGGGTGGATACAACACATGCCAAAAACCTAAAACCCACATCATAAAAGAATGAACTTAAATTAAAATAATCCCAAGAATTTTCCACCATCACTTTATTAAGCTATCTTCCCTCCAAACAAAACATCAAACAAACTCTAAGAATAAAAGTCTTCAATATCTTATTCTCATGTCATGCTAAAAATGTAAACTACGTTATTACATCCTTCCAATAAGAATCGGACCTAATAAAAGAACTAACAGACTGCTCTAGGCAAGAATCCAAATCACTCGCCGCAGTTCCACTGCCTTCCACCTATGTTCCCAAGAACACACCCACGTTGCCAAAACAAAGCAAATATGGGTCAGCAAAATGGAATTTGTTGGTATGAGTAGACTAACAACATATATCATTTTCCAGACTTTAATCATTCAACAAACACTTTATATGTACCCATTTCTTAATCATTCTCAGCTTGGAAGACAGGTAGTTCCGTCATTTCAACCGGCATAGTTTCTTCCCAAGCAAGACTTCCATTCTATTAACTCATTATAATAACTCGTTTTAATAACTAAGTAATTGAATTAAAACTTACCGATATCCACTGCTGTATAAGGGTAGGACCGCGTCCCTGCACAAAATATTATTAAGTCCTACCCTCCTGCAAAAGAAAGTTAGAAATTTTATATAACATATGTAGATAGCCTATAGGTATTCAAATGTAAGCCCAAACACACTCGCATAATCAAATCAATTTCTCTTATCAATTAATCAATTACTTTTCTTATACACTCACCCTTTAGTACCTACTCCACGATTTGCACTCCACACATTTGCCAAATCACACATTTCTGTGTGCCTCTCTCCCACCGAATACCACAATATCATAGCCATCTCTGGGCTTTCATACACATATTTCACAGCCTCTTTGGGAATAAAAACTCAGGTCATTCATGGCACATTCAATGAATACCTTAGGTCATTCCCGTTACATTCAAGGAATACCTATCGTATCACTAATGGCCATTCATTACACATTCAATGAATGCCTTGGGTCATTCCCGCCACATTCAAGGAATACCCAACCCTACATTCCCGTACACTCAAGGAATACAACTAACCCGCAAGGCGAATACCTTAGTTCCTCTCTAGGGTAGTCCAAACAATCTGGTCATTCATGGCACATTCAATGAATACCCATTTATAACGCTAACGGGCCATTTATGGCACATTCAATAAATGCCCACCTAACGTATGATGTTATCAGTCATAAAAACTTATTTCCAAAACTTGAGGCGTGGAGAGTTCTAAAAGGGTGCGGTAAATTTGTTTATGCATTATTGAATTTTATTGCATATATTATTTCAGAGAATAGATGAGTATCTTGTTTCGTGTATTATTGTTTACGTGTTATTAATTAGATTGATGTCTAAGTGTCATAGCATCGTATATCCTAACATAATTTTAATAATAAATGAAATTCACATAGTTGTTAATACACGTACACACTTAGGTAAAAACTAGACTTAGCCTAAAGCCCAACACCCTAATAGCCCTAGACTTATCCTACTGGACCTAATCCTAGCAAACAGTCAAAAGTCAAATCTGGTCCACTAGTCAAAGTCAACCCTGGTCAACTGGTCAAAGGGTTGACTGGTCAACAGCAGTCAAGCATTCTAAACTTATCTAACCCCAAAAACCCAATGACTAAGGCCTATAGCCTTAACCTTTCCAAGCCCAACTAAACACTTAAGACCACATGCCATATCTCGGCCCAAGCCCAAGCCCAACAAAAAGAAACGAATAATACGTTGTCTTCTTCTTCTTCTTCCTCACTTCACCAGCACCTCCACCACCACAGCCACCACTCGCCACCACTACTAAACCACACGGTTTTAATCCCTACCAAAAACCCACCATCTGCCGATCCCATCAACTCTCGATTTCCTCCCTTATCAAAACTCGCGATATTGCCGCCATTAATGGCTGCTTAGAGCTTCACAGCACTCATACCATGATTCCACCACTACCAATCATTCCCCGGAAACCCACACAACCTATATAGATCATCTCCTTACCACAAAACACTTCCAACCACCAACAAAATCCTACAGACCAACAATAGCAGTAAAACAAAACCCTTATAATAGCATATCTATTCAAATCCAATCAATCAAAGATTTGGTATTTACTAATACCACATGCTCATCATCATCACAGCATAATAATCACAAAAAAAAAGAATTTGCGTAGATACAGTACTTCAACATTTTTTTTATGAATGCCGGCCACCATTGACAGAGTTACAATATGTTCAATAACACTATATCATATAAGGAAAACACTATAACCGACATGATTAGCAGTCAATGAAAATTTAAAAGAATGTCTTCATACTACTCACCCGTATTGCATTCCGACTATCCACTAGCTAACAGAAAAATCTTCCTTTTCTTGTGTCAGTAAAACTCCCTTTTTTTCTTTCCTCTGTATAAAGCTCTCGATGTGTTTTCCCCCCAAAAACTATATGTGAGAATCCCCTTTTTTTACTTTTTAAAACCTCTCCGAAAAACAAGGATGAAACTTATCTATTTACCTACGGGGCTTTTATCCTTAACTAATAGTTATCATATATTTAGTTTAACCTATTATTATTATTATTATTATTATTATTATTATTATTATTATTATTATTATTCTTATTATTATTATTATAGGAAAATAAAATAAAAAGACGGGGTGTTATAGTCACCAACAGTCAGGTTAAGCTACGAGTGTTTCCTTTCACTATAGCTGGTAAGAGTCACGCTTGACTTCTTTCACAAAAGGCCGACTTTTTCGATACATGGGAAAATATTGTGTTCTCCTTCATAAAGAAGTACTTTCTGCCGATTAAAACAGAAGAGATAAGAAGCAAGATACAATTCTTCAGACAGAGTCCAAGTGAGACATTTTCCGAAGTATGGGATAGATTATCTGATCTACTCCATTCATGTCCCCACCATAAACTAGAAAATCCACTCTTGTCCAATGTTTCTTCAAAGGCCTTCTCCCAAAAAACAAAGTAACCCTCGACATCATAAGTAATGGTAATTTTTTGGATAGAGGTACAACTGAAGCCTTAACCTTTCTTGAAACCAAACTGTAAAGAGTACCCATTGGGGTGACATAAATAATTCTAGAACATCCCAACCTAGTACATCTAGGCTAGTGGTATTTTTGAGGTGAAATCATATCCAGAAATCAAAACTTTAATTGAATCACTCACAAGAAACATAGATGCCCTCACAACCAAACAAAAAGACCAAACTCCTCATCCTGTCATGAACATAAATATCTCACCATACAATTTCTGTCTAAGCTTGAATCATGTAGATGCTACTTGTCCCTTGATCAGAAACCTATAATCACTTCAGATAGAAGAAGTATGTGCTTTCAATGTACCAAATGCACCATGAAGACAACACCCAAACTTCGCATGGACCAAGATTCTACAAAACCAACCACCTCCAGGTTTCAACAAACCAACAAATACATTCAGACAAGGACAAGGACAAGGTACCTATAACAATCAGAACATAGCATTAGTTCAATCCCAGTTTAACCAGAACTATCAAAACCCACCTATCAACAACCAAAGAGACATAGTTCCAATTACACCATCAACTAGTGTCCAAACAAATAAGCCCACCGAAATAATTCTATCTTTCATGCAACAGCAAACCTAAATCTTAGCATCCATGCAACAATCTCTGAACTTGATAGCCCAAGATAAAATCCAGAAAGGTGTGTTCCCAGGTCAAGCTATTCCTAATCCTAAACCAGCAAACACAGCCTTTGAAGCAACAAGTGATATGAATGAAGCTGGAGCGCTAAAAACTCTTTCTTAATCATCCCATCTATGAGGATTGAATCCTTTTCTCTGATGTATTCCTTTCCCATTCCATTTCATCTTTTGCTTTAAGGGGATACATCAATAAGGTAACCGGACCTCTCCACTTGAAGGGTGTGGTTGTAAGTGCCGGAGCCTTAGTCTACAGTATATCTTGCATATTCTTTGTAAAACACTTTTTACTTGTCGTTGGAGTAAGTGTGAACTTGTGGAGCGAGTATACAATTTTTCCTTTCTTTATTTTACATTTCTTTTACAAAAATGTTGTTTTCTTGGTTCTATCAATGATAGATTCTCGATACATCAATAGTTAAATGATTTTTCAAAATGGGTAATGACTTTTACACAGACCAACCCCTAGAACAACGAAATCTAGGGGCAGTTTGAGATTAGCTTTGCTTACTAAGGGTCACCTATATCACTGAGTTATTCGCTCGGGTTAGGACATTCCATGTTTTGTGCAGTAAATCTCCCAACTCGCGTAGCTGAAGCTCTGTCTGTTTAGATTGGGTTCGCCACAGAGCCGACACGAAAGTTGCCTAAGATTATCTGTTATGGTTTGTTTTCAAGTAGTAGTATCTAGAATCACAACTTTTGAGTACGAGTTTCTTAAAACATCTCTCCATAGTTTTCAAAACTAGAGGATATAAAAATGAAAGTTATATGTCCCGGAGAAACCAAAATGATACCGGATTAATGTATAATTGTATCTTCTTGTCAAAATCTCTATATGGTTAGAGATATATTTTGACTAAGAAAACCAACTAAAAAAAAAAAAAAAAAAAGACGAGGCGTCTCCAAACGAGAATTAAACAAATAGAGTAACCTAAAGTGATACTATTCTATGTTTAATTCTATCTTTTGCCTCCATCTCTCTATGTGGGACTCTTGGTCTTTCTACAGTAACTGTGAAACTTATTGGTATAGATGGAGTGTAGCATATTGCTTGTTCAGTTGGAACAGGTCTAGTCGATGTAGTTTACAAAGCATAGATCAGATTGTCAAGGTTTGTGTAATTTTGAAAAAGTAAAAGGTTTCTTTCAATCCATTTTTATATTAGTCCAGAGTAGTTACTCATAGTAAATAACATTAATATATTAGTCGAGAGTAGTCACTCGTAGTAAATACAAGCAGGACAAGTCCACTGTGCATTCATATGGATATTATATTGAAGATGATAGAAACAATACACGCACACACACACAAAAGAGAAAAAGGAAACTAAAAACTGTATTAACTACTTCTCCAAAGCTTTTGAGGAGTTTAGGGGACTCCATTTTCTGCATTTTTATATTAAATCTACTATGCTTAACAAACTTTTTCTTTACAAATAATATATACTACCATTAAAAATCGAGTTTTTCATTTTCATTTGTTGTGCAAAAAGGATGCTGTTCTATCATATCCTTCCGCTACCATTAATGCCAGCGTATAACTGTCATTATGCTATACTAGAATGCTACCCTATACTACTAAAAAATTCTCAAATACTTGATCTGAAGCCTAGTCTAATACAATTACATTTAGCTTTGCCAGAGGCTATACTTGAAGAATTTTCTATTGCCTTAGTGAAGTTATTCATCAGGAATGGTCGTATTTGAAAAGTGAACACCCATTTAGATGGAGCATTTTCATGGGGTTAAGTTAGGGCTGTTGAGAACTGTTCTATTTTAGTTGGTTTGCTCAGCCTTCTTGGCTCCTTATCTTTTGGCAAATTTTGTTTTGGCTCTTACCAGTTGTGTAGCTTTTCTGAATTTAGCAATCAAATACGCGTTGTTCCCCTTGTAGGTACCGGTGTCTCTTCTGGAGTACTCCATGAACTCAGTCACGGAAGGCATTGATGCAATAGCCTCCACAAGAGTTGCAATTGTTGGAGAGAATAGCCATACATCTACTCATGCTATTACTGGACAAACCCTTAGTCGGATGTTCAGGTGCGGAATATTGATGTCTTTCTCTGTTTTTATTGTTTATGGTAAGGTAATAGCATTTTCCTCCCATTACATAGGGGCAGGGGAAAGTATGCCGCTCATGGAGATCTTCGTTCTGGAAGAGGGTTTCTTCAAGGCGCCAGGGGATCTTGGGTCAGGCCAGCACCTCATAGCTTCCTTGGTCGTGGTTTAAGAGGCGTTGGTGGCCATTTGGCGCCTAACCATGGTCTTGGATCTAAGGGACCTTTTGGATTTAGATAGACGTCCTATTATGGCTGTACTAGAGAGAGTCAGAACCATGCCGCCCCCTATGAGGTCTTACAGCACGAAACCTGGTAAATCTTCAAGCATAATATTCTCCTTTAATATGATCTTTATTTTTTTAAAGTGGTTTGTAGTTAATTCTACTCTTCCATTTGGGTAGTTCCTTTTATCCTAGGAGTAGTGCAAAGAGGGACTTTGTTCGACGTGATGAGCCTCCACCAAGAAGTAGAGTTCCTTATTATCCTAGGAGTAGTGCTTATTGTTGGTTTACATAATTGCCTACACTAAGGTTTAGAAGAGGAATTTCTTAACAATGTTTTGTATCTATATGTCATTTAACTTCTTTTCATGGTTTTAGGTAGTATTGTGGATGAGGGTTGATTAATTTCGGTCACTTCTTTTATTGACGAGTCTTCTAAACACCGAGTTGATGGGTAGTATTACGGATGAGGGTTGATTAATTTCGGTCACTTCTTTTATTGATTCTCAATGTTTCTTAAGCTTGATCATTTACGCGAATTTGGCATTCACAGAAGTTGGAGATCTTGGAGTCGGAAAAAGGGGAAGCTATTGGTAAATTTGTTTAGCACTCTTTCTTGATATTTTTTCTTCTGTTTTATGTCTAAATTATTTTTGGTGATGTGCACACTTTGGTCAAATTATATTTGGGTGTCTAGGTGAGATATTGAAGTTAAATCCAAGTTATAAGGCTCCACCTAATTACAAACCGCTGGCGAGAGGCCAAAGTTCCTGTTCCTGTTCCTGTAAGTCTGTTGGCATTGTCTTCTCTTATTTCCACATCAGAGCTTACTATTTTTCTTATAATGTGAAATTGTAAATAGCTTTTCTGTATTTACTATGATACTCTCAGTGTTTTTTTTATATCATATATCTCATCGGAGGGCTATTAATGACTACGGCTTGAGTACAAGTGCGAAACTAGTGACTTACTCGAAGGGGTTTCCGAGGTACACTTTATACTGTAACCTCTTTGTCAATCATAGAAGTTCAACTGAAATATTATGAAGATAGGTAGAAGCTTAGCATTAAAATGTCTCTGTGTTTAAATCGAGTAGTGTATAGAAGCGAGGATGCTCTGTGATTGTAACATTAAAGCTTATCAGACGAAAAGCAAGTTGCCAGTTTAGTTCACTACTTGCTTTTTTTTTCCCTCTTCTTCAGTGGATGAAAATTTTATTAAAAATCAAGATTGAATTGTTGTGGGGAACATGTCAAATCAATTATGCTTCCTATGAAATTTTTATACTCCTCTCTTCTATACATTAAGCTTTATTCTGGATTGAACTTTGTTCGTCTAATATTTGGGCTTGAAAGCAATAATCAAAAATTTCTTGAAGTGGTAATTAAGCTGGCTGATAATCATATGTTACCTGTTTTTGTATTTATTCTATTCTTAATGATTGCTTGAATCGATATGTTTGGTATATTGTAACTATTTTGCTATCGTTACCTTATCTCCTTAAAGTAACTGAGACTGGTCGCATGAAGGGTTTAGTGTAGAATATTTTCTCTTTATCCTAATTCCTTTCAGATTTTCAGTTCTCATGGCTTAGGAAACTAGAGCTAAAGTATGAATCCAAGGCACTAAAGCAGGTTCAACAAAGAGGTAGTAGTACTAATTTGTTGTTTAAGATATGAATTTTTATTATCCTCTTTACTTTTTGATGATCCTCTAGGTGCAATAGTTAGCAGAGATGGTTTGGCCAAGACAATATACTCACACTTGTTTGATTGGTACGGTTATGGCATCATGGGGAAATGACTGGTTAGATCTCCTCTCCTTCCTCTTATATTGACATTTGTGAAAGTACTATATTAAGGTGCACACATGACGCTAATGTCAACAACACAAAAGAGAAGCTTCAATAACACTTCAACCAGGTTTGTAAGAACATGCATCACCTCTTGAACATTAGCTGGAATTCTACTCTAAAGCCTAACGTATGAATTATATTGTTCAACATGTTGAGAGGAGATTCAGTTATGCACCAAGTAGAGAAGATACCGAGAATGCCATACTTGGAGACTATAGATATAGTCACAAGTCCTGACCCATTTTATTAAAGTTTCGGTGGATAGATGCTCATGAAAAGGTTAAGGCCAGGGTTCTGAAAATCTAGGACTTCAAATCATTTTCGAAAGTATTCGATTGCATGGCAATGATAAAATGTAACGGAGAAACATGAACGAGGTGAATTTTTTTTGGGAAATATTTGGAAATTTATATTTGTATTGAGTTTGGATAGTAAATACTATGGGGTTTTTTTTTTTTTTTTTTTTTTTTTTTTTTTTTTTTTTTTTTTTTTTTTTTTTAAACTTGTATGAATATTAATCTTTTTATCATCTATGTTTTGGTAAAGGAATAGTGATTAGGAATATGTGTCTTCTTTTTGGTATTGTTATTAGGATGGATTAATTATTAGTTGGATTGAAAAACAAAAGTGGACCTAGGATAAAACAATAATTATATATATATATATATATATATATATATATATATATATATATATATATATAATCTGAAATGTTTTAGCCACGACCCATGTTCGTCGTTATAGTACAAAAATGTTCGTTGCAAAGCAACTTTTGCTACGACTTGTCTCCCTCAAACTTAATGGTACGGCTTACGCCACGGTCCCCATCAGTGGCAACTGCTACGGTTTTTGCCACGGTCATCCTCAGTGGGATGTTGCTACGACTTGAGCTGTTGTGTGGGCCGTCGCATTTACCTATGGTCTTATGCTATAGTGAAACTTTTAGCGACAAGTCAAAACCCCAGGGTCTTGCAACAGTCGATATCCGTGGCTAAAGGCCTTTACCCTATGGATTTAGGTCGTGGCTAAAAGTTTGCTTTCTTGTAGTGATATCTCTCTTTTCAAAAAATGTCTTCTGTAGCAAACAAAAACCCTCCACCTAGCAAGACTAGATGGATCAGTTTCAATGATCGTGTGCAAGCACTTTCTAGAGAATTACAGCTTAAGATATGGACACATATACCGAAAATCATTCCTAGTTTAGATAAGAGTTCATACACACGTAAGATACGAGCTATGAGAGAAGGCTGGTGCTTGAAATGTCAAACACCAACTTGCCCTGGCCTTCAACCTCATAATAATTCTATTTATAAAGTTTACATGTGTTATCTTCTAGTGCATTATGCTCAGTCTAAAAGAGTAATCCAGCCATCTGGTTCGGATTGACTCAACTTTTCAGAAACTTCTAAGTTTTGAGGATCTGACTTAAAATGACCCACCTTTTTATTTTCAGTCAAACTTATTCAAAACCCAAAAAAATTAATTAAATTTTCCTTATGTTATCTGTACATATTTCCCTACAATTCCTTTATAGTTATTTCCATTATCTATTATGCATCCACTGTTGGATGTGAGTGTACCCTATACCGTTATGTTGCATTTTTTATGCTGATCGTTTTGGTACCTCACGGGTCAAGATAGGACGAGTAGCGAAACGCGGATCGGCTCTTGAAGTTGGCAAGGCTCTGAGGACAAGATTGGAATTTCCTGATTTCATTTGGGCTTGGGCCAAAATTTTATTTCATTAAAGAGGCACGTGCCATCAAACTATTTTGCCCATGCGACTGCCCACTTGCCATATTCTTCCTTACAAAATCCCTAACCCTAGTCTCCCACACCAACTCGCGACCGCCCCTTCCTAGCTCGCGACCGTGACCTTACCCCAAAACACCACCACTACAATTTTTTACAGCCTACGTACCCCAATTTTATCGATCCCTACTCTAAATGGCTTGAGTTCTTAAAATCGTTCCGGAGCAAAATTTTTAAAACCTCTTCAATTCCGATCTATTTGAAGTGCACTTCAATGCTGAGATTATAAGAAGAGGATGGGAACCCTTGGTTTTGTTGGAAGGTGCGGCTTATTCTCCCTCTCTTACTTTTTCATTTTATAACTGTGTGCTTAGAGGGGAGGATGACCGCATCACGGTTGTTAAGGATGGTTGCTCGCTGGAGCTCACCAAGGAAGTGGTGAGTGGAGTTTTGGGGATTCCTTTTAAAGCTTATGTTCAGACGGAACAGTCCCCAAACGGTAAGACCATCCACGTGATAATGGTAGAGACACTTCTTGAGGGGGTGAAAAACCCCAAGTCTCATTGCACTTTTCAGAGTTCACTACGAAGGAATCAGCTGGCTATTTCTCAGTGGACAACTTACAACCTGCTAGGCTCAGCCAAGCCTTCAGATATCGATAAGGCGATGCTTAATCTCTTATGGATTCTTCAAGAGTTAGAAGAACAACTTCTGCATCGTCTCCTTTATCTTTGAGCAACTCTTCAAACCGAAGAAGTCAACCGCCCCTCTTCCAGTGCTGGTCACCAAGATCATGCAGCACTGGGGGTTCCAAGACACAAACGCCATAATGGAGGTTAATGACACTACCACAGGTCCTATCTATGCCCACCGTGTCCAGAAGTTATGGCTTCCACTTGAAGCCCGAGCTGCTGAGCAAGCACGCCCGAATGAGAAGGTGGATTACTTAGTTGAAGATGCCACTCGACAGTTCACTCAACCCATGGACGAAGTTCATTTCCTCCATGGCGGTCAGAGGATTCTACATTCGTATCTCCACCAGCTCAGGGAAACTCAGGGTAACATTATAGCAGAACAATGGACCCTCAGAGAGGAGCAGCAGTTCTTCCAATAGGAGCAGCGACATTTTCAGCATAGTGTCACTAGAGCACTACAGAGCATCAGAGACGTGCTCCTGCATAGTGATAGACATGCTAGGACCCGACGTTATCAAAAAGAAGGATCTTCTCGATGTCGAGACGAGTCATGCATGGATTTTGACTAGGATTCTCCCTAGTGTCCGTATAGTTGGATATATCAATTTTTCTTTTTCTTTCTTATGTGTATAACATAGTATAAGTTTAATTATATGCTTAATATTATCTACTTGTTTTATTTTGCTTTTCTTATGGAATTTGGTATATGAGTAGAAGGTAAAATAGGTACATCATGCCAAAATTTTCCATTTTTCTTTCATGCATGTTTTCAAAAATACAAAAAACCCAAAAAGATTTTATAGTAGAATAAATATCCCTAGTGTAATAAACCATGTATTTCTCGTTCTATATCAAACAACCCACGCCCCAAACGTATTTGGGGGTGGCGTATTTCTATCATGAAGAACATAATACAGGTGTATCGCCGTTTTAGCTCATGTTTCTATGGTAATCTCCTTTCTTATCTCTTTATACTTTGAAGACAAAACATAGTTCTATTTGGAGGTGGTATAGTAACATTTTGCAAAAACTAGGCGTTTTCTATATAGTAGATATAATAGTATATTTCTTCCTTTCTAAAAAAAAAAAAAATCGAAAAAGACCAAAAATATTTTTCTATTTAGTATTAAAAAGTATTGTTTCCTTTTTCTATGATGAATAAAAAGTTTAGAAGTTTCATTATAGCAATAGAGTAAAGATTCGTTCTTCGTACTTAGACTAATATACATACAATAGTTTCTGCATCTTTTTATGAATGAAATGCATCAGCATTTGTTTGTATATATATAGCAGTGAGTTTCTGAAGCCAAGGTTAGAACAATTAAGTTCCATATCCTGTGAGAATCTAGCTAAAAGCCTAATTTGAATGATTATTGAGTGATGACACAAAGGATGTCCGGATAGAAAGACCACATGTCTACTTGCTTGATCACCATGCCATATCCCAAGAGAGAATTTAGGCCCTTTTTGGATCGATATAGCCAAATAAACGTTAAAACCCCAAAAAGATAGTTTCCTCTAGTTACCCCTCTTGAGTCTTCACCCTTTTCTAACAATCTTTTTTTTTATTCTTCACCAAAACCTCCTAACCCGTAACAACACCCAATAAAAAGCTTACCCAGTTGACAAGTTGAGAACTGGATGATATCAAAAAAAGAAAAGAGAAGACCTTGTACAAAAAAATAATAGTTAGTGGCTTCAAAAATAAAATAAAAGAAAGAGAAGAAAAGAAAGACCCATCAAAAACCAAAAACTCCCAAAAAATTCAAAGGAGTCAAAAAATTGAATCTCCCAAAAGTTAAAATCAAAAGGAGATGATATCAGAAACAAAAAGAAACAAAAATAAAGTTAGAACTCTCAAAAATTCAAAATCATATGAAGTCACAAAGCCAAAGGGGTAAAAAAATGTATCACAATTCGGAAGTAAAGAACTAAATGAGGTTCTTCTCTGGTTACAAGTATCTTGAAGGCCCAATTTTTCAATTTATCATATTTTGTTTTCCCTTCCTTTTTGTTTCCAAACCATCACCCTAGCCCCGTAACCTCTAATAAAAGACCTCTAACTCGATTAGGAATAGGATGGTGTGATGGTAAGTGGCAAGCGTGATCAATCAACCCTAGTTTCTTTAGACGTCATTTGAGTATGCGAGGAATATAAATGCCCGCTGCACTTGAGAAAATGAAACTTGAGTGATCTATCAGAGAGTTGTGATTGCAACACACCCCTGTGAGAACCACCTTAAGGACACTTTCCAAAAGTCTCGGAAACGACTTTGCTTTTGCATTTCATTGCTCATGTTTTACACATTTATCTTTAGATGATTAAGTTACTGTACATATGTTATTCTAAGTTCAAAGAAGCTTGTCCTTATTCATCGCTAATGAGATGTATGAACTTTTGAGAATAAATAAGGAAACGATACCTTTTGTACTAAATAGAAGAAGTTTGTGAGTACTTTCACTGAAAAACTCTCACAAGGCTTAAAGCTCATCTATTAGGGAATTCCTAGTGGTTTAAGGTTTTGTTGCATATGGTCAATGCAATCGCACTCTGCGAAACGAGATTAGTATAACTTATAATAAATCACTCATTTGTGATCTTAGTTTTTTCTGTCATCCTTGCTTGAGGACAAGCAAGATGCTATTTGGGGATGGTGATCAGCTCCCAAATGTGCATTTTATTACCCTTATATTACTGCATTATAGCCCTTCTTACGCTTAACGAAAAGACAAATCATAGCTTTTATTGCCTTTTTCAGGTTGTGGAGTATTTCAGACTACTTATCCTAAAAGCTGCGTCTTAACACCAAAATGAGCCTTAATCACGCTTATTATGAAGACCAAAAGCTGCTATGGAAAAGTGCTAAAAAGTCAAAGTCAAAGTCAAAGGCAACAATCAAGGTCAAAGGTCAAAGCCCTAAACTTAGAAGACCAGAGATGGAGGCTTTTATTTCCAAATATGACATTCTCCCAAAACCTACCTTGTTAAAGAAGAAATCAAAAAGCAAAAGAAAAAGTAAAAGCAAAAGTGAAGTGTGAGGTATCTCATTTGCAATGGAGAAGGGCAAATCTGTAAAAGGTAAAAGTAAAAGTATATAATCTAAAAGTTAGGGAGAGAGAAAGCATCCATTGCTTTAGGGTCCACACCATTTGCTTTGTTTTAATTTCTTGTCTAGTTTTTCAATTCAAGTCCTTGACTTTATTGTTATTTATTTCCTTTTATTTAAATCTTGTTATTTTACTTTGTTTGTTTTCAATCTTCAATATTATCTTCTTGTTCTATTTCAATCTTCAATCAATACTTCTTTTAATGTTTTCATGTCATTTCTATACCAACAACTTGAGTTTTCAGGTTTTCATTAGCTTAAACTAAACAATCTATACCAAGAGTCTACCTTTCGTCTTCACAACTCCCATACTCAAACTCTAAACAATTTAGGATGAACCTCACTTCTTACAAACTCTTTTGAAGTTACCACCACTAATTAAAACTTCACTACCTCAGTTGCAAGAAGTTCACTCTCCTCTATTGACTTTGTTGTGGATCTCCTCATTGCAGCAACAAGTAAAACTTTATTCATTCCAAGCCATAGCATCAGCAAGTCCTGATAAAGATCTCTTATTGAAAGTAGTATAAAACCTAACATTTACAGAATCAGGCATGTGAGCGATGTTACTTATTTGATGATGCAAAGTAGATATGTTACTAGTTGATGCAAAGGCATGTAGGTTATGGTTAGTTTTTATATTCCTAAGTGTAGTATTAATAGAAGAAGTAGGGTTTAGATTCTCCTTGTCAAAAACTTTGAGTTTTATTTCCCCTTGAATCCTTATAGCTATTAGTATAGATCCCCTATCCGTTGTTCCTATGTCAAACTTATCAAAATTCCTATTATCCCACATAGTTTGTAGTAGGGTGCATGCATACACACCTAAATTTGCTATGTCAGGGAACTTGTTTTCACACCATTCCCTAATCTCATCCACCCATCTTCTAATGGACCATCCTCTGTTGACCTCTATTCTTAAACCCAGTGGCGATGCAAATCACAAAGCTTTTGCCCAATCACATTAAAAAAAGATGTGTTCCACTGTTTCTTTATTCCTGAAGCAAAAGTCACACATAGTATCATTGTTCCTAATTCTCATTTGTATCTTTTTTCTAGTTGGCAATATGTCCATGTATAATTTCCACATGAAAACTTGGTTCCTAGCTGCCACCCTAGCTCTCCAAATTCTTCTGATAGTTTTTGCTTGAAAAGTATAGTCACAGCTTTCCCAATCCTTTGCTTTGAGCATATGAAAAGCAAATTTGATTGAGAATTTTCCTTTAGTAGCAAGCCACCAGGTTAACTCATCCTCCCCTCTATCATGTGGTATGATGTGTGTTCCTTTGATCAGCCCTGCTACTATACGATCAAAAACTTCATCAATAAGTTTATCATTCCATGTTGATCTTTCCTGATTCATGAGATTTTTCACTTTCCAATATTTATGGATCCTCACTGGTGGGTGCAAATCCTTTATTATTATATGATGATCATGGAACATAAGCCAAGGATTACTGAAAACATGGTACGAGCACCATCTTCGATGGTCCAGATAGACCCTTTATGCACCAGATCAATCAAAACTTTTATTGACCCACATTAGATGGTAACTTTTGTTTTGTCCCCTTCCATAAGCAACATGAAAAGTTTTAAACCAGATAGAATTCTTATCTTTTAAAGATCTCCAGCTCTGTTTGGCTAACATAGCTTTGTTTATATCAGAAAATTTCCTGAACCTTAGTATTCCAAGGGACTTATTTAGGCTTGCAAAGTCTATCCCACTCAATAGTATGGATACTCTTAGATTCATCATGCCTGTCACACCCTGAATTTCGACAGAATTCGGAAAAAACAATATTTGTTCCCGACTCTTCGATCTTCGAGGTGTGACGCACTCTCAACTCCCAAAAACCCATAAACAGTTTAAATATGCGGATAATTAAAAACCAATAAAAATTTCAATTAAACAAAAGTCCTCTTCATTACAAAAATTTACAAATAAGATTAGGTTATAAATCTCTTTTTAATAACTCTTTATTTAAATACAACTGAAAATATAAAACAACATTTGTCTCAACTAAAAATCTATTACACCTTAAGGAAAAACAAAACATATCCTGAATGCGACGCTAAAGCAAACCACAATCAGCAACCAACCTTTTTTAACATGAAACCTGTCAAGACTTATCAACTATGTTCATTTAATGAACACACCCGATAAGCAAACATGCAAATCGGGTCAGCATTATAAAAATGCTGGTGTGAGTAGCCCTAAAATACAACATATAATTATACATATATATACACAATCCATAAGGCAGTTAGTTCCTCCACCGAGGCGCCTTAACTTCCAACAACTAATACAACATCCTTAAGTACAATAATTAAGGTAGGTAGTTCCTCCACTGAGGCTCCTTAACTTCCCACTAACCACACAACAAACTATACTCATAGTAAATAAGGCATGTAGTTCCTCCATCGAGGCGCCTTAGGTTCGAACTAAACACATAACCAACCAAGCATATTATATACGTCTCGCATTTCATGCTCAATTACAGAGTGGGTCGTCTCTGCCCAAGTAATTAATTTGACCCACCCTTCCGCAAAGCCATATATAATCATCTATCTAAAGATATATCATTAACCAACATATTACTATAATTATATTAATTAAGGCTTTCTTTGCGTGTCCCTAAAATCACGCCGTATCTATGTCTTACCTAGTTTCCCTGGCTACCACAATTGCTTCCCAACGCCGAACATGTACATCTACATGCCTCCCCTTACATAATGAACCACTCCGTGTGTAACTACCCTGAGCGGGATGCCGCACACCAGGTAACCCTCACACGAAAGCCATTATGTAAGTACTGCCACTATTCGGCATAAAATATCGCGCATCTCGTTCTAATTTTGCGAACGGAATAATCAAGCCACCATTCGGCTACGATTGCCCAACACATGGGTCAATCAACATCTTATATATACACCCTATATAAGGGCCAATTAAATTGCACATACGCCTACACAGGGCAAATCACATGAGTTGTGGTAGCTGGGTTCTAGGATTTTCGTTACGTAATTTATTCAGGTGTCATACATTTATGACTCATAATAATTCCACTATATCACGTGCAGGTCAAATACCTTATTGTACTAAGCTACAATATTTAGAAATATCTCAATTATATCTCATAACCACTTTCATTCTTTCGCGTGCCAATATATTATTGTACTACGCCACACTCCCGTGGGAAATATCCACAAATACTCTACTAGCATCTCACAGATAAAATAATGGAGTGTTTATACATTTATTCCTCCAAAACTATTGCATTTAATATATATATATATATCCCACGATATTATATAATGTCACAATATCAACGCTAAATCTTAATTAGATAATGACAACCAAATTTATACAAGCTTACTTCCACAGCATTTTAGCATTTGATTTGTCCATACAATTTACAACATAAAACGTAGCACAATTAAACAGTCCACAGTCTACAATCAAATCCCCAAAAATCTAAAGTCCATGAATCTAAGTCCGTATATAATTTAATTCTCATAAAAACGTATATATCTAAGTCTTCTAAAAATTCCCCGCTTGTTACGTGCCAATCTTATATTCTTTACACACTACTTACGTCAAATCTTAATTAGATAATGACAAACAAAGTTATACAATGTTCAACAATATTTGTCTATATTCTTTAATATGTGAAAAACTGGAAAAAGTCAACATTCCACAGTCAACGGTCAACAGTCAACGGTCAAAGTCAAAGTCAAAGTCAACACGTCATGGTCAAAGTCAACACATCATTGTCAAAGTCAAACTGTCGTTTCCATGTCCAACAGGTTCATGGTCATAGCCATGGTTCATGGCTAAGGTCAGGGTGCATGGCTCATGGGCTCATGACCAAGGTAATGGTTAGGACCCAACTGGCCAAGCCCAAACCTTAGAACCCGAAAGTCTAAAACCAACTTATTTATTCCACCTGACCCAATTGGGGACATAAGGACCAGCCCACATAAATTAGAAACCGGCCCAAAGAAAACTAATTGGAGAAGGCCCAAACAATATTAGAAACTGGCCCAAAACTTAAACTGAATGGCCCAAAACACAAATGGGTTCGGCCCAAAAATTGAACTGAAACCGGCCCAACAACTTAAAACAAAATCGGGCCCAACCAAAACAATTGAAACTGGTGTGGTCTGGCCCAAAGAAACCAACCCAGGCCCAAGCCTAATTCGACATCTTCTTCCTCCAGTAGCCTCCACCACCGGATCGACCACCGTCGACCTCCACTCGACCACCCAATTCAGCCAAGCGGTTTTAATCCCCATAAAAAACCTAACAACATTAATAAAAACAAAAACCCCAAATCATTCAATCCCTATACTTCATCAAAACTAGATCTACAATATTTCGATCTCCATTAATGGTTCCTCAAGCTTTAACAGCTGCCCCCTTACTCTACTACACTCCCCCACTTCAACCAATCATCCATTCACCACACAAACAACACATTTTACTGGAGTGTTTGGGCGAGCCGCCATTAACAACTTCCAAGGTTCAGCAACCCCCATCCTTCAGTACACGACCCAATCACAGTTAAATCAACACACTTCACCCATCCACCCCGACAATTTCACCATCGATTTCAATCTCGACAGTTTAACCATCGATCACTCACCCTCCACCAAATCGCGAAGACGCCATTGATGAACCGTGCAAGCTTCACAGCCACCCCCAAGTTTCAATCCCGACAACACCCCATCCAAGCTCAACAACCAACTTCAAATACTACACCCCCGACATCAAACAACAAATTCCAAGCCACAGTAAAGAAAAAGAGTGCAAACAGAGAAACAGAGAAACATGACGATTTCTATAGGTTGGGCTTTAACAGCCCTTAACGGCCATAAAGCTTCGACAGCCAATTCCGAGTTTCGGAGGTAACGATTTATCAATACAACAAGAGGAAAAATTATCGACAGTAAGCGTACATAAAAAAAATACGTTTAATGGAAGCAAAACTCTGACAGCAGTAAAGCTTTGTCCCATAGATTTGGTGAAATAGATAAAAAAGTAGTTACTTACCTTAATAAAAATCTCCATGAATCCTCCTAGTCCGAATCGTCGCGTTCCAACGCTCTAGAAATCCAGCTTCTATCTCTGCCTCCATTTTTATTATTTTATTCTCTCAAAACCCTATTCTCTAGAACAATGTGATTATATACTTGGGTTCGAAACCCAAGCCTAACACAGACTCGAGCCCAGAAACCAGGCCCACATATCTCAAATCCAATCCAGCAAATTTTATAAAAATAATTAAATTAATAAATTAATAACTAAATACGTATTTTAAATATGGCGTTACAATACCCATGCCACCAAAACTCCCTACACACTTTATCCATATTGTTACATACAGATGCAAAGAGGGAATTCGAGGTCATGGCATAAAGGGGTGTATTTTGAGTTACAACTTCGATCAAAATTGTTCTGCTAGCTTGGGATAAATGTCTGGCTTTCCAACCTTTTATCTTATTATGTACAATATCCACCAAGTAATCAAAATCAGCTTTCTTGCTGTCAGTGAATAAAATAGGTACCCTTCGGTACTTATCTTTATTTGAAAATTCTCACATGTTTCAGTATTTTTTCAAAATTTTTCAATGTTTAGCATGCACATTCCTACTAAAATAGATACTAGATTTATTGAAATTGATCTTTTGGCCAGAGACCAAACAATACTCATGCAAAATATCTTTAAGAGCACCTGCTTCACTTAAAGAAGCTTTAGTGAAAAACAATAAATCATCAGCAAATAAGCATATAGCAAATGAGCAATGGGAGGAGCATACTTCCTAATTTTAATACCATGTATAGCATGATCATTATTAGCTTTATTAATCATGCGTGAAGAGCTTCAGAAATTAGAATAAAGAGATAAGGAGATAATAGATCCTTTTGTCTCAATCCCCTTTGAGGAGGAAAGAACTTTTCCAAGGGAGAGCCATTAAGGAGAATTATAAATGCCTTTTTGTATATAAGAGTTTGAATTCTGACACACACTCAAGTACACTCGTTCAAGTACCTTGCTCACGTTCACGTTGAAATTTAGTTTGAGCAAAGGTTCGTTCCAAACCAAAAGACTAGAACACTTGTTTACAACCATTGGAAATTACTCGTTAAGGGAATTATGTGAGCAAGATTTGTATGGGTGATTTAAACTACTTTTACTAAGTTGCTTGGAATACAAGTTACTAAGAGCTAAAAATTAATATATAACTAATTACTTGATTTTATGGCAAAAAAGAGAGATAGATAGAAAGATAGGTGGAAAGTTAATCTACTCATACAAGATTAGCTACCTTAATTTAGAAAGTCAATTCACTGCTGTCTTTAATCTGTATTGGGTTCATAGACAAATCCGAAATGGATTAGAATGTCGATCAACAAAATACACCTATCTCTAAGCATATCCTGCTAGCATGTGGAATTCAACTGATATTTCATCTATGAAATATCATTCCAATTCCTAGTCTTATTCTACACCAGTCGATCAAATGTCAAAATCTGATTTTTCAGGAGTCACGTGTGCGACTAGACCCAATGTCAAATGGGTCATGCTCGCGACCTTGTACAGAGTTCCAGACTCCAAACTTGGTCGATCTATGTTATTTTAGGGCAGGATGAAAAACAAAACCTATATTCCTAAGCAGTGAATCAGGCCTCCTAAAATGGCGCCTGATCTTTATGTGAGCGTCATTAACCCTCTACCAGGGAGGGTTTTAGTTCATGTTCCTAAATTTGATTCTTATGGAAATTTATATGAATTAGTAAAAGAATATAGAATTCTAATTTATACTTAGTGTAAGGGGGATTTCCCGTCATTAACTAGATGACACGTGGGTGGGAAATGACCTAGGACTATGGATACCTAGAATAAGATGAGAACCATCGGATTGGTTCTTGGAATAAGGTAATCTCGTGTTTATCACAAGTGTATTGTAAGCATGTGCTAGTCACGTGACGAATCGCCTTTGAATATAACAATTCTCCAAGTCGTTAAGAACTGATGAAGACAGTTCCTGAACAAAAGGAAACTGAAGAGGGCGATCCTTAATGATAAGGAAGGAATCAGAATGACATATCTTTAAGAGTTACCTTTTGGACCTCATCTTCCCATATGCGATGGGTTATTGTGACCAACAAGAAAACTTACCGCTAATAAGATATGGTCCAGATTTAGATTTCTATAAAGAGAGGATTCCTAATAGGAAGGCAGAGTCCAAAGATGGAAGGGAACTCACAAGCGGTGAGGTTAACCCTAATCCTAAGACTCCTAAGGCTCCTCCTATATAAGCAATAGGAATTCGCTATTAGGAACTACGAGAAATATGGTTTGATTCTTCTAAATAAACATGGAGATACGTAGGTAGCCGCAAAGCGGTTTAACCCTGAACATTAAATTATCTCATCCCTTTTCCATCAATATCCAAAAGTTCTGCATCACAAGGCACAGAGGAGGATCAGGAAATACTTAGAAAATCCCCTACACTTAGAAAAGATTTTTATTATCAACTTAGAGTTGAAAACCTAGTACAAGCTTAATAATTGATAAAACTATAAACTAGAAACATATAAACATATAAACATATAAACTCTTTACTCCGGAACTAAACTAACTAATGGAACAAAAGGTTGTTTCTTGCTACTGAAGCCTATCTTTTAAAGCAAGAGATTGCTCTTATTTTCTTTGTATCCACGTGAATTTCTACCATCCAATTGAATCCTTAAATGAGAAACCTTAATTTTTCATGCCACCGCATCATTTGCCAACCAAATAAGACTTTGTTTGCTGAAGCTTGATCATTTTCCACTTAATCAAGCAAGACTTTGTGCCAAAGCTTAATTTGCATCCACTTAATCAAGAATTTCACACTACCAATTCAAGACTTTGATGCCACCTTATCATGCCACCAATTAGGACTTTTATGCACCTAATTAATCTTGTGCCACCTAATCCCATTTGATGACTTATTTGTGCCAAAGTTATGCACAAAAGTCTTTGATTCATTTCAATGCACTACTAAAAAAAGGGATTTTTATGACAGCTATTTTTTTTCTATCTTGACGGCTTCTGTATAAGCTGTCATTATTTCTTTCTCACCGTTACTTTTATGACGCTTGATGTCAAATGTTGACGGTTATAGGCTAGCCGTCATAAATATCTTTGACGTTTTTTTTTATCAATGTGTCAAGTTTGTGACTAACAATTGTATACTTACCATTTACTTTATGACGCATGATGTTATTGTTGACTGTTATAGGCTAGCCGTCATAAATATCTATGACATTTTTTTATCAATGTATAAAGTTTGGTGTCTAATTTATGTGTTCTTTCTCCCAAACATCAAGTCAAAAATTGTCTAACTTTTTCCTTCTAGCAAAACCGGTGTTTAATTAATTGTCACTACTAAAAAAGCATCAGCTGATATAGTTTTATTTTTGACGAGAGTAAGAAAGGCATCAAGGATTATTTTGACGGTTCTAGCACAAGCGATAACTCCCATAGTTCCTAAACCGGGTCAATACAATTGGTTGGTTAATATTTTATTCAAGGATCACTTAAAAAATTAGTGTTTCTATTTTATAGCCAAGCGTCAAGAGTGGTCTAAGGCGACATACTGGTATGTTTGGTGTGTTTAATCGAATTGACATGTCAACAACTCAAGGCTCGGGTCCTAGCTGAAGAAAACCATTAATCAGTAAAAAACCAAACCAAACAAAAAGTAGAGAAAGCCTTAATCCGCCGTCTTCTTCTTGAAAACCTTTGATCAGTTCTCATCTCGATCTCTGCATTCTTTAATGTGGATTAGATCTCACCACACTAAGGAACCGAATCAAAATGGATTGAAGCCCTTTCTTGTCAAGCTCTTTCTTCTCGAAATCGAGCGGGCAGTAATGAGTGGTCTCAGTTCAAAATGGGATTGCATATGTTTATGCGGATTGAACGAAATTCAAGCTGGATTGATCAAGGTATGCATCTCTATCTCAATTTCTTTAAATCTATTACTGCTTCAATACATTTTTCGAGTTGATTGGGGTGCCATCTTGATGGTTTATTGGTTTTGTGGGTGCTGTAACCACGTAGTTAAAGAGGATACTGAAAGTTGTGTAGTTGGATTCTTTTAAAGGTCTACGGGCATAGGATAATGGAATCATGTTACAAATGGTGATTTTGGAGTGTCACGGCTTATTTGATATTGACCTGCACATACTTCTCTTGTCTCTCCTTTAGAAGCGATTAAAGGTGTCCTCTTTTCCCCAAATCTATGATTTAGCTACTCTTGTCGTTGAATTTACATAGATTTTTTTAATTCAGTTCAATGATTTTTTGGTAGTTTTAATTTGGGGGATGAAAGAGAGGAATAGTTTTGTTCAATAACATGTCATTGTTTCTATGAGAGTGTGGCCTTTGTCAAGATTTTTGGAAAAATGAAATTACTGTATCTATTATTAGTTATTGGATTATTTTTCAGTTTACTTGTCGATGCTTTTACAATTCTAATCTTCTTTTTGGTTTCTTTTGTATATGAGGAACCAGTTTGTAACACCAACTCTAATTAACAGGGAAGCTTAGGTGCTAATGCTCAACAAGGCTCGAGTTTGCAAGTAAAGAAGATGAAGAGTTTTGGATTCTGTAGCATCGTTCACACATCTCTTATGCTTGAACAAGGCCTTGTAAGAGCCTTTCTTTTCTTGCCTCTCTTTCTTTTTATCTTATTTGGAAATTGGTTATTGCTAAAGTTTAAAATTTTAAGTCCTTAAATGTGTGGTTGGAGCCACTGTGAGTGGAAGGAATGTTTTGATGTTTCTCTGTTTAATTTTGAACTACACTGTTCATTTGCAGTTTTGCACATGTTGCTGAGAACTGTTTGTCTATTCATATCACTATCAACTAATAACTATCGAGAAGCTTTCACTAGTTTTATATCTTTTGTTATAGTAGATAAATCTATGTTTTTATTTTACTATTTGTGTTTTGGTATAAATTCCATTACAGATATGGCCTAATATGGCTATATAATTCATATTTATGGTGAAAATTTTGCTTTGAAGTCATAATTCTGGCTAACAAGTGTTACACTAAAGTTTTTACCTCCTTCAGACCGTTGTACTTCAGTGTGGTTAGGAAATTTCCTATATAGAAGAAATGTAACTTGACATGGACTAACTAGAGATTTCTAAAATGACTTGGAAACAACATAATCACATTGTATATATCAACCTTGGTCGCCATCTTTATATCTGGTTTTGTGAATCACTAGTTTATGTATATAATAGTCTCTCACTTTAGTAAAATCAACACAAGGAATTAATCTAGAGCTGGATCTTCCATCCCGACTAAAACCCCTTTGACGACATGGAATTCAACTGTTCATGCTACTTTATGCTTTAATGTGAACATTATACAAGTGCAATAGATAAAACTACTTGATCCTTCATAAAGAGATGATTTTAACAAAATGTATTATGCTCATGCACTGACAACTATAGAGATTATAGTTCTTGCATCATGTCAAACTCATGCCTACAATTCTTCTACTTATTGTTTTATGTTGGCATCACTGCATATGCTTCCCATAAAGTTTGTGCCGAAGCTTGGTGATGAATTGCATAATGTTGTAGTGCTTAAGGTTCCTCCTGATGGTAAAAGTTGGCATGTGGAGTTGTTGCAAAGTGGTTGTCGCATTGTATTCCATAATGGTTGGCAGGAATTCGTTGAACATTACTCTATAGCCACTGGGCATTTTTTAGTTTTTAGATACAATGGAAATTCTGATTTTCGCATCTCTATATTTGACATGACTGCTTGTGAGATTAGTTATTCATGTTATCTTGATTATCTTGAAAAATCCAATAGTGGCAAAGAAACTAAAGAGGCAAGACCTGGAATGTTAGGTTTCTCTATTAGTAAATTTTTCAGCATAGATATGATACTTTATTTTTTCATGTTTTTCCATTATACTTAATTACTTCAAAATCTTCATTCAATGACTAGATACAGATGGAGATAACTCATTAGAAGAACTAGCTGATAAGCCATCAGGGGAAAGACATTCATATACTAAAACAACTGTCGCAAGGAGATCGACTGGTGAAGCCTAAGTGGAAAATAGAGAGACTGGACTGCAAAGTGCTTTGGAGCCTAAGCACCCTTCATTCAAAGTTGTTATGCGATCATCCTATGTGAATGGAAGTGGTCGTTATTTGGTGAGCTTCCTCTTATCCCAATTGCTTTGTGCAAGTACATAGAAGATCTGACAGCTTAATCAATGATTCAAAAATCAGGGTTAATCTTGATTTTGGAAAACACATCTCCCACTCAAGTTAATCACACAACTTCATTATCATTTATAGTATATGGTGATAACCCAAGAAGAAGGTTGGGGTGTTAAATTAGATTACATCTGTATAATGAAGTAATGGACTAATAGAGTTCATTTAACCTTGGTAGTAACGTTCTATATAATATGCCTAGATAGTAGCTTCAGTTAAAGGTAGATCATACTAAATTCTTTCTTGTAAATGTAGATCATACTAAATTCTTTGTTGACTTGACGTACTCGTGTAGCTAATGGAGCTAGCTAGCACTATCACCTATACCACCACTGAGCTTATTGAAATTCGTATGGAGTTTATTGATTTTATCGAACAATTTATCTCGCCAAGCCAAAGGTATGTGTATGTATTGTGAAAATAGTATTTTGTTTTTCTTTTGTTTGCTTTGAGGTATGGATGGCATTAGTAAATATTTGTGCTATGACCCTTGCATTTGTGGGTCTTTTTTGTTTTCAGCTCTCTAACAACCATGTACTATATATAAATTTAGTAGTGTATACTTTGAACCACAGTCCATTTGCATTGTAGGTATTTTCATTTAGGGTTAGTTAGACTTACTCCCCCATTACTAGTTGCAATTAGTGTTACCCACCCCCCCCCCCCCGTTTTCAAAAATATTAGTGATACCCCCCCAATTGCAAGATCCAATGGTTACGAGATGATTTTTTTTTTCAAATAAAGAAATATGACCGTTAGATCACTCAAATGGGGGGGGCGGGTAACACTAATTGCAACTAGTAATGGGGGGGGTAAGTCTAACTAACCCTTTCATTTATTTTCCCTTCCGTTGTGAGAACTAGGTCCTATCGCATTGTTCCTCCCATGCCATATATAAAATAGCCTGCTTTTAGTAACAAATTTACTAATAATGTTCCTTTACTTTGTTTCTTAGGTTTGACAACGTTCGATCGATTGATGGATAATACTTAATTTGTTGATGTTGGAGTTGATTAAAATGATTTTTAGTTTGGTCGAATGTGCTATCAAATAAATGTATCTAGCATTTTTCAATGATGTTGGATAAATAATACTTTGTTATTTTTTCTTGTTGAATAAATTGATGTAAGGAATAAGTATTTTCGAATGGTTTGAAAATATATAGGATTGAAGTTAATGTGGATGTTCTAATTTTACTTTTGAGAATTTTATAGTTGTTTTTATTGGTGAAATAAGTTTACAGGTTAGGAATTGAAGTTATTATGCAGTATTTTTTGGCAGGAAAATAATATAAATAATATTATTTTTTTTAAAAAAAATTAAAATTAAATCACGGTTTTAGAAGAATTGTCATAGTATAAACTATTTGTTGACGTATTTTTCTTCCATAAAATGACGGTTCCACAATAGTCAATGGGCATTTCTTGATGGTTCTGAGGTGAAATGTTAGAAAATAATGTGAATTTTTTTACGGTTCTAACTATAATTTATGACGGTTACGTATGAGATGTCATAATAAAATTTACGTACTATGACGTTTTAAAGACTAATATATGTCATAATGGGAGGAACTTTTAAGATGCTTTTCTAGGAACCGTCATAACTTTAATGGCGGTTTTGGTTGACTTTTTATGACACCCCTAGTAATGACGGCTAGTTTTTTTAATAAGAAAGTGTCATGATATGCATTTCATGACAGCTAAAAGTTATCATAAAAAACGTTTTTTTTTTAGTAGTGATGTAGCTTGACGTGTGAGCTTGATCACCAGATTTTGTGGGTCCGCATAGTGGGTCCCTCATACTTTGACTAGTGGCGGGTTCAAAAGTTGACTTTTTACAAAGTCCCGCCTATGTGTAGAGCTCATCGCACTGATCATTCTGATGGTTCGCTTGCCACCATTGGAGTCCAGGTTTAGAAGATATGGGCTTCTAGAGTTTGATGCTTTTCGGCTCGATCATCCTGTTCTGACTTGAAATTGTCCTTTTTGCTTCCCTGGGCTTTAGTTGGGCTTCACATGGGCTAAATTGGAAAACTTCATGTAGACACCCTATTCTATGCTTAAATACTGGCTTTTATCCTCATTTTCATGTTGATTGCTCAAACCTGTAAAAGCATGAAAAGATGATTAATTCATGATTATTAAACACATAATTAACCAAAATGTTATGTCTCTACGGGGTGTTATATTATAGTTTTGGGTGCTTATCACATCACCCCAAAATAATACTTTGCTTGTCCTCAAGTAAAGAATAGACATTAAAATAGATAAGTGGCAAAAAATGTGTAGTCCTAACCTAATTCTCGTTTCGTAGAGTGCGGTTGCATTGACCTTATACAACAAAGCCTTAAACCACTAGGAATTCCCTAGTGGACGAGTTATAGCCTCGTGAGAGTTTTCCAGAGAATATACTCACAAACTTCATCTATACTGCAATGACTCAGTAACAAAGGCTTGTTCCCTTAATTAATCTCAGATATCTATACATCTCATTAGCAGGGAACGAGGATTAATTCATTTGAAACTCAACTTAATATGCATACAATAATTAAAAAATCTGTATATGAACATGCATACAGTGAACTTTACATTAAACTGTACAAGCAGGGCCGTTTTTGGATCCTTTGGAGAACGTCCTTAATTAGGTTCTCACAGGTATGTGTGGAAACACAAATTCACTCATAATTTTTCCACTCAGGGTTCGCTAACTCCAGTGTGCAGTGACACACTTTTCCTCACATCTCAATGACAGTCAGAGGAGCCGAGGTCGATCAATCACGTCTACTACTTATTATCACACCATCCTACTCCTAATTGAGCTAGAAGTTTATTAGGTATTATGGGGCTTAGGTGGTGGTGTAGAAAGTATGAGAGAATAAGGTCTTCAAGATATTTACACTAGAAAAGTCCTTGTTTTCTTTTCCTACTTCTACATGAGTTCCCATACTTTGTTTTTTTAAGCTTTTAGACTCCTTTTGATTTGATTTTGGGGAGTTCTAACTTTGATTTTTCTTTTGATTTTTGGGAACATATTTCTATTTTTCTTTCTATTTTTTTTTTCTTTCTGAAGCAAGTAACTGATTTTTATTTGGGACAAGTCTTTCTCTTTATTCTTCCACTTTTCATCCTATTTCTCATACTCATCATTTAGGTGGGTTTATTTGGGGTTAATAGATGGATAAGGAATTTTTGGTGAAAGTGAAAGGTTTGAGGAAAGCTTCAGCGGGGCGACTAGAGGTAAAATTTGTAATAGGTATGAATTTTTGGCTATGTCGATCCAAAGAAGGCCTAAATTTTTGCAAAGGATTTGGATGGTGATCAAGTAAGTAGACGCATGATTTTCTCTATTCGGAAAGACTACCCCTCTGTGTCATTACTCATATATTACACATATCGAGGATTTTTGGTTAGATTCTCACAGGATTGGTAATTTAGGGTTAGTTAGACTTACCCCCCCATTACTAGTTCCACTAGGGATACCTCCCCCCCCGCGTGCTGTCTAAGTCAATAGGCCTTGACTGTTATCTCAAAAGTCAACTGTAGTGAAAAGACCACACTACCCTTAGCCACGAGTAATGACGCAAATAACCCCTTGACTTTGAGTCATCACAACAGGTCAAATAAGACAAGTGTCACGATCTCTGACGAAAAAATCAAAGGTCAGAATTGATCCAAAGGAAAAGACACCAACTACCCCTGATCTTGTAATTACTCTTTTGCCACCGTACTATGTACCATGGTTTGAACTATGAAACACGTGTCGCCATCTTGTGAAAGTAATCCAACAGTCATAATAGATTACCAAAGATATTACTTCTCAGTCATAATAGATAGACATGTGGAGTCATCTAGTGCATTCTATCCAACGGATCGAAGCTAAACTGCAGTTTTACGTCCAATCACCTTGTATAAAGAGCCAAGTCTATTGTTTTAGCAGGAAGATGCTCTATTGTTGTTAGAACATCACTGATCTAGTGTTTAAGCGGGCATGAGCGACAACAACACTTAATTATTGTTATAGAACTGTATGTTTAAAGTTGTACGCATTTTAATTTGTCAAAGGGGATGTAGTTATATACATTATTCAGTAGAACCGTTCAAGCCTCATCAACTTGAAGGTGTTATCAACTGCAAGGCATCATCTTTATCTTAGATCCGAAGGTAATCAACTAAAATTCACCATTTATTAATGCTTTTAGACTTGTTTGCTTCTAAAACCATATGATGAACTTATAAAAGTTAGGGCTTTGTAGTTAAAATGGTTGTTTAACAGTGATTTTGTTCTTCATTCTTTACAGTCATGGCTGATGATGAAGTGAGAAACTTGTTGATTCCACTATGAGGGTTTCTTTAAGACACCTCATAGGAGGTTAACAATGTCAAAAACAGATTTCACTGGTAAAAAGGAAGTTTGGATGATGAATGTAGATGGTGATAAACTAAATATGTTGGACATGCAATCAGACTTGAAGGATTTATTGTTGGATGTCAACATGGAAGAGGTCAAGCTGGCTTACATTGTTGGTGGTAAAGTAGTTCATATAGTGACTGATGCTGATTTATTAGATATGTGGAGACAGTTGGTTAGATATAGTGACTGGATGGGTACTGTGATGTTTATGTTGAAAATAAAGTTTATGACATGACTGAAGTAGAAGTTGAAGACCCCACAGTTGAAGCTTTGAATGCAAAAGGAAAAGAAGTTGTGCAAGAAGAAGTTGGTAGGAAAGGAAAAAGGAAGTAGTCCACACCAACAAAGAGACAACCAACTAAGTATGCCAAGTCTGGAGAGACAAGTAAGAAGAGAAAAGGTGGGAGAAAAGTCGAAGGAAAGGGTGTCATTATTGATGAAGATGACCCTTTTTGGTCTAATGTGGGGACCTTTGATGTCAACACATACAATGTCCTGTCTGAAGACGAGTGATAGGAAATTAACCGGCCTAAATAAACAGGCTAATTAAACCCCACTTTACTTATACTAATACTCGCAAGCGCACGAGGTCTATCGTAATAGGTGCTCAAGAACGAAGTCGATCCCACAGGGATTGTTGTTTAGGAACAATTGAATATTAAAATACTACTTAACCCAATCTGAACTATATTGGTTTATGAAGTTTTGATTAACTAATAACTAGTCTTATTTAACTTAATTATGAAAACTATAGAACTTATACTAAATTATCAATGGAGAGACTACTAAGGCATTGAATCCACCCCCCTGGGATTGTAAGTATCTTAATTCAATTAATTCAAAGTTCTCTTTTAATTACGAGTAGCACGAGGGAAAGGAAACCCTAGCTTTCTCGAAGATGTGAACGTTGAGCTTTTATATAAATCTATATATTGGTTTGATCGAATTTCAACAAACGGGAATATAAACTCCTAGCAAAAATCGTCTTCTTACAGCACGACTTCTCACAAGTTTACGTAAACGGTAAAAATGATGCTTTGAGAAGAACGGAATATGTATCTAACGATTAACTAGTCAAGTCATGCAAGATATAATTAATGAAAGTATACCACTAATATCGATACGAAAACGATCACTGAATCTTTACGTTCCGAGAACAATGAATCAACTAAACAGTATAAACCTACGCAAGTCTAGGGCTTCATCTAAGCCCTAGCTTATAGTTTAGCTACACATAATAACTGGAACCATAAAACAGAAGAAATAAAACTCTCTTAACAAAACCATAGCCTGCTATGAAGTCCTCTCCTCTTGCTCGCCTATTCCAACAGTTGTGCTCGTAGCTCAAAGTCACGGCCTCGCAAGATATCTCTTGGTTCAGCCCACGTGAGGTCTTCTCCTTCTCTCTCTTTCTCCGTTTTCGCGAGAATCCAAATGACCACAGTAACTCTGCTTCCTTATTTTGTTCTGCATTTTTCCAGCCAAGAGAGCCTTCCTTCCCTATTGTTGTTTTCTCTCCTTATTCGCGAGAATCCTCTTGAAAAGGAAACTCCTTTGGTTCCGGTATAGGATCGGCAGTTTTTGGTTTTTTATTTGGAAAGGTTCTGTTTTTCGTTTTTCTTTCCTCTTCGCAAGAATGAATGGAGAAGGAAACTAAAGATCTTCATTCGGTGGTAGCGATGTGGGCTTTTAATTTATTGGTTCGGATTTGTAAATCTTCAATGGAGGGAAAGTTTCTGTTTCTGTTCGTGAGAGATGAAGGTGGAAACTAAGGTCTGATTCGGTGCTCTCGGGTGGACATGAGCCGGTATGGCCATTAGTTGGTTGTGTGGGCTTTAGTCTTGAATACGGATTGGTTTGCAATTCTTGGGCCTTTTGCTGGTCACATGCCCACTGAACTTCATGGCTACGTTGGTCTTTAGCACATAGGCTTTTATAGCTACCTCCTTCAAACTAACTTTATATATTCTGCAGCTCCACTGAACTAGATCAACGTACACACACTAATATCTTCGAATCTCGACAGTTTCAACACTTTTAATCATGTTAAGTCCAATTCCTGTAGAACCACCAAAAATACACTAACTAAATCAAACGAATAAATTAAACGAACTAACTAATATAAAATTGAGCGTGAATAATGTAATATTTATGCGCTTATCAAATACCCCCAAACTTACATTTTGCTAGTCCTCAAGCAAAACTAAATCTAAACTAATAACAAAAATTAAAAATCCTAACTCATTTTCATAGGAATCACAATTACACTTAGCATGTGCAACAAGCCTTTTAAACCCCTAGGTTTACCCTAGTGGACGAGTTTAGTCTCGTGAGAGTTTTCAGAGAAGATACTCACAAACTTCATCTATACTATAATGACTAAGAAATAACAGTAATGTTTCCTTAATTTAATCTCAGGTATTCATGCATCTCACTAGTAAGGAATAAAGAATACTCATTTTAAAACCTAAGTTAATACATGCATAATAATCAAATCATCTAAAAATAAACATACATGCAATGAACAAAACTATGAAATGCAGTGGCAGGTCCGTTTCTAAAACTTTGGAATAGCGTCCCTAAGTAGGTCCTCACAAATATGTCAAGACAAAAATACTCTGATTTTTCCACTCAGGTTTCGCTCACTCCAGTGTGCAGTGGGCACACTTTTCCTCTTAATCTCAATGACATCCAAAGGAGCCGAGGTCGATCAAACACATCTGCCACTTACTATCACACCAACCTATTCCTAATTGAGCTAAAGGTCTTTATTAGGTGTTATGTATGGCTTAGGTGATAGTTTAAGAATAAATGGAATGGATAAACAAAATAGACAAGTCTGAGAAAATAAGGTCTTCAAATTCCGTAACTAGAGAAAGTCTTGTTCTTACTTTGCTTCTACACTTTGTTTCCATCCTTAGCCCTTTTGTTTTGGCTTTTTGACTCCTTTGATTCTATTTTTGGAGTTCTAACTTTTTTTTATTTTATTTCTATTCATTTTTCTTTTCTTTGGATGGAAACTTTCTTTTCTTTATTTTTCTTTTGAAGCAACTAACAAATTCTTGATTTTCCACAGGTCTTTCTCATTTCTTTTCTTCATTTCATCCTATTTCTCAAACTTATCAAATGGGTAGGCTATTTTTATTTATTTATTTATTTATTATTATTTTTTTTATATAGGGTAAGGAATTTGCGGTTTATGAAAAGGCTAATAAAAGGCTCAGTGGGGGTGACTAGCGGAAAAAATATTCTTTAGGTTTGAATTTCTGGCTATATCAATCCAAAGATGGCCTAAATTCTCTTTTAGGATATGGTATGGTGATCAAGCAAGTGGACGTGTGTTTTCTCTACTCGGAATTAACTTCTCCCTTGTGTCATCACTCAGATATCAACTCATATGAGACTTTTAGGCTAGACTCTCACCGGATATGTAAAATTAAGCACTCTAACCTAGGTCTCAGAAAAGTACTGCCAAGTACAAATATAACGTTCATGCAAGACATTTATGAAAAGATGCAGAGACTATTACCTATATCTTAACCTAAGTTTCTTAATAACTACTCTTAATTCTAATGCTAACTGAGATTTCTAGACTATAATCATCATAGAAAAGGAAACAATACCACTACCCCTAAGTGCATAGTATACATAAGTTTTATTTTTCGCTAAACAAAACATTTTGTTCCCACCCCCAAACTTAGTTTAGACATTGTCCTCAATGTTGACAGATATGCTTAATTCCAAAAATTAATAACATGGACAAGTAAAAGAATAAGGAAAGAAGTTACCAATAGCTCCATGAACGAAAAATAAAACTCGAGTCACCTGTAGAAATTAGTACCTCACTAAAGATATAATATCGATAAAATAGAAAAGGAACCAATTTACTATGACGACTAACCTGTGGCACATATCTCATTCCATAGAGTTACACGTCTCCAAAAACACGAAGAAAAGGTGCTAAAGTGGAATGCATGAGATATGCGAAAGGTACACATGACTCAAAAATAAAAACATGGGTTGCCTCCCACAAGCGCTACAGTTAACGTCTCTAGCGCATCGAATGCTTCCCATGTTGTTGGGCTTAGTGTCGCAACCATCCACAAAAAAAAACATGCATATAGAATAAGCAAATGTGAACAATAAAATGGAAAATAAATTCCCAACTATTATGGCCATATTCATTGCTCTATCCTGTTCACCGAAATCTTTTTGGCTGTCTTGGCTTAGTTCAGTGGGGTTCGACCTGACCAGTCCTCAGAAAACTGGAAATTTTCGTGTCCACAGAGGTCAGGGCGCGGGTGCGCTCTACTTGGGCGCAGGTGCGCTCAGAGTTGAATTCTCTGACGCAGCTTAGGGCGCAGGTGCGCTCCACTTGGGGGCAGGTGCGCTCAGAGTTGCTGAGATGCTAAAATGGTGAAGAACAACGGGAAACGTGGGAGTGAAAGTTGAGAGATGGAAGTTAGGTGTAGTGTGGGTTGTGAGTGTAGAATGAATGAAGTTTTTAGAGGTTTTAAGTTGCTAAAACGAATCGGAAAGTTGCCAAAAAGCTTTTACGGCAATTTCCGAAAATACTAAAAACATGGGTTGCCTCCCACAAGCGCTACAGTTAACGTCTCTAGCAGACAAATGCTTCACACAACTAATCAGTGCTATGTGGGCTTATCAACAAGCCGGATACTTAATCAGTCATGATAAATAGGATCAAGCAGATTTACCTCTTCCACATCCTGCCCGGCCAAACCGTCAAGGTATGGTTTCAAACGTTGACCATTTACCTTAAACACACGACCATCCGTAGGATCTTTTATCTCAACAGCACCATGAGGAAAAACAATTTTAACAATGAAAGGACCAGTCCACCTAGAACGTAACTTACCAGGAAAAAGATGCAAACGAGAATTATATAGCAAGACTTTTTTATTAGGTTCAAAAGACTTTCGAAGAATAGATTTATCATGAAAAATCTTAGTCCGCTCTTTATAAATCTTGGCATTCTCATATGCCTCATTCCTTAACTCAGCTAACTCATTCAACTGAAGTTTACGTTGTGAAACCGAATTTTACGCATATCGAAGTTAAACGTTTTAATGGCCCAAAAAGCACGATGTTCCAATTCTACAGGCAAATGACATGCCTTTCCAAACACAAGCCTATAAGGAGACATGCCAATAGGAGTTTTATAAGCAGTTCTATAAGCCCAAAGAGAATCATTAAGACGTTGAGACCAATCCTTACGGTCAGGTCGTACAGTCTTTTCTAAAATCCGGTTAATCTCCCTATTAGATACTTCAACTTGGCCACTAGTTTGAGGGTGATATGGGGTAGCAAGCTTATGAGTAATAGAGTACTTTTTCATTAAAGATTCAAATGCTCGGTGTGTAAAATGAGTACCATTATCACTTATAATTGCACGAGGAGTACCAAAACGAGAAAATATATTATATTTTAAAAAGTTAACTACGACTTTATGATCATTCGTTTTACATGGCACTGCCTCAACCCACTTAGAAACATAGTCTACGGCAACAAGGATATAAAGATAACCAAAGGAAGGAGGGAAAGGACCCATGAAGTCTATACCCCATACATCAAAAAGCTCCACAACTAAAATAGGGGAAAGAGGCATCATGTTCCTATGGGAAATATTACCTATATGCTGGCATCTATCACAATTCAAACAAAACTCATGTGGATCCCTAAATAGAGTAGGCCAATAAAAACCACACTGCAAAACCTTCGCAGCCGTCTTTTTAGGACCAAAGTGACCACCACATGCATGGTCATGTCAAAAAGAGAGAATACTATGAGACTCACTCTCAGAGACACATCTCCTAACAATCTGGTCAGGGCATGACTTAAACAAGTATGGATCATCCCAGAAAAAATTCCTAACCTTAGCAAGAAACTTAGATTTATCCTGTTGTTTCCAATGAGAGGGAAACTGTTTCGTTACAAGATAATTAACAATATCCGCATACCAAGGCGATTGTGATATAACAAAAAGTTGCTCATCAGGAAAAGATTCATTTACAGGCAAAATATCAGTAGAAGATTCTACTACAAGTCTAGACAAGTGGTCAACGACCACGTTTTCCGTACCTTTCTTATCCCTAATCTTTATATCAAACTCTTGCAACAAGAGTACCCAGCGAATCAAATGCACTTTAGCGTCCTTCTTAGTAAGGAGATATTTCAAAGCCGAATGATCAGTAAACACGACAACCTTAGACCCTATGAGGTAAGACCTAAATTTGTCTAAAGCAAACACAACAGCTAACAACTCTTTCTCAGTTGTAGTGTAGTTCATCTGTGCATCATTAAGGGTTCGACTAGCATAATAAATAACATGGGGCAGCTTGTCAAACCGTTGACCTAAAACAGCCCCAACTGCATAGTCAGACGCATCACACATTAACTCAAAAGGCTCACTCCAATCAGGCGGCTGTATGATAGGAGCGGTAGTTAATAAATGCTTAAGCTTCTCAAAAGCTTTCAAACAATCATTATCAAAGACAAAAGCGACGTCCTTACCAAGTAAATTGCATAAGGGACGAGAAATCTTGCTAAAGTCTTTAATGAAACGCCTATAAAATCCAGCATCACTTAAGAATGACCGAATATCTTTCACAGTCTTAGGTGGTGGAAGACCAGAAATGACATCAACCTTGGCCTTATCGACCTCAATTCCTTTACTAGAAACAATATGACCAAGAACAATACCCTGTTGAACCATAAAATGACACTTCTCCCAATTCAACACAAGATTCTTCTCCTTGCACCTAATTAACACTAATTCTAAACGGTGCAAACCCTCATCAAAAGAATCCCCAAATACTGAGAAGTCATCCATAAACACCTCAAGAAACCTTTCTACCATATCAGAAAAAATATTAAGCATGCATCACTGGAAGGTACCAGGTGCACTACATAATCCAAAAGGCATACGACGATAGGCAAAAGTTCCAAAAGGACAAGTAAAAGTAGTCTTTTCTTGATCCTCAGGGATAATACATATTTGGTAATAACCGGAATAACCATCAAGAAAACAATAGTATTTATGACCAGCTAACCTCTCGAGCATCTGGTTAATAAACGGAAGAGGAAAGTGATCTTTCCTAGTGGCCAAATTCAACTTACAATAGTCAATGCAAAAACGCCATCCGGTAGTCATACGGGTGGGAACTAACTCGCCCTTCGCATTCTTAACTACTGTAAGCCCAGACTTTTTGGGGACAACCTGAACAGGACTCACTCATTTACTATCGAAAATGGGATAAATGATACCCGCATCTAACAACTTGAAAACCTCGGCTCTCACTACCTCTTTCATGTTAGGATTAAGCCATCTCTGAAACTCACGGGTTGGTTTAACATCCTTCTCAAGATGAATATGATACATACAATCAGTTGGGCTTATACCATTAATATCAGCAATATTCCACCCTAAAGCTGCTCTATGCTCTTTAAGAACCCTAATCAATTTACCTTCTTGTTCATTATCCAGATTAGAAGCAATAATAACTGACAAAGAATCATCAGGTCCCAGAAAAACATACTTAAGAGTATCAGGTAATGGTTTCAACTCTAGCTTAGGAGGACTCTCTATAGAAGAGACTGGGGTAGACTCAGATGGAGTCAGGTGCTCTATTGTGGCTCTCTACGTATCAGTTTCTAAAATTGGGGTTGCATCCAACAACGCATTAACTTCACAAATTACATCATCCACATCACAACCACTACCATAATTAGTTAAACAAGACTCAAGAGGGTCATTAGAATAACTCTCCAAGAAAGTCTCGTGAACTATACTATCAATAAGATTAACGTCCCAAAAATCATCAGGTTCAAGAGGTTCTTGACCAACATTAAACACATTAAGTTCTGTAGTCATATTACCAAAAGAAAGTTTTAACACTCCATTACGACAGTTAATGATAGCATTAGAAGTGGCTAAAAAGGGACGACCTAAAATGACCGGAATATGGTGTTTAGGATCTTGAACAGGTTGTGTATCCAGAACAACAAAGTCAATAGGGAAATAAAATTTATCAACCTGAATCAAAACATCCTCAACAACACCACGTGGAATCCTAATAGACCTATCTGCCAATTGAAGAGTAATTGGTGTAGGTTTCAACTTACCAAGACCAAGCTGTAAATAAACTGAATAAGACAACAAATTAACGCTAGCTCCTAAATCAAGTAATGCTTTCTCAATCATATGATCACCAATAACACAAGATCCTGGATCTCTAAACTTTGGTGGAGTTTGGTTTTGGATAATAGAACTCACTTGCTCAGTTAGGAAAGCTTTCTTGTGCACATTCAACTTACGTTTTTTTGTACACAAATCTTTAAGAAACTTGGCATAGGAAGGAACTTGTTTTATAGCATCAAGTAACAGAATATTTATTTGAACCTGTTTAAACATTTCCATTATTTCATTAAGATTAGAACCTTTCTTAGCCGGAATCAAATATTGGGGAAAAGGAGCTTTAGGTATATAAGATGGCACAGGGTTAGTCTCCATAGCAGTAGGAGGTTCTACACCCTTCCTAGAAGTATTATGACTATTAGATTCACTCACCTCACCTTCCTCCTTCTCACACTCTATAGGATCAGATCTGACCTCAGCGTCCTTAGACATCTCAACCCTATTATCAACATGTTTTCCACTCCTAAGAACAGTGATAGCCTTGGCTTGCTCCTGGTGAGCCTGGTTTAAGTTAGAACTTATTTCCAACTGACTCCTCGGATTAGCTACTGGTTGACTAGGAAACCTGCCCTTGTCCCTCTCATTCAAAGTATTAGCAATTTGACCTATGGTGATTTCAATCTTCCTAATGGCTTGAGCAATATCCTGAGTAGCCGTTTGACTGGCTTGCATAAACTGTTGCGTTGTGTCTTGGAATTTCATGGTGTTTTGTGTTAATTGAGCAATGGCGTCTTCTATAGGTGAAAGTTTAGGTGGTTGAGGTGCATACTGTGGTACTGGGTTTGAGTTAACCACGGGGCCTCCCTGATGTATACCTTTAGACCAAGACAAATTGGGATGGTTCGCCATCAGGGTTATACGATGTTAGAAAAAGGATTATTGCCCGGCTTTTGGTATGAATTAAAAGCATTGACTTGTGCATTTACACCGGGGCAATTATCTATAACGTGATCAAGACTTTCACACAACGAAAACCCGGGGACTTCAACATTGGTAATCGGAGCTAGAGACTTTGTCTCTTTTTCTAGCTCGAGAGCTTCAACTCTTCTAATTAAAGCGGCCATCCTAGCGTTCGTGTTGAATTCCTTGTCAACGCGGAACAAACCCTTTTGTGTAGTACTACTAGCCACCTTCTTAGGCTCACGACTAGTTTCCCATTGCTGGACCTTCTCAGAGACTTCTTCTAAAAAGGTCCACGTTTCTTCTACAGTCTTATCACCGAAATCCCCAGTACTCATGGTCTCAATCATAGCCTTAGAATTAAAATCGAGACCCTCATAGAGAATCTGCACTAGCCTACCATTCTCTAGGCGTGGTTAGGACACTGCAAGAGCATGTCCTTAAACCTCTCCATACACTTCCATAATGACTCTCCATCAGTTTGGCAAAAAGATGACAAGTCTTTTCTAAAAGCGTCATGCGCCTTATGATTAGGGAAAAAGTTCTTTAAAAACACAATGCATAACTTTTTTCCCATCCCGTTATGGAATTCGATGGGAGAGTGTGAAACCAACTCTTGGCTTTTTCTTTAAGAGAAAATGGGAACAATTTTAATTTTATAGTCGTCACTAAATTGTTGAAGCTTAATAGTCCCACAAATATCCTCAAATTCCCTCACATGAAGATATGGGTCTTCCTTTTCCGTTCCCCTAAACTTAGGAAGGAGCCCCAGCAGATTGGGCTTCAACTCAAAGTGATTAGCATTGGTTGCAGGGGGAACGATGCAAGATGGTCGGGTTGTCCTAGTAGGATATATATATTCCTTAATAGATCTAGGTACTTGGGTAACCACGTTATTGTTATTACCTTCCATGTCAGCAAAAATTGGTGTATTGCCAACAAAAGTTATGGGTACCTCTAATTCGGGATGCCTACTTCTCCTAAGGAGAGTGCGTTCAATCTCAGGATCAAACGGTGTAACAGGTGTGTTATCAGACCGAGTTACTACCATAAACTACTTCTAAAACCTAAGACTCTAATAAAAGATCACGGACAATTCACACAAACAATACCAAACAAAATTACAACCCAGATTGAATTTTAAAACTTGTTTAATATATATTTGCTCCTAAACCCAAATCACACGATTCCCGGTTCTTGTGCAAAAAGCACCGTCACACTCGATCCACGTGTAAAAAAGGTTTTCCTAGTGAGCGGGCTAAAACCTGTCCTAATGCAAGATGCCTAAGGCTGGTCAATGTGATTTAACCTTCCTAAATGCAAGAAACAATAAAACAAGCACAACCCAATTAAAAACAAACAAAATTCAACCCCACAAAGGAAAAAGACGTACCTCCGGCGTGAGCCTTCGAGGGCTACTTGCGACGCCGGGTGACGACAACAAGCAACTTCACAACGTCCACAACAAAGTCACGACTATCCCTTGTAAGAAGAAATCTATGCTTAATTATCTGCAAAAATAACTAAAATTAGACACGTAAACTATGAAACTTAAACTTAAACTACGAATCACGATAAATAAAACTTTAAAACTCAATTTTACTACTTCGATCTCAGGCAGCGGCGCCAAAAACTTGATAGGAAATTAACCGGCCTAAATAAATAGGCTAATTAAACCCCACTTTACTTATACTAATACTCGCAAGCGCACGAGGTCTATCGTAATAGGTGCGCAAGAACGAAGTCGATCCACAGGGGATTCTTTGTTTAGGAACAATTGAATATTAAAATACTACTTAACCTAATCCGAACTATATTGGTTTATGAAGTTTTGATTAACTAATAACTAGTCTTATTTAACTTAATTATGAAAACTATATAACTTATATTAAATTATCAATGGAGAGACTACTAAGGCATTTGAATCCACCCTAGACTGTTGTAAGTATCCTAATTCAATTAATTCAAAGTTCTCTTTTAATTACGAGTAGCACGAGGGAAAGTAAACCCTAGCTTTCTCGAAGATGTGAACGTTGAGCTTTTATATAAATCTATATATTGGTTTGATCGAATTTCAACAAACGGGAATATAAACTCCTAGCAAAAATCGTCTTCTTACAGCACGACTTCTCACAAGTTTACGTAAACGGTAAAAACGATGCTTTGATAAGAACGGAATATGTATCTAACGATTAACTAGTCAAGTCATGCAAGATATAATTAATGAAAGTATACCACTAATATCGATACGAAAAACGATCACTGAATCTTTACGTTCCGAGAACAATGAATCAACTAAACAGTATAAACCTACGCAAGTCTAGGGCTTCATCTAAGCCCTAGCTTATAGTTTAGCTACACATAATAACTGGAACCATAAAACAGAAGAAATAAAACTCCCTTAACAAAACCATAGCCTGCTGTGAAGTCCTCTCCTCTTGCTCGCCTATTCCAACAGTTGTGCTCGTAGCTCAAAGTCACGGCCTCGCAAGATATCTCCTGGTTCAGCCCACGTGAGGTCTTCTCCTTCTCTCTCTCTCTCCGTTTTCTCGAGAATCCAAATGACCGCAGTAACTCTGCTTCCTTATTTTGTTCTGTGTTTTTCCAGCCAAGAGAGCCTTCCTTCCCTGCTGTTGTTTTCTCTCCTTATTCGCGAGAATCCTCTTGAAAAGGAAACTCCTTTGGTTCCGGTATAGGATCGGCAGTTTTTGGTTTTTTATTTGGAAAGGTTCTATTTTTCGTTTTTCTTTCCTCTTCGCAAGAATGAATGGAGAAGGAAACTAAAGATCTTCATTCGGTGGTAGCGATGTGGGCTTTTAATTTATTGGTTCGAAATTGTAAAGCTTCAATGGAGGGAAAGTTTCTGTTTATGTTCGTGAGAGATGAAGGTGGAAACTAAGGTCTGATTCGGTGCTCTCGAGTGGACATGAGCCGGTATGGCCATTAGTTGGTTGTGTGGGCTTTAGTCTTGAATACGGATTGGTTTGCAATTCTTGGGCCTTTTCTTCGGGTCACATGCCCACTGAACTTCATGGCTTCTACCTGGTCTTTAGCACATAGGCTTTTATAGCTACCTCCTTCAAACTGACTTTATATATTCTGCAGCTCCACTGAACTAGATCAACGTACACACACTAATATCTTCGAATCTCAACAGTTTCAACACTTTTAATCATGTTAAGTCCAATTCCTGTAAAACCACCAAAAATACACTAACTAAATCAAACGAATAAATTAAACGAACTAACTAATATAAAATTGAGCGTGAATAATGTAATATTTATGCGCTTATCAACGAGCTAGATGATGATGAAGGTATTGAAGTTCCTGTAGTGAGAAAAGTAGCAGCAAAGCCTCCACTTCCAAATGTTGAAGAATTGGAACCTGAAGAGGAGTATCACAGTGCATACTCATCTGAAGATGAATTGGAGTATATGATTCCAAGTTCTGCAGAGTACTATAACTATGAAGGTGAGACTATAGATGTGTATAGAACTGAGGCCAATGATGTTAGGGCACACATTGTTGAAGATGAGTGGGAAAGAGGTATGGAGTGGCCTAATATAAAAATATTAAGGCAGGAGATTAATGATTACTACATTAAGAATAGATTTGTGGGTAGGATGGTTGTGAACGAGTCATACAAAATTCTAACTATCTGTGAGGCTATTGGGTGTCCCTGGAGGGCTTACTGGAGGAGGAAGAAGAGTGATGGTTTTACAATGAGACTGAGCACCTTTAACAATGAACATAGATGTCCTACTGATACAGACCACAAGAATAGAATGGCTGATGCAGTTTGGGTGGCCATTGTTATGTTAGAACATATGAAGGTACATCACAAGACTTGTACTCCAAGAAACATCATTGATGACATTAGGTAGAAGCATCATGTGGCAATCTCTTACTGGACTGCATGGAGTGCAAGAATTAGATGCTTGCAACAGATTCATGGAGATTTTGCAAAGAGTTACAAACTAGTACCTGTGTTATGTGATCAGGTAAACCCTAAATGTTGCTTCTGTGTTTATATATTGTTTGTTATCTATATGTGTGTTACTTATGTGTTGTTATTGTGTGTACGTACTCCATTTTTATCAGATAATGAGAAGTAATCCAGGGTCAATTGCATTTTGTTCTAGAAATGATCAAATCTTGCAGTTTAAAGATGTATGTGTGTGTTTTACTACTTCTTTGTTAGGATTCTTGACTGCTTGTAGACCCATTATTGGATTAGATGGGTGTTTTCTGAAGGGTAAGTATGGAGGACAATGTCTAAGCATGGTAGCATTGGATGAGAGCAATGGTTTGTTTCCTATAGCAGTCTATATCACAAGATCTGAGGGGAAAGAGAGTTGGACTAATTTTTTACAAACAATGAAAAGGAATGGATTAGATTGTCATTTGTACAAGTTGACATTTGTGTCTGATAGACTAAAGGGATTAATTGAAGTTGTGTTAATTGTTTTCCTTAACAATCCCCACAGGTTTTGCTTTAGGCATATGTACAAAAACTTTAAGAAAGTTTTCAAGGCAAAACATTTGGAGTTGCTAGTCTGGGGTGCTGCAAAATGTTAAAGATAAGTGATTTTTATAGGTGTATGGCTCAACTAGAAGCTGAATGTCCAGAAGCTAGGGCCTGGCTTATGAGAGAGAAAGTGGAGAGTTGGGCAAGGGCACACTTTGATGATTATACAAAATGTGATCACATCACAAACAATTTTTCTAAATCATTTAACAACTGGATTTTGGACTTTAGGGATATGCCCATTGTTCCTTTCTTAGATAAGTATCATACATTGTTGATGTCCTTTTTGTATAAGAGGAGAGAGAAGGCAGAAGAATGGGATATAAATGGGTTAGTTCCTGCAGTTGTGAAGAAAATAGAGAAGATGATAAATGACACTCCTAACAGTCTGTATTGTATCAGGGATGTCAAGTCTGATTATAGATACACTGTGAACATAGTAGATCAAGAGTGCAGTTGTAGGAGATGGAAACTCTCTGGGATTGTTTGTGTGCATGCAGCAGTTATTTTATACAAAATGAGAGCTGATTGGAGAGAGTATTGCAGTTCCTACTTCTGGGTGTCTACATATCGAATGGCTTATAAGGGACACATCAAACCAATGGAAGATCCAAGAGAATGGTCCAAGCTTGTAAGTTACCCTAAACTTGACTGACTAATTTATTTTCATAATAATAATAATAAATGAAAGAAAAAACAAAGAAGGAAAATGGACAGTAGTAATAGTAGTAGTAGTAGTGGTAGTCTCTCTATGAGGTAACATGTTTACAGCCCACAACAACAAAAAACTCTCTTTCTTTTCTTTGCTGTTCTCCTGTACTTCTATGAGGTAACACTGTAGTTCTTCTGTTTTGTGTTGTTGCATTAATTTGCAAGTAACAAGCAAGTGTATGAAAAAAAAAAAGGTGCTGAGATGGTCTTTTTTCCACTTGTATCAAAACTAAGTATTTCTTAAATTATCCAAACTTGTATGTTGATTTCGACTTTACACAGCAAAAATCTTGTTCCTGTTTCTCTTCAATGTATGAATTATATTTATTGAATTCAGACACTTATTTCCTTTTCTAGATAAACAAATTTCTTTCTCTTTCTTCAAGGTAGAACTAGTTTCTTGATATATATCAACATATAACTTGATCATTCTGCTTTCTTGGACTGCTTCTCAACAAGACAACTGAGAGGTATATACACCTTTTTTGGTTTCTTGTGTTGGATGGTTTTCTGTGTGCATATTACTTGGTTGGATTTGAGGATTTTTTGGTTGTAGTGGAATTGAATTTGGCATGTGTTTTAGGTTTTGGGGGTGTGTTAAGTATTTATCTGTACAAGTATAATATTGTTCTTTAGTTATTTTCCATGTATGCTGAATTGATTTCTTTTTTGAAGAAAATGTTTAGGAATAAGAATCTTTAGTTTAACATCATCACTATATTTTTAATATCTCTTAGTTTAGGAAAAGAAATGATGTGTGGGCATGATAACAAATAGTCTGCAGTATAATACAACCTGTAAGGCATCTTGTTATTAATTTCGTGGTTTGTTTGCATGTAAACACCAGAATAGCTATACAATCCACCTCCACACACCAGGGGTATTGGGCGGCCAAGAAAGAATAGAAGGAGAGATGAAAATGAGGAAGCACCAAACAAGAAGAGAAGGAAGTGTAGGTTGTGTAGGACAGAGGGGCATAATTCCAAGACATTCGAAGGCCTCCCTGCACAATCAAAAGGTAAGGACACTCGTCACTATGTGGTTACATATGACATGTCAGGAATTACTTACATGTCAGGAATTCTCATTTTATTGGGATAATAGGTAAATCTAAGGCAAAAGATGTAGAATCTTCACAAGCATCAAATGGTCCAGTGCCAGCTTCACCTTCACAACCCAACATTAGAAGCAAGTCCAAAGTTGCCACTGAAAGTCCAGTGCCAGCTTCACCTTCACAACCCAGCACTAGAAGCAAGTCCAAAGTTGCAAGTTCAAGTCAACCACCAGCTTCACAGCCAAGTCAAGTACCCAGCACTAGAAGCAAGTCCAAAGTTGCAAGTTCAAGTCAACCACCACTAGCTTCTCCTTCATCATAACCAAGTCAAGTACCCAACACTAGAAGAAAGTCCAAAGTTGCTACTAAAAGTCAACCACCACCAGCTTCACTTTCATCACAGCCAAGTCAAGTACCCAGCACTAGAAGCAAGTCCAAAGTTGCTACTGAAAGTTAACCACCACTAGCTTCACCTTCATCACAGCCAAGTCAAGTACCCAACACTAGAAGCAAGTCCAAAGTTTCTACTGAAAGTCAACCACCACCAGCTTCACCTTTATCACAACCAAGTTAAGTACCCAGCATTAGAAGCAAGTCCAAAGTTGCTACTGAAAGTCAACCACCACCAGCTTCACCTTCACAACCCAGCACTAGAAGCAAGTCCATTTGTTCAAGTTCAAATCACATGCCAACTTCACCATCATCACAGCCCAGCACTAGGAACAAGTCCAAAGCTGCAAGTTCAAGTAAAGTACCACCTTCACCATCATCACAACCCAGCACTAGGGGCAAGTCCAAGGAAATAACTGTAGGAACCGTTATTCAAAATGCAAATTTCTACAAACCGCGAACACCATGCGTAGCGGAATTAATGAGTGTCCACGATTTGTGATTGGAGAACATACCTTTTCAGATCCAATTTTGATAACTCTGAGAATCTAAGCTTTATGAATCCAAATCAACAATCAACCTCTTGATCTTCTGTTATATTCCTTTAGAACAGATTGGACGTTGTGTGGACAACGATCTACCAATCCCCTTCTTTCTCTCAAGATCAGAAACGAATTCAGATCTACTTTTCTTGCTTCTTTTTCAGAACCAGTGAATAGTAAATTAAAGCAAGAGAGAAATAGTATTCTATTTATAGGCTACAACAGGGACCATGAGGAGAAATTAGGGTTGGGCCTCCTGACGGGCTTAGGCTTCCCATGTTCGCCCCGAACACATGGCCCAAGTCCGTCAACAAATTGCTTATTCCACTAAAGGCCATTGTTGCACTACCGCCCTAATCCCAAATTATGTGTCAGCGTTTAAGGGCTCCATATTATATACTCGTTAATCTCCCCGTGTTTAAGATATCGAATGTCCGTTGATTAAGTCAAGTTACTGACAACTACATTAATCAACTTCTTATGTCCTTGAGTAATACCACTCAACCTCATTGTCATGTCGGAATAAATCCACCTATAGGGTTTACATGACAATCTTTTTGAGCTCCTCAAGGGGACATCATCAACTCGACTTCTTGCGGGACACGGATTCCTTCTATAATCAACAACACACCTTACATACAATGTCATTACCCAATCCATCGAGTTTGTTTATTCACAAATGAATCTCACTCATTGATGATTTAAAGCAATGTACAATGCATGTAAGTGCCCGTTATTATATCCGGATTAGGAGGACAAGCATCCATAATAATAGAGGTGTTTGTTCTCTTATATAGTTAGTATAAGGAGAAACAACCTCACTTGGTCCTGTTCAATACACACAAAGTGTACTAGTGTAATCCTATACTCAAGATAGACTAATACCAGATTATACTACAACTGTACCAATGGTTTGTCCAAATCCATCTAGGTTGTGAACGATTACTTATACTTTATAAGGTACTGATGATATGATCTTCTATGTGTTCACACCATATCATCTACAACATAAAGTATTAGACACATGCATATAACTAATAATATATATAATATGCATAACATTTGCCCATATGATTCTCATTCAAAATATAAAGAATTAGAGTTAATACAAAAGTAATGCTTTTAGTATATAACCCTATCAATAACTTCATCACAGCCCAGCACTAGGGCCAAAACCAATGAAACAACTTCATCACAGCCCAGCACTTAGGGACAAGTCCAAGGAAATAGTTGTTAGTCAGCCAGCATCATCACAGCCCAACACTAGGGCCAAAACCAAGGCAGCCTGTTCAACTGTGACAATACCAACAAAGGCCACTACAAAGCCTTCTACTGTGAATTTTCAACCACCAACACCAAAGCAACTACAAACATTGGCAGCTGGTAGAGTGCCATTACCAAAGAAACCACATGAAGCTAATACATTCCAGGTATAATATAATGTAGTTTTATGGGTTGATAAGTTGAACTGATTTATATCAAATTAATTTTGTTTTGTAAATTGGCTGATCTAGTGTTTATTTGATTAGGCTCCAGAGCACAGGCATAATTTTGCTAACCTTATGAAGAGGTTCAGAGACACCTACATGCCACCCGTGTAATAGAGAAACTAAATAGCAGTTCAGGTGCACCACCAAAAATGGCCAAGGCCAGAAAACAAAACAAACCACCACTAGCTCTTCCACCAAATCCAACATCAAGGCAGAAGTTCTAAACTGTGAGGCCATATTGGAAACTTTGAACTCTGCAGGAAGGGTTATTATGATTTGGGTACCTTTGTTATTTTGGATGGATGGCTTGATTGGAAACTCTGCAAGACTGTTACATTTTGGGCATGTAATGACTTCTTTTGTTATTTTGGTCTTTTTTGGATGGTACTTGGACAATGTTTGGTTTTGGACCTAATATATTATGAATGACTTATATATTTCTAATTCTGTCCTGTTTTATCTTAGGGTACCCTTTATCTTATGTTTTAGGGAATAAACTTATTTTTTAGGGAATGACTTATATTTTTTATGATAGTAAACTTAACACCAATTAATAACAGTCAACAAACCACAATTTTGATTAATAGCTAACAAGATAACACTACAAAATAATACATCAAGTCCCTGCAAATTAACATGCTAAATTTGCTTCATCTGTTCCTTTCCTTTAAGAAGAATCTTTGCATTAAATGCTTCAGATAAATCTTGTATGACTAACTCAATATTCAATTTCAAATTGAAATTGGACTTAGAAGATAATGACTCCTCCTTTTCTTCAAAAACCAACTTCTTTGGTTTAGACTTGTCTTTTTTACAACCTGCAATTGCAACTTCCAACCATTCAAACTGATCACACCTTGGGCATTTCAGAAACTTCTCAACCTTGCTTCTTAGTTGAGTTGAAGTCCTCACGTCCTTAATAGTACTACACATCTTGCACAGAGACCGCTTCCAAGGACAAGTATATGACCAATGGTCCTCTGCTTTACATACAAAGCATCCAGTGCCTTTCTTGCCTGCAACCGGACTACCAAGATCGTTGGGTTTGTCACTTGAATTTCCCATTAAATCATCTAGCCATTGCGCCAATTCACATTTCTGACATTTGATAAACCTTTTTTTGTTATTGTCTTCAAGCAAGTCACATTCATTGTTGCATCCAAGGGCATTGAGCTGTTTTATGTGTCTTTTGGCCACACAATAAGCATGAACAATCCTGAAACATTATAAACATATTTTAGACATACCACCCCACTGTTATAACATTAATTAGTAATACCCCCCCCCCTCCAAAGTTCAAATTAACGATAAACCAAATAGGTCTAATGTCTTACCTTTTGAAAGCAACAATAAGACTAAGTACCTTGTAAATCGGAATGCAGTTGGAGTTTGACTCGTGACCACCACCCATCTTCAATTTGATGGCTTTAGGGAGAAGATGAAGTCAATTTGATGGCTTTAGGCAACGGCTAGTTTTACTTTAGCTTCGATCCGTTGGATAGAATGCACTGGATGACTCCATGTGTCTATCTATTATGACCGTTGGATTACTTTCACAAGATGGCGACATGTGTTTCACAATTCAAACCTTGATAAATAGTACGGTGGAAAAAGAGTAATTACAAGATCAAGGGTAGTTGATGTCTTTTTCTTTGGATCAATTCTGACCTTTGATTTTTTCGTCGGAGATCGTGACACATGTCTTATTTGACTTGGTGTGATGACTCAAAGTCAAGGGGTTATTTGCGTCATTACTCGTGGCTAAGGGTAGTGTGGTCTTTTCACTATAGTTGACTTTCGAGATAACAGTCAAGACCTATTGACTTGGACGACACGTGAAAATGAGGGGGTGACCCTAATATTTTTGAAGAGGGGCTGGGGAGGTATCCCTAGTTGGAACTAGTAATGGGGGGGGGGGGGGTAAGTCTAACTAACCCGGTAATTTAAGTAGACTAATTGTGGGTTATAGGAACTTACTGCTATGTACAATCATTGACACTCAGTGTATGAATGCTCATGAAAAGATGTAAAAACTATTACATACATATTATCTTAAGTTTCTTAAGAACAAATCCTAATTTGAATGCTAATGTGAGATTTCTAGACAATTTTCATCACTAAAAAGGAAACAAGACTTTGTCACTAAGTATATTTATTTGGAAAGAAAATAAAAACTATATACAACCTACAAGTTGCCTAATTCTTGCTACAGGTTTAAAGCACCCCCAAATAGAAAGATGCTTAGTCCTCGAAGTATCAAGAGATGAGGAAAGAAATTACCTGAGAACCGTGAGCAAAATTAGGGATGGATATCTGCAACAGAAAGTTATTCTAACATAATAACATAATATATTATACAAAAAGAAAAGAAAAAAGATAGCACACCAAGCACAACTATGTACAGTTAGATATATATATACATAGTGGCCTACTCAAATTTTACCAACCACTTGATACCGGCATTCTCTAGTCATCTCGAGTGAAATGCATTTCCTTAGCATCCCACCAATAGATAATGGTTTTCCAAATTGTGCTCTATTGTGGTGCTCCTGATACATCGAACATTCTGCAGGTACCATGAATATCGTCAATGCCATGCCCTAAACCTCAATGAACGAATGATTCTGTTCGCAAGGCACATAGAATCGACCTTAACCCAATCGTTAATAGTGGCATAAAACTGTGGAAAATGTGTACTCATAATTTAGCATGCGGTTATAGGTAAAAGTAAATAATTGTGTTGAAAATTGCGAGCTCTTTTCAAATTTGAGATAACACAGTGTGTGATATCAAAAAGTGTATGACCTTGAGCAAGAGCATTGAAGACTACACATGCAATGTCATTGGCAGTAGAAAAATGTCAATCTCCCATGATGTTTAGAAGTACAAACAACATGGCATTTCCCACGTTCATGGTCATGCTTGCTAAGGGAATGGTAGTCTATGGCCATCTACCAGGTGTGACTCCTTCTGTCGTCCGTGCGAGACCATTGACAAGAGATTTAAATTAGATGTGAAAATAGTAGTTCTAACATGCTAAAATCATTCTAATCAGTCAATAATAATACTATCTAAAATAGTTGTTATATGGGAGTAGTCGTGTTCGAACCACTCTTGATTGCACATACTTGTAACGAATTTAGACTAATTAAACTAATCACTAACGAGAGAGCAATTTATAATATGGAAATAATAAATATAAGATTGAAAAATAGTAGATCTAAAGGTGAGAAAGATAATAACAGAAGAGTTAATCCACCATGCAATTCGATTGACTATTAGTTAGTTATCGAGTTGCCTTTCTTGATCCCTAAGCTAGCAAACAACTTACATCTCTATAGTCATTGCTTGACTAGCAAGAGAGATTAGCACCCCCACAAATCTCTTTAATGGGGTTTCTAATCTCTAGCCCCTTGTTATGAGTTCTATCTCTAGAAACTCACAACAAAAGACTTGAAATTCTAATGCGAAAACAATAATAACTAATAACTAATCATCCTCACATGGCTTCATAAAACCCCTCTAGTGAAGGTTTAGCCTTGTTTCATTGGATTCATTAATCTAAAACAGTGAATTAAATACATAAATAATAAAACAAGAATTGAATATGAAGAACTAAAGCTTTATTCTATAAGGTTGTAATGGATGCTACATTGATAACCCTAATTTACTTAACTAAACATAAACTAAACTATTCTAAACTAATTAGAGACTAAGGGGAGGAAGGAGTGAATAAGTTTAGCCTTAACCCTCTTTATATAGGAGAGGGTTAGGGTTACATTTTCATGCATGGGCCAGAAAGGGGGATTTTGGGCCTCTAATGTGAGCCCAAAGTTCATTAGGTTAAGTCTGAAGAGGCCACAACTAGTAGAAATTACTTCAGTGTTATTTTCGTTCACTTTTACAGCTCTGATTAGGGCAAGGCTGGATCCATTGGAAATCTTATTCTGAGCCGGTTGTTTTGACATAAAGTAGGCTCAATTCTGAGTCCCGAGTCCAAAGATACGCCCATTTGAAATTCTATTGACTTTTCTATTTTTTTCTACCCGAATTGACTTTGACTTCCCAACTTTGACTGGACTTGAAAAAGGATTTTCTTCATGATTCTTGGGCATTAAACGTAGAACTTCCTCAACAATCATCTTGACTCATTTTCCATGCAAAATGACATCTTTAACCACATAAACAGCTTCAAAACCTGGAATACACAAAAACACGTAAACATTACTAACTCTTATTTATAAACATAATTAGCCTAAATATAATATTATTAAGGGGTTTAAACTACACTTTTTGGTTCTTATCACACCACCCCCAAACAGCATTTTGCTTGTCCTCAAGCAAATATGAGAAATAAAAACAGATAAGTGGCAAAAAATGTGGTCTTAATTAATCTCATTTTGCAGAGTGCGATTGCAGTGACCATATGCAATAATGCCTTAAACCACTAGGAATTCCCTAGTGGACGAGTTATAGCCTCATGAGAGTTTTCCAGAGAAGATACTCACAAACTTTATTTATACTACAACAACTAAGAAATAAAAGTAATTGTCCCATAATTTTATCTCAGATATCTATACATCTTACTAGCATTTAAACAAGGATCATCAATCTAACTCCTAAATTAATACATGCATAATAATCAAATCATCTTAAGATAAACAACTATACAATGAACTATGCTATGAAATACAATGACAGGTCCGTTTCTGAAACTTTTGGGTAGCGTTCCCAAGTAGGTTCTCACAAGGAATGTGTCAAGACACATAATAGTCTGATTTTTCCACTCAAGTTTGCTAATTCCAGTGTGCAGTAGGCACACATTTCCTCACAATCTCAATGACAATCTAAGGAAGTCGAGGTCGATCAAACACATCTACCACTTACTATCACACTAACATATTCCTAATTGAGCTAGATGTCTTTATTGGGTGATACGGGGCGTAGGTGTTGGTTAAAGAAGTAAGGAAATGGATAATCAAAAAGACAAGTTTGAGATAATAAGGTCTTTAAAATATGTAACTAGAGAAAACCTTGTTCTTACTTTGCTTCTACACTTAGTTTCCATCATTAGCCTTTTTATTTTGGCTTTTGACTCCTTCTTTTCATTCTATTTTTTGGAGTTTTTTTATTTTATTTCTATTTTTATTTTTCTTTTCTTTGGATGAAAACTTTCTTTTCTTTTCTTTTTCTATTTCCTTTTCTTTTGAAGCAACTAATTAATTTTTGTTTACACAAGTTTTTCTATTTTTTTTTTCACTCATCGTATTTCTCAGACTTATCCAGATAGGTAGGCTGATTTTATTTTTTATTTTGTTTTATTGGATTTGTGGTTTGTGAAAAGGCTATTAAAAAGGCTCAGTGAGGCGACTAGCGGAAAATATACTTTGGTAAGAATTTTTAGCTATATCGATCCAAAGAGGGCCTAAATTCTCGCTTAGGATATAATATGGTGATCAAGCAAGTGGATGTGTGATTTCTCTACTCGGAATTTACTTCTCCCTTGTGTTATCACTCAGATATTTCACTCTTATGAGGCTTTTAGGCTAGATGCTCACATGATATGTATTAAGTACTTGTGAGGGAGTTGTATTCACATCCAATGAATATCACACACGTGTCCAACATATACAGAACTACCAACCGACCTCGAATCCTCGTCCTTAGAGCTCGCTTCATAGTAACTAGACTCAGGCAAGCAACCTGTTCAACTTGCGCCCAGAGCGATGTCACCACCAACCGATCTCACGTACTTAACCTGAGAGTTCGCTTCAAAGCGACTCAAGTCGAATAGTCAATCTCACCCCGAAGCGACTTCCATAGTGCTTACTCCTCTCGGTCTATAACGGCTCGTAACGTATGTCTTTATTACAACCATCAAGACCGAAGCTTCAGGCACGCAGCTCATTGATTCTTCATAACTCGCCATCATGGCTCATAAGTGACTTGAAGACCTGGATCTAACCTGAAGTAGGAGAGCGAGAAGCGCGGACACCTTGCCTATATAAAGAGGATGAGGAACTACGTTTGACCTGATTCAGGTTCCCCCCCTCCCCAGAGAGAGAACTTGATACGTAGGTAGTTTGTTCATACGAACTCGGTTAATTCAATATAATCATCCCAATCCTTTGATCAAACTTATATTTGTAAGGATCACCAAAAACACCCTTTATATTGGTGTCGTCTGTGGCTCGATTTCTTGAGTTCACAACCATTCAACAAGAAAAACTTTCAAACAAATCTCAAGCCCACGAAGCATGGAAAGCCTCCAGGATCAAATGAAGAACATGGTCGCTCAGATGGGAGCCATGAACGACAGCATTAACCTCCTACGATAGGAAAACACCACACTCAAAAATCAGGTGGAAGCCTAGAATCCAAATGGAGCCACCGTTGAGGACGACATTAACGAGGTGAACCAACAAATCAACGAGCTGTCCCAGTGAATTGACCAGAGTGCTGTGAAGAAGGACGCCACTCAGATTGTCCAGAAGATGCTAAAAGCCTATCGAGTATCCGCATTCACACCGGAGATACTCAGTAAACCCTCCCCACATGATTTCATACAGCCACGCTTCGCGATGTATGATGGCAGTTCGTGTCCTGGCCAACACATAGCTTGCTACAACTAGAACCTTGCACTTTATAGTGCGCAAGAGTTCGACTACTTGCAGTGTTGCTTGTTTCCTGCAAGTTTGAAAGAAGGAGCCCTCGACTGGTTCTACTCATTGGAACCAAACTCCATCGATAGCTTCAAGAAGCTGACCGACCAGTTCGCTAATCATTACGTCCATAATAGACGTAAGAAGATCGACGTCGACTCACTCTTCATGTTGTCTCAGAAGAAAGACGAGTCAATCCGCTCTTTCTTAGGGTGATTCAAGACAGACTTATTATCTATAGAAAGCGTGCCCCAAGAGTCATTTGCAACCTTGGCATTCACCAAGGCAATCCATAAAAACACCAGGCTGTACAGGTCGCTCATGAAGGAGCGTTCTGAAAAACTGGAAGACCTGTACACTCGCGTGTACAAATATATAAATATACAAGAAGCTTTAGATAATGATGGTGAACATGAGGAAGTCGCCGCAATCTCAGACGTTGTACCGTCCTAAAAAGCGACCGGACGCACGGGGATAGAAGTCCGGTGCCGCCCGCGACACGGCCTTGAAGCTCATTTGTTGGCCGACAAGATCTCGAGCTACATCTTCGGAGAAAATAAAATCAACGGCCTATTATCGACCTGAGGCAAAACGGCCAGAAGACACTTGGAAAGCCATACTGCGCTTTCTATAAAGCAAAGTGCCTTGAGACCAACGAATGCCGCGAACTCAAGCACTACCTCCAAGACCTCATTGAGGCAAGCCATATCAAGCACTACACTAATATAGCTGATGGAAACCTGCGCCACAAGCTCATGGCTCGCAGAGAGTGAAGCCGATCTTTACCCCACAACCACCATAGAGATTGCTCCTGCCCTCGAGGACGCTCTATGGACCGATCTCGTCATGATCATCGCCAACATTCAACTGACAGAGAATAACAATAGAACGATCAACATGATCACCTTCTAGGATGACTCTGTCATGTTCACAAGGGAGAAAAGGTGACAGGTAGGCGCCCTCCAAGAAGTTTACTAGTTCTCCTAGCAAGCGGCCCCTGCCCCACACGCAACTGCCACAGCTCAGGAAACATCACCTTCACTGAGGCCGACCTCAACAAGGTATGTCTCCCACACAATGACGCCCTAGTGGTCCATGTCAAGATTAGAGACTGGACTTTCAAGCACGTCCTGATCGACCTAGGCAGTTCGTGCAACATCCTATTCTATCGAACTTTGAAGGAGATGAACATGCCCAAGTCAGTCATGATTGATCCAATAGCCCCCCTCTATGGCTTCAATGGATCACGAGCCGACCCAATAGGAGACATCATTCTACCTGTCTCAGTTGGGTCACACGAAGACAAGGTCAGCGTCAGCACGCGCTTCAGCATTCCGAATGTCAACTCATCCTATAGTGCAATTTTAGGACGATGTTGGATCCACAAGATGCAAGCAGTTCCATCAATACTCCATCAGGTTTTATGCTACCCTAGCACCAGAGGCATGATGGAGCTCAGAAGCAACCAGCTCGATGCCCACAATTGCAAACATATCCTTTCAGTAAACAAGCCTGCTGGGGCTTCACTCAAAAACAAGGGAGAGATTGCGAAATCGAGCTGGCAAAAGACTTCATCTCTGAGGTCAAGACCCTGACCAAGGCCCCCCGAAGCGAACTGACAAAGGAGAACACTAGGGGCTCGGTCCAAAAAGCCCTTCTAGAAGCTCAGACCCCAGAGGTCGCCCTACCCCTTCTAGTCAAGGAGACACCGCTAGAGACTAAGACCCCAGAGGTCGCTCAGCCTACTGAGGTGGCTGCTCAGACCAAGCTAAAGGAAAAGGTCAACCTAGGAACTGAGGATGACCCCAAGTTCGTTTATGTAGGAGCTAATCTTGATCCTACTTTCAAGGCACAACTTGTAAGTTTTTTATCATTAAATAAAGATGTTTTTGCTTGGTCGTACATCGATGTGCCTGGAATTGACCCTAATATTGCATGTCATAAATTAAATGTTAAACCAAATGGTAAACCAGTTCGCCAACGACCTTGAAAGTTATCCCTTAGGTTCCAAAAAGCAATCAATGAGGAAGTCGAAAATCTCAAAAAAGTTGGCTTCATTAGGAAGGTCGATTACCCTGAATGGGTCGCCAACATCGTAGCAGTCCCAAAAGAGAATGGAATAGTTCATCTTTGCGTGGACTTTACCAACCTAAATCTAGAACTCCTAAGGATAGCTTCCCCTTACCAAGAATCGACTGACTTGTGGACCAGACCTGTGGCCACGAGATCTTGTCATTCATGGATGCTTACAATGGCTACAACCAAATTCCATTAGTAGAAGAAGACCAAGAGAAAACCTCATTCGTAACAGAGCAAGGAATTTACTGTTACAACATCCTCCCGTTCGGCCTCAAGAACGCTAGAGCGACCTACCAGCGACTCGTCACCGATATCTTCCAAGATATGTTAGGTGACACCATGGAAGTCTACATAGACGACATGGTCGTCAAAAGTAAGAAGGCTAGAGATCACTTAGATCATCTCACTCAGGCATTCTCCAGACTTTGATGAACTCAAATGAAACTTAACCCTGAGAAATGTGTCTTCGGAGCGTCCTCTGGGAAATTTTTGGGTTATTAGGTCTCACAACATGGAATATAAGCAAACCCAGATCAGATTCGAACCTTCTTGGACATGCCCGACCCAAAAACAAAGAAGTATATACAGAAGTTGTCAGGAATGGTAGCAGCTCTAAACCGATTCAGATTGAGAGCATAAAAAAATGCCGACCTTTCCTACAAATTCTCAAGAAGGGTGAACAGTTCTCATGGAATGAGCAATGCCACCAAGCGTTCTCTACTCTCAAGGACTATTTGACAACACCACCTGTGCTGGCAAAACCGATTGACGGTGAAATGTTGGGGCTGTACTTAGCTGTGTCTGACTTAGCTATTAGTTTAGTTCTCTTCAAAGAGGAACAAAACACAGAGAAACTGATCTACTTCACAAGCAAGACTTTGTTGCCAGCTGAGAAGAACTACTCCCACATTGAAAAGGCAATACTGGCACTACTTTATTCAGTAAGAAAGTTCAGGCCCTACTTCCAAGCACACCCAATCAAAATGTTCACCGACCTGCCACTAAAGAAGATACTACTTAAAGCCAACAAGATAACTTGCATGGCAGTATGGGCAAAAACTCGGTGAACACCACATTGAGTTCACTGACACACACTCTTTTTGTGTGTATGAGATGGTATATGGAATGTTTAGATGGATGATAGATGATGGATGATGGTCGTTAAACAAAATAGAAACATATCAAAACCTAATTATCCCTCAATGAGCAAAGGATGAGTAGGATATCGTTCCACTTTTAAGTGTATGTTATATGAAGGACATGACTGGAAAGGGGGTTTGAGGGATTAAAAACTATGATTATAGATATTGTAAGTTTCTTAACTAAACTATTGAGAATTTATAGGAAAGGGAATTCAAGAGATTCAAATCCACCAATACCTTTGATCTATGACCTTTTGCTTCATGGTTGTTCTAACAAGTAGACTACAATTACGCAATTGAGAGAGTGTCGTTGCCCTCTTGAACGAAACATCGTTAACGAATAACTATACTTAAGGTTGTTCCTATGTTTATGCTATTAATATCTTCTTTCCTTTTATGTGAACTTGGGTAACTATTCAATGAATCACCATTTAAGGCAAACACAGGGAATACTTCCCTTACTCTAAAACACTACACAACTAGAAGAAAAGTAGAGAATAATAGTATAATATTCAATTACAATAAATAAAACTCTATTCTAGCATTATTTTCAATTGTAATAAATAAAAGCATGTTACTAGCAAATATTCAATTGCAATAAATAAAACCCTAAACTAGCATGATATTCGATTGCAATAAATAAAAACCTTAATCTATACTTCCATCCCCTGGTCTGGGCAATGGAACTAATAACTAAAAACATAAAGAACTAACCTGATTGGAGAATACCATGAACCAGAAGAATCAACAAACCCTAAGCACCGACTTCATCTTCTCCCTTGAAGGAGAAGATTAGCCTTCCATAAAGAAGGAAGAACACGAAGAATGAGAAGAAGAAGAGTCGAATAACATAAGACTAGAAAGACTAATTCATTAAGACTCGACTATTGAAAACCGAATATTTTATTATTAATCTCTCTCTGCCTCAAGTTCTGGAGACAAGAATGTAAGTGAATTGGCGAGTTTCATGAGGCACTTAGGGCCTCTATTTATAGGGGTTAGAATGAGTTCTAGAAACATCCCAAACCATGGTTTGTTTCCTAATACAAATCAACTTCTTTCAGAGTCCAACTTCGTTTCCAAAACTGTGAAAGAAGTAGCTCTGATGTCGAGTTCATGTGTCCGACACACAATCCTCAAGGCGTCTCAGATCACGAGTGTCACCGGACGACGCATCTAATGCCCTGCATTAACGAGAGTCTATTTTTCCTCTTTTGGTCCATCCTTCTTTCCTCTTTTGCGGGTTTTGGTCCAAGAAACGAATCATTTTGCCTTGTGCTTCCAAGTAGGCTTTAAAATAGGTCCAAGTTGCATATTTCATAACTTCAATTCCTTGGCCTTCTCTATGATTGTCCATGAGCTTCCCATGTGATCCTTAATGCTCCATATTGCTCTGTTTTACCCCCTTTTCTCTAATATTCTACAAAACTCTCCTTTACACCTGTAGAATCATAAAACATGACTTATAAGCACTGTTAGTCCACTAAGATGGCTAAACAAGAGGTATAATTGAGGGTTAAAATGCACTTTTTGAGCACTTATCACACCCCAAGAACCTATCAGAAGGGTCAGGTCATTGCTGATTTCTTAGCAGATTTCCTAGTTGACGACTTGAATTGGGAACCCGAGGTCGACACATCGACATCAAAACAACATGACACGTCAGCCTGGTCACTATTCATAGATGGAGCCAACAATCCAGGTGGTAGCGGAGTCGGAGTAGTCCTAGTGTCACCAGATGGTTCTATGGTAGAAAAATCAGTTCACATCGATTTTGCGACCTCCAACAATGAAGCTGAATACGAAGCCCTGATCATGGGACTTTGCATGGCATTAGAACTCAACATTCAGGAGCTCAAGGTCTTCAGCGATTCACAACTAGTTGTTCGCCAGGTCGCCCATAAGTATACCACCAATAAAGGAAACCTTTCTAAGTACCTTCAAGTTGTAGATCAATTACTGCCTTCTTTCAAAAAGGTCACCATACAACATTTCCTATGGAAAGAGAATTGCCACGCTGACAGATTGGTGTATCTCGCAACCCAAACACCGAACTGTGGCCCTAGGAAGCTACTTATCGAAGTAGTCGATCGACCTGCTTACCCAAATGAGCACGTTCTAGAAGTTACCGACCTATGCCCACTCTCAAACACTAAGATGAGTCAAACATGGATGCATCCTATCATAGACTATATCCAGCTCGGCAAAGCACCAACAGATCGCACCAAGGCTAGACAGGTCCAATACCAGTTAGGTCGCTACTACCTAGTAAACTACAAACTTTTCAGAAAATCCACCGAAAAACCCTATCTGAGGTGCATAAGCCCAGAACAGGGTCAGATGATTTTCGCAGGAATCCATGAGGGAGAATGCAGAAACCATGCAGGAGGTTGCTCTCTGGCTCACAAAGCGATCTCACAAGGATACTTCTGGCCAAGAATGCAAATCGATGCCAAGAAGTATGTCCTCAAATGCATTAAGTGTCAAACATTTGGCCACAACATCATCCAGCCAGCTTGCGAACTGATAAACATCGCCAGCCCTTGGCCATTTCACATGTGAGGTTTGGACATCATGGGTCCATTCATTCTACAAAAAAGTGTAGGCTTTTGGTTCGTCCTAGCTGCAATAGACTACTTCACCAAATAGGTGGAAGCCATTCCCTTGGCTCATGTCAAATAATCTAATGTCAGAAGCTTCATTTGGACCAACATCATTACCAGATTTGGCCTCCCCCACACACTGGTGATGGATAATGGTTCCCAGTTCAAAGAAAAAACAGTTAAAGAATTCTTGGCTAAGTAGAAGATCATTCACGCATTCTCCACTCCCTAGTACGCTCAGAGCAATGGTCAAGCAGAAGCTAGTAACAAAGCAATTATGGAGAACTTGAAAAAGAAGACCGAAAAGAACAAAAGCCAGTGGCTAATGCAGTTAGAAAACATTCTATGGGCTCATAGAACGACAACTCGTTCTAGTACAGGCGAGTCACCGTTCTCACTATGCTACGACACTGAGGCAGTCATCCCTACGGAGCTGACTATTACAACGACTCGATCCGAGATCATCAAATTTGGTCAGAACGATTCCATTCTTGCACGAGAGGTCGACTTACTTGAAGAACAACACGACCTAGCAGCCATTCGAGTAGAGCATCCTACCACCAAACTCTGAGGAAGACATACACCAAGTGAGTCAACCCTCAAAGTTTTCAACCTGGCAACCTAGTCTTGAAAAAGACTAAGGATGACTCAAAACTGGCACCAACATGGGAAGGCCCTTATATAGTGGAATGAGTCATTGGCAATGGAGCATATTATATCAAAACCCAAGATGGACAGGCACTTCCACGTCCTTGAATACTTTCTTGTTAAAGAAATTTTATCAATAAACAATTCTATTTTCATAAGTTCTTACTCTTAACATTATACATATAGCTTTTATTTTGCACCTCTCAATGGTATCAAGTAGAAGCACAGCTCACTCTTTAAGAGCAGAATGCTCACTCGAACTAAAAAACTCTACAGGGCATAAATGTTCTCCACATCAAAACGCTCACTCGAGCTCAGGGCTACATAGCTCACATGCTACTTAGCCTTAACACTGCTCGTTAGTTGGAGACCTATACTTTTAGGGTCAACTAAGTAAAGAACGCTCTCAAAGAGCAAAGCATTCAAACAAAATTAAATGCTCTCCAAAGCTCAAACGTTCTGAATGACCAAACACTCACTCGAGTTCAAGGCTACATAGCTCACACACCTCTCACTAGTTCAAAACCTACATTTCTAAGATTAACTTAGTGTAGAATGCTATCTAAAAGCAACACGCTTACTTAAGCTACAAGGCTCACTCGAGCTCAAAGGCTTCATAGCTCCGACACTTCTCACTAATTGAATACATTAGACCTTAATGATCAACTTATCCCAGAACGCTTACTCAATCGAGCTAAAATGCTTCAAGGCATCCTAAGTCTTCTTAGATAACAAAGCATACATCTCTAGGTCAACTACCTACTGGGATATCAAAACAACATGTAACAAGCATTCAAATGAAAGTAAACATCATGTGTTCCATAACATGCAAAACAAACGAACTGCCCGAACACACTCAGAAAACCAGTTCTTCAAAATAGCCGAACGGCCACTAATGTGGACACCAGTTTGCTACGTTATCAATAACACGAACTGCCCAGGTTTCCCTAGGGTATCAGCTCTTAATGTATCTGGGCCACGCCCCAACCATTTCAAAAGCAAACTGCCCATGCAAGCCTAGGAAACTAGTTCTATTTTTTACAACCACTTACAAATATGAAATTAGAGAAATATTCAAAACCTCACCAAGGAAGAAGAAATCCAGAAGCAATGGTTAAGCACCAGGAATAACATGCTTATCATCAACAGGCACGTCAGCTCGCTCAGCAGGAACCGTACTGGTAGACGGAGTGTTACTAGCATCTCCAGGTACGACAACCCACATTCACGCTCTTCTTTCAATTGAAAGTACGTCTCCTCTAGCAACGCATAATCTTGGCACACTCGATCATATGCCCGCTGAGCCTGTCGTGCAACCGACTTGCAGTTCTTGGTGTACTTAGTTACTACACCCAGTCTTTCTTGTAAGTGAAGCATCGAATTGACCATCGACGACCTCCCAGATACAACGTCCTGATGCATTTTCCTCCAATCCTCCAGTTCCTTCTTGTCAGCCTCTCGAGCGAGCTGCAAGCTCAACAGTTCCTTTTTTACCTCGCCCACATCGTTTTCCTCAGCTTCCATAGATTGGGCCGTGTGCTTTAATTTATGATACCCATCAAGAAACTACAAATAGAAACATCAATGTTAACCTCCCCAATAACATAGAAAGGGACTAGAGAATATTAAAAGCTTACCAAACAGCAAGCCATATCCATGGTCTTCAAAGTCTTGTCCAAATCTTGGTCTTCTAGCTCTTCCCTATCACCTTCCAAGACAATCCCTTCCAGGAGACAATTAGCTATGGGTGCCGACCCGAAGCTGCGGTCAGATCATTTCACTGCACACTTCTTCCCTGTCTTCCCAGTATAGACAAAGTTGCTTCCCAGGTCGACACCCCGCCTGCCCAACAAATCAATTTTAGAAAGTTCTATAGCAGCATCTTTTCCCTTCCTCGCCACACCACGGTTGTGAGCGCTCAGGTCGACCCCACTCTTAGAACTCGGGCACCTGAACACCAAACCTCCAGTTCACTTGCGCGAACCAGAACTAGAGCGACCCACAGTTTTTGCCCACTTAGTGGGCCTCGAGTCAAAAGCGATAGCCTTCCGCTTACCCAGAGCAGCCCTGCGACGCGGCAAGAAATCGATCTCATCCAAAACAAGGGGAGAGCCCTCCCTCACCCTACCCGTTGGAGAAACCAAAATTCCATCGTCATCACTAGTTAGCTTAGCCATTCTACACTCCATTGACAACACAACTTTTAGCAAAAGAAGCATACAAAACTTACATATCACAAAATAAGAATAAGGAAAAAAAAATTGGAAACTAACACGAAGCGCCCTAGAACTTTGGCAAGAACTTAGGAAAATAGCTTGAGGGAAATAACGAACCAGTACCCCTAAACCTCTCACAAAAAGTTTTTTAGGGTAAACTGTTTCACTTCCCAAGACATACCATTAATACATCGAAACCTTAACCAACGTGCCGCATTACCCACCATCTTTTCAAATTCCACAACACAAGGAAGTTAATATTTCTGCTCACAAACATTTTGCTTCCTCACACGTGCCAAACACATGCTAAAGTCCTCTCTCAGTAGAACGCTCTAACATGGAGAACGCTTTTTACGAGCAGGACGCTCACTAAAGCTCACATGCTACATAACCTTAGCACTTCTCACTAGTTGAAGCCTACAACGCTAGACGCGACTCAGTGAAGAACGCTCTATAAGAGCAAGATGCTCACTCGAGCTCAAAAGCGACATAGCCTGGACACTTCTTACCAGTTGGAACCTATAACGCTAGGCAAGTGCAACAACATCAGGCAAATTGCATTCAAGACATCAAGAAAAAGAGCTAGGAGAATAAACATGCATTCCATAGTGCAAAATACGAACTGCCTGAACATACTTAGGAAGCCAGTTCTTTGTAACTACTAAACTGCCACTTAGGTGGAAACCAGTTCGTTCTGAAATCAAAATAAAGCAGATAATAAAGGCGAACTACTCATGCAAGCCCAGGTTATCAGCTCTTAATTAATGTATTATCAGGCCATAGGCCATGCAACAATAAATAAAGGCGAACTGCCCAGGCAAGCCCAGGAAACCAGCTTTATTGTATCATAATCACAAAAAATAGAACATCAGCAGAAAAAATACTGAGAAGCCTCACAACTCTTGGCAAAGTAAAATAACTCAAGCAACAGTAGTCAAAACCTCAGTTTGCAAAGGGTCCAGGTCGTCAGGGACAGTAGTCTTAGCATCAGTTGGAGGAGCGGTTACTAGAGGCTCCAGAACATCATCAACCTCTTCAAGTCGCTTAGAAGGTACCACAGCACTGGCAGACGGAGCATTACTAGCATCTCCAGGTATGATCATTGTACTTGTACCTCGAGCCCCACGTTCATGCTCCTCTTTCAGTTTAGAATACATCTGCTCCAGCTCATCATAGTCTTGGCCCAAGCCATCATACGCCTGCTGAGGTCGGTGAGCAACCCCTTTGCATGTCTTTGCATAATCTGTCACAGTAGCTAGCTTCTCATTCAGCTCTTCCACAGAGTTGCTTAGCGATCCTCAAGTTCTCATCTAACATAATCCCATCTAGCACAAGCTCTTCCATAGAGTTGCTTAGCATCTATCATCCTCAAGTTCTCATCAAATTCTTAGCGTCCAACTCTTTTCTATCCCCATCTAACACAATCCCATCTAGTAGACAACTAGCAATGGGTGCCGATTTGAAGCTGCAGTCTGATCTTTTAACCGCATGCTTCCTCCCCGTCTTTTCATTCATATAGATGAGGTGTCGGTCTAGGTCGTCACCCTTGCTTCTCGCAGAAGCTGTCTTACCACTTTCCCTAGTAACAACTTTCCCTTTGCCCCCTATATCACCAACAATATTCAACCTTTTTTCAAAGCTGTCAAGATCGGGTACACTTAAGTCGAGCCCCCGCATCGATCTCGTAACCCGCTTACCTCTAGTTCTCTCTGTTGCAGGACCAGAGCCACCACCAATAGATCGCTTAACAACTTTGGCCAGCTTAGCAACCTTAGGGTCAGGCCTATCCGCTTTCCGCTTCCCCAAGCTACTCGGCCGACGAGCCACAAAGCTGATCTCCTCCAAGTCTAGCGGTGAACCCTCCCTCATCCTATCTAGCGGAGCGACCCCCATGACATCACCGCCTTAGACAGGTCGCTTCACCGACCCACCCCCAGATCCCAAGTTCCCGCCACGACTCTTATTCCTCTCCTCTCTAGTAACAATGCCACTATGTCCCCTATCCATCATAGATTCAGGTGACGACCCCTAATCAGCTTAACCACGCGCCCTTTTCTTCTCCCTCCTTCTCTTCTCCCTGATCTCTCGCCCTCCCCTCTCAACAAAGTAACTCGCTACTACAGGAAGCTTCCTCTGTTTCTCAGATCGACTAAGACAGGCAAACCTTTCGATCACAGAATGACTGGTCCTTCCAGACAGAAATAGCGGCCTCTGCAATAAACTAGTTCAAGTATTAGTTCAAACACAGAGCATATTTCCCAATACACAACAATTAAAGCTACGACATACCATCAAAATTACAAACCCTAGTCTGAACACTAAAACTAGATGTACAATAATTCCCAATTAGCAATAACGACCTCTTCTCCCATGGCTCGTTGCTTACACTGTCCAGAATGCTAAACTTTTTTGTTCGTGTCTGCAGGCTAAAGTTGTTAACACGAGACCACTTCACAACGAAGTGCTCAACAATATCATCGACCTGGATGTTATACTCTCCACTCTCATTTAGCAGGTCAAAAATCTTAAGAAGCCGCCAGCTGTTGCCAATGAATTGGCAAGGCGCTTTCTCATAGAAGTTCAAAAAATCACAAGTAAGCTTCGAGAATATAAGCCTCAAACCAGCTCGCAACTGCCCCTCGCATACAACTACCCCAAAACCCAGCGGCATGAATGCATTGCTGAAAACATCAGCGTCCTCTCCTAGTTCGTATATCTCTAGGTCTCTTACTTTTATATCATAAGCCTCCCTTAAATCTACAAAGCTGTTAACAACACACTTATTTACGATCCTAAGGGGCAACCCACTTGATACAGAGACCTCGTCATGACCAGAACTACTTGCTACAGCAATAACAAAATCGGATTTTATCTCTTCCCTCTCACTATCATACCCTAACGACTCCTCTATTAGTTCATCAAAACGAGTATCGTCCGAGTCAGACATGGTTACTTTCTCTCTCTTTTGGGTTACAAATCAAAGACCTAAACGAGACTACAAATTAACAACGAACTTTCAAAACAAGAAAGAAAAACAACAATGGCAGAGAACTTACTTGAGTATGGAAAGCCTTGTGCAAACTCTGAAAAATGAAGCAACAATAACTCTTCCATTCCAAATAGCTTTTTAAGCAAGATACCGGTTCAGTTCTCTAAAATAAATCATCAGTACACAATAGCCCTAGACCACCATGTATCTTTCTGTACTGTCTTTTCGAATCCCTCAAAATAAGGCGGTTGCTATTTCTGCTCAAAACCATTTGCATCCTCACATGTGCTTAACACGTGCTATCGTTCTCTCTCAGCAGATCGCTCCTCTACAAGAACCGACCTACTGAGATGGGGCTGTGTGAGGGAGTTATATTCACCTCCAATGAATATCACACACGTGTCAAACATATACAGAACTACCAACCGACCTCGAATCCTCGTCCTCAAAGCTCGCTTCATAGTGACTTGACTCAGGCAAGCAACTTGTTCAACTCGCACCCAGAGCGATGTCACCACCAACCGATCTCACGTACTAGACCTGAGAGTTCGCTTCAAAGAGACTCAAGTCGAATATACGATCTCACCCCGAAGCGACTTCCATAGTGCTCACTCCTCTCGCTCCACAATGGCTCATAACGTATGTCTTTATTACAACCATCAATATCGAAGCTTCAAGCATGCAACTCATTGATTCTTCATAACTCGCTATCATGGCTCATAAGTGACCAGAAGACCTGGATTTGACCTGAAGCAGGAGAGCGAGAAGCGCGGACACCTTGCCTATATAAAAAGGATGAGGAACTATGTCTGATCTGATTTAAGTTCCCCCCCCAGAGAGAGAACTTGATACGTAGGCAGTTCATCCATACAAACTCAGTCAATTCAATCAAATCATCACAATCCCTTGATCAAACCTACATTTGTAAGGATCACCAAAAACATCCTTTACAATACTCTAACCTAAGTCTTAGAAAAATACTGTCAAGTATAATCATAGATGCTCATGCAAGATGTTCATGAAAAGATGCAATGACTATTACCTACATATTAATCTAAGTTTCAAAAATTAAATCCTAATTCAAGTACTACGTGAGATTTCTAGACTAATATCATCATGGAAAAGGGAACAATACCATTATCACTTATAAGTACATAGTATAAACTATTTTATGATTTTATACTTTTTTTTATGACAAATAATATGTAATATACAACCTAATATGTGCTTAAACATTTACAACATGTTTCTATATCATCCCCGAACAGAATCATGCTTTGTCCCCAAAGTATGTCATGAAAATAAAGGAAAGAGAGTGATATACGATAATTTCAGGGTTTTGTCCTTTAAAGTCCGAAGTCCAAAGTCCAAAGTCCATAAACGTCCGATTAGTCAAGTTACCTTAGTCACGTGGGTTGGTAGGATAGGTCGAGTAAGGGATCGCCCATACCTTAGGGATCGGCAATGTTCACAACTGTATTTATAGCTTTTAGTGAATATGATTTTAGGTTATTTATCTGGTTTAGGTAAATTAACAGTAATGCAAGTAATGTAAAATTATAACGATTGATTTCTACGTAAAATAAATAGTGATAGAGATACAGGAAAAGGGTTAATCATAATAATGCAAAATCAGTTTTCCAGGTTAGAGTACCATATCACTAAAGCTCTAATCCGTCTCAAGTTCATAGACAAACCCGAAATGACGTTGAGTATTGATCCCTAGTGAGATTCACTCATCTCTGAGATCATCTCATTACCATAAGAAGTTGACTTAACATTCCATCTCTAGAATATCACTTCAGCTTCTGGTTTGATTTTACATCAACTGGACAAAGCAGAGGGCTGACAGCCACCATAGGGTCTCGCACGAGACTGGACGTAGTGTAAACTAGGTCTTGCACGAGACTGTTCCGGAGCATCAACACTCCCAAACTTGGTCAAACTCAATTATTTTGGGACCGGATGTATAATCTAAACCTAATTCCTAAGTAGTGATTGATAAGAGCCCAAAACTGTAGTTTTAACCCCTTAACAATAATACTTTTAGACCAATTATACGAGTAATAAATAAGAGTTAATGCTGATTACGTGATTTTATGTATTTCAAGCATTGGAGTCAATTATGTGCAGAAATGTGTCACTTTTGCGAGATAAAGGAGCAAGGATTGGTTGCTAAGAAGTTATGCAATTAAAGGCCAAGATTCAAGGAGAAAAAACCTTTTTAAAGCCCGGTCAAAGCTGAAAAGTCAACGTCAACGTGGGCAGAAACAGTGCATAAAAGTAAGAAGAACTTCCAAAGGCCGTATCTTTGGACTCAGACCTCAGAATTGGGCCTACCTTATGTCAAACGACCAGATCGGAAAGATCTTACTAATGGCCCAAGCCTTGACCCAATCAGAGGAGCAGAAGTGGATGAAAAGGCTGTTGAAGTCAAATCTAGCTAAAACGATCTCTGTGGACTGAATAAATTGGGTTTTGGGCTCGATTTTCCTGCCCAAAAATGGCTCCAGGCCCGTGCACGAAATTGGGGATCTCTTTCTCTTCTTGAGAGGAGGAAAAAGGCAGACTCATTAGCTAGACCTAGATTAGAAAATAAATTAGTTTAGACTCCAAAAATTAGTTTTCTTTACTTATTTTTAATTCAGTTGTTGAATAAATACTTTTTTATCTCATTAGATCAATAAAGTTAGTTTGTTACTCATAATCTAGTTTTAATTATTAAATTACTTAGATCTAATTTCAATCATTTAGTTATTAATCATTTCTTAGTTGTTAATTTAGTTTTGAAATCTTGATTAGATCAATATAGTAAATTTATAATCTTTATATCATGTCTTGCTTAAATTCATATAAAAAAAATAGTTTAATGACTGAAGGCTAAAACCTCCATTAGAGGGGTTTGAGGAAACCTTGATGAAAACTTGATTTTGTTAGCTTAGAAATCGTCGTGATAATCTATTCAATTCTAGAAAGTAATTAGTTCACCATGAGAATGGGTTTGATTGCTTCACATGCTAGTTATTATTTGGTAGAGATTGCCATGAATAATTAGGGATTAGAAATACCAGTTTGATATGCGAAAGCTTTGAAATTTGGATTGCGACATTTCTTTGTTAATGGATTAAGTCGAATCAAGGTGGAATCGAATTACCCTAATTCATTCTCTACTGTCAAGTTAGTATTTGAATTCCGTCATTTCGTTATTTGAATATTGATTAGTAGTTTCCCATCGTAGTATAATTTCATCGTTACTCTCATTAACTTTGATAGACTAATAATCGAAGTTAGCATTGAATTCTAACAAACTAGGAGTGGAACGAATCTTCTATTCCAACTATATTACAATAGCATCGAGAGTAGAAAACTTTGATAATATTTAGCAGAAACCAGTTCTAGTTTTACTTACGTTTGAGTCTCGTTACTTATTCGTAGGAAAAACTATCATTTTACCTCTTATCAAATGGCGCTGCTGCCGGGGAGTAAGAATTATGAGCAAGAATTAGCTTTAGTTTTACTTACATGTGAGTATCGTTACTTATTCATGGGTAAAACTAGCGTTTTACCTTTTATCAAATGGCGTCGCTGCCATCTTAGTTCCATTTAGAATTGTTTTCATTAGTATTGTTAGTCTTCTCGAAGTCCCATTAAACCCACCCACCCTTGTTTGCTTCTAATAGTGATTTTTTGGTTCAGAACTAAAAAAATTTCAAAGAACAAGCCTGAGCGCGACCTGCGCCCATACAAGTCTATTTTTAAGTGTGCCTAGCGCTAAAGAGCCTAGAACTCGAGTTGCACCTGAGCACAACCCGCGCCCTAGCAAGGCAAATTTGGGAGCCCTTTGCATTTGAAGAGCTGGAACTCGAGTTGCAGCTTGAAGGCGATTCGCCCTATCAAGGCTATTCCCGCCTAAACAGCGCCTCTTCGAAAGCAGCCCAAATTTCACTGGTTAGCACAAACTTCCATTACTTCAAGTTATTCAGTGTTTCTAACTTGTTACACACACTGAGCTCGCGTATACAAGACGATATTAATAAGTGAAGCAAGGAGGCATTCAGGTACTTCTTTCTTCCACTCCTCGCATCTCCTGTTAGAGGTTTATACTAGCATATCTGGATTGTTTTGAGTGTTGTTGTGTTTAGTTAAGATTGGTCTTAGCCTTGCATGAGATTAAGGTCAGGTAGAAGAAAAACGCCTAACGTAATCAACCGTCAACATCAACATCAACAAACACGCCTTTCTAGTATACCACTCACTCAACCTCTAGCTAATATACCACACACTATACCTGATATAATGGCTGAAGAAAGATAGTCTCCTCTCTCTGACTTTTACAAAGCCTTGAACGATAACCCAAAATCTTGCATCGTTCTTGCAGACCCAGTGGGAGATTTCCAAATTCCCCCAAATATATTTAATTTGTTACCCGTTTTTTATGGGTTAGACCATGAAAAACCTTATCAGCACATACGTAGGATTGAACAAGTCCTTACCATATTCCACCATCCTATGGTTAGTGATGAACAAATTAAACTGAGGGTGTTTCCTTTCACCTTAGCCGATAAGGCGGCGTCTTGGTTAACTGCCTAAGCGCCTAATTCTATGGACTCATGGGCCAAACTTGTTCAACTATTTATGGAACATTTTTACCCACCACTAAAGACTGATGAAATGCTTTCCAAGATTTATCTCTTTTGACAGAATCCTCATGAATCATTTTCAAAGGCTTGGAATCGTTTCACCGATCTTTTTATAGAGTGTCCACATCATAACCTGCAAAAGACATGTTAGTTCACGCCTTTTTCAAAGGACTGTTACACCACCACAAATAGGTGTTTGACATAATGAATGGGGGTAGTTTCCTCAGTAAGGGAGCCTCAGAGGCTTACAAATTTTTAGAAGATCAAACAAAGCATAATAATAACTAGTGGGGTAGTGACGATATCTCCCGCTCTGCTAGTTCTTCTACAACAGTTAAGACCGCTGGTTTGTTTGAGATTAAACTCGATCCTAAACTAAAAACTTTAATCGAATCTCTCACTAAAAAGGTAGAGGCTAATTTTGTTTAACAAAAACCTCTCCCCGTCATGAATGTCAACTCTAATCCATGTAATTTCTGTTTGAGTCCTGAGCATCCCGACTCCTATTGTCCTCTCGCAAATGAACAACAAACATCACAACAAGATAATGTTTGCTCTATTAATAGCTATTGATAAAAAGGTAATACGTTCGTTTTATCTATGCATAAGTAATGATACTCACACGCAAGTAAAACTAAAACTATTTTTTGGCTTATGTTATCAAAGTTTTCTACTCTCGATGCTATTGCAATATAGATAGAATAGAAGATTCGTTCCACACCTAGTTCTTTAGAATTCTATGTTGACTACGATTATCAGTCTATCAAAGTTAATGAGAGTAACGATGGAATTATACTAAGATGGGAAAGTACTAATCAATATGTGTATAACGAAATGACGAAATTCAAATAATAACTTGACAATAGAGAATGAATTAGGGGAATTCGATTCCACCTTAATTCTACTTAATCCATTAAAAAAAAATGTCGTAATGTAATTTTCAATGCTTTCGCATAACAAACTGGTATTTCTAATCCCTAATTATTCATGACAATCTCTACCAAATAATAACTAGCATGTGAAGCAATCAAACTTATTCTCATGGTGAACTAATTACTTTCTAGAATTGAATAGATTATCACGACGATTTCTAAGCTAACAAAATCAAATTTTCATCAAGGCTTCCTCAAACCCCTCTAATGGAGGTTTTAGCCTTGAATCATTATACTATCATTTCTAAAACAAGAACACATAGAATAAGTCATTATTGAATAACTAATTAACTTTTTTAATCTAATTTAACAATTGTCAAAGATTCAGTATGGATTAAAACTGAATTTAAAACTAATTTAGAACTAAGATTATAAATACTAATTATCAATTTAAAACAACTAAATCTATGACTGAAAGATTGAATTCGAATTTAAATATTAAAATATAAACTAAGTAATTTATTCTAAAATTCAAAACTTGTTCTAACAACTAATGAAATTGACAACTAACTAGATTAATCTATAAAAACTAATTATATATTACAAAACTAAATTTTATGAACTAGAACTAGGTTTAGATATAGATAGCTTAAGAGCTAAGCTTTTGTCTCTTGATATAGAAGAGCTAGATCCACAAATTTGTGCATGGGCTGAGGAGCCATGTTTTGGGCCGAAAAATCGAGCCCAAAACCTAATTTGTTGAATCCAAGACTTTCTATTTTGGTCGTGTTACTATAGTGCAAGTTTTCACCAACTTATAATGCTCTGATCGAGTCAACATTTAGACCATTAGAAAGATCTTTCCAAGCCGGTCATTTTGATATACAATGGGCCCAAATCCGAGATCTGAGCCCAAAGATATGGCCATTTGAAGTTCTGTTGACTTTTCTTCAGCTTTCTAATCCGGTTTGACTTTCTCTTAACAGCTTTGACTTGGGATTTTTAATGGCTTTTTCTCTATGAAACTTGGCTTTCTTCATAGAACTTTCATAGCAATCACTTTAGCTCCTTTTAGCACCTAATTAGTAACGAATTTATATTTATTCAACTCCGGAGTCTGAAATACTCAACAATGTGTAATTAGTAATAAACCTATATTATTAATCGAATAATTGGTCTAACTACAATATTGTTAAGGGGTTAAAACTACAGTTTTAGGCTCTTATCAAACCACCCCCAAACAGCATTCTGCTTGTCTTCAAGCAAATATGAGAAATTAGAATAAGTGACCAAAAATGGAGTTCTAACTAGTCTCGTTTCGCTAAGTGTGATTGCATTGACCATATGGAACAAGGCTTTAAACCACTAGGAATTCCCTAGTGGACGAGTTATAGCCTCGTGAGAGTTTTTCAGTGAAGGTACCTACAAACTTCATCTATACTACAACGACTAAGAAATACAAATATTATTTCCTTCTTTATTATCAAATATCTATACATCTCACTAGCAATGAACACAGAATAGTCAAATCGAAACCTAAGCTAATATATGCATAATAATCAATCATCTACGAATAAACATATATACAATGAGTAATACTATGAAATGTACTAACAGGTCTGTTTCTTAAAACTCAGAATAACGTTCTTAAGTAGGTCCTCACATAAATGTCAAGACAAAAACCACTCTGATTTTTCCGCTAAAGTTTCACTACTCCAGTGCGCAGTGGGCACACTTTATCTTACAATCTCAATGACACACAAGAAAGCGGAAGTCAATCAAACACATCTGCCACTTACTATCACACTAACCTATTCCTAATTGAGTTAGAGGTCTTTATTAGGTGTTGCGAGGATTAGGAGATGGTTTAAGAATGAAGGAAATGGATATTCAAAAAGGACAAGTCTGAGATAATAGGGTTTTCATATTACGTAACTAGAGAAACCCTTGTTCTTTTGCTTCTACACTTTGTTTCCATCCTTAGCCATTTTTTCCTTTTTCTTTGGCTTTTGACTCTTTAATTTGATTCTGTTTTTGGAGTTCTAGCTCTTTATTTTTTATTTTTTTATATTTGGATGGAAACTTTCTTTTCTTATTTGAAGTGACTAACAAATTCTTGATTTCAAAGGTCTTTCTCTTTTCTATTCTTCATATCTATTCTCATACTCATTTAAAGAATGGGTAGGCTGATTTTTATTTTTATTTTGTTTTGAAAAAAGGTAAATAATTTGCGGTTTATGAAAGGCTAAAGAAAGACTCAGAGGGGCGACTAGCGGAAAATAATTCATAGGTTTGAATTTTTGGCTATATCGATCCAAAGAGGGCCTAAATTCTCACTTAGGATATGGTATAGTGATCAAGCAAGTGGACGTGTGATTTCTCTATCTGGAATTTACTTCTCCCTTGTGTCATTTCTCAAATATTTCACTCATATAAGGCTTTAGGCTATATTCTCACAGGATTTGTAGAATAAGTACTCTAGCATAGATTTCAGAAACTTACTGTTAATATGAACATAGATACTCATACAATATATTTATAGAAAGATACAAAGATTATTACCTACATATTAACCTAAGTTTCTAAACTATTCTAATGCAAAAGGTAACGTGAAACTTCTTGATTATTAAGAGCAAAGAGAAAGAAACAATACCAATATTCCTAAGTGTATAGCATAAACCCAACTTTTTATTTATATTTTTGAACTTTTGAAATTTTATAAGACAAATAATATGTAATATACAACCTAATATGTGCTTAAACATTTACATTGTGTTTCTATACCACCCCCAAACAATTTGGGAGAAGGGGGTTCATGAAACAATTCAATAACACAATTAAATAATGTAACTAACTAATTTTTATGATTTTTAATATTTTATAAATAAAAGTGCATAATTTACATCCTAAAAGTGCCTAATTTTTGCAAATATTTCTATCCCACTCCAAAACAATCGAACGCTTTGTCCTCAAAGTGTAAAGAGATAAGGAAAGAATTTACCATAGAAACGTGGTAAAAATTGGTAGTACCTGTAAAAGAAATATTATAAAGATAATATGATAACAAGAAGCACAATAAAACTGTTACGTACTAACTAACACAAATTCTACTGGAGTAAACATGACAGGCAAAGGGTGGGAAAATGATTTGAAATGAAATACCAAAATACGCCACCCCCAAACAAAATTTGAAAACTCTTTTTGAAGTTTGAAAAAAATTGTGGCCTATACTCAATTAAGGTGGTATTTTACAAAAAAATATATGGGTATTTTAAACTCAGATTCCCCTAGACTTAATATGGGGTCATTTTAAGTTAGATTCCCCTAAACTGTGCACACCCCCAAACAAACAAGAAACTGGGGTGGCACAAAATAGATGATGCGTCGTCAACTATAAACTAGTAATCAAAAGAGTTTGGGGTCTAGCCATAAAAATATGATACTAAATGCATCCTCAAACAAAATGAAGTTGTATAATTGGAAGCAATCATGTAGAAGAATAAAAGAAAACTTATGCAACCCATCAAATAACATATGCAAACCATCATGTTATAGCTGTGTTAAAAAGTTTGAATGACCCAAAAGATGAATTAGCAATACTTTAGGTGAGAAAGAAATAAAGTCTGGATCCTGATGTCTTTCATGAGGCTCAGATGTGGAAAAATAAGACAAATTAGGTTTCTCACTACACTCGGTCAAAGCTAGGCTGTCAACTATAGGAATGGTGTACTCATAGGATTGTGTGCTAGGCAAACACTCTTCACTGTGAGGGTTGAAAAAATTAGAGAGGGTCTCTGAAGCAATAGGCTCAAGTGCAAATTCGAGGTTCCTCTTAAATGGTGAATGAATGGATAGCTTAGTTGTGGTAGATGGTTAGATTGTAGGAGGTTGTGACTCAAGTGGATGGTGGTTGGTTGGTGATTCATCAGTTGGTGGATCCTCACACACTCTTAAGAACTCTACATCTTTCTTGGTTGAATCCATAAGGTTGTGGTTCATGGCTTTATCTTTAAGACAGTCATCTATTCCTTCCATTGTTATTTCCTCAGTTGCCAAACTAAATTGAGATTCACATTGCTACATGTAACTTCCTCTTTTTCTTGCACATTAACTTGTTCATGCCTTAAATTAGAATTGTTAATCTCTATTTTCTCACCCTCTTCCTCTAAAACACTATAAGTATCCTCAATGGAATCATTCGAATATATCAAGGAATCATCCAGCCGAGTGCGGTTAGCAAACTCAAAGGCCTGGACATGCTCAACAGGAGGGACCATATTAAGAGAATGCCAATAGTTATCAAATTCTTCCTCCGTCACATCTTTATAAATATCTTCTAATGTGTCATCCTTATATTCATCTTCAGATGGATCAATGGGAGGTTCCTCGGTGGCATCTCTCAATTTGGAGTGGTCATCCAACACATGTCCTAAGGAGTCGTCTTCAAGAATTTCCTCATCCAGGTGGGGTGTGGAGTTAGCATAATGGTTAATGGGAGGGTCATGGGAAGGTAATGATTCATGAAATTCAAGGTAGGTCTTAACTAGGTCAAATGGTGTGGTTATGGGAATAGGTTGTTCTAGTTGTGTGTCGATCTCTGGCAAGGTTGAAAGTTCTTTGTTAGGTGAGGAGATCATGGAAATCATATGGGCTATGTTCTGAAGCTTAGTTTGGGAAATTTGGTCTACGAAGGGTGGACGAACTAGATGGGTGGGTGATTTCTGGCATGGTGGAAAGGTCTGGCTAGTATGGTGTGTGATAGTCATAGTTATTGGCGTTTGAGTGACTTTGGTTGATATCGTACTGTGATGGGTTAGGTTAAGGGTGAATAAATATGGGACATGAATAGGCAGTGTGGTATGAATCTGAACAAATTGTGCATAGAAAAGTGTTTGGTTCATTGTACACACTCATTACGGAACTATAATTAGACGACATTAATTGACTCCATGTACTGTTTGGATAACTAGAAAACTCTTGATTGTATGGGTCTCTATAAAAATTTGAAAATTGAGGCTCATAATTATTATTATATCTTATAGTAGGCTCAAACTCTTGATAGGATGGGCAATTAGAAGCCCAATGGTCAGGACTACCACAGCATGAACATGGTGAAGGGTTTGCATAAGAATCACATGATTGGTCGTCTACATATTGATATGCCATAATTGTTAAAATATATATATATATATATATATATATATAATATATATATATATATTCTAGGACAATTAATATGCAAATGAAACTCTAACTATAAATTTCTAGATAGGCGTGTGGTATACTAGATAGGCGTGTGTGTTGACATCGACGTTTGATTACGTTAGGCGTTTTTCTTCTACCTGACCTTAATCTCATGCAAGGCTAAGACCAATATTAAAGAAACACGACAACCATCAAAACAATCCTGATATGCTAGTATAAACCTCTAACAGGAGAGGCGATGAGTGGAAGAAAGAAGTACCTGAATACCTCCTTGCTTCGCTTATGAATAGTGTCTTGTATACGCGAGCTCAGTGTGTTTAACAAGTTAGAAACACTGAATAACTTGAAGAAATGGAAATTTGAACTAACCTGTGGAAATCGGGCGGTTCAGAAGAGGGTGTGGGGTGCACTCTGAAGTAGCCTAGATAGGGCGCAGGGTATGCTCATGTCTGACTAGAGGTCTAAGCACTTCGGGCGCGAGTTGCACTCTGGTTAAGCCTTGAGAGGGCGCAGGGTGTGCTCGTGCCTTAGTTGATGTCCAGGCACTTCAGCTCGTGGTCACCTTGATTTTGTCTAGGATAGGCATAGGGTGCGCTCGTGCCTTGACTGATGTCCAGGCACTTCAGTGTGGGGTGCGCTCTAATTTTGGCCTACAAGGGCGCAGGGTGCGCTCAGTGTATTCCTGCGGAAAAAAATCAGTTCTGAAGCAAAAAACCACAGTTAGAATCAAACATGGGTGGGTGGGTTTAATGGGACTTTGGGAAGACTAACAATGCTAATGAAAACAATTCTAAAGGGAACTAAGATGGCAGCGATGCCATTTGATAAAAATGTAAAATGTTAGTTTTACCTATGTATAAGTAACGAGACTCATACGCAAATAAAACTAAAACTACTTTCTGGCTTATGTTATCAAAGTTTTCTACTCTCGATGCTATTGCAATATTGTTGGAATAGAAGATTCGTTCCACTCCTAGTTCTTTAGAATTCTAAGTTGATTTTTTTTTTTTTTTTTTTTTTTGGTTGGTAAGTAGGGTTTTTTAATTAAGAGGTCCCCTACCCCTTCCTCATAGAGGAAAAAAAGTTTTGAATTATTACAATCTTAGATACTGTTTACCACTAGCATCTTCATAAATAATTTTCTTTACATCTTCAGAAAAAGAACTTGGAACTAACTCTATGTAACTAACAGTAGGTATATTCCTAGCTAATGCATCCGCTAATCTGTTCGTTTCCCTGTATACATGATTGATTTGATAGTGCTCAAACTGTTCCTTGCAAATTTCTAATCTTACGAATTAACATTTCTGCCATCCATGGATACTTGCTGTTTTCCAAGAATGATATAACGTTTGTAGAATCAGTTTGCACTTCAATCTTTGTGATACCCTTTCGTACTGCCATTTCCAGTCCTTGATGTACTGCTTGTAGTTCTATCATTGCGATATCCTTAAGCTTTGATTTTCCATGACTTGCTGCTGTGACTTCCCCCTGAGCATCACGTATTGCTGCTGCCCAGCCACCATCAGCGCCTTGCAGCGTCCCATCAGTATTGAGATTGTAGATGTCTCTATCCGCTCGCTCCCATCTACAGTAAACTTGTTTCCTCTGTTTCACTCCGATCTCTATATCCCACTTGTCCATAAAGTTCTGCGAGTTTGGACCTGTCTCCATTCGAATATTTAGTCCCAAAAGCTTTGTTCTGACATCGCGCATCACTTCCTCGACCATCTGTTTTGCATCTGCATTTTTATTCTCAAAGATTCGGTCATTTCTCCCCTTCCATATCCAATACATGAACGCATTCCACACAAGCCTGTATGCATCTTTTTCATATCCATTGCCTCGTGTTACAGATTCGATCCATTGAAGCTCACCTTGCCATGTAGTCTCGATTACTCGCCTGAATCCCATTCTGAGAAGTAACGTGCTCCATACTGTATTCGCAATTTGACATTTATGGAAAAGATGATCTTCATTTTCCACGCCTTGCCAGCACAGGACACAAATGTCGGACTGAATTGTCTTCCATTCCTTTAACTTCTGAAGTGTCTTTAGTCCTCCCTTCATTGCCATCCAGCTGATGAATGAATGGCGAGGTATTTTATTTGAGTACCAGACCATTTTTCCCCACTGCACTGTTTGTCTGATGCTCCTCAGTCTATCATATGTTCCCTTCAGACAATACTCGCCATGTACTGAGGACGTCCATATCAGTTTATCTTCCTGCCCCATAATCTCCACCTGTTCTATATCTTCTCGAAAGTCAGCAAAATGGACCCTTATGCGTTGTGGTATACTCCACTTTCCTTCCTCTATGAAGTCTGACACTCTGTTCTCCACATGACATGTGCTGTCATATAATAATGCTTGAGGAAACTTTGTTCTCAAAATTCCAGCAGCGCACCATGGTTCATTCCAAAAACTGGTCTCACACCCATTTCCAATTTGATGCATAACTATATCAGCTGCCTCTGTTCTTGCCTTTAGTATATTTCGCCAACTCCACGAGCAATCTTGCGGGATCTTTAGTAGCCAGAAGGTTCTCTCCTTGATCAAGTTTTTATATACCCACTTCACCCATAGGTTGTCTGCCCTTGTAACAATCTTCCAGACATGTTTCATAGTTGCTGCTTGGTTTGTCGTGGCTAAGTTTCTGATACCTAGTCCACCCTCTTCATAAGGATAACAAATGTCATCCCACCCTATCAATGCATGAGACTGAGCACAATCTGGCCCTGTCCACAAGAAATTCCTACACAGTCTATTGATATCATCATATGACTTCTGGGGTATAATAAATGATGCAAGCCAATATACGCTCAGATTGTTCAGCACAGCCTTAAGTAACTGTAACCTTCCAGATAGGATAGAAGCTTTCCCTTCCAACTTTGAATCCTCTGAGTAACTTTCAGAAGAAGAGAACAGCAATCAGCCGACCTTAGCCTTGTTGTAATTAAGGGTAGGCCCAAGTATCTCACCGGCAACTCACTTCTTTCAAACTGTAATGTTTGCTCAATCTCCATGCATGTGGCATCATCCACTCCTGCAAAGAAAATGTTGCTCTTCTGAAGATTGACTTCTAGCCCTGAAATCCTTTTGAAGCTTTGCAAATTCTGCTTGAGTTGATTCGCAGTTTGTACATCCCCATACATAAATGCCATCAAGTCATCTGCAAAGGATAAGTGCGTAACAACAGGGTCTCCACACTTGTGATGTAATCTGTATTGTCCACAGTTCACACTATGCAACATAATTTCTGAAAATAAATCCATTACAAGTACAAAGAGATAAGGTGATATGGGGTCACCTTGTCGGATTCCCCTTTTTCCTTTGAAATACCCATGAGATGAACCATTAATCATTATAGAGTATGTCGCTGTTTCCACACAAGTTTTCACCCATATGATGAACCTTTCGGGGATCCCCACTCTTCTCATAGCAAATTCCACTGTTTCCCACCTCACCGTGTCATAAGCCTTTTTCAAATCTACTTTTACTGCACACCTCGGCGGTTGATGGTCACGATGATAATTATGCACAATTTCATGAGATAATAGGATGTTATCCTGTATACTCCTACCAGTTTTGAATGCTGATTGGTTAGGATTGATCACCTTAGGCAACAAATATTTCATTCTTTTTGTCATGACCTTAGTTATGCATTTATACATCACTCCACAACATGCAATAGGCCTGTAATCTCCCAGAGTATTAGTCATATGAACTTTAGGAATGAGGGTGATCATGGTGGAGTTTACCTCATTTATCATCTGATTGGAGTGGAAGAAATTCTTTGCTGCCTTTATAAAATCTTCACCAATGATCTTTCAAGTACACTTGTAGAATAGAGATGAGAAACCATCACTCCCCGGGGCTTTGTCATTACCAATATCCGCAAGGGCTTCAATGATTTCATCTCGAGACACTTCTCTCTGAAGATTCTCATAGTCTTCTATGCTGATTTGCTGCCGTGGTTCCATCCCTTGGAAATCAGAAAAGTCCACTGATGACATGTTGCTAGGACTGTAAAGAGCTGTATAAAAGGCCACACATTCATCCCCAATCGCATTGCTATCTTGGATAGCATTACCAGCTTCATCTTTTAAGCATGAGATCTTGTTACTTAGTCTTCTGGATTGCATCGATTTGAAGAAGTATTTGGTGTTATTGTCTCCCACTACAATCACTTGATCCCTCGACTTCTGTCTGAACATGTCCTCTTCTGAATTCATTGCTTGGACGTGGTTTGTTATAGCTTCTTTTTCTTTTCCTATTAGTACTCGATCCATCGGTATACTTTGTAGTTCGGTTTGAATCAGATCCATTGCTGCCTTTGTTTCTTTAACTCTGCTTACAACATTCCCTATTCTTTCTCTGTTCCACTGTATAAGAGCAGCCTTGGTTAATTTAAGCTTCTTCATAAACACAAACATCGGGTTTCCCACCACTTCGCTCTGCCACGCTTTCTCCACTGTGTGCATGAAGTGTTTCTCCTTATGCCAGAAATTGAAAAACTTGAACGCTTTCCTTTTTTGGTTTTTTTGGATCACCGATCTCACTACTATAGCTGAGTGATCTGATACTGCTCCTGGGTTCAAGTACTCAGCCTCATGATCTCCATATTCACCTATCCATTCTGCGTTTGCCATTACTCTATCAAGCTTGCAGCTGACCCTATTCTCCTGCTTATTGCTCCATGTAAGAAAATTGCTTTTGCTTTTGATATCCACCAAGCCCGCAACATTTACACAATCTAGCAGGTCTGCAAAGTGATGCGGTCTTACTTCTATACCTCCTATCTTCTCTTAAGCACTTAGAATCGTGTTGAAATCACCTAACAGCACCCATGGCTTCTGTATTATACACGAGAGTTCAATGATGGTCCTCCATAACTGTCTTCTTGTAGTCATATCGGTGCTGCCATATACTACTGTAATTATGCACTCCTCACCCGCAATTGTTGCAACTTCCATAGTAATTTGCTGCTCATCCTTCCTCAGTACCTTTGCTTTGCATTCTCTCGGGTTCCAACATACCCATATATTGCCTAGTTCAGTTCCATTGTCATTCCCTTCCATTCGCCACTCTGTGAAAGCATTATTAAATACTCTATCTCTGTTATTTCTCTTCACTCTTGTCTCGACTAACCCCATTAGACTTATCTCAAACTTGTGCACCATTTCGCGGATTTCAACTTGCTTAAAAGCTTTGTTGAAACCTCTCATGTTCCAGCAGGCTGTGTTTATCATTTACTAAGCTGAGAAGACGATAAAAGACTAGCTTTAGTCTTTTCTTTGCTGATACTAATCTCTCCATTTGGGTCTGCTACTCTTATTGTGTTTTGTTTTTCCCCTGTAGTAACTTGGTCTGCTACTATCTCTTCCTCGTTCTCTGAATCTATGAGTTGCTTGAACCTATTGTCTTCATGCTGCTTCATAAGTAACCTCCTTTTAACTTGGCTTTCACTTTCAGTGTTATTTCCTTGTACCTCTTGTACCTCTCGTTAAGCTTTGTCTCTGTTCATCTCTGCCCCTTGTTTACCTTGTTCCTCTGAACTAGTCGCATCCTTGTTTCTTTTAGTTTTGATTCTGTGTTTCTTCCCTGGTGACTCCCACTCATGCTCATCTTCTACTTGAAGCACTTCTTGCACGTCTGAGTTTGTGGTTCCAGCTTGTTTCACTTCTATTCCTTCTAGCTTTATCTGTTTCCCCTCCTCAGCCCCTACTATATTTATATCATTCTTATTAGAGTCTTTTTTTAACCACACTGTCTTTGGTCCCTTCTCTGTATTAGGCTTATCTGATATCGACCTTTTTAGACAACTCTGACTTGTGTGTCCAAATACTTTACATGCTTGGCAACATTGCGGCTTCCAGTTATATTCAAAATCCACTTTGTAAACTCTTCTTTGGTCTAGCACCACTGGGATGTTATCGGGGCATGGGCATTGAGTATCGATTTCTATGTAGACTCTTGCGTAGGTTGTTCTAGCGATATTTTCAGTTAAACGATCTGTAAACATGGGTATACCAATAGCACTCCCCACTTGGCTGAATCCATCTTTGTTCCACATCTCCATGGGTAATCCTTTTACTACAACCCATATTGGAATCGTTTTTAATTCCCTTGTTTCTGCTTCCACGAAAAGTCTCCAAGGCCTGACAACAAACAGCTTGCTGGCGATGTGAAATGATCCAATGTCTAGTACAGCTTTTCTATCCTCTGCCCTCTCAAACTGGAAAGTAAACATGGAATCACCATAAGGTTTCATGATGAAACTCTTCAACCTCCATGTCTTACTAACTATCTCCTTCACATAGTTGTAGTTCATCCTTTTCCCTACAAAAGATCCCACAACCAGATTTTCAAATTTCTTATTAAAACCTCCAAATTGAGAACTTTGTACATGGATAGTCGGTTTCCCATTAACCATGGTTGGTGGTACATATCTAAGTTCTTCTTTCCCTGCTGCTGTCTTCCCAATAACTTCAGCCCATGAGCTCTTAGCTTTGTGACCACCATTGTTCTGTTTCTGCTCTTCGTTCTCAGTAGCGAAGCCTCAAGTGTATTATTTATATCAGAGACACCTTGCTTGGATTCACATCTTCCTCCTTTCTTTACCTCTGTTTCACATTCTACCACTTTTGTCCCTTTGTCATCACGTTCTTTGATTGAAATCCCATTATCTTTGTCATCTGCTGGCTTCTTTGTAATCTCAGATCGTGGTTGCAATTTTTCTGCAACTCCATCTTCCAAAACCCTCTCTGTTTCATTATCATTTTCAGATCCTATTTCCACGGTTTTGTTAACAGAGCTATTGCATTCAAAACCTCGTTTTTTTTCTTCCTCTCGATAGTACTCAACATCTTGTTGAAGTTTCTGAATCCTATCTTGACTTCCTAATGAGCCACTTACCAGTTCCAAGTCTTTAGGTTTCTTTCCCATCGCATTTTCTTTTTTTATCTCCAGAGCTTGAACCTTGAACAAATCCCTCGCTTCCTTTTTCTGTAGTTCCAGTGCTGCTTCAATATTGGCTTCAAACTGCACATGTACCTGTGGATCTACTTCAGGCAGAGGCCCTTTATTATCTAGCCTTTGTCTGAGTCTTTCTAAAGAACCAACCCCGTATTTCTTTAGAAAAGCACTCCTAACAAGTTCTATATCCACTTCCTCATCAGATGATTCCAGTTCTTGATCAGGATCATCATTGTTGTCTCCTGCCCTAGGTGGTGTGCTAGGGTTCGAAGCTGCTACAAACCTAAACTCATGCGTTTTTTTCATGTTTTCCTAAAAATATTGGGCAAAAGACGTACATACCCCTAAATTTTAAAATCTCCCTCAATTTGCCACCATTAACACTAAACCATTTCTACCTCCCCTTTGACTACGATTATCAGTCTATCAAAGTTAATGAGAGTAACGATGGAATTATACTAAGATGGGAAACTACTAATCAATATGCGTATAACGAAATGACGAAATTCAAATACTAACTTGACAATAGAGAATGAATTAGGGGAATTCGATTCCACCTTAATTCGACTTAATCCATTAATGAAGAAATATCGTAATCCAATTTTCAATGCTTTCACATAACAAACTGGTATTTCTAATCCCTAATTATTCATGGCAATCTCTACCAAATAATAACTAGCATATGAAGCAATCAAACCCATTCTCATGGTGAACTAAGTACTTTCTAGAATTGAATAGATTATCATGACGATTTCTAAGCTAACAAAATCAAGTTTTCATCAAGGCTTCCTCAAACCCCTCTAATGGAGGTTTTAGCCTTGAATCATTATACTATCATTTCTAAAATAAGAACACATAGAACAAGTCATTATTGAATAACTAATTAACTTTTTTAATCTAATTTAACAATTGTCTAAGATTCAAAATGGATTAAAACTGAATTTAAAACTAATTTAGAACTAAGATTATAAATACTAATTATCAATTTAAAACAACTAAATCTATGACTGAAAGATTGAACTCGAATTTAAATATTGAAATATAAACTAAGTAATTTATTCTAAAATTCAAAACTTGTTCTAACAACTAATGAAATTGACAACTAACTAGATTAATCAATAAAAACTAATTCTATATTACAAAACTAAATTTTATGAACTAGAACTAGGTTTAGATCTAGATAACTTAAGAGTTAAGCTTTTGTCTCTTGATATAGAAGAGCTAGATCCACAAATTCGTGCATGGGCTGAAGAGCCATGTTTTGGGTTGAAAAATCGAGCCCAAAACCCAATTTGTTGAATCCAAGACTTCCCATTCTAGTCGTGTCACTATAGAATAAGATTTTACTAACTTATACTGCTCTAATTGAGTCAAGGTCTAGACCATTGGAAAGAGCTTTCTGAGCCAGTCATTTTGATATATAAAGGGCCCAAATCCGAGGTCTGAGCCTTAAGATATGGCCTTTTAAAGTTCTGTTGACTTTTCTTCAGCTTTCTAATCCGGTTTGACTTTCAGTTAACAGCTTTGACTTGGGCTTTTTGATGGTTTTTTCTCCATGAAACTTGGCTTTCTTCATAGAACTTTCATAGCAATCACTTTAGCTCCTTTTAGCGCCTAATTAGTAACAAATTTACATTTATTCAACTCCGAAGCCTGAAATACTCAAAAGCACGTAATTAGTGATAAACCTATACTATTAATCACATAATTGGTCTAACAACAATATTGTTAAGGGGTTAAAACTACAGTTTTGGGCTCTTATCAGCTATCCTATTCCTAACGCCTTTTGGAGACAACATCCCAACTTCAGTTGGAGAAATAATCAACAAGTTACACTTCTAGGGTATAATAATCAAAATGTTAGGCCAGCAAACAATTACAATCCACCCATTAATTATAACAACCAAGCTCTACTGAGGAAAGGATAAGGACAAGATAATTATAATAATTATAACAATAATAATTATAATGCTAATAGAGGTATCGTTTTGGTTAATTATAACTATCACAATCCACCCATTAATAATCAACGTGACATAGTTCCTGTCACACAACCTATACCAACCACTCCTCCACAATCGGATTGTTTTGACGCCTTTATGCAAACCCAACAACAGATTTTACAAGCCATCCAACTTTCCTTACAGCAGTTAGCCCAAGAGAAAATATAACCCAAAGGTGTGTTTCCAGGTCAAGCGATACCTAATTCTAAAACAACAAACACAGCCTTTGAGGTAAACGGAAATACTAGTAATGAAAATGGAAATGTAGGTGAGCTAAATGCCGTCACCACTCTCCGTTCTGGCAGAGTGGTTGATAACGCCGTAACTATGCCTGTAGTTACCCCACCAGTAGTCCCTACACCTGATATTAAACTAGATACCGAAATAGAAACTAAAGATCCTACCCTTGTAGAGGTACCAGTTAAACCACAACCTAAGAAACAGAAAGCCAAGCTTAGACATCCTGTTGATCCATACGCTAAATATAGAGAGAAAGCACCGTTTCACCAGAAGCTAGCCATGCTAAATATATATACAAATTTTGACGAGATTAGGGAAGTTTTCAAAAATCTAACGATAAACCTACCCTTTCTTGAAGTGATTAAAAAGTTACCTCACCATGCTAAGTTTCTTAAAGAGTTGTGCATTACTAGGCGTAAGACAAATATTCCTAAAGACGTCTTTCTAACTGAACAATTTCCAACTTTAACCGAACACAATGGAATCGTTAAGTACAAGGACCCTGGTTGGCCTACTGTACAATGTACCTTAGGAGATTTCCACATGACGACTTCGCTATTAGACCTGGAGGCGAGTGTTAACTTACTCCTGTATTATCTATACAAACAAATAGGTTTACAAGAGATGCAACCCACTAAAATGACGTTGCAATTAGCTGATCGGTCTATTAAATATTCTAAGGGTGTGGTTGAAAACGTGCTTGTTAAGGTTCAGGATTTCTACTATCCTGCTGATTTTGTTATCCTCGATGTAGAAGTCGCTAACGACTATGTTCTGATCATTTTAGGGCGCCTATTCTTGGCAACTGCCAATGCACTTATAAACTATCGCGATGGATCGATGTCCTTGTATTTTGGCCATCTTTCTGTTGAGGTAAACGTTTTTAAAATGAAGAAACAGTTACCTTATATGAATATCGATGGAGAAGTTAGCATGATAGAGAGCTTAGCTCAAGAGTATTTTAACAACACGTTTCCTGAGAATCAGACGCACCAATTCATTTCCTTTAGAAGTTCTAATTTCGATAAGGACTCTCTGGACGTAGATGAAATCGAGGAAGATTTTCTTCAACTATTTTGCAACTCTTCTTTGCCACCTCACGAGTCTCCACCTATCAAAATCCATTCATCCCTCGACATCATGACAGAAGAAGAATTTTTCACCGTCTATCCCAGTGATTCTTCTAACCCACCTATTGAGGAATGTCTTGCATATCTAAAAGATTTTGATGATCTAGAACTGAGAGCATTAGGTGAGCGCCATTTACCTACCTCATATCATCCTGTCATTCATTCACCTTCCATCTATGTTCCCCACCCTCCACCTTTCCAAAGGAACCTTGAGTTTGCGCTTGACCCTGTTGTTTCTCATGTGCTTCATGATTTTCTAAACTCTCCTAGTAAGAAAATACTACCTAAAGAGCCACCGGATACTTTCATTTTCAGTTGTGTGATTATACCAACCCACTCCAGCAATGAATGTTGTGATAAACCCACACTCTCATTTCTTCCATTCCTTACTTTTAAAATTCATCTATATACACCATATCTTCCACAAAAATCCATTTTCTCACAATCATTCACTTGGACACCGTGTCGTTCAAAGATGAAGAAGACGGTGCATGCTCGGTTACGTTCTAGGTCTATCAGACTTCACTTTCATTTCACTAAATTGCATCATAGAAAGTCTTGGTGCTTAATTGTGTTTGGATGTGTTTCATGTGATCATTATTTATGGAATGATCCACAACTATTTCGGTTGTTGATATATGGTAAACCGCATATTTATTATATACATATGTTTTAGATATAGTCTTGGGTATCTGACTATAAAAGACTCATTTTATTCTTCGGTGTACTCCATTCCACTTTTATATTTTGGTGAGTGCACCATTCAGGTAACCGGGCTCTCCTATGGAGTGTGTGGCAGTAAGTACCGGATCCTAAGTCCACGTTTAACATAATTCACGTATTACATTCTTGTATGTTTTCTTGGTTTTCGAGTCATGTTCCTCTATGGTGTGAATTATGCACTTATTACTTTATTGTTTTTCTTATATTAAATCTTATTCATAAAAAAATAAAAAATATATTAAAACCATAAAAATAGTAATTTAGAAAGTCTCGGGAATTTGACTTTAAAAGACCCACGTTTAAAACAAATTTTCTAAACTCTGTTCTACAAAATTTGTTTGGGGGTGGGGTGTGGTTTTTCCATCCTTGATTGTTCAATTTTCCAATTTTGTTAGTTATGCCATTTAATCGTATTTTGATTCGGGTTGACATTATCTATGAATTTAGATTTCATTCGCTCGCATAACTTACATCACGTACACACTTCGAAGTGTTTTCCATCTTTTTATACGTCACCCATGGTTATAATAGAGTGTTTTACGGATCATTAGATTGGAAATTCTCTCCTGATCGTTTCCATATCTCATTCGTAAAAATCGGACCGGTAACGAATCGACAATTTTAGTTTGAAGTTGTGCGCATAAAATCGGAAATTTTCAAAAATCGAATTGGTCTTGGGCCCAAATCTCGCACGCACGTGCGTCTCCTTCCTCCAAACAAAACAGATCGTGAGTTTTTGTTCCTAATTCCGCCATTAATGATTTTAAACCCTAACAAAAAAAAAGAAAAAAGAAAAACCTAAATACCACCACGCCAATTAGGATTCCCCCACTCCAAATCTTCTCCACATCATCTCTACCACCATTTCCAACAGTTCAAACCACCAAAAATAATAAAAAAAAAAATCTAAACAATTTCAAACCGCCACTGCCACCACCGCGCCACCTCCCAAATTTTAAGTGAGTTTGATTCAAACTCCATCCCCACATTGCATTCAAGCCCACAAACCGACTACAACCTGCAATGGCTCAAAGACGGAGAATTTTGCCAGAACAAGCTTTTACTGCCGACCACTTTGCGCCGTTTTATAGCGACGAGATGATTCGTAGGGATTGGTCGCATTTGTGGTATTCAACAAACGATTTTTATCACGATGATTTGGTCCAACAATTATATAGGACGAGGGAGTTGGATGGGAACAAAATTTTTGTGAAGGTGAATAAATTAAGGAGAGAAGTGGATAGAAATTTGTTGGCTCATATTTTCGGTATGGAGGAAGCACTCTAGTAGCCACATTGCATAAATCCCAAATTGTTAGGATCGAGCCTTTGATGAAAGAGACAATTTTGGAGGGAAACTACAATGCGAGGTCACATTGTGTTCGCCAAACGTCTCTGCGAACCAACTAGCTGGCTGTAGCTTAGTGAATTGGTAGGAATGTCATTGGAAAAGAGAAAGTCAGTGACATCAGCCTTAATTGTCTTCACATTCTATGAATACTCCAGGAGAGGAAGTATGAATTATGTATCCTCGAGTTTTTGATGACTATGATTAGAGGAGTTGGGAAAAGTATTGCATCTCTCCCAGTGTTGATAACAAAGATCATGATGAGTTTGAGAGCTACTCCGAAATCTGATCGGATTATGCTGAACTCGCATTCAAATGCAAATATTTATACACGATGTATCCAGAAGACTTGGAGGTTGCCGGGAGAAAGGGTTGTGGAAGAGAGTGATTCGGATGATGAGGAGGACACGACATGTTTTGATGCCGATGCCTTGGAGAGGTGTACTTCTGATGTAGAATGCATGTCAGTGCTTCATCGTGGCATACGTTCTCTTAATACTATTTGTGAAGATCTCCGGACTTGGCAGACTACCATACATCAGAATTATGAGACTCGTGCCCAGCGCGAGGATGAGCATTGGGAAGAGATGAAAGCATTTATGGAGGTACAACGCAAGTTCCAAGTAGAAATGATAGAATGCTTGCCACCCCAGGGGGGTTCTTCTTCTGAGGAGTCGTCTGTGAGGCATGAGCGTCATCAAAGAAGGACGAATGACTCCGGCCCTTCTTCGGCTCATGGCCCTTCTTCATCTCATGGACCTTCTTCATCTCAGGGCCCATCTACATCTCAATACTAGTGGTTTAGGAATTTTTCGTTTCAATGTTGTTTTTATTGTTTTTTGTAAATTAGATATTGAGTTGTAAAATTTAGTAGTTAAATTTGAATTCTGTTGTTATTTGTTATCTGAATTTCAATTTTAATTTAAATTGGGTTTTGTCTAAGCATGCGATGAATTTTTGCATTAATCCCACCTTCCCGAATTGTTTGGGGGTGGTATTATTTATTTTAGCATTGTTTTTATATAGTCCACCATTTTAGAAGTAATTTTGCGATGAGTGTTGGGAATGTTGCTGATATTGGCATGACTATGATTAGATATTGTGGTAGGACGAAATTTCAATGAGTTAGGAAGTTGATATTCTAAATTCAATCTAAAAGATATTAGGGTTGTTTTGGAATAAGGAATATGGGTTGTTTCCATTTTAGGTTTTGGAAATATTTTGTTTCCGACAAATGCCTAAATTTTTTTTTGAAATTTGCTGATTCATTTTAGAAACAAAAACCCTATATAAACTTCTTTCATTCTCCACATAAAACCCACACATCTCACCTTCATCTCTCACCTTAAACCTCCAATTTTTCCTTTTATTTTTCACTTCATCCTGCTCAAAACACACGGAGCGCAACCCGCGCCCTACCAAGACCAAATCTGAGTGCGCCTAGCACTGAAGCGCCTATAACTTGATTTAGCCCTGAGCGCGACCTGCACCCTGACTTCCATAGCCACGAAAAATTCCGATTTTTTGTGGGTTGCTCCAAGATTGTTTGCAGCACTTCTAAAGTGTAATTGTTGTGATGACACCGCCTCGTATCATACCAGAGTAGTCTTTTGAAGATTTGTTCCAAAGTGACGCCTATGGTGCTTGGTTTCGCGAGGTGATCATACACGTAGGCTGGGAACCGCTAATGGTAAGACCTGATGAACTTTATTATCCCATACTTACATCTTATTTTTATGATAATTGTAAGTTCTTTGATAGAAGAGATGGAGAACAAGTGTTCTCCATCCCCATTAGGGATGAATCGATGGAAACTTCCAGGTCCATGCTAGCCTTTCTTCTTGGACTTGCTATGCCCACTGAAATACAAGACTCATGGGCCTATTTGGTAGATAATATGTACATTTATAACTATGAAGATTTGCATGAGCATTACGGGGTAGGAATCTTTAGGGTAGAGGACCAAAGGAATATAACGTCGCCCTTGGTAGCCTGTCCATAAACGTGGGCGTTGTTATGTTTTGGATCATGCTAAACATTAGAGGGGAATGACATTATTCTTCTGTGAATGATGAAACTTGTGATATTTTCCTTGTTTTAGCTGGGGGACGTATACTTTATGATATTCCCCAGACCCTAGTGTCTAGTTTAGCCCGAGCCCATAGCATGAGGCATAAGTACTTTCTTATGCCTGTTTTAGTTTGCCGCATTATGCTATGTTTCTTCCCTATTTTTTGTGCCCGCTTCACGGATTTGGTTGGGGTCGACATTGTGAGACCCCCCAATTGTATTATTCGATCTTTCCATGCAATGAGTTGGCAAGGGTGGAGGATACAACCTCATCAGGTTGCACCTTACACCCCATCCGACCAAGTAGCGCTTGACAGATTAGCTATAGTAGATGATAAATGGCGTGAAGCTTGGCAAATTATAATGGCATGGTAGGATGCGAAGGAACCTCACTTCTTTATAGAAGAGGAGGATGACACTTAAACGATGGAGATAAGGTAAATTTTTAGTTTCAGTTAGTGTCCGCTTATGTCCCAAGAAATTTAATTCGTGTTAACCCCATAACGGGTGGAACTCATATAGAGTTGCGTCTATTTTTATTTTTCTATATTAGTATGTTTTAACCCTGTTTTGCAGATGTTCCAAAATTTTACGCGTTTCCATGGTATTTTTCTACCCTTTGTATTTCAATACTTTGAGGACAAAGCATGATTTTTTGTTTGGGGGTGGCATAGAAACACGCGTAATTTAAGGTATCTGTTAGGATATAAATAGTATAATATGCATTTGTTTTCTAGTAAAAAAAATTAAAAATTAAAAAATATAAATAAAAAGTTTATGCTATACACTTAGGAATATTGGTATTGTTTTCTTCGATGCTCTTAATAATCTAGAAGTTTCACGTTAGCTTTGGCATTAGAATAGTTTTTAGAAACTTAGGTTAATATGTACGTAATAATATTTGCATCTATCTATAACTATATCACATGAGTATCTATGATTGTTTGGCAGAAAGTTTCTGAAATATAGGCTAGAGTACTTAATCTACAAATCCTGTGAGAATATAGTCTAAAGCCTTATATGAGTGAAACATTTGATAATGACACAAGGGAGAAGTAAAATCCAGATAGAGAAATCACATGTCCACTTGCTTGATCACTATACTATATCATAAGCGAGAATTTAGGTCCTCTTTGGATCGATATAGCCAAAAATTCAAACCTTATGAAATTATTTTCTGCTAGTCGCCCCTCTGAACTTTTCTTTAGCCTTTCATAAACCACAATTTCTTTACCCTTTTACAAAAACAGAACAAAATAAAAAAATCAACCTACCCATTTTAGAATGAGTCTGAGAATAGGATGAGTGAAGAAAAGAGAAGAAAAAAACCTGTGTAAATAAAAATTAGTTAGTTGCTTCCGAAAATAAAAAGAAAAGAAGTTTCCATCCAAAGAAAAGAAAAGAAAAATAAAAATAGAAACAAAATAAAAACTCCAAAAAAAAATAGAATAAAAGGAGTCAAAAAGCCAAAATAAAAAGGCTAAGGATGGAAACAAAGTGTAGAAGCAAAAGAACAAGGGTTTCTCTAGTTACGTAATATGAAGACCCTATTATGTCAGAATTGTCCTTGTTGAATATCCATTTCCTTCCTTCTTAAACCATCTCCTAAACCCCGCAACGCCTAATAAAGACCTCTAGCTCAATTAGGAATATGCTAGTGTGATAGTAAGTGGTAGATGTGTTTGATCGATTTCGGCTTCCTTGTTTGTCATTGAGTTTGTAAGGTAAAGTGTGCCCACTGCACACTAGAGTAACGAAACTTGAGTGGAAAAATCAGAGTATTTTTGTCTTGACATTTATGTGAGGACCTACTTAAGGACGCTATTCTAAAGTTTCAAAAACAAAAATGTTAGTGCTTTTCATAGTATTACTCATTGTATATATGTTTATTCGTAGATGATTGATTATTATGCATATATTAGCTTAGTTTTCAACTTGATTATTCTGTATTCATTACTAGTGAGATGTATAGATAATTGAGACATAAATAAGGAAACAATAGTTTTATTTCTTAGTCGTTGTAGTATAGATGAAGTTTGTGAGTACCTTCACTAGAAAACTCTCACGAGGCTATAACTTGTCCACTAGGGAATTCCTAGTTGTTTAAGGCCTTGTTGTATATGGTCAATGCAATCGCACTCGGTGAAACGAGATGAGTTAGAACTCCACTTTTGGTCACTTATTCTAATTTCTCATATTTGCTTTAGGACAAGCAAAATGCTGTTTTGGGGATGGTTTGATAAGAGCCCAAAATTGTAGTTTTAACCTATTAACAATAATACTTTTAGACCAATTATGCAAGTAATAAATAAGAGTTAATGCTGATTACGTGCTTTTAGGCATTGGAGTCAATTATGTGCAGAAATGTGTCACTTTTGCGAGATAAAGGAGCAAGGGTTGGTTGCTAATAAGTTCTGCGATTAAAGGTCAAGATTCAAGGAGAAAAAGCCTTTTTAAAGCCTAGTCAAACCTGAAAAGTCAAAGTCAACGCGGGCAGAAACAGCGCATAAAAGTCAGCAGAACTTTTGGAAGTCGTATATTTAGACTCAGACCTCAGAATTGGGCATACCTTATATTAAAACGACCGGCTCGGAAAGAGATTTCCAATGGCCCAAGCCTTTACCCAATCAGAGAGGTAGAAGTCGACAAAAAAGCTGTTGAAGTTAAATCTAGTTGAAAAGGTCTATGTGGACTGAGGAATTGGATTTTGGGCTCGATTTTCTAGCCCAAAATATGGCTCTAGGCCCATGCACGAAATTAGGGATCTCTTTCTCTTCTTGAGAGGAGGATAGAGGCAGACTTATTAGCTAGACCTAGATTAGAAAATAAATTAGTTTAGACTCCATTAATTAGTTTTATTTACTTGTTTTTAATTCAGTTGTTGAATAAATACTCTTTTATCTCATTAGATCAATAAAGTTAGTTTGAAACTCATAATCTAGTTTTAATTATTAAATCACTTAGATCTAATTTCAATCATTTAGCTATTAATCATTACTTAGTGGTTAATTTAGTTTTGAATTCTTGATTAGATCAATATAGTAAATTTATAATCTTTATATCATGTCTTGCTTAAATTCATATAGAAATGATAGTTTAATGACTCAAGGCTAAAACCTCCATTAGAGGGGTTTGAAGAAGCCTTGATGAAAACTTGATTTTGTTAGCTTTGAAATTATCGTGATAATCTATTCAATTCTAGAAAGTAATTAGTTCACCGTGAGAATGGGTTTGATTGCTTCATATGCTAGTTATTATTTGGTAGAGATTGCCATGAATAATTAGGGATTAGAAATACCAGCTTGATATGCGAAAGTATTGAAATTTGGATTACGACATTTCTTTGTTAGTGGATTAAGTCGAATCAAGGTGGAATCGAATTCCCCTAATTCATTCTCTATTCTCAAGTTAGTATTTGAATTCCGTCATTTCGTTATTCGCATATTGATTAGTAGTTTCCCATCGTAGTATAATTTCATTGTTACTCTCATTAACTTTGATAGATTGATAATCGTAGTTAGCATTGAATTCTAACGAACTAGAAGTGGAAAGAATCTTCTATTCCAACTATATTGCAATAGCATCGAGAGTAGAAAACTTTGATAATATTTAGTAGATACCAGTTCTAGTTTAATTACGTTTGAGTTTCGTTACTTATTCCTAGGTAAAACTATCATTTTACCTTTTATCAATGATTCTAGAACATTAAATGGCAACTTGATCCTCACATGGACATCATTAACCCTCCCCTTGGGAGGATTTTAGCTCATGGCCCTTGATTGATTGATTGATCTTTCTATGTACAATAAATAAGTAAAAGGAAGTGAATGAAGAACAGGAATTTAAGGTGAAGAAAAATGAATTTTATTAAACTGAATACTTACAGTACTTGATACCAAGCTTGAAATGAAAAAGCTATTGAAAAATAAAACAAGGGAAGGAAAATGAAAGCAAGAATAAAGTCTAGCTTTCGTTAGCTTCCCACCTTATATATATTTCTCATGTGAAGCCTCCCCCCTCTTTATTGTAAATTTGTCCTTTCTTCCAAACAAAACCTCATTTCATTAGTTTGTCATTTTCTTGTCTAATAAATCCAAACTTCATTTCACAATTTTGTTTTTTTACTAATCAAAACTCTAATCACTCATTTAATGTTTTCTTCTTTTCTCTCTTGCCATGTGTCACCAAAGTGTCATTAACTTGCCACTTGTCCATGGTGACTCATCATTTCTTGTGGACCCGTAGAGTGGGTCCACGTGTTGTGCCCAGTGGCAGCCCGAATTTTGGCATTTTTATAACTTTCTATCTTTGCGTAGAGCTCGTCGCCCTGGTCGTTCTGGTAGTTCACTTGCCAAAATCGGCATCGAGGCTTGAGAGATGTGAGCTTTGGAAGTTTTCTGCTTCTTTACACGTGGACCCGTTCTGCATTGGTTTTGTCCCTTTGGAATCTTCGGCTCTAGTCAGGCTCTGTTGGGCTTCACTGGGGCTGAGTGGGAAGACTTCAAGTATACACAGTATTCCAGTACTTTTATGCATGTTTTATTATCATATTCATGTTAACTACGAAAACCTGCAAAAGTACGAAAGTTATAGCTTCATGAGAGTTTTCCATAGAAGATACTCATAAATTAAACTTCATTTATACTACAACGACTCAGTAACAAAGGCTTGTTCCCTTAATTAATCTCAAATATCTATACATCTCACTAGTGGGGGAAACAAGGATTAATTCTTTTGAAATTCAAGTTAATATACATACAATAATCAAAACATCTACATATAAACATGCATATAGTGATCTTTACAATGAAATGTACGAGAAGGGCCGTTTCTAGATCCTATGGATAGTGTCCTTAAGTAGGTTCTCACAGGTATGTGTCGAAACACAAATTCTCTCGCATATTTTTCCACTCAAGTTTTGCTAACTCCAGTGTGCAGTGGGCACACGTTTTCTCACATACTCAATGACAGTCAGAGAAGCCGAGGTCAAGAATTCACATCTAGTACTTATTATCACGCCATCCTACTCCTAATTGAGCTAGAGGTCTTTATTATGTGTTATGAGGCTTAGGTGGTAGTATAGAAGAAAATGGAATGGAAAATTCAAAAATGATAAGTATGAGAGAATAAGGTCTTCGAGATATTTACACTAGATAAATCCTTATTTTCTTTCTCGCTTCTAATATGAGTTTCCATACTTAGTTTTTTTAAGCTTTTGTATTCCCTTTTGATTTGATTTTAGGGGAAATTCTAACTTTGATTTTTCTTTTGATATTTTGAAACATATTTCTATTTTTCTTTTTCTTTTCTTCTGAAGCAGGTAACTGATTTTTATTTGTGACAAGTTTTTCTCTTCATTTTTCCACACTTCATCCTATTTCCCATACTCATCATCTAGGTGGGCATATTTATTTGTGGTTAATAGATGGGTAAGTGATTTTTGGTTAAATAGAAAGGGTTAATGAAAGGTTCAGTGGGGCGACTAGCAGTAATTTTTTTTTACAGATATGAATTTTTGGCTATATCGATCCGAAGAAGGCCTAAATTCTCGCCTAGGATTCGGGTAATGATCAACTAAGTAGACGCATGAACTTCTCTATTCAGAAAAACTACTCCTCTGTGTCATTACTCATATATCAGACATTTTGAGGCTTTTTGGTTAGATTCTCACAGGATATGGAAATTAAGTTGTCTAACCGTGGGTCCCAAAAACTTACTGCTATGTACATTTAATGATAGTCAGTGCATGAATGCTCATGAAAAGATATAAAAACTATTGCATACATATTAACTTAAGTTTCTAAGAACAAATCCTAATTCTAATGCTAGGGTGAGATTTCTAGATATTTTTCATCACGGAAAAGGAAACGAGACTTTGTCACTAAATACACTTATTTAGACAGAAAATAAAACTATATACAACCTATAAATGCTTAATTTTTGCGAAAGGTTCTCACCACCCCAAAACAGTAGGACGCTGTGTCCTTAAAGTGTCAAGGGGAAGAAAGAATATACCTGAGAGGCTTGAGCAAAAATAAAGCCGATATCTTTAACAGAAAATTATGCTAACACCACATATAGTATACAACACAAAAGGGAAATGACACTGTTAGGTTATTTATTTTTCACATCAAAAAGTAAAACAACAAATATGTACATCAACTTACACTGCCCTAATTACGAATTAGGGGTATGTCCATTCTCGCTTCATCTCTATCGAAGTGTCATTCCTTGGCATTATGCCAGTTTATCATGGTATACCAAACTTCGCTCCACTTTCTCTTTCTAGAAGTGTCCAAATAAGCAATCATATCTTTGTCTTTAGGGAAGCAACGAACGTACCTCAGGTAAATTGAAGAGCACCGATGCCAGACCCTAAATCTCAAAGAACGAATTATCTTGTTCGTCAGACACATAGAATCTACTCGTACCCAGTCATGAAGAGTGGCCGAAAACTGTTAGAATGATGTCCTCATCATCCGGCATGCGGTAACTGGCAAAGTGATATAATGGTGTCGAAAAAGACGAGCCATGCTCAAGTTCTCAATTATGAGGTTCGTGATGTTGAAGGCAGTATGTTGCTGAGTGAGAGCATGGAAAGTCTTGCAAGTTGATTTGGAGGTAGTGGAAAAATGTCAATCCCCCATGATGTTTAGAAGGATAAACAACATGGCAGTCCCGACATTCATTGTCATACTTGCCAGGGGAATTGTTCTGTCCGGCCATCGTCCAGGTTCCTCACGTTCAATGGCTTGGGTGAGTCCATCGCCATAGAGGCCGACAAAATCTTCCCAAAAGTAGTGATTAAAGGAGTTTTGTATGTTGTATTAAATGGGGAAGGGGTTTGGCTGATTATAAGGAAGGTCCAAAGCCAAAGCAACTGTTGGGTCGTAAAAGAGATGTCTGGTGTTACCAATATGGATTGCAAATCTGTTCAAAAAGAAACCACGTGCAACATTAAATGTAGGTGTATCCTCCATATGAATATAAAAATAAGTTGCTAAACCTTGAAAGTATGTCTGCTCAAGGTGCACAATGAAGGAGGTCCAACCGACTTGGGTGATGAGGTTTCTGAAATGAAGTCTATACACAGGAGAATCCAACAAAGCCTGGAAGGATTGTTCAGGGATGATCTTTGGCGGTGCCATTATTGGAGAAGCAGAAGACGTGTGATGAAAGATACCACTTGTAGACAAAGATAAACCAAATATTAGAATACGATTGAAATGGCTAAGTAAAAACAAATGACATTGATTACAACAGGTAAATTGCACTACACTTAATTAGGATTACTAAAAACTAAAAAAAACAACAAATGACAAAGAACAAAAACTTGCAAAATTTAATTTGGGTCATGACCCGGGTAACGGCGAGGATCCTTAGGTGGGAGACATCCATTTATAAGATTCTCGATGAAGTCAATCCGTGCAACAGCCCGTTGCAACATGGCTCTCTGTGTTTGGTAAATCTCAGCTTGGTTCTCTATTATGAGATTGTGATTTGCCAAGAACTGGTTGTGGCTGTGCAAGAATTGTGCTTGTTCCTCGTTTTGTATTGCCCGAAGGTCGTGAAACTCAAGAAGACTGGTGATGATGATGTTCTGACGTGTGTATAATGTCATTAGTCCTTGGTGAATTAAACGAAGACCTTCCATAGGATTAAATATGTTTTGTATTGCATTTTCAGCGAAGATGTTGACAGTTGAACAAGCTTCGCCGGTTTCTGACTGGCATGGTTCTTTGCAATGTCGGGAGTCCAAAAACCGTTCATACAAACTGAGTGAATAGTGAGAATGTTAGCTGTTCTGAGATAGGTATTAGGAGCAGTAATAGGAAAACCCCAATGCACCATGATAAGTGTCACAATGGTTAGCAAAGGAGCTGACTTTTTCCTGGCACATGCGATCGTGTTCCAGAGAAATTGAATTATGCAGAAATCATTGCTTTTAGTATGCAATACCCAGAGTAGATGGAGGAGGGGTTTTGTTATTTTGGAATTTTTAGATGTGTCGAGCACATTATGGGCTAGCCATTGGATCAAAGATAATTGGTTCCTTTGCAAGGATCGCTAATAAACAATGCGGTTTTTCCATTTGTATTCGCCGTAAAGGATAGTTACAAACATTAGATGCCTTATATTGTCGAATGGCGACTTGAAGGTGTACCCCAGGGTCGTTATGGGAATTTGAAGGACCTGGGAGATGATTTCCAGAGTCAAATCACGCTCGCATCCGTTGGCACGGACAAAGAATTGCTCATTTTGGAAATAACTGTGTTTATAGAAATGCATAACCAATTCTCTGGAATAAAGTGCCTCCTTATGATGTAATAGAGGGAACCATCCTTGACGTAGAATTTTAGTATCAAAATATGGGTGAAATAGCCCGCTCTGTGCCAGACATGGGGCTACTCTAACTCAGGGAGAAAGTTTATGGTGGAACTCTCGACCCCCTTTCATGAAAAATTTGGAGAACCAATATACTACTTATTTTAGATTTGTTAACTAGACATCCATATTCTAGTGCAGACCCTATATTTCTTGTTCTACTTTGTTCTTTTTGTTCCATGTAGCTCTTATTCTTTTACAATTAATCAATTACCTTTAGAAAAAAAAAGAAATAGACTGCTCTGAAAATTTTCATAAAGTTTTGCTCGAGCACGAAAATTTGAGTGAGGGCCATTAACGATGGAAGGAATGGAGTAGTGAAGATAATTTAGTGAGAAAGGGAAGACTGGATTTGAGAGGTGTCTAGCCTTGCTATAAATAGGCACCAATCTGAAAGTTAAGAAAATACGGATCGAGGTGTCACAAGGTAGTTAGACCACGTGTATCTTCTAAAATAATTCTATCGAGGTGCTTGCTCCAAAAATCGTTTAAAGTTAAATCCCTAAGACTGTGAATCAAACGTGGGAAGAGATAGAATATACGAGAGAAGGTTTCACAGGGTAGTTTGACCAACTTGTATATTCATAAATCAATTCAACAAGGTGCAAAAGTGGATGTAGTGTGGATGGGAAAGAATAGGGCATGCGACTACAAGGAGTGGCGTACTCTTCCTAATTATTTTTCTTTTTCTTTTTATTTCGAGCGTAAGTAGCGTAAGTAGAAGAACAAAGAATACGTAAATGTAATCTCACAATAAGTTGTAACAACGTATAGGGATGTTAAAACACACCATAATGACAACGGGAAAACAAAATACAAATCTAGATATTAGATAGGACTATATGCCACATCAACAACATTACGATTATAAAACTAACGAGCATGAAGACTTGAGTAGCATATTCAATTTGTCGCTGCTCGAACTTTTCTGGCGCATCCATGAAGTGGAAGATTTGGAAGAACCTTAAGAAAAACGTTATTATAATTAAAGAAAAAGTGTAGAGGGAAGAAGATGAAAGGATTGAATATGAAGGATGTGGTGAACTTTCTATTTATAGAAAGAAAATGGAGACATTTTCTGACCGTTTTGGTGACGGTTTTATAACCGTTTTGCAAACCGTTAGTGGACGGTAAAGCTCGTCGTTAAGTGTGACGACAAAAAAAATAAATAAGAGTTGAACACGCAGAATATAATATATATATTGGAGATATATAAGATCTAATATAATATTTGACAAGGCAGAATTTTTGGAAAATGTAGGAAATAAAAGACATACTAGGGTGGAAAATTAAAATGCAAACACGTAAATAAAATATCGGACATAAATAAAATATAAGTCTGAGAAAATAAAACGTCTACTGAGAATCCTCAGGGGCTGCTGAAAAAGAACCATAAGTCCTGCGACGGCGTGCTGGACGAGCTCCTATGGAGGCTAACTGCTCCTAGATATCGCCTAGAGTCTGCATCACCTGGTTCTGAAACTGGTGCTGGTTCGCCATGAGGATTCCCTGGAACTGATTCTAGCTAGTAGTCATATGATCCTGAAATGCAGTCATAGAAGTGTGCATTTCTTGCTGAAATTCGCCCATGGTGTCTGTCAGCGACTCGTGGCGAGTGGTCATATCCTCCCTGAATTCGCCCATGGTATGTTCCATCAATACTTGGCGAGTATACATGTCTCGCATTCCACTGTTCATAGCGCGTAGGGCATCTATAGGATGGCTCATCTGGCTCATAGCAACCTCATCAAAGAAAGGTGGAGGTGGTGGCGGAGGTGGAACCACGTTATCATGTTCAGCTGCCATGCGTGCTGTGGGTTCCCATGGAGACATTATGCACTTCTTGAAAACATTCATATTCTCATATGGCAGCATAGGAGCTAATGGGGTGGTAGACAGGAAACCCAAATTAATCATAACGTTCGCGACAAGAACGACAAGAGGGGCTAACCTGAGTGTGGCATGCGTAATGATGTCGAATAGAAAGGTCACTATGCAGAAGTTACCTTTTCACTCTTGGAGGACCCAGAGTAGGTGTAGAAATGTCTTGTTAATTTCAGATGGCTTAGAGGTCGACTAGAGGTATGCCCATGATCCCGGATATCAAGGCGGGTGTGACTTGGTGGGGCATGTCATCGATGGTGACCCAAAAATGGTCGCCATTAAAGCCGCCATTTTTGTTGAACTTGAACACCAAATCCGTCGAATAACTACCACCATTGGCATAAAATAGATACTCCCATCCTCTAGAGTGTATTTCGTATCAAAAAATGGAGCAAACATCCTACTTTTAAATAGGGATCCAAAAAAAAATTGACTGAGATTCGCTTGTTTCCGACCATTTTGTGATCGCAGGAAGATGATGGGTATTAATTTGAGATGAGGGGAAGAAATTGAAGTTAGTGGTGAAACAGAAGTCGATTATGAGTTGTAGTGGTCGCGCGCGAGACTTCGATTTAACTTGGGGCTGTCTCGTGCAAGACTGGAATGGGAGACAAGATCCGGATTTTGTGGAAGAATAAATGATGTAATGGTGACGCGTGGTGAGTTGTCTTGATTTATAAATAGGCCGAGAATCACGAGATTTGGTCGGGTCCAAATTTTTTTCCAATCCCAAATTAAGCCTAAAAAATGTAAACGCGCACACATGACTTGTTCAGACTCCGAATTGGATAAATGAGCTACCGAAATGATCGGCACGAAAAATGCCATCCAATTATATAAGTCATTCTCAAAGGCCAAAATAGATTTTGCAAAGAAGGAGGGATGTTTATTTATAAATAATGATTTTTATTTATTTATTTATTTTTAATGGTTTTATTTCTATATAAGGGAGATTAATGTGAACAGCACTAGATGTCCAGAAGACTCACCATTTAAACTCCTAGGCAACTGATAAGTGCTCAAAAAGTACAGTTTAACCCTCGATTATGCCTCTTGTTTAGCTATCTTAGTAAACTAATAGTGTTTGTAAGTTATGTTTTATGATTCTACAGGTGAAAAAGAGAGTTTTGTGGAATATTAGAGAAAAAGGGGTAAAACAGAGCAATTCAGAGCAGTAAGGATCACATGGGAAGCCCGTGGACAATCATGGAGAAGGCTAAGGAATTGGAGCTATTAAAGATGCGACTTGGACCTATTTTAAAGCATATTTAGAAGCCCAAGGCAAAATGATTCGTTGCTTGGACCAAAGCCCGCAAAAGAGGATAGAAGGATAGAGCAAAATAGGGAAAATAGACTTCCGCGTCTGGGACGAAAGGATCGTGCGTCCAAACGCATGAAATGACACTATAGCCACTTGTTTCTTAGTTTTAGAGACGAAGTTAGACTTTGAAAGAAGTTGATTTGTATTAGGAAACAAATGGCAGTTTGGAATGCTTCTAGAACTCATTGTAACCCCTATAAATAGAGGACCTAAGTGCCTCATGTAACTCGCCAATTTACTTATATTCTTGTCTCCAGAACTTTAGGCAAAGAGAGATTAATAATAAAAGATTTGGTTTTAACTAGTCGAGTCTTAATAAGTTAGTCTTTCTAGTCTTATGTTCTTCGACTCTTCTTCTTCTCGTTTTTCGTGTTCTTCATTCTTCATGGAAGGTTAATCTTCTCATTCAAGGGAGGAGATGAAGCCGGTGCTTAAGGTTTAATGATTCTTCTAGTTCATGGTGTTCTTCAATCAGGTTAGTTCTTTATGCTTTTAGTTATTAGTTTCATTGCCCACACCAGGGGATGGAAGTATAGAATAGGGTTTATGTTTTGCAATATTAATATCATGCTAGTGTTCTTTACTTTTATTGTAGTAGTATAGTTCTTTAGGGTATTTTTTGTGTTGCCTTAGAAGGGGCTCAGGGAGTGGCTACCTAGGGAAAGTATTCTTTGTGTTTGGCTTAAGTGGTGATTCATTGAATGACCGCCATATTAGGAAGTACTCCTTGATGTTGCTCTCGGTAATACATTGAATGGCTGCCCGAGCTTACATAAAAGGAAAGAAGATATTAATAGCATAAACATAGGAACAACCTTAAGTAAAGTTAATTGTTAACGATGTTTCGTCTAAGAAGGCATCGGCACTCGCTCGATTGCCTAATTGTAGTCTACTTGTAAGAACAAGCATGAAGCAGAAGGTCATAGATCAAAAGTATTGGTGGATTCTAATCTCTTGAATTCTCTCTCTTATAAATTCTCAATAGTTTAGTTAGTTTAGTTTAGTTTAGCATTAGAATCTAAAATCTCTACAATCATAGTTTTTAATCCCTCAAACCCCCTTTCCAGTCCTGTCCTTCATATAATATATACTTAAAAGTGGAACGATACCCTACTCATCCTTTACTTATTGAGGGATAATTAGGTTTTGATACGCTTCTATTTGTTCAACGACCATCATCTATCTACATCATCCATATATCATCTCATAAACACAAAAAGAAGTAGGTCAGGAACTGTCATGTCGACTCTGGAGCAAACCTAATCCAGCCAGACTATAGCTTCACCTTTATGTATTATGGGTCTAGGGGCAGGTCGGTACCATCTTGGACCGTACACGCTATGGTCTAATAATATTACCCTTATTACATATGGCTATCCTCAAACTTCCCTAAAGGGAACTCAAAGTAACCAAATCAAAGTAACCATTGCCCGTACGTGTCCTAAGTAGGCAACATCCGAGGTTGAACACGAATCTCTACGTACACAGCTTAATGCGAGGGGAATTTTAAAAGACAACAATATATACAAATATACAAGGTGAGTCTTTTAACATCAGATCCTTAAGTATAATCGATTATTTTAACGTCAGATCCTCAAGATGATTGCGAGTCTTTTAACGTCAGATCCTCAAGATGATTCCCAACTTGTGGGAGAAACGGCGCAGCGATGAAGTTTATCCTACTCAGCTGGTGTCAGACAAAAGTATACCTTATACCGGCTAGTATTGGATATGAAGTTAAGACCTGGACAAAAAGGTGTTTGACAATGCATACACCACCCCATCCTTCGCCCACGTGGGTTTACGAGCAAAAGTACTACGACCATTACCTATTTGTGATGAGTGAGACTTACACCAAATGATTAGCTGAAGTTCGCGAGGTAGAAAGTAGAAAAGGGAAGAGAAGGAAGGAGGGGAAATTTTTGGTACCCATCGTTTACCAGCAGGAACGTTTGCTAGCATTTCAGAAGACATTTATACTCAGTTCTGAAGTAGAGTTTTTGTGGACTACGGCTCCGGTACTTGCAACCACACACTTCAAAGTACTTTTGAAATCATAAAATAGAAGATGGCCCGGCTACCAAAATGACGTACCCTTTATAGAAAAACAAAATTGAGTACGTCAAACGAAACATCTAGTCTATGTAGACCGGATCCTGAAGAAGAGTCTGTTCAACATTTGGGGAGCGTGACTCCTGGTAATGTTTGAGGCGTTGGCCATTTACTTGAAATTCGCTGTTATCTTGTGGATTAAGCAAAGAGACTGCCCCATAATGGGTCACAGCTGACACAATGCAAGGACCAGACCATCGTGTTTTCAATTTGCCAGGAAAAATATGTAATCTGGAGTTTTAAAGTAAAACTTTGTAGCCAATTTTGAAATCTTTACGCAAAATGTGTTTCTCGTTCACTCTTTTTATATTAGCTTTGTAGGATTTTGAGAGATCATAAGCATCACTCCGAATCTTCTCAAGCTCATTTAATTGCAGTTTTCGCTTCTCGCCTGCCGCGTTGATATTTTAATTGAGGCTTTTGATGGCCCATAGGGCACGATGCTCAAGTTTAACTAGCAGATCGATGACAAGGTTTTCCAAAAATGATGCGGTAAGGAGACATCCCTATAGGTGTCTTAAAGGTCGTTCGGTATGCCCACAAGGCATTCGATAAGCGGAGAGACCCGTCTTTTCTTGAGGGATTGACAGTTTTCTCCAAAATGGACTTTATCTCTTTGTTGGAGACTTCCACTTGGCCACTCGTCTGTGGGTGATACGGAGTAGCAACTTTGTGAGTAACTCCATATTTCTTCATTAAAAACCCAAAAATTTTATTACAAAAACGTATACCCCATCATTGATAATAGCTTTAGGAACACCAAAACGAGAGAAAATGTTTTCTTTTACAAATTTCACGACAGTCTTATGGTCATTTGAGTGACATGTGAGTGCCTCAATCTATTTGGACACATAGTCCACATCGACCTGAATGTAGAGAAAACCTTGATAAATAGGGAAGCGTCCCATAAAATCAATGCCCCAAACATAAAAAATTTCCACAATTAAAATGGGATTTAGGGGCATCATATTGCGTTTGGTAATGCGACCCAAGTGCTGAAAACGAATGCAAGCTTTGCAATGTTCGTGTGCATCGCGAAAAAGTGTAGGCCAGTAAAAACCACACTGCAAAACCTTGGCTGCAATTTACTTCCCACTTAAATGACCACCGCAAGATTGTTCATGGCAAAAAGATAACACGTCGGTGTGTTTCCAGTCGGGAATGTAGCGACGAATGAGTTAGTCGGAACAATATTTAAAATGGTATGGGTTATCCCAGAAATAATATTTTATAGTGGATAAGAACTTTTTATGATCAAGGCGTGACCAAGAGGAAGGAACTTCCTTAGTAACTAGGTAATTAACGATATCCGCGTACCATGGAGAGGAGAAAATTGAGTACAAATGCTCATCTGGGAAGGAATCATAGATGGCGTCAGAATCACTATCAATGTCACCAACCAGCCTTGATAAATGGTTGGCCACAACATTTTTAGTTCCTTTCTTGTCTTTGATTTCCAGGGTGAATTCTAGCAAGAGAAGGATCCAGCGAAACAATCTCTATTTCGCATCCTTTTTCGCGAGGAGGTACCGAAGTGCGGCATGGTCAGTATATACGATGGTTGAAGATCCGACCAGGTAAGGGCAAAATTTATCCAAAGCATAGACAACAACTAGGAACTCTTTCTCAGTTGTCGTGTAATTATGTTGAGCGTCATTAAGAGTTTCACTAGCGTAGTAAATGACAACGGGTTTCTCATCACATCGTTGGCCTAGTACGGCGCCAATAGCAAAGTCGCTAGCGTCACACATTAGCTTGAATGGTTGAGACCAATCAGGGGGTTGAATGATAGGAGCGGTAGTCAGGGCAATTTTTAGAGTCTCAAAAGCTTGTTTACAGTTGAAATTGAAATCGAAGACCGCATCCTTAAGCAGTAGATTGGTTAAGGGTCGAGCAACTTTAGAAAAATCCTGAATCAATAGTTTGTAAAACCTGGCATGGCCTAAAAATGTATAGATATCGTGAATTGTTTGGGGGATAGGTAAAGAAGCAATTTTAACAATTTTAGCTTTATTAACCTCTATCCTGTCTTTTGAAACAACATGACCTAGAACAATGCCTCTGTTAACCATGAAATGACACTTCTCCCAATTAAGTACCAGATTTTTCTCTTCACAATGCGTTAATACTTTAGAAAGGTTAGATAGGCAGTCATCAAAGGAGTTTCCATAAATGGAAAAGCCATCCATGAAGACTTCCATATAACGTTCCACCATATCACTGAAAATGTGAAGCATGCAGCGTTGGAAAGTACCAGGGGCATTATATAGACCAAAAGGCATGTGCTTGTATGCAAAGGTTCCAAAAGGACATGTGAAAGTTGTCTTCTCTTGATCAGCTGGATCGATGACAATTTGGAAGTAGCCGGAATAGCCATCAAGAAAATAGTAGTAAGCATGACCGGCTAAACATTCTAGCATTTGGTTAACGAAAGGAAGAGGGAAGTGATCTTTACGTGTTACGGCTTTAAGTTTGCAATAGTCAATGCAAATTCTCCATTTCACGGGAATACGAGTGGAGATGCATTCATCCTTTTCATTTTGCACAATTGTAATACCGGACTTCTTGGGAACAATGTGGACAGGTTTAACCCAAACACTTTCAGAGATAGGGTATATGATACCTGCATCAAGTAAACGTAAAACTTCATCCCTCACCACCTCTTTCATGGCGGGGTTAAGCCGAAGTTGCGGTTCTCACGATGTCTTTGTGTCGTCATCTAGATGTATGCGATGTGTGCATACACTAGGGTGTATTCCTTTGATATCATCTAAGGACCAACTGATAGCGGAGCGGTGTTTATGAATGACATGAATCAGACGCGCTTCTTCGTCGGTAGCCAAATGGGAAGAAATTATTATAGGATGATGATAAGCACCCAAAAGTGTATTATGAAACCCCTTTGAGACATATAAATTTGGTTAATTATGTGTTTAATAATCATGAAATAAATATGTTTTCATACTTTTGCAGGTATTTGCAGTAAACATGGAAATATTGGTTAAACCTGCGATAAAGCACAAAGAACGGCGTATATATGAATTCTTCCAAATCCGCACAGAAGCATCAAACTTCCAAAGCTCCTACCTCTCGAACCAGGACTCCGAATACGACAAGAGAGCTACTCAGACAATCAGGGCGATGAATTTTACGCAAAGGCGGGAAGTTGTAAAACTGCCCAAAATACCGGACCGCCACTGGACTGCATATGGACCCACTATGCGGGGCCACAAGATTGGATGAGTCATCAATCATGGAGCATGTCAAGACAAAAATAACAAATTATTGGTGCAAAGTTGACACCTTGCATGTAATAAATTAGATTAGGTGTTAATAGTGAAAAAAAAAGGCAAGGTGTCACTTTGTTTTAATGTGGTGGATAAAAATGAATTAATGTGGTTTGATGATTCACGTGGGAGGAAATGAGATTTCTCTCAAATGGAGAAGAAATTAGACAAGGGTGGGGGACACTCCATTTACTCCCTTGACTTATTTTCCTCACATGGCATTATTTTAGTTCCTTAGTGAAAAAAATCATAAGTTAGTTTTTAGTTTTTGTAAGAAGCTTGTAATAGTTTTAATGGAGGAAACACTTGTTTTCTTCTAGAAAATAAATATATCAGTGAGTTTGATTGTTTATCTTCTTCCTTTCTCTATCTCTCTTTTGTTTTTTTTAGTTTATAAATCCTTGTCCCAAGGATCATGAGCTAACTTCCCTTTTGGGGAGTTAATCCAACTCATGTGAGGGTAAATCAATTTTTGTTGGTTTGGTAGGTTGTTAGGAAGAACAACTAGCTCTACACCCTATCCCAAAATGATAGTTGGTGTAGTGTCTAGTTAGGAATCAAAGCAATGAGCTTAGAGATAAGTCATTGCTTAGTTCCACTTGCTAGCATGTGTGAGCTCTTAAGTGAGCCATACATGCTAGGGATAAAATCTTTTCTTCCATTAGGGGCTTGTCTATGAGTCTAGGAAGGATCAAATAACCTTTTTCAAATCAACATCTAATGATAATTTCACATGAGGAGGATTAACTCTCCACCTTTTCTTTCAAATCTCTATTTTGGTATTAAGTGCATGTTTTCAACTTTAATGTCTTTCTTAATGTTTGTGTAGGAAGGAAATCCTAGCTTTAATATTATAACCTTACTCCTTAGTTCCCTTAATTGTAACATCCAATTTGTAGTTGTTCTAAACTTTAGGTTAGTTCGAATCCTTATTCCAACTCTACGAAATGAAGATCGTGAGTAAGGAACCTTGAGTGCTTTTGCATCAATTTAGAGAGTTCAAACCTTTAAGTAGTAGTAAACATGCATATATCAAATGGAGCCGCTGCTGTTCTAAAGCCATAGAACTTGTGCTACAGATTGGAAGTTGCATCAAGGGGGAACCCCCATTCTCTTCCTTCCTTTCCTTTTCGTTCGTTTTTTTTTTTTTTTTTTGTTCAAATTGTATTTTTTTACCTCATAATAGACTGTTAAGCTCACAAAATTTTTTGTTCCACTTCCAGGTACCAAAAGTTAGGACTGCGAAACATCACTGCAGGTGATTATAAGAGTGCTGTAAAAAGTTGAAATCATTCTGAATTAACTGACACGCGTGCACCTGTGTCGAGTCGTGCATGCAGGCCTAAATATCTGGCCCTGTACCTGAAAAATTCGATAATCCTTTGGGATTAATCGCGTCGACGAATTGAAACGTTTGTTTCAGTTCAAGGGCGAAAAAGCGGGAAGCTACAGGTTCCAAATTTCCAGTATTATTGTAATTTTTTTTTATTTTTTTTCTGCATGTATGCCATGTATATAGTATTAGGAAAAATTTATGGATTATTATTTACGTATTAGCCTAGAATTATGCATGAATCATGTGAATATGCCTGTGAATATATATATGCGGTTAACTGATCATGAATTACATATTAATGTATATATACATACAAATGGAACTGTTTTGCATGGTTATCTATATATATATATCTAAGTCACATGTTTAGCATATATATTACCGAATGAGTGATTATTTGCATGTTAGCATCTATAACTTAGGAGTTATACATAGTAATTAGGATGTGTTTTGGTATTTTGGCCATAACTTTGGCTACGGTTTTCTGAATCACGCGTGTGAGCTCAATTCGGAAAGATCTCGACGGCGCGCACGCTGTCTCCACCTAGCTTTGCTTGGTGGAAGTCATTTTCGAGGTCAAAATCAACTGTTTTCCCCTCCAAAATCATCATTTTAGAAAATGGTGTTGTTTAATAAGTCGATTTTGTCAAGAAAGAGGAGAACATTCCAACGAGGGTTAAAATCTGAGTTGGGTAAGTTGTTTCTAAACCCTACGGGGTAAAGCTGCTCTCTATATGACATTCGCAATCTCAATGAGTATTGTCGAAATCGAATTATTATGCAATACAAGAGTCGTATTTTAGTTTATGTATAATACCTTGCATGTTTAGTTTTGTCGTATTTATCTGCGTATGTATACTATCTATGCATGCTAATGTATTTCGACATTATGAGTGATTCAAATTTGCACATTCTGTTGATATATCGTTCACGTAATATCGATTTACAAATTAAGCGTACATATCATTATTCTTGATGTATATTTGCCCATGCATTATGGAAGTATTTATTGATGACACAAGCTTGCCTATTCGTATAGCTATACGTATGAGTAGAGTATCTTCACATGCTACTGCACCTAGTATTGTCTGAGTAGATCGTATTGGCATGTTTGTAGTTTAACCCTTGCATAAATCTTAATAAAAAAAATTAAAAAAAATTAAATTAAATTAAATTAAATTAAAATTAATACCGCCTTTGCATAAAATTTAATTCCATACATCTTAATCATATTCCAATGGTGTCTAGGAAACTTGAAAGATTGAGGTTACTTAATTAGAACCGTGCTTACACGGAAAGCCTCCCTCATATCTCTCTTGTGACCTTTGTTGGTTTATGCACCGCGTATTCTAGCTTCATCGCTCGTTAGCGTGGCTTAGGCATATGTTGTTAAACTATAATGCTTAATATAATAATAAAATTCGAGTCCTACTAAATTCCTTACGTGAGTTAGATCTAATTTTATGCTTGCATGAGATTAAGGTCTGGTTCCACTAAAGATATTGAACATACCTATCGTCGAAAAAAAACGATAAGCAATTGCGTAAGTTCTCACCTAAAATTGTTCGCTCATCGCTTGCTAATTACCTTCATCACAATCGCCCGTCGTCATCAACTTCTGTCATTATGGCCGGCGATCCTCCACCAAGCGAGAGCCCCTCTCGGACTTCTATATTGCATTATAGGAAGGACCTTCTTCTTCCCGCATCAAACTTGAGGACATTGTCGGTGATTTTCAGATCCCACCAAGCGTTTTCAGTTTGTTACCTATATATCATGGTTTGGAGCACGAAAAACCTTACAATCATCTTCGTCGGCTTCAACAAGTGGCAACAACATTTCACCATCCAGTGATCTCTAAGGAACAACTCTTGCTTATTTGTTTCCATTCACTTTAGCAAAAAGCGTCAATCGGCTAGCGGGACAACAAACGATCCATAAACACATGGAATAAACTAGTTCAAGCTTTTATGCTTCAATTTTACACTAAGAAAAAAACAAGCGAAATGCTTGGAAAATTCAATTCTTTTCGTCAAAATCCTCATGAATCCTTTTCTGAAGCATGGAGTCGTTTTCTTGATCTTCTGTTAGAATGTCCTCATCACTGTTGGACAAAGTTTGTCCTTGTTCGTTCATTCTTTAATGGTCTTTCGATCATCAAAAGAAACTCTTGATATAATGAGCGGCGGTTGCTTCATGGACAAAGGAGCTACTGAAGCTTATACTTTTCTTGAAAAACAAAGCGAAAAAAGGTACACTTTGGGGTAACATTGAGTTGTCTCGGTCATAAAAGGAGAATGTTACAAAGGCCACATCTATTTTTGAGGTAAAACCCGATCGAAAAATAAAAATTTGATAGAATCCCTAACTAAAAAGTAGATGCCCTTGCGGTTCAAGTAAGCGATCAACTACCAAAACCGGTCATGAGCGTTGACCGCCCCTTGTGTCCTTTTGTCTTAGTCCTCACCATCGATGCATATTGTCCCTTGTTATATGCTTCCTACTACTCAACAATCGGAGGAGGCATGTGCATTCAACATTCCCAATGCACCGTGGAGCAACATCCGAATTTCGCTTGGCGCCAAAATAACCAACAAATGGGGGCTCCTCCTGGTTTCGAAAATCCACCTGTTCGACCTACCAACAATTTTATTCCATACCGCCAAGGAAATAATCAACAATACCAACAAGGTCAATTTCAAAATAATTCCAATGCTAATTATCAAACCAACCGCAGCCTTGTTCCAGCTAATCCAAATCCCAACTATCATCAACAACTTCTAAGCAATAATCGAGAACTACTACCTGTTGCACAACCTGCGCCAACCATTACGGATAGGACAAATGAGACTTTCTTGGCTTACATGAACCAACAGTCTCAAATTTTAACGTCTATCCAACAATCACTTCAGCAATTTGGCAAGAAAAGAGTCGAAGGCGTGTTTCTGCGCACAAGCGGTTCAAACCCTAAACCAACAAACCACGACCTTTGAACTCACCAATGCCCTGGTCCAAGCACCCCAACCAAGGTGAGGTGCATGCAATCACTACTTTACGATCACGGAAAAACTGTAGACAATCGGATCATTATGCGGATGATCAACCAAAGGGAAAAAAGAGGGTTCCAAGGAATCTATTTCTAATAATGAACCTACGGAAGATTCCCCAGATTCAACAAAGTCAACACCTCCGAATGTAGGAAACAAGAAAGTAGACCCTTTTGCCAAATTCCGCCCTAAGGCACCGTTTCTGCTGACGGCAAAGAATAACATTGATGAGAATTTTGCTGAAATTCGAGAGCCTTTTCAAAATTTAACAATCAACTTACCTTTTCTCGATGCCTTAAAATTATTACCAAAACATGCAAAATTTCTAAAAGATATGTGCACCACAAAAAGGAGAACTAATGTTCCTCAACAAAGCGTTCCTCATTTGAATAGTTTCCCTCCATCGAACACAATGGTATAGTAAAATACAAGGACCACGGTAGACCAAGCGGTTCCATGCACCTTAGGTGACAAATACCGCGCTCTTTGCACTACTAGACCTAGGAGCTAGTGTGAACTTATTTCCATATTATTTATTTAAACAACTAGGTCTTCATGAGCTCAAACCTACCACCATGACTCTACAAGTTAGCCCGATCGTTCCATAAAGTATCCAAAAGGAATTGTGAAAAGCGTCCTTGTAAAAGTCCAAGATTTCTTCTATCCTGTAGACTTTGTTATTTTGGATCTGAAGTTGCATGTGATTCCATTCCTATCATCTTAGGACGTCCGTTCCTCGCCACTTTGCTAATCCTCTTATTCCTTTGTAGAGATGGTTCCATGACCATGTCCGCCGGAAATCTTTCGGTCGAGGTGAATGTGTTCAAGTTGATGAAACAACTTCGAGCGACATTGATGGTGAAGTCAGCGGGGTTGACAACATTCATAAAAGTATTTCACAAACTCTTTTCACGAAGATGAGGTGTACCAATTTCTTTCCTTTAGCGAATCTGAGTTTGAGGACGATGATTATACACAAGAAGTAAATGAGTTATTAGAGTCAGTACCATTATTTGACCCTACAACAGTGATGTCAAGTAACATGGATGATCATCAATTTGTTTACTGCATGGATGATGACCTCCCTCAAGAATCTTTAATACCCACTCCGCCCACCCCTGATTTAAAACCTCTTCCTTCGGAATTAAAATACGTACTGCTTGATGCCGATGGTCGTCACCCAGTTATTATTTATCAAGAAGCACATTTAATTAATGTCATTCAACAACATCGTTCTGCTATTGGATGGTCCCTCGATGACATTAAAGGCATTGAACCTAATGTGTGCACCCATCGCATACACCTCGAAGAAAATGCTAAGACGTCGCGTGAACCACAGCGTCGCCTAAACCCTACCATGAAAAATGTGGTCCGAGAGGAAGTGTTAAAATTACTAGATCAGGGTATTATTTACCCTTCTCTGATAGTGTTTGGGTGAGTCCGTACCGTAGTTCCAAAGAAATCGGCATTACGGTTATGCGAAATGATAAAGATGAATGCATTTCGCTCATATCGAATAAAATGGCGAATATGCATTGACTATCGCAAACTTAATGCCGTCACTCGTAAGGATCACTTTCCACTTCCATTCATCGATCGGATGATTTCGAGCGTTTAGCCCGGTCATGCCTATTACTATTTTCTTGATGGTTATTCAGGTTATTTTCAGATAGTCATAGACCTGGCGATCAAGAAAAGACAATGTTCACTGTCCATTTGGTACATTTGCATATAGGCGAATGCCTTTTCGGCCTTTGCAATGCACACAGTACTTTCAATATTTGCATGCTTCATATTTTTCGATTGATATGGTTGAGCGGTTTATGGAACTATTCATGGACGACTTCTCAATTTATGGAAATTCTTTCGATAGCTGTCTATCAAATCTTGAAAAGGTCTTTACACGTTGTGAAGAGAAAAACCTTGTTCTTAATTGGGAAAAATGCCATTTCATGGTTACTAAAGGAATAGTTTTAGGACACATCGTTTCAAAGGACGGAATCAAAGTCGACAAAGCTAAGATAGAAAAAATTGCTTCACTTCCTATACCAAAAATAGTTCGAGACATTCGCGCATTCTTAGGACACGCAGGGTTCTATAGGAGATTTATTCAAGATTTCTCAAAGGTTGCTAGACCTTTAACCAATCTCCTGCTTAAAGATGCCGTTCTTTATTTCAGTTTCAGTTGCAAACAAGCCTTTGAGATATTAAAAACCGCATTAACTACCGCTCCCATAATTCAACCACCTGATTGGTCTAAACCTTTTGAATTAATGTGTGTGGCGACTATGCTATAGGAGCTGTACTAGAACAGCGCCGAGAAGATAAGCCCAGTTGTCATTTACTATGCGAGTAAAACCCTTAATGAAGCTCAAGCGTAACTATACCACCACTGAGAAAGAGTTTTCGCCGTTGTATATCGTTAGATAAGTTTCGATCTTTACCTAGTGGGTTCTCCAACTATTGTCTACACCCGACCATCGCGGCAGTTCGATTTATCTATTAAAAAAAGATGCAAAACAAAGGTTGATCCGATGGATTCTCCTTTTGCAAGAGTTTACTCTCGAAATTAGAGATAAAAAGGTAGCGAAAATGTGGTTTGCGGACCATTTATCAAGACTTGTCGGTGATGTTGATCGCGATCTTGAACCTATCGTGATTCCTTTCGGATGAACACTTGTACTCTATTTTTTTCGTCCCCTTGGTACGCCCGACATAGTAAATTACTTAGTTACCGAGGAAGTCCCTTTATCTTGGTCTCGTAATGACCGGAAAAAGTTCTTATCCACTGTGAAATTTTATTTCTGGGATGATCCCTACCTCTTCAAATATTGTTCCGACCAACTAATCCGCCGTTGCATTCCGATTGGGAACACAATGATGTGTTATCCTTCTGTCATGAACAATCTTGTGGTGGTCATTTTAGTGGTAAAGAAAACTGCGGCCAAGGTTCTACAATGTGGTTTTTATTGGCCAACACTATTTAGAGATGCACATGAGCATTGCAAAGCATGCAATTGCTGCCAGCAGTTAGGTCGCATTACTCAACGCAATATGATGCCCTTAAATCCCATTCTAATTGTGGAAATATTTGATGTATGGGGCATCGACTTCATGGGTCCATTTCCAAATTCTCATGGCTTCCTATACATACTTGTAGCAGTTGACTATGTGTCAAAATGGATTGAGGCATTGGCATGTCGTGCTAATGATCATAAAACGGTCGTTTTGTTAAGTAAAAGAAAATATTTTTCTCGATTTGGTGTTCCAAAAGCTATAATTAGTGATGGGGAAAACATTTACGCAATAAAATTTTGAATCATTATTAAAGAAATATGGAGTCACGCACAAAGTGGCAACTCCGTACCATCCTCAAACCAGTGGTCAAGTAGAAGTCTCTAATCGAGAAATCAAATCCATTTTGGAAAAAACTGTCAATCCATCTAGGAAAGACTGGTCTCTACGATTATCGATGCCTTGTGGGCATCTGAGCGACTTTTAAGACACCTATAGGGATGTCTCCGTATCGCCTCATTTTTGGAAAACCTTGTCATCATGCGGTTGAACTTGAGCACCGTGCTCTATGGGCCATCAAAAGCCTCAATTATAACACTAACGTGGCCTTAAAAAAGAAAATTGCGGTTAAATGAGCTTAAGGAAATTCGGAGTGATGCCTATGATCTCGAAATCCTATAAAGCCAACATGAAAAGAGTGCATGACAAGCACATATTGAGAAAAGAGTTCAAAGTCGGTCAAAAAGTTTTGATGTACAACTCAAGATTACACATTTTTCGGGGAAAATTAAAAACTTCGATGGTGCGGTCCTTTCCTTTGTCTCTGCTGTCACCTTATGGGGGCTATCTGCGTGAAAACGTAAATGATGGTAGCGAATTTCAAGTAAATGGCGGTAGCCTTTAAACATTATCATGAGTTGCGCTCTCCAGATGTCGAAGAGACTCTTCTCAATGATCCAGTCTACACAGACTAAAAGATTCGCTGGTGTACTTCTTTCCATGTATTTAAACAGGAAAAGTATGCCATTAGGGTAGCCGGGCCCTCTTCTATTTTCTTTTCTAAAAATCCCTAGAGTGTGTGGTTGCAAGCGCCGGAACCATAGTCCACATAAACTCTACTTCAGAACTGAGTATAAATGTCTTCTGATAATCGAGCAAACGTGCCTCCTGGAAAACAATGGGTACCAAAAATTTCAACTCCTTCTTTCTCCTCCCTTTTCTATTCTCTTCCTCGCGAACTCCAACTCATCATTTGGTCCAAATCTCACCCATCTCGAATAGGTAATGGTCGTAGTACTTTTGCTCAAAAGCAACGGGCGAAAAGGATGGGGTGGTGTATGAACTGTGAAACTCCTTTCTGTCCAGGTCTTGATCTTTTATCCGAGATGAGCCGATATAAGGTATATTATTTATGCGACACCAACTCGGCGGGATAAACCCGTCCGTTATCATCCGTTGCTCCCACGGGTTGGGATTCGTCTTGAGGATCTGACGTTAAAAGACTGACATTCGTCTTGAGGATCTGACGTTAAAAGACTCAACATGTATATACTCATTTTTTTTATTAGCACCCAGCATGGTGCCCAAAGAGAGTCATGATATGCACCATCGAATTTCCTAGTTAAATGACGGGCAATGGATTCCACCGGGCCAACCTCGATCAGTTTTTCTATGTGATTTGTTTTGAGGCGATTTGAGGCTATACCATATGTACTAAGGGTAATATTATTATTAGACCATTGCACATTGTTCAAGGATGGTACCGATCACGAACCCTAGGCCCCAAAAAACATAAAGGATAAGCCCACGATCGGGTTTGGATTGGGTTCGCCAGAGCCGACATGAAAGTTGCCTGAGTTAAGCTGTTGTGATGTGTTGTTTTATTTGGATTTCGGTGTTGTTGACACATTCTTCTCGACTTATGCGTTTGTATATAAAAGTGTAAATAAATAAACCCAAAGTTAAAAAAAAAAAAATTGAATGTGATTTTTTCATATTCTAGTGGATGGCATTTTTAATGCCGATCGTTTGATATCTCATCCGTTCAATTTGGAGTTGAAGCGAATCGAATTTCCACGTTTGAAATTTGAGAACATTCGGGACATAAGGGAATTTCTGTAATTCATTTGTGCTTGGGCCAAAATTTTGACCGACCCAAAATCAAAAAATCGGGTACAAAGCCCAACGGCCTGATCAAGCGGTCGATGCCAGCGGTCGGATGCCCAATTGAGAAATCTACTTATAAATACAACTCTCCTTTCCACTTTCACTCATTCCCTTCTCTCGCTCTTCACAAATTCTTCTTCACAAATTTTCAATTCCTTGAACATAATGAATCAAATAGGCCGATGGGGAAAAGGAAGCAACGCGAATGGGCTATCACATTAATCGTGATAACGGTGTTTATCATTATTCTCTTGTCACTCATGCATAACATGATCCAGAACATCTAGATCTATGTAACCGTTTTTCTTTTTTTTTATTTTCATTTTGTATATTAGTATGGTGTGTTAAATAATTCTCACACATTTGTACGGGTTACGTATTAAATGGAGAAGTTCTGTATTAAATATTTGTGTATATTAGTTGTCTTTTCCTCTCTAAAAAAAATAATAATAATAATAATAATAAAATATAAAATATAAAAAAATATAAAAAAAATAAAAAATAATAATAATAATAAAAATAAAAAAATAATAATAATAATAATAAATAATAATAATAAGTAAATAAATAAACAAACCATAACAAAGATAAACCATCCAAAACTCACCAAAATAATTAATGGATACACATGGTGTTCGGGAGAAAATCGCATACGCTTACAAGGTACACATAACACTTGTCACACATGCAGCTCGATTATTCTATCCATATTCTATTACTGAGTTATGATCATCATTTTTGAAATTACGTGTAAGTCTAACTACCCTGTGAAACTTTCCTCCGTATTTTCTAATATTAAACCATCTCATTAATTGTATTTGGATATCTGACATGACAAAGACTTAATGTGGATCCCCTATGATGCTGTTCATAATCACATGGGTCATTAACTATACTTGGACTCCATATTGGTCTAGCCTCATAGATTGGCTATAAATCTCTTCTTTTTCAGCCATTCTTATTCATACAATTTTCACTATCCTTCCCTCAGTAATAGCTCAACCAAGAAAAATAACGGCAGAGAAAGACTACCTAAAAACTTTCAAAGAGGGCGGTTTTCTCCTTATTTTGACACCGAAATCATACGTCGCGGATGGACGCCCCTTCTATATCATTCAGAAATTTGGTTATTCAGAATTGGTTTTGATGTTCTACCAATTTAGCGGATATGAAGATGGAAAATTCTACTTCAATGCCTATGGACAACGATTGGAATTGAATAAGGAAATGATCTCGACATACTTCAAATCCCAATAAAACCGGGGAGTCCCTTGTTCAAGAGTCATCATTCGATTCCACAAAAACTTTCTGCGAGCTACCAGTATCTCATGGCGGCGTCGAAAATACACATCACATGGTTCTTCAACGCTCTTTGAAGCAGAATCAGCGTGTTGTGCTCCACTAGTTGGGACATAATGTGGTAGGTACATCACACCAATCGGAAGTCACAAAGCCTCAACTTCACCTACTTTGGATTTTGCAAACTCAAAAGAGATGACTTTTATCCGATCAACACCTGCGGAGCGTAATCACCAAGAAAACAAGAAGGTCGGCACCTCTACCCACTTTGGCATGGAGATTATGAGATTATGATGCGTTCTAGAGACACCCCTTCAAAGAGCATATATAAAGGTACTTCAAACAGACTACTCCGTTGGTTTTGGACCCACGATACTCGATAGATGAAGCGAGAACACCCCAAGCTCAAATTGACCATTTATTTGATGATAATGCCATCTTTGAATATTATTAATCCCATGGAAGGCATTAAACTTCTTCATCGGGGTTTGAGGGAACTACACGCTTGTCGAGGAATATCATCATCACAACTCTTGAGGATTTCCAAGATCGTCAAACAGCGCATGATGTTGAGCGAGGAGGAGATCTTGGAAAATCATTCTCAATCCTTGCAAAATCACGCTCTCCTAATGGAAAATCAAAGCGATACTCTCTGCCCGTACCAAGGGGACATTCGGATGCATTTCGGCCAACAAATAGTAGACCTAAACAATTTGGTGCAAAATATGCATCTCAAGATCAATATAAGAATCCATGATATTACTAAGTCAATAAGTATATAATCATCTATGTTATTACGTTTTTCCGTCTTACTATGTATTTTGTCTTATCTTTTTGTCTTCTTTTGTATGCAATGCTTAATATGATTGTCATCATTTCCATTGTGACTAATATAATTTTAATATGTGCTACAGGAGGGTCTATTTTCTTACATATTCATTTTTCCATCCAGTTGCCGGTATCGTTACCCATTTATTTACTTCACCCACCATGGTATCTTCATCAAACATTGCATCTTCATCATCCATGGTACCTCCCAAACTCATTCCTGAGCAATCCTTTCAGTCTATGATGGATTCCAATGCATATGGCCATCTCTTCCATAATTACATCACAAACATTGGGTGGTCTTCCCTAATTCTTCAACCTGACCAAACTTATTCTCCGATTTTGGCTGCATACTTTTATGCTAATATGGAAGACACACCAGCATTCAACCATGCGCATGGTTTCTACTTAGACGGGTTCACAATCTGAGTTGGTGACACACCTCATATCTTTTCTGAACAACAACTTGCCCTATCTTTGGACCTTCCATACCACGAACCTGCTGCATCTTGGCAGTACATCTATCATAATTCTTACCGTTCCTTTCAGTGACAAGCATTTTGCGACTCTTATGGTGATGGTCTTGAGGTCAAACGAGAAGGAGATGGCTATGTGCCATGGCGCAACATCACCATTCCATTAGCAAGCATGACCATGAACATGGGGACTGCAATGTTATTTGTACTCCTAAACATTATGGGAGATTGGCATTTTTCTACTGCTAATGAGAACGCTTGCGTTGTATTTGATGCACTAGCTTCGAGGGTCATGCATTATTTAACATTTTAGGTTGTGTTATCTCCGGCTGAAGCGAGCTCGCGACTTTTCGGGATCGGTATATACTTTTACCAGTCACCGCTTGCGAATCATGAAGACACATTTCCACGGTTTGCAGCCACTTTTCATGACTGGGTCAAGATAGATTCCATGTGCCCGATAAAGCGAATCATTAAGCTCATTGAGGTTTCATCAATGGAAGCGTCCCTTCGATACGAGGCATGTTCGATGTTACCCAAAGGGCGAAAAAGATGAAGACCAATTTGGGGGAATCGGAGACAAAGAATGGGCGAAATTTGGCGGACTATTATCTATTGGTAGCGATGCTAAGGAAATGCATTTCCTTAAAGAGGGCCTTGGACCTTCACATCCTTTGGATGGTAAACTTGAGTTTGCCATTGTACATATATCTAGCTAAACCTTATGTTTGGTGTGCTATTGTTTTTCATGTTTAGGTATGCTATGGTTCATTATTTAGGTGTGCTATGTATCGGTGTGCTATGTTTAGTGTGCTATTGAACATTTTCTTGTTCTTTCTGAATAATATATTATGATCTCCAACCTCTCTATTCCAGCAATCTAGCCCTAATTTTGCTCACGGTTCTCAAGTACTTTCTCTCTTTAATTATTGATCAGCCGAGGACTAAGCATCATTACGTTTGGGGGTGCTTTAAACCTGTAGCAAAAATTAGGCATCTTGTAGCCTGTATATAGTTTTTATTTTCATATTAATAATTGTACTTAGTGACAAAGTCTTGTTTACTTTTCAATGATGAAAATTGTCTAGAAATCTCACATTAGTATCCGAATTAGGATTTGTTTTTAAGAAACTTTTAGATATCATTATGCAATAGTTTATACATCTTTTCATGAATATTCATGTATACTTGAGTATCATCAATTGTACATAGCGGTAAGTTTTGGAACCAACGGTTAGTTACTTAAACTATAAATCTTGTGAGAATCTAACCAAAAGCCTTGACATGAGTGATTTGTGTGTGATGACACGGAGAGGAGTAGTTTTTCGATTAGAGGAAATCACGCGATCTACTTACTTTGATCACCACCGAACCCCTAGAGAATTTAGGCCTTCTTTGGATCGACATAGCTAAAATTCTTACATTTACAAATTTTACGCTAGTCACTCCACTGAACCGTTCATCAAACCTTTCACTTTCACCAAAAATTCCTTACCCATTTATTAAACCAAATAAAAGAACCCACCTAAGTGATGAGTATGAGAATTAGGATGAAATGTGGAAAGAATAAAGAGAAAGACTTGTCCCAAATAAAAGTCAGTTACTTGCTTCATGAAAGAAAAATAGAATCATGTTTTTAAGCCATCTAAAAAAAAAAAAAAAAAAAAAGATATAATAATAAATCCATTAGAGGCTTAAGAACAAGGTTATAAAGCTCAGTTAGAAGAAGGAAAGAAAACAAGGATTTCTCTAGTGTAAATATATGAAGTCCCTATTCTCTCATACTCGTAGATTTTGATTATCCATTTCCATTTTCTTGTACACTATCCACCTAAGCCCCATAATACCTAATAAAGACCTCTAGCTCAATTAGGAGTAGGGTGATGTGATAATAAGTAGCAGACGTGATTGATCGACATCGGCTCCTCTGACTGTCATTGAGATGTGAGGAAACGTGTGCCCACTGCACACTAGAGTTAACAAAACCTGAGTGGTAAAATTTTGAGTGGAATTGTGTTTCAACACATACCTGTGAGAACCCATTTAGGTATGCTCTCCAAAGGATCCAGAAACAACCCTGCTAGTATATTTCAATGAAAAGTTCACTGCATGAATAATCATATGTAGATGTTTTAATTATTGAATACATATTAACTTGAGTTTCAAAGAAATCAATCCTCGTTCACTGCTAAGGAGATGTATGGATATCTGAGATTAATTTAGGAAACGAGTTTCTGTCACTGAGTCGTTGTAGTATAAATGAAGTTTGTGAGTATATTTTCTGGAAAACTCTCACGAGGCTATAACTCGTCCACTAGGGAATTCCTAGTGGTTTAAGGCCTTGTTGCATATGGTCAATGCAACCGCACTCTGCGAAACGAGAATTAGTTTAGGACTACACATTTTTGGCCACTTATCTATTTTAGTGTCTCTTCTTTGCTTGAGGACAAGCAAAGTGTTGTCTGGGGGTAGTGTGATAAACACCCAAAAGTGTATTATGAAACCCCATTGAGACATATAAATTTGGTTAATTATGTGTTTAATAATCATGAAATAAATATGTTTTCATACTTTTGCAGGTATTTGGAGTAAACATGGAAATATTGGTTAAACCTGCGATAAAGCACGAGGAACGGCGTATATAAGAATTCTTCCAAATCCACACAGAAGCATCAAACTTCCAAAGCTCCTACCTCTCGAACCAGGACACCGAATGCGACAAGATAGCTGCTCAGACAATCAGGGCGATGAATTCTACGCATAGGCGGGAAGTTGTAAAACTGCCCAAAATATCGGACTGCCACTGGACTGCATATGGACCCACTATACGGGGCCACAAGATTGGATGAGTCATCAATCATGGAGCATGTCAAGACAAAAATAACAAATTATTGGTGCAAAGTTGACACCTTGCATGTAATAAATTAGATTAGGTGTTAATAGTGAAAAAAAGGCAAGGTGTCACTTTGTTTTAATGTGGTGGATAAAAATGAATTAATGTGGTTTGATGATTCACGTGGGAGGAAATGAGATTTCTCTCAAATGGAGAAGAAATTAGACAAGGGTGGGGGACACTCCATTTACTCCCTTGACTTATTTTCCTCACATGGCATTATTTTAGTTCCTTAGTGAAAAAAAAATCATAAGTTAGTTTTTAGTTTTTGTAAGAAGCTTGTAATAGTTTTAAGGGAGGAAACACTTGTTTTCTTCTAGAAAATAAATATATCAGTGAGTTTGATTGTTTATCTTCTTCCTTTCTCTATCTCTCTTTTGTTTTTTTAGTTTATAAATCCTTGTCCCAAGGATCATGAGCTAACTTCCCTTTTAGGGAGTTAATCCAACTCATGTGAGGGTAAATCAATTTTTGTTGGTTTAGTAGGTTGTTAGGAAGAACAACTAGCTCTACACCCTATCCCAAAATGATAGTTGGTGTAGTGTCTAGTTAGGAATCAAAGCAATGAGCTTAGAGATAAGTCATTGCTTAGTTTCCACTTGCTAGCATGTGTGAGCTCTTAAAGTGAGCCATACATACTAGGGATCAAATCTTTTTTCTTCCATTAGGGGCTTGTCTATGAGTCTAGGAAGGATCAAATAACCTTTTCAAATCAACATCTAATGATAATTTCACATGAGGAGGATTAACTCTCCACCTTTTCTTTCAAATCTCTATTTTGGTATTAAGTGCATGTTTTCAACTTTAATGTCTTTCTTAATGTTTGTGTAGGAAGGAAATCCTAGCTTTAATATTATAACCTTACTCCTTAGTTCCCTTAATTGTAACATCCAATTTGTAGTTGTTCTAAACTTTAGGTTAGTTCGAATCCTTATTCCAACTCTACGAAACGAAGATCGTGAGTAAGGAACCTTGAGTGCTTTTGCATCAATTTAGAGAGTTCAAACCTCTAAGTAGTAGTAAACAAGCATATATCAGGTGACTACCATCGGGATCGAGATACATGTACTTCAAATCAGAAGGTAGAGGTTTTAAATCCGGAGTTGGAGGATTGGTGATCAAGGATTCGTGAGGGGCTGCCTCTTCAATGGAAAATAGCAAGTCAAGCTCTTCTAAATCGGTTGGTAATGCAGTAGTAAGGTCAAATAGTGGTATTGACTCTAATAATGCATTGACATCCTTAACATACGAGTCATCGTCAAACTCAGGATTATCAAAAGAAATAAATTGGTATACCTCGTATGGGGGAAAAGAGTTTGTGACATATTCCTGTGCCAGATTATCAACCATGATAATCTCACCCTCAATATCAGGATCAAGAAGTTGTTTCATTAAGTTGAACACATTGACTTCTACAGAAAGGTTTCCGAAAGGCATTGTCATTGAACCATCCCAACATATGATGAGAGTGTTAGCAATTGCAAGAAATGGACGACCTAAAATTATAGGAATGGAGTCACAGGCAACTTCGGTATCTAGAATTACTAAATTAACGGGGTACTAAAAATATTGGACCTTGACTAGGACATTTTCTACTATGCCCTTTGGGTAGTTGATGGAGGGATCCGCGAGTTACAAAGTCATACTGGTAGGTTTTAATTCATGATGACCTAACTGCTTGAATAAGTAGTAGGAAAGTAGGTTAACACTCGCGCCTAGTTCTAAAAGTGCAGTAGTGGTATACTTGTTGCCCAACATTCATGGCACCATTGGTCGACCTGGGTCTTTGTATTTGACCACACCATTGGTAGCAGTAATAGAGGGAAACTACTCAATGAGAAATGCTGGTTGAGGAACATTCGTTCATCCGTTGTTGGTGCACATGTCCTTCAAAAACTTGGCATGCTTGGGCAAATGCTTAAGTGCATCAAGGAAAGGTAGGTTTATGGTCAAATTTTTGAAGGTTTCTCGGATCTCATCTAAATGCTCGTCAGGTTTATTCTTTGCCAAACGGGCAGGGAACAAAGCTTTTGGGCAAAATCGCGCATATTGATCAATGGCATCTTTCCCCAGGGACATGGTTGTAGATTTAGAAGGAACAACTTCGTCCGCTATAGGTTGCAAGGTAGGAGTTGGAAGGACATCAGTCGCAGCTTTCGTAAGTTGAATGTCTGGCATACGTATGTGATTGTCGACGGTTCGGCGAGAACGAAGGGTGGTGATGGCATTCACCTCACCCTTGCTGGGATTACTAGATCCTAGTGCATTGGTGAGTTCAAAAGCAGTGTTTGTGGGCTTAAGGTTAGGAATGGCTTGGCCAGGAAACATGCCCTTTTGACTTTTATCTTGTGCTAACAGTTGAAGAAACTATTAGATATATGCTAAGAGTTGAGACTGTTAATTCATGTAAGTCAGTAAAGCTTCAGCCGTTTTATCGGCAGTGGATTATACTAGTGGAGCGGCAGTAACAAGTTCACGGTTATTATTTACGGGTTGATTTTGGTAGCCATAACCTGGATTAGCGGGAACAAGACTGCGGTTGTTTTGGTACCCTATATTGGCGGTGTTGGGAAACTGACTTTGTCCTTGCGGGAATTGGAGGGGATTCCCTTGACGGTAGGAATTGTAGTTTGTGGATGGCTGTACAGGAGGGTTGTTGAAACTCGGAGGAGTTGGCTGTTGGGTAGGGGTACACCAAGCCAAATTCAGATGTTGTTACTAAGGTGCATTAGGGATGTTGAAAGCACAAGCCTCTTCCGATGGTTGGGGAGGGCACTCGTATGCCAAAGGACAATAAGAATTGAAGTGCTCAGGACTTAAGTAAAGAAGACATAGGGAAGCGTTGCCAGCCATAACTTGTTTGGGTTTTTGATTATTCACTTGAACTGAAAGAGCATCGACCTTTTTGGTTAGGGACTCGATCAGAGTTTTTAATTCTGGATCAGGTTTGAACTCGAACATAGACGTAACTTTGGTAGGAGTGTCTTTAGAAGATCTGGAATAATCAGTGTTACCCAATAGGTGTTTCGTGAAGCCTGTTTCTAGAGAAAAGCATATGCTTCAATAACGCCTTTGTCCATGAAACAACCTCCGTTCATGATATCTAATGTTTCCTTTTGATGGTCAGAGAGACCATTAAAGAATGACCGAACTAAGACAGCGGTGTCGAGTTGATGATGGGGACATTTGAGAAGTAGATCAGTAAATCTGCGCCATGCTTCCATAAAGGATTCCTGGGGATGCTGGCGAAAGAATTGAATCTTCTGAAGCATCTCTGTAGTTTTCTTCTGAGTATAGAACTTCATCATGAATAATTGTATGAGCTTGGACCATGTGTCAAGGGATTGGGGCACTTCGCCCGCAAGCCAAACTGAAGCTTTATCAGCTAAGGTGAAGGGAAACAACCTAAGAAAGACTTGTTCGTTAGTAACGGTCAGATGGTGGAAAGTGGTGGCCACTTGATGGATCCTACGAAGGTGATTGTATGGTTTTTCATGTTCTAGACCATAGTAAACAGGTAACAATCCAAAAATGTTGGGTGGAATGCGAAAATCACCGACAATCTCATCTAGTTTAATGCAGGAAGCAGGTCATTCTTGTAAGGCAGTATAGAAGTCCGATAGGGGTTTCTCTACTATGGGGTTTTCCTGGGCCATAACTATGGGAGCTAATGGCAACGGAGATACTTGACAAGGTTGGTTTTTGGAGGAAGAACTATGTCTAGGGGATAACTTATGTAGTTGTTTATCGTATTTCCGACGACGATATGTTTGTTCTAATTCCTTATTAGTACTGGACCGTAGTCTCATGCAAACACAAATTTCAATTCTACGCTCATAAGGAATGAATTATGGCATGACGATTAGTAATTACGGAAAGAGGGAGATGAACCACGTCTTTCTGAGCTATTGCTAACGTGAATAGGTAAGCTAGGATAACGTGCGAATATTCCAGCAGCCAAGTCACATGAGAGAATTGAAGGAGGTTGTCCATGCTAGCACGTTCCTAAATTAGATAACCTCAATCTTTCATGTTTGCTAGACACTGATGGAATAGGATGATGATATATTATGCGATTATTATTAATATGATTATGATGAAATTTTATTATTAGGATTTTATTATTTTATTATATTTTATTATTATTATATATATATATATATATTTTTTTTTAAATTTACGTAATTAATGTATTATGGAGAAGGGGGAAAAACACAGTTAATATATTCGCGCAACCTAAACATGTGATTAGATTACAAAACATGCAATTAAAGACGAGAAATGCCAAAATATGACTAATCATGCAATAAGCACATACTAGTTATACACAGGAAAGGTACACATGGAACCCTATATTACTCCAATGTGAATAGTACACGTCTTATGCATGCAATACTATATGCGAGCTAGGGGAATACCTAGAACGAACTCATGCAAAGTAATGTCGTGTATGTGAATGGATGTAACATACACATACAAAAATAATCTAAGCAGGTGGTTTGAAATCACGTAAACATCCAAATATATTCGAATCATATTAACCGTATTAACGTCAATATGTAATGACGAACCACACATACGCAGAAAAAAATTCTATATAAGCAACGAGTTCTCATGCCAACATACAAAGATGCGAAGTAAAACAGGTTATAGCAATCGATTAATTTTCTCGACAAGGTTTGAGGAGTTTAAGAATGCGAAACCTAGCGTCCCGCAACTTCACCTATTAGAATTAAACAACCGAATTAACTCCTGAGCTCATGAATGTAGTGGAAGGTAGTTAAACAGGTCCAGAGAGTCCAAAATAGCACTGAAAAGGGAAGTGACTTAGGCCTGAAAACTGGAGTGCTGATACTCCAGGTAAATCTCCCGCGCTACCTTGGCAAGTCTAGTCCGAGACTGTAAGATCAATGCAGTACTTCAACTTCCTACGACATTCTTAGACTGTGCTAATGATGATAATCTTGATCTAGTCCACAAATACCTGTTAGTAGAAAAAGAAAAGTTGGTACAAGCAGGTACGTAACACGTTAGTTTCGCAAAACAATTGAAAACCAAAAAGATGAAGGGGTAGGAGAGGGGGTGTCCAATGATGTATTCCTATTGTTCTGTTAAATGACCAGAGTCCTTAGGCGTGCAGCGGCGCTATTTGATAATCGGCAAATTCAGGTTTTGATTCTTTTGAGTCCGAAGTCCAAAGTTCAAAGTCCGTAAACGTCTGATTAGTCAAGTTACCTTACTCACCTGGGTTGGTAGGATAGGTCGAGTAAGGGATCGTCCATACCTTAGGGCTCAACAAGGTTCACAACTGGATTTACAGCTTTTAGTGAGTAGGATTTTAGGTTATTTATCTGGTTTAGGTAAATTAACGGTAATACAAGTAACGTAAAATTACAACGATTGATTTCTACGTAAAATAAACAGTGATAGAGATACAGGAAAAGGGTTAATCATAATCATGCAAAATCAGTTTCCAAGGTTAGAGTACCATATCAGTAAAGCTCTAATCTGTCTCGAGTTCATAGACAAACCCGAAATGACATTGAGTATCGATCCCTAGTGAGATGCACTCATCTTTGAGATCATCTCATTAGTATAAGAAGTTGACTTAACATTCCAGCTCTGGAATATCACTTCAGCTCCTGGTTTGATTTTACATCAGCTGGACAAAGCAGAAGGCTGACAGCCACCATAGGGTCTCGCACGAGACTGGACTTAGTGTAAACTGGGTCTCGCGCAAGACTGTGCTGGAGCATCAACACTCCAAACTTGGTCAGACTCAATCATTTTAGGACCGGATGTATAATCTAAACCTAATTCCTAAGTAGTGATTCTGGAACATTAAATGGTAAGTTGATCCTCACATGAGCATCATTAACCCTTCCCTTGGGAGGATTTTAGCTCATGGTCCTTGATGGATTGATTGATTTTTCTATATACAATAAATAAGTAAAAGGAAGTGAATGAAGAACAAGAATTTAACTTGAAGAAAAATTGATTTTATTAAAGTGAATACTTACAGTACTTGATACCAAGCTTGAAATGAAAAAGCTACTGAAAAATAAAACAACAGAAGGAAAATGAAAGTAAGAATAAAGTCTAGCTTTATCTAGCTTCCCATCCTATATATATTTCTGACATGAAGCCTTCCCCCCTATTTATTGTAAATTTGTCATTTCTTCCAAACAAAACCTCATTTCATTAGTTTGTCCTTTTCTTGTCTAATAAATCCAAACTTCATTTCACCATTTTGTTTTTTTACTAGTCAAAACTCTAATCACCCATTTAATGTTTTGTTCTTTTCTCTCTTGCCATGTGTCACCAAAGTGTCATTAACTTACCACTTGTCCATGGTGACTCATCATTTCTTGTAGGCCCATAGAGTGGGTCCACGTGTTGTGTCCAGTGGCGGCCCGGATTTTGGCATTTTTACAACATTTTGTCTTTGAGTAGAGCTCGTCACCCTGGTCATTCTGGCAGTTCACTTACCGAAATCGGCATCCAGGTTTCAAAGATGTGAGCTTCGGAAGTTTGCTGCTTCTTTACACGTGGACCCGTTCTGCACTGGTTTTGTCCCTTTGAAATCTTCAGCTCTAGTCAGGCTCTGTTGGGCTTCACTAGGGCTGAGTAGGAAGACTTCAATTATGCATAGTATTCCCATACTTTGATGAATGTTTTATTATCATATTCACGTTAACTGGGAAAACTTACAAAATTACGAAAATATAATTATTTCATGATTATTAAACACATAATTAACCAAAATGCTATGTCTCTCGGGTGCTTATCAGAGAGTACCATAGAAACGTGCTTATAAATGGGAGGACCTGAAAAAGAAGGTTAATCTATACTAATATAAAAATATAAAAATATACGCAAGTCCTATATAAGTTCCTCCCATTATGGGGATAACATGAAATAATAAATAGCGCTTGGGACATAAGCGAACTCTAATAGAAATATAATAATATCATACGTTCACAATTCAGACATGCACATATCGTGGCTCCTATAGGATTAGCTTCCAAAATTCAACGAAATAGTGAAATTTCACGAAATTAAGGTACCTAATTACATTATGCATCAGCAAGGTCCATGGATTCTATAATTTGATATTTATACATGCAATTTTAATACATGAACATATAATGTGCTAAATGATAAGAGCCCAAAACTGTAGTTTTAACCCTTTAACAGTCATACTTTTAGACCAATTATGTGAGTAATAATTAAGAGTTAACACTGATTACGTGTTTTTATACATTTCAGGCTTCAAAGTCCATTATGTGCATAAATGTGCCACTTTAGCGAGATAAAGGAGCAAAGGTCGGTTACTAAGGAGTTCCGTGATTAAAGGCCAACTTCCGAGAAGACAAAGCCTTTCTAAAAGCCCGGTCAAAAGCTGAAAAGTCGACGGGCTAAACAAAGAAACAAAGTCAGCAGAACTTCCGAAGGACATATCTTTGGACTCAGACCTCGGAATGGGGCCTACCTTATGTCAAAACGACCGGCTCGGAAAGATCTTTTCAATGGTCTAAGCCTTGACCCAATCAGAGGAGCAGAAGTAGACGGAAAGTCTGTTGAAGCCAACTGCAGCTGAAGAGGCCTTTTTGGACTGAAAGAATTGGGTTTTGGGCCTGATTCTCTGGCCCAAAACATGGCTCCAAGCCCATGCACGATTTTTGGATCTGAATGTATAAAAACAAAAGCTTAGTAGATAGTTAATGGTAGATAGTTAGACCTAGAAATAGATTAGATTAGTAGCCTCCATTAATGAATTCTAGATCTAGTTTTTCATGTAGATTAATTAAGTTTAGTTCCATTTCAATAATTGTATTAGATTAAACCTTTGAATCTTGTTCTTCATTTTGATTAGATCAATAAAGTAGTATTTTTATCAATTTCGATTTTTGTCATTTCCATTTCTAGATTTAAATTCAATTCCTGTCCTTATTTCATTTTAGTCATTAAATTAGATTTCATTATTGTTTAATTAAGTAAATTTCAATTCTTTATATCATGTTTAGTTTAAATGTAATCGGAAATGATTGCGTAATGATTCTCGGCTAAACCTCCATTAGAGGGGGTTGAGAAGCCTTGATGAAAGCTTGATTCCGAATATCGTAGAATCGTCGTAATTTCCTTTCCACTCTAGAAACGATTAGTTCACCATGAGAATGGGTTTAATCGTTCACATGCTAGTTATGAATTGGTAGGAATGCCATGTGTAATTAGGGATTAGGAAGAACCAATTGTTCTGCGAAGCAGTTCAATTCGGATTACGACGATTCGTCGTTAATAGGATTAAGTCGAGTTAAAGTGAAATCAATCCCCCTCTAACTCCTTATCATCGAGTCAACGTAGCATTCCCTTAGTTATTTCCATCGTCGACAAGTTGCATTTCTTGGGTAGTTGCATCGTAGTCTAGTTGCCTTTTTCGTAAATCTCTCATTAGACTTTAAGTAGAGTACTTACACTTGAGAACATAGCATGCGGAAGGACTAAGAGTGGAACGAATCACTCTACTCCACTATATCTCATAGACTTGAGAGTAGGAAACTTTGATAAAAATATAAGGCATCATAAGCTTAAGTTTAGTTTTACTTGCGTTTGTAAGTTTTATCACTTTATTTCGTAGGTAAAACTATTAAATTTTATCTTTTATCAAATGGCGCCGCTGCCATCTTACTTTCACTTTCGTATTGTTTTCGTAGTATTAGTACTGTTCTTAAAGTCCCATTACACCCACCCACCCTTGTTTGATTCATACTGTGGTTTGTCCATTTCAGAGTTGAAAAATTCCGGGTAAAAATTTACTTGGCCAGCGGCTTTTCTTTTGAGCGACCCGCCCTATAGCCTGGAGCAAGAGCGCGACCCGCCCTAAAAACACTGTAATTTGAAAATTACCTGGAGCGCGACCGCACCCTATCCGAGCGCACCCATGCCCTTAACAAAAATTTTCGGATTTCGACAGTTTTGATTCGAACTTTGATCTTTCATATTTTTCAGTGTTCTAACCTGCTATATACACTGAACAAGCGTAAACAAGACGTTATTCATAAGCGAAGCAAGGACGCAATCAGGTATTCCTTTCTTCCACACCTCGCTCTCCTGTTTGAGGTTTATACTAGTATATCAGAATTGTTTGGAGTGTTGATGTGTTTAGCTAAGTTTGGTTTTATCCTTATATGAGATTAAGGTCTGGCCGAACAAAAACACCGAACGTCATTACACAACAACGTCAACAAACAAGTCTATCTAGTATACCACCCACTACACCTCTAGCTACTATTTCACACACATCACCTGACACAATGCCCGACGAAGAAGAGAGGCCTCTCTCTGACTTCTACAAAGCCTTGACCGATAGCCCCAAATCTTGCATCGTTCTAGCAGACTCCACCGGGATTTCGAATCCCCAAATATTTTAATTTGTTACCCGCTTTTTCATGGATTAGACCATGAAAAACCTTATCGACACGCGCGAGGATTGAACAAGTCCTAACAACATTCCACCATCCTACGGTTGGTGCGGAACAAATTAAATTAAGGGTATTCCCTTTCACCTTAGCCCGATAAAGGCGGTCTTGGTTAATTGCCCAAACGCCTAATTCGTGGACTCGTGGGCTAAATTTGTTCATTGTTTATGGAACATTTTTACCCACCCCTAAAGACGGATGAGATGCTTTCCAAGATTCATTTCTTTTCGACAAAATCCTCATGAAACATTTTCAGAGGCTTGGAATCGTTTCACCGATCTCCTTATAGAGTGTCCACATCATAACTTAGCGAAAGACACGTTAGTTCGCGGCCTTTTCAAAGGACTTCTACACCACCATAAAGAAGTCCTTGACATAATGAATGGGGTAGTTTCTTAAGCAAAGGAGCTTGAGGAGGCTTTTAAATTTTAGAGGACCAAACTAAGTTTAAATAACAACTTGGGGGGTAGTGACGATTACTCGGCTCCACTAGTTCTTCTTCAACAGTTAAGGCTACCAGTATGTTTGAGGTTAAATTAGATCTTGAGCTTAAAACTCTAATTGAATCCCTCACAAAAAGGTAGAGGTCATTTTCAGTAAAACAAAAGCCAATCCCGTCATGAATGTAAATTCAAATCCATGTAGTTTTTGTTGGAGCCCCCGAGCATCCCGACTCCCCATGTCCTATAGCCTATGAACGGGGCTTGTTCCATTAATAGTGAACCTAACGCCCTTGGAGACAAAATCCCAACTTCGGTTGGAGAAATAACCAAACGCGCACACACCTCAAGGGTACAATAACCAATATGTTAGGCCTATGCGGCTTTAACCAAGCCCCACTACGACACAAGGACAGGGGTCAAGGGGAATTTTAATAATTATAACAACCAAGTGCAACCTCGACAAGGTCAAGCACAAGGTCAAAGTAGTTATAATAATTATAACGCTTAATAGAGATATCGTTAGGTAAATAATAACTACCAAAATCCACCCATAAATAATTCACGTGAAATAGTTCAAGTCACACCACCCGTGACTACTACACCCACACAACCAGATCGTCTTGACACCTTCATACAAGTGAGCCAAAACTTTTCCAAACCATGGCTCAATCTAACCAACGCCTTCTACAACTGCTAATAATTTAACCAAACAAGCGGTTGGCTCAAGATAAAGCCCAACCCAAAGGTGTGTTTCAGTGTCACGAAATACCTAATCCTAAAACAACAAATACAGCCTTTGAGATAACCGATAATACTAGTAATGAGTATGAAACCGTAGGTGAGCTAAAGGCCATCACCACCTGGATTCGGGGAGAGTGGTTGATAACAAAGTAACTATGCCTATAGTTACCCCACCAAGATATCCCCTACACCCCGCTATATTACTAGATACCAAAATAGAAACTGAAGAGCCTACCAGCGTAGAGGTACCCGGTTACAACACAACCTAAGAAACAGGAAGCCACGGTTAAACACCCGTGTAATACCATTGCTAAATATAAAGCGAAAACCACCGTTTCCACAAAAATTAGCCATGTTAACTAGGGATACAAATTACGAGGAGATTAGGGATGTTTTCAAGAATCTAACTATAAACCTTCCCTTCCTCGAAGCTATAAAAAAGCTACCACACCATGCTAAGTTTCTTAAGGAATTGTGTATTACTAGGGGTAAGACCAATATACCAAAAGACGCCTTTTTAACAGAACAATTCCCAACTCTATCTAAACATAATGGAATTGTTAAGTACAAGGACCACCGGTCGCCCCATCTTTGCACAATGCACCTTAGGAGATTTCTATCTGACGACGCGTTATTAGACTTGGGGGCTAGTGTAAACTTACTCCCGTTTTATTTGTATAGACAAATAGGTCTAGACGAGATGCAACCCACTAGAATGAGGTGCAATTAGTCGATCGGTCTATTAAATCCTAAGGGTGTCATCGAAAATGTTACCGTAAAAATTCAGGATTTTTACTATCCGGCTGATTTTGTCATCCTCGACACAGAAGTCGTTAACGACTCTGTCCCGATCATTTTAGGGCGACCTTTTCTGGCAACTGCCAATGCGCTCATTAATTGCCGCGATGGTTCAATGTCCATGTCTTTTGGCCATCTTGTTGTTGAAGTCAATGTTTTTAAAACAAAGACACAGTTACCCGATTCGTGTATGGATGGAGAGGTTAGCATGATCGAGAGCGTTGCTCGAGATTATTTCAACAACACGTTCCCTGATAATCATATGCCCAAATTTCTTTCCTTTGGAAGTTCAGACTCCAACATTTCCATCCCTACACTAGTCGATACACATATTACGGATGAGGATGAGATAGATGACTTTCTCAAAGAAGTAGAGGACTATCATAGTAACGAGGATATGAGCAATTTGATGAGTTTCTTCGAGCAAGTGATGAATCACCCTATCAAGAACTACTTTACACAACATCCACCTCGATTCCTCTCCTTCCACCCTTTCAAAGGAATCCCGAGTTTGCACTCGACCCTTTTGTTTCTCCCGTGCTCCATAATTTTTTAAATCCACCTAGTAAACAAATACTATAGAAGGACAAACCACTTGACACCTTCATTTTCAGAATTGAGACAGTCCCTACACACACAATGAATGAGTTTTGTGCTAAAACCACATCCTCATTGTTTACAGGCTGTCTTTCTACAACTTATCCATATCCACCATATTCTCCACAACCATTCACTTTTCCACCCTTATTTACTAGAACACCCACTCATTCAAAAATGAAAAATAAGGTGCATGATAGGTTACATAATAGGGTTATCCGACTTCGCTTTCATTTCACTAGGTTGAGTCATAGGAAATCTTGGTGCTTGATTGTATTTGGATATGTTTTCTGTGATATTTATTTATGGAATGATCCACAATTATTTTGGTTGTTAATATATGATAAACTGCATGTTCATACATACGTCTAGATAAAGTCTCGAGTATCTGACTATAAACGACTCAACTTTTGTGGTTGGTGCATTTCCTTTCATTTCCATATATTGGTGAGTGCACCATTAAGGTAACCGGCCCTCCCTATGGAGTGTGGTCGTAAGTACCGGATCCGAAGTCCACGTTTGACATAATTCACGTTTTCCACTGTTGCATGTTTTCTCGGATTTTTGAGTCATGTTTCTCTATGGGGTGAATTATGTCTTTATTGTTTATTGTTTTTCTTTTTTTAAAATTAAAAAAAAAAAAAAAAATAAAAAAAAAAAAAAAAATATATATATATATATATATATATATATATATATATATATATATATATATATATATATATATATATATATATATTAAAGAATAAGCATAGTAACCTAGGAAGTCTCGGGAATCTGACTTTAAAAGACCCACTGCTAAAAACAAATTTTCTAAGCTTCGTTGTAAAAATTTGTTTGGGGGTGGGGTGTTCGTGTTTTCGTACTAAATATTTATGTTCCATTAGAGTTGCTTAGGCCGTTTTATAGTATTACGATTCGGGTTGACATAATCCATGAATTTAGAGTTCAATTGTTCGCATAAAGTACATTATGCATGCACTTCGAGGCATTTTCCACTATCTTATAAGTCATCCATGGTCGGAATGGAGTGTTTTATGGATCATTGGATTGGAAATTCTCTCCTGATCATTTCCATATCTCATTTGCAAAAATCAGACCGGTAACGAAGCGGCAATTTTGATTTGAAGTTTTCGCGAAAAATCGAAAAAAAATCACAAATTTCGATTTTGGGCTTGGGCCCAACCAGCTTCAACCGGACAACGCAAGACCGCCAGGCTCTTTACCTTTTTAGCAAAGACTCGCGATCTTCTTCTCCATCCGCCATTAACGCCAAGCTCCAAAACCTAAAAAAACAAAACCAAAATAAAAAGAAAACTAAAATTAACCCACGCCCCAAATCAAATCCCAACCCAAATCGATTCCAAACACCACCGACCACTACCACTACCGATTTCCATCACTAAAAACCACCGAAAATTCAAAATTTTGGTGCTGCCGACCACCACTCCACCACCACCACTGGTTGCTTCAACCGGTCTATTAAAATCACACCACTACATCACATTTAAACCCCCACTACATTCCAAACTTCCAATGGCTCAACAACGCCGAATTTTGCCGGAGCAAGCTTTTACCGCCGACCACTTCGCGCCGTTTTACGGTGACGAGATGATCAGTCGAGACTGGAATAGCTTGTGGTACTCGACTGAAGCCTATTACCACGAGGACTTAGTCCGACGGTTCTATGATACGAGGGAGTTGGAAGGGACTAGGATTTTTGTTGTTGTAGCGAAGAGGAGGAAGAAAGTGACGATCGGTTGTTATCGAGATTCTAGGCATTCCGCCTAGAATCCATCCGATGTCACCCCCAGAGTCCCAAAGATAATGGGGTAGAGCCATTGATGCACGAGACAGTTATTGGAGGGGACTACAATGCAAGATCGCGATTGTGTCCGACAAGCTTCCTTAGGACCAACCAACCGGCTATTTCGATTGGATTGGTCGAAACATCCGGGGAAGGGGAAGGTCACCGATATCGGCCCCGAACTGCCTCCATATCTTATGGATACTCCGGGAGCGGAAGTATGACTTCGCATCTTAGAGTTTTTACCGAGCATGATTAGGAGTAGGGAGGATTGTTGCCCTCTCCCCGTGTTGATAACAAAGATCATGCTCAAGTTGAGAGCATTTCAGCGATCGATCGGACATACATCACTCTCCACCGTAACCCTCGCATCTATAAGGAGTGTGTCCAACGGGTTTGGAGATTGGCTGAGGATAGAGAAGAAAAAGAAGATGGAGGAGCTGAGAATGCCGAGGAGGCTGGGGGACATCAGGATGCCTCCGAGGATGAGGAGGACTTGACCTGTTTTGACGCGGATGCCTTGGAGAGGTGCTGGACAGATGCAGAACGCATGGCTGTGATCCATCAAGGCATGCGTTCGCTTAACACTATCTGTGAAGACCTTCGGACTCGACAGGCAACGATGCATCACAACTTCGAGCTCCGTACCCAGAGAGAGGACGAGAGGTGGGAACAGATGAGCGCCGAGCTAGAAGCTCAGCGCCAGTTCCGGGACGAGTTGCTGACTCGATTCCCACGCCGGGGACTCTCCTTCCGAGGACACACCATCCAAGCACGAAGGCCGTCGTCGGCGAAGATCTAATGGTGCTAGCTCTTCAGAGCTCGGGGAGCGATCTCCGGAGCATGTTCCCTCCGCCACCAGTTCCGGAGTAGCTAGGGATAGTATAGTTTGAGGTTTTATGTTTTATTTGTAATTTCTTTATTGTTATTTATTTTAATGCAAGTTTATTTTCGTAATTTGAATTTTGTAGTGTAATGTACTCCGAATGAAATTTTTAATATAAGGGGTTATTTTCAGTATGCGTGGTTGTTTCATATTGATTCCACCTTCCCAACTTGTTTGGGGGTGGTTTTATCAATTCAAGCATTACTTTTATATAACCCTCGTATTAGAATTTATTGCGGAGTCAAGGTGAAAATATGGCCGTTTAGGCATATCTATGATTAAGTCTCATTGTAGGATGAAATCTAGATTAAATAGCTACATTCTATCATAAAATCAACCTAAAAGATACTGGGTTTGAATTAGAATCAAGGATATGAGTTGTTTCCGTTTTCGGGTTTGGAAATTTTAGGATTTTTGGAAACTGCCGTAATTAGTTTTGGCAACTTCCCGATCCATTTTAGCAACTTTAAACATATATAAACTTGATACAATCTATCCTCACAACTCACACTACACCTAAACTCCATCACTCACCTTTCACTCCCGCGATTCCCTCGTTTCGGCTCATTTTCCGAAGTTTTCAGAACTCGAAGCGACTTTCGGCTCAGATATATTTTTCTGAGTTTTTGTCGAAGGCCGCTTCAAGCCGAAATGGCGACCCACGCTCAAACACTGGAAATTTCAATTTCTTCAGAGCGCACTCGCGCCCTGACTTCCGTGGACCAGAAAATTTCCAGTTTTTCGCGCGTAGTATCCGGATCATTCGCAGCTATTCCAAAGCATAATTTTGAGATGATATCTCCAATATTGATACCGGAACAGTCTTTCGAAGATTTGTTCCAAAGCACTACTTATGGTGCTTGGTTTTTGGGGTTTCACATCACATTGGTGGGAGCCGCTTTTATGGTAAGACTGGATGCACTTTATTCTCCGACTCTAGCATCTTATTTTTACGATAACTGCATTTTCTTTGAAAGACTAGATGGAGAACAAGTGTTCTCCATCAACATTGATAATGAACCAATGGAAATTACCAGGTTCTTGCTAGCATTTGTTCTTGGACTGGCTATGCCCGCTGAAATACAAGACCCATGGTGCTATTGGGTCGATAATATGTATGTCTACACTTACGAGTTTTTGTATGAGTCGTATGGCGCGGGCATTTTCCGTATTGAGGACCAAGGGGAATATAACGTCGCCTTTGGTAGCATGTCCATGAACATAGGAACTGTTATGTTTTGGATCATGCTAAACATTTTAGGGGAATGACATTTTTCTTCTGTGAATGATGCCACTTGCAGTGTCTTCATTGCTTTAGCCACGGGACGTATGTGTCACGACCTTCCCCGAACCTTGATGTCTAGTTTAGCTCGATCCCATAGCATGAGGCATAAGTACCTTCTTATGCCCGTTCTAGTTTCTCGTATTATGCTATGTTTCTTTCCTGTTTTTTGTACACGCTTCACGATTGGATTACACGATTAATCGCATCGACCCACCAATAGTATTATTCGATCTTTCCGTGCAATGACTTGGCAAAGGGTGGAGGATACAACCTCATCTGGTTGCACCTTACACCCCGTCCGGACCAAGTGGCTCTTAATAGGTTAGCAATAATAGATGATAAATGGCGGGAAGCCCGGCAAATTATCATGGCATGGAAGGCGCTAAAGGAACCTCACTTCTTTATGGAAGAAGAGGATGAGTAAGATGATGAGTAATCGCGGGATATAAGGTAAGTTTTCATTCTAGTTAGTGTCCGCTATGTCCCAAGCAATTTCATTCTTGTTAACCCCATAATGGGTAGAACTCGTGATAGAGTTGTAATGGCTTTTATTTCCTATATTAGTACGTTCTAACCTTGTTTTACAGATGCTCTGAATTTCATGCGCGCTTCAATGGTATTTTTCCTACCCTCTTTATTTAATTGCTTTGAGGACAAAGCATGCTTTTGTTTGGGGGGCATAGAAACACGTGTAATTAAGGCATCTGTTAGGATATAGATATGTATAATATGCATTTGTTTTCTAGTTAAAATTTCAAAAATTCAAAAAAAATATAAATAAATAAGTTATGCTATACACTTAGGAATATTGGTATTGTTTCTTTCTCCATGCTCTTAACAATCTAGAAGTCTCACGTGAGCATTTGCAGAGAATAATTGTTAGAAACTTAGGTTAATATATAGGTAATAATCTTTGCATCTATCTATAAATATATTACATGAGTATATATGATTGTTAGCGATGAAGTTTCTGAAATCTAGGCTAGAGTACTTATTCTACAAATCCTGTGAGAATATAGCCTAAAGCCTTATATGAGCTTAAACATTTGAGAAATGACACAAGAGAGAAGTAAAATCCGGATAGAGATATCACACGCCCACTTACTTGATCACTATGCCATATCTAAAGCGAGAATTTAGGCCCTCTTTGGATCGATATAGCCAGAAATTCAAACCTATGAATTATTTTTCTCGCTAGTAAGCCCCCTCGAGCCTTTCTTTAGCCTTCCATAAACCACAAATCCTTTTACCTTGTTACAAAAACAAAACAAAATAAAAAAAATTTCAACCCACCCAATTTAGAATAAGTCCGAGAATAGAATGAGGAAGAAAGAAGAAGAGAAAACCCGTGTAAACAAAAAGTTAGTTAATTGCTTGGAAAATAAAAAAAAGAAGTTTCCATCCAAGGAAAAGAAAAATAAAAATAGAAATAAAATAAAAACTCCAAAAATAGAATAAAAGGGAGTCAAAAGCCAAAGAAAAAAAAATAGAAAAGAAAAAGAAAAATATGGCTAAGGATGGAAACAAAGTGTAGAAGCAAAAGTAAATAACAAGGTTTTCTCTAGTTACATAATATGAAGACTCTATTATCTCAGACTTGTCCTTTTTGAATATCCATTTCCTTCCTTCTTAAACCATCTCCTAATCCCCGCAATACCTAATAAAGACCTCTAGCTCAATTAGGAATAGGCTAGTGTGATAGTAAGTGGCAGATGTGTTTGATCGACTTCGGCTTCCTTGTTGTCATTGAGATTGTAAGGTAAAGTGTGCCCACTGCGCACTAGAGTAGCTAAACTTGAGTGGAAAAATCAGAGTGTTGTATCTTGACTATTATTGTGAGAACCTACTTAAGGACGCTTATTCGAAGTTTCCAGAAACGGACCGCTAGACATTTCATAGTATTACTCATTGTATATATGTTTATTATAGATGATTGATTATTATGCATATATTAGCTTAGGTTTTTGACTTGGTTATTCTTGTTCATAGCTAGTGAGATGTATAGATAGTTTGGAGCATGAATAAGGAAACAATAGTTTTATTTCTTAGTCATTGTAGTATAGATGAAGTTTGTGAGTACCTTCACTGGAAAACTCTCACGAGTCTATAACTCATCCACTAGGGAATTCCTAGTGGTTTAAGGCCTTGTTGCATATGGTCAATGCAATCGCACTCGGCAAAACGAGAAGTAGATAGAACTCCATTTTTGTTCACTTATGTTAATTTCTCATCTTTGCTTGAGGACAAGCAAAATGCTGTTTGGTCATACTTTTAGACCAATTATGTGAGTAATAATTAAGAGTTAACACTGATTACGTGTTTTTATGCATTTCATGCTTTAAAGTCCATTATGTGCAGAAATCTGCCACTTTAGCGAGATAAAGGAGCAAAGGTCGGTTACTAAGGAGTTCCGTGATTAAAGGCCAAGTTTCGAGAAGACAAACCCTTTCTAAAAGCCCGGTCAAAAGCTGAAAAGTCGACGCGGGTCGAAACAGCACACAAAGTCAGCAGAACTTTCGAAGGACATATCTTTGAACTCAGACCTCGGAATGGGGCCTACCTTATGTCAAAACGACCGGCTCGGAAAGATCTTTCCAATGGTCTAAGATTTGACCCAATCAGAGGAGCAGAAGTAGACAGAAATTCTGTTGAAGCCAACTGCAGCTGAAGAGGCTTTTTTGGACTGAAAGAATTGGGTTTTGGGCCTGATTCTCTGGCCCAAAACATGGCTCCAAGCCCATGCACGATTTTTGGATCTGAATGTATAAAAACAAAAGCTTAGTAGATAGTTAATGGTAGATAGTTAGACCTAGAAATAGATTAGATTAGTAGCCTCCATTAATGAATTCTAGATCTAGTTTTTCATGTAGATTAATTAAGTTTAGTTCCATTTCAATAATTATATTAGATTAAACCTTTGAATCTTGTTCTTCATTTTGATTAGATCAATAAAGTAGTATTTTTATCAATTTCGATTTTTGTCATTTCCATTTCTAGATCTAAATTCAATTCCTGCCCTTATTTCATTTTAGTCATTAAATTAGATTTCATTATTGTTTAATTAAGTAAATTTCAATTCTTTATATCATGTTTTGTTTAAATTTAATCGGAAATGATTGCGTAATGATTCTCGGCTAAACCTCCATTAGAGGGGGTTGAGAAGCCTTGATGAAAGCTTGATTCTGAATATCGTAGAATCGTTGTAATTTCCTTTCCACTCTAGAAATGATTAGTTTACCATGAGAATGGGTTTAATCGTTCACATGCTAGTTATGAATTGGTAGGAATGCCATGTGTAATTAGGGATTAGGAAGAACCAATTGTTCTGCGAAGCAGTTCAATTTGGATTACTGACGATTAAATTCGTTAATAGGATTAAGTCGAGTTAAGGTGGAATCAATCCCCCTCTAACTCCTTATCATCGAGTCAACGTAGCATTCCCTTAGTTATTCCCATCGTCGACTAGTTGCATTTCTTGGGTAGTTGCATCGTAGTCTAGTTGCCTTTTTTGTAAATCTCTCATTAGACTTTAAGTAGAGTACTTACACTTGAGAACATAGCATGCGGAAGGACTAAGAGTGGAGCGAATCACTCTACTCCACTATATCTCATAGACTTGAGAGTAGGAAACTTTGATAAAAATATAAGGCATCATAAGCTTAAGTTTAGTTTTACTTGCGTTTGTAAGTTTTATCACTTTATTTCATAGGTAAAACAATTAAATTTTATCTTTTATCACTAAACTTAAATATACCATCCCCAAACAATTTGGGAGAAGGGGGTTCATGAAATAATTCAAAAGCACAATTAAATTACTTAACTAACTAACTTAGACTCTATTGGAGTAAACATGACAGGCAAAGGGTGGCAAAGAGTTTTGAAATGAAAGACCAAAAATGCGCTACCCCCAAACAAAATTTGAAAACTCTTTTTAAGTTTGATGAATTTTGTGGCTTATACTCCATTAAGCTGGTATGTTACAAAAACTTGGGTCTTTTAAAGTCAGATTCCCTAGACTTACTAATACATGTTTATGTTTTTATTTTTTAATTTTTATATATTTGATTTTTTGAAAAACAAAATTACAAGAAAAAAAATGAAAGTGGAAACCGAAAAAATAAAATGAGTCTTTTATAAGTCAGATACTCGAGACTTTATCTAAAATATATTAACATGCAGTTTATCATATATTAACAATCTAAAGATTTGTGGGTCTTTCCATAAATAGTTAACACAGAAAGCACCCCCAAACATAATCAAACACCAAGATTTCCTATGACGCAACTTAGTGGAATGGGAGTAAATTATGATGGATCTAGAACCTAATTGAACATGCAATTTATTCTTTTTTTTTCTAACCAAAGGGTGTCCAAGTGAATGAGCGTGAGAAAATGGATGGTTGTGGCAGATACTTGGAATATGGATAAGTTTTGAAAAGGTATGGTTGTACTGTCTCACATCGAAAAATGAAGGGATTGGGTGGTTTGTCCTTAGGTATTATTTCCTTACCAGATGGGTTTAGAAAGTCATGAAGCATAGGAGAAACAAGAAGGTTTAGTGCAAACTCAAGGTTCCTTTGGACAGGTGGAAGGCGGGGAACATTGTTGATGGAAGGTGAATGAGGATGTGAGGTGGATGAATGGTTCCCAGCTAGTGTTATTAGTTCTATATCATCAGAGGCCTTGAAATATACAAGACACTCCTCAATAGGTGTGTCAAAAGAAACACTAGGATAGAGGGTGAAAAAGTTCTTCTTCCATCATGGCGTCAAGGGATGAATGGATGTTAATATGAGGGGACTCGCGAGGTGGCAAAGAAGGGATGCAAAATAGTCAAAAGAAATCTTCCTCGATTTCATCTATGTTCAGGGAATCAAAATTATGATATTTGTCTTCTTCCCTAAGAGGGGTATCTACTAGGGTGGGGACTAAAGCTTCACCCACACTAATGTGAGAGAAAAAACTCTCAATGGACTTCACTTTTCCTTCTACAGGCAAACCTAGTTGTCCCTGCTTGAGTCTAAACATGTTAACCTCCACAGACAGATTTCCAAAGGAAAGAGTCATTGATCCATCCCAACAATTGATTTGGGCATTGGCAGTTGCCAAGAAAAGGTGCCCTAAGATGATGGGAATAGAATCATGAGCAACTGTTGTGCCAAGAATAACGAAATCAACTGGGTAGTAAAAATCTTGAACTTTAAATAGACTGTTCTCAACTACGCCTTTGGGATACTTAATAGAACAATTAGCTAACTGTAAAATTATTTTTGATGATTTTAATTCGTGGAGACCTAGCTGTTTATATAAATAAAAATGGAGTAAGTTAACACTCGCCCCTAGTTCTAATAGTGCAATTGTTATGAACTTATCGCCTAAGGTGCATTGTACAGTTGGATAACCAGGGTCCTTGTACTTAATGATTCCATTATGTTCAGATAAAGGGGGATATTGTTCATTTAAGAAGGCTTCTTTGGGTATGTTGGTTTTCCTCTTCGTGGTGCATAACTCTTTTAGAAACTTAGCATGTCCAGGTAGACTTTTTATAGCATCTAGAAAATGTAGGTTTATAGTCAGATTTTTAAACACTTCCCTAATCTCATCAAAATTCTTGTCTTTTTTAGACATAACTAGTCTCTAGGGAAACAGTGGTTTTTCTCTATATTTAGCATAAGGGTCAACATTATTATTAACATTGTTTTTATCTTTTGCCGTTTTCTAACTAGGTTTCCATATTGGAACCTCTACATATGTAGGGTCTTCAGTTTCTATGACAGTATTTGGTATGGTTCCATTTTCAGCTTCCATTTGTGGGCAATCTTCAGGCATAGTCACTTTGTTATCAACTACTTTGCTAGAACGATGTGTAGTGATGGCATGTAGTTCCCCTTGGTTTATATTACCATGACATTGAATATTATTTACTTCGAAGGTAGTGTTTGTTAACTTAGGATTAAACACTGCTTGACCTAAAAACACGCCTTGTTGGTTATTATTTTGGTTAGGAGACAGTCAAGTACCTTTTCGCACAAAGACTGCATCATTTGCATCATTTGTTGTAGCATGTTAGAGTTTTGATCATGTTAATCTTTCATAAATCTAGAGTTTTGTTCATTTTGTTGCTTCATCAAGTTGGAGTTTTGTTCATTTTGTTCTTTCATCAAGTTGGAGTTTTGTTGCATAATTTGATTTTGATGTTGCAGCAAAGTTAATACTACGTCCTCTATAAATGGTTTAACTGGTGGAATGACTGGAACTAAGGCTTGGTGCATGGTCGTGTCTTGATGTTGATCGTTCTGGGTCACGGGCACTAAACTTCTGTTCTAGTCACCTAAATCACCTTGTCCTAAATGTTGGTTAAATCGGTGGAAGTTTGTAGTGGGTCTAACGTTTTGATAATTAATACCTCGGGGTGTAGGTTGTTGTTGTTGATTATAATTAGTGTTTTGCATCCATTGTGTGTTAGGGTTGGTGAAAGCGTAATTATCTACGGGTTGTGGTGTCGGTGAACCATAGAGTAAGGAACTAAAGGAATTTGTATGGTTGGGATTAAAACATACATTACATGGAGGTGAGTTGATGTTCATGACTGGAATGGGTATCGCTTCTTGTTTATGGACAGAGAGGGCATCGACCTTTTTAGTAAGGGATTCAGTAAGAGTTTTAAGTTCATGGCCAGGTTTTGCCTCAAACATACTGGTTACCTTAACTGTTGAAGAAGAAGTATTGGAGCTGGAGTAATCGTTACCTCCCCAGTTGTTACTTTTCTTGAATTGATTATCTAAGAAGTTATAAGCATATGTGGCTCCTTTACTTAAGAAATTACATCCGTTCATGATGTCTAACATCTCCTTATGGTATTAGGATAGGCTTTTTGAAGAAGGCACGAACTAGTGTGTTTTTTCCAAGATTATGATAGGGACATTCTACTAGAAGATCAGTGAAATGATTCTAAGCCTCATAAAAGGATTCTTGGGGCTTTTGGCGAAAGAAATGAATTTGTGATAGCATATCATCAGTCTTCTGTTGTGGGTAAAATTGTTCCATAAATAATTCAACTAGTTTTTCCTATGTGTCGATAGAGTTTGGCTTTGTGCTGTTAGCTAAGTTGCTGCTTTATCAGCTAGGGTGAAAGGAAACACCCTTAGCTTTATTTGTTCAGGTCTTACGTTAGAATGATGAAATGTAGTAATTACTTGTTGTACCCTACGTAAGTGTTGATAAGGCTTCACATGGTTTAACCCATGAAAACTAGGTTGTATGTTAAAGATATTAGGGGGGATTCTAAAATCTCCTATAGTATCTGCAAGAATGATGCAGGACTCAGGTCCATCGTTTAAAGCCTTATAAAAATTAGATAGGGGTCTCTATGCTATTTCTTCACCCATCGCTACAGATGTAGTTGGGGTGGGTGTAGGTGGTGTGTGTGTGGTGATTGGTGAATTTCTAGATAGGCGTTGATTTTTGCGTCTACGATAAACTAATAAGGCAGGTTTATGCATACCAGATCTTAATCTCATGCAAGTTTTAAGTCTAATAGGCAATTCCTAATGAGCATGCAAAAATTAGACTGATTATTACTAGAAATAGAATCCTCTTACAGTAGATTTGAGGATGTAAAGAGGTGTTACCTGGAGTGTCCTTGCTATACGTATAAATAGCACATTCAACAGACTTGAAGCACGTCTACTAAAAACTTTTCAAACCAATGGCCAGGCAACTTAAGAATTGAAGGAGGTTGTCCGTGCGTGCATGTTTCTTAATTAGAGAACCCCAATTCTTTTAGTTTCTAGACACCGTATAGTATGAAAAAAAAATTATGCAATTACTGGAGTGGTTGGGCATCTGAGTAATGTACTGTACTCATAAGGTAATATTGTAGTTAATATAAAAATATAAATCTATTCTACGTCACATAGGGCGTGAGCGCGATAAAAAATAGGCTAAATTGGGCGCGGGCCGCGTTTTGGTACTTTTTTTTCTAGTAAATTTAAAGGAGTGCGGTGCATTTTAGAATAGGTCAAATTGGGCACGGGTCACGCCTAGGGTGTAATGTGCGGGGCGCACTATGTAAAGGCAATTCTAAGGCGCGCAAATTAAAGTAAGGTGAGAGCCACGCTCAGCAAAGGCAAAAATGAGGAGCGCATGCTCTCATGTAGAAACAATAAGGTGAAATTTTTAGGGTCAGGTCATGGGAGGGCAGTGAGTTGGTTGCATAACTCATATGCACTCCAGCAGTAGTAGAAAAATTTGAAGAAATTGCGAATAGTGAATTACAATGTTTTTTCTTGACTAGTAAAAACAGTTTTTCTAATCTAAACATGCAATACATAACAAAGCAAGATGGCAAGTGGCACTATTTGACAAGAGATTTAAATTAGATGTGAAAATAATAGTTCTAACATGCTAAAATCATTCTAATCAATCAATAATAATACTCTTTGAAACAGTTGTTATATGGGAGTAGTCGTGTTCGTACTGCTCTTGCTTGCACGTACTTGTAACGAATTTAGACTAATTAAACTAATCACTAACGAGAGAGCAATTTATAATATGAAAACAGTAAATATAAGATTGAAAAATAGTAGATTTAAAGGTGAGAAAGATAATTAGAGAAGACTTAATCCACCATGCAATTCGATTGACTATTAGTTAGTTATCGAATTGCCTTTCTTAATCCCTAGCAAACAAACTACATCTCTATAGTCATTTCTTGACTATCAAGAGAGATTAGCACCCCCACAAATCTCTTTTATGGGGTTTCTAATATCTAGCCCCTTGTTATAAGTTCTATCTCTAGAAACTCACAACAAAAGACTTGAAATTCTAATGCGAAAACAATAACAACTAATAACTAATCATCCTCACATGGCTTCATAAACCACCTCTAATAGAGGTTTAGCCTTGTTTCATTGGATTCATTAATCTAAAATAGTGAATTAAAGATATAAATAATAAAATAAGAAATGAATATGATGAACTAAAGTTTTATTTGATAAGATTTTAATGGAGGCTACAATGCTAATTAACCCTAATTTACTTAACTAAACCTAAACTAAACTATTCTAAACTAATTAGAGACTAAGGGGAGGATGGAGTGAATAAGTTTAGCCTTAACCCTCTTTGTATAAGAGAGGGTTAGGGTTACATTTTCGTGCATGGGCCAAAAAGGGGGACTTTGGGCTTCTAAAGTGAGCCCAAAGTCTATTAGGTTAAGTCTAAAGAAGCCACAGCTAGTGGAAATTACTTTAGTGCCCTTTTTATCTATATTTGAAGCTTTGATTGGGACAAGGCCGGGTCCATTGGAAATCTTATTCCGAGCCGGTCGTTTTGACCTAACGTAATCCCAATTCTGAGGCCTGAGTCTAAAGATACGCCCATTTGAAGTTCTGTTGACTTTTCTATTCTTTTTCTACCCGAATTAACTTTGACTTTCCAGCTTTGAGTAGGCCTGAAAGAGGCTTTTCTTCATGATTCTTGGGCTTTAAATGTAGAACTTTCTCAGCAATCATCTTGACTCATTTTCCATGCAAAATGACGTCTTTAAGCACAAAAACAGCTTCAAGACCTAGAATACACAAAAATACTTAAACATTACTAATTCTTATTTATTATAAACATAATTGGCCTAAATAGAATACTATTAAGGGGTTTAAACTACACTTTTGGGTGCTTATTAACCATTACCATATGCCCAGCGAAAATAAGGCCAAGAAAAGGAACGGTATGAATTATGGTTGATGTATGACCATGTTGTCGCTGACTCGTGATAAGGAAGATTCAAAGTTAGGGCAATCATTAGCTCAGAGAAAATATATTGTGTGGCCCCAACTATGATCGTGAACCTGTCTAGGAAGAAACTATGTGAATGGTTAAAGGCTTATGTGTCTTCGATATTGGCATAAAAATATGCAGCCAAACTTGGAGAATAAGTTTGGTCTAGTTGAAAAACTAGGGAAAACCATCCAATGTTGGTGATGTAGTCACGAAAGTGAAGGTCATAAGCAGGGGAGTCCATCATAGCCTGGAAGGATTGCTAAGGAATGATTTTTGGAGTTTTCATGCTTGATGAAGATGATCCTTGATGGAGTAGAGAAAGGCGTAACTTTTAGTAGGGAATCCTAATTAACAGACTATCAATCAGCATGATGAGAAGTCCAAAAATAAATAGTCACGTTGCGCAAGGCAATGAGAAGGTCCCACCGCAAGGGAATCAAATATGTTCACCACACTTGATGATAAAGTGGAACGAAGAGAATATTCCAAGAAAGTCTATCGAGATGGATGGAAGAGTATGGAAGAAGATAAGACCCTCCTGCAAACAAATTAAAAACAATAGTTTAAAATTTGTTTGGAAATGATGGTTTATTAATAACAACTAGAATTATTACAACCTAATGGGCACACTATCCATAATCACTGCTTAAGAGAAAACACAAAAAAGGTAAAAGAGTTTGACTAAGAGATAATCATTCCTAAGAATAACTGAAAACCTAATTCTGAAAGGAGGAACAAAATCCATGGCTTTGTTGACGACGAGGGTGATTAAATGGAAGCAGATCATTTTCAAGACTGCTGAGTTGATCAATCTACTGGATGAGCTGCTGCTGAAGTTCACCCTGGTGTGTGGAAAAATCGCTTTGGTTCTTCATTATGAGAGCGTGATTTTCCAAAAACTGTGAGTGGTTTTGCAAGAATTCTTCCTGTGCCACTTCATGCATTGCCTGACCTTCCTGTAATTCCAGCAAACTTTTAAAGATGACCTCCTGATGGGCGTGCAATGCTCGCAAGCCTTGGTGAAGAAATTGAATGCCTTCCATAGGATTAAAGATGTTATGCATGACGTTTTCATCAAAGAAATGTTCAGAGGATGGGTTGTGGTCTCCTTGTTCCTCTGTTAGGTTCATTTGAGCATCTGGAGTCCAAAAACCAGTGACGCATTCTGCATTAATTGCAATAAGGCCGGCTATTTTAAGAGGCATTTCTAGATAAATAGATGGATAACCCCAATGCAACATAATTTGTGTGACTAGGGTAGGCAAAGGGGCTAACCGATTTTTGGTCCTGGTGATTGAGTTCCAGAGATATTGGATTATGCAAAAGTCATCCCTTTGAGTCTGCATCACCTAGAGTAGGTGGAGAAGAGGTTTGGTCACTTCAGATGTTTTTTATGTCCCAGCCACATTGTGTCCTAACTAGTGGAGTACGGTTTGTTGATTCTATTGCAAAGAGCGCTGAAGAACAAATGGTTTCTATTTCGGAGTTCGCCATGAGATACAGTGGCCTGCATTAGTTGCTTGACTGTATCAAATTGTGACTCCTGAATATGCACCTCAGGGTTCGTCATTGGAATTTAAAGGACTTCAGAGATGATTTTCCAAGTCAATTCAAACCGTTGTCCACGAGCATGGAAATAGAATTTACCATGGTCAGGTTCGCTATATTGGTAGAATATCATAACCAATTCCCTGGAATAAACAGCTTCCGAATGATATAGAAGAGGCATCCATCCTCGACGTACAATTTCAGTGTCAAAATATGGATAAAACGAGCCTTCATAAAAAAAATTCAAAAAAAAATTTCTCGGGCACTATTTGTCTTTGTTGATCCATTTGAAATTATAAGTGAGGGAAGAATAGTGATGAATGAGTGAAATGAAGATGGCTGAAAGAAAGAGATTTATAGCCAAGATATGAACATTTATGGATTAGGATGGCAAGTGCAGTTAGATTCGGAATTAATATGTGGGAAAAATACAGATAAAACATGTGCTCTTGTTGCATCACATTTATGGGTATCCAAGGTGGGTCTTTTAACGTCGAATTCCCGAAACGATTAAGAGGTGTTCACAAATATTAGATAATATGGAGGAAGGTTTCACATGGAAATTAAACCAACATGTATTTTCTATCTTGAGTTGTCAAATAGGGCATTTAAAGTCACGTCCCTAAGACTGTTATTGAGGCATGTTGATAACCCGTAAAAACACGACTTAGATTACTTTAACCTTATTCTTACAGTATCAAATATTTATTTCCTACTCTCACATATAGATTTATGCAATATATAGAGTACGGAATCGTTCCACTCCTAAACTACCAAGACATAAATAAATCAATTAATCAACACAAGGGAACAATGGTGAGAGCAATATTTATAGAGATGAATTTACACTATGAAACTAATTATATGAATTTACTTATAATAATTTAACTAAGCAATTGAATATGAATTGAATAAAATATAGAGAAAAATATGGAGAAGAGATTAGGGGGATTTGATTTCACTTAAATAAATTCCTAATATGTTAGTGTAGATTATTGCAATCATAACCAATTAAGATTAACTGTGATCCCTAATTATTCATGGCAATCTCTGCAAACTAATAATTAGCATGTGAGGAAGTTCAACCCATTCTCATGGCGAATCAACTAACCTACTAGAGTGAACTCTTAAATGTAATAATTCTAACTAACACATCAAGTCTTCATTCAAGCTTCATCAAACCCCTCTAATGGAGGTTTAGCTAGAATTCATTAGACTATCATTAACATATAAATAATAAGAAAACATAATGAAGAACAATAACTTGACTTTTATTAATCTAATGAAGAATTATCAATGATTCAATAACTAAATTAAAAACAAAATAATAAAACTAATTAATGCAATTAAACTAATTATCTTTATCATTCACTAATTAAAAACTAACTAAAACTAATTAACTAAGTAAAAACTAAGTTCTAACTATATTAATGGAGTCTAACTAATTTATTTTCTAATCTATGTCTAAAACTATGCTCTAATGGCGACCTAAAAACTAGATTACTTAAGAGTTAAGTCTTGTGTGTTGAAATGGGGGAGACTAGATCCACATTTTCGTGCATGGGCTGAGGAGCCATGTTTTGGGTTGGAAAATCGAGCCCAAAACCCAATTTTTTCAGTCCATAGAGGCCTTTTCAGTTGGATTTTTCTTCAATAGACTTTTCATCCACTTCTGCTCCTCTGATTGGGTTAAGATTTGCACCATCAGAAAGCACTTTCCGAGCCGGTCGTTTTGACATAAGGTAGGCCCAATTCCGAGGTCTAAATCTAATGATATGTCTTTCGAAAATTCTGCTAACTTTTGTGCGTTGTTTCTGCCCGCGATGACTTTGACTTTTCAGCTTTAACGGGGCTTTAAAAAGGTTTTTTCTCCTTGAATCTTGGCCTTTAATCACATAACTTCTTAGCAACCAACTCTTGCTCCTTTATCCCGCAAAAGTGACACATTTCTGCACATAATTGACTCCAATGCTTGAAATATATAAAAGCACGTAATAAGCATTAACTATTATTTTTACTTGCATAATTAGTCTAAAAGTACTATTGTTAGGAGGTTAAAACTACAGTTTTTGGCTCTTATCAAACCACCCCCAAACAGCATTTTGCTTGTCCTCAAGCAAATATGAGAAATTAGCATAAGTGACAAAAAATAGAGTTCTAACTAATCTCGTTTCGCCGAGTGCAATTGTATTGACTATATGCAACAAGGCCTTAAACCACTAGGAATTCCCTAGTGGACGAGTTATAGCCTCGTGAGAGTTTTCAAGTGAATGTACTCACAAACTTCATCTATACTACAACAACTAAGAAATAAAACTATTGTTTCCATATTTATGCTCCCAATTATCTATACATCTCACTTAGCAATGAATATAGAATAATCGAGTCGAAATCTAAGCTAATATATGCATAATAATCAATCATCTATTAATAAACATATATTCAATGCGTAATACTATGAAATGCACTAACAGGTCCGTTTCTGAAACTTTGGAATAGCGTTCTTAAGTAGGTCCTCACATAAATGTCAAGACAAAAACACTCTGATTTTTCCGCTCAAGTTTCACTACTCCAGTGTGCAGTGGGCACACTTTGCCTTACAATCTCAATGACACACAAGGAAGCCAAAGTCGATCAAACACATCTACCACTTACTATCACACTAACCTATTCATAATTGAGCTAGAGGTCTTATTTAGGTATTGTGGGGATTAGGAGATGGTTTAAGAAGGAAGGAAATAGATATTCAAAAAGGACAAGTCTGAGTTAATAGGGTTTTCATATTACATAACTAGAGAAACCCTTGTTCTTTTGCTTCTACACTTTGTTTCCATCTTTAGCCTTTTTATTTTGGCTTTTTGACTCCTTTTATTCTATTTTTGGAGTTTTTATTTTATTTCTATTTATATTTTTCTTTTCTTTTCTTTGGATGGAAACTTCTTTTCTTTTTCTTTTCTGAAGCAACTAACTAATTTTTGTTTACACAAGTTTTTCTCTTCTCTTTTTTTCACTCATCCTATTCTCAGACTCATTCTATAATGGGTAGGTTTATTTTTATTTTTCTTTATTTTTGTAAGAGGTTAAAGGATTTGCAATTTATGAAATGCTAAAGAAAGGCTCAGAAGGGCGACTAGCGGAAAATAATTCATAGGTTTGAATTTCTGGCTATATCGATCCAAAGAGGGCCTAAATTCTCGCTTAGGATATGGTATAGTGATCAAGCAAGTGGACGTGTGATTTCTCTATCCAGATTTTACTTCTCCCTTGTGTCATTTCTCAAACGTTTCACTCATATAAGGCTTTAGGCTATATTCTCACAGGACTTGTAGAAGAAGTACTCTTGCCTAGATTTCAGAAACTTACTACCAAACAATCATAGATACTCACGCAATATATTTATAGAAAGATGCAAAGATCATTATCTACATATTAACCTAAGTTGCTAAAAACTATTTTAATGCAACGCTACGTGAGATTTCTAGATTATCAAGGGCATAGAGAAAGAAAATAATACCAATATTCCTAAGTGTATAGCATAAACTTTTTATTTATATTTTTGAAATTTTTGAATTTTTACTAGAAAACAAGTGCATACTATACATATCTATATCCTAATAGATGCCTTAATTACACATGTTTCTATGCCACCCCTAAACAAGAAGCATGCTTTGTCCTCAAAGTATTGAAATAAAAAGGGTAGAAAAATACCATGGAATCGCGTGAAATTTTGGAACATCTGCAAAATAAGGTTAAACATATTAATATAGAAAATAAAAGCCGATGCAACTCTATAGGAGTTCCACCCATTATGGGGTTAGAAGAAGTAAATTGCTTGGGACATAAGCAGACACTAACTGAAACTAAAAACTTACCTTAACTCTCGCATTTAAACGTCATCCTCCTCATCTTCCTCTTCAAAGAGATGAGGTTCCTTCGTGTCCTGCCATACCATAATAACTTGCCAAACTCGTGTTAACCTGTCGAGTGTCACTTGGTCTGATGGGTTGTAAGGAGCAACCAAATGAGGTTGCACCTGCCAACCCGGCCAAGTCATAACTCGAAATGAACGAACCACCCAATTGGTGGGTCTCATGACTTCAACCCTTTTCCAATCCGTAAATTGGGTACAAAATACAGGTAAACAACCGCGCATGATGTGGCAAACCAAAACAGGCATAAGAAGATACTTATGCCTCATGCTTTGGGCTCTCTTAAGACTAGCCACTATGTACGAACAAAAATGTGTACCTAGGTCTATGCAATTGATTTTAGAGTCGCCACTAACTTTTTTAAGGAAAAGTTGAGTAAAACCTATGTGAAGGACTAGCCCTCGAAACTAGATGATTATTAGGTTCGGGAGTCAAGGTACGATGTGGGAAGGTGTTAGGCACCCACACTCGCCTGGTAAAAACCAGCCTTACTTCTATTGAGGTGTAAAGTTTTGAGATAGGAAAACGAAGAAAGCTTGAAAATTAATCCACCAAGTTGGATGATCTTCACTAAATTATTTAAAAGCAAATGACTATATGCTATAGTAAAACTAAAAAACAAACAAGTAATCCTAATATGCAATACTAGTTAAAATAAAAGAGAAAAGAAAGATGTCACCTTGTTTGGAATGTTGCCTCATACTTGATTGTAGATTGATTGATTGATGATCTTGATTGATTGTTTATGAATGATGATGATAAACTTGATTTGGAATTGACAACTATGAATTTTGGATTGAAACAAGTGATTTGAAAAAAACAACTTTTGGTGAAAATAAGCTTCTACTCAAGATCGAAAGAGGGGAAAAGGAGGCTAAAGACGAAGAACACGAAGAACTTCATTAGAAAAACCTCAAAGTTGAAATTTTACCTTCAACTCCAGATTAAACTAAAGAAATTCTACTCTAGAATGATAAAATAGAAAAGAAAATAAATAATACTCAAGAAAAGAAAACTACTAAGCTATTAGCTCTGAATAGCTAGGTCCAGATTATTAACTCTGAATTCCTAGCTCCAGATCCTTAGCTTCAGATGTTTTTTGTGGGTGAATGAGACCCATATTTATATCTTTTGGGCGTGAATTCAAATACGGTAATGAGTTTGATCCAATGGTTGAGTATTGATGAAGAAAAATCCAATGGCTTGATATCTTTTTGGTTGCACCTCCTAAATCTGGCGCTTGATTCAAGAGGTGGGATAAGGGGTGCGATCTTGGCCCTTGATCTTTGGATATTTCAGATGGATTAGGGCAAAAAATCAAGCCCTACACGTCCTCAATGATCTCATAATCCAGGGTTTCCAAACTTGGCTCCAAAATAGCATATTCTCTGAATATTCTTGATTTTAGGGATCAAATCAAATCAAACAATTAAGGAAGATTCTCTAGGTTTTTAGAGTTTTAAAAATGGGCTAGAAACCCTAATGAAAAGTTCCAACTCGATCTGGATCCACAGCCAACGAGCACAAGTCCAAAATCCACAAAAAAACCCATTTTGACCATATTTTCAATGCTGCAAATTTCCTTTGACCGGGTCAAAATTAGGCAAACTCTTCTTCACAAAAAATGTTAATTAATCCATTAGGAAGGTCCATGAACTCTTAAAAATACCCTTGGGTCGAAATCTTACTCCAAAAAATATATTGCACTGACCAGTGCACACAACGGGCTGAAACGAGATTTGGCAAGATTAGGGTTTCTGAAATCCAAAAGGAACCTAGGCAAGCTTGTACTCATTTCGAAGGATTTTTCAAGGGAAATTCAAATATGAAATAATCTCATCCAAAGAAAGAGTGAAAAAAACGAGATTTTGGCTCCAAAGGGTTACAGGGGCATTTTGGTCATTTTCAGCTCAAAACTCAGAAAGCAACGAAACTTCAGCCATAGCTAGGACATGATGAGGAGAGTCTAAAGAAACTAAATGAAGATGAAAAGAAAGAAGTTTGATAAAGAAATAAAGACTCTAGAAAGCAAATCACCTTATATGATCAAATTTAATTCAAGGCAAAATCGTGAATGAATTATGCCTGGGGTGCAAAAATGGGGTGTCTACACACTAATACTCAGGGAATTTCATATCAGTGATGTCCCTCAGCTAAAGCAAGGAAAACATCACCAGCGGTACTATTTGCAGAAGTCAACTGCCACTCTCCTAAAATATTCATCATGATTAATAACATGGTGGTGCCTACATTCAAGGACAGGCTACCAAGGGCTATGTTATATCGCCCTTGGTCCATTATACGAAACACCCCTCCCCCATAATACTCATAGAAATATGTATAGTCATAGAGGTATGCATTATCGGTCATATATCCCCACGTGTGCATAGGATCAGGCAAGGGCGATCCCAAAACTAACGTTACCAAAGACTTACTGAATTCCATTCTCGAGTCATTAATTGTAAGGGAAATTTTTTTTTCTCCGTCTTGGTTATAATAGAAAGTAATATTATTGTAAAAAAATGTAGTAAGCTGAGGTGAATATGAGTCGTCATCACTTACCAGTAGATGCCTCCATCCTAACTGCAAGATCCTGTCGCGGAACCAACCTCCATAAGTCTCGCTTCCCAACAAGTCTTCGAAAGACTGCTCCAGTATGACTATAGGTGATGTCATCACAAAACTACTCTCTAGAACAGCTGCAAATGATCCTGGAACAACCCACAAAAAATTGGAATTTTTTGTGCCTACGGATGTCGAGCTTGGGGCTTCAAACCGTACTTTGGTAGTAGGCAGGCGCCAAAGCTATGATCGAGTTCCAGGCACTTAGGCGCATGGCGCGCTCACTTTTAGCTCGGGATGGGCGCGGGATGCGCTCTGGTCTAAATTAAATGACATGCACTTAGCGGGGGCTTCAGATTTGGTCTTGGTAGGGATGCGGATCGGATCTTCGGGTGAATTTCAAGTTACAGTGGTTCGCGGTGGCTCAGGCGCTTGAGCTCGCTCCGTGCAGCTAAAGTGCTGAAGTGAAGAAGAAAAAAGGGAAATTTGGGAGTGAAAGGTGAGAGATGAAAGTGAGATGTAGCGTGGGTTGTGAATGTAGAATTAAGGAAGTTTATATAGGTTTTGAGTTTCTAAAACGAATCGGCAAGTTGCCAAAAAGTTTTAAGGCAATTGCCGGAAACAAAATATTTCTAAAACCGAAACAACCCATATTCTCTATTCCAAAACAAACCTAATATCTTTTAGGTGGAATTTAGGATAGTAACTGCCTAACTCATTGAGATTTCATCCTACCACAATATCTACTCATAGCCATGCAATATCGGCAATAGTCCCAACAATCATCGCAAAATTACATAATAATTTTGGATCATATAAAAACCATGCTAAAAGAAATAATACCACCCCCGAACAATTCGGGAAGGTGGGATTAACACTAAAATCAACGCATAATTTGAAAAGAACCAAATTATATTCAAATTCAAATTCAAATACAATTAACTACCGAATTCAAATCTAACTACTGAATTCAAACTTAACATCCGAACTAATAAAAACAGTAAAAACAAACAACATCAATCCATAAATTCCCTAAACCACTCGCTACTGGTTGAAGATGGAGAATGAGATGAAGATGGGGCCTGAGTTCCCAATGGGCCTGAGCTATCCGTCCTTCGGCGACGACGCTCGTGCCTCACAGACGCCTCCTCAGAAGAAGAACCCCCCTGGGTTGGGAAGCTTTCAAGAATATCTTCTCAGAACTTGCGTTGTGCATCCATCTGTTCCTAACGATCATCCTCGCGCTGGGCACGAGTCTCATAGTTACGATGGATGATAGTCTGGCGAGTCTAAAGGTTTTCACAAATTGTATTATGGAACGTATACCACAATGAAGCACTGACATGCGTTCTGCATCAGACGTACACCTCTGAAAGGCATAGACATCAAAACATGTCGTGTCCTCCTCATCCTCCGAGTCAGTCTCTTCCACTACCCTCTGTCCAGGCAACCTCCAAACCTTCTGAACACAGTCCGTACACGCTATGACATTCGTATGCAACTTAATCATAGTACGTTCAGTTTTTGAAGTTGCTCTCAAACTCTTCATGATCTTTGTTATCAAAACGGGGAGAGGTGCAATACTCTTCCCAACTCCCCTAATCATATTAATCAAAAACTCGAGAATACATAATTCATACTTCTGCTCCTGCAGTATCCATAGAACGTGAAGATAGTTCAGACTGATGTCACTGACCTTCTTCTTCTCGATGACATTCCTACCAATCCACTGAGCTACAGCCAGCTGGTTAGTTCGCAGAGACGACTGGCGAACACAATGAGAGCTCGCATTGTAGTTTCCCTCCAACACCGTTGCATTCATCAAAGGCTCGATCCTACCAAATTGGGATTCCTACAATGTGGTGTCGAGATGGCGTCTAGGCGGAATGCCTAAAATCTCAGCCAGCAACCTTGTAGATACTTCTCTCCTCGTCGAGGCCACCTTAACAAAAAATTTATTCCCATCCAACTCCCTCGTCCTATAAAATTGTCGGACCAAATCTTCATGATAAAAATCATTCGTTCAATACCACAAATGCCTCCAATCTCTACTAATCATCATCACTGTAAAACAGTGCGAAGCGGTCGGCCGTAAAAGCTTGTTCAGGCAAAATTCTTCGTCTTTGCGCCATTGGAGTTTTGAAACGATTTGAGGGTTTAAATGCAATGTGGGGATGGAGTTAAAATCAAACTCACTTAAAATAATGGGAGGAGGCGTGGCGGTGGTGGTGGCAGTTCGAAATTTTTGAAATTTTTTATGTTTTTGGTGGTGTAAAAGGATGGAAATGGCGTGGTAGAGGTTGTGGAGAAGATTTGGAGTGGGTTGAACATTGGGCGTGGGTGTATTTAGGTTTCTTTTGTTTTTTTTTTGTTTTTTTTTGGTTTCTAGGGTTTGGAAGCTTTGTTCATGCCGAAAGTGAGAAGGAACTCGCGACTGTTTTAGTTTTGGATGAAAGGGACGCACGTGCGTACGAGATTGGGCCCAAGCCCAATTCGATTTTCGAAATGTGTCGATTTTTTGCGCAAGTTCAAAGTAAAATTGCCGCTTCGTTACCAGTCCGATTTTTGCGCATGAGATATGGAAATGATCAGGAGAGAATTTCCAATCCAATGATTTATAAAGCACTCTATTCCAACCGTGGGTGACATATAAGAAGATGAAAAATGTCTCGAAGTGCGTGTATGACGTAAGTTATGCAAACGAATGAAATCTAAATTCATAGATAATGTCAACCCGAATCGAAATACAATTAAACGGCCTAAGCAACAGAAATGGAAAGTTGAATAATCAAGGACGGAAAAACGAACACCCTACTCCCAAACAAATTTTAGACAACAGAGTTTAGAAAATTTGTTTTAAACGTGGGTCTTTTAAAGTCAGATTTCTGAGACTTCCTAGGTTACTATTTTTATGGATTTGATATTTTTTACTTTTTATGAATAAGATTTAATATAAGCTAAAACAAAAAGCAATAAATGCATAATTCACACCATAGAGGAACATGACTCAAAAATCGAGGAAACATGCAAGAGTAGAATACGTGAATTATGTTAAACGTGGACTTAGGATCTAGTACTTACAACCACACACTCCAATAGGAGGGCCCGGTTACCTTAATGGTGCACTTACCAACATATGAAAGTGGAATGTAGCACACCGAAGAATAAAATGAGTCTTTTATAGTCAGATACTCAAGACTTATCTAACACATATGTATATAATGAACATGTAGTTTACCATATATTAATAACCAAAATAGTTATGGATCGTTCCATAATTAATGATCACAGGAAACACACCCAAACACAATCAAGCACCATGATTGCCCAAAACGTGGGCTAGCGGGATGAGAGTGAATATTGATGAATCTAGAACCTAACCTAGCATGCAAAGTCTTCTTTTTCCTCCAATGAAACGGTGGCCAAGTAAATTAGTGTGAAAAAATGGATGATTGTGGAAGATATATAGGATATGGATGAATTTTAGAAGTAAGGAACTGAAAAAATGAGAATATGGGTTTAGCATAAAACTCATTTGTGGCATGAGTTGGTATTATCACACAACTAAAAATGAAAGTGTCAGGTGGCTCTTTAGGTAGTATTTTTTTAACAGGAGAGTTTAGAAAATCATGAAGCACAGGAGAAACAAGAGGATCAAGTGCAAACTCTAGGTTCCTTTGAAAGGGTGGAAGGAGGGGAATCGTGGTGGATGGTGCGCAAGGTAGTTCTTGATCGGGTGATTCATCACCTGCTCTAAGAAACTCGTCAAATTCCTCATCTAGCTTAGTCACATCCATATTACTATGGTATTCCTCTATATCTTTGAGAAAGTCGTCAATCTCGTCCTCATCCATAAGATGGGTATCGACTAGTGTAGGGACGAAAACGTCAGAGTCTGAACTTACAAAGGAAAGAAATTTGGGCATCTGATTATCAGGAAACATGTTATCGAAATAATCTCGAGTGAAGCTCTCGATCATGCTAACCTCTTCATCGACAATTCATTATCCGGGCTTGTTGAATCGTCTTAAAAACATTTACCTCAACAGAAAGATGGCCAAAGGATAAGGACATCGAACCATCGCGGCAGTTTATGAGCGCGTTGGTAGTAGCCAAGAACGGACACCCTAAAATGATAGGAACAGAGTCGTTAGCAACTTCTGTGTCGAGGATAACGAAGTCGGCTAGGTAGTAAAAATGTTGAACTTTAACAAGCACATTTTCAACCACACCCTTAGGATACTTAATAGAATGATCCGCTAATTGCAACGTTATTTTCGTTGGTTGCATCTCTTGTAGACCGATTTGTTTATATAAATAATAAGGGAGTAAGTTAACACTCGCCCCCAGGTCTAATAGAGCAGTTGTCATGTGATTATCCCCTAAGGTGCATTGTACAGTAGGACGACCAGGGTCCTTGTACTTAACGATTCCATTATTTTCAGATAGAGTTGGGAACTGTTCAATTAAAAATGCGTCTTTAGGAATATTTGTCTTATGCCTAGTAGTGCACAACTTTCTAAGAAACTTAGCGTGGTGAGGTAACTTTTTAATCACTTCGAGAAAAGGTAGGTTTATCGTTAGATTTTTAAAAACTTCCCTAATCTCCTTAAAATTTGTATCCTTGTTTAACATTGCTAATCTCTGGGGAAACGGTGGTTTCTCTCCATATTTAGCGTATGGATCAACAGGATGTCTAACCTTGGCTTTATGTTTCTTAGGCTATGGTTTAACTGGTACCTCTATAGGGGTAGGATCTTTAGTTTCTATTTTGGTATCTAGTTCAATATCAGGTGTAGGGAATACTTACAGCGTTATCAACCACTCTGCCAGAACGGAGAGTGGTGATAGCATTTAACTCACCTATGTTTTCATTTTCATTACTATTATTACCGATTACCTCAAAGGCTATGTTTGGTGTTTTAGGATTAGGTAACGCTTGACCTGGAAACACGCTTTTTGGTTGGGCTTTCTCTTGGGCTAACTGTTGGGTTAAATGATTAATGGATTGTAAAACCTGTTGGTTAGATTGAGCCTTAGATTGGAAAAGTTGTTGGCTAACTTGTATGAAGGCGTCAAGACGATCCGGTTGTGTAGGTGTAGTGGGTCACAGGTGGTGTGACTAGAACTATCTCACGTTGATTAATAACAGGTAGGTTGTGATAGTTATTATTAACCGGAACGATACCTCTATTAACATTATAATTATTATTGTTATAATTATTATAATTACCTTGTCCTTGTCCTTGTCTCTGGGGAGCTTGGTTGTAATTGGGTGCTGGCCTATCATTTTGATTATTATACCCTGGAGGTGTAACTTGTTGATTATTTTGCCAACCGAAATTGGGGTTTTGTCTCCAAGGTGCGTTAGGTTTGCTATTAATGGAATAAACATTGTCCGGCTGTGCGGATGGATGTTCATAGACTAGAGGACAATAGGAGTCGGGATGTCCAGGACTCAAACAGAAATTACAGGGAATAGAGTTGACATTCATGACAGGGGTAGGCTTTTGATGAATAGAAATAGCTTCTACCTTTTTAGTGAGGGATTCAATTAGAGCTTTAAGCTCAGGATTAGATTTAACCTCAAACATACTAGTAGCCTTAACTGTTAAAGAAGAACTAGCAGAACGGGGGATATCGGCACTACCCCCCCCCCCCCAGTTATTATTACGCTTTGCTTGATCTTCTAGAAACTTATAAGCCTCTGAGGCTCCTTTACTGAGGAAACTACACCCGTTCATTATGTCAAGCACCTTTTTGTGGTGGTGTAACAGTTTCTTGAAAAAGGCACGAACTAATGTGTCTTTCACGAGGTTATGGTGTGGACACTCTATAAGAAGATCGGTGAAATGATTCCAAGCCTCTAAAAATGATTCATGAGGATTCTGTCGAAAGAAATGAATCTTGGAAAACATTTCATCTGTCTTCAATGGTGGGTAAAAATGTTCCATAAATAGTTGAACAAGTTTGGCCCATTAGTCCGTAGAATTAGGCCCTTTGGCAGTTAACCAAGACGCCGCCTTATCGGCTAAGGTGAAAGAAAACACTCTTAGTTTAATTTGTTCAACACCAACCATAGGATGGTGAAATGTAGTAAGGACTTGGTCAATCCTACGCATGTGGTGATAAGGTTTTTCATGGTCTAAACCATGAAAAATGGGTAACAAATTAAATATATTTGGCGGGATTCAGAAATCCCCCACTAGGTCTGATAGAACGATACAAGATTTTGGGCTATCGTTCAAGGTTTTGTAAAAGTCAGAGAGAGGAGACTCTCTTTCTTCAGCCATTATTTCAGGTGTGGTGTGTGGTATACTAGATAGGTGTGTGTGTTGACGTTCACCATAGATTACATTAGTCGTTTTTTCTCTACCTGACCTTAATCTCATGCAAGGCTAAGTCCAATATTGAAGAAACACAACAACAATCAAGACAACCCTGATATGCTAGTATAAGAACTCCTCTGACAGAAGATCGAGGAGTGGAAGAAAGAAGTACCTGAATGCCTCCTTGCTTCGCTTATGAATAGCGTCTTGTTTACGCTAGCTCAGTATATTTAACAAGTTAGAAACACATAATAACTTGAAGAAATGGAAGTTTGTACTAACCAGTGAAAATCGGGCGGTTCAAGAAGAGGGCGTGGGTCGCGCTCAGAAATGGCCTTGGTAGGGCGCAGGTCGCGCTCAGGTGAAACTCAAGTTCTAGGCGCTTTAGTGTGGGTGCGCTCGAACTTTGCCTTGGTAGGGTGCGGGTCACGCTCAAGTCAAGTCCAGTTCGAAGTTCTCGGCGGGCTGGGGGAACTTTGAACTTTGGTAGTAGGGCCCGGTCGCTCAAGTGAAACTCAAGTTCTAGGCGCGGTCGAAGTTTTTCCTTGGTAGCTGGTCGCATTTCCAGGTTAAACTCAAGTTCTAGGCGCTTCAAGTAGGGGGGGCCTCAAATTTGCCTTTTAACAAGGGGCAGTGTCGGTCTCAGGTGTATTCCTACAAGGAAAAATTCAGTTCTGAAACAAACAACCACAGTTAGAATCAAACAAGGGTGGGTGTGTTTAATGGGACTTTGAAAAGACTAACAATACTAACGAAAACAATACTAAAGGGAACTAAGATGGCAGCAGCGCCATTAGATATAGGGTAAAAATATAGTTTTACCTACGAATACGAATAAATTATGAGACTCAAACGTAAGTAAAACTAAAACTATATTCGATTCTAATTATCAAAGTTTTTAGGTAGCCATTAGAGCATAGTGTTAGACCTAGATTTAGTCTCCATTAATTAGTTTTCATATCTTGTTTTAGATCTAGTTTTACCTTTCAATTAATTAGTGTTAGAACAAGTAGATTATTATTTTAGAATCATATTTAGTTTTATAATAAAGTATTAGTTTTTAATTCCGATTTAGTTTATTGATTAAATTCTTATTTAGTTTTAGTATTGTTAAATTCATAAATTAGTTTGTCTTCATTTCATAATTAGTTAAATCATAATCATAGTTATAAATTAGTTTTTAATCTTGTTTTAGTTCATTTGGAATCATTAGATTATTATTGATTAGATCAAATAAGTAAATTTATAATCTTTAATATTATGTCTTGTTTAAATTCAATTGGAAATGATAGTTTAATGACTCTAGGCTAAACCTCCATTAGAGGGGTTTGAGGAAGCCTTGATGAAAGCTTGATTGTTGTTAGCGTAGAATAGTCGTAATTTTCCATTCCAATCTAAAAAGTAATTAGTTCACCATGAGAATGGGTTTGATTGCTTCACATGCTAGTTGTTAGTTAGTAGAGATTACCATGAACAATTAGAGATTAGGAACACCCAATTGTTATGCGGAAGCATTGCAATTCGGATTACGACGAATCTTCGCTAGTTAATTAAGTCGAGTTAAGGTAGAATCAATCCCCCCTAATTCTTTATCTAGTATCAATTTAGTATTATTTGTTGAATTATCGTATCTTGTTAGTATAATTTGCATCGTAGTATAAAAATTCCCATCATACTCCCATTAACTTTGGATAGACTGATAATATTAGAAAACATTGGATACTAAAGAACTAGGAATGGAACGAATCTTCTATTCCAACTCTATTGCGATAGCATTCGAGAGTATAATAACTTTGATAAATTAAACACGAAAATAGCTTTCATTTTACTTGCGTTTGAATCTCGTTACTTATTCGTAGGTGAAACTATCATTTTACGTTTCTAACGAATAGCTTTACTCACGAATAAAACTAAACGCAAGTAAAACTAAAACTATTTTCTTGTCTAATTTATCAAAGTTTTTCTACTCTCAATGCTATCGCAATAGAGTTGGATAGAAGATTCGTTCCACTCCTAGTTCTTTAGTATTCAATGCTTTCTAAGATTATCGGTCTATTCAAAGTTAATGAGAGTATGATGAAATTTTATACTACGATGCAAATTATACTAACAAGATACGATAATTCGACTACGAAATGCTAAATTGATACGATGATAAGGAATTAGGGGGGATTGATTCCACCTTAACTCGACTTAATTAACTAGCGAAGATTCGTCGTAATTCGAATTGCAATGCTTTCGCATAGCAATTGGTTCTTCCTAATCCCTAATTATTCATGGCAATCTCTACCAAATAATAACTAGCATGTGAAGCAATCAAACTCATTCTCATGGTGAACTAATTACTTTCTAGATTGGAATAGAAAATTACGACTATTCTACGCTAATCAACAATCAAGCTTTCATCAAGGCTTCTTCAACCCCCTCTAATGGAGGTTTAGCCTAAAGTTATTAAACTATCATTTCCAATTGAATTTAAACAAGACATCATAAAAAGATTGTAAATTTACTTATTTCAATTCAAATGGAAATCTAATTATGCAAGATTTAATTGAAACTAATAATGATAAATAAATAAATCTATGAATTGATACTACAATGATTTAATGAAAATGAAACTAGATTATGAAGAACTAATTAACTTTATTAATCTAATAAAGAAATAACAATTGATTCAATAACTAAATTAAAATAAGATAATATAAAAACTAATTAATTAATAGAGTCTAAATCTAGATCTAAAACTATGCTCTAATGGCTACCTAAAAACTAGATTACTTAAGAGTTAAGTCTTGTTTGTTGAAATGTAGGAGACCAGATCTACATTTTCATGCATGGGCTGAGGAGCCATGTTTTGGGCCGGAAAATCGAGCCCAAAACCCAATTTCTTCAGTCCATAGAGGCCTTTTCAGCTAGATTTTGCTTCAATAGAATTTTTGTCCACTTCTGCTCCTCTTATTGGGTCAAGGTTTAGACCATCGGAAAGCTCTTTCTGAGCCGGTTGTTTTGACATAAAGTAGGCCCAATTTCGAGGTCTGAGTCCAAAGATATGGCTTGAATTTCGAATTTCTAATCGACTTTTTGTCTTGTTTTTTCTGCCGCGTTGACTTTGACTTTTCAGTTTTGACCGGGCTTTAAAAAGGCTTTTTGATAAAACATAAAAATGATCGTTTACCTACGAAATGAACGATGAAACTCAAAATGTAAGTAAACTAAAACTATTTTATGTGCCTAAGATTTATCAAAGATTTCTACTCTCAATCCTATGAGATATAGTGGAGTAGATGATTCGTTCCACTCCTAATCCTTCCGCATGTTGTGCTCTCTACGTATAATTACTCTTAACTAAAGTCTAATGAGAGATTTACGAAATGGCAACTAGACTACGATGCAACTACCCACAAGATGCAACTAGTCGACTATTAGAACAATTATGGGAATGCTACATCGATTCTATGATAAGGAATTGAGGGGGATTGATTCCACCTTAACTCGACTTAATCTTACTAACGACGAATCGTCATAATCTGAATTGAACTACTTCGCAGAATAATCTGGTTACTCCTAATCCCTAATTACACATGGCATTTCTACCAATTCATAACTAGCATGTGAACGATTACACCCATTCTCATGGTGAACTAATCATTTCTAGAGTGGAAAGGAAATTACGACGACTTCTACGATAATCGGGATCAAGCTTTCATCAAGGCTTCTCAACCCCCTCAAATGGAGGTTTAGCCGCGAATCATCACGCTATCATTCCCAATGGAATTCAAACAAGACATGATATAAATATTTGAACTTTACTTGTTTAAACTCAATTCAAAACTACTCATGCAATAATTGAATTAAACTAATACTGACAAATAATTGAATCTACGAATTGAAACTAAACAATTAATGGAAATGAAACTAGATTATGGAGAACACTATTTTATTAATCTAATGAATAATAAAACTATGATTCAAATACTAAATTAATAATCTAACTAATCTAGGTCTAGCTTTCTACGTAATAAGGGAATTTAGATCTTAACAATTGTAAATGACAAGAATCGAAATTGACAAATAGCTATTTTATTTACCAAACTAATTAAGAACAATGATTCTAAGAGTTTAATCTAAAACAAAAATTGAATTGAAGCTAAACTAAATTAAAAACAATTAAATCTAGATCTAGAATTATCTATAGTTTTAGGTCTAACTAGCTACCATTAACAAAGAGCTAAGCTTTTGTTTTTATATGTTTTCAGATCCAAAAATCGTGCATGGGCTTGGAGCCATATTTTGGGCCATAGAATCAGGCCCAAAACCCAATTCTTTCAGTCTAAAAAGGCCTCTTCAGCTGTAGTTGGCTTCAACAGACTTTTCGTCCACTTTTTCTCCTCTGATTGGGTCAAGGCTTAGACCATTGGAAATCTCTTTCCGATCCAGTCGTTTTGACATAAGGTAGGCCCAATTCCGAGGTCTGAGTCCAAAGATACGGCCTTCGGAAGTTCTGCTGACTTTGAGTGTTGTTTCTGCCCGCGTCGACTTTTCAGCTTTTGACCGGGCTTTAGAAAAGCTTTGTCTTCTTGAATCTTGGCCTTTAATCACGGAACTCCTTAGTAACCGACCTTTGCTCCTTTATCTCGCTAAAGTGGCACATTTCTGCACATAATGGACTTTGAAGCCTGAAATGCATAAAAATACGTAATCAGTGTTAACTCTTAATTATTACTCACATAATTGGTCTAAAAGTATGACTGTTACATGGTTAAAACTACAGTTTTGGGCTCTTATCAAACCACCCCCAAACAGCATTTTGCTTGTCCTCAAGCAAATATGAGAAATTAGAATAAGTGCCCAAAAATGGAGTTCTAACTACTCTCATTTCACTGAGTGCGATTGCATTGACCATATGCAACAAGGCCTTAAATCACTAGGAATTCCCTAGTGGACGAGTTATAGCCTCGTGAGAGTTTTCCAATGAAGGTACTCACAAACTTTATCTCTACTACAACGACTAAGAAATAAAACTATTGTTTCCTTATTCATGCTCTAAATTAACTATACCTCTCACTAGCAATGCATATAGAGTAATCAAGTCGAAACCTAAGCTAATATATGCATAATAATCAGTCATCTACAATAAATATATATACAATGAGTAATACTATGAAATGCCTAGCGGGTTAGTTTTCAAACTTCGAATAGCGTCCTTGAAGGTTCTCACAATAATAGTCAAGATCAACACTCGATTTTTTTTTCACTCAAGTTTAGTTACTCGATTAATGCGGTGGGCACACTTTACCTTACAATCTCAATGACAACAAAAAGCCGGAGTCGATCAAACACATCTACCACTTACTATCACACTAACCTATTCCTAATTGAGCTAGAGGTCTTTATTAGGTGTTGCGGGGATTAGGAGATGGTTTAAGAAGGAAGGAAATGGATATTCAAAAGGACAAGTCTAAGATAATAGAGTCTTCATATTATGTAACTAGAGAAAACCTTGTTATTTATTTACTTTTTGTTTCTACACTTTGTTTCCATATATATATATATATATATATTATTTTTTTTTTTTTTCTTTTTCTTTCGCTTTTGACTCCTTTTATGCTATTTTTTGGAGTTTTTATTTTATTTCTATTTTTATTTTTCTTTTCTTTGGATGGAAACTTCTTTTCTTTTTTTTTCGGAAGCAATTAACTAACTTTTGTTTACCACATGGTTTTTCTCTTCTTCTTTTTCCTCATTCTATTCTCGGACTTATCTAAATTGGGTAGGTTGAATTTTTATTTTGTTTTGTTTTGTAAAGGGTAAAGGATTTGTGGTTTATGGAAAGCTAAAGAAAGGCTCGAGGAGGGGCTTAACTAGCGGAAAATAATTCATAGGTTTGAATTTCGGATATATCGATCCAAAGAGGGCCTAAATTCTCGCTTAGGATATGGCATAGTGATGAAGTAAGTGGACGTGTGATTTCTCTATCCGATTTTACTTCTCCCTTGTGTCATTTCTCAAATGTTTCGTTCATATAAGGCTTTAGGCTATATTCTCCACGAGGATTTGTAGAATAAGTACTCTAGCCTAGATTTCAGAAACTTCTCGCTAACAATCATAGATACTCATGTAATATATTTATAGATAGATGCAAAGATTATTACCTACATATTAACCTAAGTTTCTAAAAATTATTCTAATGCAAAAGCTACGTGAGACTTCTAGATTATTAAGAGCATAGAGAAGGAAAACAATACCAATATTCCTAAGTGTATAGCATGAACTTATTTATTTATATTTTTGAAATTTTGAAATTTTAACTAGAAAACAAATGCATATTATACCTATCTATATCCTAACAGATGCCTTAATTACACGTGTTTCTATGCCCCCCCTAAAATAAGAATCATGCTTTGTCCTCAAAGCATTTAAATAAAGAGGGTAGGAAAAATACCATTGAAGCGTGTGAAATTCAGGAACATCTGCAAAACAAGGTTAGAACGTACTAATATAGGAAATAAAAACTGACGCAACTCTATAAGAGTTCCATCCATTATGGGGTTAACAAGAATCAAATTGCTTGGGACATAAGCAGACACTAACTAGAATTAAAACTTACCTTATCTCCCGCTTTATTCATCATCCTCCTCATCCTCTTCTTCTATAAAGAAGTGAGGTTCCTTCGCATCCTGCCATGCCATGATAATTTGCCAGGCTTCCCGCCATTTATCATCTATTATTGCTAACCTATTAAGCGCCACTTGGTGTGACGGGGTGTAGGGTGCAACCTGATGAGGTTGTATCCTCCACCCTTGCCAAATCATTACGCGGAAAGATCGAATAATAATATTATTGTGGGTCGCCGCGATTGTCGCACCGTAATCCAATCCGTGAAAGCGTGTACAAAAATAGGAAAGAAACATAACATAATACGGGGAAATTAGAACAGGCATAAGAAGGTACTTATGCCTCATGCTATGGGCTCGTGCTAAACTAGACATCAAGGTTCTGGGATGGTCATGGCACATACGCCCCGAGTGGCTAAAGCAAGGAAGACGCTGCAAGTGGCATCATTCACGTAAGAAAAATGCCTTTCCCCTAAAATGTTTAGCATGATCCAAAACATAGCAGTTCATATGTTCATGGGCCAGGGCTACCAAAAAGCGACGTTATAGTCCCCTTGGTCCTCGATATCGGAAAATGCCTGCCCCATACGACTCATGCAAAACTCATAAGTGTAGACATACATATTATCTACCCAATAGCACCATGGGTCTTGTATTTCAGCGGGCATAGCAAGTCCAAGAACAAATGCTAGCAAGAACCTGGTAATTTCCATTGGTTCATCATCAATGTTGATGGAGAACACTTGTTCTCCATCTGGTCTCTCAAAGAAAATGCAGTTATCGTAAAAATAAGATGCTAGTGTTGGAGAATAAAGTGCATTGGGTCTTACCATAAGCGGTTCCTAGCCAACGTATGTGATCGCCTCGCGAAACCAAGCACCATAAGTAGTGCTTTGGAACAAATATTCGAAAGACTGTTCCGGTATCAATGTAGGAGATGTCATCTCAAAATTACGCTCTGGAATAGGTGCGAATGACTCGGCAACAACCCGCAGAAAACTGGAATTTTTCTGGTCCACAGAAGTCGGTAGCGTTCCAGTGCGCGCGAGCGTTCCACTCCACTTGAAAAGCGCTCGATGATTTTGGAATTCCAGTGTTTGGCGAAGTCGCTCACCTTGAAGCCTTGAAGTGTGCTCTGTACAAAATTCGACAAATGTGTAGGCGAGTGCAGTCTCTCCAGAAGCCCGAGGTGCGCTCAGAAGTCTTGATCGAAAAATGAGGCGTAAACGTAGGAAACGTGGGAGTGAAAGGTGAGTGATGGAAGTTAGGTGTAGTGTGGGTTGCGAGTGTAGAATGAATGAAGTTTATATAGGTTTTAAGTTGCTAAAACGGATCGGGAAGTTGCCAAAAAGTTTTTATGGCAGTTTCCGGAAATACTAGAATTTCCAAACCCGAAAACGGAAACAACTCATTTCCTTGATTCTAAAACAAACCTAGTATCTTTTAGGTTGAATTTAGGATAGAATCTACCTATTTTATCGAGATTTCATCCTACCATGATACTTATTCATAGATATGCCTAATCGGCCATATTCTCACCCTGACTCCGCAATAACTTCTAAAACAAGGGTCATGTTAAAATCATGCTGGAATAGATAACACCACCCCCAAACAATTTGGGAAGGTGGGATCAACATTAAACAACCACGCACAATGAAAATAACGACATTATATTAATATTGGCATTAAATGCCTTTTTACTACAAAATTCAAATTACGGAATTAAACTTACATTAAAATAACTAACAATAATAAAACTACAAAAAAATAACATCAAGCTACACTATCCCTAACCGCCGATCTTGGTAGCGGGAGGGCACTTCGAGGAGATGGCTCTCGAGCTCCCGATCAGGCCAGCACCATTCGATCTTTTCGGCGACGATGCTCGTGCCTCGATGGTGTGTCCTCGGAAGGAGAATCCCCGTGAGGTGGGAATCGCGGCAAGCATGTCGGCCCGAATCGGCGCCGAGCTTCTAGATCATCCTCATCTGTTCCCACCGCTCGTCCTCCCGCTGGGATCGGATCTCGAAGTTATGATGGATAGTAGCCTGTCGAGTCCGGAGGTCTTCGCAGATAGTGTTGAGTGAACGCATGCCACGATGAATTATGGCCATGCGTTCTGCATCTGACCAACACCTCTCCAAGGCATCAACATCAAAACAAGTCAAGTCCTCCTCATCCTCCGAGGCATTCTCATTTCCACCATCCTCCTCATCCTCTTCCCTATCCTCAGGCAACCTCCAAACTCGTTGGACACAATCCTTATAGATACGAGGATTTCGGTGCAGGGTAAGGTAAATCCTATCAGACGCCAGAGCTGCTCTCAACTTCAACATGACCTTGGTTATCAACACAGGGAGAGGTGCAACAGACTTCCCTACTCCCCTAATCATGTTAAGCATAAACTCTAAGATATAGAACTCGTACTTCTGCTCCTGGAGTATCCATAAAATGTGGAGGAAGTTCAGACCGATGTCGCTGACCTTCTCCTTTCCAAGGACGTTCTGACCAATCCATCGAGAGCGCGGCCCCGGTTGGTTTGGTTCTAAAGGGATGCTGGCGAACACAATGCGAGCTTCGCATTGTAGTTCCTTTTCGATGCTTATCCACGTTCATCAACGGCTCTACCCCATTATATTGGGACTCCTGTAACGTGACATCCAAATGGATTCTAGGTGGAATGCCTAGAATCTCAGCCAACAACCCAGTAGTTACTTCCTTCCTCCTCTTCGCCACCATAACAAAAATTCTACTCCCCTCCAACTCCCTCGTGTTGTAGAACCGTCGGACTAAGTCTTCGTGGTAAAAGGCTTCGGTCGAGTACCACAAGCTATTCCAGTCTCTACTAATCATTTCGTCACCATAAAATGGCGCGAAGTGGTCGCCAGTAAATGCTTGCTCTGGCAAAATTCGACGTTGTTGAGCCATTGGAGTGTTAGGAATGTAGTGGGGGTTTAAATGGGATGTGGGGTTAGAATTTAAGTCAACCGAATGAAACAAACAGTGGTGGTGGCGTGACAGCTTGAATTTGTAAATTTTGGTGGTTTTTGGTGTTGTAAGTTGGTGGATTTGGTGGTTGTTTTGTTTTAGAGAAGATTTGAAGTGGATTTTTGATGGTTGGCGTGGGTTAGTTTAGGTTTCTTTTTAATTTATTTATTTTTTTAGGTTTTGAAGCTTTGGTGGTCGTTAATGGCGGGTTGGAAGTGAAGAACGCGACTGTTAGTGCAAAGGTAAGGGGTGCAGGTGCGCTGCCGGTGCGTGCGGGTTGGGCCCAAGGCCAATTCGAAATTTTCGAATTTTTCAATTTTTCGTGCAACTTCAAACTAAAACTGCCGCTTCGTTACCGGTCCGATTTTTGCGAATGAGATATGGAAATGATCAGGAGAGAATTTCCAATCCAATGATCCATAAAACACTCTATTCTGACCGTGGATAACATATAAGATAGTGGAAAATGCCTCGAAGTGCGTGCATGACATACGTTATGCGAACGAATGACTATAAATTCATAGAATATGTCAACCCGAATCGAATTACAATTAAACGGCCTAAACAACTCTAATGGGAAATAAAACATTCTAGGATGGAAACACGACCACCCCACCCCTAAACAAATTTTTTTACAACAAAGTTTAGAAAATTTGTTTTTTTTAAGTGGGTCTTTTAAAGTCAGATTCCTGAGACTTCCTAGATTACTATGTTTATTCTTTAATATATATATATATATATATATATATATATATATATATATATATATATATAAAATATATTTACTTTTATAATGAAAAACAATAAGCAAGAAAGACATAATTCACCCCATAGAGAAACATGACTCAAAAATCCGAGAAAACATGCAAGAGTGGAAAACATGAATTATGTTAAACGTGGACTTAGGATCCGGTACTTACAGCCACACACTCCATAGGGAGGGCCCGGTTATCTTAATGGTGCACTCACCAATATCTGGAAATGAAAGGAATGCACCAAACACAACAAATTGAGTCATTTATAGTCAGATACTCGAGACTTCATCTAAACATATGTATGAACATACAGTTTATCATATATCAACAACCGAAATAGTTGTGGATCATTCCATAAATAAATATCACAGAAAACATATCCAAACACAATCAAGCACCAAGATTTCCTATGATGCAACCTAGTGAACTGAAAGGGAAGTCGGTTAACCCTATAACGTAACCTAGCATGCACCTTCTTTTTCATTTTTGAACGAGAGGGTGTTCTAGTGAATAAGTGTGGAAAAATGAATGGTTGTGGAAGATATGGTAAATATGGATAAGTTGTAGAAGGAAAGCATGTAAACAATGAGGATGTGGGTTTAGCATAAAACTCATTCATGGTGTAGGTAGGGACTGTCTCAAGTCTGAAAATGAAGGTGTCAAATGCTTTGTTCTTCTGAAGTATTTGTTTACTAGGTGGATTTAAAAAATTATGAAGCACAGAAGAAACAAAAGGATCGAGTGCAAACTCGAGATTCCTTTGAAAGGGTGGAAGGAGGGGAGTCGAGGTAGATGTTGTGCAAAGTAGTTCTTGATAGGGTGAATCATCACCTGCTCTAAGAAACTTCTTGAACTCCTCATCTAGATTGCTCATATCCACATTACTATGGTAGTCCACTATATCTTTGAGAAAGTCATATATCTCGTCCTCATCCATAATATGTGTATCGACTAGTGTAGGAATGAAAATGTTGGAGTCTGAACTTCCAAAGGAAAGAAATTTGGACATATGATTATCAGGGAACGTGTTGTTGAAATAATCTCGAGCGAAGCTCTCAATCATGCTAACCTCTCCATCCATAGGCGAATCGGGTAAATGTGTTTTTGTTTTAAAACATTTACTTCAACAAACAAGATGGCCAAAAGACATGGACATTGAACCATCGCGCAATTAATGAGCGCATTGGCGGTTGCCGGAAAGGGCCCTAAGATGATCGGGACAGAGTCGTTAATCGACTTACGATCGAGGATTACAAAATCGATCCGGATAGTAGAAATCCTGAATTTTTACCGGCACATTTTCGACCACACCCTTAGGATACTTTAATAGACCGATCAGCTAATTGCAACGTCATTTTAGTGGGTTGCATCTCGCCTAAACCTATTTGTCTATACAAATAAAACGGAGTAAGTTAACACTAGCCCCCATGTCTAATAATAACGGTCGTCGATAAGAATCTCCTAAGGTGCATTGTATAGTAGGGACGACTAGGGTCCTTTGTACTTAACAATTCCATTATGTTGGATAGAGTTAGGAATTGTTCTGTTAAAAAGGCGTCTTTTGGTATATTGGTCTTACGCCTAGTAGTACACAACTCCTTAAAAAATTAGCATGGTGTGGTAGCTTTTTAATAGCTTCGAGGAAGGGAAGGTTTATAGTTAGATTCTTGAAAACGTCCCTAATCTCCTCATAATTAGTATCCCTAGTTAACATGGCTAATTTTTGTGGAAACGGTGGCTTCTGTCTATATTTAGCAATGGTATCACCTGGATGTTTAACCTTGGCTTTTTGTTTCTTAGGTTGTGTTTATGGCGGGTACCTACAATTGGTAGGCTCTTCAGTTTCTATTTCGGTATCTAGTAAAAATAGCGGTGTAGGGGCTACTGGTGGGGTAACTATAGGCATAGTTACTTTGTTATCAACCACTCTGCCAGAACGGAGAGTGGTGATGGCCTTTAGCTCACCTACATTTTCATATTCATTACTAGTATTATCGGTTACCTCAAAGGCTGTGTTTGTTGTTTTAGGATTAGGTATTGCGTGACCTGGAAACACATCTTTGGGTTGGGCTATATCTTGGGCCAACTGTTGGCTTAAATTATTAACGGATTGTAGAAGTTGTTGGTTAGATTGAGCCATGGTTTGGAAAAGTTTTTGGCTCACTTGTATGAAGGTGTCAAGACGATCCGGTTGTGTGGGTGTAGTAGTCACGGGTGGTGTGACTGGAACTATCTCGCGTGAATTATTTATTGGCGGATTTTGATAGTTATTATTTACCGGGACGATACCTCTATTAGCATTATAATTATTATAACTACCTTGACCTTGTACTTGACCTTGTCGAGGTTGCACTTGGTTGTTGTAATTATTAAAATTACCCTGACCCTGTCCTTGTCGTGGTGGAGCTTGGATAAAACTGTGCGTTGGCCTAACATATTGATTATTGTACCCTGGAGGTGTGACGTGTTGGTTATTTCTCCAACCGAAGTTGGGATTTTGTCTCCAAGGGGCGTTAGGTTCACTATTAATGGAACAAGCCTGTTCATAGGCTATAGGACAGTAGAAGTCGGGATGCTCAGGGCTCCAACAGAAACTACATGGATTTGAATTTACATTCATGACGGGGATAGGCTTTTGTTGAACAGAAATGGCCTCTACCTTTTTAGTAAGTGATTCGATTAGAGTTTTAAGCTCGGGATCGTGTTTGATTGCAAACATGCCGGCGGCCTTAACGGTATTAGAAGAACTAGCGGAGCGGTGGATATCGTCACTACCCCCCCCCCCCCCCAGTTGTTATTTCGCTTAGTTTGATCCTCTAAAAATTTATAAGCCTCCGAGGCTCCTTTACTTAATAAACTACCCCCATTCATTATGTCAAGGACTTCTTTATGGTGGTGTAGAAGTCCTTTGAAAAAGGCACAAACTAACGTGTCTTTCGATGAGGTGGACACTCTATAAGGAGATCGGTGAAACGATTCCAAGCCTCTGAAAATGATTCATGAGGATTTTGTCGAAAGAAATGAATCTTGGAAAGCATCTCATCCGTCTTTAGGGGTGGGTAAAAATGTTCCATAAACAAGTGAACAAGTTTAGCCCACGAGTCCACGTAATTAGGCGTTTGGGCGTTAACCAAGACGCGTCGCCTTTATCGGCTAAGGTGAAAGGGAATACCCTTAGTTTAATTTGTTCCGCACCAACCGTAGGATGATGGAATGTTGTAAGGACTTGTTCAATCCTACGCATGTGTTGATAAGGTTTTTCATGGTCTAAACCATGAAAAACGGGTAACAAATTAAAAATATTTGGGGGGATTCGGAAATCCCCCACTGGGTCTGCTAGAACGATGCAAGATTTGGGGCTATCGCTCAAGGCTTTATAAAAGTCCGAGAGAGGAGTCTCTCCTTCATCGGGCATCGTGTCAGGTAGAGTATGTGGAATAGTAGCTAGAGGTGCAATGAGTGGTATACTAGATAGGCGTGCTTGTTGATGTTGCTGTGTAATTATGCTAGGTGTTTTTGTTCGACCAGATCTTAATCTCATACAAGGCTAAGACCAAACTTAGCTAATTACGTCAACACTCAAAACAATCCTGATATACTAGTATAAACCTCTAACAGGAGATGCGAGGTGTGAAAGAAAGGAATACCTGATTGTGTTCTTGCTTCGCTTATGAATAGCGTCTTGTTTATGCGTGTTCAGTGTATATAACTAGTTAGAACACTGAAAAACTTGAAAAATCAAAGTTCGAATCAAACCTGTGGAAATCTGGCAAAATTCAGCTCAAAGGCGCGCTGGGTGCGCCACTTTGAAGCAGGTCGCTTCGGTGTCGATTCAAGTTCTGATGTTTGGGTGCGGGTTGCGCCGGCTTTTCCAAGAACTTGAGCGCAGTCGCGCTCCTTTGCCTTTGGAGTGCTTCCGTGCAAATTTTTTCGGAAGTTTTCAATCTTTGAAGCGGACAACCACAGTATGAATCAAACAAGGGTAGGTGGGTTTAATGGGACTTTAATAAGAGTACTTATACTACGAAAACAATGCGAAAGTGAAACTAACATGGCAGCGGCGCCATTTGATAAAATATAAAAATGATCGTTTACCTACGAAATGAACGATGAAACTCAAAACGTAAGTAAACTAAAACTATTTTATGTGCCTAAGATTCATCAAAGATTTCTACTCTCAATCCTATGAGATATAGTGGAGTAGATGATTCGTTCCACTCCTAGTCCTTCCGCATGCTGTGCTCTCTACGTATAATTACTCTTAACTAAAGTCTAATGAGAGATTTACGAAATGGCAACTAGACTACGATGCAACTACCCACAAGATGCAACTAGTCGACTATTAGAACAACTATGGGAATGCTACGTCGATTCTATGATAAGGAATTGAGGGGGATTGATTCCACCTTAACTCGACTTAATCCTACTAACGACGAATCGTGGTAATCCGAATTGAACTACTTCGCAGAACAATCTGGTTACTCCTAATCCCTAATTACACATGGCATTTCTACCAATTCATAACTAGCATGTGAACAATTACACCCATTCTCATGGTGAACTAATCATTTCTAGAGTGGAAAGTAAATTACGACGACTCTACGATAATTAGGATCAAGCTTTCATCAAGGCTTCTCAACCCCCTCAAATGGAGGTTTAGCCACGAATCATCACGCTATCATTCCCAATGGAATTCAAACAAGACATGATATAAAGATTTGAACTTTACTTGTTTAAACTCAATTCAAAACTACTCATGCAATAATTGAATTAAACTAATACTGCCAAATAATTGAATCTACGAATTGAAACTAAACAATTAATGGAAATGAAACTAGATTATGGAGAACACTATTTTATTAATCTAATGAATAATAAAACTATGATTCAAATACTAAATTAATAATCTAACTAATCTAGGTCTAGCTTTCTACGTAATAAGGGAATTTAGATCTAAACAATTGTAAATGACAAGAATCGAAATTGACAAATAGCTATTTTATTTATCAAACTAATTAAGAACAATGATTCTAAGAGTTTAATCTAAAACAAGAATTGAATTGAAGCTAAACTAAATTAAAAACAATTAAATCTAGATCTAGAATTATCTATAGTTTTAGGTCTAACTAGCTACCATTAACAAAGAGCTAAGCTTTTGTTTTTATATGTTTTCAGATCCAAAAATCGTGCATGGGCTTGGAGCCATGTTTTGGGCCAAAGAATCAGGCCCAAAACCCAATTCTTTCAGTCCAAAAAGGGCTCTTCAGCTATAGTTGGCTTCAACAGACTTTTTTGTCTACTTCTGTTCCTCTGATTGGGTCAAGGCTTAAACCATTGGAAAGCTCTTTCCGATCCGGTCGTTTTGACATAAGGTAGGCCCAATTCTGAGGTCTGAGTCCAAAGATACGGCCTTTGGAAGTTCTGCTGACTTTAAGTGATGTTTCTGCCTGCGTCGACTTTTCAGCTTTTGACCGGGCTTTAGAAAGGCTTTGTCTTCTTGAATCTTGGCCTTTAATCACGTAGCTCCTTTATCTCGCTAAAGTGGCACATTTCTGCACATAATGGACTTTGAAGCCTGAAATGCATAAAAACACGTAATCAGTGTTAACTCTTAATTATTACTCACATAATTGGTCTAAAAGTATGACTGTTACAGGGTTAAAACTACAGTTTTGGGCTCTTATCACTTTTTCTCCTTGAATCTTGGCCTTTAATCACAGAACTTCTTAGCAACCAACCCTTGATCCTTTATCCCGCAAAAGTGACACATTTCTACACATAATCGACTCTAATGCCTGGAATATATAAAAACATGTAACAGCATTAACTTTTATTTATTACTCGCATAATTGGTCTAAAAGTATTATTGTTAGGAGGTTAAAACTATAGTTTTGGGCTCTTATCACATGCAAAGAGATAGAACATATGGAGGAAGGGGCCACAAGGTAGTTAGACCTACACGTAAATTCTAAATTGATGTAGCAAACCTCAATAATGGAAGTTGGTTAGAGCTTACAGAGTTGTGTATGCGACATTAGTTAAGCAGACCTAAGTAGTGTGCGCAACGCGACATTATTTTTTATTATTTTTATTTTTTTTGTTTTTTATGATGAAGTAAAAATACACTTAATACACACAAATATAACATGGGAAATTTCTCTATTAAATACATAAATCGTACAAATGTGTGAGAATTATTTAACACACTATGCTAATATACAAAAACAACAAAGAAAAGGAAAGATGTTTGTTACATGGATTTACATATTTTGTAGGATTAGATGCATAACCAAAAGTATGATAATGATAAACACTATTAGCATGAGGACCTTGAATGCATTATTGATTGGGTTATATACTAAAAGCATTACTTTTGTAATAACTCTAATTCTTTATATTTTGAATGGAAATCATATGGGCAAATATTACGCATATTATATTTGTTATTAGTTATATGTATGTGTCTAATACTTTATGTTATAGATGATATGGTGTGGACACACAGAAGATCATATCATCAGTACCTTATAAAGTATAAGTAATCGTTCACATCCTAGATGTATTTGGACAAACCATTGGTACGGTTGTAGTATAATCTGGTATTAGTCTATCTTGACTATAGGATTACACTAGTACACTTTGTGTGTATTGAACAGGACCAAGTGAGGTTGTTTCTCTTTATACTGACTATATAAGAGAACAAACGCCTCTGTTATTATAGATGCTTGTCCTCTTAATCCGGATATAATAACGGGCACTTACTTGCATTGTACATTGCTTTAAATCATCAATGAGTGAGATTCATTTGTGAATCAACAAACTCGATGGATTGGGTAATGACATTGTATGTAAGGTGTGATGTTGATTATAGAAGAAATCCGTGTCCCGCAAGTAGTCGGGCTGATGATGTCCCCTTAAGGAGCTCATAAGGATTGTCATGTAAACCCTGCAGGTGGATTTGATACGACATGATAATGAGGTTGAGTGGTACTACTCAAGGACATAAGAAGTTGATTAATGTAGTTTTCAGTAACTTGACTTAATCAATGGACATTCGATATCTTAAACATGGGGAGATCAACGAGCATATAATATGGAGCCCATAAACGTAACACGTAATTTAGGATTAGGGCGGTAGTGCAACAATGGCCTTTAGTGGAATAAGTCATTTGTTGATGGACTTGGGTCGTGTGTTCTAGGCGAACATGGGAATCCCAAGCCTGTCAGGAGGCCCAACCCTAATTTCTCCTCATGGTCCCTGTTGTAGCCTATAAATAGAAACCTTTCTTCTTGGCTGAAATTCACTATTCATTCTTGATTAAAAAGATAGGTAAGAAAAAATAGATCCAAATTGGTTCTAGCTTTGTGAGAAAGAAAGGGGTTGGTAGATCGTTTCCCACACAACGTCCAATCTATTGAAAGGAATACAACAGAAGATCAAGAGGTGGTTGCTGATTTCATAGCTGTTGGATTCTCAGAGTTATCTTAACCGAATCTACAGGTATGTTTTCCAATCCAAAATCATGAGAACCATTAATTCCGATGCGCGTGGTTTTCACGGTTTGTAGAAATATTCATTTTGAAATAACGGTTCCTACAATTATCACGTTGCTGCTTTTCAAATTTTTCGATCGGATCCATTATGCGATAAAGAGTATAGAGTGGAAGAATTAATGTGTGGAGAGATAGAGAATGGGATGAGTGAAGTAATGTGAGGGGGGTCGATATTTATAGGAAATAAACATGACTATTTGGGGGAAAGCGTGCTGAATAGAGCCGTTGGGCCTATTCGCTGGGCGTAATTGTGGATCAATCCATTTTACTTAATCATTAGGCCCAATGTTTAATATATGCAACAACTTTTTTTTTTTTTTTAAACTTCTATATATATATAGGGAAGACTATAATATTTTAACGTAGATAACTTCTCATTTAATTCGTTGTAAAGAAAATAAAATGCCAGAAGTAAATATTATACTAGAAATACTAAAGCTGCTACTGTGAATCTACAGGGTTAGTGGAAAATGAGCTTGGGTTACGATGACGACATGCACAATGAGCTCCCAAACTAGCTAGCTGATCTTGGAGATCCTCTAGAGATTGTAGCACTTGACCCTGAAATTGGTGCTGGTTGGCCATGAGCATGCGCTGGAACTCATTCTGCCTAGCTCGCATCTGGTTATGAAATTTACTCATAGAGTGCTCCATATTCACTTGGCGAGTGAACATGTTCTGTATACCGGTGTTAATCGAGCAGAGGGCGTCAATAGGGTGACGCATATCTCTCATGCCAGCCTCATCAAAGAAATTTGGAGGAGATGGAGGAGGAGCAGGCACGTGATCGTGCTCTACTGCTACTTTCTCTGTAAGGTCTCTGTGATTCATGACACAGGTCTCAAAAATCCCAAAGTTTTCAAAAGGCCTTGTGGGAATTAATGGAGTAGCAGACTGGAAACCCAAATGAAGCATTATTTGTGTAACAAGAATAGCAAGAGGGGCTAACCTGCTCGTGGCATGAGTTATGATGTTGCAGAGGAATTGCACCATGCAGAAATTTTCCTTCCTCTCCTGTAGGATCCACAGCAAGTGAAGAAACATCTTGTTAACGTCAGACGTCTTTGAAGTACCAATCACATTGTAGGCCAACCATTTAGTGACCGCAAGCTGGTTGCGATACAGAGAATGTTGGTACGCGCATCTTGAGGCGTCATTATATTACCCCTCGATTAGCGTGTTGATCATCAAATCTAAAGTCATCGGGTACTCTGATTGCTGCAGTGTTGGTTCATTGTATGGGATTGGAATGCCCGTGATTTTCGAAATCAACTCTAACGTGAGTTCACGTTCCAACCCATCAATGACAATCCAAAATTCATTTCCTCAAAAACCACCATTGTTATAAAACTTCGAAACCAAATCTGTGGAGTAAGACTCCTCATTTTGGTGTAGGAGATACTCCCAACCTCTACTCTCAATCTCCTCATCAAAAAATGGGTGGAACATACCACCATTGAATAGATTAAAAAAATTTCTCTCAACTGTTATGCGTCCGTTCGCGGCCATAGAGAGCGTGGTTTGAATTGCGTGGTGTGGCTGTGAGGTGAGGGATGTAAGATGAACTTGATGTAGGAACGGATTTGGGATTGGGCTTGTTACAGTCATGTGCCCAAGTCTGGTTCTATGGATGGGTGTCGGGGTGCGCGAGTAGAAAGAGATGGGTGCAAGATCCAGTTTTTGTGGGGGAAGAAAATGAAGGGAATGACGCGTGTGATGGCTCGCATGGGTGATTTATGACGTGGGCATGTGATTTGGATCAGGGTGAAATTTTTGGCCCAAGCCCAAATGAAATCCGGAAATGCCCATTATGTCCTGAATTCTTCCTAAAACTTTAAACGTGGATTCCCAATTCGTTTCAACTCCAAATTTGACAAATGAGCTACCAAAATGATCAGCATGAAAAATTCCATTCAATGTTATATGGCATGCTCAATGTCAAATTTGTTTTTGAAAAAGATGGAATAAGAAGAACAATACCAGACGCGAATGGGTTGAGTCCATGGAAATAGGACTCATTTTTTTTTATTATCTTTTTATTTACAAATGTACAAGGGAAGATTAATGTGTTACCATCACTGGTATGGCTAATGAACTCATTTCAATCGCAATGATCCTAGACAACTTTCATGTCGGCTCATAAATGACCCCAATCCAGCCAGACAGTGGCTTCCCCTTTATGTTTTGGGGGCCTATGGTGCAAGACAAAACTGCCTTGGTCCTTGAGCGGAGCGCATTGGACTAAATTACCCTTAGTACATAGGGATAAGCCTCAAACCTCCCTAGTAGGGGTTGGTCTGGGTGGAATCCATTGCCCATGTCCCTAGTAAGTAACATATGACGGCCTACACGAAATCTTTTTGTGCGCAGCAATAGCGCAAAAGTGAATTGTAAAATACACTAGTATATACATGTTGAGTCTTTTAACGTCAGATCCTCAAGATGATTCGAGTCTTTTGACGTCAGATCCTTAAGACGATTCACATCCAGTGGGAGCAACGGCATGGTGGCGAAGTTTATCTTGCTCAGCTGATGTCCAGCATGTGTATACCTATTACGAGCGAGTATATCCTACTAGTTGAAGACCTGGACAGAAAGCTGTTTGACAATGCATACACCACCCCATCTTTCGCGCACGTCGTTTACAAGCAAAAGTACTATGACCATTACCTATCCATGATGAATGAGACTTACAACAAATGATTAGCTGGATTTTGCAAGGAAGAGAGTTGAAAAAGGAAGAGAAGGAAGGAGGGGAAATTGTAGGTACCCATCACGTACCAGAATGAATGTTTGCTCGATTATCAGAAGATATTTATACTCAGTTTTGAAATAGAGTTGTTGTGGACTATGGATCCGGTGCTTGTAACCACACACTCCAAGTGATATAAAAGAGGAAAAGAAAACAGGGCCCGGCTACCAAAATAGTGTACTCCATTATTTTAAAACACATTGAAGGAAGTACACCAATAAATCCATTAGTCTCTGTAGACTAGATCTTGTAGAAGTGTTTGTTCGACATCTGGAAAGTGTAACTCGTGGTAATGTTTGAGGCGTTGACCATTTACTTAAAATTCACTATTATCGTTTTGATTTTTCAAAGAGATTGCCCCATAAGGGGTGACAGTAGAAACAATGAAAGGACCGGACCATCGTGTTTTCAATTTTCCTAGAAAAATGTGTAATCTTGAGTTGTAAAACAAAATTTTTTGACCAATTTTGAAATCTTTCCATAAAATGTGCTTGTCATGCACTCTTTTCATGTTGGCTTTATAGGATTTTGAGAGATCATATACATCACTTCGAATTTCCTCAAGCTCATTTATTTGCAACTTTCGCTTCTCGCCCGCCGTATTGATATTATAATTTAGGCTTTTGATGACCCATAGAGCTCGATGCTCAAGTTCAACCGGCAGGTGACAAAGTTTTCCAAAAATGAGGCGGTAAGGAGACATCCCTATAGCTGTCTTAAAGGCTGTTTTATATGCCCACAAGGCATCAGATAATCGGAGAGACTAATCTTTCCTAGTTGGATTAACTGTTTTCTCCATAATAAACTTTATCTCCCTATTAGATACTTTCACTTAGCCATTGGTCTGAGGATGATACGGAGTTGCCACCTTGTGGGTTACTCCATATTTCTTTAATAACAACTCAAAAATTTTATTACAAAAATGTTTTCCCCCATCACTAATGATAGCTCTGGGAACAGCAAAATGAGAAAAAAAATGTTTTCTTTTACAAAAATTACGACGGTCTTATGGTCATTAGCCCGACATGCTATTGCCTCAATCTATTTTTACACGTAGTCAATAGCTACCAGAATGTAGAGAAAGCCATGAGAATTTGGGAAGGGACCCATGAAGTCGATGCCTCAAACATAAAAAAATTCCACAATTAAAATTGGATTTAAGGGCATCATATTGCGTTGAGTAATGCGGCCCAGCTGCTGGCGGCGGGTGCATGCTTTGTAATGCTCATGTGCATCTCTAAACAGTGTTGGCCAGTAAAAACCATAGTGTAAAACCTTGGCCGCAATTTTCTTGCCACTGAAATAACCACCACAAGATTGTTCATGGCGAAGGATAACACGTCATTATGTTCCCAGTCAGGAATGCAACGGCGTATGAGTTGGTCTGAACAATACTTGAAGAGGTAGGGCTCATCCCAAAAATAATATTTCACAATAGAGAAGAACTTTTTACGGTCAGAACGAGACCAAGGGGAAGGGACTTCCTCGGTGACAAGGTAATTCACTATATCAGCGTACCAGGGAGAGGAAAACACTGAATACAAGTGCTATTTGGGGAAGGAATCATAGATGGGTTTAGAATCACTATCAACATCACTGACGACCCTTGATAAATGGTCGGCAACAACATTATCACTACCTTTTTTATCTCTGATTTCGAGAGTAAACTCTTGCAAGAGAAGGATCCATCGGATCAATCTCTATTTCATATCTTTTTTCGTGAGTAGGTAACGAAGGGCGGCATGGTCAGTGTACACTATTGTCGAAGAACCAACTAGGTATGGACAAAACTTACCCAAGGCATATACAACAGCTAGGAACTCCTTCTCAATAGTGGTATAGTTACGTTGAGCTTCATTAAGAGTTTTACTAGCGTAGTAAATGACAATGGGTTTGTCGTCTCGGCGTTGACCTAAGATAACTCTAATAACATAGTCGCTAGCGTCACACATAAGTTCAAATGGTTTAGACCAATCAGGTGGTTGAATGATAGGAGCTATAGTCAGAGCGATTTTCAGAGTCTCAAAAGCTTGTTTGTAATTGAATTGAAATCAAATAGAAAAAATGGATGTTTTGTACCATGAACTTTTTTGGTTTTATCACTTTGGGCCAAGAACTTTTTTTTGAGCAAATTGGCCTGGGCCATTACCTTTTTTTTTTATCAAGTTAGGCCACCGGTATGTTTCCGTTACTTCAAATGCTTATGTGTACTAACAGATGTCAATGTGGCTTAACAACAGCTTATGTGGCGCTATTGGAATAGACACCTAGGAGATGTTGCCACGTGTACACTCAGTCCCCACCCGAAACAGACTCTTCCCCCAGTTCTCTCCTCAAATCTCTCATTCTATGTACCCGTACAGCTGATAGCGAACCTGAAAAGGCCATAACAAATATAGTGAACAAATATAGAATGCAGATCAAAATGGAAATTTCCCGCCTATGAAATCAAGTTAACTTATCCATCTATAACTATTTGAGCTAATGGCTATGGTTATTTTTATTTAATTATTCTAAGTTAACTTTAATGTTGTCTAACACAAATGCTCTTTTGCTTTTACTTTCTTCATTGCAGCATAGGTGAGCAAGTATTTCCCTAACTTCTATGGATTACGAATTAGATATTTGAAGGAAGGCCTTAATTGTGTATTGTTAAATAGGTTTAACGAGTGGTGTCGTTGCTAGCATAACAAGTGCAGTAGTCATTTTTGCACTCTTGATAGCAGTTTGTTTGTATGTTGTAATATCTAGACGAAGGAATGAGAAGGCGACATCGTTTTATCTAGAAGAAAAGAATGAGAAGTAATTCTTGAAGCAACTAAGACATTTACTCATATACACATTGTTGATTTCGGAATAGTTCAAGGTCTTCAATGGGCAACACTTCTTCAAGCTTTCGCAACTTGGGTGTCTGGTAAACCGAGTTTAGTCCATATTTCGGCTATTCCAGCACCGGCTCCTGGCAAATCTCTGGCTTCTTCGCTTGTTGCTACTGGTAACCGGCTTCGGGAGTTTGCGGAGCTTCTTGGATTGAATATTGAGCTTGAACCTATTTTAACACCAATTGAAGAATTGAATGAATCGAGTTTTCAAGTTAAAGGAAATAAGGTACTAGCTGTGAATTTGAAAAAGATGAACACTTTCTTAATGGAAGGAGAAGTATTCCTCTAGTTTTATTCGGAAAGGTAGGGGATAAATACAGAAGATAAACAAGGACCGTCAGATTAGATTAAGTGTTGATGGGCCACATTAGTTGGTGGCATTTTAGAAATAAAAAGGCATGGGCTTTTTCATCACTTTTTTCTAGTAACAAAAAAAAATAGTAAAAATAGTTGGCTTATTAGGTGTGCACTTCAATAGTGCCACATGAGCATTTAGCCGGACACCTATACATCCCGCACACCACATAAGCATGTGAAGTAATGGAATGGTAACGGTGGCTTAACTTGATAAAAAAAAAAGAAAGGTCATGGCCCAATTTGGTCAAAAAAAAATTCTTGGCCCAAAGTGATAAAACCAACAAAGTTCATGGTACAAAACATCCATTTTTTCAATCGAATATGGCATCTTTAATCAGGAGATTTGTTAAAGGTCGAGCTACCTTGGAGAAATCTTGAATGAATCTCCTACAGAATCCTGCATGGCCTAAAAAGGCACGGATGTCCCGAACCGTTCGTGGTATAGGAAAAGAAGCAATCTTCTCAATTTTAGCTTTATCAACCTCTATACCGTCTTTCGAAACAACATGACCTAGAACTATGCCCTTGGTAACCATGAAATGACATTTTTCCCAGTTAAGGACTAGATTTTTCTCTTCATAACGCGGAAAAACTTGGGAAATATTTGATAGGCATCTATCGAATAAGTTACAATATATGGAGAAATCGTCCATGAAAACTTCCATAAAACGTTCAACCATATCACTAAAGATGTGAAGCATACAGCGTTGGAAAGTACCAGGGGCATTATGAGGGCATTCCTTTGTATGTGAATGTGCCAAAGGGACTCGTGAATGTGGTCTTTTCTTGGTCAGCTGGATCGATAACAATCTGAAAGTAGCCAGAATATCTATCAAGGAAACAATAATAAGCATGGTCGGCTAATCATTCAAGCATCTGGTCAACGAAAGGAAGAGGGAAATGATCTTTACGTGTTACTGCATTAAGCTTACGATAGTCAATGCAAATTCTCCATTTCACTCAGATACGAGCCGAGATGCATTCATCATTTTCATTTTGCACAACTGTAATGCTAGACTTCTTGGGGATAATGTGGACTGGACTTACCCTAACACTATGAGAGATATGATATATAATACCCACATCAAGTAATCTTAAAACTTCCTCCTGCACCACATCCTTCATGGAGGGGTTCAAACGATGTTGCGATTCACGCGACATCTTTGCTCCTTCTTTAAGATATATACGATTGGTGCACACACTAGGGTCAATACCCTTGATGTCATCTAAAGACCATCTAAGCGCAGAATGGTGTTCTTGAATGACATGAATTAAATGTCCTTCTTGATCGGCAGTAAACTTGGATGAAATGATAATTGGGTGACTGCCATCTGGATCAAGATGGACATACTTCAAATTCGAAGGAAGAGGCTTGAAATCAAAAGGGGGAGGAGTCAGGATCAAAGATTTGTGAGGAAAGTTGTCTTCAACAGAGAAGACAGATTGATGTTCTTCTTCAATAGTAGACATAACGGTAGTAGAGTCAAATAATGGTACTGACTCTAATAACATGTTAACTTTGTTAACGTATGACTCAACATCAAACTCAGATTCACCAAAAAAAAGGAATTGGTGCACTTCGTCATCTAGAAAAGAGTTTGTGAAATACTCTTGCGCTAGACCTTCAACCATGCTAATCTCACCATCAATGTTAGCATCTAGCTAGAAGTTGTTTCATTAACTTGAAAATATTTACCTCAACAGAAAGATTTCTGAAGGACATGGTCATGGAACCATCCTGACAGTTAGTGAGTGCATTTGCAGTTGCAAGGAAAGGGCACCCTAAGATGATAGGAATGGAGTCACAAGCGACTTCTGTATCCAGAATGACAAAATTGATTAGATAGAAAAAGTCTTGGACCTTTATGAGGACATTTTCTTCAATGCCTTTGGGATACTTGAAAGAGCAATCGGCTAACTGCAGAGTTATACAAGTAGGTTTGAGCTCATGCAGTCCTAGTTATTTGAACAGGTAATATGGAAGTAAGTTTACACTTGCTCCTAGGTCTAATAGTGGTATATTTGTCTCCCAATGTGCATGGAGTTGTTGGTCTACCAGGGTCCTTGTATTTGACAATACCATTATATTCAGTGATGGAAGGGAATTGTTTCGTGAGGAACGCTTGTTGAGGTACATTGGTTCTCCTTTTTGTGTTGCACATATCTTTCGGAAACTTTGCATGTTTTGGCAACTGCTTGAAGGCATCGAGAAATAGTAAGTTGATTGTCAAATTCTTAAAAGTTTCTTGAATCTCATCAAAATTTTCATCAGGTATGTTCTTTGCCAAACATGCAGGAAATGGTGCCTTAGGTTGGAATTTGGCATACGGATCCATTTGCTCATTTCCTAGTGTCTTGGATGGTGACATAGTTGGAATTGGTGCTTCAAGCATAGGTTCAACATCAGAAACAGGTACATTTAGAGTTTCAGTTACAGTTGGATGATCATCTAGCATACGTATTTTACTATCTATGGTTTTGCCAGATCAAATAATAGTGATTGCATTAACCTCTCCCTAGTTTGGATTACTTGTACCTTGGTGCATTGTTGATTTCAAAGGCAATGTTTGCTGGCTTAGGGTTTGGAACTGCTTCTCCAGGAAACACACCTTTTTTACTCTTATCCCGCGCTAATTGTTGAAGCGATTGCTGAATAGATGTCAGGATTTGAGATTGTTGATTCATGTAAGCCATGAAAGTCTCATTCATCTTATCAGGAGAAAGTTGTATAGGTGGTGCAACAGGAACTAGTTCACGATTATTGTTGATGGGCTGAGTATGATAACTGTAACTTGGATTGGCTGTAACAAGGCTACAGTTGTTTTGGTAGTTAGTATTTTAATTGCTTGGAAACTGATTTTGGCCTTGTTGGTACTGCTGATTATTCCCTTGACTGTATGGAGTATAATTGGTGGATGGTCAGGTGGATTGGTGAAACCTGGAGGAGCCATCTGTTGTGTATTTGGTTGTCAAGCGAAATTCAGATTCTGTCTCCAAGGTACATTAGGGATGTTGAATGCACAAGCCTCCTCAGATGGTTATGAAGAGGAATCATATAACAAGGGACAATAAGCATCAGGATGGCCAGGACTTAGACAATGGGGAAGTGTTAAGGTTCATGACCTATTTTGGTTGTTGATCGTTCACTTGAACTCCGAGGGCATCTACCTTCTTAGTCAGGGATTCTATTAGGGTTTTTAATTCTGGATCGGGTTTTACCTCAAATACGAATGTAATTTTTGTAATAGTGTCCTTAGGTGATCTAGAAGAATTAGTGTTACCCAATTGTGTAACGCCCATATTTAAAATAGGTATTTATTTATTAATTAATTAATTAAATTATTTACTTCAAATTCGCTGGATTAGATTTGGGAAATGTGGGCCAGATTTCTGGGCCCGAGTCTGTATTGGGCTTAGGTTTCGAACCCAAGTATATATTCATATTTTTCTAGAGAATAGGATTTGGAGATAAAAATAAAATAAAAAAATGGAGGCGGAGATAAAAGCTCGTTGGCTAAAGCGTTGGAGCGCAACGATTCGGACGATGAGGGATTCGTGGAGTTTCAAAACAGGTGAGTAGATTAGTTTTCTATTTCACGTCTAACTTTACTGTTAAAGGTTTCTGCTCATGTTTTCGGTTCATTATTCTGTTATTATTATTCGTCATATCATTGTTAAAATTGGTTAAACTGTCTTTTAAAACTCTGTTGGACTGCTCGAACTCCGGAGGCCGTTAATGGCATCGCGAGCCCGAGATAATGGATTCGTCTTCTCATTGTTAAAACTGGTTAAACTGTCTTTTGAAACTCTGTTGGACTGCTCGAACTCCAGAGGCATCAATGGCGTCGCGAGCCCAAAAACAATGGAATCGTTCTGCCTTTTTCGTTGTTTAAACTCTTTTTATTATTGCTGTGGTTTTGTATTGGTTAGCTGATGTCGGGGTCAAGTGTTTGATGTCAGGTATTGAAGTTTGGTTGGGTGTTGTCGAAGCTTCGACAAGCGTTAATGGCGGTCGGATCCAAGGTTGATACTGCGATACTGTGGTGGTGTTGATTTTGTAGTTTGAATTGTTATTTTGTATTGTGGGTTGGTTGATTGATGAATGGGGGTAGTGAGGAGGTTTGAGTGTTGATTGAAAGCTTCAAGGATGCGACAATGGCGATCGGATCTTGGTTGGGGAGTGATTTTTGAAGTGTATAGGTTAGAGTTTTGTGTGTATTAAAGTGGCGGGGGTTTTTGCAGAGAGTCCAACCGTTGGGTTGAAATGGGATGGAGAGGAGAGATGGTGGTGGCCGGCGCGCAAGCAGGTGCGGTGGTGGAGCTGCAGCTGAAGAAGATGACCAGATGGTTTCTCTTGAGCCTAGGGCTTAGGCCTTAGATGGTTGCTGGGCCGAAATCTAATTTTGGTTGTTGGGCCAGTTTCATTTCTATTTGTTTTGTTTTGGGCCAGTTTCTTTGGTTTAGGTTGGGCCCGATTTAGGTTAAGTTGTTTGGGCCAAAAACTAATTTGTTTTCTTGGGCCGGTTTCTAAGTTTTGTTGTGGGCTTAAGTAAATTTTGTGGACCTGTGGGCCGGAACTAAGTTTTGTTTCGTTGGGCCAGTTTCATTAGTTGTTTGGGCCAGTTCTATTGTTATGTTGGGCCAGTCCATATATATTAAAATAGATCCAATGGGGTCTTTAAATATTTAGACTTTTAGGATTTGGTTTCGGATTTTGATTGTGGACTTTTGACTATATAATTGTGCTACGTTTTATGTTGTAAATTGTATGGACAAATCAAATGTTAAAATGGTGCGGAAGCCTGCATAATTGGTTAGTCATTATCTAAGAAAGATTTGATGTTGAGGTTGTGTATTTTTGACACGTGACGAGATTGAAATCTTAGGAGACATAATATTCCTAAACGCTATAAAAATGTTAGACAGTACGTTTGGAGAAATTGTGACATTAAGTGGTGTGTGGAAATTGTTGTTATGTTAAATGATATCATATGTTAGGATATCTATTAAATGCAATATCTTTGAGAAATGGATATAAACGCGCCATTATTATATATGTGAGATGCTACTATGAGGTAGTATAGTATGTGTGGATATTTTCCCATGGGATTGTGGCTTAGTGCAATAATATATTGGCACGTGAAAGAATGAAAGTTGTTATGAGATGTACTGAGATAATTCTATATATATTTGGTTTAGTGCAATAATGTATTTGACATGCACGGGATATAGTGAAATGATTATTCTTATATATAAAGGTATGACACTTGAATAAATTACGTAACGAAAATCCTAGAACCTAGCTACCACAACTCATATGATTTGGCCCTAGAGGGTATGTGATCTGATTGGCTTTCCGGGCGTTTGATTGAATCTGAATGGCCCTTTGGGCGTAAGTAATTTGATTGGCCCTTCTAGCGTTTCAGTGAATCTGAATGGCCCTTCTGGCGTAGCCGAATAGTGGCTTGATTATTCCGTTAGCAAAATTAGAATGAGACGTGCAATATTTTATATCGAAAAGTGGTAGTACTCACATAATGGCTTTCGTGTGAGGGTTACCTGGTGTGCAGCATCCCGCTCAGGGTAGTTACGCACGAAGTGGTTCATTATGTGAGGGGAGGCATGTGGATGTACATGTTCGGCGTTGGGAAGCGATTGTGGTAGCCAGGGAAACTAGGTAAGACATAGATACGACGTGATTTTAGGAACACGCAAAGAAAGCCTTACTTAATATAATTATGGTAATATGTTGGTTAATAATATATCTTTAGATAGATGATTGTATATGGTTTTGCAGAAGGGTGGGTCAAACTAATTACTTGTACAGAGATGACCCACTCTGTAATTGAGCATGAAATGCGGTAAGTATAGAATATGCTTGGCTGGTTATTAGTTTAGTTAGAACCTAAGGCGCCTCGTAGAGGAACTAAATGCCTTTTTATTATGCATATGGTTTGTTGTGTGGTTAGTGGGAAGTTAAGGTGCCTCAGTGGAGGAACTACCTGCCTTACTTATTGTAGTTAAGAATGTCGTATAAGTTATTAGAAGTTAAGGCGCCTCAGTGGAGGAACTAACTGCCTTATGGATTGTGTATGTATATGTATAAGTATATGTTGTATTTTAGAGCTACTCACACCAGCATTTTTATAATGCTGACCCGATTTGCATGTTTGCTTATCGGGTGTGTTCATTAAATGAACATAGTTGATAAGTCTTGACAAGTTTAGTGTTGAAGAAGGTTGGTTGCTGCTTGTGGTTTGCATTAGCGTCGCATTTCAAGATAGGATTTTGTTTTCCCTTGAGGTGAAATAGATTTTCAGTTGAGACAATGTTATTTGTATTTTCATTTGTAATTTTAAATAAAGAGTTATTGAAAAGAGATTTGTAACCTAATCTTATTTGTGAATTTTTGTAATGAAGAGGACTTTTGTTTAATTTAAAAAATTTATTGGTTTTTAATTATCCGCATATTTAAACTGTTTATGGGTTTTTGGAAGTTGAGACTGCATCACACCTCGAAAATTGAAGAGTCGGGAACAAATATTGTTTTTCCAAATTCTGTCGAAATTCGGGGTGTGACAGTTTGGTATCAGAGCATTTGGTTAGCTTAGACTTAGGTGAGTCTAAGTGATTCTTTGATCGTGGTTTATGGGTAGTGTTTAGGAAGTATTATTTTCAAGACTATTTCCGCTAGTTATTTTATTTTTACAAAGAAAAGAAAAGGGATACAGTAATAAAGAGAGTCAATATTTTTCTTGATTTGTTTGTATGTGTAATGTGTATATTTATATTAGTTACTCTTGTGGAGTGCATATGAAATGCTTTTATTTTTCCTTATCGTATGAGGAGTGGTTATATGTGTAATATGTTAATTATTAACGGATTTGATCAAAATGATGTGTGTTGCTATAATGTTGTTTTATTGTTAGTTTTCATTCTCACATAGAGTATGGATTAAGTACAACAACATGTCTGTGAACTTTATATTTGAGTGTTATGTTATTATTTAAGAAACAAGAAGATATTTTATCTATATTGAATGTCCTGCATCAACTGATGACTTTGTGACGTACTAAGTAAGAAACTAATTGCCTCTGTGTTAGAGGAACTATCTCGCCTCACTCGTACACTTTAATGGATGAATAATATTTTAAAGTATAAGAGACTAATCTGTTAACGTTATAGGTGATTAGTTAGAAATAGACAGAATAATAAATAAAATATATGTGCATTCCTTTTGAGATGTGTATACTGGCGTATACACGCTTTCTTATATTATTGTATATAGATGAACTACTACCGTGTGTATATGATGATAATATTGTTCTGCCAACATGACATGTATACAATTGTTTTTCTAAGGTCACGTTATTAATGATTAATTAAAATAGTTGTGGTAATCGGTGGTCATAAACCATATTGGAAGTTCTGTGAAGGGTGTCTTAATATAATGTGGATCTTATTTCAACAACAAACGGATTTTTATTTTTGTTTTATAAGTGTGTTTCGTGCCTATAAATTATGACATGATGGATTATTATTGTTACATTCGTTCCACATTGATTTTTGCATATTCAAGTATTCTTAAAGCATATGTCTTGATTTATTGTTCATAAATATTATATTGAGAATATAACTTGTTGTGGGTGATATATTAGAAGTGGGTTTGTATTATCTTAAAATTTTTAAAAATTCGTGTTATACGGTAGTAAGTCTTATTTTAATTGTCATTGTATATGGATATTAATTTTTGAATCTTTTCACCGTTTAAAATAATTAGTAATAATAATAATAGTAATGAACGTCGAGTATTTATTCTTAAGTGTTTTGTTTCAGTCTATATGGTTTTGATAGATGAATATGAAAAATTATTTTTTAAATACGTGTTATATTTGATCCAGTTGCATTCCTGAATTAGGATTTTGATAGTCGTTCTAAATTTAATATTTCCGATTTCTATAGCTATATATGATTCATTTTTGTTTTGCTGAAATGAGAGTATTATAGATTTGATTGTTTATTCCTCTCGTGTTGATGAATCATAGTTGCATGAAGTTGAGTTAGAGTTCCTTAATAATTTGTTTAACAATGCAAGTAAATAATATTTGTAGATACAATAAATTAATAAAATAAAAGGGTTTCTGATAGCATGACTAAAGTAAATACAAAGTTTATTTATTGTAGTATCAATGACATGAGTTATTTGTTAATTTTAAGTGTATCAGGGCACTAATTTTCTTTGGTGCATGATAATGAAAGACTCTATAATATTTTATGCATGGATGAACTTACCTTATATTATTGATTAGTTAAGTAGAATATTAATTTTCGTAGAGCTTGTTACGTGTCAAGAAACTACATGCTAAAAAGAAATGATATATTTATCTTGCGTTTAAGTGACAGTAATAATTTGTTTTAATATAGACAGTTAAACAATAATAGATTTTGTAATGGCATGAGGACATATATTCTGGAATTATTTAAAATAATTAATATCAACGTTATCATGCTTAAGTTTAATCTCTATACATTCTTGGGTAGGTTCTAAGTTAATAACCAACGTTATTTGTTCGTATAGATTTTCTTCCAAATCTCGGGACGAGATTCTTTTGAGATGTGTGATAAGAGCCTAAAACTGTAGTTTTAACCCCTTAACAATCATACTTTTAGACCAATTATGTGAATAATAAGTAAGAATTAATACTGATTACGTGTTTTTATGCATTCCAGGCTTCAAAGTCCATTATGTGCAGAAATGTGCCACTTTAGCGAGATAAAGGAGCAAAGGTCGGTTGCTAAGGAGTTCTGTGATTAAAGGCCAAGATTCAAGAAGACAAAGCCTCTGTAAAGCCTGGTCAAAAGAGGAAAAGTCAAAGTCCACGCGGGCAGAAACAGTGCACAAAGTCAACAGAACTTCCGAAGACCATATCTTTGGACTCAGACCTCGGAATTGGGCCTACCTTACGTCAAAACGACCGGCTCGGAAAGAGCTTTCCAATGGTCCAAGCTTTGGCCCAATCAGAGGAGGAAAAGTGGACAAAAAGTCTGTCGAAACCAACTGCAGCTGAAGAGCCCATTTTGGACTAAAGAAATTGGGTTTTGGGCCCGATTTTCCGGCCCAAAACATGGCTCCAAGCCCATGCACGATTTTTGGATCTGGAAGTATAAAAACAAAAGCTTGACTCTTTGTTAATGGCAGTTAGGTTAGGAAGCTAATGTTAATGGAGTTTAGGGTTAGAAAAAGTTAGATCTAGATTAGTTAATTACTTAGTTTTCATTCCATTAATTAGTTTCATTCTTTGTTTTAGCTTAGTTATTTAAATCATTGAATATCATTCATTAGATAAATAAAATAGTTGTTATTCATTCAATCATATCTTGTTCTTATTGTTCTATTAGATAAATAAAGTTAATTAGTTCTCCATAATCTAGTTTCATTTTCATTTATTTATTAGCTTAAATCCTTAGATTTACTTATTTGTCATTATTAGTTTAATTCAATTATTGCATGAGTAGTTTCAAATTGAGTTTAAACAAATAAAGTTCAAATCTTTATATTATGTCTTGTTTAGATTCAATTGTTGGGAATGGTAGAATAGAAAATTCACATCAAATCATTACTCTCACCATTGTTCCTTTTGGGTTTGATTAGTTGAATTCAATTTAAGTCTTGAGGGTTTAAGAGTGGAACGAATCCTTACTCATTATATTGCATGATTATGACTTGAGAGTAAAAAGAATTGATTTAAACGTAAGAACGGTAGGATTACGTATTAGTGTTGTTAACATGATATTAGGATTCTACTATTTTTACGGGTATCAAATGGCACCGCTGCCATCTTAATCTCGTTCTAGACAAGAATTCAATTTCTTGAATCCAAGGGGCAATCCCCCATTCTCTACCCACCCACCCTTTTAATTTTTCATTCTTATTTCTTGAATTTTCGGAACTGTTCATTGTTTCAGGCATAGGGGCTGCGGATTCACAGAGAAAAACACTGCGGTGAAGGTATTTCTAAATTTTCAAAAATTCTGAAAATTTTCATACATAATATTTAATGTGTTGTTGATTTACTGGAATATTTTCAGATTTTTCAAAGTTGGTTTACCTTGTGAAAAAAATACGATCTTTACAGTGCTGCATTTCCGTTTTCACACCATATGTTCTTGAAAAACAGACCAGTAAGGTTACTTAGGGAGTTCTAAAAATTCTATAATTTTTACAAGAGTATATATCCTAAGTCAGTAGTTTGTAGTAAAAATTTGATGAGTTTTTTATTTGTTTTGACCTCCTAAATAGTAGAGTGTTTCCAGTGTGTTTCTGCAGTGTTGCAAACACTTAATATCTGGAACACCAGCCAATAAGGAGAGGTTGTAGAACTCCAATTACTCTAAATTTTTTACAGGAACAATTAGGATCTGTCAGGAGTCTCCAGTAAATATTTGGCAATTTTTGGATTTGTTTTGATGGGTTAACCATTCGGTTGTTTGTATTGTGTCCGAAAACCGTTTTGTAAACTTTGAAGGGCTGTAGAGGGACTTTCACAGCTCCGATTGATCTGAAATTTTACAGGCTACTTGCTAGACGTCTTAGCAAATTACTGTAAGCATTTCAGATTTTTTGGAGTACGATAAAAGGCCTAAAACTTGAAAACTCTGGAGCGCGACCCGCGCCCAAAACACTGGACTTTCGACAAAACAGAGGGCACCCGCGCCCAAACATAGGGCACTCGCGCCCTCAAGGGAAAATTCAGTGTGAACAGCCCAATTTTCATAGGTAAATGCAAATTTTTATGTCTTCAAGTTACTCAGTGTTTCTAACTTGTTAAATACACTGAGATCGCGTATACAAGACGATATTCAAACGCGTAGCAAGGAGGCATTCAGGTACTCCTTCTTCCTTCCTCCCTCGCCTCTTACGTAGGAGGAGTTTTAATTCTAGTATAATCAGGCTTGTTTTTCATAGAAATAAATACAACACACCTATCTAGAATTTCACACACGACACTTGCATCAATGGCTAAAGAACAAGAGACTCCTCTCTCTTATTTTTATAAAGCCCTAAACGATGGCCCTAAGTCGTGCATCGTTCTTGCAGACCTAGTGAGGGATTTTCAAATCCCCCTAATATATTTAACTTGTTACCGGTTTTTCATGGTTTAGACCATGAGAAGCCTTACCAACACATGCGTAGGATAGACCAAGTTCTCACTACATTCCATCATCCTAGCGTAAGTCCAGATCAAGTTAAACTTAGGGTGTTTCCTTTCACCCTAGCCGACAAGGCGGCGTCTTGGTTAACTGCCCAAACGCCAAACTCTGTGGACTCATGGGCTCAACTTGTTTAATTGTTCATGGAACAGTTTTACCCACCACTGAAGACAGATGAAATGCTTCACATGATTCATTTCTTCCACTATAATCCTCATGAATCCTTTTCAGAGGCCTGGAATCGTTTCACTGATCTTCTCATTGAATGCCCGCATCATAATCTTGCAAAAGACACGCTTGTTCGTGCTTTCTTCAAGGGGCTTTCACATTATCATAAGGAGGTTCTAGATATCATGACTGGGGGTAGTTTTCTTAGTAAAGGAGCCTTAGAGGCTTATAAATTCTTAGAAGATCAATCTAAAAAGAACAACAATTGGGGAGGAAGCAATTCCTCCCGCTCCTCCTTCTTCTTCTCTTGAGGTTAAACATGATCCCGAAGCTGAAAACTCTTATCGATGCCCCTCACTAAAAAGGTAGATGCCATCTCGTTCAACAACAACCCACTCCGGTCATGAACATTAACTATACTCGTTGTAATAATCATTTGTAGTCTTGAGCATTCCAACTTTTATTGTCCTCTTGTCTATATACACAAACACCACCACAACCATCACACTTTAACCAGTTAACTCCAACATCAAGGACAAGGGAACTTAGGTGACCAGAATAGAGGTTTAGTACCCATAACCCGAACTATCAACATCAAGACATGAACGCCAACAAGCTTTTAATTCCAATACAACCATCTATAGACAAAGTAGTAGTGACCTTGTTGGAGAAACAAAATCAAATTATGCAACAAAACTCCAACTTGATGAAAGATCAAAGATGATCAAAACTCTAATATGATGAAACAAACGATGCAAATGATGCAGTCTTTGTGCCAAAAGGTTATTGACATGTCTTCTAACCAAAATAATAACCAAACCGGCGTGTTTCCAAGTCAAGCAGTGCCTAATCCTAAGTTAACAAACACCGCCTTCGAAATAAAAAGTATTCAGTGTAATGGTAATATAAACCAAGGGGACCTACAGGCAGTCACTACCCTTCGTTCAGGGAGAGTAGTTGATAACCAAGTGACTATGACTAAAGATCACCCGCAAACTATAAATGATACCATACCAAATACGGTCATAGAAATTGAAGACCCTACACCTGTAGAAGTTCTAATATGGAAACCTAGTTGGAAAGTGATAAAAGATAAAGCAACGGTTAACAAATATGTTCCCCCTCATATTAGGTATAGGGATAAAACACCGCATGAACAACTAGATTTTCCTGTAGAAGGTGAAGTTAAGTCTATTGAGAGTTTTGTATATCACATAGTGCTTCCGACGATGTCGTCCCTACACTAGTACATATCCCTCTTATGGAAGAAGACAAAGATCACAATTTTGACTCTTTGAACATAACTGAACTAGAGAAAGAATTTTCAACCCTAGCTTCTGACCATAGAAGAGATGGACTAAACCTCATAATAGACGAGATAGATGAATTCCTCAAAGATGGAGATGAATACCATAATTATATGGATGCGAACAACTTAGATGAGGAATTCAACGAGTTTCTAAGAGCCTGTGATGATCCACCTTCTCAAGCACTACCTAGACCACCACCCCTACCACCATCCACTGAGTTAATCCCTCATAAAATCCAATCATTCTTCCCACCCTTTCTTCTAACACTTATCCACATTCCAAGTATTTTCCAAAACCATTCATTTACTCACGATCATTCACTTGGACACCTTCTTATTAGACTAAGTTGCGTCCAGTAGAAAGTTTTGGAGCTTGATTCTGTTTGGTGGTGCATTCCATGTTAACTATTTATGGAAAGATCCACAATTGTTTAGATTATTGATATATGGGAAACTGCATGTAAATACATATATATCACTTTAAGTCTAGGGAATCGACTTTTAAAAAGACCCGTTTTAAAACAAATTTTTACAAACCTGTTTTCAAAAATTTGTTTGGGGAATAAGTGTTTGGTTTTTCCATGCTTGATCACTAAACTTCCTATTCTTATCCCCACCTCGCTCCCTTTAAGAGTAGCCGATTTCTCCTTGTTTGTTGTTTTGATGTTGTCTTTTATTATTTTTAGTAGATAGGATGTTACGTTGTTAAAATTGCGTAGTTAACTTTGAATTTGGTAGTTAAATATTGTTTGAATTTCAATTTTAATATAATGTTGTTCTTTTCAAATTGTGCATGGATTTTATTGTTAATCCCACCTTCCCGAATTGTTTGGGGGTGGTATTATTTATTCTATCATGATTTGTAGAAGATCCTCTATTTTAGAGTTTGTTTTGGAGTGAAGGTTGAGAATATTGTCGTAATTGGCATACCTATGATTAGATGTGGTGGTATGATGAAATCTAAGAGAGTTTAGAAGTTACTAGTCTAAATCCAGTATAAAAGATATTAGGGTTATTATAGAATCAAGAATATGAGTTGTTTCCGTTTTCGGGTTCGGAAATTTTATTGTTTCCGGAAATTGCCTTAAAGCTTTTTGGCAACCTACCGATTCGTTTTAACAATTCAAAACCTATAAAAACTTTATTCATTCTACACTCACAACCCACACTACACCTAACTTCCATCTCTCACCTTTCACTCCCACGTTTCCGTTGTTTCTTCACCATTTTCACAAATCAGCACCTCGAACGCGCCATACGGAGGAGAGGACTTTCGCTCTACACATTTTTCAGAATTTTTGTATAGAGCGACTTTTCGCCAAGGGGTGAGCGACTTCAGCTCAAAAACTGGAATTCAAAATCTTGAGGCGCTCGCTACCGACTTCCATAGACCAGGGAAATTTCCGGTTTTTCGCGGGTTGTTCCCGGGTGATTTCAATTTGTTCCAGGCGTAGTTTTGAGATGACATCTCCTACAATAATACCGGAACAGTCTTTCAAAGATTTGTTTCAAAGCACTACTTATGGTGCTTGGTTTTGAGGTGATCACACACGTAGGCTGGGAACCGCTTATGGTTCTTGCTAGCATTTGTTCTTGGACTTGCCATGCCCGCTAAAATACAAGACCCATATTGCTATTGGGTAGATAATATGCATGTCTAGACTTATGACTTTTTGCATGAGGCTTATGGGTCCGGCATTTTCCGTGTAGAGGACCAAGGGACATATAACGTAGCCCTTGGTAGCTTGTCCCTTAATGTGATACGGTAATGTTCTTTATCATGCTAAACATATTAGGGGAGTGGCATTTTTCTTCTGCGAATGATGTCACTTGCGATGTTTTCCTTGCTTTAGCTGAGGAACGCCTGCTATATGACCTTCCTAAGACCTTAATGTCTAGTTTAGCACGAGCCCATAGCATGAGGCATAAGTATCTTCTTATGCCTATATTAGTTTGTCGTATTATACTATGTTTCTTCCCTATTTTTTGTGCCCGTTTCACTGACTGGGTTGGGGTCGACATTGTGAGACCCACCAATTCTATTATTCAATCTTTCCGTGCAATGACTTGGCAAGGGTGGAGGATACAACCTCATCAGGTTGCACCTTACACCCCATCCGACCAAGTGGCGCTTAATAGGTTAGGATCCGTAGATGATAAATGGCGGCAAGCTAGGCAAATTATAATGGCATGGCAGGATGCGAAGGAACCTCACTTCTTTATAGAAGAGGAGGATGACGAGTAAACTTATTTGGAGTGGAGGTAAGTTTTTAGTTTCGGTTAGTGTCTACTTATGTCCCAAGCAATTTAATTCTGTTAACCCCATAATGGGTGGAACTCTTATAGAGTTGCGTCAGTTTTTTTATTTCCTATATTAGTATGTTCTAACCTTGTTTTGCAGATGTTCCAGAATTTCACGCATTTCCATGGTATTTTTCTACCCTCTTTATTTAAATGCTTTGAGGACAAAGCATGCTTCTTGTTTGGGGGGGCATAGAAATACGTGTAATTAAAGCATTTGTTAGGATATAGATATGTATAATATGCATTTGTTTTCAAGTTAAAAATTTCAAAAATATAAATAAATAAGTTTATGTTATACACTTAGGAATATTGGTATTGTTTTCTTTCTCTATGCTCTTAACAATCTAGAAGTCTCACGTAGCTTTTGTATCAGAATAATTGTTAGAAACTTAGGTTAATATGTAGGTAATAATCTTTGCATCTATCTATAAATATATTACATGAGTATCTATGATTGTTAGCAAGATAAGTTTTGAAATCTAGGCTAGAGTACTTATTCTACAAATCCTGTGAGAATATAGCCTAAAGCCTTATATGAAGCGAAACATTTGAGAAATGACACAAGGGAGAAGTAAAATCCGGATAGAGAAATCACACGTCCACTTGCTTGATCACTATGCCATATCCTAAGTGAGAATTTAGGCCCTCTTTGGATCGATATAGCCAGAAATTCAAACCTATGAATTATTTTCCGCTAGTCCCCTCTGAGCCTTTCTTTAGCCTTCCATAAACCACAATTCCTTTACCCCTGTTACAAAAACAAAACAAAATAAAAAATTCAACTTACCCAATCTAGAATAAGTCCGAGAATAGAATGAGTGAAAAAAAAAAGAAGAGAAAAACCTGTGTAAACAAAAATTAGTTAGTTGCTTCAGAAAAAGAAAAGAAGTTTCCATCCAAGGAAAAGAAAAAAATAGAAATAAATAAAAACTCCAAAAATAGAATAAAAGGGAGTCAAAAGCCAAAGAAAATAAAAAGAAAAATATGGCTAAGGATGGAAACAAAGTATAGAAGCAAAAGAAAATAACAAGGTTTTCTCTAAGTTACATAATATGAAGACTCTATTATCTCAGACTTGTCCTTTTGAATATCCATTTCCTTCCTTCTTAAACCATTTCCTAATCCCCGCAACACCTAATAAAGACCTCTAGCTCAATTAGGAATAGGTTAGTGTGATAGTAAGTGGCAGATGTGTTTCGACTCCGGCTTCCTTGTTTGTCATTGAGATTGTAAGGTAAAGTGTGCCCGCATTAATCGGAGTAGCTTAAACTTGAGCGGAAAAATCGAGTGGTTTTGTCTTGACATTTATGTGAGGACCTACTTAAGGGGCTTATTCCTAGTTTTCATAAACGAACCTGCTAGGCATTTCATAATATTACTCATAGTATATATATTTGTATCATAGATGATTGATTATTATGCATATATTAGTTTAGGTTTTTGACTTGGTTATTCTTATTCAATTGCTAGTGAGATGTATAGATAGTTGAGACATGAATGAGGAAACAATAGTTTTATTTCTTAGTCGTTGTAGTATAGATGAAGTTTGTGAGTACCTTCACTAGAAAACTCTCACGAGGCTATAACTCGTCCACTAGGGAATTCCTAGTGGTTTAAGGCCTTGTTGCATATGGTCAATGCAATCGCACTCAGCGAAACGAGAGTAGTTAGAACTCCATTTTTGGTCACTTATTCTAATTTCTCATATTTGCTTGAGGACAAGCAAAATGCTGTTTGGGGGTGGTTTGATAAGAGCCCAAAACTGTAGTTTTAACCCCTTAACAATCGTACCTTTAGACCAATTATGTGAATAATAAGTAAGAGTTAATACTGATTACGTGTTTTTATGCATTTCAGGCTTCAAAGTCCATTATGTGCAGAAATGTGCCACTTTAGCGAGATAAAGGAGCAAAGGTCGGTTGCTAAGGAGTTATGTGATTAAAGGCCAAGATTCAAGAAGACAAAGCCTCTGTAAAGCCCGGTCAAAAGAGGAAAAGTCAAAGTCCACGCGGGCAGAAACAGTGCACAAAGTCAACAGAACTTCCGAAGACCATATCTTTGAACTTAGGGGAATTGGGCCTACCTTACGTCAAAACGACCGGCTCGGAAAGAGCTTTCCAATGGTCCAAGCCTTGGCCCAATCAGAGGAGGAAAAGTGGACGAAAAGTCTGTCGAAGCCAACTGCAGCTGAAGAGCCCATTTTGGACTAAAGAAATTGGTTTTGGGCCCGATTTTCCGGCCCAAAACATGGCTCCAAGCCCATGCACGATTTTTGGATCTGGAAGTATAAAAACAAAAGCTTGACTCTTTGTTAATGGCAGTTAGGTTAGGAAGCTAATGTTAATGGAGTTTAGGGTTAGAAAAAGTTAGATCTAGATTAGTTAATTACTTAGTTTTCATTCCATTAATTAGTTTCATTCTTTGTTTTAGCTTAGTTATTTAAATCATTAAATATCATTCATTAGATAAATAAAATAGTTGTTATTCATTCAATCATATCTTGTTCTTATTGTTCTATTAGATAAATAAAGTTAATTAGTTCTCCATAATCTAGTTTCATTTTCATTTATTTATTAGCTTAAATCATTAGATTTACTTATTTGTCATTATTAGTTTAATTCAATTATTGCATGAGTAGTTTCAAATTGAGTTTAAACAAATAAAGTTCAAATCTTTATATTATGTCTTGTTTAGATTCAATTGTTGGGAATGGTAGAATAGAAAATTCACATCAAATCATTACTCTCACCATTGTTCCTTTTGGGTTTGATTAGTTGAATTCAATTTAAGTCTTGAGGGTTTAAGAGTGGAACGAATCCTTACTCATTATATTGCATGATTATGACTTGAGAGTAAGAAGAATTGATTTAAACGTAAGAACGGTAGGATTACGTATTAGTGTTGTTAACATGATATTAGGATTCTACTATTTTTACGGGTATCAATGTGTATAGCTGTAACGCCCGTATTTAAAATACTTATTTATTTATTAATTAATTAATTAAATTATTTATTTAAAATTCCCTGGATTGGATTTGGGATATGTGGGCCTGATTTCTGGGCCCGAGTCTGTATTGGGCTTAGGTTTCGAACCCAAGTATATATTCATATTTTTCTAGAGATTGAATAGGGTTTGGAGTGCAGTTCAACAGGTCAGCTGGTACCTACCAGAACAAGGAGAAATTAAAATCAATTGTGATGGATGTTCACTGGGAAATCCGGGAAGAGGACGCTATTTGGTTTAACATTCAGAGATTACCAATCCAACTACATTGGGCATTCGGGCACAAGGTCGGGGTGGTCACCAATTATGAAGCGAGAAAGCATTGCGATTGTATTATTAGCCAGAGATTGCCATTGCATGGCTGGAGGGTAATATGGATAGAAACCGACTCCCAATCGGTTGCCCAATCTTTTGCAAATGATCACATTCCATGGAAACCGAAGACTAGATGGGAAAGAGCCACTCATAACTTGATATCCTACTGGGATAACACATAGTTGGAGAGAAGCTAACTTTAGTCTCGACTTCAAAGCAAAGCATGGGGCGACTTTGGATTTTGATGCATCGGAATGGAGTGCATCACGTCCATCTTTTGTGCCCAAAATCGAGAGCCCTGATCAGGTGTACTTTAGATTTAGCTAGAGTATGTTCACTCTTTTTGCAATATGGTGGGATCCTTTTCTGTAACTGGTTAATGTTGACTCATCATGTAACCTTATATTAATATTAATATATTCACATTTTGCCTGCAAAAAAAATAGGGTTTGGAGATAAAAATAAAATAAAAAAATGGAGGCGGAGATAAAAGCTCGTTGGCTAGAGCGTTGGAGCGCAACGATTCGGACGATGAGGGATTCGTGGAGTTTTAAGACAGGTGAGTAGATTAGTTTTCTATTTCACGTCTAACTTTACTGTTAAAGGTTTCTGCTCATGTTTTCGATTCATTATTCTGTTATTATTATTCGTCCTGTCATTATTAAAATTGGTTAAACTGTCTTTTGAAACTCTGTTGGACTGCTCAAACTCCGGAGGCCGTTAATGGCATCGCGAGCCCGAGATAATGGATTCGTCTTGTCATTGTTAAAATTGGTTAAACTGTCTTTTGAAACTCTGTTGGACTGCTCGAACTCTGGAGGCATCAATGGCGTCGCGAGCCCAAAAACAATGGAATCGTTCTGCCTTTTTCGATGTTTAAACTCTTTTTATTGTTGTTGTGGTTTTGTATTGGTTGGCTAAAGTCGGGGTCAAGTGTTTGATGTCGGGTGTTAAAGTTTGGTTGGGTGCTGTCAAAGCTTTGACAGGCGTTAATGGCGGTCGGATCCAAGGTTGATACTGCGATACTGTGGTGGTGTTGATTTTGTAGTTTGAATTGTTATTTTGTATTGTGGGTTGGTTGATTGATGAATGGGGGTAGTGAGGAGGTTTGAGTGTTGATTGAAAGCTTCAAGGATGCGACAATGGCGGTCAGATCTTGGTTGGGGAGTAATTTTCGAAGTGTATAGGTTAGAGTTTTGTGTGTATTAAAGTGGCGGGGCTTTTCGCAGAGAGTCCAACCGCTGGGTTAAAATGGGATGGAGAGGAGAGATGGTAGTGGCCGGCACGCGAGCAGGTGCGGTGGTGGAGCTGCAGCTGAAGAAGATGACCTGATGGTTTCTCTTGGCCTGGGGCTTGGGCCTTAGATGGTTGCTGGGCCGAAATCTAATTTTGGTTGTTGGGCCAGTTTCATTTCTATTTGTTTTGTTTTGGGCCAGTTTCTTTGGTTTAGGTTGGGCCCGATTTAGGTTAAGTTGTTTGGGCCAAAAACTAATTAGGTTTCTTGGGCCGGTTTCTAAGTTTTGTTGTGGGCTTAAGTAATTTTTGTGAACCTGTGAGCCGGAACTAAGTTGTGTTTCTTTGGGCCTGATTCATTAGTTGTTTGGGCCAGTTCTATTGTTATGTTGGGCCAGTCCATATAAATTAAAATAGATCCAATGGGGTTTTTAAATATTTAGACTTTTGGGATTTGGTTTGGGGCTTTGATTGTGGACTTTTGACTGTATAATTGTGCTACTTTTTATGTTGTAAATTGTATGGACAAATCAAATGTTAAAATGGTGCGGAAGCCTGCATAATTTATTAGTCATTATCTAAGAAAGATTTGACGTTGAGGTTGGGTATTTTTGACACGTGACGAGATTGAAATCTTAGGAGACATAATATTCCTAAAACGTTATAAAAATGTTAGGCGGTACGTTTGGAGAAATTGTGACATTAAGTGGTGTGTGGAAATTGTTGTTATGTTAAATGATATCATATGTTAGGATATCTATTAAATGCAATATCTTTGAGAAATGGATATAAACGCGCCATTATTATATATGTGAGATGCTACTATGAGATAGTATAGTATGTGTGGATATTTTCCCACGGGATTGTAGCTTAGTGAAATAATATATTGGCATGTGAAAGAATGAAAGTTGTTATGAGATGTATTGAGATAATTCTAAATATATTTGATTTAGTGCAATAATGTATTTGACATGCACGGGATATAGTGAAATGATTATTCTTATATATAAAGGTATGACACTTGAATAAATTACGTAACGAAAATCCTTGAACCTAGCTACCACAACTCATGTGATTTGGCCCTAGTGAGGGGCGTATGTGATACGATTGGCCCTTCTGGCGTTTCAGTGAATCTGAATGGCCCTTCTAGCATAGCCGAATAGTGGCTTGATTATTCCGTTCGCAAAATTAGAACGAGACGCGCAATATTTTATGCCGAAAAGGGGCAGTACTCAGATAATGGCTTTCATGTGAGAGTTACCTGGTGTGCGGCATCCCGATCAGGGTAGTTACGCACGGAGTGGTTCATTATGTGAGGGGAGGCATGTGGATGTACATGTTCGGCGTTGGGAAGCGATTGTGGTAGCCAGGGAAACTAGGTAAAAAATAGATACGACGTGATTTTAGGGACACGCAAAGAAAGCCTTAATTAATATAATTATGGTAATATGTTGGTTAGTGATATATCTTTAGATAGATGATTGTATATTGTTTTGCAGAAGGGTGGGTCAAACTAATTACTTGTGCAGAGACAACCTACTCTGTAATTGAGCATGAAATACGGTAAGTATAGAATATGCTTGGCTGGTTATTAGTTTAGTTAGAACCTAAGGCGCCTCGTGGAGAAACTAAATGGCTTTTATTATGCATATGGTTTGTTATGTGGTTAGTAGGAAGTTAAGGCACCTCAGTGGAGAAACTACCTGCCTTACTTATTGTAGTTAAGAATGTCGTATTAGTTGTTGGAAATTAAGGCGCCTCGGTGGAGGAACTAACTGCCTTATGGATTGTGTATGTATATGTATAAGTATATATTGTATTTTAGAGCTACTCACACCAGCATTTTTATAGTGCTGACCCGATTTGCATGTTTGCTTATCGGGTGTGTTCATTAAATGAACATAGTTGATAAGTCTTGACAGGTTTAATGTTGAAGAAGGTTGGTTGCTGCTTGTAGTTTGCGTTAGCGTCGCATTTAAAGATAGGATTTTGTTTTCCCTTGAGGTGAAATAGATTTTCAATTGAGACAATGTTATTTGTATTTTTATTTGTAATTTTAAATAAAGAGTTATTGAAAAGAGATTTGTAACCTAATCTTATTTGTGAATTTTTGTAATGAAGAGGACTTTTGTTTAATTTAAAATTTTTATTGGTTTTTAATTATCCGCATATTTAAACTGTTTATGGGTTTTTGGAAGTTGAGAGTGCATCACACCTCGAATATCGAAGAGTCAGGAACAAATATTGTTTTTCCAAATTCTGTCAAAATTCGGGGTGTGACAAATTGGGTACCTCTCGTTGCTTGTTTTTCAAGAAAAGTGTATGCCTTAGTAGTTCCTTTATCTATGAAACAACCGCGGTTCATTATATCAAGTGTTTCTTTTTGATGATCGGAAAGTCCATTAAAGAATGAAAGCACAAGGACAGCGGTGTCGAACTAATGATGGGGACATTCTAAAAGAAGATCGGTAAAACAACTTCATGCTTCCGTAAAGGATTCATGAGGATGTTGGCGAAAGAATTGGATCTTCTGAAGCATTTTAGTAGTTTTCTTCTGAGTGTAGAATTTGATCATTAATGATTGTACAAGTTTTGGCCATGTGTCGAGAGATTGTGGCGTTTGTCCTGCTAGCCAAACTGAAGCTTTATCAACTAAGGTGAAAGGAAACAACCTTAGCAAGACTTGTCCGTTGGAGACGGATGGATATTGGAATGTGGTGGCTACTTGCTAAATCCTACAAAGGTGATTGTAAGGTTTCTCATGGTCTAAACCATGATAAACAGGTAATAATCCAAAAATGTTGGGCAGGATTCGAAAATCACCTTCAATATCCTCGAGTTTGATGCAGGAAGAAAGTCCTTCTTGTAAGGCAGTATAGAATTCCGAAAGAGGCTTCTCAGTTGGTGGAGTATCGTCGGCCATAACAAATGGAGCTGATGGCGACAAAGGATTTTGACGATTTTTATTAACAGATGAAGAACTTTGTTGAGGTGAGAACTTACGCAATTGTCTATCGTATTTTCTTCTACGATAAGTATGTTCAAATTTCTTACTATGACCAGACCTTAATCTCATGCAAGCACAAGGTTGAAATCTGAGGCACACGAGGAACAAAATTTTACATGTATTTTATGATTGACGTAAGCATTAGAAGTGAACAACGTAGGCCTACGCTGCTGCTAATGTAGTAGTGAAGCGAGGAATACGTGTGCTTAAACCAACAGCCAAGTTACATGAGAGATATGAAGGAGGCTTTCCATGCAAGCACGTTCCTTAATTAGAGAACCTCAATCTTTCAAGTTTCCTAGACACCGTTGGAATATGTTTATGTTTTATGATTTTTTTTTTTATGTATAATTTATGCAGACAATAAAGGAACAAGAAATGCAAATATTGTTTTAATTAATTAACTAATTATTATGTTTTTATTACTTTTTTTTGTTTTATTTTATTTTTTTTATATGTTGGCACGAAATATATATATACACGAAAACACAAAGCATGCAATATATCAGACAATGTAGATAATGCTAAAAACAGGTATCACGCAACATGCTATAGACATTACACACTAATTATGCGATTAACATGTTCCTATCAGGCATCACTACTTAAAACTAATCATGCGATATAACATATCCACTAAACATGCAATGTATTACATACCTAATAAGATATTATACTAGACTACGCATGTATCGTATAAAAATTTGATTTCATCAATACTCATTGAGATTGCAAATGTTATATAGAAAGCAGTTTCACCCCGAAGGGTTTAGAAACAACTTACCCAACTCAGATTTTAACCCTCGTTGGAATGTTCTCCTCTTTCTTGACAAAATCAAATTATTATACAAACATTCCACTCATACGTATACATAAATATAAATAGGCAAATCATAATCACTCAAACGTATATTATATACATTAACATGCGTACACACACCATTCATACATATATCTATTCTAACATGTAAATACAAATCCATATCATATTATATATGTATTACATATGAGATAAACACAAGTGAATCATGCAAAGATTATATTAAAAATTAGAACCTATGAGCATCCCGCAACTTCACAAAAGAAACCAAACCGTTGTTTCAATCCATGCGAACGTGTCGAAATCCTGATGGTACTGGAAGAATCCAATACAGCTGCAAAGAACTCAGAATAGTACTGAAGTGTCACAGAATAGAAGGTTATGTCGTTGAAATTGGGTAGGAAACAGGCACAAAAAAGCCAGCGCATGCGACAAAAGAAGAAGCGCGTGCAAGTCGTATGACTCGCGTGAGCGACAATTTAACTTGTGCACGCGACCCTATTAGTGAACAGTCGTCTTAATTTTTCACAATGACGATAAGTGCTCAAAAAGTGCTATTTAACCCTCGATTATGCCTCTTGTTTAGCCATCCTAGTGGACTAATAGTGTTTATAAGTTGTGTTTTAAGATTCTACAAGTGAAAAAGAGAGTTTTGTAGAATATTAGAGAAAATGGGGTAACATGAAGCAATTCAGAGCATTAAAGATCACATGGGAGGCCCGTGGACAATCATGGAGAAGGCCAAGGAATTGGAGCTATTAAAGATGCGACTTGGACCTATTTTAAGCCTATTTGGAAGCCCAAGGCCAAAGGATTCGTTGCTTGGACCAAAGCCCGCAAAAGAGGATAGAAGGATAGAAGCGGAAGAGAAAATAGGCTTATGCGTCTGGGACGCATGGATCGAGTGTCCAGACGCATTGATCAAGTCTGGGACGCATGGATCGAGCGTCCAGACGCATTGATTAAGTCTGGGATGCATGAATAGTACGTCCAGACGCATGAATCGACACTGTAGCCAATTCCTTCTCAGTTTTGAAGACGAAGTTGGACTCTGAAAGAAGTCTATTTGTATTAGGAAACAAATGACGGTTTGGAATGCTTCTAGAGCTCATTGTAGCCCCTATAAATAGAGGACCTAAGTGCCTCATGTAATTTGTGAATTCACTTATATTCTTGTCTCCAGAACTTGAGGCAGAGAGAGATTAATAATAAAACATCGGTTTTAACTAGCTGAGTCTTAATAAATTAGTCTTTCTAGTCTTATGTTCTTCGACTCTTCTTTTTCGTGTTCTTCCTTCTTTATGGAAGGCTAATCTTCTCCTTCAAGGGAGGAGATGAAGCCAGTGCTTAAGGTTTAATGATTCTTCTGGTTCATGGTGTTCTTCAATCTTGTTATTTCTTTATGTTTTTAGTTATTAGTTCCATTGCCCACACCAGGGGATGGAAGTATAGAATAGGGTTTATATTTTGCAATATTAATATCATGCTAGTGTTCTTTAATTTTCTTCTAGTAGTATAGTTCTTTAGAGTTAGGGAAGTATTCTTTGTGTTGCCTTAGAAGGGGTAGCTCAGGGAGTGGCTGCCTAGGGGAAGTATTCTTTGTGTTTGCCTTAAGTAGTGATTCATTGAATGGCCGCCCTATTTGGAAGTACTCCTTGATGTTGCTCTTGGTAATACATTGAATGGCTGCCTGAGCTTACATAAAAGGAAAGAAGATATTAATAGCATAAACGTAGGAACAACCTTAAGTAGAGTTAATTGTTAACGATGTTTCGTCCAAGAGGGCATCGGCACTTGCTCGATTGCCTAATTGTAGTCTACTTGTAAGAACAACCATGAAGCAAAAGGTCATAGATTAAAAGTATTGGTGGATTCTAATATCTTGAATTCCCTCTCTTATAAATTCCCAATAGTTTAGTTAATTTAGTTTAGTTTAGCATTAGAATCTAAATCTCTATAATCATAGTTTTTAATCCCTTAAATCCCCTTTCCAGTCCTGTCCTTCACATAACATACACTTAAAAGTGGAACGATACCCTACTCATCCTTTACTTATTGAGGGATAATTAGGTTTTGATACGCTTCTATTTTGTTCAACGACCATCATCTATCTACATCAACCATCATCTATCTACATCACCCATCATCTCATCTACACACACAAAAAGAGGCAGTGTCAAATGGCGCCGCTGCCGGTTTAAGTTGTTTATGTTTAACGTTTTCTTTCAAGATTAGAATTTTTGATCTTGAGGTAATTTTAGCCGCATCATCCATCCTTTTAAGAAAGAAAGAAGCTTGAAGGACATCTCGAAGACAAGATCTACCATCCAGGTTAGTCGAATCTTCATTCTTTTTATTGCTTTCTTAGTATAGTTGCATCATAGTTTAGTTTTATTGCTTTCTAGTATAATTGCATTTAGGACCTTTTCAACAATTGAAGTTGTAAGCCAACATAGTGAAACATCAAACTCTAGTGTTTCTTGTCTGAATCTTGACAAACGGACTATCGTCTGTGGGCAGTGGTACTTAAGCAATCCAAGTGATTCACCATATCCCTAAAAGAGACAGCTTTAGACAACGGGCGAGATACTAGCTGCAAAGCCCAACCCACTTGAAGGAAAGTAGTTTTACATTTTAGTATAATTTAGAATAGTTGCATATTATTCAAGCATTGTAGGATAGTTTTTCGTCATTTTCGCATAGCATTTTCTAGTGTATGCCCCGTCGTCCATATTATCGTCCGGTAAGAACACAACAGTTGACAAGGTTTAACAACCGACTCACAAGAATACTAGACGAGATTGATACAATGGCGATTAATAATGATGGAGGTGTTTTGGACACCAATAATCCCGAAGCTATCCCATGCAATGCAATACAATGAGAGGAAGAAAGCGAGCAATTTCTATTCGCCAATCATTGGAGACCCACCCAAATATTGATTTTTTCGAGACGAAGCTAATCAATTTGAACTTAGAGCATCGGTAATCTCTATGCTTCCAAAGTTCAATGGTTTAGATAATGTTCAACCTTATGTTCACATGAACAAATTTCTATCGATCCTCGGAACTTTCAAGAACGAGAATATCGGGGATGAGAGTATCAAGTTAATTCTTTTCCCTCTCCCTCGAAGGTAAAAGCATCCGAATGGTTAAGCTGCGACAACCGATCAATTCAATCAACAATGGGAGAAGTTGAGAACAAAGTTTATGAACAAGTTCTACCCACCCCGTAGAACCGGTCTGATGCAATGCAAGCCATCGATCAATTTCAAAGGGAAGGTGATCAAGAATATCATCAAAGCTGGAAGAAATTCAATAATCTGCTAGCCTCATGTCCACATCATGGTTATGATAAGAACACATTTGGCACATTTTTTCTTCGAGGACTTTCTACTATGAACAAGCGAGATGATACGATCAATGCATCAAGGTAAGTTTACATCATTGGATGGAGAGGAAGCCTACAACTTTCTTGAGAATTTAGTGAAGACACTCAACAATGGAGTACTAGCAACGAGGGCGTAGCTAGAGTGGAGGGTCTTGAAGAAATTTGGCAACCAAATTCAAGAAGACCCAAATCAAGCAATCTTTATCAATTATGGCAAGCCTATCAATAGGACTTGAAAATCTGAACAAGAAGTTTGATCGGTTCTCCATGAATCCTCCAAAACCAAACAATTTCCAAGCTAAACCACGACCATCCAAGCCTTGTTATACCATTTGTGAGCTATGTTCGATGAAGGCCACACCACCAAGAAGAGTGTTAAGTACTATTACTAATGCGAGAGGCATGTAGTATCAACTCTTTAGGAAGAAATAACCAGTTCAATCAGGGACAGAATTATTGGAAGCCACAAAATACAAATTAGAGGAATTTTCCTCCAGGATTTCAGAATCATCAAATCGGTTCGAGAATAACCGATGATCGGTTCCAAAACCGCCAAAGAACCATACGTAAATCAGCGGTCGTACGGAACCATCAATACCAAGCCAACACAAACAGAGAGTTAGTACCAGATCTTATGAGTGGATATATTGCCCCTACGCCTCAGTCGAGCAAAGCAGTTACCCCACATCTGGAAGATGCTATCACCACCATTGTCAATGAGCTGAAACAGATAAATCAAAGAACCCAGAAGTTAGAGAATAACTTTAGTGTCATTCAAGGCCAGATAGGGCAAATCGCTGCCGCCTTGATAGAGAGATCAAAAGGAGCATTACCAAGCCCGGCGAGAGACCAAACCGAAAGGAAGAGGTGTCTTGCGGTGGATAACCGGAGATTACTCGGTCGAATGCCCAAGTTAATAGTCGTCACCACTCGAGGTCGGGGCAAGAAAGTTGATAACGAGGATTGTCTATGAACCCGGGAAAAGATTCTCGCAGAGCCTAAGGTAACTTATGTCCCCACCATCCCGCTGATTTCGACATTCCAAATATATCTAGTGTTGTGCCACCCTCTTTGAAGAAACCTGTTGCAAAAGAAGTTGAAGGAACTCTTGTGGAAGTAAGTAAGAAGAAGCCATCACGAGTGACTCCACCGTTACTCCACTATTTGTTACCAAGCCAACCGTTTAAAGAAGAGAACCGATATTGAAGAATCCGCCAAAGACCGTTTCCTTGAAACTAGTGAATACCGAAAGGATGACCCAAGACAAGGAGATTTGCGATGTATTTCAAAATTTCTGATTAATATCCCATTTTCGACCGCCATCAAGCAAGTTCCCTCATATGCCAAGTTCCTGAAAGATCTAGTAAAGAAGAAGACCAACATTCGGAAGAAGCTTTTATCGCCCAAAGATGGTCATCGTACCTTCCGAGATTCTATCGGTGGTGAAACCGAAAGATCCCGAAGTCCAACTGTTACATGCAGTGGAGATTCTTTGGAGGAACAAGCTTTATTAGATTTGGGTGCCAGTGTGAATCTTCTACCATATTTCGTCTACAAGAAGTTGGGCTTGAAGGATCTAAAACCAAGTGAGGTTACTTTACAGTTGGCAGAGAGATCAGTGAAGATACCTAGAGGAATCATTGAAGACGCGTCATAGTCAAGATCGAAGATTTCTATTATCCGGTTGATTTCATAGTACTTTCGACCACGGAACCTACATCGGTAGGCGGATACCAATCATTCTAGGCGGAGACCATTCTTGGCCACTACGCAAATGCACTCATCAATTTGTCAAAACGGTAATATGACGCGTTATCCTTTGGTAATATGAAAGTCGAGACCAATGTTTTCCATATGTTACAAAGAACCACGGGGAGGTATGTGTTGTGAGCGAGGTATGCATGATTGAAGCGTTGCTAAGACGGGATTATCGACTTCATTCATATCCCTGGCGACGAAGTTATTGAAAGCTCGACGGATTTCAGATTGTGAGGAACTTAGTGTTGAGTCAATCAATGCGATTTTGGATTCATCACCTGTCATGGATGACATCAAGTTCAAAGAAAAGCTTGAATCGCCTATGCTTGATGGACCACCTAAAGAGCTTAAGAAGGAGCCACCTAAGCAAGAATTGAAGCCTTTACCGTCTACACTCAAGTACGTTTTCTTGGGAGATTTTGGAACCTACCCAGTAGTCATTGCATCAGATTTGACTGCGGAGTAGGAATCCAGGTTAGTAGCACTTTTAAAGGAACACAAGTCAGCTATAGGTTGGACAATTGATGATATCAAGGGGATCAGTGATAAGTGCTCAAAAAGTGCTATTTAACCCTCAATTATGCCTCTTGTTTAGCCATCTTAGTGGACTAATAGTGTTTATAAGTTGTGTTTTAAGATTTCAGGGTAAAAAAGAGAGTTTTGTAGAATATTAGAGAGAAAATAGGGTAAAATGGAGCAATTCGAGACATTAATGATCACATGGGAAGCCCGTGGACAATCATGGAGAAGGCAAGGAATGGAGCTATTAAAGATGTGACTTGGACCTATTTTAAAGCCTATTTGGAAGCCCAAGGCCAAAGGATTCGTTGCTTGGACCAAATCCAAAAGAGGATAGAAGGATGGAGCAAAAAGGGGAAAATAGACTTTCGAAGTCCGAGACTCATGGATCGTGAGTCGGACTCAATGCTCACATCTGGGACGATAGATCGTGAGTCGGACACATTTCTTGAGTCGAGACGCATGGATAATGAGTCCGACGCATGAATCGATTAACCGTAGCCAATTCCTTCTCGGTTTTGGAGGCGAAGTTGGACTCACGAAGAAGTCTATTTGTATTAGGAAACAAATGACGGTTTGGAATGCTTCTAGAGCTCATTGTAACCCCTATAATTAGAGGACATAAGTGCCTCATGTAATTGGCCAATTCACTTATATTCTTGTCTCTTAACTTGGAGAGAGATTAATAATAAAAGATCGGTTTTAACTAGCTGAGTCTTAATAAATTAGTCTTTCTAGTCTTATGTTCTTTGACTCTTCTTCTTCTCGTTCTTCGTGTTCTTCCTTCTATATGGAAGGCTAATCTTCTCCTTCAAGGAAGGAGATGAAGCCGGTGCTTAAGGTTTAATGATTCTTCTGGTTTATGGTGTTCTTCAATCAGGTTAGTTCTTTATGTTTTTAGTTATTAGTTCCATTGCCCACACCAGGGGATGGAAGTATAGATTAAGATTCTTATTTATTACAATTGAATATCATGCTAGTTTAGGGTTTTATTTATTGCAATTGAATATTTGCTAGTAACATGCTTTTATTTATTGTAATTTAATATAATGCTAGAATAGAGTTTTATTTATTGTAATTGAATATTATACTATTATTCTCTACTTTTCTTCTAATTGTGTAGTGTTTTAGAGTAAGGGAAGCATTCCTTGTGTTTGCCTTAGATGGTGATTCATTGAATAGCTGCCCAAGCTCACATAAAAGGAAAGAAGATACTAGTAACATGAACATAGGAACAACCTTAAGTAGAGTTAATTGTTAACGATGTTTCATTCAAGAGGGCATCGGCACTCGCTCGATTGCCCAATTGTAGTCTACTTGGAGAACAACATGAAGCAAAAAGTTATTGAATCAAAAGCATTGGTGGATTTGAATCTCTTGAATCTATATCTCTTATATTCTCTCCCTATTTCCAATTCTTAGTTTTAGTATAAGTTTAGTTTAGTTTAGTTTAACATTAGAATCTACAATATCTATAATAATAGTTTTAATCCCTCAAACCCCCTTTCCAGTCCTATCCTTCACATAACATACACTTAAAAGTGGAACGATACCCTACTCATTCTTTACTTATTGAGGGATAATTAGGTTTTGATATGCTTCTATTTGTTCAACGATCATCATCTATCTACATCACCCATCATCTCATCTACACACACAAAAAAAGAGGCGATTGTGTCAAATACTGCCGGGCGGGGATATAATTAATTGTAGCCCCAAGGTGTCAATATGGCCGCCGCTTTTAAGTTGTTTATGTTTAACGTTTTCTTTCAAGATTAGAATTTTGGATCTTGAGGTAATTTTAGCCGCATCATCCATCCTTTTAAGAAAGAAAGAAGCTTGAAGGACATCTTGAAGACAAGATCTACCATCTAGGTTAGTCGAATCTTCATTCTTTTTATTCTTAGCATAGTTGCATCATAGTTTAGTTTTATTGTTTTCTAGTATAATTGCATTTAGGATCTTTTCAACAATTGAAGTTGTAAGCCAACATAGCGAAAAATCAAACTCTAGTGTTTCTTGTATGAATCTTGACAAACGGACTATCGTCTGTGGGAAGTGGGACTTAAGCAATCCAAGTGATTCACCATAACCCTAGAAGAGACAGCTTTAGACAACGGGCGAGATACTAGCTGCAAAGCCCAACCCAGTTGAAGGAAAGTAGTTTAGCATATTAATATAATTTAGAATAGTTGCATATTAGTTTAATTGCATTCAAGCATAGTAGGATAGTTTTCATCATCTTCGCATAGCAAGAATACTAGAGCGGGATTGATACAATGGCAGACGCGAAATGATGGAGGTGTTGTAGACACCAATAATCCCCGGTTATCCTACCCATGCAAGCAAGCATAAGGAGGAAGAAGTTGAAGCAATTTCTATTCACCAATCATTGGAGACCCACCCAAAGAAGATTGTTTTTCCGGATACGAAGGTTAACCGGTTTGAACTTAGAGCATCTGTAATCTCTATGCTTCCAAAGTTCAATGGTTCGCATTAATGTTGACCATATGTTCACATGAACAAATTTCTATCAGTCCTCAGAACTTTCAAGAACCAGAATATCAAAGATGAGAGTATCAAGTTGATTCTTTTTTCGCTCTCACTAGAAGGTAAAACATCTGAATGGTTAACTGCACAGCCGATCAATTCAATAGACAACTGGGAGAAGTTGAGAACAAAGTTTATGAACAAGTTCTACCTACCCACCCCGTAAGATGATCTGTCTGCAAGCCATCAGCAATTTCAAAGGGAAAGTGACTGAAGAATATCATCAAAGCTGGGAGAAATTCAATAATCTGCTAGTCTCATGTCCACATCATGAATACGATAAGAGCACACTTGCTCATTTTTTCTATCTAGGACTCTCGATGATGAACAAGCAGATGATACAGTCAATGCACAAAGGAAAGTTTACATCTATGGATGGAGAGGAAGCTTTCAACTTTCTCGAGAATTTAGCTGAAGAAACACAACAGTGGACTACTAGCAACGAGGATGTCGCTAGCATAGAGGGGGAGCTAAAGCAATTTGGCTACCAAGCACATAAACAATCGATCAAGAATCGAAGTCTACATTGGCCGGCCACCAAAGATTGAAACTCGAGTAAGAAATTTAATCGGTTCTCTATGAATCCCTCCAAGTTCAACAAGTCTCAAGCTAAATCTCTCCCAATCATGCAAGCTAGCCAACATCGCGAAGTCCTGTTGGGACACTTCTCATGCAACTCTAGAATGTCCCGGTTACTATCAACATGCATCGGTTAGAGTACAATATAAACTCATTTCGGAGAGGCCCAACCAAGGTGGTAATAACTTTCAAGGTAATTATTGGAGCAGAATCTTTGGACCACCGTGTTCTCAAGATCAAACTTATATTCCACGGACAAGTCAAGTTTCACGGTTGGTCCCTCAACAACAATTATACTCTCTCAACGTAATTCCAACACAAGGAGAGTTAGTGCCCGATCCTAGGAGAAATTATGCCACACCCGCCAACTGGAGAATTCAATTACTTTGCTATCACGCGAAAAAATCGAAGTTGAAAGTGTTTTAGAGCTTCTTGCGATCAAACTCAATCTCCGGCAATCTCGGGCAAGTCAATGTTCTAGAATGGAGTCTCTAGAGGCTAAAGGTCGACAAACTCACCAACGCTTTGTCCGTAGAATACACAAGCCACTCAACCCTAGCTTATTGGAACCAATATTGAAGAGTGAAGATGTATGCCACATTGGGACAACTTCTAGTTTTGATCACCTCCATGATCATGTCAGCTCAGTTACTACTCTCAGATCAGGATTGAAGATAGACAACAAGGTTGACTTACCTTCTCATGATGACATTGCTATAGAGCAATCGGTCAAGATTTCAAATGAATTTCAAAAGGAAGTGGGGGAAATCCTTTCCACTCCCATTTGTCAAGATGACCAAGACACGATATGCAAGAAGACCAAAGAGAAAGAAGAGCAAACACATGCTGATGTGTTTGTACCAAAGGCACCTTTTCCTATTTTTTTTGCTCAAAGCAAAAAGGACAATCAATTTTAAGAGATGAAGGAGGCATTTGAGAAAGATAACATCAATATCCCATTTCTCAAAGCGATCAAGCAGTTGCCATCATATGCCAAATTCTTGAAGGATGCATGCAACATAAAGAGAAGTACTCATGTTCCAAAGCAAAGCGTTTCTAATTTGGACAAACAACATCTATTATCCATCAGCAAGCTCCAGTCAAGCTCAAAGATCCAGGAAGTCCTACAATATCATGCAGGATAGGAGAAAAATTCACGGGTAATGCTCTTTTAGACCTTGGTGCTAGTGTTAATCTCTTGCCATATCATATGTACCAAGCGTTGGGCCTGGAGAACCTAAAGCCTACAAAAGTCAAATTAAAGTTAGCTGACCGTTCTACCAAGATTCCTAGAGGCATAGTTGAGGATGTTCTTGTTCAAGTAGCTGATTTCTACTATCCAGTGGATTTCATTGTAATTGACACCCAGGAAGCCTTTGATAAAATTCCAATTATTCTAGGCCGACCTTTCCTCGCTACCGCAAAAGCTTTGATAAATTGTCACAACGGTGAAATGAAGATCAACTTTGGTAAGATGTCCATGGACATAAACATCTTTCACCTGTTGCATAAGGATTGTGATAACACCGAAGGTGGAGAGGTGTACTTCCTTGATAGCATGATACAAGAATTCGGTCCCATTCGAAGATACAATTGAAAGTGCTCAATCTAAAACCTGTGGATGGACCGAGAACCCCACCACAGAGGCGTTGCTAGCCATGTTCTTGGAATCTCTACAGAAAATTCAGGGATTTTAAGTGAGCATAATGGAAAATTGGTAGAGAGAGTATCATACCTTGAGAAGATGAACTCTACATTTCGGGATGAACAACATACTTACGCCGGAAAATCGGTTACTAGAGAATCGGCTTTTAAAGAAGTTTTGGAAAACAACGGAATCTAGAAACCTGAAATGAGTCTTTCAAGCGAGAAAGTGAACCATATTGATAAGAAGCATTACACTATTGAAGCTTCTTCTACACCATCATTGTCTGAACAAGAGAAGTATGTAAACCAGTCTACCGCCCACCTTGAGCTTGATCGACCCGGACATCCATTATCATTACTGTGGTGGTAAAGGACACATCAGATACTATTATCCTGTTAGAAAGAAAGATTTTCATCAATCTTCTACACAGAGGAACCACAAGGCCTATCACACAATCGTCAGACCTAAAATAATTCAAGGTAGAGAAGCAACTTCACCAACAATCTTTCCAGCATATCAAGGAGTATTTTTTATGACCCACAAGTCTTGAGAATCTGACTTTAAAAGACTCACATTACGTCTTGGGGATCTGACATAAAAAGACCTAAAAATTTGTTTCTTGAACTAATTATGATATTCGGCATCAATGGTAATATCCTACCTTTTTCTCATCCATTTCATTTACTTCTTTATACATTGAGGTCAATGCATGCATAAGTAGGGGGAGGGTGTACTTGAGAAGTACTTGAGAAATGAATTTGAAAATTAGTTTTCAAAAACAAAAATATTTTTGTTTCTATATCGTGAAAGATGAGAAAAATGAATTTTAATGATGAGTCTCGGGATATATATTCTATCTTGCTTAGTGTTGAGTTTGATAGATAGTTGATATTATTGATTTCATTACCACTTAGACTATTTATTATGCTCGGACATAGTTCTTGTTGAAAGAATTCTTTATCAAGGCACCACCATAACACTTGATCGGGTTTTGTATACTTTTGCTAGAAGAGAGATTTAAACCCCTAGTAAACTGGAAGTAGAATTTTTAGACTTAGCCCGTGAGACTTGAGCTTTATACCCATTCTTTGGAGAGTTTTACGAAAAAATCCGAAGTCTTAGAGACTCAACATCTTTCAGTTCTTTATGTCATTGTAATATAGTCTTATTATTAGTTGATTTGGTTAATCAAGTGACATCAACTGGGGAGATAGCCATTAGGTCTTGTAGTCTATTCAAACAGAGTATCATCTTGATAAGCCAAGTAGTGAACCCATTCAGCCTTTATCCCACCTAGTAAGACCATCATGTTAAACCTTTTTAGCCTTACAATAAGCCATTTTCTTCCAAAACCCTTTATCCTTTACCCAACTCGGCACAAGGAGTATAGCCAAAATCTTTATCGGCCATACCCATATGTTTTACGAGAATACGAGGGGCACAAGGAGGAACAAGGACCACAAAAGGAAGATTACAAGGAAATATCGAGAGATACAATTAAGACCATCATTTCGTTTCAAAGTGAAAGAAGCTAGTGGAAAACAAGTATATAATTATTAATCAAGGATATACCAAGAGAAAAAAAAAAAAAAAAAAAGGTTGAAAAGGAATGGATGGAAAAGCTAAGACAAAGGAAGAATTTTCTCTGCAATACAAAATTTAAAGAAATCTTCCAAAGAAAGAAGCAAAACCCTTAGTGTTTTTCAGAAACAACCTTAGAATCCTTTTTACCTTTCCTTCATAAACCAATACCCAAGCCAAGTTACAACCCATGGCTTATCACTACAGTATGGTACGAAGTCTAGAATAGGTGAGAGGATGCTAAAGTGAAGGACCCGACACTTCATATGTGATTGACATTCTTTCCATGAGACTACTTTTATTCAGAAGTTTGTTTTTCAAAGTAGTATGTGGGATGTTCATATGCATTATTCTTTTCCCCACATACATGAGGTAAAATAGTAGACCATCTTCTGAGAGATTCTTTTCTGAGAGTATGACCGGTGAGGATTGAAAGTCGAGATTATCTACCTATGGTAAACTAGGGATTCCATTTCTTGGATAGGAGAGTATAGGAGATTGACTAAGTACACACAGAAGCCTTGATTGAGAATTTTGTCAATTTTTACTATCTCCCATCATAATCTATGAGTCTTTGCAGCAATGTAGTTAGCAATGGATACCGTCTGTTGGAGTAAGCACTAAGTGGGTAAGGAATTTATCTCTCTGAAAAATACTACATTCTTGAACATGCTATTGATTGATTTTGTGGGTATATCACCTGAAAACCCTCACGAGACTATAACTCGTCCTTTTTGGGGAACTTAAAGGTTTAAAGCCTTGTTGCATATGGTAAATGCAATCGCGATGCCTGCGAAAATGAGTTAAGATTTTATTTTTGTTATTAGGATGTGATTTTGATCACTTATCTATTTTTTTTATCTTATTTGCTAAGAGAGTAGCAAAAGGCTAGTTGGGAGTTGTGATAAGTGCTCAAAAAGTGCTATTTAACCCTCAATTATGCCTCTTGTTTAGCCATCTTAGTGGACTAATAGTGTTTATAAGTTGTGTTTTAAGATTCTACAGGTAAAAAAAGAGAGTTTTGTAGAATATTAGAGAAAATGGGGTAAAACGGAGCAATTCGGAGCATTAAGGATCACATGGGAAGCCCGTGGACAATCATGGAGAAGGCCAAGGAATTGGAGCTATTAAAGATGTGACTTGGACCTATTTTAAAGCCTATTTGGAAGCCCAAGGACAAAGGATTCGTTGCTTGGATCAAATCCAAAAAAAGAGGATAGAAGGATGGAGCAAAAAGGGAAAATAGACTTAAGTCGAGACTCATGGATCATGAGTCCGGACTCAATGCTCGCGTCGGGGACGATAGATCGTGAGTCCAGATGCATTTCTTGAGTCCGAGACGCATGGATAATGAGTCAGGACGCATGAATTGACAATCAGAGCCAATTCCTTCCGGTTTTGGAGGCGAAGTTGGACTCTAAAAGAAGTCTATTTGTATTAGGAAACAAATGATGGTTTGGAATGCTTCTAGAGCTCATTGTAACCCCTATAAATAGAGGGACATAAGTGCCTCATGTAATTGGCCAATTCACTTATATTCTTGTCCTTAACTTGAGGCAGAGATATTAATAATAAAAGATCGGTTTTAACTAGCTGAGTCTTAATAAATTAGTCTTTCTAGTCTTATGTTCTTCGACTCTTCTTCTTCTCGTTCTTCGTGTTCTTCCTTCTATATGGAAGGCTAATCTTCTCCTTCAAGGGAGGAGATGAAGCCGGTGCTTAAGGTTTAATGATTCTTCTGGTTTATGGTGTTCTTCAATCAGGTTAGTTCTTTATGTTTTTAGTTATTAGTTCCATTGCCCACACCAGGGGATGGAAGTATAGATTAAGGTTTTTATTTATTACAATTGAATATCATGCTAGTTTAGGGTTTTATTTATTGCAATTGAATATTTGCTAGTAACATGCTTTTATTTATTGTAATTGAATATAATGCTAGAATAGAGTTTTATTTATTGTAATTGAATATTATACTATTATTCTCTACTTTTCTTTCTAATTGTGTAGTGTTTTAGAGTAAGGGAAGTATTCCTTTTGTTTGCCTTAGATGGTGATTCATTGAATAGCTGCCCAAGCTCACATAAAAGGAAAGAAGATACTAGTAACATGAACATAAGAACAACCTTAAGTAGAGTTAATTGTTAATGATGTTTCATCCAAGAGGGCATCGGCACTCGCTCGATTGCCCAATTGTAGTCTACTTGGAGAACAACATAAAGCAAAAAGTTATTGAATCAAAAGTATTGGTGGATTTTCTCTTGAATCTATCTCTCTCATATTCTCTCCCTATTTCCAATTCTTAGTTTTAGTATAAGTTTAGTTAGTTAGTTTAGTTTAGTTTAGTTTAACATTAGAATCTACAATATCTATAATAATAGTTTTAATCCCTCAAACCCCTTTCCAAATCCTCGTCCTTCATATAAACATACACTTAAAAGTGGAACGATACCCTACTCATCCTTTACTTATTGAGGGATAATTAGGTTTTGATACGCTTCTTTTTGTTCAACGACCATCATCTATCTACATCATCCATATACCACATCTACACACACAAAAAGAGGCAGTGTCAATCAGCCCTATGATAGTTCAACATAGGATTCATCTGGAAGAGGATTCCAAGACTTCTAAGCAACCACAGAGGAGGCTTAATCCAAAAATTAAGGAAGTAGTTAGAGAAGAGGTCGTCAAACTCCTTGACGCCGGCATTATCTACCCTATTTCTGATAGTCAATGGGTTAGTCCAGTTCAAGTTGTGCCAAAGAAGTCCGGAACCACAGTGATCGAGAACGAGAACAATGAGTTGATTCCAACCAAGATTCAGACTGGATGGAGAGTTTGCATCGATTGTGAAGTGAATAAGCGATCGAGGAAAGACCATTTTCCATTGCCATTTATCGATCGGATGTTAGAAAGATTATTTGGACAAGCTTACTACTGCTTTCTTGATGGTTACTCAGGATATTTTCATATCCATATTCACCCTGAGGACCAAGAGAAGACCACATTCACATGTCCGTTCGGAACATTCGCCTACCGTCGTATGCCTTTTGGTCTATGCAATGCACCGACCACTTTTCAGCGATGCATGATGAGTATTTTTTACGACATGGTGGAGAAATACATGGAAGTTTTTATAGACGATTTTTCAGTTTTTGGATCATCTTTTGAGGATTGCCTACACCATCTCTCCTTAGTCCTTAAACGTTGTTGCGATACCAACTTAGTTCTGAACTGGGAAAAGTGTCACTTCATGGTAAAGGAAGGGATAGTGCTAGGTCACCAAGTTTCAAAGGAAGGAATTCTAGTAGATCGAGCGAAGATTGATATTATAAAGGATCTACCCAAACAGAGAACTGTCAAAGATATCCGTGCCTTCCTAGGTCACGCGGGATTCTACCGTTGATTTATCAAGGATTTTAGCAGAATTGCAAGACCGCTGTCACATCTGTTAGGGAAAGATATTGTCTTTGATTTTGATACATCATGTGTTGAAGCTTTTATGAAGTTAAAGGAAGCACTCACTTCAAAGACCAATCATTCGATGCTTCAATTGGAGCCAGCCATTTGAAATCATGTGTGATGCATCTGATTATGCTATAGGAGCCGTTCTAGGACAAAGAGACAAGAAAGTGCTGTACACAATCTATTATGCTAGCAAGACTCTAAATGGAGCACAGATTAATTATTCTACCACTGAGAAGGAACTCTTAGCCGTCGTCTATTCTCTTGACAAATTTTGACAATATTTAATAGGTTCAAAGGTGATTGTCTATATCGACCATCTTTGGCCAGGCCATTTACTCGCTAAGCAGGATGCCAAGCCAAGATTGATCCGATGGATACTACTTTTACAAGAATTTGATTTGGAGATACGTGATAAGAAAGGAACAGAGAATGTCGTTGCTGATCACCTTTCTAGATTGCTAGTGGAGAATACGGAAGACAATTTACAAATCTGTGAGACTTTTCCTGATGAACAGTTGTTCAGTATATCAAAAATGCCATGGTATAGCCACATTGCAAATTATCTTGTGACCGACAAGGTACCATCACATTGGAGCAACCAAGAAAAAGATTTATTCTACTCAAAGGCCAGATATTATTTTTGGGATGATCCATACTTATTCAAGAAGTGTTCGGATCAGATTATTCGAAGATGCATCCCAGAATCGGAACAAGAATCCATTCTATCATTCTGTCACGATCAACCTTGCGGAGGACACTTTGGCCCGCAACGTACTGCAGACAAGGTATTACAAGCTGGATTCTATTGGCCTACTCTTTTTAAAGATGCAAATATTTATTGCAAAGCATGTCCGAGATGCCAATTTTTGGGTAAGACCTCGAAAAGGTTCGAGTGGCCTCAACAACCGATCCTTATCTCAGAAATCTTTGATGTATGGGGTATAGATTTCATGGGACCATTTCCTCCTTCTTTTGGTTACACCTACATTCTACTTGCTGTGGACTATGTTTCAAAATGGATTGAAGCAGTTCCTACCAAGACCGCCGATCATAAAGTCGTCGTGGACTTTCTGAAGAAGAACATTCTACCAAGATTTGGAAACACCGAGCCATCATCGGTGATAACGGTTCTCACTTCAGAACGTGTATTTGGGAATCTTATGGCAAAGTATGGAGTAATTCACAAGCTAGCTTTACCATATCATCCCTCGGACTAATGGTCAAGCGAAGTTTGAATAGGAAATCAAGAGTATTACGAGAAGACAAGAAATCCATCTAGGAAAGATGGTCTCTTAGACTCCAAGATACACTATGGGCATACAGAACAACATTTAAAACACCCATAGGGATGTCGCCCTATCGCTTGGTATATGGAAAAGCGTCATCATCTACTGTTGAAGTTAGAACATAAAGCCTATTAGGCAGTGAAAGAGATGAATTTCAACCTAGATCAAGCGGGGAGAAAGGATGAAGCTTGGATCGATTGAATTAGAGGAATTGAGAAGTGATGCTTATGATAAGTCGAGGATTTACAAGAATAAGACTAAAGCATTACATGACGTAAGAATTTCGAAGAGAGAATTTGAAACCCGGATGAGGAAGGTTCGGGTCTACTCTCGTCTAGAAATTTTCCCTGGAAAATTGAGATCTAGATGGACGGGACCGTTTATAGTAAGACATGTCACACCTTTTGGAGCTATTGAAGTAGAAGACATAAAGAGAAGAACTCGTTTCAAAGTCAATGCTCATCGACTGAAGCCTTTTCTAGAGTTACCTACTGGAGACGTGGAGGCAATTTTTCTCAAGGATCCGGTTTATCAGACCATTGTTGAAGCGGAAAATTGGGGTAAGTTACCTACACACCTTAAAGATTACATTTTATGTCTTGCTGAACCTGTTACTCTGTCTAGTTTAAGCTTTTTGCATGAAGAAGCCAAGCGTCGTAAGCTTGACTCCTTAGGATCTCATTAGTATAAGTGCCACTGATAGCCGGGCCCTCAGATTTTCATAACTTTATCCTTTACTGAGAGGAGTTGCAAGCGCCGGAGTCAAAGTCTCATAACTCTAGTAGACCGAATATAAAATGTCTATAGGAAGTAAGCATGTTGTTGAGAGATCAGTTTTGGAGTGGGAATTCTAGTTTTGAGGATCTGACTTTAAAAGACTCACATTATGTCTTAGGGATCTAACATAAAAAGACCTACCTCCTGATCATTCTTTTGAAAAACTTTCGTTTTAATTATTCTGATCACTTCATTTCGTACACGAAATTTTGATTAGGAACCCATGCTTTAAGGTCCGGTAGTTTTCAAACTAATGTTAAGATTTCCTTTCCCGTTATATGTTATTTTTAGTCTTTCTACAAAAAATTGCTTATATGGGTTTGGGCCAAATCAGTTCACATTTCGGCCCAACAACTCATTCTCTTCCCCACACCACCTCAAAACCCTAACCTAGATTCGCCACCTCCACCACCACCACCCATTGCCGGAAATCAGTTGAAGAATCATCCTCCAAGAATTCCAAACCCAACCACTCAAATGTGCGCCCGGGACATATCAATTTTGCCTACCCCCTTGCGTCGTGACGCTAACCAAACCAAATTTTTTAATTTTTTGCATTTTTGCACCACCACTTCATCCCATTTTTATATATATCATTCACAACACAGCATAAGCTACCCACCATTGCCATTTTCGAAAGATACCATCAAATTTCACACCCTGCTAAAATCAAAATTTTGAACTTGACTCGCTAAATGCCGGGGACGATAGGATTACATGAAATTTACGCCCGTGACGATCGGCTTGACCGATTGAACAAGAATTACAGTTTTTCCTGTTTGGTTGTCTTTATTCGTTTTCCTTTGTTTGATTATTATGGAAGTCTTAAAAGAGATACATCCTAGAGTTGAAGTTTGGGAATTTTTTCGAGAAAGAGGGTCTCTCGACACACTTTGGAAATGCCATCTCGACGTTGAGTTGGGATGTGTTTCTGTATGATGAGAGTGACTCGTATGATGAGGGTCTAGTTAGACAGTTTTTCGGTGCTATAGACCATTTCATACCAGAGATGAGTGAGCTTGTGTTGAAATTTGAGACAGACGAGTTTAAGTTGACGAGGGAGATGCTCTAGGAGTTCACCCAGATTTCGATGTACGAGGGGGATAAGACACCTGTACTGGGAGGATTGAAAGATTACCATAGACGTCTTGGCCCACATGCAGAGGTTAATCAAGTAGGCCAGACGAAGACCAAGTCTCTGCAGAAGAACCAGCAGCTAGCATACAGATGGCTTTGTCACAACGTAGTAGGCACGGTGAGTGAGAACACTTTATACCAGCCCGGTCTACACTTGCTTTGGATGTTGATGACTAGGGACGTTAGAATCTGTATGTGTAGATTTATTCTTAGAAGGCTGGGGAATATGAAGACAAAGAAGGTGGAGCATTCTAAGATAAGCCCCGGTCATAGCCACAAAGATCATGGAAGGCTTAGGATTTAGATCAGCTGCTCGGATGAGACTCGAGAGCTATGATCCTAAGAGTATTTTGGCTATGAGGACCGCAGGAGAATGGAGCTCAAAGTACTTAGATGTGCAGGGACAGCCGACGTACCCTGTAGCTGCACCACACCCTACTGAGTATGATTTTGGAAACATAGCACCCTATCAAGCTATAGAGGATCAGAACATGAGGGCTGCTATGATACATATGCAGAGGGGAATGCAGGCGTTGTTTGAACATCAAAGGACTACCGAAGCAAAGACCACCCATACACTTCGGACCGACGAGGTCGAGTAGATACCCCGGCTGGTAGTGTTGAAGAGATTAAAGAGCGGGTAGTCAGCCGAGAGTCAACCGAGAGGCGGACGAAAGCAGATAGAGGACGCCGAACGCCGAGGGGCCACGAGTAGTTTTGAGCCTTGTTTGCTCGGTGGGATTAGTTACTTTAATAATCCTGTATTTGTTTTGTTTCTTGAACTAATGATATTTGATTTTCTCTATTTTGTGAGCTTAACCTTTATATGACAGAGAAAGATCAAATATTGATATTCGGCATCAATGGTAATATCCTACCTTTTTCTCATCCATTTCATTGACTTCTTTATACATTGAGGTCAATGCATGCATAAGTAGGGGGAGGGTGTACTTGAGAAATGAATTTCGAAAATTAGTTTTCAAAAACAAAAATATTTTTTCTATATCAGTAGCATGAGAAAAATGAATTTTAATGATGAGTCTGGGATATAGATTCTATACTGCTTAGTGTTGAGTTTGATAGATAGTTGATATTATTGATTTCATTACCGCTTAGACTATTTATTATGCTCGGACATAGTTCTTATTAATAGAATTCTTTATCAAGGCACCACCATAGTACTTGGTCAGTTTTGTGTACTTTTGCTAGAAGAGAGATTTAAACCCCTAGTAAACTAGAAATAGAATTTTTAGACTTAGCCCGTGAGACTTGAGCTTTATACCCATTCTTTGGAGAGTTCTTACGAAAAATCCAAGTCTTAGTGACTCAACATCTTTCAGTTCTTTATGTCGTTGTAATATAGTCTCATTATTCGTTGATTTAGTTAATCACGAAGTGACATCAACTGGGGAGATAGCCATTAGGTCTTGTAGTCTATTCGAAATAGAGTATCATACTGATAAGTCAAGTAGTGAACCCATTCAACCTTTATCCCACCTAGTAGGACCATCATGTTAAACCCTTTTGAGCTTTACAATAAGCCATTTTCTTTCATAAAACCCTTTACCCGTCACCCAACTCCAGACAAGGAGTATAGCCAAAATCTTTATCAGCCATACCCATATGTTTTTGAGAATCGGAGGGCACAAAGAGGAAGAAAGACCACAAAAGGAAGATTACAAGGAAATATCAGAGAGATACAATGAAGTCCATCATTTTGTTCAAAGTGAAAGAAGCTAGTGGAAAACAAGAACAAGCATATCCAGTACTAATCAAGGATATACCACTGAGCTTTAACTAAAAAAAAAAAAAAAAAAAAAAAGTAGAAACGGTGAATGGAAAGCTAAAGAGAAAGGAAGAATTTTCTCGCAATACTGAATTTGAAGAAATCTTCCAAAGAAAGAAGCAAAACCCTTAGTGTTTTGAAACAACCTTAGAATCCTTTTTACCTTTCCTTCATAAACCAATACCCAAGCCAAGTTACAACCCATGACTTAATCATTACAAAGATGGTACCTAAGTCTAGAATAGGTGAGAGGATGCTAAAGTGAAGGACCCGACACTTCATATGTGTTTGACATTCTTTCCATGGGACTACTTTTATTCAGAAGTCTGTTTTTCAAGGTAGTATGTGGGATGTTCGTATGCATTATTCTTTTCCCCACATACATGAGGTAAAATAGTAGACCATCTTTTGAGAGATTCTTTGTTGAGAGTATGACTAGTAAGGATTGAAAGTCGAGATTATCTACCTATGGTAAAATAGGGATTCCGTTTCTTGGATAGGAGAGTATAAGAGATTGACTAAGTACACACATAAGCCTTGATTGAGAATTTTGTCAATTTTTACTATCTCCCATCATAATTTATGAGTCTTTGCAGCAATGTAGTTAGGAATGGAGACTGTCTGTTGGAGTAAGCACAAAGTGGGTAAGGAATTTCCCTCTCTAAAAAATATCATCATTCTTGAACATGCTATTGATTGATTTTGTGGGTATATCACCTGAAAACCCTCACGAGACTATAACTCGTCCTTTTTGGGGAACTTAAAGGTTTAAAGCCTTGTTGCATATGGTAAATGCAATCGCGATGCCTGCGAAAAATGAGTTAGAATTTTATTTTTGTTATTAGGATGTGATTTTGATCACTTATCTATTTTTTTTTTATTTGCTAAGAGACTAGCAAAAGGCTAGTTGGGAGTTGTGATAAGTGTTCAAAAAGTGTTATTTAACCTTCGATTATGCCTTTTGTTTAACCATCTTAGTGGACTAATAGTATTTATAAGTTGTGTTTTAAGATTCTACAGGTGAAAAAGAGAGTTTTGTAGAATATTAGAGAAAATGGGGTAAAACGAAGCAATTCGGAGCATTAAGGATCACATGGGAGGCCCGTGGACAATCATGGAGAAGGCCAAGGAATTGGAGCTATTAAAGATGCGACTTGGACCTATTTGGAAGCCCAAGGCCAAAGGATTCGTTGCTTGGACCAAAGCCCCAAAAAGAATAGAAGGATAGAGCAGAAGAGAGAAAATAGGCTTATGCGTCTGGGACGCATGAATCGAGCGTCCAGACGCATAGATCAAGTCTGGGACGCATGGATCCAGCGTCCAGACGCATTGATTAAGTATGGGACGCATGAATAGTACGTCCAGACGTATGAATCGACACTGTAGCCAATTCCTTCTTAGTTTTGAAGATGAAGTTGGACTCTAAAAGAAGTCTATTTGTATTAGGAAACAAATGACAGTTTGGAATGCTTCTAGAGCTCATTGTAACCCCTATAAATAGAGGACCTAAGTGCCTCATGTAATTTGCGAATTCACTTATATTCTTGTCTCCAGAGCTTGAGGCAGAGAGAGATTAATAATAAAAGATCGGTTTTAACTAGTTTGAGTCTTAATAAATTAGTCTTTCTAGTCTTATGTTCTTCGACTCTTCTTTTTCTCGTTCTTCGTGTTCTTCCTTCTTTATGGAAGGCTAATCTTCTCCTTCAAGGGAAGATATGAAGCCAGTGCTTAAGGTTTAATGATTCTTCTGGTTCATGGTGTTCTTCAATCAGGTTAGTTCTTTATGTTTTAGTTATTAGTTCCATTTCCCACACCGGGGATGGAAGTATATAGAATAGGGTTTATATTCGCAATATTAATATCATGCTAGTGTTCTTTACTTTTCTTCTAGTAGTATAGTTTTTAGAGTTAGGGAAGTATTCTTTGTGTTGCCTTAGAAGGGGTAGCTCGGGGAGTGGCTGCCTGGGGAAGTATTCTTTGTGTTTGCCTTAAGTGGTGATTCATTGAATGGCTGCCCTATTAGGAAGTACTCCTTGATGTTGCTCTTGGTAATACATTGAATGGCTGCCTGAGCTTACATAAAAGGAAAGAAGATATTAATAGCATAAACGTAGGAACAACCTTAAGTAGAGTTAATTGTTAATGATGTTTCGTCCAAGAAGGCATCAGCACTTGCTCGATTGCCTAATTGTAGTCTACTTGTAAGAATAACCATGAAGCAGAAGGTCATATATTAAAAGTATTGGCGGATTCTAATCTCTTGAATTCCCTCTCATATAAATTCCCAATAGTTTAGTTAATTTAGTTTAATTTAGCATTAGAATCTAAATCTCTATAATCATAGTTTTTAATCCCTTAAACCCCCTTTCCAGTCCTGTCCTTCACATAACATACACTTAAAAGTGGAATGATACCCTACTCATCCTTTACTTATTGAGGGATAATTAGGTTTTGATACGCTTCTATTTTGTTCAACGAGCATCATCTATCTACATCAACCATCATCTATCTACATCACCCATCATCTCATCTACACACACAAAAAGAGGCAGTGTCAAGTGATCTTAGATGTGTAGGAACCGTTATTTTCAGAACGAATATTTCTATAAACCGCGAGAACCCACGCGCAGCGGAATCAATGGGGTTCACGGTTTTGGATAGAAAACATACCTTTTCGATCCGATTTAGATAACTCTGAGAATCCAAGCTTTATGAATCCGAATCAACAATCAACCCCTTGATCTTCTGTTGTATTCTTTTAGAATAGATTGGACGTTGTGTGGGCAACGATGTACCAATCCCCTTCTTTCTCACAAAGCTAGATCCAATTTTGGATCTATCTTTCCTTGCCTCTTTTTCTAATACGGTGAATGGTGAATAGGTTAATTTCGGCCAGAGAGAAGAAGGATTCTATTTATAGGCTACAACAGGGACCATGAAGAGAAATTAGGGTTGGGCCTCCTGACGAGTTTGGGCTTCCCATGTTCACCCAGAACACACGGCCTAAGTCCGTCAACAAATGGCTTATTCCACTAAAGGCCATTGTTGCACTACCGCCCTAATCCCAAATTACGTATCAGTGTTTATGGGCTCCATATTATATGCTTGTGGATCTACCCGTGTTTAAGATATCGAATGTTCATTGATTAAGTCAAATTACTGACAACTACATTAATCAACTTCTTATGTCCTTAAGTAGTACCACTCAACTTCATTACCATGTTAGAATAAATCCATCTGCAGGGTTTACATGACAATCTTTTTGAGCTCCTCAAGGGGACATCATCAACCCGACTTCCTGTGGGTCATGGATTCCTTCTATAATCAACAACACACCTTACATACAATGTCATTACCCAATCCATCAAGTTTGTTGATTCACAAATGAATCTCACTCATTGATGATTTAAAGCAATGTACAATGCAAGTAAGTGTCTGTTATTATATCCGGATTAAAAGGACAAACATCCATAATAACAGAGGTGTTTGTTCTCTTATATAGTCAGTATAAAGAGAAACAACCTCACTTGGTCCTGTTCAATACACACAAAGTGTACTAGTGTAATCCTATAATCAAGATAGACTAATACCAGATTATACTACAACCGTACCAATGGTTTGTCCAAATCCATCTAGGTTGTGAACGATTACTTATACTTTATAAGGTACTGATGATATGATCTTCTGTGTGTTCACACCATATCATCTACAACATAAAGTATTAGACACATGTATATAACTAATAATATATATAATATGTATAACATTTGCCCATATGATTCTTATTCAAAATATAAAGAATTAGAGTTAATACAAAAGTAATGCTTTTAGTATATAACCCTATCAAGATGTTGGTGTAGACTCTATTCTAGGTGTGAGTTTGAGGTTCCTGTATGCACAAAAAAATGACAGTACATGGATCAGTAGCGAAACAGAGAGAAAAAAAAAAGAAAACCAAATGAAAGTACAAAACGTAAAAGATTAGAGGGCAGGAGAGGGGGGGTTCCCCTTGGAGCTATTCCAGCTTCATAACGTAGAATCCTTGAGTCCTTAGGATGGCAGTGGTACCATTTGATAAATGCCTTTTGTATATAAGAGTTTGAATTCTCACACACACTCAAGTACACTCGTTCAAGTACCTTGCTCACATTCACGTTGAAAATTAGTTTGAGAAAAGGTTCGTTCCAAACCAAAAGACTAGAACACTTGTTTACAACCACTGGAAATCACTCATTAAGGGAATTATGTGAGCAAGATTTATACGGGTAATTTAAACTACTTTTACTGAGTTGCTTGGAATATAAGTTAGTAAGAGCTAAAAATATATAACTAATTACTTGATTTTACGGCAAAAGAGAGAGATAGATAGAAAGATAGGTGGAGAGGTAATCTACTCATGCAAGATTAGCTACCTTAATTTAGAAAGTCAATTCACTGCTGTCTCTAATTTCTATCGGGTTCATAGACAAACTCGAAATGGATTAGAGTGTCGATCCCTAACAAAATACACATATCTCTAAGCATATCCTGCTAGCATGTGGAATTGAACTGATATTTCATCTCTGAAATATCATTCCAATTCCTAGTCTTATTCTACACCAATCGATTAAATGTCAAAATCTGATTTTTTAGGAGTCACGTGCGCGAGTAGACCCAGTGTCAAATGGGTTGCACTCACGACCTTGTCCATAGTTCCAGACTCCAAACTTGGTTGATCTCTATTATTTTGGGACATGATGAAAAACAAAACCTGTATTCCTAAGCAGTGAATCAGGCCTCCTAAAATGGCGTCTGATCTTTATGTAAGCGTCATTAACCCTCCACCAGGGAGGGTTTTAGCTCATGTTCCTAAATTTGATTCTAATCGGAATTTATATGAAGTAGTAAAAGAAATATAATTCTAATTTATACTTAGAAAATATTTTTATTATCAACTTAGAGTTGAAAACCTAGTACAAGCTTAAGAATTGATAAAACTATAAACTAGAAACATGTAAACTCTTTACTCCGGAACTAAACTAACTAATGGAGCAAAATATTGTTTCTTGCTACTGAAGCCTCTCTTTTAAAACAAGAGATTGCTCTCATTTTCTTTGTATCCACGTGAATTTCTACCATCTAACTGCATCCTTAAATGAGAAACCTTGATTTTTCATGTCACCACATCATTTGCTAACCAAATAAGGCTTTGTTTGCCAAAACTTAATCATTTTCCACCTAATCAAGAAAGACTTTGGGCCAAAGCTTAATTTGCATCCACCTAATCACGAATTTCAAGCTTCCAAATTCAAGATTTTGATGCCACCTCATCATACCACCAATTAGGACTTTTATGCGCCTAATTAATCTTGTGCCACCTAATCCCATTTGATGACTTATTTGTGCAAAAGTTATGCACAAAAATCTTTGATTCATTTCAATGCAGCTTGACTTGTGTTGAAGCTTGACGTGTGAGCTTGATCACCAGATTCTATGGGTCTGCATAGTGGGTCCCTCATGTTTCGACCAGTGGTGGGTCCAAAAGTTGACTTTTTACAAAGTCCCGCCTATATGTAGAGCTCGTCGCACTGATCATTCTGATGGTTCACTTGCCGCCATTGGAGTCCAGGTTTAGAACATATGGGCTTCTGGAGTTTGATGTTTTTCGGCACGATCATCCTATTCTGACTTGAAATTGTCCTTTTTGCTTCCCTGGGCTTTAGTTGGGCTTCACGTGGGCTAAATTGGAAAACTTCATATAGACACCCTATTCTGTGCTTAAATACTGGTTTTTATCCTCATTTTCATGTTGATTGCTCAAACCTACAAAAACACAAAAATACAATTAATTCATGATTGTTAAATACATAATTAACCAAAATACTATGTCTTTACGTGGTTTTATATTATAGTTTTGAGTGCTTATCAGAGCACTTTAAAAAAAACAGGAGATAAACATTGATTAATAAAAATTCTCCATTTTTCACAGAAACCAAACTTTTCAAAAATATTATTTAGAAAAGACTACTCTACTCTATCATAAGCCTTAGCCATATCAAGTTTTAAAGTTGCCTAGCCTTCCTTCTTCTTATACATGTTCTTCATGTTATGAAACACTTCACTAGCAAGGCCTATGTTATCCCCTATATTCCTACCCTTAACAAAAGCCCTTTGAAAAGGGGACACTATTTTATGAATATGAAACTCTAATGTATTAGCTAAAAGTTTTGAAATAATTTTATTAACAAAATTGCAAAGACTGATGGGTCTAAATTTTGAAATATGTTAAGGAGAGGAAATTTTAGGAATTAAAGAAATAAAAGTTTCATTGAACTTTGAGTTAAAGACACCATTACAAAAAAAATCTTGGACACAGTTAATAATTGCTGGCAGTCCAACCATATCCCACGCAGTTTGGAAGAAAACCCCCTGGAAACCTGTCACACCCCGAATTTCGACATAATTCGAAAAAAAACATTATTTGTTTCCGACTCTTCGATCTCCGAGGTGTGACTCACTCTCCACTTCCAAAAACCCATAAACAGTTTAAATATGCGGATAATTAAAAACCAATAAAAATTTTAAACTTAAACCAAACTCCTCTTCATTACAAAAATTAACAAATGAAAATGCAATTAACCTTATCTCAACTGAAAATCTATATCACCTCAAAGGAAAACAAAGCCTATCTTGAAATGCGATGCTAACGCAAACCACGAGCAGCAACCAATCTTCTTCAACACTAAACCTGTTAATACTTATCAACTATGTTCATTTAATGAACACAACCGATAGGCAAACATGCAAATCGGGTCAGCATTATAAAAATGCTGGTGTGAGTAGCCCTAAAATACAACATATACTTAAACCAATATATACACAAACCATATGGGCAGATTAGTTTCTCCACCGAACTTTAACTTTCAACGACTAATATAACATCCTTAAGTACAATAATTAAGGCAGGTAGTTCCTCTACTGAGGCGCCTTAACTTCCCACTAATTAACCACACAACAAACTATACACATAATAAATAAGGTAGGTAGTTCCTCCATCGAGGCGCCTTAGGTTCAACTAAACAAATAACCAACCAAACGTATTATATACGTACCGCATTCCATGCTCAATTACAGAGTGGGTCGTCTCTGCCCAAGTAATTAGTTTGACCCACACTTCTGCAAAGCCATATACAATCATATATTTAAAGATATATAGTTAACCAACATATTACCATAATTATATTATTTACGACTTTCTTTGTGTGTCCCTAAAATTCACGTCGTATCTATGTCTTACCTAGTTTCCCTGGCTACCACAATCACTTCCCAACACCGAACATGTACATCCACATGCCTCCCCTTACATAATGAACCACTCCGTGCGTAACTACCCTGAGCGGGATGCCGCACACCAGGTAACCCTCACACGGAAGCCATTATGTAAGTACTGCCACTATTCGGCATAAAATATCACGCGTCACGTTCTATTTTGCGAACGGAATAATCAAGCCACTATTATTCGCCCGGAAAGGGCCATTCAGATTCATCAAGCGCCCGGAAGGGCCAATCACATTACTTACGCCCGAAGGCCATTCAGATTCATCGAAACGCCGGAAGGGCCAATCACATTACTTACGCCCGAAGGCCATTCAGATTCATCAAACGCCGGAAGGGCCAATCACATTACTTACGCCGAAGGCCATTCAGATTCATGAAACGCCGGAAGGGCCAATCATATCACACACGCTACCGCGGGGCAAATCACATGAGTTGTGGTAGTCGGGTTCTAGGATTTTCGTTACGTAATTTATTCAGGTATCATACATTTATGACTCATAAAAATTCCACTATATCACGTGCAGGTCAAATACCTTATTGCACTAAGCCACAATATTTATAAATATCTCAATATATCTCATATCCATTTTTATTCTTTCACGTGCCAATATATTATTGCACTAAGCCACAATCCCGTGGGCAAATATTCACCAATACTATACTACCTCATAGTAGCATCTCACATATATACTAATGGAGTATTTATACATTTTTTCCTCCAAAACTATTGGATTTAATATATATATATCCCAAGATATTATATAATGTCACAATATCAACATCAAATCTTAATTAGATAATGACAACCAAATTTATACAAGCTTCCACAGGATTTTAGCATTTGATTTGTCCATACAATTTACAACATAAAACGTAGCACAATTAAACAGTCCACAGTCCATAATCATAGTCCATAAATCTAAGTCCGTATATAATTTAATACTCATAAAAACATATATATCAAATTCTTATTATCAGACTTCCCCTCTAGTTACGTGCCAATATTATATTGCACTACTCACGTCAAATCTTAATTAGATAATGACAAACAACGTTATATAATGTTCGACAATATTTTATTATTACAATAGTCCATAAAATCAAATATGTGAAAAACGGAAAAAAGTCAACATCCCACAGTCCAACGGTCAACGGTCAAAATCAACGGTCAACGGTCAAAGTCAACAGTCAATGGTCAACGGTCAAAGTCAACACGTCATTGTCAAAGTCAAACTATCATCTCTATGTTCAACAGGTTCAGGGTCATAACCATGGTTCATGACTAAGGTCAAGGTGCATGGCTCATGGGCTCATGACCAAGGTAATGGTTCGGACCCAACTGGCCAAGCCCAAACCTTAAACCTTAGAACCCGAAAGTCTAAAAATTGAAAGACCCCTTTGGATCTCTATTTTAAGTATTATGGACTGGCCCCAAGCAATATTAGAAACTGGCCCAAAACAGTTAAGTGGTTCGGTCCAAAAAAACTAATTGGAAAAGGCCCAAACAAAATAAAATAGAACTGGTCCAAACTTAACCAAAACTGGTCTGGCCCAACAACTAGAACTAAAGCCCAACAATTTAAAACATAACCGGGCCCAATCAAAACAAAACCAACTGACCCAACCAAACACTTAAACATTTTGGTCCAACAACCCTCTAACTAGCTAAGGCCCAAACCGAAACCAAAAGGCTTTGGCCCAGGCCCAAGCCCAAGCCCAAGTCGTCATCCCCCTCAGCTGCTCCAGCCCTAGCAGCCTCCACCACTAGCCACCACCGGGTTCTCCTCCTCCTCCAACTTCATCACATCAGTTGGACTCATTATGACAAACCCAACACCTTTAATAAAACCAAAAATATATTTCCTCACATCACTCACTCCTCCCTCAACTGGATCGCGCCGCCATTAATGGACAGTGCAAGCTTCGAACTCACCCCAACCCGCATACAACAACAGCCCAACATCCATCCCTAAACACAGTTCAATCAACACAGAAACAACCATAACCGTTCCGATTCATTTTACTGTCGATGTCTCTGAGCCGCCATTAACGATCCATTTGGGAGCTTCGACAGCACCATGACAACCTCCAACCACCACCACTCGTAATCCCTCTAACCAACAACCCAACCCACAAAACAAAACAACACAGTTAGAGGCAGTTCGATTTATGGCTGGCGCCTCCATTGACAAAGCTCTAAAGAGTTTTGAACTGTTCCAAACAGTTTCAAACTCATATACTCCCAACCCCACAACACAACAGCGATTCATAGTGTATTCATATTTGGTATTTGGGCGATTTAGGTTCGGGCTCGCGCCTTCCATTGATGACCCAATAAGCCTCAACAGTATTTCGATAGTTAACCAAAATTTAACAACTACCATTTTAACAAGTGTTTAACAACGATAGGACAAACAATAATGACTGAAGAATGAGTGAAAACTTTGAACAGTAAAATTATACGTGAAATAGAAAACTAATCTACTCACCTTAATGAACAGCTCGACGAATTCCTCCTAGTCCGAGTCGTCGCACTCCGATGCTCTAGCCAACGAGCTTTCATCTCTGCCTCCATTTTTATCATTTTTTATTTTCCAAAAACCCTATTCTCTAGAACAATGTGTTTATATACTTGGGTCTGAAACCCAAGCCCAACACAGACTCGGGCCCAGAAACCAGGCCCACATATCCAAATCCAATCTAACCGATTTTTAAATAAATAATTTAATTAATTAATAAATAAATAAAATAAACACGTATTTTAAATACGGGCGTTACAAAACCATCTGATCCAGGGGCTTTAAGAGAGCCCATTTTTTTAACCACCAACCAGATATCCTCACCTAAAAGAATTTTAATAAGCATATCATTTTCAATATCAGTAATACATGGAACAAAAAGATAATCTGTATTAGCATTATTCACAAGCATATCATATTTAAATAAGTCTTAAAAGAAAGAGTTTATGTTCTTACCAACTTATCCCTACCTTCCAGCCAGTTGCCATTATCATTTTTCATCTTATCAATGCAATTTTTTCTTCTTCTATAGATAGTAGAAGTATGAAAAAAGTTGGTATTTCTACCCTTGCTCTTTTAGCCAGAGAGCCCCAAATGTTTGTAGCCAAAGGTATTCTTCCTTATCAAGCCACTCATTAAGTTGGCTTTTAAGAGCTCTAATATCTTAACATATGACTTCAGAGGAGTATTTTTCATAAGCTCCTCAAGCCGATTTTGAATCTTTCTAATATTGGAAAACACATTCCCAAAAACATATTTATTCCATTTTTGAAGTTTTATTTCTAGTTTTTGTAAGTTTAGTTAAAACATTGCAATCATGTTTATTATGATTAGCAACATTCCATGCTTCCTCAATGGTAGGTATACAAGAAGAATCTTTAAGCCACATATTAAAAAATCTAAAGAGTCTATACACTTTACCACTGTTACTTTTCAGGTTGATGTTCAAAGCCAAATGATCAGATGTAGCACAAACAACATATTTCACAGAAACATGTGGAAACAATTCAATCCAATTAGGGGTAACCATAACTATATCCAATCTTTCCATAACATAATCCTTAAATCTACAATTGTTAGACAAGGTAAATTTAGACCCAGAGAAACCCAAATCAATCAAGCCCAAATCATTAATAAAATGCATTGAAATCTAGCATGCATTTAGTAAAAATTAATAGATCTACCACCAACTTTTTAATGCAAAGATGTTATGGCATTGAAATACCCTAGAAGAACCCTAGGCCCAGGGATCCTAGGTGCCAAATCCCATAGCTCATCCCAAACTCTAAGTCTATTACTTGAAACGGGTTCACCATACACTAAAGTAAAACACCAAGAATGTAAATCAGGGTAGTTTGTGATATTACCTATCACATGATTTTGTGTTGTTCCCAAGATATCCATATGCACTCTCTCCTTCCAAAAGATTACTAAGCCACCACTAGCCCCAACAACTGACAAACATAACCTATACCCTTATAATTAATCTCATTACCTACTTTTTCTATCATTTTTTCCTTAGCCTTAGTTTCCATAAGACATATAATATCCAGTTGATTCTGCCAGATCAAGTCCTTTAGATTCTGAACCACTGTGGAGGTTTCTATTCCATAACAATTCCATGTTATCATTAGGAGTGAGGTGGCTATTTGGGGACAACCACCGCAAATCCTGGAGGAGAGGACAAAACCCCCACCGCCAAACAAATATCCGACCAAGAAAGCGTAGTTAGTAAAATAAATCCTTAAGACAACAAAGACGGTGGAGCTGAGAGCCCGGGCAAGACAACACTACCGCAAGCTGTGCTTAAAAATGAGCAACCAAAAAATGTAAGTCAAAACCAGATCTTGCTCAAACAGTAACAACAATCACGTTTGGGAAGATTAGTAGTATGCTAGCATGTAAATGTGTATGAATTAGTTGATAAAAAAGAGGATATCTTGTTAATCACAACTAACAGAAGCTCTAATATATCACAAAAAATTATACTTGAACATAAAATATAGAGCTGGGTTTAGAGGTTATATGTATGCAAACCCAGAAAATGTCAATAAGATCGTCTCACAAAAAATCGGGAATTTCCAAGACTTCCCACTAGCTTAAGGCGTCAATATTCTAATTATTGTATAGGGGAGTAAAGAATATGCGCCGTTGCAAGGTGGTGGTATTGGACAGGAACCACGTTGAGAGATAAGCTCAAAGGAGCTTCTGGCGATGGTGGGAAAGAGTCGTTGCTGATGGTGGCAAAATAGCCAATAGTTTTCTCGCCAGAGAGAGATGTAAACAAGTATGGATCGTTGTTAACAAAAGACAATGGTGAGGACTAGCGGAGGATCTTATTGGGTTATAAAAGATTGGATTTTTTTTTAAGATATATATAGAAAAGAAGAGATTTTGGGGAATCATTTGATGATCAAAGAAGCCTGAGGTGGAAATGATTCTCCTGTAATGCGTATTGCAGAGTTAAACTCCGGTGAAGGTCCGACTAGCAGTGCTCAAAAAGAGTCGTTAGATGTTGGAAACTAGAAGTCGCCAAAAGATGCCCTTGGTTCCTTTCAACCTCTCGTCATACGATTTATTACTTGGTTTTCTGGTGTCTGTTGTTGATCGAGTGCTTCCCTCTAAGGCGGAATGCTCCCCTACCATTGCATTTTTACATCCCACAACTTTGGGAGACGGCTTAGCCCCAGAAAGGAAATCCATTATTCTACCAAAATCTCATGAAATACATTCTTAAATTTCAACCTCAAGATTTTGGTAAATGGTCCTACCAAATGAGATTTTGGTAAAGAGAACTTGGATCAATTACTATTCTATTCATGCTAGGTGTTTCCTAGTTTGGGTGTTGTAATTTCCCATAATTTGTGGAAATCAGTGAAACTGAGTGAAAACCTCATTAAGTTTGAGCTTTGAAATTAAGAAATGAGATTAATACTGATGATGTTAGACTTTGGTCTAAAGTTCAAAGGTAGTAAGTGGCCATAATATTGAAAAGGGTTTTTTTTTACTTGCACCCCTATTTGAAAACGGAATTAGACTTGCCCCTCAGACTCACTTGCCGTCTCAGTCAACACATTTTGACCGTTATCTCTGTGGTCAACGCATTAAGTTATCTACCTTGACCACAAGATGACGGTCAATGACAGCTGACTATGATGTTGAGTTAGTATGGGGATTCTATTTTCAAATGGGGGCAGGTAAAAGAATACCCTATTGAAAATATAAACAGATTGACCACGGTCACAGGAGAGAAAAAAGTAGGAGTAAAGTCTAATTTTCAAACAGAGTAGGACTAAAACCTAATTACTAGAGTATTAGAAGGACCTAGATTACCATGCTATTATTTTCTTGGCTTTAAAAAAATAAAAAAGGTTCACCAATGCAGAGTTGGCTTATCACTGACGAGATTAAAACTTATATACTCAATGGCATCAAATAAAAAGGTGAAACCCGAAACAACAATCAGATTCGTAGCTAGACAGAGAAAGTCGTACTCATTTTTTCTCTGGTTATGCAGAAAACAGCACAATCCTGGTTCATGGGGGGACCCAGTACTAACAATGATCAGAAGGCTTCCTCTCTATTAGCCGACTGGAATTCTTACGCCGCTGCTTCTAAAGCTTCTGAGGACTCATCTGGTTCTTCATCTAATCTTGGCTTCGATCTCGAAGCCGCTGTCCGTACGGCTAATGATACCGTCTCTGGTACTTTCGGCGTGTATGATCTCTTTCGTCCCTTTCTCTCTCTTTCTTTTTATCTATAAGTTTTATTTATATTTGTGTCAATGTGTGAACATTTGTGCATTAGATTCAACTGTAAATTCACTATCATCAACCAGTGACACCTGCATTTAGAATTGTTAATGGGTTCTTCCATAATAAATTAGACTTATGTTATGGAATTTCGATTCTATTGAAAACATAATTACTTGTTGCATGAGTTGTGAAGAATTAGATGTCATGACTAAGAGTCCTAATTTGATCTCTTCCTATATATATAAGGGTAGGTTCCGTTTACAACACTTTTTATACAATACCCCCCACCGAACCTTTCAAGGGCTAATTTTTTGTGGATAAGATGTTCTCACCATGGATATAGACTCCACAAAAAATCGGGTTTTATGAACATTTCTAAGTTTGCCAAAAAGGGGTTACAAAATCGTTACTTCTGGACCATTGATAAAAATTCATTGGTTGATAGCAATTTTTCTCATGGTTAGGAGTTTTCAAATGTGGTTGAATTTTTGTGGAGATGATCTCCTTGGGGTGAAGATCAATACCTACAAAGAATCAATGCTTAATTCATATTTTTAAGGAGTATTGTATGAAATGTTGTATAAAAAGTGTTGTAAATGGAATCTACCCCATATATATATGTATGGGAGGGATCCATATACAACACTTTTTGTACAATAGTTTATACAACACCATTTTCTAAGTTGAACTAAGAGCTAATAGTTTGTGGGTTTGTGGGTATGGTATTATCATCATAAAGAATATCCACAAAATTTGAGTTCATTTTGAAATCTCTACCCCTTTCAAAAATTAATTTGAAAATGTGATTTTTTTTAACGACCAGGATTTAAAATTTTGTAACCTTCTTTTGGCATCTTTAGAAATTTCCAAATGAGTCCATTTTTTGTAGGGTTGTCATCCATGATGGAAAGATGACATCCACAAAAAATCTAGTCGTAAGTAAATTTGTAGAGTGAGATTTAGCCCATTGTATAAACTGTTGTATATGGATTCCTCCCATATATATATATATGGATAAAGCCACATTCATTAGAGCTCCATTGTGCACACATCCAAGGAAAATGTGGACTTCAAAGTTGAATTAAGGGCCGATATTTTGTAGATCTTCCCAATATGGATAACATGCCCAAAAAATTTCAACTCATTCAAAGAAGTCTAACCTTATCAAATATTGTTATGAAATCAAAAAATTTATGACCGTTTGGTAAAAATTCAAATCTCAACACTAGTTTTTGCAAGGTTAGACATATCCAAATAGGATGATTTTTTGTGAGGATGATTTATAGTGTGAGCAGATCTTATCTACAAAAAATTAGGCGTTAACTCATATTTTACGTTGAAAATGTGGGTGCAATGTGTCTCTCATGGATGTGTCTCTATTCATATATGGGAAGGGATCCATTTACCATGGTTTATACCATGCCCCTTTACAAGATGAGTTAAAAACTAATATTTTGTGGATATGATCCACTAACAATGGATAGCTACTCCACATAGTTAAAAATTTAGTTCATTTGGAAACTTTAACGTAGTTAAAAATTGTTGACGACTTTGAGTTTTTTTAATGGCCTAGATTCTTTGATTTTGCATTCATCTTTTAGCATTGTTAAGTACCTTCAAATTTGCTGAAATTTTGTGGAGGTGATCTTCATGGTTTGTTGGACATATCCACAAAAGATTAGGTTATAGTTCGTCTTGTGGGTGAAGTTGTGGGGCATGGTATAAACCATGCTTTGAAAACCACGGTATATTGATCCCTCCCCATATATATATATAGTGGTATGGTGGCAAGAATTCTCTTAAACAGAAGTCCGTCGAACGGATATCTCAAAATATCTATCTTTTCAATTATTTTATTCATTAAAATAATTAAGTTGGGTCCTACCAAAAATAGATACGAAAAAGTCCTCACGTGTTCATTCTCTCCTTACATCATACTTATTAAATTGTAAACCAAATAAAAAAAAACTTGGGTCCACAACAGGGTCAAATGGTCAATCACTAAAATACATCTTTGAAGTTCCTCTAACTCTTCTGTTGCTTGCTAAATCTCCATTACTATCATATTTTTTTAACTTATATAAACTTTGCCTTCTCTATCGTCCTTTAAGTTCCTCCATTACTTTCATTTCGTTGGTGAACAACAACCCCAACGAAAATTTATTTAATAAGAATTGAAACAAGAGGAAGGTATAATCTTCAACTTCATTTTTGCTAGTTATCATCTTTTTCTAATGATGTATTTTTGTTCGAATTATGCTATATTTTTTGCACTAATTTGGTATGAGTTTTGCTTCATCTTAATTTGTTTTCTCATTTTTTTGGATGTTTGGGTCAAGAATTGTTTATTGTTGGTATATTATCCATTTTTGTTGTTACCCAATCATATAAAATATATGCTAGAACAGTTCTTATTTGGAGATGCTCAATTTTAAACAACTTTACTGCCACCCACTTGAATTCAAATTCAAACAATAGTTGAAAAGTAACCAATACCAATGAGTTTGTTAAAATTTATGAATAATAAACTTTAATTAACCACCTTAAATTTCATTTTCAACCTTTCCAAGATATTAACAACTAATAAAAAGGGTTATCGAAAGTATTTGTGTCTTTGAAGTGATGAAGATATTGGATTTTGATTGGTATTGTTAAATATCAATAGTCTATTTTTGCTCTTCTGGCGTGTTTTGTCTATTGCAAAACAATTGTTAATAGAAATTATATTCTTATAAGTACAAAGAGAAACAAAAAAGAAAGATGTAGTTTAGTGTTAGCCTTGTTGTGGGCTCATGTTTTTATTATTTTGTTTATAATTTAATAAGTGTGATATAAGGATAGAGTAAACACGTGAGTACTTTTTAGTATATTTTTGGTGGGACCCAACATAACTATTTTAATGGAGAAAACACGTGAGTCCTACTTTTGGAGATATCTGTTCGACTTCATGTATATAGTGGGCGATTTCTCCAAAATACCATTAGTTTTGGTATCAAGTATGAGCTTAAAAGTTAGGGTTTCATAAATTATTCATCAAAATAGTTTTGGTGTTTGGTTTTGTAAAGTTGATATAAAATTTAACATGCGCGTTGTCGAAATTAAATTGAAAAGCTTTTTTAAGTATCAACAAGTTGAATTTTGCTTCGAAGGGATTATTCTGGTTAAACTTATTAGTACATAATGGCTATTTACCAGTGCCCCATTGTTATCCAATTAAATTAATTAAACAATATAAAACATTTTTTTGTACCATTTGAGTTCAATTTAATTTATACTATGGATTCACTGTGCCTAATATTCTTGGTGGATCTTATATTGGACATTTGTAATGATGCACTTGTGTGCATATAGATATGAACGTGACATCGAAGAATCACGAACTGGTTGCTTATGAGCCACTACAATTGTTGTGTGCGAGGTGCGACAATCAAACTTGAAACCCACAAATTTGAGAAGGGAGATGACAAGTTATGTCTGTAATAATCGTGCAAATAATCAATAATAAGAACACAGAGAAAACTTTTTTCACACAAACACAAAGTTTATTAATCAACAACCAAGTATGGTCAAAGGCCTACAACTCAATATATAGACTAAAGGAACTATGAATTTAGAAGCTAGCCTTCTAATTCAATTATAGAATTAAAACAACTAATTTTCGGAATTAAAAATAAACCTAAAAATAACCTATGCTAAAAACACCAAAATAGCCATCAAACATACTTCTAAAACCCCTTAATAATATGTGAACCAATATGGAACTAAACCAAGGGTTTAAAACCCTAGAATGCATCATGTAATCATAACACTTTCAATTAGCACCCAAGCCTCAGTATATATCCCATGCAAGTGTCATTGGTTGATGACTCGGTGTAACTCATATTTAATATGTGATTTGTGACAATCCAAAGGGCAATCTAGTAAAGTGAGTTATTACTCTATCATTGGCAGTGAATTTGCAGTGTAATCTCATTGGTGATCCTATAGTTTAAGTTCGAAGACCACACCAATATGTGGAACCAAAGTCAGCACCCTGATGATTGGGCTGCCATCATATTCCAGTCAGAAGAATGAAGTGAGCAACTTCATCCGTAACCAAGAAGTAATATTTCTAGCTTGACAATTTATCATAATCTCCCACATGCAACATTTGCTTGTGTGATCATTCTATCAATGTCAGCTATGGGTTCTTATCTTTTAAAATTATACTGAAATACCCATAAATAGTCCATTAATAAAACAACATGTCATATACACCAGCAGTTAAATAAACATAACATATTTGGATTTGTCAGGGCCAATAATCCCAACACTAACCTCATATTACATTAAATTTTAATTCACAAAATTTTGACAACCTAAAAAGTCGAAACTTTGGTAAGAATTTTTTCCACAGTTTCAAAAGTTTTGCAAAACTAATATAATTGTTGAAATCAAAATCTCACCATCTGTGTCAATATAGCAGTTCCTATTTATTGCCGTAGCCTAAAAACTACCATTTCACCCCCTTTGGGATTCATAACCTATCTCATGAGATTTCATCATCTCTATAAAACTCTCCATTTTCAACATATCACTTTCTTTGTACGTATGTCCACTGGAAATCATCTCTCTGCATATATCATCCCCTTAAATATACATTGCTTCTCCTGCTAATCAACTTGTGGCTGTTGCTATTGCATCGAAGAAAGCTTTAACTATTTTCTTTCCCTGGTAAGAGTTTTCTCCATGATCTTCTATTTATAATTATAATTATGTATAATAGGAAGCGAGAATATAGTTATTGAATATATATTTATATTTATCTATTTCATTTTTTATATATAATACATTGATTGAAATTTCCAGGATAATTAGTATGACTAATTTTAATTGATAACGACTTCCCTAACTAAAGACACTCTGTGAGGATGGCATGCTCTCATATTCTTTTCAAAACTTCGAAACAGGATGGCATACCTGTCTAGAAAGCTCCAACTGACGTAGTATAATCAACACATACCTAATCCTTGGAAATCCTAACTGGTAGTGGAAAAAGTTCTCAACAGTTACCTCCCCATCTTGGTGTTGTGTGAAGACTACTGATATAGTTTTAAGCGATATTCTCTTTTGCAAATATATGGTTGATAGTCTAATTTCTCTTGTTTACTCTATTGATTTAAAAGGAAGTACCGTTTTGAATGATAAATGAATTGCAGGTGTTTTGTTCTCTGACCAGTTAACTTCCGCCTCATTTTCCTCTTGCTATGGTCTAACCTTTCTTTGTCTGATATTTTGTAGGGTTTCAAAGGGAGTGAGGGATTTGCCTGGAAGCTTGCAGTCTGCTACTAGCAATGTCCCTTCTGGAAAATCTCTCATGTATTTTGGGATTCTCCTGGTCTGTGGAATTTTCTTCGTTTTCATTGCATTCACTATGTTCCTTCCAGTCATGGTGCTGATGCCTCAGAAGTTTGCACTTTGCTTTACCTTTGGTTGTGCATTTATCATAGGATCATTCTTTGCTCTCAAAGGTCCAAAGAATCAGCTTTCTCACATGATATCAAAGGAGGTATTTCATCTCTCTCTCTGGTAACCAATGTCAGCTACCTCGTTTTTGTGGGTTTCTTTATCTATTCATCAGAGCAACACTGACACATTTATGGTTGCGCCCAATTCTTCTCAATTTTGTAGAGACTTCCTTTCACTCTGGGATTCTTTGGCAGCATGGTTGGTACCATATATGTCTCTATGGTGCTCCATAGTTATCTTCTCTCTGTGCTCTTCTCTGTATTACAGGTATTACACTTGCTTTCCTGCTCCTGCCTCATACAAAATCTTTTTTCACTATTTTTTATGAGTACAAGCTTTTCCTGCTTCTCATTCTTTTAATGACAAACCACTTTTGTATTCTCATTTTTTTTTTGTCTTCTGGTAATCTCAGTTTTATTTATCTTCCCGGTGCCACATTGTTTACCTTGTTTTGGAATGAAATAGAAATTGCATACTTATTTAGTTATTTTCAGCCTTTATCGTGTATAACTGATAGAATCGCCCTTGCATAGGTCCTTGCACTTTCATATTATGCAATATCCTATTTCCCTGGAGGATCTTCTGGACTGAAGTTCCTTTCGTCGACTCTTACCTCCTCAATACTAAGATGCTTCGGCCGGTGACATTGATGTCTTGACAACTTCGCATCTTGCATCATTTTGACCATTTTCTAGTATTCTATGAGGTTTGTATTACTCTGAGTTACTCGTCACTTAACAGGCAGTTCATATGTTAGTAATATCTTTGTGGGTTTTCCTAGTGTTTAAAGTCCCTCTGGCTTGAAAGATGATAGTGTTTAGGGACTACTAGGAAACGTAGTTGAAATTTGGACACGATGTACTCGAGCCATGTGTTATTCAAGTAGCAGTGTTCAGTAATGCAGAATGGGTGATGTTCACATTTGTTGTGTAATTTTTTTTTTTTTTTTTTTTTTTTTTTTTTTTTTTTTGCGCTAATATAATAACTGCCCTTCATTCATTCAATGGTAATAAAAGCAATAAAAGTATTTTTTTTCTTGATACAAGTAATGATAAATGATACTTGTATTTTATGACTGCCAAGTGCTAACTTAAGTCACTATAATTTGTTCATTTTTCCGTGTCTTCTTTAAAAGCTAGACATTTGGCTATGCTTGGTATCAATACCAATCCAAGCAAATTCATAAACTTTTGTTGCGTAAAATGATTTTACAGAACAAAATATTCCTTTTAAGTCCACCAGTGCTTGGTTGCTAAGAGAGTTCGGCTAAAGAGGTGGAGAGGATCGGTATGGTAGTTTCAATTTTCTAGAAACTTCTGCTATGATTTCTAGAATGACAAAAGTTAATCCCGTTTTTCATCCCTTTAGAGCAACCAAGCATCCAGAATTTGGAATTAAGTGGAAATCCTTCCAAGACAAAAGTTTGTCCCGATTTTCTGAGCAAACCAGGGGCCAAGTGCACAAGAGTGTAAAAATAAAAAGGCAGTGCACAAAAGGAACTGAACATACCGTACAGAACGAAATAGGGACCTGCCATCTTGGCCTATTTAGCTGAATTGTGGGCCTCTTCACATTACATAAAATAGTTCTAAACAGTGGGGGTTTTTGTTTGTTCGATATTGTCTCCTCTTGGTCTCCAAGAAATCCAGATATTCCTTCTGCTCATGCTAAAAAAAGAGATATTCCTTCTGCTCTGAGCTCTCCCAATATTTCTACGCTTACGCTGGAAATCATTCTCAAGTGTAAGTACCATAATGCAGGCCCTTTATCACAAAATGTTAACTTACACCACCATCCTGGAAGTGCAGTAGGCCATTTATATCTAATAATAAAGGTCTTTTGCTCATTTGTGTCTATGTGAGTGCACGTTGGTCATAGTTGGACGTGCCTAACAAAGCAGGTGGGAAATATTGGAGTGAACCAAATGAACTTTGCTTCAATGAAAATCCGTTCTATCTGCAAGAAAGATTATTCTTGCAAAGGTAAAGGACATAATTACTGAAGACCGATGAGGTTTACTCTTATGTGATATATATTTGTTCTCTTTGATGTGGGTTGGGGTACGGTTCGCCTCCTACCCTAGGGAGGAGGGTTGAGCATTTCACTTTCATCGTCTCCTAGTGTAGTGATCTCAAGTATATTTGAGGCAGCACCATCTATCTCATGTACTACTCTAGCGTGTATTTTCATTGAGATTTTCATTTAAGGAAGCGCAAGTCCTGTGGTGAGAGCGGTGAACTTTACACTCTAAATCCTTAAAATCCTATTCTCCTGTGAAGGCGGCCGGGATTAAAACCTATGACCATGGGCTTAGCCCTCCCCCAAGTCTTGAACAAATGGGCAGTAAGCCGCTGGACACCTTATAAGTGTCGGTATTGCGCGGACCATAAGCGGTGGTGTATCTTCTCCTCTGATACTAGGATCAACTAATTTAAGCGCCTAGAAAAAGGACAGATTCTATAATTAGCAAGAAAAACGCAATGGATAGTGATCCATGATGAGCAGGTGGCCATGTATGTACTCATGTTGCATGTGCTCCAGTGAGTGAGTAAGTGTAAGTGTGGTCGAACAGGACACTAGGAATGTTAAATTAATTGCTGGAAAGTTCCTCTCAGAACAGCACATGATTTGGGATGTGGGGTGAGTGGCACCACGTGAGCTCTGGTACAAAGATAGCGATGCCTACTACTTTAGGGAGGGCTATTAGCCAAATCTCATATTTATTCTTACATCGCGTTGAGTAGGCTCTAATAATAGGATATATAATCATACCAGAAGCCCAATCATTGCACCATCTAATATAATACCGTCACACCCTTACCTTGCTTTCTTCTTCAAGTCCCAAGACATCCCTGTTTCAACTGTAACTCGGCAGCTACCACCAATAAAGATTCATTAAAAATTCTATCAGATTCCAGGTTGAAACTCCTTTACTGGGCCCCTTTGATTTGCATCCGCGTATATTTCAATGCTAAGCGAGTATATCCCATTAGGGAGTGTCCCTTACCACACTTGGAGTTAGGAAGTCGCCCAAAAGAGTCCCTTGTATTTCAATGCAAAGCGACAGTATCTTAGGGAGTCGCTTTATTACCGAACAAGAAAAAATATTAGGGAGTCCCTTACAAGACTTCGTTAGGGAGTCGACCTTAAAAGAGTCCCTTAAAAGAATTGGAGCAGAATCTTGCAGATTCATAGCCTTATTATTAGAGATGAGTAACTCCGTTGGTAAATTAAGTTGACACCTTTTTACTTTAATTTCTTTGTAATAAGAAGAGGGCAAAAGTTTGCGCAAATATTATGGAGAAAATAAAATAAGAGAAATTGCACAAATAACAATAAATCTCAAAAATAATTCCTTAATAATGAATGAGTTCATTACATTTACAGATTACAATACATGTTATTACACGGAAAATTACACTATATAATCATGTTTTTTTTCCTAGTTGTTATCTAGATGGAATCATTAGAAAGTTCAAACGAACAGTTAGAAGACCCTTGTAAGATCATCCCTCGAGGAGCAGGAGTGGGACTCGTTGAAGGTGATATAGTAATAGAGCCAGGGTGCTTACATAAGTCGTGGTCTGATGATCGCGTCTGTCGTATCTCTTTAAGCATAGCAACGACATCCTTCATGGTGGGACGTTCATCGACGCGTGTGCTCATACATAGAAACGAGACTGCTAGAGTTTGGAGCATTTCGTGCATCTGAGGGTCAGCTCTACCTTGGAGTTTTGAATCAAGGATATCACTGGGGTTCTTCTTCAACTGTAAATGTTCTCGAGCCCATTGAACTAAATGTGCACCTCCGGGCAACGTTGGATCCAAAGGGTGTCTTCCTGTCAACACTTCAACCAAAACTACGCCAAAGCTGTACACATCACTCTTCTCTGTGATACGTTGTGTAGATGCATGCTCTGTTGGACATACATGGTAAAAGGAACAAATTGAACTTAAGAATTGTGGTGTATGATTATAAATGCAAAATTAAAAAAAGAAAGAGGAAGGAAAAGGGTTTGCTGGAATAATTACCAGGAGCCATGTAACCGTAAGACCCGACAAGCTGAGGTTTTCGATTCAATTTCTGACATTTGTCAGCAGTTTCTTCCATGTTTACAAGCCTGGCTAAGCCAAAATCTGCTAGGTAAGGTTCAAATTTAGGACCCAATAACACATTCATGGCCTTAACATCCCCATGTAAGATAGCAGGGACACAGTCGTGGTGCAGGTACGCAAGGGCATGCGCCACTCCTAGCACAACCTCATACCTCGTCTCCCATTCCGCAGCGCCCTTCCCACCTCCACGAAGGAGTGCACTTAAGCTGCCATTGGAGAGGTAGTCATAGAACAACAACTTCATGTTTCGATTAGACGACCATCCCAAGAGCCGCACGATATTCTTGTGTCGTATGGAACCGAGTGTCTTAATTTCAGATTCGAATGACCCAGATTCCTCCAATGACCACATCTTCTTCACTGCAAGTGTCACCCCATTTGGAATAGGCACCCTGTAGACTACTCCAGAACTCCCAGTGCCTATCACATTCGATGACGTTAGATGGCGAACTACATCGTCGATTGAGAAATCGAGTTTCTGATAAAGCGTCATTTCCCATTTGTTATCGTTTATATGCTCTTTCGAGCCCACATGTGCACGAACTAACAAGTATACTGCAAAGAACAGTAGCAGTGCACTTGCGCTAATGAGAAGAGATATTGCCAGCTTCACTGTTGATTTACGGTGAACAGTAGTTCCCGTTTCAACAACAGGACCGTTGATACCACTGGGGATATGTAGTGCTTGATTCCCTGTGAGATCGCTTAATGGAAGGTTTCTGAAGAATGGAGTGTTTGGCAACTCACCTGAGAAGCCATTGTAGGACATGTTGAAGACTACCAGGTTCTGAAGACCGGCAAGCATGTCTATACTTCCCACAAGCTTATTATACGAAATATCAAGGATGCCAAGCTTATCAAGACTAGAGAATTCCTTTGGCAGTTCACCTGATAACTGATTACAGCTTAGATTGAGAGAAATCCCCAATGCCGGGATCTGACCCAATTCCTTCGGTATAACGCCAGAGAAACCGTTGTCACCAATATCTAGTAACTGTAACTTACTACAAGAAACAAGCTCCGATGGGATCCTACCAGAAAATTGGTTCTTCCCAAGATTGAGTTTAGTCAACTCGGTTAAAGATCCAAGACTTGGGGGCAAAAAACCTGTAAGCCTATTGCTGGAGAGATCTACTAGTTGTAGACTTTTCGGCAATAGCTCAGGCAAGGGACCTGTTAAACCATTTGAATGGAGATCAAGAAACTCGAGATTTCCACATTGGAGTATTGATAGGGGTATTTCTCCTATCAACTTGTTGTTACTCATGTCTAGGAAATTCAAATTGTTCAAATTTCCAATTTCAGTTGGGATTACCCCTGCAATCCTGTTATCATTCAGTCGGAAACGATACAAGTTTGTGCAGTTCCCAATGTTTGAGGGTATAAACCCTGATAAATCATTGGATAGTAGAAGCAACTTGGTTAGATTTCTCAATCCAAAAATCTGTTTTGGTATTGGTCCATAGAGGTGATTGTAAGATAGATCAAGAGCCTGAAGATTCTGACAATCGGCCAGGCTCTCTGGAATTTGCCCTGTAAGTTTGTTCTGCCATGCAAACAACAGCGTCAAGTTCTTCAATTTACCAATATCCTCTGGAATCTCTCCAGATATGCCGTTATTGTCGAATTCAAGATGAGTTAGAGCGGTGCAGTTTGAGATTACAGAAGGTACAGTACCTGATAACTGGTTAACACTCAACTGAAGCTCTTGGAGTCCCCGAAGGTTGCCAAAGCTCTCGGGAATGCTGCCAGAAAATGAATTTTCTGATAAATCGACGACCATCAGCTCCTTGCAGCTTCCAAGTTCATATGGGATTGTACCTACCAAACTGTTCTGCCACAATAGGAGATTCTGAAGATTTTTAAGCGCTCCTATAGTCCTTGGGATTGAACCTGAGATTGAATTCTGATATAAATAGAGGTTCTGCAATTCGCTGCAGTTTCCAATCTCCTCTGGTATTGGACCTGATAAAAGAGAAGTGTAGATTGCTATGGTTTGAATCTTTCGAAGTGAAACTATGGATGGAGGAAGACTTCCAGTTATGCTAGTTTCAGCAAGGCCCAACACTACCAAATTGCTGCAGTTTCCAATCTCCCAGGGCAGCTCACCTTTGAGATTTTGATTCCCGCCTGTTCGGAAGATTTCTAGCTTACTCAACTTTCCAATGCTCTTTGGGATTTCCCCACTAAGTTCATTGTCATAGAGTGTCAAATACACCAGGCTCGAAAGGTTCCCAATGTCTGTAGGAATTCCACCTTGGAGAAAATTCGAACTTAGCGAGAGATTACTCAGCTTGCTTAGGCTGCATATCTCAATTGGAATTTGACCGGAGATGGCATTGTCACTGAGGTCAACAAACTTGAGTTCTCGATAGTCTCCAAACTCTTTTGGAATGCAACCGGAAATATTTGTTGCAGTGATGATAAGAGTCTTCAAGGACTCTAGGGAATGAAAATTCGAAGGCAATGAGCCTTGCAAATCCAGTGACTTCAAGCTTAACTGAGTTATGCGACCATTTGAATCACAAGAAATCCCAAACCAGTTGCAAGAAGTAGAGTCTAAAGAATTCCATGTTCTCAGTGCATCTGTAGAGCTGTTTAGGCTGTTTTTCCATGATAGAAGAGCTTGGCCTTGTTCGTCGATGGAGAAACAAGAGAAGAAAAAGAGAGAGTTTATTGTTAGGAGTAAAGTGAACGAGAAGGAGCAGAGGCTGAGAGAATGAAAGAGAGTGTTTGGATATGCAGGCATTGCTAGTTGCAGAGGACATATGAGATAGTTTGTTTTGGGATTGTTGAGGGGAGAACCCCATGTTTTGTTTATAGAACAAAAGCACAAGATCTGGATCCAAACCATATCATTTTTCTATTATTAATGCTAATTCAGAGATGGTGATGCATATGGTGTCTTTGTTTTCTAATGTTAATGGATGGGAAGTGGAGTTGGCCGACTTGTGCACTTCTGCTGCCACTCTTTACATAATAACAGCAAACCTGTCCAATGTAAAAAATGATTAGAAAGTGTATGTCCTTCTTATTCATTTCTCGTAACATTTTCGACGCATAATTGTATATTTTCAGGCGATAACAGATTAACAGGCATTTCTTTCACATGTTCTTTTGAAAATTTCAAGCAACTTGTGGAGTTTTATGTAATTGAAGGAAAATCTCGTTTGATATCGGTACATCGTCCTTGCTCCCTCGTGTACTGGGGCCGTTATAGTTCATGGACCACCCTCGAATGTGGGGGACCTTTCGCTTACATTAGTTGTACACTGGATTACTGGGATCGTATTGGTACTATCTCTGACATTGAACCAATCATGAGGTTGCCTACCAATTCAGTTAAGTGGTAAGTAGAAGGCTACAATGTAACTAATATTTACTTCCAAGCATTAATTTCAAGATAATTTCTCTTCAGAGATATCGTGGAAAGTGTTTTCATTGTTGTAGTTAATTCAATGACAATAAAATACTGAGGCCAAAGTAAATGAGTTGTCACTATAAAAAAAATTATAAATATGAATTGAAAGTGGAAGAAGCAGAAATTAAGGAATGTGTTTCTAGCTAATCAGAAAGTAAATGGCCATCAAGTATTAGTTTAATTGTTTGATAGAGAGATCTGGTTTTGTTCATATGCTTGTAGTCGGAGTTGGACTGAGTGAGTGGATGGGGAATTAAACTATAATATTAGTGAAGTGTCACATGCAACTATGCAAGTGAAGATAAAGAAAAAAATATACGGGCTTTACAAATTGCGAAGTGGTCACGTTGTCGGGCGGCCAATGCTGGACAGCAGCGCCAACATCAAGTCCTAATTGCTATTATTCTTTTCTCGTTAGACAAATCAAATTTACACACAAGATACCTGTTCTTAGGGGTGACTTCGGATCGGATTAACCTCTTTCGGAATTTTTTCAAATTTTTTTCGGAACCTAATATGCTAGCCAAATCCGATCTAATTTTTTTTCGGATTCAAAATATATTTCCAATTTCGGAACTTTCGGAAATTTCGGAATAACTCGGAAATTTCGGAATACTTGGTAAATTTTCAAAGATCTCTTTACTTTCAATTATTTTTGGAATATCATACGCTAATGTTCATTGTAGGGAGAGAAAACCATGTCCACAACACCAATGTACCAACAACAATACGCACTTGTTTACTGAGAAAACCCATTTTCATTCAAACAAGTGATCCAAGAAAAAACGAGAAAAATAACCTGCAGGCACCAATAGCAAACATTGCATTCTGTTGAGGTCTGGTATTTGTAATGTTTCAATCTTTTTTCGTGTGTGGAAATTGAAGCGTGAAGTGTCTGCATAAATAATGGATTATGGTCTTGGACTCTAAGTAGCTTTACATAATATTCTATCTATTGGAATTTGGCTTTTGGATTGGTCTGGAAGTCATTATATGACTCAATGACATTTTTTTTCATATCATTGTTGTTATGGCAGACGGTGTAATGACAGTAGAGTGGTCCAATTCAAGTGGGGAAGTAGCAGCTAGGTTATGTTTTTGTTTTGTTTTTAAAAGTAAAAAACTAGAAAATGAATGAACGGTCGAGATCTAATCAAGTGGATAGTGGGAGAAATATATATTTTCTGAATAAATTGGCAATAATATCGGAAATTTCGGAATTTTCGGATCGGATCGGATTTTAGAATTATATCCAAATCCGATCCAATTTTTTTTCGGAATTTTCGGAATCGGAAAATCGGCCCATGAAAACTACACCCAGAGCCAGACCAATTTCGGGTCGGATTTCGGAAAAATCGGAAATTCGGCAAAAAGAGACACCCCTACCTGTTCCCCAACTTTAAAAGACTTTACTTGAAGTGGTGTTGAAACTTGAAGCCCATGTATTTTTATCAGCAGTCCGGCCGTCACAGTAGTTGGGATGAAAAAAGTGGTCATAAAAGTTTATAAGTCTTTCTCGCTAAGAGCATCTCTAGATGGTAGTAGCATACTCTTTATATTTGAAGAAATTTTTTGAAGAAGCTGGTCGCAAATTTCGACCAACTCTAGGGGGTCGCAAATTTCGGCCAACTATATCATTCGCAAATTTGGAATAGGGCTACCTTGCGCGACATTGACACTGTCGCGCAAAATTACCACTGTCGCCCCCAAGTTGAAAAAAAAAACTCACGCGATATTTCCACTGTCGCACCAAATTGAAAAAGTAAAAAAAATAACTTCGTATTCTGATGGTAGTGGTGGCGTGTGATACTATTAGCGCGTGGTCTTTGGTCAAAGTCAAAAAAATTATGGCGACATTTGCAATGGCGGCGGCGACGGCGTTCAATGTAAATGTTGCATCCAGATCCAAATTGCCAAATTTGCGAACAAAAATGCAAACGAACAGGTTATACGACCAAATTTACTACCACCTAGAGTTGGAATTCCGAAAAATTCCGAAGTATTCCTTCAAATTTGAAGAATTTGACAGATTATACTACCACCTAGAGATGCTCTAAATAGACATACAACATACTTCATTCAACGCCAACCGGCAGGTCCACTGTTACATATTCCGATAGTTACATATTCTTGTGAATACCGTCCATAATCCAACATCTAGTCTCGCTTAACAAACGAACTAGACAGGATGAAAGAAACCGTCTCGTTTGTCATATTTTTCTCCAGACGGAATCTAACATTCTATTTCGCTTCAAAAACCCAAGAGACGGGAGGTTAGATTCCGGCCAGTTTCGTAACAGCTAGTTTTTGAAATCCTACAACGATCTTAATTTCAGAACGGTCATAATAATGGTCAAAAGTTTAGAAATTTGGTAATCTGTCAAGCTCTTATTTTTCAGATAATTTAATATTCGATCGGTCGAAACCATCTAATATAAACCAGGGCACGAACGGGGTTGACTCACACAAGTCCAAACTAGAATAAAAATTACAAAACTATCAATCCTTGAAGCCATAAGAAAAGATGTACCATTCACACAAATGTCCAAAAAATCCATGAAACACTATGACATTATATACACAAAATATAGTACCTCATATTATATTGTACAACTCCTGTCCAAAATTTCAATTATTTACATCACTTCTCAACACAGTTTTCCATATATGTACATAATTTCTTTCTCAAAACATAAGTATACAAACCAGCCTTAAACACAACAACCCCAGCTGACAGAAAAGAAAACCTAAACATCATCAGGCACCAACTCAAGGTTCTCCTATGGCTGAAGCTCCATCTCTACGTTCTGACCAAGAACATGCCCACTCGTAAACTTAGTCAAAGGAACCACTATAATGGAAAACTTCTCAATGAAACACCTATAATAGCCAGCCAACCCTTAAAAGCTTCTGATCTCTGTCGGGCTAGCTGGTTGTTTCCACTCCTGAGCTGCATCAACATTTTCAGGGTCTACGACAATCCCTTCGCTAGAATACACCATTTGTCTTCAATATTTCAACTCACATTTCCTAAAATCATATTTCTTATTGCAAAAAAAAAAAAAACTAAAAAAATAATACTCTTCAATGGCATCTCAACAACCAAGTTCTAGCACTCAACCGAAAGCAAAGAAGTTATCGGTTCACTCCACAATAGAGGATCAAGCTTTCTGTCTTGCTTGGACCAAATTAAATGAAGATTCGGTTATAGGTACTCATCAAAGTTCGAAAGGGTTTTGGAATCGTGTAGTTACCATGTTCAACAAAATGTGTACTACTACTGGGGGTGTCAATGGTCCGGTTCCTAGTGATGTAAGAACCAAGAACCATTTAATTTTACGGTTCCGGTTTATGACGTTTCTTAAAATTGAGAAACCGTACCCATAACCACCGGTTCCTAGCGGGTACCCACCAGTTCTGGTTCTTCATTTGGGTTCTTATGAAGATTCACTCTTAGACATATTTTTATTGATTTTAATATGAAAATGTGTACAAAAAAAAAAACAACAACGCACGAACAAGTCTTGAAGGTTGTTAGCTATACTTTTACGTTATAAGTAACGTAAATACTAAGAAACCTACATATTACAATAATAAATAGAATTTTATAAAATATAAATGAAGGTTTTAAGTTTTTATATACTTTATATCGAATTTTTTACGCTAAGAGTATGATAACATTTGGTTCTAGTTTGATTCCGATTCTAGTCCGGTTCTTTTGTTTAAATAACCATTTGGTTATGGTTCTAAATGGTCCAGTTATTTTAGTACCTATATTTCTATATGGTTCCTAAAAGTATGTACGAACCATAACCATGATTTTTATTGCAGTTCTGGTTCTAGTTAAACGGATACCCATTGACACCCTTGACTATTATAACTGAAAGGTCTCATTATTCAATTACCTCTTGATGGACCGTATATTTCAAAAAATATAAACATGTTTGTTGCAATTTTGAATACGGTGGAGGCTCAAAGGGCAAGTGGTTATACATTTGAAAATCAGGCCGGTAAAAAACTTAATTAATTTCATTTTTTGTTGATAGATTTAATGTATGGCCATCTTATCTTTTTTTTTTTGGTAGTTGGAAATGGCAAGGTTCCAATTGCAAGAAAAAATTGCTTTTTCACTTGATCATTGTTGGATTATCCTCAAAGATAATCCAAAGTGGAATGAGACTTTTGAGACAAGATCAAGCCGCCCTACAAACAAAAAAACTCAAAAAAATAGTACTGAATATTTGAGTTCAATTTCTCTTGATGATGTCCAAGTCGAGGTTCTCAACAATCCCAAATAATTCTCATTCTAAATCAATTGAGCGTTGCATTGGAAGCAAAAATTCTAAGGCCAATAGGAATTAATTAAAGTGGCTCGGTTACACTTTGGAGGGTTTTTTTTACACGTTTATAAGCTCACAAAGGAAGACTATGATGTACAAAAGACTATGGAATATAATAAGGGAGAGATCGAGCTTGCTGTTACAGAGAAATTTGTGGTGGTGAGGGGAGAAAAAATCAGCTTCAAAAGATGCAACATGAAACTAGGATTTTAGCTATGGATACAAGCATCCTCCATCCCAATTATGCTTTTCTTATGAAGCAGCAACAAGCTAAAATACGAGCTCAATTGGCACAAGCTAGAGGTGGTTTGGAATGAAATAGCTAGCTAGTATGACTTTTTCTTTTTAATGTTAGTTTATTCATGTTTTGTTTTATTTATTAGTTAGTGAATTATGTATTTTCTTTTTAATTGTTTAATAAATTATTTCTAGTATATCATCTACCCCAAATGTAATACATATATGCTCCCAACATTTTGTGCAATGCGTGTCAATCCCAATATAATAGTTCATTTATCAATAAATTTAAAATATGCGTGCATGACACTGTTTAGGGTAAATCTGCCTAAACTAAGAAGAGGATTGATTGGGGGAATAGTTGATATGGGATTGGTGAGACTGAACTCCAGAGAGCTGCCCACGTACCCATCCAGTATGGAATCAAGTCTCAAACAAGAAGAGAAGTCTGCTCAGTCTTGCTTACGTAGTTCATTTTAGGGTTTCCTTCTAATTATATAGGGAACTTAGGCCATCTGTAGAATTACAAAACTTTCCGTTTGGTCTTAATCTTGCTTCGGCGGCAAGATTGAATCAAATATGTTTGGACTGAATGGAATGCGAGGATATTTGATCATAAAGCAAGAAGTGAAACACAGGTAGTGGAAACGATAGTCGGAGAAGTAAAGGTCAAAGTTCATGCAACAGAAATTCAAATGGAGGAAGGGTCCGAGAGGAGAAACTTTTGAGCAAATATGGAACAGAGGGGTGGATATACTGGAGACTAGAAACTTAAAATGCAAGTGGAAGATGGCATCACCAGGGAATTATGTCTTGAACACTGATGTCAGTGTGCAAGGATTGAGAGGGCAGTGGGGAGTAGTTATAAGAGATGATGAAGGGGTAGTAATGGCAGCAACTCATGGAGTCTCGGATCACCACAATATAACATTGGTTGAGCTACAAGTATTAGAGCAAGGCATAAGATTTGCAATGAAGAATCACATAACAAGTATAGAAGCACAGACAGATTCCGAAAATGTGGTGGCATTCATCAAACACAAGAAATACCCACGGAGAGGAAATAAGCAGATAAAGAGTATACAAGCAATGGAAGTAGTTTTTTTTTTTTTTTTTTTTTTTTTTTTTTTTTTACAAGTGGAAATTTTATTGATACTGATAAGGATTTTTACAAATAATTAGGACAAGCGTGCAACAAGCTGCGCCGCAAGTCCTTTATGAATAGCAAATCCTATTCTTCTAAAAACAAACTTGTTAGAACCAGCTGTCATAACGTTACTGTCCATGACTTTCTGAAGTCTCTTGAGAAGCTCAACAAACTGTTGTTCCAAGAAATCAAAAGTGTCAAAACTAAACGGAATGAAACAATGCTGGTTAGTCGTGCAAGCTTCCTCATGCTTTTCCATCTTCCCTGTCGCTGCTCTCTTAACTGCTTCTCCCACCTCAAAGACTCCATTCCCAAGCCCTACCAACGGAGAGGCTCCAGTTACATCAACACATGCATGTCTCCCCTCAGACCAACTATATATCAACACATCCGCAGGCCGAAGTGTTGATCTTCCCATATTCGGATCAATGAGAAAATTCACAGGAGCCTCCTTTTTTTTGTTTGTTTGTGTTTGTTTGTGTTTTTTTTTCTTCTGTATAACATATATATAGAGAAACAAATATGTTAGCTGATGTATTAGCTGCAAATTGTCCAAATGTTAGATTTCATGAAATTTTACCAAATTTTTTAGCAGAAGATGTAATGAAAATAGCACATGATGATGCTCTAGGGAGAGAGTATGTGAGGAAGTGACTGTAATCAAACAATTTTTTATGATTAATAAGAGGGGTAGGGTCCCCCGTTAACAACCTCACTTGCCAATCAAAAAAAAAAAATATGCCAATTCGGTATTGGACTAGCTTGTTCCCCAACTTTACAAGGTCGGCTCCTTATGTAATTAGTAATTTTGGATCTGGGCTTTTGCTATTCCACACATAAGTATCCAATAATGGACATGGGCTGGGTTTATTTATCAATGGATCTGAGCTATTGAGCTTTAATAGAGTTAGGCCAATTAGGCTTAACCATGACTTATCCATTACAGGTAGGGCATGTGGACCTGGATATGGTAATGCGCTTGTACTCATTAGGGGCCTACCAATTGAAGGAGGGTCCCAAACAAACACAAACACAAACACATGACGTACACTTTGGAACTAGATAGTTCACTTCTTTGAAAAATATAGAACACACAAACTAAAAAAATGCATAGTGTAAAAGAAATACGTTGGACACGCAAACTAATTTTTCACTTCAATCACCTTCATTTTCTTCCTCTTCCTCGGAGCTTCTTGGATTATAAATTGGAGGTACATGTGCATTTCCATTGTTCTCAACTTCTTACCCACTCCAATTCCATACATACTCAATTAAGTTAAATTCTTTTGAAGATTAATATGTGTTGCTGTTCTCTTAAACTATTTGTGTTGTATTAGGAGCTCTTAGGAATTCAAAAGGGGCTAGCAGGTGCGATAGAAATGAACATAAGAAAGGTCCAAGTGCAATTGAATTCTCTACAGGGAATCCAAATTTTAAATAGGAAGGAGAAACCACTATGGCATTGCAGGAACATAGTAGCTCACATTCACGATGAGATGTTGAAGTTTGAGGTAGTAACAGTCAACCATGTATTAATGGAGAGTAATGTAGTGGCAGATTATCTGTCAAGAGTGAGTAGTGAACTATGTAATGGTATTTTGTACTTTATTCCCCCATTGGATCACAAACTTAATGATATGATCAAGGGGGATAAAGAAGGAAAAATGTACCTTAGAACTTACTTTAAATAAAAGGTTGGGGCAGCCTAAACCCCTAGTTATTTCAAAAAAAAAAATTAAAAAAAAATGTGTTACTGTTGTTGTAGAGTGTGGTAAAGTAGTAAGTGGGTTGAAGTTGTTCATTGATATAATTAAAATTAGGCTTTTACTCCTATTTAGCTAATTAAACTAGGCAGAAGTAAAAACTACTTTATCTTTTGTTATCAAATTTCTACTATCAATTATCATATAATAAAACTGGAGTCAGAATTCGTTCCACTCCTAATTGCTTAGAACATAACTAATTCTACTAGTGATTAACAATTCAACAACTTGAGAGTAATTATTCTAAATATAACTAATATGGCAATAACTATGATTGAATATATTCTAAATTGAACTATAATAATTAAAAAATAAGATGTGAATATGAGAAGGAATTAGGGAGATTTGACATCCACCTTGATTAATCCCTAACATGCTAGTATGGAGTTTGTTGCAACCCTAATCTTTATGTTTTCACAAAAGGTTTAACATAAAGATTAGGTCTTTTTATCCCTAATTATTCATGGCATCTCTAACCAACTAATAATTAGCATGAGAGGAAGTTGAAACCCATTCTCATGGTGAATGAACTACCCTATAGAATTGAAGCTTTTTAGAATAACTATTCTATACTAACACATCAAGTTTTCATCAAAGCTTCAATCAAACCCCTCTAATGGAGGTTTAGAGTATCATGGAATAAATAATAAGAAAAAGAAGACATAATTTAAAGGAATACTTGTATTGAAAAATAATTTGAATTGTATTAATGGTGGCTAGGCTAATAAAACATAAAACTAGGTTTAGAATAATTAAATAACTAATGGGAGAGAGTTAGAGTTTTGCCTTAGTCCTCTTTATATAGGAGAGGAGTAGGTTTACAATTTCATGCATGGGCTTTGGAGCTATGTTTTGGGCCATTAAATGAAGTCCAAAACCTAATTACTTAAGTCCAAAAAGGGTTTCTCTGCTGGATATTATTAAAACAGCATTTTAGTCTACTTTTACTCCTCTGATTGGATCAAGACCTAGACCATTAGAAATATCTTTCCAAGCCAGTCGTTTTGACATATAGTTGGCCCAATTCCGAGGTCTGAGTCCAAAGATACGGCCTATGGAATTTCTGTTGACTTTTATGTTCTATTTCTGCTCGCATTGACTTTGACTTTTCAGCTTTGACTGGGCTTTAAAAAAGCTTTTTCTCCTTGAAACTTGGGCTTTAATTATAGAACTTCTTAGCAACCAACGTTTGCTCATTTCTCTTGCAAAAGTGACATATTTCTTCATATAGTTGACTCCAAGACCTGAAATATACAGAAGTATGTAAATAGTACTAACTCTTAATTATTATAAACATAATTGGTCTAAATGTAATATTATTAAGGGGTTAAAACTATAGTTTTGGGCTCTGATCAAACGACCCCCAAACAGCAATTTGCTTGTCCTCAAGCAAAAATGAGAAATTAAAATAAGTGACCAAAAATAGAGTTTTAACTAATCTTGTTTCGCCAAGTGCGATTGTATTGATCATATGCAATAAGGCTTTAAACCACTAGGAATTCCCTAGTCGACGAGTTATAGCCTTATGAGAGTTTTACAGAGAAGATACTCACAAACTTCATTTATACTACAACGACTAAGAAATAAAATTAATGTTTCCTTATTTATTCTCAGATATTTATACATCTCACTAGCAATGAATACAGAATAATCAATTGGAAACCTAAGCTAATACATGCATAATAATCAATCATTTACTGATAAATATATATACACGTATAATGAACTATACTATGAAATGCAATAACAAATCCGTTTTTGAAACTTTGGAATAGCGTCCTTAAGTAGGTCCTCACAAATATGTCAAGACAAAAATACTCTGATTTTTTCACTCAAGTTTCACTCACTCCAGTGTGCAGTGGGCACACTTTTCCTCACAATCTCAATGACGTACAAGGGAGCCGAGGTCGATCAAACACATCTGCCACTTACTATCACATCAACCTATTCCTAATTGAGCTAGATGTCTTTATTAGGTATTATGGGGATTAGGTGATGGTTTAAGAAGGAAGAAAATGGAAATTCAAAAGGACAAGTATGAGATAATAGAATCTTTAAAATATGTAATTAGAGAAAACATTGTTCTTACTTTGCTTCAACACTTTGTTTCCATCCTTAGCCATTTTTCTTTTCTTTTGGCTTTTGACTCATTTGATTCTGTTTTTGGAGTTCTAACTTTTTTTTTTTTCTTTTCTTTGGATTGAATTTTTTTTTTCTTATTTGAAGCAACTAACAAATTCTTGGTTTTCCACAGGTTTTTCTCTTTTCTTTTCTTCATTTCATCCTACTTCTCAAACTCATTCAAAAATGGGTAGGCTGATTTTATTTTTATTTTGTTTTTATAAAAGGGTAAAAGATTTTTTGTGAAAAGGCTAAAGAAAGGATAAGAGGGGGGACTAGTGGAAAATAATTTCATTTAGGTTTGAATTTTTGGCTATATCGATCCAAAAAGTGCCTAAATTATCGCTTAGGATATGGTATAGTGATCAAGCAAGTGGATGTGTGATTTCTCTATTCGGAATTTACTTCTCCCTTGTGTCATTACTCAAATATTTCACTCATATAAAGCTTTTAGGCTATATTCTCACATAATTTGTAGAATAAGTATTCTAGCCTATATTTTATAAACTTACTGCCAATACAAACATAGATGCTCATGCAATATATTTATGGAAAAATGTAATGACTATTACCTACATATTAACCTAAGTTTCTAAAAACTATTTTAATTTAAGAGCAAACGTGAAACTTCTAGACTACTATCATCATAGAAAAAGAAACAATACCAATATTCCTAAGTGCATAGTATAAATACTTTTTATTATTTTATTAATTTTTTACTAGAAAGCAAAGTGTATATTATACATACATATACTAATAGGTGCCTTAAATTACGCGTGTTTCTATGCCACCCCTAAACAAAAACATACTTTGTCCTCAAAGTATAGAAATAAGAAGGATAGAAAATACCATGAAGACGCGTGAAAATTTTAGAGCACCTGCAAAACAAATTTAGAACATACTAATATAGGTAAAGAAAAACAGACGCAACTCCTATATGAGTTCCACCCATTATGGGAATAACAAAAATTAAATTGCTTGGGACATAAGCAGATACTAACAGAAAGTAAAACTTACCTCATATCCAACACTAAACATTGTCCTCCCCTTCTATAAAGAAGTGAGGTTCCTTTACGTCCTGCCAAGCCATGATAATTTGCCATGCCTCACGCCATTTATCATCTACCTTTTCTAACCTGTTAAGCGCCACTTGGTCGGATGGGGTGTAAAGGGAAACCCAAATATGTTGAAGCCGCCACCCCGGCCAAATCGTAGCACAGAAAGAGCGTATAATGCAATTGGTGGGTCTCATAATGTCAACCTCAATCCAATCTGTGAAATTTGTACAAAACTCAAGAAAGAAACATAGCATTATGTTGCAAACCAAGACAGGCATAAGAAGGTACTTATGCTTCATACTATGGGCATGTGCTAAACTAGACACTAAGGTCTGGGGAATGTCATACAACATACGTCCCTCAGCTAGAGCAAGGAAGACATCACAAGTGGCATTATTCGCAGGAGAAAAATGTCATTCTCCTAAGATATTCAACATGATAAAGAACATAATAGTGCCTATGTTAAGGGACAGGCTACCAAGGGCTACCTTATATTGCCTTGGTCCTCTGCACAAAAAATCTCTGCCCCATAGGTCTCATGCAAATACTCATAGTTGTAGATGTACATATTATCAGCCATATAGCCCCATGAATTTTGGGCAGCAAGCATAGAAAGTCCAATAGCAAAGGCTAACAAGAACTTGCTTAAATCCATTGTTTTATCATCAATGTCGACAGAGAACACTTGTTCCCTATTTGGTCGATAAAAGAACTTGCAATTATCATATAAATAAGTAGTAAGTGCAGGAGAATAAGATTCATCAACGCTTAACATTAGGGGCTGCCATCCTGACTGCACATTCTAGTTGCAGAACTAGTACCCATAGGTGTCACTCTCGAGCAATTCTTCAAAGGACTACTTCGGTATGATTTGAGGAGATTTCATAGCAAACAAACACACCTAGAAGTGATTGTAGAAAACCCCAGAAAAAAGAACTGGAGGTATGTTGAAGTAAAGGGTCGCGGGTATTTCGGGATGGCTTATGTCGAGGGGCTGGCTCTTCTCGAAAAAAAAAAATTCTGTGATATCGACATCATGGCGACTCTATGTTATTGCAATATAAGGGCGGGCGCGCTTGGAGCAAGACCTGTGGTATGAAAATTAGAGGTGCAGTGTGAAGTATATGGTGTGTCATGTATTTATAGAGCATTAGTTTCTTAAACAAAGGTCCCCAAGGTTCCCAAATTTATAAGGAAAGAGATGGAATAAGAAAAGGGTTGCTAAAACCAAAATAAAAACAACCGAGAGCAGGCTCACAGCAGCAATTCTATATGGTTTTAAACAGCCTATCAAAATAGCAATCTCAATGCCTTTAACCTTTGAGGTTGCACCAAACAACAATAGCTAATTCTAGCTACACCACATTAGCAGCATGCTCATATATAAACTATATTCCTTAAACATTGCAATATTAATTCAAAAATATGTGGATACGGTGAAATATAATGCTAAACAAATAATGCCACCCCCAAACAAGTTGGAAAGGTGGGATTCATGAAAAATAGATAGCATGCTTGGACAAAAAATTAAACCAACTTGAAATTCAAATAACAACCAACTTACATATATAATTCAAGATTAACTACTTAACTAAACAACTGGGAATAAAGATTCTACTAAAACAGGAAAATATTCTTAAAAATAATACAATGAAACTAGCCACGAGATGAGGAAGGGCCAGAGCCATCCATCCTACGTCAAAGACGCTCACGCCTTCCGGAGTCAGCAGAGGAAGAACCATCATGAGGTGGCAGGCGTCATATAACTTCTTCTTGAAACATGCGCTGTTGTTCCATTAAAATATCCATGGCTTTCCAATGCTCAGTATGAGTCTAAGCGAGAGTCTCCATGTTAGCCTGGAGATCCTGGTGACTATCACTGAGCAACTTAATATTAGACTAAAGCTTTGCTTGGCTACGGATAATGGCACCTTGCCTAGTCTGGATAGCCTCACAAAGGTCACTAAGAGAACGCTGGCCTGTACGAATCATCTCATACTAGTTATGGAGAGTTCGCAGGCCACGTTGAAGTAATGAGAAATGGGTTATATCCGTAGTAGCCTTTTCCAAAGCTTCTGCATCAAAATAGGCTGCATCTTTCTCCTTCGATTCCATCTCAGCAGCCAAAACCTCAGGCAAATTTCACTCATTCTAAATACACTCCCCATAAATCCATGCATTCTTATGCAACTTCAACTTCACCTTACTCGATTCCAAAACACATCCCTAATACAATATAATATTCATGATCAATGTAAGGAAAGCTGCGGTAAATTGACCAACTACTACAATCTCAAGTAATATAAATTCAAGGATGCAAAACCCATTATTCTGAAGGGTCCAAAGAATGTGCAGACAACTCAAATTGATGTCATTGGCTTTCGTGGTGGCAATAACATTCCTACCAACCCATTGAGCCACTGTCAGCTGATTTCTTCTCAGAGACGTCTGACGAACACAATGCGACCCTAGATTGTAACGTCCTTCCAATACTGTCTCCATCATCAACGGACCAATTCCCCCAAGCTGCGATTCCTGCATTGTGACTACGATGTCTCTTTCCTTAATGCTAGTAATCTCAGCCAACACTGCTGTAGTCAACTCTTTACGACTACCATTCACATCCAGAAAAATCCTACGACTACTAATCTCCCATTTCTTGTAAAAAGAGAACACCAAATCAGGGTAATAAAAATCATCTGTAGAATACCACAACCCTTCCCACTTCCTAATACACATTTTGGTATCGAAGAAGGGTGCAAACTTTGCACTAGAAAAAACTTGTTCAGGAAGAATTGTTGGGGTTGTAGGAGCCATTGAGATCTGGATTTGGAATTTGTGGTGAAGGTAAGGTGTGGGATAGTGAACAAACCACTCGGTTGAAACTGGAACTGGTGTTGTGTGGAGGTAAGGGCGCAGGCGCGCTCAAAATGGTCTGGATAAAAAGGCGTGCACGCTCAAAGTTTTCTGGGTTCAGGCGGTGTTCTTGAGTGTAGAGGCGAGGAAGAGAAAGAGAGAGAAAAAAATGTGTGGGTTTTTAAAAAAGGAGTCATGTGCGGGGCATGTGACCTCGTAGGGTTTTAAATTTTTGGGCCCAAGCCCAAAACAAATCTGTAATACCCATCCTCTCTTATGCCTCATATAACTTAAAACTAAAATTTCAGATTCGTTAATGGTCCGATTTTGGTGAATGAGCTATGAAAATGATCAACATAGAAAATATAATCCAATGATTTATAACAAACTCAAATCTAACCATGGTTGACACATAAGGAGATGGAAAATGCCTCAAAACACGTGAATGACATAAGTTATGTGATCAAAAGAAATCTAAATTCATAGATAATGCCAACCTAAATCAAAGTATGACTAAACGACATAAACAACAAAAATAGGAAGTTGAGTGATCAAGAATGGAAAGACCAAACACCTCGCCCCCAAACAAATTTTTGAAAACAGGGTTTAGAAAATTTGTTTTAAACATGGATATTTTAAAGTCAAATTCCCGAGACTTACTAGATTACTATTTATAGGGTTTTAATATTTTTTTTACTTTTTATGAATAAAGTTTAATATAAAAGAAAACAATAAAGCAATAAAGACGTAATCACTCAATAGAGAAACATGACTCAAAAACGAGAAAACAAGCAAGAGTGGAAAGCGTGAATTACGTTACATGTGGACTTAGGATCTGGTACTTACAGCCACACACTCCAAAGGGAGGGCCCAGTTACCTTAATGGTGTACTACCAATATATATATGGAAATGAAAGAAAGTACACCAAACATCAAAGGTCAGTCCTCATAGACAGGGTCTTGTAAAAGGACATTCTCCACATCTTGGGACATTAACTTGTGAAAATGTTTTAAATGTTGGCCATTGACTTGAAAGGTAATGTTGTCCTTGGGATTTACCAAGGTGATTGCTCCGTAAGGGGTGACTTCAATAACCAGAAAAGGAGGGACCAACGGGTTTTTAATTTCCTTGGGAAAATATGCAAACGTGAGTTGTAAAGCAAAACCTTTTGACCAACTACAAACTCTTTATGCAAAATTTGTTTATCACGAACACGTTTCATGTTAGCTTTATAATCCTTCACAAGATCATAAGAATTGCTACGGATTTCTTCAAGATCATTTAATTGCAATTTGCGCTTGACACCCGCCTCATCAATATTGAAGTTTAGGCTTTTTATAGCCCACATAGCACAATGCTCCAATTTAACAGGCAAGTGACAAGATTTTCCAAACACAAGTCTAAAGGGAGACATTTCTATAGGAGTTTTAAAAGCTATCCGATACGCCCATAAGGCATCTGTTAGATGCTTAGACCAATCTTTCCGATCAAGATTGACTGTCGTTTTTAATATTTTTTTAATTTCCCTATTAGAGACTTCTACTTGGCCACTAGTTTGTGGATGATAAGGAGTCGCCACTGTATGGGTAACTCCATATTTCTTAACTAAAGAAGCAACAACTCTATTGCAAAAATGCATTCCACCTTCACTGATGATGGCTTTAGAGATGCCAAAATGAGAGAAAATATATTCCTTAATGAAAAACACAACTGCCGTATGGTCATTGCTACGACAAGCCATTTCCTTTATCCATTTGGAAACGTAGTCCACGACAACAAGAATATAAATAAAACCGTGAGAAACAAGAAAAGGAGCCATGAAATTAATGCCCCATACATAAAAAAATTCCACTACCATAATGGGATTTAAAGGCATCATATTGTGTTTAGTGATACGCCCAAGTTGTTGGCCACCAACACACGTCTTGCAGTGAACTTGGGCATCTTTAAAAAGAGTAGGGCAATAAAAACCACATTGAAGAACTTTAGCTACCGTTTTCATACCACTAAAATGGCCACCACACTCTTTGTCATGACAGAAGGATAAAACCTCATTATATTTCCATTAGGGAATACAACGACGAATAATCTGATCCGCACAATACTTAAAAAGGTATGGCTCATCCCAGTAGCATAACTTAACTCCGGCAAAAAATTTCTTACGTTTGCTTTTTGACCAAACATCAGGAATAATATTAGAAGCTAAAAAATTCACAATGTCGGCATACCAAGGTGTAGAAAAAATAGAATAAAGATGCTCATCAGGAAAAGAATCAGGTATGGACTCAGAGTCACTATCACTGTCATTGGTTAGTCTAGATAAGTGATCGGCAACTACATTTTCAACCCCTCGTTTATCCTTAATTTCTAAGCTGAACTCTTATAGGAAAAGGATCCATCGGATCATTTCTCTACTTAGCATCCTTCTTAGTGAGAAGGTACCTAAGAGCTACATGGTCAGTGTACACTAAGGTCTTTGAACCAACCAAATAAGGACGGAACTTATCCAAAGCATAAACCACAACTAAAAATTCCTTTTCCGTAGTAGTATAATTTATTTGAGCATCATTTAAAGTCTTACTAGCATAATAAATAACGGTGGACTTATCATCTAGTTTCTGGCCTAACACAACACCAACAGCATAATCGCTAGCGTCACACATAAGTTCAAAATGTTTAGACCAATAGGGAGGCTGTATAATTGGTGTAGATGTTAAAGTGGTTTTTAATGTTTTAAAAGACTGTTTGCAGTCATAATTGAAATCAAATATGACATCTTTTAAAAGCATATTAGTTAAAGGCCTAGCTAATTTTGAAAAATCCTTGATAAAACGCCTATAGAAACCTGCATAGCCTAAAAAGGCTCTAATGTCACAGATAGTCCGTGGTATAGGTAGAGATGCTATTTTATCTAATTTGGCCTTATCACTTCTATGTCGTCACTAGATATAATATGACCTAGTACTATTCCTCTTTTAACCATAAAATGACATTTTTTCTAATTTAAAACCAGAATCTTTTCCTCATACCGTGTCAACACCTTGGAAAGTGATAGGGTTATATACTAAAAGCATTACTTTTGTATTAACTCTTATTCTTTATATTTTGAATGAGAATCATATGGGCAAATATTATGCATATTATATATGTTATTAGTTATATGCTTGCGTCTAATACTTTATGTTGTAGATGATATGGTGTGTGGTGGTGACACACAGAAGATCATATCATTAGTACCTTATAAAGTATAAGTAAACATTTATAACCTAGATGGATTTGGACAAATCATTGGTACGGTTGTAGTATAATCTGGTATTAGTTTATCTTAACTATATGATTACAATAGTACACTTTGTGTGTATTGAACAAGACCAAGTGAGGTTGTTTATCTTTATACTGACTATATAAGAGAACAAATACCTCTGTTATTATAGATGTTTGTCCTCTTAATCCGGATATAATAACGGGCACTTACGTGCATTGTACATTGCTTTAAATCATCAATGAGTGAGATTTATTTGTGAATCAACAAACTCGATAGATTGGGTAATGACATTATATGTAAGGTGTGCTGTTGATTATAGAAGGAATATGTGACCCGTAGGAAGTCGGGTTGATGATGTCCCCTTGAGGAGCTCATAAGGATTGTCATGTAAACCCTGCAGGTAAATTTAATCCGATATGACAATGAGGTTGAGTGGTACTACTCAAGGACATAAGAAGTTAATTAATGTAGTTGTCAGTAACTTGACTTAATCAACGAGCATTCGATATCTTAAACATGGGGAGATCAATGAGCATATAATATGGAGCCCATAAACGTAATACATGTAATTTGGGATTAGGGCGGTAGTGCAACAATGGGCTTTAGTGGAATAAGCCATTTGTTGACGGACTTGGGCTGTGTATTCTGGGCGAACATGGGAAGCCCAAGCCTGTCAGGAGACCTAACCCTAATTTCTCCTCATGGTCCCTGTTATAGCCTATATAAAGAAACCTTTCTTCTTGGCCAAAATTAATCAATTTCAGTGATTGAAAAAGAGAGGCCAAGAGAGAAAGAAGGGGCTGGAAGATCGTTGCCCACACAACGTCCATTCTAAGGATAGGAATACAACAGAAGATCAAGAGGTTGCTGATTCATAGAGCTTGGATTCTCAGAGTTATCATAGCTAATCCAAGAGGTATGATATCTAACCAAATTGTGAGAACCTTTTATTCCGCTGCGCATGGGTTTTCGCGGTTTGTAATCATTCGATGCAACCATAACGGTTCCTACAGAAAGGTTAGACATGCAGTCACTGAAAGAGTTTCCATAGATAGAAAAATCATCCATGAAAACTTCCATAAAGCGCTCCACCATGTCGCTAAAGATATGAAGCATACACTGCTATTAGGTACCAGGAGCATTACAAAGGCCGAAAGGCATTCGTTTATAGGCATATGTTCCAAAATGACATGTGGAGGTAGTCTTGTCTTGGTTATCAGGATCGATAATGATTTGAAAATAGCCAGAGTAGCCATCTAAAAAACAGTAATAAGCAGGACCAGCTAGACGTTCGAGTATCTGATTTATAAAAGGTAAATGAAAGTGATCCTTTCGTGTCATGGCGTTTAAGCGTCTGTAGTTAATACAGATCCTCCATTTCATAAAAACTCGTGTGGAAACATATTCACCAGCAGCATTACGCACAATGGTAAACCCTAATTTCTTAGGAACTATGTGAATGTGGCTTACCCATTCACTATCGGAGATGGGATATATGATACCTGCATCGAGTAACCGTAAGACTTCTTCCCTGACCACTTTTTTCATGGCAGGGTTCAAGCGACACTGAGGTTCGCGTGAAGTCTTCACATTATCTTCCAAATGTATGTGATGTGTGCATACACTAGGGTCAATCCCCTTAATATCGTTTAGGGACCAACCGATCGCAGAACGATGTTCCCTAATTACCCTAATCAAATATGCCTCTTCATCAGCAGACAACTAAGAAGATATGATCACTAGATGACTACCATCTGGATCAAGCTGGACATATTTCAACTCAATGAGGAGAGGTTTAAGCACAGGGGTGGGAGGAATGGGTAGAAAGGCTTCTGAAGGGTCTTCGTATTGAGTAGTAAAGACTTGTTTAGGTAAGAGATCTTCAAACTCGGAAGATGGGGCTACAGAAAGATCTAAGATAGAAGTAGACTTGAACAGGGCATTAACTTCCTCTATATAGGAGTCATCATCGAAGTCGGAACTTCCAAAGGAAATGAATTAGTGCATCTGATTCTCTGGAAATGTGTTGTTGAAATAATCTTGAGCTAAGCTCTTGATCATGATAACTTCTCCATCGATAGTCGTATCAGGTAATTGTTGCATCATTTTGAAAACATTCACCTCAATAGAAAGGTGTCCAAAAGACATGGATATCAAACCATCGTGGCAGTTTATGAGCACGTTAGCAGTTGCCAAGAAGGGACACCCTAAGATGATAGGAACAGAGTCGTTAGCGACTTCTGTGTCGAGGATAACGAAGTCGGTTGGGTAGTAAAAATCTTAAACTTTAACAAACACGTTTTCAACAACACCCTTAGGATACTTAATAGAATGGTCAGCTAATTGCAACGTCATTTTAGTTGGTTGCATATCTTGTAGACCTATTTGTTTATATAAATAAGAAGGGAGTAAGTTAACACTCGCCCCCAGGTTTAATAGAGCAGTTGTCGTGTGGGTATCCCCTAAGGTGCATTGTACAGTAGGACGACTAGGGTTCTTATACTTAACAATTCCATTATGTTCAGATAGAGTGGGAAACTGTTCAGTTAAAAGGGCGTCTTTTGGAATGTTTGTTTTCCGCCTAGTAGTGCATAACTCTTTTAGAAACTTAGCATGTTGTGGTAATTTTTTAATAGCTTCAAGAAAAGGTAGGTTTATCGTTAGATTTTAAAAAAACTTCCCTAATCTCATCAAAATTTGTATCCTTTTTTAACATGGCTAGTCTCTGGGGAAACAGTAGTTTCTCTCTATATTTAGCATATGGGTCAATATAAGTTTTATCCTTGGCCGCTTTCTTCATAGGTTGTGGTTTAACTGGGACCTCTACAGGGGTAGGTTCTTCAGTTTCTATTTCGGTATCTAGTAAATTTTCATTTGCAATGACCACTTGTGGTGTATCAACGGGCATAGTTACGGTGTTATCAACCACTCTGCTAGAACGGAGAGTGGTGTTGGCATTTAACTCACCTATGTTTAAAAGTTCGTTACTAGTATTACCGGTTACTTCAAATGCTGTGTTTGGCGTTTTAGGATTAGGTATAACTTGACCTGAAAACACACCTTTTGGTTGGGCTTTATCTTGGGTTAACTGTTGTATGGATTGTTGAATGGATTGTAGAATCTGTTGTTGAGCTTGCATGTAGGCATCGAAACGATCCGGTTGTGAATGTGTAGTGGCCACAGGTAGTGTGACAGGAACTATCTCACGTTGATTATTAATGGGTGGGTTGTGATAGTTGTTATTAACTGGGACGATACCTCTATTATTATTATTATAATTATTATAAATACCTGGTCCTTGTACTTGTCTTGGTGGAGCTAGGTTGTAGTTATTTGCTGGCCTAACATTTTCCCGGAGGTGTAACTGGTTGATTATAATGTCAACTGAAGTTGGGGTTTTATCTCCAAGGTGTGTTAGGAAGGCTATTAACGGAGCAAACATTATCCGGCTGTGCGGGTGGTTGTGATAGTTATTCATAGGCAAGAGGACAATAGGAGTCGGTATGCTCACGACTGAAATAGAAATTACATGGAAGAGAGTTGATGTTCATGACAGGAGTAGGCTTATGTTGAATAGAAATGGCTACTACCTTTTTTAGGAGAGATTTAATTAGAGTTCTAAGCTCGAGATCAGGTTTAACCTCAAACATACTGGCAACCTTGGCTGTGGAAGAAGAATTAGCGGAGTTGGGGATGTCGTTACCCCCCCCAGTTATTATTACGCTTAGATTGATCTTCTAAAAACCTATAAGCCTTTGAGGTTCCTTTACTAAAGAAACTATCCCCATTCATTATGTCAAGAACCTCCTTATGATAATGTGAAAGCCTCTTGAAAAAGGCATGAACAAGCGTGTCTTTCGCAAGGTTATGATGTGGACACTCTATAAGAAGATCAGTATACCGGTTCCAGGCCTCTGAAAAGGATTCATGAGGGTTTTGGCAGAAGAAATGAATCTTTTGAATCATTTCAGTGGTGGGTAAAACTGTTCCATGAACAATTGAACTAGTCTGGCCCATGAGTCCACAGAATTAGGCGTTTGGGCAGTTAATCAAGATGTTGCCTTATCGGCTAGGGTGAAAGGAATCACCCTTAGTTTAATTTGTTCACAACCTACATTAGGATGATGGAATGTAGTGAGAACTTGTTCAATCTTACGCACATGCTGATAAGGCTTTTCATGGTCTAAACCATGAAAAATGGGTAACAAATTAAAAATATTCAGGGGAATTCAAAAATCCCCCATTGGGTCTACAAGAATGATGCAAAACTTAGGGCCATCATTTAGGGCTTTGTAAAAATCAGAGAGAGGAGTCTCTACTTCTTCTGCCATTGATGTAGGTGTAGTGTGTGATATTCTAGATATGCGTGTGCGTTGATGCTTACGATAGATAACGTTGTATGGTTTTTCTCTTACTAGATCTTAATCTCATGCAAGGCTAAGTCCAATATGAAAGAAACATTAACAGTAGTCAAACAACAACCTGATATACTAGAATTAAAACTCCTCTGATAGAAAAGACGAGGAGTGAAAGAAGGAGAACCTGAATGCCTCCTTGCTACGCTTATGAATAACGTCTTTAATACGAACCTACTTGTCCTGTGGATGCTTGGAACACTAAAGAAACAATAATTCCCAACGAAAAGAGGACCTGTAACTAACCTGTGTATATCGAGCTTTCTTCAGAGGGGCGCGGGCGCGCTCTGTGAATTTTTATAGAAACAGACTTTTGCGCAGTTTCTTAATGGGCAAGGGTCTGAAAATTAGAAATAAAACTCAAAATTAGCTTTTTTCGGAAGGAAGGGTCTTGGGCGCCTCGAAGTTGACTGACCAGAAATTTCGATGAGACTTCTAGGAGCAAAATTCTGTTTTCCAAAAATAGAAAACACAGTTAGAAACTTTAACAATAGGGTGGGTGGGTGAATTGGGCTATTTGTAGAATTGAAAAACTAAGAGAATTAAACTCTAAAGACAACTAAGATTGCAGTGACGCCATTTGATAGAATTAAAATTATGCTTTTACTCCTATTTAGCTAATTAAACTAGGCAGAAGTAAAAACTACTTAATATTTTGTTATCAAATTTCTACTCTTGATTAACATATAATAAAAATGGGGTTAGAATTCGTTCCACTCCTAATTGCTTAGAACATAACTAATTCTACTAGTGATTAATAATTCAACAACTTGAGGTAATTATTCTAAATATAACTAATATGACAATAACTATGATTGAATATATTCTAAATTGCCATGAACTACGACAATTAAATAATAAGATATGAATATGAGAAGGAATTAGAGACACTACACCAGAACAACCATTTTGTAACAGAGCCCATTTTACATTAGTAACAGTTATTACCGTAACTAATGAAGTAACAGATATATCCGTTACATATGGCAATAACCGTTAGCAAGTATTCGAAATAATAATTAGATAATTGGGTCACGGTTATATTGCCCCTTTCTTACGTTTCTATCCGTCAGAAATGAGCAAATGAAAACAAAAACCATAAAGGCAAAGAAAAATAAAATTGTAAAACCATTGAAACTTTGAAAGTCTAATTTCATCACGCGTTTGCATCCTCCCCCTTTATGTTTTCGGCTAACACTTATTTCGAATTTCTAATTTTGGTTTCCTCTCATCTCGCTAAACCCTAAATGAAAGCTAGGTCAATTGATTGAGGAAAGCTTGAAGAAGTAGATGAGGAAGACAAACTAGGTAGACTCGCTCAACTGATTTCTCTCCCTCGTGAACATATTACTTTCCCTCGCGAACTGATTTCTCTCTTCACAAAAGTTTTAATTGTTTTTTTTTGGGTTATAAAAGTTGGGCATTACAGATTCTTAAAGTAAGTATCTTTGGATTTCGGTGTACATTCTACTTACTTAAAACCTTAGTAACACAACCCTCTCTTTTATCTCTGCAGCTTCTGAAACCTAGTTTACAAGGTCTCATTTTTGTTTCCAAGGAAGAAGAAAGGAAGGGAATCGAATCATCATGAAGGAACCAGAGGTTGAGGTAGGAGGAGCAACACCAAAGAGGAGAACAATTAAGAAGTTTGCATTCCGAAGAGTGGATCTGGACCAGCTTTTGGATATGGGTATTGATGAATTGGTTAAGCTTTTCACTTGCATGTGCTCGTCGTATGTTTCAACGTGGTTTGAAGAGGAAACCCATGGCTCTTATCAAGAAGGTTCGCATGACTGTAAGTTTTCTTATTCTTATTATTATTATTATACTTATTACTTGGATAATAAGTATGGTTTTATGTTTTTATCATGGTTTTACTTGGATATAATGATAAATGCAATATTAGTTTCTTGATAATAACTAACATAATCCAGTATGCAGCGATGGTCATCACCCTTATCTGCCATTATAGTGCATTATTGATCTCAACCTAATGTCAAACACAAACCATTAGGCTTTTTTCATCTCCTTTTGCCTACTACAGAGATTTCTCTGTTGGGTTAACTAGTATTAGGGTTTCCCAAACACTCAACCCAAGTTGACTGTGTGTTTGGGGGGAAACTCTAATTTCCCATCTAGTGGGAACCTTCTTTGTTTTCTGTTCTAATATCTGCCCTCTTCTTCTCCCTCTTTACATGTTAAAATCTATTTTATTAGCATACCAAGACGTATAACTTTTTCACTTCTCTCTCACACCTTTGCATGATTATTAGCTAGTTGTACACAGTACACATAAAATGTATATGCCCTCTTCTTCTCCCTCTTTACATGTTAAAATCTATTTTATTAGCATATCAAGACGTATAACTTTTTCACTTCTCTCTCACACCTTTGCATGATTATTAGCTAGTTGTACATAGTACACATAAAATGTATATTAGATCATGTGGCGCTAAATATTTTCTTTAATTCGTTTGTTAATATATTTCTTGCGGCATTGACTGTTTTAGAGAGGTTTGGAGACATTTTTGTTTCATGGTAAACCATCTCTACATGATTCCCCCCCACCCCCCCTATCCCGTTTTCAGACAGATACAGTCAAGATAGTCTGACCGTTTTTGAATTCTCAAACACAAACTATTTACTTCGAAGTATGTTTCCAAGTACATTGAGCAATAGTATGTTGTATACACTGCTAATCGTTACTAATAGACTTTTTATAATCTTTTATAGGTTGCCTCTGTATGGTGAGTTGAAGCTGTGCTTTATTGTTTACTTGTGGTCACCTAAGACTAAGGTAATTGATTTCCAATTTTAATTTGGCAATGCCACAATATTTGCACGTCTATGTTAAGCGTCCTCATGCTATGTCTTTTGACTAAGTATAGTGAACTAGCTATGTGTATGAGACCTTCTTACACCCATACATTTCGAGGTATGAGACAGACATAGATCGAAACTTGATGGAGTATAAGGCAATAGCCTTAGATTGGGCTATGTTCTCTTGGCATTATTGTGTTGCTAATGGGCAATCCACATTTTACCGAATACTGCAATCCACATGAGTTAAGTGCAAAAGATGCTTTCAAAACAAGTGTTAAGCAGTGGACTCGTTTTGTGTCGACAATGTTGGATGATTTAGTGCAAGAGGTTATTTCTGAACATTATTTCCTGGCTGCTGAGTGTCACCTTGCTATGTTTGAATCTGAAGTTGCAGCAAAGTTTATCAAGGGTTCGAGTAAAAGAACGAGGAGTAAGAGTATCGCTACATCAGAAGTTGCTATTCCACCTTGTAAAGTTAATTTGCAATATCCTATTGAGGAAGACCAGCCTGTATTGGCTTCTTTAGAAACTAGCTTAAAATGTAGAGAGGATTCAAGCATTTTATGTTATAAAAGAAAGAAAACCACGAGGTCTTCTGAGGTTAAATTGGGAGGCCAAGAAGATAAGGGTTTGAGATTTTACAGTAATTATAATCCCAACTGTTTTGCACTTTCTAATGTGATGCAGTAGTGGATTACCTACGTATAAGACAGGAAAAGTCTTGTTCAGGAAAATGATTTGAACTACGAGACACAGGAGATAGAGTTCGGATCCATCTTTGCCATTTGGGTTGGACAGTTAAGCGCATTCGAGATCCAGCTGTCTCGTTTAGAGCTCATTATATATCTCCCAAAGGGAGGACCTTCCATTCTCTCGTTCAGGCGTGTCTGCAGTTGACAACGACCAAAGAAAGCGATTGGAACATACCTGAAAAAGAAAGGAGCACTTGCGGATGCTCATTCGCTTATGGTAGTTGAACAGGGATATAATCCAGAGGTAGTGATGGAGCTGTGTTGTGGGGGTGAGCTAAGTGCATCAGATTTGAAGGTTTGGGGTCCAAAAGCAGTGACATCTCTCATAGCTATGGGATGGAAGTATTGTTGCAGCATTGAGCAAGGAGAGATTTACACTTCACCACATGGCAAAGAGTTTAGGTCTCTGCAAAAAGCTTGCAAGGAATTGTGTATGGAAGGACTCTCTAGGCTTACCAAGCCAACTCACATAAATGTTTTAGGTGAGAAATCCAAGGGCCTATTGACTCCTGGTAATTACGCTTTGGCAACAGTATGTACTAAGGTTGAGGAAGATGTACTATTGCTTCCAAATAGGGTCATCAAGAAAGAATTGCACAGAAATATCTGGTCTTTCACAGTCTAGAGAATGTGAGTTTGATTATATGGAGCTCAGAGGAGTTCGGGCAACCAGAAAGAGTAGAAAGGACAGTTCATGTCCTTCTACATCAAGCTCGCTTCAAAGTAATAGAATCCAAACATTGAATTGGGTTTGGATTCCAACAATTTCCTTAAGAGTGTTGATTTAGACTTTGTGCTTCTGTTTTAATAATTAGAGATATATTAGGAATTTCCATAATCCCATCCCATCTCCTAGTTTTTTATTACTTAATGTCGATTTTCTTGATTTGATTGAACTAGTAATGTAAGTATTTAATCTAGTCAAGTATGAATAAAATCCTGCAATAACTTTGTTAGTTTACACTTCAGTTATATAAACTCATAATCCATTTGATATCTACAAGTGGTCTAGTGAGAGTATTTGGCCATGGTTATTCTTGTTTGATGCTTTACTTTCTTATTGTTTTATTCTTGAAGGGGAGAGATGTTTTGAAGAAGTAGTTGATGAAGAACAAGATTAAAACAACTTTGAATGGAAGAAAACTAACTTTGATTCAATAAAGTTTGAAGCTTGAAAACAATGAAAATGGAAAACAATAATAAAAACTAAATAAAAACTATTATCTATTTTACCGTACACTTACTCCTAATTTACTTTACTCTACTCCTAACTAGCTACCTTATTTTGTAGGCATCTCTACACTTATATATATATGTAGTGATTAACTCCCAAATGTACGTTTTATTACCCTTACATTACTGCATTACATCCATTTTTTTTTCAAAAATAAGCTAGGGTTAAGGCAGACCCCCCACTTGTATTAGTCAATTCTCCCTTACATAGATTTTCCCATTTGCATCCTCTCTTACAATGGTTTGTAAATCAAAATCTAAAGGGCTAGCAAAATATACAGTAGACAACTCATGGTTATGATCTAAACCGGCAAGGTAGTCAGCTACCCTATTCATTTCTCTATATACATGTGAAAATGTTATATACCTAAAACTAGCCTTTTCCTCTCAATAGCAGCCACCACATCTCGACAGTGGCATGGGGGTTTCTCAAGCTTGTTAATAGCATTAAGTGCTCTCATGGAATTAGATTCCACTTCTACCTCAACAAAACCTTCTTTCAAACATCTCTCCAAACATACATCAATAGCTTTGAGTTCTTGATAGATCACTGACTGGTGACCTCCACTACCACTAAAAGTTGCAACCACTATGCCTTCTTTGTCTCTCATCACACCCCCATTCCTTGTTGTTCAAAGCTTCGTCAGTGTTAGCTTTGATCCTATTGCCCATTGGTAGAACCCATGAACAATATATTTCTACTTGTTGCTTGAACTGGGTAGTGTTAAGCCTGTGGAAGAGATTACGAGTAGTAACAGTATCTTTGACATCAGGTCTTACGACTTGTAGATAATTCCTCAAGTCTCTTACCATCTTGTTATAGATCACCAGTGGAGGTTTAGAAGTTTGCTGAAACCTTCTACCATTCCTTTCTTTCCAAATGTTATTCACTGATGCACAGAAGAAAACTTTGTATATCTATCCCACTTCTGCAGTTTTACACAATCTCAGCAGAGAAGCCCATTCTCGATTTGCATTTCTATTATCAGTAGAAATACCCAACAATCTTTTTACTTTCAAGAAAAATTCTTTAGAGTATTGGCATTAAAAAAAAAGTGAGCAAAAAATTCTCTGTTGTGAGAACAGAGACAACATGCAGACTGGTTTATTATTTTCTTTCGAACTAACTTGTCTTGTGTGGGGATGCTATTGGAAAACAACTGCCATGTGGTAAAGGAATGATGTGGCATCACCCACCTTCCCCAGACCATTGTACACCATTTCTTCTTTACTCTTTCAGGAGACAAAGTTGTGTAGGCATTGTCACCAAATTCGGCATTTTTTTTGAAAAACACGCGTTTAAAACCCGAGATATTGGCAAGGCGTCTGGTTCCAGTTTAAAATCCGGGTTTTTAAAAAATGTTTTAAACTTAAAAAATGTTTAAAACCCAAGATTTTGAAAATCTCCCATTTAAAACTTTTTTTTTTAATCTAAAAGAAAACTCGAGAAGAAAAAAGGGTTTCAGAGTGTACCTTTTTGAAGAGTGGGCGTTATATTGACTTATTGAGACAGTTCTATTTTGCTTTGGACTATTAATAATTAATTGGAAATTTTAAAGTTATTAACTTATTTGTAGAACTTGATTATGGCATTATGGTTGGTAATTAGTAGTATCTTATTTAGAGTCGTGTTTTGGTACTGAATCTAGAACTTCTAGTATTTGGATGAGTAATGATAATTTGATACTTTTATGTATTTGAATTTTCTTTCATTTGTATTATTTTTATTTTTATTTTATGTGTCTATTCTTTTTTCCACTCTTATAAAAAACCAAACTCCTTATTTATTATATTCTTTATCATCGGTTTTTACCGTTTATTTTACGTATTATACGTTTTAAACCCGTTTTACTGTTTTAAACCCATTTTTTATGCCCCATGTTTTTTTATGTTTTTTTTTTTCTGTTTTTTTTCCTGAGACGTTCCGTTTAAAACACGAACTAAGTTTTTTTCAAATACACCGTTTTAAACCCGTACCGTACTTTGTGACAATGTGTGTAGGCATGGAGCTTTAGATAGTGGTAGTAACTTCAAAATAGTTTGTTTTTAGAAGTGAGGTTCATTCTAAATTGTTTAGAGTTTGAGTGAGGGAGATGTGAAGAAGAAAGGTAGACTCTTGTATGGATTAGAATGGTTTTAAGCTAATGAAAACTTGAAAGCTTTGATTGTTGTGACTGAAATGACTTGGAAACATGGAAGGAAAGATTGATTAAAACTTGAAATAAGAACAACAAGATGAAAGGAAGATTGAAATAAGAACAAGTAAGTAACAAGTTTGATTGAAATAAAAACAAGTAAATAATAAGTTGATTGAAAGGAAATAAAACAACAAGAAAGTAAAAACATGAATTGAAAAACAAGACAAGAAATTAAACAAACCAAATGGTTTGGATCCTAAGACAATGGATGGTTTCTCTTTCCCTTGCTTTTAGCTTATATACCCCTACTTTTGCCTTTTACAGATTTGCCCTTCTCCATTACAAATTAGACACCTCACACTTCACTTTTGCTTTTGTTTTTTTTATTTCTTCTAGACCAAGGTAGGTTTAGGGAGAAAGTCATCATATTTTGAGATAAGGGCCTCCATCTATGATCTTATGATTTGAGGGCTTTGACCTTTTACCTTGACTTTTGACTTTAACTGCTGACTTTAACTTTTTCAGCACTTTTCCATAGAAGCTTCTGGTCTTCATAATAAGCATGTTTAAGGCTCCTTTTGGTGCTAAGACACAACTTTTATGATAAGTGGTCTGAAATACTCATTAACCTAAAAAAGACAGTAAAAGCTATGAGTTGTCTTTTTGTTAAGCGTAAGAAAGACTGTAATGCAGTATACGGGTAATAAAACGCACATTTAGGAGTTGATCAAGGCACTGTTGGGAGAGAAAATCCCACTATGATGTGGTGTCCAGACTATGAAGTCAGAATTAAGGTGTTAATTTATCTCTACTACCAAGATGCTTTCCTTCAGAGTTTGCGATTGTAGACTTTGCACTTCTGTATTCCATCTACCCGAAGTCAGAAGGACACTCACTTTAGAGTTCAGAGGAAAGCTCCAAGCAGCCACCACCTCAACATCGTGGATCAAGGGAGATCGTGAACACCACAAGTCATGCCATAGAAGTGAGTTTTCCCCATTTGCAATCAAATACTTGATAAACTTTTTTGCTTCCTTTCTGGTATTCAAGACATTCCTCCAAGTCCATGAGCAGTCTTTCAGTATACTCATGGTCTAAAAATTCTACTCCTTTATATGTTGTTTCCAGACCCAATCCACTTATATGGTGTCCTCTCTTACCAGTTTGAAAATTAATCCACAATAAGCTTATGTGTTCCACCTTTGCAAATTTATTACTCCAAGCCATCATCTTTGGGAAGACAGATTGTGATCCAACTGGCTTGATGGTGTCCTTTTTTCATGGTTGTGCCAATCCATAAGAATTGTGTTCAAGGACAGTAACAGGAAGAATAAAAGTTCTCGGCCAATAAGTGTGGAAAGAAATAATAACTAAGTTGATCAGTTGTAATCTACCTGCATGCGATAGCAACTTTGCTTTCTAGTTTGTTATCTTCTTAGTAATATTCTCCACAAGAGGTTGACATTCCCTAATCCCCAATCGGGCAAAAATGAGAGGCAGACCTAATGACCTCACAGGAGGTTTAACAAGTTCCACCCCTAAGATAGTAGCCAATGCTAAAGCATCCTGGTGATTTAACCCTCCTACTAATAAAGATGTTTTGTGCTTGTTGATATTTAACCCCATTGCATCTCCAAAGGACTTTAAACATTCTTTAATAGCCATCACAGAAGCACAATCACCCTTACAGAACAAGAGGACATCATCCGCAAAAGCAAGGTGAGACAATCTCACTTTGTTACATTTCGAATGAAACAAGATGGTTTTATTGTTGATGTTCTGCATTATGATAAAGCTGAGAATTTCCATCACCAACACAAAATAGATAGGATGATAATAGATCTCCTTGATGAATACCTCTCTCTTGCCTGCCAATAATCCTTCAGGTGCACCATTGATCATGATAGAGTAAGAAGGACTGTCAATACACATCTCTATCCATTTAGACATAGAAGGAGGAAAGTTAAAGAGCTTGATCATAGCTAGGATAGGATAACCTTTCCTTATATCACTCATTGAGAAACCAAATGTTCTCTTCCTATGGAGCCTCTAAGCAATTCATGAGGATAAAATGTTCTCTTGTATGGATTGATAAAGCTTGACAATTGCCAATGCCATTAATAACTAGCTTTATCCTGTTAGCTACTACCTTAGAAATGCATTTATAGATGGTATTACACAGTGCAATAGGTCTAAAGTCTTCAACTTGGGAAGGATTGTTAACTTTAGGTATGAGACATATAGAGGTAGCATTAACACCTCTAGGAAATTTAAAAAATTGAAAGGCATTAAGGATAGCAGTTGTAAAATCATGACCATTTATAGCCCAACAACTCTTGAAAAAGTATGGAGTGAAACCATCTGGTCCAGGTGCTGCATTCTCTTTCATCCCAAAAAGAGCTTCCTTGACTTCCTTAGGAGAGATATCCGAACTTAAATGAAGATTCATGGCTGGTGAGATGATGGCTTTGACTTAAAGATTGTTAAAGAAATCCTCTCCACTAATCACCTTCGTTTATAACCCAGAATCTCATTATAGTAACCTACAATAGATTTTATAACCTCTGCCTAGCCAGTAACAGTATTTCCATTAGCATTCTGTAAGCACCATATACCACTTATAACTTTCCTTCCCTCTAGAGATTTAAAGAAAAAAGCAGTGCATTTGTCCCCTTATCTAGCCCATAAATCATCTTGTTTACTCTTGATTTTAGCAAATTCTATACGAGTAAAATCAATATACTTCTCAAGTGTTTCATTTTCTTTTACATCCTTTCTTATGTATAATAAAAAGACAACTCATAGCTTTTATTGCCTTTTTCAGGTTACAGAGCATTTTAGACCACTTATTATAAAAACTACATCTTAGTATCAAAAGGAACCTTATTTACACTTATTATGAAGACTAGAAGCTGTTATGAAAAAGTGCTAAAAAAGTCAAAGTCAAAGGTCAAAGGTCAAAATCAAAAGTCAAAGGTCAAGGACTTAAAACCAGAGAGCTGAAAGTCACGTCCTTAACTCAGAAGACTAAAGATGGATGGCCATGATACAAAAAAAAGGTTTTCTCTTAAACCTAGCTTGATCAAGAAGAAATGAAAAAGCAAAATGAAAAAGCAAAAAGGAAAATCATAAAACAACCATGGTGACGTGTCTTGATTATAGAGGGAGGGGGTAAATCAGACTTTTGTAAAAGTAGGGGTATAAGAACCAAAAAGTAGGAGGAGAGAATACATCTAGACTTATTCTAGTGTCATGTAGGAGTAGTGTAGGATTTATTTTTCAAGTTATTTACATTCAAGTTATTTTACTTTTTCTTTTTCATTTTAATCAAGTTATTTCCTTCAAGTTTTTGTTCTTCATTTCAATCAAGTTATTTATTTCAAGTTTGTGTTTTCAATCATTCAATCAACAAAGTTTTTTCAAGTTTTCTTCAATCATTTAAGGTTGTTTCTTTCCAATGTTCTTCAATACAACTACAGTTAACAAAAGCAAGTCTTAAAAGCTAAAGAAATCTACCTTTCCTCCTCAAAACTCCTATTAATTTAAGCTCTAAACAATTTATAGTGAACCTCACTCAAATAAACTTTGAACTTACCATAACTATAGCTTCAAATGGCACCACTATCATGGATTGAAGGAGCATGGATGCTTGGTTGAGCACCTAAGGAGGGAAGCATCACTCTCACCCTTTCATTTCTTGTTTTTTTTTTTTTTTTTTTAAATTTTCGTTGATATATTTCATTATTTTTCAATACTGATATGTTTTATTTCAAATCTAGGTTTGACATTCAACCACTGGAGAGGAGCTGAAGTTGCTACCAGAAGACGAACAACTTTGGTTGGAACCGACCGGGCGACCACCCAGCCACCTCAGCACAGTTGCATCTTGTCTTTTCACAGTTCGTTCATTTTTAGTGCATTGTTGTAACTAAGGATATGGATTTTGTAATAGAGTAGTATAAATCAGTGGACTTTGTGGTAATAGATAGAGATAAAAAAATAATAATAATAAAAAGAAAAATAGAAAAAAAAAATGAAAAAAATGAAAAAAATGAGTTTTTGATTGATTATATGGATGAACATGAGTTGAGCACTTTGTTGAAGTTGTGAAACTTACCAAGAGTTAGAGTTTTCAATGCCTTGGGAAGTTCAAGTGTGCGAGGCAAGTCGTGAATCATACGCTCGTGCACTTTGAATCAACTTGGTAATCAATACTCTAATTACAATTAACTCTAGTTAATCTAGATAATCTATCTAATCTAGTTAATCTATTAGTCTTAGTTGTAGTGTTAGTTTACTTCTATGTTTTGGGCCCTTGAAGGCAAAGTTGTTTAATTATTAAAAACCCAGATTGTGGGCTTCTCGAAGCCCATGTACGAAGATACCTTGTCTGTTGAAGCATGCTTACATGATTGTTTGAATTTTAATTTCCGCATTGCAATTGAAATTCACGAATAAGGCTGAACCCGAGCCACATAACAACCATTGGGAAGTCATTCCCCAATGTAGATAAATCAGACGTTGCTTGATCTTGAAGCACTAGACCAAACAAACAAATTATAATCAATCAACTAGAGCCTAAAGTAGTCATGTTCCTCTAGAAAAGGACAAAAATATAGCCACGAGGATTTAGAGTAATCAGTTGCCAGATTCTGGTGGACCAACTACCTTCCTCACTCCCCTCTCCCAGATTCATCATGAGTGAGATTCTTGGTAGCACACACTTGGTGAAGTGATTGTTTACTTTTCTGAGCCGTGTAGTAGATCCATCCTAGTCTCGCGCCCAATTGTTCCCTTGAATAGGGCATAGTAAATTATAGACCTGCAATGACTTTCAAAACTACAAACTTGCAAAAACGAATTTCGATTGCTTGAGCATACTGCATAGTTTGCATATGTTTGGATAGTTTTGCGATCTTGCTAAAAGTGCATGATACTACGTTCAGGCACTACAAGGTTTAGCGAGAATAAAACTTACTCACGTAGGAGAGCACATCATCCTAGACAATCTCCAATTTCTCATCCCCCACCTTCTAAGATGGCCGACGAAGTAGTGCAAGCTGCAGAGCCTCTCTCCAACTTCTACACACCGTTGCAAGATGGACCTCCATCTTATATACGACTCACACCGCTCATGACCAATTTTTGCATTCCACCAAACATATTCAATCTTCTACCCATATTCCACGGGTTTGAACATGAGTTACCGTACGAACATCTACGCCGGATGCATGAATTATGTAATAATTTCCACCATCCGGGCTTCACCGAAGATCAAATAAAGCTACGAATGTTTCCTTTCACTCTAGCAGGTAAGAGTCACGCGTGGCTTCTTTCTCAGAAGGCCGATTCTTTCGATAGATGGGAAAAGGTTGTGTTCTCCTTCATGAAGAAGTACTTTCCGCCAAAGAAAATAGAAGAGATAAAAAGTAAGATACAGTTCTTCAGACAGAATCCTAGTGAGACTTTTTTCAAAGCATGGGATAGATTCTCTGACCTACTCCATTCATGTCCTCACCATAAACTAGAAAAATACACTCTTTTCCAATGTTTCTTCAAAGGTCTTCTCCAATAACACAAAGTAACCTTCGACATCATGAGTAATGGTAATTTTTTTGATAGAGGTGCAACTGAAGCTTTAACCTTTCTTGAAAACCAAACTGAAAAGAGTACCCATTGGGGTGATATAAACAATTCTATAACAGCCAAACCCAGTACATCTAAGGCTAGCAATATTTTTGAGGTGAAGTCCGACGCTGAAATCAAAACTTTAATCGAAACCCTCACAATAAAGATAGTTGCCCTCACCACCAAACAAAAAAACCAAACTCCTCATCCTGTCATGAACATAAATACCTCACCATGAAATTTCTGTTTAAGCTTAAATCATATAGATTCCACCTGTCCTTTGATCACAAACATATCTTCACTTCAACCAGAAGAAGTATGTGCTTTCAATGTACTAAATGCACCATGGAGACAACATCCAAACTTCGCATGGATTAATAATCCACAACCCAACCACCTCCAGGTTTCAATAAACCACCAAATACATTTAGACAAGGACAAGGTACCTATAACAATTAGAACAGAGCATTCCATCCCATTTTAACCAGAACTACCAAAACCCACCTACCAACAACCAAAGAAACATAGTTCCAGTTACACCATCAACTAGTGTTTAAACAGATAAGCCTACTGAGATAATGCTATCTGTCATGCAACAACAAACCCAAATTCTAGCATCCATGCAACAATCTCTAAACTTATTAGCCCAAGGCAAAACCCAAAAAGGTGTGTTCCCAAGACAAGCTATTCCAAACCCTAAACTAACAAACACAGCCTTTAAAGCAACAAGTGTTGTGAATGAAAAGCGCTAATCAGTCCCTAAATGTCCATTTAATTACCTTTAAAATGCTTCAAATATGCCCTTCTTATGCTTAATGAATAGACAACTCATAGCTTTTGCTACCTTTTGCACAGTACATGCCATTTAGGACTTATACTCATAATACATGCATTTTAGCGTAAAAAGGAGTGCTATCGGCGCTGCTTTGGAAGATTCCAACTTAGGAGAAAAAGTGCCAAAAATTCAAGGTCAAAGTCAATGGTCAACAGTTAGGCTAAACCCAAGCCCATAAAGAACAAAAGTGGGATTCAGCCCCACTTAGAACGGACGTTGATTGCTCAAATTGATACATATACTTAACTAAAACTTAAAATCAACCAAGTAGAGCCAATCTAGTCATGTCCATTAGGACAAACATTTAGCACGAACAAAGAGAGTAGTGAGCGTCCAGTGGAACAACCACCTGACTCACTCCCCTCCCTCAGATTCACCGTGAGTGAGATTCTTGGTGGCACACCATCTGGTGAAGTAGCAATTTTTTCCCTTGCCGCGTGTAGTTCCCAAAACCCAGTTTCGCGCCCACTGTTCAATTCAAACAGGGCACAATTCTAATCTATAGACATTGCATGTACACTTTTCAAAAACTCCAAAGCTACAAACGAATTTTGTTGTTTAAGCATCCAATACATTTGTGTGCACATTTAGGTGAATTATAAATAGTCTTGCAATCGTGCATGAGACTACGCTCAGGTTATATAAAGCTTATCACGTTTAAAACTTACCCACGTAGGAGAGCACATCGATCTAGACATACTCCTATTTCTCATCCCCTAATTGCTAAGATGGCAGATGAGGTAGTTCAAGCTGAAGAGTCTCTCTCCACTTTCTACACACCACTACAAGATGGGCCTCCATCTTGTATACATCTCATAGCTATCATGAGTAATTTTCTCATCTCGCCTAACATTTTCAATCTTCTCCCTGTTTTTCACGGTTTTGAGCATGAGTTGCCCTATGAGCACTTGTGCCGTATTTCTGAGGTCTGTAGTATGTTCAATCATCCAGGGGTATCCGTTGATCTGATTAAACTAAGAGTGTTTCCGTTCACTATAGCTGGCAAGAGCCACACATGGATTTTATCTCAGAAGTCCAATTCTTTCAATACATGGGAAAAGGTAGTGTTCTCCTTCATGAAGAAGTACTTTCCACCAAAGAAAATAGAAGAGACAGTAAACAAAATATAATTCTTTAGACAGAGTCCGAGTGAGGCATTCTCCGAAGCATGGGATAGATTCTCTGACCTGCTCCATTCATGTCCTCACCATAAACTAGAAAAATCCACTCTTGTCCAATGTTTTTTTAAAGGTCTTCTTAAAGAACACAAAGTCACACTAGACATCATGAGTAATGGAAACTTTTTAGATAAAGGTGCTACAGAAGCTCTAACCTTTCTTGAGAACCAAGCAGAAAAGAGTACTCATTGGGGCGACACAAACAATTCCAGAACATCCTAGCCCAGTACCTCTAAAGCCAATGGTATCTTCGAGGTAAAATCTAATCCAGAGATTAAAACACTAATCGAAACCCTCACAAGAAAGATAGATTCCATCGTGATAACCCGTAAAAACTCAATTATATTACTCTAATCTTATTCTTACAGTATCAACTATTTATTTCCTACTCTCACTTATATATTCATGCAATATAACGAGTACGGAATCGTTCCACTCTTAACTCTCAAGACTTAAACAAATTCAATTGAACAAACACAAAGAACAATGGTGAGAGTAATGATTTGAATAAGAAATTAACTTTACAAATCTAATAGAACAATAAGAACAATGATTCAAAATGAATTTAAATTAATAATCTACTTTGTTCTAAAGTAATTAATTAAACATGAAACTAGATCTAAAACAAGATATGAAAAAACTAATTAATTAACTAATTGAAATTCTAAAACTAAGTTCTAAAACTAATTAATGGAGGCTAACTAATCTAATTTCTAATCTAGGTCTAACTACCTACCATTAACAAAGAGCTAAGCTTTTGTTTTTATATGCTTCAGATCCAAAAATCGTGTATGGGCTTAGAGCCATGTTTTGGGCCAGAAAATCGGGCCCAAAACCCAATTCTTTCAGTCCAAAAAGGGCTTTTTCACTAGATTTGGATTTAACAGACTTTTCGTCCTCTTTTGCTCTTCTGATTGGGCCAAGGCTTGGACCATTGGAAAGCTCTTTCCGAGACCGTCGTTTTGACATAAGGTAGGCCCAATTCTGAGGTCTGAGTCCAAAGATATGGTCTTCAGAAGTTCTGCCGACTTGTGCATTGTTTCTGCCCATGTTGACTTTTCAGCTTTTGACTGGGCTTTACAAAGGCTTTGTCTCCTTGAATCTTGGCCTTTATCACAGAACTTCTTAGCAACCAACCCTTGCCCCTTTATCTCGCCAAAGTGGCACATTTTCAAGACATAATTGACTTTACTGCCTGAAATACATAAAAACATGTAAGCAGCATTAACTCTTATTTATTACTCGCATAATTGGTCTAAAAGTATGATTATTAAGGGGTTAAAACTACAGTTTTAGGCCCTTATCAAACCACCCCCAAACAGCATTTTGCTTGTCCTCAAGCAAATATGAGAAATTAGAATAAGTGACCAAAAATGGAGTTCTAACTACTCTCGTTTCGCTGAGTGCGATTGCATTTACCATATGCAACAAGGCCTTCAACTACTAGGAATTCCCTAGTGGACGAGTTATAGCCTCGTGAGAGTTTTCCAGTGAAGGTACTCACAAACTTCATCTATACTACAACGACTAAGAAATAAAACTATTGTTTCCTTATTCATGCTCTAAATTAACTATACATCTCAATAATAATGAATATAGAATAATCAAGTCGAAACCTAAGCTAATATATGCATAATAATCAATCATCTACAATAAACATATATTCAATGAGTAATACTATGAAATGCAATAGCATGTCCGTTTCTGAAACTCGGAATAGCGTCCTTAAGTAGGTCTTCACATAAATGTCAAGATAAAAACCACTCTGATTTTTCCGCTCAAGTTTCGTTACTCCAGTGTGCAGTGGGCACACTTTACCTTACAATCTCAATGACACACAAGGAAGCCGGAGTCGATCAAACACATCTTCCACTTACTATCACACTAACCTATTCCTAATTGAGCTAGAGGTCTTTATTAGGTGTTCCGGGGGGGTTAGGAGATGGTTTAAGAAGGAAGAAAATGGATATTCAAAAAGAACAAGTCTGAGATAATAGAGTCTCGTATTATGTAACTAGAGAAAACCTTGTTCCTTATTTTCGCGTCTACACTTTGTTTCCATCCTTAGCCATATTTTTCTTTTTCTTTGGCTTTTGACTCCTTTGATTCTATTTTTTTTTTGGAGTTCTAACTCTTATCTTCTTTTATTTGTTTCTTTTCTTATTCATTTTTTATTTTTTTTTATTTTTATTTTATTTTATTTTATTTATTTTATTTGGATGGAAACTTTCTTTTCTTATTTGAAGTTTAACCGACAAATTCTTGATTTCAAAGGTCTTTTCTTTTTATATTCTTCATCTCTATTCTCGGACTTATTCAAAGAAACGGGTTTTTTTTTTTTTTTTTTTTTTTAATTTGTTTTTGTAACAAAAGTTAAAGGATTTGTGGTTTATGAAAGGCTAAGGAAAGGTCTCGAGGGGACTATTTTAGCGGAAAATAATTTCATAAGGGTTGAATTTGGCTATATCGATCCAAAGAGGGGCTGAATTCTCGCTTAGGATATGGTATAGTGATCAAGCAAGTGGACGTGTGATTTCTCTATCCGGATTTTACTTCTCCCTTGTGTCATTTCTCAAATGTTTAACTCATATAAGGCTTTAGGCTATATTCTCACAGGATTTGTAGAATAAGTACTGCCTAGATTTTAAACTTGTCGCTAACAATCATAGATACTCATGTAATATATTTATAGATAGATGCAAAGATTATTACCTACATATTAACCTAAGTTTATAAAAACTATTCTAATGCAAAAGCTACGTGAGACTTCTAGATTATTAAGAGCATAGAGAAGGAAAACAATACCAATATTCTTAAGTGTATAGCATAAACTTTTTATTTTTATTTTTTTTTAATTTTTGATATTTTAACTAGAAAATAAGTGCATATTATACATATCTATATCCTAACAGATGCCTTAATTACACGTATTTCTATGCCCCCCCCCCAAACAAGAAGCATGCTTTGTCCTCAAAGTATTTAAAATAAAGAGGGTAGGGAAAATACCATTTAAGCACGTGAACTTCAGGAACATCTGCAAAATAAAGTTATAACATACTAATATAGGAAATAAAAACTGACGTAACTCTATAGGAGTTCCACCCGTTATGGGGTAATAAGAAATTACTTGCTTGGGACATAAGCAGACACTAACTGAAAATAAAAACTTACCTGCACTCCCGCTTACTCTTCCTCCTCATCAGACTCATCTTTAAAGAGATGAGGTTCCTTCGCGTCCTGCCATGCCATGATAACTTGCCAGGCTTCACACCATGTATCATCTACAATCGCTAACCTGTTTAGCGCCACTTGGTTGGATGGGGTGTAAGGGGCAACCAAATGAAGTTGCACCTGCCATCCCGGCCAAGTCATTGCACGGAAGGATCAAATAATAGAGTTGGTGGGTCTCACAGTGTCGACCCCAATCCGATCCATGTAACGGGCACAAAAAATAGGGAAGAAACATAGCATAATATGGGAAACTAAAACAGGCATAAGAAGATACTTATCCCTAATGTTCTGGGCTCGTGCTAAACTAGACATTAATGTCTTGGGAAGGTCATATAGCAGGCGTCCCTTAACCAGAGCAAGGAAAATGTCGCAAGTGGCGTCATTCGCAGAAGAAAAATGCCACTCCCCTAATATGTTTAGCATTATAAAGAACATCACTGTGCCCACGTTCATGGACAGGCTACCAAAGGCGACGTTATATTCCCCTTGGTCCACTATCCTAAAGGTTCCTGCCCCATAATGCTCATGCAAATCCTCATAGTTATAGAGGTACGTATTATCTACCAAATAGGCTAATGAGTCTTGTATTTCAGCGGGCATATCAAGTCCGAGAGCAAAGGCTAAGAAGAACCTAGTAATTTCCATCGTTTCATCCTCAATGGTGATGGAGAACACTTTTTCTCCATCCGGTCTATCAAAGAACTTACAATTATCATAAAAATAAGATGTAAGTGCAGGATAATAAAGTTCATCAGGACTTAGCATTAGTGGTTCCCAGCTTGCTTGTATGATCACCTCGCGAAACCAAGCACCATAGGTGTGACTTTGGAACAAGTCTTCAAAAGACTGCTCCGGTATGATACGAGGGGATGTCATCACAAAACTACTCTCTAGAACAGTTGCAACTATCCTGGAACAACCCTCAGAAAACTAGAAATTTTTGGTGCCCGTAGGGGCCAAGGCGCAGGTGCTCTCTAGCTATGCTTGGGTTGGGTGCAGGGCGCCCGGTGAATTTCGAAGTTCCGTGCACACAGGCATGTGGTATTTCACCTTTAGCCTAGTATGGGCGCAGGGTGCGTTCAGGATGAAAACTGGAATTCTAGTTTTTGGGCGCAGGTGGCGCTCAGGGTAGGATTTCTCTAACAGTGCTTAGGGTGCAAGTGGCGCTCCTTTGGGGTGTAGGTGCGCTCGGGGACCTAATAGGCCGAAGTGTGAAGGAAAAATAAGGTAAAGTGGGAGTGAAACGTGAGAGATGAATGTGAGATGTAGTTGGGGTTGTGAGTGTAGAATGAATGCAGTTTTTATAGGTTGTAAATTGCTATGACGAATCAGAAAGTTGCCAAAAAGCTTTAAGGCAATTGCCGGAAATAATAAAATTTCCAAAACTGAAAACGTAAACAACTCATATTCTTGATTCTAAAACAACCCTAATATCTTTTAGGTTGAATTTAGGATAGAAACTGCCTAACTCATCGAGATTTCATCCTTCCACAATATCTATTCATAGCGATGCCCATATCGGCAATATTCTCAATCCTCACTCCAAAACAAAGTATACAATAGATGATCATATAACGAATTATGCTAGGCTAAATAATACCACCCCCAAACAATTCGGGAAGGTGGGATTAACGATAAAAACAATGCACAATTTGAAAAGAACCACTTAACTTAAAAAAAAATGAAATTCAATTACAATTAACTAACGAATTCAAATTTAATTACTGAATTTAACAACTTAATATCCAAACTACTAAAAACAATAAAAACAACATCAAAACAACAAACAATAAGAAATCTAGCTACGAGATGGGGAAGGGATAAGAATAGGAAGTTTAGTGATCAAGAATTGAAAAACCAAACACCCCACCCCCAAACAAAATTTTGAAAACAGGTTTTTGAAAATTTGTTTTAAAACGTGGGTCTTTTAAAGTTGAATTCCCAAGACTTAATGTGGGGTCGTTTTGAGTCAGATTCCCCTAGACTGTGCACACCCCCAAACAAACAAGAAACTGGGGTGGCACAAAATGGATGATGCGTGGTCAACTATAAACAAATAGTCAAAAGAGTTCGGGGTCTAGCCATAAAAACATGATACTAACAACACCATCAAACAGAATGATGTTGTATAATTGGAAGCAAACATGTAAGCGAAGGAATGAAAACTTATGCATCCTATCAAAGAACATATGCAACCCATCATGTTGTAGTTGTTTTAAATAGTTGGAATGACCCAAAAGATGAATTAGTGATATTTTAGGTGCGAAGGGAATGAAGTGTGGATCGTGATGTCTTTCATGAAGTTCAGATGAGGAAAAATAAGACAAACTAGGTTTCTCACTATACTCGGTCAACGTTTGGCTCTCAATTATTGGAATGGTGTACTCATGGGAGTGTGTGCTAGGCAAACACTCATCAGTGTGAGGGTTGAAAAAATTATAGAGGGTCTCTGAGGCAATAGGCTCAAGTGCAAATTTGAGGTTCCTCTGAAATGGTGGGTGAATGGATGGTTTAGTGTTGGTAGATGGTTGGATTTTAGGAGGTGGTAACTCAGGTGGTTGGTGGTCAGTTGGTGGTTCATCAGTTGTTGGATCCTCACACGCTCTTAAGAACTCTACATTTGGCTTGGCTGAATCTACAAGGTTGTGGTTCGTGGCTTTACCTTTAAGAAAGTTATCTATTCCTTCCATTGTTATTTTCTCAGCTGCCAAACTAAATTGAGATTCACATTGCGCTAAAGAAGTTACTTCTTCTTTTTCTTGCACATTAACTTGTTCATGCCTTAGATTAAAATTGTTAATCTCTATGTCCTCACCCTCTTCTTCTAAAACACTATAAGTATCCTCATTGACATCATTCGAATGTGTCGAGGAATCATCCAGCCAAGTGCGGTTAGCAAACTCAAAAGCCTGGACATGCTCAATAGGAGGGTCCATATTAAGAGAATGCCAATAGTTATCAAATTCTTCCTCCGTCACATCTTTATAAATATCTTCTAATGTGTCATTATTATATTCATATTCAGATGGATCAGTGGGAGGTTCCTCGGAGGCATCTATCAAATTTGAGTGGTCATCCAAAACAAGTCCTAAAGAGTCATCTTCAAGAATTTTCTCATCCAGGTGGGGTGTGGAGTTAACATAATAGTTAATGGGAGGGTCATGGATAGGTAATAGTTCATGAAATTCAGGGTAGGTCTTAACTAGGTCGAATGGTGTGGTTATGGGAATGGGTTGTTCTACTTGTGTGTCGATTTCGGGCAAGGTTGAAAGTTCTGTGTTATGTGAGGTTAACATCAATCTTGTCCATTCTAGGTTCTGAAGTATTATTTTGTTTTGGGCCATTATTTTGTCAAATGTTGTTAGCGGAGGGGAAACTTAGTGGTGTGGTTCTAGTTGGTATGGTGTTTGATAGTAATAGTTATTAGCGTTTGAGTGACTCTGGTTGATATCGTAATGTGATGGGTTATGTTGAGGTTGAATGGCTGGTTGATTGTTATTGGTGGAACTCCATGAATAGTTTAGATAACTAGAAAACTCTTGATTGTATGAGTTACTATGAATGTTTGAAAATTGTGGTTCATAATTATTATTATATCTTATAGTAAGCTCAAACTCTTGATATGATGGGCACTGAGAAGCCCAATGGTCAGGACTACCACAATATGAACATGGTGAAGGGTTTTCATAATAATTATATGATTGCTCTTCATATGATGGGCAATGAGAAGCCCAATGGTTAGGACTACCACAACATGAACATGGTGAAGGGTTTGCATAATTATCATATGATTGTTGGTCTACATATTGATATGCCATATTGGTTTTTCAAATATATTATAGGGCAATTAATATGCAACCAAAACTCTAACTATAAATTTCTAGATAGGCGTGTGGTATTGTGTTTTAAGAAAACAAGCCTGATTATACTAGAATTAAACTCCTCTGACAGAAGAAACGAGGAGTGAAAGAAGGAGTACCTGAATGTCTCCTTGCTTCGCTTACTAATAACGTCTTGTTTACGCGTGTTCAGTGTATATAACAAGTTAGAACACTGAAAAACTTGAAGAAATGGAAATTTGGAATGACCTGTGAAAAATCGGGCTGGTACACAAGAGGGCGCGGGGTGCGCTTAGGTTTGGCCTAGGTACAGCGCAGGTCGCGCTCAGCCAAAAAGTGGTTTTTTTAGGCGTTTGGGCGTGGGTGGCACTCAACTTTTGCTTGCCCAGGGCGCGGGTCACGCTCATGTGGAATTTGGAATTCCAGTGTTTTGGGCTCCGGTCGCGCTCAGGTTTGGCCTTGTATAGGCACGGGTTGCGCTCTCCAAAAAATTAAAAGTTTTTACAGTAAATTGCTAAGACATCTATCAAGTAGCCTGTAAAATATCAGATTAATCGGAGCTATGAAAGTCCTTCTACTGCCCTTCAAAGTTTGTGAAACAGTTTTCGGACAAAATACAAACAACGGAATGGTTAACCAATCAAAACAGAGACAAAAATCACCAAAATTTTACTGGAGACTCCTGACAGACCTACGTGTTTCTGTAAAAATTTTAGAGCAATTGGAGTTCTACAAACCCTCCTTATAGGCTGGTGTTCCAGAAATTAAGTGTTTGCAAAACTGCAGAAACACACTGAAAACAATCCACTAGTTAGGAGGTTAAAACAAATAAAAAAATCATCAAATTGTTACTGAAAACTCCTGACTTAGGATAGATACTCTTGTAAAAAGTTTAGAATTTTTGGAACTGCCTAAGTAACTTTACTCGTCTATTTTTCAAGAACTTACGGTTTAAAAACTGAAATGCAGCACTGTAAAGATCATATTTTTTCACAAGGTAAACCAACTTGGAAAAATCTGAAAATATTTCAGTAAATCAAAAACACATTAAATATTATGTCTGAAAATTTTCAAAATTTTCGAAAATTTAGAAATACCTTTACCGTCGTGTTTTTCTCTATGAATCCGCATCCCCTATGCCTAAAACAGTGAACAGTTCCAAAAATTCAAGAAATAAGAATGAAAAATTAAAAGGGTGGGTGGGTAGAGAATGGGGATTGTCCCTTGGATTCAAGCAATTGAATTCTTGTCTTGTACGAGATTAAGATGGCAGCGGCGCCATTTGATAACCCATAAAAACTCAATTAGATTACTCTAATTTTATTCTTACAGTATCAACTATTTATTTTCTACTCCCACTTATATATTCATGCAATATAACGAGTACGGAATTATTCCACTCTTAACTCTCAAGACTTAAACAAATTCAATTGAACAAACACAAAGAACAATAGTGAGAGTAATGATTTGAATAAGAAATTAACTTTACAAATCTAATAGAACAATAAGAACAATGATTCAAAATGAATTTAAATTAATAATCTACTTTGTTCTAAAGTAATTAATTAAACATGAAACTAGATCTAAAACAAGATATGAAAAAACTAATTAATTAACTAATTGAAATTCTAAAACTAAGTTCTAAAACTAATTAATGGAGGCTAACTAATCTAATTTCTAATCTAGGTCTAACTATCTACCATTAACAAAAAGCTAAGCTTTTGTTTTTATATGCTTCAGATCCAAAAATCGTGTATGGGCTTGGAGCCATGTTTTGGGCCGGAAAATCGGGCCCAAAACCCAATTCTTTCAATCCAAAAAGGGCTCTTCCGCTGGATTTGTCTTCAATAGAGTTTTCGTCTACTTCTGCTCCTCTGATTAGACCAAAGCTTAGACCATTAGAAATCTCTTTCCGAGCCGGTCGTTTTGACATAAAGTAGGCCAAATTCCGAAGTCTGAGTCCAAAGATATGGTCTTCGGAAGTTCTGCTGACTTGTGCACTGTTTCTGCCCGTGTTGACTTTTCAGCTTTTGACCGGGCTTTACAAAGGCTTTGTCTCCTTGAATCTTGGCCTTTATCACAGAACTTCTTAGCAACCAACCCTTGCTCCTTTATCTTGCTAAAGTGGCACATTTCTGCACATAATTGACTTTACTGTCTGAAATACATAAAAACACGTAATCAGCATTAACTCTTATTTATTACTCGCATAATTGGTCTAAAAGTAAGATTATTAAGGGGTTAAAACTATAGTCTTGGGCTCTCATCACATCGCAACCAAACAAAAAGAGTATACTCCTCAACTAGTCATGAACATAGATATAGAACCATGCAATTTCTGTTTCGATTTAAATCACGTATCTACCCATTGTCCCTTGCTCAACAACATAGCATCACTTCAACCAGAAGAAGCTCAAGTAATTGTAATTGATCATGACTCTCAATTGATGATTATCTCTTTAATATGAAATGAATCTGGACATAAATTAATGTACGTAAGTGGCAAGCCATATGGCTAGGGTTCAGCCCTAGACACATTAGTTAATGAGCCTGTACATTAATTCATGGTATTACAAATTGGGCTTTAGCCCTGTCGATTAGACGAATAAAGTGAAGACCCCTACTAATGGACGTTTGCCACGTAGGTGGGGGTCGAAACACCACCCCCTCTTTGACATGCGAACAAAGTTCATATGGCAAAGAAGAGAAGAAAAATCAATGAAAAAATGGAAAAAGAAAAGAGTGAGCGGAATGTATAACAAATTGTCATGTGTGTGAATGCAAACGATATGAAAATGGAATGTCGAGAAAAATGCGTGAAATAGTGTATTAAATAATTTTAAACTAATATATAGGAGGATGCAATGTAATTAATTGATAGAGGGTGAAGCGAGAATTAAAATAAATGATACAAAAAATCGATAAAGAAAACCAATTTTTAACTAGGATTTGCTGACCTTAGCATTAATAGAAGTATGCAAAAAGATGGAATCTATTCGAGAAAGTGGTTAGGCTGTAGTGGTAGACCTTCTAGATGGTGAGCTCCAGAGTGTCAAATTAAGTTTTGAATTTCAAAGATTTACAAAAACTGGGTTACTAAGTCGGTCCTGTATATTGAAACTGTCTGGGTTTGCTGGGTTTAATAGAGAACAACCCGATCTGAGTTTAAGGGGTTCTGAGCCGGGTTTAATGGGTGCACATTATATGCACAAGATGACAAAACAGGATTCCTTGTCAAACAAAACTGTGCACACTGTGCACGTGATACGTGATGGAATTGAACACCAAAGATTTGAAAAGGAGATGGAGATAACTCATATATTAAGAGATGGAAACATGTGATGGGAACTAATAACAAAATATACTCAATCAAAAAACAGTATGAGAGAAGTCCAAGCCTAGCACAAATCTTAGAGAGAAGAAACAAGAAAAAAGAAGTCACGATCTAGTACTGATAAACGAAAACAAAAGTCCGTAATGTGCCTTTGTTGGTTTCGACGCAGCGGGTAGATGAAGAAAAGGTTAGTAATGTGTTTGTTGTTAAGCCGATTCATGGTATTATCGTCTTCTCTTTTCCTTGTCAGATGAAGCAGAGCGTGGTTTTACAATGAAGTCTATTGGAATTTCTCTTTACTACGAGATGTCGGTAATTTCGAATTGGATATGCAACTAAAGATTGACCAGCATAATCTAGGTCAAGATTAATCAGTTTCAAATTGGATCTGCTAGTATGTTAAGTTCAAATTGTTGGGTTTTGATCAAAATTGAATTTGGGTTGCCGAAGAAGACGAAGAATGTCAAAGAAGACGGAGAAAAGTCCGGAGAATATGAAAAAAGCAGTGTCAAAGAGTTGTGACAGCATAAAACAAGTATGTTAGTATTTTTTATCAGTTATTTTAAAAATTTGGTCAAGTCTGAAAGACTAACGAAATGTTTATTCTTGTCGTCGCAGGTAGAAACGGCAGTATGACGGGCGAAAAAAATTCACGAAGAGTTGATGGAGAAAGGATTCGTGCAGAAGTCAATGAATGCCATAGACGAATTAAAGAAGCTGACAGAAATTTCGTTGAGAAAGATCGACTCAATGCTTCAAAGTTTTAGAAAAAATAACGAAGCTGTCGGAAAATTTCAATTCGCTCGGAAAAAGCCGCTCAATGCCTTAGAAAAAAATAATGAAAGTGTTGGAAAGGTTCAATTCACTCGGAAAGATTTGCTCAGAAAAATCGGCTCAATGCTTAAGAAAAAATAATGAAATTATCGAAAATTGTCGCTCGGAAAGTTTTGCTTAGAAAGATCGGCACAATGCCTCAGAACAAATAATGAAGCTGTCAAAAATTTTCACTTGGAAAAATTTTCACTTAGAAAATTTCTCGTAGAAAGATCAGCAGAATGCCTTAGAAAAAATAACGAGATGTCCAAAATTTTCGCTCGGCAAGTTTCTCGTAGAAAGATCTGCACAATGCCTTAGAAAAAATAATGAAGCTGGCGAAAATTGTCGCAAGGAAAATTTATCGTAGAAAAATAGGTACAATGCCTTAGAAAAAATAATGAAGTTGACGAAAATTTTTGCTCGGAAAATTTCTCAGAGAAAGATTGGCACAATGCCTTAGAAAAAATAACGAAGCTGTCGAAAATTTTCGCTCGGTAAGTTTCTCGTAGAAAGATCAGCACAGTACCTTAGAAAAAATAATGAAGCTGACGAAAATTATCGTTAGGAAAATTTATTATAGAAAGATCAGTACAATGCCTTAGAAAAAATAATGAAGTTGACGAAATTTTTTGCTCAGAAAATTTGTCGGAGAAAGATCGGCACAATGCCTTAGAAAAAATAATGAAGTCGGAAGATAGTAAACTGAAAGCACTAAGCGAAGTGAATGCAAAATTCGAAGAAGAAAACGAAGATGTCATCGAGTGATCATAAGACAATTGACAGAGACAATTGATTAGGTAATTGTGTGAATGTAATACCATAAAGCTAAAAATTCTTTGGATGAAAAATAAAAATAAAGTGCGAATTTGCTATTGAATATTGTTGTTGTGTCAGAGAACATACCTACTGACAGTGTTGTTGATTTACGTAGTTGAAATAAAATAGAACGAGATGCCCCCATGTAGAGAAAAACGCCCCCAATGCTAAATTAACTGGGCAAAATTAGATTAAGTGAGCGTAAAAGTAGTCAAACTTAGACTGACGAAGCTAAACGCGATAACTTCGTCAGATTTTATGTTAGCGATATTAACGAACTAAGAGAGCATAAAAGCGTTCAAACTTAGATTCACGAAGCTAAACGCATTTACTTCGTCAGATTTTGTCATAATGATAGTAACGAACTAAGCGAACGTAAAAGCGTTCAAACTTAGAATGACGAAGCTAAACGCGATAACTTCGTCAGATTTTGTTGTAGCAATACTAACGAATTAAGCGAGCGTAAAAGCGTTCAAACTTAGACTGACGAAGCGAAACGCGGTAACTTTGTCAGATTTTGTCATAGAGATAGTAACAAACTAAGCGAGCGTAAAATCGTTCAAACTTAGACTGACGAAGCTAAACGCGATAACTTTGTCAGATTTTGTCGTAGCGATAATAACGTACAAAGCGAGTGTAAAAGCATTCAAACTTAGACTGACGAAGCTAAACGCGATAACTTCATCAAATTTTGTCGTAGTGATAGTAACGAACTAAGCGAGCGTAAAAACGTTCAAACTTAGACTGACGAAGCTAAACGCGGTAACTTCGTCATATTTTGTCGTAGAGATAGTAACGAACTAAGCGAGCGTAAAAGCGTTCAAACTTAGACTGACAAAGCTGAACGTGGTAACTTTGTCAGATTTTTTCGTAGCGATAATAATGTACTAAGCGAGCGTAAAAGCGTTCAAACTTAGACTGACGAAGCTAAACGCGGTAACTTAGTCAGATTTTGTCGTAGCGATAGTATTGTACTAAGCGAACGTAAAAGCGTTCAAACTTAGACTGACGAAGCTACACGTGGTAACTTCGTCAGATTTTGTCGTAGCAATAGTAACGAACTAAGCGAGTGTAAAATTGTTCAAACTTAGACTGACGAAGCTAAACGCGGTAACTTCGTCAAATTTTGTCGTAGCGATAATAAGGAACTAAGCAAGCATAAAAGCGTTCAAACTTAGACTAATGAAACTAAACGTGTTAACTTGGTCAGATTTTTTCTTAATGATAGTAACGAACTAAGCGAGCGTAAAAGCGTTCAAACTTAGACTGATGAAGCTAAACGTGCTAACTTTGCCAGATTTTGTCGTAGCGATAGTAACGAACTAAGCGAGCGTAAAAATGTTCAAACTTTAATTGACGAAGGTAAACGTGGTAGCTTTGTCAGATTTTGTCATAGCAATAATAAGGTTGCGATGGAAACATAATTAGACCATTGGAACTAATGAAGTATTGTCTGTTTTTTCATTTAGTTTGTCTATTGAATAAATGATGATATGGTAACGAGAAATTGTGACTAATCGTAAAGTCAAAACCAAATTATCAAATTTTGTCAACGACATATTATTTGCCATTATAAGAAGTCAACGATGCTGGAATACTAAAACAACAAATAATGTCACACCATAAAAATTTTAACGTCTAAAGCATGGATTGGGGTTTCTGTTCACTTAGTAAAATAATTTGTTGCGATGAGCAAGAAACGAACACAATTAGGGGCTGTCAGAAATAAACCAACAATGTCAAGGCCCTATTTCGCAAATGACCAAGGTTTATGGATTGGATGACGCTTTATCGCAGAAAGTTTGACCAATATCATATATCATATTTTTGACAAGGCACACACTTCTCGGTCAAACGCTTAACATCCTTTAGCATATATGGCCACTAATACCATCGGGTCATTACTATGTGAGCGAGACTTCGCCCCCGGGAGTGGTGTTCACATAGTCCTGAATGAATTTCTTTGAGGCCTAGTAAATCGTTCATTCTGCCCAAACAACGAAGGATAGGAGTGAGACTTGTGCTGTTGTGATATAGTTTATGGTCATCAGGAATTCCGAAGCATTGTCAACTGCAAGATCCGTAGACATTGCAAAAAAACTTGCGCGGTGGATATTCGATAAGTATAAACTTCGACTATTCCTTCTTTGAAATAAGCTTAAGACGTCTGACAACATGAGATCAGGCCAATGCAATTTTCTCAAAGAAAGAATGCCTCCATTTAGCTGATATAAGAGCCGTACTAACAAATAATATGAGACGACCATCGTCACTATCAAACAATAATGGACAAATATGAATTAGATACGCTTTGCTGAGATTCGTGAAAAGTAACCATTGCAAAGTCCGTATTTATTGTCTTGAACTCGTGGGTAACCATTGCGAACAACGAGAATCTAATCATCACCACTTAAACGATCCCACACGCAACTATATTGTTGGTGTGTGTTACGTTGTGGTGTGACATATACAACACCATTTTCGAGAACTCGTGGATGACATAGGCTGCGAACAACAGGAATCTCATCCTCACCACGTAAATGATCCCACATGCTAGGATGTCATTCGTGTGTGTTACATTGTGGTGTGACAGATACAACATCATCTTTGAGAGGAATGGTTCGTTTCAGACGACGTTTGTAGTAGTTATTATGTTTGTCGTACACTTATGCACTTTTGAAGAAGTGTTTCTCGAGACATATGACTGATATTATCGGCAACAAATGACGAAGAATCGTCAGAGGTAATAACTTCGTGCCGAATAATTTGGCGCATCGGTGGAATGGTAGCCGGGTCGCATGCAATCGGTGTTGAAAAAGAATAGGAGGGAGTAGTCTGATACCGCCAGGTTGACCTTGAACCTCACATTCGTGATGATCGTCAGTAAGTGTATCGAGAACTTAGGCTCATTGAGTATTCGTCATAACATTTGTAGAACGTGATCGTCGGTTTTGAATAAGAACTGCAGACGGCGCCAATTATGTTTCGACCAAATATGATCAAAACACTAAGTGGTGATGAAAGAGATGAATAACGTAGAAAAGTAGTGAGAAAAGTGATGGTGATCGAGAAAATGATGAGACTGTACCTTGCGGTTGCCTACGTACCCAAATTATCGATGGGATCAAGTCTCAAGAATGTAGTTCTGTATGGAAAATAGTTTGGTATTTATATAGGTAGAGTAGAGAGTCCTTGTAACTCAAGTATTTTTGTAGCTTAAGTAATTGTGATAGAATATAACTCTCAACTGATAATTATTTCTTTTATAAGAAACAAATCTGGACATAAACTAACGTACATTAGTGGCAAGCCATGTGGCTAAGGTTCAGCCTTAGACACATGAGTTAATGGGCTTGTATATTGATCCATGGTATTGCACATTGGGCTTTAGCCCTATTGATTAAATGAATAAAGTGGAGACTCCTACTAATGGACGTTTGCCACGTAGGTGGGGGTCGAAACATAGTTCTTTAGAGTTAGGGAGGAATTCTTTGTGTTGCCCTAGAAAGGGTAGCTCAGGGAGTGGCTGCCTAGGGGAAGTATTCTTTGTGTTTGCCTTAAGTGATGATTCATTGAATGATCGCCCTATTAGAAAGTATTCCTTGATGTTGCTCTCGGTAATACATTGAATGGTTGCTCGAGCTTACATAAAAGAAAAGAAGATATTAATAGCATAAACATAGGAACAACCTTAAGTAGTGTTATTCGTTAACGATGTTTCATCCAAGAGGACATCATCACTCGCTCAATTGCCTAATTGTAGTCTACTTGTGAGAACAACCATGAAGCAGAAGGTCACAGATCAAAGGTATCGGTGGATTCTAATCTCTTGAATTCCCTCTCTTATAAAGTTTCAATAGTTTAGTTTAATTTAGTTAAGCAATTCACAATATCTATAATCATAGTTTTTAATCCCTCAAACCCCCTTTCCAGTCTTGTCCTTCATATAACATACACTTAAAAGTGGAACGATATCCTACTCATCCTTTACTCATTGAGGGATAATTATGTTTTGATACCCTTATGTTTTGTTCAACGACCATCATTCATCATCCATCCACACATTCCATATACCATCTCATACACACAAAAGGACAGCGTGTCAATACTATTAAGAGGTTTAAACTACACTTTTGGGTGCTTATTACGTGCCTTAAGTAGGTTCTCACAAGGAATGTGTCAAGACACATAACACTCTGATTTTTCCATTAAAGTTTGCTAACTCTAATGTGCAGTGGGCACACGCTTCCTCACAATCTCACTGACAATTTAAGGAAGCTGAGGTCAATCAAACACATCTACCACTTACTATCACACCAACTTATTCCTAATTGAGCTAGATGTCTTTATTAGGTGATACGAGGCATAGGTGTTGGTTAAAGATTGAAGAAAATGGATATTAAAAAAGGCAAGTCCGAGATAATAGGGTCGTCAAAATATATAACTAGAGAAAACCTTGTTCTTACTTTACTTCTACACTTTGTTTTCATCCTTAGCCCTTTTGTTTTGGCTTTTAATTCCGATTATGTTTTTTGGAGTTCTATTTTTTTTTTTTTTTTTTTTAAGCAACTAACTAATTTTTGTTTCCACATGTTTTTCTTTTTTCTTTTCTTCATTCATCCTATTTCTCATTCTTATCTAGATAGGTAGGATGGTTTTATTTTTTATTTTGTTTTATTGGGTAAAGGATTTGTAGTTTGTGAAAAAGCTAATGAAAGGATCAGTGGGGGTAACTAGCGAAAAATATACTTAGGTTAGAATTTCTGGCTATATCGATCCAAAGAGGGCCTAATTAACTTCTCGCTTATGATATGATATGGTGATCAAGTAAGTGGATGTGTGATTTATCTACTCGGAATTTACTTCTCCTTTGTGTCATCACTCAGATCTTTCACTCTTATGAGGCTTTTAGGCTAGATGCTCACAAGATATGTATTAAGTACTCTAACCTAGGTCTCAGAAAAATACTGCCAAGTACAATCCTAGATGCTCATGCAAGATGTTCATGAAAAGATGCAATGACCATTACCTACATATTAATCTAAGTTTCAAAAATTAAATCCTAATTTAAGTACTACGTGAGATTTCTAGACTAATATCATCATGGAGAAGGGAACAATACCATTATCACTAAGTGCATATTATAAACTATTTTTATGATTTTAAACATTTTATAAAGAAAAATGCATAATCTACAACCTAATATGTACTTAAATATTTCCAACATATTTCTATACCACCGCGAAACAGAATCATGCTTTGTCTCCAACGTATGGAATGAAAATAAAGGATAGAAAGTACCATAGAATCGTGTTTGTAAATGAGTGCACCTGAAAAAGAATGTTAATCTAGACTAATTTAAAGAAATAAAAACATTCGCAATTCCTATATGAGTTCCTCCCGATATAGGGATAACATGAAATAATAAATAGCACTTGGGACATAAATTGACTCTAACATATAAATAAAATAATACCATACGTTCACAATTCAAGCATGCGCATATTGTGGCTCCTATAAGATTAGCTTTCGAAATGATGGGAAATAGGAAAATTTTATGAAATTAAGGTACCTAATTACATTATGCATCCCATTTAAATCAACAAGGTCTATGGGTTCTATATTTCGATATTTATACCTGCAATTTTAATATGTGAGCGTACAATGCGCTAAAATTAAATATACCACCCCAAAACAATTTGGGAAAAGGGGGTTCATGAAATAATTCAATAGCACAGTGAAATTACTTAACTAACAAAGCTAGACTCTACTGGAGTAAACATGATAGGCAAAAGGTGGCAAAAAGTTTTGAAATGAAAGACCAAAATACGCCACCCCCAAACAAAATTTGAATTTTTTTTTTACGTTTGAAAATTTTTGTGGCCTATACACCAGAAAGGTGGTATTGTACAAAACTTAGGTCTTTTAAAGTCAGATTCCCTAGACTTACTAATATATGTTTATGTTTTTATTTTTTTTTTTAATTTTTATATGTTTGATTTTTTTAAAAAACAAAATTACGAGGAAGAATTTAAAAATGAAAATGAAACTCACTCCATAGAGAAACATTACTCAAATAACGAGATAAAAGTATAAGAGATGAATGCGTGAGTTACATGAAACGTGGACTAAGGATCCGACACTTACAACCACTCACTCTAAAAGGAGAGTCTAGTTATCTTAATGGTGCACTCCCATAAAATAAGATGGGAATGGAGTACACTGAAAAATGAGTCTTTTATAGTCAGATACTCTTGACTTTATCTAAAATATATATATGCGTGGTTTACTATATATCAACAACCGAAAGAGTTGTGGGTCTTTCCATAAATAATTATCATAGAAAGCACCCCCAAACAGAATTAGGCACCAAGATTTCCTATGATGTGGCTTAGCAGAATGAGAGTGAAGTCTAATGGACCTAGAACCTAATCAAGCATGCAACTTCTTCTTTTTACTCCAACAAAAGGGTCTCCAAGTGAATGATCATGAGAAAATGGATGGTTGTGGAAGATACGTGGGATATCGATAAGTTTTAGAAGGAAGGAATAGAAAAAATGTGAATGTGGGTTTAACACAAAAGTTATTTATGGTGTAGGTCTGAACTGTCTCATATCTAAAAATGAATGTGTCAGGTGGCTTGTCCTTCGGTATTATTTTTGTACCAGGAGGGTTTAGGAAGTTATGAAGCACAGGAGAAATGAAAAGGTCAAATCCAAACTCAAGGTTCCATTAAAAAGGCGGAGGGAGGGGAATTGAGGTGGTGGTAAATGATAGGATTTTATAAGGGATTAACTCAGGTGGATGATGGTCGAGTGGTGCTCTAGGTAGTTCTTGAGAAGGTGGATCATCACAGGCTCTTAAAAACTCATCAAATTCCTCATCTAGGTTGTTCGCATTAACATAATTATGGTATTCATCTGCATCTTTAAGAAAGTAATCTATCTCATCCATTGTGAGGGTGACTTTATCTCTTATAGGGTCAGAAGGCAGGTTGGAAAATTCTTCCTCTATTTCAGTTATGTTTAGGGAGTCAAAATTGTGATATTTTTCTTCTTCCAGAAGAGGGGTATCTACGAGTGGTATGACAGAAGCGTCGACCGCACTAATGTGATATACAAAACTCTCAATGGACTTCACTTCTCCTTCTATAGGCAAACCTAGTTGTCCATGATTGAGTCTAAACATGTTAACCTCCACAAAAAGATTTTCAAAGTAAAGAGCCATTGATCCATCCCGACAAATGATTTGGGCATTGGCGGTTGCCAAAAAAGGACGCCCTATGATGATGGGAATAGAATCATGTGCAACTTCTATGTTGAGGATAACGAAGTATGCTGGGCTGTAAAAGTCTTGAACTTTGATCAAAATATTTTCAACTACGCCCTTGGGATACTTAATAGAACAATCGACTAACTGCAAAGTCATTTTGGTCGGTTTAAGTTCGTGTAGACCTAACTGTTCATATAAATAAAAATGGAGTAAGTTAGCACTCGCCCCTATGTCTAATAGTGTAGTTGTTATGAAGTTATTACCCAAGGTGCATTGTACAGTAGGACGACCAGGGTCCTTATACTTAATAATTCTGTTATGTTCAGATAAAGAGGGATATTGTTTAGTTAAAAAGGCTTCTTAGGGTATATTGGTTTTCTTCTTCGTGGTGAACAACTCTTTTAGAAACTTAGAGTGTCTAGGTAGACTTTTTATAGCATCTATAAAAGATAGGTTTATAGTCAGATTTTTAAACACTTCCCTAATCTTATCAAAATCCTCATCCTTTTTAGACACAACTAGTCTTTGGGGAAACGGTGGTTTTTCTCTATACATAGCATATGGGGTCTTGTAAGGTTTTCACTATACATAGTAGTATTAACATTGTCTATACATAGTAGTATTAACATTGTCTTTATCTTTTGTTGCTTTCCAACTAGGTTTCCATATTGGAACCTCTACAGGTGTAAGATCATCAATTTCTATTATGGGGTCTTGTAAGGTTTTCACTTTTGGTTGTGGTTGGATTGGAACTTCTACAGTTGTAGGGTCTTAAGTTTCTATGACAGTATTTGGTATGGTTTCTTTTTTATCTTCCATTTGCGGGTGATCTTTAGGCATAGTTACTTTGTTATCAACTACTTGATATTTGCAAATTTACATTAACTAACTATCTATGCGTAAGCACAAATAATCAATTAACTAAATAAGTTCTTAAATCAATATTCCTACTCTCAATTCATTATGCAATATATAAAGAGTACGGATTTGTTCTACTTATAAACTATCAAGACATAAATAGAACTCAACTAATCAAACAAAAGGAACAATGATGAGAGTAATTATAATAATATGAAAAAAGTAATTTTAAGAAGCTAAAATATTGTTTATAATGATGAGAAGAATAATTAGAGAGGGGAAATTCCACCATGCAATTCGATTGGCTATTAGTTAGTCATCGAATCGAATATTGATCCCTAGTGAAAACCAAGTCCTCTCGAATCAAGGTTCTACTAGCATGAGAGTTTAGCTCCACCACAAATATCTTTGATGGTGGCACTAAACTCTAGTTCATCATTATGAGGTTTATCTCTAAACACTCATAATAATGAACTTGAAATTCTATTATAAATAACTACTATTCTAACAAGCAATCATCCTCACATGACTTTTTTAACCTCCTCTAATGGAGGTTTTAGCATTGCTTCATTAGATGAACAATATCAAAACAATAAGATGAAGATACTAAATTAAAGAGACAAAAATTGAATATTAAACTAAGGGTTTTTATTGAAGGATTTAATGGAGGCTACAAACTAAATTATTCTAACCTAAACTAAACTACAAAATGAGAGAGAGAGAAAACCCTAAACTATATTAAACTAAAGTGGGAGTAGCCAATCTTTGTTTTAGCCTTAACCCTCTTCATATAGGAGAGGGTTAGGTTACAATTTCGTGCATGGGCTTTTAGGTTAGGTTATGGACCCATAAATCAACTCCATAACCTAATAGGTTAAATCCAAAACTTCCAATTCGGGTCATGTTATTGTAGCATGCATTTTTACTAACTTATACTGCTCTGATCGAGTTAAGGCTGAGACCATTGGAAAGACCTTTCTGAGCTGGTTATTTAGATATAAAATAGGCCTAATTTCGAGGCCTGAGTCCAAAGATATGGCCTTTTGAAGTTATGTTGACTTTTCTTTAGCTCTCTAATCCAGTTTGACTTTCACTTAACAGTGTTGACTTGGGTTTTTTTTTATCCTTTTAGTGCTTAATTAGTAACGAATTGATATTTATTCAACTCCGAAGCCTGAAATACTCAAAAGCATATAATTAGTGATAAACCTATATTATTAATAACATAATTGGCTAAATAGAAATACTATTAAAGGGTTTAAACTATAGTTTTGGGCTCTTATCAAACCACCCCCAAACAGCATTTTGCTTGTCCTCAAGCAAATATGTGAAATTAAAATAAGTAGCCAAAAATGTATTTTTAACTAGTCTTGTTTCGCTGAGTGTGACTGGATTGACCATATGCAATAAGGCCTTAAACCACTAGGAATTCCCTAGTGGACGAGTTATAGCCTCGTGAGAGTTATTTAGAGAAGGTACTCACAAACTTCATTTATACTACAACGACTAAGAAAAAAAAGTAATTATCCCCTAATTTATCTCATATATCTATACATCTACCTAGCATTTAAACAAAGATCATCAATCTAACTCCTAAATTAATACATGCATAATAATCAAATCATCTTAAGATAAACAATTATACAATGAACTATGATATGAAATGCAATGACATGTCCTTTTCTGAAACTTTTGGGTAGCGTGCCTAATTAGGTTCTCACAAGGAATGTGTCAAAACACAACACTTTGATTTTTCTACTTAAGTTTGCTAACTCCAGTGTGCAGTGGGCACACGTTTCCTCAAAATCTCAATGACAATCCAAGGAAGTCGAGGTCGATCAAACACATCTACCACTTACTATCACACCAACCTATTCCTAATTGAGCTAGAAATCTTTATGAGGTGATACGGGGCGTAGGTGTTGGTTAAAGAATGAAGGAAATGGATATTCAAAAAGACAAGTCTGAGAAAATAAGGTCTTCATATTATGTAACTAGAGAAAACCTTGTTCTTATTTTTCTTCTACACTTTGTTTCTATCCTTAGCCTTTTTATTTTGGCTTTTTGACTCATTTTATTCTATTTTTGGAGTTTTTATTTTATTTTATTTTTCTTTTCTTTTCTTTGGATGGAAACTTCTTTTTCTTTTTCTTTTATGAAGCAACTAACTAATTTTTGTTTACCCAAGTTTTTCTCTTCTCTTTTCTTCACTCATCCTATTTCTCAGACTTATCTAGATAGGTAGCCTGATTTTATTTTTTATTTTGTTTTATTGGGTAAAGGATTTGTGGTTTGTGAAAAGGCTAATGAAAGGCTCAGTGGGGCGACTAGCAGATAATAATTTTCATATAAGTGTGAATTTATGGCTATATCAATCCAAAGAGGGCCTAAATTCTCGCTTAGGATATGGTGTGGTGTTGAAGCAAGTGGATGTGTGATTTCTCTACTCAGAATTTACTTCTCCCTTGTGTCATCACTCAAATATTTCACTTTTATGAGACTTTTAGGCTAGATGCTCACAGGATATGTATTAAGTACTCTAACCTAGGTCTCAGAGAAATATTGCCAAGTACAATGAAAGATGTTCATGCAAGATGTTCATGGAAATATGCAATGACTATTACCTATATATTAATTTATGTTTCAAAAATTAAATCCTAATTCAAGTACTACGTGAGATTTCTAGACTAATATCATCATGGAGAAGGGAACAATACTATTATCACTAAGTGCCTAGTATAAACAATATTTATGATTTTTAATTTTTTATAAAGAAAAGTGTGTAATTTACAACCTAAAAGTGCCTAATATTTGCAAATGTTTTTATCCCACCCCCAAACAATCGAACGCTCTGTCTTCAAAGTGTAAATAGATAAGGAAAGAATTTACTATAGAAACGTGGCAAAAATTGGCAGTACCTGTAACAGAAATATTATAAAGATGATATGATAACATGAATCACAATTAAACTGTTACGTACTAACTAACATCAATTCTACTGGAGTAAACATGACAGGCAAAAGGTGGCAATAAGATTTGAAATGAAATACCAAAATATGCCACCCCCAAACAAAATTTGAAAACTCTTTTTAAGTTTAAAAAAATTTGTGGCTTATACTCCATTAAGGTGGTATTTTGCAAAAAAATTGGGTCTTTTAAAGTCAGATTCCCTAGACTGTGCACACCTCCAAACAAGTAAGAAACTGGGGTGGCACAAAATGGATGATGCGTGGTAAACTATAAACTAATAGTCGAAAGAGTTGGGGGTCTAGCCATAAAAACATGATACTAAAAGCACCCCCAAACAGAATGAAGTTGTATAATTGGAAGCGAACATGTAGAAGAATGAATGAAAACTTATACAACCCATTAAAGAACATATGCAAACCATCATGTTGTAGTTGTTTTAAAGGGTTAGAATGACCCAAAAGATGAATTAGTGATACTTTAGGTGAGAAAGGAATGAAGTATGGATCCTGATGTCTTTCATGAGGCTCAGATGAGAAAAAATAAGACAAACTAGGTTTCTCACTATACTCGGTCAAAGCTTGGCTCTCAACTATAGGAATGGTGTACTCATGGGATTGTGTGCTAGGCAAACACTCTTCCCTGTGATGGTTGAAAAAATTATAGAGGGTCTCTGAGGCAATTGGCTCAAGTACAAATTCGAGGTTCCTTCGAAATGGTGGAAGAATGGATAGCATAGTTATGATAGATGGTTGGATTATAGGAGGTTGTAACTTAGGTGGAAGGTGGTTGGTTGGGGTGGGATCCTCACACATTCTTAAGAAATCATAGAATTCTTCATCTAGCTTAGCTGAATCTATAAAGTTGTGGTTCGTGGCTTTATATTTAAGAATTTCATCTATTTCTTCCATTGTTATGTCCTCAGCTGCCAAACTAAATTGAGGTTCACATTACAATAAAGAAGTTACTTCCTTTAATTCTTGCATATTACCTTGTTCATGCCTTAGATTAGAATTGTTGATTTCTATTTCCTCACTCTCGTCCTCTAAAATAATATAAGTTTCCTCAATGGCATCATGGTCCTTCGAAACAAGTCCTACAGAGTCATCTTCAAAAATTTCCTCATCCAGGTAGTGTGTGGAGTTAATATAATGGTTAATTGGAGGGTCATGGGAAGGTAATGGTTCATGAAATTCAGGGTAGGTCTTAACTAGGTCGAATGGTTTGGTTATGGGAATATGTTGTTTTACTGATGTGTTGATCTCTAGCAAGATTGAAAGTTCTGTATTAGGTAAGGGGATCATGGAAATCATTTAGGCTAGATTCTGAAGCATAGTTTGGGTTTTGGCATTTTGTTCTCTAAACGTTTTTCCTTTGTTGGCTATTTGTTGGAAAATTTGGTCTGGGAAGGGTGGCGAGCTAGATGGGTGGGTGATTTCTAGCATGGTGGAAGGGTCTGGCGTAGTTGAGGTTAGCATCAATCTTGTCCGTTCTTGGTTCTTAAGTATTATTTTGTTTTGGGCCATTATTTTAGCAAATGTTGTTAGCGAAGGGGAAGCTTGGTGGTGTGGTTCTAGTTGGTACGGTGTTTGATAGTCATAGTTATTAGCGTTTGAGTAACTCTAGTTGATTTCGTACTGTGCTGGGTTAGGTTGAGGTTGAATAAATATAGGACATGATTGGGCGGTGTGGTCTGGATCTGAACAAATTGTGCACGGAAAAGTGTTTGGTTCGTTGTACACACTCATCACGGAACTAGAAGTAGATGACACTGGTTGACTCTATGTATAGTTTGGATGACTAGAAAACTCTTGATTGTATTGGTTACTATGAAATTTGAAAATTGAAACTCATAATTATTATTATATTCTATAGTAGGTCCAAACTCTTGGTATGATGGGCAATGAGAAACCCAATGGTAAGGACTACCGCAGCATGAACATGGTGAAGGGTTTGCATAATAATCACATGATTGTTTGTCTACATATTGATATTCCATATTGGTTTTAAAAATATATTCTAGGATAATTAATATGAAAATGAAACTACAACTATAAATTTCTAGATAGGCGTGTGGTATTACGTTTACAAAAAAAAAAAAAAAAAAAACAAGCCTGATTATACTAGAATTAAAACCCCTTTGACAGAAAAGGCGAGGAGTGGAAGGAGGAGTACCTGATTGCCTCCTTACTACGCTTATGGATAACGTCTTGTATATGCGAGTTCAGTGTATTTAACAAGTTAGAAACACTGAATAACTTGAAGAAATGGAAGTTTGTACTAACCTAAGAAAATCGGGCTGTTCAAAAGATGGCGTGGGGTGCACTCAGAAATTGCCTAAGAAGGGCGCGGGTCGCACTCCTGTCTAACTCGAGTTCTAGGTGCTTTAGCGCAAGGCGCGCTTAGAATTTGCCTGTGAAGGGCGCAGGTCGGCGCTTCGTGCTCAGGCGATGTCCATGAGTTGAGTTGGGGCTTTAGAATTTGCGACACGGCTAAGTCGCGCTCTTGCCTTTGGCAATGTCTAGTATGTTTAATGTACTCCAAAAAATTTGAAATTTTATAGTAGTTTTTACGATGTATATCAAGTAGCCAGTAAATTTTCAGATCAATCGGAGTTATGAAAGTTCTTCTACAGCCCTTCAAAGTTTGTGAAACAGTTTTCGGACACAATACAAACATCCAAATGGTTAACCAATCAAAACAGAGCCAAAAATCACCAAACCTTTACTGGAGACTCCTAACAGATCCTACATGTTCCTGTAAACTTTTTAGAGCAATTGGAGTTCTACAAACTATCCTTATCGGCTGAAGTTTCAGAAATTAAGTGTTTGCAAAACTGCAAAAGTACACTGAAAACAATCCACTAGTTAGGTGGTCAAAACAAATAAAAAACTCATCAAAGTTTTACTAAAAACTCTTGACTTATGATAGATACTCCTGTAAAAATTTTAAATTTTTTGGAACTGCCTAAGTAACCCTACTCATCTGTTTTTCAATAACTTACGGTTTGAAAGCAAAAATGCAGCACTGTAAAGATCGTATTAGTTCACTAGGTAAAACAACTAGGAAAAATATGAAACAATTACAATAAATCAATAACACCTTAAATATTATGCCTTTAAATGTTCAAAATTTTTCAAAATTTACAAATACCTTTACTACAGTGTTTGCCTTTGTGAATCCGTAGCCCATATGACTAAAACAGTGAACAATACCGAAAATACAAGAAATAAGAATGAAAAATTAAAAGGGTGGGTGGGTTGAGAATGGGGGATTGCCCCTTGGATTCAAGCAATTGAATTCTTCTCCTGAAAGAGTTTAAGATGGCAGCGGCACCATTTGATATTTGCAAATTTACGTTAACTAATTATCTATGCGTAAACACAAATAATCAATTAACTAAATAAGTTCTTAAATCAATATTCTTACTCTCAATTAATTATGCAATATATAAAGAGTATGGATTCGTTCCACTCATAAACTATCAAGATATAAATAGAATTCAACTAATCAAACAAAATGAATAATGATGAGAGTAATTATAATAATATGAAAACAGTAATTTTAAGAAGCTAAAATAGTGTTTATAATGATGAGAAGAATAATTAGAGAGGGTAAATTCCACCATGCAATTCGATTGGCTATTAGTTATTCATCTAATCGAATATTGATCCCTAGTGAATACCAAGTCCTCTCGAATCAAGGTTCCACTAGCATGAGAGTTTAGCTCCACCACAAATCTCTTTGATGGTGGCTCTAAACTCTAGCTCATCATTATGAGGTTTATCTCTAAATACTCATAATAATAAACTTGAAATTCTATTCTAAATAACAACTATTCTAACAAGCAATCATCCTCACATGGCTTCTTTAACCTCCTTTAATGGAGGTTTTAGCCTTGCTTCATTGGATGAACAATATCAAAATAATAAGATGAAGACATTAAATTAAAGAGGCAAGAATTGAATATTAAACTAAAGGTTTTTATTGAAGGATTTAATGGAGGCTACAAACTAAATTATTCTAACCTAAACTAAACTACAAAAGAAGAGAGAGAGAGAGAGAGAGAGAGAGAACCCTAAACTATATTAAACTAAAGTGGGAGTAGCCAATCTTTGTTTTAGCCTTAACCCTCTTTATATAGGAGAGGGTTAGGCTACAATTTCATGCATGGGATTTTAGGTTAGGTTATGGACCCATAAATCAAGTCCATAACCCAATTGGTTAAATCCAGAACTTCCAATTCTAGTTGTGTTACTATAGCACGCATTTTCACCAACTTATACTACTCTGATCTAGTGAAAGCTTGAACCATTGGAAAGAGCTTTCTGAGCCGGTCATTTTGATATAAAATGGGTCTAATTTTGAGGCCTGAGTCCAAAGATATAATCTTTTGAAGTTCTTTTGACTTTTCTTCAACTCTCTAATCCAGTTTGACTTTCACTTAACAGTGTTGACTTGGGCTTTTTTAATCTTTTTAGTGCCTAATGAGTAATGAATTGACATTTATTCAACTCCGAAGCCTGAAATATTCAAAATTATGTAATTAGTGATAAACCTATATTATTAATAACATAATTGGCTAAATATAAATACTATTAAAGGGTTTAAACTACAGTTTTGGGCTCTTATCAAACCACCCCCAAACAACATTTTGTTTGTCCTCAAATATGTAAAATTAAAATTAAAATATGTAAAATTAAAATAAGTGGCCAAAAATGTATTTTTAACTAGTCTCGTTTTGCTGAGTGCGACTGCATTGACCATATGCAATAAGGCCTTAAATCACTAGTAATTCCCTAGTGGACGAGTTATAGCCTCGTGAAAGTTTTCTAAAGAAGGTACTCACAAACTTCATTTATACTACAATGACAAAGAAATAAAAGTAATTGTCCCCTAATTTATCTCATATATCTATACATCTACCTAGCATTTAAACAAAGATTATCAATCTAACTCCTAAATTAATACATGCATAATAATCAAATCATCTTAAGATAAACAAACTATACAATACACTAATGTCTGAAATGCAATGGCAGGTCTATTTCTAAAACTTTTGGGTAGCGTGCCTAAGTAGGTTCTCACAAGGAATGTGTCAAAACACATAACACTCTGATTTTTCCACTCAAGTTTGCTAACTCCAGTGTGCAGTGGGTACACATTTTCATAAAATCTCAATGACAATCCAAGGAAGCCGAGTTCGATCAAACACATCTACCACTTACTATCACACCAATCTATTCCTAATTAAGCTAGAGGTCTTTATTAGGTGATACGGGGAGTAGGTGTTGGTTAAAGAAAGAAGGAAATGGATATTCAAAAAAACAAGTCTGAGAAAATAAGGTCTTCATATTATGTAACTAGAGAAAACCTTGTTCTTATTTTTCTTCTACACTTTGTTTCCATCCTTAGCCTTTTTATTTTGGCTTTTTGACTCCTTTTATTCTATTTTTGGAGTTTTTATTTTATTTTATTTTTCTTTTTTTTTCTTTGGATGAAAACTTCTTTTTCTTTTTCTTTCCTAAAGCAACTAACTAATTTTTGTTTACACAGGTTTTTCTCTTCTCTTTTCTTCACTCATCCTATTTCTCAGACTTATCTAGATAGGTAGGCTGATTTTATTTTTTGTTTTGTTTTATTGGGTAAAGGATTTGTGGTTTGTGAAAAGGCTAATGAAAGGCTCAGTGGGGCGACTAGCAGATAATAAATTTCATTTAGGTGTGAATTTATGGATATATCGACCCAAAGAAGGTTTAAATTGTCGTTTAGGATATGGTGTGGTGTTCAAGCAAGTGGAAGTCGGAATTTACTTCTCCCTTGTGTCATCACTCAGAAATTTCACTTTTATGAGGCTTTTAGGCTAGATGCTCACAGGATATGTATTAAGTACTCTAACCTAGGTCTCAAAAAAATACTGCCAAGTACAATCAAAGATGCTCATGCAAGATGTTCATGAAAACATGCAATGACTATTACCTATATATTAATCTATGTTTCAAAAATTAGATCCTAATTCAAGTACTCTGTGAGATTTCTAGACTAATATCATCATGGAGAAGGGAACAATACTATTATCACTAAGTGCCTAGTATAAACAATATTTATGATTTTTAATTTTTTATAAAGAAAAGTGTGTAATTTACATCCTAAAAGTGCTTAATATTTGCAAATGTTTCTATTGTTAGGTTTGCATAAAGGCGTTGAAATGATCCGATTGTGGAGGAGTGTTTGTTACAGGTTGTGTGACAGGAACTATGTCACGTTGATTATTGACATGTGGGTTGTGATAGTTATGATTAACTGGAACGATACCTCTATTAGCATTATAATTATTATTGTTTTAATTATTATAATTACCCTGACCTTGTCCTTGTCGTGGTGGAGCTTGGTTATAATTGTTTGTTGGCCGAACATTTTGATTATTATACCCTGGAGGTGTAACTTGTTGATTATTTCTCTAACTGAAGTTGAGATGTTATCTCCAAGGGGCATTAGGAATAGGATAGCTAGTAATTGAGCAAACATTATCTTGTTGTGGTGTTCGTTGTTCATAAGCGAGAGGACAATAGGAGTCGGGATGTTCAGGACTCAAAAAGAAATTACATGGATTAGAGTTGACATTCATGATGGGAATAAGCTTTTGTTGAACAGAAATAACTTCTACCTTTTTAGTTAGAGATTCGATTAAAGTTTTAATCTCAGGATCGGATTTAATCTCAAACATACCGGCGGTCTTAATTGTTGAGGAAGAACTAGCGGAGCGAGAGATATCGTCACTACCCCCATTATTATTATTACGCTTTGTTTGATCTTCTAGAAATTTATAAGCCTCTTAGGCTCCTTTACTGAGGAAACTACCCCCATTCATTATGTCAAGGACCTCTTTATGGTGGTGTAACAGACCCTTGAAAAAGGCACGAACTAACGTGTCTTTCGCAAGGTTATGATGTGGACACTCTATAAGAAGGTCAGTGAAACGATTCCAAGCCTCTGAAAATGATTCATGAGGATTTTGTCGAAAAAAATAAATCTTGGAAAGCATTTCATCTGTCTTCAGTGGTGGGTAAAAATGTTCCATAAATAGTTGAACAAGTTTGGCCCAGGAGTTCACAGAATTAGGCGTTTTGGCAGTTAACCAAGATGCCACCTTGTCAGCTAGGGTGAAGGAAACACCCTCAGTTTAATTTGTTCAGCACCAACCGTAGGATGATGGAATGTGGTAAGGGCTTGTTCAATTCTACGCATGTGCTGATAAGGTTTTTCATGGTCTAACCTATGAAAAACTGGTAACAAATTAAATATATTGGGGGGATTCAGAAATCCCCCACTGGGTCTGCAAGAATGATGCAAGATTTTGGGCTATCGTTCAAGGCTTTGTAAAAGTCAGAGAGAGAAGACTCTCTTTCTTCAGCCATTATTTTAGGTGGTGTGTGGTATACTAGATAGGTTTGTGTGTTGACGTTCACGATAGATTACGTTAATCATTTTTCTCTACCTGACCTTAATCTCATGCAAGGCTAAGTCCAATATTGAAAAAAAATGACAACAGTCTAAACAACCCTGATATGCTAGTATAAATCCTCTAACAGGAGATGCGAGGAGTGAAGAAAGAAATACCTGAATGCCTCCTTGCTTCGCTTATGAATAGTGTCTAGTATACGTGAGCTCAGTTTATTTAACAAGTTAGAAACACTGAATAACTTGAAGAAATGGAAGTTTGTACTTACCGGGAAAATCGGGCTGGTCAAGAAGAGGGCGTCGGTCGCGCTCAGAAATGGCCTTGGTAGGGTGCATGTCTATTTCGAATTCCAGGCGTTTCAGCGCTAGGCGTGCTCAAAATTTGACTTGTACGGGCACGGGTCGCGCTCAAGCAATTCTTGTAAAATTTTTTACTTTCTAAACCAACCGATCACAGTTAGAATCAAACAAGGGTGGGTGGGTTTAATGGGACTTTGGGAAGACTAACAATACTAATGAAAATATTTCTAAACGGAACTTAGATGGCAGTGGCGCTATTTGATAAAATGTAAAATGGTAGTTTTACCCACGTATAAGCACACCCCATTTCGGAGCGCACCCTGCGCTGAAAACACTATAACTCGAATTGGACCTGAGCGCGACCCGTGCCCTACCAAGACCATTTAGAAAGCACCCCACACCGACCGTGAGCCCCGAAATTTCTAATTTTTTGTGAGTTGTTCCAGGGTTATTTGCAGCACTTCTAGAGTGTGTTTATTGTGATGACATCTCCTACAATCATACCGTAGAAGTGTTTTGAAGATTTGTTCCAAAGCGACACTTATGGTGCTTGGTTTCGCGAGGTGATCATACACGTAGGCTGGGAACCGCTAATGGTAAGACCTGATGAATATTATTCTCTGGCACTTAGATCATATTTTTATAATAATTGTAAGTTCTTTGATAGACCAGATGGAGAACAAGTGTTCTCCATCACCATTGAGGATGAACCAATGGAAATTACCAGGTTCTTGCTAGCCTTTCTTCTTAGACTTGCTATGGCCGCTGAAATACAAGACTCACATGCCTATTTGGTCGATAATATGTACCTTTATAACTATGAGGATTTGCATGAACATTACGAGGTAAGAATCTATAGGATAGAAGACCAAGGGGAATATAACGTCGCCTTTAGTAGCCTGTCCATGAACGTGGGCACTGTTATGTTTTGGATCATGTGAAACATTAGAGGGGAATGGTGTTATTCTTCTGTGAATGACAAAACTTGTGATATTTTCCTTGCTTTAGCTGGGGGACGTATACTCTATGATATTCCCCAGACCCTAATGTCTAGTTTAGCACGAGCCCATAGCATGAGGCATAAGTACCTTCTTATTCCTGTTTTAGTTTGCCGTATTATGCTATGTTTCTTCCCTATTTTTTGTGCCTACTTCACGAATTGGGTTGGGGTCGACATTGTGAGACCCACCAATTATATTATTTGATCTTTCTGTCCAATAACTTGGCAAGGGTGGAGGATACAACCTCATCAGGTTGCCTTACACCCCATCCGTGTAATCGTATGCCACCCTTTCCACCCAAGTGGCAAGGGTGGCATATGAAGTAATTGTATAATTACTTCGTAGGCCATGAAACTCAAAGTCATGATTTTGGGCGCGCGGCTATATTTTTAAGTTCCCTCCCAAAAACAACTAACCTACTAAACCTAAAAGGAAACGGAATAGAAATAGAAACTGAAGGTCGTTTAAATCACTTCGTACTCATCATTTAGGGTTAAAAAAGAAAAAAACCAGAAGAAAAAAAATAGAAAAGAAAAACTGTCTCGTAACCGTTCTTTCTCCCAACTTCTCACCGGCGTTTTATTGCACCACACGCGCTCTTCACCCATCTCTCGTCCATCCCTCGTTCTCCGGTTCGCTTTCCAGCTCTCTCTCTCTCGCGAGCAAGAAAATAAAGGTAATATTTTTTTTCATTTTTATTTAATTGGCTATGTTTTGGATGCTATTGAAAATTAATCTGATCAAAGTTTTGTTTTTGAGTCTATTATAGCACTTTGTAATGTTAATATTCAAGTTTAGCATGGTTTTATCAATCACTGTCTCGTAATTAAATACTTTTTAAAGGTACCTTTCTTAAATGATTAACTTGAAATAGGTTCAGAGGTTAGATTTTAACAAAGACATTCCTTGATGTGAGTGGTTTCATGTTTTTTACATGATCTAGAAGGCCAAATCTTATATAGTGGACTTGATAGGAAAGGGAAGGTAAGTTTGGACGAGATGTGACGACTTTTGCCTTTGCTTCTTGCTGCGGTCATTTCCTTGAGAAAGGAGGAACAGGAATATGATAACATAGTCAGGGTTATTTGTTAAGCTCTTGGATTGTTTCTTCTCTAGTATATTATTGATGAGTGATGTGTAGCGCACAAGTAGGAATAAATAGATTTAGAGTAAGCTTGGTGGTTGTGGAGGCAACCATTTCGGGGGGAAGTTTTGTTCCAATATTTGGTGTGAACTGCAAGTATGGTCAGGTGTAAGACCACTGTGAGATCTATTGGAATCCAACTTGAAAGATAGTTGATCAAGGACCTGCCACTCTAATGGTTGACAGGGTATTAGATAGGGAGGGGTTAAGAGTTTATATAGACATTTGCAATGTTTTTGCAAACCCAAGAGTGGCTGATTAGACTGGTAGTAGTATTAGATAGGGAGGGGTTAAGAGTTTATACAGACATTCGCAATGTTTTTGCAAACCCAAGAGTGGTTGATTAGACTGATAGTAGTATTGGTACCTTCTGAAGCCATTTGAAGGATATTCAATCGAGGACAAGGCCACTCTTCTTGGTTGGTTCTGGTACAAACTTATTATTAATGTACATATTTTATTTTTGTGTGGTAGCAGTCTATTATGTTGCTCTTTCAGTTGTTTCTTTGGATTTTTTTGCTTTTGTCATTTGTCAAAAGCTGTGGGATTTCGAACATATCGTCGACCACCTCTAATCTCCCCGTTTGATAACGTGTTGTGCCCTTCTATTTTTCCTCAAGACGCTTTTTATTGTTTGGCTACCCACTGAAAGTTGTATTATAAAGAAAATGTTCTTCTATCCTATTTTGGCCTCTGAGCAACTTTTTTGCATTCTTTTCATGTTTCAAGATCTTTACCAAAAATTCTTTGAAGTATTTTTGTTTTTACTTAATTTTTTTTCAAGTAAGAACCCTTTTCTGTTGATAGGAAAAGGGCATTTGACAGGGTATTCTGTGATGCGGATCCTTGTGTATTTTGCTCTTTGATTGCCTTGTTACCCTGTGTTTCTTGCTAAAAGGGCTTTGGATTGCATTGTTTGAGCTCTATCAAATATATCAAGTTTATAGAATTATGTTAGTTTTGATCACTATTGTATTTTGACTGAACGGTTCTTTTGGACACTGCTTTAGGGAAATACTAGTATTATGACTGCAGTATGCATTAGTGAAAGTTAAATCTCTTTTTAATGGACCCTTAAATGTTGTCTGTACTTAATTGATTCATTTGTGCCCATTTCTTCTTTTGGATTTTGGTGAAGAAGCAATGCTTGGAACCTAGACTGGACTGGATTGTTATATTTTTTATGGATCATTTCCTGTAGGCAGGGATGACCCTGACTCAGGAGACTCATGAAATCGAAAGAGATTACACTTGTCATTGTGTTTAGCATTTTCTATACATCTATAGGAATTTTATGGTGTACTGGATCAAAGATATATGGTTAGGTCTGTATATAGAATTTCATTGACAAATTGTCAGTTAGGACCCTTTGCATTGCTTTTGGTGCCCTAATGTTTCAACTAATTCATCCATCTTCTGATGGGCATAATGATGAATGAGTGCAGTTGTGCATTTTATGAATGTTGCAAGTGATATCGAAGTTCATATGGCCAGTCTTTTAGCCTGAGCACAGCAATTCTGAATTCCTGTTGTGGCATGTATGTTGATTATTGTATTTTCAATCTGTTGGCTGTTGATATATATTATTTGTAATTTAGTTATTTCCTGTCCTTGTAAACATCAGGATGAGAAGTTTTACAGGGTACCAGTTAATGTACCCACTTTCTTACATTTGCTAAAAGACTAAAACTACTTCGTAAGAGCCACTTTTGGACTGGTTCAATTAATAAAAATTGGTTTTATATCAAAAATGCAAAACAACATATGCAAATGGGAAGCAGGTGCACCCTTTACACTTAATTTATTTCTCATTCTGGTATATGATTTAGTAAATCCCTGCCTGGCTATTCTGTTTTAGAAACTCAGAAGTAAAAAAAAAAGTGGTATGGTACATCATTTTGTTGACCGAGTACAGTGCGAAGAGATTTTTTAACCCTTGTATATATAGCCCACCTCATCTAATTTGGCGGTCCTGTTTTCGAGTGAAACACTTATGTTTCAGCGAGATTGTCATTCTGAGAGTCCATTTTGCTTTCTGGTACAACGTATATGCGGTGTGAATTCTTGTAACGCAAGTTCAATGAAGTTTCCAGCAGTTATGTTCCACTAGAGAAGTCAGCTGTGGAACTCCATGTTGCATAAAGATTTTTTAATCTTGCATTTATCTTTGTATTATGAATCACGATCGCGGCATTCATAAAACTCACTGGCTCCGTGTCCCTTCTGTGACGGAGAAGATGTATATTATGCTGTATTATGCTGTATATATTATTCAAACTTGTCCAAGATGTATCCGTTTCCTATATTTTTGAAAAATGTCGTTTCCGCATATCCGTGTCATGTCGTATCCGTGTCGCGTGTCAGTATCCATGCTTCTTATCTTCTATTTGGTTTTTGAGAGTAGTCTAAATTGGTTAGTTAGATTTCCAATGTAATTTGATTTTGCATAATACCATTATCATATCATCTTAGACTTTCTTAATGTTTTTCCTACTAATGTGTCATGTGTTGATATCATGTTGCCATGATACTTTATTTTTGAATGTGTGGTCTTTGTACTTGATTTTTTTTTTGACTCTGTTTTTCTTTAAGAGATCGGTTTGTTGCATTTTGCTACGATATGGATAAGTCTTGGATGTCCAAGGACCGGTTAACAAGCAAATATATTCAAGGAGTTGAAAGGTTAATTAGTGTTGGAAAGGAAGAAGGAAGTTTCATATGTTGTCCATGTAGAGATTGTTCAAATATCAACGAGTTAACTAAGACTGAGGTCAGAAATCATCTTTTCGAACGTGGTATTAGCCAAGGTTACACTATTTGGCGGTTTCATGGCGAAAGCTCTCTATTTTTCGAGACCCGACTAGTTTTCTGAGAACAAGACACTTTTGGACATTATGATGAGGTTGAGACTTCGAAGATGTTGGACATTATGATGAGACCGAGACTCGAAGATGTTGGATATTATGATGAGATTGAGACTCGAAGATGTTGAACGATGAGAGAAATGGCGAAGGCTGCAGAGGACCATTATAACGACCGATCAGAAATTTAAGGAATTGCTTGAAGATGCGAAACGCCTTTTAAATGCGAGGGTTGCTCAAAATTCACAAAGCTATCAATAGTTATTATTTTATTTAATCTAAAAGCAAATAGTGGGTGGTCTGACACAAGTTTTTCGAAGTTATTGAAGCTACTGGGACAGATGCTTCCTCAACCAAATCTCTTGCCGAAATCCTTGAATGGAGTCAAGAAGACATTATCTGTTTATGGGATGAAGTACGAGAAAATACATGCGTGTCCAAATGATTTTATACTCTATAGGGGTGATAAATACAAAGATGAAACTATGTGCCCTATTTGTGGAGTCTCAAGATATAAAGAGAACAAGAGAGTGACCAACAAATCAGGTGGAGTACTAGCAAAAGTTTTGTGGTATTTTCCACCAATTCCAATATTCAAGAAGATGTTTCAATCTGCCCAAACATCAAAGTCAATGACATGGCATGCTGATGAAAGGGTGGTTGATGGTAAGATGAGCCACCCAGCAAACTCTCTAGCATGGAAGTTGGTTGACAAAAAATATTCAGAATTTGCAGCAGAATCCAGAAATCTTCTCCTAGCACTTTTAGCCGATGGAGTAAATCCACACCGTACTCTTAGTACTAAGTACAGTTTATGGCCTGTTATGCTGGTCACATACAACCTCCCACCGTGGCTATGTATGAAAAGAAAGTATATTGATGCTTACGATGTTGATATCAGGTCCAAATCAACCTGGAAACAATATCGACGTCTACTTGGCACCCTTGGTTGACGACTTACATGTTTTGTGGGAGATAGGGGTGGAGGCTTATGATGTGTACAGTCATGAATCATTTATACTTAAAGCTGTTTTGTTATGGACAATCAATGATCTTCTGCGATATAGCAATCTTTTTACGGGTGCCTTTGTGAAAGGTTATTTTGCTTGTCCTATTTGCGGCAAGGGCACGTCCTCAACCAGGCTTAAAAACTCTGGGAAGAACGTATACGCAGCCAATAGAAGATTTCTTCCGTGCTATCATCCATATCGAAGACAAAAAAAGCCTTCAATGGTAAAACAGAGCTGCGGGAGGCACCTGAACCCTTAACTGGTTTGAAAGTACTAGAAGAAGTTGAAGGGATCAAAGTCATATGGGGAACAAAGGGAACCATTACGGGTGCTACCAATTGTTTTAAGAAGAAATCAGTTTTTTTTTTGAGCTTCCATATTGGAGATATCTAGAACTCCGACATAATGTGGATTTTATGCACAAGGAGAAAAATGTATGTGACAGCATTGTTGGGACCCTACTTAACATTCCACGTAAAAATAAAGACACCATTAAGTCTCGTCTTGACCTCCAAGAAATGGGTCTAAGGACAGAATTGGCTCCAACAATTGGGGAAAAGCGATCGTTCTTACCTCCGGCTTGTCACACACTATCTAGAGATGAGAAAAAAAGATTATGCAAAACTTTGCATGAGTTAAAAGTCCCAAGTGGATACTCTTCAAATTTTAGGCCTCTTGTCTCGATGCAAGATCTAAAACTGCAAAATATGAAGTCGCACGACTGCCATGTTTTGATGCAGCAACTTCTTCTGGTTGCAATAAGAACAATTTTGCCAAAGAATGTGAGATGTGCAATTATTAGGCTATGTTCTTTTTTTAAGGCTATTTTCTCAAAAGTAATAGATAAGGAAAATTGCCTCAAATTCAGGAAGACATTGTGCTCACAGTATGTTTGCTGGAAAAGTATTTTCCGCCATCATTTTTCGACGTTATGATTCATCTAACAGTGCACCTTGTCAGAGAAGTTGATCTTTGTGGTCCTGTATTCTACCGATGGATGTATGCATTTGAGAGGTACAATGAATTATATATTACCCTTCAATATTTCTTAATGCGCTTTTCTTTATAAACATTACTATTGTGCAATATCTTAGGTGCATGACCGTGTTAAAGGGCTTTATACGCAATCGAAATCGACCGGAAACTTGTATTGCTGAGAATTACATTGCAAAGGAAGCAATTGAATTTTGTAGCGAATTCTTACCTGACTTAGATGCAATTGGGATTCCTCTCCGTAAAGATAACACTACCACAGATTTGATATCATCTGGAAATCTTCCCCGAGGAAGTACCCATAGTCAAGTAGATAGAAAAACGTTGGACCAGGCACATCTCTATGTGTTGCAAACACAAGAGATGTTCAGCCTTACATCGAGTAAGGTTTCTTTAGTTGTTCACTTTAAAAGTCTATTTTAGTTCCTTGGTTTCGGATTCCGATAGCTAACTAGTTTATTTTGTGGCCTAACATGATAGAGAACATATGAACTATCTGAAGGAACAACAACCTCGTAAATAAAAAAAACCCACATGGTTGCATGCTGAACACAATCGCTCATTTAGTGATTGGCTTAGAGACAAGGTATATTATAAATTGGTATTTTTTTTGTTTTTGTTATTTTTGTATGTTAATTTAACTTAGATTAGGACTAAAATGTTTACACAACAATGCACAGGTTTTGCTCGAGAGGGGAAATCCTGACAACAAGGTGTCAAACACCTTGAAGTGGGTATCGAAGGGGCCTTTGGCACATGTTTACAAATATTCTACCTATGTCACTAATGGTTATCATTTTGCCATGAAACGGCAAGACGCTTTACGAGTAAATCAAAATAGTGGCGTGAGTTTGACAGCAACAACACCGCAGGTTTCAAGCGCAAAGGATCAAAACCCAATTTTTTCTAACATGTCTTTCTACGGTGTTATTGTTGAAATATGGTTGCTCGATTATACAAATTTTAAGATTCCAATGTTCAAGTGTGACTGGGTTGATAGCAAGAATGCAATTAGGAAGGATGACATGGGTTTCACTTTAGTGGATCTTGGTAGAGTTGGCCATAAATCTGATTCGTTCATCCTAGCTTCTCAGGCCGAGCAAGTTTTCTATGTACCTGATCAACTTGACCCAACGTGGTCAGTTGTTGTAGAATCTCCTCAAAGATGCTTTCACGAATACGACGACGATAACGATGATGAGCTCGTTGATGCTCATGTAGGAGATGACAATTTTGTTGAATTGCCAAATGTTGACTCATTGGATGTTAATGACGAATCTTAGTCAGTTTACATCCGTGAAGATTGTGAGGGCACTTGGGTTAAGCATAAAAAAACTTCTTGATTTATTAGTTTTCATTGTTTTTTGTGGTGGAATCGATATTTGGTTTGTTAATAAAAGATTGTGACCAACTTTTGTCTTTTATGTATTGGCCTTACGATTATTTTGGTTTTGTTCAAATTATGATATTAGGTTTTTGCCATAGACATGCTTATTGCTACTGATCATGTCATCTTCTAATGATTTTCCTATTCTATAGTTTTTTTTTAAGGTTTAGTTAGATATGGATCCAAAAACAAGTGCCAAATCATCTCTGAAAAAAAGGAAGCATCCAATCGAGGAAGGTGACAATATTACAAGTGTTAGGGGTCAAGCTAAAAAGCTTTCACTCACTAAGCATTTTAAAGGTAAGCTTATGGTGGAGTTTAATGCGAAAGGAAAGATCAAAGGTGCATTTATTCGAAGCGAGTTTAGTAATTGGGTTGGCACACTAGTTAAAAATATGGTTCCACTAATTTGAGTACCCAAACCGGGCCTAAAGTTGACAAGCAAATAAAAGATGATATATGGGATTCAAGTCTTTGGTAAGCGGTTGTTTTGCCTATTATACTGATTTTAAATTATTATTGTCTTTTATAGAAGTGTAGACTCATCTCTGCCTTGGTTATTTGTAGGAAAAATTTGAGGCAGATCCTAAGTTTAAGAAAAAAGATTTGCAAAACAATGTGGTAAGATATGGCGGAAATTTAAGAATTATTGCACAAAATATTTTGTCATACCTTACATAGATGACCCTGATCTAATGAATCCACCAAAAATCTATCCGAATGTTAAGAAGCAAGATTGGGAGAAATTTGTAAAAATAAGGTTATCGGAAGAGTTACAGGTATATATCTGTCATTTCCTTTGAATTTTCATTTCTAATAAATTTATAATTTTGTTAAGGTGTGATAAACTAATATACTATTTTCATTTGGGCAATTAGGAACTAAGCAAGATTCAATTGGAAAGAAGAAACTTGAACAAGTATAACCATAGACTAAGCAAATTAGGTTATGATGGCCTTGTCGATAAGATGGTAAGTAGATATTATATTTAAGTTTGTTAGATAAAACCAACGTAGGTAATCTAATATTACTTAGTTGGTTTGGTTATTTGTAATTGATAATAGATAGAAGCTGGGATACCTATTGATGAAGATGATAGATCTCTTTTGTGGTGTTTAGCTCGACAAGACAAAAGTGGTGAATATGCTGATGATGCCACAAAGGAGGTAGTTCAAAAGATTGTAAGTATCAAGCTCATCATTGTATGTGTGTTTGCAAAGCATATTTGATATTGTGTAGGATACCTAGCTTTTTAAGAATCCCAAATAATGCAAAGGTTACAGTTTTTAAGAATCCTCTAAGACTCTGCCAGCAAGGCATGCTTCGATTGGCTATTTTGATACCGAAGAATTGAAACTTATCAGGATATGCTAATGTTAATGACCCTTGTATGCTCAATGGATGTCCAACTGGCTATACCGAAGGTACTCTCCTCTTGTACTGGCTATCTCACAATGTGCAACATGAAAGTAGTTCCCAAACAATGGGAAAATATTCAAGACTGTACCTTTCACTTGAACCACGTACCCTAATCTGTAAAGAGTGGTCTGGTTGTGAGTCATGGGTGGAATAAAATGCCCTTAATGGATGTACATGTTAGCATAACAATGTCTCAATCTATGGGTAATTTCACTAACCCTTGCCCCTGTGGTATACCAAGCATCTCATTGTTATCCGTTCTGTCAGGCTTCTCTGAACATGTTTGGTGAGAGTATGGTGAAGGGTTAAATATTGCTCTTTTGGTTGGTGGCTTGATCATTCAAACAAGGATATAATCATAGTCCTTTCGGATCAAAGACACTTTCGGTCAGTCGAACTCAATACCATACCGCTATAGTGCATAAGTTTAGGTTATCATGTATCCTTTAAAGTGGGTGAAAGCATCAGAACACAGAGTACTAGTTCAAAGTGCCTCGAATCAGAAGGTGATTGAGTTCTTGATGGAACAGTCACTTGTTGTTTTTGGATACAGATTGGTGTACAAGGCAACTGAAGCATCATCGATCTGTCTTGAAGGGAATCACTTTATTAATGGAAGATGGGGAGTGGGGAGTGGGGTGGTGGTTCAATCATCCTACTTTTCCAGAACATCTTCTGAAAGCAAGGGTTGCCCATTCTTTTAGGTCACTTGTATTCAAACAGATCTTTCACGCACTCTGTGCTATTATGCTTACATGTTGTAGCTTCATTTGAGAAACGCAGAAGAAATTTAATCCAATTTTACTGATTTCCATCTTTCCTTTCAAAAATTATTAGTTTACATTATGTCTATGTTAGTATGACCTTTGGGCATTAGAGTGGACACATTTAGTTTACAGCTGCTAGGAATTAGTTTCTGTATGATGTGGACCAGAAAACTGATTGCCAAATGCATTTTATTAGATTCAAATGTTTATCCATATTTAGAATTACAACAAGAACAGATAATGAAAAAGAGACTTCGCAAACATGACCGAGACCAAAAACAAAATTCTGATTCAAGTATCTTATATACTCAAGTATCACCATTTAATTTGTATGCTTGAAGTATCTTATATACTCAAGTCAAGTGCATTTGAGTCTGACTTGTTTTCTGAATCATTGTTTTGCATTTGGTATTTGGAAATTTTGGAATGCTTGTACATTTTCAGAGCTAGTACCTAGTTTTGCACTTCTGCATTCAGAGATTTCATAGTCTTTAATTACTTTATTTAGATGATCTAAGCTTCTGCTAGCTCCGCTCCCTTCCTGAAGTGAAAATATATATATATATATATATATATATATATATATATATATATATATATATATATATATATATATATTATTCAAACGTGTCCATGACGTATCCGTATCCTATATTTTTGAAAAATGCCATGTCCACGTATCCGTGTCGTGTCGTATCCGTGTCGCGTGTCGTATCCTATATTATTCATAGCATTATAGAAATAGTTTTCGGGCTTTCCATACATGAGGCAGACTTGGATAAAATCAGATGGAGGTTATATTCAAGTCTTAGAAGCTTTTTTCTCCGTCTTCGTCTCTTCTTAGAACAGCCTATGGTCGCTCATTCGTTCATTTTGAATTTTATATCTATTTTTGCAGGAGGAGCTGAAAAATAAGGTAGAGGAGGTGGTTTTGGCAACGGAAGGAAAGAATGACATACTTACTATGGCATTGGGAACTCCAGAGCCTAGTGGTCGAGTTAGGGCAGGTGGACAATATACGACTCCCACTATTTACTTCAATCTTCCTAATAAAAGATCAAAAAAATATCACGAGGATTTGGAAGTGAAGTTGAAAGAGAAGGAAGCTCAAAACGAGAAGTTGAAAATTTTGGTGCTACATGTGCTTAAAGAACAAGGTGAGACTAATTCACCAGCGACGACATAACTGTTGAGCGAGTTGCTCAAGCAAGGACAAAAACTCGTCAACTCGTTGCCATTAGAAAATGTGGAATCCAATAGTGCCAAAAGTGATAATAGGCATCAGGTGATTGGCAAGTCTTAGCAGGTAAGTTTTTTGGCTTTTAAATTTGTATTTCTGATTTTCTACATATTTCGAGTGTTCTCTTTAACTAAACTTATATTTAATGTATAGAGAAAAGATGGTGGTCAACAAAAAAAGGTGTGACTTCAGTAAAACTTAAGTCGAAAAATGTACAGGTAAGCTCATTCTATAGTTGCCTTAACCATGTTATATTCATTGTGGTATAATAAATGCAGGGAATGATACGTAGTTTTTTTCATTCCTTTATTCCAAGTGCTTCACATATACTAACTTGATGTACACTTCGTCGTATAGTCAAAAATAGACAACAGAAAGAGCATTGTGGATTCCGAAAAACTTAAAGCTAAAGATGGGAAGGTAACAAAATATTTTCTTAATTAAAAAGGTTGATTAAATGTTTGTGTCAAATTTGTTACTAGATAATGTTGTCATTGTTTTGCTTATTTGTTATAGGACTAAGATTATAGATTGGCATTGGGATCTAAAGACAACATTGTTGCCGAAGGTCGTGTTTTAGCAAGGAAGGGGCCAGAGGATACTGTTCACAACATGCCTTTGGGAGAGTCATATCTGAAGGTCTCAATAAATAAAGCATTATGTGGTGATGCCTTTCTCCCAGTTCGAAACGGCGATGAACATGTATTTGTTAAAGATGCGGTAAACTCGTTTGTGGCATGGCCTAAGGAACTTGTGATACTTAAAAGTGACGAAGTAGTATAAGGATATGGATATTTGTATGGTAATTTATTTAATTTTGTTATATAAACATCAATCTTGTTCATAAACTTTTTGTTAGGTAGAGAAGCGTATTCCACTTCCGCGGGGTAGTATTCAATATAAGATCAGAAAGTTTGTGGACTGTGTCGACAAAATAGTGAAAGAAAACGCTTTTATAGAAGTTCCAATGGTTGGAACTCTTTTCCATGATGAGATGGCGGAAGTACGAGTTTCAAAAGATGAGTTGATGGATGTGTGTGAGAAGAGAATGTTAAATGGTAGCTGCATTATCTCCTACATGAGTTATGAATAATTCGGTGAGCTTATTTGTGTTAGTTATAATTTAACTTTTCATATGGGACGACTTAACAGAATGTATATATATGTTGTAGATATTTATATGCGACTTTTGGAATTGCTCGAGCAAAGTATGCATTTGGTAACCCGAGAAAGTTTTACTATTTATACAAAAGATGATGAGAAGGTTCGATATATCAGAAGTTGGTGAAGAACACGGTGATCGTGTGCTTTTAATTCCTTTCAAACGGGGTAAGCTGTGTTTATACATTTGTAGTACATATACATTATTTTCATATAATTAAAATTATTTTATTTTTATTTTTATTTATTTTTTTCCGATTGGTTATATAATTAAAAGTACTTAATTGAATTTGTATCCACATAACTGGTCATGTAGGGGGCATTGGGTTTTAATGGTTCTTGACATACCATCAATGGAAGTGTACTGGTTGGACTCTTTAAAAGATTTTCGAGGGCCGCCGGATCCAACTTTTAAATTATTAGTAAACACGTGAGTTTAGTATTTATTTATTGTATTTTTCATTGTATATTTGATTCTATCTTGAAAATAATGAGAATGAAACAAATGCATTTTCATTTTCAGTGCGATCAAGACATCAAATATGTCCAAAGGAAAGAGAAAGATGAATCCAAATCCAAATTGGAACTATGTGACAGTAAGCTTAGTTTCTTTGGAATATAATACAAAGTATCTTTCAATTTGTGTATGTGTTAATGCAAGTATTAATTATGTATAGTGCCCACAACAACAAGGGGGGATTGTATGCGGATATTATGTATTGCGCTTTATGCGAGATTTAGTAGAGGATCCTGGTCCACCGATAAAAAAGAAGGTGACTGTAAAGTAGCATTATTTTTCATATAGTCTTAGCTAGCTTATAAATTGGTGCATTTGTAAATATGGTAGGCAATGCATTGCCTGCATTATTCATTTTCATAATATATATAATATACTTTTCGTCGAACAGGTATTGGAGTTCTCTAGCAAGAAGAGTTACACCACTGAAATAGATGAACTTCGTCTTGAATTCATCAACTTTATCCAACAATTTATCGAGTAGTTAATTTGGGTAAGTGGGCTTCCATATTTTCCCTTTGTTTATGTATATACTTTTCTTATTGTTTTTTTTTCTTACTTGTATAATATACCCTTCTTGATTCACTTGCTTTTTAATTTTATATACTAGTCATAGTGGAATGACGACTTCATGATATGATACAGGTGTCATGGATCGATTAACAGATGAATAGATGGCAGCTAGGTTTTTGGTGTTGGAAGTGCGCACAACAAGCTAAGATATTGCTAGGATAGTATTGGCATTATGTATTTTTTTTTTTTTTTTTTTTTTTTTTAATTGTGATTCTTTTGGTATTGGGATGACTTCTTTTGTTGGGAGTCAAACTAGATGATAAATACTTGGTTTGATCGATGAAATCAATAGAAGTTAATTGTTTTGAATGTTGTTTCTTTCTTCTCGAGTGGATGTTGTTTTCGTATCATAAAGCAGGTTAAAGTGATTTTGGTTGTGATGTTTTGATAAATGTATGTGGATGTTGTTTATGTCATAAAGCAGGTTAATGGGATTTTGTTTATGACGTATAGGATGCAGATTGATAAATGAATACGATCAAATACAAAAATGAGAAAATGTTTAAAAAAATAATAATTTTCATTTGTCTCACTTTTGGAAAATGTGACATAATATCTATTAAAAGTGACACAACTGACCACTCTTATGTGTCGCTTTACTTTTCATACGAGTTATATGGAGTTGATTCCCAAAAGTGACACAAGAAGTAAGGGGCTTTTGTGTCACTTTTGACGTACTTGTGTCTCACTCTGGTCCAAAAGTGACACAACTAGTATACTTAATGTGTCACTTTTGACGTACTTATGTCTCACTCTAGTCCAAAAGCACAACTAGTATAGTTAATGTGTCACTTTTGACGTACTTATGTCTTACTCTGGTCCAAAAGTGACACAACTAGTATATTTAATGTGTCACTTTTGACGTACTTATGTCTCACTCTGGTCTAAAGGTGACACAACTAGTATACTTAATGTGTCACTTTTGACGTACTTATGTCTCACTCTGGTCCAAAAGTGACATAACTAGTATACTTAATGTGTCACTTTTGACGTACTTATGTCTCACTCTAGTCTAAAAGTGACACAACTAGTATACTTAATGTGTTACTTTTAACGAAATTATGTCCCACTCTGGTCCTAAACGGATACAACTAGTGTCACTTTTGACAAGCACTATGACACTCTTTCTTAAAAGTGACACAAGAGGCTATTCTTAAGTGTCACTTTTATTAACAAAAAGTGACACATTTAGTAAGGCTTTTGTGTCACTTTTGGTAGAACTTTATGTGTCGGGGGCTTATAGGTCACTCCAGAATTAGTTTCAAAAGTGACACAAGTGACTTCTTGTGTCACTTAAAAAGTGACACAAAAAGCCCTTCTTTTAGTAGTAATCTTTGCATTTATCTATAAATATATTGCATGAGTATCTATGTTGTATTGGCAGTAAATTTATGAAATCTAGGCTATAGTACTTATTCTACAAATCCTGTGAGAATATAGCCTAAAGCCTTATATGAGTGAAACATTTGAGAATGACACAAGGGAGAAGTAAATTCTGGATAGAGAAATCACACGTCCACTTGCTTGATCACTATACCATATCCTAAGCGAGAATTTAGGCCCTCTTTGGATCGATATAGCCAAAAATTCAAACCTATGAATTATTTTCAGCTAGTCGCCTCTCTGAGCCTTTCTTGAGCCTTTCATAAACCACAAATCCTTTGCCCTTTTACATAACAAAACAAAATATATAATCAACGTACCCATTTTAAAACGAGTCTGAGAATAGAGATGAAGATAGAAAAGGGAAAGACCTTTGAAATCAAGAATTTGTTAGTTGCTACAAATAAGAAAAGAAAGTTTCCATCCAAATAAAAAAATAAAAAAATAAAAAAAATAAAGAGATAGAACTCCAAAAACAAAATCAGAGGAGTCAAAAGCCAAAGAAAAAGAAAAAAATGGCTAAGGATGGAAACAAAGTGTAGAAGCAAAAGAACAAGGTTTTCTCTAGTTACAGAATATGAAGAATCTATTATCTCAGACTGTATCTATTAGAATATCCATTTCCTTCATTTTTAAACCATCACCTAATCCCCGCAACACCTAATAAAAACCTCTAGCTCAATTAGGAATAGGTTAGTGTGATAGTAAGTGGCAGATGTGTTTGATCGACTTCGGCTCCTTGTGTGTCATTGAGATTGTAAGGTAAAGTGTGCCCACTGCACACTGGAGTAGCAAAACTTGAGCGGAAAAATCAGAGTGTTTTTGTCTTGACATTTATGTGAGGACCTACTTAAGGACGTTATTCCAAAGTTTCAGAAACGGACTTGTTAGTGCATTTCATAGTATTACTCATTGTATATATGTTTATTCATAGATGATTGATTATTATGCATATATTAGCTTAGGTTTCAACTTGATTATTCTGTATTCATTGCTAGCGAGTTGTATAGATCATTGAGACATAAATAAGGAAACAATAGTTTTATTTCTTAGTCATTGTAGTATAGATGAAGTTTGTGAGTACCTTCACTGGAAAACTCTCATGAGGCTATAACTCGTCCACTAGGGAATTCCTATTGGTTTAAGGCCATGGTGCATATGGTCAATGCAATCGCACTCGGTGAAACGAGATTAGTTAGAACTCCATTTTTGGTCACTTATTATAATTTCTCATTTTTTCCATTCTTTCCTTCTAAAACTTATCCATATCCAACATATCATCCACAAACATCCATTTTCTCATGATCATTCACTTGGACACCCTTTCATTCAAAAATGAAAAAGAATGTGCATGCTCGGTTACGTTCTAGGTCTATCAGACTTCGCTTTCATTTTACTAAGTTGCGTCGTAGAAAATCTTGGTGCTTGATTCTGTTTGGGGGTGCATTCCATGTTATTTATTTATGAAAAGACACACAACTCTTTAGGTTGTTGATATATGGAAAACTTCAGGGTATGTATATATATCTAGTTATTTGTTAAAGTCTCGAGTATCTTACTATAAACGACTCACTTTGTTGTTTGGTGTATTTCCTTACACTTCCATATATTCATAAGTGCACCATTCAGGTAACCGGGCCCTCCCTATGGAGTGTGTGGCTATAAGTACCGGATCCTAAGACCACTTGTAACATAATTCACATTTTCCACTCTTGCATGTTTTCTCGATTTTTGAGTCATGTTCCTCTATGGGGTGAATTATGTGTTTATTGCTTTTCATTTTTCTTATATTAAATCTTATTTATAAAAAGAAAAAAATACCAAAACCATATAAATAGTAATCTAGGAAGTCTCGGGAATCTGACTTTAAAAGACCCATGTTTAAAACAAATTTTCTAAACTCTGTTCTATCAAATTTGTTTGGGGGTGGGGTGTTGGTCTTCCCGTCCTTGATTTTTCAACTTTCCATTTTTTTTGTTGCGTATGTCGTTTAATCATATTTTGATTCGGGTTGACATTATCTATAAATTTAGATTTCATTTGTCCGCATAACTTACATCATTCACGCACTTTGAGGCATTTTCCATCTTTTTATATGTCACCCACAGTTAGAATAGAGTGTTTTATGGATCATTGGATTGGAAATTCTCTCCTGATCGTTTTCATATCTCATTTGCAAAAATCGGACCGGTAACGAATCAGCAATTTTAGTTTGAAGGTTGCGCGCATAAAATCGGAAATGTCAAAAATCGAATTGGGCTTGGGCCCAAAAATTTTTGCACGCATGTGCCGCGCACGTGCATCTCTTCCTCAAACCAAAATCAGTTCGCGATTTCTATTCGCCATTAGCCACAAACCCCTAATAAAATATATATATATATATATATATATATATATATATATATATATATATATATATATATATATATATATATATATATATATAAACCAAATCCCACCACGCCAATTAGGATTCCCCCACTCCAAAACTTCTCTACAACATCTCCATCACCATTTCCAACAGTTTGCACCACCAAAAAAAAAAATAAAAAAAAATAAAAAATCGAACCACCACTGCCACCACCGCGCCACCTCCCAAATTTTAAGTGAGTTTGATTCAAACTCCATCCCCATATTGCATTCAAGCCCACAAACCGACTACAACCTTCAATGGCGCAAAGATGAAGAATTTTGTCGGAACAAGCTTTTAATGCCGACCACTTTCCACCGTTTTACAGTGACGAGATGATTCGTAGGGATTGGACACATTTGTGGTATTCGACGAACAACTTTTATCACGACGATTTGGTCCAAAAATTCTATAAGACGAGGGAGTTAGATGGTAATAAATTTTTTGTGAAGGTGAATAAATCAAGGAAAGAAGTGGATAGAAATTTGTTGGCTCGTATTTTTGGCATGGAGGAAGGACCCAATCTAGTAGCCACATTGCAGGAATCCCAAATTGGTGGGATCGAGCCTTTGATGAAAGAGACAGTTTTGGAGGGAAACTACAATGCGAGTTCGCATTGTGTTCGCCAGTCGTCTCTGCGAACCAACCAGCTGGCTGTAGCTCAATGGATTGGTAGGAATGTCATTTGATAAAAGTAAAATGATAGTTTTACTCACAAATAAATAATGAAACTTAAACGCAAGTAAAACTAAAACTATTTTCGTTTGTGTTTATCAAAGATTATTCTACTCTCGATTCTATCGAAATAGACTTGGAGTAAAAGATTCGTTCCACTCCTAGTTCTTTAGTATTCAATGTTTTCTTAGGTTATCGGTCTATCCAAAGTTAGTGAGAGTAATGGTGGGAGTTATACATCGATACAAATTATGCTAACAAGATACGAATAACTCAACTACGAAGTGCTAAATTGACTATATGATAAGGAATTAGGGGGGGGGGGGTTGATTCCACCTTAACTCGACTTAATTAACTAGCGAAAAATTGTCGTAATCCGAATTGAACTGCTTTCGCATAACAATTGGTTCTTCGTAATCCCTAGTTGTTCATGGTAATCTCTACCAACTAACATCTAACATGTGAAACAATCAAACCCATTCTCATGGTGAACTAATTGTTTTCTAGATTGGAATGGAAAATTACGACTATTTTACGCTAACAACAATCAAGCTTTCATCAAGGCTTCCTCAAACCCCTCTAATGGAGGTTTAGCCTAGAGTCATTAAACTATCATTTCCAATTGAATTTAAACAAGACATCATAAAAGGATTGTAAATTTACTTATTTGATATAATCAATAATAATCTAATGATTCCAAATGAACTAAACAAGATTAAGAACTAATTTAGAACTATGATTATGATTTATCTAATTATGAAATGAAGACAACTAATTTATGAATTTAACAATACTAAAACTAAATAAGAATTTAATTGATAAACTAAATTAAGATGAAAATGAATACATAATTATGAAACTAATATTTGATTCTAAAATAACAATCTACTAGTTCTAACTTATCTATTGCAAAGTAAAAGCTAGATCTAAAACAATAATTGAAAACTAATTAATTGAATGTAAAACTACATCTAGAACTATTCTCTAATGGCTACTTGCTACCCTAAGCTAAAAGATTGCTTAAGAGTTAAGTCTTGTGTGTTGAAATGGAGGAGATCAAATCCACATTTTCGTGCATGGGCCGGAAAATCGAGCCCAAAACCCAATGTCTTCAGTCTATAGAGGCCTTTTCAGCTAGATTTTTCTTTAACAGACTTTTTGTCCACTTTTGCTCCTCTGATTAGGTCAAAGCTTAAACCATTGGAAAGCTGATTCCAAGATGGTCGTTTTGACATATGGTAGGCCTAATTCCGAGGTCTGAGTCCAAAGATACTGTCTTCAGAAGTTCTACTAATTTTTTAGTGTTGTTTCTGCCCGCGTTGACTTTGACTTTTTAGCTTTGACCAGGCTTTATAAAGGCTTTTTCTCCTTGAATCTTGGCCTTTAATCACAGAAGTTCTTAGCAACCAACCCTTGCTCCTTTATCTCGCCAAAGTTACATATTTCTGCACATAATTGACTCTAATGCCTGGAATACATAAAAACACGTAATCAGCATTAACTCTTATTTATTACTCGCATAATTAGTCTAAAAGTATTATTGTTAAGGGGTTAAAACTACAGTTTTGGGCTCTTATTAAACCACCTCGAAACAGCATTTTGTTTGTCCTCAAGCAAAGATGAAAAATTAGAATAAGTGACCAAAAATGGAGTTCTAACTACTCTCGTTTTGCCGAGTGCGATTGCATTGACCATATGCAATAAGGCCTTAAACCACTAGGAATTCCCTAGTGGACGAGTTATAGGCTCGTGAGAGTTTTCCAGTGAAGGTACTCACAAACTTCATCTATACTACAACAATTAAGAAATAAAACTATTGTTTCCTTATTTATGTCTCGATTATCTATACATCTTACTAGCAATGAATACAGAATAATCAAGTCAAAACCTAAGCTAATATATTCTTAATAATCAATCATCTACGAATAAATATATATACATTGAGTAATACTATGAAATGCACTAGCATGTCCGTTTATGAAACGTCCTTAAGTAGGTCCTCACATAAATGTCAATACAAAAACACTCTGATTTTTCCGCTCAAGTTTCGCTACTCCAGTGTGTAGTGGGCACACTTTACCTTACAATCTCAATGACACACAAGGAAGCCAGAGTCGATCAAACACATCTTCCACTTACTATCACACTAATCTATTCCTAATTGAGCTAGAGGTCTTTATTAGGTGTTGCGGGGATTAGGAGATGGTTTAAGAAGGAAGGAAATGGATATTCAAAACGGACAAATCTGAGATAATAGAGTCTTCTTATTATGTAACTAGAGAAAACCTTGTTCTTTATTTTTGCTTCTACACTTTGTTTCCATCCTTAGCCATATTTTTTTTTCTTTTTCTTTGGCTTTTGACTCCTTTGATTCTATTTTTTGGAGTTCTAACTCTTTATTTTCTTTTATTTATTTATTTATATATTTTTTTATTTGGATGGAAACTTTCGTTTCTTATCTGAAGCGACTAACAAATTCTTGATTTCAAAGGTCGTTCTATTTTCTATTCTTCATCTCTATTCTCAAACTCATTCAAAGAATGGGTAGGCTGATTTTTTATTTTGTTTTGTTTTTGTAATAGGGTAAAGGATTTGCGGTTTATGAAAGGCTAAAGAAAGGCTCAGAGGGGCGACTAGCGGAAAATAATTCATAGGTTTGAATTTCTGGCTATATCGATCTAAAGAGGGCCTAAATTCTCGCTTAGGATATGGTATAGTGTTCAAGCAAGTGGACATGTGATTTGTCTATCAGGATTTACTTCTCCTTTGTGTCATTTCTCAAATGTTTCACTCATATAAGACTTTAGGCTATATTCTCACAGGATTTGTAGAATAAGTACTCTGGCCTAGATTTCAGACACTTACTGCCAAACAATCATAGATACTCATGTAATATATTTATAGATAGATGCAAAGATTATTACCTACATATTAACCTAAGTTTCTAAAAATTATTCTAATGCAAAACCTACGTGAGACTTCTAGATTATTTAGAGCATAGAGAAAGAAAACAATACCAATATTCCTAAGTGTATAACATAACTTTTTATTTATATTTTTGAAATCTTTGAATTTTTACTAGAAAACAAGTGCATATTGTACATATCTATATCCTAACAGATGCCTTAATTCCACGTGTTTCTATGCCCCAAACAAGAAGCATGGTTTGTCCTCAAAGTATTTAAATAAAAAGGGTAGAAAAATACCATGGAAACCCGTGAAATTGGAACATCTGCAAAACAAAGTTCAAACATACTAATATATGAAAAATAAAAACAGACGCAACTCTATAGGAGTTCCACCCGTTATGAGGTTAACAAGAATTAAATTGCTTAGGACATAAGCAGACACTAACTGAACTAAAAACTTACCTCCTCCCCCGCTTAATCATCATCCTCCTCATCTTCCTCTCCAAACAGATGAGGTTCCTTCGCGTCCTGCCATGCCATGATAACTTGCCAAGCCCACCGCCGTGTGTCATCAACTTGTGCTAACCTGTCGAGTGTTACTATGTCTGATGGGATGTAAGGGGCAACCAAATGAGGCTGCACTTGCCATCCCGGCCAAGTCATAATTCGAAATGAACGAACCACCCAATTGGTGGGTCTCATGACTTAAACCTTTTTCCAATCTGTGAACTGGGTACAGAATACAGGTAAACAACCACGCATGATGCGGCAAACCAAAACAGGCATAAGAAGATATGTATGCCTCATGCCTTGGGCTCTCTTAAGACTAGCCACTAATACTAGGGGAATGTCATATAGGCGACGTCCCTCAGCTAAAGCAAGAAAAACGTCACCAGCGGTACTATTTGCAGAAGTAAACTGCCACTCCCCTAAGATATTCATCAGGATGAATAACATGGTGGTGCCTACATTCAGGGACAGGCTACCAAGGGCTATGTTATAACGCCCTTGGTCCATTATACAAAACACTCCTTCCCCATAATACTTATGGAAATATGTATAGTCATAGAGGTATGCATTATCGGTCATATATCCCCACGTATGCATAGGATCAGGCAGTGGTAATCCCAAAACTATCGCTACCAAATACTTATTAAATTCTAGTGGCGTGTCATCAACTACGATGGAGAATTCTTGTTCTCCATCTTGGTTACAATAGAAATTAACATGGTCGTAGAAATAAGTAGTAAGCTGAGGTGAATACGAGTCATCATCACTTACCAATAGATGCCTCCATTATAATTGCAAGATCCTATCGCGTAAACAACCTCCATATGTCTCGCTTCCCAACAAGTCTTCGAAAGACTGCTCCGGTATGACTATAGGTGATGTCATCACCAAACTACTTTCTAGAACTACTGCAAAGGATCCTGGAACAACCCACAAAAAATTTGAATTTTTCGTGCCTACGGATGTCAGAGCGCAGGGGGCGCTCAAACTATGCCTGGGTAGGGCGTAGGGTGCGCTCAGGCTAAGGTCGAGTTCCAGGCACTTAGGCGTAGGGACGCACTCACTTTTAGCTTGGGATGGGTGCAGGGTGCACTCTAGTCTAACTTGAGTGATAGGCACTTAGGTGCAAGACACGCTCACTTTTTGCCTGGGATGGGTGCGGGTCGCGCTCAAGTTAAATTTCGAGTTACAGGTGGCGCTCAACTGAGGCGCAGGCACGCTCCGTGCAGCTGAAGTGAAGAAGTGAAGAAGAAAAGAGGGAAACTTAGGAGTGAAAGGTGATAGATGTAAGTGAGATGTAGTGTAGATTGTGAGGGTAGAATGAAGGAAGTTTATATAGGTTGAGAGTTTCCAAAACAAATCGACAAGTTGCTAAAAAGTTTAAAGGCAATTGTCGGAAATAAAAATATTTCTAAAACCGAAAACGGAAACAACCCATATTCTCTATTCCAAAACAAACCCAATACCTTTTAGGTTGAATTTAGGATAGTAACTGCCTAACTCATTAAGATTTCATTCTACCACAATATCTACGAATAGTCATGCCCATATCGGTAACATTCCTAACAATCATCCCAAAATTATATAATAAATTTTTGGATCATATAAAAATCATGCTATAAGAAATAATACCACCCCCAAACAATTCGGGAAGGTGGGATTAACAATAAAATCAAAGCATAATTTGAAAAGGACCAAATTATATTAAAATTCAAATTCAAATACAATTAACTACCGAATTCAAAATTTAACTACTAAATTCAAAATTTAACTACTGAATTCAAAATTAACATCGGAACTAATAAAAACAATAAAAACACATCAATCAATAAACTCCCTAAACCACGCACTGCTGATTAAAGATGGAGCATGAGATGAAGATGGGGCCTGAGTTCCAAATGTGCCCGAGCCATCCGTCCTTCGCCGACGACGCTCGTGCCTCACAGACACCTCCTCCTCAGAAGAACCCCCGTGGTGTGGGAAGTGTTCCAACATATCTTCTCAGAACTTGCGCTGTGATTCCATCTCAGCCATCATCTCTTCCCAATGCTCATCCTCGCGTTGGGCACGAGTCTCGAAGTTATGATGCATGGTAGCATGCCGAGTCTGGAGATCTTCACAAATAGTATTGAGAGAACGCATGCCACGATGAAGCACCGACATGCATTCTGTATCAGACGTACACCTCTCCAAGGCATCGGCATCAAAACATGCCGTGTTGTCCTCATCATCATCTGAATCAGTCTCTTCTACTACCCTCTCTCTTGGCAACCTCCAAACCTTCTAAACACAGTCCATATACGCTATGACATTTGAATGCAACTTAATCATAGTACGCTCCGTTTTCGGAGTTGCTCTCAAACTCATCATGATCTTTGTTATCAAAACGGGGAGAGGTTCAATACTCTTCCCAACTCTCCTAATCATATTAATCAAAAACTCGAGAATACAGAATTCATACTTCTGCTCCTGGAGTATCCATAGAACGTGAAGGCAGTTCATACTGATGTCACTGACCTTCTCCTTCCCGATGCTATTCCTACCAATCCACTGAGCTACAGCCAGCTGGTTGGTTCGCAGAGACGATTGGTGAACACAATGCGAGCTCGCATTGTAGTTTACCTCCAACACCGTTGCATTCATCAAAGGCTCGATCCCACCAAATTGGGATTCTTGCAATGTGGTGTCAAGATGGCGTCTAGGCGGAATGCCTAAAATCTCAGCCAGCAACCTCGTAGATATTTCTCTCCTCGTCCCGGCCAACTTAACAAAAATTCTATTCCCATCTAACTCCCTCCTATAAAATTGTCGAACCAAATTTTTGTGGTAAAAATCGTTTGTTGAATACCACAAATGCCTCCAATCTCTCATAACCATCTCGTCACTGTAAAACGGCACGAAGCGGTCGGCCGTAAAAGCTCGTTCTGGCAAAATTCTCTTTCTTTGCGCCATTAGAGTTTTGAAACAATTTGAGGGTTTGAATAAGGTTGAGGGGACGAGTTTGAAACCAAATTTACTAAAACCAATGGGAGGTGGTGCGGTGGCTCAATTTTTTTTTTTTTTTTTCGAAATTTTTACTGTGGTGGCTGTTGAAATTTTGGAGATGGTGGTGGGGATGTTGTGAGGGTGGTTTGGGGTGGTTGAATCCTAATTGGCGTGGAAGTATTTAGGTTTTTTTTTTTTTTTTTTTTTTCTTGTTAGGGTTTGGAGTTTTAATGGCGGAAAGGAGAAATCGCGATTCTGTTTTGTTTGGAGGAAGGAGATGCACGTGCATCACACATGCGTGCCTTGGGCCCAAGCCCAAATCGTGTTTCCGAAATTTTCCAATTTTTCGTGCAACTTCAAACTAAAATCGCCGATTCATTACCGGTCTGATTTTTGCAAATGAGATATGGAAATGATCAGGAGAGAATTTCCAATCCAATGATCCATAAAACACGCTACTCTAACTGCGGATGACATATAAGAAGATGGAAAATGCCTCGATGTGTGTGCATGATGTAAGTTATGTGAATGAATGAAATCTAAATTCATAGATAATGTCAACCCGAATCAAAATACACTTAATCGGCAGAAGCAACAAAAGTGGAAAGTTTAGCAATCATAGCTGGAAAAATTGACGGCCCACCCCCAAACAAATTTTAGCAACGAAGATTGAAAATTTGTTTTAAAACGTGGGTCTTTTACAGTCAGATTCCCGAGACTTCCTAGATTACTATTTTTATGGATTTGATATGTTTTACTTTTTATGAATAAAATTTAATATAAGAAAAACAATAAAGCAATAAATACATAATTCACACCGTAGAGAAACATGACTCAAAAATCGAGAAAACATGCACGAGTGGAATACGTGAATTATGTTAACCGTGGACTTAAGAACCGGTACTTACAGCCACACACTCCATAGAGAGGGCCCGGTTACTTGAATGGTGCACTTACTAATATATGGAATTGTAAAAAAGTACACCAAACAACAAAATGAGCCGTTTATAGTCAGAACTCAAGACTATATTTAAAACATATGTATATACTTAACATGCAGTTTACCATATATCAACAACCAAAATAGTTGTGGATCATTCCATAAATAATTACCATGGAATGCACCCCTAAACAGAATCAAGCACCAAGATTTTCTACGATTCAACTTAGTGAAATGGAAGCGAAGGCTGATAGATCTAGAACGTAAACGCGTATGCTCCTTCTTTTTCATCTTTGAACAAGAGGGTGTCCAAGTGAATGATCATGAGAAAATGGATGTTTGTGGAAGATATGGTGGATATGGATGCATTTTAGACGGAAGGAATGGAAAAAATGAGAATGTGGGTGTAGCACAAAACTCATTCATGGTGTAGGTAGGAACTGTCTCAATTCTGAAAATGAAGGTGTCAAGTGTTTTTCCCTTGGGAATTATTTATGTATTAGGAGGATTTAGAAAATCATTAAGCACAGAAGAAACAAGAAGGTCAAACACAAACTCAAGGTTCCTTTGAAAGGGTGGAGGGCGGGGAACTTTGGTGATGAAAGATGAATGAGTGTCAGCTAGAGCTCTCAGGTCTAGATCATTAGAAGCCTTGAGATACGCAAGACATTCCTCGATAGGTGGGTCAAAAGAATCACTGGGATAGAGGGTGAAAAATTCATCTTCCGTCATAGTGTCAAGGGATGAAGGAATGTTGGCAGGGTGGGACTACCGAGGTGGCAAGGAAGAGTTGCAAAATAGATGAAAGAAATCTTCCTCGACTTCCAGGGAGTTCTCGTCAAAGTTGGAACTTCCAAAGGAAAGGAATTTGTGCATCTGATCATCTAGAAACTTGGTTTTGAAATAATCATGAGCTAAGCTCTCGATCATGTTAACCTCTCCATTAATATTCGTGTTAGAAAACTATTTCCTCTGTTTAAAAACATTGACCTCAATAGAAAGATGGCCAAAGGACAAGGACATCGAACCATCGCGGCAGTTTATAAGCGCGTTGACAGTTGCCAAGAAAGGGTGCCCTAAAATGATCGGAATAGAGTCATTAGCGACTTCTGTATTGAGGATAACAAAATCTACAGGATAGTAGAAATCTTGAACTTTAATTAGCACGTTTTCCACTACACCCTTAGGATACTTGATAGACCAATAAGCTAATTGCAACATCATTGTTGTAGGTTGCATCTCCTGTAGACCTATTTGTTTATATAAATAATAAGGGAGTAAGTTAACACTCACCCCTAGGTCTAATAAAGCAGTGGTCGTGTGAGTATCCCCTAAGGTGCATTGTACAGTAGGACGACTAGGGTCCTTGTACTTAACGATTCCATTGTGTTCCGTTAAAGTTGAAAACTGTTCATTTAAAAAGGAGTCTTTAGGATTCTTTGTCTTACACCTAGTAGCGCACAACTCTTTGAGAAACTTAGCATGGTGAGGTATCTTTTTAATTGCTCCAAGAAAAGGTAAGTTTATCGTTAAATTTTTAAAAACTTCCCTAATCTCGTCAAAATTTGTATTCTTGTTTAACATAGCTAATCTCTGAGGAAATGGTGGTTTCTCTCTATATTTAGCATATGGATCAATATGATGTTTAACCTTGACATTCTGTTTCTTAGGTTGTGGTTTAACTGGCTGGTACCTCTACAAGGGTAGGCTCTTCAGTTTCTATTTCGGTATCTAGTTCAATCTCTGGTGTAGAGACTACTTGTGGGGTAACTATAGGCATAGTTATGTTGTTATCAATCACTCTCCCAGAATAGAGAGTGGTGATGGCATTTAGCTCACCTACGTTTGCATTTTCCGTACTAGTATTACCGTTCAACTCAAAGGCTGTGTTTATTGTTTTAGGAGAGTGGTATTGCTTAACCTGGAAACACACCTTTTGGTTTTACTTTCTCTTGTGCTAACTATTGTAAGGAAAGTTGGATGGCTTGTAAAATCTATTGTTGGGATTGCATAAAGGCATCGAAACGATCCGGTTGTGGAGGAGTAGTTGTTATAGGTTGTGTGATAGGAACTATGTCACGTTGATTATTAATGGGTGAATTTTGATAGTTATTTTTTACCGGAACGATACCTCTATTAGCATTATAATTATTATTGTTATAATTGTTATAATTCCCTTGTCTTTGTCCTTGCCTCGGCGGAGCTTGGTTATAATTGTTTGTTGGCCTAACATTTTGGTTATTAAACCTTGGAGGTTGTTGATTATTTTGCCAACCGAAGTTGGGATTTTGTCGCCAAGGTGCGTTAGGCTCGCTATTAATGGAACAAATATTACCTTGTTGTGATTGTTGTTGTTCATAGGCGAGAGGACAATAGGAGTCAGGATGCTCAGGACTCAAATAGAAATTACATGGATTGGTGTTGACATTCATGATGGGGATAGGCTTTTGTTGAACAGAAATAGCCTCTACCTTTTTAGTGAGAGATTCTATTAAATTTTTAAGTTCAGGATCGGGTTTCATCTCAATCATACTGGCGGCCTTAACTGTTGTAGAAGAACTAGCAGAACGGGAGATATCGTCACTACCCCCCCCCCCAGTTATTATTCTGCTTTGTGTGATCTTCTAAAAATTTATAAGCCTCTGAGGCTCCTTTACTGAGGAAACTAACCCCATTCATTATGTCAAGCACCTCTTTGTGGTGGTGTAATAGTCCCTTGAAAAAGGCACGAACTAACGTGTCTTTCGCGAGGTTATGGTGTGGACACTTTATGAGAAGATCGGTGAAACGATTTCGAACCTCTGAAAATGATTCATGAGGATTATGGCGAAAGAAATGAATCTTGGAAAGCATTTCATTTCTCTTCAGGGGTGGGTAAAAATGTTCCATAAATAGTTGAACAAGTTTGGCCCACGAGTCTACAGAATTAGGCGCTTGGGTAGTTAACCAAGACACCGCCTTATCGGCTAAAATGAATGGAAACACCCTTAGTTTAATTTGTTCAGCACCAAACGTAGGATGGTGGAATGTAGTCAGGACTTGGTCAATCCTACGCATGTGCTGATAAGGTTTTTCATGGTCTAACCCATGATAAACGGGTAACGAATTTGGGGGGATTTGGAAATCCCCCCACTGGGTCTGATAGAACGATGCAAGATTTTGGGCTATCGTTCATGGCTTTGTTAAAGTCAGAGAGATGTGACTCTCTTTCTTCAGCCATTATTTCAGGTGTTGTGTGTGGTATGCTAGCTAGAGGTGTAGTGAGTGGTATACTAGAAAGGCGTGTTTGTTAACGTTGCCGGTTGATTACGTTAGGCGTTTTTCTTCGTCCTGACCTTAATCTCATGCAAGGCTATGACCAATCTTAACTAAACATGATAACACTCCAAACAATCCTGATATGCTAGTATGAACCTCTAACAGGAGATGTGAGGTGTGGAAGAAAGAAGTACCTGAATGCCTTCTTGCTTCGCTTATGAATAGCGTCTTGTATACGCGTGCTCAGTGTGTATAACGAGTTAGAAACACTGAATAATTTGAAGTGATGGAAGTTTGAACTAACCTGTGGAAATCGGATAGTTCAGAGTAGAGGGCACAGGTCGCGCTCAAAATCAGCCTAGGTAGGGCGCGGGTATCGCTCAGATCCAACTCGAGTTCCAGGCGCTTCAGTGCGGGGAGCGCTCTAACTTTGCCTTGTCAAGGCGCGGGTCATGCTCAGGTAAAAACTCAAGTTCCAAGCACTTTAGCGGGGGGCGCTCAAGTTTTGCCTTGGCACAGCGCGGGTCGCACTCAGGTAAAACTCAAGTTCCAGGCGCTTTAGCGCGGGGGGCGCTCGAGTTTTGCCTTGGTAGGGCGTGGGTTGCACTCCATGTATTCCTTCAAGGAAAAATTCAGTTATAAAACAAATAACCACAATTAGAATCAAACAAGGGTGGGTGGGTTATGGGACTTTGGAAAACTAACAATACTAAAGAAAACAATACTAAAGGGAACTAAGATGGCAGCGACGCCATTTGATAAAAGTAAAATGATAGTTTTACTCACGAATATATAATGAAACTTAAATGCAAGTAAAACTAAAACTATTTTTATTTGTTTTTATCTAAGATTATTCTACTCTCGATTCTATCGAAATAGACTTGGAGTAAAAGATTCGTTCCACTCCTAGTTCTTTAGTATTCAATGTTTTCTTAGGTTATCGGTCTATCCAAAGTTAGTGAAAGTAATGGTGGGAATTATACTACGATGTAAATTATGCTAATAAGATACGAATAACTCAACTACGAAGTGCTAAATTGACTATATAATAAGGAATTAGGGGGGATTGATTCCACCTTAACTCGACTTAATTAACTAGCAAATAATCATCGTAATCTGAATTGAATTGCTTTCACATAACAATTGGTTCTTCCTAATCCCTAGTTGTTCATGGTAATCTCTACCAACTAACATCTAGCATGTGAAATAATCAAACCCATTCTCATGGTGAACTAATTGTTTTCTAGATTGGAATGGAAAATTATGACTATTCTACGCTAACAACAATCAAAATTTCATCAAGGCTTCCTCAAACCCCTCTAATGGAGGTTTAGCATAGAGTGATTAAACTATCATTTCCAATTGAATTTAAACAAGACATCATAAAAAGATTGTAAATTTACTTATTTGATCTAATAAATAATAATCTAATGATTCAAAATGAACTAAACAAGATGAAGAACTAATTTAGAACTATGATTATGATTTAACTAATTATGAAATGAAGACAACTAATTTATGAATTTAACAATACTAAAACTAAATAAGAATTTAATTGATAAACTAAATTAAAAAGAAAATGAATACTTAATTATGAAACTAATATTTGATTCTAAAATAACAATCTACTAGTTCTAACTCATCTATTGCAAAGTAAAAACTACATCTAAAACAATAATTGAAAATTAATTAATGGAATGTAAAACTAGATCTAGAACTATTCTCTAATGGTTACTTGCTACCCTAAGCTAAAAGATTGCTTAAGAGTTAAGTCTTGTGTGTTGAAATGGAGCAGACTAGATCCACATGTTCGTGCATGGCGTGAGGAGCCATGTTTTGGGCCGGAAAATCGAGCCCAAAATCCAATGTCTTCAGTCCATAAAGGCCTTTTCAGTTGGATTTTTCTTCAATAGACTTTTCGTCCATTTTTGCTCCTCTGATTGGGTCAAGACTTGGACCATTGGAAATTTGATTTCAAGCCGGTCCTTTTGACATAAGGTAGGCCCAATTCTGAGGTCTGAGCCCAAAGATACGGTGTTCAGAAGTTCTACTGACTTTTGTGTGCCGTTTCTGCACGCGTTGACTTTGACTTTTTAGCTTTGACTGGGATTTATAAAGGCTTTTTCTCCTTGAATCTTGGTCTTTAATCATAGAACTTCTTCGCAACCAACCCTTGCTCCTTTATCTCGCCAAAGTGACACATTTCTACACATAATTGACTCTAATGCCTGAAATACATAAAAGCACGTAATCAGCATTAACTTTTATTTATTACTCGCATAATTGGTCTAAAACTATTATTGTCAAGGGGTTAAAACTACAATTTTGGGCTCTTATCATCATTGAGAAAGAGAAAGTCAGTGACATCAATCTGAATTGTCTTCACGTTCTATGGATACTCCAGGAGAGGAAGTATGAATTTTGTATCCTCAAGGTTTTGATAAATATGATTAGAGGAGTTGGGAAGAGTATTACACCTCTCCCTATGTTGATAACAAAGATCATGATGAGGTTGAGAGCTAATCTGAAATCTGATCGGATTATGCTGAAATCGCATTCAAATGCAAGTATTTACACGCAATGTATCCAGAAGACTTGGAGGTTGCCTGGTAATAGGGTTGTTAGTTCGGATGATGAGGAGGAGGACACGGGATGTTTTGATGCCGATGCCTTGGAAAAGTGTAATTCTGATGTAGAACGCATGTCAGTGCTTCATCATGGCATACCTTATCTTAATACTGTTTATGAAGATCTCCGAACTCGGCAATACATCAGAATTATGAGACTCGTGCCCAGCGTGAGGATGAGCGTTGGGAAGAGATGAAAGCATTTATGGAGGTACAACGCAAGTTCCGAGTAGAAATGCTAGAACACTTGCCACCCCAGGGGGGGTTCTTTTTCTGAGGAGGCGTCTGTGAGGCATGAGCGTCGTCGCCGAAGGATGGATGGCTCGGGCCCATCTTCATCCTAGGCCCAATCTTCATCTCAAGGGCCATCTTCATCTCGTGGCTAGCTGTTTAGAAAAATTTGTTGTTTTGATGTTAATTTTAATTGTTTTTATTAGTTTGGATGTTAAGTTGTTGAATCCATTAGTTAAATTTGAATTCGGTAGTTTATTGTTATTTAAATTTTGATTTTAATTTAATTTGGTTCTTTTCAACGCATGCAATGATTTTTGTGTTAATCCCATCTTCCCGAATTGTTTGGGGGTGGTCTTATTTCTTTTAGCATTGTTATTATATGATCCACCATTTTAGAAGTAATATTTCAATGATTGTTGGGAATGTTGCCGATATTGGCATGGCTATGATTAGATATTGTGGTAGGATGAAATTTCAATGAGTTAGGAAGTTGCTATTCTAAATTCAATCTAAAAGATATTAGGTTTGTTTTAGAATAATGAATATGGGTTGTTTCCATTTTAAGTTTTGGAAATATTTTGTTTCCGGCAATTGCCTTAAATTTTTTTGGCAACTTGTCGATTCCTTTTAGAAACTAAAACCCTATATATACTTCCTTCATTCTACACTAAAAACCCACACATCTCACTTTCATCTCTCACCATAAACCTCCAATTTTTACTCTTGATTTTCACTGCACCCTGTCCGTCACACACAGAGTGCAACCCGCACTCAACCAAGGCTATTTCTGAGTGTGACCCGCTCCCTGACCTTCGTAGCCACGAAAAATTCTAATTTTTTTGTGAGTTGATCCAGGGTTGTTTGAAACTCTTTTAGAGAGTAGTTATTGTGATGACATCTCTTACGGTCATACCTGAGCAGTCTTTCGAAGACTTGTTGGGAAGCGAGACCGACGGAGGTTGGTTCCGCAACAGGATCTTGCAGTTAGGATGGCAGCATCTACTGGTAAGTGACGACGACTCGTATTCACCTCAGCTTACTGCTTATTTCTACAATAATGTTAATTTATATTGTAACCAAGATGGAGAACAAAAATTCTCCATCGTAGTTAATGACACGATAATGGAATTCAATAAGAATTTGGTAGCTTTGGTTTTAGGATTGCCTTTGCCTAATCCTACACACACGTGGGGATATATGACTGATAATGCATACCTTTATGACTATGCATATTTCCACGAGTATTATGGGGGAGGGGTGTTTAGGTTATGTAATAGACGCTTATGATATAACATAGCCCTTGGTAGCCTGTCCCTGAATGTAGGCACCACCATGTTATTCATCCTGATGAATATTTTAGGGGAGTGGCAGTTTACTTTTGCAAATAGTACCACTGGTGACGTTTTCCTTGCTTTAGCTGAGGGACGCCGCCTATATGACATTCCCAAAGTTTTAGTGGCTAGTCTAAAGAGAGCCCATAGCATGAGGCATAAGTATCTTCTTATGCCTGTTTTAGTTTGCCGCATCAGGCAAGGTTGTTTACCTAAATTCTGTACCCAGTTCGCGGATTGGGTTAGGGTTGAAATCATGAGACCCACCAATTGCGTGGTTTGTTCATTTCGAGTTATGACTTGGTCGGGATGGCAGGTGCAACGTCATTTGGTTTCTCCTTACACCCCATCAGACCGAGTAACACTCGACAGGCTATCATGGGTTGATGATACACGGCGAAGGGCTTGGCAAGTTAACATAGCGTGGCAGGATAGAAAAGAGCCTTGGTCCTATGAAGAGGATGAGGATGAGGATGAGGATGACGCTAAAACGATGGAGTTAAGGTAAGTTTTTAGTTTCAGTTCGTGTTTGCTTATGTCCTAAGCATTTTAATTCTTGTTATCCCCAAAACGGGTGGAACTCATATAGAGTTGCGTCTGTTTTTATTTTTTATATTAGTATGTTTTAACCTTGTTTTGCAGATGTTCCAAAATTTCACGTGTTTCCATGGTAATTTTCTACCCTTTTTATTTCATTACTTGGAGGACACATTATGCTTCTTGTTTGGGGGTGGCATAGAAACACATGTAATTAAGGCATCTGTTAGGATATAGATATGTACAATATGCACTTGTTTTCCAGTAAAAATTTCAAAAATTCAAAAATATAAATAAAAAGGTTAAGCTATGCACTTAGGAATATTGGTATTGTTTTCTTTCCCTATGCTCTTAATAATCTAGAAGTCTCACGTTAGCTTTTGTATTAGAATAGTTTTTAGAAACTTAGGTTAATATGTAGATAATAATCTTTGCATCTTTCTTTAAATATATTGCATGAGTATCTATGATTGTTTGGCAGTAAGTTTCTGAAATCTTGGCTAGAGTACTTATTCTACAAATCCTGTGAGAATATAGCCTAAAGCCTTATATGAGTGAAACATTTGAGAAATGACACAAGGGAGAAGTAAAATCCGGATAGAGAAATCACACGTCCACTTGCTTGATCACTATACCATATCCTAAGTGAGAATTTAGGCCCTCTTTGGAATGATATAGCCAGAAATTCAAACCTATGAATTATTTTCTACTAGTCACCCCTCTGAGCCTTTCTTTTCTTTAGCCTTTCATAAACCGCAAATCCTAACCTTTTTCAAAAAAAAAAACCATTCGTTGAATGAGTCTAAGAATAGAGATGAAAAATAGAAAAGAGAAAAACATTTGAAATCAAGAATTTGTTGGTCGCTTCAAATAAGAAAAGAAAGTTTTCATCCAAAAAAAAAAGAAAATAAATAAATAAAAGAAAATAAAGAGTTAGAACTCCAAAAATAGAATCGAAGGAGTTAAAAACCAAAGGAAAAGAAAAATATGGCTAAGGATGGAAACAAAGTGTAGAAGCAAAAGTAAAGAACAAGGTTTTCTCTAATTACATAATATGAAGACTCTATTATCTGAGACTTGTCCTTTTTAAATATTCATTTCCTTCCTTCTTAAACTATCTCCTAATCCCCGCAACACCTAATAAAGACCTCTAGCTCAATTACGAATAGGTTAGTGTGATAGTAAGTGGCAGATGTGTTTAATCGACTTCGGCTTTCTTGTGTGTCATTGAGATTGTAAGGTAAAGTGTGCTCACTGTACACTGGAGTAGCGAAATTTGAGCGGAAAAATCAGAGTGTTTTTGTCTTAACATTTATGTGAGGACCTACTTAAGGACGCTATTCCAAAGTTTTAGAAACGGACTTGTTAGTGCATTTCATAGTATTACTCATTGTATATATGTTTATTCGTAGATGATTTATTATTATGCATATATTAGCTTAGGTTTCAACTTGATTATTTTGTATTCATTGCTAGTGAGATATATGGATCATTGAGACATAAATAAGGAAATAATAGTTTTATTTCTTAGTCGTTGTAGTATAGATGAAGTTTGTGAGTACCTTCACAGGAAAACTCTCATAATGCTATAACTCGTCCATTAGGGAATTCCTAATGGTTTAAGGCCTTGTTGCATATGGTCAATGCAATCACACTCGGCGAAACAAGATTAGTTAAAACTCCATTTTTGGTCACTTATTCTAATTTCTCATATTTGCTTGAGGACAAAGCAAATTGCTGTTTGAGGGTGGTTTGATAAGACCCCAAAACTGTAGTTTTAACCCCTTTAACAATATCACTTTTGACCAATTATGTGATTAATAAGTAAGAGTTAGTACTGTTATCATGTTCTTGTTTATTTTAGGCATCAGAGTCGAATATGTGCAGAAATGTGTCCCTTCTGCTAGATAAAGAAGCAAAGGTTGTTTGTTAAGAAGTTCTATGATTAAAGGCCAAGATTCAAGGAGAAAAAACCTTTTTAATGCCCGGTCAAAGCTGAAAAGTCAAAGTCAACGCGGGCAGAAATAGTGCACAAAAGTCAGTAGAACTTCCAGAAACCGTATCTTTGGACTCAGACCTCGGAATTGGGCCTACCTTAAATCAAAATGACTGGCTCAGAGTGAGCTTTCCAATGGTTCAAGCCTTGACCCAATCAGAGGAGCAGAAAGGGACAAAAATGCTGTTGAAGTCAAATCTAACTAAAAAGGGCTCTGTGGATTTAAGAAATTGGGTTTTGGGCTCGATTTTTCGGCCCAAAACATGGCTCCTCAGCCCATGCATGAAAAAGTAGATCTTGTCTCCTCCATTTGAAGACACAAGGCTTAGCTCTTAAGCATCTAGTTTTTTAGTTAGCCATTATCCAATAACTTAGTTTAGATCTAATTTTTTTCCATTCCAATAGATTAATTAGAACAAAGAATGAATATTATTTAGAATCATATTTAGTTTTATAATAAATTATTAGCTTTTCATTTCAAGTTAGTTTATTGATTCAATTCTTATTTATTTTTAGTTGTCTTAAATTCATAATTAGTTTGTCTTCATTGATAATTAGTTAATTATCATCTTAGTTCTAAATTAGTTTTAAATCTTGTTTTAATTCATTTGGAATCATTATTGTTATTGTTTAATTAGATTTATAAGTTTAATCATTTATTCAACAATGGGTTGTTCTATGTGTTATTGTTTATATATAAACGATAGTATAATGATTCAAGGCTAAAACCTTCATTAAAGGGGTTTGAAGAAGCCTTGTTGAAAACTTGATTGTTGTTAGCATAGAATAGTTTGTAATATTCTATTCCATTCTAGAAAGTAATTAGTTCACCATGAGAATGGGTCTGATTACTTCACATGCTAGTTGTTAGTTGGTAGATATTACCATGAACAATTAGGGATTAGAAACACCCAATTGTTATGCGGAAGCATTACAATTCGGATTACGACAATTCCTCGCTAGTTGATTAAGTCGAATTAAGGTGGAATCAAATCCCCCTAATTCATTATCATATAGTCAATTTAGTATTTCCGTATTTTGAATTATCGCATCTTGATTAGTATAATTTCCATCATTACTCTCATCGACTTTGATAGAACTGATAATCTTAGTTAACGTGAATTCTAAAGAACTAGGAGTGGAACGAATTCTTTACTCCAACTTATTGCAATAGCATCGAGAGTAGAAAACTTTGATAACATTAAGCAGTAAAATAGTTTTAGTTTTACTTGCATTTGAGTTTCGTAGCTTATGCGTAGGTAAAACTATTCATTTTACTTTTATGAAATGGCATCGCTGCCATCTTAGTTCCATTTAGAATTGTTTTCATTAGTATTGTTAGTCTTCTCAAAGTCCCATTAAACCTACCCATCCTTGTTTGATTCTAACTATGATCGTTTGGTTCATAAGTAAAAAAAATTCGAAGAATAGCCTGAGCGCGACCCGCGCCCTACCAAGGCCTTTTATGAGCGCGACCCGCTCCCTCTTCTTGAATAACACAATTTTCCCGGTTAGTTCAAACTTCTATTTCTTCAAGTTATTCAATGTTTCTAACTTGTTAAATACACTAAGCTCGCGTATACAAGACGCTCTTCATAAGCGAAGCAAGGAGGCATTCAGGTACTTCTTTCTTCCACTCCTTGCATCTCCTGTAAGAGGATTTATACTAGCATATCAGGGTTGTTTAGACTGTTGTTGTTTTTTCTTAAAATATTGGAGTTAGCCTTGCATGAGATTAAGGTCAGGTAGAGAAAAAACGATTAACGTAATCTATCATGAACATCAACATACAAACCTATCTAGTATACCACACACTACACCTGAAATAATGGCTGAAGAAAGAGAGTCTCCTCTCTCTGACTTTTACAAAGCCTTGAACGATAGCCCAAAATCTTGCATCGTTCTTGCCGGACCGATGGGGATTTCGAATCCCCAATATATTTAATTTGTTACCCGATTTTCATGGGTTAGACCATGAAAAACCTTATCAGCACATACGTAGGATTGAACAAGTCCTTACCACATTCCATCATCCTATGGTTGGTGCTAAACAAATTAAACGGAAGGTGTTTCCTTTCACCCTAGCCGACAAGGAGGCGCCTTGGTTAACTGACCAAGCACCTAATTCTGTGGACTCATGGGCCAAACTTGTTCAACTATTTATGGAACATTTTTACCCACCACTGAAGACAGATGAAATGCTTTCCAAGATTCATTTTTTTCGACAGAATCCTCATGAATACTTTCAAAGGCTTGGAATCGTTTTACTAACCTTCTTATAGAGTGTCCACATCATAACCTTGTGAAAGACACGTTACTTCGTGCCTTTTTCAAGGGACTGTTACACCACCATAAAGAGGTCCTTGACATAATGAATGGGGGTAGTTTCCTCAGTAAAGGAGCCTCAGAGGCTTATAAATTTCTAGAAGATCAAACAAAGCGTAATAATAACTAGGGGGTAGTGACGATATCTCTCACTCCGCTAGTTCTTCTTCAACAGTTAAGGTCACCGGTATGTTTGAGATTAAACTCTTTCCTGAGCTTAAAACTTTAATCGAATCTCTAACTAAAAAGGTAGAAGTTTTTTCAGTTCAACAAAAGCCTATTCCCATCATGAATGTCAACTCTAATCCATGTAATTTCTGTTTGAGTCCTGAGCATCCCGACTCTTATTGTCCTCTCGCTTATGAAAAACAAACATCACAACAAGATAATGTTTGCTCAATTAATAGCTATCCTATTCCTAACGCCCCTTGGAGACAACATCCCAACTTCAGTTGGAGAAATAATCAACAAGTTACACCTCCAGGGTATAATAATCAAAATGTTCGGCCAGCAAACAATTACAACCAAGCTCCACCACGATAAGGACAAGGTCAGGGTAATTATAATAATTATAACAATAATAATTATAATGCTAATAGAGGTATCATTCTGGTTAATCATAACTATCACAACCCACCTGTTAATAATCAACGTGACATAGTTCCTGTCACACAACCTGTAACAAACACTCCTCCACAACCGGATCGTTTTGACGCATTTATACAAACCCAACAATAGATTTTACAAGCCATCAAACTTTCCTTACAGCAGTTAGCGCAAGAGAAAGTACAACCAAAAGGTGTGTTTCCAGGTCAAGCTATACCTAATCCTAAAACAACAAACACAGCCTTTGAGGTAAACGGTAATACTAGTAAGGAAAATGCAAATGTAGGTGAGCTAAATGCCATCACCACTCTCCGTTCTGGTAGAGTGGTTGATAACGCCGTAACTATGCCTGTAGTTACCCCACCAGTAGTCCCTACACCGGATATTTTACTAGATACCGAAGTAATAACTAAAGATCCTACCCCAGTAGAGGTACCAGTTAAACCACAACCTAGGAAACAAAAAGCCAAGGTTAAATATCCTGTTGATCCATATGCTAAATATAGAGAGAAACCACCGTTTCCCCAGATATTAGCTATGTTGAACAAGGATACAAATTTTGATGAGATTAGGGAGGTTTTTAAAAATCTAACGATAAACCTACCTTTTCTCGAAGCGATTAAAAAGTTATCTCACCATGTTATGTTTCTCAAAGAGTTGTGTACTACTAGGCGTAAGACAAATATTCCTAAAGGCGCCTTTCTAACTGAACAGTTTCCAACTTTAACCGAACATAATGGAATCGTTAAGTACAAGGACCCTGGTTGTCCTACTGTACAATGCACCTTAGGAGATTCCCACACGACGACCGCACTATTAGACCTTGGGGCAAGTGTTAACTTACTCCCTTATTATTTATATAAACAAATAGGTCTACAAGAGATGCAACCTACTAAAATGACGTTGCAATTAGCTGATCGATCTATTAAGTATCCTAAGGGGGTGGTTGAAAATGTGCTTGTTAAGTTTCATGATTTCTACTATCCTATTGATTTTGTTATCCTCGATACAGAAGTCACTAACGACTCTGTTTCGATCATTTTAGGACGTCCTTTCTTGCCTGCTGCCAACGCGCTCATAAACTGCCACGATGGTTCGTTGTCCATGTCTTTTGGCCATCTTTCTGTTGAGGTAAATGTTTTTAAAACAATGAAATAGTTCCCAGATACAATTTCGGATGGAGAGGTTAGCATGATTGAGAGCTTAGCTTAAGATTATTTCAAAACCACGTTTTCTGATAATCAGATGCATAAATTCCTTTCCTTTGGAAGTTCCAACTTTGACGAGAACTCCCTGGAAGTCGAAGAAGATTTCCTTCGACTCTTTTGCAACTCTTCCTTGCCACCTCCCGAGTCCCTCCCTGTCAACATTCATTCATCCCTTGACGCTATGACGGAAGATGAATTTTTCACCCTCTTTCCCAGTGATTCTTTTGACCCACCTATTGAGGAATGTCTTGCATATCTCAAGGCTTCTGATGATCTAGACCTGATAGCTCTAGCTGAGCCCCATTCATCCACCTCACATCATCTTGTCACTCATTCATCTTCCATCACCAATATTCCCTACCTTCCACCTTCCCAAAGGAACCTTGAGTTTGCACTTGACCCTCTTGCTTCTTTTATGCTTAATGATTTTCTAAATCCTCCTAATACGAAAATAATTCCCAAGGAAAAGGCACTTGACACCTTCATTTTTAGAATTGAGACAGTTCCTACTTACACCATGAATGAGTTTTGTGCTAAACCCACATTCTCAGTTTTTCTATTCTTTCCTTCTAAAATTTATACGTATCTAATATATTTTCCACAAACATCTATTTTCTAACAATCATTCACTTGGACACCCTTTCGTTCAAAGATGAAGAAGAAGGTGCATGCTCGGTTATATTTTAGGTCTATCAGACTTCGCTTTCATTTCACTAAGTTGCGTCGTAGAAAATCTTAGTGCTTGATTCTATTTGGGGGTGCATTCCATGTTATTTATTTATGGAAAGATCCACAACTATTTTGGTTGTTGATATATGGTAAGCTGCATGTTCATTATATACATATGTTAGAGATGAAGTCTCGGGAATCTGACTTTAAAAGACACGTGTTTAAAACAAATTTCCTAAGATGTTGTTTGTATTATTTTTAGTAGATTGGATGTTAAGTTGTTAAATTCAGTAGTTAAATTTGAATTCTGTAGTTAATTGTTATTTTAATTTAACATGGATTTTGTCTAAGCATGCAATGATTTTTGCGTAAATCCCACATTCCCGAATTGTTTGGGGGTGGTATTATTATTTTTAGCATTGCTTTTTTCTGATCCACCATTTTGGAAGTAATTTTGCAATGAGTTGGTCGAGAATGTTGCTATTATTGGTGTGGCTATGATTAGATATTATGGTAGGATGAAATTTCAATGAGTTAGGAAGTTGCTATTTTAAATTCAATCTAAAGGATATTAGGTTGGTTTTGGAATAATGAATATGGGTTGTTTCCATTTTAGGTTTTGGAAATATTTTGTTTCCGACAATTGCCTTAAATTTTTTGGCAACTTGTTAATTCGTTTTATAAACTAAAACCCTATATATACTTGATTCATTCTACACACAAAACCCACACATCTCACTTTCATCTATCACCCTGAACCTCTACATTTTTCCTTTTATTTTTTTTTTCACTTCATCCTGCTCTTCACACACGGAGAGCGCCTTGCGCCCAACACACCCCATTTCGGAGCGCACCCTGCACTGAAAACACTGTAACTCGAATTGGACCTGAGCGCGACCCGTGCCCTACCAAGACCATTTTTAAGCGCAACCCACACCTTGACCTTCGTAGTCCCAGAAATTTCTGATTTTTTGTGAGTTGTTTCTGGGTTGTTTGCAACACTTCTAGAGTGTGTTTATTGTGATGACATCTCCTACAATCATACCGGAGCAGTCTTTTGAAGATTTGTTCGGAAGCGACACCTATGGTGCTTGGTTTTGCGAGGTGATCATACACGTAGGCTGGGAACCGCTAATGGCAAGACCTAATGAACATTATTCTCCAGTATTTACATCTTATTTTTATGATAATTGTAAGTTCTTTTATAGACCGGATGGAGTTCCATCACCATTGAGGATGAACCAATGGAAATTATCAAGTTCTTGCTAGCCTTTGTTCTTGGACTTGCTATGCCCGCTGAAATACAAAACTCACAGGCCTATTTGGTCGATAATATGTACCTTTATAACTATGAGGATTTTCATGAGCATTATGGGGCAGGAATCTTTAAGATAGAGGACCATGGGGAATATAACGTCGCCCTTGGTAGCCTGTCCATGAACGTGGGCACTGTTATGTTTTGGATCATGCTAAACATTAGAAGGGAATGGCGTTATTCTTCTGTGAATGACAAAACTTGTGATATTTTCTTTGCTTTAGGTGGGAGACGTATACTCTATGATATTCCCCAGACCCTAATGTCTAGTTTAACACGAGCCCATAGCATGAGGCATAAGTACCTTCTTATGCCTGTTTTAGTTTGCCGTATTATGCTATGTTTCTTCCCTATTTTTTGTGCCCGCTTCACGAATTGGGTTGGGGTCGACATTATGAGACCCACCAATTGTATTATTTGATCTTTCTGTGCAATGACTTGGCAAGGGTGGAGGATACAACCTCATCAGGTTGCACCTTACACCCCATCCGACCAAGTGGCGCTTAACAGGTTAGTGATCGTAGATGATAGATGGTGTGAAGCCTGGCAAATCATCATGGCGTGGAAAGATGCGAAGGAACCTTATTTCTTTATAGAAGAGGAGGAGGATGATGCTTAAATACTAGAGATAATGTAAGTTTTTAGTTTCAGTTAGTGTCTGCTTATGTCCCAAGCAAATTAATTCTTGTTATCCCCATAATGGGTGGAACTCATATAGAGTTGCGTCTGTTTTTCTTTATCTATATTAGTATGTTTTAACCTTGTTTTGCAGATGTTCCAAAATTTCACGCATTTCCATGGTATTTTTCTACCATTTTTATTTCAATACTTTAAGGACAAAGCATGCTTCTTGTTTGGGGGTGGCATAAAAGCACGTGTAATTAAGGCATCTGTTAGGATATAGATATGTACAATATGCACTTTTTTTCTTGCAAAAATTTCAAAAATTGAAAAATATAAATAAAAAGTTTATGCTATACACTTAGGAATATTGGTATTATTTCTTTCTCTATGCTCTTAATAATCTAGAAGTTTCATGTTAGCTTTTGCGTTAGAATAGTTTTTAGAAACTTAGGTTAATATGTAGGTAATAATCTTTGCATCTTTCTATAAACATATTGCATGAGTATCTATGTTGTATTGACAATAAGTTTCTGAAATCTAAGCTAAAGTACTTATTCTACAAATCCTGTCAGAATATAGCCTAAAGCCTTATAGGAGTGAAACATTTGAGAATGACACAAGAGAGAAGTAAATTATGGATAGAGAAATCACACATCCACTTGCTTGATCACTATACCATATATCCTAAGTAAGAATTTAGGCCCTCTTTGGATCGATATAGCCAAAAATTCAAACCTACTAATTATTTTCTGCTAGTTGCCCCTCTGAGCCTTTCATAAACCACAAATCCTTTACCCTTTTACAAAAAGAAAAAAATATATATAATCAACCTACCCATTTTAGAACAAGTATGAGAATAGAGATGAAGAATATAAAATGGAAAGACCTTTGAAATCAAGAATTTGTTAGTCGCTTCAAATAAGAAAAGAAAGTTTCCATCCAAAAAAAAGTAAATAAATAAATAAATAAAGAGATAGAACTCCAAAAACAAAATTAAAGGAGTCAAAAGCCAAAGAAAAAAAAAAAATGGCTAAGGATGGAAACAAAGTGTAGAAGCAAAAGAACAAGGTTTTCTCTAGTTCTGAGGAATATGAAGACTCTATTATCTCAGACCTGGTTCTTTTTTGAATATCCATTTCCTTCATTCTTAAACCATCACCTAATCCTGCAACAACACCTAATAAAAGACACGTAGCTCAATTAGGAATAGATTAAGCGTGATAGTAAAGTGGCAGATGTGTTTGATCGACCCGCTCCTTGTGTGTCATTGAGATTGTATGTCACTACTACTAAAGAAGGGCTTTTGTGTCACTTAATGTCACTTTTTAAGTGACACAAGTCACTTTGTGTCACTTTTTGAAACTAATTCTAAAGTGACCTATAAGCCCAGACACATAAAGTTTTACCAAAAGTGACACAAAAGCCTTACTAAATGTGTCACTTTTTGGTAATAAAAGTGACACTTAAGAATAGCCTCTTGTGTCACTTTTTAAGAAAAAGTATCACGAGTGCTTTGTCAAAAGTGACACTAGTTGTATTAGTTTTGGACCAGGGTGGGACATAATTTTTGTCAAAGGTGACACATTAAAGTATACTATTTGTGTCACTTTTGGACCGATGTGAGACATAAGTAAGTCAAAAAGTGACACGCATTAAGTACACTAGTTGTGTCACTTTTGGACCTGACTTGAGACATAGAATGCGTTAAAAGTGACACATTAAGTACACTAGTTGTGTCACTTTGTGTCTGAAACAAGACATAAGTAAGTCAAAAGTGACACATTAAGTATACTAGTTGTGTCACTTTTTTGACCAAAGAAGACATAAGTACGTCAAAAATGACACATTAAGTATACTAGTTGTGTCACTTTTGGACCAGAGCGAGACACAAGTACGTCAGAAATGACACATTAAGTATACTAGTTGTGTCAATTTTGGACCAGAGGGAGACACAAGTACGTCAGAAATGACATATTAAGTATACTAGTTGTGTCACTTTTGGACCAGAGCGAGACACAAGTACGTCAAAAGTGACACATAAGAGTGGTTAGTTGTGTCACTTTTTCCAAAAGTGAAACAAATGAAAATAATTGTTTTTTAAAACATTTCCCATTTTTGTATTCTATCGTATTCATTTCTCAACCTACATCATATACGTCATAACCAAAATCCCATTAACCTGCTTTATGACATAAACAACATCCACATGCATTTATTAAAGCATCACAACCAAAATTACTTTAACATGCTTTATGATATGGAAACAACATCCACTCGAGAAAAAAGAAACAACATTCAAAACAATTAACTTCTATTGATTTCATTGATCAAACCTAGTATCTATTATCCAGTTTGACTCCCAACAAAATAAGTCATTCCAATACCAAAATAATCAAAAAAAAAAAAAAAAAAAAAAAAACTACACGACGCCTTTTCATGGTGTGAACTGCACGCTGTAATTTACCTTGCTTTTTCTTCTTGCTAGCACTCGTGCCCTTGTGATGTGCCTAAAATCCAAGACAAGAACAAAGGTTAAGGAACTTATGGGTGTTTAGAGACTTGAAGAGAAAATGTCATAAATTACTTCACTTGATAACACAACACAAATAATTTGATTAATTTTGTAGCCATAAGTAACTAACTCGATATTAATCTTAAAAAAAGTCTTCTTTGTTAGCATGCCAAGATGACATCGGTAACTTATTTTTGGACCCCTTCCAACCAGGACCCACATGAAAATCAGAAAGATCGGGCTGCAAACAAACACAATCTATCCAAACGCAGATTAATACTTGTTTTTCGAAGGATAACAGTCTCTCATGGACATAGATAGATGAAAGCATTGATAGTAGTTAGGCAAAAGCATTGATAGGTCCGGTTAAACAAAAACAAGACACAACATACAACTTGCGACTTACTTTTAAACCAACCTTTTGCTTCTCTTACTGAATATTAAACTTGAAAGGAATGATATATGGAAATGTAATATAGGATGTAAATAGATATGAAATAAGGGAAAAGAGCCTATATAGTATATAAAAAGGAATACAGGATTCTACATGGTTTCAGCCAATCATGCCAACTTCAAATTCCACAAAAAAATAACTGCAGCCCTAATACCCAGTGGCCAGTTCTAAGTAAAGAAATCGACAAACTAAATATTTTAAGTAAAATTTTGGAGTAATGCATAAAAGTTTAAAATCATGGTTGCCAACTTATGCTTATGTGTTATTAACTATATTTATATAGTTTAAAAAGGTAAATAGGTACAAAGAGTTGTGCAATTGTACTAGGATATTTTTGGAACTTTACCGTTTACCTTATAGTAGCATCTGACAGTAAATCTTCAATTTATTCACTCGATTGACAATGGTCAAAATAACATAATTTTTCACTAAGCCCCCAGAGGAAAGCAAAAGGTGAAATAAGGAACTAAAATACGCCACACAACAAGTAATAATTAATCTACTGAAATGGTGAAATGAGCCCAAAAGTAATTGCTTCAAGGATGAAAATGTTTTATATACAACCACAAATGAAATTTGAAAGAGAGAGGGGGGTCCCAAAATCTGAAATGTCGAAGCTCTCTCACAAATAAAATAGCATAGTGAAGTAAAGAAAAACACAAAGAAGAATCTAGAGCATTGAAGACTAAGAGAATACCTTGTACCTAGCCTCCCTACTGATAATAACTTGAGGGTTTTGAGGAGTCATATCGTCTTCATCACCTGAGTCATCACTACCATCTCCTTCTTCAATCCGTTCAAATCCGAGAAGGAAAGGCAGACTAGAAATCATAATCTTGAGCAATTCAGATATCAAACTTATGCCCAAATTATTCATTATACAACCATACCTCTAAAAGACATTAAGAAAACTAAACCTGGAAGACGAGTGAAAACATGCTGTGGATATTACATTTGCAGTTCTCTCATCAAACCAAACCCTTCTATGGTGAAGATCACAAAGTACAACAAGTGCTCTTTTAGCTTTCCTTTCATCCTCATTCTGATTATTGAAACACAATTATCAAAATTTAGTCCTAAGAAGTAAGTATTAAACTCCGTATAAATTCACAAAAAGGCATTACAATACAAACCTGTAGCATGGAAAATATTATATTATGAAGTCCACGATTCTTAGCATCATTTTAATGTTTCATATTCATACGCCGAATACTATGAACAACATGAGAGAAACACAGTTTCCTCAAAACTCTATCCCCAAATGTTTGCAAGTCCATAAATAAACCAAGATTCTCTCCAAGATTGGTGCCGATGGAGTGCATTCTCATCGTCTCTTTTTACTATACATTTTAAATAACGGAAGGTTTGGGATGTCTTTCTCCTCCACCCATCTATTTCTACCAATCACCTTATCCAACTCTGCAGAGTTACTTGTTTTATAAATTTGTGGTTGTTTCAATACCGACATTGCCCATTCTATTGTGATTCTTTGTGGTATCAATCCCACCGGCTAATAGGTCCCTAATGGCGAATACAATGTATTAATAAGAGTCCTTTAGGAGCAGCTGATGTAAATAAAAACATGCACGACCCAAGGGGAGGAAAATAAGTTCTTGAAAAGTTGGAGATAGACTTCTAACTTCCAAGTGCTACCTCTTTTGAGATCAGGAGAATTTTGAGATAGTAACAACATGAGAGTGCACTTTTCTATGAGGAACTTTGGTAAACATTCAAAAGAAAAGGTTATGTGGTTGACTGGATTCCCAAGCAAAGAAAACAACGCCATCTAGGGCCGAGCATTAGACATAACTTTTTAAAGGGGGGTGGATCCTTAGCATTTCTCCATATAATAACCAGTTTTCAAATATAAATGGTGAAAGTTTGAAAAATAATGCAGAGAAAAATATAAATAATGTAGAGGAAAATAAGGTCTTTGACTTGATTTCGGGATAGTTTGAGCTCAGGCTTGGGATTATCAGCTAATAACTGCAACAATACTTCCAACATATCCTTAGGCAAGAATTCCCACAAGTGAATAACCATGTTTTAAATAAAATTGTAATGTGCCCTTCCTATTGTTAGGTGTTTAGTTCATAAATACACGAACAATGAAAAGAAGCTATATATCACAGTAGCGACATGCAATAGCGGAACATAGTCGACTAACTGAAGAATTAGGATATGCACGCGACAAATATTTCACACTCCTCTAAACCTGTTGCATAAGCAACCCAGCAACGACCGGAAGTAATTAGTTATGGTTGGGTGAAGCGTTTTATGGTGCATGCATGCATAATATAGCTTTAGCATTTTAGAAAGGAAGCATCTAAATAACATATTTTTTCTCAACTGACCGGGTATTTATCATAATCAAGAACATGAGGTGTTTTGAATGATAATGCCGCCATTTCACAGAAGTGATTTGCAAGATCAAACACTATGGGATTGTAACACGAATACTCGTAGTCCTGTAAAGAATAAAGAATTGGTAACATATTGAACTTTAAATTGATTTACCTTCCATTTTTAACTGCAAACAGAAAACCGAAGGGCGGGATATCTACAGCCCAATGGTTTAACCATAAATTCCCTAGATATAGGCCCATAATTTGACCCAAGAACTAGATTGTTCCTGAGATGTTTTCTACTGAGAGTTTCTTTATAGATATGTTGTGGAAGCTTTCTACAATATATCTAGGTTTATGGCATGTGGAATATCTAGCAGTTTATATATTTATAGAGTTCTAGAGATAGGAGACTCTACAGAGTCCAATAGGAACATTTGAACTTTCTCATGTCCAACAGACATTCTCATGGTAAAGCAACCTTGATTATTCTCTTACAGCTCCTTTTTAATATAAAACTATATAACAAATATAAAAATTTCTTACTCTCACAAAACCATCATAAGAAAAACCATGGATTGAACAATGTTATTTGTGTGAGATAATGTAATCAGGTGCACAATTAACAATTTGAGTATAGGAACTTACAATGATAGTTACTACTCTGGTCTCTTAGATCCATCATGATATTCCCATATTGTAAGTCGTTATGACAAAATCCTATGCTTTGGTTTCCCCCGATAACTCCTTTTCAATCTAGAAATTTCCATCTTTATGGCATCCAACTTAAATGCTTTCCACAGTTTCGCCGTCGAGGGAACATAACCGCTTAGATGCTCTCAACCAATTTCTGGAGGAAACAAAAGCGGATCATTCAACTTCAAAAATTTATCTTGTCGAGGAGCTTAGGCTTCGGGGAACAAATGTGTACCTCAATCTGTTCCAAAGCATTACATTTTTGGACCCGGTACATGTGAAGATCATGGAACTCCCTAAGTTTGGTTGCTATCAAAGCGGAGATATTTCTCGTCCATAAGTCGGTGCTGATAATGTCTCAAATTCAATAGAACACATAACCGTAATGATGTCCATTTAAGAATGGCTATAAACATTCTACAATTTCCTCCGAAAGCGACTCAAAATTAGAAATGAAAATAGCATATTCCCCTAGCATGTATGAATTCCTCAACACGACCGGGTTGGGAATTGTCCCAAAAGACGAGGCCCCTGCCCATGCTTTGACATGCTTTCAAATGTCATGATCTCTTGGGTGGAATAACGGTGGTGAGGTCTCTTGCCGTTTTTTGAGATGAATGTTTTTTTTTTTTAATCCTAAGTGTTCTTTTCTTTTCCTTTTAGGTTTAGTAAGTTAATTATTTTTGGCCCAAATCCCGACTTTCAATTTAAACACGATAAGCAATTAGTAGTGTCGCTTATTTATTTCGATAATTTGTTAATTGTTTTTCGATGTTTTACACCGAAGTGACACAACAAGTCAAAACACTAGTCTAACGTTCAAATAATGGGACACAAAAATAAAATTAATTGTGTCACTTTCCTAGAAGCAACACATCAACCCCTCATTCCATAAAAAAACACAAAACTCCGTGTGTCACTTTTTTATAGTAAGTGACACGAGACAAAAAATAAGTGATACAAAAGCCCTTCTTTTAGTAGTGTACTTGCCCACTACACCGAGAGTAACAAAACTTGAGGGGAAAAATCAGAGTGTTTTGTCTTGACATTTATGTGAGGACCTATTAAGGGGGGCTATTCCAAAGTTTGAAACGGAGTTTTGTTAGTGCATTTCATAGTATTACTCATTGTATATATGTTTATTAAGTAGATAATTGATTATTATACATATATTAGCTTAGGTTTCAACTTGATTATTACGTATTCATTCCTAGTGAGATGTATAGATCATTGAGACATAAATACCGTCTCAAAAATTAGCCATGCTAACTGTGGATACAAACTTTGATGTACCAGAACGCTTAATCTAACGATAAACCTCCTTTTCTCTAAGCTATTAAAAGCTTCCTAACCACGCTAAGTTTCTTAAAGAGTTGTGCACTACTAGGCGAAGACCTAACATACCCAAAGACGCCTTTTAACTGAACAGGTTCCCAATTTATCCTAAAATAATGGAATTGTTAAGTACAAGGACCCCGTCGCCCTCATGTAAAATGCACCTTAGAGATTCCCACACGACGACCGCTTTATTAGACACGGGGGCGAAAAGTTAACTTACTCCCCGTGATATTTATATAAACAAATAGGTCTCACAGGAAATGCAACCTACAAAAATAACGCTGCAAATTAGCGGACAAAGTCAATTAAGTATCCTAAAGGTGTAGTGGAAAACGTGCTTGTTAAGGTTCGTGGATTTCTACTATCCTGGCGGGATTTTGTTATCCTCGATACAGAAGTCGCTAATGACTCGTGCCGATCATCTTAGGGCGCCTTCTTGGCAATCGCCAACGCGCTTTATAAATTGTCGCGATGGAAAGATGTCCTTATCTTTTGGCCATCTTTTTCACCGAGGTAAATGTTTTTAAAATGATGAAACAGTTACGGATTCGCCTATGATGGGGAGGTTAGTATGATCGGTGAGTTTAGCTCAAGATTATTTTAACAACACGTTTCTGAAAACAATATGTACAAATTCCTTTCTTTGAACTTCGATTTTGTAAATGACTCCTACTTAGAGGAAGTCAACACCATCCTAGAGTCCACACCAATTGTAGACCCGCTTTTGCTCCATACACCGATTATGAAGACTTTGCTACCCGGCGAGGTATTCATTATGCAAAATGAGGACCCGGACGAAATATCTATTGATTTTCCACCCACCCCGTGTGCTTAAACCTCTTCCCGGGAATTAAAATATATATGAAACTTGATCCGGATGGTAGTCATCCGGTAATTATATCTTCTTTGTTATCTAAAGATGAAGAGACATCTTTAATAAGGGTGATTAGGGGAACATCGTGTCTCATGCGATTGGTTGGTCCTTAGTCGACATTAAGGGCATCGAATTCTAATGTCGCACTCATCGATCCATTTGGAGGATAACGCCAAGACTTTCGCTAACCTCGCCGCCGCTGAACCCCGCCATGAAAAGAGGTGGTTAGGGAAGAAGTCTTGCGATTCTTTGGATGGTATTATATACCCAATCTCAGATAGCGAATGGGTAAGTCCCATTCATGTAGTTCCTAAGAAGTCGGAATTACCATGGTATCGTGAATCGGAAGGGTGACTATGTTGTCACCAAGGTCCTATGAAATGGAGAATCTGTATTGATTACAGACGCTTTAAATGCTATGACACGAAGGATCACTTTCCCTTACCATTTATAGATCGATGCTAGAACGCCTAGCGGGTCATGCTTTATTGTTTTCGATGGCTACTCCGCTATTTTCAGATTATTATTGATATCGATGACCAAGAAAAGACAACCTTCACATGTCCCTTCTGAACATATGCCTATAAACGAATGCCTTTTGGCCTTTGTAATGCTCCCGAACCTTCCAAATGTATGCTTCATATATTTAGTGACATGGTAGAGCTTTATGGAAGTTTTCATGGATGATTTTTCTATCTATGGAGACTCCTTCACGCATCGCTTTGTCTAACCTCGTCTAAGGTTTTGACACGTGTGAAGAAAAGAGCCTCGCTTTTAAATTGGGAAAAGTGTCATTTCATGGTCAAAAAGGGCATAGTCCTAGGTCATATTGTATCTAGTGATGGCATCGGGTAGATAAAGCCAAACTAGATAAGATAGCGAATACCTAAAACCACGGATCGTCCGCGGAGATTAGAGCCTTTCTAGGCCATCATGGGTTTTATAGGCGCTTCATCAAGGATTTTTCAAAAATAGCTAGGCCTTTAACTAACCTCCCGCTGAAAGATGCCATCTTTGATTTTAATTTTAACTGTAAAATGCTTTTGAAACCTTAAAAGCCTCTAACCATCGCACCTATTATACAACCTCCTCGATTGGTCTAAACCATTCAACTCATGTGTGATGCTAGTGACTATGCAGCTTGGCCGCTCTTAGGACGTAAAACTAGATAATAAGTCCATCGTTATTTATTATGCTAGTAAAACTTTAAACGATGCTCAACGGAATTATACAACTACCAAAAGAATTTTAGTCGCCATTTATGCTTTAGATAAATTTCGGCCCTTATTTGGTGGTTCTAAAACTTTAGTTTACACGACCATGCAGCAGACCTTGTGGTACCTTCTTGCAAAGAAGGATGCTAAGCGAGATTAATCCGATGGATTCTTCTCCCCGCAAGAGTTCACATTAGAAATAAAGGACAAAAAGAGGGGTCGAAAACGAAGTTGCCGCACCACTTATCTAGACTTACAAATGACGATAGTAGTGATTCCGAGTCCATACCGACTCTTTTCCCCGATGAACATCTGTATGCTATTTTTCATCACCATGGTATGGACATCGAAATTATTTAGCGGCTGATGTTATGCCTCATAATTGGTCAAGAAATGAACGTAAGAAATTCTTGGCCGAGTCAAGTTATACTATTGGGATGAGCCCTACCTTTTAAGTATTGCATGCGGATCAGATTATTCGTCGCTGCATTCCCGTGGGAATATAATGAAGTCCCATCGCTCTGCCATGACAAAGAGTGTGGTGGCCACTTTATGGAATGAAAACAGCCGCTAAAGTTCTTCAATGTGGATTTTATTGGCCTACCCTTTTTAAGGATGCCCAAGTGCATTGCAAGACGTATTCGCTGCCAACAACTTCAAGCTTAATCACGGCCGCAATATGATGCCTTTAAATCCAATCTTGATAGTAGAAATTTTCGATGTTTGGGGTATTGATTTCATGGGCCCTTTCCCTGTTTCCCACGGTTATATTTTATATCCTAGTTGCCGTGGACTACGGTCTAAAATGGATAGAGGTCCTAGCTTGTCGAAGCAATGACCATAAGACCGTTGTATTTTTTATTAAAGAATATATTTTCAGTCGGTTTGGCATTCCTAAAGCCATCATTAGTGATGGTGGAACACATTTTGCAACAGAGTTGTGGCATCCCTAGTTAAAAAGTATGGAGTTACACATAAAATAGCAACTCCTTATCATCCACAAACTAGCGGACAAGTAGAAGTTTCTAATAGGGAAATCAAAAAGATTTTAGAAACAACAAGAAACCCGATAGGAAAGATCGGGTCGGCTGCCTATCGGATGCCTTATGGGCATATAGAACTGCTTTCAAAACTCCTATAGGTATGTCTCCCTTTAGACTTGTATTTGGGAAACCATGTCATTTGCCCGTCGAATTAGAGCACCGCGGCTCGTGGGCTATAAAAGCCTTTAACTTCAATATTGATGAGGCGGGTGTCAAACGCAAGTTACAATTAAATGAGCTTGAAGAAAACCGCGAAATGATTCTTACGATCTCGCCAAGGATTATAAAGCCAACATGAAACGGTTCATGATAAGCATATCTTGCGCCAAAAGAGTTTGTGGTCGGACAAAAGGTTTTGCTTTTACAACTCCCGCCTACATATTTTCCCGTGGAAACTAAAACCCGCTGGTCCGTCCTTTTCTCGTTATCAAGTCACCCCTTACGGGCAATTACCTTGGTAAACCCCAATGACAACAGTATCTTTCAAGTTAATGGTCAACGGTTAAAACATTTTCACGAACTTTTGTCCCCCGATGTGGAGGAAGTCCTTTTACAGACTGCCTATGAGGATCGACTTTGTCATTTGGTGTACTTACTTTCATTTCCATATACTGATAAGTACACCATTCAGGTAACCGGGCCCTCCTTATGGAGTGTGTGGCTGTAAGTACCGGATCCTAAGTCCACCGTTCACATAATTCACATTTTCCACTTTCGCATGTTTTTCTCGATTTTTGAGTCATGTTCCTCTATGGAGTGAATTATGTATTTATTGTTTTTCGTGTTTCTTATAGTAAACAAATAAAAATAAATTAAAATTCATAAAAATCATAGAAATAGCAATCCAACAAGTCTTGGGAATCTGACTTTAAATCCATCTGACGCTTGTAAAACAAATTTTGTGGTTAAAAATTTGTTTGGGGTGGGAAATCAGTCTTTCCATCCGATTGCTCGAACTTTCTAGTTGTGGTTCTGTAGGTCCATTAGTATAGTTCATTTGGGTTGACGCTATCAAATTTAGTGTTCATTCGCTCGCATAACTTACGCCAAGCACGCATACGAGGCGTTTTCCACTATCTTATTCGTCACCCCGGTTGGAATCGAGTGTTTTATGGATCATTGGATTGGAAATTCTCTCCCGATCATTTCCATATCTCATTCGCAAGAATCGGACCGATAACGGCTGGAAATCTAGTTTGAAATTGAAATAAAAATCGGCTAAAAGTCGAAAAATACGAATCGGGCTTGGGCCTTCTCGCTTATATAATCGAAACTACGCTTCAATCATAAGCCGACCAGCCAAACTCTGTAAGTCCAAAAATCCAAAGAGCGCGACTCGCTTTATACAAACCAAATTTCCAAAACCGATCGCGATCTTCTTCTCCTCCGGCCGCTGACACAAAGTATAAATCCAAACCCTAGCAACCTAAAAAAAAAAAAAAAAATAATAATAATAATAAATAATAGAATATATCCAAATAGAAACACCACCCACGCCCCCAAACTCAACACCAATCTTCCACAATCTCCAACCGATCCCACCATCGAAACCACCAACCAATTCGAAGTTTCGAACTCCGCCAATAACCTACCATAACCACCACTCATCGCTGGTTTGGTTAGTTTTCATCAAACTCGCATCCACCACCATCTACAAACCCCAAATCAATAAATAACTTCAATGGCGAACGACGAGAATTCTCGCGGAAAACGCGTTTGTTTCGATAGCCCATTTTATGACGCTGGAGATGTTAAAGAGACATTGGAACGGACTGTGGTATTCGACGCAGGATTTCTATCACTATGAATTTGGTAGAACAGTTTTATAAGAAACGAAGTGGAGGGAAATAGGATTTTCATTAGGATAGCAGAACGCCGAAGGAAGTTACGAGGACAGCTTGTTGGTCGAGCTATTAGGAATCACCCCCCTCAGAACCAACCTAGATAATGACCATTCACAGAATCCAAGAATACCGCAGCCTCTGTTTTGATGAAAGATACGGTCATAGAGGGTGAATACAATACGATATCTCATTCGTTCGCCAGACGATTCTCGAGAACTAATCAACCGGGTCGCCGCCGCTGGATTGGTAAGAACGCCCTCGAAAGACAAAGTCGCCGACATCGGACTTCCAGTGTCCGACGCTCTCGAATTTGCAAACGAAGGAGTATAATTTCTGCATCCTTGATTTAATTTTGAATGTGATTAGAGGATTGGAAAGAGCCTCTTCTTCCGTATTGATCACTAAGATTATGCTCTCATTTAGAGCCGCCGCTAGGTCCGCTCCTATTAAGATCAAATTGCCTTCTAATGCAAGTATTTATAAAGAATGCATTCAAAAGACTTGGCCGTTGTCCGCAGAGAAGGAAGTTGAGTCGATAATGAAGCGGAAGATATGACATGGTTGGTTGAGGATAATTTTGATAGTCATACTTCTAATTTAGAGCTTAATGATAATGCCGCGAACCGGTTTTGCGATGGCGCGCTTATAATATCTGTGAAGATATGAGACATAGACAAATTGCACTTCGCAATAAGCAAACGGACCTTCAGAGGACAGTTGAAATGCTCGTAAAGGGTCAGCAAGATATAATGTTTAACTTGGAGGTTATCCACAAGAATCACCAAGCCCAGTATGCAGTACTTAAGACTGAGATGGAAGCACAACGCTTGTTCAGGATAGAGATGCTACGACGCATGCCACTCATTGATGAGTCCGTCTCCGCCTGAGTCCGAGAGGCATGAGCGTCCGTCACGAGCCGCCGATGGCTCAAGCCATTCGACACCACGAGCCACCTCCATCTCAGTGGACCATCTTCTTCACACTTAGGGTGTGCACCATCAATTGTGTCCTTTTATTTCATTGTTTTATTGTTTTGTTAGTGGAATTTTACTTTCAGTAGTTAGATTTGAATATTAAGTTGTTTGTTTTAGATTATTTGATTCCATATTATTTTAATATAATTTATTTTGATCATCTTCAAAGGTTGTCTTGGAGTAAAAGTTGAAATTAGGCCGATATCGGCATATCTATGATTTTTGTAGTGGTAGTATGATATATAGGAGAGTTTAAGTTACTATTCTAAACCAAGTTTAGAAGATACCGTGGTTGTTAGGAAATCAAAGACATGGTTAGTTCCGCTTTTGGTTTGGCGCTTCCTATTTCCTGAAATGGCCTTTAAAACAATTTGGCAACTTGCCGATTCGCTTTGGAAACCCGTAACCTATTTAAACTTCCATCATACTACACTCACAACACACACTACACCCCACCATCATCTTTCACTTTTCACTCCAGCCCTTTTTTTGTTTTTTCTTTGTTTTTCTTAGAAACTCAATTTCTGCACTCCACGAAGGCTTCTCAAGCTTCCAAGCCGAAGCCGACTTCCTCTACTTTATCAGAACTGAAAATCACTTTCGAAGGCCACAAGCTTAAGTTAAGAGACTCAAGGCCAAACACCGGAAATCGAAAATTTAAATTTAGCGCTTCAAGAGAGCCAATTCGCTTAAAAAACAGAAATTCCAAAACCCAAGAGCTTCAAGATAAGAGATAGAAGCACTTCCTTCCAAAAAAACACAGAATTTTTAGATTTTCCGAGGTTCTTCCAGGTTTTTCGCAGCTATTCTACAAAGTAGTGTTGAGATGACACCACCTATAGTCATTCCCCAACAGTCTTTTGAAGACTTGATGGGAACTTATACCTATGGAGCATCGTTCCGCGAAATGATCTTGCAATTAGGATGGCTTACATCTTCCTCGTGAGTGATGACGATTCTTTTTCACCTAAGCTAACTGAATTCTTTTATAATAATATTACTTTCTTTTTGTACCCAAGAAGGAGAACAAAAGTTTTCCCTTACTATTGATTTCCAGACGCCTATGGAATTCAAGAAGCACTTGATAGCTTTGGTTTCGGATTGCCATTACCCCACCCTATGCACATGGGGATATATGATGATAACGATACCTATATGAATATGCCTATTTCCATGAGTATTATGGGGGAGGGGTATTTCAGATCATGGACCAAGACCAATATAACATCGCCTCGAAAGCCTATCTATCACTGAATGTAGGCAAATCCATGTTGTTCATCATGATGAACATTCTAGGGGAACGGCAGTTTTACTTCGCCAATAATACCGCCGGTGACGCTTTTTGCTTTTAGCCGGTGGGGGCCGTCGGGTGACATTCCCGAAGTTTTAGTTGCTACGCTGAAGCGAGGCCATACCTCGAGGCATAAGTACCTTCTTATGCCTGCCTTGGTTTGTCACCTTTATGCTGCTTGCTTGCCTACCCGTGAGATTCTCGTATACGCATTACCGAGATTGGAAAAAGGTCGAAATCATGAGACCCACCAATCGCGGGTGGTAAGATCATTCCGAGCCATGACTTGGTCGATGGCAGGTGCAACCACATTTGGTTGCTCCTTACACCCCATCGCACCAAATAACACTAGAAAGGTTAGCATTAGTTGATGATACACCGGATGATGGCGGGCAAGTTGTTATGGCATGGCAGGATGCGAAAGAACCTCATATAGAAGAGGAGGATGACGAGTAAATGCTGGGGTGCAGGTAAGTTTTAGTTAAGTTAGTATCTGCTTATGTCCCAAGCAATTTAATTCTTTAACCCCATAATGGGTGGAACTCTTATAGAGTTGCGTCAGTTTTTTATTTCATATATTAGTACGTTGTATGTTTTAACCTTGTTTTGCAGATGTTCCTGAATTTCACGCGTTTCAATGGTATTTTTCCTACACTCTTTATTTAAATGCTTTGAGGACAAAGCATGCTTTTTTGTTTGGGGGGGCATAGAAACTCGTGTAATTAAGGCATCTGTTAGGATATAGATATGTATAATATGCACTTGTTTTCTAGTTAAAATTTCAAAAATTCAAAAATATAAATAAAAAGTATGCTATACACTTAGGAATATTGGTATTGTTTTTCTTTCTCCATGCTCTTAACAATCTAGAAGTCTCATAGCTTTTGCATCAGAATAATAGTTAGAAACTTAGGTTAATATGTAGGTAATAATCTTTGCATCTATCTATAAATATATTACATGAGTATCTATGATTGTTTTGGCAAGAAGTTTCAAATCTAGGCTAGAGTACTTATGCTACAAATCCTGTGGAGAATATAGCCTAAAGCCTTATATGAGTGAAACATTTGAGAAATGACACAAGGGAGAAGTAAAAATCGGATAGAGAAATCACACGCCCACTTGCTTGATCACTATGCCATATCCTAAGCGAGAATTTAGTCGCTCTTTGGATCGATATAGCCGTAAATTCAAACCTATGAATTATTTTCCGCTAGTCGCCACTCGAGCCCTTTCTTTAGCCTTCCATAAACCACAATTCCTTTACCCCTGTTACAAAAAAAACAAAATAAAAAAAAAAAAAAATAATAAAAATCAACCTACCCAATCTAGAATAAGTCCGAGAATAGAATGAGTGAAGAAAGAAGAAGAGAAAACCTGTGTAAAACAAAAAAAGTTAGTTAATTGCTTCAGAAAAATAAAAGAAAAGAAGTTTCCATCCAAAGAAAAGAAAAAAAAAAAAAAAAAAATAAATAAAAACTCAAAAAAAAAAAAAAAAGAATAAAAGGAGTCAAAAAGCCAAAGAAAAAAAAAAAAAAAAAAAAAAAAAAGGATGGAAACAAAGTGTAGAAGCAAAAAGTAAATAACAAGGTTTCTCTAGTTACATAATATGAAGACTCTATTATCTCGGACTTGTCCTTTTGAATATCCATTTCCTTCCTTCTTAAACCATCTCCTAATCCCCAAACACCTAATAAAGACCTCTAGCTCAATTAGGAATAGGTTAGTGTGATAGTAAGTGGCAGATGTGTTTGATCGACCCCGCTTCCTTGTTGTCATTGAGATTAAGGTAAAGTGTGCCCACTGCATTAATCGGAGTAGCTTAAACTTGAGTGGAAAAATCGAGAGGGTTTTGTCTTGACATTTATGTGAGGACCTACTTAAGGACGCTATTCCGAAGTTCTAAACAAACCTCGCTAAACATTTCATAGTATTACTCATTGTTATATGTTTATTGTAGATGATTGATTATTATGCATATATTAACTTAGGGTTTTACTGTTATTCTTATGTAATTGCTATAGAGATGTATAGATAGTTGAGCATGAAGGGGAAAACAATAGTTTTATTTCTTAGTCGTTGTAAGATAGATGAAGTTTGTGAGTACCTTCACTGGAAAACTCTCACGAGGCTATAACTCGTCCACTAGGGAATTCCTAGTGGTTTAAGGCCTTGTTGCATATGGTCAATGCAATCGCACTCAGCGAAATGAGATTAGGTAGAACTCCATTTTTGGTCACTTATTCTAATTTCTCATATTTGCTTGAGGACAAGCAAAATGCTGTTTGGGGGTGGTTTGATAAGAGCCCAAAACTGTAGTTTTAACCCTTTAATAATCATACTGTTAGACCAATTATGTGAATAATAAGTAAGAGTTAATACTGATTACGTGTTTTTATGCATTTCAGGCTTCAAAGTCCATTATGCTTAAATGTGCCACTTTAGCGAGATAAAGGAGCAAAAGTCAGCAGAACTTCCTAATGCCATATCTTTGGACTCAGACCTCGGATTGAGGCCTACCTTATGTCAAAACGACCGGCTCGGAAAGAGCTTTGCAATGGTCCAAGCCTTGACCCAATCAGAGGAGCAGAAGTGGACGAAAAGTCTGTGGAAGCTAACTGCAGCTGAAGAGGCCTTTTGGACTGAAAGAATTGGGTTTTGGGCCTCGATTCTCCGCCCAACCCATGGCTCCAAGCCCATGCACGAATTTTGGATCTGATGTATAAAAACAAAAGCTTAGCTCTTTGTTAATGGTAGCTAGTTAGACCTAAATTAAGATATAGAATTATAGATCTAGTTTTATTAATTAAATTAAGTTTTAGTTCCATTTAAATTCTTGTTTTAGATTAAATCTCTGAATCATTGTTCTTGATTGATTAGATAAATAAAGTAGTATTTTTTATCAAGTTCTAATTTGTCATTTCCATTTTAGATCTAAATTCAATTCTTGTCATTGTTTTATTCCAAACCCATTAAATTAGATTCATTATTGCTAAATTAAGTAATTCTCAATTTCTCACATTATGTTTAGTTTAGATTCAATGGTAAATGTTAGATTGATGACTCAAGGCTAAACCTCCATTAGAGGGGTTGATGAAGCCTTGATGAAACCTTAGTTGTTTAGTATAGAAACGCCAGAGCATCTATTCCACTCTAGAAGGTCGCGTTTCGCCATGAGAATGGGTGGGCGACCTCACATGCTAGTTAGTACTTGGTAGAAATGCCATGAACACTAGGGATTAGACTCGGAATTCTTGCCGTAAGAACGTGAGAATTGAGATACAACATTCTACGCTAGGTTGTTAAGTTGGATTCGAGGTGGATTCAATTCCCCTCTAATCTCTTTATCTAGAGTCAACAATAGTATTTCCATAGCATTTGTAGTTAATTTCTAGTAATCATCTTAATTAAGTACCGTAGTATAATATTTCGTAAAGCTCTCATTGACTTAAGAGTGACTAGTTAGACTTAGAAAACAATCCATGCTAGGGAACTAGGAGTGGAACGAACTTCGTACTCCATCTAGTGCAATTCGCATTGAGAGTAGAAGCTTTGATAATAGACACGTATCAGTAATAAGTTCTAGTTTACTTACGTTTTGGATTCGTAGTTCATTTCGTAGGTAAATTACTCATTTTACATATTATCAGACAACAAGAGCAGAGTCCTCATTCTCCAACTCAGGTGTGCATCTTAATCGAATCAATGTAGTTAACTAAAACCAACTTTCTCTCAAGAGCGGTTAATTGGGCGCACTTTAGCTAATGAGGAGGATATATCGGAGGATGGTGATGAACCATGGCATTTATACCTAAGAAAAACTATAAGCCACAATGGATGTAGGAATACTCTCCTCCATCCACAAGGGCAAGGGAAACCTCTAACACGGAAGAAATGAATGTTCTCTTCGAACCGCTACTTAATAATTACTTAAAAGAAATAATCCAAAAGTATAAGCCTAACCGCATTGGATTGGTTGAACCACTTATTGCTCCTACAAAAACTCCAAAGGTCCTTTTACACTATGGCTACAGTACAGATTTTGCTCATAACCATACTTCACTTCGTACAGGCAATATCTAGGTTTTTTGGAAGAATGAGTTAATGGTGAACGTGGTTGCTTCTTCTAACCAAAGACATCAATCGTGGGTCAATAACATGCAAACTATCTCTTTTATCCACACCAAATGTTTTTGCATCCAAAGAAGAACCCTTTGGGAAGAGCTGGGTGACATTGATGCTCTAAACTGTTCTTGGATGGCCATTAGGGACTTTAATATTGTTGTTACAAGCACGGAGAAGAAAGGAGGTCGACATCCGAACCAGAAAGGCAGGTATTCTTGACACCACCACCCTAGGCCTGAGGTATTCTTGGTGCAACAGGCGGATAGGGAATAAGAGGATTCTAGCGAAGTTAGACAAAGCTTTGGTTAATAATAGCTGGCTTTTAGAAAATCAAAACTGGAGATGCAAAATTCGAAAGGAAGTTTTATGATCATTCGCCGGTCATTGGCTGGTGCAATAAAAACCTTAGACCTTCGAACGTTCCTTTCAGATTTAGGAACATATGGCTGGAACATACCTAGTTCATGGACTTGGTGAGAACGAGTTAGAATGAGCCTATTGTTGATGGCCCTATTCGACTAGTGATGCACAAACTCAAGAGACTTAAGATCGCTCTGAAGGCATGGCACAAGATAACTTATTGGGGTGCCAAAGACAAACTCAAGCAAGCAAATCTTTCGCTCAAAGAGATTCAGAAACAACAAGAACATAAGTCTTTGGATTTTTAGATACATCTTCGGGAACTTGAAATGGAGAAACTTATTGATCATTTAATGCAAATGGAAGCCACCATGTGGAAACAAAGATCATGCATCAAAGAGGAGATTGAGGGAGATAGAAATTCTGCCTACTTCCAAGCTAAATCAAAAATTTGCCAAGCTAAAGCATTTATCGAGGAATTAAGAACAGCTAAGGGCACCATTCTACAAGATCAAAAGTCCATCAAGGACTTCATGGTTCAATCTTATGAAGAAAAGTTTAAAGCAAGACCTGTAGAGCACAATCATGAGCTTATGGACCATATCGCACATCTGGTCATAGACCCCCAAAATGAATATCTTATTGCAATCCCTGATTGGACAGAGATCACGACAACAATTATGAGCATGGATCCCAACAGTTCTCTGGGGCCCGACGGATTCCAGGGCATGTTCTTTCACAAATGTTGGAGCATTGTTAGAACTGATGTGTGTTGAGCCATCTGCTCATTCTTTTCAAATCATATCATTCCTCAAGTCATGAACTCAAATTTCTTAGTTTTGATATCCAAGTGCAAAAATGCTATGTAAATTGGTCAGTTTAGGCCTTTTTGCCTGAGTAACTTCATTTTCAAGATTGTTACAAAAATTCTTGCTAACTAGCTAACTTCCATTGCCATGAGAATTATTTGTTGTGAGCAACATGGTTTCCTTAAGGGGAAGAAACGGTAAAGATTTTAATTACAATGGCTTTAACTCATCAATGACATGCATATCAAAAAGAAGGGGCTTTTAAATGCAGTCATGAAACTGGATATATCTCAAGCATTCGATTCACTTAGCTGGGAATTTCTTTTTATGGTCCTTAATAGATTTAGATTCAGTGCAAAATTATGTGACATGATTAAGAATGTCCTTAACAGCGCCAAAATCTTTATAATGATAAACGGCAGACCTTGTGGTTTCTTTGGCACAAGGAGAGGACTCTGACAAGGAGATCCCCTTTCTCCTATTCTTTTTGCTCTTGCCAAGGACATGCTTAGCATAGCCATAATAAGGCTATAAATCTCAGGCAGAATCACCCCTATGGCTTTTGTGGGAAAATGTCCGTCACCTTCTCACCTCCTTTTTGCGGATGATATTATTTTATTTGCAAATGGAAGTTTAAAAGGCTTAGCGCACTTGAGGAACACATTGGATTTTTACCAAAGGGTGGCTGGTCAGTTGATTAACAAAGGTGAAAGTAAGTTGCTTCTCGGTAGCATGATGATAAAACATAAAATGAATAGTCTACCTACGAAATGAACGATTAAACTCAAAACGTAAGTAAACTAAAACTATCTTATGAGCCTATATGTTTATCAAAGTTTCTACTCTCAGGTCTATCGAAATAGAGTGGAGTAACAAATTCGTTCCACTCCTAGTGCTCTAGCATGGAATGTTTCCTAGTCTAATTAATCGGTCTTAAGTCTAATGAGAGTTTTACGAGGGGGGGAATTATACTACGATGCAACTACCCACAAGATACAAACTATAATTGATTCAACTACGGAAATACTACGTTGATTCTATAATAAGGAATTAGGGGGGATTGATTCCACCTTAACTCAACTTAACTCACTAACGACGAATCGTCAGAATCTGAATTGAATCGCCACGCTAACAATTGGTTCTTCCTAATCCCTAATTACACATGACATTTCTACCAATTCATAACTAGCATGTGAACGATTAAACCCATTCTCATGGCGAATTAATCGTTTTTAGAGTGGAATGGAAATTACGACGACTCTACGATAATCGGAATCAAGCTTTCATCAAGGCTTCTCAACCCCCTCTAATGGAGGTTTAGCCGAGAATCATTCCGCAATCATTTCCATATGAATCTAAACTAAACATAATATCAAGATTCGAAATTTATTAATATAAATTTAACAATAATTAAAATATAATTAACAACTAAGAAATGGTAACCAACAATAATTAAAACTAGATCTAATAGATTGAAATAACAAAAATCGAAATGACAAGAATAATAACTATTTTATTTATCTAATGAATGATATTCAATGATTCAAGAAATTAATCTAAAACAAGAAATGAAATTCTAAAACTAAGTTCTAAAACTCATTAATGGAGGCTAACTAATCTAATTCTAATCTAGGTCTAACTATCTACCATTAACAAAGAGCTAAGCTTTTGTTTTTATACATTCAGATCCAAAAATCGTGCATGGGCTTGGAGCCATGTTTTGGGCGAGAATCGGCCCAAAACCCAATTCTTTCAAATCAAAAAAAGGCCTCTTCAGCGGCAGTTGGCTTCAACAGACTTTTTGTCCACTTTTGCTCCTCTGATTAGGTCAAGGCTTAGACCATTGGAAAGCTCTTTCCGAGCCGGTTGTTTTGACATAAGGTAGGTCCCATTCCGAGGTCTGAGTCCAAAGATACGGCCTTCGGAAGTTCTCTTAACTTAACTTGTGTTTGCATTTACGCGCCGACTTTTCAGCTTTTGACCGGGCTTTAGAAAGGCTTTATCTTCTTGAATCTTGGCCTTTAATCACTGAACTCCTTAGTAACCGACCTTTGCTCCTTTATCTCGCTAAAGTGGCACATTTCTGCATAATGGACTTTGAAGCCCGAAATGCATAAAAACACGTCGATCGTTTAACTCTTAATTATTACTCACATAATTGGTCTAAAAGTATGACTGTTACAGGGTTAAAACTACAGTTTTGGGCTCTTATCAAACCACCCCCAAACAGCATTTTGCTTGTCCTCAAGCAAATATGAGAAATTATAATAAGTGACCAAGAATGGAGTTTTATCTACTCTCGTTTCGCTGAGTGCGATTGCATTGACCATATGCAACAAAGCCTTAAACCACTAGGAATTCCCTAGTGGACGAGTTATAGTCTCGTGAGAGTTTTCAAGTGAAGGTACTCACAAACTTCATCTATACTACAACGACTAAGAAATAAAACTATTGTTTCCTTATTCATGCTCTAAATTAACTATACCTCTCACTAGCAATGCATATAGAGTAATTAAGTCGAAACCTAAGCTAATATATGCATAATAATCAATCATCTACTTAATAAATATATATACAATGAGTAATGCTATGAAATGCAGTAATACAGTCCGTTTTTAACTTTAGAATAAATAGCCCCTTAAGTAGGTTCTCACAATAATAGTCAAGATACAACACTCTGATTTTTCCACTCAAGTATCGCTACTCTAGTGCGCAGTGGGCACACTTTACCTTACAGTCTCAATGACACACAAGGAAGCTAGAGTCGATCAAACACATCTGCCACTTACTATCACACTAACCTATTCCTAATTGAGCTATAGGTCTTTATTAGGTGTTTCGGGGATTAGGAGATGGTTTAAGAAGGAAGGAAATGGATATTCAAAACGGACAAGTCTGAGATAAAAGAGTCTTCTTATTATGTAATTAGAGAAAACCTTGTTATTTACTTTTGCTTCTACACTTTGTTTCCATCCTTAGCCATATTTTTTTTTCTTTGGCTTTTGACTCCTTTTATTCTATTTTTTGGAGTTTTTATTTTATTTCTATTTTTATTTTTCTTTTCTTTGGATGGAAACTTCTTTTCTTTATTTTTGAAGCAACTAACTAATTTTTGTTTACATAGGTTTTTCTCTTCTTCTTTCTTCCTCATTCTATTCTCGGACTTATTCTAAATTGGGTAGGTTGATTTTTTTTTTATTTATTTATTTTTTTTATTTTATTTTGTTTTTGTAATAGGGTAAAGGATTTGTGGTTTATGAAAGGCTAAAGAAAGGCTCAGAGGGGCGACTAGCGGAAAATAATTTATAGGTTTGAATTTCTGGCTATATCGATCCAAAGAGGGCCTAAATTCTCGCTTAGGATATGGTTTAGTGATTAAACAAGTGGACGGTGATTTCTATATCCGGATTTTACTTCTCCCTTATGTCATTTCTCAAATGTTTCACTCTTATAAGGCTTTTTAGGCTATATTCTCACCTGGGATTTGTAGAATAAGTACTCTAGCCTAGATTTCGAAAACTTATCGCTAACAATCATAGATACTCATGTAATATATTTATAGATAGATGCAAAGATTATTACCTACATATTAACCTAAGTTTCTAAAAATTATTCTAATGCAAAAAGCTACGGAGACTTCTAGATTGTTAAGAGCATAGAGAAAGAAAATAATACCAATATTCCTAAGTGTATAAAGCATAACTTATTTATTTATATTTTTCAATTTATGAAATTTTAACTAGAAAACAAGTGCATATTATACATATCTATATCCTAACAGATGCCTTAATTACACGTGTTTCTATGCCCACCTCCAAACAAGAAGCATGCTTTGTCCTCAAAGCATTTAAATAAAGAGGGTAGAAAAGTACCATGGAAATGCGGAAATTCTAGAACATCCAAAAACAAGGTTAAAACATACTAATATAAAAACGACGCAACTCTATAAGAGTTCCACCCATTATGGGGTTAACAGACTTTAAATTGCTTGGGACATAAGCGCACACTAAATGGAATTAAAACTTACCTTATCTCCCTGGACATGCATATTATCTACCCAATAGCACCATGGGTTTTGTATTTCAGTGGGCATGGCAAGTCCAAGAACAAATGCTAGAAAGAACCATAAGCGGTTCCCAGCCTATGTGTGTGATCACCTCGCGAGTCCAAGCACCATAAGTAGTGCTTGGGAACAAATCTTCGAAGACTGTTCCGGTATTATTGTAGGAGATGTCATCTCAAACTACGCTCTAGAACACCTGCAAATGACCGTGGAACAACCCGCAAAAAACGAAATTTTCTCTCTCTACGGAAGTCAGCCAAAGCGCTCCACTTGACAAGCGTTTTTGTTTTTTTTTTTTTTTTTTGACAAGGGAGCGAGGTGGCGGTAAGAATAGGAGTTTGAGTGATCAAGAATGGAAACCAACACCCCACCCCCAAACAAATTTTTGAAAACAGGTTTGTAAAAATTTGTTTTAAAACGTGGGTCTTTTAAGGTCAGATTCCCGAGACTTGCTAGATTACTATTTTTATAGCTTTAAACTTTTTTACTTTTTATGAATTAGGTTTAATATAAAGGAAAACAATAAGCAGTAAAGACATAATTCACACCATAGAGAAACATGACTCAAAAACCAAGAAAACATGCAAGAGTGGAAAACGTGAATTATGTGAACCGTGGACTTAGGATCCGGTACTTACAACCACACACTCCATAGGGAGGGCCCGGTTACCTGAATGGTGCATTCACCAATATATGGAAATGAAAGGAAATGCACCAAACACAAAAATTGAGTCGCTTATAGTCGATACTTTCGAGACTTTATCTAAATATATGTATGAATATGCCGTTTATCATATATCAACAACCGAAATAGTTGTGGATCGTTCCATAAATAAATATCACAGAAAACATATCCAAACACAATCAAGCACCAAGATTTCCTACAACGCAGCTTAGTGGAATGAAAGCGAAGTCGGATAGACCTATAACATAACCGAGCATGCACCTTATGTTTCATCTTTGAACGAGAAGGTGTCCTAGTGAATAAGTGTGGAAAAGTGAATGGTTGTGGAAGATATGGTGGATTGGGATAAGTTTTAGAGGGAAAGCATGGAAAAAATTAGGATATGGGTTTAGCACAAAACTCATTCATGGTGTAGTTAGGGACTGTCTCAAGTCTGAAAATGAAAGTGTCAAGTGGTTTATCCTTGGGAAGTATTTGTTTACTAGGTGGATTTAAAAAATCATGAAGCACAGGAGAAACTAAAGGATCGAGTGCAAACTCGAGGTTCCTTTGAAAAGGTCGAGGGTGGGGAATATTGGTGATGGAAGGTGAATGATTCTCAGCTAGAGCTCTTAAGTCCATATCATCAGAAATCTTGATATATGCAAGATATTCCTCAATAGGTGGGTCAAAAGGATCACTGGGATAGAGATTGAAAAATTCATCTTCCGTCATAGCATCAAGGGATGATTGGTTGTTGGCAAGGGGACTCGCCGTGGTAAAGAAGCGCAAAAGAGTTGCGTGAATTCTTCTTCGATTTCGTCTACTACCACCTTGAGTCATTGTTAAAGTCGGAATTTCGAAGGAAAGGAATTTGTTAATCTGTTTCTCCCGAAACATGTTTTTGAAGTAATCTTGAGCTAAGCTCGATCATGCTAACCTCGCCATTTGTAGATGAATCGATACCGCGGTCCTCGCTTTTGAAAACATTTACCTCAACAAAGATGGCCAAAGGACAAGGACATCGAACCATCGCGGCGCTTTATGAGCCGCCGTTGGCAGTGAGCGCCAAGAAGGGGACGCCTAAAAAATGATAGGTACAGAGTCGTTAGTGACTTTCGTGGTCGAGGATAACGGAAGTCACCGGATAGTAAAATTTTTTTACTTTAACCAGCACGCCCGTTTTCAACCACACCCTTAGGATACTTAATAGACCAATCAACTAATTGTAATGTCATTTTAGTAGGTTGCATCTCCTCTAGACCTATTTGTTTATACAAATAAAACGGGAGTAAGTTAACATTAGCCCCCAGGTCTAGTAGCGCGGTCGTTGTGTGAGAATCTCCTAAGGTGCATTGTACAAGAGGATCTAATTGGGTCCTTGTACTTAACAATTCCATTATTTTGGATAAAGTTGGGAACTGCTCAGCTTAGAAAGGCGCCTTTAGGTATGTTGGTCTTACGCCTAGTAGTGCACAACTCCTTAAGAAACTTAGCGTGGTTAGGTAGCTTTTTATAGCTTCGAAAAAGGAAGGTTTATCGTTAGATTTTTGAAAACGCTTCCTAATCTCCTCAAAGTTAGTATCCCCGTTAGCATGGCTAATTTCCTCGAGGGAACGGTGGTTTCGCTCTATATTTAGCGTATGGCTCGACTTGATGTGTAACCTTGGCTTTCTCGTTTCTTAGGATGTGGTTTAACCGGTACCTCTACGCTGGTAGGTTCTTCGTTTCTATTTCGGTATCTAGTTCGATATCCGGTGTGGAGTATCTTGATGGGGTAACTATAGGCATAGTTACTTTGTTATCAACCACTCTTCCAGAACGGAGAGTGGTGATGGCATTTAGCTCACCTACGGTTGTAGTTCCTGTACTAGTATTACCGTTTACCTCAAAAGCTGTGTTTCCTGTTCTAGGGTTGGGTATCGCTTGGCCGGAAACACGCCTTTTTGGTTGGGCTTTCTCTTGGGCTAACCTGTTGGTTTAAATTATTAACGGATTGTAGAATGTGTTGGTTAGATTGAGCCATGGTTTGGAAAAGTTGTTGGCTCACTTGTATGAAGGTGTCAAGACGATCCGGTTGTGTGGGTGTAGTAGTCACGGTTGGTGTGACTGGAACTATCTAGCGTTGATTATTTATGGGCGGATTGTGATAGTTATTATTTACCCGAACGATACCTCTATTAGCATTATAATTATTATAACTACATTGACCTTGTGCTTGACCTTGTCGAGGTTGGCGCTTGGTTGTTATAATTATTATAATTACCCCGATCCCGTCCTTGTTGTGGTGGAGCTTGGTTATAACCGTAAGGCGTTGCCTAACATATTGATTATTGTACCACAAGGTGTGACTTGTTGGTTATTTCTCCAACCGAAGTTGGGATTTTGTCTCCAAGGGGCTTAGGTTCACTATTAATGGAACAAGAATGTTCATAGGCTATAGGACAATGGGAGTCGGGATGCTCGGGACTCCAACGAACTACATGGATTTGAATTTACATTCATGACGGGGGATAGGCTTTTGTTGTATAGAAATGGCCTCTACCTTTTTGTGAGGGATTCAATTAGAGTTTTAAGCTCGGGATCTGATTTAACCTCAAATATACCGGTAGCCTTAATGTTGAAGAAGAACTAGCGGAGTGGGAGTAATCGTCACTACCCCCCAATTATTATTACGCTTTAGTCCGATCTTCCAAAATTTATATGCCTCCTCGGGGCTCCTTTACTTAGGAAACTACCCCCATTTATTATGTCTAGGACTTCTTTATGGTGGTGTAGAAGTCCTTTGAAAAAGCACGCGACTAACGTGTCTTTTGCTAGGTGATGGTGTGGACACTCTATAAGGAGATCGGTGAAACGATTCCAAGCCTCCTCGAAAATGATTCATGAGGATTCACGAAGAAGTGAATCTTGGAAAGCATTTCATTCGCCTTTAGGGGTGGGTAAAATGTTCCATAAATAGTTGAACAAGTTTGGCCCACGAGTCCATTTAATTAGGCTTTGGGCGCTTAACCAAGACGCCTTTATCAAACTAAGGTGAAAGGGAATATCCTCAATTTAATTTGTTCCGCACCAACCGTAGGATGGTGGAATGTTGTAAGGACTTGTTCAATCCTACGCATGTGCTGATAAGGTTTTTCATGGTCTAAACCATGAAAAATGGGTAACAAATTAAATATATTTGGGGGGATGCGGAAATCCCCCACTGGGTCTGCTAGAACGATGCAAGATTTAGGGCTATCGCTCAAGGCTTTATAAAATTCAGAGAGAGGAGTCTCTCTTTCTTCATCCATAATATCAGGTGGTGTGTGTGAAATAGTAGCTAGAGGTGTAGTGGGTGGGAAACTAGATAGACTTGTTTGTTGACGTTGCCGTGTAATTACGTTTGTTGTTTTTCTTCGACCAGACCTTAATCTCATGCAAGACTAAGTCGAACTTAACTAAACATGCAACACTCCAAACAATTCTGATATACTAGTAGAAACCTCTAACTGGAGATGCGAGGTGTAGAAGAAAGGAATACCTGATTGCGTCCTTGCTTCGCTTATGAATAGCGTCTTGTTTACGCGTGTTCAGTGTATATAACAAGTTAGAACACTGAAAAACTTAAAAAATCGAAGTTCGAAACAAACCTGTAGAAATCCGGAAAATTTTGCTTAGGGCGCAGTGCCGCATGATAGTATGGTCGTGCTCCGTGTTCCAGTAACTTAGCGCGGTTGCGCTCGGTATGGGGCGGGGGTCGCTCTATGTTCCAGGAACTTAGCGGGGGTCGCGCTTCGGTATGGGCGCGGTCGCTCGCGTGTTCCATAACTTAGCGGGTCGCGCAAGATATGGGCACGGTCGCTCCGCGGTAATTTTTCGCGGAACTTTTCAATGCTGAAATGAACAACCACAGTATGAATCAAACAAGGGTGGGTGGGTTTAATGGGACTTAAAAATGACTAATTCTACTATGAAAATAATGCTAAAGTGTAACTAAGACGGCAGTGGCGCCATTTGATAAAACATAAAATGAATAGTCTACCTACGAAATGAACGATTAAACTCAAAACGTAAGTAAACTAAAACTATCTTATGAGCCTATATGTTTATCAAAGTTTCTACTCTCAGGTCTATCGAAATAGAGTGAAGTAACAAATTCGTTCCACTCCTAGTGCTCTAGCATGGAATGTTTCCTAGTCTAATTAATCGGTCTTGAGTCTAATGAGAGTTTTACGAGGGGATTATACTACGATGCAACTACCCACAAGATACAAACCATAATTGATTCAACTACGGAAATATTACGTTGATTCTATAATAAGGAATTAGGGGGGATTGATTCCACCTTAACTCAACTTAACTCACTAACGACGAATCGTCGTAATCCGAATTGAACTGCTACACAGAACAATTGGTTCTTCCTAATCCCTAATTACACATGACATTTCTACCAATTCATAACTAGCATGTGAACGATTAAACCCATTCTCATGGCGAATTAATCGTTTCTAGAGTGGAATAGAAATTACGGCGACTTCTCGATAATCGGAATCAAGCTTTCATCAAGGCTTCTCAACCCCCTCTAATGGAGGTTTAGCCGAGAATCATTCCGCAATCATTTCCATATGAATCTAAACTAAACATAATATCAAGATTCGAAATTTATTAATCTAAATTTAACAATAATTAAAATATAATTAACAACTAAGAAATGGTAACCAACAATAATTAAAACTAGATCTAATAGATTGAAATAACAAAAATCGAAATGACAAGAATAATAACTATTTTATTTATCTAATGAATGATATTCAATGATTCAAGAAATTAATCTAAAACAAGAAATGAAATTCTAAAACTAAGTTCTAAAACTCATTAATGGAGGCTAACTAATCTAATTCTAATCTAGGTCTAATTATCTACCATTAACAAATAGCTAAGCTTTTGTTTTTATATATTGAGATCCAAAAATCGTGCATGAGCTTGGAGCCATGTTTTGGGCCAGAGAATCAGGCCCAAAACCCAATTCTTTCAGTCCAAAAAGGCCTTTTCAGCTGCAGTTGGCTTCAACAGACTTTTTGTCCACTTTTTCTCCTCTGATTGGGTTAAGGCTTGGACCATTGGAAAGCTCTTTCCGAGCCGGTCGTTTTGACATAAGGTAGGTCCCATTCCGAGGTCTGAGTCAAAGATACGGCCTTCAGAAGTTCTGCTGACTTGTGTGCTGTTTCTACCCGCGTCGACTTTTCAGGTTTTGACCGGGCTTTAGAAAGGCTTTATCTTCTTGAATCTTGGCCTTTAATCACGGAACTCCTTAGTAACCGACCTTTGCTCCTTTATCTCGCTAAAGTGGCACATTTCTGCACATAATGGACTTTGAAGCCTGAAATGCATAAAAACACGTAATCAGTGTTAACTCTTAATTATTACTCACATAATTGGTCTAAAAGTATGACTGTTACAGGGTTAAAACTACAGTTTTGGGCTCTTATCACATGACTGTCACCAAGAGAAGAAAGGTGGAAGCCTTGTTCGATATGAAGGAAGGACATCTTCCTAAAAACTATTTGGGTGTTCCTCTCTTCAAGGGCAGAGTCTCTCCTGCCAACATTTAAAATCTGGTGGACAAGATAAAAAAGAGAGTAAGTGGATGGGCTGGAAAACTACTATCTTTTCAGGGTCGAGTTGTCTTAGCATAATATATTCTGAATTGCATGCCCGTGTATAACATGGTCATCTACAAGTGGCCTTGGAAAAGCATCAAAGTAGGAGAAAAAGCCATCAGAAATTTCATATGGTCAGGCAACCCCATATATAGTGAGGAAGTCCATTACTCTTAAATGGGCAAAAGTCTGCAAACTAAATACAGAAGGAGGGTTAGGCATCAAGTTTCTCAAGGAGTTGAATCTGTTACTCCTCATGAAACTAGCCTTACAACTTCTAACCATGGATAACTCTTGGTCTAGGTACATGGAACATAAGTATAAAATGAAAAATGGCAAATGGCTTGTCTATTATAAATGTTCTTCTATCTGGGCTGGGATTAAGTAGGCTTTGGAATCCATGAGAAACCACCTTTCTTGGGCTATTGCAAATGGTACTTCACTAGACCTATGGCGAGATGCTTGGGCTGGGCCTCGTCCGATTTCCAATTTGCTTCCACACATCAACTGGAGAAATCTCAAATCCAGAGTCAGCGACTTGATAATGAATAATCTGTGGAACTTTCCTACTGAAAATCTTCAGTTCTTTGACACACTGAGTATGTAACTTCTCTCTCTACCACCACCTTGCAATGAGTTTGATGATTGCTGAATTTGGAAGCCTGACAAAGAAGGCAAGTTCATTGTTCTCTCGGCTTATGACACCGTAAGGGAAAAGGGGAATGTTGTCTGGTTGCATCACATCATCTGGAACAATTATATCCACCCCAAAACTACTAGAATGGCTTGGAACATTTTACGTCAAATCATACCAATAGACGACAAAGTCACAAACAAAGGTATTCAATTGGCCTCTCGCTGTAACGGATGCAAGGAAGATGAAGAAAGTTTTGATCATCTATTCTGGAACTGCCCAAACTCTCAGGCTCTTTGGGAATGGATTAAAAACTTATTCCAATTGAATGCAATTTCAGTTAGTGGAAATGATGACATGAAGGAAATTATGAAAGCGGCAAATCAAGCAAGACCACTGATCAAAGAATTGTGCACAGCAGCAGTCCTGAGTTTGATGGTAGCAATATGGAAGATGAGAAACTTGCAGAGGTACAAAGATTCAAACTTTAACCATCGCTACATTAGAAAGCTGGTCTGGCAAGGAATTCATACAACGGGTAGATTGTCTAAGAGCTTCATGTTCAATTTTGTCAATGAATTGGCAATTCTGCACTCACTGGAGATTGAATGCAAGCCCAACTCGATAAAAGAAATTCAACAGGCACTACACCAAAACAGGATATTAGTAATGCTTGTGTTTTTTGCTTAGGAACGGTTTTAAAGTGTAACTAGGTTCCTAACGTTTTATAAGCGTTAAAATTGTATATAAAGTGTTACGTTAATTTTGCCCAATTTGAGAATTAATTTGTTTCGTTTTTAAAGTGTTTGTTTCGACCAGAAAGCATAAAAAAATCATGAAGGTTAAATATAATATTAAAATAATAGCTAAATTAGAATTTAATATTACTATATAAGAATTTTTGGTGAGAGGGAAATACCAAAATGATCGCGATCTTCTCTCCTATTTAAGATTACTAAAAAGCAGCTTTATATCATATGCTCTTTTCATCGCCTCTCTCTTATATCATCTCCTCTCTCATATTTTTCATCGTTCTCTCTCTCAACTTTTGGGAGTCAGCACCGGCCGCCGCTGCTGCCGCTATTAGGTAACGTCCTTCCTTCGCTTTCTTCTTCTATGGTTTTATATTTTTCATCATCTCATATCTCTTTTTCGATTTTTCACACTACTACTAGGTGATATCACAACTGAAATTAACTTGGGTGTTAGTTGTTATAGCTATAACCAAACGTGCGATTTTTATTACTTGTGTTATTCATTAAAATTTTTGATTTTTGTTGTTTGATTTTGCTCTTCTATATGTAATTAGTAATTAATGTTGAGTATTAAAATTACTTATTTTAGTTATGTTATGATTTATATTTTTCCTGGTTTGTGGATCCGCACTTTCCCTTTTCTTTGGAGTTAGATAGCGTGGATAGGGTTTTCTAGAGTTCATGCTGGAATGGGTTGAAATATTTTAAACAAAGAATAACCCATGTTTTGTTTCTGATAAGTATCTCTTTTTGAAATTCAGAGTCATATTTGAAGTAGGTTCAAAATTTTCAAACTCGTATCAAAGTGATTTGACAGTCCGCATCCTATTGGGCGAGCCTTTGGAATAAAATCTACAATGAACTACATGATTTTGTATATATGTGCAAACCGATAGCATATATTTATATTTTTTTTAAGACTATGAATTTCAAGCAATTATCTTGAGTAGAGTGTGCGCGTGTTGGGGGGAATGAGAAGTCTTTATACAACGGTAACATTTTTACCACTACTTTTCGTGTACTTGGATTATTTAGCTTGTTTGTTATTGCTTGTAAATTTTAACCTGTTAGCAATGTTTTGAAAATTTGCATGTTTGGAATGGTTGGTGCTTGTACTTTCTGTTATAACTTTATTTAATGCTATGCTTGACTGTGGTGAATGGATTGTGCTGAACTACTGATAAGAATTGTGTTTGTGTGTGTGTGTGTGGGGGGGGGGGTTTCAATCCTGTTCCATCTTTATTTTGTCTTGCATTCTGTGCTTATATGTTATAATGCCTTCAAAGTAAAGCGTTTGAAATCAGTCCACACTTAATCCTTCTAGTGCCAAAGTAGTTCGTATCTAATTGTGTTTACCAATTGAAGTACATATGATCATGTTTAGCAATTTAATGGTTAAAATGTAGGCACCGTTTAGCTTGTTTATCGAGATAGTTCAATATTTATAGAACGTTGTGCAACAAATTTTCATAAACAGATAGTGCTAAAAGCGAGCTATAGTAGGAAATGACATTGACCCTATCACTTGTTCCTTGTGTTTACTTGATGTGCTACTTGCAGAATGTCTCAACCGATTCGAAAATATTGAATGAATGAAAATGACAGACTTGGGAGTGTGTATAGGCAGGGGGTTTCCTATTTTATTCTATTCGCTAGTGGCAAAGATGAAACGTCGACCATGTGTCCTTGCCCATGTAACAAATGTCGAAATAGGAAAAGGTTTGTGTATGATATAGTTAGAAAACATTTGATTCATAATAGTATAGAATCAACATATCGTGTATGGGTTTTACATGGTGAGAACCCATATAAGGATCGAATGGTAAATCGAGTTGAAGAAGAAAATAGTGAGGAAGGACTAGGGATAGGGAATTTTGTTGATGTTGCTTATGGCATGCATGAAGAATTAGTGGGTGATTTGAGTGGAGGCGATGGAAGTCAAGCCGAAGATGTTGAACCACCTATTGTTCTAGAACCTGATTTGGGTAAGAAAGGTACAATGAATATAAGAAAAAAGCAGAAGAAAAATTATACCCCTCATGTGAGGCTCCTGTCACAAACCTTTCAGCAGCTGTGGACCTCCATCACTTAAAGAAGCTGTATAATTGGTCAGGAAATAGTGTGACCGCGCTTTTGTCTATGTTGAAAACATGGTTGCCAGATGGAAACACTTTGCTTTCTAAGTATCCTACAATGAAAGCAATGTTGAAAGATCTTCGTATGAAAGCAAAGTGTATAGATGCGTGTGAAAATAACTGTATGCTATATTATAAGACTGAAGCTGATTTGACGGTGTGTCCTCAATGTGAAACCCCTAGGTACAAAGTAAAGGAGGGGAAATCGGGGAAGAAAGAAACAAAAGAGGCGAGAAAAGTATTGAGGCATTTCCCTTTGATTCCTAGACTCAAAAAGTTGTACACTATACCATGGAAAGCTCGTGAAATGACATGGCACAGTAGAGCGACACCTTCTTGGAATTATATAAGGCATCCAATCGGCTCGCTTTAGTGGAAGACATGTAAAAATGATTGGCCAGATTTTGCTAAGGAAGGGCGTAATGTTTGGCTTGGAATTGCAACTGATGGATTCAGTCCACGTGGTGTTCAATCCACTGGTTATAGTTGTTGGCCTGTTTATGTGGTGCCTTATAATCTGTCACCATCTTTGTGCATGAAATCTGAGTTCCACATATGATGTCGTTGTTAATACCTGGGCCGAAGGCACCGAGTCAAAACATCGATGTATTCCTTAGACCACTACTTGATGAGTTACAACAGTTATGGAAAGAATGGGTGGCGGCTTATGACATGCACAAATAGGAGCATTTTACTTTTAGGACTATGTTGATGTGGGGCATTCATGATTTACCAGCATATGGAAATTTATCAGGCTGTGTAACACATGGTTACAAAGCTTGTCCTATTTGTGGTGATGAAACTCTGTCTATGCATCTTTAGAACATAACGAAGATCGTCTATACAAATTACCGGATGTTTCTTAAATATGATCACCCAGTTAGACAAGGCAAGTACTTAGGACTTAAGACAAAAGAGTTAAACCCCCTTCCGCCAAGGTTAAAGGGAGAAGTAATTGAGAAAATGTTAAGCCGTATCCATTATGTACCTGGGAAAGTATTAAAAGGTACCAAACGTAGTATAGATGATGTGGATGTGGTTGCTATTGGAGATAATGAAGATTATGAAGTTACTGAAGCATGGTATAAGAGGTCTATTCTCTTTGAACTGGAATATTGGCCGAAGCATAAAATTTGACATGTTATTAGCGTGATGCATGATGAGAAGAATGTGGTAGAACACATAATAAATGTGATTCTTGACAAGAAAGACAAAACAAAGGATACAATTCAGGCACAAGAGGATTTGAAGAAAATGGGGATTCATAGTGGTCAATATAGTGGATGCAAACAGACCCAATCACAGGGAGATCTGTTAAACCAAAGGCCGCATTTGTCTTGAATAAAGATGAGAAGCTTGAGTTCTGCACAATTTTGAAGAACTTGAAGCTTCCTTCAGGTTTTTCATCGAACTTAAAAAATGTTGTCACTTTGATTCCTCCTGGTTTGCTTACAATGAAATCACATGACTATCACGTGATTATGTGTTACTTGCTTCCAGTTTTGCTTCAACATGTTTTTCCAAAACACCGCAATTTGCTTAGAGCTATTCATCAGATTAGCTTATTTTTTAATCTTCTATGTTCGAAAGTCTTAATCTGAAAGGAAATCCAAGTTGCCAAATACATGGTTGCATATGCATTGTGTGTATTAGAAAAGTATTTTCCAACCGCTTTTTTTGATATCAACATCCACCTCTTGGTGCATTTGGCTGATGAAGGGTTGATTTGTGGACCCGTGTATCCTAGGTGGATGTTTCCGTTTGAATGGTATGTAAAATGCCTTTACTTTTATTTCTTATTTAGTGGCAATTATTATCGACGAAACTACAAAGTACAATTTTGGCTTTTTTTTTATTTTAATAGGGCAATGAAAAGGTGTAAACATATTCCGAGCAATAAACGCTATGTTGAAGGCTCCATTGCGGAGTCCTATATTATTTCTGAATCTGTTAGGTATGCTATGGAGTACATGCCAAATTCAAGGGATGGAAATCACAAAGCTACTCGTTCGGCGTTTCTACATGAAGATGGAGAGTATAGTGATGAGGGGCCTATACTTGAGGGTAAAATTGTGATCCTAGGCAAGGAACAATGGATACAAATCCGTAGATGGGTTCTTTTTCGACTCGACGTCGAAAAACTTGATGAACATTACATGTTTGATTTTTTTGATAGATTTGACTCGAACATTTACTAGTCTAAAAAGTCGTAATAAATAGTCATGTCAAACTGCATAAACAAATTATAGTGAATATCGTGCCTTGCAAGCAACTGCACATGCCAGAAGAAAATGGGTAGCAAAGACAGAAGTGGAGATACAGACTGAGTTTATTGTGTGGTTATATGACAAGGTATTGTTTTATATATAATTTAGTTTAGTAGGATATTACAATTAGTATTTTAATTTTATCTATCTAATTGTCGTCTTTTTTTACTTCACAATTGTTGGCCGCAAAAGACACAGATTGTGACTTATGTTAATTTGTCCAAGGACCATTGTTCAAAGCTAAAATATATAAAAAGTACCATGTTAATGGTTTTGTGTTCTCTACTAGGTCGCATGATGAAACAGTTGCCACACAAGACAGTGGTGTTTGCATGAAAGCAATCACTACATTTACGTCAAGTAGGAAAGACAAAAATCCCATTGATGCATCAACAAAGTGGTATGGGGTTATCGATCAGATAATAGAATTGGACTATACGACCTTCCAATGTTGTCTTTTACTGCAATTGGGTGAGGGTGGAGGACAAGACCAATGGTTGTAAACTTTGTCTAGATTCTAATTTGGTGATGGTTAATCTCAATAGGTTAAAGAGTATTGATCAGTACTTTGATGAGCCAGTGATTTTTACTTCTGAGGCTAGTCAGGTATTTTACTCAAAGGATTTGAGAAATCCTAACTGGTGGGTAGTCATATATTCGCCTAGGCGATTGACAAGTCGAGTTGATGAACTAGATGCACCAACTGACTGCCAATCTATTCTTGAGGACCAACCTAATTTGCAGTCGTTGATGGAAAGTCTAACCTGATTGTAATAGTTGCACTATCATATTTGTGAGATTTTTAGTTGCATGTGAACTTCTCATTTTCTACTTTTAGATATATAAACTCTTTCTATTCTGAAGTTTGTTTGTGCAGTTGGATGAAAGGTGTGTTTGAGTTGTTTTTTATCTTTTTTTTTAAATCAAGAATGGTCTTTATAAATGTATAATTTTGAATTTTTTTGTTGTATCCTAGTTTTACCTATTTGTTCTAAATTTTTTTTCTCATATAGTATGCTATTTAATAATGGCACCAGGTTAATCTCAACCTATTGCTTCCCAACCTTCGAGTTCAGTCACACTTCCATCTCATAATTTAACTTTAGACCCTCACACATCTCAGCTTTCGGGAAACTCACCAACGATTACCAAGTTACCTATTAAGTTCGATGAGGATGGCGTCATTGTGGGTCCTAACCGTGCCAAATGGAATACCCAGGTTGGTATTTATGTTCGATCTCATATTCCAATTCATTACAAGGATTGGAGGAAAATAGATGGAAGCTTCAAGGATAATGTCTGGAATAAATTAATGGTAAGGTTTACATGTACTTTAATTTCGATGATAGCATCCATTATTCTTAATTATTTGTGTGTTTTCTAAATCCTATATCTACATGTTGTCCATCCCTATGTATGGAAATTTACTTAATATGAAATGAACAAGTCACTTTGTTCATGTAGGAAGAATTTGAGCCTAATGTTCCCCAAGCAATGGCACACCGAGAAGTTGAAAAAGACTTTCCCCAAAAGTTCAGATCAACAAAGTATGCCCTTAGGAAAGAGATTTTGCGTAAGTGCAGGAGCGTGGAAGAAGTTATTGCAGCATGCCCAGATGGTAAGGACCCAAATCATTGGGCTGCGTTTGTTAGAAATGAGAGTACTGTTGAAGTGAGAGCGAGAAACGCAAAGAATGCAGAGAATGCCAAAAAGAACATATATCGACATATTAATGGGCGGGACACATATGCCCATAAACTTCTCAATTGCGATGGTAGCTCTCTCAGTAATCCTCGTCGTGAGGGAGTGGGCCTAATTTTTAGAGACCATCATTGCCACCTGCTCGGCATTCTTGCCCAAGGACTGGGGATAGTTAATAACTATGGCGCGAAGTTTTATGTACTAATTATGGTAGTGGAATGTGCGGCAGCAAGAAACTGGACAAGAGTTTGGCTAGAAACAGATTCATAGTCAGTCGCATTAGCCTTCTCCCATGGACATATTCCTTCGATTTTGAAATCGAGGTGGGTTAGAGCAACTGTTGCAAAGCATGGAACCCCTTTAGATAAGGATGATTTTGTGTGGAGCGATGAAAGACCAACATTTGTTACAAAATTGGAAAATCCGGATTAGTTATACTTTAGATTTCTCTAGAGTGTAGGCAGATCCTTGATCAGCTCCTAAATGTGCGTTTTATTACCCGTATATTATTACAGTCCCTCTTACGCTTAATGAAAAGACAACTCATAGCTTTTACTACCTTTTTTAGGTTAAGGATTATTTTAGACCACTTATCATAAAAGTTGCGTCTTAGCACCAAAAGGAGCCTTAATCACGCTTATTATGAAGACCAATAGTTACTGTGGAAAAATGCTGAAAAAGTCAAAGTCCTCAAATCAGAAGACCAAAGATGGAAGCCCTTATCTCAAATTATGAAGACTTTCTCCCTAAACCTACCTTGGACATTAAGAAACCAAAATGTAAAAGCAAAAGTGAAAAGGTGAGGTGTCTAGTTTGTAATGGAGAAGGGCAAATCTGTAAAAGGTAAAAGTAGGGGTATATAAGCTAAAAGCATGGGAGAGAGAAACCATCCATTGTGTTAGGATCCAAACCATTTAGTTTCTTTAATTTCTTGTCTTGTTTTTTCAATTTATGTTTTATTTTTTGTTGTTTTATTTCATTTCAATCTTGTTGTTTACTTGTTCTTATTCCATTTCAATCTTGTTTGCTTACTTGTTCTTGTTTTAAATCTTCAGTCTTGTTGCTTGCTTTCATTTCAATGTTTTAATTAATCTTCCCCTTCATGTTTTCAAGTCATTTCAATACAACAATCTAGCTTTCAAGTTTTCATAGCTTAGAACCATCCTAATCCTACAAGAGTCTACCTTTCTTCTTCATATATCCCTCACTCAAAATCTAAACAATTTAGGATGAACCTCAACTTCTAATCTAAAATCTTTTGAAGTATACTTCCACCACTACTAAAGCTTCAAATGGCGCCGCTACCGAAGATAAAGCTTCAAATGGCGCTGTCGTCATGGATTGAAGGAGTGAGAGTGATTGGTTGAGAATCTAAGAAGGGAGCATCATTCTCACCTCTACATTTATTTTATTTTTTTTTCAATTTTTTGTCATTTTTTTTATTGTTTCTCTGTACTGAGATACTCTTTTACAAATCAGGTTACGGGACAACGAAGTTGGAAAGGTGCTGAAGACACTAATGAAAGACGACAACTGTTTACCGGCACCGGCGAGCGTGGCAAGGGCGACCGCCTAGGCACCTCCAGTGAGAAGTGTAAAGTTTTGTTGTAGTCCAGTTGATTTGTGACAAACAATTGTACTCCAAGCCCAGATTTTGTAATAGAGTAGGAGAAAACAGTGGAACTTGTTTATAATAGTTAGTGAGAAAAAGAAAAACAAAAAAAAAAAAAAAAAGTGTTTTGATTGTTTTCTTATGATGAACATTAGTTAAACTTGGTTTAAGTTTTATACTTACCAAGGATTAGAGTTTTAATTTCCTTGGGAAGTTCAAGTGTGTAAGGCAAGTTGTGGATCATAGCTTACACACTTAGAATCAACTTGGCAATCAACACTCTAAGTCCAATTGACTCTAGTTAATCTAGGTGATTAATCTAAAACTAGTTAATTAGATTAGTATAATCTTAGTTTAGTTTTAATTTTGAGCCCTTGAAGGCAAAGTTGTATAAATTGTCAAAAACCCAACTTGTGGGCTTTTTAAGTGGGCCTTTATTGTAACTTAAAACATGGTAAAGCTCAGAAGGTTGGGCCTGATTCTCATATCAAGCGCCAACCGACATTGTCTTCTTCTCAAGCAGCGTGTAAGCACGGCTTGAGAGGTAAATTTAACTCTGCTTGAAGCCCAAGTAAGAATATACTTGGGTGTTAAAGCATGCTTACGTGACTGTTTGAAATTTACTTTCCGCACTACAATTTACATTCGCAAATAAGGCTGAACTTGAGCCATAACAACCATTGGGAAGTCATTACCCAATGTAGGTAAATTGGATGTTGCTTGATTCTTGAAGCCCTAGACCAAAAAATTAATTAAAATCAATCAACTAGAGCCCAAAGAAGTCACGCTCCTCCAGAAAAGGACAAAAATATAGCCACGAGGATTTAGAGTAATTAGTTACCAGATTCCGGTGGACCAACTACCTTCCTCACTCCCCTCCCTCAGATTCTTCATGAGTGAGATTCTTAGTAGCACACCACTTGGTGAAGTGACTGCCTACTCTTATGAGATGTGTAGTAGAGTCATCCTAGTCTCGCACCCAATTGTTCCTCTGAACAGGGCATAGTAAAATATAGACTAAAAGAAAATATTTTTAAAAATCCAAAAAAAAAGAATTTCTACTGTTTGTGCATCATCATTGATTGAGCATTCATGTCATATCAATATGCATCGCAACCATCATGGAATTACAATGCAACCCCAGAACCTTGTTCTTTTTGCGGTAGTCCTTATCACTGGCTATCCCATTGTCCATCATATACCGAATTCGAGTCTACTACGGGGAATCCTTACGATTACGAACCTCAATTTTCGAACTTCCCTAGTACCCCATACACTCAAGAGTTTTCCAGTCATGCCGACAATTCATGGAGTTCCACCACAAACAGTCAACCACCATTCATATATCCACCTGATCAGTCAGAGTACGGTTTCACCCAAAGCCCATTACCATTCACATCACCATCCATATCAAATTCATATTCCACTACATCCATCATAGACCAACTCTACCAGGAAATGGCCAAGCAAACATTACTAACTCAGCAAATAGCAACTACCTTATGTTTTCTCCAATCCGATTCAAATAATGCCACATCTGAGACTAATATTCTTCCTACCAGTCCATAACCAATCCAACAAGAGAAACAAAGTGTTACTATAACAAAGCCCATTTCTAAAGCCCATCCTGATATTAATGACCAATTAAAATCCCATCACCATCCACTTGACTATTGTGTGAATTCCAGATCCTATGACGATGACTGTTTGCCTGAAGTCACAATTTCTCTCACATGTCTTAATACATCATCACCCATAAATGAGAAAACTCCGGCAGAAGAAACTCAAGAGCTGATAAGAGCCCAAAACTGTAGTTTTAACCCCTTAACATTAATACTTTTAGACCAATTATGCGAGTAATAAATAAGAGTTAATGCTAATTACGTGCTTTTATGTATTTTAGGCATTGAAGTCTATTTTGTGCAGAAATGTGCCACTTTGGCGATATAAAGGAGTAAGAGTTGGTTGTTAAGAAGTTCTGTGAATAAAGACCAAGATTTAAGGAGAAAAAGCCTTTGTAAAGCCCGGTTAGAAGCTGAGAAGTCAGAGTCAATGCGGGCAGAAACAACACACAAAAGTCAGCAGAACTTCCGAAGACCGTATCTTTAGATTCAGGCCTCAGAATTGGGCCTACCTTATGTCAAAACGACTGGATCGGAAAGAGCTTTCCAATGGTTGAAGCATTGACCCAATTAGAGGAGCAAAAGTAGATAAAAAGCCTGATGAAGTCAGATCCAACTGAAAAGGGCCCTGTGGACTGAAGAGATTCGGTTTTGGGCTCGATTTTCCAGCCCAAAACATGGCTCCTCAGCCCATGTATTAAAAAGTGGATCTAGTCTCCTCCATTTGTATGGAGAAGACTTAGCTCTTAAAGATAACCTAGATCTAGATTAGAAAATTAGGTTAGACTCCATTAATTAGTTAGAATAGCTTGTTTTAGATCTAATTTTTACCTTCAATTAATTAGTGTTAGAACAAAGTAGATTATTATTTAGAATCAAATTTAGTTTTATAATAAAGAATTAGTTCTTCATTTCAATTTAGTTATTGATTAAATTCTTATTTAGTTTTAATTGTTTTAAATTCATAAATTAGGTTGTCTTCATTTTGATTCTTAGACTATTGTTAAAATTAGATTTATAAAGTTTAAATTAGTTATTAAATTATGACTTGTTATTATTGTTCTTGTGTTGGGAATGATAGTATAATGATATTAGGCTAAAACCTCCATTAGAGGAGGTTAAGGAAGTCATATGAGGATGATTGCTTGTTAGAATAGTTGTTATTTAGAATAGAAATTTCACATCTCATTATTCTCACCATTGTTCTTTGTATTTGATTAATTGAATTCTATTTAGTCTTGATAGATTAAGAGTGGAACGATTTCGTACTCTATATATTGCATGAATATATATGTGAGAGTAGGAAATAAAATAATTGATAAATCGTATGAATCAGGTTAGAGTAATCTAGTTGAGTTTTTACGGGTTATCAAGAGCATATATTGGAATCGACACACTTGCAAAATGACATTGAGAAAATTTCTGAAGATCTTGGTAGAGAAGACAAAGAAAATGAAGTGCTTAGAAAAGAGGGAATACAATCTATGGTGGAAAGTGGATTTCAATTTAGTTTGGTCGTTAAATACTTATCGATTGAACAAATTTGTGACATCCTTACTATTGTAGATATGAACCACAATCTTGTGGAAATGCCAAAACTAAATGAAGAATTCTCTGAGTCCTCGAGATCATGCGAAGAACCTCCACCTAACCATCACCATCCCAATTTAACACCTCTTGAAATCCAACCTCCATTCATAAAAAATCCACAAATTTCTGAGGACTACACCAATAAACCAATTCAAAGAAACCTCAAATTCACACTTAAGCCAATTGCCTTTGAGATCATTCATAATTTTCTAAACCTTCCCAGTAAAGAGACTTTACCCAATATACAAACACAAGAGTTCATCATTTCAGTAGTCGAGAAACGTGGTATGTCCTATCCCCCATCAATTGAGCCTCATGAAGGACATTCACTACCAACCTCCCACTCTTTCGGACAAGTCAACTATGACAGGTTATTGCATAAGTTCCATGATGGGTTACACAAACATCATCTTATCATTCTGCATCTTACACTCCAACTACATCATTTCATTCTGTTTGGGGGTGTATGCTTTCATATGTTTTTCTATAAAGATCCCCAACTATTTAGATTATTAGTATATAGTTAACAGCATATCATATATCTCATGCATAGTCTTGGGGAATCTGACTTAAAATGACCCCACATATAGTCTTGAATATCTTACTATAAAATATTCATGTTATGGTTTCTCGATACATTCCATAGGAATGCATCCTTAAGGTAACCACACCTATCCACTTGGAGGATGTGGTTGTAAGTGTTGGAGTCTTAGTCCACAATATATCTCGCATATTCCACGTTTACACTTTTACTCATCGTTTGAGTTGTGTACCCCTATGGAGCAAGTATACAATTTTTTCTTTTCTTTATTTTACACTTCTTTTATAATAGTTTTTTTTTTTCATTCCTGTCATTTATAATTCCTGTCTTTATTTTCATTTCCCTGTTTTCTATTTTTACATAAGCATTTTTCTTTCAATCTTCACCTTTGACGCTGATTAGTCTTTCGTCTATAATAAAAAAATGTGAAACAAAGTAGAAGGCGATGGGGATTGAGTGAAGGTGTCTTACGGTTGTCTCTCATGGTTGTTTAGCATGTCTCGTCTTCCATAGACATACCATACCGCGGGATGGTTGGCAGCTGGAGCCCTTGATTTCGAATTTTTTTTCTTCTATGGGTGATTTCTAAATGTTTCGAGCTTCGTCTTTCTCTCTGGTTGGAATGACTTTAACTAGGGCTAACTAGAAAGTAGGAGCTGAGAGACTAGATTATCTAGAAATAGAGTTAGTCCTCTTCACTAAATTTGCCTACTTGCAAAACAAGAGGTGGAAGATCTACGGAGGCCAAACCATAGGATGGTTCGCAATTAGAATCACTTAATTTCAAGCACCTTCTATTGGGAGGATCATTTTCATCATAATGATTTTTCTTAGTAGTTTTATAGTTTATATTTTCCGATCATAGTAGTTTAGGAACATAAAAACCAAAAAGGCAAAAACAAATGTTCCTTTCTTTCTTTAATAAAATTATTGTTTTCACCACGCTTATAATAGATGATTCTCGATACATCAATAGTCAAGTGATTTTCCAAAAAAAACAAAATGTTTTCAAGTAGTAACATCTAGAATCACTGCTTTTGAGTACGAGTATCTTAAAACATCTCTCCGTAATTTTCAAAACTAGAGGATATAAAAATAAAAATTATACGCCTCGGAGTAACCAAAATGATACTGGATCAACGTATAATTTTATCTTCTTGTCAAAACCTCTATATGGTTAAAGATGTCTTTAGATTGAGAAAAACAATTACTCTAAAAAAAAAAAAACCACATACACACATTTCTGCATTATACTTTTTATTTCTTCAATCGTAGTATCATAATCATGCATGCATATTAGATTTTATGCATTATATGTTTTCGAATATACAAAAAACCCAAAAAGGTTTTATAGTAGAATAAATATCCCTAGTATAATAAACTATGTATTTCTGGTTTTATATCAAACAACCCACGCCCCAAACTTATTTGGGGGTGGCGTATTTTTATCACGAAGAACAGAATATAGGTGTATCGCCATTTTTGCTCATGTTTCTATGGTAATCTCTTTCCTTATCTCTTCATACTTTGAGGACAAGTATAATTCTATGTGGTATAGTAACATTTTGCAAAAACTAGGCATTTTCTAAATAGTATTATATATAATAGTATATTTCTTCCTTTCTAAAAACAAATTTCGAAAAAGACCAAAAATATTTTTCCGTTTAGTATTAAAAAGTTTTGTTTCCTTTTTCTATGATGAATAAAAAGTTTATAAGTCTCATTCTAGCAATAGAGTAAGGACTTGTTCTTCTTACTTAGACTAATATACGTACAATAGTTTCTGCATCTTTTCATGAATGGCATGCATCAGCATTTGTTTGTATATATCAATGAGTTTCCGAAGCTAAGGATAGAACAATTAAGTTCCATATCCTATGAGAATCTAGCCAAAAAGCCTCATCTGAATGATTATTGAGTGATGACACAAAGGAAGTCTGGGGAGAAAGACCACACGTCCACTTGTTTGATTACCATGCCATATCCTATGAGGGAATTTAGGCCCTTTTTGGATCGATATAGCCAAATAAACGTTAAAAATCCAAAAAGATAGTTTTCCTCTAGTTACCCCTCTTGAGCCTTCACCCTTTCTAAAAGCCTTTTTATTCTTCACCAAAAATTCCTAACCCGTTATAACACACAATAAAAAGCTTACCCAGTTGATGAGTTAAGAACTGGATGGTTATCAGAAAAAGAGTAGAGAAGACGTTGTACAAAAACATAACAGTTATTTGCTTCAAAAAGAAAAAGTTTATGCACTAATATACGTACAATAGTTTCTGCATCTTTTCATGAATGGCATGCATCGGCATTTGTTTATATATAGCAATGAGTTTCCGAAGCCAAGGATAGAACAATTAAGTTCCATATCCTATGAGAATCTAACCAAAAGCCTCATTTGAATGATTATTGAGTGATGACACAAATGATGTCTGGAGAGAAAGACCACACGTCCACTTGTTTGATTACCATGCCATATCCTATGAGGGAATTTAGGACCTTTTTGGATCAATATAGCCAAATAAACGTTAAAAACCTAAAAAGATAGTTTTCCTCTAGTTACCACTCTTTAGCCTTCACCCTTTCTAAAAGCCTTTTTATTCTTCACCAAAAATTCCTAACCCGTTACAACACACAATAAAAAGCTTACCCAGTTGATGAGTTAAGAACTAGATGGTTATCAGAAAAAGAGTAGAGAAGACCTTGTACAAAAACATAACAGTTATTTGCTTCAAAAAGAAAAAGAAAAGAAAGAGAAGAAAATAAGGACCCATCCATCAAAAACCAAAACTCCAAAAAAAATTTCGAAGGAGTCAAAAATCGAATCTCCTTAAAGTTCAAAATCAAAAGGAGACGATATCAGAAACAAAAAGAATCAAAAGAAAAGTTAGAACTCCCAAAATTCAAAATCATATGAAGTCACAAAGCCAAAGGGCTAAAAGAATGTATCACAATTCGGAAGCAAAAGAACAAAACGAGCACTACTAAAAAAAATGCTTGTTGTGTTATTTTTTAACCGACACAACAAGCCTGATGTGTCTTGTTTTTCAGATTTACAAAGAGACACAAGTAGTGGTGACACAACAAGTTTTTGTAAAACCAACACAACAGATATAGCACTTGTGTCGGTTTGTTAGTATAAATTGACACAATAGGTGTACTACTTGTGTCGGTTTTTAGTATTTCACACCTGTAAATTTGCTTTGGGAAAGCACAAACCGACACAAGAAATAGAATTATTGTGTCAGTTCTTCAAACGGCACACAATTGGATCCGTTCTTGTATCACTTTTAGTGGATCACCTGTTTCGAAGAAAATATATGAACAACAATTGACAATTGGCCTCTATGAAAGCATTACCATCCACATCAATATAACACAACAATCTAAAAAACAAACTCTTTTCATTAATAAATAATTTCATTATCCGACATCAGTTTACAACCAACCAACCAAGATACAACTTCAAACATTTACAAAACCAACAAAATAAAACCTAATCAACCTAGACTAACACCATGCGAGAAAATCATTTCATGTCTAACTTATCCATCCATCCAGCCATCATAGCATTCTATTAAGTTCAATCTACAAAAAAGAAAAACAAGTTAAACAAAAGGATAAAGTAGTTATTTTCAGTAGATCGTAAAGCGACAAAATCCAATATAGTATAGAATAAAATACAAGTATGGTACATAAAGGACTACTAGTTCAAATGGCAGAACCTCAAATATATTCCAGGGTATTGAAGTAAGTGAATATACACAAACGAAAAAATATTGCAGTAATTCCAAACTCAACATGCACTAATCCAAAGAAAATACCCGGAAGCTCAAGAACCTCAAGAACGGATAGATAAGATCAAACATGACAATTGCCAATCTTCAATACAACTACAAATAGATATTCAATCACACTTGAAATGTTTTAAGTACACTGCCACCAATATTCCACCTGGTAGCTTGATTCAAGCTAAATAGACTCTCTTGGTGAGAAAAAAAATACCTCTCAATATGGAATAAAGTTACTCAGCTCCTTAATTCTTATAGCTAGCATTACCGTTTCAAAAAAATATATATAATAAAAAATGAAACTTATATCAAACCAATTAAGAATGGGTGGCATGCATTCATTCAAGGAACTTAGCCCTATGGACTATTTAACAAGCAAGCTTATAAAGAAAATGCAACATTTGACACCCTTCTAAGTTCTAACAGATGAAGGTCAATGAAGGCATGAATGAATAAATATGATTTAATTATATAGAACCCGGTAGCTTAGACAAATAGCAGTGATGATCATTAGATTGAAGGACACCTATACTTGAACTATACATACTTTAAGTACATTAACTTATCTGGAGTCTCCAACAAAATGGACAATACATGAAAATATATAGGTCTAAAGTCGCTTGGTCAGTGAAAGAACTATAGATTTGAATTACAATATTATTGACTAAATGACAGGGAACGAAAAAAATCAGAAATGCCCTTATAGCGTGCATTAATAGAAACAAAGGTACACATTCATCCTTTCATAGATGTATACAGGAAGTATAAGGCCAAACTTGGCTAGAGTTAGCCAGAATGACAATTTAACAAAAATGCTTCAACGAGAATGAAAGAACTTGCCTTGGAGAACTTTTTCAGGAACAATACCGAACAAAGCTGCTCGTTTCTACAAAACTCCATTAATCTGAAACAAGAAAAAATGGGAAAAAAAAAAGTCAACGTGATGTCAACTATGGCCAACCCAGCACCTAAGACCACATCCATAACCAACTTCAGAAATCCCATTACAAATGCTAAATCATTAACTCAAGGGGACTACACCTTAGTATACCCAAAAATGTCAAGGCCTTAAGTCTCGACATACATCGACTCACAACAAATGACGACCAATTGATAGTACTAAAGCACTAGTTCTGAACATTTCAGTAGTTCTAGAGGATGCCCACTGAAATCACAAAGACAGCGGTGAAAATGGTTTGTAAAATGGATTTGAAACGACAAAGATATGGCCAAAACAAGATTTAGTCCATATGACACCGAAATTATACCGTATCGACTCGCCTCTATGATTTGTTTTGCATACGTATTCAGATCTTCCAACATAGTTGCAGTCCAAATACTGTTGTTGAAATAACCATAGCAAAGCATAAATAATCTACCACAAGTCACAAAAATAGTTCTACACAATTCTAAGTGCGTCATAAACTCTATTAGCGAGACTGTTTATTATACATGGTTATAAATATCAGCACTATGCATGAACTAAAGTCCAACAAAATCAAATGTAATTTAACACAAAGAAAGCATGATTAAGTATTGAGTTAAATCCCTAGCATGCTCTTAACATTGTGGAAGTAAAGAGGAGGAAACACCTACCTCAACCTTGAGCAACCAATGAACTATACAACAAATAACAACTAACCCACTCTAAAACCAACAAAATGATGAGGAAATTTAAGAACTCCAGTCTCATTTCACAGCAAACTAAAACCAAACAGTCCATATGCAGAAATTCTAACATGCACAGAAACAAGAAAAGCACGAATTAACTAAACACCAATTTTAAAAATCGGAAACTTTACCCTAGATAGATATTGCTTGGTTAATTAAGACTCAAATCTTCATTTCCTATAGATATAGCGAACAAACAATCACTTTCCAAATCCCAACAAGAAAATTAAGTTGTAAAATATCAACAACCCTCCCCCCCCCCCCTCCCAAACAAATTTCTATCGTTCCAATATATTTAGGAGGCAAGTTTGAATTGAACTTACCATGAAAAAAATCAATCATAAACAATTCAACAAAGTAGACATGGATTAGTCATTATTCTATCTTTTATACACTAGCAGTAGCCACATATATCTTAATCATCCTCACATGCTTGTAAAGTTAATTTATACAGACTTTCCAAGATGCACACAAATATAGCACTTATGAATTTTCCCAAATCTGCTTTTGTTAGTAAAAGATCAAACAATTAAAAATAACAAATTGATCTCACAATAAAATTTCACACCTTTAATACTAATTTAACCTACGATTTGATTCTAATCACAAAAAATGAAAATTCAGCTACATAATAACTTGAAACAAAAAGAAAAATTAAATTTACTTGGAAGCAGAAGCAGATTATGTTAGAAAAATGGTTGTAATTATGAAATTCATCAAAGCCATTTTTCTTCTCTTTTCTCTCTCTCTCTGTAGAAAACCCCGAAGTCTTAAACCGTACCAACATAAGAACATCAATTCAAAGACAAAATCTTAAACCGTACCCTAATTACATTGGAAGAGAGGGATATATATATATATATATATATATATATATATATATATATATATATATATATATATATATATATATATATATATATACATTGGAAGAGAGAGGGATATATATATATATCAAACAAATTAACTAGCAATAATCTAGTAAAGATCAATAGGATAAAATGAAATTTGATACCTTTCATGCACACACAGATTTACAATGAACTCTAGAAATTAACCGACGCGTTGACGAGTGGGGGACGAATAGGGTTTGATGTACTAGGGTTAGTGTTTTGTGGTGTTCAAATTTTGAAAGTGCGAAAAAGCTAGAGTTTTTTTTTGTAACGAAGAGGAGAGAGACAAAAATATTTTTGGAGCTGGATACATCAAACATTTCACTGTCGAAATTTTAATGTGTCGGTCTCATGAAGCATCGAAAACACTACACTCAAAGTTTTCACCCAAGCGACACAACAGCTAGAGTTGTAGTGTCTGTTTGAGTATAACTGACACAATTGAAGAACTTGTAGTGTCAGTTTTTGATGAAGTGACACAACAAACCTGATCCTAATACAAGCAAACCTCAAACTGACTGGTGCTATGAGACAACATGATAGCTTGGCTTTGGCTTGGATTCTAGGTATTGAACTCGTCTCCCCTCCAGTGAGATACCTAGGACTTCCTCTCATATTAGCTAGGCTTGGAATCAGAGAATGTCAACCACTGATAGATAAGGTCCCAAGCAGAATCAAGAATTGGAAAGCAAAACTGCTATCTCATGCAGGTAGATTGCAACTCATACTATCAGTGCTTGGCTCACTACATGTTTATTGGGCCCGAACATTCATTCTGCCAAAAACAGTTCTTGAACAAGTTGAAAAAATTTGTGCGACCTTTCTGTGGAGTGGTATTGATACAAAGAGATGTGTGCACCAAGCGAGCCGAAGAACCACATGCAAGACAAAGGAAGAAGGGGGTCTGGGGATCATGAATATGGAAGTATGGAACAAAGGAGCCTACTGTGGTTTGGTCTTCAAAGTAGTGGCGAAGGAAAGTAGCATCTGGGTTGACTGGGTATGGAAGAACCTTTTGGCCCATAAATACTTGTGGACGATGACAGTCCCGCAAGACTGCTCATGGTCATGGCGGAACATTTTTTTCTGAGCGAGAAAAAGAAGCGAGAGAGCTCATTCAGTACTTGATCACCAATGGTAGAGATACATTAGTATGGCACGATCTATGGTATCATAGTAGCCCTCTTTTGTTCAATGCGCAGGCAGTTGCTGAAATATAGCTCCCACTAAATGCCACAGTGGATCAACTCTTAACAGAAGGTGATTGGAACGAAGTGGTACAGAATATCCAGTGTAATAGGCTACGAGAGGATATCTTGAGTACACAAATTAACAAGCATCTAGTTCAAGATCGAGTGGTGTGGAAACCTCATCAGAGTGGGAAATTCACGTTGAGAAGTGCATATGAAGCCCTGAGGGTAAAAGATGTAAAAGTTAGATGACAGAGACTTGTGTGGGGCAGATGGGTTATCCCAAGACACTCCTTTATGACCTGGCAGCTGTTTTCTAATAGCTTATCAACGCAAGATAGGCTAGTGCACAAAAAAATCCTCAATTCCTCCTACTGCTGCTTGTGCAACCAAAGTCGAGAATATTCAAATCATCTCTTCTTTGAATGCGCGTATTCGCGAGAGATCCTTGATGGTATAAAATCAGTCCTGGGCATTATAACGGATGTTAGAAGTTCAAATAGGGAGTGGTCATCGCTGCTGCGGTTATGTAGAGGATCCAGCTTCGTGGCAAATACTTATAAGGTCTATATTTGTGCGGCAGTTGATGGGATATGGAAAGAAAGGAATGGGAGAAGGTTCAAGAGTAGGGAGAGACCTGCGAAAATAGTCCTGAGGAAAATCAGCAGAGAAACAAAGAGGTATGTTCAGACGCAAACAGCTGAGATTGAAGATTCGCTGGAAGCTAGACAGCTTTGTCAGACATTAGGAATTCGGGTAAAGTTCAGAGAAAGGAAGAGGCGAGAGTGCAAGTAGCTTCCTCCGGAGGAAGGCATGGTAAAGCTAAACGCAGATGGTGCTTTGACGGCGGAGGGGTCCGGCCATGGAGGTATAATCAGGAACAGTCAAGGAGAGGTGGTAGCAGCCTATACGGGAAGCGGTGATGTACAAGTTGTTCTCTATCAGGAGGTGAAAGCAATCGCGATTGGACTCGAGCTATGCACTGAATTAGGATATAAAAAGGTGGAAGTTGAAACTGACTCCCTTACAGCAGTGAATATCATCACAAAAATTGCAAAACCACCATAGACTTGTTCGAATTTGGAAGCCATGATATCAAAGTTAGCTGCCACATTCAGCTACTGCTCTTTTGCGCATGTTTTCAGGAAAGCTAACAAGCCGGCAGATTTGCTTGCAGGGCTGAAGATTTCTAACTGTAATGACTTAGTAAAGTTTACTCCTCCCCTAGATAGAGAATTGTATAGACTCATAGAGGAGGATGCTATAGGTACGATCTATGTAAGACTTGGTTGATTTATACATGTAAGGGTCAGCCTAACCCTAGCTTATCTTTTTTTTAAAAAAAACCTCAAACTGACATAAAAAGTTGATGTGTCGGTTTCCCACATACCCGACACACCAAAAACCGACACAAAAACAATTTTTTTTAGTAGTGGAGGTTCTTCTATGGTTACAAGTATCTTGAAGACCCAGTTTCTTGACTTATCATATTTTGTTTTTCCCTTCCTTTTTCTTTCTAAACCATCACCCTCGCCCCGTAAATCCTAATAAAAGACCTCTAGCTCGATTAGGAATAGGATGATGTGATAGTAAGTGGCAAGCGTGTCTTTAGACGTCATTTGAGTATGCGAGGAATATAAGTGTCAGCTGCAGTTGAGAGAACGAACCTTGAGTGAATCTATCAGAGAGTTGTGATTGCAGCACACCCCTGTGAGAACCCACCTTAAGGAAACTTTCCAAAAGCCTCGAAAACGACTCTGCTTTTGCATTTCATTGCTCATGTTTTGTGCATTTATCTTTAGATGATTAAATTACTGTACATATATTATTCTAAGTTCAAAGGAATTTGTCCTTATTCACCGCTAATGAGATGTATGAACTTCTGAGAATAAATAAGGAAACAAGACCCTTTTTACTAAATAGAAAAAGTTTGTGAGTACCTTCACTAGAAAACTCTCATGAGGCTTAAAGCTCGTTCACTAGGGAATTCCTAGTGGTTTAAGGCCTTGTTGCATATGGTCAATGCAATCGAACTCTGCGAAACGAGATTAGTATAACTGATAATAAATCACTCATTTGGGAACTTAGTTTTTTCTCTCATCCTTGCTTGAGGACAAGCAAGATGCTATTTGTGGGTGGTGATCAGCTCCCAAATGTGCATTTTATAACCCGTATATTGCTGCATTACAGTCCCTATTACGCTTAACGAAAAGACAACACATAGCTTTTACTACCTTTTTCATGTTAAGGAGTATTTCAGACCACTTATCAAAAAAAGTTGCATCTTAGCACCAAAAGGAGCCTTAATCACGCTTATTATGAAAACCAGTAGCTATTGTGGAAAAGTGCTGAAAAAGTCAAAGTCAACCGGTCAAAGTCAAAAGTCAAAGTCCTTTAATCAGAAGACCAAAGATGGAGGCCCTTATCTCAAATTATGAAGATTTTCTCCCTAAACCTACCTTGGTCAGGAAGAAACCAAAAAGTAAAAGCAAAAGCAAAAGCAAAAGTGAAAGGGTGAGGTGTCTAGTTTGTAATGGAGAAGGACAAATCTGTAAAAGACAAAAGTAAGGGTATATAAGCTAAAAGCAAGGGAGAGAGAAACAATCCATTGTCTTAGGATCCAAACCATTTGGTTTGTTTAATTTCTTGTCTTGTTTTTTCAATTTATGTTTATATTTTCTTGTTGTTTTATTTCATTTCAATCTTGTTATTTACTTGTTATTGTTTCATTTCAATCTTGTTTGCTTACTTGTTCTTGTTTTAAATCTTCAATTTTCTTGCTTGCTTTCATTTCAATGTTTTAATCAATCTTCCCCTTCATATTTTCAAGTCATTTCAATACAACAATCTAGCTTTCAAGTTTTCATAGCTTAGAACCATTCTAACCTACAAGGGTCTACCTTTCTTCTTCATATCTCCCTCACTCAAACTCTAAACAATTTATGATAAACCTCAACTTCTAATCTAAACTCATTTGAAGTATACTTCCAGCACTACTAAAGTTTCAATCCCTTTTTGTACCTCATGGTGGAAACTTTTTGTATAACTTTATTTATATATTAACATATTCACATTTTGCCTGCAAAAAAATAGTTTAGTATAGTTTAGGGTTAGGGTTTGTAGCCTCCATTAGAACCTTTCAATAAAAGGTTTGGTTATATTCAATTCTTCATTACATTATGTCTTTACTTTATTGTTTTAGTTTAATTAATCCGATGACACAATGCTAAAACCTCCATTAGAGGGCGTTTATGAAGTTACGGGAGGATGATTGGTAATTAGTTTAGTTATTGTTTTGTAATTAGAGTTTCAAGTTCTTCGTTGTGAGTTTCTAGAGATAAAACTCACAACGGAGAAATAGAAATTAGAAACCCCATCAAAGAGATTTGTGGGGGTGCTAATCTCTCATGCTAGTAAAACCTTGATCAGAGATGAATTGGCATTCACTAGGGATTAAACAAGCAATTTGACAACTAACTAATAGTCAATCAAATTGTGTGGTGAAATTTTCCCAATCTAATATCTTCTATCATCATTTAAATCACTGTTTAGCATCTTAAAAGTACTGTTTTCATATCATATTACTCTCATTAGTGAAATAGTTTAGTTAATTTAGAAAAGTATTCAAGTACGTGCAACCAAGAGTGGATTGAACAAGATTACTTTTAATATAACAACATATGTAGAGAGTATAAATTAATTGATTAACATGAATTCAGTAGAGTAAAAACATTAATTTCACATCTATTAAACCTTATTTATCAAATGGTGTGATAAGCACCCAAAACTGTAGTTCAAACCCTTTAATAGTATTACATTTAAACCAATTATGTTTATAATAAATAAGAGTTAGTATTGTTTATGCGTTTTTGTGTATTTAAGGCCTTGAAGCTGTTTATGTGCTTAAAGACACAATTTTGCATGCAAAATGAGTCAAGATGATTGCTAGAAGAGTTCTACATTTAAATCCCTATAATCAAGAAGAAAAAGTTTTTCCAAGCTCAGTCAAAGTTAACTCGGGTAGAAAAAGGACAAAAAACCAACGAAAGTTCAAAAGGACGTATCTTTAGATTCGGACCTTATCATTGGGCCTACATTATGTCAAAACGACCGGCTCTGAATAAGTTTTCCAATGGACTTAGCCTTGCCCCAATCAGAGCTGTACAGGTAAATGAAAAGGGTACTGAAGTATTTTCCAACATAATTGGCCTTTTTAGACTTAACCGAATGGACTTCAGGCTCACATTAGAGGTCTATGCACCAAAAATGTAACCATAATCCTCTCCTATATAAAGACGATTAAGGTTAAACCTAACTTGACTACTCCTTCATTAGTTTAGTTTTAATTAGGTCTCTCTCTCCCCTTTCATTATTTTAGTATAGTTCAGGGATAGGGTTTGTAGCCTCCATTAGAACCTTTCAATAAAAGGTTTAGTTATATTCAATTCTTCATTACATTATGTCTTTACTTTATTGTTTTAGTTTAATTAATCCGATAACACAAGGCTAAAACCTATATTAGAGGGGGTTTATGAAGTCACGTGAGGATGATTGGTACTTAGTTTAGTTATTCTTTTGCAATTAGAGTTTCAAGTTCATAGTTGTGAGTTTCTAAAGATAGAACTCATAACGGAGAACTAGAGATTAGAAGCCCCATCAAAGAGATTTGTGGGGGTGCAAATCTCTCATGCTAGGGAAACCTTGATCAGAGATGACCTGGTATTCACTAGGGATTAAACAAGCAATTCGACAACTAACTAATAGTCAATTGAATTGCGTGGTAGAATTTTCCCTCTCTATTATCTTCTCTCATCATTTAAATAACGTTTTAGGATATTAAAAGTACTATTTTCATATCATATTACTCTCATTCGTGAAGTAGTTTAGTTAGTCTAGAAAAGTATTCAATTACGTGCAACCAAGAGTGGATCAAACACGATTACTCTTAATATAACAACGTATTTAGAGAGTATAAATTAATTGATTAGCATGAGTTTAGTTGAGTAAAAACACTATTTTCACATCTATTAAATCTTATTTATCAAATAGTGTGATAAACACTCAAAACTGTAGTTTAAACCCCTTAATAGTATTACATTTAGTCCAATTATAATTGTAATAAATAAGAGTTAGTATTGTTTACGTGTTTTTGGGTATTTAAAGTCTTGAAGTTGTTTATGTGCTTAAAGACACCATTTTGCATGGAAAATGAGTCAAGATGATTGCTAGAAGAGTTCTATGTTTAAAGCGGAATAATCTTGAAGAAAAAGTCTTTACAAGCCCAGTCAAAACTAGGAAGTCAAAGTCAATTCGGGTAGAAAAATGACAAAAAGCAATCGGAAATTCAAAAGGATGTATCTTTTGAGTCAGACCCCAGCATTAGGTCTACATTATATTAAACGATCGGCTCACAATAAGCTTTCCAATGGACCCAGTCTTACCCCAATCGGAGCTGTAAAAGTGGACGAAAAGGGTAGTGAAGTATTTTCCAACAGAATTGGCCCTTTTAGACTTAAACTAATGGACTTTGGGCTCAAATTAGAGTCCCAAATTCCCCCTTTAAGTTCTATGCACCAAAATGTAACCCTAATCCTCTCCTATATAAAGAGGATTAAGGCTAAAACTAACTTGACTACTCCCTCATTAGTTTAATTTTAATTAGGTCTCTCTCTCTCTCCCCTTTCTTTAGTTTAGTATAGTTTAGGGTTAGGGTTCGTAGTCTCCACTAGAACCTTTCAATAAAAGATTTAGTTATATTTAATTCTTCTTTACATTATGTCTTTACTATATTGTTTTAGTGTAATTAATCCGCTGACACAAGGCTAAAACCACCATTAGAGTGGGTTTCTGAAGCCACGTGAGGATAATTAGTAATTAGTTTAGTTATTGTTTTGCAATTTGAGTTTTAAGTTCTTCGTTGCGAGTTTCTAGAGATAGAACTCATAATAGAGAACTAGAGATTAGAAACCCTATCAAAGAAATTTGTGGGGGTGCTAATCTCTCATGCTAGTGAAACCATGATCAGAGATGACTTAGTATTCTCTAGGGATTAAACAAGCAATTCAATAACAAACTAATAGTCAATCGAATTTCGTGGTGGAATTTTCCCTCTCTGATATCTTCTCTCATCATTTAAATCACTATTTAGCATCTTTAAAGTACTATTTTAATATTATATTACTCTCATTAGTGAAGTAGTTTAGTTAGTCTAGAAAAGTATTCAAGTACATGCAACCAAAAGTGGATCGAGCATGATTACTCTCCATATAACAACATATTTAAAGAGTATAAATTAATTGATTAGCATGAGTTTAGTAGAGTAAAAACACTATTTTCACATCTATTTAATCTTATTTATCAAATGGTGTGATAAGCACCCTAAACTGTTGTTTAAACCCCTTAATAGAATTACATTTAGGCCAATTATGTTTATAATAAATAAGAATTAGTATTGTTTACGTGTTTTTGTGTATTTAAGGTCTTGAAGTTGTTTATGTGCTTAAAGACGCCATTTTGCATGGAAAACGAGTCAAGATGATTGCTAGAAAAGTTCTATGTTTAAAGCCCAATAATGAAGAAGAAAAACTCTTTTCAAGCCCAGTCAAAGTTAGGAAGTCAAAATCAATTCGGGTAGAAAAAGGATAAAAAGCCATAGAAAATTCAAAAATATGTATCTTTGATGTCGGACCTCAGCATTGGACCTACATTATGTCAAAGCGACCGGCTCAAAATACTCTTTCCAATGGACTCAGCCTTGCCCCATTAAGAGCTGTAAAAGTGGACAAAAAGAGTACTAAATTATTTTCCAGCAAAATTGGCCCTTTTAGACTTAACCTAATGGACTTTGGGCTCACATTAAAGGCCTAAAGATCCCCTTTAAGATCTATGCACCAAAATGTAACCCTAATCCTCTCCTATATAAAGAAGATGAAGGTTAAACCTAACAAGACTACTTTCTCATTAGTTTAGTTTTAATTAGGTCTCTCTCTCTCCCTTTTCTCTAGTTTAGTATAGTTTAGGGTTGGGGTTCGTAGCATCCATTAGGACCTTTCAATAAAAGGTTTAGTTATATTCAATTCTTCATTACATTATGTCTTTATTTATTGTTTTAGTTTAATTAATCCGATGGCACAATGCTAAAACCTCCATTAGAGGGGGTTTATGAAGTCACGTGAGGATGATTGGTAATTAGTTTAGTTATTGTTTCGCAATTAAAGTTTCAAATTCTTTGTTGTGAGTTTCAAGAGATAGAACTCATAACGGAGAACTAGAGATTAGAAACCCCACCAAAGAGATTTGTGGGGGTGCTAATCTTTCATGCTAGTGAAACCTTGATCAGAGATGACTTGGTATTCTCTAGGGATTAAACAAGCAATTCGACAACTAACTAATAGTCAATCAAATTGCATGGTGGAATTTTCCCTCTCTAATATCTTCTCTCATCATTTAAATCACTATTTAGTATCTTAAAGGTATTATTTTCACATCATATTACTATCATTAGTGATGTAGTTTAGTTAGTCATGATAAGTATTCAAGTATGTGCAACCAAGAATGGATCGAACACGATTACTCTCCATATAACAACATATTTAAAAAGTATAAATTAATTTATTAGCATGAGTTTAGTAGAGTAGAAACACTATTTTCACATCTATTAAATCTTATTTATCAAATGGTGTGATAAGCACCCAAAACTGTAGTTTAAACCCCTTAATAGTATTACATTTAGCCCAATTATGTTTGTAATAAATAAGAGTTAGTATTGCTTATATGTTTTTGTGTATTTAAGGTCTTGGAGCTATTTATGTGCTTAAGGACACCATTTTGCATGGAAAATGAGTAAAGCTGATTGCTAAATGAGTTCTATGTTTAAAGCTCAATAATTAAGAAGAAAAAGCCTTTTCAACCCAGTCAAAGTCAATTCAGATAGAAAAAGGATAAAAAGCCAAAAGAATTTCAAAATGACATATCTTTGGACTCGGACCTCGGAATTAGGCCTACTTTGTGTCAAAATGACCGACTAGGAATAAGCTTTCCAATACACATAGTTTTTCCCCAATCAGAGCTGTAAAACTAGACAAAAAATTTATTAAAGTATTTTTCAGCACAATTAGCTCTTCTAGACTTAACCTAATGGACTTTGGGCTCACATTAGAGGCCAAAAGTCCCCCTCTCAGGTCTATGTAGGAAAATGTAACCCTAATTCTCATTTATATAAAGAGGATTAAGGCTAAACCTAACTTGACTACTCCCTTATTAGTTTAGTTTTAATTAGGCCTCTCTCTCCCTTTTCTTTAGTTTAGTATAGTTTATTGTTAGGGTTTGTAGCCTCCATTAGAACCTTTCAATTAAAGTTTTAGTTATATTCAATTCTTCTCTACATTATGTCATTACTTTATTGTTTTAGTTTAATTAATCCGGTGACACAAGGCTAAAACCTCCATTAGAGTGGGTCTATGAAGTCACGTGAGGATGATTGGTAATTAATTTACTTATTGTTTTACAATTAGAGTTTCTAGTTCTTCATTGTGAGTTTCTAGAGATAGAACTCATAACGGAGAACTAGAGATTAGAAACCTCATCAAAAAGATTTGTGGAGGTGATAATCTCTCATGCTAGTGAAACCTTGATCAGAGATGACTTGGTATTCACTAGGGATTAAACAAGCAATTCGACAACTAATTAATACTCAATCGAATTGCGTGGTGAAATTTTCCCTCTCTAATATCTTCTCTCATAATTTAAATCGCTATTTTGCATCTTAAAAGTACTGTTTTCATATCATATTACTCTCATTAGTGAAGTAGTTTAGTTAGTCTAGAAAAGTATTCAAGTACGTGCCACCAAGAGTGGATCGAACACGATTACTCTCCATATAACAACATATTTAGAGAGGATAAATTAATTGATTAGCATGAGTTTAGTAGAGTAAAAACACTATTTTCACATCTATTAAATCTTATTTATCAAATGGTGGTATAAGCACTCAAAATTGTAGTTTAAACCCCTTAATAGTATTACATTTAGGCCAATTATGTTTGTAATAAATAAGAGTTAGTATTGTTTATGTGTTTTTGTGTACTTAAGGTCTTGAATCTGTTTATGTGCTTAAAGACACCATTTTGCATGGAAAACGAGTCAAAATGATTGCTAGAAGAGTTCTACGTTTGAAGCCCAATAATCAAGAAGAAAAAACATTTTCAAGCCCAGTCAAAACTGGGAAGTCAAAGTCAATTCGGGTAGGAAAAGAACAAAAAGCTATCAGAACTTCAGAAGTATGTATCTTTGGAGTCGAACCTTGGAATTGAGCCTACATTATGTCAAAACGACCAACTCAGAATATGCTTTCCAATGGATTGATTCTTGCCCCAATCAGAGTTGTAAAACATTAAGAAAATGGTACTAAAGTATTTCCCAGCAGAATTAACCTTTTTAGACTTAATCTAATGGACATTGGGCTAACATTAGAGGCCCAAAGTCCCCCTATCAGGTCAATGCACCAAAATGTAACCCTAATCCTTTCCTATATAAAGAGGATTAAGGCTAAACCTAACTTGACTACTCCCACAGTAGTTTAGTTTTAATTAGGTTTCTCTCTCCCTTTTTTTTTGTTTAGTATAATTTAGGGTTAAGGTTTGTAGCCTCCATTAGAACCTTTCAATAAAAGATTTAGTTATATTCAATTCTTCTTTACATTATGTCTTTACTTTATTGTTTTCATTTAATTAATCCAATGAAACAAGGTTGAAACCTCCATTAGAGTTGGTTTATGAAGTCACGTGAGGATGATTGGTAATTAGTTTAGTTATTGTTTTGCAATTAGAGTTTCAAGTTCTTCGTTGTGAGTTTCTAGAGATAGAACTCATAATGGAAAACTAGATATTTGAAACCTCATCAAAGAAATTTGTGGGGGTGCTAATCTCTTATGCTAGTGAAACCTTGATCAGAGATGACTTGGTATTCACTAGGGATTAAACAAGCAATTCGACAACTAACTAATAGTTAATCGAATTGCGTAGTGGAATTTCTCCTCTTGAATATCTTATCTCATCATTTAAATCACTGTTTAGGATCTTAAAAGTACCGTTTTCTTATCATATTACTCTCATTAGTGAAATAGTTTAGTTTGTCTAAATAAGTATTCAAGTACGTGCAACCAAGAGTGGATCGAACACGATTACTCTCCATATAACAAAATATTTAGAAAGTATAAATTAATTGACTAGCATGAGTTTAGTAGAGTAGAAATACTATTTTCACATCTATTAAATCTTATTTATCAAATGGCGCCACTGCCAAGGAAAATATTTGAAAATTTCAATAAACTCTGCCGTAAAATTATTAAATTTCTACGGAAGATATTAACACGAACATATCAGTAAAAATATTTCTTAATTTTAGAAAATTCTGAAATTTTGCAAGCATAATCCTTAAGGTGTTATTGATTTACTAGAAAATGTTCAGAGCTTTCCTAGTTGTTTTACCTAGTGAACTAATACCATCTTTATAGTACTACATTTCAGCTTCCAAACAGTAAGTTGCTGGAAAAAACAGCAGAGTAAGGTCACTTAGGAAGTTCTAAAAATTCTAATATTTTAATAGGAATATCTATCTTAAGTCAGGAGTTTGAAGTACAAATTTGAAGAGTGTTTGACTTGTTTTGACCACTTAACTAGTGGATTATTTCCAGTGTATTTCTGTAGTTTTGCAATACTTCATTTATGGAACAACAGCCGATAAGGAGGGTTTGTAGAATTCCAATTGATCTAAAATTTTTATAGGAACACACATAATCTATCAGGAGTTTCCACTAAAATTTTAGCGATTGTTGACTCCGTTTTGATTGGTTAACCAGTCATTTGTTTGTATTGTGTACCGAAAACTATTTCACACAATTTGCAGGGCAGTAGAAGGACTCGTATGCCCACCCACTACAGTATTTCATAATAAAAAAATTTCATACTATACGGTATCTAGAAAACTTAAAGGATAGGGGTTATTTAATTAAGGAAAGTGCACGCACGGACAACCTCACTCAATTCTTAAGTGGCTTGGCCATTGGTTTGGAAAGGGTTTAGTAATGAAATTAGTACATCACCACATCCAATACTCGTATAAGTGTTCCAGTAGCAAAAGACGTGTTTCAAGGCTGTTGAAGGCACTATTTATACGCGTAGCAATGACGCTCTAGGTAACACCTCTTTACATCATCACATCTACTGTAAGAGGATTAAATATCTAGTAATAATCAGGTTGTTTTGCATGCTTAATTAGGTTCATTGCATATTAGACTTAGAATTTGTATGAGATTAAGATCTAGCATGCATAAACCTACTTTACTTGTTTACCATAGACGCAATACCACATGCCTATCTAGAAATTCACACACCATATCTATAGCAATGGCTCAAGAGACAGAGAGACCTCTCTTAGATATTTACAAAGCATTGAATGATGCACCACATTCTTGCAGCTACAGTAGAAGATTTTAGAATCCCCCTAACATCTTTAACTTACTACCTATTTTTCATGGGTTAGATCATGAGGAACCCTATCACCACTTACGTAGGATACAACAAGTATTAACTACCTTCCATCATCCTGAAGTAGGTCCTGAACAAATAAAACTTAGGTTGTTTCCTTTCACCCTATCTGACAAATCGGCTGCTTGGCTAACCACACAAAAATCGAACTCTGTGGACACATAGGAGAAACTAGTTGGGTTATTCATGGAACAATTCTACCCACCACAGAAGACCGATGAAATGCTTCAAAAGATCTATTTCTTCTGCCAAAACCCTCATGAATCTTTTTCAGAGGCTTGGAGTCGTTTTACGGATCTCCTAATAGAATGTCCCCACCACAACCTTCAGAAAGACACGCTTGTTCGTGCTTTCTTCAAAGGTCTTTCACAATACCACAAGGAGACTCTAGACATGAACGGAGGAAATTTCTTAAGTAAAAGTGCATCTGATGCGTATATCTTCTTAGAAGATCAATCAACTAAGAGGAGCAACTGGGGAGGCAATGAGTACTCCTACTCCAATACTGTTCATCAACAGCTAAGGCAACCAACATAGTTAAGGCTACACCCAACCCTGATTTAAAATCCCTCATTAAATCCCTCGCACGAAAGGTCGATGCCCTCTCTTTTAACGAACAAGAACCGAAACCCAATCCGGTCATGAACATAAATAGTGGTCCATGTAATGTATGTTTTAATCCCAACCATACCAATTCCTTTTGTCCCTTATTATACAGTTCACCTCCACCACAACCCGGAGATAATTACACTTTCACCAACCCTAGCACACAATGGATGCAGAACACTAATTATAATCAACAACAACATACGCCTCCATGTTTTAATTATCAAAATGTTAGGCCCACTACAAACTTCCACCAATTTAACCAACATCTAGGACAAGGAGATTTAGGTGACCAGAATAAAAGTTTAGTACACGTACCTCAATACTATCGAAATCATAACATAAACACTTAACAAAACTTAATCCAGTTACCCCTCTTATTACTGCACAACTGGCTAACCCATCAAAAGATGACTTACTATTAACCATGATACAAAACCAACAGCAACAAACTAATATGATGCAGGTATTGTGCCAAAAGGTACTTGATATGTCTCCTAACCACAATAATAACTAAAAAAGCTTGTTTCCAAGTCAAACATTGCCTAATCCTAAGTATACAAACACCGCCTTCGAAGTAAACAATATTCAATGTAATGGTAATATAATCCCAGGGAAACTATAGGCAATCACTACCCTTCGTTCAGGTAGAGTTGTTGATAACAAAGTAACTATGCCTAAAGATCACCCGCAAATGGAAGCTAATTCACTACAACAAATATGACATATGACATCACTAATTTTACATCACTTTCAGTGAAGTGATGTCATAAGAAAACTATGATATCACTTTTCTTAGCATGTGATATAATAATTAGCACAATTTTTTTTTTAACATCACTTATTTAATAAGCAGATGTAGTAGAGTTGTACAATGTCATTTTAATAAGTGATGTCGTGATAGTGATGTAGTAATACTTTTTTACGTCACTCGTCGTGTCACTTATAAAGTAATGTAATATCTATATATTCAACATTCCTTTAAAGGTGTTATCACTCACTGTGTCACTTATGAAGCGATGTAATATCTATCTATTCAACATCACTTTAAAAGTGACTAGGCCGATTTTTCAAAATCACTTATAATGTGACTTCCAGAAGTGTTATTATTATTATTATTTTGAAATATCTAGGGGTTAAGGATACCCCAACCTTTTATTTAACTCAAGAACACAAGTACACTTTTCCTTCATTATCCCCTTTGATCAATAAATTGAGTTTTTTATCCATGGGGGGGGGGGGGGATAAAGTACAAAATATCATTACACAAGGACCTATTTACTTTTGATAGATAATCAGTCACCTGATTTCCTTCTATAAAAATATGCTTAAAAATTACTTCATCAAACTTCATTCTCACAGCCCATATTTTTGCCACCAAGTTTCTATAATACCATGGTGGTTCCTCCTTCTTGTTCATAATATGGATCACTCTCAAAGAATTTGACTGGACTTCAACTCTCTGTACATTCAATTCTCTCACACCTTCAAGCCCTCTCTGAACCCCCAGTAGCTCCTGGTATAAAACTAATAGTCTTGTCGAACTTCCACTATATGCAAGTAAAACCTCTCCATTACAATCCCGCAAAGCTCCTCCAAAACCTGCTCTCTCACCTTGCAGAGATCCATCAGAATTAAGAGTATGGATTTCCTTCTCTGATTTCTGCCATCAAACCCACTGCTCCTCCTTTTGTTTGAACTTGGCTCCAATTCCTAATTTCAGCAACAGTGCTCTCAGAATTGCATCCTCTTTCACTGTTTCCAGCATCTTCCCTAAATAGAGCTTCATTCTATTTAGTGCTCGTAAACTGACTGCGTCAGGTGTTCTGTACTGTAGCTTCTTTAATCTCCAGTTTCTCTTATTCCAAATAGCTTGTACTGCCGCACATATCAGAGCCCTTATAACTTCAATTGTTGTTGTATTTGCTCTGTAGATACGCATGAGCTGGTACCACTCTGCATGCGAACTTCGAACCAGTTCTGATAAACCCATAGCTGTTTTGATATCTTGCCACACTAGTTTCGAGTAAGGACAATCAAAGAATAAGTGGGCCGAGCTCTCCTCATGGAAATCACAAAAGCAGCATCTAGATTGTTCAATCACCTTCTTTACCTTTAGTCTATTTTGTGTAGGAAGGGCCCTGAAAATAATTGTCACATTGTTAAGGAATGTTTAAGGGCCAAGAGCTTTCCCCACACAATATTGTACCACTTGACCTTACTTCGCACATTCTTGAGAGCTGCATAAGTAGAGGATATTGAGAAATCTCCAGAGCTTGTCGGAGTCCAAATGACCTGATCTGAATTTAAGTAGGAATTAATTTCAGTTCCCATGATCCACTTCTTCACTTCACTGCCAGGTAATTCTATAATATTCCTCGACCAGCAACCATTCGAGATCATTTTAGCTACTTTCACATCCTGAGTGACCGTGTCAGCTAGCAGAGTTTTAGCTTGTTCATTTAAAAATAGAGGACCTGAGCACCAGGGGTCATGCCAGAAGATTGTCTCATTTCCATTTGCAATGATGTACCTCACATACTTCCATGAAACTTCATGATGCTTCAAGATCCCTTTCCAGACCCAGGAGCAGTCCAGAGGTATCTTCATTGTCCAAAAATGTTTTTGCTTGATGTGATGTTCTCACGACCATTTAACCCACAAGTTCTCTTATCTATGTGACAGTAAGCTACTTGATTCCAAAGTTTTTGGTCAATCAACCCAAGGCCACCCTATTCTTTATCCATCCTGAGAGTTGTGTGACTCGAGTGGTGCATATTCTTGGCCATGTTTGGTCTTGCCCAGATAAATCTGTTGCATACCTTTCCCACCTTTTCCAAAATTGCTTTTGGCAAAACAAATGTCTTTGCCCAGTATGTCTAAAAAGAGGACAGGACAGACTTCACTAGTTATACCCTACTTGCTCTGTTTAAATCTTTATTCTTCTAGTTCAAGATTCGACTTGTGATCTTTTCAATGAGAGGCAGGCAATGTCTTATACCCAGTCTTGATGCAGTAAGGGGAAGGCTGTGACTATAGAGATCTTCATTTCAGCTGCTACTTCTAAACCTTCCTCTTCAGTCATGCTTCCTATTAAGATAGTGGTCTTATCATTGCTCAAGTGAAGGCCCGTTGCTTGAGAGAAGGAGGCTAAGATGTCTTTGATTTCTAGGATAGACTCCATGTTTCCTTTGCAAAAGAGAAGAACATCATCTGCAAAGCAGAGGTGAGAGATGGCCAGCTTTTTACATTTTGAGTGAGCTTGTATCATATTTGACTGAAGCCCTTGTTGAAGCAGCGAACTTAATACTTCCATAATAAGCACAAACAGATAAGGTGAAACTGGATCACCTTGTCGAAGCCCTCGTTTCCCTTGAAAGTAACCTTTCGGTGTCCCATTTACCATCACAGAGAAATAAGGAGATGCATAACACATGTACAACCATTCAATGAAAACTGGGGGGAACTTGAATTTCTATAGAATAGCTTTAAGTGCTTGCCATGAGAATGAATCATAAGCTTTCTTGATGTCAACCTTAATAGCACATCTTTAAGTGTTATTATTAATATACTTCTTAATTAAGTTAATTAGTTAGAAAAACGCCATTGAACAAAATAGGTTAAATAGAAATGAAGTCGGGCGTGCGTTGGCTTGCTAGACTAGCCACTCTTAAATGAAAAATAGAAAATATAAATCTGCAATTTTTCCTACTGAATATATTTTGGTTTCTCTAGTTAGAATCGAAAAATTAGGTTAAATAGAAATTAAACAGCACTGGTTTGCTCGACTAGCCCTTAAATGCAAATTAGAAATAAAAAACTGCGAATTTTAAACTCAAAATTTTGGTTTCCCACTGAGAACTTGGAATTGATAATCAGTATAAGTTATACCTAGGGCAAACTATTATGGGAAAAGCTAGACATTCATTTATACTAGTTTGAAAGTAACTAATTTATACCTTGTTTTCCAAATTTCTTCCAAAAAAGAATCATCTTTTTCAGTAGATCTTGTATGTGAGCAAAGGAAGAAGGCAAATAGGTTCATTTCTCTCTCTCTCTCTTTCGATTTCTCGATTTGTTTATTGAATTTATCTGTTTGGTTGCGTTCAATTCATCTTTAAGAGCTGCTTATACATTTGTGAGTATGTTCTTCTTTGTTGTTTCATGTTGATATCTGATTTAAGCCATTTATATATCTAGTTATGTAATGGTCATCAACTAGTGGCATTTTATCACCAATCAAATAATGCGTAATAAATGGTCCAGTAATGTTGTCACAAGTGTTACTAGATATTGGTTAGGCCCACATCTTTAGAATATATCTTCTTTGCTAATGAGAATATTTAGACGCCTGAACCCTTTATGTGTGTTGCTAGTAGTAAAAACCTATAATACTGTCTCCAAACTCTTTCATCTTCAACTGCATCATTAGGCTTGGGTAAGGTCTGAATATCAATAGCATGTTCATCCAATAATAACTGTACTGCAACTCTTCAGGGACCACCCAACCGTACCTTCTATGATGTGATCCAGTGTTAGTGTGTTACAATGCAACCTTTTAGAATGTTACTTCTGAGGTTTAAAATATACTGCAATGATTGACCCTAAATCCAACAATCTCTCCACAACTCTATTTTTATTTATCCTTGTTCATAAACGACTTATTTATCCTTTAGAGTAAAGTTTGAGTCAGCAAATAGCAATTAAATTATTGATGCAATGTTTTCGATTTGGAATTGATTGCAGATGGAATGAAAAAGAGTAATAGCCGGAAGTCATCTTACATTTCGAGGTGGAAGTGTATTCTGAATTCCATTGCCAACCAAGTTTCACAGGTTAGTATATAATAATACTATGTCTAGGCAGTGACCTTAGTTTGTACACTTGTTATAGGACAACCAATAATTATATAGTTTTAGTAATTTGTTGTTGTAAAGAAAACAATGTTTTTTTCTATCTGGTACATGATGATCGATGGTTTAATGATGCAAGAGCACGTTAGTGAGTTTCGTCGACGTCTAGCGGATTATTTGAATGTTGGTATGAAGATGGATGATGAGGATCAAGCGGCATGTTTGATATTCTCCTTGCCAAAAAGCTATGAGCATCTAATGACTACATTTATGAACAAAGAAGCCTTCGATCTTGACGAAGTTTAGAGTGCACTTCTTTCTTATGAGTTGATGAAGAAGACACGTGTAGAGAATAACATTGATGCATGTTAGGGGCTAGTGGCAAGAGGAAATTCGTTTGAACAGAATTCTACAAGTAATGAGAATTCTAGGTCCAAGTCAAAGAAGCCTTTAAAACATGTACAGTGCTACAATTGCAATGAAAAGGGATATTACACAAGTAATTGTCCTCACCCGAAGAAAGAGAACAAGAGAGATGGTCAGAAGAAAGGTAAAGCAAAAATTGAGGCAAGTTATGTTTCAGGCTCTGAAGAGGATGAGTTCAGTCTCTGTGTGTCCACACAAGACTATATGACCGAAAGGTAGATTCTTGATTCTGGATGTTCCTATCATATATGCCCGAATAGAAAGTGGTTACTTCTTATGATAGCATTGATGGTGGTTCCGTTTTGATGGGTAATGACGTTGCTTGTAAGATGGTAGGAATTGGAACTATACCGGTCAAGATGTATGATGGTGTAGTGAGGACTTTAACCGATGGGAGACATGTTCCTGAGCTAAAGAAAAGTCTTATTTCTCTTGGTACCTTGGATTCCAAAGGCCACAAGTTTGTGGGCGAAGGTGGAGTCCTAAATATTGTTAATGGCTCTTTAGTTGTTATGAAGGGTAAAAAACATGGAACCTTGTATACTCTGATAGGTAGTACGGTGATAGGTGATGTAGCAGTGGGTGCATGTAGTAATGATTCTGAGTGCACTAAGATATGGCATATGCATTTAGGGCATATGAGTGAAAAGGTTTTGTCTGAGTTGTGCAAGCGAGGGTTCTTGAAAAATTTGAAGAAGCCAAGTATGGGGTTCTGTGAGCATTGCGTCTATGGGAAGAAGTGCAGAGTCAAGTTCAAATCAAGCAAGCACACGACAACAGGCATCCTTGACTATGTGCATACGGATGTTTGGGGACCCTCCAGGGTGGCTTCAAAGGGAGGTAACTGCTATTATATCTCATTCATTGATGATCATACTCGCTATGTGTGGGTGTATATGATGAAATCGAAAGATGAAGTGTTTGAGACATTTAAGAAGTGGAAGGCAAGGGTTGAGAATCTCACAGATAGGAAGGTACAGACATTACGGTCTGACAATGGTATTGAGTATACCTATAGACCTTTCCAAGAGTTTTGTGCGCAATAGGGAATTGCCAGACACTGGACTGTCAGGGGCACGCCACAGCAGAATGGAATGGCAGAGAGGATGAATAGAACCTTGCTTGAAAGAGCGAGATGTTTGTTGTCTAATGCCGTCCTAGGCAAAAGAGTATTGAAGGGCGATGCAAAGATCCATGGCGTGTTACCCGATAATAAGTCGCCAGCATCCGGCTATAGATTGCAAGACACCTTATGAGGTGTGGTCAGGTAACCCAGCTATTTATAGTATTTTGTGAGTGTTTAGATCGACAACTTACTACCATGTGAGAGAAAGCAAGCTAGATCCTAGAGCTAAGAAGGCCATATTCTTAGGCTTCGCAAATGGGGTAAAGGGATACAGATTGTAGTGTCTAGAAGACCATAAGTTCCTAGTCAGCAGAGATGTTACCTTTGATGAGACTTCCGTGTTATCGTTCAGTAAGCCGGAAGTAGCTGGGCAGAATGGTGAGTCTATAGAAGTTCAAGCTACTGAGCTTGAGTTGTCTGATGCAGCATATGACTTGTTAGATCATGATGAGGTACCAAATCATGCAACCACACAGCAATAATAAGAAGAGCAAGAGCATCCGTAACTTGTAGTGGATGACCTTAGGCCAAAGAGACAAGTTAAAGAAGTACACAAGTATGGGCACGAGAAGCCGGTGAAACACTATGGTCAGGTGGATTTAGTGGCATATGCACTGAATGTCGAAGATGATGAGCCAGATAGCTTTAAAGAAGCTATCAAAGATGCTCATTACAGAGATTGGTTGGTAGCTCTGCAAGCTGAGATGGAATCTCTTGATAAAAATCACACACGGGACCTAGTTTTATTGCCAAAGGGCAAAAGGACTATCGGCAGTAAATGGGTGTTTAGAAAGAAAGAGGTCATTCCTGAGTCGGACAGTACTGGGTACAAGGCAAGAGTTGTAGCGAAGGGTTTTTCACAAGGAGTCGACTACAATGAGGTATTTTCCCTGGTGGTCAAATATACGTCCATTCGTGTGTTATTGAGTTTAGTTGCTCACTTTGACTTAGTGTTAGAGCAACTTGATGTGAAAACTGCTTTCTTGCATGGGGACTTGGAGGAAGAGATCTATATGAGACAACCTGAAGGGTTTGTCGTTGCTGAGAAGGAAGATCATGTATGCAAATTGAATCGGTCACTGTACGGGTTAAAGCAATCGCCTAGGCAATAGTACAAGCACTTTGACACGTTCATGATGTTACATGAGTACACCTGAAGTAAGTATGATTGTTGTGTTGACTTTTGTAGGCTTCGTGGTAATGACTTCATCTATCTCCTGTTTTATGTGGATGACATGCTTATTGCTTCCAGAAGCATGGTGGAGATAGACAAGTTGAAATCTCAACTTAGCTCTGAGTTTGAGATGAAAGACTTAGGTGGAGCCAAGAAGATACTGGGCATGGAGATTGACAGAGACAGGTAGAATTGACGGATAGTTGTATCTCAAAAGAAATACCTTCAGAAAGTCCTTTCACGTTTTGGTATGGAGAATGCAAAGTCGGTTTCTGCGCCTTTGGCTGGGCATTTTAGGCTTTCAGCTAAGTTCTCTCCTAGTTCGGTGGAGGAACAAAAGCATATGGCACATGTTCCTTATGCTAATGCAGTGGCCATTTTGATGTATGCTATGGTGTGCACACGCCCAGACATTTCACAGGTCGTTAGTGTTGTAAGCAGGTATATGGCTAATCCTGGGAAGCAGTATTGGGAGGCAGTGAAATAGGTATTAAGGTACTTGACGGGTACCTTGGATGTGGGATTAGTTTATGGTGGATGCACTTGTTATGTTAGTGGATATATGGATTCAGATTATGCAGGTGATCTAGATAGACAACGATCGACTACTGGTTATGTATTTATGATGCATGGTGCACCAGTTAGTTGGAGGTATATGCTACAGGCTACATTTGCTCTATCTACTACTGAGGCAGAGTATATGGCAGTGGCAGAGGCAGTGAAAGAGGCATTATGGCTTCGAGGTCTTCTGAATGATATGGGTATGAGCAGAACAATGTTGCTTTGCATTGTGATAGTCAGAGTGCTATTCATTTGGCGAAAAACCAGGTTCATCATGCTCGGACCAAGCATATTGATGTAAGTTATCACTTTATATGGGATGTCATTGAGGATGGTGATGTTGCACTTGAGAAAGTGGACACCCATGACAATCCTGTTGATATGCTGACTAAGGTTGTCACCAAAGTTAAGTTCCAACACTGTTTGGACTTGCTCCAAATCTTACATGGTTGATAGAGCCCTTTGTGGGGATGACCCTTAAGAGCGGATGAACTGCGAGTTTCTGGATGGATGTGTTCGGCTCGGTTTTATGTGTTAAAACCTCACCGAGGTGGAGAATTGTAGAGAAAACGATGTTTTTTTCTATCTGGTGTGAAGGGTGCGACCCGCGCTCAGTTTCCACTTTGGCAAAGCGCGACCCGCGCTCATGAGGTTTTGACCTCCAGTCATTTAAGCGCGACCCGCGCTCCACTTTGCCTAGTCGAGGGCGCAACCCGCGCTCATGAGTTATTTCAGCACGAATTTGCCATTTTTCGAAAGTTTTCTGAAATAGTATAAATATAGGTTTTTTCTGTAGAAACCCAATTTTTTCCAAAACCAAGAAAGAGAGAGATTATAAGAGAGCAATTCTTTGTGAGTTGAGTGTTCATTCTTTGTGAGTAGATTGAAAGACTTGTAATCTGTTACTCCGGACATCTAGTAAAGCTTGGAACTCGCAGTGTGGAAGTAGGCAAATTGCCGAACCACGATATATCTCGTCTTGTGGTTTGTTCTTCTTTTACATTAATTGTTTTACTTTATATGCTTGTTATTTGATATTGAGAAGTGTTAGGATATTGCTTGGAGGGTGTTGAAGTCTTGTCTAGTAAGAAGGATTGATCCTTGTGTAGGATTGATCAATTGTAATGGGTAACGTTGTTTTCGCAGTGAATTCACAACAGTTGCCACTGATAGAAAATCAAAATTTTACTGGAGTATAGCAGAATTAAAACTTAGATAGTTTTAGAGCGTGTCTCGTGCTGATATAAGGGCATCAATTAGAAAAAGGAAATATGCTCAAGGATCACACTATTTTGTAGCTAGTGCCTTCTATGTGTTGCTGCCACTACACCAAAATGGCCATTTTGTAACAGGGCAAATTTTCCATGTGTAACACTTATATCCGTTACTATCTTTCTAACAGATAAAAGCGTTAGACATTATGGTATCCGTTACTGTACATCTATTTTCCCTTTTTTTATTTATTTTCTAAGGATTTATTTATTTTCTAATTTTTGGTAACAATTGTATCCGTTAGAAATGCCCGTAAGTGGAAATAAAATACACTTAAAAGAAATTAAATAAAGTCTAAAATTTGAAAGGGTACATTTCTCTTCTCTCTCAAGCTTGTCTCCCTTCACTCTCCTCCTTTCAAGCAAAGCAATGAAGTATAGGGTTCCAAATCTAATTGTTAAAAGAGGAAGGCGACCGGTTACATTTGAAATTTCTCTCTTTCTTCTATGGTTTAGGGACAACAAATCAGACAAACCAGATCGAGGAGGATAGCTTGGAGGAAGACGAATCAGGTATACCCCCTTTTTAGTATGATTTCTCTCTCCTCTATTTGTTTGTGCACAAAATTCTAATTATTTTTCTTTTTGGGTTTTTCAATTTGGAGCAGGTAAGTTAAACACAGAAGTGTTTCTAATGTGCATCTCTCTTCCTATTAATCTCAAAAGAAAAAGAAAAAAGATGAAAGCTTTTGTTGATTTCTTCATTGATGAGAAGGTTGTTCGTGTAGAAAACATCTTCCTTGATTTCCTAAAGAAGTAAGTAACTTACCAAAGCCCCCTTCACTCTCTCTTCTCTGAATTCTTAATACTAATTTTTCGTCTTATCTTCTTCAGCTTCAAGTTAGATCATAACTCAGGAGAACCATTCTACGAATCAGAAATAGAAGCAATGAAATCAGAGGAATCCACTGAAACGAATTTATTAGTTCTTAGTGGTTGATTTTTTTGATGGATTTTTTGTGGGTAGTAGAGATGGGTTTTGTGTACTTTGCGCGTTACACGATCATGTTGAGCTGTCGTTGTCTTGTTCTGGGAGAGTTGTTTCGCCTTACGGATGATAGTTTGAGCTGTATCCTTTTCTTGATTTTTTTATTTTATTGTTTTTTTCATTTAATTGATTAATTGGTTTGTATAGTGTGATTTTCTTGACCTATGTAATTACTAGATTTGTCATTGAGTTTTAGGAGTATGAGCAGGAAGATGCGCATGAGCTCTTGCAATGCTTGTTGGATAAATTGGATAGCTGTAGTATTGTGGATGTAAGCGCAAAAGATGAGGAGAGTGCGTCTTATGTACATGATTCTAGTCTTGTCAATAAAATATTTGGTGGTTGCGTCCAAAGCAAGGTATATTATTTTTGTTAAAGTTTCTTGAAATGAAGAAATTTACTTTGAACGTTGACAAGAACTTTGGATTTGATCACTTTTAAATAGTTAACCATAAGTTATATCTATTTGGTCTCTCTGTCAGATCTATCCGCACATTGAATGGATGAAGGAGTAATTTACATGATCAATACAAAGTAAATGAAAAATGTATAAGAGTAGTGATCAACAAATGGAAGCTTCAATAGTTCACTGGTTTGAGGAAGTCATTTTACTTGGTGAGCATTACTAATATTGGTGGACTTGTGCCTCTCTTTGGTTCTAACTTTTATGTTTTGAGATGCCAGGTGATGACCCATTTATCTTAGTTATTAAGATCTGGTTTTTTACTTTATAATTGAAATCCAATAATTGTGGTTCTATATCCAGTTTTTTGGTGAATGGCATATATTAAGTTATTACTTGCTTGACAAACGCTATATGGAGTTGTTTAAAGTTGCTTAATCGGCACTTATTTATTTACAAGGTTTAGCTCTACCTTCCTACTCTGACATGAAAAGAAAAACATATTTTTCTAGTTAGAAAGCTCATATCCCCCTCCCCCCCTTCAGGACTAAGTGTGGATGGAATGTCTCAAACTCCAGTAAGCAAGACAATTGTGTCTTCACCTTTGGATAGATTTCATTTCATGGGAGCACATTCAGTGGGGTCTGCAAATCTTCCCCGGTCATCTTTTGTTAGAGATCAGAAATTCAGAACGCTATGCTCACCTTTGAGCAAAGATGTAGTCAATCGCAGAGAAAAGCCAATGTCTCTATGAGTTCCTGGAGATCTATCGGCCATGGTCTCCGATCAAAGTCAAATATACTGTAGCCTTCTTCATTGGTAGAAAGCCATACAATTAACATGAATGAGGCCCAACATGAGAATAGTCTCTTTTCAAGCTCCTTGTCTGAATTATTTAATAAGAAATGTGAGTTCCCTTCTCTTATAATTATGTATTTATGTTCTTATTCATGCATTGTTTATGTTTGGATGCTGATCTTCAATTGTTTCATTGTTCTATTTTTGTTAATTGGTAAAAATAAATCAGCATTAAAACTATTTATTTACCTATTTTCCATTTTCCCCCTTTTTTCAATTTTATATGGACCGTTCCTCCTCACCCCACTCCAACTCTATGCAATAAATGAATACTGTTACGGACCCACTAAAATTGCTCCCCCCCCTTTTTATAGCTTTAAGCAATAATTATCACTTTTCTATAGATCTTTACTAATTTTCGATGAAGTGTGTGGGTTCCTATGTCATAGTTGATATTTTCTTAGTTGTGTATCAGTTAGGGTCTTGGTGAGGAGAGTCTCCTATGTCATAGTTGATATTTTCTTAGTTGTGTATCAGTTAGGGTCTTGGTGAGGAGAGTCCTCTCTGTTTGTATTATCATTCTGAAATTTATAATGACCATCTGTTTTACCGGCCAGGAAAAAAGTCAACCCGCTAAAAAAGAAAAACAGAAGAAGCAGCAATTACAATTGCATCTATTTTGGAATTAGCTGCTACTGTATACTCCTGCCTCATGCTTTCCTTGTTGGTTTTTCCTTATTGTATCTAATTTTCCTTATTTTTCCTTGTTGGTTTACAATTGCAACTATTCTAGAACACTTATTGTGAGAAATATCAATAGCAATGTTGAAGATTTAGAACTAAAGCTTCTTTTCGAGGTAAACATTGGTTGAACTTATTTCATCGTTTAATAATATTCAGTGCTAGTTTCTAGATCATTTATAGGTTTTGGTGTTGAGTCATATTATCATACTGACTCTGGTGTTCTTTGGCCTCAGCAATATGGAGATATACGTGCTCTTTATACATCATGCAAGCATTGTGGATTTGTTATGATTGCATATTATGATATAAGGGCAGCGCGGAATGCAATGAGAGCACTCCAAAATAAGCCATTGAGGCGTAAAAAGCTTGACATCCACTATTCAATCCCAAAGGTATGATACTAAGATTGTAATTTAGTATTTTCCTATGGCTTTTTGGTGTAGGCATTATTATTGTGTTGTTGTTTTATCGGATTTGTGTTGTTTTGGCATAGGAATGATGAGAACTCGGTTCGTGTTACCCATCTCTAATAGGACACGCGTGAGCCTGACCTACAAGATCTCTTCAACACTTTTGGTCCTGTGAGCCGTGTTTACATTGCTTACGACTAGAAAACTGGCATGAGCAGAGGCTTTGGTTTTGTCAGCTTTGTACACAAAGGTGACGCCGATAAGGGTATTGCAAAGCTCAGTGGTTATGGTTATGACAATCTCATCCTTAGAGTAGAGTGGGTTGTGCCAAGAACAAACTAGATTGTTAGTTGCTCCTTTTCTCAGTCAGTATGAGGTTTGCTGGTAACTGTCTTTTTTTATATGTATGGCACTATCAAGTTTTTATGTCTTAGATTGATGACTATTTTTATAATAATGTTTAATTGATTGGTGACTTTGTTTTTTGTTATTCATTTGTTGATTAAGTTTGTGGAATGTGATCTTTATATCATATTTGCTAGAACTAGAGGTGCATGGTGGACATTATTTGACCCAGGAAATTTTTTGTTTTTTTTTAGTTGCTATAGTTTACTAACGGATATTTCCGTTACAAACAATAGTTAGTAAATAGCACATCCATTACTAACGGATATATCCATTAGAAATGACAAATTTAATTTGGCCATCAATAATTAGTTATCTGTTACAAAGAATTTTAGTAACGGATATAACCGTTACTAAAATTATTATCAGTAACGGTTATATCCGTTACTAATTTTGGCCTAAGTGAGAGTGACGCCCCAGAGCTAACAGATATAACCGTTAGTAAAAATATAAGTAACGAATATAACCATTAGTAAATGCCTTTTCTGGTGTAGTGTTCATGTCTTTTATGTTTTATTGATCTCTATTACAGAACCATTTGATTGTCTAAATGCTATGGATAATGTCATTAGTGGGTAGCATGGTTAGGTGGCCTTCATAGTTCTTTTTGCTCCTTCATCGTAGCCTGAGGTGATCTCCTCTCACCTCTCCTTTTGTATAATATATCAGTTAAATTAAATTACCAAAAAAGAGAAGGGCGATCTAAAACAAAGAATGGATCTGAAAATTACTAGGCTTTCCTCCCAAACATGCACCGATTGTCTCTACAACCATCATACCCTTGTCACAAACTGTTCAGTCCATCTTTTTTTGGAAGTTCAGCTGAAAATCAGATGGTTTGGCTTTTGGAATTATCTAGAGGTTGAACTTCAGAACCCAAGAAATATTGATTTTGAAACTGAATGGTATAAGTCATCATTACCTAATAGTTTTGCTTCTCTTCATTCTTCAAGTCATGTCAATGCTCCTCTAAGTCCCATGTTGCGATCGAAGTTGGTTACACTCAGTTGACTCTGCGTTGGAGTTCGATACTTCACAACGTCTTGGGAGTGTTTGTCCACCACAGTCATCTGAGGAAGTAAAATGATGTTTGATTCATTCGACTTGTTTCAGGACAGAGGAAGTGTACAAGTTTGTGGTTTGGTTGGCCCAACTTTTGTTGACATAGGGAGTTAAAGCCACTGCTTGAAGAATATTAAACTTGTTTTAATGATTTATTTTTTGTAATTTTGTCAGTAGAGTTGGATGTTTTTAAGCTATTGTTAATATTTTACATGCTATTGGGAAATATGAAGACCACTTGATTTGTGTATGTTCAGATGTAGGTTTGGTGATCTCTTCTTGATCAGTGTGTTTCCTATTGATTAATTAGAAGCTTAAGTATTAATCATACATGCATACAATATATGTGCATGTGTATTTTTGACTAGTAGTAATTTTTGTCTTAGTGTTGGCATACAGGTGTTAATATTTATGTTTTTAAGACTTCTAAAGGAGTTTGGGATGTGCCTTGGATCACCGATTATATTGGACAAGCAATGATAAGTTGCAAAAGGCGTAGCTACAAGACTAGCATGCAGCTTGATGGTTGGACAAACGATGTCGCGATATGATTAGTTAAGATTTAGTTCTTTTATATTATAAGGTTTAGTTCTTTTGTACGCGGTCGCATTCTGTCAAGCTAGCTAGCTTTTGTAAACCTGATGATGGTGCATGTGTATGGATTAAGTTTCAATGTTGTTGATGTATTATTGTGAATAAATGTATATTTTGGAGTTTTAAACGTACACGTTAGTACTTGACAATATAATATATAGTATATTTTTTTCTATATTTACTGACTGGTGGATATATTAATTAGGGTACCAATTGGCAAACGTAACAATTGATTTTTTTTTAAAATTATTTGTAAACATGACATCACTTTTAAAGCAACTTGAAATGTATTTGAGATCACTTCTTAGGTGTTGTGTTACTATGTTTAAGCGATGTCTATGTTCTATTCTCATGTCACTTATAAAAGTGACGTCAAAATAACAACTACTACATCACCAACAAAAAAAGTGATCTCTATTCAAATAACATCACTTTGGGTGTCAGCACCTAAAAAGTGACTTTAAAAACTCATACTTTTCACGTCGCCACCATTTACATCACTTTCAAAAGTGACGTTGTATATTATTGACATCACTTATGAAGTGACTTAAAATGTCTTTTATGTTGTAGTGTAAGAATGAAACCATACCAAATACTGTCATAGAAACTGAAGACCCTATAACTGTAGAAGTTCCAGTCCAACTACAACCAAAAGGGAAAACCTTACAAGGCCTCATAATAGAAATTGATGATCCTACACCTGTAGAGGTTCCAATATGGAAACCTAGTTAGAAAGTGAAAAAAGATAAAGACAGGGTTAATACTACTATTGACCCTTATGCTAAGTATAGAGAAAAACCACCGTTTCCCCAGAGACTAGTTGTGTCTAAAAAAGACAAGAATTTTGATGGGATTAGGGAAATGTTTAAAAATCTGACTATAAAACTACCTTTTCTAGATGCTATAAAAAGTACGTCTACCTAGACACGCTAAGTTTCAAAAAGAGTTGTGCACCACGAAGAGGAAAACTAACATACCCAAAGAAGCCTTTTTAACTGAACAATATCCCTCTTTATATGAACATAACGGAATCATTAAGTGCAAGGACCCTGGTCGTCCTACTGTACAATTCACCTTGGGATATAACTTCATAACAACTGCACTATTAGACCTAGGGGCGAGTGTTAACTTACTCCCTTTTTATTTATATAAACAGCTAGGTCTCCATGAACTTAAACCAACCAAAATGACTTTGCAGTTAACCGATCATTCTATTAAATATCCCAAGGGTGTAGTTGAAAATATTCTCGTTAAAGTTCAGGATTTTTACTACCCAGCCGAATTTGTTATTCTTGGCACAGAAGTTGCTCATGATTCTATTCCCATTATTCTAGGGCGTCCTTTCTTGGCAACTGCCAATACCCAAATCAATTGTCGGGATGGATTCTTTGGAAATCTTTCTGTAAAAGTTAACATGTTTAGACTCAAGAATGGACAACTAGGTTTGCCTGTAGAAGGAGAAGTGAAGTCCATTGAGAGTTTTGTATCTCACATCAGTGCGGTCGACGCTTTCTTCCCCACACTAGTAGATACCCCTCTTAGGGAAGAAGACAAAGATCACAATTTTGACTCCCTGAACATAACTGAAATAAAGGAAGAATTTTACAACCTGCCTTCTTACCCTATGGGAGATAGAGTCAACCTCACAATGGACGAGATTGATGACTTTCTCAAAAATGCAAATGACTACCATAATTATGTGGATGCGAACAACCTAGATGAGGAATTCGACGAGTTTCTAAGAGCCTGTGATGATCCAACCTCTCAAGAACTACCTAGAGCACCACTCGACCATAATCCACCTGAGCTAATCCCTCATAAAATCCAATCATTTACCACCACCTAGATTCCCCGCCTTCCACCTTTTCAATGGAACCCTGAGTTTGCACTTGACTTTCTAGCTTCCCCTGTACTTCATGACTTTCTAAACCCATATGGTAAGAAAATAATACCCAAGGACAAGCCACCTGATCCCTTCATTTTTAGATATAAGATAATTCATACCTGCACCATGAATAGGTTTTCTGTTGAACCCACATTCTCATTTTTTCCACCCCTTCCTTCTAACACTTATCCACATTCCCAGTATTTTCCAAAACCATTCTTTTCCTCAAAATCATTTACTTGGAGACCCTTTCATTTAAGGAAAATGAAAAGAGTACACGCTAGATTAGGTTCTAGGTACATCAGATCTAGCTCTCATTCCACTAAGCCACGCCATATGAAATCTTGGTGCCTAATTCTGTTTGGGGGTACATTCTGTATTAATTATTTATGGACAGACCCACAACTATTTCGGTTGTTGATATAAGGTAAACTGCATGTTAATATATATTAGATAAAGTCTCGAGTATCTGACTATAAAAGACTCATTTTATTCTTTGGTGTACTCCATTCCAATCTTATATTATGGGAGTGCACCATTAAGGTAACCGGCTCCTTTTGGAGTGAGTGGTTGTAAGTGTCGGATCTTTAGTCCACATTTCATATAACTCACGCATTCATCTCTTACACTTTTTCTCATTGTTTGAGAGTAGTGTTTCTCTATGGAGTGAGTTTCATTTTTATTCCTTTCTCATAATTTTGTTTTTCAAAAAATCAAACATATAAAAATTATATATATATATATACCACCTTTAAAAAGACACAAGTTTTTATAAAATACCATCTTTCTAGAGTATAGGCCACAAAATTTTCAAACTTAAAAAGAGTTTTCAAATTTTGTTTGGGGGCGGCGTATTTTGGTCTTTCATTTCAAAACTTTTTGCCACCCTTTTGCCTCTCATGTTTACTCCAGTAGAGTCTAGGTTAGTTAGTTACGTAATTTAATTGTGCTATTGAATTATTTCATGAATGCCTTTCTCCTAAATTGTTTGGGGGTGGTATATTTAATTTTAGCACATTGTACGTTCATGTATTAAAATTGCATGTATAAATATCGAAATATAGAACCCGACCATGGGCCTTATTGATTTAATAATGCAATGAGGTACCTTAATTCCGTAAAATTTCCCTATTTCGTAGAATTTCGAAAGCTAATCTTATAGGAGCCACGATATGTGGATGCTTGATTTGTAAATGTATGGTATTATTTTATTTTTTGTTAGAGTCTGCTTATGTCCCAAGCGCTATTTCTTATTTCATGTTATCCCCATAATGGGAGGAACTCATATAGGAGTTGTGTATATTTTTATTTATTTATATTAGTATAGATTAACATTCTTTTTCAGAGGCTCCCATTAACAAGCACGTTTCTATGGTACTCTCTATCCTTTATTTTCATTCCATACTATAGGGACAAAGCATGATTCTATTTGGAGGTGGTATAGAAATACATTGTAAATGTTTAAGCACATACTAGGTTGTATATTACGTATTATTTGTCGTATAAAAATTAGAAAAGTATAAAAATCATAAAAAAATAGTTTATACTATGTACTTAGTGATAATGATATTGTTCCCTTCTCTATGATGATATTAGTCTAGAAATCTCACATAGTACTTGAATTAGGATTTAATTTTTGAAATTTAGATTAATATGTAGGTAATAGTCATTGCATTTTTTCTTGAACATCTTGCATGAGCATCTATGATTGTACTTGGTAGTACTTTTCTGATACCTGGGTTAGAGTACTTAATACATATCCTGTGAGCATCTAGCCAAAAAAAAAAAAAAGCCCATATAAATTAATATCTTAGTGATGACATAAGAGAGTAGTCAAATCCGAGTAGAGAAATCACACATCCACTTGTTTGATCACCATACCATATCCTAAGTGAGAATTTAGGCCCTCTTTGGATCGATATAGCCAGAAATTCTGACCTAAGTATATTTTCCACTAGTTGCCCCATTGAGCCTTTCATTAGCCTTTTCACAAACCACAAATCCTTTACCCAATAAAACAAAATAAAAAATAAAATTAGCCTACCTATCTGGATAAGTCTGAGAAATAGGATGAGTGAAGAAAAGAGAAGCGAAAAACCTGTGTAAACAAAAATAAGTTAGTTACTTCAAAAGAAAAAGAAAAAGAAAGTTTTCATCCAAAGAAAAGAAAAGTTAACAAGACCAAAAATATTTTTCCGTTTAGTATTAAAAAGTCTTGTTTACTTTTTCTATAATGAATAAAAAGTTTAGAAGTCTCATTATAGAATGCCTAGTTTTTTATGAATTTTTTTATTTCAAAAGAAAAAGAAAAAGAAAGTTTTCATCCAAAGAAAAGAAAAGTTAAAAAGACCAAAAATATTTTTCCGTTTAGTATTAAAAAGTTTACTTCAAAAATAAATAAGTCAAAAGCCAAAACAAAAGGGCTAAGGATGGAAACAAAGTGTAGAAGCAAAGTAAGAACAAAAGTGGGAGATTTCACAGCATGGTGTCTTGTATTTCAAGGGCAACGAAGTATGCATATGAGCAGTCCAAGGGGAATATGGACAACATAACCAAGGGCCTCACTACTTTGCATAATTTTCAACTACAAACAAGAACAAGGAGTGCCCCTCAAATGTTGGAGTGCTACTGGTGCCTTCCTCCTCCAAGGTACATAAAAGTGAACACTGATGGTGCATCAAGGGGGAACCCGGGCACTGCTGGATGGGTAGAAGTGTATCGAGATCATAATGGTACTGTCATTGGTACATATATTGGAGGATTGGGAGTGACAACAAATTATGAAGCATAATCTACTGCCATAGTGGAGGGTATAACGAAAGCTATCGAGCAAGGTTTGCTACACATATGGGTGGACATAGATTCTGTGGCAGTGGCTAAGGCCTTTCAAACTGACAATGTTTTGTGGAAAGTACAGGCAACATGGGATAGAATTAAACTCAACAACATTGATGTGAGAATTACAAGCTCTTGGCGCGAAGTTAACTTTGCTGCTGATCACTGCGCAAACAAAGGAATAAGTCTTAACAGGGGATGTAAACAATGGTGGAATGGAAAGCCACCATTTCTGAACCGGATAGAGAACCCAGAGTTAACCTACTATATGTTTCTCAATTAGTTAGAAAAGGGGTGTGGTCTCCCACAGCCCAGGAAACAATGTCAAACTTTTTCTTTTTGCTACTTTTGTATCATTTTTATTTTAATACAAAAGGTTTTTTCTAGTTATATATTTTGAAGACCCCATTTTCTCATACTTGTCTTTTTAATTATCCATTTCCTTCCTTCTTAAACCAACACCTACACCCCGTATCACCTAATAAATACCTCTAGCTCAGTTAGGAATAGATTGGTATGATAGTAAGTGGTAGATGTGCTTGATCGACCTTAGCATCCTTGGATTGTCATTGAGATTGTGAGGAAATGTGTGCTCACTGCACACTGGAGTTAACAAACTTGAGTGGAAAAATCGAAGTGTTATGTGTCTTGATACATTCCTTGTGAGAACCTACTTATGCACGCTACCTAAAAGTATCAGAAATGGACCTGTCATTACATTTCATAACATAGTTCATTGTATAGTTATTTATCTTAAGATGATTTGATTATTATTCATGTATTAATTTAGGAGTTAGATTGATTATCCTTGTTTAAATGCTAGTGAGATGTATAGATATCTGAGATAAAATTAGGGGAAATTACTTTTATTTCTTAGTCGTTGTAGTATAAATGAAGTTTGTGAGTATTTTCTCTAGAAAACTCTCATGAGGCTATAACTTGTCCACTAGGGAATTCCTGGTGGTTTAAGGCCTTATTGCATATGGTCAATGCAATCGCACTCTGGGAAACGAGATTAGTTAAGACCACATTTTTGGCCACTTATCTGTTTTTATTTCTCATCTTTGCTTGAGGACAAGCAAAATGTTGTTTGGGGGTGGTGTGATAAGCATCCAAAAGTGTAGTTTAAACCCCTTAATAGTATTCTACTTAGGCCAATTATGTTTATAATAAATAAGAGTTAGTAATGTTTACGCGTTTTTGTGTATTTTAGGTCTTGAAGTAGTTTATGTGCTTAAAGACACCATTTTGTATGAAAAACCAGTCAAGATGATTGCTAAAAAAGTTCTATGTTTAAAGCCCAAGAATGAAGAAGAAAAAGCTTTTTCAAGCCCAATCAAAGCTGCAAAGTCAAAGTCAATTTGGGTAGAAAAAAAGAACAAAAAGCCATTAGAACTTTAAATCTTTAGACTCAGACCTCGAAATTGGGCCTACTTTATGTCAAAGTGACCGGCTCAGAAAAAGATTTCCAATGGACCTGGACTTGCCCCAATTAGAGCTAGAAAAGTGGACAAAAAGGGCACATGAAATAATTTCTAGCGGAATTGGCCCTTTTAGACTTAACCTAATGGACTTTGGGCTCATATTAGAGGCCCAAAGTTTAGCCTCCAAGCCTATGCACGAAAATGTTACCCTAATCCTCTCCTATATAAAGAGAATTAAGGCTAAACCTAAATTAGCTACTCCCCATTAGTTTAGTTTTAATTAGGTCTCTCTCTCTCTCCCCCTTTTTTTAGTTAGTATAGTTTAGAATTAGGGTTTGTAGCCTCCATTAAACCATCTTTAATAAAATCTTTAGTTATATTTAATTATATTCTTATTTACTTTTATGTCTTTAGTTTATTGTTTTAGTTTAATTAGTCCAATGAATCAAAGCTAAACTCCCATTAGAGGGATGTTAATGAAGTTTTAAAAGGACTTGATTTGTTTAGCATAGATTTGTTGATTAGGGTGTAAAGTTTGGATTTATCTTGACTTAGAGATAAGAAGAGAAAAATCTAAACTAGAGGACTGTGAGTTTTTCCATGAGAATGGAAAACAAACTTTCCTCTAATACTAATTTGATTATGACTAGAGATGGTATAATGGAATTACGGATGATAAAAGTCTAAGATATATATTTAATCTTTTAGTGAGAATATAAAGATTATGGTTTCTCAACAATCTATTCTAACACTTATAGGAATTTAAAAGTAGATTTAATTCTCTCTCTAATTTCCACCATATTTGATTCATATCATTATATTGTTAGTTAATTTAGTCTTAAGATCAACTTCGTAGAATAATCATATTAGTAGATTTCACATCATAATCATTACTCTCATGTGTTCCTTCCTTAGATTAAATTGGTTGAATTCACATGTTCTTGATTTATTAAGAGTGGAACGAACTTATTACTCGTAGTATATTACATGATGATATATGAGAGTAAGTATTTAGAATTGATAACATAAGAATAGTAATATTACGTGTTAGTGTTATTTAGCATTAATATTAGTGCTTAACTATTTTTATGTTTATTACCTAGGGTTCGGATGGTGATTAAGTAAGTAGATGCGTGATTTTCTCTATTTGGAAAAAAAACTACCCATCTGTACCATTACTCATAAATCACACATATCGAGGCTTTTTTGTTAGATTCTCACAAGATTGATAATTTAAGTAGACTAACATTGGGTTCCAGAAACTTACTGCTATGTACAATCGATGACTCAGTGCATGAATGCTCATGAAAAAATATAAAAACTATTGCGTACGTATTATCTTAAGTTTCTTAAGAACAAATCTTAATTCGAATGCTAATGTGAGATTTCTAGACAATTTTCATCATAGAAAAGGAAACAAGACTTTGTCACAAAGTATATTCACTAAAAAAAAATAGAAACTATATACAACCTACAAGTTGCCTAATTTTTGCCACAGGTTTAAAGCCCCAAACATAATAATGACTAGTCCTCGAAATATCAGAGATAAAGAAATTACCTAAGAACCGTGATCAAAATTAGGGTTGGATAGCTACAACATAAACTTATTCAATTCTAACATAATATATTATAAAAAAAAAAAAAAACGATAGCACACCATGCAAACATAACTATATAAAGTTACATATATATACACAGTGGCCTACTCAGATTTACCAACCACTAGAAACCGGCATTCTCTCGTCATCTTGAGTGAAATGCATTTCCTTATCATCGCTCCAATAGATAATGGTTATCCAAATGGTGCTCCATTGTGGTGTTCCTAATTCATTCAAATTTGCTAACATATCCTCGTCATCAACTATAAAAAAAATAGTTAATAAATGACAGTCAATGACTGTCGCTTAGTGCCTAAACCAAGTGCTTTCATCTGTTGTTAGGGACCTCATAATAATTGTTGTAGTTTTTCGAAAACAACTGGCTGGGACACTTGTTAAGTATATAAAAAAACGACGGCTTTTAACACTTGTTTAATAAACAACGGCTTTCAGCACATGTTAATTTACAATTTGTCCCGGTTCTTATTGTAACTAAACCACAGCCAATGGCCGTCATTTATGCACCAATAACATTTGTGATGAATACACCATTTTGCTGCATTACTTTGTACCTAATATTCATTCCACTCATATGAAGTCTATACACATAAAATGGAACATACACTGAATAAAAGCAATTGAAACACAATAAAATTAATATAAGCAATATATTTTCATACTTCCAAATTCAAAAAATCTTAATTGATCCGATGTAACAATCTTCTTTACAAACAAGTTTTTACGAGAACTTAAAAGTATTCATGCTACATCAATAAGTAAAGGCTGGAGCCACAAAAGTTGTAGATCCCACTTCAATGTTGCCAAACGTCATTACTTCATCATCAAGCAACTCAACATGAAAATCTTGAACCTTGTCCACTAAGATCCCCTACACATTTCATAGGAGGTATTCCCAGAACTGCAGCAGCAGAAGGCACGTGCAACCTCATAATCATGCGACAGAACCAACACAACGACTGCAACCACAAACTTATAGTACTTAGCTTGTAATCACATTAAGCACTTACTGATCAAGCAATATTAAAATTAGGATCACTTATAATCACATTCAATGGTCCAACAACGACATATATCAAATTGTGAGCTATCTAAAACTAATCAAGTTAACTACTAGCAAAAGTATCAAAGAAGTATTAGTGATCCACTGGAAGACAAGCACCATGCCAGGAAGTGATAATATATTACGGCCAAAGTACAAAACGGCTATTGGAAATATCGAGTTACAACCCTCACTAGAAAGTAAATAAACATTCAATCACAACACTAAACCATAGTATGCGAACATGACAAAGGTGTAGGAACCGTTATTTCAGAATGCAAATTTCTACAAACCGCAAAAACCCACACGCAATGGAATTAATGGGGTTCACGGTTTTAGATTGGAAAACATACCTATAAATTTGGTATGATAACTCTGAGAATCCAATAGCTATGAATCCGAATCATCCTCTTGATCTTTTGTTGTATTCCTATCTTTAGATTGGACGTTGAGTGGGCAATGATCTACCAACCTCTCTTTTCTCACTTGGCCTCTATCACTCACAAAATTGGATCCGATTTTTGGATCTATTTTTCTTGAGTGAAACCTTGATTTTCTTGTGTAGAAGTCAGCCAGAGAAAGAGGTTTTCTTTATATAGGCTACAACAGGGACCATGAGGAGAAATTAAGGTTGGGCTTCCTGACGGGCTTGGGCTTCCCATGTTCGCCCAGAACACACGGCCCAAGTCCGTCAACAAATGGCTTATTCCACTAAAGGCCATTGTTGCACTATCACCCTAATCCCAAATTACGTGTCAGTGTTTATGGGCTCCATATTATATGCTTGTGGATCTCCCCGTGTTTAAGATATCGAATGTCCGTTGATTAAGTCAAGTTACTGACAACTACATTAATCAACTTCTTATGTCCTTGAGTAGTACCACTCAACCTCATTGTCATGTCGGAATAAATCCATCTGCAGGGTTTACATGATAATCTTTTTGAGCTCCTCAAGGGGACGTCATCAACCCGACTTCCTGCGGGTCACAGATTCCTTCTATAATCAACAACACACCTTACATACAATGTCATTACCCAATCCATCGAGTTTGTTGATTCACAAATGAATCTCACTCATTGATGATTTAAAGCAATGTACAATGCACATAAGTGCCTGTTATTATATCCGGATTAAGAGGACAAGCATCCATAATAACTGAGGCGTTTGTTCTCTTATATAGTCAGTATAAAGAGAAACAACCTCACTTGGTCCTGTTCAATACACACAAAGTGTACTAGTGTAATCATATAGTCAAAATAGACTAATACCAGATTATACTACAACCGTACCAATGGTTTGTCCAAATCCATCTAGGTTGTGAATGATTACTTATACTTTATAAGGTACTGATGATATGATCTTCTGTGTGTTCACACCATATCATCTATAACATAAAGTATTAGACACATGCATATAACTAATAACATATATAATATGCATAACATTTGTCCATATGATTCTCATTCAAAATATAAAGAATTAGAGTTAATACAAAAGTAATGCTTTTAGTATATAACCCTATCAAAAGGTAACCCACCTAAAAAGAAAGGTAGACTCTTGTATGGATTATAATGGTTCTTAGCTAATGAAAACTTGAAAGCTTTGATTGTTGGTATGGAAATAACTTGAAAACATTGAAAGGAAGATTGAAACAAACTTGAAATAAGAACAACAAGATGAAAGGAAGATTGAAATAAGAACAAGTAATAACAAGTTTGATTGAAATAAGAACAAGTAAATAACAAGTTGATTGAAAGAAAATAAAACAACAAGAAAGTAAAAATATGAATTGAAAAACTAGACAAGAAATTAAACAAACCAAATGATTTGGATCCTAAGATAATAGATGGTTTCTCTCTCCCTTGCTTTTAGCTTATATACCTCTACTTTTACCTTTTCCAGATTTGCCCTTCTCCATTACAAGCTAGACACCTCACACTTCACTTTTACTTTTGCTTTTTGGTTTCTTCTTGACCAAGGTAGGTTTAGGGAGAAATTCATCATAATTTGAGATAAGGGCCTCCATCTCTGGTCTTCTAAATTGAGGACTTTGACTTTTGACCTTGATTGTTAACTTTGACCATTGACTTTGACTTTTTTAGCACTTTTCCATAGTAGCTTCTGGTCTTCATAATAAGTCTGATTAAGGCTCCTTTTGGTGCTAAGAAGCAGCTTTTATGATAAGTGGTCTAAAATACTCCTTAACCTGAAAAAGGCAGTAAAAGCTATAAGTTGTCTTTTTGTTAAGCTTAAGAATGACTATAATGCACCAATATACGGGTAATAAAACACACATTTGGAGGCCCATCACCACCCCCAAATAGCATCTTGCTTGTCCTCAAGCAAGGATGAGAGAAAAAAACTAAGATCACAAATGAGTGATTTATTATAAGTTATGCTAATCTCGTTTCGCAGAGTGCGATTGCATTGACCATATGCAACAAGGCCTTAAACCACTAGGAATTCCCTAGTGGTCAAGCTTTAAGTCTCGCGAGAGTTTTCTAGTGAAGGTACTCACAAACTTTTTCTATTTAGTACAAAGGGTCTTGTTTCCTTATTTATTCTCAGAAGCTCATATATCTCATTAGCAGTGAATAAAGAAAAGCTCCTTTAAACTTAGAATAACATATACACAGTAATCATCTAAAGATAAATGTGCAAAACATGAGCAATGAAATGCAAAAGCAGAGTTGTTTCCGAGGCTTTTGGAAAGTTTCCATAAGGTGGGTTCTCACAGGGGTGTGTTGCAATCACAACTCTCTGATAGCTTCACTCAAGGTTCGTTCTCTCAAGTGCAGCGGGTACTTATATTCCTCGCATACTCAAATGACGTCTAAAGAAACCGGGGTTGATTGATCACGCTTGCCACTTACTATCACACCATCTTATTCCTAATTGAGCTAGAGGTCTTTTATTAGGAGTTACGGGGCTAGGGTGATGGTTTAGAAAGAAAAAGGAAGGGAAAACAAAATCTGATAAGTCGAGAAACTGGGTCTTCAAGATACTAGTAACCAGAGAAGAACCCCGTTTTGTTCTTTTGCTTCCGAATTGTGATACATTCTTTTAGCCCTTTGGCTTTGTGACTCCATATGATTTTGAATTTTGGGAGTTCTAACTTTACTTTTGTTTCTTTTTGTTTTGATATAGTCTCCTTTTGATTTTGAACTTTTGGGAGACTCGATTTTTTACTCCTTTGGATTTTTTGGAGTTTTTGTTTTTGATGGGTCTTTCTTTTCTTTTCTTTTTGAAGAAAATAACTGTTCTGTTTTTGTACAAGGTCTTCTTTTCTCTTTTTCTGATATCCATCCAGTTCTCAACTCATCAGCTGGATACGCTTTTTATTGTGTGTTGTAATGGGTTAGGAATTTTTTGTGAATAATAAAAAGGCTTTTAGAAAGGGTGAGGGCTCAAGAGGGGCAACTAAAGTAAAACTATCTTTTTGGGTTTTTAACGTTTATTTGGCTATATCGATCCAAAAAGGGCCTAAATTCTCTCTTAAGATATGGCGTGGTGATCAAGCAAGTGGACGTGTGGTCTTTCTATCCGGACATCCTTTATGTCATCACTCAATAATCATTCGGATGAGGCTTTTGGCTAGATTCTCACAGGATATGGAACTTAATTGTTCTAACCTTGGCTTTAGAAACTCACTGCTATATGCAAACAAATACTGATACATGCCATTCCTGAAAAGATGTAGAAACTATTGTACGTATATTAGTCTAAGTACAAAGAGCAAGTCCTTACTCTATTGCTATAATGAGACTTCTAAACTTTTTATTCATCATAGAAAAAGTAAATAAGACTTTTTAATTCTAAAGGAAAAAATATTTTTGGTCAATCTTTTTAACTTTTCTTTTCTTTGGATGAAAACTTTCTTTTTCTTTTTCTTTTGAAGTAAAAATATTCATCATACAAATAAAATGTATAGTAGCCCTTTTGTAAAAATATATTTTTTTGTTTCCAACTTTTCTTTTTCATTTCTTTTTACTTTTAACGGAAAAATAATTTTGGTTTTTTGTGAAAAAAAATTTTATGAAAGGAAGAAATATACTATTGTATCTACTATACATAAAATGCCTAGTTTTTGCAAAATGTTACTATACCACATAGAACTATGCTTGTCCTCAAAGTATGAAGAGATAAAGAAAGAGATTACCATAGAAACATGAGCAAAAATGGCGATATACCTGTATTCTATTTTTCATGATGAAAATACGCCACCCCCAAAAAAGTTTGGGGCGTGGGTTGTTCGATATAAAACGGGAAATACATGGTTTATTATACTAGAGATATTTATTTTACTATAAAATCCTTTTGGGTTTTAGTATTTTTTTGAAAACATATATGGAATGCATGAAAAAAAAATGGAAAAGTTTGGCATGATGTATCTGTTTTACCTTCTACTCATATACCAAATTCGACAAGAAAAGCAAAATAAAACAACATAAAACAAGCAAATAATATTAAGCATAAAGTTAAACTTATACTACGTCATATACGTGAAAAAAAAAAACAGAAAAATAAATAAATCCAACTATACGGACACTAGGAATCCTAGTCAGAATCCGGTAGGAACTGTTATTTCATAATGTAAATTTCTACAAACCGCAAAAATCCACGTGTAATGGAATTAATGGGGTTCACGGTTTTAGATTGGAAAACATACCTATAAATTCGGTATGATAACTCTGAGAATCCAATAGCTATGAATCCGAATCAACCTCTTGATCTTCTGTTGTATTCTTATCCATAGATTGGACGTTGTGTGGGCAACGATCTACCAACCCCCTTCTTTCTCTCTCGGCCTATCTCACTCACAAAGCTAGAAACGAATTCAAATCTACTTTTTTTGCCTCTCTTTTTCAACCAATGAATAGTGAATTCGGCCAGGAGAGAAGATTTTGTTTTTATAGGCTACAACAGGGACCATGAGGAGAAATTAGGGTTGAGCCTCCTGACGGACTTGGGCTTCCCATGTTCGCCCAGAACACACGGCCCAAGTCCATCAACAAATGACTTATTCCACTAAAGGCTATTGCTGCACTACCGCCCTAATCCCAAATTACGTGTTACACTTATGGGCTCCATATTATATACTTGTTAATCTCCCCGTGTTTAAGATATCGAATGCCCGTTGATTAAGTCAAGTTATTGACAACTACATCAATCAACTTCTTATGTCCTTGAGTAGTACCACTCAACCTCATTGTCATGTCGGAATAAATCCACCTGCAGGGTTTACATGACAATCCTTATAAGCTCCTCAAAGGGACATCATCAACCCGACTTCTTGCGGGTCACGGATTCCTTCTATAATCAACATCACACCTTACATACAATGTCATTACCCAATACATCAAGTTTGTTAATTCACAAATGAATCTCACTTATTGATGATTTAAAGCAATGCACAATGCACGTAAGTGCCCATTATTATATCCGGATTAAGAGGACAAGCATCCATAATAACAGAGGTATTTGTTCTCTTATATAGTTAGTATAAAGAGAAATAACCTCACTTGGTCCTGTTTAATACACACAAAGTGTACTAGTGTAATCCTATAGTCAAGATAGACTAATACCATATTATACTATAACCTTACCAATGGTTTGTCCAAATCCATTTAGGTTGTGAACGTTTACTTATACTTTATAAGGTACTGATTATATGATCTTCTGTGTGTCACCATACACCATATCATCTACAACATAAAGTATTAGACACATGCATATAACTAATAACATATATAATATGCATAACATTTACCCATATGATTCTCATTCAAAATATAAAGAATTAGAGTTAATACAAAAGTAATGTTTTTAGTATATAACCCTATCAAATCCGTGCGTGACTTGTCTAGAAAATCCTTCTCCTTACTGACGTCGGGACCTGGCATGTCCTATCACTACACGGGAGCACGTCTCTGATGCTCTGCAGTGTTCTAGGAAGAGCTTGCACATGATCATTGATACTAATCCATCTAGTCTTGCTAGGTGGAGGGTTTTTGTTTGCTATAGAAAACATTTTTGAAAAGTTTTTCAGAAACGAGAGAGATTTAGAAGAGGAAAAGAATTACACGAGAGGGGAAAGATTTTAAAGAAAGGAAAATTTTGAAAAATTGAAAAATTTTGAGTCTTTTAACGTCAGATTCTCGAGACAAAATAAGGAGGTGGAGGCAGAAGATAGAATTAAACAGAGAATAGTATCACTTTGGATTACTCTATTTGTTTAATTCTCACGCCTTGTCTTTTTTTTTTTTTAGTTGGTTTTCTCATTCAAAATATATCTCTATCCATATAGAGGTTTTTCCAAGAAGATAAAAATTATATGTTAATCCGGTATCATTTTGGTTATTCCGGGAGTATAACTTTCATTTTTATATTCTCTAGTTTTGAAAACTATGTAAAGATATTTTAAGAAACTCGTACTCAAAAGCTGTGATTCTAGATGTTACTTCCTTTAAAATAATTCATAACAGATAATCTTAGGCAACTTTCGTGTCAGCTCTATGGCGAACCCAATCTAGATAGACAAAGCTTCAACTACACGAGTTGGGGGATTTACGGCGCAAGACATGGAATGTCCTAACCCAGGCAAATAGCTCGGTGATATAGGCGACCCTTAGTAAGCAAAGCTTATCCCAAATTGCCCCTAGATTGCATTGTTCTAGGGGTTGGTATGTGTAAAATCCATTGCCTATTTTGAAAAATCACTTAACTATTGATGTATCGAGAATCTATCATTCACAGCACAAAGAAAACAAATATTTTTTTGAAAAAGAAGTGTAAAATAAAGAAAAGAAAAATTGTATACTAACTCCACAATTTTACAGTTACTCCAGCGATGAGTAAAAAAAGTGTTTCACAAAGAATATGCTAGATATACTATGGACTAAGGCTCCGACACTTACAACAACACCCTCCAAGTTCGACATCCATAGACCGTAACTCATGAAAATGTTTGAGGTGCTAGCCATTGACTTTAAGGGTACTGTTGTCCTTATGGTTCTTTAAAGTTATAGCCCAGTGAGGGGTGACTTCGGTTATATTAAAAGAACCAATCCATCGAGTGTTCAGTTTTTCGGGAAAAAGATGCAATCTAGAGTTATAAAGCAAAACTTTTTGACCAACTTCAAAATGTTTTCGTAAAATATGCTTGTCATGAATTCTATGTTGGTTTTGTATTATTTTGAAAGGTCATAAGCATCGTTTTGAATCTCTTCAAGCTAATTTATTTGTAGTTTATGCTTTTCACCTGCCACATCGAGATTATAACTAAGGGTTTTTATTGCCCACAGAGCACGATGCTCTAGTTCAACTGGCAGATAACAAGGTTTTCCAAAGACAAGCCAATAAGGGGACATCCCTATAGGTGTTTTAAAAGTGGTTTTGTATGCCCATAGTGCATCGTTCAGACAGAGAGACCAGTCTATCCTATTTGGATTAACTGTTTTCTCCAAGATACGTTTAATCTCTCAGTTAGAGACTTCTACTTTACCACTTGTTCGAAGATGGTATGGAGTTGCAAAATTGTGGGTTACTCCATAATTTTTCATGATATGTTCAAAAACTCGATTGCAAAAATGTGATCCACCGTCACTGATGATGGCTTTTGGGACACTAAGCCTTGAAAAAATGTTTTCTTTAATGAAACTGATGACTGTTTTGTTATCATTGCTATGACATGATATTTTCTCAATCCATTTAGATACATAGTCTACGACTACTAGGATGTAGATGAAACCATTAGAATTTGGGAAAGGTCCCATGAAATCGATGCCCCAGACGTCGAAAATCTCCACTATGAGAATGGGATTTAAGGGCATCATGTTACATGCAGAAATACAAATTATCTTGTGACCGACAAGGTACCATCACATTGGAGCAAGCAAGAAAAAGATTTATTCTACTCAAAGGCCAGATATTATTTTTGGGATGATCCATACTTATTCAAGAAGTGTTCGGATCAAATTATTCAAAGATGCATCCTAGAATTGGAACAGGAATCCATTCTATCATTCTCATATCACCTTGCGGAGGACATTTTGGCCCATAACGTCATCGCAGACAAGGTATTACAAGCTGGATTCTATTGGCCTACTCTTTTTAAAGATGCAAATATTTATTGCAAAGCATGTCCAAGATGCCAATTTTGGGTAAGACCTCGAAAAGGTTCGAGTGGCCTCAACAACCGATCCTTATCTCGAAATCTTTGATGTATGGGGTATAGATTTCATGGGACCATTTCCTCCTTCTTTTGGTTACACCTACATTCTACTTGTTGTGGACTATGTTTCAAAATGGATTGAAGCAGTTCCTACGAAGACCGCCGATCATAAAGTCGTTAGCGGACTTTCTGAAGAAAAACATTCTACCAAGATTTGGAACACCGAGACCCATCATCGATGATAACGGTTCTCACTTCAGAATCGTGTATTTGGGAATCTTATGGCAAAGTATGGAGTAATTCACAAGCTAGCTTTACCATATCATCCTCGGACTAATGGTCAAGCGAAGTTTGAATAGGGAAATCAAGAGTATTCGAGAAGACATGAAATCCATCTAGGAAAGATCGGTCTCTTAGACTCCAAGATACACTATGGGCATACAGAACAGCATTCAAAACACCCATAGGGATGTAAATACCCTATCGCGTGGTATATGGAAAAGCGTGTCATCTACCTGCCGAAAGTTAGAACATAAAGCCTATTAGGCGTGAAAGAGATGAATTTCAACCTAGATCAAGCGAGGAAAAGGAGGAAGCTTGGATCGTGAATTAGAGGAATTGAGAAGTGATGCTTATGATAAGTCAAGGATTTACAAGGATAAGACTAAAGCATTACATGATGAAGAATTCGAAGAGAATTTGAACACGACGACGAAGGTTACGGTTTACAACTCTCGTCTAGAAATTTTCCCTGAAAATTGAGATCCGGATGGATCGGGACCGTTTATAGTAAGACATGTCACACCTTTTGGAGCTATTGAAGTAGAAGACATCAAGAGAAGGACTCGTTTCAAAGTCAATGCTCATCGACTAAAGCCTTTTCGGAGTTACCTACTAGAGACGTGGAGGCCATTTTTCTCAAGGATCCGGTTTATCGGACCAATCGTTGAAGCAGAAAATTGGGGTAAGTTACCTACACACCTTAAAGATTACATTTTATGTCTTCTTGAACCTGTTACTCTGTCTAGTTTAAGTTTTTGCATGAAGAAGAAGCGCCGTCGTAAGCTTGACTCCTTAGGATCTCATTAGTATAAGTGCCACTGATAGCCGGGCCCTCAGATTTTCATAACTTTATCCTTTACTGAGAGGAGTTGCAAGCGCCGGAGTCAAAGTCTCATAACTCTAGTAGACCGAGTATAAAATGTCTATGGGAAGTAAGCATGTTGTTGAGAGATCAGTTTTGGAGTGGGAATTCTAGTCTTGAGGATCTAACTTTAAAAGACTCACATTACGTCTTAGGGATCTGACGTAAAAAGACCTAAAAATTTGTTTCTTGAACTAATTCTGATATTCGGCATCAATGGTAATATCCTACCTTTTTCTCATCCATTTCATTTACTTCTTTATACATTGAGGATTGCCTAATATCAGAATGAGGTAGGATATTACCATTGATGCCGAATATCAGAATTAGTTCAAGAAACAAATTTTTAGGTCTTTTTAAGTCAGATCCCCAAGACGTAATGTGAGTCTTTTAAAGTCAGATCCTCAAGACTAGAATTCCCACTCCAAAACTGATCTCTCAACAACATGCTTACTTCCCATAGACATTTTATACTCGGTCTACTAGAGTTATGAGACTTTGACTCCGGCGCTTGCAACTCCTCTCAGTAAAGGATAAAGGTAGGATAAAAGAAGTGCCCGGCTATCAGTGGAACTTATACTAATGAGATCCTAAGGAGTCAAGCTTACGACGCTTGGCTTCTTCATGCAAAAAACTTAAACTAGACAGAGTAACAGGTTCAGCAAGACATAAAATGTAATCTTTAAGGTGTGTAGGTAACTTACCCTAATTTTCCACTTCAATAGTGGTCTGATAAACCGGATCCTCGAGAAAAATGGCCTCCACGTCTCCAGTAGGTAACTCCAGAAAAGGCTTTAGTCGATGAGCATTGACTTTGAAACGAGTCCTTCTCTTGATGTCTTCTACTTCAATAGCTCCAAAAGGTGTGACATGTCTTACTATAAACGGTCCCGTCCATCTAGATCTCAATTTTCCAGGGAAAATTTCTAGACGAGAGTTGTAGACTAGAACCTTCTGTCCAGGTTCAAATTCTCTTTTCAGAATTCTTCTGTCATGTAATGCTTTAGTCTTATCCTTGTAAATCCTTGACTTATCATAAGCATCGCTTCTCAATTCCTCTAATTCACTGATCCGAAGCTTCCTCCTTTCTCCTGCTTGATCTAGGTTGAAATTCATCTCTTTCACTGCCCAATAGGCTTTATGTTCTAACTCGACAGGTAAATGAGACACTTTTCCATATACCAAGCGATAGGGCGACATCCCTATGGGTGTTTTGAATGCTGTTCTGTATGCCCATAGTGTATCTTGGAGTCTAAGAGACCAGTCTTTCCTAGATGGATTTTACATGTCTTCTCCGTATACTCTTGAATTCCTATTCAAACTTCGCTTGACCATTAGTCCGAGGATGATATGGTAAAGCTAGCTTGTGAATTACTCCATACTTTGCCATAAGATTCCCAAATACACGGTTACAGAAGTGAGAACCGTTATCACTGATGATGGCTCTCGGTGTTCCAAATCTTGGTAGAATGTTTTTCTTCATAAAGTCCACGATGACTTTATGATCGGCGGTCTTCATAGGAACTGCTTCAATCCATTTTGAAACATAGTCCACAGCAAGTAGAATGTAGGTGTAACCAAAAGAAGGAGGAAATGGTCCCATGAAATCTATACCCCATACATCAAAGATTTCTGAGATAAGGATCGGTTGTTGATGCCACTCGAACCTTTTCGAGGTCTTACCCAAAAATTGGCATCTTGGACATGCTTTGCAATAAATATTTGCATCTTTAAAAAGAGTAGGCCAATAGAATCTAGCTTGTAATACCTTGTCTGCAGTACGTTGCGGGCTAAAATGTCCTCCGCAAGGCTGATCATGACAGAATGATAGAATGGATTCCTATTCCACTTCTGGGATGCATCTTTGAATAATTTGATCCGAACACTTCTTGAATAAGTATGGATCATCCCAAAAATAATATCTGGCCTTTGAGTAGAATAAATCTTTTTCTTGCTTGCTCCAATGTGATGGTACCTTGTCGGTCACAAGATAATTTGCAATGTGGCTGTACCATGGCACTTCTGATATACTGAACAACTGTTCATCAGGAAAAGTTTCACAGATTTGTAAATTGTCTTCCGTATTCTCCACTAGCAATCTAGAAAGGTGATCAACAACGACATTCTCTGTTCCTTTCTTATCACGTATCTCCGAATCAAATTCTTGTAAAAGTAGTATCCATCGGATCAATCTTGGCTTGGCATCCCGCTTAGCGAGTAAATGACGCTTAAGCAAAGATGGTCGATATAGACAATCACCTTTGAACCTATTAAATATTGTCGAAATTTGTCAAGAGAATAGATGACGGCTAAGAGTTCCTTCTCAGTGGTAAAATAATTAATCTGTGCTCCATTTAGAGTCTTGCTAGCATAATAGATTGGGTACGACACTTTCTTGTCTCTTTGTCCTAAAATGGCTCCTATAGCATAATCAGATGCATCACACATGATCTCAAATGGCTGGCTCCAATCGGGTGCACGAATGATTGGTGCTGAAGTGAGTGCTTCCTTTAACTTCATAAAAGCTTCAACACATGATGTATCAAAATCAAAGACAATATCTTTCCCTAACAGATGTGACAGCAGTCTTGCAATTATGCTGAAATCCTTGATAAATCGATGGTAGAATCCCGCGTGACCTAGGAAGGCACGAATATCTTTGACAGTTCTCGGTTTGGGTAGATCCTTTATAATATCAATCTTCGCTCGATCTACTAGAATTCCTTCCTTTGAAACTTGGTGACCTACCACTATCCCTTCCTTTACCATGAAGTGACACTTTTCCCAGTTCAGAACTAAGTTGGTATCGCAACAACGTTTAAGGACTAAGGAGAGATGGTGTAGGCAATCTTCAAAAGATGATCCAAACACTGAAAAATCATCCATAAAAACTTCCATGTATTTCTCCACCATGTCGTCAAAAATACTCATCATGCATCGCTGAAAAGTGGCGGTGCATTGCATAGACAAAAGGCATACGACGGTATGATGCGAATGTTCGAGCACGCACATGTGAATGTGGTCTTCTCTTGGTCCTCAGGGTGAATATGGATTTGAAAATATCCTGAGTAACCATCAAGAAAGCAGTAGTAAGCTTGTGCAGCTAATCTTTCTAACATCTGATCGATGAATGGCAATGGAAAATGGTCTTTCCTTGATGCGCTATTCAGCTTCCTGTAATCGATGCAAACTCTCCATCCAGTTTGAATCCTGGTTGGAATCAACTCATTGTTCTCATTCTCGATCACTGTGGTTCCGAACTTCTTTGGCACAACTTGAACTGGACTAACCCATTGACTATCAGAAATAGGGTAGATAATGCCGGCGTCAAGGAGTTTGACGACCTCTTCTCTAACTACTTCCTTCATTTTCAGATTAAGCCTCCTCTGTGGTTGCTTAGAAGTCTTGGAATCCTCTTCCAGATGAATCCTATGTTGAACTATCATAGGGCTGATCCCCTTGATATCATCAATTGTCAAACCTATAGCTGACTTGTGTTCCTTTAAAAGTGCTACTAACCTGGATTCTTGCTCCGCAGTCAAATCTGATGTAATGACTACTGGGTAGGTTCCCAAATCTCCCAAGAAAACATATTTGAGTGTAGACGGTAAAGGCTTCAATTCTAACTTAGGTGGCTCCTTCTTAAGCTCTTTAGGCGGTCCATCAAGCATAGGCGATTCAAGCTTTTCTTTGAACTTGATGTCATCCATGACAGGTGATGAATCCAAAATTGCATTGATTGACTCAACACTAAGTTCCTCACAATCTGAGTCTGTCAGAGCTTTCAATAACTCATCAGCAGGATATGAATGAGTCAGATAATCCTGTGCTAACGCTTCAATCATGCATACCTCGTTCCGCGATTACACCTCCTCCTTCTTGCGTAACATATGGAAAACATTGGTCTCGACTTTCATATTACCAAAGGATAATGTCATATTACCGTTTAGACAGTTGATGAGTGCATTTGCAGTGGCCAAGAATGGTCTGCCTAGAATGATTGGTATTTACCTACCAGATGTAGGTTCTGTGTCGAGTACTATGAAATCAACCGGATAATAGAAATCTTCGATCTTGACTATGACATCTTCAATGATTCCTCTAGGTATCTTCACTGATCTATCTGCCAACTGTAAAGTAACATCAGTCGATTTTAGATCCTTCAAGCCCAACTTCTCATAGACGAAATATGGTAGAAGATTCACACTGGCACCCAAATCTAATAAAGCTTATTCCTCCAAAGAATCTCCAATTCTGCATGTAGCAGTTGGACTTCCGGGATCTTTCGGTTTCAAACCGATAGATTCTGTAGGGTAATGATGAACATCTTTGAGCGATAAAAGCTTCTTTCGGAATGTTGGTCTTCTTCTTTACTAGATCTTTCAGGAACTTGGCTTATGAGGGAACTTGCTTGATGGCAGTCCGGTCCTCTCTCCTTCAGACTCGGGACTAAAGTCATTTCAATCAAGGCTCCTGCAAGTGCATCCTCCCTCTCTCCTTGACTTAGTAGGGGAGTGAATAGAATCTTTAACCGACCGGACGGGGCTTGAATCTTTGTCCTATTATCTTTAGCTTGAGCCATTAATTAAGCTAAGCATTAGTGGGTGATTTTTATTCTTATAGAAATAAAGTATAAAAAAAAAGGAAAGAAATGGGATATTAATCTGTAAATTCTGAAATACATCGCAAATCTCCTTGTACTGGTCATCTTTTCTGGTATTCACTAGTTTCGAAGGAAACGGTGCTGGTGGATTCTTCAATATCGGTTCTCTTCTTTTCGGCTTCACCGGCTTGGTAACAAATAGTGGAGTGACAGTGGAGTCACTCGTGATGGCTTCTTCTTACTTAATTCCACGGTGGTTCCTTCAACTTCTTTTGCAACAGTTTTCTTGATGGGTTGCACAACATTAGATATATCCGGAATGTTAGAACTGGGTGGGATGGTGGGGACATAAGTTACTTTAGGCTCCGCAAAATCTTTTCCTGGTTCATAGACAATCCTGTTATCAACTTTCTTGCCTGACCTCAGAGTAGTGACAGAATTAACTTGGGCATTCGACTGAGTAATCTCCAGGTTATCCACCTGCAGGACACCTCTTCCTTTCGGATTTGGCTCCGGCTGGCTTGGTAATGCTCCTTTTGATCTCTCTGTCATCAAAGGCGGCGAAGATTTGCCCTATCTGGCCTTGAATGACACTAAAGTTATTCTCCAACTTCTGGGTTCTTTGATTTGTCTATTTCAGCTCATTGACAATGGTGGTGATAGCTTCTTCCAGATGTGGGATAACTGCTTTGCTCGACTGAGGCGTAGGGGCAATATATCCACTCATAAGATCTGGTACTAACTCTCTATTTGTGTTGGCTTGGTATTGCTGGTTCTGGTATGACTGTTGATTTATGTATGGTTGCTGGCGGTTTTGGAACCGATCACGGGTTATTCGAACCGATTTTCTCAAATCACGGAGGAAAATTCCTCTGATTTGTATTTTGTGGCTTCCAATAATTCTGTCCCTGATTAAACTCGTTATTTCTTCCTAAAGAGTTGATACTACATGCCTCTGCATTAGTATCCAGATAGTACGAACACTCTTCAGTGGTATGGCCTTCATCAGAACATAGCTCACAAATGGTATAACAAGGCTTGGATGGCTAAGGTTTAGCTTGGAAATTGTTTGGTTTTGGAGGATTCATGGAGAATTGATCAAACTTCTTGTTCAGATTTTCAAGTCCTGTTGATAGGCTTGCCATAATTGATAGCATTGCTTGATTTGGGTCTTCTTGAATTTGGTTACCAAATTTCTTCGGCACCCCCTCCACTCTAGCTACGTCCTCGTTGCTAGTACTCCATTGTTGAGTGTCTTCAGCTAAATTCTCGAGAAAGTTGTAGGCTTCCTCTCCATCCAATGATGTAAACTTACCTTGATGCATTGATCAGTATCATCCGCTTGTTCATAGTAGAAAGTCCTCGAAAAAAAAAATGAGCCAAATGTGCTCTTATCATAACCATGATGTGGACATGAGACTAGCAGATTATTGAATTTCTCCCAACTTTGATGATATTCTTGATCCACCTTCCCTTTGAAATTGTCGATGGCTTGCTGCATGGCATCTATCTTCAGGGTGGGTAGAACTTGTTCATAAACTTTGTTCTCAACTTCTCCCAGTTGTTGATTGAATTGATCGGTACTGCGGCAGTTAACCATTCGGATGCTTTACCTTCGAGTGAGAGTGGAAAAAAGAATTAACTTGATACTTTCATCCCCTCGATATTCTCGGTTCTTGAAAGTTCGAGGGATGATAGAAATTTGTTCATGTGAACATAAGGTTTGAACATTATGCGAACCATTGAACTTTGGAAGCATAGAGATTACCGATGCTCTAAGTTCAAACCGATTAGCTTCGCCTCGGAAAAACAATATCACTGGGTGGGTCTCCAATGATTGGTGAATAGAAATCGCCGACTTCTTCCTCTGTTGTTGTTTTGCATGGGTGGGATAGCTTCAGATTATTGGTGTCCAAAACACCTCTATCATTGTGTGCGCCATTGTATCAATCTCGTCTATTATTCTTGGGAGTCGGTTGTTAAACCTTGTCCACTTGTTGTGTTCTTCTTGGACGATGATATGGACGACGGGGGCATACACTAGAAAATTCTATACGAAAATAACAAAAAAACTATCCTACTATGCAACTATTCTAAATTATACTAGAATGTAAAACTACTTTTCTTCAACTGGGTTGGGCTTTGCAGCTAGTATCTCGCCCGTTGTCTAAAGCTGTCTCTTCTAGGGTTATGGTGAATCACTTGGATTGCTTAAGTACCACTGCCCACGACGATAGTCCGTTTGTCAAGATTCAGACAAGAAACACTAGAGTTTGATTTTTCCGTGTGTTGGCTTTACAACTTCAATTGTTGAAAAGGTCCTAAATGCAATTATACTAGAAAGCAATAAAACTAAACTATGATGCAACTATACTAAGAAAGCAATAAAAGAATGAAGATTCGACTAACCCGATGGTAGATCTTGTCTTGAGATGTCCTTCAAGCTTCTTTCTTTCTTAAAAGGATGGATGATGCGGCTAAAATTACCTCAAGATCCAAAATTCTAATCTTGAAAGAAAACATTAAACATAGACAACTTAAAATGGCAGCGGCACCATTGACACTTCCTCTTTTTGTGTGTGTAGATGAGATGATGGGTGATGTAGATAGATGATGATCGTTGAACAAATAGAAGTGTATCAAAACCTAATTATCCCTCAATAAGTAAAGGATGAGTATGGTATCGTTCCACTTTTAAGTGTATGTTATGTGAAGGACAGGACTGGAAAGGGGGTTTGAGGGATTAAAAACTAATATTGTAGAGATTGTAGATTCTAATGCTAAACTAAGCTAAACTAACTAAACTGTTGAAAATTTATAAGAGAGGGAATTCAAGAGATTAGAATCCACCAATACTTTTGATCTATGACCTTCTACTTCATGGTTGTTCTTACAAGTAGACTACAATTAGGCAATCGAGCGAGTGCCGATGCCCTCTTGGACGAAACATCGTTAACAATTAACTTTACTTAAAGTTGTTCCTATGTTTATGCTATTAATATCTTCTTTCCTTTTATGTAAGCTCGGGCAGCCATTCAATGTATTACCAAGAGCAACATCAAGGAGTACTTCCTAATAGGGCGGCCATTCAATGAATCACCACTTAAGGCAAACACAAAGAATACTTCCCCTAGGCAGCCACTCCCTGAGCTACCCCTTCTAAGGCAACACAAAGAATACTTCCCTTACTCTAAATAACTATAGTACTAGAAGAAAAGTAAAGAACACTAGCATGATATTAATATTGCAAAACATAAACCCTATTCTATACTTCCATCCCCTGGTGTGGGCAATGGAACTAATAACTACAAACATAAAGAACTAACCTGATTGAAGAACACCATGAACCAGAAGAATCATTAAACCTTAAGCACTGGCTTCATCTTCTCCCTTGAAGGAGAAGATTAGCCTTCCATAAAGAAGGAAGAACAAGAAGAAGAAGAGTTGATGAACATAAGACTAGAAAGACTAATTTATTAAGACTCAGCTAGTTAAAACCGATCGTTTATTATTAATCTCTCTCTACCTCAAGTTCTGGAGACAAGAATATAAGTGAATTGGCAAATTACATGAGGCACTTAGGTCCTCTATTTATAGGGGTTACAATGAGCTCTAGAAGCATTCCAAACCGTCATTTGTTTCCTAATACAAATAGACTTCTTCCAGAGTCCGACTTCGTCTTCAAAACTGAGAAGGAATTGGCTACAGTGTCGATTCATGCGTCTGGATGCATTATTCATGCATCCCAGACTTAATCAATGCGTCTGGACGCTCAATTTATGTGTCCCAGACGCACTCAATGTGTCTGGATGCTCGATACATGCATCCCAGACGCATAAGCCGATTTTCTCTCTTCTGCTCTATCCTTCTATCCTCTTTTGCGGGCTTTGGTCCAAACAACGAATCCTTTGGCCTTGGGCTTCCAAATAGACTTTAAAATAGGTCCAAGTCGCATCTTTAACAACTCCAATTCCTTGGCCTTCTCCATGATTGTCCACGGGCCTCCCATGTGATCCTTAATGCTCCGAATTGCTTCGTTTTACCCCATTTTCTCTAATATTCTACAAAACTCTCTTTTTCACCTGTAGAATCTTAAAACACAACTTATAAACACTATTAGTCCACTAAGATGGCTAAACAAGAGGCATAATCGAGGGTTAAATAGCACTTTTGGAGCACTTATCATGTTTTAAAAGTGAATTTGTATGCCCATAGTGCATCGTTCAGACAAAGAGACTTGTCTATCCTATTTGGATTAACTATTTTCTCCAAGATACGTTTAATCTCTCAGTTAGAGATTTCTACTTTACCACTTGTTTGAAGATGGTATGGAGTTGCAAAATTGTGGGTTACTCCATATTTTTTCATGATATGTTCAAAAACTCGATTGCAAAAATGTGATCCACCGTCACTGAAGATGGCTTTTGGGACACTAAGCCTTGAAAAAATGTTTTCTTTAATGAAACTGATGACTGTTTTGTTATCATTGCTATGACATGATATTTTCTCAATCCATTTAGATACATAGTCTACGACTACTAGGATGTAGATGAAACCATTAGAAGTTGGGAAAGGTCCCATGAAATCGATGCCCCAGGCGTCGAAAATCTCCACTATGAGAATGGGATTTAAGGGCATCATGTTACATGCAGAAATACAACCGAGATGTTGGCAACAAGCACATACCTTGCAATGAAGAAATGTATCACAAAAGAGTGTTGACCAGTAGAATCCACATTATAAAACCTTAGCAGCGGTTTTATTGGCACTAAAATGCCCTCCACAAGCTTGATCGTGGCAAAAGGAAAGAACAACAGATTGTTCCCATTCTAGAATGCAACGTTGGATGCTCTGATTTGGGCAGTACTTGAAAAGATATGGGTCATCCCGATGATAGTACTTTACTTGAGCCAGGAACTTCTTCCTCTGATTTTTATTCCACAATGGTGGAGTCTCTTGATCAACTCCCAAATGTGCATTTTATTACATGTATATTGCTACATTACAGTCCCTCTTATGCTTAACGAAAAGACAACTCATAGCTTTTACTGCCTTTTTTAGGTTAAGGAGTATTTCAGACCACTTATCATAAAAGCTACGTCTTAGTACCAAAAGGAGCATTAATCACGCTTATTATGAAGACCAGTAGCTGCTATAGAAAAGTGTTGAAAAAGTCAAGTCAACCAGTCAAAGTCAACAATCAAAGTCCTCATTCAGAAAACCAAAGATGGAGGCCCTTATTTCAAATTATGAAGACTTATCCCTAAACCTATCTTAGTCAAGAAGGCACCAAAAAGCAAAAGCAAAAGTGAAAGGGGTGAGGTGTCTAGTTTAGAATGGATGAGGGCAAATCTATAAATGGCGAAAGTAGGGGTATATAATCAAAAAGCAAAAAAGAGAGAACTCATCCATTGTCTTAGGACCTAAACCATTTGGTTTGTTTGTTTATTTTCCTGTCTTGTTTTTCAATTCATGTTTTTAATTTCTTGTTGTTTTATTTTATTTCAATCAACTTGTTATTTCATTTCCTTTATTTCAATCAACTTGTTACTTGTTCTTTGTTTTAATCTTCATCTTGTTTGCTTGTTTCTTTTCAATGTTTTAATCAATCTTCCTTTCATGTTTTCAAGTTATTTCAATCAATAATCAAAGCTTTCAAATTCATTAGCTTAGAACCTTTCTAATATTCAAGAGTCTATCTTTCTTCTTCTATCTACCTCACTCAAACTCTAAACAATTTAATATGAACCTCAATGATAAAAGTAAAATGAATAGTTTACCTACGAAATGAACGATGAATTCCTTCCGTAAGTAAACTAAAACTAGACTTTTACGAGTCTCAATTATCAAAGCTTCTACTCTCGATGCGAATTGCACTAAGTGGAGTAGGAAGTTCGTTCAACTCCTAGTTCCCTAGCATGGATTGTCTTCTAAGTCTAAGAAATCAGTCTTAAGTCAATGAGAGCTTTACGAAATGTTATGCTAACAAGACGCGTTAATTTAAATAACGAGATATAATAAATAACAAGATAAAATATAAACTAAAGTTAATCTACGAAGCTACGGAAATACGATTGTTTGAATCTAGATAAATAAATTAGAGGGGAATTGAATCCACCTCGAATCCAACTTAACGACCTAGCGTAGAATGTTATATCTCAATTCTCACGCTCTTCTGGTAGAATTTCGAAGTTCTAATCCCTAGTGTTCATGGCATTCCTACCGGATACTAACTAGCATGTGAGGTCGTCCACCCATTCTCATGGCGAAACACGACCTTCTAGAGTGGAATAGATTCTACAACCAATTCTATACTAACCACTAAGTTTTCATCAAGGCTTCATCAACCCCTCTAATGGAGGTTTTAGCCTTGATTCATCAAACTAACATTTCCCATATTATTATAACTAAACATAATATCAAGATTCGAAATTTACTTAATCTAACAATAATGAATCTAATTTAATGGCTGGAATGAAATAAGAACAAGAATTGAAATTAGATCTAGAATGGAAATAACCAAATTCGAAATTGACAAACTAACTATTTTATTTATCTAATCAATCAAGAACAATGATTCAAGAATTTAATCTAAAACAGGAATTGAAATGGAACTAAAACTTAATTAATTAATTAAACTAGATCTAGAATTCTATATCTTAATTTAGGTCTAACTAGCTACCATTAACAAAGAGTGAAGCTTTTGTTTTTATACATCCAGATCCAAAAATCGTGCATGGGCTTGGAGCCATGTTTTGGGCCAGAGAATCAGGCCCAAAACCCAATTCTTTCAGTCCAAAAAGGCCTCTTCAGCTGCAGTTTTCTTCGACAGACTTTTCGTCCACTTCTGCTCCTCTGATTGGGTCAAGGCTTGGACCATTGGAAATCTCTTTCCGAGGCGGTCGTTTTGACATAAGGTAGGCCCAATTTCGAGGTCTGAGTCTAAAGATATGGTCTTCGGAAGTTCTGTTGACTTTGTGCCTTGTTTCTCACCAGTGGACTTTGACTTTTCATCTTTTGACCAGGCTTTACAAAGGCTTTGTCTTCTTGAATCTTGGCCTTTAATCACCGAACTCCTTAGTAACTAACCATTGCTCCTTTATCTCATCAAAGTGGCACATTCCTGCACATAATTGACTTTGAAGCCTGAAATACATAAAAACACGTGTCGGTCTTTTAACTCTTACTTATTACTCACATAATTGGTCTAAAAGTATGACTGCTAAGGGGTTAAAACTACAGTTTTGGCTCTTATCAACCACCCCAAACAGGATTTTGCTTGTCCTCAAGCAAATATGAGAAATTAGCATAAGTGACCAAAAATGGAGTTCTATCTACTCTCGTCTCGCTGAGTGCGATTGCATTGACCATATGCAACAAGGCCTTAAACCACTAGGAATTCCCTAGTGGACGAGTTATAGCCTCGTGAGAGTTTTCCAGTGAAGGTACTCACAAACTTCATCTATACTACAACGACTAAGAAATAAAACTATTGTTTTCTCATTCATGTCTCAACTATCTATACCTCTCACTAGCAAATACATAAGAATAACCCAGTCAGAACCCTAAGCTAATATATGCATAATAATCAATCATCTAAAATAAACATATAACAATGAGTAATACTATGAAATGTAATAGCAGGTCCGTTTATGAAAACTCGGAATAGCGTCCTTAAGTAGGTCCTCACATAAATGTCAAGACAAAAACCACTCTGATTTTTCCACTCAAGTTTATTTGCTCCAGTGTGCAGTGGGGGCACTTTTACCTTACAATCTCAATGACAACAAGGAAGCCCGGAGTCGATCAAACAAATCTGCCACTTACTATCACACTAACCTATTCCTAATTGAGCTAGAGGTCTTTATTAGGTGTTCGCGGGGGGATAGGAGATGGTTTAAGAAGGAAGGAAATGGATATTCAAAAAGGACAAGTCCGAGATAATAGAGTCTTCATATTATGTAACTTAGAAAAACCTTGTTATTTCCTTTTTTGCTTCTATACTTTGTTTCCATCCTTAGCCATATTTTTTCTTTTTCTTTTCTTTGGCTTTTGACTCCCTTTATTCTATTTTTTGGAGTATTTATTTATTTCTATATATTTTTTTTTTTTTCCTTGGATGGAAACTTCTTTTCTTTTTAAAGCAACTAACTAATTTTTGTTTACACAGGTTTTTCTCTTCTTCTTTCTTCACTCATTCTATTCTCAGACTTATTCTAAATTGGGTAGGTTGATTTATTCTCTTTTTTTTTTTTTTTTGTTTTTGTTTTTGTAACAGGGTAAAGGAATTGTGGTTAATGGAAGGCTAAAGAAAGGCTCAGAGGGGCGACTAGCGGAAAATAATTCATAGGTTTGAATTTCTGGCTATATCGATCCAAAGAGGGCCTAAATTCTCGCTTAGGATATGGCTTAGTGATCAAGCAAGTGGACGTGTGATTTCTCTATCCGGATTTTACTTCTCCCTTGTGTCATTTCTCAAATGTTTCAGCTCATATAAGGCTTTAGGCTATATTCTCACAGGATTTGTAGAATAGGTACTCTAGCCTAGATTTCAAAACTTCTGCTAACAATCATAGATACTCATGTAATAAATTTATAGATAGATGCAAAGATTATTACCTACATATTAACCTAAGTTTCTAACATTTATTCCGATGCAAAAGCTATGTGAGACTTCTAAATTGTTAAGAGCATAGAGAAAAGAAAACAATACCAATATTCCTAAGTGTATAGCATACTTTTTATTTATATTTTTGAATTTTTGAAATTTTACTAGAAAACAAGTGCATATTATACATATCTATATCCTAACAGATGTCTTAATTACACGCGTGTTTCTATGCTCCCCAAACAAGAAGCATGCTTTGTCCTCAAAGCATTTAAATAAAGAGGGTAGGAAAATTACCATTGAAGCGTGTGAAATTCGGGAACATCCGCAAAAACAAGGTTAAAACATACAAATATAGTATATAAAAAAACGAACTCTATAAAGAGTTCCACCCATTATGGGGTTAACGGAATGAAATTGCTTGGGACATAAGCGGACACTAACTTAACTAAAACTTACCTGCACCACCCAAAGCATTTACTCGTCATCCTCCTCTTCTATATGAGGTTCTTTCGCATCCTGCCATGCCATAACAACTTGCCACGCCTTCCGTCGTGTATCATCAACTAGTGCTAACCTCTCTAGTGTTACTTGGTCTGATGGGGTGTAAGGGGCAACCAAATGTGGTTGCACCTGCCATCCCGGCCAAGTCATGGCTCGGAATGATCTTACCACGCGATTGGTGGGTCTCATGGTTTCGACCCTTTCCCAATCTGTGTACTGTGTACAGAATATGGGTAGGCAAGCGCGCATAATGCGGCAAACCAAGACAGGCATAAGAAGGTACTTATGCCTCAAGGTATGGCCTCGCTTCAGAGTAGCAACTAAAACTCGGGGAATGTCATACCGACGACGTCCCTCAGCTAAAGCAAGGAAAACATCACCAGCGATATTATTGGCAGAAGTAAACTGCCGTTCCCCTAGAATGTTCATCATGATGAACAACATGGTTGTGCCTACATTCAGCGATAGGCTACTCAGGGCGATGTTCTATTGGTCTTGGTCCATGATAATGAAACACCCTCCCCCATAATACTCATGGAAATAGGCATATTCATATAGGTATGAGTTATCCGTCATATATCCCCGTGTGCATAGAGGTCGTAATGGCAACCCCGAAACCAAAGCTATCAATTGCTTACTTGAATTCCATAGTCGTGCCATCAATAGCAAGGGAAAATTTTTGTTCTCCTTCTTGGGTACAAAAAAAGTAATATTATTATAGAAGAATTCAGTTAGCTTAGGTGAAAAAGAATCGCCATCACTCACCGAGAAGATGCCGCCATCCTAATCTGCACAATCCGCTTCGCCATGAACGATGCTCCATAGGTATCGGTTCCCATCAAGTCTTCAAATGACTGTTCAGAATCACTATAGGAGGTGTCATCTCAAAACTACTCAGTAACAGCGATTCGCGAAAACACGGAAGAAACCTCGAAAAATCAGAAATTCCCGCTTACGGGAGGAGGCGTTGGCGCTTCCAGATATAAGGCGAAGTCGCTCGTAGGTTTTGGAATTACAGTGTTTGGATTCGCTGGTCGCGTCTGCTTGCTTCTGAGCGCGCTCGACAAAAAAATTTATGGCAGTGTATAGAGCGCAGCGCCTTGATCGGCGCTTCGTAGAAGTCTTGTAAAACAAGTGTTTACAAGAAAAACAAGCGAGAAAAAGCTTGGAGTGAAAGGTGAGAGATGATTGTGGGGGTGTAGTATGGGTTGTGAGTGTAGATTGATGGAAGTTTAAATAGGTTACGGGTTTCCAAAACGAATCGGCAAGTTGCCAAATTGTTTTAAAGCAATTTCGGAAATAGAAAACTGCCAAACCCGAAAACGGAAACTAACCATAGTTTTGATTTCCTAACAACCCTGGTATCTTTTAAACTTGGTTTAGAATAGTAACTTCTAAACTCTACTACATATCATGCTACCACTACAAAAAAATCATAGATATGCCGATATCGGCCTAATTTTCAACTTTGACTCCAAGACAACTTTACGAAAGATGATCAAAATAAATTATATTAAAATAATATGAAATCCAAGCAATCGAAAACAAACAACTTAATATTAAAATCTAACTACTGAAATAAAATTCCACTAACAAAACAATAAAAAAAATGAAATAACAGGACACAACTGATGGTGAACACCTAGGCGTGTGAAGAAGATGGTCCCTGGGATGGAGACTGGTTCTGTGGTGAAGAATGGCTTGAGCCATCTGGCCTGCGGCGACGACGCTCATGCCTCTCAGACTCAGCTGAGACAGACTCATCCACGAGTGGCATGCGTCATAGCATCTCTATCCTGAACAAGCGTTGTGCTTCCATCTCGATCTTGAGTATCGCATCTTTGGGCTTGGTGATTACGGTGGATAATCTCCAAGTTAGACAAGATATCTTCGACCCCTTTCGAGCATTTCAACTCTCGTCGTCGAAAGTTCGCTTTGCTTATTCGAAAGTACAATTTGTCTATGTCGGATATCTTCACAGATACGATAACCGCATCGCAAACCAGTTTGCAGCATTATCATTCGTTCTAAATTAGAAGTATGACTATCGAAATTATCCTCAACCAACCATGTCATATCTTCCCCTTCATTATGCGACTCAACTTCATTCTCTGCAGACAACGGCCAAGTCTCTTGGATGCATTCCTTATAAATACTTGCATTAGAATGCAATTTGATCTTAATAGGAGCAGATTTAGCGACAGCTCTAAATGAGAGCATAATCTTAGTGATCAATACGGGAAGAGGCGCCATGCTCTTTCCCACTCCTCTAATCACATTCAAAATTAAATCGAGGATGCAGAAATTACACTCATTCGTTTGCAAAATCCGAGAAACGTCACGGATTACATCGAAGTCCGATGTCGCTGACTTTGTCTTTCCCGGGGCGTTCCTACCAATCCACCGAAGAGCTACTGACCCGTTGATTGGTTCTCGTGGTTTTCTGGCGAACGAATGAGATATCGTATTGTATTCACCCTCTATGACCGTATCTTTCATCAAAACAGGAACTGCAGTATACTGGGATTCCTGAATGGTCGTATCTAGGTTGGTTACAGGCGTGATTCCTAATAGCTCAGCCAACAACTGTCTCGTTACTTCCCTCCTCGTTCCTGCTATCCTAATGAAAATCCTATTTCCTCCAATTCTCATTTCTTATAAAACTGTTCTACCAAATCATAGTGATAGAACTCATCATCCGAATACCACGTCTGTTCCAATCCCTCTTCATCATATTGGCGTCAGAAAAAATGGTGCGAAATGGTCGGCCTCAAACGCGTGCTCGTGAATATTCTTCGTCGTGGCGCCATTGAAGTTTCTTAGATACTAATGGTTTTTGTAGCCTGTGGGGGAGGCGAGTTTGATAAAAAACAACGAGAAACAATGGTGGTGGCGGTGTTGGTTACGGTGGCAGGTTTGAAAAATTGAATTGGTGGGTGTTTTCTTGGTGGAAACGGTTGGAGATTGTGTTGGTGTTTCACAAAAAGTGGGTGGTCTTTCTATTTTGATGTATTCTATTTTTATTTTTATTTCTTTATTTATTTTTTATTTTTGATTGCTAGGGTTTAATTTGAATTAGTGAAAGGCGGTTTGAGAAGATGAAGTCGCGATTCTGTTTTGGAGGATGGGCGCGGGCGCTTCCATTATAGAAGCGAGTCGCTTCAAAGCCCAATTTTTTTCGACTTTCGTCGATTTTTTTAAGCGCAGCTTCAAACTAAATTTCCCGCTTCGTTATCGGTCCGATTTTTGCGAATGAGATATGGAAATGATCAGGAGAGAATTTCCAATCCAATGATCCATAAACTACTCTATTCCGACCTTGGGTGACATATAAGATAGTGGAAAATGCCTCGAAGTGCGTGCATGATGTAAGTTATGCGAACGAATGAACACTAAATTAGATGACGTCAACCCCAATGAACTATACTAATGGACCTAAGCAACACAAATAGAAAGTTCGAGCAATTAGGATGGAAAGACCGATTTCGCACCCCCAAACAAATTTTTAAACACAAAATTTGTTTTAACATGGGTCGTTTAAAGTCAGATTCCCAAGACTTGTTGGATTGCTAGTTCTCTGGGTTTAGATATATATCTATACCTAAAAATGAAAACAATTATTATTATTATTATTATTATTATTATTATTTTTTATTTATTTATTTATTTTATTATTTTTTTTTCAATAAGCAAATAAAGACATAATTCACACCATAGAGAAACATGACTCAAAAATCCAAGAAAACATGCAAGAGTGGAAAAACGCGTGAACTATGTGAACCGTGGACTTAGGATCCGTACTTTACAGCCACACACTCCATAGGGAGGGCCGGTTACCTTAATGGTGCACTTACCATTAAATGGAAGTGAAAGGAAGTACACCAATGACAAGGGTCATTCCTCATATATAGGGTCCGTAAAAAGGACTTCCTCTATATCAAGGGACGAAGTTAAGTGAAAATGTTTTAATCGTTGACCGTTAACTTGAAAGGTACTGTTGTCCTTGGATTTACCAAGGTAATTGCCCCGTAAGGGGTGACTTGATAACGAAAAAGGACCGGACCAACGGGTTTTAGTTTCCCACGGAAAATATGTAGGCGGGAGTTGTAAAAAGCAAAACCTTTTGTCCGACCACAAACTCTTTGGCGCCAAGATATGTTTATCATGAACACGCTTCATGTTAGCTTTATAATCCTTGGCGAGATCGTAAAGAATCGCTCACGGATTTCTTCAAGCTCATTTAATTGTAACTTGCGTTTGACACCCACCTCATCAATATTGTAGTTAAGGCTTTTTATAGCCCACGAGCACGGTGCTCTAATTCAATCCGCAAAATGACATGGTTTCCCAAATACAAGTCTAAAGGGAGACATACCTATAGGAGTTTTGAAAGCAGTTCTATATGCCCATAAGGCATCCGATAGGCGCTTTGACCAGTCTTTCCTATCGGGGTTTCTTGTTGTTTCTAAAATCTTTTTGATTTCCCTATTAGAAACTTCTACTTGTCCGCTAGTTTGTGGATGATAAGGAGTTGCTACTTTGTGTGTAACTCCATACTTTTTCACTAGGGATGCAACAACTCATTTGCAAAATGTGTTCCACCATCACTAATGATGGCTTTAGGAATGCCAAACCGACAGAAAATATATTCTTTAATAAAAAATACAACGGTCTTATGGTCATTGCTTTCACGGCAAGCTAGGGCCTCTATCCATTTAGACCGCGTAGTCCACGGCAACTAGAATATAAATATAACCGTGGGAAACAGGGGAAAGGCCCATGAAATCAATACCCCAAACATCAAAAATTTCTACTATCAAGATTGGATTTAATGGCATCATATTACGCCGTGATTAAGCCCAAGTTGTTGGCAATGAATACCGTCTTGCAATGCACTTGGGCATCCTTAAAAAGGGTAGGCCAATAAAATCCACATTGAAGAACTTTAGCGGCTGTTTTCATTCCACTAAAGTGGCCACCACACTCTTTGTCATGGCGAACGATAGAACTTCATTATATTCCCACTAGGGAATGCAACGGCGAATAATCTGATCCGCACAATACTTAAAAGGTAGGGCTCATCCCAAAGAGTATAACTTGACTCGGCCAAGAACTTCTTACGTTCATTTCTTGACCAATTATAAGGCATAACATCAGCCGCTAAATAATTTACGATGTCCGCGATACCATGGTGATGAAAAATAGCATCGATGATGCTCATCGGGGAAAAGAGTCCGTATGGACTCGAAATCACTACTATCGTCATTTGTAAGTCTAGATAAGTGGTCGGCAACTCGTTTTCGACCCTCTTTTGTCCTTTATTTCTAATGTGAACTCTTGCGGAGAAGAATCCATCGGATTAATCTCTGCTTAGCATCCTTCTTTGCAAGAAGGTACCTAAGAACTGCATGGTCCGTGTAAACTAAAGTTTTAGAACCAACCAAATAAGGGAATGAAACTTATCTAAAGCATAAATGACAGACTAAGAATTCTTTTTCCGTAGTTGTATAATTCCGTTGGCGTCGTTTAATGTTTTACTAGCATAATAAATAACAGTGGACTTATTATCTAGTTTACGTCCCCAAGACGGCACCAACCTGCATAGTCACTAGCATCACACATGAGTTGAAAGGTTTAGACCAATCGGGGAGGCTGTATAATAGGTGCGATGGTTAGAAGCTTTTAAGGTTTCAAAAGCCTGTTTTACGATTAAAATTAAAATCAAAGATTGCATCCTTCAAAAGCGAGGTTAGTTAAAGGCCTAGCTATTTTGAAAAATCTTTAATGAAACGCCTATAAAACCACTGCATGGCCTAGAAAGGCTCTAATCTCCGCGGACGATCCGTGGTTTTAGGTAGAATTAAGCTATCTTATCTAGTTTGGCTTTATCTACTTGATGCCATCACTAGATACAATATGACCTAGTACTATGCCCTTTTGACCATGAAATGACACTTTTCCCAATTTAAAACGAGGCTCTTTTCTTCACATCGTGTCAAGACCTTAGACGGGTTAGACAAACATTCGTAAAAAGGAGTCTCCATAGATAGAAAAATCATCCATGAACACTTCCATAAAGCTCTACCATGTCACTAAATATATGAAGCATACATCATTTGGAAGGTACCGGGGGCATTACAAAGGCCAAAAGGCATTCGATTATAGGCATATGTTCCGAAGGGACATGTGAAGGTTATCTTTTCTTGGTCATCAATATCAATAATAATCTGAAAATAGCGGAGTAGCCATCCGAGAAAACAATAAAAGGCATGACCAGACTAGGCGTTCTAGCATCGATCTATAAATGGTAAGGGAAAGTGATCCTTTAGGTGTCATAGCATTTACACGCCTCAGTAATCAATACTGATTCTCCATTTCATAGGACCTTGAGTGACAACATAGTCACCCTTCCGTTCGCGTACCATGGTAACTCCCCGATTTCTTAGGAACTACATGAATGGGACTTACCCATTCGCTATCGGAGATTGGGTATATAATACCCGCGATCGAGTAATCGCAAGACTTCTTCCCTAACCACCTCTTTCATGGCGGGGTTCAAGCGGCCGAGGTTCGCGAGAAGTCTTCGCGTTATCCTCCAAATGGATCGATGAGTGCAAGCATTAGGGTCAATTCCCTTAATGTCGGCTAGGGACCAACCAATCGCAAACCCGATGTTCCCTAATCACCCTTATTAAACATGTCTCTTCATCCTTAGTTAACAGAGAAGATATAATTATCGGGTGACTACCATCCGGATCAAGTTGAATATATTTTAACTCGGGGAAGAGGTTTAAGACCGTGTGGACCGAATGTCCGTTGATGTTTCATAAGTGTCCTTATCTTGCGTAATGAAGACTTGCTTAGGTAGCAAGTCTTAAGTAATCAATATATATGGAGCAACCGGCGGGTCTACAATTGGTGTGGACTCCATGATGGTGTTGACTTCCTCTAAGTAGGAGTCATTTACAAAATCTGAAGTTCCAAAAGAAAGGAATTTGTACATATTGTTTTCGAAACGTGTTGTTAAAATAATCTTGAGCTAAACTCTCGATCATGCTAACCTCCCCATCTACGAATCACAATCTGTAACTGTTTCATCATTTTAAAACATTTACCTCGGCGGAAAAGATGGCCAAAAGATAAGGACATCTTTCCATCGCGACAATTTATAAAGCGCGTTGGCGGTTGCCAAGAAGATCCCTAAGATGATCGGTCTGAGTCATTAGCGACTTACGTATCGAGGATAACAAAATCAGCGGGATAGTAGAAATCCTAACCTTAACAAGCACATTTTCCACTACACCTTTAGGATACTTAATTGACTGTCCGCTAATTGCAACGTTATTTTTGTAAGTTGCATTTCACTGTGACCCTATTTGTTTATACAAGTAATCACGGGGAGTAAGTTAACACTTTCGCCCCGTGTCTAATAAAGGCGATTAGTCGTGTGTAGGAATCTCCTAAGGTGCATTTTACGATAGGGGCGACCCGGGGTCCTTGTACTTAACAATTCCATTATTTTCGGATAAAGTTGGGAACTGTTCCAGTTAAAAGGCGTCTTTAGGTATGTTGGTCTTACGCCTAGTAGTGCCTGACTCTTTAAGAAACTTAAGCGTGGTTAGGTAGCTTTTAATAGCTTCAAGAAAATGAAGGTTTATCGTTAGATTCTTGAAAACGTTCCTAATTTCCTCAAAGTTTGTATCCCCGTTAGCATGGCTAATTTTTGAGGGAACGGTGGTTTAAATCTATATTTATTTATATGGCTCTACTGGTCGTGTAACCTTGGCTTTTCGGTTTCTTTGGTTGTGATTTAACCGTACCTCTACCGTGGTAGGCTCCTCGGTTTCTATTCGCGGTATCTAGTTAGATATCCGGTGTAGGAGTAATTGATGGGGTAACTATAGGCGAGTTACTTTGTTATCAACCACTCTTCCGAACGGAGTGGTGGTGATGGCATTTAGGTCACCTACGATTGTAGTTTCCGTACTAGAATTACCGTTTACCTCAAAGGTTGTGTTTGCTTGTTTTAGGGTTTGGTATCGCTTTCACCGAAACACGCCTTTTAGGTTGGGCTTTCAATGACCGTTGTATGCCCGATTTATGGATTGTAAAATCTGTTGGTTTGATTGAGTCATTATGCGGAAAAGTTGTTGGGTAACTTGTATAAAGGCGTCGATCGATCCGATTGTGTAGGTGTAGTAGTCACGGGTGGTGCGATGAACTATCTCGTTGATTATTTATGGGTGGGTTGTGATAGTTATTATTATTAACCTAACGATACCTCTATTGGTATTATAATTATTATAATTATTCTGACCTTGTGCTTGACCTTGTCGTGGTTTAGCTTGGTTGTTATAATTATTATAATTCCCTTGACCTTGTCCTTGCCTAGGTGGAGCTTGGTTATAATTGTTTGCTTGCCTAATGTTTTGATTATTATACCACGGAGGTGTTACTTGTTGATTATTTCTCAAACCGTTGGGATGTTGTCTCAAAGTTAGGAATAGGATAGTTATTAATAGAGTAAAAACATTATCTTGTTACGGTGGTTGTTGTTCATAAGCTAGAGGACAATAATCGTCGTGGTGCTCTGGACTCAAACAGAAATTACATGGGTTGGAGTTTACATTCATGACGGGGATAGGCTTTTGTTGAGCGAAATAGCCTCTACTTTTTAGTTAGAGATTCGATTAAATTTTTAAGTTACGGATCGGTTTTCTTCTCAAACATATCGTGGCCTTGGATCGTTGAAGAAGAACTAACTTGGCCGGGATATCATCACTACCCCCAATTATTATTCCATTTAGTTTGGTCTTCTAAAAATTTGTAAGCCTCCGGGGCTCCTTTACTTAGGAAACTACCCCCATCATTATGTCAAGGACTTCTTTATGGTGGTGTAGAAGACCTTTGAAAAGGCACGAACTAACGTGTCTTTAGCTAAGTTATGATGTGGACACTCTATAAGGAGATCGGTGAAACGATTCCATGCCTCGAAAATGATTCATGAGGATTACGCCGGAAAAAATGAATCTTGGAAAGCATCTCATCCGTCTTTAGGGGTGGGTAAAAATGTTCCATAAACAAATTGAACAAGTTTAGCCCAGAGTCCACGAATTAGCGCTTAGGCAGTTAACCAAGACGCCTTTATTATCGGCTAATGTGAAAGGGAATACCCTCGGTTTAATTTGTTCCGCACCTACCGTAGGATGATGGAATGTTGTAAGGACTTGTTCAATCCCACGCGATGTGTCGATAAGGTTTTCATGGTCTAACCCGTGAAAAGCGGGTAACAAATTAAATATGTTTGGGGATTCGAAATCCCCCACCGGTCCTACTAGAAACGATGCACGATTTAGGGCTATCGCTCAAGGCTTTGTAGAAGTCGGAGAGAGGAGTATCTCTTTCTTCCCCATTATGTCGGTGGTGTGTGTGAAATAGTAGCTAGAGGTGTAGTGTGTGGTATACTAGATAGACTTGTTTGTTGCCGTGTAATTACGTTTGTTGTTTTGTTTCCGGACCTTAATCTCATGCAAGACTAAGTTGAGCTTAACTAAACATGCAACACTCCAAACAATTCTGATATACTAGTAGAAAACCTCTAACCGGAAATCACGGTATGGAAGAAAGGAATACCGATAGCGTCCTTGCTTCGCTTTATGAATATCGTCTTGTGTATGCAGCGTGTTCGGTGTATATAAGAGATTAGAACACTGAAAAATATGAAAGATCAAAGTTTGAATCAAAACCGCCGAAATCCGAAAAATTTAACACAAAGGCATTTCGCCAGATAGTGGCGCGTCATTCCCGAAAATTTTCAAATTACACCGTGTTTTTAAGCCTGGTCGCTCCTCCACATGGGGGCGGTCGCGATTGTAAATCAAATTCCAGTAACTTAGCTGGTCGCTTTGGTATGAAGCGCTGGCGGCCGATTAGTAGACGAAATTCCAAACTTAAGCGGGTCGCTCTCTTTGAAGCTGCTTGGTAGCCGTGTATTTTTTTTTCGAATTTGTCAAAGCTGAAATGGGCAACCCACGATGAAACAAACAAGGGTGGGTGGGTTTAATGGGACTTAAAAATGACTACTTCTACTATGAAAACAATGCTAAAGTGCAACTAAGATGGCAGCGGCGCCATTTGATAAAAGTAAAATGAATAGTTTACCTACGAAATGAACGATGAATTCAAAACGTAAGTAAACTAAAACTAATCTTTTAAATCTCAATTATCAAAGCTTCTACTCTCGATGCGAATTGCACTAAGTGGAGTAGGAAGTTCGTTCCACTCCTAGTTCCCTAGCATGGATTGTCTTCTAAGTCTAAGAAATCAGTCTTAAGTCAATGAGAGCTTTACGAAATGTTATGCTAACAAGACGCGTTAATTTAAATAACGAGATATAATAAATAACAAGATAAAATATAAACTAAAGTTAATCTACGAAGCTACGGAAATACGATTGTTTGAATCTAGATAAATAAATTAGAGGGGAATTGAATCCACCTCGAATCCAACTTAACGACCTAGCGTAGAATGTTGTATCTCAATTCTCACGTTCTTACGGCGAGAATTTCGAGTTCTAATCCCTAGTGTTCATGGCATTCCTACCGGATACTAACTAGCATGTGAGGTCGTCCACCCATTCTCATGGCGAAACACGACCTTCTAGAGTGGAATAGATTCTACAACCAATTCTATACTAACCACTAAGTTTTCATCAAGGCTTCATCAACCCCTCTAATGGAGGTTTTAGCCTTGATTCATCAAACTAACATTTCCCATATTATTATAACTAAACATAATATCAAGATTCGAAATTTACTTAATCTAACAATAATGAATCTAATTTAATGGCTAGAATGAAATAAGAACAAGAATTGAAATTAGATCTAGAATGGAAATAACCAAATTCGAAATTGACAAACTAACTATTTTATTTATCTAATCAATCAAGAACAATGATTCAAGAATTTAATCTAAAACAGGAATTGAAATGGAACTAAAACTTAATTAATTAATTAAACTAGATCTAGAATTCTATATCTTAATTTAGGTCTAACTAGCTACCATTAACAAAGAGTGAAGCTTTTGTTTTTATACATCCAGATCCAAAAATCGTGCATGGGCTTGGAGCCATGTTTTAGGCCAGAGAATCAGGCCCAAAACCCAATTCTTTCAGTCCAAAAAGGCCTCTTCAGCTGCAGTTTGCTTCAACAGACTTTTCGTCCACTTCTGCTCCTCTGATTGGGTCAAGGCTTGGACCATTGGAAAGCTCTTTCCGAGCCGGTCGTTTTGACATAAGGTAGGCCCAATTCCGAGGTCTGAGTCTAAAGATATGGTCTTCGGAAGTTCTGTTGACTTTGTGCACTATTTCTGCCTGCGTGGACTTTGACTTTTCATCTTTTGACCAGGCTTTACAAAGGCTTTGTCTTCTTGAATCTTGGCCTTTAATCACCGAACTCCTTAGTAACCAACCATTGCTCCTTTATCTCATCAAAGTGGCACATTCCTGCACATAATTGACTTTGAAGCCTGAAATACATAAAAACACGTAATCAGTCTTAACTCTTACTTATTACTCACATAATTGGTCTAAAAGTATGACTGCTAAGGGGTTAAAACTACAGTTTTGGGCTCTTATCACTCAACTTATAATCTAAACTCTTTTGAATTATACTCACTATAATATTAAAGCTTCAAATGGCGCCGCCGTCATAGATTGACGGAGTGAGAGTGATTGGTTGAGGATCTAAGAAGGGAGAATCATTCTCATCTCTCCATTTCTTTTTCTTTTTTTTTCGTCATTTCATTTTTATTGTTTCTCTGTACTAATCTACTTTCTTGCAAATCAGGCTGCGGAACAAACATAACCTGGAGAGGAGCTGAAGACACAGAAAAAAAAACCACCAAACATTGCCAGCACAGGACCGACGACCGCCCAGCCACGTCAGCATACAAGTGCCTGATTTTTTTCTAGTATCGATTGTTTTGAAATGTGTACTTGTACTCCAAGCTTGGATTTTGTAATAGAGTAGGAGAAAACATTGGAACTTGACTGTAATAGTTAGTGATAAAAAGAAAAAATGAAAAAGAAGAAAAAAAATTATTTTTGATTGATTTCTTATGATGAACATGAGTTAAACTTGGTTTAATTTTAATACTTACTGGTACGCGCTCCTTTTGTGTGTAGATGAGATGGTATATGGATTATATAGATAGATGATGGTCGTTGAACCTAATTATCCCACAATAAGTAAAAGATGAGTAGGGTATCATTCAACTTTTAAGTATATGTTATGTGAAGGACAGGACTGAAAAGGGGGTTTAAGAGATTAAAAACTATGATTGTAGAGATTTTAGATTCTAATGCTTAACTAAACTAAATTAACTATACTATTGAGAATTTATAAGAGAGGGAATTCAAAAGATTAGAATCCACCAATACTTTTGACCTATGACCTTCTGCTTCATGATTGTTCTTACAAGTAGACTACAATTAGGCAATCGAGCGAGTGTCGATGCCTCTTGGACGAAACATCATTAACAATTTATTCTATTTAAGGTTGTTCCTATGTTTATGTTATTAATATCTTCTTTCTTTTTATGTAAGCTCGGGAAGCCATTCAATGTATTACCGAGAGCAACATCAAGGAGTACTTCCTAATAGGGCGGCCATTCAATGAATCACCACTTAAGGCAAACACAAAGAATACTTCCCCTAGGCAGCCACTCCCTGAGCTACCCCTTCTAGGGCAACACAAAGAATACTTCCCTAACTCTAAAAAACTATACTACTAGAAGAAAAGTAAAGAACACTAGCATGATATTAATATTGCAAAACATAAACCCAATTCTATACCTCCATCCCCTGGTGTGGGCAATGGAACTAATAACTAAAAACATAAAGAACTAACCTGATTGAAGAACACCATGAACCAGAAGAATCATTAAATCTTAAGTACCGGCTTTATCTCCTACCTTGAAAGAGAAGATTAGCCTTTTATATAGAAGGAAGAACACGAAGAACGAGAAGAAGAAGAAGAGTCGAAGAATATAAGACTCGAAAAGACTAATTTATTAAGACTAGTGATAACCGTAAAATATGATAGTTTTACTAATGAATAAAGCGATGAAACTCTAAACGCAAGTAAAACTACAAACTGAACTTATACTAGACTTATCAAAGATTTCTACTCTCGATACTATTGAGGTAGAGTTGGAATAGAAGATTCGTTCCACTCCTAGTTCTTTAGCATTCATGTTTCCTACGACTATCAATCCTACCAAAGTCAATGGGAGAATTACAAATTATACGACGAAATGCTACCGAATACTAAGGTTGAATCTAGAATAAGAATTAGGGGGGAATTAAATCCACCTTGAATCCAACTTAAGAAACTAGCATAGATTGTTGTAATATAATTCTTACGTTCTTATGGTAAGAATTGGTCGTTCTAATCCCTAATTATACATGGCATCTCTACCAATTCATAACTAGCATGTGAGGACGTCCACCCATTCTCATGGCGAATCAACGTCCTTCCAGAGTGGAATAGACTATTACAACGATTCTAAGCTACTTTGATCAAGTTTTCATCAAGGCTTCATCAAACCCCTCTGTAACGCCTGTATTTAAAATACGTATTTATCTATTTATTAATTTATTAATTTATTTATTTAAAATTTGATTGGATTGGATTTGGGATATGTGGGCCTGGTTTTTGGGCCCGAGTCTGTGTTGGGCTTGTTCAAACCCAAGTATATATTCGTATTGTTCTGGAGAATAGGGTTCTTAGATAATAAAATAATAAAAATGGAGGCGGCTTGTTTGCTCGAGCATTGGAGCACGACGACTCGGACTAGGAGGAATTCGTCGAGCTGTTAATTAAGGTGAGTAGATAGTTTTTCTATTTCACGAAATCCAGAGTTTTATTGGTATATAGACAAAATTCTACTGTCAAATGTTTCGGTTCATTTTTTGTTTGTTCGACTGTAGTTATTCAGTGATATTATCGAATTGTTAAACTAGGTAATGTTAGTGTATCTTTTGCTTAGATTATTGAAACTGTTGGAATGGTTGGAACTCTGGAGATTCGTCAATTGCGGCGACACGAGTCCAACAGCAAGAAAACGCCCAGTATTTTAGTTGAACCTTTATTGTTATATTTACTGTGTTATGACATTGGTTTATGATTGTGGGATTGGGTAAAACTGTTGGTGGTAGGGGAAGATTGTGGGTTGATGTTTGGGTGATGTAGGGTGTTGTCAAGCTCAAGGATGCGACAATGGCGGTCGGATCCAAGGTTGATACTGCGATACTATGGTGGTGTGGATTTGTGTAGTTTGAACTGTTATTTTGTATGGTGGGTTGGTCTATTGGTTGTAGGGGGTATGGTTGAGTGTTGTAGAGTGGCGGGGGGGCTGATGAAAGCTTGAACAGCCACCAATGGCGGTCGAGATCTGTTAGAGAGTGATCTCGACAGTTGCCAAAACCGGTGTTGGTGTGAATTAAAGATGGTGGGTTTTTCTTGAGGAGTCCAACCGCTTGGTTGAAATGGGCACACGAGTGGAGGTTGACGGTGGTCGATCCGGTGGTGGAGGCTGCTATAAGGAAGAAGGAAGATGACGACCTGTTCCTCTTAGTTAGGCTTGGGCCGAAATCTATTTGGTTTGGACCGGTTTCAGTTTTTGGGTTTTAGTTTTAGTTATTGGGCCGGACCAGTTTAATTAAGTTTTAGGACCAGTTTTAGTTTTAGTTCTGGGGGCTGGACTAAGTTAGTTAGTGGGTTGGGTCTTTAAAGGTTTAGACTTTTGGGTTCTAAGAATTGGGCTTGGGCTTGGCTAGTTGGGTCCGAACCATTACCTTAGTCATGAGCCCATGAGTCATGCACCTTAACCTTAGCCATGAACCAGGGCTATGACCCTGAACCTGTTGAACATGGAAACGACAGTTTGACTTTGACAATGACGTGTTGACTTTGACTTTGACTGTTGACCATTGACCGTTGACTATTGACCGTTGACTGTGGAATGTTGACTTTTTCCAGATTTTCACATATTTAAGAATATGGACAAATGTATTAATAAAATGTTGTCAGAAATATTGTATAACTTTGTTTGTCATTATCTAATTAAGATTTGACGTGAGTAGTGTGTAAAGAATATAAGATTGGCATGTAACAGAGGGGAATTCCTATAAGACTTAGATATATACGTTTTTATGAGAATTAAACTACACATGTACTTAGATTCATGGACTTTAGTATTGGGCTTTGATGGTGTATTGGGTTCACATAAATATATTGAACGAATACATTACATGATTGATTACTAGTATGAGTTGCTACCTAAATGAATTGTAGTATTTATGAAGGCTTGAGATATTCTATATGGTGTAGTGCAATATATAATTGGCACATGAAATAATAAGTTTCTAGATTTGATATAGAGATATTTGGATATCGTGCAATGAATAGTATTGGCACGTGATAATGTGGATTGTATTATAACGAGAAACGTTGAGCTTCAGTACAATTAAGTATACTGACATGAGATAGAATAAGAATTATTTTGAGATATAAAGGTATGACACTTGAATAAATTACGTAACGAAAATCCTAGAACCTATCTACCACAACTCATGTGATTTGCCTTTGTGATGGGCGTATGTGATATGATTGGCCCTTTGGGTGTTTTAGTGAATCTGAATGGCCCTTCTGGTGTAAGTAATGTGATTGGCCCTTCTGGCGTTTCAGTGAAGCTGAATGGCCCTTCTGGCGTAGCCGAATGGTGGCTTGATTATTCTGTTCACAAAATTAGAATGAGACGCGCGATATTTTATGCCGAATAGTGGCAGTACTTACATAATGGCTTTCGTGTGAGGGTTACCTGTGTCGCGCATCCCGCCAGGTAGTTCACGCCGCGGTGGTTCATTATGTGAGGGGAGGCATGTGGATGTACATGTTCAGCGTTGGGAAGCGATTGTGGTAGCCAGGGAAACTAGGTAAGACATAGTTACGACGTGATTTTAGGGACACGCAAAGAAAGCCTTAATTAATATAATTAGGGTAATATGTTGGTTAATGATATATCTTTAGATAGATTATTGTATATGGTTTTGCAGAAGGGTGGGTCAAACTAATTATTTGTGCAGAGACGACCCACTCTATAATTGAGCATGAAATGCGGTAAGTATAGAATATGCTTGACTGGTTATTAGTTTAGTTAGAACCTAAGGCGCCTCGTGGAGAAACTAAATGCCTTTTTATTATGCGTATGGTTTGTTGTGTGGTTAGTAGGAAGTTAAGGCGCCTCAGTGGAGGAACTACCTGCCTTACTTATTGTAGTTAAGAATGTTGTATTAGTTATTGGAAGTTAAGGCGCCTCGGTGGAGGAACTAACTGCCTTATGGATTGTGTATGTATATGTATAAATATATGTTGTATTTTAGAGCTACTCATACCAGCATTTTTATAATGCTGACCCGATTTGTATGTTTGCTTATCGGGTGTGTTCATTAAATGAACATAGTTGATAAGTCTTGACAGGTTTAGTGTTGAAGAAGGTTGGTTGCTGCTTGTGGTTTGCGTTAGCGTTGCATTTCAGGATATGTTTTGTTTTCCCTTGAGGTGATATAGATTTTCAGTTGAGACAAGGTTATTTGTATTTTCATTTGTAAATTTAAATAAAGAGTTATTGAAAAGAGATTTGTAACCTAATCTTATTTGTAAATTTTTGTAATGAAGAGGACTTTTATTTAAGTTAAAATTATATATTTATTGGTTTTTAATTATCCGCATATTTAAACTGTTTATGGGTTTTTGGGAGTTGAGAGTACGTCACACCTCGAAGATTGAAGAGTCGGGAACAAATATTGTTTTTCCGAATTCTGTCAAAATTCGGAGTGTGACACCATCTAATGGAGGTTTAGCCTCGATTTATCAAACTATCATTTCCAATTGAATTAAAACTAGACATCATATAAAGATTCTAACTTTACTAAATTCAACTAAACAATAATTAAAATCTAAATTAACAACTAAGAATTCATTGAATAACAAGAATTGAAATTAGATCTAAACAATTTTAAATGACAAAATCAAATTTAACAAGAACTAACTATTTTATTTATCTAATCAATGATAAACAATGATTCAAATACTTAATCTAAAACAAGGAATAAAACTAATTAATGTAGTGGAAACTAATTAATTAACTAAATCAAAAACTAGATCTATAACTAAGCTTTAATGGCTACTCTAATGGCTAGCTTCTAACCTAAGCTAATTGATACTTAAGAGCTAAGTCTTGTGTGTGGAAATGGAGGAGACCAGATCTACATTTCCATGCATGGGTTGAGGTTCCATATTTTGGGCCGAAAAATCGAGCCCAAAACCCAATTTCTTCAGTCCACAGGGCCCTTTTTCAGCTGGATTTGACTTCAATAGGCTTTTCGTCCACTTTTGCTCCTCTGATTGGGTCAAGGTTTAGACCATTGGAAAGCCCTTTCCGAGACGGTCATTTTGTCATAAGGTACGCTCATTTTCGAGGCCTGAGTCCAAAGATACAATCTTTAGAAGTTCTGCTGACTTTTGTGTGTTGTTTCTACCCGTCTTGGCCTTTAATCCCAGAACTTCTTAGCAACCAACCCTTTGCTCCTTTATATCGCCAAAGTGGCACATTTCTGCACATAATTGACTTCAATGCCTGAAATACATAAAAACACGTAATTAGCATTAACTCTTATTTATTACTCGCATAATTGGTCTAAAAGTATTATTGTTAAGGGGTTAAAACTACAGTTTTGGGCTCTTATCAACTAGGCTAGTTAAAACCGAATCTTTTATTATTAATCTCTCTCTGCCTCAAGTTCTGGAGATAAGAATATAAGTGAATTGGAAAATTACATGAGGCACTTAGGTCCTCTATTTATAGGGGTTACAATGAGTTCTAGAAGCATTCCAAACCGCCATTTGTTTCCAAATACAAATAGACTTCTTTCAGAGTCCAACTTTGTCTCCAAAACTGAGAAGGAATTGGCTACAGTGTCGTTTCATGCGTCTAGACACACGATCCATGCATCTCAGACGCGAGCAATGCGTCTGGACGCGCGATCCATGCATCCCAGACGCGAAAGTCTATTTTGTCTCTTCTGCTCTATCCTTATATCCTCTTTTGCGGGCTTTGGTCCAAACAATGAATCCTTTGGCCTTGGACTTCTAAATTGGCATTAAAATAGGTCCAAGTCGCATCTTTAATAGCTTCAATTCTTTGGCCTTCTCCATGATTGTCCACGGGCTTCCCATGTGATCCTTAATGTTCCGTTTTACCCATTTTTCTCTAATATTCCACAAAACTCTCTCTTTCATTTATAGAATCATAAAACATAACTTACAAACACTATTAGTCCACTAAGATGGCTAAACAATAGGCATAATCGAGGGTTAAATGAGCACTTATCACAACTCCCAGCTAGCCTTTTGCTAGTCTCTTAGCAAATAAGATAAAAAATTGATAAGTGATCAAAATCACATCCTAATAACAAAAATAAAATCCTAACTCAATTTTGCAGGCATCGCGATTGCATTTACCATATGTAACAAGGCTTTAAACCTTTAAGTTCCCCAAAAAGGACGAGTTATAGTATCGTGAGGGTTTTCAGGTGATATACCTACAAAATCAATCAATAGCATGTTCAAGAATGATAGTATTTTTCAGAGAGAGAAATTCCTTACCCACTTAGTGCTTACTCCAACAGATGGTCTCCATTGCTAACTACATTGCTGCAAAGACTCATAGATTATGATGGAAGACAGTAAAAATTGACAAAATTGAGAAATCAAGGCTTATGTGTGTACTTAGTCAATCTCCCATACTCTCCTATCCAAGAAACAGAATCCCTAGTTTACCATAGGCAGATAATCTCGACTTTCAATCCTCACTGATTATACTCTTAGAAAAGAATCTCTCAGAAGATGGTCTACTATTTTACCTCATGTATGTGGGGAAAAGAATAATACATTCGAACATCCCACATACTACCTTGAAAAACAAACTTCTAGATGAAAGCAGTCTCATGGAAAGAATGTCAATCACATATGAAGTGTCGGGTCTTTCACTTTAGCATCCTCTCACCTATTCTAGACTTCGTACCATACTGTAGTGATAAGTCATGGGTTGTAACTTGGCTTGGGTATTGGTTTATGAAGGAAAGGTAAAAAGGATTCAAAGGTTGTTTCTGAAAAACTAAGGGTTTTACTTCATTCTTTAGAAGATTTCTTCAAATTCTGTATTGCAGAGAAAATTCTTCCTTTATTTCCATCCATTCTGTTCAACTTTTTTTTTTTTTTTTTTTTTTTTTTCTTTAGCTCAGTGGTATATCCTTGATTAGTACTGGATATGCTTATTTTCCACTAGCTTCTTTCACTTAGAACAGAATGATGGTCTTCATTGTATCTCTTTGGTATTTCCTTGCAATCTTCCTTTTGTGCTATTTCTTCCTCTTTGTGCCCCTTGTATTCTCAGAAACATATGGGTATGGCTGATAAAGATTTTGGTTATACTCCTTGTCTGGAGTTGGGTAAAAGTTAAAGGGTTTTATGAAAGAAAATGGCTTATTGTAAGGCTAAAAAAGGTTTAACATGATGGTCCTACTAGGTGGGATAAAGGCTGAATGGGTTCACTACTTGACTTATCAGTATGATACTCTGTTTCGAATAGACTACAAGACCTAATGGCTATCTCCCCAGTTGATGAGTTGATGTCACTTCGTGATTAACCAAATCAACAAATAATGAGACTATATTACAATGACATAAAGAACTGAAAGATGTTGAGTCACTAAGACTCGGATTTTTCGTAAGACTCTCTAAAGAATGGGTATAAAGCTCAAGTCTCATGGGCTAAGTCTAAAAAAATATGCTTCCAGTTTACTTGGGATTAAATCTCTCTTCTAACAAATGTACACAAAACTGACCAAGTATTATGGTGGTACCTTAATAAAGAATTCTATCAACAAGAACTATGTCTAAGCATAATAAATAGTCTAAGCGGTAATGAAATCAATAATATCAACTATCTATCAAACTCAATACAAAGCAGTATAGAATCTATATCCCAGACTCATCATTAAAATTCATTTTTTTCCATGCTACTGATATAGAAACAAAAATATTTTTGTTTTTGAAAACTAATTTTCGAAATTCATTTCTCAAGTACACCCTCCCCCAACTTAACATATGCATTGTCCTTAATGTATAGAAATTAAGTAAATGAAATGAATGAGAAAAGGGAAGATGTTACCATTGATGTCGAATATCAAAATTAATTCCAAAAATAAGAACATTTCCTTTTACCAAGAATTTTTTTTTTGCTGTTTTTGTTAAGTCTTTTTAAGTCAGATCCCTAAGACTATATATCATGCATTATCAATTTGGAGTGAGGATATCAGATTTTCTTACCCAAATCTGACGAATGTTTAGAAGATAAGGAGGTCTCACCTTGTGGTTTGTCAAAAATACTCCTTGATATGTTGGAAAGAGTGCTGGTGAAGTTGCTTTTCTACCTTGAACTATTTCAGGTTTGATGATTGTGTGATAGGCCTTGTGGTTCCTCTGTGTAGAAGATTGACGGAAATCTTTCTTTCTAATAGGACAATAGTATCTGATGTGCCCTTTACCTCCACAGTAATGATAATGGATGTCTGGCTGACTGCACTCAAGGTGGGTAGTAGACTGGTTCACATACTTCTCTCGTTCAGACAATGATGGTGTACAAGAAGCTTCAACAATGCAATGCTTCTTATCAATATGGTCTATTTTCTGCTTCAGAAGACTCATTTCAGTTTCTAGATTCTGTTGTTTTTCCAAAACTTCTTTAAGCTGATTATCTAGTAACTAATTTTTCTGGGCAGAAGTTTGTTGTTCATCCTAAAATGTAGAGTTCATCTTCTCAAGGTATGATACTCTCTATGTCAATTTTCCATTCTGCTCACTTAAATCCTGAAATTTCTGTAGAGATTCCAACAACATGGCTAGAAACGCCTCTGTGGTGGAGTTCTCAGGTTCATCACAATTTTTTGTAGCTTGAGCACTCTCAATTGTATCTTTGAATGGGAATGATTCTTGTATCATGCTATCAAGGAAGTACACCTCTTCACCTTCGGCGTCATCAAAATCCTTATGCAACAGGTGAAAGATATTTATGTTCATGGACATCTTACCAAAGTTGATCTTCATTTCACCGTTATGATAATTTATCAAAGCTTTTACGGTAGCGAGAAAAGGTCGGCCTAGAATAATTGGAATTTTATCAAAGACCTCTTGGGTGTCCATCCCAATGAAATCCACTAGATGGTAGAAATCGGCTACTTGAACAAGAACATCCTTAACTATGCCTCTGGGAATCTTGGTAGAACAGTCACCTAACTTCAATTTGACTTTTGTAGGCTTTAGGTTCTCCAGGACTAACGCTTGGTACACATGATATGGCAAGATATTAACACTAGCACCAAGGTCTAAAAGAGCATTACCCATGAATTTTTCTCCTATCTTGCATGATATTGTAGGACTTCTTGGATCTTTGAGCTTGACTGGAGCTTGCTGATGGATAATAGATGTTGTTTGTCCAGCTAGAAATGTTCGCTTTGGAACATGAGTACTTCTTTTTATGTTGCATGCATCCTTCAAGAATTTGGCATATGATGGCAACTGCTTGATCGCTTTAAGAAAGGGGATATTAATGTTATCTTTCTCAAATGCATCCTTCATCTCTAAAAATTGCTTGTCCTTTTTGCTTTGAGCAAAAAACATAGGAAAAGGTTCCTTCGGTACAAACACATCAGCATGTGTCTGATTTTCTTTCTTTTTGGCATTCTTGCATATCTGGTCTTGGTTATCTTGACAAATGGAGTTGAAAGGATTTCTCCCACTTCCTTTCGAACTTCATTTGAAATCTTGACCGATTGCTCTGTTGCAATGTCATCATGAGAAGGTAAGTTAACCTTGTTGTCCATCTTCAATCCTAATCTAAGAGTAGTAACTGAGCTTACATGATCATGGAGGTGATCAGTACTAGCAGTTGTCCCAATGTGGCATACATCTTCACTCTTCGATATTGGTTCCAATAAGCTAGGTTTAATGGCTTGTGTCTTTACAGACAAAGCAGTAGTGAGTTGGTCGACCTTAGCCTCTAGAGACTCCATTCTAGAACATTGACTTGCATTGACTGTATCATCTTCTTGTTCATAGTAGAAAGTCCTCGAAAGAAAAAATGAGCCAGTATGCTCTTATCATAACCATGATGTGGACATGAAACTAGTAGATTATTGAATTTCTCCCAGCTTTGATGATATTCTTCAGTCACCTTCCCTTTGAAATTGTTGATAGCTTGCTGCATGGCATCTGTCTTTTGGGGTGGCTAGAACTTGTTCATAAACTTTGTTCTTAACTTCTCCCAGTTATCTATTGAATTGATCGGTTGTGCAGTTAACCATTCAGAGGCTTTACCTTCGAGTGAGAGCGGAAAAAAAAATCAACTTGATACTCTCATCTTTGATATTCTGGTTCTTGAAAGTTTTGAGGATTGATAGAAATTTGTTCATGTGAACATATGGTTGAACATTGTCTGAACCGTTGAACTTTGGAAGCATAGAGATTACTGATGCTCTAAGCTCAAACTAGTTAGCTTCTATCTCTGGAAAAACAATACTGCTTGGTGGGTCCCCAATGATTGGCGAATAGAAATCGCTCAGCTTCTTCCTCTGTTGTACTTGTATGGGTGAGATAGCTTCAGGATTATTGGTGTCCATAGCACCTCCATCATTGCATGCGCCCATTGTATCAATCTTGTCTAGTATTCTTGCTATGCAAAGATGTTGAAAAACTATCCTACTATGCTTGAATGCAATTTAACTAATATGCAAATATTCTAAATTATACTAATATGCAAAACTACTTTCCTTCAACTGGGTTGGGCTTTGCAGCTAGTATCTCGGTCGTTGTCTAAAGCTGTCTCTTCTAGAGTTATGGTGAATCACTTGGATTGCTTAAGTACCACTGCCCACAGACGATAGTCCGTTTGTCAAGATTCATACAAGAAACACTAGAGTTTGATGTTTCGCTATGTTGGCTTACAACTTCAATTGTTGAAAAGGTCCTAAATGCAATTATACTAGAAAGCAATAAAACTAAACTATGATGCAACTATAGTAAGAAAGAAATAAAACTAAACTACGGTGCAACTATACTAAAAATGAAATAAAAAGAATGAAGATTCAACTAACCTGGATGGTATATCTTGTCTTCGAGATGTCCTTCAAGCTTCTCTCTTTCTCAAAAGGATGGATGATGTGGCTAAAACTACCTCAAGCTCCAAACTTCTAATCTTGAAAGAAAACGTTAAACATAAACAACTTAAACCGGCAGCGGCGCCATTTGGTACGCGCTCCTTTTGTGTGTAGATGAGATGGTATATGGATGATATAGATAGATGATGGTTGTTGAACAAAATAGAAGTGTATCAAAACCTAATTATCCCTCAATAAGTAAAGGATGAGTAGGGTATCGTTCCACTTTTAAGTATATGTTATGTGAAGGACAAGACTGGAAAGGGGTTTAAGAGATTAAAAACTATGATTGTAGAGATTTTAGATTCTAATACTAAACTAAACTAAATTAACTAAACTATTGAGAATTTATAAGAGAGGGAATTCAAGAGATTAGAATCCACCAATACTTTTGACCTATGACCTTCTGCTTCATGGTTGTTCTTACAAGTAGACTACAATTAGGCAATCGAGCGAGTGTCGATGCCCTCTTGGATGAAACATCGTTAACAATTTATTCTACTTAAGGTTGTTCCTATGTTTATTCTATTAATATCTTCTTTCCTTTTATGTAAGCTCGGGCAGCCATTCAATGCATTACCGAGAGCAACATCAAGAAGTACTTCCTAATAGGGCGGCCACTCAATGAATCACCACTTAAGGCAAACACAAAGAATACTTCCCCTAGGCAGCCACTCCCTGAGCTACCCTTTCTAAGGTAACACAAAGAATACTTCCCTAACTCTAAAGAACTATACTACTAGAAGAAAAGTAAAGAACACTAGCATGATATTAATATTGCAAAACATAAACCCTATTATATACTTCCATCCCCTGGTGTGGGAAATGGAATTAATAACTAAAAACATAAAGAGCTAACCTGATTGAAGAACACCATGAACCAGAAGAATCATTAAATCTTAAGCATCGGCTTCATCTCTTCCCTTGAAGGAGAAGATTAGTCTTCCACATAGAAGGAAGAACACGAAGAAGAAGAAGAAGAAGAACACGAAGAACGAGAAGAAGAAGAACATAAGACTAGAAAAGACTAATTTATTAAGACTAGGCTAGTTAAAACCGAATCTTTTATTATTAATCTCTCTCTGCCTCAAGTTCTGGAGACAAGAATATAAGTGAATTGGCAAATTACATGAGGCACTTAGGTCCTCTATTTATAGGGATTACAATGAGTTCTAGAAGCATTCCAAACCGCCATTTGTTTTCTAATACAAATAGATTTCTTTCAGAGTCCACTCTATCTCCAAAACTGAGAAAGAATTGGCTACAGTGTCATTTCATGCGTCTGGACACACAATCCATGCGTCTCAGATGCGAGCAATGTGTCTGGACGCGCGATCCATGTGTCCCAGACGCGAAAGTCTATTTTGTCTCTTCTGCTCTATCTTTCTATCCTCTTTTGTAGGCTTTGGTCCAAGCAACAAATCCTTTGGCCTTGGGCTTCCAAATAGGCTTTAAAATAGGTCCAAGTCACATCTTTAATAGCTTCAATTCCTTGGCCTTTTCCATGATTGTCCACGGGCTTCCCATGTGATCCTTAATGCTCCAAATTGCTCCATTTTACCCATTTTTCTCTAATATTCCACAAAACTCTCTCTTTCACCTATAGAATCATAAAATATAACTTACAAACACTATTAGTCCACTAAGATGGCTAAACAATAGGCATAATCAAGGGTTAAATTGCACTTTTTGAGCACTTATCACTTACCAGGGGATTAGAGTTTTAATTACCTTGGGAAGTTCAAGTGTGTGAGGCAAGTTGTGGATCATAGCTCATACATTTTCAATTAACTTGGTCATCAACACTCTAAGTCGAATTGACTCTAGTTAATCTGGGTGATTAATCTAAACCTAGTTAATTAGATTAGTATAATCTTAGTTTAGTTTTAAGTTTAAGTCCTTGAAGGTAAAGTTGTATAAATTGTCAAGGACCTAACTTATGGGCTTTTTAAGTAGGCCTTTATTTGTAACTTAAAATAGGGTAAAGCTCGAAAGGTTGTGTCTGATTCTCAGATCAAGCGCCAACCGACGTCGCCGTCTCCTCAAGCAGCGTGTAAACACGGCTTGAGAGGTAAATTTTAAACCTCCTCGAAACCCAAGTAAGAGGATACCTTGTGTGTTTAAGCATGCTTACGTGATTATTTGAAATTTACTTTCCACACTACAATTTACATTCGCGCAAAAGGCTGAACCCGAGCCATAACAACCATTGGGAAGTCATTACCCAATGTAGGTAAATTAGACGTTGCTTGATTCTTGAAAGCCCTAGACCAAAAAAATTAATTAAAATCAATCAATTAGAGCCCAAGTAGTCACGCTCCTCCAGAAAAGGGCAAAAATTTAGCCACGGGGATTTAGAGTAATCAGTTAACAGATTCCGGTGGACCAACTACCTTCCTCACTCCTCTCCCCCATATTCATCATGAGTGAGATTCTTGGTAGCACACCACTTGGTGAAGTGATTGCCTACTCTTTTGAGTCGTGTAGTAGAGCCATCCTAGTCACGCGCCCAACTGTTCCTTTGAATAGGCCATAGTAAAATATAGACCAAAAGCAAAGTTTTCAAAACTCCATATTTGCAAAAACGAATTCCGATTTCTTGAGCATACATTGCACTATTTGCACATGTTAGAATAGTTTTGGGGTATTGCTAAAAGTGTATGATACTGTGTTTAGGCACTTCTAGTATTAGCAAGAATAAAACTTACTCATGTAGGAGAGTTCGTCGCCCTAGACAATCTCCTGTTTCTAGTCCTCCATCTCATAAGATGGCTAACAAAGTAGTGCAAGCTGAAGAGCCTCTCTCCAACTTCTAGACACCGTTGCAAGATGTACCTCCATCTTGTATACGACTGACACCGCTTACGAGCGATTTTAGGATTCCACCGAACATGTTTAATCTTCTACCCATCTTCCACGGGTTAGAACACGAGTTACCGTACGAGCATTTATGCTGGGTACATGAAGTATGTAATACCTTTCATCATCCGGGTGTCACTGATGATCAGGTTAAGCTATGAGTGTTTCCTTTAACTCTAGCTGGTAAGAGTCACGCTTGGCTTCTCTCACAGAAGGCCGACTCTTTCAATACATGGGAAAAGGTTGTGTTCTCCTTCATGAAGAAGTACTTTCCGCCGAAGAAAACAGAAGAGATAAGAAGCTAGATACAATTCTTTAGACAAAGTCCGAGTGACATTTTTTTTTATCAGAAAGCAGGGTTTTATAGAGTTCCCTTACCCCTATATTATTAATAAAATAAATGAGCTTCATTTCCATTACATTCTCTCACATACTCTCTCCCTACTGCATCCTTAAAAAATATTTTCTTTACATCCTCTACAAAGGAACTAGGAATTAATTCTATATAACTAACAACTGGGATTTTAGATGCTAGCACATCCGCTAGCTTATTACATTCTCTATAGATATGAACAATAGAAAAATCTTCGAGTGTTGCTGCCATTCTTCTCAAGCTCACCATCAGATGTATTGCTTCCCATAGGTATACATTCTTAGTAATGAATGCTACCACATTTTACGAATCTGTTTGTGCCTTCAGTTTTGTAATTCCATATTTCATCGCCAATTGTAGTCCTTGCTCTACACCATCAAGCTCTATTATAGCAATGATATTGTACTCTGAATGTTATCTGTCATGCAATAACAAATTGTCCAATGTTTCTTCAAAGGCCTTCTCCCAGAACACAAAGTAACCCTTGACATCCTGAGTAATGGTAATTTTTTGGATAGAGGTGCAACTGAAGCTTTAACCGTTCTTGAAACCCAAGCTGAAAATAGTACCCATTGGGATGACATAAACAATTCCAGAATAGCCCAACCTAGTACAACCAAGGCTAGTAGTATTTTTGAGGTGAAATCAGATCCAGAAATCAAAACCCTAAAAGAAACCCTCACAAGAATGATAGATGCCCTCACAACCAAACAAAATGATTAAACCCCTCATTCTGTCATGAGCATAAATACTTTACCATGAAATTTCTGTCTAAGCTTAAATAATATAGATGCCACCTGTCCCTTGATCACAAACCTATCATCACTTTAGCCAGAAGAAGTATGTGCTTTCAATATACCCAATGCACTATGAAGACAATATCCAAACTTCGCATGGACCAACATTCCACAAAACCAAATGCCACTAGGTTTCAACAAACCAACAAATACCTTCAGACAAGGACAAGGTACCTATAACAATCAGAACAGAGCATTGGTTCCATCCCAATTTAACCAGAACTATCAAAACCAACCTATCAACAATCAAAGGGACCTAGTCCCTGCTACACCATCAACTAGTGTCCAAACAGATAAGCCCACTGAAATAATGTTATCTGCATGCAACAACAAATCCAAATCCTAGCATCCATGTAACAATCTCTGAACCCTTGTTAGCCCAAGATAAAACCCAGAAAGTTGTGTTCCCAGGTCAAGCTATTCCTAATCCTAAACCAACAAACACAGCCTTTGAGGCAACAAGTGATGTGAACGAAGTTGGAGCGCTAAAAACTTTTTCTTAAAGATCCCATCTATGAGGATTAAATCCTCTTCTCCAATGTATTTCTTTCCAATTCCATTCTATCTTTTAAGGCGATACATCAATAAGTTAATCGGACCTCTCCACTTGGAGGGTGTGGTTGTAAGTGTCGGAGCCTTAGTCCACAGTATATCTCGCATATTCTTTGTAAAACATTTTTTTTTTCAAAAATTTAGAGGTTATGGCAGACCTCAACCTGTATTAGTACAAAATCTCAAGTACATAGTTCCTTTTCTATCCTCCTCCATAATATTATGTAACTTTAGATCAAGAGGTGGAGTAAAAGAAATGACATGCTCATCCTGAGATTTGCACAACTTTGAAAGGTAGTCAGCTGCCTGATTACCCTCACTATATACATGCTTAAAAGTGCATTTAACAAAAAGCCTTCTTAAAAAAGCATTTTGGACCACAATGTTTGCACAGTACCATGGGCTTTGGCCTGGATCCTAAATACTATGGATAGCTCCTGTAGAGTCCGAGTTCACTTCTAACTTGGAGATACCTTGCATTATCGCAAGCTGAAGACCATTTGTTATCACGAGAAGTTCTTGGTATACAGCTGATGTTTTAGGTAAGCTGCCAGCATACGCCAATTTAACATTCCCAACAGTATCTCTGATGATCCCTCCAAAACCATTGCCATTGTCTTGGACTGAGCCGTCTGTATTGAGTATGAATGCGTCTTCCTCTAGTGGTGTCCATGTGATCCATTTGGAGATTGGATCCTTGAAATTTAGTTTCATCCCCAATCTTGCTGCCAATATTCTAAGAGATGCAGATTCCTTCACATCAATTAGATTTCACTAAAGATATAGCTACATTTTGGACATGATCTTGATACTTAAGTGCAGTGCTGAAACCTTTATATTTTTCTTTCTTTCTTTTTTGCTCACGCCAGATTTCATGTACTGTAGCACCAATACATGCCTTATAGATATCAACACTGGGGGAGTTAATTCTACATAGTCGGAAGATCTTGTACCATTCTTCAGTAGATCCCTTTACATCCCCTCCTATCCCAAGTCTCCTCTTAACAAGTTCCTATACGTTCTTTAAGTATTGACAATCAAAGAATAAGTGCTTGGAGTGCTCTGTCGAAGCATTACAGAGACTGCATTTAGAGTGTTGCAGCACTTTCTTTTGGATCAACCTGTCTTGCGTAGGAAGGCAATTTGAGAGTAATTCCCATAGAGTGAATGAATGTTATGGTACAGAGAGCTTCCCCCACACCACTCTATACCATTTTACCTTTGTTTTCACTTTTCTTAGCACTGAGTATGCTGACTTCACTGTGAAATCCCCAGTGGTACTAGGGGACCATACCACTTCATCCTTCTCCAAATATCTATTAACTTCAGTCCCAGGATAATATTCTTGATGTGTCCATCTGGGAGAGAGGTAATAGCTGAGGACCATTCGCCTTGCTCTAAAACATCACTGACCTTTGCTGCCTCGTTAAGATTAAAAAGATTTCTTGCTTCCGATATCTCCCAAAGAGGTTTGCTTGAGCACCATAGGTCTTGCCAGAACCATGTATTAGTGCCATCTCCAATAATATACTTAATATGATTCTTGGCTATATCTCTGTGCTGTAGGATTCCTCGCCAAACCCAAGAGCAGCTGGAAGGAATTCTCATAGTCCATAAATAGTACTTTTTGATCTACTGGCTCCATGTCCAATTTGCCCACAAAGAGTCCTCTTTCACTGCAATTCTAAAAGCCAGTCCACAGTATGCAGCCTTATTCCATGTTCGTGCATCCGTCATGCCCAAACCACCCTACTCCTTTGAGAATCTAAGAACCTCATGACTTGCATGATGCATTTTGTTTGCCATGCTAGGTCCAGACCATAGGAATCGATTGCAAATCTTGGAAACCTTGTCAAGCACTTTCTTTGGGAGGACAAAAGTTTTGGACCAATAAACTTGGAATGAGGAAAAAACTGACTGAATGAGTTCAAGTCTACCTGCTCTTGACAAGGTTTTATTCTTCCAGTTTGAAATTTTGGAAGTTAGATGTTCCACCAATGGGAGACAATCCCTTATTCCAAGTCTTGATGACGTCAAGGGAAGCCCAAGATAGAAGGTAGGATGAGATATGAGAGAGATACCCAATGCATTTGCTAAGTCTTCACCAGCAGCTGAGGACATACAACCAACAAGTAAAGTGTATTTGGCCGAGTTTATATTCAGTCCTGTAATTTGAGAGAATTTCTAGAGTATCTCCTTCACAGCTAAAATGGAGTCCATGTCTCCTTTGCAGAAAAGTAGGGCATCATCCGTAAAAAATAGATGAGAGATACTTAGTTTTTTGCACTTAGAGTGGGGATGAATCTACCCCAAGAAGAGAGCTTGCCTTAGTAGTCCAGAGAGGATCTCCATTACAAGAACAAACAAGTGTGGCGAGATAGGGTCACCTTGCCACAAACCTTTTTCACCTTCAAAGAAGCCTTCAGAAGTGCCATTTAACATAATGGAATATGATGGAGAGCAGTAGCACATTGTAAGCCATTCTACGAAGAGAGGGGGGAAACCAAAGCTATGTAGAATCATTTCCATGGCCTTCCAATTAATAGAATCAAAAGCTTTCCTGATATCAATCATGATAGCATAATTTCTAGATCCATGTTTCCTTGAGTAACCGCGAATCAATTCATGGGCCAAAATGAGGTTATCTTGGATGTTTCTGCCTGGTATAAAGGCAGACTAGGCTCTAGAGATTAAAAAAGTGATACAGTCCTTCATCCTCTCTGGATGGCTTTATGTGAAAAAATATACTTAATTGCAAGAATGAAATCATTACCCACAATGTCCCAGGATTTCTTGAAGAAGAAGGCATTAAACCCATTTGGACCAGTGGTTTTGTTGTCCTCCATAGAGAAAATAGCTTCCTTGATTTCCAAGTCTGTGATATCCTTCACTAGGTTGTTGGCCATATCTGAGGTTAACCTAGGGAGATCTAGCTGCTCTAAGAACTGATCGAGGAGAGCATGTAGATTGAGAGGTTTCACCCAAGAGATCAGAATAATAAGATATAAATGCTCGGGCTACATTGTCTTGACCTTCCTACATATCTCCTTGTGCATCAATAATAGACCAAATGTTATTTATGGTCTTCCTTTCTTTGACAGAGTTGTGGAAGAACATATTGCATTTGTCCCCAAAAGTTAGCCAATCAGTGTGAGTTCTTTGCAAAAGATCATATTCTTCCATGAGCATGATAGAACAGAGCTCCGACCTCTTTACTCTTTCAAGATTGAAAAAATGAATGTCTAGAGGTTTCGAATGCAGCCTTTTTTGTATATCTTCAAATTTTGTTTTTGCAGTGTTCACCAAATTCTGAAGATCTGTGGAGGTGAGTCTCGGCCATCCTTTGAGAGCAGCCTTTAGAAGTTTGAGCTTCTTAGACAGCATGTAGGAGGGATTTCCTTGATATGGTATAGACCAACATTTGTTAAGGGTTTCCTTGAATAAAGGATTAACCAGCCAGTAGTTGCAAAAACGAAATGGAGGTCTGCAGATAATCTTGTTAGAGAGAGTTAACACAACAGAGTGTGATCAGAGAGTCCCTGTGGCAAGAACTCAACTCCAGAAGAGGGGAACATAACTACCCACATAGGGTTAATCAAGCACCTGTCTATCTTAGACCACTTTTGAAATAAACCATCTCCATTGTTAGTCCAAGTAAAAAAACATCCACTCGAGCTATGATCATAAAGACTTACAGTGTTGAGACAGTGAGCAAAGGGAGCAGTTTCCCTAGGATGTACCAATTCTTAGATGATCCTTTCATGAGAGTAAAGGACATTGTTAAAGTCACCCATCACATACCAAGGGCCAGTGACTGTTCCATGCAGATTGATGAGGTCTTGCCAAAGAATCTGCCTTTCTGCTCTTTTATTGCTTGCATAGATACTTGTAAGATGAAACACTTGTGAAGAAGCTAGTACCATGACTTGAGCATGAATAAATTAAGCACTTTCCAGAATTTTGGAAACATATAGCTGAGAAGGATCCCAAGATATCCAAATACGACCAGAGAGGTCACTAGAGTAATTGTCTCAAAAGACCAAGCAGGGCAGCAGACATTGCTAATACCTTGAAATTTTTCTCTTTTGACTTTTGTTTCAAGGATGCAAAAACAGGATAGAATATTTCGAGTTCTGAAAATATTTAGATCTCTTGCTTTTTTCAGATCATTTATTCCTCTAACATTGTATATACATATCTTCATAAAAAAACTATCGTTTTTGTTTGTTTTTGTTACCTGAGCCCTTTGGCCTTCCTCTACTTCTTTTGCCAGATTGCTGCTGCTTTTGAAGTTGCGCTCTAGTAGTAACCTGTGATGGCATACACAGAGGTGTAGCGAGGTTTGGTACCATATTCTGATCATCAAATGGTTCCTCCTGCTGCTCAGAGATATCATCATCTACTATGCCTTCTTCCTCAAGTACAAGGGCTGCATATGTGTTATTCTCTAAATTGAAGTGGAATAACTCCTCTTCAGTTAAAATGTCATCATCATTGCTTGCTAGCTCATTTTGATCTCGAGTTGTATTAGAAATCATAACTTCTTTTCCTCGAGTACCAGAATCCCCGTGTCTATCTCTGATGACCTCTGGAGAGTTTGAGGATGCTCGCAAGGCAACATCAGTGTTACCACGATACGAGTTGAGCAATAATCCTCTAGAAGGTGGTGTGTTCCTTACATAAAGAGAAGGAGTGACTAGCAGCGGCCGACTGCTACTGGGGTTTGACGTTGTACTTCCATTTGTGGCACCAGAACCATCCTCAGTAGCTAATGCTGAGAAGGGGTTCATCAAGTGCAATGAGGGGCCAGCACTTGTAGGAGCCGCCCACACTTGATCAGAATTGGTGCTTGGAATAGGAGAGGAAGAGCTGTCATAATGTAATACTGTAGCAGGAGATGCCCTCACTTGAACACTGTCAGAGTGTAATACTGTAGCTGGAGCTACCCTTAGTTGAACCCTGTCAGAGATTAATACTGGAGTTTGGGACCTAGGTACCCAGATCTGAGTTGGAGCTGATGGGCATTTAGTTGTAGCATGCCCAAACCGACTGCAGGAGGTGTGATAAACGATTAAAATGATTAGTCTTACCTACGAAATGAACGATGAACTCAAAACGTAAGTAAAACTAAACTATTTAGGATGCTATTCGTTTATCAAAGTTTCTACTCTCAAGTCTATCGAAATAGAGTGGAGTAACGAATTCGTTCCACTCCTAGTCCTTCCGCATGCTATGTTCTCTAAGTATAAGTATTCGGTTCTTAAGGTCTATGAGAAATTTACGAAAACGGCAACTAGACTACGATGCAACTACCCACGAAATGCAACTAGTCGACAATGGGAATAACTAAGGGAATGCTACGTTGATTCGATGATAAGGAGTTAGAGGAGAATTGATTCCACCTTAACTCGACTTAATCCTATTAACTAAAAATCGTCGTAATCTGAATTGAACTGCTTCGCAGAACAATTGGTTCTTCCTAATCTCTAATTACACATGGCATTTCTACCAATTAATAACTAGCATTTGAACGATTAAACCCATTCTCATGGTGAACTAAACGTTTCTAGAGTGGAAAGGAAATTACGAATTTAATCTACGTTAATCGAATCAAGCTTTCATCAAGGCTTCTCAACCCCCTCTAATGGAGGTTTAGCCGAGAATCATTACGCAATCATTTCCGATTAAATTTAAACTAAACATGATATAAAGAATTGAAATTTACTTAATTAAACAATAATGAAATCTAATTTAATGACTAAAATGCAATAAGGACAGGAAATGAAATTGGATCTAGAAATGGAAATGACAAAAATTGAAATTGATAAAAATACTACTTTATTGATCTAATCAAAATGAAGAACAAGATTCAAAGGTTTAATCTAATACAATAATTGAAATGGAACTAAACTTAATTAATCTACATGAAAAACTAGATCTAGAATTTATTAATGGAGGCTACTAATCTAATCTATTTCTAGGTCTAATTATCTACCATTAACTAACTACCATTAACAAAGAGCTAAGCTTTTGTTTTTATACATCCAGATCCAAAAATCGTGCATGGGCTTGGAGCCATGTTAAACCCAATTCTTTCAGTCCAAAAAGGCCTCTTCAGCTGCAGTTGGCTTCAATAGACTTTTCGTCCACTTCTGCTCTTCTAATTGGATCAAGGCTTAGACCATTGGAAATCTCTTTCCGAGCCGGTCGTTTTGACATAAGGTAGGCCCCATTCTGAGGTCTGAGTCCAAAAATACGGCCTTCGGAAGTTCTGCCGACTTTTGCTCCTTTATCTTGCTAAAGTGGGACATTTCTGCACATAATGGACTTTAAAGCCTGAAATGCATAAAAACACGTAATCAGTGTTAACTCTTAATTATTACTCACATAATTGGTCTAAAAGTATGATTATTAAGGGGTTAAAACTACAATTTTGGGCTCTTATCAAACCACCCCCAAACAGCATTTTGCTTGTCCTCAAGCAAAGATGAGAAATTAACATAAGTGACCAAAAATGGAGTTCTATCTACTTCTCGTTTCACCGAGTGCGATTGCATTGACCATATGCAACAAGGCCTTAAACCACTAGGAATTCCCTAGTGGACGAGTTATAGCCTCGTGAGAGTTTTCCAGTGAAGGTACTCACAAACTTCATCTATACTACAACGACTAAGAAATAAAACTATTGTTTCCTTATTCATGCTCTAAATTAACTATACCTCTCATTAGCAATGCATATAGAGTAATCAAGTCGAAACCCTAAGCTAATATATGCATAATAATCAATCATCTACTTAATAAACATATATACAATGAGTAATACTATGAAATGTCTAGCGTGTCCGTTCTTCGAACTTCGAATAAGCGTCCTTAAGTAGGTTCTCACAATAATAGTCAAGATACAACACTCGATTTTTCCACTCAAGTTCCATACTCCGGTGTGCAAGGTGGGCACACTTTACCTTAAATCTCAATGACAACAAGGAAGCCGGAGTCGATCAAACACATCACGCCACTTACTATCACACTAACCTATTCCTAATTGAGCTAGAGGTCTTTATTAGGTGTTACGGGGATTAGGAGATGGTTTAAGAAGGAAGAAATGGATATTAAAAAGGACAAGTCTGAGATAATAGAGTCTTCATATTATGTAACTTAGAAAAAACTTGTTATTTACTTTTGCTTCTACACTTTGTTTCCATCCTTAGCCATATATTTTTTTTTCTTTGGCTTTTGACTCCCTTTTATTCTATTTTTTTTGGAGTTTTTATTTTTTCTTTTCTTGGGATGGAAACTTCTTTTCTTTATTTTTCTGAAGCAATTAACTAACTTTTGTTTACACGGGTTTTCTCTTCTTCTTTCTTCCTCATTCTATTCTCAGACTTATTCTAAATTGGGTAGGTTGATTTATTTATTTATATATATATATATATATATATATATATATATATATATATATATATATATATATATATATATATATATATATATATATATATATATATATATTTTATTTATTATTATTATTATTATGTTTTTGTTTTGTAACAGGGTAAAGGGATTGTGGTTTATGAAAGGCTAAAGAAAGGCTCAGAGGGGCGACTAGCGGAAAATAATTCTTAGGTTTAAATTTCTGGCTATATCGATCCAAAGAGGGCCTAAATTCTCGCTTAGGATATGGCATAGTGATCAAGCAAGTGGACGTGTGATATCTCTATTCGGATTTTACTTCTCCCTTGTGTCATTTCTCAAATGTTTTCGCTCATATAAGGCTTTAGGCTATATTCTCACAGGATTTGTAGAAAGTACTCTAGCCTAGATTTCAGAAACTTACTGCTAACAATCATAGATACTCATGTAATATATTTATAGATAGATGCAAAGATTATTACCTATATATTAACCTAAGTTTCTAACAATTATTCTAATGCAAAAGCTATGTGAGACTTCTAGATTGTTAAGAGCATGGAGAAAGAAAACAATACCAATATTCCTAAGTGTATAGCATAACTTATTTATTTATATTTTTGAAATTTTGAAATTTTAACTAGAAAACAAATGCATATTATACCTATCTATATCCTAACAGATGCCTTAATTATACGTGTTTCTATGCCCCCCCCAAACAAAAAAGCATGCTTTGTCCTCAAAGCATTTAAATAAAGAGGGTAGGAAAAATACCATTGAAACGCGTGAAATTCAATAATATCTGCAAAACAAAGTTAGAACATACTAATATAGGAAATAAAAACTGACACAACTCTATACGAGTTCTACCCATTATGGGGTTAACAAGAATGAAATTGCTTGGGACATAAGCAGGCACTAACTAGAATGAAAACTTACCTTATCCCCCCGCATTACTCATCCTCTTCTTCCATAAAGAAGTGAGGTTCCTTCGCGTCCTGCCATGCCATGATAATTTGCCAGGCTTCCCGCCATTTATCATCTATGATTGCTAACCTATTAAGAGCCACTTGGTCTGACGGGGTGTAGGGTGCAACCAGATGAGGTTGTATCCTCCACCCTTGCCAAGTCATTGCACGGAAAGATCGAATAATACTATTGGTGGGTCGTACCGTGTCGACAGTAATCCAATCCATGAAGCGTGTACAAAAAACAGAAAAGAAACATAGCATAATACGAGAAACTAGAACGGGCATAAGAAGGTACTTATGCCTCATGCTATGGGATCGAGCTAAACTAGACATCAAGGTTCGGGGAAGGTCATGACACATACGTCCCGTGGCTAAAGCAAGGAAGACGCTGCAAGTGGCATCATTCACAGAAGAAAAACGCCATTCCCCTAAAATGTTTAGCATGATCCAAAACATAACAGTTCCTATGTTAATGGACAGGCTACCAAAGGCTACGTTATATTCCCCTTGGTCCTCAATACGGAAAAATGCCCGCCCATACATACTCATGCAAAAACTTCGTAAGTGTAGACATACATATTATCGACCCAATAGCACCATGGGTCTTGTATTTCAGCGGGCATAGTCCAAGAACAAATGCTAGCAAGAACCTGGTAATTTCCATTGGTTCATTATCAATGTTGATGGAGAACACTTGTTCTCCATCTGGTCTTTCAAAGAAATTGCAGTTATCGTAAAAATAAGATGCTAGTGTTGGAGAATAAAGTGCATCCGGTCTTACCATACGCGGCTCCCAGCCAACGAATGTGATAAACGCCGGCGAAACCAAGCACCATAAGTAATGCTTTGGAACAAATCTTCGAAAGACTGTTCCAGTATCAATGTTGGAGATGTCATCTCAAAATTACGCTTTGGAATAGCTGCGAATGATCCGGATACTACGCGCGAAAAATTGGAAATTTTCTGGTCCACGGAAGTTAGGGCGCGAGCGCGCTTTGAAGAAATTGAAATTTCCAGTGTTTGAGCTGGTCGCGCTCGGCTTGAAGCGCGCCAGCCTCGACAAAAACTCAGAAAAATATATCTGAGAGCGAGTGTGTTCTGTAGAAGCGAAAAGCGCTTCGGAGTTGCAAAAACTCGGAAAATGAGCCGAAACGAGGGAATCGCGGGAGTGAAAGGTGAGTGATGGAGTTTATGTGTAGTGTGAGTTGTGAGGATAGATTGTATCAAGTTTATATAGGTTTAAAGTTGCTAAAATGGATCGGGAAGTTGCCAAAACTAATTACGGCAGTTTCCGAAAATCCTAAAATTTCCAAACCCGAAAACGGAAACAACTCATATCCTTGATTCTAATTCAAACCCAATATCTTTTAGGTTGAGTTTATGATAGAATGTACCTATTTAATCTAGATTTCATCCTACAATGATATTCAATCATAGATATGCCTACACGACCATATTTTCACCTTGACTCCGCAATAAATTCTAACACGAGGGTTATTCAAATAATGCTTGAATTGATAAAACCACCCCCAAACAAGTTGGGAAGGTGGGATCAATATGAAACAACCACTCATACTGAAAATAACCCCTTATATTAAAATTTTCATTCGGAGTACATTACACTACAAAATTCAAATTACGGAAATAAACTTGCATTAAAATAAATAACAATAATGAAATTACAAATAACAAATAACATAAAACTATACTATCCCTAGCTACTCCGGAACTGGTGGCGGAGGGAACATGCTTCGGAGACTGCTCTCCCGAGCTCTGAAGAGCCGCACCATTAGATCCCCGGCGGCCTTCGATGCCTGGATGGTGTGTCCTCAGAAGGAGAGTCCCCGTGAGGTGGGAATCGAGTTAGCATCTCGTCCCGGAACTGGCGCTGAGCTTCTAGCTCGGCGCTCATCTGTTCCCACCTCTCGTCCTCTCTCTGGGTACGGAGCTTGAAGTTGTGATGCATCGTTGCCTGTCGAGTCTGGAGGTCTTCACAGATAGTGTTCAGCGAACGCATGCCTCGATGGATCACAGCCATGCGTTCTGCATCTATCCAGCACCTCTCCAAGTCATCCGCGTCAAAACAGGTCAAGTCCTCCTCGTCCTCGGAGGCATCCTGATGTCCCCCAGCCTCCTCGGCATTCTCAGCTCCTCCATCCTCTTCTTCTTCTTCTCTATCCTCAGCCAATCTCCAAACCCGTTGGACACACTCCTTATAGATGCGAGGGTTACGGTGGAGAGTAATGTATGTCCAATCGATTCCTCGAAATCGCTGGCTCTCAACTTGAGCATGATCTTTGTTATCAACACAGGGAGAGGGGCAACAGTCCTCCCTACTCCCCTAATCATGCTCAGTAAAAACTCTAAGATGCAGAAGTCATACTTCCGCTCCTGGAGTATCCATAAGATATGGAGGCAGTTCAGGCCGATATCGCTGACCTTCCCCTTCCCCTGGACGTTCCGACCAATCCACTGAGCTGTAGCCAGTTGGTTGGTCCTCAGGGAAGCCTGTCGAACACAATGCGATCACGCATTGTAGTCCCCTCCAATAACTGTCTCTTGCATCAATGGTTCTACCCCATTATGCTGGGACTCCTACATGGTGACATCCAGATGGATTCTAGGCTGAATGCCTAGAATCTCAGCCAACAACCCAGTCGTCACTTCCTTCCTCTTCTTCGCCACAACTACAAAAATCCTAGTCCCTTCCAACTCCCTCGTATCGTAGAACCGTCATACTAAGTCCTCGTGGTAATAGGCCTCAGTCGAGTACCACAAGCTACTCCAGTCTCGAGTGATCATCTCATCACCGTAAAACGGCGCGAAGTGGTCGGCGGTAAAAGCTTGCTCCGGCAAAATTCGGCGTTGTTGAGCCATTGGAAGTTTGGAATGTAGTGGGGGTTTGAATGTGATGTGGTGGTGGGATTTTAATAGACCGGTTGATGCAAATGGTGGTGGTGGTCGAGTGGTGGCGCGGCAGCACTAAAATTTTGAATTTTGGGTGGTTTTTAGTGATGGAAATTGGTAGTGGTGGTCGTCGGTGGTGTTTGGAATTGATTTGGGTTGAGATTTGATTTGGGGGCGTGGGTTAATTTAGGTTTTCTTTTTATTATATTTTTTTTTATTTGTTTCAAGCTTTTGGGCATTAATGGCAGAATGGAGGAAGAAGAAACGTGACTGTTGGTGGAGGTAAAGCGCTTGTCTTGTCCGTCCAAGCGGTTGGGCCCCCAAGCCCAAAATCGAATTTTTGTGTATTTTTTTCCGATTTTTCGCGAACTTCAAATCAAAATTGGCGCTTTGTTACCGGTCCGATTTTTGCGAATGAGATATGGAAATGATCAGGAGAGAATTTCCAATCCAATGATCCATAAAACACTCCATTCCGACCGTGGATGACATATAAGATAGTGGAAAATGCCTCGAAGTGCGTGCATGACGTACGTTATGCGAACAATTGAAATCCAAATTCATGGATTATGTCAACCCGAATCGTAATACAATAAAACGGCCTAAGCAACTCTAATGGGACATAAATATTTAGTATGGAAACACGAACACCCCACCCCCAAACAAATTTTTACAACGAAGCTTAGAAAATTTGTTTTAGCGATGGGTCTTTTAAAGTCGATTCGAGACTTCCTAGGTTACTATGCTTTATATATATATATATATATATTTATTATATTTATATAATATATATATATATATATATATATATATATATATATATATATATATATATATATTTTTAATTTTAAAAAAAACTATAAACAATAAAGACATAATTCACCCCATAGAGAAACATAACTCAAAAATCCGAGAAAACATGCAAGAGTGGAAAACGTGAATTATGTTTAACCGTGGACTTAGGATCCGGTACTTACAGCCACACACTCCATAGGGAGGGCCCGGTTACCTTAATGGTGCACTCACCAATATATGGAAATGAAAGGAAATGCACCAAACACAAAAGTTGAGTCGTTTATAGTCAGATACTCGAGACTTTATCTAGACGTATGTATGAACATGCAGTTTATCATATATCAACAACCGAAATAGTTGTGGATCATTCCATAAATAAATATACCAGAAAACATATCCAAACACAATCAAGCACCAAGATTTCCTATGACTCAACCTAGTGAAAAGAAAGCGAAGTCGGATAACCTTATTACGTAACCTAGCATGCCCCTTCTTTTTCATTTTTGAATGAGTGGGTGTTCTAGTAAATAAGTGTGGAAAAGTGAATGGTTGTGGAGAATATGGTGGATATGGATAAGTTGTAGAAAGACAGCCTGTAAGCAATGAGGATGTGGTTTTAGCGCAAAACTCATTCATTGTGTGTGTAGGGACTGTCTCAATTCTGAAAATGAAGGTGTCAAATGGTTTGTCCTTCTGTAGTAGTTGTTCACTCGGTGGATTTAAAAAATTATGAAGCACAGAAGAAACAACAGGATCGAGTGCAAACTCGAGATTCCTTTGAAAGGGTGGAAGGAGGGGAATCGAGGTGGATGTTGTGCAAAGTAGTTCTTGATAGGGTGATTCATCACCTGCTCGAAGAAACTCCTCGAATTGCTCATCTAGATTGGTCATATCCTCGTTACTATGATAGTTCTTTATATCTTTGAGAAAGTCATCTATCTCCTCCTCATCCGTAATATGTGTATCGGCTAGTGTAGGGATGGAATTGTTGGAGTATGATCTTCCAAAGGAAAGAAATTTGGGCATATGATTATCATGGAACGTGTTGTTGAAATAATCTTGAGCAAAGCTCTCGATCATGCTAACCTATCCATCCATAGACGAATCGGGTAACTGTGTCTTTGTTTTAAAAACATTGACTTCAACAGCAAGATGGCCAAAAGACATGGACATTGAACCATCACGGCAATTAATGGCGCGTTGGCGGTTGCGAAAAAGGACGCCCTAAGATGATCAGGACAGAGTCATTAACGACTTCTGTGTCGAGGATGACAAAATCAGCCGGATAGTAAAAATCCTGAATTTTTACCAAAACATTTTTGACGACACCCTTAGGATACTTAATAGACCGATCAGCTAATTGCAACGTCATTCTAGTGGGTTGCATCTCGTCTAGACCTATTTGTCTATACAAATAAAACGGGAGTATGTTGACACTAGCCCCCAAGTCTAATAACGCGGTCGTCGTATAGGAATCTCCTAAGGTGCATTGTACAGTAGGACGACCAGGGTCCATGTACTTAACAATTCCATTATGTTCCGATAGAGTTGGGAATTGTTCTGTTAAAAAGGTGTCTTTTTGGTATATTGGTCTTACGCCTAGTAGTACACAATTCCTTAAGAAACTTAGCATGGTGTGGTAGCTTTTTTATAGCTTTGAGGAAGGGAAGGTTTATAGTTAGATTCTTGAAAACATCCCTAATCTCCTCGTAATTTGTATCCCTAGTTAACATGGCTAATTTTTGTGGAAACGGTGGTTTCTGTCTATATTTAGCAATGGTATTACCTGGGTGTTTAACCGTGGTGTCCCGTTCTTAGGTTGTGTTGTAACCGGGTACCTCTACAATGGTAGGGGCTCTTCAGTTTCTATTTCGGTATCTAGTAATATAGCAGGTGTAGGGGCTACTGGTGGGGTAACTATAGGCATAGTTACTTTGTTATCAACCACTCTACCAGAACGGAGGGTGGTGATGGCCTTTAGCTCACCTACATTTTCATACTCATTACTAGTATTATCGGTTAACTCAAAGGCTGTATTTGTTGTTTTAGGATTAGGTATTTTGTTACCTGGAAACACACCTTTGGGTTGGGCTTTATCTTGAGCCAACTGTTTGGTTAAATTTTTAACGGATTGTAGAAGCTGTTGGTTAGATTGAGCCATGGTTTGGAAAAGTTTTTGGCTCACTTGTATGAAGGTGTTAAGACGATCCGGTTGTGTGGGTGTAGTGGTCACGGGTGGTGTGACTGGAACTATTTCACGTGAATTATTTATGGGTGGATTTTGGTAGTTATTATTTACCGGAACGATACCTCTATTAGCATTAAAATTATTATAACTACTTTGACCTTGTGCTTGACCTTGTCGAGGTTGCACTTGGTTGTTATAATTATTAAAATTCCCCTGACCCTGTCCTTGTCGTAGTGGGGTTTGGTTAAAGCTGTGCGTAGGCCTAACATATTGATTATTGTACCCTTGAGGTATGACGTTTTGGTTATTTCTCCAACCGAAGTTGGGATTTTGTCTCAAGGGGCTAGGTTCACTATTAATGGAACAAGCTTGTTCATAGGCAATAGGATTAGTGTGAGTCGGGATGCTTTCGGGGCTCCAAATGTAAACTACATGGATTTGAATTTACATTCATGACGGGGATTGGCTTTTGTTGTACAGAAATGGCCTCTACCTTTTTTGTGAGGGATTCAATTAGAGTTTTAAGCTCAGGATCTGATTTAACCTCAAACATACTGGTAGCCTTAACTGTGGAAGAAGAACTAGCGGAGCGGGAGTAATCGTCACTCCCCAGTTGTTATTTAAACTTAGTTTGGTCCTCTAAAAATTTATAAGCCTCCTCAAGCTCCTTTGCTTAAGAAACTACCCCATTCATTATGTCAAGGACTTCTTTATGGTGGTGTAGAAGTCCTTTGAAAAAGGCACTAACTAACGTGTCTTTTAGCTAAGTTATGATGTGGACACTCTATAAGGAGATCGGTGAAACGATTCCAAGCCTCCGAAAATGATTCATGAGGATTTTGTCGAAAAAAAATGAATCTTGGAAAGCATTTCATCCGTCTTTAGGGGTGGGTAAAATGTTCCATAAAGAGCTGAACAAGTTTAGCCCACGAGTCCACGAGAATTAGGCGCGTTTGGGCGGTTAACCAAGACGCCGCCTTTATCGGGCTAAGGTGAAAGGGAATACCCTTAATTTAATTTGTTCCGCACCAACCGTAGGATGGTGGAATGTTGTTAGGACTTGTTCAATCCTACGATGTAATGTGATAAGGTTTTTCATGGTCTAATCCATGAAAAACGGGTAACAAAATTAAAAATATTTGGAGGGATTCGGAAATCCCCCGCTGGGTCTGCTAGAACGATGCAAGATTTGGGGCTATCGCTCAAGGCTTTGTAGAAGTCAGAGAGAGGAGTCTCTCTTTCTTCCGCCATTATATCAGGTGGTGTATTTGAAATAGTAGCTAGAGGTGTAGTGTGTGGTATACTAGATAGACTTGATTGTTGATGTTGTTGTGTATTTACGTTCGGTGTTTTTGTTCGGCCAGACCTTAACCTCATACAAGGCTAAGACCAAACTTAGCTAAACACGTCAACACTCCAAACAATTCTGATATACTAGTATAAACCTCTAACAGGAGATGCGAGGTGTGGAAGAAAGGAGTACCTGATTGCGTCCTTGCTTCGCTTATGAATAGCGTCTTGTTTACGCTTGTTCAGTGTATATAGCAGGTTAGAACACTGAAAAATATGAAAGAGCAAAGTTCGAGTCAAAACTGTCGAAATCCGAAAAATTTAACACAGGGCGCGCTCGCGCTCAAATAGGGCGCGGTCGCGCTCCGAGTAATTTTCAAATTACAGTGTTTTTAGCGCGGGTCGCTCCACAAGGGGGCTGGTCATGTCCATGAGTTAGGGTGGTCAAAGCAAGGAGGGTGGGTGCAAGCCGATGTAATTTTTACCCGGAATTTTTCAACTCTGAAATGGACAACCACAGTATGAATCAAACAAGGGTGGGTGGGTGAAATGGGACTTTAAGAACAGTATTAATACTACGAAAACAATACGAAAGTGAAACTAAGATGGCAGCGGCGCCATTTGATAAACGATTAAAATGAATAGTCTTACCTACGAAATGAACGATTAAACTTAAAACGTAAGTAAAACTAAACTATTTAGGATGCTATTCGTTTATCAAAGTTTCTACTCTCAAGTCTATCGAAATAGAGTGGAGTAACGAATTCGTTCCACTCCTAGTCCTTCCGCATGCTATGTTCTCTAAGTATAAGTATTTGGTTCTTAAGGTCTATGAGAGATTTACTAAAAAGGCAACTAGACTACCATGCAACTACCACGAAATGCAACTAGTCGACGATGGGAATAACTAAGGGAATGCTACGTTTATTCGATGATAAGGAGTTAGAGGGGAATTGATTCCACCTTAACTCGACTTAATCCTATTAACTACCAATCGTCGTAATCCGAATTGAACTGCTTCGCAGAACAATTGGTTCTTCCTAATCTCTAATTACACATGGCATTTCTACCAATTAATAACTAGCATGTGAACGATTAAACCCATTCTCATGGTGAACTAAACGTTTCTAGAGTGGAAAGGAAATTACGTCGAATCTACGTTAATCGGAATCAAGCTTTCATCAAGGCTTCTCAACCCCCTCTAATGGAGGTTTAGCCGAGAATCATTACACAATCATTTCCGATTAAATTTAAACTAAACATGATATAAAGAATTGAAATTTACTTAATTAAACAATAATGAAATCTAATTTAATAACTAAAATGCAATAAGGACAGGAATTGAAATTGGATCTAGAAATGGAAATGACAAAAATCGAAATTGATAAAAATACTATTTTATTGATCTAATCAAAATGAAGAACAAGATTCAAAGGTTTAATCTAATACAATAATTGAAATGGAACTAAACTTAATTAATCTATATGAAAAACTAGATCTAGAATTTATTAATGGAGGCTACTAATCTAATCTATTTCTAGGTCTAATTATCTACCATTAACTAACTACCATTAACAAAGAGCTAAGATTTTGTTTTTATACATCCAGATCCAAAAATCGTGCATGGGCTTGGAGCCATGTTTTGGGCCGAGAATCAGGCCCAAAACCCAATTCTTTCAGTCCAAAAAGGCCTCTTCAGCTGCAGTTGGCTTCAACAGACTTTTCGTCCACTTCTGCTCCTCTAATTGGATCAAGGCTTAGACCATTGGAAAGCTCTTTCCGAGCCGGTCGTTTTGACATAAGGTAGGCCCCATTCCGAGGTCTGAGTCCAAAGATACGGCCTTCGGAAGTTCTGACTGACTTTTGCTCTTTTATCTTGCTAAAGTGGCACATTTCTGCATATAATGGACTTTGAAGCCTGAAATGTATAAAAACACGTAATCAGTGTTAACTCTTAATTATTACTCACATAATTGGTCTAAAAGTATGATTATTAAGGGGTTAAAACTACAGTTTTGGGCTCTTATCAAGGTGCAAGAGGGTGGCTTCCAAGGATACTCCACATCCAGATACACATATTTACCCCCTAGCTTGAGCTTTACATACTTGGGAAACTCAAATGTCATAGGAATTGTAACGCAAACCTTTGCAAAATCTAGTCTTTTTTTTAGATGTTGCTCCATCCATATAGAGAGGCTCACCTATCAAACTTGCCAAGTATGAAAGACCATTCTTTGTCCAAAGTTCTTTTGGGACATTGAGGAGTTTGGCCCATATTGGTACAATGTTTACATTGTTTCTCTGCGCTTCCACTTCTGGTGACCAAGATCGAACAACAAATATCTTCCCTACAATGAAAATAGGGCCTCCTTCCAGCACCATCTGTTTATCCTCAATCATAGAAAAGGTGATGAAAAAAAGATCTCTATCAGTAGTTATCTCTATAGATCCCTTGAGCTTCCAGGTTTTTTCCAGAGAACTCTTTACAAAGGGAAACCCCATTCTCTTATCTAGGAAATACCCAACCAAGGTGTCCTTCCATTCATTAATACCTTCTTCAATAAGGTCTTGTGGCACAACTGCAGTGCCATCTTCAATGATGTGGGAGCAATTGTTTAACGCCGTGTTAGCTGTTGAGGCTGAGTTCGTGTTTTGGAACAGAGAACTCCATAAGAAAGGTGGGGGCGAGGTGGGATGGGATGAGGAGGTCGAAGCCATATCTTAAAGCTTGACAGTATTGATCTCTACACTACTTCTCTGATGGTCTAAACAACCCAGAAAAGGAAGGAAACGAGATTAGCAAAGAATAAGATCTAGAATCTATTCTAAAAAGTGCTATTTTAGGAAAAAGATGAGCACCATATCGCTAAGTTAGATTAACCTTAAGTTACCCCTTTTATCTCACTTAAGGTCCCCATGAGAGAAAAAATCTTAAGTTCCACTACCAATCTTGTTACCCACATAGAGAAAAACTCGTCATTTGAGTAGTGTACCCCTATGGAGCAAGTATACAATTTTTATTTTCTTTATTTTACACTTATTTTTAGAATAGCTTTTCTATTCCTGTCTTTATTTTCATTTACCTACTTTCTATTTTTACATAAGCATTTTTCTTTCAATCTTCACCTTTGATGCTGAGTAGTCTTTCCTCTATAAAGAATAGATGTGAAACAAAGCAGAGGGCGATGGGGATTGAGTGAAGGTGTCTTACGGTTGTTTCTCATGGTTGTTTAGCATGTCTTGTCTTCCATAGGCATGCCATACCATGGGATGGTTAGTAGCTTGAGCCCTTGATTTCGAAAACTTTTTCCTTCTATGGGTGATTTCTAATTGTTTCGAGCTTCGTCTTTCTCTCTAGTTGGAATGGCTTTAACTAAGGCTAACTAGATAGTAGAAGAGGAGAGACTAGATTATCTAGAAATAGAGCTAGTCCTCTTCACTAGATTTGCCTACTTGCAAAACAAGAGGTGGAAGATCTAGGGAGGCCAAACCATGGGATGGTTCGCAATTAGAGTCATTTAATTTCAAGCACCTTCTATTGGGAGGACCACTTTCATCATAGTGATTTTTCTTAGTAGTTTTATAGTTTATATTTTTCTGTCATAGTAATTTCGGAACATAAAAACCAAAAAGCCAAAAACAAATGTTTTTTCTTTCTTTAATAAAAATGTTTGATTTATTTGTGCTATTAATAATAGATTCTCGATACATCAATAGTTAAGTGATTTTTCAAAACGGACAATGGATTTTACACAAACCAACCCCTAGAACTACGCAATCTAGGGGCAGTTTGAGATCAGCTTTGCTTACTAAGGGTCGCCTATATCACCGAGCTATTCGCCCGGGTCAAGACATTCCGTGTCTTGCGCAGTAAATCCCCCAACTCGCATAGTTGAAGCTCTGTCTGTCTAGATTGGGTTCGCCACAGAGCCGACACAAAAGTTGCCTAAGATTATCTATTTTGTATTAAAGTAGTAACACCTAGAATCACAGCTTTTGAGTACGAGTTTCTTAAAACATCTCTCCATAGTTTTCAAAACCAGAAGATATAAAAAAAAAATGAAAATTATACGTCCGGAGTAACCAAAATGATACCGAATTAATGTATAATTTTATCTTCTTGGCAAAACCTCTATATGGATAGAGATATATTTTTAATGAGAAAACCAACTAAAAAAAAGATGAGGCGTCTCTAAACGAGAATTAAACAAATAAAGTAACCCAAAGTGATATTATTCTCTATTTAATTCAATCTTTTTGCCTCCACCTTTCTATTTTGTCTCGAGAATCTGATGTTAAAATACTCAAAAAAAAAAATCTTAAAAATCTTTCCCCTCTTATTTAAATCTTTTCCCCTTCTAAATCTCTCTCGTTTCTGAAAAACTTTTCAAAAATGTCTTCTGTAGCAAACAGAAACCCTCCACCTAGCAAAACTAGATGGATCAATTTCAATGATCGTGTGCAAGCATTTCCTAGAGAACTGCAGCTTAAGATATGGACACATATACCGAAAATCACTCTTGGTTTAGGTAAAAGTTCATACGCACGTAAGAGACGAGCTAAGAGAGAAGGTTGGTGCTTGAATTGTCAAACATCAACTTGCCCTAGTCTTCAACCTCATAACAATTTAGTTCTTATGGTTTTCATGTGCCAGCCACCTGCTCATCGAGCACAGCTGAGGAGAGTAATCTAGCCATCTGGTTGGGATTGACTCAAGTTTTCAAAAACTTCCAAGTCTTGGGGATCTAACTTAAAACGACCCAACTTTTTTAAAATTTCTGTCAAACTTATTCAAAACCCAAAAAAATTAATTAAAATTTTCTTTCTGTTATCTGTACATATTTTCCTACAGTTCTTTCCATTATCTGTTTCTCATCTACCGTTGGATGTGAGTGTATCATATACCGTTACATTGCATTTTCAATGCTAATCGTTTTGGTTCCTCACGGGTCAAGATCGGACGAGTAACGAAGCATGGATTGGCTCTTAAAGTTGGCAAGGCACTGAGGACAAGATCAGAACTTCCTAATTCATTTGGGTTTGGGAAAAAATTTCATATTCCTAAAAGAGGCACGTGCCATCAAACCCTTAAGACCACGTGATCGCCCCTTCCCTTCTTCTCCATCCCAAAAATTCCCAACCCTAGCCGCCCCACTTAGCTCGCACTTGCCCCCTCTTAGCTCGCGGTCGCGACCACACCCCAACACACCACCATACAAATTTTTCACAACCTTCCCCATTTTCAACCCCAATTCCAACTCAAAACCACAATTTTTCAAATTCCTACTCTAAATGGCTCAAGTTCTCAAAATCATGTCAGAGCAAAAATTTCAAGACCTCTTCTATTCCGATCTGTTTGAAGTGCACTTCAGGGCTGAGATCAGAAGAAGAGGATGGGAACCCTTGGTTTTGTTGGAAGATGCGGTATATTCTCCCTCTCTTACTCTTTCATTTTATAATTGCATGAGTAGAGGGGAGGATGACCGCATTACAGTTGTTAAGGATGGCCGCTTGTTGGAGCTAACCAAGGAGGTGCTGAGTAGTGCTCTGGGGATTCCTCTGAAAGCTTATGTTCAGACGGAATAGTCCCCAGACGGTAAGACCATCGACCTGATGATGGTAGAGACGCCCCCAAGTCTCACTGTGCTTACCAAAGTTTGCTACGAAGGAACCAGCTAGTAGTATCTCAGCGGACAGCATACAACCTGCTAGGCTCGGCCAAGCCTTTAGATATAGGTAAGGCGATGCTTCATATTTTATGGATTCTTCAAGAGCAGAAGAACAGCTTCTACATCATCTCCGTTATCTTCAAGCAACTCTGCAAACTAAAAAAGACATTTGTCCCTCTACCAATGTTGGTCACCAAAATCATGCAGCACTGGGGATTCTAAGCCACAGACGCCCTAGTGGAGGTCAAGGACACTACCACAGGTCCTATCTATGCCCATTGCGTCCAGAAGTCATGGCTTGCACCTAAAGCCAAAGCCACTGAGCAAGCACACCTGACTGAGAAGGTAGATTACTTCGCTGAAGATGCCACTCGACAGTTCACTCAGCCCATGGATGGAATTCACTTCCTCCATGGAGGCCAGAGGATTCTGCACTCGTATCTCCACCAGCTCAGGGAAACTCTGGGTAACATCATAGCGGAACATCGAAATATCAGAGCGGAACAGCATACCCTTATAGAGGAGCAGCCGACCTTCCAGCAGGAGCAGCGACGTTTTCAATTCAGTGTCACTAGAACATTACAGAGCATCAGAGACGTGTTCCCACGTAGTGATAGACATGCTAGGCCTCGATGTCAGCAAGGAGAAGGATCTTCTAGACGTCGAGACGAGTCATGCACGGATTCTGACTAGGATTCCTAGTGTCTGTATAGTTGGATCTATTTATTTTTATGTTTCTTTTTCACGTATATGACGTAGTATATGTTTAATTTTATGCTTAATATTATCTGCTTGTTTGATTTTATTTTCTTATAGAATTTGGTTTATGAGTATAAGGTAAAACAGATACAACATGCCAAAATTTTCTATTTTCTTTTATGCATGTTTTCAAAAATATAGAAACCAAAAAAAAAACATTATGGTAGAATAAATATTCCTAGTATAATAAACCATGTATTTCTCGTTCTATATCAAACAACCCACGCCCCAAACTTATTTAGGGGTGGTATATTTTCATCATGAAGAAAAGAATACAGGTGTATCACCATTTTTTGCTCACGTTTCTATGGTAATCTCTTTCCTTATCTCTTCATACCTTGAAAACAAGCATAGTTCCATCATAGAGTTGGTATAGTAATATTTTGCAAAAACTAGGCATTTTCTATATAGTATATATAATAGTATATAATAGTATATTTCTTCCTTTCTAAAAAAAAAAAAAAAAAAAAAAAAAAAAAGACCAAAAATATTTTTCCGTTAAGTATTAAAAAGTATTGTTTCCTTTTTCTATGATGAATAAAAAGTTTAGAAGTCTCATTCTAGCAATAGAGTAAGGACTTCTTCTTCGTACTTAAACTAATATACGTACAATAGTTTCTGCATCTTTTCATGAATGGCATGCATCAACATTTGTTTGTATATAGCAGTGAGTTTTCGAAGCCAAGGTTAGAACAATTAAATTCCATATCTTGTGAGAATCTAGCCAAAAGCCTCATCTTAATGATTATTAAGTGATGACACAAAGGATGTCCGGATAGAAAGATCACACGTCCACTTGCTTAATCACCACGCCATATCCTATGAGGGAATTTAGGCCCTTTTTGGATCGATATAGCCAAATAAACATTAAAACCCCAAAAAGATAGTTTTCCTCTAATTACCCCTCTTTAGCCTTCACCCTTTCTAAAAGCCTTTTTATTCTTCACCAATAATTCCTAACCCATCACAACACACAATAAAAAGCTTACCCAGCTGATGAGTTCAGAACTGGATGGATATCAGAAAAAGAGAAGAGAATACCTTGTACAAAAATAGAACAATTATTTGCTTCAAAAAGAAAATAAAAGAAAACGAAGCAAATAAAGACCCATCAAAAACCAAAACTCCAAAAAAAAATTCAAAGGAGTCAAAAATCGAATCTCGCAAAAGTTCAAAATCAAAAGGAGACGATATCAGAAACAAAAAGAATCAAAAGCAAAGTTAGAAATCCCAAAACTCAAAATCATATGGAGTCACAAAGCCAAAGGTCTAAAAGAATATATCACAATTCGAAAGCAAAAGAACATAACGAGGTTCTTCTCTGGTTACAAGTATCTTGAAGACCCAGTTTCTCGACTTATCAAATTTTGTTTTTCCCTTTCTTTTTCTTTCCAAACCATCACCCTAGCCCCGTAACTCCTAATAAAAGACCTCTAGCTCGATTAAGAATAAGATGTTGAGATAATAAGTGGCAATCGTGATCAATCGACCCCGGTTCCTTTGGACATCATTTGCATATGCGAGGAATATAAGTGCCGCTGCACTTAAGAGAATGAACCTTGAGTGAATCTATCAGAGAGTTGTGATTGTAATACACCCCTATGAGAACCCACCTTAAGGAAGCTCTCCAAAAGCCTCGAAAATGACTCTGCTTTTGCATTTCATTGCTCATGTTTTGTATAATTATCTTTAGATGCTTAAATTATTGTACATGATAAGATCCCAAAAATATAGTTTTAACCCCTTAACAATAATACTTTTAGACCAATTATGCGAGTAATAAATAAGAGTTAATGTTGATTAAGTGATTTTATGTATTTCAAGCATTTAAGTCAATTATGTGCAGAAATGTGCCACTTTGGTGAGATAAAGGAGCAAGGGTTGGTTGCTAAGGAGTTCTATGATTAAAGGCCAAGATTCAAGGAGAAAAAGCCTTTGTAAAGCCCGGTCAAAAGCTGAAAAGTCAAAGTCAACGCGGGTAGAAATAACACACAAAAGTTAGCAGAACTTCCGAAGACCGTATCTTTATACTCAAGCCTCGGAATTTGGCGTACCTTATGTCAAAACGACCGGCTCGGAAAGAGATTTCCAATGATCCAACCCTTGACCCAATCAGAGGAGCAAAAGTGGACAAACAAAAAGTCTGTTGAAGTCAAACCCAGCTTGAAAAAGGCCCTGTGGACTGAAGAAATTGGGATTTGGGCTCGATTTCCAGCCCAAAACATGGCTCCTCAGCCCATGCACGAAAATGTGGATCTGGTCTCCTCCATTTCCACACACAAGATTTAGCTATGAAGAAATAGTTAGATTAGATAGAAGGTAGCCATTAGAGAATAATCTAGATCTAGTTTTGATAATTTTTAATTAGTTAATTAATTAGTTTTTCATACCTTGTTTTAGATTAGTTATTTGAATCATTGTTTATCATTCATTAGATAAATAAAATAGTTAGTTCTTGCTAATATCGATTTTGTATTTAAAATTGCTTAGATCTAATTTCAATTCTTGTTTGTTATTCATTTCTTAGTTGTTTAATTTCGAATTGAATTCTTCAGTAGATTGATATAGTAAAGTTATAATCTTTATTCTATGTCTTATTCAATTTCATATGGAAATGATAGTTTGATGAATCAAGGCTAAACCTCCATTAGAGGGGTTTGATGAAGCCTTGATGAAAACTTGATTGTGTAGTGTAGAATCGTTGTAAGAGTCTATTCCACTCTAGAAGGTTGTTGATTCGCCATGAGAATGGGTTGGACTTCCTCACATGCTAGTCATTATTTGGTAGAGATTTCCATGATTGATTAGGGATTAGAACGACCAATTCTTATCGTAAGAACGTAAGAATTGGATTACAACAATCTATGCTAGTTTATTAAGTTGGATTCAAGGTGGATTCAAGGTGGATTCAATCCCCCCTAATTATTTATCTAGATTCAAACCTTAGTATTCCGTAGCATTTCGTAGTTTAATCATTTTAGTTAGTATCTTGTTATTTAAATTTGCATCGTAGTATAATCTCACCATTACTCTCATTAGACTTTGGATAGACTCGCAATATTAGAAAACATTGAATGCTAAAGAACTAGGAGTGGAACAAATCTTCTATTCCAACTCTATTTCGATAGTATTGAGAGTAATAAATCTTTGATAAACAACGTAGACTCGTATTATAGCATAGTTTTAGTTTTACTTGCGTTTGAGTTTCATATTAAGCTTTTTTTTTTTTTTTTAATAATCTAGAGGTTATGGCTGACCTCAACCTGTATTAGAAGAAAAACGGGGATACAAAGTTCCTATTCTATCTTCCTCTATGATACGGTGTAACTTTTCATCTAGAGGAGGAGAGAATACAACTTCACCATCATCTGGCGATCTATACAATTTTGACAGATAGTCGGCTGCCTGATTTCCTTCTCGAAAGGTATGGCTAAAAGAGCATTTAACAAAGGTGCGAGTAATACTTCTAATACAGGCTACCGTATTAGCACAATACCATGGGCTGCGTTCACTCCCTTTCAAAATGTTTATGGCTCCCAGAGAGTCCGAGTTGACTTCCAGATTTTCTATACCCATCTCTTGGGCCTGCTTAAGCCCAGCTGCAATGGCTTGGATTTCCTGGTATATGACTGAGTTCCTTGACGAGCAACCTGCATAAGCGCGAACTACATTCCCCAAGCTATCTCATATAGCCCCTCCATACCCACTTCCATTTTGTTGGACCGAACCATCAGTGTTGAGCATGTAAGCACCTTGTTCCGCTGATTTCCACCTGCACCAAAGTACCTCCTGAGGTTTAAAGTTCATATGTAGTCCCAACCTTTCAGCAAGAGCTCGCAGAGAGTAAGAATCTTTGACCTCCGTCAGATTTTTCTGAATGTACAGTTTCATTGTGGCCATAATCTTTGAGATTAACTGTTGGGGCGTCAACAAGATGTTCTTCCTCTTCCGTCTGTTCCTTTCGCACCAAATTTCGTGGACAGTAGCTCCAATAAAAGCTTTAAAGATATTGGCACAGGTGGTGCTTTGCCGACATAACCTGAAAATATTATACCATTCTGACGAGGAGTCTTTGACCAGCTCCCCTAGTCCAAGATAGTTTTCTGAGGCCCGGACCTGCTTTGAGTATTGACAGTCGAAGAATAAATGCTTTGAGTGCTCCGAAGACATACCACATAGACTGCATTCAGAGAAATGCAAGGTCTTTTTCTGTATCAAGCGATCTTGAGTGGGGAGACAATTTGAGAGCAATTGCCACAAAGTAAAAGAGTATTTTGGGATAGAGAGCTTTCCCCAGACCACCCTGTACCATTTTACCTTTTGTCTCTCCTTTCGCAGAACTGCATATGCTGATTTAACTGAGAATTCCCCCGTACTACTCGCTGACCAAATAACCTCATCTTTATCTAGGTAACAATTCACTTCCGTATTCAAGATGCGGTTTTTCAAGGAGCTGTCCGAGATAGATTCCACCATAGAGGACCAGTTACCTTGAGACAAAATTTCGCTAACCTTTGCATCCTTTGGTAGCGCAAAAGAGTGTCTCGCTACTGTTGATTCCCAAAGCGGTTGACCTAAGCACCATGGGTCGTGCCAGAAGAGGGTGTTAGTCCCGTCTGCTATAACATATCGGACATGTTTCCGAGCAATGTTCCGATGCTTCAGAATCCGCCTCCATACCCAAGAGCAGCTTGCTGGTATTTTCATAGTCCAAAAGAAGGACTACTTTATATGTTGGCTCCAAGTCCAGTTTGACCACAGAGATCCATCCTTCGCAGCTAATCTGAAGATCAGGCCGCAATAAGCCGCCTTGTTCCAAGTTCTGGCATCTATCATACCCAGTCCACCCTGTTCCTTAGCGTACCTTAATACCTCATGGCTGGCATGATGCATCTTCCTTGTCATATTGGGCCCCGACCATAAAAAATGGTTGCAAATCTTAGAAACATTGTCCAGAACTTTCTTTGGTAAAACAAAGGTTTTGGACCAATATACTTGAAAGGATGAGAGAACTGATTCGATGAGTTCAAGTCTACCTGCCCTTGACAAAGAAAAATTCTTCCAATTAGAGATTCGAGAAGTCAGTCGCTCTACCAAAGGTAGACAATCTCATATACCTAACCTTGAAGAGGTTAGTGGTAGACCAAGATATGTAAGAGGCGGAGATATAAGGGGTATACCCAAAGCATTAGCCAAGTCTAAACCTACTGCATGTGACATACACCCAACCAACAGAGATGATTTATCTGAGTTGATATTCAAACCTGTGAAGAGCGAAAACTGTACAAGAATTTCCTTTATTGCAAGAATAGATGCCATATCTCCTTTGCAAAAAATCATAGCATCGTCCGCAAAAAATAAGTGAGAGATACTCAGCTTTCGGCATTTAGAGTGCGGGTGAATGTGACCAGCAGAGAGAGCTTGCTTTAGAAGGCCAGAGAGCACCTCCATCACTAGGACAAATAGATACGGTGAAATTGGGTCACCCTGCCGAAGACCTTGTCCACCTTCGAAGAATCCTTCAGATGTTCCATTGATGATAATGGAATAAGAAGGGGTGGTGAAGCACATCATAAGCCATTCTATGAAGATAGGAGGAAACCCAAATCTCTGCAAAATCATACCCATGGCTTCCCAATTGACTGAATCGAAGGCCTTCTTTATGTCTATCTTGATTGCACAATTCCTGGTGCCCTACTTCCTGTTGTAACCTCGAATAAGCTCATGCGCAAGAATAATATTATCTTGGATGTTCCTGCCTGGGACGAAGGCTGACTGAGCCGAAGAGGTTAAGAGTGGCATAAATTCCTTCATCCTGCTTGTTAGAAGCTTGGCCACACACTTGTAAATAGTGTTACAGCAGGCAATGGGCCTGAATTCATCAACCTTTGAAGGCACAAGATTTTTTGGAATCAAGCAAAGAAGGGTGGAATTTATACCTCTTGGAATGGACTTCCGATTGAACATATGCTGAATTGCAAGAGAGAAGTCTTCCCCAACTATATCCCAAGCTTTCTTAAAGAAGAAGGCATTGAACCCGTCAGGCCCAGGCGTTTTGTTATCATCCATAGAAAAGAGTGCTTCCTTGATTTCCATGATATCAAAATCCTTGGTCAAACTATCTGCACTCTCAAGAGGCAGCTCCTGAAGATTAAGCTACTCCAGAAGCTGAGGGTTACAAGAGGGTGAGGAAGAGGAACCCAACTGATCCCTATAGAAGGATATGAAAGCCCTAGCAACATTAGCCTGTCCCTCCTGCTGATTTCCTTGAGTGTCCAGAATATACCAAATGTTGTTCCTTATCTTCTTTTCCTTTACGGCATTGTGGAAGAAAGTGTTATCTTTGTCACCAAAGGATAACCAGTCAGTGTTAGTCCTCTGCATGAGATCATACTCCTCCATAAGCATAAGATCGCAAAGCTCAGATCTACGACTTCTTTCTAGAATAGAAAGATGGGTATCAAATGGTCGCTTCTACATTTGCATTTGGATGTCTTCTAGGTTGGCCCTAGCAGCTACCACCTGATTTTGAAGATCCGTGGAACTAAAGTTAGGCCAGCCTTTGAAAGCTTCCTTGAACAACTTTAGCTTCTTACAAAGCATAAACGATGGGTTGCCATGTCTAGGGATAGACCAGCACTTTAGAAGAGTATCCTTGAAGGTAGGATTCACAACCCAGTAGTTACAGAACCTGAAAGGTGCCCTACATGTATAAGAGTTGGAGACCGAGATTACGATAGGCGTATGATCTGAAAGACCTTGCGGTAAAACTTCCACTCCAGAAGATGAGAAATGGGTAGCCCACAAGGAATTGATAAGGCACCTGTCTATCTTAGACCATCTTCGCATAGAGCCAGAACCATTGTTAGTCCACGTAAAGAACCCTCCACTGGATTTATGTTCATAGAGACCAACAGAGTTAAGACAACCTGCAAAGGGATTAGTTTCCCTCGGGTGTACCAAGTCAGTACCAATCCTCTCATGAGAATAGAGAACATTATTAAAATCTCCAGCCACACACCAAGGACCCGAGAAGGCTATGTTAAGACTAATGAGATCTTGCCAGAGAGACATCCTTTCCGCTCTTTTGTTACTTGCATAGACTACTGTAAAATGAAACTTCTTCGCTGAAGCAAGGATGGTGACCTGAGCATGTATGAATTGGTCGCTCTCCAAAATATTTTGAACTCCAAGAACTGAAGGGTCCCATGAGAGCCAAATGCGTCCAGCGACTGCACTGGAATAGTTATGTTCAAACTTCCAAGACGGGCAGCAGGCCTTGCTGATTCTCAAAAACTTTTCTTGCCGGACTTTCGTTTCCAAAAGGCAAAAACAAGCTAGTTTATTCTTGATTCTGAAAGCATTTAGAGCCTTCGCTTTATTCATATCATTTAAACCCCTAACATTATGAGTGCATATCTTCATGGGATCATCGTTTATTTTTTCCCCTGTTCCCGGAGCTTTTGGCTCTACCTCTACCTTTATTTCCTGATTTTTGCAGCTGTTGTTGTTGTAGCTGGCCTCTGGTAACAACTTGTGACGGCATATTCAATCTTATGTCTTGCGGAGAGATCACAATATGGTCATCAAAAGGTTCCTCATTCGTCTCCGAGATGTCGTCATCTATACCTTCCTCCTCCATAACTAATGCAGCGTAAGCATTATTGTCCACATTAAACTGGAAAAGTTCCTCAGCTGATTCAGAACCTATCTCCTGTTCAAGGACTGCCTGTGATTGTTCATGTGTTGAATAAACAACCACTTCTTTTCCTCTGGGGTTTCCACAGACTCGAGAGGAGGTAGGGCTACCTGAATTCCCCAAAGGAAAGGGAGAAATTCCAGTCTGCTTATTCAAAGTTGAGCCATCAGTGGCAGAACTAAGAAGACGAGGAAAAATAGGAGTGGCTAGCAGCGGCCCCAGCGAACCAGCACTATCCTTGTTATACCGAGTAAGAGACTGACTTGGCCTCAAAAAAGGTAGAGAGGAATGAGTGCCAACAGTCATCATAGCAGTGCTAGGAGATTCCCTAGAAACAACTGCTCTCACAAGAGAGGTCGGAGATCGAGCTGACATCCTATCAGAACTGGAAGAGACCCTAGTAACTACTAGGCCATTGGTAGAAGGCATATCTTCAGGACCAGCTAGTACAGAGTAACACCGATTTATGTCAACTTGTGAGCTTGGACCAGCTGAAGCTACAACAGCTGTATTAGCAGTACTAGGAGATTCCCTAGAGACTACTGCATCCAAGAGGGGGGGAGGAGGTTGCAGGTCGTGCTGATGACGTGCTGAAGTCCTTGCAGAACTTGGAGATTCCATATTGTCAACTGCAACATTGGTCGTAGATAAGACATCAGACCCAGCAGGGTCACTAAAGCTTAGAGTTGCAACATTTTGCGAAGCTCGGACCGGAAATTTGGAGCTGCGCAGCAGGGGGTTCTGTTCTCAGATCAGACTAGTCCTAGGAACCCACACTTGAGTAGGAGCTGTTAGGCATCTAGCAGTTAGATGTCCAAACTTACAACATCTAGAGCACAGACTTTCGCAACGGGGGTTTCCAAGGATACTCCACATCAACGAAAACATGTTTGCCACGTATCTTCAATTTTATCGATGTTGGAAAATCAAAGTCCAATGGAATAGTAACACAGACTTTCGCAAAATCTAGCCGTCTCTTCATTGACGTTACTCCATCCATACAGAGAGGACCTCCAATAAGACTAGCGAGGAAGGATAGTCCTTTCTTTGTTCATAGTTCTTTCGGGACTTTCGAGAGTTTTGCCCAGATTGGCAATGTTGTAACATTATTCCTTTGGCTTTCCGCCTCCGGTGACCATGGCATAACAACAAAGATCTTCCCCGCGATAAATATTGGACCACCTTCAAGGACAGCTTGTTTGTCTTCTGAAGCAGTGAAACTTAAATAAAACAAGTCCCTGTCTGTAGTAATATCCATGGAACCTTTTAACTTCCAGGTTTTCTCTAAAGCATTCTTAACAAAGGGAAAGCTCATCCTTTTATCTAGAAAGTATCCGATTAACATATCTTCCCATTCAACAATACCCACATCAATAACATCTTGGGGTACCACTGCTACCCCTTCTTCAAAGGAAGGAGTACAAGGTTTATCCAGGAAGGAGTTTCATATTAAGCTTATTCGTAGGTAAAACTATCTTTTTACGTTTATCAAATGGCGTCACTACCATCTTAGTTCCCTTTTAGTATTGTATTCTTTAGAATTGTTAGTTTTCCAAAGTCCCATAACCCACCCACCCTTGTTTGATTCTAACTGTGGTTGTCCGTTGCAGCATTGAAATTTTCCTCGCAGAATTACACAAAGCGCGACCTGCGCCCTAGGCAGCCTAAATTGGAGCGCTACCCACACCCAAATGCCTGGAACTCCAGTTTTTAGCTGAGCGCGACCCGCGCCTTGCCAAGGCAAAACTTGAGAGCCCCCCGTGCTGAAACGCCTGGACCTTGAGTTTTTCCCTGAGCGCGACCCGCGCCCTACCAAGGTGATAAGATGCTAAAATTGAATATATAGTTTTACTAATGAATAAAGCGATGAAACTCTAAACACAAATAAAACTAAAACCGAACTATACTCATGATTATCAAAGATTTCTACTCTCGATACTATTGAAGTAGAGTTAGAATAGAAGATTCATTCCACTCCTAGTTCATAAGCATTCAAGTTTTCTATAATTGCAAATCTATCCAAAGTCTAACGAGAGTTTTACGAAGGGAATTCTAAAAACAAGATACTAACTATAATGATTCAACTACCAAATACTACGGGATACTAAGGTTTGAATCTAGAATAAGAATTAGGGGGGGGAATTGAATCCACCTTGAATCCAACTTAATAGACTAGCATAGATTGTTGTAATCCAATTCTTACGTTCTAACGGTAGGAATTGGTCGTTCTAATCCCTAATTATATATGGCATCTCTACCAATTCATAACTAGCATGTGAGGACGTCCACTCATTCTCATGGCGAATCAACAACCTTCTAGAGTGGAATAGACTCTTACAACGATTCTCCACTACACAATCAAGTTTTCATCAAGGTTTCATCAAACCCCTCTAATGGAGGTTTAGCCTTGATTCATCAAACTATCTTTTCCATATGAATTAACACTAGACATCATAAAAAGATTGGAACTTTGCTTATTTAAACTCAAATGGAAACTACTCATGCAAAAATTGATTTAAACTAATAATGACAAATAAGTAAATCTATTAATTGAAACTAATAATTAATGGAAAACGAAGTTAGATTATTGACAAGCCTCTTTTTGTGTATGTAGATGATGTATGGTCGTTGAACAAAACAGAAGCATATCAAAACCTAATTATCCCTCAATAAGTAAAGGATGAGTAGGGTATCGTTCCACTTATAAGTGTATGTTATGTGAAGGACAGGACTGGAAAGGGGGTTTAAGGGATTAAAAACTATGATTGTAGAGATTTTAGATTCTAATGCTAAACTAAACTAAATTAACTAAATGACACTACCTCTTTTTTTTTTTGTAGATGAGATGATGGGTGATGTAGATAGATGATGATCGTTGAACAAATAGAAACGTATCAAAACCTAATTATCCCTCAATAAGTAAAAGGATGAGTAGGGTATCGTTCCACTTTTAAATGTATGTTATGTGAAGGACAGGATTGGAAAGGGGGTTTGAGGGATTAAAAACTAATATTGTAGAGATTGTAGATTCTAATGCTAAACTAACTAAACTGTTGAGAATTTATAAGAGAGGGAATTCAAGAGATTAGAATCCACCAATACTTTTGATCTATGACCTTCTGCTTCATGGTTGTTCTTACAAGTATACTACAATTAGGCAATCGAGCGAAAGTGCCGATGCCCTTTGGATGAAAACATCGTTAACAATTAACTCTACTTAAGGTTGTTCCTATGTTTATGCTATTAATATCTTCTTTCCTTTTATGTAAGCTCGGGCAGCCATTCAATGTATTACCAAGAGCAACATCAAGGAGTACTTCCTAATAGGGCGGCCATTCAATGAATCACCACTTAAGGGGAAACACAAAGAATACTTCCCCTAGGCCACTCCCCCGAGCTACCCTTTCTAAGGCAACACAAAGAATACTTCCCTAACTCTAAAGAACTATACTACTAGAAGAAAAGTAAAGAACACTAACATGATATTAATATTGCAAAACATAAACCCTATTCTATACTTCCACCCCGGTGTGGGCAATGGAACTAATAACTACAAACATAAAGAACTAACCCGATTGAAGAACACCATGAACCGAAAGAATCATTAAACCTTAAGCATCGGCTTCATCTTCTCCCTTGAAGGAGAAGATTAGCCTTCCATAAAGAAGGAAGAACAAGAAGAAGAAGAGTTGAAGAACATAAGACTAGAAAGACTAATTTATTAAGACTTCGAATAGTGAAAACCGATCTTTTATTATTAATCTCTCTCGCCTCAAGTTAAGAGACAAGAATATAAGTGAATTGGCCAATTACATGAAGCACTTAGGTGCTCTATTTATAGGGGTTACAATGAGCTCTAGAAGCATTCCAAACCGTCATTTGTTTCCTAATACAAATAGACTTCTTCAGAGTCCGACTTAGCCTTTTTAAACCGAGAAGGAATTGGCTACAAGAAATGATTCATGCGTCCCGGGCGCATTATTCATGCATCCCAGACTTAATCAATGCATCTGGACGCTCGATTTATGCATCCCAGATGGACTCAATGTGTCTGGACGCTCGATACATGCGTCCCAGATGCATAAGCCGATTTTCTCTCTTCTGCTCTATCCTTCTATCCTCTTTTGCGGGCTTTGGTTCAAACAACGAATCCTTTGGCCTTGGGCTTCCAAATAGACTTTAAAATAGGTCCAAGTTGCATCTTTAACAGCTCCAATTCCTTGGCCTTCTCCATGATTGTCCACGGGCCTCCCATGTGATCCTTAATGCTCTGAATTGCTTCGTTTTACCCCATTTTCTCTAATATTCTACAAAACTCTCTTTTTCACCTGTAGAATCTTAAAACACAACTTATAAACACTATTAGTCCACTAAGATGGCTAAACAAGAGGCATAATCGAGGGTTAAATAGCACTTTTTGAGCACTTATCACAACTCCCAACTAGCCTTTTGCTAGTCTCTTAGCAAATAAGATAAAAAATTAGATAAGTGATCAAAATCACATCCTAATAACAAAAATAAAATCCTAACTCATTTTCGCAGGCATTGCGATTGCATTTACCATATGCAACAAGGCTTTAAACCTTTAAGTTCCCCAAAAAGGACGAGTTATAGTCTCGTGAGGGTTTTCATGTGATATACCCACAAAATCAATCAATAGCATGTTCAAGAATGATAGTATTTTTCAGAGAGAGAAATTCCTTACCCACTTAGTGCTTACTCCAATAAACAATCTCCATTGCTAACCACATTGCTGCAAAGACTCATAGATTATGATGAGAGATAGTAAAAATTGACAAAATTCTCAATCAATGCTTATGTGTGTACTTAGTCAATCTCCTATACTCTCCTATCCAAGAAACGGAATCCCTAGTTTACCTTTAGACAGATAAATCTCGACTTTCAATCCTCACTAGTCATACTCTCAACAAAGAATCTCTCAGAAGATGGTCTACTATTTTACCTCATGTATGTGGGGAAAAGAATAATGCATACGAACATCCCACATACTACCTTGAAAAATAGACTTCTGAATAAAAGTAGTCTCATGGAAAGAATGTCAATCACATATGAAGTGTCGGGTCCTTCACTTTAGCATCCTCTCACCTATTCTAGACTTCGTACCATCTTGTAGTGATAAGTCATGGGTTGTAACTTGGCTTGGGTATTGGTTTATGAAGAAAAAAGGTAAAAAGGATTCTAAGGTTGTTTCAAAAACACTAAGGGTTTTTTTCTTCTTTCTTTGGAAGATTTCTTTAAATTATATATTGCAGAGAAAATTCTTCCTTTGTCTTAGCTTTTCCATCCATTCTGTTCAACTTTTTTTTTTTTTTTTTTGTGGTATATCCTTGATTAGTACTGGATATGCTTGTTTTCCACTAGCTTCTTTCACTTAGAAATGAATGATGGTCTTTATGGTATCTCTGGTATTTCCTTGTAATCTTCCTTTTGTGCTCTTTCTTCCTCTTTGTGTCCCTCGTATTCTCGAAACATATGGGTATGGCTGATAAAGATTTTGGCTATATTCCTTTGTCCGAGTTGGGTGACGGGTAAAGGTTTTATGAAAGAAAATGGCTTATTGTAAGGCTCAAAAGGGTTTTAACATGATGGTCCTACTAGGTGGGATAAAGGCTGAATGGGTTCACTACTTGACTTATCGATTATGATACTCTATTTGAATAGACTACAAGACCTAATGGCTATCTCCCCAGTTGATGTCACTGTGATTAACCAAATTAATGAATAATGAGACTATATTACAACGACATAAAGAACTGAAAGATGTTGAGTCACTAAGACTCGGATTTTTCGTAAGAACTCTCCAAAGAATGGGTATAAAGCTCAAGTCTCATGGGCTAAGTCTAAAAAATCTACTTCTAGTTTACTAGGGATTTAAATCTCTCTTCTAGCAAAAGTACACAAAACTGACCAAGTATTATGGTGATGCCTTGATAAAGAATTCTATCAATAAGAACTATGTCCGAGCATAATAAATAGTCTAAGCGGTAATGAAATTAATAATATCAACTATCTATCAAACTCAACACTAAGCAGTATATAATATATATCCCAGACTCATCATTAAAATTCATTTTTCTCATGCTACTGATATAGAAACCAAAAATATTTTTGTTTTTGAAAACTAATTTTCGAAATTCATTTCTCAAGTACACCCTCCCCCTACTTATGCATGCATTGACCTCAATGTATAAAGAAGTAAATGAAATGGATGAGAAAAAGGTAGGATATTACCATTGATGCCGAATATCAGAATTAGTTCAAGAAACAAATTTTTAGGTCTTTTTACGTCAGATCCCCAAAACGTAATGTGAGTCTTTTAAAGTCAGATCCTCAAGACATAATGTGAGTCTTTTAAAGTCAGATCTTCAAGACTAGTACTCCCACCCACTTGGTTCCACTTTGTAGGAATTCTTCTGATCTCTCTCAGCATGTGATTGACAAAAGTATACCTTGTACCAACAATTTTCTCTTAATGGTCAGAACCCGGGACAAGTTTGAATGGAAATTCTTCAAAGAACCTAGCTTTACGCGACTCTCCTCTTATGTGCAAATGGACTTTTACCGAACTCTACACGAACCATACAAATAATCTTCCTTTGAAGGTCAACAGGGAGTAAATCCCATAAACTAACAGGTGGGGAATACTTAGGTTTCCATCTCAAAACTGATCTTTCGACAACATGCTTACTTCACTGTAGACATTTTAAGCTTGATCTACTAGAATTCCTTCCGGTGAGATCCCTTCCTTTACCATGAAGTGACACTTTTCCCAGTTCAGAACTAAGTTGGTATCGCAACAATGTTTAAGGACTAAGGAGAGATGATGCAGACAATCCTCAAAAGGACATGTGAATGTCTTTTCTTGGTCTTCAGGGTGAATATGGATCTGAAAGTATCCTGAGTAACCATCAAGAAAGCGGTAGTAAGCTTGTCCAGCTAATCTTTCTAATATCTGATCGATGAAAGGCAATGGAAAATGATCTTTCCTCGATGCGCTATTCAACTTCCTATAATCGATGCAAACTCTCCATCCAGTCTGAATCCTGGTTGGAATCAATTAATTGTTCTCATTCTCGATTAATATGGTTCCGGACTTCTTCGGCACATCTTGAACTGGACTAACCCATTGACTATCAAAAATAGGGTAGATAATGCTGGCATCAAGGAGTTTGACGTCCTCTTCTCGAACTACTTCCTTCATCTTCGGATTAAGCCTCCTCTGTGGTTGCTTAGAAGTATTGGAATCCTCTTTCAAATGAATCCTATGTTGAACTATCATAAGGCTGATCCCCTTGATATCATCAATTGTCCAACCTATAGCTGACTTGTGTTCCTTTAAAATTGCTACTAACCTGGATTCCTGCTCCTCAGTCAAATCTAATGCAATGACTACTAGGTAGGTTCCCAAATCTCCCAAGAAAACATACTTGAGTGTAGACGGCAAAGGCTTCAATTCTAGCTTAGGCGGCTCCTTCTTAAACTCTATATATGGTCCATTAGGCATTGCCTCAACACTAAGTTCCTCACAATTTGAGTCTGTCCGAGCTTTCAACACTTCGTCAGCAGGATATGAATGAGTCTTATAATCCTATGCTAACGCTTCAATCATACAAACCTCGTTCACAGCACACACCTCCTGTGGTTGCTGTAACGTATGGAAAATATTGGTTTCGACTCTCATATTACCAAAGGATAACGTCATATTACCGTTTCGACAGTTGATGAGTGCATTTGCAGTGGCCAAGAATGGTCTGCCTAGAATGATTGGTATCTGCCTACCAGATGTAGATTCTGTGTCTAGTACTATGAAATCAACCGGATAATAGAAGTCTTCGATCTTGACTATGACGTCTTCAATGAGTCCTCTAGGTATCTTCATTGATCTATCACTTGCTTGTAAAGTAACATCGGTCGGTTTTAGATCCTTCAAGCCCAACTTCTCGTGGAGGCGAAATATGGTAGAAGATTCACACCGCACCCAAATCTAATAAAGCTTGTTCCTCCAAAGAATCTCCAATTCTGCATGTAATTGTTGGACTTCCGGATCTTTTAGTTTCACAACCGATAGATTCTGTAGGTACGATGAACATCTTTGAAATGATAAAAGCTTCTTCCTGAATGTTGGTCTTCTTCTTTACTAGATCTTTCAGGAACTTGGCATATGAGGGAACTTGCTTGATGGCAGTCAGAAATGGGATATTAATCTATAAATTCTGAAATACATCGCAAATCTCCTTGTACTGGTCATCTTTTCTGGTATTCACTAGTTTCGAAGGAAACGGTGCTGGCGGATTCTTCAATATTGGTTCTCTTCTTTTTTTTCGGTTGGCTTGGTAACAAATAGTGGAGTGACGGTTGAGTCACTTTCGTGATGGCTTCTTCTTACTTACTTTCCACGGTAGTTCCTTGACTTCTCTCTCAGCGATTACTTGATTGGGTGGCACAACACTAGATATATCCGGAATGTTAGAATTGGGTGGGATGGTGGGGACATAAGTTACCTTAGGCTCCATAGAATATTTTCCTTGTTCATAGACAATCTTGTTATCAACTTTCTTGCCCTGACCTCGAGTGGTGATAGCATTAACTTGTTCATGAGTAATCTCGGGTTATCTCCCTGCGGAACCTCTTTCCTTTTCGGTTTTGGCTCGGCCGGCTTGGTAATGTTCCTTTTGATCTCTCTCAAAGCGCGGCAGCGATTTGCTCTATCGGCCTTGAATGACACTAAAGTTATTCTCCAACTTCGGGTTCTTTGATTTGTCTGTTTTATTTCATTGACAATGGTGGTGATAGCTTCTTCCGGATGTGGGATAAGCTGCTTTGCTTTCGAGGAGGGGCAATATATCCACTCATAAGATCTGGTACTAACTCTCTGTTTGTGTTGGCTTGGTATTGCTTTGGTTCGGTATGAATATTGATTTACGTATGGTTCTTTGGCGGTTTTGAACCGATACTAGTTATTCGAACCGATTTGGTGATTCTCAAATCACGGAGGAAAATTCCTCGATTTGTATTTTGTGGCTTCCAATAATTACGTTTCCCGATTGAACTGGTTATTTCTTCCTAAAGAGTTGATACTATATGCCTCTGCATTAGTATCCAGATAGTACGAACACTCTTCAGTGGTATGGCCTTCATCAAAACATAGCTCACAAATGGTATAACAAGGCTTGGATGGCTGAGGTTTAGATTGGAAATTGTTTGGTTTTGGAGGATTCATGGAGAACTGATCAAACTTCTTATTCAGATTTTCAAGTCCTGTTGATAGGCTTGCCATAATTGATAGCATTGCTTGATTTGGGTCTTCTTGAATTTGGTTGCCAAATTTCTTCGGCACCCCCTCCACTCTAGCTACGTCCTCGTTGCTAGTACTCCATTGTTGAGTGTCTTCAGCTAAATTCTCAAGGAAGTTGTAGGCTTCCTCTCCATCCAATGATGTAAACTTACCTTGATGCATTGACTGTATCATCTGCTTGTTCATAGTAGAAAGTCCTCGAAAGAAAAAATGAGCCAGTGTGCTCTTATCATAACCATGATGTGGACATGAGACTAGCAAATTATTGAATTTCTCCCAGCTTTGATGATATTCTTCAGTCACCTTCCCTTTGAAATTGTTGATGGCTTGCTACATTGCATCTGTCTTCTGGGGGTGGGTAGAACTTGTTCATAAACTTTGTTCTTAACTTCTCCCAGTTGTTGATTGAATTGATCGGCTGTGCAGTTAACCATTCAGATGCTTTACCTTTGAGTGAGAGTGGAAAAAGAATTAACTTGATACTCTCAACCCTGATATTTTGGTTCTTGAAAGTTAGAGGATGATAGAAATTTGTTTGTTCATGTGAACATAAGGTGAACATTATGCGAACCATTGAACTTTGGAAGCATAGAGATTCTTGATGCTCTAAGTTCAAACCGTTAGCTTCTCTCTCGGAAAAACAATCTTGCTTGGTGGGTCTCCAATGATTGGTGAATAGAAATCACTTTCGGCTTCTTCCTCTCTTGTTGTGTTTGCATGGGAGGGATAGCTTCAAGATTATTGGTGTCCAAAACACCTCCATCATTGCTTCTGGCCATTGTATCAATCTCGTCTAGTATTCTTGTGAGTCGGTTGTTAAACCTTGTCCTTTGTTGTGTTCTTCTTGGGCGATGATGATATGGACGACGGGGCATACACTAGAAAATTCTATCTTGAAAATAACAAAAGCTATCCTACTATGCAACAATTCTAAATTATACTAGAATGTAAAACTACTTTTCTTCAAGCTGGGTTGGGCTTTGTAGCTAGTATCTCACCCGTTGTCTAAAGTCACTCTCTTCTAGGGTTATGGTGAATCACTTGGATTGCTTAAGTACCACTGCCCACAGACGATAGTCCGTTTGTCAAGATTCAGACAAGAAACACTAGAGTTTGATTTTTCGCTGTGTTGGCTTACAACTTCAATTGTTGAAAAGGTCCTAAATGCAATTATACTAGAAAGCAATAAAACTAAACTATGATGCAACTATACTAAGAAAGCAATAAAAAGAATGAAGATTCGACTAACCTGGATGGTAGATCTTATCTTCGAGATGTCCTTCAAGCTTCTTTCTTTCTTAAAAGGATGGATGATGCGGCTAAAATTACCTCAAGATCCAAAATTCTAATCTTGAAAGAAAACGTTAAACATAGACAACTTAAAACGGCAGCGGCGCCATTAACACTACCTATTTTTGTGTGTGTAGATGAGATGATGGGTGATGTAGATAGATGATGATCGTTGAACAAATAGAAGCGTATCAAAACCTAATTATCCCTCAATAAGTAAAGGATGAGTAGGGTATCGTTCCACTTTTAAGTGTATGTTATGTGAAGGACAGGACTGGAAAGGGGGTTTGAGGGATTAAATACTAATATTGTAGAGATTGTAGATTCTAATGCTAAACTAAGCTAAACTAACTAAACTATTGAGAATTTATAAGAGAGGGAATTCAAGATATTAGAATCCACCAATACTTTTGATCTATGACCTTCTGCTTCATGGTTGTTCTTACAAGTAGACTACAATTAGGCAATCGAGCAAGTCTTGCGATACCCTCTTGACCTAAAACATCGTTAACAATTAACTCTACTTAAGGTTGTTCCTATGTTTATGCTATTAATATCTTCTTTCCTTTTATGTAAGCTCGGGCAGCCATTCAATGTATTACCAAGAGCAACATCAAGGAGTACTTCTTAATAGGGCGGCCATTCAATGAATCACCACTTAAGGCAAACACAAAGAATACTTCCCCTAGGCAGCCACTCCCTGAGCTACCCCTTCTAAGGCAACACAAAGAATACTTCCCTAACTCTAAAGAACTATACTACTAGAAGAAAAGTAAAGAACACTAGCATAATATTAATATTGCAAAACATAAACCCTATTCTATACTTCCATCCCCTGGTGTGGGCAATGGAACTAATAACTACAAACATAAATAACTAACCTGATTGAAGAACACCATGAACCAGAAGAATCATTAAACCTTAAGCACTGGCTTCATCTTCTCCCTTGAAGGAGAAGATTAGCCTTCCATAAAGAAGGAAGAACAAGAAGAAGAAGAGTTGAAGAACATAAGACTAGAAAGACTAATTTATTAAGACTCAGCTAGTTAAAACCGATCTTTTATTATTAATCTCTCTCTGCCTCAAGTTCTGGAGACAAGAATATAAGTGAATTGGCCAATTACATGAGGCACTTAGGTCCTCTATTTATAAGGGTTACAATGAGCTCTAGAAGCCTTCCAAACCGTCATTTGTTTCCTAATACAAATAGACTTCTTCCAGAGTCCGACTTCGTCTTGGCCCGAGAAAGGAATTGGCTACGCTCTGATGTCGATTCATGCATCTGGGACGCATTATTCATGTGTCCCAGACTTAATCAATGCGTCTGGGCTTCGATTTATCGTCCCCAGGCCTTTCAATCGCGTCTGGACGCTCCGATACATGCGTCCCATACGCATAAGCCGATTTTCTCTCTTCTGCTCTATCCTTCTATCCTCTTTTGCGGGCTTTGGTCCAAACAATGAATCCTTTGGCCTTGGGCTTCCAAATTGACTTTAAAATAGATCCAAGTCGCATCTTTAACAGCTCCAATTCCTTGGCCTTCTCCATGATTGTCTACGGGCCTCCCATGTGATCCTTAATGCTCCGAATTGCTTCGTTTTACCCCATTTTCTCTAATATTCTACAAAACTCTCTTTTTCACCTGTAGAATCTTAAAACACAACTTATAAACACTATTAGTCCACTAAGATGGCTAAACAAGAGGCATAATCGAGGGTTAAATAACACTTTTTGAGCACTTATCACTAAACTATTGAGAATTTATAAGAGAGGGAATTCAAGAGATTAGAATCCACCAATACTTTTAATCTATGACCTTCTGCTTCATGGTTGTTCTTACAAGTAGACTACAATTAGGCAATCGAGCGAGTGCCGATGACCTCTTGGACGAAACATCGTTAACAATTAACTCTACTTAAGGTTGTTCCTATGTTTATGCTATTAATATCTTCTTTCCTTTTATGTAAGCTCGGGCAGCCATTCAATATATTACCAAGAGCAACATCAAGGAGTACTTCCTAATAGGGCAGCCATTCAATGAATCACTACTTAAGGCAAACATAAAGAATACTTCCCCTAGGCAGCCACTCCCTAAGCTACCCCTTCTAAGGCAACACAAAGAATACTTCCATAACTCTAAAGAACTATACTACTAGAAGAAAAGTAAAGAACACTAGCATGATATTAATATTACAAAAGATAAACTCTATTCTATACTTCCATCCCCTGGTGTGGGCAATGGAACTAATAACTAAAAACATAAAGAACTAACCTGATTGAAGAACACCATGAACCAGAAGAATCATTAAACATTAAGCACTGGCTTCGTCTCCTCTCTTGAAGGAGAACATTAGCCTTCCATAAAGAAAGAAGAACACGAAGAACGAGAAGAAAAAGAGTCGAAGAACATAAGACTAGAAAGACTAATTTATTAAGACTCAGCTAGTTAAAACCGATCTTTTATTATTAATCTCTCTCTGCCTCAAGTTCTGGAGACAAGAATATAAGTGAATTGGCCAATTACATGAGGCACTTAGGTCCTCTATTTATAGAGGTTACAATGAGCTCTAGAAGCATTCCAAATTACCGTCATTTGTTTCCTAATACAAATAGACTTCTTTCAAAATCCAACTTCGTCTCCAAAACTGAGAATAAATTGGCTACATTGTCGATCCATGCATCTGGACGCACTATTTATGCATCTCAGACGTGATCAATGCATCTGGATGCTCGATCCATGCGTCCTAGACGCGTTAGCTGATTTTGTCTCTTCTGCTCTATCCTTCTATCCTCTTTTGCGGGATTTGGTCCAAGCAACGAATCCTTTGGTCTTGGGCTTCCAAATAGGCTTTAAAATAGGTCCAAGTCACATCTTTAATAGCTCCAATTCCTTGGCCTTCTCCATGATTGTCCACGGGCTTCCCATGTGATCCTTAATGCTCCGAATTGCTCCATTTTACCCTTTTCTCTCTAATATTCAACAAAACTCTCTCTTTGACCTGTAGAATCATAAAACATAACTTACAAATACTATTAGTCCACTAAGATGGCTAAACAAGAGGCATAATCGAAGGTTAAATAGCACTTTTTGAGCAGTTATCACAACTCCCAACTAGCCTTTTGCTTGTCTCTTAGCAAATAAGATAAAAAAAACAGATAAGTGATCAAAATCACATCCTAATAGCAAAAATAAAATCCTAACTCATTTTCGCAGGCGTCGCGATTGCATTTACCATATACAACAAGGCTTTAAACCTTTAAGTTCCCCAAAAATGACGAGTTATAGTCTCGTGAGGGTTTTCAGGTGATATACCCACAAAATCAATCAATAGCATGTTCAAGAATGATAGTATTTTTCAGAGAGAGAAATTCCTTACCCACTTAGTGCTTACTCCAACAGACAGTCTCCATTGCTAACTACATTGCTGCAAAGACTCATAGATTATGATGGGAGATAGTAAAAAATTGACAAACACTACTACATAAAAGCTCATTAACCACTGTTATATACAGTGGTAAAAACCCTTTAACCACTGTTTCTAAACCGTGGTATCAGCTGGGGTGGCAAATACTTCTAGCAAAACCGTGGTATTAAGTGCCCCTTATTTACCACGGTTTAAGAACAAACCGTGGTATTATATTTTCAAAAACCGTGGTTAATAATCTATATGATGTGCTATTTCTGATGCAAACCGTGGGTTATATTAGTCTTCTTATACCACTGTTCTTGCAAAACCGTGGTATATAGTATATGTTTTTTTTTAAATAAATAAAATTAAACCTCATTTAATTCAATAATCAAAACACCACCTGATTAACAAACAACCTGCAAAATAGATTTTGAGCCCATTTTCCATCTTGTTCAATTTTGAACATTGTACATTCAACTTAAAAGTAAAACATAGGGCAACTAACGAGAACGAAAATAATTAATTGACATCTACCAAGCATGAAATACCATTGTAGACTAATATTTCAAATTATTTCAAGTACAATAAGAAAATAACCTTTCAAATCTACGTGTTCCAGCTTGTACAAATTAAAATAGTAATCTAATTGATTATGCTAATAATCTGGTCATTCAATTTGTGCAAGAATTGTCATCCCTTGTTGAGCATTCACCGCAAACAATAAACAAATGCTAAGATTCTGTGTATATACATGTATTCCTAGAGCTAGTTTCAAGTTGATTTCAGTTGTTCTTGTGGAAATAAAATGTGTAAGTTAAGGGAAAGAAAGCAGAGTCCAAACCTAAATAGAAGGGGGTTCAATACATGTATTGCTTTTGCCTTCGATAACATCATAAGTTTTCAATTTTCATAATAATGTGAAAGAGAGGATCTAAAATATTAAGCTAGTGAATTAAGACTAGAAATACAAATTAAATAGCGGGTTTCTTGGAAAGTATATACGAGTCAAGAAGTAAAACCAATAATATTAATAATTTAAAGAATTAATTAAGAAAAATCGGAATGAACCTTTTTGCCCCTCTCCAAGCTTTTCGAGGAAATTAGTGAGTGGCTTTACATATTCAATAAGACTAGTAATGCTATTTGTATCACATGAACTCTGAACCAGTTAAGTCTATAGCATCAACTTTGAATCCTCCTTCCTCTAAATGTGTTATGGTTTTGTACCAACACCAAGCACCAAAGCCTCCTCCATGTACAAGGACAAAATGGTTGGTCTCAAGTTCTTTAATCTTCATTTCTGTTTCAAAAAAAAAAAAAAATAAATAAATAAGAGTGAAAATTAATTGTCATAAATGCTTCACCACTGCAAAATGTACAAGGCGTCGAGAATAGGCGATAAGCTTTTATTACGGCCACATATAACCACGACTTGGCCAATTGGGCCCATCGATTCATCGAATAGTGCATCTCCTAGAGCCTTGGCAGTTTTCTTAACAGACCCATCCCTTCACCGCCTCCCATTAGCGAGAACTGCAAGAAGTTTTGGATCCATCTCTAGCTTCGTCTCTTAACCGATCCTGTTCGATAAAATTGGGTTGGAATACATTGCTGTTGTTAGTTATAAGAAACCAGATTATATACTAATACATTCTTGTCAAAACCAACCTTCGAGATTATTAGCAAAAAAGAAGGCCCGATGGGCAAGCCAAATACTTTCGAATCTGAGAAGACTCTAGGCCATCTAATAAAGCCCTTTTGGCTACCTCCTCCTCGAGGGGCAATAGCATCTCGTCACACCCGTGTTGAACCTGGATAGAAATGTTTCTTTATTGACCCGACTCCACCAAAAAAAATAAAAGGGGACAAATAAAAATGAAACTTGAAATTAATATAACCAACCATGTGCGGTGGTAGGTATTAAGGTCTGTAGAATGACCGTAACAAAGATCTGGTTTCTTCCCTTGGCCCCGCCACTTGAGCACCCACAAAGGAATATGTTGCATGAGAGGATGAACACTAATGATAATGTCCGGCTTGTACTCCATCGGACCGGCCTCCAACTTTCTTCTTCACTTGCACAATAACAAAATGTTAAAATGAGAAAAGAGCATACTTGAAAACATAATTAAGATTCAAATAGATTGACGTTAAACTTCTGCAGTCTTTCTAACAACTAAAGCAAGGTCAATAATCAAAGTGTGAGGCGTAACCTTTACATTCGGATGGTTGAGTGAACTGGTACCCAACAAGATATTCAAGGTTCTCATGCTTGGGGATCAAAAGCGATGGGTGGCACTATCTGCTTCTTAGAGAAGGTTAATTTCTTTAACGATAGGTCATAATAGAACTAGGACCGGGAGTGATATCTATCACCTTGCCACGCTCACTCAAATTTGGCTCAAAAGTTGACCAAGGGATCCCAAATGCCCGTTGTATCATCGCATCATACTTCCTACCGGAAGGACTTTTGAGCAAACTCCACTCCATCAGAGTCTTATAGTCAAGAATCTCATCTGCCCCTAAACTCTTGACTAAATCGATATTCCTTGCCCCACAAGTAGTCAGAACACCGCGTATTTCCAAGTTTTGCCAAACTGACAAAGATAATGACCCACTCCACCGAGGAGGCGTTAAGAATGTTTGTCGTTTTGCCACTCCCATCAAGCTTGATACCGGCAGATTTAGTGAGAGCACGGAGTGCCGTTAGACCAAAGAATCCAAACCTTCCTTCACCGCCGATACTTCGAGGCCTCTTAATCGCCAAGCTTCCCTCTCTATTGATTCCGCCCATCCACTCCACTCATCCAAATTTAAAACAAACAAGTGTGGCGGGATAAAACTTATTACAGAAGATTTAATTTGATACAACTCAAATCATCTTCAAATATAGTATGTCTCAATTACCCGTTCGTGATAATTTTTACGAGAACATTTCGGTTCAGATTCAAGTGGAACTATATCAAATCAAAAGACAAACCATTTAATAAAGAGATTCAATCAATCAAAACAATGCCATAAAATTTGCTTCTACGAGGAGAAAGTATCCGATGCATAACATAGTAAGGTAAGTAAAATGATTTTAATGGACAAGCTATGAGTGATGTGTCAAAACTTAATGAGAAAGCTTTATTCTAATACAACTCAAAGTCATTGGTATGTTCCATTCCTTGAAGAGGGATACCAGATATACCCAAACAAAAAGAGAAATCTTTTAAGAAAGAGATCCAATAAATCAAACTATAGCCATAAATTTGAATATACAAGAGAAGGACCCTGACACAAATCAAACTAAGGTAAGTAGAAGTGTAAAAAACAAGGTTAATACTTGTTGGTTATACCCTACAATCTTGAAATGTCAAAATATCAATTATCTGTTGTACAAACATTTTTTAGAGGAAAGTAAAACAAACTCGATAATATTGTGTATTGTCTCAAGTCTTATATTGCCAGGCAAACTCTTATCGCCTAAACTCTTATCATACTTTGACCAGATCGCGACTTATTGTAGAAGACTCCATGAACAGCCAAGACCAAAGTCAAAGACTACAATTATTCACTAATACCTCGGGGAGGGTGAATACACATTCTCAGACCGATCACATAGTTATACACCAAACTTCATATGCTCATACCACCAAGAAATTACGTGGTATGCTCATACCACCAATTTTTACCGAAATCGAAACTTAACTGTCTTTCATGTCAATCCATTTAAAGACAATATGAAGTTGTAGAATTTTGCATCAATGAGAAGAGGACATACTTAGCGTAAAAGGCAAGTGCAGATAGGCACAATGAATCCAACGAGGTGAAGTGCTATGAAATGCAACCTTCAAAAGTCAACATGTTTCACCATGAACTTGTATTGGCTCTCCATGTCATTCAATGGCTAGCCGATGTACTACTTTTCCATACATCTTTCACAAATATCATCTGCATGCAAGCAAAACAAAACAAGAATTATAAAAACTGACACGGAGCTTGAAAAGAACAAAAACAAAACGCTGGAATTAAAAATTAGAAAAGAATGATCTTTTTTCGGGATTAAAAGAGCAAAATCAAAAAAATTCAAACCCAAACGAACAACAGATCAACCCTAATGCACTGAATGATTTTAATTTCAGAAACAAAACCTTGAGAAAAAAAAATCGAGAACAAAACCCCAATAAATTGAATGGGATTTGATATTGAACATAAAATTACTAATTACCTCGAACCTCGAAAGTCTCGATCCAAGATGATTAAGGATGGCTGCAACCCATAGCGATGCAAGTAGATTAAGGAAGAGAGGAGATGTATCTCAAACAAATTTAGAGAACTTTGTTGGTCCTTATCGATTCAAGGCCAGAAATTCTTAGCAAAGGTTGCCCAATCTCAAATTCCTAAAGTTTTTTTTTTTTTTTTTTTTTAATAATTTCTTAAGAGAAAAGTGGCTACTATTGCATGATGACTACTTTATCCACGGTAGGGCTATTTTTTGCAAAACATTTGCCACCTTTTCTTAGAAACAGTAGGGTATATGAATATCAAAAATCGAAATTAGTCGATATTGGTAGTACCGTGGTATAAGACAATTATATCCCACCGTTTTATGAGACCAAATATTTGGCTTGTACCAAAATTAGAAAAACCATATGTACCGAAGTGACTACTAGCCACCCTTATTAGAGAAACAGTGGTATATGCCATTTGACCAACCGTGGCTAATGTGTATTTCTGTAGTAGTGAAAATTCTCAATCAAGGCTTATGTGTGTACTTAGTCAATCTCCTATACTCTCCTATCCAAAAAACGGAATCCCTAATTTACCATAGGTAGATAATCTCGACTTTCAATCCTCACCGGTCATACTCTCAGAAAAGAATCTCTCAGAAGATGGTCTATATTTTACCTCATGTATGTGGGGATACTAACATCCCACATACTACCTTGAAAAACAAACTTCTGAATAAAAGTAGTCTCATGGAAAGAATGTCAATCACATATGAAGTGTCGGGTCCTTCTCTTTAGCATCCTCTCACCTATTCTAGACTTTGTACCATACTATAGTGATAACTCATGGGTTAGAACTTGGCTTGGGTATTGGTTTATGAAGGAAAGGTAAAAAAGGATTCTAAGGTTGTTTCTGAAAAACACTAAGGGCTTTGCTTCATTCTTTGGAAGATTTCTTCAAATTCTGTATTGCAGAGAAAATTCTTCCTTTGTCTTAGCTTTTCCATCCATTCTATTCAACTTTTTTTTTTTTTAAACTCAGTGGTATATCCTTGATTAGCACTGGATATGCTTATTTTCCACTAGCTTCTTTCACTTAGAACAGAATGATGGTTTTCATTGTATCTCTCTAGTATTTCCTTGTAATCTTCCTTTTGTGCTATTTCTTCCGCTTTGTGCCCCTCGTATTCTCAGAAACATATGGGTATGGCTGATAAAGATTTTGGCTATACTCCTTGTTTGGAGTTGGGTAAAGGGTAAATGGTTTTATGAAAGAAAATGTCTTATTATAAGGCTCAAAAGGGTTTAACATGATGGTCCTACTAGGTGGGATAAATGCTGAATGGGTTCACTAATTGACTTATCAGTATGATACTCTATTTCGAATAGACTACAAGACCTAATGGCTATCTCCCCAGTTGATGTTACTTCGTGATTAACCAAATTAACAAATAATGAGACTATATTACAACGACATAAAGAACTGAAAGATGTTGAGTCACTAAGACTCAGATTTTTCGTAAGAACTCTCCAAAGAATGGGTATAAAGCTCAAGTCTCACTGGCTAAGTTTAAAAATTCTACTTCCAGTTTACTAGGGGTTTAAATCTCTCTTCTAGCAAAAGTACACAAAACTGACCAAGTATTATGGTGGTGCCTTGATAAAGAATTCTATCAACAAGAACTATGTCAGAGCATAATAAATAGTCTAAGCGGTAATGAAATCAACAATATCAACTATCTATCAAACTCAACACTAAGCAGTATAGAATATATATCCCAGACTCATCATTAAAATCCTTTTTTCTCATACTATTGATACAAAAATATTTTTGTTTTTGAAAACTAATTTTCGAAATTCATTTCTCAAGTACACCCTCCCCCTACTTATGCATGCATTGACCTCAATGTATAAATAAGTAAATGAAATGGATGAGCAAAAGGTAAGATATTACCATTGATGTCGAATATCAATATTTTAATCTTTCTCTGTCATATAAAGGTTAAGCTCACAAAATAGAGAAAATCAAATATAATTAGTTCAAGAAACAAAACAAATACAGGATTATTAAAGTAACTAATCCTACTGAGCAAACAGTGCTCAAAACTACTCGTGGCGGCCTCTGACGTTACGACGTCCTCTATCTGCTCGTCCGCCTCTCGGTCTACTCTCCAGCCTGACTACCCGCTCTTTATTCTCGTCAACACTACCAGCTAGGGTATCTACTGACCTCGTCAGTCCCGAAAGTGTATGGGTGGTCTTTGCTTCGGTAGTCCTTTGATGTTCAAACAACGCCTGCATCCCCCTCTGCATATGTGTCATAGCAGCCCTCATGTTCTGATCCTCTATAGCTTGATAGGGTGCTATGTTTCCAAAATCATACTCAGTAGGGTGTGGTGCAGCTATAGGGTACGTCGGCTATCCCTGCACATCTAAGTACTCGGAGCTCCATTCTCCTGTGGTCCTCGTAGCCAAAATACTCTTAGGATCATAGCTCTCGAGTCTCATCCGAGCAGCTGATCTAAATCCTAAGCCTTCCATGATCTTTGTGACTATGACCGGGAGCGCTATCTTAGAATGCTCCACTTTTTTTGTCTTTATATTCCCCATCCTTCTAAGAATAAATCTACACATACAGATTCTAACGTCCCTAGTCATCAACATCCAAAGCAAGTGTAGACCGGGCTTGTATAAAGTGTTCTCACTCACCGTGCCTACTACGTTGTGACAAAGCCATCTGTATGCTAGCTGCTGGTTTTTCTGCAGAGACTTGGTCTTCGTCTGGCCTGCTTGATTAACCTCTGCATATGGGCCAAGACGTCCATGGTAATCCTTCAATCCTCCCAGTACAGGTGTCCCATCCCCCTCGTACATCGGAATCTGGGTGAACTCCTGGAGCATCTCCCTCATCAACTTAAACTCGTCTGTCTCAAATTTTAACACAAGCTCACTTGTCTCTGGTATGAAATGGTCTATAGCACCGAAAAACTGTCTAACCAGACCCTCATCATATGAGTCGCTCTCGTCATACAAAAACACATCCGAACTCAGCATCGATATGGCATTTCCAAAGTGTGTTGAGAGACCCTCTTGCTCGAACAAATTCCCAAACTTCAACTCCAGATGTATCTCTTTTAAGGCTTCCATAATAATCAAACAAACAAAAATGAACAACGACAACTAAAGCGGCAAAACTGTAATTACTGTTCACTGGTCGAGCTGATGTGTCTGGACGCAAATTGCAGTGTAATCCTATGCATCCCAGACGCACAGGTCAAGTTCAAAATTTTGATTTTGGCGGGGTGTGAAATTTGATGGTATCTTTGGAAAATGGCAATGGTGGGTAGCTTATGCTGTGTTGTGAACGATATATATGAAAATGGGATGAAGTGGTGGTGCCAAAATGCAAAATATCAAAAAAATTGGTTTGGTTGCGTCTGGACGCAAGGGGTAGGTAAAATTGATGTGTCCCAGACGCACAATTAAGTGGTGAGGTTTGGAATTCTTGGGGGATGATTCCTCAACTGATTTTCGGCAATGGGTGGTGGTGGTGGTAGCTATTCTAGTTTAGGGTTTTGAGGTGGTGTGGGGAAGAGAATGAGTTGGGTTGAAATGTGAACTGATTCGGCCCAAACCCATATAAACAATTTTTTTTTTTAAGGTCTTTTTATGTCAAATCCCCAAGACATAATGTGAGTCTTTTAAAGTCAAATTCTCAAGACTTTTGATTATTTTATAGTCAGATCCTCAAGACATAATGTGAGTCCTTTAAAGTCAGATTCTCAAGACTTTTGAGTCTTTTATAGTCAGATCCTCAAGACTAGTATTCCCACCTCAAAACTAATCTCTCAACAACATGCTTACTTCCTGTAGACATTTTATACTCGGTCTACTAGAGTTATGAGACTTTGACTCCGGCGCTTGCAACTCCTCTCAGTATAGGATAAAGTTATGAAAATCTGAGGGCCCAGCTATCGGTGACACTTATACTAATGAGATCCTAAGGAGTCAAGCTTACGACGCTTGGCTTCCTCATGCAAAAAACTTAAACTAGACAGAGTAACAAGTTCAGCAAGACATAGAATGTAATATTTAAGGTGTGTAGGTAACTTACCCTAATTTTCCGCTTCAACAGTGGTCTGATAAACCGGATCCTTGAGAAAAACGGCCTCCACGTCCCCAGTAGGTAACTCCAGAAAAGACTTCAATCAATGAGCGTTGACTTTGAAACGAGTCCTTCTCTTTATGTCTTCTACTTCAATAGCTCCAAAAGGTGTGACATGTCTTACTATAAACGGTCCTGTCCATCTAGATCTCAACTTTCCAAGGAAAATTTCTAGACGAGAATTGTAGACCAGAACCTTCTGTCCAGGTTCAAATTCTCTCTTTAGAATTCTTCTGTCATGTAATGCTTTAGTCTTATCCTTGTAAATCCTTGACTTATCATAAGCATCACTTCTCAATTCCTCTAATTCACTGATCTGAAGCTTCCTCCTTTCTCCTGCTTGATCTAGGCTGAAATTCATCTCTTTCACTGCTCAGTAGGCTTTATGTTCTAACTTAACAGGTAGATGACACGCCTTTCCATATACTAAGCGATAGGGCGACATCCCTATGGGTGTTTTGAATGCTGTTATGTATGCCCATAGTGCATCTTGGAGTCTAAGAGACCAGTCTTTCCTAGAAGAATTAACTGTCTTCTCCAGAATACTCTTGATTTCCCTATTTGAAACTTCTACTTGACCATTAGTCTGAGGATGATATGGTAAAGCTAGCTTGTGAATTACTCCATACTTTGCCATAAGATTCCCAAATACACGGCTACAGAAGTGAGAACCATTATCACTGATGATGGCTCTCGGTGTTCCAAATCTTGGTAAAATGTTCTTCTTCAGAAAGTCCACGATGACTTTATGATCGGCGATCTTTGTAGGAATTGCTTCAATCCACTTTGAAACATAGTCCACAGCCAGTAGAATGTAGGTGTGACCAAAAGAAGGCGGAAATGGTCCCATGAAATATATACCCCCTACATCAAAGATTTCTGAGATAAGGATCGGTTGTTGAGGCCACTCGAACCTTTTCGAGGTCTTACCCAAAAATTGGCATCTCGGACATGCTTTGCAATAAACATTTACATCTTTAAAAAGAGTAGGCCAATAGAATCCAGCTTGTAATACCTTGTCTGCAGTATGTTGCTGGCCAAAGTGTCCTCCGCAAGGCTGATCGTGACAGAATGATAAAATAGATTCTTGTTCCGATTCTGGGATGCATCTTCGAATAATCTGATCCGAACACTTCTTGAATAAGTATGGATCATCCCAAAAATAATATCTGGGCTTTGAGTAGAATAAATCTTTTTCCTGCATGCTCCAATGCGATGGTACCTTGTCGGTCACAAGATAATTTGCGATGTGGCCATACCATGGTACTTCTGATATACTGAACAATTGTTCATCTGGAAAAGTCTCACAGATTTGTAAGCTATCTTCCACATTCTCCACTAGCAATCTAGAAAGGTGATCAGCAACGACATTCTCCGTTCCTTTCTTATCACGTATCTCCAAATCAAATTCTTGTAAAAGTAGTATCCATCGGATCAACCTAGGCTTGGCATCCTGCTTAGCGAATAAATGACGCAAGGCAGCATGGTTAGTATAGACAATCACCTTTGAACCTATCAGATATTGTCGGAATTTGTCAACATAATAGACGACGGCTAAGAGTTCCTTCTCAGTGGTAGAATAATTAATCTGAGCTCCACTTAGAGTCTTGCTAGCATAATAGATTGCGTACAGCACTTTCTTGTCTCTTTGTCCTAGAACGGCTCCTATAGCATAATCAGATGCATCACACATTATCTCAAATAGCTGGCTCCAGTCGGGAGCACGAATGATTGGTGCTGAAGTGAGTGCTTTCTTTAACTTCATAAAAGCTTCAACACATGATGTATCAAAATCAAAGACAATATCTTTCCCTAACAGATGTGACAGCGGTCTTGCAATTCTGCTAAAATCCTTGATAAATCGACGGTAGAATCCCGCGTGACCTAGGAAGGCACGGATATCTTTGACAGTTCTTAGTTTGGGTAGATCCTTTATAATATCAATCTTCGCTCGATCTACTAGAATTCCTTCCTTTGAAACTTGGTGACCCAGCACTATCGCTTCCTTTACCATGAAGTGACACTTTTCCCAGTTCAGAACTAAGTTGGTATCACAACAACATTTAAGGACTAAGGAGAGATAGTGTAGACAATCTTCAAAAGATGATCCAAAAACTGAAAAATCGTCCATAAAAACTTCCATGTATTTCTCCACCATGTCGTCAAAAATACTCATCATGCATCGCTGAAAAGTGGTCGGTGCATTGCATATACCAAAAGGCATACAACGGTAGGCGAATGTTCCGAACGGACATGTGAATGTGGTCTTCTCTTGGTCCTCAGGGAGAATATGGATTTGAAAATATCCTGAGTAACCATCAAGAAAGCAGTAGTAAGCTTGTCCAGCTAATCTTTCTAACATCTGATCAATGAATGGCAAGGGAAAATGGTTTTTCCTTGATGCGCTATTCAGCTTCCTGTAATCGATGCAAACTCTCCATCCAGTCTAAATCCTGGTTGGAATCAACTCATTGTTCTCTTTCTCGATCACTGTGGTTCCAGACTTCTTCGGCACAACTTGAATTGGACTAACCCATTGACTATCAGAAATAGGGTAGATAATGCCGGCGTCAAGGAGTTTGACGACCTCTTCTTGAACTACTTCCGTCATCTTTGGATTAAGCCTCCTCTGTGGTTGCTTAGAAGTCTTGGAATCCTCTTCCAAATGAATCCTATGTTGAACTATCATAGGGTCGATCCCCTTGATATCATCAATTGTCCAACCTATAGCTGACTTGTGTTCCTTTAAAAGTGCTACTAACCTGGAATCCTACTCCTCAGTCAAATCTGATGCAATGACTACTGGGTAGGTTCCCAAATCTCCCAAGAAAACATACTTGAGTGTAGATGGCAAAGGCTTCAATTCTAGCTTAGGCGACTCCTTCTTAAGCTCTTTAGATGGTCCATCAGGCATAGGCGATTCAAACTTTTCTCTGAACTTGCTGTCATCCATGATAGGTGATGAATCCAAAATCGCATTGATTGCCTCGACACTAAGTTTCTCACAGTCTGAGTCTGTCAGAGCTTTCAACAACTCATCAGCAGGATATGAATGAGTCAGATAATCCTGTTCTAACGCTTCAATCATGCATACCTCATTCACAGCACACATTTCCTGTGGTTGTTGTAACATATGGAAAACATTGGTCTTGACTCTCATATTACCAAAGGATAACGTCATATTACCGTTTCGATAGTTGATGAGTGCATTTGCAGTGGCCAAGAATGGTCTACCTAGAATGATTGGTATCTGCCTACCAGATGTAGGTTCTGTGTTGAGTATTATGAAATCAACCGAATAATAGAAATCTTCGATTTTGACTATGACGTCTTCAATGATTCCTTTAGGCATCTTTACTGATCTATCTGCCAACTGTAAAGTAACATTAGTCGGTTTAAGATCCTTCAAGGCTAACTTCTCGTAGACAAAATATGGTAGAAGATTCACACTGCCACCCAAATCTAATAAAGCTTGCCCCTCCAAAGAATCTCCGATTCTGCATGTAACAGTTGGACTTCCAGGATCTTTCAGTTTCACAACCGATAGATTCTCAGAGGTACGATGAACATCTTTGAAGCGAAAAAGCTTCTTTCGAATGTTGGTCTTCTTCTTTACTAGATCTTTCCGGAAACTTGGCATACGAGGGAACTTGCTTGATGGCGGTCAGAAATGGGATATTAATATGCAAATTCTGAAATACATCACAAATCTCCTTGTACTGGTCATCCTTCCGGTATTCACTAGTTTCAAGGAAACAAAGATCTTTGCGGATTCTTCAATATCGGTTCTCTTCTTTCGGCTTCGGTTGGCTTGGTAACAAATAGTAGAGTGACAGGTGGAGTCACTCGTGATGGCTTCTTCTTACTTACTTCCACAATAGTTCCTTGACTTCTCTCAACGATTACTTGATTGGGTGGCACAACACTAGATATATCTGGAATGTTAAAACTGGGTGGGATGGTCGGAACATAAGTTACCTCAGGCTCCGCAAATTTTTTTCCTGGTTCATAGACAATCTTATTATCAACTTTCTTGCCTGACCTCAGAGTGGTGACATCATTAACTTGTTCATGAGTAATCTCCAGGTTATCCACCTGCGGGACACCTCTTCCTTTTCGGTTTTGGCTCCGGGCGGGCTAGTAATGCTCCTTTTCGATCTTTCCGCCAAGGGCGCGGCAGCGATTTTGCCCTATCGGCCTTGAATGACACTAAAGTTATTCTCAAACTTCGGGTTCTTTGATTTGTCCCGTTTTGACTCATTGACAATGGTGGTGATAGCTTCTTCCGGATGTGGGATAACTACTTTGCTCGGCCGAGGCGGGGCAATATATCCACTCATAAGATTTGGTACTAACTCTCTTTGTGTTGGCTTGGTATTGTTGGTTCCGTATGATTGTTGATTTCGTATGGTTCTTTGGCAGTTTTGGGCCCGATACTAGTTATTCGAACCCGATTTGGTGATTTTGGAATCACGGAGGGAAATTCCTCTGATTTGTATTTTGTGGCTTCTAATAATTCTGTCCTTGATTGAACTGGTTATTTCTTCCTAAAAAGTTGATACTACATGCCTCTGCATTAGTGTCCAGATAGTACGAACACTCTTCAGTGGTGTGGCCTTCATCAGAACATAGCTCACAAATGGCATAACAAGGCTTGGTTGGCTGAGGTTTAGCTTGGAAATTGTTTGCTTTTGGAGGATTCATGGAGAACTGATCAAACTTCTTGTTCAGAGTTTCAAGTCCTGTTGATAGACTTTCCATAATTGATATCATCGTTTGATTTGGGTCTTCTTGAATTTGGTTGCCAAATTGCTTCGGCACCCCCTCCACTCTAGCTACGTCCTCGTTGCTAGTACTCCATTGTTGAGTGTCTTCAGCTAAATTCTCGAGAAAGTTGTAGGCTTCCTCTCTATCTAATGATGTAAACTTACCTTGATGCATTGACTGTATCATCTGCTTGTTCATAGTAGAAAGTCCTCGATAGAAAAAATGAGCCAATGTGCTCTTATCATAACCATGATGTGGACATGAGACTAGCAGATTATTGAATTTCTCCCAGCTTTGATGATATTCTTCAGTCACCTTCCCTTTGAAATTGATGATGGCTTGCTGCATGGCATCTGTCTTCTGGGGTAGGTAGAACTTGTTCATAAACTTTGTTCTCAACTTCTCCCAGTTGTTGATTGAATTGATCGGCTGTGCAGTTAACCATTCGGATACTTTACCTTCGAGTGAGATTGGAAAAAGAATCAACTTGATACTCTCATCCTTGATATTCTAGTTCTTGAAAGTTCTGAGGACTGATAGAAATTTGTTCATGTGAACATAAGGCTGAACATTGTCTGAACCATTGAACTTTGGAAGCATAAAGATTATTGATGCTCTAAGTTCAACCTGGTTAGCTTCTGTCTCTAGAAAAACAATACTGCTTGGTGGGTCTCCAATGATTGGTGAATAGAAATCACTCAGCTTCTTCCTCTGTTGTGCTTGCATGGGAGGGATAGCTTCAGGATTATAGGTGTCCAAAACACCTCTATCATTGCGTGCGGCCATTGTATCGATCTCGTCTAGTATTCTTGTGAGTCGATTGTTGAACCTTGTCCACTGTTGTGTTCTTACTGGACGATGATATGGACGACGGGGCATACACTAGAAAATACTATGCAAAAATAATGAAAAACTATCCTACTATGCTTGAATAGTATGCAATTATTCTAAGTTATACTAAAATGTAAAACTACTTTCCTTCAACTAAACCTCTTTTTGTGTATGTAGATGATGTACGGTCGTTGAACAAAACATAACGTATCAAAACCTAATTATCCCTCAATAAGTAAAGGATTAGTAGGGTATCGTTCCACTTTTAAGTGTATGCTATGTGAAGGACAGGACTGGAAAGGGGGTTTAAGGGATTAAAAACTATGATTGTAAAGATTTTAGATTCTAATGCTAAACTAAACTAAATTAACTAAACTATTGAGAATTTATAAGAGAGGGAATTCAAGAGATTAGAATCCACCAATACTTTTAATCTATGACCTTCTGCTTCATGGTTGTTCTTACAAGTAAACTACAATTAGGCAATCGAGCGAGTGCCAATGCCCTTTGGACGAAACATCGTTAACAATTAACTCTACTTAAGGTTGTTCCTATGTTTATGCTATTAATATCTTCTTTCCTTTTATGTAAGCTCGGGCAGCCATTCAATGTATTACCAAGAGCAACATCAAGGAGTACTTCCTAATAGGGCGGCCATTCAATGAATCACCACTTAAGGCAAACACAAAGAATACTTCCCCTAGGCAGCCACTCCCTGAGCTACCCCTTCTAAGGCAACACAAAGAATACTTCCCTAACTCTAAAGAATTATACTACTAGAAGAAAAGTAAAGAACACTAGCATGATATTAATATTGCAAAACATAAACCCTATTCTATACTTCCATCCCCCTCGTGGGCAATGGAACTAATAACTAAAAACATAAAGAACTAACTTGATTGAAGAACACCATGAACCAGAAGAATCATTAAACCTTAAGCAATGGCTTCATCTCCTCCCTTGAAGGAGAAGATTAGCCTTCCATAAAGAAGGAAGAACACGAAGAACGAGAAGAAGAAGAGTCGAAGAACATAAGACTAGAAAGACTAATTTATTAAGACTCAGCTAGTTAAAATCGATCTTTTATTATTAATCTCTCTCTGCCTCAAGTTCTGGAGACAAGAGTATAAGTGAATTGGCCAATTACGTAAGGCACTTACGTCCTCTATTTATAGAGGTTACAATGAGCTCTAGAAGCATTCCAAACCGTCATTTGTTTCCTAATACAAATAGACTTCTTTCAGAGTCCAACTTCGTCTCCAAAACTGAGAAGAAATTGGCTACAGTGTCGATCAATGCGTCTCAGACGCGATCAATGCGTCTAAACGCTAGATCCATGCATCCCAGACGCGTTAGCCGATTTTGTCTCTTCTGCTCTATCCTTCTATCCTCTTTTGCGGGCTTTGGTCCAAGCAACGAATCCTTTGGTCTTGGGATTCCAAATAGGCTTTAAAATAGGTCCAAGTCGCATCTTTAATAGCTCCAATTCCTTGGCCTTCTCCATGATTGTCCACGGGCTTCCCATGTGATCCTTAATGCTCCGAATTGCTCCGTTTTACACCTTTTTCTCTAATATTCTGCAAAACTCTCTCTTTGACCTGTAGAATCATAAAACATAACTTACAAACACTATTAGTCCACTAAGATGGCTAAACAAGAGGCATAATCGAGGGTTAAATAGCACTTTTTGAGCACTTATCAATTATCAAGAACTAAATATTTTATTGATCTAACAACTAAATAACAATCATTCAATACTGAAATTAAAACAAGAATAACAACTAATTAATTAATTGAAAAACTAGATCTAGAAATAAGCTTTAATGGCTACTCTAATGGCTACTTTCTATCCTTAGCTAATTGATACTTAAGAGCTAAGTCTTGTGTATGGAAATGGAGGAGACCAGATCCACATTTTCATGCATGGGCTGAGGGTCCATATTTTGGGCTGGAAAATCGAGCCCAAAGCCCAATTTCTTCAGTCCACAGGGCCCTTTTCAGCTGGCTTTGACTTCAACAGGCTTTTCATCTACTTTTGCTCATCTGATTGGATCAAGATTTGAACCATTGGAAATCTCTTTCCGAGCCGGTCGTTTTGACATAAGGTACGCCCAATTCCAAGGCCTGAGTCCAAAGATACGATCTTCGGAATTTCTACTGACTTTTGTGTGTTGTTTCTGCCCGTCTTGGCCTTTAATCACAGAATTTCTTAGCAACCAACCCTTGCTCCTTTATATCGCCAAAATGGCACATTTCTGCACATAATTGACTTCAATGCCTGAAATACATAAAAGCACGTAATTAGCATTAACTCTTATTTATTACTCGCATAATTAGTCTAAAAGTATTATTGTTAAGGGGTTAAAACTACAGTTTTGGGTTCTTATCAAACCACCCCCAAACAGTATTTTGCTTGTCCTCAAGTAAATATGAGAAATTAGCATAAGTGACCAAAAATGGAGTCCTAACTAATCTCGTTTCGCCGAGTGTGATTGCATTGACCATATGCAACAAGGCCTTAAACCACTAGGAATTCCCTAAAGGACGAGTTAGTCTCGTGAGAGTTTTCCAGTGAAGGTACTCAAAAACTTACTACAATGACTCAGAAATAAAACTATTGTTCTCTTATCTATGTCTCAATTATATATACATCTCACTAGCAATGAATACAGAATAATCAAGTCGAAATTTAAGCTAATATATGCAGTGTGTAGTAGGCACACTTTACCTTACAAACTTTTTACACACAAGGAAGCCGGAGTCAATCAAACACATCTGCCACTTACTATCACACTAACTTATTCCTAATTGAGCTAGAGGTCTTTATTAGGTGTTGCGGGGATTAGGAGATGGTTTAAGAAGGAAGAAAATGGATATTCAAAAAGGACAAGTCTGAGATAATAGAGGCTTCATATTATGTAACTAGAGAAAACCTTGTTCTTTACTTTTGCTTCTACACTTTGTTTCCATCATTAGCCATATTTTTCTTTTTCTTTGGCTTTTGAATCCTTTGATTCTATTTTTGGAGTTCTAACTCTTTATTTTCTTTTATTTTTCTTTTATTTTTTTTTATTTAGATGGAAACTTACTTTTCTCATCTGAAGCGACTAACAAATTCTTGATTCCAAAGGTTCTTCCCTTTTCTATTCTTCATCTCTATTCTCAGACTTATTCAAAGAATTGGGTAGGTTGATTTTTTATTTTGTTTTGTTTTGTAACAGGGTAAAGGATTTGCGGTTTATAAAAGGCTCAAGAAAGGCTCAGAGGGGCGACTAGCGGAAAATAATTCATAGGTTTGAATTTCTGGCTATATCGATCCAAAAAGGGCCTAAATTCTTGCTTAGGATATGGTATAGTGATCAAGCAAGTGGACGTATGATTTCTCTATCCGGATTTTACTTCTCCCTTGTGTCATTTCTCAAATGTTTCCTCATATAAGGCTTTAGGCTATATTTTCACAGGATTTGTAGAATAAGTACTCTAGCCTAGATTTTAGAAACTTACTGCCAACAATCATAGATACTCATGTAACATATTTATATATAGATGCAAGGCTTATTACCTACATATTAACCTAAATTTCTAAAAATTATTCTAATGCAAAAGCTACGTGAGATTTCTAGATTATCAAGGGCCTAGAGAAGGAAAACAATACCAATATTCATAAGTGTACAACATAACTTTTTATTTATATTTTTAAAATTTTCAAATTTTTACTAGAAAACAAGTGCATATTATACATATCTATATCCTAACAAATGCCTTAATTACACGTGTTTCTATGCCCCCAAACAAGAAGCATGCTTTGTCCTCAAAGTATTTAAATAAATAGGTTAGAGAAATACCATTGAAACGCGTGAAATTCTGGAACATCTGCAAAACAAGGTTAAACATACTAATATAGAAAAGAAAAACTGACGCAACTCTATAAGAGTTCCACCCGTAATGGGGTTAATAAGAAACAAATTGCTTGGGACATATGCAGACACTAACTGAAATAAAAACTAACCTGAACTCCCGTTTAAGCATTTTCCTCCTCATCCTTAATAAAGAAATGAGGTTTCTTCGCATCCTGCCACGCCATGGTAATTTGCCAGGTTTCACTCCACTTATCGTCTACTATAGCTAACTTGTCAAGCGCCACTTGGACGGATGGGGTGTAAAGCGCAACCTGATGTGGTTGTATCCTCCACCCTTGCCAAGTCATTGCAAGGAACGATCGAATAATACAATTGGTAGGTCTCACAATGTCGACCCCAACCCAATCTGTGAAATGGGCACAAAAAATAGGGAAGAAACATAGCATTATACGGCAAATTAAAACAGGCATAAGAAGGTACTCATGCCTCTTGCTATGGGCTCGGGCTAAACTAGACATTAGGGTCTGGGGAATATCATAGAGTGTACGTCCCCCAGCTAAAGCAAGGAAAATATCACAAGTTTCGTCATTCACAAAAGAATAACGTCATTCCCCTCTAATTTTTAGCATAATCCAAGACATAACAGTGCCCACATTCATAGACAGGCTACCAAGGGCGACGTTATAATCCCCTTGGTCCTCTATCCTAAAGAATCCTGCCCCGTAATGCTCATGCAAATCATCATAGATATACATGTACATATTATCTACCAAATAGGCCCATGAGTCTTGTATTTCGACCGGCATAGCAAGTCTAAGCACAAAGGCTAGCAAGAACCTGGAAATTTCCATTGGTTCATCCCCGATGGTGATGGAGAACACTTGTTCTCCATCTGGTCTATCAAAGAACTTATAATTATCATAAAAATAAGATGTGAGTGCGGGAGAATAAAGTTCATCAGGACTTACCAATAGTAGTTCCCAGCCTGCTAGAATGATCACTTCGCAAAACCACGCACCATAGGTGTCACTTTGGAACAAGTCTTCAAAAGACTGTTCCGGTATGATACGAGGGAATGTCATCCCCAATAAACTCGCTGGAATAGCTGCAAAGAATCTTGGAACAACCCACAAAAAATTGGATTTTTTTTTTCGTTCCCACGGGGTCAAGGCACAAGGTGCGCTCAACCTATGCATGGGTAGGTGCGCGCTGCTTGGTGATTTTTCGAGCTCCGTGGCACTTTGAAGGGCGCTCACTTTTGCTCGGTGGGCTGGTCGCTCAAGATGAAAACTGGAATTCCAGTGTTGTGGGCACAGTGGCGCCAGCTCACGGGCTTGGTAGAGGCGTCGCGTCGCTCTGATGAAATTCTCGGGCGACAAGGTTTGCGCGGTAGCGCCCATCAAGCGCGCCCGGGCGGGCCGATAGTGCTAAAAAGGAGAAGAAAAATGGGAAACGTGAGAGTGAAAGGTGAGAGATAAATGTTAGGTGTAGTGTGGGTTGTGAGTGTAAAATGAATGAAGTTTTTATAGGTTTTAAGTTGCTAAAACGAATCGGGAACTTGCCAAAAAACTTTAAGGCAATTGCCGGAAACAAAAAATTTCCAAAACCGAAAACGGAAACAACTCATATTCTTGATTCTAAAACAACTCTAATATCTTTTAGATTGAATTTTGTATAGAAAGTGTCTAACTCATCGAGATTTTATCCTACCACAATATCTATTCATAGCGATTCCCATATCGGCAATATTCTCAACCCTCAGTCGAAAACAAGTTATAAAATGGAGTATCATATAACAAATCATGCTAGAGTAAATAATACCACCTCCAAACAATTCGGGAAGGTGGGATTAACAATAAAACAATGCACAATTTGAAAAGAACCATATTATATTAAAAATGAAATTCAAATACAATTAACTAGCGAATTTAAATTTAACTACGGAATTTAAAAAACATAATATCCGAACTAAGAAAAACAATAAAAACAACTAAATAACATCGAAACCACATTATTTTAGAAAACCTAGCCACGTGATGAAGATGGACCCTGAGATGGAGATTGGGCCTGGGATGAAGATGAGGCCTGGGATGAAGATGAGGCCTGAGATGAAGAAGGGCCCGAGCCATCCATCCTTTGACGACGACGCCCATGCCTCTCAGACTCATCTGAAATAGAAACCTCCAGTGGTGGCATGCGTCGTAGAATTTCCACTCAGAACAGGCATTGTGCTTCTATCTCTGCCTTCATCTCTGTATAATGCGCAACCTGGCGCTGTAGGATTATCTCCATGTTATAATGGAGATCCGACTGGCTCTTGTCGAGCATTTCAAAATTCGTCTGAAGGGTATTTTGTTTTAGCTCAATTTTAATCTGCCTATCTCGTATATCTTCACAAATAGCATAAATGCAACGCACGCCAATATACAACACTGACATGTGTTCTGAATCAGACGTACACCTCTCCAAGGCATCTTCATCCAAACATGTCATGTCCTCCCTTTCTTCATCCGAATCAACCATCCTGTCCCCCCGGCAACATCCAAGTCTTTTGGATACACTCCGTATAAATAATTTCCTTTGATTGCAATTTCAACATAGTCCACCTCAGTTCTTGGTTCCCCCGCATAAACATTATCTTTGTAATTAGAGTAGGGAATGGTGCAATACTCTTCCTAACTCCTCTAATCATATTTATCAAAAACTCGAGGATACAGAATTCATACCTCTTCTCTTGCAATATCCAGATAACGTGCAGACATGTCAAACCGATGTCGCTCACTTTTTTCCTTCCCAATGACGTTCTTACCAATCCACTGAGCTACAGCCAGTTAGTTGGTTCGCAGAGATAACTGTCGAGCACAATGAGAATTCGGATTGTATTGACCTTCCATGAGAGTGTCGTTCATCAATGCAGAACTCCAAAGATACCGATTTCCCGAACGGTTGGCGTGAGGTGTGCTTCATAATGCCTAGAATCCCAGCCAACTTCTCTCTCGATAATTCTCTCCTAACGCTAGCCACCTTCATGAGAACTTTCCGACCATCCAACTCTCTCTTCTTATAGAATTGTTCGACCAAATCGGAGTGGTAGAAATTATTTGTCGAGTACCACAACCTATTCCAATTCCTCCTAATCATCTCGTCACGAAAAAATGGCGCGAAGCGGTCGGCCGTAAAAGCTTGTTCCGGCAGAAGTCTTCGTCTTAGAGTCATTGAAAGTTTTTAACTGATTTGGGGGTTTGTATATGGTGTAGGAAACGATGTGAAACAACCTGATAAGAGCCCAAAACTGTAGTTTTAACCCCTTAACAATCGTACTTTTAGACCAATTATGTGAATAATAAATAAGAGTTAATACTGATTACGTATTTTTATGCATTTCAGGCTTCAAAGTCCATTATGTGCAGAAATGTGCCACTTTAGCGAGATAAAGGAGCAAAGGTCGGTTGCTAAGGAGTTCTGTGATTAAAGGCCAATTTCAAGAAGACAAAGCCTCTGAAAGCCCGGTCAAAAGATGAAAAGTCAAAGTCCACGCGGGCGTAAACAAAGTGCAAAAGTCAATGTAACTTCCAAAGACCATATCTTTGGACTCGGACCTGAATTGGGCCTACCTTATGTCAAAACGACCGGCTCGGAAAGAGCTTTGCAATGGTCCAAGCCTTGGCCCAATCAGAGGAGAAAAAGTGGACAAAAAGTCTGTCGAAGTCAACTGCAATTGAAGAGGCCTTTTTGGACTGAAAGAATTGGGTTTTGGGCCTGATTCTCTGGCCCAAAACATGGATCCAAGCCCATGCACGATTTTTGGATCTGAACATATAAAAACCAAAGCTTAGCTCTTTGTTAATGGTAGATAGTTAGGTTAGAAAATAAATTAGGTTAGGATAAGAAAAGTAGCCATTAAACCTTAGTTCTAGATCTAGTTTTACATTAATTAATTAGTTTTTATTCTTGCCTTAAATTTAGTATTAAATTATTGTTATTGCTATTTATTAGATAAATAAATTTAATTAGTTCTCCATAATCTAGTTTTATTTTTATTTATTTATTAGCTTAAATCCTTAGATTTACTTATTTGTCATTATTAGTTTAATTTAATTATTGCATGAGTAGTTTCGAATTGAGTTTAAACAAGTAAAGTTCAAATCTTTATATTATGTCTTGTTTAGATTCCATGAGAAATGATAGTTTAATGACTCTAGGCTAACCCTCCATTAGACGGGTTGAGGAAGCCTTGAAGAAAACTTGATTTTGTTAGCTTAGAATTTGTCCTGATAATCTATTCAATTCTAGAAGTAATTAGTTCACCATGAGAATGGGTTTAATGCTTCACATGCTAGTTATTACTTGGTAGAGATTGCCATGAATAGTTAGGGATTAGATTTACCAATTGTTATGCGATAGCATTTCAATTTGGAGTGCGACAGTTCTTGGTTAGTAGATTAAGTAGAGTTAAGGCGGAATCAATCCCCCTAATTCCTTATCATAGAGTCCAGTTAGTATTTACAGAATGAATTATCGTGATCTTGTTAGTATAAATTGAATCCGTAGTATAATCATAGAATAGATATTTCATATAACACATTACTATCACCATTGTTCTTTGTGTTTGTTCAATTGAATTTGTTTAAGTCTTGAGAGTTAAGAGTGGAACGATTCCGTACTCTATATATTGCATGAATATATATGTGAGAGTAGGAAATAAATTATTGATACCGTAAGAATAAGGTTAGAGTAATCTAATTGAGTTTTTACGGGTTATCAAATGGCGCCGCTGCCATCTTAATCTAGTTCAAGACAAGAATTCAATTGCTTGAATCCAAGGGGCAATCCCCCATTCTCTACCCACCCACCCTTTTAATTTTTCATTCTTATTTCTTGATTTTTGGAACTGTTCACTATTTTAGGCATTGGGGCTGCGGATTCACTGAGAAAAACACTGCAGTGAAGGTATTTCTAAATTTTCGAAAATTCTAAAAATTTTCATACATAATATTTAATGTGTTTTTGATTTACTGGAATATTTTTAGAATTTTCAAAGTTGGTTTACCATGTGAAAAAAATACGATCTTTACAGTGCTGCATTTCAGTTTTCACACCGTATGTTCTTGAAAAACAGACGAATAAGGTTACTTAGGGAGTTCTAAAAATTCTATAATTTTTACAGGAGTATTTATCCTAAGTCAGGAGTTTTCAGTAAAAATTTGACGAGTGTTTAATTTGTTTTGACCTCCTAAATAGTAGAGTGTTTCCAGTGTGTTTCTGCAGTGTTGCAAACACTTAATATCTGGAACACCAGCCAATAAAGAGAGGTTGTAGAACTCCAATTGCTCTAAATGTTTTACAGGAACAATTACGATCTGTCAGGAGTCTCCAGTAAAAATTTGGCAATTTTTGGATTTGTTTTGAAGGGTTAACCATTCGGTTGTTTGTATTGTGTCCGAAAACCGTTTCGCAAACTTTGGGGGGAAGTAGAGGGACTTTCACAGCTCCGATTGATCTGAAATTTTACAGGCTACTTGAAAGACGTCTTAGCAAATTACTGTAAAAATTTCAGATTTTTTGGAGTACGATAAAAGGCCTAAAACTTGAAAACCCTGGAGTGCGACCCGCGCCAAACCGAAAAGCGACCGCCGCGCCCAAAACACCGGACATTCGACAAAAACAGAGGGCACTCGCGCCCTCAAGGGAAAATTCAGTGTGAACAGCCCAATTTTCATAGGTAAATGCAAATTTTTATTTCTTCAAGTTATTCAGTGTTTCTAACTTGTTAAATACACTGAGATCACGTATACAAGACGCTATTCGTAAGCGAAGCAAGGAGGCATTCAGGTACTCCTTCTTTCACTCCTTGTTTTTTCTGTTAGAGGAGTTTTAATTCTAGTATAATCAGGCTTGTTTTCTTAAAACGAAATACCACACGCCTATCTAGAAATGTATGCTTAGAGTTGTGGTTGCATATTAATTGCCCTATAGTATATTTGAAAAACCAATATGGCATATCAATATGTAGACCAACAATCATATGATAATTATGCAAACCCTTCACCATGTTCATGCTGTGGTAGTCCTGACCATTGGGCTTCTCAATGCCCATCATATCAAGAGCAATCATGTAATTATTATGAAAACCCTTCACCATGTTCATGTTGTGGTAGTCCTGATCATTGGGCTTCTCAATGCCCATCATATCAAGAGCAATCTTGTAATTATTATGGGAACCCTTCACCATGTTCATGTTGTGGTAGTCCTAACCATTGGGCTTCTCAATGCCCATCATATCAAGAGTCTGAGCCTACTATAGGATATAATAATAATTATGAGCCTCAATTTTCAAATTTTTATAGTGACTCATACAATCAAGAGTTTTCTAGTCATCCAAATTATTCATGTAATTCCACCAATAACAATCAACCACCATTCAAATTTCAACCTAACCCATCACAAGATTTACATCAACCAGAGTCACTCAAACGCCAATAACTATGACTATCAAACACCATACCAACCAGACCCACACCACCAAGCTTCACCTCAGCTAACAACATTCAATGAAATGATGGCCCAAAACAAATTAATAATTCAGGAAATAAACCGAAACCTAAAGATATTAGGTTCACCTGCGCCAGACATTTCTACCATGCCAGAGATCGACACTATTCCCATAACTAACCCAGTCAACCTAGTTCACACCTACCCTACATTTCATGAACCATTACCTTCCGAAAACCCTCCCATTAACCATGATATTAACTCCACACCCCACCTGGATGAGGAAATTTATGTAGACGACTCTTTAGGACTAGTTTCGGATGACCACTCAAACTTGAGCGATGTCTCCGAGGAACTTCCCACTGATCCACCTGACGATGAATATAATGATTACACTTTAGAAGATATTTATAAAGATGTGACGAAGGAAGAATTTGATAACTATTGGCATTCTCGTAATATGGACCCTCCTGTTGAGCATGTCCAGGCCTTTGAGTTTGCAAACCGCACTCGGCTGGATGATGTCTCGACACATTCGAATGAGGACATTGAGGATACTTGTAGTGTTTTAGAGGAAGAGGGTGAGGACATGGAAATTAACAATTCAAATCTAAGGCATGAACAAGTTAATGTGAAAGAAAACGAGGAAGTTACATCTTTAGAGCAATGTGAATCTAAATTCAGTTTGGCAGCTGAGGAAATAACAATGGAAGAAATAGAGGAAAATCTTAAAGATAAAGCCACGAACCACAACCTTGTGGATTCAACTAAGCTAGATGTAGAATTCTTAAGAGCATGTGAGGATCCACCACCCGATGAACCACCAACCAACCACCATCCACCTGAGTTACCACCTCCTATAATCCAACCATCTACCATAACTAAACCATCCATTCACCCACCATTTAAAAGGAACCTCGATTTTGCCCTTGAGCCAATTGCCTCAGAGACCCTCTATAATTTTTTCAACCCTCACAGTGAAGAGTGTTTGCCTAGCACACATTCCCATGAGCACACCATGCCGGTAATTGAGAGCCAAGCTTTCACCGAGTATAGGGAAAAACCTAGTTTGTCTTTTTTTTCTTCATCTGAGCTTCATGAAAGACATCAGGATCCACACTTCATTCCCTTCTCACCTAAAGTATCGCTAATTCATCTTTTTGGTCATTTCAACTATTTAAAACAACAATCACATGATGGTTTGCATATATTCTTTGATAGGATGCATAAGTTTTCATTCATTCGCTTACATGTTTGCTTCCAATTATACAACATTATTCTGTTTGGGGGTGCATTTAGTATCATGTTTTTATAGCTAGACCCCCAACTCTTCCGACTATTTGTTTATAGTTGACCACGCATCATCCACTTTATGCCACCCCAGTTTCATGCTTGTTTGGGGGTGTGCACAGTCTAGGGGAATCTGACGTAAAATGACCCCACATTAAGTCTTGGGAATCTGACTTTAAAAGACCCACATTTTAAAACAAATTTTTACAAACCTATTTTCAAAAAAAATTGTTTGGGGGTGGAGTGTTTGGTTTTTCCATTCTTGATCACTCAAATTCCTATTCTTACCCCCACCTCGCTCCCTTGAAGAGTAGCTAGATTTCTTCTTGTTTATTGTTTTGATGTTTTTTTTTTATTATTATTTTTAGTAGATAGGATGTTACGTTGTTAAATTCCGTAGTTAACTTTGAATTTGGTAGTTAAATGTTGTTTGAATTTCTATTTTAATATAATGTGATTCTTTTCAAATTGTGCACTATTTTTATTGTTAATCCCACCTTCTCGAATTGTTTGGGGGTGGTATTATTTACTCTAGCATGATTTGTTGTAGGATCCTCCAGTCTAGAAGTTGTTTTGGAGTGAGGGTTGAGAATATTGCCAATATAGGCATATCTATTAATAGATATTGTGGTAGGATGAAATATCGATGAGTTAGGCAGTTCTATCCTAAATTCAACCTAAAAGATATTAGGATTGTTTTAGAATCAAGAAAATGAGTTGTTTCCGTTTTCGGGTTTGGAAATTTTATTATTTCCGAAAATTGCCGCAAAAGCTTTTTGGCAACCTACCGATTCGTTTTAACAATTCAAAACCTATAAAAACTTCATTCATTCTACACTCACGACCCACACTACACCTAACTTCCACCACTCACCTTTCACTCCCGCGATTCCCTCGTTTCGGCTCATTTTCCGAAGTTTCAAGAACTCCGAAAGACTTCGCGCCCTCTGAGAGCGACTTTTCGGCTCTCTGTATATTTTTCTGAATTTTTGTCGAGGGCCAGTGCCAAGCATAAGCGTGACCAGCTCAAACACTGGAAATTCCAAATACTCGAGGCGACTAGCCTCGACTTCCGTGGACCAGAAAATTTCCAGTTTTTCGCGAGTAGTATCCGGATCATTCGCAGCTTTTCCAAAGTGTAATTTTGAGATGACATCTCCAACATTGATACCGAACAGTCTTTTCAAGATTTGTTCCAAAGCACTACTTATGGTGCTTGGTTTTCATGAGGCGATCACATACGTTGGCCGGAACCGCTTATGGTTCTTGCTAGCATTTGTTCTTGGACTTGCCATGCCCGGCTGAAATACAAGACCCATGATGCTATTGGGTAGATAATATGCATGTCTACACTTATGACTTTTTTTGAGGCTTATGGGGCAGGCATTTTCAGATCGAGGACCAAGGCGAATATAACGTCGCCTTGGTAGCCCGGGTCCATGAACATAGGAACTGTTATGTTTTGGATCATGCTAAACATTTTAGGGGAATGGTGTGTTTTCTTACGGAATGATGCCACTTGCAGCGTCTTCCTTGCTTTAGACACGGGACGATGTGTCATGACCTTCCCGTAACCTTTGATGTCTAGTTTAGCACGAGCCCATAGCATGAGGCATAAGTATCTTCTTATGCCTGTTTTAGTTTGCCGTATTATGCTATGTTTCTTCCCTATTTTTTGTGCCCGTTTCACGGATTGGGTTGGGGTCGAAATTGTGAGACCCACCAATTGTATTATCCGATCTTTCCGTGCAATGACTTGGCAAGGGTGGAGGATACAACCTCATCAGGTTGCACCTTACACCCCATCCCACCAAGTGGCTTAACAAAGTTAGCATCCGTAGATGATAAATGGCGGCAAGCTTGGCAAATTATAATGGCATGGCAGATCTTGAAGGAACCTCACTTCTTTATAGAAGAGGAGGATGACGAGTAAACGCTGGAGTGGAGGTAAGTTTTTAGTTTCAGTTAGTGTCTGCTTATGTCCCAAGCAATTTCATTCTTGTTAACCCCATAAAGGGTAGAACTCTTATAGAGTTGAGTCAGTTTTTATTTCCTATATTAGTACGTTCTAACTTTGTTTTGCAGATATCCCTGAATTTCACGCGTTTCAATGGTATTTTTCCTACCCTCTTTATTTAAATGCTTTGAGGACAAAGCTTACTTCTTGTTTGGGGGGCATAGAAACACGTGTAATTAAGGCATCTGTTAGGATATAGATAGGTATAATATGCACTTGTTTTCTAGTTAGAATTTTAAAAAATTCAAAAATATAAATAAATAAGTTATGCTATACACTTAGGAATATTGGTATTGTTTTCTTTCTCTATGCTCTTAACAATCTAGAAGTCTCACGTAGCTTTTGCATCAGAATAATTGTTAGAAACTTAGGTTAATATGTAGGCAATAATTTTTGCATCTATCAATAAATATATTACATGAGTATCTATGATTGTTAGCAGTAAGTTTCTGAAATCTAGGCTAGAGTACTTATTCTACAAATCCTGTGAGAATATAGCCTAAAGCCTTATATGAGCGAAACATTCGAGAAATGACACAAGGGAGAAGCAAAATCCTGATAGAGATATCACACGCCCACTTGCTTGATCACTATGTCATATCCTAAGCAAAAATTTAGGCCCTCTTTGGATCGATATAGCCAGAAATTCAAACCTATGAATTATTTTCCGCTAGTCGCCCCTCTGAGCCTTTCCTTAGCCTTCCATGAACCACAATTCCTTTACCCTGTTACAAAAACAAAACAAAATAAAAAAATATATATAAATCAACCTACCCAATTTAGAATAAGTCTGAGAATAGAATGAGGAAGAAAGAAGAAGAGAAAAACCTGTGTAAACAAAAATTAGTTAGTTGCTTCAGAAAATAAAGAAAAGAAGTTTCCATCCAAAGAAAAGAAAAAAAAATAAAATAAATAAAAACTCCAAAATAAAAATAAATAAAAGGAGTCAAAAGCCAAAGAAAAAGAAAAAAAATATGGCTAAGGATGGAAACAAAGTGTAGAAGCAAAAGTAAATAACAAGGTTTTCTCTAGTTACATAATATGAAGACTCTATTATCTCAGACTTGTCCTTTTTGAATATCCATTTCCTTCCTTCTTAAACCATCTCCTAATCCCCATAACACCTAATAAAGACCTCTAGCTCAATTAGGAATAGGTTAGTTTGATAGTAAGTGGCAGATGTGTTTGATCGACTCCGGCTTCCTTGTTGTCATTGAGTTTGTAAGGTAAAGTGTGCCCACTGCACACTGGAGTAGCGAAACTTGAGCGGAAAAATCAGAGTGGTTTTTTTCTTGACATTTTTGTGAGGACCTACTTAAGGACGCTATTCCGAGTTTTTAGAAACGAACCTGCTAGGCATTTTCATAGTATTACTCATAGTATATGTATTTGTATCATAGATGATTGATTATTATGAATATATTAGTTTAGGTTTTTGACTTGGTTATTCTTATTCAATTGCTAGTGAGATGTATAGATAGTTGAGACATGAATGAGGAAACAATAGTTTTATTTCTTAGTCGTTGTAGTATAGATGAAGTTTGTGAGTACCTTCACTGGAAAACTCTCACGAGGCTATAACTCGTCCACTAGGGAATTCCTAGTGGTTTAAGTCCTTGTTGCATATGGTCAATGTAATCGCGACTCAAATAAAATGAGAGTAGTTAGAACTCCATTTTTGGTCACTTATTCTAATTTCTCATATTTGCTTGAGGACAAGCAAAATGCTGTTTGGGGGTGGTTTGATAAGAGCCCAAAATTGTAGTTTTAACCCCTTAACAATCGTACTTTTAGACCAATTATGTGAATAATAAGTAAGAGTTAATCTCGATTCACGTGTTTTTATGCATTTCAGGCTTCAAAGTCCATTATGTGCAGAAATGTGCCACTTTAGCGAGATAAAGGAGCAAAGGTCGGTTGCTAAGGAGTTCTGTGATTAAAGGCCAATTTCCAAGAAGACAAAGCCTCTGTAAAGCCCGGTCAAAAGATGAAAAGTCAAAGTCCACGCGGGCGTAAAATGAAAGCACAAAGTCAATGAGAACTTCCAAAGACCATATCTTTGGACTCAGACCTCGGAATTGGGCCTACCTTATGTCAAAACGACCGGCTCGGAAAGAGCTTTCCAATGGTCCAAGCCTTGGCCCAATCAGAGGAGCAAAAGTGGACAAAAAGTCTGTCGAAGTCAACTGCAGCTGAATAGGCCTTTTTGGACTGAAAGAATTGGGTTTTGGGCCTGATTCTCTGGCCCAAAACATGGATCCAAGCCCATGCACGATTTTTGGATCTGAACATATAAAAACCAAAGCTTAGCTCTTTGTTAATGGTAGATAGTTAGGTTAGAAAATAAATTAGGTTAGGATAAGAAAAGTAGCCATTAAACCTTAGTTCTAGATCTAGTTTTACATTAATTAATTAGTTTTTATTCTTGCCTTAAATTTAGTATTAAATTATTGTTATTGCTATTCATTAGATAAATAAATTTAATTAGTTCTCCATAATCTAGTTTCATTTTCATTTATTTATTAGCTTAAATCCTTAGATTTACTTATTTGTCATTATTAGTTTAATTCAATTATTGCATGAGTAGTTTCGAATTGAGTTTAAACAAGTAAAGTTCAAATCTTTATATTATGTCTTGTTAAGATTCCATGAGAAATGATAGTTTAATGACTCTAGGCTAACCCTCCATTAGAGGGTTGAGGAAGCCTTCAAGAAAACTTGATTTTGTTAGCTTAGAATTTGTCCTGATAATCTATTCAATTCTAGAAGTAATTAGTTCACCATGAGAATGGGTTTAATGCTTCACATGCTAGTTATTACTTGGTAGAGATTGCCATGAATAGTTAGGGATTAGATTTACCAATTGTTACGCGATAGCATTTCAATTTGGAGTGCGACAGTTCTTGGTTAGTAGATTAAGTAGAGTTAAGGCGGAATCAATCCCCCTAATTCCTTATCATAGAGTCCAGTTAGTATTTCTGTAGTTGAATTATCGTATCTTGTTAGTATAAATTGAATCCGTAGTATAATCATAGAATAGATATTTCATATAACACATTACTCTCACCATTGTTCTTTTTGTTTGTTCAATTGAATTTGTTTAAGTCTTGAGAGTTAAGAGTGGAACGATTCCGTACTCTATATATTGCATGAATATATATGTGAGAGTAGGAAATAAATTATTGATACCGTAAGAATAAGGTTAGAGTAATCTAATTGAGTTTTTACGGGTTATCACAACCCTATTTAATAATTAAAAAAAAAAAAAAAAAAACAATGGTGGTGGGACAGCTGTTGCGCAGCAATTCTAATATTTTGGGTTTTCCTAATTTTCGGTGGTGCAAATGTTGGGGATGGTGGTGGGAGTGGTTTGGGTAATGTTTTGAATTTGGGCGTGGTTGTATTTAGGTTTCTTTTTTTTTTTTTTTTTTTAGGTTATGGTTTTGAATTTGGTAATGGCAGAAATGGAAAGAATCGTGATTCTATTTTGTTTGGAAGAAGGAGACGCACGCGCGTCACATGTGCGTACCTTGGGCCCAAGCCCAAATCGATTTCGAAATTCGTCGATTTTTTGCTCAACTTCAACCTAAAATTGTCGCTTCGTTACCGGTCCGATTTTTGCGAATGAGTTATGGAAATGATTAGGAAAGAATTTCCAATCCAATGATCCATAAAACACTCAATTCTGACTGTGGATGACATATAAGAAGATGGAAAATGCCTCAAAGTGCTTGTATGACGTAAGTTATGCGAACGAATGAAATCTAAATTCATAGATAATGTTAACCCAAATCAAAATACGATTAAATGGCTTAAGCAACACAAATGGAAAGTTGAACAATCCAGTACAGAAAAACGAACATCCCACCCCCAAACAAATTTTAGACAACAGAGTTTGAACATTTGTTTTTAAAAGTGGGTCTTTTAAAGTCAGATTCCCAAGACTTCCTAACTTACTATTTTTATGATTTTAACAATTTTTATTTTTTATGAATAAGATTTAATATACGGAAAAAAAAACAAGAAAGCAATAAATGCATAATTCACACCATAGAGGAACATGACTCAAAAATCGAGAAAACATGCAAGAGTGGAAAACGTGAATTATGTTAAACGTGGACTTAGGATCTAGTACTTATAGCCACACACTCCTTAGGGAGGGCCCGGTTACCTGAGTGGTGCACTTACCAATATATGGAATTGCAAGGAAGTACACCAAACAACAAAATGAGCCATTTATAGTCAGATACTCGAGACTTTAACAAATAACTGGATATATATATACCCTTCAGTTTTCCATATATCAACAACCTAAAGAGTTGGGGGGCTTTCCATAAATAAATAACCAGGAATGCACCCCCAAACAGAATCAAACCCCAAGATTCTCTACGATGCAACTTATTGGAATGAAGGCGAAGTCTGATGGATCTAGAATGTAACCGCGCATGCACCTTCTTTTTCGCCTTTGAACGAGAGGGTTTCAAAATGAATGATCATGAAAAAATGGATGTTTGTGGAAGATATGGTGGATATGGATGAATTTTAGATGTAAGGAATGGAAGAAATGAGAATGTAGGTTTGTCACAAAACTCATTCATGGTGTAGGTCAAAATTGTCTCAATTCTGAAAATGAAGGTGTCAAGTGTCTTTCCCTTGGGAATTATTTCTGTATTAAGAGGATTTAGAAAATCATTAAGTACAGAAGAAACAAAAGGGTCAAGCGCAAACTCCAGGTTCCTTTGAAAGCGCATCTAGTCATTCGGAAACGTGGTTTTGAAATAAATATGAGCTAAGTTCTCGATCATGCTAACCTCTCCATCAATATTCGTATAAGACAACTGTTTGATCATTTTAAAAACGTTAACCGCATCGGAAAGATGGCCAAAGGACAAGGACATCGAACCATCGCGGCAGTTTATAAGCGCATTGGCAGTTGCCAAGAAAGGATGCCCTAAAATGATTGGAATAGAATCGTTAGCAACTTCTATATCGAGGATAACAAAATCCGCAGGATAGTAGAAATCATGAACCTTACCCAGCACATTTTCCACTACACCCTTAGGATACTTGATAGACCTATCAGCTAGTTGCAACGTCATTGTTGTGGGTTGCATTTCCTATAGACCTATTTGTTTATATAAATAATAAAGGAGTAAGTTAACACTCACCCCGAGGTCTAATAAAGCAGTGGTCGTGTGAGTATCCCCTAAGGTGCATTATACAGTTGGACGACCAGGGTCCTTGTACTTAACGACTCCATTGTGTTTCATTAAAGTTGGAAACTGTTCCGTTAAAAAGGCATCTTTAGGAATCTTTGTCTTACGCCTAGTAGTACACAACTCTTTAAGAAACTTAGCATGATGAGGTAACTTTTTAATCGCTTCAAGAAAAGGTAAGTTTATCGTTAGATTTTTAAAAACTTCCCTAATCTCGTCAAAATTTGTATCCTTGTTTAACATAACTAATTTTTGAGAAAACGATGGTTTCTCTCTATATTTAGCATATGGATCAACAGGATGGTTAACCTTGCTTTTCTGTTTCTTAGGCTGTGGTTTAACTAGTACCTTTACAGGGGTAAGATCTTCAGTTTTTGTTTCGATATCTAGTGTAATATCTGGTGTAGGGACTACTGGTGGGGTAACTATAAACATAGTTACTTTGTTATCCACCACTCTGCCTGGACAGAAAGTGGTGATGGAATTTATCTCACCTACGTTTGCATTTTCGTTACTAGTATTACCGTTTACCTCAAAGGCTGTGTTTGGTGTTTTAGGATTAGGTATCGCTTGTCCTGGAAACACACCTTTTGGTTGTACTTTCTCTTGAGCTAATCACTGTAAGGAAAGTTAGATAGCTTGTAAAATCTGTTGTTGAGATTGCATAAAGGTATCAAAACGATCTGGTTGTGGAGTAGTATTTGCTACTAGTTGTGTGACAGGAACTATGTCACATTGATTATTAATGGGTGGGTTTTGGTAGTTATTATTTACCGGAACGATACCTTTATTAGTATTATAATTATTATTGTTATAATTATTATAATTACCCTGACCTTGTCCTTGTCGTGGTTGAGTTTGGTTGTTATAATTATAATTACCCTGACCTTGTCCTTGCCTTGGTGGACCTTGGTTGTAATTGTTTGTTGGCCTAACATTTGGGTTAAACAACCTTGGAGGTTGTTGATTATTTCGCCAACCGAAGTTGGGGTTTTGTCGCCAAGCTGCGTTAGGTTTGCTATTAATGGAACAAACATTATCTTGTTGTGATTGTTGTTGTTCATAGACGAAAGGACAATAGGAGTCGGGATGCTCTTGACTCAAACAGAAATTACATGGATTGGAGTTGACATTCATGACGGGGATAGGCGTTTGTTGAACAGAAATAGCCTCTACCTTTTTAGTTAGATATTCGATTAAATTTTTAAGTTTCGGATCGGGTTTCATCTCAAACATACCGGCGGCCTTTACTGTTGTAGAAGAACTAGTGTTGCGGGAGATATCGTCACTACCCCCCCCCATTATTACGCTTAGTTTGATCTTCTAAAAATTTATAAGCCTCTGAGGCTCCCTTACTTAGGAAACTACCCCCATTCATTATGTCAAGCACCTCCTTGTGGTGGTGTAACAGTCCCTTGAGAAAGGCACGAACTAGCGTGTCTTTCGCGAGGTTATAATGTGGACACTCAATAAGTAGATCGGTGAAATGATTCCAAGCCTCTGAAAATGATTCATGAGGATTCTGTCGAAAAAAAATGAATCTTGGAAAGCATTTCATCAGTCTTCAGTGGTGGGTAAAAATGTTCCATAAACAGTTGAACAAGTTTAGCCCACGAGTCCACAGAATTAGGCGCTTGGGCAGTTAGCCAAGACACCACCTTATCGACTAAAGTGAAGGGAAATACCCTTAGTTTAATTTGTTCAGCACCAACTGTAGGATGGTGGAATGTAGTAAGGACTTGGCCAATCCTACGCATGTACTGATAAGGTTTTTCATTGTCTAACCCTTGAAAAATGGGTAACAAATTAAATATATTCGGGGGGATTCGGAAAACCCCCACTGGGTCTGATAGAACGATGCAAGATTTAGGGCTATCGTTTAAGGCTTTGTAAAAGTCAGAGAGAGGTGACTCTCTTTCTTCAGCCATTACTTCAGGTGGTGTGTGTGGTATATTAGCTAGAAGTGTAGTTAGTGGTATACTAGAAAGGCGTGTTTGTTGATGTTGCCGGTTGATTACGTTAGGCATTTTTCTTTGGCCTGACCTTAATTTCATGCAAGGCTAAGCCAATCGTAACGAAACACAACAACACTCCAAACAATCCTGATATGCTAGTATGAACCTCTAACATGAGATGCGAGGTGTGGAAGAAAAGAGTACCTGAATGCCTCCTTGCTTCGCTTATGAATAGCGTCTTGTTTACGCGTGCTTAGTGTGTATAACAAGTTAAAACACTGAAAACTATGAAGAAATGGAAATTTGAAACAAACCTGTGGAAATCGGGCAGTTTCAAAAGAGGGCGCAGGTCACGCTCAGAATAGGCCTAAGTAGGGCGCAGGTCGCGCTCAGGTCAAGCTGGAGTTCCAGGCATTTGGGCACGGGTGGCGCTCCAATTTAGCCTTGGTAGGGCGCAGATCGCGCTCAGGGAAAACCTCAAGGTCCAGGCGCTTCAGCACGGGGGGCACTCGTGTTTTGCCTTGGCAAGGCGCAGGTCGCGCTCAACCAAAATGTGGAGTTACAGGCACTTGGGCGCGGGTGGCACTCCAATTTTGCTTGCCCAGGGCGCGGGTCGCGCTCCGTGTAATTCTTCGAGGAAAATTTTCGGTGCTGAAACGGACAATCACAGTGAGAATCAAACAAGGGTGGGTGGGTTATGGGACTTTGGAAAACTATCAATTTTAAAGAAAACAATCCTAAAGGGAACTAAGATAGCAGCGGCGCCATTTGATAAGACGCTAAAAGTGAATATAATTCTACTCCGAATAAACGATGAAGAATAAACGGAAGTAAAACTAAAACTGAACTATACTCGTGATTATCAAAGATTTCTACTCTCGATACTATTGAAGTAGAGTTGGAATAGAAGATTTGTTCCACTCCTAGTTCTTTAGCATTCAAGTTTTCTATAATTGCGAATCTATCCAAAGTCTAACGAGAGTTTTACGAAGAGAATTCTAAGAACAAGATACTAACTATAATGATTCAACTACGAAATGCTACGGGATACTAAGGTTTGAATCTAGAATAAGAATTAGGGGGGAATTGAATCCACCTTAAATCCAACTTAATAGACTAGCATAGATTGTTGTAATCCAATTCTTACGTTCTTACGGTAAGAAATGGTCATTCTAATCCCTAATTATACATGGCATCTCTACTAATTCATAACTAGCATGTGAGGATGTCCACCCATTCTCATGGTGAATCAACGACCTTCTAGAGTGGAATAGACTCTTACAACGATTCTACACTACACAATCAAGTTTTCATCAAGGTTTCATCAAACCCCTCTAATGGAGGTTTAGCCTTGATTAATCAAACTATCATTTACATATGAATTAACACTAGACATCATAAAAAGATTGGAACTTTGCTTATTTAAACTCAAATGGAAACTACTCATGCAATAATTGATTTAAACTAATAATGACAAATAAGTAAATCTAAGAATTGAAACTAATAATTAATGGAAAACGAAGTTAGATTATCAAGAACTAAATATTTTATTGATCTAACAACTAAATAACAATCATTCAATACTAAAATTAAAACAAGAATAACAACTAATTAATTAATTGAAAAACTAGATCTAGAACTAAGCTTTTATGGCTACTCTAATGGCTACTTTCTATCCTTAGCTAATTGATACTTAAGAGCTAAGTCTTATGTGTGGAAATGGAGGAGACCAGATCCACATTTTTGTACATGGGCTGAAACCAAAGCCCAATTTCTTCAGTCCACAGGGCCCTTTTCAACTGGCTTTGACTTCAATAGGCTTTTTGTCCACTTTTCCTCATTTGATTGGGTCAAGATTTGGACCATTGGAAATCTCTTTTCGATCCGGTCGTTTTGATATAAGGTATGCCCAATTCTGAGGCCTGAGTCCAAAGATACGATCTTCGGAAGTTCTGCTGAACTTTTATGTGTTGTTTCTCCCCGTCATGGCCTTTAATCACAGAACTTCTTAGCAACCAACCCTTGCACCTTTATATCGCCAACGTGGCACATTTCTGCACATAATTGACTTCAATGCCTAAAATACATAAAAGCACATAATTAGCATTAACTCTTATTTATTACTCGCATAATTGGTCTAAAAGTATTATTGTTAAGGGGTTAAAACTACAGTTTTAGGCTTTTATCACAAGGCAAAGTTCGAGCGCCCCACGCGCTGAAACGCCTGGAGCTCGAGTTGGACCTGAGCGCGACCCACGCCCTCTACTGAAACTGCCCGCTTTCCACAGGTTTGTTTAAAACTTCCATTTCTTTAAGGTTTTTAGTGTTCTAACTTGTTATATACACTGAGCACGCGTATACAAGACGCTATTCATAAGCAAAGCAAGGAGGCATTCAAGTACTCCTTTCTTCCACAACTCGCATCTCCTGTTAGAGGTTGATACTAGCATATCAGGATTGTTTGGAGTGTTGTTGTGGTTCGTTAAGATTAGTCTTAGCCTTACATGAGATTAAGGTCAGGCCGAAGAAAAACGCCTAACGTAATCAACCGGCAACGTCAACAAACTCGCCTTTCTAGTATACCACTCACTACACCTCTAGCTAATATACCACACACACCACCTGAAATAATGGCTAAAGAAAGAGAGTCTCCTCTCTCCGACTTTTACAAAGCCTTGAACGATAGCCCTAAATCTTGCATCGTTCTATCAGACCCAGTGGGGGATTTCTGAATCCCCCAAAATATATTTAATTTGTTACCCATTTTTCATGGGTTAGACCATGAAAAACCTTATCAGCACATGCGTAGGATTGACCAAGTCCTTACTACATTCCACCATCCTACGGTTGGTGCTGAACAAATTAAACTAAGGGTATTTTCTTTCACCTTAGCCAATAAGGTGGCGTCTTGGTTAACTGCCCAAGCGCCTAATTCTGTGGACTCGTGGGCTAAACTTGTTCAACTGTTTATGGAACATTTTTACCCACCACTGAAGATAGATGAAATTCTTTCCAAGATTCATTTCTTTCGACATAATCCTCATGAATCATTTTCAGAGGCTTGGAATCGTTTCACTGATCTTCTTATAGAGTGTCCACACCATAGCCTCGCGAAAGACACATTAGTTCGTGCCTTTTTCAAGGGACTGTTACACCACCACAAAGCGGTGCTTAGCATAATGAATGGGGGTAGTTTCCTCAGTAAAGGAGCCTCAGAGGCCTATAAATTTCTAGAAAATCAAACAAAGCATAATAATAACTGGGGTGGTAGTGACGATATCCCCCATTCCGCTAGTTCTTCCTCAACAGTTAAGGCTGCCGGTATATTTGAGATGAAACCCGATCCTGAGCTTAAAAACTTAATCGAATCTCTCACTAAAAAGGTAGAGGCTTTTGCTATTCAACAAAAGCCTACCCCTGTCATAAATGTCAACTCTATTCCCTGTAATTTCTGTTTGAGTGCTGGGCATCCTGACTCCTATTGTCCTCTAGTCTATGAACATCCATCCGCACAGCCGGACAATGTTTATTCCATTAATAGCGAACCTAACGCACCTTGGAGACAAAAGCCCAATTTCGGTTGGCGAAATAATCAACAAGTTACACCTCCAGGGTATAATAATCAAAATGTTAGGCCATCACCAAATTACAACCAAGCTCCCCATAGACAAAGACAAGGTAATTATAATAATTATAACAATAATAATTATAATGCTAATAAAGGTATCGTTCCGGTTAATAATAACTATCACAACCCACCTGTTAATAATCAGCGTGAGATAGTTCCAATTACACCACCTGTGACCACTACGCCTACACAACCGGATCGTCTTGACTCCTTCATACAAGTTAGCCAACAACTTTTCCAAACCATGGCTTAATCTAACCAACAGGTTTTACAATCCATTAATCATTTAACTCAACAGTTAGCCCAAGAGAAAGCCCAACCAAAAGGCGTGTTTCCAGGTCAAGCGTTACCTAATCCTAAAACACCAAACACAGCCTTTGAGATAATCGGTAATACTAGTAATGAAAATAGAAACGTAGGTGAGTTAAATGCTATCACCACTCTCCGTTCTGGCAAAGTGGTTGATAATGCCGTAAGTATGCCTGTGGTTACCCCACCAGTGGTCCCTACACCTGATATTCTACTAGATACCGAACTAGAAACTGAATATCCTACCCCTGTAGAGGTACCAGTTAAACAACAACCTAAGAAACAAAAAGCCAAGGTTAAACATCTTGTTGACCCTTATGCTAAATATAGAGAGAAACCACCGTTTCCCCAGAGATTAGCAATGTTAACCAAGGATACGAATTTCGATGAGATTAGGGAAGTTTTTAAAAATCTAAAGATAAACCTTTCTTTTCTTGAAGCAATAAAAAAGTTACCTCACCATGCTAAGTTTCTTAAAGAGTTGTGCACTACTAGGCGTAAGACAAATATTCCTAAAGACGCCTTTTTAACTGAATAGTTCCCAACTCTATCTAAAAATAATGGAATCGTTAAGTACAAAGACCCTGGTCGTCCTACTGTACAATGCACCTTGGGGGATAATCACACGACCACTGTTTTATTAGACCTAGGGGCGAGTGTTAACTTACTCCCTTATTATTTATATAAACAAATCGGTCTACAAGAGATGCAACCAACGAAAATGACGTTGTAATTAGCGGATCGTTCTATTAAGTATCCTAAGGGTGTGGTTGAAAACGTGCTAGTTAAAGTTCAAAATTTTACTACCCGGCCCGACTTTCGCATATCCTCGACCGCGAGAAGTTGTTAACGACTCTGTTCCTATCATTTTAGGGCATCCCTTCTTAGCTACTGCCAACGCGCTCATAAACTGCCGCAATGGTTCGATGTCCTTATTCTTTGTCCATTTTTCTGTTGAGGTAAATGTTTTTAAGACGATTCAACAGTACCCAGATGCGACTGTCGATGGAGAGGTTAGCATGATCGAGAGCTTCGCTCAAGATTATTTTGACAACACATTTCCTGATAATCAGATGCCCAAATTTCTTTCCTTTGGAAGTTCAGACTCTAACGTTTTCGTCCCTACACTAGTCGATACCCATCTTATGGATGAGGACGAGATAGATGACTTTCTCAAAGATATAGAGGAATACCATAGTAATGTGGATGTGACCAAGCTGGATGAGGAATTCGACGAGTTTTTTAGAGCAGGTGATGATTCACCCTATCAAGACCTACCTAGCACACCATTCCCTTGATTCCCCTCCTTCCACCCTTTCAAAGGAACCTAGAGTTCGCACTTGATCCTCTTGTTTCTCCTGTGCTTCATGATTTTCTAAACTCTCCTGTTAAGAAAATACTACCTAAAGAGCCATCTAACACTTTCATTTTCAGTTGTGTGATAATACCAACCCATGCCATAAATTAGTTTTACGCTAAACCCACATTCTCATTTTTTCAATTCCTTCCTTCTAAAATTCATCCATATCCACCATATCTTCCACAACCATCCACTTTTTCACACTCATTCACTTGGCCACCGTTTCGTTGGAGGAAAAAGAAGACTTTGCATGCTAAGTTAGGTTCTAGATTCATCAGTATTCACTCTCATCCCGCTAGCCCACGTTTTGGGCAATCATGGTGCTTGATTTTGTTTGGGTATGTTTCCTGTGATCATTATATATGGAACGATCCACAACTCTTTAGGTTTTTGATAAATGGAAAATTGCAAGGTATATATTTATATATCCAGTTATTTGTTAAAGTCTCGAGTATCTGACTATAAAAGACTCATTTGTTGTTTGGTGTACTTCCCTCCACGTCCATATATTGGTAAGTGCACCATTCAGGTAATTGGGCCCTCCCTATGGAGTGTGTGGCTGTAAGTACCGGATCCTAAGTCCACGGTAAACATAATTCACGTTTTCCACTCTTGCATGTTTTCTCAGTTTTTGAGTCATGTTTCTCTATGGTGTGAATTATGCATGTATTGCATTATTGTTTTTATTAGTTCGGATGTTAATTTTGAATTCCGTAGTTAAATTTGAATTCGGTAGTTAATTATATTTTAATTTCAATTTTAATATAATTTGGTTCTTTTCAAATTGTGAATTGTTTTTATTGTTAATTGATAACAGCCCAAAACTGTAGTTTTAACCCTGTAACAGACATACTTTTAGACCAATTATGTGAGTAATAATTAAGAGTTAACACTGATTACGTGTTTTTATGCATTTCAGGCTTCAAAGTCTATTATGTGCAGAAATGTGCCACTTTAGCGAGATAAAGGAGCAAAAGTCGGTTACTAAGGAGTTCCGTGATTAAAGGCCAAGATTCAAGAAGACAAAGCCTTTCTAAAGCCCGTCAAAGTTGAAAAGTCGACGCTGGGCGTAAAAAACAAAGACACAAAGTTAAGCGAGAACTTCCGAAGGCCATATCTTTGGACTCGGACCTCAGAATGGGGCCTACCTTATGTCAAAACGACCGGCTCAGAAAGAGCTTTCCAATTGTCTAAGTCGTGATCCAATCAGAGGAGCAGAAGTGGACAAAAAGTCTGTTGAAGCCAACTGCAGCTGAAGAGGCCTTTTTGGACTGAAAGAATTGGGTTTTGGGCCTGATTCTCTGGCCCAAAACATGGCTCCAAGCCCATGCACGATTTTTGGATCTGAAAGTATAAAAACAAAAGCTTAGCTCTTTGTTAATGGTAGATTTTTTAGTAGAGAATAGTAGATTTTTAGGTTAGAAAATAAAGGAGCTTAGAATAGAAAGTAGCCATTATAATAGCTTCTAGATCTCGATTTAATTGTTTTAATTAAGTTTAATTTCAAATCCAATTCTTGTTTTAGATTAAACTATTAGAATCATTACTCTTAATTAGTTTGATTAATAAAATAGCTAGTCGTTAAATTTCGATTCTTGTCATTTACATTTGTGTTAGATCTGATTCATTTACTACTTGTTATTCAATTCTTAGTTATTAATTAGATTTTAATTATTGTTTAATTTAGATTAGTAAATTTCAATTCTTTATATCATGTTTAGTTTAACTTTAATCGGAAATGATTAGTAATGATTCTCGGCTAAACCTCCATTAGAGGGGGTTGAGAAGCCTTGATGAAAGCTTGATTCCGACTATCGTAGAATCATCGTAATTTCCTTTCCACTCTAGAAACGATTAGTTCACCATGAGAATAGGTTTAATCGTTCACATGCTAGTTATGAATTGGTAGGAATGCCATGTGTAATTAGGGATTAGGAAGAACCAATTGTTCTGCGAAGCAATTCAATTCGGATTACTTACGATTAAATGGATTAATAGGATTAAGTCGAAGTTAAGGTGGAATCAATCCCCTCTAACTCCTTATCATCGAATCAACGTAGCATTCCCTTAGTTATTTTGATAACCGACTAGTTGCATCTTGTAGGTAGTTGCATCATAGTCTAGTTGCCTTTTCATAAATCTCTCATTAGACCTTAAGTAGAGTAATTACACGTGATAACACAGCATGCGGAAGGACTAGGAGTGGAACGAATCACTCTACTCCACTATATCTCATAGGATTGAGAGTAGAAATCTTTGATAAATTAGGCACGTAATAAGTTTAGTTTTACTTACGTTTAGAGTTTCATCGCTTTATTTCTTAGGTAAAACTATTCAATTTTACGTTTATCATTAATCCCACATTCCCAAATTGTTTGGGGGTGGTATTATTTACTCTAGCATGATTTGTTATATGATCCTCCATTTTAGAAGTTGTTTTGGAGTGATAGTTGAGAATATTGCCGATATTGGCATGCCTAAGATTAGATATGGTGGTAGGATGAAATCTATAAGAGTTTAGAAGTTACTATTCTAAATTCAGTCTAAGAGATATTAGGTTTGTATTAGAATCAAGAATATGGGTAGTTTTCGTTTCCGGTTTTGGAAATTTTTGTTTTCGGCAATTGCCTTAAAACTTTTTGGAAACTTCCCGATTCGTTTTGGAAACTCAAACCTATATAAACTTCATTCATTCTTCACACAAAACTCACATCTCTCACCTTTCACTCCCACGTTTTCCTTCTTTTTCTTTTTTTTTTCCTTCTCACTTCCTCATTTCAGCACCTCGGAGCGCACTTGCGCCCCAGTGGAGCGCCACTTGCGCCCTAGGCACTATCAGTCAAATTTTACCCTGAGCGCGCCCCGCGCCTTACCCAGGCATAGGTTAAGCGCGACACGCGCCCAAAACATTGTTAGTCCAAAATGCTTTGGAGCGCGACCCGCGCCTATACAAGGCCTCAGTTGAGCGCACCCCGCACCCTGACCCCCGTGGGCACGAAAAATTCTGATTTTTTATGGGTTATTCCAGACTCATTTGTAGTTATTCTACAGGGTAGTTTGTGGTGACATCTCCTACAGTCATACCCAAGCAATCTTTCGATGACTTGATGGGAAGCGAGTCTTATGGACATTGGTTCCGCGATAGGATATGATCTTGCAGTTAGGATGACACCATCTACTGGCTTGGCAAGTTATCATGGCATGGCAGGACACAAAGGAACCTCATCTCTTTAAAGATGATGAGGACGAGGAGGACAATTAAGCGGGAGATAAGGTAAGTTTTTAGTTCAGTTAGTGTCTGCTTATGTCCCAAGCAATTTATTTCTTATTAACCCCATAACGGGTAGAACTCCAATAGAGTTGCATCAGTTTATTTTCTATACTAGTATGTTTTAACATTGTTTTGCAGATGTTCCAGAATTTCACGCGTTTCCATGGTATTTCTCTACCCTATTTATTTAAATACTTTAAGGACAAAGCATGCTTCTTGTTTAGGGGGGGGCATAGAAACACGTGTAATTAAGGCATCTGTTAGGATATAGATATGTATAATATACACTTGTTTTCTAGTTAAAAATTCAAAAATTTTAAAAAATAAAAAATAAATAAAAGTTATGTTATACACTTAGGAATATTGGTATTGTTTTCTTTCTATATGCTCGGAATAATCTAGAAGTCTCACGTAGCTTTTGCATTAGAATAATTTGTAGAAACTTAGGTTAATATATAGGTAATAATCTTTGCATCTATCTATAAATATATTACATGAGTATCTTGATTGTTTGGTAGTAAGTTTCTGAAACCTAGGCTAGAGTACTTATTCTACAAATCCTGTGAGAATATAGCCTAAAGTCTTATATGAGTGAAACATTAGAGAAATGACACAAGGGAGAAGTAAAATCCGGATAGAGAAATCGCACGTCCACTTGCTTGATCATTATACTATATCCTAAGCGAGAATTTAGGCCCTCTTTGGATCGATATAGCCAGAAATTCAAATCTACGAATTATTTTCCGCTAGTCGCCCCTCTGAGCCTTTCTTTAGCCTTCCATAAACCGCAAATCCTTTACCCTGTTACAAAACAAAACAAAATAAAAAAAATCAACCTACCCATTCATTGAATAAGTCTGAGAATAGAGATGTAGAATAGAAAAGAGAAAGACCTTTGAAAGTTAGTTGCTTCAGATAAGAAAAGAAAGTTTTCATCCAAATAAAAAAATAAAAATAAAAGAAAACAAAGAGTTAGAACTCCAAAAATAGAATCAAAGGAGTCAAAAGCCAAAGAAAAAAAAATATGGCTAAGGATGGAAACAAAGTGTAGAAGCAAAGGTAAAGAACAAGGTTTTCTCTAGTTTCATAATATGAAGATTCTATTATCTCAGACTTGTTCTTTTTTAATATTCATTTCCTTCCTTCTTAAACCATCTCCTAATCCCCGCAACACCTAATAAAGACCTCTAGCTCAATTAGGAATAGGTTAGTGTGATAGTAAGTGGCAGATGTGTTTGATCGACTCCGGCTTCCTTGTGTGTCATTGAGATTGTAAGGTAAAGTGTGCCCACTGCACACTGGAGTAGCGAAAACTTGAGCAGAAAAATTAGAGTGGTTTTTGTCTTGACATTTATGTGAGGACCTACTTAAGGACGTTATTCCGAGTTTCCAGAAACGGACCTGCTAGTACATTTCATAGTATTACTCATTGTATATCTGTTTATTTGTAGATGATTGATTATTATGTATATATTAACTTAGGTTTCAACTTGATTATTCTGTATCCATTGCTAGTGAGATATATAGATAATTGAGGCATAGATAAGGAAACAATAGTTTTATTTCTTAGTCGTTGTAGTATAGATGAAGTTTGTGAGTACCTTCACTGAAAAACTCTCACGAGGCTATAACTTGTCCACTAGGGAATTCCTAGTGGTTTAAGGCCTTGTTGCATATGGTCAATGCAATCGCACTCGGCGAAACGAGAGTAGTTAGAACTCCATTTTTGGTCACTTATGCTAATTTCTCATATTTGCTTGAGGACAAGCAAAATGTTGTTTGGGGGTGGTTTGATAAGAGCCCAAAATTGTAGTTTTAACCCCTTAACAATAATACTTTTAGACCAATTATGCGAGAATAAATAAGAGTTAATGCTGATTACGTGCTTTTATGTATTTCAAGCATTGAAGTCAATTATGTGCAGAAATGTGCCACTTTGGTAAGATAAAGGAGCAAGGGTTGGTTGCTAAGGAGTTCTGTGATTAAAGGCCAAGATTCAAGGAGAAAATGCCTTTGTAAAGCCCGGTCAAAAGCTGAAAAGTCAAAGTCAATGCGGGCAGAAACATCACACAAAAGTTAGCAGAACTTCCGAAGACCGTATCTTTGGACTCAAGCCTAGAATTGGGCGTACCTTATGTCAGAACGACCGGCTCGGAAAGAGATTTCCAGTAGTGCAATCCTTGACCCAATCAGAGGAGCAAAAGTGGATGAACGAAAGGTCTATTAAAGTCAAAGCCAGCTAGAAAGGGCCCTGTGGACTAAAGAAATTGGGCTTTGGGCTCGATTTTTCAGCCCAAAATATGGCTCCTCAACCCATGCACGAAAATGTGGATCTGGTCTCCTCCATTTCCACACACAAGACTTAGCTCTAAAGTAATAGTTAGATTAGATAGAAGGTAGCCATTAGAGAATAATCTAGATCTAGTTTTGAGAATTTTTAATTAATTAATTAATTAATTTTTCATACCTTGTTTTAGATTAGTTATTTGAATCATTGTTTATCATTCATTAGATAAATAAAATAGTTAGTTCTTGCTAATATCGATTTTGTATTTAAAATTACTTAGATCTAATTTCAATTCTTGTTTGTTATTCATTTCTTAGTTATTTAATTTCGAATTGAATTCTTGAGTAGATTGATATAGCAAAGTTATAATCTTTATATTATGTCTTATTCAATTTCATATGGAAATGATAGTTTGATAAATCAAGGCTAAACCTCCATTAGAGGGGTTTGATAAAGCCTTGATAAAAACTTGATTGTGTAGTGTATAATCGTTGTAAGAGTCTATTCCACTCTAGAAGGTTGTTGATTCGCCATGAGAATGGGTTGGACTTCCTCACATGTTAGTCATTATTTGGTAGAGATTGCCATGATTGATTAGGGATTAGAACGACCAATTCTTATCGTAAGAACGTAAGAATTGGATTACAACAATCTATGCTAGTTTATTAAGTTGGATTCAAGGTGGATTCAATCCCCCCTAATTATTTATCTAGATTCAAACCTTAGTATTCCGTAGCATTTCGTAGTTTAATCATTTTATTTAGTATCTTGTTATTTAAATTTACATCGTAGTATAATCCCACCATTACTCTCATTAGACTTTGGATAGACTCACAATATTAGAAAACATTGAATGCTAAAGAACTAGGAGTGGAACGAATCTTCTATTCCAACTCGATTTCGATAGATTCGAGAGTATAGAAATATTTCATAAATATAGTATTCGTAAAGTTTTAGTTTTACTTCTATTTAGACTTCATCGTTTATTTGTGAGAAGAAGCTATCATTTTTATGTTTATCAGTACATATGTTATTCTGAGTTCAAAGGAGCTTGTCCTTATTTACCACTAATGAGATGTATGAACTTCTGAGAATAAATAAGGAAACAAGACCCTTTATACTAAATAGAAGAAGTTTGTGAGTACCTTCACTGGAAAACTCTCATGAGGCTTAAAGCTCGTCCATTAGGGAAGTCCTAGTGGTTTAAAGCCTTGTTGCATATGGTCAATGCAATCGCACTCTGTGAAACTAGATTAGTGTAACGTATAATAAATCACTCATTTGTGATCTTAGTTTTTTCTCTCATTTTTGCTTAAGGACAAGAAAGATGTTATTTGGGGGTGGTGATCAAGTCCCAAATGTGCATTTTATTACCCGTATATTGCTACATTACAGTCCCTCTTATGTTTAACGAAAAGACAACTCATAGCTTTTATTGCCTTTTTCAGGTTAAAGAGTATTTCAGACCATTTATCATAAAAGCTACGTCTTAGCACCAAAAGGAGCATTAATCACGCTTATTATGAAGACCAGTAGCTGCTATGGAAAATGCTAAAAAAGTCAAGTCAACCAGTCAACAGTCAACAATCAAAGTACTCAATTCAGAAAACCAAAGATGGTGGCCCTTATTTCAAATTATGAAGACTTATCCCTAAACCTATCTTGGTCAAGAAGGCACCAAAAAGCAAAAGCAAAAGTGAAATGGGTGAGATCTCTAGTTTAGAATAGATGAGGGCAAATCTGTAAATAGCAAAAGTAGAGGTATATAATCAGAAAGCAAAGGAGAGAGAACTCATCCATTGTCTTAGGATCCAAGCCATTTGGTTTGTTTATTTTCTTGTCTTGTTTTTCAATTCATGTTTTTAATTTCTTGTTGTTTTATTTTATTTCAATCAACTTGTTATTTCATTTCCTTTATTTCAATCAACTTGTTACTTGTTCTTTGTTTTAATCTTCATCTTGTTTTCTTGTTTCATTTCAATATTTTAATCAATCTTCCTTTCATGTTTTCAAGTTATTTCAATCAATAATCAAAGCTTTCAAGTTCATTAGCTTAGAACCATTCTAATATTCAAGAGTTTACCTTTCTTCTTCTATCTCCCTCACTCAAACTCTAAATAATTTAGGATGAACCTCAACTTCTAATCTAAACTCTTTTAAAGTATACTCACTACAATATTAAAGCTTCATCTCTTCAGTCACAGCATAATTCATAATATCAACATACCAGGGTGCAGAGAGGATCACGTAAAGTTGTTCATTAGGAAAATAATCTAAAATGGGCTCAGAATCACTATCATTATCATCAGTTAACCTAGACAGGTGGTCAGCCACTACGTTTTCAACTCCTTTTTTATCTTTTATCTCCAAGGTGAATTCTTGCAGGAGGGGAATCCATCGGATCAACCTTTGCTTAGCATCCTTCTTCGCGAGAAGGTACCTTAGTGCTGCATGATCAATGTAGATTAAGGTTTTTTAACCTATTAAATAGGGACAAAATTTGTCTAAAGCATAGACAATGGCTAAGAATTCCTTTTCAGTGGTCGTATAATTCCGTTAAGCCTCATTTAGTGGTTTACTTGCATAGTAAACAACTATAGGTCCCTTATCATGTTTTTGACCTAGAATAGCGCCAACAGCGTAGTCGCTGGCGTCACACATGAGCTCAAACAGTTTTGATCAATCAGGAGGTTGAATTATAGGTGTAGTTATTAAGGTGGCTTTCAACTTTTCAAAAGCTTGCATGCATTCCGAGTTAAACTCAACGGGTGCATCTTTTATAAGAAGATTAGTTAAAGGTTTAGCAATTTTTGTGAAATCTTGGATGAATTTTCGATAAAATCTATCATGGCCTAGGAAGGCTCGTATGTCACGGATGTTCCGTGGAATAGGTAGAGTAGAAATTTTGTCTATTTTAGCTTTATCTACTTCTATACCATTTTTAGACACAATGTGACCTAACACTATTCCCTTTTTTACCATGAATTGACACTTTTCCCAATTAAGGACCAGATTCTTTTCCTGAAAATGCGCCAATACTTTGGATAGGTTGGATAAGCAATCGTCGAAAGAATCTCCATAAAGGGAAAATTCATCCATAAACACTTCCATGAATCTCTCCACCATATCACTAAAAATGTGTAGCATGCAGCGTTGAAATGTGGCAAGTGCATTGCAGAGAACGAAGGGCATACGTGCATAAGCATATGTTCCAAAAGGGCAAGTGAAGGTAGTCTTTTCTTGATTTGCTTCATCAATTAAAATCTGAAAGTACCCTGAATACCCATTTAAGAAATAGTAATAAGCATGACCTGCTAAACGTTCAAGCATCTAATCTATGAATGGCAGGGGGAAATGATCCTTCCTTGTGATGGCATTCAGCTTCCGATAATCAATGCAAATCCTCCACATGATGGGAACATGTGCTGGTATTAACTTTCCTTTCTCATTACGGACCATTGTAATCCCAGATTTCTTTGGCACTACATGAATAGGTGATAAAAGGTAAAAACAATAATTTTACCTACGAATAAGTAACGAGACTCAAACGCAAGTAAAACCAAAACTATTTTCGATTCTAATTATCAAAGTTTTCTACTCTCGATGCTATTGCAATATAGCTGGAATAGAAGATTCGTTCCACTCCTAGTTCTTTAGAAGTCTAAGTTAACTACGATTATCAGTCTATCAAGGTCAATGAAAGTAACGATAGAAATTATACTACGATGGAAATTGTACTAAACAAGATACGATAATTCAAACTACAGAATTACTAATTTGACAATATGAGGAGGAATTAGGAGAATTCGATTCCACCTTGATTCAACTTAATCAACTAACAAAGAAATGTCGTAATCCAAATTTCAATGCTTTCGCATAACAAACTGGTATTTCTAATCCCTAATTATTCATGGCAATCTCTACCAAATAATAACTAGCATGTGAAGCAATCAAGCCCATTCTCATAGTGAACTAATTACTTTCTAGAATTGAATAGATTATCACGACGATTTCTAAGCTAACAAAATCAAGTTTTCATCAAGGCTTCCTCAAACCCCTCTAATGGAGGTTTTAGCCTTGAGTCATTAAACTATCATTTCTATATGAAATTAAGCAAGACATGATATAAAGATTATAAATTTACTATATATATTGATCTAATCAAGAATTCAAAACTAAATTAACAATTAAGAAATGATAACAACTAATAACTGAATTTAGATCTAAGTAATTTAATAAACCAAAACTAAATTTATGAATGACTAACTACTTTTATTAATCTAATGAAGAATTATCAATGATTCAATAACTAAATTAAAAACAAGGTAATAAAACTAATTAATGGAGTCTAAGCTAATTTATTTTCTAATCTAGGTCTAGCTAATTTTTTCTGTCTCCTTCCTCCTTTCAAGAAGAGAAAGAGATCCCCAATTTCGTGAATGGGCCTGGAGCCATATTTTGGGCCGGAAAATCGAGCCCAAAACCTAATTTCTTCAATCTACAGAGCCATTTCCAGCTGGATTTGACTTCAATAGACTTTTCATCCACTTATGCTCCTCTGATTGGGTCAAGGTTTAAACCATTGGAAAGCTCTTTCCAAGATGGTCGTTTTGACATAAGGTAGGCCCAATTCCAAGATCTGAGTTCAAAGATACAGTCTTCGGAAGTTCTGCTGAGTTTTGTGCGTTGTTTCTGCCTGCGTTGACTTTTCAACTTTTACCGGGTTTTAAAAAGGCTTTTTCTCCTTGAGTCTAGGCCTTTAATCACAGAACTTCTTAGCAACCAACCCTTGCTCCTTTATCTCACAAAAGTGACACATTTCTGCACGTAATTGACTCCAATGCCTGAAATACATAAAAACACGTAATCAGCATTAACTCTTATTTATTACTCGCATAATTGGTCTAAAAGTATCATTGTTAAGGGGTTAAAAACTACAGTTTTGGGCTCTTATCAAACCACCCCCCAAACAGCATTTTCCTTGTCCTCAAGCAAATATGAGAAATTAGAATAAGTGGCCAAAAATGGAGTTCTAACTAATCTCGTTTCGCCGATTGCGATTGCATTGACCATATGCAACAAGGCCTTAAACCACTAGGAATTCCCCAGTGGACAAGTTATAGCCTCGAGAGAGTTTTCCAGTGAAGGTACTCACAAACTTCATCTATACTATAACGACTAAGAAATAAAACTATTGTTTCCTTATTTATGTCTCAATTATCTATGCATCTCACTAGCAATGAATACAGAATAATCAATTCGAAACCTAAGCTAATATATGCATAATAATCAATCATCTACGAATAAACATATATACAATGAGTAATACTATGAAATGCACTAACAGGTCCATTTCTGAAACTTTTGAATAGCGTCCTTAAGTAGGTCCTCACATAAATGTCAAGACAAAAGCACTCTGATTTTGCTACTCAAGTTTCGCTACTCTAGTGTGCAGTGGCCACACTTTACCTTACAATTTCAATGACACACAAGGAAGCCGAAGTCGATCAAACACATCTACCACTTACTATCACACTAACATATTCCTAATTGAGCTAGATGTCTTTATTAGGTGTTGCAGGGATTAGGAGATGGTTTAAGAAGGAAAGAAATGGATATTCAAAAAGGAAAAGTCTGAGTTAATAGGCCATATTACGTAACTAGAGAAACCCTTGTTCTTTTGCTTCTACACTTTGTTTCCATCCTTAGCCTTTTTATTTTGGATTTTTGACTCCTTTTTATTTTTTTGGAGTTCCAACTCTTTATTTTCTTTTTCTTTTTCTTTTTCTTTTATTTGGATGGAAACTTTCTTTTCTTATTCTTTTCTGAAGCAACTAACTAATTTTTGTTTACACAGGTTTTTCTCTTCTATTTTCTTCACTTATCCTATTCTCAGACTCATTCTATAATGGGTAGGTTGATTTTTTATTTTGTTTTGTTTTTGTAAAAGGGTAAAGGAATTGTGGTTTATGAAAGGCTAAAGAAAGGCTCAGAGGGGTGACTAGCGGAAAATAATTTCATAAGGTTTGAATTTCTGGCTATATCGATCCAAAGAGGGCCTAAATTCTCGTTTAGGGTATGGTATAGTGATCAAGCAAGTGGACGCGTGATTTCTCTATCCGGATTTTACTTCTCTCTTGTGTCATTTCTCAAATGTTTCATTCATATAAAACTTTAGGTTATATTCTCACAGGATTTGTAGAATAAATACTCTAGCCTAGATTTCAGAAACTTACTGCCAAACAATCATAGATACTCATGTAATATATTTATAGATAGATGCAAAGATTATTACCTACATATTAACCTAAGTTTTTAAAAACTATTCTAATGCAAAAGCTAACGTGAGACTTCTAGATTATTAAGAGCATAGGGAAAGAAAACAATACCAATATTCCTAAGTGTATAGTGTAATATATATATATATATATTTTTTATTTTTATTTTTTTTTTATTTTATTTTTTTTTTGAAATTTTTGAAATTTATTGTTCCTATCTATATCCTAACATATGCCTTAATTACACGTGTTTCTATGCCACCCCCAAACAAGAAACATGTTTTGTCCTCAAAGTATTGAAATAAAAAGATAGAAAAATACCATGGAAATGCGTGAAATTCTGGGACATCTGCAAAACAAGGTTAAAACATTCTAATATAGATACAGAAAAACAAATGCAACTCTATATGAGTTCCACTCGTTATGGGGTTACAATAATCAAATTGCTTGGGACATAAGCAGACACGAACTGAAACTAAAAACTTACCTTATCTCCAGTGTTTTAGCGTCATCCTCATCCCCTTCATAGGAAATGAGGTTCCTTCACATCCTGCCACGCCATGATGATTTTCCAGGCCTCACGCCATTTATCCTCTACAATCGCTAACTTGTTCAGCGCCACTTGGTCGGATGGGGTGTAGGGGGCAACCAAATGAGGTTGTAGCGTCCACCCCGCCCAAGTCATTGCACGGAAAGATCGAATAATACAATTTGTGGGTCTCACAATGTCGACCCAACCTAATCCGTGAAACGAGCACAAAAAAGAGGGAAGAAACATATCATAATACGGCAAACTAAAACAGGCATAAGAAGGTACTTATGCCTCATGTTATGGGCTCGTGCTAAACTAGACATTAATGTCTGGGGAATATCATAGAGCATACGTCCCCCAGCTAAAGTAAGGAAAATATCACAAGTTTTGTCATTCGCAGAAAAATAACGTCATTCCCCTCTAATGTTTAGCATGATCCAAAACATAACAATGCCCACGTTTATGGACAGGCTTCCAAGGTCGACGTTATATTCCCCTTGGTCCTCTATCCTAAAGATTCCTGCCCCATAATGCTCATGCAAATCCTCAAAGTTATAAAGGTACATATTATCGACCAAATAGGCCTATGAGTCTTGTATTTCAGCAGGCATAGCATGTCCAAGAACAAAGGCTAGCAAGAACCTTGTAATTTCCATTTGTTCATCCTTAATGGTGATAGAGAACACTTGTTCTCCATCCGGTTTATCAAAGAACTTACAATTATCATAAAAATAAGATGTAAGTGCAGGAGAATAAAGTTAATTATGTCTTACCATTAGCGGTTCCCAACCTACGTGTATGATCACCTCGCGAAACCAAGCACCATAGGTGTCGCTTCCCAACAAGTCTTCGAAAGACTGCTCAGGTATGACTGTAGGAGATGCCATCACAATAACTACTCTCTAGAAGAGCTTCAAATGACTTAGGAAAACTCTCAAAAAATTAGAAAATTTTAGGGTTTGCGAAGGTCAGGGCGTGGGGCGCGCTCCGAAATGGCCTTTGAGGAGCGCGGGTCGCGCTCAGGTCCAAATCGAGTTACATGCATTTCAGTGCTAGGCGCGCTCAGAATTGGTCTTGCTAGGGCGCAGGGCACACTCCGTGTGTGAAGAGCAGGATTTAGTGAAAAATAAAAGGAAAAATGTAAAAGTTTAGGGTGAGAGATGAAAGTGAGATGTGTGGGTTTTGTGTGTAGAATGAATCAAGTATATATAGGGTTTTAGTTTCTAAAACGAATTAACAAGTTGTCAAAAAATTTAAGGCAATTGCCGAAAACAAAATGTTTCCAAAACCTAAAACGGAAACAACCCAGATTCATTATTCCAAAACCAACCTAATATCTTTTAGATTGAATTTAGAATAGCAACTTCCTAACTCATTGAAATTTCATCCTACCACAATATCTAATCATAGCCACACCAATAATGGCAACATTCTTAACCAACTCATTGCAAAATTACTTCTAAAATGGTGGATAAGATAAAAGCAATGCTAAAAATAATAATACCACCCCCAAACAATTCGGGAAGGTAGGATTTTCGCAAAAATCATCGCATGCTTAGACAAAACCCAAGTTATATTAAAATGGAAATTCAAATAACAATTAACTAAAGAATTCAAATTTAACTACTGAATTTAACAACTTAACATCCATTCTACTAAAAACAATAAAAACAACATCAAAACAACAAATTTATAAAATAGAGTTTAGGATGGAAATACCTACACCCCACCACCAAACAAATTTTATAGAACAGAGTTTAGAAATTTTATTTTAAACGTGGGTCTTTTAAAGTCAGATTCCTAAGACTTCATCTCTAACATATGTATACAATGAACATGCAATTTACTATATATCAACAACCGAAATAGTTGTGGATCTTGCCATAAATAATTAACATGGAATGCACCCCCTAAACAAAATTAAGCACCAAGATTTTCTACGACACAACTTAGTGAAATGAAAGCGAAGTCTGATAGACCTAGAATGTAACCGAGCATGCACCCTCTTCTTCATCTTTAAACGAAAGGGTGTCCAAGTGAATGATCATGAGAAAATGGATGTTTGTGGAAGATATGTTGGATATGTATGAGTTTTAGAAGGAAAAAATGGAAAAAATGGGAATGTGGGTTTAGTACAAAACTCATTCATGGTGTAGGTAGGAATTGTCTCAATTCTGAAAATGAAGGTGTCAAGTGCCTTTTCCTTGGGAATTATTTCCATTTTAGGAGGATTTAGAAAATCATGAAGCACAGGAGAAACATTAGGGTCAAGTGCAAACTCAAGGTTCCTTTGAAAAGGTGGAAGGTGGGGAAAATTGGTGATAGATGATGAATGAATGATAGGATGATGTGATGTGGATGAATGGGGCTCGGCTAGAGCTCTCAGGTCTAGATCATCAGACGCCTTGAGATATGCAAGACATTCCTTAATAGGTAGGTCAAAAGAATCACTGGGATAGAGGGTGAAAAATTCATCTTTCGTCATAGCGTCAAGGGATGAATGGATGTTGACAGTGAGGGACTCACGAGGTGGCAAGAAAGAGTTGCAAAAGAGTCGAAGGAAATCTTCCTCAACCTCCAGGGAGTTCTCATCGAAGATGGAACTTCCAAAGGAAAGGAATTTGTGCATCTGATCATCCGAAAATGTGGTTTTGAAATAATCTTGAGCTAAACTCTCAATCATGCTAATCTCTCCATCATAAATCATATCTGGAAACTGTTTTGTCGTTTTAAAAATATTTACCTTAACAGAAAGATAGCCAATGGACAAGGACATCGAACCATCGCAGCAGTTTATGAGCACGTTGGCAGTAGCCAAGAAAGAACGCCCTAAAATGATCGGAACAGAGTCGTTAGCAACTTCTGTATCGAGGATAACAAAATCAGTAGGATAGTAGAAATCTTGAACCTTAACAAGCACATTTTCAACCACCCCCTTAGGATTCTTAATAAACTGATCCGCTAATTGCAACGTCATTTTAGTAGATTGCATCTCCTGTAGACCTATTTGTTTGTATAGATAATACGGGAGTAAGTTAACACTCACCCCCAGGTCTAATAAAGCGATCGTCATGTGGGAACCTCCTAAGGTGCATTGTACAGTAGGACGACCAGGGTCCTTCTACTTAACGATTCCATTATGTTAGGTTAAAGTTGGAAACTATTCAGTTAAAAAGGCGTCTTTAGGAATATTTGTCTTACGCCTAGTAGTGCACAACTCTTTAAGAAACTTAACATGGTGAGGTAACTTTTTAATTGCTTTAAGAAAGGGTAGGTTTATCGTTAGATTTTTAAAAACCTCCCTAATCTTATTATAATTTGTATCCTTATTCAACATAGCTAATCTCTGGGGAAACGGTGGTTTCTCTTTATTTTTAGCATATGGATCAGCAGGATGTTTAACCTTGGCCTTTTGTTTCTTAGGTTGTGGTTTAACTGGTACTTCTGTAGGGGTAGGATCTTTAGTTATTACGTCGTTATCTAGTACAATATCTGTTGTAGGGGCTACTGGTAGGGTAACTATAAGCATAGTTACGTTGTTATCAACCACTCTGCCAGAACGGAGAGTGGTGATGGCATTTAGCTCACCTACGTTTTCATTGTCCTTACTAGTATTACCGTTTACCTCAAAGGCTGTGTTTGTTGTTTTAGGATTAGGTATCGTTTGACCTAGAAACACACCTTTGGGTTGTACTTTCTCTTGGGCTAACTGCTGTAAGAAAAGTTAGATGGCTTGTAAAATTTGTTGTTGGGTTTGCATAAAGGCATCAAAACGATCCAGTTGTGGACGGGTGTTAGCTATAGGTTGTGTGACAGGAACTATGTCACGTTGATTATTAATGGGTGGGTTGTGATAGTTATTATTTACCGGAACGATACCTCTATTAGCATTATAATTATTATTGTTATAATTATTATAATTACCCTGACCTTGTCCTTGACGTGGTGGAGCTTGGTTGTAATTGTTTGCTGGCCTAACATTTTGATTATTAAATCCTGGAGGTGTTACTTGTTGATTATTTCTCCAACTGAAATTGGGATGTTGTCTCCAAGGGGCGTTAGGAATAGGATAACTATTAATTGAGCAAACGTTATCTTGTTGTGATGTTTATTGTTCATAAGCAAGAGGACAATAGGAGTCGGGATGCTCAGGACTCAAACAGAAATTACATGGATTGGAGTTGACATTCATGACGGGGATAGGCTTTTGTTGTACAAAAATAGCCTCTACCTTTTTAGTGAGAGATTCTATTAAAGTTTTTAGTTTAGGATCGGGTTTAATCTCAAACATACCGGCGGCCTTAACTGTTGTAGAAGAACTAGCGGAGCGGGAGATATCGTCACTACCCTCCCCCCAGTTATTATTACGCTTTGTTTGATCTTCTAAAAATGTATAAGCCTCTGAGACTCCTTTACTGAAGAAACTACCCCCATTCATTATGTCAAAGACTTTTTTATAGTGGTGTAAAAGTTCTTTGAAAAAGGCACGAACTAACGAGTCTTTCGCGAGGTTATGGTGTGGACACTCTATAAGATCGGTGAAACGATTCCAAGCCTCTGAAAATGATTCATGAGGATTCTGTCGAAAGAAATGAATCTTGGAAAGCATTTCATCTATCTTCAGTGGTGGGTAAAAAATTTCCATAAATAGTTGGACAAGTTTGGCCCATGAGTCCACAGAATTATGCGCTTGGGCAGTTAACCAAGATGCCGCCTTATTGGCTAAGGTGAAAGGAAACACCCTCAGTTTAATTTGTTTAGCACCAACCGTAGGATGGTGGAATGTGGTAAGGACTTGTTCAATCCTACGCATATGCTGATAAGGTTTTTCATGAACTAACCCATGAAAAACATGTAACAAATTAAATATATTTGGGGGGATTCAGAAATCCCCCACTGGGTCTGCAATAACGATGCAAGATTTTGGGCTATCGTTCAAGGCTTTGTAAAAGTCAAAGAGATGATACTCTCTTTCTTCAGCCATTATTTCAAGTGTAGTATGTGGTATATTAGCTAGAGGTGTAGTAAGTGGTATACTAGAAAGGCGTGTTTGTTGACGTTGCCGGTTGATTACGTTAGGAGTTTTTCTTCTACCTGACCTTAATCTCATTCAAGGCTAAAACCAATCTTAACTAAACATGACAACACTCAAAATAATCCTGATATGCTAGTATAAACCTCTAACAAAAGATGCGAGGAGTGGAAGAAAGAAGTACCTGAATGCCTCCTTGCTTCGCTTATGAATAGTGTCTTGTATACGCAAGCTCAGTGTGTGTAACAAGTTAGAAACACTAAATAACTCGAAGTAATGGAAGTTTGAAATAACCAGTGAAAATCGGGCTTTTCCAGAAGAGGGCGCGGGTCGCGCTCAGAAATGGCCTTAGTAGGGCGTGGGTCGCGCTCAGGTCCAACTCGAGTTCCAGGTGCTTCAACGCAGGGGGCGCTCTAACTTTGCCTTGGTAGGGCACGAGTTGTGCTCAAGTCCAATTAGAGTTCCAGGCGGTTTAGCGCTAGGGGCGCTCGAAGTTAGCCTTGTATGGGCGCGGGGCGCGCTCAAGCTTGTTCTTTGAAATTTTTTTACTTTCTAAACTAGACAATCACTGTTAGAATCAAACAAGGGTGGGTGGGTTTAATGGGACTTTGTGAAGACTAACAATACTAATGAAAACAATTCTAAAAGGAACTAAGGTGGTAGCGGCGCCATTTGATAAAAGGTAAAAACGATAGTTTTACCTACACATAAGTAATGAGACTCAAACGCAAGTAAAACTAAAACTATTTTTTATTCTAATTATCAAAGTTTTCTACTCTCGATGCTATTGCAATATAGTTGGAATAGAAAATTCATTCCACTCCTAGTTCTTTAGAAGTCTAAGTTAACTACGATTATCAGTATATCAAGGTCAATGAGAGTAACGACAGAAATTATACTACGATGGAAATTGTACTAAACAAGATAGGATAATTCAAACTATGGAATTCTAATTTGACGATATGAGGAGGAATTAGGGGAATTCGATTCCACCTTGATTCGACTTAATCAACTAACAAAGAAATGTCGTAATCCAAATTTCAATACTTTCGCATAACAAATTGGTATTCTAATCCCTAATTATTCATGGCAATCTCTACCAAATAATAACTAGCATGTGAAGCAATCAAACTCATTCTCATGGTGAATTAATTACTTTCTAGAATTGAATAGATTATCACGACGATTTCTAAGCTAACAAAATCAAGTTTTCATCAAGGCTTCCTCAAACCCCTCTAAATCTCTAATGAAGGTTTTAGCCTTGAGTCATTAAACTATCATTTCTATATGAAATTAAGCAAGGCATGATATAGAGATTATAAATTTACTATATATATTGATCTAATCAAGAATTCAAAACTAAATTAACAATTAAGAAATGATAACAACTAATAACTGAATTTAGATCTAAGTAATTTAATAAACCAAAACTAAATTTATGAATAACTAACTACTTTTATTAATCTAATGAAGAATTATCAATGATTCAATAACTAAATTAAAAACAAGGTAATAAAACTAATTAATGGAGTCTAAGCTAATTTATTTTCTAATCTAGGTCTAGCTAATTTTTTCTGCCTCCTTTCTCCTTTCAAGAAGAGAAAGAGATCCCCAATTTCGTGCATGGGCCTGGAGCCATGTTTTGGGCCGGAAAATCGAGCCCAAAACCTAATTTCTTTAGTCTAGAGCCCTTTTCAGCTGGATTTAACTTCAATAGACTTTTCGTCCACTTATGCTCCTCTGATTGGGTCAAAGTTTGGACCATTGGAAAGCTCTTTCCAAGACAGTCATTTTGACATAAGGTAGGCCCAATTCTGAGGTCTGAGTCCAAAGATACAGTCTTCAAAAGTTCTGCTGACTTTTATGCGTTGTTTCTGCCCACGTTGACTTTTCAGCTTTTACCGGGATTTAAAAAGGTTTTTTCTCCTTGAGTCTAAGCCTTTAATCACAGAACTTCTTAGCAACCAACCCTTGCTCCTTTATCTTGCAAAAGTGACACATTTCTGCACGTAATTGACTCCAATGCCTGAAATACATAAAAGCACGTAATCAGTATTAACTCTTATTTATTACTCGCATAATTGGTCTAAATAAAACTACAGTTTTGGGCTCTTATCAATAGGGCTGACCCATTCGCTGTCATATATGGGGTAAATGATTCCAGCATCTAGTAATCTCAGGATCTATGCCCTTATTACCTCTTTCATAACTGGATTTAACCGACGATGTGGCACTCTAGAAGTCTTGGCATTCTCTTCTAAGTGAATCTGGTGGGTGCAAATCTTTGGATCAATTCCTTTTATATCATCAAGAGACCAACCAATAGCAGAACGGTGTTCTTGAATCACTATAATCAAACGTTCTTCTTCCTCTTTTGACAACTAGGATGAAATGGTGATGGGATGTGTACCATCTGTATCAAGGTAGATATATTTTAGGTCAAGAGGGAGAGGCTTAAGAGCAGGAGTAGGTGTTGTGGGTAACAATGTCTATATAGGATTATATTCCTCCATTGAAAACACCTAGGCTGGTGATGTCTCTTTATGTTCAAGCAACTCATCATCTGAAGTGCATAAGGGAACTGATACCAAAGTTATCGAGGTATCTTCTTTATAATGATCCATATTAAACTCTGAATCTCTTAAGGATAAGAACTGATGCACCTCATTTTCTGGGAAAGTCCGGTCACAGTACTCTTACATTACAATATCTATCATACTGACTTTGTCATCCAACTCTTCTTCCATCTGCTGTTGCATCATCTTGAAAACATTGACTTCTACTGAGAGATTCCCGAAAGACATAGTCATAGATTCATTACAACAATTTATGAGGGCGTTGGCAGTTGCCAAGATGGACGCCCTAGAATGATGTGTACGGCATCATGACCAATTTCGGTGTCGAGGATGACAAAATCACCAGGGTAGTAAAAATCCTTAACCTTGACAAGCACATTTTTTACCACTCCTTTTGGGTATTTGATGGATCAATCGGCTAATTACAATGTCTTGGTGGTAGGTGTAAGCTCGTGGAAGCCGAGTTGTTTAAAAAGGTAGTATGGAAGGAGGTTAACACTTGCTCTAAGATCGAGCAAGGCAGTTACAGTATACTTGTCTCCTATAATGCAAGGGATGGTAGGACGACCAGGATTTTTATATTTGACAATTCTGTTGGTCTCTGTGAGAGATGGAAATTGTTCTGTAAGGAACACATCTTTTGGAATGTTAGTTTTCCTTTTTTTGGTGCACATATCCTTAAGAAACTTAGCATGCTTGGGTAAATGTTTGATGGCATCGAGAAATGGTAGGTTTATGGTTAGACTTTTGAATGTCTCTCTGATTTCATCAAAATTTTCATCCTCTTTGAGTGTCATTAGGCAAGCTGGAAAAGGTGCCTTTGGTTTGTATTGTCTAACTAGGTTAGGTGGAGGAATTGTTTATTTAGGGACTGGAACATTGCTAGGGATATGTGGAGGTATTATTTCTAGTTCTGGTACTGGAATGGTTACCTTTACAGGTGTAGGGTCTTCTGGTAAGACTACTTTGTTGTCAACAGTTTTGCAAGATTGCAACGTTGTGAGTGCCTTAATCTCTTGGGTTTTCTGGTTTTGAACTTTTTGGGTTCGCTCTTGGGCTAACAAGTTCAGAGATTGTTGCATGGATGCTAGGATTTGGGTTTGTTGTTGCATGACAGATAGCATTATTTTGGTAGGCTTATCTGTTTGGACACTAGTTAATGGTGTAACGGGAACTAGGTCTCTTTGGTTGTTGATAGGTGGGTTTTGATAGTTCTGGTTAAACTGGGATGGAACCAATGCTCTGTTCTGATTGTTATAGGTACCTTGTCCTTGTCCTTGCCTGAATGTATTTGTTGGTTTGTTAAAACCTAGTGGTGTTTAGTTTTGTGGAATGTTGGTCCATACAAAATTTGGATGTTGTCTCCATGGTGCATTTGGTACATTGAGAGCACATACTTCTTCTGGCTGAAGTGATGATAGGTTTGTGATCAAGGGACATGTGGCATCTATATGATTTAAGCTTAGATAAAAATTGCATAGTGAGGTATTTGATAGGGTTATATACTAAAAGCATTACTTTTGTAGTAACTCTAATTCTTTATATTTTGAATGAGAATCATATGGGCAAATGTTATGCATATTATATATGTTATTAGTTATATACATGTGTCTAATACTTTATGTTGTAGATGATATGGTGTGGACACACAGAAGATCATATCATCAGTACCTTATAAAGTATAAGTAATCGTTCACAACCTAGATAGATTTGGACAAACCATTGGTACGGTTGTAGTATAATCTGGTATTAGTCTATCTTGACTATAGGATTACACTAGTACACTTTGTGTGTATTGAACAGGACCAAGTGAGGTTGTTTCTCTTTATACTGACTATATAAGATAACAAACGCCTCTGTTATTATGGATGTTGTCCTCTTAATCAGGATATAATAACGGGCACTTACGTGCATTGTACATTACTTTAAATCATCAATGAGTGAGATTCATTTGTGAATCAACAAACTCGATGGATTGGGTAATGACATCGTATGTAAGGTGTGTTGTTGATTATAGAAGGAATCCGTGTCCCGCAAGAAGTCGGGCTGATGATGTCCCCTTGAAGAGCTCATAAGGATTGTCATGTAAACCCTACATGTGGATTTGATCAAACATGACAATGAGGTTGAGTGGTACTACTCAAGGACATAAGAAGTTGATTAATGTAGTTGTCAGTAACTTGACTTAATCAACGGGCATTCGATATCTTAAACACACGGAGATCCACAAGCATATAATATGGAGCCCATAAACAGTGACACTTAATTTGGGATTAGGGCGGTAGTGCAACAATGGCCTTTAGTGGAATAAGCCATTTGTTGACGGACTTGGGCCGTGTGCTCTGGGTGAACATGGAAAGTCCAAGCCCATCAGGAGGCCCAACCCTAATTTCTCCTCATGGTCCCTGTTGTAGCATATAAATAGAAACCTTTCTTCCTGGCCGAAATTCACTATTCATCTTGATTGAAAAGAGAGGCAAGAAAAGATAGATCCAAATCGGTTCTAGCTTTGAGAGGAAGAAAGGGGTTGGTAGATCGTTACCCACACAACGTCCAATCTATTGAAAGGAATACAACAAAAGATTAAGGGGTTGATTGTTAATTCAGATTCATAGCTATTGGATTCTCAGAGTTATCAAGAAGCCGGATTTACAGGTATGTTTTCCAATCCAAAATCGTGAGAACCATTAATTCTGCTGCACGTGGTTTTCACGGTTTGTAGAAATATTCATTCTGAAATAATGGTTCCTACAGTATTTATGTTCATGACAGGATGAGGGGTTTGGTCTTTTTGTTTGGTTGTGAGGGCATCTATCTTTCCTGTGAAGGTTTCTATTAGGGCTCTCATTTCTGGATCTGATTTCACCTAAAAAATACCACTAGCCTTAGATGTACTGGGTTGGGCTGTTCTGGAATTGTTTATGTCGCCCCAATGGGTACTCTTTTCAACTTGGTTTTCAAGAAAGGTTAAAGCTTCAATTGCACCTCTATCCAAAAAATTACCATTACTCAGGATGTCAAGGGTTAATTTGTGTTCTGGGAGAAGGCCTTTGAAGAAACATTGGACAAGAGTAGATTTTTCTAGTTTATGGTGAGGACATGAATGGAGTAGGTCGGAGACTCTATCCCATGCTTCGGAAAATGTCTCACTCAGACTCTGTCTGAAGAACTGTATATTGCTTCTTATCTCTTCTGTTTTCTTTGGAGGAAGGTACTTCTTTATGAAGGAGAACACAACATTTTCCCATGTATCAAAAGAGTCGGCCTTCTGTGAGAGAAGCCAAGCGTGACTCTTACCGGCTATAATGAAAGGAAACACTTGTAGCTTAACCTGATCGTCAATGATGCCCAGATGATTAAACGTATTACATACTTCATGTATCCGGCGTAGATGCTCGTATGGTAACTCGTGTTCTAACCCCTGGAAGATGGGTAGAAGATTGAACATGTTCGGTGGAAACCTAAAATCGCTCGTAAGCGGTGTGAGTCGTATATAAGATGGAGGTCCATCTTGCAACGGTGTGTAGAAGTTAGAGAGAGGTTCTTCAGCTTGCACTACTTCGTCCGCCATCTTAAGAGATGGAGGACTAGAAACAGGAGATTGTCTAGGGTGACGAGCTCTCTTATGTGAGTAAGTTTTATTCTTGTTAATACTAGAAGTCCTTGAACGCAGTATCATACACTTTTAGAAAGACCCCAAAACTACATGCGCAAACGGTGCAATGTATGCTCAAGAATTCAAAATTCTTTTTTGGAGTTTTGAAAACTTTTCTTTTGGTCTGTATTTTACTATGCCCTGTTTAGAGGAACAATTAGGCGCGAGACTAGGATGGCTCTACTACACGTCTCATAAAAGTAGGCAGTCACTTCACCAAGTGGTGTGCTACCAAGAATCTCACTCACGATGAATCTGGGGGAGGGGAATGAGGAATGCAGTTGGTCCACCAGAATCTGATAACTGATTACTCTAAATTCTCATGGCTATATTTTTGTCTTTTTCTGGAGGAGCGTGACTACTTTGGGCTCTAGTTGATTGATTTTAATTCATTTTTTTGGTCTAGGGCTTCAAAAATCAAGAAACGTCTAATTTACCTACATTGGGTAATAACTTCCCACTGGTTGTTATGTGACTCGGGTTCAGCCTTATACGCGAATGTAAATTGCAGTGTGGAAAGTAAATTTCAAACAATCACCTAAGCATGCTTGAACACAGAAGGTATCCTCTTACTTGGGCTTCAAGGAGGTTTAGAATTTACCTCTCAAGCCGTGCTTACACACTGCTTGAGGAGAAGGCGAAGTTGGTTGGCGCGTGATCTGAGAATCAGGCCCAACCTTTCGAGTTTTACCCTGTTTTAAGTTACAATAAAGGCCCACTTAAAAAGCCCACAATTGGGTTTTTGACAATTTATACAATTTTGCCTTCAAGGGCCCAAACTTAAAACTAAACTAATATTATACTAATCTAATTAACTAGTTTTAGATTAACAACCTAGATTAACTAGAGTCAAATGGGCTTAGAGTTTTAATTACCAAGTTGATCCATAGTGTGTGAGCTATGATCCACAAATTACCTCACACACTTGAATTTCCCAAGGCAATTAAAACTATAATCCCTTGGTAAGTATATAACTTAAACCAAGTTTAACTCATGTTCATCATAAGAAATCAATCAGAAACCAATTTTTCCTAATTTTTTTTGTTTTTCTTTTTATCTCTAACTATTACAAATAAGTTCCACTAATTTTTCCTACTCTATTACAAAATCTGGGCTCAGAGTACAGGTATACACTTAAAAACAACTGATACTGGAACAAATCAGGTACTGGTATGCTGACGTGGCTAGGCGGTTGCCCGCGAGGTCGCTTGTCTGGTGTCGGCAACTTCGTCGGTTTTTGTCTATGTCTTCAGCTCCTCTCCAAGTTGTTCGTTCCACACCCTGATTTGCAAGAAAGTGGATTGATCAGCTCCCAAATGTGCGTTTTATTACCCGTATATTGCTGCATTACAGTCCCTTTTACGCTTAACGAAAAGACAACTCATAACTTTTACTGCATTTTTCAGGTTAAGGAGTATTTCAGACCAAATCTCATAAAAGCTGCATCTTAGCACCAAAAGGAGCATTAATCACGCTTATTATGAAGACCAGTAGCTGCTATGGAAAAGTGCTAAAAAAGTCTAGTCAACCGGTCAAAGTCAACAGTCAAAGGACTCAATTTAGAAGACCAAAGATGGAGAGCCTTATTTCAAATTATGAATACTTATCCCTAACCCTATCTTGGTCAAGAAGGCACCTATAAAGCAAAAGGGAAAGGGGTGAGGTGTCTAGTTTAGAATGGATGAGGGAAAATCTGTAAATGGCAAAAGTAAGGGTATATAAACAAAATTCGAAGGAGAGAGAACTCATCCATTGTCTTAGGATCTAAACCATTTGGTTTGTTTATTTTCTTGTCTTGTTTTTCATTTTATGTTTTTAATTTCTTGTTATTTCATTTCCTTTATTTCAATCAACTTGTTACTTGTTCTTTATTTCAATCTTCATATTGTTCTTGTTTGTTTGTTTCATTTCAATGTTTTAATCAATCTTCATTTCATGTTTTCAAGTCATTTTAATCTACAATCAAAGCTTTCAAGTTCATTAGCTTAAAACCATTCTAAGATTCAAGAGTCTATCTTTCTTCTTCTATCTCCCTCACTCAAGCTCTAAACAATTTAGGATGAACCTCAACTTCTAAACTCTTTTGAAGTATACTTCCACCAATACTAAAGCTTCAAATGGCGCCGCCATCATGGATTGAAGGAGTGAAAGTGATTGGTTGAAAATCTAAGAAGGGAGCATCATTCTCACCTCTCCATTTCTATTTTTTTAATTTTTCGTCATTTTATTTTTATTGTTTCTCTGTACTGAGATAATTTTTTGCAAAACAGGTTGCGGGACAACAAATGTGGAGAGCAGTTCAAACAGGCGAAAGACGACCGCCGTCCACCGGCGCCGACAGGCGACTGTGCGAGCGCGACTGCTAGGTCACCTCAATAGAAGTGTGAGCAATTTTTTCGAGGTCCAGTTCACTTATGACACACAGTTGTACTCCGAGCCCAGATTTTGTAATAAAGTAAGAGAAAAAAGTGGAACTTGTTTGTAATAGTTAGTGATAAAAAAAAAAACGGAAAAAAAAAAAAAAAAAAAAACTTGATTTTTGATTGATTTCTTATGGTGAACTTGAGTTAAACTTGGTTTAAGTTTAATACTTACCAAGGGATTAGAGTTTTAATTGCCTTGGGAAGTTCAAGTGTGTGAGGCAAGTTGTGGATCATAGCTCACACACTTTGAATCAACTTGGTAATCAACACTCTAAGTCCAATTAACTCTAGGTAATCTAGGAGATTAATCTAAAACTAGTTAATTAGATTAGAATAATTTTAGTTTAGTTTTAAGTTTGAGTCATTGAAGGCAAAGTTATATAAATTGTCAAAGACCCAACTTGTGGGCTTTTTAAGTGGGTCGTTATGTGTAACTTAAAACAGGGTAAAGCTTAAAGGTTGGGCCTGATTCTCAGATCAAGCACCAATTGACGTCATCTTCTCCTCAAGCAGCATGTAAGCACGACTTGAGAGGTAAATTCTAAACCTCCTCAAAGCCCAAGTAAGAGGATACTTCTGTGTTCAAGCATGCTTACGTAATTGTTTGAAAATTACTTTCCGCACTGCAATTTACATTCACACATAAGGCTGAACCTGAGCCATAACAACCATTGGGAAGTCATTACCCAATGTAGGTAAATTGGACATTGCTTGGTTCTTGAAAGCCCTAGACCAAAAAAAAAATTAATTAAAATCAATCAACTAGAGGCCAAGTAGTCACTCTCCTCCAGAAAATGACAAAAATATAACCACAAGGATTTAGAGTAATCAGTTACTAGATTCCAGTGGACCAACTATCTTCCTCACTCTCCTCCCCCAGATTCATCGTGGGTGAGATTCTTGGTAGCACACCACTTGGTGAAGTGACTGCTTACTCTTCTTAGACGTGTAGTAGAGCCATCCTAGTTACCCGCCCAATTGTTCTCCTGAACAGGGCATAGTAAATTATAGACCAAAGCAAATATTTTCAAAAATCCAAAAAAATGAATTTCTACTCTTTGTGTATCATCATTGATTGAGCATTCATGTCTTACCAATATGCATCACAACCATCATGGAATTACAATGCTAACCCAGAACCCTGTTCTTTTTGTGGTAGTCCTTATCACTGGTTATCCCATTATCCATCATATACCGAATTCGATTCTACTACGGGAAATCCTTTCGATTATGAACCTCAATTTTCAAACTTCCCTAGTACCCTATACACTCAAGAGTTTTACAGTTATGTCGACGATTCATGGAGTTCCACCACAAATAGTCAACCACCATTCATGTATCCATATGGTTAGTCAGAGTACGGTTTCACCCAAAACCCATTACCATTCACATCACCATCCATATCAATATCATATTCCATTACACCATCCATCACAAACCAAGTCTACCAGGAAATGGCCAAGCAAACAATACTAACTCAGTAAATAGCAACTACCTTATGTTTTCTCCAATCCAATTCAAAAGAGTCCACATCTGAGACAAATATCCTTCCACCCAGTCCAGAAACCATCCAACAAGAGAAACAAGGTGTTACTATAACAACGCCCATTGCTAAAGCCCATCCTGGTATTAATGACCAATTAAAATCCCATTACCATCCACCTGACTATCATGTGAATTATAGATCTTATGACGATGACTATCTGCCTAAAGTCACTATTTCCCTCACATGTCTTAATGCATCATCACCCAAAAATGAGAAAACTCCATCAGAAGAAAATCAAGAGCATGTATTGGACTCGACACATTTGGAAAATGGCATTGAGAAAATTTATGAAGATCTAGGTAGAGAGGATAAAGAAAATGAAGTGCTTGGAAAAGAGGGAGTAAATACTATGGTGGAAAGTGAATTTCAATTTAGTTTGGCCGTTAAAGACTTATCGATGGAACAAATTTGTGACATCCTTACTATTGCAGATATGAACCACAATCTTGTGGAAACGCCAAAACTAGATGAAGAATTCTCTGAGTCCTCAAGATCATGTGAAGAACCACCACCCAACCATCACCATCCCAATTTAACACATCTTGAAATCCAACCTCCATTCATAAAAACTCCACCCATTTCTAAGGACTGCATCACTAAACCATTTCAAAGAAACCTCAAATTTGCACCTAAGTCAATTGCCTTTGAGATCCTTCATAATTTTCTAAACATTCCCAATAAAGAGACTTTGCCTAACATACATACTCTACAGCCTATCATTCCAGTTGATGAGAATCCCGTTTTGATTGAAGTGCCAGAAAAAAGAGGAAACAAAATCTATGGTGGAATATGGATCCCGATCTAGCGTGGTCGTTGTGGACTTAACGATGGACGAAATCGATGATTTTCTTAAAGATGCCGACACTGACCCCAATTTTGTAGATACACCCAAGCTAGATGAAGAGTTCTTGGAGTTCTTGAAAGCATGCGATGATGAACCCATCATTCAAGTGGTTCAAAAGCCTAGTATATCATATTATGCATCATCTGAGCTTCCTGAAGAACATCCACTACCTCACACTCTTTTGGACAATTCAAACATGACGGGTTATTGCATAAGTTCCATGATGGGTTACATAAAGTTTCTCTTATCATTCTGCATCTTACACTCTAAATGTATCATTTCATTCTGTTTGGGGGTGTATGTTTTTACATGTTTTTCTATAAATATTCCAAACTGTTTAGATTATTAGTATATAGTGAATAACATATCATCCATCATATGCATATAATCTTGGGGAATCTGACTTAAAACAACCCCACATATAGTCTTGACTATAAAAGACACATCGATTTTTCTCGATGCATTCCATGGGAGTGCATCCTTAAGGTAACCAGACCACTCCACTTGGAGTATGTGGTTATAAGTACCGGAACTTTAGTACACGTATATCTCGTGTATTCTTTATAAAACATTTTTTACTCGTTGTTTGAATAAGTGTGATCCTATGGAGCGAGTATACAATTTTCATTTCTTTATTTTACATTTCTTTTTCAAAATAGTTGTTTTTCTCCGTTCTCATAATAGAAGGTTCTCGATACATCAATAGTCATGTGATTTTTCCAAAAAACAAAATGGGCAATGGATTCCACATAGACCAACCCTTAGAAGTTCGCAATCTCCATTCTTCTAAGGGTGGTTTAAGGATCAGTTATGTGTTACTAAGGGTCGCCCATATCACCTTGCACTTTCTGTCTCAGCTTAACCCACATAGATACCAATTGTCCCTTGCGCACCAATATACCATCAAGAAGTATGTGCTTTCAATATACCAAATGTACCATGGAGGCAACACCCAAAGCCACAAACCCAACCACCTCTAGGGTTCGTCAACCATCAAATACATTTAGACAATGACAAGGTACCTACAACTATCAAAACAGAGCATTGGTTCCATCCAATTTTAACCAGAACTACCAAAATCCACCAAAGAGACCTAGTTCCACCACCCGCTAGTGTCCAACCAACTAAACCCTTCCATTATGACTTGCGCAGTAAACCCCCAACACACATAACTGAAGCCACAGTCTGACTGGATTAGTTCAGTAAAGAGCTAACATGAAAGTTGGCTAAGATCACTTGTTATGGTTTCAGGGGCGGACCAACGTGAAGGCTAACAGGGGCTATAACACCCCCCCCCCCCCCCAAATTTCCTTAAATATGTATATATATATATACTAGTATATTAACTTATTAAGTAAAAATTGAAAGTTAAGAAAGAAAAAAAAAATGAGAAGTTAGACTTACGGAAACAAAAGCAGACTTTTCACTTTTTCGGACTTCAAAAATCAAAACCCTCGCTCGGTCACTCCCTTTCTTGTTTCTTCCCTCTCTCTCATTGAGCCATTGAGGCATTGAGCTTGCGGCCTCGCGCGCACTAACCTTCTGATTGTCGAATTGCGAAATTATTGAATTACGCGCACCAACTCCACACTATTGATCACTTGATTCATTGATTGTCGAATTGCGAAATTGTCGAAAGAGCTTAGAGGTTAGTTCAATTATGAGTTTTATTATTAGTAGGGGTTAAATTTATATTATTATGACTTTGTTTAATAGAAAAAAAAATTGATTTGTGGGGCTGTTGATAACTTTACAACATCATAACACTACTGTCTACTACACGTCTACACCATTACACCAAGCATCTAGTTATTTATACTTGTATGATTTCGTGTTTGTTTATTACATTATAACTCAAACTCAAAAAATAAATTGAAAAAAACAAATGATTTTATGTAAGTCAATCCCTTTTCTTTGAAGTGTATGTATTCATGTATAGAACCAATTTATTAATACTGGTCTACTATCTTAGGTTACCTTGTCACAACACCAAGCGCCAAAGAAAACAAAAACTCTATTATCGTTTTTGAAGTGTAAAGCTGCTACATTGGAAAGTGTTGAAACTCTTATACCTAACCTTGATACTTCAAGAGTTGATGGCAATGAGCAACGTCCTTCCAAAGTCCAAAGGGTTGTGATAGAAGAAAGTGAACCTTCTCTTCAAGTCCAACCGGTCATGATCAACGAAGTTGAGCATTCCCCTCAAGTCCAAAGTGTTGTGCTTCAAGAAGTTGATGCGAGTTCTTCATTTAAACAAGATCCGAGTTTACGTGTTCCAATTTACGAATACCCGGTTGATCAACAAGTGGTTAGAATATATTATCTCTCTAAGGGGCCTACACAACCTAGTCTACAAGAAAAACAATATCTAAGCACTAAGTTTGGAAAGCAAAGTCGTCGGTTCAAGTATAATTGGTTCTCACAATTTCCTTAGTTAGAGTACTCAATGAAGAAGGATAAAGCTTATTGTTTTTCTTGTTTCATTTTTGAAACAAATCTGCCGAAACGTCCAAAATTTTCTATTGAAGGTTTTACAAACTGGAAGAAGGTTAATGATGGAAAGAAGTGTGCTTTCTTGCAACATGAAGGAGATCCATGTTCACCACATAGGTCAGCCACCTTGTCTTGTGAGAATTTTATGAATTCTTCTCGACACATTGATAATATGTTTAAAACACAATGTCAAGAAGAGCTTGCTAATAATCGTTTGCTAATCAAAGCTATTGTTCAATGTATTCAATTGCTTGTGCTATGAGGGATTTCTTTTAGAGGTCATGACGAGTCAACCGGATCAAAGAATAGTGGGAATTTCAAGAAAGTGTTGAAGTTTGCGGCGATGTTGAATGAAAAAGTTGCAGAATTAATAGGTGGGGCTCGGAGAAATGCCAAATATACCTCACCTAAAATTCAAAAGGAACTTTTGAATATATATGCTGAAAAAGTGAAAGAGGATTCGTGAAGAAGTTGGTAATGCAAAATTTTGTATCCTTGTCGATGAAGCACAAGATAGTTCAAACAAAGAACAAATGGCGATTGTCATAGCATTTGTTGATAGTGGTGGTTTTGTTAGAGAGCGGTTTTTGGGCATTGTCGGCGTGAAAAACACTTGTGCATTGACTTTGAAAGAAGATATATCCAATGTTCTTGCTCGTCACAATTTGCTTGTTACAAATATGAGAGGTCAAGGGTATGATGGTGCTAGCAATATATGTGGTCAAAGGAATGGATTGCAAGCATTGTTTCTTAAGGAGTGTCTATATGCATACTATGTGGGTTGCTTTGCACATCATCTACAACTTGCCTTAGTTGCGGCTTCTAAAGATGTGTCGGATGTTTGGTTATTTTTCTTAAAGTTGGCTTCTATAGTTAATCTTCATGTTTCGCCAAAGTGTAAAGCTGACTTACAGGAGGCTCGACAAATTGAGATTGATAAGTTGGTAGCTAGTGGTGAAATCATTAGTGGAAAAGGAGCTAATCAAGTGTCCACCTTGCAACAAGCTGGAAATACTCGATGGGGTTCTCATTTTGAATCGGTTAGTAGCTTGATAGAGTTGTTTCGTGCAACTTGTACAGTTCTTGAAAGTGTCATGGAGAATGGGTCAAGTAAATCTATGCGTGGGGAAGCTAAAGGTGCTTTAATTGCAATGAGAAACTTTGAATTTGTCTTTCTCTTGCATTTATTGCACAAGATAATGGGAATCACTAATTTATTGTGTCAAGCTTTGCAAGAAAAGTCTGAAGACATCTTAAATGCTATCAGTTTAGTCTCAAGTACAAAAGCACTTCTTCAAGAACTAAGAGAATCAAGTTGGGACACTTTCCTTAGAGATGTGATTTCATTTTGCGAAAGATATGACATTGTTATGCTTGATACGGGTGCTCGTTACATGGCGGGTACAAGTCGTTCTTGTGAGCAGAGAGATTACATTACAGTTGAGCATCATTACCACTTCGATATTTTTAATGCTGTAATAGATTACCAGTTACTGGAGTTAAAGAATAGATTCTCGGATGAAGCAATGGAGCTTCTTTCTCTTAGCTCAGCTTTAGATCCAAGTGGTGCTTTTAAGTCCTTCGATATTGATGATATTTGCAAGCTCGACGATTGTTTTTATTGTGAATACTTTACTAAGCAGGAGATATATATTTTGAGAAGCCAACTGCAACATTACAAGATTGATGTGGTTAATCATGCTATTTTTCAGAAAATGTCTACAATCTCCGAGTTATGTCAAGGATTAGTTGAAACAAAAAAGTCAAAACACTATTTTTTTTATTGATAGATTGATTCGTCTTATCTTGACACTTCCTGTTTCCATGGCAACTACAGAACGAGCATTTTCAGCTATGAAAATTGTCAAAACATGGCTTCGTAATAAGATGGGGATGTGTTTCTTGCCGATTGTATGACTGTCTATATTGAATGAGAGTTTGCTGAAGAAGTCAATTTGGATGGGATAGTAGATGAATTTATTAAGAAATCACGTAAGGCAAAATTTTGCTAGTGCGATACTTTGTACTTTGTTTAAATGTCTTTGTTATAGTTGTCTAGGTTTATAGTGACGACACTCACTCTTTTGTTTACAATGTTAGTTAATTATGATCTCAAATAGATATTCGCATAGTTTCGTTTGACACAACTCACACAAGGAGTGGATGGATTGGTTTGATTTGATTGGTTCTCTTAAGAAAAAAAAAATCATAGAAGTGAACTTCAAACTAGCCCCCCTTGATATTACTATCTGGTTCCGCCCCTGTATGGTTTGCTTTAAAAATTTAGTGTTAAGAATAACGGCTTTTGAGTACGAGTTTCTTAAAACATCTCTCCATAGTTTTCAAAACTAGAGGATATAAAAATGAAAATTATACGCCCTAGAGTAACCAAAATGAAACTGAATCCACGTATAATTTTATCTTCTTGTCAAAATCTCTATATGGTTAGAGATACATTTAGATTGAGAAAAACAATTATTCTAAAAAAAAAAAAAAAAAAAAAATTATTGATCCAAATGAGGGAAGATCGACACTTCGGCCTGCGGATGTATTGATCTACAATTGGACTGAGGGGAGACATATGTGTGTTGATGTAACTGGAGCCTCTCCATTGGTAGGGATTGGGAATAGAGTCTTTGAGGTGGGTGACGCAGCTAATAAAGCAGCAGTAGGAAAGATTGAGAAACACGAGGAGGCTTGTAGGGCTAACCAGTATTGTTTCATTCCGTTCAGTTTCGACACTTTTGGTTTCTTAGCACAACAGTCTGTTGAGCTCCTTAAGAGATTGTAAAAAGTTATGGACTGCAATGTAATGACAGCTGGTTCTAATGAGTTTGTATTTAGGAGGATAAGATTTGCCATTCAGAAAGGACTTGCGACGCAGCTTGTTACACGCTTGTCCTAATTATTTGTAAAATTCGTTATCATTATCAATAAAATTTCCACTTCTTAAAAAAAAAAAAAAAAAAAAAAAAAAAAAAAAAAAAAAAAAAACCACACACACACATTTCATGTGTATGTATAGATTTCGCACTTTTTATTTATTCACTTGTTAGTATAATAATATTTATGCATGCATGTTAGATTTTTGGATTTCATATATGTTTTCAAAAAATAATAAATAATAAATAAAAAAAAAAACCCCGAGAAAGATTTTATAGTAAAATAAATATCCCTAGTATAATAAACCATGCATTTCTCGTTCTATATCAAACAACCCACGCCCCAAACTTATTTGGGGGTGGCGTATTTTCATCATGAAGAACAAAATACAGGTGTATCTCCGTGTTTGTTCATGTTTCTATTGTAATCTCTTTCCTTATCTCTTCATACCTTAAGGACAAGCATAGTTTTATCATAGAGTTGGTATAGTAACATTTTACAAAAACTATGCATTTTCTATATAATATATATAATAGTATATTTCTTTCTTTCTAAAAAAAAATAAAAAAATAAAAAAAAAATCGAAAAAGACTAAAAATATTTTTCCGTTTAGTATTAAAAAGTCTTGTTTCCTTTTTCTATAATGAATAAAAAGTTTAGAAGTCTCATTATAGCAATAGAGTAAGAACTTGTTCTTCGTACTCAGACTAATATACATACAATAGTTTCTGCATCTTTTCATGAATGGCATGCATCAGCATTTGTGTGTATATAGCAATGAGTTTCCGAAGCCAAGGTTAGAACAATTAAGTTCTATATCCTGTGAGAATCTAGCCAAAAGCCTCATCTGAATGATTATTGAGTGATGACACAAAGGATGTCCAGATATAATGACCACACGTCCACTTGCTTGATCACCACGCCATATCCTAAGAGAGAATTTAGGCCCTTTTTGGATCGATATAGCCAAATAAACGTTAAAAACCCAAAAATATAGTTTTACTCTAGTTACCCCTCTTGAGCCTTCACCCTTTCTAAAAGCCTTTTTATTCTTCACCAATAATTCCTAACCTATTACAACACACAATAAAAAGCTTACCGAGCTGATGAGTTGAGAACTGGATATATGGTTATCAGAAAAAAGAGAAGAGAAAACCTTGTACAAAAACATAATAGTTATTTGCTTCAGAAAGTAAAGAAAAGAAAAGAAATACACATCAAAAACCAAAACTCCAAGAATCCAAAATAGTCAAAAATCGAATCTCCCAAAAGTTCAAAATCAAAAGGAGACGATATCAAAAACAAAAAGAATCAAAAGCAAAGTTAGAACTCCCAAAATTTAAAATCATATGGAGTCACAAAGCCAAAGGGCTAAAAGAATAACAAAATAACAAAATAACAAGTATCTTGAAGTATCATATGGAGTATCTTGTATCACAATTCAGAAGCAAAATAACAAAATGAGGTTCTTCTCTGGTTACAAGTATCTTGAAGACCCAGTTTCTTATCTTATCAGATTTTGTTTTTCCCTTCCTTTTTTCTTCTAAACCATCACCGCCTGAAACTCCTAATAAAAGACATCTAGCTCGATTAAGAATAGGATGGTGTGATAGTAAGTGGCAAGCGTGATCAATCGACTTCGGTTTCTTTGGACGTCATTTGAGTATGCGAGGAATATAAGTGCCCACTACACTTGAGAGAACGAACCTTTAGTGAATCTATCAGAGAGTTGTGATTGCAACACACCCTTGTGAGAACCCAACTTAAAGAAGCTCTCCCAAAGCTTCGGAAACAACTCTGCTTTTGCATTTCATTGCTCATATTTTGTACAATTATCTTTAGATACTTAAATTACTGTACATATGTTATTCTGAGTTCAAAGGAACTTGTCCTTATTCACCGCTAATGAGATGTATGAACTTTTGAGAATAAATAAGGAAACAATACTCTTTGTACAAAATAGAAAAAATTTGTGAGTACCTTCACTGAAAAACTCTCATGAGACTTAAAACTCGTCCACTGGGGAATTCCTAGTAGTTTAAGGCCTTGTTACATATGGTCAATGCAATCGCACTCTGCAAAACGATATTAGTATAATGTATAATAAATCACTCATTTGTGATCTTAGTTTTTTTCTCTCATCCTTGCTTGAGAACAAGCAAGATGCTATTTGGGGGTGGTGATCAGCTCCCAAATGTGTGTTTATTACCGTGATATATTCTTTGCATTCTGGTCTCTTTACGCAACCAAAGATAACTTATAGCTTTTACTGCCTTTTTCTGGTTAAGGAGTATTTCAGACCAATTATCATAAAAGATTCGTCTTAGCACCAAAAGGAGCATTAATCACGCTTATTATGAAGACCAGTAGCTGCTATGGAAAAGTGCTGAAAAAGTCAAGTCAACCGGTCAAAGTCAACAGTTAAAGGACTCAATTCATAAGACCAAAGACGGAGGCCCTTATTTCAAATTATGAAGACTTATCCCTAACCCTATCTTGGTCAAGAAGGCACCCATAAAGCAAAAGCAAAAGTGAAAGGGGTGAGGTGTCTAGTTTAGAATGGATGAGGGCAAATATGCAAATGGCAAAAGTAGGGATATATAAACAAAAAGCAAAGGAGAGAGAACTCATCCATTGTCTTAGGATCCAAACCATTTGGTTTGTTTATTTTCTTGTCTTATTTATCAATTTATGTTTTTAATTTCTTGTTATTTCATTTCCTTTCTTTCAATCAACTTGTTATTTCATTTCTTTTATTTCAATCAACTTGTTACTTGCTCTTTGTTTCAATCTTCATATTGTTCTTGTTTGTTTGTTTCATTTCAATATTTTAATCAATCTTCATTTCATGTTTTCAAGTCATTTTAATCTACAATCAAAGCTTTCAAGTTTATTAGCTTAGAACCATTCTAACATTCAAGAGTCTACCTTTCTTCTTCTATCTCCCTCACTCAAACTCTAAATAATTTAGGATGAACCTCAACTTCTAAACACTTTTAAAGTATACTTCCACCAATACTAAAGCTTCAAATGGCGTCGCCGTCATGGATTGAAGGAGTGAAAGTGATTGGTTGAGAATCTAAGAAGGGAGCATCATTCTCACCTCTACATGCCATTTCAATTTTATTTTTTATTTTTCGTCATTTTATTTTTATTGTTTCTCTGTACAGAGATACTTTTTTGCAAAACAAGTTGCGGGACAACAAAGGTGGAGAGGAGCTGATCAAACAGGTGAAAGACGACTGCCGTCCACCTATTAAAAACTTAAGATACCTGATCAGATGTGGAGTTGGTAACTCAGGAGCTAGATCGTGGATAGGAGTAGATTCTAAGAGGGCTTGTACTTCTTGGATGTAAGAATCCTCAGTACTGCCTGTTGGAAATAAGGTTGGATAGACGCCCACCAAGATAAGGATAAACCACTGAGTATAGGACTCTATCCTATCAGATATTAGATGAGTATAGGACTCTATCCTATCAGATATTAGATGAGTATATGACTCTATCCTATCTGATATTAGATGATATATGATGATCGATATTAGATGAGTATATGACTCTATCCTATCGATATTAGATGAGTATAGGACTCTATCCTATTAGATATTAGATGAGTATATGACTCTATCCTATCTGATATTAGATGAGTATATGACTCTATCCTATCCAATATTGAGGAGGTGGGAACCTCTATAAATAGACCCCCACCTCTCACATATTAATCATCCAAACAACAAGAAAAGCTCTCTCTCCTTTAATGGCGACCTCCAACATTTACTAAAGTAGAAGCCCGGTAATTTGTGGAGATTCCATAGGTGGTATCCTCCCCAGCCATTGTCGGTTCTTGGTTCTTGGTTCGTGAAAAAAGGTTGCTTCCCGTTCGTGGTTGGAACTTGACTCTAGCAAAGTTAAGAAGAAGATCTTGAGTGTGCCAAGAACATCTTCTCCTGTAGATCAAAACTTGGAACTTCAAATTGAAAGTTGTGACCAAGGTACGATCTTCTATTTCCGCTGCGCTATTTTATGCATGTGGTATAACGTAATTGTATATATCGTAGGAATCATGCATGAGATATCGATAAAATCCTACATTGGTATCAGAGCCAGTTTTCCATGGTTTGCATGCTTCTATTTGCGATTTTGATCTTGTGATCTACAATTTTTGAAAAACTGCGGTTTTTTCAAAATCTTTTAATTAATTTTTAAATAATTAGGTTGTTTAAAATTAATTAGATATTGCTTAATTTTTTTTGCAAAATAAATTATTTATGGGAAATAATTAGTGGAAATTTTTTTCTAGGAAATTTTTTTCTTAGAAATTTTTACATGGAAATTTATTTCTGAGATTATTTCTCTATAAATTTTAGGATTTTTTTTTCACATGTATTTTTCCACAATTAAAAATTGACATTAGGATGTTTATTTTTACCATGCAGTAATTATTTGAATCTAGATTTTTACTATTGCATGTATATAAAATTGTTTGTTTTCTATCAACGGTCATATGAAAACTAAGGCCTGAATGCCTAAGTCACATAGACCGAAACTTGTAGGAAAATCGAACCCGATCTTGGGAGGCGGGCTTCCAAGAAACGCATGATCACTAAGCAATATAGGAGAACTTTCAAGAGTAATGTCTTGAAATCGATAAGATAGAGAGAGAGCCACCATCACGGAATATACACCAAAGAGCCCCAAATCCTATTCAGGATAGGAATGAGGCTCGACCATTTAAATCTCTCCTACATCGATTATGGGGCGATGCTAAGGAACCAAATCCATATGATGTGTCATCGGGGTTTATTTTCCCACCTCACGGGAAAACAGAGGAAGTGGCTAGTAATTTTCAAATGGTGATAGTGATTGTGAGGATGAGGATGGCTCCCCAGGCACCGGGGCGCTTCTATGTTCATGGTTGACTAGCTCTCGTTTAGTTCTACATTGTTTTTGAAAGATAGGAAACTCCTTTTTGTAGAAACAATTTTATGAAATGGAAATTTAAGTAGTAGATTTTTTGCATATTCTATGTTATTGATAGTCAAATGCATTGATTTTATTTAATGGCTAGAATCATGCTAGTAGATTATCATGATCATCTCATATGTGAAAATGTGGATTACTTAGATTTAATTTAAGAGATGATTCTTATTAAGTAGTATCTTATTTTTTTGGAATTCAAACTTGATAGAATGGCACCCGATGGAAAATCCCCGTTTACGATGCTACCCGAAAAGGACTTGTTAAACGATAAAATTCACGAACTTTGGTCTAGGAAAGTTAGGCTAATTCGCGATATAGGAAGGTCATTGATGTAATAACCGGGACGATGCGTAACCTACCGAAGGATTAACACAAGCTGCTTATCTTTTTGTTTAAAAAGTACAATGAGTATACAAGCAAAGATAATGTTGCCCGAATTGCCATACTTGGCACCATGAGGAATGACTTCATGATGCGGTATGATGGCCTTGGATCGGGCTAAAGAGCTATGGGAAGCGATAAAGGACCTTGGGGTAACGACTACTGCCGCATTGAGAGAGGAGGCTACAAATGAGTTTTGACAAATTTATCAAAGCTGCCCCATACCTCATGACCAACATTGCACGGTGATGAGAAACATGGTTCTTTGAGTTAGCCCAAGAGGGCGAGTCCCGTCAAATGAACAACAAATTCAAAATTTGTCATTAGGTCTTTACCTAAAACTTGGGAACAATTTCGTCTTATCTTGACGATGACGACAATATCACAAACTTTGCACAGGTGCAAAGGAAATGTGAGCTTGAGGAACAAAGGCTTCTCGATGAAAAGCCCGTTGTTCAAACCGGAAGCAAATGTTGTCAACTCCAAAAGAGGAAGGCTCCTTGGAACAAGAAAAGTGGAAAAGGGAAAGGCAAAGAAAAAGGCCAAGCCTAACCCACGACAAAAAAACCTAGGAAGTCGATAGACATGACTAGTGTTGAATGCTTCCGTTGTCACCGGATGGGACACTATGCTAGGGCATGTCCTTCTCCCGAGGTGAGTTTTACTTTAAGAAATCTTGTCAATGTGATAAGAATCTTGTCATCTTTATCTGATTCATCACAATATTGGATTGTAGATTCAGCAGCCCGACGACCACAAAAGCGGGATAGGTCCCTGTTTGAAGATTTCGGGAAACTTCCACAAGGAACTTCGGAGAGTCCACATGGGAAACCAAAGTGTAGCCGATGTTTTGGGCACATGCACTTGTAGGTTGGATTTTGCGAGTGGGAGATCCATCCTTATTGAAGAAGTACTCTTTGTACCCTCAATTAGGAGAAATCTTTTATCGAGTTTGAAATTACTTCAAGAATCCTATGTGTTTAATTTTTCCCCGAACTTCGCTTGAGATATCTTTAAATAACAGGTTTGATAGGTCATGCTTATTTAATGAATTCTTTTATGACATTACACTTAGCACAAACTGAAGTTTTTATGTCTAAAATGGTTGGTTGCCAATTGTGGCATGCTAGACTAGGACATATTGGACCTGATGGGATAGACCGCTTAGCAAGGGAGGGTTGTTAGGTAACTTAACCCGGTTAAAATGGAAACTGTGAAAGTTGTCTTCTTTGGAAAAGCCACCAAGAAACCTTTTGGGAAAGCCCAAATGGCAACTTATCCTTTACAACTTATTCACTCGGACATCGTGGACCAATGAATGTAACAAAGAAAGGCATGGGGCTTTGTATTTCATTACCTTCACGGATGACTATACACGTTATGGGACCATGCACTTGATGTCTCACAAATCGCATTACACCTTGGACTGTTTTAAAAGTACAAGAACCTAGTTGAGAATCAACTTGATAGGACAATAAAAAGGCCTTAAGAACCCGACCCATGACGTGAATATCTTTACGATGAGTTTAAGGAACTCTGTGAAAATAAGGGTATAGCTAGGCGACTAACTATTCCTTATACCCCTCAGAGAATGGTGTCTCTCGAGAGAAGGAATAGAACCCTGCTTGGACATGGTTAGATCTATGATGGCTCGGGCTAACTTGCCTATCTCATTCGGGGGTGATGCATTGTTAACGCCGCTGAGCACATACTTAACCTAGTTCCTTCAAAAAACTGTTGACAAAACACCCTATGAACTATGGACCGGTAAGCAACCCGTTTTGAACTACCTTAGACCATGGGGGGTGTCGGCCTTTGTCACTTCTCAAAATCGAGAATTTGGAAAGTTGAGTGCTCTGGAAAGAAGTGTATCTTTATAAGATACGGTGAGACTTCTAAGGGGTATGTCTTCCTAGGGGGAGGATACTCGAGGGCATGTCACGAAATAGAAGCACGTAACGTCCGATTCTTAGAGGATCAATACCCAATGAGGGTTGAGGTTGATAAGGATATACAACTTTCTGAAGTTGATAACCTTATAAGCTGGCGATGAACAAAGCGAAGATGAAACTTTCATCAACCCTGATTCTAGTAACAATGGCATTGGTCAAATAATTAATCAATCCCAACCTCGTAAGAGTGTTAGAGGCCATATCCCCAAACGTCGGTTTGAGATTGAAGGGGAGATAAATATGACCAATGCACTTACAGAAATATCTGATGAACCTAAAACGTTCAAGGAGGCTATTTCTGGGTGGGTCCAATACAAGTAAGTGGATGGAAGCTATGAAGGAAGAATTGGAGTCGATGAAGAAAAACAAAGTATGGGACTTAGTTGATCTACCTCCAAACAGGAGATCTATTGGGAACAAGTGGGTTCTCAAGATCAAGAAAAAATCTTGAGGAAGGGAACATAGACAAATTCAAAGCTAGGCTTGTTGCAAAAGGTTACACCCAAAAAGAGGAATAGACTATGAGGACACCTTCTCACCAATGTGAGATTTGCCTCCATCGTCTCCTCTTGTCAATGGTTGCCCATTTAGATTTAGAGCTTTACCGGATGGATGTCAAAACTGCTTTTCTCAATGGAGAATTACAAGAGGAAATCTATATGGATCAACCCAATCGGTTTTTCAATCAAAGGTCGAACCCAAAGTGTGTAAACCTGAACAGATCCATATATGGTTTAAAACAGGCCTCTAGGCGTGGAATCTGAGATTCCATGAAGCAATGCTTCAAGAAAATTCGAATGGTAAATGAGGACCATTGCGTATATGTCAAGACATCTAAAAATGGTTTTGTGATTCTATCTCTATATGTGGATGACATTTTGTTAGCAGGTAACAATAAGGCATTGATAAATTCCACTAAGGAGTGGTTGTCATTAAACTTCGAAATGAAGGACATGGGTGAAGCTAGTTATGTCTTAGGAGTTAAAATAACTCCGTGATCGCCCAAACGCTTGTTATCTTTGTCTCAGGAGACATATATCAAGAAGGTTTTGGAAAGATTCAACATGACTGATTGTAAGCAAGTGGATCTCCCAATAAGTCTAGGAGAGTCTTTGAGTTCTAAAATGTCTCCCAAGAATCCTACTGAAACTCAGGCTATGAAAAATGTACCATACTCAAGCGCAGTCGGAAGCCTTATGTATGCAATGTTGTGTACAAGGCCAGACATCTGCTATGCAGTTGGGTTAGTATCAAGGTTCCAAACAAATCCTGGGGTCGCACACTGGAAGGCTGTCAAGAAGATAATGAGGTATCTAAAAGGCACCGTGGACTACTCACTTGTCTACCAATTGAAAGATCTTAAGCTGATTGGGTACTCCGATGCCGACTGGGCTGGAGACCTTGATGAGAGGAAGTCAACTTTAGGATATACCTACATAATGAATGGAGGTGCTATATCCTGGAGCAGCAAGAAGCAAACTTCCATAGCACTTTCAACTATGGAAGCTGAGTATATTGCATGTTGCTCTGCCACACAGGAGGCTGTGTGGCTCAGACGATTCATCAAACACTTGTCAGTGTTCTCAAGAGCTGCTGAACCAGTTCACATCTGGACTGACAGCATGGCTGCTCTTGCATATGCTAAAGATCTAAAGTACCATGGAAGAACCAAGCATATAGAGTTAAAATACCACTACGTGCGACAAATGATACTGAAGAAGAAAGTGGTTCTACAACATATATCCACTGATCAGATGGTTGCGGATCCACTGACCAAACCTATTCCAAAGGAACTCTTCCTTGCACATGTAAAAATGCTTGGGTTAAAGAGGATGTGATTACGTTAAGAACACTTTGATGGTTTAATGAATAAAAGTGCATTCTTTCCAGATCGATTGCATTCTCATTATACTGTTTATCATCTCATATGTATGTCAGTAGGGTTGACTGGTTCACTCACATGAACAGTCACTTCCATTTTAAACAGTGGGAGTTTAGCTTGACAAGTCACTAAACCTTATAGGAAGGATGGACCTAGTGCCGAGTCATGCCCCTTCTTATAATTGGATAAGAAGAAACAGGCTTCATAGGGAAGATTCATCTAAACCTACAAAACGGTTGTTGCCAAGTGGGGAGCATAGTATCCTTGGAATTGTCATTAGGGATGACAACACTTGCATGGTATGAGTGGACATACAGATATCTATTGTTGAGTAAACAAATTAGATACTCTTGCCATGACATGTTTTCACACAACATGTGTATAGTTGACCACCGAGAGCAAGAAAAGAAATATCCCTAAAATTCTTGCTATGTGAGCTCTATTGATATATTTTTGTTTAAAACATATCGAATGGTACCCTCCTTGAACTTTTGACCTTGTCAAGAAAATAAGAGGACTACTCGTAACTTTGGTTTGCTCCCCACAAGCTCTTACTAAAAGGCTGACTGGATGCATACTGGGAAGTTGGTAGAACTCTGACGAGAATGACTTGCGTGCAAAGGGTAAAAGAACTGAAGGTTTATCACACAATCACTGGGATTCTACCTAGCCAGGACAATTGATGATAATTATGAATCATGTGATACGTTTTTGACTTTATGGTGTGGACTCATAGGGATGAGTGTTATTTGTCAAAGTGATGAAACAAACAGATCTTGGGGTATACACACACTCTCCGGATATTAGGTTTTTGGATTCATCTTCTTTAAGATCACTTTCATGGTAGATCACTGTGTCGTGCTTTTCATTGCGACTTGCTACTTCACAGATATATCATGATCGTGTGCTAGGGTCACACGAACCATTTGCCGTGTGAGACACACAAATGGCTAAGCATTCTACTTAAAAGCTTCTCTTAGAAACCTTCTTCGTTGTTGGGCGTGGGAGATGTTGGAAATAAGGTTGGATAGACGCCCACCAAGATAAGGATAAACCACTGAGTATAGGACTCTATCCTATCAGATATTAGATGAGTATAGGACTCTATCCTATCTGATATTAGATGAGTATATGACTCTATCCTATCTGATATTAGATGAGTATAGGACTCTATCCTATTAGATATTAGATGAGTATATGACTCTATCCTATCTGATATTAGATGAGTATATGACTCTATCCTATCCAATATTGAGGAGGTGGGAACCTCTATAAATAGACCCCCCACCTCTCACATATTAATCATCCAAACAACAAGAAAAGCTCTCTCTCCTTTAATGGCAGCCTCCAACATTTACTAAAGTAGAAGCCAGTAATTTGTGGAGATTCCATAGGTGGTATCCTCCCTAGCCATTGTCAGTTCTTGGTTCTTGGTTCGTGAAAAAAGGTTGCTTCCGTTAAGTGGTTGGAACTTGACTCCGACAAAGTTAAGAAGAAGAAGATCTTGAGTGTGCCAAGAACATCTTCTCTTGTAGATCAAAGCTTGGAACTTCAAATTGAAAGCCGTGACCAAGGTACGATCTTACGTTTTACTGGCTATTTTTTATGCATGTGGTATAACGTAATTGTATATATCGTAGGAATCATGCATGAGATATCGATAAAATCCTACACTGCCAAAGGAAAGAAATTGGAGCATATTATTTTCTGGAAAAGTTTTGCTAAAATAATCTTAAGCAAGGCTCTCTATCATGCTAATTTTTCCATCAATAGTCATGTCTGGTGTCTGTTGTATTATCTTAAAAATATTTACCTCAACAGCAAGGTTTCCAAAGGAAATGGACATCGAACCATCGCAGCAATTAATGAAGGCATTGGCAGTTGCCAAGAAAGGACACCTTAAGATGATAGGAACAGAGTCATGAGCGACTTCTGTATCTAGAATGACAAAATTGGCTGGATAATAGAAATCTTAAACTTTAACAAGAATATTTTCAACTACGCCCTTATGATACTTAATCGAACGATCGGCTAACTACAAAGTCATTTTAGTTGGTTTTAGATCATGTATACCTAGTTGTTTATAAAGGTAAAATGGGAGTAAGTTAACACTCGCCCCTAGATCTAGAAGAGCAGTTATGGTGAAAGTATCGCCCAAGGTGCATTGTACAGTGGGATGACCAGGGTCCTTGTACTTAATGATTCCGTTGTGCTCAGTTAAAGAGGGAAATTGTTCTATTAAGAATGCTTCTTTAGGTATGCTTGTTTTCCTCTTTGTGGTGCACAAATCTTTAAGAAACTTAGCGTGTTTTGGAATATGTTGTATGGCATCGAGAAAAGGTAGGTTTATAGTTAAATTTTTGAAAACTTCCCTAATCTCGTCAAAATTATCGTCCTTCTTTAGCATAGCTAGTCTATGGGGAAACTGTGGTTTTTCTTTATATTTAGCATAAGGGTCAATAGGAGTATTGCCCTTTTCTTTATCTTTTGCTAATTTCCCCTTAGGTTGAGGTTTAACTGGTATTTCTACAATGGTGGGATCTTCAGTTTTAACAACATTATCTAATAAGGTTCCTTTATCTTTATTAATTTGTAGGGAATCCTCGGGCATTATTACTTTGTTGTCAACCACTTTCCCTAAACGGAGAGTAGTTACGACCTTTAATTCTCCTTGTATTAAATTTTCATTACTAGGATTACCGGTTAATTCAAAAGATGTGTTTGTTGATTTTGGATTGGGTACGAGTTGACTTGGAAACACGCCTTTTTGTTGGGCCTTTTCTTGGGATAGATGTTGGATAGATTGTTGGATTGCTAGTAATATTTGTTGTTGAGTTTGCATGTATGCATCGAATCTATCAGGCTGGGAAGGTTGAGTTGCCACGAGTTGTGTAATAGGAACTATCTCATGTTGATTATTAACTGGTGGATTTTGATAGTTGTTATTTACCGGGACTAAACTTATATATATTATTATTATTATAATTACCTTGCCCTTGTCCTTACCTTGGTTGATATTTATTGTAATTGTTGGTGGGCCTAACGTTTTGATTATTAAAATCTGGAGGTGTTGCTTGCTGGTGATTATTACGCCAACTAAAATTAGGATTTTGTCTCCAAGGTATGTTATGTATATTAAAAGCGAAACATCTTCTGGCTGTGGTGGTGGTTGTTGTTCATAGGCAAGAGGACAATAATGATCGGAATGCTCAAGACTAAAACATAAATTACAGTGAAGAGAGTTTATATTCATGACAGGAATGGGTTTCGCTTCTTGTTTATTTATAGAAAGGGCATCTACTTTACGAGTGAAGGATTCAATTAAAGTTCTAAGTTCAGGATCTGGTTTAACCACAAACATACTGGCTTCCTTAGCTGTAGAAGAAGAAGGCATGGAGCGAGAGTAATCGTTACCTCCCCAGTTGTTACTTTTCTTGGATTAATTATCTAGAAAGTTATAAGAATATGTGGCTCATTTACCTAAGAAATTACCTTCGTTCATGATATCTAAAGTCTCTTTATGATGTTGGGATAAGCCTTTGAAGAAGGCACAAACTAGTGTGTCTTTACCAAGATTATGATAGGGACATTCTACTAGAAGATCAGTGAAACGATTCCAAGCCTTAGAAAATGATTTTTTAGGCTTTTGACGAAAGAAATGAATATGTGATAGCATTTCATCAATCTTCTGTGGTGGGTAAAATTGTTCCATAAATAATTCTACTTGTTTTTCCTATGTATCGACAAAGTTTGGCTTTTGTGTTGTTAGCCAAGCAGCCGCTTTGTCAGTTAAGGTGAAAGGAAACACCCTGAGCTTTATTTGTTCAAGTCTTACGTTAGGATGATGAAATGTAGTAAGAACTTGTTGTATCCTACGGAAGTGTTGATAAGGTTTCTCATGGTCTAACCCATGGAAAATAGGTAGCAGATTAAATATATTAGGGGGGGAGGGATTCTAGAATCTCCCGTAGTATCTGCAAGAATTATGCAGGACTCAGGTCCATCGTTGAAAGTCTTATAGAAATCAGAGAGGGGTCTCTCTGCTATTTCTTCACCCATTGCTACAAATGTAATGTAGGTTGTGTGTATGTGGTGATTGGTGAATTTCTAGATAGGCGATTATTTCTACGTCTACGATAAACTAATATGGCAGGTTTATGTGTACCAGATCTTAATCTCATGCAAGTTTTAAGTCTAATAGGCAAGTCCTAACGAGCATGCAAAAATAGCCTGATTATTACTAGAAATAGAATCCTCTTACAGTAAATTCGAGGATGTAGAGAGGTGTTATCTGGAGCGTCCTTGCTACGCGTATAAATAGCGCCTTCAACAGCCTTGAAGCACGTATATGTTAATTGAACAATTATACGAGTACTGGTCCGGGTAGACGATGTGGATTGTGAAGTCCTGTAAAAATATTAACCTTATTAGTCCAAGAGTTTTAAAATTTAGGTTAAGGCTTTTTACTATGGGCTTCGTGTTGGGCCTTGATGTTAGGCCTATGAAACGGGCTTTGGGAGTGGGTGGGCTTACTAACTAATATTAATTAATTTTTTTGTATTTTTATATCAAACCAACGGTCATGCCACTTAAGAATTGAGGGAAGTTGTCCGTGTGTACACTATCCTTAATTAGAGAACCCCAATTCTTTGAGTTTTCTAGACACCGTTTAAAATGAAAAAAAATATAAATAAATAAAATTTTGCATTTGATAGCCTATTGTACTCGTGAGAAAATATTGCAAATAATATTAAAATATTATTTTAACCTAATTAACCTAGGCCGGGCGCGCTTGGGAATAAGGTATATTGGGCGCGGTGCGCAAGTTAAAGGTGCGGGTCGCGCTTAGCGAAGGCAAAAATAAGGCACGTGCGCGCTCAAAACTAAATAACTAGGGTTGAAACTTTTAAGGTCAGGTCACGGGAGGGTAGGGAGTTGCTTGAACAACTCGTATGCTCTCGAACAGTAGCAGAAAAAATTGAAGAAATTGCAAACAGTGTTTTCAATGTGTATTTTGTGAATAGTAAAAACAGTGTTTTCTAATCTAACTACGCGTAATGTAAACGAATTAGATGGCAAGCGGCGCCATTGATAAGATATAATTTAATTAGACTAGAAAATAGTATATTGAAGGTTAAGAAACAGTAATTTATCAAGATATGAAACTCTCTAAATCATGTGATAAAGAGGAGAGTAGTCGTGTTTGTACTACTCTAGTCGTACACTACTTGGTTGCAAGTCTAGATTAGAAATATGCCTTACTAGTGAGAGTCAAAACAGTAGATTTAAAGGTGAAAAATAGTGTTTAATAAGATGATAAAAGATATAAAAGGGGTTTAATCTGCCACACGATTCGATTGACTATTAGTTAGTATCGAATCGCTTGTTTGATCCCTAGTGATTACCAAGTTGTCTCAGATCAAGGTTTAACTAGCTTGAGAGTTTAGCTCCACCACAAATCTCTTTGGTGGTGGCTCTAAACTCTAGTTTTCCGTTATGAGCTTTATCTCTAAACACTCACAACAAAGAACTTGAAGTTCTTTTATTCAAAAAAATAAAAGATAATGGCTACTCATCCTCACATGGCTTCATAAACCTCTTCTAATGGAGATTTAGCCATGATTCATTGGAATCGTACTAACTAAAGATTGAATAAAAGACATAATTGAAAAGACAATAATTGAAATTAATACTAAAACTTTTTATTAATGGGAATTAATGGTGGCTACAAACTAAAATTATTCTAACCCTAAACTATATTAAAACTAATTATAAACTAAGGGGTTGAGAGAAAAGAAGAGAATAGGAGGATAAAAGTGTTTAGCTTTAATCCTCTATATATAGGAGAGGGTTAGGGTTACATTAAAAGGGGGACTTTGGGCCTCTAAAGTGAGCCAAAAGTCTGTTAGGTTAAGTCTAAAGAGGTCACAGCTGTTGGAAATTACTTCCATACTCTTTTTGTCCACTTTTACAGCTCTGATTGGGGCAAGACCAAGTCCACTGGAAAGCTGGTTCTGAGCCGGTCATTTTGACATAACGTAGGCTCAATTCTGAGACCCGAGTCCAAAGATACGACATGTTGAAGTTATGTTGACTTTTTTGTTCTCTTTCTACCCTGATTGACTTTGACTTCCCAGCTTTAACTGGGCTTAAAAAAGGCTTTTCTTCATGATTCTTGGGCTTTAAATATAGAACTTCCTTGATAATCATCTTGACTCATTTTCCATACAAAAGCGGTGCCTTTAGTCACCTAATCAGCTTCAAGTCCTGAAATGTACAAAAACACGTAAACATTACTAATTCTCATTTATTATAAACACAATTGGCCTAAGTAGAATATTATTAAGGGGTTTAAACTACACTTTTGAGTTCTTATCACCACTCATTCTAAATGATCAAGCTAAAACTCTGCTAGCTAATACTGTAACTCAGGATGCAAAAGTAGCTGCAGTGATATCAAATGGCTGCTGGTCTAGGAGTATTACTGATTAACCTGAGAGTGAAGTCAAGAAGTGGATCATGGGAACTGAAATTAACTCATATCTCAATGCATATCAAGTTATTTGGACCCCGACAAGCACTGGAGATTTCTCTATATCTTCTGCTTATGCAGTTCTAATATGCAAAGTAAGGTCAAGTAGTACAAGATTGTTTGGGGAAAGCTCTCGGTTCCTAAACATTCCTTCACAATATGGCAATTATTTCAAGGGGTCTTCCTACACAAAATAGACTAAAGGCGAATAAAGTGATTGAACAATCTAAATGTTGTTTATGTGATTCTCATGAGGAAAGCTCGGCCCACTTATTCTTCGATTGTTCCTACTCGAAACTAGTATGGCAAGGCGTAAAAAAAGTTATGGGATTATTAGAACTGGTTCGAAGTTCTCATGCAGAGTGGTACCATCTCATGCACATTTGTATAGCAAATACAATGACATCTGACATGATGAGAGCTCTAATATGTGCGTATGTACAAGCTATTTGGAATAAGAGAAACTGGATAATTAAAAAAACAAGAGTTCATACCACATGATGTAGTCACTTTACGAGCATTTAATAGGATGAAACTCTACTTGGGGGAAAAGTTGGAAACAGTTAAAGAGGATGAGGTTCTGAGAGCTCTTTTACTGAAATTGGGTATTAGAGCAAAATTTAAACACAAGGAAGAACAGTGGGTTCAATGGCAGAAAGTAGAAATAGACACTCCCACTTTAACTCTTATGGGTCTCTACAAGGTGAGAGAATGGGGTTTGGAGGAGCTTTGAGGATATGTAATGGTGAGGTTCTACTACCATACAGCGAAAGTTCTACTAGACCATCAGTTTTGTACCGGGAAATTCTTGGGGTTCAAGAAGGGCTTGAAGGTGTGATAAAACTGAATGTATAGAGAGTTCAAGTTCAGTCAGATTCTATGAGAGTGATCCAAATTATGAACAAGAACGAGGAACCACCGTGGTATTGCAGAAATTTAGTTGCAAAGATATGGGATGTGAGAATGAAGTTTGAAGAAGTTATTTTTAAGCATGTTCTCAGAGAAGGAAATCAAGTTGCTCATTACCTATCCAAAGTTAGTAGGTCCTTGTGTACTGAAACTTTGTACTTTATCCCCCCCCCCCGGATCAAAAACTTTATGAATTGATCAAGGGGGATAACTGGATAAGGAAGGAAAATTGTACTTGCGTTCTTGTCATAAATAAAAGGTTGGGGTATGGTATCCTTAACCTCTAGCTATTTCAAAAAAAAAGTATTATCATGAAGGGATGCACCTGCTTTAGCAAGATTCCATGGTAGGCTATCTATGTTGAAGGCGAGTGCAGTTGCTTCAAAGTCGGTTTCCACCCATAATTTCCTCCAACGAACCTTTGGTCGTTGCATAATTGAAGAATATGGTTATCAAAGAAATCAAGATATAGTATTAAACAGACCAATTTTAAAAGGATAAACTACTGTTTGGTCAAGTTTCGTTCTTCCCCTTGTACAAAATTAACAGCTTAAAAAACATTGTACTTTCAAGTCCATAACAATTTCACCCTTGTCATTGACTCCGGCCCAATTCAGGCACTCGAAATCACACGTGTGCGTGTTTAATGTACTGAAGGAGTGTTCTTGGGTGTGGAGAGGTATTCTAGAGATAAGAACTATAGCGAGGAAGTATATCAAATATATTATCTCTAATGGAAACAACACTTTGCTATGGCATGACATATGGTGCCATGATAAACCTTTAAAGGAAGACCCTATTGCAAGAAATGAATTCACACTCCTAATGAATACCAAAGTGAGTGAACTCATATCAGATGGCAAATGGAATTCAATAGTGCACGATTTGCCTCAAAGCTCTTTAAAAGACATGATTCTCTCAACTGAAATCAATGTTCACCTACAAGAATATAGAATCATATGGACTCTTAACCCAGATGGTACATACACTTCTAAGTCAGCCTATGCTGCATTAAGGATACCTAGGGTCACAGTGATATGGTACAATATGGTTTGAGAGAAACTAGTTATCCCAAAACACTCTTTTACTGCTTGGCTCCTTTTCTATGGAAACTTACCCACTCAAGATAGATTGGTTCAGAGAAAAGTTATTCAGTCTTCCAAGTGTTGTCTGTGTAACACCAATGAAAAGGATAACTCTAAACACCTCTTTTTTTAGTGCCCTTTCAGTAAAGCACTATGAAATAGTGTTAAGCAACACTTAGGACTACCTCCTCAAGCTTCTAGTGCCAACAAAGAATGGAATCAATTCATGTGGATGTGCCAGAAGAACACCATGGAAGTGGAAGTATACAAAGTCTATGTTTGTGTTTTAGTGAGCTCTATTTGGCGAGAGAGAAACTATAGAAGATTTAGGAAGGTTGCACAGGATTGGAAGATGCATGGTTAGTAACAGACTGCTGTATGATGTGGGAATCTACCTTCAAGGCTAGCTAATAGTAGTGAAAGAGTCTGTTCAAATCAGAGATTTACTGGAAAGGTTGGGAATCACAGTGGAGTATAAAACAAAAATACCGATTCCATGCATTTGGAAGAAACCTGAAAAAGACACAGTCAAACTTAATGGTGATGGCTCTCTAACAGACAGTAGAAGTGGAAATGGAGGAACCATACGTGATGCAAATGGTGAAGTGCTGCTGGCTTACTCAAAAGTAGGTGACTAAGATCTGTACTCTTTCAAGAACTAAAAGCACTCTTTAATGGCTTGCAGGGATGTTTGATGATGAAGTTCATGAATGTGGAAGTAGCCTCAGATTCTCTACGAGTTGTCAGAATTTTGAAAAATCAAGAAAGAGCCCCATGACAATGCGATAAGTTAACAGCTGCAATTCATGACCTTATTAGCAAGTTTGTTAGTGTTAAGATCACTCATGTCTATAGGGAAACAAATTGAGTTGCTGATCACCTAGCAACCTTAGCTATTGACCATGTATTGGAATATTTTGTACCTCCTCTCATTTCAACTCTTATGACTATTGATGAGGAGGACAAAAATGGAATTGTTTATTTAAGATTCTAAATGCAGGTTGGGTCTCCCTTAAAAAAAAAAAAAAAAAAAAAAAAAAAAAGCTTCAATCTTAGGGGTAAACTAGTCTTTTAACATCTCAAACAAGACAACTGATAACAAAACTGATTCCTATCCTCAAAACACACTTTTCCAAAACAATGGAGTTATTGAGCTCATCCACTACAACTACACTGTTCAGTTTCAAGCCTTGTACTCCTTTTCCCTCTCGTCGTCTCTCTTTCCTTTCAACTTCTTCACTTCATATCTCAAACCCATTTCTTTCACTCACTTCTTCTTCCCGCCAATTTATCTCCCACCGCAAATCTTCAACTCCAAGTCATCTCACTGTTTCTGCTTCTTCTTCTTCTGTTGCTGTCAACACAGAAAAGGTTGATAAGTTGCCTGCTGATATTGAGGTTACTGAAACTAAAGAACCCAGTTCTAGAGTAAGTTGACCTCTTTAAATTATTTTGTTATGCTTTTAATTGTTTTTTTATTAAATGTCTTTAGTTTTGTTTATGTAAATATACAGGTTCGGTTAAATGTGATAGTTCCACCAGCTGTATGTGAGGATTGTTACAAAAGGGTGTTAGCTGAATTTACAAAGCAAGCAAAGGTGGTTTTTATTATTTTTATTTTTAAATTTTTTCACAGTACTAATTATTTGTTGCTAAAGATAATGTGAAGAATTTTATTGGATAACACAATTTATTGCAAACACCTCCCTATTAACTTTGTAAACTCAAAGTGCATTGTGGCTCTCTAATTAAATGAATAATTATGGCTAAATTAGTGAGATGTGGAATGTGGGGAAACCTTAAAAATGTCGTACTGGATCCCTTGATTTAGATGACCAAGTGGGGGTGAATAAGACTGAGTCCAGGCATTTGTAGAAATCTTAGCCGATTGATGTGTACATAGAGACATTAATATGTGCATATCAGACAATTGTACGCAGAATCATGCTATATGATCCGAAAATATATTGATAAAAAACCCTTGATTGAGAAGTTGATAGAGTTGATCGTCCAACCGCCAAATGCTTCTTTGGGTCACAAAGTTGACATTTGCATTAGTTTATATCTTAAGATTGGCATGAATTCCAAAGAAAAATGGGGCTATATAGTCCTACTTCTGAACTTTAAAGCTTTTCACTATGATATATAAGATAATGAGGGCACTACACTTGTGACTAAATAGTTTTGAGTATCTTCAAATTTAAGATGTTATCACAGCAGACAAATGTGTAGGACTTAACTGCCGACACGAGCCTAATAAAATGAATGCATTTCAGTGGGTTGGTCTGGTATGAGAAGTTATGGGAATGTATGTGTTTGGCCCAAGTTACCCTAGATGTGACAGGGCATGTCGCCATAGAGTTCCACATCTGGATTTTAAAGTGTTTGATTATAATATATAAGATCCTGGACTCCAAGGTTGGATGATAGATTGTACCAGATTTTATATAAGAGTAACCTGCTTCAAAGTACTGCATTGTATGATCACTATTACGATGAACTCTGTTTTGTATGAGTGCGCTCTTGATATTTCCAAGGGCTTGATGTGCGTAACTTAAGGCTATAGGATAATGAGACATTAGATTCCATCATATAGTCGTCAGCTTGTATTCATTGGGCTCACATCCTTAGCCTAACTCACTTTTCCTGTATCCTTCTGTTCTTGCATGTTTTAAAGTGGTCATTTCTTTGAATGCATTGGCGTAGGATAAACGATTGATGCATGCCAATATTGGACCAGCTAATCGTTTCTTTGAATGCAAAGTTGGAAATCACAAGTCTTTTGAGGAAAACATGTCACCACTTTGGAGTCCCTTTTCGCAGTGTTGAGAGAGAAAAGGGAGTGCAAATGTCAGGGTACCACCATTCTGGTCTGTCACCACTTTTTGGCTGAAAATGTCATGAGAAAGGAGCATACAATGGAATTCCCACACACACACACACACGCACTTCATGAACAATCTTACTGGAAAATTTTTATAGGGAAGGCATGCAAAAACTTTTAAAGAAGAATTCCTCATGAAAACTCTTGAGGGTGGTAAACAGGTCCCCTGGGTGGAGCACTTAATGAAAGTTTATACTGAAAAGTGGGTTTCCCACGGTAAATTCTCTTTTGCAATCAAAGACACCTTTAATGTTTTGAGCTTGTAAGTGCCTTCTAGCTTAGTTGGTAAAACCTTTGGGTGATGATACCAAAGGTCTGGTGGGTTTGAACCCTGCTACACACTATTGAGCTACTGATCTCTTTAAAAATAGGCTTTCCCACACATTTTTGCAGGTGTCGACTAGCAAAGTCGGTAAAACCTTTGGGTGATGATACTATAGGTATGGGGTTCGAACCCCGCCAGCTTCAAAGAGTTACTGATCTCATTTAAAACATGCTTACCAATAAAAAAAAAATGTTTTGAGCTTTGAGATCAACTTGGTGTCATTTTTTTACTTGTTTAAGTTATGTATTATTTTTTCCATTGAAGAATAGTAATGTTTAATGTATACTGCATGCATGTAAGAGTTCAAGAAGAGAAGTATTTTCATGTAATAATTTGGTCTCATAAACAGGTCCCAGGATTTCGCCCTGGAAAGAAGGTTCCAGAGAGTATCCTTATAAACTTTGTTGGTAAACAACATGTTCGACGTGCCACGATCGAATCGATTCTAAAAAGAACCCTCCCACATGCCATGTCTTCGGTATGCCACCTTATGTTTTGTTATTTTATTTTCCTCAGAAATCTCTATAGCTAGGTTTCTGATGTAAATTGTACTTTTGATGATTCTTTTTAATCCCCTTTTTGCATTACATACTTGAGTTATAGTTGAGCTGTAAGCGTTTGGTCTGTAATATCTGTTGCAGAGAATGCTTATCTAATTTCTACCAATAGAGCATGATTTGTTTTAGCTTGCGGCAAGATCCCCTTCTCACATTTATGAGACTAATGCATGTTATGAGCCTTCTTTACCAACAACATCATGAGTATTGGAAAAAAGATAATTTTCTCTGCTGGAGTGTTTTATATTTTTTTATTTAAGAGAGTTTAGATCAGGTTGATTGGCGTTAAATGGCGGGTTTTCAGGTCATTTTAAACGAAATATCTCTTTTTGAGAATCCTTGGATCTTGGGAGATCAATCGAGGTTACCTCTTAGTGAGGCAGACATGAAGAAAACCAAGAATCACCTATGATTTGTCTAGAGGAGAGGTGCAGGGTTCAAGGAGGCAGCACAAGCTCTATATTCAAGAGGTTTTATCAACATTAGGCCCCTCTGTTGTAAGCAAAATAGAAAAAGAAAATTGAGAAAAAGATGTGTCGGAAAAATGAGGAGAAAAATGGCCTTGGTATGGTAGTAGAAGAGAGGGGAGGAGCTCCTTCATAGGGATTTTTTTTTTGGTTATGTGGATGTGTCACCATATGTAGAAGCTTCGGACACTGAGCCTAAAGTCATATCACACATTTGCATCATATACGAAGTGTTAGCCTTAATACAGATTGAGATATGGCCATCTTAAGGGCTGGATACAAAGATATTGTACGGCATAATGATGGCTCAGTATGTCTCGGAGTTTGGAACTCATTGCTGCAATCTTTGTTGCCGGTTTTCTTATTGGGTCTCAATTATGCGCAGCAGAATTTAGGTGGCAACTGAGTCCAAGCAAGCAGTCACGTGTTTGAAGAAGGACCTTGTGCCATTAAACTGCCTCACTTGGGTCACGAGATTTGGAGTATGTGCCGCGGTACGCGATTTTGGATAGTTTGTAGTTGACAGTGCTTTTAGAGAGCCTAATAGAGCAGCTGACTTATTATCCTCTCTAAAATTTGTTGAAAGTTGTATTGTCCTTATTTCACCCTTACGTGAAGTTGTATTATTTTGTGCTGAGGAGTGGTGCATATAAGACTAATAAGTTTCGAATTAATGTGGTTGGGTCTTGCTGCCTGCTTACCCAGGAAAAAATTGTAAAAAACTTAAAAAGAGAAGAAGGATAAACAAAGAAAGACTTGAGGTTTAACTACTGCAATCAAATCCTGAAATTTAATTATTATTGTTTAACTTGCAAGCCATAGTGGCGTGGTAACTGTGTATTGATGGACTTATTTCTCAGGTGGAAGGAAGGGCTTTAAAAGATTCTGTTCACATTACAACTAAATTTTCTGATATTGATGAAACTTTCTCTTCTCCTGAAGATTTTTTGAGGTTTGTTAGATGTAAATCTTGAATTTAACTGCATTTTTTTTTTTTTATTTCAAAAGAAGAATATTGTTGGATAGAATGTTATTAAGCATCCCTCTTGTGAGGATGAATTTCTGTTTTTACATCTAGTGTTTGTTTCACTGCTTTGTTTTGTGTCAGATATGATGTACTTGTCGATGTGGAACCTGAGGTTAAATGGACTCCAGAGAATGGTTATAAGAACCTGAAGATTACTGTTGAGATAGACAGTGCTATAACTGCTGAAATAGCGTGTGAAGCTGAGATAAAGCGACGTCATAAGGCTCTGGGTTCCCTACGAATTGTAACTGACAGAGGCCTGCAGGTATTTTTTTATTCTATTGCTTGCATAGTTGGATGCATTTACTTCTGCGAGAAATCAGTAGAGGAAACACTGCATGGAAAATGAAACACAAAATTCCGTGCATCTGATGAGATTCCCAAGATGTGGAGCTTTCCATACTAATTTGGTTTTTAAGCAAAAAGTTGCAGAGTTTTGTTTTCACCATATGCGTTTTGATTTTATGTCTTGGTTGTGATTTATGCAAAAGATACATTAGGGGTCATTTACGATACAAAACTTGAATAGTGAAATGAAAGAAACTATGCTGTAGATTAGGGGGTTGCATTCACCTCACACTTCACTTGGGCATTTGCAAGTATCAACTGCGGATAGTTTATGCATTTCAACTGGAAGGCAGCTTCAAATATGAATATCAAAATTTTGTTTGGCCAATAGTAAAAGTTAATAGATAGAAGAGGTCGCGGAGCATACAGCTATCTAGGAATCGGGCTACCAAGACTATCTGCAAGTACCAAACTAGTGATTCTACGAAGAGAGGCTGTGTGTCAGGTTTCTAACTCTTAGCTAACGGGCACAACTTTACTGTCAGCTACGAAGTTGCACTCTCTAAATATATATATTTTTACTTTTGTAGTTTATAATCAGGAGTCTTCATGATTGACCTGCTCTGACTGCATTCACACTTTTCTGTTAGTTTAATAATCTTTGTTGATTGAGATGTCTCTTGTATTACATCAAAGTACAGACATCAAAGTACATAGTTTGAAAATTACTTATCCAAATACAAAAAATTAAGGATGGCATAGAGTTTGTAAAACATGGATGAATGGATCATTCAGTATATGTCTCAGAACCTTTTCCTTGCACTCTTAGTGCTTTAGCAGGTTCTACCCATTGATTTAACAGGAATATTCTGTTTTTGCTGCTTTTAAATTTCATACTTCACAGATTGGTGATGTTGCAGTCCTTGATGTTTACACGACAAGTGTTGAGAAAGATGAGTCTGATACTGAAAATATTCCACCAACAGAAAGTAAAGGTATGTTTCTTTACAGATAAGATTGTCAAATCGGTCAGGATGGATTATGCAATGTTCGTTGTATCGTTTTAAGTTTTATAACTGCACTAGTTTAGTCTTTGCTTTTATAGGTGTGAGGCGTCTGCTAGGTGCACAGTGAGGGGTAGATATATAACCATTATGAGCATGAAGTTCTCTTGATACTTTGGTTGTGAACTTGTGATACATAGCTGAGATTTTATTCTAGGTTTCTCCAAGTATACCGTATGACTCAAATTCTTTAAATTAGCATCGTCTTCTATAGTTGAGGTTTTGATCCTACTCCCACTCGTAAGTGGTAGGGACTGGCCCTAACTGACCAAATCAGTTCCTTATCCATCTCTGAGCATGTATTGCTTTGCTATGGCCTCAAGTCACGTTCCAAGCACATGGAGAGGTCATTTTCCAAATTTGATGCTCCACTGCCTGTTCATAATGTGCTTTGGGCGTGCTTCTGTTCTCTCACGTGTGGACAAGCCGACAAGGGCAGTGTCAGAAAATGCACCCACATGCATTTGTTTTGTTAGAATTTGAAATCAGCTGTGTTATAGTTGTGTACGGATATTTATGTTCTCTTGAACAAAGTTTAGAATCCCATTTGGGTAAAAGATGATGTTGGTTCACTTTGGCCCATGGCCAAACAAACCTAGATCTACTGAATATAGGATAGATAAACTCGCATAAGAAGACAGATACAAGCATACAACCCTGTTTTTAAAACCGAAAGACAAATATTTCCATAATTTTACCAAGTCCTTATTTCCTAAGCATTAGAACCACACTTTTCAGTCAGCAGAAATATACCAGGCGAGTATGCTTTTAAACATGTATTTTGAGTTCAAATAGTTTCAGGAACATAGATTAATAAGAGGCTGTAACTAGAGATAGCGGAACTTTAGTGACTTAAACATGTACTACAAGTTTTTGTCAAAAATGGTGAAACAATACTTAATCTTTTGGTAGATTATTACACGTATTTGGAAGCGAGTCATTGAGTGAAGCAGAACATGTCTATATATTAATATTAAAGTTCCCATATAAATATTTTTCTAGCTCTCTTAAAATTCCACGTCATCAACTCCTATTAAAACGGGAATTCCTCTCCTATTGAAAAGAAAAATTCTAGCACTTCTAATTAAAACAGGAATCATTCTTCTATTATAATAGGAATTCCTCTCCTATTGAAAAAGAAAAATCTAACATTTTTAATTAAAACGGGAATCATTCTCCTATTAAAAACGGGATCCCTCCTCCAATTAAAAACGGGTTTATAAAACTTAATTTAAACAATTTGTTGAGAAATTAAAACTGTAACAAGGGGTATTTTTCTAGCTCTCTTAAAATTTCACGTCATCAACTACTCCTATTAAAATGGGAATTCCTCTCCTATTGAAAAGGGAAATTCTAACACTTCTAATTTAAACGGGAATCATTCTCTTATTATAATGGGAATTCCTCCCTTATTGAAAAAGAAAAATCTAGCACTTATAATTAAAATGAGAATCATTATCCTATTAAAAACGGAAATCACACTTCAAAATTAAAACGAGATCCCTCCCCCAATTAAAAAGCGGGTTTTTAAAATTTAATTAAAACAATTTGTTGATAAATTAAAACGCGTTTTTAAGACTAGATTAAAACAATTTGTTAGGAAATTAAAACGGGTTAGTGACGAAAGCAGGAATCACAATTTGTTATGATTGTTGAGCAAGTTTTTAAAAGAGTCGGTGCTTATGCACGGGTCTACTTTCTAGTACTAAGTGTATCATCCACAATCCGACGTAATATGGTTTAGAAACATAGATTTTGTTACATAAAACATAATTACTTAGTTAGACGTAAAAGTCTAAAGTATTGTAAAACATAAACTTGATGCGGTGCAGAATATGGGCCACGTGACAAGCACATGTCATGCAATAGTAATCCAAGTCTGTCTTTAGTTCAATTCTCCATGTTTTGTTTTAGACTTAGGTAGGGATGACCCCCCATTATTAGTTGCAATTAGGTAAAACTCACATTTTCAGTAAAAAATTGACATGATCCCCCACCCAGACCAAGTCAACTCTCCTTGACCGTTATCATCGTGGTCATGGCTGATAAAAAGTCCAAAATACCCTTATTGGAGTGTAATTACTCAAAAGATCCCATGACTTTGCAAGACCAGGGCTTGAGCAATAACTATTATAGACAAGACTACTTGTTACTTGTCCTTGCTCAACTATCATCCGCTGTTCTTTATGTTATCCATATTGTAAATCGTCTATTTTTCCTTTATAAACAGTGTGAGAGAAGACCGCAATTAAGCGCTACTCTCTTTTCTCCACAAACTTTTTCCTTTGTTAGCTATAATAAAGTTTTCATTCGTATCAAAGCAAGCTATTGTGTTTGGCCCAAAGGGCCTACTTACTCCACGTCATCCAAGTGTTGTTCACGTGCTAGGCTCAAGTAATGGTACATGTGAGAACCGCTATTAAACTTCACTTGACCCTTCCATTTTCATAAAACAACAACCTTCTACCATTTTCCAGATGGTGCACGCATTTCCTATATATTTAGCTCAACTTAACGCTTCCCAATTATCCAATTTCCTTAAATCCATGTGGAAGTTGGAAGTTAGTTTTTGCCCATGTTTATTTAATACAAATTTCTATTAGTTATACAATCAATATTTCTTTGAGTTGCTATCTTCTTCTTCTTCATTTTTTAGTTGTGAGTTATGTGCTAGTGTAAATTGTTCATTTGCACTACCTGAGAAGCGAATCTGTTGGAATTTGGAAATTCGTCTTTCTAAGGGCGTGTTGAGATGTTTGTTATAGTTTCATATGAGATATGTGTGAAACCAAGATAGTATAACTGTTCCTGGGCCTCTCCACTTATCACCAATTGGTTTTAAGTTGGATACTCATAATGTTTATACATAGAATCACATAGCAATGGTAATTGGCATTATGACATTCTCCGCAAACTGTCAAATGCCTTTAGATTATGAATTTTAGGAGGGGGGAGGAATGCTTTTAATTTTGAAATATTACAAATTATTAGGAGATGTTGGAAGAGAATAATGTTGGTTAACAAAGATACTAGAGCATGCATTTTAAGATGAGGAGATTAATGATTTCTTCTTCATTTTTCTTTATGTTTAGTTTATTTATTCGTTACTTTAAGTATCATAAAGTTCAAAAAACCATTCTAAGTTTTGGTCCAGTTGTTAATATGTTGTAATTGGATCTTTTGAAAGCACTTGTCAAAGACTCTTAGTACTAATCACACATGTGAAATGAAACACATAGGAAATTACTGTTAGAATATATCATTATATTCTAGAAGATACTCTAGAATATATGGGGATTTTATGTTATTCTACTTTCCAGTTTTATTGTAATTTATGGATCTAAAAGTTAATATAAAATGGGTTGCTCTCACATAGAGAAGGACAGCACGACCTTCTTTACAATTCTTCTATTACCACTATTATAAAATCATAGATAGTACTGATGAGATTAGGATGGAAATGGACCTTAGTCACCAGATAATCAAGCGGGAGCAAGAGCGGGAAAGCGCACAACTTGAGAAGCTCCCACTTTTAGAGTGCTTTTATATACTAGTAATTTTATTAATTAATGAAGTATTAAGTTACGAAAGTTATTTATCCCACTGATTTTATTTTGTGTGATCCTAAGTTACTATATCAAACAAAGGAATGACAAAGGAAAAAAATTAGGAAAAAGGACAAATATTATAGAAAAATTTTGGCCAGTATTAAGTTGGCTGCAAAACTAGAGAAAAATATGGTCTACTCCACAATTGCTAGTTTGAGATGGGGAGTACAGTATAGTGGTCTTGGTCTTCTTCCTTAAACCTTCTTTGCACTTCAGTCTTAAGAGACCCACAAATTTCATCAGTTAACGAATAGAAAGAACAACTTCTCGACCAATATCTGATTCATCAATTCTGAGAAACAAAACTCGCTAGTTCGACCAAATCGTCATATTCTCATTTCTTTCAAATTGGGTGTCGAAACAGTTGTTATTGTTCATGGATTTTCATTCAACTTCAATCATATCAGTTTGGGTCTAGGAAGCATGGATACTGATACGTGACACGGATACGCGGACACGGCAATTTTCAAAAATATAGGACATAGATACGTCATGGACACGTTTGAATAATATATATATAAATATTATATAATTGAGCATTTTTCATCAAATTCAAATTAAAATGGCAATTCTACTTCATAAAATGACCAATTCAAACACATTAAGCAGCAACTTACATGTATAACTTGGATTAACTTCATCTTTCTTCTCTTGCATCTCTTTTTAACTTGGATTTTATTTCACTTGTTTTTTTTTGTTGAAGTTCCAAAAAAATTTCTTATGTGTGAGATTACTGTCCCCCGCATGTCGGAAATTAAAAAATTAATTATAAAATTAGATACTCCAAATCGCGTATCCGACACGCATCGGACGCGTATCGGGGCGTATCCGTGTCGGACACGTATCGGACACGGATACTTCACCCTTAGGGATGTATCGGTGCTTCATAGGTTGAGGTTAATAATCTATCATAGTATTCTTCAAATCTGTGAATGGTTTGTTTAGAAAATTAGAAGTCTGATTTAATTTAATAGAAAACTCATCTAAATGGGTGATAAAGAATGAATTGATTGCTTCTTCAGTGCAAAGAGCGATCTCTCAAATCCAAAGGCGGTTTGTTAAATCGAGAGCGCGGTTTAGAGGGCTTGTGATCTGAAACCGCCAAACCGCGGTTTGAGTGCGGGAGCTCCATACCACCTAGACGAGAAAGAAGAAAAATTGCAACAATATATTCAAGTATCACCTTGTACGTTTAAAGCTAAAACACACAAACTTTAGTGTAAAAAACTTTCATGTAGCTGAAAAGCATAAAATAAACAAAGAAAGAAGTTTATTGTATTCTAAATATGCAATCAGATCCATGGAGGTTTCTATCCAGGTGGCGTAATTGTATGATCGTCATCTCAAGAATGGAGTTTCGTTACTCCCATAGTATTAAGAAGGACATAGAGTTACAGACGTAATGGACAACAATGGACTTCTCTCTAAGTTGGTGTTTTCCTGGTGGCCTTCAGCACCGCAATTCTTTGAAAGAGAGGTTATTCATGACTTGATGATTGATGAATGACCTCTCTATTTTCGTGTGAAGTAAATTTGCGCATTCCTTCGGGAATTCTTTCTATCTTTCCACTCTCCCGTGTATTATTTATTTTCATTTATTAATAAATTGGTAGGGGTCAGGCGGTCAAGCAAGACCCTCCTCTTCTAATGTAGTCATGTACATGTTGGAGTGTTTACGGATGAAAAATAAATAAATAAATAAAATATCCACAGAAGTGTTCTTCCCCTAACTCCCAAAGTACTCCCAAAGTGTAAGCCTATCTAACACCTTTTTGAATAATGTGTTAGTCTTAAGGGGGAAAAAATGATGTAAAGCCTCAGACCCTTATCTTAAATCCTTTTCTTCGGCAATCCTCTAGTTGTTCCTACAACCTTCGTGAACATCCCATTGTGTGTGGCTTGATTATGTAATAGTCCGTGTTAATGAGCCGATGATTATGACAACAACATATTGAGAATGACTACTTGAAGGAAGTACTGTAGGATTATACTTGTTGTAAAAAATTTACAGTTTTCGAGCTTTACCCCCCAGAACTTGGGCCAATTAGCTTTACCCCCCAGTTCTTTCATCTAAAGGTTTACCCCCCAGATCACACCACATCCAAGTCAACTATACTTAACAGTTATCTTTTTGGTCAATGCATGTAAAAAGACTTCATTGCCCTTTGCCCTTTTAATAGTTTTCTAGCTTTACCCCCCCAGAACTTAGGCCAATTAGCTTTATCCCCCCAGTTCTTTCATCTAGAGATTTACCCTCCCATAACTTAGGCCAATTAGCTTTACACCCCCCAGTTCTTTCATCTAGAGGTTTACCCCCCCTCCCCCCAAGACCACAACACATCCAAGTCAACTGAGTTTGACCGTGATGTTTTTGGTTAAAACAAATGAAAAGACTCTAATGCCCTTTTCTAGGTATAATTACATAAATATCCTGTGACTTTAGCGAAGACAAAATTGGAATTCAAATCATCTAGGACACATGTCATGATCTTCTGAACTCTATCCGACGGCTATCACCAATCCTTATCAAATGACATCCACACCCTTAACATTATAAAATTACACCACTACCATCACTGTAGCATTATCTTCTCCAAGCCATACACCACTACCACATAAAAAGACTTCATTGCCCTTTCACGGTTGGTTTTCTCCTAGGATACATGTAGCTTTTAACAACCGTGAGGGTAATTATGTAATTTCATAATGTTAAGGGTGTGGATGTCATTTGATAAGGATTGGTGGTAGCCGTCGGATAGAGTTCACAAGTTCATGACATGTGTCCTAGATGATTTGAATTTGAATTTTGTATTTGCCAAAGACGCAGGGTATTTATGTAATTATATCTAGAAAAGAGCATTAGAGTCTTTTCATTTGTCTTGACCAAAAACATTACGGTCAAACTCAGTTGACTTGGATGTGTTGTGGTCTTGGGGTGGTGTAAACTTCTAGATGAAAAAACTGGGGAGATAAAGCTAATTGGCCCAAGTTCTGGGGGATAAAGCTAGAAAACTATTAAAAGGGTCAAGAGCAATGAAGTCTTTTTACATGCATTGACCAAAAAGATAATACTCAAGCATGGTTGACTTGGATGTGGTGTGATCTTGGGGGGGGTAAACCTTTAGATGAAAGAACTTGGGGTGTAAAGCTAGAAAACTGAAAATTTTAATTAGTATGAGAGCGTAAAATGACATTAACGGTGAATGGCAATCTGCAGAATTTCTAATGAATTGTGGCATGAAATAGTAAGCGATATTTGTTTGTCTCTCATTCACCTATCATACCTTTTATTCCTATCATTAACCTTTTCTCTTGTTCTTGACAATATATCTTGTCCGTTTTATTTGTATGAAAAGGAAAAATATATCCTTGGAAAACCTTTCAAATAAGCTCTGATTGAAATGGTTTGAAAGTCTCTTTGTAGTTGATTTCTTATGTGAATACGTTGCAGATTTTCAATTGGATACAGAAGAAGCTGGTAACCTTCCTCCAGGATTTCTTGACTCAATAGTAGGAATTCAACCTGGTGAAACAAAGTCCTTCCCTCTTGTATTTCCAGAATCACGGAAACAGGAAAATCTACGTGGCGCTGGTGCACAATTTACAGTGAGTTACATATGTTTAAGAGACTTGTTTGATGTAGGCAGTTAACAAGAAAAAACTATAAATGATGACGTGGAAGCATCCATGGTCACATTGATACTTTTCTTAGAAGGAAAGGCACACTTGATTGAAGGGAGAGAAACAAAGTTTGTTTTTCTTTCATAGCAATTTTTCTTAATATTCAATCTCACTAGTTTTTTATATTTTTTCGATCGAGTTGTTGTTCATTGCTTACTTCAAGAGAAGTTGAGTGTAATGATGCTCCTCTTTTCATGTTTTAGGTCAAATGCAAAGAATTATTTTATAGAGACTTACCAGCTCTTGATGACTCTCTCGCTGAAAAGATTCTTCCAGGATGTGGTGCCTTGTCTCAGGTAGGCTTCCACCCATTCACACACACTGGTCTATAGGCTTCTTTGTTTCTAATACTTGTGTCTAAAGTCTAAACTCAACTTAGCTACTGGGAAATTTGGCTGTTTAATCCTCAGTTAAGAGAATCTGTGTTACAAAGATGTCAAGAAGTGGAGCATACTGCTACAGATCAAGCAACAGATAATGCGATTCTGGATCAGCTTTGCAAGGTGATCTGACTAATATGAAATAGTTTAATTGCTAGTCTGTCTGCAATTCCATTTGGGGAACATTTTTCTAAATGCCTTCAGAATAGGTTCAGCTTCTGTGGACGTAAAAATGATGACATTACATTGACATGTGATTTCAAAGTCCACGTTGGTACACGTGTTTGGAAAGAATATTAAACTAGAGTAACACTTTGCGAATAACCTTTGGTATTAAAACATCCAAATCCTTGAGTTTGGGTTGTTGAATTTTTTTAAAAAAGCAGAGCATTTGAATATCTTCTTTCTCTTTCATACCTGTAACACGCCCCCCATTCCGAACTGGGAAAACTTAGTGTCCTTGTAGATTGAAATGACACACTTACAAGAATAATTTGGGCTGATCTTGGTTTTGGTTATCTTGTTTGGTATGAGGTTATGTGTAGATGGTTGAGCATTAACAGTTCACTGATACCAGAAATATCCTACAGTTATTATAATTGTTTTTTATGCATACTTGGATCACTGTCTTTTCTGCTTGTTATATACTATGTTATTATGGTTCTCCATACTGCGGGGTTTCCCTATTGGTATTGTGGAAGAATCTAGATAGAGTTTTCCCATTGTGTCAATGTACCTGTTGCATGTAGGTTACACTTAGATGACTTTCTCCACAAGATAAATGAGCTTGGATTTAAATTTGGGTCAACGTTGAAGCGAGAGGCTGGATACAATTTCTAACTCCATTTGATATTGGGTCCATTCCACGCTATTTATCTTAAAACAAATGAATGTTGTTGATTAGTCAGGAATTTATATCACACCTGGCACGCATACAGTTTGAGGAGACATTTAATATTCTAATGGTATTAACATACCGACAAAGTCGATGACGTTTTCAATGTGGGAAACCTGGGTGCTCATGCGTTTTGATTGAATTCTTGATTCCCTTAACAATTCAAATAGAAGAAAAAAATTAGAAAGCAAACACATAAATCATAAATGCAAAAAGAAACAACAGAGTTTTGGTTAACATCGAATAGCCTGCAATCATATCTATAAGAAGTTTTGGGTTCAAGCCTTTTGAGGTGCATTTCCAGTGTGTCCTGCTGAGGCAGTATGTGTTGAGATTATTCCATGCCTTTTCTCCATATGCTCAAACTTGTGGAGGGGACAAATTCTATATAAATATGAGAGGAGGCTCGGGAATAGAACATAGGTGGGACAATGGGATGGGGTAATCTCAACAGTCTTCTTGTTGAAACTACCCGTCTATGGATGCTCATGATGCTATGAGGTTAAACCACCTCGTGATGGTCAAACACACTGAATTGATTTCTCACAAATGCAATTTGAGGCTTTTTGATGTAAACTTGGTTGCGGAAGCATTAATTAAAATCAAAGTCTAATTTGTTCCATGGGAACAGGAAAAACGGAAAACATCATAATTTTGATTCACATTTCTCATTAAAAGAGAAGAAAAATGAACTTACAAAAAATAGCCAAAAGGCTTATCTGTAAAAGGGGTTTTGTTGCAATCCAAGATATCTATTTTAAAAGGAAACCTATTGAATTATTTCTGTTTAAGCAATCCACAATAAGAAAATTAGTTGACTTGCTCATCAATCAACCAGAAGAGGAAAGAAGCCAAACAAAGTTAAAAAAAAAACATAAAGAGTAATAATTAAAATGGCCTTCTTATTCACTTGTTCAACACGCATCTTGATGCCCACACATCGACCACGAATTCATTGCACTGAGAAGTTTGTCATCGACTTAAATTAGGAAGAGGTTCGCTCAGCTCCCTTTATAAGAAGAGGTTCTACCTCACTTTGGAGGGCCACGTAATATTGTTTTGATCAATTCCTTTTCTTGTTATCTTCATCAGATGATCGAAGTTGATATTCCGCAGTCATTGTTTGAGGAGCAAGGAAGGCAGCTTTATGGAGCCAAACTGTTACAGATACAGGTAAAATGGTTCAAATATTGTGGTGGTGTGCTTTTTGAAAGCACTTTTTAATGATGGAAGCCTGGCATAGCATATTAAATGAACAGATATATGAAGAACACTGACATAACATCATTTCGATTGCACAAGTCTTGAAAAAAAACATTGAAAAGAATGAAAAGAAAAAACTATAAAAGAGGAGGAGAAGTTGGCTTTCATGGTGGGGGTATATCGTATATGGATACTTTTGTTTTTGGAGTGGGGATGTTATCGAGTTTGTGGGGTGAGAATATTAGCACCCTATATTTATTTTTCAGCTATATTCTTGATAATTGTGTTCTGTCGTGTATACAGGCAGATATGAAACTAACTGAAGAGCAACTTGCTTCTCTGTCAAGTCCAAGAGCAGTAAACGAGTTCCTTGAAAGCCAGAGGGAAAACATAACAAATGTGATAAAGCAAAATCTGGCAGTTGCAGATATATTCAAGCGTGAAAATTTGCAGGTAGGCATCTTTTCTACTATTTGAGTCTTTTGCTTTGATTATTGGCTAGGTTTCCCTATCATTCATATTGCACTTATGCTGAGTGCTCTGATATCTTGCATTGTGCCCTATGCTAAAATTTTCTTTAGATACTCAAGAAAACTGAAAAGCAACGACTATCATCTTTTGACTTTAAACTCTTTACAGTGCTCAACTGAAGAGATTGTCAAAGAGGTTGAGGATTCTATAGCTGAATTCAAGCGTAATAAGCAAGAATATGAAGAGGAACGCATTAGGGATCAGGTATGCTCTTTGCTATTAATCCGTTTTGTTGTTTCTAGTGTCAACTAACTTGTATTATCTGGATTCCGAAAAGCCCTGATTTCGATCGTAACCTCTCCCTGTTAGGAATGATGATTGATGACTTGTTATTGTTAGTTTTGTCTGTGACTCTGTTTAAGGTCCAATATGTACCAGTGATAAATGTACGTAACCAGTCGACATTCTATCTTCGTTTGAAACTAAAATGAAAGAAAAAGAAACGAGAAAAGGCACAAGTGGTCTGTAGCATACAACATGTGATCATGTTGACATTATTAACTTTGCAGGTTCAGGAAATTCTGGAAGGGGCAAAGGTGTTAGAATGGCTGAGAGAACATTCAGACATCCAATACGTAAGGTGAGGGAAACAAGACATCAATAGTTATTTAAGAGTAAAGGATCAACATGAACAGAGCAGTGATCATTTTTGCAAGTGAGGTTTTTTACTTACCTTTCCTGTATATAAAGTATTTTTCGCAAGTTGCATTTGTAATCCTTTCCTTTATAAAAACAAGTCTTTTACTACGATGTTCACCAGATGATACTGTAATCAGACTCTAATAGATCGGCGACTAATTACTTGTCACTCCCAGGGTTTATAAAGAACTGAGATGGTTTGGTTTGTAAAGTTGTAAACTATCATTTCAAGTCAGATCTAGAACCAAATATTCTGAGGTATATGTGTTAGCAACAAATGTAAACTAAATTAGTTTATATAGCAACAAATTCTGAAACATCGTTAATTGTAATGGAGTAGGAATGGTCAATTTTTCCGTCAACGCTTTTTGTGATGGTAGTAGGTAATCCAAATTCCAAAGTGCTTAAGGGACCTCTCTTGAGTATTACCCCCACTAGATGGGAAATTAGGGTCTCCCCCCTAAAAAAAAAAAAAAAAAAAAACACTGTCAATCCAATTTGATTTGGGTGAGAGACTCTAATTCTTCATCTAGTGGTGGGGAAATCCTAATTGGCTCATATAGTGGGAGGTAATACTAGTTAACCCTACCCTTTATCTAAGCTTTAAAACTCTGATATAGCTCTCTATTGTGACTTTGCGAGGTCTCCACTGGAGATTCTGTTTTAAACAATTCGAACTCCCTCCGATGATTTGATATCCATTTACAGGTTTGCCTAGACCCGACCAACCTTTTTATAGACTTACAGAGTTACAGGTCTCTTGCATGACCACTGGATTCCTTATGTCCATGTCCCACTAGGCTAACTTTTTTGGAGTTTGGCGTAGAGGATAAAACTGAAATGAAAGAGTTCTTTTTCCTTATTAGGAAGAGGGTGATATTTGTTTCCCTTCTTTTCAGGCAGTCCCCATTTCATTATCTAGTCCATGTCTAGCTTGGAGCTTTCTTCTACCTTTTAAATGATTGTTATTAAAGCCAAACTAAGCATGCTACCATTTATGTCTTTATCTTCGAAAAGAATCTTGAATTTTCGTTTCCCTTATGAATTTGCTTGAATAGCCTATGAACAATACCCATGTTTTACTGCATTGAGAGAAGAAGAGTGTATAAGAGTTTAAGACTTTAAGATCAAGTTAGCCATATGAAGCACATTCAGGCACCTGTGTTGAACTTCAGATATCTGATGGATCCTCGCTCCACATCTAGATTTCTGAACTTCATGGCTTCTGTAGGATAACAATGTAGATTCAGCCATTGTCTCTTTTTATTTTCTTATTATCCACCATCAAATCAGAGTGTTGTATAAACTAAATTTTCTTTTCTATCAGCCGCAATGATATGATTTATGACGAACTGATTCAATCTTTACTCAAAAAAGAGACAAAATAGTTTACAAATTGATTGGTCGTTTTCCATACCACGAGTATATGTTGGGTCATATGCTTTTAGCTGCTCTGTTCTTTTGCAACATGATATATTTGCTAGAGCAACTGGTAACAACACCGCGCTTGCCTTCTTTTATCTACTCTAGAATCTGGATAAACTCAAGTACACGTCAGTGGGATTAGGTTTATACAACGCAAGGACCCAACATGAGATCATGAGATAATATTCATTTTTTTACACTATGAACAACTTATTTACAGATGTCGTCAGCATCAAGCATTTGAGTCAAGTTTCCAACTCTCAAATTCACTTTGCTACCTAACCGACTTCGACAATAATATTGCAAAACTGGTGCTGACTCAAAGCCAACTGACCGTTTCTTGGCAAAACCATTATCGGAATCCGTCACATTCGCCCTTGGGACAGTGTTCATTGTCCGTTTGTAGGAACTGAACCATTTAGCTAACATGAACCCGTTTCTCCTCCATGGAGGCACATGCATGTCTCCATTCTTCATGGACTTTTTAACTGCCGAGCACATTAGCTTCACTACTTGTTTGAGATCATCTGGTTGTGCTACGAAGACTGGAGGGAAAGCGTCCAGTAATGATTGGTATTGGTTGCTTGGCCTAGCGATGGTGAATTCACCGGTTAGGTTGGCTTCAACTATGTAGCGAGTGCCTTCAACCATGACGTCGATGTATTCGTAGTCACCTCCAGGGAACTGGCCTATTTTCTTCCACCGTGATTTGCAGAAACCTGAGACAATAATTAGCTTCTTGTTAGAATTGTAAATTAAATTATTAAACATGAACATACAGGAGTTCGGTGCAATTTAAAGTAGCATTCTCTAATAAGTCCCTAAATTAGATGGTTTTCTTCTGTATCATGCAATGTCACCATAATAACTTTTGTTAGTTATCCTTAATCAAAAAACGCGCACGATACAATACATTTTTCGATCTCAAAACATGTATGAAAATGATGAAATTATGCATGAGTACGTTGTGCTGGTTTGTTACCTGCATCGAAACCTCTTTCACGTAGTCGACTCATCAAATGACGCTTATTAATATTCACCCCTTGATCAGAAAAACTCATCATCCTTGCAGCAGCAATATCTTTCAAAGCAAGTTCGGTTTCAGAACGAATCCTCATTCTTACATCACCATCATGAGAATTACCAAGCAACAGCAAGTTCATCCGTTCTTTACTCGTTTCTGCACCAGCAGAAGAACAAGAATAAGATATGGTCTCAGAATCCGAGCCATCTTTTTCCATATCAATAATCTCTTCTTCCAAAAACATTCTTTCATCCTTCTCTATAAATGAGTTGATAAGATCAGAAAGCTCGGCAGAATTTTCTTCTGACGAGTGCTCGCTACCACTGCTTTGGCAAAGACGTGCTCTAGCGGTTTCATCAAATGTTGTGGTTACTCTCTTGAACCCAATTCCCATTTTTGATACTTACTCTTTTTTGTGTTCTCTAAAGTCTGTGTTGGTAAGTTATTTCCCTATTTGCAAAGGTGATAGAGAGTTAGAGATGCTTGTGGTTTATATGGGAGAAAGGGAGAACTGAGTGAATGAATATGAAAGGCATTTTTACGATGGAAAGGGATCACCATGTCGTCATGATGTTGAATGTGTATGATTGGAGCATGCTAGACGACAAAAGCCTCAAAAGCTGACAAACAACGTAACTAAAGAAATTTAAGAGGAGAACACCCGTGGTGCACCTTAGGTTCACCTGAGTTTAGTACATTTTCTCTTCATGCTCACATGTGGGAACCACGTGTATTCCACTTTTACCACGGTCATTAATCTTATCTTATCAACAATTGGAATTATAATCTCATGTCCAGGTTCATTGAATGTTTGTTGTAGTTCGAAGTAATTGGGGAAGATTGTATTATGTCCAGGTTCAACAATGTATCTAGTATCTAGTATCTAGCAGTATAATGTCTAGGTTCAATGAATCACGTTTCTTCTTTCAAGGGATATAAGATCTTTGTCTAAAACAGTATTTACATTTTCAGTTCCAATCATTTGTAATCCATCAGTGATTAAGTTACACATTAGTGTACCTAAAATGCCAGATTATTTAAAATAAGAGTTGGGATTTGTTGACTACTTGACTGTACTTAATGTGTAGCAAAACATGAGTCATCTTGCTACAACAGAATGTGAAAAATGATTTATATTTATTGTGGAAAATGAAAAAAGAAAACGATAAGCACAAAAAAATGGAAAAAACTATCCATACAGGAATTACTTGGTGCTAGAGCGGTAGAGATTAGCAAACTAGAGTTGTTTTTCGATAAACTTAGAGAACTAGAATCTAGACTTCTAGAGTCTGAATGAAACCGTAGCTACATGGGGCTCTTTTAGGCATATCACTTTTCTCCAATATTAATTCTCATCATATTTTTGTTGATTGCCGGAAATTCAATCCAATGGTTTCTCGAAAAAAACAAAAGCAAATTCAATCCATTGGATTTGCAATAAGATTGGTTCCGCTGGGGATTTAAACGCGAGATTTGTCCTTATCCATCATAACATCAAACTGACTTCGGATTAGACTTCGGTATTAACACCCCACTTTATGAGATTGGCAGCTCTTTGATCAATTCTAAGGTAGTGGCACCTCTTTATTAATCACATAAAAAAACACCCACGACAACAAGAAGTTGCTGCGATATCGCACAATCCACGGCATCAGGTTACCGCGAGATCCCATATCCCACGGAAGGTTGTTGTCATGCGTTTTTTTTTTATTTTAATTTTTTTTTAATAGCCACCGTAAAAAAATATTAGTTGCGTCGGTAATGATTTTTGATTTTTTGGTGTGGAGAAGATAATGATTTTTCTCTCCTCCTTTTATCTTTATATAGTCCTCTGAGCTAGTTTTACTCCAATCATATGCTGACGCGTGCTCATTCTTCTTCTTCTCCACTTTCTTCCCACTCACACCTGCAATATTCAACTATAGAGAGATATCGACCATTATGTTGATATCTTGATATTTGATTAAACTAACACTAGGGATGAAATATTAGGTGGACCTGACGGTATTTGCCCACGATATCGCCCCCTCTCGAAACCTTTAAATTTCAACCTTGAAATTTAGATGTTTCGAGAATTGAGCGCCAAACTAAAGTAACCAAAGTAACTTACGAAACACACCTTTTTCGAATCTCAAAATACAATAAAGAAAACGAACCGGTTACTGTTGGAAATGACAAGTCAGGCCCAAATCTCGTGAGTATAAAAACTCATTGTCACTTTTCTCTCTTAACTTATTCAGAAAAACAAAAGAAAACCACCGCCATTAAAGAAACTCTAAAGCTTATGTTCTTATTAATCTCATTCAACAGGACAAAGATTTGAACACTTTCTCAATCTCTTTCAATAGGACAAAGATTTGAACACTTTCTCAATCTCAATAAAGAACAAAAAGGTTAGAAATCTTGATTTTTTTTTTTTTTTTTTCTTCTGTATTATATTACTTTATCTATTTTGTTCTTCTTCTTGATTGAAAATGCTAAGGTTAGGGTTAGGGTTTAATTTTGAAATCCCCAACTTTTTCAATACTATGTAGCTTATAAGGTTTTTGAACTTATGGCTTTACCTTGTTTCAGTTATAGCTAGGATAAAAACATTTGGTAATTTTAAAAGAATTACCTCTATGAATTACTGGCTTCGAAACCGAGGTCTCATGACGAGATGTCAGATTCCACCTCTACGAATGCCCTCACCTTAACCTCGAAACTTCGATATGTGTATTATAAATACTATAATAATTGATTGTACTGAATATAGTGATAGTAGTACCAATAGGGGATATAGTTTTAATTCTAAAATCATTTTTTGTAGTGATAACGAAATGTCTAGGGAAGATACCGAATCTGAAGTAAGAGTCAGTACCTCCACCTCGACCTCAACATCTGATAGATGTGTTCAACATGAACAAGCCTAGGAATATACTTACGTAGCTGATGGTCTGCCTTGCCATCCTTTTGAAACGGTGACTTCTGAGTCAGAACGTGACATCACCGACGATACCAGCATATGGAGTCATGGTCTAAATCCTTATTTCCCAAAAAGACCCAATTTAGAATTGGTTCGAGCTACATATTTAATACTTGACAATGTCCAACTCCGACATTATGTTGGAGCAAAGAAATGGACCAAATGCCAAAGTGGTAATCCCCAAGCAATCATCATAATTGTTGGTAAAATAGCAGCAGGTCTACGACTTCCTTTTACTGCTCTTGACCGCAAAGTGCTGAATCATCTAAACATCTCTCCTGGCCAAGGCATGAGTAATTTTTGGAGATTGATGTATACATGTAATTATTACGATGCCCAGTTAACCCCCGAGACGCAGGAGTCGAAACGAATTAGGTTAATCGACATCCTTAACCATTACACTTTTGTTGAAGGAACCATTAAACAAATGAGTGGTCTAGAGAAATATACTGGCTACTATTATCCCAAAAAACGGAACAAGACCGATGTTAGAGGTATCATAAGAGTAAACTGAGACAGTGATAGACAATGGCCTCTCTATCCCGTCATCGTCTTTGGTCAATGGGAATCAGTCGAAACCGAAGCTGTTCCTCCCTTGGTGCACCATATTTTCAATCTTGGAGGTATGTTACCTTTTATTACCTTTTATTAAATCCCACTTCGTCGATATGCCATACCGACTCCCCTTCTGATCAATCCATTTAAGGCTTGCCACTTCAAGGAGTAAGGGAAATTCGGCTAGAGTCATGGAGCTTTTGAAAGGTTTGAAAGAAGAAGTAGATATGAAAATCGGTGTTGATATCTATGGAATCCTTGCTTCGATTGTTACTTTACACGATGCCACCAACTATCTCGCACCTCTATATGTCCTCAAGAGTGGTGTACTAAAAATGGATCAAAACCGAGATCGAGATCCTGGGCCAACGACCGAGCGCCAAGGTTTCTTGCGACCTTGCTCTTCTCGTGCTTTTCAAAATTCGTTTTCTTTGGAACTACCTCGCAATGTTCCTCAATGTTATTTTGACTATGTAGATAGTGGTTTAGTTACGAGTGAAAATCTTTTCCCAAAGATCAAACAAGAGGTTCCTGACTTCTATAACTATGCCCTTTTGCAAGATGTGTTTGATCACCATTTGTTACTGTACACAGATATGTCTGCCAGATTCGGGCAAAGCGCGCTCCAATCTTCAAGGTTTCTTGGGTAACGTAGGGGCACAATCTGGGGGTGAAACTTCAAAAGCTTCTTCTCAAAATAAGGAAGCTCATACCGATTCTAATTTAAGTCGAAGAAAAAGGAAGAAGACCACCAAGACCGAGGTTGCGATAACTGCTTCTATTCGCCCATCAACCATTGTGATATCTTGTCCTTTGATGGCTGCTACTACTGCTTTTGAGCCACAGTTTCTTCTTGATAAAGATCAAAAAATTCCTCTTCATGCTTCTCTTTTTGCTGAAAAGCTGATACCTGGGCTCAGCCGAACTCCACCACTGCCATCCTTCCCAAAGATCGATCAGTGATGAGCAAACTGTCTGATTTTGACCGTTTCAACATTATTTGTAATTCGATGGAAAATGTATGTATTCTTTCCTCTCTTTTTTAATGTATTATATAAGGTTATGCAAGTGTTCTAAATAATCATTTATTTATCTCATCGTAGATGAAAGTTGTTGTGGTGAGCTAGTTCGAAGCCGATGCTGCTGCCTCTGGTATTTTTAGGCGTGAAAATGAAATTTTGAAGCAATCCCTTGCTGATGAGAAAAAACATGCTGCTCTACTGACTAGCAATCTAGCTGCCGCAGAGAGGGCGGCTAAGAAAATTTTGGGCAATGAACTTAAGAAAATGGAAGCTGATCGTAATGAAAAGGAAGAAAAGATGAAGAAAATGGAGGCAGAGTATGAAAAGGAAAAAGCTGAATATGAAACTGAGGGAAAAATGTTGGTGTCCTAGATGGAGTTTTGTGTTAAAGTGATAAGAAGCTTTACACTGTATCTGCCTCAGAATCTGATCAACCAATATAACCTTGGCTCTGGCCCTGATAAAGAATCTCCTGAAATTGGGCATGAAGCCATTGGTGAAGAAGTTACTGAAATTGCTCCCATCGCCGATACTGCTACTAAGGATCTACTCATACCCGAGGCCGTAGATGTGGATCCTAATATTTTACAAGCAAGTATCGATGTTGCTGAAGTCGATGCTACTTTGGAAGAACAATCTAGACAGTAGCATTTTGTTGAATCTTGTAATAATTATAACATGTTGGGGTTACTCTTGAAACAACTTTGTTTTTGTAATATGATACTTGTCTTTATGCTCTCTAACCCATAGTACAAAATATTGGGATATGCCAAAATATCGACTTCTGATTTATGGATATGTATCGTGGATATATCCTCCTGTGTGGGGATATATTACATTGGGGCATCTGCAAATATCATGGATATATCGATAAATATCGACAAATATCCACAGACTATGTGTGGGTATTTCTGACTACAAATATCGTTGATATATCAAGATATATCGCGATATATCGACAAATATCGATAAATATCCACAAATCAACTATATTTTCTTTGAATGTGGTCATTGTAAAGGTTGAATTTAATTAGTCCTTACAAGTGTGAATAATGGGGAAGATTGTGATGGGTCGAGTTTTGACTGAGCTCGCTTTGGGACAAGTTGCCTACGTATCAAGTTTTTGTGATGAACTTGAATAAAGTCAGACGTAGTTCCTCTCCTCTGTTTTATAGGTAAGTACCCAATGCTTCCCCCTTTTCCTCTGTCAGCTATATACACCACACCTTCACACTACTCACATGTAGAACTCGAAGTCCCAACCTCAGCCCATCTAGAAGAAAATTTAGGTTGAAAATGGTAAAAATCCTAAATTTCAACAAACTAGATTTCTGATGGGCTTTCTTTGGGATAGCACAACTCTTTCCACAGATATCCAAAAACAACGAGACTTTTTGCGTTGTAAAGATAACACACAGACCTTACTTCTTTATGTTTTACAAAAGTTCTCAATCTCATTCTAAATATACTAAAACTAGACTCGAACACAGTGCGCAGAAACTGATTTCTGACGCACTGTTTTCTGCCAACCAAACTTTGTGATACCGTATCTATCTCCACAGGACTCGCAATGTGTCGAGGCCAATTGGGTTGGAAAGCTAACACACAGGTCTTACTTTTTCATGTTTTAGCATGTGTTCGAATCTCAACCAAACTATGTGAAAACGTGGCTCCAAAACTGATGCAGATCCTGATTTTAAGAAGACAGGTTTCTGACGATGTATCTTATCGACTGCCTAACTTTTCACACTCGCAATCAAATAAAGAAAGAATTCTTGTAATAAAAAGCAGACCTAACAAGGTCTAAAATAAAACTTGCCCAACACAAGAAATAAGCTCTAAGCCAGGGAAGTTCAAGCATGAACACAACCGATAGCCCTTGACCAAAAACATACAAAGCCACTATATAAACCACTAGACTACCAAGAAGTCGACCCAATCATAAATTAATATGAACTCAGAAAAATAAACTTATGTTATGATCCCAAGACCAACCTATTACATCTCACAAATATTCAAATTGTATTGTGTGAGCTAAGCCACCATATCAAAATTTCTACCAAACAGAGGGAGAAGATCAACCAACGACAATATATAACATTGTCTTCCTAGAATGAAAGTAACAAATTTGAAGACTCACCTCAAACATAATCAATTGTGCAGAATAAAAAAGGGGTAAAAAGATACACATACATTCTTTAAGCGTGGACCAAGCAGCCATGGCAGCATTTTTTTTTAGCTTGTTTCTTGGTCTGTGCTGGTTCTACTGTGAAGCTCCATCTTGCAATCTCAACTGTGCAATGAAAGACAGGAACAAACAGTGGTATAAAAGGGAAGTTTAAACCGGCTCTATGGGATGTTTCTTGAAGTATGTAAATTCTTGTAAACCCCAGTTTTCCTCTTGTTGAATCATATATCACAGAACAATGTTCTTCTAATCCTTGTCAGATACCTCAAGTCACGATTAATTGGATTTGAATAAGATCCTTTTAATAAACAAATATTACAACATATATAACGCGAACGTTTCTATAGAAGCATGCTTCAATTCAACAGTTCCAACTTCCAACAATTGCACTTGATACTAAAACTTGGAATTCATTTCAGACATAAGTACATAACTTGGTCATGGATAACGTAGTGTTTTACAAGTCAAGGAAGTTATCTGAAATAGACTTACCAGCCAAAGGAAAACTTTTGACAAAATCAGAAGGTTTGCTCAAGCATAATTTCAGTCGAAACCCTTCAACAAGTAGACAGATCAAATATGAGAAAAGGAGATGAACACCTTTTTCTAGCCTTTTCTTTCCACTTTCTTTCTTTCAAATCACCGCCACCACCAACCACCACCGAAGCACAATTATATCTGGCCAAATATCGTGGATAGCATCGGAAGCACAAAATAGTCTTACAAAAGATACAAAGGAAATAGTCAATTCAAAACCACATCAGAAAGAGAATCTATTTATCAAGTGCAACAGAATAAATGACAAGGGCAAAGCAATATTCTCATGGATCCGCGATTGTAACCTCAACCTCGACACCAGGTTCAATGGTGATGGAGGTGATCTACTTCACTACTTCAGAGGAGCTAACAAGGTCGATCACTCTTTTGTGAACACGGAGCTCAAAACGATCAAACGTGTTTGTTCCTTCACCACAAGGGGATTTCCTAGTAGTAATTTTAAGAACCTTAGTAGGCATTCTCACTGGTCCCTTGACTCTCAGTAGCTTCTCCTTCGCTCCACGAACAAGATCAGCACAAACTTTTTCAAGATTCTTAACGTTCTTGGAAGAAAGAGTGATTCTAATACGGTGTTCATCCTTTGGTGGTTCTTCAAATCCAACTTTAGCTGGTTTCATTGCTCCGTATGCAGCAGTTGCCATGATTGATAGATTGATTCACTACACAACAAAGAGAGATTGAGAAATCAGGTAGGGTTTAAAGTGATCACAAAATTGATGGTAAATATCGTGGATAGAATAAAAATTTTGTTATATCGTCGAAATATCGCGATATATCTACAAATATCGTCGATACTTACACTAGCATTTATCCAATTGAATATCGCGATATTTCTGTGCCCATCTCTGATTTCTCAATATATATCGCGATATTTTGTACTATGCTCTAACCTACATCTAAAAAATCCTATTATTTATACTTGTGTGATTTATATTTTGTTGACTATTGTCGAATTGGATAACACCGTAATATCCAAAAATTTGACTTGGTACTTAACCTATATATTTGCTTGAAAAGAAATCTTCGATTTCGATACTACTATAACAGATACTACCATAACAGACAAATAGTATCAATTGATACTTAAACTATTTTATTTGCTTGAAAAGAAAACTTCGATTTCAATACTACCATAACAGGCAAATAGTATCAATTGGTAGTTAACATAATTTACTTGTTTGAAAAGAAAACTTTGATTTCGATACTACCATAACAGACTAATAGTATCAATTGGTACTTAACATAATTTACTTGTTTGAAAAGAAAACTTTGATTTTGATACTACCATAATAGACAAATAGTATCAATTGGTACTTAAACTATTTTATTTGCTTGAAAAGAAAACTTTGATTTCGATACTACCATAACAGAAAAATAGTATCAGTTGGTACTTAACATAATTTACTTAGTTTGTTTGAAAAAGAAAACTTCCATTAATACTTATATTAATTCTACAGATAGTTGGATTTTTCGCCTTTGACCTGGTATCGCAGAACAAATGCTGCAGATATCCGGATCTTTTTGTCTTTGACCTGGTATCGAGCTCGGCGCTACATATCACCAGGACCTGGTATCGATCTCGGCGATACAGATCACCAAGATTTTTTTTTTTTTACTTGGTATCAAGCTTAGCGCTACAGATCACCAGGACCTGGTATCAATCTCGACGATACAGATCACCAGGATTTTTTCTTTGACTTGGTATCGATCTAGACGATACAGATACCATGATTTTTTATCTTGGACTTGGTATCAAGCTCGGTACTACAGATCACCAGGATTTTTTCTTTGACCTGGTATCGAGCTCGGCGGCACTACAGTTCACCAGGACGTGGTATAGAGCTCAGCGGCGTTACAGTTCACCAGGACCTGGTATCGATCTCGACGATACATATCACCAGGATTTTTTCTTTGACCTGGTATCGATCTAGACGATACAGATACCAGGATTTTTCGTCTTTGACCTGGTATCAAGCTCGGCGCTACAGATCACCAGGATTTTTTCTTTGACCTGGTATTGAGCTTGGCGCTACAAATCACCAGGATTTTTTTGACTGCATCGATCTAGGCGATACGGATACCGAGATTTTTGTCTTTGACGATGTCGAGCTCGGCTTCTGGATCACCGGGATTTTTCTTTGACCTAGTATCGATATCGATGATACAGATACCAGGAGTTTTTGTGATATTAACCTGTCATCAATTAAATTCTACTGATACGAGGCTACTTTGATATTGGCATAAATATTATATTTGGGAGATTTGAATATCTTTGTTAAATGCAGAATTTTGAAATGACAATAACAATGAACAAACATATTCTTTATTGATAAAATATTTTCAAATTACTTACATTTTGAGGCTTTGGTAATATCACACCTTCAGCCGTTTTCAAGTAATAAACTACATTGATTCCAACCTTATGAATTATGTAAGGTCCTTCCCAACTAGCTGCTAATTTCCCAACCCCTTTTTCTTTAGTGGTTGGAGTTACCATCTTCAATACTAAATCACCTTCTTGAAAATGTTTTTCTCGCACCTTCTTGTTGAAGGTTTTTCTGAGCTGTCGGTGATATGTATCCAACTTCAACCTGGCTTGATCTTGTTTTTCTTCAAGATTCAGCACTTCGGCTATCATGATGGTCTCATTCTGGCCATTCATCAAGACTTTGGTTCTGGATGTATTTACCACCATCTCTGCTGGTGTCACTACTTCCATACCATATGCTAGAGTGAAAGGGGATTCTCCAGTAGCAGTTTGTGGTGTGGTTGTGTAAGCCCATAGAACACTATTGAGTTCATCGACCCATAAACTTTTCTTATCTTCCAACTTCTTCTTGATATTGTCCATGATCGTTTTATTTGTGGCCTCTGCTTATCTATTTCCCTGAGCATAATATGATGCAAATCTTGTAACAATGAGATATATGTTGTCATCCATGACGCCCTCGGCATATCAATTTCCATGACTTCTGCTTCATCCATTTTGATGCTTGGCATTTGCTGAACCCCGATGCGCAAAATACGCCCCTCGGTATTTTCCAACATTGCTGCTACATAAGCCAAAGCATAAACATGTCTATTTTCCCCTCTATTCAGGTGTTGAAGCTTTATCTTATTAAAATATCTGAGCTTGATTATTATGAAATTTAAATAATCCACCATGTTGTCACAATTCGATGCATATCCTCCATTGATCTGGCTGACAACAAGTTGTGAATCACTAAAGATTGATAAATCTTTCACTTTGAGAGATTTTTCCATTTCTAAACCTGCTATTAATGCTTCATATTCTGCTTCATTATTCGATGAATGGAAACCCAAAGCAACCATTGTCTCTAGTATTTGATTATCGGGTGTTACCAGTACTACTCCGATACCACATCCCTTACTTCCTGATGACCCATCAACAAATAATCTCCACCCATTTGTTCCAACCCATGGGTCATCTTCATTAATGATATCCTGAGGCCCTTGTAGTTTGGAAAATTCCTCCTCTTCCATTTGCCAATTAGCATCTTCACATGGAAAGTCAACAAGAAAATCTGCCAGCACTTGGCTTTCTTCGAGACCCTGTTTCCCTGTTTCGGTATTCAACACCAAACTCGTTAATTAACACTGACCATTTCTACACCTTCCCGACTTAGCCGTCTTTACTAGTGTTTGCTTTAATGGGAGATTTTTCATAACGATCACTGAGTATGCCTGGAAGTATGGCTTCAACCTATGAGAAGAAAACAGAAGTGCTAGAGCATGCTTTTCAAGTGTCGAATATCTTGTTTCCGCTTCTAGCATAGTCTTGCTTTGGAAATATACTGGTCTTTCGATACCATTTTCCACCTTTACTAACACTGAACTTATTGTGAATTCTGTTATATATGGCTAGATGGAGAAGTAACCTTTCACCCTCATCTGGTCTTGTAAGTGTGGTATTTCTTGTAGATATTTCTTTAACTCGAAAAACGCATCTTCACACTCTTCATTCCAACAGAATTTAGTGTTTTTCTTAAGCAACTTGAAAGTGGTTTACATCGATCTGATGTTCGTGAGATGAATCTGTTGAGAGTAGCTATTCTTCCAGATAGCCTTTGTATCTGCTTGATAAGTGCTAAAAAATAATGACCCCAATTATGTGTATGTTAGTCTCCATTTTATATTTAAATATTCTAATATGATGTAATTTGAGTTTTTGCAGGTCAAAGAACCTAAATGTGAAATATGGAGGGAAAAGAAGTCAAACAAGTCTAAAAAGAGTCACTGGGAATTACAACTAAAGGCCTAGGGCAAAAACGTTATATTTGTCTCCATAAGTGTCAAGTCTAATGGGACTCTAAAAGAGGATAATAATTGAGTTAGAAGAGTCTTAAATCTGATCTCAAAGCCTTAATTTTAACTTCATAGGAAGAGGAGATCAACATGGAAAAGAAGTCAGAGTTTCACAAGAATTAGGAAATTGAAAGCTGTCAGAAGCTTCAGCTTGGGAAATAACCTGCAGAGCAAAGTGGGCCACATCCAACTTTTGTCCAACCAAATCCAACTTTTTTTAGGATTGCTTCTAGAAATATTCGAGAGAGGTTGACACCAAATAAACATAGGATTCAAATCTCTATCCAAACGAACATGTAAGCCAATATATAATGCACAAAAACCTCAGTTTACATCATCTAGGAAATTTAGTGTTTGCATTTTAGATCTAGAATTAAGAGAGAAGAAAGTTTAGACATTTTGACCATGAACATCTATAAAGATTATTCATTTTCATAATGTGTTCATAGCATAGTATGAGGAGCTAATCTCCCTTCTCTTGGGAGGGGAGATGAAGCTTTTTTCTTATGTTTTAGTTTAGTTCTTCTTCTATCATGTTCTAGTATAAATCCCCCATTGAGTTTTTTCTTATTCGTCCATTGATCTAACGCTCCTTATGGGGGTTAGGTTAGGAGGTCTTAGGGTGGAGGTTAGGAGGTCTTAGGGTAATTCATGATTGTGTAGAGCCAAATACCACAAACCCTAGATTCTTTTCTTCTAGTTTTTAGTGTTCTAGTGTGATGATTGGATTCTTTATGGCATCTCAATTAGTTGTATGGTTAATGCCACATGTGAATTTTCCATGGCACCTAGAGTTGTATATTGAATGCCACTTAAAACACAATTTGCTTATATAGAAGATATCATTGGAGATTGAAGAAGTATTTGATGGAAAGATAGAAAGCGCGTTGAAAGCCACATATTATGATCATGGTTATGAACATAAGATTTGTAGGTATGGTGAGTTTCTATTGATGATTTATATTAAGCATGATAGGTAGATCTATTAGACTAATTCTATGATTTTGGTGGATTCATCTCTCCCAAGATATTCTCTCTCTTGATTCATATTCATATATTTAATTTAGTTTAGTCTATGCATAGTTTACATCTCAAATCAAATCAACCATATATTTATTATTACTTAGCCACATATTTTACTTGCATCCATTAGAGTAATTTAGATTAGGAATTTCTATTATCATCAACTAGTTATTTATAGTAGGATTAATACCTTGCTAGCCACTATACTAATCAATATTTAATAGGCTAAGTAAGATTTGTAAAAGATACGTAACACAAACAATGACATACTAAATAATTATGTGTTACGTGTTTTTTCACTGCTTCCTCGATGCTAGTGATGGCATTTGCTGAATTGCTCGTATCTGGTTTGGATTAGCATCGATACCTCTCTTGGTAACAATGTAACCCAAGAATTTTTCAGAACCTACACCAAATGTGCACTTTTCAAGGTTAAGTTTCATGTTAAACTCCCTCAATATCCGAAATACGGTATCGAGATCTTTCACATGATCGGCAACTCTTTTGGACTTTATAACCATATCGTCAACATACACCTCGATGATTCGTTTTATAAGCTTTTTGAACATCTTTTCTACTAACCTCTGATAAGTGGCAACCGCATTCTTTAACCCAAAAGGCAATCTGATAAAACAATATATACTTCCATCCACGACGAATGCCGTTTTGAGTTGATCTAAGATGGCCATTAAAATCTGGAAATATCCTGAATACCCATCGCAGAAGCTAATTAGTTTGAATCCCATTCGATCGACCAACTTATCTATCCGTGGCATTAGATAGTGATCTTTGGGGCACTTCTTATTTATATCTATAAAATCGACACAGATTCAAACTTTACCATTCTTTTTGGGTAGCACTACGATATTGGCTACCCAATCAGAATGGTCCACCTCCTTAATTATTCCATTATCGAACATCTTGATTTCAGCTTGCACAGCCTCTTCATAGATCGGTCTAATTTTTTGATGCTTCTGATAAACAAGAGTTGCGTTTTCCTCCATATTTAGCTTGTGGGAACAGATATTGGGTCAATACCGGTGAGGTCCAACATCGACCATGCAAAAACATATTTGTTTTCTTGTAAGAATGTCATCAGTTCATCTCTTATCGTCAACTGCATCTCTGTTCCAATAAATGTATAACATTCATCACTTTCGATACTGATATTAACCTTTTCCACAACTTCCATTGTTTTACTTGCAAATATTTCCTCATTTTGCTTTAGCTCCTGTGTAAACTTCACTTGCTCTTGTATCTGTTGCATATCGGCATCAGATGATAAAGTTTCCTGTAATTGCTATTTGGAGCTTTCAAAGATGCCCCCAGTGTCTTTATGCTTTTCTTTCATCATGCCCTTTACTGTGATGAAATTGCACTTCTCTGACTCAAACTGATCTCCCCTTATCTCATGCAAACCATATGCAGTAGGAAACCTGATTACTTGATAGAAAGTACTTGGCACTGCACGCATATCGTGAATCCACTTTCTACCAAGGATTGCATTGTGATCCGAATGATGCTTGATAACAACAAATTTTATCATCACCGTTTGTGGTCTAGCTCGCACTGGTAACTTGATCTCCCCAGTTGGCTTTTTGGAGCTTCCGTTAAAACCATATAGGTTGAACTATGGTGCTTTTTAAATGGGTTTCATCAAGAACGATGCCTATGAATGCTTTCCAAAACAAAATATTCACAGAACTTCCACAGTCCACCAAGATCTTTTGTACATCATATCTTGAAATGCGCAAAGTGACTAACAACGCATTATCATGAGGCAACATGACCTTCAATAAGTCTTTTGGTACAAACATTATCGCCCACGGAATGCTACTCGATACCAGATTAGCATTCACAGGTATAGGTTCAATGTTGACTTCAAGGACCTCCTTTACAGTTGAAATTTTCCTTATCTTATCTCGGATGATCTTCTTCTGAGGTACGACCCCTTTGTAAATCATGTTAATGACTCCCAAAGGTTTCTCGTGTATTGTAGCTGTGACTTATGGTCGAGCATCAGCTCTAAACTCTCGAAGCTTTCCATCCTTCATTAGCCTGTCAATCTCCCTTAATAATTGAAAACACTTATTTGTTTCATGATTCTTGACTTTGTGAAACTGGCAATAAGGTTTGCCTTCCAATTCCATGGGAGTGAACTGTCGCACATAAGCTTCCTTACCTACCCTTATCAATATATCTTCTGGTGTTGTATTGATGACGACAAAGTTCTTTGGGTCTAACTCCTCTTTTAATGTTCTCTCATCTCTTTTTTACTGGAGGTTGAGACTCTGTTCTTGCAAATGCCTCACTAGGCCTTTTCTTATATGGCTGTGTATACTCTCGACTATCACCTCAGTCTCGACTCTCCGATTCTTTTCGTGTCGATTCCGATACTTGTAGCACAGGTTGCACCATGGCAGCCATAATTCCTTCTTCCACACGAATGTCTTTTTTGGCTTTGTCGTATAATTCTTGTATAGTCTTAACTTCTTTCCTCAACAGGTACTTATGCATATCTGATGCTGGTATCAGGCATGTTTGAAAAGCCATGACTGCCGTCATCTCGGACTCATCTAGCCTTTCTACCGACTGTGTCTCGATTTTAAAACGTGCCAAGAAGTCCTTAAGTGACTTCTTCTTCCTTTGTCTTAAATGAAATAAAATCGATACCTGCTTTGGTTTAACCCTTTGATGCCCATAGTTAGTCAGAAATTTTTCCTCTACTCTCTGAAGCAAGAAATTGTTCCTTCGTGTAAAGAACATAACCACTTCAACGCTTTCCATTTGAGACTAGAAGAGAAAGATTTACACAACAACGAGTCGAGATACTCGGTGCCTTAGTACACTGAGTACTTATTAGGGCAGGGAATCGGGTCGGGTATACCCGAATCCGACCCGACCCGATTACCGAATACATCATGTTCGGGTCGATTTTCATATCCGTTTATGTATTCGGGTCGGATTCGGGTTCAGATATGTCGGGTTCGGGTTCGGATATAATTTTTGGGCTTTTTTTGAATTTTTAGTGTTATCCGATCGGGTTAGTCGGATTCGGATTCGGATACTGTGAAATTATTCGAATTCGGATTCGGATATAGCCATATCCGACCCGAACCCGACCCGATCCCTGCCCTAGTACTGATGTCGATACCCAAATAAATGATCCAGTCGATCCGAGGTACCATCGTATTGATTGCCTTTCTGGGTCTTAAACTTTGGAGGAAGGGGCATCCTTTCTATCGCCTTACTTAACGGATTCTTACCGACATCGTCAGCCAGCTTTCAAACCGATGCCGAGGCTTTCTCAAGCAGTTGCTCACCAAACTACTCCATCATCATCTCTTCAATCATTGCTTTCGTTATTGGTTGAGCTAATTGCAAATCTTCTTCTTCATGCACTACATTTTGGCCTTTCTTTGCTACAGAAGGGACTTCTTCTTGATGGCTTTGCCTAGCAACTGGACTATTCGATGATGATCCTTCTCCATCTTTTCCATATAAATCTTGCTGTGAAAGCTTCTCATTCATCTCTCTCATAGCGTTGTTCTCTTGTATTAAGTTCCTATTTTGCTTTTCCAACTCTTGAAACTTTCGTAACAACACTTGCAAAGTTAACTCTTCCTCTTGAATCTCTTATATTTCTTCCCTTACTTTACTAACCGATCTTCTAGTTCTTCTCTCATCAGCCTTGGAAGCAATCTGAACTGCTCGCTTCATTTGCTACCGCCTTGCTTGTTGTGCTTATTTTAGGAGGCATCTTGATGTTGTAAACTATACGCAAATCTTCAACAAGAATCAACCCAACTTGAATCGTACAAACAGAAGGGAGAAAAACTCGAACTTGTGAACTCTCAAGCTTATGATGCACGGACGATGCCAATGTGGTAGTCAAGTGCGATTCTCTAAAGATCTAACTAATGAGTGATGTTTGAACTGTAATTCGAGATGAATGAATTGAACTTTATTGAATGATAATGTTTCTTACAAACTTTCTCTCTCTTTTGCTCTCGTTTTACAGTTTTTTGGTGTGGAGAAGATAATGATTTCTCTCTCCTCCTTTGGTTTTTATATAGTCCTCTGAGCTAGCTTTGCTCCAATCATATGCTGACGTGTGTCCATTCTTCTTCTTCTCCACTTTCTTCCCACTCATACCTGCAATATTCAACTATAGAGAGATATTGACCCTTATGTCATTTATGTCGATATCTTGATATTTGATAAAACACTAGGGCTGAAATATCAGGTGACGATATTTGCACACGGCAATGGTGAAATATCGATTCCTGATTTTATGGATATGTATCGTAAATATATCCTTCTATGTGGGGAAATTTTACATAGGAGTGTTTACAAATATCATGGATATATTGCTCTATGTCGACAAATATCAATAAATATCAACAAACTATGTATGGGTATTTTTTACTATAACTATCGTGGATACACATGGATATATAATGATATATCGATAAAATATCTACAAATATGTATGTGTGGATATTTTTTTACTACAAATCATTGATATTTTCTTTAAATGTAGTGATATTTTTAATATGAACTATTATATTGTTAAAAAATGCTAACTACTTTATTTGCACATATTCGTCGTTTTGCAATCAATTTTGGTTGTCAACTCTCCCTTCAAATCAAGTTCACTCTCCTCTACTTTCTTTTAAATCAATTCCCATAATTTTTCTTTATTTTTTCAATATCCACTACCACGACCATCCAATGTTATCAAACCCAGCCCGACAAAAGTATTGAGTCATTGGGTTGAATTGGGTTGGTGGTCTAACTGGGTCAATGACTTGAATCACATAAACTATTATAATTAATATATATTTATTCCATTGTAGCAAAATATGGTAGTTAATAGAAATATTTTGTGTCACCTACAGTTCCCAAGAGATTTGGAACCAAACCCTCCAACCAACATTTAACACTTTATTATAATATTTATTATTCTCATCTCCGTAGTAATAGTAATAATACTAATATGTACCAAATATTAACATTAGTAGGTGGTTGGTAGATGGGCACAGTGGAAGTTACAAGAGATTAAAGGTTCGGATCTTTGCCAAAACAAAATTTGAATTTTCCATTTTGAATAAATATCATGGATACGGACAAGAATATCGTCTATATATCGTGATAAATTCAATTGTATGTTGATAAATCCACAAATATCACAGATATATGCACTATTCAATTGTATGTTGATATATCCACAAATATCACCGATATATGTACTGGAATTTATCCAATAGAATATCGTGATATCTTTATATATTCCTCTGATTTCTTGATATATATCACGATATATTGTGAAATACCACGATACTTTGTACTATGCTGGCAAGGAGGAATGCTTGTGAGATGGGCTCCGAAAACACTCCGCTGGATGCCAAAACAAATTGACTGTGTACCAACATCATCTGTTAAATGTCATCAACCATCTATTTTGACAACCGGTTTGCTCTATTTTTTGCATAAAATTTTGAATTAAGTTTGTTTATCGATAAAAAAAAAAAGCATATTGCGGATTATCATCAAGAAATATGTAACTTTTGAGTTGTTATGCCGTGCACTCTTAAAAGACAGCTAATTTACACGTGAATTAAAAAAAAAAAAAAAAATTAACACATCTAAGAGCATTACCAATTGGTTGTGTAAATTTACACAGCCACATAAAAGAAATTTATACAATAAGTGTAACGGATAAAAATATACAATAAAAGTGAACCAATAAAAATCTTTTCACAAAATGTGCAAAAACAAATAGTGTTTGCTTTCCGCATTTTTTTAAGTAGTGGGTAGTCAGAACTAATTGAATAAAAAAATTGTGTAAAACTATTCTCATTTTTAAACAGCCATTTAAACACTTTTCCGTTAAAAGTCATTTTACACAATGCCATTAGTAGAGATTTTTTAGCGAAAATTGTGTAAATTTATACTAAAATTGTTTTACACAATCCGATTGGTCTTGCTAGGGATGTTGCACAGGTCTCTAAACTAGAGGAAAGACGGGCGATTAAAATTCGAGATGTATGATGTCAGGTAGTTAACTAGGCTACTAAGAAAGGTTTGCCGATAAGTATTAGCAGGCGCACTATAACACATTAATTCCGTTAAAACTAAAGAAAATCCCAGTCAGCATTATTATCTGATCTTGTATTAGTGAAACCAGTAATTGCACAGTAAACCAAGTCCAAGATCCTTTCCAAGGTCACATTTTCCATTTTTCAATTTCTATACAATGTCCAGGTGTAAGCTTTTTAACATTCTGGAGACACTCTCCTGATAGTGGTTGTTCACCCAAATGTTTCCAAGGAAATCAGCTTTCCATTTGAGCATCATTTGGATTGTTTGAAATCTTGTCGTACCTGGTAGCTCCAAAAGTGAAATCTTGCGGAGGTATATTCAAAGCAGCTTGATCGAAAATGGAGTTTGTAGTAAGGTTGCCAAACGCTGGGACGGGATTGGTATCATCAGCTTTTTGGAAGCCATACCCAAATGGTGCGCTAGACACCGAGCCGACTGGTATGTGACAGCTTTCAGCCGAACCAAAGATTTTCTGTTCATACTCCTGCAACTGCTGATTAACAGCTATAATTTATGAACAAAAAAGTTCAAGTCAGGTACACTTGGAAGAAGAAAGTTTACAACTCATGCAATCAGATAAATGAAGATGAAACTCCAGAGTATTTCTGCATCCAGAGTCTTCAATTGGATGCACGTACACGATATCTACCAGGATATCTACCGAGAAAGACTATTAGTTAAACATGTTTCCAAGGTTCTCCACCCTCTAGTTTGGGTCTTGACCAAGGAAAATGATATGTCAGCATAGCAACCATAATAGAAGAAAGAACATTACCAAAACCCCACCTAAGTGATACCACTACACAAAAACTATTTAAGAACTTCCCCAGAAACCCCACATACTTTTCCCCGTTTGGCCTTTCTCAAGGGAAAAAAGCAACTGTTTATGTCATCTGGGATGCCATCCTGTTCTAGCATTATAGCTGCAACTTAAACTTACCATCCTGTCCCAACAGCTCAAATGCTAGAAGGAAAAAATGGAAAACCCCAGCTTAAACATTTCAAATGCACAAGTAGACATGTTTCATAATATCAACTGACCTGGAGATAGGTCGACAGACGGCCTCTTTTCTTTCACCCATTGGTAACTTTGTGCAAGTCTCCATCCTCTGCTTTTCATCAGGAATGCTACTACAATAGCTGGTGACCTATTAAAAGATCAAAGTGAGAAATTAAGAATTGCAAAACACAACATATATTCAACTGAAAACTGCCACCTGTCACCTGTCTCGAGCAATTACTAACCTGCTCTTTCCTGTCATGCAGTGCACAAGAACACGAGCCTTGTCCTTTTCACATTGATCTGCAAAATAAACGAGTTAAACATACTAATCAGTGCCACGCGCCCCAGATCAAATAATGAGGTACAACTTCATCATTTCCAGGGATGCAACAAGGTTCCATCACAAACAAACAAATAAGGCTTTAACTGGACCACAGAAAACCAAATAGAACCAAACAACAAAAAACGAGAGTGGTATTTACAACTAAAGAACTGTACCAACCCAACATCCATGTGGATCACATTTCTAATAGAAATCAGTGTTATCAATTGATTTCCTGCAATTAATTTTAGTACAAATGGGGTCAGTCATACACTCCGGTATTAAAGAAAAATGTGGACAGTCTTCCTACATTGATCAAGAATTTCGATTTTTTAGGAGTCTTGCTATCATCCGACTAAGCCAATTTCACTATTGACATATTGACTATTGAAGATGGGAATCCAACTTTAAACCAATTGTTTATAAGTGAAGAGGCCCAAGAACTTACATATTTTTATGCAAGACAAAATATCTTATTAAGGGTAGATATTTGGATACTAGAGACCTCCCAAAAAGCCTTTCGGACCCAAAAAGCAGACAGTATCTCAAATAATAGTCAGTCATGACAGTGAGTTCTGCAACTTTGTTATTGTTCTCATTAATCAAACTGACAAACTGAAAAGGTGGAAAACCGAATTGAGTAAATCGCATTTGATGAACTGAAGTTTCGGCACAATCTGATTTAACCCGAATTGAGTGACTCGCATCTTAACCCCTATATAGCTGATAAGTGATGAACTGAAGTTTGCACACAATCTGTGGGCACTACTTATAAATTGTCAAAATGGACTCAGCTTGTAGTCTGTTGTGAATTTGTGATAGATGCAGATCAAGCTATCGGGGTTGAATGAGACCAGGGCCATATCGCTGGAGGGTGGAACCAAACCAAGCCCAAAAGATAAGGGTAGAACAATGTCTCAACCCCAAAAGTGTATAGGCACAGCAACAAAAAGTTCAGGAAACAGGCAAAGGATGATTGCAATAGCATCTGTGATTTTATTGAGAATCTAGAGAGAGTATAGAAGGAAGTTTGACAAAAAAAAGCATGACAAAGAGAAGGCACTTCGGGTGTATCAACAGAGGGCAAAGAGGGAAGCGGAGTACAATAATGTTGGGTTTTTACCGATATCTCATGCATGATTCCTACGATATGTAAAATTACGCTATATCACATGAATAAAATAGTGCAGCGGAAACAGAAGATCCTTGGTCACAGCTTTCAATTCGAAGTTCCAAGCTTTGATCTACCGGAGAAGCTGATGTTCTTGGCACACTCAAGATCTTCTTCTTCTCAACTTAGCTAGAGTCAAGTTCCAACCACGAACGGGAAGCAACCTTTGTTCACGAACCAAGAACTGACAATGGCTAGCAATGAAGGTTACCACCTATGGAATCTCCACGAAAAACTAACTTCTTCTATAGAAAACGTTGGAGGCCACCATTAAGGGGAGAGAGAGATTTGCTCATTTTTGGGATGATCAATATGTGAGGGGGTTCTATTTATAGAGCTCTCCCACCTCCTCAAATTCGGCTAGGATAGAGTCCCATACTAATCCAAAATCGGCTAAGGATAGAGTCCTATACTCATCCCAATACCTGGTGGTTATCCTTATCCCGGTGGTTTATCCTTATCTTGGTGGGCGTTTATCTATATCAGGTCTGACCCGGCCTTATTTCCAACATCTCTCACTCGCCCACAACGGCGAAGAAGGTTTATAAGAGAAGCGTTTAAGTAGAATGCTCAGCCATTCGTGTGTCTCACACGGCAAATGGTTCGTGTGACCCTAGCACACGTATCATGGTATCTGTGAAGTAGCAAGTAGCAATGAAAAGCACGACACAGTGATCTACCATGAAAGTGATCTTAAAGAAGACGAATCCGGAAACCTAATATCCGGAGAGTGTGTGTATACCCCAAGATCTGTTTGTTTCATCACTTTGATAAATAGCACTCATCCCTACGAGTCCACACCGTATCACATGATTCACAATTATCATCAATTGTCCTGGCCAGGTAGAATCCTAGTGATTGTGTGATAAACCTTCACCTTCAGTTCTTTTACCATTTGCACGCAAGTCATTGTCGTCAGAGTTCTACCAACTTCCCAGTATGCATCCAGTCAGCCTTTTAGTAAGAGCTTGTGGGGAGCAAACCAAAATTACGAGTAGTCCTCTTATTTTCTTGACAAGGTCAAAAGTTCAAAGAGGGTACCATTCGATATGTCTTAAACAAAAAACCTATCAATTGAGCTCACATAGCAAGAATTTTTAGGGATATTTATTTTCTTGCTCTCAGGTGGTCAACTACACACATGTTGTGTGAAAACATGTCATGGCAAGAGTATCTAATTTGTTTACTCAACAATAAATATCTGTATGTCCACTCATACCATGCAAGTGTTGTCATTCCTAATAACAATTCCAATGATATTTCGCTCCCACTTGGCAACAACCGTTTGTAGGTTTAGACAGAATCTTCCCTATGAAGCCTGTTTCTTCTTCTCCAATTATAAGAAGGGGCATGACTCGGCACTAGGTCCATCCTTCCCATAAGGTTTAGTGACTTGTCAAGCTAAACTCTCTCCTTGTTTAAAATGGAAGTGGCTTGCTCTCGTGAGTGAACCGGTCAACCCCTAACGACATACATATGAGATGATAAACAGTATAATGAGAATGCAATCGATCTGGAAAGAATGCACGTTTATTCATTAAACCATCAAAATGTTCTTAGCATAATCACATCCTCTTTAACCCAAGCATTTTTACATGTGCAAGGAAGAGTTCCTTTGGAATAGGTTTGGTCAATGGATCCATGACCATCGATCATTGGATATATGTTGTAGAACCACTTTCTTCTTCAGTATCATTTGTCGTACGTAGTGGTACTTTAACTCTATATACTTGGTTCTTCCATAGTACTTTGGATCTTTAGCATATGCAAGAGCGACCATCTTTGTCGATCGGATGTGAACCGGTTCAAGTGACTCTTGAGAACACTAACAAGTGTTTGATGAATCGTCGAGCACACGGCTTCACGTGTGTGGCGAGCGGCATGCAATATATACTCGGCTTCCATAGTTGAAAGTCTTATGGAAGTTTGCTTCTTCTTTGCTCCGGGATATATAGCACCTCCATTAATTATGTAGGTATATCCCGAAGTTGACTTCCTCTCATCAAGGTCTCCGGCCCGGTCGGCGTCGGAGCACCCAATCAGCTAAAGATCTTTTCCTTGGTAGACAAGCGAGTAGTCCACAGTGCCTTTGAGATACCTCATTATCTTCTTAATGACCTTCCGATTAATGCGACCCGAGGATTTGTTTGGAACCTTGATACTAACCCATTGCATAGTAGATGTCCGCCTTTGTACCTGACATTGCATACATAAGGCTTCCGATTGCGCTTGAGTATGGTACATTTTTCATAGCCTGAGTTTCAGTAAAGATACTTGGGAGACATTTCAGAACTCAAAGACTCCTAGACTTACTGGGAGATCCATTTGCTTGCAATCAGTCATGTTGAATCTTTCCAAAACCTTCTTGATGTATGTGTCCTGAGACAAAGACAACAAGCGTTTGGGCCGATCCCAAGTTATTTTAACTCCTAAGACATAACTAGCTTCACCCATGTCTTTCATTTCGAAGTTTAATGACAACCACTCCTTAGTGGAATTTATCAATGCCTTGTTGTTACCTACTAACAAAATGTCATCCACATATAGAGATAGAATCACAAAACCATTTTTAGATGTCTTGACATATACGCAATGGTCCCTCATTTACCATTTCGAATTTGTCTTGAAGCATAGCTTTATGGAATCTCGATTCCACCTAGAGGCTGTTTTAAACCATATATGGATCCATTCGGTTTACACAATTTGTATTCCCGACCGCTTGATTGAAAAACCGATTGGGTTGATCCATATAGATTTCCTCTTGCAATTCTCCATTGAAAAAAGCGGTTTTTGACATCCATCTGGTAAAACTCTAAATCTAAGTGGGCAACCATTGACAAGAGGAGACGTATGGAGGTAAATCTCACTACTGGTGAGAAGGTGTCCTCATAGTCTATTCCTTCTTTTTAGGTGTAACTTTTCGCAACAAGCCTAGCTTTGAATTTGTCTATGTTCCCTTCCGTATTTTTCTTGATCTTGAGAACCCACCTGTTCCCAATAGATCTTCTGTTTGGAGGTAGATCAACTAAGTCCCATACTTTGTTTTTCTTCACTGACTCCAATTCTTCCTTCATAGCTTCCATATTGGACCCAGAAATAGCCTCCTTGAACATTTTAGGTTCATCAGATATTTCTGTAAGTGCATTGGTCATATTTATCTCCCCTTCAATCTCAAACCGACGTTTGAGGATATAGCCTCTAACACTCTTACGAGGTTGGGATTGACCAATCAGTTGACCAATGTCATTGTCACTGGAATCAGGGTTGATAAAAGTTTCATCTTCGCCTTGTTCAACAGCAGTTATAAGGTTGTTAACTTCGTAAAGTCGTAGATCCTTATCAACCTCACCCCTCATTGGGTATTGATCCTCCAAGAATCTGACGTTACGTGCTTCTATTTCTGTGACATGCCCTTGAGTATCCTCCCTTAGGAAGATATACCCCTTAGAAGTCTCATTGTATCTTATAAAGACACATTTCTTTCGAGATAATCAACTTCCCAAATTCTCGATTTTGAGAAGTGACAAAGGTCGCACACCCCCCATGGTCTAAGGTAGTTCAAAACGGGTTGTCTACCGGTCCATAGTTCATAGGGTGTTTTGTCAACGATTTTGAAGGAACTAGGTTAAGTATGTATGCGGCCGTTAACAATGCATCACCCCAAAATGAGATGGGCAAGTTAGCTGAGCCATCATGGAACCTAACCATGTCCAAAGATAGGTTCTATTCCTTCTCCGAGACACCATTCTCACGGGGGTATAAGGAATAGTTAGTCGCCTAGCTATACCCTTATTTTCACGAGTTCCTTAAACTCATCGTGAAAGATACTCACGTCAGCGGTGGGTTCTTAAGGCCTTTATTGTCTATCAAGTTGATTCTCACAAGATTCTTGTACTTTTAAACAAATCAAGGCGATTTGTGAGACATCAAGTACCACGATCCATAACGTGTATAGTCATCCTGTGAAGGTAATGAAATACAAAGCCCCATGCCTTCTTTGTTACATTCATTGGTCCACGGATGTCCGAGTGAATAAGTTGTAAAGGATAAATTGCCGCTTTGGGCTTTCCCAAAAGGTTTCTTGGTGGCCTTTCCAGAAAACAACTTTCCGCGGGTTTCCATTTTAACAGAGGTTAAGTTACCTAACAACTCTCCCCTTGCTAAAGCGGTCTATCCCATCGTGGTCCAATATGTCCTAGTCTAGCATGCCACAATTGGCAACCAACCATTTTAGACATAAAACTTCAGTTTGTGCTAAGTGTAATGTCATAAAAAAGAATCCATTAAATAAGCATGACCTATCAAACTTGTTATTCAAAAATATCTGGCGAGTTCTGGAAAAAATTAAACACATAGGATTCTTGAAGTAATTTCAAAACTGATAAAAGATTTCTCCTAATTGAGGGTACAAAGAGTACTTCTGCAATAAGGATGGATCTCTCACTCGCAAAATCCAACCTATAAGTGCTTGTGCCCAAAATGCTTTGACTTACAATATCTCATGCATGATTTCTACGATATGTACAATTACGCTATATCACATGCATAAAGTAGCGCAGCGGAAATAGAAGATCGTACTTTGGTCACAGCTTTCAATTCGAAGTTCCAAGCTTTGATCTACCGGAGAAACTGATGTTCTTGGCACATTCAAGATCTTCTTCTTCTCAACTTAGCTAGAGTCAAGTTCCAACCACGAACGGGAAGTAACATTTGTTCACGAACCAAGAACTGACAATGGCTAGCAATGGAGGTTACCACCTATGGAATCTCCACGAAAAACTAGCTTCTTCTTTAGAAAACGTTGGAGGCCACCATTAAAGGGAGAGAGAGATTTGCTCGTTTTTGGGATGATCAATATGTGGGGGGGGGGTCTCTATTTATAGAGCTCTCCCACCTCCTCAAATTCGGCTAGGATAGAGTCCCATACTTATCCAAAATCGGTTAAGGATAGAGTCCTATACTCATCCCAATACCTGGTGGTTATCTTTATCCCGGTAGTTTATCCTTATCTTGGTGGGCATTTATCCATAGCAGGTCTGACCCGGACTTATTTCCAACAAATAACTTTCCCAAGAAGTTTATGGAAGTAGTAGAAACTTATGGGATGGAAAGAGTCGAAGTAGACAAGAGGGTAGTGAAGGCCAAACCAGTTACGATGATTGAGGAAGAGAAAGAAAACATAGAACAGGCGGCCGAAACCAGGAAAGATGGGGAAAAGAGGATAAGTCAATTCCTACATATTGAATTTGGAGATAGATAGGGAGCAAATGTCAATTCCTACAGAAAGAAGCTTGGTAAGCTGATAACAAAAGGAGACGCATGGGAAGTACAATGGTGGAGGTGGAGGAGGAGAATGATTCGAATAACTTCGATGACTTGTACTCCAAGGGTGAAAATGACAAGGATGATCATATCGATTTTAGCAACTTGGAGAAGATGCGCCTGATGAGGAGGGGGAGGGAGAGGAGAGGTGACGGGTGGTAGTATCGATGGTGCTTGCTCAGTGAAAAGGTGACTTTGCTTGGGCTATTTTTAGACTTAGGAAATTGTATCTTGGGAGTTTTCTTTTAGTAGTATAGTGGAAATTCCTTTTCTTTCATTTGCATTTCTTTGGGTCTATGTTAATCTGTGTCGGATACGTATCCACGTGTCCGTGTCGGACACACACGGACAAATATACCCAATTTTTTATATTTCGCCGTATCGGATACGGACACACGTATCCGTGTCAATGTAACTTAGCTTTGGGTGATGTGCCAACCCCAGGTAACCATGGTTACCTGGACTGGGTATTGATGTAATGTCCTAGCTGTTTGATCATTATAATTAACTTTTACTTATCAACAAAAAAAAAAGTAAAGTAACAGTCCATGTATGTGGAATGTAAGTCTTGTATGAACTTTTTGTGATACCATAACAAAAGCCCACTTTAGCAACACCTAAGCAAAACAAAAAACTTCGGTTCAATAAAAGTAAATATCCTTACAATTAGGAAATTTCGGAGGGTTAGCCCAATTTTGCAGTAAAGATAGTAGATACCATATGGCTGAGACGCAATACAGAGGTGTATACAAAAAAGTCAAGAAGATAATGTATTTTCTTGTTGGTATTCACTCTTGCTAAATAAACCTAGTGCATTAATTAATTACATATGAAGGAAACATTTAGCGTTTGCTTGATTGTACAAAGGAAAGATTCCCTAGCAAACCATCATGTTAGTGGAAACTCTACATGAGGAAAAAGCACATATAAGAGAAACTGACGACCATCAAACACTTTTATGGAGAACAGCCATAAAAATTCATCATGAAAGTGAGTTTAAAAGAAAACGTTATGTGTATGTTTTAGATCTCATGAAGATTCTCCACTTAAAAATTGGTTTAGCAATGAAAATTGCATTGTGCAATCAATCACACTCTTAATGTTGGAAAGAGAGATATACATGTAAGAGAGACAGATTTCTTTACATTTTAGTTTTAAATATTCAAAAAGTCATTGATCCACAAATTCGGTTTTCAAAGAATCTGATATCTTGAATGGATCTCGCCAAAACCAATCGAACTAGAACAATGATGTATCAACATAGGTTATTATGTAAGCAGCACACATTCATGTTTTTATAGAGTCCAAGACGCAGCACAAGGTATATAACTGGTAGTTAGAAAATGCCACATAAACACATACCAAAGGCACGAATATTTACAAGATATTACTTAGTAAGAGAATGGTTGTCATACCTAAGAATTGGATCGCATCATCAAATGTCAAAGCATTCTCCTCTTGGACGCAGTGGTAAGTGAAGGAGTTTCTATAAAGATTTTGACATGCCGGTACAGTCTGCAGATTTACATATTCAACAAATAAGAACACGGCAAGGTCCTTATTCCGCTTAAGAAATATATGCAATTGTACTCTTTCAAAATAAAGATAGAGAAAAACCATGAAAAGTACTAACGTATAGAGCAAACTGAAGAGGATATTGTAAAAGTGCAACAAGAAACTCCAACGAAACTACACCAAGAAAACTGCACCCCAAAGTGCGTCTACACTACGCATTCAACGCCAAATTTTGGTGAAAAAAATATCTCCCCACAATGGAAATCATCCCACAATAATCAGCTGAATTGTATACATCTATCCTTGCCAAAAGTTGTACAAATTGAAAAGAATTTAGACAGTTCTGAAAAATCTATAACATTCTAAACAACCTTTGACAAGATTACACATATTAATATGAGCTGATATTTGGTGAGGATGGTCTCTACTGTGGGGAGATCATCTTAACCAAATATCAGACTTTAACTCAAAGTTTTTATTGTGGAGTTTTTTTTAGAAAGAGCTGACCAAAACTTTAATCCTATCAAAAGTTGGATCAGACATTGAGAATTGAATGGGCAATCTAGATGGTTTAATTTTAAATCAATTTCTATGTGACATAGATGTAGTATAATTTGATTCTAGGTAACAAGATCTTATGATGAGGATGCCATCATCACTTAATCCAAGATCTTGGTCATCCTCAACTTATTGACCCAATCTACAAAATCCTCTCTTTTCTCTATCATAAACTCTAATTCCCATTCCATCAAACTAAGATTACAACTTTAATCTTCTCCACAACTTAATAAACCCTCCCAATCTTGATTTTCAAATACCCTCAACTTTATCCACACTATAGGCGGAAAGTATTCCACCAGCCACGTCACCTCACTAGTCTCTACGTTTTAATCCTAATTCCTAAAAGAGTCCATCCTCTTTTTCCTAACAATATAAAGCATGCAACAAACAGACATACTAATAATACAAATTATTATACTTACATTGAGAATATGAGAGATGCCTTGTGCTTTAAGAAGTTCAGCACGAGAAGCGTTATCATAACTACCCAAGTAAAGAAAGTCTGGGAATATTTCGGATGGGAAAGCACTCATGTGAATTATTCCACCAGAAGCTGACGATTTTTCGGGAGCTCGGTGTCCGCAAATACTGCAGACTTCACCTTCTTCGTATTTGTGATAGTGACCGCATACTCCACATGGGTTTTCTCTCTCCCTTTTCCTCATGATGATTACGACTAGTTTAGTGATTGGTGTGAGTCTCTTTGTTTAATATTTAGGGATTTTTTTATAGTTTTTTTTTTTTTTTTTTTTTTTTTTTCTAATGTTTTAAGATGGAAGTCTAATCAATTTAGGAAAGGACTCGTGTTTGACGGCTGAGATTTGAGTTTGAGAATATATTTGGCGGAATTTTGAAACGAGCCGGTTTTTCGACAACAAGGGAAAATTAATCGAAGTTATCATGCAACAAGAGAAACTTAGCATTCCCAATGTAGATCAATATCAAGGGATGTGACAATATTCACCTCCAAATGGTCAAAAACCTTTGCCCAATGCAAATGTGAATATCAAAGTGACTATTTTACCAAGTCAAAACGAGAGTGAAACCTTCAACCGAGATAGTAGCTGAGTTGGGAACTTCGGACGGGATGTTTTATTATGTCTCGTGTGTTTTTTTTTTTAATTTTTTTCGGTTTTTTTTTCAAAACATTCCGTCTCGCGCGTTTTTTCGACTCTTTTTCGGAGGTTTTTTTTTTTTTTTTTTTTTTTTTTCGATATTTTATTTCGATTCGGCATTTTTTCGATTTTTACATTCAGTCGGATTTAATCAAACATCCTGTTCGAGAATAATAATCACCTTTGCATTGGGCAGTCTTACCTTGCTTTTCACAAAAATGGTGGAAAAGAAGGGAAATAGAGCTGGCGTGGAGGTGAATAAGAGTGGCTTGCATTGGGAATACTATAATAGGTAGTTTAATTGGGCACTCATCAAATTGCATTGGGCAACCCTCAAAAAAAAATTACAAATTTGTCATAAAAAAAATGTTTGGTATTAAGCCTAGGCCCAACAACCAATTCAACCCGTCTCGCCATGTTGAAACTCCCGGGTAACGGTTCCCCATATTGTTTGAGTGTACACTCAAACGATATTGTTATGTTGTTTCAGTGACACACAAGCGGTCCTTCCTTGTCGTTTGAGACAAAGCTCTCGGGTTTTTCCATGGAACGGTCTAAGCATGTCATTTGTGTGTAGACGCAAGCAGTTTACATAGGTTGGTTGGGTAGTCTCCAGAGCGATACCACTAGGTCGTTTGGAGCCTCTATTGAACGACATTCAGGGGTCGTTCGGACTAAAATAATTGAGAAGTTTCAAACCAAGGAAATTTCTGATTAACCAATAATTAGCCCGATTAACCAATGAAAATTGATTATATAAACACCAATTACACTTTTCTTATACATAAACGCCAAACACCTTTTTTATAATACAAATAATTAATCGACCATAGTTGTACAATAATTTACTTAAACAATGATCTACAAAATTGAATTAGCAATAATTAATGATCAACACACTCCAATTGAATTAGCAAAATTGAAATCCAATTTAAAAAATTGGGTTAGGAACAACACAATTAATTGCACCAACACAATTTTTTTTTTAAATCATATGTTTCTCACTTAATGGCCAAATACACAATTTTCGAAGTTGTCTCAATGGAGCTCTGCCTTTCTTTCTATAAACATCACATAACCCTCTTTCCTTATCCCTTGGGCCTATTTTTAGTGTGCTTCTCACTTGAAATAGATCTTGTTCCTTAAAAGCTTCCTTTTTAGGTAAGTCGTGGTTGCTTTGACTCTGTAGACTGCCCAAGCTTAAAAGCTTCCTTTTTAGGTAAGTCGTGGTTGCTTTGACTCTGTAGACTGACCCTTGGGCCTCAGCTGTCTCGGTTATACTCGATAGATACCTGAACCTCTAAGCCCATCTCTTTCCAACTATCTTGATGGCTTTTATCAGTTGATAATCTTCAATACTTTCCCCCTCTTCCAACCTCGTCTCAAGTTCAACAACAAGATTCAAACTTTTCTACTTCACAAGGTCAGACTCCTTCGCAAGGTGAGTCTCCGACTTTTCATGTCCCTCCCCCTTTGAGCAACGGGATGGATACTGCAACAACACAACAAATAGGTTCTGTTCTACTACAGAGCAATGGTGTAGCTCGTACACCCACTCAAACAAGAAGAAACTGGAGCTCACTCTTTCAATCTAGTACGAGTCATTCTTCGGATGTTGCTCTCAAGCAGTTTGATCTTCAAATTGTTGAAGGGGTTGCTCAAGTCCCGATGGATATAATTCATAAAGGTTTCAGTGACTGGCGAGAGTATGTAGTTGGGTTCTTTTTAGAGCATCGTCTCCCTTACAAAGTGGTCAAAGAATTCTTGAAAAAGAAGTGGCGTACTAAGAGCAAATTTGAAATGGTGTCGGATGCAGACTTGTATTATTTCAAGTTTCATAATGAAGAAGATAGATGTCTGGTGCTGGAAGCTGGACCGGTTTTTATTGGTGGTAGATGTTTTATTGTTATAGAATGGTCACCGGAGATTGAAAATTAAGAATAAAAAGACAGGTAAAGCTATTCTTATTTGGGTAAATTTGCATGAGGTACCCAAAGACCTATGGACTGGAGAGGGGTTGGGTTTCCTTGCTAGTAGAATAGGTAAACCACAAAGAATGGATGGCCTAACAGCATCCAAAAGGAGACTTACGTATGCAAGAGTTTGTGTGTTAGTTGAGATAAGTGCTGAATTACCTGAATCCTTCGAAATCAATATGGGTGGTGATGATGTAAGGAGAATCGTAGTGGACTATGGTTGGGTTCTTAAATTCTGTGGTAATTGTAGAAAATTTGGACACAAGACCATAAACTATTTGAAGCAGAGTGGGTCAGATAGTAGCGCAGCTCCCAGTGCAGCTGAAAGGCCTGCTGATCCTGAAAGTGGCGGTCGGAGAATGGAGAATGGGGAAGTGGTGCCACAACCTCTGGATACTACTGAAGCAGTAGCATGTAACACTACCCAAATAATGGTGCCTGAGTGCTCAAATGATAATCCAATAGAGAGTGCTATGGATATTGTAGGAGAAGTTGTGAGTACAGAGTTAGCTCTTGGACATGAGGAAAACCTTCAAGTGGATAGTCCAGCAACATCTTTAGAAGTGTGTAGTCCCCTTATGCCTTATTCTTTGGAGCAGGAGTCTGCCATAATACCTTATGTTGAGGCATTGGCCGATATTACTGATAGTACAGCTGGGTCAAAATTGCAGTATAATGAAGATTGCAATGCCTTTAGCATCCTAGCAGTGGATGTTAGAGACGGGGAAATGTCAGATGATGATGCAATCTCAGTCGAAGAAACCGAATACTTTGATGATAGGAATACAATTCATTTGGAACCAGCTGAACACACCACTCCACTGTTACAGAAAAAGAAAGGCCCTGTCCTGAGGTCATACAATAAACCGTAGGATGATAGTGCAAGCAAGAGTACTGAGAAGAAGAGTAGGGGTCGTCTCAAGGGTTCAAGAAATAAAAGACACCGTTAAAGATGATTGCTCCTTCAAGTATATGGAATGTGAGAGGCACCAATGACATCCAGAGGGCTAAGGAAATAAACAAAATTAGGATTGAGAAGAAGCTTTGTTTTTTTGGTCTCTTGGAGACAAAAGTTAGAATACATAAATATGATGAAATAAGGAATATATGCTGCCCTTCTTGGAAACATGTCCACAACTATAATAAGAGTCCTGCAGGGTGCATCTGGGCCTGCTGGGATCCTTTCTTCATGAGTGTCCAGAAAATTTCAGAATCATCACATTTCATTCATTGCAAGGTGGTATATCTTCCGGAAAATGAAAACTTCTTTTTGACAGTGGTATATGCAAGTAACTCCCATTCTGAGAGGCTATAACTATGGCAAGATATCATGTTCATCAATAACTCTATAAATGGCTCGTGGTGTGTTGCAGGGGATTTCAGCAACATTTTGTTTACAAATAAAAGGGTTGGAGGAGAACCTATGCATCCTCGAGAAGCAATGGACTTTAACTTGTGTTTGCAAGGGGCAGGTCTTTCTGATCTTAATTACAATGGTTTCTTTTTTGCATGGTATAATAAATCCATTGGGAGTACTAATATCATGTCTAAAATTGATCAATGTCTAGTTAATAATCTATGGCACTCGAAATTTCCTTTTACTAATGCTGAATTTTTGCCACAAGGAGTTTCAAATCACTCTCCCATGGTTTTACAGTGGATCGACTTCAAGAGCTTTGCAAAACCTTTTAGATTTTACAACTTCTGGACGATCCAAGATGGTTTCCTTATTATGCTAGAGGATGTTTGGAATACTCCCATCTATTCCAACCTTATGTATGTATTGACTCAAAAACTCAAATTACTCAAGGAAAAGGTCAGGCCGTGGGCTAAGCTAAATTTCTCCAACCTTCATGAAAGAGTAATCAATGCCAAGTAGGAGCTACAAGATATTCAGATTCTCCTACAACAAAACCCAAATGATGCAATGATTGGTGAACATGAACGAGTGGCCTTGAAGAAGTATAAATACCTTGCTCTCGCAGAAGATATTGATATACTGCAAAAAAGTGATTGTCTCTAGATGAATGATAGGGGTAAAAGAACCACCTATTTCTTTAATTCTATTAAAGAAAAGAAAGCTAGGAGTGGCATCTGGTCTCTCTCTTTAGACCAAGGTATGACCTCTGGTCAACATGAAGTGGCTGCGCTCATGGTTGAGTACTATAAAACTCTGTTAGGCTCACTTGCTGCCCCTGTCAGTGACGAGGATTTTTTTATGCAACTACAAGTTTGAGATGTAGTTCCTCCTGCTCTACAACAACAACTCGATGAATGTCCAACTGAAGTGGAAATCAAGCAAGCCCTTTTTGATATGTCGGATAACAAAGTGCCAGGTCCAGATGGTTTTAACCCATATTTTTTTCAAGCATTATTGGAATGTGGTGGGTTCAGACTTTACACGAGTAGTCCAGAATGTATTCACAACAAACAAGATACCCCGAGGAGTTAAAGCCACCTTTTTGTGTCTCATCCCCAAAGTGAGCAACCCGTCTAAAGTGGAAGACTTCAGACCCATTGCACTTTGTAACATTGTTTACAAGTGTGTCTCTAAAGTCCTCACCAATAGATTCAAAATCTTCATAAATTCACTCATCTTTTCAAATAAGTCCGCTTTTATCCCTGGAAGATCGATACAGGATAATATTCTTTTATCACATGACCTCCTCAGAGGCTATGATAGGAAGAGAGGGACACCTAGGTGCTGTGTCAAGCTTGATATTAGGAAGGCCTATGACAGGGTAAGCTAGGACACTATCTCATGCATGCTAAAAAGATTTCAATTCCCACCTAAGTTCATGTCATGTATATATATATATATATGTGTGTGTGTGTGTGTGTGTGTGTGTGTGTGTGTGTATTTCTTCGCCCTTTTGCTCAGTGTTAGTGAATGGTGTTCCTGAGGGTTTTTTCCCTGGAGCTCGAGGTCTTAGACAGGGAGATACCATATCTCCGTATCTCTTTGTTATGGTGATGGAGATCTTATGTTGTATTATCATAGGAAAAGTATGCTCCAGGCAGATGAAGTACCACTCGAAATGTAAAAAAACACAAGTTACTTACCTTGCCTTCACAGATGATGTACTGTTTTTTTTTTTGCAAAGGGGATGTGCAATCTATCTATGCTCTCAAAGACTGTCTTCAGGAATTTGGGGATGCATGCTACTGGGATTCAAATTAATTCTCATAAGACAACCATAATGACTAGTGCTTTAAGTGAGCAGGCTGCTCTGGATTTGGCCAATATCTTGAACATAAAACCTGTGAAACCTCCTGTTCAATATCTGGGACTGCTTCTGTTCTCCGCCTATTTAGGCATTAGAGAATGCCAACCCCTCATTGAGAGAATCACTGGTCATATTGTTGATTGGAAATCTAGGTTATTGTCTCATGCTGGTAGATTATAGTTGATTTCTTCTGTTCTTAGCCAATTCCACATCTATTGGTCCAGAACATTTATTCTCCCTATCACTGTCTTAGAACAAGTGGAAAATATTTATGTTAACTTTCTTTGGAGTGGGAGTGATTCCAGAAGAAGTCTCCACCAAGCAAGTATACATACTATTTGTAAGCCAAAATAGGAAGGAGGGTTGGGTATTATGAATATGAAGGTGTAAAATAAGAGTGCATATTGCAGTCTCGTTGTCAAAGTAGCTGCAAATGATGAGTGTCTGGGTTGAATGGATATGGTAGAATCACATCAAGAAAAAATTCTTCTAGACCATGAATATTCCCTCTGACTGTGCATGGTCGTGGAAGAGTATACTCAAAAGCAGAACTGATGCAAAAGAGCACATCGAGTACTCTATAGCCAATGGTGAAAATACTCTTATATGGCATGATTTGTGGTGCAAGAACAGTCCTTTGCTCCTCTACTCACAGGCAGTTCTTGAGCTCTATTTTCCTTTGGATGCTACTGTGAATAAGCTCTTACATAATGGTACATGGAGTAGTGTCGATCTTCCATAATCTGCAATGTGCGGAGTTTAAAGAAGACATTTTGAATACTATCATCAATGACCATCTTCCAGTGGACATAGTGATATGGAAACCACATCATAGTGGTAAATTTACCTCCAATAGTACGTATGTTGCTTTGAGTTGACAAGGACAGAAGGTGAGATGACAACGATTTGTGTGGGGAAAGTTGGTAATCCCACAACACCCATTCACATGTTGGCAACTATTTTCCAATAGTTTGTCAACTCAAGATAGGCTTGTCTATAACAAGATATTTAATTACTCAACCTGTTGTTTTTGTAGTCAAAGCCGAGAGTATTCCAACCACCTATTCTTCGAGTGTCCTTTCTCTACTGATATCGTAATAGGTATTAAAAGTTTCCTTGGTATTGCAACTGATTCAAAGAGTTCAAATAGGGAATGGTCCTCCATCTTGAGAATCTGTAAAGAGAGGAAACATGTGGGGGAGATCTATAAAGTATATATATGTGCTGTAGTGAATGCGATCTGGAAAGAAAGAAATGCCCGAAGATTTTCCAATAGAGCCCAGCCTGCTACAATCATTCTTGTCCAAATCAAAAGACAATTGAGGCTTTATATTCAAGTTCAAGTAACCTCCTTGATTGATATGATACTGCTGAGACACGGTCCTTGTGTTTAGCTTTGGGAATTCAAGTAACTTTCAAAGCACCAGTCACTAAATGGTGCAAGTGGATACCTCCCCCCGAACCAAGAGCAAAACTGAATACTGATGGAAGCATGCATGGTCTTGACACAGGTCATGGAGGTTTGATACGAGATGGTAACGGGAAGGTCCTATTGGCTTTCACAGGGTCAGGTGGTAAGTAGTCAGTGATTTTCTAGGAGTTGAAGGCAATCGAGATTGGCTTGAGTAGATGTGCAGATATGGATATCCGTAGGGTGGAAGTGGAATCAGATTCGTTGATGGCCATTCAAGCTATCACCATAATAGCTACACCTCCTTGGTATTGCTTGGACTTAGTTACACATATTCAATAGCTCAGTACTCTTTTTATTTTATGCTCCTTTAACCATGTATATAGGGAATCCAATAAACCGGCTGACTATTTAGCAGGTTTGGGATTAGGTCCTATAGAGTTTTTATCTTTTGTTGGGCCTCCCATAGATAGGGAACTATGTATGTTAGTAGAAGAAGATGCTAAGGAAACTATATATGCTCGTTTTTCTTGATTAATACAGGTGGGGGTCTGCCTAACCCTAGCTTATTTCTAAAAAAAAAAACACACAACTTTTTTTTTGCACGCAAGTAAGGGAATTTTACTAGAAAGGGAAGGGATTGTCAAAGACAATACCAGTTACATTTTTTTTTCATCTAAATCGATAGTAGGTCCTAAAGGGACTTTCTATCTTAGTTATTAAGTCTGGTCTACTAGTGCTCCATACTGAAGTATTGTGTAATAAGGTGGATCCTTTCCTGGATGCTGCATCCACACTAAAGTTGTCTTCTCTCCAAACATGGGATAGCTTCCAGTGTTGTAAAAAATGCAATTGCTCACTTCTATCTCGCTCTAAACGTCCATGGAATAACATCGCCATTGAAGGCCTTTACAACAGCTTCTGAGTCGGGTTCAATCCAGATGCAACCCCAATTCATCTCCATCGCTTTCTCGGCTGCCATGACTATGGATGTGCATTTGGCATGATAACTATCTACTCGACCGAGACCCACAGCAAGAACCCCAACCACCGCTAAATCCTTGTTCTGGCATACTATACCAGCCTCACCATTACTGGGTATTCCTTGAGCTGATCCATCTGTGTTACATTTGATAACATTTCCCACTGGAGCGACCCAGTGCACTTCTTATTGGATCAAAAGCACTGGGGCTTTTTCACCTGTACATCAAGCCTTTCAAGAAAGTGAACTTCTTTCATGTCATTGTGTTTTCTTCCTTGTGATAACCAGCCCAAGACCTTGATCCCCTTAATAACTTCTCTCTTAATGTTACTCAAGTGAATAGGGATGTCTTCAAAGTGTTCTATGTTCCGAGTTTTCCATACCTGCACTATAATGTGGACTATGGTAGCGTTCCACAAGTCTTGAATAATAATGCTTCTGTCTTTTGTAACTCTCTGTAAAGCTTTGAAATTATGTTCCGAGAGAGTTAATTCAAACAAGGATGCTACCCATGCCCAGATTTCTCGGACCTTGCTGCAATCCCATAACATGTGTTGTGCGTTTTCCTCTTCTTGATGGCAAAAGTGGCATCGTGATGCGAGTTTTACCCATACCTTTTGCACCCTATCATCTAATGGAACCACCTTGTGAATGAGCTTCCACGCAATGCAAGCTATTCTGGGATGTAAATGCACTGCCCAAAGCTTCTGATGCCAGGAAATCTTGTCCTTCTTTTGTCGAATTGCTTTAAAAGCTACACCAACACAATTACATGCACTCCTTATCTGTTATGACACAGTATATGTATGACCAAGTTAAAACATGTAATCAAACATGCCAAAATCTAAAATAATAATTTGTTTTATATCTAAACTTGTTATTCTCCATTTTCTTTTTTCAATTGTGAATTATAAACTAGTTTGGGGTTTAGGGTTTACAAATTTCGTACCAATATAAATTTTTTTAATTTCAAACATATTTCACTCAATTATCCAAATCTAAAATAATAATTTTTTTTTATATCTAAACTTGTTATTTTCTATTTTTTTTTTCAATTGTGAATCAAAAACTAGTTTGGGGTTTGGGGTTTATAAATTTTGTACCAACATAAAAAATTTTAATTTCAAACATATTTCACTCAATTATCCAAATCTAAAATAATAATTTGTTTTATATCTAAACTTGTTATTTTCCATTTTATTTTTTCAATTGTGAATCATAAACTAGTTTGGGGGTTTGGGGTTTAAGGTTTACAAATTTCGTACCAACATAATTTTTTTTAATTTCAAACATATTTCACTCAATTATCCAAATCTAAAATAATAATTTATTTTATATCTAAACTTGTTATTTTTCATTTTCTTTTTTCAATTGTGAATCATAAACTAGTTTGGGGTTTACAAATTTCGTACCAACATAAAAAATTTAAATTTAAAACATATTTCACTCAATTATTCAAAATATATCAAATTTCAAACATCTTTGAAATGTATTTCAAACATCTTTATATTGAATACTCAAGTTTCTCATTTACTCCTTACTCCTTGTTTCATACTCAATTAAAACCAATCAAAATCCTAAATGAAACACGAAGATGAAGAAGAAGCATTTGATGTAATGCTTGAGGTGCAACAACAAATTAGAGAAAAAGAAATGAGAATAAATGTTGAAGGTGAAGAAGTTGTAATAGAAAGTGAAGAAGTGGCAAAAAATGTTGAAGGTCAAGAAGTTGTAATAGAAAATGAAGAAATAGAAGATGCAACTAGTCAAGCAAATGAGATGCCGAGAAATCTTCGACGACGAAGACAACCAAACCTAAATAATGAGGTAACCAATTACAACTATAATTTACAAACACATTAGAATGAATACAAAACACTTGATTGATTGAATGAATGAATCTACAAGAGAGCATTGCTTAGAATGAATGCAAAATATTTGATTGATTGCAAGTACAATTTGTTATCAACAACATTTAGAACCCGAGCCCAAACTACACCGTTGGGTCGTTTGGGGACTCTATTAGCCGACACAGCTGGGTCGTATAAGGACCCTATTGGCCGATGTACCTGACCTTGTCTCTTTTTGTGTATGTAGATGGTGTATGGTCATTGAACAAAACAGAAGCGTATCAAAACCTAATTATCCCTCAATAAGTAAAGAATGAGTAGGGTATCGTTCCACTTTTAAGTGTATGTTATGTGAAGGACAAGACTGAAAAGGGGGTTTAATGGATTAAAAACTATGACTGTAGAGATTTTAGATTCTAATGCTAAACTAAACTAAATTAACTAAACTATTGAGAATTTATAAGAGAGGGAATTCAAGAGATTAGAATCCACCAATACTTTTAATCTATGACCTTTTGCTTCATGGTTGTTCTTATAAGTAGACTACAATTAGGCAATCGAGCGAGTGCCGATGCCCTCTTGGACGAAACATCGTTAACAATTAACTCTACTTAATGTTGTTCTTATGTTTATGCTATTAATATCTTCTTTCCTTTAAAGTAAGCTCGGGCAGCCATTCAATGTATTACCAAGAGCAACATCAAGGAGTACTTCCTAATAGGGCGGCCATTCAATGAATCATCACTTAAGGTAAACACAAAGAATACTTCCCCTAGGCAGCCACTCCCTGAGCTACCCCTTCGAAGGCAACACAAAGAATACTTTCCTAACTCTAAAGAACTATACTACTAGAAAAAAAGTAAAGAAAACTAGGATGATATTAATATTGCAAAACATAAACCCTATTCTATACTTCCATCCCCTGGTGTGGGCAATGAAACTAATAACTAAAAACATAAAGAACTAACCTGATTGAAGAACACCATGAACCAGAAGAATCATTAAACCTTAAGCACTGGCTTCATCTCCTCCCTTGAAGGAGAAGATTAGCCTTTCATAAAGAAGAAAGAACACGAAGAACGAGAAGAAGAAGAGTCGAAGAATATAAGACTAGAAAGACTAATTTATTAAGACTCAGCTAGTTAAAACTGATATTTTATTATTAATCTCTCTCTGTCTCAAGTTCTGGAGACAAGAATATAAGTGAATTGGCAAATTACATGAGGCACTTAGGTCCTCTATTTATAGAGGTTACAATGAGCTCTAGAAGCATTCCAAATCGTCATTTGTTTCCTAATACAAATAGACTTCTTTCATAGTCCAACTTCGTCTCCAAAACTGAGAAGAAATTGTCTACAATGTCGATCCATGCATCTGGATGCACTATTCATGCATCTTAGACGCGATCAATGCGTCTCGACACTCGATCCATGCGTCCCAGATGCGTAAGCCTATTTTGTCTCTTCTGCTCTATCATTCTATCCTCTTTTGCGGGCTTTGGTCCAAGCAACGAATTTTTTGGCCTTGGGCTTCCAAATAGGCTTTAAAATAGGTCAAAGTCGCATCTTTAATAGCTCCAATTCCTTGGCCTTCTCCATGATTGTCCACAGGCTTCCCATGTGATCCTAAATGCTCCGAATTGCTTTATTTTACCCTTTTTTCTCTAATATTCCACAAAACTCTCTCTTTTACCTGTAGAATCATAAAACATAACTTACAAACACTATTAGTCTACTAAGATGGCTAAACAAGAGGCATAATCGAGAGTTAAATAGCACTTTTTGAGCACTTATCACAACTCCCAACTAGCCTTTTGCTAGTCTCTTAACAAATAAGATAAAAAAATAAATAAGTGATCAAAATCACATCCTAATAACAAAAATAAAATCCTAACTCATTTTCGCAGGCATCGCGATTACATTTACCATATGCAACAAGGCTTTAAACCTTTAAGTTCCCCAAAAAGGACGAGTAATAGTCTCGTGAGGGGTTTTCGTTGATATACCCACAAAATCAATCAAGAGCATGTTCAAGAATGATAGTATTTTTCAGAGAGAGAAATTCCTTACCCACTTAGTGCTTACTCCAACAGATAGTCTCCATTGCTAATTATATTGCTGCAAAACTCATAAATTATGATGGGAGATAGTAAAAATTGACAAAATTCTTAATAAAGGCTTATGTGTGTACTTAGTCAATCTCCTATACTCTCCTATCCAAGAAACGGAATCCATAGTTTACCATAGGTAGATAATCTCGACTTTCAATCCTCACCGGTCATACTCTCAGAAAAGAATCTCTCAGAAGATGGTCTACTATTTTACCTCATATATGTGGGGAAAAGAATAATGCATACGAACATCCCACATACTACCTTGAAAAATAGACTTCTGAATAAAAGTAGTCTCATGGAAAGAATGTCAATCACATATGAAGTGTCAGGTCCTTCACTTTAGCATCCTCTCACCTATTCTAGACCTTGTACCATACTGTAGTGATAAGTCATGGGTTGTAACTTGGCTTGGGTATTGGTTTATGAAGGAAAGGTAAAAAGGATTCTAAGGTTGTTTCGGAAAACACTAAGGGTTTTCCTTCATTCTTTGGAAGATTTCTTCAAATTCTATATTGCAGAGAAAGTTCTTCCTTTGTCTTAGCTTTTCCATCCATTCTGTTCAAACTTTTTTTTTTTTTTTTTTTTTTTTTTTTTTTTTTAAACTCTGTGGTATATCCTTGATTAGTACTGGATATGCTTGTTTTCCACTAGCTTCTTTCACTTATAACAGAATGATGGTCTTCATTGTATCTCTCTGGTATTTCCTTGTAATCTTCCTTTTGTGCTATTTCTTCCTTTTTGTGCCCCTCGTATTCTCAGAAACATATGGGTATGGCTGATAAGGATTTTGGCTATACTCCTTGTCTGGAGTTGGGTAAAGGGTAAAGGGTTTTATGAAAGAAAATGGCTTATTGTAAGGCTCAAAAGGGTTTAACATGATGGTCATACTAGGTGGGATAAAGGCTAAATGGGTTCACTACTTGACTTATCAGTATGATACTCTGTTTCGAATAGACTACAAGACCTAATGGCTATCTCCCCAGTTGATGTCACTTCGTGATTAACCAAATTAACAGATAATGAGACTATTACAACGACATAAAGAACTGAAAGATGTTAAGTCACTAAGACTCGGATTTTTCGTAAGAACTCTCCAAAGAATGGGTATAAAGCTCAAGTCTCACGGGTTAAGTCAAAAAATTCTACTTCCAGTTTACTAGGGGTTTAAATCTCTCTTCCAGCAAAAGTACACAAAACTGACCAAGTATTATGGTGGTGCCTTGATAAAGAATTCTATCAACAAGGACTATGTCCGAGCATAATAAATAGTCTAAGCGGTAATGAAATCAATAATATTAACTATCTATCAAACTCAACACTAAGCAGTATAGAATATATATCCCAGACTCATAATTAAAATTCATTTTTCTCATGCTACTGATATAGAAACAAAAATATTTTTGTTTTTGAAAACTAATTTTCGAAATTCATTTCTCAAGTGCACCCTCCCCCTACTTATGCATGCATTGACCTCAATGTATAAAGAAGTAAATGAAATGGATGAGAAAAAGGTAGGATATTACCATTGATGCCGAATATCAGAATTAGTTCAAGAAACAAATTTTTAGGTTTTTTTTCGTCAGATCCCCAAGACGTAATGTGAGTCTTTTAAAGTCAGATCTTCAAGACTTTTGAGTCCTTTATAGTCAGATCCTCAAGACTAGTATTTGATAAGAGCCCAAAACTATAGTTTTAACCCTGTAACAGTCATACTTTTAGACCAATTATGTGAGTAATAATTAAGAGTTAACACTGATTACGTGTTTTTATGCATTTCAGGTTTCAAAGTCCATTCTGTGTAGAAATGTGCCACTTTAGCGAGATAAAGGAGCAAAGGTCGGTTACTAAGGAGTTCCATGATTAAAGGCCAAGATTCAAGAAGACAAAGCCTTTCTAAAGCCTGGTCAAAAGCTGAAAAGTCGATGTGGCCAGAAACAGCTTGACACACAAGTCAACAGAACTTCCGAAGGCCGTATCTTTGGACTCAGACCTCGGAATGGGGCCTACTTTATGTCAAAACGACCGCCTCGGAAAGAGCTTTCCAATGGTCTAAGCCTCGATTCAATCAGAGGATCAGAAGTGGACGAAAAGTCTGTTGAAGCCAACTGCAGCTGAATAGGCCTTTTTGGACTGAAAGTATTGGGTTTTGGGCCTGATTCTCTGGCCCAAAACATGGCTCCAAGCCCATGCACGATTTTTGGATCTGAAAGTATAAAAACCAAAGCTTCACTCTTTATTAATGGTAGCTAGTTAGACCTAAAACTATATAGAATTCTAGATCTAGTTTTCAGTAGAGTAATTAAGTTTAAGTTCCATTTTCAATTCTTGTTGTAGATTAAGTCCTTGAATCATTGTTCTTGATTAAGTAGATAAATAAAATAGTTATTTTTGTCAATTTCGATTTTTGTTATTTCAATTTATAGATCTAGTTTTAATTCTTGTTGATTATCATTTCATAGTTTAAGTAGATTGAAACATTGTTAGTTAAATTAGTTAAGTTAGAATTTTAATATGATGCGTAATTATAATTCAATGGGAAATGATGGGTTGATGACACAAGGCTAAAACCTCCATTAGAGGGGTTGATGAAGCTTTGATGAAAACTTAGTGGTTTAGTGTAGAAGCGTTGTAGAATCTATTCCACTCTAGAAGGTCATGATTCGCCATGAGAATGGGTGGACGACCTCACATGCTAGTTAGTATTTGGTAGAAATGCCATGAACACTAGGGATTAGAACTCGAAATTCTTGCCGTAAGAACGTAAGAATCGAGATACAAGAATCTATGCTAGGTTATCAAGTTGGATTTGAGGTGGATTCAATTCCCCTCTAATCCTTATTCTAGATTCAAAAACAATCATATTTCCATAGCATTCGTAGTTTAAATTCAAATAATCAAGTTCATATTGTATCGTAGTATAACACCCTTCGTAAATCTCTCTTTAGACTTAAGACCGATTAATTAGATTAGAAAACATTCCATGCTAGAGAACTAGGAGTGGAACGAATTTGTTACTCCACTCTATTTCGATAGAATTGAGAGTAGAAACTTTGATAAATATAGACACATAAATAGTTTTAGTTTACTTACGTTTTGAGTTCATCGTTCATTTCGTAGGTAAACTATTTCATTTTATCGTTTATCAAATGGCGCCGCTGCCATCTTAGTTTCACTTTAGCATTGTTTTCATAGTATAATTAGTCATTTTTAAGTCCCATTAAACCCACCCACCCTTGTTTGATTCATACTGTGGTTGTCCGTTTTAGCGTTGAAAAGTTCATAAAAATATACCGGCGTAAATCAGCTTCAACCGACCCGGCGCACTGCGCCTAAAACACTGGAACCTTGAGTGCGACCCGCCCTCATCTTGAGCGTGACCCGCCCTAAAAACACTGGAATTTCAAGTTACTTTCGAGCCACGCCTAAGTGGCGACCAGCATACTAAAGCTAAATTTTCGGTTTTCTACAGGTTTGTTTTGAACCCGATTTTTTAAGTTTTTCAGTGTTCTAACTTGTTATTTACACCGAACACGCTAAACAAGGCGCTATTCATAAGCAAAGCAAGGGGCGCTATTAGGTATTCCTTTCTTCCATACCTCGCATCTCGGTTAGAGGTTTATACTAAAATATCAAGATTGTTTGGAGTGTTGTCGTGTTTAGACTTAGACTTGCATGAGATTAAGGTGCAGTGGGAGAAAAACACGAGCGTAATTAACCGTCGGCGTCAACAAAAATCTATCGAGTATACCAATCCCTACACCTCTAGCTACTATTCCACCAACCACACCTGACATAATGGGTGAAGAAAGAGACTCATCTCTCCGACTTTTACAAAGCCTTGGCGATAGCCCTAAATCTTGCATCGTTCTAGCGGACCGATTGGGGGATTTTCAAAATTCCCCAAACATATTTAATTTGTTACTCATTTTCCATGGTTTAGACCATGAAAAACCTTATCAACACATCGTAGGATTGAACAAGTCCTTACAACATTCCATCATCCTACGGTTGATGCGAAAAAAATTAAAGCGAGGGTATTTCCCTTCACCTTAGCCCCGATAAAGGCGGCGTCTTGGTTAAGCGCCCAAAGCCTAACTCTCAATGGACTTCGTGGGCTAAACTTGTTCAGCTGTTTATGGAACATTTTTACCCACCCCTAAAGACGGATGAGATGCTTTCCAAGATTCATTTTTTCCGACAAAATCCTCATGAATCATTTTTCTAAGGCTTGGAATCGTTTCACCGATCTGCTTATTGAGTGTCCACACCATAACCTAGCAAAAGACACGTTAGTTCGTGCCTTTTTCAAAAGACTTCAACATCACCATAAAGAAGTCCTTGACATAATGAATGGGGGTAGTTTCCTAAGTAAAGGAGCCTCGGAGGCTTACAAATTTTTAGAAGATCAAACTAAACGTAATAACAATTGGGGGTAGTGATGATATCCCCCATTGATGATTCTTCTTCTTCAACATTAAGGCGGTGGTGTTTTGAGATGAAACCCGATCTAGAACTTAAAAATTTAATCGAATCTCTAACTAAAAAGGTTGAGGCTATTTCTGTGCAACAAAAGCCTATCCCCGTCATGAATGTTAACTCCAACCCATGTAATGTCTGTTTGAGTCCTGAGCACTCTGAATCCTATTGTCCTCTCGCCTATGAACAACAACAATTAGAGCAAGACAATGTTTGCTCCATTAATAGCTATCCTATTCCTAATGCCCCATGGAGACAACATCCCAACTTTAGTTGGCGAAACAATCAACAAGTTTCACCTCTAGGGTTTAATAACCAAAATGTTAGGCAAGCGAACAACTATAATCAAGCTCCACCTAGGCAAGGATAGGGACAAAGTCAGGGAAATTATAATAATTATAACAACCAAGCGCAACCACGACATGATTTAGCACAAGGTCAGGGTAATTATAATAGTTATAATACTAATAGAGGTATCGTTCCGGTTAACAATAGTAACTATCACAACCCACCCATAAATAATCAACGTGAGATAGTTCGGTCGCACCACACATGACTACTACACCATCACATCCGGATCGTTATAGGCGCCTTTATACAGGTTTACCCAACAACTTTTCAATCAATGACTCAATCAAACCAACAAATCTTACAATCCATAAATCGGGGCATACAACGGTTAGCCCAAGAGAAAGCCACCAAAGGCGTGTTTCGGGACAAAGCGATACCAAACCCTAAAACAACAAACCACGACCTTTGAGGTAAACGGTAATACTAGTGCAAACGACAATAGTAGGTGACCTAAATGCCATCACCACTCTCCGCTCTGGAAGAGTGGTTGATAACAAAGTAACTATGCATATAGTTACCCCATTAGTACTCCCTACACCGGATATCAAACTAGATACCGAAGTAGAAACTGAAGAGCCTACCACTGTAGAGGTACCAGTTAAACAACAAACTAAGAAACATAAAGCCAAGGTAACACATCAAGTCGAGCCATACGCTAAATATAGAGCGAAACCACTATTCCCTCAGAAGTTAGCCATGCTAACCAGGGATACAAACTTTGAGGAGATTAGGAACGTTTTCAAGAATCTAACGATAAACCTTCCTTTTCTCGAAGCTATTAAAAAGCTCCCTAACCACGCTAAGTTTCTTAAAGAGTTGTGCACTACTAGGCGTAAGACCAACATACCTAAAGACGCCTTTTTAACTGAACAGTTCCCAACTTTATCTGAAAATAATGGAATTGTTAAGTACAAGGACCACAATCGCCCCTCTTTGTAAAATGCACCTTAGGAGATTCCCACCACGGCGACGCTTTTTATTAGACACGGGGCGAGTGTTAACTTACTCCCGTATTACTTGTATAAACAAATAGGTCTACAGGAAATGCAAGCTACAAAATAGCGTTGCAATTAGCGGACCAGTCAATTAAGTATCCTAAGGGTGTAGTGGAAAACGTGCTTGTTAAGGTTCGGGATTTTTACTATCCTGGCGATTTTGTTATCCTCGATCTGAAAGTAAGCTAACGACTCTGTACCGATCATCTTAGAAGCCCGCTTCTTGGCAACTGCCAATGCACTTATAAATTGCGTGATGGTAAGATGTCCTTATCTTTTGGCCATCTTACTACGGTTGAGGTAAATGTTTTTAAAATGATGAAACAGTTACGGATTCGTCTATAGATGGGGAGGTTAGCATGATCGAGAGTTTAGCTCAATATTATTTTAACAACACGTTTCTCAAAAACAATATGTACAAATTCCTTTCTTTTGGAACTTCAGATTTTGTAAATGACTCCTACTTAGAGGAAGTCAACACCATCCTTGAGTCCACACCAATTGTAGACCCTTCGGTTGCTCCATATACTAAGTATGAAGACTTGCTACCTAAGCAAGTATTCATTATGCAAAATGAGGACCCCGACGAAACATCTATTGATTTTCCTTCCACCCCAGTGCTTAAACCTCTTCCCCCGGATTTAAAATATATTCAACTTGATCCGGATGGTAATCATCCGGTAATTATATCTTCTCTGTTATCTAAGAATGAAGAGACACGTTTAATCCGGGTGATTAGGGAACATCGGTCGGCGATTGGTTGGTCCCTAGCCGACATTAAGGGAATTGACCCTAATGTTTGCACTCATCGTATCCATTTGGAGGATAACGCGAAGACTTCTCGCAAACCTCAGCGTTGCTTAAACCCTGCCAAGAAAGAGGTGGTTAGGGAAGAAGTTTTATGATTACTCGATGCGGGTATCATATACCCAATCTCTGATAGCGAATGGGTAAGTCCCATTCATGTAGTTCCTAAGAAATCGGGAGTTACCATGGTACGTAACGGGAAGGGTGACTATGTTGTCACACAAGGTCCTATGAAATGGAGGATCTGTATTGATTCTGAGGCGTTTAAATGCTATGACACGAAAGGATCACTTTCCTTTACCTTTTATATATCAAATGCTTTCGAGCAGCCTAGCTGTTCATGCTTTTTATTGTTTTACGGATGGCTACTCGGGCTATTTTCAGATTATTATTGATATTGATGACCAAGAAAAGACTACCTTCACATGTCCCTTTGGAGCGTATGCCTATAAACGAATGCCTTTTGGCCTTTGTAATGCTCACTGGTACCTTCCGGTGATTGTATGCTTCATATATTTAGTGACATGGTAGAAGCTTTATGGAAGTTTTCATGGATGATTTTTCTATCTATGGAGACTCCTTCCGCAGTTGTTTGTCTAACACATCTAAAGGTTTTGACATGGTGTGAAAAAAGAGCCTCGTTTTAAAAGCTGGGAAAAGTGTCATTTCATGGTGAAAAAGGGCATAGTACTAGGTCACATCGTTATCTAGTGATGGCATCGAAGTAGATAAAAGCGAAACTAGATAAGATAGCGACCCTACCTAAACCACGGACTATCCGTGATATTAGAGCCTTTCTAGGCCATGCGAGGTTTTATAGGCGGTTTATTAAAGACTTCTCGAAAATAGCTAGGCCTTTAACTAATCTGCTTTTGAAAGATGCAATCTTTGATTTTAATTTTAAGCTGTCGCAGGGGCTTTTTGAAACTTTAAAAGCCGCCCAACCTCTGCACCAATTATCTGACCTCCCGATTGGTCTAAACCTTTCGAACTCATGTGTGATGTTAGTGACTATCACGGTTAGTGCGATCTTGGGACAAAAACTAGATAATAAGTCCACTTTTTATTTATTATACTAGTAAAACCTTAAACGATGCTCAACGGAATTATTCAACTACCGAAAAAAGAATTCTTAGCTGTCATTTATGCTTTAGATAAGTTTAGTCCTTATTTGGTTGGTTCTAAAACTTTAGTTTACACGGACCATGCAGCCACCAAAGTACCTTCTTGCAAAGAAGGATGCTAAGCAGATTAATCCGATGGATCCTTCTCCGCAAGAGTTCACATTAGAAATAAAAGGACAAAGAGAGGGTCGAAAACGTAGTTGCCGACCACTTATCTAGACTTACAAACGGCGATAATAGTGATTACGAGTCCATACCGACTCTTTTCCCGATGAGCATCGTATCGCGATTTTTTCAACACCATGGTATGATGACATTGTAAATTATTTAGCAGCTGATGTTATGCCTTATAATTGGTCAAGAAATGAGCGTAAGAAGTTCTTGGCGAGTTAAGTTATACAATTGGGATGAGCCATACCTTTTAAAGTATTGTCGCGGATCAGATTATTAAATCGTTGTATTCCCCGGTGGGAATATAATGAAGTTCTATCATTCTGCCATGACAAAGAGTGTGGTGGCCATTTTAGTGGGATGAAAACAGCCGCTAAAGTTCTTCAATGTGGATTTTATTGGCCTACCCTTTTAAGGATGCCAAAGTGCATTGCAAGGCGTGTATTAGTTGCCAACAACTTGGGTTAATCCGCGAAAACGTAATTTGATGCCATTAAATCCAATCTTGATAGTAGAAATTTTTGACGTTTGGGGCATTGATTTCATGGGTCCTTTCCCTGTTTCCCATGGTTTCATTTATATTCTAGTTGCCGTGGACTACATGTCTAAATGGATAGAGGCCCTAGCTTGCCGTAGTAATGACCATAAGACCGTTGTATTTTTTATTAAAGAATATATTTTCTGTCGATTTGGCATTCCTAAAGCCATCATTAGTGATGGTGGAACACATTTTACCACAGTTGTTGCATCCCTAGTGAAAAAGTATGGAGTTACACACAAAGTAGCAACTCCTTATCATCCAAAAACTAGCGGACAAGTAGAAGTTTCTAATAGGGAAATCAAAAGATTTTTAGAAACAACTGTAAACCCGATAGGAAAGACGGTCGGCGTCTATCGGATGCCTTATGGGCGAAAAACTGCTTTCAAAACTCCTATAGGTATGTCTCCCTTTAGACTTGTATTTGGGAAACCATGTCATTTGCCCGTTGAATTAGAGCACCGTGCTCTCGTGGGCTATAAAAGCCTTAACTTCAATATTGATGAGGCGGTGTCAAACGCAAGTTGCAATTGAATGAGCTTGAAGAAATCCGTAGCGATTCTTACGATCTCGCGAAGGATTATAAAGCTAACATGAAACGTGTTCATGATAAGAAAATCTTGTGCAAAGAGTTTGTGGTCGGTCAAAAGGTTTTGCTTTACAACTCCCGTCTACATATTTTCCCAGGAAAACTAAAACCCGTTAGTGCGGCCCTTTTTCTCAGTTCTTGAAGTCACCCCTTACGGGGCAATCACCTTGGTAAATCTAAATGACAATAGTACCTTTCAAGTTAATGGTCAACGTTTAAAACATTTTAACGAACTTCTGTCCCCTGATGTAGAGGAAGTCCTTTTCACGGGGACCACATCTATGAGGATTGACCTTTGTCATTGGTGTACTTCCTTTCACTTCCATATAGTGGTAAGTGCACCATTCAGAATAACTGGGCCCCTCCCTATGGAGTGTGTGGCTGTAAAATACGGATCCTAAGTCACGGTTAACATAATTCCGTTTTCCACTTTTGCATGTTTTCTCGGTTTTTGAGTCATGTTCCTCTATGGGGTGAATTATGTATTTATTGTTTTTTGTTTTTTTTATAATAAACTAATAAAAAAAAATAATAATAAAAATATTCTTAATCATAGAAATAGGAATCCAACAAGTCTTGGGAATCTGACTTTAAATGACCTGCGTTAGAACAAATTTTGTGTTTAAAAATTTGTTTGCGGTGGGAAATTGGTCTTTCCATCTGGATTGCTCAAACTTTCCATTTGTGTTGCTTAGGCCCATTACTTGTAGTTCAATTGGGTTGACATAATCTAAACTTAGATTTCCTTCGTTCGCATAACTTATGTCACACACGCACTTCGAGGCATTTTTCCACCCTCTTATACGTCACCCATGGTTGGAATTGAGTGTTTTATGGATCATTGGATTGGAAATTCTCTACTGATCATTTCCATAACTCATTAAAAAAAATCGGGCCATAGCAGGCGGCAAATTGAATTTGAAATTAGCGAAAATATCGGAAAATTTCGGAATTCAAATTGGGCTTGGGCCCAAACTGCAAGCACGACTGTGCGTCTCCTTCCTTCCCAAAAAATGCACAGTTCTTTCCCTTTCAATCCCCCGGTTACCAAGTTTAAATCAAACCTTGAACACCAAAACAAAAAAAAAAAAAGAGAGAGAGAAGAAAACCTAACTACACCCACACCAAGATAATCAAATCCAACTAAAATCTTCTCTAAACCATTACCACCACCACCCCAACTCCGAAAAACAGCCACCAATTCAGGTAACCACCGCCACCACCGTTGTTTTTAGTAGTTTTTCTTCAAACTTCGCCTCCCCACGGTCTACAAAAAACCATTAGTTGTCTCGAAACTTCAATGGCGCTCTGACGAAGAATTTTGCCGAACAGCGTTTGCTTCAAACTGACTTAGCCATTTTACTGACGAAGATGATTAGGGAGGCATTGGAGCGGACTATGGTACTCGACTGAGGAGTTCTATCACTATGATTTGGTAGAACAATTTTATAAGAAGCAAGAATTTGAGGGGGATAGGATTTTCATAAAGGTAGCGAGGAATGAGGAGGGAAATGCTTGAGGCGGTTGTTGGGAATGTTAGGAATTACGGCTTGAAAGCAACACAGTAGCGACAATTCAGGAATCGGTTATCTTTGGAGTTCCCGCTTTGATGAAAAGGATACCGTCGTGGAGGTGTGAATACAATCCGACATCTCATTCGTCCGCCCGGTCGACCACGAACCCAATCAATCCGGGTCGTAGCTCGGTGGATTGGTAGGAACGTCCCGGGGAAAGACAAAGTCGATGATATCGGCCTGCAATGTCTGCATGTTCTCTGGATTTTGCAAACAAATAAGTATAATTTTTGCATCCTCGATTTAATGTTTAATGTGATTAGAGGAGTGGGAAAAGCTTGGCCCTCTTCCCGTATTGATCACTAAGATCATGCTCTCCTTTAGAGTCAATCGCAAAGATCTCTGCTCCTATTAAGATCAAATTGCATTCTAATGCAAGTATCTATATGGATTGCATCCAAGAGACTTGGTCGTTATCCCGAAGAAAAGGTGGTTGAGTCGGAGGATGAAAGGGAGGATATGACATGTCCGGGATGGCGATGCATTAGATAAATGTAGTTCTAATTTAGAACGATGCAAGTATTGCAAACTGCCTTGCGTTAGCGTTTATGGTATTTGTGAAGATATCCGAGATAGACAGATTGTAGTTCGAAAAGAAACAAACGAACCTTCGGGCGAGACTTGAAATGCTTTCGAAGGGGGTTCGGGGCGATATCTTGTCTAACATGGAGACTATCTACCAAAGATCAACAAGCCCGGTATCGCGATTTTCGGGACCGAGATGGAAGCCACGGCTTGTTCTGAATAGAGATGCTACGACGCATGCCACCCGTGGATGACTCTATTTTAGCCGAGTCCGACAGGCATGAGCGTCGTCGCCGAAGGACAGATGGTTCAAGCCATTCTCCATCTCAGGGTCCATCTTCATCACATAACTAGGTGTTCACCATCAGTTTGTGTTCGCTGTTATTTCATAATTTTGTTTTATTAGTTGGATTTTAATTCAGTTGTTAAATTTAAATATTAAGGTGTTTGTTTTATGTTGTTTGCTTTTAAATTTTAGTTTTAATATAATTCGTTATATGATCATCTGCTGTAAAGTTGTTTTGGAGGAAAGGTTGAGAATTTGGCCGATATCGGCATATCTATGATTTGTGTGGTGGTAGCATGAAATGTAGGAGAGTTTAGAAGTTACTATTCTAAATCCATTATGAAAGATACCAGGATTTTTAGAAAATCACGAAAATAGTTTGTTTCCATTTTCGGGGTTGGAATTTTTCTATTTCCGAAAATTGGCTTAAAACAATTTGGGAACTTGCCGATTCGTTTTGGAAGCTCATAACCTATTTAAACTCCCTTCATTCTACACTAACAAACCACACTACACCCCACCATCATCCCGCACCTTTCACTCCGAGCTTTTCCTTCTTTTTCCTCTAAACTCCTGTTTCAGCACTTACGAGCACCGTGCCTGTACAATTTCACCACGGTTTAGTCGCGGACGTGACCAGCGCCTTCTGGCGACGACTTCGCTAAACACTGTAATTTTAAAACCCCGCGACCACCATACCGCCATTGTGAACACGGAAGTTCCAATTTTTTGAGGGTCTTTCCAGGATTTTTGGAACTGTTCAAGGAGTCGTTGAGATGACATCTCCTATAGTCATACCTGAATAGTCTTTCGAAGACGTATTGGGAACCGAGACCTATGGACATTGGTTCCGACACAGGATCCTGCAGTTAGGATGGCGTCATCTACTGGTAAGTGATGACGATTCATATTCACCAAAGCTTACTGCTTATTTCTACGACCACGTTAAATTCTATTGTAATCAGGATGGAGAACAAGAATTCTCTGTCGTAGTCGATGACACGACACATCAATTCAATAAAAATGTGGTCGCTTTAGTTTCAGGATTACTAATACCTGATCCTGTTCACACATGGGCATATATGACCGATAATGCATATCTTTATGATTATACATATTTCCATGAGTATTATGGGGAGGGTATTTCGAAAGTAATGGACCGAGGCGATATAGCATTGCCCTTGGTAGCCTTTCCCTAAACGTAGGCACCACCATGTTATTCATCCCGATGAATATTTTGGGGAATGGCGATTCATTTCTGCAAAACAATGCTTGCGGTGACATTTTCCTCGCTTTAGCTGAGGGACGTCGCCAATATAACATTCCCCGAGTTTTAGTCGCTAGTCTTAAGAGAGCCCAAAGCATGAGGCATAAGTATCTTCTTATGCCTGTTTTAGTAAGCCGCATCATGCGTAGTTGTTTACACATTCGTGAAAAATTCACGATTGGAAAAGGGTTGAAGTCATGAGACCCACCAATTGGGTGGTTAAGCTCATTCATGAATAATGACTTGGTCGGGATGGCGGTGCAGCCTCATTTGGTCGCCCATTACATCCCATCGGACATAATAACACTTAACGAGGTTAGCATTAGTAGATGATAAATGGTGGCAAGCTTGGCAAGTTATAATGGATGGCGGGGATCTTGAAGGAACCTCATCTCTTTAAGGAGGAGGAGGATGCTTAAAGCGGGGAGATAAGGTAAGTTTTTAGTTTTGTTATTGTCGCTTATGTCCCAAGCAAATTTAATTCATTAACCCCATAATGGGTGGAACTCTTATAGAGTTCGTCGGTATTTTTATTTCCTATATTAGTATGTTCTAACCTTGTTTTGCGGATGTCCCGAAATTTCATGCGTTTCCATGGTATTTTTCTACCCTCTTTATTTAAATGCTTTGAGGACAAAACATGTTTCTTGTTTGGGGGGGGGGGGGGCATAGAAACACGTGTAATTAAGGCATCTGTTAGGATATAGAAATGTATAATATGCATTTGTTTTCAAGTTAAAAATTTTCAAAAACATAAATAAATAAGTGTATGCTATACACTTAGGAATATTGGTATTGTTTTCTTTCTCTATGCTCTTAACAATCTAGAAGTCTCACGTAGCTTTTGCATCAGAATAATTGTTAGAAACTTAGGTTAATATGTAGGTAATAATCTTTGCATCTATCTATAAATATATTACATGAGTGTATCTATGATTGTTAGCAGTAAGTTTCTGAAAGCGAGGCTAGAGTACTTATTCTACAAATCATGTGAGAATATAGCCTAAAGCCTTATATGAGCGAAACATTTGAGAAATGACACAAGGGAGAAGTAAAATCCGGATAGAGAAATCACACGTCCACTTGCTTGATCACTATGCCATATCCTAAGTGAGAATTTAGGCCCTCTTTGGATCGATATAGCCAGAAATTCAAACCTGTGAATTATTTTCCGCTAGTCGCCCCTCTGAGCCCTTCTTTAACCTTTCATAACCCATAAATCCTTTACCCTGTTACAAAAACAAAACAAAAAAAAAAAAAAAAATCAACCTACCCAATCTAGAATAAGTCTGAGAATAGAATGAGGAAGAAAGATGAAGAGAAAAAAAAAAACCGGTGTAAACAAAAGTTAGTTAATTGCTTCAGAAAATAAAGAAAAGAAGTGTCCATCCAAAGAAAAGAAAAATAAAAATATAAATAAAATAAAAACTCCAAAAAAAAAAAAAAAAAAATAAAAAGGAGTCAAAAGCCAAAGAAAAAGAAAAAAAAAATGGCTAAGGATGGAAACAAAGTGTAGAAGCAAAAGTAAATAACAAGGTTTTCTCTAAGTAATATGAAGACTCTACTATCTCAGACTTGTCCTTTTGAATATCAATTTCCTTCCTTCTTAAACCATCTCCTAATCCCCGCAACACCTAATAAAGACCTCTAGCTCAATTAGGAATAGGTTAGTGTGATAGTAAGTGGCAGATGTGTTTGATCGACTCCGGCTTCCTTGTTGTCATTGAGATTGTAAGGTAAAGTGTGCCCACTTGCATTAATCGAGTAGCTTAACTTGAGCCGAAAAAAATCAGTGGTTTTCGTCTTGACATTTATGTGAGGACCTACTTAAGGGCGCTATTCGAAGTTTTTCAGAAACGAACCTGCTAGGCATTTCATAGTATTACTCATAGTATTTATATTCGTATCATAGATGATTGATTATTATGCATATATTAGCTTAGGTTTTTGACTTGGTTATTCTTATTCATTTGCTAGTGAGATGTATAGATAGTTGGGACATGAATGAGGAAACAATAGTTTTATTTCTTAGTCGTTGTAGTATAGTTGAAGTTTGTGAGTACCTTCACTGGAAAACTCTCACGAGGCTATAACTCGTCCACTAGGGAACTCCTAGTGGTTTAAGGCCTTGTTGCATATGGTCAATGCAATCGCACTCAGCGAAACGAGAGTAGTTAAAACTCCATTTTTGGTCACTTCTAATTTCTCATCTTTGCTTGAGGACAAGCAAAATGCTGTTTGGGGGTGGTTTGATAAGAGCCCAAAACTGTAGTTTTAACCCCCACAATGCTTGATCATACTTTTAGACCAATTATGTGAGTAATAATTAAGAGTTAACACTGATTACGTGTTTTTATGCATTTTAGGTTTCAAAGTTTATTCTGTGCAGAAATGTGCCACTTTAGCGAGATAAAGGAGCAAAGGTCGGTTACTAAGGAGTTCCGTGATTAAAGGCCAAGATTCAAGAAGACAAAGCCTTTCTAAAGCCCGGTTAAAAGCTGAAAAGTCGACGCGGGCAGAAACAACACACAAGTCAGCAGAACTTCCGAAGGCTGTATCTTTGGACTCAGACCTCGGAATGGGGCCTACCTTATGTCAAAACGACCGGCTCGGAAAGAGCTTTCTAATGGTCTAAGCCTTGATCCAATCAGAGGAGCAGAAGTGGACGAAAAGTTTGTTGAAGACAACTGCAGCTGAAGAGGCCTTTTTGGACTGAAAGTATTGGGTTTTGGGCCTGATTCTCTGGCCCAAAACATGGCTCCATGCCCATGCACGATTTTTGGATCTGAAAGTATAAAAACTAAAGCTTCACTCTTTGTTAATGGTAGCTAGTTAGACCTAAAACTATATAGAATTCTAGATCTAGTTTTCAGTAGAGTAATTAAGTTTAAGTTCCATTTTCAATTCTTGTTTTAGATTAAGTCCTTGAATCATTGTTCTTGATTGAGTAGATAAATAAAATAGTTATTTTTGTCAATTTCAATTTTTGTTATTTCAATTTATAGATCTAGTTTTAATTCTTGTTGATTATCATTTCATAGTTTAAGTAGATTGAAACATTGTTAGTTAAATTAGTTAAGTTAGAATTTTAATATGATGCGTAATTATAATTCAATGGGAAATGATGGGTTGATGACACAAGGCTAAAACCTCCATTAGAGGGGTTGATGAAGCTTTGATGAAAACTTAGTGGTTTAGTGTAGAAGCGTTGTAGAATCTATTCCACTCTAGAAGGTCGTGATTAAGCCATGAGAATGGGTGGGCGACCTCACATGCTAGTTAGTATTTGGTAGAAATGCCATGAACACTAGGGATTAGAACTCGAAATTCTTGCCGTAAGAACGTAAGAATCGAGATACAAGAATCTATGCTAGGTTATCAAGTTGGATTCGAGGTGGATTCAATTCCCCTCTAATCCTTATTCTAGATTAAAAAACAATCATATTTCCATAGCATTCGTAGTTTAAATTCAAATAATCAAGTTCATATTGTATCGTAGTATAACACCCTTCGTAAATCTCTCTTTAGACTTAAGACCGATTAATTAGATTAGAAAACATTCCATGCTAGAGAACTAGGAGTGGAACGAATTTGTTACTCCACTCTATTTCGATAGAATTGAGAGTAGAAACTTTGATAAATATAGACACATAAATAGTTTTAGTTTACTTACGTTTTGAGTTCATCGTTCATTTCGTAGGTAAACTATTCATTTTATCGTTTATCAGTATTCCCACCCACTAGGTTCCACTTTGTAGGAATTCTTCTGATCTCTCTCAGCATGTGATTGACAAAAGTATACCTTGTACCAACAATTTTCTCTTAATGGCTGTAACCCAGGACAAGTTTCAGAATGACAATTCTTACAGCAACCTGGCTTACACACTCTCCTCTTATGTGCAAATGGACTTTTACCGAACCTTACACGAGCCATAGAAATAATCTTCCTTTGAAGGTCAATAGGGAGTAAATCCCATAAACTAACAGGTGGGGGAATACTTAGGTTTCCATCTCAAAACTGATCTTTCGACAATATGCTTACTTCCTGTAGACATTTTCGCTCGATCTACTAGAATTCCTTCCTTTGAAACTTGGTGACCCAGCACTATCCCTTCCTTTACCATGAAGTGACACTTTTCCCAGTTCAGAACTAAGTTGGTATCGCAACAACGTTTAAGGACTAAGGAGTGATGATGTAGACAATCCTCAAAAGGACATGTGAATGTGGTCTTTTCTTGGTCCTCAGGGTGAATATGGATCTGAAAGTATCCTGAGTAACCATCAAGAAAGCAGTAGTAAGCTTGTCCAGCTAATCTTTCTAACATCTGATCGATGAAAGGTAATGGAAAATGATCTTTCCTCAATGCACTATTCAACTTCCTGTAATCGATGTAAACTCTCCATCCAGTCTGAATCCTAGATGGAATCAACTCATTATTCTCGTTCTCGATTACTGTGGTTCCAGACTTCTTCGGCACAATTTGAACTGGACTAACCCATTGACTATCAGAAATAGAGTAGATAATGTTGGCATCAAGGAGTTTGACGTCCTCTTCTCGAACTACTTCCTTCATCTTTGGATTAAGCCTCCTCTGTGGTTGCTTAGAAGTCTTGGAATCCTCTTCCAAATGAATCCTATGTTGAACCATCATAGGGATGATCCCCTTGATATCATCAATTGTCCAACCTATAGCTGACTTGTGTTCCTTTAAAAGTGCTACTAACCTGGATTCCTGCTCCTCAGTCAAATCTGATGCAATGACTACTGGGTAGGTTCCCAAATCTCCCAAGAAAACATACTTGAGTGTAGACAACAAATGTTTCAATTCTAGCTTAGGCGGCTCCTTCTTAAGCTCTTTAGATGGTCCATCAGGCATAGGCGATTCAAACTTTTCTTTGAACTTGCTGTCATCCATGATAGGTGATGAATCCAAAATCGCATTGATTACCTCGACACTAAGTTCCTCACAGTCTGAGTCTGTCAGAGCTTTCAACAACTCGTCAGCAGGATATGAATGAGTCAGATAATCCTGTGCTAACGTTTCAATCATGCATACCTCGTTCAAAACACACACCTCCTATGGTTGCTGTAACAAATGGAAAACATTGGTCTCGACTTTCATATTACCGTTTCGACAGTTGATGAGTGCATTTGCAGTGGCCAAGAATGGTCTGCCTAGAATGATTTGTATCTGCATACCAGATGTAGATTATGTGTCGAGTACTATGAAATCAACCGGATAATAGAAATCTTCGATTTTGACTATGACGTCTTCAATGATTCCTCTAGGTATCTTCACTGATCTATCTGCCAACTGTAAAGTAACAACAGTCGGTTTAAGATCCTTCAATCCTAATTTGTCGTAGACAAAATATGGTAGAAGATTCACACTGGCACCCAAATCTAATAAAGCTTGCTCCTCCAAAGAATCTCCAATTCTGCATGTAACAGTTGAACTTCTAGGATCTTTCAGTTTCACAACCGCTAGATTCTGTAGGTACGATGAACATCTTTGAGCGATAAAAGCTTCTTTCAAAATGTTGGTCTTCTTCTTCACTAGATCTTTCACGAACTTGGTATATGAGGGAACATGCTTGATGGCGATCAGAAATGGGATATTAATATGCAAATTCTGAAATACATCGAAAATCTCCTTGTACTGGTCATCCTTCTTGGTATTCACTAGTTTCAAAGGAAATGGTGCTGGCGGATTCTTCAATATCGGTTCTCTTCTTTCGGCTTCGGTTGGCTTGGTAACAGATAGTGGAGTGACAGGTGGAGTTACTCGTGATGGCTTGTTCTTACTTACGTCCACAGTAGTTCCTTCAACTTCTTTTGCAACAGTTTCTTCAGTTGGTGGCACAACACTAGATATATCTGGAATGTTAGAACTGGGTGGGATGGTGAGGACATAAGTTACCTTAGGCTCCACGCAGAATCTTTTCCTGGTTCATAGACAATCAACTTTCTTGCCTGACCTCAGAGTGGTGACAGAATTAACTTAAGCATTCGACTGAGTAATCTCCAGGTTATCCACCTGCAGGACACCTCTTCCTTTCGGATTTGGCTCCGGCTGGCTTGGTAATGCTACTTTTGATCTTTTCGTCAAGGCAGCAGCGATTTGCCCTATCTGGCCTTGAATGACACTAAAGTTACTCTCCAACTTCTAGGTTCTTTGATTTGTCTGTTTCAGCTCATTGACAATGGTGGTGATAGCTTCTTCCAGATGTGGGATAACTGCTTTGCTCGACTGAGGCGTAGGGGCAATATATCCACCCATAAGATCTGGTACTAACTCTCTATTTGTGTTGGCTTGGTATTGCTGATTCTGGTATGACTGTTGATTTCTGTATGGTTGCTGGCGGTTTTGAAACTGATACTGGTTATTCTGGAACTGATTTGACTGATTTTGGAATCCTGGAGGAAAATTCCTCTGATTTGTATTTTGTGGCTTCCAATAATTCTGTCCTTGATTGAACTGGTTATTTCTTCTTAAAGAGTTGATACTACATGCCTCTGCATTAGTATCCAGATAGTACGAACACTCATCAGTGGTGTGGCCTTCATCAGAACATAACTCACAAATGGCATAACAAGGCTTGATTGGCTGAGGTTTAGCTTGGAAATTGTTTGCTTTTGGAGGAGTAATAGGGAACTGATCAAACTTCTTGTTCAGAGTTTCAAGTCCTATTGATAGGCTTGCCATAATTGATATCATTGCTTGATTTGGGTCTTCTTGAATTTGGTTGCCAAATTTCTTCGGCACCCCCTCCACTCTAGCTACGTCCTCGTTGCTAGTACCCCATTGTTAAGTGTCTTCAGCTAAATTCTCGAGAAAGTTGTAGGCTTCCTCTCCATCCAATGATGTAAAATTACCTTGATGCATTGACTGTATCATCTACTTGTTCATAGTAGAAAGTCCTCGAAAGAAAAAATGAGCCAGTGTGCTCTTATCATAACCATGATGTGGACATGAGACTAGCAGATTATTGAATTTCTCCTTGCTTTGATGATATTCTTTAGTCACCTTCCCTTTGAAATTGCTGATGGCCTGCTGCATGGCATCTGTCTTCTGGGGTGGGTAGAACTTGTTCATAAACTTTGTTCTCAACTTCTCCCAGTTGTTGATTGAATTGATCGGTTGTGCAGTTAACCATTCGGATGCTTTACCTATGAGTAAGAGTGGAAAAAGAATTAACTTGATACTCTCATCCCTGATATTCTGGTTCTTGAAAGTTTTGAGGACTGATAGAAATTTGTTCATGTGAACATAAAGCTGAATATTGTCTGAACCATTAAACTTTGGAAGCATAGAGATTACTGATGCTCTAATTAAGTTCAAACTGGTTAGCTTCTGTCTCTGGAAAAACAATACTGCTGGGTGGGTCTCCAATGATTTGCGAATAGAAATCACTCAGCTTCTTCCTCTGTTGTGCTTGCATGGGTGGGATAGCTTCAGGATTATTGGTGTCCAAAACAGCTCCATCATTGCGTGCGGCCATTGTATCAATTTCGTCTAGTATTCTTGTGAGTCGGTTGTTAAACCTTGTCCACTGTTGTGTTCTTACTGGACGATGATATGGACGATGGGGCATACACTAGAAAATGCTCTGCGGAAATAACAAAAAACTATCCTACTATGCTTGAATGCAATTAAACTAATATGCAACTATTTTAAATTATACTAAAATGTAAACTACTTTCCTTCAACTAGGTTGGGCTTTGCAGCTAGTATCTCGCCCGTTGTCTATGGTGAATCACTTGGATTGCTTAAGTATCACTGCCCATAGACGATAGTCCATTTGTCAAGATTCAGACAAGAAACACTAGAGTTTGATGTTTCGCTGTGTTGTCTTACAACTTCAATTGTTGAAAATGTCCTAAATGCAATTATACTAGAAAGCAATAAAACTAAACTACAATGCAACTATACTAAGAAAGCAATAAAAAGAATGAAGATTCGACTAACCTAGATGGTAGATTTTGTCTTCGAGATGTCCTTCAAGCTTATTTCTTTCTCAAAAGGATGGATGATGCGGATAAAATTACCTCAATATCCAAAGTTCTAATCTTGAAAGAAAACGTTAAACATAAACAACTTAAAACGGCAGCGATGCCATTTGACCTTGCCTCTTTTTGTGTATGTAGATGGTGTATGGTCGTTGAACAAAACAGAAGCGTATCAAAACATAATTATCCCTCAATAAGTAAAGGATGAGTAGGGTATCTTTCCACTTTTAAGTGTATGTTATGTGAAGGACAGGACTGGAAAGGGGGTTTAAGGGATTAAAAACTATGACTGTAGAGATTTTAGATTCTAATGCTAAACTAAACTAAATTAACTAAACTATTGAGAATTTATAAGAGAGGGAATTCAAGAGATTAGAATCCACCAATACTTTTAATCTATGACCTTCTGCTTCATGGTTGTTCTTACAAGTAGACTACACTTAGGCAATCGAAATGAGTGCCGATGCCCTCTTGGACGAAACATCGTTAACAATTAACTCTACTTAAGGTTATTCTTATGTTTATGCTATTAATATCTTCTTTCCTTTTATGTAAGCTCGGGCAGCCATTCAATGTATTACCAAGAGCAACATCAAGGAGTACTTCCTAATAGGGCGGCCATTCAATAAATCACCACTTACGGCAAACACAAAGAATACTTTCCCTAGGCAGCCACTCCTTGAGCTACCCCTTCTAAGGCAACACAAAGAATACTTCCCTAACTCTAAAGAACTATACTACTAGAAGAAAAGTAAAGAACAGTAGCATGATATTAATATTGCAAAACATGAACCCTATTCTATACTTCCATCCCCTGGTGTGGGCAATGGAACTAATAACTAAAAACATAAAGAACTAACCTGATTGAAGAACACCATGAACCGGAGAATCATTAAACCTTAAGAATCGGCTTCATCTCCTCCCTTGAAGGAGAAGATTAGCCTTCCATAAAGAAGGAAGAACACGAAAGAACGAGAAGAAGAAGAGTCAAGAACATAAGACTAGAAAGACTAATTTATTAAGACAGACTAGTTAAAACCAATCTTTTATTATTAATCTCTCTCTCTGCCTCAAGTTATGGAGATAAGAATATAAGTGAATTGGCAAATTACATGAGGTACTTAGGTCCTCTATTTATAGAGGTTACAATGAGCTCTAGAAGCATTCCAAACCGTCATTTGTTTCCTAATACAAATAGACTTCTTTCAGAGTCCAACTTCGTCTCCAAAATTGAGAAGAAATTGGCTACAATGAAATCGATCCATGCGTCGGGGGCGACTATTCATGCATCTCGACGCCGATCAATCGTCCCAGACGTGTAAGCCTATTTTGTCTCTTCTGCTCTATCCTTCTATCCTCTTTTTTGGGCTTTGGTCCAAGCAACGAATCCTTTGGCCTTGGGCTTCCAAATAGGCTTTAAAATAGGTCCAAGTCGCATCTTTAATAGCTCCAATTCCTTGGCCTTCTCCATGATTGTCCACGGGCTTCCCATGTGATCCTTAATGCTCCAAATTGCTCCATTTTACCCATTTTTCTCTAATATTCCACAAAACTCTCTCTTTCACCTGTAGAATCATAGAACATAACTTACGAACATTATTAGTCTACTAAGATGGCTAAACAAGAGGCATAATCGAGGGTTAAATAGTACTTTTTGAGCACTTATCAGTACCTGGATCGGCTGGGTCATTTGGACTAAATTTAATGAGAAGCTCAATTTTTTTTTGGTGACATTGAAATCCCTCATTACACAAATTGTTTTAGATTCTTGTTTTATTCTATATGTAGGATCCTTTGCCGCGATTCGAGAACCGATCCTCTGCAAATTCAAATGACGTGGATGATTGTCAACCAATTTTAAGTGATATAACAGAAATATTTACTATGGAAGAGGTAAAATGGAGTAGGTATTGATTTCATTTCTTTTGATTTTCTAAATGAAATTTTACTAGTGTATTAATAATAGTTTTTTTTTTTTTTTTTTTTTTTGTGTTTAGGTCTTTCATACACGTAATGAGGCAATTGGTTAGGCAACCCCTAGAGGAAAACAAGTTAATGTGGTTGTGGTAATTGAAAAGTCAGAGTATGCTAAGGGAAACCGAGTAGTAAGGTTGAATTTGGCTTGCGAGTGCTCGGGTGTGTATCGGTCACACAAAAAAGAAGGTGAAGGGAGGGCTAATAAGAGATAGTTGGGAAGCAAGAAATCGGGATGTCCATTTAAGTTAAAAGGTGTTTTCCAATGTGGCACTGTCGATAGTTGGAAAATAGAAGTTAGAAATAGTATTCACAACCATGTATTGACGAAGACCTTTGAAAGACATGCATTTGTTACTCGTCTGATCGTTCCAGAGTTTGAGTACTTGTCAGAGATGAGTAAGTGTGGAATAAAGCGTAAACAAATTTTGAATTCCATCAAGAATAGGTATCATGAAAACATATCTAGTATATCCCAAGTCTATACTGCAAGGCAGAAGGTGAGGAGATTGGATATGAACGGTCTCACGCAATTGCAGAGATTGCGTGAGTTGTTAGGAAAAAAAAACATTATTTTGAGGAGTTGAGAGATGATGAGAATACCGAAGAGATAACGGGGTTGTTATGGGCCCCCATCCAGAAGCTGCTAAGTTGGCTCAGACTTTTCCAATAGTTTTCATGTTAGATGCCACCTACAAGACTAACAGGTATTGGTGACCTCTTGTACAGTTTGTTGGGGTGAGTTCAACATGGAAATCTTTCATCGTGTGTCAGGTGCTGCTTCAGTTTGAAATAATAGTCGACTATGAGTGGGCCCTACATCAGTTTAGTGGCTTGCTTGGTAACAAAAGCCCATTCGTGATCGTGTTTGATAGGGACTTAGCCCTGATGAGTGTCGCTGATAAAGTTTTCCCTAACGCACACAAACATCTATGTAGATGGCATATCGCTACGTGTGTCCTTTCAAAATGTTACAATATTTTTCAAAGCACAAAACTTGTAGAGAAGGCCCTGTTCTAGTGGAACATTGTAGTCAAATCGAAGACAAATGTTATTTTCCAGCGTAGATGAGATGCTTTGGAAAAATATTATAGGGTTGAGTACTCCAATTTTGTTAGTTATTTGCTAGAGACTTGGTTTCCTCACAGGGATCAATTCGTATGTTGTTGGACTGACCAGCATATTCACTTTGGGAGTATAACGACCAATAGAGTTGAAGGGTCTCATGCTCAGGTGAAACGTGTACTAGGAAATGCAAACTGTCACAATTTTTTGAGTATGTTAAGCTTAATCCATTCGATTCTAGAGATCCAAATATTTGAGATTAGAGCTACCTTCGAGAAGAGTATATGATTGTAACTCAGCACCACCACCAGATTATGTTATTTCATGAACTCAGAGGCCTTGAGATAAAGCAACCTTGGTGAGGTGTCTTGATTGTAGAGGGAGAGGGAAAATTAGTCTTTGTAAATGTAGGGGTATAAGAACTCAAAAGTAGGATGAGAGAATGCACCTAGACTTATTCTAGTGTTATGTTGGAGTAGTGTAGGATTTAATTTTCAAGTCATTTACATTCAAGTTATTTTACTTTTTGTTCTTCATTTCAATCAAGTTATTTCTTTCAAGTTTTGTTCTTCAATTCAATTAAGTTATTTCTTTCGAGTTGTGTTTTTCCTTTCAATCAAGTCATTTTTTTCAAGTTGTGTTTCAATCCCTCAATCAACAAAGTCTTTTCTAATGTTCTTCAATACAACTAGAGTTAACCAAAAACAAGTTTTAAAAGCTAAGAAACCTACCTTTCTTATTTCAAACTCGTATTCATTCAAGCTCTAAACAATTTATGGTGAACCTTACTTCAAAACACTTTGAAACTCCCACTACTAAACATTCAGATACCTATTTGCTTTAAGATTTAATATTGTCCTCCTGCATTTAGGACGTCATCAGTGCAACCTTATCTTGTGATTAGCTCCCAAATGTGCATTTTATTACTTTTACAATACTACAATTATGTCCTTCTAATGCTGTATAAACAGACAACTCATAGCTTTTACTGCCATTTGCAGGTTACATGCCTTTTCTGACTACTTATTGTAAGAGATGCATTTTAGCGCCGAAAAGAGCTCTATTAACGCTTATTATGAAGACTCTAGTTTACAGGAGAAAATATTGAAAAGTCAACGGCCAACCATCAAGGACTCAAACCGAGAAGACTAGAGCTTATGGACTTAACTCAAAAGTAGCTTTGCATAACCAAGCTTGATCATGAAGAAACCTAAAAGCAAAAGTGAAAAGCATAAAGCATAAAGGAAAAAACAACTCATGAGGTGGCTTATATCTAGAGAAGTGATAAGCACCCAAAAGTGTAGTTTAAACCCCTTAATAGTATTCTACTTAGGCCAATTATGTTTATAATAAATGAGAGTTAGTACTGTTTACGTGTTTTTATGCATTTTAGGATTGAAGTTGATTAGGTGACTAAATATACAATTTTTTCATGGAAAACGAGTCAAGATGATTGCTAAGGAAGTTCTATCTTTAAATCCCAAGAATCAAGAAGGAAAAACCTTTTCAAGCCCAGTAAAAGCTAGGAAGTCGAAGCTAATTCGGGAAGAAAAAAGACAAAAAGTCATTAGAACTTCAAATGGGAGTATCTTTGGACTCAGGCCTCGGAATTGGGCCTACTTTATGTCAAAACGACCGGCTCGGAAGAACTTTTCCAATAGATTTGGCCTTGTCCCAAGTAGAGCTGTAAAAGTGGACAGAAAGGGTACTGAAGTAATTTCCATCAGCTAATAGACTTTGGGCTTTGGGCTTAACCTAATGGACTTTGGGCTCATATTAGAGGCCCAAAATCCCCCTTTTTGGCCCATGCATGAAAAATGTAACCCTAACCCTTCTTCTATATAAAGAGGGTTAAGGCTAAACTTAAGATCTCCTCCTTACTCCTAGTTATTACACTCTTATTAGTTTAGTTTAATTTTTAGTTAAGTAAATTAAGGTTAACATTGTAGCCTCCAATAAATCCTTCAATAAAAAGCTTTAGTTTAATATTCAATTATTTTCTTTATATTATGTCGTCTTATTATTATTTAGTTAGTATGAATCCGATGACACAAGGCTAAACCTCCATTAGAGGGGGTTTATGAAGCCACGTGAGGATGATTAGTAATTAGTTTCATTATTGTTTTGCATAAGAGTTTCAAGTTCTTCGTTGTGAGTTTCTAGAGATAGAACTCATAATGGAGAACTAGAGATTAGAAACCCCATCAAATAGATTAGTGGGGGTGCTAATCTCTTATGCTAGTTAAACAATGACTATAGAGATGTGGGTTGTTTACTAGGAATCAAGAAAAACGATTCGATGACTAAACTAATAGCCAATCGAATCGCGTGGTGGAATTTCTCCTCTCTATCATTTTTATCATTCGTCAAATCACTATTTAGCAATATTAAATCTACTGTTTTGACATTATTACTCTCTTAATAGTGACTTAGTTTAGTTTAATCTAGATAAGTATTCAAGTACGTACAAGCAAAAGTGGGATCAAACACGACTACTCCTTTTAACACGTGATTTAGAGAGTATTCAATTTTCAGGTTTTCAATCTTTGTCTACTGTTCAAGCATATTAATCTACTATCCTTTAATCAATTAAAACTATCTTATCAAATGGTGCCGCTGGCCATCTTGTTTGCTTTCGTATCGCATGTTTAGAATACAATAAACTGTTCACTGTTTTCAAAACAAAACACTATTTTTACTATTCAAGTTTTTCCGATTTATTTTTGCTACTGTTTGAGTGCATACGAGTTGAGAATCCAACTCCATGCAACTCCGTGACCTGACCTTAAAAGTTTGAACCTACTCTTTTTAGTCACGAGTGCGCGCATGCCCTCATTTTGCCTGTACACAGCGCACCCCGCGCTCTCTCTCCTAAGCGCTACCTGCGTCCAATTTAGCTTAATTACGAGCGTGCCCGCGCCCTATTTAAAGTAGAATAAATTCATTTTTTAATAGTAATTGCAATATTACTTCACGAGTATAGTACAATACTCGTATGCCCAACAACTTTAATAATTTAAAATTAATTTTTCGTACTATACGGTGTCTTGAAAACTTAAAAAAGTTGGGTTCTCTAATTAAGGAACGTGCACGCACGGACAACCTCCTTCAATTCTAAAGTGGCCTAGCCGTTGGTTTGATACAAAAATAAAAAATTAATATTAGTTAAATTAGAAAGCCCACTCATTACCAAAGTCGTTTCACAGGCCTGACATCCAGGCCCAACACGAAGCCCATAGTAAAAAGCCTGAATCTTATTCTTAAAATGTTAGAACTAATTGTTCAAGTAACATAGACGTGCTTTAAGGCTATTGAAGGGAATATTTATATGCGTAGCAAGGACGCTCCAAGTAACACCTCTATACATCCTCGAATCTACTGTAAAAAGATTATATTTCTAGTGATAATCAGACTATTTTTGCATGCTCATTAAGAATTGCCTATTAGACTTAAAACTTGCATGAGATTAAGATATGGTACGCATAAACTTGCCATATTAGTTTCTCGTAGACACAAAAATAATCGCCTATCTAGAAATTCACATATCACCACACACACAACATCTACACCCACCAACACTACATCTGTAGAAATGGGTGAAGAAATCGCAGAGAGACCCTTCTCTGATTTCTATAATGCTTTAAATGATGGACCTGAGTCCTGCATCATTCTTGCAGATACTACGGGAGATTTTAGAATCCCCCCAATATATTTAATATACTACATGTTTTCCATGGCTTAGACCATGAGAAGCCTTATCAACACTTACGTAGGTTACAACAAGTTCTTACTACATTTCATCATCTTAACGTAAGACCTAAACAAATAAAGCTTAGGGTGTTTCCTTTCACCCTAGCTGACAAAGCGGCTGCTTGGCTAACATCACAAAAGCTAAACTCTGTTGACACATGGGATAAACTAGTTGAATTATTTATGGAACAATTCTACCCACCACAGAAGACTGATGAGATGCTATAAAATATTTACTTCTTTTGCCAAAAGCCTTAAGAACTTTTCTCTGAGGCTTGGAATCATTTCACTGATCTTCTAGTAGAATGTCCCCATCATAATTTTGGTCAAGACACACTAGGTCATGCCTTCTTCAAAGGCCTATCCCAACACCATAAGGAGACTTTAGATATCATGAACGGAGGTAATTTCTAAAGTAAAGGACCCACAGATGCATATAACTTCTTTATTAATCAATCCAAGAAAAGTAACAACTGGGGAGGTAACGATTACTCCCGCTCCATCCTTTATTCTTCTACAGCTAAGACAACCAGTATGTTTGAGGTAAAACCAGACCCTGAACTTAGAACTTTAATTGAATCCCTCATTCGTAAGGTAGATGCCCTCTCTATACATAAACAAGAAGCGAAACCCACATCAGTCATGAATATAAACTCTCCTTGTTGTAATTTCTATTTTAGTCTTGAGCATTTTGATTTTTATTGTCCCCTTGCCTATGAACAACCACCACTATAGCCAGAAGATGCCTGCGCTTTTAATATTCCTAACGTACCTTGGAGACAAAATCCTAATTTTAGTTGGAGAAATAATCACCACCAAGCCGCACCTCCAGGTTTTAATAATCAAAATGTTAGGTCCACCAACAACTATAACCAATTCCAACCAAGGCAAGGACAAGGGCAATGTAATTTTAATAATAATAGAATCTAGTCCCGGTAAATAACAACTATCAAAATCTACCCGTTAATAATCAACGCGAAATAGTTCCTGTTACACAACCCGTGGCCACTCAACCTTCCCAACTTGATAGATTCGATGCATACATGCAAGCTCAACAATATATTTTACTATCCATTCAACAATCCATCCAATAGTTAGCCCAAGAAAAAACCTAACAAAAAGGCGTGTTTCCAGGTCAACCCGTACTTAATCCTAAATAAACAAACACAGCCTTCGAAGTAACTGGTAATCCTAGTAATAAAAATTTAATCTAGGGAGAATTAAAAGTCGTAACTAGTCTTCGTTAGGGAGGAGTGGTTGACAACAAAGTAATTATTCCAGAAGATTCCCCAAAAATTGAAAAAGATAAAGGAACCTTACTAGATACCATAGTTGAAACTAAAGATCCTACAATTGTAAAAGTACCAGTTAACCCTCAACCTAAGGGGAAATCAACAAAAGTTAAAGAAAAGGGCAATACTCCTATTGACCCTTATGCTAAGTATAGGGAAAACCCCCCGTTTCCCTAGAGACAAGTCATGATAAAGAAAGACGATAACTTTGACGAGATTAGAAATGTTTTTAAAAATTTAACTATAAACCTACCTTTCCTCGATGCCATTAAACGTCTTCCAAGACATGCTAAGTTTCTTAAAGATTTGTGCACCACAAAGAGGAAAACAAACATACCTAAGGAAGCCTTTTTAACTGAACAATTTTCCTCTTTATCTGAGCACAACAAAATCATTAAGTACAAGGACTTTGGTAATTTGATAATCAGTGTTTTAGGTTTGTTCTTTTGTGTCCAATGTTCGTAAAACGTCCGACTAGTCAAGTTACCTTACTCATGTGGGTTGGTAGCATAGATCGAGTAAGGGATCATCCAAACCTTAGGACTAGGCAAGGTTCACAATTGAAATTATAGCTTCAAATGAATTAGTGAGTAGGATTTTAGGTTATTTCTTATGTTGCTCAATTAAATCTTGGAATGCACATTAACGTAAAATTACAAAGATTGATTTCTTAGTAAACTAAAAAGAGAGAGAGATACAGGAATAAGGTTAATCATAATTGTGCAAGGTCAGTTACAGATTTTTAGAGTACCTTATCACTATAGCTCTAATCCATCTCGAGTTCATAGACAAACCCGAAATGGCGTCGAGTATCGATCCCTAGTAAGATGTACTCATCTCTGAGTTCATCTTACTAGCATGGGGGGTAGAATTAACATTCCATATCTAGAATATCACTTCAAGTCCTGATTTAATTATATACTAGGTGGACAAACTAGAGGGCTAACGGCTACCATAGGATCTCGCACGAGAATTGACCTAGTGTTAACTGGGTCTCGCACGAGACTAATATGGAGTATCAGCACTCCAAACTTGATCAGTCTCAATCATTTTGGAACCGGATGCATAATCAAAACCTATTTCCTAAGTAGTGATTCTGGAATACTAAAATGTAGCCTGATCCTCACATGAACATCATTGACCCTCCCCTTGGGAGGGTTTTAGCTCATGGTCCTTGGATGGATTTTATGTTTTGCATGTATGAAATGAAAAAGTGAAAAGAGTAAAGGAAGAACTGGAAATTTAACTTGAAGAAAATAGATTTTATTAGAAGTTCAAGACTTCTTGTATCAACCTAATACAAAAGCTTCAAAATGAGAAAATAATATGCATGAAATGTAAACAACAAAATGGAACTTGTATAGTCATGGAGATATGTATAGTCATAGAGGTATGCATTATCGGTCATATATCCCCACGTGTGAATAGGATCAGGTATTGGTATTTCCAAAACTAACGCTATGACATACTTATTGAATTCTAGCTGCGTGTCATCTACCGTGACGGAGAATTCTTGTTCTCCATTTTGTTTACAATAGAACATAACATTATTGTAAAAAAATTCAGTAAGCTTAGGGGAATACGAGTCGGCGGCACTTACCAGTAGATGCCTCCAGCCTAACTCCAAGATCCTTTCGCGGAACCAATGTCCATAAGTCTCGCTTCCCAACAAGTGTTCGAAGGACTGCTCCGATATCACTATAGGAGAAATTATCACAAAACTACTTGTGAGAACAGCTGCTACTATCTTGGAACAATCCTCGGAAAACTGGATTTTTTTTTGGAGCCCCCAGGGGTTAGGGCGCAGGTGTGCTCAAGCTATGCCTAGGCTGGGCGCAGGTGCGCTTTGATGAATTTCGAGTTCTAGGCACTTGGGCGCAGGTTGCGCTCACTTTTAGCCTGGGATGGGCGCGGGTTGCGCTCCAGATGAAAATTGGAATTCCAGTGTGTTGTTGTGGCCTCGGGTCAGTTGGGGTTGGATAGGGTGCAGGTCATTTCGGGTAGAATTTCTCGGCGATGCTTAGGGTGCAGGTGGCTCCTCCTGCAGGGGGGGAGCCGGAGGGAGGATAGGCGAAGCGTGAAGTGAAGGAAAAATAAGGTAAAGGGGGAGTGAAACGTGAGAGATGAATGTGAGATGTATTTGGGGTTGTGAGTGCAGAATGAATGCAGTTTTTATAGGTTTTAAATTGCTAAAACGAATCGGGAAGTTGCTAAAAAGCTTTAAGGCAATTGCTGGAAATAATAAAATTTCCAAAACCGAAAACGGAAACAACTCATATTCTTGATTCTAAAACAACCCTAATATCTTTTAAGCTGAATTTAGGATATAATCTGCCTAACTCATCGAGATTTCATCCTATCACAATACCTATTCATGGCGATGCTTATATCGGCGATATTCTCAACCCTCACTCCAAAACAACTTCTAAAATGGATGATCATATAGCGAATTATGCTCGGCTAAATAATACTACCCCCAAACAAATCGGGAAGGTGGGATTAATGATAAAAACAATGCATAATTCGAAAATAACCAACTTATATTTAAAATTGAATTCAAACAACGTAAACAAACCAAATTCAAATTTGATTCTTGAACTAATATTTTTACATTCGAACTAAATAAAAATAAATACAATAAAACAAATCAACTCATCAATCCCTAAACAATGCACCACTGGTAATGGAATCCGCATGAGAAGGAGATGACTCTTGGGCTTCTGAAGGGCCAGAGCCATCCGTCCTGCGGCGACGACGCTCGTGCCTAACAGACTGCTCCTCAGAAGAACCCCCCTGGGGTGGAAAGCGTGCAATCATGTCGTCTCGGAACTGGCGCTGAGCTTCCATCTCAGCCTTCGTCTATTCCCACTACTCATCCTCGTGCCGGGCACGAGTCTCAAAGTTATGATGCATGGCAGCCTGCCGAGTCCGGAGGTCTTCGCAAATAGTATTTAGGGAACGCATACCACGATGACTCACAGTCATGCGTTCTGCGTCCGTCCTACACCGCTCCAAGGCATCGGTATCAAAACATGCCGTGTCATCCTCATCCTCCGAGTCGGTCTCATTAGCTACCCTCTCTTCAGGCAACCTCCAAACTCGTTGGATACACTCCGTATAAATATGAGGATTTCGGTGCTCTTTCAGGCAAATCCTATCAGACCTCGGAGTCGCTCTCAGGGTCATCATGATTTTTGTAATCAAAACAGGGAGAGGTGCAATACTCTTCCCAACTCCCCTAATCATATTTCTAAAAAATCCATAATACAAAACTCATACTTCTGCTACTGGAGTATCCATAGCACGTGAAGGCAGTTCAGACCTATGTCGCTAACTTTCTCCTTCCTTATTACATTCCTACCAATCCATCGAGCTCTGACCCGGTTTGGTTGGTTCTCGAGACGCTTGGCGAACACAATGCGAAGCTTCGCATTGTAGTTCCCTTCGAAACGATTCGTTCATCAAAGGTTCTACAACAGTAAACTGGGAATCCTGTAATGTGGGATCGAGATGGTGTCGAGGCGGAATGCCTAAAATCTCAGCCAACAACCCAGTAGTAATCTGTCTCCTCCTCTGAGCTACCTTAACGAAAATTCGATCCCCATCCAACTCCCTCGTCCTGTAAAACTCTCGGACCAAATCTTCATGGCAAAAATCGTCTGTCGAGTACCACAACCCACTCTAGTCTCGCCTAACCATCTCGTCACCATAAAACGGTGCGAAGTGGTCGGCAGTAAATGCGTGCTCCGGCAATATGCGACGTCTTTGAGACATTGGAGTTTTGATAAGTGTGTTGGTTGGAATAAGGTAGGGAGGCGTGTTTTAAAACACTCTAACTAAAAAAATAATGGCAGGAGGCGCGGTGGTGGTGGGGCAGTTCGAGATTTTGAGATTCTGATGGTTTTTGGTAGTTTAAATTGGTAGAAGTGGTGGTGTGTGTAGTTAGGAGAAGATTTGGGGTTGGTTTGAACTTTGGGCGTGGGTGTATATAGGTTTTCCCTTTATTTTTTTTTATGTTAGGGTTGAAGCTTTGTTGTGTGTTAATGGCGGTTTGAAACAAAAAATGAAGAAGAAGAACGCGAAGCGTTCTTGGGTTGAACTGTGGGCTTGGGCCCAAGCCCAATACGAATCAACAAAAAAAATCAATTTTTAGTACAACTCAAAACTAAAATTGCCGCTTTAGTACCGGTCCGATTTTTATGAATGAGATATGGAAATAATCAGGAGAGAATTTCCAATCCACTGATCCATAAAACACTCTATTCCGACCGTGGATGACATATGAGAAAATGGGAAACACCTCGAAGTGCGTGCATGACGTAAGTTATGCGAACGAATGAAATCTAACTTAATAGAAAAAGTCAATCCAAATCGTAATACGATGAAACGGTCTAAACATCGCAACTGGAAAGTTGAACAATCCAGGACGGAAACGAACACCCCACCCCCAAACAAATTTTAGACACAGAGTTGAGAAAATTTGTTTTTAAAAGTGGGTATTTTAAAGTCAGATTCCCGAGACTTCTTAACTTACTATGTTTGTGATTTTAACAAGTTTTTATTTTTTATTTTTTATGAATAAAATTTAATATAAGAAAAACAAGAAAGCATTAAAAGCATAACTCACACCATAGAAGAACATGACTCGAAAACCGAGAAAACATGCAAGAGTGGAAAACGTGAATTATGTTAAATATGGACTTAGGATCTGGTACTTACAGCCACACACTCCATAGGGAGGGCCCGATTACCTTAATGGTGTACTTACCAATATATGGAAATGAAAGGAAGCACACTAAGCAACAAAATGAGTCGTTTATAGTCAGATACTCGAGACTTTAACAAATAACTGGATATATATATATATCTTGCAGGTTCCATATATCAACAACCTAAAGAGTTGTGGGTCTTTCCATTAATAAATAACATGGAATGCATTCCCAAACAGAATTAAGCACTAAGATTTCCTACGTCGCAACCTAGTGGAATGAAAGCGAAGTCTGATAGACCTCGAACATAACTGAGCATGCACCTTCTTTTTCATCTCTGAACGAGGGGTTGTCCAAGTGAATGAGTGTGAAACAATGGATGGTTATGGATGATATGGTGGATAAGGATAAATATTAGAAGGAAAGAATAGAAAGAATAAAAATGTTGGTTTAGCACAACCCTCATTCATGGTGTGGGTAGGAAGTGTCTCAATCCTGAAAATGAAGGTGTCCAGTGCCGTTTCCTTAGTAATTATTTCCATATTAGGAGGATTTAGAAAATCATTAAGCACAGAAGAAGCAAGAGGGTCAAGTGCAAACCCTAGGTTATGTTGAAAAGGTGTAGGATGGGGTACATTGATGGAAGGTGAATGATGTGAGGTGGGTGAATGGTTATCAATAGGAGGGGACTCTCGATTTGGCGAAGAAGAGTTGCGAAATAGTTGAAGGAAATCTTCCTCAATTTCCTCAACATCCACGGAGTCCTTATTAAAGTTGGAACTTCCAAAGGAAAGGAATTTGTGCATTTGATTATTTGGAAACTTGGTTTTAAAATAATCATGAGCTAAACTATCGATCATGCTAACCTCTCCATCGATATTGATATCAGGAACCTGTGTAATCTGTTTAAATACATTGACCTCAGCGGAAAGATGGCCAAAAGATAAAGACATCGAACCATCACGACAATTTATAAGAGTGTTGGCAGTTGCCAAGAAGGGGCGCCCTAAAATGATTGGGACAGAGTTATTAGCAACTTCTGTATTGAGGATAACAAAATCCGCAGGATAGTAGAAATCTTGAACCTTAACCAGCGCGTTTTCCACTACACCCTTAGGATACTTGATAGACCTATCAGCTAATTGCAACGTCATAGTTGTAGGTTGCATTTCTTGTAGACCTATTTGTTTATATAAATAATAAGGGAGTAAGTTAACACTCGCTCCCAGGTCTAATAAAGTAGTGGTCGTGTGAGTATCTCCTAAGGTGCATTGTACAGTAGGACGACCAGGGTCCTTGTACTTCACTATTCCATTATGTTCTGATAAAGTTGGAACCTGTTCAGTGAGAAAGGTGTCTTTTGGAATATTTGTCCTACGCCTAGTAGTGCACAACTCCTTATGAAACTTAGCGTGGTGAGGTAATTTTTTAATTGCGTCGAGAAAGGGTAGGTTAATTATAACGCCCATATTTTTTAAATACATATTTATTTATTAATTAATTAATTTAATTATTTATTTTCAAAATTCGTCGGATTGGACTCGGAATACGTGGGCCTGGTTTTTGGGCCCGAGTCTGGGTTGGGCTTGGGTTTCGGACCCAAGTATATAAACACATTGTTCTGGAAAATAGGGTTCATAGATAATAAAATATTAAAAAAAAATGGAGGCAGAGAAAAAGCTGGATTGCTGGAGAGGTGGAGCGCGACGGCTCGGACTCGGAGGAATTCGTAGGAGCTGCTCAGACAGGTGAGTAGCTATTTTGCTATTTCACCGAATTTATGGTTTTCTGTGTATTGATACTGTTCATTATCCGTGGTATTGGAATTCGGGTCATCTGTTTGATTAAACTTTATTAAATTTCGGATTTTGAATTTAACTGTCGAAACTGTGTTAAATTGGGTAAACTGTTAAGCTTTGGAGAGAAAAGCTTCGAGGAGCGTCAATGGCGGCTCCTTTGTCCGTATGCGTGACTGTTAAAACCGTGATGGGGATGGGTTGGTTGAAATCGGTGGTTAGAATGTCGGGATGGATAGCGGGTGTGGTGTAAAGCTCGCTACCGTTTTCATCACCATAAGCGCTATGAAATTCGAAATCATTTTGTTTCCAAAATCGTTTTGTTTGTTGTTTGTTTTGATGTTGGTTGTTGAGGTTTGTTGGGGGTTGGAGTACGGTGGTTGGGCTGTTCGAGCCTTGAACAGCGCCAATGGCCAACGCGTCCATTCTTGTATTCTTGAAGGATTGATTTTTGTTTTTACTTTCGTGTTGAACTATTTTGTTGATGGTTGTGTTGATTGTTTTGTTAAAGTGTGAGTGTGGGGATGTATATGGGGCCGTCGAGTGGAGCTTCAAACAAGCCATTAATGGCGGCGGGATTGATTCCTAGATCTAGTTTTGGTGAGGGTTGGATTGTAGGATTTGGGGTTTTTGTGTTAACAAATGTTGTTTGGTTTTGGATTTAGTGTAAAACCGATTTGATAAAGTTTGGAATAGTGGTGGCCGGCGATTTGGTGGAGGAGGAGGAGAATGGGTGAGGAAGAAGAACTGTGGATCGGTTTGGGCTTGGGCCTGGGTCAGTTTCAGTTCTTGGGCCTTAAGTTATTTGGGCCAGTTCTATTTTTGTTGGTTGGGCCCGATTTTGGTTGTTTTGTTTGGGGCCAGTTCTTTTGGTTTGTTTTGGGCCGGCTTTGATATTAGTTTTCGGGCCGAACTCATTTGTATTTGTGGACCAGTTCAATTTAAAGATTTTTGGACCGAACCACTTAACTGTTTTGGGCCCGTTTCTAATATTGCTTGTGGCCAGTCCATAGGACTTAAAATAGATCTAATTGGGTCTTTAAATGTTTGGACTTTCGGATTAGAAGGTTTGGGCTTGGCCAGGTGGGTCCGAACCATTACCTTGGTCATGAGCCCATGAGCCATGCACCTTTGACCTTAGCCATGAACCATGGCTATGACCCTGAACTTGTCGAACACGGAAACGACAGTTTGACTTTGACCAGGACAGTTTGCCTTTGACCATGGCATGTTGACTTTGACTGTTGACCGTTGATTTTGACCGTTGGCTGTTGACCGTTGACTTTGACTTTGACCATGACATGTTGAGTTTGACCTTGACCATGATGTGTTGACCTTTGACCTTTGACCGTTGACTTTGACTGTTGACCGTTGACTTTGACCGTTGACTGTGGAATGTTGACTTTTCCAGTTTTTCACATATTTGATTATATAAAATATTGTCGATATTGTATAACTTGGTTGGTCATTATCTAATTTAGATTTGACGTGAGTAGTGTGTAAAGCATATATATATTGGGCTTTGATTATGGACTTTTGACTGTCTAATTGTGCTACGTTTTATGTTGTATATTATATGGACACATATAGTAATAAAATGCTGTGGAAGCTAGTATATATTTGGTTGTCATTATCTAAGAAAGATTTGACATTGATGTTGTGTATTTTGACACGTGGACGATATTGAGATGTTAGGAGACATTATATTCCTAATAATGCTATAATAAAGATGTATGCGATACGTTGAAACATTGTGACATGATATAATATCTTTGGGATTGTTATATTAATGCAATATCTTTGAGAAATGTATATACGCTCCATTATTATATATGTGAGATGCTACTATGAGGTAGCATAGTATTGGTGAATATTTGCCCACCTGAGGGTGTAGTGCAATAATATATTGGCACGTGAAAGAATGAAATTTGGTTTATGAGATATAATTGAGATGTTTCTAAATATTATGGCTTAGTGCAATAAGGTAATTGACCACTTGCGTGATATAGTGGAATGTTTATGAGTCATTAACGATGACACCCTGAATAAATTACATAACAAAAATCCTAGAACCTGACTACCACAACTCATGTGATTGGCCCTTCTGGCGTTTCAGTTAATCTGAATGGCCTTCGGGCGGCCCTCCTGGCGTAGCCGAATAGTGGCTTGATTATTCCGTTCGCAAAATAGAACGATGATGTGCAATATTTTATGCCAAATAGTGGCAGTGCTTACATAGATTTGGCTTCCGTGTGAGGATTTACCTGGTGTGCGGCATCCCGCTCAGGGTGGTTACGCACGGAGTGGCTCATTATGTAAGGGAGGCATGTGGATGTACATGTTCGGCGTTGGGTAGCGATTGTGGTAGCCAGGGAAACTAGGTAAGACATAGATACGACGTGATTTTAGGGACACGCAAAAGAAAACCTTAATTAATATAATTATGGTAATATGTTTGTTAATGATGTATATGTAGATAGATGATTATATATGGTTTTGCGTAAGGGTGGGTCAAACTAATTACTTGGGCAGAGACGACCCACTCGTGATTGAGCATGAAATGAGGCATTATATAATATGTTTGTTTGGTTATTTGTTTAGTTGAACCTAAAGGCCTCGATGGAGGAACTACATGCCTTATTTATTATGTGTATAGTTTGTTGTGTGGTTAGTGGGAAGTTAAAGGCTTTCGATGGAGGAACTACCGCCTTAATTATTATTCTTAAGGATGTTGTATTTGTCGTTGAAAGTTAAAGGGGCCTCGGTGGAGGAACTAACCGCCTTGTGGATTGTGTTTATATTTGTATAAGTATATGTTGTTTTAGGGCTACTCACACCAAAGATTGTTTATAATGTCAATTCGATTTGCATGTTTGCTTATCGGGTGTGTTCATTAAATGAACATAGTTGATAAGTCTTGACAGGTTTAGTGATGAAGAAGATTGGTTGCTGCTTGTGGTTTTGCGTTAGCATTGCATCTCGTGATAAGTTTTGTTTTCCTCGAGGTGATATAGATTTTCAGTTGAGATAAGGTTATTTGCATTTTCATTTGTAAATTGTTTTTGTAATGAAGATGACCGCTGTTTAAGTTAAAATTTTTATTGGTTTTAATTATCCGCATATTTTAAAACTGTTTATGGGTTTTTGGGAGTGGAGAGTGCGTCACACCTCGGAAATCGAAGAGTCGGGGACAAATAATGTTTTTCCGAATTCTGTCGAAATTCGGGGTGTGACATTAATCGTTAGATTTTTGAAAACTTTCCTAATCTCATCAAAGTTTGTATCTCTTTTTAACATTGCTAATTTCTGGGGAAACGGTGGTTCCTTACTTTGTTTAGCGTATGGTTCAACTGGATATCTAACCTTTGCTTTTTGTTTCTTAAGTTGTGGTTTAACTAGTACCTCTACAGGGGTAGGATCTTCAATTTCAGTTTCGGTATCTAGTATAATATCTGGTGTAGGAACTTTTTGTGGGGTAACTATAGACATCGTTACTTTGTTATCCAACACTCTGCCTGAATGGAGAGTGGTGATGGAATTTATCTCTCCTACGTTTTCATTTTCGTTACTAGTATTACCGTTTACTTCAAAGGCAGTGTTTGGTGTTTTAGGATTAGGTATTGCTTGTCCTGGAACCACACCTTTGGGTTGTGCCTTCTCTTGAGCTAACTGCTGTAAGGAAAGTTGGATGGCTTGTAAAATCTGTTGTTGAGTTTGCATAAAGGTATCAAAGCGATCCGGTTGTGCAGTGGTATTTATTACAGGTTGTGTAACAGGAACTATGTCACGTTGATTATTTATGGGTGGGTTATGATAGTTATTATTATTAACCCGAACGATACCTCGATTTGTATTATAATTATTATTGTTAGAATTATTATAATTACCCTGACCTTGTCCTTGTCGTGGTTGAGCTTGATCGTTATAATTATAATTTCCCTGACCTTGTCCTTGTCTTGGTGGACCTTGGTTGTAATTGTTTGTTGGCCTATCATTTGGGTTAAACAACCTTGGAGGTTGTTGATTATTTCGCCAACCGAAATTGTGGTTTTGTCGCCAAGCTACATTAGGTTCGCTATTAATGGAACAAACATTATCTTGTTGTGATTGTTGTTGTTCATATGCGAACGGACAATAGGAGTCGGGATGCTCTGGACTTAAACAGAAATTACATGGATTGGAGTTGACATTCATGACGGGGATAGGCATTTGTTGGACAGAAATAGCCTCTACCTTTTTAGCTAGAGATTCTATTAAATTTTTAAGTTTCGGATTGGGTTTCATCTCAAACATACCGGCGGATTTAGCTGTTGTAGAAGAACTAGCGGAACGGGAAATATCATCACTACCCCCCAATGATTATTCCGCTTAGTCTGATCTTCTAAAAAATTATAAGCCTCTGAGGCTCCTTTACTTAAGAAACTACCCCTATTCATTATGTCAAGGACTTCTTTATGGTGGTGTAGAAGTCTTTTGAAAAAGGCACGAACTAACATGTCTTTCACTAGGTTATGGTGTGGACACTCTATAAGTAGGTCGGTAAAACGATTCCAAGCCTCTGAAAATGATTCATGAGGATTCTGTCGAAAGAAATGAATCTTGGAAAGCATTTCATCGGTCTTCAGTGGTGGGTAAAAATGTTCTATAAATAGTTGAACAAGTTTAGCCCACGAGTCCACAGAATTAGGCGCTTGGGTAGTTAACCAAGACACCGCCTTATCGGCTAAAGTGAAGGGAAATACCCTCAGTTTAATTTGTTCAGCACCAATCGAAGGATGGTGGAAGGTAGTAAGGACTTGGTCAATCCTATGCATGTGCTGATAAGGTTTTTCATGGTCTAACCCATGAAAAACGGGTAACAAATTAAATATATTCGGGGGGATTCGGAAATCCCCCACTAGGTCTGATAGAACGATGCAAGATTTAGGGCTATCGCTCAAGGCTTTATAAAAGTCCAAGAGAGGAGACTCTCTTTCTTCAACCATAATCTCAGGTGTGGTGTGTGGTGTGCTAGCTAGAGGTAAAGTGAGTGGTATACTAGAAAGGCGTGTTTGTTGACGTTGTCGGTTAATTACGTTAGGCATTTTTCTTTGGCCTGACCTTTATCTCATGCAAGGCTAAGACCAATCTTAATGAAAACAACAACACTCCAAACAATCTTGATATGCTAGTATGAACCTCTAACAGAAGATGCGAGGTGTGGAAGAAAAGAGTACCTGAAAGTCTCCTTGCTTCGCTTATGAATAGCGTCTTGTTTACTCTTGCTCAGTGTATATAACAAGTTAGAACACTGAAAAACTTGAAAGCAATGGAAATTTGAACAAACCTGTGGAAATCGGGCTGTTTCAGCAGAGGGCGCGGGTGCGCTCAGAATATGCCTAGACAGGGCGTAGGTCGCGCTCAGGCAAAAATTGGGATTCCAGGCGTGTGGGCGCAGGTGGCGCACCAAGTTGGCCTTGGTAGGGTGCAGGTGGCGCTCAAGCAAAATTCGAGATTCCAGGCGTGTGGGCACAGGGTGCGCTCCACTTTAGCTTCCCCAGGGCGCAGGTGCGCTCCGAATAATTTTTCGTGGAAACGTGCAAAGCTGAAACAGACAACCACAGTGAAAATCCAAACAAGGGTGGGTTGGATCTGAGACTTTGAAAAACTATCAAGTCTACAGAAAACAATACTAAAGAGTACTAAGATGGCAGTGGCGCCATTTGATATAGTAAAAAGAGTAGTTTACCTACGAAATGAACGTTAAACTCAAAACGCAAGAAAACTAAACTAAATTACGAAAAGCTATCAAAGATTTCTATACTCTCAATTCTATCGAAATAGAGTGGAGTAAAAAGTTCGTTCCACTCTCAGTTCCTTAGTATTGAAGTTTTCTACAATTGACTAGTAATCCAAAGTTTAATGAGAGCAATGGTGGAGGTTTTATACTACGACGTGAATTTGAACGACAAGATACGAACAACGAAATGACATATATAAAGATGTGAACTTTACTACTTTTAATTAACCAATACTTCAAATCTAATTAATGACTAAGAATTGAATAACAACAATTGAAATTAGATCTAATAAATTGAAATGACAAAAATTGAATTGACAAGAATAACTATTTTATTTATCTAACTAAATGAAGAACAATGATTCAAAGGATTAATCTAAAACAATGAATTGAAACTAATTAATTTAACTAATTAAATTCAAATAAAACTAGATCTAGAAGCTATTTTAATGGCTACTTTTTACTCTAACCTATCTAACTATATCTAACTTAAGAGCTAAGTCTTATTTTATACAAAGGAGGAGACCAGATCCAAAATTTCGTGCATGGGCTGAGGAGCCATGTTTTGGGTCGGAAAATCGAGCCCAAAGCCTAATTTCTTCAGTTCACAGAGCCCGTTTCAGCTGGCTTCGACTTCAGCAAACTTTTCATCCACTTCTACTCCTCTGATTTGTTCAAGGCTTAGACCATTGGAAAGCTCTTTCTGAGCTAGTCGTTTTGATGTAAGGTAGGCCCAATTCCGAGGTATGAGTCCAAAGATATGGTCTTCGGAAGTTCTGCCGACTTGTGCACTGTTTCTGCCCGTGTTGACTTTTCAGCTTTTGACCGGGTTTTACAAAGGCTTTGTCTCCTTGAATCTTGGCCTTTATCACAGAACTTCTTAGCAACGAACCCTTGCTCCTTTATCTCGCCAAAGTGGCACATTTCTGCACATAATTGACTTTATTGCCTGTAATACATAAAAACACGTAATCAGCATTCATTCTTATTTATTACTCGCATAATTAGTCTAAAAGTATGATTATTGAGGGGTTAAAACTACATTTTTGGGCTCTTATCATCAGGCTTTGTTGGGCTTCACTGGGGCTGAGTGGGAAGACTTCAAGTATGCACATTATTCTTGTGCTTTGATGCAGGTTTTATTATCATATTCATGTTAACTGTGAAAACCTGCAAAAGTACAAAAATATAATTATTTCATGATTATTAAACACATACTTAACCAAAATGCTATGTCTCTATGGGGTTTAGTATTACAGTTTTGGGTGCTTATCACACCACCCCCAGACAGCACATTTTCTTGTCCTTAAGCAAAGAAGAGACATTAAAATGATAAGTGGCCAAAAATGTGTTGTCCTAAACTAAGTCTCATTTCGTAGAGTGCAGTTGCATTGACCGTATACAACAAGGCCTTAAACCACTAGGAATTCCCTAGTGGACGAGTTATAGCCTCGTGAGAGTTTTCCAGAGAAGATACTCACAAACTTCATCTATACTACAACGACTCAGTAACAAAGGCTTGTTCCCTTAATTAATCTCAGATATCTATACATCTCACTAGCGGGGGAACGAGGATTAATTCCTTTGAAATTCAAGTTAATATACATACAATAATCAAAACATCTATATATGAACATACATACAATGATCTTTGCAATGAAATGTACAAGCAGGGTCGTTTCTAGATCCTTTGGATAGCGTCCTTCAGTAGGTTCTCATAGGTATGTGTCGAAACACAAATTCTCTCATATTTTTCCATTCCAGTTTTGCTAACTCCAGTGTGCAGTGGGCACACATTTCTTCATATACTCAATGACAGTCAGAGGAGCCGAGGTCGAGAATTCACATATACTACTTATTATCACACCATCCTACCCCTAATTGAGCTAGATGTCTTTATTAGGTGTTATGGGGCTTAGGTGCTAGTGTAGAAGAAAATGGAATGAAAAATTCAAAAATGATGAGTATGAGAGAATAAGGTCTTCGAGATCTTTACACTAGAGAAATCCTTATTTTCTTTTCTGTTTCTAACATGAGTTTCCATACTTAGTTTTTTTAAGCTTTTGTATTCCCTTTTGATTTGATTTTGGGGAAAGTTCTAACTTTGATTTTTGGAAACATATTTCTATTTTTTTTTTCTTTCTGAAGCAGGTAACTGATTTTGATTTGTGACAAGTTTTTCTCTTTATTTTTTCACAGTTCATCCTATTTCTTATACTCATCATCTAAGTGGGCTTATTTATTTGTGGTTAATAGATGGGTAAGGATTTTTTTGGTGAAAATGAAAGGGTTAATGAAAGGTTCAGTGGGGCGACTAGCGGTAAATTTTTTACAGGTATGAATTTTTGGCTATATCGATCCAAAGAAGGCCTAAATTCTCGCCTACGATTCGGGTGGTGATCAAGTAAGTAGACACGTGATTTTCTCTATTCGGAAAAGCTACTCCTTTGTGTCATTACTCATATATCAAACATGTTGAGGCTTTTTGGTTAGATTATCACAGGATATGGAAATTAAGTTGTCTAACCATGGGTCCCAGAAACTTACTGCTATGTACATTCAATGATAGTCAGTGCATGAATGCTCATGAAAAGATGTAAAAACTATTGCATACGTATTCACTTCAGTTTCTAAGAACAAATCCTAATTCTAATGCTAGGGTGAGATTTCTAGATACTTTTTATCATAGAAAAGGAAACGAGACTTTGTCACTAAATACACTTATTTAGACAGAAAATAAAGCTACATACAACCTAGAAATGCTTAATTTTTTTGCGAAAGGTTCTAACCACCCGCAAACAGTAGGACGCTGTGTCCTCAAAGTGTCAAGGGGAAGAAAGAATATACCTGAGAGGCTTGAGAAAAAATAGAGCTGATATCTTAAACAGAAAATTATGCTAACACCGCATATAATATACATAAACAAAAGGGAAAGGGCACATCAAGAACTAAAATAACAAATATGTACATCAACTTACACTGCCCTAATTAAGAATTAGGGGTATGTCCATTCTAGCTTCATCTCTATCGAATTGCCATTCTTTGGCGTCACGCTAGTTTATCATGGTTTGCCAAACTTCGCTCCACTTTCTCTTTTTAGAAGTGTCCAAATGAGCTATTATGTCTTTGTCTTTGGGGAAGCAACGAACGTACTTTAGGTACCTTGAAGAGCACTGACGCTAGATCTAAAATCTCAAAGAATGAATTATCTTGTTCACCGGACACATAGAATCTACTCGTACCCAGTCATGAAAAGTGGCCGAAAACTGTGGGAAGAATTCCCTTATTATCCGGCATGCGGTAACGGGCAAGGTGATATAATGGCGTCGAAAATGACGAGTCCTTTTAAGGTTCTCAATTATGAGGTTCATGATGTCGAAGAAGGTGTGTTGCTAAGCGAGAGCATGGAACGTCTTGCAAGCTGATTCGGTGGTAGTGGAAAACTGTCAATCCCCCATGATGTTCAGAAGGATAAACAACATGGCAATCCCGACATTCATTGTCATACTTGTTAAGGGAATTGTTTTGTCTGGCCATCGGCTAGCTTCCTCACGTTCAATATTGCCGTAGAGGCCATCGCCGTAGAGGCCGACGAAATCTGTATGATATAGTGATGGTAGGGGTGGGCTCATGATAGGGAAGGTCCAAAGTCATAGCAACTGTTGGCTCGTAAAAGATATGTCTGGTGTTACCCATACAGATTGAGAATCCATTCAAAAAGAAACCACGTGCACCATTAAATGTTGTTGTATCCTCCATATGATCATAAAAATAAGTCGTTAAACGTAGAAAGTATGTCTGCTCAGGTTGCAGAATGAGGGAGGACCAACCGGCTTGGGTGATAAGGTCTCTAAAATGAAGTCCACACGAAGGAGAATCCAACAAAGCCTGGAAGGATTGTTCAGGGATGATCTTTGGAGGTTCCATTATTGGAGATGCAGATAGGAAAGTAGGAAGTGGATGAAAGAAGACGTGTGATGAAAGACACCACCTGTAGACAAAGATAAACCAATTTTTAGAATATGATGGAAATGACTGAGTAAAAACAAATGACATTGATTACAACAGGAAAATTGCACTACATTTAATTAGGGTTACTAAAGAAAAAAAAACAAAAAAACAGAAAATGACAAAGAACGAAAATTCAAACGGAAATTTGCGAAATTTAATTTGGGCCATGACCTGGGTAACGGCGAGGATCCTTAGGTGGGAGAAATCCATTTTTAAGATTCTCAATGAAGTCAATTGATAAGAGCCCAAAACTGTAGTTTTAACCCCTTAACCATCATACTTTTAGACCAATTATGTGAGTAATAATTAAGAGTTAATACCGATTCACGTGTTTTATGCATTTCAGGGCTTCAAAGTCCATTATGTGCAAAATGTGCCACTTTAGCGAGATAAAAGAGCAAAGGTCGGTTGCTAAGGAGTTCTATGAATAAAGGCCAAGATTCAAGGAGACAAAGCCTTTGTAAAGCCCGGTCAAAAGCTGAAAAGTCAACACGGGCGTAAAACTTAAGTCGTGAGAACTTTTCGAAGGCCGTATCTTTGGACTCAGACCTCGGAATTGGGAGTATCTTATGTCAAAACGACCGGCTCGGAAAGATATTTCTAATGGTCCAAGCCTTGACCCAATCAGAGGAGCAAAATTGGACGAAACATCTGTTGAAGCCAACTGCAGCTGAAGAGCCCATTTTGGACTAAAGAAATTGGGTTTTGGGCCCGATTTTCCAGCCCAAAACATGGCTCCAAGCCCATGCACGATTTTTGGATCTGAAAGTATAAAAACAAAAGCTTGAATCTTTGTTAGTGGTGGATAGTTAGGTTAGAAAATAAATTAGGTTAGGATAAGAAAAGTAGCCATTAAACTTTAGATCTAGATCTAATTTTTTTACATTCATTCAATTAGTTAGTTTAGAATCATATTTAGTTTTTAGAATAAAGTATTAGTTCTTCAGTTCAATTTAGATTATTGCTTAAATTCTTATTTAGATTTAGTTGTCTTAAATTCATAATTAGTTATTCACAATCTTAGTTCTAAATTAGTTTTAATTTCAGTTTAATTTAATTGTCTTATTGTTATTATTGTTCTTGTGTTGGGAATGGTAGTATAGAAATTTCACATCAAATCATAACTCTCACCATTGTTCCTTTTGGGTTTGATTAGTTGAATTTGTTTAAGTCTTGAGAGTTAAGAGTTGAATGAATCCTTACTCATTATATTGCATGATTATGTTCTGAGAGTAAGAAGAATTGATTTAAACGTAAGAACGGTAGGATTACGTATTAGTGTTGTTAACATTAATATTTAGGATTTTACTATTTATACGCTTATCAAATGGCGCCGCTGCCATCTTAATCTCGTTCAAGATAAGAATTCAATTGCTTGAATTCAAGGGGCAATCCCCCATTCTCTACCCACCCACCCTTGTTTGATTCTAACTGTGGTCGTCCGTTTTATCAAGTGAAAGTTTCTCGACAAAATACACGGAGCGCCCACACCCCAAAAGGAGCGACCTGGAAGTTACAACCGAAGCGTGACTTCAGCCCAAACCGAAAACAACCCGCCAAAAAACACTGAACTTCGAATTTGCAATTTTGGCTCGAAAAAAAACATCCCATATCGAAAGCGACCGACCAGCAGCTCAAACATCAGAATTTGAAGTTACACGGGCCACTGCAAGGAGAGGCACGCTAAGCTGAATTTTGCCGGATTTCCGCAGTTTGATTCAAATTTTCAATTTTCAAGTTTTCAGTGTTATAACTTGTTATATACACTCGAACACGCGGAACAAGACGCTTATTTATAAGCCGAGCAAGGACGCAATCAGGTATTCCCTTCTTCCACTCCTCGTTTCTTTTGTCGAGGAGTTTTAATTCTAGTATAATCAGGGCTTGTTTTTCGTAGACATAAATACCACACGCCTATCTAAGAATTTCACACACCATCCGATATAATGGCTGAAGAAAGAGAGACTCCTCTCTCGACTTCTACAAAGCCTCGAAATCCCCAAATCTTGCATCGTTCTAGCGTAACCTAGTGAGGCGATTTCCGAATCCCCCAAATATTTTTTAATTTGTTACCCGTTTTCATGATTTAGACCATGAAAAACCTTATCAGCACATGCGTAGGATTGAACAAGTCCTAACAACATTCCACCATCCTACGGTTGGTGTGGAACAAATTAAACCCGGTGGTATTCCCTTTCACCTTAGCCAATAAGGCGACATCTTGGTTAACTGCCCAAACGCCAAACTCTGTGGACTCATGGGCTCAACTTGTTCAATTGTTCATGGAACAATTTTACCCACTACTAAAGACAAATGAAATGCTTCAAAAGATTCATTTCTTGCCGGGCTCCTCATGAATCCTTTTCGAGGCCCGGAATCGCTTCAATCTTCTCATTGAATGCCCGCGTCATAATCTTAAAGAGACACGCTTGTTCATGCCTTCTTCAAGGGGGCTTTTTACATCATCATAAGGAGGTTCTAGATATCATGACAGTTTTCTTAGTAAAGGAGCCTTGGAGGCTTATAAATTCTTAGAAGATCAATCTAAGAAGAACAACAATTGGGGAGGTAACGATTCCTCCCCGCTCCTCTCCTTCTTCTCTTGAGGTTAAACATGATCCCGAAGCTTAAAACTCTTATCGATGCCCTCACTAAAAGGTAGATGCCATCTCTGTTCAACAACAACCCACTCCAAAAACATTAACTCTACTCGTTGTAATGTCTGTTGTAGTCTTGAGCATTTCGACTTCTATTATCCTCTTGTCCATGCACAAACACCACCACAACCACCACACTTCAACCAGTTAACTCAACATCAAGGACAAGGAAACTTAGGTGACCAGAATAGAGGTTTAGTACCCATAACCCAGAACTATCAACATCAAGACATGAACGCTCAACAAGCTTTAATTCCAATACAACCATCTACAGACAAAGTAGTAGTGACCTTGTTGGAGAAACAAAATCAAATTATGCAACAAAACTCCAACTTGATGAAAGATCAGCATGATCAAAACTTTAATATGATGAAACAAACGATGCAAATGATGCAGTTTTTGTGCCAAAAGGTTATTGACATGTCTTCTAACCAAAATAATAACCAAACCGGCGTGTTTCCAAGTCAAGCAGTGCCTAATCCTAAGTCAACAAACACCGCCTTTGAAATAAACAGTATTTACTATAATGGTAATATAAACCAAGGGGACCTACAGGCAGTCACTACCCTTCGTTCAGGGCGAGTAGTTGATAACCAAGTGACTATGCCTGAAGATTACCTGCAAACTAAAAATGATACCATACCAAATACTATAATAGAAACTGAAGACCCTACAACTGTAAAAGTACCAGTTAAACCACAACCAAAAGGGAAAACATTACAAGACCCAATAATAGAAAGTGAAGACCCTACACCTGTAGAGGTTCCAATATGGACACCTAGATGGAAAACGGCTAGAGATAAATCAAAGACTAATAATACTTTTATCCCTTCTGCTAAAAAAAGCGATGAAGCACCATATCCCCAAAGACTAGTTGTGTTTAAAAAGGACGAGAATTTTGATGAGATTAGGGAAGTGTTTAAAAATTTGACTATAAACCTACCTTTTCTAGAAGCTATAAAAAGTCTACCTGGACACGCTAAGTTTCTAAAAGAGTTGTGCACCAAGAAGAGGAAAACCAACATACCCCACGAAGCATTCTTAACCGAACAATATCCCTCTTTTATCCGAACATAACGGAATTGTTAAGTACAAGGACCCCGGTCGCCCTATCAGATAATGCACCTTAGGTGATACCTTCATAACAACTGCTTTATTAGACCTGGGGACGAGTGTTAACTTACTCCCTTTTTATTTATATAAACAACTAGGTCTAACAAAACTTCAACCAACCAAAATGACTTTGCAGTTAGCCGATCGTTCTATTAAGTATCCCAAGGGTGTAGTTGAAAATATTCTCGTTAAAGTTCAGGACTTTTACTATCCAGTCGACTTTGTTATTCTTGACACAGAAGTTGCTCATGATTCCATTCCCATCATCTTAGGGCGTCCTTTCTTGGCAACCGCCAATGCCCAAATCAATTGTCGGGATGGCTCAATACTCTTTCTTTTGGAAATCTTTCTGTAGAAGTTAACATGTTTAGATAAAAACAGGGACAACTAGGTTTGCCTGTAGAAGGGGAAGTGAAGTCCATTGAGAGTTTTGTACCTCACATTAGTGCGGCTGACACTTTAGTCCCCACACTAGTAGATACCCCTCTTATGGAAGAAGACAAGGATCACAATTTCTACTCCTTAGACGTAGATAACATCAAGGAGGATTTCCTTCAACTCTTTTGCAACCCTTCTTTGCCGCCTCGTGAGTTCTCTCCTATTGACATCCATTCATCTCTTGACGCCATGACGGAAGAAGAATTTTTCGCCCTCTATCCCAGTGATTCTTTTTACCCACCTATTGAGGAATGTCTTACATATCTCAAGGCCTCCGATGATATAGACCTAAGAACACTACTTGAACACCATTCACCCACCTCACATCCTCATGTCACTCATTCACCTTCCATCACGAATGTTCCTCGCCCTCTACCTTTCCAAAGAACCATTGAGTTTGTACTTGACCTTGGCGTTTCTCCTATGCTTCATAACTATCTAAAACCAACTGGTGAAGAAGTAACACCCAAGGACAAGCCACCTGACATTTTTTCATTTTTTCCATTTTTTCCTTCTCAAAATTATCCACATCCCACGTATCTTCCACAACCATCAATTTTCTCACGTTCATTTACTTGGCATCCCCTTCGTAGGAGGACAAAGAAGAAACTGTATACTCAATTAGGTTTTAGATCTATAAGGCTTTGCTCTCATTCCACTAAGCTACGTCATAGGAAATCTTGGTGCTTAATTCTGTTTGATGGTGCACTTCGTGTTAACTATTTACGGAAAGATCCACAATTGTTTAGATTATTGATATATGGGAAACTGCATGTTAATACATATATATCACTTTAAGTCTAGGGAATCTGACTTTAAAAGACTTAAGTTTTCGTACAATACCAACTTTCTGGAGTATAGGCCAAACAAAAATTTCAAACTTAAAAAGAGTTTTCCAATTTTGTTTGGGGCTGGCGTATTTTGGCATTCATTTCAAATCATGTTGCCACCCTAAGCCTGTCATGTTTACTCCAGTAGAGTTTGTGTTAGTTAGTACGTACCAGTTTAATTGTGCTTCATATTATCATATCATCTTTACAATATTTACATTGTACAGTGCTGCGCCAATTTTTGCCACATTTCTATGGTAAATTCTTTCCTTATCTCTTTACACTTTGAGGACAAAGCGTTCAATTGTTTGGGGGTGGGATAGAAACATTTGCAAAAATTAGACACTTTTAGGATGTAAATTACGCACTTTTATTTATAAAATGTTAAAAATTATAAAAATTAGTTAGTTACATAATTTAATTGTGCTATTGAATTGTTTCATGAACCCCCTTCTCCCAAATTGTTTGGGGGTGGTATAGAAACACGATGTAAATGTTAAGCACATATTAGGTTGTATATTACATATTATTTGTCTTAAAAATAATAATAAAAAAAAAAATTTATGCTATACACTTAGGAATATTGGTATTGTTTCTTTCTCTATGCTCTTAATAATCTAGAAGTCTCACGTAGCTTTTGTATTAGAATAGTTTTTAGAAACTTAGGTTAATATGTAGGTAATAATCTTTGCATCTATCTATAAATATATTACATGAGTATCTATGATTGTTTGACAGTAAGTTTATGAAATCTAGGCTAGAGTACTTATTCTACAAATCCTGTGAGAATATAGCCTAAAGCCTTATATGAGTGAAACATTTGAGAAATGACACAAGGGAGAAGTATATTTCTCAATAGAGAAATCACACGCCCACCACTTGCTTGACCACTATACCATGTCCTAAGAGAGAATTTAGGCCCTTTTTGGACCGATATAGCTAGAAATTCTGACCTAAGTATATTTTCTGCTAGTCGCCCCACTGAGCCTTTCATTAGCCCTTCCATAAACCACAATTCCTTTACCTGTTACAAAAAAAAAAAAAAAAAATATAAAAAGAAAAAATCAACCTACCCATTTTAGAATAAGTCTGAGAATAGGATGAGTGAAGAAAAGAGAAGAGAAAAACTTGTGTAAACAGAAATTAGTTAGTTGCTTCAGAAAAGAAAAAGAAAAGAAGTTTCCATCCAAAGAAAAGAAAAGAAAAAGAAAAAAAAAAGAAAAAAAAAGAAAAACTCCAAAAAATGAATAAAAGGAGTCGAAAAGCCAAAAGAAAAAGGCTAAGGATGGAAACAAAGTGTAGAAGCAAAAGAAAATAACAAGGTTTTCTCTAAGATACATAATATGAAGACTATATTATCTCAGACTTGTCCTTTTGAATATCCATTTCCTTCCTTCTTAAACCATCTCCTAATCCCCGTAACACCTAATAAAGACCTCTTGCTCAATTAGGAATAGGTTAGTGTGATAGTAAGTGGCAGATGTGTTTGATCGACTCCGGCTTCCTTGTTTGTCATTGACATTGTAAGGTAAAGTGTGCCCACCGCATTAATCGGAGTAGCTGAAAACTTGAGTGGAAAAATCAGAGTGATTTTTGTCTTGACTTTTATGTGAGAACCTACTTAAGGACGCTATTCCAAAGTTTCAGAAACGGACCTGTTACTGCATTTAATAGCATTACTCATTGTATATATGTTTATTTGTAGATGATTGATTATTATGCATATATTAGCTTAGGTTTCGACATAATTATTCTGTATTCATTGCTAGTGAGATGTATAGATAATTGAGGCATAAATAAGGAAACAATAGTTTTATTTCTTAGTCGTTGTAGTATAGATGAAATTTGTGAGTACCTTCACTGGAAAACTCTCACGAGGCTATAACTCGTCCACTAGGGAATTCCTAGTGGTTTAAGGCCTTGTTGCATATGGTCAATGCAATCGCACTCAGCGAAACGAGAGTAGATAGAACTCCATTTTTGGTCACTTATTCTAATTTCTCATCTTTGCTTGAGGACAAGCAAAATGCCGTTTGGGGGTGGTTTGAGAAGAGCCCAAAACTGTAGTTTTAACCCCTTAACCATCATACTTTTAGACCAATTATGTGAGTAATAATTAAGAGTTAATACTGATTATGTGTTTTTATGCATTTCAGGCTTCAAAGTCCATTATGTGCAGAAATGTTCCACTTTAGCGAGATAAAGGAGCAAAGGTCGGTTGCTAAGGAGTTCTGTGAATAAAGGCCAAGATTCAAGGAGACAAAGCCTTTGTAAAGCCCGGTTAAAAGCTGAAAAGTCAACACGGGCAGAAACAGTGCACAAGTTAGCAGAACTTCTGAAGGCCGTATATTTGGACTCAGACCTCGGAATTGGGAGTATCTTATGTCAAAACGACTGGCTCGGAAAGAGCTTTCCAATGGTCTAAGCCTTGACCCGATCAGAGGAGCAAAAGTGGACGAAACATCTGTTGAAGCCAACTGTAGCTGAAGAGCCCATTTTGGACTAAAGAAATTGGGTTTTGGGCCTGATTTTCCGGCCCAAAACATGGCTCCAAGCCCATGCACGATTTTTGGATCTGAAAGTATAAAAACAAAAGCTTGACTCTTTGTTAGTGGTGGATAGTTAGGTTAGAAAATAAATTAGGTTAGGATAAGAAAAGTAGCCATTAAACTTTAGATCTAGATCTAGTTTTTTTACATTCATTCAATTAGTTAGTTTAGAATCATATTTAGTTTTTAGAATAAAGTATTAGTTCTTCATTTCAATTTAGATTATTGCTTAAATTCTTATTTAGATTTAGTTGTCTTAAATTCATAATTAGTTATTCACAATCTTAGTTCTAAATTAGTTTTAATTTCAGTTTAATTTAATTATGTCTTATTGTTATTATTGTTCTTGTGTTGGGAATGGTAGTATAGAAATTTCACATCAAATCATAACTCTCACCATTGTTCCTTTTGGGTTTGATTAGTTGAATTTGTTTAAGTCTTGAGAGTTAAGAGTGGAACGAATCCTTACTCATTATATTGCATGATTATGTTCTGAGAGTAAGAAGAATTGATTTAAACGTAAGAACGGTAGGATTACGTATTAGTGTTGTTAACATTAATATTTAGGATTTTACTATTTATACGCTTATCATCAATCTGTGCAACAGCCCGTTGCAATAGGGCGCTCTATGTCTGGTAAATCTTGGATTGGTTTTCCATTATGAGATTGTGATTTGCCAAGAACTGGTTGTGGCTGTGCAAGAATTGTGCTTGTTCCTCGTCGTGCATTGTCTGAAGGTCGTGAAACTTAAAAAGACTGGTGATGATGATGTTCTGATATGTGTATAATGTCATTAATCCTTGGTGAATGAAATGAAGGCCTTCCATAGGATTAAATACATTGTGTAATTAACTTTAGAACAGAGAAATGTCTCTAATGGGGACCTTGAGTTGGAGAAAAGGAGTAACTTAAGCTCTTTTCTACTCCTGGATCTTGTGCACCAAATCCTTCCCCTTTTAGTATATTATACTAGGTTTTAAGATCTTATCTTTGTTTTCCCTCCTTTTCTTTCCTTTTTTGGTATCTTTCTTGTCCCCTCGAGAAGAAGATTAAGATAATTTTCGCTGGTTTTCCTTATCATGGCTTCTACTTCCTCACCTCCTCAACCTTTCCTCTGGAGTTCCCTCTTTCAGAATGCCAACTCGACTTTGGCTACTTCAAACACTGTTTTAGACCCTCGCTCTCCATCTTTTGAAGAAGGTGCTGCAGTAGTACCCCAGGTTATTATTGATGAATGTATTTTAGAATGGGAAGATGTGTTGATAGGTTATTTCCTAGACAAAAGGTTAAATTTTCCCTTTGTTAAGAATACCTTAGAAAAAGCCTGGAAACTAAAAGGGTCTATGGAGATCACTACGGATATGGACTTATTTTTTATAAGCTTCTCGACTTTTGAAGACAAGCAATCTGTTCTTGAAGGTGGTCCTATTTTTATTGCTGGCAAGATCCTTGTTGTTATGCCATGGTCACCTGAAGCGGAGAGTCAAAGGAACAACATCTCTACTGTTCCAATCTAGGCAAAACTCTCAAAAGTTCCGAAAGAACTATGGACTAAGAAGGGATTATCGTTCCTTGCAAGTCTTATTGGAGGTCCTCTTTGTATGGATGGCGCAACATCTATGAAGAAAAGGCTCGATTTTGCAAAGGTCTGTGTTATAATACCTTTGAACTTCGAATATCCAACAACGATTAAATTGAAGATTCGTGGTAAACATGTTTATGTTGATGTTGAGTACCCTTGGAAACCCCCGTCATGCACCAGATGTTGTCGGTTTGGACATCTAACTACTAAATGTCCAGCAGCTCCTCCCCAAGTGTGGGTTCCCAGAGCCAACAATACAAGGGTACATAATCCCCCTGTTGTAGCTCCAGTCACTCATTCACACACGCTCAATAACTCTAATCAGAACTCCCTTGATTCTATTGCTGATGAAGTAATATCTCCTCTTAATGGTGCAGTAGTCTCTTGGGTAGCTCCTAGTACTACAATGGCATTAGTGAGCACTTCCTCTTCTCTTATTGTTGCAGTAGTTTCTAGGGAATCTCCTAGTATTGCAATGGAGTCAGTGAACCTTCCTTCTTCTCTTTATGCTGCAGTAGTCTCTAGGGAATCTCCTAGTACTGCATTGGCGACAGTGAGATCTACTTCCTCTCCATCTCTGCCTCGGTCAATCCAAGCAACCTCAGGAAATTATGAAGACTTTTCCAATTCACAAGGCCCACTTCTAGCCTCTCCTCCTATTTCTCAGCTGCTTAGAATACCTTCTGAAGGCTCAGCTTGTAACTGCCTGATTAGCAACTCGCCTTTTAGTTCTTTGAGAAATGCAGGCAGTCCTTCAACCTTCTCAAGAGACTCTGCTCAAAACAGTGGAAATACTCGAGGAAATGAAGTTGTCGTCTATACAACTATGCGAGAGCAGATTCAACTAGTCATTGAGTAGGAGGAAGGTACTTTAACTGAGGAAGAACTTTTCCGCTTTAATGTAGACAATAATGCGTATGCAGCGTTAGTCATGGAAGAGGAAGGTATAGATGATGACACCTCTGAGACGCATGAGGATCTTTTTGATGATCATATTGTGACCTCCCCTCTAGTCACAAGATTGCAAATGTCGTCACAAGTTGTTACCAGAGCCCAGCTGCAACAACAACAACTGCAAAGCTCAGGAAAAAGAGGTAGAGGAAGGGCTAAAGGCTCGGGTAACAAAGGGAAAAACAAACGATGATCCTTATGAAGATATGCACTTATAATATTAGGGGGTTAAATGATTTGAATAAGGCAAAGGATATTAATGCCTTTAGAATCAAGAATAAATTAGCTTGCTTTTGTCTTTTGGAAACTAAAGTTTGGCTACCAAAATTTTTGAGTATTAGCAAGGTCTGCTGCCCTTCTTGGAAGTTTGAGCACAATAACTCTAGTGCAGTTTGTGGACGCATTTGGTTCTCATGGGATCCTTCAGTTCTAGGTGTTCAAAAGATTTTAGAGAGTGATTAATTTATATACACTCAGGTTACTATCCTTGCCACTGCACAAATGTTTCATTTGACGTCAATCTATGCAAGCAATAATAGATCGGAAAGGTTAATTCTCTGGCAAGATCTCATCAGCCTCTATTCATCCTTCTCGGGTCCTTAGTGTGTGGCTGGTGATTTTAATAATGTCCTCTATTCTCATGAGAGGATTGGTACAAACTTGGTACATCCTAGGGAAATTACCCCTTTTGCAAATTGTCTCAACTCTGTAAGTCTCTATGATCATAAATCTAGTGGATGTTTTTTCACTTGGACTAATAATGGAGATGGTTATGTGAGAAAATGGTCTAAGATTGACAGGTGTCTTATCAATTCCTTGTGGCTGCTCAATTTTTTTCTTCTGGAGTGGAATTTTTGCCGCAAGAACTTTTTGACCATTTGCCTACAGTTATCTCGATCTCCAATTCTTATTCATGCAGGCTTCCGTTCAGATTCTGTAATTACTGGGTTGTCAATCCTTCCTTCAAGGACACTCTTATAAATTGCTGGTCTATTCCTAGACAAGGAAATCCATCGTTCATGCTTTGCAAGAAATTAAAGATGTTCAAGGAAGCTCTCAAAGGCTGGCCTAGATTTAGTTCCATAGATCTTCAAAATCAGGTGGCAGCTACTCGGGCCAATCTAGAAGATATTCAAATGCAAATACAAAAGAGACCTATTGATTCTCACTTTTCTAATCTAGAAATGATACGTAGATTTGAGCTTTGTGACCTTGTGCTTATGGAGGAGTACGATCTCTTCCAGAGGACAAACAATGACTGGCTATCTTTTGGTGACAAAGGAAATGCCTTCTTTCATAATTCTGTAAAGGAAAAGAAGACTAGGAACAATAGATGGTCTATTATGGATTCTCAAGGAGCCCAGCAGGATGGTCAATCTAATGTTGCCCAGGCATTCATATCATTCTATAAAAATATGTTGGGTACTTATACTTTATCCTCATGTAACCCTCGGATTCTGGAGCATCTTAATCTTTAAGTGTTGCCCCCTGAGAGTGCTGCTAGATTGATAAAGGATATAGATAACTTGGAAATCAAGGAAGCCCTCTTCTCTATGGATGATAACAAAACACTTGGGCCTGATGGATTTAATTCTTTCTTCTTCAAGAAAGCTTGGGATATTGTTGGTGAAGATTTCTCTCTCGCTGTCCAGCATATGTTCAATCAAAGGTTCATACCAAGAGGTACAAACTCCACTCTTCTATGCTTAATTCCAAAAAATCTTGCACCTTCTAAGGTCGATGAATTCAGGCCCATTGCTTGTTGTAATACCATTTACAAATGTGTTGCAAATATTCTAACGAACAGGATGAAGGAATTTATGCCCTTCTTAATCTCTTCAGCTCAGTCTGCCTTTGTACCAAGCAGAAACATCCAAGATAACATTATCCTTGCGCATGAGCTTATTCTAGGTTACACCAGAAAACATGGCACCATGAACTGCGCAATTAAGATTGACATAAAGAAGGCTTTTGATTCAGTCAATTGGGAAGCTATGGGTATGATTTTGAAAAGATTTGGGTTCCCTCTTCTCTTTATAGAGTGGCTATCTATGTGCTTTACCACTCCTTACTTAATTATCGTCAATGGATCTTCTGAAGGATTCTTTGAAGGTGAACAAGGTCTGAGGCAGGGTGACCCTATTTCACCATATCTCTTTGTCCTTGTGATGGAGGTGCTCTCTAGCCTTCTAAAGCAAACCCTTCTTTCTGGACTCATTCATCCGCACTCTACATGCCATAAACTGAGTATCTCTCACTTTTTTTTGAGGATGATGCCTTGCTTTTTTGCAAAGGAGATATGGCTCCTATTCTTGCAATAAAGGAAATTCTTCTGCAGTTTTCTCTCCTCATAGGATTGCATATCAATTCAGCTAAATCTTCCCGGTTGGCTGGTTGTATGTCTCATGAAGCTGGTCTGGACTTAGCTAATGCTTTGGATATTCCCCTTATATCTCCGCCTCTTATTTATCTTGGTTTACCACTAACTTCTTCAAGGCTAGGTATTCGAGATTGTCTTCCTATGGTCGAGAGATTGACTTCACGAATCTCAAATTGGTAGAATATAGCCTTGTTAAGGGCCGGTAGACTAGAACTTGTCCAGTCAGTTCTCTCATCCTTTCAAGTCTATTGGTCCAAAACCTTTGTCTTGCCAAAGAAAGTCCTGGACAATGTATCTAAGATTTGCAATAATTTTTTTATGGTCTGGGCCCAATATGACACGAAAGATGCATCATGCCAGCCATGAAGTACTGAGGTATGCTAAAGAGTAAGGAGGACTTGGTATGATTGATGTAAGAACTTGGAACAAAGCTGCTTACTGTGACTTGATTTTCACAATAGCAGAGAAGGATGGCTCACTGTGGTCAAACTGGACATGGAGCCAACAGATAAAGAAGTCTTTCTTTTGGACTATGAAAACACCGGCAAGCTGCTCTTGGGTATGGAAGGGGAATCTGAAGCATCGAAACATTGCTCGAAACTTTGTTCGATATTGTGTGTGCATATTTTAGCAAATAGATATGTAACACGTGGTAGCATCTTCGTAAGGCTCGGATATGGTCTTGGTGTGGGTAGAAAGTACCAGAACACACTTAAAGTCCAAATCCTCTTACTTCCTAGGTTCGGAAGTGAAATAAGAAGAGGAGGTTCGGAATTGGTTGGAATAGGCTCGGAGAATTGGAGGTTCGGAACCGGTTGGAGTAGTAGGCTCGGAGAACTGGAGGTTCGGATCTAGTTCGAGTTGTAGGCTCGGAGAACCAACTCCTGACTAGGAACACCAAATCCGGAACTACTAAGTTTGAAACTCCAACTCCCAATCCGAACCTAAAACATGTTTTTCCGTTGTTTAAGTAAATAAAGGAGACCTATTTGACTTGGGAAACATTGGGCTTCTAGAAGAGTCAAAAAGAGACTTAACAAGAGACGGTCTCCTAGTTAAACACTAATTGGGAAACCTCATCTATTCTTATAAATAGAATAGTTGAACTACGCTTTGAGTTTGATTCCTATACACAGGATACGTAGGCAGCCATTAAAGAACGTGGTTCAACTCATCATCTTCTAAATCTCTTCTTCTTATTGATTCAATACTTCTAGTTGTTCTTTGATCATCAACAAAATATTTGTGTTTCTTGATTAGGAAAAATCATCACACAATTGGCGCCGTCTGTGGGAAAACCATACAGAATTGATTTGATTTCTTGGTCGAAATTTTTTCGGTTCTAGGTTCTCCTACCCACCAATTTTTCTTGGGTTTGTTGTTCTTTAAAAAAAAAAAAAAATCTTATCTTCACTTTGATTCAAAATCATAGTTACTACAAGAGCCAATGTGAATCAAAGTAACGAGGGGAATAACGAGATCAATAACCCACATGTTACTTCTCAAAGACAATCTGAACGTAGAGGAGATCATCGTTTTGAATAGGGGCGTGAAGAAGATGAGCCTAACAATGATACTCCCCAATCTGTCATAACCAACCAAGCCATCATGAATGCTGTGATGGCCGAACGTGGTCGACAAGAGGCTCGTTTGCGTTTTTTACAAGACTACTACCACATGCAGGAGGGTCGTTCACCCCCAAGAGTAGTGCTGCCTACTGATGGAAACTCGAGGGGGGCAGTTCTGGCCACCAAGTCTTGACCATAGTGAGGGTTACGTCCCTACACCTTATATCCCTTACTTCGTTGGGTATCATAGCGACCAACCAAATTCGGATTATAATCTGAAATTGGATCCAACTCGACACTCGAGTTCACACAAAACTGACATCTCTTGGTATTCAAGTTCTAGAGGTACAAGGGATGGACGTCCGAATGTGTTTTCCCGGAATCCACAACTATCAAGGTCACCCACAGTACGAAGAAGACTTTTAGTTCCAAGGGAACCTTCATTGTCTTAGAATCCCTCAGTTCCCTGATCCAGTTTTGCAAACTCCTCCACTCGATCTTGGGATCCGGAACCACGTTATCATCGAGATGAGAACTACGAGAGTCCAGGTCCGAGGTATAACAACGAGAGAACTCAAATTCATTAACCGACTACTCTTACACAGCTCAAGGCGCAAATACTGGAGGAATTGCGAGGTTCGAAACCAACTAAGATAGATGAGTCAGTTGTTCAGTCAGCAATCGAGGGAGACATTGGAACTCCTTTTTCACGACATGTTATGAGTGGATACATCCCCCATTATTATAAACCACCGAAGTTCTCTAAATTTAATGGCAAAGGAGATCCGGTCTCTCATGTGCTCGCGTTTATCGTCAAGCAATGGTGGGTCTTTCAAAGAAAGATCATTATTTGTGCCGGTATTTTGCTTCAAGTTTGTCGACTTCGGCACTCATCTAGTACCGAAAGGTGCCCAAGGGCAGCATTCACGAAGTTTAAGGTGTTATCCATCAATTTCATTGTGAAATTCAGTTGCAACCGACCCTACATTAAAACCCGCTGATGCACTATTTGACATGAAGATCTAAAAGGACGAAAGTATTAGGGATTTCACCAAAAGATTTAACAAGGTGCAATTGCATATTGACAACGTCGATGAGACCCTCGCCATTGTGGCCTTTAGAAAGGGTTAGATACCACTTCGGTTTATACATGTCCTTGAAGAAAGAGGAGCCTACAAACATGACAGAGTTGCAGGCTCGGATCGATAAGTATACGGAACTAGAAGAAGACTAATTGGATAGGGAATCTTCTCATAAAAGAGTGATAACCAGTGTCACCTCCGCTCATGTTGGTAGGAGCTCTGCTAGTCATTATAATGATAGAAAGTCCGAGGAACCACAGTCGGAGCACAAGTTAGTCGACAAGAATTCCTATCAAGATAAGTCCAAGAGACAGAAGACTAGTGACACGTTCGGAAGTAATAAATTACCCCCACAGGATAGGGACTTTACCACTTTAACTTATCCTTATGAGGACATCTTTGAAGTTAACCAGGAACAAGATGTTCATGAAAGATCCTCCAGCGGTGAATCTCGATACTAACATGTACTGTTTCCAAGTAATGTTATACTACTCTTAGCTTCTAAGAGACAAAATTTTCACAAATTTGGATCTGCTTCCACTATACTGGGGGCATGATCTATGCCAATTAATTCTCAATAAAAGTTATATTTCTCTTTTCAGAGCATTGTTTATTTTATAATTTTCTGTTGGGATACTTTTTGGATGTTGGGTGAGAAATCCCATATGTTGGCCAAAGTTGTATCAGAACCTTTAGAAAGCTTTCTCGGGATAATGAGTGAAAGATCTCATGTGTTGTTCCTCGTGTGATGGAGAAAGTTTAACTTAGCTTGGATTTTATCCTCCTAAGAGCAGTTCTAATGTCTTATGCTTATAAGTGTTGGTTTATGCATTAGATATCAGATCATTTAAAGACTCTACAGGAAATAATACAGGGGCACACCCTACGTTCCTACAAAGTCTTATTTCTTAACAAAACTAAAGGTATTTACAGGAATTGACACAGGGGCAAACCCTATTTTTCTACAAAACCTTGTTTTTCTAAGATTCGGAATATGAATTTGTATAAAATATAATTCGACACTTTTGCCATTTTCCCTCAACGATCGAATGTGCAACCATCGTCTGAGAGAAAAGTGGGGCATCTGTGTATACATATTTATGCAATTAAGGAGAAAAGAACACCACTTCCTAGCTAGTCTGGAACTTCACGTTTGGAACTTGTCAAAGTTCGAAACTCCACTTCCTAGCTAGTTAGGAACTCCACATTCGAAACTCTACTTCCTAGCTAGTCTGAAACTCCACGTTCGGAATTTGTCCAAGTTCGGAATTTCACTTCCTAGCTAGTCAGGAACTCCACGTTCGAAACTTGCCAAGTTCGGAACTCCACTTCCTAGCTAGTCAGGAACTCCACGTTCGGAACTTGTCCAAGTTCGAAACTCCACTTCCTAGCTAGTCAGGAACTCCACGTTCGGAATTTGTCCAAGTTCGAAACTCCACTTCCTAGCTAGTTAGGAACTCCACGTTCGGACTTGTCGAAACTTGTCCAAATTTAGAATTCCATTTCCTAGCTAGTTAGGAACTCCACTTCCTCTATGGAAAGTTCAAGTTTAGAACACCACTTCTTAGCTAGCCTGGAACTTCACGTTTGGAACTTGTCCAAGTTCCAAACTCAACTTCCTAGCTAGTCAAGAACTCCATGTTCGAAACTCTACTTCCTAACTAGTCTGGAACTCCACGTTCGGAACTTGTCCAAGTTCGGAATTTCATTTCCTAGCTAGTCAGGAACTCCACGTTTGATTGCACGCATACTTGATTATTTTGAATCAAATTTAGCAAAGTTTCACTCAAAATAAATACTCAAGTATAGCTAATCAAAAGTCAATTGCTAATAGATAAGTAAATTGCAGCTTAATAGCATTTTAAGGATTTACTTATCGGGACGTAATCAGGTTTTCTTCAGAGCTACAGCTCTGGTGAAGTTATCGGGTCAATTCCTCGCCTCATGCACATCTGCATCATGGTCTTCTTCGGAAACCTACTTCCAAACCTTCCCCCTCGGAACCTTGTTGATACTTTTGTGAGGCCAAATCATCCTCTAACTTCTCTTGAAGTTTGTCAACATCAATCTCAAGATCGGGATACAGGACGTCATCATCATGAGGGAGGGTTCCAGATGCCCAAGCTTGATCGAGTTTCTCACCATATCGCTTGTCGTACTCTGGTTCAAGAATGTCAAGCACGCGACAAGCGGTGGAGATACCATTCTTGTATGCTTCAGAACTGACCACATCAACTAGCTCGGTGTAGAATTCGTTCACCTCCTTTACGCTCCTTTCATGAACTTCGAGAATCGGAACTGGGGCAAGCAAGGAATTGGAAGGAGATGCAAGTTGATCTCTCAGTAGCTCAAGCTCTGCGTTAGCTTTGCTTAGTGATTCTCCCAACTCCCTATTTATCAACTGAGAGCCTATCAACTCTAGTTCTGTCAACGCGACACTTTTGTTAACTTCGGTTAGCTCGGATTTTAAAGGGTCCAGTTCTTTTTGTAAAGCCGTGGCTTTATCCTCATAATACATCTTCTGATTCTTCAACGTTGCAAACTCGCCATTCAAACGGTTTCGATCAGCTTGCCATGCCTCACGACAGCCGTCAAAGTGGGAAGCTCGTTCGGCTAAGTTGTTTTTTACTTTAAGAACTTCTTGATGCTCAAGTTTGGTGAATTCAAGGTCTCTTTCAAGATTCTTGTTCTTCTCTCTGGTCTTTCTAAGATCTCTCTGAACGGCTCTGACCTGCTCAATCTCATCGGCTAGTCTTTCATTCTTCCTCTTGCTTATATCATAATCACCTTCTAATCTTTTAATCTTTTGGTTGGATATGAGGAGTTGCTTCGTCAAGTCACCTTTCTCTCTTGTGAATTTATCCACTTCATCCTGATTCTTACGCAACAGAGCATAAGTTGTGGATGCATCCATGCTAGCCTGCAGTGCCAGAAGAATTACAATTTATGTATCAGGAGCTAGTGTATATAAACAAAAAGACAACCGGAAACGATGTAAGGAATTGAAGTACAAAATGGTTACCTTCAACATATGTCGACACATTCGTTCCAGGCCTGCCGTTGCGCAAAGTACTCTTTTATGTTTTGCTTTCTCTTTGGGAAGCCTCATAGATTCAACCAATCCTAAAGCAACTCCGTGGTCCTTAAAGCGTATCTTGGTCGGTAATCAAGGGATTCTCACGGTAATCCAAGCACTCGGAACTGGAACAAATGGGTTTGGAGTAAGTTTAGAGTTCAAAGATGTCGATTTAGTCTTTTTCCTTAAGCGAATGTCCTCATCTTGGGAAAGTGGAGAAGGAGATTTCCTTTTATTCGACTTAATGGATGGAACACGGTTATTGTCAGATACAATACTGGTAGAGTAGGTTTGTTCCACAATTTCGAGGTTCATTATCAATTCCGGATCGGATTGCATGAAGTCCACATTTTCAATATCAGTCAAAGGGAACTCGACATTACTATCTACCCCCATAGTGTCACCACCCACTTCAACATTTGACTTATTTGTATCATAAACAGAAAGTTGAAGGTTCGGTGTTTCCACTGTACTCTTGATTCCTGAGGATTGACCGCACTCTAGACTTTCAGTTCTAATGGGATTTTCATCTTCATCGAGAATGATAGCGTTGGAAGCTTGCCCAATTCCTCGTTCGGTATGTTTTTTTTTTATAGCCTTACTCACCTTCGCAAACCTGACAACCTCGGGAGGAGGTTTATTTGATTTGCTCGAAGCTCCCTTTTTTATGATAGAATTTGACTTGGAAATAAGACCAAGGACCTTCTTTGCCATAAAGGCCTCCCCCCTGGGTACGAAGTTGTAGCAGTTTCGGGTTCCCACCCATATACCCAACTCGGGCTCCAAAGCTTGCAACTCCATTGGTGACATAGTCGATACTCACGAGATTAATAATGGTCCGGAACTATGGACGCAGGCGTTTCGGAGTTTGGGAGTGCAATAAGGGCTATCCGCAAAGATCTCGTTCCACGAGTTAGTTAGAGGGGGTCCCACGTCCACTCTCTCCTTTGACAAAGAAAAGCCGGACCGGATCCTCTTTTCGATTATTATCAAAGGTGACATCACCCCATTCACCACCGCCACCGCGGATAGCATATTTACGCCCGGTAGTCATCGTTGTTTTACCTTCAGATAATATGACGCTGTTCACTCCTGGTTTAGCGAAAGAGTCGCGATCTCCATTATTTAGGATCATCGGTTTATAGAAGTATGATATCACTCCATAAGTCACCAATATATTGTGCTTTCGTCCCAATATGTGCATGTATGTGACATTGCGAATAAACCAAGGCATTACTCTGTTGATCGAGACTTGGAAGTACTCAAGGGCATCTACCATAAACGAAGGCAAGGGGAGTCGGAGTCCGACTTTCAGCCAAAAAGGAATATCAAGGGATTTTCATCGGTTCCAAGGTCGGCAGTCCATGGATATTCAATGTTGATTTCTTTTGGAATTGCAAATGTGTTACGGATCTTTTCCAAATCCGAAATATCACCGAATGGGATAATATTCCAGTCAAAAGTGGGGATTTTAGTTTTCGGCGCGGTCGAAAGAGAAACAGCGGTAATTGCTTTATAACCTGGAACTGCTATAGCAATTGAACTGAAACGGCATTGCCCAAGATCTTGAATCCAAACTGCCTTTGCTATTTAAAGGACCCGAAGCTGATGGGTGAGATATTGGAAGTAAAACTTTAGACAGAAAAACGTGGCTGTTGACACCTTGACACCCAATACTTCAAGTTCTTCTACACAAACCTTAGCACACTTTGGACTCAATCTCTCAATCAATCAAAGAAAGTACAGGTTCAACACCTTGTGTCTGGCAGTCTGCTAATGGAGAAATTATCACAGAAAAGTTTAACTATAAATTTGAGGTGGTAATGGAGGCTCACAGGAGGTTTATATAATGTTCAGAACTATAAAAGAGCTATGCAAATAGAAAGAGAAAAGGAGTTCAGCGAGGAAACGAATTCTAGTTGAAAGAGAAAAGGAGTTCAGCAAGGAAACGACTCCATCCACAAGTATAAAGATTCCACAAATAGAAAAGGAGTTCAGCAAGGAACGTTCAGTCAGGAGAAAATGTTGTTATCAAGTGCATTAGCAAGCAGAAAATTGTTAAAGGTGGCCTAGTTTCTCAAATTAAGCGCGAAATCGAAGTCATGCGACGCATGCATCATCGTAACATCGTAAAACTTTTCGAATTTCTTGCAACCAAGACGAAGATTTATTTTGTAATGGAGCTTGTTATAGGTGGCGAACCTAAAAAGAGTTACACTTACGGGTTATATAATATGAACGTGCCCGAACCTAAAAGAGTTTCATGTTCAACAATTCAAGTTTCACAAGGCTCAGTTCCAGGTGGCACTTGCAGGAGTTCAAGTCCGGGTCATCACAAGGCATTGTATGTCCAGATTTCTCCAAGTTCCTAATGTTCAAATCCGGATCATCACAAGGCATGGTAGGACCGGTTTTCACCAGGTTCGACCTAATATACAAGGTTCGGGGCATGGTCATGGCAGGTCCGAATTTACAGTTCCTTGCACTAAAGTAATGCGAAATTTTGCCGATACATTTTTACCCGGCCTTTTTCCTTAAGGGTTTGATTCACAACCCATGAATAAAAAAGGGGGGCATCTGTGTGTGCATATTTTAGCAAATAGATATGTAACACGTGGTAGCATCTTCGTAAGGCTCGGATATGGTCTTGGTGTGGGTAGAAAGTACCAGAACACACTTCAAGTCCAAATCCTCTTACTTCCTAGGTTCGGAAGTGAAATAAGAAGAGGAGGTTCGGAATTGGTTGGAATAGGCTCGGAGAACTGGAGGTTCGGAACCGGTTGGAGTAGTAGGCTCGGAGAACTGGAGGTTCGGATCTAGTTCGAGTTGTAGGCTCGGAGAACCAACTCCTGACTAGGAACACCAAATCCGGAACTACTAAGTTTGAAACTCCAACTCCCAATCCGAACCTAAAACATGTTTTTCTGTTGTTTAAATCAATAAAGGAGACCTATTTGACTTGGGAAACATTGGGCTTCTAGAAGAGTCAAAAAGAGACTTAACAAGAGACGGTCTCCTAGTTAAACACTAATTGGGAAACCTCATCTATTCTTATAAATAGAATAGTTGAACTACGCTTTGAGTTTGATTCCTATACACAGGATACGTAGGCAGCCATTAAAGAACGTGGTTCAACTCATCATCTTCTAAATCTCTTCTTCTTATTGATTCAATACTTCTAGTTGTTCTTTGATCATCAACAAAATATTTGTGTTTCTTGATTAAGAAAAATCATCACACAGATATGTTATTGCTGATGGGACTAATACCCTCTTCTGGCATGACCCATGGTGTTCAAGTCAGCCACTTTGCGAATCAACAGTAGTGAGAAACTCATTCTCACTGCCAGTTGATGCAAAAGTTAGTGATATTTTGAATCAAGGTAACTGGTCATCTCTGGTAACGTCTATTTCGGACGGTTCCTTGCAAAATCTCATCTTGGGTACTGAAGTGAATTGTTATCTTGACAAAGATGAAGTTATTTGGTCACCGAGCAACTCGGGTGAATTCTCAGTAAAATCAGCTTATGCAGCTCTGCGAAAAGAGAGACCAATGGTAAAATGGTATAGAGTTGTCTAGGGAAAACTCTCTATTCCAAAATTCTCTTTTACCTTGTGGCAATTGCTTTCAAATTGCCTTCCTACCCAAGATAGATTGATACAGAAGAAGACCTTGCAATTCTCTGAATGCAGTCTTTGTGGTATATCTTCTGAGCACTCAAAGCATTTATTCTTCGATTGTCAGTTCTCTAAACAGGTCTGGGCCACTGTGAAAAACAATCTTATACTAGGGGAGCTTGTTAAAGATTCTACTTCGGAATGGTATAAAATTTTTAGGCTATATAGACAAAGCTCCACTTGTGTCGATATTTTTAAAGTCTTTGTTGGAGCCACTGTTCATGAACTCTGGTGTGAAAGAAATAGATGGAAGAAGAAGAACATCTCTATGACGTCCCGACAGCTAAGCTCAAAGATTATGGCCTCAATGAAGCTATATCTTCAGAAGAATCTATCAGAAGTCAAAGACTTTTACTCCCTTCGAGCACTTGTTACCAGGTTGGGAATGCAACTTAATTTCAAACCTTAGGAAGTACTTTGGTACAAGTGGAAGCCAGCTGAACAGGAAGCTTTCATGCTTAACACGGATGGATCGGTCTAGCAAAATGGAAATGGCTATGGAGGGACCATTCGCAATGACTTGGGGTTTGTTGCTCGAGCTTATGCAGACTGCTCTTCAAAGAATTCTGTTATATATCAGGAGATCCATGCCATAGTAGTTGGGCTAAAGCAGGCCCAAGATTTAGGTGTTGAAAAACTGGAAGTCAACTCTGACTCTCTGGGGGTCATAAACATCTTAAATGGTATTGAGCGATGTCCATGGTATTTTTCTAATATGGTAGCCTATATTAGATGTCTTACAATCTCATTTATAAAATGCTCTTTCAGTCATATCTTTAGAGAAGGAAATCGGGTAGCCGACTACCTTTCAAAGTTGTATAGATCGCCAGAAGAGGGTGTTGTTTTCTTTTCTCTTCCTCTAGATGCAAAGTTACATTATATAATAGAGGAAGACAGAGTAGGTACTATGTATCCCCGTTTTTCATCTAATACAGGTTGAGGTCAGCCATAACCTCTAGCTTATTAAAAAAAACAAAATGTTGTGTATTGCATTGTCAGCAAAGATGTTGACAGAGGAAAAGGCTTCGCTGGTTTCTGCACCGACATGGTTCTTTGCAACGTCAGGAGTCCAAAAACCGTTCATACAGACAGAGTGAATGGTGAGAATGTTAGCTGTTCTGAGATAGGTAGTAGGAGCAGTAATAGGAAAACCCCAACACACCATGATAACTGTCACAATGGTTGGCAAAGGAGCTGACTTTTTCTTGGCACGTGAGATCGCATTCTAGAGAAATTGAATTATGCAAAAATCATTGCTTTTAGTCAGCAGGACCCAAAGTAGATGGAGGAAGGGTTTTGTTATTTCGGAAGTCTTAGATGTGCTGAGCACATTATAAGCTAGCCATTGGATCACAACTAATTAGTTATTTTGCAAGGATCGCTGATAAACAATGCGGTTTTTCCGGTTGTATTCGCCGTAAAGGATAGTTGCAAACATTAGATGCCTTATATTGCCGAATGGTGAATCCTGAAGGTGTTCCCCAGGGTTCGTTATGGGAATTTGATGATTTCCGGAGTCAATTCGCATTCGCATCCGTTTGCATGGACAAAGAATTGCCCGTTTTGGAAATAATCTCCAGTTTGCCTCTTGATGCCAGAAAGGACAGAGTCGTAACCATCACTAGCAGAGGCAGAAACATCAAGAGTAGACCAGGAAGGAGGGGGAGGCATGGCGTCGCCGTTTTCATACCTTTTTCCATCTAACCAAGAGATAGAAACAAGATCTGCAAGGAGTGAAAAATAGAAGAAATTAAAACCCTTGAACACAGTTCAAATTTTCATCAAACAATTTAAATATTCGACGAATATTAGGAGCTAATCCACAAAACAACAAACCTATGTACACAAATCCCTAACCAAAAATAGTTTTCCAAATCAGAAATGTTGAGCGACACATTAAGAAACCCTAACTCGTTCTCAAACAAAAATATGAAAAATCCAATTAAACCCTTGGTCTATAAGAACAAAAAGTGAATAAGAGAATTGAAGAGGAAGGCACGAAAATAAAAACCTAAATTTTCCAAACCCAAAAAAGAGAAGAATAATTGAAGAAGAAGAAGAACAACAAAAAGAAGGGAAAACAGACACTTACCTTCATTTTAGATGAGGAAGTGATGGTTACGTTTGAGATAACCACTTCTCGCCCTCTCTAAAAGAGAGAAAGAGACGAGTGCGGGATTCCAACCTTTGGTTTTAGTGTGTCTTTTATTTTTAAGATTTATTTATTTATTTTATTTCTGACAGTATTAATGTGTTAGTCAAACGTGACTAATTAATTATGATAATTATCTGAAATTAGGTAACGGATAAAGTGACATACTTACGCTTTGTAAACGTCAATAATTATTTAACGGTTAATAAACGTTACTAAGTGAAAAATGAATGCGTTACAAAATCACATTATTAGGTCTTTATTAGGTGATACGGGGCATAGGTGTTGGTTAAAGAAGGAAAGAAATGGATATTTAAAAAGACAAGTCTAAGATAATAGGGTCTTCAAAATATGTAACTAGAGAAAACCTTGTTCTGACTTTGCTTCTACACTTTGTTTCCATCCTTAGCCCTTTTGTTTTGGCTTTTAACTCTTTTGATTCTATTTTTTGGAGTTCTATTTTTATTTTTTTTTTTTTTTTTTTTCTTTTCTTTTTTTTTTTTTTTTTTTTTGAAGCAACTAACTAATTTTTGTTTACACAGGTTTTTCTCTTCTCTTTTCTCCACTCATCCTATTTCTCAAACTTATTCAGATAGGTAGGCTGATTTTATTTTTTATTTTGTTTTATTGGGTAAAGGATTTGTGGTTTGTGAAATGGCTAATGAAAAGGCTAAGTCAGGCGACTAGCGAAAAAAATACTTAGGTCAGAATTTCTGGCTATATTGATCCAAAGAGGGCCTAAATTCTCGCTTAAGATATGGTATGGTGATTAAGCAAGTGGATGTGTGATTTCTCTACTCGGATTTGACTACTCCCTTGTGTCATCACTCAGATATTAATTAATATGGGCTTTTTGGCTAGATGCTCATAGGATATGTATTTAGTATTCTAACCTAGGTCTCAGAAAATACTGCCAAGTACAATTATAGATGCTCATGTAAGATGTTCATGAAAAGATGCAATGACTATTACCTACATATTAATCTAAGTTTTAAAAATTAAATCCTAATTTAAGTACTACGTGAGATTTTTAGAGTAATATCATCATGGAGAAGGGAACAATACCATTATCACTAAGTGCATAATATAAACTATTTTTATGATTTTTATACTTTTCTAATTTTTATATGACAAATAATAATACGTAATATACAACCTAATATGTGCTTAAACATTTACAACATGTTTCTATACCACCCCCAAATAGAATCAGGCTTTGTCCCCAAAGTATGAAATGAAAATAAAGGATAGAGAGTACTATAGAAACGTACTTGTAAATGGGAGCACCTGAAAAAGAAGGTTAATCTATACTAATATAAAGAAATAAAAACCAACGCAACTCCTATATGAGTTCTTCCCGTTATGGGGATAACATGAAATAATAAATAGCGCTTGGGACATAAGCGGACTCTAACATAAATAAAATAATATTATACGTTCACAATTCAAGTGTGCGCATATCGTGGCTCCTATATGATTAGCTTCCAAAATTATGCGAAATAGTGAAATTTCACGAAATTAAGGTACCTAATTACATTATGCATCCTAATTAAATCAACAAGGCACATGAGTTCTATATTTCGATATTTATGCATGCAATTTTAATACGTGAGCGTACAATGTGCTAAAATTAAATATACCACCCCCAAATAATTTGGGAGAAGGGGTTCATGAAATAATTCAATAACACAATTAAATTACGTAACTAACTAACCTAGACTCTACTGGAGTAAACATGATAGGAAAAGGGTGGCAAAAAGTTTTGAAAAGAATGGCCAAAATACGCCACCCCCAAACAAAATTTGAAAACCATTTTAAAGTTTGAAATTTTTTGTGGCCTATACTCCATAAATGTGGTATTGTACAAAAACTTTGGTATTTTAAAGTCAGATTCCCTAGACTTACTAATATATTTTTATGTTTTTAATTTTTATATGTTTGATTTATTTGGAAAAACAAAATTATGAAAAAGAAATAAAAATGGAACTCACTACATAGAGAAACACTACTCAAATAACAAGAAAAAATGTAAGAGATGAATGCGTGAGTCACATGAAATGTGGACTAATGATCCGACACTTACAACCACTCACTCCAGAAAGACGGTCCGGTTACCTTAATGGTGCACTCCCATAACATAAGATTGGGAATGGAGTACACCGAAGAATAATAAAATGAGTCTTTTATAGTCAGATGCTCGAAACTTTATCTAATATATCTATTAACATGCAGTTTACCATAAATCAACAATCAAAAAAGTTGTGGGTCTTTCCATAAATAATTAACACAGAATGCACTCCCAAACAGAATTAGGTACCAAAACTTTCTATGACGTGGCTTAGTGGAATGAGAGCAAAGTCTAATGGACAGAGAACGTAATCGAGCATGCAACTTCTTCTTTTTCCTCCAACGAAAAGGTCTCCAAGTAAATGATGTTGAGAAAAAGAATGGTCTTGGAAAATACTTTGAATGTGGATAAGTGTTAGAAAGAAGGGGTGGAAAGAAAGAGTACGTGGGTTTAGAACAAAACTTATTTATAAGGTATGGTTGTATTGTCTCACATCGGGAAAGGAGGGGACCGGGTGGGTTGTCTTTAGGTATTATTTCCATATTAGGAGGGTTTAGAAAATCATGAAGCACAGGAGAAACAAGAAGGTTAAGTGCAAACTCAAGGTTCCTTTGGAAAAGTGGAAGGCGGGGAACATTCGTGATTGAAGGTGAATGAGGATGTGAGGTGGGTGAATGGTGCTCAACTATTGTTCTCAGTTCTAGATCATCAGAAGCCTTGAGATATGCAAGACATTCCTTAATAGGTAGGTCATAAAAATCACTAGGATAGAGGGTGAAAAATTCTTCTTCCGTCACAGCGTCAAGGGATGAATGGATGTTAATAGGAGGGGGCTCGCGAGGTGGCAAAGAAGGGTTGCAAAAGTGTCGAAGGAAATCTTCCTCGATTTCATCTATGTTCAGGGAGTCAAAATTATGATCTTTGTCTTCTTCCCTAAGAGGGGTATCTACTAGTGTGGGGATGGAAGTGTCGGCCGCACTAATGTGAGATACATAACTCTCAATGGACTTCACTTCTCTTTCTACAGGCAAACCTAGTTGTCCATGCTTGAGTCTAAACATGTTAACCTCCATAGAATAATTTCCAAAAGAAAGAGTCATTGATCTATCTCGACAATTGATTTTGGCATTGCCAAGAAAAGGACGCCCTAAGATGATGGGAGTAGAATCATGAGCAACTTCTGTGTCAAGAATAACGAAGTCGGCTGGGTTGTAAAAATCTTGAACTTTAACGAGAATGTTTTCAACTACACCTTTGGGATACTTAATAGAACGATCGTCTAACTGCAAAGTCATTTTGGTCGGTTTAAGTTCGTGGAGGCCTAGTTGTTTATATAAATAAAAAAGGAGTAAGTTAACACTCGTCCCTAGGTCTAACAATGCAGTTGTTATGAAGTAATCTCCCAAGGTACATTGTATAGTAGGATGACTAGGGTCTTTGTACTTAACAATTCTGTTATATTCAGATAAAGAGGGATATTGTTCAGTTAAAAAGGCTTCTTTGGGTATGTTGGTTTTCCTCTTCGTGGTGCACAACTCCTTTAGAAACTTAGCATGTCCAGGTAGACTTTTTATAGCATCAAGAAAATGTAGGTTTATAGTCAAATATTTAAACACTTCCTTAATCTCATCAAAATTCTCGTCTTTTTTAGACATAACTAGTCTCTGGGGAAACGGTGGTTTTTCTCTATATTTAGCATAAGGGTCAACAATATTATTAACCTTGTTTTTATCTTTAGCGTGAAGGCGAACATATTTATGAACCATTATTTTATCTTTTGGTGGATTTCTTTTTGGTTGTGGTTTAACTTGTACTTTTACAGTTGTAGGGTCTTAAGTTTCTATGATAGTATTTGGTATGGTTTCATTTTCAACTTCTGTTTGTGGGCAATTTTCAGGCATAGTCACTTTGTTATCAACTACTCTCCCAGAACGAAGGGTAGTGACGGCCTGTAGGTCCCCTGGGGTTATATTACCATTACACTAAATATTGTTTACTTCAAAGGCATTGTTTGTTGACTTAGGATTAGGCACAGCTTGACTTGGAAACACGCCTTTTTGGTTATTAGTGCGGGTAGGAGAAATATTAATAACCTTTTGGCACAAAGGCTGCATCATTTGCATCGTTTGTTGTAGCATGTTAGAGTTTTGATCATGCTGATCTTTCATCAAGTTGGAGTTTTGTTGCATAATTTGATTTTGTTTTTCCAACAACTACGTCCTCTGTAGATGGTTTAACTGGTGGAGTTGTCATAGGAGGAGTGATTAGAATTAAGGTTTGTTGAGTGTTTATGTTATGATTTTGATAGTACTGAGGTACGTTCTCTAAATTTCTATTATGGTCACCTAAATTTCCTTGTCCTAGATATTGGTTAATTTGGTGGAAGTTTGTAGTAGGCCTAACGTTTTGATAATTAAAACGTGGAGGTGTAGGTTGTTGTTTTTTATTATAATTATTGTTCTACCTCCATTGTGTGTTAGGGTTGGTGGAAGTGTAATTATCTACGGGTTATGGTAGAGGTGAACTGTAGAGTAAGGGACAAAAGGAATTGGTATGGTTGGGATTAAATCAGACATTACATGGAGGGGAGTTGATGTTCATGACTAGAGTGGGTATCGCTTCTTGTTTATGAACAGAGAGAGCATCTACTGTTTTAGTAAGGGATTCAATAAGAGTTTTAAGCTCATGGTTAGGTTTAACCTCAAACATACTGGTTGCCTTAATTGTTAAAGAATAGTGGGAGTAATTGTTACCTCCCCAATTGTTGCTTTTCTTGGATTGATTATCTAAGAAGTTATAAGTATCTGTGGCTCCTTTACTTAAGAAATTACCTCCATTCATTATGTCTAGAGTCTCCTTATGGTGTTGAGATAGACCTTTGAAAAAGGCACGAACGAGTGTGTCTTTTCCAAGGTTATGATGGGGACACTCTACTAGAAGATCAATGATACGATTCCAAGCCTCATAAAAAGATTCATGAGCCTTTTGGCAAAAGAAGTGAATATTTTGAAGCATTTTGTCAGTCTTCTGTGGTGGGTAGAATTGTTCTATAAATAATTCAACTAGTTTTTCCCATGTGTCGACAAAGTTCGACTTTTGTGCTGTTAGTCAAGCAGCCGCTTTGTCAGCTAGGGTGAAAGGAAACACCCTTAGCTTTATTTGTTCAGGTCTTACGTTAGGATGATGAAATGTAGTAAGAACTTGTTGTATCCTACTCCCTTTATTTCCTCCCCTATTTGGTAGTGGGTGGGCTTACTATGTTTACTACTAAATCTTTTCAAACCAACAGCCAGGCCACTTGAGAATTGAGGGAGGTTGTCCGTGTGTGCACGTTCCTTAATTAGATAACCCCAATTCTTTTAGTTTTCTAGACACCGTATAGTATGAAAAATTTATTATGAAATACTGGAGTTGGTGGGCATACGAGTACTATATTGTACTCGAGAGGTAATTTTGCAGTCACTATAAAAAAAAAAATTATTCTAATTAAACTAGGGCGCGGGCGCACTCTCAAGTAAAAACAAGAGGCTGAAGTTTTTAGGCTCAGGTCGCGGGGGTGCAAGGAGTTGGATTTTCAACTCGTATGCACTTAAACAATAGCAGAAATATTTTGAAAAAATACAAACAGTAAAACAGGTTATGTTTTTTCGAATAGTGAAATCAGTTTTTTCAACCTAAATATGCGGTGCCATTTGATAACTAAGATTTAATAGATGTGAAAACAGTATTTTTACATACTAAATCATGCATATCAAGTTAATAATCATACTCTCTAAACATGTTGATATATAGGAGTAGTCGTGTTCGATCCACTCTAGCTTTTTTGCACGTACTTGAATGCTTATCGAGACTAAACAAACTAATTCACTAATGAGAGAGTAATATGATGTGAAAATAGTAAATCTAAGGTACGAAACAGTGATTTAAATGATGAGAAAGATGATAGAGAGAGGAAATTCCACCACACAATTCGATTGACTATTAGTTTAGTTATCGAATTGCTTGTTTAATACCTAGTTAATACCAACTCATCTCTGATCAAGGTTTCACTGGCATGAGAGATTAGCACCCCCACAAATCTCTTTGATGGGGGTTTCTAATATCTAGTTCAACTTTATAATTTTTATCTCTAAACAATCATGATAATTAAACTTGAAATGCTATTCTAAACAACAACCATTCTAATTAATCAATCATCCTCACGTGGCTTTATTAACCCCCTCTAATGGAGGTTTTAGCCTTGTGTCATCGGATTGAAACTACTTAAACAATAATAAGAAGACATTAAAATAAAGAAGAATAACAACTAATGCTTTTATTGAAGAAGGTTTAATGGTGGCTACAAACCCTAATTCTAAACTATACTAAAATAAAGGGTGGGGGAGAGAAAGACATAATTAATACTAAACTAATGAGGGAGAAGCCAACTTAAGTTTAGCCTTAATCTTCTTTATATAGGAGAGGATTAAGATTACAGTTTCGTGCATAAGCTTGGACGCTAGACTTTGGGCCTTTAAAGTGAGCACAAAGTCCATTAGGTTAAGTCTAAAAGGCCCAATGCTGCTAGAAAAATAGTTTAATGCCTTTTTATCCCACCTTTACAGATCTGATTGGGGCAAGGTCAGATCCATTGGAAAACTAGTTCTGAGCCGGTCTTTTTGACATAAAGTAGGCCAAATTCTGAAACTTGAGTCCAAAGATATACACTTTTGAAGTTCTGATGGTTTTTTGTCATTTTTTTACCCGAATTGACTTTGACTTCCCAGCTTTGACTGGGCTAAAAATGCTTTTTCTCCTTGATTCTTGGGCTTTAAGCATAAAACTCTTCTAGCAATCATTTTGACTCATTTTCCATGCAAAATACCATCTTTAAGAACATAAATAGCTTCAAGACCTGAAATACACAAAAACACATAAACAATACTAACTCTTATTTATTATAAACATAATTGGTCTAAATGTAATACTATTAAGGGGTTTAAACTATACTTTTAGGTGTTTATCATAAAATAAAAGGGAGGAGGGAGAGAAAGCACCTAGACTTCATCTATGGTCATGTAGGAGTATTGTAGTTTTTCATTTCGAGTCCTTACTTTCAAGTTTTTATTTGCTGTATTTACTTTTTGTTATTCAAGTTCTTTTCAATCCAAGTTTTCATTTAAGTTCTTGTGTTTTTTGCAATCTTTACACAATGTCTTTTTATTCAAAACAAAGTTTCCTTGCATTAACTGCATTCAAGTCATCATTCAATACAAGTCTTTTCATTTTTCTACAAACAAACCAAAGTATGAACTTTAAGGAATCAACTATATTTCCCCTTTCATCAAACTCCCATTCATCCATCTTCAACTCTCTATGGTGAACCTCAAAACCCACTAACACTCAATAGAACATTAAAATGGTGCCGCTATCATGGATTGGAAGAAGTGGATTCATGGTTGAGCTTTGTGGGAAGCAACACTGTACCCCCTCCATTTCTTGTTTTTCATTTTTTTTGTCATTTTATTTCGTTTATTTTCAGTATTGATTTGTTTTGTTTCAAATCTAGGCACATTGTTAAACTACTGGAGAGGAGCTAGAGCTGCTAACGAAAACCGAGCAAACTTCACCGGAATCGGAGGGACGACCACCCGTTGACCAGGCCGTGATCGCCTGGCCACCGGCGCGCGACCTAGTCCAGCCTCCTCCAGACCCTTCTCGATGGGTTTTTGATAGTTTGATCTACTTTGTCTTATGGTTTCAACTACATATCAGGATTTTGTAATTGAATAGTATAAATTAGTGAACTTTGTTGTGATATATATAAAAACAAAAAAAAAAAAAACTTAATAGTATTTATGATATATTTGGATGAGTTGATCACTTGGTTGAAGTTGTGCAACTTACCAAGGATTAGAGTTTTCATTGCCTTAAGAAGTTCAAGTGTGCGAGGCAAGTCGTGAATCATACGCTAGCACACTTTGAATCAACTTGGTAATCAACACTCTAATTACGATTAGTTGTAGTTAATCTAGTAAGCATTAGTATTATTTTACTTTTATGTTTTGGGCCCTTGATGGCAAAGTTGTATAATTATAAAAACCCGGATTATGGGATTTTTAAGTAGGCTTTTTTGTAACATAAAACAGGGAATGCTCGAACGGTTGGGCATGCTTCTCAGATCACGCGCCAACCAACGTCGCCTTCACCTCAAGCAGCGTGTAAACACGACTTGAGAGGTAAATTCTAAACTTCCTTAAAGCCCATGTAAGAGGATGCCTTGTATGTTTCAAGCATGCTTACATTATTATTTTATTTAAATTTTCGTACTGCAATTTCAATTCACGCGTAATGCTAAACTTGAGCCACATAACAACCCTTGGGAGGTCATTACCTAATGTAGATAAATCGGATGTTGCTTGTTACTTGAGGCCCAACCAAACAAATAAATTAAAATCAATCAACTAGAGCCTAAATAGTCACGCTCCTCCAAAGAAGGACAAAAATATAGCCATGAGGATTTAGAGTAATCAATTACCAGATTCCGGTAGACTAACTACCTTCCTCACTCCCCTCCCCCAGATTCACCGTGAGTGAGTTTCTTTGTAGCACACCACTTGGTGAAGTGATTGCTTACTCTTCTGAGCTGTGTAGTAGATCCATCCTAGTTTCGCGCTCAATTGTTCATTTGAATAGGGCATAGTAATCTATAGACCAAGCAAATATTTTCAAAAAAAAAAAAAAAAAAAAAAAAAAAAAAATTCTATTGTTTGTGCATCATCCTTGTTTGAGCATTCATAGCTTATCACTGGTTATTTCATTGTCCGTCATATACCAAATTTGAGTCTACTACTGGAAATCTTTATGATTACAAACCTTAATTTTCAAATTTCCTTAGTACCCCATACAATCAAGAGTTTTCTAATCATGCTGACAATTCATGTAATTCCACCACAAATAGTCAACCACCATTCGTATCTCCACCTGGTCAGTCAAATTACGGTTTCATTAACGGTCCATCACCATACATATCTCAGTCCATACCAAATTCATGTTCCACTCCACCATCTATCACAGACCAACTCTAACAAATAATGGCCGAACAATAAAAAAACAATTCAAGAAATGACACAAACCTTGTGTTTTCTCCAATCCAATTCAAATAATACCCTTTCTGACCCCGATATTCATGACCAATCAAATCCCTATCAACCTCCACCTGACTATCGTGAGAATTCCAGCTATTATGACGATGACTATATGCCTGAAGTCACAGTTTCTCTCACATGCCTTAATGCATCATCACCCATAAATAAGAAAACCCAGGCAGAATAAACTCAATAACCAATGTTAGAAAGTAATGATAACTATGAAATGAATAGTCTACCTACGAAATGAACTATGACTTCACAACGTAAGTAAACTAGAACTAAACTTTTACGTGGTTGATTATCAAAGTTTCCTACTCTCAAGTCTATCGAAATAGAGTGGAGTAACGAATTCGTTCCACTCCTAGTGCTCTAGCATGGATGTTTTCTAATCTAACTAGTCGTTTTTAAGTCTATGAGAGTTTTACGAAGGGAATTATACTACGATGCAACTACCCACCAGATGCAACTAGTCGGTTATCAGAATACTAAGGGAATGCTACGTTGATTCTATGATAAGGAGTTAGAGGGGGATTGATTCCACCTTAACTCAACTTAATCCACTAACGGCACCTAATCGTCAGTAATCCGAATTGAATCGCCCAAGCAGAACAATTGGTTATTCCTAATCCCTAATTATACATGGCATTTCTACCAATTCATAACTAGCATGTGAACAATTAAACCCATTCTCATGGTGAACTAATCGCCTCTAGAGTGGAATAGAAAATCGACGACTTTCACGATAATCGAATCAAGCTTTCATCAAGGCTTCACAACCCCTCTAATGGAGGTTTAGCCTTGAATCATTCTGCAATCATTTCCATTCAGATTAAAACTAAACATAATATAAAGCATTGAAATTTACTTAGTTTAACAATAATGAAATCTAATTTAATGACTAAATTGAAATAAGGGCCGACAGAATTGAAATTAGATCTAGAATTGGAATGACAAAAATCAAAATGGATAAAGAATACTACTTTATTGATCTAATCAAATGAAGAACAAGATTCAAGGTTTAATCTAATAAAATGAATAAGATTTGAAACTATACTTAATCAAAAACAATTAAATAAAACTAGATCTAGAAGCTATTTTAATGGCTACTTTCTATTCTAAGCTATCTACTATTTTCTAACTACTGGCTATTGACTGCCATTAACACTGAGTCAAGCTTTTGTTTTTATACATCCAGATCCAAAAATCGTGCATGGGCTTGGAGCCATGTTTTGGGCCAGAGAATCAGGCCCAAAACCCAATTCTTTCAGTCCAAAAAGGCCTCTTCAGCTGCAGTTGGCTTCCACAGACTTTTCGTCCACTTCTGCTCCTGTGATTGGTTCAAGGCTTAGACCATTGCAAAGCTCTTTCCGAGCTGGTCGTTTTGACATAAGGTAGGCCTCAATCCGAGGTCTGAGTCCAAAGATATGGCATTCGAAGTTCTCACGACTTTTGCTCCTTTATCTCGCTAAAGTGGCACATTTCTCACACATAATGGACTTTGAAGCCCGAAATGCATAAAAACGCGTGTCGTGATTAACTCTTACTTATTATTCACATAATTGGTCTAACAATATGATTATTAAGGGGTTAAAACTACAGTTTTGGGCTCTTATCAAACCACCCAAAAAAGATTTTGCTTGTCCTCAAGCAAAGATGAGAAATTAGAATAAGTGACCAAAAATGGAGTTCTACCTAATCTCGTTTACTGAGAGTGCGATTGCATTGACCATATGCAACAAGGCCTTAAACCACTAGGAATTCCCTAGTGGACGAAGTTATAGCCTCGTGAGAGTTTTCCAAATGAAGGTACTCACAAACTTCATCTATACTACAACGACTAAGAAAATAAAACTATTGTTTCCTTATTCATGCTCAACTATCTATACATCTCTCTAGCAATTACATAAGAATAACCAGTCAAAACCCTAAGTTAATATATGCATAATAATCAATCATCTACAATAAACATATATACAATGAGTAGTACTATCAAATGTTTAGCGGGGTTTGTTTCTCGAGAACTTCGGAATAAGCGTCCCCTTAAGTAGGTTCTCACAATAATAGTCAAGAAACAACACTCTGATTTTTCCACTCAAGTTTCGCTACTCCAGTGTACAGTGGGCACACTTTACCTTACAATCTCAATGACAACAAGGAAGCCGGGGTCGATCAAACACATCTGCCACTTACTATCACACTAACCTATTCCTAATTGAGCTAGAGGTCTTTATTAGGTGTTACGGGGATTAGGAGATGGTTTAAGAAGAAAGGAAATGGATATTCTAAAGGACAAGTCTGAGATAATAGAGTCTTCATATTATGTAACTAGAGAAAACCTTGTTATTTACTTTTGCTTCTACAATTTGTTTCCATCCTTAGCCATATTTTTTTTTTTGGCTTTTGACTCCCTTTTATTCTATTTTTCGAGTTTTTATTTTATTTATTTATTTTTTATTTATTTATTTTTATTTTTTATTTTTTTTTTCTTTTCCTTGGATGGAAACTTCTTTTTTTTTTTTGAAGCAACTAACTAATTTTTGTTTACACAGGTTTTTCTCTTCTTCTTTCTTCACTCATTTTATTCTCAGACTTATCTTCATTGGGTAGGTTGATTTATTTTATATATATATATATATATATATATATATATATATATATATATATATATATATTTTTTTTTTTTTTTTTTTTATTTTGTTTTTGTTTTGTAACAGGGGTAAAGGAATTGTGGTTTATGGAAGGGCTAATGAAAGGCTCGAGTGGCGACTAGCGGAAAATAATTCATAGGTTTGAATTTACGGCTATATCGATCCAAAGAGCGCCTAAATTCTCACTTAGGATATGGTTTAGTGATCAAGCAAGTGGACGTGTGATTTCTCTATCCGGATTTTACTTCTCCCTTGTGTCATTTCTCAAATGTTTATTTCATATAAGGCTTTAGGCTATATTCTCACAGGATTTGTAGAATAAGTACTCTAGCCTAGATTTCGTAAACTTATCGCTAACAATCATAGATACTCATGTAATATATTTATAGATAGATGCAAAGATTATTACCTACGATTAACCTAAGTTTCTAACAATTATTACGATGCAACAGCTATGTGAGACTTCTAGATTGTTAAAAGCATGGAGAAAGAAACAATACCAATATTCCTAAGTGTATAGCATAACTTATTTGTTTATATTTTTAAATTTTTGAAATTTTTAACTAGAAAACAAATGCATATTATATATTTATATCCTAGCAGATGTCTTAATTAGACGTGTTTCTATGCCCCCCCAAACAAAAAGCATGCTTTGTCCTCAAAGCATTGTAAATAAAGAGGGTAGGAAAAATACCATTGAAGCGCGTGAAATTCAGAAACATCTGCAAAACAAGGTTAGAACTAAAACTGACCCAACTCTATAAGAGTTCCACCCATTATGGGGTTAACATAATTAAATTGCTTGGGACATAAGCAGACACTAACAGAACTAAAACTTACCTCCACTCCCGTTGTTATTCGTCATCTTCGTAATCCTCTACTTCTATAAAGAAGTGAGGTTCCTTCGCGTCCTGCCATGCTATGATAATTTGCCAGGCTTCACGCCATTTATCATCTATGGTTGCTAACCTATTAAGTGCTACTTGGTCTGATGGGGTGTAGGGTGCAACCTGGTGAGGTTGTATCCGCCACCCATGCCAAGTCATTGCACGGAAAGATCGAATAATACTATTGGTGGGTCACACCGTGTCTACCTTAATCCAATCCGTGAAACGTGTACAAAAAACAGGAAAAAAAAACATAGCATAATACGTGAAATTAGAACAGGCATAAGAAGGTACTTATGCCTCATGGTATGGGCTCGTGCTAAACTAGACATCAAAGTCCTGGGAAGGTCATAGAACCGGGCGTCCATTGGCTAAAGCAAGGAAAAACGCTGCAAGTGGCGTCATTCACGTAAGAAAAACGCCATTCCCTAAAATGTTTAGCATAATCCAAAACATAACAGTTCCTATGTTCATGGATAGGCTACCAAGGGCAACGTTATAGTCCCCTTGGTCCTCAATACGGAAAATGCCTGCCCCATAAGCCTCGTGCAAAGACTCATAAGTATAGACATGCATATTATCGACCCAATAGCACCATGGGTCTTGTATCTCAGCGGGCATAGCAAGTCCAAGAACAAATGCTAGCAAGAACCTGGTAATTTCCATTGGTTCATCGTCAATGGTGATGGAGAACACTTGTTCTCCATCCGGTCTCTCAAAGAAAATGCAGTTATTATAGAAATAAGATGCAAGTGCTGAAGAATAAAGTTCAGCCGGTCTTACCATAAGAGGTTCCCAGCCAACATATGTGATCACCTCGCGAAACCAAGCACCGTAAGTAGTGCTTTGGAACAAATCTTCGAAAGACTGTTCCGGTATTATTATGGGAGATGTCATCTCAAAACTACGTTCTGGAATCGTTGCAAAACGACCGGGCACAACGCGCGAAAAATTGGAATTTTTCTCGGTCCGAAGAGAAGTCGCGCGCGGGCCTCGAGTATTTTAGAATTCCAAGAACTTAGCGCTGGTCGCTGACTTGACTTGGTAGCGGGCGCCCCTGAAAGCAAATTTTTCCGACAGAGTGTAGGGCGCTGAGCGGCTAACTAGGCGTGGCGCCCGAAGTTGCGATTTTGTGAAAATGGAGACGAAACGCGGGGAATCGCGGGTGTGAAGGGTGAGTGATGGGGTTTAGGTGTAGTGTGAGTTGTTGAGAGGTAGATTGTATCAAGTTTATATAGGTTTAAAGTTGCTAGAATGGATCGGAAAGTTGCCAAAACTAATTACGGCAGTTTCCGAAATCCTAAAATTTCCAAACTTCGAAAACGGAAACAACTCATATCCCCGGATTCTCGATTCGGACCCAATTATCTCTTATTTGGATTTTATGATTGAATGTACCTATTTAATCTAGATTTCATCCTACAATGATTCTCAATCATAGATAGGCCTAAACTCCATATTTTCACCTTACTCCGCAGTAAATTCTAACACTAGGGTTTTATAAAAAATACAGCTTGAAATGATAAAACCACCCCCAAACAAGTTGGGAAGGTGGGATCAATATGAAACAAGCACACATACTGAAAATAACCCCTTATATTATAATTTTCATTCGGAGGTCCTTTCACTTACAAAATTCAAATTACGAGAATAAAAATTACATTACAATAAAAAAACAACAAAAATAAATAAAACAACAACTTATAAAACAAAAATAACTACGACTATCACTCCTCATCCTCTCTAAACAAATTTCGCCCGGTGGTGGCCGAGGGCACGATCTGTAGTGGTGGCTCCCCGGGCTCCGGAAGGTCCAAAGCAGCGAGTCGTCCTTCGTCGACGACGCCATGCCTCGTGAAATATTTGTCCTCGAGGCGAGTCCAGTATGAGGTAGGAAGCCTGCTAGCATATCCACTCTAAACTGGCGCTGGGCTTCCATCTCAGCCCTCGCCTGCTCCCATCTCTCATCCTCCCTCTGGGTGCGGATCTCGAAGTTGTGATGAATGGTCGCCTGTCAAGTCCGGAGGTCTGCACAGAGAGTGTTGAGTGAACGCATGCCCCTATGAAGCATAGCCATGTGCTCAGCATCAGACCAACACCTCTGGAAGGCATCCGTATCAAAGCAAGTCCCATCCTCCTCATCCTCCTCCGAATCATCCTGCTGTCCCCCAGCTCCACCATCCTCTTCTTCTTCCTCTCTATCCTCAGCCCTCCTCCAAACTTGTTGGACACACTCCTTATAGATACGCGGGTTACGGTGCAGGGTAATGTAAATCCTCTCAGATGCAGGAGTTGCTTTCATCTTCAGCATGATCTTAGTAATAAGCACGCGGGGAGAGGTGCCAAAGACCTTCCCCCCCTAATAATGTTCAAGAAAACTCCGGGATGCAGAAATCATACTTCGCTCCCCGGAGTACCCATAGGACGATGGAGGCAGCTCGGACCGATGTCATCGACCTTGTCCTTGCCTAGGACATTCCGACCAATCCACTGAGTTGTAGCCAGTTGGTTGGTCCTGAGGGATGCCTGGCGAACACAATGGGAGTTTGGATTGTAACTCCCATTGATGACAGTAACGCCCATCAACGGCTCTACCCCGTCAAACTGGGGCTCCTGTAAGGTGGCCTCCAGATGGATTCTAGGCGGAATGCCTAGAATCTCAGCCAACAGCCCAGTAGTCAACTCCCTCCTCTTCTTCTTCACCAACACAAAAATCCTACTCCCTTCCAACTCCCTGGTGTTGTAGAACCGTCGGACCAAGTCTTCATGGTAGAAGTCTTCGGTCGAGTACCAGAGACTATTCCAGTCTCTACTAGCCATTTCGTCACCGTAAAATGGCGCGAAATGGTCGGCAGTGAAAACTTGCTCCGGTATGATTCGGCGTTGTTGAGCCATTTGAAGTTTGAATACGGTTTGGGGTTTGTAGAGGGTGTGGTAGTGGTGGTTTAACTTGACCGACTGAAGGAACAGTGGTGGTGGCGGTGTGGTGGCGGCGCAGCACCAATTTTTTTGATTTTTTCGGTGGTTTTTCTTGGGTTAAATTGGTGGAGTTTGTTTTGATTGGTGTTTGAAGTCGATTGGGGTTGGGATTTGATTTTTGGCGTGGGTTGTTTTTAGTTTTCTTTTTATTTGATTTTTGTTTTAGGTTTAAGCTTTAAGCTTGGCGTTAATGGCGGTGGAAGATGAAGAACGCGATGAACTGTTCGTGAGAAGGTAAGAGCGCGAGCGCGCTCTCCATGGGCGCGGGTTGGGCCCAAGCCCAAAATCGAAATTTTTGATTTTTTCGATTTTTTCGCGAATTTCAAATCAAAATTCCCGCTTCGTTACCGGTCCGATTTTTGCGAATGAGATATGGAAATGATCAGGAGAGAATTTCCTATCCAATGATCCATAAAACACTCTATTCCGACTTCAGATGACATACGTGATAGTGGAAAACGCCTCGAAATGCGTGCATGACGTAAGTTATGCGAACGAATGAAATCTAAATTAATAGATTATGTCAATCCGAATCGTAATACAATAAAACGGCCTAAGCAACTCTAATGGGACATAAAACATTTTAGTATGCGGAACATTTAACACCCCACCCCCAAACAAATTTTTACAACGAAGCTTAGAAAATTTGTTTTTAGCAGTGGGTCTTTTAAAGTCAGATTCCCGAGACTTCCTAGATTACTATGTTTATTTTTATTTTTTATTTTTATTTTATTTTTAGAAGGAAAAACAATAAGCAATAAAGACATAATTCACACCATAGAGAAACATGACTCAAAAATCCGAGAAAAACATGCAAGAGTGGAAAACGTGAACTATGTGAACCGTGGACTTAGGATCCGGTACTTACAGCCACACACTCCATAGGGAGGGCCCGGTTACCTTAATGGTGCACTCACCAATATATTGGAATGAAAGGAAATGCACCAACACAGAAATTTGAGTCGTTTATAGTCAGATACTCAAGACTTTATCTAAAACATATGTATGAACATGCAGTTGATCATATATCAACAACCGAAATAGTTGTGGATCATTCCATAAATAAATATCCCAGAAAACATATCCAAACACAATCAAACACCAATTTTCCCTATGACTCAACCTAGTGATATGAAAGGGAAGTCGGATTACCCTATTGTGTAACCTATCATGCACCTTCTTTTTAATTTTTGAATGAGTGGGTGTTCTAGTAAATAAGTGTGGAAAAGTGAATGGGTGTGGAGAATATGGTGGATATGGATAAGTTGTAGAAAAGACAGCCTGTACACCGAGGATGTGGTTTTAGCAATTGAACTCATTCATTGTGTGTGTAGGGACTGCCTCAATTCTGAAAATGAAGGTGTCAAGTAGTTTGTCCTTCCTCAAGTATCCGTTTGCTAGGAGGATTTAAAAAAATTATGAAGCACGAAAGAAACAACAGGATCGATCGGCAAAACTCGAGATTCCTTTGAAAGGGTGGAAGGAGGGGAGTCGAGGTGGATGTTGTGGAAGTTAGTTCTTGATAGGGTGAATTTTCACCTACTCGAAAAAACTCATCAAATTCCTCATCTAGATTGGTCATATCCACATTACTATGGTAGTCCTCTACATCTTTGAGAAAGTCATCTATCCCGTCCTCATCAATAATATGTGTATCGACTAGTGTAGGAATGGAAATATTAGAGTCTGACTTTCCAAAGGAAAGAATTTTGGGCATATGACTATCGGGGAACGTGTTGTTGAAATAATCTCGAGCAAAGCTCTCGATCATGCTAACCTCTCCATCCATAGACGAATCGGGTAACTGTGTCCTTGTTTTAAAAACATTGACTTCAACAGCAAGATGGCCAAAAGACATGGACATTGAACCATCACGGCAATTAATGAGCGCATTGGCAGTTGCCAAGAAAGGACGCCCTAGAATGATCGGGACAGAGTCGTTAGCGACTTCTGTATCGAGGACTACAAAATCAGCCGGATAGTAGAAATCCTGAACTTTTACCAACACATTTTCGACTACACCCTTAGGATACTTAATAGACCGATCAGCTAATTGCAACGCGTCATTTTAGTGGGTTGCATCTTGTCTAGACCTATTTGTCTATACAAATAAAATGGGAGTAAGTTAACACTAGCCCCCAGGTCTAATAACGCGGTCGTCGTATAGGAATCTCCTAAGGTGCATTGTACAGTAGGACGACCAGGGTCCTTGTACTTAACAATTCCATTACGTTCGATAAGGTTGGGAATTGTTCCGCGCTAAAAGCGTCTTTTGGTATATTTGTCTTACGCCTAGTAGTACACAATTCCTTAAGAAACTTAGCATGATATGGTAGCTTTTAATAGCTTCGAGGAAGGGAAGGTTTATAGTTAGATTCTTGAAAACGTCCCCTAATCTCCTCGTAATTTGTATCCCTAGTTAACATGGCTAATTTTTGTGGAAACGGTGGTTTCGTCTATATTTAGCAATGGTATCACCGGATGTTTAACCGTGGCTTTATGTTTCTTAGGTTGTGTTGTAACCGGTACCTCTACAAAGGTAGGCTCTTCATTTCTATTTGGTATCTAGTAAAATAGCAGGTGTAGGGTTATTGGTGGGGTAACTATAGGCATAGTTACCTTGTTATCAACCACTCTCTGCCGAATCCGGAGAGTGGTGATGGCATTTATCTCACCTACATTTTCATATTCATTACTAATATTATCGGTGACCTCAAAGGCTGTGTTTGTTGTTTTAGGATTAGGTATTGCGTTACACGGAAACACACCTTTGGGTTGGGCTTTATCTTGAGCCAACCTGTTGGGTTAAATTATTAACGGATTGTAGAAAAATTTGTTGGTTAGATTGAGCCATGGTTTGGAAAAGTTTTTGGCTCACTTGTATGAAGGTGTCAAGACGCGATCCGGTTGGGTGGGTGTAGTGTTCACGGGTGGTGTTACTTTGGAACTATTTCCGTGAATTATTTATTGGTGGATTTTGATAGTTATTATTTACCTAACGATACCTCTATTAGCATTATAATTATTATAATTACCTTGACCTTGTGCTTGACCTTGTCGAGGTTGCACTTGGTTGTTATAATTATTAAAATTACCCCGACTCTGTCCTTTGTCGTAGTGGAGCTTGGTTAAAGGCGTGCGTTGGCCTAACATATTGATTATTGTACCCTTGAGGTGTGACTTGTTGGTTATTCCTCCAACCGGTTGGGATTTTGTCTCCAAGGGCGTTAGGTTCACTATTAATGGAACAAGCCTGTTCATAGGCTATAGGGGCGATGGGAATCGGGATGCTTTCGGGACTCCAACATGAAACTACATGGATTTGAATTTACATTCATAACGGGATTGGCTTTTGTTGTACGTAAATGGCATCTACCTTTTTAGTGAGGGATTCAATTAGAGTTTTAAGCTCGGGATCTGATTTAACCTCAAACATATCTTGGTAGCCTTAATCGTGGAAGAAGAACTAGCGGAGCGGGATATCATCACTACCCCCCCTTGTTATTTCGCTTAGTTTGATCCTCTAAAATTTATAAGCCTCCGAGGGCTCCTTTACTTAAGAAACTACCCCCATTCATAATGTCAAAGACTTCTTTATGGTGATGTTGAAGTCCTTTGAAAAAGGCACGAACTAACGTGTCTTTTGCTAGGTTATGGTGTGGACACTCTATAAGCAGATCGGTGAAACGATTCCAAGCCTCGAAAATGATTCATGAGGATTTTGTCGAAAAGAAATGAATCTTGGAAAGCATCTCATCCGTCTTGAGGGGGGGTGGGTAAAATGTTCCATAAACAAATGAACAAGTTTAGCCCACGAGTCCACGAATTAGGCTTTGGGCAGTTAACCAAGACGCCTTATCGGGCCAAGGTGAAAGGGAATACCCTTAATTTAATTTGTTCAACCAACCGTAGGATGGTGGAATGTTGTTAGGACTTGTTCAATCCTACGATATATCTTTGGTAAAGGTTTTTCATGGTCTAAACCATGAAAAAGCGGGTAACAAATTAAAAATATTTGGAGGGATTCTGAAATCCCGGTGGGTCTGCTAGAACGATGCAAGATTTGGGGCTATCGCCAAGGCTTTGTAGAAGTCCGAGAGAGGAGTCTCTTTTCTTCCCCATTATATCGGTGGTGTGTGTGGAATAGTAGCTAGAGGTGTAGTTTGTGGTATACTAGATAGACTTGTTTGTTGATGTTGTTGTGTATTTACGTTAGGTGTTTTGTTCGCCGGACCTTAATCTCATGCAAGACTAAGTCGAGCTTAACTAAACATGCAACACTCCAACAATTTCGATGTACTAGTATAAACCTCTAACATGAGATGCGAGGTGTGGAAGAAAGGAATACCTGATTAGGCCCTTGCTTCGCTTATGAATAGCGTCTTGTGTAATGCGTGTTCAGTGTATATAAGAGAATAGAACACGAAAAACGACAACTCGAAGTTCGAATCAAACCGTGGAAATCCGGAAATTTTAGCTAAAGCTAAAGCGCCAAAGGCTTGCAAAGTCGAGATTCCAAGAACTTAGCGCTGGTCGGCTCTCTTTGAAGCCGCATTCGTAAACGAAATTCCAAGAACTTAGCTGGTTTCGCTCTCTTTGAAGCGGTGGCGCTTTCGTATTTCCTTCGAATTTTTCCAAAACTGAAAACGGCAACCACAAGTATGAATCAAACAAGGGTGGGTGGGTGAAATGGGACTTAAAATGACTAATTCTATTATGAAAACAATGCTAAAGTGCAACTAAGATGGCAGCGGCGCCATTTGATAACTATGCGCCATTTGATATCTATAAAATGAATAGTCTACCTACGAAATGAACTATGACTTCACAACGTAAGTAAACTAGAACTAAACTTTTACGTGGTTGATTATCAAAGTTTCCTACTCTCAAGTCTATCGAAATAGAGTGGAGTAACGAATTCGTTCCACTCCTAGTGCTCTAGCATGGATGTTTTCTAATCTAACTAGTCATTTTTAAGTCTATGAGAGTTTTACGAAGGGAATTATACTACGGTGCAACTACCCACCAGATGCAACTAGTCGGTTATCAGAATACTAAGGGAATGCTACGTTGATTCTATGATAAGGAGTTAGAGGGGGATTGATTCCACCTTAACTCAACTTAATCCACTAACGACGAATAATCGTCAGAATCCGAATTGAATCGCCCATGAAACAATTGGTTATTCCTAATCCCTAATTATACATGGCATTTCTACCAATTTATAACTAGTATGTGAACAATTAAACCCATTCTCATGGTGAACTAATCGTCTCTAGAGTGGAATAGAAAATAATTACTTTACTCTACGATAATCGGAATCAAGCTTTCATCAAGGCTTCACAACCCCCTCTAATGGAGGTTTAGCCTTGAATCATTCCGCAATCATTTCCATTCAGATTAAAACTAAACATAATATAAAGCATTGAAATTTACTTAGTTTAACAATAATGAAATCTAATTTAATGACTAAATTGAAATAAGGACAGGAATTGAAATTAGATCTAGAATTGGAATGACAAAAATCGAAATGGATAAAGAATACTACTTTATTGATCTAATCAAATGAAGAACAAGATTCAAGGTTTAATCTAATAAAATGAATAAGATTTGAAACTATACTTAATCAAAAACAATTAAATAAAACTAGATCTAGAAGCTATTTTAATGGCTACTTTCTATTCTAAGCTATCTACTATTTTCTAACTACTGGCTATTGAATGCCATTAACACTGAGTCAAGCTTTTGTTTTTTATACATCCAGATCCAAAAATCGTGCATGGGCTTGGAGCCATGTTTTGGGCCAGAGAATCAGGCCCAAAACCCAATTCTTTCAGTCCAAAAAGGCCTCTTCAGCTGCAGTTGGCTTCCACAGACTTTTCGTCCACTTCTGCTCCTCTGATTGGGTCAAGGCTTAGACCATTGCAAAGCTCTTTCCGAGTCGGTCGTTTTGACATAAGGTAGGCCTCAATCCAAGGTCTGAGTCCAAAGATATGGCATTCGGAAGTTCTGCTGACTTTTGCTCCTTTATCTCGCTAAAGTGGCACATTTCTGCACATAATGGACTTTGAAGCCTGAAATGCATAAAACGCGTAATCAGTATTAACTCTTACTTATTATTCACATAATTGGTCTAACAGTATGATTATTAAGGGGTTAAAACTACAGTTTTGGGCTCTTATCAAGTAACTTGACAAACTTAGACAATGACATTGAGAGAATTAATGAAGATATAGGAAGAGAGGAAAAAAAAAATCAAATGCCCGAAAAAGAAGATATAAAATCTATGGTAGAACAAGGATCTCAATTTACTTTGGACATTTAAGACTTAACAATGGAATAGATTTAATTTGTGAGATCCTTACAATTTCTGAAATGATGAACCATAATTTTGTGGATACGCCGAAGTCAAATGAAGAGTCTTATGGGTTCCCAAGAGTATGTGATGAGCCACAACCCAACCACTATTCTCCCAAGTTAACACCTCTTGCCATTCACCCATCTAACATCACCAAGCTATCCGCCTCTCCCTTATTTCAAAGAAACCTCAATTTCACACTTGAACCAATTGCCTCCAAAATACTTCATAATTTTTTCAATCTTCCTTGCAAAGAGATTTTGCCCAATATACAAACTCAAGAGTTCATCATTTCATTAGTAGAGAAACCTGGTATGTTCTATTCCCCATAATTTGAACCTCATGAAAGACATCTACCACCAACCTCATACTCTATTGGAGAATTGAAACATGACGAGTTATTGCATAAGTTCCATGATGGGTTACGCGAGCATCCTCTTATAATTATGCACCTTACCATTCTGCATTATACACTCCAACTACATCATTTCATTCTGTTTGGGGGTAAATACTTTAATATGTTTTTTTGGATTGATCCCCAACTATTTAGACTATTAGTATATAGTTAACAACATATTATCCATCTTATGCATAGTCTTGGGGAATCTGACTTAAAACGACCGCACATATAGTCTTGAATATCTGACTATAAAAGATTCATATTATGTTTTCTCGATGCATTCCATGGGAGTGCATCCTTAACGTAACCGGGCCTTCCTGTTGGAGTGTGTGGTTGTAAGTGCCAAAACCATAGTCCACGTGTATCTTGCATATTCTTTGTAAAACACTTTTTACTCGTCGTTTGAGTAAGTGTGACCCTATGTAGCGAGTATACAATTTTCTTTTTCTTTTATTTACATTCCTTTTCCACTCTATTCTCATTATGAAAGATTCTTGATACATCAATAGTTATGTGATTTTTCCAAAAAATAAATGGGCAATAGATTCCACATAGACAAACCTTTAGACGCAATATCCATTATTCTAAGGGCGGTTTGCAGATCAGTTATATGTTACTAAGGGTCGCCCATATCACCATGCACTTTTTGCCTCAGCTTAAACCACATAGATACCAATTGTCCCTTGCTCAACAACATATCACCACCTCAACCAAAAGAAGTATATGCTTTCAATGTACCAAATGCACCATGGAGGCAACACCCAAATTATATATGGAGTACTAATCCACAAACCCATCCACCTCTAGGGTTTCACCAATCACATTAAACCACCAAATACATTCAGACTAGGACAATGTACCTACAACAATCAGAATAGAGCATTGGTTCCATCCCATTTTAACTGGAACTACAAAAATCCACCAATCAACAACCAAAGATACCTAGTTCCAGTTAAACCACCCACTAGTGTCCAATCAGATAAACTCTCCCATTACGTATTACACATTAAATCCCCCAACACACACATAACTAAAGCCACAATCTTACTGGATTGGGTTCAATAAAGAGCTGACACGAAAGTTGCCTAACATCACCTATTACGGGTGGTTTTTAAAATTTAGAGTTAAAGAATCACTGCTTTTGGGTAAGAGTATCTTTATAGCATCTCTACATAGTTTTCAAAATCGGAGGATATAAAAATGAAAATTATACGCCCCGGAGTAACCAAAATGATACCGGTTCAACGTATACTTTTATCTTCCTGTCAAAACATCTATATGGTTAAAGATACATTTAGATTGAGAAAAAAAAAATTACTATAACATAACACACACACACATTTTATATGTGTCCATTTAGATAGTTGTTTACGTACTTTACATTTTGCACTTTTTATTGTTAGTTTAATAATAATTATGCATGCATGTTAGATTTTTTGCACTACTTAAGTTTTCAAAAATACAAAAACCCAAAAACTTTCATAGTAGAATAATTACGTAGACCTACTAGTACATTAACCCATGTACTTCTCGTTCTATATCAAACAACCCACGCTCCAAACTTATTTGGGGGTGGTATATTTTCATCAAAAAGAACAAAGTACAGAGGTATTGCCATTTTTTCTCATGTTTCTATGGTAATCTCTTTCCTTATCTCTTCATACTTTGAGGGCAAAACATATTTCTATTTGGGGGTGTGAAGTAGACTAGTGTAGGTATCTCAAAGTTTGTTTTTGATGTGGTTCATCCTAGATTGTTTAAAGTTTGAATGATGGGAGTTTGAAGGAAGAAGGTAGGCTCTTAGTTTAGAACTAGTTTAGTTTATGAATGAAAAACATTGAAACTCAAGTTGTTTAAGATGGAAATGATACAAAACAATGAAAAGAAGTATTGAAATGAAGATTGAAACAAATAACAACAAAATAAGATTGATTGATTGATTAAAATAAGCAAAATAACAAGATTGAAATGAAAAGAAAATGAAGAACAATAAAGTAAAAAGACTTGAAATATAAATGACTAGAAATTAAATCCTACATGACACTAGATTAAGTCTAGGTGCCTTCTCTCGCCTTAACTTTTAGATTATATACCCCTAATTTTGCCTTTTACTAATTTGCCCTTCTCTATTATAATTGGGACACCTCACACTTCACTTTTTGTTTTTTCTTTTGCTTGTTGATTTCTTCTTGACCAAGATAGGTTTTGGAGAATGCCATATTTTGAGATAAGGTCCTCCATCTCTGGTCTTCTGAGTTGAGGGCTTTGACCTTTGACTTTGACAGTTGACTTTGACCTTTTTAGCACTTTTTCATAGCAGCTTCTGGTCTTTATAATGAGCGTGATTAAGGCTCCTAAGATGCAGCTTTTATAATAAGTGGTCTGAAATTCTTTGTAACCTGAAAAAGATAATAAAAGCTATGAGTTTTCTTTTCATTAAGCGTAAGAAGGGCTATAATACAGTAATATAAGGGTAATAAAACACACATTTGGGAGCTGATCACCACCCCCAAATAGCATCTTTCTTGTCCTCAAGCAAGGATGAGAGAAAAAACTAAGATCACAAATGAGTGATTTTTATATGTTATACTAATCTCGTTTCGCATAGTGCGATTGCATTGAACATATGTAACAAGGCCTTAAACTACTAGGAATTCCCTAGTAGATGAGCTTTAAGCCTCATAAGAGTTTTCTAGTGAAGGTACTCACAAACTTCTTCTATTTAGTACAAAGGGTCTTGTTTCCTTATTTATTCTCAGAAGTCTATATATCTCATTAGCGGGGAATAAGGACAAGCTCCTTTGAACTTAGAATAACATATGTACAGTAATTTAATCATCTAAAGATAAATGTGCAAAATATGAGCTATGAAATGCAAAAGCAGAGTCGTTTCTGAGACTTTTGGAGAGCGTCCTTAAGGTGGGTTCACATAGGGGTGTGTTGCAATCATAACTCTCTGATAGATTTACTCAATGTTTATTCTCTCAAGTGCAATGGGCACTTATATTCCTCACATACTCAAATGACGTTCAAAGAAACTGGTGTCGATTGATCACGCTTGCCACTTACTATCACACCATCCTATTCTTAATTGAGCTAGAGGTATTTTATTAGGAGTTACGGGGCTAGGGTGGTGGGTTAGAAAGAAAAAGGAAGGGAAAATAAAATTTTGATAAGTTGAGGAACTGGTTCTTCAAGATACTTGTAACCAAAGAAGAATCTCATTTTGTTATTTTGCTTTCGAATTGTGATACATTCTTTTAGCCCTTTGACTTTGAAACTCCATATGATTTTGAATTTTTGGGAGTTCTAACCTTGCTTTTATTTATTTTTGTTTTTGTTTCTAATATCGTCTTCTTTTGAATTTCACTTTTTTGGGAGATTCGATTTTTGACTCCTTTAATTTTTTTGGAGTTTTTGTTTTTGATGGGTCTTTCTTTTCTTTTTAAAGCAAATAACTGTTCTGTTTTTGTACAAGGTATTCTCTTCTCTTTTTCTGATATCCATCCAGTTCTCAACTTGTTAGGATGCTTTTTATTGTGTGTTGTAACGGGTTAGGAATTCTTTGTGAAAAATAAAAAGGCTTTTAGAAAAGGGTGAACTATATTTTTGGGGTTTTAACGTTTATTTGGCTATATCGATCCATAAAAGACCTAAATTATCTCTTAGGATAAGGCATGGTGATCAAGCAAATGGATGTGTGGTCTTTCTATCCGGACATCCTTTGTGTCATCACTCAATAATCATTCTGATGAGGCTTTTGGCTAGATTCTCACATGATATAGAACTTAATTGATCTAACCTTGGTCTCAGAAACTCACTGCTATATACAAACAAATGTTGATGCATGCCATTCATGAAAAGATGTATAAACTATTGAATGTATATTAGTCTAAGTACGAAGAATGAATCCTTACTCTACTGCTATATTAAGACTTCTCCAGATGAGGGACACATGCTCTATGACCTTCCCCAAATCTTAGTGTCTAGTTTAGCACGAACCCTATAGTATGAAGCATAAGTACTTTCTTATGCCTGTCTTGGTTTGCCGCATAATGCTATGTTTCTTTCCTGAGTTCTGTACCTATTTCACGGATTGGGTTGGGGTTGATATTATGAGACCCACCAATTGCATTATAAGTTTTTTTCATGTTATGATTTGGCCGGGGTGGAGGCTACAACCTAATTGGGTTGCTCCTTACACCCCATCCGGCCAATTGGCGTTTAACACGTTAGAAAAGGTAGATGATAAATGGTGTGAGGACTGGTAGATTATCATGGCTTGGCAGGACGCAAAGGAACCTCACTTCTTTATAGAAGGGGAGGCCAATGCTTAGTGCTAGATCTGAGGTAAGTTTTACTTTCTATTAGTGTCTGCTTATGTCCCAAGAAATTTAATTTTTGTTATTCTCATAATGGGTGGAACTCATATAGAGTTGCGTCTATTTTTCTTCAGCTATATTAGTATGTTTTAAATTTGTTTTGCAGGTGCTCTAAAATTTTACGCGTTTCCATGATATTTCCTATCCTTCTTATTTCTATACTTTGAGGACAAAACATGTTTTTGTTTAGGGGTGGCATAGAAACACACATAATTTAAGGCATCTGTTAGGATATATATATGTATAATATGCACTTTTTTTCTAGTAAAAAAATAATAAAAAATATTTATACTATGCACTTAGGAATATTAGTATTGTTTCTTTTTCGGTGATGATAGTAGTCTAGAAGTTTCACTTAATCTCTTAATATAGAATAGTTTTTAGAAACATAGGTTAATATGTAGGTAATAGTCATTGCATCTTTCCATAAATATATTGCATGAGTATCTATGTTTGTATTGGCAGTAAGTTTATGAAATCTAGGCTAGAGTACTTATTCTACAAATCCTGTGAGAATATAGCCTAAAAGCCTAATATGAGTGAAATATTTGAGTAATGACACAAGGGAGAAGTAAATTCCGAATAGATAAATCACATATCCACTTGCTTGATCACTATACCATATCCTAAGTGAGAATTTAGGCCCTTTTTGGATTGATATAGCCAAAAATTCAAACCTATATAAAATTATTTTCCGCTAGTCGCCCCTCTGAGCCTTTCTTTAGCCTTTTCATAAACCACACATCCTTTACCCTTTTATAAAAACAAAATAAAAATAAAATCAGCCTATCCATTTTTGAATGAGTCTGAAAAGTAGGATGAAATGAAGAAAAGAAAAGAGAAAGACTTGTGGAAAACCAAAAATTTGTTAGTTGCTTCAAATAAGATAAGAAAAGAAAGTTTCCATCCAAAGAAAAAAAAAAAAAAAAAAAAAAAAAGTTAGAACTCTAAAAACAGAATCAAAATAGTCAGAAGCCAAAAGAAAAAAAAAAAAGGCTAAGGATGGAAACAAAGTGTAGAAGCAAAGTAAGAATAAGGTTTTCTCTAGTTACATATGTTGAAGATCTTATTATCTCAGACTTGTCCTTTTGAATATCCATTTCCTTCTTTTTTAAAACCATCACCTAATCCCCGCAACACTTAATAAAGACCTCTAGCTCAATTAAGAATATGTTAGTGTGATAGTAACTGGCAGATGTGTTTGATCGACCTCGGCTCCTTTGTACGTCGTTGAGATTATGAGGAAAAGTGTGCCCACTACACACTAGAGTGAGCGAAACTTGAGTGGAAAAATCAGAGTATTTTTGTCTTGGCATATTTGTGAAGACCTACTTAAGGACGCTATTCCAAAGTTTCAGAAACGGACTTGTTATTGCATTTCATAGCATAGTTTATTATATATATATATATATATATATATATATATATATATATATATATATATATATATATATGTTTATCCGTAGATGATTGATTATTATGCACGTATTAGCTTAGGTTTCCAATTGATTATTCTTTATTAATTATTAATGAGATATATAGATATCTGAGAAGAGTTCATGACTATTTAGTACCACGTACTTTCACTTTTTTTCCTAAATGGTACCTGAACTTTGTTTCTCGCTTATTCGTACCACGAACTTTCAAATTGTTTCAATTTAGTACCTCAAGATATTTTCCATCCAATTCCGTCCAATTTCACTAACGGTGTTAGCACTATTCACATGAATAATGTTTTCCATCCAACTCGTTTTTAAAAAAAAATAAACAAACACTATTCACGTGAACAATGTTTTTTTAAAAAATCAAACTTAAAAATAAAAAAACACTATTCACGTGAACAGTATTTTTTTTGTAATAATCTTTAATCAATCTTAAAAATTAATTCTTTAATAAAAAAATAAAAATTGATTAAAGATTATTACGTGAATAGTGAATAGTGTGTTTTTTTTAAAAGAATTAATTTTTAAGATTGATTAAAGATTATTACCAAAAAAAAAAATGTCCATGTGAATAGTGTTTGTTTATTTGTTTAAATTTGATTTTTAGAAAACATTGTTCACGTGAATAGTGTTTGTTTATTTTTAAGTTTGATTTACTGTTAATGTGAATAGTGTTTTTATTTTTAAGTCTGTTTTTTTAAAACACTGTTCACGTGAATAGTGTTTGTTTATTTTTAAGTTTGATTAAAAAAAATTAGATGGAAAACACTATTCACATGAATAGTGCTAACAATGTTAGTGAAATTGGACGGAATTGGATGGAAAATGTCTTGAGGTACTAAATTGAAACAAATTGAAAGTTCAGAGTACCTAATAGGCTAGAAAACAAAGTTCAAAAATTTAGGAAAAAAAAAAAAAGTAATGCGGGTACTAAATAGTCATAAACTCTATCTGAGAATAAATAAGGAAACATTAATTTTTTTCTTACTCGTTGTAGTATAAATAAAGTTTGTGAGTATCTTCTCTGTAAAACTCTCACGAGGTTATAACTTGTCCACTAGGGAAATCCTAGTGGTTTAAGGCCTTATTGCATATGGTCAATGCAATCGCACTCGGCAAAACGAGATTAGTTAGAACTCCATTTTTGGTTACTTATTTTAATTTCTCATCTTTGCTTGAGGACAAGGAAAATGCTGTTTGGGGGTGGTTTGATAAGAGCCCAAAACTGTAGTTTGAACCCCTTAATAATATTACATTTAGACCAATTATGTTTATAATAAATAAGAGTTAGTATTGTTTACGTACTTTTGTGTATTTCAGGTCTTAGAGTCAACTATGTGATGAAATATGTCACTTTTGCAAGAGAAAGAAGCAAAGGTTTGTTGCTAAGAAGTTCTATGGTTAAAGCCCAAGTTTCAAGGAGAAAAATCCTTTTTAACGCCCAGTTAAAGCTGAAAAGTCAAAGTCAACGTGGGCAGAAATAGAGCATAAAAGTTAACAAAACTTCCGTAGGCCGTATCATTGGACTCAAACCTTGGAATTGGGCCTACTATATGTCAAAACGACCGGCTCAGAAAGAGATTTCTAATGGTTCAAGCCTTGATTCAATAAGAGGATTAAAAGTGGACGAAAAAGCTGTTGTAGTAATTTTCAGCAGAGAAACCCTTTTTGGACTTAAGTAATTAGGTTTTGGGCTTTATTTAATGGCCCAAAATATAGCTCCAAAGACCATGTATGAAATTGTAAACCTAGCCCTCTCCTATATAAAGAGGACTAAGGCCAAACTCTAGGTATCTACTTTTCCATTAGTTAGAATAATTTAGACTTCTCTATATCTCCTTTTCCATTAGTTAGAATAATTTAGACTTCTCTATATATCTTTTTTCCATTAGTTAGAATAAATTAGACTTTCCTCTCTCTCCTATTAGTTATTTAATTTAGTCTAAACCTAGTTTTATGTTTTATTTGCCTAGCCACCATTAATACAATTCAAGTTATTTTTAATACAAGTATTCTTTCAATTATGTCTTCTTATTCTTATTATTTACTCCATGATTGTCTAATGAACCATAGCTAAACCTCCATTAGAGGGGTTTGATTGAAACTGTGATGAAGACTTGATGTGTTAGTATAGAATAGTTGTATGTATAGTAAGAGCTTCAATTATAGAGGGTAGTTTATTCACCATGGGAATGGGTTTCAACTTCCTCTCATGCTAATTATTAGTTGGTTAGGGATGCCATGAATAATTAGGGATAAAAAGACCTAACATTTATGTTAAACCTTGTGTGAAAACATAAAGATTATGGTTGCAACAAAATCTATACTAGCATGTTAGGGAATAATCAAGGTGGATTTCAAATCCCCCTAATTCCTTCTTCATATTCACATCATATTATTTAATTATAATAGTTTAAATTAGAATATTTTAAATCATAGTTTTCACCATATTAGTTATATTCACAATAATTACTCTCATATTTGTTGAATTGTTAATCACTATTAAAATTAGTTATGTTCTAACCAATTAGGAGTGGAACGAATTCTGACTCCAGTTTTATTATATGATAATCAAGAGTAGAACTTTGATAACAATATACTAAAGTAGTTTTTACTTCTGCCTAGTTTAAATTAGCTAAGATAGGGTAAAAGCTTGTTTTTAGTATTATCAGGTTAGATATGCAATAGTCGAAAGAATCTCCATAGAGGAAAAAATCATCCATAAAGACTTCCATGAATCTCTCCACCATATCACTGAAAATGGGTAACATGCAGCGTTGAAATGTGGCAGGTGCATTGTAGAGACCGAAGGGCATACATGCATACGCATATGTTCCAAAAGGGCATGTGAAGGTAGTATTTTCCTGATCTGCTTCATCAATTAAAATCTGAAAGTATCCTGAATACCTATCCAAGAAATAGTAATAAGCATGTCCTGCTAAACGTTCAAGCATTTGATCTACAAACGGCAAGGGGAAATGATCTTTCCTTGTGATTGCATTTAACTTCTGATAATCAATACAAATCCTCCACATGATGGGAACACGTGCTAGAATTAACTCCCCTTCATCATTACAGACCCTTATAATCCCAAATTTCTTTGGCACCAAATGAATATGACTGACCCATTCGCTGTCAGATATAAGGTAAATGATTTCAGCATCCAGTAATTTTAGGATCTCCTCCCTTACTACTTCTTTCATAGCTGGATTTAACCGGCGCTGTGGCTCTCTAGAGGTCTTGGCGTTCTATTCTAGGTGAATCCAGTGGGTTCAAATCTTTGGATCAATTCCTTTTATATCATCAAGAGACCAACCAATTGCAGAACGATGTTCTTGAACCACTCTAATTAAGTGCTCTTCTTCACCTTTGGACAATTGGGATGAAATGATGATGGGATGTGTACTATCGGTATCAAGATAGATATATTTTAGGTCTGGAAGGAGAGGTTTAAAGGCAGCAGTAGGTGATGTGGGTAATAAGGTCTCTATAGGATTCTATTCTTCCACAGTAAACACTTGGGCTCGTGACATCTCTTTATGTTTAGGTATCTCATCATCTGAATTGGTGGTAGTTGTATCTTCTTTATAATGATCCATATCAAATTCTGAATCTCTGAAGGATAAGAATTGATGCACCTCATTTTTTGGGAAACTCCGGTTATAGTACTCTTGCAGTTGTCTATCATACTAACTTCTTCATCCAACTCTTCTTCCATCTGTTGTTGCATCATCTTGAAAACATTGACTTATATTGAGAGATTTCCGAAAGACATCGTCATAGATCCATTACGGTAATTTATGAAGGCATTGGCAGTTGCCAAGAATGGGCATCCTAGAATGATGGGTATGGCATCATGAGCTACTTCGGTGTCAAGGATGATGAAATCAACAGGGTAGCAAAAATCTTTAACCTTGACAAACACATTTTTGACTACTCCTTTTGGGTATTTGATAGATCGGTCGACTAATTGCAATGTCATGGTGGTAGGTGTAAGGTTGTGGAAACCGAGTTGTTTAAATAGGTAGTATGGAAGGAGGTTAACAATTGCTCCAAGATCGATCAAGGCAGTGGCAGTGTACTTATTTTCTATAGCGCAAAGGATGGTAGGACGACTAGGATCTTTATATTTGACTATTTCGTTGGTCTCTGTGAGGGATGTAAATTATTCTGTAAGGAAGACATCTTTTAGAATGTTAGTTTTTCTTTTGTTGGTGCACATATCCTTAAGAAACTTGGCATGTTTGGGTAAATGTTTGATGACATCGACAAATGGCAATTTTATGGTTAGACTCTTGAATGTTTCTCTGACTTCATCAAAAATTTCATCCTCCTTGGGAGTCATTAGGCGAGCTGGAAAAGGTGTCTTTGGTTTGTATTGCCTAACTGGGTTAGGTGGAGGAATTGATGATTTAGAGACTAGAACATTGATAGGGATATGTGGAGGTTTTTGGCTTTCAATTTCTGGTTCTGATACTGGAGCGGGTACTTCTATAGGTGTAGGGTCTTCTGGTAAGACTACTTTATTGTCAACTGTTTTGCCAGATCGCAAGGTTGTGACTGCTTTAATCTCTTGGGCTTTAAGGTTTTGAAAATTTTGGCCTAGCAATGAACTTTTATGGGTTTTATCTTGGGCTAACAAGTTCAGAGATTGTTGCATGGATGCTAGGATTTCGGTTTGTTGTTGCATGACAGATAACATTATTTCGGTGGGCTTATCTGTTTGGACACTAGTTGATGGTGTAACTGGAACTAGGTCTCTTTGGTTATTGATAGGTGGGTTTTGGTACTTCTAGTGGTAATAGAATGGAACCAATGCTCTGTTCTAATTATTATAGGTACCTTGTCCTTGTCCTTGTCTGAATGTATTTGTTGGTTTGTTGAATCGTGGAGGTGGTTGGTTTTGTGGAATGTTGGTGGAGGCGAAGTTTGGATGTTATCTTCATTGTGCATTTGGTACATTGAAAGCACATAGTTCTTCTGGCTGAAGTGATTATAGGTTTGTGATCAAGGGACATGTGGCATCTATATGATTTAGGCTTAGACAGAAATTGCATGGTGAGGTATTTATGTTCATCACAGGATGAGGGGTTTGGTTTTTTTGTTTCGTTGTGAGGGCATCTATCTTTCCTGTGAGGGTTTCGATTAAGGTTTTGATTTTTGGATCTGATTTCACCTCAAAAATACCACTAGCCTTAGATGTACTGAGTTGGGCTATTCTGGAATTGTTTATGTCGCCCCAATGGGAACTATTTTCAGCTTGGTTTTCAAGAAAGGTTAAGACTTCGGTTGCACCCTATCCAAAACATTACCATTACTTATGATGTCGAGGGTTACTTTGTGCTCTGGAAGAAGACCTTTGAAGAAATATTAGAGTTTTCTAGTTTATGGTGAGGACATGAATGGAGTAGGTCAGAGAATTTATCCCATGCTTCGAAAAATGTCTCACTTGGTGATAAGTGCTTAAAAGTAATAATTTATATCCCCAATTATATGTACGTTCATCTCCATTTTATATTTAAATATTCTAATATGATGCAATTTGAGTTTTTGCAGGTCAAAGAACCTAAATGTGAAATATAGAAGGAAAAGAAGTCAAACAAGTCAAAAAGGAGTAATTGGGATTTACAGCTAAAGGCCTAGGGCAAAAACGTCATATTTGTCTCCCAAAGTGCCAAGCCTAATCTACTATCTATATACTAAAGCAGAGAGTTCTAGGTGAGATTTTTCTCTCTCCTAGGTGACACTCTAATATCAAAGCTTTTGAGTATGCTACGCCACGTGGATCTCTAATTGAAACCTTTCCTACTCTAATTGAAACACTTCCTACGTGAAACCCTTTCTACTCTAATTGAAAACCATAATTAGAGTAGAGTAGTACCATAACTGAGAAGCCGATTGAAATCGACTCATTTGATACTCCTTTGAACATAACATGTGAAATGCAATGCTGAACATCGCAATCTCTCCAGCAACATGATTACCAACAATGTTGCCAACATCATAACAAATGAACCGTATCCTAAAATTGTTTGAGGTCTATTTTGCATTTGTCTCTACTTGATTGATTTCCCTCACTGAAAGAACACACGTACACCTAGATAATTACCTTGGGATAGACTAATTTTTGAACGAAATTGATCCTATTGTGAACATGCTGTAGCAAAAAGCAAATCCTCTCTGAATCTTGATTAAGATGGTTGATTAGCATGTTATGTATAATGAACAAGTTTGTAAAATATACTTGTGCTACTCTCAAGTTATTGACTACTTTTCAAACGAACGATTTGTCCTGTTTTCCAATTGCATGTCTTAAATGGTCCAAGTAAACTCTTTCACTGGATGACTATCTCTTTATAGGTGCAAGGGAGCTTGGTCACACCGCTCTAGTTTGGGATCAACGGTTAACGATTGTACTCCACATCGTGAAAGCCATATCATACATCCATGGACAATCACCTCTGTATGAGAAAAACTTCCAATTGAATGTTCATGGTAACATAAAAATTTCCAACGTCCAAATTAGAACCGATTTCTCAGCATGTTTGTCAGACTATGGCTTCATTCAATTGGCAGACCTACAAAAAGCCACTGGGGAATGGCAGTACTGTAAGTTAATGGAGACAACCAAACCCTTCATAAGTTGATGCAGAAAAACGACGACATATGTTGCTTTGGTGTGGTGTTGGACATGCTCGGGGGTTGAAGCACAATCTCAGGTACACTATATAATAGACAGGAAAGAGGACATAAAAGAAGGGGTGGTTGATTTTTTTGAGTTCTTTGTGAGAGGTAAAGAGAGGAAGCAGGCAGTGCATGTTTTGGACATTGCTTTGGTTTGCACAAATAGATCCCCTGAAGCAAGACCTTCAATAGATCAGACTTTGCTGTATCTTGAAAATGTTATGTTTTGAGAATGATGCAGGTTATATATTGTGGAAGTCTTATATAAACAATAACTTTTCTCCCCTCTTTTGTATATATGATGATTAGCCTTAATCCGATTGAAGTTTGCTTTTTGTAAATGTGCTTGTGTGGCTCTTTCCTCACGTCTCTTCATATATCATCATACTAGATGCCACTTATGATCATTACCTGCATGAAACGTTAGATAACTCCATTTTCAAGTTGATGGCATCATATTGCACAATCAAAAGGTTCAAATAAAACTGGAAATTTACATGTATGGTAATGGATTAATCAGTTCCTAAGTGCAATTGGTATAACGTTCTACAAAGTACGAACAAGTAACAGGTACAACCCCCTTGAAAATCATACGAGAGAATAGAAGAAAATAGTGAGCTATAGATTGCTGAGGAAAATTTATACAAATCTCTCTAAGTATACCAAGAGAAATAATATCACAGTCCTAAAAGGAAAATAAGTGGAAGCTTAGTACTCAGCGAGTTTGCAAAATCTCCAGGCTTCTTTTCCTAAGCATTTTCTACCTTGGCCATCTATATAATCCATGTGTAGGGTGCCATATGCATGTTATTTGCCATAACTTTGTATTCCGGTTATAACAAATGTTTTAAAGTTTTTGAATCTATTATTATGCCACGTGTAATTAAAGCTTTTAAGTCTAATTAAAACTCTTCCTACTATTTGAGTGCGAGTGTAAGTAAGTGTAGGCAGGGAACGGGTCGGGTTCGGTTGGCTATAGTTATATCCGAATCCGAACCCAGATAGTTTGACAATATCCAAACCCGAATCAAACCGAAAGCCCGACCGACCCGATCGGGTAACACTAAAAAATTAAAAAAAAAAACCCAAAAATTAAATCCAAAATAGAACCCGAATATGACATATCCAAATCCGAACCCGACCTGAATAAATAAACGAATATGAAAATTGACCCGAACCCGAACTATTCAGATTCTGGTCGGGTCGGATTTGGGTCAAACCATGCCCGATTCCCTGCCATAAGTAAGTGCGAGTTAAGTAGTTTCCTATTACAATTACAACTCTATTAGAAATAGTTTCCTCTATTATGATACCTTTATATGCTCGGTATCTATGAGACAGCCCAAATAATCAAGTAAACATGTTTTTGAGTTCTAGAGCATACAAATAAAATATATTGAGTTCCAGGGCATACAATAAAATGTTATTTTGGACAAATTAATGATCTTCTATAGAATGTTGTTTTGATAATTTTATTTCAGGGCATACTACGTATAAATTAGGCATTACCTCAGTACATATCTATTGCTATGGTGTGAAGAAAATATGAATTTAATTATCATCTTTGCCTACCTATAGATAGTAGAAACTAGATAGTTTAGAGTTAGAAATTATAGTATGCTTGGGATTTTTTTACAAATGCTCATTCAAATGGCTTTTGTCGTTATATGTTTTTCATATAAGCTCTGTAACTTAATTTAAAGGCACATGGTGCTTTGAGCTAGCTTTGACTCATGTTTTAGCTCTCCCAAAAAGCTTCAATTATAGTAATTCACTGTTATGTATTGATAGAAGATCAACTACAAAATGATTATTGTAGTTTTGGAGAAAAATCGATATGGAGTGGATTTAAGGGAGTAGTGATCACGGGTCGGGTTGTGTCGCCTGAGCATGGCAGGAAAGTGATTAACGAACAATTGTTCATGATGAGAGGTCATTTGAAGATTTTTGTTTAGATCACTTAGACCAATTTGATGAATTGAAGTGATAGGGATTCAAACCCAACGAAAAAATAGATGATTCATAGTACGTGGAGCGGAAAAAAGTGTATCAAAAGGGAAACAATGACAAGTTTGTTGCTATATATTGATGTATCCTAGGCGTATGTATGGTATTTAGGTATTGGGATGGGGAGGTTATCGATTTGGTGTATCCTCAATTGTCTAAACACTATATGTTATCTGTCCAGGTTCCATCTCTACATAGAATCATATCCATTAACTAATTTTTGTTTAGCATGTTATTATTCTATCCAGTCTAATATTGCATGAATCAATCACATTATCAAAGTGATACTTGAGGGTATATCACCCAAAGTGCTCTAGACAAAGAGATTGTTCTGATGGAGCAAATGCTTCTTCATTTACCCACAATTTATATATAATATATAAATTGTTGTGCTATGAGCTTACACAAAAGTTATGTTAGTAGAAGAGTTAGTAGATTTTCAAGTGATGTTGGTAAATTTAGTAGTGGGTCATTGGCCAGGTTAGTAGCTTATACTCAAAAGAGCCGTATAACTTACATCTTCTCCGTGAAACCCCACAAAAATTGATTTATCCAAGTGATTAATTAGTAATGGTTTCTCAGCGACAAGACATGAGCTATAATAAAGTTGGTTTGATTTGATTGATTTAATGAAAATGCAACAAGAATTCGATCAGGTGAAGTGCTGGACCAAAACCTTAAGTGGAAATGGTGCTTTTGCTTAAACGACACCTGAACTTTAGAGGGGATTGGGAATGGGACGCATGGGAATATGGGATAGGCTGATCAAGTACGCAATCAAGTTGAATATTAAGGTAGAGTTAAAAGGTATAGATTAATGCTTCGAATTATATATATTGCTTGCTACAATTTGTGCCTCCGTACATTATTTGTGATGCAGTTGACGTGTTCATGTGTGGGTGTTCGGAATTTTGCTACCAAATGTGTAGTTAAGACCTTTTGTACATACCTCCAAGGAAGGATTTTCTCTATCATATGCGACATCTTCTAATGGAGTTGTGGTGACACGGATATCTACTTGATTGGTAAGCTCTAATGAGACTATGAGAGTCCATTAATTGCAAACGTTGATTATTTTTAAATTAATAGCAATTATCTTTAAATATGAAAGATATCATAATTACCCCACAAATTCATAACTCTTTCAATTTGGAATATATAGTAATTATTTCCTAAAAAATAAGAAAGATTATTACAATTATTTCCTAAAAAATAGGAAATTAAGATCTTATAATCGCGGTTTTTATGATGGAGGACAGATTAAAGGATGTAATAAAAAATTCTTGAACTTTTAGTTTGGGCGATATATAATGTAGAGAACTACCTTATCACTGCATTGTGCGTATATATACTAACTATTGTGTTTGATAACGAGAATAAACATAGGCAATGACATGGTACTGATCGAACATAGGCAACACAATGATGAAAGGTAAACATTTAGATCTAAAGCAAACAATAAATGAGGAGGCAATGAATTGGTGAATGGTGATGTTGTTATCTTGTTGTTTCGTGGCTGTCCTTTGCCAAAATCAGATAATTAACATCCTTATTGTTGGTGGAAAGTTAGTATTCGATAATCAAGAGAGCGACTCTTAAAGGAATAAATGTTATATCACTATTGTGATTCTATTTTTCATTTAGAGCACATAATTTCTAAGGTTCGAAAAAACGACTCCATAATCAATGGAGCAGTTGTGATGGGAGAGAATGAATAGCTAGAGGTTAGCATATGAGGCCATGATCACCAGAGGCACACTCAACTGATTCACCATGGACTTTTTGAAATTGCTTTAGAGCATATATCCTTTTTAGTTCTTCAAATCGGCCTTTGTAATATATAGTTCGCACTCATGAATAAACTAATGGATAAATGTTGCTTCTTGATTGTTCGTGGTTTCAATAATATGCAACTACTAGAGACACATAAATAGAAAGTTTGCTTAAAAAATTAGAGGAAATCAACTATGTTAACAACTTATGATACACAAAAAATTGAATGAACAGGGGTCCTGAAAATATTGAAAGACAACAATAATATACGAGAAGTCACGACATTCCTGTGTGAAGTTCTCATAATAGGTTTGTGAAGTCGTGACATTATCAAAGCGATATATTGGAACACCCAAACAAGTGCTCTAAACATTGTGCAAGATAAATTTATACTCTTTGGAGTATTACATGAAAGAGCCATATAACTTACATATTCTCCATCAAACCACACAAAAATTGATTTATCCAAGTGAGTAGTGTTGGTGTCTCAGCGTAAAGACGTGAACTATAATCAAGTTGGTGTTATTTGATTGAATTAATGATCATTCACCAAGAATTCCATCATGTGAAAGTGCTAGCTTGAATGACACTTCGACTTCAAAAGTGCTTCGGAAGGGGACATGTGCTAGATTGCTAGAGTACGCATTGAAGTATAGAACACACTTGATCTTAATAAATACATAATGACATCTGCTCTGTGCTGCCCACTTGGCACATGAGAAGGAAACATGGGTTTGGAGTCTAACTATAAGGGAAAACTTTTTTTTTAAATGAGTTGTACGTATATTGTTTATTTAATATAAGTGTTTTAGTACATAAACAATGTTTGGATATTGCAATTTTAATACACAAAATATCTAAAAGATCCTGGGCGTATGCCCGGGTCCAAAATCTAGTCTATATACTAAAGCAGAGATCTTTAAAGGAGGATTTTTTTCTCTCCTATGTGGCACTCTAATATGAGAGTTAGCCTTTTCTCTATCCTATGTGACACTTTAATATGAAAGATAGTATTTCTAATAGCCTATAATCCCACGTACATTGAACCACTTTGGACAGTTTTAGTGTATTTCTAATTCGTATTTAGAGAGTTTGAGTATATTTCCAATTCTTATATATTTGATCAAATAAAAAAAAAATTGCTAAAAAAATAGGTGATTTGTAGAAAGTAATTTCCTATTACGAATCAAACACTTTTAGTGTTCCAATTTTTATATATTTGATCAAATAAAAAAAAATTGCAAAAAAATAGGTGATTTGTAGAAACTAATTCCCTATTACAAATCATACAATTTTAGTGTCTATGATAAAACACCGACTTATTTCGAATATATCCTTAACACGGCTTTAAAACATAGTTAAAAACAATTATACAAAATATAACATCACAAAATATATAATAGAAAATGAAAAAAAAAAAATAACGGCAAAGCAGTAATGACAAATATTTTAAAATATATATAATATTGATTGAAACTAATGTAAAAAAAACAATTAATGGGGAACTGAAAACTGGATGCAAATGCATCGAACTAACCTCAAATAATATTTAACAGGAAATCAGAAACTGGATGCAAATGCAAGCATTAAACTAATCTTAAAAAGTAATTAATAGAAAATCAAAATATGGATAAAACTGCATTAAACTAACCTCAAAGAATAATTAACAGAAAATTAAAACTTGGATGCAAATATATCAAACTAACATCAAAAAATAATTATCGGAAAATCGGAAACTGGATGCATGTATTGAGCTAACCATCAAAGATTAAATTAAAGGAAAATCAGAAACTGGATGCAGCTGCATTGAACTAACTTCAAAGAAAAATTAATTATAAATTGGAAACATAACGCAAATGCGTGGAACTAATCTTAAAAAATAATTAACGGAAAATCGGAAACTGGATGCAACTACACTAAACTAATCTCAAAAAATAAACTGGATGCAAAATCTCAAGAAATAATTAACGGGAAATCGGAAACTGAATGCAAACTCATTGAACTAACCTCAAACAATAATTAACGGGAAATCAGAAACTAGATAAAAATGCAACTTTATCAAATAATAAACGAGAAATAAAAAACTGGATGCAAATGCATTAAACTAATCTCACAGAATAATTAACGGGAAATCAGAAACTAGATGCAAATGCATTGAACTAACCTCAAATAATATAACAATTAACAATAGGATTTTGGAAATTGGATGCAAATGTATTGAACTAACCGAAAAGAATAATTAACGAGAAATCAAAAACTGGATGCAACTATATTGAACTGATCTCAAAAAATAAATAACGGGAATTAGAAATTGGATGCAACTGCATTGAACTAACCTCAAAATATAAATAACGGAAAATCAGAAACTGAATGCAAATGCATTGAACTAACCTCAAAATATAGTTGGGTTATATGTTATGGGAATGTCTCAATAAGTATAGTTTTGCATTTAAAATGGTATTTATCTTATCTCTTTCCGTATGATTGGGAACTCCTTGCTATTCAAGTAGTTTCAATATATATGGACTTCGCCTTATTAGGCAATCTCACAAAACTTCAATCAAACTTCTATTATTAAACAACAAAATAAATTTGAATTGTTTTATCAAGGGTGAGTTTTTTTTAAATGGAGAGTGAGGTTTTCACGTTATAAGAAATTTGGTTGAGTGATCAATATAATATGAATATATAATAGTTTTGCATATTTGCAAATATTTTTCAGAATAATTAATATAATAACACCCGTTCGTAGATAATCTTTGAAGATTCCACATAGTGAGTCATACATAATTTAAATAATAATTAATGGGAAATCGGGAACTAGATAATCTTCGATGATCCCATGCACATAGTAAATTAAGCATAATTTACTTTTTATGTCATGTTTGCAAGGACACTACAGATGGATCATTAGAAGTTGGTATTATACACCACATTGGATAATTATAAGGAAATCGGAAACTAGATCAAATACATAACTGAGCTCAAAGAGTAATTAACGGAAAATTGGAAACTTTATGCAAATTGCATTAAACTAACGATAGAGAGTAACTAATGGGAAATTAGAAATTGGATGCAAATCTTTCAAAAATATTTAATGGAAAATCAGAAACGATATGCAAATACATCAAAGAAATCTCAAATAATAATTAATGGAAAACCGAAAACTGGATGCAAATGCATTGAACTTAACTAAAAAAATAATTAACAAAAAATCAAAAACCAAATGCAACTGCATTGAACTAACCTTATAGAATAATTGGTGGGAAATCAGAAACTAAATGCAAATGCATTGAAATAACCTCAAAGAATAGTTGATGGGAAATAAGAAATCAGATATAATTATATCGAACTACCCTAAAAGCATAAATAATAAAAAACTAGATGCAGATGTATTGAACTAACCTTAAAGAGTTATTAATAGGAAATTAGAAACTGGATCCAAATGCAATAAACTAATCTCATAGACTAATTAACGAAACATTAAAAAATGGATGAAACTGTACTGAACTAACCTAAATGAATAATTAACGGAAAATTATAAATTTGATGTAACTGCATTGAATTAACCTCAAAAAATAATTAACGGAAATCAGAAACTTGATGCAAATGCATTGAACTAACCTCAAAGAACAATTAACATAAAATTGGAAATTGTATGCAATTGTATTGAACTAACCTCAAAGAATAATTAACGGAAAACAAAAAATTGGATGCAACTGCATTAAACTAAAATCAGAGATTAACTAACGGGAAATCCGAAATTGGATGCAAATGGATTGAAATAACCTCAGAAAATAGTTAACTAGAAATCGAAAGTCGGATGTAACTGCATCGCACTGACCTTAAAGCAAAAATGTCCACTTTTTTAGCCTCCTCACATGAGTAATTACGAGTAATTAGGAACCCAAAACAAAAGTGAGTTTATAAAAATAAACTTTTACATGTATGCAAACTGTATAAAAATTGTAAACTATCGAACTAACCTAGAAAAACAATTAACGGAAAATCAAAAACTAGATGCAGATGTATTGAACTAACATCAAAGAGTAATTAGCGAGAGATTGGAACCTAGATGCAAATGCAATGAACTAATCTCAAACACTAATTAACGAAACATCGAAAACTAGATGTAACTATACTGAATTAACCTTTTAATGAATAACTAACGGGAAATCATAAAGTAGATGCAATTGCACTGAACTAACCTCAAATAATAATTAATAGAAAATCGAAAACTTGATGAAATTGCATTGAACTAACCTCAAAGAATAATTAATGAGAAATTGGAAAGTAGATGCAACGTAATATATTAAACTAAACTCAAAGAATAATTAATGAAAAATCAGAAACTTGATGCAAATGCATTGAACTAATAACCCTAAAACATATTTGTATTATATATAGGGGGAATAAATGTCTCGACAAATATAGTTTTGCATTTCAAGTAGTGTTTATTATAATTCTTTTATTGTGATTGGGAATGCCTTGCTATTCAAGTAGCTTCAATATTATCTTCGCCACATTGGGCATTCTCACAAAACTTCAATCAAATTTCTATTATTAAACCTAACAATAAAAAGAAGTCGATGAGTTTTATCAAGGTTTGATGCTTCATTTTTATAGAGAGTTGTGCAAGAAATTTAAATGAGTAATTAATATAATTTTCATATCTCATAGCTATGCATAGTTACTAATATTTTTTAGAATAATTTAATATAACGGCACCCATTCGTAGGACACGTTCATGTGATAAATCTTTTCAAGTGGGAGTAGTTTATTCTTTGAGGATATGGAAACAATCAAGCTGTTTTAGTGATTTGTACATATTATTACGTAAGCCTAACGGTGATGATTTACCACTAAATTACCATAAATCTAATACAACTATTATACAAGCTAGATCGAGTTTAAGATCATTTTATTTGAAAATTACGGATTAATATTCTAAACCACAAAGTGAAAAGGCTATCTCAATTTGATCCCTTAGTTTCCAAGTACTTATGCACCATAATCGCTAGTCATTAACGTATTTCAATTTATTTTCAATAAAAATATATTCTTATTCGAAAATTTGTGTGAGACATTTTGTAAAGCCTTTTTAGCACACAAAATATTTAATAGATTCCGGGCGTATGCCCAGGTCCAAAATCTAGTGGGACTCTAAAAGAGGATAATAATTGTGTTAGAAAAGTCTTAAATCTAATCTCAAAACCTTAATTTCGAATTCATAGGAAGAAGAGATTAACATGGAAAAGAATTCATAGTTTCACAAAAATTAGAAAAATGAAAGTTGTCAGAAGCTGCAGCTTAGGAAATAGCCTGTAGGGAAAAGTGGACCACGTCTGACTTTTGTGCAACCTAAACTAACTTTTCCAGGATTGCTTCTAAAAACATTTCATAAAGTTTGACACTGAATAAATATATGATTCACATATCTATCTAGACGAACATGTAAGCCAATATATAAGGCACAAAAACCTCAGTTTATATCATCTAGGAAATTTAGTTTTTGCATCTTAGATCTAGAATTAAGAGAGAAGAAAGTTCAGGCCTTTTTCACCATTACATTAATAAAGATTATTCCTTTTCATATTATGTTCATAACATAGTATGAGGAGTTAATCTCCCTTCTCTTGGGAGGGGAGATGAAATATTTTTCTTATGTTTTAGTTTAGTTCTTCTTCTTTCATGTTTTAGTTTAAATCCCCCACTGAGTTTTTTCTTCTTCATTCATTGATCTAACGCTCCTTGTGGAGGTTAGGAGGTATTAGGTAATTCATGATTGTGTAGAGCCAAATACCACAAACCCTAGATTCTTTTCTTATAGTTTTTAGTGTTCTAGTGTGATGAATGGATTCTTTATGGCACCTCAATTAGTTGTATAGTTAATGCCACATGTGGATTGAATGCCACTTAAAGCACAATTTGGTTAGATAGAAGATATCATTGGATATTGAAGAAGTACTTGGTGGTAAGGTAGAAAGCACGTTGAAAACCAAATATTATCATCATATATGGTTATGAGCTTAGGTATGGTGAGTTTCTATTGGTGATTTATATTAAGCATGATTGATTAATTATTAAACTAATTCTATGATTTTGGTTGATTCATCACTCCCAAGTTATTCTCTCTCTTGATTTATATTAATATATTCAATTTAGTTTAGTTTATGCATAGTTTAAATCTCAAATCAAATCAACCATATATTCATTATTACTTAGCCACATCTTTTACTTGCATCCATTAGAATAATTTAGATTAGGAATTTCTATTATCATCAACTAATTATTTAGAGTAGGATTGATACCTTGCTAGCTATTATACTAATCAATATTTAATAAGCTAAGTACGATTTGCAAAAGAAATGTAACACAATCAACGGCACAAATAAATATGTGTTACGTGCTTTTTTACTTGGACTCTGTCTGAAGAACTATATCTTACTTCTTATCTCTTCTATTTTCTTCGACGGAAAGTACTTCTTCATGAAGGAGAACACAACATTTTCCCATGTACCAATAGAATTGGGATTCTGAGAAAGAAGCCAAGCGGCTCTTATTAGCTAGAGTGAAAGGAAACACTCGTAGCTTAACCTGATCATCGAAGACGCCCGGATAGTGGAAAGTATTACATATTTCATGTATCCAGCGTAGATGCTCATATAATAACTCGTGTTCTAACCCATGGAAGATGGGTAGAAGATTGAACACGTTTGGTGGAATGCGAAAATCACTCGTGAGCAGTGTGAGTCATATGCAAGATGGAGGCCCATCTTGCAAAGGTGTGTAGAAGTTGGAGAGAGGCTCTTCAACTTCCACTACTTCATCGGCCATCTTAGTAGATGGATGACTAGAAATAGGAGATTCTCTAGGATGACGTGCTCTTCTACGTGAGTAAGTTTTATTCATGCTAATACCTGTAGTGCCTGAACACAGTATCATACACTTTTAGCAAGACCCCAAAAATATCCTAACATGCACAAACGATGCAAATTATGCTCAAGAAATCGAAATTCGTTTTTGCAAGTATGGAGTTTTGAAAACTTTGCGTTGGTCTATAATTTACTATGCCCTATTCAAGGGAACAATTGGGTGCGAGACTAGGATGGCTCTACTATACGTCTCAGGAGAGTAGGCAGTCACTTTACCAAGTGGTGTGCTATCAAGAATCTCACTCACGATGAATTTGGGGGAGGGGAGTGAAGAAGGTAGTTGGTCCACTGGAATCTGGCAACTGATTACTCTCAATCCTTGTGGCTATATTTTTGTCATTTTCTGGAGAAGCGTGACTACTTTGGAATCTAGTTGATTGATTTTAATTCATTTTTTTGGTCTAGGGCTTCAAGAATCAAGCAACATCCATTTTACCAATATTGGGGAATGACTTCCCAATGGTTGTTAAGTGGCTCGGGTTCAACCTTATGCGTGAATGTAAATTGCGGTGCGGAAATTAAATTTCAAACAATCATGTAAGCATGTTTGAACACACAAGGTATCCTCTTACGTAGGCTTCGAGGAGGTTTAGATTTTATCTTTCAAGCTGTGCTTACACACTACTTGAGGAGAAGGTGACGTCGATTGGCGCATGATATGAGAATCAGGCCCAACTTTTCGAGCTTTACCTTGTTTTAAGTTACAATAAAGGTATCCTTAAAAAGCCCACAAGTTCGGTTTTTGATAATTAAACAACTTTGCCTTCAAGGTCCCAAAACCTAAAACTAAACTAATACTATACTAATCTAATAGATTAACTATTTTAGATTGATTATCTAGATTAACTAAAGTTAAATGGACTTAGAGTGTTGATTACCAAGTTGATTCAAAGTGTGCGAGCGATAATTCATGACTTGCCTCACACACTTAAACTTCCCAAGGTAAAGAAAACTATAATCTCTTGGTAAGTTTACAACTTCAACCAAGTTTCAACTCATGTTCATCCACAAAAATCAATCAAAAACCATTTTCTATTTTCTATTTTTTTTTCTTTTTTCTTTTTAGCTCTAACTATTACAAACAAGTTCCACTAATTTATACTACTTTATTACAAAATCCAGGTCTGGAGTTTAGGTAAACATCTCAAAACAACTGTAATTGCAAAAGACTGGACCACGATGTGCTGACGTGGCCTCGCGGTCGCCGTCGGCTAGGGCACGGTCGCCGTCGGCTTTCGGTGAACTTTCATCGGTTTTTGTCCATAGCTTCAACTCCTCTTCAATATGTTGATCCCGAACACTGATTTGCAAAAAAGTAATTTAGTAATGAAAAATAATGAAATAAAACAACAAAAATTTTAAAAAATAAGAAATGGAAAGGTGAGAATGGTGCTTCCTCCTTAGATGCTCAACCAAGCACTCTTGCTCCATCAATCCATGACGGCAGTGCCATTTGAAGTTAGTTGTCTAGTGATGAGTCTTCGAAATATTAGTAGTGAGGTTCACCATAAATTGTTTTGAGTTGAATGATTGGGAGTTTAGAAGAAGGAAGGTAGTTTCTCTTTAGGATTGGTTTAGTTTCTAGTGAATGAAGAACATGAAGAACACAAAAGAACTTATTTAATGAAAGATGTAAACACAAACATTAAAGTAATATGAAGATGGATTGAAAGAAATAACACAAAAAGGAAGATTGATTAATTGAATAACAAGCAAATAACAAGATTGAAATGAAAAGAAATGAAGAGCAATAAAGTAAATTACTTGAAAATGTAAAAGACTAGAAATTAAATCCTACATGACACTAGATTAAGTCTAGGTGCATTCTCTCTCCCTAACTTTTAGATTATATACCCCTACTTTATGCTTTTTACTAATTTGCCCTTCTCCATTACATTTGAAACACCTCACACTTTGCTTTTTTCCTTTTACTTTTTGATTTCTTCTTGATCAAGATAGGTTTTGGAGAATGTCATATTTTAAGATAAGGGCCTCCATCTCTGGTCTTCTGAGTTGAGGGTTTGACCTTTGACTTTGTCCATTGACTTTGACTTTTTCAGCACATTTTCATAGCAACTTCTGCTCTTCATAATAAGTGTGATTAAGGCTCTTTTTGGTGCTAAGATGCAACTGTTATGATAAGTGGTCTGAATTTCTCTGTAATCTGAAAAAGGCAATAAAAGATATGAGTTATCTTTTCATTAAACATAAGAAGGGCTGTAATGCAGTAATTTAAGGGTAATAAAACACACATTAGGGGGCTGATCAATTGTAAATACTGAACCCTCGCTTATCGACAGAAGTCCAAGGCAGTCTTGTGTTTGACATCTCAAACACCAATTTTCCCTAACTGCACGCCGTCTGCGCGCATAGGAATTTTTTCCTACACCAGGGGTGATGGTGTGAATTCTCTTCTAGATATCAAGTTGAATATCAAATGGAAGAGATGTATAAACTTTAGAATCAGAGGGTACATGTCTCCATTGAGCATTGCTCGATAAAGTTGAACTGTTTTTTAACATTCTGAAAGGTTTTTAGAAAGGGGGGAGAAAAGAAAAAAAAAATTGAAAAATGGGGGGCAGAAAAGAAATTTTTGAAAATTTTGTACAGAATGAGTCTTTTAACGTCAGATTCTCAAGACAAACATAGAGAGTGCATAAAATTAAATAGATCATGGTTTCACTTTGGGTTACATGAAGCTGATGTAGAGTGATGAGTCTTCAAAAGTTTGTAAGAAGTGAGGTTCATCCTACATTGTTTGGGCTTGAATGATGGGAGCTTGAAGAGAGGAAGGTGGAGTTCTTATCTTAGGACTTGTGTTTTTATCTAAGTTGTGAAGAACATTGAAAACAAAGTTTAAGTTTTTGAATGATTGAAAGAAACATAACTTGGAAACAAGGAAAGGAGATTGATTGCTTGAACAATAAAAGAAGATTGATTGATTGAAATAAAGCAAATAACAAGATTGAAATAAAATAAATGAAGAACAATAAAGTAAATGACTTGAATTGAAAAACAAGAAAAATAAATCCTAATAACACTAGATTAAGTCTAGGTGTGTTTCTCTCTCCCTAACTTTTAGATTATATACCCCTACTTTTGCCTTTTACTGATTTGCCATTCTCCATTATAATTGAGACACCTCACACTTCACTTTTTCTTTTGCTTTTAGGTTTCTTCTTGACTAAGGTATGTTTTAGAGAATGCCATATTTTGAGATAAGGGCATCCATCTTTGGTCTTCTGAGTTGAGGGCTTTGACCATTGACCTTGACCTTTGACTTTGACCGTTGACTTTGAGTTTTTCAGCACTTTTTCATAGCAGCTTTTGGTCTTCATAATAAGCGGGATTAAGGCTCCTTTTGGTGCTAAGATGCAACTTTTATGATAAGTGGTATGCATTTCTCTATAACCTGAAAAAGGTAATAAAAGCTATGAGTTGTCTTTTCATTAAGCGTAAGAAAGGCTGTAATGCAGTAATATAAGGGTAATAAAATGCACATTTGGGAGATGATCATTACACTACTTGTTTAATTCTAGATTTCGACACCTCATCGAGGGTTTTTTTTTTTTTTTTCAGAAGGTATCTCTAACCATGTAGAGGGTTTTTACAAGAAGATAAAATCATACATTTATCCAGTATCATTTTGGTTACTTTGGGACGTAAGATTTAAAATTTTTATATCCTCAAGTTTTTGAAAAAAAAACTATATAGAGATATATATCAAGAACTCGTACAAAAGCAGTGATTAAAAACATACCATAACAGATTGTTATAGGCAACTTTCATGTCAGCTCAGGTGAACCCAATCCAGAAAGACAGAGCTTCAGTTGTACGAGTTGGGGGATTTACTGCACAAGACATGATACATCCTAACCTGTGCGAATAGCACGGTGATATAGGTGACCATTAATAAGCAAAACTAATATAAAACCGCCCCTAGATTGCGTTTTTCTAGGGGTTGGTCTATGTAGAATCTATTACCCAGGCTTTAGAGAATCACATAACTAGTGTTGTACCGAGGATCCTCTATTATAAGCACAAAAAAACAAGAACTTTTGTAAAACCAACAAAGAAAAACTATTTTAAAAAAAGAATGTAAAATAAAGAAAAAAAAATGTATACTTGCTCCATAGAGGTACACTACTCAAACTACGAGTAAAAGTGCTAACAAGGAATATGCAAGGTATACTTGGACTCAATGCTCCAAAACTTACAACCACACACTCCAAGTAGAGGGTTCAGTTGCCTTTTATGATGTATTCCATTGAAGCAGTGTAACAGAATGAATGGATTGGAAATACATCATGGAAAAAAGGATTTAAACCTCATAGATAGGATCGTGGAGAAGGGTTTCTTTTACATCCGTAGACTGTAACTCATGATAGTGTTTTACTTGGGATCACTTGTAGCTTCAAAGGTTGTGTTTGCTTGTTTAGGATTGGGAACTGCTTGACCTTGGAACACACCTTTCTGGGCTTTCTCTTGAGTTAGTAGGTTTAGAGATTATTGTATGGACACCAAGATTTGAGATTGTTGTTGCATAAAAAATAGCATCATCTCGGATGTTTTATCTAATAAAATATTAGTAGGTTGGGTAGCTGGAACTAGGTCTCTCTGGTTGTTGATTGGTGTATTTTGGTAGTTATGGTTAAAATTGGATGGAACCATCGCTCTATTCTGATTGTTGTAGGTACATTGTCCTTGTCTGAACTGATTGAAAGCCTGGAGGTGGTTGGGTTTGTGGATTAGTATTCCATTGAAAATTTGTGTGTTGCCTCCATTGTGCATTTGGTACATTGAAATCACAAACTTTTTCTGGTTGAAGTGATGCGATGTTATTGAGCAAGGGACAATGGGTAGATACGTGATTTAAATTGAAACAGAAAGTGCATGGTGCTATATCTATGTTCATGACTAGTTGAGGAGTATGGTCTTTTTGTTTGGTTGTGAGGGCATCTATATTTCTTGTGAGGGTTTCGATTAGTGTTTTACCATTGGCTTTAGAGGTACTGGGTTGGGATGTTCTGGAATTGTTTGTGTCGTCCCAATGAGTATTGTTTTCTGCTTGGTTCTCAAGAAAGGTTAAAGCTTCTGTAGCACCTTTATCTAAAAAGTTTCCATTACTCATGATGTCTAGTGTGACTTTGTGTTATTGGAGAAGACCTTTGAAACAACATTGGACAAGAGTGGATTTTTCTAGTTTATAGTAAGGACATGAATGGAGCAGGTCAGAGAATCTATCCCATACTTTGGAGAATGTCTCACTCGGACTCTATCTGAAGAATTGTATCTTGCTTACAATATCTTCTATTTTCTTCAGTGGAAAGTACTTCTTCATGAAGGAGAACACTACCTTTTCCCATGTATCGAAAGAATTGGGCTTCTGAGATAGAAGCCATGTGTGGTTTTTGCTAGCTAGAGTGAAGGGAAACACTTTTACTTTAATCTGATCATCAGAAACGACCAGATGATTGAAAGTATTGCATACCTCATGTATCCGGAGTAGGTCTTCATATGGTAACTCGTGTTCAAAATCGTGAAAGACGGGTAAGAGATTGAACACATTTGGTGGGATGCGGAAATCTCTTGTGAGCTATGTGACTTGTAGACAAGATGGAGCGCCATCTTGTAACGGTGTGTAAAAACTAGATAGAGGCTCTTCAGCTTGTACAACCTTGTCTGCCATTTTAGCAAGTGGGGGATGAGAAATAAGAGTATGTCTAGATCGACGTGCTCTCCTACGTGGGTAACTTTTAAACACACTAAGCTTTGTATAGCCTGAGCATAGTTTCATGCACGATTGCAAGACTATTTAGAATGAGCACACAAATGTATTGGATACTCAAATAGTGAAATTCATTTGTAGCTTTGAAGTTTTTGAAAAGTTTGCATGCAATGTCTATAGATTGGAAACTATGCCCTGCTTGAATTGATCAGTGGGTGCGAAACTAGGTTTTGGGAACTACACGCGTCAAGGGAGAAGATTGCTACTTTACCAGATGGTGTGCCACCATGAATCTCACTCATGGTGAATCTGAGGGAGGGGAGTGCGTAAGGTGGTTGGTCCACTGGAATCTGGTGAAACTATGCCCTGTTTGAATTGAACAGTAGGTGCGAAACTAGGTTTTGGGAACTACACGCGTCAAGGGAGAAGATTGCTACTTCACCAGATGGTGTGCCACCAAGAATCTCACTCATGGTGAATCTGAGGGAGGGGAGTGCGTAAGGTGGTTGGTCCACTAGAATCTGGTAGCTCACTACTCTCTTTGTTCGTGCTAAATGTTTGTCCTGATGGACGTGACTAGATTGGATTTGCTTGATTGATTTTAAGTTTTAGTTAAGTCTATGTATCAATTTGAGCAATCAACGTCTGTTTTAAGTAACATACAAGTATCAGGTTTAGCCTTAGTGTTAACTGTAAAGACAAGATTGAATCGGAAATCACACAATCATGCACGCATGCTTAGTAATAGACAAGTATCCTATTACACTTTGTAGCGAGAATGTTTAGAAAGTACCGCCCAAGGTGTGCGTACACGACCCTTGGGGTGAAGGCGACGTAGTAGGGTTGACAAAGTGTTTGGTATCTTGCGTGTTAACCCACCATTCGAGCATTTCCTTATGGTTACAAGTTTAATCTATCTAAGACCCACAAGTCGGGTCAAAATATGGCCGACAAAAACAATAAGATACAATTGGTTGCCTTCGTGGGCCTAAAACAAAGTTGCCTTCGTGGGCTTAAAACTATGAAAGCGGTAAACATGAAAAGTAACTACGTTTAACTAATTAACTATTCACTAATGATTAATTAAACAAAATATTATTTTGATTTTTGAAAGCTAGAAAGTGTTCGTCAAAGATTGGAACTTCGACCCCTATGTTGGGTTGAGATGTGCGAGCGTGATGTCACACTACTCGCCTTGCGCATTCAACCAGTCGAAGTTGGTTGAATCACCAACTCTTGGTAAGTAAACTTAAACCAGAAGACTACACTTTCAAAACTTAAACTATTTTGTATTTATCCTAATTAATTTGTATTTTTTATTTTGGCTTAACTATATGATATTATCCTAAACTAACATGCATAAACAACAGTTAATTGAAAATAAAACCTAAGCATGCTCCTAAACTAATTTTAATATTTAATCTTTTCTGATGGATTACTACTTCATTTTAATTAATTAATTAATTTTTTGTAAAAATTTTAAATTATTTTTAAATTAATTTTTTTGGTTTTGAAAACTCAAAACTTTGCAAATCTATCTACTTTTTATCTACTAACAGTTGAATTAAACTAACTAGGGGAAAGTAAAATTCAAGCATATCTTTAGGGAAGGTAACCAAGCTGCAGACTACCTATCGAAAGTAAGTAGAGATTGTTGTAATGAAACTATGTACTACATCCCACCTATTGATAAAAAACTGGATGAACTGATCAAGGGGGACAAAGAAGGGAAAATGTATCTGAGAGGTTGCCATTAATAAAAGGTTGGGGCACCCTTAACCCCTAGTTATTTAAAAAAAAAAAAAAAAAAAAAAAAAAAAAAAAAAAAAAAAAAAAAACACTAACTGGGGGTAAGTAAAAATTGTATACATACGAAGATTCTGATCGAACAGAATCTTCGGTAGAGAAATTGGAGGTGTGGGTTCGGATTGATCATGCGCGGGCGCGACAAAGGCGCAGGTGCGGATTGATCACGTGCATGCGCGGGTCGATCAACACCGTTTTGGCTCGTTTTTCTCCAGCAGTCTCTGGTGAACCGTCTCATGCTATTCTCGGACTCCATTTGCTCAAAAGTTTACTGGAAGTATAAGAAAAAGAAACATCAGTTACGAAAAATGAGAGAAACTTAAAAAACAATTGAATTTAGATTGAGAAGAAGAGGTTGAGAGTGTTGGTTTGCTTCATCTTCCTCCTTGTTCTAAATCTATGATGGCGGCGCCATTCGATTGTTTGTATGGAGCGGGCGAGTAAGTGGTTTTGTTGTTCATCTTAAATCTATGCAAAGAAGGATGGTTTTGATGATAGAAACTCTCACTCTCTAAGCTTTTCTAATCAAACTATGGGTTATTTTTGGTGTTATCAAAGTAAAAACTTAGTTGTTTAATGGGAAGGTTTAAAACTAGAATTTTAAGATTGTTGATATGAAAACAAGTATGGAATGAAGTTTGTTTAAGATTGCTTAGTCACCAAGTAACACTCATTTAAACTTGTGTTTGAGGTTGTGAATGCAAGATTAGAAAGAGAGACGAGATAAGAGTAGTGGAAACAAGATTGAAAACTTTGTATTGAAGACAAATAAGAACTTGATTAATTAACTAAAGCTTGAAGAACATGAAAATGGAAAACAAGATAAATAACAGTTAAATCATTAATTAAACATATTAAACTACTCCTATTGAGCAAAGAATAATTCTAGGGTAAGTTCTCTCTCCTCTCACTTTGGCTTATGTACTACACTTTACAACTTTGCCCTCATCCTTTAGAAATAAGACATCTCATTAGGGTTATTTTATGCTTTAGGTATCTTCTTGAACAAGCTTGTTAAGGATGCCCACTTTTGAGTTGAGGACATAATCTTTGGTATTTTGGGTTAATGACATGATCTTCTATCTTTTGGTTTTAAGTCCTTAACTGTTGACTGTTGACTGTTGACTTTGCCTTTTTGTCACTTTTCTCCAAAGTTGGAATCTTCCCAAGCAGCGTCGATAGCACTCCTTTTTGTGCTAAAATGCATGTATTAGGAGTATAAGTCCTAAATGGCCTATATTCTGCAAAAGATAGTAAAAGCTATGAGTTGTCTGTTCATTAAGCATAAGAAGGGTATATTTGAAGCATTGTAAAGGTAATTAAATGCACATTTGGGGACTGATCATGGTTCCATCCACCCTGGCTCTTCCACAGTGGTTAACCACACCCCTTCGCCCTCAAAGGTACTTGGCTCCCTCAACACCCTAATCTCAATGGATTTGCCTTCCATACCAGGAAATGTTGCCGCGACATATTGACACATTGTCCTTTTGTGTGTATGTGATGGTATATGGATGATGTAGATAGATGATGGTCGTTAAACAAAAAAGAAGCGTATCAAAACCTAATTATCCTTCAATAAGTAAAGGATGAGTGGGGTATCGTTCCACTTGTAAGTGTATGTTATATGAAGGACATGACTGGAAAGGGGGTTTGAGGGATTAAAAACTATGATTGTAGAGATTGGAGATTCTAATGTTAAATTAAACTACACTAACTAAACTATTGAGAATTTATAGGAGAGGGAATTCAAGAGATTAGAATCCACCAATACCTTTGATCTATGACCATCTGCTTCATGGTTGTTCTCACAAGTAGACTACAATTAGGCAAACCACAGAGTGTCGATGCCCTATTGGATGAAACATCGTTAACGAATAACTCTACTTAAGGTTGTTCCTATGTTTATGCTATTAATATCTTCTTTCCTTTTATGTAAGCTCAGGCAGCCATTCAATGTATTACTGAGACCAACATCAAGGAGTACTTCCTAATAGGGAGGCCATTTAATGAATCACCACTTAAGACAAACACAAAGAATACTTCCCCTGGGTAGCCACTCCCTGAGCTACCCCTTCCAGGGTAACACAAAGAATACTTCCCTAACTCTAAAGAACTGCACTACTAGAAGAAAAGTAAAGAACACTAGCATGATATTAATATTGCAAAACATAAACCCTATTCTATACTTCCATCCCCTGGTGTGGGCAATGGAACTAATAACTAAAAACATAAAGAACTAACCTGATTAGAGAACACCATGAACCAGAAGAATCATCAAACCCTAAGCACCAGCTTCATCTCCTCCATTGAAGGAGAAGATTAGCCTTCCATGAAGAAAGAAGAACACGAAGAACAAGAAGAAGAAGAGTCGAAGAACATAAGACTAGAATCTTTTATTAAGACTAAAACCGAATATTTTATTGACTAATTTATTAAGACTCAACAAGTTAAAACCGAATCTTTTATTATTAATCTCTCTATGCCTCAAGTTTTAAAGACAAGAATGTAAGTGAATTGGTGAGTTTCATGAGGCACTTAGGTCCTCTATTTATAAGGGTTACAATGAGTTCTAGAAACATCCCAAACCGTGGCTTGTTTCCTATTACAAATCAACTTCTTTCAGAGTCCAACTTCATTTCCAAAACTATAAAAGAGGTGGGCTACAGTGTCAGTTCATGCATCTGGATGCACGATCCTTGTGTCCCAGACGCAAGAGTCGCGTATGGACGCACAGGCCTTGCATCCCAGACGCGAGAGTTTTTTTTTTCTCTTTTGCTCCATCCTTCTTTCCTCTTTTGCGGGCTCTGGTCCAAGCAACGAATCCTTTTGCCTTAGACTTCCAAATAAGCTTAAGAACAGGTCCAAGTCGCATCTTTCATAACTTCAATTCCTTGGCCTTCTCCATGATTGTCCACGGGTTTCCCATGTGATCCTTAATGCTCTGAGTTGCTCCATTTTACCCCTTTTTCTCTAATATTATACAAAACTCTCTTTTTCACCTGTAGAATCATAAAACACGACTTACAAGCACTGTTAGTCCACTAAGATGGCTAAACAAGAGGTATAATCGAGGGTTAAAATGCACTATTTAAGCACTTATCACAACCCCCAACTAGCCTTTTGCTAGTCTCTTAGCAAATAAGATAAAAAGAGATAAGTGATCAAAATCACATCCTAATAATAAAAATAAATTCCTAACTTACTTTTGTAGGCATTATGATTGCATTCACCATATGCAACAAGGCTTTAAACCTTTAAGTTCCCCAAAAAGGATGAGTTATAGTCTCGTGAGGGGTTTCAGGTGATATACCCATAAAATCAATCAATAACATGTTCAAGAATGATAGTATTTTTTAGAGAAAGAAATTCCTTACCCACTTAGTGCTTACTCTAACAGACGGTCTCCATTGCTAACTACATTGCTGCAAAGACTCATAGATTATGATGGGAGATAGTAAAAATTGACTAAATTCTCAATCAAGGCTTATGTGTGTACTAAGTCAATCTCCTATACTCTCCTATCCAAGAAACGGAATCCCTAGTTTACCTTTAGATAGATACTCTCGACTTTCAATCCTCACCGGTCATACTCTCAGAAAAGAATCTCTCAGAAGATGGTCTACTATTTTATCTCATGTATGTGGGGAAAAGAATAATGAATACGAACATCTCACATACTACCTTGAAAAACAGACTTCTAGATGATAGTAGTCTCATGGAAAGAATGTCAATCACATATGAAATGTCGGGTCCTTCACTTTAGCATCCTCCCACCTATTCTAGACTTCGTACCATACTGTAGTGATAAGTTATAGGTTGTAACTTGGTTTGGGTATTGGTTTATGAAGGAAAGGTAAAAAGGATTCAAAGGTTATTTTTGAAAACACTATGGGTTTTGCTTATTTCTTTAGAAGATTTCTTCAAATTCTGTACTGCAGAGAAAATTCTTCCGTTGTCTTAGCTTTTCCATCCATTATGTTCAACTTTTTTTTTTTTTTTTTTTTTTTTTTTCTTTAGCTCAGTTGTATATCCTTGATTAGTATTGGATATGCTTGTTTTCCACTAGCTTGTTTCACTTCGAACATAATGATGGTTTTCATTGTATCTCTCTAATATTTCTTTGTAATCTTCCTTTTGTGCTCTTTCTTCCTCCTTGTGCCCCCTAGTTCTCTCAAAAACATATGGGTATGGCTGATAAGGATTTTGGCTATACTCCTTCTCTGGAGTTGGGTCAATGGTAAAGGGTTTTATGAAAGAAAATGACTTGTTGTAAGGCTCAAAAGGGTTTAACATGATGGTCCTATTAGGTGGGATAAAGGTTGAATGGGTTCACTACTTGACTTATCAATATGATACTCTGTTTTGAATAGACTACAAGAAATAATGGCTATCTCCTCAGTTGATGTCACTTCGTGATTAACCAAATCAATGAATAATGAGACTATAATACAACGACATAAAGAACTGAAAGATGTTAAGTCACTAAGACTCGGATTTTTCGTAAGAACTCTCCAAAGAATGGGTATAAAGCTCAAGTCTCACGAGCTAAGTCAAAAAAATCTACTTCCAGTTTACTGGGGGTTAAATCTCTCTTCAAGAAAAAGTACACAAAACTGACCGAGTATTATGGTGGTTCCATTGATAAAGAATTCTATTAACAAGAACTATGTCCGAGCATAATAAATAGTCTAAGCGGTAATGAAATCAATAAGGGTTTATTCGTGAAAACCCCCCATTTTATGACATGTTTTTGTGTTTACCCCCCAAATTTTGAATCATCACAAAAGTCCCCCCACTCCGTCTTGGCCCCGTTCAGAAATCATCCATATTTACTCTATTGCCTAAAGTACCCTTGGGGGGTAAACACAAAATAAAAAAAAATCCGTCCAAGCCCAACTAACTAAACTAAACAACGAATGGGTGTATAGGATCACCCTCGCCCTCATCTTCTTCCTACCACCGAACCAGCAAACCCTAACCACAACAAATCCAACTGTTATAAACTTTATACATTTTTCTTTCTTTTCTTTGAGTCGACTCAGCATCTTCCCCAATTGAAACCCAAAAACTAGTAACACCATTATGACTCAGGACAGTAATATGAACTAAAAACCATCTAGATTTATACTTCTTTGTTACCATGTGAAAGTCAAACTGAATTCAGATTATCTGATGATCATCAAGAGCAAGAGCAATTCTATATTCACGTTCTAATCACTTCCATTCGTTTTAAATTGTGACATAGTCAGTTGTATTTGTTGATTATACCACATACTTTATTAAACTTAACAAGTCATCGACTCTCTTATATATTACACGTTCACTCAATAATCAAACCACAGAGAACATTCCAAGGATAAAAGCACATCTGTTCTTGTTCGTCTTGAAAATGATGAACTTACATCTTAGTCTGGGCCTCTTTTTTGTTCTTATTTTTCCTAGTTCCTCTCAACAAGCTTCCCTAGATCTCCTTAATCCAAGACTATTAAAAGCTTTTGATGCTCTTCAAGCATGGAAACATGTGATTGTCTCGGATCCAAAAAATTTCACTTCCAATTGGTATGGCCTAGATGTTTGTAATTACAATGGCGTCTACTGTGCACCAGCCCGAGATGATCGTCACATAATAACTGTTGCAGGAATAGATCTCAACCATGGTAACATTGGTGGCTCACTACCAGAAGAACTTGGATTACTTACTGATCTTGCTGTTTTTCATATCAATTCTAATCGCTTCTGTGGAACCATACTCAAGAGCTTTCAGAACCTACGTCTCCTCTATGAGCTTGATGTGAGTAACAATCTATTTGCAGGTCAGTTCCCTGAAGTAGTCTTATGCCTCTCTTCTCTAAAATTTCTCGATATTCGTTACAATGACTTTAAAGGTGATGTACCAAATAAGCTCTTCGACATGAAACCGGATGCACTCTTCATAAACAACAACAAATTCGCTTCACTTGCCAAGTAATATTGGCAATTCACCGTATCGATTACTAGTCTTGGCAAACAATGACCTTAGTGGTTGCTTTCCTTCAAGTTTAGCAAGATTAGGAAATACTCTAAATGAGATAATTCTCATGAATAGTGGGATAACCGGATGTTTGCCACCAGAGATTGGTTTGTTAAAAAATCTAATAGTTTTCGATGTTAGCCGCAACAAGCTAGTAGGCTCATTGCCTGAAACAATGGGTAATATGAAGAGTTTGGAGCAACTGAATGTAGCATATAACAAACTATCTGGTGAGATTCCAGCAAGCATATGTACATTGCCAAACTTGGAGAATTTCACTTACTCAAACAATTACTTCTGTGGCGAACCACATAGCTGTCTCAAACAAAGAAGTATAATGGTGTTGCTGGTTTTTGGGTTTCAATTGGGGAAGATGATGAGTCGACTCAAAGAAAAGAAAGAAAAATGTATAAAGTTTATAACAGTTGGATTTGTTGTGGTTAGGGTTTGCTGGTTCGGTGGTAGGAAGAAGATGAGGGCGAGGGTGATCCTATACACCCATTCGTTGTTTAGTTTAGTTAGTTGGGCTTGGACGGATTTTTTTTTATTTTGTGTTTACCCCCAAGGGTACTTTAGGCAATAAAGTAAATATGGATGATTTCTGAACGGGGCCAAGACGGAGTGGGGGGACTTTTGTGATGATTCAAAATTTGGGGGGTAAACACAAAAACATGTCATAAAATGGGGGTTTTTCACGAATAAACCCAATCAATAATATCAACTATCTATCAAACTCAACACTAAGCAGTATAGAATATATATCCCAGACTCATCATTAAAATTAATTTTTCTCATGGTACTGATATAGAAACAAAAATTGTTTTTGAAAACTAATTTTTGAAATTCATTTCTCAAGTACACCCTCCCCCTACTTATGCATGCATTGACCTCAATGTATAAAGAAGTAAATAAAATAGATGAGAAAAAGGTAGGATATTACCATTGATGTCGAATATCAATATTTTGATCTTTCTCTGTCATATAAAGGTTAAGCTCACAAAATAGAGAAAATCAAATACAATTAGTTCAAATCAAAATTAATCCTCATAATCAGCATTAGTTCTCATAATCATGTATCAGTATTATTATTGTTTTTATTTATTTTTTATTTATTTTTATTAGGTGTTTTTACGTCAGATCCCCAAGACGTAATGTGAGTTTTTTAAAGTCAGATTCTCAAGACTTTTGAGTCCTTTATAGTAAGATCCTCAAGACTAGTATTCCCACCCACTAGGTTTAACTTTTGTAGGGATTCTTCCGATCTCTCTCAGCAATTGATTTACAAAAATATACCTTGTACCAACAATTTTCTCTTAATGGTTATAACCCAGGACAAATTTCAGAATGGCAATTCTTGCACCAACCTAGCTTATGCACTCTCCTCTTACGTGCAAATGAACTTTTATCGAACCTTACGCGAGCGATAGAAATAATCTTCCTTTGAAGGTCAACGGGGAGCAAATCCTACAAACTAACAGGTGGTGAACACTTAGGTTTCCATTTCAAAAATGATCTCTCGACAACATGCTTACTTCCTATAGACATTTTATAGTCAGTCTACTAGAGTTATGAGACTTTGACTCCGGCGCTTGCAACTCCTCTCAGTAAAGGATAAAGTTATGAAAATATGAAGGCCTGGCTATCGGTGACACTTATACTAATGAGATCCTAAGGAGTCTGCAAGGTTACAACGCTTGGCTTCCTCATGCAAAAAACTTAAACTAGACAGAGTAACATGTTCAGCAAGACATAGAATGTAATCTTTAAGGTGTGTAGGTAACTTACCCCAATTTTCCGCTTTAACAGTGGTCTGATAAATCGGATCCTTGAGAAAAATGGCCTCCACGTCTCCAGTATGTAACTCCAGAAAAGGCTTCAGTCGATGAGCATTGACTTTGAAACGAATCCTTTTCTTTATGTCTTTTACTTTAATAGCTCCAAAAGGTGTGACATGTCTTACTACAAACGGTCCCGTCCATCTAGATCTCAACTTTCCAAGGAAAATTTCTAAACGAGAGTTGTAGACCAGAACCTTCTATCCAGGTTCAAATTCTCACTTCAGAATTCTTCTGTCATGTAATGCTTTAGTCTTATCCTTGTAAATCCTTGACTTATCATAAGCATCACTTCTCAATTCCTCTAATTCACTGATCTGAAGCTTCCTCCTTTCTCTTGCCTGATCTAGGCTGAAATTCATCTCTTTCACTACCCAATAGGCTTTATGTTCTAACTCAACAGGTAGATGACACGCATTTGCATATACCGAGCGATAGGGTGACATCCCTATGGGTGTTTTGAATGTTGTTATGTATGCCCATAGTGCATCTTCGAGTCTAAGAGACCAGTCTTTCCTAGAAGGATTAACTGTCTTCTCCAGAATACTATTGATTTCCCTATTCGAAACTTCTGCTTGACCATTAGTCTGAGGATGATATGGTAAAGCTAGCTTGTGAATTACTCCATACTTTGCCATAAGATTCCCAATTATACGGTTATAGAAGTGAGAACCGTTATCACTGATGATGGCTCTCGGTGCTCCAAATCTTGGTAGAATATTCTTCTTCAGAAAGTCCACGACGACTTTATGATCGGCGATCTTTGTAGGAACTGCTTCAATCCACTTTGAAACATAGTCCACAGCCAGCAGAATATAGGTGTAACCAAAAGAAGGCGGAAATGGTCCCATGAAATCTATACCCCATACATCAAAGATTTTTGAGATAAGGATCGGTTGTTGAGGCCACTCGAACCTTTTCGAAGTCTTACCCAAAAATTGGCATCTTGGACATACTTTGCAATAAATAGTTGCATCTTTAAAAAGAGTAGGCCAATAGAATCCAGCTTGTAATACCTTGTCTACAATACATTGTGGGCCAAAGTGTCCTTCGCAAGGCTGATCATGACATAATGATAGAATGGATTCCTATTCCGATTCTGGGATGCATATTCGAATAATCTGGTCCAAACACTTCTTGAATAAGTATGGATCATCCCAAAAATAATATATGGCCTTTGAGTAGAATAAATCTTTTTCTTGCTTGCTCCAATGCGATGGTACTTTGTCGGTCACAAGATAATTTGTGATGTGGCCGTACCATGGTACTCCTGATATATTGAACAACTGTTCATTAGGAAAAGTCTCACAGATTTCTAAATTGTCTTCCGTATTCTCCACTAGTAATCTAGAAAGGTGATAAACAACGACATTCTCTGTTCCTTTCTTATGATGTATCTCCAAATCAAATTCTTGTAAAAGTAGTATCCATCGGATCAACCTAGGCTTGGCATCCTGCTTAGTGAGTAAATGATGCAAGGTAGCATGGTCAGTATAGACTATTACCTTTGAACCTATAAGATATTGACAAAATTTGTCAAGAGAATAGACGACGGCTAAAAGTTCCTTCTCAGTGGTAGAATAATTAATCTGAGCTCCATTTAGAGTCTTGCTAGCATAATAGATTGTGTACGACACTTTCTTGTCTCTTTGTCCTAGAACTACTCCTATAGCATAGTCAGATGTATCACACATGATCTCAAACGGCTAGCTCCAATCGGGCGCACAAATGATTGGTGCTGAAGTGAGTGCTTCCTTCAACTTCATAAATGCTTCGACGCATGAGTACATTATCAAAATCAAAGACAACATCTTTCCCTAATAGATGTGATAGCGGTCTTACAATTCTGCTGAAATCCTTGATAAATCGACGGTAGAATCATGCGTAACCTAGGAAGGCACGTATATCTTTGACAGTTCTCAACTTGGGTAGATAATTTATAATATCAATCTTCGCTCGATCTACTAGAATTCCTTCCTTTAAACCTTGGTGACCCAGCACTATCCCTTCCTTTACCATGAAATGACACTTTTCCCAGTTCAGAACTAAGTTGGTATCGCAACAACGTTTAAGGACTAAGAAGAGATGGTGTAGGAAATCCTCAAAAGATGATCCAAAAACTGAAAAATCATCCATAAAAACTTCCAAGTATTTCTCTACCATATCGTAAAAAATACTCATCATGCATTGCTAAAAAGTGGCCGGTGCATTGCATAGACCAAAAGGCATACAATGGTAGGCGAATGTTCCGAACGGACATATGAATGTGGTCTTCTCTTGGTCCTCAGGGTGAATATGGATATGAAAATATCTTGAGTAACCATCAAGAAAGCAGTAATAAGCTTGTCCAGCTAATCTTTCAAACATCTGATCGATGAAAGGCAATGAAAAATGATCTTTCCTTGATGCGCTATTCAGCTTCCTGTAGTCGATGCAAACTCTCCATCCAATCTGAATCCTCGTTGGAATCAACTCATTGTTCTCATTCTCAATCACTGTGGTTCCGGACTTCTTCGGCACAACTTGAACTGGACTAACCCATTGACTATCAGAAATAGAGTAGATGATGCAAGCATCAAGGAGTTTGACAACCTCTTCTCGAACTACTTCCTTCATTTTTGGATTGAGTCTCCTCTGTGGTTGCTTAGAAGTTTTGGAAGCCTCTTCCAAATGAATTCTATGTTGAACTATCATAGGGCTGATCCCCTTAATATCATCAATTGTCCAACCAATAGCTGTCTTATATTCCTTTAAAAGTGTTACTAACTTAGATTCCTGCTCCTCAGTCAAATCTGATGCAATGACTACTGGGTAAGTTCCCAAATCTCCCGAGAAAACATACTTGAGTGTAGACGGCAAAGTCTTCAATTCTAGCTTAGGCGGCTCCTTCTTAAGCTCTTTAGATGGTCCATCAGGCATAGGTGATTCAAACTTTGCTTTGAACTTGCTGTCATCCATGACAGGTGATGAATCTAAAATCGCATTGATTGCCTGGACACTAAGTTCCTCACAGTTTGAGTCTATTAGAGTTTTCAACAACTCATCAGCAGGATATGAATAAGTCAGATAATCCTGTGCTAACGCTTCAATCAAGCATACCTCGTTCACAGCACACACCTCTTGTGGTTGCTGTAACATATGGAAAACAGTGGTCTCGACTCTCATATTACCAAAAGATAACATCATATTACCGTTTCAACAATTGATGAGTGCATTTGCAGTGGCCAAGAATGGTTTGTCTAGAAAGATTGGTATCTGCCTACCAGATGTAGGTTCTGTGTCGAGTATTATGAAATCAACCGGATAATAGAAATCTTCGATCTTGACTATGACGTCTTCAATTATTCCTCTAGGTATCTTCATTGACCTATCTGCCAACTGTAGAGTAACATCAGTCGGTTTAAGATCCTTCAACCCCAACTTCTTGTAGACGAAATATGGTAGAAGATTCACACTGACACCCAAATCTAATAAAGCTTGATCCTCCAAAGAATCTCCAATTCTGCATGTAATAGTGGGACTTCCAAGATCTTTTAGTTTCACAACCGCTAGATTCTGTAGGTACGATGAACATCTTTGAGTGATAAAAGCTTCTTTCAAAATGTTGGTCTTCTTCTTCACTAGATCTTTCACGAACTTGGCATACGAGGAAACTTGCTTGATGGCAGTCAGAAATGGGATATTAATCTGTAAATTCTAAAATACATTGCAAATCTCCTTATACTGGTCATCCTTTCTGGTATTCACTAGTTTTGAAGGAAATGGCGCTGGCGACTTCTTTAATGTAGGTTCTCTTCTTTCGGCTTCGGTTGGCTTGGTAACAGATAGTGGAGTGACAGGTGGAGTCACTCGTGATGGCTTCTTCTTACTTACTTCCATAGTAGTTTCTTTAGCTTCTCTCTCAACAGTTACTTCAGCGGGTGGCACAACACTAGATATATCTGGAATGTTAGAACTGGGTGGGATGGTGGGAACATAAGTTACCTCAGGCTCCGTAGAATCTTTTCTTGGTTCATAGACAATCTTGTTATCAACCTTCTTGCCTGACCTCAGAGTGGTGATAGCATTAACTTGGTCATTCGACTGAGTAATCTCCAGGTTATCCACTTTCAAGACACCTCTTCCTTTCGGATTTGGCTTCGGCCGGCTTGGTAATGCTCTTTTCGATCTTTCTGTCAAGGTGACAGTGATTTGCCCTATCTGACCTTGAATGACACTAAAGTTATTCTCCAGTTTCTGGGTTCTTTGATTTGTCTATTTCAGCTCATTGACAATGGTGATGATAACTTCTTCCAGATGTATTGAACTAATTATTTCTTCAAAAAGAGTTGATGCTATATGCCTTTACATTCGTATCCAGATAGTACGAACACTCTTCAGTGGTGTGGCCTTCATCAGAACATAGCTTACAAATGACATAACAAGGCTTGGATGGCTGCGGTTTAGCTTGGAAATTGTTTGCTTTTGGAGGATTCATAGAGAACTGATCAAACTTCTTGTTCAGAGTTTCAAGTCCTGTTGACAAGCTTGCCATAATTGATAGCATCGCTTGATTTGGGTCTTCACGAATTTGGTTACCAAATTGCTTCGGCACACCCTCCACTCTAGCTACATCCTCATTGTTGGTACTCTATTATTGAGTGTCTTCAGCTAAATTCTCGAGAAAGTTGTAGGCTTCCTCTCCATCCAATGATGTAAACTTACCTTGATGCATTGATTGTATCATCTGCTTGTTCATAGTAAAAAGTCCTCGAAAGAAAAAATGAGCCAATGTGCTCTTATCATAACCATGATGTGGACATGAGACTAGCAAATTATTAAATTTTTCCCAGCTTTGATGATATTCTTCAATCACCTTCCCTTTGAAATTATCGATGGCTTGCTGCATGGCATCTGTCTTCTGGGGTGGGTAGAACTTGTTCAGAAACTTTGTTCTCAACTTCTCCCAGTTGTTGATTGAATTTTTCGACTGTGCAGTTAACCATTCAGATGCTTTACTTTCGAGTGAGAGTGGAAAAAGAATTAACTTGATACTCTCATCCCTGATATTCTAGTTCTTGAAAGTTCTAGGACTGATAGAAATTTGTTGATGTGAACATAAGGCTGAATATTGTCTGAACCATTGAACTTTGGAAGCATAGAGATTACTGATGCTCTAAGCTTAAACTGGTTAGCTTCCGTCTCTGGAAAAACAATATCTGCTGGGTGGGTCTCCAATGATTGGCGAATAGAAATCACTCAACTTCTTCTTTTGTTGTGCTTGCATGGGTGGGATAGCTTCAAGATTATTTGGGTCCATAACACCTCCATCATTGCGTTCGGCCATTGTATCAATCTCATCTAGTATTCTTGTGAGTCGGTTGTTAAACCATGTCCACTATTGTGTTCTTACCGGACGATTATATGGACGATGGGGCATACACTAGAAAATGCTATGCGAAAATGACGAAAAACTATCCTACTATGCTTGAATGCAATTAAACTAATATGTAACTACTTTAAATTATACTAAAATACAATTATACTAATTTTTTTGGATTTTTAAAAAATAAAATAAAACTACTTTCCTTCAACTGGGTTGGGCTTCGCCGCTAGTATCTCGCCCGTTGTCTAAAGCTGTCTCTTCTAGGGTTATGGTGAATCACTTGGATTGCTTAAGTACCACTGCCCACAGACGATAGTCTGTTTGTCAAGATTCAGACAAGAAACACTAGAGTTTGATGTTTCACTGTGTCTGCTTGCAACTTCAATTGTGGAAAAGATCCTAAATGCAATTATACTAGAAAGCAATAAAACTAAACTACGATGCAACTAAACTAAGAATTAAATAAAAAGAATAAAGATTCGACTAACCTGGATGGGAGATCTTGTCTTCAAGATGTCCTTCAAGCTTCTCTCTCTCTCAAAAGGATGGATGATGTGGCTAAAATTACCTTAATATCCAAACTTCTAATCTTGAAAGAAAACGTTAAACATAAACAACTTAAAACGGCAGCGGCGCCATTTGACACGTGCTCCTCGGGCTATAATTAATTATATCCCTAGCAGCGGCGTCATTTCACATGTTGTCTTTTTGTGTGTATGAGATGGTATATGGATGATGTAGATAGATGATGGTCGTTGAACAAAACAGAAGCGTATCAAAACCTAAATATCCCTCAATAAGTAAAGGATGAGTAGGGTATCGTTCCACTTTTAAGTGTATGTTATAGGAAGGACAGGACTGAAAAAGGGGTTTGAGGGATCAAAAACTATGATTGTAGAGATTGTAGATTCTAATGTTAAACTAAACTAAACTAACTAAACTATTAAGAATTTATAGGATAGGGAATTCAAGAGATTAGAATCCACCGATACCTTTGATCTGTGACCTTCTGCTTCATGGTTGTTCTCACAAGTAGACTACAATTAGGCAATCAAGCGAGTGTTGATGCCCTCTTGGACAAAACATCGTTAACGAATAAGTCTACTTAAGGTTGTTCCTATGTTTATGCTATTAATATCTGCTTTTATTTTATGAAAGCTCAGGCAGCCATTCAATGTATTACTGAGAGCAACATCAAGGAGTACTTCCTAATAGGGCGGACATTCAATAAATCACCACTTAAGACAAACACAAAGAATACTTCCCTAACTCTAAAGAACTACACTACTAAAAGAAAAGTAAAGAACACTAGCATGATATTAATATTGAAAAACATAAACCCTTTTCTATACTTCCATCCCCTGGTGTTGGCAATGGAACTAATAACTAAAAACATAAAGAACTAACCTGATTGGAGAACACCATGAACCAGAAGAATCATCAAACCCTGAACACCGGCTTCATCTCCTCCATTGAAGGAGCAGATTAGCCTTCCATGAAAAAGGAAGAACACGAAGAACAAGAAGAAGAAGAGTCGAAAAACATAAGACTAGAACAACTAATTTATTAAAACTCGACTAGTTAAAACCGAATCTTTTATTATTAATCTCTCTCTGCCTCAAGTTCTTGAGACAAGAATGTAAGTGAATTGGCGAGTTTCATGAGGCACTTAAGTCCTCTATTAATTGGGGTTACAATGAGTTCTAGAAACATCCCAAACTGTGGCTTGTTTCCTATTACAAATCAACTTCCTTCAAAGTCCAACTTCGTTTCCAAAACTATAAAAGAGGTGGGCTACAATGTCGGTTCATGCATCTGGATGCATGATCCTTGCGTCCCAGACGCAAGAGTCGCATCCGGACGCACGGGCCTTGCATCCCACATGTGAGAGTTTTTTTTTTCTCTTTTGCTCTATCCTTCTTTCCTCTTTTGCGGGCTTTGGTCCAAGCAACGAATCCTTTTGCCTTATGCTTCCAAATAAGCTTTAGAACAGGTCCAAGTCGCAACTTTCATAGCTTCAACTCCTTGGCTTTTTCCATGATTGTCCACGGGCTTCCCATGTGATCTTTAATGCTCCGAATTGCTCCGTTTTACCCATTTTTCTCTAATATTCTACAAAACACTCTTTTTCACCTATAGAATCATAAAACACGACTTACAAGCACTGTTAGTCCACTAAAATGGGTAAACAAGAGGTATAATCGAGGGTTAAAATGCACTTTTTGGGCACTTATCACATATGCTAATGCGTTGGCATGTATATTCTCTCCACGACCTAGATGAGCAAACCTGATCTTAATGAACTTGCTCGCCTTTCTTTGTAATACCTCCAAATACCTCACCATTCTTGGGCATCGGGCCGTAAACCTTCCATTCACTTGACATATCACCAAGTTGGAATCAGAATAAATTGTCAGTTCGCTCACACCCAGATCCGCTACCAAGTCCAACCCTGCTATCACCGCTTCGTACTCTAACTCATTGTTCAAAGTCGTGAACCCCAGCTTCATCGACAGCTCTAGTCGATTATTCTCTGGTGTTTCCAATACCACCCCAATTCCATTCCCTGTATCGGTAGCTGACCCATCTGTAAAAACCCTCTATTCGTTCTGCATATCCCAAAGGTCTAAAGGGTCATGGATGTTGTCGCCTTCCTATTCCATAATATTCTCTTCCCCCTAAGTAGGGTCCTCGGTAGGGAACTCTGCCAGGAATTCGGCCATAACTTGTGCCTTTTCCGTGGTCCTGATTTGGTACTCAATGTCATAAGAATTCAGTATCACCGCCCATTTCAACATTCTTCCTGATTTGTCAACCTTCAAGGCCTATTTAAGTGACAACTTTGTCACCACAATTACCGAGTGAGCATCGAAATAAGGTTTTAGTTTCAACGCTAAGGAAATCAATGCCATGGTGAATTTCTCGATCCTGATGTATCTCATTTCTGCGTCTAACATTATTTTGCTATGAAAGTAAACTAGCCTCTTTGCCTTGTCTACTACCTTTATCAACAGTGACACCCCCAAATATAGATACAATTTCTCCCTTTGCCCTGGACGCGATAGGATCAGGGCCTTTCCTAAATAATCCTTTAACTCTTGGAAAGCCCTTTCACATGCTGCGGTCCACTGAAAGTCGGTTGTCTTCCTTAAGAGGAGTTATAAAAGTTTACACTTGTCTGAACACTTCGCGATGAATCTATTGAGGGCTGCAATTCTTCCGGCCAACCTCTAAACCTCTTTCACAGTCTGTGGTAACTGCATTTGCAGTAAAGCCCTGATCTAATTCGGGTTTTCTTCTATTATGCGATATGTAACAATATACCCTAAGAACTTTCCGGACGTCACCCCAAATGTACATTTTTTCAGGTTTAACATCAGCTTGTGTTTTCGCAGTATAGAGAATGTTTCACTTAACTCCGCCAGATGTTCCTCCTCGGTCATACTCTTTTCTACCATGTCATCTATGTAGATTTCCATACCTTTTCTGATTTTTCTCTCAAACATCTTCTCCGCAATTCTCTGAAATGTTTCCTCTGCGTGTTCTTCAGTCCAAAAGGCAATCTGGTATAACAACAAATTCCCCCTTCTACTATAAATGCGGTTTTCTCCTAATCGGGCTCGTACATTACCACCTGTTTGTACCCCATTGACGCGTCCATGAAGAAGAAGATCTTTAATTCAATGGTTCAGTCTACCAGTTCGTCGATCCACAACAAGGGGTAGGAATCCTCCGGGCACTCCTTGTTGACATCTGTGAAATCGACATACATCCTTACTTTCCCGTTCTTCTTGGGAACCGCCACTATGTTTGAGAGCCATTCTGTAAACTGGCATTCACGGATTATCCCGACTTCCTTCAGCTTTTGTACCTCCTCTTGGATTCCTTGCACATACTGCGGTTTAACACCCCTCATCTTTTGCCTAACGGGTCTTGCACCTTCTCTCATATGCAGTCTGTGAGACGCGAACTCAGGATCCAGTCCCGCCAGGTCCTCTATTGACTATGCAAACACGTCGTTGTTTTCTGTCAAGAAGGTCGTCAACCTTGCTTTCCATTCCTCCGGTAAACTGGCCCCGACGGGTACAAATTTCTCTTCCTCCACAACGCCTATATTCTCAGTCTCAATCTTATCCATCGTCTTTGCACCGTCGGTCATTTCCTCAACCTCGGTCACGGCCTGTAGTTGCTATGCTAGGAGTTTGCCCTTCCCTAACATATCCTTCTCTAGTGCGCGGAACAAACCTTTAACTATCAACTGGTGAATGTTTTGTGTCACAACTTGATCTCCTCTTATCTCGTACATTCCCCCGTTGGTGGGGAAGCAGATTACTTGATAGTAAGTGGATGGGATTTCCTTCATCTCATGAATCCATCTTCTTCCCAGGATGGCATTATATTGCGAGTTGGTGTCTACTATCACAAAGCGAGTAAATACAGTCACCGGTCCCACAGTCACGGTAGCATTAACTCCCCTATTGGCTCTGTCATACTGCCATTGAACCCAAACAAGTTAGTCTGGGGGACTTCATCTGTTTCTTTTCGATGCTCATTTCCTCCATCGTGTCCCTTAATAACAAATCCACTGAGCTTCCACAGTCTATTAACACCCTCTTCACCATGTACCCATCGTTATCGTGATCACCAGTGCATCCTCATGAGGCGAGATTACTAATTCCAGATCCTTTCAGGTGAACTCTATCATTCCCTCTCCCATGGAGGCTCCCGGAATTGGCCGCAAAATACTCACAACCTCATTTATCTACTGCAAGCTGGTCGTCCTCCTTACCTTGTCCCTGTGGATGTTCCTCCCCAACGATTCTCCACTAAAGATGATGTGATTGTACCTAGGATCTTGGCCACTACCGACTCTCTTTCGACTGGGCGTACCTCCTTCACAAACTCCCTCAGCATTCTCTTTTCTATCATTCTCTCCACCAGCCATTGCAACGTGAAACAATTGTTGGTTGAGTGATTCATGATATGATGGTATGCGCAAAACAGCTTCCCTTCCAATTCCCTAGGAGTACTTCGCGGCCCTTTATAGTACTACTACCCCTTGATTAATGGCAAGATTTCCTCCAACGGCTTGTTCAAAGGCGTTGAATTTATTTTGCGGTATGGCTTCCTCTCTCGGATGTCCCTCCTAACTTGGTCTCAGCCTCTTTCTGCTTTATGTGTCTCTCCCCTATAGGATCCCCCTTCTCTTGCCACAGCTTTGTCTCTACCTTCTCGATCCTCCTGTCCTACAATCTGCACTGATTTCTCTGACTTATTGGGTTCATTTGTATTTCTCTGCAAGATGTCCTCACATATGTACCTTTCGACCTTCGGATACAACGCGTGTAATGTAGTGACTTCGATTTTGGTCATAGATTCATGGACCCTAGTTCCCTGCTTCAACCCATGCTGGAAAGCAATGACCGCAGTATGCTCATCCAAATTTTCCACTCGTAGGGTCTCTTCCTTGAATCTACACAAAAACTCCCGAAGTGTCTTGTTGGATCTTTGCTTGACATTAAAAAGATCAGCAATGTCGACCACCCTCCTTTTCTGATGAATGATGTGGTCCACGAATGCCTACTCCAACTCCTCGAACTTACATATACTTCGCGACACCAATCAATAATACCAGTCCGAAGCTCCCCCTTTTAGGCTGGCGGGAAACATCATACAGTTGAGCCCATCATACTTGCTCTCTTGCCACAGCGGCATCTGTTGCATAAAGTGGGGTAAGTGGTCTGCAAGATCACCCTTCCCGTCATATCTCTCAAACCTTGGTTGTGTGAACCTTTTAGGTACCTCTAAGTTCAAGATAGAATCAGCTAGCGGGATCTGATTAAGACTTGCCACCACCTTTTTCGCCACGCCTTGGTTCTCCCTTTCCGCCGGATAGTTTACTTCTCTATCCTTTCCAATCATTACTTGGACTACTTCCAGCGTGATGCCTCCCTTAGGTTCATTCCTGGTCTATGAAGAGCTTCCTCATACTTACCCTCTACTTCATTATTTTATGGTTCTCCTGTCTCTGCTTCCCCCTGTGTGGTTTCTCTTTCTCTTCTCAGTTCTTCATTCTCATCTCTCAACTTCACTACCTCTTCTTGTAGAAGTCTTGTTGCTTCTGCCGTTGTATCTTGCACCTCCTCTTCCATTTCTTCCATCTCAACACTCATGGTTTCTTCCTTAACAGCCTCAGCCCTCACCTTTTTGGGTCTCCCTCTTCCTCTTTTAGCTATTGTAACCATACTATAACTTTCTATTTTTACCACTAGATCGCTGGCCAACTCGTCCCCATAGACGGTGCCAAATGTGTTACACACTAAGAACTCCCTCTCTCTTAACCCAAAATTACAGCTTCTCTCCTTGTTTTTCACCTCTTTCTTTCTTTTTTCAGTCTTTTCTCTTCTCCCCTCTATCTTTCTCTTTATATCTCTTCCATCTCTTTCTCCATTCGTTGGTCTCTTTTTCATAACTTGGTCGCTGACTCTTAACCTCTCCTTTTAAGGATATCCTTTTTCTCTACAATGTTTCTCCTCTTCTCACTCTTACTCTGCCCCTCACCTAGTCACCAACACCCCTTTCTCTTTTGCCCATCTGAGGCCCACTTCACTTTAGGTTCCGCAGACTCGCTATCGTGCATCTTGTTTCTCCTCCCTTATCCTGCCTTCGGTCTTCAGACATCACCCTCATGGGTCATGAAATAAGCTGATACACATGGTTCAGCAAATTGAATTTGTTGGTATGAGTAAAACTAAAATAAAATATATAGTACTACATTCATAACAACTGCACTATTAGACCTCGGGGCGAGTGTTAACTTACTCCATTTTTATTTATATAAACAACTAGGTCTAACAAAACTTCAACCAACCAAAATGACTTTACAGCTAGCCGATCATTCTATTAAGTATCCCAAGGGTGTAGTTTAAAATATTCTGGTCAAAGTTCAAGTCTTTTACTACCCAGCTGACCTCATTATTCTCGACACAGAAATTGCGCATGATTCTATTCCCATCATCTTAGGGCGTCATTTCTTGGCAACCGCTAATGCCCAAATCAATTGCCGGATGACTCAGTGACTCTTTCCTTTGGAAATCTTTTTGTGGAAGTGTACGCACAAAAATGTGTACGTAGGTCTATGAAATTGATTTTAGAGTCGCCACTAACTTTATTAAGGAAAAGTTGAGTAAAACCTATGTGAAGGACTAGCCCTCGAAACTAGATGATTATTGGGTTTGAGAGTCAAGGTACGATGTGGGAAGGTGTTAGGCACCCACGCTCGCCTAGTAAAACCAGCCTTACTTCTATTGAGGTGTAATGTATTAAAATAGGTGAATGAAGAAAGGTTGAAATTTTATTACGAAATTGGATATATGATCTTCGCTAAATTATTTAAAAGCAAATAACTATATGCTAGAGTAAAACTAAAAAACAAATAATCCTAATATGCAATACTAATTAAAATAAAAGAGAAAAAGAAAGATGTCACCTTGTATGGAATGTTGCCTCATACTTGATTGTTGATTGATTAATTGATTGTTGATGAATGATGATGAACTTGATCTTGAAATGACAACTTTGATTTTTGGATTGAAATAGGTCATTCAGGAGAAGAAACAATTTTTGGTGAAAAGGTGCTTCAACTCAGGATCGAAAAGAAGAAAAGAAGGCTAAAATGAAGAACACTCAAGAAAGGAAAACAACTAGGCTATTAGTACTTAATAACTAGCTGAAGATCCTTAGCTCTAAATAATTAGTTCCAGATTATTAGCTTCAAATCACTAGCTTCAGATGTTTTTTTATGAGTGAATGAGACCCCTATTTATAGTGTTTGGGCGTGGATTCCAATATGGTAATGAGTTTGATCCAAAGGCTGAGTGTTGATTAAGAAAAAATTCAATGGCTTGATATTTTTCTGGATGCACCTCCTAAATCTGGCCCTTGATTCAAGAGGTGGAAAGAAAGGTGTGATCTTGGCCCATGATTTCTAGGTTTTGTAGATGGATTATGGCAAAAATACAAACCCTAGACGTGCTCAATATTCCCACAATCTTGAGTTTCCAAACATGGCTCCAAAATGGCATATTCTTTAAAATATACTTGATTTTAAGGATCAAATCAAATCAAACAAATAATGAAGGTTATCTAGGGCTTTGGAGGCTTGAGAATAGTCTAGAAACCCTAATGAAAAGGTCCAAGACGATCTAGATCCACAGCCGATGAGCACATGTCCAAATCCAACCAAAAAGGCCCATTTTGACCATTTTCTTAACACTGCAAATTCCCTTTGACTAGGTCAAAATTATGCAAACTCTTCTTCACAAAAATTGTTCACTAATACATTAGGTAGGCCCATGAACTCTTAAAAATACCCTTGGGTCGAAATCTCACTTCAAAAATATATTGCACTGAACAACGTGCACCACGGGCTGAAAAGGGATAGGGCAAGATTAGGGTTTTTGAGATCCAAAAGATACCTAGGCAAGCTTGTACTCATTCCGAAGGATTTTTTAAGGGAAAATCACATATAAAATAATCTCATCCAAAGAAAGAGTGGAAAATTCGGAATTTGGGCTCCAAAGGGTTACAGGGGCATTTTGGTCATTTCCAGCTCAAAATTCAAAAAATAACGAAACTTCTTCCATAGCTAGAACATGATGAGAAGAGTCTAAAGATGCTAATAGAAGATGAAAAGAAAGAAGTTTGATGTAGAAATGAAGACTCTGGAATGTAAATCACCTTATATGATCAAATTTAATTCAAGGCAAAATCGTAAATGAATTATACTTGGGGTGCAAAAATGGGGTGTCTACAGTTGCCCCTCTTTGGCGGAGGTTGCTTGCAACAGAACGGCAAAGCCATGGAAACACACTATTTTTGCCAAGCTCCAGCCAAAATATCTCATGCAATTTTTGAAAATTCATTTGAAAAATATTTTTGAAAGAGGGCATTTCCCTGGATATTTGAAATCCTCAATTTTTTTCAAGTTGTTTGTGAAAGCACGGTTGAAAATGGTTGTCACTCAAGAGAGGATGGTATCCTACTTTACAAATGCGTGTTTTACGTCTTACCTTTTTTCAGTAGTCAACCAAAGGTATCACTCCTTCTAATGCATGTATTTTATGTCTTGTTACATCAGTGTATAATAGGATATATAATGGCGCTCAGGCCAAGCACTTAGGCTAAAAATGGTGATGGATAAGGATGAACAACTTTTTGAAATCAAGGGACAAATGTTTTTTGAAATTTGGTATTTTCAAATTAATTTTGAAAAACTGGTGAAATCAAATGGATATATCAATTCATTCATGATTTTGACTTAGATTAAAGATTCTCATATAATGGTGATAACCAAACACTGACGAAAGACGTACTCACTGGAGAGAGCTAGAAGATCCACTGGAGATAGGAGATTCTAATAATGAGGGAAGAAGACACAAAAGAACACTGCTAGGGAAGATAAGTAACTTGCTGTAGATGAAAGATGGATGCTGGGGATGGTGATATTCAAGTTCAATCAATCAATCAAGTACGTTCAAGTATACTTGGATTGGAAAAGACTGCCATTGTGAGTTCAAGCTGATCCATCCATGAGGTTGTCAGTAAGATCAACGTTGTTCTTGCGAACAATTTTAATGTTGCACAATGTGGTTACCGAAATGATATTAGTGATCAAGTGGTTGTCAAAAGTGCGATGAAGAAAACAAAAACTTTGATGAATATTTTATCATATTGAAGGGTAAGAACCCCATGATATTAGTATTCATCATTTATTTTTATTGCTTTGAAAAGTTTTTTTTATTTTTTATTTTTTTATTATTATTATTTTTGGGTCAAACTTAGTCAATTGTCAAAATTGAGTCAAACAGGTCAAACTTGTCCAAACCGGGTTGAATAGGACCGAACCTCAGTGACAAATGTAAGGGCACCCGACCTTCCTTGCTCGTGTTCCCACCATATCATTGTATTAAAACAATTTTCTTTATCAGGGAGCGACTCTAGAGGACAAATCGGCCGAAAGAGAAACTCTAGAGGGCACGTTATTTTTGTAATCACTCACAAGGACCGAGTGGATGAAAGTTCAAGTTTACCCTTGACGCGAAATAAGAACAGCTCGGGTAGATGAAAGGTCAAGTATACCCCTGAAGAAAAAAAATAAATGGCCCGACCCAACTGAAACAACCCGATTATGAACATTGATTGTTCATACCCACAATAGGTATGAACAATGATTGTTCATACCTATCCATGTATGAACAATAGCTATGAACATTGATTATTCATACCCCAAATTATGAACATTAATTATGAACAATAGCTATGAACAAAACAGATATGAACATTGATTGTTCATACCTTCTTTGGGTATGAACAATCCGTGTTCATACCCAAAAGAAACATGAACCCAAAACAGATATGAACATTGATTGTTCATACCCAAAATAGACATGAACATTGATTGTTCATACCTATTGGAGCTATGAACACTCATTGTTCATACCTTTAAACATGTATGAACAATAAATGTTCGTAGCCCCAATTATGAACATCAGTTATAAACAATGATTGTTCATACCTATCCATGTATGAACAATAGCTATGAACATTGATTGTTCATACCCCAAATTATGAACATTAGCTATGAAAAATATGTATGAACAAAACAGATATGAACAATAAATGTTCACACCCAAAACAGATATGCACATTGATTGTTCATACCTTCTTTGGGTATGAACAATCCGTGTTCATACCCAAAAAAACATGAACCCAAAACAGATATGAACATTGATTGTTCATACCCAAAACATATATGAACAATAAATGTTCATACCCAAAACAGACATGAACATTGATTGTTCGTACCTATTGGAGCTATGAACACTCATTGTTCATACCTTTAAACAGGTATGAACAATAAATGTTCATAGCCCCAATTATGATAATCAGTTAGGAAAAAGGATATAAATAATATGAAAATTAGTTATAAATAAAGAAAATATAAATAATAATAAGAGAACACATTAAGAACACCAATATTTAACTTTCATAAACAAAATATCATTGTGCACAAAAAAATGTTTGTGCACAAAAAACACCACAAAATATCTAGAGTCGCTCCCTGTTCATAAACAAAATATCATTGTGCACAAAACACACCATAAAATATATTGTTTTTTGCCTTCCTCACATTAATTTAGTAAAACATTCCCTTTCTAAAATCTCACAATCATTCAGCAAACATTCCCTTCCTATAATTTTCCTGAAAATCATGATTTTCTTTACTCCAACTTCTCAGCAAGTCTGAAAGCATTCTGCATGCAATGTGAGGGCGCAGCTTTTGTATTTCCTCTTCATTTATAAATTGATAGAAATCCATATGACCTTGTTCATACAAAATTTCCATCATTTTACAGATATGGAGCCCACAATCAATGCTGCAATTTAGAGAATACACAATCAATGCTAAAATATAAGGAATCATTGTATTCATACGTATTGGAGTATAAACAAATATTGTTCATAGTTCTTATGGGTATGAACTATGATTGTTTATAGCTATCTAATGCATGAAAAGTCATTTTTCATACCTATTGTATACCTAAATTTAGAGAGTACACAATCAATTTAGAGAATACACAGTCAAATCACAATCATTTCTAAATATGACTAATCATTGTATTCATACCTATCTGAGGCATGAACAACCAATGTCCATAGCTATCTGAGGTATGAACACTCATTGTTTATACCCAATAGGTATGAGCAATCATAGTTCACACATGTAACACATAAATAAATAATTACCTATTATTTTGTTGCGGACATTTTGGTGAAACTATTCTTCCTTTATTACTGACAAGTTGGATTTTCAAATCCCCCTTTTCTGATAAGATTGTTTATTGACTCAACTAGTACCTTCTTCTGCAAAATTAAAATAAGTTATTTCTTTATATTTTAACAGAAAAAATTTTATATAATTTAAGTGTTTAATGTAGAACTCACAAATTCTTTTGCAACTTCCAACCCCTTTTTTGTCTGGCTTAGGGAGTTGAAGTAATACCATCTTGCTTGTTGTCCCTCCACTAACTCCAACACAAGAAGAGTCCAATGATTGTCCGAATGAATTGGAATGGCAATGAATTTCATATTGAAGTCGATGCTCTTCAATATGGTTTCCAATCCTACTTCTTCCAACAATCTCTGTGTCAACAATTGTGTGAAATAATAAGAATGTGACAATAATAATAGATGACACAATATTTTTTTTTTATAAAAAATTAACCTTGGAGTTTGCAGATACTAGACAAGTCTCTGCTTTTCCAGTCTTCCTTTGTTGAAGTTCTATCGCCCACCAGTCAATGACCTGTTGAATGGATAAGTGTTTTTTAAAAATTGGCATCACATAAATAGCTTATGACTATGAACAATGAATGTTCATACCCATTGCTGGAGTATGAACAAATAATGTTCATAGTCCAATTGTGGTATGAACAATGAGTGTTCATAGCTACCAGATTCTTGGCAAGTTGCTCGAGTATGAACAATGATTGTTCATACCCATTGCTGGAGTATGAACAATGATTGTTCATAGTCCAATTGTGGGTATGAACAATGAGTGTTCATAGCTAAAGACTATGAACAATAATTATTCATAGTCCAATTATGGTATGAATAAAATTTACCTGGTGATCAATTTCTCTATCAAAGAGAATATCTTCAACTAGAACACCTTGAATTTGTAATGTTCCATTTGACCAAGCAATAACTATTCAAAAACCATAAGAAATAACCATTAGTCAAACAACATATTTACTCAAAATATTATTTTTTGGTATCTTAAACTTACCCACTGTCCGCAATTTTGAAGAACGTGTCAATGACTTCTCGATGGGTTTCTTCCAAACCCATATAGTATCGACACGTCTTCAGGTCAAACAGAGAACGAACGGTACTGTCATCAACAAGAGTTTGCTTGCCAGTGTCACCTTTCTTCTTATTTTTTCGCCCATCTCCAGTGAAATCCTCGCCAATCACTTTACTTTTCCTTTCTTTATTTTGCTTCACTTGCTTTACAAGTGAGCAAGGTTTCTTGGCTCCCTCGACATCCTTCTCCTCATCTTTATCTGAAGGTGACAAGGTTAGGCGTAGATCAAATGATGGACCATCAAAGGGTTTTGCGGCATTCTTACTCTGCTGAACTTTATCCGCAACTTCAATTGTGACTTCGTCAGAATGCCCCTGCTGCACTTTAGCCACTACATCCGTGACTTCATCAGGATGCACCTGCTGTAATTCTTTAGATGGGGGGACTTCATCAATTACTTCAGTTGTGACTTTGTCAGAGTGCCCCTGCTGCACTTCAGCCACTACATCTGTAACTTTATCAGGATGCACCTGTTGCAATTCAATAAGTGGGTGGACTTCATCCATTACTTTAGTTGTGACTTTGTCAGAATGCACCTGCTGCACTTCAGCCTGGTGGACTGCATCCGTGACTTCATTAGGATGCCCCTGTTGCACTTCTTTTGGTGGGTGGACTTCATCCATTACTTCATTAGGTTGCAATTCAACCTCATCAGACATATCCCTCTCTTGCTTCTCCTTTAACTTTTCCTTTAACTTTTCAATTTCATCTCTGGAAGACATAATTTGCTTTTCAAGCTCAATGACCCTCTCCTTCAGTTCTTTGTTCTCCAGTTTCAATGCATCAATATTTTCTACAGTAGGCTGGACTGTTACTTCATTGTTTGTGACTAAATCACTATACATGTCATGAAGTAAAGTCGTTTCAGCCTCCGTTGCTACTTCAGCATCAACAATAATCTGACTTGCAGCTATTTTTGTTATTGGTGTCTTTCGGAACGCATCAATCAAGGTCTTCAAATTCGACCTTGCACACCTCGGGAATTTGGTTTCATGGTCCTCTACCTTCTTGATGACTACAGAGTGCTCACAAAACCAAAACTGCAACGCACGTGACGAAAGCCATATTAGTTTACACACCAATAAACCAAACATTAAACCAATCAATGTTCATACACTAATAATATATATGAACATTGGTTGTTCATACCCAACAATAGCTAGAACATTGGTTGTTCATACCCACTAATAGCTATAAACATTGGTTGTTCATATCCACCAATAGGTATCTATGTATGAACAATCATTGTTCATACCCACCAATAGCTATGAACATTGATTGTTCATACCCACTATTAGCTATCCGCCAATAGGTATCCATGTATGAACATTCATTGTTCATATCCACCAATAACAATGAACATTGAGTGTTCATACCCACCAATAGGTATCCATGTATGAACATTAAATGTTCATACCCACCAATAGCTATGAACATTTATTGTTCATACCCACAAATTGTTATAAAAACATACAAACAACCATAAATTAAGGATATTGAGTTAAAGAATATACCAAAAACATTATAGTGCATCCATTGATCGTCTGTATTTTTGCTTCTTTGTATTCAATGGCAGCATCAATTAACTCCATGTGTATAGTAGTTGGCCAAGACAGACTTCTAAGTGTATTTAAGCTGTCAATAGCCTTGATCAATGGCCATGATGCTCTGTAATTGGCATTGCTAAAGAAACATTTAACCAACATGAAAAGCGACCATCAGCCTTGCAATATCTTCAGCTGCAGATTGCTCATCAGTGGTTGCCAAAGTCCTCATTATGCCATCTTCAACATGAGACTTGGAATACCTGGTGTTGCCATCACCAAAGTACTTTTTAATGAAGCTGGTTTTCTTTTCATCATCTCCAACAGTCCTATTTAACAGAACCAAAGTATCTGTGATAGGCAGCCCAAACATGAGACTAACCTCCTCTACAATTAGCTTTACTATTTTTTTACCAATCTCAAATTCCTCCTCATGTACTGATTTGAAATTGTCCAAGAGATAGAATATTTCTTTGTTTGGCTTGAATTTGTTTCCTTCAACAATCCCACTGTTGTATAACTCATAAAACATAAACCAGAATGGTGTCTTCTTCATTTCATCAACATACTTTTTTGGAATTCCCACTTCTTTAAATTTTTGTACCAAACTTATCATGTGTGAGAAGGTACATCGCAGCTGCACAGGTGCTACTATGCTACCTTTAACATTCTCTTTCTTATCTTCCTCATCTTCTCTCTCTTCCACCACCTTCCCTTTCCTAGTATTCTTAACCACAACCTTCCCCCTACTAGTATTCTTGACCACAACCTTCCCTTTACTAGTTTTCTTTGTCTTTAGTTTTTTCGATTGGCCGGCAGCGCTGCTCGACTCCGATTTCCTTTTTTTGGATGCAGATCTCAAACACAACATTTTGTTTGGTGTGTGTCAGATCTCAAAGATAACTTTCTACTCACACTTCAACTCACAGGGGACTTATCAACTTTCTTCTTCTTCTCCATATTGCTTTTCTTCCTTCCTCAGATTAAGGACTGCAAATAATTGAAGGTCAGACAGTACTACTCTCGCCCAAGCACACTTAACTGTGGAGTTCTGATGGGATCCGGCGCAATAGTGCTGGCATGATCACACTCGAAAGAATTGGTGTTTTACATGTATTTGATGAAACTCATGTTCGAACTTGCGCTCATTTCTAAATCGAAACAAACCTCGGTTTTCTTATTACAAAAAAAAAAAAAAAAAAAAAAAAATTGCAAAAAAGGGGTGCAAGACAAGGACTTCCCAGGAGGTCACCCATCCTAGTACTACTCTCGCCCAAGCACGCTTAACTACAAAGTTCTGATGGGATCCGGTGTATTAGTGCTGGTATGATCGTACCAGAAAGTATTACGGTTTTATTTGTATTTGACCCAACTCGTGTTCGAATTTACTCCTCGAAACAAACCTAGGTTTTCTTTTTACAAAAAAATTAAAATAAAAAAATAGCAAAAGAGGGGTGCAACACGATGACTTCCCAGGAGGTCACCCATCCTAGTGCTACTCTCGCGCAAGCACGATTAACTACGGAGTTCTGATGGGATCCGGTGCATTAGTGCTGGTATGATCGCACCCAAAAGTATTACGGTTTTATTTGTATTTGACCCAACTCTTGTTCGAATTTACTCTGATTATTAAATAAAAACAAACCCCGGTTTTTTTTTAAAAAAAAAAAAAAAAGAGCAAAAGAGGGGTGCAACACGAGGACTTTCGAGGAGGTCACCTATCCTAGTACTACTCTCGCCCAAGCACGAGTAACTACAGAGTTCTAATGGGATCCGGTGCATTAGTGCTGGTATGATTGCACCAGAAAGTATTAGGGTTTTATTTGTATTTGACCTAACTTGTGTTCGTATTTACTTTCATTTTAAAATCGAAACAAGCCTCGGTTTTCTTTTTACAAATAAGAAAAAAAAATATTGCAAAAGAGGGGTACAACTTGAGGATTTCCTTGGAGGTCACCCATCCTAGTACTACCCTCCCCCAAGCACGAATCACTGCTAAGTTCTGATGGGATCCGGTGCCTTAATATTGGTATGATCGCACCCATAAGTATTGGGGTTTTATTTGAATTTGACCCAACTCATGTTTTAACTTACTCCCATTTTTAAATCGAAACAATCCTTGGTTTTATTTTTACAAAAAAATTAAAAAAAAAATTGCGAAAGAGGGGTGCAACAATAGGACTTCCCAGGATGTCACCCATCCTAGTACTAATCTCGCCCAAGCAGGCATAACTGCGGAGTTCTGATGGGATCCAGTGCATTAGTGATGGTATGATCGTACCCGAAAGTATTGGGGTTTTATTTGTATTTGACCTAACTGGTGTTCAAACTTACTCTCATTTTTAAATCGAAACAAACCTTGGTTTTCATTTTTTAAAAAAATAAAATAAAAATTGCAAAAGATGGTGCAACACGAGGACTTCCGAGGAGGTCACCCAACCTAGTACAACTCTCGCCCAAGCACGCTTAACTAAGGAGTTCTGATGGTGTCAGGTGCATTAGTGCTGGTATGATCGCACCCGAAAGTATTGGGGTTTTATTTGTATTTGACCAAAACTGTGTTCGAACTTACTTTCATTTTTAAATCGAAAGAAACTTCGGTTATCTTTTTACAAAAAAATAAAAGAAATAAATTGCAAAAGAGGGGTGCAACACGAAGGACTACCCAGGAGGTCAACCATCCTAGTACTACTCTCGCCGAAGCACGATTAACTGTGGAGTTCTGATGGGATATGGTGCATTAGTGCTGGCATGATCACACCCGAAAGTACTGCGAATTTATTTTTATTTGACCCAGCTCACGTTCTAACTTACTTTCATTTTTGAATCGAAACAAACCTCAGATTTCTTTTTACAAAAAAAAAAAAAAAAAAAAAAAAGAGGCTGCAACGCGAGGAATTCCCAGGAGGTCACCCATCCTAGTACTACTCTCCCCCAAGCATGCTTAACTGCGGAGTTCTGATGGGAACCGGTGCATTAGTGCTGGTATGAACGCACCAGAAAGTATTAAGGTTTTATTTGTATTTGACCCAACTCCTGTTCGAACATACTTTCATTTTTAAATCGAAAGAAACCTCAGTTTTCTTTTTACAAAAAAAAAATGCAAAAGAGGTGTTCAACACGAGGATTTCCTTGGAGGTCACCCATCCTAGTACTACTCTCCCCCAAGCACGCTACACTGCGGAGTTCTGATGGGATCCGGTGCCTTAGTGCTGGTATGATCCGCACCCATAAGTATTGGTGTTTTATTTGTATTTGACCTAACTCATGTTTGAACTTATTCTCATTTTCAAATCGAAACAATCCTTTGTTTTAGTTTTACAAAAAAAAAAAATAATTGCAAAAGAGGAGTGCAACACGAGGACTTCCAAGGAGGTCACCCGTCCTAGTACTACTCTAGCCCAAGCAGGCCTAACTATGGAGTTTTGATGGGATCCGGTGCATTAGTGATGGTATGATCGCACCCGAAAGTATTGGGGTTTTATTTGTATTTGACCCGACTCGGGTTCGAACTTACTCTCGTTTTTAAATCGAAACAAACCTCAGTTTTCATTTTTAAAAAATATAAAAAAAAAATTGTGAAAGATGGTGCAACACGAGGACTTCCTAGGAGGTCACCCAACCTAGTACAACTCTAGCCCATGCACGCTTAACAGTGGAGTTCTGATGGTATCAGGTGCATTAGTATTGTTATGATCGCACCCGAAAGTATTGGGGTTTTATATGTATTTTACCCCAACCGTGTACAAACTTACTCTCATTTTTAAATTGAAACAAACCTCGGTTTTATTTTTACAAAAAAATAAAAAAATAAATTGCAAAAGAGGGGTGCAACATGAGCACTTCCCAGGAGGTCAACCATCCTAGTACTACTCTCGCCCAAGCACGATTAACTGCACAGTTCTGATGGGATCCGGTGCATTAGTGCGGGTATGATCACACCCGAAAGTACGGTGGTTTTATTTGTAATTGACCCAACTCGTGTTTGAACATACTTTCAATTTTAAATTGAAACAAACCTCGGTTTTTCTTTTTACAAAAAAAAAAAAAAAAGGCAAAAAGGCGCTGCAGCGCGAGGAATTCACTGGAGGTCACCCATCCTAGTACTACTCTCCCCCAAGCTCGCTTAACTGCGGAGTTCTGATGGGATCGCACCATAAGTATTAGGGTTTTATTTGTATTTGACCTAACTCGAGTTTGAACTTACTCTCATTTTTAAATCGAAACAAACCTCGGTTTTTATTTTTGAAAAAAATAAAAATAAAATTTCAAGAGAAGGGTGCAACACGAGGAATTCCCAATAGGTCACCCATCCTAGTACTACTCTCTCCCAAGCACACTTTACTGTGGAGGTCTGATGGGATCTAGTGCATTAGTGCTGGTATGATCACACCCGAAAGTTTTGGAGTTTTATTTGTATTTGACCCAACTCGAGTTCGAACTTACTCTCATTTTTAAATAGAAAGAAAAATCGATTTTCTTTTTACAAAAAAATAAAAAAAAAAATTGCAAAATCGGGGTGTAACACGAGGACTTCCCAGGAGGTCACCTATCCTAGTACTACTCTCGAACAAGCATGTTTAACTACGGAGTTTTGATGTGATCCGGTGCATTAGTACTGGTATGATCGCACAAGAAAGTATTGGGGTTTTATTTTTAATTGACTTAACTCGTGTGCGAAGTTTCCCTCATTTTTAAATCGAAACAAACCTCGGTTTTCTTTTTACAAAAAAATAAAAAAAAAATTGCAAAAGTAGTGTGCAACACGAGGACTTCCCAAGAGGTCATGCATCCTAGTACTACTCTTGCCCAAGTACCCTTAACTGCGGAGTTTCGATGGGATCCGTTGCATTAGTGTTGGTATGATCGCACCCGAAAGTCTTAGGGTTTTAATTGTATTTGACCCAACTCGTGTTCGAACTTCCTCTCATTTTTAAATAGAAACAAACCTCAGTTTTCTTTTTACAAAAAAATAAGAAAAAAAATTGGAAAAGAGGGGTGTAACACAAGTACTTCCCTGGAGGTCACCCATCCTAGTATTACTCTCGCCCAAGCACGCTTAATTGCGGAGTTCTGATGATATCTGATGCATTTGTGTTGGTTTGATTGCACCCGAAAGTATTAAGGTTTTATTTGTATTTGACCCAACTCGTGTTCGAACTTACTCTCATTTTTAAATCGAAACAAGCCTCGGTTTTCTTTTTACAAAAAAATAAAAATAAAGAAATAGCAAAAGAAGGGTGCAACAAAATGACTTCCCAGGAGGTCACCCATCCAAGTACTACTCACGCCCAAGCACGATTAACTGCGGAGTTCTGATGGGATCCGGTGCATTCGTGCTGGTACGATCGCACCAGAAAGTATTATGGTTTTATTTGTATTTGACCTAATTCGTGTTCGAATTTACTTTTATTTTTAAATCGAAACAAACCTCAGTTTTTTTTTTTTTTTTTAAAAAAAAAAATGGATGGGTGCAACACGAGGATTTCCTTGGAGGTCACCCATTCTAGTACAGCTCTCCCCCAAGCACACTTCACTGCAGAGTTCTGATTGAATCCGGTGCCTTAGTACTGGTATGATCACACCCATAACTATTGGGGTATTTGTATTTGACCCAACTCATTTTTGAACTTACTCTCATTTTTAAATTGAAACAATCCTTGGTATTATTTTTACAAAAAAATAAAAAATAAAAAATTGCAAAAGAGGGGTGCAACACGAGGACTTCCCAGGAGGTCACCCAACCTAGTACTACTCTCGCCCAAGCACGCTTAACTGCGGAGTTCTGATTTGATCCGGTGCATTAGTGATGGTATTATCGTACCCAAAAGTATTGTTGGTTTACATTTATTTGACCCAACTCGTGTTCAAAATTACTCTCTTTTTTAAATCGAAACAAACCTAGGTTTTCTTTTTCCAAAAAAATAACAAACAAAAAAAAAATTGCAAAAAAGTGGTGCAACACGAGGACTTCCTAGGAGGTCACCCACCCTAGTACTACTCTCGCCCAAGCATGCTTAATTGCGGAGTTCTGATAGGATCCAATGCATTAGTGCTGGTATGATCGCACACGAAAGTATGAGGTTTTATTTGTATTTGACCAAACTCGTGTTTGAACTTTCTCCCATTTTAAAATCGAAACAAACCTCGGTTTTCTTTTTACAAAAAAATTAAAAAAATATAGCAAAAGTGGTGTGCAACATGAGGACTTCTCAGGAGGTCAGCCGTCCTAGTACTACACTAGCCCAAGTAGGCATAACTGCATAGTTTTGATGGCATCCGGTGCATAAGTGATGGTATGATCGCACCCGAAAGTATTGGGGTTTTATTTGTATTTTACAAAACTCGTGTTTGAACTTACTCTCATTTTTAAATCAAAACAAACCTCGGTTTTCTTTTTACAAAAAAATAAATGAAAAAATTGCAAAAGTGGGGTGCAACACGAGGTCTTCCCAGGAGGTCACCCATCCTAGTTCTACTCTCTCCCAAGCACCCTTAACTACAGAGTTCTGATGGGATCCGGTGCATTAGTGCTGGTATTATCGCACCCGGAAGTATTTTGGGTTTTAAATCGAAAGAAACCTCGGTTTTCATTTTAAAAAAAAATAAAATAAAAATTAAAAAATATGGTGCAACACGAGGACTTCCCAGGAGGTCACCCAACCTAGTACTACTCTCGCCAAAGCACGCTTAACTGCGGAGTTCTGATGGTATCAGGTGCATTAGTGCTGGTATGATCGTAACCGAAAGTATTGAAGTTTTATTTGTATTTGACCAAAACCGTCTTCGAACTTAATCTCATTTTTAAATCGAAACAAACGTCCTTTTTCTTTTTAAAAAAATATAAAAAAATAAATTACAAAAGAGGGGTGCAACGCGAGGACTTCCAAGGAGGTTAACCATCCTAGTACTACTCTCGCCCAAGCACGATTAACTGTGGAGTTCTGATGGGATCCAGTGCATTAGTGCTGGTATGATCACACCTGAAAGTACTGCGGTTTTATTTGTATTTGACCCAACTCATGTTGGGAATTACTTTAATTTTAAAATCGAATCAAACCTCGGTTTTCTTTAAAAAAAAAAATGCAAAAGGGGGCTGCAATGCGAGGAATTCCAAGGAGGTCAACCGTCCTAGTACTACTCTCCCCCAAACACGCTTAACCGAGGAGTTCTGATGGGATCCGGTGCATTAGTGCTGGTATGATCGAACCAGAAAGTATATGGGTTTTATTTGTATTTGATCCAACTCGTGTTCGAACTTACTTTCATTTTTAAATCGAAACAAGCCTCGATTTTCTTTTTACAAAAAAAAAAAAAAATATCAAAAGAGAGGTGCAACACGAGGATTTCCTTGGAGGTCACCCATCCTAGTACTACTCTCCCCCAAACATTCTTCATTGCGGAGTTCTGATGGGATCCAGTGCCTTTGTGCTGGTATGATCGCACCAGAAAGTATTAGGGTTTTATTTTTATTTGACCTAATTCGTGTTCGAATTTACTTTCAGTTTTAGATCGAAACAAACCTCGGTTTTCATTTAAAAAAAAAAAAAAAAAAAAAGAGGGGTGCAACATGAGGATTTCCTTGGAGGTCACCCATTCTAGTATAACTCTCCCCCAAGCACAGTTCACTGTGGAGTTCTGATGGAATCCGGTGCCTTAGTACTGGTATGATCGCACCTATAACAACTGCGGTTTTATTTGTATTTGACCCAACTCATTTTTGAACTTACTATCATTTTTAAATTGAAACAATCCTTGGTTTTATTTTTACAAAAAAATAAAAAACAAAAATTTGCAAAAGAGGGGTGCGACACGAGGACCCAGAAGTATGATCGCACCCAGAAGTATTTGGGTTTTATTTGTATTTGACCCAACTCGTGTTCGAATTTACTCTGATTATTAAATCGAAACAAACCTCGGTTTTCTTTTTTAAAAAATAAAAAAAAAAAAAATAGCAAAAGAGGGGTGCAACAAAAGGACTTCCCAGGAACCCATCCTATTACTACTATCGCCCAAGAAGGGTTAAGTGCGGAGTTCTTATGGGATCCAGTGCATTAGTAATGGTATGATCGCACCCGAAAGTATTGGGGTTTTATTTGTATTTGACCTAACTCGTGTACGAACTTACTCTCAATTTTAAATTGAAAGAAACTTCGGTTTTCATTTTTAAAAAAAATAAAAATAAAAAAATAGCAAAAGAGGGGTGCAACAAGAGGACTTCCCAGGAGGTCACCCATCCTATTAATATTCTCGCCCAAGCAGGTTTAAGTGTGGAGTTCTGATGGGATCCAGTGCATTAGTGATGGTATGATCGCACCCGAAAGTATTGGGGTTTTATTTGTATTTGACCTAACTCGTGTACGAACTTACTCTCAGTTTTAAATCGAAAGAAACCTCGGTTTTCTTTTTTTTAAAATAAAATAAAAATTGCAAAAGATGGTGCACCACGAGGACTTCCCATAAGGTCGCCCAACCTAGTACTACTCTCGCCCAAGCACAATTAACTGTGGAGTTCTGATGGGATCCAGTACATTAGTGCTGGTATGATCACACCCGAAAGTACTGCGGTTTTATTTGTATTTGACCCAACTCATGTTCGAACTTACTTTAATTTTTAAATAGAAACAAACCTCGATTTTCTGTTTAAAAAAAAATGCAAAAGAGGGCTGCAACGCGAGGAATTCCAAGGAGGTCACCCATCCTAGTACTACTCTCCCCCAAGCACGCTACACTGCGGAGTTCTGATGCGATCCGGTGCCTTAGTGCTGGTATGATCGCACCCATAAGTATTGGGGTTTTATTTGTATTTGACCTAACTCATGTTTGAACTTACTCTCATTTTTAAATCTAAACAATCCTTTGTTTTAGTTTTACAAAAAAAAAAAAAAAAAATTGCAAAAGAGGGGTGCAACACGAGGACTTCCAAGGAGGTCACCCGTCCTAGTACTACTCTAGCCCAAGCAGGCTTAACTATGGAGTTTTGATGGGATCCGGTGCATTAGTGATGGTATGATCGCACCCAAAAGTATTGGGGTTTTATTTGTATTTGACCCAACTCGTGTTTGAACATACTTTCAATTTTAAATCGAAACAAACCTCGGTTTTTCTTTTTACAAAAAAAAAAAAAAAAAAAAAAATTGCAAAAAGGCGCTGCAGCGCGAGGAATTCACTGGAGGTCACCCAACCTAGTACTACTCTCCCCCAAGCTCGCTTAACTGCGGAGTTCTGATGGGATCTGGTGCATTAGTGTTGGTATGATCTCACCAGAAAGTATTAGGGCTTTATTTGTACTCGATCCAACTCGTGTCTGAACTTACTTTCATTTTTAAATCGAAACAAACCTCAGTTTAACTTTTTACAAAAAAAAAAAAAAAAAAAAAAATACAAAAGTGGTGTGCAACACGAGGATTTCCTTAGGGGTTACCTATCCTAGTACTACTCTCCCCTAAGCACGCTTCACTTTGGAGTTCTGATGGGATCCGGTGCCTTAGTGCTGGTATGATCGCACCCATAAGTATTGTGGTTTTATTTGTATTTGACCTAACTCGTGGTTGAACTTACTCTCATTTTTAAATTGAAACAATCATTGGTTTTATTTTTACAAAAAAATAAAAAAAGAAATTGGAAAAAAGGGGAGTAATACGAGGACTTCCCAGGAGGTCACCCATCCTAGTACTACTCTCGCCCAAGCAGGCTTAACTGCGGAGTTCTGATGGGATCCGTTGCATTAGTGATGGTATGATCGCACCAGAAAGTATTGGGGTTTTATTTGTATTTGAACCAAACCGTGTACGAACTTACTCTCATTTTTAAATTGAAACAAACCTCGGATTTCTTTTTACAAAAAAATAAAATAATATATTGCAAAAGCGGGGTGCCACACGAGGACTTATTAGGAGGTCAACCATCCTAGTACTACTACCATTTTTAAATCGAAATAAACCTCGATTAAAAAAAAATAAACATCAGTTTTGATGAGATTCGGACTTCATTAGTGCTCGGTAGTATGATCACAGCGAAAAGTTAACTGGGGGATTTTATTTGTATTTGACCCAACTCGTGTTTGAACTTACTTTCATTTTTAAATCGAAATAAACCTCGGTTTTTATTTAAAAAAAAAATAAACATCAAATTTCAAAAGAAGGGTGCAACACGAGGACTTCCCAATAGGTCACCCATCATAGTACTACTCTCTCCCAAGCACACTTAACTGTGGAGTTCTGATGGGATCCAATGCATTAGTGCTGGTATGATCACACCCGAAAGTATTGAGGTTTTATTTGTATTTGACCCAACTCATGTCCTTACTTATTCTCATTTTTAAATCGAAAGAAAAATCGATTTTCATTTTACAAAAAGGTAAAAAAAAGTGTTCCTCCATTAAAACTATTACAAGCTTTTTCAATAAAAACAAAAACTTAAACTTCCTTCTCATTTTCACTAAGGAACTAAAATAATGTCATGTGAGGAAAATAAGTCAAGGGATGTAATTGGAGTGTCCCAAACAATGACATTTGTCTAATTTCTTCTCCCATTTTGGGGTAGATGAAATTGTTCTCAAACCTTTCCTTTACCCACGTGAATTATCAAACCACATTGATTCATTTTTATCTACCACATTAAAACAAAGTGACACCTTGCCTTTTTTCACTATTAAAACCTAATCTAATTTATTTTCATGCAAATAATGTCATGGTGTCAACTTTGCACCAATAATTTGTTATCTTTGTCTTGACATGCTCCATGATTGATGACTCATCCAATCTTGTGGCCCCGATATGGGTCCATGTGCGATCCGATGGCGATCCGTTATTTTGGGCGCTTTTACAACTTCCGCCTTATCGTAGAGTTCATCGCCCTGATTGTCTGAGCATCTCTCTTGTCGCATTCGGAGTCCTGGTTCGAGAGGTAGGAGCTTTGGAAGTTTGATGCTTCAACGTGGATTTGGGAGAATTCATATATACGCCGTTCCTCGTTAGCTTTTATTGCAGTTTAACCAATATTTCCATGTTTACTGCAAATACCTGTAAAAGTATGAAAACATATTTATTTCATGATTATTAAACACATAATGAACCAAATTTATATGTCTCAATGGGGTTTCATAATACACTTTTGGGTGCTTATCATCACCCATCCTAGTACTATGCTCTCCCAAGCATGTTTAACTATGAAGTTCTGATGGGATCCGGTGCATTAGTGCTGGTATGATCGCACCCGAAAGTATTGGGGTTTTATTTTTAATTGACTTAACTCGTGTGCGAACTTTCCCTTATTTTTAAATCGAAACAAACCTCGGTTTTCTTTTTATAAAAAAATAAAAAAAAATTTGCAAAAAAGGGGTGTAACACAAGGACTTCGCAGGAGGTCACCCATCCTAGTACTACTATCGCCCAAGCACGCTTAACTGCAGAGTTCTGATGATATCTGGTGCATTAGTGTTGGTTTGATAGCACCTAAAAGTTTTAAGGTTTTATTTGTATTTGACCCAACTCGTGTTCGAACTTACTCTCATTTTTAAATAGAAACAAACCTCGGTTTTCTTTTTAAAAAAAAATGCAAAAGGAGGCTGCAACGCGAGGAATTCCAAGGAGGTCACCCATCCTAGTACTACTCCCCCCCAAGCACGCTTAACTGAGGAGTTCTGATGGGATCCGGTGCATTAGTGCTGGTATGATCAACCATAAAGTATTAGGGTTTTATTTGTATTTGATCCAACTCGTGTTCGAACTTACTTTCATTTTAAAATTGAAACAAACCTCGGTTTTCTTTTAAAAAAAAAATGCAAAAGGGGGCTGCAACGCGAGGAATTCCAAGGAGGTCACCCATCCTAGTGCTACTCTCCCCCAAGCACGCTTAACTGAGGAGTTCTGATGGGATCCGGAGCATTAGTGCTGGTATGATCGAACCAGAAAGTATTACTGTTTTATTTGTATTTGATCCAACTCGTGTTCGAAGTTACGTTCATTTTTAAATCCAAACAAACCTCGGTTTTCTTTTTAGAAAAAAAAATAAAAAATAGCAAAAGAGAGGTGCAACACGAGGATTTCCTTGGAGGTCACCCATCCTAGTACTACTCTCCCCCAAGCATTCTTCACTGCGGAGTTCTGATGGGATCCGGTGCCTTAGTGCTGGTATGATCGCACCCATAAGTATTGGGGTTTTATTTGTATTTGAACTAACTTGAGTTTGAAGATACTCTCATTCTTAAATCGGAACAATCCTTGGTTTTATTTTTACAAAAAAATTAAAAAAGAAATTACAAAAGAGGGCTGCAATACGAGAACTTCCAAGGAGGTCATCCATCCTAGTACTACTCTCGCTCAAGCAGGCTTAACTGCGGAGTTCTGATGGGATCCGTTGCATTAGTGATGGTATGATCGCGCCCAAAAGTATTGGGCTTTTAATTGTATTTGACCCAAACCATGTACGAACTTACTATCATTTTTAAATCGAAACAAACCTCGGTTTTCTTTCTACAAAAAAATAAAATAATGTATTGCAAAAGAGGGGTGCAACACGAGGTCTTATCAGGAGGTCAACCATCCTAGTACTACTCTCGCCCAAGCACGATTAACTGCGGAGTTCTGATGGGATTCGGTGCATTATTGTTGTTATGATCACACCCGAAAGTACTGCGGTTTTATTTGTATTTGACCCAACTCGTGTTTGAGCTTACTCTCATTTTTTATTGAAACAAACCACGGTTTTTATTTAAAAAAAAAAAAAAAAATTCAAAAGATTGTGCAACACGGGAACTTCGCAATAGGTCACCCATCATAGTACTACTCTCGCCCAAGCACACTTAACTGTGGAGTTCTGATGGGATCCAGTGCATTAGTGCTGGTATGATCACACCCGAAACTATTAAGGTTTTATTTGTATTTGCCCCAACTCGTGTTCAAACTTACTTTAATTTTTAAATCGAAACTAACCTCTGTTTTCATTTGAAAAAACAAAATAAAAAAAAATTGCAAAAGAAGGGTGCAACACGAGGACTTTCCAATCGGTCACCCATCCTAGTATTACTGTTGCACAAGCACACTTAACTGCAGAGTTCTGAAGGGATCCAGTGCATTAGTGCTAGTATGATCACATCCAAAAATATTGGGGTTTTATTTGTATTTCACCCAACTCGTGTTCGAACTTACTCTCATTTTTAAATCGAAACAAACCTCGGTTTTCATTTTTTAAAAAAAAAAAAAAAAAAAAAATAGAGGTGCAACACGAGGATTTCCTTGGAGGTCACCCATCCTAGTACTACTCTCCCCCAAGCATTCTTCACTGCGGAGTTCTGATGGGATCCGGTGCCTTAGTGCTGGTATGATCGCACCCATAAGTATTGGGGTTTTATTTGTATTTAACCTAACTCGAGTTTGAACTTACTCTCATTTTTAAATCGAAACAATCCTTGGTTTTATTTTTACAAACAAAAAAAAAAAAATTGCAAAAGTGGGGTGTAATATGAGAACTTCCCAGGAGGTCATCCATCCTAGTACTACTCTCGCCCAAGCAGGCTTAACTGCGGAGTTCTGATGGGATCCGTTACATTAGTGATGGTATGATCGCGCCCAAAAGTACTGGGGTTTTATTTGTATTTGACCCAAACCGTGTACGAACTAACTCTCATTTTTAAATCGAAAGAAACCACGGTTCTTATTTAAAAAAAAAAAAAAAAAAAAGAAGGGTGCAACATGAGGACTTCGCAATAGGTCACCCATCGTAGTACAACTCTCGCCCAAACACACTTAGCTGTGGGGTTCTGATGGGATCCAGTGCATTAGTACTGGAATTATCACACCCGAAACTATTTGGGTTTTATTTGTATTTGCCCCAAGTCGTGTTCAAACTTACTTTAGTTTTTATATCGAAACTAACCTCTGTTTTCATTTGAAAAAACAAAATAAAAAAAAAATTGCAAAAGAAGGCTGCAACACGAGGACTTCCCGATCGGTCACCCATCCTAGTATTATTGTCGCACAAGCACACTTAACTGCGGAGTTCTGAAGGGATCCACTGCATTAGTGCTAGTATGATCACACCCAAAAATATTGGGGTTTTATTTGTATTTCGCCAAACTCGTGTTCGAACTTACTCTCATTTTTAAATCGAAACAAACCTCGGTTTTCATTTAAAAAAAAAAAAAATAGCAAAATAGAGGTGCAACACGAGGATTTCCTTGGAGGTCACCCATCCTAGTACTACTCTCCCCCAAGCATTCTTCACTGCGGAGTTCTGATGGGATCCGTTGCCTTAGTGCTGGTATGATCGCACCCATAAGTACTGGGGTTTTATTTGTATTTGACCTAACTCGAGTTTGAACTTACTCTCATTTTTAAATCGAAACAATCCTTGGTTTATTTTTACAAACAAATAAAAAAAAAAAAAATTGCAAAAGTTGGGTGTAATATGAGAACTTCCCAGGAGGTGATCCATCCTAGTACTACTCTCGCCCAAGCAGGCTTAACTGCGGAGTTCTGATGGGATCCGTTACATTAGTGATGGTATGATCGCGCCCGAAAGTACTGGGGTTTTATTTGTATTTGACCCAAACCGTGTACGGACTTACTCTCATTTTTAAATCGAAAGAAACCACGGTTCTTATTTAAAAAACATAAAAAAAAATCAAAAGAAGGGAGCAACATGAGGACTTCACAATAGGTCACCCATCGTAGTACAACTCTCGCCCAAGCACACTTAGTTGTGGAGTTCTGATGGGATCCAGTGCATTAGTGCTGGTATTATCACACCCGAAACTATTAGGGTTTTATTTGTATTTGCCCCAAGTCGTGTTCAAAGTTACTTTAGTTTTTAAATCGAAACTAACCTCTGTTTTCATTTGAAAAAACAAAATAAAAAAAAAATTGCAAAAGAAGGGTGCAACACGAGGACTTCCCGATCGGTCACCCATCCTAGTATTATTGTCGCACAAGCACACTTAACTGCGGACTTCTGAAGGGATCCAGTGCATTAGTGCTAGTATGATCACACCCAAAAATATTGGGGTTTTATTTGTATTTCACCCAACTCGTGTTCGAACTTACTCTCACTTTTAAATCGAAACAAACCTCGGTTTTCATTTTTAAAAAAAATAAAATAAAAAAGTAAAAGTGGTTGCAACACGAGGACTTCCCAGGAGGTCACCCATCCTGGTACTACTCTCGCCCAAGCACGCTTAACTGGAAAGTTCTAATGGGATCTGGTGCTTTAGTGCTGGTATGATCACACCCAAAAGTATTTGGGTTTTATTTGTATTTGACCCAACTTGTGTCCGAACTTACTCTCATTTTTAAATCGAAACAAACCTATGTTTTCTTTTTACAAATAAAACAAAAATTTATATATCGCAGAAGATGGGTGCAATACGAAGACTTCCTGGAGGTCACCCATCCTTGTACGACTCTCGGCCAAGCACGCATAACAGTGGAGTTCTGATGGAATCCGGTGCATTAGTGCTGGTATGATCGCACCAAAAAGTATTGTGGTTTTATCTGTATTTGACCCAACTCGTGCTCGAAATTACTCTCATTTATAAATCGAAACAAAAATCGGTTTTCTTTTTACAAAAAAATAAAAATAAAAAAAATTGCAAAATAGGGGTGCTACCCGAGGACTTCCCAGGAGGTCACCCATCCTAGTACTACCCTCTCCTAAGCATGCTTCACTGCGGAGTTCTGATGGGATCCGGTGCAATAGTGTTGGTATTATCGTACCCGAAAGTATTGTTGTTTTATATGTATTTGACCCAACTGGTGTTCGAACTTATTCTCATTTTATAATCGAAAGAAACATCGGTTTTCTTTTTGAAAAAAAAAAAAAAAAAATTACAAAAGTGGGGTGCAACAGGAGGACTTCCCAGGTGGTCACCCATCCTAGTACTACTCTCACCCAAGCAAGATTAAATGTGGAGTTCTGATGGGATTCGGTGCATTAGTGCTAGTATGATCGCACCCAAAAGTATTGGGGTTTTATTTGTATTTGAATAACTCGTGTTCAAACTTACTCTCAATTTTAAATCGAAATAGACCTCGTTTTTCATTTAAAAAAAAAATTGCAAAAGTGGGTGGAACACAAGGAATTCCCTAGACGTCACCCATCCTAGTACTACTCTCTCCAATGCACGCAAAACTGCGCAGTTCTAATGGGATCCGGTGCATTAGTATGGGTATGATCACACGCGAAAGTATTTTGGTTTTATTTGTATTTGACCCAACTCGTGTTCGAACTTAATCTCATTTTTAAATCGAAACAAAAATCGATTTTCTTTTTACAAAAAAAATAAAAATAAAAATTGCAAAATAGGGGTGCAACACGAGGACTTCCCAGGAGGTCACCCATACTAGTACTACTCTCGCCCAATAACATTCACTGCGGAGTTTTGATGGGATCTGGTGTAATAGTGCTGGCATAATCGTACTCGAAAGTATTGGTCTTTTTTATGTATTTAACCCAACTCGTGTTCGAACTTAATCTTATTTCTAAATCGAAACAAACCTCGGTTTTCTTTTTACAAAAAAAAAAAAAAAAAAAATTGAGAAAGAGGTGTGCAACACGAGGTCTTCCTAGGAGGTCACCCATCCTAATACTACTCTCGCCCAAGCATGCTTAACTGCGGAGTTCTGATGGGATCCGGTGCATTAGTGTTGGTATGATCGCACCCGAAAGTAATGTGGTTTCATTAGTAATTGACCTAACTCGTGTTCGAACTTTCTCTCATTTTTAAATCGAAACTACAAACCTCGGTTTTCTTTTTTCAAAAAAATAAAAATAAAATTGCAAAAGTGGGGTGCAACAAGAGGACTTCCCAGGAGGTCACCTATCCAAGTACTACTCTCGCCCAAGCATGATTAACTGCGGAGTTCTGATGGGATCCGGTGCATTAGTGCTAGTATGATCGCACCAGAAAATATTAGGGTTTTATTTGTATTTGACCTAACTCATGTTCGTATTTACTTTCATTTTTAAATCGAAACAAACCTCGTTTTTCTTTTGATAAAAAAAAAAAAAAAAAAAAAAGTTGCAAAAGAGGTGTGCAACAAGAGGATTTCCTTGGAGGTCACCCATCCTAGTACTACTTTCCCCCAAACATACTTCATTGCGGAGTTCTGATGGAATCCGGTACCTTAGTACTGGAATGATCGCACCCATAACAATTGAGGTTTTATTTGTATTTCACCCAACTCAATTTTGAACTTACTCTCATTTTTAAATCGAAACAATCCTTGTTTTTATTTTTACAAAAAAAAAAAAAAAAAATTGCGAAAGAAAGGTGCAACACGAGGACTTCCATGGAGGTCACCCATCCTTGTACTACTCTCGCCCAAGCAGGCTTAACTGCGGAGTTCTGATCGGATCCGTTGCATTAGTGATGGTATGATCTCACCTGAAAGTATTGGGGTTTTAGTTGTATTTGACCCAACTCGTGTTCGAACTTACTTTCAATTTTAAATCGAAACAAACCTCGGTTTTCATTTTTTTAAAAAATAAAATTAAAATTGCAGAAGATGGTGCAACACGAGGACTTCCCTGAAGGTCACCTAACCTAGTACTACAGTCGCCCAAGCACGCTTAACTGTAGAGTTCTGATGGTATCAGGTGCATTAGTGCTGGTATGATCGCACCCGAAAATATTGGGGTTTTATTTGTATTTGACCCAAACTGTGTGCGAACTTACTCTCATTTTTAAATCGAAACAAACCTCGGTTTCCTTTTTACAAAAAAATAAAAAAATAAATTGCAAAAGAGGGGTGCAACAAGCGGACTTCCCAGGAGGTCAACCATCCTAGTACTACTCTCGCCCAAGCACGATTAACTGCAGAGTTCTTATGGGATCTGGTGCATTAGTGCTGCTATGGTCACACCCAAAAGTAATGCGGTTTTATTTGTATTTGAACCAGCTCGTATTCGAACTTACTTTCATTTTTAAATTGAAACAAACCTTGGTTTTGTTTTTACAAAAAAAAAATAATAAATTACAAACGGGGGCTGCAACGCGAGGAATTCCCAGGAGGTCACCCATCCTAGTACTACTATCCCCCAAGCACGCTTAGTTCTGATGGGATCCGGCTCATTAGTGCTGGTATGATCGCACCAGAAAGTATTACTGTTTTATTTGTATTTGACCCAACTCGTGTTCGAACTTACTTTTATTTTTAAATCGAAACAAACCTTGGTTTTCCTTTTAGAAAAAAAAAATTGCAAAAAAAGGGTGCAACACGAGGATTTCCTTGGAGGTCACCCATCCTAGTACTACTCTCCCCCGAGCACGCTTCGCTATGGAGTTCTGATGTGATCTGGTGCCTTAGTACTGGTATGATCGCACCCATAAGTATTGGGGTTTTATTTGTATTTGACCTAACCCGTGTTTGAACTTACCCTCATTTTCAAATCGAAACAATCCTTGGTTTTATTTTGACAAATAAATAAAAAAATTATTTTCAAAAGAGGGGTGCAATACGAGGACTTTCCAGGAGGTCACCGCCCAAGCAGGCTTAACTGCGGAGTTCTGATGGGATCCGGTGCATTAGTGATGGTATGATCGCACCCGAAAGTATTGGGGTTTTATTTGTATTTGACCCAATTCGTGTTCGGACTTACTCTCATTTTTAAATCAAAACAAACCTCGGTTTTCATTTTTATAAAAAATTGAATAAAAATTGCAAAAGATGGTGGAATACGAGGACTTCCTAGGAGGTCACCCAACCTAGTACTACTCTCGCCTAAGCCCGCTTAACTGCAGAGTTCTGATGGTATCAAGTGCATTAGTACTGGTATGATCTCACCCAAAAGTATTGGGGGTCAATTTGTATTTGACCTAAAACGTGTTTGAACTTACACTCATTTTTAAATCGAAACAAACCTCAGTTATCTTTTTACAAAAAAATAAAAAAAGAAATTGCAAAAGAGGGGTGCAACATGAGGACTTCCCAGGAAGTCAACCATCCTAGTACTACTCTCGCCCAAGCACGATTAACTGCGGAGTTCTGATGGGATCCGGTGCATTAGTGCTGTTCTTATCACACCCGAAAGTACTGCGGGTTTATTTTTATTTGATCCAACTCGTGTTCGAACTTACTTTCATTTTTAAATCGAAACAAATCTCGGTTTTCTTTTTTACAAAAAAAAATAATAAAAAAAAATTGCGAAAGGGTTCTGCATCCCGAGGAATTCCCAGGAGGTCACCCGTCCTAGTACTACTCTCCCCTAAACAAGCTTAACTGCGGAGTTCTTATGGGATCTGGTGCATTAGTGCTGGTATGATCGCACCAGAAAGTATTAGGGTTTTATTTGTATTTCTCATAACTTGTGTTCGAACTTACTTTTATTTTTAAATCGAAACTAAACTCGGTTTTCTTTTTACAAAAAAAAAAAAAAAAAAAATAGCTAGCAGTGCATTGAGTCTTTTTCTACCCGATTTTGACCTCAGTTCTATGGCTATGAATGCTACCATCCCCTTAAAACCACAAAAAGTTTGGCGGAAGCGTTTTATGCTAAGATTGTTGCTGGTCTTGAGAGGGAGTTTGTGTTATCTGCTCGTCAGAAAGCAGTCATTGGATGCTTGCAGCCAGAGCACGCAAATGATTTTCTACTTGCTATTCTGATGGAGGGACTTGGACCGCGTATGTCGCCAGTGGAGTATCATTCTATTCTCCGGTATCGTCTCATGATTGCTTTGTACGCTGATGGTGGTCTATGCCCTGTTTGCAAAAAGAGTAGACTAGATGCTTTCGGGGACCATGCAACACATTGCAGACATTTTCCAGGTTTCAAATACCGACATGATCATGTCAGAGATATTTTATGTGATGCATTTTGGAGGGCTGGGGTACAAGTGAAGGAGGAGGCTCCCATGAATTTTGTCATTGATCCGAATGAGGGAAGATCTACACTTCGCCCTGCGGATGTATTGATATACAGTTGTTCTGAGGGGAGACATGCATGTGTTGATGTAACTGGCGCCTCTCCGTTGGTAGGGCTTGGGAATGGAGTCTTTGAGGTGGGAGAAGCACCTAAGAAAGAAGCAACAGGGAAGATAGAGAAATATGAGAAAGCTTGCACGACTAACCAGCATTGTTTCATTACGTTTAGTTTCGACACTTTCGGTTTCTTGGAACAACAAGCTGTTGAGCTTCTCAAGAGACTTTAGAAAGTTATGGACAGTAATGTTATGACAGCAGGTTCTCATGAGTTTGTTTTTAGAAGAATAGGATATGTTATTCAGAAAGGACTTGCGGCGCAGCTTGTTGCACGTTTGTCCTAATTAATTGTAAAATTCTTCATCAGTATCAATAAAATTTCCACATTTAAAAAAAAAAAAAAAATTGCAAAAGAAGGTTGCAACCAGAGGACTTCCCAAGAGGTCACCCATCCTAGTACTACTCTAGCCCAAGCACGCTTAACTACGGAGTTCTGATGGGATCCAGGGCAATACTGCTGGTATGATCTCAGCAGAAAGTACTGCGGTTTTATTTGTATTTGACCCAACTCATGCTCGAACTTACTCTCATTTTTAAATCGAAGCAAACCTCAGTTTTCTTTTTACTAAAAAAAAAAATTATGCAAAAGAGGGCTGCAACACGAGGAATTCCCAGGAGGTCACCCATCCTAGTACTACTCTCCCCCAAGCATGTTTAACTGCCGAGTTCTGATGGGATCCGATGCATTAGTGCTGGTATGATCGCACCCGAAAGTATTAGTGTTTTATTTGTATTTGACCCAACTCGTGTTCGGACTTACTGATAAACGTAAAATTGGTAGTTTTACTAATGAATAAAGCGATGAAACTCTAAACGCAAGTAAAACTAAAAACTGAACTATACTCGTGATTATCAAAGATTTCTACTCTCGATACTATTGAATTAGAGTTGGTATAGAAGATTCGTTCCACTCCTAGTTCTTTAGCATTCAAGTTTCCTACGACTATCAATCCTACCGAAGTCAATGAGAGTTTTACGAATTATACTACCAAATGCTACGGAATACTAAGTTTGAATCTAGAATAAGAATTAGGGGGGAATTGAATCCACCTTGAATCCAACTTAAGAAACTAGCATAGATTGTTGTAATCCAATTCTTATGTTCTTACGGTAAAAATTGGTCGTTCTAATCCCTAATTATACATGGCATCTCTACCAATTCATAACTAGCATGTGAGGACGTCTACCCATTCTCATGGTGAATCAACAACCTTCTAGAGTGGAATAGACTCTTACAACGATTCTAAGCTACCAAAATCAAGTTTTCATCAAGGCTTCATCAAACCCCTCTAATGGAGGTTTAGCCTTGATACATCAAACTATCATTTCCATATGAAATTGAATACAATATAATATAAAGATTCAACCTTTATTAAATTTAACTAAACAATAATTGAAATCTAAATAACAACTAAGAATCATTAAATAACAAGAACCGAAATTAATCTAAACAATCATTAAATAAAAAGGATCAAATTTAACAAGAACTGCTATTTTATTTATCTAATGAATGATAAACAATGATTCAATACTGAAATTAAAATAAGAATAACAACTAACTAAATAATTGAAAAACTAGATCTAGAACTAAGCTTTAATGGCTACTCTAATGGCTACTTTTCTATCCTAAGCTAATTGATACTTAAGAGCTAAGTCTTGTGTGTGGAAATGGAGGAGACCAGATCCACATTTTCGTGCATGGGCTGAGGGTCCATGTTTTGGGCCTTCAAATGGAGCCCAAAACCTAATTTCTTCAGTCCACAGGGCCCTTTTCCGCTGGCTTTGACTTCAACAAGCTTTTTGTCCACTTCTGCTTCTTTTATTGGATCAAGGTTTAGACCATTGGAAACCTCTTTCCAAGCCGGTCGTTTTGAATTAAGGTATACCTAATTCCGAGGCCTGAGTCCAAAGATACGGTCTTTGGAAGTTCTGTTGACTTTTGTGTGCTGTTTTTGCCCGTCTTGGCCTTTAATCACAAAACTTCTTAGCAACCAACCCTTACTCCTTTATATCGCCAAAGTGGCACATCTATGCACATAATTGACTTCAATGCCTGAAATACATAAAAGCACCTAATTAGCATTAACTCTTATTTATTACTCACATAATTGGTCTAAAAGTATTATTGTTAAAGCGTTAAAACTACAGTTTTGGGCTCTTATCAAACCACCCCCAAACAACATTTTGCTTGTCCTCAAGCAAATATGAGAAATTAGCATAAGTGGCCAAAAATGGAGTTCTATTTAATCTCGTTTCGCCGAGTGCGATTGAATTGACCATATGTAACAAGGCCTTAAACCACTAGGAATTCCCTAGTGGATGAGTTATAGCCTCATGAGAGTTTTCCAGTGAAGGTACTCACAAACTTCATCTATACTACAATGACTCATAAATAAACTATTGTTTCCTTATCTATGTCTCAATTATCTATACATCTCACTAGCAATGAATACAAAATAATTAAGTCTAAACCTAAGCTAATATATGCATAATAATCAATCATCTACGAATAAACATATATACAATGAGTAATACTAGGAAATGTACTAGCAGGTTCGTTTATGAAAACTCGGAATAACGTCCTTAAATAGGACCTCACATAAATGTCAAGACAAAAACCACTCTGATTTTTTCGCTCAAGTTTCGCTACTCCAGTGTGCAGTGGGCACACTTTACCTTACAATCTTAATGACACACAAGGAAGCCGGAGTCGATCAAACACATCTGCCACTTACTATCACACTAACCTATTCCTAATTTAGCTAGTGGTCTTTATTAGGTATTGCGGGGATTAGGTGATGGTTTAAGAAGGAAGGAAATGGATATTCAAAAAGGACAAGTCTGAGATAATAGAGTCTTCATATTATGTAACTAGAGAAACCTTGTTATTTACTTTTGCTTCTACACTTTGTTTCCATCCTTAGCCATATTTTTCTTTTTCTTTGGCTTTAACTCCTTTGATTCTATTTCTTGGAGTTCTAACTCTTTATTTTCTTTTATTTATTTATTTATTTTTATTTGGATGGAAACTTCCTTTTCTTATCTGAAGCGACTAACAAATTCTTGATTTCAAAGGTTCTTCCCTTTTCTATTCTTCATCTCTATTCTCAGACTTATTCAAAGAATTGGGTAGGTTGATTTTTTCTTATTTTGTTTTGTTTGTAACAGGGTAAAGGTTTTGCGGTTTATGAAAGACTCAAGAAAGGCTCAGAGGGGTGACTAGCGGAAAATAATTCATAGGTTTGAATTTTTGGCTATATCGATCCAAAAAGGACCTAAATTCTTGCTTAGGATATGGTATAGTAATCAAGCAAGTGGACGTGTGATTTCTCCATCCGTATTTTACTTCTCCCTTATGTCATTTCTCAAATGTTCACTCATATAAGGCTTTAGGCTATATTCTCACAGGATTTGTAGAATAAGTACTCTAGCCTAGATTTCAGAAACTTACTGCCAACAATCATAGATACTCATGTAACATATGTATAGATAGATGCAAGGATTATTACCTACATATTAGCCTAAGTTTCTAAAAACTATTCTAATGTAAAAGCTACGTGAGACTTCTAGATTATTGAGAGCATAGAGAAAGAAAACAATACCAATATTCCTAAGTGTATAGCATACTTTTTATTTATATTTTTAAAATTTTTGAATTTTTTTTAACTAGAAAACAAATGCATATTATACATATCTATATCCTAACAGATGCCTTAATTACACGTGTTTCTATGCCCCCAAACAAGAAGCATGCTTTGTCCTCAAAGTATTTAAATAAATAGGTTAGAGGAATACCATTGAAATGCGTGAAATTCTGGAACATCTGCAAAATAAGGTTAAACATATTAATATAGTGATGCCTACATTTAGGGACAGGCTACCAAGGGCTATGTTGTAATGCCCTTGGTCCATTATACGAAATACCTTTCCCCCATAATACTCATGGAAATATGTATAGTCATAGAGGTATGCATTATCGGTCATATATCCCCACGTGTGAATATGATCAGGTATTGGAATTCCTGAAACTAATGCTACCACATACTTATTGAATTCTAGTGGTGTGTCATCGACCATGACAGAGAATTCTTGTTCTCTATATTGGTTACAATAGAACTTAACATTATTATAAAAAAATCCAGTAAGCTTAGGTGAATACGAGTCGTCTTCACTTACCAGAAGATGCCTCCATCCAAACTGCATGATCCTTTCGCGGAACCAATGTCCATAAGTCTCGCTCCCCAACAAGTGTTCGAAAAACTGCTCCGGTTTTACTATTGGAGAAGTCTTCACAAAACTACTCTTTAGAACAGCTGCAACGATCTTGGAACAACTCACAAAAAATTGGAATTTTTCTTGCCAACGGGGTTCTGGGCACGGGGTGTGCTCCACCTATGCCTGGATAGGGCACAGGGTGTGCCTTGGTGATTTCCGAGTTCCAGCACTTGGGCGCAGTTCGCGCTCACTTTGTGCCTGGGATGGGCGCTGGTCGCTCTCAGGATGAAAACTGGAATTTCAGTGTTGTGGGTGCAAGTTGCGCTCAGCTCAGGGCTTGGTAGGGCGCGGGTCGCACTCTGATGAAATTCTGTCAGACAGTGCCTAGGGCACAGGTCGCACTCCATGGGGCGCAGGTGCGCTCCGAGCTGCTGATAGTTCTAAAATGGATAAGAAGTTGGGAATATATAGGTTTTAAGTTGCTAAAACGAATCGGGAAGTTACCAAAAAGTTTTAAGGCAATTGCTGGAAACAAAAAATTTCCAAAACCGAAAACGGAAACAACCCATATTCTCCATTCCAAAATAACCCTAACATCTTTTAGGTTGAATTTAGGATAGAAACTGTCTAATTCATCGAGATTTCATCCTATCACAATATCTATTCATAGTCATGCCCATATCGGCAATATTCCCAACAATCATCACAAAATTATATAATAAATTTGTGGATCATATAAAAATCATGCTAGACTAACTAATACCACCCCCAAACAATTCGGGAAGGTGGGATTAACAATAAAACAATGCACAATTTGAAAATAGCTATATTATATTAAAAAAATGAAATTCAAACAACATTTTAACTACCGAGTTTAAATTTAACTATTGAATTTTAAAAAAACTTAATATCCGAACTAATAAAAACAATAAAAATAACTAAATAACATCGGAAAACCAAATTTTTTGAAACACCTAGCCACGTGATGAAGATGGACCCTGAGATGGAGATTGGGCCTGGGATGAAGAAGGCCCCGAGCCATCCGTCCTTTGGCGACGACGCTCATGCCTCTCAGACTCATCTAAAATAGAACCCTCTAGGGGTGGCATGCGTCGTAGAATCTCTACTTGGAACAGGCGTTGTGCTTCCATTGCTGCTTTTATCTTTGCATATTGCGCATTTTGACGTTGAAGGAGTGTTTCCATGCTAAAAAATAGATCATCCTGACGGTTTTGGAGGTTTTCATAACTAGTCTGAAGGTTCGTTTGTTTATTTCGAATTATAATATGCTTACCTCGTACATCTTCACAAATAGCATAAATGCAACGCATGCCAGTATGCAACACTGTCATGCGCTCTGAATCAGACGTACACTTCTTTAAGGCATCTTCATCCAAACATGTTATGTCCTCTATTTTCTCATCCGAATCAACCATCCTGTCCTCCGGCAACATCCAAGTCTTTTGGATACACTCCGTATAAATAATTTCATTTGAATGCAATTTCAACGTAGGCCGCTCAGTTCTTGGTTCCCCAAGACAACATTATCTTCGTAATTAAAGCAGGAAATGGTGCAATACTCTTCCCAACTCCTCTAATCATATTTATCAAAAACTCGAGGATACAGAATTCATACCTCGTCTCTTGCAATATCCAGATAATGTGCAGACATGTCAAACCGATGTCGCTCACTTTCTCCTTCCCAATGATGTTCTTACCAATCCACTGAGCTACAACCAGTTGGTTGGTTCGCAGAGATGGCTGTCAAGCACAATGAGAATTCGGATTATATTCACCTTCTATGAGAGTGTCGTTCATCAATGCAGGAACTCCAGTATACTGGAATTCCTGCACGGTGGAGTCGAGGTGGCATTCAGGCGTAATGCCTAGAATCTCAGCCAACTTCTCTCTCGATAATTCTCTCCTAACCCCAGCCACCTTCATGAAGACCTTCCGACCATCCAACTCTCTCTTCTTATAGAATTGTTCGACCAAATCGGAGTGGTAGAAATTATTTGTCGAGTACCACAACCTATTCAAATTCCTCATAATCAACTCATCACGAAAAAACGGCGCGAAGCGATCGGCCGTAAAAGCTTGTTCCAGCAGAATTCTTCATCTTAGAGCCATTGAAAGTTTTGAATTGATTTGGGGGTGGGTTTGTATGTGGTGTAGGAAACGATGTGAAACAACCCTACTTAAAAAAAATGATGGTGGTGGGAGTGTTGTTGCGCGGCAGTTCAAATATTTTGTGGTTTTTCTCTAATCTTCGGTGTTGGGGATGGTGGTGGGAGTGTTTTGGGTAAGGTTTTGAATTTGGGCCACATTTAGTTTTTTTTTTTTTTTTTTTTTTTTATTTTAATTTTAGGTTATGGTTTTGAATTTGGTAATGGCGGTTTTGGAAGGTGAAATCGCGACTGTTACGTTGAAGATGGAGACACACGTGCGTTGCACGTGTGCGCGAGATTGGGCTCAAGCCCAATTTCATTTTTCGAATTTTCGCGCAACTTCAAACTAAATTTGCCGCTTTGTTACCGGTCCTATTTTTGCAAATGAGCTATGGAAATAATCAGGAGAGAATTTCCAATCCAATGATCTATAAAACACTCTATTTTGACCGTGGATGATATATAAGAAAATGGAAAACGCCTCAGAGTGCATGCGTGACGTAAGTTATCCGAACGAATGAACTCTAATTTCATAGATAATGTCAACCAGAATCGAAATACCATTAAACATCCTACGCAACACAAATAGAAAGTTGAACAATCCAGAACAAAAACGAACACCCCACCCCCAAACAAATTTTTGGCAACGAAGTTTAGAAAATTTGGTTTAAAAGCGGGCCTTTTAAATTCAGATTCCTGAGACTTCCTAAATTACTATTTTTATGATTTTAACAATTTTTAATTTTTTTATGAATAAGATTAAATATAAGAAAAACAATAAAGCAATAAATGCATAATTCACACCATAGAAGAACATGACTCAAAATCCAAGAAAACATGTAAGAGTGGAAAACGTGAATTATGTTTAACGTGGACTTAGGATCCGGTACTTACAGTCACACACTCCATAAGGAGGGCCCGATTATCTGAGTGGTGCACTTACCAATATATGGAATTATAAGTAAGGACACCAAACAACAAAATGAGTCGTTTATAGTCAGATACTTGAGACTTTAACAAATAACTGGATATATATATATATACCCTTCAGTTTTCCATATATCAACAACCTAAAGAGTTGGGGGTCTTTCCATAAATAAATAACATGGAATGCACTCCTAAACATAATCAAGCCCCAAGATTCTCTACGACGCAACTTATTGAAATGAAAGTAAAAGTCTGATGGATCTAGAATGTAACCGCGCATGCACCTTCTTTTTCTCCTTTGAACGAGAGGGTGTCCAAGTGAATGATCATGAGAAAATGGATGTTTGTAGAAGATATGGTGGATATGGATGAATTTTAGACGTAAGGAATGAAAGAAATGAGAATGTAGGTTTGGCACAAAACTCATTCATGGTGTAGGTGGGAACTGTCTCAATTCTGAAAATGAAGGTGTCAAGTGCTTTTCCCTTGGGAATTATTTAAGTATTAAGAGGATTTAGAAAATCATTAAGTATAGAAGAAACAAAAGGGTCAAGCGCAAACTCCAGGTTCCTTTGAAAGGGTGGAAGGTGGGGAATATTGGTGAGGGAAGATGAATAAGTGTCAGCTAGAGCTCTCAGGTCTAGATCATTAGAAGCCTTGAGATATGCCAGACATTCCTCAATAGGTGGGTCAAAAGAATCACTGGGATAGAGGGTGAAAAATTCATCTTTCGTCATAGCGCCAAGGGATAAATGGATGTTGGCAGGGTGGGACTCGCGAGGTGGCAAGGAAGAGTTGCAAAAGAATTGAAGGAAATCTTCCTTAATTTCCTTTACATCCAAGGAGTATTTGTCAAAGTTGGAACTTCCAAAGGAAAGGAATTTGTGTATCTGGTCATTCGGAAACATGGTTTTGAAATAATCTTGAGTTAAGCTCTCGATCATGGTAACCTCTCCATCTATAGATGAATCTGGTAACTGTTTCATCATTTTAAAAACATTTACCTTAACCGAAAGATGGCCAAAAGACAAGGACATCGAACCATCGCGATAGTTTATAAGTGCGTTGGTAGTCACCAAGAAGGGACGCCCTAAGATGATTAGAACAGAGTCGTTAGCGACTTCTGTATCGAGGATAACAAAATCAGCAAGATAGTAGAAATCCTGGACCTTAACAAGCACATTTTCAACCACACCCTTAGGGTACTTAATAGATCAATCCGCTAATTGCAACGTCATTTTAGTAGGTTACATCTCTTGTAGACCTATTTGTTTGTATAGATAATACGGGAGTAAGTTAACACTCGCCCCTAGGTCTAGTAAAGCGGTCGTCGTGTGGGAATCTCCTAAGGTGCATTGTACAGTAGGACGACCAGGGTCCTTGTACTTAACTATTCCATTGTGTTCTGTTAAAGTTGGAAATTGTTTAGTTAAAAAGGTGTCTTTAGGAATATTTGTCTTACGCCTTTTAGTGCACAACTCTTTGAGAAACTTCATATGGTGAGATAATTTTTTAATTGCATCCAGAAAAGGTAAGTTTATCGTTAGATTTTTAAAAACTTCCCTAATCTCGTCGAAATTTGTATCCCTGTTTAACATAGCTAATTTATGGGGAAATGGTGGTTTCTCTCTATATTTAGCGTATGGATCAACTTGATGTCTAACCTTTGTTTTCTATTTCTTAGGTTGTGGTTTAACTGGTACCTCTACAGGGGTAGGCTCTTCAGTTTCTATTACGGTATCTAGTACAATCTCATGTGTAGGGATAACTGGTGGGGTAACTATAGGCATAGTTACTTTGTTATCAACCACTCTCCTAGAACGGAGAGTGGAGATAGCATTTAGCTCACCTACGTTTTCATTTTCCGTACTAGTATTACCATTTACCTCAGAGGCTGTGTTTGTTATTTTAGGATTAGCTATCTCTTGTCCTGGAAACACACCTTTGGGTTGTACTTTCTCTTGAGCTAACTGCTATAAGAAAAGTTTGATGGCTTGTAAAATTTTTTGTTGAGATTGTATAAAGGTATCAAAATGATCCGGTTGTGGAGTAGTATTTGCTACTGGTTGTGTGACAAGAACTATGTCACGTTGATTACTAATGGGTGGATTTTGGTAGTTATTATTACCAGAACGATATCTCTATTAGTATTATAATTATTATTGTTATAATTATTATAATTACCCTGACCTTGTCCTTGTCGTGGTTGAGCTTGGTTGTTATAATTATAATTACCCTGACCTTGTCGTGGTGGGCCTTAGTTAAATTGTTTGCTGGCCTAATATTTTGATTATTAAACCCTGGAGGTGTTACTTGTTGATTATTTCTCCAACTTAAATTAGGATGTTGTCTTCAAGGGGCGTTAGGAATAGGAAAACTATTAATCGAGCAAACATTATCTTGTTGTGATTGTTGTTGTTCATAGGCGAGAGGACAATAGGAGTCGGGATGCTCTGGACTCAAACAGAAATTACATGGATTGGAGTTGACATTCATGATGGGGATAGGCGTTTGTTGAACAGAAAAAGCCTCTACCTTTTTTGTTAGAGATTCGATTAAATTTTTAAGTTCCGAATCGGGTTTCATCTCAAACATATCGGCGGCCTTTACTGTTGTAGAAGAACTAGCGTTGCGGGAGATATCGTCATTATCGCCCCAGTTATTATTACGCTTAGTTTGATCTTCTAAAAATTTATAAGCCTATGAAGCTCCCTTACTTAGGAAACTACCTCTATTCATTATGTCAAGCACCTCCTTGTGGTGGTGTAACAGACCCTTGAAAAAGGCACAAACTAGCGTGTATTTCGCAAGGTTATGGTGTGGACACTCTATAAGTGGATCGGTGAAACGATTCCAAGCCTCTGAAAATGATTCATGAGGATTCTGTCGAAAGAAATGAATCTTGAAAAGCATTTCATCGGTCTTCAGTGGTGGGTAAAAATGTTCCATAAATAGTTGAACAAGTTAAGCCCACGAGTCCACAGAATTTGGCGCTTGGGCAGTTAACCAAGACGTCGCCTTATCGGCTAAAGTGAAGGGAAATACCCTTAGTTTAATTTGTTCAGCACCAACCGTAGGATGGTGGAATGTAGTAAGGACTTGGTCAATCCTATGCATGCACTGATAAGGCTTTTCATGGTCTAACCCATGAAAAACGGGTAACAAATTAAATATATTTGTGGGGATTCGGAAATCCCCCACTGGGTCTGATAGAACGATGCAAGATTTAGGGCTATCGTTTAAAGCTTTGTAAAAGTCAGAGAGAGGAGACTTTCTTTCTTCAGCCATTACTTCAGGTGGTGTGTGTGGTATATTAGTTAGAGGTGTAGTGAGTGGTATACTAGATAGGCGTGTTTGTTGACGTTGTCGGTTGATTATGTTAGGCGTTTTTCTTCGGCCTGACCTTAATCTCATGCAAGGCTAGGCCAATCTTAATGAAACACAACAACACTCCAAACAATCCTGATATGCTAGTATGAACCTCTAACATGAGATACGAGGTGTGGAAGAAAAGAGTACCTGAATACCTCCTTGCTTCACTTATGAATAACGTCTTGTTTACGCGTGCTCAGTGTGTATAACAAGTTAAAACACTTAAAACTATGAAGAAATTGAAATTTGAAACAAACCTGTGGAAATCAGGCAGTTTCAGCAGATAGGGCAGGTAGCGCTCAGAATAGGCCTAAGTAGGGCATAGGTAGCGCTCAGGTTCGAGCTGGAGTTCTAGGCTCTTGGGTGGCGTGCTCCAATTTAGCCTTGGTAGGGCGTGGGTGGAGCTCAGAGAAAACCTCAAGGTCCAGGCGCTTCAATGCGGGGGGGCGCTCGTGTTTTTCCTTGGCAAGGCGCGGGTCGCGCTCAGCCAAAAAGTGGAGTTCCAGGCGCTTGGTTGCGGGTCGCGCTCCATGTAATACTTCGAGGAAAATTTTCAATGCTGAGACGAACAACCACAGTGAGAATCAAACAATGGTGGGTGGGTTATGGGACTTTGGAAAATTAACAAATCTAAAGAAAACAATGCTAAAGGCAACTAAGATGGTAGCGGCGCCATTTGATAAACATAAAATTGGTAGTTTTACTAATGAATAAAGCGATGAAACTCTAAACTAAAAACTGAACTGTACTCGTGATTATCAAAGATTTCTACTCTCGATACTATTGAAGTAGAGTTGGAATAGAAGATTCGTTCCACTCCTAGTTCTTTAGCATTCAAGTTTCCTACGATTATCAATACTACCAAAGTCAATGAGAGCTTTACGAATTATACTATGAAATGCTACGGAATACTAAGTTTGAATCTAGAATAAGAATTAGGGGGGAATTGAATCCACCTTGAATCCAACTTAAGAAACTAGCATAGATTGTTGTAATCAAATTCTTACCGTAAGAACGGTAATAATTGGTCGTTCTAATCCCTAATTATACATGGCATCTCTACCAATTCATAACTAGCATGTGAGGACGTCCACCCATTCTCATGGTGAATCAACAACCTTCTAGAGTGGAATAGACTCTTATAACGATTCTAAGCTAACAAAATCAAGTTTTCATCAAATCCCTCTAATGGAGATTTAGCCTTGATTCATCAAACTATCATTTCCATATGAAATTGAATACGACATAATATAAAGATTCCACCTTTATTAAATTTAACTAAACAATAATTGTAATCTAAATTAACAACTAAGAATCATTAAATAATAAGAATCGAAATCAATCTAAACAATCATTAAATAGCAAGGATCAAATTTAACAAGAACTACTATTTTACTTATCTAATGAATGATAAGCAATAATTCAATACTAAAATTAAAATAAGAATAACAACTAATTAAATAATTGAAAAACTAGATCTAAAACTAAGCTTTAATGGCTACTTTTCTATCCTAAGCTAATTGATAAGCTAAGTCTTGTGTGTGGAAATGGAGGAGACCAGATCCACATTTTCGAGCATGGGCTGAGGGTCCATGTTTTAGGCCGGAAAATTGAGCCCAAAACCTAATTTCTTCAGTCTACAGGGCCCTTTTCAGCTGGCTTTGACTTCAACAGGAATTTCGTCTACTTCTACTCCTCTAATTGGGTCAAAGTTTGGGCCATTGGAAAGCTCTTTCCGAGACGGTCGTTTTGACAAAAGGTATGCTCAATTTCGAGGCCTGAGTCCAAAGATACGGTCTTTGGAAGTTCTACGGACATTTGTGTACTATTTCTGCCCGTCTTGGCCTTTAATCAAAGAACTTCTTAGCAGCCAACTCTTGCTCTTTTATATCGCCAAAGTGACACATTTTTGCATATAATTGACTTCAATGCCTAAAATACATAAAAGCACGTAATTAGCATTAACTCTTATTTATAGCCCACATAATTAGTCTAAAAGTATTATTGTTAAGGGGTAAAAACTACAGTTTTGGGCTCTTATAACTTACTTTCATTTTTAAATCAAAACAAACCCCAGTTTTCTTTTTACATAAAAGTAAATAAAAAAATTGCAAAAGAGGGGTGCAACACGAGGACTTCCCAGGAGGTAACCCATCCTAGTTCTACTGTCGCTCAATCATGCTTAACTGCGGAGTTTTGTTGGGATCCGGCGCATTAGTGCCGGTATGATCGCACCCGAAAGTATTGGGGTTTTATTTGTATTTGACCCAACTCGTGATCGAACGTACTCTCATTTTTAAATTAAAACAAACCTCGGTTCTTTTTTTACGAAAAAAAAAAATTGCAAAATAGGGGTGCAACATGAAGACTTCCAAGGAGGTCACCCATCCTAATACTACTCTCACCCAAGCACACTTAACTACGGAGTTCTGATGGGGTCCAGTGCATTAGTGCTGGTATGATCGCACCCGAAAGTACTGGGGTTTTATTTGTATTTGACCCAACTCGTGTTCGAACTTACTATAATTTTTAAATCGAAACAAACCTTAGTTTTCTTTTTACAAAAATTAAAAAAAAAATGCAAAAGAGGACTGCAACACAAGGAATTCCCATGAGGTCACCCATCTTAGTACTACTCTCCCCCAAGCACGCTTCACTGCGGAGTTCTGAAGGGATCCAATGCATTAATGCTGGTATGATCGCACACGAAAGTATTAGTGTTTTATTTGTATTTGACCCAACTCGTGTTCGAACTTACTTTCATTTTTAAATCAAAACAAACCGCGATTTTCTTTTTACAAAAAACTAAATAAAAAAATTGCAAAATAGGGGTGCAACACGAGGACTTCCCAGGAGGTCACCCATCCTAGTACTACTCTCGCTCAATCATGCTTAACTGCGGAGTTTTGATAGGATCCAGTGCATAAGTGTTGGTATGATCACACCCGAAAGTTTTGGGGTTTTATTTGTATTTGACCCAACTCTTGTTCGAAATTACTCTCATTTTTAAATCGAAACAAACCTCGGTTTTCTTTTTACAAAAAAAGAAAAAAAAATTGCAAAATAGGGGTGCAGCACGAGGAATTCCCAGGAGGTCACCCATCCTAGTACTACTCTCGCCCAAGCACGCTTAACTGCGGAGTTCTGATGGGATCCGGTGCATTAGTGCTGGTATGATCGCACCCAAAAGTATTAGGGTTTTATTTGTATTTGACACAACTAGTGTTCGAACTTACTCTCATTTTTAAATCGAAACAAACCTTGGTTTTCTTTTGACTAAAAAATGAAAAAAAAAAATGCAATAGAGGGGTGTAACACGGGGACTTCCAAGGAGGTCACCCATCCGAGTACTACTCTCGCCCAAGAACGGTTAACTGCGGAGTTCTGATGGGATCCGATGTATTAGTGTTGGTATGATCGCACCAGAAAGTATTAGGGTTTTATTTGTATTTGACCCAACTAGTGTTTGAACTTACTCTCATTTTTAAATCGGGACAAACCTCGGTTTTCTTTTTATGAAAAAAAAAAATGCAAAAGAAGGGTGCAACACGAGAACTTCCTAGGAGGTCACCCATCCTAGTACTACTCTCGCCCAAGCACGCTTAACTGCGGAGTTCTAATGGGATCCAATGTATTATTGCTGGTATGATCGCACCCGAAAATATTGGGGTTTTATTTGTATTTGACCCAACTCTTGTTCGGACTTACTCTCATTTTTAAATCTAAACAAACCTCTCTTTTCATTTTACAAATAAAAAAAAAAATTGCAAAAGAAGAGTGCAACACGAGGACTTCCCAAGAGGTCACCCATCCTAGTACAACTCTTGCCCAAGCACGCTTAACTGCGGAGTTCTAATGGGATGTAGTGCAATAGTTCTTGTATGATCATACCTGAAAGTATTGGTGTTTTATATGTATTTGACCCAACTTGTGTTCGAACTTACTCTCATTTTCAAATCGAATCAAACCTCCGTTTTCTTTTTACAAAAAATCTACAAAATAAAAATGCAAAAGAGGGGTGCAACACGAGGACTTCCCAGGAGGTCACCCATCCTAGTACTGCTCTAGCCCAAGCATTTAGGTTTTATGTGCATTTGTGCTGGTACGATCACAACCGAAAGTATTTAGGTTTTATGTGTATTTGACCAAACTCGTGTCCGGACTTACTCTCATTTTTAAATCGAAACAAACCTCGGTTTTCATTTTACAAATAAAAAAAAAATAAAAAATTGTAAAAGAAGGGTGCAACACGAGGAGTTCCCAGGAGGTCACTGATAAGAGCCCAAAACTGTAGTTTTAACCCCTTAATAATCATACTTTTAGACCAATTATGTGAATAATAAGTAAGAGTTAATACTGATTACGTGTTTTTATGCATTTCAGGCTTCAAAGTCCATTATGTGCAGAAGTGTGCCACTTTAGCCAGATAAAGGAGCAATGGTTGGTTGCTAAGGAGTTCTGTGATTAAAGGCTAAGATTCAAGAAGACAAAGCCTTTCTAAAGCCCGGTCAAAGCTGAAAAGTCAAAGTCAACGCGGGCAGAAACAGCACACAAAGTTAGCAGAACTTCCAAAGACCATATCTTTGGACTCAAACCTCGGAATTGGGCCTACCTTATGTCAAAACGACCGGCTCGGAAAGAGCTTTCCAATGGTCGAAGCCTTGACCCAATCAGAGGAGCAGAAGTGGACAAAACATTTATCGAAGCCAACTGCAGCTGGAGAGCCCATTTTGGACTAAAGAAATAGGGTTTTGGGCCTGATTCTCTGGCCCAAAACATGGCTCCAAGCCCATGCATGATTTTTGGATCTGAAAGTATAAAAACAAAAACTTAGCTCTTTGTTAATGGTAGATAGTTAGACCTAGATTAGAATTAGATTAGTTAGCCTCCATTAATGAGTTTTAGAACTTAGTTTTAGAATTTCATTTTCTTGTTTTAGATTAATTTCTTGAATCATTGAATATCATTCATTAGATAAATAAAATAGTGATTATTCTTGTCATTTCGGTTTTTGTTATTTCAATCTATTAGATCTAGTTTTAATTATTGTTCTTATTTCATTCTTAGTTAATTAATTAGATTTCAATTATTGTTTAATTTAGATTAGTAAAGTTAGAATTTTGATATGATGTGTAGTTATAATTCAATGCTAAAGTTAGAATTATTGTTTATCAAATGGCGCCGCTGCCATATTAGTTGCACTTTAGCATTGTTTTCATAGTAGAATTAGTCATTTTTAAGTCCCATTAAACCCACCCACCCTTGTTTGATTCATACTGTGGTTATCCGTTTCAGCGTTGAAAAATTCCGCGAAAAATTACACTGAGCGCAACCGCGCCTATAAGGAGCGCTGCTCTATAGCTGGGAATCTGGCGGCGACCAGAATACGCCGGCCGACCCGCATACGATTTTACTGGACCATGAGCGCGACCCGCCCTCATACCGAACGCGACCCGCGCTAACTTACTGGAACACGGGCGACCGGGCGACCCTATCGCGAAAGTGCACTGTGCCTAAGCAAAATTTTCCGGATTTCTACAGGTTTGTTTCGAACTTCGATTTTTAAGTTTTTCAGTGTTCTAACTTGTTATTTACACTGAACACGCCTAAACAAGACGCTATTCATAAAAGCGAAGCAAGGGCCGCTTATCGGTATTCCTTTCTTCCATACCTCGCATCTCCAGTTAGAGGTTCATACTAATATATCAAGATTGTTTGGATTGTTGTCGTGTTTAGACTTAGACTTGCATGAGATTAAGGTCTGGTCGGAGAAAAACACCGAACGTAATTAACCGTCAACGTCAACAAACAAATCTATCGAGTATACCAATCACTACACCTCTAACTACTATCCTACCAACCACACCTGACACAATGGTGAAGAAAGAGAGACCTCTCTCTCCGACTTTTTACAAAGCCTTGGCGATAGCCCTAAATCTTGCATCCTTCTAGCAGACCGATTGGGGATTTCCACATCCCCAAATATATTTAATTTGTTACCCGTTTTTCATGGTTTAAACCATGAAAAACCTTATCGGCTACATCGTAGGATTGAACAAGTCCTTACAACATTCCACCATCCTACGGTTGGTGCGGAACAAATTAAATTGAGGGTATTCCCTTTCACCTTAGGCTGATAAAGGCTCTTTGGTTAACTGCCCAAAGCGCTAATTCAATGGACTTGTGGGCCAAACTTGTTCAAATTGTTTATGGAACATTTTTACCCACACCTAAAGACGAATGAAATGCTTTCCAAGATTCACTTCTTTCGACAGAATCCTCATGAGTCATTTTCAGAGGCTTGGAATTGTTTCACCGATCTCCTTATAGAGTGTCCACACCATCACCTAGCAAAAGACACGTTAGTTCGTGCCTTTTTCAAAGGACTTCTACACCACCATAAAGAAGTCCTAGACATAATGAATGGAGGTAGTTTCCTATATAAAGGAGCCTCAGTGGCATATAAATTTTTGGAAGATCAGACTAAGCGTAATAATAATTGGGGGGGTAGTGACAATTACTCCCGCTCCGCTAGTTCTTCTTCAATAGTTAAGGCTACCAGTATGTTTGAGGTTAAATCAGATCCTGAGCTTAAAACTCTAATTGAATCCCTCACAAAAAAGGTAGAGGCCATTTATGTACAACAAAAGCCTATCCCCGTAATGAATGTAAATTCAAATCCATGTAGTTTCTGTTGGAGTCCTGAGCATCCCGACTCCCACTGTCCTATAGCCTATGAACATTCTTGTTCCATTAATAGTGAACCTAACGCCCCTTGGAGACAAAATCCCAACTTCGGTTGGAGAAATAACCAACAAGTCACACCTACAGAGTACAATAATCAATATGTTAGGCCAACGCCGCGGTTATAACCAAGCTCCACCACAACAAGGGCGGGGATCGGGGTAATTATAATAATTATAACAACCAAGTTCAACCCTGGACAAAGTCAAGCACAAGGTCAATGTAGTTATAATAATTATAATGCTAATAGAGGTATCGTTCCGTAAATAATAACTATCACAATCCATGCATAAATAATCAACGAGATAGTTCGATCCACATCACCCGTGACTACTACACCCACACAACCGGATCGTCTTGACACCTTCATACAAGTGAGCCAACAACTTTTCCAAACCATGGCTCAATCTAACCAACACATTCTACAATCCATTAATAATTTAAACCAACAGTTAGCCCAAGAGAAAGCCCAACCAAAAGGCGTGTTTCCAGGCCAAGCGATACCCAACCCTAAAACAGCAAACATAGCCTTTGAGGTAGACGGTAATACTAGTACAAAAACTACATCCGTAGGTCAGCTAAATGCCATCACCACTCTCCGTTCTGGAAGAGTGGTTGATAACAAAGTAACTATGCCTATAGTTACCCCATCAGTACTCCCTACACCGGATATCGAACTAGATACCGAAATAGAAACTGAAGAACCTACCACTGTAGAGGTACCAGTTAAACCACAACCTAAGAAACAGAAAGCCAAGGTTACACATCAAGTCGAGCCATACGCTAAATATAGAGCGAAACCACCGTTCCCTCAGAAATTAGCCATGCTAACTAGGGATACTAACTTTGAGGAGATTAGGAACGTTTTCAAAAATCTAACGATAAACCTTCCTTTTCTCGAAGCTATAAAAAAGCTACCTAACCACGCTAAGTTTCTTAAGGAGTTGTGCACTACTAGGCGTAAGACCAACATACCTAAAGATGCCTTTCTAACTGAACAATTCCCAACTTTATCTGAAAATAATGGAATTGTTAAGTGCAAGGACCCTGGTCGTCCTACTGTATAATGCACCTTAGGAGATTCTCACACGACGACCGTGCTACTAGACCTGGGGGCTAGTGTTAACTTACTCCTGTTTTATTTGTATAAACAAATAGGTCTAGAGGAGATGCAACCTACTAAAATGACATTGCAATTAGCTGATTGGTCTATTAAGTATCCTAAGGGTGTGGTTGAAAACGTGCTTTGGTTAAAGTCCAAAATTTTTACTACCGGCCGACTTCGTTATCCTCGACCGCGTAACTCACTAACGACTCTGTACCTATCATTTTAGGGCGTCCCTTCTTGGCTACTCTTGCCAACGCCAACTCATAAACTGCCGCGATGGTTCGATGTCCTTGTCCTTTGGCCATCTTTCTTTTTGAGGTCAATGTTTTCAAAAGCGAGGACCAGATATCGATTCATCTACAAATGGGGAGGTTAGCATGATCGAGAGTTTAGCTCAAGATTACTTCAAAAACATGTTTCGGAGAAAGATTAACAAATTCCTTTCCTTCGAAATTCTGACTTTAACAATGACTCCTCGGTAGTAGACGAAATCGAAGAAGAATTCCCGCAACTCTTTTGCACCGCTTCTTTACCACTTCGCGAGTCCCCCCTTGCCAACAACCATTCATCCCTTGATGCTATGACGGAAGATGAATTTTTCAATCTCTATCCCAGTGATCCTTTTGACCCACCTATTGAGGAATGTCTTGCATATATCAAGATTTCTGATGATATGGACTTGAGAGCTCTAGCTGAGAATCATTCACCTTCCATCACCAATATTCCCCACCCTCCACCTTTTCAAAGGAACCTCGAGTTTGTACTCGATCCTTTAGTTTCTCCTATGCTTCATGATTTTTTAAATCCACCTAATAAACAAATACTTCCCAAGGATAAACCACTTGACACCTTCATTTTCAGACTTGAGACAGTCCCTAACTACACCATGAATGAGTTTTGTGCTAAACCCACATCCTCATTTTTTTCATGCTTTCCCTCTAAAACTTATCCCAATCCACCATATTTTCCACAACCATTCACTTTTCCACACTTATTCACTAGGACACCCTCTCGTTCAAAGATGAAACATAAGGTGCATGCTCGGTTATGTTATAGGTCTATCCGACTTCGCTTTCATTCCACTAGGCTGCGTCGTAGGAAATCTTGGTGCTTGATTGTGTTTGGAAATGTTTTCTGCGATATTTATTTATGGAACGATCCACAACTATTTCGGTTGTTGATATATGATAAACTGCATATTCATACATATGTTTAGATAAGTCTAGGGAATCTGACTTTAAAAGACCCAAGTTTTCGTACAATACCAACGTTCGAGATTATAGGCCAAACAAAATTTTCAAACTTAAAAAAAGTTTTCCAATTTTGTTTGGGGGTGGCGATTTTGGTATTCATTTCAAATCATGTTGCCACCCTAAGCCTGTAATGTTTACTCCAGTAGAGTTTGTGTTAGTTAGTACGTACCAGTTTAATTGTGCTTCATATTATCATATCGTCTTTACAATATTTACATTACAGTCGCGCCAATTTTGCCACGTTTCTATGGTAAATTCTTTCCTTATCTCTTTACACTTTGAGGACAAAGCGTTCGATTGTTTGGGGGTGGGATAGAAACATTTGCAAAAATTAGACACTTTTAGGATGTAAATTACGCACTTTTATTTATAAAATGTTAAAAATTATAAAAATTAGTTAGTTACATAATTTAATTGTGCTATTAAATTGTTTCATGAACCCCCTTCTCCCAAATTGTTTGGGGGTGGTATAGAAACACGATGTAAATGTTAAGCACATATTAGGTTGTATATTACATATTATTTGTCTTAAAAATAATAAAAATGAAAATAAAAAGTTTATGCTATACACTTAGGAATATTGGTATTGTTTCTTTCTCTATGCTCTTAATAATCTAGAAGTCTCACGTAGCTTTTGCATTAGAATAGTTTTTAGAAACTTAGGTTAATATGTAGGTAATAATCTTTGCATCTATCTATAAATATATTATATGAGTATCTATGATTGTTTGGCAGTAAGTTTTTGAAATCTAGGCTAGAGTACTTATTCTACAAATCCTGTGAGAATATAGCCTAAAGCCTTATATGAGTGAAACATTTAAGAAATGACACAAGGGAGAAGTATATTCCGAATAGAGAAATCACACGTCCACTTGCTTGACCACTATACCATGTCCTAAGAGAGAATTTAGGCCCTTTTTTTTATCGATATAGCTAGAAATTCCGACCTAAGTATATTTTCCGCTAGTCAGCCTAATCCCCACCGAGCCTTTCATTAGCCCTTTCATAAACCACAAATCCTTTACCCTGTTACAAAACAGAACAAAATAAAAAAAATTCAACCTACCCAATTTAGATAAGTCTGAGAATAGAATAAGGAAGAAAGAAGAAGAGAAAAACCTGTGTAAACAAAAGTTAGTTAATTGCTTCAAAAAAATAAAGAAAGGAAGTTTCCATCCAAAGAAAAGAAAAATAAAAATAGAAATAAAATAAAAACTCCAAAAAAAAAAATAGAATAAAAGGAGTCAAAAGCCAAAGAAAAATAAAAATAAAAATATGGCTAAGGATGGAAACAAAGTGTAGAAGCAAAAGTAAATAACAAGGTTTTCTCTAGTTACATAATATGAAGACTTTATTATCTCAGACTTGTCCCTTTTGAATATCCATTTCCTTCCTTCTTAAACCATCTCCTAATCCCCGCAACACCTAATAAAGACCTCTAGCTTAATTAGGAATAGGTTAGTGGGATAGTAAGTGGCAGATGTGTTTGATCAACTTCGGCTTCCTTGTGTGTCATTGAGATTGTAAGGTAAAGTATGCCCACTGCATTAATCGGAGTAGCAAAACTTGAGTGGAAAAAAATCGAGTGATTTTTGTCTTAACTTTTATGTGAGAACCTACTTAAGGACGCTTATTCCAAAGTTTCAGAAACAGACACATTCTCGTGCATTTCATAGCATTACTCATTGTATATATGTTTATTTGTAGATGATTGATTATTATGCATATATTAGCTTAAGTTTCGACATGATTATTCTGTATTCATTGCTAGTGAGATGTATAGATAATTGAGACATAAATAAGGAAACAATAGTTTTATTTCTTAGTCGTTGTAGTATAGATGAAGTTTGTTAGTACCTTCACTGGAAAACTCTCACGAGACTATAACTCGTCCACTAGGGAATTCCTAGTGGTTTAAGGCATTGTTGCATATGGTCAATGCAATCGCACTCAGCGAAACGAGAGTAGATAGAACTCCATTTTTGGTCACTTATTCTAATTTCTCATCTTTGCTTGAGGACAAGCAAAATGCTGTTTGTGGGTGGTTTGATAAGAGCCCAAAACTGTAGTTTTAACCCCTTAATAATCATACTTTTAGACCAATTATGTGAATAATAAGTAAGAGTTAATACTGATTACGTGTTTTTATGCATTTCAGGCTTCAAAGTCCGTTATGTGCAGAAATGTGTCACTTTAGCTAGATAAAGGAGCAATGGTTGGTTGCTAAGGAGTTCTATGATTAAAGGCCAAGATTCAAGAAGACAAAGCCTTTCTAAAGCCCGGTCAAAGCTGAAAAGTCAAAGTCAACGCGGGCAGAAACAACACATAAAATTAGTAGAACTTCCGAAGACCATATCTTTGAACTCAGACCTCAGAATTGGGCCTACCTTATGTCAAAACGACCGGCTCGGAAAGAGCTTTCCAATGGTCAAAGCCTTGACCAAATCAGAGGAGCAGAAGTGGACAAAACATCTGTAGAAGCCAACTACAGCTGAAGAGCCCATTTTGGACTAAAGAAATTGGGTTTTGGGCCTGATTCTCTGGCCAAAACATGGCTCCAAGCCCATGCACGATTTTTTGATCTGAAAGTATAAAAACAAAAGCTTAGCTCTTTGTTAATGGTAAAAAGTTAGACCTAGATTAGAATTAGATTAGTTAGCCTCCATTAATGAGTTTTAGAACTTAGTTTTAGAATTTCATTTTCTTGTTTTAGATTAATTTCTTGAATCATTGAATATCATTCATTAGATAAATAAAATAGTGATTATTCTTGTCATTTCGGTTTTTGTTATTTCAATCTATTAGATCTAGTTTTAATTCTTGTTGATTATCATTTCTTAGTTGTTAATTAGAATTTAATTATTGTTTAATTTAGATTAGTAAATTTCAAATCTTGATATTATGTTTAGTTTAGATTCATATGGAAATGATTATGAATGATTCTCGGCTAAACCTCCATTAGAGGGGTTGAGAAGCCTTGATGAAAGCTTGATTCCGATTATCGTAGAGTCATCGTAATTTCTATCCCACTCTAGAAAACGATTAATTAAGCCATGAGAATGGGTTTAATCGTTCACATGCTAGTTATGAATTGGTAGAAATGTCATGTGTAATTAGGGATTAGGAAGAACCAATTGTTCGTGGCGATTCAATTCGATTACGACAATTAAATGGATTAGTGAGTTAAGTTGAGTTAAGGTGGAATCAATCCCCCATAATTCCTTATTATATAATCAACGTAGTATTTCCGTAGTTGAATCAATTATAGTTTGTATCTTATGGGTAGTTGCATCGTAGTATAATTCCCCCTCGTAAACCTCTCATTAGACTTAAGACTGATCAATTAGATATGAAATCATTCCATGCTAGAGAACTAGGAGTGGAACGAATTTGTTACTCCACTCTATTTCGATAAAATTGAGAGTAGAAACTTTGATAAATATAAACATATATGCTCATAAGAGAGTTTTAGTTTACTTACGTTTTGAGTTCATCGTTCATTTCGTAGGTAAAACTACTATTTTTACGTTTATCAGTCACCCATCCTAGTACAACTCTCGACCAAGCACCATTAACTGTAGAGTTCTGATGGGATCCGGTGTATTAGTGATGGTATGATCGCACCAGAAAGTATTTGGATTTTATTTGTATTTGACCCAATTCGGGTTCGAACTTACTCTCATTTTTAAATCGAAACAAACCTCGGTTTTCTTTTAAAAAAAAATTCAAAAGAAGGGTGCAACACGAGAACTTCCCAGGAGGTCACCCATCTTAATACTACTCATGCCTTAGCACGCTTTTAGCGGAGTTACATTGGGATCTGGCACATTTGTGCTGGTATGATCCCACTCAAAAATATTGGCATTTTATTTGTATTTGTCCCAACCCGTGTTCGAACTTTCTCTCATTTTCTAATCGAAACAAACCTCTGTTTTCTTTTTACAAAAAAAAAAAAAAAAATTGCGAAAGAGGGGTGCAACATGAGGACTTCCCAAGAGGTCACCCATTCCAGTACTACTCTCACCCAAGCACCCTTAACTATGGAGTTCTGATGGGATCCGGTGCATTAGTGCTGGTATGATGGCTTTCGAAAGTATTGGTGTTTTATATGTATTTGACCCAACTCATGTTCGAACTTACTTTCATTTTCAAATCGAAACAAAACTCGGTTTTCTTTGTACAAAAAAATTTCAAAAGAGGGGTGCAACACGAGGACTTTCCAGGAGGTCAACCATCCAAGTACTACTCTCGCCCAAGCATGATTAACTGCGGAGTTCTGATGGGATCCGGTGCATTAATGCTAGTATGATTGCACCTGAAAGTATTGGGGTTTTATTTGTATTTGACCCAACTCGTGTTCGAACTTACTCTAATTTTTAAATCGGAATAAATCTTAGTTTTCATTTTGAAAAAAAAAAAAAATTGCAAAATAAGGTGCAACACGAGGACTTCCCAGGATGTCAACCAACCTAGTACTACTCTCGCCCAAGCACGCTTAACTACGGAGTTATGATGGGATCCGATGAATTAGTGCTGGTATGATTGCACCCGAAAGTATTAAGATTTTTATTGTATTTGACCCAACTCGTGTCCGAAGTTACTCTCATTTTTAAATCGAAACAAACCTCTATTTTCATTTTACAAAAAAAAAAAAAAAAAAAAAAGGGGTGCAACATGAGGACTTCCCAGGAGGTCACCCATCCTAGTGCTACTATCGCCCAAGCGCGCTTAACTACAGAATTCTGATAGGATCCGGTGCATTAGTGCTGCTATGATAGCACCCGAAAGTATTGGGGTTTTTTTTGTATTTGACCCAACTCGTGTTCGAACTTACTCTCATTTTAAAATCGAAACAAACCTCGATTTTCTTTTAACAAAAAAATAAAAAAAAAATTGCGAGAAAAGGGTGCAACACGAGGACTTCCCAGGAGGTCACCCATCTTAGTACTGACTACCCAAAAGTATTGGTATTTTATTTGTATTTGACCCAACTCGTGTTCGAACTTACTTTCATTTTTAAATCGAAACAAACATCGGTTTTCTTTTTAGAAAAAAATAAATAAAAAAATTGCAAAAGAGGGGTGCAACACGGGAACTTCCCAAGAGGTCATCCATCCTAGTGCTACTCTATCCCAAGCACCTTTAAATGTGTAGTTCTGATGGGATCCGGCGCATTGATGCTGGTATCATCGCACCCGAAAGTACTGGGGTTTTATTTGTATTTCATCCAACTCGTGTTTGAACTTACTCTTATTTTTAAATCGAAACGAACCACGGTTTTCCTTTTACAAAAGAATAAAAAAAAAATTGCAAAAGAGGGGTGCAACACGATGACTTCCCAGGAGGTCACCCATCCTAGTACTACTCTCGCCCAATCACGCTTAACTGCGTAGTTCTGATGGGATCAGGTGCATTAGTGTTGGTATGATCGCACCCAAAAATTAATGGGGCTTTATTTGTATTTGACCCAACCCGTGTTTGAACTTACTCGCATTTTTAAATCGAAACAAACCTCGACTTTCTTTTTACAAAAAAATAAAAAAATAAATTTCAAAAGTGGGGTGCAGCACGAGGACTTCGCAAGAGGTCAACCATTCTAGTACTACTCTCTCCCAAACACGATTAACTGCGGAGTTCTGATGGGATCCAGTGCATTACTTCTAGTATGATTGGACCCGAAAGTACTGGGGTTTTATTTGTATTTGATCCAACTCGTGTTCGAGCTTACTTTCATTTTTAAATTGAAACAAACCTAGGTTTTCTTTTTACAAAAAGAAAAAATAATAAAAATAATACTAAAGAGGGCTGCAACACGAGGAATTCCCTGGTGGTCAACCATCCTAATACTACTCTCGCCCAACCACGATTAGCCGCGGAGTTCTGATGGGATCCGGTACATTAGTGCTGGTATGATCGAAAAAGAAATTATTAGGGTTTTATTTGTATTTGACCCAACTCGTGTCCGAATTTACTTTCATTTTTAAATCGAAACAGACCTCAGTTTTCTTTTTACAAAAAAATAAAAAAATAAAATGCAAAAGAGGGGTGCTACATGGGGACTTCTTAGGAGGTCACCCATCCCAGTACTACTCTCTCCCAAACACGCTTAACTGGGAGTTCTGATGGGATCCGGTGCATTAGTGCTGGTATGATCGCACCCGAAAATATTGGGGTTTTATTTGTATTTGACCCAACTCGTGTTCGAACTTACTCTAATTTTTAGATCGAAAAAAATCATGGTTTTCTTTTTACAAAAAAAAAAAAAAAAATTGCAAAACATGGGTGCAACACGAGGACTTCTTATGAGGTCACCATCCCAGTACTACTCTCGCCCAAACACGCTTAACGGCGGAGTTCGGATGGGATCCTATGCATTGGTGCTGGTATAATCGCACCCGAAAATATTGGGGTTTTATTTTTATTTGACCCAACTCGTGTTCGAACTTACTCTAATTTTTAAATCGAAACAAATCTTGGTTATCTTTTTACAAAAAAATAAAAAATAAAAAAAATTGCAAAAGAGGGGTGCAACACGAGGACTTCCCAGGAGGTCAACCGTCCTAGTACTACTCTCGCCCAAGCACGATTTACTGCGGAGTTCTGATGGAAGCCGGTGCATTATTGCTGGTATGATCGCACCCGAAAGTACTGGGGTTTTATTTGTATTTGACCCAACTTGTGTCCGAACGTACTTTCATTTTTAAATCAAAACAAACCTAGGTTTTCGTTTTATCAAAAAAAATAGAAAAACAAAAATTACAAAAGAGGGCTGCAACACGAGGAATTTCCAGGTGGTCAACCATCCTAGCACTCCTCTCCCGTAAGCACGCTTAACTGCGAAGTTTTGATTTGATCCGGTGCATTACTGCAGGTATGATCGCACCCAAAAGTATTAGGGTTTTATTTGTATTTGACCCAACTCGTGTTCTAATTTACTTTCATTTTTAAATCGAAACAAACCTCAGTTTTCTTTTTACAAAAAAACAAATAAAAAAATTACTAAAGAGGGGTGCAACACGAGGACTTCCCAGGAGGTCACCCATCCTAGTACTACTCTCGCAAAAGCACGCTTAACTACGGAGTTCTGATGGGATCAAGTGCATTAGTGTTGGTATGATCGCACCCGAAAGCATTAGGATTTTATTTGAATTTGACCCAACCCGTGTTCTAACTTACTCTCATTTTTAAATCGAAACAAACCTCGGCTTTCTTTTTACAAAAAGATAAAAAAATAAATTTCAGAAGAGGGGTGCAACACGAGGACTTCGCAGAAGATCATCCATCCTAGTACTACTCTCGCCAAAGCACGATTAACTGCGGAGTTCTGATGGGATCCTGTGCATTACTGCTGGTACGATCGCAACCGAAAGTACCGGGTTTTTATTTTTATTTGACCCAACTCGTGTCCGAACTTACTTTCATTTTGAAATCGAAACAAACCTCGGTTTTCTTTTTAAAAAAAAAAAAAATTGCAAAAGAGGGGTGCAACCCGTGGATTTCCCAGGAGGTCACCCATCCAAGTACTACTTGCGCCCAAGCACCATTAACTGCGGAGTTCTTATGGGGTCCAGTGCATTTGTGCTGGTATGATAACACCCGAAAGTATTGGGGTTTTATTTGTTTTTGACCCAACACTTGTTCGAACTTACTTTCATTTTTAAATCTAAACAAACATCTATTTTCTTTTTATAAAAAAATAAAAAAAAAAATGGAAAAGACGGGTGCAACACAAGGACTTCCCAAGAGGTCACCCATCCTAGTACTACTCTCGCCCAAGCATGCTTAACTACAGAGTTCTGGTAGGATCCAGTGCATTAGTGCTGGTATGATCGCTTTCGAAAGTATTGGTGTTTTATATATATTTGACCTAACTCATGTTCGAACTTACTTTCATTTTTAAATCGAATTAAACCTCGGTTTTCTTTTTACAAAAAAATAAGTAAAGAAATTGCAAAAGTGGGGTGCCACACTGGGACTTCCCAGGAGGTCACCCATCCTAGTACTACTCCCGCCCAAGCACTCTTAACTGCGAAGTTCAGATGGGATCCGGAGCATTTGTGCTGGTATGATCGGAACCGAAAGTGCTGGGGTTTTATTTTTATTTGACCCAACACGTGTTCGAACTTACTCTCATATTTAAATCGAAACAAACCTCTATTTTCTTTTTTCAAAAAAATAAAAATAAAAAATGCAAAAGAGGGGTGCAACCCAAGGACTTCCCAAGAGGTCACCCATACTATTACTATTCTCGCCCAAGCACCCTTAACTACGGAGTTCTGATGGGATCTGGTGCATTGCTGTTATGATTGCACCCGAAAGTACTGGGATTTTATTTGTGTTTGACCCAACTCGTGTTCGAACTTACTTTCATTTTTAAATAGAAACAAGCCTCGGTTTTCCTTTTACGAAAAAGAAAAAAAAAAAATAATGAGGGCTGCAACACGAGGAATTCGCAGGTGGTCAAGCATCCTAGTACTACTCTCGACCAAGCACGATTAACTGCGTAATTCTGATGGGATCCGGTGCATTAGTGTTGGTATGATCGCAAAGGAAATTATTAGGGTTTTATTTGTTTTTGACCCAACTTGTGTTCGAATTTAGTTTCATTTTTAAATCGAAACAAACCTCGGTTTTGTTTTTTCAAAAAAAAAAAAATATTGCAAAAGTTGGGTGGAACACAAGGACTACCCAAGAGGTAACCCATCCTAGTACTACTTGTGTTCGAACTTACTCTCATTTTTAAATCGAAACAAACCTCAGTTTTCTTTTTACAAAAAAATTAAAAAAAAAAATTGCAAAAAAGGGGTGCAACACGAGGACTTCCCCCAGAAGGTCGCCCATCCTGGTACTACTCTCGCCCAAGCACGCTTAACTGCGGAGTTCTGATGGGATCAAGTGCATTAGTGTTGGTATGATCATACCCGAAAGTATTGCGGTTTTATTTGTATTTGACCCAACCCGTGTTCTAACTTACTCTCATTTTTAAATCGAAACAAACCTTCGCTTTCTTTTTACAAAAAAATAAAAAAATAGATTTCAAAAGAGGTGTGCAACATGAGGACTTCCCATGATGTCAACTAGGGGTGTAATATGGGGCGGGCCGGGTCAACCACGGGTAAAATAGTGATGGGTCGGGGCGGGGCGGGTTGAAGTGTCATGTCTTAGTACCATCACCCGGCCTATTGGGTCATCTTACGGGGCGTGTTTCGGGCAGATCATCCGGGTCGGGTGGAAATTATCATTTTAACCCAATTTCACAAAAAAAAAAAAATTCTAATTCTGCAAGTAATATATTCCAATTCACAACATAGAGAAAAAAATAGAATCAATCAATAACAAATAAAAAAAAATAAAAAAACTTGAACTTGAACCCAAAACCATATTTGTAAATTTGAAACTTTTTTCTCCTGATTTACCATTTGTAAATTGATTATGTTTCATAGCATGATAAAATGATGATGGGAGCGGGGATCTATAGTACAAAATAATAAAATATAAACTAAAAAAATTCCAAATTAATATAAGGATGAATGATTTATCTTCTCCAAAATTGGAAAGTTGAATTTAAACTTTTGATATTTTCCCAATGTTTAACCTTGAATATTTGAAATTGATGTTAAACTCATAAGTTTGTGTTCATATCTCTCAAATTCTTACAAAAGTTAAAAGAAAATATAAACAAAATGCAAAAATATTAGAGTTAGAGTCTTGAAATTGTGAGGGTCAATGGGGTTGGGTCACCGACTCTTGACACGATGGGGGTCGGGCTGCTTGACGGGTCGGATTTGACCATAGAACCTATACCCATAGCCCGACCGCGTAAAAATGGTGGCGGGGTGGGGCGAGTCTGTTTTCGGGTCGGTACGGATTTGGGTGGAGGGTGAAGACCGGGTACCCCACCGGATGATGGATCAACGATTTTTTTTTACACTCCTAAGGTCAACCATCCTAGTACTACTCTCGCCCAAGCATGATTAATTGTGGAGTTCTGATGGGATTAGGTGCATTAGTGTTGGTACGATCGCACCTGAGAAAGTATTGGGGTTTTATTTGTATTTGACCTAACCCGTGTTCGAACTTACATTCATTTTCAAATCGAAACAAACCTCGGTTTTCTTTTTACAAAAAAAAAATAATTAAAAAATTAAAAAAAAATACAAAAGAGGGCTGCAAAACGATTAATTCCAAGGAGGTCACCCATCCTAGTACTACTCTCCCCCAGGCACGGTCGACTGCGGAGTTCTGATAGGATCCGTTGCATTAGTGCTGGTATGATCGCACCCGAAAGTATTGGGGTTTTATTTGTATTTGACCCAACTTGTGTTGGAACTTACTCTGTTTTTTAAATCGAAACAAACCTCGGATTTCATTTTACAAAAGAATTAAAAAAAAAAATTGCAAAAGAGGGGTGCAACACAGGGAGTTCCTAGGAGGTCACCCATCCTAGTACTACTCTCGCCCAAGCACGCTTTAATCATGGAGTGTTCGATGGGATCCAAATTAGTTAGTGCTGGTATGATCGCATCCAAAAGTATTGGTGTTTTATTTGTAATTGACCCAACTCGTGTTTGAACTTACTCTCATTTTTAAATCGAAACAAACCTCAGTTTTCATTGTACAAAAAAAAAAAAAAAAAATTGCAAAAGAGAGGAGCAACACGAGGACTTTCCAGGAGGTCAACCATCATAGTACTACTCTCACCCAAGCACCCTAAACTACGGAGTTCTGATGGGATCCGGCACATTTGTGCTAGTATGATCGCACCCGAAAGTACTAGGGTTTCATTTGTATTTGACCCAACTCTTGTTCGAACTTACTGTCATTTTTAAATCGAAACAAACCTCGGTTTAATTTTTACAAAAAGAAAAAAAAAATTGCAAAAGAGGGGTGCAACACGAGGACTTCCCAAGAGGCCACCCATCCAAGTACTATTCTCGCCCAAGCACTATTACTGCGGAGTTCTGATGGGATCAGGTGCATTAGTGTTGGTATGATCGCACTCAAAAGTATTGGAGTTTTATTTGTATTTGACCCAACTCATGTTTGAACTTACTCTCATTTTTAAATCGAAACAAACCTCTGTTTTCTTTTTACAAAAAAATAAATAAAAAAATTGCAAAATAGGGGTGCAACACGAGGACTTTCCAGGAGGTCAACCATCCTAGTACTACTCTCGCCCAAGCACCCTTAACTACGTAGTTCTGATGGGATCCGGCACATTTGTGCTAGTATGATCGCACCTGAAAGTACTAGGGTTTTATTTGTAATTGACCCAACTCGTGTTCGAAGTTACTGTCATTTTTAAATCGAAACAAACTTCGGTTTTATTTTAAAAAAAAATAAAAAAAAAATTGCAAAAGAGGGGTGCAACACGAGGACTTCCCAAGAGGTCACCCATCCTAGTACTACTCTCGCCCACTATTAATTTACCGAGTTCTCGATGGGATCCGTGCATTATCGTGTTGGTATGATCGCACCCGAAAGTATAGGGGTTTTATTTGTATTTGACCTAACTCGTTTTCGAACTTACTCTCATTTTTAAATCGAAAAAACCTCGGTTTTCTTTTTACAAAAAAAAAATTAAAAAAATTTCAAAAGAAGGGTGCAACAGGAGGACTTCCCAGGAGGTCATCCATCCTAGTACTACTCTCGCCCAAGTACGCTTAACTGCGGAGTTCTGATAGGATCCGGCGCATTTGTGCTGGTATGATCGCACCAGAAATTACAGGGGTTTTATTTGTATTTGACCCAACTCGTGTTCGGACTTACTCTCATTTTTAAATCGAAACAAACCTCGCCTTTCTTTTTACAAAAAAATAAAAAAATAAATTTTGAAAGAAGGGAGCAACACGAGGACTTCGTTGGAGGTCACCCGCCCTAGTACTAATCTCGCCCAAGCACCCTTAACTGTGGAGTTCTGATGGGATCCGGCGCATTTGTGATGGTATGATCGCACCCGAAAGTACTGTGGTTTTATTTGTATTTGACCCAACTTGTGTTCGAACTTACTCTCATTTTTATATCGAAACAAACCTCAATTTTCTTTTTAGAATTACATAAAAAAAAATTGCCAAAAAGTGGTACAACACGAGGACTTCTAAGGAGGTCACCCATCCTAGTACTACTCTCACCCAAGCACGCTTTAATCGGAGTTTCATGGGATCCGTGCATTATTAGTGGTATGATCGCACCTGAATTTATTAGGGTTTTATTTGTATTTGACGCAACCCATGTTCGAACTTTCTCTCATTTTTAAATCGAAACAAACCTCGGCTTTCTTTTTATAAAAAAATAAAAAAAAAAAAATTACAAAAGAAGGGGGCAACAACAGGACTTCCCAGGAGGTCACCCATCCTAGTACTACTCTCGCCCAAGCCCGCTTAACTGCGGAGTTCTAATGGGATCAGGTGCATTACTTTTTATATGATTGCTCCCGAAAGTATTGTGGTTTTATTTGTATTTGACCCAACTCTTGTTTGAACTTGCTCTCATTTTTTAATCGAAACAAACCTCGGCTTTCTTTTTACAAAAAAATTAAAACACAAATTTCAAAAGAGGGGGCTTCAACACGAGGAATTTCGAAGAGGTCACCCATCCTAATACTACTCTCCCCCAAGCACGCTTTGCTGCGGAGTTCTGATGGGATCCTTTGTATTAGTGCTGGTACGATCGCACCCGAAAGTATTGGGGTTTTATTTGTATTTGACCCAACTTGTGTTGGAACTTACTCTAATTTTTAAATCGAGACAAACGTCGGTTTTCTTTTTACAAAAAAATTATAAAAAAAAATTGCAAAAGAGGGGTGCGACACGAGGACTTCCCAAGAGGTCACCCATCCTAGTACTACTCTCACCCAAGCACGCTTAACTGCGGAGTTCTGATGGGATCCGGTGCATTAGTGCTCTTATGATCGCACCCAAAAGTATTAGGGTTTTATTTGTATTGGGGTGGAACACAAGGACTTCCCAAGAGGTAACCCATCCTAGTACTACTATCGCCCAAGCACGCTTAACTGTGGAGTTCTTATGGGATCCAGTGCATTAGTGCTGGTATGATCACACCCGAAAATATTGGGGTTTTATTTGTATTTGACCCAACTCATGTTTCAACTTACTCTCATTTTTAAATCGAAGCAAACCGTGGTTATCTTTTTTTTTTAAAAAAAAAAAAAAAATACACAAAAAGAGGGTCATGAGGACTTCCCAGGAGATCACCGATCCTAGTACTACTCTCGCCCCGAACACCCTTAACTGCGGAGTTCTGTTGGGATCCGGCACATTTGTGCTGGTATGATCGCTGGGGTTTTATTTGTATTTGACCCTACACGTGTTCGTACTTACTCTCATTTTTAAATCGAAACAAACCTCTATTTTATTTTTACAAAAAAATTAAAAAAAAAATGCAAAAGAGGGGTGCAACACGAGGACTTCCCAGGAGGTCACTCATCCTAGTACTACTCTACCCCGAGCAGGCTTAACTGCGGAGTTCTGATGGGATACGGTGCATTAGTGCTGGTATGATTGCACCTGAAAGTATTGGTGTTTTATATGTATTTGACCCAACTCATGTCCGAACTTACTTTCAATTTTAAATCGAAACAAACCTCGGTTTTCTTTTTACAAAAAAATAAATAAAGAAATTGCAAAAGTGGGGTGCAACACGGGGACTTCCTAGGAGGTCACCCATCCTAGTACTAGTCCCGCCAAGCACTCTTAATCATGGAGTTTTGATGGGATCCGAGCATTTGTGCCGGTATGATCGCACCCGAAAATAAAGGCTTTTATTTTTATTTGACCCAACACATGTTCGAACTTACTCTCATATTTAAATCGAAACAAACCTCTATTTTCTTTTTTTTTTTAAAAAAAAAATGCAAAAAGGGTTGCAACACAAGGACTTCCCAAGAGGTCACCCATACTATTACTACTACTCGCAAACACCCTTTTAACTACGGAGTTCTCATGGGATCCTGCATTGCTATTATGATCGCACCTCAAAAGTATTGGGATTTTATTTGTATTTGACCCAACTCGTGTTCGAACTTACTTTCATTATTAAATAGAATCAAGCCTTGGTTTTTTTTTTTTTAAAAAAAAAAAAAAAAAAAAAAACTAAAGGGGTGCAACACGAAGAATTCCTGTGTGGTCAACCATCCTAGTACTACTCTCGACCAAGCACGATTAACTACATAATTCTGATGGGATCCGGTGCATTAGTGCTGGTATGATCGCAAAAGAAATTATTAGGGTTCTTTTTGTTTTTGACCCAACTCGTGTTCGAATTTAGTTTCATTTTTAAATCAAAACAAACCTCGGTTTTCTTTGTTGAAAAAAAAAAAAAAAATTGCAAAAGTTGGGTGGAACAAAAGGACTTCCCAAGAGGTAACCCATCCTAGTACTACTCTCGCCCAAGCACGAGTAACTGCGGAGTTCTTATGGGATCCGGTGCATTAGTGCTGGTATGATCACACCCGAAAGTATTGGGGTTTTATTTGTATTTGACCTAACTCATGTTTGAACTAACTCTCATTTTTAAATCGAAAAAAACCTTGGTTTTCTTTTTACAAAAAAAAAATACAAAAGAGGGCTGCAACACGAGGACTTCCCAGAGTACTACTCTCGCCCCAAACACCCTTAAATGCGGAGTTCTTATGGGATCCGGCATATTTGTGCTGATATGATCGTTGGTGTTTTATTTGTATTTGACCCAACATGTGTTCGAACTTACTCTCATTTTTAAATCAAAACAAACCACTTTTTTATTTGTACAAAAAAAAAAAAAAAAAATGCAAAAGAGGAGTGCAACACGAGGACTTCCCAGGAGGTCACCCATCCTAGTACTACTTGATAAGAACCCAAAACTGTAGTTTTAACCCCTTAACAATCATACTTTTAGACCAATTATGTGAGTAATAAATAAGAGTTAATACTGATTACGTGTTTTTATGTATTTCAGGCAGTAAAGTCAATTATGTGCAGAACTGTGCCACTTTTGTGAGATAAAGGAGCAACGGTTGGTTACTAAGAAGTTCTATGAGTAAAGGCCAAGATTCGAGGAGAAAAAGCCTTTCTAAAGCCCGGTCAAAGCTGAAAAGTCAAAGTCAACGCGGCGTAAACAACACACAAAATCAGCTAACTTCCGGGCCGATCTTTGGACTCCTCGACCTGAATTGGGTCTACCTTATGTCAAAACGACTGGCTCGGGAAGAGCTTTCGAATGGTCCAAGCCTTGACCCAATCAGAGGAGAAGAAGTGGACGAAAATTTTGTGGAAGCCAAATCCAGTTGAAGAGCCCTTTTCGGACTGAAAGAATTGGGGGTTTTGGGCCTGATTTTTCGGCCCAAAACATGGCTCCAAGCCCATGCATGATTTTTGGATCTGAAGCATATAAAAACAAAAGCTTAACTCTTTGTTAATGGTAGCTAATTAGGGTAGCTAATTAGACCTAAACTATAGATAATTCTAGATCTAGTTTTAATTGTTTTAATTAAGTTTAGTTTCATTTCAATTCTTGTTTTAGATTAAACCTTTAAATCATTGTTCTTCATTGATTTGATAAATAAAATAGTAGATTCTTGTTCATTTCGATTTTTGTCATTTACAATTGTTTAGATCTAAATTCCTTTATTACTTGTTATTCATTTCCTATTTATTACCTGAGATTTCAATTATTGTTTAGTAAAATTGCATAAGATATTAGTTTTATATGATGTCTAGTTTTAATTCAATGGGAAATGATAGTAGTATGACTCAAGGCTAAACCTCCATTAGAGGGGGTTGAAGAAGCCTTGATGAAGCTTGATCCTGGTTAACTTAGAAATCGTCATGAAAGTTTATTCCACTCTAGAAGGTCGTTGATTCACCATGAGAATGGGTGGACGACCTCACATGCTAGTTATTGATTGGTAGAGATGCCATGTATAATTAGGGATTAGAATTACTATTTTGATATGCGAAGCATTCAATTTGGATCACGACGAGTCTTTGTTAGTTGATTAAGTCGAGTTAAGGTGGATTCAATTCCCTTTAATTCTTTATCTAGATTCAAACCCTTAGCATTCTATCATTTTGTTATTCGTAACTTGTTAATTGAATTCACCTTGTAGTATAGAATTCCCCTTGTAAATCTCTCATTAGACTTTCAACTGATTAGTTGACACGAAACTATCACATGCTAAAGAACTAGGAGTAGAACGAATCATCTACTCCACTATATCTCAATAGGACTGAGAGTAGAAAACTTTGATAAATTAGGCACGAAAATAGTTCTAGTTTTACTAGCGTTTAGAGTTCTCGCGAGCATTATTCATTTGGTAAAACTAGCGTTTTACAGTTTATCAAATGGCGCCGCTGCCATCTTAGTTCCCTTTAGCATTGGTTTCATAGTATAATTAGTCATTTTTAAGTCCCATTAAACCCACCCACCCTTGTTTGATTCATACTGTGGTTGTCCGTTTCAACATTGAAAAGTTCCTCGAAAAATTACACGGAGCGCACCTACGCCCAAACAGAGTGCGACCTGCGCCCAAACGCCTGGAACCCTGAGCGCGACCTGCGCCCAAACCGAGCATGACCCGCGCTCAAAACACTGTAATTCGAAGTTACACTGAGCGCACCTGCGCCCTCTGCTGAAATTGCCCGATTTCCACATGTTTGTTTCAAACTTTCCATTTCTTCAAGTTTTCAGTGTTCTAACTTGTTATACACACTGAGCACGCGTAAACAAGACGCTATTCGTAAGCGAAGCAAGGAGGCATTCAGGTACTCTTTTCTTCCACACCTCGCATCTCCAGTTAGAGGTTTATACTAGTATATCAAGATTGTTTGGAGTGTTCTCATGTTTAGACTTAGCCTTGCATGAGATTGAGGTCTGGTCGGAGAAAAACACCGTAATTAACCAGCGTCGCCAACAAACACGTCTATCTAGTATACCAATCACTACACCTCTAGCTACTATTCCACACACCACACCTGACATAATGGCTGAAGAAAGAGAGACTCCTCTCTCCGACTTTTACAAAGCCTTGAGCGATAGCCCTAAATCTTGCATCGTTCTAGCAGACCCAGTGGGGGATTTTCGAATCCCCCCAAACATATTTAATTTGTTACCCGTTTTTCATGGTTTAGACCATGAAAAACCTTATTAGCACATGTGTAGGATTAAACAAGTCCTTATAACATTCCACCATCCTACGGTTGGTGCGGAACAAATTAAACTGAGGGTATTTCCCTTCACCTTAGCCGATAAGGCGGCGTCTTGGTTAACTGCCCAAACGCCTAATTCTGTGGACTCGTGGGCTAAACTTGTTCAGCTGTTTATGGAACATTTTTACCTACCCCTAAAGACGGATGAGATGCTTTCCAAGATTCATTTCTTTCGACAAAATCCTCATGAATCATTTTCAGAGGCTTGGAATCGTTTCACCGATCTCCTTATAGAGTGTCCACATCATAACCTAGCGAAAGACACGTTAGTTCGTGCCTTTTCAAAGGACTTCTACACCACCATAAAAGAAGTCCTTGACATAATGAATGGGGGTAGTTTCCTAAGTAAAGGAGCCCCGGAGGCTTACAAATTTTTTAGAAGATCAAACTAAAGCTTATAATAATTGGGGGTAGTGATGATATCCCCGGCTCTGCTAGTTCTTCTTCAACAGTTAAGGCCGCCGGTATGTTTGAGATGAAACCCGATCCAGAACTTAAAAATTTAATCGAATCTCTAACTAAAAAGGTAAAGGCTATTTCTGTTCAACAAAAGCCTATCCCCGTCATGAATGTCAACTCCAACCCATGTAATTTTTGTTTTAGTCCCGAAAGCACCACTCGACCTATTGTCCTCCTCAGCCTATGAACAACAACAATCGTGAAGCAAGATAATGTTTGCTCCATTAATAGCTATCCTATTCCTAATGCCCTATGGAGACAAAATCCCAACTTCAGTTTGCGAAACAATCAACAAGTTACACCTCCAGGGTTTAATAACCAAAATGTTAGGCAAGCAAACAATTATAACCAAGCTCCACTTAGGTAAGGACAAGGACAAGGTCAGGGAATTATAATAATTATAACAACCAAAGCGCTTGACCACCTATTAAGGTCAAGCACAAGGTCGAGGTAATTATAATAGTTATAATACCAATAGAGGTATCGTTTAGATTAACAATAATAACTATCACAACCCTATATAAAATAATCAACGTGAGATAGTTCCAAATGCACCACCCGCGACTACTACACCTACACAACCGATCAGATCGACGCCTTTATACAGGTTACCCAACAAATTTTCCAATCAATGACTTAATCAACCAGCAGATCTTACAATCCATAAATCAGGGCATACAACAATTAGCCCAAGAGAAAGCCCAACCAAAAGGCGTGTTTCCAGGCCAAGCGATACCAAACCCTAAAACAGCAAATACATCCTTTAAGGTAAATGGTAATACTAGTACGGAAACTACAACCATAGGTGAGCTAAATGTCATCACCACTCTCCGTTCTGGTAAAGTGGTTGATAGCAAAGTAACTATGCCTATAGTTACCCCACCAGTAGTCCCTACACCGGATATCGAACTAGATACCAAAATAGAAACTGAAGAGCCTACTACTGTAGAGGTACCAGTTAAACTACAACCTAAGAAAAAGATACCCAAGGTTAGACATCCAGTTGAGCCATACACTAAATATAGAGAGAAACCTCCGTTTCCCCAGAAATTAGCCATGCTAACTAGGGATACAAACTTTGAGGAGACTAGGAACGTTTTCAAAAATCTAACGATAAACCTTTCTTTTCTCGAAGCTATTAAAAAGCTACCTAACCACGCTAAGTTTCTTAAGGAGTTGTGCACTACTAGGCGTAAGACAAACATACCTAAAGACGCCTTTCTAACTGAACAGTTCCCAACTTTATCAGAAAATAATGGAATTGTTAAGTACAAGGACCCTGGTCGTCCTATTGTAAAATGCACCTTAGGAGATTCCCACACGACGACCGCTTTATTAGACCTGGGGGCGAGTGTTAACTTACTCCCTTTTTATTTGTAACAAATAGGTCTACAGGAAATGCAACCTACGAAAATGACGTTGCAGTTAGCGGACAGGTCTATAAAGTATCCTAAGGGTGTGGTGGAAAACGTGCTTGTTAAGGTTCTTGATTTCTACTATCCTACAGATTTTGTTATCCTCGATACAGAAGTCGCTAACGACTCTGTACCGATCATCTTAGGGCGTCCCTTCTTGGCAACTGCCAATGCGCTTATAAACTGCCGCGATGGTAAGATGTCCTTATCTTTTGGCCATCTTTCTGTTGAGGTAAATATTTTTAAAATGATGAAAGAGTTACTAGAATTGTCTATAGATGGGTAGGTTAGCATGATCGAGAGCTTAGCTCAAGATTATTTTAACAACACGTTTCCCGAAAACCATATGTATAAATTTCTTTCTTTTGGAACTTCAGATTTTGTAAATGACTCCTACTTAGAGGAAGTCAACACCATCCTTGAGTCCACACCAATTGTAGACCCTTCGGTTGCTCCATATACTGAGTATGAAGACTCGCTACCTAAGCAAGTATTCATTACGCAAGATGAGGACCCTGATGAAACATCTATTGACATTCCTTCCACCCCGGTGCTTAAACTTCTTCTCCCGGAGTTAAAATATATTTAACTTGATCCGGATGGTAGTCATCCGGTAATTATATCTTCTCTGTTATCTAAGGATGAAGAGACACGTTTAATCAGGGTGATTAGGGAACATCGGTTTGCGATTGGTTGGTCCCTTGCCGACATTAAGGGAATTGACCCTAATGTTTGCACTTATCGTATCCATTTGGAGGATAACGCGAAGACTTCTCGCGAACCTCAGCGTCGCTTGAACCCTGCCATGAAAGAGGTGGTTAGGGAAAAAGTCTTATGATTACTCGATGCGGTATCATATACCCAATCTTCGATAGCGAATGGGTAAGTCCCATTCATGTAGTTCCTAAGAAATCGGGGGTTACCATGGTACGTAACGCCAAGGGTGACTATGTTTTCACACAAGGTCCTATTAAATGGAGAATCTGTATTGATTACAGACGTTTAAATGCTATGACACAAAATGATCACTTTCCTTTACCTTTTATAGATCAGATGCTCGAACGTCTAGCTGGTCATGCTTTTTATTGTTTTCTGGATGGCTACTCTGGCTATTTTCAGATTATTATTGATATTGATGACCAAGAAAAGACTACCTTCACATGTCCCTTTGGAACGTATGCCTATAAACGAATGCCTTTTGGCCTTTGTAATGCTCATGGTACCTTCCAAATTGTATGCTTCATATATTTAGTGACATGGTAGAGCTTTATATGGAAGTTTTCATGGATGATTTTTCTATCTATGGAGACTCCTTCATAGATTGCTTGTCTAACCTGTCTAAGGTTTTGACACGGTGTGAAGAAAAGAGCCTCATTTTAAATTGGGAAAAGTGTCATTTCATGGTGAAAAAAGGGCATAATACTAGGTCACATTGTATCTAGTGATGGCATCGAAGTAGATAAGGCCAAACTAGATAAGATAGCGACTCTACCTATACCACGGACTGTCCGTGATATTAGAGCCTTTCTAGGCCATGAAGGTTTTTATAGGGGATTTATTAAAGATTTCTCGAAAATAGCTAGGCCTTTAACTAATCTGCTTTTAAAGGATGCCATCTTTGATGATAATTTTAACTGTAAGCAGGCTTTTGAAACTTTAAAAGCTGCCCTAACCTCTGCACCAAGTATACAGCCTCCCAATTGGTCTAAACCTTTCGAACTCATGTGTGATGCTAGTGATTATGCAGTTGGTGCTGTCTTGGGACAGAAACTAGATAATAAGTCCACTGTTATTTATTATGCTAGTAAAACCTTAAATGATGCTCAACGGAATTATACAACTACTGAAAAATAATTCTTAGCTGTCATTTATGCTTTAGATAAGTTTTGTCCTTATTTGGTTGGTTCTAAAACTTTAGTTTACACGGACCTTGCAACCCTTAGGTACCTTCTTGCAAAGAAGGATGCTAAGCAGAGATTAATCGATGGATTCTTCTCCCCGCAAGAGTTCACATTAGAAATAAAGACAAAAAGAGGGTCAAAACGTAGTTGCCACCACTTATCTAGACTTACAAACGACGATGATAGTGATTCCGAGTCCATACCGGACTCTTTTCCCCGATGAGCATCTCAGATGCTATTTTTTTTACCATGGTATCGATATTGTAAATTATTTAGCGGCTGATGTTATTCCTTATAATTGGTCAAGAAATGAACGTAAGAAGTTCTTGGCCCGAAAGTTATTATACCACCGATGAGCCCTACCTTTTTAAGTATTGTGGCGACAGATTATTCGGCCGTTGTATTTCCCAAAGGGGAATATAATGAAGTTCTATCGCTCGCCATGACAAAGAGTGTGGTAGCCATTTTAGTGGAATGAAAACAGCCGCTAAACTTCTTCATGTGGATTTTATTGGCCTACCCTTTTTAAGGATGCCCAAGTGTATTGCAAGACGCGTATTCGCTGCCAACAACTTGGGCTTAATCAATCACGGCGTAATATGATGCCATTAAATCCAATCATGATAGTAGAAATTTTTGACGTTTGGGGCATTGATTTCATGGGTCCCTTCCCCTGTTTCCCACGGTTTCATTTATATTCTAGTTGTCGTGGACTACGGTCTAAATGGATAGAGGCCATGGCTTTGCCGTAGCAAATGACCATAAGACAGTTGTATTTTTTATTAAGGAGTATATTTTCTGTCGTTTTGGCATTCCTAAAGCCATCATTAGTGATGGTGGAATACATTTTTGCAACAGAGTTGTTGCATCTCTAGTGAAAAAGTATGGAGTTACACACAAGGTACCAACTCCTTATCATCCACAAACTAGCGGACAAGTAGAAGTTTCTAATAGGGAAATCAAAAAGATTTTAGAAAAAACTGTAAACCCTGATAGGAAAGACTTATCGAAGTGTCTATCGGATGCCTTATGGGCGTATAGGACGGCTTTCAAAACTCCTATAGGTATGTCTCCCTTTAGACTTGTATTTGGGAAACCTTGTCATCTGCCCGTTGAATTAGAGCACCGTGCTCTGTGGGCTATAAAAAGCCTTAACTTCAATATTGATGAGGCGGGTGTCAAACGCAAGTTGCAATTGAATGAGCTTGAAGAAATCAGTAGCAATTCTTACGATCTCGTGAAGGATTATAAAGCTAACATGAAACGTGTTCATGATAAGCAAATCTTGCGCAAAGAGTTTGTGGTCGGTCAAAAGGTCTTGCTTTACAACTCCCGCCTACATATTTTCCCTGTGGAAACTAAAACCCGTTAGTCCGTCCTTTTTCGTTTATCGGTCACCCCCTTACGGGGCAATCACCTTGGTAAATCCCAAGGACAATAGTACCTTTCAAGTCAATGGCCAATGGTTAAAACATTTTCATGAGCTTCTGTCCCCTAATGTAGAGGAAGTCCCTTTACAGGACCCTGTCTATGAGGACTGACCTTTGTCATTTGGTGTACTTCCTTTCACTTCCATATAGTGGTAAGTGCATCATTCAGTAACCGGCCCTCCCTATGGAGTGTGTGGTCGTAAGTACCGGATCCTAAGTCCACGCGTTCACATAATTCACGTTTTCCACTTTTGCATGTTTTCTCAGTTTTTGAGTCATGTTCCTCTTAGACGCGAAATTATGTATTTATTGTTTTTCGTTTTTCTTATAAAAAAAAAATCTAAAATCATAGAAATAGTAATCCAACAAGTCTTGGGAATCTGACTTTAAACGACCCACGTTTAAAACAATTTTTTTGTTTAAAAATTTGTTTGGGGGTGGGCAGTCAGTCTTTCCATCCGGATTGCTCGAACTTTCCATTTGTGTTGCTTAGGCCCATTAGTCTTAGTTCATTCGGGTTGACGTTATCTATAACTTAGATTTCCTTCGTTCGCATAACTTACGTCACACACACACTTTGAGGCATTTTTCCACCTTCTTATACGTCACCCATGGTTGGAATTGAGTGTTTTATGGATCATTGGATTGGAAATTCTCTACTGATCATTTCCATAACTCATTATTCCAAAATCGGACCCGAAGAACGGCGGCAAATTGAATTTGAAATTGTGCGAAATATCGAAAAAGTTCGGAATTCGAATTGGGCTTGGGCCCAAACCGCACGCACGTGCGTGGCACATACGTCTCCTTCCTTCCCAAAATGCAAACAGTCATGTTTCCTTTTCCATCCCACTAATTAACAAAGTTTAAAGGAAAACCTAACAACCAAAAATAAAAAAAAAAAAGAAAAAGAAAAGAAAAAACACCTATCTACACCACGCCCATTATTAACCACCAGCCCGAGTTCTCTCAAACAAATTTCCCCCACCACCGAAAACAGCCACCAATTCAAGCTTCCAACCTGCCACCGTACCCACCATCGCCACCACCATTGTTTTTAGTTTGTTTTTCATCAAACTCGCCTCCTCCACCGTCTACAAAACCATTGTTTGTTTCAAAAACTTCAATGGCGCTACGACGAAGAATTTTGCCGGAACAAGCATTTAGGCCCGACCATTTCGTGCCATTCTACGCGGCGGAGATGATTAGGAGGGATTAGAATGGACTGTGGTACTCGACTGAGGAGTTCTATCACTATGATTAGGTAGAACAGTTTTATAAGAAGCGAGAATTGGAGGGGGATAGGATTTTCATTAAGGTAGCAGGAACGAGGAGGGAAGTAACGAGACAGTTGTTGGTCGAAATAAGTTAGGGCGCCGAAAGCAACCTAGAAGCCACCATTCAGGAATCGCAGTATACTGGAGTTCCTACTTTGATGAAAGATACTGTCATGGAGGGTGAATACAATACGAGTTCTCATTGCGTCCGCCATTCAAGTTTGAGAACCAACCAACCGATCAGAAGCTTCGCTGGATTGGTAGGAACGCCCTCGAAAGAAAAAGTCACGACATAGGTCTGCAATGTCCGTGACGCTCTGGATTTTGCAAATGAATAAGTATAATTTCTGCATCCTCGAGTTAATTTTAAATGTGATTAGAGGAGTGGGACAGAGCACTGCACCCCTTCCAGTATTGATCACTAAGATCATGCTGTCTTTTAGAGCTGTTGCAAAATCTGCTCCTATTAAGATCAAATTGTATTCTAATGAAAGTATTTATACGGATTGCATCCAAGAGACTTGGCTATTGTCTGAAGGAAATGTAGTTGAGTTGGAGGATGAAATGGAAGATATGACATGTTTGGATGAAGATGCATTAGATAGTTGTAGTTCTAATTTAGAACGCATGCAAGTGCTGCAAACTGGCTTGCGTTGCGTTTATGGTATTTGTGAAGATATCCGAGATAGACAGATTGTACTTCGAAATAAACAAACGAACCTTCAGACGAGAGTTGAAATGCTTCGAAAGGGGGTCAGAAGATATCTTGTCTAACATGGAGACTATCCACCAAATCCGTCACAAGCCCAAGATCGCGATTCGACGGAGGATCGATGGAAGCATAACGCTTGTTCCGAATAGAGATGCTACGACGCATGCCAGCCTTGGAGGGTTCTGTTTCAGATGAGTATGAGAGGCATGAGCGTCGTCACCGATGAACAGATGGCGCAGGCAATTCATCACTCCAGGACCAATCTCCATCTCCGGGTCCAACTTCATCACGTGGCTAGGTGTTTCAAAGAATGTTGTGTTTTGATGTTATTTTGTTTTTATTTATTTTATGGTTTTATTAGTTCGGATAATAGTTCAGTAATTAAATTAGAATTTGGTTGTTTATGTTGTTTGAATTACATTATTTTAATATAATTTTGGTTATGTTCAGATGGTGCGTGTTTTTTTTTATCATTAATCTCGCCTTCCCGAATAGTTTGGGGGTGGTATTATTTCACCCTAGCACAATTCATTATATGCTCATCTTTTGTAAAATTGTTTTGGAGTGAGGGTTGACAATTTGGCCGATATCGGCATATCTATGATTATATGTGATGGCAACATGAAATTTAAGAGATTTTAGAAGTTACTATTCTAGATTCAGCCTAAGATATATTACGTTTATAATAGAATCCAGAATATGGGTTGTTTCCGTTTTCGGTTTGGAAACTTGTTGTTTCCGACAATTGCCTTAGAAATTTTTGGGAACTTGCCGAATCGGTTTAGGAACCCAAAGCCTATATAAACTTCATTCATTCTCCACACAAAACTCACATCTCCCACATTCAACCATCACCCTTCACTCCCACGTTTTCCCTTCTTTTCCTTCTCACATTCCGAGGTTCAACAACTCCGAAGCGCATGGCTCGCGGGAGCCACTTACCTTTGGCATCGCCGCAAATTCTAGTCGAGTGCACTCAAGGCTTCGCAAAGCGCACCTGGCGCTAGTATAACACCTCCGTTTTTATAATATTTTTTATATTTATTAATTAATTAAATTATTTATTTAAAATTCGTCGGATTGGACTCGGGATACGTGGGCCTGGTTTTGGGCCCGAGTCGGTGTTGGGCTTGGGTTTCGGACCCAAGTATATAAACACATTGTTCTAGAAAATAGGGTTCCGGGAGAATAAAATATATTAAAAATGGAGGCAGCTTGTTTACTCGAGCATTGGAGCACGACGATTCGGGCTGGGAGGATTCGTCGAGCTGTTACGTCAGGTGAGTAGAGTTTATCTCTCACCACTACTAAAACTATGATTTTCGTCGGTTAGAATTTACGTATTTACTGTTGAGGGTTTCCGACCAGCTTTATAATTTTAGTTTTGCCGAGATCTGTTAGTTTTATTTGAACTGTTGGAACTGAGTTCGTTAATGGCGCGCGAGTCCTCGCACTCAAACAAAACAGTGGTCCTGTAGATGTTTTGGAAGTGTTTGTATTTTCTTTTTGGTTATACTCTTGTTATGTCGAGTTGTATAACTGGATTGGGTAGGTGTGAGTGAAACTTTGAACCGGCAAGCATGGTGGTCTCCCATCATCATCCTCCTGTAAAACATAATTCGAACTGTTTTGAAGGGATTTCGTTGGTTGGTTGTTAATGGAGTGAAGTGGGGTAGTGTAGGGCGGTCGAGTGGGGGCAGTGAAGCTTCGAGGGAGGCTTTAATGGCGCCGAACGCCATTACTGTGTTACTGATGGTTTTTGATTTGTGATTTTTTTGTTGTTTGAATTGTTTGGATATTGTTGTGGGTGGTTTGATGATGTTTGGTGGTAGTAGGGATGGATGGGGGCTGTTGGAAGCTCCCAAAACTCATTAATGGCAACCGAAAATTTGTAGATCTAGTTTTGGGGAAAGATTGGATTTAAGGAGTTGGGGGTTTCGGTTTTGATAAAGTTGTAGGGGTTTTCTTAAGGAGAAAAATCGGTGGGTTTGTGTAGGGTGGTGTGTGGAGGTTGTGGTGGTCGGTTTTTGATGGTGGAGTGCAGTGGATGAAGACACGTGACTTGGATTTGCTCTTGGAGTCTTCTGGTTTAAGTTTTTCGAAAATGTATGGTTTTGAATTGAAACAAAGGTAATAGAGTTGGTTAGTAAAAATTTTATTTGTAAATGAAGCGTTGTTCTTTCAGTTTTAATTTGATCTCAGTTTTTAAATAGTGTAGTTGATAATATGTTAGTGGGTTTTGTTTCACCCCGGTTTCCGATGATTGAATGAATATCGGTTTAATTTTTCCGGAAATTTGGGGTGTGACACTTAGAGTAATCTTGTAAATCGAAACCATCGAGGCGCTGCGCCCTCCGAGGAGCCTTAACCGCCGGAAATCCAATTCTTAGGAGTGCCACTGCAAACCCCATCCGAAAGACTGGAAATTTCTGATTTTTTGAGTTAGTTGTTCCAGGATCGTTGCAGCTATTCCAGAGAGTAGTTTTGAGATGACATCTCCTATAGTCATACCTGAACAGTCTTTCGAAGACTTGATGGGAACCGATACCTATGGAGCATCATTCCGTGAGCGGATCGAGTAGTTAGGATGGCGGCATCTTCTGGTGAGTGATGACGATTCCTTTTCACTTCAGCTAACTGAATTTTTCTACAATAATATTACTTTCTATTGTAACCAGGCCGGAGAACAAAAATTTTCCCTTGCAATTGATGGCACGACTATAGAATTCAATAAGTATTTGGTAGCTTTGGTTTCGGGATTGCCCTTGCCTGACCCTATGTTCACGTGGGGGTATATGACCGATAACTCATACCTCTATGAATATGCATATTTCCACGAGTATTATGGAGGAGGGGTATTTCGTGTCATGGATGTACCCTATCGCTGAATGTAGGCACAACCATGTTATTCATTATGATGAATATTTTAGGGGAATGGCAGTTTACTTCTGCCAATAGTACCACTGGTGACGTTTTCCTTGCTCTAGCTGAGGGATGACGCAGATATGACATTCCCCGAGTTTTAGTGGCTACGCTGAAGAGAGCCCATACCATGAGGCATAAGTATCTTCTTATGCCTGTTTTGGTTTGCCGCATTATGCGCGGTTGCTTACCGGAATTCTGTACCCAGTTCACAGATTGGAAAAAGGTTGAAATCATGAGACCCACCAATCGCTAGTCAAATCATTCGAGCCATGACTTGGCGGATGGCGTGTGCAACCTCATTTGGTTGCCCCTTACACCCCATCGCACCAAGTAACACCGAGAGATTAGCAATGGTTGATGATACACCTACGGAAGCGGCGCAAGTGTTGTTATAGCATGGCAGGATGTGAAAGAACCTCACCCCTTTGAAAAAGAAGAGAATGACGAGTAAGCGGGAGTGCAGGTAAGTTTTTTCTTCCAGTTAGTGTCTGTTTATGTCCCAAGCAAGTAATTTCTTACTACCCCATAACGGGTGGAACTCCTATAGAGTTGCGTCAGTTTTTATTTTCTATATTAGTATGTTATAACTTTGTTTTGGAGATGTTCCTGAATTTCACGCGCTTCAATGGTATTTTCCTACCCTCTTTATTTAAAATACTTTGAGGGCAAAGCATGCTTCTTGTTTGGGGGGTGCATAGAAACACGTGTAATTAAGGCATCTATTAGGATATAGATATGTATAATATGCATTTGTTTTCTAGTTAAAATTTCAAAAATTTCAAAAATAGAAATAAATAAGTTTATGCTATACACTTAGGAATATTGGTATTGTTTTCTTTCTCTATGCTCTTAATAATCTAGAAGTCTCACGTAGCTTTTGCATTAGAATAATTTTTAGAAACTTAGGTTAATATGTAGGTAATAATCTTTGCATCTACCTATAAATATATTACATGAGTATCTATGATTGTTAGCAGTAAGTTTCTGAAATCTAGGCTAGAGTACTTATTCTACAAATCCTGTAAGAATATAGCCTAAAGCCTTATATGAGCTAAACATTTGAGAAATGACACAAGGGAGAAGTAAAATCCGGATAGAGAAATCACATGTCCACTTACTTGATCACTATACCATATCCTAAGCGAGAATTTAGGCCCTCTTTGGATCGACATAGCCAGAAATTCAACCCTTATGAAATTATTTTCCGCTAGTCGCCCCTCTGAGCCTTTCCTTAACCTTTCATAAACCGCAAATTCCTTTACCCTGTTACGAAAACAAAACAAAATAAAAAAAATGAACCTACCCAAGTTAGAATAAGTCTGAGAATAGAATGAGTGAAGAAAGAAGAAGAGAAAAACTTGTGCAAACAAAAATTAGTTAGTTGCTTCAGAAAATAAAGAAAAGAAAGTTTCCATCCAAATGAAAAAAAAATAAAAAAAAATAAGAACCAAATAAAAGAAAATAAAGAGTTAGAACTCCAAAAATAGTGTCAAAGGAGTCAAAAGCCAAAGAAAAAGAAAAATATGGCTAAGGATGAAAACAAAGCGTAGAAGCGAAGTAAGGAACAAGGTTTTCTCTAGTTACATAATACAAAGACTCTATTATCTCAGACTTGTTCTTTTTGAATATCCATTTTCTTCCTTCTTAAACCATCTCCTAAACCCCGCAACACCTAATAAAGACCTCTAGCTCAATTAGGAATAAGTTAGTGTGATAGTAAGTGGTAGATGTGTTTGATCGACTCCGGCTTCCTTGTGTGTCATTGAGGTTTTAAGGTAAAGTGTGCCCACTGCACACTAGAGTAGCAAAACTGGAGCGGAAAAATCAGAGTGGTTTTTGTCTTGACATTTATGTGAGGACCTACTTAAGGACGCTATTCCGAGTTTTCATAAACGGACTAAGGTTTCATCAAGGCTTCATCAACCCCTCTAATGGAGGTTTAGCCTTGAGTCATCAATCTAACATTTCCCATTGAATCTAAACTAAACATAATATAAAGATTCTAACTTTATGAAATTTAACTAATCTAAATTAAACAATAACAAAAATCTAATTAACAACTAAGCATTGAATAACAAGTAGTAAATGAAATTAGATCTAACAATTGTAATTGACAAATCGAAATGGAATCAAGAACAACTATTTTATTATCTAATTCAAGGGAGAACAATCATTCAATACTAAATTTAAAACAAGAATAAAACTAATTACTTTAATATAAAAACTAGATCTAGAACTAAGGTTTAATGGAGGCTAACTAATCTAATTTATTTTCTAACCTAACTATCTACCATTAACAATGAACTAAGCTTTTGTTCTTATACATTCAGATCCAAAATTCGTGCATGGGCTTGAGCTATGGGTTGGGCCGCAGAATCAGCCCAAAAACCCAATTCTTTCAAATTCAAAAGGCCTCTTCAGCTGCAGTTGACTTCCACAGACTTTTCGTCCACTTCTGCTCCTCTGATTGGGTCAAGGCTTGGACCATTGCAAAGCTCTTTCCGAGCCGGTCGTTTTGACATAAGGTATGCCCAATTCCGAGGTCCGAGTCCAAAGATACTTTTCTGGAAGTTCTGGCTGACTTTTGCTCCTTTATCTCAGCTAAAGTGGTACATTTCGCATTATAATGGACTTTGAAGCCTGAAATGCATAAAACGCTGTGAATCCGTGTTAACTCTTACTTATTATTCACATAATTGGTCTAACAATGATTATTAGGGGTTAAAACTACAGTTTTGGGCTCTTATCAAACCACCCCCTAAACAAAGATTTTGCTTGTCCTCGAAGCAAATATGAGAAATTAGAATAAGTGACCAAAATGGAGTTCTAACTACTCAAGCTTTACTGAAAAGCGATTGCATTGACCATATGCAATAAGCAAGGCCTTAAACCACTAGGAATTCCTCTTTCTAGTGGACGAAGTTATAGCCTCGGAGAGTTTTCCGTGAAAGGTACTCACAAACTTCATCTATACTACAACGACACTAAGAAAATAAAACTATTGTTTCCTTTATTCATGCTCAACTATCTATACATCTCTCTAGCAATTACATAAGAATAACCAGTCAAAACCCTAAGTTAATATATGCATAATAATCAATCATCTACAATAAACATATATACAATGAAAGTAGTACTATAAAATGTTTAGCAGGTGTTTGTTTTAGAACTCCTGAATAGCGCCCTTAAGTAGGTTCTCACAATAATAGTCAAGAAACAACACTGGATTTTTCCACTCAAGTTTTAAGCTACTCCGGTGTATACGTGGGTACACTTTACCTTACAATCTCAATGACAACAAGGAAGTTCGGGTCGATCAAACACATCTCGCCTAATTTACTATCACACTAACCTATTCCTAATTGAGCTAGAGGTCTTTATTAGGTGTTACGGGATTAGGAGATGGTTTAAGAAGGAAGGAAATGGATATTCAAAAAGGACAAGTCCGAGATAATAGAGTCTTCAGATATGTAACTTAGAGAAAACCTTGTTATTTTCTTTTGCTTCTACACTTTGTTTCCATCCTTAGTCAGATTTTTTTTTCTTTGGCTTTGACTTTTATTCTATTTTTTGAGTTTTTATTTTATTTCTATTTTTTTTCTTTTCCTTTGATGGAAACTTCTTTTCTTTTCCTCAAGCAACTAACTAATTTTTGTTTACATGTGTTTTCTCTTTCTTTCTTCACTCATCTCTATTCTCGACCGACTTAAATCGGGGTGGTTGATTTTTTATTTTGTTTTGTTTTTGTAATGTAGGTAAAGGAATCTGTGGTTTATGGAAGGCTAAAGAAGGGCCTCGTGAGTGGCTAATTAGCTGAAAATAATTTACTATTATGAATCAAATGTTTTCTAACTATATCATACACAAACCTTTTCCTATTTCGTGGACATTTGTTACATGGGCGCGACACATGGTCGACGCTTCATCTTTGCCACTAGCTTAATAGAATAAAATAGGAAACCCCCTGCCTATACATACACACCTAAGTCTGTCATTTTTCATTCATTCAATATTTTCGAATCGGGTTGAGACATCTGCAAGTAAGTAGCACATCAAGTAAACATACAAGGAACAAGTGATAGGGTCAATGTCATTCTACTATACCGCTTTTAGCACTATCATTTTATGAAAAATTTGTTGCACAACGCTCTATAAATATTGAACTATCTCGATAAACAAGCCAAACGGTGCCTACATTTTAAATCCATTAAATTGCTAAACATGATCATATGTACTTCAATTGGTAAACACAATTAGATACTTAACTACTTTGGCACTAGAAGGATTAAGTGTGGACTGATTTCAAACGCTTTTACTTTGAAGGCATTATAACATATAAGCTAATGTAATGCAAGACAAAATAAAGATGGAACAGGATTGAAACCCCCCCACACACACACACACAAACACAATTCTTATCAAGAGTTTAAAGACAATCCATTCACCACAACCAAGCATAGCATTAAATAAAGTTATAAATAGAAAGTACAAGCACCAACCATTCCAAACATGCAAATTTTCAAAACATTGCTAACAAAGTTAAAATTTACAAGCAATAACAAACAAGCTAAATAATCCAAGTACACGAAAAGTAGTGGTAAAATGTTACCGCCAGTGATAAAGACTTCTCATTCCCCCAACACACAAGCGACACTCTACTCAAGATAATTGCTTGAAATTCATAGTCTTAAAAAAAATATAAATATATGCTATCGGTTTGCACATATATACAAAATCATGTAGTTCATTGTAGATTTTATTCCAAAGGCTCGCCCAATAGGATGCGGACTGTCAAATCACTTTGATACGAGTTTGAAAATTTTGAACCTACTTCAAATATGACTCTGAATTTCAAAAAGAGATACTTATCAGAAACAAAACATGGGTTATTCTTTGTTTAAAATATTTCAACCCATTCCAGCATGAACTCTAGAAAACCCTATCCACGCTATCTAACTCCAAAGAAAAGGGAAAGTGCGGATCCACAAACCAGAAAAATATAAATCATAACATAACTAAAATAAGTAATTTTAATACTCAACATTAATTACTAATTACATATAGAAGAGCAAAATCAAACAACAAAAATCAAAAATTTTAATGAATAACACAAGTAATAAAATCGCAGACGCTTGGTTTATAGCTATAACAACTAACACCCAAGTTAATTTTGGGTTTTGTGATATCACCTAGTAAAGTGTGAAAATCGAAAAAGAGATATGAGATGATGAAAATATAAAACCATAGAAGAAGAAAGCGAAGGAAGGACGTTACCTAATAGCAAGCAGCAACAAGTGTCAGCCGACTCCCAAAAGTTGAGAGAGAGAACGATGAAAAATATGAGAGAGGAGATGATATAAGAGAGAGGCTTATGAAAAGAGCATATGATATAAAGTCGCTTTTTAGTAATCTTTAAATAGGAGAGAAGATCAGCGATCATTTTGGTATTTCCTCTCACCAAAAATTCTTATATAGTAATATTAAATTCTAATTTAGCTATTATTTTAATATTATATTTAACCTTCATGATTTTTTATGCTTTTCTGGTCTAAAACAAACACTTTAAAAACTAAACAAATTAATTCTCAAATTGGGCAAAATTAACGTAACACTTTTATATACAATTTTAACGCTTTATAAAACGTTAGGAACCTAGTTACACTTTTTAAAACCGCTCCTAAGCAAAAAAAAAAAAAACACAAGCATTACTAATATCCTGCTTTGGTGTAGTGCCCATTGAATTTCTTTTATCGAAGTCTGGCTTGCATTCAATCTCCAAAGGAGTGCACTGCCAATTCATTGACAAAATTGAACATGAAGCTCTTAGACAATCTACCCGCTGTATGAATTCCTTTGCCGCATTTCAAATTTCTAATGTAGCCATGGTTAAAGTTTGAATCTTTTGTACCTCCGCAAGTTTCTCATCTTCCATATTGCTACCATCAAACTCAGGACTGTCAGCAAGTACACAATTCTTTGATCTGGGTCTTGCTTGATTTGCCGCTTTCATAATTTCCTTCATGTCATCATTTCCACTAACCGAAATTGCATTCAATTGGAATAAGTTTTTAATCCATTCCCAAAGAGCCCTAGAGTTTGGGCAGCCTAATAGATGATCAAACTTTCTTCATCTTCCTTGCATCCGCTATTCCGAGAGGCCAATGAATACCTTTGTTTGTGACTTTGTCGCCTATTGGTATGATTTTGACGAAAATGTTCCAAGCCATTCTAGTAGTTTTGGGGTGGATATAATTGTTCCGTGATGATGTGATGCAAACCGCATAACATTCCCTTTTCCCTTACGTGTCATAAGTCGAGAGAACAATGAACTTGCCTTCTTTTGTCGCTTCCAAATTCAGCAATCATCAAACTCATTGCAAGGTGGTGGTAGAGAGAAGTTACATACTCAATTAGGTCAAAGAACTGAAGATTTTCAGTAGGAAAGTTCCATCAGATTATTCATTATCAAGTCAGCCGACTCGATTTGAGATTTCTCCAAATGTGCAGGTGGAAGCAAATTGAAATCGGGACGAGGCCCACCTCAAGCATCTCGCCATAGGTCTAGTGAAGTACCATTTGCAATAGCCCAAGAAAGGTGGTTTCTCATGGATTCCAAAGCCTACTTAATCCCAAAACCCGCATAGAAGAACATTTATAATAGACAAGCCATTTGCCATTTTTCATTTTATACTTATGTTCCATGTACCTAGACCAAGAGTTATCCATGGTTGAAGTTGTAAGGTTAGTTTCATGAGGAGTAACGATTCAACTCCCCTTGAGAAACTTTGATGCCTAACCCTCCTTCCTCAGATTTAGTTTGCGACTTTTTGCCCATTTAAGAGTAATGGACTTCCTCACTATATATGGGGTCCCTCGACCATATGAAATTTCTCATGGCTTTTTCTCCTACTTTGATGCTTTTCCAAGGCCACTTGTAGATGACCATGTTATACACGGCATGCAATTCAGAATATATTATGCTAAGACAATCCTCGACCCCCGAAAAAAAAGATAGTAGTTTTCCAAACCCCATCCACTTACTCTCTTTTTATCTTGTCCACCCAGATTTTAAATGTCAAGGGGAGAGACTCGGGCTTTGGAAGAGAGGAACACCCAAATAGTTTTTAGAAGATGTCCTTCCTTCATATCTAACAAGGCTTCCACTTTCTTCTCTTGGTGATGAACCATGTGATAAGAGCCCAAAACTGTAGTTTTAACCTCAGAATAATCATACTTTTAGACCAATTATGTGAGTAATAATTAAGAGTTAACACCGACATTGTTTTTATGCATTTCGTGCTTCAAAGTCCATTATGTGCGTAAAATGTGCCACTTTAGCTTAGATAAAGGAGCAAAGGTCGGTTACTAAGGAGTTCGCGGATTAAAGGCCAAGATTCAAGAAGATAAAGCCTTTCTAAAGCCCGTCAAAACTCAAAAGTCCATGGTAGAAACAAAGACACAAGTCACAGAACTTCCAAGGCGTATATCTTTGGACTCAGACTCGAATGGGACCTACCTTATGTCAAAACGACCGCTCGGAAAAAGAGCTTTCCAATGGTCCAAGCCTTAACCCAATCAGAGGAGAAAAGTGGACAAAAAGTCTGAAGCCAACTGCAGCTGAAAAGCGCATTTTAGATCTAAAGACTGGTTTTGGGCCCCGATTCATCGCCCAAAACATGGCTCCAAGCTCATGCACGATTTTTGGATCTCAATATATAAAAACAAAAGCTTAGCTATTTGTTAATGGTAGATAGTTAGACCTAGATTAGAATTAGATTAGTTAGCCTCCATTAATGAGTTTTAGAACTTAGTTTTAGAATTTCATTTCTTGTTTTAGATTAATTTCTTGAATCATTGAATATCATTCATTAGATAAATAAAATAGTTATTATTCTTGTCATTTCGATTTTTGTTATTTCAATCTATTAGATCTAGTTTTAATTATTGTTGGTTACCATTTCTTAGTTGTTAATTATATTTTAATTATTGTTAAATTTAGATTAATAAATTTCAATCTTGATATTATGTTTAGTTTAGATTCATATGGAAAATGATTATGAATGATTCTCGGCTAAACCTCCATTAGAGGGGTTGAGAAGCCTTGATGAAAGCTTGATTCCATTATCGTAGAGTCGCCGTAATTTCTATTCCACTCTAGAAACGATTAATCGGGCCATGAGAATGGGTTTAATCGCTCACATGCTAGTTATGAATTGGTAGAAATGTCATGTGTAATTAGGATTAGGAAGAACCAATTGTTCTGTCAGAAGTAGCAGTTCATTCGATTACTTAACCATTCGATGCTAGTGAGTTAAGTCGAGTTAAGGTGGAATCAATCCCCCTAATTCCTTATTATAGAATCAACGTAATATTTCCGTGAGTTGAATCAATTATGGTTTGTATCTTATGGGTAGTTGCATCGTAGTATAATTACCCCTGTGAAAAACCTCATTGCACTCAAGAATCGATTAATTAGACTAGGAAACATTCCATGCCTAGAGCATTAGGAGTGGAACTTAATTTGTTACTCCACTCTATTTCGATAGAATTGAGAGTAGAAACTTTGATAAACATATAGGCTCATAAGATAGTTTTTAGTTTACTTACGTTTTGAGTTTAATCGCTCATTTGTAGGTAGACTATTCATTTTATGTTTTATCAAATGAGCCACTTGCCGCCTTAGTTACACACTTTAGCATTATTTTCATAGTAGAATTAGTCATTTTAAGTCCCATTAAACCCACCCACCCTTGTTTGATTCATACCGTGGTTGTTCATTTCAAGATTGAAAAGTTCCGCGAAAAATTACACGGACCATCGCGTTCATACCGAAGCGCCAACCGCTTTTAAGTTATCGAACACGGAGCGCCGACCGCCCATACCGAGCTTGACCCACGCTAAGTTATCGGAACATAGCCAATTCGCCCTTATACCGACACCCCGCTAAGTTATCGGAACACGGAGCACTCCATCAAGCTTCTATGAAGCGCTAAGCAAAATTTTTCCGGATTTCTCATGTGTTTGTTTCAACTTCGATTTTTTAAGTTTTTCAGTGTTCTAACTTGTTATATACACTGAACACGCCAGAACAAGACGCTTATTCATAAGCCGGCAAAGGACGCTTAATCGCATTCCTTTCTTCTACACCTCGTGATCTCCAGTTAGAGGTTTCTACTAGTATATCGTAATTGTTTGGAGTGTTGCATGTTTAGTTAAGTTCGACTTAGTCTTGCATGAGATTAAGGTCCGGGTCAAGAAAACAACAAACGAATTACACACTAACGCCAACAAACAAGTCTATCTAGTTTCCCACCCACTACACCTCTAGCTACTATTTCACACACACCACCGATATTATGGATGAAGAAAGAGAGACTCTCTCTCAATTTTATAAAGCCTTGAAGCGATAGCCCTAAATCTTGCATCGCTCTAGAGACTCAATGGGGATTTTCAAGATCCCCCAAATATATTTAATTTGTTACCCATTTTCATGGTTTAGACCATGAAAACCTTATCAAAGACACGCGTAGGATTGAACAAGTCCTTATAACATTCCACCATCCTACGGTTTGGTGGGAACAAATTAAATTGAGGATATTCCCTTTCACCTTAGTCGATAAGGGCGCCTTGGTTAACTGCCCAAGCCTAATTTCGTGGGACTCGTGGGCCAAACTTGTTCACCTATTTATGGAACATTTTACCCACCCCTAAAGACTAATGAAATGCTTTCCAAGATTCACTTCTTTTCGACGTAATCCTCATGAATCATTTTCGTGAGGTTTGGAATCGTTTCACCGATCTCCTTATAGAGTGTCCACACTATCACCTAGCAAAAGACACACTTAGTTCGCGGCCTTTTCAAAGGACTTCTACACCACCATAAAGAAGTCCTAGACATAATAAATGGGGTAGTTTCCTAAGTAAAGGAGCCCCAGAGGCATATAAATTTTGGAAGATCGACTAAGCTGTAATAATAATGGGGGTAGTGACGACACTCCCACTCCGCTTAGTTCTTCTTCAACAGCTATGCTACCAAGATATTTGAGGTTAAATCAGATCCCCGAGCTTAAAACTCTAATTGAATCCCTCACAAAAAAGGTAGAGGCCATTTCTATACAACAAAAGCCTATCCCCGGGCCATGAATGTAAATTCAAATCCATGTAGTTTCATTGAGTCCCCGAAGCATCCCGACTTTAATCGTCCTATAGCCTATGAACATTCTTGTTCCATTAATAGTGAACCTAACGCCCCTTTGGAGACAAAATCCCAACTTCGGTTGGAGAAATAACCAACAAGTCACACCTACATGGTACAATAATCAATATGTTAAAGCCAACGCACGCTTATAACCAAGCTCCACCACAACAAGGACAGATCGGGGTAATTATAATAATTATAACAACCAAGCGCAACCTCGCACAAGGTCAAGCACAAGGTCAATGTAGTTATAATAATTATAATGCTAATAGAGGTATCGCTCGGGTAAATAATAACTATCACAATCCCCATAAATAATCAACGCCGAGATAGTTCCACTACACCAACCGCGGACTACTACACCCACACAACCGGATCGCCTTTGACACCTTCATACAAGTGAGCCAACAACTTTTCCAAACCATGGCTCAATCTAACCAACACATTCTACAACCGCTAATAATTTAAACCAACAGCTAGCCCAAGAGAAAGCCCAACCAAAAGGCGGTTTCCAGCCGCCGATACCCAACCCTAGAACAAGAAACACAACTTTTGAGGTAAACGGTAATACTAGTACATGAACTACAACCGTAGGGTGAGCTAAATGCCATCACCACTCCTCCGCTCGAAGAGTGGTTGATAACAAAGTAACTATGCCTATAGTTACCCCATCAAGATTCCCTACACCGGATATCTAACTAGATACCTCAAAATAGAAATCAAGAACCTACCACCGTAGAGGTACCGCTTAAACCACATCCTAAGAAACGAAAGCCAAGGTTACACATCAAGTCGAGCCATACGCTAAATATAGAGTTTAAACCAATCGCCTCCTAAATTAGCCATGCTAACCGTGGATACTAACTTTGAGGAGATTAGAACGTTTTCAAAAATCTAACGATAAACCTTCCTTTCGAAGCTATAAAAAGCTACCTAACCACGCTTAAGTTTCTTAAGGAGTTGCGGCACTACTAGGCGTAAGACCAACATACCTAAAGACGCCTTTCTAACCTGAACAGCTCCCAACTTTATCCAAAAATAATGGAATTGTTATACAAGGACCCGGGTCGCCCCATCGCAATGCACCTTAGAGATTCTCACACAACGACCGCTTACTAGCACGGGGCTAATGTTAACTTACTCCCCGCTTTTATTTGTATAAACAAATAGGTCTAGAGGAGATGCAACCTACTAAAATGACATTACAATTAGTTGATCGGGTCTATTAAGTATCCTGGGTGGTGTGGTTGAAAAACGCTTTGGTTAAAGTAAAAAATTTTACTACCCACCGACTTTCGTTATCCCCTAATACGTAAGTCACTAACCACTGCACTCTATCATTTTAGTATGCCCCTTCTTGGCTACGCCAACGCTGGGCCATAAACCGCCACGATGGTTCGATGTCCTTGTCCTTTGGCCATCTTTCCGTTGAGGTAAATGTTTTCAAAACGAGGACAAGATCCCGATTCATCTACAAATGGATAGGTTAGCATGATCGAGCTTAGCTCAAGATTACTTCAAAAACATGTTTCCGAGAAACAGATTAACAAATTCCTTTCCTTCGAAATTCGACTTTAACAATGACTCCTGGTAGTAGATTTAAATCAAGAAGAATTCGCAACTCTTTACACCGCTTCTTTACCACTTTCACAGTCCCCCTTGCCAACAACCAATCATCCCTTGATGCTATGACGGAAGATGAATTTTTCAATCTCTATCCCCTGATCCTTTTGACCCACCTATCGAGGAATATCTTGCATATATCAAGATTTTCGATGATATGGACTTGAGAGCTCTAGCTGAGAATCATTCACCTTCCATCACCAATATTCCCCACCCTCCACCTTTTCAAAGGAACCTCGAAGTTTGCACTCGATCCTTTAGTTTCTCCCCTGGCTTCATGATTTTTAAATCCACCTAGTAAACAAATACTTCCCAAGGATAAACCACTTGACACTTTCATTTTCAGACTTGAGACAGTCCCTAACTACACCATGAATGAAGTTTTGTGCTAAACCCATATCCTAATTTTTCCATGCTTTCCTCTAAAACTTATCCCAATCCACCATATCTTCCACAACCATTCACTTTTCCACACTTATTCACTCAGGACACCTTCTCGCTCAAAGATGAAACATAAGGTGCATGCTCGGGTTATGTTATAGGTCTATCCGACTTCGCTTTCATTCCACTAAGCTGCGCAGAGGGAAATCTTGGTGCTTGATTGTGTTTGGATATGTTTTCTGTGATATTTATTTATGGAACGATCCACAACTATTTCGTTGTTGATATATGATAACAGCATATTCATACATATATTTAGATAAAGTCTCAGTATCCGACTATAAACGACTCAATTTTTTGTTTTGGTGCATTTCCTTTCATTTCCATATATTTGGTGAATGCACCATTCAGGTAACCGGCCCTCCCTATGGAGTGTGTGGTTGTAAGTACCGGATCCTAAGTCCACGGTTCACATAATTCACGTTTTCCACTCTTGCATGTTTTCTTGGTTTTGAGTCATGTTTCTCTATGGTGTGAATTATGTCTTTATCGCTTATTGTTTTCCTTTATATTAAACCTAATTCATAAAAAGTAAAAAGTTTAAAGCTATAAAAATAGTAATCTAGCAAGTCTCGAATCGACCTTTAAAAGACCTGACGTTTTAAAACAAATTTTTTACAAACCTGTTTTCAAAAATTTGTTTTCAGCGGGTGTTGGTTTCCATTCTTGATCACTCAAACTCCTATTCTTACCGCCACCTCGCCCCCTTGTCAAAAAAATCCCGAGGCGCACTCGGAGCCATGGCATCTACTGACTTCAAGAAGACCAGAAAATTTCCAGTTTTCTGCGGGTTGTTCCCCGGTCATTTGCAGCTGTTCTAGAGGCGTAGTTTGAGATGACATCTCCTACAATAATACCGAACAGTCTTTTCGAAGATTTGTTCCCAAGCACTACTTATGGTGCTTGGACTCATGAGGTGATCACACACATAGGTCGGGAACCGCTTATGGTTCTTTCTAGCATTTGTTCTTGGACTTGCCATGCCCCATGAAATACAAAACCCATGGTGCTATTGGGTAGATAATATGCATGTCGAGGGAGATAAGGTAAGTTTTAATTCCATTTAGTGTCTGCTTATGTCCCAAGCAATTTAAGTCTGTTAACCCCATAATGGGTGGAACTCTTATAGAGTTGCGTCAGTTTTTATATTAGTATGTTTTAACCTTGTTTTGCAGATGTTCTAGAATTTCACGCATTTCCATGGTACTTTTCTACCCTCTTTATTTAAATGCTTTGAGGACAAAGCATGCTTCTTGTTTGGAGGTGGGCATAGAAACACGTGTAATTAAGGCATCTGTTAGGATATAGATATGTATAATATGCACTTGTTTTCTAGTTAAAATTTCATAAATTGAAAAATATAAATAAATAAGTTATGTTATACACTTAGGAATATTGGTATTATTTTCTTTCTCTATGCTCTTAACAATCTAGAAGTCTCACGTAGCTTTTGCATTAGAATAATTTTTAGAAACTTAGGTTAATATGTAGGTAATAATCTTTGCATCTATCTATAAATATATTACATGAGTATCTATGATTGTTAGCGATAAGTTTCAAATCTAGGCTAGAGTACTTATTCTACAAATCCCGTGAGAATATAGCCTAAAGCCTTATAAGAGTGAAACATTTGAGAAATGACATAAGGGAGAAGTAAAATCCGGATATAGAAATCACACGTCCACTTGTTTAATCACTAAACCATATCCTAAGCGAGAATTTAGGCCCTCTTTGGATCGATATAGCCAGAAATTCAAACCTATAAATTATTTTCCGCTAGTCGCCCCTCTGAGCCTTTCTTTAGCCTTTCATAAACCACAAATCCTTTACCCTATTACAAAAACAAAATAAAAAAAAAAAATAAATAAATAAATAAAAAAAAAATCAACCTACCCAATTTAGAATAAGTCCGAGAATAGAATGAGGAAGAAAGAAGAAGAGAAAAACCTATGTAAACAAAAATTAGTTAGTTGCTTCAAAAATAAAGAAAAGAAGTTTCCATCCAAAGAAAAGAAAAATAAAAATAGAAATAAAATAAAAACTCCAAAAAATAGAATAAAAGGAGTCAAAAGCCAAAGAAAAAAAAATATGGCTAAGGATGGAAACAAAGTGTAGAAGCAAAAGTAAATAACAATGTTTTCTCTAATTACATAATAAGAAGACTCTTTTATCTCAGACTTGTCCGTTTTGAATATCCATTTCCTTCCTTCTTAAACCATCTCCTAATCCCCGAAACACCTAATAAAGACCTATAGCTCAATTAGGAATAGGTTAGTGTGATAGTAAGTGGCAGATGTGTTTGATCGACTCTAGCTTCCTTGTGTGTCATTGAGATTGTAAGGTAAAGTGTGCCCACTGCGCACTAGAGTAGCGATACTTGAGTGGAAAAATCAGAGTGTTGTATCTTGACTATTATTGTGAGAACCTACTTAAGGACGCTATTCTAAAGTTTCATAAACGGACCTGTTACTGCATTTCATAGCATTACTCATTGTATATATATTTATTCGTAGATGATTGATTATTATGCATATATTAGCTTAGGTTTCGACTTAATTACTCTATATGCATTGCTAGTGAGAGGTATAGTTAATTTAGAGCATGAATAAGGAAACAATAGTTTTATTTCTTAGTCGTTGTAGTATAGATGAAGTTTGTGAGTACCTTCACTTGAAAACTCTCACGAGACTATAACTCGTCCACTAGGGAATTCCTAGTGGTTTAAGGCTTTGTTGCATATGGTCAATGCAATTTTCAATGAAACGAGTAGATAAAACTCCATTCTTGGTCACTTATTATAATTTCTCATATTTGCTTGAGGACAAGCAAAATGCTGTTTGGGGGTGGTTTGATAAGAGCCCAAAACTGTAGTTTTAACCCCCTCAGAATGATCATACTTTTAGACCAATTATGTGAGTAATAATTAAGAGTTAACATCGCGATTCGTGTTTTATGCATTTCAGGCTTCAAAGTCCATTATGTGCAGAAATGTGCCACTTTAGCGAGATAAAGGAGCAAAGGTCGGTTACTAAGGAGTTCCGTGATTAAAGGCCAAGATTCAAGAAGATAAAGCCTTTCTAAAGCCCGGTCCAAAAGCTGAAAAGTCGACGCGGCGTAAAACAAAGACAAGTTAGCAGAACTTCCGAAGGCCGTATCTTTGGACTCAGACCTCGGAATGGGACCTACCTTATGTCAAAACAACCGGCTCGGAAAGAGCTTTCCAATGGTCTAAGCCTTGACCTAATCAGAGGAGCAAAAGTGGACAAAAAGTCTGTTGAAGCCAACTGCCACTGAAGAGGCCTTTTTGGACTGAAAGAATTGGGTTTTGGGCCTGATTCTCTGGCCCAAAACATGGCTCCAAGCCCATGCACGATTTTTGGATCTGAATGTATAAAAACAAAAGCTTAGCTCTTTGTTAATGGTAGATAGTTAGACCTAGATTAGAATTAGATTAGTTAGCCTCCATTAATGAGTTTTAGAACTTAGTTTTAGAATTTCATTTCTTGTTTTAGATTAATTTCTTGAATCATTGAATATCATTCATTAGATAAATAAAATAGTTATTATTCTTGTCATTTCGATTTTTGTTATTTCAATCTATTAGATCTAGTTTTAATTATTGTTGGTTACCATTTCTTAGTTGTTAATTATATTTTAATTATTGTTAAATTTATATTAATAAATTTCGAATCTTGATATTATGTTTAGTTTAGATTCATATGGAAATGATTGCGGAATGATTCTCGGCTAAACCTCCATTAGAGGGGTTGAGAAGCCTTGATGAAAGCTTGATTCCGATTATCGTAGAGTCGTCGTAATTTCCATTCCACTCTAAAAACGATTAATTCGGCCATGAGAATGGGTTTAATCGTTCACATGCTAGTTATGAATTGGTAGAAATGTCATGTGTAATTAGGGATTAGGAAGAACCAATTGTTCTGCTGAGCAGTTCAATTCGGATTCTGACGATTCGGTCGTTAGTGAGTTAAGTTGAGTTAAGGTGGAATCAATCCCCCTAATTCCTTATTATAGAATCAACGTAGTATTTCCGCAGTTGAATCAATTATAGTTTGTATCTTGTGGGTAGTTGCATCGTGAAGTATAATTCCCCCCTCGTAAAACTCTCATTAGACTTAAGACCGATTAATTAGACTAGGAAACATTCCATGCTAGAGCACTAGGAGTGGAACGAATTTGTTACTCCACTCTATTTCGATAGACCTGAGAGTAGAAACTTTGATAAACATATAGGCTCATAAGATAGTTTTAGTTTACTTACGTTTTGAGTTTAATCGTTCATTTCGTAGGTAGACTATTCATTTTATGTTTTATCATCATGCTAACAGAAGCAACTTACTTTCACCTTTGTTAATCAACTGACCAGCCACCCTTTGGTAAAAATCCAATGTGTTCCTCAAGTGCGCTAAGCCTTTTAAACTTCCATTTGCAAATAAAATAATATCATCCGCAAAAAGGAGGTGAGAAGGTGACGGACATTTTCCCACAAAAGCCATAGGGGTGATTCTGCCTGAGATTTATAGCCTTATTATGGCTATGCTAAGCATGTCCTTGGCAAGAGCAAAAAGAATAGGAGAAAGGGGATCTCCTTGTCAGAGTCCTCTCCTTGTGCCAAAGAAACCACAAGGTCTGCCGTTTATCATTATAAAGATTTTGGCGCTGTTAAGGACATTCTTAATCATGTCACATAATTTTGCACTGAATCTAAATCTATTAAGGACCATAAAAAGAAATTCCCAGCTAAGTGAATCGAATGCTTGAGATATATCCAGTTTCATGACTGCATTTTCGCCCCTTCTTTTGATATGCATGTCATTGATGAGTTCTGAAGCCATTGTAATGGCAGTGCTACCTGTTCTTCCCTTAAGGAAACCATGTTGCTCACAACAAATAATTCTCATGGCAATGGAAGTTAGCTAGTTAGCAAGAATTTTTGTAACAATCTTGAAAATGAAGTTACTCAGGCAAAAAGGCCTAAACTGACCAATTTACATAGCATTTTTGCACTTGGATATCAAAACTAAGAAATTTGAGTTCATGACTTGAGGAATGATATGATTTGAAAAGAATGAGCAGATGGCTCAACACACATCAGTTCTAACAATGCTCCAACATTTGTGAAAGAACATGCCCTGGAATCCGTCGGGCCCCAGAGAACTGTTGGGATCCATGCTCATAATTGTTGTCGTGGATGATCTGTCAATCAGGGATTGCAATAAGATATTCATTTTGGGGGTCTATGACCGGATAATGCGATATGGTCCATAAGCTCATGATTGTGCTCTACGTGTCTTGCTTTAAACTTTTCTTCATAAGATTGAACCATGAAGTCCTTGATGGACTTTTGATCTTGTAGAATGGTGCCCTTAGCTGTTCTTAATTCCTCGATAAATGCTTTAGCTTGGCAAATTTTGATTTAGCTTGGAAGTAGGGGCAATTTCTATCTCCCTCAATCTCCTCTTTGATGCATGATCTTTGTTTCCACATGGTGGCTTCCATTTGCATTAAATGATCAATAAGTTTCTCCATTTCAAGTTCCCGAAGATGTATCTAAAAATCCAAAGACTTATGTTCTTGTTGTTTCTGAATCTCTTTGAGCGAAAGATTTGCTTGCTTGAGTTTGTCTTTGGCACCCCAATAAGTTATCTTGTGCCATGCCTTCAGAGCGATCTTAAGTCTCTTGAGTTTGTGCATCACTAGTCGAATAGGGCCATCAACAATAGGCTCATTCTAACTCGTTCTCACCAAGTCCATGAACTAGGTATGTTCCAGCCATATGTTCCTAAATCTGAAAGGAACGTTCGAAGGTCTAAGGTTTTTATTGCACCAGCCAATGACCGGCGAATGATCATAAAACTTCCTTTCCAGAATTTTGCATCTCCAGTTTTGATTTTCTAAAAGCCAGCTATTATTAACCAAAGCTTTGTCTAACTTCGCTAGAATCCTCTTATTCCCTATCCGCCTGTTGCACCAAGAATACCTCAGGCCTAGGGTGGTGGTGTCAAGAATACCTGCCTTTCTGGTTCGGATGTCGACCTCCTTTCTTCTCCGTGCTTGTAACAACAATATTAAAGTCCCTAATGGCCATCCAAGAACAGTTTAGAGCATCAATGTCACCCAGCTCTTCCCAAAGGGTTCTTCTTTGGATGCAAAAACATTTGGTGTGGATAAAAGAGATAGTTTGCATGTTATTGACCACAGTGATGTGCTGGTTAGAAGAAGCAACCACGTTCACCATTAACTCATTCTTCCAAAAAACCTAGATATTGCCTGTACGAAGTGAAGTATGGTTATGAGCAAAATCATCTTTGAGCCAGCCAGTGTAAAAGGACCTTTGGAGTCACTGTGGGAGCAATAAGTGGTTCAACCAATCCAATGCGGTTAGGCTTATACTTTTGGATTATTTCTTTTAAGTAATTATTCGGCGCGGTTCCAGAAGAGAACATTCATTTCTTCCGTGTTAGAGGTTTCCTTGCCCTTGTGGATGGAGGAGAGTATTCCTACATCCATTGTGGCTTATAGTTTTTCTTAGGTATCGTCTGCCATGGTTCATCACCATCCTCCGATATATCCTCCTCATTAGCTAAGTCTGCCCAATTAACCGCTCTTGAGAGAAAGTTGGTTTCGTTAACTACATTGATTCGATTAGCTGCACCTGAGTTGGAGAATGAGGACTCTGCTCTTGTTGTCGATGAGGAATAGGAGTCAAGAACTCTACTATTCATGGCCTGAGCTCTAACAGCCAATTCATTTGTAGGGGTGAAGTTAGACACTATGTTGGATGAAGGCCCATGTGCCACTGGGGTAGCGAAAGTCTCACCAACTGTAGCATTCAAGACCTGTAAACCAATAGTCTCTTCATTAGTGGATCTGAAGTTAGGCACTATGTTAGGTGTAAGATCATTTGAAACTAGAGAAACCGGAATCCCCGCAACTGGAAAGATTAACGGTGCTGCTGTCGCAGTAGCCATAGCCTTATTTAATAGATCAGTCGGATTTTCTAGATTCACTATTTGTACGGGGACTGATCTAGGGAAGCCTCAGCCTCATTCGCTGCTGTATCAACCACATCTGGATTCACATGCACTACATCGATTTGTCCAGTCTCCGAACTCACCTCTGAATTCACTATTGGATTCGCACCTTCTGGAGAAGAAGTCGGATTTTTGTTATGCTCTGATCCTAGCTTTTGTGCTTTTTAGTCCACTGCTTTCCTAGTGGTATTCTCCTATGATTTCTCTACAATATTGTGGTCCTGGTCCTCATGGTCTGCCACATGATGTTCCTAATCCTTAATAGTGTGGATCTCATACACTTCTAGCCTTTCAAACCTATTCTGAATCTGCACTTCGTTAGGCTTTTCTATGTTTTTCACCCTCCATATGGACTCCCCTTGTTTATTGGACTCTCCTGTTTTCCTTTTTCTTCCATGTCTTATAAATCTTTTTTCACCCATAGTTTCCAAGGGGGGAGTCACATCGAGTACAGCCTCCTTACCTTTGTTTCCCTTGTCCTTGTTAGGCTGCATATCAACTCTGAGCTTCTGACATTCCATTACTAAATGCCCCACAATTTTACAATGTGTGCACATTTTCTAAAGTTTGCCCACCTCCATTGTTTTCCAAAAATTGGTATTCTTTGTCCTGACATAAATTTGATCGGGAATCGGTTCAGAGAGGTCCACATCCACCAAAATGTTGGCATAGTGTACGTATTCTCTATTGAGAGTTTTCACATCAAGTTGCATAGGGCACTACTCCCCGAGCAATGGACATCAGTGCTTCAGGTTCCCAATATTCCTGGCCAAGGCCAGGTAGTCTAATCCAAACCAAGCCATGAGATTGCCTTTGGCTGTTAGGATTGAAGTTTGTAGTCCATTGGCTGATTCTCATAGGCATTTTATCAAAGTCCCCTGATCCTTTTGCCCAAACCCTATTAAGATCATCTACATTCGAAAATCGGAGAAAGAGGAAACCTTTACCAATAGGAGTGATGAGCCATTCACCTGTTGGTTTCTAGAGTTGTGTGGCAATTGCTCTAACTCTTTCGAGGAAAACTTTTTGTAAATCTATTCGTCCTACCAAACAGTGCTGGTAGTAAAGCAAACCCTTTTCATAAGCTTTTTATGGAATAGTTATTGTTGGATATTGTCCCATTTTTTCCGGCATGGGGAGTTCCTGAAATTCTAGCGGTTTCCGAAGTTTTTGTTTTGCTGCATCCACATATGAAACTCTCATAGAACCTATTTGTAGAGCTTCAGCACAATTCTCTCTAAGAGTGGATTGCTTGTTTTGTGGTTGTGTCTCATTCATAGATTTTTTGGGATTCTCAAACTCATATAGGTCCATAATTGGAAACCTTTTCAGAACTCACACTGTGAATCAATGTGGGATTTTACCTGAAAAGAGATGGAACCTGAGGATTGAGGGGATAGAGAAGCAATGCCTAAATGTCCCAACTTTTTAGAACTCACATTGTAATTAGTGGAGGATTTTACCCAAAAATAAAGGAAGGATCACCAACTTTCAAGAACACGCACTGTTAAACAATGGAGGATTTTACCATAAAAGGAAGGAAGTATGAAGATTGAGAAGATAAGTTATTTCTCCAAGCTTGTTTTTTAACTAAAAGTGGCAAAATGAGGGAGTATTGTATCATTTAAACAGCTTAAGTTATTTCCCACCCAATCGCCCACCACATGGTCCCCATGGCCCCAGCTTCAATATTTGTGGATTTATTCCTCAAATATACTAAACTAAAGAAAGGAGAGAGAGAGAGAGAGACCTAATTAAAACTAAACTAATGAGGGAGTAGTCAAGTTAGATTTAGCCTTAATCCTCTTTATATAGGAGAGGATTATTGTCACAATTTGGTGCATAGACCTGAAAGGGGGACATTGGGTCTCTAATGTGAGCCCAAAGTCCATTTGGATAAGTCTAAAAGGTCCAATTATGCTGAAAAATACTTTAGTACCATTTTCGTCCACTTTTACAGCTCTAATTGGGGAAAGGTTAGGTCCATTGGAAAGCTTATTCTGATCCGGTCGTTTTGACATAATGTGACTCCAAAGATACGTCCTTTTGAATTTCCGATGGCTTTTTATCCTTTTTCTACCATAATTGACTTTGACTTCCCAGCTTTGACTGGGCTTGAAAAGACTTTTTCTTCTTGATTATTGGGCTTTAAACATATAACTCTTCAAGCAATCTTCTTGACTCGTTTTGCATGCAAAATGGTGTCTTTAAGCACATAAACAGCTTCAAGACCTTAAATACACAAAAACACGTAAACAACACTAACTCTTATTTATTATAAAAATAATTGGCCTAAATGTAATACTATTAAGGGGTCTAAACTACAGTTTTGGGTGCTTATCCCACCATTTGATAAATAAGATTTAATAGATGTGAAAACAGTGCTTTTACTCTACTAAACTCATGCTAATCAATTAATTTATACTCTCAAAATATGTTGTTATATGTAGATCAAGTAATCATGTTCGATCCACTCTTGGTTGCACGTACTTGAATACTTTTCTAGATTAACTAAACACTAATGAAAGTAATATGATATGAAAAATGTGGTGGTAGGATCCGGGGTATGGGAGATTAGTGGTGGGATGAACTTGAAGTAACATACGATGCTGAGGTGCGGTGTATAGGATCGGACTGTAGACTCGTAGGTACGACAGGGTAACCCTACATGTGGGGAAAGTAAGACCGAAAGATAGAGGGACAAGTGGATGGCTGGGAGGAAAGGGGAGTGTGGTATAAAGAGGAAAGAGAAGGAGAGAGAAAGGGGTTTTTTTTCCATACTAAAGGGAGGGCTATACTTAGAGAAGATGAGTGAGAAAAGAGGGAGAAGTAAGTGAGATACAACATTTGGTGCCATCTGTAAGGAAAGAGATCAAAGCAACATAAAGATGGCAATAGTAGTGAAGAAGGGGTAGGCAGACTGAGAAAGGTGGTAGTACAGGAGCCTGAGGCGGAGGTAGTAAGTGATGAAGGGGGAGATCGAGTAGAGGAGACAGCCGTGGGTTCAGCATCAGGAGAGACCCGACTTATGCAAGAAGAGATCATGAGACTGAGAGAGGAGAATGACACACTCAGAAGAGAAAGAGAAACGGTGGAAGAGGAAGCGAGAGAGAAAGTTAGCGAGGAGTCTGATAATAAGGAACCGGGGCCAAACCTTGTTGAGAACCCGGTGTCCAGCCTTACGATTGAGCAAATTCAGAGAGGCAAACCTTCAACAGGCAAAAGTTCAAGTGGGAGCGGCTAGCCAGGTGGTGGCTGGACTTAATCGTAACCCGTTGGCGGATGCTATTGATAGGGTTATATACTAAAAACATTACTTTTGTATTAACTCTAATTCTTTATATTTTGAATGAGAATCATATGGGCAAATGTTATGTATATTATATATGTTATTAGTTATATGCATGTGTCTAATACTTTATGTTGTAGATGATATGGTGTGTGGTGACACACAGAAGATCATATCATCAATACCTTATAAAGTATAAGTAAACATTCATAACCTAGATGGATTTGGACAAACCATTGGTATGGTTGTAGTATAATCTGGTATTAGTCTATCTTGACTATAGGATTACAGTAGTGCACTTTGTGTGTATTGAACAGGACCAAGTGAAGTTATTTCTCTTTATACTGACTATATAAAAGAACAAACACCTCTGTTATTATGGATGCTTGTCCTCTTAATCCGGATATAATAATGGGCACTTACATGAATTGTACACTGCTTTAAATCATCAATGAGTGAGATTCATTTGTGAATCAACAAACTCGATGGATTGGGTAATGACATTGTATGTAAGGTGTGCCATTGATTATAGAAAGAATCCGTGACCCGCAGGATGTCGAGTTGATGATGTCCCTTTGAGGAGCTCATAAGGATTGTCATATAAACCCTGCAGGTGGATTTATTCCAACATGACAATGAGGTTGAGTGGTACTACTCAAGGACATAAGAAGTTGATTGATGTAGTTCTCAGTAACTTGACTTAATCAACGGGCATTCAATATCTTAAACACGGGGAGATCAACAAGCATATAATATGAAGCCCGTAAACCTAACACGTAATTTGGGATTTGGGCAGTAGTGTAACAATGGTCTTTAGTGGAATAAGCCATTTGTTGACGAACTTGGGCCATGTATTTTGGGTGAACATGGGAAACCCAAACTCGTCAAGAGGCCCAACCCTAATTTCTCCTCATGGTCCCTGTTGTAGCTTATAAATAGAAACCCTTCTCTCCTGGCCGAATTCACTATTCATTATTTCATTTTTGATTAAAAAAAAAAGGCAAGGAAAGAGAGAAAGAAAGGGTTGGTAGATCGTTGCCTAGACAACGTCCAATCTAAGGATATGAATACAACAGAAGATCAAGAGATTGCTGATTCATATATCTTATATTCTCAGAGTTATCTTAGCCAATTTACAGGTATGTTTTCCAATCAAAATCGTGAACCCCATTAATTCCGATGTGCATGGTTTTCACGGTTTGTAGAATTTTACATTCTAAAATAACGGTTCCTACAGCTATATGGGCTTCAGAGGTGCCAAAACGGTTCAATCAGCCCTGGTTCGAAAGATATGATGGCAAAGGAGACCCTGCGGATCACATTCACCATTTTGGACAATAGATGCCTCTCTGGCAAGAAGCTCGGTACGATGGGCTGCGGTGCATGATGTTCCCAGCTAGCTTTAAAAGGGGGGGGGGAGGTGGGGGGGGCTTCAGACTGGTACTACCGATTGCCGTCGAGGAGCATAAATAGTTTTTAGGAGTTGGAGTAGGCATTCATAGATCATTTCATACATCAGAAAAGGCAGGGTGTGGATATCTCGGCTTTGTTCAACGTTAGGCAAAGATCTGCGGAATTAGTAAGGGATTATCTGTGCCAATTCAAAGCTGAGACATTGAAAGTAGAGAACATGGATGAAATAATAGCATTTAAAAGAGGTTTGTGACCAGGAACGGGAGTACATCAGTCAGTGGCTAAGAATGAGATCGCAACCTTGCACGAGTTATATCCACGGGTAGAAAAATACATAAGGTATGAGGACACAATACAAAAGGATTCTAGAAGGTCAGGGAAGGCAGTATTATCTTTAGAAAAGGGCGTGGAACACTAGAAAATAGAGATGTCAGGTAGAGGAAATGGTGGATATTGCGGATACACATTGCGTCCAGAAAGAAGTAGGGAGGGAGTTAAGGGGAGAATAGGGAGAGGAAGCCCTACCGCGAACCGGAATAGACACCACTGAATAGGCCACTGAGTGAGATTTTGCCGTTGATAAAAAATCTTCAGGGATATGAAGGACCTCGAAGCATACTAATAGAGATGCTGAACAAGCCATATTGTGCATATCACCAGGTATGAAACCATGAAACCAATGAATGCTATGCATTAAAATGGTTGATTCAGAGGTTGGTAGAGAAGGGAATGATGAGAAAGTTTGTAGCGGGTGCCTCAAATGAGGAGCAAGTACCGGCTCAGGGTAGGATACTGGGAACCATTAATGTGATTTTCAGCGGAGAGGTTCTGAATCATAACGCGCACAGAGAGAAGATAAGGAGAACCGCAAGTATTTAATAAATCAATGAAGTGACAGGAGTTCCGCGACCCAAGTCATGGTTGGTGGAGGGAGGGGATCGGATTGTATTCACAAACGCGGGTCTCAAAATTGTCGATTACCCCCATGAAGATGCGTTGGTCATTACTGTGGCAATAGGCAATTACATGGTCAAGAGGGTATTAATTGATTGCGATAGTGCCGTGAACTTATTGTTTAGAGGGGCCTTAGACGAAAAGAGGATATACCCGAGGCAGCTTAGGTCTTCGCGGACCAGCTTGTATGGATTCAATGGAAGCATGACAGAGCCTATGGGAGAACTCTTGCTACCCATGACAATGGGGCCGGTGACAGTGTTCACCCGATTTATGGTGGTGGATTTCAACTCTCAATACAACGCAATTCTGGGGAGGCGTTGGGTCCATGAGATGAAGGCAGTACTATCAACATACTATCAGGTAATTTGATTCCCCACCACAATAGGGACGTATGTAGTCCCCGGTGATTAAGTGGAAGCTAAGAATAGTCATCAGGGTACGGTGAAGGGTATGGTTCGTGGAACAAAAGGGGAGTGAACTAACCCCAGGAAAAGGTTGGCATAGCAATTATAGTGTGCCACCATGGAGGAGGAGGCGGAGTTATCGATGGGTTCGAAGAACCTCGATGAGATCGAAATAGTGAATTTAGGGATGGGAGATGAAGAGAAATTTACATTAGTAGGGTCCAATTTGCCGGATGAGTGGAAGAGTAAGCTGGTACAATGCTTGTCAGAGAATAAAGATGTTTTTGCGTGGGTAATAGAGGATATCACAAGGTTAGATCTAGGCTTCATGTGTCACCGTCTGCACATGAATGAGGACGCGAAGCCTGTAAGACAAAAGATGAGGAGCGTGAGGCCAAAGTATGCTGAGGGGATTCGGGAGGAAGTCGCAAGGTTAAAAGGGGCGGGAATAATCAGAGAGGTGGAGTTCACAGACTGGTTGTCTATCGTCGTTGTGGTACCGAAGAAAAATGGCAAGGTCCATTTGTGTGTCGACTTTACAGACGTCAACCTAGAGTGTCCTAAAGATAGTTACCCCATGTCGCGAGTGGATAAGTTAGTGGATAGAACGACGGGATTCAAAATATTTTCATTCATGGATGCATCTATGGGTTACAATCAGGTTGCAATGTATGGACCAGATCAGGAAAAAACATCCTTCATGGTGGAAGGCGGTACATATTGTTATACTAGGATGCCATTTGGGTTGAAGAACACCAGGGCCACCTTCCAACAGTTGGGAGAAAAAATGTTCGAGAGCTAGATTCGAAAGGGAATTGAAATATACGTAGATAACATGGTGGAAAAGAGCACTTAGAGGGACTCAGGGAGACATTTAGCATACTGCAGACATATAATTTGAAGCTCAATCCATAGAAGTGCACGTTTGGAGTGACCACAGGAAAATTTCTGGGTTACATTGTTACTCATCTAGGAATATAGGCTAACCCTGAACAGATAAGATCCTTGGTGGAAATGCCCTCTCCTCAGAATGTTAAGGAAGTACAACGATTAGCGGGAAAGGTTGCGACATTAAACAGATTCATTTTGAAGTCATCCGACAAGTGTAGACCGCTGTATAGATTGCAAAGAAGTACCCCGGATTTTGTATGGACTTCGAAATGTGAGAATGCATTTCAAGAACTGAAGAGTTACATGGGCAAGGATCCCTTGTTATCGCAACCAGAACAAGGGGAGAAATTGTATCTGTGTTTGGGGGTTATGGAGTACGTTGTTAGTTCAGTCCTCGTCCTTGTCCGGGTTGTCAATAAGGTGGAAAAGGCATTATATTTCTAGAGCAAAACCTTGCTGGATGCAGAGACCCGATACAGTAGAGTTGAGAAGTACACTTTGGCACTGATATTCTCAGCCTTAAAGTTGAAACCCTACTTCGAAGCACATTCAGTGGTGGTGGTGACAAACCTGCCCCTCAAGCAAGCACTGAAGGCCAAGAAGTCCAGAAGAATGCTAAAATGGGCAGTGATGCTAAGTTCGTATGAAATCCAGTATCAGATCAAGACAGCGGAGAAGGCACATGCAGTGGCGGAGTTTTTGGCAGAATTCCCTCCGGAGGTCCCCACTTAGGGGGAAGAGATGGTCGTGGAACCCGAATGTGATTTGGAACAGGACCTTTTAGATCCATGGGATAAGAGGAACGGATGGAAAGTGTTCACGGATGGGTCAGCGGTAGATGCATGTAGAGAAATAGGTTTCATATTGGTTACACCTTATAATAACAGAATAGAACAAACTATGAAGCTGGGATTTGCGGCATCTAATAATGACTCAGAATATGAGGTTGTTGATAAGAGCCTAAAACTGTAGTTTTAACCCTTTAACAATATTACTTTTAGACCAATTATGTGATTAATAAGTAAGAATTAGTACTGTTATCGTGCTCTTATGTATTTCAGGCATTGGAGTCGAATATGTGCAGAAATGCGTCCCTTTTATGAGATAAAGAAGCAAAGGTTGGTTGCTAAGAAGTTCTATGATTAATGGCCAAGATTCAAGGATAAAAAGCCTTTTTAAAGCCTGGTCAAAGCTGAAAAGTCAAAGTCAACGCAGGCAAAAATAGCGCGCAAAAGTCAGTAGAACTTCTGAAAGCCGTATCTTTGGACTCAGACCTCGGAATTGGGTCTACCTTTTATCAAAACGACCGGCTCGGAATGAGCTTTCTAATGGTTCAAGCCTTGATGCAAACAGAGGAGAAAAAATACACAGAAAGGCTGTTGAAGTCATTTCTAGCTGAAAGCCCCTTTGTGGACTAAAGTAATGAGGTTTTGGGCTCGATTTTCCGGCCCAAAACATGGCTCCTCAGCCCATGCACGAAATTGTGGATCTAGCCTCTTCTATTTAAAGAGACTAATGCTTAGCTCTTAAGTTACTTAGTTCTACTTCATAAAATTAGTTTCTAGATAGATGAATCTAGTTAGTTATCAAGAAATTAGTTGTTAGAACAAGTTTTTAGTTTTTAGAATAAAATACTTAGTTTATATTTCAAGTTTTAGTTTCTAATTCAATACTTCATTAGTAGATTTAGTTTGTCTTAAATTGATAATTAGTTATTCATAATCTTAGTTTTAAATTCAATATTAATTCTTTTCAAATCATTATACTATTGTTCAATTAGATTAATAAAGCTTAATACTTATTCAATAATGAATTGTTCTTGTTGTTCTTGTGTTAGAAATGATAGCTTAATGATTCAAGGCTAAAACCTCCATTAGAGGGGTTTGAGGAAGCCTTGATGAAACTTGATTAGATTAGCGTAGAAATGGTTGTAGTAATCTATTCCATTCTAGAAAGTAGTTAGTTCTCCATGAGAATGGGTTTGATTGCTTCACATGCTAATTGTTAGTTGGTATAAATTATCATGAACAATTAGGAATTAGAAAGACCCAATTGTTATGCGAAAACATTGCAATTCGGATTACGACAATTCTTCGTTAGTTTATTAAGTCGAATCAAGGTGGAATCAAATTCTCCTAATTCATTCTCATATTGTCAATTTATTATTGAATTGCCGTCATTTCATTTATCGCATCTTGATTAGTTGATTCACCTTCGTAGTCAATTTCAATTCCATTACTCTCACGACTTTGTTAGCTTACACGAACTAGAAAACTTCACATCTAAACGAGCTAGGAGTGGAACAAATTCTCTACTCTGAACATATTGCATTGATAACGAGAGTAGAGTCTTTGATATATAAGCACAAAATAGTTTTAGTTTTACTTACATTTGAGTTTCATTACTTATTCGTAGGTAAAACTATCATTTTATATTTTATCAAATGGCGCCGCTGCCATCTTAGTTGCATTTAGTTACATTTCCCTTAGTAGTATTAATCCTACCAAAGTCCCATTAAACCCACCCACCCTTGTTTGGTTCTAACTGTGGTTGTTTGCTTCAGAACTGATATTTTTTTGCATAATTACACTGAGTGCCCCGCACCTCATTGGCTTGTTTTCAGAGCGCACCCCGCGCTGAAGTGTCTGGACATCGTCCAAGGCAAGAGCGCACCCTATGCCCTTCCAAGGCAAATTCAGAGTGCACCACGCGCGTAAGTGTCTGGACTTCAAGTCAGGCAAGAGTGCGACCCGCACCCTCGAAAGGCAAAATCTGAGCGCGCCACGTGCCCTCTTCTGAACAGCCCAATTTCCACAGGTTAGTCCAAATTTCCATTTTTTCAAGTTATTCAGTGTTTCTAACTTGATAAATACACTGAGCTCGCGTATACAAGACACTATTCATAAGCAAAGCAAGGAGGCATTCAGGTACTTCTTTCTTCCACTCCTCGCATCTCCTGTAAGATGATTTATACTAGCATATCAGGGTTGTTTTGACTGTTGTCGTGTTTCTTTAATAATGGACTTAGCCTTGCATGAGATTAAGGTCAGGTAGAGAAAAAATGACTAACGTAATTTATCGTGAACGTCAACAAACACACCTATCTAGTATACCACAATCTACATCTAAAATAATGGCTGAAGAAAGAGAGACTCCTCTCTCTAACTTTTACAAAGCCCTGAACGATACCCCAAAATCTTGCATCATTCTTGCAAACCCAATGGGGGATTTCTGAATCCCCCCGAATATATTTAATTTGTTACCAGTTTTTCATGGGTTAGACCATGAAAAACCTTATCAGCATATGCGTATGATTGAACAAGTTCTTACCACATTCCATCATCCTACAGTAGGTGCAGAACAAATTAAACTGAGGGTGTTTCCTTTCACCCTAGCCGATAAGGCGGCGTCTTGGTTAATTGCCCAAGTGCCTAATTCTGTGGACTCTTGGGCCAAACTTGTTCAATTGTTTATGGAACATTTTTACCCATCATTGAAGACAGATGAAATGCTTTTCAAGATTCATTTTTTCCACCAAAATCCTCATGAATCCTTTTGAGAGGCTTAGAATCGTTTCACTGATCTTCTTATAGAGTGTCCACATCATAACCTTGCGAAAGACACGTTAGTTCGTGCCTTTTTCAAGGGACTTTACACCACCATAAAGAGGTCCTTGATATAATGAATTGGGGTAGTTTCTTCAATAAAGGAGCCTCAAAGGCTTATAGGTTTTTAGAAGATCAAACAAAGCGTAATAATAACTGGGGGTAGTGACGATATCTCCCGCTTTGCTAGTTCTTCTTCAACAGTTAAGGATACTGATAAGAGCCCAAAACTGTAGATTTAACCCCTTAACAATAATACTTTTAGACCAATTATGTGAGTAATAAATAATAGTTAATGCTGATTACGTATTTTTATATATTTCAGGCATTGGAGTCAATTATGTGCAGAAATGTGTCACTTTGGCGAGATAAAGGAGCAAGGGTTGGTCGCTAAGAAGTTCTGTGATTAAAGGCCAAGATTCAAGGCAAAAAAGCCTTTAAAAAGCCTGGTCAAAGCTGAAAAGTCAAAGTCAACGCAGGCAGAAACAACGCACAAAAGTCAACAGAACTTTCGAAGGCCATATCTTTGGACTCAGATCTCGGAGATTGACCTCAATACTTAGATTCTCCAGCATGCATCTTAACTCAATGGAATTTTTGGACTTTCAGTTAGAATTTTACCAAAGTATAGCTTCATAGAATTAAGAAAGCTTGAGCTGAAATGTGAGGCATTCATACACCTGTTCCTAGTTCTTTTACCTCTTTTAACCCATATGCCATTGACTACGTCACACACTGTATCTCTAATGATCTTAGTTATAGTATAGCTATTTCTGAACACCCTATATTGTAATAGTATCGTTGAGAATCTCTACCACTACTTTAAGTCCCAAGGACACAGAAGAAGAATGGTTATGTTGATATGTAATTTTGAGAACTAGAATAACCTTATGTAGTAAGATAAGATGCTAATGTTACGTTACATGCTAATCTTCATATGCCAATTGACCCATATATTATTATGACAAAAGGGGATCATCTATTCTAACATGGCATGACAGGTATACCTTATCGTTTTTTTTTTTTTTTATTTTTTTATTTGTTTTAGGATCATACCAGAAGCAAATCTGTAATACCCATACGCTGCAGGAAAATTTAAAAATTGTTTACAGAGAGGTTAAAATACAGTTTAAAATAAAGCTTAAAATACAGTACAATTAATTTTTTATGCTTCATTTACAAGCTTCACAACCTAAAATAATAATACTGCATTCTTGGATGTTTTTGTTTTACAGGTTCTGGGTGTAAGGCGGACAATGAACAGTCATAACCCCCACAATTGTGAATACTGCACAACGAACCTTTTTTCATTTTTTTTTTGAATTTCCATAATATGTTTCAAAGGTATAAAATTAACGTTTTAGATGTTGTAACCTTTTTTGTCGACAGATAGTATAGTTTTGCTCATGTGCTTTTACTTCCTTTTGTTATAGCCTATTGAAGTTTAGTTCACTACTTTCTCTTTGTGAACTTCATCTTTAGAAACCCCATGTGTTAATGATTACTCTTCTTAGGACCATAAAGCAAAACTGGTCAAATGACAAACAGGCATACAAGTTAACTATTGGTTTACGTGAATGTATGCACTGAAAAGATCGACGCCTGACTCCAGTTGAGTAGATTATGAGCTGGAAGGGATCAATGTTGCATTTTTATTGTAGGGAGTGGGTAGACATTTATCACTTTTTTCCATGGTCCTTACAAAATTTTGTTGCTTCAATTTTCAGTGCGAAGCAAAGTTTCACTTTATATTTAGTCATTGGTATATGTATATAATGATATTTTGAAATAATTAATTTCATTATTTCTTCAATAGGCATTACTTCTGGATTGTGTAGTCTTAGTTCAGGCTGCTAGAAGACTAACCTGAATATATTTTTCCTTCCAGATTGCTCACTTCTAGAGTGTTAACTTGCAGTATGTTTTTTGTTTCTTCCTATATTTATGTATGAGCTTTTGTATCAATGCCTCACTGAGAATGAGCAAGATCGACCAGGCCAAGACAATCCTGAATATATACATTTCGGGCTTATGTTCTTGAGCTAAATACGTGTACATTGCGTATGAGTTCATTGTCCCATCTCCTTTCATTCAAGATGTTGTTTATGCTTATTTTAATTCATCAATGTGTGATACCGAATTTCATTTCAACTTTACAAGGGTTGTTTATAATGATTTAGCCTCTTACTAAGCTCTGATCTTATGCCACTAATGGTTAATGCATAAAACTCTACAAATTTCACATTTGCCATTCATGGCAAGCGGGTTACGATACACATGGTGATTGCGTACACTTTTGCCACTCAATGGAAGCGAGTGTAATCCTGCTTTCATCCGGTTTTGCCGAATTAGATACCTTAACTTTTTACCTCATCTTTGCTAATCCTGCTCATCATCCATTTTGTGATAGGGATGACATTTTAGCTTTAATATTTGGCCATGGAGAATAAGTGGTCTCTTTTGTTAAATGCAAGTATACTTTTTTGTTTTTTTTCTTCTTCTTCTTCCATTTTGTAATGTACATTCAGTTGTCTAATTTGGATAATAATGCAAGTCATTAGTGAATGTCTAGCAAATGATGTCTCTGGAAATTCCTTTGAACTATGTCTGATTAGCTACAAATGTATTGGGGCTTATATGAGAAATAACAAAGAACCAAAGTCAGGTAATAGTTGTTGGATTTTAACCATCTTCTTCACCCTTTATGTATTTTTTCCTACCTTCTCTAAAAGAAATTATGGTATTCTAATGCATATTATGTTCTAAATTGCAGATTTGTTGGTTATTTAAAAAGGTCCGTACAGATGACGATAAGGAATTTCAGTGCTACTTGGCCAATGTTCAATATAAACTAAAGGATAGTGAAAAAACTATTTGAGAAGGATTTGTAAACATTGGCGGAATTGGTAAGCCAAATATGTTCATTCCAATTCTTAAAAAAGTACAACTTGAAGAGAAATGTCATAAATTACCAAATACATGTGGTCAAGACAACAGGATTTGGTCTCTAGGGGCAAAATCGCTAAGATGTCTCTACCTAGAACTAGATTAGTTTATTGATTGGTAATAATAGATAAGTAACAATTAACAAAATGGTCTTGAGGAATCTAAATTGGTAACTAAGACATCCCAGCTAGGTTCATACCTCTTAGCTCACTATGTGCCATGCTCCTTAGCAAGGCAGTAAGGTAAACAATAAAATCCCAGTTATGATTGTTTCAACATATTGGAGCTCCCGTAAAAGACACTGCCTTGGGATTTCAATCCTCTAAACAGAGCATTTGAGGAAGCCCAATCAAGGAGAAATCTCTTGACATCTTGGATGCTATTTTTGAGCATGCACTATTTCTTTGAACTTTCTTTTCTTTCAGAGTTTATTTTATATTTTTTGTCTTTATCTCATAATAAATGTGTAAGTGGACCTTCATATTGGGCAGAGACAATGAAAGAGTTCATTGCAAATTTGTATCTTAAACCTGGCTAGAAAGTTCTTGGTGGTGGTTGCTGCATTGGTGGAGGAGACTTTTACATGTCTAAAAACTTCGATGTTGATTTTATAGGGATGGATCTTGATCGTGCCATTGGATGCAAATGCTCTGTTGAATTTAATGTTACTGAATGTATGCAAATGCTTCATTGAAGTTGATGTTGCTGACTGTATGAAAAAGACATACCCACATACAAATGTGTTAATATTTGTACCAAAGTTTTTTTTCTAAAGATTTTGTACAAGCAGCCCATACAAAAGACTTTATACTTTATGTTCTGTTAACTTTCTTCTTGGAGGAGATAATTACTTACAAGAATGTTCATTGAGAAGTAAAGAAAACAGCAGATCGTCTAGGAAGGTTGGGTGTTCACAATGATGATGGATTTGTAGTATATGGCCCATATCTTGGTTGTAGCTTACTGCCTACAGAGTCAACTGATGTAAGACTGTAATTAAGAGGAAGAATAATTGTGAACAATTGTGTTACTGTTTAATGTGACATTAGTTTCTCAGTCCTTAAATGTATTCTCACGCCTAAATCAGTATCTATTTTTTTTATGGTTACTTTTTCTATTGTAATTGTGTGAAAAGTTGCATTTTTGTTTCTTCCTCTAGATTATAGATACTGATTTCATCCGTGGGTTGGAGAAAGACGAACTGAAAAATACATTGAAATGAGTCATTGCATTTGTATTCGTTAGACTCCTATAATATAGATACATTTTCCGTCAGCTCAGACAATGTAGCCATATAAATGGATATATTTCAAAGTTCATCCTATCTATCTAAAGTGTATTTGGGGTGCCTTCGTTGGCCAACACACATAATGTTCCCGCTATATGGTGCATGTATCATATAAGATGTGAAGAGGGTTAAAATGCAACATATTTTGCAAAAGCCACTATGGTTAAATATGGAGCAGCTTAACTCTCCTCTTGCTAACTATGTTCACATTCCCTTTAATAAGTTTTGTGTATCGTTCATGTGCAGAGCACGTGCATTTTGCTAGTTTTTGTAAGTTGTTCCAACACAGTGAGTGGCAATACAAAAGTTCTAGCCCAATATTATTGAAAATAAGATAAGACTGAATGGATGAGTTGTAACCTTCCTGCATGTGACAAGCATTTATTTTTCCAATTCTAAATCCTTGCAGTGATTTTCTCTATTAGAGGTTGGCAATCTCTAATCCCAAGCCTTGTGGAAGTAAGTGGCAATCCAAAATAAGTTATAGGAAGTGTAGCCAGTTGTACTTCTAAGGTATCTAAGGTATCTGCTAGGAGAGTACTTTCATCTTCACTCATACCTCCTGTAATGAGAGTAGTCTTTTGAGTATTGATCTTCAGCCCAGTACCTTCAGAGAACTTGTCTAGGACCTTCATGATCTCTGTGGCTGATTGAATTTCACTTTTGAAGAAGAGCATAAGGTCATCATCAAAACACAGATTGATAACTTCAGATTTCTTACACTTTGGATGAGCTTTGATGGTGTTGTTATTCAATCCCTTTCTAAGTAGACAACTCAACGCTTCCATGACAAGGACAAACAAGTATGGTGATAAGGGGTCCCCTTGCCTGAGCCCCCTTTGAGCATGAAAGTAGCTCTCAGGCTTACCATTGATCAGAATAGAGAATTGAGTAGTTGAGTAGCATAACTTAATCCAGCTGTGAATCTTCGAAGGAAAATTAAGTTTGCTCAGCATAGCTTCCAATGCCATCTAACTGACTGTATCATAAGCTTTACTTATATCCACCTTTAGGGTACACCTAGGAGAAATATACTTCGTATTGTAACTTATGAGAAGTTCATGGGACAAAAGGAGGTTATCTTGAATAGACCTTCCTTTAATGAAATCAGATTGGTTTATGTCCACTAGAGATGGCATGATAGGCTGTAGTCTATTCGAAATGATCTTAGCAACACACTTGTAGGTGGTGTTACACAAGGCTATAGGGCGGAAATCTGAAATCTTTGAAGGATTTTGGATTTTGGGGATCAAACAGATGAAGGTGGAATTGAATCCAGGTGGTATAGTGTTTGAGGAGAAAACATAGCTTATATCCTTTACAAAATCTTCACCAACTACAGACCAGCAGGACTTATAGAAGAATGGGTTAAACCCATCTGGTCCCGAGGCTTTCATGTTGTCCATGGCGAACAAAGCCTCTTTAATCTCTTCTGTGGTTACATCAGCATCCAAAAGAGTTTCATTGGATGTTTCTAGTGTTTCTCTGACTTGCACCTCCTCCAAGATTTCTATGTTTACATCAGACCTTTGTCCTAGCTGCTTTTTGTAATGAGTAACAATGAACTCCACCACTTCTGCACCAGTGATTTTATCTCCATTGCTATCATTACTGGACCATATCTTATTCTTCATTTTTCTTTCCTTTATGATGTTATGAAAGAATGTTGTGCATCTATCTACTTGTAGTGACCATTGGCAACTTGCTTTTTGTTTGATGTCCTCATATTCCATCCTCAACAGATCTGAATAGTCCTTTCTTGCTTGTTTTTCTTGCATAAAAAGGTTAGAGTCCCCTTGATTTGCATTCAAATCTTTTTGTATAGCAAAGAGTTTGATTCTTGTCATCTCTGTTCTTAGACCAATATCTGAGAAGTTCTGTTTAGACCAACTCTTCAGAGTACCTTCTAAGATCTTCATCTTCTGGGCTAAAATATAAAGAGGATTGCCCGCTATCTGATTCTCCCAAGATGCTTTCACTGTATCATTAAAAGTTGGATGTAGAACCCAAGCATTGCAGAATCTAAAAGGATGGGCATACCTCACTGGAGTGTACCAGGTCAAGATCATGGGGGTGTGGTCTGACACTTCTTGAGGCAGGAACTCAGCTTCAGATGCAGGAAACAATGATCCCCAATGCACATTTACTAAGCATCTATCGATTTTTGAGTATTTCCTTCCTGTTCCATCAGAATTGTTTGTCCAAGTGAAAAACTCCCTGTGAATAACATGTCCACTAGCCCAATAGAGTTTACACAGTCAGAGAAGTCCCTTAGCTCTCTAGGATGCGCTGGTTCACTTCCAATTCTTTCATGCGAAAATAAGATGTTATTGAGGTCTCCACTTACACTCCATGGAGAAATAATATTGTTACTCAGAGAGATCAAATCATTCCACAGATTCTGTCTTTCCCTAGAAGAATTACTGGCATAGACCACATTTAAAAGAAAACAATGATTCGTAGGTAGGACTGTTACCTCACAATGGATCATCTGGGATGTTCCTTTAATGGGAGTCACTTGTATGAATCCTGGATCCCAGCAAAACCAAATTCTTCCAGCAGGATCATCATTATAATTGTTCAAAGAAGACCAAAAAGGGCAACAAGTACCTCTAATACTGTCATATTTGTCAGTTCTGACTTTTGTCTCCAGTAACCCCGTCATACACAACTTATTCTCAAGTCTAACTTTATTAATTTCCCTTGATTTTGCTATATCATTAATGCCTCTAACTTTCCATATTCCTATTTTCGACATTGGTAATAAAAAGATTTTTATTTCCCCTCAATCCTCTTGTAAAAGAGAGATTACTTCCTTCCAGAGCCTTTTGCTTTCCCTCTCCCCCTTCCCCTTGTTGAATTCTGAAGGAATTGCTGCTTACCCTTTTGTACTGAAACTGATGCCTTTTCTGCTTGCTACTTCTGCTGGTTTCTAGTAATAGGGGCTGATGCTATAGCTACAGGTGGGACTGCATGCTTTTTCGCAATGTGATCAATGAATACTTGCTTAGAAGCATTGTTGAGTTCTTCTGCTGGAACTGGTTCCATGTCCTTGTATACTGCAAGTTCCTCTACAAAAGAATTCACTTGTTGTGATGGATTTTCAAGAGCCTCAAAGAAACAAGAAGTTGGTTCTACATAGGGGACTAGTTATGTAATTGTACTCAGTGCATTAGTGTCATGTTCCTCCCTAATATCTACTTCTGGAACATTATCAGAAAGATTGTTTTCATTTTCCTGAGTTTCCTCCTCATCCAACACCGATAATGGATTGTTCACCACTACATTACTCTCAGGGTAGCAGTCCAAGTTTATGTTACCATTTCTAAGAATCATAACCCCATTACTATTTTCCCCATCCAGATCATCCACTAATTCCTCAACATTATTTTCCTTCTCTTGTAGGATTGATGCTCCATCCTCATTTCTCAGACAACTAGTTCCCGCCTTGTCTATTTGGGTGGTTGTATTTTGTGGAACCCACACAGATCGAGTTTACTCTATTTGGGCATTTGTTGGTGTTATGCCCAAATATCTTGCATACTTTACATGTGGGAGGAGTCCAAGGATACTCAACTCCTATAGTAGGAATTCTATCTCCACCCAGCTTAAACCATAAGGATTTAGGGTACTTACAGTGGACATTTACTTCAGCGCATACTCGCACAAAGTTGAGTCTTTGTCTATTCTTAGTTGCTGCATCCCAACTCAAAGGTTTCCCAATTCTGCTCGCAATCATACTGATTCCTCCACTTGTCCACAATTACTTAGGTACTGTAGAGAATTTAACCCATATAGGGATAGTATTAATGAGGCTTCTTTGATATTCTAACTCTTCATACCATTGTTTGATCATGAAAATTCTGCCCGCCAGAAAGACTGGTTCCCCTTCAAGCACTCTCTTCCTGTCTTCATCATTTGAGAACTTGAATTAAAAAAGATCATCATCTGTTGAGATTTCATATGATGCTGTTGTTTTCCATGTTTTCTCTATAATCCTTTTCACTAGAGGAAAAGGTAGTATTTTATCAATGAAAAACCCTCCCACATAATCATACCAAAGATTTCAACCCTCTTGAATTATTGAGTTTGGAACTTCAACAATTCCTTCTTCTTCAGAAGTTTCTATCCATTCTAATGTATCATCTACTGAATTATTACCTTGATTTGCGAAGAGGGAGCTCCTGCTCATAGGTGCCTCACCTCTAGTAGTGGATGAAGTCCCCGGATGATTTGCCATTGCAAGAATAACCTGTCTTCCTGTGGTCTGGTTTGAAATCTATACCATAAAAGGCAAAAAGAGGAGGGAAAGGAAGCGATAAGATGGTCTCACCAACTATTTTTAGCTAAAAAGAGTAAGAAAAGGTGCACATGATCAGTAAGTTGTTTCAGTCTAACTTACTCCCGTTCGCTCACTTAAGGTCCCCATTGTCAACTCATACCTTAAGTCTAAGTTACCTTAAACCCCATTTGTTTCTAACAATATCAATACCAATACCATTTTTTGATGAAACAATTACAAATAAATCTACAAAAGTCAAACGACATGATGATTTACCTTCGTTGAGTATTTTAATTGATTCTGTCATTGATGATTCGTCGACTGGAGTCGATGGTGTTCTCATTCTACTAGTTAGAATTCTCATGGAGTGTTTGAGTGTTTTTTCTGAGTTGGTGTCACAGCCCGAATTTCTAAACAATTACAAAGTGAATATTTGAAATATAAATATCTCAAACATCACTCGGTTCAATTGTCTAAAAACCCAGGCTATGACAGGGTGGATACAACACATGTCAAAACCTAAAACCCACATCATAAAGAATCAACTTAACAACAAAATATCTCCAAACTTTCTCAACCATCACTTTATTAAAAGACTATCTTCCGTTCAAAAAAAAATCATCAATATAAAACTCTAAGAATAATAGGTCTTCAACATCGTATTCTCATATCATGATGGATATGAAACTACGTTATTACATGTTTTCAAAAAGATCAGACCTAATAAAATTAAACTCCCAGACTGCTCCAAAAACAAAACCAAATCAAACGCCGCGGTTCCACTGCCTTCCACCTATGTTCCCAAGAACACACCCACATTGCCAAACCAACGCAAACATGGGTCAGCAAAATGGAATTTGCTGGTATGAGTAGAGTAACCATATAAAAACAATATCATACTTTAATTATCCCAACAATCACTTTATATTTTCCCATAACTTAATCCTTTTCATCTTGGAAGACAGGTAGTTCTGTCATTTCAACCGGCATAGTTTATTCCCAAGCAAGACTTCCATTCTATTAACTCATTATCATAACTCGTTTTAATAACTAGGTAACTTAATTAAAACTTACCGATATCCACTTCTGGATAAGGGTAGGACCGCGTCCCTGCACAAAATATTATTAAGTCCTACCCTCCTGCAAAAGAAAGTTAGTAATTTTATATAACATATGTACATATCCTATAGGTATGCAAATGCAAGTCCAAGCACACCCGTACAATCAATGAATACAACTAACCCGCAAGGCGAATACCTTAGTTCCTCTCTAGGGCAGTCCAAACAATCTAGTCATTCATGACACGTTCAATGAATGTCAATGAATACCCAATTATAATGCTAACGGGCCATTTATGGCACATTCAATAAATGCCCACCTATCACATGACATCTTCAGTCATAAGACTCATATCCAAAACTTGAGGCGTGGAGAGTTCTAAAAGCGTGCGGTAAATTTGTTTACGCATTATTGAAATTTTTATTGCATATCTTATTTCAGAGAACGGAGGAGTATCTTGTTTCTTGTATTATTGTTTAAGCGTTATTAATATATCGATGTCTAGGTATCATAACGTCGTATAGCATAAAAGCTGAAATATCACATAGTAGTTAATACACGTACACACATATATAAAAGGATCTTAGCCTAAAGACAAGCATGCTAATAGCCCTAGACCTATCCTAATAGACTGAATCATAATCAAGTCAAAGGTCAAATTGGGTCAACTTGTCAAAGTCAACCCTGGTCAAAGTCAAAGTCAACCTGCCAAGGGTCAACAGCAGTCAACCAGCCAAGTCAATAGCAGTTAACCAGTCCCAAACTCTTCTAACCCAAAAGCCCAAAGTCTAAAACTAAAATCCAAATTGAAATTTCAAAAATTAAAACATTCAAGCCCACGTTTTTAGTTCGGCCCAAGCCCAAACCAAAACTAAAATCGCACTGTTCATCTTCTTCCTCCCTCACCAGCGCCACCACCACCACAACAGCCACCACCGGCCATCCATCTCCACAATGAACCCAACGGTTTGGTTCATGGAGAAAAACCCCATGTACCTATACCAACAATTCGTGATTCCCTTATACTGTGAAAAATCGCTTTTTACGCCATTAACACTCTGTAAAGCTTCCATTGTCCCCTCTCTAGCACCCAATCAACCACCAACAATTCACCTCAACCCAACAACAACCTCACAACCAAAATCAAACAAAAACAACAATCCAAACCACACAAAACTCAGGACGGTTTGGTTTTGTTTGGACGCCATTACTGCTCCTCCGGAGCTTCAACAGCCCCATCTCGCGACACCAACAACCAATTCAAAACCCACCACAACCACCATTCAATTCAATAGTCAGAAACAATTCAAAGATAAAGCATTCCTCAGACATCAATGAAAACAGTTTATACTCACAACAAGTTTTGATTTAATCTAAGAATAATGAAATACTCGATTCCATTCATGGTTAAACAAAAGATAAAGTCTTTAACCTTCCATCGATATCAGACGACGAAGTTGCAATATATATGTTCTGCGTTATAAGTCTAGTTTTTCTTTGTTAGACCATTTAGTTCAAAACCATACATGCTACATGCGTATACAATCAAATTTCCAACAGTCGACATGCTACAGTCGACAAAAAAAACAATGATCCAACAGTAAAACAGTGTTTTAAAGATTTTCAAAGTGTAATCTTTTATATCGTTGAAAGTGAAAGTATCTACTCACCTTTAGCGCGCTCCGAACCAGCTACCAGAAAAATCTTCTTTTTCTGCTGTCAGTAAAACCCAATTTTTTTTTTCTTTCCTCTCTATAAAACTCTCACTGTGTTTTTCCCCAAAAAAAAACTCTACGTGAGAAAACTCCTTTTTTTTTTTTAGTTTTAACAACCTCACCGAAAAACAAGGATAACACTTATCTGTTTACTTACAGGACTTTTATCCCTAAGCTGATAGTTATCATATATCTAGTTTTATCTATTTTCATTATTATTATAATTATTATTATTATTACTATTATTATAGGAATAGCAAATAAAAAGTCGGGGTGTTATAATATACACACCTTAAAAGGATCTCGTCCCGAGATTCAAGGTAGAGTGTAGCTTAATTAACCAAACAAACAATATGTCAACCAATAAATCTTTATAGAATATAAAGTTAACAGATTATATCCCGACAACTAAACTTTAAGTAATAATGTAGAACATGTCAGCAGGGAGATTAAATTAAACACATCAGTTACAGCTTGCATCCAATGATCATAGTAAACAAATATCAGAACTAAGACATACATGTATACAGAGGTATACACACCTTAAAAGGAATACACATATACAATATCATATAGATAGGCATACTAATATGCAAATCACATACTTTCAAAGTGTGTACATATATGTATAGAACCCAAGAAATACGTGTATACGCTAGCATACACAACTCAAAAGAAATAAACATAATTAGTTTCTTCAATTGCCAACACTTAATTAAAATCATTCTTTCACAGTACAACAGATTCATATTTTTCGAGTTAAATCATACTAAGAAGGCAAGGTAGTTCCTCTCACACCGAGGCAATCAGTTCCTTTCTTAGTATTTCCCAACTAGTCCAAGCGTTCCACATTTAATATACATCTAATAATTTCATTTCCCAACAATCTTTTCAGTCAAATCTTTTAGCTTAAAAACTCACAAATTCCATCCACCATCTTGGTATAAAGAAAAAAAATTTAACTTTTCTCTCAGGGTCTCACAAACACCACATGTTCGAAAAAATAAAATTTTTACATTATATAGGCTGATTCATATTATCAATGACCTATATTATGTCCACTATCACATAGGATCAAACACCTACAATGTGATGCATGCACACTGGTTCACACACCAACGATTTGCAAGTATACACTAATTCACACACCAATGATGCATACTAGCTCTCTACCATCACATAGGATCAAACACCAAAGATGTATGGTATGCACACTGGATCACACTCCAACGATGTACATGTACACACTGGATCAAACTCCACTATGCATACAGAGAGATGTTATGTATATTGGATCACACACCAATGATATACATAACTTGGACAATATCAACAATTTCAAATCCAACCTTTACAAAAAGGGTTTCTTTATTCCTTGGATAATTCCAATTTACTCAAATATGAAATTTTAAAATAACAATTTCTTCTTTAGTCAATACTTACTTAAAATAGAAAACTCCATTAGGAAAACAACACTATAACATGCTGAACGATTTTGATTATAAATTTTATGAGAAACTAACCGTTAAAACAACAATCATTTTATTTTCCTAATCATATCCCAACATTCCACTATAAAAGTACACACAAAACAACAAGCCAAACCAAATACCACAAAGAAACACTCTTACTACCCATTCACCATAATCCGAGGATCACCTAGACTTTCACTATCTAGGCTAACCTAAGCTCTGATACCAAACTATCACAGCTTGAATTTCTAAACAATTACAAAGTGAATATTTGAAATATAAATATCTCAAACATCACTCTGTTCAATTGTCTAAAAACCCAGGCTATGACGGGGTGGATACAACACATGTCAAAACCTAAAACCCACATCATAAAGAATCAACTTAACAACAAAATATCTCCAAACTTTCTCAACCATCACTTTATTAAAAGACTATCTTCCGTTCAAAAAAAATCATCAATATAAAACTCTAAGAATAATAGGTCTTCAACATCGTATTCTCATGTCATGATGGATATGAAACTACGTTATTACATGTTTTCAAAAAGATCAGACCTAAAAAAATTAAACTCCAGGACTGCTCCAGAAACTAAACCAAATCAAACGCCGCAGTTCCACTACCTTCCACCTATGTTCCCAAGAACACACCCATGTTGCCAAACCAAAGCAAACATGGGTCAACAAAATGGAATTTGCTGGTATGAGTAGAGTAACCACAGAAAAACAATATCATACTTTAATTATCCCAACAATCACTTTATATTTTCCCATAACTTAATCCTTTTCAGCTTGGAAGACAGGTAGTTCTGTCATTTCAACCGGCATAGTTTCTTCCCAAGCAAGACTTCCATTCTATTAACTCATTATCATAACTCGTTTTAATAACTAGGTAACTGAATTAAAACTTACCGATATCCACTTCTGGATAAGGGTAGGACCGCGTCCCTGCACAAAATATTATTAAGTCATACCCTCCTGCAAAAGAAAGTTAGTAATTTTATATAACATATGTACATATCCTATAGGTATGCAAATGTAAGTCCAAGCACACCCGTACAATCAATGAATATAACTAACCAGCAAGGTGAATACCTTAGTTCCTCTCTAGGGCAGTCCAAACAATCTAGTCATTCATGACACGTTCAATGAATGTCAATGAATACCCAATTATAATGCTAACGGGCCATTTATGGCACATTCAATAAATGCCCACCTATCACATGACATCTTTTGTCATAAGACTCATATCCAAAACTTGAGGCGTGGAGAGTTCTAAAAGCGTGCGGTAAATTTGTTTACGCATTATTGAAATTTTTATTACATATCTTATTTCAGAGAAAGGAGGAGTATCTTGTTTCTTGTATTATTGTTTACGCGTTATTAATATATCGATGTTTAAGTATCATAACGTCGTATATCATAAAAGTTGAAATATCACATAGTAGTTAATACAAGTACACACGTATATAGAAGGGTCTTAGCCTAAAGACAAGCATGCTAATAGCCCTAGACCTATCATAATAGACCGAATCATAATCAAGTCAAAGGTCAAATTGGGTCAACTTGTCAAAGACCACCCTGGTCAAAGTCAAAGTCAACCTACGAAGGGTCAACAGCAATCAACCAACCAAGTCAATAGCAATCAACCAGTCCCAAACTACCAAAATATCACAGCCCGAATTTCTAAACAATTACAAAGTGAATATTTTAAATATAAATATCTCAAACATCACTCGGTTCAATTGTCTAAAAACCCAGGCTATGATGGGGTGGATACAACACATGTCAAAACCTAAAACCCACATCATAAAGAATCAACTTAACAACAAAATATCTCCAAACTTTCTCAACCATCACTTTATTGAAAGACTATCTTCCGTTCAAAAAAAATCATCAATATAAAACTCTAAGAATAATAGGTCTTCAACATCGTATTCTCATGTCATGATGGATATGAAACTACGTTATTACATGTTTTCAAAAAGATCAGACATAAGAAAATTAAACTCCCGGACTGCTCCAGAAACTAAACCAAATCAAAAGCCGCGGTTCCACTACCTTCCACCTATGTTCCCAAGAACACACCCACGTTGCCAAAACAAAGCAAACATGGGTCAACAAAATGAAATTTGCTGGTATGAGTAGAGTAACCACATAAAAACAATATCATACTTTAATTATCCCAACAATCACTTTATATTTTCCCATAACTTAATCCTTTTCAGCTTTGAAGACAAGTAGTTCCGTTATTTCAACCGGCATAGTTTCTTCCCAAGCAAGACTTCCATTCTATTAACTCATTATCATAACTCGTTTTAATAACTAGGTAGCTGAATTAAAACTTACCGATATCCACTTCTGGATAAGGGTAGGACCGCGTCCCTGCACAAAATATTATTAAGTCCTACCCTCCTGCAAAAGAAAGTTAGTAATTTTATATAACATATGTACATATCCTATAGGTATGCAAATGTAAGTCCAAGCACACCCGTACAATCAATGAATACAACTAACCTGCAAGGCGAATACCTTAGTTCCTTTCTAGGGCAGTCCAAACAATCTAGTCATTCATGACACGTTCAATGAATACCCGGGTCATTCATGGCACAGTCAATGAATACCCAATTATAATGCTAATGGGCTATTTATGGCACATTCAATAAATGCCCACCTATCACATGACATCTTCAGTCATAAGACTCATATCCAAAATTTGAGGCGTGGAGAGTTCAAAAAGGGTGCGATAAATTTGTTTACGCATTATTGAAATTTTTATTGCATATCTTATTTCAGAGAACGGAGGAGTATCTTGTTTCTTGTATTATTGTTTAAGCGTTATTAATATATCGATGTCTAGATATCATAATGTCGTATATCATAAAAGCTGAAATATCACATAGTAGTTAATACACGTACACACGTATATAGAAGGGTCTTAGCCTAAAGACAAGCATGCTAATAGCCCTAGACCTACCCTAATAGACCGAATCATAATCAAGTCAAAGGTCAAATTGGGTCAACTTGTCAAAGTCAACCCTGGTCAAAGTCAAAGTCAACCTGCCAAGGGTCAACAGCAGTTAACCAGCCAAGTCAATAGTAGTCAACTAACCCCAAACTCTTCTAACCCAAAAGCCCAAAGTCTAAAACTAAAATCCAAATTGAAATTTCAAAAACTAAAACATTCAAGCCCACGTGTTTAGTTCTGCCCAAGCCCAAACCAAAACTAAAATCGTACTGTTCATCTTCCTCCTCCCTCACTAGCGCCACCACCACCACAACAGCCACCACCGGCCATCCATCTCCATAATGAACCCAACGGTTTGGTTCATGGAGAAAAACCCCATGTACCTATACCAACAATTCGTGATTCCCTTATACTTTGAAAAATTGCTTTTTACGCCATTAACACTGTGTAAAGCTTCCATCGTCCCCTCTCTAGCACCCAATCAACCACCAACAATTCACCTCAACCCAACAACAACCTCACAACCAAAATCAAACAAAAATAACAATCCAAACATGGACATCGAACCATCGCAGCAATTAATGAGCGCATTGGTAGTTGCCAGGAAATGACGCCCTAAGATGATCAGGACAGAGTCGTTAGCGACTTCTGTATCGAGGATTACAAAATCAGCCGGATAGTAGAAATCCTGAATTTTTACCAGCACATTTTCGACCACACCCTTAGGATACTTAATAGACCGATCAGCTAATTGCAACGTCATTTTAGTGGGTTGCATCTCGTCTAGACCTATTTGTCTATACAAATAAAATAGGAGTAAGTTAACACTAGCCCCCAGGTCTAATAACGCGGTCGTCATATAGGAATCTCCGAAGGTGCATTGTACAGCAGGACGACCAGGGTCCTTGTACTTAACAATCCCATTATGTTCGGATAGAGTTGGGAATTGTTACGTTAAAAGCGTCTTTTGGTATATTGGTCTTACGCCTAGTAGTACACAACTCCTTAAGAAACTTAGCATGGTGTGGTAGCTTTTAATAGCCGAGGAAGGGAAAGTTTATAGTTAGATTCTTGGCGTCCCTAATCTCCCTCATAATTTGTATCCCTAGTTAACATGGCTAATTTTTGTGGAAGCGGTGGTTTCTCTCTATGTTTAGCAATGGTATCACCTGGATGTTTAACCTTGGCTTTACGTTTCTTAGGTTGTGTTGTAACGGGTACCTCTACGATTGGTAGGCTCTACGGTTTCTATTTTGGGTATCTAGTAAAATAGCGGTGTAGGGGGCTCTTGGTGGGGTAACTATAGGCATAGTTACTTTGTTATCAACCACTCTGCCGAGCGGAGAGTGGTGATGGCATTTAGCTCACCTACATTTTCATATTCATTACTAGTATTATCGGTTACCTCAAAGGCTGTGTTTGTTGTTTTAGGATTAGGTATTGCGTGACTGGAAACACACCTTTGGGTTAGGCTTTATCTTGGGCCATTTGTTGGCTTAAATTATTAACGGATTGTAGAATTTGTTGGTTAGGTTGAGCCATGGTTTGGAAAAGTTTTGGCTCACTTGTATGAAGGTGTCAAGGCGATCCGGTTGTGTGGGTGTAGTAGAAGCGGGTGGTATTTGGAACTATCTCGTAAATTATTTATGGGCGGATTTTGATAGTTATTATTTCTAGGAACGATACCTCTATTAGCATTATAATTATTATAACTACCTTGACCTTGTGCTTGACCTTGTCGAGGTTGCACTTGGTTGTTATAATTATTATAATTACCCGACCACAATCCTTGTCATGGTGGAGCTTGGATAAACCGTGTCGTTAGCCTAACATATTGATTATTGTACCACGGAGGTGTGGCGTGTTGGTTATTTCTCCAACCGAAGTTGGGATTTTGTCTCCAAGGTTAGGTTCACTATTAATGTAACAAGCCTGTTCATAGGCTATAGGACGATGGGAGTCGGGATGCTTCGGGACTCTCAACGAAACTACATGGATTTGAATTTACATTCATGACGGGGATAGGTTTTGTTTGTGAGAAATGGCCTCTACCTTTTAGTGAGTGATTCGATTAGAGTTTTAAGCTCGGGATCGTGTTTAATTTCAAACATACTGGGTGGCCTTAAGCGTATTAGAAGAACTAGCGGAGCGGTGGATATCGTCACTACCCCCCGGTTGTTATTTTCGCTTAGTTTGATCCTCTAAAATTTATAAGCCTCAGAGGCTCCTTTACTTAGGAAACTACCCCATTCATTATGTCAAGGACTTCTTTATGGTGGTGTAGAAGTCCTTTGAAAAAGGCACGAACTAACGTGTCCTTCGCTAGGTTATGATGTGGACACTCTATAAGGAGATCGGTAAAAGCGATTCCAAGCCTCACGAAAATGATTCATGAGGATTTTGTCGAAAAGAAATGAATCTTGGAAAGCATCTCATCCGTCTTTAGGGGTGGGTAAAAATGTTCCATAAACAATTTGAACAAGTTTAGCCCACGAGTCCTGAGAATTAAGCTTTGGGCGTTAACCAAGACGCCGCCTTTATCGGCTAAGGTGAAAGGGAATACCTTGGTTTAATTTGTTTGCACCAACCGTAGGATGGTGGAATGTTGTTAGGACTTGTTCAATCCTACGCGTGTAGCCGATAAGGTTTTCATGGTCTAAACCATGAAAAGCGGGTAACAAATTAAAATATTTGGGGGATTCAAAATCCCCATTTGGGTCTTACTACTAACGATGCAAGATTTGGGGCTATCGCTCAAGGCTTTGTAGAAGTCAGAGAGAGGAGACTCTCCTTCTTCAGGCATTATATCAGGTGGTGTGTTTGAAATAGTAGCTAGAGGTATACTGGGTGGTATACTAGATAGACTTGTTTGTTGACGTTGTCGTGTAATTACGTTCGGTGTTTTTGTTCGACCAGACCTTAATCTCATACAAGGCTAAGACCAAACTTAGCTAAACACGTCAACACTCCAAGCAATCCTGATATACTAGTATAAACCTCTAACAGGAGATGCGAGGTGTGGAAGAAAGGAATATCTGATTGCGTCATTGCTTCGCTTATGAATAGTGTCTTGTTCACGCGTGTTCAGTGTATATAACAAGTTAGAACATTGAAAAACTTTGAAAAATCGAAGTTCGAATCAAACCTGTGGAAATCCGGCAAAATTCAGCTCAGGGCACGGGTGTGCTCACTTTGAAGGTCGTCGATGTAAGTTCAAGTTATAGTGTTTGGTGGCTGGTCGAGCTTTCGGTTTGGCGCTAAATTTCGACTTCCGATAACCGGTAGTCAGTCGCTCCTTTGGGGCGTAGGTGCGCTCCGTGCATTTTTTTTTTTTATTTTGTTCGAGGAAGTTTAATGCTGAAAAAGACAACCACAGTTAGAATCGAACAAGGGTGGGTGGGTGAAATGGGACTTTAAGAAGAGTACTTATACTACGAAAACAATGCGAAAGTGAAACTAAGATGACAGCGGCTGTAGTTACGAAAAATGATAGTTTACCTATGAAATGAATAATGAAACTCAAAACATAAGTAAACTAAAACTTTATACGTGCCTAATTTATCAAAGATTTCTACTCTCAATCCTATTGAGATATAGTGGAGTAGATGATTCGTTCCACTCCTAGTTCTTTCAAAAAGTAATGTTCTCTATGTATAAATAATCGGTCTTAAAGTCTAATGAGAGATTTATGAAATGATAACTAGACTACGATGCAACTATGATAAGAGTCCAAAACTGTAGTTTTAACCCCTTAATAATCATACTTTTAGACCAATTATGTGAATAATAAGTAAGAGTTAATACTGATTACGTGTTTTTATGCATTTCAGGCTTTAAAGTCTATTATGTGTAGAAATGTGCCACTTTAGCGAGATAAAGGAGCAATGGTTGGTTGCTAAGGAGTTCTGTGATTAAAGGCCAAGATTCAAGAAGACAAAACCTTTTTAAAGTCCGGTCAAAGCTGAAAAGTCAAAGTCAACGCAGGCAGAAACAGCACACAAAGTCAGCAGAACTTCCGAAGACCATATCTTTGGACTCAGACCTCGGAATTGGGCCTACCTTATGTCAAAATGACCGACTCGGAAAGAGCTTTCCAATGGTCTAAGCCTTGACCCAATCAGAGGAGCAGAAGTAGACAAAACATCTGTCGAAGCCAACTACAGCTGAAGAGCCCATTTTGGACTAAAGAAATTAGGTTTTGGCCTGATTCTCTGGCCCAAAACATGGCTCCAAGCCCATGCACGATTTTTGGATCTGAAAGTATAAAAACAAAAGCTTAGCTCTTTGTTAATGGTAGATAGTTAGACTTAGATTAGAATGAGATTAGTTAGCCTCCATTAATGAGTTTTAGAACTTAGTTTTAGAATTTCATTTCTTGTTTTAGATTAATTTCTTGAATCATTGAATATCATTCATTAGATAAATAAAATAGTTATTATTCTTGTCATTTCGATTTTTGTTATTTCAATCTATTAGATCTAGTTTTAATTATTGTTGGTTACCATTTCTTAGTTGTTACTTAGATTTTAATTATTGTTTAATTTAGATTAGTAAATTTTGAATCTTGATATTATGTTTAGTTTAGATTCATATGGAAATGATTGCAGAATGATTCTCGGCTAAACCTCCATTAGAGGGGGTTGAGAAGCCTTGATGAAAGCTTGATTCCGATTATCGTAGAGTCGTCGTAATTTCTATTCCACTCTAGAAACGATTAATTCGCCATGAGAATGGGTTTAATCGTTCACATGCTAGTTATGAATTGGTAGAAATGTCATGTGTAATTAAGGATTAGGAAGAACCAATTGTTCTGCATAGCAGTTCAATTCGGATTACGACGATTCGTCGTTAGTGAGTTAAGTTGAGTTAAGGTGAAATCAATCCCCCCCCAATTCCTTATTATAGAATCAACGTAGTATTTCCGTAGTTGAATCAATTATAGTTTGTATCTTGTGGGTAGTTGCATCGTAGTATAATTCCCCCTCATAAAACTCTCATTAGACTTAAGACCGATTAGTTAACTAGGAAACATCACATGCTAAAGAACTAGGAGTGGAACGAACTTGTTACTCCACTCTATCTCATAGGATTGAGAGTAGAAATCTTTGATAAATCTAGACTATGCTAAAATTTTAGTTTACTTACGTTTTGAGTTTCATCGTTCATTTCGTAGGTAAATTATCTTTTATGCTTTATCAAACTACCCACAAGATGCAACTGGTCGACTATTTAAACAACTATGGGAATACTACGTTGATTCTATGATAAGGAGTTAGAGGGGGATTGATTCCACCTTAGCTCAACTCAATCCACTAACGACGAATCGTAAGTAATCGAATTGAAGCGATTCGAGAACAATCAACTGTTACTCCTAATCCCTAATTACACATGGCATTTCTACCAATTCATAACTAGCATGTGAACGATTACACCCATTCTCATGGTGAACTAATCATTTCTAGAGTGGAAAGGAAATTATGGCGACTTCTACGATAATCGAATCAAGCTTTCATCAAGGCTTCTCAACCCTTCTAATGGAGGTTTAGCGAGAATCATCATCGCTATCATTCCCAATCAAATTCGAACAAGACATGATATAAAGATTTGAACTTTGCTTATTTAAACTCAATTGGAAACTAATCATGCAAGAATTAATTGAAACTAATAATGACAAGTAATTGAATCTAAGAATTGAAACTAAACAATTAATGGAAATGAAACTAGATTATCAATAACACGATTTTATTAATCTAATGAATAATAAAACAATGATTCAAATACTAAATTAATAATCTACTTTGTTCTAAAGTAATTAATTAAACATGAAACTAGATCTAAAACAAGATATGAAAAACTAATTAATTAACTAATTGAAATTCTCAAACTAAGTTCTAAAACTAATTAATGGAGGCTAACTAATCTAGGTCTAACTATCTACCATTAACAAAGAGTCAAGCTCTTGTTTTTATACTTTCAGATCCAAAAATCGTGCATGGGCTTGGAGCCATGTTTTGGGCCAGATAATCAGGCCCAAAACCCAATTCTTTCGGTCCAAAAAGGCCTCTTCAGCTATAGGTGGCTTCAACAGACTTTTCGTCCACTTTTGCTCCTCTGATTGGGTCAAGGCTTAGACCATTGGAAAGCTCTTTCCGAGCCGGTCGTTTTGACATAAGTTAGGCCAAATTCTGAGGTCTGAGTCCAAAGATACGGCCTTCGGAAGTTCTGCTGACTTTGAGTGCTGTTTCTGCCCGCGTCGACTTTTCAGCTTTTGACCCGGCTTTAGAAAGGCTTTGTCTTCTTGAATCTTGGCCTTTAATCACAGAACTCCTTAGCAACCGACCTTTGCTCCTTTATCTCGCTAAAGTGGCACATTTCTGCACATAATGGACTTTGAAGCCTGAAATGCATAAAAACACGTAATCAGTATTAACTCTTAATTATTACTCACATAATTGGTCTAAAAGTATGACTGTTACAGGGTTAAAACTACAGTTTTGGGCTCTTATCAGTATGTCCTTCTGCTCATATACCACAAACCCTTATACATTTCACAAAACATAGACATACATAACATATAATACTAAGAAAAACTAGAAGTGCAAAAAGTAAAGACATGTACTACAACAAAAATAAATATATCTTTCTATGCATACACTAGGAAGCTGCCTAGTCAAAATTTGTGCGGGGTAACTAACGACGTGGAGACGAACTCGAGCTACTCCTGAAGCATCTGGAGAGTGCTTGCCTAAAAGTCGAGCTGCTTTCGCTGAATTGAACTCAACTGCTGATGTAGTTGATGCTGACCCTGGTCGTCCTACTGTACAATGCACCTTAGGTGATACCTTCATAACAACTACTTTATTAGACCTGGGATCGAGTGTTAATTTACTCCCTTTTTATTTATATAAACAACTAAGTCTATCAAAACTTCAACCAACCAAAATGACTTTGCAGTTAGCCGATCATTTTATTAAGTATCCTAAGGGTGTAGCTGAAAACATTCTCGTTAAAGTTCAAGATTTTTACTATCCAGCCGACTTTGTTATTCTCGATACAGAAGTTTCTCATGATTCCATTCCCATCATTTTAGGGCGTCCTTTCTTGGCAACCGCCAATACCCAAATTAATTGTCGGGATGGCTCAATGACTATTTCTTTTGGAAATCTTTCTATAGAAGTTAACATGTTTAGACAAAAACAGGGACAACTAGGTTTGCCTGTAGAAGGAGAAGTGAAGTCCATTGAGAGTTTTATACCTCACATTAGTGCGGCTGACGCTTTAGTCCCCACAATAGTAGATACCCCTCTTATGGAAGAAGGCAAGGATCACAATTTCTACTCCCTAGAAGTAGATAACATCAAGGAAGATTTCCTTCGACTCCTTTGCAACCCTTTTTTGCCACCTCGCGAGTCCCCTCCTATTGACATCCACTCATCTCTTGACGCCATGACGGAATAAGAATTTTTCACCCTCTATCCCAGTGATTCTTCTTACCCACCTATTAAGGAATGTCTTGCATATCTCAAGGCCTCTAATGATATAGAGCTAAGAACACTAGTTGAACACCATTCACCCACCTCACATCCTCATGTCATTCATTCACCTTCCATCACGAATGTTCCTCGCCCTCTACCTTTTCAAAGAACCATTGAGTTTGTACTTGACCTTCTTGTTTCTCCTATGCTTCATAACTATCTAAAACCATCTGGTGAAGAAGTAACACCCAAGGACAAGCCACCTGACACTTTTTCATTTTTTTCCATTTCTTCCTTCTCAAAATTATCCACATCCCACGTATCTTCCACAACCATCAATTTTCTCACGTTCATTTACTTGGCATCCCTTTCGTAGGAGGATAAAGAAGAAAATGTATGCTCGATTAAGTTTTAGATCTATAAGGCTTTGCTCTCATTCCACTAAGCTACGTCATAGGAAATCTTGGTGCTTAATTCTGTTTGATGGTGCATTCCGTGTTAACTATTTATGAAAAGATCCACAATTGTTTAGATTATTGATATATGGGAAACTACATGTTATATATATATATATATATATATATATATATATATATATATATATATATATATATATATATATATATATATATATATATATATATATATAGGTATTAAGTCTAGGAATCGACTTTAAAAAGACCCAAGTTTTTATACAATACCACTTTTCTGGAGTATAGGCCAAACAAAAATTTTCAAACTTAAAAAGAGTTTTCCAATTTTGTTTGGGGGTGGCGTATTTTGGTATTTCATTTCAAAACGTTTTGCCACCCTTTGCCTATCATGTTTACTCCAGTAGAGTTTGTGTTAGTTCGTACATAACAGTTTAATTGTGTTTCATGTTATCATATCATTTTTACAATATTTCTATTATAGGTACTGCCAATTTTTGCCACGTTTTTATGGTAAATTCTTTCTTTATATCTTTACACTTTGAGGAAAAAGCATTCGATTGTTTGGGGGTGGGATAGAAACATTTGCAAAAATTAGGCACTTTTAGGATGTAAATTACGCACTTTTCTTTATATAAAAAAAATTAAAAATCATAAATATTGTTTATACTAGGCACTTAGTGATAATGGTATTGTTCCCTTTTCCATGATGATATTAGTCTAGAAATCTCACGCAGTACTTGAATTAGGATTTAATTTTTGAAACATAGATTAATACATAAGTAATAGTCATTGCATCTTTTCACGAACATCTTGCATGAGCATCCTTGATTGTACTTGGCAGTATTTTTCTGAGACCTAGGTTAGAGTACTTAATACATATCCTGTGAGCATCTAGCCTAAAAGCCTCATAAGAGTGAAATATTTGAGTGATGACGCAAGGGAAAAGTAAATTCCAAGTAGAGAAATCACACATCCACTTGCTTGATCACCACACCATATCCTAAGCGTGAATTTAGGCCCTCTTTGGATCGATATGGCCAGAAATTCACTCCTATATGAAATTTATTATCCGTTAGTCTCCCCACTGAGCCTTTCATTAGCCTTTTCACAAACCAAAAATTCTTTACCCAATAAAACAAAATAAAAAAAATAATAATAATAAAATCAGCCTACCTATCTAGATAAGTCTGAGAAATAGGATGAGTGAAGAAAAGAGAAGAGAAAAACCTGTGTAAACAGAAATTAGTTAGTTGCTCTAGAAAAGAAAAAGAAAAGAAGTTTCCATCCAAAGAAAAGAAAATAAAATTAAAATAAAATAAAAACTCCAAAAATAGAATAAAAGGAGTCAAAAACCCAAAATAAAAAGGCTAAAGATGGAAACAAAGTGTAGAAGGAAAAGAACAAGGTTTTCTCTAGTTACATAATATGAAGACCCTTTTTCTCAGACTTGTCTTTTTGAATATCTACTTCCTTCCTTCTTTAACCAACACCTACGCCCCGTATCACCTAATAAAGACTTTTAGCTCAATTAGGAATAGGTTGGTGTGATAGTAAGTGGTAGAGGTGTTTGATCGACCTCAGCTTTCTTGGATTGTCATTGAGATTATGAGGAAACATGTGCCCACTGCACACTGGAGTTAGCAAACTCGAGTGGAAAAATCAGAGTGTTATGTGTTTTGACACATTCCTTGTTAGAACCTACTTAGGCACGCTACATACCCAAAAGTTTTAGAAACGGACCTGCCATTGCATTTCATATCATAGTTCATTGTATAGTTGTTTATCTTAAGATGATTTGATTATTATTCATATATTAGCTTAGGTTTCGACTTGATTATTCTGTATTCATTGCTAGCGAGATATATAGATAATCAAGATATAAATAAGGAAACAATAGTTTTATTTCTTAGTCGTTGTAGTATAGATGAAGTTTGTGAGTACCTTTACTGAAAAACTCTCACAAGGCTATAACTCATCCACTATGGAAATCCTAGTGGTTTAAGGCCTTGTGGCATATGGTCAATGCAATCGCACTCAGTGAAACGAGAGTAGTTAGAACTCCATTTTTTGTCACTTATTCTAATTTCTCATATTTGCTTGAGGACAGGCAAAATGCTGTTTGGGGGTTGTTTGATAAGAGCCCAAAACTGTAGTTTTAACCCCTTAACAATCATACTTTTAGACCAATTATGTGAATAATAAATAAGAGTTAATGCTGATTACGTGTTTTTATGTATTTCAGGCATTGAAGTCAATTATGTGCAGAAATGTGCCACTTTGGCGAGATAAAGAAGCAAGGGTTGGTTGCTAAGAAGTTTTGTGATTAAAGGCCAAGATTCAAGGAGACAAAACCTTTGTAAAGCCCGGTCAAAAGCTTAAAAGTCAACGCGAGCAGAAATAGTGCACAAGTCAGCAGAACTTCCGAAGACCATATCTTTAAACTCAGGCCTCGGAATTGGACCTATCGTATGTCAAAACGACCGGCTCGGAAAGAGCTTTCCAATAGTCCAAGTCTTGACCCAATCAGAGGAGCAGAAATGGACGAAAAGTCTGCTAAAGTCAAAGCCAGCTGAAACGGGCTCTGTGGACTGAAGAAATTGGGCTTTGGGCTTGATTTTCCGGCCCAAAACATGACTCCTCAGCCCATGCACGAAAATGTGGATTTGGTCTCCTCCTTTACAAAAGACAAGACTTAACTCTTAAGTCATTGTTAGTTAGGTTAGAAGATAGCCATTAGAGATAGTTTTTTTAGATTTAGATCTAGCTTTTACATTCAATTAATTAGTTTAGAATCATATTTAGTTTTTAGAATAAAGTATTAGTTCTTCATTTCAATTTAGATTATTGATTCAATTCTTAGTTATATTTAGTTGTTTTAAATTCATTTTGAATCATTGTTCTTATTGTTCATTAGATTAGTAAGTAGTTGTTATTCATTCCATAATGACATGTTCTTATTGTTCTTGTGTTGGGAATGGTAGTATAGAAAATTCACATCATTATATTGTTAGTTAATTTAGTATAAATTCGTAGTATCATCATAATAAGTTAATTTCTTATTCAAATCATTACTCTCACCATTGTTCTTTGTGTTTGTTCAATTGAATTTGTTTAAGTCTTGAGAGTTAAGAGTGGAACGAATCCGTACTCTTATCTATATTGCATGAATCTATTTGAGAGAGTAAGGAAATATAATTGATAACATAAAAATGGTAATATTACGTATTAGTGTTGTTAACATTAATATTAGTGTTTAACTATTTTTATGGTTATCAGTTACTCAGAACTGCTGCTCCCCAACTAAGCATGAACTTAGTTACAAGGGTAGGAAGGGGAGTAGTACTCCATCTAGACTGAGAAAGCTGGTCCCACAGGAAAGAACTAATATAGAACCCGTTATTTTGGGTCTGTAAAACCCAAAGAATGTGAAGGATTGACTTAGTTATATCCGAAGGTTTCGTCGTCCCTACAAGGTTGTGTGCAATCCAAGTTGCCACTACTAGCTGGTTCTTCCTTAAAGAAGTCTGCCTCACACAGACTTCTTGCCCTCTAACATAGTCACATGCATCAAATCGAACACTGCGCCATGGAACTGCTAACTCTTGGATACCTCGTGTCGCACTTCGATACCCAAAACCGACCTAATTGCCTGCCTAGTCAACACATGCGTGCCTCCCCCAAACGAAACGGTAACCAAGCCTTCGTAATCACGAACTAAGCCGTGATAGAAAGCTTGAACAAGAGAAGGGGAGTAATGAGTGGTGGGTTCTAGCAAGAGTGGCCTCCAACCTCTTCTGAGGATCTGTCCCTTGAAGAAAACATCAAAAACCCTCGAATCAAATAGATTTGAAAAATCCATTTCAGGTACAATCTTTCGATTGGCAGCCATGGGAGGATGGTTTGGTTAAATTGAAAGTGGATATGAGGTGGGGTGAAGGTTTTCTAGTGGCAGTAGGAACTGTTTTTTATTTGGAGTAAATCGAGGCAAGGCGTGGGTTGGGTGGGCGCGGGCGCGCGTCGGGTTTGATTTCGTGAGCTATGGTTTTTTTGTGAAGAAGATGGTACGTCGGGCATTCATGTGGTTGGAATTTAAACCTGCGTACGACCGTCGATTGTTGGGTTTTTAGGGTTTGAAAATTTTGGCCCAAGCCCATATGAAATGTGGAAATACCGAAAAGGTCCCGTTCCATCTCATAACTCGTAAAATGCAAATCCCCGCTTCGTTACCGGTCCGATTGGGACAAACGAACTATCTAAACGATCAATGCAAAAAATCCTATCCAACGGTATATCACATGCTTTGATCCAAGGTTGTATGACTCACAAGATGATAGATGAACGCCTTAAAGCGTGAAGATGACATAAGCTGTATACACGAATGAGCTCTAAAAAGAATAGAGTATGCCAACTTGAAAACAAAGCACACGAATAGTGAAATGAATAAAAAAGAGTGTTATGAGAGCAAAGGGAACGGATGGTGGAAAGAATATAAAAATGTAAAATTAAATATTAATTAATTTTTTTGGATTATATTTTGAAAACCTATAAAAATATGGGTCGTTTTTAGTCAGATCCCTAAGACTCGAGTCAATCCCAACCAGATGGTTTGATTAGTCTATGAAGTTGGGCTCTGTGTTTTGGTGTAAGACACATGTAGACTGTAAATACTTTGCCCTCGCTTACCGGCTGAAGCCCACGGCAGTCTGGTGTTTAACATGTCAAACACCAGTCCTCCCTGATTGCACGTCGTCTGCGGGCATAGGAACTTTTTCCTGCACCAGGTGTGATGGTGTGAATTCTCTTCCAGATATCATGTTTAATATCAATCGGAAGAGACGTAAAAACTTCATAATCAGAGGGTACACATCTCCGTTGAGCCTTGCTCGATGGAGAAGAACTGTCTTTAGAAATTTTGAAAGGTTTGTAGAAGGGGGGGGGGGGCGGAGAAAAGAAGTTTTTAAAATTTTTGGCAACTGGAAATTTTGTAGGGTTTTAGAAAAGAGGGGGAAATTTTTGAAAATTTGTACAAAGTGAGTCTTTTAATGTCAGATTCTCGAGACAATAATAGAGAGGTGCATGATAGAATTAAACAGATCATGGTTTCACTTTGGGTTACACCATTTGTTTAATTTTAGAATTTGATGCCTCGTCGAGGTTTTTTTTTTTTTTTTTTTTTTTTTCCTTAAAAGATATCTCTAACAAGATAGAGGGTTTTTGCAAGAAGATAAAATCATACATTTATCCAGTATCATTTTGGTTACTCTGGGATGTAAGATTTTAAAATTTTATATCGTACAAAAGCAGTGATAAAAACATACCATAACAGATTATCTTAGGCAACTTTCATGTCGGTTCGAGTGAACCCAATATAGATAGACAAAGCTTCAATTATACGAGTTGGGGGATTTACTATGCAAGACATGGAATGTCCTGACCCGTGCGAATAGCGCGGTGATATAGGCGACCCTTAATAAGCAAAACTGATCGCAAACCGCCCCTAGATTATGTTTTTCTAGGGGTTGGTCTGTGTAGAATCCATTGCCAGTTTTGGAAAAACACATGACTGGTGTTGTATCGAGAATCCTCTATTATAAACACTGGAAAAACCAAGAACTTTTATAAAAACAACAAGGAAAAGCTATTTTTAACAAAAAGAGTGTAAAATAAAGAAAAAGAAAATTGTATACTTGCTCTATAGAGGTACACTACTCATACTGCGAGTAAAAGTGCTAACAAGAAATATGCAAGTATACGTGGACTCAAGACTCCGACACTTACAACCACATACTTTAAGTGGAGTGGTCTGGTTACCTTTTCTGATGTATTCCATAGAAGTAGATGTAAGGGAATGAAAGGATTGGAAATACATCACGAAACAGAGGATTTAATCCTCATAGATAGGATCTTCGAGAATGGTTTCTTCTATATTCGTAGACCGTAACTCATGATAGTGTTTTAGGCGCTGACCATTAACTTGGAAGGTGTTGTTATCCTTATGATCCTTCAAGGTGATAGCCCCATGTGGGGTGACTGCAATGATCATGTAAGGACCAATCCATCGAGTATTTAGTTTTCCTGGAAACAGATGTAACCTTGAGTTATAAAGCAAAACATTTTGACCAATTTCGAAATGTTTTCATAAAATATGTTTGTCATGAATTCTTTTCATGTTGGTTTTGTAATCTTTAGATAGATCATACGCATCATTTGGAATTTCTTCGAGTTCATTTATTTGTAGCTTACGCTTCTCACCTGCCGTATCGAGATTGTAATTAAGGTTTTTTATTACCCACAGGGAGTGATGCTCTAGTTTCACTGGCAGATGACAAGGTTTTCCAAAGACAAGCATGTAGGGTGACATCCCTATAGGTGTTTTAAAAGCGATTCGGTATGCCCATAAGGCATCATTTAGACAGAGAGACCAATCTTTCCTATTTGGATTAACTATTTTTTCTAAGATGCGTTTAATCTCTCGATTAGAAACTTCCACAGACCACTTGTTTGGGGATGATATGGAGTTGCAACCTTGTGGGTTACTCCATATTTTTTCATGACATATTCAAATACTCGATTACAAAAATGTTACCCGCCATCACTAATGATGGCTTTTGGAATACCAAATCTTGAAAAAATGTCTTCTTTTATAAAAGACATTACATTTTTGTTATCATTGTGACGACATGGTATGGCCTCGATCCACTTGGATACATAATCTACGACGATAAAGATGTAGATGAAAACGTGAGATGTGGGAAAGGGTCCCATGAAATCGATGTCCCATACATCAAAAATTTCCACTATGAGAATGGGATTTAAGGGCATCATGTTACGTTTAGAAATACGACCAAGATGTTGGCAATGAAAGCAAGCTTTACAATAATCAAATGCATCACAAAAGAGTGTTAACCAATAGAATCCACATTACAACATTTTAGATGCGGTTTTGTTAGCACTAAAATGTCCTCCACAAGACTATTAGTGACAAAAATAGAGAACGACAGATTGTTCCCAATCTGGAATGCAACGTCGGATAATCTGGTCAAGACAGTATTTGAAAAGGTAAGGATCATCCCAATAATAGTACTTTACTTGTGCTAAAATCTACTTTCGCTGATTTCTATTCTATCAGGGTGGAGTGTCTTCAGTCACTAGATAGTTAAGAATATCATCATACCAAGATGCGAACATGATAGCATAAAGGTGCTTATCAAGAAAAGAATCTGAAATGGACTCGAAATCACTGTCACTATCATTGGTTAATCTAGAGGTGGTCAGCCACCACGTTTTCAACTCATTTTTTTATCTTTAATCTCTAATGTGAACTCCTGCAGGAGAAGTATCCATCGGATTAATCTCTGCTTAGCATCCTTCTTCACGAGAAAGTACCTAAGTGCTGCATGATCTGTAAATTATGGTGTTTGAACCTACCAAATAAGGAGGAAACTTGTCTAAAGCATAGACAATGGCTAAAAATTCTTTTTCGGTGGTTGTATAATTTTGTTGAGCTTCATTTAATGTTTTACTTGCATAGTAAATAACTATCTGTGCATTATCATGTTTTTTACCCAGTACGGCACCAACAACATAGTCGTTAGTGTCACATATGAGCTTGAATAGTTTTGACCAATCAGGATGTTGAATTATAGGAGCAGTTATTAAGGCGGCTTTCAAAGTTTCAAAAGTTTGTATGCAATCTGAATTAAACTCAAATGGTGTATCTTTTATAAGAAGATTGGTTAAAGGTTTAGCAGTTTTTGAGAAATTTTAAATGAATCTTCTATAAAAACCAGCATGGCTTAAAAAGGCTCGTATATCACAGATGGTCTGCGGATTAGGTAGAGTAGAAATCTTATCTATTTTAGCTTTATCGACCTCTATACCATTTTTAGACACAATGTGACCTAACACTATTCATTTTTTTACCATGAAGTGACACTTCTCCTAATTAAAGACTAGATTCTTTTCCTGACAACGCGCCAATAGTTTAGAAATGTTGGATAGATAATCGTTGAAGGAATCCCCATAGAGAGAAAAATCATTCATAAAAACTTCCATGAATCTCTCCACCATATCACTGAAAATATGTAACATGCAGCATTGAAATGTGGCAGGTGCATTGCAGAGATCGAATGGCATACGTGCATAAGCATATGTTCCAGAAGGACAAGTGAAGGTGGCATTTTCTTGATCTGTTTCATTAATTAAAATCTGAAAATATCCTGAGTACCCATCCAAGAAACAGTAATAAGCATGTCCTGCTAGGCGTTCGAGCATCTGATCAATAAACGGCAGGGGAAAATGATCTTTTCTTGTGATAGCATTCAACTTCTTGTAATCAATACAAATCCTCCACATGATAGGAATTCGTTCCAGAATTAACTCCCCATCTGCATTATAGACCATTGTAATCCCATATTTCTTTGGTATTACATGGATAGGACAAACCCATTCACTGTCAGATTTAGGATAAATGATTCCGTCATCTAGTAATCGTAAGATCTCTTCCCGCACTACTTCTTTCATAGCTGGGTTTAACCGACGCTGTGGTTCTCTAGAAGTTTTAGAATTCTCTTCTAGATGAATTATGTGAGTGCAATCTTTAAATCAATTCCTTTTATATCATCAAGAGACTAACCAATTGCAGAACGATAATTTTGAATTACCCTAATCAGACGCTTTTCTTCCTTTTTTGTTAACTGGGAGGAGATGATGATGGGATGGGTGCCATCAGAATCAAGATAAATGTATTTTAAGTTAGGAGGGAGAGTTTTTAGGTCAGATGTGGGTGATTTGGGTAACAGGGTTTCCACAGCGTTTTGTTCTTCCACAGTGAACACTTGGGCTAGTGGGTTCTCTTTATGTTTGGGTAGATCATCATCTGAATTGTACAAGGGAACGGATGCCAAGCTGTTACTGGTCTCTTCTATATAATGATCTGTGTCGAAATCAGAGTCTCCAAAGGATAAGAATTGATGCACATAATTTTCTGGGAAAGTCTTGTCGCAATATTCTTGGACGACATTCTCTATCATACTCACTTCTCCTTCTAATTCCTCTTCCATATGCTGCTTCATCATCTTAAAAACATTCAATTCCACTGAAAGATCTCCGAAAGACATGGCCATAGATCCATTACGGCAATTGATAAGGGCATTGGTTGTTGCCAAAAAGGGACGCCCTAGAATGATAGGTATGGAATCATGAGCTACTTCGGTGTCAAAGATGACAAAATCCATAGGGTAGTAAAATCTTTTACTTTGACTAAAACATTTTCAACTATGCCTTTTGGGTATTTAATAGAGTGATCGGCTAATTGTAATGTCATAGTTATAGGTGCAAGCTCACGGAAACTGAGTTGTTTGAATAGGTAGTATAGTAGGAGATTATCGCTTGCTCCATGATCGAGTAGAGCAGTAGCTGAGTACTTATAACCTATAGTGCAAGGAACGGTCGGACGACCAGGGTCTTTATATTTGACGATTCCATTGGTTTCTGCGAGGGATGGAAATTATTTTGTAAGGAAGGCATCTTTTGGAATGTTAGTTCTTCTTTTATTGGTGCACATATCCTTGAGAAATTTGGCATGTTTGGGTAAATGTTTGATGGCATCTAGAAATGGTAGATTTATGGTTAGATTCTTGAATGTCTCTCTGATTTCATCAAAATTTTCATCATCCTTGAGTGTCATCAGGTGTGCTGGAAACAGTGCCTTTGGTTTGTATTTCTTTACTAGGTCAGGTGTGGGAGATGATGGTGTAAGAACTAGAATTGCTATAGGGACATTAGGAGGTATCAGTTTTTCAGCTTCTTGCTTTGGTAATATAGATACTGCAATGGGTATTTCTATAGGTGCAAGATCTTTAGGTAAGACTACTCTATTGTTAACTATTTTGCCAGAACGCAAGGTTGTGACAGCTTTAACCTCTTGTGTTTCAGTGTGATAATTGGTAGCTTGTTTTTGTCTTTGATGTAACAGCTGGATTGTTTGTTTTATGGTTGCCATGATATATGTTTCTTGTTTCATCAAGGATAACATCATCTCTGATGTTTTATCTAATGGGACATTAGTAGGTTTGGCAACTGGAACTAGGTCTCTTTGGTTGTTGATTGGTAGATTTTGGTAGTTCTGGTTAAAGTTGGATGGAACCATCGCTCTATTCTGATTGTTATAAGTACCTTATATATCCTTGTCTGAATTGATTGAATGTATTTTGTGGTTAGACATGATTTGTGAACCCTGGAGGTGGTTGAGTTTGTTGATTAGTATTCCATTGCAAAATTGGGTGTTGCCTCCATAGTGCATTTGGTACATTGAAAGCACAAACTTCTTCCGGTTGAAGTGATGTTATGTTGTTGAGCAAGGGACAATGGGTAGATACGTGATTTAGATCTAGACAGAAATTGCATGGTGCTATATCGATGTTCATGACTGGTTAGGGAGTATGGTCTTTTTGTTTGGTTGTAAGGCCATCTATCTTTCTTGTGAGGGTTTCAATTAGTGTTTTCATCTCTGGATCGGATTTCACCTCAAAGATACCATTGGCTTTAGAAGTACTGGGATGGAATGTTCTGGAATTGTCTGTGTCGCCCTAATGAGTACTATTTTCTACTTGGTCTTCAAGAAAGGTTGGAGCTTCTGTAGCACCTTTTTCTAAATAGTTTCCATTACTCATGATTAGTGTTATCAGACCCGGCCCGGCCCGGCAAGTTGACCCGGTGAACTGGCGACCCGGTCACCAAACCGGATTGGGTCACATAGTAGATTGTTTAAGCCGTTAACCCAGGCCAAACCCGGTTAACTCGTCCAGTTTTCTTGTAAACCGCTTTAACCCGGACAATTTAGTCCGAGCCGCCGGTCCATAACTAACTTTAGAAATTATAAAATTTTAATTTGTTGGTACTAAGACTCAAACCTTGGGTGACTATTAAACAAGATAGGATCTCTGTCATTACACCACAACATCTTTTCTTGATAGTTATTAACTATATAAGAAATATAAATAACATCTAATAGTAAACTAGTAAAGAAACATTTTAATTTTGAAAAACATAACTTGTATAGACTCAAACCTTGGTTTATTGGAAAATGAAATGGCTCTAAGACCACCTGGGCCACTAATGAAGTTGTGAAAATGTATGTACTAAGTGAATTATATAATATTTTCAACTTAAGTATTGACCCACTGGTTGAACCAGAGTGACCCACTGGTCGAACCAGAGTGACCCACTGGTCGAACCGGTGACCCAGTGACCTAGTTCCTTTGCCTGGTCAGTGTCCGGGCTGGGTCTGATAACTATGCTCATGATTTCCAGTGTGACTTTGTGTTCTTGGAGAAGACCTTTGAAAAAACATTGGACAAGAGTAGATTTTTCTAGTTTATAGTGAGGACATGAATGGAGCAGGTCAGAGAATATATCCCATGCTTTAGAGAATGTCATACTGGAGTTCAGGTTCAACTGTTGTTGCAAATTTACTAGGTACAAACTAGTAAATTCATTTTAAGTAGGGCAGTCAGCAGTGAAGGAGCTTTCCATCATGCTTCTACTTGGTAATTCCTATTTGATTGTTTGTTATATCTTATTTAAATGTCATTTTATTTATTTAAATATATTTTTGTTTTCCATTGAGCTGATTGACTACTGAAGAATTACCTAGAAAAGGATGAATGCATTAGAGATGCTGCTGGAATTGGAAATCCAGTTGGTACTGTGTCCGAAAACACGACCAGTATGTGTAGATGACATCCTTGTTATATTTTATGTGACTTGTTTGTTTTATTTTGTTTGTTTATTTTTGGGGTTGTTTGTTTTTCAGGTGACTCAAGTTCAACTCACCAAACCATGCTCTTTCAGTTGTCCTACGGGTTAGATGTTGGACATCCTACCTTATAAAAGGTTAGTTTGTATACTAGTCCTACTCCTAGCCATAATTCCTACCCAAAGACAATCACTTTTCTAGAGGCTCATAACTATTTCATTGACTCGAGTCTCCTATTGTCCTACCCCACATCCTCATCCCATCCTTTTTTTCTTATTTTTTTTAAGTGCAATTTCTTGCAAGTTTAGGATAAAACTTTGTCTTTATATTACGTATAAAATTAACTATCAGAAAGAAGACAACTCTACTGATAGAAGAAAGTACGAATCTGAACATTCCTTACCATCCTCACTGACGCTCTCACCTCTCTTCCTATGCACTACCTATAAATCCCAATGCAATATGTATAATGTTATTTGCTAACGTGATAAGATATGATAGAACCATAGTTACTTATTACTAGACTCTCTCTTGCTAACGCATACTGTTCTTATCGAGTTTTTGTTCTTACCGTACCCTTCTTGATTCACTTGCTATTTAATTTTGTATAGTCATAGTGGAATGAGGACTTCGTGATTAACAGATGAATAGATGGCAGCTAGGTTTTTTGGTGTTGGAAGTGCGCACAACAAGCTAAAATAGCGTCGTTAGCGTCATGTAATTTTTTTTTGTTTGCTTTATTGTGATTCTTTTGGTATTGGAATGATTTATTTTGTTGGGAGTCAAACTAGATGATAAATACTTGGTTGGATCGATGAAATCAATAGAAGTTAATTGTTTTGAATGTTGTCTATTTTTCTCGAGTGGATGTTGTACGTGCGTGCTTCCATATCATAAAGCAGGTTAAAGCGATTTTGGTTGTGATGTTTTGATAATGTATGTGGATGTTGTTTCTGTCATAAAACATGTTAATGAGATTTTGGTTCTGACGTATAGGATGCAGGTTGAGAAATGAATACAATCAAATACAAGAATGAGAAAAGGTTTTAAAAAAAAATTATTTTCATTTGGCTCACTTTTGGAAAAAGCAACATAATATCTATTAAAAGTGACACAACTGATCACTTTTATGTGTCGCTTTCTTTTTCATACGAGTTACATGGAGTTGATTCCCAAAAGCGACACAAGAAGTTGGGGGTTTTGTGTAACTTTTGACGTACTTATGTCACACTTTGGTTCAAAAGTGACACAACTAGTATACTTAATGTGTTGTTTTTGACGTACTTATGTCCTTCGGTCCAAAAGTGACACAACTAATATACTTAATGTGTCACTTTTGACGTAATTATATCTCACTCTGGTTCAAAAGGGATACAACTACTGTCACATTTGACAAGCCATGTGACACTCTTTCTTAAAAGTGACACAAGAGGTTATTCTTAAGTGTCATTTTATTAACAAAAAGTGACACATTTAGTAAGACTTTTGTGTCACTTTTGGTTGAACTTTATGTGTCAGGGGCTGTTAGGTCACTTCATAATTAATTTCAAAATTTACACAAGTGACTTCTTATGTCACTTAAAAAGTGACACAGAAAGCCCTTCCTTTAGTAGTGTTGTTGCATATGGTCGATGCAATCGCACTCCGCAAAACAAGATTAGTATAACTTAGAATAAATCACTCATTTGTGATCTTAGTTTTTTCTCTCATCCTTGCTTGAGGACAAGCAAGATGCTATTTGGGGTGGTGATCAGCTCCCAAATGTGCGCTTTATTACCCGTATATTACTGCATTACAACCCTTCTTACGCTTAATGAAAAGACAGCTCATAGCTTTTATTGTCTTTTTCAAGTTACAGAAAATTTCAGACCACTTATCATAAAAGTTGTGTTTTATCACCAAAATGAGCCTTAATCACGCTTATTATGAAGACCAGAAGCTGCTATAAAAAAGTGCTGAAAAAGTCAAAGTCAACGGTCAAAGTCAAAGGTCAAAACCCTCAACTCATAAGACCAAAGATGGAGGCCATTATCTCAAAATATGACATTCTCCAAAAACTATCTTGGTAAAAAAAAATAAAAAAGCAAAAGCAAAAAGTGAAGTGTGAGGTGTCTTAATTATAATGGAGAAGGAAAAATCAGTAAAAGGCAAAAGTAGGGGTATATAATTTAAAAGTTAGGGAGAGAGAAAGGCACCTAGACTTAATCTAGTGTCATGTAGGATTTATTTTCTTGTCTAGTTTTTCAATTAAGTCATTTACTTTATTGTTTTTCAATTCAATCTTGTTCTTGTTTTTACATTTTCAATCAATCAATCAATCTTATTTCTTGTGTTATTTCTTCAATCAATCATTTTAATTCCTTTTATTTGCTTTCAAGTTTATGTCTTTTCAATCTTCAAAACAACTTTAGTTTTCAATGTTCTTCATAACTTAGAACCAAAAACTTGTCTTAACTAAGATCCTACCTTCCTTTCTTCAACTCCCAACCATTCAAACTCTAAACAATCTATGATGAACCTTACTTCTTACAATCTTTTGAAGTTACTACCAGTAAACACGACTTCTGTGAACCACATCAAAATCTTTGAGATGCTCCAAACTAGACTACTTCAAGTAACTAGTCACAAAAGAAATAAATATGCATCTATCTAGTAGGATCTTGGAACATGTTATCCAAATCAAAGACATAAAGGTTCATTTAATCTTCACATGTTCGGTCCATTCCGAGGTGGAACAATTAATGGAACATATTAAGTTTTTACTTGAACTTTGAATGAGAATTCTACTTTATAGAATTATACCCACAATCTTTTCCTCGAATACACATTCTTGATACCCACAATTCAAAGATTCAAGACATACACTTGTAAAACATCCATTGATAAAAAAAACTGTGTCATGAAAATATGAACCCTAGCACGATTAAAAATAAACAAACAAGAAAAATCTTTACTCTAACAGAAAATCTTATAGATCCTAAAATAATTACAGTGTGTCCGATGCTGGTTATATATTATTTAGTTTCTTATTTATCATACATATTACTATTTCTGGTGTAAAAGATAACATTGAAGGCAGTACTTTGAATTTATTCCCCACTGAGAGAATTGGTTTATGCAACGTATCAGCCAATTTTGAGGCAATTTATTGTAGAACGTAAAAAAAAACCTTTCCTCAATATGATAATCAAATTACATCTGAATGGTCTATTAGAACTCTCAAGTAAAGAGTAGTCTTACTGTAAGTTTGATGTTAGAGTTTAGTCCTACTTGTAAGCACGTGTGACGTATGCTCAAAGGCATTCTACCCATTTCAAAATAGCAAACAACATGACCACAATCAACTAAGTTGACTGACGGTCAAGTAATAGAAGTAGGACCAAAAACTAATATTTAGGGATTGTTTGTTTTTTTTTTTAATTCAGCATTCAGAGCCTCTTAAACTTAAGTTTTAAACATTCAAAGACTCAAAACTTGTTTGTATTTTTTAAGTAGTTTAAGCATTCAGTGGTAGTTTTAGCATTCAACATTCCGCACCAAAGTTCCTCCTGAATGCTGAATTCTAATACTTGAAACAAGGAAGTCTCTTTTTGCCCTTTCTTAAGAACCCAATCTCAAGAACCCATCTACTTTCTTACCTTGATCTTTATGACTTCAAAATGGGTTATTCAAAATTTGATGCTGGCGTCACGGGTTTTTCATTTTTTAGGGTGAATGATATCCACTTTGTTAAAAATAGAATTACATATATATTTTTTGAAAGTAAACAAAATATGAAAATAAACCGTTAAAATATATTTGTGAAAACCTATTTTAAAATAAGTTTATTTATCATCTATTTTCTTCGATAATCCATCTCCCCTCCTTAAATCTAATATATATTTTATTTTAGAATAAATCAAGTTAGTGTTTAAAATACATATTGTAGGGTTTTTACCGATATCTCATGCATGATTCCTACGATATGTACAATTACGCTATATCACATGAATAAAATAGCGCAGCGGAAATAGAAGATCGTACCTTGGTCACAGCTTTCAATTCGAAGTTCCAAGCTTTGATCTACCGGAGAAGATGATGTTCTTCGCACACTCAAGATCTTCTTCTTCTCAACTTAGCTAGAGTCAAGTTCCAACCACGAACGGGAAGCAACCTTTGTTCACGAATCAAGAACCAAGAACTGACAATGGCTAGCAATGGAGGTTACCACCTATGGAATCTCCACGAAAAACTAGCTTCTACTTTAGAAAACGTTGGAGGCCACCATTAAAGGGAGAGAGAGCTTTGCTTGTTTTTGGGATGATCAATATGTGAGGGGGTGGGGGTCTATTTATAGAACTCTCCCACCTCCTCAAAATTGGATAGGATAGAGTCCCATACTTATCCAAAATCAGCTAAGGATAGAGTCATATACTCATCTAATGTAGGCTAGGATAGAGTCCTACACTCATCCCAATACCTGGTGGTTATCCTTATCTCTGTGGTTTATTCTTATCTTGGTGGGCATTTATCCATATTAGGTCTGACCCAGCCTTATTTCCAACATCTCCCACTCGCCCACAACGGCGAAGAAGGTTTCTAGAGAAGCATTTAAGTAGAATGCTCAGCCATTTGTGTGTCTCACACGGCAAATGATTCATGTGACCCTAGCACACGTATCATGATATCTGTGAAGTAGCAAGCAACAATGAAAAGCACGACACAGTGATCTACCATGAAAGTGATCTTAAAGAAGACGAATACGGAAACCTAATATCCGGAGAGTATGTGTATACCCCAAGATCTGTTTGTTTCATCACTTTGACAAAAAGCACTCATCCCTATGAGTCCACACTATAAAGTCAAAAACGTATCACATGATTCACAATTATCATCAATTGTCCTAGCCAGGTAGAATCCAAGTGATTGTGTGATAAACCTTCAGTTCTTTTACCCTTTGCACGCAAGTCATTGTCGTCAGAGTTATACTAACTTCCCAGTATACATCCAGTCAGCCTCATAGTAAGAGCTTGTGGGGAGTAAACCAAAGTTATGAGTAGTCCTCTTATTTTCTTGACAAGGTCAAAAGTTCAAGGAGGGTACCATTCGATATGTTTTAAACAAAAAACCTATCAATTGAGCTCACATAGCAAGAATTTTTAGGGATATTTATTTTCTTGCTCTCAAGTGGTCAAACATACACATGTTGTGTGAAAACATGTCATGGTAAGAGTATCTAATTTGTTTACTCAACAATAGATATTTGTATGTCCACTCATACCATGCAAGTGTTGTCATCCCTAATGACAATTCCAAGGATACTTTGCTCCCACTTGGCAACAACCGTTTGTAGGTTTAGACAGAATCTTCCCTATGAAGCCTGTTTCTTCTTATCCAATTATAAGAAGGGGCATGACTCGGCACTAGGTCCACCCTTTCTATAAGGTTTAGTGACTTGTCAAGCTAAAACGCCCACTGTTTAAAATGGAAGTGACTGTTCATGTGAGTGAGCCAGTCAACCCTACTGACATACATATGAAATGATTAACAGTATAATGAGAATGCAATCGATCTGGAAATAATGCATGTTTATTCATTAAACCATCAAAGTGTTCTTAGCATAATCACATCCTTTTTAACCCAAGCATTTTTACATGTGCAAGGAAGAGTTCCTTTGGAATAGGTTTGGTCAATGGATCCGCAACCATTTGATCAGTGGATATATGTTGTAGAACCACTTTCTTCTTCAGTATCATTTGTCGTACGTAGTGGTACTTTAACTCTATATGCTTGGTTTTTCTATGGTACTTTGGATCTTTAGTATATGCAAAAGCAGCCATGCTGTCAGTCCAGATGTGGACTGGTTCAGCAACTCTTGAGAACACTGACAAGTGTTTGATGAATCGTCTATGCCACACAGCTTCCTGTGTGGCAGAGCAGCATGCAATATACTCAGCTTCCATAATTGAAAGTGTTATGGAAGTTTGCTTCTTGCTGCTCTAGGATATAGCACCTCCATTCATTATGTAGGTATATCCTGAAGTTGACTTCCTCTCATCAAGGTCTCCAGCCCAGTCGGCATCGGAGTACCCAATCAGATTAAGATATTGGTAACCAAGCGAGTAGTCCACGGTGCCTTTGAGATACCTCATTATCTTCTTGACAGCCTTCCAGTGTGCGACCCCAGGATTTGTTTGGAACCTTGATACTAACCCAACTGTATAGCAGATGTCTGGCCTTGTACACAACATTGCATACATAAGGCTTCCGACTGCGCTTGAGTATGGTACATTTTTCATAGCCTGAGTTTCAGTAGGATTCTTGGGAGACATTTCAGAACTCAAAAACTCTCCTAGACTTACTGGGAGATCCATTTGCTTGCAATCAGTCATGTTGAATCTTTCCAAAACCTTCTTGATGTATGTCTCCTGAGACAAAGACAACAAGCGTTTGGGTCGATCTTGAGTTATTTTAACTCCTAAGACATAACTAGCTTCACCCATGTCCTTCATTTCGAAGTTTAATGACAACCACTCCTTAGTGGAATTTATCAATACCTTGTTGTTACCTGCTAACAAAATGTCATCCACATATAGAGATAAAATCACAAAACCATTTTTAGATGTCTTGACATATACGCAATGATCCTCATTTACCATTTCAAATTTGTCTTGAAACATAGCTTCATGGAATCTCATATTCCACTATCTAGAGGCCTGTTTTAAACCATATATGGATCTGTTTAGTTTACACACTTTGTGTTCCTGACCCTTGATTGAAAAACCAGTGGGTTGATCCATATAGATTTTCTCTTACAATTCTCCATTGAGAAAAGAAGCTTTAACATCCATCTGGTAAAACTCTAAATCCAAGTGGGCAACCATTGACAAGAGGAGACGTATGGAGGCAAATCTCACTACTGGTGAGAAGGTGTCCTCATAGTCTATTCCTTCTTTTTGGGTGTAACCTTTTGCAACAAGCCTAGCTTTGAATTTGTCTATATTTCCTTCCGCATTTTTCTTGATCTTGAGAACCCACCTGTTTCCAATAGATCTCCTGTTTGGAGGTAGATCAACTAAGTCCCATACTTTGTTTTTCTTCATCGACTCCAATTCTTCCTTCATAGCTTCCATCCATTTACTTGTATTAAACCCAGAAATAGCCTCCTTGAACGTTTTAGGTTCATCAGATATTTCCATAAGTGCATTGGTCATATTTTTCCATAAGTTCATGAAAGTTTCATCTTCGCCAATGCCATTTCACGGAATCAAGGTTCATGAAAGTTTCATCTTCAGCCTTTGTTCAATAATAAGGTTATCAACTTCGTAAAGTTGTAAATCCTTATCAACCTCACCCCTCATTGGGTATTGATCCTCTAAGAATCTGACGTTACGTGCTTCTATTTCTGTGACATGCCTTTGAGTATCCTCCCTTAGGAAGACATACCCATTAGAAGTCTCATTGTATCTTATAAAGACACACTTCTTTCCAGGAGCACTCAACTTCCCAAATTCTCAATTTTGAGAAGTGACAAAGGCTGCACACCCCCATGGTCTAAGGTAGTTCAGAGCGGGTTGTCTACCAGTCCATAGTTCATAGGGTGTTTTGTCAACAGATTTTGAAGGAACTAGGTTAAGTATGTGCGTAGCTGTTAGCAATGCATCACCCCAAAATGAGATGGGCAAGTTAGCCTGAGCCATAATAGACCTAACCATGTCCAGTAAAGTTCTATTCCTTCTCTCAGAGACACCATTCTGCTGAGGGGTATAAGGAATAGTTAGCTGTCTAGCTATACCCTTATTTTCACAAAGTTTCTTAAACTCATTAGAAAGATACTCACGTCCGTGGTCAGTTCTTAAGGCTTTTATTGTCCTATCAAGTTGATTCTCAATAAGGTTCTTGTACTTTTTAAAACAGTCCAAGGCGTCTGATTTGTGAGACATCAAGTACACGGTCCCATAACGTGTATAGTCATCTGAAGGTAATGAAATACAAATCCCCATGCCTTGCTGTTATATTCATTGGTCCACAGATGTCTGAGTGAATAAGTTGTAAAGGATAAGTTGCCCTTTGGGCTTTCCCAAAAGGTTTCTTGGTAGCCTTTCCAGCAAGACAACTTTCACAGGTTTCCATTTTAACAGAGGTTAAGTTACCTAACAACCTTCCCCTTGCTAAGCGGGTCTATCCCATCGCGGTCCAATATGTCCTAGTCTAGCATGCCACAATTGACAACCAACTATTTTAGACATAAAAACTTCAGTTTGTGATAAGTGTAATGTCATAAAAGAATCCATTAAATAAGCATGACTTATCAAACTGTTATTTAAAGATATCTCAAGCGAGTTCTGGGAAAAATTAAACACATTGGATTCTTGAAGTAATTTCAAAACTGATAAAAGATTTCTCCTAATTGAGGGTACAAAGAGTACTTCTTCAATAAGGATGGATCTCTCACTCGCAAAATCCAACCTACAAGTGCCTGTGCCCAAAACATCAACTACACTTTGGTTTCCCATGTGGACTCTCCGAGTTCCTTGTGGAAGTTTCTGGAAATCTTCAAACAGGGACCTATCCCGACTTATGTGGTATGTCGCTGCTGAATCTACAATCCAATATTATGATGAATCGGGAAAGATGACAAGATTTTGTCATATTGACAAGATTTAAAGTAAAACTTACCTCGGGGAGAAGGACATGTCCTAGCATAGTGTCCCATCTGATAACAACGGAAGCATTCAACACTAGTCATGTCTATCGACTTCCTAGGTTTCTTTTGCTGTGGGTCAGGCTTGACCTTTTCCTTGCCTTTCCCTTTTCCACTTTTCTTGTTCCAAGGAGCCTTCCTCTTTTTGGAGTTGACAACATTTCCTTCAGTTTGAACAACAGGCTTTTCATTGAGAAACCTTTTCTTCCTCAAGCTCACATTTCCTCCGCAGACTGTGCAAAGTTTGTGATCTTTGTTGTCATCGTCAAGATAAGGCGAAATTGTTCCCAAGTTTTAGGTAAAGACCTAATGACGGCTTGAACTTCTTTGTTCATTTGATAGGACACATCTGCTTGGGCTAACTCAGCAACCATGTTCCTCATCACCGTGCAATGTTATGTCATAGAGGTATGGGGCAGCTTGATAAATTTGTCAAAGCTCATTTGTAGCCTCCTCAGCTGTGCAGTACCCCCAAGGTCCGCTTTTACTACTTCCCATAGCTCTTTAGCCGATCCAAGGCCATCATACCGCATCATGAAGTCATTCCTCATGGTGCCAAGTATGGCAATTCGGGCAACATTGTCTCTGCTTGTATATTCATTGTACCTTCCTAAATGCAGCAGTATAAGCAGCTTGTGTTAATCTTTCGGCGGTAGGTTCTGCTACTGTCTTAGTTATTACGTCAATGACCTTCCTATCTGCCAGAATTAACCTAACTTTCCTAGACCAAAGTTCGTAATTATTATCGTTTAACAAGTCCTTTTCAGGTAGCATGGTAAATGGGGATTTTCCATCGGGTCTATCAAGTTTGAATTCCAAAAATAAGATACTACGAATAAGAATCATCTCTTAAAATAAATCTAAGTAATCCACATTTTTACATATGAGATGATAATGATAATCTACTAGCATGATTCTAGCCATTAAATAAAATTAATGCATTTGACTATCAATAACATAGAATATGCAAAAAATCTACTACTTAAATTTTATTTACATGCAATAGTAAAAATCCAGATTTAAATAATTACTGCATAGTAAAAATAAACATCCTAATGTCAATTTTTATCGTGAAAAAAATACAAGTGAAAAATCCTAAAATTTCTAGAGAAATAATCTCAGAAAATAAATTTTCATGTAAAAATTTCTAAGGAAAAAAAAATTCCTAGAAAAAATTTCCACTAAAATTTTAATTAAAAATAGCCAAATTTAATTAAAAATTTCCCATAAATAATTTATTTTGCAAAAAAAAAAATTTAAGCAATTTCTAATTAATTTTAAACAACCTAATTATTTAAAATTAATTAAAATATTTTGAAAAAAATGCAGTTTTTCAAAAAAAATGTAGATCACAAGATCAAAACTACAAACAAAAGTATGCAAACCATGGAAAACCTGGCTTGATACCAATTTAGGGTTTTTACCGATATCTCATGCATGATTCTTACGATATGTACAATTACACTATATCACATGTATAAAATAGTGCAGCGGAAACAGAAGATCGTACCTTGGTCACAGCTTTCAATTCGAAGTTCCAAGCTTTGATCTACCAGAGAAGATGATGTTCTTCGCACACTCAAGATCTTCTTCTTCTTAACTTAGCTAGAGTCAAGTTCCAATCACGAACAGGAAGCAACATTTGTTCACGAATCAAGAACCAATAACTGACAATGGCTAGCAATGGAAGTTACCACCTATAGAATCTCCACGAAAAACTAGTTTCTTCTTTAAAAAACGTTGGAGGCCACCATTAAAAGGAGAGAGAGCTTTGCTTGTTTTTGGGATGATCAATATGTAAGGGGGTGGGGTCTATTTATAGAACTCTCCCACCTCCTCAAAATTGGATAGGATAGAGTTCCATACTTATCCAAAATTAGCTAAGGATAGAGTCCTATACTCATCTAATGTAGGCACCTGATGGTTATCCTTATCTTGGTGGGCGTTTATCCATATGAGGTCTGACCTAGTCTTATTTCCAACATATATCATAAGTAAAATTATCGGAATGATTTATATTCAGCATTGAGAGCCAGATTATTCGAACAGAAAACAAATATGTGTTTCAGCCAATCAACATTTAACATTTAGAGGGCCATTTAGCCTTCAGGCTCCGAAAAAACAATCGACCACCCAGGACCACTGTCTAAAAAACCCAAAACAAAACGTCAACCTGGCGGGTCGAGACTGACTCGAGACTCTCGAGTTTAAAACCGTCGCACCAAAATATCATGGGGGCATCCCCAGTAACCCAATCATCAAACTCCATCTCTCTCCCCCAACAAAACCTTTTCTCTTCTAGTTCTCTCTCATAGTCATCCGTCAACTTTCTCTCCTCTCTGTCTTCAATTTATCTTATAATTCACCTCGTCACAACGTATACATCTTTTCCTTCAAAACATATATATTACTGTTTATTTATTTTCACCTCTTAATCTATTTAATATATTCATTCAGGTCTTGAGTCAACGGAACGGTATGGAATAAGTCAAAATTCAAGAAAAGAAAAATGGCATCTTCTGATGACGAGAGTGAGACATTAGCACAATCTGTTACAAACTATTCATTCGAAGATGACAAGGGAGTACCAATATCTTTTTCTATTTTACCTAAACAATGTTGCCACGTCGATTCCGTAAAAAGTGCCGTGTTTTTAAAAGGGATAGCTGACGATGGAATTCAGAAGATATATAAACAAGTAACAGAATGGAAGTATCAACTTATTGAACATTATCAGCAACCTGAAATTTCAGTGCTGTCGAAAGAAAAGAATTGGATAAAGCTTTTAAAACCGAGGAAGAGTTACGAGGATATTGTTAAGTCAGTTTTAGTTACTGTCAACTGCCTTCATTTTTTCAAGAAGCATCCAGAAACTTCTGGAAATGTAGTTTGGGACAAGTTATGGAAAACGTTCAGGTTTGTTCGGTGTGATTATTAGTCATAGCTTATTTTATGTATTAGTCTTGCTGATTTGTTTTGTTGTAACGTGCAGCTCTTATGAGGTTAGACCATGTGAAAGTGATTTGTTGGGTCACTTATCTTTGATCAGGGCTGCAGTGAAGCAAGATGAAGCATTATCAAAATCCGAGGTGAAGTGTTAAATGCTCTTTTGATTGTTTTGGTAGTTATATGTTATGGTCTTTTTGATTTGGATGGGGTTTGGATTGTTACTGATGAGCATGGTTCATCTTTGGTTGGTGTGCTTTTTGACTTGACAATTCAGGCTTTTAGGTCATGGGTAATAATTTAAATATGGCATACTTGTTTCTGTATTTGAAGTATTGGGATCTCATGCTTATTCGAAACTGGTCTGTCTTGGAATATATATATCTCAGTAGTCTTTAACCAGCCATACTCAATGCACATTGTTTGTGAGACCCATACTATACCAGTATCTACGTCCTTGCTTGGTTAGAAATGGATTGGAAGGAAAATATTTTTCCAATTGTTGTCAAAATGATGGGGAATTACTTGTTCGAAACTCGAATGTGAAGGAATGTAATTTCCATTTTCTTTTCACCATATACTTGACGTCATGATAAATTGAGAGTTTAGATCAAAGGACAAAGATAGTGAGTTTTGGTAAAGAATCAGCGAGGTGGCATCCCGGTATAGTGGATAGGGTTGGACTTGAGGCAGTCGAGCTTTTCTATATTCAAGCTCGGATTGTTTTAAAACAAGCCGTAAAATATTTTTCTGGCTGGGCATATATTGCAGTCAATATTGTATAGGTAGAACTTCTACCATATAAGGTGGGCAAGGCCGACACCTAAGCTGCTAGGTTCTAGGTGCTCAAATTTTCTTTCTTCTTATATAAGTTAATCTATAGGAAATGTACAAAGAAAGAAAAAAATGATGAGAAAAGAAATCAAGTTTTACTTCATAAAAATGTAGAAGACTTCTCCAACCAAACACTTCAGAATTTTGTATCCAAGTAACATTGACTTCGGCTACCTATTTGAAGCAGGAAATGGGGACACAACTCAGTAAAAAGAAACTGTTACTATTTTATACTTACACAGTTAAGTAAGAAGAAACTATTACTGTTTTATACTTACACAACTATTGCTTGGGTTAAGACCTTACAAAGCTCATCCTTACAAATAAGTTACTATGCTAGTGGCATATCATGGAGCTGTGACTATGTTAATAGGTTATGCTTTTAGTTTTTTATGGGTTAAAAGAAACCCTAGTTTCCTATTGTATGCATAATAATGTCCTTGTGTCCGACATGGATATACGTCATACATAGAACTTTTTTTGTGAACATGAAGTATCCATGTTACACAGCTTTGTACTGATCATTCTCTTTTGAAACAGTTTCTTATGACGTTTTTGGAAAATCCACTGAAGAGGAAAGAACTTGACGAGGTTAGTCAAGGCGATTTAATCTTTTATGCAGCCTCTTTCTTCTCTGTAGATATACCTCCTTGAAGATCTTCTTTCTGATTAAAAAGTAGCCCACTTGTCTGAAGAGTTCTGTTTAGCAGGATATGTATTCCGGATCAGATGCCAAAAAAGGAAAATTTATAGTTGATGATGATGAAGACTTGGGATATATGGGGCTTGATGTTGGAGATGAATCTGATGAAGAAGCTGAGCTATTTGATTCTGTTTGTTCTATTTGCGACAATGGTGGTGAACTACTATGGTATACTACATTTTTCATTCTTTTTTACTTCAACATTTTGGTCTACTTATTTTCCTTTTCGTGATTTTCTGTCTTCTTGTTTTTGTTATTACACATGTGAGTATGTGACTTGTTATGTTTGAGCCATTCATTTAATGTGAACAAATCCTGTTTAAAGAATTTCAAGTACTATATCAAGTCTTCATTGATACTGCATATTCAGAGACAAAGTCTAGCCTTCTATATATATATTGTTTTTCAGATATCGGATTCAGAAGGTTCTTTTATTAACACACTACTCAGTCTGATACTCTGTTTCATGTGTATTTCTTAACAACTTATAATTTTGAAAATGTGGTATGACTGTTGCCATATATTTTGATCAAATTGTCTTGGTAAAGATGCTGAGGTTAAGTAAATGTGGCTAGTGGTTCTGAAGTCTCAACATCTTTTTTATTTCATGTTTAACTTATTGTGATGCATCATTAGAATCATCTCGTTTTATCGAATACAGTATGCATCCTTAAGGATGTTTTGGAATACAGAAGATAAAAAATGTAGACAATTCTTTGCTTTGTAAGTAACAAAGTAACATCTGCACGGCTGTTTGTAGAACAAATATGTGTCGATAAATTAGAACACATTTGTGTGTGTTGGGCACTTTCAAAATGGAAAAAAAGAAAAAAGAAAAAAAGAAAATCCGTATTGTAGGGCTGTAAATGGGTTGGCCAATCCAGAAGCCCCATTGACTCGGATTCTATAACTTGAGAAAAAGATCTTATTTTGGAGTCCAATTAAAATCCTGATTTGTTTTAGCCAAATAGTTTGTTGGGTTCTGGAAATCTTAGTTCGATCTGACAAGGGCTTGACCCAAATGTTATATGCAATAATAGTAGATCCGTAGAAAGATTAGGTGTTATATTATTTTACCAGCATATATAGACATAAATCGTTGGTGGCCTGGTGTTGACATCTCGATCGTGCTCTAGCTGATTCGGTTTCAGGTTTGGTGCAGCGCTCAGACACCCTATAGTCTGAACAGACCTAGGTTGTTATGTGTTCTCAGATTCTGCCCAGGACTGAATTCACATACTTGACGGTCAGACTGGGCCTGCATTTTTGTAGGTCTAGCTCAAATGCGGCCAATTGACGGCCTGCTAATTTGGTTTTGCCAATTTTTAACTGATGTAGGATTAGTTCTTGCATAATTTTGCGTGCGCTGGCTTGAAACTCATTGCTAATATTGTTGTTGTTCCACTATTGGTTTCATTTACCCTACCGTTCGATGTGAGACTTATGGATATTGTACTTGTTTTTTGAAAAGGCTTACTTGTCTGTTTTATTCTTTGGTTCAGCTGCAAGTGAAATGGTTTATACTTATTATTTGCCTCGACTGCAAGGGAAATGTTATCTGTCTTTTATCTTTCCAGCTTCAGTTGTAAGGGAAATGTTTCATGTTTATTTGTTTATTTATTTTTAATTCAGCTGCGAGGGAAGATGCATTAGGTCTTTCCATCCAACTGTTGATGATGGTGAAGATTCATTTTGCGAGTCTTTGGGCTATACTAAGTCTCAAGTGAAGGTATGGGCCTGTGCTAGTGGCTTTTATTTTTACTTTATACTCTAATGTTTGTTGTTCGCCCTGGAGTTATACTGATCGTTGTGCAATGTTATGTGGGTTTATGCAGGCGATGCAGAGTTTTTTGTGTTTGAACTGTCAACATAAGAGACATCAGTGCTTTGCTTGTGGAGAGTTGGGTTCTTCTGATAAATCTTCTGGTACCGAGGTATGCTTTTAGTATGAGGTTGAACCTCTGTTTAAAATAACTAGTTGGCTGGAAAGCTTGACCCATAGATCATAATTCCTAATACTGTTATTGAAGCGGATCCTCAACTGTCAATGTAACTGGAACTCCTAGATCCAGTCTGGTTTTCAAACCTATGGTGTTAGTTGAATCCTGTGGTTGTCAACTTGTATGTGTATTTTGATGGTCTCTGCCACTCTTTGGGAACCACACAGCTGCAATTCCGACGATTTCACAAGAAAAGATCTTACTGTTTGCCTTGGCCAAAAATTGTTTTTTTTTTCATTGTACACTTTGATTCACCATTTTTTATGTTTTATTTCACGTTTTAACCAGTTTTAAGATGGATGAGTGTAGGAGTACGTTGTAGGAGAGATAGGCTTACTAATGAGATTGTTAGTAAAAAACTAGGAGTAGCGCTTATCGGCTGAAAATTTGAGAAAGTAGATGTTGTATGGATCTAGACAACATAGACCTACTAATACACCAGTACAGGGAGGAAAAGTAGTTTTTATAAAAGTTAAGAGACCAAGAGGGTCAGAGGGAGGCCAAAATTAATGTGGGATAAAGTAATTTGGAACTATTTTAATAAATTAAGTATACTATTCCGTGCACAATGGTTGACCAAATTAAGTACTGTAAGCTGTTTAGGTATAAAATACACGAGGAGAACAAATCAGTGGTGGACAGGCGAGAAGTGTTATATATTTTCTGAGGCTAGAAGGGAGAAAGAAGCTTCTAGAAGGGAGAAAGAAGCATCTACAGATTATAGCGGAGATAATGTCACAAGAAGCTTTCAGAGGAGACCCGCGAGGGCTGCGAGAGAGAGGGAGATGAGGAGTAAAGTGCTTGAAGGGGTGGATTTTGAGAAGAGCAGGGTTCATGCCTTCATGGAAGCATTCTTGGCATTGCTTCACTAATCTCACAAAAATTTCTGGAACTGGAAAGAATGAAAGAGATAGGGGTGGTGGTGACTGTATTAATTGGGAGGTCTGTGGAGGAAGAGTAACAGTTATTGGAGTAATGGAGTTTGGTAAAGTCTGGGGTGCTAATGCCACCAGCAGTAGAGGAAAGATTCTGAAATTATTAGATGATAGTGAAGCAAGGAATGAGGAGATGTTGGGAAGGGGGACTGGACTGATGATAACCAGTACTATGAAGAGCTGGGAGATGGCGAAGAGGACGACGAAGACACTAAAATGGACCTTGAAGGGGGGTGCGTGGAAGTGAGTTAGGTGATCACTGCTTCTGGTCTTTGAAGTGCCTTGAGTGCCATCTTGAATCTTGATGGTAGAACTTAGGTTTTGGGATGTTTTACAATTTATGTTATCTGGCCTATTTTTTGCAATTTGTACGTCTTTTGTTGATCCTGTAATGAAAGGATTGGATGATATGATGTTCAAAACTTCAAATAGGAAGAGCTATGTTGTGGTGTGACTTGATGTAATATACTCCTCGGTTGGGCTGTGGTGAATTTCCTCTTTCACACCTTGTTCTTATAAAATTTTACTTTTCTACCAGCTTAAAAAAAAAAAAACTATGCTTTTCTGAGGTAGGTGGGGTATATAGGTTTTGTTCTTGGTCCTTGAACATTAGCTTTGCTTGTGTTTTTGGTGGTGATGTAGTGGAATGCTAGCGCCCTGCTGCCCATTTTAGGGTAGGACCATCCTTCCCCTCTAGCAACAAAAAATGTGACTTGTTGACGTTTTCTACAAGTTTTCTTTACAGCACCTATTCCAAAAAACCATAATTCGACTTAGTGAGTTAACTCACTGCCTTCCTACAAACCAAATCCAGATGCACCAGACCTTTGGAAACCCCAGTCCCATTCTCCTTGAAACTGAAATTGTATTTTGCTCCCACTCACCAATCACTACTCATAAAATGAAGGCTCGATTTCAAAATATCGCACTCTTTGGCAACCAAGCCCCAATTTATCCATCCCAAAGATATTATTGGGTGTTGAAGAGGATCATGATAAAAATTCATTTGAAAATGCAATTAGAGATTCATAAAAGAAATTATTTCTCTAATTAAATCAATCAAAATTGGATCTATAATTTCTTCATGATTTTGGGTCTTCCAGATTAAGTTTTCTAGCACTGAATTTTTTAGTTGAACATTGAAGTAGATTTTCTTGACATTGATGAAGGACACTATCAATGGCAGCAAATAAGAAAAGATTGTTACGAAGGGGGCGACCCAATCTGATCTCAAAGGTGTAGCCTTGATGCTTTTATAATAAGCAAATGATGAAAAGTAACTACAGAAGAATTAAACTTCTCATTTTCTAAGTTTTTTCATATGTTTAAAGTGAAGAAGGAAGGAAGTAGAAGAAGATAGTGAAATTACGTCTTGTCCATTTTATTCTCTTTTGTCTTTACCAATTTGCCCTTGGCCACGGTGCCCAGTTACTTCTTTTTGGCATTTAGTTGGGTAGGGGGGCAGGACGCTAACAATTCTCTAGCAATTGGTGGGTTTATCTCCTACGGTGATGTTACTGAGTAAAACCATTGCTCATGGGATTACATGAACAATTTGGTTGGAAAGAAATCAAAGGATTTTTGACGATAAGTTTTTGTGATTTAAATAGTATTATTTGTAATTGCAAATACATCATTTGGGGTTGGGTATCTCATTTTCCTACTGTTAGGAATTTGAATTTTGATTCAATTGTAAGTGATTGGGAAGCTATAATGCAATTTTGATGCAACTATTATAAGGGTAGTGTGAACCTCTCACACTGATATTATAATACAATATTGTTTTATCGACCAAAAAATTCTCTGGTGATGTAATAGCTCTATTATACCAATATATTATCTTTTACTGATACATATTCATAAAGGCAAGTTGACTAATAACAGAAGAGAGTGGAAGAAGAGAAATTTTCATATGAACAAGAAAGTAATTGGTTTTAATTCCCAATATGGGAATACGCGTCCCTCACGTGTGGCTTGACATTGGAAGAGAATTCATGTAGATGCCACATGGGACAAAGGCTTGATGATGATCATCATCATGTAGATGCCACATGATGATGATGATAGTGATGGTTTTACTGATAAAAATGAGGCTTGATATAAAAACGAAAACAATATAAGGAGATCCAAAAAGTCTAACCTTGTTTAGTGTTTTTTTTGTTAGATAAAAAATTGAATAAATAGTGCAACAAATGATCATCTCAAATCTTTTCAACCGACACACCAGTCCCTCTGTACACTCCCATATCAAAAGTGGACCTACACCTTGAATGAAGGTATGATTTTTGGTGGAGATAATTTCCCTACTATTAAGATCATCCTCACCAAAATTTATTTCTTTTGAATATGTTTCGTCTTGGTTAAAAGAGTTTAAGTAATTGTAGGAAGTTAGATAAATCCTACAAACTTGAACACAACTTTGGCAAGGTAGCATATCGAGAACCAATTTTTTGTGAGGATGGGCTTCATGGTTTGGGGATTATCTCCACAAACATTAACCCTTAATTTGTAGTGTAGGTCCTGTTTTTAAATAGGATGGCTCTACCCCTATATATTTGATACAGAGAATGATGTTTTAAATTAAGCATGTTTTTCACCCTAATGTAGCAACCAGACAAGCCCATGTTAGTATCCGCTTTAGGTTGATGTTATCCAACACACCGATAGTGAAGCGTAATACACAAATCCTATTGATGGTTGTCTTTATGTGTCTGGATGAGGTGTACGGCACGGTTCAAATGCAACAAATTGATAGAAAACGGAGTGTCAAATACAAATCTATGAACCTTTTTCTTTTGACTTTCTGAAAAGGTGCAGTGGTTTGTCTTTGTTTTGGTGTTTTTCTTTCACTTTGCCTCGGTCTTGCGTGACTTAAGATTTCACTGCCAAACGATTTTTAGAAAGAAATTTTAAGAAACGGTTTTGTTGTGTAGCTGCATCATTTACATCCACGTGCTAGTTCTTTTGTGGTCATATCAAATAGTTTTTTATCTTGGGTGTCTGTCACTACCGTTTTCTTCATAGGGAGCATTATAGATTTGTAGTAGTGCTGAATCAATTGTGCTGTATAACATATGCTACATGCACTAACATCCTTAATCTCTTTCTTCCCTATATGTGTCTCCACCTTTATCTTCCAAGCTCTTTAATCTGTTTGTGAGTTGATTTTCAGGTGTTCCACTGTGTGTCTGCTACCTGTGGCTATTTTTATCATCCAGAATGTGTTGCAAAGTTATTGCATCCAATGGATGATGCTGTGGCGGAAGAGTTGCAGAAAAGGATTTTTGCAGGCGAATCATTTACTTGCCCTGCCCATAAATGTCATAAATGCAAACAAAGAGAAGATAAGGACATTCTCGGCTTGCAGTTTGCAGTTTGTAGACGTTGTCCGAAGGCATACCACCGGAAATGCTTGCCTAGGTACTCCTTTGTTCGTGTCATCTCAGTTTTCACTGCACTGCTTCTCTTTCTCTGTGGGAGTGTGTGTGAATGTGTTCTGGTTCTTATTCTTGTTTGCATGAGGTGGGAAAGGATAAGTAGTAAGAACAAACTAAAATAGAAGAGAATTAATTTCCAAAAAATCTCTATTGTCATGCAAAATTTGTGACGTGGAAATTTATGAACCAAACAAATAAATTTCATGATTCCTAGTAAATTTCAGTTTTTGGATTTCTTACACTTGAGTAACTATGATCAGAAAGATTGCTTTTGAAGACTTGGAGGAGGAAGATATCACAACAAGGGCTTGGGATGGACTGCTACCAAATAATCGTGTTTTAATATATTGCTTGTAAGTTCCCTTTTTCCTTATTTTTTTCTTTTCTGTATGTATATTACTGTTTCCAATATTTTCCGAAATATACGGATTACTTATGCGCAGGAAGCATGAGATTGACGAAACCCTTGGAACACCAATTAGAAACCACATAACTTTTCCAGGTATTGAAGAAAAGAAGAAATCCCATCCATCGGATCTTCAATTGAGAAAAGGGAAGGCTGTGACCGAGAGGAGATTTAGTGATACCGAAGAATTGCCAAAGAAAAAACCATTTTCAGAGAAGGATTTCGAGTCTACTGAGAAACCTTTGTCCAGAAAGCATTTGAGAGATGGCGGCAGCTCTACCTCAGTCAGAAAGAAAAAGTTCTCTGGACTAGACAGAACTAGGGTATCATCCAAGGAAGGAAGGCCAAATCCTCAGTTGATAAAGGGGTTCGAGCCTGTGAAGTCTAATCAAAAGGAAGTTACTGGCAATAAATTTGAAGGCACCATAAACGGTTCTCTCGCAAAGAAACCAACCACTACATTTCTGGTGGATGCGGAAACAAAGAGGAGGTAAGCTTCTTGTTTGACTTGCCGTTATTTTAGAGGCCAACCAAATGCTATGAAGCACGGACGTTAATACGCGACACGGATACGACACGGACACGCAGACACGTCATAATTCAAAAAAGTAGGACATGGATACGTCATGGACATGCTATATATATATAGGGGCAGATTCCGTTTACAACACTTTTTATACAATACCCCCCACCAGACCCTTCAAGATATTTTAAGGGCTAATTTTTTGTGGATAAGATGTTCTCACCATGGATATGCCCTCCATAAAAAATCGGGTCCTTTGAACATTTCTAAGCTTGCCCAAAAATGGTTACAAAGTTGATAAAAATTCATAGGTTGAGAGCAATTTTTATCATCGTTAGGAGTTTTCAAATGAACTGAATTTTTGTGGAGATGATCTCTATGGTGTGAAGATTATATCTACAAGGAATCAATGCTTAATTCATATTTTCAAGGGGTATTGTATAAAACGTTGTATAAAAAGTGTTGTAAATAGAACCTACCCCATATATATATAACATTTTCCACCAAATTTTAATCAAAATATGAACACTAGTTTTGAACATGTCCAACTCTAAAAGATTAAACAACAACATACATGTCCAATAATGTAAACTAATGTCAACGAAAGAAATAACAATTATAGAAGATTTGTAACAAATATATATAAAAAGGACTTGACAATCATCAAGCGCAGTCGTGCATTGTGCCTCATTTTTCTTATTTCAAGAGTGAAATAAAACCCCTACCAAGTCGTGTCTTCTTTTAAGTATTTTAATCACTTTTAAAAAATAAGAATAAAATGTAGAAGTATCCCCCGTGTGTCCACGGAGTGTCGGAAATTCTAAAAATTAATTAATAAATCCGATACTCCAAATCGAGTATCGGACACGTGTCGGGGAGAGTCGGTGTTCGATATGTGTCCGACACGGATACGTTGCCCCTAGAGGAGTGTCCGTGCTTCATAGACCAAATGTATATAGTGTAAATAAAGATAGCGAAATATGAATTACTAAGATCATAATTTGCATTCACTTGAACTCATAAAAACAAGCTAAACTCTCTACATCAGTTTTCTCGTGGCATATAATTCTCATGCCATATGGAAAAGATTTATGGGTAGTCTTTTAACCCCAAGGGGAAAACAAAAATTCCTTGCTAATCAATAAACTTAGTTAAAATGGGAACTTCAGAGTCCCCCTGAAAACTTGGACATTTTGCCAACGAGGTAACTATGCAAATAATAATATTATGCCAAAGAGACTCAATCATGTCGCAAGATCTAAAAAAATGCTATTAAGCCTCAAGCCAAAAGGCTCCTTGAGGCTTGAGGTGAGCCTCAAAGGCATACAAGGCGCAAGCCTCAACTTAAAAAAAGAAAGAAAAAAGAAATGCTTGAAAATTTCTAGAAAAAATATAAATAAAGCAAGAAATTAAGGAACCTCATGTCATATGAACCAATTTACTTAAACAAGCACAAAATTTATTCAGATTTTAAGTTTTAAATTGTGAAGGCCATTGATGAGATGCATAGAGGAAAGCTTGTTAAAAGCTGGAGACATAGCTATATGTCTGATTGTGTGCTAAGGGTTTAGGGCAAGATATCCTATTTTTTTTTTGATGGATAAGAAGGTTGTTAGGGAGGTCCCCTACCCCTTTTCATTAATAGAAAAAGCTTGATTACATTCTCAAATACTTTGTGCCTATTACATCCTCTTAGAATATTTTCCTTACATCTTCAGAAAAAGAACTTGGTACAGTTTCAACAAAACTAACAGAAGGGATATTAGAAGCTAAAGTATCTGCCAGCCTATTAGCTTCCCTATATATATGCTTCAAAGAGAAAACTTCCATCTGTTCAATGTATCTTCTAATTCTTCCCATCATGTGCTTGGCCTGCCATGGGTAGTTTCCTTTTGTGACAAAGGATTCTACATTTTCTGAATCAGTTTGTGCTCTCACCTTCTTGATACTCCTACTGCTTGCTAGCCTCAATCCTTGTTCTATTCTTTGTAACTCTACCAGAGCAATAGAGTTATAATCTGATTTCCCCTTTGCTGCTACTACCACTTCACCTTGATCATTCCTTATTGCTACTGCCCCATCCACCATTAGTCCCTTGAACCGTGCCATCTGAGTTGTTCTTCAATCTCTATGTTCCATTGCTGCATAAGTCTTGATCTCTCAGGTCCTACTTCCATTTTGATATTCAAAGACTGTAACTTAATCTTTACATCTTGAATTATCAATCTTGCTACCTGTTGTGAAGTGCATTGTTTGTGGTTGATATCCTTTCATTTCTCTCCCTCCAAGTCCAAAAAATATACCCATTGAACATAAGTCTCAATGCGTCTTTTTTCACCTTTTCCAGCACAATGGTTGTTTTCTAGCATCCCATGTTCCTGCTCCTTGAGTGTTATATCCTCCAAACACTAACAACAAATTCCATACCGCAAGAGAGAAAGTACATTGACAAAACAAATGCTCCACTGTGTCTATCTCTCTCCAACATAACACATGTGTCATCAACAACAACTCTCTGTTGCTTCATCTTCTGCAAGATTTTCAGCCCCCCCCTTTAAATGCGATCCAGCTAATGAAAGAATGTCTTGGTATTTTGTTAGAGCACCAAACAATCTTATGCCAATGAACTGGTTGCTTTGTTGTTCTAATACAATGGTAAGTGTCATTCATGTTGAACTGACCCGAGAGTGAGGCAGTCCATATAACTTCATCTTCCTCCCCTCTAGCTTGAATTTCATGGTCCATATCTTCAATGATTTCTGGTAGTTGGTTCCTGATATGCACTGGAATCTCCCATTTGCCATCCACTAGGGGATTTGATATTGTAGCATTGTAATTACACCTTGAATTATACAAAAGACATTGAGGAAAGTACTCACGTAGAATACCTATTTGATGCCAAGGGTCTTTCCAAATACTAGTCTTCTGCCCATTCCCAATCACATGCCTTGCTATGAAACTTGCATCTTTCCTCTCTTTGAGAATCATTCTCCAGCTCCAAGAACAATTAGAAGGAGCCTCATGTTGCAAAAAGTTCCTGCCCTTGATCAAATTCTGATTCACCCATTGTACCCATAGAGTATCCTTACCACTAACAATGTGCCACAAATGCTTCATATTTGCTGCATGGTTCATTGTATTCAAATCTCTTATACCCAATCCTCCATCAAATGGAAAGTTGGCGTCACTCCAACTAATTAGAGCACAATCTGGTCCATTCCATAGAAAGTTTCTACACAATGCATTAATATCATCTATTGTCTTTTGAGGCAAGATAAAAGATGACATCCAATATATGCTGACATTGTTGAGAACTGATTTGATGAGTTGAAGCCTCCCTGCATATGATAATTTCCCTTTCCAACTCTGAATCTTGGCTGTGACTCTCTCCATCAAACTAGTGCAATCCACAGCTGTAAGGCTAGTAGAAATAAGAGGAACTCCGAGATATCTAACTGGCGTGGGACTTATATGAATTTCTCAAACTTAATAGAATAGGTTTGTTTTAACTGGAAATGGGTTTCATTGAGGCTTAAGGTTTGTTTCTTGTGGTTTCGTTATTGAGCCGTACATCTCATTAGTCTGAGGAGTAAGACACTTCCACTAACAAAGTGGCAATCACCTCAATGGGTTTATGAGGCTTGTGACGCGTCTCGAGACGTAAGCTCTGGTGCGTTATTTTAAACCCTAAGCGCGTGCAGAAACGTGGTAAAAGATACACTGCATCGTATGCCATAACTTCGAAAGAATTTGTCCCCAAATTTAGCTGCACAAAAACCTACTTCTAAATCATCAAATTAGAGCACATGGGTTCAAGAGCATGGACTATAATTTTTGCCCAAATACCGTGTCACAGAAGTACTAATGAACCGCAAGGTTGAACTACATTCTTCGAAGAAAGTGGACACATGCACCTCAATGTTGTGAGTCCCCGAGGTAAATCATGTGCAATTTGGAAAAGAAAGTATTTTCATAAGCATCTTGGGATGGAAGAGGGGCTTGTGGGCACACCATTTGGACCAGTTTATGTGTATATGGGCCTTGGGTCTGCTACTGGACCTTTCAGCTTTGTTTTGGGACCTCATGGGTCACGTGAACCGATTGGAGTAGTATGGACTGCAGCAAATGTCCAAGTGGTTGTGAAGTTATTGGGTGGAGGATGATCATTTTTGGCGGAGAGTGATTTTTGGCAAGTGTGCTGAATCTTAAAGTGTTACGAAGCCATATGGAATTACTTTAAGGAGAGGTGGGGTAACTTTGTGAAAGGAATTCGGGGGAGTGAAAGTCAATATCATTTTAGCATGGTAGTTGGTGGGAGGCAGGCCACCTTGTAAGCAATTTCCAACTGTCTATGAGTTAATGATTTCATATCAGATTATGGAGTTAGAGGTGGGAGTGGTATGGTGTGAGATGTGAACTTTTGAAGGAGCCTTCGCCAAATTCTTGTCGCTTTTCTTAAACAGGGTCACAATTCGGGGAGGAGCATGGGAAGGTCTGCATTTGAAGCCAAAAGGTGTTTTATGTGAATTCTTTATGTGGCGTAGTAGCAAAGCAACACGTTGAGAGTGCAGTGGATCTGAGAAAATTACTAAATCCTCACATAGTGGCTTCCATATTTTTAGGAGTCATTTTTCTTACTTACATGACATATTATCTGCTTGTGCAAACCATTGCTAAGATAAGTGTTTTTGAGTTTGTTTTTTTGCAACAATGTGGGGGAGGATGTGGATCTTTTTATTCATTCAATGCCCACTTCCTTCTTGGTTATTGGAGCAATTTTTTCTTCCTTTTACAAACCTTGATTACACCGGACAACATCAAGGAGGTGCTTGGAAAAGATAACATAAATCATACTCTCAACTCTTCCACCAGGAGCTAAATGGCTTGAAACAACTTCCTAAAGCCAATTGTATGTATAATTTGGATGGAAAGAAACCGAAGAATCTTCAAAACAAGTCTAAGGAGACATACAATAGTGTAGAATAAGTGAAGAGAACTGGATTAGGTGGTGTTGTGTTGAGAGACTTGAGGTTTATTGCTGGTGGACTTGTGTTCTAATCTCTTTTTTTGGTTTTGAGTGGGGTAAGGGTAATCTTGTGTTTTAGCATCTTCCCAAGGAAGATTTGTAAACCAGAGTTGCTTTTATCGTAAGTTACAACTAATGGCTAAAATGTGAATACAGAACTCGATATTTCCAAAATAACTTGTCTAGACGTTTAAATTGCGTTTAGCTTGTTTCTAACTTGGTTAGTGGTGGGTGATCAGAGAAGAGAAAAAAGAAGGGAAAGGAGAACAAATTGAAGTTGAGAATTGTGGAAGTGGTGGGTGATCGTAGCAAATTTGGTGCTGCTCTAGAAGAAGATAAAGGTGGGAGAAGGATCTCACCAATTAACTTCAAGACATATCAACAAAGGTATTGGGAAAATACCACTGCAGGGGCTGAGTCAAATAGTCTAACAGAAATAGGCAGAACCTAAGTTACATTGACACAGCGAAATATAACAAATTGAGGTGTATCGCATACACTGTGTGTCCTTGTCGTGTCCAACACGGACACATGGATACGTATCCGAGACAGATTATTTTTTTAAAATATGGCATGTCCGAGTAGTCGTGCACATATGGAAGAACCCAGAATGAAATGATTTAGGAAAGAAAATGATGCAGAATTTGAAGATGTTAAAGTTTGATAAGAGATGGGTGCTAAGAGTTGGCAGAAGGATACAAAGATTGGTGGACAATGTTGAAGCTACGAGAAATGAGATCGGCTTTATAGTCTATGCAGTTAATGGCACTACCTAGGTGTTGGAGGTAAGCTAAGGGGGGATTAGGCGACGGGCTTAGACAACATGAGGCGTGCCTAGGCACCCGTCGCTGGGCGGGGGTGGGGGGGCGGCTAAGAGAGCAAGGGTTTTGCATACAACGGCGACTACTTCAAATTCTCGGACAACACCGGGGATGAAATGTAGAATTGTTGATGTAGGGTGGTTGTTTTTTCTCTGTGATGTTTTCTTATATTAGTTTGCTTTATAGTCTATGCAGTTAATGGCACTACCTAGGCATTGGAGGTAAGCTAAGGGGGGATTAGGCAACGGGCTTAGACAACACGAGGCGTGAGTCCCTTTGGGTGAGCTTAGAGCCTAGGGATGGGCCTAGGTGAGCGTTTGACTGCATAGTCTCTAAGTGATGGTGTCTAGTAACTTTTATTTTTTCTGTATGTATCACATTATGTTGGTTGCCACATTCTCCCTCCCCCCCCCTTTCAAAGACATCAGAAATATTATTTTTGACTTTAAACTTTTAAACCAGGGGCTGCAGCAGCAGTAGTAGTAACTGTGGCACACCATCCACATATTACATCAGCTTATCTCAGTTTCTGCCTACCATCTTGTTTTGTGCTTTTGCAGGCCTTTAGTTGTTGAGTCTCGGGTCTAATGAGGTCATCGTTGCTGCTGTCTTTGTCCTAGGATTAGTTTCTTGCTTTTCTCTATGAAATGTTGTAATATCAATTTAGTTGCGTTTTATTGATAATAATAATAAAAAAATACAGAGAACAAAACACAAACTAAGTGATGCATCCTAGGGTTTGCAACTCTTAATTATCCCCAAATTAGTTGCTACTACTGTTAGTATTGTTAGGGAGTTTTAGAAAGTGAGCTTACTAAAAATTTTAGGTGGTTTAGGATATTTTAAGGGTATTTCGAATTATGAATTTAATGTTTCTATTTGGATTAGAATTATTTATAGAGTACGTTTTTCTATTTTTAAAGTTATAGATGGTTATAAATTGAATTGTACACATTTGGCCAAGTAAGAGCGGATGATTAATAGTGTTTGAGATTAGAGAAACGTTTTCTTGTGTGATTCTGTGTGAGAGTTCGCGTTTTTCGCGAAGAACAAGGTTGTCGATCCCTAAAATTGTCATAGGCTTTGAAATTATGTTCCAAGGTCAGATCTTTGGACACGTGTGTCCATCACCAAGACTATGCATTGATTTCACGTGCCTTACTTATAGAAAAAGGTTTCTTTCTATCTATAAGGAAAATTCATTGCAAATCACGAAACTTAAGAAAATTGGAGTATTTCGCGGTCTTCCAAACTTGGAATCTGGAAATAATAATGTGGTGCCTAGATTTAAAAAATGACGTTTAGGCTCAAGCACGTGCAGGACACGTTGTACTAATACACTAGATCTTATTCTCTTTGTGGAACTATTAGGATCCAAACAACTGCGCTCCATATATGTTCTTCAACGTAGGGTCCACCTATGAAGTACTGACATGACACGAATACGACATGGACACGGATTGACGGACACGTAGACACAACATAATTAAAAAAAGTAGGAGACAGATACGTCATTAACACGTTAAAAAAAATTATATATATGTATAATTGAAATTTAACATTCTCCACCAAATTTTAATCAAAATGTGAACACTAGTTTTGAAGATGTCCAACTCTAAAAGATTAAACAAGAACACACATGTCCAATAATGCAAGCTAATGCCAACGAAAGAAATAACAATTACAGAAGATTTGTAACAAATATATATAAAAAGGACTTGGGAATCATCAAGTGCAGTCGTGTATTGTGCCTCATTTTTCTTATTTCAGGAGTGAAAACCCCCTACCAAGTCGTGTATTCTTTTAAGTATTTTAATCACTTTAAAAAAAATAAGAATAAAATGTAGAAGTGTCCCCCATGTGTCCCCAGTGTGTCCACGGAGTGTCGGAAATTCTAAATATTAATTAATAAGTCCGACACTCCAAATCGAGTATCAGACACATGTCGGAGGCGTGTCAGGGAGTGTCGGTGTCCGATACGTGTCCGACACAGATCCATTGCCCCTATAGGAGTGCCCGTGCTTCATAGGGGTCCACATAGAGGTTGGAAATGAAATTGGCAAATGTACGAGTATCTTACTTATATTTCAATCTTCTCTCGTTCATGCAGACTAATGGCTATGATGGAGAAGAAAGCGTCATCAATAACCTTAGAAGATGTCGTGAAAAGACACAAAGTTCCATCTACACATTCATACTCTTTAAAAACTGTAGTGGACAAGAACATTACACAGGGAAAGGTTGAAGGTTTTACTGAGGTATATCTTTACCAGTAGGGAATATTACTTTTGCTATTGCCGATCAATTCACTGTCTCTAATACCTCTAAATGGATGCTAATTTGGAATTTTCGAATATATGCAGGCTGTTCGAATAGCTCTGAAGAAATTAGAAGAAGGCGGCACTGTTGAAGATGCGAAAGCTGTGTGTGGACCAGAGATTCTCAACCATATAATTAAATGGAAGGTATGTTTGTATTTTATTTTCAGTTTATTACCAGTCACTGTTTGGTATTCACTCCTAGTTCCCGTGAATGTAGGTTTCAAGTGCAGATATGGACTCGACACTTGGGTTTAAATAGTGTGAATAATTTTCTTGTTTTATATAGTGGACTTGTTTGATGAGTATATTTTTGCACATAAGATTTGTCATATACTTTGGCACTTATCAAATCCTTCTGAATAATAGCGTAAATATATCCTTTATGTAAGCTATGAGCACTGCCAGCTAGCAACCTTTGGTGATAGTGATAAAGAGCACACACAAACCTCCCTGATCCACTAATCTGGAGATTCTGGCATTTATATAGAATGAAAAAGCTTGTTCGTGTCATGCAAAAAAAGAATGTACAAGAAAATTGAATGTGCAAGGAAAATACTGTGTGCTTGCTATTTCTTTTGCTGCTATGGTTATGCTATAGTAACACTTTCCCACACTTTACCAAAAAAATGAAAGAAGTGACCCACAAGACTCTACTTTGGACAATTGTTAATTTTTTATGATGAATAAAATGTCGTGTCTGATGTATCCTACTAATTATTTTCTTTTTATTTGACTTTTATAGAATAAGCTGAGAGTTTATCTTGCACCTTTTCTCCATGGCATGCGCTATACATCTTTTGGGCGCCATTTTACCAAAGTGGATAAGCTTAAGGAGGTACGTGAGCCTGATTTTGTATTTTAGATAGTACAATGCTTACATGTTATGCTACTTAATAACTTGATTTAATGTAGGTATCAAATGGTAGTAGTGTTGATGTAGCCCTTTGATTTCACCCTGTTTGAAGTTTTATTCTTGTGTTACCCGAATTGGGGTTGGAGCTACCTTATTTGAGTTAGATAGAGGTTCACCAGAGCACAAGGGTTATGAAAGTGGGGAATAATTAAGAAGCTACTTTGTGTTCGTTCAGAGGTTTTTCTGACAAATCAATAGCATCAGTAATGATTTTGAAGTTATTAAAAAAGATCAAGTACTGTGCTTGTTGTGCAAATCTCTTGATGTATCTTGTTTGCGGAAGCTTCAACAATGGATGAACATCAATTGAGTTTAATAAAATAAACACCTAAATCTAAGGTTTAAACCTTCAAACATGAAGAACAATTCACAAAGAATTAATAATCAATAATAATCATCTAACAATGAAGGCCTAGATGCCTTTATATAATAAACCTTGTTCCTAATTCTATTTAGAAGCCAAAATAGAAACTTTACTAAATGACCTAGATCTAAAACAAGTAGCAAACTCTTCTAACTTAATAAGACTACTAATAATATAGTTAGAAGCGTCCATGCCCATGCATCATGTAGTAGCCCATTAGAGAATAGTGGACTGGGTCAACGACAAAGGGGGGGAATGTAGTATAACAAGGAAGGTTGGGGAGTATGGGATCATGTCCGCGGAACCCTAAACCGCGGACGTGGCACTTGTACGGCTATAAGATGAACCGAGGGATGGAAGGAGAGACGGACGATCCAGATTGTAGCGACCTAATAAAGGGAGGGAGACCAAGTCAGCGGGACAAAGAGTTCAATGCAGCTTAATAAGATAACCCGGAGAACAGGGAAACCTAGCCGCGGAACCCTAGACCGCGGACGTGGCATAGGTACGACAAAAAGGGGAGCCACCAGATGAGAGGATAGATGTACGATCCAGATATTAAGGGGAAGGGGTATAAAAAGAAGAGGATGGAGATAGAAAAAGGGCCGCATTAGAGAAAAAGAAGAAAAACACAGAGAGAAAGTGAGAGGAAGAGAAAAAGAGAGAACTAGTGAGAGATTGAGATTTTAGGTTCATATACATCATACTCCCCCGCTTGAAAGAAACTCGTCCCCGAGTTTGGTGATAGAAAAATCCACCAATATGCAAAAACTGCTCATAGTCGTATACTCCACCCTCCTTGGGTTGCAGAAAATTTGCCTTCGAATTTTGGCTTTGTATCGGTTTTCAAACGGAATCAAGTACCACAATGTTATTATGGTGTAATTCTGGGAATAGTTGGTAGGCTTCAATTCATAATACATGCACCAAAGGAACTTGTTCGTGAACTAAGAAATATTCTTTTCCTGAACCGACACAAAAGGATCCACATACTGGTTGAAAGCAGCTTCTAGAATTGGATCAGATAATTGGCTGGCTTGAGGCAAAAGTTCCTTGGTAGTGGACTGGTTCTCCTCGTCATCGGTAGTAGTTTCCTATGCTGGAAATTTCACATAACTGCCATTTTCCGCTTTTTCTATGCACATATATGCACTAGAAGGTAGTATGGCCCAAGAATCATCGTCAACTCGTCTTTCACTATCAACAATGAGCAAGTTGTTCTGAACCTCACCCAAGTCTTGATGTCCATCGTTAGTTGGTAGGAAAATAGGACCTTTGGAAACATTACTTGGTTCTGCGGGCCTTACAGTTGAAACTAGTTGTGTAGGTAGTGGTGGTAGAATGGGTTGTCTCTTGTTCCTTTCCCTTTGCACACTTTTTCTCCTGTTTTTCATTCAATGTGAAATCACAATTCAATGGGACTGAATGGCAAGGTGATGACTGACCTGCTTGTAGACGGGGAAATGAACAAACAAGAGATGGGAGATGGTGATGTTTGCGGGGTGGTGAATTATGTGGACCACAGTCATTGGGTGGAATATTACTCAGGCCTTTTAAGTTTATATTCTCAAGTTTTTGAGTCTAGTGGTGGAAAGCTTGTGTAGGAACTTTAAGTGGTGCACGAACTCCCTTGGTCGAACTGGTGAGGTGGTAAGACACCATGATCATCACTAACATGAAGTTGTCTTCTTCTTTTATCTGAATTCCGTGGGACAAAACTATTTTCGAAGGTAACAACATCTTTTTGGCGATGACGGCGATGGTGGTGAGGCTGGAAGTCGTCGTCTACTCGCTGGTTCCAAGGAACATGACCCTGCTGATTGTTATTTCTTTGATGTCTCAGCTGATTGTGTTGGGAATCCAAAGTAAAAAGTCCTCCGTGATCATCCCTACCTCGCCGGTGTTCATGATGCCTATGGGTTTGGGGTGTTGGTGCAGCCACCCAAGCATGAGTACGCTGCTGTGGTTGTCAATAAAAAACAGATCTATAATGACTTGACCGATCAACACCATGTTGATGGTATTGATTATCCGGATTTCGACTAGTAGAAAAATCAAAGTGACGTCTGTCGAGATTCCTCACCGGTGGTTGGGGATCAAAACTCATCAATGAGATGTTGTTGGGATGGGTTTTCTGGAACGTTTGGGTGTGGATTTCGTAGGAACATGCATCATCTCTCTTTGATGTTCAACATGCTTTATTCTTCATTTCTTTATCAGGGAGTGACTCAAGGGCAAAAATGCCGAAAAAGTAACTCTCAAGGATACTTTTTTATTTTTGTAACTCACAAGGACCGGGTAGATGAAAGGTCAAGTATACCCTTGACGCGAAATAAAAAACGGATCGGGTAGATGAAATGTCGAGTATACCCCTAACACAAAATAATTAACGTCCCGGCCCAGATGAAACGACCCGGTGTATTTAGCATGAACATTGAATGTACATAGTCCTTGGGTATGAACATTTAATGTTCATACCCAATCAATGTTCATAATCCTTTGGGTATGAACATTCAATGTTCATAGTCCTTTGGGTATGAACATTGATTGGGTATGAACATTCAATGTTTATAATCTTTTGGGTATGAACATTCGATGTTCATAGTCCTTGGATATGAACATTCAATGTTCATAGTCCTTGGGTATGAACATTGATTGGGTATGAATAGTCAATGTTCATAGTCCTTTGGGTATGAACATTCGATATTCATAGTCCTTGGTTCTTTGGGTATGAACATTCAATGTTTATAGTCTTTGGGTATGAACATTCAATGTTCATACATCAATATATTGTATAAGGTATATTCACCTATTTGGATATGAACAATCATTGTTCATACACCAGCAGAAGGTATGAACACTCATTGTTCATAGTAAAATGACAGAAAGGGTAAAATCGGAAAATATTTATTTTAAATCCGGGTCATTTGTCCTTGAGGGTTATTTTCACATAAGGGTATAAATGACATTTTAAAAAATGTAAAAAGGTGGGGCCAACTTATTTTGTCCTTGAGGGTTACTAATTTTGAAATAGTGGGTTTGTGAGTTACTTTTCCCCAAAATTTGTCCTTGTGAGTTACTCACAAAAAACCGTGTCTTCTAGACTTCATTTTCCCCAAAATTGGGCCTTGGGACCAATTTCTTGTTTCTTTATTATGTGGTGGATTTCTTTGTTAAGTTTTAGTAAATCCAAATTTTTGTGATGACTGGCTAGGATGATGAAAGTAGCATTCCTAGCCACACTAGTTTTAGAATTTTCCATTTTCCATCTTATTTAGATAGAGTTAGAAAAGGTGGTTGTTTTCCAAGAGGGAGAAAAGATTTAGGGAGGAAGATGGTTCTGTTTGCACTAAGGGTGGGGGAATATGGTTGGAACACAATATACGACAGTTTGAAGGTAGAGTTATGGATATCAAGAAGGTCATCCAGACCATTAATGGCCTTCTTTGCTATTGGAGTGAAGTTGTTTGTTTGATTTTAGAAGCATTTATTTTGAATCATTTGTTGCGATATGGGGGGATAACATGTATAGAGATCCTTGATTGGGGTTGCTAGGGTTTTAGGCTTTGATGATGTTATTATCTTTTTGTTCTTCCCTGTTTTCTTGTACTTTGTTGGTTTCCTCAACCTATTGGTTTATTTGGAATGAAAATCTTCACTTAACTAATAAAAAAAGGGAAAATTTGTGAAGAGGAAGATGACAGAGAATGGAAGTGGGATAAAAGCTATGTATTCATGGTGAATTCTTTTTACCAGGTTCTTGCTAAAAACTTATGTATATAGTGGAGATAAAGGAGTATGAGATCATTTCTATTTTTCCTTACAAAAAGATGTGGGTGTCTTTAATAAATTAATACCATACCAAGTGCTTGTCTCTTTGGAGATGGGGTGTCTTTAATAAATTAATACCATACGGTTGATAATGGAGGGTTAAATGATTGTAGGCTTGCTTCTTTGGAGATGGGGTTGGGGGAGGATAGGTTACGAGTCAAGGAGGATGCGTTAGATCGTGTGGGAGAGGTTTCTCACCTATAACGATGATGGCTCCTAATTCTGATTCTTTAGAGGACACCACTGTTTTTTGGTTGTCTAGTCATATTGAGGACCTTATTAGGCTATCGGGTTTATCTTACAAGGGGAGGGAACAAGAAGCTTTGAACCTTCTTAAATCCATCTTTGCCTTTATTCAAACTTTTCTTGGTCAGCCTGTCAATCATAGAGGTCGAATGGGCAGGAGTGAATCAAAGTCGGGTAGAGGGCGATCTCCTTCACGAGTGAAAGTTAGAAAAGGAGCGTCAAAAGAGGTGCTTCGCCTTCCTTCCTCCATTGATTATGGAGAGGAGATACAAGAGGGTAGTTCTAGAAGAGGGAGGGGGAAGCTAAATGTTTCTTTATGAATCACAAAATTATGAGCTGGAACATGAGGGGTTTGGGCGATGAGAATAAACATCCGTGTATTAAAGAGGTTATTAGGAGAGAAAAACCTAGATTGGTGGAGAAAAATCTCTCCTACAATTGCTCGGGAGATTTGGGGCATTAATGACATTGATTGGATCGATTTACCTTCTGTGGGGTCGGCGGGTGGGATTTGTGCTATATGGGATAAGGACAAGGTAGAGGTGTATGATAATATTGTTGGATCTTATTCAGTGTCCCTTGTCTGCAATTTTGTGGGGGAAGCAGACTCTAAATTAGTTACTGCTGTTTATGGGCCTTCTAGGAAGAATAAAGAGGAGTTTTCTTTTTTCTTGGAGAGAACTTGATGATGTCTATGCCTTCAGAAGGGGAGGCTCGTGGTGTATAACGAGTGATTTCAATGTGATTAGATTTTCTCATGAGAAAACGGGTGGCTGTTGTATATCTTCTAATATGAGAGTTTGATGAGTGGGTTAGGAGGTGTGAACTTATGGACATTCCCCTCACTGGGCACATGGTCAAATAAGCATGAGAATCCCACCCTTTCGTCTTTTGGATAGATTTCTTGTGAGCAGTGACTGGGAGGAGAGATGGCCTCGTTTGATTCAAGTTGTGGTCTCTAGCACAACTTCAAATCACCACCCTATCACGTTATCTAAAGAGATTGGTGGAGGCAAACCTACCCCGTTTAGATTTGAGCTCATGTGGTTCTCTGATCCAAATTTAGTGAACAAGATTAGAGAATGGTGGGGGGTTCATCAAGAGGGCGATAGACCTAGTATTAGGTTTGCTAAGAAATTGCAGTTTGTTAAGTTTAAGATTAAGGAGTGGAATAAGACGGTTTTCGGTAGGGTTGATAGGGAAAAAGATAAACTCTTAAGTGACATAAGGATTTTAGATTTGAAGGAGGAAGGTCCTCTCTCCAAGGAAGAGTGGAGTAGTCGCCTAAACATGAAAGCGAATTTCGAGAAGGTGGTGAACTTGAAAGAAATTTCTTGGAGACGGAAGTCAGGAGAGAGATGGATCAAGGAGGGCCAGTTTAATCCTAAATTTTTCCACCAATGTCCTAAAGCGAGATTTAAAGAGAATTTTCTTCGGAGATTGTTAGTTGAGGGCGAGGAGATGAGTGGGGAAAATAATCTCAGAAATAAGGTGGTGCAATATTATTCTAAATTGTATACCGAGTCTAGTCGTATTCGCCCTCGGGTTGATAATCTTGGCTTATATTGCATTTCAGATGGGAAAAGGGATGAGTTAGAAAAGAGCATGGAGGAGGAGGCATGGGAAGCTATGAAGTGTCGGAAGAGTGATAAATCTCCTAGTCCAGATGGTTTTCCTCCTATTGAGTTTTTTAGAAAAGTTTGGGGAGGGGGAAGACGATTTTATGGATATGGTATGAGATTTTTACGAGTCGAGTTTTTTAGCCCATAGCCTTAATAACACCTTCATAAAGTTTATTCCAAAAAAGCAAGGGGTGGAGGATATTAGTGATTTGCGACCCATTAGTCTCATTGGAAGTGCTTACAAAATCATTTCAAAGGTTCTCTCTATTAGGTTAAAAAATGTGTTATCTAGAGTGATCGCTCAAGAGCAAGGGGCTTTCATTTTTGGACGACAAATTTTGGATGGGGTGTTAATTGCTAATGAGGCCATTGATGACAGGAAGAGGAGCGGTAACCCGGGCATCTTATGTAAAATCGATTTGGCTAAAACATATGATCATGTGAGCTGGGATTTTGTAGATTACGTTATGATGCGTATGGGTTTAGGAGTTAAGTGGAGGGGTTGGATAAGAAGATGTGTCTCCTCGGCCTCTTTTTCTATTCTCATAAACGGGTTGCTTTTTAAGAGTTCTCGAGATATAAGGCAGGGGGATCCTTTATCCCCGTTTCTTTTCCTCATGGTCGTGGAGGTTTTCGGTAAAATGATCGAGAGGGCTAATAGGTTAGGGTTTTTAGAGAGTTTTAGAGTTGGTAAGGACCAGGTTTTTATCTCTCATCTTTAGTTCGTGGATGATACTGTGGTTTTTGTTGGGCAGGACTTAGAGCAAGTGAGGTATCTTAGGGGTATCCTATGTTGTTTTGAGGCTGTATCGGGTCTTAAGGTGAATATGGCGAAAAATACTATTTTTGGGGTGAGTGGCGGGGATAATTTGGATGCTTTGGCTTCCTCAGTAGGTTGTAACATCAGTACTCTTCCCTCAAGATACTTGGGTCTTCCTTTGGGAGCTAGTTATCGATCGAGTTCTATTTGGGATTTGGTTATTGAGAGATTTAGCCGTAGGCTAGCTTGGGTGGAAGGACTGCTTTTTGTCTAAAGGCGATCGAGTGATCTTGATTAAAAACATTTTTTCCAATCTTCCTGTATATTATATGTCCCTTTTCCACATGCCTAAGAGTGTTGCCGCTAAATTGGAGGCGATTATTAGAAATTTTATTTGGGATGACAGTGAGGAGAGGCATAGGTTTCATTTGATTAGTTGGGAGAAAGTGTGTCTTTCTAGACAAGAAGGTGGTTTAGGTATTAGAAGCTTACGAGAGTTTAATCTTGCTTTGCTAGATAACTGGCTTTGGAGGTTCGGGGAGGAAAGGGAGAGCCTTTGGAAGAAGGTGATTGTGTCTAGGTTTGGAGAACATGGTTTGGGGTGGAAGAGTGGTCATGTGGCCATACCTTATGACTGTGGTATTTGGAAAGGCGTTCAGAGAGTGGGAGAGGCGTTCTACAAACATATTAGATTTGCTTTAGGCAACGGTGATAGCTTCCGCTTTTGGGAGGATATATGGCTAGACGAGAGGCCTCAGTCACACGTTTTCTCTAGATTATATGTTGTTTCTGACTTAAGGAACCTGCCAGTTCGATCGTTCATGAGGGAACACAATGTTTTTATTGCTTGGGACCTGGATATTCATATTGCTCTCTCTGACAGGGATATAGTGAGTGTGGCTGCTCTCACGATGATGTTAGACTCTATTCTTTCTGTGAGACCGGATAGAGATAAGAGGTAGTGGTCTATTGACAAGAAAATGAAATTTTCTTCTAGATCTTTTTACTTTAAGCTTCGCTCACTAATTCTCCGTCATGATTTTAATACCCTTCCTAAATTTCCTAGTTATATTATCTGGGGTTCTAAAGTTCCGTCAAAAGTTACCTTGGTGTGCATCTCTTGGTAAAATCTTGACTATTGACAATCTCAGAAAAAGACGTGTCAAAGAAGTTCTTGTCAATTTTTGTCCGTTGTGTTTAAGGGGTGGGGAGTCTGTGAATCATTTTCTTTTGCTTTGTCCTTTTTCATAGCGGGTTTGGTGTCATTTTATTCTAGAGTTGGGGTTTCTTCGGTTTCAGTGATGATGTTATTAGCCTCATGGGACTTGAGAGTCCACTCTGAGAAGGGGAGACGACTTTGGACCATGTTGCCTTTTGCGTATGTGTATGTGGGGCATTTGGTTGGAGAGGAATCAGAGACACTTTGAGGAGCAACACCTATGGAGAAAGTTGTGTTGGCAATCAAAGCTCTTTTATGTTTCTGGTCGAAGGTGCATATTGAGACATGAGACTTACCTTTTGAGGCGTTTGTGTTTCGATGGGAGTCTATAAAGAGATGATCTGGCTAAGAAACTTGTCACTTTATGTTTTTTCTTTTCTTTTCTTTTTCTATGCGTATGTAATGGAGGATATCTCATCCTTATGTATCTATCTTTAGTTATATTAATAAAATTATACTTTACCGATAAAAAAAGAAAAAATACCATACCAAGTGCTTTCTTCTCTTGGTTGGGATATCTGGGGAACAAACGATCAACATGCTTAACGAGAGAGCTATGGAGTTGGACAAATTTTGCCAACTTTGTAAAGAAGTGGAGGAAGAAGTGGATCATCTTCTTGTTCTTTGTCAGTTCGATAGCAAAGCGAATCTGAGAATTGTTTTCTCATCCTTCAATAATTTTTGGAAGGAATGCAACCAGATAGTGTTTCCAGACAAGGAGAAAGAAGTTTGTAAGATGTTGGTCGAAATCAACGACATTTCGCATATTTGGTCGAGGAGTGTCGATCATTTTTGGGAACTTAGATTTGAAGACTTCACATGTAACTGAGATGCTATGGTTTTGTAAATCATTTCATGTAATTGCATTCTGCCGTTATGTTGTGGGGGTTGTTATTTGCTATCATTAGCAACTCTCTAAGGTTTAGCTACTTTTGTAACATTTTTTTGGAATGAATATATGTTTTATGGATTAAAAATAAGAAGTTAGGATTAGGAATGCTGATATATAAGTAAAAGCATTTGATTACCCAAGCAAGAGTTATGTGGGCGATAGTACCAAGATGCATTTGGTCAAATTGGACACTTTGTCTTTGCAATTAACAGGATTAAGTTGTAAAATTACTTTGGCCATGAATCGAGCATTATTGGGATAATAGCTGTGGAGGTTTGGGGAGGAGGAATACTAATTGCATAAAGTGGGGTTATATATTGGGTCAGGGGTGAACAAGTGGTGTCTGAGGGAAGCTAGAAATCCTTATTGGTCTTATGCCAAGGGGGTGGTCTATCATCTCACGACAGAATTTTTCGTTTCTTTTGGGGATATATATATTATACAGGTCTTATTTTAGCCAGTTTAGAAGTAACTCTAAAACTGCATGCATTAAAACAACAACAAAAGTTGACTAGATTATTGTCTACTAAAGGTCTGATCCTCCATTCTGCTGCATTGCTCTTTTCTCTGAAGTGTTTATTCCCTGTGCATTCCCTTCCACTATTTTGCTTCTGATCTGCTGGTGCAAGACAGTTTGCTTCCATATGATTATTCACTGTATCCATTTCAGTCGCTGCTGCCACCACCAAGCAAATGTGATCCCTGAGAACCAGCCACATGAGCATTTTTTTTTTTTTTTTGTAAACATAGCAACAAATTTTATATTAATCCACCCAGGGATTGACGTAACACATAATCAGTGCAGGGTCTTCTTCTTTCAGATTTCCTTATAGTCCGTTTCTTGTAAGCGCAAATAAGAATTGACTGTAAGTTAGGTTTAGCAACTCATTCTACAATCATTCCTATGCCACCATAGATAATACATAACCATAAAAGCAGTAGTAGAGTAGTTACATATTGGGGGTGGAAGTTTCTGATGGAAAGTTGGTAATTATTATGTTATCTTTAGCACCATCTACCTTGCATGTGGAAGTTTCTGAGAGGTTGATAAGATGGGATGGTCCAGGTTAGCTCTTTTTAACAAGTATAGGCCAAGGAGCATGGAATGTAGTTCTCATCAAATAACAGGTATCCTCATTTACCAATTTTACGTATAAGAAGGTGTGCCAGAACTCTATTTCTTTTAGGCTGTGTTTTGTTCATGGAATTAAGATTCATCGAAAGTCATGGGTAGATTATAAGCAGGATGCCGTTAAGTTTGAGTGTTTTTCTTCTAAGGGTATTAAAATTAGGTAAAACAACTTGCTTTCCGGAAAAGTTAAGTTTACTTTCGGAGCAGATGGGGGTAACTTCCACTCCTTCCGACATTTTCCTAAAATCTAGATTCCTCCAATACCAAACACAGCCAAATGTTTAAGAATGATTCAAACTTTCGTTAGTTACATGAAAGTGGAAGAAAATTTGGAAAAGACCTGAAGTTATGATTTGGGTGTAAGGGCATTTTTGTCAAATGTGTATCTGGCCCTTGGCGGAAGCAATTTGGTCATTGGCAATAGCCGGACCCTAATAAAACAAGAAAATATTGATGATATCATTAATTTTATTATGGTCATGTATGACTAAGATATGACTTTGAACCTAATTCCAAAGCTTATGTCGATTTATGGATTGGACAACTTTGTTCTTCGCAAAGAACACAAAAAATTCAACTGAGAAAACCTTTTCTAAACTCATAAAACTTTATTAATCTTCAACTCTAACTATTGCCAATGGCCTAAAACTCAATTTATAAAGAGTTTGTAAAGAGATTCTAGGTGTTGATTGCTACAGATGGGTTGTAGGCTTTGATTGGTTTTTAATTAAGCTGATTGGGCTTAAGGGGTAATGATACTTATTTGGGTAACGCATGCTGTTAAGACGGCGGATTTCAGGTTTATTGAGAGATGAAAATATTGGAAATGCAAGAAGTGAGTTTTTCCTTGCTATAGGATTGGCTTTTGGGTTGGCGATAATGATGATCAAACTTCATGCGGAAGTGTTTTGTGAAGCATGGATTGTCTTAACACCTTATATAAACCCCTTGTTGGTGATCCTTCCTTTCTCACACTTCCCATCAGTCTTTCGTGTTATCACTTCCATGGCATCTTCAAAAGGAAAAACTACTGCTAATCTTAACAAAAACCCAATTGATAATCTCACTTCTGATTTCGCCAGAAAAATCAAAATGTCTTACCGATCAGCCCCCTCAATCAACTACTCGGACTGAATGAAAGCTAAGCTGCTAGAACGCAATAAGCTTAGTCTCTTTGTCAAAGTTCTAGAGGGAAAACTTTTGTATGGCACCTTTAAAGTCAATCTTGAAAAAACCTGGGCTCCTTTTAAGATTACTGAAATGCATTTGTACAAAGGGGATATTTATCAAGTATGGCTAGAGAATCAACATCAGATTGAGATGATCTTAAAGGCTCAACCTTGGATTGTTTCTCAGCATATTTTACAAATTGTGCCTTGGATGGAGATGAAAGAGAACCATGCATTTGACTTCAACAAGTTTTATTGTTTGGGTTCAACTTGCTAACTTCCCTGAACTATTCCAGGAAACTTAATTGACTCGGGCTGTTTTATTGTTGAAGGAAACTTAATTGACTTGGGCTGTTTCTCCCCCAATCAATTGATGCATCTGGAGCTGTACCCCAAGTTTAATGATTTCTCTCAGTTAACTCGAGTCAAGGTATTGATAGATATTCATGATCCAATCCCACCAGGATTCAAGCTTTCTAAACCAATAAATGGAGTTGAATGGATCCAATTCTCCTATGAGTTTTTACCAGTGTGCTGCTTCAAATGTGGGTTCATTGGTCATCAACAATCCTCATGCAACATAGCAGATGCCGATCTCGGTCTAGAGCCACAGTTCACTTCTTCTGGTCTGCGTTTTGATCTTTATAATCCAAAAACAAGGCTGTTTCCAAAACTCATGACTGATCGTGTGTTTGAAGTGTCTCTGATTAATCCTTATGATCTTCCAAGAGTGCACCAACCTTCAAGGATTTTTGAGATTCCTAGGACTGGCAATGAAAACGACTCTGTACTGGATGGACATGCAAATCTTGACATTCATCTGCAGCGCATGGATGGGAAGGACAAAGGTGCAATGATTATGGAAGTCAATTCACCTGAACAATATGTGGGATCCATTCAGAATGCTGGACACACTGCTGGTACAAGCAATGAATGGACTATCAACTCTAACCCAGTTAATCTAGATACCATATCCCCAAGATCTTTGGGACTTTCTCCAGACATACCAGTCCAGCAACTAACTTCCTTACCTCATACCTCCTTCATGAGTACTTCACATGAAATGTTCAATAATCCAATTAATATTCCATTTGTGGACTTGACTGGCTATACTGACTCTGGTTTAGGTGGCGACAATTCCATGCAATACAAGAGACAAGAAATTGACTTTGGTACTGCAAGCCCAGAGAGTCAGGAGTTAAGGATTGTTCAACATCAAGAGTTTGAAGGAAGCATGTTTCAAGACAGAGAGCCTAGGCGCAAACCATCTTTGAATGTTGCTGGTGATGAAAACTCCCTCTCCTCTAATGGTAATACCATTGGCTATTCTAGTAGGCGTAAGAAATACCAGACGGTGAAGGCAGCTGCCCGCAAACAGCTCCCAAAGAAGCCATGAGTTGCCTAGTGTGGAACTGTCGAGGTATTGGTCTCCCCTCGACAATAAGAGCGCTGAATGATTCAATACAGAAGCTGAGACCAAAACTTATCTTTTTGTCTGAAACTAAGGCTAGTATGAGTAAGTCTAGTAGATTACTTAGAATGGTTAAAGGTGGCTACCAATCTTATGTTTATCCAGCAAGAGGACTGTCGGGGGGGGGGGGGGTGGGTTTATGGCTTTTGTGGGATGGGGATGTAGACCTTAACATTATGTATGTAGATTCTTGGATCATTCATGCAAAAATTAATGAAATCAGCTCGCCTTTTGGGTATTTCTCTGGCATCTATGGTAGTAATGATTTCCCAACAAGAAAAGAACAGTGGCAAATGCTGGAAACCGTAAATCCTGGAAATGATCATGCATGGTTATGTGCTGGAGATTTTAATGATATTTTGTACAGAGAAGAGAAAAGAGGTGGTCGACTAGTGTACCAATGGCAATGCCAACCTTTTGCTGGTATGATCCAAAATTGTCAACTTATGGATCTTGGGTTTGTGGGATCAACTTTCACATGAATAACCAATGCTTCCTCACTAGAGTTTCGAAAAGACTGGATCGTGCATTGTGTTCAAGCAAGTGGAGGGAAATATTTCCTAATGCCTTGTTATTCCATAAATCTACTCTTGAATCAGATCACAAGTTGTTACATTTGAGACTTGAACCGGCGAAATAGAAACTGAAAAGACCATTCAGGTTTTAAATTATGTGGACTCGAGATGCTGGATGCAAGAATGGGGTACGCAACGCTATGGCAAGAGGGTTTTCGGGCCCGCCTTCCTTCTCCTTCTGTCGAAATCTATCAGCCTGCAGGAAAGAGCTTATGGAGTGGAATCACAAATGTTTTGGTAACTTGGATGTGAAATTAAAGCAGTTGGATAGGAAGTTAACAGAGTGCCAAGAGCAACAACACAGATGCGTCAGTCCCACTGAACAACAGCTCATCCAGGAACAAAGCCTTCTTCTGGAGTACGAAGAGGTACTAAGAAGGAAGGATATCCATTGGGGACAAAAGTCTCGACAAGACTGGTATGGCATGGGTGAATTTTACACAAAGTATTTCCATACAGTGGTGATTAACAGACGCAGAAGAAATGATATAAACAGATTAGTGAAGCTAAATGGGGAGGTGTTAACACAACGTCTGGAGATTGGGGATCATTTGTACAGTACTACTCAAATTTGCTCTCCACCTCGGAACTTGAATATGATGGTGAGTTAATGGAAGCTATCCAACCGCTGGTGACACACGAAGATAATGATTCTCTAATCAGGCCTGTTTCTACTGAGGAGATTTGGAATGCGGTAAAAAGTATTGGATCTTTCAAAGCTCCAAGGCCTGACGGATTCCAAGCTGTTTTCTACAAGACATTTTGGGAGGAAGTTCACGAGAAAATAATCAGCCTCATTCAGCATTTCTTTCAATCAGGCACCTTACTAAAGAAATAAATCATACCAATATTGTCTTGATACCAAAAATACCACACCCCTCGGCTGCAGATCACTTCAGGCCTATTAGCTTAACCAATGTAAGCTATAATATTATTGCTAAAATTATTGTCCAGAGGATGAGATCGATTCTACAGCGTATAGTAGGATCTCAACAAAGTGCTTTCTTACCGGGAAAGTCAATCCATGATAATGCTCTACTTGCACATGAGGTGTTTCATGTTATCAAGGGTAAGTCGAAAGCAAGTGCAAAATGCTTTGGGCTTAAGCTGGACATGCAGAAAGCTTATGATAAAATTGAGTGGCCATTTCTTGAGGAGGTTATGAACAAATATGGCTTCAATGGAAATTGGATACAAAAAGTGATGTTCTGTGTGAGGAGTCCAACCTTCTCTATTTTGCTTAACGGATCTCCTTACGGTTTCTTCTCACCTACTCGTGGCTTGAGACAAGGCGATCCTGTATCGTCATATCTGTTTGTGCTATGTGCTGAAGTTCTTTCGCTCAATCTTAATCGATTGCAAGAGCAAGGTTTAATCCATGGAATCAAATTATCAAGACACAATTTGCCAATCACTCATCTCATGTATGCAGACGACACCATTATTTTTGGGAAAGGGAACCTTGAAAAAGCAACAGAAATCAACAAGTGTCTTCAAAGATATTGTGCTGCCTTGGGTTAGAGTATAAACCGACATAAGTCTCAATTCATTCACAATAAGAGACTACCAGACAGAGATTCTAGAATGTTCCACCGGATTTTCAGAACTCCTTGCACTGTTATCTTTCCAACATATCTGAGTATTCCACCGGTGTTCAATGGGAGGAATAAGAGACAACATTTCTTACCTTTACTGCAAAAATTCAACAACAGATTAGCTTCTTGGAAGTCTAGCTTGCTGTCTAAAGGTGGAAGGCTTACGTTGATAAATTCGGTGCTTTCAGCTTTGTCCACTCACGTTATGTCACGCATTCAGCTTCCGTTGAATATTATCGAAGAGATGGATAAGATAAGAAGGAATTTTCTTTGGGCTCATACCTCGGGAGAAAGGAAAATGCATTATTTCTCCTGGGATCTTGCATGCTCACTGGTACTTTGCGGAGGGTTGGGCATTAAAAATCTTCAAATGCAAAACTTAGCTTTGCTTGGAAAGAAGGCGTGGGAATTATGTAATCCTCAATCTCTGTGGGCAACTCAAATGAAGGATAAATACTTCCAGAGACAACATTTTATGCATGCTCATTTAACCTCATATGCATCAACAACGTGGAGGACTATGCATTGCACGAGAAACTTTCTTGTGCTGGGAAGGAGATGGCAGGTGGGAGATGGTATTTCCATTCGGGCTTGGAAAGATAACTGGATTCCAGACACCCCAATTGCGCTGCCTTTAATTGATAAACCTGCTGCCTTTAATTGATAAACCTAGTGATTGTATCCGGGATCGAGTGTGCGACTTTATCGACCCAGTTAACAGACAATGGGACACAAGGCTGATTACGGAGGTATGGCCACCGGATTACGTGAAAAGGATCATGTCCATCCCACTCACTTCTGAAGCAAGAGAAGATACAACCTTCTGGTGGCCGCATAAATATGGGGATTACACTGTCAAAAGTGCATATAACTTGATGCAGGAGCGGTGTGATCCGACCAGGGAAAAGATCAAGATATTTGCGAAAATCTGGAAACTAAATCTGCCGCATAAGGTGAGATTTTTTATGTGGCAGCTTGTGCATGAGCTTATTCCAACTACTGACATCCTATGCAGGAGAGGATTAACGGTGAATAAAGTGTGTTCTCTCTGTAAGTGTGTGGATGAATCACCGGTGCATTTGTTTGTCCAATGCACGTTCGCTAGAGCTGTTTGGCTGGGACTGGATTGTCGGTTTCAGTGGATTACTGTTCTGCTGACACCATTAGAGTTTGGCTACAACACATGGTCAATTGCTTAGAGAATGAGGCCGACACAAGAATGTGGATAAGTACACTTGGTGCTGGGTTGTGGTCTATTTGGTTGGCGAGAAATGACATCATATTCAATGGAAAACCACAGCAGCCTCTTTGTTGGGTGATAAAAGCAAGGAAGATGGCGGAAACCATGGCTGAAATTGATGACAATCGACCACAAAATGGCTCCGAGAAGATAGAAATTAATGTGAAATGGGATTGCCCTCCAACTGGTTGGATAAAGCTTAACACTGATGGTTCATCACTTGGGAATCCGGGTGCAGCAGGAGTTGGATGCTTGTTCAGAGACGAAAACGGTATGTTCATAATGGCCATTGCTACTCCCATTGCTTTCTCTACAGCCTTTTTGGCAGAGGCAATTGCAATGAAAATAGGAATAAAAGCTGTGAAGCCTCAAACCTTGCAAATGTACTGGTGGAAACGGACTGTCGTATGCTTCACGAGCTCGTCACCAATAAGTCATCTCCAATACCGTCAATTGCTAAGGAGCTGATAAAGGAAATTCGAGAATTAATTTCTGAAGGGAACTTTGTACTGAAATGGAGCTACAGAGAAGCAAATTATGGGGCTGATGCATTGGCAACTTTTGCGGCTCATAAGGCAGAAACGATGGACTGGGATACCACAATAGATCGAGATAATATATCACAACATGGATGGCGGCATTGGCTCCCTAAGTACTCTTTTGTTTGGAATGTAACTCCAACTCCATTCTTAGGGTGTTGGATTAATCATGATATCAGGAATGATTGTACTGTGAGGGTGATTTCAAGATAATATCATATCTTTAGCCAAAAAAAAAAAAAAAACTTTCTTGAACCTTGGTAATAGAAACCGGTTATGAAAACAGTTCTAATGGAATTATAAATATGAAATTCATAATTAAAAATAGCCCTGAAAATAGAAATAGCTTCCAAAATACTAATTAAACTTAATTTCTAAGATTCCTTAAAAATAGAAACTAATTTGGGGATGCATCAACTCTCCCGTGGGTCGTAAAAGTTCGACCTCGAATTTGCGGCTTCTTTAGGTTTTAGTTTTCAAAATTACACCAACAATTTGAGCATGACTAGCAGTAGGCGAAAGCACGAACCTATCTTCTTTTTGCACCAAAAGAACGTGTATGAATTACGACACCCATCAAACATCACATTTTGATTAAACTACATCACATATTATAAGGTCACCGACATACATATCAACTACATCACACAAAACCTTGCATGACTATCCTCCAACTATAAAGTCAATGTCAATGGAGCTGCGTTGTTGATTGATTGTAGTTTTTGTAGAACCATGCACCAAGTGAAATTATAAGGCTTGCAATCCAAGCCTATGGAGTACATCAGATGAAACCACATTTCCATAGCTACATGGATCAATCACTAAACAACCTTGCTGATAACCAATGTGACACCTAGTTCGAAAAATATTATTTCTTTAAGAATCAGCCGGCTTCAAAATAGGAGTCACGTTAGATTTTTCTACTAAAAGTATTGGTGCACCACAGTCAAGAGGAGTTCGAGTGCCCTTTATCTTATCTTCTTGAGTTACGATTCAGTTACTTCCTTGGTTTCACTCTCAACTATGAGTGCTTTTTAGAAGGTTGTTTGCACTCAAAACCACGATGACCATACACACACAATTGTGAGTATGTGATGTCTACCCTCATACATAAACTTTTGTTTTCCTTCGGCGGAATCAATGTTAGGTTTAGTAACCTCATTCCTCATTCGTAGGGGTATGCACTGGTCAGTTCAAACTGATGACCGAACCGACCCTATCAGTTTATATGTTACACTAACCGAACCGAATCAATTGTGTTATACTAAACGAATCGAACTGAACCAATTTCCAACGTAACTGATACTCAAACCGAACCGACTCTGTTACGGTTTCACCGACCCGAACCGACCGGTTTTCACATATTCTTAATTTAAATTAAATTAAATATGTATATTCTAGTATATTATATATAGCTGGTTGGTTCGGATCAGGTTTGTGACTAAACTGACAACCGAACCGATCCTATCCTATCAGTTTTCACGTATTCTTAACCGAACCGACCCACAATCGACCGTTTCGGTTTTGTCGGTTTTATGCACACCCCTACTCATTTGGCTTCTCTCAACAGATGAAGAACCAAACAAATCTCAAATCGCTAACCCATTGCTCCAAATATTTAGCTTTGTTATAAGCATCGGCTAATGTGTACACCATATTACCCTTCTTCATATGAGATTTCAAACTATTAATAAATGAAAAAACTCGAACACATTTCGTCATGAAAACCACTATGAGCATATGCATAAGTATACACATTGCAAGAACTTTGGTGTTGCACTCTCCTAAAATTATATGGAACGTTTTTCTTACGGATATCACGCTTCAAGTCATCCTAGTTTTGATATTGCAAAACAATTCCTTCAGAATTTTGTTCTATCCCTGAATTTTGTTGCAATATTGGTAACCTGATTATTATCTGGTACATCTTTTGTGCTAAACACATAATGTACAATGCCCTTCCAATCCAAATAATCATTGGGATTGTTTGTACCATGAAATTCAGGAATAACCTCAACTTTGAAATTTTGTTCCCAATGGGTTGGAGCCACACCATCCCTAACCTGCATGTATTGTGTTAGTTATAAATTCAGCTGGCGAGGTGCATCCCATTTTCCAATAAACTCCAAATTGCAGTAATACCCGTTTCCTTTTTGTTGAACTTTTCAATCAAACCGGAAACCTCGTAGTTCAAATTGCCAAAATTTTATTGCAATGCAGAAACTTTAGTAGTTAAACCACCCAAGCTGAGCTCGATCTCTTCGTGTTTCACATTAAAAGCTCCTCTATAGTTTTTGGTTTGGTACTAGCCGTGTTAAACTTTTTTTTGACACAATAAAAATAAATAAAGGTGGATTTATGGTGGACTGACAGTGTGGGCAAAACTTGAGCGAAAGTGGGTTTGAATTGATTTTTCAGAAACAAGTCTACTGTGGTTCATCCTTGACTGATCACTGCTGTGCTGGGATCAGTGTGCTAATTGGTGGACTAAACTGGATGGCGTAATGGGATGGACCAGAAACACTACAGTGGATTGCGCTTGGCTTGGTTTTACTGTACGACTATCAACATAACGAAAAAGGAAAAATATTGGACCTCACTGGATATGGGTTTGATGGGCTGATGATTAGTATGGATACTACAGTGTGAACACGAACAAAATAGAAGGTGAATAGGAAATCACGAACAAAAACCAGGACTTTCACGAAAAGATAAGATGGTCTGATTGCTGGATTCCTCTCTCTCCCAACCCCTTTCTATATCACCCTTGTTTTTCTTTGATGGTGGTGGTGATGGCAAGAACCGTTGATTGAAGTTGCAGTGGAAGTGGAAGGTGATGGCAGTGATTGCAGAAGCGTTTTTTTTTAACCAGAATTTGAAGGGTGTAGAAGCCTTGAACCCTAGCTCCAATACCAATTTGATCGTCACGTATGACCAAAATGTAAATCCAAAGCGTATGTCGATTTATGGGTTCCACAACCTTGTTCCTCTCAAAGAACACAAAGAACTTAATTGAGAAGCCTTTCTCTAAACTCACAAAACTTTGTTAGTCATCAACTCTAACTATGGCCAATGGCATACAACTCAATTTATAACCTTCTACAACTTTGATATTAGAAACCTATTTTATAAACAATTCTAATGGAATTAGAAACATGGAATTCATAATAAAAAATACCCTAAAAATAGAAATAGCCTAACTTTTAAAATTCCCTAAAAATACTTATAAAGATAGCTACGAATTTGGGGATGAATGACTATAGGATCTATCGTATTATTACTCAAAATAATTAAAAATAGCAAAATCAATAATAACATTTCTTCACATAATGGTACTATGGTAGTAATAGTGATGAGAAGATATAAATGATTTATAATTACAAAAATGGCAGCTGTTATTATTATTATGTGGTCATGTAGGCAAATCCAATTTTTAGTACTTAGATCATTGCACTAATAATAATGGGTTTATTAATTATTTTTGTTTGTTTGTTTGTTGTTGTTGTTCTTAATTTGTTCATAAAAGTAATAAATAGAGTGCGGTGAACTTTTTGGGAGGATGACCTTAAGTGGTGATTTTATGTTTTTGTTTGTAATTTTAAAAGTTTGTGGGTTGTTAAGGAAAAATCATATACCAATATCGTAATTTGTGTTATCTTAATTTTTCTTTATGGATGTAAATTTACAAACAAAAATTACGAATAGCTTCCTGGAAAAAGAAATTTACATGCCATCAACCTACCAGATTCAGTCATTTCAATTTATCAAACAGATTGCCTAGGTTATTAGCTGAAAGAGTTGCAACTTATCTGTCTAGTTCAGTTCAGTCATTTAATCAATTCAGTGTAGGTAGCTCGTTGTTTTACCAAAGCTTACCTAGTTCTATTCAGCAAAGTACATTTTATCTTTGATATTAGGTGTGTATACTGTCTAAGGTCGACACATATAGATGCCTAGTTTGATTAGATTTGTGCTTTGTCCCTTGCTATGTGTGTACATAGTGTCTTTAACAACATATTGTAGAGCACAAACAAATGCCAGGGGATTAGATGGTACTGAAAGTTAAGATTTGTGCTTCGTCCCTTGCTATGTGTGTACATATTGTCTATAGCGCGCCATATTGTACAGCACAAACAAATGTCAGGGCATTGGATGGTATTGAAAGTTTAGTACTTGTCGGTTATACACAAGATTACTTGCCTAGACAGGTGTTTCTTAAAATTTCAGAGTTCAAATTTGTGTACAAGGAAAAGCAACTTCGTACTCTTTAGAACTTAAATTGTGCAGATTGTTTGTGCAGATTATTGATAGTTGATGCCTTTTTTCTGGTGTGCAGATTGTTGATAAGCTTCATTGGTACACTCAAAGTGGTGACATGGTAAGAACTTTTATTCATTCATGCTTTGATTTTTGATATGTACTTTGATATAGTCTAAGTTAATTTTTAATATGTACTTGTGAGCCGGTTCCTCTTAGATCTCATAGTTCCCTGCTTATTGCCAAATTATAACGAGAAAGGGCTTATTTTGATGGATAGCAACATAATTATTTATAATATACTAATATGAAAGTGAGGAGTGTAAAATATTTCCGTTAATGATAACATCTTTCGGAAGGCACTAAGGCTGTTATGAATTCGAGAACAAAGATGGCTTCACTGAGTACACAAGTACCTAAGTTGAGATTACATATCCCACCTGAACATGAGCTCTCTCCATAAGGCCTTCGAGCTTATAACATTGGAATACGTACAAAGGTATTGATACTAGGATATTGCACATGATATTACAAAGTTTAGGACACGGACATATATATACGGTAAAGCTACCTTGACACCCCTAAATAACTCCCCTAATTGACTTCACCCAAAAATGGACCTACACAATGAGTTAGGGGCTGATTTTTGGTGGATGTGATCTCCTCAATATGGATATCATCTCCACCAAAAATTAGCTCAGCTGGATGTCTAGCCTTGTCAAAATTTGTGGTTGAGATTGTAATTTATTTAACGGCCCAAATTTTTTCAGTTTTGTAGAGCAAATTTGCCAAGGCTGTACATATCGAAATGAGCTGATTTTTGGTAAACGTGATCTACATAGTAGAAACATCTTACCTACCAAAAATCAGCTCCCAACTCATTGTGTAGGTATATTTTTGGGTAGGAAAGTCAATTATGGGTGTCAAGGTAGCCTGACCGACATATATATATATATATGTCCCGCTCTTAGAAGTACATACTTAAGTTAATAAACTAAGAACGAAATCTCAACAATCCAAACCTTAATGAATTAAAATCTAGTTTTTTGTAGACATGATCTACTGACCATAAAGATCAACTCTACAAAAATTCAGCTGGCTACGTATGTCATTTCTGTATGTCGACGTAGCCAGCCCGATGTATGTATATATATGTAGGGGTTCCTATATATATATCCTGCCCATTATATGAATTCCACTTAAACGAACTCCAAAGAAACTCCACCATGAAAACCAATGAATTAGAAGCTGATTTTTTGTGGAGATGTTCTTCCCACAATATAGATCATCCTTAGAAAAAATCAGTACATTTGAAGATGTCTAGATGTATCAAAATTTGCTTACAGTGTTATAAAATTATCTAACGGTTCAGATTTTTCAAATTTCAAAACAACTTTTGATAAGGTTAAACATTTTCGTTTGGGCTGATTTTTTGTAGGAAGATTCTCTATTATGAGAAGACTATCTTCACCAAAAATCAGCCCTCAATTCATCTTATAAATCCACTTTTGGTGGTGGAGTTCATATATATATATATATATATAGGGACAGGATTACTATACAACATTTTTTATACAATGACCTCCATCTCACTATAAAAAATTACTTACGACTTGATTTTTTTGTAGATATCATCTCCCCACCATGGATAACATCCCTACAAAATGCAAAAAATAGCCTCATTTTCTAAAGATGCCAAAAGAGGGTTGCAAAATATTAAATCCTGACCGTTAAAATAAAATCACATTTTCAAATAAACTTTTTAATGGGTTAGAGATTTCGAAATGATATAAAATTTTGTGGATATGATCTTTTATAGTGGGAACATCATATCACAATGTATTAGCCATTGATTCAACTAAAAAAGCGTGTTGTATAAAAAGTGTTGTGTATGGATCCCTCCCCATATGCCTATATATATACTGTGCGGCTCCTAAAATTAGGTTTTAATTAATTAGATAACTTAGATAAAAATTGTTGTCCACTTTTAAAAAAAATCTAACCGTCCAGAAATGTGGAGTTTTTGCAACCATCTTTTGGCAATGTTAAAGATTATCAAACGAGCTGAGTTTTTGTAGGATGATCTTTATGATGGTAGATATATCCACAAAAAAATAGGTTTTTAATTCATTTTGGGCATCAATATTGGTCTATTGGATAGTGAGTTAGTCTTTCTTCAATTTCTTTCTTACAATGGTAATGTGAAATATAATTTTGTATACTCCTTTTGTTGTATACTCTTATCCTACGACCCTGGCAAAAGTGTTGCAGTTTCCCCATACTACATATGATATGAAACGAGTATCATTCCTTAGTTCATTGAATAAGATCGCACTTTTATTCTTGAGCAGATAGTTGATTTCTGCTGTGGGGCAAATGATTTCAGTTTGTTGATGAAACAAAAGCTTGAAGAAACTGGGAAGAGATGCTCTTTCATAAATTTCGATGTGATTCAGCCAAAGGTAGCAGTCGCTTGTCTGAATTATTATTATGACTCGTAAAACTTATTATTAACAAAGCCTTCTAATTTTTCATTTTACAAATGCCATGGAAATACCAATTTCCGTGGGTCAACCAGAACGAAATATATTTTAAAAGTTCCTAATTTCCCCATATTTTCTGAAATGTTAGTTTTTCAGTCCTCTGAGATTTGACCTCGTTTAGTATTCTGAATTTTGCCGGATTTTATTACCACTTTGTATCTCATAGAATAGGATGACAAGCTTAGATGATCAATACATTCATCAAGTCACCTAGGGATACAATCGATAAAATGAACTATGAGCGTGCTTGATTATTGTGCAAATTATTACAACACAGGAAAATTCTATTTGTAATTTTATAAGAAAATAGATTTTCATGTAACACTTTCTGTCCCTTGAAAACATCAAAGACTACGCCGACCATTTCTATTTGATTTTTCTTGGTTGCTCTGAAGAACTTGTTCATTTGAAGTTTGGATAAAGGAATTATATCAAAGTTAACCTTTCCACTTTGGCATCTTTAGATGTGACCATGAAATGGTGGGATTGTAGTATCCATAACTATGTTCTCTGACTGTCATTATGTTGTTCGGAGACATATCTGAAGCACAAGTGATCCTTTTTTTCTGTGTGTGTGTGTGTTTGGTGAGGGGTATATTAATTATAGTTTTCTCTTCAAGTTATTGTGCTATACCGACAGAGTTGGGAATAACGCTTTCTTGATTTTGATGCCACCAGAAATGATTCAACAATCTTTATTGTTCCATATTTGTTGGTTTAGAAGATTACTTGTAGCCATTGTGAATACCAATTAGGTTGTCTCTCTAGGTTTGTCATGGATCTTTGTGGGATAAACGTTATTGCATGAATTATGTACATTATTAGCCTTATAATGGATTAAGTCTTGGCTATTTTTTTTGTTTTTTTTTGCGGGTTCTTAGCAGTTTACTAACTTGTCACCGAAATTTCCAATATAAGCTGTTACCCCTTATAGATCACTCTGGGAATCAATATAATTTATATGTGGGATTATTTATATTTTTCCCTACTTAGAACTCAGCACATATAAACAAACCGTGCCTACAAGGAGAAAATATTCACCACTATATACTGTATTAAAAACTGCAGATGCATCAATATGACAAGTTGACAAATGAAATGCTAGATTAACTCTTGAATTGTCTACATAACTGAAACGTTTCTAAAGAATTTTCCCATGAGCAACGTGGATGTTTTTCTTTTCTTACACAAGATTATATATTTAGTGTTTAAAAAAATGCATCATAGTGTTGAGGCTCTCTGCCTCTACGAGGCGAGCCTCTATCAAAAAAAGGACTGGGAAAATCAAGAAGAAATAGCTGTAAATTCAGAAAAATTTAAAACAATATGGTATCTTAATAAAATTGCTATAGCATAATAAAAAATGTAGTGACGCTTAAGTAGAAAAAAAGAGGGAAAACTCGATACAAAATCATGCTTGTATACCTAAAAAAGAATGAAAAACTTGACGGTAGAAGTGAGAAGAGAGATTGTCTATAGAATGCCATAATAAGTGACGGAATTGAAATCAAAGAAGAATTGAGCTTTCTAGATTGAAAATGGAGGTTGCTGATTTCTAAAAGAATAAAATGTTTGGATTCTCAAAACATAACCTAATAGGGACATTTTAGTCTTTATAGAACTTATTAGGCCAAGTGGTCACAACAGTGGGACAGAATGGTAAAAAATGTCAAAGAGTAGTTTAGGAAAGTCACGCCTCACTGTATATATGTAAAAAATTGGGAGGCTTAAGCCTCAAGGTGCAAAACCACCAAACGGCGTTTTACAACACCCTTTTATGAGCTGAACTAAGGGCTAGTACTTTGTTGTTATGATCATACCACTATAAAGGTCATTTCCACGAAATTTCAGATAATTTCAAAATCTCTACTACTTTCAAAAGTTGATTAGAAAATGTGAGTTTATTTTAACGGCAGGATTTAAAATTTTGCAACCCTCTTTTGGTATCTTTCGAAAATTCCAAATGACCGTATTTTTTGCAGGGATGTTATCTATGGTGGGAAGATGACATCCACAAAAAATCAAGTAATAAGAAAATATATGGAGTGAGATGGAGGCCATTTGTATAAACTGTTGTGTATTTACCCTGTCCCATATATATAGTGCCCCCTTCTTTATACCATCCAAAATTTCATTGATAATCTTCTTTTGCATGCGCTCTCTGACCCCATTATTTCCAGGACTTGCTCTCTTCACCCTCCAATGGTATCCCGTTTGTCTTCTCTCTTCATCATCCTTCCATCTATCCTCATTCTTTGCTTCGAAAAAAATTACCTCAAGACGTTCTATCATTGATTGGTTTTCAAGAATTTTGTAAACGTACCTGGACCCTCTCTGATTTTCGCTTGGACCTTCATCAATCTGTTCGGAACAGTATAAAGTGTTGGGCCCTTGATGCAGCGCGTGGTGGAGAAATGTTGCTTTTCTAAAATCAGTCTAAACAATGTTGCCTGAAACTCGATGAACTTCCTTCGAATCAATTGAAATTCACCAAGAAATTACTTGAAATTCGAAAGGCATCCAATTCTTGTTTATTCTACCAAGGAATACCAAAGAGACATTAGTCAATAAGCTTTTGTTCGTTTTACAAGTTAGGAGCATATTTATAGCCTCCTACAAACCTCAAAATGGAAATAAAAACTACTAGATTGGTTATACTACCTGAAGGGACCTGAAACTACTTCAAGTACTTCAAATATCACTATAGAAACATCTAAACACAGCGTAAAATCCTAAAAAACGAAAATACATAAAAATCGTAATTTCTAAAGTAACAAAGATTGCATATGGGCTGAATTTTGGAATTCCACAAATCCCATTAATCATGACCATGGGACTGGACATCTTTTTTCTGGATTTGAACCCATTACCAGACCCTGTTCTGGATCTCTTCTGAAAGAGTCGTCTCTTGTATGATGCGTGTGTTGAGGGTCTTTTGGATTCATTGTGCTAAACCGACTAGTATGCCCCTCTGAAAACTGTTCTGGTCCTCGCCCACTAAGTTTTAAAAGCCCGCCCACTAAATTTTACATTTTGATTTGGCACTGCTATCTCACCCATAGTACAAAATATCAGGATATGGGTATTTATCGATACTCAAATTCTAGATATGTATCGTGGATATATCCCTCTCTTTGGGGATATTTGACATTGTTTCACATGCAAATATCGTGGATATATCTAAAATATCGACAAATATCGTGGATATTGTGGATATTTCTTGATATATCATAATACATTATTTATATTTATTTAAAATATAATGATAAATATTAAATAAAATTGTTATATACACAAAATATCGTTAAATATCTCCAAATATCGCAAAATATCTCCAAATATCACAAATATTGCAAATATCGTCAAAAATATCGCCGATATTTGCAGTCGTATATATCTCTTAACATATCGTGATATTTATATATCTTTTTCTGAAATCTGGATAGATATCCCCAAATATCGCGATATATTGGGATATTTTGTACTATGATCTCACCTACCACTGTACTAGTCTGATCTCTATATACGAATATTTTGATGACTTAAGAATTACATCAACACCTAATATTTTCCAGTTGCTAATACGAGGAACAGGACACCTAACTAATTAAACATCAAGTACAAACCAGAAAATCCACCATGAAAAGAAACGCAAGAAAAGTCAGAATTGAGAAACTGCTCCTAGTTGGTAACTTTCCTTTTTTGGTAATAGCCTGATCTTCCTTTCTCCACCTTTTTACCATATTCTTTTTTTACAATATTGGATGTCTCCCCCCTACACCATTTCGATGCTCTGAAAGTTTTTCACATATTTTTTAGTGGCTGCCAAAATTGGACAACATGTTTGCAGCGGTCTTGTTTTTTTTGGATGTTTCTGGTTATGTATTGTGATCTTTCCCTGCAGAATGATTTTTGTTTTGAAAAGAGAGATTGGATGACTGTCCGTTCAAAGGAGCTGCCAACTGGTTCTAATCTGGTAAGAAAGTAGAATTTGTTTCTTTTTGGTCCATTGTTATTCGATAAAGTATTTACCTTTTTTTTTTTAAAAAAAAAAATTTAAGTAGATCATGGGGCTCAATCCTCCTTTTGGGGTTAAAGCAGCTCTTGCAAACAAATTCATTGACAAGGCCCTTGAGTTCAAGCCAAAGCTCCTTATTCTTATTGTTCCACCAGAAACAGAAAGGTAAGTTGACTTTCTCCTAATTCTTTAAACATACCAGTCTGACTGCAAATAGATTTGCACGTTCTGCTCACTCTTTTATCAAATCTGATAGTCATATCCAATTCTTTAAGTGGGATCACTATAATATAAGAGATGTGTTATGTTTCACATGTCGAGGTGGTTTTGCCTGTTCATTTTTTGTGTTTTTTTGGGGCGGCAAAACAATAAAAGTTTCTTACAAAAGGTGTGAAAGCTGTTACATCAGGTTATAACACGGCAAAGCTCTTCCCATTCAACATCATCCTATCTTCACATCTAATACCCCTAATTACAGGATCAGTTAACAGTGTTGACATTACTGTAGATTTTGTGATCTTTTCAAAAGTTTCATATTTGTCTTCCAAAATTCTGCTACTCCTTTCAAGCCATACACCCCAGTTATGGCGTGAAAAGAAGTCTTCAACAATTAACAGCGAACCGACGAGAGATTTGGGCACGTCTAGCTTGAATGAAATCTGGTCAACTATGCTTACTGCTTACTACCTACCTATACACTACTGTACACTCAATTCTCTCGTATAGAAAAGAGGAACTCTCTAAGTCTTTAGTTGCAAAGTAGTGTGAAACTATGCCTACCACCTATAAGTGATGTGTGTTCTTTTCATCTAGTACTGGACCTCCCTAACGCATACTATTACTGTAACTCGAACCATAGTAATTAAAGTAAGTTTGATGTTTCCTTTACATTGTCATCTACTTTGCTTTTTACTAGACTGGATGAGAAGAAACCTGCATATGATTTGGTTTGGGAGGATGGGGAACGACTTTCTGGCAAGGTACTGAAATGCTTAAGATTGATCTTATGTTTGATTCAAGTTGAATATTATTTGTGTCAAAATTGTTTTTATGGCGATTAATTTCTAAATCTTTTTTTTTTCAGTCTTTCTACTTACCTGGGTCTGTTGACGTTAACGACAATCAGATAGAGCAGTGGAATGTGATACCACCTCATCTATATCTTTGGAGTCATCCTGATTGGAGTACCAAGCACAAGGCCATAGCACTGAAGCAGGGTCACCTTTATAAAGAGGAGAAAGAAGCACATGTAGAAGAAAATAAGAACGAACTGCAGTTCTCAGAGGATATGGAGATTTCTCCAATTCGCGTTCACCATGAGGACGTGTCTGAGCTAAAAAATGAGTATGCTGATGTCAAACGAAAAAATAGTCTTCTAGAACAATACTATGAAACAGGATCTGATGAAAATATGGTTGCTGTCCCAAAAGTCTGTAAGCATAGTTCTCCACTCAATCATTATACTGGAGTTGATCAAATCAGGCCTAGTAATGATAGTAATAGAGATAATCAGAACTATCAGAGAGAAAGATCTCATGAGAATCAAGAGGCACAGTGTGAAGGAACGCAATCAATGCGGATTGCCAAGATACCAACTGATCCCAGAAATTCAGCAGAAGTTCGGTCATCTGAAGTCCTTGAAATCCAGACTGATAGAGCAGGCAGTGAATATCTCCAGCGCTTCCATCCTGGCCTTTGTGATTCGGGACTGGAGTTCAAATCAGGGTATGGTGACATGGGGATGGACAATCTTGATGATATTGCCAGGAGGTACAGTTCCGAGGGGTTAAATGAGACCACTAATTGGTCAACAGTCAAATCCCATGATCAACAGTATGGTTTGCGGGGTGTGGATGAGCAGTTTCATGGTTATGGCCGACCTTACCCAAATGAGCTGGAGGAGAATAGAAGGGAATCAGATGTACAGCAACTTCTTCGTCGTTATGGTGGAATAAATCCTGGTTCTTTATCTCCAAGTAACCGTCCACCTGGTCAAGATACTGGCTTTAGCAGATTGGGCTCACTATCTTCTACTGCGTACATAGCTCCAGGTTTGGCACCGGATTCATCTTCTGGCAAGGTGACTTCATCGGCAATCCTACGGTATGCCCCACGTCTTGATGAGCTGAACCATACAAGGATGATTGGTTTTGGCTCCCAGACACCATTGATAGGAGGTAGTGGCTTGCGTAATAATCTGGTGTCGCAGTATGCTCATGGATCTGGTACTGGCATTCATCCCAACGTGTCTGGTTTTGTTCCTGGATCTGGCACTGGCATTCATCCTAATATGTCCGGCTTTGCTCCAGGACCACCCCATAGCTTCCCCCACCAAAATTCATCCGGCTGGCTTAATGAATGATCCATTGATCGAACTTGGATACAAGCATTTCTTTTTGGTCATTGCAATTCTTGTGTCTTGAAGCCAGTAAACTTGCATGTGGTCTTGACACAAGTGCAGGTTGCATCTCGTTAGTATGTAAGTTGGCTTCAGTTTTTCTTGCATATATACAGGTTGAAGATGTCTGAAAACTTCAGTGTTAGTCGATAAACCGAAAGCCTTTGTGGTCTCATTCTAAAGTCGATGGTCAAGGAGGAGAGTTCCGAGGAGCGACTCTCTCTCTCTCTCTCTCTCTCTCTCTCTCTCTCTCTCTCTATATATATATATATATATATATATATATCCAAGAAAATGTAATATACCACCAAACTCATTGTCTTGTGTTAGTGTTCTGAAAGCCCCTTTTACAGAGAAAACTCCCGTTGTTTGAGTTAAACCAGGTAAGTTTGTCCTCTCCTCGCCTAATATTGATAGCTAATGTAACTTGCACCACTGGACTACGAAAGTAAAGTTTTAACTTATCAACTAGTTTTTAAACTTGTCCTACGAACGGCTGTTGTTATATAAATTATTCTGAAAAATATTTGCTACTATGCAGAGCTATGAGATATAAATGTTATATTGATTGTTCATTCAAATTTCTTGTAATGTGAAAACTCCACTCCATAAAAAAAAAAAAACTCATTATTGAAAAAAACCATTTGAATTTTTTTTTTTTTGGTTAGAAAATAGAAGTTTTATTGAAGTCCTGTGCGAATGCCCAATGAGGCAATGATCATATTGAAGCTATTTGAATAGGAAGCATTCTCAATCATATGAAAATAGATATAATAAATACTATTTTCAATGTAAAACTATACTTGTCGAGACATCCCGACTATAATACAACGTTAAACCGTGTCGTTGAATGAAAGTGTTTTATTTTTATTTTTTAATGACTCGGAAAAAATATTTGTAATAATCTTAACGTGGCCATTATTTCCCTTTTGATGAGAAAGTGCATTGAGATGAGCTTGTGCTATCAGTAACTTTGTAATTAGCAAAAGACAAACGCTATAGTTGTTGTTGTAATTTAAATTGTTTGATAAGTAGGTTATTAATTAGATACAAATGCTTGTAAGTATCATTTTTTTTTAGGTATAATTCTAAAACTTCAAAATTGTTGAAGTTTTAAGCCATAACATTTGAAAAGAAGCACCAACTTGTGATGAAGCATAATGATGAATCGTTGCAACCCCACCAAATTACATGTCCAAAAACTACATATACATTTTGATCAAACGAAGAGACTAATGCCATTCCAAATGTAGACGCCCAAAAATATTATTGATATACAAAAAGGCGCCTTTGTATCTTATTTAAATATTGGGTTAAGAAAAATTGTAATAGAAGAAACAACAATGAAAAACCAATTTCATTAGAGGAAAAAAAATAGCAACGATAGGATAACAATAGAAGAACTAATAATAGTATGATTCTAGCTATGAGGATACGTAGAGGTTTTTATTCACAAACCTTTTAATAGTAATGAGGTTTTTATGCAAATAAATACACTAGAAGCCCAATCCATTAATTGAGTGATTTTTTTTTTTCTTCAAAATATTCATTAGTTTAAAGATGATCTACATTCAGTTTCCGATTTTTCATTAACCATTCTTTAAGGTTAGTTCCTATTCTTTCAGGTTTGTTCGATGTATTTGCACGTAGTTTCTAATTTTCCTTTAATTATTCGTTAGGGTTAGTTTGATGCAGTTGCGTCAAATTTCTGATTTTATGTTATTTATTCTTTGAGGTTGGCTCAATGCATTTGCATCCATTTCCCAATTTTCCTTTAATTTAAATATTATTTTAGATTAGTTCGATGTATTTGCATCCACTTTCCACTTTCCCATTTCTCGTTACTTATTTTTTGAGGTTTGTGTCATGCAGTTACATCCAATTTATGATTTCCCATTAATTATGCTTTGAGGTATTAGTTTCCGATTTTATGTTAATTATTCTTTAAGATTAGTCCGATGTATTTGTATTAAGTTTATGATTTCATGTTAATTATTCTTTGATGTTAGTTCAATTCATTTGCCTAGTTTCATGTTTTCTTAATTATTCTTTAAAATTAGTTCAATTCATTTGTATGCAGTTGCATTCAGTTTTCAATTTCCCGTTTATTATTCTTTGAGGTTAATTGAATGTATTTGGATCCAGTTTCTAATTTTCAGTTAAATATTCTTTGATGTTAATACATTTACATCAAGTTTTCAATATCATGTTAATTATTCTTCTTTAAGGTTTGTTCAATCTAGTTGAATCAAGTTTCTGATTTTCCGTGAGTTATTTTTTTAGGTTACTTCAATGCATTTGGATCCAGTTTAATTTTCCGTTAATTATTCTTTGATGTTAATGCATTTGCATTCAGTTTCCGATTTTGCATTAATTATTCTTTAAGGTTAGTTCAATTCATTTGTATCCAATTTCTAATTTCTCGTTTATTATTTTTTGAGGTTAGTTAAATGCATTTGGATTCAGTTTCCAATTTTTCGTTATTCTTTGATATTAGTTAATGCATTTGTATCCAGTTTTTGATTTCCCATTAATTATTCTTCTTTGAGGTTTGCTCAATCCAGTTGCATCGAGTTTCCGATTTTTAGTGACTTATTCTTTGATGTTAGTTTAATGCAGTTGCATCCAGTTTCAGATTTTCGTTAATTATTTTTTGATGTTAGTTCAATGCAATTGGAACTAGTTTCCAATTCCATAGTAATTATTATTTGAGTTAATTATTCTATGAGTTTAGTTCAATGTAGTTACATCCAGTTTCAGTTTTCAATTGGGTTTTTTTGTCGTTTTTTATGAAACTTTTTTTTTGTATGATTTAACTTATTTTTTTTTTACCTTTCCATTTGTAAGTAAATGGAGCATTGAGAGCATAAAAAACACATCACGACATTAAGATTTCCAAGGTTTAATCAAGGATAAGCTCAAGAATGCACTACGTGATGTATTTGGTTTGGTATTGCTACCGTGCATTATTTCGAGAGGCGTGACACTATTCTTGAAGAGCATATTTATCAAGAATATATTTGCTCCTCACTTTTCGAGCAATTAGCAATTAATTTTTCTATGTTCTTGCCAGCATCTGTTTCATTTAGCTTGGGCAAAAAAAATTTGAGTCGTCCAGTTGTACAAGACCATTTAAATGTAAGAGTGTAAGACCGATATGGCCTATGGGGATCCTACTTTTCATCAGGCATTTATGGTCGAAGCCTTAACCCAAAAAAGGAGGTTCTTTGGCCCATTTGTACACGTACAGAAAACAACCTCTCTAAGACCTCTACTCTCTCATATCTCAAATATATTGACAAAATGAATTCGGCCCGGCCTGCAAAGAAGGTGCATAGTTGGAATGCAATTCAACAATAGTATTACTAATGATGACCACTTTTAATTTATGAGTGTTTATTGGTGTACAAATTGAACCAATTTAGCTTCAATTGCTCATTATTCATAATAGAAGTTCATGAAACAAATCTACACTTGGTGCATTGGTGCAGATACCTTATTCTTAATGACTTCATATGAGCATTACATTTTTGCGAATTAGTTAGTCAGAAATTAATTGGGTGTACTTGTTAGCTCAACAATATTTTGGATTTAATCAAAAGTTCAAATGCATACCACATTTTTTTGAAAGCATAATTTCATTAATTTATAGCAAAACAGTTATAAGTTTCAATAACCTCCTTCATATATTTGTTTAATGTGGACTGAACCCTGCAGCTCTACTGACTCCTACACTTGATTATCTAAAACTAAAAAACTAAAAACTAAAAAGACTAATCAGAAGAGAATTTCCCAAATAACTATTTTTTGTGAACTGCCATTGTTGTCATTTTTGCCAATAATGATCAAGTAAAGCTTGTGGAAAAAAATGATTGATAGATATTTCACACTAGTACCACTTGCATTCGCATATGAGTGGCACACTTTGTAATCTTCATGGCACAAATGCCAACATCATCCAATCCCCTACAACAGCTATATAATGACCTCGAAGTAGCTTAGCTATAAAGCCACCATATCTGCAAGGTGGTCCAAGCCTCCAAGAGTTACACTCAGTTTATATTGACACCTTCCAAGGCCCTCATTGATGCAGAGGATCCATTTTGAGCTTGACTAAACGTTAAGGCAAGCTTCGAAACATCTATCACACAACAAATTAACAATCAATGTATCAGGCACATTTCTAAACTTGCATTGCAAGGCAAAATCCAGACTTGAAAGTGAAAAGCTAAAAGTATGCGCTAGACAATCAAGAATGACTGGTAGTATTACTATATTCATCTTCTCCTATTTGTATTTTTGTTACATGCATAGAAGTGATAGAACCGACATATTGTTATGTTCTGACTTACACGGAAATATAGCAAAATAAACAACACAATGCAGTACCCAACAACCATCACAAACAGCACCAATAAATTTGCCCACTTCGCATTAGTATCAAGAAAGATGTCGTAAGCACTATGAAGAGCCTATATCTTAGAAATTGTCCTCACCTGCCCAACAGCAAAGGAGGTCCCAACATATTCATTCTCCAAAAGCCTATTAAGTTGGTGAAAATCTTTTGTCATAAATAAGACATGCCGTAATTAGCGACCAAACAAAAGGACAATAAAAGTACAGTCAATTATTAGATCTTCCCATAGAAAAATTATTCTAGCAACACACTAAGTTGGATGACAGACAAAAAGTGGACGAAGAAACTAACGTGCTTGATCAACTTGAGAAAATATGCTTCTATTGGTAAATTAAAGAGAAGTGGTTCACGGCATAAGATAACAACTTCCTCTTTGATGCGAAAAAAGAACAAAAGCACAAAGAAAACACACTAAAAAAATTAGAGAACTTGATTTTAGCACTCCATAGACTTCATTTCATCTAGAGCGGCACGTATGTCCATCTCAAATTATGGACATGACCTTGGTGGATTTGAACCACCATCTCTTGGGATGTATTTCACATCCAAGTGCTCTTCCATTGAGCTAAAGAACCACTTTAATATGCTAATTTGCAAGATAACCAAGGTAAAAAGGTAATACACAATAAATATTTATTGATTGCAACAGACCGTACCTTCGATCTCTTCTGGAGAAAAGACATCTTACATTCTTACCTTCTGCTAATAATTTGTATGTTGCTTTACCTGAAGCGTCAAGTTATATATATATATATATATATATATATATATATATATATATATATATATATATATATATATATATATATATATATATATATATATATATTTGTAGATACCTCATTTTTGCACCCCAGGCATAATTCATTTATGATTTTGTTTTGAATTAAATTTGATCATATAAGGTGATTTTTTTATTCTTGAGTCTTCATTTCTATATCAAACTTCTTCTTTCCAATCTTATTTTAGCGTCTTTAGACTCTCCTCATCATGTTTCTACCTATGGCTGAAGTTTCATTGCTTTATAAATTTCAAGCTGAAAATGACCAAAATGCCCCTATTGCTTTATGAATTTCAAGCTAAAAATGACCAAAATGCCCTTGTAACCCTTTGGAGCCCAAATTTCGAATTTTTCTCTCTTTCTTTGGATGAGATTATTTCACATTTGGATTCCCCTAGAAAAATCCTTCAAAATGAGTACAATCTTGCCTAGGTTCCTTTTGGATTTCAGAAACCTTAATCTTGCCCTAACCCGTTTCAGCCCATTATGCGCGTTGTTCAATGTAATACTTTTTTGGAGTAATATTTCAACCTAAGGGTATTTTTAAGAGTTTATGGGCCTTACTAATGGATTAATGAACAACTTTTGTGAAGAAGGGTTTGCCTAATTTTGACCTGGTCAAAGGGAATTTGCAGTGTCAAGAAAAATGGTCAAAATGGGTCTTTTTTGTAGATTTTGGACCCATGCTCGTGGGCTGTGGATCCAGCTCGTGTTGGACCTTTTCATTAGGGTTTCTAGACTATTCTAAAGCCTCCAAAACCCTTGATAACCTTCCTTATTTTTTTGATTTGATTTGATCCTTAAAATCAAGAATATTCTAGAAAATATGCCATTTTGGAGCTATATTTGGGAACCCTAGATTGTGGGCATATTGAGGACGTCTAGGGTTTGATTTTTTGCCCTAATCCATCTAAAAAACCTAAAAATCAAGAGCCAAGATCGCACCCCTTATCCCATTATCCCACCTTTTGAATCTAGGGCCAAATTTAAGAGGTGCTTCCAGAAAGATATCAAGCCATTGGATTTTTCTTAATCAATACTCAGCCATTAGATCAAACTCATTACCATATTGGAATCCACACCTAAACATTATAAATAGGGGTCTCATTCACCCACAAAAAATATCTTCACCTAGTTATTCCGAGCTAATAGCCTAGTAGTCTTCTTTTCTTGAATGTTCTTCATTTTTCTTTCTAGTTCTTCATTTTAGCCATCTTTTCTCCTAGTTCAATCCTGAGTATAAGCTCCATTCCGCCAAAAGTTGTTTCTTCTCCCAAATCAGCTGTTTCAATCCAAAAATCAAAGTTATCAATTCAAGATCAAGTTCATCATCATCATTCATCAACAATCCATCAAGATTAACAATCAATCAATCAATCAATCTACAATCAAGTATGAGGCAACATTCTAAACAAGGTGACATATTTTTTTTCTTCTTCATTTAGCATTGCATATTATGATTATTTTTTAGTCTTATTATAACATATAGTTATTAGCTTTTAAATAATTTAGCGAAGATCATCCAACTTGGTAGATTAATTTTCAAGCTCTCTTCATTCACCTATCTCAAAATATTACACCTAAATAGAAGTAAGACTAGTTTTACTAGGCGAGTGTGGGTGCCTAACACCTTCCAACATCATACCTAGTTGAAGTTATGCTATGTTGTTAAGCAAGGGACAATGGGTAGATACGTGATTTAAATCGAGACAGAAAGTGCATGGTGCTATATCAATGTTCATGACTGGTTAGGGAGTATGGCCTTTTTGTTTGGTTACAAGGGCATCTATCTTTCTTGTGAGGGTTTCGATTAGTGTTTTAATCTTTGGATCGAATTTTACCTCAAAGATACCATTGCCTTTAGAAGTACTGGGCTGGGATGTTCTGGAATTGTTTGTGTCGCACCAATGAGTACTCTTTTTTGCTTGGTCTTCATGAAAGGTTAGAGCTTATGTAGCACCTTTATCTAAAAAGTTTCCATTACTCATGATATCCAGTGTGACTTTGTGTTCTTAGAGAAGACCTCTGAAAACACATTGGATAAGAGTGGATTTTTCTAGTTTATGGTGAAGACACGAATGGAGCAGGTCAGAGAATCTATCCCATGCTTCGGAGAATGTCTCATTTGGACTCTGTCTGAAGAACTGTATCTTGCTTACTATCTTCTCTATTTTCTTTGGTGTAAAGTACTTCTTCATGAAGGAGAACACTACCTTTTCCCATGTATCAAAAGAATCGGGCTTTTGAGATAGAAGCCATGCGTGGCTCTTGCCAGCTAGAGTGAAGGGAAACACTCTTAGTTTAACCTGAACATCATAAACACCCGGATGATTGAAAGTACTGCATAGCCTCATGTATCCGGCGTAGGTGTTCATACGGTAACTCGTGTTCGAAACCGTGAAAGATGGGTAAGAGATTGAGCACGTTTGGTGGGATGCAGAAATCGCTAGTGAGTCGTATACAAGATGGAAGGCCATCTTGTAATGGTGTGTAGAAACAAGAGACAGGCTCTTTAGCTTGAACTACTTCATCCGCCATCTTAGTAGTTGGGGGATGAGAAATAGGAGTATGTCAAGATCGACGTGCTCTCCTACGTGGGTAAGCTTTAAATGCGCTAAGCTTTTAATTGGCTGAGCGTAGTCTCGTGCATGATTGTGAGACTAATTAGAATCTACTTATATGCGAACACAAATGTATTGGAAGCTCAAACATCGAAATTCGTTTGTAGTTTTAAAGTTTTTGAAAAGTTTGCATGCAATGTCTATAGATTAGAAAACTATGCCCTGTTTGAATTTAATAGTAGGCGCAAAACTGGGTTTTAGGAACTACACGCGTCAAGGGAGAAGATCGCTACTTCACCAGATGGTGTGCCACCAATAATCTCACTCACGGTATTTCTGAGGGAGGGGAGTGAGTAAGGCGGTTGGTCCACTGGAATCTGGTAGTTCACTACTCGCTTTGTTCGGGCTAGATGTTTGTCCTGATGGACGTGACTAGATTGGCTCTGCTTGATTGATTTTATCTTTTTAGTTTGGTCTATGTAACAAACAGTTCATGCAACGTCCGTTCTAAAGTGGGGCTTAATCCCACTTTTTGTTATTTAGGGCTCGGGTTTAGCCTTAGCATTAATGTAAAGACGAGACTGAAATATAAATCACACAATCATGCATGCATGGTTAGTAACATAAACGTATCCTCTTACACTTTGTAGTGAGGAGGTTTAGAAAGTACCGCCCAAGGTGTGAGTACACGACCCTTGAGGTGAAGGCGACGTGGTGGGGTTGACAAAGTGTTTGGTGTCTTGCGTGTCAACCCACCATTCGAGCGTTTTCTTATGGTTACAAGTTTAATCTATCTAAGACCGACAAGTCGGGTCGAAATGTGGCAAAGCCAATAAGATACAATTGGTTGCCTTCGTGGGTTTTAAACAAAGTTGCATTCGTGGGCTTAAAACTATGAAAGCGGTAAACACGAAAAATAACTACAGTTAGCTAATTAGCTATTTACTAATGATTAATTAAACAAAATATGTAAAAGCTTAGAAAGTGTTCGTCAAAGATTGGAACTTCAACCCCCAAGTTGGGTTGAGATACGCGAGCGTGATATTACAATATTCGCCTCGCACATCTAATCGGTCCAAGTTGGTTGAATCCCCAACTCTTGGTAAGTAAACTTAAACCAAAAGACTAAACTTTCAAACTTAAACTATTTTGTATTTATCCTAATTTTTTTTTTTGTATTTTGACTTAACTATATGATATTATCTTAATCTAACATACATAAGTAACAATTAATAGAAAATAAAACCTAAACATGCTACTAAACTAATTTTAATGTTTGACTTTACTAATGGATTACCAATTCATTTAAATTAATAAATTTTAAAATTTTAAAATTCTTTTTTTAATTGAATTTTTGGTTTTGAGAACTCAAAACTTTGCAAATCTATCTACTTTTTATATACTCACAGTTGAATTAAAATGACCAGGGGGAATTAAAGCTAACTTACATACGAAGATTCTGAGCCAACAGAATCTTCGTTGGAAAAAAACAAAGTGCGGCGAGGGTCTGACAGGTGCGGGCGCGGCAAGGACGTGGATGCGGAAAGCTCAGGTGCGAGCACGTCTCAGGCGAGTGTGCGTGGGTTGCAGGCGCGGCGCAGGTGGATTTTCACCGTTTTGGCTCATTTTTTTCCAGCAGTCTCCGGTGAACCGTCTCGTGCTTCGTTTGCTCGAAGTGTACTAGAAATACACAAAAAAGAATCATCAGTAACGAAATACAAGAAAAAAAACTTGAAAAACTTGGAAATAAGATTGAGAAGAGGAGTTCAAAGAGTGATTTTTTTCTCCATCTTCCTCCTTGTGCTTGTATCCATGACGGCGGCGCCATTTGAAGATTTAGAAATAGTGCTGAGTTAGGTTTTGTTGTTCATCTTAGATCATTTGTTAGGAGGACTGGTTGTGATGGGTTGAAAATCTCTTTCTAAACTTTCTAGTCTTTTTTACTCTTGTTCTTGATGTTTTAAATGGTGGAAACACTAGTTCTTTATCTAGAATGGGTTGAAATCTTAAATAAACTATTGATTTGATAGAGAAACATGTATGGAAATGATTTAGATGGATATCTTGCTCACAAAGTTATACTCATTTGAACTTGTCAAATGAGTATGACTAGTGTTTTTGGGGTTGAATCAAAGATTAGGAGAAGTAATGAAAACTTTGTATTGAAGACAAGATTGAAAGCTTGTATTGAAGATTATAAGAACTTGTATTAGCAACTAAAGCTTGAAAAATATAAAAATTGAAAACAAGTAAATAACAAATTAAACTATTAATTAAAACATATTATCTACTCCTAATGACCAAAGATTAATTTTAGGTTAAGGTTCTCTCTCTCCCCACTTTGGTTTATATAAGACACCAATTACATATTTGCCCCCTTTCTTCTAGAAACACCTTGAGGATAAGATTAAGCTTTGTGGGCTTTTGACTTAAGCCCATATAATTGAATTCTTGATTTGGCTTTAAGTCCCTTAGTCCATAGCTTTTAGCTTTGAGTCCTTGAGTCTTCAGCTTTTAGTCTTGAGTCCTTGAGAGTTGACTTTGACTTTTTGGCACTTTTTCTCCTAAACTAGAATCTTCCCAAGTAGCATAAATAGCAATCCTTTTTGCGCTAAAATGCACATTTTAGGAATATACGTTTTAAATGGCTTGTATCCTGCAAAAGGTAGCAAAAACTATAAGTTGTCTGTTCATTAAGCATAAGAAGGGCATAATTGAAGCATTGTAAAGGTAATAAAACGCACATTTGGGGACTGATCAGGGATCCAATATCATCTTAATTATTTGTAATGGTCATGGAGTTATTCTTAGAGCTGATGATGTAAAGTGTTGGAAGAGGAGATTAAAACTTCATAGTAGATGTCATAATCCTGTGATTACTCACCTAGCATTTGCATATGACTTAATAGCATTCATGCACTGGGATTTGGTTACAGCAGCCACGCTGAGAGATACACTCGAAGAATTCAAAAGGTGTTCAGGCCTAGAAGCAAATGTTCAGAAGAGTCAAATATTTTGTATAGGAATGGATGCCAGAGTGAGTGAAGAAGCAAGACAGATTTTACAATTCACTTGAAGGAAATTGCCAATGAGGTACCTGGGTATGCCACTCATCACCACAATACTCACCTTTACAGATTGCACACCACTCATCACAAAGGTAACAAAAAGAATCCAAGGATGGAGGAGTAAATATTTATCATATGCAGGGAGATTGCAATTATTGAAGTCAATACTTAATAATTTGAGTATATATTGGTTATCATCTTTTGTTTTGCCCAAAAGAACAATAGATGAAACCAACAGGGTATGCAGGAATTTCCTTTGGACTGGGCCTGACGGGGACTCTTCTCATGCTTTGATCAGTTGGAAGGTGGCGTGTTTACCATATAGGGAGGGAGGGCTTAGAATAAGATGTTTGGAAACCACCAATCATGCTGCAAACTTAAGGCATTTCTAGAATCTTATAAGCAATAAGAGCACTCTGTGGGTTAAGTGCGATCATAAAAACTTGATCAGAGGAAGGAATATATGGGAGATTAATATACCAAATGACTGTTCATGGAGCTGGCGTAATATTTTAAAAGATTGACCGAGAGCTAAAGGGATTGCGCTGCACTTGATTGGGAATGGGCAAGACACGAAACTATGGAGTGCCCCATGGCATCCGAGTGGTATTTTACAAGACAAGCTACCCACTATGTTCAAACATGATTCAATATGCAATAGGAATAGTAAAGTAGCTTGTCTCATAGAGGATGAGTAGTGGCAGATACCGCATATATTAAGAATACATTGTGCCGAACTGGTCCAAGATATTGAACAGGAAGTCAAATTGCATGAGGGGAATGATGAAGTCATCTGGTCTGCGTCAGTGGAGGGAAACTATACCATGAGAGATACTTATGAAGAATTAACACAGGAAGAACAACAGATGAGTTAGCATGGGATGGTATGGTTTACCAATAGAATTCTAAGGTATTCGTTTATGAGTTGGTTGGGCATGAAAGATACGATGGCTTAAAGACTTTGCAACGTATGAAAGAGTGGAATGTTTTGTCATCTGATACTTGCATATTGTTCAACACAAGCATGGAAACAAAAGAGCACCTGTTCTTCTCATGTAGATATGCATGTAAGGTGTGGGACGAATTGCTTAGGAGAGTAGGATATAACAAAACTCGAGAGCAAACTTGGCAGGAGGAACTCAATTAGATTCTCAACAAAACCAAGGGGAAGGGTGGATATCAAGATGCACTGAAACCCATACTTACAGGCTTTATATATTGGGTATGGACATAACGAAATGCGAGGATTTTTTTAGCACAAAGCAAGAAGTGAACAAAAGCTAGTGGAAACAATTTTCAGAGAAGTAAAGGTAAAGATACATGATAAGAGCCCAAAACTGTAGTTTTAACCCCTTAACAATCATACTTTTAGACCAATTATGTGAGTAATAATTAAGAGTTAATATTGATTACGTGTTTTTATGCGTTTCAGGTTTCAAAGTCACTTATGTGCAGAAATGTGCCACCTTGATGAGATAAAGGAGCAATGGTTGGTTGCTAAGGAGTTCTGTGATTAAAGACCAAGATTCAAGAAGACAAAGCCTTTGTAAAGCCTACTCAGACCTTGAAAAGTCAAAGTCCACGCGGGCAGAAACAGTGCACAAAGTCAGTAGAACTTCCGAAGACCGTATCTTTGGACTCAGACCTTGGAATTGGGCCTACCTTATGTCAAAATGACCGGCTCGGGAAAAGCTTTCCAATGGTCCAAGCTTTGGCCCAATCAGAGGAGCAGAAGTGGAATAAAAGTTTGTCGAAGCCAAATCCAGCTGAAGAGCTTTCCAATGGTCCAAGCTTTGGCCCAATCAGAGGAGCAGAAGTGGACTAAAAGTTTGTTGAAGCCAAATCCAGCTGAAGTGCCCTTTTTGGACGGAAGAAATTGGGTTTTGGGCCCGATTTTCCGGCCCAAAATATGGCTCCAAGCCCATGCACGATTTTTGAATCTGATTTCCTCCTTATCAACAAAGAAGACTTAACTCTGAAGATATCTGGGAGCTTAGGGTAGAAAGTAGCCATTAGAATAGCTTCTCAATCTAGTTTTAATGGTTTTTTAATTAAGTTTAGTTTCATTTCATTCCTTGTTTTAGATTAAACTTTTAAAATATTGTTATTCATTTGATTAGATTAATAAAATAGTTTATTATTATTCAATTCGTTTTTCTGTCATTACATTTATAGATCTAGTTTAAATTCTTGTTGATATCATTTCTTAATTATTAATTAGATTTCAATTATTGTTTGTTAAATTAGTAAAGTTGGAATCTTGATATTATGTTTAGTTTAGATTCATATGGAAATGATTGCAGAATGATTCTCGGCTAAACCTCCTGATAAGAGCCCAAAACTGTAGTTTTAACCCCTTAATAATCATACTTTTAGACCAATTATGTGAGTAATAATTAAGAGTTAACACTGATTACGTGTTTTTATGCATTTCAGGCTTCAAAGTCCATTATGTGCAGAAATGTGTCACTTTAGCGAGATAAAGGAGCAAGGGTCGGTTACTAACGAGTTCCGTGATTAAAGGCCAAGATTCAAGAAGATAAAGCCTTTCTAAAGCCCGGTCAAAAGCTGAAAAGTCGACGCGGGCAGAAACAGTACACAAGTCAGCAGAACTTCCGAAGGCCGTATCTTTGGACTTAGACCTCGGAATGGGGCCTACCTTATGTCAAAACGACCGGCTCGGAAAGAGATTTCCAATGGTTCAAGCCTTGACCCAATCAGAGGAGCAAAAGTGGACGAAAAGTCTGTTGAAGCCAACTGCAGCTGAAGAGGCCTTTTTGGACTGAAAGAATTGGGGTTTGGGCCTGATTCTATGGCCCAAAACATGGCTCCAAGCCCATGCACGATTTTTGGATCTGAAAGTATAAAAACAAAAGCTTAGCTCTTTGTTAATGGTAGATAGTTAGACCTAGATTAAAGATTAGATTAGTAGCCTCCATTAATTAATTCTAGATCTAGTTTTCCTTAGATTTAATTAGTTTAATTTAATTAGTTTCATATCTTGTTTTTATTTAATTCCTTGAATGATTGTTCGTCATTTAATTAGATAAATAAAATAGTTATTATTATTCAATTTCGATTTTTGTCATTTGCATTTATAGATCTAGTTTAAATTCTTGTTCTTATTTCATTCTTAGTTAATTAATTAGATTTTAATTATTGTTTAATTTAGATTAGTAAAGTTAGAATTTTGGTATGATGTGTAGTTATAATTCAATGGGAAATGATGGGTTGATGATTCGAGGCTAAAACCTCCATTAGAGGGGTTGATGAAGCTTTGATGAAAACTTAGTGGTATAGTGTAGAAGCATTGTAGAATCTATTCCACTCTAGAAGGTTGTGATTCGCCATGAGAATGGGTGGACGACCTCACATGCTAGTTAGTATTTGGTAGAAATGCCATGAACACTAGCGATTAGAACTCGAAATTCTTGCCGTAAGAACGTAAGAATCGAAATACAAGAACCTATGCTAGGTTATCAAGTTGGATTCGAGGTGGATTCAATTCCCCTCTAATCCTTTATCTAGATTAAAAAACAATCATATTTCCATAACATTCGTAGTTTAAATTCAAATAATCAATTTCATATTGCATCGTAGTATAATTCCCCCTCGTAAAACTCTCATTAGACTTAAGACCGATTAATTAGATTAGAAAACATCATATGCTAGAGAACTAGGAGTGGAACGAACTTGTTACTCCACTCTATTTCGATAGAATTGATAGTAGAAACTTTGATAAATATAGACACGTAAATTAGTTTTAGTTTACTTACGTTTTGAGTTCGTCGTTCATTTCGTAGGTAAACTATTCAATCTTTTATGTTTATCACCTCCATTAGAGGGGGTTGAGAAGCCTTGATGAAAGCTTGATTCCGATTATCGCAGAGTCGTCGTAATTTCTATTCCACTCTAGAAACGATTAATTCACCATGAGAATGGGTTTAATCATTCACATGCTAGTTATGAATTGGTAGAAGTGCCATGTGTAATTAGGGATTAGGAAGAACCAATTGTTATGCGTAGCAGTTCAATTCGGATTACGACGATTCCTCGTTAGTAAGTTAAGTTGAGTTAAGGTGGAATCACCCCTAATTCCTTATCATAGAGTCAACGCAGCATTCCGTAGTTAATTAGTCGTATCTTGTGGGTAGTTGCATCGTAGTTTATAATTCGTAAATCTCTCATTAGACTTTAGTTAAGATTGATTAGACTTAGAAAACATTACATGTGAAAGAACTAGGAGTGGAACGAATCATCTACTCCACTATATCTCAATAGGATTGAGAGTAGAAATCTTTGATAAATTAGGCACGAATAAAGTTTTAGTTTTACTTTCGTTTAGAGTTTCATCGCTTTATTCATTAGTAAAACTATTCATTTTACGATTATCATATGGCACCGCTGCCATCTTAGTTCACTTTCGCATTGTTTTCCTAGTATAAGTACTTTTCTTAAAGTCCCATTTCACCAACCCACCCTTGTTTGATTCTAACTGTGGTCGTCCGTTTCAGCAATTGAAAGTTCCTCGGAAAAAATACACGGAGCGCACCTGCGCCCCAAAGGAGTGCGACCCGAGCCACACGCTTGGAGCCCCGGAGCCCCCAAAACCAAACCTAATGACAAGCGCTCAAATCACTAGAACTTGAAGTTTACATTGAGCGCACCTGCGCCCAAGGAGAGCGCACCGCGCCTTCAGCTGAATTTTGCCGGATTTCCACAGGTTTGTTTTGAACTTTGATTTTTCAAGTTTTTCAGTGTTCTAACTTGTTATATACACTGACCACGCGTAAACAAGACGCTATTCATAAGCGAAGCAAGGACGCAATCATGTATTCCTTTCTTCCACACCTCGCATCTTTTGTTAGAGGTTTATACTAGTATATTAGGATTGGTTGGAGTGTTGTCGTGTTTAGTTAAGTTTGGTCTTAGCCTTGTATGAGATTAAGGTCTGGTCGAACAAAAACACCTAACGTAATTACACGGCAACGTCAACAAGCACGCCTATCTAGTATACCACTCATTGCACCTCTAGCTACTATTCCACATACTCTACCTGACATAATGCCCGAAGAAGGAGAGACTCCTCTCTCTGACTTTTATAAAGCCTTGAGCGATAGCCCCAAATCTTGCATCGTTCTAGCAGACCCAGTGGGGGATTTCCGAATCCCCCCAAATATTTTTAATTTGTTACCCGTTTTTCATGGTTTAGACCATGAAAAACCTTATTAGCACATGCGTAGGATTGAATAAGTTCTTACAACATTCCACCATCCTACGGTGGGGGCTGAACAAATTAAACTCAGGGTATTTCCTTTCACTTTAGCCGATAAGGCGGCGTCTTGGTTAACTGCCCAAGCGCTTAATTCTGTGGACTCGTGGGCTAAACTTGTTTAGCTGTTTATGGAACATTTTTACCCACCCCTAAAGACGGATGAGATGCTTTCCAAGATTCATTTCTTTCGACAAAATCCTCATGAATAATTTTCAAAGGCTTGGAATCGTTTCACCGATCTCCTTATAGAGTGTCCACATCATAACCTAGCTTAAAGACACGTTAGTTAGATTGCCTTTTCAAAGGACTTCTACATCACCATAAAAATTCCTTGACATAATGAATGGGGGTAGTTTCCTAAGTAAAGGAGCCTCGAAGGCTTATAAATTTTTAGAGGATCAAACTAAGCGAAATAACAACTGGGGGGGGGGGGGGGTAGTGACAATATCCACCGCTCCGCTAGTTCTTCTAATACTGATTAAGGCCGCGGTATGTTTGAGATAAAAACACGATCCCGAGCTTAAAACTCTAATCGAATCACTCACTAAAAGGTAGAGGCCATTTCTGTACAACAAAAGCCTATCCCCGTCATGAATGTAAATTCCAATCCATGTAGTTTCTGTTGGAGTCCTGAGCATCCCGACTGCCACTGTCCTATAGCCTATGAACATGCTTGTTCCATTAATAGTGAACCTAACGCCCATTGGAGACAAAATCCCAACTTCGGTTGGAGAAATAACCAACAAGTCACACCTCTAGGGTACAATAATCAATATGTTAGGCCAACGCACAGTTATAACCAAGCTCCACCACGACAAGGACAGGGTCAGGGTAATTATAATAATTATAACAACCAAGCGCAACCTCGACAAGGTCAAACACAAGGTCAAGGTAGTTATAATAATTATAATGCTAATAGAGGTATCGTTCCGGTAAATAATAACTATCACAATCCGCCCATAAATAATCAACGCGAGATAGTTCCAGTCACACCACCCATGACCACTACACCCACACAACCGGATCGTCTTGACACCTTCATATAGGTGAGCCAACAACTCTTCCAAACCATGGCTCAATCTAACCAACAGATTCTACAATTCGTTAATAATTTAAGCCAACAATTAGGCCAAGATAAAGCCCAACCCAAAGGTGTGTTTCCAGGTCACGCGATACCTAATCCTAAAACAACAAACGCAGCCTTTGAGGTAACCGGTAATACTAGTAATGAAAATGAAAACGTAGGTGAGCTAAATGCCATCACCACTCTCCGTTCTGGCAAAGTGGTTGATAACAAAGTAACTATTCCTATAGTTACCCCACCAGTAGCCCCTACACGTGCTACTTTACTAGATACCGAAATAGAAACTGAAGAGCCTACCACTGTAGAGGTACCAGTTACAACACAACCTAAGAAATAGAAAGCCAAGGTTAAACATCCAGGTGATACATATGCTAAATATAGAGAGAAACCACCGTTTCCACAAACATTATCCATGTTAACTAGGGATACAAATTATGAGGAGATTAGGGACGTTTTCAAGAATATAACTATAAACCTTCTCTTCCTCGAAGCTATTAAAAAGCTACCACACCATGCTAAGTTTCTTAAGGAGTTGTGTACTACTAGGCGTAAGACCAATATACCAAAAGACGCCTTTTTAACAGAACAATTCCCAACTCTATCTGAACATAACGGAATTGTTAAGTACAAGGACCCTGGTCATCCTACTGTACAATGCACCTTAGGAGATTCCTATACGACGACCGCGTTATTAGACCCGGGGGCTAGTGTTAACATACTCCCGTTTTATTTGTATAGACAAATAGGTCTAGAGGAGATGCAACCTACTAAAATGGCGTTGCAATTAGCTGATCGGTCTATTAAGTATCCTAAGGGGGTGGTTGAAAACGTGCTGGTAAAGGTTCAGAATTTCTACTATCCAGCTGATTTCGTCATCCTCGATACAAAAGTCGCTAACGACTCTGTCCCGATCATCTTAGGGCGTCCCTTCCTGGCAACTGCCAATGCGCTCATAAATTGCCTCGATGGTTCGATGTCCATGTCTTTTGGCCATCTTTCTGTTGAAGTAAATGTTTTTAAAACAAAGACACAGTTACCCGATTCGTCTATGGATGGAGAGGTTAGCATGATCGAGAGCTTCGCTCGAGATTATTTCAACAACACGTTCACTGATAATCAGATGCCCAAATTTCTTTCCTTTGAAAGTTCAGACTCCAACATTTTCATCCCTACACTAGTCGATACACATATTATGGATGAGGACGAGATAGATGACTTTCTCAAAGATATAGATGAATACCATAGTAAGGTGGATATGACCAAGCTAGATGAGGAATTCGATGAGTTTCTTAGAGCAGGGGATGAGTCACCCTATCAAGAACTACTTTGCACAACATTCGCCTCGACTCTCCTCCTTCCACCCTTTCAAAGGAATCTCGAGTTTGCACTCGATCCTTTTGTTTATCCTGTGCTTCATAATTTTTTAAATCCTCCTAGCAAACAAATACTTCAGAAGGACAAACCATTTGACACCTTCATTTTCAGAATTGAGACAGTCCCTACCTACACCATGAATGAGTTTTGTGCTAAACCCACATCCTCATTTTTTCCATGCTTTCCTTTTATAACTTATCCATATCCACCATATCTTCCACAACCATTCACTTTTCCACACTTATTCACTAGGACACCCTCTCGTTCAAAGATGAAAAAGAAGGTGCATGCTAGGTTACATTATAAGTCTATCCGACTTCGCTTTCATTTCACTAGGTTGCGTCATAGGAAATCTTGGTGCTTGATTGTGTTTGGGTATGTTTTTTGTGATGTTTATTTATGGAATGATCCACAACTATTTCGGTTGTTGATATATGATAAACTGCATGTTCATACATATGTTTAGATAAAGTCTCGAGTATCTGACTATAAACGACTCAATTTTTGTGTTTGGTGCATTTCCTTTCATTTCCATATATTGGTGAGTGCACCATTCAAGTAACCAAGCCCTTCCTATGGAGTGTGTGGCTGTAAGTACCCGATCCTAAGTCCATGTTTAACATAATTCACGTTTTCCACTCTTGCATGTTTTCTCGGATTTTTGAGTCATGTTTCTCTATGGGGTGAATTATGTTCTTATTGCTTATTGTTTTTCCTTATAAAAGTAAAAAAAATATTAAATAATAAACATAGTAATCTAGGAAGTCTCGGGAATCTGACTTTAAAAGACCCACTTTTTTTAAAAAAAAAAAAAATTTTCTAAACTATGTTGTAAAAATTTGTTTGGGGGTGGGGTGTTCGTGTTTCCATCCTAGAGTGTTTTATGTCCCATTAGAGTTGTTTAGGCCGTTTAATTGTATTCCGATTCGGGTTGACATAATCTATGAATTTAGAGTTCATTCGTTCTCATAACTTACGTCATGCACGCACTTTGAGACATTTTCCATTTACTTAAAAATCGAGCCGGTAACGAAGCGGCAATGTTATTTTGAAATTACGCGAAAAATAGGAAATTGTCCGAATTCTAATTGGGCTTGGGCCCAACCCGCGCGCACCTGCGCCTTACCTTAAACCTTTAGTTCGTGTTTTCATCTTCGCCGCCGCCATTAACAAGCAAACAAGCTTCAAACCCTAAACCAAAAATAAAAATTAAAAAGAAAACTAACTACACCCACGCCAAACATCCAAACCCACTCCAAATCTTCTCAAAACCGTCCCACCACCACCTCCATCAATTTACAAAACCAAAAACCACTGAAAAATCCAAATCTTGGAGCTGTCATGCCACCACACCACCACCACCATCGATTTTTTGTGAGGTTGTCCCTCATTGCTTCCCCCTACCTTATTCAAACCCCCAAACCTTATCAAAACTTCCAATGGCTCAACAACGCCGAATTTTGCAAGAGCAAGTCTTTACTGGCGACCACTTCACGTCATTTTACGGTGACGAAATGGTTAGTAGAGATTGGAATAGCTTGTGGTACTCGTACCGACGACTTTTACCACGAAGAGTTAGTCCGACGGTTTTACAACACGAGGGAGTTGGAGGGGAATCGAAATTTTGTTACGGTGGCAAAGAGGAGGAAAGAAGTATCTGTTGGGTTGTTGGCTGAGATTCTAGGCATTCCGCCTAGAATCCATCTTGACGCCACGTTACAGGAGTCCCAATATATTGGGGTAGAGCCTTTGATGCACGCGACTATTACCGAAGGGAACTACAATGCGAGCTCGCATTGTGTTCGCCAGGCATCCCTCAGAACCAACCAGCTGGCTGTAGCTCAGTGGATTGGTAGGAATGTCATAGGGAAGGAGAAGGTCAGCGACATCGGTCTGAACTGCCTTCACGTTCTATGGATACTCCAGAGCGAAGTATGAGTTCTGTATTTTGGAGTTTTGCTTAACATGATTAGGGGAGTGGGGAAGTCTATTGCACCTCTCCCTCGTTTTGATAACCAAGATCATCTTTGAAGTTGAGGCGACTCGACGCGTCGATAGGATTTGCCTCACCCGACACCGAAATCATGGTATTTATACCGAGTGTATCCAACGAGTTTGGAGGTTGCCTGAGGATAGGGTAGTCTGACGAGGAGGACGTCGGAAATGAGAATGACTTAGAGGATGAGGAGGACATGACATGTTTTGATGTTGATGCCTTGGAGAGGTGTTGGTCAGATGCAGAACACATGGCTGTGATTCATCGTGGCATGCGTTCTCTCAATACTATTTGCGAAGACCTCCGGACTCGACAGGCTACTATGCATCATAACTTCGAGATTCGTACCCAGCGCGAGGATGAGCGGTGGGAACAGATGAGGGTTGAGCTGGAATCTCAGCACCAGTTCCGAGCCGATATGCTTGCACGCTTCCCACCTCACGGGGATTCTCCTTCTGAGGATACATCAACGAGGCACGAGCGTCGTCGCCGAAAGACGAATACTGCTGGCCCATCGGGAGCTCAGGAGCCACCTCTTGAGCATGTGCCCTCCCCTCCGCTACCAGTAGCGACATGTTTAGGGATTCTATAGATTGATATTTGATGTTGTTATTTATTATAGTTGTTATTTATTTTTAATGTAAGTTTTAACATTCGTAGATTTGAATTTTGTAGTGAAATTTACTTTGAATGAAAAAATTAATATAATGTGGTTATTTTCATTGTGCGTGGTTGTTTCATATTGATCCTACCTTCCCACATTGTTTGGGGGTGGTATTATTCCAGCATGATTTTTATATGACCCTCATTTCTAGAAGTTATTTCGGAGTTAGGGTGAGAATATTGCCGATATGGGCATATCTATGAATAAATATGGGGTAGGATGAAATCTCGATAAGTTAGGTAGTTTTATCCTAAATTTAACCTAAAATATACTAGGGTTGTTTTTAGAATCAAGAATATGAGTTGTTTCCGTTTTCGGGTTTGAAAATTTTAGTATTTTCGGAAATTGTCGTAAAAGCTTTTTGGCAACTTCCCGATTCGTTTTAGCAACTTAAAACCTATAAAAACTTCATTCATTCTACACTCACAACCCACACTACACCTAACTTCCATCTCTCACCTTTCACTCCCACGTTTCCCGTTGTTCTTCACCATTTTCACAAATCAGCACCTCAAAGCGCACATGCGCCCCAGTGGAGCGCACCTGCGCCGTAAGCCATTGTCAGAAATTTTACACTGAGTGCACATGCACCGAAGAGGAGCGCACTTGCGCCCTAAGCCATTGTCAGAAATTTTACACCGAAGCACTGCGCCAAAAAACATAAATCCAAAAGCACCCGAAGCACTCGCTACGACCTCCGTAGACCATAAATTTCCTGTTTTTTGTGGGTTGTTCCCGGATCAGTTGCAGCTGTTCCGGAGGGTCGTTTTGAGATGACATCTCCTACAATAATACCGGAACAGTCTTTCAAAGATTTGTTCCAAAGCATTACTTATGGTGCTTGGTTTCGCAAGGTGATCACATACGTAGGCTGGGAACCGCTTATGGTAAAACCTGATGAACTTTATTCTCCAGCACTTGCATCTTATTTTTATGATAATTGCATTTTCTTTGAGAGACCGGATCTCCATCAACATTAATGATGAACCAATGGAAATTACCAGGTTCTTGCTAGCATTTGTTCTTGGACTTGCTATGCCCGCTGAAATACAAAACCCATGGTGCTATTGGGTAGATAATATGCATGTCTACACTTATGAGTTTTTGCATGAGTCGTATGGGGCAGGCATTTTCCGTATCGAGGACCAAGGGGAATATAACATCACCTTTGGTAGCCTGTCCATGAACATAGGAACTGTTATGTTTTGGATCGGGGCTAAACATTTTTGGGGAATGGCTTTTTTTCTTCGTGAATGATGCCACTTGCGCCGCGTCTTCCTTGCTTTAGCCACGGGACGTATGTGCCATGACCTTCCTTAACCTTGATGTCTAGTTTAGCACGAGCCCATAGCATGAGGCATAAGTACCTTCTTATGCCTATTCTAATTTCCGTATTATGCTATGTTTCTTTCCCCGGTTTTGTACACGCGTTTCACGGATTGGATTACGGCCGACATCGCGGCGACCCACCAATAGTATTATTCGATCTTTCCGTGCAATGACTTGGCAAGGGTGGAGGATACAACCTCATCAGGTTGCACCCTACACCCCGTCAGACCGAGTGGCGCTTAATAGGTTAGCAATAATAGATGATAAATGGCGGGAAGCCTGACAAATTATCATGGCATGGCAGGACGCGAAGGAACCTCACTTTTTTATAGAAGAAGAGGATGAGGAGGATGAAGAATAAAAGCGGGAGATAAGGCCAGTTTTTAATTCCAGTTAGTGTCTGCTTATGTCCCAAGCAATTTTATTCTTGTTAACCCCATAATGGGTGGAACTCTTACAAAGTTGCGTCAGTTTTCTTTTCTATATTAGTATGTATAACAAGGTTTTGCAGATGTTCCAGAATTTCACGCGTTTCCATGGTATTTTTCCTACCCTATCTATTTAAATACTTTGAGGACAAAGCATATTTCTTGTTTGGGGGTGGGCATAGAAACACGTGTAATTAAGGCATCTGTTAGGATATAGATATGTATTATGCGCTTGTTTTCTAGTAAAATTTAAAAAAAAAAAATCAAAAATATAAATAAAAAAGTTTATGCTATACACTTAGGAATATCGGTATTGTTCTTTCTCTATGCTCTTAATAATCTAGAAGTCTCATGTAGTGTTGCATCAGAATAGTCTTTAGAAACTTAGGTTAACATGTAGGTAATAATCCTTGCATTTATCTATAAATATATTACATGAGTATCTATGATTGTTAACAGTAAGTTTCTGAACTCTAGGCTAGAGTACTTATTCTACAAATCCTGTGAGAATATAGTCTAAAGCCTTATATGAGCGAAACATTTGAGGAATGACACAAGGGAGAAGTAAAATCCGGATAGAGAAATCACACGTCCACTTGCTTGATCACTAAACCATATCCTAAGCGAGAATTTAGGCCCTCTTTGGATCGATATAGCCATAAATTCAAACCTATGAATTATTAAACGCTAGTTGCCCCTCTGAGCCTTTCTTTAGCCTTTCATAAACCACAATTCCTTTACCCTGCTACAAAACATAAGAAAATAAAAAATTCAACTTACCCAATCTAGAATAAGTCTGAGAATAGAATGAGTGAAGAAAGAAGAAGAGAAAAACCTATGTAAACAAAAATTAGTTAGTTGCTTCAGAAAATGAAAAGAAGTTCCCATCCAAGGAAAAGAAAAAGAAAAATAGAAATAAATAAAAACTCCAAAAATAGAATAAAAGGGAGTCAAAAGCCAAAGAAAATAAAAAGAAAAATATGGCTAAGGATGGAAACAAAGTATAGAAGCAAAAGAAAATAACAAGGTTTTCTCTAAGTTACATAATATGAAGACTCTATTATCTCAGACTTGTCCTTTTGAATATCCATTTCCTTCCTTCTTAAACCATCACCTAATCCCCGTAACACCTAATAAAGACCTCTAGCTCAATTAGGAATATGTTAGTGTGATAGTAAGTGGCCGATGTGTTGATCGACTCCGGCTTCCTTGTGTGTCATTGAGATTGTAAGGTAAAAGTGTGCCCACTGCGCACTGGAGTAGCAAAACTTGAGTGGAAAAATCAGAGTGTTGTATCTTGACTATTATTATGAGAACCTAGTTAAGGACGCTATTCCGAGTTTTCAGAAACGGACCTGCTATTGCATTTTATAGTATTACTCATTGTATATATGTTTATTGTAGAAGATTGATTATTATGCATATATTAGCTTAGGTTTCGACTTGATTATTCTATATTCATTGCTAGTGAGATGTATAGTTAATTTAGAGCATGAATAAAGAAACAATAGTTTTATCTTTTAGTCGTTGTAGTATAGGTGAAGTTTGTGAGTACCTTCACTGGAAAACTCTCACGAGGCTAGAACTCGTCCACTAGGGAATTCCTAGTGGTTTAAGGCCTTATTGTATATGGTAAATGCAATCGCACTCAGTGAAACGAGAGTAGTTAGAACTCCATTTTTGGTCACTTATTCTAATTTCTCATATTTGCTTGAGGACAAGCAAAATGCTGTTTGGGGGTGGTTTGATAAGAGCCCAAAACTATAGTTTTAACCCCTTAACAATCATACTTTTAGACCAATTATGTGAGTAATAATTAAGAGTTAATACTGATTACGTGTTTTTATGCGTTTCAGGTTTCAAAGTCACTTATGTGCAGAAATGTGCCACCTTGATGAGATAAAGGAGCAATGGTTGGTTGCTAAGGAGTTCTGTTATTAAAGGCCAAGATTCAAGAAGACAAAGCCTTTGTAAAGCCTACTCAGACCTTGAAAAGTCAAAGTCCACGCGAGCAGAAACAGTGCACAAAGTCATTAGAACTTTCGAAGACCGTATCTTTGGACTCAGACCTTGGAATTGGGCCTACCTTATATCAAAGCGACCGGCTCGGGAAGAGCTTTCCAATGGTCTAAGATTTGGCCCAATAAGAGGGGCAAAAGTGGACTAAAAGACTGTTGAAGCCGAATCTAGCTGAAGAGCTTTCCAATGGTCCAAGCTTTGGCCCAATCAGAGGAGCAGAAGTGGACTAAAAGTCTGTTGAAGCCGAATCCAGCTGAAGAGCCCTTTTTGGACGGAAGAAATTGGGTTTTGGGCCCGATTTTCCGGCCCAAAACATGGCTCCAAGCCTATGCACGATTTTTGGATCTGATTTCCTCCTTATCAACAAAGAAGACTTAACTCTGAAGATATCTGGGAGCTTAGGATAGAAAGTAGCCATTAGAATAGCTTCTAGATCTAGTTTTAATGGTTTTTTAATTAAGTTTAGTTTCATTTCATTCCTTGTTTTAGATTAAACTTTTAAAATATTGTTATTCATTTGATTAGATTAATAAAATAGTTTATTATTATTCAATTCATTTTTCTGTCATTGCATTTATAGATCTAGTTTAAATTCTTGTTAATATCATTTCTTAATTATTAATTAGATTTCAATTATTGTTTGTTAAATTAGTAAAGTTGGAATCTTGATATTATGTTTAGTTTAGATTCATATGGAAATGATTGCAGATTGATTCTCGGCTAAACCTCCATTAGAGGGGGTTGAGAAGCCTTGATGAAAGCTTGATTCTGATTATCGCAGAGTCATCGTAATTTCTATTCCACTCTAGAAACGATTAATTCACCATGAGAATGGGTTTAATCGTTCACATGCTAGTTATGAATTGGTAGAAGTGCCATGTGTAATTAGGGAATAGGAAGAACCAATTGTTCTAATGAGTTTTATTCGGATTTGACGATTGGCCGTTAGTAAGTTAAGTTGAGTTAAGGTGGAATCAACACCTAATTCCTTATCATAGAGTCAACACATCATTCCGTAGTTAATTAGTCGTATCTTGTGGGTAGTTCCATCGTAGTTTATAATTCGTAAATCTCTCATCAGACTTTAATTAAGATTGATTAGAGTTAGAAAACATTACATGTGAAAGAACTAGGAGTGGAACGAATCATCTACTCCACTATATCTCAATAGGATTGAGAGTAGAAATTTTTGATAAATTAGGCACGAATAAAGTTTTAGTTTTACTTTCGTTTAGAGTTTCATCGCTTTATTAGTTAGTAAAACTATTCATTTTATGATTATCAATACATGCAATAGATTATCAAATGGAGGCAGGGCCAGAGAAAACACAATTCGAACAGATATGGAATAGAAGGTGATAAGAGCCCAAAACTGTGGTGTTAACCCCTTAACAATAATACTTTTAGACCAATTATGAGAGTAATAAATAAGAGTTAATGCTGATTACATGTTTTTATGTATTTCAGCCATTGAAGTCAATTATGTGCAGAAATGTGCCACTTTGGCGAGATAAAGAGGAAGGGTTGGTTGCTAAAGAGTTCTGTGATTAAAGGCCAAGATTCAAGAAGAAAAAGCCTTTGTAAACCCCGGTCAAAAGCTGAAAAGTTAAAGTCAAAGCAGGCAGAAACAGTACACAAAAGTTAGCAGAACTTTGAAAGACCGTATCTTTGGACTCGGGCCTCAGAATTGGGCGTACCTTATGTCAAAATGACCGGCTCAGAAAGAGTTTTCCAATGGTCCAAACTTTGACCCAATCAGAGGAGTACAAGTGGACGAAAAGTCTGTTGAAGTAAAAGTCAGCTGAAAAGGGCCTTGTGGACTGAATAAATTGGGCTTTGGGCTCGATTTTCCGGCCCAAAACATGGCTCCTCAGCCCATGCACAAAAATGTGGATCTGGTCTCTTCCATTTCCACACACAAGACTTAGCTCTTAAGTCATAGTTAGAGATTAGATAGAAAGTAGCCATTAGAGATAGCTTCTAGATCTAGTTTTGAGAATTTTCAATTAGTTAATTAGTTAGTTTTCATACCTTGTTTTAGATTAGTTATTTGAATAATTGTTTATCATTCATTAGATAAATAAAATAGTTAGTTCTTGATAATTTGGATTTTGTTATTTAAAATTGCTTAGATCTAATTTCAATTCTTGTTTGTTATTCATTTCTTAGTTGTTTAATTTCGAATTGAATTTGATATAGTAAAGTTATAATCTTTATATTATGTCTTATTCAATTTCATATGGAAATGATAGTTTGATGAATCAAGGCTAAACCTCCATTAGAGGGGTTTGATGAAGCCTTGATGAAAACTTGATTGTGTAGTGTAGAATCGTTGTAAGAGTCTATTCCACTCTAGAAGGTTGTTGATTCGCCATGAGAATGGGTTGGACTTCCTCACATGCTAGTCATTATTTGGTAGAAATTGCCATGATTGATTAGGGATTATAACGACCAATTCTTATCGTAAGAACGTAAGAATTGGATTACAACAATCTATGCTAGTTTATTAAGTTGGTTTCAAGGTGGATTCAATCCCCCCTAATTCTAGTTCTAGATTCAAACCTTAGTATTCCATAGCATTTCGTAGTTGAATCATTCTAGTTAGTATCTTGTTATTTGAATTTGCATCGTAGTATAATCCCACCATTACTCTCATTAGACTTTGGATAGATTCGCAATATTAGAAAACATTGAATGCTAAAGAACTAGGAATGGAACGAATCTTCTATTCCAACTCTATTTCGATAGCTTCGAGAGTATAGAAATCTTTGATAAGTATAGTATTCGTAAAGTTTTAGTTTTACTTGCGTTTAGACTTCATCGTTTATTCGTGAGTAGAATGAATTATCATTTTTACGTTTATCAAATGGCACCGCTGCCATCTCACTTCCCTTTTAGCATTGTGTTCTTTAGAATTGTTAGTTTTCCATGTCCCATAACCCACCCACCCTTGTTTGATTCTAACTGTGGTTGTCCATTTCAGCATTGAAATTTTCCTCACAGAATTACATGGAGCACGACCCGCACCCTAGGCAGCCTAAATTGGAGCGCTATCCGCACCCAAACGCCTGGAACTCCAGTTTTTAGCTGAGTGCGACCCGCGCCATGCCTAGGGCAAAACTTGAGCGCCCCCCGCGCTGAAGCGCCTGGACCTTGAGTTTTTCCCTGAGCACGATCCGCGCCCTACGAAGGTTAAGATCGAGCACCCCCCGCGCTGAAGCGCCTGGAGCTCGAGTTGGACCTGAGCGCGACCCGCGCCCTACCTAAGCCTATTCTGAGCGCGACCCACGCCCTCTGCTGAAACTGGCCGATTTCCACAGGTTTGTTTCAAACTTCCATTTCTTCAAGGTTTTCAGTGTTCTAACTTGTTATATACACTGAGCACGCGTAAACAAGACGCTATTCATAAGCGAAGCAAGGAGGCATTCAGGTACTCTTTTCTTCCACACCTCGCATCTCCTGTTAGAGGTTCATACTAGCATATCAAGATTGTTTGGAGTGTTGTTATGTTTCATAAAGATTGGTCTTAGCCTTGCATGAGATTAAGGTCAGGCCGAAGAAAAACGCCTAACGTAATCAACCAGCAACGTCAACAAACACACCTTTCTAGTATACCACTCACTACACCTCTAGCTAGCATACCACACACACAACCAGAAATAATGGCCGAAGAAAGAGAGTCTCCTCTCTCGGACTTTTACAAAGCCTTGAAGCCCTAAATCTTGTTTCGTTCTATCATTCTATTAGACCATGAAAAACCTTATCAGCACATGCGTAGGATTGACCAAGTCCTTACTACATTCCACCATCCTACGGTTGGTGCTGAACAAATTAAACTGAGGGTGTTTCCTTTCACCTTAGCCGATAAGGTGGCGTCTTGGTTAACTGCCCAAGCGCCTAATTCTGTGGACTCGTGGGCTAAACTTGTTCAACTATTTATGGAACATTTTTACCCACCACTGAAGACCAATGAAATGCTTTCCAAGGTTCATTTCTTTCGACAGAATCCTCATGAATCATTTTTTGAGGCTTGGAATCATTTCACCGATCTTCTTATAGAGTGTCCACACCATAACCTTGCAAAAGACACGTTAGTTCGTGCCTTTTTCAAAGGACTTTTACACCACCATAAAGAAGTCCTTGACATAATGAATGGGGGTAGTTTCCTAACTAAGGGAGCCTCAGAGGCTTATAAATTTTTAGAAGATCAAACTAAGCGTAATAATAACTGGAGGGGTAGTGATGATATCTCCCGTTCCGCTAGTTCTTCTACAACAGTTAAAGCCGTCAGTATGTTTGAGATGAAACACGATCTTGAACTTAAAAATTTAATCGAATCTCTCACTAAAAAGGTAGAGGCTATTTCTATTCAACAAACGCCTATCCCTATCATGAATGTCAACTCTAATCCATGTAATTTATGTTTGAGTTATGAGCATCCAGACTCCTATTGTCCTCTTGCCTATGAACAACAAGATAATGTCTGTTCCATTAATAACGAACCTAACGTAGCTTGGCGACAAAACCGTAACTTCGGTTGGCAAAATAATCAACAACTTCCAAGGTTGTTTAACCCAAATGTTAGGCCAACAAACAATTACAACCAACCTCCACCAAGGCAAGGACAAGGTCAGGGTAATTATAATTATAGCTACCAAGTTCAACCACGACAAGGACAAGGTCAGGGTAATTATAATAATTATAACAATAATAATTATAATGCTAATAGAGGTATCATTCTGGTAAATAATAACTATCAAAATCCACTCATTAATAATCAACGTGACATAGTTCCTGTCACACAACCTATAGCTAACACTCTTCCACAACCGGATCGTTTTGATACCTTTATGCAATCTCAACAACAGATTTTACAAGCCATCCAACTTTCTTTACAGCAGTTAGCTCAAGAGAAAGTACAACCCAAAGGTGTGTTTCTAGGACAAGCGATACCTAATCCTAAAACACCAAACACAACCTTTGAGGTAAACGGTAATACTATTAACAAAAATGCAAACATAGGTGAGATAAATTCCATCACCACTCTCCGTTCAGGCAGAGTGGTTGATAACAAAGTAACTATGTCTATAGTTACCCCACCAGTAGTCCCTACACCAGATAATACACTAGATACCGAAACAGAAACTGAAGATCCTACCCCTGTAGAGGTACCAGTTAAACCACAACCTAAGAAACAGAAATCAAAGGTTAGACATCCAGTTGATCCATACGCTAAACATAAAGAGAAACCACCGTTTCCTTAGAAATTAGCTATGTTAAACAAGGATACAAATTTTGACGAGATTAGGAAAGTTTTTAAAAATCTAACGATAAACTTACCCTTTCTTGAAGTGATTAAAAAGTTACCTCACCATGCTAAGTTTCTTAAAGAGTTGTGCACTACTAGGCGTAAGACAAAGATTCCTAAAGACACCTTTTTAATTGAACAGTTTCCAATTTTAACGGAACACAATGGAATCGTTAAGTACAAGGACCCTGGTCGTCCTACTGTACAATGCACTTTAGGGGATACTCACACGACCACTACTTTATTAGACCTGAGGGCGAGTGTTAACTTACTCCATTATTATTTATATAAACAAATAGGTCTACAGGAAATGAAACCTACAACAATGACGTTGCAATTAGCTGATAGGTCTATCAAGTATCCTAAGGGTGTAGTGGAAAACATGATGATTAAGGTTCAGGATTTCTACTATCCTGTTGATTTTGTTATCCTCGATACAGAAGTTGCTAACGACTCTGTTCCGATCATTTTAGGGTGCCCTTTCTTGGCAACTACCAATGCGCTTATAAACTGCCGCGATGGTTCGATGTCCTTGTCCTTTGGCCATCTTTCCGTTGAGGTCAATGTTTTTAAAACAATCAAACAGTTTCCTAATACGAATATCGATGGAGAGGTTAGCATGATCGAGAGCTTAGCTCATGATTATTTCAAAACCACGTTTCCGGATGACTAGATGCACAAATTCCTTTCCTTTGGAAGTTCCAACTTCGACAAGGACTCTTTGGACGTAGATGAAATTGAGGAAGATTTCCTTAAACTCTTTTGCAACTCTTCCCTGCCATTTATCCCTTGACGCTATGACGGAAGATGAATTTTTCACCCTCTATCCCAATGATCCTTTTGACCCATCTATTGAAGAATGTCTAGCATATCTCAAGGCTTCTAATGATCTAGACTTGAGAGCTCTAGCTGACACTCATTCATCTTCCCTCACCAATATTCCCCACCTTCCACCTTTCCAAAGGAACCTAGAGTTTGCGCTTGACCTTTTTGCTTCTTCTGTACTTAATGATTTTCTAAATCCTCTTAATACAAAAATAATTCCCAAGGGAAAGGCAGTTAACACCTTCATTTTTCAGAATTGAGACAGTTCCCACCTACACCATGAATGAGTTTTGTGCTAAACCCACATTCTCATTTCATCCATATCCACCATATCTTCCACAAACATCCATTTTCTCACGATCATTCACTTGGACACCCTCTCGTTCAAAGATGAAAAAGAAGGTGCATGCGCGGTTACGTTCTAGATCTATCAGACTTCGTTTCCATTTCACTAAGTTGTGTCGTAGGAAATCTCAGTGTTTGATTCTGTTTGGGGGTGTATTCTATGTTATTTATTTATGGAAAGACCCACAACTCTTTAGGTTGTTGATATATAGAAAACTACAGGGTTATATATATATATCCAGTTATTTGTTAAAGTCTCGAGTATCTGACTATACACGACTCATTTTGTTAGTTGGTGAACTTCCTTACGTCATGCACACACTTTGAGGCATTTTCCATCTTCTTATATGTCACCCACGGTTGGATTACAGTGTTTTATGGATCTTTGGATTGAGAATTCTCTCCTAATCATTTCCATAGCTCATTTGGAAAAATCGGACCGGTAATGAAGCGGCAAATTTAGTTTGAAGTTGCGCAAAAAATCGAAAAAATCAAATTGGGTTTGGGCCCAATCTCTCGCGCATGTGCGTCTCCATCTTCAAACCAACAGTCACGAGTTTATTTCCCAATGCCATTAACAAAGTTTCAAACCTAGCAACCAAAATAAAAAAAAGAAAAAGAAAAAAGAAAAAAGAAAACCTTACTACACCCACGCCACAATACAAGCCCACCCCAAATCTTCTCTAAAACACTCCCACCACCACCTCCAACAATTTCAACCACCAAAAATCCTATAAACTTGAATTGCCATGCCACCACCATTGTTCTGTTAGTGAGGGAGTCTCAAACTCCATCCCCACATTCCATTTAAACCCCCAGATCTTGCAGTTAGGATGGAGGCATCTACTGGTAAGTGAAGACCACTCGTATTCACCTAAGCTTACTGAATTTTTTTTACAATAATGTTAAGTTTTATTGTAACCAGGACAGAGAACAAGATTTCTCCGTCACGGTTGATGACACGCCACTAGAATTCAATAAGTATGTGGTAGCGTTAGTTTCGGGAATACCAATACCTGATCCTATTTACACGTGGGGATATATGACCGATAATGCATATCTCTATGACTATACATATTTCCTTGAGTATTATGGGGGAGGGGTATTTCGTATAATGGACCAAGGGCGTTATAACATAGCCCTTGGTAGCTTATCCCTAAATGTAGGCACGACCATGTTATTCATCCTGATGAATATTTTAGGGGATTGGCAGTTTACCTCTACAAATAGTACCGCTAGTGACGTTTTCCTTGCTTTAGCTGAGGGACGTCGCCGATATGACATTTCCCGAGTATTAGTAGCTAGTCTTAAGAGAGCCCAAAGCGTGAGGCATAAGTATATTCTTATGCCTGTTTTAGTTTGCCGCATCATGCTCAGTTGTCTACCTGAATTCTGTACCCAGTTCACAGATTGGAAAAGGGTCGAAGTCATGAGACCCCACCAATTGGGTGGTTCACTCTTTTCGAGTAATGACCTTGGCCAGGATGGTAGGTGCAACCTCATTTGGTTGCTCTTTACACCCCATCAGACATAGTAACACTCGACAGGTTAGCACAAGTTGATGACACACGGTGACAGGCTTGGCAAGTGATAAAACATAAAAATGATAGTTTACATACGAAATGAATGATGAAACTCAAAACGTAAGTAAACTAAAACTTATAACAGTCTATAATTATCAAAGTTTTCTACTCTCAATTCTATCGAAATAGAGTGGAGTAACAAATTTGTTCCACTCCTAGTCCTCTAGCATGAAATGATTTCATCGTTAACTAATCCGGCCTTAAGTCTAATGAGAGGTTTACGAGGGGAATTCTATACTACGAGGTGAATGAAATTAACAAGTTACGAATAACGAAATGATACTGAATACTGAATGTGAATCTAGATAAAGAATTAGAGGGGAATTGATTCCACCTCGAATCCAACTTAATTACCTAGCATAGACTGTTGTAATCCAATTCTTACGTTCTTACTGTAAGAATTGCTCGCTCTAATCCCAAATTAACATGACATTTCTACCAATTATAACTAGCATGTGAGGTCGTTTACCCATTCTCATGGCGAAACACGACCTTCTAGAATGGAATAGACTCTACAACGATTCTACACTTATACAACTAAGCTTTCATCAAGGCTTCATCAACCCCTCTAATGGAGGTTTAGCCTTGATTCATCAAACCATCATTTCCCATATTATTATAACTAAACATTATATCAAAATTCTAACTTGACTAATTTAACTAACAATACTTCAATCTAATTTAACAATTCAGAAATGATAATCAACAAGAATTAAAACTAGATCTATAATTTGAAATGACAAAATCAAAATTGACAAATAGCTATTTTATTTATCAAACTAATTAAGAACAATGATTTTAAGAGTTTAATCTAAAACAAGAATTGAATTGAAGCTAAACTAAATTAAAAACACTTAAATCTAGATCTAGAATTATCTATATTTTTAGGTCTAATTAGCTACCATTAACAAAGAGCTAAGCTTTGGTTTTTATACGTTCAGATCCAAAAATCGTGCATGGGCTTGATCCATATTTTGGGCCGAAGAGAATCGGGCCCAAAACCCAATTCTTTTCAAATTCAAAAGGCCTCTTCAGCTGCAGTTGGCTTCAATAGACTTTTTGTCCACTTCTGCTCCTCTGATTGGTTCAAGGCTTAGACCATTGGAAAGCTCTTTCCGAGCCGGTCGTTTTTACATAAGATAGGCCCAATTCGAGGTCTGAGTCCAAAGATACGGCCTTCGGAAGTTCTGCTGACTTTGAGTGCTGTTTCTCCCCGCGTCGACTTTTCAGCTTTTGACCGGGCTTTAGAAAGGCTTTGTCTTCTTGAATCTTGGCCTTTAATCACAGAATTCCTTAGCAACCGACCTTTGCTCCTTTATTTGGCTAAAGTGGCACATTTCTGCACATAATGGACTTTGAAGCCTGAAATGCATAAAAACACGTAATCAGTATTAACTCTTAATTATTACTCACATAATTGGTCTAAAAGTATGACGATTCTGAGGGTTAAAACTACAGTTTTGGGCTCTTATCAAACCACCCCCAAATAGCATTTTGCTTGTCCTCAAGCAAAGATGAGAAATTAGAATAAGTGACCAAAAATGGAGTTCTATCTACTCTCATTTCGCTGAGTTCGATTGCATTGACCATATGCAACAAGGCCTTAAACCACTAGGAATTCCCTAGTGGACGAGTTATAGCCTCGTGAGAGTTTTCCAGTGAAGGTACTCACAAACTTCATCTATACTACAACGACTAAGAAATAAAACTATTGTTTCCTCATTCATGTCTCAACTATCTATACATCTCACTAGCAAATGAATAAGAATAACCAAGTCAAAAACCTAAGCTAATATATGCATAATAATCAATCATCTATGATACAAATATAAATACTATGAGTAATACTATGAAATGCCTAGCAGGTTCGTTTCTGAAAACTCGGAATATCGTCCTTAAGTAGGTCCTCACATAAATGTCAAGACGAAATTCACTCTGATTTTTCTGCTCAAGTTTCAGCTATCTCCGATTGTGCGATTGGGCACACTTTACCTTACAATCTCAATGACAACAAGGAAGCCGGAGTCGATCAAACACATCTGCCACTTACTATCACACTACCTATTCCTAATTGAGCTAGAGGTCTTTATTAGGTGTTGCGGAGATTAGGAGATGGTTTAAGAAGGAAGGAAATGGATATTCAAAAGGACAAGTCTGAGATAGTAGAGTCTTCATATTATGTAACTTAGAGAAAACCTTGTTATTTACTTTTGCTTCTACACTTTGTTTCCATCCCTAGCCATATATTTTTTTTCTTTTTCTTTGGCTTTTGACTCCTTTTATTCTATTTTTTTGGAGTTTTTATTTTATTTCTATTTTTATTTTTCTTTTCTTTGGATGGAAACTTCTTTTCTTTATTTTCTGAAACAATTAACTAACTTTTGTTTACACAGGTTTTTCTCTTCTTCTTTCTTCCTCATTCTATTCTCAGACTTATTCTAGATTGGGTATGTTGATTTTTTTTTTTTTTTTTTATTTTGTTTTGTTTTTGTAACAGGGGTAAAGGATTTGTGGTTTATGAAAGGCTAAAGAAAGGCTCAGAGGGGCTTAATTAGCGGAAAATAATTCATAGGTTTGAATTTACGGCTATATCGATCCAAAGAGGGCCTAAATTCTCGCTTTTTAGGATATGGCATAGTGATCAAGCAAGTGGACGTGTGATTTCTCTATCCGGATTTTACTTCTCCCTTGTGTCATTTCTCAAATGTTTTGCTCATATAAGGCTTTAGGCTATATTCTCACAGGATTTGTAGAATAAGTACTCTAGCTTAGATTTCAGAAACTTACTGCTAACAATCATAGATACTTATGTAATATATTTATAGATAGATGCAAAGATTATTACCTACATATTAACCTAAGTTTCTAACAATTATTCTGATGCAAAAGCTACGTGAGACTTCTAGATTGTTAAGAGCATAGAGAAAGAAAACAACACCAATATTCCTAAGTGTATAGCATAAACTTATTTATTTATTTTTTTGAAATTTTTAACTTGAAAACAAAGGCATGTTATACATATCTATATCCTAACAGATGCCTTAATTACACGTGTTTCTAAGGCCCCCCCAAACAAGAAGCATGCTTTGTCCTCAAAGCATTTAAATAAAGAGGGTAGAAAAATACCATAGAAACGCGTGAAATTCTGGAACATCTGCAAAACAAGGTTAGAACATACTAATATAGTAAATAAAAATACTGACGCAACTCTATAAGAGTTCCACCCATTATGGGGTTAACGGAATTAAATTGCTTGGGACATAAGCAGACAATAACAAAACTAAAAACTTACCTTATCTCCCGCTTAAGCATCCTCTTCCTCAAAGAAAGAGATGAGGTTCCTTCAAGATTCTCGCTGGGGCCATTATAACTTGCCAAGCTTGCCACCATTTATCATCTACTAATGCTAACCTGTTAAGTGTTATTATGTCCGATGGGATGTGCGGGCGACAAATTGAGGTCGCACGACCGTCATCCCGCCAAGTCATAATTGCGAATGAGCTTAACCACCCAATTGGTGGGTCTCATGACTTCAACCCTTTTCCAATTTGTGAATTGTGCACGTAATATAGGTAAACAACTACGATGATGCGGCTTCCAAAACAGGCATAAGAAGATACTTACGCCTCATGCTTTGGGCTCTCTTAAGACTAGCGACTAAAACTCGGGGAATGTCATATCGGCGACGTCCCTCAGCTAAAGCGAGGAAAATGTCACCAGCAGTACTGTTTGCAGAAATGAACTGCCATTCCCCCAAAATATTCATAAGGATGAATAACATAGTGGTGCCTACGTTTAGGGAAAGGCTACCAAGGGCAATGCTATATCGCCCCTGGTCCATTACTCGAAATACCCCTCCCCCATAATACTCATGGAAATATGTATAATCATAAAGGTATGCATTATCGGTCATATATGCCCATGTGTGAACAGGATCAGGTATTGGTAATCCTGAAACTAAAGGGACCACATTTTTATTGAATTCTAGTGTCGTGTCATCGACTACGATGGAGAATTCTTGTTCTCCATCCTGATTACAATAGAATTTAACGTGGTCGTAGAAATAAGCAGTAAGTTGTGCTGAATATGAATCGTCATCACTTACCAGTTGATGGCGCTATCCTAACTGCAGGATCCTGTGTCGGATCCAGTGTCCATAGGTCTCGGTTCCCAACATGTCTTCAAAAGACTATTCAGGTATGACTATAGGAGATGTCATCTCAACTACTCTTTGAACAGTTCCAAAAATCCTGGAATGACCCTCAGAAAATTGGAATTTTCCGTGTTCACAGGAGGCGGGCGATGCTTCGTGGGTTTTGGAATTACAGTGTTTGGGTTTGAAGTCGCCAAGTAGTCGCTGGTCGCTCGAAAGTAAACTTTCTGAAATTGTCTAGGGCGCAGTGCGCTTCGTAATCCGGGCGAAGTTTAAGAGGAAAAAGAAGGGAAAGCTTGGAGTGAAAGGTGAGAGATGATGGTGGAGTGTAGTGTGGGTTGTGAGTGTAAAATGAAGGAAGTTTAAATAGGTTCTGAGCTTCCAAAACAAATCGACAAGTTTCCAAATTGTTTAAGGCAATTTTCGGAGATAGAAAATTTCCAAACACAAAAATGGAAACAACCTATATTTTTGATTTTATAACAACCCTGGTATCTTTTATACTGGATTTAGAATAGTAACTTCTAAACTCTCCTAATTTCATGCTACCACCGCACATAATCATAGATATGCCGATATCGGCCAAATTCTCAACCTTTACTCCAAGACAACTTTACAGAAGATGATCATATAACGAATTATGCTCGGTATAAATATTACCACCCCCAAACAAGTCGGGAAGGTGGGATTAATGATAAAAATAAGCAGAATTCAAAAATAACCAATTATATTAAAACTAAAATTTAAATCCAAACAACATAAAACAAACACATTAATATTTAAATTTAACAACTGAATTAAAATCCAACTAATGAAACAATAAAAACCATGAAATAACAGCGAACAAAAACTGATGGTGAACACCTATCCATGTGATGAAGATGGACCCTAAGATGGAGATTGGTCCTGGGATGGAGAATGGCTTGAGCCATCTGTCCTTCGGCGACGACGCTCATGCCTATCAGACTCGGCTGAAACAGAATCCTCCACGGGTGGCATGCGTCGTAGCATCTCTATTCGGAACAAGCTCTGTGCTTCCATCTCAGTCCTGAGTACTGCATACTGGGCTTGGTGATGCTGGTGGATAGTCTCCATGTTAGACAAGATATCGTCCTGAACCCTTTCGAGCATTTCAAGTCTCGTCTGAAGGTTCGTTTGCTTATTTCAAACTACAATCTGTCTATCTCAGATATCTTCACAAATACCATAAACACAACGCAAGCCAGTTTGCAACACATGCATGCGTTCTAAATTAGAACTACAACTATCTAATGCATCGTCATCCAGACATGTCATATCTTCCCTTTCATCCTCCGACTCAACCACCTTTCCTTCAGACAACGGCCAAGTCTCTTGGATGCAATCCGTATAAATACTTGCATTAGAATGCAATTTGATTTTAATAGGAGTAGATTTTACGACAGCTCTAAAGGAGAGCATGATCTTAGTGATCAATACGGGAAGAGGCACCAAGCTCTTTCCCACTCCTCTAATCACATTAAAAATTAAATCGAGGATGCAGAAATTATACTTATTTGTTTGCAAAATCCAGAGAACGTGCAGACATTGCAGATCGATATCGCTGACTTTGTCTTTCTCGAGGACGTTCCTACCAATCCACTGAGGTGCAGCCAGTTGATTGGTTCTCAGGGTTGATTGGCGGACGCAATGAGATTTCGGATTGTATTCACCCTCCACGACAGTATCTTTCATCAAAGCAGGAACTTCAAGATAATCGATTTCCGAATGGTCGTTTTCTAGGTTGCTTTTCAGCGTAATTCCCTACCAACAACTATCTTGTTACGTCCCTCCTCGTTCCTGCTACCTTAATGAAAATCCTATCCCCCTCCAATTCTCGCTTCTTATAAAACTGTTCTACCAAATCATAGTGATAGAACTCCTCGACCGAAAGTACCACAGTCCGTTCAATCCCTCCTAATCATCTCCTCGTCATTAAAATGGCGAAGTCGTCGGCGACAAGAAACGATGCTCGGCAAAATTCTTCGTCGTAGCGCCATTGAAGTTTTTGAAACAACCAATGGTTTTGTAGACGGTGGGGGATGCGAGTTTGATGTAAAACAACTAAAGACACAGTGGTGGCGATGGTGGGTACGGTGGCAGGTTGAAGCTTGAATTGGTGGCTGTTTTCAGAGTTTTAAAATTGTTGGGGTTGGTGGTGGTAATGGTTTGGAGAAGATTTCAGTTTGATTAAAATGGTTGGCGTGGGTGTAGTTAGGTTTTCCTTTTTTTTTTTTTTTTTTTTTTTTTTAATTTTTTTAATTTTTTAATTTTTGGTGTTTAAGGTTGAAAACTTTGTTAATGGCGGTGGTGGGTTAGAGCGCGATACTGTTCGTGGAAACAGAGGGGGGCGCAGGTGCGCTGCCAGTGCACGCGGGTTTAAGCCCAAGCCCAATTTGAATTCCAAAATTTTCTAATTTTTCGCACAATTTCAAATTCAATTTGCCGCTTCGTTACTGGCCCGATTTTGGCGAATGAGTTATGGAAATGATCAGTAGAGAATTTCAAATCTAATGATCCATAAAACACTCAATTCCAACTATGGATGACGTATAAGGTGGAAAAATGCCTCGAAGTGCGTGTGTGACGTAAGTTATGCGAACGAAGGAAATCTAAGTATTAGATTACGTCAACCCAATTGAACTATAACTATTGGGCCTAAGCAACATGATAAACATAAAATTGAATAATTTACCTACAAAATGAACAATGAACTCAAAATGTAAGTAAACTAAAACTTATTTACGTGTCTATATTTTATCAAAGATTTCTACTCTCAATCCTATGAGATATAGTGGAGTAGGAAGTTCGTTCCACTCTTAGTCCTTCCGCATGTTGTGTTTTCAAGTCTAATTACTCTACTCTAAGTCAAATGAGAGATTTACGAAGTGGCAACTAGACTACGATGCAACTACCCACAAGATGCAACTAGTCGATTATCAAAATAACTATGGTTATGCTACATTGATTCGATGATAAAGAGTTAGAGGGGGATTGATTCCACCTTAACTCAACTTAATCCTATTAATCCATTTAATCGTCGAAATCCGACTTGAACTGCTTCACAGAACAATTGGTTCTTCCTAATCCCTAATTACACATGGCATTTCTACCAATTCATAACTAGCATGTGAATGATTAAACCCATTCTCATGGTGAACTAATCGTTTCTAGAGTGGAAAGGAAATTACAACGACTCTACGATAATCGGAATCAAGCTTTCATCAAGGCTTCTCAACCCCCTCTAATGGAGGTTCAGCCGAGAATCATTACGCAATAATTTCCGATTAAATTAAAACTAAACATGATATAAAGAATTGAAATTTACTAATCTAAATTAAACAATAATTAAAATCGAATTAATAACTAAGAATTGAATACCAAGTAATAAATGAAATCAAATCTAACACAATGTAAATGACAATAATAGAAATTGACAAAATAACTATTTTATTTATCTAATCAATCAAGAACAATGATTCAAAGACTTAATCTAAAACAAGAATTGAAAATGGAACTAAAACATAATTAATCAACTGAAAACTAGATCTAGAATTATCTATATTGTTTTAGGTCTAACTAGCTACCATTAACAAAGAGCTAAGCTTTGGTTTTTATACTTTTAGATCCAAAAATTGTGCATGGGCTTGGAGCCATGTTTTGGGCCAGAGAATCAGGCCCAAAACCCAATTCTTTCAGTCCAAAAAGGCCTCTTCAGCTGCAGTTGGCTTCAACAGAATTTTCGTCCACTTTTGCTCTTCTTATTGGGTCAAGGCTTCAACCATTGGAAAGCTCTTTCCGAGCGGTCGTTTTGACATAAGGTAGGCCCCATTCCGAGGTCTGAGTCCAAAGATACGGCCTCCGGAAGTTTTGTCGACTTAGGTGTCAAGTTTACGCCGGTCGACTTTTCAGCTTTTGACCGGGCTTTAGGAAGGCTTTGTCTTCTTGAATCTTGGCCTTTAATCACGGAACTACTTAGTAACCGACCTTTGCTCCTTTATCTCACTAAAGTGGCACATTTATGCACATAATGGACTCTGAAACCTGAAATGCATAAAAACACGTAATCAGTGTTAACTCTTAATTATTACTCACATAATTGGTCTAAAAGTATGACTATTACAGGGTTAAAACTACAGTTTTGGGCTCTTATCAAACCACCCCCAAACAACATTTTGCTTGTCCTCAAGAAAAGATGAGAAATTAGAATAAGTGACCAAAAAATGGAGTTTTATCTACTCTCGTGTCGCTGAGTGCGATTGCATTGACCATATGCAACAAGGCCTTAAACCACTAGGAATTCCCTAGTGGACGAGTTATAGCCTCATGAGAGTTTTCCAGTGAAGGTACTCACAAACTTTATCTATACTACAACGACTAAGAAATAAAACTATTGTTTCCTTATTCATGCTCTAAATTAACTATTCCTCTCACTAGCAATGCATATAGAGTTATCAAGTCGAAACCTAAGCTAATATATGCATAATTATCAATCATCTACAATAAACATATATACAATGAGTAATACTAGGAAATGCCTAGCAGGTTCATTTATGAAACTCGGAATAGCGTCCTTAAGTAGGTTCTCACAATAATAGTTAAGATACAACACTCTGATTTTTCCACTCAAGTTCCGCTACTCTAGTGTGCAGTGGGCACACTTTACCTTACAATCTCAATGACGACAAGGAAGCCGGAGTCGATCAAACACATCTGCCACTTACTATCACCCTAACCTATTCCTAATTGAGCTAGAGGTCTTTATTAGGTGTTGTGGGGATTAGGAGATGGTTTAAGAAGGAAAGAAATGGATATTCAAAAAGGAGAAGTCTGAGATAATAGAGTTTTCATATTATGTAACTTAGAGAAAACCTTGTTATTTTCTTTTGCTTCTATACTTTGTTTCCATCCTTAGCCATATTTTCTTTTTCTTTTCTTTGGCTTTTGATTCCTTTTATTCTATTTTTTTGGAGTTTCTATTTTATTTCTATTTTTATTTTTCTTTTCTTTGGATGGAAACTTCTTTTCTTTATTTTCTGAAGCAATTAACTAACTTTTGTTTACACAGGTTTTTCTCTTCTTCTTTTTTTCACTCATTCTATTCTCAGACTTATTCTAGATTGGGTAAGTTGAATTTTTTATTTTGTTTTGTTTTTGTAACAGGGTAAAGGAATTGTGGTTTATAAAAGGCTAAAGAAAGGCTCAGAGGGGCGACTAGCGGAAAATAATTCATAGGTTTGAATTTCTGGCTATACCGATCCAAAGAGGGCCTAAATTCTCGCTTAGGATATGGCATAGTGATCAAGCAAGTGGATGTGTGATTTCTCTATCCGGATTTACTACTCCCTTGTGTCATTTCTCAAATGTTTCGCTCATATAAGACTTTAGGCTATATTCTCACAGGATTTGTAGAATAAGTACTCTAGCCTAGATTTCAGAAAATTACTGCTAACAATCATCGATACTCATGTAATATACTTATAGATAGATGCAAAGATTATTACCTATATATTAACCTAAGTTTCTAAAAATTATTCTAATGCAAAATCTACGTGAGACTTCTAGATTGTTAAGAGCATAGAGAAAGAAAACAATACCACTATTCCTAAGTGTATAGCATAACTTATTTATTTATATTTTTGAATTTTTTGAAATTTTAACTAGAAAACAAATGCATATTATACATATCTATATCCTAACAGATGCTTTAATTACACGTGTTTCTATGCCCCCCCCCCCAAACAAGAAGCATGCTTTGTCTTAAAAGTATTGTAAATAAAAAGGGTAGGAAAAATACCATTGAAACGTGTGAAATTCAGGAACATCTGCAAAACAAAGTTAGAACGCACTAATATAGGAAATAAAAACCGATTTTAACTCTATAATGAAGTTCTACCCATTATGGGGTTAACAAGAATGAAATTGCTTGGGACATAAGCGGAGACACTAACTAGAATGAAAACTTACCTTATCTCCCCGTGATTACTCATCATCTTCCTCATCCTCTTCTTCCAAAAGAAGTGAGGTTCCTTTAGGATCTGCCATGCCATGATAATTTGCCGGGCTTCCGCCATTTATCATCTATTATTGCTAACCTATTAAGAGCCACTTGGTCCGACGGGGTGTAGGGTGCAACCCGATGAGGTTGTATCCTCCACCCTTGCCAAGTTATTGTAACGGAATGATCGAATAATACTATTGGTGGGTCGCATGCGATTGTAATCGTAATCCAATCCGTGAAACGTGTACAAAAAACAGGAAATAAACATAGCATAATACGGGAAACTAGAACAGGCATAAGAAGGAACTTATGCCTCATGCTATGGGATCGAGCTAAACTAGACATCAAGGTTCGGGGAAGGTCATGACATATATGTCCCGTGGCTAAAGCAAGGAAAACGCTGCAAGTGGCATCATTCACAGAAGAAAAACGCCATTCCCCTAAAATGTTTAGCATGATCCAAAACATAACAGTTCCTATGTTCATGGACAGGCTACCAAAAGCGACGTTATATTCCCTTTAGTCCTCGATACGGAAAATGCCCGCCCCATACGACTCATGCAAAAACTCATAAGTATAGACATACATATTATCTACCCAATAACACCATGGGTCTTGTATTTCAGCGGGCATAGCAAGTCCAAGAACAAATGCTAGCAAGAACACGGTAATTTCCATTGGTTCATTATCAATGTTGATGGAGAACACTTGTTCTCCATCCGGTCTTTCAAAAAAAAATGCAGTTATCGTAAAAATAAGATGCTAGTGTTGGAGAATAAAGTGCATCAGGTCTTACCATAAGCGGCTCCCAACCAACGTATGTGATCGCTTCGCGAAACCAAGCACCATAAGTAGTGCTTTGGAACAAATCTTCGAAAGACTGTTCCGGTATCAATGTTGGAGATGTCATCTCAAAATTATGCTCTGGAATAGGTGCGAATGATCCGGAAACTACCCGCAGAAAACTGGAATTTTTCAGGTCCACGGAAGTCGTAGCGAAAAGCGCTCTGAAGATTTGGAAATCCAGTGTTTGAGCTGGTCGCTCAACTTGGAAGCTGAAAAGCGCTCGACAAAAAACTGAAAAAAATTGCAGAGCGAAAAGCGCTCTCAGAGGGCCTTGAAAAGCGCCGGAGTTGCTGAAACTCGGAAAATGAGACGAAACGTGGGATTCGTGGGAGTGAACGGTGAGTGATGGAGGTTAGGTGTATTGTGAGTTGTGAGTGTAGAATGTATGAAGTTTATATAGGTTTTAAGTTGCTAAAATGGATCGGGAAGTTGCCAAAAGGTTTTTACGGCAGTTTCCGGAAATACCAAAATTTCCAAACCCGAAAACGGAAACAACTCATTTTCTTGATTCTAAAACAACCTAGTATCTTTTAGGTTGAATTTATGATAGAATCTACCTATTTAATCGATATTTCATCCTACCATGATACTTATTCATAGATATGCCTAAACGACTATATTTTCACCTTGACTCCGCAATAAATTCTAAGACGAGGGTCATATAAAAATCATGCTGGAATAGATAAAACCACCCCCAAACAATTTGGGAAGGTGAGATCAATATTAAACAACCACGCATAATGAAAATAACCACATTATATTAAAATTTTCATTCGAAGTACATTTCACTACAAAATTCAAATTACGGAAATAAAACTTACATGAAAATAAATGACAATAATGAAACTACAAATAAAAATAGAGAATCAAACGATACTATCCCTAATCACTCCCCAGATCGGTAGCGGAGGACACACGGTCCGAGTGGCTCCCCGAGCTCCCCGATGGGCCAAAGCACCATCCGCCCTTCGGCGACGACGCCGTGCCTCGATGGTGTGTCCTCGGAAGGAGAATCCCCCGTGAGGTGGGAATCGTGCAAGCATGTCGCCCCGAACGGCGGCCGAAGCTTCTAGCTCGCCCCTCATCCGTTCCCACCTCTCATCCTCTCGGGGTACGGATCTCGGTTATGATGGATAGTTGCCTGTCGAGTCCGGAGGTCTTCGCAGATAGTGTTGAGTTTAACGCGATGCCACGATGAATCACAGCCATGCGTTAGGCGCCGACCAACACCACCTCCAAGGCATCCACATCAAAACAAGTCAAATCCTCCTCATCCTCCGAGGCATTCTCGTTTCCCCCATCCTCCTTGTCTTCTTCTCTATCCTCAGGCAGCCTCCAAACCCGTTGGACACACTCCTTATAGATGCGAGGGTTTCGGTGTAGGGTGATGTAAGACCTATCGACGCGCCGAGTTGCCTCAACTTCAAAGATGATCTTGGTTATCAACACAGGGAGAGGTGCAACAGACTTCCCTACTCCCCTAATCATGCTAAGTAAAAACTCTAAGATACAGAACTCGTACTTCTGCTCCTGGAGTATCCATAAGATGTGGAGGCAATTCAGGCCGATGTCGCTGACCTTCTCCTTCCCGGGACGTTCCGACCATTCGAGCCGCAGCCACCTGGTTGGTCCTTAGGGATGCTGGCGAACACAATGCGCGATCTCGCATTGTAGTTCCCTTCAGAATCGCCACGTTCATCAATGGCTCTACCCCATTATATTGGGACTCCTGTAACGTGACATCAGATGGATTCTAGCGGAATGCCTAGAATGCCTAACAACCCAAGAGTCACTTCCTTCCTCCTCTTCGCCACCACAACAAAATCCTAGTCCCTTCCAACTCCCTCAGATTGTAGAAACTGTCGACTAAGTCTTCGCGGGTAATAGGCTTCGGTCGAAGTACCACAAGCTATTCCGATCTCGATCGCTCATTTCATCACCGTAAAACGGCGCGAAGTGGTCGCCTGTAAAAGCTTGCTCTGGTAAAATTTGGCGTTGTTGAGCCATTGGAAGTTTGAATACGGTTTGAGGTTTGTAGAAGGTAAAGGGAAGCAATGAGGGACACCTCACTAAAAGGAACGATGGTGGTGGTGGTGTGGTGGCACAGCAGCACCAAAATTTTTTATTTTATTTTGATTTCTGGTGGTTTTTGTTGATGTAAATTGGTGGAGGTTGTGGGGCGGTGCGGTTGGAGTCAATTTGGGTTGGGTCTTGATTGTGGGCGTGGGTTAATTAGGTTTTCTTTTTATTTATTTAATTTTTTTTAGGTTTTGTTTGAAGCTTTGTTAATGGCGGTTTGTAAAAAAAAACGATGAACTGATGGTGAAGGTAAGGGCGCGGGTGCGCTGTCGATGGGCGCGGGTTGGGCCCAAGCCCAAATCAAAATTTGTGAATTTTTCGATTTTTTAGCAAAACTTCAAATCAAAATTGCCGCTTCGTTACCGGTCCGATTTTTGCGAATGAGATATGGAAATGATCAGGAGAGAATTTCCAATCCAATGATCCATAAAACACTCTATTCTAACCATGGATGACATATAAGATAGTGGAAAATGCCTCAAAGTGCGTGCATGACGTACGTTATGTGAACGACTGAACTCTAAATTTATAGATTATGTCAACCCAAATCGGACTACAATTAAATGGCCTAAGCAATTCTAATGGGACATAAAACATTTTAGGATGGAAAGGAAATGGTGCACTCACCAATATATGAAAATGAAAGGAAATGCACCAACACAAAAGTTGAGTCGTTTAAAGTCAGATACTCGAGACTTTATCTAAACATATGTATGAACATACAGTTTATCATATATCAACAACCAAAATAGTTGTGGATCATTCAATAAATAAATATCACAGAAAACATATCCAAACACAATCAAGCACCAAGATTTCCTATGACGCAACCTAGTGAAATGAAAGCGAAGTCGGATCACCCTATACGTAACCTAGCATGCACCTTCTTTTTCATTTTTGAATGAGTGGGTGTTCTAGTAAATAAGTGTGGAAAAGTGAATGGTTGTGGAGAATATGGTGGATATGGATAAGTTGTAGAAGGATAGCATGTAAAAAATGAGGATGTGGGTTTAGCACAAAACTCATTCATGGTGTGTGTAGGGACTGTCTCAAGTCTAAAAATGAAGGTGTCAAACACTTTTGTCTTCCTAAGTATTTGCTTACTAGGTGGATTTAAAAACTTATGAAGCATAGAAGATACAAAAGGATCGAGTGCAAACTCGAGATTCCTTTGAAAGGGTGGAAGGAGGGAAGTCGAGGTGGATGTTGTGCAAAGTAGTTCTTGATAGGGTGAATCATCACCTGCTCTAAGAAACTCATCGAATTGCTCATCTAGATTGGTTATATCCTCGTTACTATGATAGTCCTCTACATCTTTGAGAAAGTCATCTATCTCATCCTCATCCGTAATATGTGTATCGACTAGAGTAGGGATGGAAATGTTGGAGTCTGAACTTCCAAAGGAAAGAAATTTGGGCATATGATTATCAGGGAACGTATTGTTGAAATAATCTCGAGCAAAGCTCTCGATCATGCTAATCTCTCCATCCATAGGCGAATCGGTAAGCGTGTCTTTGTTTTTAAAACATTGACTTCAAAAGCAAGATGGCCAAAAGACATGGACATTGAACCATCGCGCAATTAATGAGTGCATTGGCGGTTGCCAGAAAGGGCTTCTAAGATGATCGGACAGAGTTGTTAACGACTTACGCGGAGGATGACAAAATCAGCCGGATAGTAAAAATCCTGAACTTTTACCGTAACATTTTTCGACGACTCTTTAGGATACTTAATAGACCCGATCAGCTAATTGCAACGCGTCATTTTAGTGGGTTGCATCTCGCCTAGACCTATTTGTCTATACAAATAAAACGGGAGTAAGTTAACACTAGCCCCCAAGTCTAATAACGCCGGTCGTCGTATAAGAATCTCCTAAGGTGCATTATGAAGAGGGATCGACCAGTGGTCCTTGTACTTAACAATTCCATTATGTTCGGATAGAGTTGGGAATTGTTCTATTAAAAGGCATCGTTTGGTATATTGGTCTTACGCCTAGTAGTACACAATTCCTTAAGAAACTTAGCATGGTGTGGTAGCTTTTTAATAGCTTCGAGGAAAGGAAGGTTTATAGTTAGATTCTTGAAAACGTCCCTAATCTCCTCATAATTAGTATCCCTAGTTAACACGGCTAATTTTTGTGCAAACGGTGATTTCTGTTTATATTTAGCAATGGTATCACCGGATGTTTAACCGTGGCTTTCGTCGTTTTAGGTTGTGTTGTAATTGGTACCTCTACAGTGGTAGGCTCTTCAGTTTCTATTTCAGTATCTAGTAAAATAGCAGGTGTAGGGGCTACTGGTGGGGTAACTATAGGCATAGTTACTTTGTTATCAACCACTCTGCCAGAACGGAGAGTGGTGATGGCCTTTAGCTCACCTACATTTTCATATTCATTACTAGTATTATCGGTTACCTCAAAGGCTGTATTTGTTGTTTTAGGATTAGGTATTTCGTGACTTGGAAACACACCTTTGGGTTGGGCTTTATCTTGAGCCAACTGTTGGGTTAAATTATTAACATATTGTAGAAGCTGTTGGTTAGATTGAGCCATGGTTTGGAAAAGTTTTTGGCTCACTTGTATGAAGGTGTCAAGACGATCCGGTTGTGTGGGTGTAGTAGTCACGGGTGGTGTGACTGGAACTATTTCGCGTGAATTATTTATGGGTGGATTTTGATAGTTATTATTTACCGGAACGATCTCTATTAGCATTATAATTATTATAAACACCTTGACTTTGTGCTTGACCTTGTCGAGGTTGCATTTGGTTGTTATAATTATTAAAATTACCCTGACCCTGTCCTTGTCGTGGTGGAGCTTTGTTAAAACTTTGTGTTGGCCTAACATATTGATTATTGTACCCTGGAGGTGTGACGTGTTGGTTATTTCTCCAACCGAAGTTGGGATTTTGTCTCCAAGGGGCGTTAGGTTCACTATTAATGGAACAAGCCCTGTTCATAGGCAATAGGGACGATGGGAGTCGGGATGCTCGGGGCTCAAATAAAACTACATGGATTTGAATTTACGTTCATGACGGGGATAGGCTTTTGTTGAACAGAAATGGCCTCTACCTTTTAGTGAGTGATTCGATTAGAGTTTTAAGCTCGGGTCGGTGTTTAATTTCAAACATACCGCGCCTTAATCGTATTAGAAGAACTAGCAGAGCGTGGATATCATCACTACCCCCGGTTGTTATTTCGCTTTAGTTTGATCCTCTAAAAATTTATAAGCCTCGAGGCTCCTTTGCTTAAGAAACTACCCCATTCATTATGTCTAGGACTTCTTTATGGTGGTGTAGAAGTCCTTTGAAAAGGCACGAACTAACGATATCTGCCGCTAAGTTATGATGTGGACACTCTATAAGGAGATCGGTGAAACGATTCCAAGCCTCGAAAATGTTTCATGAGGATTTTGTCGAAAAGAAATGAATCTTGGAAAGCATCTCATCCGTCTTTAGGGGTGGGTAAAAATGTTCCATAAACACTGAACAAGTTTAGCCCACGAGTCCATAGAATTAGGCGTTTGGCAGTTAACCAAGGCGCCTTTATCGGCTAAGGTGAAAGGGAATACCCGAAGTTTAATTTGTTCCGCACCAACCGTAGGGATGGTGGAATGTTGTTAGGACTTGTTCAATCCTACGCGATGTGCCGATAAGGTTTTTCATGGTCTAATCCATGAAAACGGGTAAAAATTAAAAATATTTGGGGATTCGAAATCCCCACCGGTCCGCTAGAACGATGCAAGATTTGGGGCTATCACTCAAGGCTTTGTAGAAGTCGAGAGAGGAGTCTTTTCTTTGTCATTGTTAGTAGCTAGAGGTGTAGTGGGTGGTATACTAGATAGACTTGTTTGTTGACGTTGTTGTGTAATTACGCTCGTGTTTTGTTCGCCGCACCTTAATCTCATACAAGGCTAAAACCAAACTTTGCTAAACACATCAACACTCCAAACAATTACGATATACTAGTATAAACCTCTACGAGGAGATGCGAGGTGTGGAAGAAAGGAATACCTGACAAGCGTCCTTGCTTCGCTTATGAATAGCGTCTTGTTTATTTGCGTGTTCGGTGTATATAACAAGTTAGAACACCGAAAAGCTTGAAAAATCAAAGTTCGAGTCAAAACTGTTGAATTCGGAAAAATTAGCAAAGGCGCGGGTGCGCTCTCATAGAGTGCGCTGTCGCGCTCCGGGTAATTTTCAAATTACAGTGTTTTTTAGTATGGTCGCGCTTCATGTTCCAGCTATAAGGCGATGCGCTCCTTATAGGCGCCGGGTCCTTCGATGTATTTTTGTCCTGAACTTTTCAACGCTGAATCGGAAAACCACAGTAGGAATCAAACAAGGGTGGGTGGGTGAAATGGGACTTAAAGAAAAGTACTTACACTATGAAAACAATGCGAAAGTGAAACTAAGATGGCAGCGGCGCCATTTGATAAACATAAAATTGAATAGTTTACCTACGAAATGAACGATGAACTCAAAACGTAAGTAAACTAAAACTATATTATGTGCCTATGTTTATCAAAGTTTCTACTCTCAATCCTATGAGATATAGTGGAGTAGGAAGTTCGTTCCACTCCTAGTCCTTCCACATGTTGTGTTTTCAAGTCTAATTACTCTACTCTAAGTCAAATGAAAGATTTACGAAGTGGCAACTAGACTACGATGCAACTACCCACAAGATGCAACTAGTCGATTATCAAAATAACTATAGTTATGCTACGTTGATTCGATGATAAAGAGTTAGAGGGGGATTGATTCCACCTTAACTCAACTTAATCCTATTAACCAATTTAATCGCCGAAATCCGACTTGAACTGCTTCGCAGAACAATTGGTTCTTCCTAATCCCTAATTACACATGGCATTTATACCAATTCATAACTAGCATGTGAACGATTAAACCCATTCTCATGGTGAACTAATCGTTTCTAAAGTGGAAAGGAAATTACGACGACTCTACGATAATTGGAATCAAGCTTTCATCAAGGCTTCTCAACCCCCTCTAATGGAGGTTTAGCCGAGAATCATTATGCAATCATTTCCGATTAAATTAAAACTAAACATGATATAAAGAATTGAAATTTACTAATCTAAATTAAACAATAATTAAAATCGAATTAATAACTAAGAATTGAATACCAAGTAATAAATGAAATCAAATCTAACACAATATAAATGACAAGAATAGAAATTGACAAAATAACTATTTTATTTATCTAATCAATCAAGAACAATGATTCAAAGACTTAATCTAAAACAAGAATTGAAAATGGAACTAAAACTTAATTAATCTACTGAAAACTAGATCTAGAATTATCTATATTGTTTTAGGTCTAACTAGCTACCATTAACAAAGAGCTACGCTTTGGTTTTTATACTTTCAGATCCAAAAATTGTGCATGGGCTTGGAGCCATGTTTTGGGCCAGAGAATCAGGCCCAAAACCCAATTCTTTCAGTCCAAAAAGGCCTCTTCAGCTGCAGTTGGCTTCAACAGACTTTTCGTCTACTTCTGCTCCTCTGATTGGGTCAAGGCTTAGACCATTGGAAAGCTCTTTCTGAGACGGTCGTTTTGACATAAGGTAGGCCCCATTCCGAGGTCTGAGTCCAAAGATACGGCCTTCGGAAGTTCTCACCGACTTGTGTCTTCATTTTACGCCCGTGTCGACTTTTCAGCCGGACCGGGCTTTAGGAAGGCTTTGTCTTCTTGAATCTTGGCCATTAATCACGGAACTACTTAGTAACCGACCTTTGCTCCTTTATCTCGCTAAAGTGGCACATTTCTGCACATAATGGACTTTGAAACCTGAAATGCATAAAAACACGTAATCAGTGTTAACTCTTAATTATTACTCACATAATTGGTCTAAAAGTATGACTGTTACAGGGTTAAAACTACAGTTTTGGGCTCTTATCACAACACAAATGGAAAGTTCGAGCAATCCGGATGGAAAGACCGACTGCCTACCCCCAAACAAATTTCTAAACACAAAATTTGTTCTAACGTGGGTCGTTTAAAGTCAGATTCCCAAGACTTGTTGGATTGATATTTCTACGATTTAGAATTTTTTTATTTTTTTATTAGTTTATTATAAGAAACACGAAAAACAATAAATACATAATTCACCCCATAAAGGAACATGACTCAAAAACTGAGAAAACATGCAAAAGTGGAAAACGTGAATTATGTGAAACGTGGACTTAGGATCCGGTACTTACAGCCACACACTCCATAGGGAGGGCCCGGTTACCTGAATGGTGCACTTACCACTATATGGAAGTGAAAGGAAGTACACCAAATGACAAAGGTCAATCCTCATAGCGTGGTCCCTGTAAAAGGACTTCCTCTACATCGGGGGACGAAGTTCGCGGAAAATGTTTTAACCGTTGACCATTAACTTGAAAGGTACCGTTGTCATTGGGATTTACCAAGGTGATTGCCCCGTAGGGGTGACTTGAAGAACGAGAAAAGGACCGCACCAACGGGTTTTAGTTTCCACGGAAAAATATGTAGGCGGGAGTTGTAAAGCAAGACCTTTTGACCGACCACAAACTCTTTGCGCAAGATTTGCTTATCATGAACACGTTTCATGTTAGCTTTATAATCCTTCGCGAGATCGTAAGAATCGCTACGGATTTCTTCAAGCTCATTCAATTGCAACTTGCGTTTGACACCCTCATCAATATTGAAGTTAAGGCTTTTTATAGCCCATAGAGCACGGTGCTCTAATTCAACGGGCAAATGACATGGTTTCCCAAATACAAGTCTAAAGGGAGACATACCTATAGGAGTTTTGAAAGTCGCCCCATATCGCCATAAGGCATCCGATAGACGCCGACCAGTCTTTCCTATCGGGGTTTACAGTTGTTTCTAAAATCTTTTGATTTCCCTATTAGAAACTTCTACTTGTCCGCTAGTTTGTGGATGATAAGGAGTTGCTACTTTGTGTGTAACTCCATACTTTTTACTAGGGATGCAACAACTCTGTTGCAAAATGTGTTCCACCATCACTAATGATGGCTTTAGGAATGCCAAACCGATAGAAAATATATTCCTTAATAAAAATACCATGCCTTATGGTCATTTGCTACGGCAAGCCGGGGCCTCTATCCATTTAGACCGTAGTCCACGACAACTAGAATATAAATATAACCGTGGGAAACAGGAAGGGACCCATGAAATCAATACCCCAAACGTAAAAATTTCTACAATCAAGATTGGATTTAATGGCATCATATTACGCTTTTTGTGATTCGCCAAGTTGTTGGCAGCGAATACACGCGTCTTGTAATGCACTTGGGCATCCTTAAAAGGGTAGGCCAATAAAATTCACATTGAAGAACTTTAGCGGCTGTTTTCATCCCACTAAAATGGTCACCACACTCTTTGTCATGGCGAACGATAGAACTTCATTATATTCCCATCGGGGAATACAACGACCGAATAATCTGATCCGCACAATACTTAAAAGGTAGGGCTCATCCCGGTAGTATAACTTAACTCGGCCAAGAACTTCTTACGTTCATTTCTTGACCAATTATAAGGCATAACATCAGCCGCTAAATAATTTACAATGTCAGCATACCATGGTGCTGAAAAAATAGCATACAGATGCTCATTAGGAAAAGAGTAAGGTATGGACTCAGAATCACTATTATCGTTGTTTGTAAGTCTAGATAAGTGGTCGGCAACTACGTTTTCGACCCCTCTTTTGTCCTTTATTTCTAATGTGAACTCTTGCAGGAGAAGGATCCATCGGATTAATCTCGCTTAGCATCCTTCTTTGCAAGAAGGTACTTAAGGGCTGCATGGTCCGTGTAAACTAAAGTTTTAGAACCAACCAAATAAGGACGAAACTTATCTAAAGCATAAATGACGGCTAAGAATTCTTTTTCGGTAGTTGAATAATTCCGTTGAGCATAGTTTAAGGTTTTACTAGCATAATAAATAACAGTGGACTTATTATCTAGTTTTTGTCCCAAGACTGCACCAACTGCATAGTCACTAGCATCACACATGAGTTCGAAAGGTTTAGACCAATCGGGGGGTTGTATAATTGGTGCAGAGGTTAGGGCGGTATAAAGTTTCAAAAGCCTGCTTACAGTTAAAATTAAAATCAAAGATTGTATCCTTCAAAAGCAGATTAGTTAACTATTTTCGAGAAGTCTTTAATAAAACGTCTATAAAAACCTGCATGGCCTAGAAAGGCTCTAATATCACGGACAATCCGTGGTTTAGGTAGAGTCGCTATCTTATCTAGTTTGGCCTTATCTACTTCGATGCCATCACTAGATACAATGTGACCTAGTACTATGCCCTTTTTCACCATGAAATGACACTTTTCCCAGTTTAAAACGAGGCTCTTTTCTTCACACCGTGTCAAAACCTTAGACAGGTTAGACAAACAGTCTGTGAAGGAATCTCCATAGATAGAAAAATCATCTATGAAAACTTCCATAAAGCTCTCTACCATGTCACTAAATATATGAAGCATACACCGCTGGAAGGTACCAGGAGCATTACAAAGGCCAAAAGGCATTCGTTTATAGGCATATGTTCCAAAGGGACATGTGAAGGTAGTGTTTTCTTGGTCATCAATATCAATAATAATATGAAAATAGCCTAAGTAGCCATCCAGAAAACAATAAAAAGCATGACCAGCTAGGCGTTCGAGCATCTGATCTATAAAAGGTAACGGAAAGTGATCCTTCCGTGTCATAGCATTTAAACGTCTGTAATCAATACAGATTCTCCATTTCATAGGACCTTGTGTCACAACATAGTCACCCTTTTCGTTACGTACCATGGTAAGTCCCGATTTCTTAGGAACTACATGAATGGGGCTTACCCATTCGCTATCAGAGATTGGGTATATGATACCTACATCGAGTAATCATAAGACTTCTTCCCTAACCACCTCTTTCATGGCAGGGTTCAGACGACGCTGAGGTTCGCGAGAAGTCTTCGCGTTATCCTCCAAATGGATGCGATGAGTGCAAACATTAGGGTCAATTCCCTTAATGTCGGCTAGGGACCAACCAATCGCAGACTGATGTTCCCTAATCACCCGAATTAAACGTGTCTCTTCACCCTTAGTTAACTGAGAAGATATAATTACTGGATGACTACCATCCGGATCAAGTTGAATATATTTTAACTCCGGGGGAAGAGGTTTAAGCACTGGGGTGGAAGGAAAATCAATAGATGTTTCACTAGGGTCCCCGTTTTGCATAATGAATACTTGCTTAGGTAGCAAGTCTTCATACTCAGTATATGGAGCAACCGAAGGGTCTACAATTGGTGTGGACTCAAGGATGGTGTTGACTTCCTCTAAGTAGGAGTCATTTACAAAATCTGAAGTTCCAAAAGAAAGGAATTTGTACATATTGTTTTCGGGAAACGTGTTGTTAAAATAATCTTGAGCTAAGCTCTCGATCATGCTAACCTCCCTATCTATAGACGAATCTGGTAACTGTTCATCATTTTAAAAACATTTATCTCAACAGTAAGATGGCCAAAAGATAAGGACATCTTACCATCGCTGCAATTTATAAGCGCGTTGGCAGTTGCCAAGAAGGGGCGCCCTAAGATGATCGGTACAGAGTCGTTAGCGACTTCTGTATTGAGGATAACAAAATCAGCAGGATAGTAGAAATCCTGAACCTTAACAAGCACGTTTTCCACTACACCCTTAGGATACTTAATTGACCTCTCCGCTAATTGCAACTTTATTTTTGTAGGTTGCATTTCCTGTAGACCTATTTGTTTATACAAATAATACGGGAGTAAGTTAACACTCGCCCCCAGGTCTAATAAAGCAGTCATTGTGTGGGAATCTCCTAAGGTGCATTTTATTGTAGGACGACCAGGGTCCTTGTACTTAACAATTCCATTATTTTCGGATAAGGTTGGGAACTGTTTAGTTAGAAAGGCGTCTTTAGGTATGTTTGTCTTACGCCTAGTAGTGCACAACTCCTTAAGAAACTTAGCGTGGTTAGGTAGCTTTTTAATAGCTTCGAGAAAAGGAAGGTTTATCGTTAGATTTTTGAAAACGTTCCTAATCTCTTCAAAGTTTGTATCCTTGGTTAGCATGGCTAATTTTTGAGGGAACAGTGGTTTCGCTCTATATTTAGCGTATGGTTCGACTTGATGTGTGACCTTGGCTTTCTGTTTCTTAGTTTGTTGTTTAACTGGTACCTCTACAGTGGTAGGTTCTTCAGTTTCTATTTCGGTATCTAGTTCGATATCCGATGTAGGGAGTACTGATGGGGTAACTATAGGCATAGTTACTTTGTTATCAACCACTCTTCCCGAACGGAGAGTGGCGATGGCATTTAGGTCACCTACGATTGTAGTTTCCGTACTAGTATTACCGTTTACCTCGAAGGCTGTGTTTGCTATTTTAGGATTTGGTATCGCTTGTCCTAGAAACACGCCTTTTGGTTGGGCTTTCTCTTGGGCTAACTGTTATATGCCCTGATTTATGGATTGTAAGATCTGTTGGTTTGATTGAGTCATTGATTGGAAAAGTTGTTGGGTAACCTAGATAAAGGTGTCGATACGATCCGGTTGTGTAGGTGTAGTAGTCACAGGTGGTACGACTGGAACTATCTCACGTTGATTATTTATGGGTGGGTTGTGATAGTTACTATTGTTAACCGGGACGATACCTCTATTGGTATTATAACTATTATAATTGCCCTGACCTTGTGCTAGACTTTGTCGTGGTTGCGCTTGGTTGTTATAATTATTATAATTCCCCTGACCTTGTCCTTGTCTAGGTGGAGCTTGGTTATAATTGTTTGCTTGCCTAACATTTTGGTTATTAAACCCTGGAGGTGTAACTTGTTGATTGTTTCGCCAACTAAAGTTGGGATGTTGTCTCCATGGGGCATTTGGAATAGGATAGCTATTAATGGAGCAAACATTATCTTGCTCTAATTGTTGTTGTTCATAGACGAGAGGACAATAGGAGTCAGGGTGCTCAGGACTCAAACAGAAATTACATGGGTTGGAGTTTACATTCATGACGGGGATAGGCTTTTGTTGAACAGAAATAGCCTCAACCTTTTTAGTTATAGATTCGATTAAATTTTTAAGTTCTGGATCGGGTTTCATCTCAAACATACCGCGCCTTAATCGTTGAAGAAGAACTAGCAGAGGCGGGGATATCATCACTACCCCCCCAATTGTTATTGCGTTTAGTTTGCTCTTCTAAGAATTTGTAAGACTCCGAGGCTCCTTTACTTAGGAAACTACCCCCATTCATTATGTCAAGGATTTCTTTATGGTGGTGTAGAAGTCCTTTGAAAAAGGCACGAACTAACGTGTCTTTTGATAGGTTATGGTGTGGACACTCTATAAGCAGATCGGTGAAACGATTCCAAGCCTCAGAAAATGATTCATGAGGATTCTCGAAAAAAATGAATCTTGGAAAGCATCTCATCCGTTTTTAGGGGTGGGTAAAAATGTTCCATAAACAGCTGAACAAGTTTAGCCCACGAGTCCACAGAGTTAGGCACTTGGGCAGTTAACCAAGACGCTGCCTTATCGGCTAAGGTGAAGGGAAATACCCTCAGTTTAATTTGTTCCGCTCCAACCATAGGATGATGGAATGTTGTAAGGACTTGTTAAATCCTACGCATGTGTTGGTAAGGATTTTCATGGTCTAAACCCATGGAAAACGGGTAACAAATTAAATATGTTTGGGGGAATTCAAAAATCCCCCACTGGGTCTGCTAGAACGATGCAAGATTTAGGGCTATCGCTCAAGGCTTTGTAAAATTCGGAGAGAGGAGTCTATCTTTCTTCAGCCATTATGTCAGGTGTGGTTGGTGGGATAGTAGCTAGAGGTTTAGTGATTGGTATACTCAATAGATTTGTTTGTTGACGTTGACGATTAATTACGTTCGGTGTTTTTCTCCGACCAGACCTTAATCTCATGCAAGTCTAAGTCTAAACACGACAACACTCCAAACAATCTTGATATATTAGTATAAACCTCTAACCGGAGATCGCGAGGTATGGAAGAAATGAATACCGATAGCGCCCTTGCTTTCGCTTATGAATAGCGTCTTGTTTACGCGTGTTCAGTGTAAATAACAAGTTAGAACACTGAAAAACTTAAAAAATCGAAGTTCGAAACAAACCTGTAGAAATCCGAAAAAATTTAGCTTAAGGCGCGGGTGCGCTCGCTAAGGGCGCGGTCGCGCTCCGGGTAATTTCAAGTTACAGTGTTTTAGGGGGGGTCGTGCTCAATATGGGGGCGGGTCGCTACCAAGGTTCCAGCGTTTGGAGTGCAGGCGCTTCCGTTTAAGTGATGCGCGTAGTGTTTTTTTCGCGGAACTTTTCAACGCTGAAATGGACAACCACAGTATGAATCAAACAAGGGTGGGTGGGTTTAATGGGACTTAAAAATGACTAATTATACTATGAAAACAATGCTAAAGTGAAACTAAGATGGCAGCGACACCATTTGATAAAACATAAAAATGATACTTTACCTACGAAATGAACGATGAAACTCAAAACGTAAGTAAACTAAAACTTATACGAGTCTATAATTATCAAAGTTTTCTACTCTCAATTCTATCGAAATAGAGTGGAGTAACAAATTCGTTCCACTCCTAGTCCTCTAGCATAGAATGATTTCATCGTTAACTAATCGGTCTTAAGTCTAATGAGAGGTTTACGAGGGGAATTCTATACTACGAGGTGAATGAAATTAACAAGTTACGAATAACGAAATGATACTGAATACTGAATATGAATCTAGATAAAGAATTAGAGGGCAATTGATTCCACCTCGAATCCAACTTAATCACCTAGCATAGACTGTTGTAATCCAATTCTTACGTTCTTACTATAAGAATTGCTCGCTCTAATCCCTAATTAACATGGCATTTCTACCAATTATAACTAGCATGTGAGGTCGTTTACCCATTCTCATGGCGAAACACGACCTTATAGAATGGAGTAGACTCTACAACGATTCTACACTTATATAACTAAGCTTTCATCAAGGCTTCATCAACCCCTCTAATGGAGGTTTAGCCTTGATTCATCAAACCATCATTTCCCATATTATTACAACTAAACATCATATCAAAATTCTAAATTGACTAATTTAACTAACAATACTTCAATCTAATTTAACAACTCAGAAATGATAATCAACAAGAATTAAAACTAGATCTATAATTTGAAATGACAAAAATCGAAATTGACAAATAGCTATTTTATTTATTAAACTAATTAAGAACAATGATTCTAAGAGTTTAATCTAAAACAAGAATTGAATTGAAGCTAAACTAAATTAAAAACACTTAAATCTAGATCTAGAATTATCTATATTTTTAGGTCCAATTAGCTACCATTAACAAAGAGCTAAGCTTTGGTTTTTATATGTTCAGATCCAAAAATCGTGCATGGGCTTGGATCCAAAAAAGTATGACTGTTACAGGGTTAAAAGTATGACTAATTTCTCATCTTTGCTTGAGGACAAGCAAAATGCTATTTGTGGGTGGTTTGATAAGTGCCCAAAACTGTAGTTTTAACCCTGTAACAGTCATACTTTTAGACCAATAATGTGAGTAATAATTAAGAGTTAATACCGACATTTGTTTTTATGCATTTCAGGCTTCAAAGTCCATTATGTGCAGAAATGTGCCACTTTAGCGAGATAAAGGAGCAAAGGTCGGTTGCGAAGGAATTCTGTGATTAAAGGCCAAGATTCAAGAAGACAAAGCCTTTCTAAAGCCCGGTCAAAAGCTGAAAAGTCGATGCGGGCAGAAACAGCACTCAAAGTCAGGAGAACTTCCGAAGGCCGTATCTTTGGACTCAGACCTTGGAATTAGGCCTATCTTATGTCAAAATGACCGGCTCGGAAAGAGATTTCCAATGGTCTAAGCCTTGACCCAATCAGAGGAGCAGAAGTGGACGAAAAGTCTGTTGAAGCCAACTGCAGCTGAAGAGGCCTTTTTGGACTGAAAGAATTTGGTTTTAGGCCTGATTCTCTGGCCCAAAACATGGATCCAAGCCCATGCATGATTTTTGGATCTAAACATATAAAAACCAAAGATTAGCTCTTTGTTAATGGTAGCTAATTAGACCTAAAAATATAGATAATTCTAGATCTAGATTTAAGTGTTTTTAATTTAGTTTACTTCAATTCAATTCTAGTTTTAGATTAAACTCTTAGAATCATTGTTCTTAATTAGTTTGATAAATAAAATAGCTATTTGTCAATTTCGATTTTGTCATTTCAAATTATAGATCTAGTTTTAATTCTTGTTGATTATCATTTCTGAGTTGTTAAATTAGATTGAAGTATTGTTAGTTAAATTAGTCAAGTTAGAATTTTGATATGATGTTTAGTTATAATAATATGGGAAATGATGGTTTGATGAATCAAGGCTAAACCTCCATTAGAGGGGTTGATGAAGCCTTAATGAAAGCTTAGTTGTATAAGTGTAGAATCGTTGTAGAGTCTATTCCATTCTAGAATGTCGTGTTTCGTCATGAGAATGGGTAAACGACCTCACATGCTAGTTATAATTGGTAGAAATGCCATGTTAATTAGGGATTAGAGCGAGCAATTCTTACAGTAAGAACGTCAGAATTGGATTACAACAGTCTATGCTAGGTGATTAAGTTGGATTCGAGGTGGAATCAATTCCCCTCTAATTCTTTATCTAGATTCACATTCAGTATTCAGTATCATTTCGTTATTCTTAACCTGTTAATTTCATTCACCTCGTAGTATAGAATTTCCCTCGTAAACCTCCCATTAGACTTAAGACCGATTAGTTAACGATGAAATCATTCCATGCTAGAGGACTAGGAGTGGAACGAATTTACGTATTCTAACTATCTATGCGTAAACACAAATAATCAATTTACGTAAATACGTGTTTATATCAATATTCCTACTCTCAATAATGAAGTAATATAAGAGAGTCAGGATTCGTTCCACTCTTAAACCCTCAAGACTTAATTAGAATTCAACTACTCAACACAAAGAACAATGTGAGAGTAATGTGTGATGTGAAATTTCTAATATCATTATATTATCATTTCCCAAGCAAATCAAACAAGACATGGTATAAAGGGTTGAACTTTGCTTATTCGAATTTAAAAGGAAACTACTCATGTAAGAATTGATTTAAACTAATAGTGACAAATACTAAATCAATGAATTGCAATAGATGTTTAATGGAAAATGAAGCTAGATTATAAAAAACAACTAACTTTATTTATCTAATGAAAAGTAACAATGATTCAATAATCTATATTGAAACAAGGTATGAAAACTAATTAATTAATGGGATAAAACTCAAAACTAGATCTAGATCTATCTTTTTCTAACCCTAAACTCCATTAACATTAGCTTCCTAACCTAACTACCTACCATTAACAAAGAGCTAAGCTTTGGTTTTTATATGTTCAGATCCAAAAATCGTGCATGGGCTTGGATCCATGTTTCGGGCTAGAGAATCAGGCCCAAAACCCAATACTTTTAGTCCAAAAAGGCCTCTTCAGCTGCAGTTGAATTCGATAGACTTTTCGTCAAATTATGCTCCTTTGATTGGGCCAAGGCTTGGACCATTGGAAAGCTCTTTCCGAGCCGGTCGTTTTGACGTAAGGTAGGCCCAATTCCGAGGTCTGAGTCCAAAGATATTGTCTTCGGAAGTTCTGTTGACTTTGTGCACTGTTTCTGCCCGCGTGGACTTTGACTTTTCATATTTTGACCGGGCTTTACAGAGGCTTTGTCTTCTTGAAAATTGGCCTTTAATCACAGAACTCCTTAGCAACCGACCTTTGCTCCTTTATCTCGCTAAAGTGGCACATTTCTGCACATAATGGACTTTGAAGCCTGAAGTGCATAAAAACACGAATCGTGATTAACTCTTACTTATTATTCACATAATTGGTCTAAAAATACGATTGTTAATGGGTTAAAACTACAGTTTTGGGCTCTTATCAAACCACCCCAAACAGCATTTTGCTTGTCCTCAAGCAAATATGAGAAATTAGAATAAGTGACCAAAAAAATAGAGTTCTAACTACTCCTTTTCGCTGAGTGTGATTGCATTGACCATATGCAACAAGGCCTTAAACCACTAGGAATTCCCTAGTGGACGAGTTATAGCCTCGTGAGAGTTTTCCAGTGAAGGTACTCACAAACTTCATCTATACTACAACGACTAAGAAATAAAACTATTGTTTCCTCATTCATGTCTCAACTTTCTATACATCTCACTAGCAATTGAATAAGAGTAACCAAGTCAAAAACCTAAACTAATATATGCATAATAATCAATCATCTATGATACAAATATATATACTATGAGTAATACTATGAAATGCCTAGCAGGTTCGTTTCTGAAAACTCGGAATAGCGTCCTTAAGTAGGTCCTCACATAAATGTCAAGACAAAACCACTGATGATTTTTCTCAACCAAGTTTTCGCTACTCAAGCAGCGGTGGGCACACTTTTTACCTTACAATCTCAATGACAAACAAGAAAGCCGAGTCGATCAAACACATCTGCCACTTACTATCACACTAACCTATTCCTAATTGAGCTAGAGGTCTTTATTAGGTGTTGCGGGGATTAGGAGATGGTTTAAGAAGGAAGGAAATGGATATTCAAAAGGACAAGTCTGAGATAATAGAGTATTCATATTATGTAACTTAGAGAAAACCTTGTTATTTTCTTTTGCTCTATACTTTGTTTCCATCCTTAGCCATATTTTTCTTTTTATTTTCTTTGGCTTTTGACTCCATTTTATTCTATTTTTGGAGTTTTTATTTATTTCTATTTTTTTTTCATTTCCTTGGATGGAACTTTTTTTTTTTTTTCTGAAGCAACTAACTAATTTTTGTTTACACATGTTTTTCTCATCTTCTTTCTTCACTCATTCTATTCTCAGACTTATTCTAGATTGGGTAAGTTGAATTTTTTATTTTGTTTTTTTTTTGTAATAGGGTAAAGGAATTGTGGTTTATGGAAGGCTAAAGAAAGGCTCAGAGGGGCGACTAGCGGAAAATAATTCATAGGTTTGAATTTCTGGCTATATCGATCCAAAGAGGGCCTAAATTCTCGTTTAGGATATGGCATAGTGATCAAGCAAGTGGACGTGTGATTTCTCTATCCGGATTTTACTTCTCCCTTGTGTCATTTCTCAAATGTTTCGCTCATATAAGGCTTTAGGCTATATTCTCACAGGATTTGTAGAATAAGTACTCTAGCCTAGATTTCAGAAACTTACTGCTAACAATCATAGATACTCATGTAATATATTTATAGATAGATGCAAAGATTATTACCTACATATTAACCTAAGTTTCTAACAATTATTCTGATGCAAAAGCTACGTGAGACTTCTAGATTGTTAAGAGCATAGAGAAAGAAAACAATACCAATATTCCTAAGTGTATAGCATAAACTTATTTATTTATATTTTTGAAATTTTTAACTTGAAAACAAATGCATATTATACATATCTATATTCTAACAGATGCCTTAATTACACGTGTTTCTATGCCCACCCCCAAACAAGAAACATGCTTTGTCCTCAAAGTATTTAAATAGAGAGGGTAGGAAAAATACCATGGAAACGCGTGAAATTCGGAACATCGCAAAACAAGGTTATAACATACTAATATAGAAAGAAAACCGACGCGAACTCTATAAGAGTTCCATCCATTATGGGGTTAACAAGAAATAAATTGCTTGGGACATAAGCAGACACTAACTGAAACTAAAAACTTACCTCCACTCCAGCGTTTACTCGTCATCCTCTTCTTCTATAAAGAAGTGAGGTTCCTTCGCGTCCTACCATGCCATGATAATTTGCCATGCTTCACACCATTTATCATCTTTGATTGCTAACCTATTAAGCGCCACTTGGTCGGATGGGGTGTAAGGTGCAATCTGATGAGGTTGTATCCTCCACCCTTGCCAAGTCATTGCACGGAAAGATCGGATAATACAATTGGTGGGTCTCACAATTTCGACCCCAACCCAATCCGTGAAATGGGCACAAAAAATAGGGAAGAAACATAGCATAATACGGCAAACTAAAACAGGCATAAGAAGATACTTATGCCTCATGCTATGGGCTTGTGCTAAACTAGACATCAAGGTTCTGGGAAGGTCATGGCACATATGTCCCGTGGCTAAAGCAAGGAAGACGCTGCAAGTGGCATCATTCACAGAAGAAAAAAAAATGCCATTCCCCTAAAATGTTTAGCATGATCCAAAACATAACAGTTCCTTTGTTCATGGACAGGCTACCAAGGGCGACGTTATATTCCCCTTGGTCCTCGATACGGAAAATGCCTGCTCCATAAGCCTCATGCAAAAAGTCATAAGTGTAGACATGCATATTATCTACCCAATAGCATCATGGGTCTTGTATTTCAAATGGCATGGCAAGTCCAAGAACAAATGCTAGCAAGAACCATAAGCGGTTCCTTCCTCTATGTGTGTGATCACCTCAAAACCAAGCACCATAAGTAGTGCTTTGAAACAAATCTTGAAAGACTGTTCCAGTATTATTGTAGGAGATGTCATCTCAAAACTACGCCCGAACAGCTGCAAATCACCCGGGAACAACCCGAAAAACTGGAAATTTCCGTCTATTTGAAGTCGGAGCAGGCGCTTCCACTTGAAGCGCAGTCGCCTCGTGTTTTGACTTACCGTGTTTTGAAGCGAAGTCGCTCAACTTGGACGCAGGCTTTCGGTGTAAAATTTCAGAAAATGGCTAGGGCGCAGTGCGCTTCCATCAAGCAAAAGGCCCGAGGTGCTGATTTGTGAAAATGGTGAAGAACAACGGGAAACGTGGGAGTGAAAGGTGAGAGATGGAAGTTAGGTGTAGTGTGGGTTGTGAGTGTAGAATGAATAAAGTTTTTATAGGTTTTGAATTGTTAAAACAAATCGGTAGGTTGCCAAAAAGCTTTAAGGCAATTTCCGGAAACAATAAAATTTCCGAACCTGAAAACGGAAACAACTCATATTCTTGATCCTATAACAACCCTAATATCTTTTATACTGAATTTAGACTAGTAACTACTAAACTCTCTTAGATTTCATCCTACCACCACATCTAATCATAGGTATGCCAATTACGACAATATTCTCAACCTTCACTCCAAAACAAACTCTAAAATGGAGGATCTTCTACAAATCATGATAGAATAAATAATACCACCCCCAAACAATTTGGGAAGGTGGGATTAACAATAAAATCCATGCACAATTTGAAAAGAACAACATTATATTAAAATTGAAATTCAAACAACATTTAACTATCAAATTCAAAGTTAACTACGGAATTTAGCAACGTAACATCCTATCTACTAAAAATAATAAAAAACAATATCAAAACAACAAACAAGGAGAAATCTAGCTACTCTTAAAGGGAGCGAGGTGGGGATAAGAATAGGAAGTTTAGTGATCAAGCATGGAAAAACCAAACACCCCACCCCCAAACAAATTTTTGAAAACAGGTTTGTAAAAATTTGTTTAAAAAAACGGGTATTTTAAAGTCGATTCCCTAGACTTAAAGTGATATATATGTATTTACATGCAGTTTCCCATATATCAATAATCTAAACAATTGTGGATCTTTCCATAAATAGTTAACATGGAATGCACCACCAAACAGAATCAAGCTCCAAAACTTTCTACTGGACGCTTAACTTAGTTGAATAAGAAGGTGTCCAAGTGAATGATCGTGGAGTAAATGAATGGTTTTGGAAAATACTTGGAATGTGGATAACTGTTAGAAGAAAAAGGGTGGGAAGAATGATTGGATTTTATGAGGGATTAACTCAGGTGGATGGTGGTAGGGTGGTGCTCTAGGTAGTGCTTGAGAAGGTGGATCATCATAGGCTCTTAGAAACTCGTCGAATTCCTCATCTAGGTTGTTCGCAACCATATAATTATGGTATTCATCTCCATCTTTGAGGAATTCATCTATCTCGATCTATTGTGAGGTTTAGTCCATCTCTTTCTATGGTCGAAGGCGGGGTTGAAAATTCTTTTCTCTAGTTCAGTTATGTTTAAAGAGTCAAAATTGTGATCTTTGTCTTCTTCCATAAGAGGGATATGTACTAGTGTAGGGACGACATCGTCGGAAGCACTAATGTGATATATAAAACTCTCAATAGACTTAACTTCACCTTCTACAAGAAAATCTAGTTGTTCATGCGGTGTTTTATCCCTATACCTAATATGAGGGGGAACATATTTGTTAACCGTTGCTTTATCTTTTATCACTTTCCAACTAGGTTTCCATATTGGAACCTCTACAAGTGTAGGGTCTTCAATTTCTATGACAGTATTTGGTATGGTATCATTTATAGTTTGCGGGTGATCTTTAGGCATAGTCACTTGGTTATCAACTACTCTCCCTGAACGAAGGGTAGTGACTGCATGTAGGTCCCCTTGGTTTATATTACCATTACACTGAATACTTTTTATTTCGAAGGCGGTGTTTGTTAACTTAGGATTAGGCACCGCTTGACTTGGAAACATGCCGGTTTGGTTATTATTTTGGTTAGAAGACATGTCAATAGCCTTTTGGCACAAAGACTGCATCATTTGCATCGTTTGTTTCATCATATTAGAGTTTTGATCATTCTGATCTTTCATCAAGTTGGAGTTTTGTTGCATAATTTGATTTTGTTTCTCCAACAAGGTCACTACTACTTTGTCTGTAGATGGTTGTATTGGAATTAAAGCTTGTTGAGCGTTCATGTCTTGATGTTGATAGTTCTGGGTTATAGGTACTAAACCTCTATTCTGGTCACCTAAGTTCCCTTGTCCTTGATGTTGAGTTAACTGGTTGAAGTGTGATGGTTGTGGTGGTGTTTGTGCATAGACAAATTCAATTGCTTGATTCCCCGGCAGCGGCGCCATTTGATAAAACATAAAAATGATAGTTTACCTACGAAATGAACGATGAAACTCAAAATGTAAGTAAACTAAAACTTATACGAGTCTATAATTATCAAAGTTTTCTACGCTCAATTCTATCGAAATAGAGTGGAGTAACAAATTCGTTCCACTCCTAGTCCTCTAGCATGGAATGATTTCATCATTAACTAATCGGTTTTAAGTCTAATGAGAGGTTTACAAGGGGAATTCTATACTACGAGGTGAATGAAATTAACAAGTTACGAATAACGAAATGATACTGAATACTGAATATGAATCTAGATAAAGAATTAGAGGGGAATTGATTCCACCTCGAATCCAAATTAATCACCTAGCATAGACTGTTATAATCCAATTCTTACGTTCTTACTGTAAGAATTGCTCGCTCTAATCCCTAATTAACATGGCATTTCTACCAATTATAACTAGCATGTGAGGTCATTTACCCATTCTCATGACGAAACACGACCTTCTAGAATGGAATAGACTCTACAACGATTCTACACTTATACAACTAAGCTTTCATCAAGGCTTCATCAACCCCTCTAATGGAGGTTTAGCCTTGATTCATCAAACCATTATTTCCCATATTATTATAACTAAACATCATATCAAAATTCTAACTTGACTAATTTAACTAATAATACTTCAATCTAATTTAACAATTCAGAAATGATAATCAACAAGAATTAAAACTAGATCTATAATTTGAAATGACAAAATTGAAATTGACAAATAGCTATTTTATTTATCAAACTAATTAAGAACAATGATTCTAAGAGTTTAATCTAAAATAAGAATTGAATTGAAGCTAAACTAAATTAAAAACACTTAAATCTAGATCTAGAATTATCTATATTTTTAGGTCTAATTAGCTACCATTAACAAAGAGCTAAGCTTTGGTTTTTATATGTTCAGATCCAAAAATCGTGCATGGGCTTGGATCCATGTTTTGGGCCAGAGAATCAGGCCCAAAACCCAATTCTTTCAGTCCAAAAAGGCCTCTTCAGCTGCAGTTGGCTTCAACAGAATTTTCGTCCACTTCTGCTCCTCTGATTGGGTCAAGGCTTAAACCATTGAAAATCTCTTTCCGAGCCGGTCGTTTTGACATAAGGTATGCCCAATTCCGAGGTCTGAGTCCAAAGATACGGACTTCGGAAGTTCTGCTGACTTTGAGTGTTGTTTCTGCCCGCGTCGACTTTTCAGTTTTTGACCGGGCTTTAGAAAGGCTTTGTCTTCTTGAATCTTGGCCTTTAATCACAGAATTCCTTAGCAAACGACCTTTGCTCCTTTATCTCGCTAAAGTGGCACATTTCTGCACATAATGGACTTTGAAGCCTGAAATGTATAAAAACACGTAATCAGTATTAACTCTTAATTATTACTCACATAATTGGTCTAAAAGTATGACTGTTATAGGGTTAAAACTACAGTTTTGGGCTCTTATCAGCAAGTTATCATGGCGTGGCAGGATGCGAAGGAACCTCATCTGTTTGGAGAGGAGGATGAGGAGGATAATACTTAAACGGGAGTTAAGGGATGTTTTTAGTTTCAGTTAGTGTCTGCTTATGTCCCAAGCAAATTATTTTTCATTACCCCATAACGGGTGGAACTCTTATAGAGTTGCGTCAGTTTTTATTTTCTATAGTAGTATGTTATAACCTTGTTTTGTAGATGTTCCAGAATTTCACACGTTTCAATGGTATTTCTCTACCCTATTTATTTAAATACTTTGAGGACAAAGCATGCTTCTTGTTTGGGGGATAAAAACACGTGTAATTAAGGCATCTGTTAAGATATATATATATATAATATGCACTTGTTGTCTAGTTAAAAATTCAAAAATTTCAAAAAAATAAAATAAAAGTTATGCTATACACTTAGGAATATTGGTATTGTTTTCTTTCTCTATGCTCTGAATAATCTAGAAGTCTCACATAACTTTTGCATTAGAATAATTTGTAGAAACTTAGGTTAATATGTAGGTAATAATCTTTGCATCTATCTATAAATATATTACATGAGTATCTTTGATTGTTTGGCAGTAAGTTTCTGAAACCTAGGCTAGAGTACTTATTCTACAAATCCAGTGAGAATATAGCCTAAAGCCTTATATGAGTGAAACATTAGAGAAATGACACAAGGGAGAAGTAAAATCCGGATAGAGAAATCACACGTCCACTAGCTTGATCACTATACCATATCCTAAGCGAGAATTTAGGCCCTCTTTGGATCGATATAGCTAGAAATTCAAACCTATGAATTATTTTCTGCTAGTCGCCCCTCTGAGCCTTTCTTTAGCCTTCAATAAACCGCAAATCCTTTACCCTATTACAAAACAAAACAAAATAAAAAAAAATCAACCTACCCATTCATTGAATAAGTCTGAGAATAGAGATAAATAATAGAAAAGAGAAAGATCTTTGAAATCAAGAATTTGTTAGTCACTTCAGATAAGAAAAGAAAGTTCCCATCCAAAAATTAAAAAAATAATAATAAAAAATAAAATAAAAGAAAAGAAAATAAAGAGTCAGAACTCCAAAAATAGAATAAAAGGAGTCAAAAGCCAAAGAAAAAGAAAAAAATATGGCTAAGGATGGAAACAAAGTGTAGAAGCAAAGGTAAAGAACAAGATTTTCTCTAGTTATACATAATACGAAGATTCTATTATCTCAGACTTGTTCTTTTTGAATATCCATTTCCGTCCTTCTTAAACCATCTCCTAATCCCCGCAACACCTAATAAAGACCTCTAGCTCAATTAGGAATAAGTTAGTGTGATAGTAAGTGGCAGATGTGTTTGATCGACTCCGGCTTCCTTGTGTGTCATTGAGATTGTAAGGTAAAGTGTGCCCACTGCACACTGGAGTAGTGAAACTTGAGCGGAAAAATCAGAGGGGTTTTTGTCTTGACATTTATGTGAGGACCTACTTAAGGACGCTATTCCTAGTTTTCAGAAACGGACCTGCTAGTGCATTTCATAGTATTACTCATTGTATATATGTTTATTCGTGGATGATTGATTATTATGTATATTTTAGCTTAGGTTTCAACTTGATTATTCTGTATCCATTGCTAGTGGATATATAGATAATTGAGGCATAGATAAGGAAACAATAGTTTTATTTCTAAGTCGTTGTAGTATAGATGAAGTTTGTTAGTACCTTCACTAGAAAACTCTCACGAGGCTATAACTCATCCACTAGGGAATTCCTAGTACTTTAAGGCCTTGTAGCATATGGTCAATGCAATCGCACTCGGCGAAACGAGAGTAGTTAGAACTCCATTTTTGGTCACTTATGCTAATTTCTCATAATTGATTGAGGACAAGCAAAATGCTGTTTGGGGGTGGTTTGATAAGATCCCAAAACTGTAGTTTTAACCCCTTAACAATAATACTTTTAGACCAATTATGCGAGTAATAAATAAGAGTTAATGCTGATTACGTGCTTTTATGTATTTCAGGCATTGAAGTCAATTATGTGCAGAAATGTGCCACTTTGGTGAGATAAAGGAGCAAGCTTTGGTTGCTAAGGAATTCTGTGATTAAAGGCCAAGATTCAAGGAGAAAAAGCCTTTGTAAAGCCCGGTCAAAAGCTGAAAAGTCAAAGTCAATGCGGGCAGAAACAACACACAAAAGTTAGCAGAACTTCTGAAGATCATATCTTTGGACTCAGGCCTTGGAATTGGGCGTACCTTATGTCAAAATGACTGGCTCGGAAAGAGATTTCCAATGGTCCAAACCTTGACCTAATCAGAGGAGTAAAAGTGGACAAAAAGTCTATTGAAGTCAAAGCTAGCTGAAAAGGGCCCTGTGGACTGAAGAAATTAGGCTTTGGGCTCGATTTTCCAGCCCAAAACATTGCTCCTCAGCCCATGCACAAAAATATGGATCTGGTCTCCTCCATTTCCACACACAAGACTTAGCTCTTAAGTCATAGTTAGAGATTAGATAGAATGTAGCCATTAGAGATAGCTTCTAGATCTAGTTTTGAGAATTTTTAATTAGTTAATTAATTAGTTTTCATACCTTGTTTTAGATTAGTTATTTGAATCATTATTTATCATTCATTAGATAAATAAAATAGTTAGTTCTTGATAATATTGATTTTGTTATTTAAAATTGCTTAGATCTAATTTCAATTATTGTTTGTTATTCATTTCTTAGTTGTTTAATTTCGAATTGAATTCTTGAGTAGATTTATATAGTAAAGTTATAATCTTTATATTATGTCTTATTCAATTTCATATGGAAATTATAGTTTGATGAATCAAGGCTAAACCTCCATTAGAGGGGGTTTTATGAAGCCTTGATGAAAACTTGATTGTGTAGTGTAGAATCGTTGTAAGAGTCTATTCCACTCTAGAAGGTTGTTGATTCGCCATGAGAATGGGTTGGACTTCCTCACATGCTAGTTATTATTTGGTAGAGATTGCCATGATTGATTAGGGATTATAACGGTCAATTCTTATTGTAAGAACGTAAGAATTGGATTACAACAATCTATGCTAGTTTATTAAGTTGGATTCAAGGTAGATTCAATCCCCCCTAATTCTAGTTCTAGATTCAAACCTTAGTATTCCATAGCATTTTGTAGTTGAATCATTCTAGTTAGTATCTTGTTATTTGAATTTGCATCGTAGTATAATCCCACCATTACTCTCATTAGACTTTGGATAGACTCGCAATATTAGAAAACATTGAATGCTAAAGAACTAGGAGTGGAACCAATCTTCTATTCCAACTCTATTTCGATAGATTCGAGAGTATAGAAATCTTTGATAAGTATAGTATTCGTAAAGTTTTAGTTTTACTTGCGTTGAGTTTAATCGCTTATTCGTAAGTAAAACTATCATTTTTACATTTGTCAGAAGGGTGGGCATAATGGAACACAAAACTTTGAAGTGCAAGTGGAAGAAGGCAGCACCTAGGAATTATGTACTGAATACTGATGGTAGTGTGCAAGGAGAGAGAGGGCAGTGGGGAGCAGTTATCAGAGATGGTGAAAAGGTAATAATAACAGCAGTTCATGGGGTCTCGGATCATCACAGTATAGCATTGGTTGAGTTACAATCTTTAATGTAAGGCATCAAACTTGCGCTGAAGAATGATATAGCAAGGATAGAAGCCCAAACTGATTCAGAAAATGTGGTGGCCTTCATCAACATAAAGAAGCACCCATGGAGAGCAAACAAGCAGATCAAGAGTATACAAGCAATGGAAGCGGAACTTTTGTTTTTCTCTATAGAACATACATATAGAGAAACAAATCTGTTACCTGATGCACTAGCTACAAATTGTCCAAATGTTAGATTTCATGAAATTGTACTAAATACTTTAGTAGAAGATGTAATGAAAATAACACATGATGATGCTCTAGGGAGAGAGTATGTGAGGAAGTGACTGTAAACAAACTATTATTTATTATTAATAAAAGGGGTAGGGGATCCAATTAACAACCTCGCTTGCCAATAAAAAAAAACAAAAAAAAAACAAAGTACTAAGACTCTTAAGCTCGGCTGCTAGATTCTTGTAGTGCCATCACGCTTGCTCCTTCCAGTTTCCAATGTTTACCGCTTTGAGGGAATCAGATGCAAGTCATGCAACTTTGATAGACCTCGTGCTGATCATAAGAGCAGCCTTTAGCCCAGAAACTATTGCTTGTAGTTCTTGGTATATGACTGAAACTTGTCTTGATCTGCCATTGTAAGCCACCTTCAATTGACCCACTTCATTTCTGATCAGTCCGTCATATCTCGCTATGTTATCTTTTATTGAACCATCTGAGTTAAGCATATACTCGCTCATCAGCTCCCAAATGTGGATTTTATTGCCTTTTTCAGGTTATAGAGCAATTCAGACCACTTATCATAAAAGCTACATCTTAGCACCAAAAGGAGCTTTATTACGCTTATTATGAAGACTCGAAGCTACTATAAAAAGTGCTGAAAAAGTCAAAGGTCAAGGACTTAAAACCAGAGTGCTGAAAGTCAAGTCATTAACTCAGAAGACCAACGATAGATATTATTGATACAAAAGAAGGCTTTCTCTAAAACCTATCTTGATCAAGAAGAAATCAAAAAGCAAAAGGAAAAAACAAAAGCATAAAGCAAACTTGGTGAGGTGTCGCAAATGTAATGGGAGAGGGTAAATTAGTCTTTTGTAAAAGCAGTGGTATAAGAACTCAAAAGTAGGATAAGAGAATACACCTAGACTTATTCTAGTGTCATGAAGGATTTTATTTTCAAGTCTTTTTACATTCAAGTCATTTACTTTTTGTTCTTCATTTTTAATCTAGTTATTTCTTCAAGTTTTTGTTCTTCATTCAATCAAGTCATTTCTTTCAAGTTGTTCTTCATTTCAATCAAGTTATTTCTTTTAATGTTGTGCTTTTAATCAATCTTTCAATCAACTAGTCTTTTCTAATGTTCTTCATACAACTAGAGTTAGCAAACAAGTCCTAAAGCAAAGAAGTCTACCTTCCATCCTTCTAAAACTCCCTTTCATCCAAGTTCTAAACAATTTATGGTGAACCACACTCAACAACTTTGAAATACTCACACTTGATCTACTTGAAATGGCGCTGCCGTCATAGATTGAAGGAACAAGGATGTTTGGTTGAGCATCTGAGGAAAGCATCACTCTCACCCTTTCATTTCTTGTTTTTCTAATTTTCATTCATATATTTCGTTATTTTTCATTACTGATCTACTTTTTTGCAATCCAGGTTCGAGATCATGCGGCAACCAACGTCGCCTTCTCCTTAAGTAGTGTGTAAGCACGGCTTGAGAGGTAAATTATAAACCTCCTCGAAGCCCATATAAGAGGATACCTTATGTCTGAGCAAGCTTATGTGATTATTTGAAATTTAATTTTCACACTGCAATTTAAATTCACGCATAAGGCTGAACCTGAGCCACATAACAACCATTGGGAAGTCATTCCCTAATGTAGATCAATCAGACATTGCTTGATTCTTGAAGCCCTAGACCAAAAAAATAAATTAAAATCAATCAACTAGACCCCAAAGTAGTCACACTCTTCCAGAAAAGGACAAAAATATAGCCATGAGGATTTATAGTAATTAGTTACTAGATTCCGGTGGACCCACTACCTTCCTCACTCCCCTCGCCCAGATTCATTGTGAGTGAGATTCTTGGTATCACACCACTTGGTGAAGTGACTGCCTACTCTTCTGAGCCGTGTAGTAAAGCCATCCTAATCTCATGGTCAATTGTTCCCTTGAACAGGGCATAGTAAATTATAGACCAAACAAAATTTTCAAAACTCCAAACTTGCGAAAACGAATTTCGATTGCTTTAGCATACTTTGCATTGTTTGCTACTAGTTATAATTATACATAAGTGCTAAAAAGAAAATAAACTAAAAATAAAACATTAACTATAAACTATCTATACGGACACTAGGGAGCTGCCTAGTTAGAATCCGTGCAGGACTTGTCACGACATCGAGAAGCTCCTTTTCGTGGCTAACGTCGGGTCCTAGGGTGCCTATCGCTACGTGGTAGTGCATCTCTAATGCTCTGCAGTGTTCTTATGACACTGTACTGGAAACGTTGCTGCTCCTGCTGGAAAGATTGTTACTCCTCTCTGAGGTTCTGCTGAGTCGTTCTAATAACTTGCTGACTTTGCCTAAGGTGGTGGATGTGCTGGTATAGAATCATCTGGCCCTCATGGAGGAACTGAATTCCATCCATGGGCTGTGTGAACTGTCGAGTGGCACCTTTAGCAAAGTAGTCCACAGGCTCGGTAGGGTGCGCTTGCTCGGCGGCTCTAGCTACAGGTGGATGCAAGACTTTCTAGACACAGTGGGAATAGATAGGACCTTTAGTAGCGTCTCTTACCTCCACTAAAGCGTCTGTAGCATCGAACCCTCAATGCTGCATGATCCTAGTAACAAACACTGGTGTAAAGTTGCTCCCAAACGAAGGTGGCGATGTAGAAGCTGTTCTTCTGCTCTTGAAGAATCCACAAGATGTGGATCATTTCCTTACCGATATCAGAAGGCTTGGCTGACCCTATCAAGTTGAAGGTTGTCCACTGAGATACTGCCAACCGATTCCTTCGTAGCGAGTTCTGAAATGTGTAATGTGACGTGGGGTTTTTCCCACCCTTGAGAAGCGTTTCTGCCATCATCACATTGATGGTCTTATTGTCTGGGGAATGTTCCATCTAAGTATAGACCTTCAAAGGAATCCCCATAACCTCACTCACCACCTCCTTAGTTAGCTCAAATGTTTGCCCATCCCTGACAACCATGATGCGGTCATCCTCCCCTCGTTGCATGCGGTTATAAAACGAAAGAGTGAGAAAGGGTGAATAACTTGCACCTTCCAACAACACCAATGATTCCCATCCTCTTCTCCTAATCTCAGCCTTGAAGTGCACTTCAAACATATTAGAATTTAATAGGGATTGATGAAATCGGGGTTTTTAATTTGAATGGGGGTTGAAAATGGAGCTTGTTGTAAAAATTTGGATTGGTGGTGTGTACAGATGGGTGGGCGGTTGTGAGCTTATGAGGGGCGAGCGCGAGTTCACTTGGTGTGGCTAGGGTTTTGGAAGGTTGGGGACGATGATGTCGGTAGGGCAGTCGCTAGCTATAAAAAAGGTTTGATGGTACGTGCGAGGCACGTGCCTTTTTAAGTTATGCAAAATTTTTGGCCCAAGCCTAAATGAAATTACGTAATTCCGATCATGTCCTTAGTGCCTTGCTAACTTCAAAAGCCGATCCGTGCTTCGTTACACGTTCGATCTTGACCCATTAGGTACCAAAATGATCAGCATCGAAAATTCTATGCAACGATATAGGGTACACTCACATCCAATAGTGGATGAAAAACAAATAAAGGAAATAATGGAAAAGAACTGAAGGGAAATATATACAAACAAAGGAAGGAAAAATTTTAATTAATTTTTTTGGGTTTTAAATAAGTTTGGACTGAAATTTTAAAAGGTGGGTTGTTTTAAGTCACATTCCCAAGACTTTGAAGTTTTTTGAAAACTTGAGTCAATCCCAACCAGATGGTTGGATTACTCTCTTCAGTTGTTCTCGTTGTGTAGGTGGCTGGAACATGAAAACCTTGAAAACTGAATTTTCACTATGAGGTTGAAGACCGGGACAAGTTGTTGTTTGACAGTTTTAAAGCACCAGCCTTCTCTCATAGCTCGTCTCTTATGTGCGTAAGAACTCTTACCCAAACCAGGAATGGTTTTGGTATATGTGTCAATATCTTCAGCTATAGTTCTCTAGGAAGTGCTTGCAATTGAAATTGATCCATCTAGTCTTGCTAGGTGGAGGGTTTTTGTTCCTAACAGAAGACATTTTTGAAATTTTTTGAAAGTTTTAGAAAGAGATAGATTGAGAAGGGGAAAGATTTCGAAGGGAAAGATTTTTAGAAGACAAGAAGAATTTTTGGAAATTTTACAAATTTGAGTCTTTTAACGTCAGATTCTCAAGACAAATAAAGAGATGGAGGCAAAAGATAGAATTAAACAGAGAATAGTATCACTTTAGTTGGTTTTCTTAAGCAAAAGATATCTCTAACCATATAGAGGTTTTGATAAGAAGATAAAATTATACATGAATTCGGGATCATATTGGTTACTCTAGGGCATATAATTTTCATTTTTATATCCTCTAGTTTTGAAAACTATGGAGAGATGTTTTTAAGATACTCGTACTCAAAAGATGTGATTCTAAACACTAACTTTTGAAAACAAACAATAACAGGCACCTTTTGTGTCGGTTATGATGCGAACCCAATCTAGACAGACAGAGCTTCAGCTACGCAAGTTCGGAGATTTACTGCGCAAGACATGGAATGTCCTGACCCGTGCGAATAGCGCGGTGATATAGGCGACCCTTAATAAGCAAAACTGATCTCAAACCGCTGCTAGATTGTGTTGTTCTAGGGGTTGGTCTGTGTAGAATCCATTGCCCGTTTTGTTTTTGGAAAATCACATGACTATTGATGTATCGAGAATCTAGCATTAACATAACAGAGGAAAAACAACTATTTTGAAAAAGAAATGTAAAATAAAGAAAAGAAAAATTGTATTCTAGCTCCTGTAGGAACCGTTATTTTCAAAACGAATATTTCTACAAACCGTGAGAACCCACGTGCAGCGGAATCAATGGGGTTCACGGTTTTGGATAGAAAACATAACTTTGAGAATCGGCTAAGATGTAATCTCTGAGAATCCAATAGCTATGAATCCAAATCAACAATCAACCCCTTGATCTTTTGTTGTATTCCTTTAGAATAGATTGGATGTTGTGTGGGCAACGATCTACCAATCCCCTTCTTTCTCACAAAGCTAGATCCAATTTTGGGTCTATCTTTCCTTGCCTCTTTTTCTGTTTCAGTGAATAGTGAATTTCGACCAGAGAGAGAGTATTCTATTTATAGGCTACAATAGGGACCATGAGGAGAAATTAGGGTTAGGTATCCTGACGGGCTTAGGCTTCCCATGTTCGCCGAGAACACACGGCCCAAGTTCATCAACAAATGGCTTATTCCACTAGAGGCCATTGTTACACTACCGCCCTAATCCCAAATTACGTGTCTGCGTTTATGGGCTCCATATTATATGCTCATTGATCTCCCCGTGTTTAAGATATCGAATGTCCATTAATTAAGTTAAGTTACTGACAACTACATTAATCAACTTTTTATGTCCTTGAGTAGTACCACTCAACCTCATTGTCATGTCGGAATAAATCCACCTATAGGGTTTACATGACAATCTTTTTTAGCTCCTCAAGGGGACATCATCAACTCGACTTCCTGCGGGTCATGGATTTCTTCTATAATCAACAACACACCTTACATACAATGTCATTACCCAATCCATCGAGTTTGTTGATTCACAAATGAATCTCACTCATTGATGATTTAAAGCAATGTACAATGCACGTAAGTGCCCATTATTATATCCGAATTAAGAGGACAAGCATCCATAATAACAGAGGCGTTTGTTCTCTTATATAGTCAGTATAAAGAGAAACAACCTCACTTGGTCATGTTCAATACACACAAAGTGTACTAGTGTAATCCTATAGTCAAGATAGACTAATACCAGATTATACTACAACTATACCAATGGTTTGTCCAAATCCATCTAGGCTGTGAATGATTACTTATACTTTATAAGGTACTGATGATATGATCTTCTGTGTGTTCACACCATATCATCTACAACATAAAGTATTAGACACATGCATATAATTAATAACATATATAATATGCATAACATTTGCCCATATGATTCTCATTCAAAAAATGAAGAATTAGAGTTAATACAAAAGTAATGCTTTTAGTATATAACCCTATTAGCTCCACAGGTTCAAACTTACTCAAAAGATGAGTAAAAAGTTTTTTACAAAAAATATGCGAGATATACGTGGACTAAGGCTCCGGGACTTACAACCACACACTCCAAATATAAGGTCTGGTTACCTTATATATGTATTTCCTTTAAAGAAAAAGGTGGAATGGAATGGGGAAGGAATACATCGAGGGAAAAAGGATTTAATCCTCGTAGATAGGATGATCATGAAAGAATTTTCAGTGCTCCAGCTTCGTTCACATCACTTGTTGCTTCAAAAGTTGTGTTTGTTGGTTTAGGGTTTGGAATAGCTTGTCTTAGGAACACACCTTTTTGGGTTTTTGATCAGCTCCCAAATGTGCATTTTATTACCCTTATATTACTGCAGTACAACCCTTCTTACACATAATGAAAAGACAACTCATAGCTTTTATTGCCTTTTTCAGGTTACAGAGCAATTCAGACCACTTATCAGAATAGCTGTTTCTTAGCACCAAAAGGAGCCTTATTTACACTTATTATGAAGACTCCAAGCTGCTATGAAAAAGTGTTGAAAAAGTCAAAGTCAAAGTCAAAGGTCAGAGGTCACAAACTCATAACTAAAGAGCTGAAAGTTAAGTCCTTAACTCAAAAGACCAGAGATAGATGTTATTGATACAAAAGAAGACTTTCTCTAAACCTAGCTTGATCAAGAAGTAAAGAAAAAGGAAAAGCAAAAGCATAAGCAAAAGCATAAAGCAACATGAGAGGTGTCTTGATTATAGAGGAGGAGGGCAAATCAGTATTTTATAATAGTAGGGGTATAAGAACCAAAAGTTAGGGAGAGAGAATATACCAAGACTTATTCTAGTGTCATGTAGGATTTATTTTCTAGTCATTTTTCATTCAAGTCATTTACATTTTGTTCTTCATTTTCAATCAACTTGTTTACATTTTGTTCTTCATTCAATTAATCATTTCTTTCTTTGTTTGTTCTTTCTTTCAATCAATTATTTCATTTCTTTCAAGTTTGTGTTTCCAACCATTTAAACAACTTAGTCTTTTCAAGCTTATTCAATAACATAGAGTTAACCAATACAAGTTCTAAAACTAAAGAAATCTACCTTCCTTCCTTCTAAAACTCCTAACCATTCAAGCTCCAAACAATTTATGGTGAACCTCAATCAATTTTTTTTTTAAATACTCCTCTATACACACTTCAAATGGCGCCGCCGTCATGGATTTAAAGAGCAAGGATGCTTGGTTGAGCATCTAAGGAGGGAACCATCACTCTCACCTTTTCACATCTTATTTTTCTAATTTTCGTTGATTTATTTCGTTATTTTTCATTACTGATCTACTTTCTTGCAAATTAAACTTGACAGAACCGGTCATGACGGCGTGTGCGACGCTTGACCACCTCAAAGACACTTGACTTCCCCATTTTTTCACAGTTCATTCATTTTGTAATGTTTGGTTGTTTTAGAGATCCAGATTTTGTAATAGAGTAGTATAAATCAGTGGACTTTGTTGAAAAAAAAAAGAGAAAAATGATAAGAAAAAGAAAAATATGAGTTTTGGTTCATTATGTGGATGAACATGAGTTGAAACTTGGTTGAAGTTGTGAAACTAACCAAGAATTAGAGTTTTCATTGCCTTGGGAAGTACAAGTGTGCAAGGCGAGTCGTGAATCATACGCCGTGCACTTTAAGTACGTTTAGCTCTAGTTAATCTAGATAATCTACCTAAACTAGTTAATCTATTAGATTAGTATTAATGTTAGTTTACTGTTATGTTTTGGGCCCTTGAAGGCAAAGTTGTTTAATTATTTAAACCCGGATTGTGAGCTTTTTAAGTGGACCTTTTTTTGTAACATAAAATAGGGAACGCTCGAACGGTTGGGCTTGATTTTCAGATCATGTGCCAACTAATGTCGCCTTCTCCTCAAGCAGCGTGTAAACACTACTTGAGAGGTAAATTCTAAACCTCCTCGAAGCCCATGTAAGAGGATACCTTGTGTGTTCAAGCATGCTTACGTGATTGTTTGAAATTTAATTTCCGCACTACAATTTACATTCATGCATAAGGCTGAACCCGAGCCACATAACAACCATTGGGATGTCATTACCCGATAAATCGGATGATGCTTGATTCTTGAAGCCCTAGACCGAAAAAAAAAATTAAAATCAATCAACTAGAGCCCAAAGTAGTCACACTCCTCCAGAATAGGACAAAAATATAGCCACGAGGATTTAGAGTAATCAATTACCAGATTCATGTGGACCAACCACCTTCCTCACTCCCCTCCCCCAGATTCATCGTGAGTTACTTACTCTTCTGAGCCATGTAGTAGAGCCATCCTAATCTCATGGTCAATTGTTCCATTGAATAGGGCATAGTAAATTATAGTCCAAGCAAAGTTTTCAAAACTCCAAACTTGCAAAAATGAATTTTGATTGCTTGAGCATACTTTGCATCGTTTGCGCATGTTAGGATAGTTTTGCTTTCTTGCTAAAAGTGCATGATACTGCATTCAGGCACTACAAGTATTAGTGAGAATAAAACTTACTCACGTAAGAGAGCACGTCATCCTAGGCAATCTCCACTTTCTCATCCTCCACCTACTAAGATGGCCGATGAAGTAGTGCAAACTGAAGAGTCTCTCTCCAACTTCTACACACCGTTGCAAGATGGACCTCCATCTTGTATACGACTCACACCACTCACGAGCGACTTTCACATTCCACCAAATGTGTTCAATATTCTACCCATATTCCATGGGTTTGAACACGAGTTACCGTAAGAACATCTACCCCGGATACATGAAGTATGCATTACTTTCCACCATCCAGGCGTCACTGACGATCAAGTAAAGCTACGAGTGTTTACTCTCACTATAGCTGGTAAGAGTTACGCCTGACTTCTTTCTCAAAAGCCCAATTCTTTCGATACATGGGAAAATGTTGTGTTCTCCTTCATGAAGAAGTATTTTCTGCCGAAGAAAATAGAAAAGATAATAAACAAGATACAGTTCTTCAGACAGAGCCCGAGTGAGACATTTTCCGAAGCATATGATAGATTCTCTGACCTACTCCATTCATGTCCTCACCATAAACTAGAAAAATCCACTCTTGTCCAATGTTTCTTCAAAGGTCTTCTCCAAGAACACAAAGTAACCCTTGACATCATGAGTACTGGTAATTTTTTGGATAGAGGTGCAACCGAAGCTTTAACCTATCTTGCAAAACCAAGCTTAAAAGAGTACCCAATGGGGCGACATAAACAATTCTAGGATAGCCCAACCCAGTACATCTAAGGCTAGAGGTATTTTTTAGGTGAAACACGATCCATAAATCAAAATTTTAATAGAAACCCTCACAAGAAAGATAGATACCCTCACAACCAAACAAAAATACCAAACCCATCATCTTGTCATGAACATAAATGCCTCACCATTCAATTTCTGTCTAAGCTTAAATCATATAGATGCCACATGTCCCTTGATCACAAACTTATCATCACTTCAACCAGAAGAAGTATGTGCTTTTAATGTACCAAATGCTCCATGGAGACAACATCCAAACTTTGCATGGACTAATAATCTGTAAACCCAACCACCTCTAGGTTTCAATAAACCACCAAATGCATTCAACAATGACAAGGTACCTATAATAATCAGAACAGAGCATTGGTTCCATCCCATTTTAGCCAAAACTACCAAAACCCATCTATCAACAACCAAAGAGACCTAGTTCCCATTACACCATCAATTAGTATCTAAACAGATAAGCCCACCAAGATAATGCTATATGTCATACAATAACAAACTCAAATCCTGACATCTATACAACAATCTCTGAACTTATTAGCCCAAGATAAAACCCAAAAAGGTGTGTTCCCAAGTCAAGCTATTCCAAACCCTAAAATACCAAACACAGCTTTTGGAGCAACAAGTGAGGTGAACGAAGCTGGAGCACTAAAAACTATTTCATGATCATCTTACCTATAAGGATTAAATCCTCTTTTCCACGATGTATTCCTTCTCCATTCCATTCCATCTTTTGCTTTAAAGGGAATACATCAATAAGGTAACAGGACCACTGCACTTGGAGTGTGTGGTTGTAAGTGCTGGAGCTTTAGTCCACGTATATCTCGAATATTCTTTGTAAAACATTTTTTACTCATTGTTTGAGTAAGTGTGAACTTGCGGAGCGAGTGTACAATTTTTCTTTTTCTTTATTTTACATTTCTTTTTCAAAAAAGTTGGTTTCTTTGTTCAGTTAATACTAGATTCTCAATACATCAATAGTTATGTAATTTTCTAAAAACAAAGCGGGCAATGGATTCTACACTAACCAACCCCTAGAACAACTTAATCTAGGGGTGGCTTGAGATCAATTTTGCTTACTAAGGGTCGCCTATATCACCATGCTATTCGCACGGGTCAGGACATTCCATGTCTTGCGCAGTAAATCCCCCAACTCACGTAGCTGAAGCTCTATCTGTCTAGATTGGGTTCACCTCAGAACCGACACAAAAGTTTCCTGAAATTTCTTGTTATAGTATATTTTTCATTAAAAAATTAGCGTCTAGAATCACAACTTTTGAGTACGAGTATCTTAAAATATCTCTCCATCGTTTTCAAAACTAGAGGATATAAAAATTAAATTTATATGCCTCGTAGTAACCAAAATGATACTGGATTCACTTATAATTTTATCTTCTTGTCAAAGCCTCTATATGGTTAAAGATATCTTTTGCTTGAGAAAACCAACTAAAAAAAAAAAAGAGAGCGAGGCGTCTCCAAATGAGAATTAAAAAAATAAAGTAACCCAAAGTGATACTATTCTCTGTTTAATTCTATATTTTGCCTCAACCTCACTACTTGTAAGCCTTGCGACCGCCTGACTGCCCTCATCTTCTGCAAAAAAAATCAACCCTAGCCGCACGCGACCGCCTGCTCACCCTTAACACCACGACTCCAATTTTTCACAACCTTCTCCATTTTCAACCCCCAATCCAACTAAAACACCCAATTTTATCAATTCCTACTCCAAATGGCTCGAGTTCTAAAAATCGTGCCATAGCAAAATTTTGAACCCATCTTCAATTCCGATCTATTTGAAGTGCACTTCAACGCTGAGATTAGAAGAAAAGGATGTGAGTCTTTGGTTTTGTTGGAAGATGCTAGTTATTCTCCCTCTCTCACTCTTTCGTTTTATAACCACATGCAGCGAGGGGGGGGGGGTGACCGCATCATGGTTATAAAGGATGGACGCATGCTCGAGTTCACTAAGGAGGTGGTGAGTGAGGTTCTGGGGATTCCTCTGAAGGCTTATGTTCAGATGGAAGAGTCCCCAGACAACAAGACCATTGATGTGATGATGGCAGAAACACTTCTCAAGGAGGGAGAAAAACCCAAAGTCACACTGCGTATTTCAGAGTTCACTGCAAAGGAATCAGTTAGAGGTATCTCAATGGACAACCTACAACTTGTTACGCTCAGCCAAGCCTTCTGACATTGGTAAGGCGATGCTCCACATCCTGTGGATTCTTTAGGAGCAGAAGAACCGCTTCTGCATCATCACCTTCGTTTGGGAGCAACTCTGGAAACCCAGGAGGTCCACTGCCCCCCTACCAGTGCTAGTCACTAGGATCATGCAGCACTGGGGGTTCGAGGCTATAGACACTCTAGTGGAGGTCAAGGATGCTACCATAGGTCTTATCTACGTCCATTGCGTCTAGAAATTCTAGCATCCACCTGCTGCCAGAGCCGTCGAGCAAGCACGCCCTACCGAGCAAATGGATTACTTCACTGAAGGTGCCACTCGACAGTTCACTCAACCCATGAATTAAATTCACTTTCTCCTTGGAGGAAAGAGGATTCTGCACCAGTACATTCACCATCTCAGGCAAACACAGGGAGTCATTATAGCGACACAACATACCCTCAGAGAGGAGCAACAGACTTTCCAGCAGGAGCAGCGACGTTTCTAGCACAGTATCACCAGAACACTGCAAAGCATTAGATATGAGCTCCCGCGTAGTGATAGACACGCTAGGACCCGACATCAAGAAGAAGGATCTTCTCGATGTCGTGACGAGTCACGCACGGATTCTGACTAGGCAGCTCCCTAGTGTCCATATAGATAGTTATAGTTCATGTTTTATTTTCAGTTTATTTTCTTTTCAGCACTTATGTATAATTATAACTAGTAGTGTAACTTTCATATTGTCTTCTTGTTTTATTTGTTTTCTTATGGAATTTGGTATATGAGTAGAAGCTAATACAAATACATCATGCCAACATTTTTAATTTTTATTCCATGCATTTCATATGTTTTCAAAAATACAAAAACCCAAAAAAATTCATAGTAATTATCCGTAGTACAATAAGCCATATATTTCTCGTTTAATATCAAACAACCCATGCCCCAAACTTATTTGGGGGTAGCATATTTTCATCATGAAGAATAGAATACAGGTGTATTGTCATTTTTGCTCATGTTTCTATTATAATCTCTTTCCTTATCTTTTCATACTGATAAACGTAAAAATGATAGTTTCAACTCACAAATAAACGATGAAGTCTAAACACAAGTAAAACTAAAACTTTACGAATACTATGCTTATCAAAGATTTCTATACTCTCGAATCTATCGAAATAGAGTTGGAATAGAAGATTCGTTCCACTCCTAGTTCTTTAGCATTCAATGTTTTCTAATATTGCGAGTCTATCTAAAGTCTAATGAGAGTAATGGTGGGATTATACTACGATGCAAATTCAAATAACAAGATACTAGCTAGAATGATTCAACTACGAAATGCTACGGAATACTAAGATTTGAATCTAGAACTAGGATTAGGGGGGATTGAATCCACCTTGAATCCAACTTAATAAACTAGCATAGATTGTTGTAATCCAATTCTTACATTCTCACGATAAGAATTGGTCGTTCTAATCCCTAATCAATCATGGCAATCTCTACCAAATAATGACTAGCATATGAGGAAGTCCAACCCATTCTCATGGCGAATCAACAACCTTCTAGAGTGGAATAGACTCTTACAACGATTCTACACTACACAATCAAATTTTCATCAAGGCTTCATCAAACCCCTCTAATGGAGGTTTAGCCTTGATTCATCAAACTATCATTTCCATATGAAATTGAATAAGACCTAATATAAAGATTATAACTTTACTATATCAATCTACTCAAGAATTCAATTCAAAATTAAACAACTAAGAAATGAATAACAAACAAGAATTGAAATTAGATCAAAGCAATTTTAAATAACAAAATTGAAATTATCAAGAACTAACTATTTTATTTATCTAATGAATGAAAAACAATGATTCAAATAACTAATCTAAAACAAGGTATGAAAACTAATTAATTAACTAATTAAAAATTCTCAAAACTAGATCTAGATTATTCTCTAATGGCTACCTTCTATCTAATCTAACTATCACTTAAGAGCTAAGTCTTGTGTATGGAAATGGAGGAGACCAGATCCACATTTTCGTGCGTGGGCTGAGGAGCCATATTTTGGGCCGGAAAATCGAGCCAAAAGCCTAATTTCTTCAATCCACAGGGCCCTTTTCAACAGGCTTTGACTTCAACAGATTTTTCGTCCACTTATACTATTCTGATTTGGTCAAGGTTTGGATCATTGGAAATCTCTTTCTAAGCCTGTCGTTTTGACATAAGGTACGCCCAATTCCGAGGCCTGAGTCCAAAGATACGGTCTTCGGAAGTTCTACTAACTTTTGTATGTTGTTTCTACCCGCGTTGACTTTGACTTTTCAGCTTTTGACCGGGCTTTACAAATGCTTTTTCTCCTTGAATCTTGGCCTTTAATTGCGGAACTCCTTAGCAACCAACATTTATGCACATAATTGACTTCAATGCCTGAAATACATAAAAGCACGTAATCAACATTAACTCTTATTTATTACTCGCATAATTGGTCTAAAAGTATTATTATTAAGGGGTTAAAACTACAATTTTGGGCTCTTATCAAACCACCCCGAAACAGCATTTTGCTTGTCCTCAAGCAAATATGAGAAATTAGCATAAGTGACAAAAAATGGAGTTCTAACTACTCTCGTTTCGCCGAGTGCGATTGCATTGACCATATGCAACAAGGCCTTAAACCACTAGGAATTCCCTAGTGGATGACTTATAGCCTCGTGAGAGTTTTCCAGTGAAGGTACTCACAAACTTCATCTATACTACAACGACTAAGAAATAAAACTATTGTTTCCTTATCTATGCCTCAATTATCTATATATCTCACTAGCAATGGATATAGAATAATCAAGTTGAAACCTAAGCTAATATATACATAATAATCAATCATCTATGAATAAACATATATATAATGAGTAATACCATGAAATGCACTAGCAGGTCTGTTTCTGAAAATTGGGAATAACGTCCTTAAGTAGGTTCTCACATAAATGTCAAGACAAAAACCACTCTGATTTTTCTGCTCAAGTTTCGCTACTCCAGTATGTAGTGGACCCACTTTACCTTACAATCTCAATGACACACAAGGAAGCCGGAGTCGATCAAACACATTTGCTACTTACTATCACATTAACTTATTCCTAATTGAGCTAAAGGTCTTTATTAGGTGTTGCGGGGATTAGAAGATGGTTTAAGAAGAAAGGAAATGGATATTCAAAAAGGATAAGTCTGAGATAATAGAATCTTCATATTGTGTAACTAGAGAAAACCCTGATCTTTACCTTTGCTTCTACACTTTGTTTCCATCCTTAGCCATATTTTTTTCTTTTTCTTTGGCTTTTGACTCATTTGATTCTATTTTCGGAGTTCTAACTCTTTATTTTCTTTATTATTATTATTATTTTTTTATTTGGATGGAAACTTTCTTTTCTTATCTGAAACGACTAACAAATTCTTGATTTCAAAGGTCTTTCTCTTTTCTATTCTTCATCTCTATTCTCAGACTTATTCAATGAATGGGTAGGTTGATTTTTTTATTTTGTTTTGTAACAGGGTAGAGGATTTGCGGTTTATGAAAGGCTAAAGAAAGGCTCAGAGGGGCGACTAGCGGAAAATAATTCATAGGTTTGAATTTCTAGCTATATCGATCCAAAGAGGGCCTAAATTCTCGCTTAGGATATGGTATAGTGATCAAGCAAGTGGACGTGTGATTTCTCTATCTGGATTTTACTTCTCCCTTGTGTCATTTCTCTAATGTTTCACTTATATAAGGATTTAGGCTATATTATCACAGGATTTGTAGAATAAGTACTCTAGCCTAGGTTTCAGAAACTTACTGCCAAACAATCAAAGATACTCATGTAATATATTTATAGATAGATGCAAAGATTATTACCTACATATTAACCTAAGTTTCTACAAATTATTCTAATGCAAAAGCTACGTGGGACTTCTAGATTATTCAAAGCATAGAGAAAGAAAACAATACCAATATTCCTAAGTGTATAACATAATTTTTATTTATTTTTTTGAAATTTTTGAATTTTTAACTAGACAACAAGTGCATATTATACATATCTATATCCTAACAGATGTCTTAATTACATGTGTTTCTATGCCCCAAACAAGAAGTATGCTTTGTCCTCAAAGTATTTAAATAAATAGGGCAGAGAAATACAATTGAAACATGTGAAATTCTGGAACATCTGCAAAACAAGGTTATAACATACTAATATAGAAAATAAAAAACTGATGCAACTCGATATGAGTTTCACTCGTTATGGGTTATCAAGAATCAAATTGCGTGGGACATAAGCAGACACTAACTGAAATAAAAAACTTACCTTAACTCCCGCGTCTAAGCATTATCCTCCTCATCTTCAATAAAGAAATGAGGTTCCTTCGCATCCTACCATGCCATGATAACTTGCCAAGCCCGTCACCGTGTGTCATCAACTTGTGCTAACCTGTGAAGTGTTACTATGTCTGATGGGGTGTAAGGAGCAACCAAATGAGGTTGCACCTGCCATCCTGGCCAAGTCATTACTCGGAAAGAGCGAACCACCCAATTGGTGGGTCTCATGACTTCGACCCTTTTCCAATCCGAGAACTGGGTACAGAATTCAGGTAGACAACTGAGCATGATGCGACAAACTAAAGCAGGCATAAGAAGATATTTATGCCTTATGCTTTGGGCTCTCTTAAGACTAGCTACTAATACTCGGGGAATGTCATATTAGCGACGTCCCTCAGCTAAAGCAAGGAAAACGTCACCAACGATACTATTTGCAGAGGTAAACTGCTAATCCCCTAAAATATTTATCAGGATGAATAACATGGTGGTGCCTACATTTAGGAATAGGCTACCAAGGGCTATGTTATAACACCCTTGGTCCATTATACAAAATACCCCTCCCCCATAATACTCATGGAAATATGTATAGTCATAGAGGTATGCATTATTGGTCATATATCCCCATATGTGAATAGGATCAGGTATTGGAATTCCCAAAACTAACGCTACCACATACTTATTGAATTCTAGTGGCGTGTCATCAACCGTGAGGGAGAATTCTTGTTCTCCGTCCTGGTTACAATAGAACTTAACATTATTGTAAAAAAATTCAGTAAGCTTAGGTGAATACGAGTCGTCTTCACTTACCAGTAGATGCCTCCATCCTAACTGCAAGATCCTTTCGTGGAACCAATGTCCGTAAGTCTCGCTTCCCAACATGTGTTCGAAAGACTGCTCCGGTATCACTATAGGAGAAGTCATCACAAAACTACTCTCTAGAACAGCTGCAACGATCCTGGAAAATTGAAATTTTTCATGCCCACAGGGGTTAGGGCGCGGGGTGCGCTCAACCTATGCCTGGGTAGGGCATCGGTCGCTTCAGTGAAAACCCGAAGTTCTAGGCGCTTTAGGCCCAGTGTGGTGAGATTTGAGATTTGCCTGCCTAGAGGGCGCAGTCGTCTTTCGGGAAATTTTTGAGTTCCAGGCTCTTAGGCGCAGGGTGCGCTCACTTTTTGCCTGGGATGGGCACGGGTCGCTGATAAAAGTGATTTTACGTATTCTAACTATCTATGCGTAAACACAAATAATCAATTTACGTAAATACGTGTTTATATCAATATTCCTACTCTCAATAATGAAGTAATATAAGAGAGTCAGGATTCGTTCCACTCTTTAACCCTCAAGACTTAATTAGAATTCAACTACTCGACACAAAGAACAATGTGAGAGTAATGTGTGATGTGAAATTTCTAATATCATTATACTATCATTTCCCAAGCAAATCAAACAAGACATGGTATAAAGGGTTGAACTTTGCTTGTTCGAATTTAAAAGGAAACTACTCATGTAAGAATTGATTTAAACTAATAGTGACAAATACTAAATCAATGAATTGCAATAGATGTTTAATGGAAAATGAAGCTAGATTATCAAAACAACTAACTTTATTAATCTAATGAAAAGTAACAATGATTCAATAATCTATATTAAAACAAGGTATGAAAACTAATTAATTAATGGGATAAAACTCAAAACTAGATCTAGATCTATCTTTTTCTAACCCTAAACTCCATTAACATTAGCTTCCTAACCTAACTACCTCCCATTAACAAAGAGCTAAGCTTTGGTTTTTATATGTTCAGATCCAAAAATCGTGCATGGGCTTGGATCCATGTTTCGGGCCAGAGAATCAGGCCCAAAACCCAATACTTTCAGTCCAAAAAGGTCTTTTCAGTTGTAGTTGACTTCGACAGACTTTTCGTTCACTTCTGCTCCTCTGATTGGGCCAAGGCTTGGACCATTGGAAATCTCTTTCCGAGCCGGTCGTTTTGACGTAAGGTAGGCCCAATTATGAGGTCTGAGTCCAAAGATATGGTCTTCGGAAGTTCTGTTGACTTTGTGCACTGTTTCTGCCCGCGTGGATTTTGACTTTTCATCTTTTGACCGGGCTTTACAGAGGCTTTGTCTTCTTGAAAATTGGCCTTTAATCACAGAACTCCTTAGCAACCAACCTTTGCTCCTTTATCTCGCTAAAGTGGCACATTTTCGCACATAATCGACTTTGAAGCACGAAATGCATAAAACACGAATCGGTATTAACTCTTACTTATTATTCACATAATTGGTCTAAAAGTACGATTGTTAAGGGGTTAAAACTACAGTTTTGGGCTCTTATCAAACCACCCCCAAACAGCATTTTGCTTGTCCTCAAGCAAATATGAGAAATTAGAATAAGTGACAAAAATGGAGTTCTATCTACTCGTTTTTATTTGAAAGTGTGATTGCATTGACCATATGCAACAAGGCCTTAAAACCACTAGGAATTCCCTAGTAGACGAGTTATAGCCTCGTGAGAGCTTTCCAATGAAGGTACTCACAAACTTCATCTATACTACAATGACTAAGAAATAAAATTATTGTTTCCTTATTTATGTCCCAATTATCTATACATCTCACTAGCAATGAATACAGAATAATCATGTCGAAACCTAAGCTAATATATGCATAATAATCAATCATCTACGAATAAACATATATACAATGAGTAATGCTATGAAATGCTTAGCAGGTCTGTTTCTGAAAACTCGGAACAGCGTTCTGATAAGAGCCCAAAACTGTAGTTTTAACCCTGTAACAGTCATACTTTTAGACCAATTATGTGAGTAAAAATTAAGAGTTAATACTTATTACGTGTTTTTATACGTTTCAGGCTTCAAAGTCAATTATGTGCAGAAATATGCCATTTTGATGAGATAAAGGAGCAATGGTTGGTTGCTAATGAGTTCGGTGATTAAAGGCCAAGATTCAAGAAGGCAAAGCCTCTGTAAAGCCCGGTCAAAAGATGAAAAGTCAAAGTCAACGCGGGCATAAATAGCACTCAAAATCAGTAGAACTTCTGAAGGTCGTATCTTTGGACTCAGACCTCGGAATTGGGCCTACCTTATGTCAAAACGACCGGTTCGGAAAGAGCTTTCCAATTGTTTAAGCCTTGATCCAATCAGAGCAGAAGAAGTGGAGGAAAAGTCTATTGAAGCCAACTGCAGCTGAAGATGCCTTTTTGGACTGAAAGAATTGGGTTTTGGGCCTGATTCTCTGGCCCAAAACATGGATCCAAGCCCATGCACGATTTTTGGATCTGAAAATATATAAAAACAAAAGCTTAGCTCTTTGTTAATGGTAGCTAGTTAGACCTAAAACTATATATAATTCTAGATTTAGTTTTCATTAGATTAATTAAGTTTAAGTTCCATTTTCAATTCTTGTTTTAGATTAAGTTCTTGAATCATTGTTCTTGATTGATTAGATAAATAAAATAGTTATTTTGTCAATTTCGATTTTTGTCATTTCAATTTATAGATATAGTTTTAATTCTTGTTGATTATCATTTCGTAGTTTAAGTAGATTGAAACATTGTTAGTTAAATTAGTTAAGTTAGAATTTTAATATGATGTGTAGTTATAATTCAATGGGAAATGATGGGTTGATGACTCAAGGCTAAAACCTCCATTAGAGGGGTTGATGAAGCTTTGATGAAAACTTAGTGGTATAGTGTAGAAGCGTTGTAGAATCTATTCTACTCTAGAAGGTTGTGATTCGCCATGAGAATGGGTGGACGACCTCACATGCTAGTTAGTATTTGGTAGAAATGTCATGAACACTAGGATTTAGAACTCAAAATTCTTGTCGTAAGAACGTAAGAATCGAGATACAAGAATCTATCCTAGGTTATTAAGTTGGATTCGAGGTGGATTCAATTCCCCTCTAATCCTTTATCTAGATTAAAAAACAATCATATTTCTATAGCATTCGTAGTTTAAATTCAACATAATCAATTTCATATTGTATCGTAGTATAACACCCTTCGTAAAGCTCTCATTGGACTTAAGACCGATTAGTTAACTACGAAAGCATTCCATGCTAGAGAACTAGGAATGGAACAAATTTGTTACTCCACTCTATTTCGATAGAATTGAGAGTAGAAAACTTGATAAATATAGACACGACAAAGTTTTAGTTTACTTACGTTTTGAGTTTCATCGTTCATTTCATAGGTAAACTATTCATTTTATCATTTATCAAATGGCGCCGCTGCCATCTTAGTTTCACTTTAGTATTGTTTTCATAGTATAATTAGTCATTTTTAAGTCCCATTAAACCCACCCACCCTTGTTTGATTCATACTGTGGTTGTCCGTTTCAGCGTTGAAAAGTTCCGCGAAAAATTACCTTTGGCCGCACCACCGCTCTAACCGAAAGCACTGCGCCCAAACGCTGGAACCTTGAGCACGACCGCCCCCATCTCTCGAGCGCAACCCCGCCCAAAAACACTGTAACTTGAGTTACACAGAGCGCGACCCGCACCCTAAGCTAAATTTTCCGGATTTCTACAGGTTTGTTTCGAACTTCGATTTTCTAAGTTTTTCAGTGTTCTAACTTGTTATTTACACTGAACACGCGTAAACAAGACGTTATTCATAAGTGAAGCAAGGACGCTATATGATAAGAGCCCAAAACTGTAGTTTTAACCCTTTAACAGTCATACTTTTAGACCAATTATGTGAGTAATAATTAAGAGTTAACACTGATTACGTGTTTTTATGCATTTCAGGCTTCAAAGTCCATTATGTGCAGAAATGTGCCACTTTAGCGAGATAAAGGAGCAAAGGTCGGTTACTAAGGAGTTCTATGATTAAAGGCCAAGTTTCGAGAAGACAAAGCCTTTCTAAAAGCCCGGTCAAAAGCTGAAAAGTCGGCCGGAAAGCGTAAATAAAGACACAAAGTCGTGAGAACTTCCGAAGGACATATCTTTGGACTCAGACCTCGAAATGGGGCCTACCTTATGTCAAAACGACCGGATCGGAAAGAGCTTTCTAATGGTCTAAGCCTTGACTCAATCAGAGGAGCAAAAGTGGACGGAAAGTCTGTTGAAGCCAACTGCAGCTGAAGAGGCCTTTTTGGACTGAAAGATTTGGGTTTTGGGCCTGATTCTCTAGCCCAAAACATGGCTCCAAGCCCATGCACGATTTTTGGATCTGAATGTATAAAAACAAAAGCTTAGCTCTTTGTTAGGGAGATGGTTAATGGTAGATAGTTAGACCTAGAAATAGATTAGATTAGTAGCCTCCATTAATGAATTCTAGATCTAGTTTTTCATGTAGATTAATTAAGTTTAGTTCCATTTCAATTATTGTATTAGATTAAACCTTTGAATCTTGTTCTTCATTTTGATTAGATCAATAAAGTAGTATTTTTATCAATTTCAATTTTTGTCATTTCCATTTCTAGATCCAATTTCAATTCCTGTCCTTATTGCATTTTAGTCATTAAATTAGATTTCATTATTGTTTAATTAAGTAAATTTCAATTCTTTATATTATGTTTAGTTTAAATTTAATCGGAAATGATTGCGTAATGATTCTCGGCTAAACCTCCATTAGAGGGGGTTGAGAAGCCTTGATGAAAGCTTGATTCCGATTAACGTAGATTCGTCGTAATTTCCTTTCCAACTCTGAAAGCGTTTAGTTCACCATGAGAATGGGTTTAATCGTTCACATGCTAGTTATTAATTGATAGAAATGCCATGTGTAATTAGGGATTAGGAAGAACCAATTGTTCTGCGAAGCAGTTCAATTCGGATTACGACGATTTGTAGTTAATTGGATTAAGTTGAGTTAAGGTGAAATCAATTCCCCTCTAACTCCTTATCATCGAATCAACGTAGCATTCCCTTAGTTATTCCCATCATCGACTAGTTGCATTTCGTGGGTAGTTGCATCGTAGTCTAGTTGCCTTTTTTGTAAATCTATCATTAGACTTTAAGTTTAGAGTACTTACACTTGAGAACATAGCATGCGGAAGGACTAAGAGTGGAACGAATCACTCTACTCCACTATATCTCATAGACTTGAGAGTAGAATCTTTGATAAACATAGACCTATAAGATTAGTTTAGTTTACTTACGTTTTGAGTTCATCGCTTTATTTCGTAGGTAAGACTATTTCATTATTATCTTTTATCAAATGGCGCCGTTGCCATCTTAGTTTCACTTTCGTATTGTTTTAGTAGTGTTAGTACTGTTCTTAAAGTCCCATTACACCCACCCACCCTTGTTTGATTCATACTGTGGTTGTCCATTTCAGAGTTAAAAAATTCCGGGTAAAAATTACACTGAGCGCGTGCGTGCCTTCCTTGAGCCCTATAGCCTAGAGCAAGAGCGCGACCCGCCCCCATGTGGAGCGCGACCCGCCCTAAAAACACTGTAATTTGAAAATTACCCGGAGCGACCAGGCTTCTATCCGAGCAGCGCGCCCTTTGTTAATTTTTCCGAATTTCGACAGTTTTGATTCGAACTTTGATCTTTCATATTTTTCAGTGTTCTAACCTCGCTATATATACGAACAAGCGTAAACAAGACGCTATTCATAAGCGAAGCAAGGGCCTTAATCAGGTATTCCTTTCTTCCACACCTCGCATCTCTCGTTAGAGGTTTATACTAGTATATCAGAATTGTTTGGAGTGTTGGTGTGTTTAGCTAAGTTTGGTTTTATCCTTGTATGAGATTAAGGTGCGGCGAACAAAAATCAACGCGTCATTACACAACAACGTCCAACAAACAAGTCTATCTAGTATACCACCCACTACACCTCTAGCTACTATTTCACACACATCACCGACCACAATGCCCGACGAAGAAGAGAGGCCTCTCTCGACTTCTACAAAGCCTTGAGCGATAGCCCCAAATCGTGCATCGTTTCTAGCGGACTCCACCGGGATTTCGAATCCCCCAAATATTTTAATTTGTTACCCGCTTTTCATGGATTAGACCATGAAAAACCTTATCAGCACATCGTAGGATTGAACAAGTCCTAACAACATTCCACCATCCTACGGTTGAGTGCGGAACAAATTAAATTAAGGGTATTCCCTTTCACCTTAGCCCGATAAAGGCGTCTTGGTTAACGCCCAAACGCCTAATTACGTGGACTCGTGGGCTAAACTTGTTCATTTGTTTATGGAACATTTTACCCCCCCTAAAGATGGATGAGATGCTTTCCAAGATTCATTTCTTTTCGACAAAATCCTCATGAAAAAATTTTCAGAGGCTTGGAATCGTTTCACCGATCTCCTTATAGAGTGTCCACATCATAACTTAGCGAAAGACACGTTAGTTCGTGCTTTTTTCAAAGGACTTCTACACCACCATAAAGAAGTCCTTGACATAATGAATGGGGGTAGTTTCTTAAGCAAAGGAGCTTCGGAGTCTTATAAATTTTTAGAGGACCAAACTAAGCGAAATAACAACTGGGGGGGGGGGGTAGTGACGATTACTCCCGCTCCGCTAGTTCTTCCTCAACAGTTAAGGCTACCAGTATGTTTGAGGTTAAATCAGATCCTGAGCTTAAAACTCTAATTGAATCCCTCACAAAAAAGGTAGAGGCCATTTCTGTACAACAAAAGCCAATCCCCGTCATGAATGTAAATTCAAATCCATGTAGTTTCTGTTGGAGCCCCGAGCATCCCGACTCCATCGCGTCCTATAGCCTATGAACGGGCTTGTTCCATTAATAGTGAACCTAACGCCCCTTGGAGACAAAATCCCAACTTTGGTTGGAGAAATAACCAAAATGTCACACCTCAAGGGTACAATAACCAATATGTTAGGCCTACACACAGCTTTAACCAAGCCCCACTACGACAAGGGCGAGTGGTCGGGAATTTTAATAATTATAACAACCAAGTGCAACCTCGACAAGGTCAAGCACAAGGTCAAAGTAGTTATAATAATTATAATGCTAGTAGAGGTATTGTTCCGGTAAATAATAACTACCCAAATCCACCAATAAATAATTCACTTGAAATAGTTCCAGTCACACCACCCGTGACTACTACACCCACACAACCGGATTGTCTTGACACCTTCATACAAGTGAGCCAAAAACTTTTCCAAACCATGGCTCAATCTAACCAACAGCTTCTACAATCCGTTAATAATTTAACCAAACAGTTGGCTCAAGATAAAGCCCAACCCAAAGGTGTGTTTCCAAGTAACGAAATACCTAATCCTAAAACAACAAATACAGCCTTTGAGGTAACCGATAATACTAGTAGTGAATATGAAAATGTAGGTGAGCTAAAGGCCATCACCACTCTCCGTTCGGCAGAGTGGTTGATAATAAAAGTAACTATGCCTATAGTTACCACACCAAGAGTCCCCCTACACCGCTATATTACTAGATCTTGAAATAGAAACTCAAGAGCCGCACCACTCATAGAGGTACCAGTTACAACAAAACCTAAGAAACAGGAAGCCACGGTTAAACACCCAGGTAATACCATTGCTAAATATAGACAGAAACCACCGTTTCCACAAAAATTAGCCGTGTTAACTAGGGATACAAATTACGAGGAGATTAGAGATGTTTTTAAGAACCTAACTATAAACCTTCCCTTCCTCGAAGCTATAAAAAAGCTACCACACCATGTTAAGTTTCTTAAGGAATTGTGTACTACTAGGCGTAAGACCAATATACCAAAAGACGCCTTTTTAACAGAACAATTCCCAACTCTATCTGAACATAATGGAATTGTTAAGTACAAGGACCCTGGTCGTCCTACTGTACAATGCACCTTAGGAGATTCTTATCCGACGACCGCGTTATTAGACTTGGGGGCTAGTGTCAACTTACTCCCGTTTTATTTGTATAGACAAATAGGTCTAGACGAGATGCAACCCACTAGAATGACGCGTTGCAATTAGTCGATCGGTCTATTAAGTATCCTAAGGGTGTCGCCGAAAATGTTCGGTAAAAATTCAGGATTTTTACTATCCGGCTGATTTTGTCATCCTCGATTACGTAAGTCGATTAACGACTCTGTCCGATCATTTTAGGGCGACCTTTTTCTAGCAACTGCCAATGCGCTCATTAATTGCCGATGGTTCAATGTCCATGTCTTTTGGCCATCTTTGCTGTTGAAGTCAATGTTTTTAAAACAAAGACCGCGATTACCCGATTAGATCTATGGATGGAGAGGTTAGCATGATCGAGGCGTTGCTTTCGAGATTATTTCAACAACACGTTCCCGATAATCATATGCCCAAATTTCTTTCCTTTGGAAGTTCAGACTCCAACATTTCCATCCCTACACTAGTCGATACACATATTACGGATGAGGATGAGATAGATGACTTTCTCAAAGATGTAGAGGACTATAATAGTAACGAGGATATGACCAATCTAGATGAGCAATTCGATGAGTTTCTTCGAGAAGGTGATGAATCACCCTATCAATAACTACTTTGCACAACATCCACCTCGATTCCCCTCCTTCCACCCTTTCAAAGGAATCTCGAGTTTGCACTCGATCCTTTTGTTTCTCCTGTGCTCCATAATTTTGTGCTAAAACCATATCCTCATTGTTTACAGGCTGTCTTTCTACAACTTATCCATATCCACCATATTCTTCAAAACAATTCACTTTTCCACACTTATTTACTAGAACACCCACTCATTCAAAAATGAAAAATAAGGTGCATGATAGGTTACATAATAGGGTTATCCGACTTCGCTTCCATTTCACTAGGTTGAGTCATAGGAAATCTTGGTGCTTGATTGTGTTTGGATATGTTTTCTGTGATATTTATTTATGGAATGATCCACAATTATTTCGGTTGTTGATATATGATAAACTGCATGTTCATACATACGTCTAGATAAACTCTCGAGTATCTGACTATAAACGACTCAACTTTTGTGTTTGGTGCATTTCCTTTCATTTCCATATATTGGTGAGTGCACCATTAAGGTAACCGGCCCATCCTATGGAGTGTGTGGCTGTAAGTACGGATCCGAAGTCCACGTTTGACATAATTCACGTTTTCCACTCTTGCATGTTTTCTCGGATTTTTTGAGTCATGTTTCTCTATGGGGTGAATTATGTCTTTATTGTTTATTGTTTTCTTTTTAAAATTAAATATATATATATATATATATATATATATATATATATATATATATATATATATATTAAAGAATAAGCATAGTAACCTAGGAAGTCTCGGAATCGACTTTAAAAGACCCATTGCTAAAACAAATTTTCTAAGCTTCGTTGTAAAAATTTGTTTGGGGTGGGGTGTTAAATGTTTCCGCATTACTAAATATTTATGTCCCATTAGAGTTGCTTAGGCCGTTTTATTGTATTACGATTCGGGTTGACATAATCCATGAATTTAGAGTTCAATTGTTCGTGATAACGTACGTCATGCACGCACTTCGAGGCGTTTTCCACTATCTTATATGTCATCCACGGTTGGAATAGAGTGTTTTATGGATCAGTGGATTGGAAATTCTCTCCTGATCATTTCCATATCTCATTCGCAAAAATCAGACTGGTAACGAAGCGGCAATTTTGATTTGAAGTTTTCGCGAAAAATCAAAAAATCACAAATTTCGATTTTTGGCTTGGGCCCAACCCATTCAATCGACCGGCGCGACCCAGCCCTTCACCTTCACCATCAATTCATTTTTTCTTCTCCATCCGCCATTAGCGACCAAGCTCCAAAACCTAAAAACAAAATCAAAATAAAAAGAAAACAAAAATTTACCCACGGCCCAAATTAAATCCCAACCCAAATCGATTCCAAACACCACCGACCACCACCACTACCGATTTCCATCACTAAAAACCACCGAAAATTCAAAATTTTGGTGATGCCGACCACCACTCCACCACCACCACCACTGGTTGCTTCAACCGGTCTATTAAAATCACACCACTACATCACATTTAAACCCCCACTACATTCCAAACTTCCAATGGCTCAACAACGCCGAATTTTGCAGGAGCAAGCTTTTACCGTCGACCACTTCGCGCCATTTTACAGTGACGAGATGATCAGTCGAGACTGGAATAGCTTGTGGTACTCGACTGAAGCCTATTACCACGAAGACTTAGTCCGACGGTTCTATGATACGAGGGAGTTGGAAAGGACTAGGATTTTTGTTATTGTAGCGAAGAGGCGGAAGGAAGTGACGACTGGGTTGTTGGCTGAGATTCTAGGCATTCCGCCTAGAGTCCATCTGGATGTCACCCTACAGGAGTCCCAACATAATGGGGTAGAGCCATTGATGCACGAGACAGTTATTGGAGGGGACTACAATGCAAGATCGCATTGTGTCCGACAGGCTTCCCTTAGGACCAACCAGCTAGCTACAGCCCAGTGGATTGGTCGGAATGTCCAGGGGAAGGGGAAGGTCAGCGATATCGGCCTGAACTGCCTCCATATCTTATGGATACTCCAAGAGCGGAAGTATGACTTCTGCATCTTAGAGTTTTTACTGAGCATGATTAGGGGAGAAGGGAGGACTGTTGCCCCTCTCCCTGTGTTGATAACAAAGATCATGCTTAAGTTGAGAGCAGCTCAGGCGACTGATCGGACATACATCACTCTCCACCGTAACCCTCGCATCTATAAGGAGTGTGTCCAACCGGTTTGGAGATTGGCTGAGGATAGAGAAGAAGAAGAAGAGGATGGAGGAGCTGAGAATGCCGAGGAGGCTGGGGGACATCAGGATGCCTCCGAGGATGAGGAGGACTTGACCTGTTTTGATGCGGATGCCTTGGAGAGTCTTTGGACGTGATTTAACGCATGGCTGTGATCCATCGAGGCACGCGTTCGCTTAACACTATCTATGAAGACCTCCGGTTCGATAGGCAACGATGCATCACAACTTCGAGCTCCGCACCCGGAGAGAGAGGACGGCGGTGGGAACAGATGAGCCGAGAGCTAGAAGCTCGGCGCCCGGTTCGAAGCGAGTTCTGACCACGATTCCCACCTCACGGGGACTCTCCTTCGAGGACACACCATCTAGGCACGGCGTCGTCGCCGGCGATCTAATGGTCCGGGCTCTTGAGGGCTTCGGGAGCGATCTCGGGAGCATGTTCCTCCGCCACCGATTCGGAGTAGCTAGGGATAGTATAGTTTGATGTTTTATGTTTTATTTGTAATTTCTTTATTGTTATTTATTTTAATGCAAGTTTATTTCCGTAATTTGAATTTTTGTAGTGTAATGTACTCCGAATGAAAATTTTAATATAAGGGGTTATTTTCAGTATGCGTGGTTGTTTCATATTGATTCCACTTTCCCAACTTGTTTGGGGGTGGTTTTATCAATTCAAGCATTATTTTTATATAACCCTCGTATTAGAATTTATTGCGGAGTCAAGGTGAAAATATGGTCGTTTAGGCATATCTATGATTAAGTATCATTGTAGGATGAAATCTAGATTAAATAGGTACATTCTATCATAAAATCAACCTAAAAGATACTGGGTTTGAATTAGAATCAAGGATATGAGTTGTTTCCATTTTCGGGTTTGAATTAGAATCAAAGCGTAATTTTGAGATGACATCTCCAACATTGATACCAGAACAGTCTTTCGAAGATTTGTTCCAAAGCACTACTTATGGTGCTTGGTTTCGCGAGGCGATCACATTCGTTGGCTGGGAGGCGCTTATGGTAAGACCGGATGCACTTTATTCTCCAACACTAGCATCTTATTTTTATGATAACTGCATTTTCTTTGAAAGACCAGATGGAGAACAAGTGTTCTCCATCAACATTGATAATGAACCAATGGAAATTACCGGGTTCTTGCTAGCATTTGTTCTTGGATGGCTATGCGCTGAAATACAAGACCCATGGTGCTATTGGGTCGATAATATGTATGTCTACACTTATGAGTTTTGCATGAGTCGTATGGCGGGCATTTTCTGTATTGAGGACCAAGGGGAATATAACGTCGCCTTTGGTAGCCTGTCCATGAACATAGGAACTGTTATGTTTTGGATCATGCTAAACATTTTAGGGGAATGGCGTTTTTCTTCTGTGAATGATGCCACTTGCAGGGTCTTCCTTGCTTTAGCCACGGGACGTATGTGTCACGACCTTCCCCAAACCTTGATGTCTAGTTTAGCTCGATCCCATAGCATGAGGCATAAGTACCTTCTTATGCCCGTTCTAGTTTCCCGTATTATGCTATGTTTCTTTCCTGTTTTTTGTACACGCTTCACGGATTGGATTACGGTCGACACTGTACGACCTACCAATAGTATTATTCGATCTTTCCGTGGAATGACTTGGCAAGTGTGGAGGATACAACCTCATCTGGTTGCACCCTACACCCCATCAGACCAAGTGGCTCTTAATAGGTTAGCAATCATAGATGATAAATGGCGGGAAGCCTGGCAAATTATCATGGCATGGCAGGACGCGAAGGAACCTCACTTCTTTATGGAAGAAGAGGATAAGTAATGCGGGGGGATAAGGTAAGTTTTCATTCTAGTTAGTGTCTGCTTATGTCCCAAGCAATTTCATTTTTGTTAACCCCATAATGGGTAGAACTTCGTATAGAGTTGTGTCAGGTTTTTATTTCCTATATTAGCATGCGTTCTAACCTTGTTTTCTGGATGTTCCTGAATTTCGGCGCTTCAATGGTATTTTTCCTACCCTCTTTATTTAAATGCTTTGAGGACAAAGCATGCTTTTTGTTTGGGGGGGGGGGGCATAGAAACACGTGTAATTAAGGCATCTGTTAGGATTAGATAGATATAATATGCATTTGTTTTCTAGTTAAAATTTTAAAAAAAAGTTCAAAAATATAAATAAATAAGTTCATGCTATACACTTAGGAATAGTGGTATTGTTTTCTTTCTCCATGCTCTTAACAATCTAGAAGTCTCACATAGGTCATTTGCATGATCGGAATAATTGTTAGAAACTTAGGTTAATATATAGGTAATAATCTTTGCATCTATCTATAAATATATTACATGAGTATCTATGATTGTTAGCTTGATAAAGTTTCTGAAATCTAGGCTAGAGTACTTATTCTACAAATCCTGTGAGAATATAGCCTAAAGCCTTATATGAGCGAAACATTTGAGAAATGACACAAGGGAGAAGTAAAATCCGGATAGAGATATCACACGTCCACTTGCTTGATCACTATGTCATATCTTAAGCGAGAATTTAGGCCCTCTTTGGATCGATATAGCCAGAAATTCAAACCTATGAATTATTTTCCGCTAGTCGCCCCTCTGAGCCTTTCTTTAGCCTTCCATAAACCACAAATCCTTTACCCTATTACAAAAACAAAACAAAAAAAAAAAAAAAATTTCAACCCACCCAATTTAGAATAAGTCTGAGAATAGAATGAGGAAGAAAGAAGAAGGGAAAAACCTGTGTAAACAAAAGTTAGTTAATTTCTTCAGAAAATAAAGAAAAGAAGTTTCCATCCAAGGAAAAGAAAAATAAAAATAGAAATAAAATAAAAACTCCAAAAATAGAATAAAAGGGAGTCAAAAGCCAAATAAAAAAAAAAAGAAAAAGAAAAAGAAAAAATATGGCTAAGGATGGAAACAAAGTGTAGAAGCAAAAGTAAATAACAAGGTTTTCTCTAGTTACATAATATGAAGACTCTATTATCTCAGACTTGTCCTTTTTGAATATCCATTTCCTTCCTTCTTAAACCATCTCCTAATCCCCGTAACACCTAATAAAGACCTCTAGCTCAATTAGGAATAGGTTAGTGTGATAGTAAGTGGCAGATGTGTTTGATCGACTCCGGCTTCCTTGTTGTCATTGAGATTGTAAGATAAAGTGTGCCCAGCAAGCACTAGAGTAGCTTGAAAACTTGAGTGGAAAAATCAGGGTGTTGTATCTTGACTATTATTGTGAGAACCTACTTAAGGACGCTTATTCGAAGTTTTTAAAACTTAACCGCTAGACATTTCATAGTATTACTCATTGTATATATGTTTATTATAGATGATTGATTATTATGCATATATTAGCTTAGGTTTTGACTTGGTTATTCTTGTTCATAGCTAGTGAGATGTATAGATAGTTTGGAGCATGAATAAGGAAACAATAGTTTTATTTCTTAGTCGTTGTAGTATAGATGAAGTTTGTGAGTACCTTCACTGGAAAACTCTCCGCGAGGCTATAACTTCGTCCACTAGGGAATTCCTAGTGGTTTAAGGCCTTGTTGCATATGGTCAAAGCAATCGCATTTTCGGAAAAAGCGAGAAGTAGATAGAACTCCATTTTTGGTCACTTATGTTAATTTCTCATCTTTGCTTGAGGACAAGCAAAATGCTGTTTGGGGTAGTTTGATAAGAGCCCAAAACTGTAGTTTTAACCCTTTTGATCATACTTTTAGACCAATTATGTGAGTAATAATTAAGAGTTAACGATTCGTGTTTTATGCATTTCAGGCTTCAAAGTCCATTATATGCAGAAATGTGCCACTTTAGCGAGATAAAGGAGCAAAGGTCGGTTACTAAGGAGTTCCGTGATTAAAGGCCAAGTTTCGAGAAGACAAAGCCTTTCTAAAAGCCTGGTCAAAAGCTGAAAAGTCGACGCGGGCAGAAACAGACACAAAGTCAGTAGAACTTCCGAAGGACATATCTTTGGACTCAGACCTCGAAATGGGGCCTACCTTATGTCAAAACGACCGGCTCGGAAAGAGCTTTCCAATGGTCTAAGGTTTGACCTAATCAGAAGAGCATAAGTGGACAGAAAGTCTATTGAAGCCAAATGCAGCTGAAGAGGCCTTTTTGGACTGAAAGATTTGGGTTTTGGGCCTGATTCTCTGGCCCAAAACATGGCTCCAAGCCCATGCACGATTTTTTGATATGAATGTATAAAAACAAAAGCTTAGCTCTTTGTTAGGGAGATGGTTAATGGTAGATAGTTAGACCTAGAAATAGATTAGATTAGTAGCCTCCATTAATGAATTCTAGATCTAGTTTTTCATGTAGATTAATTAAGTTTAGTTCCATTTCAATTATTGTATTAGATTAAACCTTTGAATCTTGTTCTTCATTTTGATTAGATCAATAAAGTAGTATTTTTATCAATTTCGATTTTTGTCATTTCCATTTCTAGATCCAATTTCAATTCCTGTCCTTATTGCATTTTAGTCATTAAATTAGATTTCATTATTGTTTAATTAAGTAAATTTCAATTCTTTATATCATGTTTAGTTTAAATTTAATCGAAATGATTGTGTAATGATTCTCGGCTAAACCTCCATTAGAGGGGTTGAGAAGCCTTGATGAAAGCTTGATTCCGATTAACGTAGATTCGTCGTAATTTCCTTTCCACTCTAGAAACATTTAGTTCACCATGAGAATGGGTTTAATCGTTCACATGCTAGTTATTAATTGGTAGAAATGCCATGTGTAATTAGGGATTAGGAAGAACCAATTGTTCGCAAAAGCAGTTCAATTTGGATTACTGACGATTTGTAGTTAATAAGATTAAGTCGAAGTTAAGGTGGAATCAATTCCCTCTAACTCCTTATCATCGAATCAACGTAGCATTCCCTTAGTTATTCCCATCGTCGACTAGTTGCATTTAGGTGGGTAGTTGCATCGTAGTCTAGTTGCCTTTTAAGTAAATCTCTCATTAGACTTTAAGTTTAGAGTACTTACACTTGAGAACATAGCATGCGGAAGGACTAAGAGTGGAACGAATCACTCTACTCCACTATATCTCATAGACTTGAGAGTAGAATCTTTGATAAACATAGACCCATAAGATTAGTTTAGTTTACTTACGTTTTGAGTTTCATCGCTTTATTCATTAGTAAAAGTAATCTTTTTACGTTTATCACTATCAGGTATTCCTTTCTTCCATACCTCGCATCTCCAGTTAGAGGTTTATACTAAAATATCAAGATTGTTTGGAGTGTTGTCGTGTTTAGACTTAGACTTGCATGAGATTAAGGTCTGGTCAGAGAAAAACACCGAACGTAATTAACCGTCAATGTCAACAAACAAATCTATCGAGTATACCAATTACTACACCTCTAGCTACTATTCCACCAACCACACCTGACATAATGGCTGAAGAAAGAGAGACTCCTCTCTCCGACTTTTACAAAGTCTTGAGCGATAGCCCTAAATCTTACATCGTTCTAGCAGACCCAGTGGGGGATTTTTGAATTCCCCCAAACATATTTAATTTGTTACCCGTTTTCCATGCGTAGGATTGAATAAGTCCTTACAACATTCCATCATCCTACGGTTGGTGCGGAACAAATTAAACTGAGGGTATTTCCCTTCACCCTTAGCCGATAAGGCAGCGTCTAGATTAACTGCCCAAGCGCCTAACTCTGTGGACTCGTGGGCTAAACTTGTTCAGCTGTTTATGGAACATTTTTACCCACCCCTAAAGACGGATGAGATGCTTTCCAAGATTCATTTTTTCCGACAGAATCCTCATGAATCATTTTCTGAGGCTTGGAATCGTTTCACCGATCTACTTATAGAGTGTCCACACCATAACCTAGCAAAAGACACGTTAGTGCGTGCCTTTTTCAAAGGACTTCAACATCACCATAAAGAAGTCCTTGACATAATGAATGTGAGTAGTTTCCTAAGTAAAGGAGCCTCGGAGGCTTACAAATTTTTAGAAGAGCAAACTAAACGCAATAACAATTGGGGGTAGTGATGATATCCCCCGCTCTGCTAGTTCTTCTTCAACAGTTAAGGCCGCCGGTATGTTTGAGATGAAATCCGATCAAGAACTTAAAAATTTAATCGAATCTCTAACTAAAAAGGTTGAGGCTATTTCTGTACAACAAAAGCCTATCCCCGTCATGAATGTAAACTCCAACCCATGTAATTTCTGTTTGAGTCCTGAGCACCCTGACTCCTATTGTCCTCTTGATGAGACTCAGTTCTTGAGTCTAAATATTAATTCGAATTGATCCTTTGATTAGTGATCAGCTACCAATAGTCTTTTGATTAGAGACTAAAACTACCTTTTTCTATAATATGAATTCAATTCCCCTTAAAGAACAATCCTACGACCTTTATATTGGTCCAAACCCTAACAGTTTCCTACTATAACTAGGAAACAATATTCAACAATATTCTATAAATAGTAAGTTACTTAAAATAAACTCTTAGGACACATAGGTGTGTGATGCGCGTAGAGCTCTAGCTGTCTGTCTAGTGAATGGTCTGGCAGCTGGAGTTGGTGTCTCAACATCCCCGCGCTCTACAAACAAGGCTTTACCGCAAGGCTTAAGCTGAGGAAAACGCTGCATCGGTTGGGAAAAATCTTCCCAAGTAGCCTCGTCGATGAAAATCCTTCCCATTGCACTAACCACTCCATTGTACCTTCATTAGTGAGCTGCGTCTCTAAAATTTGGTGTGGAATCCAAGTTGTCTTGTCGGGGCCGTGGCGGCAGGTCATCTGAAAACAGTTGATTTGCCCCAAGGACCTCTTTAATAAAGAGACATGAAAACTGGATGAATCTTGCAACCTCGATGGTAACTATAATTTGTATGCCATCGCTCCAATTTTCGGATAATTTTAAATGGTCCGTGAAACTTTGGAGATAGTTTAGTATAAGCTTGAGAGGCAGCAGCGGTTGTTTTGCCTATACTTCCGTAATCTTAAGTAGACCAGATCATCTAAATCAAACTCGCGTTCTGTTCGCTTGGTGTCTGCCAAAATCTTCATACGCTCTTGAGCTGCAATCATATTTTTCTTTAGAATCCTCAAGGTGTCATCTCTGCTACGTAGGTTTACATCTACTGCATGAACAGCGGTTGTGCCTGGTATGTGCTATAGAATCGAAGGTGGAGTTCTGCTATAAACTGCTTCAAACGGAGTCATCTTGATTGTAGCCTGATAGGTAGAATTATACCACCATTCTGCCCAGGGAAGAAATGTAACCCAAGTAGACGGTCTGTCACCTGCGAAACATCTTAGGTAGCATTCCAAAATCCTATTTGTTACCTCTGTTTGACCGTCAGATTGTGGGTGATATGCTGAGCTGCGACACAACTTTGTGTTTTGTAACGAGAAAAAAGACTCCCAAAAATTACCTATAAATATAGGGTCACGATCACTTACAATTGACCTCGGAGGTCCATGAAGCTTGACAATGTCTCGAACAAAAATCTCAGCAATCTTGCTTGCAGTATAGGGATGTGCAATGGCGCTAAAATGAGCATATTTAGAGAGCCTGTCAACCACCACAAGAATGACTGTTTTGTTGTGCGAACGAGGTAGACCTTCGATTAAGTCCATAGATAGGTTGATCCAAACATCTTCAGGTACTGGTAGTGGGTTAAGTAATCCTGGAGGAGCCACGGATTCTGCCTTGTTTCTTTGACAAATATCACAACGAGCAATAAAAGCTTTAATTGAAGTCTTCATTCCGTGCCAAAAAAAACTTGTTTGAAGTCGCTTGTAGGTCCTTAGAAACCCAGAATGTCCTGCTGCAGGAGAGGCATGGAATTCTTCTAGCAATTTGTTACACCAGTGAGAATGGGGGGCTACTACCAATCGTCCTTTATAGCGCAAGGTGTTAGCCTCATAAGTGAAGAACTTACGTGAAGATGGATCTCGCGTGATGGCGTCTATTAAGGCTTGCATGGCAGGGTGGGAAGAACATTATGTTGCTATTTCTGTCAAACTGACCAGTATAGGGCCGGAGAGTGTGAGTACTTCACTGACTTGAGGGAACCTTGACAAAGCATCAGCAGATTAATTGTGCTTGCCAGGGCGGAAACATATCTCATAATCATATCCTAAAAGTTTGGATACCCACTTTTGCTGCTCTAACGAATTTAATCGTTGCTCGTTGAAGTATTTCAACGTTCTATGGTCTGTGAAGATCTTGAAATGGCGTCCCAGCAGGTAGGGTCTCCACTTTTGTACCGCGGCAATGACTGCCAGCATTTCCTTGTCGTAGATAGGTAGAGACAGATTTCTTCCTGCTAATGCCTTACTGAAATAAGCAAGTGGCCTGCCCTTTTGCATTAAAGCTGCACCCAAACCATGTCCTGAAGCATCGCATTCAATATAGAATTCCATGGTAAAATTTGGTAAAGCCAACACTGGGGTTGTTGTCAGAGCAAGTTTGAGGTCGTTAAATGCAACAGTGGCTACAGGACTCCATTCATATGAATCCTTTTTAAGCAGCTGAGTGAGAGGGCCGCTAATCTTGCCATAGTCCTTTACGAATTTTCTATAGTACCCTGTCAACCCGAGGAATCCACGTAATTCTTTGATGTTGGACGGAAGTGGCCATGAAGTCACTGCGTTAATCTTTTCACTGTCAATGGAGACACCAGTTGCATCTATAATGTGCCCAAGATAGGCAATAGAGGGTTTTCCGAACGAACACTTAGATGCGTTGACAAATAGTTTGTGTGTCTGCAATATTTCCAATACTTTGCGGAGGTGTAGCACATGTGAGGACTCGTCCTTGCTATATACCAATATGTCATCAAAGAAAACCAATACGAACTGTCGAAGATAGGGACGAAACAACTCGTTCATCAAGCTTTGGAATGTTGCTGGTGCATTAGAGAGGCCAAAGGGCATGACTAAGAATTCATAGTGTCCCATCATGGGTCCTAAATGCTGTCTTAGGAATGTCACTGTCATGTACCCGAATTAGATGATAGCCAGCCCTTAAGTCGAGTTTAGAAAATATTGTGGCATTGTGAAGTTCATCCAATAACTCGTCCACAACTGGAATTGGAAAACAATCTTTGATTGTGATGGCATTAAGGGCTCTATAATCAACGCATAAGTGCCATGAACCGTCTTTTTTCTTGACTAGTAAAACGGGTGAAGAGAATGGGCTGGAGCTAGGTCGAATAAAACCTGACAATTGGAGTTCTTTAACAATTTTTTCGATTTCGGCTTTTTGAAAGTGAGGATATCTGTATGGTCTGACACTGACAGGTGAGGAATTTGGTTGGAGGGGTATGCGGTGGTCATGTGTTCGAGGAGGTGGTAAGCTCTGTGGGACTCCAAATATATCAGCAAATTGAAGAAGTAAGCTTTGTAGGGATACCTGATGTGGTTGTAGATGAATTTTCTGAGATGCTCCCACATTCGAATAAGTAACCGGTCGGCCCAAGGAAAGTAGGTATACTTGTTTCTCTTCTTTGGATTGCCTTTGTCATTGTTGAGAGTCGATGAGCTTGACCAATGGGGAACCATTACCCATTATTGTAAAGACTTGGTTATTAGCAGAGAATTTCATAACTAACGCCCAAAGTCCCATTGTATCTGACCCTAGTGTAATGAAGCCATTGTGTGCCTAGCACAATGTCGCATAACTTTTGATAGCAAGCAATCGTGAAATTCGTGGTGAAACTAAATCCTTGCACTTCTACTTTAATGCACGAACACACTGTTATTTTGGTAAATATCCACCATCTGCGATCATTACTTGGAGTGTGGCATAACTGGTGATAGACAGACCACAACGGCGAGCTGCTGTCGGATGGATGAAATTGTGAGTTGATCCTAAATCGATGAGCACGGATAGAGGTGTATGCTTAATTAGCGCTGAGGTGCGCATTGTGCTAGACCCAAATGATCCCTCGAGCGCATGCAGAGATACTTAAATGATGTCTTCTTGGTCTTTGGACTGTTGATCATCATTGAAACCCTCTTGGTCTTGCTCTGGTGAGTACGCATTCAGTAGCAGCAATTGAGTTGTCATACAATGATGGCCTGGCTTATAAATTTCATCACAGTTAAAACAAAGGCCTTTTTCTCTCCGTGCTTTCTGCTCAACCCATGAAAGGCGTTGAACTCCCGTTGGCAGCGAAGGATTCGAGGAGTTAGGTTTAGGGGTATTGGTCGGGTTGGGGTGTTTGGTATATTGGCGATAGGGATTGGTTGTTGCATGGAACGACTTAGTAGCCACTATCGCGTCCTCTTGACACAATGCTAACTCAAAAGCATGGGACAAACTTGTAGGTGTTAGAAGGCGGACCTGCCGTACATCGAGTTCTTAGTCCCGAAAGGAAACGGTGACCGACTTGGTGAGCCTCTTGTAAATCCGGAACCAAGTTAACCATTGTTTCAAATTATGAGATATAGGCAGAGACTGTACGGTTTGCACCAATTTAGATATTGCACTCATAGGATCCAAATTTTTTCTCGAACGAAATCGTTTACAAAGGGCCCTAGAAAATTGATTCCACGTTAAATCTTCCATCGAATTATGGAGCCACCGTACCAGTTTAATCGCTTCTCCACGGAGATGAATAGAGGCCATGATGACTGTTTTTGCAGGGGAGCCATAGGATTCAAACTAAAAACTGTTCCACTTGAAAAATCCATCCTTCAGGTTCCTCTCCTTCAAAGCGGGGAAAATCCAGGCGAAGTGGTCGTCCCTGGATATTGTGCTGCTGTTGAAGTCGTTGATGAGGGTTTAACGGAATAGGATTAGGATTATCAACCCTATCAAGCAGGAGCTACATGTTTGTGGTGAGATCGTTGAGGAGGGTGGTGTGATTGCCTAGCGTGGTGGTGTGGGTGGCAAGGGTATCCGCATGTCTTCCTGTAATCTCCTCAAGTTCGTTAACCGTCATGGTGAATAAAAAAAATTTTGAGAGAAATCGGCGCTCTCATTACCAAGATGATGAGACTTCGGTTCTTGAGTCTAAATATTAATTCAATTGATCCTTTGATTAGTGATCAGCTACCAATAGTCTTTTGATTAGAGACTAAAACTACCTTTTTCTATAATATGAATTCAATTCCCCTTAAAGAACAATCCTACGACCTTTATATTGGTCCAAACCCTAACAGTTTCCTACTATAACTAGGAAACAATATTCAACAATATTCTATAAATAGTAAGTTACTTAAAATAAACTCTTAGGACACATAGGTGTGTGATGCGCGTAGAGCTCTAGCTGTCTGTCTGGTGAATGGTCTGGTAGCTGGAGTTGGTGTCTCAACAACTCTCGCCTATGAACAACAACAATTAGAGCAAGAAAATGTTTGCTCCATTAATAGCTATCCTATTCCTAATGCCCCATGGAGACAACATCCCAACTTTAGTTGGCGAAACAATTAACAAGTTACACCTCCAGGGTTTATTAACCAAAATGTTAGGCAAGCAAACAACTATAACCAAGCTCCACCTAGGCAAGGACAAGGACAAGGTCAGGGAAATTATAATAATTATAACAACCAAGCGTAACCACGACAAGGTCTAGCACAAGGTCAAGGTAATTATAATAGTTATAATACCAATAGAGGTATCGTTCCGGTTAACAATAGTAACTATCACAACCTTGATAGTTCCAGTCGCACCACCTGTGACTACTACACCATCACAACCGGATCGTATAGACGCCTTTATACAGATTACCCAACAACTTTTCCAATCAATGACTCAATCAAACCAACAGATCTTACAATCCATAAATCAGGGCATACAACAATTAGCCCAAGAGAAAACCCAACCAAAAGGCGTGTTTCCAGGACAAGCGATAACAAACCCTAAAACAGCAAACACAACCTTTGAGGTAAACGGTAACACTAGTACGGAAACTACAATTGTAGGTGACCTTAATGCCATCACCACTCTCCGCTCTAGAAGAGTGGTTGATAACAAAATAACTATGCCTATAGTTACCCCATCAGTACTCCCTACACCGGATATCGAATTAGATACCGAAATAGAAATTGAAAAGCCTACCACTGTAGAGGTACCAGTTCAACAACAAACTAAGAAACAGAAAGCCAAGGTTACACATCAAGTCGAGCCATGCGCTAAATATAGAAGCGAAACCACCCGTTCCCTCGAAATTAGCCATGCTAACCAAGGATACAAACTTTAAGGAGATTAGGAGCGTTTTCAAAATCTAACGATAAACCTTCCTTTTTCGAAGCTATTAAAAGCTACCTAACCACACTAAGTTTCTTAAGGAGTTGTGCACTACTAGGCGTAAGACAAACATACCTAAAGGCGCCTTTCTAACTGAATAGTTCCCAACTTTATCGAAAAAAATAATGGAATTGTTAAGTACAAGAACCCGGTCGCCCTACAATAAAATGCACCTTAGGAGATTCCCACACGACGCTTTATTAGACACGGGGCGAAAGTGTTAACTTACTTCCATATTATTTGTATAAACAAATAGGTCTACAGAAATGCAACCTACAAAAATAACGTTGCAATTAGCGGGACGGTCAATTAAGTATCCTAAGGGTGTAGTGGAAAACGTGCTTGTTAAGGTTCAGGATTTCTACTATCCTGTGGATTTTGTTATCCTCGATACAGAAGTTGCTAACGACTCTGTACCGATCATCTTAGGGCGCCCCTTCTTGGCAACTGCCAACGCGCTTATAAATTGCCGCGATGGTAAGATGTCCTTATCTTTTGGCCATCTTCTTGTTGAGGTAAATGTTTTAAAATGATGAAAACAGTTACCAGATTCGTCTATAGATGGGGAGGTTAGCATGATCGAGAGCTTAGCTCAAGATTATTTTAACAACACATTTCCCGAAAACAATATGTACAAATTCCTTTCTTTGGGAACTTCAGATTTTGAAAATGACTCCTACTTAGAGGAAGTCAACACCATCCTTGAGTCCACACCAATTGTAGACCCTTCGGTTGCTCCATATACTGAGTATGAAGACTTGCTACCTAAGCAAGTATTCATTATGCAAGATGAGGACCCTGACGAAACATCTGTTGATTTTCCTTCCACCCCAGTGCTTAAACCTCTTCCCCCAGAGTTAAAATATATTCAACTTGATCCGGATGGTAGTCATCCGGTAATTATATCTTCTCTGTTATCTAAGAATGAAGAGACACATTTAATCCGGGTGATTAGGGAACATCGGTCTGCGATTGGTTGGTCTAGCAGCCGACATTAAGGAATTGACCTTAATGTTTGCACTCATCGTATCCATTTGGAGGATAAGCGAAGACTTCTCGCGAACCTCGATTCGTCGCTTGAACCCCTGCCATGAAAGAGGTGGTTAGGGAAGAAGTCTTACGATTACTTTCGATCCGGGTATCATATACCCAATCTCGATAGCGAATGGGTAAGCCCCATTCATGTAGTTCCTAAGAAATCGGGGAGTTACCATGGTGCGTAACGGAAGGGTGACTATGTTGTCACACAAGGTCCTATGAAATGGAGGATCTGTATTGATTCTGACGTTTAAATGCTATGACACGAAAGGATCACTTTCCTTTACCTTTTATAGATCAAATGCTCGAGCGCCTAGCTGGTCATGCTTTTATTGTTTTACGGATGGCTAATCGGGCTATTTTCAGATTATTATTGATATTGATGACCAAGAAAAGACTATCTTCACATGTCCCTTTGGAGAATATGCCTATAAGCGAATGCCTTTTGGCCTTTGTAATGCTCCTAGTACCTTCCAAAATGTATGCTTCATATATTTAGTGATATGGTAGGCTTTTTATGGAAGTTTTCATGGATGATTTTTCTATCTATGGAGACTCCTTCACAGATTTGTTTGTCTAACCTGTCTAAGGTTTTGACACGGTGTGAAGAAAAGAGCCTCGTTTTAAACTGGGAAAAGTGTCATTTCATGGTGAAAAAGGGCATAGTACTAGGTCACATTGTATCTAGTGATGGCATCGAAGTAGATAAGGCCAAACTAGATAAGATAGCGACTCTACCTAAACCACGGATTGTCCGTGATATTAGAGCCTTTCTAGGCCATGCAGGTTTTTATAGGCGTTTTATTAAAGACTTCTCGAAAATAGCTAGGCCTTTAACTAATCTGCTTTTGAAGGATGCAATCTTTGATTTTAATTTTAACTGTAAGCAGGCATTTGAAACTTTAAAAGCCGCCCTAACCTCTGCACCAATTATACAGCCCCCCGATTGGTATAAACCTTTCGAACTCATGTGTGATGCTAGTGACTATGCAGTTGGTGCAGTCTTGGGACAAAAACTAGATAATAAGTCCACTGTTATTTATTATGCTAGTAAAACCTTAAACGATGCTCAACGGAATTATTCAACTACCGAAAAAGAATTATTAGCCGTCATTTATGCTTTAGATAAGTTTCGTCCTTATTTGGTTGGTTCTAAAACTTTAGTTTACACGGACCATGCAGCCCTTAAGTACCTTCTTGCAAAGAAGGATGCTAAGCAGAGATTAATCCGATGGATCCTTCTCCTGCAAGAGTTCACATTATAAATAAAGGACAAAAGAGGGGTCGAAAACGTAGTTGCCGACCACTTATCTAGACTTACAAACGACGATAATAGTGATTCTGAGTCCATATCGGACTCTTTTCCTGATGAGCATCTGTATGCTATTTTTTCAGCACCATGGTATGCTGACATTGTAAATTATTTAGCGGCTGATATTATGCCTTATAATTGGTCAAGAAATGAACGTAAGAAGTTCTTGGCCAGAGTTAAGTTATACTACTGGGATGAGCCCTACCTTTTTAAGTGTGCGGATCAGATTATTCGTCGTTATATTCCCCAGTGGGAATATAATGAAGTTCTATCGTTCAGCCATGACAAAGAGTGTGGTGGCCATTTTAGTGGGATGAAAACAGCCACTAAAGTTCTTCAATGTGGATTTTATTGGCCTACCCTTTTTAAGGATGCCCAAGTGCATTGCAAGACGTGTATTCGTTGCCAACAACTTGGGCGAATCACGAAGCGTAATATGATGCCATTAAATCCAATCTTGATTATAGAAATTTTTGACATTTGGGGTATTGATTTCATGGGTCCCTTCCCTGTTTTCCACGGTTTTATTTATATTCTAGTTGCCGTGGACTACGTGTTTAAATGGATAGAGGCCTTAGCTTGCCGTAGCAATGACCATAAGACCGTTGTATTTTTTATTAAAGAATATATTTTCTGTTGGTTTGCCATTCCTAAAGCCATCATTAGTGATGGTGGAACACATTTTGCAACAGAGTTGTTGCATCCCTAGTGAAAAAGTATGGAGTTACACACAAAGTAGCAACTCCTTATCATCCACAAACTAGCGGACAAGTAGAAGTTTCTAATAGGGAAATTAAAAATATTTTAGAAACAACTGTAAACCCTGATAGGAAAGACTTGTCGAAGCGTCTATCAGATGCCTTATGGGCGTATAGAACTGCTTTCAAAACTCCTATAGGTATGTCTCCCTTTAGACTTGTATTTGGGAAACCATGTCATTTGTCCGTTGAATTAGAGCACCGTGCTCTGTGGGCTATAAAAAGCCTTAACTTCAATATTGATGAGGCAGGTGTCAAACGCAAGTTGAAATTGAATGAGCTTGAAGAAATCCGTAGCGATTCTTACGATCTCGCGAAGCATTATAAAGCTAACATGAAACGTGTTCATGATAAGCAAATCTTGCGCAAAGAGTTTGTGGTCGGTCAAAAGGTCTTGCTTTACAACTCCCGTCTACATATTTTTGTGGAAACTAAAACCCATTTAGTCCGGTCCTTTTTAAGTTCTTGAAGTCACCCTTACGGGGCAATCACCTTGGTAAATCCCAATGACAAACAGTACCTTTCAAGTTAATGGTCAACGGTTAAAACATTTTCACGAACTTCTGTCCCCTGATGTAGAGGAAGTCCTTTTACAGGACCCTGTCTATGAGGATTGACCCTTGTCATTTGGTGTACTTCCTTCCACTTCCATATAGTGGTAAGTGCACCATCCAGGTAACCGGGCCCTCCCTATGGAGTGTGTGGCTGTAAGTACCGGATCCTAAGTCCACGTTTCACATAATTCACATTTTCCACTTTTGCATGTTTTCTCGGTTTTTGAGTCATGTTCCTCTATGGGGTGAATTATGTATGTATTGTTTTTCATTTTTCTAATAATAAACTAATAAAAAAATAAAAAATTCTAAATCGTAGAAATAGCAATCCAACAAGTCTTGGGAATCTGACTTTAAACGACCCACGTTAAAACAAATTTTGTGTTTAAAAATTTGTTTGGGGGTGGGCAGTCGATCTTTCAATCCGGATTGCTCGAACTTTCCATTTGTGTTGCTTAGGCCCAGTAGTGTAGTTCAATTGGGTTGACGTTATCTAAAACTTAGATTTCCTTCGTTCGCATAACTTATGTCACACACGCACTTTGAGGCATTTTTCCACCTTCTTATATGTCACCCATGGTTGGAATTGAGTGTTTTATGGATCATTAGATTGGAAATTCTCTACTGATCATTTCCATAACTCATTCACCAAAATCGGGCCAGTAACGAAGCGGCAAATTGAATTTGAAATTGCGCGAAAAATCGGACAATTTCGGAATTCAAATTGGGCTTGGGGCCCAAACCGCAAGATCGGTTGGCGGACTGCGCGCCCTACGTTTCCATGAACAAGATCGCTAACAACCCACCACTGCCAACCCCAACAATTTTAAAACTCTGAAAACCTAACTACACCCACGCCAACCATTTTAATCAAACACAAATCTTCTCCAAACCATTACCACCACCAACCCCAACAATTTTAAAACTCCGAAAACCGCCACCAATTCAAGCTTCAACCACCACCGTACCCACCATCGCCAACACCGTGTCTTTGGTTGTTTTACATCAAACTCGCCTCCCCCACCGTCTACAACCCATTGGTTGTTTCAAACACTTCAATGGCGATACGACGAAGAATTTTGCCGAAGCACGCATTTGCTGCAGACAGCTTCGCGCCATTTTACGACGCGAAGATGATTAGGAGGGATTGGAACGGATCGTGGTACTTTAATCGAGGAGTTCTATCACTATGATTTGGTAGAACAGTTTTTTATAAGAAGCGAGAATTGGAGGGGGATAGGATTTTCATAAAGGTAGCAGGAACGAGGAGGGAAGTAACGAGACAGTTGTTGGCTGAACTGTTAGGAATTACGCCTGAAAGCAAACTAGAAACAACCATTCAGGAATCCCAGTATACTGGAGTTCCTGCTTTGATGAAAGATACTATCGTGGAGGGTGAATACAATCTGAAATCTCATTGTGTCCGCCAATCAACCCTGAGAACCAATCAATTGGTTGTAGCTCAGTGGATTGGTCGGAACGTCCTCGGGAAAGACAAAGTCAGCGATATCGGTATGCAATGTATGCACGTTCTCTGGATTTTGCAAATGAATAAGTATAATTTCTGCATCCTCGATTTAATTTTTAATGTGATTAGAGGAGTGGGAAAGAGCTTGGCGCCTCTTCCCGTATTGATCACTAAGATCATGCTCTCCTTTAGAGCTGTCGCAAAATCTGCTCCTATTAAGATCAAATTGCATTCTAATGCAAGTATCTATACGGATTGCAACCAAGAGACTTGGCCGTTGTCCGAAGAAAAGGTGGTTGAGTCGGAGGATGAAAGGGAGGATATGACATGTCTAGATGACGATGCATTAGATAGTTGTAGTTCTAATTTAGAACGCATGCAAGTGTTGCAAACTGCCTTGCGTTGCGTTTATGGTATTTGTGAAAATATCCGAGATAGACAGATTGTAATTCGAAATAAGCAAACGAACCTTCAGACGAGACTTGAAATGCTCGAAAGGAGTCAGGACGATATCTTGTCTAACTTGGAGACTATCCACCAGCATCACCAAGCCCAGTATGCAGTACTCAGGACTGAGATGGAAGCACAGCGCTTGTTCCGAATAGAGATGCTACGACGCATGGCACCCGTGGAGGATTGTGTTTTAGCCGAGTCTCAAAGGCATGAGCATCGTCGCCGAAGGACAGATGGTTCAAGCCAATCTCCATCTCAGGGTCCATCTTCACCACATAACTAGGTGTTCGCCATCAGTTTGTGTTTGCTGTTATTTCATGATTTTGTTTTATTAGTTGGATTTTAATTCAGTTGTTAAATTTAAATATTAAGGTGTTTGTTTTATGCTGTTTGGTTTTAAATTTTAATTTTAATATAATTGGTTATTTTCGAGTTCTACTTGTTTTTATCATTAATCTCACCTTCCTGACTTGATTGGGGGTGGTAATATTTATACCGAGCATACTTCGTTATATGATCATCTGCTGTAAAGTTGTCTTAGAGGAAAGGTTGAGAATTTGGCCGATATCGGCATATCTAAGATTTTGTGTGGTGGTAGCATGAAATCTAAGAGAGTTTAGAAGTTACTATTCTAAATCTAGTATAAAAGATACCAGGATTTTTAGAAAATCAAGAAGATGGTTTGTTTCCGTTTTCGGGTTTGGAATTTTTCTATTTCCGGAAATTGCCTTAAAACAATTTGGCAACTTGCCGATTCGTTTTGGAAGCTCAGAACCTATTTAAACTCCCTTCATTCTACACTAACAAACCACACTACACCCCACCATCATCCCTCACCTTTTACTCCAAGTTTTTCCTTCTTTTTCCTCTAAACTCCTGCTTTAGCACTTACGAGCGCGCCTGCGCCTCAGTAGAGTGCACCTACGCCCTGTACACTTTCAGAAACTTTACTCAGAGCGCGACCGACCCTCCTTGGCGACTTCTTCAAACACCTGTAATTCCAAAACCCCACGAGCGCCGATCCCGGCGACCAAAAAGCGCACCCCGCCATCTGTGAACACAGAAATTCCAATTTTCTGAGGGTCATTAAAGGATTTTTGGAACTGTTCAAAGAGTCGTTGAGATGACATCTCCTATAGTCATACCTGAACAGTCTTTTGAAGACGTGTTGGGAACCGAGACCTATGGACATTGGTTCCGACACAGGATCCTGCAATTAGGATGGCGTCATCTACTGGTAAGTGATGACGATTCATATTCACCACACCTTACTGCTTATTTCTACGACCACGTTAAATTCTATTGTAATCAAGATGGAGAACAAGAATTCTCCGTCGTAGTCGATGACACGACACATAAATTCAATAAAAATGTGGTCGCTTTAGTTTTAGGATTACCAATACCTGATCCTGTTCACACATGGGCATATATGATCGATAATGCATACCTTTATGATTATACATATTTCCATGAGTATTATGGGGGAGGGGTATTTCGAGTAATGGACCAGGGGCGATATAGCATTGCCCTTGGTAACCTTTCCCTAAACGTAGGCACCACCATGTTATTCATCCTGATGAATATTTTGGGGGAATGGCAGTTCATTTCTGCAAACAGTACTGCTGGTGACATTTTCCTCGCTTTAGTTGAGGGACGTCGCCGATATGACTTTCCCCGAGTTTTAGTCGCTAGTCTTAAGAGAGCCCAAAGCATGAGGCGTAAGTATCTTCTTATGCCTGTTTTAGTAAGCCGCATCATGCGTAGTTGTTTACCTGTATTCTATGCACAATTCACAGATTGGAAAAGGGTTGAAGTCATGAGACCCACCAATTGGAGTGGTTAATTTCATTCGCGAATAATGACTTGGCGGGATGGCGAGTGCAGACCTCATTTGGTTGCCCGTACATCCCATCGGACATAATAACACTTAACAAGGTTAGCATTAGTAGATGATAAATGGCGCAAACTTGGCAAGTTATAATGGGATGGCGGGATCTTGAAGGAACCTCATCTCTTTAATGGGGAGGAGGATGCTTAAAGCGGGAGATAAGGTAAGTTTTTAGTTTTGTTATAGTCCTGATTTTATGTCCCAAGCAATTTAATTCTGTTAACCCCATAATGGGTGGAACTCTTATAGAGTTGCGTCGATTATTTTTATTTCCTATATTAGTATGTTCTAACCTTGTTTTGCGGATGTTCGAATTTCAATGGCGTTTTCTATGGTATTTTTCTACCCTCTTTATTTAAATGCTTTGAGGACAAAGCATGCTTCTTTGCTTGGGGGGCATAGAAACACGCGTGTAATTAAAACATCTGTTAGGATATAGATATGTATAATATGCATTTGTTTTCAAGTTAAAATTTTCAAAAATATAAATAAATAAGTTTATGCTATACACTTAGGAATATTGGTATTGTTTTCTTTTCTATGCTCTTAACAATCTAGAAGTCTCCGTAGCTTTTGCATCGAGAATAATTGTTAGAAACTTAGGTTAATATGTAGGTAATAATCTTTGCATCTATCTATAAATATATTACATGAGTATCTATGATTGTTAGCGATAAGTTTCTGAAATCTAGGCTAGAGTACTTATTCTACAAATCCTGTGAGAATATAGCCTAAAGCATTATATGAAAGCGAAACATTTGAGAAATGACACAAGGGAGAAGTAAAATCGGATAGAGAAATCACACGTCCACTTTCTTGATCACTATGCCATATCCTAGCGAGAATTTAGACCTCTTTGGATCGATATAGCCAGAAATTCAAACCTATGAATTATTTTCCGCTAGTAAGCCCCTCTGAGCCTTTCTTTAGCCTTCCATAAACCAAAATTCCTTGACCCCTGTTACAAAACAAAACAAAAAAAAAAAAAAAAAAATCAACCTACCCAATCTAGAATAAGTCCGAGAATAGAATGAGGAAGAAAGAAGAAAGAAAAACCTCGTGTAAACAAAAATTAGTTAGTTGCTTGGAATAAAGAAAAGAAGTTTCCATCCAAAGAAAAAGAAAAATAAAAAATAGAAATAAATAAAAACTCCAAAAAAATAGAATAAAAGGGAGTCAAAAGCCAAAGAAAAGAAAAAGAAAAATATGGCTAATGATGGAAACAAAGTATAGAAGCAAAAGAAAATAACAAGGTTTTCTCTAAGTTACATAATATGAAGACTCTATTATCTCAGACTTGTCATTTTGAATATCCATTTCCTTCCTTCTTAAACCATCTCCTAATCCCCACAACACCTAATAAAGACCTCTAGCTCAATTAGGAATAGGTTAGTGTGATAGTAAGTGGCAGATGTGTTTGATCGACTATGGCTTCCTTGTTTGTCATTGAGATTGTAAGGTAAAGTGTGCCAACTGCACATTAGAGTAGCAAAACTTGAGCGGAAAAATCAGAGTGGTTTTTGTCTTGACATTTATGTGAGGACCTACTTAAGGACGCTATTTCGAGTTTTCAGAAACGAACCTGCTAGGCATTTCATAGTATTACGCATAGCATATATATTTGTATCATAGATGATTGATTATTATGCGTATATTAGTTTAGGTTTTTGACTTGGTTATTCTTATTCAATTGCTAGTGAGATGTATAGGTAGTTGAGACATGAATAAGGAAACAATAGTTTATTTCTTAGTCGTTGTAGTATAGATGAAGTTTGTGAGTACCTTCACTGGAAAACTCTCACGAGGCTATAACTCGTCCACTAGGGAATTCCTAGTGGTTTAAGGCCTTGTTGCATATGGTCAATGCAATCGCACTCAGCGAAACGAGAGTAGTTAGAACTCTATTTTTGGTCACTTATTCTAATTTCTCATATTTGCTTGAGGACAAGCAAAATGCTGTTTGGGGTTGGTTTGATAAGAGCCCAAAACTGTAGTTTTAACCCTGTAACAGTCATACTTTTAGACCAATTATGTGAGTAATAATTAAGAGTTAATACTTATTACGTGTTTTTATGCGTTTCAGGCTTCAAAGTCAATTATGTGCAGAAATATGCCACTTTGATGAGATAAAGGAGCAATGGTTGGTTGCTAAGGAGTTCAATGATTAAAGGCCAAGATTCAAGAAGACAAAGCCTCTGTAAAGCTCGGTCAAAAGATGAAAAGTCAAAGTCAACGCGGGTAGAAACAGCACTCAAAATAAGCAAAACTTCCGAAGGCCGTATCTTTGGACTCAAACTTTGGAATTGGGCCTACCTTATGTCAAAAACGACCGGCTCGGAAAGAGCTTTCCAATGGTCTAAGCGTTGACCCAATCAGAGGAGCAGAAGTGGACGAAAAGTCTGTTGAAGCCAATCAGAATGAAGAGGCCTTTTCGATCGAAAGATTGGGTTTTGGGCCTGATTCTCTGGCCCAAAACATGGCTCCAAGCCCATGCATGATTTTTGGATCTGAAAACATATAAAAGCAAAAGCTTAGCTCTTTGTTAATGGTAGCTAGTTAGACCTAAAAACTATATATAATTCTAGATCTAGTTTTCAGTAGATTAATTAAGTTTAAGTTCCATTTTCAATTCTTGTTTTAGATTAAGTTCTTGAATCATTGTTCTTGATTTATTAGATAAATAAAATAGTTATCTTGTCAATTTCGATTTTTGTCATTTCAATTTATAGATCTAGTTTTAATTCTTGTTGATTATCATTTCGTAGTTTAAGTAGATTGAAACATTGTTCGTTAAATTAGTTAAGTTAGAATTTTAATATGATGTGTAGTTATAATTCAATGGGAAATGATGGGTTGATGACTCAAGGCTAAAACCTCCATTAGAGGGGTTGATGAAGCTTTGATGAAAACTTAGTGGTATAGTGTAGAAGCGTTGTAGAATCTATTCCACTCTAGAAGGTCGTGATTCGCCATGAGAATGGGTGGACAACCTCACATGCTAGTTAGTATTTGGTAGAAATGCCATGAACACTAGGGATTAGAACTCGAAATTCTTGTCGTAAGAACGTAAGAATCGAGATACAAGAATCTATGCTAGGTTATTAAGTTGGATTCGAGGTGGATTCAATTCCCCTCTTATCCTTTATCTAGATTCAAAAACAATCATATTTCCATAGCATTCGTAGTTTAAATTCAACATAATCAATTTCATATTGTATCGTAGTATAACACCCTTCATAAAGCTCTCATTGGGCTTAAGACCGATTAGTTAACTACGAAAGCATTCCATGCTAGAGAACTAGGAGTGGAACGAATTTGTTACTCCACTCTATTTCGATAGAATTGAGAGTAGAAAACTTGATAAATATAGACACGACAAAGTTTTAGTTTACTTACGTTTTGAGTTTCATCGTTCATTTCGTAGGTAAACTATTGATTTTATCATTTATCACGTCCTTAAGTAGGTCCTCACATAAAAGTCAAGACAAAAATCACTCTGATTTTTCCGCTCAAGTTTCGCTACTCCAGTGTGCAGTGGGCACACTTTACCTTACAATCTCAATGACAAACAAGGAAGTCGGAGTCGATTAAACACATCTGCCACTTACTATCACACTAACCTATTCCTAATTGAGCTAGAGGTCTTTATTAGGTGTTGCGGGGATTAGGAGATGGTTTAAGAAGGAAGGAAATGGATATTCAAAAGGACAAGTCTGAGATAATAGAGTCTTCATATTATGTAACTTAGAGAAAACCTTGTTATTTTCTTTTGCTTCTATACTTTGTTTCCATCCTTAGCCATATTTTTCTTTTTCTTTTCTTTGGCTTTTGACTCCATTTTATTCTATTTTTCGAGTTTTTATTTATTTCTATTTTTTTTTCCTTGGATGGAACTTCTTTTCTTTTTAGAAGCAACTAACTAATTTTTGTTTTACGAGTTTTTTTCTCTTCTTCTTTCTTCACTCATTCTATTCTCGGACTTATTCTAGATTGGGTAAGTTGAATTTTTTATTTTGTTTTGTTTTGTAACAGGGTAAAGGAATTGTGGTTTATGGAAGGCTAAAGAAAGGCTCTCGAGAGGGGCAACTAGCGAAAATAATTCATAGGTTTGAATTTTCGGCTATATCGATCCAAAGAGGGCCTAAATTCTCTTTAGGATATGACATAGTGATCAAGCAAGTGGACGTGTGATTTCTCTATCCGATTTTACTTCTCCCTTGTGCCATTTCTCAAATGTTTAATTTCATATAAGGCTTTAGGCTATATTCTCACAGGATTTGTAGAATAAGTACTCTAGCCTAGATTTGAGAACTTATCGCTAACAATCATAGATACTCATGTAATATATTTATAAATAGATGCAAAGATTATTACCTACATATTAACCTAAGTTTCTAACAATTATTCTAATGCAAAACTACATTGAGACTTCTAGATTGTTAAGAGCATAGAGAAAGAAAACAATACCAATATTCCTAAGTGTATAGCATAAACTTATTTATTTATATTTTTGAAATTTTTAACTTGAAAACAAATGCATATTATACATATCTATATCCTAACAGATGCCTTAATTACACGTGTTTCTATGCCCACCCCCAAACAAGAAACATGCTTTGTCCTCAAAGTATTTAAATAAAGAGGGTAGGAAAAATACCATGGAAACGCGTGAAATTCTGGAACATCTGCAAAACAAGGTTATAACACACTAATATAGAAAAGAAAACTGACGCAACTCTATAAGAGTTCCATCCATTATGGGGTTAACAAGAAATAAATTGCTTGGGACATAGCGGACACTAACTGAAACTAAAACTTACCTCGGCTCCGTTTATTTCGTCATCCTCCTCTTCTATAAAGAAGTGAGGTTCCTTCAAGCGTCTGCCATGCCATGATAATTTGCCATGCTTCACGCCATTTATCATCTATGATTGCTAACCTATTAAGCGCCACTTGGTCGGATGGGGTGTAAGGTGCAACCTGATGAGATTGTATCCTCCACCCTTGCCAAGTCATTGCACGGAAAGATCGGATAATACAATTGGTGGGTCTCACAATTTCGACCCCAACCCAATCCGTGAAACGGGCACAAAAAATAGGGAAGAAACATAGCATAATACGGCAAACTAAAACAGGCATAAGAAGATACTTATGCCTCATGCTATGGGCTCATGCTAAACTAGACATCAAGGTTCTGGGAAGGTCATGGCACATACGTCCCGTGGCTAAAGCAAGGAAGACGCTGCAAGTGGCATCATCCACAGAAGAAAAAAAAAACGTCATTCCCCTAAAATGTTTAGCATGATCCAAAACATAATAGTTCATATGTTCATGGACAGGCTACCAAGGGCGACGTTATATTCCCCTTGGTCCTCGATACGGAAAATGCCTGCCCCATAAGCCTCATGCAAAAAGTCATAAGTGTAGACATGCATATTATCTACCCAATAGCATCATGGGTCTTGTATTTCAGCGGGAATGGCAAGTCCAAGAACAAATGCTAGCAAGAACCATAAGCAGTTCGGCCTACGTGTGTGATCACCTTTATAAAACCAAGCACCATAAGTAGTGCTTTGAAACAAATCTTGAAAAGATTGTTCGGTATTATTGTAGGAGATGTCATCTCAAAACTACGCCCTCTACGGGACAGCTGCAAATCACCCGGGAACAACCCTTGAGAAAACTGGAAATTTCCGGTTCACGGAAGTCGTAGCAGCGCTTCCACTTGAAAGCGAGTCGCCTCGAGGTGTTTTGACTTACAGTGTTTTTAGCGAAGTCGCTCAACTTGGGTGCAGGTGCGCTCAGTGTAAAATTTCAGAAAATGGCTAGGGCGTAGGTGCGCTCGGAGGTGCTGATTTGTGAAAATGGTGAAGAACAACGGGAAACGTGGGAGTGAAAGGTGAGAGATGGAAGTTAGGTGTAGTGTGGGTTGTGAGTTTAGAATGAATGACGTTTTTATAGGTTTTGAATTGTTAAAACGAATCGGTAGGTTGCCAAAAAGCTTTATGGCAATTTCCGGAAACAATAAAATTTCCGAACACGAAAACGGAAACAACTCATATTTTTTATTCTATAACAACCCTAATATCTTTTATACTGGATTTAGACTAGTAACTTCTAAACTCTCTTAGATTTCATCCTACCACCACATCTAATCATAGGTATGCCAATTACGACAATATTCTCAACCTTCACTCCAAAACAAACTCTAAAATGGAGGATCTTCTACAAATCATGATAGAATAAATAATACCACCCCCAAATAATTTGGGAAGGTGGGATTAACAATAAAATCCATAAACAATTTGAAAAGAACAACATTATATTAAAATTGAAATTCAAACAACATTTAACTACCAAATTCAAAGTTAACTACGGAATTTAACAACGTAACATCCTATCTACTAAAAATAATAAAAAACAACATCAAAACAACAAACAAGGAGAAATCTAGCTACTCTTAAAGGGAGCGAGGTGGGGATAAGAATAGGAAGTTTAGTGATCAAGCATGGAAAAACCAAACACCCCACCCCCCAAACAAATTTTTGAAAACAGGTTTGTAAAAATTTGTTTTAAAACGTGGGTCTTTTAAAGTCAGATTCCCTAGACTTAAAGTGATATATATGTATTTACATGCAGTTTCCCATATATCAATAATCTAAACAATTGTGGATCTTTCCATAAATAGTTAACATGGAATGCACCACCAAACAGAATCAAGCTCCAAAACTTTCTACGACGCAACTTAGTTGTATAAGAAGGTGTCCAAGTGAATGATCATGAGTAAATGAATGGTTTTGGAAAATACTTGGAATGTGGATAAGTGTTAGAAGAAAAGGGTGGGAAGAATGATTGGATTTTATGAGGGATTAACTCAGGTGGATGGTGGTAGGGTGGTGCTCTAGGTAGTGCTTCAGAAGGTGGATCGTCACAGGCTCTTAGAAACTCGTCGAATTCCTCATCTAGGTTGTTCGCATCCATATAATTATGGTATTCATCTCCATCTTTAAGGAATTCATCTATCTCATCTATTGTGAGGTTTAGTCCATCTCTTCTATGGTCAGAAGGCAGGGTTGAAATTCTTTCTCTACTTCAGTTATGTTCAAAGAGTCAAAATTGTGATATTTGTCTTCTTCCCTAAGAGGGATATGTACTAGTGTAGGGACGACATCGTCGGAAGCACTAATGTGATATACAAAACTCTCAATAGACTTAACTTCACCTTCTACAGGAAAATCTAGTTGTTCATGCGGTGTTTTATCCCTATACCTAATATGAGGGGGAACATATTTGTTAACCGTTGCTTTATCTTTTATCACTTTCCAACTAGGTTTCCATATTGGAACCTCTACAGGTGTAGGGTCTTCAATTTCTATGACAGTATTTGGTATGGTATCATTTATAGTTTGTGGGTGATCTTTAGGCATAGTCACTTGGTTATCAACTACTCTCCCTGAACGAAGGGTAGTGACTGCCTGTAGGTCCCCTTGGTTTATATTACCATTACACTGAATACTTTTTATTTCGAAGGCGGTGTTTGTTAACTTAGGATTAGGCATCGCTTGACTTGGAAACACGCCCGGTTTGGTTATTATTTTGGTTAGAAGACATGTCAATAACCTTTTGGCACAAAAGACGCATCATTTGCATCGTTTGTTTCATCATATTAGAGTTTTGATCATGCTGATCTTTCATCAAGTTGGAGTTTTGTTGCATAATTTGATTTTGTTTCTCCAACAAGGTCACTACTACTTTGTCTGTAGATGGTTGTATTGGAATTAAAGCTTGTTGAGCGTTCATGTCTTGATATTGATAGTTCTGGGTTATGGGTACTAAACCTCTATTATGGTCACCTAAGTTTCCTTGTCCTTGATGTTTAGTTAACTGGTTGAAGTGTGGTGGTTGTGGTGGTGTTTGTGCATAGACAAGAGGACAATAGAAGTCGGAATGCTCAAGACTACAACAGACATTACAACTACTAGAGTTAATGTTCATGACTGGAGTGGGTTGTTGTTTAACAGAGATGGCATCTACCTTTTTAGTGAGGGCACCGATAAGAGTTTTAAGCTCGGGATCATGTTTAACCTCAAGAGAAGAAGGAGAGGAGCGGGAGGAATCGTTTCCTCCCCAATTGTTGTTCTTCTTAGATTGATCTTCTAAGAATTTATAAGCCTCCAAGGGTCCTTTACTAAGAAAACTACCCCTACCATGATATCTAGAACCTCCTTATGATAATGTGAAAGCCCCCTTTGAAGAAAGCACGAACAAAGCGTGTCTTTTGCAAGATTATGATCTTGGGCATTCAATGAGAAGATCGATGAAACGATTCCGTGCCTCCGAAAAGGATTCATGAGGATTATAGTGGAAGAAATGAATCTGTGAAGCATTTCATCTGTCTTGATGGTGGGTAAAACTGTTCCATGAACAATTGAACAAGTTGAGCCCATGAGTCCACAGAGTTTGGCGTTTGGGCGTTAACCAAGACGCCTTTGTCGGGTAGGGGTGAAAGGAAACACCCTAAGTTTAACTTGATCGGACTTACGCTAGGATGATGGAATGTAGTGAGAACTTGGTCTATCCTAACGATGTGTGTTGGTAAGGCTTCTCGTGGTCTAAACCATGAAAAACCAGTAACAAGTTAAATATATTAGGGGGGATTCGAAAATACTCCACTAGGTCTGCAAGAACGATGCACGACTTAGGGCCATCGTTTAGGGCTTTATAAAAATCAGAGAGAGGAGTCTCTTGTTCTTTAGCCATTGATGCAAGTGTAGTGTGTGAAATTCTAGATAGGCGTGTTGTATTTATTTCTATGAAAAACAAGCCTGATTATACTAGAATTAAAACTCCTCTGACAGAAGAGGCGAGGAGTGGAAGAAGGAGTACCTGAATGCCTCCTTGCTACGCATTTGAATAGCGTCTTGTATACGCGATCTCAGTGTATTTAACAAGTTAGAAACACTGAGTAACTTGAAGAAATAGAAATTTAAACTAACCTGTGAAAATTGGGCTGTTCATGCTGAATTTTCCTTCGAGGGTGCGGGTGCCCTCTGTTTGGGCGCAGGTGCGCTCAGGGTTTTCGAATGTCCAGTGTTTTGAGCGCTGGTCGCGCCTCAGGGTTTTCAAATTTTAGGCCTTTTATCGTACTCCAAAAATTTTGAAATTTTTATAGTAATTTGCTAAGACATCTATCAAGTAGCCTGTAAAATTTCAGATCAATCGGAGCTATGAAAGTCCTTCTACTGCCCTGCAAAGTTTGCGAAACAGTTTTCGGACATAATACAAACAACCGAATGGTTAACCCATCAAAACAAAGCCAAAAAATTTTAAATTTGTACTGGAGACTCCTGACAGATCCTAATTATTCCTGTAAAAAATTTAGAGCAATTGGAGTTCTACAACCTCTCCTTATTGGCTGGTGTTCCAGATATTAAGTGTTTGCAACACTGCAGAAACACACTGGAAACACTCTACTATTCAGGAGGTCAAAACAAATCAAAAACTCATCAAATTTTTACTACGAACTCCTAACTTAGGATAGATACTCCTGTAAAAATTATAGAATTTTTAGAACTCCCTAAGTAACCTTACTTGTCTATTTTTCAAGAACATACGGTGTGAAAACTGAAATACAGCACTGTAAAGATCGTATTTTTTTCACAAGGTAAACCAACTTTGAAAAATCTGAAAATATTCCAGTAAATCAACAACACATTAAATATTATGTATGAAAATTTTCAGAATTTTCGAAAATTTAGAAATACCTTCACCGCAGTGTTTTTCTCTGTGAATCCCAGCCCCTATGCCTGAAACAAATTGAGCAGGTTCGAAAATTCAAGAAATAAGAATGAAAAATTAAAAGGGTGGGTGGGTAGAGAATGGGGGATTGCCCCTTGGATTCAAACAATTGAATTCTTGTCTTGAACGAGATTAAGATGGCAGCGGCGCTATTTGATAAAAATAATTTTACGTATTCTAACTATCTATGCGTAAACACAAATAATCAATTTACGTAAATACGTGTTTATATCAATATTCCTACTCTCAATAATGAAGTAATATAAGAGAGTCAGGATTCGTTCCACTCTTAAACCTCAAAACTTAAACAAATTCAACTAATCAAACCCAAAAAGAACAATGGTGAGAGTAATGATTTGATGTGAAATTTCTATACTACCATTCCCAACACAAGAACAATAATAAGAACAAGACATAATTAAATTAAATTGAAATTAAAACTAATTTAGAACTAAGATTGTGAATAACTAATTATGAATTTAAGACAACTAAATCCAAATAAGAATTTAAGCAATAATCTAAATTGAAATGAAGAACTAATACTTTATTCTAAAAACTATATATGATTCTAAACTAACTAATTGAATGAATGTAAAAAACTAGATCTAGATCTAAAAACTAAGGTTTAATGACTACTTTTCTTATCCTAACCTAATTTATTTTCTAACCTAACTATCTACCATTAAGAAAGAGCTAAGCTTTGGTTTTTATATGTTCAGATCCAAAAATCGTGCATGGGCTTCGATCCATGTTTCGGGCCAGAGAATCAGGCCCAAAACCCAATACTTTCAGTCCAAAAAGGCCTCTTAAGCTGTAGTTGACTTCGACAGACTTTTCGTTCACTTCTGCTCCTCTGATTAGGCCAAGGCTTGGACCATTGGAAAGCTCTTTCCGAGTCGGTCGTTTTGACATAAGGTAGGCCCAATTCCGAGGTCTGAGTCCAAAGATATGGTCTTCGAAAGTTCATTGACTTTGTTAATCAAGCTTTTTTTACTTTTGCGTGGATTTTGACTTTTCATCTTTTGACCGGGCTTTACAGAGGTTTTGTCTTCTTGAAAATTGGCCTTTAATCACAGAACTCCTTAGCAACCGACCTTTGCTCCTTTATCTCGCTAAAGTGGCACATTTCTGCACATAATGGACTTTGAAGCCTGGAATGCATAAAAACACGTAATCAGTATTAACTCTTACTTATTATTCACATAATTGGTCTAAAAGTACGATTGTTAAGGGGTTAAAACTACAGTTTTGGGCTCTTATCAGTCGCGCTCAAGAAAAATTTTGGCTGACAGTGCCTAGGGCACAAGTGGCGCTCCACTAGGGCGCAGGTGGCACTCCACTGGGGCACAGGTGCGCTTCGAGGTGCTGAAATGTGGAAGTGAGAAGGAAAAAGAAGGAAAAGTTGGGAGTGAAAGGTGAGAGATGAATGTGAGGTGTAGTGTGGAGAATGATTGATGTTTATATAGGTTTGAGTTTCCAAAACGAATCTGGAAGTTTCCAAAATGTTTTAAGGCAATTGCCGGAAATAGAAATTTCCAAAACCGAAAACGGAAACAACCCCTATTATTGATTCTAAAACAACCCTAATATCTTTTAGATTGAATTTAGAATAGTAACTTCTAAACTCTTTTAGATTTCATCCTACCACAACATCTAATCATAGGTATGCCCATATCGACAATATTTTCAACCATCACCCCAAAACAACTTCTAAAATGGAGGAGCATATAACAAATCATGCTAGAGTAAATAATACCACCCCCAAACAATTCGGGAAGGTTGGATTAACAATAAAAACAATGCACAATTCGAAAAGAACCATATTATATTAAAAATTGAACTTTAAATACATTTTAACTACCAAATTCACATTTAACTTCGGAATTCAAAGTTTAACATCCGAACTAATAAAAAGAAATACATAAAACATAAAAGGAAAATAAAACAACATCTAATCCATAAGAGTCATAATTCACTCGCTGCTGGTAGTGGAAGTCACCTGAGAAGGAGATGGCTCCTGAGTTCCCGATGGGCCAGAGCCCTCCGTCCTGCGGGGACGACGCTCGTGCCTCACAGACACCTCCTCAGAAGAAGAACCCCCGTGGGGGTGGGAAGCGTGCAAGCATATCTTCTCGGAACTTGCGTTGGGCATCCATCTCGACCTTCATCTCTTCCCAACGCTCATCCTCGCGCTCGGCTCGATTCTCGAAGTTATGATGCATGGTAGCCTGCCGAGTCCGGAGATCTTCACAAATAGTATTAAGGGAACGCATGCCATGATGAAGCACTGACATGTATTCTGCATCCGATCTACACCTCTCCAAAGCATCGGCATCAAGACATGTCGTGTCCTCCTCATCCTCCGAGTCATCCTCCTCAACTACCCTCTCTTCAGGCAACCTCCACGTCTTTTGGATACACTCCGTATAAATAGTAATATTTCTGTGCTTTTTCAGCCAAATCCTATCAGACGTCGGAGTCACTCTCAAGGTCATCATGATCTTCGTGATCAAAACAGGGAGAGGTGCAATACTATTCCCAACTCCTCTAATCATATTACCCAAAAACTCCAGAATACATAATTCATACTTTTGCTCCTGGAGTATCCATAGAACGTGAAGGCAGTTCAGACTGATATCACTAACATTCTCCTTCCCTATGACATTCCAACCAATCCACTGAGCTACAGCCAGCTGGTTGGTTCTCAGAGATGACTGGCGAACACAATGCGAGCTTGTATTGTAGTTCCCTCCCAAAACAGTCGTATTCATCAAAGGCTCGATCCCAGTAAATTGGGATTCCTGTAATGTGGCATCGAGATGGCATCTAGGCGGAATGCCTAAAATCTCAACTAACAACCCAGTAGATACTTCTCTCCTCCTCCCGGCCACCTTAACAAAAATTCTATTCACATTCAATTCCCTCGTCCTATAAAACTGTCAGACCAAATCTTCGTGGTAAAAATCGTCTGTCGAGTACCACAAACCACTCCAATCTCTCCTAACCATCTCATCACTGTAAAACGACGCAAAGTGGTCAGCCGTAAACATTTGTTCGGCAAAATCCTTCATCTTTGAGCCATTGAGATTTTGGAACAATTTGGGGGTTTAAATGGAATGTGGGGATGGAGTTTGAGACTCCCTCACTAACAGAACAATGGTGGTGGCACGGTGGTGGCGTGGCAATTCATGTTTCTAGGATTTTTGGTGGTTGAAATTGTTGGAGGTGGTGGTGGGAGTGTTTTAGAGAAGATTTGGGGTGGGCTTGTATTGTGGCGTGGGTGACTTTAGGTTTTCTTTTTTTTTTTTTTTTTTTATTTTGGTTGCTAGGTTTGAAACTTTGTTAATGGCAGTGGGAAACAAACTCGCGACTGTTGGTTTGAAGATGGAGACGCACGTGAGCGCGAGATTGGGCCCAAACCTAATTTGATTTTTCAAATATTTCGATTTTTCGCACAACTTCAAACTAAATTTGCCGCTTCATTACCGGTCCGATTTTTGCAAATGAGCTATGGAAATGATCAGGAGAGAATTTCCAATCCAAAGATCCATAAAACACTGTAATCCAACCGTGGGTGACATATAAGAAGATGGAAAATGCCTCGAAGTGTGTGCATGACGTAAGTCTAATTTCATAGATAATGTCAACCCGAATCGAAATACGATTAAACAGTGTAAACAACACAAATGAAAAGTTGAACAATCTAGGACGGAAACGAACACCCCACCCCCAAACAAATTTTTGGCAACGAAGTTTAGAAAATTTGTTTTAAAAGCGGGTTTTTTAAAGTCAGATCCCCGAGACTTCCTAAATTTTTATTTTTATGATTTTAGCAATTTTTATTTTTTATGAATAATATTTAATATAAGAAAAATGAAAAACAATAAATACATAATTCACACCATAGAAGAACATAACTCAAAAACTGAGAAAACATGCAAGAGTGGAAAACGTGAATTATGTTAATCGTGGACTTATGATCCGGTATTTACAGCCACACACTCCATAGGGAGGGCCCGGTTACCTGAGTGGTGTATTTACCAATATCTGAAATTGTAAGGAAGTTCACCAACCAACAAAATGAGCCATTTATAGTCAGATACTCGAGACTTTAACAAATAACTGGATATATATATATATATATACCTGTAGTTTTCTATATATCAACAACCTAAAGATTTGTGGGTCTTTCCATAAATAAATAACATAGAATACACCCCCCAAACAGAATCAAATACCGAGATTTCCTACGACACAACTTAGTGAAATGGAAACGAAGTCTGATAGATCTAGAACGTAACCGCGCATGCACCTTCTTTTTCATCTTTGAACAAGAGGGTGTCCAAGTGAATGATCGTGAGAAAATGGATGTTTGTGGAAGATATGGTGGATATGGATGAAATGAGAATGTGGGTTTAGCACAAAACTCATTCATGGTGTAGGTGGGAACTGTCTAAATTTTGAAAATGAAGGTGTCAACTGCCTTTTCCTTGAGAATTATTTATGTATTAAGAGGATTTAGAAAATCATTAAGTACAGAAGAAGCAAAAGGGTCAAGCGCAAACTCTAGGTTCCTTTGAAAAGGTGGAAGGTGGGGAATATTGGTGAGGGAAGATGAATGAGTGTTAGCTAGAGCTCTCAGGTCTAGATCATTAGAAGCTTTGAGATATGCTAGACATTCCTCAATAGGTGGGTCAAAAGAATCACTGGGATAGAGGGTGAAAAATTCATCTTCAGTCATAGCGTCAAGAGATAAATGGATGTTGGTAGGGTGGGACTCACAAGGTGGCAGGGAAGAGTTGCAAAAGAGTTGAAGGAAATCTTCCTCAATTTCATCTACGTCCAAGGAGTCCTTGTTGAAGTTGGAACTTCCAAAGGAAAGGAATTTGTGCATCTGGCCATCCGGAAACGTGGTTTTGAAATAATCATGAGCTAAGCTCTCGATCATGCTAACCTCTCCATCGATATTCATATCAGGAAACTGTTTGATTGTTTTAAAAACATTAACCTCAATGGAAAGATGGCCAAAGGACAAGGACATCGAACCATCGCGGCAGTTTATAAGCGCGTTGGTAGTTGCCAAGAAAGGGCACCCTAAAATGATCGAAACAGTCGTTAGCTTAATTTCCTCGTATCGAGGATAACAAAATCCGCAGGATAGTAGAAATCCTGAACCTTAACCAGCACGTTTTCCACTACACCCTTAAGATACTTGATAGACCTATCAGCTAATTACAATGTCATTGTTGTAGGTTGCATTTCCTGTAGACCTATTTGTTTATATAAATAATAAGGGAGTAAGTTAACACTCACCCCCAGGTCTAATAAAGCAGTGGTCGTGTGAGTATCTCCTAAAGTGCATTGTACAGTAGGACGACCAGGGTCCTTGTACTTAACGATTCCATTGTGCTCCGTTAAAGTTGGAAACTATTCAGTTAAAAAGGCATCTTTAGGAATCTTTGTCTTACGCCTAGTAGTGTACAACTCTTTAAGAAACTTAGCATGGTGAGGTAACTTTTTAATCGCTTTAAGAAAGGGTAAGTTTATCGTTAGATTTTTAAAAACTTCTCTAATCTCGTCAAAATTTGTATCCTTGTTTAACGTAGCTAATTTATGAGGAAACGGTGGTTTCTCTTTATATTTAGCGTATGGATCAACTGGATGTCTAACCTTTGCTTTATGTTTCTTAGGTTGTGGTTTAACTGGTACCTCTACAGAGGTAGGATCTTCAGTTTCTATCTCGGTATCTAGTGTATTATCTGGTGTAAGGACTACTAGTGGGGTAACTATAGACATAGTTACTTTGTTATTAACCACTCTGCCTGAACAGAGAGTGGTGATGGAATTTATCTCACCTACGTTTGCATTTTCGTTACTAGTATTACCATTTATCTCAAAGGCTGTGTTTGGTGATTTAGGATTAGGTATCGCTTGTCCTGGAAACACACCTTTGGGTTGTAGTTTCTCTTGAGCTAACTGCTATAAGGAAAGTTGGATGGCTTGTAAAATCTATTGTTGAGATTGCATAAAGTTATCGAAACGATCCGGTTGTGGAAGAGAACTAGCTATAGGTTGTGTGACAGAAACTATGTCACGTTGATTATTAATGGGTGGATTTTGATAGTTATTATTTACCGGAACGATACCTCTATTAGCATTATAATTATTATTGTTATAATTATTATAATTACCCTGACTTTGTGCTTATCGTGGTTGAGCTTGGTTGTTATAATTATAATTACCCTGACCTTGTCCTTGCCTTGGTGGAGCTTGGTTGTAATTGTTTGTTGGCATAACATTTGGGTTAAACAACCTTAGAGGTTGTTGATTATTTCGCCAACCGAAGTTGGGGTTTTGTCGCCAAGCTGCGTTAGGTTCGCTATTAATGGAACAGACATTATTTTGTTGTTCATAGGCGAGATGACAATAGGAGTCTTGATGCTCAGGACTCAAATAGAAATTACATGGATTAGAGTTGACATTCATGATGGGGATAGGCGTTTGTAGAACAGAAATAGCCTCTACCTTTTTAGTTAGAGATTCGATTAAATTTTTAAGTTCAAGATCGTGTTTCATCTCAAACATACCAGAGGCTTTAACTGTTGTAGAAGAACTAGCGGAACGGGGAGATATCATCACTACCCCAAGTTATTATTACGCTTAGTTTGATCTTCTAAAAATTTATAAGCCTCTGAGGCTCCCTTACTTAGGAAACTACCTCCATTCATTATGTCAAGGACTTCTTTATGGTGGTGTAGAAATCCTTTGAAAAAGGCACGAACTAACGTGTCTTTCGCAAGGTTATGGTGTGGACACTCTATAAGAAGATCGGTGAAACGATTCCAAGCCTCTGAAAATGATTCATGAGGATTCTGTCAAAAGAAATGAATCTTGGAAAGCATTTCATCGGTCTTCAGTGGTGGGTAAAAATGTTCCATAAATAGTTGAACAAGTTTAGCCCACGAGTCCACAGAATTAGGCGCTTGGGCAGTTAACCAAGACGCTGCCTTCTCGGCTAAGGTGAAAGGAAACACCATCAGTTTAATTTGTTCAACAACAATCGTAGGATGATGGAATGTAGTAAGGACTTGGTCAATCCTACGCATGTGCTGAAAAGGTTTTTCATGGTCTAACTCATGAAAAACGGGTAACAAATTAAATATATTTGGGGGGATTCGGAAATCCCCCACTGGGTCTGATAGAACGAAACAAGATTTAGGGCTATCGTTCAAGGCTTTGTAAAAGTCCGAGAGAGGAGACTCTCTTTCTTCGGCCATTATTTCAGGTTGTGTGTGTGGTATGCTAGCTAGAGGTGTAGTGAGTGGTATACTAGAAAGGCGTGTTTGTTGACGTTGCCGGTTGATTACGTTAGGCGTTTTTCTTTGGCCTGACCTTAATCTTATGCAAGGCTAAGACCAATCTTAACAAAACACAACAACACTCCAAACAATTCTGATATGCTAGTATGAACCTCTAACAGGAGATGCGAGGTGTGGAAGAAAAGAATACCTGAATGGCTCCTTAATTCGCTTATGAATAGCGTCTTGTTTACGCGTGCTCAGTGTATATAACAAGTTAGAACACTGAAAACCTTGAAGAAATAGAAGTTTGAAACAAACCTGTGGAAATCGGGCAGTTTCAACAGAGGCCGCGGTCACGCTCAGAATAGGCCTAGGTAGGGCGCGGGTCGCGTTCAGGTCCAACTCGAGCTCCAGGCGCTTCAGCGCGGGGGGCACTCAAGTTTAGCCTTGGCAAGGCGCAGGTTGCGCTCAACTAAAAACTGGAGTTCCAGGCATTCGTTCCACTCCTAGCTAAAAACTAGGGCACGGGTCACGCTCCGTGTAATTCTGCGAGGAAAATTTCAATGCTGAAACGGACAACCACAGTTAGAATCAAACAAGGGTGGGTGGGTTATAGGACTTTGGAAAACTAACAATTCTAAAGAATACAATGCTAAAAGGGAACTAAGATGGTAGCGGCGCCATTTGATAAACGAAAAAAATATAGTTTTACCTACGAATAAGTAACGAGACTCAACGCAAGTAAAACTAAAACTTTACGAATACTATGCTTATCAAAGATTTCTATACTCTCGAATCTATCGAAATAGAGTTGGAATAGAAGATTCGTTCCACTCCTAGTTCTTTAGCATTCAATGTTTTCTAATATTGCGAGTCTATCCAAAGTCTAATGAGAGTAATGGTGGGATTATACTACGATGCAAATTCAAATAACAAGATACTAACTAGAATGATTCAACTACGAAATGCTACGGAATACTAAGGTTTGAATCTAGAACTAGAATTAGGGGGGATTGAATCCACCTTGAATCTAACTTAATAAACTAGCATAGATTATTGTAATCCAATTCTTAATAAACTAACATTTGATTATATATCACAGTGAATTTCCGAGACCAATGTTAGAACAATTAAGTTCTATATCCTGTGAGAATCTAGCCAAAAGCCTCATTTGAACGATAATTGAGTGATGACACAAAGAATGTCCGGATAGAAAGACCACACGTCCACTTGCTTGATCACCACGCCATATCCTAAGAGAGAATTTATGCCCTTTTTGGATCGATACAGCCAAATAAACATTAAAAACCCAAAAATATAGTTTTTCCTCTAATTACCCTTTTTGAGCCTTCACCATTTTCTAAAAGCCTTTTTATTCTTCGTCATAAATTTCTGACCCGTTACAACACACAATAAAAAGTTTACCCAGCTGACAAGTTGAGAATTGGAAGGATATCAGAAAAAGAGAAGAGAAGACCTTGTACAAAAACAGATCAGTTAGTTGCTTCAAAAACAAAATAAAGAAAAGAAAAGAAAGACCCATCAAAAACCAAAACTCCAAAAAATCAAAGGAGTCGAAAATCGAATCTCCCAAAAGTTCAAAATAAAAAAGGAGACAATATCATAAACAAAAGCAAAATGAAATAAAAGCAAAGTTAAAACTCCCAAAAGTGAAAATCATATGGAGTCACAAAGCCAAAGGGCTAAAGAATCACAATTCGAAAGCAAAGAACAAAATGAGGTTCTTCTCTAGTTACAACTATCGTGAAGACCCAATTTCTCAATTTCTCAATTTCTCAACTTATCATATTTTTGTTTTTTCCTTCATTTTTCTTTCTAAACCATCACCCTAGCCCCATAACTCCTAATAAAATACCTCTAGCTCAATTTGTAATAGGATGGTGTGATAGTAAGTGGCAAGCGTGATCAATCGACCCACCCCAATTTCTTTGGAAGTCATTTGAGTATGTGAGGAATATATGTGCCCAATGCACTTGAGAGAACAAAACTTGATTAAATCTATCAGAGAGTTGTGATTGCAACACACCCCTGTGAGAACCCACCTTAAGGACGCTCTCCAAAAGTTTCGGAAACGACTCCGCTTTTGCATTTCATTGCTCATGTTTTGCACATTTGTCTTTAGATGATTAAATTACTGTACATATGTTATTCTAAGTTCAAAGGAGCTTGTCCTTATTCCCCGCTAATGAGATGTATAAACTTCTGAGAATAAATAAGGAAACAAGACCCTTTGTACTAGATAGAATGGTTTGTGAATACCTTCACTGGAAAACTCTCTTGTTGCATATGGTCAATGCAATCGCACTCCGCGAAACGAGATTAGTATAAGGAATAATAAATCACTTATTTGTGATCTAGTTTTTCTCTCATCTTTGCTTGAGGACAAGCAAAATACTATTTGAGGGTGGTGATCAACTCCCGAATGTGCATTTTATTACCCTTACATTACTGTATTACAACCTTTCTTACGCATAATGAAAAGATAACTTATAGCTTTTATTGCCTTTTTCAGGTTACAAAGCAATTCAGACCACTATCATAAAAGTTGCATCTTAGCACCAAAAGGAGCCTTATTTATGTTTATTATGAAGACTCATAGCTACTATAAAAAAGTCAAAGTCAAAGTCAAAGGTCAAAGGTGAAGGACTCATAACCAAAGAGCTGAAAGTCAAGTCCTTAACTTAGAAGACCAGAGATAGATGTCCTTGATACAAAAGAAGGCTTTCTCAAAACCTAGCTTGATCAAGAAGAAAAGAAAAAGGAAAAGCATAAAGCAACATGAGAGGTGTCTTGATTATAAAGGAGGAGGTCAAATTAATCTTTTGTAAAAGTAGGGGTATAAGAACCAAAAGTCAGGGAGAGAGAATACGTCTAAACTTATTCTAGTGTCATGTAGGATTTATTTTCTAGTCATTTTTCATTCAAGTCATTTACTTTTTGTTCTTCATTTTCAATCAACTTGTTTACTTTTTGTTCTTCATTCAATCAATCATTTCTTTCTTTATTTGTTCTTTCTTTCAATCAATCATTTCATTTCTTTCAAGTTTGTGTTTCCAACCATTTAAACAACTTACTCTTTTCAAGCTTATTCAATACCATAGAGTTAACCAATACAAGTTCTAAAACTAAAGAAATATACCTACCTTCCTTCTAAAATTCCCAACCATTCAAGCTCCAAACAATTTATGGTGAACCTCAATCAATACTTTTTAAAATACTCTTCTATACACACTTCAGTTTTTTCTTGGGCTAACAAGTTCAGAGATTGTTGCATGGAGGCTAGAATTTGTGTTTGTTGTTACATGACTGATAGCATTATCTCGGTGGGCTTATCTGTTTGGGCGCTAGTTGATGGTGTAACTGGAACTAGGTCTCTTTAGTTGTTGATAGGTGAGTTTTGGTAGTTCTAGTTAAAATGGCATGGAACCAATGCTCTATTCTGATTGTTATAGGTACCTTGTCCTTGTCTAAATGTATTTGGTGGTTTATTGAAACATGGAGGTGGTTGGGTCTATGAATTATTAGTCTATGCGCAGTTTGGGTGTTGTCTCCATGGTGCATTTGGTTAATTGAAAGTACATACTTCTTCTAGTTGAAGTGATGATAGGTTTGTGATCAAGGGAGAGGTGGTATATATATGATTTAAGCTTAAACAAAAAGTGCATGGTGAGGTATTTATGTTTATGATAGGATGAGGAGTTTGGTCTTTTTGTTTGGTTGTGAGGGCATCTATTTTTCTTATGAGGGTTTCGATTAAAGTTTTGATTTTTGGGTCGGATTTCACCTAAAAAATACCACTACCTTTAGATGTACTGGGTTGGGCTGTTCTGGAATTATTTATATCGCCCCAATGGGTACTCTTTTCAGCTTGGTTTTCAAGAAAGGTTAAAGCTACGGTTGCACCTCTATCCTAAAAATTAACATTACTCATGATGTCGAGGGTTACTTTGTGTTCTTGGAGAAGACCTTTGACGAAACATTGGACAAGAGTGGATTTTTCTAGTTGAAGCTAGTAACTCAATCAACAGTTGGTTCTTAAACAGTGGAACAAAACTCTGTGGAAGAAAATATATGTGCAAACATGGTGGTTGTACATTCTACAAACCCACAGAGAGAAGCAAATGTTACAGGATTGGAAATTGTTCCATTTATTTAGCCGGTGATAGTTGAATCCATTAACAGTTATGCAGTAGTAGCTCGAGAACAAGGTGAAATGAGCCAAATCCACTTATTGTCCCCAGGCAAGGTGATGCGTACACACTCAGGCCCAGATGGAATAGGAGATAACATAAGTCTGGAGTTTGTAGCTAATACACCCCCCTTATGCAGTTCCACAAACCAATGAAAAGGAGGTAACTTACTCCTTACAGCACAATATGTATGCCCAGCTTGTAAAGGAAGGGGAGGAACTTGAGGATGACTTGTCAGAATTAGAGGAGGAATTATTTGGGGATAACAGTACTTCCCCTATGATAACCCTTGTAGTGGAAACAAGATCAAAAGCTCAACAAAAAAGAAACAAACAGGGTGGTCAAAAGGAGGTGGAACCTAGTGTGTAAGGGCAGACTCAAATTAACAACTATGGTAAGAAGAAAGTGGGTAGGCCAAGAAGGCCAGGGAAAAAGGAAAAAGGTCACTAATTTTCTAAGTTTGATTAATGGAATATAAGGGGATTGAATAATTTAAACAAAGCTAAAGATCTAAATGGCTTTAGAAGAGAAAATAAGTTAATTTGTTTTGGATTATTGGAAACTAAGGTTAGAAGAGATAAGTATGCGTCGATTATGAGTAGTTGCTGCCCAAATTGGGAGCATATAAACAACTACGCTAGTGACCCTACGGGGAGAATATGGTTAATTAGCATGGGATCCTGAGGTTATGGAGGTGGTCAAGCAAGTGGAGAGCTCTCAGATGATCCACTATACTGTGACTATGCTTCAACAGGCTCATCAGTTTAATTTTACTATGGTTTATGCTAGCAATGCTCGGGCAGAGAGATTATGTCTATGGGAGGAGATAAATGTTTTGCACCATAATCTTACAACTCCAAGCTACGCGATGGGGGATTTTAACAATGTGTTACTATCCTCAAAGAGAATAGGAAGGGATCCAGTACACCCAAGGGAAACCTTACCCTTTGCAAGATGTTTAAATGCTACTGGATTGTATGACCATCTAGCTATGGGCTATTTTTTTACTTCGACAAATAATGGAGACAGAGTTACTAGAAAATGGTCCAAGTTAGACCAATGTCTGATAAATGTATACTAGGCAAAGTAGTTGAACACATCTAGTGTAGAGTTCTTAACAAATAGAGCATACTCAGATCACAGCCCCATTATGCTTACCTTGTCTCACTTGGTAAGACCTCGACCATCTTTTCGCTTTTGCAATTTTTAGAGTATGCACTCAGAGTTTTAGGCAACTTTAATGGACAGTTGGACTATACCTACACAAGGGAGCCCTTATTTCATGTTGTTTAAAAAGATCAAGCACTTAAAGAGTTCTTTAAAACAATGGTCTAGAGTTAATTGTTCAAACCTACAAAGGGAAGTCAAAGCAACGAAGTTTCAGTTAAAAGAGATACAAGAGAAACTCAAGTCCAACCCTCTTGATCATGTGGTTGGTGCTCTTGAGTGCTCTGTCAGAGATAGGTAGATTCAACTTGTCAGAATGGAGGAAATGGATGTGAAACATATAACCAATATTGACTGGATGCAGTATGGTGAGAGATGCAACAAATACTTCTTTAATGTTCTGAAGGAAAATAAAAGTAAAAGATGGTTGTGGTCTATTGAGGATATGGATGGCAACAAAAGAGAAGGGTAGGCAGATATGGCTAGTGCTTTTGTGGACTACTACAAAAAGCTTTTTGGGGTCGCGTCCCATCTCCAGCAGCTTGTACTCCATAGTTCCTAAACAATCTAGACTTGAATGAAGTTGATCATGAAACTGGGTTGCAACTCACGTCCCATATTACAGGAGATCCCATATTACAGGAGATTAAATAGGGAAAACCTTGTTTGAGATGGATGATAACAAAGCTCCAGGACCAGACGGATTCAATTCTTTCTTTTTCAAGAAGTGTTGGAACTTAGTGGGCGAGGATTTCTCAAAAGCTATTAAACATATTTTTGAACACAACTGCATACAGAAAGGTACAAATTCCACGTTAATATGTTTAATCCCTAAATGCCTTTCCCTTGCTAGAGTAGATGAATTTCGACCTATTGCATATTGTAATATCATTTATAAGTGTGTTACTAAGATTCTGGCTAACAGGCTGAAAGCATGTATTTCCTCTTTGGTTTCTTGTAACCAATCTGCCTTTGTTCTTGGGAGAACTATACAAGAGAACATCCTCCTTGCCCATAAACTTTTGAGAGGATATAAAAGGAAAAGAGGGCCTCCTAGATGTACCATAAAGCTGGATATTAAGAAGGCCTATGATTCAGTTAGTTGGAGTGCACTGGAGCTGATTCTTCACAGATTCAAGTTCCCACATGCCTTCATAACATGGATAAAGATGTGCTTCACCACTCCCTCTTATTCTATTATGGTGAATGGCACCCTAGAAGGTTATTTTGATGGCAAGAAAGGTTTGCGACAGGGCAACCCTATCTCCCCATATCTCTTTTTGTTAGTCATGGAGGTACTGAGAAGTCTCTTACATTAAGGAATGAGTTCAAAAGGCATTCTCCCTCACTCAAAATGCAAAAAGAGATAGATCTCCCACCTGTGCTTTGCTGATGATGTACTCTTATTTTGTAGAGGTGAGTCGGCCTCCATTCATGCAGTCAAGGAAATTCTCTTAGCCTTCTCTCGAGCTACAGGACTGAACCTTAACTATGCAAAGACAACTATGATGACTGGTAGTATGTCTTTCAAAGATAGTAAGGAGTTGGCAAACATCTTAGGCATTGAACTCATCTCTCCTCTAGTTTCATACTTGGGCTTGCCTTTGACTTCTGCAAGGCTAGGCCTAAAGGATTGTCTCCCCCTTATTGAAAAGATTACTGCACGAATCTCAAACTGGAAGAATATAACCTTATCCAGAGCTGGGAGGCTACAACTAGTGCAATTTGTCCTTTTGTCTTTTCAAATATATTGGTCACAAACCTTTGTTCTACCAAAGACTGTCCTTGAAAGAGTTGGGAAGACTTGTAACAAATATCTATGGGCAGGGCCAAACATGAAGAGGACCATGCACCATGCTAGTCACGATACACTAAGGATAACAACAAATACTCTCCCAGCAATGAAGATAGGGCCTTCATCTAGAACCATTTGACGATCCTCTGAGCTTGTAAAACTCGTGTACAAGAGTTCTTTATTAGTTGTGATATCAAAGGAACCTTTTAACTTCCATTATTTCTTCTATAGGTGTTCTTTTACGGATAGAAAGGAGAGTCTTTTATCAAGAAAGTATCCAACTAGATATTCATCCCATTCTTTTATACCTTGTTCTAGTAGCTCAGTAGAAAATTGGGCTACTCCATCTACCATGACTGGAGTAAAAGCTTTAAAGGCAACTACTGACTCAAGAAAGCCAGACCTTCAAACATGCTAGCTACAAGATTGCACGGCGTGTTGGAAGTTATTTATGTTTCTGAGCATAGAACTTATAACGGCATAAAGGTTCGTCATCTTAACATGTTAGATGTGTCTGGGCTATGTTACTCAAACCATGGTTTGCGCCTGAGCTTGATGTGTGGGCTAAAGGCAGCTAGATGTGTCCCATAATGTCAGGTTTCTTGAATACTAAGTTTAAAACTAGGACACCCAATAGCTACCAAAAGATAAGTTACAGAATTTTCATAACAGTTGGATGGATCTAGCTTTTCCAGGAATATACAGAAAGGCACAACCAAAGGGATGCTGGAAGTGGACTGGAAAGTTTGCCACGTGAACCTACTTCCTGGGATATAGGTAGGATAATTGTATAGTGTCTGCACCCCTTATTTCTTCTGTAAATGTGCCAAATGCCAGTGTTTTCGAATAAAAAATAAGAAAGAAACGCTAGCAGAAAGCAATAAACATAAACAAGATCATCTAAAAGATGGCTTTAGTTAAAAACGTATTAATAAGATTACAATGTCAAATGTATATATATAATATTGTACACACAAAAATATGTACCTAGGTATAAGCAATTGATTTTAGAGTCGCCACTAACTTTATTAAGGAAAAGTTGAGTAAAACCTATGTGAAAGACTAGCCCTCGAATGAGATGATTATTAGGTTCAGGAGTCAAGAAGAAGTTTGTGCTTTCAATGTACCAAATGCACCATGGAGGCAACACCCAAATTTTCAATGGAATAGTAATCCACAAACCCAACCACTCCAGGGTTCATAAATCATGTCAAACCACAAAATATATTCAATCGGTTCAGACAAGGACAAGGTATCTACAACAATCAGAATAGAGTGATGGTTCCATCCAACTTTAACTAGAATTACCAAAATCCACCAATCAACAACCAAAGAGATTTAGTTCCAGTTGCCCAACCTAATAATATCCATTAGATAAAACATCTGAGATGAAGCTATCTTCGATGCATAAACAATCTCAAATCTTAGTGTCCATGCATTAATTTTTACGGGTTATCATGCCACAGCTTGTCAGAAGTGGTGATGTGAAGAATAAAAAACTTCTTTTGTGGGCGAGTGCAGAAGGATTGGTATCCCACACTCCCAAGTTTAGTGATTTTCTTTATATAGAAGTGAGCAAGGATATCGCAGAGTTGGATTTTGGGGGAGTGGGTCTCATTGTAATAGTTGGTGACATACATAACACGCCAGAAGTTACATATGCCTTGGCACAGCGGAATGTTGAAATGGTTATAGACCTCGACGTCAAGAAGAGTTAAGGGAAAACGCAAACCAGCCACTATTTGTCCTACAGTAGAGACGAGATAACCAGGGCGTGGTGTTACCAAGTGAGGAAAGTGGGTGACGCCAGACACGTGTTCTAGAATAATGTCACTAGGTATGCCATAAGCGGCTTTAACGGCATCCAAGTTGGGTCTGCGGTAGTAGGACGGTGGGGGAGGCAGAGAAGGTTTCCTCCCAGAAGTAGATGGAACAGCGACTAGATCAGTGGAGTCAGAAGCTGGGGATTCAGATTGATCCGCGGAGGGATGGCTAGATCTGGGGGTAAAGGATTCAGATCTGTCGGATTTGGTGGCGGAGGTAGCCTCCGATTCCGATCCAAACATGATGGAACCAATGCTAAGAGGGGAGTTTCACACAAAGAGAAGTATTGCAATTCTAGAAAAGAAGAAAGTGATGAAGCAGCACCCCAAAAGCGATTAAAACAAATAACGAGAGGAAAGGAAAACAAATAAGAAGGGGGAAGACAAACCTGTGATGAGAGGGAGCCAAGACAATGGAAGTCGTAGAACACGAACAGTGCTGAAGAGATCTACCGGAGGGAAGAATAGTGGGAAGAAGTTGGAAAGGGTTGAAAGAAGGGAAGTTGAAAAGAATAGTGAGGGTTTGGGGTTTTGGGGTTTTGAGAGAAGAGAGAGGTTTGAGCGGGATTTGAAGGGGCAGGGGCAAAAAGGGATTAGCCAACAAAAGAACCAAGAAAAGTGTGACACGTGGAATCTCAATTTTCGAAGAGGCAGAGTATGATGCGCGTGCGCCGTATTTCCACATGGCAATAAAGAGGAAGCACGTGGAACACGTGCTGGGAAAGAAAAGATAGGGGGACAGAGTAGCAGTGTCAAAGAAGAGAGGTATACCGCGAAAGGTGTATAAGATGAGAAATGTTAGTTCTCGGCCCCATAGTTGTTCGCGGACCATCAATAAGACCGAGAGAGGGCATCTGTATGGGTCGTATTCATGACCTAGGAGGTTAGTGGTGACAATTGGACCCGATGCGGTATAGTATGGGGGAACAGGTTGCATGGGATCATATCCGCAGTATCCTAACTGTTTTGGAACTGCTGCGAGATGTGGAGAGAGAGAGAAAGCGGAATCATAACTGTAAGATAACTGCCACGATATGTGGAGAGAGGGGAGACAATGGATGGAAGGAGATCGATGAACCAGAAGAGGAGGGAAGTTAGAAAGGAGAAAAGAACATAAAAAGGAGAGGGAGAAAAAAAAGTGAGAGAGAGAGAGACCGATAATACAAGTGCGTTTATAGGTTGTAATAGTTGAGTATACAGAGTTCCCTTCTTAGAATGCAATGTGGGACATTATTTGAGTGAAACAACTCTTTCCAATGCATCCTTGTGTTCTTTTTTAATCTTTCAAGTTTTTGCGTTCTTGGAGCAGTCATAACATCCTCAGTGCTTTCCCTCAGCCTCTGCGAGAAGTTAATAAGACTGTATAAGTGTGTGATACTAACATACAGTGAGTACATAGATGCATCTTTTCTTAAATTCAGTCATTTTCAAACAAGTATAAAAGAAAATGTGCCAAAAGAACTTCATAGCAATAGGACGGTCTGTAAGATTCATACACTAAATCAGAAAAGTAACATCCCACCTTTAGCAATTACAGGTTCAAGGTTTAGTCTCCACTGTTTTGCCAATTTAAAATATGGTTTGAGAATGAAACATGATAAAGATGCAATATTCTCTTTTGATGTGCGACAAAATTTACAGATTACTAGACAAGTGATGCATTGGTTGAGGAATAAACCTAGAGACGAGGCATCCGCGGTTTTATGAGCTATCAACACACCAACTGCCATTCCTCCACAATCAAAGATATTGACTTGAATGGATAATAGTACCTTAGGCCCCAAGCCATATAAGTTATTTTCTTTTGGAAGTAACTGGTTAAGCTCTTAAGGTATAGGATGGTTAAGCATTTCAGAGAGCTTACCATTAACTCGTTCCTCAAAGAAGTTGACACCCTCATCATTACAATCGATAAACTGATTACCATCAATTCTTCCTCCTAATACATGAAAATGAGTTAAAATCTCCGACAAGGATTTCTTTAAATGGTGAAGTCTTTTATCTTCGATCTTTTACATCATACTTGCCTTTAGCAGAGTAGAATAGAACCAAAGGCACATAAACTGGAAACGCATACTGGTCTATGAGGGAGAGTTTGAAGGTTCTGAGGTGGAAGAGTGTTGGAGAGGATGGTTTGATGGTTTCTTTGGAGATAACTTCAACTATAAGCGGCATCTTGCTGCGCATGTATGCGACACTTTGAATCAACACATATTGATCGATCCTATATATGGTTTTTTGTAGAGATTAAAGCCAACTGAATCAGTGTCCCTAACTTACTTAGTAGGTGGTTCAACATTCGACTATTGACCACACAAATCACATGTGCGGTGAAACTGATCTTGTAAGATAGGATCATCATTATAAGCAAGACTTGTTTCTTTTTATGGGGTTGGTGGCCTCTCTCTATCCTGCCTAAAATACTATCAATCATATCAAGCAATAAAACTATCAAAGAAAAAAAAAAAGATATTGGTACATCCAGTTAAGCAACACAACATCCAATGTGTATTCAATATTTGAATCCAACCACCGTAACAAATTTGACAAGAAGGAAACACCCAAAAAAAAAGACAAACAATATAGATCACTCATGACTATATTTGTCCAAATGAAGACCAGGTCAGAAGAAATTATCACAAAAGTAATTGTAGTCAAAATGATTGCAACTAAATTATGAAAAAGTGTTAGTGTCCATGTGGATCATTTTATGTTTTATAATAGACTATTATAATACCCCTAAGTGACTAAATGACTAGTAATCACTTTTTGCAACTAAATATGTTGAAATTTTGGGAAATGATAGTAATTAATTAGTCTCGGGAAAACACAGAATATGATTTCAGGTATTGTCTAGGCCCACTAGGCAAAGTACACTTCATTCAAAACAAAACTCCGAAATAGTACTAAACATGCAATACTTCAAGGATATGAACCTGCGAGATTCATACATTACAAGTTACAAGAACAAAACAGGAAAAATATAATGAAAGAACAACAGCTGCTGATATTTTCACCTAAACTTCATATCTGTTAGGCCAGGTGTACTCACGATTCAAATCTATGACTTCTTTCCCCAGTATACAGAAATTTTGTGAAACCGAAGATGTAGTTATCCAATACAGTGAAATTCACCAAGGAGAATTAACCTCTGCCAGTAACTTCACTTCATGTCTTCTAGCCTTTTCTTTCAGAGGTTCTATCTCAGTATCTAACCTTTTGGAGGTCTTTTCCAGTTCAGAAAGTTTAGCTTTCACAGTTCTCATCTCCTCCTCTACAAGAGCTCGCTCGACCACCACTTCCCTGTACCGCCTCAAGTCTGCCGCCCCTTCAGACTCAGCAGTAATGTTCAAAAGTCGTTGGAGTCAAGCACGTAGAAAACTTACATTCATGCCAAGCTGCTCCAGCGCTCCCAAACTCTTATCCCAGGCCGCAAAATCATCTTCAGAGTTGCTTAGCCTGCAGGCTTTTATAGTGTCGGCAATGTCAACAATTTCGGAAATTGCTCCAGCTGCCAACTTCGCATTAATTCCTTATAGAAGATTTTCATGAAGGAAAGCATTTTGACTAGAGCAGAGTTTAAAGTACTTTATCCTCATACTTTCAGAGAACTCAGAGTCAAGGATGAAGGATTGAACCGTTCACAGGAATGCTGAAACTGTCATGGACAAATATAATCATGGACACTACCACATGATCAGCCTATATTAGCAGGGGTTTCGAGTTATTGCTCCTAATCATGGGCACTGCCACATGATTGTAAATACAAAGAAAATAATCAAGCAACTAAATATATCCAAGGAACTTGAAACTATGAGTAACAGGCAAAGTTTAAAGGACCTCAAAAGCACCAAGGACTGATATCGTTGATTCTTATCAATATTGGCAATTGAATCAGAATAAGTAGTTAATACATAGACATACACAGAATTCTCAGTTGCAAGACAGTAGTTAGTTGATCAACGAACTACAAAATTTAAAATTATAAAAGTAAAAAAAAATGACAAAACTAAAAAAACGTGTGCATAATTAGAACCCTAATATCAGTGCCCCTTTGCAAACAAACTACAACATAGTAGTTTCACTCGAAGACATATACACAAAGCAAAAGTAAAAATAGTACCTTTTGCAGCAACTTGAACCAAACTCGGACTGAATCAGACCGAACAAACCCCTGCATCATAATGTAGTACAAAACGAGAGAGAAGTTAGTGCTACTAAACAATTAGCAAACCTTAGGTAATTGAAAGGAAGGGGAAGGGGTACTTACGGCGCCGGCAGCAAACATCAGAGAGAGAGAATGAAAGAGAATAAAGAGATTTGAGAGAGATAGCAACAGAATTGAGAGAGAATCGATGAATCAGCAGAAATGAGGAAAGAGTCGTGAGAGATCGTGCGATTCATCTTGTTTGTTTGTTTGTTTGTTTTTTTCTTCTACTTTTAACTTTTTTTGTGAAGCGTTTCTTAGACGCAGGAACATGCAAGTGTTTGAAGAAAGCGGGCCGGGAGATCGAACGTGGGTTTAGAAATAGTTTTTTAGTGTAGTTGTGGGGCGGGACTAAAAAATTAAAAAATTTGAATTTAGTTTTCTATGACTGTCATATATTTTTTTTTTAGTTACCAAAAAAAAGTGTAACTATTTTAGTGAAATAGTGACAAATAGTTCTCCACACATTTACACCTTCTTTAGAAAAAAAATTATTTGTGGCTATTTCGAAAACGCACGTCACAAAAAACTTTTTAAAACAGTCACAAAAACCATTTTCTGTCATTTGTGACCGTTTCAAATAGAACAGTTGCAAAAAACATTTTAAAACAGTCACAAAAACCCTTTTTTGTACTAGTGAAAAGTCTTGTTTTCCTTTTTTTATAATGAGCAAACGGTTTAGAAGTCTCATTATAGTAATAGAGTAAGGATTTGTTTGTTCTTCAAACTTAGACTATTATACATATAATAGTTTCTACATATTTTCATGAATGACATGCATCAGCATCATTGATTGTATATAGTAGTGAGTTTTCGAGACCAATGTTAGAATAGTTAAGTTCCATATCCTGTAGGAATCTAGCCAAAAGCCTTATCTAAATGATTATTGAGTGATGACACAAAGAATTTCCGAATAGAAAGATAACACGTCCACTTGCTTGATCACCACACCATATCCTATGAGAGAATTTAGGCCATTTTTAGATCGATATAGCCAAATAAACGTTAAAAACCCAAAAAGATAGTTTTTCCACTAGTTACCCCCTTCAATCTTAACCAATTTCTAAAAGCCTTTTTATTTCTTCGCCATCAATTCCTGAACCGTTACTACACACAATAAAAAGCGTACCTAGTTGACGAGTTGAGAATTGGATGAACAGTAAAAGGAGAAGAGAAGGCCTTGTACAAAAACAGAATAGTTAGAAGCTTTGAAAAGAAAAGAAAAAAAAATAAAGAAAAGATTCAAAAATCGAAATCTCCTAAAAGTTTAAAATCAAAAGGAGTCGATTTCAAAAGAAACAAAAGCAAAGTTAGAACTCCCAAAAATCAAAATCATATGGAGTCACAAAGCCAAAGGGCTAAAGAATGAATCACAAATTCAGAACAAAAGAACAAAACGAGGTTCTTCTCTAGTTACAAATATCCTGAATACCCAATTTCTCAACTTATCAGAGTTTGTTTTTCTTCCTTTTATTTCTAAACTATTACCTTAGCCCCGTAATTCCTAATAAAATACCTCTACCTCAACTAGGAATAGGATGGCGTGATAGAAAGTGGATACTGTGATCAATCGACTCCGATTTCTTTGGACGCCATTCGTGTATGTGAGGAGTATAAGTGCCCTCTACACTTGAGAAAATGAAACTTGAGTGAATCTATCAGAGAGTTGTGATTGAAACACACCCCTGTGAGAACCCACCTTAAAGATGCTCTCCAAAAGTTTCGAAAACGACTCTACTTTTTCATTTTACCGCTCATGTTTTGCACGTTTATCTTTAGATGATTAAATTACTGTGTATATGTTATTCTGAGTTCAAATGAGCTTTTCCTTATTCCACCGCTAATGAGATGTATAGACTTCTGAGAATAAATAAGGAGAGAAGACCCTTTGTGCTAGATAGAGGAAGTTTGTGAGTACCTTCTATGGAAAACTCTCACGAGGCTTAAGCTCATCCACTAGGAAATTCCTAGTGGGTTAAGGCCTTATTGCAAATGGTCAATGCAATCGCACTCCGCAAAACGAGACTAGTATAATAAATCACACATTTGCGAACTTAGTTTTTTTTTCTCTCATCTTTGCTTGAAGACAAGCAAAATAAAGTTTGGGGGTAGTTGATCAGTCCCCAAATGTGCATTTTATTATCTTTACAATGCTTCAATTATGCCCTTCTTATGCTTAATAAACAAACAACTTATAGCTTTTGTTACCTTTTGCAGGATACAATCCATTTAGGACGTATATTCCTAAAACGTGCATTTTAGTGCAAAAATGATGTTATTTATGCTGCTTGGGAAGATTCCAGTTTAGGAGCAAAAGTGTCGAAAAGTCAAAGTCAACTGTCAAAGTCAAGGACTCAAAGCTAAAATCTATGAACTAATGGACTTAAAGCCAAATCAAGAATTCAATTATATGGGCTTAAGTCAAAAGCCCACAAAGCTTAATCTTATCCTTAAGGTGTTTCTAGAAGAAGGGGCAAATATGTAATTGGTGTCCTATATAAACCAAAGTGGGGAGAGAGAGAACCTTACCCTAGAATTAATCTTTGGTCATTAGGAGTAGATAATATGTTTTAATTAATAGTTTAATTTGTTATTTACTTGTTTTCCATTTTTATGTTTTTAAAGCTTTAGTTGTTAATACAAGTTCTTATTATCTTAAATACAAGCTTTCAATCTTGTCTTCAATACAAAGTTTTCACTACTTCTCTTAATCTTTGATTCCACCCCAAAAACACTAGTCATACTCATTTGACAAGTTCAAACAAGTATAACTTTGTGAGCAAGATATTCATCTAAACCATTTCCATACATGTTTCTCTATCAAATCAATAGTTTATTTAAGATTTCAACCCATTCTAGATAAAGAACTAGTGTTTCCACCATTTAAAACATGAAGAACAAGAGTAAGAAAGACTAGAAAGTTTAGAAAGAGATTTTCGACCCATCTCAACCACTCCTCCTAACAAATGATCTAAGATGAACAATAAAACCCAACTCACCACTATTTCTAAATCTTCAATCCCCCTGCTTGATTCCTCTCTTCCCCATGAAGTATCTATGTAGGGCTCCATTGATCATAATGGAGTAATGTGGTGTCTGTATGCATACCATAACACACTCAATAAATCTAGCTAGAAACCCATATCTATGCAATGCAAACTCCACTGTTTCCCATCTCACCGAGTCATATGCCTTTTTCAAATCAATCTTTACTGCTATTCTTGGTAGATTCTCATCTTTGTGATAGTTGCGCAACAACTCATGTGACAATAGAATGTTGTCCTATATGTTCCTTTCTGATATGAATGCAGATTGGTTTGGGGACACCACATAGGGCATTATCTCCCTTATTTTTTAGTTCATGACCTTAGTAAAGCATTTGTAAATGACACTATAACATGCTATTGGTCTATAATCACTCAGTGAATAAGGGCTCACATTCTTAGGTATAAGAGTTACACATGTAGAATTTACCTCCTTCAACAGCATTCTCGAGGTGAAGAAATTTTTAATGGCTTTGACAAAGTCATCTCCTATAATTCTCCGTGCTGTCTTGAAGAAATGTGCCCCAAACCCATCTCCCCCTAGTGCTTTATCACTACCAATGCAAGACAATGCTTCCACAACCTCATCTCTAGTTACATCTTTCTTAAGCTCCCCTTTAAATCTTGTATCCGAAACATATCTTGGTTGCATTTCCTCAAATATAGAGAAATCCAGTTAATTAAGATTGCTAGGACTATATAAGTTTCTATAAAACTCAACACATTCTCTCCCAATCTCATCCCCCTCTTCAATAACATGCCCTCTATCATCTTTTAAATAGTTTATCTCATTCATCATTTTTCTAGCCTGCATAGACTTGAAAAAGTATGTAGCGTTATTATCCCCAAGTATAATAACTTGATCTCTTGAGGTCTGCTTCCTCATGGATTCCTCATTCAAAGATGCCTTTACATACCCTGTAATGGCTTCTCTCTTCTCCTGTATAAGCTCTGTCTCCAATGGTTGTTGTTGTAGTAGTTTATTATGTACCTCATCTAGCCTCTTCTTTTCTTTCTCTAGCCGCACCTCTATTTTACCAATTCTTTCCTTATTCCACTCTATCAGTGCAAGTTTCACATATTTTTACTTTCTTATAAACACATACATTGGATTCCCTACAACTGGGTTTCCCATGCTCTCTATATCAGTTCCATGTACCCATCCTCCTTAGACCAGAAGTTTAAAAATCTAAAACTTCTTTTTTTTCTTATGCCTCTGAGCCACTGAAAACACTACCATAGCTGAATGATCTGATGTAGCTGTCGGGTTTAAGAATATTGCCTCATAATCATTATACTCATCTACCCATTCTGAATTCACCATCACTTTGTCAAGTTTACACCACACCCTTGCATCATGTTTGTTATTCCATGTGAGAAAACTACCACTGTATCTCAAGTCTACAAACCCTGTTGTAGACACACACTCAGACAACTCTGCAAATTGTTACGGTCTCAATGCTAGTCCTCCCACCTTTTCTTGTGAATTCAAAATGGAATTGAAATCACCCATTACCAGCCATGGGACCTGTATACTGTTAGACATACTAATAATATCATTCCATGTTTTTCTTCTTCTCCTGTAGTCTGTGCTAGCATACAAAACAGTCACCACACAAGTCTTCCCATTATTCAAAGCTAAATCCAAACTGATATACTGGAGCTTCCTTGTAATGTTTATAATTGTACACATAGTTGAGTCTACACAGACCCAAATCTTTCCTGCTTCACTCATCTCATAATTATGAATGACTTCCCATCCAGGGAATATTTTATTCATGATTACCCCCATGTTCTTCTCTTGTATTCTAGTATCTAGTAGCCTTATTAAACTGAGTTCATGTTTCCTTATTAATTCCTTCACTTCCATCTGTTTAAAAACCGTATTTAACCCTCTTATATTCCAAGCTGCTATATTCATCATTTAATTTGAGAGGTTGGTACAATCTTTGACCTTAGGTGGTCCTTCATTCTTGTTTTTGGTGCTCCCCCTGAGGCATTTGTCCCACCTTTACTTTCCTTAGTTGTGGGCTTGCTTGCCTTTCCTTGCTGCTGTGCTCTCGGGCTCTCATGCTGTTTCTTTTGCACCTTTTGTTTGTGTTCCCCCCCTCACTTCCCTGTGCAAGCACTATTCCCTCCATTGGTTCGGAAACCTTTGGCATGTTATGTTTAGGTCTTGCCCTCGCCGTGTGTTTCTTTGATGGTAAGATCCATCCTTCATATTGGCTCTCTGGCCCACCTTCTAGATCATTATGCTCTACCTCCTTTTCATGTTCATCAGTTTTTGTTTTCTCTTCCCTTTGTTCTGGCTTCCTCATATCATCTTTCTTTTTCAGTTATACCTTAGCAGTCCCCTTGTTCTCTGTCTCTGCTCTCGGGCATTTTGACTGCAAGTGTCAAAACACTTTGCATATTTTGCATATTGGGGGCTTCCAGTTGTACTCTATTGGTATGCTCATTGCCCTTACTTCATCTATTATAATTGGTACTTCCGACTGGAACTTGCAATCTGTATCCATTTCAACACATATTCGTGTGTATGTGGTTATTGTCATCTCCTCTGTTGGCTTATCAGTGAACATTGGAATTCCTATTGCACTTGCAACTTGACTGAACCCCCTTGAATCCCACATTTCAAATGGAAATTTATTCATAATGATCCAAATCGATATTGTCTTGAGTTATTTAGTTTCTGCCTCAACAAACAGCTTCCATGGCCTCACCACGAATAGCTGACTTGCATTGTCGAAACTCCCCATGTCCAGTACCAATTCTCAGTTTTCCTCAGATTCAAACTCAAAGGTAAACATTTATTCACCATAAGTTTTCATGGTGAACCAATTCTTTAGGTGCCATGCGCGTGTTTCTACCTCTTTGACAAACATAAACCCTGGCTTCTTCCCAACAAAGCTGCCCACCACCAGTTTATCGTATTTCTTCCTTACATGATCAAACTCACTTGACTTGATGTGAACTACAGGCTTCCCATCCACCATTGTTGGTTTGATGTATGTAAGGTTTTTCTTCCCCACTGATTTTTGTCCAAGAATATCTGTCCAAGATATTTTTGGTTTTCCCCCAGATCTATTATTCTCGGAAATAGGCTCTGTATCCTCCCCGCCTTCTTTTCCTTCTGTCACTACTGCTGTGTGATCCTTATGTATCACTATTGCTTGACTCGGGTCTGTGCAAACTTGATTATCTATAGCTGGCTCACCTTGCAGCAAGTCAGTATGAATCTGCAACATTTTATTATGTATCAACTTCTCAAGTGAGCCCTCTCCAAATCTGCTCACCACCATAGCTTCTACCTCTTCCACATCATAATCATTACTAGTACTACCCCCTTTCGAGCCTCCTTCTCCAGTGTAGCAAGGAGTAACCCTAGTTGCCGAGTTCACAGTTGCCATATTTTTTTCCTAATTCCTAATTTTTTGGGTGAAAAGTCTGTTTTGCCCCTAAGATGTAAATCTCTCTTTAGTTGCCACCATTAAAGCTAATCTAATCTATTCTATTCTCGTATCCGTACTTTGTTTGTATCATTCATCATAGTTCATATTTTTAGAGAAGGTAATGATGTTGAAGGCCGAAAACAACAAATTTAGTTTTCGATAAGTAAATTTAAGTAAAGTGAAGTGAGACCAATAGGTTTTCCAACTTTTGAATACCAATACCATGTCCACGGATGCTTTACGTTAGAGCATGACCAATGGGATTGTGTAAACCATTTTTAGTGTAAATTTAAACATCCAACTCTAAAATTTCTTATGGAGATATGTAAAAGTACGTGCTTTTAGTTTAAAAATGTGTAAACACATGTTTAAAAATGAAAATAGTTTTACACATTTTTAAACTCAATTAATTCTAACTACCCACTACTTTAAAAATGGGAATCCATAAATTTTGTATCCTCATTATTTTGAAAACCAATTAGAAGCCAACACCACTTGTTTTTACACATTTTGCATCCTCATTGGTTTACTATTAGATGTGTTTTTAACCTATTAAACTCATTGTGTAAATCTTTTTTAAAAACACATGTGGCTTTTATGTGGAGCTTATGTGGCTGTGTAAATTTATACAACCCATTGGTAATGCTCTTATATGCTCCAACTATGCAACAATGGTTTTAAAATTGGAATGATGATAATAATTAGAAATATAACAAAAATAAGTTCATTCAACTACTTTTTTTGATTTGTCGGTTTGTTCTTTATGGTCATTCTATTCTTTCTAAGTACATCCCTTAACCTGTGCAATCAGTAGACTACTGATCAACTCCCAAATGTACGTTTTATTACCCCTACATTATTGCATTACAACAATTCTTACGTTTAATGAAAAGACAACTCATAACTTTTATTACCTTTTTCAGGTTACAGAGAAATTCAGGCCACTTATCATGAAAGTTGCGTTTTAGCACCAAAAGGGGCCTTAATCACGCTTATTATGAAGACCAGAAGCTGATATGAAAAAGTATTGAAAAAGTCAAAGTCAAATGTCAAAGCCCTCAACTCAGAAGACCAGAGATGGAGAACCTTAGCATAAAATATGACATTCTCTAAAACCTATCTTGATTAAGAAGAAATCAAAAAGGAAAAGGAAAAAACAAAAGCATAAAGTAAAGGGTGAGGTGTCTCAAATGTAATAGAGAAGGGCAAATCAGTCATTGGCATAAATTAGGGGTATATAAACTAAAAGTTAGGGAGAGAGAATGCACCTAGACTTAATCTAGTGTCATGTAGGATTTAATTTTTAGTCTTTTTTCATTCAAGTTATTTACTTTATTGTTCTTCATTTCAATCTTGTTATTTGTTTTTATATTTCAATCAATGAATCTTCTTTTTGTTGTTCTTTGTTCAAATCTTTCATTTCAATCCTTTCTTTCAATGTTTGTGTTATTTCAATCATTTACAACTTAAGCTTTCAATGTTCTTCATAACTAGCAAACCAATACAAGTCCTAAACTAAGATTCTACCTTCCTTTCTTCAACTCCCAAACATTCAAACTCTAAGCAATCTATGGTGAACCACATCAAAATCTATGAGATACTCCAAACTAGACTATTTCAAATGGAGCCGCCGTCATGGATTAAAGGAGCAAGAATGCTTGGTTGAGCATCTAAGGAGGAAGCATCACTCTCACCTTTTCACTTCTTATTTTTCTAATTTTCATTGATTTATTTCATTGTTTTTTTTATTATTGACTTATCTTTTTCCAAATCTAGGTTCAAGATCAACATATTGGAGAGGAGCTGAAGTTGTAGCTGAAAACCGACACATCTTGGACGGAATCCGACACGCGACCGCTCCCTTGCCGATGGGCGACCGCGAGGCCTCCTCAGCATTCCAGTGTCCAGTTTTTTCACAATTCAGTTGTTTTATGATGTGTAGTTGAACTCCAGACCCGGATTTTGTAATAAAGGAGTAAAAATCAGTGGAACTTGTTTGTAATTGATAGAGATATAAAGAAAAAAAAGGAAAAATAAATTTTTTTTTAGAAAATAGGAGTTTTGATTGATTATGTGGATGGACTTGGGTGAACACTTGGTTGAAGTTCTAAAATTACCAAGAGATTAGAGTTTTCATTGCCTTGAGAACTTCAAGTGTGCGAGGCGAGTCGTGAATCATACGCTCGCACACTTTGAATCAACTTGGTAATCAATACTCTAACTAAGTTAGCTCTAGTTAATCTAGATAATCTATCTAAACTAGTTAATTTATTATATTAGTATAGTATTAGTTTAGTTTTATATTTTGGGCCCTTGAAGGCAAAATTGTTTAATTATCAAAAACCCAACTTGTGGGCTTTTTAAGTGGACACTTATTGTAACTTAAAACAGGGAAAAGCTCGGAAGGTTGGGCCTGATTCTCAGATCACGCGCCAACCAAGTTCACCTTCTCCTTAACCAGTGTGTAAGCACGGCTTGAGAGGTAAATTCTAAACCTTCTAGAAGCTCATGTAAGAGGATACCTTGTGTGTTCAAGCATGCTTACATGATTGTTTGAAATTTAATTTGCGCACTGCAATTTACATTAACGCATAAGGCTGAACCTGAGCCACATAACAACCATTGGGAAGTTATTACCCAATGTTAGTAAATCAGATAATGCTTGATTCTTGAAGCCCTATACCAAAAAAATGAATTAAAGTCAACTAACTAGAACCCAAAGTAGTCACACTCCTCCAGAAAAGGACAAAAATATAGCTGCGAGGATTTAGAGTAATTAGTTACCAGATTTCGGTGGACCAACTACCTTCCTCACTCCCCTCCCCCAAATTCATCGTGAGTGATATTCTTGGTAGCACACCACTCAGTGAAGTGACTGCCTACTCTTCTGAGACATGTAGTAGAGCCATCCTAGTCTCACGCCTAATTGTTCTCTTGAACATGGCATAGTAAATTATAGACCAAATCAAAGTTTTCAAAACTCCATACTTGCAAAAATGAATTTCGATTTCTTGAGCATACTTGCATCTTTTGCACATGTTAGGATAGTTTTGTGGTCTTGCTAAAAGTGCATGATACTGCGTTCAGGCACTACAAGTATGAGCAAGAATGAAACTTACTCACGTAGGAGAGCACGTCATCCTAGACAACCTCCTGTTTCTAGTCCTCCATCTACTAAGTTGGCCAACGAAGTAGTGCAAGCTGAAGAGCCTCTCTCCAACTTCTACACACCGTTGCAAGGTGGGCCTCCATATTATATATGACTCACACCACTCACGAGCGATTTTTGCATTCCATCGAACGTGTTCTATCTTCTACCCATCTTCCACGGATTATAACACGAGTTGTCGTACGAGCATCTACGCCGGATACATGAAGTATGAAATACTTTCCACCATCCAGGCGTCATCGACGATTAGGTTAAGCTACGAATGTTTCCTTTCACTGTAGCTGGTAAGAGTCACGCATGGCTTCTTTTGATACTTGGGAAAAGGTTGTGTTCTCTTTCATGAAGAAGTACTACTTCATGAAAGAGAACATAACCTTCAAAAATAACACAATCTTTAAAAAGTAAGATACAGTTCTTCAGATAGAGTCCAAGTGAGACATTTTCCGAACCATGGGATAGATTCTCTGACCTACTCCATTCATGTCCTCACCATAAACTAGAAAAATCCACTCTTGTCCAATGTTTCTTCAAAGGTCTTCTCCATGAACACAAAGTAATCCTCAACATCATGAGTAATGGTAATTTTTTAGATAGAGGTGCAACCGAAACCTTAACCTTTCTTGAAAACCAAGCTGAAAAGAGTACCCATTGGGGTGATATAAACAATTCCATAACAGCCCAACCCAGCAGTATATTTAAAGATTGTGGTATTTTTTAGGTAAAGTCAGACCCAGAAATCAAACCTTAATAGAAACCCTCACAAGAAAGATAGATGCCCTTTAACCAAACAAAAAGACCAAAGCCATCATCCTGTCACGAACATAAATACCTCACCAAGCAATTTCTGTCTAAGCTTTAATTATATAGATGCCACCTGTCCCTTGATCACAAACCTATTATCACTTTAGCCAGAAGAAGTATATGCTTTCAATGTACCAAATGCACAATGGAGGCAACATCCAAACTGTAGGAACCATTATTTTCAGAACGAATATTTCTACAAACCGCGAGAACCCACGCACAGCGGAATCAATGGGGTTCACGATTTTGGATAGAGAACATAACTTTTGAGAATCGACTTAGATGTAATCTCTGAGAATCAAAGCTTTATCAGATCCGAAATCAACCCCTTGATCTTCTGTTGTATTCCTTTAGAATGGATTGGACGTTGTGTCGCAAATGATCTACTAATCCCCTTCTTTCTCACAAAGCTAGATAAAATTTTGGATCTATCTTTCCTTGCTTCTTTTTCTAATCCAGATGAATAGTGAATAGATTAATTTCGACCAGAGAGAAGAAGGATTCTATATATATAGGCTACAATAGGGACCATGAGGAGAAATTAGGGTTGGGCCTCCTGACGGGCTTGGGCTTCCCATGTTCGCCCAGAACACACGGCCTAAGTTCGTCAACAAATGACTTATTTCACTAAAGGCCATTGTTGCACTACCGCCCTAATCCCAAATTACTTGTCAGCGTTTATGGGCTCCATATTATATACTTGTTGATCTCCCCGTATTTAAGATATCGAATGTCCGTTGATTAAGTCAAGTTACTGACAACTACATTAATCAACTTTTTATGTCCTTGAATAGTACCACTCAACCTCATTGTCATGTTGGAATAAATCCATCTGCAGGGTTTGCATGACAATTTTTTTGAGCTCCTCAAGGGGACATCATCAACCCGACTTCCTGTGGATCACGGATTCCTTCTATAATTAACAGCACACCTTACATACAATGTCATTACCCAATCCATCGAGTTTGTTGATTCACAAATGAATCTCACTCATTGATGATTTAAAGCAATGTACAATGCACGTAGGTGCCCGTTATTATATCTGGATTGAGAGGACAAGCATCCATAATAACATAGGCGTTTGTTTTATTATATAGTCAATATAAAGAGAAACAATCTTACTTGGTCCTGTTCAATACACACAAAGTGTACTAGTGTAATCATATAGTCAAGATAGACTAATACCAGATTATACTACAACCGTACCAATGGTTTGTCCAAATCTATCTAGGTTGTGAACGATTACTTATACTTTATAAGGTACTGATGATATGATCTTCTGTGTGTTCACACCATATCATCTATAACATAAAGTATTAGACACATGCATATAACTAATAATATATATAATATGCATAACATTTGCCCATTTGATTTTCATTCAAAAAATAAAGAATTAGAGTTAATACAAAAGTAATGCTTTTAGTATATAACCCTATCAATCTCCCACTTATACTCAAAGCATTGCTTTTTAGTATACTACTAACACAAACTTCGTATGGACTAACATTCCACAAAACCAACCACCTCCAGGTTTCAACAAACCACCAAATACATTCAGACAAGGACAAGGTACCTATAACAATCAGAACAGAGCATTGGTTCTATCCCATTTTAACCAGAATTACCGAAACCCACCTATCAACAACCAAAGAGACCTAGTTCTAGTTACACCATCAACTAGTGTCCAAACAGATAAGCCCACCGAAATAATGTTATCTGTCATGCAATAACAAACCCAAATCTTAGCATCCATGCAACAATCTCTGAACTTGTTAACCCAAGAAAAAAACCCATAAAAGTGCATTGCCAGGCCAAAAAGTTCAAAACCTTAAAACCCAAGAGATTAAAGCGGTCACAACCTTGCGATCTGGCAAAATAGGTTACAACAAAGTAGTCTTACCATAAGACCCAGCACCTATAGAAATACCAGTTCAAGTACCAGAACCAGAAATTGAAAGCCAAATACCTCCACATATCCCTGTCAATGTTCTAATTCCTAAAGCATTAATTTATTCGTCTAACCCAGTTAGGCAATACAAACCAAAAGCACCTTTTCCAGCTCGCTTAATGACACCCAAGGAGGATGAAAATTTTGATGAAATCAGAGGAACATTTAAGAGTCTAACCATAAACTTGCCATTTCTAGATGTCATCAAACATTTACCCAAACATGCGAAGTTTCTCAAGGATATGTGCACCAAAACAAGAAAAACTAACATTCTAAAAGATGCCTTCCTTACAGAAAAATTTCCATCCCTCACAGAGACAAACAAAATTGTCAAATACAAAGATCATGGTCATCCAACCATCCCTTGCACTATAGGAGACAAGTACACTGCCACTGCCTTGCTTGATCTTGGAGCAAGTGTTAACCTCCTTCCATACTACCTATTTAAATAACTCAGTTTCCACGAGCTTACACCTACCACCATAACATTGCAATTAGCCGACCGATCCATCAAATACCCAAAAGGAGTGGTCGAAAATGTGCTTGTCAAGGTTAAGGATTTTTACTACCCTATTGATTTAGTCATCCTTGACACTGAAGTAGCTCATAATTCCATACCCATCATTCTAGGGCGCCCATTCTTGGCAACTGCCAACGCCTTCATAAACTGCCGTAATGGATCTATGACCATGTCTTTTGGAAATCTCTCAGTATAAGTCAATATTTTCAAGATGATGCAACAATAGATGGAAGAAGAATTGGATGAAGAAGTTAGTATAATAGACAGTGTAGTGCAAGAGTATTGTGATAGGACTTTCCCAAAAAATGAGGTGCATCAGTTCTTATCCTTCAGAGATTCAAAATTTGATATGGATCATTATAAAAAAGATACAACTGCCACTTTAGAATCAGTTCCTTTATACAATTCAGATGATAAGTTACCTAAATATGAAGAGATGTCACCAGCCCAACTATTTACTGTGGAAGAACAGAATCCTGTAGAGACCTTATTACCCACATCACCTACTCCTGCCTAAAATACCTCCATCAACTTGAAACACAACTAGTTGTGAGTCACTAAAAACTGTGAGGTATGTTAGACCCAGGTCGAGAGCCATTGTGAGGCCAGCAAGTGTCGCCTCATACTCTGCCTCATTGTTAGAGGCATTCCAACCTAACCTGATGGATTTCTCTAGTTGTATGTTGTTAGGAGTAACTAACACAACTCCAACTCCTACGCTTCTATCATTTGAAGACCCATCAATAAACAGTCACCATCCGGAGCTCGGCTCCCAAGGGTCTGGATGGGTGTTTGGAGATTCAGGTAGGAGGCCATCATCTGAACTGGGGGTTGTTGAGTCTTACCCAGTGTAGGTCATTGGGAAATCTCCTAGGAATTCTACTAGTGATTAACCCTTCTCTGAGATTCGTGGGACGTAGATAATATCATACTCTGACAGTTGCACTGACCATTTAGCTAACCTTTCGACTAATTCGGCATTTTAACGATCAGAATGGTACTCTATGATTACTCTGATTGTGTGGGACTAGAAGTATGGTCGTAATTTCTCTACTACAAAAACAAGGGCTAACGCGACTCTTTCGAGTTTAGGGTACCTTGTTTCTGCTGGAAAGAGCGTTCGGCTCAAGAAATAGATAGGTTTTTCAACCTTCTTTTCGTCCACACATATCAATACAGAACTGATGCTGTAGTCAGATGAATAGAGATAAAGACCCAAAACTTCTCCTTCAACTAGTTTGGAAAGGATTGGTGGTGCCCCCAAGTACGTTTTGAGTTGATCGAATGCTTTTTGGCATTCTTCCATCCATGAAAATGAGGTATTCTTTTGCAGTAACTGAAACAGAGGTTTACACTTATATGAACTTTTAGAGATAAACCTGTTTAGAGTTGCTAACTTGCCTGTAACTTTTTGAACCGCTTTCATGTTTTTAGGTGAAGGCATTTCTATGAGCGCCTGGATCTGATCTAGGTTTGCCTTGATTCCTCTCTTAGTAACCAGATACCCTAAAAACTTCCTTGATGAGACAATGAAAGCATATTTTGCAGGGTTGAGTTTCATGCGATACTCTCAGAGAATGTCAAATGCACGTTTCAGGTGGGAGAGATGATCTCCCCGTCTCAGGCTTTTGATCAAGAGATCGTCTACATACACCTCCATAATGTTGCCTATCAATCTTTTAAACTTTTGTTTACCAAACGTTGGCACATGGCTCCCGCATTTTTCAGTCCGAACGGCATGACCTGATAACAGTACAGGTCATTCTCGATTATGAAACTAGCACGCTTATGGTCTTCCTCATGCAATAGGATCTGGTTGTAGCCAGATGACCCATCTGTGAAAGATAACAGTTCCTGTCCATCCGTTATATCTACCAATTTGTCAATCCGTGGCAGAAGGTAACTGTCTTTTGGACACGCGCGATTCAGATCCGTGAAGTCGATACATATTCTCCATGACCCATTCTTCTTACGTACTGGGACAATATTGGAAATCCAGGTGGGAAAATTGATTTCCCTGACAAAATTAGTTACCTTTAGCTTTTCAACTTCGGCTTTTACCGCTTTGGATCTGTCGGCACCTATCTTTCTCGATTTCTGCTTGACTACTACTACATCACTACAGACATTGAGCCGGTGACATACCACATGGGGGTCAATTCCTGGCATTTCTTTGAATGGCCAAACAAACACATCTTTGTGTTCTCGGAGGAAGTGTATTAGAGGCTGGTGCTCTACAGAACTCAATAAGGTGCCGATGAAAGTGGTTTCTGGTGAGCTGCCTCCCATAATTTTCACTTCCTCTAATGGCGCCAGTGAGGGGGGATCCTCCCTCTCTCTTGGGACCAAGTCCGGGAGAGGGGGATCCAACTGTAATTGCTATTTGGCGGGTTGCCCCACCTTCATTGATTCAAAAGGGAGTGGGGACTGCTTTGTCGCCAGAGCATAGCATGCTTTGGCGGCCACCTGATCTCCTCTGATTGTCTCAATTTTCCCGTTATGTGGGAATTTTAGACATTGGTGATAGGTGTTGGGAACATCGCGGAGTCTATACAGCCAGGTGCTGCCTAAGATCATCTGATAAGGTGTGTTAGCTTTTACCACAACAAAATTTATGATGAGAGTTACCAAACCAGTAGCTACAGGTAGTTGGATCTCCCCAACTGTTAGAGCTTTGTCCCCACGGAATCCATACAGGTTGGAGTTGGTGGCGACCATCTCAGCGTCAGGAATCTGCAGCTTTTTGAATGCGTCATAGTATAACATATCTACTAAACTTCTTGGATCAACCAATATGCGATGCAAATCATAATCTCCAAAAGGGAGTGTAAGAACAAGTGCATCCTCATGTGGACTCTGGATGCTGAAACAGTCAGCCTCAGTGAAGAGGATGAGTGGATCTTTGTGGGTACCATATTGACTTGAGCACCCATAGTCAGTTCGCTGTTCATGATCCTCATTTGCTTGGCGACGCGCATTTGATATCATACACCCTTTTCAGTGACCTTCCCACTTCGTTTGCTTGCCTTTCCTGAAATCATATTTATCTTGAGCCTACCATTGAGTGGTCCAAGCACGGGGATCCCCGAACTAATGTCTTTGATCTCCTCGGGTTTATCAAGGCTTGCCTACTCGTGTGCTACAAACTGCTTTATATACCCCTTTCAATCAGTTCCTGTAGTTCATTTTTCAGGGTCCTGCAGGCTCTGGTACTGTGACCCTTACTCTTATGGAACTTGTAGTAGGTTTTCTGGTCTCTGGTACCCAAGGAGCCTGGCTTGAGTGGAGCTGGCCACTTGAGATAACTCTGGTTCCTGATCGAGTCCACGACCTCGTCTGGTATTTTGTTCAGAGGGGCGAAGTTTATGTCCATTAAGGGAAGAGCTTCTTCAGCTCCTTCCATCCGCAGCTTCTTTTGTGGTTTTCCATCTTTATTACTGGCCATATTTTGGAATTGCCCTATGGATATTCATCCCTTGGATGGGGATTCAGCCTTTTGGAGACCACGATGACGTTCTCTCTTTGGCTTTTGAGGTGAAGAGTTGTCGTTCCCCTCATGTGGGACCATAGGGGTTGTCCGATTAGTCTTTTTTGCTTTTTGGCGTCTGTTCAGGACATCCTCTTCCCACCCTGCATGAGTTTCAACCCTGTCTAGGAGTTCCTCCAAATCACAAGGTGGTTTTCGGGAGAGGGACCCGAATAAGGTGTTATTTTCATCCAACCCTTGTTTGAAAGCTATTATAGCATTCTGTTCATCACAAGACTCTATTTGGATTGAAATTTACATGAATTGTTGCATGTAGGACCTCAATGCCTCTCCGCCTTTTTTCTTGATGTTGAACAGTGCATCGATCCATTTTGGTTGGTGCTTCTTGCACGAGTACCTATCTATGAAGGTCCTAAATAGTTCTTCTGAGGACTTGATCTGCCGCTCAGGTAACCTGTGGTACCACTGGAGCGTAGATCCAGACAGTGAAGCTTTAAACTCTTAAGACATGACGTGGTCATACCTTTCATATTATCCCATAGTGGCACGATATCCGAATACGTGATCCACCGGATCTGACTTGCCACTGACGACACTGAACTTTGGTTGTCTGTAACTATGGGGATATGGCTTTCTCATTACTCGTGATGCGAAAGGAGATATACCTGCCCCCATTATGGTGGATTGAACAAGGGAGTCTTGCATTTTTCTCCCCTTACCTATCATCTGATGCATCTGACGGATCAGGTCGTTCTTCTCAGTTTCCCATGCACTTTCTTTGGTAGAAAGTTTCTTGTTCTGGGTTCTTTTTTGGTGTCGGGGGTCGACATCACGATCCTGGTCAGCTGACTCTAGCTCTGATGCTGTATCCGAATCATCATCTGAGTTACTGTATTCTGACTCTGATGGTTCACATCAAAATGGATCCCCACGCCTTGGGTTCCTAGCACGACCGCCTTCTGGAAGGCCATCATCATCAAGATCCATGAGTGGCGCCTTCTATGTGTCAGATTGATACAAATGCCTCAGTAGCTGTAACTCTCGCTCAAGGTTGCTTCTTTGTTGTTCTAGAGCTTGTACTGCCTAGCTCGCCTGAATAGACTCTGGGTTGGTGAGAACAACATTCTCACCATTTTGACGTTCCTCTTGAGCATTATTCCTAGGGTCTGCATTGGGAGCAACTGGTCCATTAGTGCTGGTCACAGGTCCTTGGAGGGGATTATTTGCATCATGGTGACCGACATTTCTCCCCCCCCCCCTTCAGGCATCTTGTGCTATTCTTCTCTGACAGCGACGCTGCGTGTGGTAGCGCCACCCTTTGTTTTCTTTGCTTTTACCATCACAATGGTAAGAGTTTTTAAACTAAATCAATCATTTGAAATGAATGTTTACCTCCTCGCATCCCCATAGACGGCGCCACAAGATGTAGGGGATTTTCTAAGTATCCCCTGATCCTCCTCTGTGCATTGTGATTAAGGAGCCCTGTTCTTGAAAGAGAAGGGATAAGATGATATAGAGTTCAGGGTTAAACCGCCTGGCGACTACCTATGTATTTCCTTATTTATTTAGGAGAATCAAACCCTATTTTGCGTAGGAAGAGCTTGTGAGAGTCATAGGGTTAGGGTAAACCTCACCACTTGTGAGTTCCCTTCCATCTTTGGACTCTGCCTTCTTATTAGGAATCCTCTTCTTATGGAAGTCTGAATCTATACCATATCATATTAGAGGTAGGTTTTCTTGTTGATCATAATGTCCTATCGTTTATGGGAAGATTATATCTAAAAGGTAACTCTTAAGATATGTCATTACGATTCCTTCTTTATCATCAAAGATCGCCCTCTTCAATTTCCTTCTGTTCATGAACTGTCCATATCAATTCCTAACGACTTGGAGAACTGTTATGCTTAGAGGCGATTAGTCACGTGTCTGACACATGCCTACTAAACACTCGTGCTAAACACGAGATCACTTATTCACAGAACTGATCCAATGGTCCTCATCTCATTCTGGACATCTATAGTCTTGGGTCATTTCCCATACACGTGTCATCTAATCAATGACGGGAAATCCCCCTTACAGATGCCCCCTCTCGTGCCATCTAGCACATGGGCCCTTGAAACGACACTGCTGTTAGCGCGATAATATTTTTTATAAACAGTTGTTGGAACTGCTTATGTACTCAACTAATTTAGGCTATGAAAAGACGGCTTAAACAGACATGTCGTTTCCCAAAAAAGGTAATGATGACAGTTTTATCCCGAAAAGACGCAATGCTTGGGCTAATCGTAACCATCCATCATATATGTATAAAAAGGATCTGGTGAGAGAACCCTCATTATCTCTTCCGCTACCTTTTCCCTGTATACTGAACCCTTTGATCTCCCATTAGGGTTTAACCAAAACTCCAAACTTTCTTTCTTTTCCGATCATGAATCCCAACTGGTCACTTATAAACTTTGGAGATCTTTCCTCCCTGGAACTGATCCGAGAGAAATTTCACATCCCTCCCGATATTGGTCTTGAGTTGGGGAGATTGCCTGACGAGTTGGCCTACAAGGAAGTAGCGCTCATCACCATCGGTCAACTTAGGGCTGGACTCACTCTTCCCCTCCACCCACTATTAAGAGAATGTCAGATTCACTTCAATCTTGCTCTTGGTCAAGCAACAGCAGCCCTGTTCTATAGAACTGTTATGTACTCCAAGAAACATGGATTCGTTCTGAATCGTTGGGTGTTTGGATATTTCTATGTGGTCCGCCGCATTAGGGACCAATCTTACTACTACCTCATGACTAGAGACAAGAATTCTCCTATCGTCTTTTTCGAGGGAAAGCAGAGTGACGAGGGCTGGGCTGATCACCACCTTCGAGTGTTGGGTAATACGTGGGACGTTCGTCCTCTTGATACTGATGGTGAGCCAGTAGGGATTCCAGTTCCCAGAAAACACACTCATGCTCCAACCTGTAAGTATATTTTCTCATGAATTTTACAATCATCATAAGAGTTTTTCGTCTGAGTTCTTTTACTACTCTTCCTTAGATGACTCTTCCCATTGGAACAAATTAACAACAACTGATGTTGCTATGGTGGATTTCATCAAGAAGATCCCTAAAGATCAAAGGATGCCCTGGGTGATAGTTTCTGACCCCACCCGTCTTTTTGAATATTTCAACATGTCTGCTAAAGAACTGCTAGCACTTGCCCCTGGCTTTTCCCCTTTTGGGATAAATACAGTGAATTCTGGGCGCACAATACTTCCTCCTCCTGTGGATCAGGATGCTGAACTTCTTCCTCCTCCAATTCAAGAAGAATCCTCTTTGAGTACTAAAAGAAGAGGAAACCACAAGGAGAGGAGTTCTGTGGCCACCTCCAGCGATGCTGCGACATTGAGCTAAGTTTAGGAGCCTAAAGTCAGTGATGATTGTGTGATCACTGGCGAGAGGGGCCCTGAACTACCTCATGAACTTCTGGCTGCTAGCAATTTTAAGAGGGAAGTATGTGTGCCCAATCGTTCAAGACTGAAGGGAGTTGATCATGCTCATGCTTCTGATGTTGCCCCATCTGGTAAGAAAATGAAATTTCGTCCTCTCTCTGTGAATGAAGAAACACTTTTCAAGGTTCCTAGGACTATTCCCAATTTTGGTAAGTCTTTTGAGAAAGTAGTTGTACCCCTACCAGTTCCAGACCCTCCCATAGGTTTTGAACAAGCTGGTGACTTTGTACCTTTAACTATTGATCCTTCCCTCCCCAGTGACCGAAAGGGGAAGGGCGTTGCTCAAACAACTGCTGTAATTGTTGCTCTCCCCCCTCCTCGATTTGGAGACAGGAGTTGGGCGAGTGATGAAATTCCCTTCCTGCCACAATCTCTAGATTCTCCCGAAAGGGAGATGAGGCATTGGGGCCAAACTGATGAGCTTCCCATCACCAACAAACACTTTGTTCATGATGTTGAAATCGCGCTTGGAGTTCTGGAAGCTACATAACTTCCTGTTGATAAAGTTGAAGCCAATATGGTTGGTAGTCTGGATCCGTCCTTTTATAGATCTGTCGTTTATCTTGATAAGGTAAGATTTCCTTCTCTCTACGATGTTCGTTTATCTGTAAGTAACCCAATGAGAGAAACAGAACATCGTACAGAGAAGGAAGTCTTACCTTAGCAAGATAAACGACAGATCTATGAAAGGACAGATCTAGACTACCAACCATATTGGCTTCAACTTTAACAACAGGAAGTCGCGTAGCTTCCAGAACTCCAAACGATTTCAACATCATGAACAGAGTGTTTGTTGGTGATGGGAAGCTCATCAGTTTGGCCCCAATGCCTCATCTCCACGATCATCTCCCTTTCGGGAGAATCTAGAGATTGTGGCGGGAAGGGAATTTTGTCACTCGCCCAACTCTTGTCTCCAAATCGAGGAGGGGGGAGAGCAACAGTTACAGCAGTTGTTTGAGCAACGCCCTTCCCCTTTCGGTCACTGGGGAGGGAAGGATCAATAGTTAAAGGTACAAAGTCACCAGTTGTTCAAAACCTATGGGAGGGTCTGGAACTGGTAGGGGTACAACTACTTTCTCAAAAGACTTACCAGAATTGGGAATAGTCCCAGGAACCTTGAAAAGTGTTTCTTCATTCAGAGAGAGAGGACAAAATTTCATTTTCTTACTAGATGGGGCAACATCAGAAGCATGAGCATGATCAGCTCTCTTCAGTCTTGAACGATTGGGTGCACATACTTCCCTCTTAAAATTGCTAGCAGCCAGAAATTTAGGAAGCAGTTCAGGGCCCCTCCCGCCAGTGATCACACAATCATCACTGACAGCAGGCTCCTGAACTGAGCTCAATGTCGCAACATCGTTGGAGGTGGCCACAAAACTCTTCTCCTTGCAGTTTCCTCTTCTTCTAGTACTCAAAGAGGATTCATCTTGAACTGGAGGAGGAAGAAGTCCATCATCCTAATCCACAGGAGGAGGAAGTATTGTGCGCCCAGAATTCATTGTATTTATCCCCAAAGGGGAAAAGCTGGGGGCAAGTGCCAGCAGTTCTTTAGTAGACATGTTGAAATATTCAAAAAGACGGGTGGGGTTAGGAACTATCACCCAGGGCATCCTTTGATCTTTGGGGATCTTCTTGATGAAATCCACCGTAGCAACATCAGTTGCTGTTAATTGGTTCAAAGGGGAAGAGTCATCTAAAGAAAAGTAGTAAAAGAACTCAGTTGAAAAACTCTTATGATGATTGTAAAATTCATGAGAAAATATACTTACTGGTTGGAGCATGAGTGTGTTTTCTGGGAACTGGAATCCCCATTGGCTCACCATCAGCATCAAGAGGATGAACGTCCCATGTATCACCCAACACTCGAAGGTAGTGATCAGCCCAGCCGTCGTCACTCTACTTTTCCTCGAAAAAGACGATAGGAAAATTCTTGTCTCTAGTTATGAGGTAGTAGTAAGATTGGTCCCTAATACGGCAAACCTCATAGAAATATCCAAACACCCAACGATTCAGAACGAATCCATGTTTCTTGGCAAGTATGGCAGAGTACATAACAGTTTTATAGAACAGGGGTGTTGCTTGACCAAGAGCAAGATTGAAGTGAATCAGACATTCTCTTAACAGTGGGTGGAGGGGAAGAGTGAGTCCGGCCCTAAGTTGACCGATGGTGATGAGCGCTACTTCCTTGTAGGCCAACTCGTCAGACAATCTCCCCAACTCAAGACCAATATCGGGAGGGATGTGAAATTTCTCTCGGATCAGTTCCAGGGAGGAAAGATCTCCAAAGTTTATAAGTGACCAGTTGGGATTCATGATCGAAAAAGAAAGAAAGTTTGGAGTTTTGGTTAAACCCTAACGAGAGAACAAAGGGTTCAGTATAGAGGGAAAAGGTAGCAGAAGAGATAATGAGGGTTCTCTCACCAGATCCTTTTTATACAGATATGATGGACGATCACGATTAGCCTAAGCATTGCGTCTTTTCGGGATAAAACTTCCATCATTATCTTTTTAAGGAAACGACATGTCTATTCTAGCCAACTTTTCAGAGCCTTAATTAGTTGAGTACGTAAGCAGTTCCAACAACTATTTATAAAAAATATTCTCGTGCCAACAGCAGTGTCGGTTCAAGGGTCCACATGCTAGATGGCACGAGAGGGAGCATATGTAAGGGGGATTTCCCGTCATTGATTAGATGACACGTGTATGGGAAATGACCCAGGACTATAGATGTCCAGAATGAGATGAATATTATTGGATCAGTTCTACGAATAAGTGATCTCGTGTTTAGCACGAGTGTTTAGTAGACATGTGCCAGACACGTGACTAATCGCCTCTAAGCATAATATTTCTCCAAGTCGTTAGGAACTGATATGGACAGTTCCTGAAGAGAAGGAAATTGAAGAGGGCGATCTTTGATGATAATGATGGAATCGTAATGACATATCTTAAGAGTTACCTTTTAGATATAATCTTCCCATATACGATGGGACATTATGATCAACAAGAAAGCCTACCTGTAACAAGATATGGTCTAGATTCAGACTTCCATAAGAAGAGGATTCCTAATAGGAAGACAGAGTCCAAATATGGAAGGGAACTCACAAGTGGTGAGGTTCACCTTAACCCTAAGACTCTCAAAGCTCTTCCTATATAAACCATAGAAATTCGCTCTTAGGAACTAGGCAAAATAGGGTTTGATTCTCCTAAATAAACAAGGAGATACGTAGGCAGCCGCCAAGCGGTTCAACCCTGAACTCTATATCATCTCATCCCTTCTCTTTCAAGAACAGGGCTCCTGAATCACAAGGCACAGAGGAGGATCAGGGGATACTCAGAAAATCCCCTACATATATGATTTAAGCTTAGACAGAAATTGCATGGTGAGGTATTTATGTTCATGACAGGATGAGAGGTTTGGTCTTTTTGTTTGGTTGTGAGGGCATCTATCTTTCTTGTGCGGGTTTCAATTAAGGTTTTAATTTCTGGGTCTGACATTACATTAAAAATACCACTAGCCAAAAAGAAGAGAAACAAGAGTATAGTATGGTGGGCCAAAAATAAAAGGAAGCTCTTCATAAATATAGTGACTTGGCAAGAGTAGAAGTGGCTGAAATCAAGAGCAAACAAGATGATTTATGGGCTAGAGACGGGGACAAGTGCACTGCATTTTTCTTCAAATCATTAGGGGAAAAGAAAGCTAATAGTGGCATATGGTGTTTACAGAATGTTGATCGTGTTACTGTAACTGGACAGGCTGAGGTAATAAAATCTTTTGTGGAGTATTATACTGAGATTTTGGGTTCTGAAGGAGGGGAGATATATGGTATGGAGTTTTTCAACAGTCTTCAGGTTAAAGCTATCATCTCACCGGACATTAAAATTCTTCTAGACTCTAATATTACAGCTGCGGAAATTAAGGAAGCTCTTTTTGGGATGAAAGAGAATGCAGCTCCTGGGCCAAATGGTTTCACTCCTTTCTTTTTCAAGAGTTGTTGGGAAACAGTTGGTCATGATTTTACATATGCTATCCTTAATGCATTTACATATTTTAAGTTTCCTAGAGGTATTAATGCTACATTTATATGTCTCATTCCCAAAGTTAACAATCATGCAAAGGTTGAAGACTTTAGACCTATAGCCTTATGTAATACCATCTATAAATGCATCTCTAAGGTTGTAGCTAACAGAATAAAGCTCATCATTAATGACATTGTTCAAGCTAATCAATCAGCTTTTATTCCTGGCAGATCTATCCAAGACAACATTTTGCTTTCTCATGATCTTTTACGAGGTTACGATAGGAAGCATGGCACTCCTAGATGTTCAATCAAACTGGATATAAGGAAAGTTTGTGATAAAGTGAGCTGGGATGCTATCTTAGCTATGATCAAGGTCTTTAATTTCCCTCTTTCAATGGTTAAATGGATGGAGATGTGCATTGCAACTCCTTCTTTCTCAGTCATGATCAATTCCGGAAGGGTTTTTTGTAGGCAAGAGAGGTATACGGCAAGGTGATCCTTTATCATCATATCTGTTTGTTCTAGTGATGGAAATTCTCAGCTCCGTTATAATGCAGAACATCAACAACAAAGCCATCTCTTTTCATTCAAAATGTGACAGAGTGAGACTGTCACATCTAGCTTTTGCGGATGATGTTCTCTTGTTTTGTAAGGGTGATTATGATTCTGTGAATGCTATTAAAGAGTGTTTAAAAACTTTTGGAGAAGCTACGAGGTTAAATATCAACAAGCACAAAACATCTTTATTAGCCGGAGGGTTAAATCATCAAGATGCTCTAGCTTTGGCAACTCTCTTGGGGGTGGAACTTGTTAAACCTCCGATAAGATATCTGGGCCTTCCACTCATCTCTACCAGATTGGAAATAAAGGAATGCCAACCTCTTGTTGAGAAGATCATTAAGAAGATTACAAACTGGAAATCAAAGTTGCGCTCTCATGCAGGTAGACTGCAATTGATTAACTCAGTACTTATTTATTTCCAGACTTATTGGTAGAGAACCTTCATTCTCCCAGTAACTGTTATTTAACAAGTGGAAAAGATATGTGCACAATTTCTATGGACTGTTACAACCATGAAGAAAGGACATCACCAAGCATGTTAGAGTACAGTTTGTCTGCCCAAAGATGAGGGTAGATTGGGAGTTATGAATTCACAAAGGTGGAATTCAGGAGCATAGCTAATTTTCAAACTGGTGACAAGAGAGGACACCATTTGGGTTGATTGGACTTGGGAACAACACATTAGGGAAAAGTTTTTATGGACCATGAGTATACCAAAAGACTGCTCGTGGACTTGGATGAATATTTTGAACACTAGAGTGGTTGCAAAGAAGTTTATCAAGTATTCGACAGCAAACGGGGAAAACACTCTTCTATGGCATGACATATGGTGTGCTCGATCTCCACTTATCCAAGATGTTGAGGCTGTGGCTGCTTGGAATTTTCCTCTAAACTCTAAAGTGAGTGTTCTCATGACGGATGGTAGTTAGAATGATGAAGTGCAATGGTTACAATATTCAACACTGAAGGGAATCATAATGTCAATGGAGATAAATCAGCACCTTGACAATGATTTTGTTGCCTGGACACCACATCATAGTGGGTTTTTTTCTTCCAGCAGTGCATATGCAATGTTGTTGCCTGAACGAGAGAAGAAAAAATGGTATAGTATGGTGTGGGGAAGATGGATGATGCCACATCATTACTTCACCACGTGGCAACTATTTTCAAATAGTATTCCCACACAAGACAGGTTAGTGCGAAAGAAAATTATTACACAGTCTACCTGTTGTCTCTGCTCCTCCAGTAGAGAATTCTCTGCACACCTCTTTTTTGAGTGTCAATACTCTAAAGACTTCTTCTCAAGAGTAAAAATTTTATTGGGCATCTCTTCTGACAACAGTAATGCGAATCGCGAATGGGCTTCCCTGTTGAGGCTGTGCAAAATAGCAGAAGTTGGTGAGATATTTAAAGTGTTCATTTGTGCATCAGTAAATTGCATATGGAAGGAAAGGAATGATAGAAAGTTTCGTCAAATTTCTAAACCAGCAGAGGTTCTATTTAACAAGATGGTCCGAGACTTAAGGAATTACATACAAGTCCTAAGACCGGAGGTCAGAGACACTGACAAGGTTAGAAATCTTTTCCTTAGGCTTAACTTAAACATTCAGTTCAAGCAACAGGTGGAAACTTATTGCGCCTGGACTCCTCCAATGGGCAATAGAATTAAAGCGAATGCGGATGGGGCTTTGAACAACAATGGTCTAAGTCATGGGGGATGATGAAAGACAAGGAAGGTATAGTTGTGGCAGCTTTTAGTAGTGGTGGAGGTCATCGATCAATGATTTTCCAAGAACTAAAGGCTATTGATGTTTGTTTAGAGAGATGTTTGCTCGAAGGTTTTACTGAGGTGGAAGTGGAATCAGATTCCATGAGAGCTATAAATGCTATTAACAAGTTAGAGAAACCCCCATGGCACTGTAGAGATGTGGTGGCTGCTATTGAAAGGAAAAAGAGCACTTTTAGTTACATATCCTTCTCACATGTCTTTAGGGAAGTGAATAAGGTAGCTGATTACTTAGCTAGATTAGTCCATAAGCATGAATTGAATATTGTACACTTTGCTAATCCTCTAGATTTTGCTTTACAAAACATTATAAATGAGGATGCAAGTGGAAAAGTCTATGTAAGGAAACATTGAATTAATATAGGTGGGGGTCTGCCTAACCCTAGCTTATTTTGGGGAAATACCACTAGCCTTAGATGTACTGGGTTGGGCTATTCTGGAATTGTTTATATTGCCCCAATGGGTACTCTTTTTAGCTTGGTTTTCAAGAAAGGTTAAGGCTTCGGTTAGACCTCTATCTAAAAAATTACCATTACTCATGATGTCGAGGGTTACTTTGTGTTTTTGGAGAAGACCTTTGAAGAAACATTGGACAATAGTGAATTTTTCTAGTTTATGGTGAGGACATGAATGGAGTAGGTCAAAGAATATATCCCATGCTTCGGAAAATGTCTCACTTGTACTATGTCTGAAGAACTGTATCTTACTTCTTATCTCTTCTGTTTTCTTCGGCGGAAAGTACTTCTTCATGGAGAAAAACACAACCTTTTCCCATGTATCAAAAGAATTGGGCTTCTGAGAAAGAAGCCATGCATGACTCTTACCAGCTAGAGTGAAAGGAAACACTCGTAGCTTAACGTACATGATCATTGGCGACGCCCGGATGGTGGAAAGTATTGCATACTTCATGTATCCGGCGTAGATGCTCATACGGTAACTCGTGTTCTAACCAATGGAAGATGGGTAGAAGATTGAACACGTTCAATGGAATGGGAAAATCACTCGTGAGCGGTGTAAGTTGTATACAAGATGGAGGCCCATCTTGCAACGGTGTGTAGAAGTTGGAGAGAGGCTCTTCTGCTTGCACTACTTCGTCGCCCATCTTAGTAGATGGAGGACTAGAAATAGGAGATTGTCTAGGACGACATGCTCTCTCTATGTGAGTAAGTTTTATTCTTGCTAATACTTGTAGTGCCTGAACGTGGTATCATGAACTTCTAGCAAGACTACAAAACTATCCTAACATACGCAAACGATGCAAAGATGCTCAAGAAATCGAAATTCATTTTTGCAAGTATGGAGTTTTGAAGACTTTGCTTTGGTCTATAATTTACTATGCCCTATTCAAGGGAACAATTAGGCGCGAGACTAGGATGGTTCTACTACACGTCTCGGAAGAGTAGGCAATCACTTCACCAAGTGGCGTGCTACCAAGAATCTCACTCACGATTAATCTGGGGAAGGGGAGTGAGGAAGGTAGTTGGTCCACCGGAATGTGGTAATTGATTACTCTAAATCCTTGTGGCTATATTTTTGTCATTTTCTGGAGGAGCGTGACTACTTTGGGTTCTACTTTGGTCTAGGGCTTCAAGAATCAAGCATCGTCCGATTTACCTACATTGGGGAATAACTTCCCAATGGTTGTTATGTGGCTCGGGTTCAGCCTTATGCATGCATGTAAATTGCAGTGCAGAAATTAAATTTCAAACAATCACGTAAGCATGCTTGAACACACAAGGTATCCTCTTACATGGGCTTTAAGGAGGTTTAGAATTTACCTTTCAAGCCATGCTTACACGCTGATTGAGGAGAAGGCGATGTTGGTAGGCACTTGATATGAGAATCAGGTCCAACCTTTCGAGCTTTTCGATGCTTTAAGTTACAATAAGAGTCCACTTAAAATGCCCACAAGTTAGGTTTTTGATAATTAAACAACTTTGCCTTCAAGGGCCCAAAACATAAAGCTAAACTAAGATTATACTAATCTAATAGATTAACTAATTAAGATAGATTATCTAGATTAACTAGAACTAACTTAGTTAGAGTGTTGATTACCAAGTTGATTCAAAGTGTGCGAGCGTATGATTCACGACTCGCCTCGCACACTTGCACTTCTTAGGGAAATTAAAACTCTAATCTCATGGTAAGTTTAGAACTTCAACCAAGTGTTCACCCAAGTTCATCCACATATTCAATCAAAACTCATATTTTCTTTTTTTTTTCTTTATATCTCTATCTATTACAAACAAGTTCCACTGATTTATACTACTTTATTACAAAATCTGGGTATGGAGTTCAACTACACATCACAAAACAACTAAACTGTGAAAAAACTGGATACTTGAATGCTGAGGTGGCCTCGTGGTCGCACGTTGAATTTTGTCCTAGTTGTGTTGGTTTTCAGTTGCAACTTCAGCTCCTTTCCAGTATGTTGATCTTGAACTTGGATATGCAAAAAAGTAAGTCAGTAATGAAAAACAACGAAATAAATCAACAAAAATTAGAAAAATAAGAAGTAGTCTAGTTTGGAGTATCTCAAAGATTTTGATCTGGCTCACCATAGATTGTTTAGAGTTTGAATGTTTGTGAGTTGAAGAAAGGAAGGTAGAATCTTAGTTTAGGACTTGTATTGGTTTGCTAGTTATGAAAAACATTGAAAGCTTAAGTTGTAAATGATTAAAATAACACAAACATTGAAAGAAAGGATTGGAATGAAGGATTTGAACAAAGAACAACAAAAAGAAGATTGATTGATTGAAATATAAAAAGCAAATAACAAGATTGAAATGAAGAACAATAAAGTAAATAACTTGAATGAATCAAAGACTAGAAATAAAATCTTACATGACACTAGATTAAGTCTAGGGTGCATTCTCTCTCCCTAACTTTTAGTTTATATACCACTACTTTATGCCAATAACTGATTTGCCCTTCTCCATTACATTTGAGACACCTCACCCTTTACTTTTTGCTTTTGATTTTTGATTTCTTCTTGATCAAGATAGGTTTTAGAGAATGCCATATTTTGTGCTAAGGACCTCCATCTCTGATCTTCTGAGTTAAGGACTTTGACCTTTGACTTTGACTTTTTCAGTACTTTTTCATAGCAGCTTCTGGTCTTCATAATAAGCGTGATTACGGCTCCTTTTGGTGCTAAGACGCAACTTTCATGATAAGTGGTCTGAATTTCTCTATAACCTGAAAAAGGTAATAAAAGTTATGAGTTGTCTTTTCATTAAACGTAAAAAGGGTTGTAATGCAGTAATGTAAGGATAATAAAACTCACATTTGGGAGCTGATCATTGACGCTGACCCTCATACATGAATCTCAAGCATCCATAGGTCGCATGAACTGAGACAGAGCTCCTGGAGCAAAGTAGTCTACTAGAGGTGGAGGAAGAGTGACATCATCGTCGAGACCGTGCTCGTTCTCGTCTACAGCCTCTTAGGACCAGTCGTGCTGAACGTAGTGAAGGTAGACAGGAGTGAATGTGGTAGACTTCACTACCACAAAGTCACTCGGAACTACTGCTCCCCAACTAAGCATTGAGCTTAGTTACAAGGGTAGGAAGGGGGGCAGTACTCCATCTAGTCTGAGTAAGCTGGTCCCATAGGAAAGAACAAATACAGAACCCATTGTTTCGGGTCTGTAAGATCCAAAGAATGTGAAGGATCGCCTTACCTATATCCAAAGGTTTCGTCATCCTCACTAGGTTGTGCACACCAAGTTGCCACTGCCAGCTAGTTCTTCCACAAGGAAGTTTGCATCACATAGGTAGAACCAGTGATGTACTCGCCCTTTAACACAATCGCATGCATCAAATCAAACATTGTGCCATAGAATTGTTGACTCTCAGGGACCTCATGTCGCGCCTGGATATCCAAAACTAACCCAATTGACTGCCTAGTCAACTCATGCATACCTCCCCCAAACAAATTGGTAATTAAACCTTCGTTATTGCGAGCTAAGCCGCGATAGAATGTTTGAACAAGAGAAGGGGAGTAGTGAGCAGTGAGTAGTGGGTTCTAGCAAAAGCGGCCTCCAACCTCTTCTAACGATCTGTCCCTTGAAGAAAAAAGTCAAAAACCCCTAAATCAAATAGTTTTGAAAAATCCATTTCGGGTACAATCTTTCGATTGGCAGCCATGGGAGGATGTTTTGTTCAATTGAAAGTGGATATGAGGTAGGGTGAAGGTTTGCTAGAAGTTGTAGGAAGGGTTTTGAATTTGTGGAAGAAGGAGGCACGACGCTGGTGGATGAGGCGCGGGCGCAGCTCGTGTTGAATTTTGTGAGTTACCGTTTTTTGTGAAAGAGAAAGGTGAGTTGGGTGGTTGAATTTTAAACCCACGTACAATAGTCAGTTGTTGGGTTTTTAGGGTTTTGAAATTTTGGCCCAAGCCTATATGAAATTCGGAAATACCGAAAAGGTCATGTCCCTTCTCGTAACGTGTAAAATGCAAATCCCCGCTTCATTACCAATCTGATTTGGACAAACGAATTGTCTAAACGATCAGTGTAAAAAATTCTATCTAATGGTATATCACATGCTTTCATCCAAGTTTGTATGACAAAAAAGATGATAGATAAATGCCTTAAAGCGTGTAGATGATATAAGTTGTAACACGAATGAGCTCTAAAAAAGAATAGAGTGTGCCAACTTGAAAGCAAAGTGTACGAATAGCGGAATGAATAAAAAAAAAGTGTTATGAGAGCAAAGAGAAAGGATGGTGGAAAGAATATAAAAACGTGAAATTAAAGACTAATTAATTATTATTTTTGGTTAAATTTTGAAAAATTGTAAAAATGTGGGTCATTTTCAGTCAGATTCCCAAGACTCGAGTCAATCCTAACCAGCTGGTTTGATTACTCTGTGAAGCTGGGCTCTGTGTTTTGGTGTAAGACACATGTAGACTATAAATACTGAACCCTCGCTTATCAGCTGAAGTCCAGGGCAGTCTAGTTCTCCTTGACTGCACGTCGTCTACGCACATAGGAACTTTTTCCAACACCAGGTGTGATGGTGTGAATTCTCCTCCAGATATCAAGTTGAATATCAATCGGAAGAGATGCAAAAACTTCAGAATTGGAAGGTACACGTCTCCATTGAGTATTGCTCGGTGGAGAATAAATGTTTTTAGATATTTTGAAAGGTTTTTAGAAAGGGGGGGGGGGGGGTAGAAAAGGAATTTTTGAATTTTTGTAATTTTTTGATAGCTGAAAATTTTGTACAATTTTGAGCCTTTTAACGTTAGATTCTCAAGACAAAATAGAGAGGTGGAGACAAAATATAGAATTAAATAGAGAATAGTATCACTTTGGGTTACTCTATTTTTTTTTAATGGTTCTCTCAAGTAAAAGCTATCTCTAACCATATAGAGGTTTTGACAAGAAAATAAAATTATACGTGAATCCGGTATCATTTTGGTTATTTCGGGGCGTATAATTTTCATTTTTATATCCTCTAGTTTTGAAAACTATGGAGAGATGTTTTTAAGATACTCGTACTAAAAAGTTGTGATTCTAAACTCTAATTTTTGAAAAACAAACAATAACAGATAATTTCAGGCAACTTTTGTGTCGCTCTGGGGCGAACCCAATCCAGGCAGACAGAGCTTCATTATACGGGTTGGGGGATTTACTGCGTAAGATATGGAATGTCCTGACTCGTGCGAATAGCGCGGTGATATAGGCGACCCTTAATAAGCAAAACTAATCTCAAATTGCCTCTAGATTGCATTGTTCTAGGGGTTGGTCTGTGTAGAATCCATTGCCCGTTTTGTTTTTCGAAAATCACATAACTATTGATGTATCAAGAATCTTGCATTAATAGATCAGAGAAAACAACATTTATGAAAGGGTGAAAGGGTCGAGAAGGGTTTTTCTTTTTTCCTTTTTGGGATTTTGTTCCTAAATTACAATAACAGAGAAGAAAAAAAGAAAACTACTAAGAAAAATCACTATGAGGAGAGTGATCCACCCAATAGAAGGAAAATATTTTTGAATTTAGGTGACTCAAATTGTGAACCATCCCATGGTTTGGCCTCCCTAGATCTTCCACCTCTTGTTTTGCAAGTACACAAATCTAGTGAAGCAGACTAGCTCTATTTCTAGATAATCTAGTCTCTCCTCTCCTACTCTGTAGTTAGCCCTTGTTAAAGTAATTCCAACTAGATTGTAAGACAAAACTCAAAACAACTAGAAATCACCCACAGAAGAAAAAAAAAATTGAATTAAAAGTGCTCCAATTGCCAACCATCCCATGGTTTGGCATGCCTATATAAGACGAAGCATGTTAAACAACCATGAAAGACAACCGTAACACACCTCCACTCAATCACCATCTCACCTCTGTTTTGTTTCACATCTCTTCTTTATAGAGAAAAGACTACTCAAACGTTAAAAATGAAGATTGAATGAAAGAACTTATGTAAGACAGAAAACTGGGAAATAACAGAAAGTAGAAAATGTAAAGTAAATTATAGAAAAAGAAAACTATTTTAAAAAGAATGTAAAATAAATAAATAAAAAATGTATACTTGCTCCATAGGGGTACACTACTCAAATCACGAGTAAAAGTGCTAACAAGGAATATGCAAGGTATACGTGGACTCAAGGCTCTGGCACTTACAACCACACGTTCCAAGTGGAGTGGTCCGGTTACCTAAGTTGATGTATTCTATTGAAGCAAATGTAAGAGAACGAATGGATTGGAAATACATCATGGAAAAGAGGATTTAATCCTCACAGATAGGATCCTATATAGTCGAGACTATATATGGGTTCATTTTAAGTCAGATTCCCCAAGACTATGTGTAAGAAGGATGATACATTATTAACTATATACTAATAGCCTAAACAATTGAGGATCAATACAGAAAAACATAGTAGAGCATTTACCCCCAAACAGAATGATATGATGCATGCGGAATGTAAGATGCAGAATGATAAGAGAAAGCTTCGCATCATGGAATTTATGCAATAACCCATCATGTTTGAATTGTCCAAGAGAGTGTGAGTGTGGTAGTAGTTATTCTTCATGAGGCTTCGATGATGCGACATATGGCAAACTGGGTTTTTCAACCACTTGAATAAAGGGATCATTGTATGCTCTCAAGAACTCATATTCCACCTTAGATTCTATTTTCTCTTTTTTTGGAACTTCAATCAATGCGGGGATCTTCTCAACTGGAATGATAGTCTCGGGAGTTTGTATGTTGGGCAAAGTCTCTTTACTGGGAAGGTTTAGAAAATTATGAAGGATTGCAAAGGCAATTGACTTATGTGCGAGCTTGAGGTTTCTTTGAAATAGTTTAGTGGTGCAGTCCTCAGAATTTGGTGGATTTTTTTATGAATAGAGGTTGGCTTTCGAGAGGCATTAACTCGGGAGAATGATGGTCGGGTGGTGGTTCTTCATATGATCTCTAGGACTGAAAGAACTCTTCATCTAGCTTTGGCGTTTCCATAAAATTATGGTTCATATCGGCAATATTAAGGATGTCACAAATTTGTTCCATCGATAAGTCTTTAACAGCCAAACTAAAATTAGATCCACTTTCCACTATAGAATTTATATCCTCCTCTCCAGGCACTTGATTTTTTTTGTCCTCATTGTCATTGTCCAAGTGTGTCGAGTCATTTTCAACACATGTTCTAGATTTTCTTCTGCCGAAGTGTTCTCATCCATGGGAGTACTAAGCCAAATGGGAGAAACTGTAACTTTAGGCATGTAATCATCATAAGAACTGGAATTCACACGATAGTCAGGTGAATGGTGATGGGGTTTTAATTAGTTATAAATATCAAGATGGCCTTTAGCAATTAGTTTTGTTATAGCAACACTTTATTCCTCTTGTTGGTTGGTTTTTGGACTGTGGGAAGAACATTAGTCTCAGACATGGTATTGATTGAAATAGATTGGAAAGAACAGAAGGTCTTGGCTATTTGTTGTATTTGAATTGTTTGCTAGGTCATTGCTTCGTAAAGTTGGCCTGTCATAGATAGTGGAGTGGGATATGAATTAGATATGGATGGTGATGTGAATGGTAATGGGCTATGAGTGAAACCACACTCTAACTGACCATATGGATACATGAATGGTGGTTGACTATCTGTGACAGAGCTCCATGAATTGTTTGCATGATTAGAAAACTTTAGGGTGTATTGGGTACTACAAAAGTTTGAAAATTGAGGTTCAAAATTGTAAGGATTTTCCGTAGTATACTCAACCTCGGCATATGATATGCATTGAGACGCCCAATGATAAGGACTACCACAACAAGAACATGGTTTTGTGTTTGCATTGTAATCCCATGACGATTGTTCCATATATTGGTAATCCATGAATGCTCAAACAAGAATGATGCACACAATCTGCAGAAATTCATTTGTGACCTTGAAGTTTTTGAAAAGTTTGCATGCAATGCCTGTAGAATAGATACTATGCCCTGTTTCAATTGAACAGTGGGCGCGAAACTGGGTTTTGGAAACTACACGCGTCAAGGGAGAAGATTGCTACTTCACTAGATGGTGTGCCACCAAGAATCTCACTCACGGTGAATCTGAGGGAGGGGAGTGAGTAAGGTGGTTGGTCCACTGGAATCTGGTAGCCTCTCTTTGTTCGTGCTAAATGTTTGTCCTAATGGACATGACTAGATTGGCTCTGCTTGATTGATTTTATCTTTTTAGTTTGGTCTATGTAACAAACAGTTCACGCAACGTCCGTTCTAAAGTGGGGCTTAATCCCACTTTTTATTCTTTTAGGGATCGGGTTTAGCCTTAGCGTTAAATGTAAAGACAAGACTGAATCGGAAATCACACAATCATGTTTGCATGCTTAGTAACATACAAGTATCCTCTTACACCTTGTAGCAAGGAGGTTTAGAAAGTACCGGCCAAGGTGTGCGTACACGACCCTTAAGGTGAAGGCGACGTGGTGGGGTTGACAAAGTGTTTGGTGTCTTGCGTGTCAACCCACAATTCTAGTGTTTCCTTATGGTTACAAGTTTAATCTATCTAAGACCCACAAGTTGGGTCAAAATGTGGCAAAGCCAATAAGATACAATTGGTTGCCTTTGTGGGCATAAAACAAAATTGCCTTCGTGGGCTTAAAACTATGAAAGCGTAAGCACGCAAAGTAACTACGTTTAGCTAATTAATTAACTATTCACTAGTGATTAAATAAACGAAATATTTTTCTTTATTTTGAAAGCTAGAAAGTGTTCGTCAAAGATTGGAACACCGACCCCCCAAGTTGGGTTTAAATGCACGAGCATGATATTACACTATTCGCCTCGCGCATTCAACCGATCCACGTTGGTTGAATCCCCAACTCTTGGTAAGTAAACTGAAACCAAAAAGACTATACTTTCAAAACTTCAACGATTTTGTATTTATCCTAATTAAATTTTCTTATGTTGACTTGACTATATGATATTATCTTAACTAACATGCATAAACAACAATTAATAGAAAATAAAACCTAAACATGCTACTAAATTCATTTTAATGTTTAACTTTACTGCTAGATTACTAATTCATTTTAAATAATTAATTTTTTTTAATTTTTAAATTCTTTTTTTATTGAATTTTTGGTTTTGAAAACTCAATACTTTACAAATCTATCTACTTTTTATCTACTAACAGTTGAATTAAACTAACTAGGGGAAATTAAAACTAACTTACATACGAAGGCTTAGAATCTTCATTGGAGAAATTAAAGGTGTGGCGTGGGTTGGACACGTGCGGGCGCGGCAAGGGCACGGGCGCGAAAAGGACGCGGGCGGGTGCGGCTTTGTCAGGTGCGGTGTGGGTCGATCAGCACCGTTTTGGCTCGTTTTTTCCCAGCAGTCTCCGATGAACCATCTCGTGCTATTCTCGGACTCTGTTTGCTCAGAAGTTTACTGGAAGTATAAGAAAAAGAAACATCAGTTACGAAAAATGAAAAAAACTTAAAAACTATTGAATTTAGATTGAGAAGGAGAATTTGAGAGTGTTGGTTTGCTTCATCTTCCTCCTTGTTCTAGATCCATGACGGCGGCGCCATTTGATTGTTGTGTAGTGGTGGAGTAAGGGGTTGTGTTCTTCATCTTAAATCTATGCAAAGGGGGATATTTTTTATGATGGAAACTCTTACTCTCTAAGCTTTTCTAATCAACTATGGGTTGTTTTTTATCAAAGTGAAAACTATTGTTGTTTAAAAGGAAGTTGAAAAACTAGAATTTGAAGGTTGTTTAATGGTGAAAACATGTGTGAAAAAAGTTTGTGTAAGATTGCTTAGTTACCAAGTAACACTCATTTGAACTTGTCAAATGAGTGAACTTGTGTTGGGGTTGTGAATGCAAAATTGGAAAGATGTAATGAAATTAGAGTAGTGGAAACAAGATTGAAAACTTTGTATTGAAGACAAATAAGAACTTGATTCATTAACTAAAGCTTGAAGAACATAAAAATGGAAAACAATGTAAATAACAATTAAACTTTTACATTTGACAACTTTGCCCTCATCTTTTAGAAATAAGACACCTCATTAGGGTTTAAGTACCTTCTTGAACAATCTTACTAAGGAAGCCCACTTTTGAGTTGAGGACATAATCTTTGGTCTTTTGGGTTAAGGGCATGACCTTCCGTCTTTTAGTTTTGAGTCCCTAACCGTTGACCGTTGAGTTTGACCTTGACTTTTTGGCACTTTTTCTCCTAAGTTGGAATCTTCCCAAGCAGCGTTGATAGCACCCCTTTCTGCGCTAAAATGCATGTATTAAGAGTATAAGTCATAAATGGCATGTATCCTGCAAAAGGTATCAAAAGCTATGAGTTATCTGTCCATTAAGCATAATAAGGGCATATTTGAAGCATTGTAAAGGTAGTTAAACGCAGTTAGGGACTAATCAACTGGTAAGAGTCACGCATGGCTTCTTTCAATACATGGGAAAAGGTTATGTTCTCCTTCATGAAGAAGTATTTTCTGCCTAAGAAAATAGAAGAGATAAGAAATAAGATACAGTTCTTCACACAGAGTTTGAGTGAGACATTTTCCGAAGCATGGGATAGATTCTCTGACCTACTCCATTCATGTCCTCACCATAAACTAGAAAATTGCACTCTTGTCCAATGTTTCTTCAAAGGTCTTCTCCAAGAACACAAAGTTCGTAACCCTCGACATCATGAGTAATGGTAATTTTTGGATAGAGGTGCAACTGAAGCTTTAACCTTTCATGAAAACCAAGCTGAAAAAAGTACCCATTGGGGTGATATAAAAAATTCTAGAATAGCCCAACCAAGTACATATAAGGCTAGCGGTATTTTTTAGGTGAAATCTGATCTTGAAATCAAAACTTTAATCGGAACCCTCACAAGAAAGATAGATGCCCTCACAACCAAACAAAAAGACCAAACTCCTCATCCTGTCATTAACATAACTACCTCACTATTCAATTTATGTTTAAGCTTAAAACATATAGATGCCACCTGTCCCTTGATCACAAACCTATCATCACTTCAACCAAAAGAAGTATGTGATTTCAATGTACCAAATGCACCATGGAGACAACATCCAAACTTCGCATGGACAAATAATCCATAAACCCAACCACCTCCAGGTTTCAATAAACCACCAAATACATTCAGACAAGTATATCTCGCATATTCTTTGTAAAACATTTTTTACTCGTTATTTGAGTAAGTGTGAACTTGTGGAGTGAGTATATAATTTTTCTTTTCTTTATTTTACATTTCTTTTTCAAAAAAGTTGTTTTTTTCTCTGTTTTATTAATGCTAGATTCTCGATACATCAATAGTCATATGATTTTCCAAAAACCAAAATGGGCAATGAATTCTACATAGGCCAACCCCTAGAACAACACAATCTAGGGGCAGTTTGAGATCAGTTTTGCTTATTAAGGGTCACCTATATCACCACATTATTCGCACGGGTCAGGACATTCCATGTCTTGTGTAGTAAATCCCCCAACTGGCGTAGCTAAAGCTTTACCTGTCTAGATTGGGTTCGCCCCAGAACCGACATGAAAGTTTCCTGAGATTTCCGGTTATGGTTTATTTTCAAAAATTAGCGTTTAGAATCACAGCTTTTGAGTACGAGTATCTTACAACGTCTCTCCATTGTTTTCAAAACTAGAGGATATAAAAATGAAAATTATACGCCTCGGAGTAACCAAAATGATCACGGATTCACGTATAATTTTATCTTCTTGTCAAAACCTCTATATGGTTAGAGATTTTTTTTCCTTAAAAAAACAAAAAACAAAAAACAAAAAAACAAAACAAAAAAAAAAAAAAAAACAAAAAACAAAAAACAAAAAAAAAACAAAAACGAGGCTTCTGCAAACGAGAATTAAACAAATAGAGTAATGACAAGATAGATTTAGTGGTGATGAGGGTTGTGTTCATCTTGAATCCTTTGTTTGGAGGATGGTTTTGATGGGTTGAAAAATCCCTCACTAAACTCTCTAAACTTTCTAATGGTGTAGTGTCACTTTACCTTGAAGAACATGAAGGACATGAAGTAAATAAAGCAAATAATGAAGACAACACTTTGTAGATTAAGTAGCTTAAAACAAACAACTTTTAATGGAAAGGGTTTTGATTGAATGAAGGGATGAAGAGATTAACTTGAAGAATATGAAGAAGATAAAGTAGAGAAAGCAAATAAGGACTTAGATTGAAATACTTGTAGTGAAAGAGCACTTGATTAGATGTTGCAAACAAGAAATGCTCAAATGAAACTTGATTGAAGAACTTGAAGAACAACAATGGAAATTGAAATAAAGCAAATAAAAGAAATTAAACACACTTGAAATTAAATGACTTAATGTAAATTAGGTTACTCTACTCCTAACAAACCAAATGGTTTGGACCCTAAAACATTGGATGCTTAATTCTCTACATCTCTTTGGTTTATATAGGACACCAATTACATTTATGCCCTTCCTTCTAGAAACAACCTTGTGGGGTTTTGACCTAAGCCCATACAATGGAATTCTTGATTTTGGCTTTAAGTCCCTGAATCCTTAGCATTCAGCTTTAAGTCCTTGAGTATTTGAGAGTTGACTTTGACAATTGACTTTGACTTTCTGGCACTTTTGCTCTTAAGCTAGAATCTTCCCAAGTAGCGTCAATAACAAGCCTTTTTGCGCTAAAATACACGCATTAGGAATATACGTCCTAAATGGCTTGTATCCTGCAAACGGTAGCAAAAGCAATAAGTTGTTTGTTCATTAAGTATAAGAAGGGCATAATTGAAGTATTGTAAAGGTAATAAAACGCACATTTAGGGGCTGATCAAGTAACCCAAAGTGATACTATTCTTTGTTTAATTCTATCTTTTGCCTCCACCTCTCTATTTGTCTCGAGAATCTGATGTTAAAAAACTCAAACTTGTACAAATTTTTGAAAAAATTCTTCCTTTCTATTAAAAATCTTTTCCCTTTTAAATTTTTGCCCTTCTCAAAATCTTTCTTTCTAAAAACTTTCCAAAAATTTCCAAAATGTCTTCTATTACGAACAAAAACCCTCCACCTAGCAAGACTAGATGGATCAGTTTCAATGATCGTCTACAAGGACTTCCTAGATAATTGCAGCTCAAGATATGGACACATATACCAAAAACCATTCCTGGCTTGGGTAAGAGTTCATACGCACGTTAGAGACAAGCTATGAGAGAAGGCTGGTGCTCAAACTGTCAAACACCAACTTGTCCCAGTCTTCAACCTCATAGTGAAAATTCAGTTTTCAAGGTTTTCATATGGCAGCCAGCCACCTATGCATCGAGCACAGCTGAAAAGAGTAATCCAACCATCTGGTTGGGATTGACTCAAGTTTTCAAAAACTTCTAAGTCTTGGGAATCTGACTTAAAATGACCCAGCTTTTAAATTTTCAATTCAAACTTATTCAAAACCCAAAAAAAAATTAATTAAAATTTTTCCTTCTTTTGTTTGTATATATTTCCCTTTAGTTCTTCTTCGTTCTTTCATTTATCTATTTTTCATCCACCATTGGATGTGAGTGTACCCTATACCCTTACGTATCATTTTCGATGTCGATCGTTTTGGTACCTCACGGGTCAAGATTAGACGAGTAACGAAGTGCGGATCGGTTGTTTGAAGTTGGCAAGGCAATAAGGACATGATCGAAATTACCTGATTTCATTTAGGCTTGGGCTAAAATTTTGAATTAACTTAAAAAGGCACATGCCTTGCACGTGCCATCAAATCTATTTATAAATCGCGACCACCCGACCGACATCATCGACCCCAAACTTTCCAAACCCTAGCCGTCCCAACCTAGCTCATGCTCACCGGTTATTATCTTGCGACCGCCCACTCACCTACACACACAACCACTCCAAATTTTTACAGTGAGCTCCATTTTCAACCCCCATTCCAACTAAAAACCCCAATTTCATCAATCCCTACTCTAAATGGCTCAAGTTCTAAAAATCGTGTCGGAGCAAAACTTTCAACCCTCTTCAATTCCGATCTGTTTGAAGTGCACTTCAAGGCTGAGATTAGGAGAAGAGGATGGGAACCTTTGGTTTAGGATGAGATTATTCTCCCTCTCTCACCCTTTTGTTTTATAACCACATGCAACGAGAGGAGGATGACCGCATCATGGTTGTCAGGGATGGCCACACGTTTGAGCACACTAAGGAGGTGGTGAGTGAGGCTTTTGGGATTCCTATGAAGGTCTATACTCAGATGGAACAGTCCCTAAAGAACAAAACCATCGATGTGATGATGGTAAAAACGCTTCTCGAAGGTAGGAAAAACCCCATGTCACACTGCGTGTTTCAGAACTCGCTGCGAAGGAATCAGTTGGCGGTATCTCAGTGGACAACCTTCAACTTGATAGGCTTTATCAAGCATTCTGATATCGTTAAGGTGATGCTCCACATCCTGTGGATTCTTCAAGAGCAGAAGAACAACTTCTGCATCGCCACCTTCGTTTGGGAGCAACTCTACAAACCCAGGAGGTTCACTGCCCTTCTACCAGTGCTGGTCAATAGGATCATGCAGCACTAGGGGTTCGATGCTATAGATGCTACTAGAGGTCCTATCTATGCCCACTGCGTCTAGAAACTCTGGCATCCACCTGCAGCCAGAGCTGCCGAGTAAGCACGCCCTACCGAGCCAGTGGACTGCTTCGCTGAAGGTGCCACTCGACATTTCACTCAGCCCATGGATGGAATTCATTTTGTCCATGAGGGCCAAACGATTCTGCACCAGCACATCCACCACCTTTGGCAAGGTCAACAAGTTATTAGAACGACTCAGTAGAATCTCAGAGAGGAGCAGCTGTCTTTCCAGCAAGAGCAATGTCGTTTTCAGCACAGTGTCACAAGAAGACTACAAAGCATTAGAGATGCACTCCCGTGTAATGATAGACACCCTAGGACCCGACGTCAACCAGGAGAAGGCTTCTCGACGTTGTGACGAGTCACGCACGTATTCTGACTAGGCAGCTCCCTAGTGTCCGTATAGATAGTTAATCATTTATGTTTTACTTTCAGTTTGTTTTCTTTTTAGCACTTATGTATAATTATAACTAGTAGTGTAATTTTAATATTGTCTGCTTGTTTTATTTGTTTCTCTTGAGGAATTTGGTATATGAGTATAAGATAATACAAATACATCATGCCAAAATTTTCCATTTTTTTTTTCCGCAGTACATATGTTTTCAAAAATATAAAAACCCAAAAAAAAAGTTCATTGAATAATTATCCCTAGCACAATAAACCATGTATTTCTCATTCTATATCAAACAACCCACGCCCCAAACTTATTTGGGGGTAGCGTATTTTCATCATGAAGAACAAAATACAGGTGTATCACCAGTTTTGCTCATGTTTCTATGGTAATCTTTTTCCTTATCTCTTCATATTTTGAGGACGAAGCATATTTCTATTTTTATAGTAACATTTTCTATAGTAGTATATTTCTTCCTTTCCACAAAAAATTTCGAAAAAAGACCAAAAAATTTTTTTTGTTTAGTATTAAAAGTCTTGTTTCTTTTTTCCATGATGAATAAAAAGTTTAGAAGTCTCATTATAGCAATAGAGTAAGGATTCGTTCTTCGAACTTAGACTAATATACGTACAGTAGTTTCTGCATCTTTTCATGAATGACATGCATAAGCATTTGATTATATATGGCAGTGAGTTTCTAAGACCAATGTTAAAGCAATTAAGTTTCATATCCTATGAGAATCTAGTCAAAAGCCTCATCTGAATGATTATTGAGTGATGGCACAAAGGATGTCCGGATAGAAAGACCACACGTCCACTTGCTTGATCACCACACCATATCCAAAGAGAGAATTTAGGCCCTTTTTGGATCAATATAGCCATATAAATGTTAAAACCCCAAAAAGATAGTTTTTCCTCTAGTTACACCTTTTGAGCCTTCACCAGATTCTAAAAGCCTTTTTATTCTTCACCATAAATCTCTAACCCATTACAACACACAATAAAAATCTTACCCATCTGACGAGTTGAGAATTGGATGGATATCAGAAAATGAAAGAGAAGACCTTGTACATAAATAGATCAGTTGCTTCAAAAAGAAAAGAAACAGAAGAAAAGATACACCTATCAAAAACCAAAACTCCAAAAAAATCAAAGGAGTCAAAAATCGAATCTCCCAAAAGTTCATAATCAAAAGGAGACGATATCCAAAACAAAAGAAAAAATAAACAAAACCAAAGTTAGAACTCCCAAAATTTTAAAATCATATGGAGTCACAAAGCCAAAGGGCTAAAAAATGAATCACAATTCGGAAGCAAAGAACAAAACAAGGTTCTTCTCTAGTTACAAGTATCTTGAAGACCCAATTTCTCAACTTCTCAGATTTTTGTTTTTCCTTTCCTTTTTCTTTTCTAAACTAGCACCCTAGCCCCGTAACTCCTAATAAAAGACCTCTAGCTTAATTAGGAATAGGATGGTGTGATAGTAAGTGGCAAGTGTGATCAATCGCCCCGGTTCATTTAGACATCATTCGTGTATGTGAGGAATATAAATGCCCGCTGCATTTTAGAGAATGAAACTTAAGTGAAGCTATCAGAGAGTTTGTAATTTAACACATCCCTATGAGAACCCACCTTAAGGACGCTCTCCAAAAGTTTTAGAAACAACTCTGCAAATGTTTGCACATTTATCTTTAGATGGTTAAATTCTATGTTCAAAGGCGCCTGTCCTTATTCCCCGCTAATGAGATGTATATATCTCTAAGAATAAATAAAGAGACAAGACCCTTTGTACTAGATAAAAGAAGTTTGTGAGTACCTTCTCTAGAAAACTCTCACAAGGCTTAAAGCTCGTCTACTAGGGAATTCCTAGTGGTTTAACGCCTTGTGGCATATGATTAATGCAATCGCACTCTGCAAAATGAGATTAGTATAATAATTAATAAATCACACATTTGTGATCTTAGTTTTTCTCTCATCCTTGCTTGAGGACAAGCAAAATGCTAATTGGGGGTGGTGATCAGCTCCCAAATGTGCGTTTTTTACCCTTACATTACAGCATTACAGCCCTTTTTACGTATAATAAAAAGATAACTCATAGCTTTTATTGCATTTTTCAGGTTACAGAGCATTTCAGGCCACTTATCATAAAAGTTGCATCTTAGCACTAAATGGAGCCTTATTTATGCTTATTATGAACATTCAACGCTCCTATGAAAAAGTGCTGAAAAAGTCAAAGTCAAAGGTCAAAGGTCAAGGACTCAGAACCAGAGAACTGAAAGTCACATCCTTAACTCAGAAGACTAAAGATGGATGTCCTTGATACAAAAGAAGGTTTGCTCTAAACCTAGCTTGATAAAGAAGAAATGAAAAATTAAAAGGAAAAAACAAAAAGGAAAAGCATAAAGCAACCATGGTGAGGTGTCTTGATTGTAGAAGGAGAGGGCAAATTAGACTTTTGTAAAAGTAGGGGTATAAGAACCAAAAAGTAGGAGTAGGGAAAGCACCTATACTTATTCTAGTGTCATGTAAGAGTAGTGTAGGATTTAATTTTCAAGTCATTTACATTCAAGTTGTTTTGCTTTTTGTTCTTCATTTTAATCAAGTTATTTTTTTCAAGTTTTTGTTCTTCATTTCAATTAAGTTAGTCTTTCAACTTTGTGTTTTCAATCATTCAATCAACAAAGTCTTTTCAAGTTTTCTTCAATCGTTAAAGTTGTTTATTTCCAATGTTTCTTCAATACAACTAGAGTTAACAAAAACAAGTCCTAAAAGCTAAAGAATCTACCTTTTCTCCTTCTTAACTACCATTCATCCAAGTTCTAAACAATTTATAGTGAACCTCAATCAAATAAACTTTGAACTTACCACAACTATAGCTTCATATACAATACACACAAAAGTTTTCTAGTCATACAAACAATTCATGGATTTCTACCACAAATAGTTAACCACCATTCATGTATCCATCTGGTCAGTTAGAGGGTGGTTTCACCCAAAGTCCATCACCATCCCTCTCAAATTCAGATCCCACTCCACCATGTATCAGAGACCAACTTTACCAGGTAATGGACGAGCAAACAACAAATTCAACAAATAGCAACGACCTTATGTTTTCTCCAATCCGGTTTAAAAGATGCCACATTTGAGACTAATATTGTTCCTACCAGTCCATAACCCAATCGAAACGTGGAACAAGGTATTACTATAACAAAGCCGATTGCTAAAACCCATCCTGATATTTATAACCAATTAAAACCCCATCACTATCCACCTGACTATCATATGAATTCCAGATCTTATGATGATGACTATATGCATGAGAAACCTCCAGCAGAAGAAATTCTAGAGCACGTGTTGGACTCGACAAACTTGGACAGTGACAGAGAGGACAAAGAAAATCAAGTGCCCAAAAAAGAGGAAATAATATCTATGGTGGAAAGTGAATCTCAATTTAGTTTGGCCGTTAAAGACTTATTGATGGAACAAATTTGTGACATCCATAATATTGGCGATATGAACCACAATTTTGTGGATACGCCAAAACTAGATGAAGAATTATCTGAGTTCTCGAGATCATGTGAAGAACCACCACCAAACCATCACCATCCTAATTTAACACCTCTTGAAAGCCAACCTCCATTCATAAAAAAATCCACCAAATTATGAGGGCATATTGCACCACTAAACCATTTCAAAGAAAACTCTAATTCGCACTTATGCCAATTGCCTTTGAGATCCTTAATAATTTTCTAAACCTTCCCCGTAAAGAGACTTTTCCAAATATATAAACTCACGAGTCTAACATTCTAGTTGATGAGAGCCCCGCTTTGTTTGAAGTGCTAGAAAAAGAGGAAATAAAATATTTCACATCATCTGACCTTCATGAAGGAAAACTACTACCACACTCATACTCTCTTGAACAATTCAAACATGACGGGTTATTTGATAACCACAAATTTGCTAAACACAATTTTAATACATAAACACTAATACCTAATCTAACAAATACATGATTAAGATTAATACTTTACTCTATATATATATATATATACTATCAAGTAATATAGATCTAGTAAAGGTTCGTTCCACTCTTAAACTATCAAGACTAAATATAATTCATTGTTTAAATTACAAAGAAATAAGGTGAGAGTAATAATATGTTGAGAGATGAATTAAACTATGATTATGTTATTGATTAAAAATTAACCTAATTTATCTAAGCAATAAAATATGTGAATCAAATAGAGAAAGTTAGAGAGAGATTGAAATACACTTTTTAATTCCTTAACATGCTATAATAGATATTGTTGAGAAACCCAAGTCTTTATATTCACACACAAGGTTCAAATATAAATCATAGACCTTTAATGATCCCTAATTACTTTATACTATCTCTTGTCATACACTAATTAGCATGAGCAAAAGCTTGTTTTCGATTCTCATGCCAAACTCACAATTCTCTAGTTTAAATTAGACTCTTCTTATCTCTAAGTCAAGAAAAACCTAAACTTGAAAATCTAAACAACAATTCTATACAAACAAATCAAGTCCTCTTAAAGTTTCATCCAAACTCTCTATAATGGGAGTTTAGCTTTGATTCATGACACTATCATAAGCAATAAAATAATAACAAAACATAATGTAAAAAAATAAATTGAATTGAATAATAACTTGAAGGTATTTTAATGGAGGTTGGAGGCTACAATAAGAAAACCTAAATTATATTAACTAATGGGAGAGAGAGGAGAGTTATAGTTTTGCCCTAAACCTCTTTATAAAGCAAAGATTTGGGCTACAATTTCATGCATGGGTTTGGGAGCTGTGTTTTGGGCCACTAAATCAAGCCCAAAACCTAAACACTTAAGTCCAAAAGGTACCTAACTGCTAGAATTTATTAAAATACCCAATTTGTCTACTTTTACTACTCTAATTGGGTCCAGGCCTGGACCATTAGAAAGACATTTCTGAGCCGGTCGTTTTGACATAAAATAGACCCAATTTTGAGGTCTGACTGCAACAATCACTACAACAAATATGACATATGACATCACTAATTTTAGATCACTTTCAGCGAAGTGATGTCATATGAAAACTATGACATCACTTTTCTCAGCATGTGATGTAATAATTATCACAATCTTTTTTTAACATCACTTATTTGAAAGGCTGATGTAGTAGAGTTGTACAACATCATTTTAATAAGTGATGTCGTGATAGTGATATAGTAACACCTTTTTACGTCACTCGTCGTGTCACTTATAAAGTGATGTAATATCTATGTATTCAACATCATTTTAAAAGTGTTGTCACTCACCGTGTCACTTATAAAGTGATGTAATATCTATGTATTCAACACCACTTTAAGAGTAACTTTGCCAAGTTTTCGAAATCACTTGTGATGTGACTTCCAGAAGTGTTATTATTGATATACTTATTAATTATTAAGTTAATTAGTTAGAAAAAATCATCTAAAAAAAAGGTTAAATAGAAATGAAACAGCACGTGATTGGTTTGCTAGACTAGCGCCTTTTAAATGAAATAAAAAATAAAAGACCGCAATTTTTTCTTGAATATATTTTGGTTTCCCTAGTTAGAATCGAAAAGACCATCGAAAAATTACTTTAAATAGAAATTAACCAGCCATTTGCTCGACTAGCCTTAAACGAAAATTAGAAATAAAAACCGCGAATTTGATGTTTTAATGGTGAGGCTCATGATCTAGCTAAATGGGCTTATAACTTGTCTGACATGAGTACTTTACCAAAATGTTGCACAGACTTTCAGTGTATCCCTTTAATTCTATAATATATATATATATATATATATATGTGTGTGTGTGTGTGTGTGTGTGTGTGTGTGTGTGTGTGTGTGTGTGTGTGTGTGTTGTAGCGGAAAAAAAAACATTTAGGAATTTTTTCTTGGAATTTTTGAAATTTCAAGAAATGTTAACCAAAAAATCCTAAATTCCGGTATTTGACGAAATTGTTGTTGTACTAGTTCAAGTTCAACAAAGGAGGAAAAACCCTTCTAAAGCCCTAAACCACTACTCTTCGCTCTCGCTTCCAAACCCAACCCTGTTTTTTTTTTGCAAATCACCATGATTGTTTACCGTCTCCAATCCCTACTTCGAAGATCATCACCTCTCTCCAAACCCACACAAAATACCACCCTAGCCTCCATCACTGCCACTTTTACGCGTTCATTTGCATACTCTTCCGCCGAAGAAGCCCCTAATAGAGCGTCGTAGACGCAAGCATCGTAACCGTATCGAACCCCCACTCCATGCTCTTCGTCGCGACCCATCTGCCCCACGCCCAGGTTCAGATCCAAATTCCCCTCGTTTACCCGACTCCACTTCTGCACTCACTGGTCCTCGTCTTAGTATTCACAATAGAGTCCAGTCTTTAATACGTGCTGGTGACATGCTGTGAATTCCCTTTTGCCTACTATTTGTTACCACTAGATAACTTGAGAAGTTGAGAGAAGATCAAATGAAGAGAAGATATTACTACAAGGCAAGTATGAAACTCTTTCGATGTATTCTTTATTCTTAGTAGTATGGTATTTTGGGTAAAATGTTTTTCTAGTAGTATATGTGATTGGTACTTTTACAAGGTGATACATAAGAGGCAAATACATAGAGAGTAAGAAACAACACCAACTCTATAAGATACAAAACTATAATGGTGCTTCTCATTTCACAAGAACTTGCTATTTATGCCAGATCTATACAACTGTAGGTCAGATATACAAGCTATGGTTATCTGGGTGTCAGCGGGAACAAAGATAACACTGCCCTCTTTTAATTCTTCGTTGCTAGATGATTCCGTTTGCATTATCCCTTGTCCAGATGTTACAATGAAAATGGAGGGTCCTGAAATTGTAGGAAATACTGTTGTTGCACGTTGAGGTAGAACGCAACAGTCTACCTCAAACTCGTCAAAAGGTGGTGAGTATCTTTTTGTGTATGGATCCAATGGAATTCCTTGCAGAATCTCTGGAAACCCCTGCAAAATACGTGCTAGACATGCTAGTTTTTCCAACACTCACCCTACTGTATTCACTTGTAATGCTATCATGGCTTCAATGTATCGCGCTGCTCGGTATGAAGAGGCAATTAGTCTATTACAATTTTTCTTTAATCAGTCCAATATAGTTCCTAATATTGTTTCTTATAATGTTCTAATTAATACCCATTGTGATGCTGGTCGAGTCGATGTTGCTCTTGATGTCTATGCTCATATTCTTGCTAATACCCCCTTTGGTCCCCCGTCTGTTACTTATCGCCATTTGACAAAAAGGCTTGTTGAGGCGGATAGGATTTCTGATGCTATGAACCTTTTTAGAGAAATGCTCAATAAGGGTCATGGAACTGATTCCCTTGTTTATAATAATCTCATTTCTGGGTTCCTTGAGTTGGGTAATTTGGAGAGAGCGAACGAGCTCTTTGACGAGCTTCGTGAACGTTGTCTTGTCTATGATGGAACTATTAATGCGACTTATATGGAGTGGTTCTTTAAGAAAGGAATGAGGAAATGAGCAATGCTGAATACTTGGATTCCAATATGGTAGTGATCTTAAATGACAGCCGACACACTTTACACCCGAAGCTAGAAGAGGGCTCCAAGACAACAATCAGTGCTTATATACTACTCTTAGCAAGCTCCAATCCAGTAAATCCTTTCGAAAGTTTAGAGAGGCCGCTAAGGTACTCTTCTCAGTTTTCCTTAGAGCATATTGGAGTGGTTTTTCATCACGAATTTATTGGATTGGAGCTGGTTCAATCTCATGCCATTTCTGTTGTGCAAGAGGGACAAAGAACTTGTGGTTGTTCATGCGGGCATGGAAATGGATCCATCACTTCAATTATTTCATGCAAGCTTCCCAGACAGGTTTTTGATGTGGGGATGGCTGAGCAACATGCAGTGACTTTTGCTGCTAGTTTGTCTTGTGGGGGACTGAAGCCGTTCTGTGTTGTTCCATCCACATTTCTACAGAAAGCTTATGATCAGGTTATCCTTCTTCTTATTCTAAACTTGAACATGTCTTTGATTAATTAGAGACTTCCGATGACATCTGCAATGTTATATCTATGCTAAACTACTGGTTCTACTTAATCTACTTGGAACAACAGGAATATTTTCGAGCTTGTAGGCAAGAAAATATAACTTTGCCTTCTCTATGAATTTTTTTTCTCATTAAATACTTATGGTGAGGGATAAAGAAGTCATGATTAGGGATAAAGTAACTTCTGTCGTGAAATAAATCAAATATCCTAAAAGTAATAATGTGATCTTTTTATGCCAACAAAAAATAGCCAAATTCCACTTTCCTTTTCATATGCAAGTAGAATCTGTACCATACTGATCGAACAATTCCATGCACAAATATTGGATAGTTTCACATATTGGATCCACTACATCAATATCATGATGCCTCATATTCTAGTGCTTTAACATATTTGCTTTAATATCCCAAATGGATACACAAGTATTTCTTGCATAGAATATATATAAAATGCATGGTTACTTCTTGATTTCCTCTGTTCTATATTTTTAAAATCTTCTAGTTGGAAGTAACACTCTCTCTCCCTCCCTCAACTTTTTGTTGTGGTCTTAGGTTGTCCATGACGTGGATCGGCAAAAGGTACCAGTGCGGTTTCCAATTTCAAGTGATGGACTGGTTGGATCTGATGGTCCCATGCTTGGTGGGGCATTTGATATCACATTCATGTCATGCTTGCCAAACATGATTGTCATGGCTCCAGCGGATGAGGTTGAGCTTGTAAACATGGTGGTGACTGCTACCCATGTAGATGATAGACCCATTTGCTTTCGCTATCCAAGAGGTGTCGTTGGTGGGATGAACAACTTTTAATGCAATGGAATACCCCTGGAGGTAATTACTGTACAATGTCTTTCATGTATGGACTTCCAGAACACACGTCTGTTTGTGTGGACGTGTCAGCATGTGAACTTACAGTTGAAATATCTTTGGCATAGCTCATGACACTGGTTCTACTAGTTGCCAGATTGGAAAAGGCAGGGTTCTTGTAGAGGGTAAAGATGTTGCTCTGCTTGGGTACGGGGTGATGGTTCAAAACTGCCTTAGGGCTCGATCTCTTCTTGCCAGCCTTGACATTCATGTAATTGTTGCAGATGCAAGATTTTGCAAGCCCCTTGATATCAAGCTTGTAAGGGAGCTTTGCAAAGAACACACCTTCTTGATAACAGTAGAGGAAGGATCCGTGGGAGGATTTGCGTCCCACATTGTGCAGTTTATTGCACTTGATGGACAGCTTGATGGCAAAATCAAGGTACTGGTTATCCTGTTTGTATTCAAGGACTTGTATAGGATTTTAGATGTCGTCTTTGAGCATGTTGATAGGTAATGAAGAGGTGCTCTCTTACACTTCCTGAAGCATTGGTGCAGCTTACATGCTATTGGTGTTACTACCCAAATCATTAACAGCTATTTAAATATTTTTTTCTGGGCAGACACAAGTTTTTGATTACTCCGCTAGTGATGGAGAAAAATAGACGACAACGTTTTTATTGTAAGTCAACCTCAACCAGCTTTTGGCACAGGGCTGGACCTGATCTTCTGTAGAACTTCCTTTGTCATTCAGGTACTATATTATGCGGATGTTCCGTCTGTTTATTTTAGGGTTTAGGGTTTAGGGGTTAAGGTTTATTTTCCTTTTATAAAATTTGCATTGATTTTCTAGTACAATGTTTCATACTGCAGAAAAAAGAAAACAGAGTGATTTGTTAGGCTGTGATAGGTTCTTGGATTAAATTGATTGCATCAAGCCAGGCTGTGATAGGTTCTTGGTTCTTGGTTGGGTGACTGTGGTTCTCTTTTGCTTATTCCGATACTGCAAATTAGATTTTGTTGGTATATGTTGGCTCGTTACAATTTTTTGTATATAGTGTAATATTTGTAATTGGAGATGATATTTGTGTGATGAATGTGATTTTAAGATACGTTTTATCTTTATTTGATGATAAATGACCAGGAAAATGGTATTATATTGGGATGATATTGACAATTTTATTTTTTTTATTATTTTGATAAATGGGACATCACTTTTAAAGTGATTTATAGAGTTATTTCACATCACTTTACAAGTAATTTGGAATTTGAATGAAACGTCACTTCCTAAGTGATGTTAATCGGCCTTATTGATTTCATTTAAAAAGTGATGTTAAACGTTATAACATCACCTGTGGACATCGATTAAAAAGTGATGCAAAGTTATAACATCACTTGTGGATATCAATTAAAAAGTGATGTAAAGTAACATCACTTGTGGACATCGTTTAAAAAGTGATGTGGAAAACCCTGACTTTTCACGTCGCCACCAGTTACATCACATGCAAAAGTGATGTCGTATATTTTTTACATCACTTATGGAGTGATTTTAAATGTCTTTTATGTTGTAGTGAATATAGCTTGTTGAAGTTCTATTGACTTTTTAATTTTTTTCTGCCCGAGTTGACTTTGACTTTCCAGCTTTGACTAGGCTTGAAAATGTTTTTTCTCCTTGAAACGTAGGCTTTAACCATAGAACTTCTCTAGCAATCAATTTGACTCATTTCTCTTACAAAAGTGATGTCTTTTTACACATATTTAACTCCAAGACCTGAAATACACAAAAACATGTAAACAGTAATAAACTTTCATTATTATAAACATAATTGGCCTAAATGGAATACTATTAGGGGCTTTAAACTACAGTTTTGGGCGCTTATCAAACCACCCCCAAACAGTATTTTACTTGTCCTCAAGCAAATATGAGAAATTAAAATAAGTGACCAAAAATATGATCCTAACTAGTCTCGTTTCGCGGAGTTCGATTGCATTGACCATATGCAATAAGACCTTAAACCACTACGAATTCCCTAGTGGACGAGTTACAGCCTTGTGAGAGTTTTCCAAAGAAGATACTCACAAACTTTATTTATACTACAACGACTAAGAAATAAAAGTAATGTTCCCTTAATTAATCTCAGATATCTATACATCTCACTAGCAATGAATAAAGAATAATTCTTTTAAAACCTAAGTTAATACATGCATAATAATCAAATCATCTAAAGATAGACACATGCAATGAACTATGCTATGAAATGCAATGGCAAGTCCATTTTTGAAACTTTTGGAATAGCGTCCTTAAGTAGGTTCTCAAAAAGAATGTGTTAAGACACAAATCACTCTGATTTTTCCACTCAAGTTCGGTCACTCTAGTGTGCAGTGGGCACACTCTTCCGCACAATCTTAATGACAATCCAAAGGAGTCGAGGTCAATAAAACACAACTACAACTTACTATCACACCAACCTATTCCTAATTGAGTTAGATGTCTTTATTAAGTGTTGCAGGGTGTAGGTGATGCTTTATAAAGGAAGGAAATGGATATTCAAATAAACAAGTCTGAGAAATTAGGGTCTTCAAAACATGTATCTAGAGAAATCCTTATTCTTACTTTGTTTATACACTTTGTTTCCATCCTTAGTCCTTTTGTTTTGGCTTTTGACTCCTTTTGATTTTATTTTTTTCGAGTTCTAACTTTTTATTTTATTTTATTTTTCTTCGGATGGAAACTTTCTTTTCTTTCCTCATTTTTCTTTTGAAGCAACTAACAATTATTGGTTTTCCACAGGTCTTTCTCTTTTTTTCTTCTTCATTTCATCCTATTTCTCAGACTCATTAAAAATGGATAGGCTGATTATTATTATTATTATTATTATTATATAAAAGGGTAAAGGATTTGAGGTTTATGAAAAGGTTAACGAAAAGCTCAGTGGGGCGACTAGCGAATAATAAATTTCATATAGGTGTGAATTTCTGGCTATATCAATCCAAAGAGGGCCTAAATTCTTGCTTAGGATATGGTGTGGTGATCAAGCAAGTGGACATGTGATTTCTCTGTTCGGAATTTACTTCTCCCTTATGTCATCACTCATATATTTCAGTCATATAAGGCTTATGGCTAGATTCTCACAGGATTTGTAAAATAAGTAGTTTAACATAGATTTCAGAAACTTAATGTCAAATACAATCATAGATGCTCATGCAAGATATTCATGAAAAGATACAATGACTATTACCTACATATTAACCTAAGTTTCTAAAAATTAGTCTTAATTCAAATGCTAAATGAGATTCTAGACTAATATTATCACAGAAAAGGAAACAATACCATTATTATTAAGTGCATAATATAACTAATTTTTATGATTTTTAACATTTTATAAAGAAAAGTGCATAATTTATATTCTAAAAGTGCCTAATTTTTGCAAATGATTTTATCCCACCCCCAAACAGTCAAACGCTTTGTCCTCTAAGTGTAAAGAGATAAGGAAAAAATATACAATAGAAACGTGACAAAAATTGGCAGTACCTGTAACATAATTATTATAAAGATGATATGATAACATGAAGCACAATCAAACTGTTACGTACTAAACGGGCACGGACTCTACTGGAGTAAACATGACAGGCAAAGGGTGGCAAAAAGTTTTGAAATAAAATACAAAAACACGCCACCCCCAAACAAAATTTGAAAACTCTTTTTAAGTTTATAAAATTTTGTTGCCTATACTCCAGAAATGTGGTATTGTACAAAAACTTGGGTCTTTTAAAGTCAGAATCCCTAGACTTACTAACATATGTTTATGTTTTTAATTTTTTTAATTTTTATATGTTCGATTTTTGGAAAAACAAAATTACGAGGAAGAAATAAAAATGAAACTCACTCCATAGCGAAACACTACTCAAACAATGAGAAAAAGTGCAAGAGATGAATGCGTGAGTTACATGAAATGTGAACTAAGGATCCGGCACTCACAACCACTCGCTCCAAAAGGAGGGTCCGGTTACCTTAATGGTGCACTCACATAATATAAGATTGGAATGGAGTACACCAAAAAATGAGTCTTTTATAGTCATATACTCGAGACTTTATCTAATATATATGTACATGCCGTTTACCATATTTCAACAACCGAAAAAGTCAACTATCACAACATGCACCCCCAAATAGAATCAAGCACCAAGACTTTCTATGACATGGCTTAGCGGAATGAGATTGAAGTCTGATGGGCCTAGAACTTAATCGAGCATGCAGTTTCTTCTTTGTCCTCCAACAAAAGGGTCTCCAAGTGAATGATCGTGAGAAAAGGAATTGTTGTGGAAAATACTTGGAATGTGGATAAGTGTTAGAATGAATGGGTGGAAAGAATGAGAACATGGGTTTAGCATAAAACTCATTGGTGGCGTGGGTTGGTATTATCACATATCTGAAAATTAAGGTGTCAGGTGGCTTTTTCTTGGGTATTACTTCCTCACCAGATGGATTTAGGAAGGCATGAATTGAACCACATGAGAAGCAAGAAGGTCAAGTGTAAGTACGAGGTTCCTTTGAAATAGTGGAGGGCGGGGATCATTCGTGATGGACGGTGAATGATTGGTTGGATTATGTGAGGTGGGTAAATCGTGCTCAGCTAGTGTTCTCAGTTCTATATTATCAAAGGCCTTGAGATATGCAAGACATTCCTCAATAGGTGGGTCAGAAGAATCAGTGGGATAGTGGTTTAAAATTTCTTCTTCCGTCATGGCATCAAGGGATGAATGAGAGTCAAGAGGACGTGACTCGGGAGGTGGCATAGAAGAGTTGCAAAAGAATCGAAGGAAATCTTCTTCAATTTCATCTATGTCTAGGAAGTCGAAATTGTGATCTTTGTCTTCTTCCATAAGATATCTACTAGTGTGGGGATGAAAGCGTTAGTTGCATTAATGTGAGATACGAAACTCTCAACAGCCTTCACTTCTCCTTTTACAGGCAAACCTAGTTGTCCCTGCTTGAGTCAAAAAATGTTAACCTCCACTGAAAGTTTCCCAAAGGAAAGATTCATCAATCCCTCCTGACAATTGATTTGGGCATTAGTGGTTGCCAAGAAAGGACGCCCTAAGATGATGGGAATAGAATCATGAGAAACTTCTATGTCAAGAATAACAAAGTCGGCTGGGTAGTAAAAAATCCTGAACTTTAATGAGAACATTTTCAGCGACACCTTTGGGGTACTTACTAGAACGATAAGCTAATGATTAGCTCCCAAATGTGCGTTTTATTACCCTTACATTACTACATTACAGTCTTTCTTACGCATAATGAAAAGATAACTCATAGCATTTATTGCATTTTTCATGTTACAGAGCAATTCATACCACTTATCATAAAAGTTGAATCTTAGCATCAAAAAGAGCCTTATTTACGCTTATTATGAAGACTCAAAGCTGCTATGAAAAACTCAAAGTCAAAGTCAAAGATCAAAGGTCAAAGGTCAAGGACTCTAACCCAGAGAGCTGAAAGTTAAGTCCTTAACTCAAAAGGCTAGAGACAGAAGTCCTTGACACAAAAGAAGGCTTTCTCTAAAACCTAGTTTGATCAAGAAGAAATCAAAAATTAAAAGGAAAAAAGCATAAAGGAAAAGCATAAAGCAAACTTGGTGAGGTGTCTTGATTGTAGAGGGAGAGGAAAAATCAGTCTTTTGTAAAAGTATAGGTATAAGAACTCAAAAGTAGGATGAGAGAATGCACCTAGACTTATTCTAGTGTCATGTAGGAGTAGTGTAGGATTTTATTTTTCAAGTCATTTACATTCAAGTTCTTTACTTTTTGTTCTTCAATTCAATCAAGTTATTTCTTTCTTTGTTCTTCATTTCAATCAAGTTATTTCCTTAAAGTTGTTCTTCATTTCTTCAAGTATTTCTCCCTTTCAATGTTTGTGCTTTCAATCCTTCATTCAATAAGTCTTTCTAATGTTCTTCATACAACTAGAGTTAACTAAACAAGTACTAAAAGAAACCTACCTTCCTTCTTTCTAAAACTCCTAAATCATTCAAGCTCCAAACAATTTATGGTGAACCTCTCTCAATACAACTTTGAAATACTAACTCAATACTAGATCTACTTTAAATGGCACTGCCGTCATGGATTGGAAGAGCATGGAGCTTTGGTTGAGAATCTAAGGAGGGAAGCATCACTCTCACCATTTCATTTCTTTTTTTTTTTTCATTTTCGTTGTTATTTTTCATTATTGGAAGAGCATGGAGCTTTGGTTGAGCATCTAAAGAGGGAAGCATCACTCTCACCATTTCATTTCTTTTTTTTTTTTTCATTTTCGTTGTTATTTTTCATTATTTTTCACTACTAATCTGTTTTATTCTAAATCTAGGATCAACATTTAATCGCTGGAGAGGAGCTGAAGCTGCAGCTGGAGGACAGAGCAAGTTGGCCAGAACCGACCTGGCGACTAACCGCTTGAACGTCAGCATTAGTGGTGGCGCGTGACCGCTCAGCCACCTTAGCATAGTGGTGTCTCGTTTTTTTCACAGTTCGAAGATTTTTTTATTCGTGGTTGCAACTAAGAATCCGGATTTTGTAATAGAGTAGTATAAATCAGTGGATTTTGTTGTAATAGATAGAGATAAAGAAAAAAAATACATAAATGAAAAGAAAAAGAAAAAAATGAGTTTTGGTTGATTATGTGGATGAACATGAGTTGAAACTTGCTTGAAGTTTTGAAACTTACCAAGAGTTAGAGTTTTCATTGCCTTGGGAAGTTCAAGTGTGCGAGGCGAGTCGTGAATCATACGCTCGCACACTTTAGATTAACTTGGTAATCAACACTCTAATTATGTTTAACTCTAGTTAATCTAGATAATCTATCTAACCTAGCTAATTTATTAGATTAGTCATAGTGTTAGTTTACTTTTATGTTTTGGACCCTTGAAGGGAAAGTTGTTTAATTATCAAAAACCCAGATTGTGGGATTTTTAAGTGGACCTTTTTTTGTAACCTAAAACAGAGAACGCTCGAACAGTTGGGCTTGATTCTCATATCACACGCCAACCAACGATGCCTTCTCCTCAAGCAGCGTGTAAGCACGGCTTGAGAGGTAAACTATAAACCTCCTAGAAGCTTATATAAGAGGATACCTTGTATGTTCAAGCATACTTACGTGATTGTTTGAATTTTAATTTCCGCACTGCAATTTACATTCACGCATAAGGCTAAACCCGAGCCACATAACAACCATTGGGAAGTCATTCCCCAATGTAGATAAATCGGACATTGCTTGATTCTTGAAGCCCTATACCAAACAAATAAATTAAAATCAATCAACTAGAGCCTAAAGTAGTCACGCTTCTCCAGAAAAGGACAAAAATATAGCCACGAGAATTTAGAGTAATCAGTCACTAGATTCCGGTGGACCAACTACCTTCCTTACTTCCCTCCCCCAGATTTATTGTGAGTGAGATTCTTGGTAGCACACCACTTGGTGAAGTGATTGCCTACTCTTCTGAGCCATGTAGTAGATCCATCCTTGAGTAGGGCATAGTAAATTATAGACCCAGCAAAGATTTTCAAAATTCCAAACTTGCAAAAACGAATTTCGGTTGCTTGAGCATACACTCCATAGTTTGTGCATGTTAGGATAGTTTTGTTGTCTTGTTAAAAGTGCATGATACTGCGTTCAGGCACTACAAGTATTAGTAAGAATAAAACTTACTCACGTAGGATAGCACGTCGTCCTAGACAATCTCCAATTTCTCGTCCTCCACCTACTAAGATAGTCGACGAAGTAGTGCAAGATGAAGTGCCTCCCTCCAACTTCTACAAACCTTTGCAAGATGGACCTCCATCTTGTATAGAACTCACACCGCTTACGAGCGATTTTCGCATTTCACCAAACATGTTCAATCTTCCACCCATCTTTCACTGGTTTGAACACGAGTTACTGTATGAACATCTATGCTGGATACATGAAGTATGTAATACTTTCCACCATCTGGGCATCACCGACAATCAGGTGAAGCTACGAGTGTTTCCTTTCACTCTAGCTGGTAAGAGTCACGCATAGCTTCTTTCTCAGATTCCGATTCTTTTGATACACGGAAAAAGGTTGTGTTCTCCTTCATGAAGAAGTACTTTCCGTCGAACAAAATAGAAGAGATAAGAAGTAAGATACAGTTGTCCAAACAGAGTCCGAGTAAGACATTTTCCGAAGCATGGGATAGATTCTCTGACCTCCATTCATGTCCTCACCATAAACTAGAAAAATCTAATCTTGTCCAATGTTTCTTCAAAGGTCTTCTCCAAGAACACAAAGTAACCCTCAACATCATGAGTAATGGTAATTTTTTAGATAGAGGTATAACCAAAACTTTAACCTTTCTTGAAAGCCAAGCTGAAAAGAGTACCCATTTGGGCGATATAAACAATTCCAGAATAGCCCAACCCAGTACATCTAAGGCTAGTGGTATTTTTGAGGTGAAATCCGATCCTAAAATCAAAACTTTAATCGAAACCATCACAAGAAAGATAGATGCCCTCACAACCAAACAAAAAGGCCAAACCTCTTATCTTTTCATAAACATAAATACCTCACCATGCAATTTCTGTCTAAGTTTAAATCATATGGATGTCACATGTCCCTTGATCATAAACCTATCATCACTTTAACCAAAAGAAGTATGTGCTTTCAATGTATCAAATGCACCATGGAGACAACATCCAAACTTCGCATGGACTAATATTCTACAAACCCAACCACCTCCAGGTTTCAACAAACCACCAAATACATTTAGACAAGGATAAGGTACATATAACAATAAGAACAGAACATTGGTTCCATCCCAATTTAACCAGAACAACCAAAACCCACCTATTAACAACAAAAGAGACCTAGTTCCAGTTACACCATCAACTAGTGTCCAAACAGATAAGCCCACCGAGATAGTGTTATCTGTCATGCAACAACAAACCCAAATTATAACCTCCATGCAACAATCTCTGAACTTGTTAGCCCAAGACAAAACCCAGAAAGGTGTGTTCCCAAGACAAGCTATTCTAAACCCAACCTTTGAAGCAACAAGTGACGTGAACAAAGTTGGAGCGCAAAAACTTCTTTCATGATCATCTTATCTATGAGGATTAATCCTCTTTTCCATGATGTATTCCTTCCCCATTCCATTCCATCTTTTACTTTAAAAGGAATACATCAATAAAGTAACCAGACCCTCCATTTGGAGTGTGTGGTTGTAAGTGTCGGAACCTTAGTCCACGTATATCTCGCATATTCTTTGTAAAATATTTTTTACTCGTCGTTTGAGTAAGTGTGAACCTATGGAGCGAGTATACAATTTTTCTTTTCTTTCTTTTACATTTCTTTTTTAAAACTGTTGTTTTCTCTATTCTATTATTGATAGATTCTCGATACATCAATAGTTATGTGATTTTCCAAAAAAAAACAAAACGGGCAATGGATTCTACATAAACCAACCCCTAGAACAATGTAATCTAAGGGTGGTTTGAAATCAGTTTTGCTTACTAAGAGTCTCCTATATCACCGCGCTATTCGCACATGTCAGGACATTTCATGTCTTGCACATTAAATCCCCCAACTCACGTAGCTGAAGCTCTGTCTGTCTAGATTGGGTTCGCCCTAAAACCGACGTGAAAGTTACCTGAGATTACCTGTTATGGTTTGTTTTTCAAAAATTAGCATTTAGAATCATAGCTTTTGAGTACGAGTATCTTAAAAACATATCTTCATAGTTTTCAAAACTAGAGGATATAAAAATGAAAATTATACGCCCCGGAGTAACCAAAATGATACCGGATTCACATATAATTTTATCTTCTTGTCAAAACCTATATATGGTTAGAGATATTTTTTGCTTGAGAAAACCATCTATAAAAAAAACGAGGCGTCTCCAAATGAGAGTTAAACAAATAGAGAAACCCAAACTGATACTATTCTTTGTTTAATTCTATTTTTTGCCTCTACTTCCCTATTTTGTCTCAATAATCTGACGTTAAAAGACTCAAAATTGTACAAATTTTCTAAAAATCTTTTCCCTTCTAAATCTTTCCCCTTCTCAATCTCTCTCTTTCTAAAAACTTGCAAAAAATTTCAAAAATGTCTTCTGTTACAAACAAAAACCATCCACCTAGCATGACTAGATGGATCAGTTTCAATGATCGTGTGCAAGTATTTCCTAGAAAACTGCAACTAAGAGCATCTTTAGTAGAGCAACCAAAAAAACACCAAACCAAAAAAACACCAAGCAACTTTAGGAGCAACATCAAAAAAACACCAAGCAACTACGCAGTTTTGGCAAAACTGCGCCACTAAAGCCCAACTGACAGGCCCAAGCCCACGCGGTTTTGGCAAAACCGCACGGTGTTCTGAACACCGCGTGCTACTTTTATATAAACAGCTTTAAAGCCGCGAGGTTCAGTCACTTTCACCTCTTCTCACAATTATAAAACCCTCTCCTTAGTTTAAAAAAAACAAAAAGCTACCTAAACTCTTAAAATTTGATATTGATCCTTTTGAACCTTTCGACGGTGATGATTGGCAGTACACAGACGACATTGGCGATAAGGGAGAAGAACCTGAGGAAGTAGAATACGGTGGGGGAGAAAAACCCGAGGATGTCGCGCCAATTGATAGACATCCCTATGTACTGGAGTATCAGATGAACGACTTCGATTGGCAATTTGCACCTGGAAAAGCACTTGATATGGAAGTTGTGTCTTCTACACGTGATACAAAACACGTGTCGAGTGTAGTGGCTAATACTCAGGTAATTAATTAGTTTTGATTAAATATTTTGAATATTAATTAGTTGAGTTGGACCAATTAATTATTTATCTTATACGCATTATTTTTTTTTTATAATATCAGCATGTTGTTGACTACCGAGTTAGATCGGCTTTACTTGGTGTTAGAGAGTGGTGGAAGGTTATTAGGAGTTTGGATGAGTTTGTACATATTAGAGATAATATTTTGTATACACCTTTGGGTATTTTGATTGATGTGGATTATGAGAAGGCTGATTGGGCAGTGGTCATAGCTTTAGTAGAAAGATGGTGGAGTAGAACTCATACATTTCATTTTCCTTTTGCGGAGTTAGGGTTCACACCACTAGACTTCACTATGATTTCTGGGTTGAGTATTGGTATAGGCCAACCGATACCTTTTCATACAAATTATGAGAATATGGATAGTATGCTTATGAGTTTTCCTTGTTTGGGTGCGGATGCTTATGATTCTTCTGGGATTAAGCTATCTCATATTAAGACTACATATGTGGAACCCCTCTTGCATCCTGATACATGAGCAGAGTTAGCTTTGACTGTTCTATCCGGTAGTGAGGGTGCTGATCAGTATGTTAGGGCTTTTTTGATGTTTTTTATTGGGCATGTTTTGTTTCCCAATGGTCATTCTACGATACGACTGGGATATTATGCTTATGTATCTGATTTGCATACTATGAGAGATTATGACCTAGGTAGCTCAGTATATGCCACATTGATATCGGCATTAGATAAAGCTTCACAGACATTCAGAAGTAGAAGTCCTCAGATTGCAGGATTCACGGGACTTTTAGAGATTTTGTTTTATGAGTACTTTCGATGTCTTTGTCCTAACATAGACATGATTGCTGATACTCGCCCTAGATTTGCTAGTTGGTCAGGGCCTCACTTGACTCGTAACAGAGGGCAGATTAGGAATAATATCTGTATGGCTCGTGCTCAGATTGATATTAGATCATTGTCATCTATTGAGTGGAGACCTTGGCATTTGTCTACTGCCTTTGATGATCCAGTTGTACAGCATGCTTGTGTGTTGTCACGTCACAGAGTTGTTTTTGCCACACGTGACTGTCAGGTTTGGTACTGTGGCGACAGATGTTGGAGGTAGATGACTAGACGTTATGGAGTTCCATGTGCTCCCATGCCAGATGTTAGTGATGCAAAGTCGTGGGATAGAATTCAAGTTCATGAAGTTCATGTTAGTGGTGGTCCTTGGCCAGATGCATCTTCTTTTGTTGTTGAGCAGACTGCTGATCAGTATTATAGATGGTGGAACCGTGTCTCCATAGGTCCGTTGTTGCCTCCTATTGGTCGGGCTAGCAACTTCGAGTTTGTGGGCCTGGAAGGGATGAGACGTGAGCTACGTATTCCTCATCTACCACAGCCTGTTTACAACCCACAACCTCTGAATGCATATCGGCCGACTCACGTAATGCGCCGGTAATCCTCGGATGTTTGCGCGGTGGGACCGATGGGGAGCCTACTTATGTTTCCATTCCTGAGGTGCCTCATGATTGTTTCTCTGAGTTAGAGCCGCATATTGATTAGTATACCATGGTGAGTTTAATTGTTTTATTTATCTTCTTCATTATATATATAATATGTACTCACACTGTATTTTCTTGGATATTTAGGCTGAGGTTCTAGAAAGATATTAGAACTAGGTTCTTATGTTTGATAGGATGAGGACTGCCCTGTATCATTATAGCCAAGAAAGAGATGAGGCATATTCTCAGACATATCAGCAATCCCAGCGTGCATATGACGAGACTCGGAAAGCGTATGAGGATATGCAGCAAGTGTACAGGCAGCAACATCAAGGATATGAGGAACTTCAGGCTGAAGTAGTTAACCTCCTTGCAGACAGAGAAGATCATCATTCTCAGATTAGGAACTTAGAGGAGAAGCTTCGGAATGTCCAAATAGAGAGAGGAGAGGGATCGAGTGGTAAGGGGGGTAAGAAGAGAGCTAAATAAATTTGATGTAATATGATAGGTTTTGAATTATTTAGGATATTATATGATTATATCATAATCATAGGTTTTTAATTTCTTTAATTTTTTCGATTTTGAATTACAATTCTTAATTTCTTCAATTGCACAATTGTTAATTTCTTAACTTCTATGCACAAGTCATAATTTTTCAAGTTCTATGCACCACAGTTCTAATTTTCAGAAAAAACGTACGCGGTTTTGGCAAAACCGCACCCATTGAAGCCCAAGCCCACGCGGTTTTGCCAAAACCGCTCCATAGAAGCCCATTTAGCAGCCCAAGCCCACGCAGTGTTGGAAAACCGTGCGGTTTTGGCAAAACCGCGTGAGTGATTTGATACAGCACCAAACCTGGAACCAAATATTGGTCGATTTGGTGTTTGGTTTGGTGTTTTTTTGGTGTTTTCATCAACATATAGTTCTCCTGAAGTTGAAAAAACATGATGCTAGGTTGATATCACTGCTAAAGATGCTCTAAAGATATTGACACATATACCAAAAACCATTCCTGGTTTGGGTAAGAGTTCATACACACATAAGAGACGAGCTATGAGAGAAAGCTGGTGCTCAAACTGTCAAACACAAACTTTTCCCGGTCTTCAACCTCATAATGAAAATTTAGTTTTCAAGGTTTTCATGTGCCAGCCACTTGCGCACCGAGCACAGCAGAAGAGAGTAATCTAACCATCTGATTGCGATTAACTTAAGTTTTCAAAAACTTCTAAGTCTTGGGAATCTGACTTAAAACGACCTAGCTTTTAAATTTTTCAGTTCAAATTTATTCAAAACCCAAAAAAATTAATTAAAATTTTTCCTTATTTTGTTTGTATATTTCCCTACAGTTTTTTTTTCTGTTCTTTCATTTGTTTGTTTTTCATCTACCATTGAATGTGAGTTTACCCTATATCGTTGTGTAGCATTTTCAATGCTGATCGTTTTGGTACCTCACGGGTCAGGATCGAACTAGTAACGAAGCGCGGATCGGCTTTTGAAGTTCGCAAGGCACTGAAAAAGGAAAAATTGTGAGGTTTTAGCATTAATGATGGCAAATAAGGGGTGATTTGGTGTTTAGGGGTAAAACAGTCTTTTTAGGAAAAAAAATTTAGAAATTAGAAAAATAACATGGAAATAGTGAAATCGAGAGAACTGAAGGGTAGTCCTAGTACTCCTAGTACTAGTGAAAGTGAGGTAGAAGAGATGGAAGCACTGGTGTTAAACAGATTTGGAGAAGGGTCGCTGGAGAAAATGTTAAGTAAGAGAATGATGAAGATTCACACGGATCTGCTTCAAGGAGAACCAAATGAAGAGGCCCATGTTAGTTCAGGACACAACAAAGCACTAGTGGTGTATGAGGAATCGAAAACACAAGAGAAGGAAGAAAACAGAGTCGTGGAGAAGGAAAACCCTAATCCCGAAAAAAGTGGATCTGGAGAGAAACAGTCTTCTTGGGCTTAAATACTTGGACGTAAGGCGGTAAGGAAGAATAACCTAACGTACATTAAACCAACATTTGTTGATGGGAAGCCAGTAGTTCACGTAAAGTCAAGCCAGTTTGAGCATGTTATTAAGAAGTACGATAAACTGGTGGTGGGCAGTTTCGTTGGGAAGAAACCAGGGTTTATGTTTGTGAAAGATGTGGTGACTCATTCATGGCATCTGAAGCATAAGTTTACAATGAAAACTTATGGAGATTCAATGTTCACGTTTGAATTTGAATCAGAAAATGATCAAGAAACAGTTCTGGACATAGGAAGCTTCCATATTGCAAGTCAGTTGTTCATCGTAAGGCCATGGAAACTATTCGTAGAGGCAGAAACGAAGGAACTAAAGACGATTCCGATATGGATTATTATGAAAAACTTCCCATTGGAGATGTGGGATTCAAGGGGGTTTAGTCAGGTTGCAAGCGCAATAGGAATACCGATGTTTCCTGATAAACCAACGGAGGAGATGACCAGAACCACTTATGCAAGAATCTATGTTGAAGTCGATGTGGATTGCAAGTTCCAATCAGAAGTACCACTGGTGATAGATGAAGTTAAAGCGATGAGCATTCTAATAGAATACAATTGGAAACCACCAATATGCAAACACTGCAAAGTGTTTGGACACAATGATTCAAAGTGCCCGAAGGTAGAAAAGGTGAACAAAGGGCAACAAAAGATTTGGCTGAAAAAGGGAGATGGGTTGGAAGACAAAGAACGAGAGAGTGAGACACCAGTGGTACAAGATAACATCTTATTGTCTCATGAGTTATTGCATAATTATCATAGGGATAAGGAACCTCCGAGAATGGCAGCAAAGATAGATCTGAAAAAGGCATATGATTCAGTGAGATGGGAAACAGTGGAGTTTGCATTGACAAGGTTTGGATTCCCAACGAGATTCATTAGATGGGTTATGGCATGTATTCAGACACCGTACTTCTCTATTATGATTAATGGAGCGTCTTATGGATATTTTTTGGGTAAGAGAGGAATAAGGCAAGGGGATCCAATGTCACCGTATGTATTTGTCATGGTCATTGAGTTGTTCTCAAAACTAATGATGCAAAGTGTGGTGAAGGGAGATTACAAACTTCATTATAGATGTCATGATCCAATGATAATGCATTTATCCTTTGCAGATGACTTGATAGCATTCATGCATGGAGATTTGGGAACAGCAAATACACTAAAGGCTACACTTGAGGAGTTCAAAAGATGCTCAGGATTAGAAGCTAATATACAGAAAAGCCAAGTATTTTACAATTCTCTAAAGGGTTGCTGCCAATGAAGTACTTGGGAATGCCACTCATCACCATGAGACTTACCTTTATAGATTGTATGCCACTTATCACAAAGGTAACAAAGAGAATTCAAGGATGGAGGAGTAAATTCTTGTCTTATGCAGGGAGATTGCAATTGTTGAAAGCAGTGCTCAATAACTTAAGTGTTTATTGGTTGTCATCTTTTGTCTTGCCTCAAAGGGTAATTGATGAAATCAATAGATTATGTAGAAATTTTCTATGGACAGGGACTGATGGGGACACATCTCATGCTTTGATCAGTTGGAAGGACTCATGTTTACCATATAGTGAGGGAGGACTTGGGATAAGATGTTTGGGAACTACAAATCATGCAGCAAACTTACGGCATCTCTGGAATGTAATAAGCAAGAAGAATACACTTTGGGTGAGTTGGATACACAAAAATAAGATCAAAGGGAGGAATATATGGGATATTAAAATTCCAAATGACTGTTCATGGAGTTGGTGAAACATCTTAAAGGAAAGGCCGAGAGCTAAAGGGATGGCGCTACATTTGATTGGAGATGGGAAAGAAACAAGGCTATGGAGTGATCCATGGCATCCTCAGGGCATATTGAAAGATAAGTTTCCTAATGAATTTCGATACTTAAATTACCACAGGAATAGTAAGGTTGCATGTCTAATAGAAGATGGGCAGTGGCAGATTCCACTAAGGTTCAGGAGGCGGTGTACAGAACTAGTGCAAGACATCGAAAGGGAGGTCAAGTTGCATAAGGGGAATGATGAGATAATATGGGCTGCGATAGTAGAAAGAAATTATACCATGAAAGACACGTATGAGGGACTCAGACACAAGAAACAAAGAGTAAATTGGTCGGGGTTAGTGTGGTTCAGTAATCGAATACCAAGGTACTCATTTATAAGTTGGTTAGTACTGAAGAATGGATTAAAGACATTGCAGAGGTTAAAAGAATGGGATGTAGTCGAGGCTGATTCTTGTGTGTTGTGTAACACTGGAGTGGAAACAGAAGAGCATCTCTTCTTCTTATGCAGATAGGCTAAACTAGTATGGGAGGAATTGCTTATGAGAGCAGGCTATAACAAGATTAGAGAGCAAACATGGCAGGAAGAATTGAATTGGGTTATGAATAGAAGTAATGGGAAGGGGGGAAAGCAAGATGCACTAAAACTTATTTTTACAGGATTCATATATTGGGTTTGGAGTGAAAGAAACTCAAGGATTTTTTAACACAAAGCGAGTAGTGAACAGCAGCTGGTGGAAGCGATAATGAGAGAGGTAAGAGTTAAAGTACACGCGATCAAGATAACAATGGAGGCCGGAGCTGAGAAGCACAAGTTTGAACAAGACTGGAACAGATGGGTAGAGGGGGTGAAGCATAAAACCATAAAATGTAAATGGAAGAAGGCGGTGGCAGGAAATTACACTTTAAACACGGATGGAAGTGTAACAGGAGTGAGAGGGCAATGGGGAGCTGTTATACAAGATAAAGAGGGGGATGTGGTGGCAGCAGCGCATGGGGTTTCAGAATTTCATAATATAGCTTTAGTGGAACTACAAGGATTAGAACAAGGCATCAGGTTAGCATTGGGCCATAATATTAAGAGAATATAAGCCCAAACGGACTAAGAAAATGTGATGGCATTTATCAAGACCAGGAAACATCCATGGAGAGCGAGGAAGCAAATAAAGAACATCCAGCAGGAGTTGAATATTTCGGAATAGAACATATATACAGGGAAACAAACATGTTAGCAGATGCAATAGCGGCTAATTCCCCAAATGTTAGTTATCATGAAATTGTAATTAGCTCATTAGCAGATGATGTAATCAAAATAGCACATGATGATGCTATAGGAAGAGAGTATGTGAGGAAGTGATTGTAAACACAATTTTTTTTTATGATTAATAATAGGGGTAGGGGTCCCCGTTAACAACCTCGCTTGCCAATCAAAAAAAAAAAAAAAAAAAGGACATGATTGGAATTACCTGATTTCATTTGGGCTTGGACCAAAATTTTGTATTAACTTAAAAAGGCACGTGCGAGGCACATGCCATCAAACCCTTTATAAGCCTCGTGACCGCCTGACCGACATCATCATCCCCAACTTTCCCAAACCCTAGCCACACCAAGTCAACTCACACTCGCCCCTCTTAAGCTCGCGACCACCCAACTACCTATATACACCACCACTCCAATTTTTTACAGCCTACTCCATTTTCAACCCCCATTCCAACTAAGAACCCCAATTTCATCAATCCCTACTCTAAATAGCTCAAGTTCTAAAAATCGTGTCGGACCAAAATTTTCAAAACCTCTTCAATTCCGATCTGTTTGAAGTGCACTTCAAGGCTGAGATCAAAAGAAAAGGATGGGAACCATTGGTTTTGTTGGAAGGTGCGAGTTATTCTCCTTCTCTCACTCTTTCATTTTATAATCATATGCATAGAGAGGAGGATGACCACATCACGGTTGTCGTGGATGGCCACACGCTCGAGCTAACTATGGACGTGGTGAGTAAGGTTCTGGGGAATCTACTAATAGCTTATATTTAGATGGAACAGTCCCCAAACAACAAGACTATCGATGTGATGTTGGTAGAAACGCTTCTCGAGGATAGAAAAAATCCCACGTCACACTGCGTATTTCAAAACTTGCTACGAAGGAACCAGTTGGCGGTATCTCAGTGGACAACCTTCAACTTCCCAGGCTCAGCCAAGACTTTTGATATTGGTAAGGCGATGCTCCACATCATGTGGATTCTACAAGAGTAGAAGAACAGCTTCTGCATTGTCACCTTCGTTTGGTTGCAACTCTGTAAACCCAGGAGGTCCACCGCCCCTCTACCAGTGTTGGTCACCAGGATAATGCAACACTGGGGAGTTTGATGCTATAGATGCTTTAGTGGAGGTAAGAGATGTTTCTATAGGTCCTATCTATGCCCACTGCGTCCAAAAAATCTGGCATCCACCTGCAGCTAGAGTTGCCGAACAAGCACGCCCTACCGAGCATGTGGACTACTTCATTGAAGGTGCCACTCGACAGTTCACTCAGCCCATGGATGGAATTCCCTTCCTCCATGGAGGCCAGAGGATTCTGCACCAGCATGTTAACCAGCTCAGGCAAATGCAAGGAGTCATTTTAGCGGCTCAGCAGAACCTCAGAGAGGAGCAACACTCTTTCCAGCAGGAGCAGCGATGTTTCAAGCACAGTGTCACTAGAACACTACAGAGCATTAGAGATGCACTCCCGCGTAGCGATAGACACGCTAGGACCCGACGTCAGCAAGGAGAAGGATCTTCTCGACGTCATGACGAGTCACGCACGGATTCTGACTAGGCAGCTCCCTAATATTCGTATAGATAGTTTATAGTTTATGTTTTATTTTCAATTTATTTTCTTTTCAGCACTTATGTATAATTAGAACTAGTAGTATAATTTTAATATTGTCTACTTGTTTTATTTGTTTTCTTGTGGAATTTTGTATACGAGTAGAAGGTAATACAAATACATCATGCTAAAATTCTCTATTTTTCTTTTCTGCATTTCATATGTTTTCAAAAATTCAAAAACCCAAAAAATTCATAGCAGAATAATTATCCCTAGTACAATAAACCATGTATTTCTCATTCTATATCAAACAACCCACACCCCAAACTTATTTGGGGGTGGCGTATTTTCATCATGAAGAACAGAATACAAGTGTGTCACTATTTTTGCTCATGTTTCTATTGTAATCTTTTTCCTAGTCTCTACATACTTTGAGGACAAAACATATTTATATTTGGGGGTGGTATAGTAACATTTTACAAAAACTAGACATTTTCTAGATTAGATATAATATTATATTTCTTCTTTTCTAAAACATTTTTCGAAAAAGACCAAAAATATTTTTCTGTTTAGTATTAAAAAGTCTTGTTTCCTTTCTCTATGATGAATAAAAAGTTCAGAAGTCACATTCTAGCAATAGAGTAAGGATTTGTTTTTCGAACTTAGACTAATATACGTGTTCAATAGTTTATGCATCTTTTCATGAATGACATGCATAAGCCTTTGATTGTATATAGATGTGAAAATCTTTCCAAGACCAAGGTTAGAACAATTAAGTTCCATATCCTGTGAAAATCTAGCTAAAAGCATCATCTCAATGATTATTGAGTGATGACACAAAGGATGCCTGAATAGAAAGACCACACGCCCACTTGCTTGATCACCACGCCATATCCTAGGAGAGAATTTAGGCTCTTTTTTAATCGATATAGCCAAATAAACGTTAAAACCCAAAAGATAGTTTTCCTCTAGTTACCCCTTTTGAGCCTTCACCATTTTCTAAAAGCCTTTTTATTCTTCACCATAAATCCCTACCCCGTTACAATACACAATAAAAAGCTTACCCAACTAACGAGTTGAGACTTGGATGGATATCAGAAAAAGAGAAGAGAAGACCTTGTACAAAAACATATTAGTTCATTGCTTTGAAAAGTAAAGAAAGAAAAGAAAAGAAAGACCCATCAAAAACCAAAACTCCAAAAAAATCGAAGGAGTCAAAAATCGATTTATCAAAAATAGAAACAAAAGCAAGGTTAGAACTCTCAAATTTTCTAAATCATATGGAGTCACAAAGCCAAAGGGCTAAAAGAATGAATCACAATTTGGAAGCAAAGAACAAAACGAGGTTCTTTTCTAGTTACAAGTATCTTGAAGACCGAATTTCTCAACTAATCAGATTTTTGTTTTTCTCTTCCTTTTTCTTTCTAAACCATCACCCTAGCCCCGTAACACCTAAAAAAAGACCTCTAGCTCAATTAGGAATAGGATGGTGTGATAGTAAGTAGTAAGCGTGATCTATCGAGCCCGATTTCTTTGGACGTCATTCATGTTTATGAGGAATATAAGTGCGCACTGCACTTAAGAGAACAAAACTAGAGTGAATCTATCAGAGAGTTGTGATTGCAACACACTCCTGTGAGAACCCACCTTAAGGACGCTCTCCAAAAGTTTTAGAAACGACTCTGCTTTTGCATTTCATTGCTCATATTTGCACATTTATCTTTAGATGATTATATTACTGTACATATGTTATTCTAAGTTCAAATGAGCTTGTCCTTATTCCCCGCTAATGAGATGTATAGACTTCTGAGAATAAATAAGGAAACAAGACCCTTTGTACTAGATAGAAGAAGTTTGTGAGTACCTTCTCTTGAAAACTCTCACGAGGCTTAAAACTCATTCACTAAGGAATTCCTAGTGGTTTAAGGCCATGTTGCATATGGTCAATCCAATCGCACTCCGCGAAACGAGATTAGTATAATTAATAATAAATCACTCATTTGTGATCTTAGTTTTTTCTCTCATCTTTGCTTAAGATCAAGCAAAATCTTATTTGGGGGTGGATCAGCTCACAAATGTGCGCTTTATTAACCTTACATTGCTGCATTACAACCCTTCTTACGCATAATGAAAAGACAACTCAGCTTTTTTTGCCTTTTTCAGGTTACAGAACAATTGAGACCATTTATCATAAAAAATGCATCTTAGTATCAAAAGAAGCCTTATTTACGCTTATTATGAAGACTCAAAGCTGCTATGAAAAAATGCTAAAAAATTCAAAGTCAAAGGTCAATAACTCCAACCTAGAAAGCTGAAAGTCAAGTCCTTAACTCAAAATACCAGAGATAGATGCCCTTGACATAAAAGAAGGCTTTCTCTAAAACCTAGCTTGATCAAGAAGAAATCATAAAGCAAAAAAGAAAAACATAAAGCAAACTTGGTGAGGTGTCTTGATTGTAGAGGGAGAGGGTAAATCAGTCTTTTGTAAAAATAGGGGTATAAGAACTCAAAAGTAGGATGGGAGAATGCACCTAGACTTATTCTAGTGTCATGTAGGAGTAATGTAGGATTTTTATTTTTCCAGTCATTTACATTCAAGTTATTTACTTTTTGTTCTTCAATTTAATCAAGTTATTTCTTTTTCTTTGTTCTTCATTTCAATCAAGTTATTTCCTTAAAGTTGTTCTTCATTTCTTCAAGTTATTTCTCCTTTTCAATGTTGGTGCTTTCAATCCTTCATTCAACAAGTATTTCTAATGTTCTTCATGCAACTAGAGTTAACTAAACAAGTCCTTAAAGAAACCTACCTTCCTTCCTTCTAAAACTCCCAAATCATTCAAGCTCCAAACAATTTATGATGGGCCTCTTTCAATACAACTTTGAAATACTAACTCAACACTAGATCTACTTTAGCTAACTGCAAAGTCATTTTGGTTGGTTGAAGTTTTGTTAGACCTAGTTGTTTATATAAATAGAAAAGGAGTAGGTTAACACTCGCCCCCAGGTCTAATAATGCAATTGTTATGAAGTAACCTCCCAAGGTGCATTGTACAGTAAGACGACCAGGGTCCTTGTACTTAACGATTCCATTATGTTCATATAAAAAAGGATACTGTTCAGTTAAGAAAGCTTCTTTGGATATATTGGTTTTCCTCTTCGTGGTGCACTACTCTTTTAGAAACTTTGTGTGCCCAGGTAGACTTTTTATAGCATCTAGAAAAGATAGGTTTATAGTCAGTTTTTTAAACACTTCCCTAATGTCTCATCAAAATTCTCATCCTTTTTAGACATAACTAGTCTCTAGGGATACGGTGGTTTATCTCTATATTTAGCATAAGGGTCAACAGTAGTATTAACCTTGTATTTATATTTTGACGTTTTTCATCTAGGTTGCCATATTGGAACCTCTACAAGTGTAGGATCATCAGTTTCTATGACAGTGTTTTGTAAGGTTGTCCCTTTTGGTTGTGGTTGGACTAGAACTTCTACAGTTGTAGGGTTTTCAATTCCTATGATAGTAATGGGTATGGTTTCTTTCTCAACTACCGTTGCAGGCGATCTTCACGCATAGTCCCTTTGTTATCAATTGCTCTACCTGAACGAAGGGTAGTGACTGCCTGTAGTTTCCCTGGTGTTATATTCTATTACACTGAATATTGTTTAATACAAAGGCGGTATTTGTTAACTTATAATTAGGCACTGCTTGACCTGGTAACACGCCTGTTTGGTTATTATTTTGGTTAGGAGATGTGTCAAATACCTTTTGGCACAAGGATTGCATTATATTAGTCTGTTGTTGTTGTTGTTGTTGTTGTTATATCATGTGTATTAGTATGTCCATTGTGGATGGTGTGGCTGTTTGAGCGAGAATAGGAGGAGTGACTGGAACTAAGGCTGGTTGAGTGATCATATTATGATATGATTGTGATAATTCTGGGTCACAAGCACTAAATCGTTGTTCTGGTCAGCTAAGTTTCCTTGTCCTTGAAGCTGAGTAAACTGATTAAGGTTTGTAATGGGCCTAATGTTTTGATTATTAAAACCTGGAGGCGTAGCTTGCTGTTGTGGAATATAATTAGTGTTTTGCCTCCATTGTGTGTTAGGGTTGGTGAAAGTGTAAACATCTACAGGCTGTGGTGAAAGTGAACTGTAGAACAAGGGACAAAAGAAATCAATATGCTCAAGACTATAACATAAGTTACATGGAGAAGAGTTGATGTTCATGACCAGAGTGGGTATCCTATCTTTATTTTGAACAGAGAGGGTATCTACCTTTATGGTGAGGGATTCAATAAGAGTTTTAAGCTCAGGATCGGGTTTGACCTCACACATACTGGTTGCCTTAACTGTTGAAGAAAAAGAATAAGTGGAGCAGGAGTAATAATTACCTCCCCAGTTGTTGTTCTTCCTAGATTGATCTTCTAAGAATTTATAAGCGTATGTTGCTCCCTTGGTGAGGAAACTACCTCCATTCATAATGTCAAGGACCTCCTTATGATGGTGCAAAAGTCCTTCGAAGAAAGCACGAACTAGCGTGTCTTTGGCAAGATTGTGATGAAGGCATTCGAGGAGAAGATCAGTTAAGCGATTCCAGGCCTCTGAAAAGGATTCATGAGGATTATGGCAGAAAAAATGAATTTTCTAAAGCATTTCATCTGTCTTCTGATGTGGGTAGAACTACTCCGTGAACAATTGAACTAGTTTCTCCCATGAGTCCACAAAGTTTGGCTTTTGCACAGCTAACCATGTTGCCGCTTTGCCAGCTAGGGTGAAAGGAAACACCTTGAGCGTAACTTGTTCAGGTCCTACACTAGGATGATGGAAACTTGTTAAAATTTGTTGTATCCTACGTAGCTATTAATAAGGTTTTTCAAGTTCTAAACCATGAAAAACGGGTAATAAGTTGAAGATGTTAGGGGGAATTTGAAAATCCCCCGTTAGGTCTGCAAGAACAATGCAAGATTGTGGTGCATCGTTCAATGCCTTGTAGGAATCAGAGAAAGGTTTCTCTGATTCTTTAGTCATTACTATAACTGATGTGTGTGTCTTCCTAGATAGGTGAGTGTTTTACAAATACATAGCCTGATTATACTAGGAAATTACTCCTCTAAAGATTCGAGGAGTGTTAGGAATAGAACATGTATGCCTCCTTGCTACACTTACTAGCGCCTTCAAGCACGAATGCATGTCAGTGTCCTATAGAAGACTGGAACATTGTACCAGCACGTATTGAGATCCAAGAAGTGAGCTGTAAGTAACCTATACAAGGGCAGATCAATTAGAACTAACTAAGAGGACGTGCGCCCCTAGTGAAGGTGTAAATAGGGGGCATGCGCCCCTTACTTGTGGACTAGAGAGACCTCCAGACATGTTCTCTCTAGTGGGCTTTTGGTTGCTCCTATGGATTGGGTCTTTGGTCGTGTATTAGATCTAGGCTTATGTATGAGACTGGGCTTCCTCAAATTTTTATGGGCTTGGTATACTGGGCTTCTTAAACATGATTGGGCTCACACAAGCAGTGGGTTGTACTCGAGCCTAAACTAGGACTGACTTAAGAAATCGACAGGTTGAAAACTGGTCTAGGGGGCATGCGCCCTCTATATGAGTGAAAACAAGGGGATTGCTCCCTCCAAAAAACTTGAACTTTTTATAGTAGTTTTCTGAGATGTCCAGCAAGTAGCCTGTAAATTTTCAAAACAAGGTGGTCAAAAGAGGTCAAACAACCTTCAAATTTTTACAGTAACCTACCGACTCAGCAAAGATACGTCTGTAAAAGTTTTAGAATTTTTGGAATTGTCCAAGTAACCCTACTTGTTTGTTTTTCCAAAACCTTACGGTTTGAAAGATGAAATGCAGCACTATAAAGTTAATATTAGTTCACTATGTAAAATAACTAGGAAAAATATGAAACAATTCCAGTAAATCAATAACACCTTAAAAATTAGTTCTTAAAATTTTCAGAATTTTCTGAAATTTACAAATACCTTTACTATAGTGTTCTTCACTATGACTCCGCAATCTCAAGGGAAGGTGCGCGCCCCTTCTTCAAGGCAAAATGGAGGCCCTTAACTTTAACCAATCAAATTTAAACTTTCACGAATGACTTTCACAGAAGTCTGGACAACTTTTCTTTGGTTGTATGCTCTAACCGACCTTTCGAAAAAAATTAACAGTAAGAATATCAAGTTAAAAGATAACAAAAACGCGAAAAACAATAATGAAAAATTAAAAGGGTGGGTGGGTTGAGAATGGGGGATTGTCCATTTGATTCAAACAATAAAATCTTTTTCTTGATATATTTAAGATGGCAGTGGCACCATTTGATAACCACGAATTTACTAAATACAATATTAATACGTGAACACTAATACCTAATCTAACAAACACGTGATTAGATCAATACTTCTCTCTCTCTCTATACTATCAAGTAATATAGATCTAGTTAAGGTTTGAATCCACTTTTAAACTATCAAGACTAAATAGAATTCAACTATCACAAAGAAACAATGGTGAGAGTAATAATGATATGAGAGATTTTCTATTCTATGATTATACTACAGATTCAAATTTATTCTAACTTAACTAAACAATATAATATGTGAATCAAATAGAGAAGGTTAGAGAGAGAGTTTGAAATCCACTTTAATGATTTCCTAACATGCCATAATAGAGTTGTTCAGAAAAACCCTAGTCTTTATATTTTGATACAAGGTGCAAACATAAAGACTTGACCTTTAATGATCCCTAATCACTTATGGTATCTCTAGTCATAACTAATTGGCATGAGAGAAAGTTTGTTCTCATTCTCATAGCAAACTCACTATTCTCTAGTCTAGGTTAACTTTCCTTATTTCTAAGTAGAGAAGAACCTAGCTAGACTTGAATCTCTAAATTAAACAACTACTCTATACTAACAGATCAAGTCCTCATCAAAGCCTCATTCAAACCCCTTATAATAGAGGTTTAGCTTTGATTTATTAGACTATCATAAGCAATAAAATAATAACAAGACATAATGTAAAGACGAAATTCAATTGAATAATAACTTGAAGCTATTTTAATGGGGGTTGGAGGCTACAATAAGAAAACCTAAATTATATTAACGAATCGGGGAGAGAGAGAGAGCTATTGCTTTGCCCTAAACCTCTTTATAAAGCAAAGGATAAGGTTACAATTTTGTGCATGGGTTTAGGAGCTGTGTTTTGGGCAACTAAATCAAACCCAAAACCTAAATACTTAAGTCTAAAAGGGTCCTAACTACTAGAATTTACTGCAATACATTTTTCGTCCACTTTTACTGCTCTAATTGGGTTGAGGCCTAGACCATTAGAAATATCTTTCTAAGTCGGTCGTTTTGACATAGAATAGGCCTAATTCCGATGTCTAAGTCCAAAGATACGGCCTGTTGAATTTCTGTTGACTTTCCAGCTTTGAAAAGGCTTGAAACTTGGCTTTGACTAGGCTTGAAACTAGGGCTTTAACCATAAAACTTCTCTAGCAATCAATTTGACTCATTTCTCTTACAAAAGTGATGTCTTTATGCACATATTTAACTCCAAGACCTGAAATACACAGAAACACGTAAATAGTAATAAACTCTCATTATTATAAACATAATTGACCTAAATGGAATATTATATTAAGGGCTTTAAACTACAGTTTTGGGCACTTATCATTATTGCATACATTCCATGATGGGTTATATAAGTTTTCTCTTATCATTCTTCATCTTACACTCCAAATGCATCATTTCATTCTGTTTGGGGGTATATGCTTTAATATGTTTTTCTATATTGATCCCCAACTGTTTAGACTATTACTTTATAACTAACAATATATCATCCATCTTATGTATAGTCTTGGGGAATCTGACTTAAAATGAACCCACATATAGTCTTGACTAATCGTGTTTTCTCGATGCATTCCTTTCCATTCTTCTATCATGGGAATGCATCCTTAAGATAACCGGGCCCTCCTCTTGGAGTGTGTGGTTGTAAGTGTCGGAGCCTTAGTCCACATATATCTCGTGCATTCTAATATATCTAGCACTTTTTACTCGTAGTTTGAATAGTGTTACTCTTTGAAGTGAGTATACTATTTGTTATTTCCTTATTTTACACATTCTTTTTAAAAAAAATGATCGTTTTTCTCCGTTCTCATAATGAAAGATTCTCTATACAACAATAGTTATGTGATTTTCTACAAAATAAAAACACGTACGAGCAATGGATTCCACCTAGACCAACCCTTAGAAGTACGCAATCTCCATTATTCTAAGGGTGGTTTGAAGATCAGTTATGTGTTACTAAGGGTCGCCCATATCACCATGCTATTCGTATGAGACATCTGATGTCTTGGGCAGTAAATCTCCAACACACATAACTGAAGCCACAATCAGACTAGATTTTTCAAAAACTTGAGGATAACAAAAAAAAATGAAAATCTTACGTCCCAGAGTAACCAAAATGATACGGGATAAACATATGATTTTATTCTCTTGTAGAAACCCTCTATATGGTTAGAGATACTTTTTGATTGAGAAAAACAATTTTCTTTAAAAAAAAATTTAATAAAAAAAATAAAAAATCCACAAACACACACATTTCATATGTGTTTGTATAGATAGTTGTTTATATACTTTACATTTCGCACTTTTTATTTCTTCAATTGTTAGTGTAATAATAATCATGTATGCATGTTAGATTTTCTTATGTGGAATTCGGTATATGAGTAGAAGATAATACAAGTACACCATGCCAAAAATTTGAATTTTTTGCAGTATACATGTTTTCAAAAATAAATACAAAAACCTAAGAACTTCATAGTAGAATATTTACGCAACTTATTATTTAGATAAACCATGTATTTCTTGTTCTACATCCAGCAACCCACGTTCCAAACTTGTTTGGGGTGGTATATTTTCAACACAAAGAACAGAGTACAGGTATACTTCCATTTTTGCTCATGTTCTTATGGTAATCTCTTTCCTTATCTCTTCATACTTTGAGGACAAAACATATTTCTATTTGGGGTTAGTAACATTATGCAAAAACTAGACATTTCTTATATTAGGTATATTAGTATATTTCTTTCTTTCTTAAAACATTTTCGAAAATACCAAAAATAATTTTTTGTTTAGAACTAAAAGTCTTGTTTCCTTTTTCTATGATGAATACATAGTCAAGAAGTCTCATTATAGTAATAGAGTAAGGATTTGTTTTTCGAACTTAGACTAATATATGTACAATAGTTTCTGTATAGAAAGACCACACGTCCACTTGCTTGATCACCACGCCATATCCTAAGAGAAAATTTAGGCCATTTTTGGATCGATATAGCCAATTAAACGTTAAAAACGCTAAAAAAATTAATTTTTCCTCTAGTTTCCCCCTTTTGAGCCTTCAAAAATTCAATAAACCTTTTTATTATTCGCCATCAAAACCTTCACCCGTTGTTATACACAATAAAAAGCTTACCCAACTGACGAGTTGAGAATTGGATGAACAGTAAAAAGAGAAGAGAAGACTTTATACAAAAACAAAACAGTTAGTTGCTTCGAAAATAAAAGAAAATAAAATAAAGATTCATATCAAAAATCGAAACTCCCAAAAGTTCAAAATCTAATGGAGTCGATCTCAAAAGAAACAAAGGCAAAGTTATAACTCCCAAAAATCAACATCATATGGAGTCACAAAGCCAAATGGCTAAAGAATTAATCACAATTAGGGAGCAAAGAACAAAACGAGGTTCTTCTCTTACAAGTATCTTGAAGACCCGATTTCTCAACTTATCAGATCTTGTTTTTCCCTTTCATTTTTATTTCTAAACCACCTTAGCCCCGTAACTCCTAATAAAATACCTCTAGCTCGATTAGGAATAGGATGGTGTGATAGTAAGTGGCAATTGTGATCAATCGACCCCGATTTTCTTTGGATGTCATTCGTGTATGTGAAGAATATAAGTCCCCTTTGTATTTGAGAGAACGAAACTTGAGTGAATCTATCAGAGAGTTTGTGTTTTAATACATCCCTATGAGAACCCACCTTAAGGACGCTCTCCAAAAGTTTTGAAAACAACTTTGATTTTGCATTTCATTGCTCATGTTTGCACATTTATCTTTAGATGATTAAATTACTGTACATATGTTATCCTAGGTTTAAAGGAGCTTGTCCTTATTCCCCCGCTAATGAGATATATGGACTTCTGAGAATAAATAAGGAGACAAGACCCTTTGTGCTAGAGAGAGAAAGTTTGTGTACCTTCTCTGGAAAACTCTAACGAGGCTTAAGCTCGTCCACTAGAGAATTCATAATGGTTTAAGGCCTTGTTGCATACGGTCAATGCAGTCGCATTCTAGAAAACAAGATTAGTATAATAAACACATATCTGTCTTCTTCTGTTCTTATCTCTCATCTTTGCTTGGGGACAGACAAAATGTTGTTTGGGGGTAATTGATCAGACCTCAAATATGCATTTTTATCCCCTTATAATGCTTCAATTTAGTCTAATTATATGATCAATGATGTAGAAAACTCATGTTCTTATTGTTTTTTTAGGATACAAGCCTATATTCTGGATGAATTATCTTAAATGACGAATTCTAGAGACAAAAAGAGACAAAAGGAACTAAAAATGGACCTCTTGTGAAAAATAAATATTATTGGAAAAAAGTCAACGGTCAAAGTCAAAGCCAACTCAAGGGCTTCAACAACACTCAAAGACCCAAAGGCCAAAGGCTCACCCTATTCCAAGACATGGGCTCAACACTTAAAGCTTCAAAGACCAAAGGCCTAACCTTTCAAAGACATGGGCTTAGGCCCAAGGCCTTAGTCTTTTCCACTCAACACTAGAAGATAAAAGAAGGGTAGAGAATGTTCTAGAATAGGTTTGTTTGATTGATAAGCAAAAGGAGGGGTAAACTTGTACATCTCTACACATATATAAGTGTAGAGATTGCCCACAAAAAATTACCTTAAGCCTTATGCCCTTGGAGTAGTGTAAATTAATTAGGAGTAGGAGTAGATTAAATAGTTTTTATTATAGTTTTATAGTTTTTCTTATTTGGGTTAGTTAGACTTACCCGCTCAATTTGTAAGATCCAACGGTAAAAAAAACTTCATCTCGTAGCCGTTAGATCTTGCAACTGGGGTGGGTGGGTATCAATATTTTTGAAATTGGGAGTGTAACACTAATTGCAACTAGTATTTGAGGGGGGGGCGGGCAGTCTAACTAACCCTTCTTATTTTTCATTGTTAATCAATATCAAGCTTCTTTTCTTCATCACAACTTGTTTTCAATCTTGTTTTTTCAGTACAAACTTGTTTTCCAAACTCTTTAAACCATTTCCTTTCCACAAAATCTAGTTATACTCATTTAAATCAATCAAATGAATATAACTTGATTAGCAAGCTTTCATTCCATACAACTGTTTCTACCATGTTTTGATTGACAACCATTTCATGAATCAAGTTTTCCTTCCATCCCTTTAACTCAACTTAAGATCTAGTGGTGAACTTCACAGCCACCTTTTACTTCAAATACCCACTCTTCTACTACTTCAAATGGCGCTGTCCTCATGGATCTAAGCTTGAGGAGAATGATGGATACTGATATATATATGTATATATATGTAAAAACAGTGTTTTACTACTATTAATGTCCAAGAACACTAATAGCATGCAAACAATCTATTTTTACATTTAAATCAATATTCCTACTCTCAATTAATCATGCAATATATAGAACAAGGATTCGTTCCACTCTTAATGGATTAGACGCATATATTAGACACAATATATAGGACCAATGTTGTTGGAAACTACTTCAGTGCCCTTTTCGCCTACTTTTACAGCTCTGATTGGGGCAAGGTTGGGACCATTGAAAAGTTCATTCCGAGCCAGTCGTTTTGACATAAGTAGGCCCAATTCCGAGGCCCGGGTCCAAAGATACGCCATTTTGAAGTTCTGATGGCTTTTTGTCATTTTTCTATCCGAATTGACTTTAACTTCCCAGTTTTGACGGGGTTTGGAAAAGCTTTTTTTTCTTGATTTTTGGGCTTTAAACATAGAACTCTTCTAGCAATCATCTTGACTCGTTTTCCATGCAAAATAGCGTTTTTAAGCATGTAAACAACTTCAAGACCTAAAATACACAAAAACACGTAAATATTATTAACTCTTATTTATTTATTATAAACATAATTGGCCTAAATGTAATACTATTAAGGGGTTAAAACTACAGTTTTGGACGCTTATCAGATACAAACACCATTATCTAAACTCTTTTTTTCATTGTTTTTCAAGTTTTTCTTTCATATCACTTACTAATTGATATTTCATGTTTTCACTACAAAACTACTGAAACGGAGTCCACCATCAGAAGAAGGAGGAATCCCTGAAAAGGTCGTCTGAAACTTGGAGCAAATGGAGCAACTCAAGGCGCCCGCGCCACCGCATCCCGTGCCCACCGTTGACCCGCGCCCACGCCTGCCAGATCTTGTAATCAGTTGGTACAGAATCTTCGTAGTTCATCATAGAGTAGTTCTATAGCATCAATTTGATTCAACTATTAGTGATTTGAAACTAGTTAGCTTCGCAGGTTTTAGAGTTTTTCAAATAAAAAAAATAAAAAATAAATAAATAAGTAAATAATTAAAACAAATTAGTTAATCATCAGTATTAGATAAACACTAGATTTAGTTTAATATCATGTTTTAAAGTTATTTTTCATTAATTGTTGTTGAAGGCATATTAGATTAGGATAATATCAACATTAGTTTAAGTTTTAAAATACAAAATTTAGGATAATATCAACATAGTCTTAAAATAGAAAGTAATTGTCTTTTGGTAAAAATTTGACAAACTTACCAAGTGTTGGAGATTTGACCACCTTGAGCCATTTGGATGTGCGAGGCGAGTCATGTAGCAAAACGCTCGCGCATTTCAAATCAACTTGGGGGTTAAAGATTCAATTTTTGACAATTCTTTTTATTTTTTCATAATTACATAGTTAATAGTTCAATCATCATTAATTAAGTAGTTTAGTTTAATTACTCTTGTCTTTAAGTTTATGTTAGTTAAGCCCACTAATGCAAATTTGTAAATTTATTAGCTTTGCCACCATTCCAACCCAATGTATGGGTTTAGTTTAGAAATTTTGTAACCGTAAAGCTCAAACTCAAATGGTAGGGTTTTACGTATCAAGACACCACACACTTGGTCAAACCCCACCAACGCCATCTCCACCCCAAATACGTGTACGCAAAAATTACTGCGAGATTTTCAACTCAAGTCTTATGTTGGACTTCAACTCAAAATTACGGTGAGACTTTCAAATGATTCTAGCTTCAGCTCCGTCAAAGAATAAAAAAATCCTTTCTTTTTGAAATGTAAATCCCAGGCGAAAGAAAGCACCTCAAATCAAACAATGTACATAGAATCAAAAAATACTTCCTTTTTGGAATGTAAATCCCAGGCGAAAGAAAACACCTCAAATCGAACAATGTACATGGACCCTAACATTATCAAACTCGATACTGAAGGTGCAACAATCGGGACTTCAGGGATAGGTGTTGTTGTCGGTCGAGACAGAATGAGAGTTTATTTTCTCCTTGTGGATAAACATTCGATAGACGGGCCGAATGTGTGGCTATCGTAGAAAGAGTTGAATGCGCTATAACAAAGGGTTGGCTCTAGATATGGGTTGAAACTGATTCCGGAGCAGTTAAGATTGCTTTTGCGATAGGCTTGTTGGGAGATTTCACTAGAAAGTCACACCTCAATCTAGTTACTTTCTATCCCAAATGATTTCAACTTGGAGCTCACACCAAGGAAATCACCCACCCAAGACTTTGGTCGTTATCACAACAAACTCAAACAAGCAAAGCCACTAATTTATCATCACCCATAGCAAGCAAACAATAAATAAGGAAGTAAATATGCAAAGAGATACAAAGATTTAGGTGGTTCAGTAAATGTTACCTACATCCACACAAGAGCCAAGTTTCCTTTATAGCAAAGATTGGAGAGTTTACAAGAGATATCAAGAATCAAGAACAAGAGGCCTCACTCAAACCCTAGCTCAATAGAGCTCCCACAATACCCAAGAAATGAATCTCTCAAAAGGTTGTCTCAAAACCCTAATCTATTTCCTTTATATAGGTGTACATAGAAAAAAAGGGGAGAAAAGGTTTGGGGCCGAAATATCGACAAATCGTTGAAATTCCGAAAAGTTTCAGAACTCTAAAGCTTGCTGGTGAGATACGGAGCTTCATCATTTCGGCGGTTCCACGTACCCCAACAATCTCCCACTTGGAACTTTCGAGATTCTACATGCACATCACATCTCAATTGTAACAACTCCATCCAATTCCAATTTACTAAAGAAACACTCGGCTCATCCATCATGGTCTTCAAGCAAGAAGACCCACCGAAGTTGAACACAACTTCAACTTCTCAGTAGGCACGGTCTTGGTCAACATATCCGCTGGATTCTCACTCCCTTGTATCTTCTCAAGTGCCAAAACCTCATCCTCTAGCAGAGATCGGATAAAATGATACCGAAGACCAATGTGCTTGGTCCTAGAATGAAAGGCGGAATTCTTAGCAAGATGTATAGCACTCACGGTATCCTTTGTGTACACGCGGCTTCTCTCTTGCTTCATCCCAAGCTCTTCCATCAATCCACACGTAACGGATCATCTCTTTGCTTGCCTGCGAAGCGGCCACATACCGCTTACGTGGTAGACAAAGCAACAATCTTAGAATGGCGAAATCCAACTCACTCTGGTAGCACCTCTTTGTAAAGACATAACCGGTAGTGCTTTCTTGCGATCTACTTCTCCGCAAAATCGGCATCCACATACCGCTTGCGGGTTCACAACACCACCCCTTCCATAACATAGGCATTTCTCTGTAGTACCTCTCGGATATCTCAATATCCACTTCACGGCTTCCCAATGTTGCTTGCGAGATTAGACATAAATCTACCGATAGCTCCCCCTTTGCTTGGCTATATCCGGACGGCGTGCAAACCATGGCATACATAAGACTTCCAATGGCGGTATGGTACCTTAGCCATGAAGTTTCTTTCCTCAACGATCTTGGGAGAGTGTTCCTTGGACAACTTGAAGTGGGTGCCAAAGGTGTCAAACTGGTTTTAAGACTACCCATGTTGAACCTCTTCAATACCTTCTCAATATACTTTCGGCTGAGACAACTCGAATACCTTTACGCTTTATCTCTTCGATCCTCATCCCTAGAATCTGTTTCTTTGCACCCAAGTCCTTCATAGAGAACTCACTTGCTAACTTCTTTTTCAATCTCCCAATTTCTAACATATCAGAACTTGCTACTAACATATCATCAACATGTAGCAACGGGATGGCGTAAATTTGGAGTCGAACCTCTTGAAGAAGTAGCAACAATGGTCGGCGTTGCACTTATAGTAGCCATTTCCTTGCATGAAATTATCAAACTTCTGTACCCTGCCTAGGGGCTTGCTTTCAAACCATACAAGCTCTTTCTCGAGCACGTGATACCATATTCTCTTTACCGCTTCTTGATGAAACCCTCGATTCTTTGCATGTAAATTTCCTCAACTAGGTTACCATGGAGGAAGGCGGTTTTAACATCAATTTGCTTTCAAGATACAAATCTTCATTTTGCAACAATACTCAACACCGGCCGAATAGTATTCGGTTTCACCAGGGGGAGAATATCTCTATGAAGTCGGCGCCGCTTTCTGCTGGCGAAAACCCTTGACTACTAGCCTCGCTTTGTATCTCGGGAACCATCATGTTCCTCTTTGACTCTAAACACCCATTTGTTCTCGTAAAAGCCTTCTTGCCCGTGGGTAGTTTGGCTAACTCCCCGCGTGCCACTAGAGATGGGGACTTCATCTCATCTTGCATAGCAAGCTCCCACTTGCTTGCATCACTCACCTCGATGCTTCATCATAGCATTGGGGCTCGCCACACATCGATGAAGTAGCAAGTAATTCACATAGGTGGAGGGTGGATATCTCGTACTTTCGGTACATGTGGCTGGATGTCTTCCTTGGGGGCGCGAGGTGGAGATGGACTTCGGTGGTGTAGTATCCTCATTATTTCTCGAGTCACTACTCATCATCATCCTCATTGGGGCTCCCACTATACCACGACTTACATCGAAGTCTTCCAACTCAACATACTACGTGCGCTCTGCGTACCCGATTCCTTGGTTTGTGCTTCATTCATCTCGTCCTTGTACATCACCTTCTCATTAAAACACAACATCTCTACTACAAATGATTTTCCGATTTTGATCATCCCAAAAGCGATACCCAAAATCATCACCGCCATAGCCGATGAAGATGCACTTTGGTGAGTTAGCATCAAGCTTGCTTCTAGCTTGGTCACTAATGTGGACATAGGACACACAACCAAACACCTTCAAATGGAAAGGTTCACATCCTTCCCGCTCCACACTTCCTCACGGAATCTTAAAATCGAAGATACCGATGGTCGATCTATTGATCGGGTAAGGCTGGCTTGTGCTAAACTTTCGCCTAAAACTGGCGGGCAAGCCCGCTAGTGTAATGCGATACACCTAGCTCTCTCTGTCGATCGGTGTTCTATTCATCCGCTCTGCAACCCCATTCTGGCGAGGTGTCCCTGGCAAAGTCTTTTTCCGTCTTGGTGCCATTGCCGACAAGACTTTAAAACCCGAATCCTCATACTCTCCACCGTTGCCGGATCTCGGCTTCTTTACTTTCAAGCTTGTCTCATTCTCAACCATGGCCTTCCAAGTCTTGAATACTTCAAATGCCGACTTGTGTCTCGAAATAGACCCACACCTTCCTAGTATGGTCATCAATGAAAGTCACAAAATATGACTTTCCGCCAAGTGAAGAGACATTAGTCGGCCCCGGACATCTGTATGAATCAACTCGAAGCCTTCTTGCTTTTGAGGTCGACCCGTTCTCACGAAAACTTCGCTCTACGCTTTCCAAATACCACAGTTCTCCACGAAGTCAATTTCGGTCATTTGTAACTTTGGGAGTTTACGAGGAAAAGAGTGAAGGATTTTCATTCCTTTCTCACTCGTGTGACCAAGTCTGCGATTGCCAAACATTGGATCCTCTTTGCCATGTGCCCACGACAATCGACTCCACAACCATGTGCAATCATGTAGAAAGTACCATCTTTCTTACCATTTGCAACAATCAATGAACCGCCCGAGACCTTCCAAGTATCACCGGTGAAGAGGCGTAACAAATCCTTCACTTGCCAATTGCCCCACGAAATCAAATTTTTCCTCAAATCGGGCGTGTCGGCGTCCCTCAATAACCATGACGAGCCATTCATCTTGACATGCGCGTCACCCTTTGCCGACAATGTCACAAGGTTGGTCATCACCGAGAAAGACCGTTCCAAGGTCACCTTTGTAGTTCTCAAGGAACTCTCGATGTGAGGTAGCATAGAAAGATCGCGGAATCAAGTACCCAAGACTCCTTCGTGCTCCATGAACATATCAAAGCGTCATCTACCATCTCAACAACATTAGCTTCTTGATTATTTTTCTTGTTCTTATTAATGTTGTTGTTGTTTCTTGGTCTTTGGACAATTGGGGTTATAGTGGCGGACCTACCACAATTATAGCACACCATTTCACTTATGTCTCGAGGGTTTGTGTTCAACGCTTTGCAATTGGGGGCTTGAGATTTCGATCTCCCCTCCACTTCTTCTTACCCTGATTCTGTTTGAATTTCTCCCCTACTTTCGATTGCTCAATGCAGGCCAGAAGATGAAGGACAAACTGTCTCCGAATTTCCTCGGTTAGTACCATACTAACAACGTGCTCAAACTTCAACTTGGTCATTTCATGAGCCACTAATAGCCGCGATTTGTAGCCTTCCAACTTGGAGGCATTTGTCCAAGTATTGCCAAAGTCGGCACCTCATCACTAAATGTAATCTCAACCGAGCTCAATTGGTCCTTAGTTTGGTTGAATTCATTTAAGTGGTCCTTGAAGGATGTCCCCTCCCGACATTCTCATACTAAATAGCTTGGTGATCAAATAGACTTTGTTCGCGGCGGCCGGGGTTGTTCATACATCGTAGTAAGTGCCTCCATGAGAGACTTAGCCGTCTTCTCGGTCTTAATATTGAAAGCTACCGGCCCGAAAGACTCAATCGGATTGTGGCCAAGGCCTTTCTATCCCGCAAATCCCATTTGTCTTGCGGAATCTCCTCGGGCTTCTCACTTATCAGCGTTTCCATCAAATCCTTTTTGATGAGAGCGCCCTCAATTTGCATCTTCCAATAGCCAAAGTTTGTTCCATCAAACTTCTCTATCCTGTAGCTTTCTTTGTCGGTCGTCATGACTTTACTGAATCAAAACCAACGGTGGAGAACCTCTCAGAGGAATTTCTTCAAACACCTAGCCTCCAATGCTAAAGGTGGAGTCTTTTCCTCACACACTCTGTAGCTCTGTTACAGTCCTGTAGCTCCGATACCCACTTGTTGGGAGATTTCACTAGAAAGTCACACCTCAATCTAGTTACTTTTTATCCCAAATGATTTCAACTTTGAGCTCACACCAAGGAAATCACCCACTCAAGACTTTGGTAGTTATCACAACAAACTCAAACAAACAAAGCCACTAATTTATCATCACCCATAGCAAGCAAACAATAAATAAAGAAGTAAATATGCAAAGAGACACAAAGATTTAGGTGGTTCGGTAAATGTTATCTACATCCACACAAGAGCCAAGTTTCCTTTATAGCAAAGATTGGAGAGTTTACAAGAGATATCAAGAATCAAGAACAAGAGGCCTCACTCAAACCCTAGCTCAATAGAGCTCCCACAATACCCAAGAAATGAATCTCTCAAAAGGTTGTCTCAAAACCCTAATCTATTTCCTTTATATAGGTGTACATAAAAAAAAAGAAGAGAAAAGGTTTGGGGCCGAAATATCGACAAGTCGTCAAAATTCCAAAAAGTTTCAGAACTCTAAAGCTTACTGGTGAGATACCGGAGCTTCATACGCTCGACGGTTCCACAGCCCAACAAGGCTCTGGAAGAATTGCCTGAGGAAGCTACACACCTTTAAGATTACATCAATTTAGAGGGAGGCCAACTTTTCGGCAAATGCTTCGTCAAAGGCTAGGTGTTGCTTTGAATGAACAAGAAATCTTTGTAGTGGTAAACTTCCTTGGCTGCAAAAATCAAAAGCACCATACGAGTGTTTTATGAGAGTTGTATAATGAGAATACTTCTTCCTTATGTGATGAGTATTCATTTCCTGTATGCAATAGGTGGTGCACTCTATTGCCCAACCTAAACACCTTGTATTCTCTATTTAATAAAATTTACTCTTACCCAGCAAAAAAAAAGAGAGAATCAATATATGCCTACTCAAAGAAACAGTGTGCTTACCAGAATTACCAGAATAAGCATTCACGTGATGGATTACAATTTATTGATGCATACAAGAATAGAATAAACCGGACGCTCTTATTTTTCAACATGTACACTACTCCAGGACGAACAGAATCATTAATAAATGGGATCTGAAACAATAGCTTTCGTAAGCGTAAGCTAACCAACGCAAGCAAATTCAGACTACTTTCAAAAGCAAACCAACTCAAGCGAAGCCAAAGAACAAGTGTAGAAGCTTGTGTGACCCCGCAGATTTAGTAGTAGAGAAGCTCATCCTGAGAAATAATGTAATGACATCATGCATCAGGAGCATAAGAAATACCAACTGAATATGGCCTATGTATTCTGGAGGTAGTTATCAGATTGCTTTTGGTCGATTTATCCTTCTGTATTATAGACCTCTTAGCCGCATCTCCTGTATCAGTCGTATCAGCAATGAACTGAAGCCCCTGAAAGATTCAACCCAAGGATGAATAGATTTAACACAGAATTTAAACAGCCTTTCAAGAAGGGGTGTATTGTACCTTGAGTTTATCATCCTCCATCAACATCAAACGATCTGGTGGAAGTTTTGTACTACCAACATCCTGTAACATTGCAAAAAGATAAATTAAATAGGATTGCTCAATGCTAAGGGGTAAATGCATGAAGATCAACTAGATGCAATGCTTGATTAACTTGTTCATGTAATAAAGGATAGATTTCTTTACTTTCTCGGGTTTTTCAATTAGATGGAAACTCTAATATGCAAAAAGCTTTAAGTTTAGGCAGAACAGTGTTACATTAATCTAAAAAATTATCTAATAGACTCACGTAGTCCTGTCATAGTCCGTTTGGAATCGTAGGATCATTTTGAACAGAAAATCTAATTGCTTGAAGTCCAAGCAATCTAGGAAACCAACTCTATAAGCTCTATAATCAAAGCCAAGATTTACCACTGAACTATGTTGGGCTTGATTCCATAAGCTTTGGATATGTAATAGGCACCTGATGTGAGTGGCAATGCAGCTGAGAATGGTAAAAGAAGCACAGGCCGCAGTTGAGGGTCTTCCGGTATTCCACCACTAACTCAGCCTTATGACCACTGACCTCCTGTTCACTGACACAGATGCTAGGGAAGTCCTCATGCCTCACAAATACATACAGGTGCTCACCGTGGTGCTGGGAACTCATAGGTGCACAAGATTTTGTTGCATCCTAGTTTCCAAGCAGATGGGCCCCTAAAAGCAAACATGCTCCCACTCAGAAGCCTTTGTATGGCTTTAATCGGGAGAAGGCTCAAACTGTAAGGAAGATCCAGCTTCTTGTCACTGCTCATCCAATGAGACAATTAATAAAGGCTCAAATCATCTGTGTGTTTGAGGTTTTAAGCCTCAAATAATAAAGTTGAGTATAACGCAACTCAGGATGGCCTCTCATTTGCATTCGAACTGGTGGTACAGCGTCTGATTGTATTCAGTAATTATCAGCTGATTGTGAAATGGAACGCAAGTGCAAGGATCGGGATGAGCGGAACTGGCTTCCAGCTGCCCATAACTGAAAAGAGGCATTGCAAATGCATTATGTGTTCAGGTATTCATATTCAAATGCATTGTGTCTTCAATGTTGGTATGAAATGAAACAAGGTCTGTTCCAGTCGAGTACCAAGCAGTATCTACTGGTGACACTCGAGGACCCTTTTCTGGACCAGTTTTTACTGAAGACACCCATGGGTAGATGAGCTTGTATGTTCCATACCTAAAAAATGGGACAATCCCCTGAACAAGAACAAAGCCTGGAAGTTGTTGGCAACAATTCCTAGGTTCCTTCTCGCGCACAATAATTTGTATAAAAATCATATCCTTATTAGGTGCATGCTTGAATTGCCCATTTTCAGAGATAGCACAGGAGGTTCTGCAAAAGCTGCACTTTGAAGAATGTGGTAATCGTTTTTGGGGTGGTTCTGCAAGAAGTGCTTTCTGAAGAATGTGGTAGGACAGGTCAGTGACGTTTATGGTTCTGACGTTTGGGGCAAAGAGGAAGCAAAGTTTTTTGCTAAAAAATGTGATGGGGAACCGCTCCTCTATCAACCAGTTCAAGAAATTCACCAAATGCTAGCCATGGCCGTTTTCTCAGTGGGGGTGGATTAGAAGGGACAACTTCAGCATCTAATATAATGGTATTACTGATGGAAACAAATGACTTCACTTAGTGAATTGAAACAGTGTGAATATTTGAGATTCAGATGCCAAAAGGTTTCTATGGAAGAAAGTCATGTGCTGCTTCGAATTTTCCTAAAACCAGTTTCAGAAAATGAGTGCATTTGGGGAGGTGGGAAAAGCCTCACCCATGTCTATAAGTTCCAAAGCAGCGGCGAGTCTTTGCCATTTACTTAAAGTAGGTTTTCTTGCTGATTAAAGTGTAAAAGAAAACTTTTTAATCATCCTGGAACCCTAGTTAAAGCTACAATAGACTTCTAATTAGTTTAGAAGTCAAGTTGTACATTACTTAGAAACCATATACTTCAGGAAACTTCAACTCTAGAAAACCTAGCAGGTTTGGGCTCTTAGGGATAGTTTCCTGATGCAAGTCTACTCGCTTAAAGTTTAAGCTCCATCACTTCTCTTTGCTCTCTATTTCTTTTTCTTAAGGTTTAGTTCTCTTTGAGTGTGTTATAACACAACCAGTGTAGAGACTTGCAAATTCTCTACAAAGCATACAATCATATACTAAAGTACGATAATCATTCTTTGGAAGCATGATTGTTCCATAATAAGGAATGTGAGACCTGGGTATGGTTATGATTGACCCCATCTTTAATAACCCCGGCAAATTGACATAGATACCAGAGACCTGAATTAGTGATATCCTGCACAGTATGGAAAACAAAGAATTAAATCGCTTGAAAAAGCTTCAAATAGATAAATATAAACTAGGGAAAGTGTTTGTTTCAATAATACAAAATTATACATAACCTGTTTGCTTTCAATAAGTTCAATCTTCCCTTCCTGTGCGCAATGAAAGATTCATGGAACCATATCATTACAAGACCCATTAAAAATTTAAAGCCAATCATTGCATGCATGTGTATAGTTAACGTACCAGCCCAGACACTATCTTCTGGATGACTCCAACATCAAATCCAATCTGAAAAAGATCTGACTTCACCTTGATGACCTACAAAGGAACAAGTTTCAGAAAAACAAAAATGGTGTACTTAACAAAGTATCAACTCGCAGAATTTAAAGAGGAAATGAGAGCTCTGATGCAAGACCCAGAAAGAACGCGATCAATGTTCTTCCGGAAGTCTAGATCAGCTTAAGAGCGCATTGACGTTCAGGACTTCTGATTGGCGTACGTCTTCTTTTTTCCTTTCCCTGATAGTACAGATTGATATTGTGAATAATTAGCTATTTCTAGATGCCCTAAAGACATACACATTTATTGCATATCTTCCTTCGCAAAGATAAACTTCATATTAAATATTACAATGTTAGAAGAGGAGGATGAGATAGGAACTCTCTATGTTAGAATTTCCTAATTAATACAGTTGAGGGTCTGCCTAACCTATCCAATCAAAGTCTGACTAAAGACGGGGCCTGCTTACTCAATGTCTCCTTTTTTGTTAAATAATTGGCAAAAGGATAAGGTGGTTTTTTAGAGATAGGAAGTGTCTGAAAGGAAGTTTATATTAGTGATAGTGGGCTAACTTGTAACCTTCTTAGAAATAAATTGATCCAATTATGGGATAATGAACATTTTAGCCCATATCCTTTACTGAATATATGCAAGATCTCTAACAACTATAGCAGGTACAACGTTAACTTTTTCAAGCAACATTCAAGCTCTCCAGATCCGATATTTCTTCAACCTATTGTCCTCTTTTAACACTTTCAACTGCTTCTGAGTGCTTATATATGGTGTCCCTACCTCATTGGCAATTAGCTTTGTGGTTTCCATCTCCTCGTCCAACTTCCCAACCAAATTCTCAAGCCTCTGGCTCAGGTGCCTTTTTGTTGACTGAAAATTGATATACAAGAAATGACTTTTAGTCAAAATGGCTGAAGCAATCAAAATCATGGTGGCTATCACATTTATGATTTATCTTAAAGAATTAAAATAGAAGATAAACAAGAACAAAGAAAAATATGTTCACTAGAAACCATTTTTTCTTTTTCTTTTTTTTTACCCTTTCTGATAGCCGATTTTTAAGTTATCTGAACATACATCTAAAACAGTGGTTACTTGCTCCAACTGTTTTGACACATTTGCAACTGCGTTTGCCATGTTTTGCTTTGTCACAAACATAACATCAGAAAACGACCATCCCTGCAATATATTGGAAAACTCAAAATTACACGTAAGAAGAAATGTGAATTTACACGCAAGATCAAATTAAATCAGAAAGACTCTGTAAATTCCATCAAACAATTAGTCCGTTTGAAATTAAATTCCATCAAACAATTAGTCAGTTTGAAATTTAGAATCATGCCTTCCACCACATATAACAGTAGCCCATTGCTCCAACTGCAGCAGCAGGAACCAAGTAAGATGCAAGATTCCCTAAGTGGATAAGAAACATATCAACATCTCTATCAGAGTAAGTAACAGGCGTGTAGATGCATGAAAGTTCATTAACACGGACAAAACACACCCAACCCATATTGCTCCGTATATTTGTATGATCACTACCACTATCATGACCATCTAAACATACTTACTTGTTAGGATCAGTAAGACGGACCCAATTTCCGTAACTAACCCTAGTTCTCAGGAGTTCAAATTCGAAAGCGGAAACTCGGAATTAAGCTACTTTCTATATAACATAACATCTAATTTTAGGCAACAATCCGGATGCATCCTGAAATCATTATAACTACCTCCTAGTTCTTGTGTACTTATTAGCTTAAGAATTCGTAGCTAGTTTTTGTTTTATTACTTTCTTATTTGCTTTAATAATAGGGTATTTAGTAAGGTTGCTATTTTGGTTTCCAATTAGAATTAGGAACAAGGTTTATTATATGAAGGCATCTAGGCCTTCATTGTTAGATGATTATTATTGAATATTATTTCTAAAACAATTGTTCATTTTGTTTGAAGGATTAAACCCTAGTTTTTGGTGTTTCTTTCATTAAACTCAATTGATGTTAACCACAGTTAAAGCTTCCTCCATCAAGTAACATCAAATTTAATGCAGTACGTATTGGTTTGCGTATTACTAGGGCTTTTTAGAATATTGCTTGATTGCTATTTTAATGTTCTTAGCAGCATAGGCTCTTTTTTCACGTTTATTTTTAATTCTCAAAATTAGGTAATTTAGTTTCTAAATTTGAATTAGATGGCTAGTTTCTAAATTCATTGGCTTCTTTAGCTATAAATTGAGTTGTAGGCCTTTGGCCATACGGGGTTGATTGATAATAAACTTTGTGTTTGTGTGTAAGATTTTGTTTAATTAATTGCAGGGTTTCTTTTGTGATTTCCTTCTCAATTTTGTGGGTTTCAAGTCTGGTTGTCGCGCACAACAACCGTAGTGGCTCACAAGCAACTAGTTCATGATTCTTCAGCATCACATTCATATCCTTATTTGGTAATCATGTCAATTAAAGGCCTCTTATTCTTTTGGGCCAAAGTTCATGAAGAAACTAGTAACATTCCTTTTGAGCACTTTGTGTGTAGATGGAAAGACATTTTGATTTGAGAACGTTGTGTTTTGTTTCTTGTGTACATTTGATGTTGTTCTTTCTTTCAGCTGTTTTCGCTGAAAGAATACCTCATCCTACTATTTCTATGTATTTGCATGTTTATATCAATGAAATATCTATTTACTTATCAATAAAAAAACATTCACATCCTTATTGCACGCAAGTGCATCAAAATTTGGTATTGGAGCCATTAATGTCTTTGCAGATTTTTAGTGATGGATGATCGAAGAAGAGGTAGAAAAGAATCATCACCGCCGCAAAGTTCCCACAGGCCGAAGTACCATACCAATCTCATGTATGGAAGAACTTGCAGAGGTTTCCTCCTTCGAAGGTATGAACCTCCCTCCAAATTTCGTTCCCCAAACACCCAATCCCAAGTTTCCACCGCCAAAATTTTGTGCCACGAAGATCGATGATTACTACGATTGCGAAGATCAGGAGTCTTTATTGATTCCAATGATGGATATTCTGACCAAGGTGAGTATGATGATTTCGAGACACATTACCCATCCCAACAACCAAACTCACATTGATGAGTTGTTATCTTGTTTTGATCGCTAGCCATTAGTTCACAACCAAAGTCTAACTAGTTATCTGCCTATCACAATGGAGGAAAGTGATACCCAAAAGGTGTTCATCACTCTATTCATAAAGCAAAAGTTGTTGGTACCCAGCAACATAGCTGTCATGGGAAACAACACCGTGCAACACACACCCACAAACATGGCAGAGAATAAATAGGGATTGATCAGAAAGGAAATGGTGTGCCTGCTAGACTGCGTCAACAACTTTTGGTCCATCAACACCACTGTGTTTGACACGAGCCAGAACAGGACCACATTCGGTAAACAACCAATCATCCAAATCGAGGGAGTAAATTTTGTCCAATCGATCAGGAGGACGTTTATGCGAATGATCCCGTTACTCCAAGGATACATAGTGGTCATATTAATCACCAAAAGAAGCAACATGTTCAAACACCGCCACCATCTTCTCCAATCCACGAGACAAGACTTTGAGACTAACTTGGAAACCAAGCTAATCCGCCAATTGGTCACACCTGTTCCAACTTCTTTGATCAGCACATTAGTGGGTCAATCTAGCAATGGAGAATCTGAATTAATCAGCTTTGGTGATTCTACACACATGGTTGTCGCCATTAAAAATCCACCTTCAGAACGAAGGTATCACCTTGAAGTATAGCCGCACCATCGCTGCCTCAATTGATTGCAAACCAGCAGTCTCTTTCAATTGCCAACTTTCCTTGTCATGTTCTTATCATCAAGGACAAAGTTGCCGCGCTACCAAACAAAATTTCAGTAGAACATGGTGAGGAAACAAAATCGACCACACCACCACCACCTCTTTTTCCAATTGCACTAACGACATTAATAAGAAACCACAGAAGGAAAGTGACTGAGAAGAAAGCCATCGAAAAGTCAGTTAGGGAGTTTATGCTTCAAGACTCTTCTTGCCATGAACCTGAGCTTCACAGTGACTAGGAAGACTGGATTTCACTGGCACAGTCAAGTTTGGATTTCATCAGCCTCCCCATCGAGTGATTTTATAAGTACTCTGTTTGTTTTGAAGCAGAACTTCTTGGGAAGAAGCTATATATGAGGGGTGGATACATTTGGAGCAGATCCACATAACTGTGGGCCTGGATTGGAGCATGGCCAGGTGGTGGCACAAAGTCAAAACTTTGTTCCAGTTCTTGCTAACCAGCCAAAGGTTATAATCTGGGGATATTTTCTTATTAGTGTTCATCTCATTACAGTCAACCAAACACATGATTTGGAAAAGTTGAACTGGTCATGTAGTCATGTGTTGCAACAGTATAGAGGAGATGTTGCCAACCATGGCATAATGGATGGAGATTGGGTATACAACCATGGGGTAATGTATTACTTATGAATTCATCATCAGAACCTTCGTTTAGTCAAGGTCATCCACCATAACTGATTGCACTAAATGAAGACTATGGAGCAAATGACCTTGTGATTGCAAATTTGTTCCATGAAGGCCAACTGTTTGACACAATGCCAGGTGATAATTTGGATAACTATGTGGATCCTTTTCTTACCGAATCCACAAAGAAGTTTTCTTCTTGTTGCAACAAAGCCTCCAGATGTATCTTCAATGGACTGCCAATCCTCACTTATTCTCAATGGAATTATTTGAGGGCGAACCTTAACATTGTGGTACTTGGTTTGTTTTGTGAGTCAACACAAAGCCAAAATTTGAGGTCGAATTTTCTACAACTCAAGGAGGGTGACGTATATGATTACGTGCATCTGAAGATTTTCGTGAATTCAAACTCGAGGACGAGTCTGCTTTCAAGTCGGGGAGATTGAAATCATGATGACTGCCTCCTATTAGCTTAAGAATTACAAACTAGTTCTATTTCATTAGTTTCTTATTTGTTTTTAAAATAGGTATTTAGTAAGCTTTCTGTTTTGGTATCGAATTAGAATTCGAACAAGGTTTATTATGTGAACGCATCAAGGCCTTCATTGTTAGATGGTTAATATTGAATATTATTTCTATGACAGTTGTTCGTCGTGTTTGAAAAACTTAATTGATGGTTAACCATTGTTGAAGCTTCCGCCAACAAGTTACATCAGATCCCCATTCAGCATAGCTAGTCCTAAACCTAAACTCCATTTAGCATGCCTATACCAGTTGTCATTTTGTTAATTTTCCCTTAGTTCACTGGTAAGCATTTGACCTATGTTTCATGTAATCACGAAGCTTTGTCTTCACTTGAGGAATATATCATTTTAACTTAGAAGTATGTAAATCTTAAGAGAATTAGGTTCACATGTTCACTGCTAGTCCACACTTATTGTGACTTGAAGAAGGATGGTACAATTTGCATAGTTAGTATCCAACAATCAGGCACTACTGAATGTGCTGACAAATTATCCTTCTGAACAAGCGACCTGATTAAAGTTTATTGTATACGTACCAGCAGTAGCTGAGTCTCCATTTAAAATGGTCACAGGCCTGGATAATGTCAACTCCCTGATCTCTTGCGCCAAACGTTGAACCTAAAAAGATAACACACACAAACTATTTTTGTAAAGAAGCTAAATTAACTAGAAGAAAATAGATGGGAAGACAAATTTTGACCTTTTATAAATAAATAAGCAATACACTTAATTATAGATTGCTGCTATAATTCAAACTTTAAACAAGAAAAGTATGTGTTGCTAGAAAGATACAATAAAGCCCGTTCATCAAAGAGTTGTCTAGATAAATAAAACTTTTGCAATAAAAGTTGAACAAGATAACCAGAGTAAAACAAAGTAATATACATTCACCAAGGCCCAGAACAATCAGATCGATACCTGAGCTGCAAGTAGAGCAGTATCATACTTTCCAGAAGATGAGGTTTCAGCTTTATTCACACCTTTCATCAATTCCTTAAAAATGTGTCAATTCATTACTATCATAGATAATGGATAAACATACTAGCAACGTAAAGTTTAATGTTAAATATGAATGACAAAAAAAGTTACAAACTTTAGTGTGTGTGTGGGTGTGTGTCAATATACATCATTACCTAGCAATGCAAAATAGAACTTCAAGGGATTTTGATAGCAGAAACTAAAAGATAGTTAGCAAAATGCCGGAAGTTAATTTTATTTCAATGATTAATGGATAAGGTCTAGATCTCCCATATAACCCCACCCCACAAGACGTTTTACCACAACAGTAGAAAATGGGACTTTAATGAAAATGACTGGAAAGAAAGATGAAAACCTTATACTGAAAATAATATAGAGGCGGAGACTCATCTCACATTCTCTAAGAGATCAAGAGAATAATTTGAAAGAGGGTAAGATGAAATAGAGAACCAAATTTCAGTTCCTTGATTACAGCTCGGCGAGACCAAAAATACTAGGAAGAACAACCTAGGTTTGTCCTACTCTATGTCTCTCGACACACAATACAAGCTTTGAGAATTGCCTGTCTCCACAATTGATCTACAACCCAGTTGTGAGTAATTAAGATAAAAATCAAAGTGAATACCCTAAAACCAAGTATTAAAATAAATAAATAAATAAAATAATAATTTGAAACTCAAGTAGACCTGGGAACCTCTACTTAACAGAGGATTTGCTCATTCAAATTAATGAATTTCAACTCTTTTCTGACAGCATAAATTCAATTATTTGTTCAAAGAAACACTTGAGTCATTTGTGTTCTATACATAATTTTAAATGATATTTGTATCAGTCAGAGCTAAGAATAATCTCCTCAAATAAAAAAAATTTAGATAAAAAAAATCTCTTAAACACTATGAGCATCGAACTTAAAGCAATTGGTGATAAGTGGAGAGGCCCATTAACATTTATACTATTTTGCAAGGCCGGCAAGGAGTATCTATTATAACAAAATAGAGTTGTTGGATACTCTACGGCATAGATTTTACTGGCAAGGAGCCAAGACAAACGAAATCTACGGTGAAGATCACTTTGCAGGGTCTTGGTAAATGACATTTATGGAAAAAATAATGACCTTAGATTTTGTTAAATGATAATTGCGATAAATAATTTTGACCCATCCATTTTTATGGAATTCAAAGGATTAGTTGCTTTTTACAGAAATCAACTCTATGTAGTAAGTCCACCATTATTGTTTGCTATTTCTTTTGGTTGCTATTGTAATATATTGTATTACATTTTTTTTTTCTTCTGTTTGTATGCAATTGGTCTTCGCTTATTTGCTTTACTGTTTTAACTTAAGATAGTACATATAAGCTTAATGGTAGATGAACTTGGAAGGTAACAACTTCTAATGGATTAAACAATCAGTACTAAAACGCATTGCTTGGGGCTGTAGATCAACAATGTGCATCAAGTTGGAAGGCAATGAGCATGCTGCTAAACTTTGAATAGCATTGTTATGATATTATTAGTTTTGTCTTCCCTGCAAGGTACAATACCAGGTTGAATCTCAGTGTTGTATGTCAACTACTCAACTATATTTTGTGAATGATAATTATCTTAAGATTCTCAGCCGCAAGATTCTGTAGGTCTTATTGTTGGTCAATGTTTTTTTTTTTTCGCTGAATGAGACTACTGCTTAAATATATTTTCCTCCTAAGAGTTGGTATTGATAGAAAAATGCTTGAAAAGAAGCTTCGAACTAGGGGTGTTCATGGGTCGGTTCTTACCGGTTTCGGTTCTGGGTCTATTTTTAGCGATTCCTATCAGGTTCGGTTCTTTCGGGTTTTTTCTTATATTTTTAAAACCCAGACCCATACCCATTAAATAAGTCGGTTCCGGTTCTTTATCGGGTTATACATTTTTATTGCTAAAATTATTTTTTTTAGTTATATAACCGATATAAAAGTTGGTTTACGGGGACTATAACACTTGTCATCGATATTTTTGTCCTTTTATAAGAAGTAATGGTCCTAAATTCAATAATAATATTTGAAAGTTATCTAAAAATTTTAAATACATTCTCATACATTATATGTATGTGTATATTTTAAATCGAATATATATATATTATACTATACGTAATGCGTCATATATAGAATAAATACTACATGTACCATAATTGTTAGTTAGCATTGCACGTATTCGTTATCTAATATATATATATATCAAGCACATACACGTTCATGTATTAGTTAATATAGACAGTGCATAAGTTAATTCATAGTATACGACTATACGTATAGACGTAGACACGTAAATATTATTATTAATATTTATAATACACATATTTAATGTAATATTATAAAATATGCATTTAATAACACATTCACTATTATGCTAAATGTTATATATATTTAGTATAATTTTACACCTAACAAATATAAATTATATATAAATATATAATACTATATATAATAATAATGTTTGGGTTTGTTTTTATTTAGTGTAATATAATACTAAATTCTATATATCAAAATCAAACTAATCGGTTTCGGTTTCGGTTCGGGTACCCATCGGTTTTTTACTATTTGGTTCTAACGGGTTCGGTTCTTTATCGGGTCGGTTCTTGAAGACCCACTTTAAATGGATATAACATTTTAGGACCCATACCCGCTATAAATGGTTCCGGTTCCGGTTCCGGTTCGGGTAATTGGGTACCCATGCACACCCCTACTTCGAACAGATTAAAGTGCTGAATTTTTATACCTTCATCTCTTTCATAGAAAAGTTGTTGCTCAATAAGCAAAATAGGAGTCTTTACATTTTGAGATTTATTAAATTTATTCTCCTAATTTTAAAATCAGAAAGCTATAAAGAAAGCTATAAGCGTGAGAGTATAGGTGTTGAGAAAGCGATAAGCGTGGGCAAGAGAAATGAAGTTAGAAATGACAGTCATTTGGCATCAAGGACTACTAGTAATTCATGTTCTTTGCTTGGCATGCCTTTTGTCAATACCATGTAGTACAATCTACCGTAGACCTCTCCATGTCATTGATTCATACCTATATCACTAACGTCCCCATAGAGAAATTATAGGAATGTACATCTGTTCTGATTTGAGTTTAGAGCTATTTGAGACACTAGTTTTTATTACTTGAAGCGGAGCTTACAAATATTACAGAAAATTTTGGCATCAATTATATAACTTCATTTCAGTGTTCTAATTTTGAACAGCTATACAACAATCTTTATAGAAGCACAACAATAGCATTTATAAAACATATACCAGCAAAGCAGAAACATCAATCGTGTCGAAGACACGGGTAATTTTTAGTAACAAACATATCAGCATGAACCTAAGAGCAGGTCCAATGTGGAGCTACTAAAAGGGTCCACAGAAGATTTTTGCACCTTTTAGCATGCACGTCAAATTTGCCTTGCCAAAAACGTAGAAATAGTTTCAATGGGGTTTTAAACTTTGAAGTACTAAATTGATACGGACGGCACAATTTCTGCTTAACACAGGCGGTAGAAATTATGTCATCCGTCCTCCGCAACCTATTTTCAGCAGCTGCTAGATGAAGCCATAAATTTGGCTGGGTATATCACACCAACCAAATTTAGGAGTCTTCTAACAGCCCCCTTCAAATGGTCATTTGATGTTTGGGGTGCTATATGGCCTTTTACCAACCCATATAGTGCATGTATTGGACTTGCTCTAACACGTGAACAACACACTAGGGTTACGTGGAGGACACGGGCCTTTTAGGCCAAACACAATAGCATGCTCCGACATAATGAACATCGTACTTCGACAATGACTTGATGTTTGACTTTGGTAGATATATATCCCCACCATAGATATAATCTCCACAAAAATTTATCCCATTTCAATATATAGAACCTTGTCAAAAGTTGTGTTTAAATTTGCAATTTTGTTGACGGCCTATATTCTGTTTTGTAAAACACATTTGATTTGACATGGCTAAAGATATCAGAACGAGCTCATTTTTTGTGGACATGATCCACATGGTAAGAGATTCATCTCCACCAAAAATCAGCTATTAAGTCATTGTGGATGTACATTTTTGGTAGTGGTGTCAATTTTGGGTGTCAACGTAGCTTGACCAATATATCCCGACCGAAAAGCAGACTTCCATAGGAATTAAGGGCTATTTCTTGTGAATATGTTCTCCCCACCATCGAAATCGTATCCACGAAATTTTGGCTCATTTGCTTATATATAACCATGCCAAAAGATGTGGTCAGGCTAAAGGTCCACAGTTTTTCAGGTTTGCAACACCTTTTGATAATGTTAGACATACTCATCTAAGCAGATTTTTTTGTTAATATAATCTCCATGATGGGAAGAACATATCCACAAAAAATGATCCTTTCATTCCTTGTGTAAGTTCAACTTTTGGATCAAGGTGGAAGCTTGAGTAAGTCCACTCATTCTCTAAGGTACCTTCTTATCTAAGGAGGACATAAGCAACATTTTATAAGGTACCTTATGGAGAGGAAAATGATGCTTATTGCTTTCATTCCTCGTGTAAGTCCACTTATTCAGAACACCATTTGTTTCCATGGTTAGAAGACTTCAATTATCAAGAAAATATTTTACACGAGTGTCAGTGAATCCACGTGTCTGAGAGAGGCTTTCTGGAAAAGATGAAGTCTCAATATTACATGGTGCAGTTGGCACCAGTTACAAGTACGTCGGAACTAATGTATGTTAAAAATATCTGCTCAACATGTGAGAGCTCAAATAATCAATTTACCTGTAGCTGTAAGATTACATCAGATAATCGACCACTCCTTAGTACAACTGAACCAGTCAAACCTACAAAATGAAAGGGAAAAACATAAAGAACCCAGTAGCACATTCAAATGACATAATATCCAAAAACAGATAAATGCATCAGATAAGCTTTGAAAGATAAAAAGGAAGTTCTTAACTAGGAATTCCGTTGATTAGTACGCGGGAAAAAAACACTTTTCAGCACAAGATGCATGCCTCCAATTGATATTTTACAGTGCCTGACCCACTACCTTGTGTAGAACTTCAAACTTTCCTCTCTATCCAGATTAATTGATGAATTAAGCAGACGAAGTGCAGAAGTGGAAAGAGTGAAAATTCATGTAAAAATGAAAACCCATTCGAGAACGTTGAAGATAGCTTTGATGCGGTGCAAACAATTACTGTGGATGCATGACAAGGTGATACTTCCACCTGTTAAAACACCTTGGTCCAAATAACATGCCAGGTTGCGCAAAATCCATGTATGTTTCGTCCCAAAACAAGGGCAATTCTCTCCATCTCCTCCATGAATGATAGATTTAACTCAAGAACAAGAATCTCATTCAAAGCCTGCTACTATGGAGCTCTATTCGTTCCTCCGATGGTTGAACATTTAATTCTTCTGCTACAGTGACAAAGACCTAGAGGGAAAGGAACATGATACTCAACGCATTTGGTTCTCGACAACTCTCTGTATATGTGGTTATAAAATATTGGTCAACAAGATTTTCTGTTGCCCCTACATGATGACTTTACAGACTATAGTGCAGCAGCAGCAAAAGTGGTAACAGATAGTACTTTATCTGGACATGTTGGTCAATAAACAATCACATACTTCAAGTGATTCAATGTATGTGCGTGTGTCTGCACATAGATATTCATCTGGCCGTGGATACAATTATAAACATATCTATAGAGCATTACATAGATGTAGTTTTCTACCTTATTTTCGTCCATTACTAAAACAGTTTGAGATACGCATCATGTGGTAATTTTCATCAAACTCTATTAGTTTTGTATTTTTTTTTTTTTTTTATTTTTTTTTTATTTTTTATATTAAATCCCCACCCATCATCCTAATAAAACCCTAATACAACAAAAGGAAAATAAAATTTAAAGAAAAAGGGGGGGTTACAGAAAAGCAAAAACTAAAAGGTTGTCACCCAGCCACCTGACCCTTTAAGCTCCAACCACCCAATCTTTTCTGGTCTTCCTCCCCCTCTTCAACACTATAGTTGCCAACCCTCACACCCCATCATAACTTGCCAAATTCAATCAGGTTTTCATCGTCCACTTGCACCTGCACCTGCACCTTATTATTATGTTTGTACTCCTTCAAAACAGGCATATATTGCTTGGGACCAATCGACAAATGGGTGATTGAGCTTGGTTCTGATCAAGGAACTATCCAGTTTCTCGGTACTTAAATCCTTGGATAAGTACATATATTAACTGAAGTCAGTTAAATTATATCAATTTCTCTGAATTACATATAAAATATTTGATTCCAAGTGAGTGAAGAAACAACAATATTTTATTCAGTCAGTGACCGAATTGTATATATCGAAACTGTGAATCCATTGATGATCAAATATAAAATATATAAATGAGAAAACGAAGAAATGATTGAGACAGGAGAAGAGACCTGCACCAACGAGGATGAGAACTTTTGAAGTTGAAACTCCCGTATGCATCATCGCCCTTTTCTGCTGCTGGCTTTGGCTTTGGCTTTTGTTATAGTAATAGTAATCCCATCTCTTATATATGACTTTGGAACTACTGAGCTTTTTGTCCGACTTTTGGCTTTCCACTTGTTCTTCTTCAGCCAGCCGAATTCGCTCAATGTCCATAATACCCTCCCCGTACAAACTAAAAAAATCTCGAAGTCGTTTACTGTGTACCCTAAATTCCGATATATACTAGATAACTGCAAACAGTGGAGTGTGAGCGGAGATGAAAAAGAGAGAGGGATAGAAGAGTTTGTGGTGAGGAGAGAAAGAGTTAGGTTTGGTTGAGAATGAAGGATGAGAGAGAGAGGGAATGAGAACAGACAGAAACCAACCAAAATATTTTTTGGGCCATATACTCCCTATCACTTTATAAATCAATATATATCGGAAATATCAAAAATATATTATAAAATAATCAATATATCACTAGTATACTGCTAAGCAGTGGGGGTGAGCGGAGTGGGAGAGGAAGATGGAGGAGTGGAGATAGAGAAGGAAGAGTGGAGATTTAGAGTGTAGAGTGGAAAAGAGAGAGTGAGAGAGAGGAAGAGAAAAAACAGAAAGAAATAGATGAGGACAGACAGACAGAAACCAACCAAATTGGTTTTTGTCTGCATAACCCCCCCCCCTTCTCCCAAAATGTTCGCTCCGCTCACGGAATATATATCGGAAATATCATTCAAAAAGTCAAAAAAAGCTGTCAGATAGTCAAACCAAATCAATTTATATATCAAATATATCGGATATATATCGCTGATATGTATCGTTTGTATTGGAAAATATGATATATTTCGACAGAAAAAGTTATTGAATTTTTCCATATCGTGTATCCCAAAAAACCGATAAATATCATCGATATTTTCGCCATTCTTGATTGATTACGGGTGTGCCAAAAACCGGGAAAACCAACTAAAATGCAAGGCATGCTTACGCATCTCGTCAGCTAACAGTTGGCCTCTTTTTCCAAACAAACGAAAATACCCTTACATGTTTTATTTCTAAAATGCCATTAGATTGGGTCCATCTCACTGAAGCTAATGAAAACGTGTAGTATTGGCCATCCAAATCTAGACAATCTGATGGTCCCTCCTAATCTTCTTGCTTCATTCAACAATCAATTACCACCACCACAACAATCACTAACAACCTCAACCACCACCACCACCACCACCAATAATAAATTCCAAAACAAAATCTCCATGAATAGCTAGCAAACACACTAAAAAAAATTATGCACCGCATTTTTACAATATAGTAATTCATTTCCAATCTTTAACTTCTCTTTCTCAATCCTCAAGTACGTTAGCATGCATATCTTTAGGTGGCAGTTGTAGTGGGCAAATATCGTGCCTTTAAATATTTTTATATGATATTTTAAAACTTGAGATATTGACACGAGGGTCAATATTTCGGTATATCTCGTGGTTATTTCAAATATTTGTTAAGTATTGGAAGTGGGAAAATCGTGCCTTTAAAAAGATGAATTTTAAAACAATGGACACGCAGGGTCAAGTTATTTCAAAATTGATTGGGTCAAAGCTAATAAAGGACACTATATAAAGACTGGATGAAGTGAAAGAAGATTTATTCGATCATTCTCACAAAAAGTATTAGAAACAAGAGAGAGAAAGAAAGAATCAGAGTGATTGTAAAACCTCCATGAATATTCAATAAAAAAACTTCATTTACTTCAAATCCGATACACAGTTTCATTCAATTTCATTCAAATCATTCTTTAATCTTCGTGATCTTAGAACAATTAAGAAAGATTATTCTTAAACATCACATTGGTGTCGTCTGTGCATTGAGAACAAGAAAATTTGAAGTTTTCTTTTTCCTCGATTTAGAATCCGAAGTTTCTCTAAAGTTTGAGTGAAAGAAGAGTGAGAAGTGAATCATAATGGCTCCAAAGAAGAGAGCAAATAGCAAGCAAGTGGATAATGATAATCAATCACAAACGAGGAATGCAAGAGCTTCAGTAAGTAAGCGATATCAAGAAGAGAACATTGAAGTAGAAGTTTCACTTTAACAAGTCTTGAAGAGGTTGAGGAAAGTGGAAAAACAACATGTTATGTTACTTAAGGAGAATCAAGAGATGAAGAATGGAAGTTCGAGTCAGGTTGTAAAAGATCTCCATGGGAAAGAGGATGAGGCTTGTAGTTCAAAACCGGTTAGTCACTTTATGGAAAAGGCATCAGAAAGAAATGAAAGAATTGCAGAAGCATCGCCGGTACCTGAAATACCGATACCACAACCCATCACCAAGGAGATAATACAAGAGATGATGCAAAAGCAGTTAGGAAACCAACTTCTAGAGAAAACTTCAGCTTCGATAAGGAGACTAGCAGATGATGTCGGTAGAAATCCGATACATTAAAAGTGTCAAGATGATGCCCATTCCACCGAAGTTCAAACTTCCTAAATATACGCAATACGATGGACCATCTATTCGGATATCAACACCAGTTTTTGATATACAAAGGAACGGTCTATCTTGACTCTTTATTATGCAAGTCCTTCTCTTCAAGTCTGAAGGGGAAGGCGTTGAAGTGGTTATGTTCTTTATAGGAGAGGTCAATATCATGTTATAGGGAGATTGAGGAGAAGTTTTTGACCAATTATGGTCATCAGCGAGTAAAACCCAAGCAAGTGTCAATTTTGTTTCAGCTCAAGCAAGGGAAGAAGGAGTCTCTGAAAACCTTCTTGTCGCGTTTCAAGGCAGAGGCACAACTCGTAGAACATTTAGATGAATCGGAAATGACAGCAGTCATGGCATTTCAGACAGGGCTTATTCCGGGATCCGATATGCACAAGTATATGCTTCGAAAGGATATTAAAACTCTGAGAGAGTTGTATAATAAAACTGAAAAAAATGTGCAAGTTGAAGAAGGCATTCTGACAGCATCGGTTCAACCAGTGTTACAGGTATCGGAATCAAATAAGTCTGCTAAGGAGGAGAACTATAGCAAATCCGATAAGAGGAAATCGGCAGATTCTTATCCGAAATCAGAAAACCAGCCGTCACAGAAAAAGAGGTTTGAAAGATCACTAAAAGAGGAGTTAGATCCAAGTAATTATATCACTATTAATACTACAGTGGAGGACATTTTAAGGAGGGTGGGGAAAGAACCTTATTTCCAGCATCCGACTTACAAGCTTCGAGAAATAGATGATAAACCCTTCTGCAGTTTCCATAAGGTGAAGACTCATGAGACAAATAAGTGTCTATAGCTGCTCAGAGAAGTGGGCAGATTAATGCAAGATGGAAAGCTTCGGGAGTTCAGAGCGGATGCTAGACCGGAAGTAACAGCTATAGTGAATGATAAGCCCTTAAGGGTAATCAATATGATATATAAGGGGGTTATCCCATAGAAAAAGATTATAAGGGATAAAATCCGAAAGATATCAACAATGAAAGAGGTGCTAGAAGTGAACGTAGAGTCGATACCGGTGAACCCTGCATTAGTATTGGCAAGTATACCTGGAGCTATTATGTTTGTTCCTGATGATCTATCGAAAGTAATGTTACCTCATGATAATGCTTTGTTGATTACATTAAAGATATCAGGATATGATGTGCAAAAGGTACTGGTTGATTGTGGAAGTTCAGTCAATATTCTGTTTTGGAAAGCATATACGGGTATCGGGTTTGATGAGTCACATCTGAAAAACCGCAGTTTAATTTGTTTGGTTTCAATGGAACCTCTATTAGGCCAGCTGGGGAAATTAAATTGCCAGTAAGGGCAGGTCCACAGACAATTATGACTAAGTTTATAGTTATCAAGCATTATTCAGATCATAATGCTATTTTGGGAAGAAAGTGGATATATGTTATGAGAGCAATTCTGAGTACTTTCTACCAGGTTATCAGATTTCCGACTGCTTATGGGCCACATGAGATAAGAGGTGATCAGTCAGAATCTGAGAAATGCAATTTTGTTACTGTGAATGGTATGATGAAAGAGAAAAAAGTAGACACTGGGTGAGTCTCGGAAGACACCAGATAGCAATTAACATAAGTTTTATCTCCAAAGTCCGATACCAAGAAACGTCAGGAAGATTTTAGGTTTATATCGGAGATGAAGACAGAGTTGGAAATGGTTCCAAGCAAAACAATGGAAGAAGTACAAAAAGTCAATATCGGTCAGGACAATGAAAGTTGCTTCACTTTTATCGGAGTACAGATGAGTGCAAATATTAGACAAAATTTGGTGGAGTTCTTAAGGACAAATAAAGATGTATTCGTTTGGTCGATGGCTGATCTTCCGGGTAGTATCAATCCTCTTATATGTTCTCATAAGTTGAATATGTGAGAAAGAGCAATTCCAATACATCAGAAACATAGGAGGGTCAACCCGATATATGCAAATGCGGTACAAAATGAAATTTAGAAGATGTTGGAATGTAGAATCATCAGGGAAATCGATAATTTAGAATGGATAGCAAATATTGTTGTTGTCCCAAAGAAGAATGACAATGTTAGAATCTGTGTAGATTTCACAGATGTTAACAAGGAATGTCCCAAAGATTACTATCCGATGCCAAGAATTGATGAATTGGTTGATCGAACAGCTACGTTCGAGTTGTTGAGTTTTTGCGATGGGCATTCAGGATATTTTCAAGTTATAATGCCAGTATTGGACCAACTGAAAATAACGTTCGTTGTGGAAGGCGGTCTTTATTGTTTCATCAGAATGCCATTTGGTCTAAAAAATGCTGGAGCAACGTATCAGAGGTTGGTCGAGAAAATGTTTAGACATTTGATTAAACATATTGTGGAAGTATATGATCTTAGCACTTTTCAGTGTTTTTAGAAATTTACTTACTACGTGCTAAAACTCAATAATTCCTTACTAACTGTTTTTCTTTTAGAATGTCAATCTAGTTCAAGTAGGGATTTCGTTCCAACTTCTAAGACAAGAATCTAAATGATCACAACTGAAATCTACACCTTGGAGAACTAAGTGAGAAGGATTTGATAGATAGATTTTTTTTTACACAAGTTATCTAAAATTTGTAAGTTTGTTTTATAGTTAAATGAAAGAGAGAGAAAGATAGGGAAGGATTAATCCTACTCATGCAAGGCCTAGCTACAAGTCTTTTAAAAACAGGTCACTACCATCTCAAATCCCTAACATAATATACCTATCTCTAAACATATCATGCTAGCATGTCCTAGTTCTACTTTACAACAGTTGATAAGATATTTGTCAATCTCTGTCATTTTGGGACAGGATGAAAAATAGAACCTAAGTCTTTTAAGTTGTGATTCTGGAATCCTAAATTTGTTGCATAATCCTCACATAAGCATCATTAACCCTCCCCTTGGGAGAGTTTTAGCTCATGATCCTAGGATTTGATTAAAACTACAAGTAAGATAAGTAAAAAGAGATAGAAAGAAGAAATGAATACAAAGCCAACTAATTACCTAAGGAAAACAAAAGTTTTTATTCAAGAACTAGAAGGTGTAGTCCTCCATTAACAAGTTACAAGCTTTTTTTTTTTTTTTTTTTTCTTAAAACTAAAAACTAAAAACTAAAAGTAAAGACATGGAAGTAAATGAAAAGTAAAAGTCAAGGAAGTAAAAACTAGCTAACTCCCAAAATCAGCCCCCCTTTACATAAGAGAGCCTTTTTCTCTTCTCCCACGTGAAACACTCTCCTCTCATTTATTTTTCACTTATCCACAACTAACCCCCATTTGACACCTTTCATTTTTTTAGATAATCATCACCTAAATCCAACCAACTCATTAACTTCATGCAAGGTGTCAAATTTGCACCAATTATTTGCACCTTTGTCTTGACTTGCATGATGACTCATCAAATCTTATGGGCCCGCCTAGTGGGTCCACGTGCAGTGTCTAGTGGCAGTCCGGTCTTTTGGATTTTTTACAACTTCTCGCATATGCGTAGAGTTCGTCGCACTGATCGTCAGAGCAGCTCACTCGTCGCATTCGGAGTCCTGGTTCAAGAGATATGAGCTTCGGAAGTTTGACGCTTACGTAACGCGTAATCCCGTTTATTTGGATTACGTACTATTTGAGTCTTTGGGCTTTAGTCTGGATTTGTTGGGCTTCATATGGGCTTGATCGGAAGGCATGTGTATACTTCTTATTCCGTGCTTAAATGCTGGCTTTATCATAATTTTTACATTAGTTGCTCCAACCTGCAAAAAGCACAAAGATGCGATTATTTCATGATTATTAAGCACAAAATTGACCGAAATGTTATGTCTCTACGGGTTTTAATAATATAGTTTTAGGTGCTTATCAGTATATATCGATGATATGGTGATAAAATAAAAAAAAAGCAGATGATCATGTTAAAGACCTCGATACGGTGTTCTAAATATTCAGACAATTCAACATGAAGCTCAACCCTGAGAAATGTACTTTTGGTGTAAGTTCAGGGAAATTTCTTGAGTATATAGTCACAAAGAGAGGTATCGATGTTAATCCATACCAGATTCGAGCTATTCAGCAAATGCCTTCTCCGAGTACTAGAAAGCAGATACAAAAGCTGACAGGAAGAATTGCAGCTTTGAATAGGTTCATATCAAGAACTTCTGACCGATGTAAACCCTTATTCAAGTTGTTGAAAAAGAATACAAAGTTCATATGGGAGGAAGAATGTGAATGGGCATTCTCGGAATTAAAAAAGTATCTCCTAGAAGTGCCAACTTTGATAAAGCCAGAGGAAGGTGATACTTTATTTTTATATTTAGCGGTATCTGACTTTGCTATTAGTTCGGTACTAGTAAAAGTAGAAGATAAAGTTGAGAGACCTGTTTATTTTCAATCCAAAACCATGCTTGAGGCTGAAACCCGATATTCGATGCTCGAAAAATATGCATTAGCTCTCCTCTATTCTACTCAAAGGTTGAAACCTTATTTCCAATCCCACTCAGTTATTGTCATGACTAATCTTCCTTTAAAGCAAACTTCAGCCAAGACAGCTAAGTCGGGAAGAATGACGAAGTGGTTAGTGCTTATTGATGAATTTGGAATTGAATATAGGAATAAGGTTTAAAAAAAAAGCCAAGTCTTGCATATTTTTAGCATATTTTCCCGCTGAAGATGAAAATTGGAAAATTGAAAAAGATGGTTGTTTAAATCTGCAAGAACTTGATGATGTGATGGATGAAGATGATCCATGGGCCGGTACAAATGGGTGGAGACTTTTTGTCGATGGTTCATCAGGACAAAAAGGGTGTGATCGGAGTTGTTCTGATAACACCTAAAAATCAAAGACTAGAGTCAGCAGTTACTCTGGGCTTTTATGCATCTAACAATGAAACATAATATGAGGCATTGATAACAGGATTGGAAATGGCTAAATCGCTAAATATCAAAGAATTATCTGTGTTTAGTGATTCTCAATTAGTGGTAAGCCAAATCAATGGAGGATATTCAGCAAAATGCGATAACATGATCAATTATTTGAACTTTGTTAGATTAAAGCTAAAAAACTTCAGTAAAATTAAATTTCAGCACTTCGATCGAGGAGAAAATCGACATGCAGATGCTTTGGCATATGTCGATGCTATGCTTGAAAATACAGAAGGAGGTCTGTTACACATTGGTGTTCAACATAGCCCAAGTATCGATACGAAACATTCAGAGGTTGTGGAAGTAGATACGCTGGGGGCACCATGGTTAAGAAGCTATGTTTCATTTTTGTCTAAAGGTGAATTACCAGAAGATAAAAATGAGGCTAGAAGGGTAAAAGCAGGAGCTAAAAGATATTTGTTAATTGATGATGAGTTGTACCGAAAAAATCCAGGTGGACCATATTTAAAATGTATATCGCCGGCCGAGGCTATCCAAATTATTGCAGAGATGCACGAAGGGGAGTGCGGAAATCACTCGCCCGGGAGATCATTAGCTAATAAGATAGTGAGGCAAGGATACTTCTGGCCACAGATGCGAAGAGATTGTCTTCGATATGCAAAGAGGTGTATCCAATGTCAGAAGCATGGACACGCCATTCATGTTCCAAGAAGAAGCGACTGTGTATCAAACCTATGGCCATTTACCTTATGGGGGATGGATATTGTTGGCCCACTAATACCTGGGATTATGGGGGATGGATATTATTGGCCCACTAATACCTGGGAGAGGTAAGAAAAGATTCATGCTTGTTGTAACTGACTACTTCACTAAATGGGTAGAGGCTATAGCTTTTCAACATATCAAAGAACAAGATATCATCAGTTTTATGTTTGAAAGAGTGGTTTGTCGATATGGTTTACCGTATGTCATCATATCGGATAATGGTCCTCAATTCATTGGAGGTAAAGTGAAAGATTTTCTAGAATCATACAAGATTAAGCACTTCACATCGGCACCTTATTATGCTCAGGGCAATGGGCAAGTTGATGCGACAAATAAGACTATTATGGATAATATCGAAAAGAAGCTAGAGGACAAGAAAGGCTTATGGGTCGACGAGCAAAATAGTGTGCTATGTAGGCATGCATAACAACTTTAAGAGTAGCTACGGGGGAGTCGCCATTTACTCTGGCCTATGGTATGGAAGCAGTTACTCCAGCCAAAATGGTGGTATCGACATCCAGAACAATGCTTGTAGAAAAAGGGCTGAATGACCAAGGGATGCATGCAGAGGTACTAAACTTGGAAGAAAAAAAAGAACAAGCAAGAATAAAACTTGATTCTTATCACAGACAGCTCAGAAAAACATTCAATAAAAGGTCAGAGAGACAAGTTTCCAAGAAGGCAACCTAGTACTGAAAGAGGTCACTAAAGCGACAAAAGAAAAGGGAGGTGGAAAGTTATTGGCAAACTGGGAAGGACCTTACATTATCCATAAGGTTGAAATAAATGGGGCATACTATTTGGAAGAATGCTGATGGAGAGTTACTACCAGAACCTCAGAATGTCAATAATCTGAAGGTATTTTATCAATAATGTATTTTTCAATTTTATTGAGTAATGAGCTATGTAGCAAGAATATTCAATTCAATAAAAAGTTTCAAATTCATAATGCAATGATGTTATAATATTGTGTATGATAAGAGCCCAAAACTGTAGTTTTAACCCTTTAACAGTCATACTTTTGGACCAATTATGTGAGTAATAATTAAGAGTTAACACTGATTACGTGTTTTTATGCATTTCAGGTTTCAAAGTCCATTATGTGTAGAAATGTGCCACTTTAGTGAGATAAAGGAGAAAAGGTCGGTTACTAAGGAGTTTCGTGATTAAAGGCCAAGATTCAAGAAGATAAAGCCTTCCTAAAGCCCGGTCAAAAGCTGAAAAGTCGACACGGGTGAAGAAAACAAAGACACAAGTCGTGAGAACTTCCGAAAGCCGTATCTTTGGACTCAGACCTCGGAATTGGGCCTACCTTATGTCAAAACGACCGGCTCGGAAAGAGATTTCCAATGGTCTAAGCCTTAACCCAATCAGAGGAGCAAAAGTGGACGAAAAGTCTGTGGAGGCCAACTATAGCTGAAGAGGTCTTTTTGGGCTAAAAGAATTGGGTTTTGGGCATGATTCTCTGGCCCAAAACATGGCTCCAAGCCCATGCACGATTTTTGGATCTGAAAGTATAAAAACCAAAGTTTAGCTCTTTGTTAATGGTAGCTAGTTAGACCTAAAATAATATAGATAATTATAGATCTGTTTTCATTAATTAAATTAAGCTTTAGTTCCATTTTCAATTCTTGTTTTAGATTAAGTCTTTGAATCATTGTTCTTGATTGATTAGATAAATAAAATAGTTGTTTTCTCAATTTCGAATTGTGTTATTTCAATTTATAGATCTGATTTTAATTCTTGTTGATTATCATTCCGTGTAGTTTAAATAGATTGAACCATTGTTAGTTAATTTAGTTAAGTTAGAATTTTAATATGATGTGTAGTTATAATGAAATGGGAAATGATGGTTTGATGACTCAAGGCTAAAACCTCCATTAGAGGGTTTGATGAAGCCTTGATGAAAACTTAGTGGTATAGTGTAGAAACATTGTAGAATCTATTCCAATCTAGAAGGTCGTGATTCGCCATGAGAATGGGTGGGCGACCTCACATGCTAGTTAGTACTTTCGGTAGAAATGCCATGAACACTAGGGATTAGAACTTCGAATTTTTCTTGCCGTAAGAACGTAAGAATCGAGATACAAGAATCTATGTTAGGCTATTAAGTTGGATTCGAGGTGGATTCAATTCCCTCTAATCCTTTATCGATTCAAGCACAATCATATTTCCATAGCATTCGTAGTTAAATTCAAGTAATCAAATTCAGTAAGTATCGTAGTATATCACCTTCGTAAAGCTCTCATTGACTTAAGACTGATTAATTAGATTAGAAAACAATTCCATGCTAGAGCACTAGGAGTGGAACGAACCTCTTACTCCACTATCTGTTCAATAGAAAGAGAGTAGAAACTTTGATAAATATAGACACGTACATAGTTTTAGTTTACTTACGTTTTGAGTTCATCGTTCATTTCGTAGGTAAGCTATTAATTTTTATCTTTATCAAATGGCGTCGCTGCCATCTTAGTTGCACTTTAGCATTGTTTTCATAGTAGAATTAGTCATTTTTAAGTCCCATTAAACCCACCCACCCTTGTTGGATTCATCCGTGGTTATTCGTTTTGCCGTTGAAAAATTCGGGTGAGAATTACACGGAGCGCGGCGCTTTATAAAGGAGCTGGCGCGCTGCGCCTATAGTCGGACTTGGCTTGACCACCGCCCTCATACTAAAGCGCGACCGCCCTCATACCAAAGCGACCCACTTATCTTGGACAAGGAGCTGACGGCGACCTCTATGCAAAATTTTGCGGATTTCTACAGGTTTGTTTGAACCCGATTTTTAAGTTTTTTTGGTGTTCTAACTTGTTATTTACATCGAACACGTAAACAAAGGACGCTTATTCATAAGCGAAAGCAAGGACGCTTTATCAGGTATTCCTTTCTTCCATACCTCGCATCTCCGGTTAGAGGTTCATACTAATATATCAAGATTGTTTGGATTGTTTTCGTGTTTAGACTTAGACTTGCATGAGATTAAGGTGCGGTGGGAGAAAACACCGAGCGTAATTAACCGTCAACAAACAAACATATCGAGTATACCAATCACAACACCTCTAACTACTATCCCACCAACCATACGACATAATGGGTGAAGAAAGAGAGACTCCTCTCTCCGACTTCTACAAAGCTTTGGCGATAGCCCTAAATCTTGCATCGTTCTAGCGGACCGATTGGGGATTTTGAATCCCCCAAACATATTTAATTTGTTACCCATTTTCCATGGTTTAGGCCATGAAAAACCTTACCAACACATGCGTAGGATTGAACAAGTCCTTACAACATTCCATCATCCTACGGTTGGTGCGGAACAAATTAAACCGAGGGTATTTCCCTTCACCTTAGCCTATAAAGGCGTCTTGGTTAAGCGCTGGCGCCTAACTCTGTGGACTCGTGGGCTAAACTTGTTGACTATTTATGGAACATTTTTACCCACCCCTAAAAAGACGGATGAAATGCTTTCCAAGATTCATTTCTTCCCACGTAACCCTCATGAATCATTTTCTCGAGGCTTGGAATCGTTTCACCGACCGCTAATAGAGTGTCCACACCATAACCTAGCAAAAGACCGTTAGTTCGTGCCTTTTTCAAAGGACTTCAACATCACCATAAAGAAGTCCTTGACATAATGAATGGGGGTAGTTTCCTAAGTAAAGGAGCCCGGAGGCTTACAAATTTTAAAAGAACAAACTAAAACGCAATAACAATTGGTTGGGAGTGATGATGATCCCCCCGCTCGCTAGTTCGTCTTCAACAGTTAAAGCCGCCGGTATGTTTGAGATGAAACCCGATCCAGAACTTAAAAATTTAATCGAATCTCTAACTAAAAAGGTAGAGGCTATTTCTATTCAATAAAAACATATTCCCGTCATGAATGTCAACTCCAACCCATGTAATTTCTGTTTGAGTCCTGAGCACCCTGACTCCTATTGTCCTCTCGCCTATGAACAACAACAATTAGAGCAAGATAATGTTTGCTCCATTAATAACTATCCTATTCCTAATGCCCCATGGAGACAACATCCCAACTTTAGTTGGCGAAACAATCAACAAGTTACAACTCCAGGGTTTAATAACCAAAATGTTAGGCAAACAAACAACTATAATCAAGCTCCACCTAGGCAAGGGCAGGGGACAAGGTCGGAAATTATAATAATTATAACAACCAAAGCGCTTAACCCGACAAGGTGTAGCACAAGGTCGAGAATAATTATAATAATTATAATACCAATAGAGGTATTGTTAGGTTAACAATAGTAACTATCAAAACCCACCCATAAATAATCAGCGTGAGATAGTTCGGTCGCGACTACGTGACTACTACACCTACACAACCGGACCGTATCGGCGCCTTTATACTGAGGTTACCCAACAACTTTTCCAATCAATGACTCAATCAAACCAACAGATATTACAATCCATAAATCGGGGCATACAACGGTTAGCCCAAGAGAAAGCCCAACCAAAAGGCGTGTTTCTAGGACAAGCGATATCAAACCCTAAAACAACAAACACGACCTTTGAGGTAAACGGTAATACTAGTGCGGAAGCGACAATAGTAGGTGACCTAAATGCCATCACCACTCTCACTCGGAAAAGTGGTTGATAACAAAGTAACTATGCCTATAGTTATCCCATGATACTCCTACACGGATATCGAACTAGATCTTGAAATAGAAACCGAAGAACCTACCACTTTGTAGAGGTACCGGTTAAACCACAACCTAAAAACAAAAGCCAAGGTTACACATCAAGTCGAGCCATACGCTAAATATAGAGCTTTTAAACCACCATTCCCTCAAAAATTAGCCATGCTAACCGGGGATACCAACTTCGAGGAGATTAGGAGCGTTTTCAAAAATCTAACGATAAACCTTCCTTTTTCGAAGCTATTAAAAGCTACCTAATCACGCTTAAGTTTCTTAAAGAGTTGTACACTACTAGGCGTAAGACCAACATACCTAAAGGCGCCTTTTTAACTGAACAATTCCCCAACTTTATCCGAAAATAATGGAATTGTTAAGTACAAGGACCTCGGTCGATCCCCATTGTAAAATGCACCTTAGAAGATTCCCACACGACGGCTTTATTAGGACGGGGGCGAGTGTTAACTTACTCCCGTATTACTTGTATAAACAAATAGGTCTACAGGAAATGCAACCTACAAAAATAACGCGTTGCAATTAGCGGACGTGTCTATTAAGTATCCTAAGGGTGTAGTGGAAAACGTGCTTGTAAAGGTTTAGGATTTCTACTATCCTGCGGATTTTGTTATCCTCGATACGTGAAAGTAAGCTAATGACTCAGACCGATCATCTTAGCCCCCTTTTTAGGAACCGCCAACGACTTATTAATTGCCGCGATGGTAAGATGTCCTTATCTTTTGGCCATCTCACGGTTGAGGTAAATGTTTTTAAAATGATGAAACAGTTACCAGATTCGTCTATAGATGGGGAGGTTAGCATGATCGAGAGCTTAGCTCAAGATTATTTTAACAACACGTTTCCTGAAAACAATATGTACAAATTCCTTTCTTTGTAAATGACTCCTACTTAGAGGAAGTCAACACCATCCTTGAGTCCACACCAATTGTAGACACTTCGGTTGCTCCACATATTGAGTATGAAGACTTGCTACCTAAGCAAGTATTCATTATGCAAAATGAGGACCCCGACGAAACATCTATTGATTTTCCTCCCACCCCAGTGCTTAAACCCCTTCCCCCAGAGTCAAAATATATTCAACTCGATCCGGATGGTAGTCATCCGGTAATTATATCTTCTCTGTTATCTATGGATGAAGAGACACGTTTAATCCGGGTGATTAGGGAACATCGGTCTGCGATTTGTTGGTCCCTAGTCGACATTAAGGAATTGACCCTAATGTTTGCACTCATCGTATCCATTTGGAGGATAACGCGAAGACTTCTCGCGAACCTCAGCGTCGCTTGAACCCTGCCATGAAAGAGGTGGTTAGGGAAGAAGTCTTACGATTACTCGATGCGGGTATCATATACCCCATCTCTGATAGCGAATGGGTAAGCCCCATTCATGTAGTTCCTAAGAAATCGGGGAGTTACCATGGTTAAGTAGCGAAAGGGTGACTATGTTGTCACACAAGGTCCTATGAAATGGAGGATCTGTATTGATTCTGATCGTTTAAATGCTATGACACGAAAGAATCACTTTCCTTTACCTTTTATAGATCAAATGCTTTCGAGCGCCTAGTTGGTCATGCTTTTATTGTTTTCTGGATGGCTACTCAGGCTATTTTCAGATTATTATTGATATTGATGACCAAGAAAAGACTACCTTCACATGTCCCTTTGGAACGTATGCCTATAAACGAATGCCTTTTGGCCTTTGTAATGCTCCTGGAACCTTCCAGCGGTGTATGCTTCATATATTTAGTGACATGGTAGAGCGCTTTATGGAAGTTTTCATGGATGATTTTTCTATCTATGGAGACTCCTTCACAGACTGTTTGTCTAACCTGTCTAAGGTTTTGACACGGTGTGAAGAAAAGAGCCTCGTTTTAAACTGGGAAAAGTGTCATTTCATGGTGAAAAAGGGCATAGTACTAGGTCACATTGTATCTAGTGATGGCATCGAAGTAGATAAGGCCAAACTAGATAAGATAGCAACTCTACCTAAACCACGGGTTTGTCCGGTGATATATTAGAGCCTTTCTAGGCCATGCAGGTTTTTATAGGCGATTTATTAAAGACTTCTCGAAAATAGCTAGGCCTTTAACTAATCTGCTTTTGAAAGATGCAATCTTTGATTTTAATTTTAACTGTAAGTAGGCTTTTGAAACTTTAAAAGCCTCTAACCTCTACACCAATTATCTGACCTCCCGATTGGTCTAAACCTTTTCGAACTCATGTGTGATGCTAGTGACTATCACGATTGGGTGCGATCTTGGGACAAAAACTAGATAATAAGTCCATTTGTCATTTATTATGCTAGTAAAACATTAAACGATGCTCAACGAAATTATTCAACTCTAGAAAAAAGAATTCTTAGCCGTCATTTATGCTTTTTAGATAAGTTTCGTCCTTATTTGGTTGGTTCTAAAACTTTAGTTTACACGGACCATACAACCCTTAAGTACCTTCTTGCAAAGAAGGATGCTAAGCAGAGATTAATCCGATGGATCCTTCTCCTGCAAGAGTTCACATTAGAAATAAAGGACAAAAAGGGGTCGAAAACGTAGTTGCCGACCACTTATCTAGACTCACAAACGACGATCAGACTGATTCTGAATCCATACCGGACTCTTTTCCTGATGAGCATCTGTATGCCATTTTTTCACACCATGGTATCGCGACATTGTAAATTATCTAGCGGCTGATGTTATGCCTTATAATTGGTCAAGGAATGAGCGTAAAAGTTTTTGGCGAGTTAAGTTATACTCTTTGGGATGAGCCCTACCTTTTAAGTATTGTGCGGATCAGATTATTCGCCGTTGTATTCCCGGTGGGAATATAATGAAGTTCTATCGTTACGCCATGACAAAGAGTGTGGTGGACATTTTAGTGGGATGAAAACAGCCGCTAAAGTTCTGCAATGTGGATTTTATTGGCCTACCCTTTTAAGGATGCCCAAGTGCATTGCAAGGCGTATATCGTTGCCAACAACTTAGGCTTAATTACTTAAACGTAATATGATGCCATTAAATCCAATCTTGATCGTAGAAATTTTTGACGTTTGGGGCATTGATTTCATGGGTCCTTTCCCGGTTTCCCACGGTTTCATTTATATTCTAGTTGCCGTGGACTACGTGTCTAAATGGATAGAGGCCCTAGCTTGCCGTAGCAATGACCATAAGACCGTTGTATTTTTTATTAAAGAATATATTTTCTGTAGGTTTGGTATTCCTAAAGCCATAATTAGTGATGGTGGAACACATTTTTGCAATAGAGTTGTTGCATCCCTAGTGAAAAAGTATGGAGTTACACACAAAGTAGCAACTCCTTATCATCCACAAACTAGCGGACAAGTAAAAGTTTCTAATAGGGAAATCAAAAAGATTTTAGAAACAACTGTAAACCCTGATAGGAAAGACTGGTCAAAGCGTCTATCGGATGCCTTATGGGCGTATAGAACTGCTTTCAAAACTCCTATAGGTATGTCTCCCTTTAGACTTGTTTTTGGGAAACCATGTCATTTGCCCGTTGAATTAGAGCACCGTGCTCTGTGGGCTATAAAAAGCCTTAACTTCAATATTGATGAGGCAGGTGTCAAACGCAAGTTGCAATTGAATGAGCTTGAAGAAATCCGTAGCGATTCGTACGATCTCGCGAAGGATTATAAAGCTAACATGAAACGTGTTCATGATAAGCATATCTTGCGCAAAGAGTTTGTGGTCGGTCAAAAGGTTTTGCTTTACAACTCCCGTCTACATGTTTTCCCAGGCAAACTAAAAACCCGTTGGTCTGGCCCTTTTCTAGTTACTGAAGTCACCCCTTACGGGGCAATCACCTTGGTAAATCCAAATGACAACAGTACCTTTCAAGTTAATGGTCAACGGTTAAAACATTTTCACGAACTTCGTCCCACGATGTAGAAGAAGTCCTTTTACAGGACCACGCCTATGAGGATTGACCCTTGTCATTTGGTGTACTTACTTTCATTTCCATATCTTGATAAGTACACCATTCAGTAACTGGGCCCTCCCTATGGAGTGTGTGGCTGTAAAGTACCGGATCCTAAGTCCACGGTTTACATAATTCACGTTTTCCACTTTTGCATGTTTTCTCGGTTTTGAGTCATGTTCCTCTATGGAGTGAATTATGTATTTATTGTTTTTCGTGTTTCTTATAATAAACATATAAAAATAAAATTAAAATTCTTAAAATCATAGAAATAGCAATCCAACAAGTCTTGGGAATCGACTTTAAGCGACCTGACGTTGTAAACAAATTTTGTGTTTAAAAATTTGTTTGGGGGTGGGCAGTCGATCTTTCCATCGGGATTGTTCGAACTTTCCATTGGTTTTGTTTAGGCCCATTAGTTTAATTGGGTTGGACGTAATCTAAACTAAGATTTCCTTCGTTAAGCATAACTTACGCCACACACGCGCCGAGGCGTTCTTCCACCCTCTTATACGTCACCCATGGTTGGAATTGAGTGTTTTATGGATCATTGGATTGGAAATTCTCTACTGATCATTTCCATAACTCATTCGCCAAAATCGGGCCCGATGCGAAGCGGCAAATTGAGTTTGAATTTGCTTGAAAAATCTGAAAATTTCGAATTCAAAAGCGGGCTTGGGCCCAACCCGCGACGCGACGTTCAAGGCGTCTCCTTCCTTCCCAACCCGCACGCACAGTGTGTCCACTTCAATCCCAAACCGCCGGTTACAAGTTAAATTAAATTTTGGAAACCAAAATAAAAAAATAAATAGAGAGAGAGGGAAGAAAACCTAACTACACCTACACCAAGGAAATCAAATCCACCTAAATCTTCTCTAAACAATCATCACCACCAACCCAACTTCGAAAAACAGCCAACAATTATAGTTTCCACCGCCACCAACGCCGTTTTTAGTAGTTTTCTTCAAAACTCGCCTCCCCCACAGTCTACAAACCATTAGTAGTCTAAGAAATTTCAATGGCGCTACGACGTAGAATTTTGTCGGAACACGCGTTTGCTTCCGTTTAGGCGCCATTTTACGACGCGGAGATGTTCAAGAGACATTGGAACGGACTGTGGTACTCAACTGAGGAGTTCTATCACTATGATTTGGTAGAACAGTTTTATAAAAAGCGAGAATTGGATGGGGATAGGATTTTCATAAAGTTAAGAGGAACGCGGAGAGAAGTAACGCGACAGTTGTTAGCTAAAACTGTTAGGAATTACGCTTGAAAGCAACCTAGTAAGCGACAATTCAGGAATCAAAGATATCTTGGAGTTCCCGCTTTGATGAAGGATCTTGTCGTGGAGGGTGAATACAATCCGACATCCCATTCGTCCGCCCGGACCACCACGAGAACCAATCAACGGGTCAGAGCTCGGTGGATTGGTAGGAACGCCCGGGGAAAGACAAAGTCGATTGATATCGGCCCGCAATGTGCGCGACGTTTCTCGGATTTTGCAAACAAAGAAGTATAATTTCTGCATCCTTGATTTAATGTTTAATGTGATTCGAGGAGTGGGGAAGAGTTTAGCGCCTTTTCCCGTATTGGTCACTAAGATCATGCTCTCCTTTAGAGCTGTCGCAAGATTTGCTCCTATTAAGATCAAATTGCATTCTAATGCAAGTATCTATACGGATTGCATCCAAGAGACTTGGCTGTTGTCTGAAGAAAAAATGGATGAGTCGGAGGATGAAAGGGAAGATATGACATGGATGGATGAAGATGCATTAGAAAAGTGTAATTCTAATGTAGAACGCATGCAAGTGTTGCAAACTGCCTTGCGGTGCGTTTATGGTATTTGTGGAGATATCCGAAATAGACAGATAGTAGTTCAAAAGAAGCAAGGGAACCTTCAGAGGAGATTTGAAATGCTCGAAGGGGTTCGGGCGATATCTTGTATAACATGGAGACTATCCACCAAAGAACAACAAACCGATTAGATGAAAGATTCGATCTTGAGATGGAAGCCCAACGCTTGTTCGAATAGAGATGCTACGACGATGCCACCCGTGAGGACTCTGTTTTCAGCCGAGTCCCGGGCATGAGCGTCGTCGCCAAAGCGACGAAGGGTTCAAGCCAATCTCCATCTCAGGGTCTATCATCATCACAAAACTAGGTGTTCACCCGGTTGGAGTTATTTGTTATTTCATAATTTCGCGTTTTATTAGAAGGATTTTAATTCAAAGTAGTTAAATTTAAATAGTAATGTGTTTATTTAATGTTGTTTGGATTTATATTTTATTTTATTTTTTAATATAATTGGTTATTTTCGAGTATCTTGCTTGTTTTATAATTTATCCCACCTTCCGAACTTGTTTGGGGGTGGAAATATTTAGACCGAGCATAAGTCGTTATATGATCATATATATGTGAAGTTGTCTTGGAGGAAAGGTTGATAATTTGGCCGATATCGGCATATCTATGACTTGTGTGGTGGTAGCATGAAATCTAGGAGAGTTTAGAAGTTCCTATTCTAAATCCAGTATGAAAGATACCAGGATTTTTAGGAAATCATGAAAATGGCTTGTTTCCGTTTTCGGTTTTGGGAATTTTCCTATTTCCGGAAATTGCCTTCAAATAAATAGGGAACTTCCCGATTCATTTTGGAAGCTCCTAACCTATTTAAACTCCATCCTTTCTACACTAACAAACCACAATATATCCCACCATCATCCCGCACCATCCACTCCAAGTTTTACCTTCTTTTTGCTCTAAACTCCGGTTTCAAGATTAACTACTTAAGCGCTTTGTCGCCTTTTTTTTTTTTTGAAGAATTTTGTTAGAGCGACTGCCCCTTATAATCGCGACCACCGCCCCGACTCTCTTGGACCTAGAGCGACCGCCCTCATACCAAAGCGACGACCGCCATAACAACACTATGAATCGCATTTACAAAAGAGCGACCCGCCTATCTGGCGTGCCGCAGCGCCACCGCCGTGGAACGCGGAAATTTCCAATTTTCACAGGGGTCATTCCAAGATTTTTGTGGAACTGTTCAAAGAGTAGTTAAGATGACATCTCGTAGTCATACGAACAGTCTTTTCGAAGATGTGTTGGCACCGAGACCTATGGACACCGGTTCCGGCCACGGGATCCCTGCTAGATTAGGATAAGCGTCATCTATCGGTAAGTGATGACGAGTCATATTCACCACAACTTATTGCTTATTTCTATGACCACGTTAAATTCTATTGTAATCAGGATGGAGATCAAGAATTCTCCGTCGTAGTCGATGACACGACACATGAATTCAATAAAAATTTGATCGCCTTAGTTTTAGGAATACCAATACCTGATCCTATTCACATATGGGCATATATGACTGATAATGCATATCTTTATGATTATACATATTTCCATGATTATTATGGGGGAGGGGTATTTCGAGTAATGGACCAGGGGCAATATAGCATTGCCCTTGGTAGCCTTTCTTTAAACGTAAGCACCACCATGTTATTCATCCTGATGAATATTTTGGGGGAATGGCAGTTCATTTCGCAAAACAAGATGCTGGCGGTGATATTTTCCTCGCTTTAGCTGAGGGACGTCGCCGTTATGACATTCCCCGAGTTTTGGTCACTAGTCTTAAGAGAGCCCAAACCATGAGGCGTAAGTATCTTCTTATGCCTGTGTTGGTAAGCCACATCATGCGTAGTTGTTTACGTGATACGTGCACAATTCACGATTGGAAAAGGGTTGAAGTCATGAGACCCACCATATAGGGTGGTTTGCTCATTCGCGAATAATGACTTGGCTGGGATGGCAGGTCAAAAGCATCATTTTGGTCGCCCGTACATCCCATCGGACATAATAACACTTAATAGGTTAGCATTAGTAGATGATAAATGGCGGCAAGCTTGGCAAGTTATAATGGTGGCGGGGATCTTGAAGGAACCTCATATCTTTAATGAGGAGGAGGATGCTTAAAGCGGGAGATAAGGTAAGTTTTAGTTTTTAGTGTCCGCTTATGTCCCAAGCAATTTCATTTTTGTTAACCCCATAATGGGTGGAACTCATTATAGAGTTCGCGTCGGTTTATTTCCTATAGTAGTACGTTCTAACTTTGTTTTGCAGATGTTCCTGAATTTCACACGTTTCAATGGAATTTTTCCTACCCTCTTTATTTACAATACTTTGAGGACAAAGCATGATTCTTGTTTGGGGGGCATAGAAACACGTGTAATTGAGGCATCAGTTAGGATATAGATATGTATAATATGCATTTGTTTTCTAGTTAAAATTTTTAAAAAAAATTCAAAAATATAAATAAATAAGTTATGTTATACACTTAGGAATATTGGTATTGTTTTCTTTCTCCATGCTCTTAACAATCTAGAAGTCTCACGTAGCTTTTGCATCAGAATATTTGTTAGAAACTTAGGTTAATATATAGGTAATAATCTTTGCATCTATCTATAAATATATTACATGAGTATCTATGATTGTTAGCAGTAAGTTTTTGAAATCTATGCTAGAGTACTTATTCTACAAATCCTGTGAGAATATAGCCTAAAGCCTTATATGAGCGAAACAATTGAGAAATGACACAAGGGAGAAGTAAAATCCGGATAGAGATATCACACGTCCACTTGCTTGATCACTATGCCATATCCTAAGCGAGAATTTAGGCCCTTTTTGGATCGATATAGCCAGAAATTCAAACCTATGAATTATTTTCCGCTAGTCGCCCCTCTAAGCCTTTCTTTAGCCTTCCATAAACCACAATTCCTTTATCCTGTTACAAAAACAAAAACAAAATAAAATAAAAAATAATAAATCAACCTACCTAATTTAGAATAAGTCTGAGAATAGAATGAGTGAAGAAAGAAGAAGAGAAAAACCTGTGTAGACAAAAATTAGTTAGTTGCTTCAGAAAAAGAAAAGAAGTTTCCATCCAAGGAAAAGAAAAAAAATAATATAGAAATAAATAAAAACTCCAAAAATAGAATAAAAGGGAGTCAAAAGCCAAAGAAAAGAAAAAGAAAAATATGGCTAAGGATGGAAACAAAGTATAGAAGCAAAAGAAAATAACAAGGTTTTTTCTAAGTTACATAATATGAAGACTCTATTATCTCAGACTTGTCCTTTTGACTATCCATTTCCTTCCTTCTTAAACCATCTCCTAATCCCCGCAACACTTAATAAAGACCTCTAGCTCAATTAGGAATAGGTTAGTGTGATAGTAAGTGGCAGATGTGTTTGATCGACCCCGGCTTCCTTGTTGTCATTGAGATTGTAAGGTAAAGTGTGCCCACTGCACAATGGAGCAAATAAACTTGAGTGGAAAAATCGAGTGGTTTTGTCTTGACATTTATGTGAGGACCTACTTAAGGACGCTTATTCGAAGTTTTCAAAACTAACCCGCTAGGCATTTCATAGTATTACTCATAGTATATATATTTGTATCATAGATGATTGATTATTATGCATATATTAGTTTAGTTTTTGACTTGGTTATTCTTATTCAATTGCTAGTGAGATGTATATATAGTTGGGACATGAATGAGGAAAACAATAGTTTTATTTCTTAGTCGTTGTAGTATAGTTGAAGTTTGTGAGTACCTTCACTAGAAAAAAACTCTCACGAGGCTATAACTTCGTCCCACTAGGGAATTCCTAGTGGTTTAAGCGCCTTGTTGCATAGGGTTAATGCAATCGCGACTCGAAACGAGAGTAGATAGAACTCCATTTTTTGGTCACTTATTTTAATTTCTCATCTTTGCTTGAGGACAAGCAAAATGCTGTTTGGGGGTGGTTTGATAAGAGCCTAAAACTGTAGTTTTAACCCTTTGATCATACTTTTGGACCAATTATGTGAGTAATAATTAAGAGTTAACGATTGATTACGTGTTTTATGCATTTCAGGTTCCAAAGTCCATTATGTGCAGAAATGTGCCACTTTAGTGAGATAAAGGAGAAAAGGTCGGTTACTAAGGAGTTTCGTGATTAAAGGCCAAGATTCAAGAAGATAAAGCCTTCCTAAAGCCCGGTCAAAAGCTGAAAAGTCGACCACGGTGAAACAAAGACACAAGTCAGCAGAACTTCCGAAAGCCGTATCTTTGGACTCAGACCTCGGAATTGAGCCTACCTTATGTCAAAACGACCGGCTCAGAAAGAGGTTTCCAATGGTCTAAGCCTTGACCCAATCAGAGGAGCAAAAGTGGACAAAAAGTCTATGGAAGACAACTGCAGCTGAAGAGGTCTTTTTGGACTGAAAGAATTGGGTTTTGGGCCTGATTCTCTGGCCCAAAACATGGCTCCAAGCCCATGCACGATTTTTGGATCTGAAAGTATAAAAACCAAAGTTTAGCTCTTTGTTAATGGTAGCTAGTTAGACCTAAAATAATATAGATAATTTTAGATCTGTTTTCATTAATTAAATTAAGCTTTAGTTCCATTTTCAATTCTTGTTTTAGATTAAGTCTTTGAATCATTGTTCTTGATTGATTAGATAAATAAAATAGTTGTTTTCTCAATTTCGAATTGTGTTATTTCAATTTATAGATCTGATTTTAATTCTTGTTGATTATCATTCCGTAGTTTAAATAGATTGAACCATTGTTAGTTAATTTAGTTAAGTTAAAATTTTAATATGATGTGTAGTTATAATGAAATGGGAAATGATGGTTTGATGACTCAAGGCTAAAACCTCCATTAGAGGGGTTGATGAAGCCTTGATGAAAACTTAGTGGTATAGTGTAGAAACATTGTAGAATCTATTCCAATCTAGAAGGTCGTGATTAAGCCATGAGAATGGATGGACGACCTCACATGCTAGTTAGTTTCGGTAGAAATGCCATGAACACTAGGGATTAGAATTGAATTTTCCTGCAGAAGAACGTAAGAATCAAGATACAAGAATCTATGTTAGGCTATTAAGTTGGATTCGAGGTGGATTCAATTCCTCTCTAATCCTTTATCCAGATTCAAGCACAATCATATTTCCATAGCATTCGTAGTTAAATTCAAGTAATCAAATTCAGTAAGTATCGTAGTATATCACCTTCGTAAAGCTCTCATTGACTTAAGACTGATTAATTAGATTAGAAAACAATTCCATGCTAGAGCACTAGGAGTGGAACGAACCTCTTACTCCACTATCTGTTCAATAGAAAGAGAGTAGAAACTTTGATAAATATAAACACGTACATAGTTTTAGTTTACTTACGTTTTGAGTTCATCGTTCATTTCGTAGGTAAGCTATTAATTTTTATCTTTATCAGTGTATAAAGTCCTGGTATTGACAGAAATGTTGGTATGAGGCATATCGCCAAAAGTCCTGATATCAGAAACAAAGGCAGATATCAGGCATATAAAGTCCTGGTATCAACAAAAATATTGGTATCAGGCATATCGCCAAAAGTCCTTGTATCAGAAATAGTGGTAGATATCATGCATATAAAGTCCTGGTATCAACAGAAATGTTGGTATCAAGCATATTGTCAAAAGTCCTGGTATCAGAAACAGTGGCAGATACCTGGCACATAAAGTCCTGTTATTGATAGACGTGTTGATATCATGCACATAAAGGCCTGATATCAACAGAAATGTTGGTATTAAGCATATTGTTAAAAGTCCTAGTATCAACAACAGTGGCAGATACCAGGCACATAAAGCCCTGATATCAACAGAAATGTTGGCACTAGGCATATTGTCAAAGTCCTGGTATTAAAAACAGTGGCAGATACCAGGCACATAAAGCCATTATATCGACAGAAATGTTGGTACTAGGCATATTGTCAAAAGTCATGGTATAAAAAACAATGGAAGATACCAGACACATAAAGCCCTAATATCAACAGAAATGTTGGTATCAGGCATATCGCCAAAGTCCTAATATCAAAGTCCGATACAAAGCGGGGGAACAAAAAGTTCGAATATCAAAGACTGAGGTATCAGAGATTATTAAATGATTAAGGTGCGTGTTTCAGTTTTTATCAGCGATAGTTGCTATGTTTATAGGTATCGAATTTTTTTCATAATCAAAGGTATATGTCCCAAGTATAACTGAGATTATGTTTTTTGGTTTTATGTTGGATATTGAAAATATTACTTATTGCAAAATGAAAAATTCAAAATTCAAAATTTTAAAAGCACAGATAATAAGGTAATAAAAAGTTTCTTATTAACATTCATTTTCAAAACAGTTAAACATAGCATTGGCAGATAAATAACAAAAAGAAAATGTCAATCTTCATCTTCATCTTCATCTTCATCCTCATCATCATCTTCATCTTCATTTTCATCATCGCCATCATCACCATCAGTGGAAGATACATCATTACCTTTTTCATAGCAATAAGGATCTCGGAGCCACTCATCTTCATACTCTTCTTCTTTTTCTTATTCGAATCCTTTTTTTGTTGTTGTTCTTCTTCTGCTTCTTCATCAGAGTACTCAGTGGTTGGGCAATCTGACTAGTGGGGCCATTCTGGAAGGACCTTAAAAATGGCAAGAATGGTAAGAAAATAGGAAAAAGGAGACATTTCTATTTAAGTTGGTCATTTTTCAGTAAAAAAGGTTATAAGAAGCAAGTTAGATTTATAAAAAGGGTTATAAATTAGATAGTTTAGTTAGCGTAATCCATAGAACTCCTACTAGGGATGAAACTGATGATGAGTCCGAGAGATTAGAGAGTAAGATTAAGAGGCTTTGTGGCAAAGGGTCTCTTGAGAAGCTGTTACAAAGAAGAATGAGCAAGATTCATTCTGATTTATTAGAACAACAAGAGGAGGCAGATGTGTCAACCTTTAAAGAAGAAAGTGATCATGTGCTATCAGGTGAGAGCAATAAGATACAACTTGTTAAAGCTAAGAGAGGAGATGAAGGATCTTTACACCATGGAAACACGAGGTTAGAAAATCAGATCCAAAAATTTCGGATCTGAAAAAGAGAGTCCTAGAGGGACTAAAACAACTTTGGTTTCGCTCTTAGCAAGGCAACCACGTGAAGCCTCTAGGATCTTGATCAAAGGTGGAGAAGGTACGTGCATCTAAGAGCCTAATCTGATGGTTTCTTCTGGTTTGGATGATCAAAGCACAAAAAGTGGTTCTGAACTTCGCAAGGATGGAGACAAGAATCCTAAAAAATCGGATCTGATGGGTTCTTCTATTCGCAAGGATGTAGACAATCGTAAAAATTCAGATCTGAATTCTACCAAGATCCCTAATGAAGTAGGGAGTCAAATCAGCAAGGAGGTAATACCAAGAGATGATCTAGAGACTCAAAGTAACAACTCCACTTCTTCATATTCAAATCTGAACAAAGAATCTGATTCGAGAAGTCTAGGGTTTCAAAGTGCAACCTTGCAAGATCAAAATAAGGAGGCTAGTACTTTGGATGTGCATGGGAAAAAGAGTACGTGGCTTGATGTATTGTGAAGGAAGACAGTTGGGAAACAAAACCTTGAGTTCATTCAACCTGATATTGTTAAAGGTAAGAAGGTTGTACACTTTGAATCAAGGGAGTTTGTTGATTCAAACAAGAAATATGCAAAATTGATTGTGGGTAGTTTTATTGGCCGCAAGTTGAATTATTCATATGTTAAAGATGTTGTTACAAGGACTTGGAAACTAAAGAATGGTTTTGAGATGAGACCATATGGAGAGAGTATGTATACCTTTGATTTTTGTAGTGAGGAAGATAGGAGGATCTTTCCATATTGCTAGTCAATTATTTGTGGTAAGACCATGGAAATTATTTGTGGAATCTGATGAGATGAAGACTATACCTATTTGGGTAGTCCTCAAAAAGTTTCCCATGGAGTTGTGGTACAAGAAATGGTTTAGTAAAGTTGGAAGTGCAATTATGGTTCCTCTTTTTACTGATATAGCTACAGAAAAGAGGACAAAGACAAGATTTGCTAGGATATGTGTGAAGATTGATACAAAGTGTGAGTACCCAAGGGATGTCACATGTGTGCTTGATTAAAGAAGAGCATATAAAGTCAAGGTAGAGTATAACTGGAAGCCACAAAAGTGTATGCATTGTGAAGTTTTTGGCCATATGGATAGCTCCTGTCCCAAGAAACCAAAAAAGAATGAAACCATTACTAGTGTGTGGATTATAAAAGAAAAGGTAGAAAAGAATAAAGAAATCCAGCAAGAGAGTAGTACTCATGAAGGGTAGATTGTCCAAGAGGCCAAAGAACAAAAGGAACATGATAAGGCACTAGAAGAGAAGAGTACAGAACAAATGGAGGAAGGGGAATGGCAAGTACCGAAGAAGAAACACACTTGTAGATCACCAAAGGCAGCACAAGAAGATTCATCACAATGTGTTGTGGTGGAACAAGTTCATGATGATAAGGAAGAGGGTAAAGATATACAAGAACAGATCCCAGTAGAACAAACGGAGGAAGGACAAGCAAATGAAAAGGAAATAACCCGAGACATAAGTCCAAGGAAGCTAGGAGTGATAAGGAGAGAGGTAAGTACTAAGTCTAATGTATTTACTAGGATACCTACTACTATGACATCTAATAGAGTGGCTGCCAAGTACGGTCACTATAATCCTCAATCAAGTTCTAAATGATGATAAACCTAGGATGTTGGAATATGAGGGGAGTGAATCAAGGGTTTAAGCATGCTGAAGTTAAGAACTAGTTTAGAAAATATCAGCTTGGTAATGTGGGGTTGGTAGAAACAAAGGTTAAACAAGCAAATCAGAGTGAGGTTGTGAACAAAATATGCATGGGATGGAATTGTGAACATAATTATTTGTATAGTGACCTTGGTAGAATATGGCTTTTGTGGGATGGCAGTACTTGTAGCATAAGAGTAATTGATTGTGAATCACAGAGTATTACAGCTGAAGTGCTGCTTATAAGTGGTAAGAAGTTCTTTATTACCATTGTGTATGCAAGTAATGATAGGAATATGGGAAGGAATTTGTGGGCTAAGTTAGTTGCACATTCAAGGACATTCCAAGATGCATGGATTGTTCTTGGGGACTTTAATTCTATTTTAAGTCTTAATGAAAGAGTTGGAGGGAGGGAAACTAGAAGTCATCATTTGAAGATTTCTTGAATTGTACTAACACTTTTGGCTTAGTTGATTTGAGATATACAGGATGTTTCTTCACTTGGAATGACAAGCAAGTTCAAAGGAAATGGAGGAAATTAGATAAAGTTATGGTGAACTCGGAATGGGTAGATGAGTATTTAGATTATGAAACTGAGTTTTTGAATCCGGGAGCAATTTCAGATCACTCTTCTATGGTTGTTTATTCCTTGGCACAAAAGGATAGACAAAAGAAAACCTTTAGATTCTTTAACTTATGGGTTCCAGAACAAGGGTTTATGGATGTTGTATATCAAGCATGGAATACAAAAGTTGTAGGTAATCCAATGTTTGTTTTTATGAAGAGACTGAGGCAGGTCAAGTATGCATTGATTGAATGGAACAAAAGCAAGGTGGGGAATGTAATGACAAGAGTAATAGAGACAAAACAACAGCTTGATGGAGTTCAATCAAGATTACAAGAATTCCCTCTTAGCAATGAACTGATACAGAAAGAGAAAGAGATCATTAGGAAGTATGTGAGAGAAGCAAGAGCAAAAGAAGGTTCTACAAGCAGAAATCTAGAGACAAGGATATTGTTCTGGGTGACAGTAACTCCAAGTATTTCTTTGAATCAGTTAAGATGAGAAGAGTGAAGAATAGAATTACTTGTTTGAGGGATGAGAATGGGAACATTATAGATGACATAAGTGCCATTGGGGAGGAATGTGTTCAGTTTTATCAGGATTTGTACAAGCCAGATGGGTTACAAGAGGTGGATTTCTCAATATTTAATGATATACAATCTGCTAATGTGATTAGTGAAGATGTTAATAATATGTTGGAGATGGATGTTACTAGAGATGAGATTACAGAGGGCACTATCTTGCATTGATAGTGAGAAGGCACCTAGAGGAGATGGTTTCTCTTCTTACTTCTTCAAAGCTACTTGGAGAATAATTGGCAATGATTTTGTCAAAGCTATTCAGAACTTCTTTAGGTCTGGTCATATGTTGAAGGAAGTAAACTCTACATGCATATCTTTGATCCCAAAGGTACCAAGACTAGAGAATTTGGGAGATTACAAGCTAATCTCTTGCTGTAGTGTGGTTTATAAGTGTATAACAAAGATTCTTACAATGAGAATGAATGGCATAATGCATTCTATTATGTCTAAGAACCAATCTGCATTCATTTTAGGGAGGAGTATTCAAGACAATATATTGTTGTTCCATAAGTTGCTCCATAATTATCATAGATATTCCGGGGTTCCAAGATGTGCAACAAAGATTGATCTCAAGAAAGCTTATGATTCAGTGAGGTGGGAAGCTATTGTGTATGCATTGCAAAGAATTGGTATGCTAGAGAAGTTCATTACTTGGGTCAGAGTGTGCATAGAGACCGCCACCTTTTCTGTGATGATGAATGACACTCCTTTTGGCTACTTTACTTTATTATTTTTTTTTGGAAGTAACTAGGGGTTAAGGATACCCCAACCTTTTATTAAGCCAAAATACGCAAGTACATTTTTCCGTCCTTATCCCCCTTAATCAACTTGCAGAGTTTTTGATCCATGGGGGGTATAAAGAACATAGACTCATTACATAAAGACCTTGTAGCTTTAGCGAGGTAATCTACCACTTGACTACCTTCCCTAAACACATGCTTAAACTCAATAACTTCGAACTGCATAGCCAATCTTTTGATATGGGAGACTAGGTTCCTGCAGTACCACGGCGGTTGCTCTCTATTGCTCATGATCTAGACCACTATTAAAGAGTCTGACTGAACTTGTAACTTCCTTATACTCATTGCTATGCCACCTTCCAGCCCTTTCTCGACCCCTAGCAGTTCCTGTTGCAACACCGATCTTCTTGTGGAAGTTCCACTGTACGCTAGCATTACCTCTCCTCTGCTGTCCCTTATTACTCCTCCAAATCCAGCACAATCAGCTTGCATCAACCCATCAGTATTTAGGCTGTGTTTGATAACCCTATTTGCCATGGCAAATGCAAATAAATAACACTATTCATTTGTTTGCCACTATTTGGTGCGTTTTTTTTTTACCATGGCAAATGTTTTTTGGATTTGCCACAAGTTGGGATTTTCCATGATTTTTATGGCAAAATGTACTCTTGGGGAGGTATGTAAATTTTGCCACAACAAATTAACACACAAATTTGCCATGGATTTGCCACCCACCAAAAAAGAAAAAACAAAAACCCGATGACATATCTCATTCTCTCTCTCTTTGCTTGATGAAGAACAACAATGGAGTTGCCTCCAACGGTCTCTCCTTCTCTTCTTCTCTCAGGTGTGTTCATCTCTCTCTCTCTCTCTCTCTCTCTCTCTCTCTCTCTCTCTCTCTCTTTAGTTAGTTAATACATGAGTACTGAAATTAGTTTTCTTTGTGACCGCGAATTAGTGACTACTAATTGGTGTTTGATTGGTTTGCTGGATTATTACAAGTTAGCTTTTACTTTGTTGTGATGGGTAAATTGGTCTGCTATTATGCAATTGTACGTTGTGGTTTATTAGCATAGACTTTTGTTTCTTGTGAACTATTGAATTGAAAGAAACAGGTCATAAGAAAGCTTAAAAACCATTTTTAGGGAAGGAAGCTACTAACACACTTGCTGGCGTACAAAAAAATTTAAGGAATCTTAGTACCCATTTTAGAAACTAGTTAAGAAAGGAAGAGGACGAATTGATTTTGGTATATTCTTTCCTTCTAGAATTTACAAGATATCAAATTTAGACTTATTGCTATTTCTATTGGGGTCCCGTTTTTGTGAACTTCCTATATTTTTAGAAGTTTGTATTAACACGAGTTGGTTTTCTTTTGTTCTTATCATGTGGGGAATTAGAGGAAGAAAGGAGAAAATTACTAAGGGTGAAGTGGTGATGAACATCATCTCTTATATTTTCCAACATATTTTAATTGTGGCTTTTATATGTATCCTTATTACCTCACCTTCTTAGTTAATTCCCTATTATTTTAGAAAGCTTTAAATAGGCTATTGAAAATTTGTTTGCTGTTAGTAGTTGGAGGTTGAAGGAGGTTACCATATAATTGTTACTAGGGGCTATTGGCATCTCAATTTGGTGTTGAGGATTATTTTTGGTTGCTGAAGTTTGTATCTTCAATAAACATGGGTCTGATTTTATTATTTACTTGAATGATTGAAGTTGAAGTGATCGACTCAAGTGAGTATCGTACCAAAGTTTAATGTTGGACTCATTTTGCTTGGAGACTTCAACCAATCAAATGTCGGAGGAGACATTTGAATTGCAAGGAGGTCAGTGGAGAGTTAGTGCAACTGTGCACACAGATGTGTGTGTGGTAAATGCATATAGAATGGATGGGTGGTTGACGGTTTGTGTTTCATTTGTGGGGTGGGGGGTAGGTTGTTGTGATTCATTCATTCATTCTGCTGGTTGTTAAATTGGTCGGAGTCATATTTCAGCAGGGTTGTAGGTTATATATTGATTCAATGACAATAATTGGATCTTTAGCTCAAAGGGTAGATCACTTGGGATTGTAATGTATTACATACATCCCAAAAGATGGTGGTTCAAATCCGTTAAGGTCCTTTAATCTTTCACAATGCTCCATTGCAATGACTGACTTTCTTAGTGGTTCCTATAGGTTGCATTGAAATAAAAATAGAAGTCAGTTTGCGGAATCAATTTTTATGAGTCGACTTAGTTAATTGTTATTGGGCTTGCTTTGAAATTGGGTTCATAACTGTGATAGGGGAAACATTCTTTGTGGGTGATTGTTACCTGTAAAATTTCTTTGTAGTTGTTAGCTGTAACATTTCTTTGTTATTGATGGAAATTTGGTTGTGTGTGAGTGTGGTGGTGATGCTGCTGGTAGTGTTGTGTGTATGCTACGGTAGTGTGGACTGGTGTTGCAGGTAGTGCTGCTGGTGGTGGTTCTAGGTGTTGCTGCTGGTGGTGGCTTCTGCTATTGCTGTCTCTGCTACTACTGCTATTGTTGGTGGTCGCATCGCTGCTACTGCTGCTACTTTGGTGCAATAGGTAGTGTGTGTGTGTGTGCATGCACTGTGATTTTATGTGTGTGTGTGCTGCTATGATTTTTTGTGGAGTGTGGTGTAGGTGTGCATGTGTGTGTGTGCTGCCTCTGTGTGTGTGTGCTAGCTAGTATGTAGTTTATGAATTTGAGGCAGTTACAATGGAAACAAATAATTTGCTCCATATGTTAGTACAACTTCTTTTTGATTGTTTTGTCGCTGGTTTGGTTATAGGACACTCTATATATATTTGTTTTGATATACAAGATATATTTTGAACTTTCTTAACTCCTAATTGTTTTAAGTATATTAACTTAATTTGTATTTCAGCGAGTGAAGACCTTACAATGGATAGCACACGGTATTGCTAGTGTAACTATGCAACAAAGGTTTGAATGGAGTTATGAATAACAGAAGATCATAGCTAGCAACGAGATTTGGGATCAAGCCATAACACGTGATCCGAGTATGGGAAAATATAGAAATAGAATTTATCCAAAGTACAATGACATTTTATGTGTTTGGATAACAATGGTTGTTAATGTCTATTGCACTTTGACTTTATTTTATGGTTGTTTCAAAAGACATACTATTACTATTAATGTTGAATTGTATTGTCTTTAATTTTCTTTATTTTGTATTTTATTTTTTGCTTTTTTTTATACTTCATTACTAATTTACTATTACTATTTTTTGTTTTTTTTATACTTTTTTTTAGTGTGAAACCATATACAAATAAAATAAATTTACAAATAAGAATAGCTATAATTTTTAAATCTTAAATATTTTAAAAGCACAAAAAATGAAATATTTGTCGCGGTAAATTTGGACAATCAAACAATAGCAAATTGTTGCAAATCAGGGCAAATAATATTTACCACAGTATCATCAAACAGTGGCAAATTTAAATTTGCCACAAGTTATTTGCAATTGTCACATAGCAAATTTGCCAATTGCAAATGGTGACAAAATTTGCTTTTGCCACAGCTCCTATAGAACACAGCCTTAGGGTAGCAGTGTCAGAAGGTGCTGCCTGCCACCGAACCCATTGTTCCATCTTTTGTTTATACCTTACTCCTATTCCCAACTTCGACAGGAGCAAACGCAGCACATCATCTTCCTTTACTGCTTCCAACATTTTCCCCAAATATATTTTCATTCGATTGAGAGCTCGTTGGCTTACCACTTCAGCAGATGTGTATATTTTCTTCTTTATCCTCCAATTGCGTTCATTCCAGATGGCTTGAACTGCCGCACTGATTAGGGCCCTCATTACTTCAGACACCATGGTGTTTGCTCTACACATTCGCATGAGTCGATACCACTCAACATGGGATTCACGAATCTGTTCAGATAGGCCCATAGCCTTTTTTACACCTTGCCACACAATTTTTGAATAAGAACAATCAAAAAATAAATGTGCCGAACTTTCCTCAGAGGAATCACATAGACAACATCGAGACTGACGAAACACCTTTTTCGCTATTAACCAATTATGTGTAGGCAGAGCTCCAGAGAATAACTGCCACATAATGAAGGAGTGCTTTGGAATCGAAAGCTTCCCCCAAACAAGTTTGAACCACTTTACCTTACTTCACACTTTCTTTATAGCAGCATAAGCAGATGAAATAGAGAACTCCCCTGTGCTCATCAGGGTCCAAATAACTCTGTCTTCATCCAGATAAGAATTTATTTCAGTACCCATAATCCACTTCTTAACATCAGACTCAGGTAAATCAGTGATAGTTCTCGACTAACAGCCATTAGTTATCACTTCGGCCACTTTTGCTTCCTGAGGAACAAGGTGGGCTAGTAGATTTTTGGCTTGATTATTTAAGGAGAGAGGTCCAGAGCACCAGGGATCATGCCAAAAGCTCGTTTCATTACCAGTTGCTATACTATGCCTCACAAACTTCCATGCAAGTTCCCGATGTTTCAATATCCCTCGCCAAACCCAGGAGCAGTCCTGTGGAATCTTCATAGTCCAGAACTTGTTTTGCTTTATATTATGTTCCCATGACCACTTTACTTATAAGTTGTCAGATCTCTGTGCCAATTTGAACACTAAGCCACAATACGCTGCTTGATTCCAACACTTTGGATCGATCAGACCAAGACCTCCTTGTTCTTTATCCATTCTGAGGGTTGCATGACTCGAGTGGTGCATCTTCCTTTCCATCTTTGGGCCTGACCCAATGTCTCCATACTTATTTGTAATAGTTATGGAGCTCTTCTCAGATCTGATGTTTAAAAGTGTAGAAGCAAGAACTTATAAGCTTCATTATAAATGTAAAAGCCCTGTTATTACTCACCTTTCCTTTGCAGATGATCTCATTGCCTTCATGAATGGAGATGTACTTACAGCAAGAACTCTAGCAAGCAATCTAAGGAGCTTTAGATTGGCTACGGGCCTAGAAGCTAATATTGGAAAGAGTACCTTGTTTACATGTGGCATTGAGGAGACCATGGTGCAAGCAATTTAGAATGAGATACAATTTCCAAGAGGAGTGTTACCTGTCAAGTATTTAGGTTTGCCTCTTATTACAACAAGGCTTACCTATGCTGATTGTTTACCATTGATTGAGATGGTTTCAAAGAAGATCCAAGGGTTTAGAGGGAGGTTCTTGTCATATGCAGGTAGGTTTCAATTAGTTAAGGCTGTTATGAATAACATGAGCATATATTGGTCTCTATCTTATATTTTACCATAAGCCATTATTGATTCTATAGAAATATTATGTAGAAATTTCTTGTGGAAGGGTCCGGATAGTACAAGTTCTCATGATCTTATTGGATGGAAGGATGTGTGTTTTCCTTATGATAAGGGAGGATTAGGAGTGAGAGATGTGGCTATTACTAATTCAGCTGCCAACCTAAAGCATATATGGCATATTATTAGTAAAAAAGACACTATGGGTGGAGTGGATACACAAGAATCTGATCAGAGGAAGGAACTTTTGGCAACTTAGCATTCCTCAAGATGTATCATGGAGTTGGAGGAACATTTTGAAGGGCAGAGTGGATGCAAAACTTATTGCTCATCATCAGATTGGTGATGGACAATCCACTAAGTTTTGGTTGGACCCTTGGCACCCGAGAGGTATATTGAAACCTTATTTTCCGTAAGCTTTGCTTTATGACTCTACAACTAACATCAATGTAAAGGTGGGGTAGCTTATCTTAGATGGAATGTGGAGTATTCCTCAACACACTAGGAATCACTTCCCTGACATTGCCATTGAGATTGAAGAGGAAGTTCAGATTAGTGGAGGTGAAGACTTGATTGCATGGGCTGATTCTTTACATAGGGAGTTTCAACTTAAAGATACATACCAAAGATTGAGGAAGAAAAGGCAAGTTAGGGATTGGCATGGGATCTGTTGGTTCAATAATAAAATCCCTAGACACTTTTTTATAGGGTGGATGGTTCTTAATGAAGGATTGAAAACTCTGAAGAAAGTCAAGGAATGGAAGGTGACACAATTTGATTTATGTGTGTTATGTTGGAGGGATGTGGAAACAGAGAAACATTTGTTCTTTTCTTGTGTGTATTCCCAATACATTTGGAATACTATTTTACTATTTGCAGGCTTTAACAAGAGGAGAGCAGCTACATGGGAAGATGAATTGCATTAGATTATTAACAAGTCCAAAGGCAAAGGTAGAAGGCAAGATGCAATCCGGCTGGTGACTAATGCATTCTTTTATCATGTGTGGTAGCAAAGAAATGCAAGAATCTTTAAGAACCAATACAAAACAGGAAGGCAGGTTGCAAATCAGATCATTCATGATGTGAAGGTCAAGATGAACTCACTTGACATCAAGATGGAGGAAGGACCAGCAAGGCAAAGCTTCATGGATAGATGGTTAGTTCAATTTGGGGTAAGTACAAGTAGAAGTATTCAATGCAAGTATGTTAAATCAGATCAAGGGAATAGAACACTTAACACAGATGGCACATTACAAGGTTTAGTGGAAGGTTGGGCAGCAGCTATAAGAGATAGTGAAAGAGTAGTGGTAGCAGCAGCTAAAGGAAAGTCAAGCTTCACATCAATTGCAATGATTGAATTGCAAGGAGTGCAACAAGGACTCAAGCTAGCAGAAAGGTACAATGTGAAGAGGATACAAGCACAAACATATTCGAGCAATGTCATTTCTTTCTTAAGGAATGAAGGGCATCATCCATGGCAGGCTAACAAGATCATTGAAGACATTAGAAGAGTGATTGATAGACTAGAGTTCTTCTCTATTATTCATGTATATAGAGAAACAAACAGACTAGCATATACACTTGTGAAAAATGTACCTAGTCATAGGTTTGTAGATATTGTTCCTAGCTCCTTTGCAAAGGATGTTAAAAAGATTGTATATGAGGACTCTATAGGAACAGTCTATCAACGAATGTACTAAGCTATTTTATTAATGAAAAGGGGTAGGGGACCTCTAAATAACCCAGCTTGCCTATCAAAAAAAATAAAGTTAGATTTATGCTTTGAAGGTTCATTTTATACAAGTAAGAAATGGTAAAAACGAGGAAAATAAATGGTGTTTAGCAGGAAAACGAGAAAATTTAAGGGTGATTAGCAAGAAAATGAGGAGTTTTAATGGAATCAGTTGAAAAAGTAATTTTTTGGTTATCTGTGCAAGGGACTTTTCAAAAGTAGTAATTCATTTAATGATAATTCAGTAAAATTAAATGGGCTATTATTTCAATGCATGTTGGTTTCTGAATCAGTTTATTTATTTCATTTATTAAGGATAATAGAAGACTTTAAATTTCAAAGCACTGGGTACATATTACAAGGATATTATAAGTATCATAGATACTCTCTTTTTTGGTTGAGGGTATCGAAAATAATATTTATTGATGATACATGTCTAACTATCATTGATACTCTCTTTTTGGTTGAAGGCATCGAAAATTTCATTTTCTGATAATATGTCTAAGTATCATTGATACTCTCTTTTTGGTGAAGGGTATCGAAAATTTCATTTTCTGATGATACATGTCTAAGTATCATTGATACTCTCTTTTTGGTTGAGTGTATCGAAAATTTTATTTTCTGATGGTACATGTCTATGTATCATTAATCCTCTTTTTTTGGTTGAGGGTGTATCGAAAATTTCATTTTTTGATGGTACATGTCTATGTATCATTGATACTCTCTTTTTGATTGAGGGTATCGAAAATTTCATTTTTTGATGGTAAATGTCTAAATATCATTGATATTCTCTTTTTGGTTGAGGGTATTGATAAAACATAAAATGAATAGTTTTACCTACGAAATAAAGCGTTGAAACTTACAAACGCAAGTAAAACTAAACTAGATTATGATGCCTAATTTTATCAAAGATTTCTACTCTCAATCCTATGAGATATAGTGGAGTAGAGTGATTCGTTCCACTCCTAGTCCTTCCGCATGCTGAGTTCTCACGTGTAAGTACTCTCAACTTAAAGTCTAATGAGAGATTTACGAAAAAGGCAACTAGACTACGATGCAACTACCCACAAAATGCAACTAGTCGACTATGGGAATAACTAAGGGAATGCTACGTTGATTCGATGATAAGGGGTTACCGGGGAATTGATTCCACCTTAACTCGACTTAATCCTATTAACGACAAATCGTCGTAATCCGAATTGAACTGCTTCGCAGAACAATTGGTTCTTCCTAATCCCTAATTACACATGGCATTTCTACCAATTAATAACTAGCATGTGAACGATTAAATCCATTCTCATGGTGAACTAAACGTTTCTAGAGTGGAAAGGAAATTACGACGAATCTACGATAATCGGAATCAAGCTTTCATTAAGGCTTCTCAACCCCCTCTAATGGAGGTTTAGCCGAGAATCATTACGCAATCATTTCCGATTAAATTTAAACTAAACATAATATAAAGAATTGAAAATTACTTAATTAAACAATAATGAAATCAAATTTAATGACTAAAATGCAATAAGGACAGGAATTGAAATTAGATCTAGAAATGGAAATGACAAAAATCGAAGTTGATAGAAATACTACTTTATTGATCTAATCAAAATGAAGAACAAGATTCAAAGGTTTAATCTAATACAATAATTGAAATGGGACTAAACTTAATTAATCTATATGAAAAACTAGATCTAGAATCCATTAATGGAGGCTACTAATCTAATCTATTTCTACGTCTAACTATCTACCATTAACAATCTACCATTAACAAACTACCATTAACAAAAACTACCCTTAACAAAGAATTAAGCTTTTGTTTTTATACTTTCAGATCCAAAAATCGTGCATGGGCTTGGAGCCATGTTTTGGTCCAGAGAATCAGGCCCAAAACCCAATTCTTTCAGTCCAAAAAGGCCTCTTCAGCTGTAGTTGGCTTCAACAGACCTTTTGTCCACTTCTGATCCTCTGATTGGATCAAGGCTTAGACCATTAGAAAGCTCTTTCCGAGCCGGTCGTTTTGACATAAGGTAGGCCCCATTCCGAGGTTTGAGTCCAAAGATATGGCCTTCGGAAGTTCTGCTGACTTGTGTGCTGTTTCTGCCCGCGTCGACTTTTCAGCTTTTGACCGGGCTTTTGGAAAGGCTTTGTCTTCTAGAAACTTGGCCTTTAATCAAGGAACTCCTTAGTAACTGACCTCTGCTTCTTTATCTCGCTAAAGTGGCACATTTCTGCACATAATGGACTTTGAAGCCTGAAATGCATAAAAACACGTAATCAGTGTTAACTCTTAATTATTACTCACATAATTGGTCTAAAGGTATGTCTATTACAGGGTTAAAACTACAGTTTTGGGCTATTATCAAACCACCCCCAAACAGCATTTTGCTTGTCCTCAAGCAAAGATGAGAAATTAGAATAAGTGACCAAAAATAGAGTCCTAACTACTCTCGTTTCGCTGAGTGCGATTGCATTGACCATATGCAACAAGGCCTTAAACCACTAGGAATTCCCTAGTGGACGAGTTATAGCATCGTGAGAGTTTTCCAGTGAAGGTACTCACAAACTTCATCTATACTACAACGACTAAGAAATAAAACTATTGTTTCCATATTCATGCTCCAAACTATCTATACATCTCACTAGCTATGAACAAGAATAACCAAGTCAAAAACCTAAGCTAATATATTCATAATAATCAATCATCTATAATAAACATATATACAATGAGTAATACTATGAAATGCAATAGCAGGTCCGTTTCTGAAACTTGGAATAGCGCCCTTAAGTAGGTTCTCACAATAATAGTCAAGATACAACACTCTGATTTTTCCACTCAAGTTTAAGCTACTCTAGTGCAGTGATGGCACACTTTACCTTACAATCTCAATGACAACAAGGAAGCCGGAGTCGATCAAACACATCTGCCACTTACTATCACACTAACTTATTCCTAATTGAGCTAGAGGTTTTTATTAGGTGTTACGGGGATTAGGAGATGGCTTAAGAAGGAAGGAAATGGATAATCAAAAAGGACAAGTCTAAGATAATAGAGTCTTCATATTATGTAACTAGAGAAAACCTTGTTATTTACTTTTGCTTCTACACTTTGTTTCCATCCTTAGCCATATTTTTCTTTTTCTTTTCTTTTTTTTTCTTTGGCTTTTGACTCCCTTTTATTCTATTTTTGGAGTTTTTATTTTATTTCTATTTTTATTTTTCTTTTCCTTGGATGGAAACTTCTTTTCTTTATTTTTTGAAGCAATTAACTAACTTTTTGTTTACACAGGTTTTCTCTTCTTCTTTCTTCCTCATTCTATTCTCGGACTTATTCTAAATGGGTGGGTTGAATTTTTTTTTTTTTTTTATTTTGTTTTGTTTTTGTAACAGGGTAAAGGGATTGTGGTTTATGAAAGGCTAAAGAAAGGCTCAGAGGGGCGACTAGCGGAAAATAATTCATAGGTTTGAATTTCTGGCTATATCGATCCAAAGAGGGCCTAAATTCTCTCTTAGGATATGGCATAGTGATCAAGCAAGTGGACATGTGATATCTTTATCCGGATTTTACTTCTCCCTTGTGTAATTTCTCAAATGTTTCGCTCATATAAGGCTTTAGGCTATATTCTCACAGGATTTGTAGAATAAGTACTCTAGCCTAGATTTCAGAAACTTACTGCTAACAATTATCGATACTCATGTAATATATTTATAAATAGATGCAAAGATTATTACCTACATATTAACCTATGTTTCTAAAAATTATTCTCATTTGCAAAAAAGCTATTGAGATTTCTAGATTGTTAAGAGCATAGAGAAAGGAAACAATACCACTATTCCTAAGTGTATAGCATGAACTTATTTATTTATATTTTTGAATTTTTAAAATTTTAACTAGAAAACAAATGCATATTAACTCTATCTATATCCTAACAGATGCCTTAATTACACGTGTTTCTATGCCCCCCCTCCAAACAAGAAGCATGCTTTGTCCTCAAAGCATTTAAATAAAGAGGGTAGGAAAAATTACCATTGAAGTCAGCGTGGAAATTCGGTGAACATCTGTAAAACAAGGTTAGAACGTTACTAATATAGGAAATAAAACCTGACACAACTCTATAATGAAGTTCTACCCATTATGGGGTTAACAAGAATGAAATTGCTTGGGACATAAGCGCGGACACTAACTAGAATGAAAACTTACCTTATCCCCCAAGATTACTCATCATCTTCCTCATCCTCTTCTTCTATAAAGAAGTGAGGTTCCTTCAAGGCGTCCGCCATGCCATGATAATTTGCCGGGCTTCTCGCCATTTATCATCTATGATTGCTAACCTATTAAGAGCCACTTGGTCCGACGGGTGTAAGGTGCAACCTGATGAGGTTGTATCCTCCACCCTTGCCAAGTCATTGCACGGAAAGATCGAATAATACTATTGGTCGCGATGTTGATTAATCGTGAATCCAATCCGTGAAACGCGGTCGACCGTAATCCAATTAGGTGGAAGCGTGTACAAAAACAGGAAAGAAACATAGCATAATACGTGAAATTAAGGGCGGGGCATAAGAAGGTACTTATGCCTCATGCTATGGGCTCGTGCTAAACTAGACATCAAGGTTCGGGAAGGTCATGACACATACGCCCCGTGGCTAAAGCAAGGAAGACACCGCAAGTGGCATCATTCACGTAAGAAAACGCCATTCCCTAAAATGTTTAGCATGATCCAAAACATAACAGTTCCTATGTTCATGGACAGGCTACCATAGGCGACGTTATATTCCCTTTGGTCCTCAATACGGAAAATGCCCGCGCCATACGACTCATGCAAAAACTCGTAAGTGTAGACATACATATTATCGACCTAATAGCACCATGGGTCTTGTATTTCAGCGGGCATAGCCAGTCCTAGAACAAATGCTAGCAAGAACCTGGTAATTTCCATTGGTTCATTATTAATGTTGATGGAGAACACTTGTTCTCCATCTGGTCTTTCAAAGAAAATGCAGTTATCGTAAAAATAAGATGCTAGTGTTGGAGAATAAAGTGCATCCGGTCTTACCATAAGCGGCTCCCACCAACGAATGTGATAAACCCAGAAAACCAAGCACCATAAGTAGTGCTTTGGAACAAATCTTCGAAAGACTGTTCCGGTATCAATGTTGGAGATGTCATCTCAAAATTACGTTTTGGAATAGCTGTGAATGATCCGGATACTTCGCGCGAAAAACTGGGAATTTTCTGGTCCACGGAAGTCAGGGCGTGAGTGTAGATTGCATGAAGTTTATATAGGTTTTAAGTTGCTAAATTGGATCGGGAAGTTGCCAAAACTAATTACGGCAGTTTCCGGAAATCTTAAAATTTTCAAACCCGAAAACGGAAACAACTCATTTCCTTGTTTCTAATTCAAACCCAGTATCTTTTAGGTTGATTTTATGATAGAATGTACCTATGTAATCTAGATTTCATCCTACCATGATACTTATTCATATATATGCCTAAACAGCCATATTTTCACCTTGACTCCGCAATAAATTCTAACACGAGGGTTATATAAAACTCATGCTGGAATAGATAAAACCACCCCCAAACAAGTTGGGAATGTGGGGTCAATATTAAACAACCACGCATAATGAAAATAACCCATTATATTAAAAATAATTCATTCGGAGTACATTTCACTACAAAATTCAAATTACGGAAATAAACTTACATAAAAATAAATGACAAGAATGAAACTACAAATAAAACATAAAACATCAAACTATACTATCCCTAGCTACTCCGGAACTGGTAGCGGAGGGCACACGGTCCGGAGACTGCTCCTGAGCTCTTGATGGACCAGCACCATTCGTCTTTCGGTGACGGCGCTCGTGTCTTGAGGGTGTATCCTCAAAAGGAGAATCCCCGTGAGGTGGGAATCGTGTCAGCAACTTTTCCCGGAACTGGCACTGAGCTTCTAGCTCGGCCCTCATCTGTTCCCACCTCTCGTCCTCTCTCTGGGTACGGACCTCGAAGTTATGATGAATCATTGCCTGTTGAGTCCTGAGGTCTTCACAGATAGTGTTGAGCGAACGCATGCCACGATGGATCATAGCCATGCGTTCTGCATCTGACCAGCACCTCTCCAAGGCATCCGCGTCAAAACACGTCAAGTCCTCCTCATCCTCCGATGCATCCTGATTTCCCCCAGCCTCCTCTTCATTCTCAGCTCCACCATCCTCTTCTTCTTCTTCTCTATCCTCAGCCAACCTCCAAACCCGTTGGACACACTCCTTATAGATGCGAGGGTTACGGTGGAGGGTGATGTATGTCCGATCAGTCGCCTGAGCTACTCTCAACTTCAGCATGATCTTTGTTATCAACACAGGGAGAGGTTCAACAGACTTCCCTACTCCCCTAATCATGCTCAGTAAAAACTCTAAGATGCAGAACTCATACTTCCGCTCCTGGAGTATCCATAAGATGTGGAGGCAGTTCAGGCCGATGTCGCTGACCTTCCCCTTCCCCTAGACGTTCCGACCAATCCACTGGGTTGGTCCTAAAGGAAGTCTGTCGAACACAATGCGATCTCGCATTGTAATCGCCTCCAATAACTGTCTCGTGCATCAATGGCTCTACCCTATTATGTTGGAACTCCTGCTGGGTGATATCCAGATGGATTCTAGGCGGAATGCCTAGGATCTCAGCCAACAACCCAGTCGTCACTTCCTTCCTCCTCTTCGCCACAACAATAAAAATCCTCGTCCCTTCCAACTCCCTCGGATCGTAGAACCGTCGACTAAATCCTCGTGGGTAATAGGCTTCGGTCGAAAGTACCACAAGCTATTCCAGTCTTGATCGATCATTAGATCACCGTAGAACGGCGCGTGGTGGGTACGGTAAAAGCTTGTTCGCAAAATTCGGGCGTTGTTGAGCCATTGGAAGTTTGGAATGTAGTGGGGGTTTAAATGTGATGTGGTGGTGGGATTTTAATAGACCGGTTGAAACAACCAGTGGTGGTGGTGGAGTGGTGGTGCGGCAGCACCAAAATTTGATATTTTGGTGGATTTTTGGTGATGTAATTTGGTGGTAGTGGTGGTCGGACGTGTTTGGAGTCGATTTGGATTGAGTATTGATTTTGGGCGTGGGTTAATTTTTGTTTTCTTTTTATTTTGATTTTGTTTAGGTTTTGTTTGGAGCTTGGGCGTTAATGGCGGATGGAAGTGAAAACGATGAACTGATGGTGAAGGTGAAGGGCATGGGTTGGGCGCGAGTTGGGCCCAAGCCCAAGCCCAAAATCGAAATTTGTGATTTTTTTGTTTTTCCGATTTTTCGCGAAACTTCAAATCAAAATTGCCGCTTTGTTACCGGTCCGATTTTTGCGAATGAGATATGGAAATGATTAGGAGAGAATTTCCAATCCAATGATCCATAAAACACTCCATTCCGACCGTGGATGACATATAAGATAGTGGAAAACGCCTCGAAGTGTGTGCATGACGACGACGCGTTATGCTTAACAATTGAACTCTAAATTCATGGATTATGTCAACCCGAATCGTAATACAATAAAACGGCCTAAGCAACTCTAATGGGACATAAACATTTAGTAATGCGGAACATTTAACACTTATACCCCCCAAACAAATTTTTACAACGAAGCTTAGAAAATTTGTTTTTAGCGACCGGTCTTTTAAAGTCGATTCGAGACTTCCTAGGTTACTATGCTTATTCTTTAATATATTTTATATATATATATATATATATATTTATATATTTTAAAAAGAAAAACAATAAACAATAAAGACATAATTCACCCCATAGAGAAACATGACTAAAAAAATCCGAGAAAACATGCAAGAGTGGAAAACGTGAATTATGTTTAAACGTGGACTTAGGATCCGGTACTTACAGCCACACACTCCATAGGGAGGGCTGGTTACCTTAATGGTGCACTCACCAATATATGGAAATGAAAGGAAATGCACCAAACACAAAAGTTGAGTCGTTTATAGTGGGATACTTGAGACTTTATCTAGGCGTATGTATGAACATGCAGTTTTAATATATCAACAACGAAATAGTTGTGGATCATTCCATAAATAAATATCCGAAAAAACATATCCAAACACAATCAAGCACCAAGATTTCCTATGACTCAACCTAGTGAAATGAAAGCGAAGTCGGATAACCTTATTATGTAACCTATCATGCACCTTATTGTTCATTTTTGAATGAGTGGGTGTTCTAGTAAATAAGTGTGAAAAAGTGAATGGTTGTGGAGAATATGGTGGATATGGATAAGTTGTAGAAAGACAGCCTGTAAACAATGATGATGTGGTTTTAGCACCAAACTCATTCATTGTGTGTGTAGGGACTGTCTCAATTCTAAAAATGAAGGTGTCAAATGGTTTGTCCTTCTGTAGTATTTGTTTACTAGGTGGATTTAAAAAATTATGAAGCACAGAAGAAACAACAGGATCGAGTGCAAACTCGAGATTCCTTTAAAAGGGTGGAAGGAGGGGAATCGAGGTGGATGTTGTGCAAAGTAGTTCTTGATAGGGTGATTCATCACCTGCTCGAAGAAACTCATCGAATTGCTCATCTAGATTGGTCATATCCTCGTTACTATGATAGTCCTCTACATCATTGAGAAAGTCATCTATCTCATCCTCATCCATAATATGTGTATCGACTAGTGTAGGGATGGAAATGTTGGAGTCTGAACTTCCAAAGGAAAGAAATTTGGGCATATGATTATCAGGGAACGTGTTGTTGAAATAATCTCGAGCAAAGCTCTCGATCATGCTAACCTCTCCATCCATAGATCTAATCGTAAACCGTGGTCTTTGTTTTAAAAACATTGACTTCAACAGCAAGATGGCCAAAAGACATGGACATTGAACCATCGCGGCAATTAATGAGCGCATTGGCAGTTGCCAGAAATGGACGCCCTAAGATGATCGGGACAGAGTCGTTAACGACTTCTGTATCGAGGATGACAAAATCAGCCGGATAGTAAAAATCCTAAATTTTTACCAGAACATTTTCGACGACACCCTTAGGATACTTAATAGACCGATCAGCTAATTGCAACGTCATTTTAGTGGGTTGCATCTCGTGTAGACCTATTTGTCTATACAAATAAAACGGGAGTAAGTTGACACTAGCCCCCAAGTCTAATAACGCGGTCGTCGTATAAGAATCTCCTAAGGTGCATTATGAAAGGGCGACTAATTCAGGTCCTTGTACTTAACAATTCCATTATGTTCGGATAGAGTTGGGAATTGTTCGTTAAAAGGCGCCTTTTGGTATATTGGTCTCTTCGCCTAGTAGTACACAATTCCTTAAGAAACTTAGCATGGTGTGGTAGCTTTTTATAGCTTCGAGGAAGGGAAGGTTTATAGTTAGATTCTTGAAAACATCCCTAATCTCCTCGTAATTTGTATCCCTAGTTAACACGGCTAATTTTTTGTGGAAATGGTGGTTTCGGTCTATATTTAGCAATGGTATTACCCGGGTGTTTAACCGTGGCTTCCTGTTTCTTAGGTTGTGTTGTAACGGTACCTCTACAATTGGTAGGCTCTTCAGTTTCTATTTCGGTATCTAGTAATATAGCAGGTGTAGGGGCTACTGGTGGGGTAACTATAGGCATAGTTACTTTGTTATCAACCACTCTACCAGAACGGAGAGTGGTGATGGCCTTTAGCTCACCTACATTTTTATACTCGTTACTAGTATTATTGGTTACCTCAAAGGCTGTATTTGTTGTTTTAGGATTAGGTATTTCGTGACCTGGAAACACGCCTTTGGGTTGGGCTTTATCTTGAGCCAGCTGTTTGGTTAAATTATTAACGGATTGTAGAAACTGTTGGTTGGATTGAGCCATGGTTTGGAAAAGTTTTTGGCTCACTTGTATGAAGGTGTCAAGACGATCCGGTTGTGTGGGTGTAGTAGTCACGGGTGGTGTGACTGGAACAATTTCACGTGAATTATTTATGGGTGGATTTTGATAGTTATTATTTACCGGAACGATACCTTTATTAGCATTATAATTATTATAACTACTTTTACCTTGTGCTTGACCTTGTCGAGGTTGCACTTGGCTGTTATAATTATTAAAATTCCCCTGACCCTGTCCTTGTCGTAGTGGGGCTTGGTTAAAGCTGTGCGTAGGCCTAACATATTGATTATCGTACCCTTGAGGTGTTACGGTTTGGTTATTTCTCCAACCGAAGTTGGGATTTTGTCTCCAAGGGGCGTTAGGTTCACTATTAATGGAACAAGATTGTTCATAGGCTATAGGGACGATTGGGAGTCGGGATGCTTTCGGGCTCCAACGTAAACTACATGGATTTGAATTTACATTCATGACGGGGATTAGCTTTTTGTTGTACAGAAATGGCCTCTACCTTTTTTGTGAGGGATTCAATTAGAGTTTTAAGCTCGGGATCTGATTTAACCTCAAACATACTTGGTAGCCTTAATCATTGAAGAAGAACTAGCGAGAGGGGAGTAATCGTCACTACCCCCCCAGTTGTTGTTATTTCGCTTAGTTTGGTCCTCTAAAATTTATAAGCCTCAAGCTCCTTTGCTTAAGAAACTACCCCCATTCATTATGTCAAGGACTTCTTTATGGTGGTGTAGAAGTCCTTTGAAAAGGCACCTAACTAACGTGTCTTTCGCTAAGTTATGATGTGGACACTCTATAAGGAGATCGGTGAAATGATTCCAAGCCTCGAAAATGATTCATGAGGATTTTGTCGAAAAGAAATGGATCTTGGAAAGCATCTCATCCGTCTTTTAGGGTGGGTAAAATTGTTCCATAAACAAGTGAACAAGTTTAGCCCACGAAGTCCCAGAATTAGCGCTTTGGGCAGTTAACCAAGACGCCTTTATCGGGCTAAGGTGAAAGGGAATACCCTTAATTTAATTTGTTCCGCATCAACCGTAGGATAGTGGAATGTTGTTAGGACTTGTTCAATCCTACGATGTAAGCCGATAAGGTTTTTCATGGTCTAATCCATGAAAACGGGTAACAAATTAAAATATTTGGGGATTCGAAATCCCCAATGGGTCCGCTAGAACGATGCAAGATTTGGGGCTATCGCTCAAGGCTTTGTAGAAGTCGAGAGAGGAGTCTCTCTTTCTTCCGCCATTATATCGGTGGTGTGTGTGAAATAGTAGCTAGAGGAGGTGTCGGGCGGTATACTAGATAGACTTGTTTGTTGACGTTGTTGTGTAATTACGTTGGTGTTTTTTGTTCGCCGCGGACCTTAATCTCATACAAGGCTAAAACCAAACTTAGCTAAACACATCAACACTCCAAACAATTCGATATACTAGTATAAACCTCTAACGAGGAGATGCGAGGTGTGGAAGAAAGGAATACCTGATTGCGTCCTTGCTTCGCTTTTATGAATAGCGTCTTGTTTACGCTTTGTTCGGTGTATATATAAGGGTTAGAACACTGAAAAATATGAAAGATCAAAGTTCGAATCAAAATTGCCGAAACCGAAAAAAATTGCTATTATGGCGCTGGTCGCGCATCAATGTTAATTGGAATTCCGAGTTTATATGGGTCAGCTCCACGTGGGGGCGGGTCGCTCGAGGTCCGATGAGTTAGGGCATGGTCGCTCAAGGAATAGAAGTAGCCGATCGTGATCCAGACTATAGGGCGCAGGTGCGCTCCTTACAGGCGCGATCGCGCTCAGTGTAATTTCAGACCCGGAATTTTTTCAACTCTGGAATGGACAACCACAGTATGAATCAAACAAGGGTGGGTGGGTGAAATTAGACTTTAAGAAAAGTACTAACACTATGAAAACAATATGAAAGTGAAACTAAGATGGCAGCGGCGCCATTTGATAAAACATAAGATGAATAGTTTTACCTACGAAATAAAGCGATGAAACTTACAAACGCAAGTAAAACTAAACTAGATTATGATGCCTAATTTTATCAAAGATTTCTACTCTCAATCCTATGAGATATAGTGGAGTAGAGTGATTCGTTCCACTCCTAGTCCTTCCAAGATGCCGAAGTTTCTCGCGTGTAAGTACTCTCAACTTAAAGTCTAATGAGAGATTTACGAAAAAGGCAACTAGACTACGATGCAACTACCCACAAAATGCAACTAGTCGACTATGGGAATAACTAAGGGAATGCTACGTTGATTCGATGATAAGGAGTTAGCGGGAATTGATTCCACCTTAACTTCGACTTTATCCTATTAACGACAAATCGTCAGAATATCGAATTGAATCGCCAGAGAACAATTGGTTCTTCCTAATCCCTAATTACACATGGCATTTCTACCAATTAATAACTAGCATGTGAACGATTAAATCCATTCTCATGGTGAACTAAACGTTTCTAGAGTGGAAAGGAAAATTTTAATCTACGATAATCGAATCAAGCTTTCATTAAGGCTTCTCAACCCCCTCTAATGGAGGTTTAGCCGAGAATCATTATGCAATCATTTCCAATTAAATTTAAACTAAACATGATATAAAGAATTGAAATTTACTTAATTAAACAATAATGAAATCAAATTTAATGACTAAAATGCAATAAGGACAGGAATTGAAATTAGATCTAGAAATGGAAATGACAAAAATCGAAGTTGATAGAAATACTACTTTATTGATCTAATCAAAATGAAGAACAAGATTCAAAGGTTTAATCTAATACAATAATTGAAATGGAACTAAACTTAATTAATCTATATGAAAAACTAGATCTAGAATCCATTAATGGAGGCTACTAATCTAATCTATTTCTAGGTCTAACTATCTACCATTAACAATCTACCATTAACAAACTACCATTAACAAAAACTACCCTTAACAAATAATTAAGCTTTTGTTTTTATACTTTCAGATCCAAAAATCGTGCATGGGCTTGGAGCCATGTTTTGGTCCAGAGAATCAGGCCCAAAACCAAATTCTTTCAGTCCAAAAAGGCCTCTTCAGCTGCAGTTGACTTCAACAGACTTTTCGTCCACTTCTGCTCCTCTGATTGGATCAAGGCTTAGACCATTGGAAATCTCTTTCCGAGCCGGTCGTTTTGACATAAGGTAGGCCCCATTCCGAGGTCTGAGTCCAAAGAAATGACCTTCGGAAGTCTTTCACGACTTGTGTCTTTGTTTACCAAGGCCGAATTTTCAGCTTTTGACCGGGCTTTTGGAAAGGCTTTGTCTTCTTGAAACTTGGCCTTTAATCACGTAACTCCTTAGTAACCGACCTCTACTTCTTTATCTCGCTAAATTGGTGGATTTCTGCACATAATGGACTTTGAAGCCTGAAATGCATAAAAACACGTAATCAGTGTTATCTCTTAATTATTACTCACATAATTGGTCTAAAGGTATGTCTGTTACAGGGTTAAAACTACAGTTTTGGGCTCTTATCGGGTATCGAAAATTTCATTTTCTGATGATACATGTCTAAGTATCATTGATACTCCCTTTTTGGTTGAGGGTATCGAAAATTTCATTTTTCTGATAGTACATGTCTATGTATCATTGATACTCTCTTTTTGGTTGATGGTATCGAAAATTTCGTTTTCTGATGGTACATGTCTAAGTATCATTAATACTATCTTTTTTGGTTAAGGGTATCAAAAATTTCATTTTCTGATAATATGTCTAAGTATCATTGATACTCTCTTTTTGGTGAAGGGTATCGAAAATTTCATTTTCTGATGATACATGTCTAAGTATCATGGATACTCTCTTTTTGGTTGAGGGTATCGAAAATTTCATTTTCTGATGGTACATGTCTATGTATCGTTGATACTCTCTTTTTGGTTGAGGGTATCAAAAATTTCATTTTTTGATGGTAAATGTCTAACTATCATTGATACCGTCTTTTTGGTTGAGGGTATCGAAAATTTCATTTTTTGATGGTACATGTCTATGTATTATTGATACTCTCTTTTTGGTTGAGGGTATCTAAAACTTCGTTTTCTGATGGTACATGTCTAAGTATCATTGGTACTCTCTTTTTTGGTTGGGGGTATCGAAAATTTCATTTTTCTGATGATACATGTCTAAGTATCATTGATATTCTTTTTTTTTGGTTGAGGGTATCGAAAATTTCATTTTCTGATGATACATGTCTAAGTATCATTGATACTCTCTTTTTGGTTAGGGTATCAAAAATTTCATTTTCTAAATATATGTATGAGTATCAATGATAGTCTCTTTCAGTTTGGAGGGTATCGGAAGTTTCGTTTTCAAAGATTGATATTAAATATATGTTTCTGTAAAAAGATGTCGACGATAGATATTTCAAAGTTGTATATGCTCAAATCCCATGGGCATTCAGAGATGTAACAGATAAAAGTATGTGATAAAGATTGAAGAAGATTGTATAAATATTACAGAACTATGAGCAAAAAGTTCAAATTTTAAACTGGAGGAGTATTAAGAGGATCATCTACTTCAGCTAAGTTAGCAGCAGTGTTTTAGGTAGTATCAGTGGAAACGTGAGAAGCTGTGATAACTGATGCGTCAGGATTAGAGGGAGTCGCAGTTGGAGTTTCTTCTTCATCAGCATCATCGAAAATAAGTCCATGTTCAGCAAGGATAACATGAGGAACATATTGTTTGAAAGCTTCCAACCGATCACCTAGAAGGTTTACAACTGAAACAACCTCATTATATTTAGAGTCAGAGGCTTCCTCATACTTCATTTTTTCTTTAGCAAATTTTTTGGTAATTTGCTTCAAAATTTCCTTATGTTTAGCAACCTTCTGGTTTAAAGTCTTTTTAGCAGTTTCAGCAGTTAGTTTCAGATCGCTTTTCAGCTGACTATTTTCTTTCTTTAAGCAAGTCACATCTCGGTTTAATTTGTCAACTTCCCATTGCTGAGAGTCAACTGTCTTTTTAAGACGACCGAGTTCGCAGTCTTGTTTATAATGAAGATCAAACTCGGCCAGGGCGGCCACTTTAGCCTATGAAACTAATGAAGATAGATAAGTATGTAGAAAGAGATGAAACCATTATGAAATAATAGAAGAGAAAGTACAAATACCTTTTCCATATGAACATAGAGTATAGTTGATAAACGTAAACATAATAGAACACTAATATTAATGTTAACAACACTAATACGAAATCCTACCGTTTTTACGTTTAAATCAATTCTTCTTACTCTCAAAACATAATCATGCAATATAATGAGTAAGGATTCGTCCACTCTTAACTCTCAAGACTTAAACAAATTCAACTAATCAAACCCAAAAGGAACAATGGTAAGAGTAATGATTTGATGTGAAATTTCTATCCTACCATTCCCAACACAAGAACAATAATAAGAACAAGACATAATTAAATTAAACTGAAATTAAAACTAATTTAGAACTAAGATTGTGAATAACTAATTATAAATTTAAGACAACTAAATCTAAATAAGAATTTAAGCAATAATCTAAATTGAAATGAAGAACTAATACTTTATTCTAAAAACTAAAATATGATTCTAAACTAACTAATTGAATGAATGTAAAAAAACTAGATCTAGATCTAAAAACTAATCTAGATATATCTTTTTCTAACCCTAAACTCCATTAACATTAGCTTCCTAACCTAACTCCCCTTAACAAAGAGTCAAGCTTTTGTTTTTATACTTTCAGATCCAAAAATTGTGCATGGGCTTGGAGCCATGTTTTGAGCCGGAAAATCGGTCCCAAAACCCAATTTCTTTAGTCCAAAATGGGCTCTTCAGCTATAGTTGGCTTCGACAGATGTTTTGTCCACTTTTGCTCCTCTGATTGGGTCAAAGCTTGGACCATTGGAAATCTCTTTTCGAGCCGGTCGTTTTGACATAAGGTAGGCCCAATTTCGAGGTCTGAGTCCAAAGATATGGTCTTCGGAAGTTCTCACGACTTTGTTACCTTTGTTTTACGCCCGCGTGGACTTTGACTTTTCAGCTTTTGACCTGGCTTTACAAAGGCTTTGTCTTCTTGAAAATTGGCCTTTAATCACAGAACTCATTAGCAACCGACCTTTGCTCCTTTATCTCGCTAAAGTGGCACATTTCTGCACATAATGGACTTTGAAGCCTGAAATGCATAAAAACACGTAATCAATATTAACTCTTACTTATTATTCACATAATTTGTCTAAAATTATGATTGTTAAGGGGTTAAAACTACAGTTTTGGGCTCTTATCAAACCACCCCCAAACAGCATTTTGCTTGTCCTCAAGCAAAGATGAGAAATTAGAATAAGTGACCAAAAATGGAGTTCTATCTACTCGCGTTTATTTGAGTCGCGATTGCATTGACCATATGCAACAAGGCCTTAAACCACTAGGAATTCCCTAGTGGACGAGTTATAGCCTCGTGAGAGTTTTCCAGTGAAGGTACTCACAAACTTCATCTATACTACAACGACTAAGAAATAAAACTATTGTTTCCTTATTTATGTCTCAATTATCTATACATCTTACTAGAAATGAATACAGAATAATCATGTCGAAACCTAAGCTAATATATGCATAATAATCAATCATCTATGAATAAACATATATACAATGAGTAATGCTATGAAATGCAGAACAGGTCCGTTTCTGAAACTTTGGAATAGCGTCCTTAAGTAGGTTCTCACATAAAAGTCAAGACAAAAATCACTCTGATTTTTCCACTCAAGTTTTGCTACTCCAAATTAATGCAGTGGGCATACTTTACCTTACAATCTCAATGACACACAAGAAAGCCGAAATTGATCAAACACATCGCCACTTACTATCCCACTAACCTATTCCTAATTGAGCTAGAGGTCTTTATTAGGTGTCATGCGGGGATTAGGAGATGGTTTAAGAAGGAAGGAAATGGATATTCAAAAGGACAAGTCAAGTCTGAGATAATAGAGTCTTCATATTATGTAACTAGAGAAAACCTTGTTATTTACTTTTGCTTCTACACTTTGTTTCCATCCTTAGCCATTTTTTTTTTTCTTTTTTTTTGGCTTTTGACTCCTTTTATTCTATTTTTTTTGGAGTTTTTATTTTATTTCTATTTTTATTTTTCTTTTCTTTGGATGGAAATTTCTTTTCTTTATTTTCTGAAGCAATTAACTAACTTTTGTTTACACAGGTTTTTCTCTTCTTCTTTCTTCCTTATTCTATTCTTAGACTTATCTAAATTAGGTAGGTTGAATTTTTTTTATTTTGTTTTGTTTTGTAACAGGGTAAAGGATTTGTGGTTTATGAAAGGGCTAATGAAAGGCTCAGTGGGGCGACTAGCGAAAAATATACTTAAGTCGGAATTTCTAGCTATATCGATCCAAAAAGGGCCTAAATTCTCTCTTAAGACATGGTATAGTGGTCAAGCAAGTGGACGTGTGATTTCTCTATTCGGAATATACTTCTCCTTTGTGTCATTTCTCAAATGTTTCACTCATATAAGGCTTTAGGCTATATTCTCACAGGATTTGTAGAATAAGTACTCTAGCCTAGATTTCAGAAACTTACTGCCAAACAATCATAGATACTCATGTAATATATTTATAGATAGATGCAAATATTATTACCTACATATTAACTTAAGTTTCTAAAAACTATTCTAATGCAAAAGCTACGTGAGACTTCTAGATTATTAAGAGCATAGAGAAAGAAACAATACCAATATTCCTAAGTGTATAGCATAAACTTTTTATTTTTATTTTTATTTTTATTTTTTTTAAGACAAATAATACGTAATATACAACCTAATATGTACTTAACATTTACATCGTGTTTCTATACCACTCTTAAACAATTTGGGAGAAGGGGGGGTTCATGAAACAATTCAATAGCACAATTAAATTATGTAACTAACTAATTTTTATAATTTTTAATATTTTATAAATAAAAGTGCGTAATTTACATCCAAAAAGTGTCTAATTTTTGCAAATGTTTCTATCCCACCTCCAAACAATCGAACGCTTTGTCCTCAAAGTGTAAAGAGATAAGAAAAGAATTTACTATAGAAACGTGTCAAAAATTGGCAGTGCCTGTAACTGAAATATTGTAAAGATGATATGATAATATGAAGCACAATTAAACTGGTACGTACTAACTAACACAAACTCTACTGAAGTAAACATGACAGGCTTAGGGTGGCAACATGATTTAAAATGAATACCAAAATGCGCCACCCCCAAACAAAATTGGAAAACTCTTTTTAAGTTTGAAAATTTTGTTTGGCCTACACTCTAGAAAGTTGGTATTGTACGAAAACTTGGGTCTTTTAAAGTCAGATTCCCTAGACTTACTAATATATATGTATTAAAATGCAGTTTACCATATATCAACAATCGAAAAAGTTGTGGGTCTTTCCACAAATAATTAACATGGAATGCACCATCGATTTAATTAAGCACCAAGATTTCCTATGACGAGCTTAGTGGAATGAGAGAAAGCCTTATAGATCTAAAACCTAATCGAGCATACAGGTTTCTTCTTTGTCCTCCCTCTGAAGGGGATGCCAAGTAAATGAACGTGAGAAAATTGATGGTTGTGGAAGATACGTAGGATGTGGATAATTTTGAGAAGGAAAAAATGGAAAAAAATGAAAAAGTGTCAGGTGGCTTGTCCTTGGGTGTTACTTCTTCACCCGGTTGGTTTTAGATAGTTATGAAGCATAGGAGAAACGCCAAGGTCAAGTACAAACTCAATGGTTCTTTGAAAAGGTAGAGGGCGAGGAACATTCGTGATGGAAGGTGAATGAGTGACATGAGGATGTGAGGTGGGTGAATGGTGTTCAACTAGTATTCTTAAGTCTATATCATCAGAGGCCTTGAGATATGCAAGACATTCCTCCATAGGTGGGTAAGAAGAATCATTGGGATGAGGGCTTAAAAATTTCTTCTTCCGTCATGGCGTCAAGAGATGAATGGATGTCAATAGGAGAGAACTCGCGAGGCGGCAAAGAAGGATTGCAAAAGAGTCGAAGGAAATCCTCCTTGATGTTATCTACGTCTAGGGAGTAGAAATTGTGATCCTTGTCTTCTTCCATAAGAGGGGTATCTACTAGTGTGGGGACTAAAGTGTCAGCCGCATTAATGTGAGGTAAAAAACTTTCAATGTACTTCACTTCCCCTTCTACAGGCAAACCTAGTTGTCCCTGTTTTTGTCTAAATATGTTAACTTCTACAGAAAGATTTCCAAAAGAAAGAGTCATTGAGCCATCCCGACAATTGATTTGGGCATTGGCGGTTGCCAAGAAAGGGCTCTAAGATGATGGGAATGGAATCATGAGCAACTTCGTGTCAAGAATAACAAAGTAAATTTGGATAGTAAAAATCCACGAACTTTAACGAGAATATTTTCAACTACACCCTTGGGATACTTAATAGAACGATCGGCTAACCGCAAAGTCATTTTGGTTGGTTGAAGTTACGTTAGACCTAGTTGTTTATATAAATAAAAAGGGAGTAAGTTAACACTCGCCCCATGTCTAATAAAGCAGTTGTTATGAAGGTATCACCTAAGGTGCATTGTACAAGAGGGATCTACGACCGTGGTCCTTGTACTTAACAATTCCGTTATGTTAGGATAAAGAGGAATATTGTTGAGTTAAGAATGCTTCGTGGGGTATGTTGGTTTTCCTCTTCTTGGTGCACAACTCTTTTAGAAACTTAGCGTGTCCAGGTAGACTTTTTATAGCATCTAGAAAAGGTAGGTTTATAGTCAAATTTTAAACACTTCCCTAATCTCATCAAAATTCTCGCCCTTTTAAACACAACTAGTCTTTGGGGATATGGTGCTTTATCGCTATTTTTTGAAGGGATAAAAGTATTATTAGTCTTTGCTTTATCTCTATCCGTTTTCCATCTAGGTATCCATATTGGAACCTCTACAGGTGTAGGGTCTTCACTTTCTATTATTGGGTCTTGTAATGTTTCCCTTTTTGGTTGTGGTTTAATTGGTACTTCTACGGTTGTGGTCTTCGGTTTCTATTATAGTATTTGGTATGGTATCATTTTTAGTTTTTGGGTAATCTTTAGGCATAGTCACTTGGTTATCAACTACTCGCCTCGAACGAAGGGTAGTGGATCTGCCTAGAGGTCCCCTTTGGTTTATATTACCATTACAAGAATACTTTTTATTTCAAAGGCGGTGTTTGTTGACTTAGGATTAGGCAATCGCTTGACTTGGAAACGCCGGTTTGGTTATTATTTTGGTTAGAAGACATGTCAATAACCTTTTGGCACAAAGACCGCATCATTTGCATCGTTTGTTTCATCATATTAGAGTTTTGATCATGCCGATCTTTCATCAAGTTGGAGTTTTGTTGCATAATTTGATTTTGTTTCTCCAACAAGGTCACTACTACTTTGTCCGTAAATGGTTGTATTGGAATTAAAGCTTGTTGGCGTTCATGTCTTGATGTTGATAGTTCGGGTTATGGGTACTAAACCTCTATTTCCAGTCACCTAAGTTCCCTTGTTCTTGATGTTGAGTTAACTGGTTGAAGTGTGATGGTTGTGGTGGTGTTTGTGCATAGACAAGAGGACAATGATAGAAGTCGGAATGCTCAAGACTACAAATGCACATTACAACGAAGTTGAGTTAATGTTCATGACCGGAGTGGGTTGTTGTTGAACAGAGATGGCATCTACCTTTTTAGTGAGGGCATCGATAAGAGTTTTAAGCTCAGGATCATGTTTAACCTCAAGAGAAGAAGGAGAGGAGCGGGAGGAATCGTTACCTCCCCAATTGTTGTTCTTCTTAGATTGATCTTCTAAGAATTTATAAGCCTCCAAGGCTCCTTTACTAAGAAAACTACCCCAGTCATGATATCTAGAACCTCCTTATGATAATGTGAAAGCCCCTTGAAGAAAGCACGAACAAGCATGTCTTTCGCAAGATTATGATGCGGGCATTCAATGACAAGACCAGTGAAACGATTCCAGGCCTTTGAAAAGGATTCATGAGGATTCTGGCTGAAGAAATGAATCTTGTGAAACATTTCATCTGTCTTTAGTGGTGGGTAAAATTGTTTCATGAACAATTGAACAAGTTGAGCCCATGAGTCCCACGAGTTTGGCGTTTGGGCGCAGTTAACCAAGACGCCGCCTTTGTCGGCTAGGGTGAAAGGAAACACCCTAAGTTTAACTTGATCCGGACTTACGCTAGGATGATGGAATGTAGTGAGAACTTGGTCTATCCTAACGATGTGCTAGTAAGGCTTCTCGTGGTCTAAACCATGAAAAACCGGTAACAAGTTAAATATATTAGGGGGGATTTGAAAATCCCCACTAGGTCTGCAAGAACGATGCACGACTTAGGGCCATCGTTTAGGGCTTTATAAAAATCAGAGAGAGGAGTCTCTTGTTCTTTAGCCATTGATGCAAGTGTAGTGTGTGAAATTCTAGATAGGCGTGTTGTATTTATTTCTACGAAAAACAAGTCTGATTATACTAGAATTAAAACTCCTCCCACGTAAGAGGAAGAGGAGTGGAAGAAGGAGTACCTGAATGCCTCCTTGCTACGCGTTTGAATAACGTCTTGTATACGCAATCTCAGTGTATTTAACAAGTTAGAAACATTGAATAACTTGAAGAAATAGAAATTTGAACTAACCTGTGAAAATTGGGCTGTTCACGCTGAATTTTCCTTCGAGGGTGCGGGTGCGCTCTCCTTGGGCGCAGGTGTGCCTCAGGGTTTTGTGAATGTCCAATGTTTGAGCGCGGGTCGCGCTCAGGAATTTCAGATGTCCAGTGTTTGAGCGCGGGTCGCGCTTCAGGGTGTTCGAGCTTTAGGCCTTTTATCATACTTCAAAAAATTTGAAATTTTTACAGTAATTTGCTAAGACGTCTATCAAGTAGCCTGTAAAATTTCAGATCAATCGGAGCTATGAAAGTCCCTCTATTGCCCTACAAAGTTTGCAAAACATTTTTCGGACACAATACAAACAACCGAATGGTTAACCCATCAAAACAAAGCCAAATATTGCCAAATTTTTACTGGAGACTTCTGACAGATCCTACTTGTTCCTGTAAAAATTTTAGAGCAATTGGAGTTCTACAACCTCTCCTTATCGGCTGGTGTTCCAGATATTAAGTGTTTGCAATACTGCAGAAACACACTGGAAACACTCTACTATTTAGGTGGTCAAAACAAATAAAAAACTCGTCAAATTTTTATTACAAACTCCTGACTTAGGATAGATACTCCTGTAAAAATTATAGAATTTTTAGAACTCCTTAAGTAACCTTACTCGTCTGTTTTTCAAGAACATATGGTGTGAAAACTGAAATGCAGCACTGTAAAGATCGTATTTTTTTCACAAGGTAAACCAACTTTGAAAAATCTGAAAATATTTCAGTAAATCAACAACACATTAAGTATTATGTATGAAAATTTTCAGAATTTTTGAAAATTTAGAAATACCTTCACCGCAGTGTTTTTCTCTGTGAATCCGCAGCCCCTATGCCTGAAACAATGAACAGTTTCGAAAATTCAAGAAATAAGAATGAAAAATTAAAAGGGTGGATGGGTAGAGAATGGGGGATTGCCCCTTGGATTCAAGCAATTGAATTCTTGTCTAGAACGAGATTAAGATGGCAGCGGCGCCATTTGATAAACGTAAAAATAATAGAACACTAATATTAATGTTAACAACACTAATACGAAATCCTACCGTTCTTACGTTTAAATCAATTCTTCTTACTCTCAAAATATAATCATGCAATATAATGAGTAAGGATTCGTCCACTCTTAACTCTCAAGACTTAAACAAATTCAACTAATCAAACCCAAAAAGAATAATGGTAAGAGTAATGATTTGATGTGAAATTTCTATACTACTATTCCCAACACAAGAACAATAATAAGAACAAGACATAATTAAATTAAACTGAAATTAAAACTAATTTAGAACTAAGATTGTGAATAACTAATTATGAATTTAAGACAACTAAATCTAAATAAGAATTTAAGCAATAATCTAAATTGAAATGAAGAACTAATACTTTATTCTAAAAACTAAAATATGATTCTAAACTAACTAATTGAATGAATGTAAAAAAACTAGATCTAGATCTAAAAAATAATCTAGATATATCTTTTTATAACCCTAAATTCCATTAACATTAGCTTCCTAACCTAACTCCCCTTAAAAAAGAGTCAAGCTTTTGTTTTTATACTTTCAGATCCAAAAATCGTGCATGGGCTTGGAGCCATGTTTTGGGCCGGAAAATCGGGCCCAAAACCCAATTTCTTTAGTCCAAAATGGGCTCTTCAGCTATAGTTGGCTTCGACAGATGTTTCATCCACTTCTGCTCTTCTGATTGGGCCAAGGCTTGGACCATTGGAAAGCTCTTTTCGAGCCGGTCGTTTTGACATAAGGTAGGCCCAATTTCGAGGTCTAAGTCCAAAGATATGGTCTTCGGAAGTTCTGCTGACTTTGTGCACTGTTTCTGCCCACGTGGACTTTGACTTTTCAGCTTTTGACCGGGCTTTACAAAGGCTTTGTCTTCTTGAAAATTGGCCTTTAATCACAGCATTAGCAACCGACCTTTGCTCCTTTATCTCGCTAAAGTGGCACATTTATGCACATAATGGACTTTGAAGCCTGAAATGCATAAAAACACGTAATCAATATTAACTCTTACTTATTATTCACATAATTGGTCTAAAAGTACGATTGTTAAGGGGTTAAAACTATAGTTTTGGGCTCTTATCAATAGTCAGGCGTTCAACCGAAATTACATTGCGCATGGCAAGTTTATCATTGGGAAGAACACAATTGGTAGACAAAGTGACACCCAAATCCTCACTAGGGTTATCAGCAAAAAGTGAGGCAGTTAAAGGAACATCACTTCCATCAATCAAATGGAAGACAGGTTTGAGGAGGTGACTAGTATTGGAAGAGGGAACATATTCAAGAGTTTGATCAGCATCAAGCCCACTTTCAGCCTAGGCAATTTTCTTTTCTTGGAACTAGTATGAATATTGGTATCTTGTGAAGGAGCAAGGTGTTTATCTTTGGGAGGAGTAGGATGCTTGTCCTTAGAAGAAGCAGTATGAGTATCAGGAGGAAGGGCAATGTGCTTATCCTATGGGGCTTTGGCCGACATGTTTTCAGCAGCTTTCTTTTTCCCCTTATCAAATAATTGGTGACCAGCATTTGTGTTCATCGACATTCAAGGTGCCATATCTGTATACAATAAAATATGCTGATCAAATATATCTTGCAAAATTGGATATTGATAAAAGTGAGGAACTTTTTTAATTTGGGGAAAAAGATCTGGAGTCATTGTAAGGTTGTTATTTAAGTAATCAATATAACCTTGGGGAAGATTAGGAGGCAGTTCATGCAAAGCGAAGGAGGACAGGAGAAAAGAGGGATCATTTAGAGGATTTTCTTAAGGAGAATGAGTTGGAATTGGTGACTGACCCATCCATTTTTTGAAGTGCTCGACTTTTGAGGACATAAAGAGGAGTGCGATAATTATTGAGATCTGGAAGCTGAATATCATCTTGGGATTCCCTTCTTTATCAGCCCCAGTCTTGGCAGTAATTTCTTCATAAGTTCCTTTCAAGAGTTTGAATACTCTTTTTCGAATTCCCGCGAGGCTTATCAAAATGAGGACAGAGAACTGAAAATAGACATATAGGTTTGGGTCAGATTGGAATTCTGATATATGGATATATCGAAAATAAACAAAAAGGGATAGTTATACCTGAAGAATTGAAAACTTGATGTTTCAGAGGAGGAACAGCTTCAGTATCGGCACTCTCCCACTTACCATAAACTATGATAGGATACAAGGTCCATTCTTTAACACTTTTATGATTTTTTTAGATGATACCCACAAGGTCTTTCCTTGAATGTTTTTTGGGATAAAAATATCCAAGGTGTTTCTCACAGAATTTATAGTGGATAAAGATATCGGATAATCGGATTCTATAGGTGTCATATTTTTTTGGAGAAAGATGGCTATTATAATAGTTACAGACGAATAACAATCTCCAAAAATTACCCATGCCTTGACCAGGGGAAATGTTCAGATGGTTTAAAACTTCACGGTCGAGATTTGTCAGAGGAAATCTTAATCCTGCGACGATTTGGCCAACAGTGACGATGATGGCTTTCTTAGTACCACTCTGGCATTTGGTAAATTTCCGAGTGCCAGCATAATGTTGCAAGTAAAGGGATAGGGGAATTCGATAGAAGGCCTGGACAATAGCCAAATTTGGCTATTTGATAAAGAAGGGGTTGAGACCATGTTTCCATCGACTAGTATCTTCAACGGTCTCGCGTTTAGATTCGGATGTAGTAGTTTCAAAAGGGTGACAAGGAATTCCCTCTACAACATAATCCAGTTCCCAGGAGGTATGAGGTCAATGGTTTCTAGTAGAAGTAGAAGCAAGATTATGGCTATCACTTCTATCGTCAGAATGAGTATCCTCACTACTAGTACTAACATCCGGAAGGGTGTCTTCACTCGCCATCAAGAGGACTATAAACAAACAAGTGACGACAAAGGTATTTTAAGTATCGTCAATTTTATATATCATATATAATTATGAATACATGCTTACATATCGGAAATAGCGAATGAGGGTGTTGTTTATCGATACATCTGGTATGTAAAATAATATATCAACAAATTATGTGTTCATATCATATTAGGTATGAGAAGATCCAAACTTTTTAAGTATTTTGAAGCATAATATATTGTTATCTACAATTATATAACATGAACACACATAGATTTACAATATTCAAGTATCCAAAATCATCAAATCCCTAAATTGTTGAGTTTTAGTTGATTCACGAATTATATAATAATGTGAGTTTTTAGACTAACAAGTAAAGTACAGAAAACAAGAGACGTACCTTACAACGTACAAAAGTTAGTATTTTCTGGAATGAAGCAAAGGATTAAAGGATGAAGACAAGGGAAGTAAATCCTGTTTCTGGGTTTCTTAAGTAGCGTAATTTTAAATATTTTTTATATTTAAAAAATATGGACTGGGTTGTTGTTTGGGCCCATATGGTAAAATAACTACTTCTTTTTTTTTTTTTTTGAAACGATTATTTGGGGTTAGGCAGACCCCAACCTGTATTGATCAAACTCTTTGGTACAACTTACCAATAGCATCTTCCTCCACTATTACATTAAGCTCATACATGAGTGGAGGCACACTAACCAAGGTAACTCCTGGATTTATAATTCTATCCAGAGTAGTACTAGTCTTAGCCAACAAATCTGCTGCTCTATTCTTTTCCCTATACACATGGGACACACTAACCGAACCAAAATGGCTCATGAGCCTCCAGATGGCTTCCACTGTATCCAAACAGTACCAAAGACTTACCTCCTTTCTGTTTATCACTTGGACAACTCTCATAGAATCGAACTCAACCAAAATCATATTACAGTTCACACTGAAGGCTGCCAAAAGACCCGCCTCTATTCCTTTTAACTCTTGGATAATCACCGATCGTGAGTTAGCATTACCCATGTATAAGAGTATGGGAGAACCCTCATGGTTCCTCAATATATTGACATATCCAGCACAGTCTTCAGTCACCGACCTATCAGCATTAATTTTGACGAACCCAAGTGGTGGTTTCGTCCACTTAACTAGTTCGTGCGCTCTCTACTTTATCATGATTTCAATACTGAGTCTCGCAATCAAACTTCTAGTCGCTGGAGAGGAGTCTTCAGTGGTCTTGATAACTCGCTGCAAATAAGTTTTCATCTTCTCTATGACGTACCTACTAATCGACTCAGCATTGTGTGCTTTTTTCTGAATCTCCTGCTATTCCTCTCGTTCCAAATCCCATACACAGTTGCACAAATCATAGTTCTAACTATCTCACTCGATAAAAAGTTTGATCTAGTTAGGCTCAGAAGAAACTGCCACTCAGCAGAGGACTCGCGCACCACTCCCAGCCCTAATCTGTCTTTTACTACAGCCCAAATCTTTTTTGTGAATGCACAGTTGAAGAAGAGATGCTTCGAATTTTCTAGAAGATGATTGTTACACGGACAACACTCTGAATGAGAGAGAACCTTCCTGTGAATCAGCCGATCTTAGGTAGCAAGGCAGTCCGCAAACAATTGCCAGGTGATGAAAGAATGTTTTGGAACATTATACTTACCCCACACCAATTTGTACCAAACAACCTTTTCTCTCATCTTCTTGATGGACATATAAGCTGACTTTGTGGAGAACCTACCTGAGTTTGTAGCAGTCCACACTACCAAGTCCTGGGCCATGTTGACGTTGATGGAGGTCTGCAGGATTTTAGTTTTTAACTCACCGTCTGGCAAGTTAAGAACCTTATCATTCCATGTTCCGTTAGTGATCAGATCACTCACTTTAGCATCATCTGGTACATGAATGAGATTTCTAGCCTGTGTATTATGAATAAGCAAAATAGAGGATATCCAAGGATCATGCCATAAACTTGTACCTTCCCCGTTCGCAATCAAGCATCTAATATACCTCTGGGCAATCTACCTATGTTTCAGGATACTCCTCCAAACCCACGAACAATCTGAAGGAATCTTCATAGTCTAGAAATGTTTCTGTCGAATGTGGTACTCCCAAGTCCACTTTGTCCATAGAGTTTCATCTTTAGTTGCAACCTTGAACACTAGCCCCCAGTAGGCTACTTTGTTCCATACCCTAGGGTCAATTATACTCAGCCCACCTTCCTCTTTATGCAACCTCAAAGTTGCATGGCTTGCTTTATGCATCTTTACTTGCAAAGAATCACCAGCCCATAGAAATCTGTTATAGAGTTTAGCAACCTTGTCCAATACACATACTGGAAGGATAAAAGTCTTCGCCCAATATATATGAAAAGATGAGAGAATAGACTGTATGAGCTGTAACCTGCCCGCATAAGATAAGGACCTGTTCTTCCAGTTAGACATTCTCATGGTGATTTTTTCAATAAGCGGCAAACAGTCCTTGGAACTGATTCTAGCTGCAGTGAGAGGCAACCCTAGATATTTAATGGGAGGGGTGACTAGCTGAACCACCAATAAGCCTGCAAGAGCAAGCCCATCATCATTTGTCATACTGCCAGTGAGGATAGACGTCTTCAAGGTATTTATCTTCTGCCCCATGAGAGAAGAGAAATAATCAATGACCGCCTTAATAGCCAAAATAGAGCCAGACTCCCCTTTACAGAAAAGTAGCACATCATCAGCGAAACTCAAGTGAGTAATTGCAAGTCTTTTACATCTGGAATGAGGCTGGATGCTTTTCATTTGGAGACCTTGCTTTAGCAAACCACCTAACAGTTCCATTACCAACACAAACAGATATGGAGACAGAGGATCACCTTGCCTTAACCCTCTTTTCCCTTCAAAGAAGCCATACAGACTACCATTGACGAGGACTGAATAACAAGGATAAGTGAAGCACATAGATAGCCAACCAATAAACTTGTCGGGGAACCTGAATCTCTTGAGCACCAGCAGGAGAGAGTCCCAGCTGACAGTGTCATAAGCTTTTTGGATATCAACTTTGATAGTACATCTCTGTGGCCCATGCTTTATGTTATACCCTCTGAGCAGTTCATGAGCCAGTAGAAGATTGTCTTGTATACATCTTCCAGGAATGAATGTTGATTGGTTAAAAGCGATCAACTGGTACATGTAAGGCTTCATCCTGTTACTTAGAATCTTGGCAATACATTTGTAAGTAATATTACAACAAGCAATCGGATGAAATTCATCAACCTGGGACACAACATGCTTTTTAGGAAATAGACATAGGAATGTTGCATTAGTAGCTTTATGAATTTTGTTGTGACAGAAAACTTCGTTTACAGCTCTTAGGAAATTGCCACCAACAATATTCCATGAATTTTTAAAGAAGAAAGCTGTATAGCCATTAGGACCTGGGGATTTAAAATCATCCATAGCAAACAATGCTTGTGTAATTTCCCTATTTGTTACCTCTACAGATAGTTTTACTGCTAGTTCAGAGTCCACAACACCCGTTACTGAAATCTCCTCTAACAACAAGTCAGTACTCGTCGTTTGAGACTCAACTCCCAGAAGCTCTTGAAAGAAACTGATGAAAGCATTTGAAACTTCTGTTACACCTTCATGTTTAACCCCATGAATATCTGATATAGACCACACAAAGTTACGGTTCCTCCTTTCTTTTATTGCTTGATGAAAGAATGCATTTCCTTTGTCGCCGTAGTCAAGCCAATCATTTTCAGCTTTAGCCTTGAGTTCCATAAACTCCATCTCGATCAGTTTACACAGGAGATTTCTTGCTTCTCTTTCCTTTTCGTATAACTGGGAATATGTAGGGTTATTCTGCAGCTCATTCTGTAAGTTGTGAAGATCCTCCCTAGCTACCTCAGTTTTTATATGGATATCGGACATATGCACCCTTGCCCAGCCTCTCAGTTTAGACTTAAGAATCTTCAATTTTTGGACCAGAATATAGAGACAACTACCTGTCACCTCTGTTGCCCACACTTGTTGAACCAACTCTTTGAAACTATCGTGAAGGGCCTAGGAATTACAAAAGCGGAATGGAACTCTTCCTTTTTCAGCATCAATCAAGCATACTATCATGGGAGAATGATCCGAAATTCCTTGCGGAAGGAATTCAGCTGAAGCATGAACAAACAAGGAAATTTGAAATTTGAAGCGAAATTTGATAAAACCGTTTGAAACCGTTTGAAATTTGAAGTGAAATTTGAAACAAGCATGAACAAACAAGCATGAACTACTTCTGATAAAATCGTTTCTCGAAAAGTTGAAATTTGAAGTGAAATTTCAAATTTTGGAGAGGGGGCGATGTAGTGGGCAAATATCGTGCCTTTAAATATTTTTATATGATATTTCAAAACTCAAGATATTGACATGAGGGTCAATATCTAGGTATATTTCGTGGCTATTTCAAACATTTGCAGGTATTGAGCGGAAAAAGAAGGAGGAAGACAATGGACACATGTCAGGAATTGATTAGGTCAAAGCTAATGAAGGACACTATATAAAGACTGGATGAAGTGAAAGAAGATTCATTCGATCATTCTCACAAAAAGTATTAGAAATAGGAGAGAGAAAGAGAGAATCAGAGTGATTGTAAAACCTCCATGAATATTCAATAAAAAAGCTTCATTTACTTCAAATCTGATACACAGTTTCATTCAATTTCATTCAAATCATTCTCTTTAATCTTCGTGATCTTAGAACAATTAAGGAAGATTGTTCTTAGACATCACAGCAATGGTTCTGCATTAAAAAGTTATATACCTACCTAGTATCAAACTAACTGTGAGGGAAACCAATAGAAGAATACCTATCCAATGTGAGAAACTTGAAGCTCCAGGTATATGTGATGCAACCTAAATGATCCACCATGTTAACAAGAACTCTTAAATGTGTAATCTTTCAAAGTGTTCACCACTCTACATGAAATGAAACATGCGCGCAAATCAAAATAGGACACAAAAATACCGAAAAGAAAATGGAATTACAGCTTCTCGATTGCCGGTAACACTCACGCTTGTTTCTATTCATCACTAGTAAAATTGCATGCGCGCTGCTGCCTGTAATGAATCAAAATGTTTTCATACATATATAAATGATGGAAATATGATTAATAATGGTTGTTATGAGGGACTAATACCCAAATCCTATGGATATTATACACGTGTACAGTACAAGCAAAAACTACCAACCGATCTGTACCAACTACTCTTTTAGGTCGCTTCATTACAACATAAATAGTCCAGATCGCTTCTCAGCAATCGAACCAAGCGGTCAATCTCTTTAAGGAGACCGACTTGCCAGTTCGACCGTCAGGCGACCTTCAGAAGGTCCATGCTTGTTCACACGACAACGGCTAGTAACGGACACCACATCTATCATCATTAAGACCGGAGCTCCAGGTGCGCACTCCATTACTCACCACGCCTCTCCATCATGAATCATTAAAGAGCCCTAAGTCCTGAACTTGACCTGAAGCGGGAGAAGAGGAAGTGCGGGCATCTAGCCTATATAAAGAGAAGAGGACCTACGTCTGACCTGATTTAAGTCTCCCCCCCAGCAGAGAGAACTTGATATGTAGGCAGTTCGTTCATACAAACTTGGTCAAATCCAACCACAAACCCCCTCTTCCCCTTAATCTGCCTACATTTGTAAGGTTAACGAAACATAACCTTTACATTGGCGCCGTCTATGGCTCGATTTCTTGAGTTCACAACCCTTCAAACAAATCTTCAAACCAACAAATCTCAAGCCCACGAAGCATGGAAAGCCTCCAAGCGTAAGTTAAGGACCTGGTCAGCCAACTAGGCACGATGAACGACAACGTCACCCAGCTCCGACAGGAGAATGCAGCTCGTAAAACCTAGGTTGAGTCCCAGAACCCGAACGGAGTTATCACTGAGGACGGGATCAATGAGGTCAACTAGCAGATTAAGAGCCTCTCCCAGCGGATCGAACAGAGCACCGGCAAGAAGGACGCCACTCAGGTCATCCAAAAGATGCTAAAGACGTACCGTGCATCACCCTTCACGCTCGAGGTACTCAATAAACCCTCCCCTAAAGATTTCATTCAACCTCGGTTTGCAATGTACGATGGCAGCACGTGCCCTGGTTAGCACGTAGCTCGCTACATTCAGAGTCTTGTACTCTACAGTGCACAGGAGTTCGACCACCTACAGTGCCGCTTGTTTCCAGCAAGCTTAAAAGATGGAGCTCTCGATTGGTTCTATTTGCTGGGACCGAACTCAATCGACAACTTTGAAAAGCTAATCGACCCGGTTAAGCGCCAAGACGTCCCACAAACGGCGAAGACAGCCGACCTCAATTCACTCTTTTAGTTGTCTTAGAAGAGTGACGATCCAATTCGCACCTTCCTAGGACGTTTCAAGATAGAGCTACTATCCATGGAGAGTGGCCTCAAGGAGTTGTTCGCCACAGTGGCCTTCACCAACGTGATCAGGAAAAACATTGATCTGTCCAGGTCGCTTATGAAGGAACACCCTGAAACACTGGCCGAACTGTACGCACATGTAGAGAAGTACATCAAGCTTGCAGAAGGCCTTGAAAAAGAAAGACTGAAGGCAGCAGGTGAAGTCGCTGCGATCTCAGATAGCGACCCATCTTCTAAGAAGCGACCCAAGCAATAGGGTCAACAGACCAGCACCCAAACCCAAACCAAAATAGAGTTCGCTGTGCTTACAAGATCTTAAGGTTACATACTGGAGAAAATAAAAACCTCTGCCTATTATTGACCTAAGGTAAAGCGGCTAGAAGACATACCAGGGAAGTCGTACTTCGCTTTTCGTAAAGCAAAGTGCCATGAGACCAACGACTGCCACGGGGTCAAGCACTACCTCCAAGACCTCATTAAGGCAGGCCATATCAAGCACTATACTAATATAGCCGATGGCGACTTACACCACAAACTCATGGCTCGCCGAGAACGCAGCTGAACTCCACCACGCAACAACAACATATCTCGTTCTCATGTTAGAGGATGCTCCAGTGAGCGATCTCGTCATGAGCGTCACCAACACTTGTCTGACAAAGACAACATAACCATCAACATGATCACCTTCCAGGATGACTCTGTCACGTCCTCTAGGGAGAAAAAGAGATGAGTAGGAGCCCTCCAGGATGTCTACCAGTTCTCCTTATAAGTAGCCCCCATCCCACGCACAAATGGTCACACCTCAGAAGACATCACCTTCACTGAGGCCGACCTCAACAAGGTGTCTCCCACACAATAATGCCTTGGTGGTCCATGTCAAAATCAGCGATTGGACCATCAAGCGCGACCTGATCGACCCAGGCAGTTTGTGCAACATCCTATTATATCGCACCCTTAAGAAGATGAACATGCCCAGGTTAGTCATGATTGATCCAATAGCCCCCATCTATGGCTTCAACGGATCACGAGCCGACCCAATAAGAGACATCATTCTACCTGTCTTAGTTAGGTCTGGTAGGGTTATATACTAAAACCATTACTTTTATATTAACTCTAATTCTTTATATTTTGAATGAGAATCATATGGGCAAATGTTATGCATATTATATATGTTATTAGTTATATGCATGTGTCTAATACTTTATATTGTAGATGATTTGGTGTGGACACACAGAAGATCATATCATCAGTACCTTATAAAGTATAAGTAATCGTTCACAACCTAGATGGATTTGGACAAACCATTAGTACGGTTGTAGTATAATCTGATATTAGTCTATCTTGACTATAGGATTACACTAGTACACTTTGTGTGTATTGAACAGGACCAAGTGAGGTTGTTTCTCTTTATACTGACTATATAAGAGAACAAACGACTCTATTATTATGGATGTTTGTCCTCTTAATCCGGATATAATAACGGGCACTTACGTGCATTGTACATTACTTTAAATCATTAATGAGTAAGATTTATTTGTGAATCAACAAACTCGATGGATTGGGTAATGTCATTGTATGTAAGGTGTGCTATTGATTATAGAAGGAATCTGTGGCCCGCAGGAAGTCGGGTTGATGATGTCCCCTTGAGGAGCTCAAAAAGATTGTCATGTAAACCCTGTAGGTGGATTTATTCTGACATGACAATGAGGTTGAGTGGTACTACTCAAGGACATAAGAAGTTGATTGATGTTGTTGTCAGTAACTTAACTTAATCAACAGACATTCGATATCTTAAATACGGGGAGATCAACGAGAATATAATATGGAGCCCACAAACGCTGACATGTAATTTGGGATTAGGGCGGTAGTGCAACAATGGCCTTTAGTGGAATAAGCCATTTGTTGGACGGACTTGGGCGTGTGTTCAGGCTTAACATGGGAAGCCCAAGCCCGTCGAGAGGCCCAACCCTAATTTCTTCTCATGGTCCCCTGTTGTAGCCTATAAAAAGAATCCTTTTTCTCTTGGCGAAATTACTATTCCCTTGGATTAAAAAAGAGGCAAGGAAAGATAGATCCAAAATTAGATCTAGCTTTGTGAGAAAGAAGGGGGTTGGTAGATCGTTGCCCACACAACGTCCAATCTATTCTAAAGGAATACAACAGAAGATCAAGGGGTTGATTGTTGATTTAGATTCATAGCTATTGAATTCTCAGAGTTATCACAGCCGATTCAAAGGTATGTTTTCTATCCAAAATCGTGAGAACCCATTAATTCCGCTGCGCGTAGGTTTTCGTAGTTTGTAGAAATTTGCATTCTGAAATAACGGTTCCTACAGGGTCACACGAAGATAAGGTCAGGATCAATACGCGATGCAGCGTTCTAGATGTCAACTCGTCCTATACTGCTATTTTAGGACGCCGTTGGATCCACAAGATGCAAGTAGTGCCATTAACACTCCATCAGGTTTTGCGCTTCCTTGGCCCCAGAGGCATGATTAGAAACAACCAGCTCGATGCCCACAATTGCAATTAGATCCTTTCAGTTAACAAGCCTGCTGGGGCTTCACTTAAAAACAAAGGCGAGATCGCCAAAACCAAGCTGGCAAAAGACTTCATCTCTGAGGCAAGACCTTGACCAAGACCACCCGCAGCGAACTCGCAAAGGAGAACACTGGGGGCTCGGTAAAAAACGGCCCTCCAGAAGTCCAGACCCAGAGGTCGCCCCACCCCTTCAGACCAAAGAGACACCATAAGAGACCAAGATCCCAGAGGTTGCTCAGCCCACTGAGGCAACTGCTCATACCGAGCTGAAGGAAAAGGTCAACCTAGGAACTAAAGATGACCCCAAGTTCATTTATGTAGGAGCTAACCTTGATCCTACTCCCAAGGCACAACTTGTAAGCTTTTTATCATTAAATAAAGATGTTTTTGCTTGGTCGTATATCGATGTGCCTGGAATTGATCCCAATATCGCATGCCATAAGTTAAATGTTAACCCCAATGCTAAACTAGTTCGCCAATGACCTCGAAAGTTATCCTTTAGATTCCAAAAAGCAATCAATGAAGAGGTCAAAAATCTCAAAAAAGTTGGTTTCATTAGGAAGTTTGTTTACCCTGAATGGGTTGCTAACATAGTAGCAGTCCTAAAGAAGAACAACACAGTTGGCCTTTGCGTGGACTTTACCAACCTAAATCAGGAAACTCCTAAGGATAATTTTCCTTTACCAATAATCGATCGACTTGTGGACTAGACATGTGGCCACGAGCTCTTGTCATTCATGGATGCCTACAATAGCTACAACCAAATCCCACTAGCAGAAGAAGACCAAGAGAAAACTTTATTCGTAATAGAGCAAGGGATTTACTGTTACAACATCCTACCGTTCGGCCTCAAGAACGCTGGAGTGACTTATCAGTGACTCGTCACCGATATGTTTCAAGACATGTTAGGTGACACCATGGAAGTCTACATAGACGACATGGTCGTCAAAAGCAAGAAAGCTGGAGATCACTTAGATCACCTCACACAAATGTTCTCTTGACTTTGGCGAACTCAGATAAAGCTTAATCCTGAGAATTGCCTCTTTGGAGCATCCACCAGGAAATTTCTGGGGTATCAGGTCTCACAACGTGGGTTAGAAGCAAACCCTGATCAGATTCAAGCGTTCTTGGACATGCCCGACCCAAAAACGAAGAAGCAGATATAGAAACTGTCAGGAATGGTGGCAGCTCTAAACTGATTCATATCGAGAGCATCAGGCAAATGCCGACCTTTCCTACAAATTCTCAAGAAAGGTGAACAATTCTCATGGAATGATCAATGCCACCAAGCGTTCTCTACTCTTAAGGACTATTTGACAACACCACCTGTGTTGGCAAAACCGATTGATGGTGAAACGTTGGGGCTGTACTTAGCTGTGTCTGACTTTGCTATTAGTTTAGTTCTCGTCAAAGAGGAGCAGAATGCAGAGAAACCGATCTACTTCACAAGCAAAACATTGCTGCTAGCTGAAAAGAACTACTCCCACATTGAAAAAGGCATTACTAGCACTACTTTATTCAGCAAGAAAGTTCAGGCCCTACTTCCAAGCATATCTAATCAAAGTGCTCACCGACCTGCCGCTTAAGAAGATCCTTCTTAAATCCAACAAGACAACTCGCATGGCAGTATGGGCAGAAGAACTCGGTGAACACCATATCGAGTTCACCCCAAGAACCTCCCAGAAGGGTCAGGTCGTTGCTAATTTCTTAGCAGATTTCCTAATTGACGACTGGCGGGAACGGAAGGATCGATAAGAGCCCAAAGCGTAGTTTTAACCCTTTAATGATCATACTTTTAGACCAATTATGTGAGTAATAATTAAGAGTTAACGATTCGTGTTTTATGCATTTCGGGCTTCAAAGTCCATTATGTGCAGAAATGTGCCACTTTAGCGAGATAAAGGAGCAAAGGTCGGTTACTAAGGAGTTCCGTGATTAAATGCCAAGTTTCGAGAAGACAAAGTGTAACGCCGGTATTTTTAAATACATATTTATTTATTAATTAATTAATTTAATTATTTATTTTCAAAATTAAGTCGGATTGGACTCGGGATACGTGGGCCGGTTTTGGGCCCGAAGTCAGATTGGGCTTGGGTTTAGGACCCAAGTATATAAACACATTGTTCGGAAAATAGGGTTTGAGAGAATAATAAAATAATGAAAATGGAAGAGAATTTGGTTTCTTTGGAGGGTGGAGCCTAATTTAATCGGGCTAGGAGGATTCGTCGAGTACATTCATACTGGTGAGTAGCTATTTTGCTATTTCACCGATTTGTAGTTTACACACATCGGTATATTGTTTCGTTTTTATAATCGTTCATTATCTGTTGTATTGGAATTCGCGTGCTATTTGTGTTATTAAATTTTATTAAATTGGATTTGTATTAAAGCTGTCCAAACTTTGTGAGTTGGGTAAACCGTCGAAGCTTCGAATGAGCATCAATGGCGTCGTCAACAGTTGAAACGAAATCATATTTGGCTTGTGTGAACTTTCTTCTTGTTGTGGATTGGTTGCTTGGATGAGGTGGGTTTAAAATCGGTTTGTGAGTTGTTTCCGCTCTCGACGGTGCGTCCATGGCGTCGTCGCGATTCGGTGGATGGGGGAAGTGTATGGTTTGAACTGTCGGAGGGCGTCGAGTTTGAAATGGGGGTCGTGTGTGGTGCTGTGGGGAGGGAGGCGCGAGCCCAAACCTCCTCCCTGTAACAAAAAACGTCATTACTGTCATACTGTGGTTGTAACTTTTGTAATTTTGTTTGGTTGGTTTTTGTTGGTTTGAGGAATCGTTGGTGGTGGTTGTTTGATTGAGTGTGTTTGAGTGTGTGAGGGCTGAAAATGGTGGCGGTTGGAAGCTTGAAAACAAGCTTTAATGGAGGTCGATTTTTGTAGATCTAGTTTTTTGAAGAAGATATATATTGATTGATTTGGGGTTTTCGATTTTATTAATGTTGTTTGTTTTGGTGTGGGGATCAAAACCGACCTGAGGAGGAGATGAGTGGTGGTCGATTTGGTGGTGGTGGAGGAGAGAAGTTTGGGGAAGAAGATGAACAGTAACCGATTTGGGCTTGGGCCAAATCGGTTGGGCCAAAAATCTATTTTAGTTTGGGCCGGTTTTTATGTTAAGTTTTGGGCCAGTTCTTTTTTGGTTTTGTTTTGGGCCCGGTTTTGATATTGGCTAGTTGGGTCCGAACCATGACCGTGGCTATGAGCCCATGAGCCATGCACATTGACCTTAGCCATGAACTATGGCTATGACCCTGAACCTGTCGAACATGGAAACGACAGTTTGACTTTGACCATCGACCGTTGACTTTGACGGTTGACTTTGACCTTTGACCATGACATGTTGAGTTTGACCTTGACCATGATATGTTGACCTTTGACCTTAGCCATGAACCTGTCGAACATGGAAACGATAGTTTGACTTTGACCATCGACCGTTGACTTTGATGGTTGACTTTGACCTTTGACCATGACATGTTGAGTTTGACCTTGACCATGATGTGTTGACCTTTGACTTTTGACCGTTGACTGTTGACCGTTGACTTTGACCGTTGACTGTGAATGTTGACTTTTCCAGTTTTTCACATGTTTGTTTATATGGATATATGTAGTAATAAAATATTATCGGATATTGTATAACTTGGTTGGTCATTATCTAATTTAGATTTGACGTGAGTAGTGTATAAAGCATATATATATTGGGCTTTGATTGTGGACTGTGGAATTTATTTATTTGTCTTTTTATGTGTATATTATATGGACACATATAGTAATAAAATCTTTGTGGAAGTTAGTATATATTTGGTTGTCATTATCTAAGAAAGATTTGACATTGATGTTGTGTATTTTTTTGACGCGTGACGATATTGAGATGTTAGGAGACATTACATTCCTAATACGTTATAATAAAGATGTATCGCGATCACGTTGAAGCATTGTGACATGATATAATATCTTTGGGATAGTTATATTAATGCAATATCTTGGAGAAATGTATATACACTCCATTATTTTATATATGAGATGCTAATATAGTATTGGTGAATATTGCCCACCGGGAGTGTGGTGTAGTGCAATAATATATTGGCACGTGAAAGTATGAAAGTGGCTATGAGATATAATTGAGATATTTCTAAATATCATGGCTTAGTGCAATAAGGTAATTGACACCTTGCGTGATATAGTGGATTTATTATGAGTCATTAATGTATGACACTTGAATAAATTACGAAAGCGAAAATCCTAGAACGACTACCACAACTCATGTGATTGGCCCTTCGGCGTTTCGTTAATCTGAATGGCCGGGCTTATACGGCGTTCGATTAATTTGAATGGCCCTCCGGCGTAAGCCGAATAGTGGCTTGATTATTCCGTTCGCAAAATAGAACGATGATGCATAATATTTTATGCCGAATAGTGGCGATTGCTTACATAGATATGGCTTCCGTGTGAGGATTTACGGTGTCGCGGCATCCATTTCGGGGTGGTTACGCATACGGAGTGGCTCATTATGTAAGGGGAGGCATGTGGATGTACATGTTCGTTGGGGGTAGCGATTGTGGTAGCCAGGAAACTAGGTAAGACATAGATCTGACGTGATTTTAGGGACACATAAAATAAAACCTTAATTAATATAATTATGGTAATATATTTGTTAATGATGTATATGTAGATAGATGATTATATATGGTTTTGCAGAAGGGTGGGTCAAACTAATTACTTGGGCAGAGACGACCCACTCTGTGATTGAGCATGAAATGAGGTACATATATAATACGTTTGTTTGGTTATTTGTTTAGTTGAACCTAAGGCGCCTCGATGGAGGAACTACATGCCTTATTTATTATGTGTATAGTTTGTTGTGTAGTTAGTGGGAAGTTAAGGCGCCTCAGTGGAGGAACTACCTGCCTTAATTACTATTCTTTAGGATGTTGTATTTGTCGTTGAAAGTTAAGGCGCCTCGGTGGAGGAACTAACTGCCGTATGGATTGTGTATATATATGTATAATTATATGTTGTATTTTAGGGCTACTCACACCAGCATTGTTTATAATGCTGACCCGATTTGCATGTTTGCTTATCGGGTTTGTTCATTAAATGAACATAGTTGATAAGTCTTGACAGGTTTAGTGATGAAGAAGATTGGTTGCTGCTTGTGGTTTGCGTTAGCATTGCATCTCAGGTTGTGTTTTGTTTTCCCTTGAGGTGATATAGAGTTTCAGTCGAGACAAAGTTATTTGTATTTTCATTTGTAAATTTTGTAATGAAGAAGACTTTTGTTTAAGTTAAAATTTTTACTGGTTTTAATTATCCGCATATTTAAACTGTTTATGGGTTTTTGGAAGTTGAGAGTGCGTCACACCTTGGAGATCGAAGAGTCGGGAACAAATAATGTTTTTTCGAATTCTGTCGAAATTCGGGGTGTGACACAAAGCCTTTCTAAAAGCCCGGTCAAAAGCTGAAAAGTCGACGCGGGCAGAAACAGCACACAAAGTCAGCAGAACTTTTGAATGACATATCTTTGGACTCAAACCTCGGAATGGGGCCTACCTTATGTCAAAACGACCGGCTCGGAAAGAGCTTTCCAATGGTCTAAGCCTTGACCCAATCAGAGGAGCAGAAGTGGACGGAAAGTCTGTTGAAGCCAACTGCAGCTGAAAAGGCCTTTCTGGACTGAAAGAATTGGGTTTTGGGCCTGATTCTCTGGCCCAAAACATGGCTCCAAGCCCATGAACGATTTTTGGATCTGAAAGTATAAAAACAAAAGCTTAATTCTTTGTTAATGGTAGATTTTTTAGTAGAGAATAGTAGATTTTTAGGTTAGAAAATAAAGGTAGCTTAGAATAGAAAGTAGTCATTAAAATAGCTTCTAGATCTAGTTTTTCATGTAGGTTAATTAAGTTTAGTTCCATTTCAATTATTGTATTAGATTAAACATTTGAATCTTGTTCTTCATTTTGATTAGATCAATAAAGTAGTATTTTTATCAATTTCGATTTTTGTTATTTCCATTTCTAGATCTAATTTCAATTCCTGTCCTTATTTCATTTGAGTCATTAAATTAGATTTCATTATTGTTTAATTAAGTAAATTTCAATTCTTTATATCATGTTTAGTTTAAAAGTAATCGGAAATGATTGCGTAATGATTCTCGGCTAAACCTCCATTAGAGGGGGTTGAGAAGCCTTGATGAAAGCTTGATTCCGATTAACGTAGATTCGTCGTAATTTCCTTTCCACTCTAGAAACGTTTAGTTCACCATGAGAATGAGTTTAATCGTTCACATGCTAGTTATTAATTGGTAGAAATGCCATGTGTAATTAGGGATTAGGAAGAACCAATTGTTCTGCGAAGTAGTTCAATTCGGATTACGACGATTTGTAGTTAATAGGATTAAGTCGAAGTTAAGGTGGAATCAATTCCCCCTAACTCCTTATCATCGAATCAACGTAGCATTCCCTTAGTTATTCCCATCGTCGACTAGTTGCAATTAGGTGGGTAGTGGCATCGTAGTCTAGTTGCCTTTTCAGTAAATCTCTCATTAGACTTTAAGTAGAAATACGAACACATTGAGAACACGACATCGCGGAAGGACTAGGAGTGGAACGAATCACTCTACTCCACTATATCTCATAGACTTGAGAGTAGAATCTTTGATAAATATAGACTCGTAAATAAGTTTAGTTTTACTTGCGTTTAGAGTTCATCGCTTTATTTCGTAGGTAAAGCTATTCAATTTACCATTATCAAATGGCGCCGCTGCCATCTTAGTTTCACTTTCGTATTGTTTTCGTAGTGTTAGTACTGTTCTTAAAGTCCCATTTCACCCACCCACCCATGTTTGATTCATACTGTGGTTGTCCATTTCAGAGTTGAAAAATTTCGGGCGAAATTACTACCGGCCTGGTAGCTTTCTTCATTGACCGCCTAACTTCACTTTTGGCCCTCGGTTGGCCCGGACCCCCATGTGGGTAGCGACCCGCCCTTAAACTCTGGAATTCTAAGAGATACACGACCGACCGCGCTATCTGTAGCGACCAGCGCCTTAACAAAAATTTTCGGATTTCGGCGGTTTTGATTGAACTTTGATCTTTCATATTTTTCAGTGTTCTAACCTCGCTATATACGAACAAAGCGTAAACAAGGCGCTATTCATAAAGCGAAGCAAGGGCCTAATCAGGTATTCCTTTCTTCCACACCTCGCTCTCTGTTAGAGGTTTATACTAGTATATCGAATTGTTTGGAGTGTTGATGTGTTTAGCTAAGTTTGGTTTTAGCCTTGTATGAGATTAAGGTGCGGCGAACAAAACACGAGCGTAATTACATAACAACGTCAACAAACAAGTCTATCTAGTATACCGCCGATTACACCTCTAGCTACTATTTCACACACATCACCCGACACAATGCCCGACGAAGAAGAGAGCCTCTCTCGACTTCTACAAAGCCTTGGCGATAGCCCCAAATCTTGCATCGTTCTAGCGGACCGGTGAGGATTTCGAATCCCTCCAAATATTTTTAATTTGTTACCCGTTTTTCATGGATTAGACCATGAAAAACCTTATCAGCACATGCGTAGGATTGAACAAGTCCTAACAACATTCCACCATCCTACGGTTGGTACGGAACAAATTAAATTAAGGGTATTCCCTTTCACCTTAGCCGATAAGGCGGCGTCTTGGTTAACTGCCCAAGCGCCCAATTCTGTGGACTCGTGGGCTAAACTTGTTCAGCTATTTATGGAACATTTTTACCCACCCCTAAAGACGGATGAGATGCTTTCCAAGATTCATTTCTTTCGACAAAATCCTCATGAAACATTTTCAGAGGCTTGGAATCGTTTCACCGATCTCCTTATAGAGTGTCCACATCATAACTTAGCGAAAGACACGTTAATTCATGCCTTTTTCAAAGGACTTCTACACCACCATAAAGAAGTCCTTGACATAATGAATAGGGGTAGTTTCTTAAGCAAAGGAGCCTCGGAGGCTTATAAATTTTTAGAGGACCAAACTAAGCGAAATAACAACTGGGGGGTTAGTGACGATATCCACCGCTCCGCTAGTTCTTCTAATACAGTTAAGGCCGCCGGTATGTTTGAAATTAAACACGATCCTGAGCTAAAAACTCTAATCGAATCACTCACTAAAAAGGTAGAGGCCATTTCGGTTCAACAAAATCCTATTCCCGTCATGAATGTAAATTCAAATCCATGTAGTTTCTGTTGGAGCTCCGAGCATCCCGACTCCCATTGTCCTATAGCCTATGAACAGGCTTGTTCCATTAATAGTGAACCTAACTCCCCTTGGAGACAAAATCCTAACTTCGGTTGGAGAAATAACCAAAACGTCACACCTCAAGGGTACAATAATCAATATGTTAGGCCTACGCACAGCTTTAACCAAGCCCCATTACGACAAGGATAGGGTCAGGGGAATTTTAATAATTATAACAACCAAGTGCAACCTCGACAAGGTCAAGCACAAAGTCAAGGTAGTTATAATAATTATAATGCTAATAGAGGTATCGTTCCGGTAAATAATAACTATCAAAATCCACCCATAAATAATTCACGTGAACTAGTTCCAGTCACACCACCCGTGACTACTACACCTACACAACCGGATCGTCTTGACACCTTCATACAAGTGAGCCAAAAACTTTTCCAAACCATGGATCAATCTAACCAACAGCTTCTACAATCAGTTAATAATTTAACCAAATAGTTGGCTCAAGATAAAGCCCAACCCAAAGGTGTGTTGCCAGGTCACGAAATACCTAATCCTAAAACAACAAATACAGCCTTTGAGGTAACCGATAATACTAGTAGTGAATATGAAAATGTAGGTGAGCTAAAGGCCATCACCACTCTCCGTTCTGGCAGAGTGGTTGATAACAAAGTAACTATGCCTATAGTTACCCCACCAGTAGCCCCTACACCTGCTATATTACTAGATACCGAAATAGAAACTGAAGAGCCTACCATTGTAGAGGTACCAATTACAACAAAACCTAAGAAGCAGGAAGCCACGGTTAAACATCCAGGTAATACCATTGCTAAATATAAACAGAAACCACCGTTTCCACAAAAATTAGCCATGTTAACTAGGGATACAAATTACGAGGAGATTAGGGATGTTTTTAAGAATCTAACTATAAACCTTCCCTTCCTCGAAGCTATAAAAAAGCTACCACACCATGCTAAGTTTCTTAAGGAATTGTGTACTACTAGGCATAAGACCAATATACCAAAAGACACCTTTTTAACAGAACAATTCCCAACTCTATCTGAACATAATGGAATTGTTAAAGTATAAGGACCACGGTTAGATCCCCTCTTGTACAATGCACCTTAGGAGATTCCTATCGACGACCCGGCGTTATTAGACTTGGGGGCTAGTGTAAACTTTACTCCCGTTTTATTTGTATAGACAAATAGGTCTAGACGAGATGCAACCCACTAGAATGACTTTGCAATTAGCTGATCGGTCTATTAAGTATCCTAAGGGTGTCGTCGAAAATGTTCTGGTAAAAATTCAGAATTTTTACTATCCGGCTGATTTTCTCATCCTCGACACAGAAGTCATTAATGACTCTGTCTCGATCATCTTAGGGCGTCCTTTTCTGGCAACTGCCAATGCGCTCATTAATTGCCGTGATGGTTCAATGTCCATATCTTTTGGCCATCTTGCTATTGAAGTCAATGTTTTTAAAACAAAGACACAGTTACCCGATTCGTCTATGGATGGAGAGGTTAGCATGATCGAGAGCGTTGCTCGAGATTATTTCAACAACACATTCCCTGATAATCATATGCCCAAATTTCTTTCCTTTGGAAGTTCAGACTCCAACATTTCCATCCCTACACTAGTCGATACACATATTACGGATGAGGATGAGATAGATGACTTTCTCAAAGATGTAGAGGACTATCATAGTAACGAGGATATGACCAATCTAGATGAGCAATTCGATGAGTTTCTTAGAGCAGGTGATGAATCACCCTATCAAGAACTACTTTGCACAACAGCCACCTCGATTCCCCTCCTCCCACCCTTTCAAAGGAATCTCGAGTTTGCACTCGATCCTGTTGTTTCTTCTGTGCTACATAATTTTTTAAATCCACCTAGTAAACAACTACTTTAGAAGGACAAACCATTTGACACCTTCATTTTCAGAATTGAGACAACCCCTACACACACAATGAATGAGTTTTGTGCTAAAACCACATCCTCATTGTTTACAGGCTGTCTTTCTACAACTTATCCATATCCACCATATTCTCCACAACCATTCACTTTTCCACACTTATTTACTAGAACACCCACTCATTCAAAAATGAAAAATAAGGTGCATGATAGGTTACATAATAGGGTTATCCGACTTTGCTTTCATTTCACTAGGTTGAGTCATAGGAAATCTTGGTGCTTGATTGTGTTTGGATATGTTTTCTGTGATATTTTTTTATGGAATGATCCACAATTATTTCAGTTGTTGATATATGATAAACTGCATGTTCATACATACGTCTAGATAAAGTCTCGAGTATCTGACTATAAACGACTCAACTTTTGTGTTTGGTGTATTTCCTTTCATTTCCATATATTGGTGAGTGCACCATTAAGGTAACCGGGCCCTCCCTATGGAGTGTGTGGCTGTAAGTACCGGATCATAAGTCCACATTTAAACATAATTCACGTTTTCCACTCTTGCATGTTTTCTCGGATTTTTTGAGTCATGTTTCTCTATGGGGTGAATTATGTCTTTATTGTTTATTGTTTTTATTTTTAAAATTAAAATATATATATATATATATATATATATATATTAAATAATAAGCATAGTAACCTAGGAAGTCTCGGGAATCTGACTTTAAAAGACTCACTGCTAAAACAAATTTTCTAAGCCGTTGTAAAAATTTGTTTGGGGTGGGGTGTTAGATGTTTCCATTACTAAATATTTATGTCCCATTAAAGCTGCTTAGGCGTTTTATTGTATTACGATTTGGGTTGACATAATCCATGAATTTAGAGTTCAATTGTTCGCGATAACGTCGTCATGCACGCACTTCGGCGTTTTCCACTATCTTATATGTCATCCACGGTCGGAATAGAGTGTTTTATGGATCATTGGATTGGAAATTTCTCTTGATCATTTCCATATCTCATTTGCAAAAATCGGACCCGGTAACGAAGCGGTAATTTTGATTTGAAGTTTCGCGAAAAATCGGAAAAAATCACAAATTTCGATTTTGGGCTTGGGCCCAACCCGCTTCACCGCCCAGTATGACACCGCCCTTACCTTAACCAACAGTTCGATCTTCTTCTCCATCCGCCATTAACGCCCAAGCTCCAAAACCTAAAAACAAAATCAAAATAAAAAGAAAACGAAAATTAACCCACGCCCAAAATCAAAACCCAACCCAAATCGACTCCAAACACCACCGACCACCACTACCACCAAATTACATCACCAAAAATCCACAAAAATAACAAATTTTGGTGCTGCCACGCCACCACTCCACCACCACCACTGTTTGCTTCAACAGGTCTATTAAAATCCCACCACCACATCACATTTAAACCCCCACTACATTCCAAACTTCCAATGGCTCAACAACGCCGAATTTTGCCGGAGCAAACTTTTACCGCCGACCACTTCGCGCCGTTTTACGGTGACGAGATGATCAGTTGAGACTGGAGTAGCTTGTGGTACTCGACTGAAGCCTATTACCACGAGGACTTAGTCCGACGGTTCTACGATACGAGGGAGTTGGAAGGGACGGGATTTTTGTAGTTGTGGCGAAGAGGCGGAAGGAAGTGGACGACGGGTTTGTTGCTGAGATTCTAGGCATTCGCCTAGAATCCATCCGATGTCACCCTGCGGGAGTCCCAACATAATGGGGTAGAGCCATTGATGCACGAGACAGTTATTGGAGGCGACTACAATGCGAGATCGCATTGTGTTTGACAGACTTCCATTAGGACCAACCAGCTGGCTACAACCCAGTGGATTGGTCGGGCGATCGAGGGAAGGGAAGGTCGGCGACATCGGCCTGAACTGCCTCCACATCTTATGGATACTCCAGGAGCGGAAGTATGACTTCTGCATCTTAGAGTTTTTACTGAGCATGATTAGGGGAGTAGGGAGGTCTGTTGCCCTTCTCCCTGTGTTGATAACAAAGATCATCCTTGAAGTTGAGAGCGGCTCAGCGACTGATCGGACATACATCACCCTCCACCGTAACCCTCGCATCTATAAGGAGTGTGTCCAACGGGTTTGGAGATTGGCTGAGGATAGAGAAGAAGAAGAAGAGGATGGTGGAGCTGAGAATGAAGAGGAGGCTGGGGGAAATCAGGATGCCTCTGAGGATGAGGAGGACTTGACGTGTTTTGACGCGGATGCCTTGGAGAGGTCTTTGGTCGGATCTGAACGCATGGCTGTGATCCATCGTGGCATCGCGTTAAGCTCAACACTATCTGTGAAGACCTCCGGACTCGACAGGCAATGATGCATCATAACTTCGAGCTCCATACCCAGAGAGAGGACGAGAGGTGGGAACAGATGAGGGCCAAGCTAGAAGCTCAGCGCCCGGTTCAGGGATGAGATCGACGACACGATTCCCCCGTCCACGGGGACTCTCCTTCGAGGATACACCCTCGAGACACGCCGCGCCCGTCGCCGAAAAGGCGAATGGTCTTTGGTCCATCAGAGCTTCAGGAGCGATCTCAGGCGTGTGCCTTCCGCCACCAGTTCCAGAGTAGCTAGGGATAGTATAGTTTTATGTTTTATGTTTTATTTGTAGTTTCATTACTGTCATTTATTTTTATGTAAGTTTATTTCCGTAAGTTGAATTTTGTAGTGAAATGTACTTCCCATGAATTACTTTTAATATAATGGGTTATTTTCATTATGCGTGGTTGTTTAATATTGACCCCACCTTCCCAACTTGTTTGGGGGTGCTTTTATCTATTCCAGCATGATTTTTATATAACCCTCGTGTTAGAATTTATTGTGGAGTCAAGGTGAAAATATGGCTATTTAGGCATATATATGAATAAATATCATGGTAGTATGAAATCTAGATTAAATAGGTACATTCTATCATAAAATCAACCTAAAAGATACTGGGTTTGAATTAGAATCAAGAAAATGAGTTGTTTCCGTTTTCGGGTTTGGAAATTTTAGGATTTCCGGAAACTGCCGTAATTAGTTTTGGCAAGTTCCCGATCTATTTTAGCAACTTTAAACCTATATAAACTTGATACAATCTATCCTCACAACTCACACTACACCTAAACTCCATAACTCACCTTTCACTCCCTCGATTCCCTCGTTTCGGCTCATTTTCCGTTTTTACGCTGACTCTTTTCGCGCTTTTCTACTGAGGCGCCTTTTCGTGCTCTGTATATTTTTTCTGAGTTTTTGTCGAGGCCGCGGCAAGCTGTGAGCGCCGACCAGCTCAAACACTAGAAATTTCAATTTTTTAAAGCGACCGCACCCTATCAAAGCGCTTTCGGCATACCGACTTCCGTGGAACAGGAAATTTCCAGTTTTTCGCGGGTAGTATCCGGATCATTCGCAGCTATTCCAGAGCGTAATTTTGAGATGACATCTCCAACATTGATACCGAACAGATCTTTGAAGATTTGTTCCAAAGCACTACTTATGGTGCTTGGTTTTCATGGGTTTATCGCGATTCGTTATCGGGAGCCGCTTATGGTAAGATCGATGCACTTTATTCTCCGACTCTAGCATCTTATTTTTACGATAACTGCATTTTCTTTAAAAGACCGGATGGAGAACAAGTGTTCTCCATCAACATTGATAATGAACCAATGGAAATTACCGGGTTCTTGCTAGCATTTGTTCTTGGACTTTGCTATGCCCGCTGAAATACAAGACCCATGGTGCTATTGGGTAGACAATATGTATGTCTACACTTACGAAGTTTTGCATGAGTCGTATGGCGCGGGCATTTTCATATCGAGGACCAAGGGGAATATAACGCGTCGCCTTTGGTAGCTTTGTCCATGAACATAGGAACTGTTATGTTTTGGATCATGCTAAACATTTTAGGGGAATGGCGTTTTTCTTACGTGAATGATGCCACTTTGCGGCGTCTTCCTTGCTTTTAGCCACGGGGCGTATGTGTCATGACCTTCCCGAACCTTGATGTATAGTTTAGCTCGATCCCATAGCATGAGGCATAAGTACCTTCTTATGCCCGCCTTAATTTCCGTATTATGCTATGTTTCTTTCCTATTTTTGTACACGTTTTCACGGATTGGATTACGGCCGCGAATCGCATACGACCCACCAATAGTATTATTCGATCTTTCTGTGCAATGACTTGGCAAGGGTGGAGGATACAACCTCATCAGGTTGCACCCTACACCCCGTCAGACCAAGTGGCTCTTACTAGGTTAGAAATCATAGATGATAAATGGCGGGAAGCCTGGCAAATTATCATGGCATGGCAGGACGCAAAGGAACCTCACTTCTTTATGGAAGAAGAGGATGAGTAAGATGAGGAGTAATGCGGGGGATAAGGTAAGTTTCATTCTAGTTAGTGTCTGCTTATGTCCCAAGCAATTTCATTCTTGTTAACCCCATAATGGGTAGAACTCGTATAGAGTTGTGTCAGTTTTTATTTCCTATATTAGTTCGTTCTAACCTTGTTTTATAGATGTTCCTGAATTTCACGCGCTTCAATGGTATTTTTCCTACCCTCTTTATTTAATTGCTTTGAGGACAAAGCATGCTTTTTGTTTGGGGGGGGGGGCATAGAATTACGTGTAATTAAGGCATCTGCTAGGATATAGATATGTATAATATGCATTTGTTTCTAGTTAAAATTTTAAAAATTCAAAAATATAAATAAATAAGTTATGCTATACACTTAGGAATATTGGTATTGTTTCTTTCTCCATGCTCTTAACAATCTAGAAGTCTCACGAGTGCATGTTGCATCGAGGAATAATTGTTAGAAACTTAGGTTAATATATAGGTAATAATCTTTGCATCTATCTATAAATATATTACATGAGTATCTATGATTGTTAGCAGTAAGTTTCTGAAATCTAGGCTAGAGTACTTATTCTACAAATCCTGTGAGAATATAGCCTAAAGCCTTATATGAGCGAAACATTTGAGAAATGACACAAGGGAGAAGTAAAATCCGGATAGAGATATCACACGTCCACTTGCTTGATCACTATGCCATATCCTAAGCGAGAATTTAGGCCCTCTTTGGATCGATATAGCCAGAAATTCAAACCTATGAATTATTTTCCGCTAATTAAGCCCCTCGAGCCTTTCTTTAGCCTTCCACAAACCACAAATCCTTTACCCTGTTACAAAAACAAAACAAAATAAAAAAAAATTCAACCCACCCAATTTAGAATAAGTCTGAGAATAGAATGAGGAAGAAAGAAGAAGAGAAAAACCTGTGTAAACAAAAGTAAGTTAATTGCTTCAGAAAATAAAGAAAAGAAGTTTCCATCCAAGGAAAAGAAAAATAAAAATAGAAATAAAATAAAAACTCCAAAAATAGAATAAAAGGGAGTCAAAAGCCAAAAAAAAAAAAAAAAAAAAAAAGAAAAAAAAAAAAATATGGCTAAGGATGGAAACAAAGTGTAGAAGCAAAAGTAAATAACAAGGTTTTCTTTAGTTACATAATATGAAGACTCTATTATCTCAGACTTGTCTTTTTTGAATATCCATTTCCTTCCTTCTTAAACCATCTCCTAATCCCCGTAACACCTAATAAAGACCTCTAGCTCAATTAGGAATAGGTTAGTGTGATAGTAAGTGGCAGATGTGTTTGATCGACTCTGGCTTCCTTGTTGTCATTGAGATTGTAAGGTAAAGTGTGCCCACTGCGCATTAGAGTAGCGAAACTTGAGTGGAAAAATCAGAGTGTTGTATCTTGACTATTATTGTGAGAACCTACTTAAGGGCGCTATTCCAAGTTTCAGAAACGGACCTGCTATTGCATTTCATAGTATTACTCATTGTATATATATTTGTTATAGATGATTGATTATTATGCATATATTAGCTTAGGTTTTTGACTTGGTTATTCTTGTTTATAGCTAGTGAGATGCATAGATAGTTTGGAGCATGAATAAGGAAACAATAGTTTTATTTCTTAGTCGTTGTATTATAGATGAAGTTTGTGAGTACCTTCACTGGAAAACTCTCATGAGGCTATAACTCGTCCACTAGGGAATTCCTAGTGGTTTAAGGCCTTGTTGCATATGGTCAATGCAATCGCACTCGGCGAAATGAGAAGTAGATAGAACTCCATTTTTGGTCACTTATGTTAATTTCTCATCTTTGCTTGAGGACAAGCAAAATGCTGTTTGGGGGTGGTTTGATAAGAGCCCAAAACTGTAGTTTTAACACTTTAACAATCATACTTTTAGACCAATTATGTGAGTAATAATTAAGAGTTAACACTGATTACGTGTTTTATGCATTTCAGGGCTTCAAAGTCCATTATGTGCAGAAATGTGCCACTTTAGCGAGATAAAGGCATAAAAGGTCGGTTACTAAGGAGTTCCGTGATTAAAGGCCAAGTTTCGAAGACAAAGCCTTTCTAAAAGCCCGGTCAAAAGCTGAAAAGTCGACGTGGCGTGAAAACAAAGACACAAAGTCGTGAGAACTTTCGAAGGACATATCTTTGGACTCAGACCTCGGAATGGGGCCTACCTTATGTCAAAACGACCGGCTCGGAAAGAGATTTCCAATGGTCTAAGCCTTGACCCAATCAGAGGAGCATAAGTGGATGGAAAGTCTGTTGAAGCCAACTGCAGCTGAAGAGGCCTTTCTGGACTGAAAGAATTGGGTTTTGGGCCTGATTCTCTGGCCCAAAACATGGCTCCAAGCCCATGCACGATTTTTGGATCTGAAAGTATAAAAACAAAAGCTTAATTCTTTGTTAATGGTAGATTTTTTAGTAGAGAAGAGTAGATTTTTAGGTTAGAAAATAAAGGTAGCTTAGAATAGAAAGTAGCCATTAAAATAGCTTCTAGATCTAGTTTTTCATGTAGATTAATTAAGTTTAGTTCCATTTCAATTATTGTATTAGATTAAACCTTTGAATCTTGTTCTTCATTTTGATTAGATCAATAAAGTAGTATTTTTATCAATTTCGATTTTTGTCATTTCCATTTCTAGATCTAATTTCAATTCCTGTCCTTATTTCATTTGAGTCATTAAATTAGATTTCATTATTGTTTAATTAAGTAAATTTCAATTCTTTATATCATGTTTAGTTTAAAAGTAATCAGAAATGATTGCGTAATGATTCTCGGCTAAACCTCTATTAGAGGGGGTTGAGAAGCCTTGATGAAAGCTTGATTCCGATTAACGTAGAGATTCGTAATTTCCTTTCCACTCTAGAAACGTTTAGTTCACCATGAGAATGGGTTTAATCGTTCACATGCTAGTTATTAATTGGTAGAAATGCCATGTGTAATTAGGGATTAGGAAGAACCAATTGTTCATGGAAGCGAGTTCAATTCGGATTACGACGATTTGTAGTTAATAAGATTAAGTCGAGTTAAGGTGGAATCAATTCCCCTCTAACTCCTTATCATCGAATCAACGTAGCATTCCCTTAGTTATTCCCATCGTCGACTAGTTGCAATTCGTGGGTAGTTGCATCGTAGTCTAGTTGCCTTTTTCGTAAATCTCTCATTAGACTTTAAGTAGAGAGTACGAACACGTGAGAACACAGCATGCGGAAGAACTAGGAGTGGAACGAATCACTTTACTCCAATATATCTCATAGACTTGAGAGTAGAATCTTTGATAAATATAGACTCGTAAATAAGTTTAGTTTTACTTGCATTTAGAGTTCATCGCTTTATTTCGTAGGTAAAGCTATTCAATTTACCATTACCAAGGACAACACCCCGACTTCTAAACAACACGACCCGGAGGTATTGTTACTCTTTGTGGATGGAGCTAGCAATCCAGGTGGCAGCGGAGTCAAAGTAGTCCTAGTGTTACCAGATGGCTCTATGGTGGAAAAATTATTTCGCATCGATTTCGCGACATTCAACAATGAAGCTGAGTACGAAGCCTTGATCATAGGACTCCGTATGGCATTAAAGCTCAAAGTTTAGGATCTCAAGGTCTTTAGCGATTCACAGTTGGTCGTTCGCCAGGTTTCCCATGAGTATACCACCAATGAAGGTAACCTTTCTAAGTACCTTCAAGTTATAGATCAATTACTGACTTCTTTCAAGAAAGTCACCATACAACATTTCCTACAGGAAGAGAATCGCCACACTGACAGCCTAGCATACCTCGCGACCCAAGCACCAAACTGTGACCCTAGGAAACTACTCATCGAAGTAGTCGATTGACCTGCTTACCAAAATGAGCACGTCCAAGAAGTTACCGACCTATGCCCATTCTCTGACACTTAAATGAGTCAGACATTGATGCAACCTATCAAAGATTATATCTAGCTCGGCAAACCACCAGCAGATTGCACCAAGGCTAGACAGGTTCAATATCAGTCAGGTTGCTACTTCCTAATAAACGGCAAACTTTTTAGAAAATCCGCCAGAAGACCACATTTGAGGTGCATAAGCCCAGAACAGGGTTAGATGATTTTCGCAGAAATCCACGAGTGAGAATGCAGAAACCACGCAGGAGGTCGCTCGATGGCTCACAAAGCGATCTCACAAGGATACTTCTGGGCAAGAATGCAGATCGATGCAAATAAGTATGTACTGAAATGCATTAAGTGCCAAACATTTGGCCACAATATCATCTAGCTAACTTGTGAACTCATCAACACTGCCAACCCTTAGCCATTTCACATGTGGGGCTTGGATATCATGGGCCCATTCATTCCATAGAAAAACACAGGCTTCCGGTTCATTCTAGCTGCAACAGATTACTTCACCAAATGGGTGGAAGCGATTCCCTTGGCTCATGTCAAAGAATCTAATGTCAGAAACTTCATCTGGACAAACATCATCACCAGATTTGACTTACCCCACACATTGGTGATGGACAATGGCTCCTAGTTCAAGGGAAGAATAGTCAAGGAGTTTTTGGCTAAGTGGAAGATCGCTCACGCGTGCTCAACCCCCTAGTACGCTCAAAGCAACGGTCAAGCAGAAGCCAACAACAAGGCAATCCTAGAGAACTTAAAGAAGAAGATTGAAAAGAAGAAGAGCCAATGGCCAATGCAGCTAGAAAACATCCTATGGGCTCATAGAACGACAACTCGTTCTAGTACAGGCAAATCACCGTTCTCACTATCTTACAGTACTGAGGCCGTCATTCCTACTGAACTGACTATTACAATGAATCGATATGAGATTGTCGAGTTTGGTCAGAATGATTCCATTATTGCACGAGAGGTCGACTTACTTGAAGAATGACATGGCCTAGCAGCCATTCGAGTGGCATCCTACCACCAAACCCTGAGGAAGACATACAATAAGTGAGTTAACCCTCAAAGTTTCCTACCTGGCGACCTAGTTTTGAAAAATACTAAGGATGACTCGAAACTGGCACCAACATGGGAAGACCCTTATATAGTGGAACGAGTCGTTGGCAATGGAGCATATTGGATCAAAACCCAAGATGGACAGGCACTTCCCCGTCCTTGGAATACTTTCTTGTTAAAAAAATTTTATCAATAAAAAATTCCATTTCCATGAGTTCTTACTCTTAGCATTTATACATCATAGTTTTTATTTTGCATCAATGCACTGCAATCTCTCAATGTTGTCAAGTCAATGCACAACTCACTCTCTAAGACAGAATGCTCACTCGAACTAAAATGCTCTACAGGGCTTAAACGTTATCCAAGTTAAAACGCTCACTCAACCTCAGGGCTACATAGCTCACATGCTACTTAGCCTTAACACATCTCGCTAGTTGGAGACCTATACTACTTGGGTCAACTAAGTGCAGAACGTTCTCTAAGAGCAAAACATTCAAACTAACTTAAACGCTCTCTAGAGCTCAAACATTCTCTACGATCAAATGCTCACTTGAGTTCAGGGCTACATAGCTCTCACACCTCTCACTAGTTCAATACCTACACTTCTAGGGTTAACTTAGTGTAGAACACTCTCTAAGAGCAACACGCTTACTTAAGCTAAAAAGTTCAATCGAGCTCAAAGGCTACTAAGCTACAACACTTCTCACTCATTGAAGACCTACAAGTCTAGGATCAACATACTGCAGAACATTTTCTGTAATAGTCAAAATACTCTCATATGCAATATGCTCAGTTGAGTTCAAGTGCTTCATGGCATCCTAAGTCTTCCTAGACAACGAGACTTATATCCCTAGGTCAAATTCCTACTAAGATGTCAAAACAATATGCAACAAACATTCAGACAAAAGTAAGCTAATACTTCAAAGCAAGCATACGTTTCATAAGTGCAAAATACGAACTGCCTAATCATACTCAGGAAACTAGTTCTATAATGTCATCATCCCAAACTGCCCAGAACAATCCGGGAAACCAATTCGTTGAAATAACAAAATGAAAGCTACTAATAAAGGCGAACTGCCTAGGTCACCCCAGGTTATCAGCTCTTAATGTATCTGGCCAATGCCACACACCAATAATAAATAAGGCGAATGATAAAAGGAAAAACGATAGTTTTACCTATGAATAAGTAATTAAACTCAAATGTAAGTAAAACTAAATGTATTTTACGCTAATGTATCAAAGATTCTACTCTCGTTATCAATGCAATATTTGGAGTAGAGAATTCATTCCACTCCTAGCTCGTTTAGATGTGAACACTTCCTAGTTTATGTATTCTAACAAAATCGTGAGAGTAATGGAATTAAATTTAACTAAGGTGGTGAATTAACTAATCAAGATGTGATAAATGAAGTGACGACAATTTAATACTAAATTGACAATATGAGAAGGAATTAGGGGAATTTGATTCCACCTTGATTCGACTTAATAAACTAGCATAGAATTCGTTGTAATCTAAATCTTTACATTTTCACATAAAGGTTGGGTATTTCTAATCCCTAATTATTCATGGTCATCTCTACCAACTAATAACTAGCATGTGAAGCAATCAAACTCATTCTCATGGTGAACTAATTACTTTCTATAATAGAATAGAACATTACAACTATATCTATGCTAACAAAAATCAAGTCATCATCAAGGCTTCCTCAAACCCCTCTAATGGAGGTTTAGCCTTGAGTAATTAAACTATCATTTCTGGAATAAGAACAATGAGGACAAGACATTAATGAATGAATAACAATTACTTTATTAATCTAATGAACAATAGTCTAATGATTCAAAATGAATTAAACTAATTTAGAACTTGAGTTTATGACTAACTAATTATGAAATTAAGACAACTAAAGCTAACCAAGTATTGAATTATAAACTAAGTTGAAATGTAAAGCTAATTCTTTATTATAAAACTAAATCTGATTCTAAATAAAACTCATTCCTCTGTTCTAAAACTAATTACTTGGATATAAAACTAATTCCTTATCTAAAAACAAATTACTTAAGAGTTAGGTCTTAGTCCTCTTTATATAGAAGAGGCTAGATCCACGATTTCGTGCATGGGCTTTGGAGCCATGTTTTGGGCCAGAAAATCGAGCCCAAAATCTCATTATTTCAGTCCACAAAGGGGTTTTCAGTCGAAAATGACTTCGACAGCCTTTTCGTCCACTTTTGCTACTCTGATTGGGTCAAAACTTAGACCATTCAAAAGCTCGTTCCGAGTTGGTCGTTTTGACATAAGGTAGGCCCAATTCCGAGGTCTGAGTCCAAAGATACGACCTTTGGAAGTTCTGCTAACTTTTGTGCGCTATTTCTGCCCGCGTTGACTTTGACTTTTCAACTTTGACCAGGATTTAAAAAGGTTTTTTCTCTTTGAATCTTGGCCTTTAATCATAAAACTTCTTAGCAACCAACCTTTGCTCCTTTCTAGTGCAAAAGTGACATGTTTCTTCACATATTCGACTCCAATGCCTGAAATACACAAGAACACGATAACAGTACTAACTCTTACTTATTAATCACATAATTGGTCAAAAAGTAATATTGTTAAAGGGTTAAAACTACAATTTTGGGTTCTTATCAGCGAACTGCCCAAGAATGCCTGGAAAACCAGCTCTATTGTATCAAAACAACCCTCAGAAAGAAACGCATACTATCAAGTGAAACATGTAAACACACTCTCAACAAAGAAAAAGATATCAAGCAACATTGGATAAGTTCTCAGTACGCAGGGGCTCTGATAACCCGTAAAAACTCAACTAGATTACTCTAACCTAATTTTTATGATATCAATTATTTATTTTCTACTCTCACATATATATTCATTCAATATACAGAGTACAGAATCGTTCCACTCTTAACTCTCTAGACTTAAACGAATTCAACTAATCAAACACAAAGAACAATGGTGAGAGTAATGTGTGTAGTGTTGTGATTTATTTAAACTAAAACTAATTATAATTTAAACTAATTTAACTAAACAATTAAAAGGTGAATTTAATGAATTTGAAGAATATAGAGGAAGGAAATTCCACCATGCAATTCGATTGCCTATTAGTTAGTCATCGAATCGAATATTGATCCCTAGTGAATACCAAGTCCTCTCGAATCAAGGTTCCACTAGCATGAGAGTTTAGCTCCATCACAAATCTCTTTGATGGTGGCTCTAAACTCTAGTTCATTATTATGAGGTTTATCTCTAAACACTCATAATAATGAACTTGAAATTCTATTCTAAATAACAACTATTCTAACAAGCAATCATCCTCACATGGCTTCCTTAACCTTCTTTAATGGAGGTTTTAGCCTGATATCATTATACTATCATTCCCAACACAAGAACAATAATAACAAGTCATAATTTAATAACTAATTTAAACTTTATAAATCTAATTTTAACAATAGTCTAAGAATCAAAATGAAGACAACCTAATTTATGAATTTAAAACAACTAAAACTAAATCAGAATTTAATCAATAACTAAATTAAAATGAAAACTAATACTTTATTATAAAACTAATAGTGATTCTAAATAATAATATACTTTGTTCTAACACTAATTAATTGAAGGTAAAAATTAGATCTAAAACAAGCTATTCTAACTAATTAATGGAGTCTAACCTCATTTTCTAATCTAGATCTAACTATCCTTCAGAGCTAAGTCTTCTCCATACAAATGGAGTAGCCCAGATCCACTTTTTCGTGCATGGGCTGAGGAGCCATGTTTTGGGCTGGAAAATCGAGCCTAAAACCCAATTTCTTCAGTCTACAGAGGCCTTTCCAGCTAGATTTGACTTCCATGGACTTTTCACCCACTTCTTCTCCTCTGATTGAGTCAAGACTTAAGTCATTAGAAAGATCTTTCCGAGCCGGTCGTTTTGACATAAGGTAGGCCCAATTCCAAGGTATGAGTCCAAAGATACGACTTTCGAAAGTTCTGCTGATTTTTGTGCGCTGTTTCTGCCCGCGTTGACTTTGACTTTTCAGCTTTGACCGGGCTTTAAAAAAGCTATTTCTCATTGAATCTTGGCCTTTAATCACAGAACTTCTTAGCAACCAACCGTTGCTCCTTTATCTCACAAAAGGGGCAAATTTCTGCACATATTCGACTCCGAAGCCTGAAATACACAAAAGCACGATAACAACACTAACTCTTACTTATTAATCACATAATTGGTCTAAAGCAATATTGTTAAAGGGGTTAAAACTACAGTTTTGGGCTCTTACCAAACCACCCAAACAGCATTTTGCTTGTCCTCAAGCAAGTATGAGAAATTAGAATAAGTGACCAAAAATGGAGTTCTAACTAATCTCGTTTCGCCAAGTGCGATTGCATTGACCATATGCAACAAGGCCGTAAACCACTAGGAATTCCCTAGTGGATGAGTTATAGCCTCGTGAGAGTTTTCCAGTGAAGGTACTCACAAACTTCATCTATACTACAATGACTAAGAAATAAAACTATTGTTTCCTTATTTATGTCTCAATGATCTATACATCTCACTAGTATTTAAACAAGAATGATCATTCTAAAACTTAAACTAATACATGCATAACAATCAAATTATCTTAAGAAAAACTATACAATGAACTATGATATGAAATGCAATGGCAGGTCCGTTTCTGAAACTTATGGGTAGCGTACCTAAGTAGGTTCTCACAAGGAATGTGTCATAACACATAACACTCTGATTTTTCCACTCAAGTTTGCTAACTCCAGTGTGCAGTAAGCACACGTTTCCTCACAATCTCATTGACAATCCAAGGAAGGCAAGGTTGATCAAACCCATCTATCACTTACTACCACACCAATCTATTCCTAATTGAGCTAGAGGTCTTTATTAGGTGATGCGGGGCGGAGGTGTTGGTTAAAGAAGGAAGGAAATGGATATTCAAAAAGACAAGTCTGAGAAAGTAGGGTCTTCATATTATGTAACTAGAGAAAACCATGTTCTTTTGCTTCTACACTTTGTTTCCATCCTTAGCCTTTTTATTTTGGTTTTTTGACACATTTTATTCTATTTTTCTTTTCTTTGGATGGAAACTTTTTTTTTTCTTTTCTGAAGCAACTAACTAATTTTTGTTTACATTTCTCTTCTCTTTTCTTCACTCATCCCATTTCTCAGACTTATCTAGATAGGTAGGATGATTTTATTTTTTCTTTTGTTTTATTGGGTAAAGGATTTATGGTTTGTGAAAAGGCTAATGAAAAGCTCAGTGGGGCGACTAGCGGATAATAAATTTCATATAGGTGTGAATTTCTGGCTATATCAATCCAAAGAGGGCCTAAATTCTCGCTTATGATATGGTCTGGTGATCAAGCAAGTGGATGTGTGATTTCTCTACTCGGAATTTACTTCTCCCTTGTGTCATCACTCAGATATTTCACTGTTATGAGGCTTTTAGGCTAGATGCTCATAGGATATGTATTAAGTACTCTAACTTAGGTCTCATAAAAATATTGCCAAGTACAATCAAAGATGCTCATGCAAGATGTTTGTGAAAAGATGCAATGACTATTACCTACGTATTAATCTATGTTTCAAAAATTAAATCCTAATTCAAGTACTACGTGAGATTTCTAGACTAATATCATCATGGAGAAAGGAACAATACCATTATCACTAAGTGCCTAGTATAAACAATATTTATGATTTTTTAATTTTTTAATTTTTTTTTATATAAAAAAAAGTGCGTAATTTACATCCTAAAAGTGCCTAATTTTTGCAAATGTTTCTATCCCACCCCCAAACAATCGAATGTTTTGTCCTCAATGTGTGAAGAGATAAGGAAATAATTTACCATAGAAACGTGGCAAAAATTGGCAGTACCTGTAATAGAAATATTGTAAAAATTATATGATAACATGAAGCACAGTTAAACTATTACGTACGAACTAACACAAACTCTACTGGAGTAAACATGACAAGCAAAGGGTGGCAAAAAGATTTGAAATAAAATACCAAAATACGCCACCCCCAAACAAAATTAGAAAACTCTTTTTAAGTTTAAAAATTTTTGTTTGGCCTATACTCCAGAAAGTTGGTATTGTACAAAAGCTTGGGTCTTTTAAAGTCAGATTCCCTACACTTAATGTGATATATATGTATTAACATGCAGTTTCCCATATATCAATAATATAAATAATTGTAGATCTTTCCATAAATAGTTAACATGGGATGCACTATTAAACAGAATTAAGCACGAAGATTTCCTATGGCATGGCTTAGTAGAATGGGAGTGAATTCTAATGGATCTAGAACTTAATTGAGCATAAAGTTTCTTCTTTTTCTTTGAACGAAAAGATGTCCAAGTGAATGATCATGAGAAAATGGATGGTTGTGGAAGATACTTGGAATGTGGATAAGTGCTAGAAGAAAAGGGTGGGAAGAATGATTAGATTCTGTGAGGGATTAGCTCAGGTAGTTGGTGGTAGGGTGGTGCTTTAAGCAGTGCTTGAGAGGGTGGATCATCACAAGCTCTTAGAAACTCGTTGAATTCCTCATCTAGGTTGTTTGCATCTACATAATTATGGTATTCATCTCCATCTTTGAGGAATTCATCTATCTCGTCTATTGTGAGGTTTACTCCATCTCTTGTAGTGTCGGAAGGCAGGGTGGAAAATTCTTTCTCTAGTTTAGTTATGTTCAAGGAGTCAAAATTGTGGTCTTTGTCTTCTTCCATAAGAGGGGTATCTATTAGTGTAGGGACGAGATCGTCGGAAGCACCAATGTGATATACCAAACTCTCAATAGACTTAACTTCACCTTCTACATGAAAACCTAGTTGTCTCATCTTTTGTCTAAACATGTTAACTTCCACAGAAAGATTTCCAAAAGAAAGAGTCATTGAGCCATCCTGGCAATTGATTTGGGCATTGGTAGTTGCCAAGAAAGGACGCTCTAAGATGATGGGAATAAAATCATGAGCAACCGCGGTCAAGAATAACAAAGTAAATTTTGGATAGTAAAAATCCTGCACTTTAACGAGAAGATTTTCAACTACACCCTTGGGATACTTAATAGAACGATCGGCTAACTGTAAAGTCATTTTGGTTGGTTGAAGTTTTGTTAGACCTAGTTGTTTATATAAATAAAATGGGAGTAAGTTAACACTCGCTCCTAGGCCTAATAAAGCAGTTGTTATGAAGGTATCACCTAAGGTGCATTGTACAGTAGGACGACCAGGGTTCTTGTACTTAACAATTCCATTATGTTTAGATAAAGAGGGATATTGTTCAGTTAAGAATGCTTCGTGGGGTATGTTGGTTTTCCTCTTCTTGGTGCACAACTCTTTTAGAAACTTAGTGTGTCCAGGTAGACTTTTTATAGCATCTAGAAAAGGTAGGTTTATAGTCAAATTTTTAAACACTTCCCTAATCTCATCAAAATTTTCAACCTTTTTAGACATAACTAGTCTCTGGGGATATGGTGGTTTATCTATATATTTAGCAATATTATTAGTCTTTGCTTTATCTCTAGCTGTTTTCCATCTAGGTGTCCATATTGGAACCTCTACAGGTGTAGGATCATCAATTTCTATGACAGTATTCGATATGGTTTTATTTTCAGTTTCTATTTGTGGGTGGTCTTTAGGCATAGCTACTTTGTTGTCAACTACTATCCCTGAACGAAGGGTAGTGACTGCATGTAGGTCCCCTAGGGTTATATTACCATTACACTGAATACTTTTAATTTCGAAAGTAGTGTTTGTCGACTTAGGATTAGGCACTGCTTGACCTGGAAACACGCCTGCTTGGTTATTATTTTGGTTAGGAGACATGTTAATAACCTTTTGGCACAAAGACTGCATCATTTGCATCATTTGTTTTATCATATTAGAGTTTTGATCATGCTGATCTTTCATCAAGTTGGAGTTTTGTTGCATAATTTGATTTTGTTTCTCTAACAAGGTCACTACTATTTCGTTTGTAGATGGTTGAATTGGAATTAAGGCTTGCTGAGCGTTCATGTCTTGATGTTGATAGTTCTGGGTCATGGGCACTAAACCTCTATTCTGGTCACCTAAGTTTCCTTGTCCTTGAGGTTGAGTTAACTGGTGGAAGTTTGATGGTTGTGGTGGTGATTGTGCATAGACAAGAGGACAATAGAAGTCGCAATGCTCAAGACTAAAACAAACATTACAATGAGTAGATTTAATGTTCATGACTGGAGTGGGTTGTTGTTGAACAGAGATGGCATCTACCTTTTTAGTGAGGGCATCGATAAGAGTTTTAAGCTCGGAATCAGGTTTAACCTCAAAAGAAGAAAGAGTGGAGCGGGAAGAGTCGTTACCTCCCTAGTTGTTGTTCCTCTTAGATTGATCTTCTAAGAATGTATAAGCCTCCAAGGCTCCTTTACTAAGAAAACTACCCCCAGTCATGATATCTAGAACCTCCTTATGACGATGTAAAAGCCCCTTGAAGAAAGCACGAGCAAGCGTGCCCTTCACAAGATTATGATGCGGGCATTCAATGAGAAGATTAGTGAAATGATTCCAGGCCTCTAAAAAGGATTCATGAAGATTCTGGTGGAAGAAATAAATCTTTTGAAGCATTTCATCTGTCTTCAGTGGTGGGTAAAACTGTTCCATGAACAATTGAACAAGATTAGCCCATGAGTCCACAGAGTTTGGCGTTTGGGCAGTTAACCAAGACGCCGCCTTGTCGCCTAGGGTGAATGGAAACACCCTAAGTTTAACTTGATACGGACTTACGCTAGGATGATAGAATGTAGTGAGAACTTGGTCTATCCTACGCATATGCTGGTAAGGCTTATCGTGGTCTAAACCATGAAAAATTGGTAACAAGTTAAATATATTAGGGGGAATTCGAAAATCCCCCACTAGGTCTGCAAGAACGATGCACGACTTAGGGCCATCGTTTAGGGCTTTATAAAAATCAGAGAGAGGAGTCTCTTGTTTTTTAGCCATTGATGCAGGTATAGTGTGTAAAATTCTAGATAGGCGTGTGGTATTTATGTCTACAAAAAACAAGCCTGATTATACTAGAATTAAAACTCCTCTGACAGAAAAGGCGAGGAGTGGAAGAAGGAGTACCTGAATGCCTCCTTGCTATTCGTTTGAATAGCGTCTTGTATACGCGATCTCAGTATTTGTATGATGTGAGAAACATAGAATAACTTGAAAAAATGAAAATTTGGACTGACCTGTGAAAATCGGGCTGCTCCAGAAGAAGGTGCGGGTCGCGCGAAATGGCCTTGGTAGGGCACGGGTTGCGCTCCTGTCTAACTCAAGTTCCAGGTGGTTGAGCGCTGGGCGTGCTTGAAAATAGGCTACCTAGGGCGCGGGTCGCGCTCGTGCTTGACACAATGTCCAGGCAGTTGAGCACGGGGCGCGCTTGGAAATAGGCTATCTAGGGCGCGGGGCGCGCTCGTGCTTGACACAATGTCCAATCGGTTGAGCGCGGGGCGCGCTTGGAAATAGGATATCTAGGGCGTGGGGACTGATCCAAAAAATTTGAAATTTTTATAGTAGTTTGCTAAGACATCTATCAAGTATCCAGTAAAATTTCAGATCAATCGGAGCTATGAAAGTCTTTCTACTACCCTTCAAAGTTTGTAAAACAGTTTTTGGATACGATACAAACAACTGAAAGGTTAACCAATCAAAACAGAGAAAAAATCTCCAAAATTTTACTGAACACTCCTGACAGATCATGGCTATTCCTGTAAAAATTTTAGAGCAATTGGAGTTCTAAAAATCCTCCTTACCAGCTGTTGTTCCAGAAATTAAGTGTTTGCAAAACTGCAGAAACACACTGGAAACACTCCACTAGTTAGGAGGTCAAAACAAATAAAAAACTCATCCAATTTTTACTCAAAACTCCTAACTTAGGATAGATACTCCTGTAAAATGTTTAGAATTTTTGGAACTGCCTAAGTAACCTTACTCGTCTGTTTTTCAAGAACTTACGGTTTGAAAACTGAAATGCAGCACTGTAAAGATCATATTTGTTCACAAGGTAAAACAATTAGGAAAAATCTGAAAAAATTACAGTAAATCAATAACACCTTAAGGATTACACCTGTAAATTTACAGAATTTTTAAAATTTTAAAAATACTTTTACTGCAGTGTTTTCCTCTGTGAATCCGCAGCCCCTAATCCTAAAACAGTGAACAGTTCCGAAAATTCAAGAAATAAGAATGAAAAATTAAAAGGGTGGGTGGGTAGAGAATGGGGGATTGCCCCTTGAATTCAAGCAATTGAATTCTTGTCTTGAACGAGATTAAGATGGTAGCGACGCAATTTGATAATAGCAAATTTATGTAAATTAACTATCTATGCATAAACACAAATAATCAATTAACTAAATAAGTGCTTAATCAATATTCCTACTATCAAATAATGAAGTAATATAAAGAGTACAGAATCGTTCCACTTTTAACTCTCTAGACTTAAACGAATTCAACTAATCAAACACAAAGAACAATGGTGAGAGTAATGTGTGTAGTGTTGTGATTTATTTAAACTAAAACTAATTATAATTTAAACTAATTTAACTAAGCAATTAAAAGGTGAATTTAATGAATTGGAAGAATATAGTGGAAGGAAATTCCACCATGCAATTCGATTGGCTATTAGTTAGTCATCGAATCGAATATTGATCCCTAATGAATACCAAGTCCTCTCGATCAAGGTTCCACTAGCATGAGAGTTTAGCTCCATCACAAATCTCTTTGGTGGTGGCTCTACACTCTAGTTCATCATTATGAGGTTTATCTCTAAACACTCATAATAATGAACTCGAAATTCTATTCTAAATAACAACTATTCTAACAAGCAATCATCCTCATATGGCTTCCTTAACCTCCTCTAATGGAGGTTTTAGCCTGATATCATTATACTATCATTCCGAACACAAGAACAATAATAACAAGTCATAATTTAATAGCTAATTTAAACTTTATAAATCTAATTTTAACAATAGTCTAAGAATCAAAATGAAGACAACCTAATTTATGAATTTAAAACAACTAAAACTAAATAAGAATTTAATCAATAACTAAATTGAAATGAAAACTAATACTTTATTATAAAACTAATAGTGATTCTAAATAATAATCTACTTTGTTCTAACACTAATTAATTGAAAGTAAAGACTAGATCTAAAACAAGCTATTCTAACTAATTAATGGAGTCTAACCTCATTTTCTAATCTAGATCTAACTCTCCTTCAGAGCTAAGTCTTCTCCATACAAATGGAGGAGACCAGATCCACTTTTTTGTGCATGGGCTAAGAAGCCATGTTTTGGGTCGGAAAATCGAGCCCAAAACCCAACTTCTTCTGTCCACAGAGGCCTTTTCAGCTAGATTTGATTTCCATGGACTTTTTTCCCACTTTTTCTCCTCTGATTGGGTCAAGGCTTGGACCATTAGAAATAGTTTTCCGAGCCGGTCGTTTTGACATAAGGTAGGCCCAATTCCGAGGTCTGAGTCCAAAGATACGGCCTTTGGAAGTTCTGCTGACTTTTGTGCAATGTTTCTACCCACGTTGACTTTGACTTTTCAGCTTTGACCGGGCATTAAAAAAACTTTTTCTCCTTGAATCTTGGCCTTTAATCACATAACTTCTTAGCAACCAACCCTTGCTCCTTTATCTTGCAAAAGGGGTGCATTTCTGCACATATTCGACTCCGAAGCCTGAAATACACAAAAACACGATAACAGTACTAACTCTTACTTATTAATCACATAATTAGTCTAAAACAATATTGTTAAAGTGGTTAAAACTACAGTTTTGGGCTCTTATCAGGCTCCAATTCATCCCCCATTGCAGCTCCATGATAATGGTTAAAATTGATACTTAATTATTTATAGAAGAACACAAACAACTAATGATCAACTACCTTATCCATATTATTCATACTCTCAATTCATTATGCAATATAGAGAGTTAGGATTTGTTCCACTCTTAATCGTTAAGATATTAGAATTCTACTAGAAATCAAGGTGAGAACAATGAGAGTAGTGTTGTGATTTATTTAAACTAAAACTAATTATAAATTAATTAAACTAACAATGCAATAAACTAATAATAAATTAAACTAATTTAAACTAAACAATTAAACGGTGAATTTAATGAATAGGAAGAACATAGAGGAAGGATTAATCCATCTATGTGAAGCTATGATTTTTCTAACTAGTTTCTCATGTTGTAATCTTAACCTTTATTTTTCTACACAAGGTAAAACAACAAAAGTTACAATTTTTATTGATCCCTAACCAATCTTAGCAATTTATGTACTAAGATATGATTAGCATAATAGAAATTCTCCTCCACAAATCTCTTTGTGTAGTTTCCTTTCTCTAGTTCCACTTCTATAATCTCTATCTTCTATAATCTCTATCTCTAGACATCTATAGAACTTGAACTTGAAACACATAAGACAATAAGAAAACTAAAGAAGAACAATCATAACCCTTACATAAACTTCATAAAACTCCTCTAATGGAGTTTTAGCCTAGTTTCATTGTGTTCATTAACAATAAACAATAATAAGAAGACATAATTAAATTAAACTAAACTTATATTAATAAAACTAATGGTGTAATGGAGTTGGAGGCAAGAACATTAAACCCTAATTACTCTAAAACTAATTTGGGGAAGGAAGCAGATAAATTATTCTAGCTAATGGGAGGGAGAGATATGGGGTTTAGGGTTTTTATTCTCCTATATCATGATACAAAATTGTGCATGGGTTTTTAAGCTAGGTTATGGACCCTTAAATAAAGTCCATAACCCAAGTAGTTGAATCTAAGACTTCCAATTCTAATCGTGTTACTGTAGTGGGTATTTTCACTAACTTATATTGCTCTGATCGAGTCAAGGCCTAGACCATTGGAAAGGACTTTCTGAGCCGGTCATTTCTGAGCCGGTCATATCTGAGGCCTGAGTCCAAAGATATGGTCTTTTGAAGTTTTGTTGACTTTTCTTCAGTTCTTTAATTTGGTTTGACTTTCACTTAACTTTTTTTACTTGGGCTTTTTAAGGGCTTTTTCTACATGAAACTTGGGCTTTCTTCATGGAACTTCCCTAGCAATCACTTTCGCTCCTTTTAGCGCCTAATTAGTAACGAATTGACATTTATTCAACTTCGAAGCCTGAAATACTCAAAAGCATGTAATTAGTGATAAACTTATATTATTAATAACATAATTGGCTAAATAGAAATACTATTAAAGGGTTTAAACTATAGTTTTGGGCTCTTATCAAACCACCCCCAAACAGCATTTTGGTTGTTCTCAATCAAATATGAGAAATTAAAATAAGTGACCAAAAATGTATTTTTAACTAGTCTCGTTTCGCTGAGTGCAATTGCATATATTGCATTGACCATATGCAATAAGGCCTTAAACCACTAGGAATTCCCGAATGGACGAGTTATAGCCTCGTGAGACTTTTCTAGAGAAGGTACTCACAAACTTCATTTATACTACAACGACTAAGAAATAAAAATAACGACTTAGAAATAAAAGTAACTGTTCCCTAATTTTATCTTAGAATCTATACATCTCACTAGTATTTAAACAAGGATGATCATTCTAAAACTTAAGCTAATACATGTATAATAATCAAATCATATTAAGATAAATAACTATACAATGAACTATGATATGAAATGTAATGGCAGATCCGTTTATGAAACTTTTAGGTAGGATGCCTAAGTAGGTTCTCACAAAGAATGTGTCAAAACACATAACACTCTTATTTTTCTGCTCAAGTTTGCTAACTCCAGTGTGTAGTGGGCACACGTTTCCTCACAATCTCAATGACATTCCAAGGAAGCCGAGGTCAATCAAATACATCTACAACTTACTATCACACCAACCTATTCCTAATTGAGCTAGATGTCTTTATTAGGTAATATGGGGCGTATGTGTTGGTTAAAGAAGGAAGGAAATAAATATTCAAAAAAATAAGTCTGAGAAAATAGGGTCTTCACATTATGTAACTAGAGAAAACCTTGTTATTTTGCATCTACACTTTTTGCTCCATACTTAGCCCTTATTTTGGCTTTTGATTCATTTTGATTCTATTTTTGGAGTTCTAACTTTTATTTTTTTTCTTTTCTTTTTCTTTTGAAAGCTTTCTTTTCTTTTCATTTTCTTTCAAAGCAACTAACTAATTTTTGTTTACACAGGTTTTTCTCTTCTATTTTCTTCACTCATCCTATTTCTCCAACTTATCCAAATAGGTAGGTTGATTTTATTTTATTTTATTTTTATTTTGTTTTATTGGGTAAAGGATTTGTGGTTTGTGAAAAGGCTAATGAAAGGCTCAGTGGGGCGACTAGCTGATAATAAATTTCATATAGGTGTGAATTTCTGGCTATATCAATCCAAATAGGGCCTAAATTCTCACTTAGGATATGGTGTGGTGATCAAGCAAGTGGATGTGTGATTTTTCTACTCGGATTTGACTTCTCCCTTGTGTCATCACTCATATATTAATTAATATAGGCCTTTTTGGCTAGATGCTCACAGGTTATGTATTAAGTACTTTAACCTAGGTCTCAGAAAAATAATGCCAAGTACAATCATAGATACTTATGCAAGATGTTCATGAAAAGATGCAATGACTATTACCTATATATTAATCTAAGTTTCAAAAATTAAATCCTAATTCAAGTACTATGTGAGATTTCTAAACTAATATCACCATGGAGAAGGGAATAATACCATTATCACTAAGTGCCTAGTACAAACAATATTTATGATTTTTAATATTTTATAAAGAAAATTGCGTAATTTACATCCTAAAAGTACCTAATTTTTGAAAATGTTTCTATCCCACCCCCAAACAATCGAACGCTTTGTCCTCAAAGTGTAAAGAGATAAGGAAATAATTTACCATAGAAACATGGCAAAAATTGGCAGTACTTGTAACAGAAATATTGTAAAGATGATATGATAACATGAAGCACAATTAAACTGTTACGTACTAACTAACATCAACTCTACTGGAGTAAACATGACAGATAAAGGGTGGCAAAATGTTTTGAAATGAAAGACCAAAATACGCCACCCCCAAACAAAATTGGAAAACTCTTTTTAAGTTTGAAAATTTTTGTTTGGCCTATACTCCAGAAAGGTGGTATTGTACAAAAACTTGGGTCTTTTAAAGTCAGATTCCCTAGACTTACTAATATATGTTTATGTTTTTATATGTTTGGCTTTTAGAAAAACAAAATTACGAAGAAGAAATAAAAATGAAACTCACTCCATAGAGAAACAGTACTCAAACAACAAGAAAAAGTACAAGAGATGAATGTGTGAGTCACATGAAATGTGGACTAAGGATCCGACACTTACAACCACTCACTCCAAAAGGAGTGTCTAGTTACCTTAATGGTGCACTCCTATAACATAAGATTGGAATGGAGTACACCGAAGAATAAAATGAGTCGTTTATAGTCAGATACTCGAGACTTTATCTAAAATATATATACTTATAGTTTACCATATATTAACAACCTAAAGAGTTGTGGGTTTTTCCATAAATAATTAACATGGAATGCACCCCCAAACAGAATCAAGCACCAAGACTTTCTACGACGTAAATTAGTGAAATGAAAGCGAAGCCTAATAGACCAAGAACGTAACTGATAAAGCATAAAATTGAATAGTTTACCTACGAAATGAACGATAAAACTCAAAACGTAAGTAAACTAAAACTATGTTATGTGCCTATATGTTTATCAAAGATTCTACTCTAAATCCTATGAGATATAGTGGAGTAGAGTGATTCGTTCCACTCCTAGTCCTTCCGCATGCTATGTTTTCTAGTCTAATTACTCTACTTAAGGTCTAATGAGAGATTTACGAAGTGAAAACTAGACTACGATGCAACTACCCACAAGATGCAATTAGTCGATTATCAGAACAACTATGGGAATGCTACGTTGATTCTATGATAAGGAGTTAGAGGGGGATTGATTCCACCTTAACTCGACTTAATCCTACTAACCAATTAATCGTCAAATCGAATTGAATCGCTTGCGAACAATATGGTTTCTCCTAATCCCTAATTACACATGGCATTCCTACCAATTCATAACTAGCATGTGAACGATTAAACCCATTCTCATGGTGAACTAATCATTTCTAGAGTGGAAAGGAATTTACGACAACTCTACGATAATCGGAATCAAGCTTTCATCAAGGCTTCTCAACCCCCTCTAATGGAGGTTTAGCCGAGAATCATTACGCAATCATTTCCGATTAAATTAAAACTAAACATAATATAAAGAATTGAAATTTACTAATCTAATTTAAACAATAATTAAAATCTAATTACTAACTAAGAATTGAATAACAAGTAATAAATGAAATCAGATCTAACACAAATGTAACTGACAAGAATCGAAATTGACAAAAATAACTATTCTTATTTATCTAATCAATCAAGAACAATGATTCAAAGACTTAATCTAAAACCAGAATTGAAAATGGAACTTAAACTTAATTAAAAACAATTAAATCTAGATCTAAAAGCTATTCTAATGGCTACTTTCTATTTTAAGCTACCTTTATTTTCTAACCTAATTATCTACCATTAACAAAGAGCTAAGCTTTTGTTTTTATACTTTTAGATCCAAAAATCGTGCATGGGCTTGGAGCCATGTTTTGGGCCAGAGAATCAGGCCCAAAACCCAATTCTTTCCGTCCAAAAAGGCCTCTTCAGCTGCATTTGGCTTCAACATACTTTTCGTCCACTTTTGCTCCTCTGATTGGGTCAACGCTTGGACCATTAGAAAGCTCTTTCCGAGACAGTCATTTTGACATAAGGTAGGTCCCATTCCGAGGTCTGAGTCAAAAGATACGGCCTTCGGAAGTTCTGCTGACTTGTGTCTTTGTTTAAGCGTCGACTTTTTTCAGCTTTTGATCGGGCTTTAGAAAGGCTTTGTCTTCTTGAATCTTGGCCTTTAGTCACGGAACTCCTTAGTAACCGACCTTTGCTCCTTTATCTCGCTAAAGTGGCACATTTCTGGCACATAATGGACTTTGAAGCCTGAAATGCATAAAAACACGAATCGGTGTTAACTCTTAATTATTACTCACATAATTGGTCTAAAAAGTATGATTATTACAGGGTTAAAACTACAGTTTTGGGCTCTTATCAAACCACCCCAAACAGCATTTTGCTTGTCCTCAAGCAAAGATGAGAAATTAGAATAAGTGACCAAAAATGGAGTTTCTATCTACTCGTTTATTTGAGTGCGATTGCATTGACCATATGCAACAAGGCCTTAAACCACTAGGAATTCCCTAGTGGACGAGTTATAGCCTCGTGAGAGTTTTCCAGTGAAGGTACTCACAAACTTCATCTATACTACAACGACTAAGAATTAAAACTATTGTTTTCGTATTCATGCTCTAAATTAACTATACCTCTCACTAGCAATGCATATAGAGTAATCAAGGCGAAACCTAAGCTAATATATGCATAATAATTAATCATCTACAATAAACATATATACAATGAGTAATACTATGAAATGCCTAGCAGGTTCGTTTCTGAAACTCGGAATAGCATCCTTAAGTAGGTTCTCACAATAATAGTCAAGATACAATACTCTGATTTTTCCACTCAAGTTCCGCTACTCTAGTGTGCAGTGGGCACACTTTACCTTACAATCTCAATGACAACAAGGAAGCTGGAGTCGATCAAACACATCTGCCACTTACTATCACACTAACCTATTCCTAATTGAGCTAGAGGTCTTTATTTGGTCTGCGGGGATTCGGAGATGGGTTAAGAAGGAAAGAAATGGATATTCAAAAAGGACAAGTCTGAGATAATAGAGTTTTCATATTATGTAACTTAGAGAAAACCTTGTTATTTTCTTTTGCTTCTATACTTTGTTTCCATCCTTAGCCATATATTTTTTTTTTTTTTCTTTGGCTTTTGACTCCATTTTATTTTATTTTCGGAGTTTTTTTTTTTTTTTTTTTTTTTTTTTTTTTCTATTCTATTCTTTTCTTTTTTCTTTTCTTTTCTGAAGCAACTAACTAATTTTTGTTTACACATATTTTTCTCTTCTTCTTTCTTCACTCATTCTATTCTCAGACTTATTCTAGATTGGGTAAGTTGAATTTTTATTTTGTTTTGTTTTTGTAACAGGGTAAAGAAATTGTGGTTTATGGAAGGCTAAAGAAAGGCTCAGAGGGGCGACTAGCAGAAAATAATTCATAGGTTTGAATTTCTGGCTATATCGATCCAAAGAGGGCCTAAATTCTCGCTTAGGATATGACTTAGTGATCAAGCAAGTGGACGTGTGATTTCTCTCCCCGGATTTTACTTCTCCCTTGTGTCATTTCTCAAATGTTCCGCTCATATAAGGCTTTAGGCTATATTCTCACAGAATTTGTAGAATAAGTACTCTAGCCTATATTTCAGAAACTTACTGCTAACAATCATAGATACTCATATAATATATTTATAGATAGATGCAAAGATTATTACCTACATATTAACCTAAGTTTCTAACAATTATTCTGATGCAAAAGCTACGTGAGACTTCTAGATTGTTAAGAGCATAGAGAAAGAAAACAATACCACTATTCCTAAGTGTATATCATAACTTATTTATTTATATTTTTGAATTTTTGAAATTTTAACTAGAAAACAAATGCATATTATACATATCTATATCCTAACAGATGCCTTAATTACACGTGTTTCTATGCCCCCAAACAAGAAGCATGCTTTTTCATCAAAGTATTGTAAATAAAGAGGGTAGGAAAAATACCATTGAAACGTGTGAAATTTAGGAACATCTGCAAAATAAAGTTAGAACGTACTAACATAGAAAATAAAAACTGACGCAACTCTATACGAGTTCTACCCATTATGGGGTTAACAAGAATGAAATTGCTTGGGACATAAGCGCAGACACTAACTAGAATGAAAACTTACCTTATCTCCCCGCGATTACTCATCATCTTCCTCATCCTCTTCTTCCATAAAGAACCGAGGTTCCTTTTATGCCCCGCCATGCCATGATAATTTGCCGGGCTTCCCGCCATTTATCATCTATTATTGCTAACCTATTAAGAGCCACTTGTCCGACGGGTGTAGGGTGCAACCCGATGAGGTTGTATCCTCCACCCTTGCCAAGTCATTGCACGGAAAGATCGAATAATACTATTGGTGGGTCGTGACAAAGGTCGGCCGTAATCCAATCCGTGAAGCGTGTACAAAAACAGGAAAGAAACATAGCATAATACGGGAAACTAGAACAGGCACAAGAAGGAACTTATGCCTCATGCTATGGGATCGAGCTAAACTAGGACATCAAGGTTCGGGAAGGTCATGACACATACGTCCCGTGGCTAAAGCAAGGAAGACGCTGCAAGTGGCATCATTCACAGAAGAAAAACGCCATTCCCCTAAAATGTTTAGCATGATCCAAAACATAACAGTTCCTATGTTCATGGACAGGCTACCAATGGCGACGTTATATTCCCCTTGGTCATCGATACGGAAAATGCCCGCGCCATACGACTCATGCAAAAACTCGTAAGTGTAGACATACATATTATCTACCCAATAACACCATGGGTCTTGTATTTCACCGGGCATAGCAAGTCCAAGAACAAATGCTAGCAAGAACCTGGTAATTTCCATTGGTTCATTATCAATGTTGATGGAGAACACTTGTTCTCCATCTGGTCTTTCAAAGAAAATGCAGTTATCGTAAAAATAAGATGCTAGTGTTGGAGAATAAAGTGCATCGTCTTACCATAAGCGGCTCCCCAATTAACGTATGTGATCGCCTCAAAACCAAGCACCATATGTAGTGCTATGGAACAAATCCTCGAAAAGACTGTTCGGTATCAATGTTGGAGATGTCATCTCAAAATTACGCCTCTGGAATAGCCGCAAATGATCCGAAACTACCCGCAGAAAATTGGAATTTTTCTGGTCCACGAAGTCGAAAGCGAGCGCTCGAAGATTTGAAAATCAGTGTTTGAGCTGGGTCGCCGGCTTGGGAGCTGAAAAGCGCCTCGACAAAAATCTGAAAAAAATTTGAGCTGAGTGCTTTCGGAGTTCTTGAAACTTCGGAAAATGAGACGAAACGTGGGAATCGTGGGAGTGAAAGGTGAGTGATGGAGGTTAGGTGTATTGTGAGTTGTGAGTGTAGAATGTATGAAGTTTATATAGGTTTTAAGTTGCTAAAACGGATCAGGAAGTTGCCAAAAGGTTTTTACGGCAGTTTCCAGAAATACCAAGATTTCCAAACCCGAAAATGGAAACAACTCATTTTCTTGATTCTACAACAAACCTAGTATCTTTTAGGTTGAATTTATGATAGAATCTACCTATTTAATCGATATTTCATCCTACCATGATACTTATTCATAGATATGCCTAAACGGCCATATTTTCACCTTGACTCCGCAATAATTCTAAGACGAGGGTCATATAAAAATCATGCTGGAATAGATAAAACCACCCCCAAACAATTTGGGAAGGTGGGATCAATATTAAACAACCACGATAATAATAAAAAAATAACCAAGATTATATTAAAATTTTCATACGAAGTACATTTCACTACAAAATTCAAATTACAGAAATAAAACTTACATGAAAATAAATGACAATAATGAAACTACAAATAAAAATAGAACATCAAACAATACTATCCCTAACCACTCCTGTACTGGTAGCGGAGGGCACACGCTCAGGAGATGGCTCTTGAGCTCCCGATGGGCCAGCACCATTCGTCCTTCGACGACGACGCTCGTGCCTCGATGGTGTGTCCTCAGAAGGACAATCCCCGTGAGGTGGGAATCATGCAAGCATGTCGGTCCGGAACTGGCGCTGAGCTTCTAGCTCGGCCCTCATCTGTTCCCACCTCTCATCCTCTCTCTGGGTACGGATCTCGAAGTTATGATGGATAGTTGCCCGTCGAAGTCCGGAGGTCTTCGCAGAGATAGTGTTGAGCTTAACGATGCCACGATGAATCACAGCCATGCGTTATGCGTCGACCAAAGACCTCTCCAAGGCATCCGCATCAAAACAAGTCAAGTCCTCCTCATCCTCTGAGGCATTCTCGTTTCCCCCATCCTCCTCGGCATTCTCATTTCCATCATACTCCTCGTCCTCTACCCTATCCTCAGGCAACCTCCAAACTCGTTGGACACACTCCTTATAGATGCGAGGGTTTCGGTGTAGGGTGATGTAAGTCCTATCAGACGCCAGAGTTGCTCTCAACTTCAGCATGATCTTGGTTATCAACAAAGGGAGAGGTGCAACAGCCTTCCCTACTCCCCTAATCATGCTAAGCAAAAACTCTAAGATACAGAACTCGTACTTCTGCTCCTGGAGTATCCATAAAATGTGGAGGCAGTTCAGGCCGATGTCGCTGACCTTCTCCTTCCCCAGGACGTTCCAACCAATCCACTGAGCTGCAGCCAGCTGGTCGGTTCTTAGGGATGTCTGGCGATCACAATGCGATCTCGCATTGTAGTTCCCTTCGGTAACTGTCACGTTCATCAATGGCTCTACCCCATTATATTGGGACTCCTACAACGTGACATCCAGATGGATTCTAGGCGGAATGCCTAGAATCTCAACCAACAACCCAGTAGTCACTTCCTTCCTACTCTTCGCCACCATAACAAAATCCTAGTCCCTCCAACTCCCTCAGATTGTAGAACCGCCGGACTAAGTCTTCGTGGGTAATAGGCTTCAGTCGAGTACCACAAGCTATTCCAAATTCTCATCGATCATTTAGTCACCGAAAAAGCGGTAGCGAAGTGGTCGCCAGTAAAAGCTTGCTCCGGCAAAATTCGGCGTTGTTGAGCCATTGGAAGTTTGAATACGGTTTGAGGTTTGTAGAAGGTAGGGGGAAGCAATGAGGGACACCTCACTAAAAAAACGATGGTGGTGGTGGTGTGGTGGCGCGGCAACACCAATTTTTTTTTTTTATTTATTTTTTTTTATTTTGATTTTTCGGTGGTTTTTGTGTTGTAAATTGGTGGAGGTTGTGGGGCAGTGCGGTTGGAGTAGATTTGGGTTGGGTCTTGGATTTATTTGGTTTTCTTTTTATTTATTTTTTAGGTTTTTGGAAGCTTTGGTGGGCGTTAATGGCGGTTTTGAGAAGATGAACGTGACTGTTGGCAAAAGGTAAGGGCGCGGGTTGGGCCCAAGCCCAAATCAAAATTTGTGAATTTTTCGATTTTTTCGCGAAACTTCAAATCAAAATTGCCGCTTCGTTATCGGTCCGATTTTTTCGAATGAGATATGGAAATGATCAGGAGAGAATTTCCAATCCAATGATCCATCAAACACTCTATTCCGACCATGGATGACATATAAGATAGTGGAAAATGCCTCAAAGTGCGTGCATGACGTACGTTATGCGAACGACTGAACTCTAAATTCATAGATTATGTCAACCCGAATCGGAATACAATTAAACGGCCTAAGCAACTGTAATGGGACATAAACATTCTAGGACGAAAACACGAACACCCCACCCCCAAACAATTTTTTTTTTTTTACAACGAAGCTTAGAAAATTTGTTTTAGCGAAATGGTCTTTTAAAGTCGATTTCGAGACTTCCTAGATTACTATGTTTATTCATTAATATATATATATATATATATATATATATATATATATATTACTTTTATAATGAAAAACAATAAACAAGAAAGACATAATTCACCCCATAGAGAAACATGACTCAAAAATCCGAGAAAACATGCAAGAGTGGAAAACGTGAATTATGTTAAACGTGGACTTAGGATCCGGTACTTGCAGCCACACACTCCTAAGGGAGGGCCCGGTTACCTTAATGGTGCACTCACCAATATATGGAAATGAAAGGAAATGCACCAAACACAAAAGTTGAGTCGTTTATAGTCAGATACTCGAGACTTTATCTAAACATATGTATGAACATGCAGTTTATCATATATCAACAGCCGAAATAGTTGTGGATCATTCCATAAATAAATATCACAGAAAACATATCCAAACACAATCAAGCACCAAGATTTCCTATGACGCAACCTAGTGAATTGAAAGCGAAGTCGGATAACCCTATTACGTAACCTAGCATGCACCTTCTTTTTCATTTTTGAACGAGTGGGTGTTCTAGTAAATAAGTGTGGAAAAGTGAATGGTTGTGGAGAATATGGTGGATATGGATAAGTTGTAGAAGGACAGAATGTAACCAATGAGGATGTGGTTTTAGCACAAAACTCATTCATGGTGTGTGTAGGGACTGTTTCAAGTCTGAAAATGAAGGTGTCAAACGCTTTTGTCTTCTGAAGTATTTGTTTACTAGGTGGATTTAAAAACTTATGAAGCACAGAAGAAACAAAAGGATCGAGTGCAAACTCGAGATTCCTTTGAAAGGGTGGAAGGAGGGAAGTCGAGGTGGATGTTGTGCAAAGTAGTTCTTGATAGGGTGAATCATCACCTGCTCTAAGAAACTCATCGAATTGCTCATCTAGATTGGTCATATCCTCGTTACTATGATAGTCCTCTACATCTTTGAGAAAGTCATCTATCTCATCCTCATCCGTAATATGTGTATCGACTAGTGTAGGGATGGAAATGTTGGAGTCTGAACTTCCAAAGGAAATAAATTTGGCATATGATTATCAGGGAACGTGTTGTTGAAATAATCTCGAGCAAAGCTCTCGATCATGCTAACCTCTCCATCCATAGATCTAATCGGTAATCGTGTCTTTGTTTTAAAAACATTAACTTCAACAAAGAAGATGGCCAAAAGACATGGACATTGAACCATCGCGGCAATTAATGAGCGCATTGGCAGTTGCGAGAAAAGGGCGCCCTAAGATGATCGGGACAGAGTCGCTAATCGACTTAGATCGAGGATGACAAAATCAGCCGGATAGTAAAAATCCTGAATTTTACGAGAACATTTTCGACGACACCCTTAGGATACTTAATAGACCGATCAGCTAATTGCAACGCCATTTTAGTGGGTTGCATCTCGTGTAGACCTATTTGTCTATACAAATAAAACGGAGTAAGTTAACACTAGCCCCCAAGTAATAATAACGTCGTCGTGATAAGAATCTCCTAAGGTGCATTGTGCAGATGGGATCGACCGTGGTCCTTGTACTTAACAATTCCATTATGTTCACATAGAGTTGGGAATTGTTCGCTAAAAAGCGTCTTTTGGTATATTGGTCTTATTTAGCCTAGTAGTACACAATTCCTTAAGAAACTTAGCATGGTGTGGTAGCTTTTAATAGCTTCGAGGAAGGGAAGGTTTATAGTTAGATTCTTGAAAATGTCCCTAATCTCCTCATAATTAGTATCCCTAGTTAACACGGCTAATTTTATGGAAACGGTGGTTTCGTCTATATTTAGCAATGGTATCACCGGATGTTTAACCGTGGCTTTTCGTTTCTTAGGAACGTGTTGTGGTGGTAACCTCTACAGTGGTAGGATCCTCTTCAGTTTCTATTTTAGTATCTAGTTAAATAGCAGGTGTAGGGGCGACTGGTGGGGTAACTATAGGCGTAGTTACTTTGTTATCAACCACTCTGCCAGAACGGAGAGTGGTGATGGCTTTTAGCTCACCTACATTTTCATATTCATTACTAGTATTATCGGTTACCTCAAAGGCTGTATTTGTTGTTTTAGGATTAGGTATTTCGTGACCTGGAAACACACCTTTGGGTTGGGCTTTATCTTGAGCCAACTGTTGGGTTAAATTATTAACGGATTGTAGAATCTGTTGGTTAGGATTGAGCCATGGTTTGGAAAAGTTTTTGGCTCACTTGTATGAAGGTGTCAAGACGATCCGGTTGTGTGGGTGTATTAGTCACGGGTGGTGTGATTGGAACTATTTCACGTGAATTATTTATGGGTGCATTTTGATAGTTATTATTTACCGGAACGATACCTCTATTAGCATTATAATTATTATAACTACCTTGACTTTGTGCTTGACCTTGTCGAGGTGGCGCTTGGTTGTTATAATTATTAAAATTACCCCGACCGGCCCTTGTCGTGGTGGAGCTTGGTTAAAACTTTGTGTTGGCCTAACATATTGATTATTGTACCCTGGAGGTGTGACGTGTTGGTTATTTCTCCAACCGAAGTTGGGATTTTGTCTCCAAGGGGCGTTAGGTTCACTATTAATGGAACAAGCCTGTTCATAGGCTATAGGACAGTGGGAGTCGGGATGCTCAGGGCTCCAACAGAAACTACATGGATTTGAATTTACGTTCATGACGGGGATTTGTTGAACAGAAATGGCCTCTACCTTTTTAGTGCAGTGAGTGATTCGATTAGAGTTTTAAGCTCGGAATCGTGTTTAATTTCAAACATACCGGCGGCCTTAACTGTATTTGATGAACTAGCGGAGCGGTGGATATCGTCACTACCCCCCCAGTTGTTATTTCGCTTAGTTTGATCCTCTAAAAATTTATAAGCCTCCAAGGCTCCTTTGCTTAAGAAACTACCCCCATTCATTATGTCTAGGACTTCTTTATGGTGGTGTAGAAGTCCTTTTGAAAAGGCGAACTAACGTGTCTTTCGCTAAGTTATGATGTGGACACTCTATAAGGAGATCGGTGAAACGATTCCAAGCCTCTGAAAATGATTCATGAGGATTTTGTCAAAAGAAATGAATCTTGGAAAGCATCTCATCGATCTTTAAGGGTGGGTAAAATGTTCCATAAACAAATTTGAACAAGTTTAGCCCATGAGTCCACGTAATTAGGCGCTTTGGGCGGTTAACCAAGAAGCCTTTATCGGCTAAGGTGAAAGGGAATACCCTTAGTTTAATTTGTTCCGCACCAACCGTAGGATGGTGGAATGTCGTTAGGACTTGTTCAATCCTACACATGTGCTGATAAGGTTTTTCATGGTCTAATCCATGAAAAACAGGTAACAAATTAAAAATATTTGGGGGATTCGGAAATCCCCCACTGGGTCTGCTAGAACGATGCAAGATTTGGGGCTATCGCTCAAGGCTTTGTAGAAGTCAGAGAGAGGAGTCTCTTCTTCGTTGGGCATTGTGTCAGGTGATGTGTGTGAAATAGTAGCTAGAGGTATAGTGAGTGGTATACTAGATAGACTTGTTTGTTGACGTTGTTCGTCCTTGCTTCGCTTATGAATAACGTCTTGTTTACGCGTGTTCAGTGTCTATAACAAGTTAGAACACTGAAAAACTTGAAATATCAAAGTTCGAATCAAAACTGTAGAATTCCTGAAAAATATATATCTTAGTATGCTGGCGCGCCAGATAGTAAGCTGGTCGCGCTCGTGTTCTAGTAACTTAGCATGGTCGCTTCGGTATGGGGCTGGTCACGCCGCGGTACCGTATATAGGGCAAAAGCTCCTTATAAGGCGATCGCAAAGCTGTAATGTAATTTTTTGTCGCGAATTTTTTCAACGATGAAACGAAAACCACAAAGATGAATCAAACAAGGGTGGGTGGGTGAAATGGGACTTTAAGAAAAGTACTTACACTACGAAAACAATGCGAATGTGAAACTAAGATGGCAGCGGCGCCATTTGATAAAGCATAAAATTGAATAGTTTACCTACGAAATGAACGATAAAACTCAAAACGTAAGTAAACTAAAACTATGTTATGTGCCTATATGTTTATCAAAGATTCTATTCTCAATCCTATGAGATATAGTGGAGTAGAGTGATTCGTTCCACTCCTAGTCCTTCCATGCTGTGTTTTCTAGTCTAATTACTCTACTTAAGGTCTAATGAGAGATTTACGAAGTGGCAACTAGACTACGATGCAACTACCCACAAGATGCAACTAGTCGATTATCAGAACAACTATGTGAATGCTACGTTGATTCTATGATAAGGAGTTAGCGGGGGATTGATTCCACCTTAACTCCACTTAATCCTACTAACCACTTAATCGTCAGAATCCGAATTGAATCGCTTCAAGAGAACAATATGGTTTCTCCTAATCCCTAATTACACATGGCATTCCTACCAATTCATAACTAGCATGTGAACGATTAAACCCATTTTCATGGTGAACTAATCGTTTCTAGAGTGGAAAGGAATTTACGACGACTCTACGATAATCAGAATCAAGCTTTCATCAAGGCTTCTCAACCCCCTCTAATAGAGGTTTAGCCGAGAATCATTACGCAATCATTTCCGATTAAATTAAAACTAAACATAATATAAAGAATTGAAATTTACTAATCTAATTTAAACAATAATTAAAATCTAATTACTAACTAAGAATTGAATAACAAGTAATAAATGAAATCAGATCTAACACAAATGTAACTGACAAGAATCGAAATTGACAAAAATAACTATTCTTATTTATCTAATCAATCAAGAACAATGATTCAAAGACTTAATCTAAAACCAGAAATGAAAATGGAACTTAAACTTAATTAAAAACAATTAAATCTAGATCTAGAAGCTATTCTAATGGCTACTTTCTATTCTAAGCTACCTTTATTTTCTAACCTAATTATCTACCATTAACAAAGAGCTAAGCTTTTGTTTTTATACTTTCAGATCCAAAAATCGTGCATGGGCTTGGAGCCATGTTTTGGTCCAGAGAATCAGGCCCAAAACCTAATTCTTTCAGTCCAAAAAGGCATCTTCAGCTGCATTTGGCTTCAACAGACTTTTCGTCCACTTCTGCTCCTCTGATTGGGTCAAGGCTTGGACCATTGGAAAGCTCTTTCCAAGCCAGTCGTTTTGACATAAGGTAGGCCCCATTCCGAGGTCTGAGTCAAAAGATACGGCCTTTGGAAGTTCTGCTGACTTGTGTGATGTTTCTGCCCGCGTCGACTTTTCAGCTTTTGATCGGGCTTTAGAAAGGCTTTGTCTTCTTGAATCTTGGCCTTTAGTCACGAAACTCCTTAGTAACCAACCTTTGCTCCTTTATCTCGCTAAAGTGGCACATTTATGCACATAATGGACTTTGAAGCCTGAAATGCATAAAAACACGTAATCAGTGTTAACTCTTAATTATCACTCACATAATTGGTCTAAAAGTATGACTGTTACAGGGTTAAAATTACAGTTTTGAGCTCTTATCAGTAACCGAGCATGCACCTTCTTCTTCTTCTTCTTTGAATGAAAGGGTGTCCAAGTGAATGATCGTGAGAAAATGGATGGTTGTGGAAGATACATAGGATATGGATAAGTTTTAGAAGGAGCGAATGGAAAAAATGAGAATGTAGGTTTAGCACAAAATTCATTCATGGTGTAGGTATGAACTGTCTTAAATCTAAAAATGAAGGTATTAGGTGGCTTGCCCTTGGGTATTATTTCTGTATCAGGATGGTTTAAAAAATTATGAAGCACAGGAGAAATAAGAAGGTCAAGTGCAAACTCAATGGTTCTTTGAAAAAGTGGAAGGCGAGGAACATTCATGATGGAAGGTAAATAAGTAACATGAGGATGTGAGGTGGGTGAATGGTGCTCAACTAGTGTTCTCAATTCTAGATCATTAGAAGCCTTGAGATATTCAAGACAGTCTCCAATAGGTGGGTCAGAAGAATCAGTAGGATAGAGGTTGAAAATTTCTTTTTCCATCATGGCGTCGAGGGATGAATGAATGTCAATAGGAGGGGACTCGTGAGGTAGAGAAGAAGGGTTGCAAAAGGGTCGAAGGAAATCTCCCTTGATTTCATCTACGTCTAGGGAGTCAAAATTGTGATCTTTGTCTTCTTCCATAAGAGGGGTATCTACTAGTGTGGGGACGAAAGCGTCAGTCGCACTAATGTGAGATACAAAACTCTCAATGGACTTCACTTCTCCTTCTACAGGCAAACCTAGTTGTCCCTGCTTTTGTCTAAACATATTAACTTCCACAAAAAGATTTCCAAAAGAAATTCATTGACCCATCCCGACAATTGATTTAGGCATTGGCGGTTGCCAAGAAAAGATGACCTAAGATGATGGGAATGGAATCATGAGCAACTTCTGTGTCGAGAATAACAAAGTCGGCTGGATAGAAAAGTCTTGAACTTTAACGAGAATATTTTCAACTATGCCCTTGGGGTACTTAATAGAACGATCGGCTAACTACAAAGTCATTTTAGTTGGTTGAAGTTTTGTTAGACCTAGTTGTTTATATAAATAAAAAGGGAGTAAGTTAACACTCACCCCCAGGTGTAATAAAGTAGTTGTTATGAAGTAATATCCCAAGGTGTATTGTACAGTAGGACGACCAGGGTCCTTGTACTTAATAATTCCGTTATGTTTAGATAAAGAGGGATATTGTTCAGTTAAGAAGGCTTCGTTAATATGTTGGTTTCTCTTCTTGGTGCACAACTCTTTTAGAAACTTAGCATGTCCATGTAGACTTTTTATAGCATCTAGAAAAGGTAGGTTTATAGTCAAATTTTTAAACACTTCCCTAATCTCATCAAAATTCTCGTGCTTTTTAGACACAATTAGTCTCTAAGGATATGGTGGTTTGTCTCTATATTTAGCATAAGGGTCAAAAGTATTATTAGTCTTTGCTTTATCTTTAGCCATTTTCCATCTAGGTGTCCAAGTTGGAACCTCTACAGGTGTAGGATCATTAGTTTCTATTATGGGCTTTTGTAAGGGTTTCCCTTTTGGTTGTAGTGGGACTGGAACTTCTACAGTTGTAGGGTCTTCAGTTTCTATGGTAGTATTTGGTATGGTTTCATTTTCAACTTGTATTTGCGGGCGATCTTCAGGCATAGTTACTTTGTTATCAACTAATCTCCCTGAACGAAGGGTAGTGACTGCCTGTAGGTCCCCTGGGGTTATTTCAAAGGCGGTGTTTGTTGACTTAGGATTAGGCACTTCTTGACCTGGAAACACGCCTGTTTGGTTATTATTTTGGTTAGGAAACATGTCAATAACCTTTTGACAGAAAGACTGCATCAGTTGCATCGTTTGTTGCATCATTTTAGAGTTTTGATCATGCTGATCCTTCATCAAGTTGGAGTTTTGTTGTATAATTTGATTTTGTTTTTCCAACAAGGTCACTACTACTTTGTTTGTAGATGGTTGAACTAGAATTAAGGTTTGTTGAGAGTTCATGTCTTGATGTTGATAGTTCTGGGTCATGGGCACTAAACCTCTATTCTGGTCATCTAAGTTTCCTTGTCCTTGAGGTTGAGTTAACTGGTTGAAGTTTGATGGTTGTGGTGGTGGTTGTGCATAGACAAGAGGACAATAAAAGTCGGAATGCTCAAGACTAAAACAGACATTACAACGAGTAGAGTTAATGTTCATGACTGGAGTGGGTTGTTGTTGAACAGAGAGGACATCTACCTTTTTAGTGAGGGCATCGATAAGAGTTTTAAGCTCGAGATCAGGTTTAACCTCAAAAGAAAAAGGAGTGGAGCGGGAAGAGTCATTATCTCCCCAATTGTTGTTCTTCTTAGATTGATCTTCTAAGAATTTATAAGCCTCCAAGGCTCCTTTATTAAGAAAACTACCCCCAGTCATGATATCTAGAACCTCCTTATGATGATGTAAAATCCCCTTGAAGAAGGCACGAACAAGTGTGTCTTTCGCAAGATTATGATGTGGGCATATAATGAGAAGATCAGTGAAAGGATTCCAAGCCTCTGGAAAGGATTCATGAGGATTCTAGCGAAAGAAATGAATATTTTGAAGCATTACATCTATCTTCATTGGTGGGTAAAACTGTTCCATGAACAATTGAACAAGATTAGCCCATGAGTCCACAGAGTTTGGCGTTTGGGCAGTTAACCAAGATGCCGCCTTATCGGCTAGGGTGAATGGAAACACCCTAAGTTTAACTTAATCCGGACTTATACTAGGATGATGGAATGTAGTGAGAACTTGTTCTATCCTACGCATGTGTTGATAAGGCTTCTCATGGTCTAAACCATGGAAAACTAGTAACAAGTTAAATATATTCGGGGGAATTCAAAAATCCCCCACTAGGTCTGCAAGAATGATGCATGACTTAGGGCCATCATTTAATGCTTTATAAAAATCAGAGAGAGGAGTCTTTAGTTCTTTAGCCATTATTGCAGGTGTGGTGTGTGATATTCTAGATAGGCGTGTACGTTGACATTTACGATAGATAACATTAGATGGTTTTTTTTACCAGACCTTAATCTCATGCAAGGCTAAGTCCAATATGAAATAAACATGAACAACAGTCAAACAACCTTGATATACTAGAATTGAAACTCCTCTGACAGAAGAGGCGAGGAGTGGAAGGAGTACCTGAATACCTCATTGCTACGCGTATGAATAGCGTCTTCGATACGTAATCTCAGTGCATTGAAGAAGTTTGGAACTCTAAATAAAAAATAACTTGCACAAATAGAGAGCCTATAACTAACCTGTGAATCGGGCTTTCTTCAGAAAGGGCACGGGCGCGCTCGGAGTATTGTGTCAATTTTTTTTTTTTTTTTTTTTTTTTTTTGCTACAGTAACAAGAGGGCAGGCGTGCTCAAAAATAGAGTTAGAATGGGCGTGGCGTGCTCCAAAAAATGTGAAATTTTTACAGTAGTTTGCTAAGATATCCAGTAACTTGCTTGTAAAATTTCAGAACAATCGGAGTTATAAAAATCCTTATACTGCCCTGCAAAGTTTATGAAACAGTTTTCAGACACAATACAAACAACCGAATAGTTAACCAATCAAAACAGAGCCAAAAATTGCCAAAGGTTTACTGGACACCCCTGACAGATCATGCGTGTTCGTGTAAAACGTTTAGAGCAATTGCAGTTCTACAAACCCTCCTTATTAGCAGTTGTTCTAGAAATTAAGTGTTGCAAAACTGTAGAAACACACTGGAAACAATCCACTAGTTAGATGGTCAAAACAAATAAAAAACTCTTCAAATGTTTACTGCAAACTCCTGACTTATGATAGATACTCCTGTAAAAAATTTAGAATTTTTGGAACTGCCTATGTAACCCTACTCGTCTATTTTTCCAGAAACTTACGGTGTGAAATATTTAATACAATAGTGTAAATATGGTATTATTTCACAAGGTAAAAGAACTAGGAAATATCTGAAAATATTCCAGTAAATCAACAACACCTTAGATATTATGTATGAAAATTTTCAGAATTTTGGAAATTTAAAAATACCTTTACCGCATTATTCTTCACTGTGAGTCCGCATCTTAAGGGAGCGAGGGCGCGCTCTGTGCAAGGCAAAAAGGGAGGGCGGGCACGCTCTTAGTTTAAAACAGTGAATATCAAGATTGAGCTGTAACAAAAATATGAGAAACAAGAATGAAAAATTAAAAGGGTGGGTGGGTAGAGAATGGGGGATTGCCCTTTGGATTCAAGCAATTGAATTCTTGTCTTGAACGAGTTTAAGACGGTAGCGATGCCATTTGATAATAGTTAAAATTTATACTTAATTATCTATAGAAGAACCCAAACAACTAATGATCAACTACCTTATCAATATTATTCTGTAACGCCCCGATTTTCTAGACAATTGAATATTCGGATAAAAGAGCTCAATCCAAATATTCAACATTCTAATAAACCAAGACGTGAGCAGGTTTGACTCACACGAGTCCAAACTAGAACTGAAATATAAAACCCCCCCTGAACATCGCGTTCTAAAAAAAATTCGGCAGAATTTCCTCTGTATTTCTAACATTTCATAAATTTAAAAGCTGTCCTAACCTGAAAATCAAAGATTATACTTCCATTTAATATATTAAAATCTCAGCTGTAAACCCAACTACTAAAAGATATTGATTCGTGGCACCGGCTACTTAACCATCTCGATAAATGCCAATTAAATCAAGTAGCTGCAGCACCCCGAAACCAATCTCATACCCTAGATTGGTCTTTCACAATTGAACGCTAATCCATGTCAATTAACCAACATCAATATCCAAAGCAACCACTTTCATATTAATCAAGTTTGTTACTGGCCTTGAGCGCAAGAAACTATACTTATTATCATGTACTCACTTATTAATATATGCTTCGACAATAACCAATCCGACCAATATGGGCAAGTTAACAATTCAATGGGCGTTTTGAACCAGTTAAACCTCGACTTAGTTCTTTGATGGTTTATAATGTTTTCCTCGTTCAAAGCAATTAAAGTTAGAAAAGAGTAGAAAACAACCCCAAACAATGTAACTGAACAAGTGTCTTCATATACGAATATAATTCGAAACCCCTTTGTTTTTCCACTGCATGCAACTCTCTTTAATCATAAGAAACTATAGTAACTAACTTGATCCCTTACCTGAACTTACCTTCGATATATCTAACCTGGTGGCACTCAAAGTGAGGGCCAGAGATCCGCTATTCCAGAGAGCGAGAGAGAGAGAGTCATCCCCAAAATTTTCAATAATCGGTGACCAGCACATCCTCTTTTTCGAAGCAAGAGGTGTTTCTGCTTATCCATATCCCTCCATAAGCCACGCGTGGATTAAAGTAAAACATATCCCCATAATATTAGAGCAAGCCCAATATAAAAGAGGCCCACTAAAAGAACATACCCCATATTCTCAAGCAAGCCCAAATATAAAATAAGCCCAATATAATAGCACATGCACATTGATATTTCTACTCAAGCCCACACAATCAAGCCCAATTCAGTTCTAAGCCCACATAATTTACACTATTAATATAAATAAAGGCCCAAAATACAATAGGCCCAACATAAACTTAACCATCAATGAAAAACCCATATCAATTAATCAAGCTCGCCAAATGATAAATGTTAAACCTCGTCATATAGTACGTTATTACCTAGAGTGACACTTAACCACTACTAAAAATATGATTTTTTGTTGCAACCAGTTGTGGTAGCTAAAAGTCCAAAATTCGTGGCGAAATGTGTTTTGCCAAGGGAAAACTTTTAGCCACCCTTGAGGTAAAACAAGGTGTGGAAAGAAGTTTGTTGCCACCACTTTTGCCACCGCTACAAAAAAGTAAAGATTTAGCCGCGGCCATGTTGTGGCAAGACATTGTTTTATTTTTAAATTAGTTTTATTTTTTTTTAAAATAAATAAATTTCTTTTTGTCACGGGCATGGCTATTGCCAAAAGTATTTTATTGCCACAATCGTGGCAACAAATGTTTCTCTAGACCATACTTTTGGTTCTTTTTGCAAACAATTGGCGGCAAAAGTGTGTTTTTTTTTTAATTTTTTTATATATATATATATATATATATATATATATATATATATATATATATATATATATATATATATATATATAATTTGTGTACTAAAACCACATAAAACAAACCAAAAAAATATATAAGATACTCCAAACATAATTGTAGCAAGAAACATACTTTTAATTAAATCAACTATTTCTTTGCTAAGTACAAAATGTCATTGGATCAATGAATAACTTGGTACAAAGAAAAAGAAAATACTAAGAAACAAGCTTTAGTTCTTCATATGTTGTCTAATCTTTTATACACCCACTTCTTCATATGGCTTGCACGTTTCAAGTCATCCAAAACTCAAATCTCAAATGAGAGTCACCTCTTAACTTTTTTACACTGCAACAAGTGAAAATATAGTGGTGTAAGTTTTAGAACCACATTCGAAAAACCAATTCAGCAACAAAAAAATATCAAATGATCTTGAGGTACATGTGCTTTAGACATAATGCTGTAAATAAAGTTCTAAAATATGATGCTTCATGCTATATATATATATATATATATATATATATATATATATATATATATATATATATATATATATCAATGAAATCTATGCCCCAAGTTTATCAAGTCGGACCACAATCATTTGTCGGGTTACTTACTTAATAAACTGTATGTATCTATACCAAGCTAAATTAGCTTAGAAGGACCATTGAAAGCTAGCCCCTATTCGATTAATCACTTCATCATCACATCCGGCATAACTATGACCTAGCAACAGTTTGATTGGAAAAGCTTACTTAACTCAAATATATATAGGAGTAACTAATAGAAAGCAAAAGCAATAGCAAACTAAGCATTTCAATGAATTTGTACCTTATACCTAATTGCATAACACCCACTACTGAGCTCAAGTGTGTAAAGACCACTTTTAAAAAATGATTTTCAAATAGCTTGAACTAATAAAATTGTCTGAAACATATGAACTAACCATATATAGATTTTTATGGAGAAATGAGACAAGCGTAGGGCACCAAGTGTGGTCATAATTTTTATGGCTGGTAAACCTAGCTACTTACCAGTTACCACTTCTTGGGATTTTCAAAGATAATAGATTCAGTTTCAATCACAAAGTACATAATGGCATAATGCATCTTGTAATTGCAGATTTACAGGAAACGAAACAAGATGATGTAATAACCAAATCATAGTTGTTAATATTGTACGATACGCAATACGTAATGGTCGATGCGTACCATATTATGAGATGCATCTAGAAGTTAAAAAAAAATGATAAATCAAGTTTTTAAACAGTTACGAGTTTACCTAGTCGCCGGTTGTTTACTCCTTCAAGGTATCCATCCTGTTCCATTTTATCAATAAGTTTTCGCACTATTGTCTGGCTGGCTTCTCCATCTAGCTTTGTTACAGTCACATAATCCATAGTTAGATCATGATACAAGGCCTGCATTACGATTTGGACATTTAAATCATAGCATGTACGTAACAATCTTGACAATTTAATAATAGATATGTATATGTTGAACAGTGTAAATATGGAGTCCTGGTTCGTGAGTGACAAGTCGAATTTATTGGCAAGGCACCTCCAGATTTACCTTGGCCAATGTTCAAAATTGGAAACAATTACCAAACTTACCTTCATGTACATGTATTCTTCATCAGTCCTTTTACGAGTTGTGTCGTCAAGTGTTTCCTCTGCATCCATCTATTTCTTCACACCGTTTAAGTGTGACTCAAATCCCTAAAGATGATATCATAAACGAGGATCACAAGTTTTCAAGGTAAAAACACAATTAGAACACATAATAATACCGTGCAAAGAAATAAACCTTTTTGTTGCAATGGTGTACATGCCCCTTCCAGCTTTAGATAATACCCCTTCATCTACCAATTTTCCCATGAGTTATGCAAAAAAAGTCGAAATAAAAAGTTCCTGAGAAGACCCATTTCATGAGGGTAAACTTGATAACCCAAAACATCAGGTATCTTCTTCCTTTGTTATGTATACTTTCTCCATTTATGTTCAGTCGAAGTCTGCAAAATTCAAAAAAGAAGTCAATAAAATCTGATATTGCTACTATTGCAAATTATTTAGGCACTAAAAAGGGCGCATGTTCTCCCTCTTTTTTCAGTATACTAGTTTTACTGGTAAGGGCATCTCCAATGGGGGGTGTAAACCGTATAGAGTGGAAATTTTACACCCCAAATATAAAAAAATCTCTCCAATGGGGGTGCTATACCATAGGTAATAGTGTATTAGCTAATAGAGAGGGTGGGGAATTCCCCCTCTCGCTATTAGTTAATAAAAAGCCCGGACGTCACTTAAAATAACGTCTGTTTAACTTAAAAACTCGGACGTCACTTCAACACACGTTTGAAGCTTTATTTTTCTGTTTGCGACGGTCTAAGTCCGTCGCTCAGTGATATATTAAACTTAAAAACACGGACGTTGCTTTGAATGACGTTTGAAAGTGGACCACTATTTGTTTTAAGCTTTTGCGACAGACCAAATCCATTATTTTACATTATTTTGAATGGGCTGTGACAGTTTAAGTCCGTTGCTATCTATTTTTACACATTTGCCTCCGCCTACCATTGGAATAGCCACAAATAGTAAATATATACTTTATGTATTTGGGATTTCTCTAGAGTGTATAATCTTAATGGCGCCTATGTGGAGCCTATGTGGAGGTGGATTTTTCCACTCTCCATTGGAGATGCCCTAAAGGCAAGTAAATATATTTAAAGTATATATAAGGACCCCGAAGTTTAAGCCCCAAGACGATCCATACATACCGCCCAGCTAGACCTGACTCACTAAATCATCCAGCTTACTCTTATGGATTAAAAAAATGACAAGACCAGTGATATCTAATTTAAAATTCAGTCTATTATTGAATAAGGGCTTTAAGGAAAAAAAACTATTGGTCTACATGAAATCTATGATGCAAATTAACAATTTCCACAACACACAAATATTAATTTAGATTCTCTATGATTTTTCGACTAAACTCTAACGAGCAACCAAATGTTGATGGACTTATGATTTAGGTCCTACCAAATGACACAGTGACATGAAAGTTGAACTGGAAGTCAAGTAGCTACTTCATATATCAACTCAAACAGTCATGACAAGCAAGTGGAGATTGGCACAAGCAAGTGGAGATTGGCACTCTTCAGGACTAATATGTGCACACACAGAAAAAGACAAAAAGGGATGGGAAAATAAAAATCAAAGGCTGGTGACTATATCTTTACCATTGAGATGTCTGGGAAATTTGAAAGAACATTAGGAAGTTCAACAATGTCAATGTGGCAGGAAGTAATCTAGTTTGTAACTGGCCGGAGCTAACTGTTGTGTGTCCTTAGCATCTTGTGTATCATCTGACAACAGAAAAGCACATATCCATAACAGATTTAATAGCACATTTTGACACCTTAGTTTCTACCGAAGGAAGATTACACATATCAAACTAAATGAATACAGAGAGGAGAACTGATCAAATAGTTTCTTGATCAGAACCAAATTCTTACCTTAGTCAACCATGTCATTGTCTTCAGAGGAGCGCTCTTTACGTGCAGGAGAATTATTAATTTCACTCTACACTGAAAATCTACAGTAGGATGGAAAGAAAGGAAGGCTAGAAGCGAAATGAAAGATCATACCTACTGGAGCCACTATGTACTGGTTTCCAGAAGAGTGGTTAACCTGAGAAGAAAGCTAGAGCTTTAAACTTAAAGCCAAAACTTTTACCCAAAAATAATATAGATTAGATTAGAAACTCATATGTATACACTATTCAAATCAAATTTATCTAAAAATCAGGTCAAATGTCATTACAGATCTACATACACAATTAAAAAATGAACGATATAAGAAAGCTACTCCATTTTTTCTACTTGATTTAGATTCGGAGTAATGAACAATTTCTAACAAATCACAAAAGAATTTCTTTTAAGAATTTCTAACAAAACGTCAGCAAGAATAAAAAAGAGACAAGAAGGTGATTGATTACCTGTAGGTGAAGAAGAAGGAGTGATAAAGTTCAATGAAGCTGCGAAGGAGACAGAAACCAGTGAAGAAGAAGGGCGGCTGAAGTTATTTGAGAAGTTTCAGGATTCAATTTTCACCAAAATAAAAGGTGGGAAAAAGGGAAAACAACCGCGATAACTAATAGAGTGCTCAACTAATATCTATTTTCTACTTGTTTTTTAAGAAAATAATTATTAAACCCTTTTGTCACCGTGGTCGCAAAACACACACTTAAAGCCGCACCCAAATCTTGTTTGTTGCAAAAGGTCTAACTTAAAGCCACGGTCTAACTAAAACGGTTGCCAAAAGTCCACCTTTTGCCACGGAAGATGAAAGTTACAGCAAAAAGGTACTTCTTGCCACCAATCCTACTTGTCGCGGCAACAACTATATCTAGCAACTAAAACTATGGCCGCGACAAAAAATTTGGACGCTAAAAGTCATATTTTTGGTAGTGAACTAACACGTAAAATGACCGGTTTATCCGTAGGTAAAATTCCGGGTCCTTATTCTAGCTAATGGGAGGGAGAGATATGGGGTTTAGGGTTTTTATTCTCTTATATCATGATATAAAATGGTGCATAGTTTTTTAGGCTAGGTTATGGACCCATAAATCAAGTCCATAACCCAATTGGTTGAATCTAAGACTTCCAATTCTAGTCATGTTACTGTAGCGCACATTTTCATTGACTTATACTGCTCTGATCGAGTCAATGTCTAGACCATTGGAAAGCGCTTTCTGAGCCGGTCATTTTGATATTAAATGGGCCCAAATATAAGGCTTGAGTCCAAAGATATGGCCTTTTAAAGTTCTATTGACTTTTCTTCAGCTCTTTAATCCGGTTTGACTTTCACTTAACATTTTTGACTTGGGCTTTTTAAGAGTTTTTTCTCCATGAAACTTAGGCTTTCTTCATGGAACTTCCCTAGCAATCACTTTTTTTTTTTTGAAAGGCAAGCAGGGTTTTTGAGGGGTCCCTTATCCCTATTTTATTAGAAAATAATCATAAGTCTTGGTTACATTCTTACATACTGTTTGCTCATGGCATCTTCATAAATAATCTTTTTTACATCCTCAGAAAAAGAATTGGGCATTATCTCTATGTAACCTAACTATGGGAATAGCAGCTGGTAGTGCATCAGCTACTCTATTTGACTCTATATATACGTGGCAAACTGAAAACCCATCTAATTTCCCTAGCAATCACTTTAGCTCATTTTAGCACCTAATTAGTAATGAATTGACATTTATTCAACTCCAAAGCCTGAAATACTCAAAAGCACGTAATTAGTGATAAACCTATATTATTAATAACATAATTGGCTAAATAGAAATACTATTAAAGGGTTTAAACAACAGTTTTGGGCTCTTATCACTCCACCATCCACAATCGCCATAGAAGAACTCGCAATATTTTCGTCAGGATGCTTTTCAACCAGTTCTAGAGAGGTATTTGCCAAGACAGAAGCATCACATGCATATTCTAGTATGTCTTGCTCTGGTGTACCCGTAGCCCCGCGTTCATGCTCCTCTCTCAAAGCATAATACATCCTCTCCAGTTCAATGTAGTCCTTATCTAAAAACTCATAAGCGTCCTTCGCTTTCTGGGCAATCTCCTTACAATTTTTGGCATAGGCAGTCACGGTCTCCTGTTCAGTCTTCAAATCCCATCACTTCATTCCCAAGCACGATCTTGGCTAAGCACACATCCTGGTATTGCGACTTCATATCATCAAATTCTTTCTTCTCTGCTACCTGAATAGCCCAGACATTAGCCAACTCTTCCTTTAGATGCTCAACCACACCTTTCTTAGAGTCAGCAATCTGGGCGACCTCCTTTAGCTTTTGATAACCACTAGTAAGCTAGGAGACATGCAACAACAGTACCAGTCAAGATTAAGAAATCAAATAAGTAAAGAAACCAAAAGTATAAACACACTTACCAGACATTGTGCTAAGTCCACCAGCCTCAAGTTCTCATCCAAGTCCTTGGCGTCAAGATCACTCCGGTCCCCATCAAGTGCAATGCTTTCCAACAAGCAACTCGCCAACTTGTAATTACAGTCACCTCGCTTAACAGTTTGTTTCTTACCATGCTCATCAACATACACCAGGTTCCGATCCAGATCATCCTGGTTCATAACAGACTTCCTAGTGGACTTACCAGGGATTCTCACCTTCATAACAGGAGCACACGAACCCGGGGTAGCAGTCTGAGACAACCTAGCCTTGAAAGTCTCTAGGTCCTGACCGCTCATATCAAGCTTAGTCCTAGACCTAGGACCTGAACTAGGTTGCCCCCTAGTACACTCTGCAATAGGAACATAGCACCTACTACCACCATCCACCCTGGCACTCTTCACAGGTCTACCATCCGAGGGACCAGCCTTCCTCTTCAGTAGAGAGTCACGCCCAGAGAAGGCCATCTCCTCCATCTCAAGTGGGGAGTTTTCCCTTTGCTGCCTTCTCGGCCCCACAGGAGTGACCTCGGAGTTCCCACCAGTACGAGGCACAGTTCTCTTCATCACACCAGCTCAACTCCCCGATGCACCCGCATCACCTCCAGCCTTCACAAGCCCAAAGCGGTTCCTACGATGAGCCTCCCGGGTAATCAAGTCACTATCCTTTTTCTCCATAACAACTTCTATTTATGAACTAGCAACAACCGCATCTTGCGCTCTTTTCTTTTGTTGCCTCCTCTTTGACCTTTCACCACCACGCTCAGTGAAATAGCACACAATGTCCTCAAGAATCTCCCTCTTCTCAAATCGCCTAAGCCTCGCAAACCTCTAAATTTCTCACCGACTACTCCAGTTCATAATCACCACGTCTGCAGATTTAACAAACAAACATATATCAAGATCAACAAGAAAAAGAGAAACAAAGCATCCCAACCATAGAGAACATTACAAACGTACCATCAAAATTACAATTCCTACGCCTTAAACTACTTCTAGGCACACAATACTTCCCCCTTAGCAACAATGGTCTTTGCTCCCAAGACTCATTACTCACTCTATCCAAAATAGATGACTTACCGGTCATAGTTTGCAGACTAAAGTTGTTCGACCTAGATTGCTTCATAGCGAAGTGTTCTAACATATCATTCAACCTAATGTCGTACTCACCTGACTCGTTTAACATATCGAAAACCCTAAAAAGTTTCCAACTGTTTCCAACAAACTGACATGGAGCCTTCCCACAGAAGTTTAAGACAACACAAGTCAACTTCGAGAACATCAAGCGCATTCCCGCTCTCAGTTGCCCTACGTAAACAACAACCCTTCTATTTATAGGGACAAAACTTCTACTAAACACATTATCTACATCCCCCAGATCATGTGTTTCCAGTTCGGGTATGTTTATGCTAAACCTCTCCCTCAAATCACCAAAACTCCTTAGTGAGCTTCTATTTACAGACCTACAGGGCCAACTACTAGAGGAAGAATCGTCCTTTGTGTTGTCACTACTTGAAATAGCAATAACGGACCCAGAAACCTCTACCCATTCTGACCCTAGCGATCTCTCTAGGTCATCAAAATGGGTATCCTCAGAATCAGACATTCTTTCTAACAACACAAGCTTTACAAGACCAACAACGACCTATCTACCAACAAATGCTATCTAAACAACGACAGAGAGAGAAAATAGAAGAGAACTAACCTGTTACTCTCTAAACTGTGCTAAAGAGAAATGGTGCGAATGGTAGGAAAATATGACCAAAGTGAACCTTTCAGTCCTCCAAAGCGTATTCAATATGACACCCTTTCGATTCCCAACACAACTAATCATGACACCAAACCCTATAATGACATGTCTTCTACTAAGCCATTTTTCGAAATCATGGGTTATTTGCACCCATCCAGGGAACTGAAGTGGTTACTATTCCTTTTTTCAAAAATACTTTTTGCATGCGCTCCTCACGTGCTACCTTAAAACTCTCACCAAATCGCTCTGAATGCCTTACAATGATCTGCTGAGCGGGGGCTGTGTGAGGGACTAATACCCAAATCCTATGGATATTATACATGTATACAACACAAGCGAAAACTACCAACCGATCTATACCAACTACTCTTTTAGGTCGCTTCATTACAACATGAACAGTCCAGATCGCTTCTCAGCACATCGAACAAAGCCGTCAATCTCTCAAGGAGACCGACCTGCCAGTTCGACAGTCAGGCGACCTCTGGAAGGTCCATGCTTGTTCACACTACAATAGCTAGTAACGGACGCCACAACTGTCATCATTAAGACTGGAGCTCCAGGTGCGCACTCTATTATTCACCACACCTCTCCATCATGACTTATTAAAAAGCCCTAAGTCCTGAACTTGACCTGATGCGGGAGAAGAGGAAGCACGGGCATCTTTCCTATATAAAGAGAAGAGGAACTACGTCTGACCTGATTCAAGTCTCCCCCCAGTAGAGAAAACTTGATACGTAGGTAGTTTGTCCATACAAACTCGGTCAAATCCAACCACAAACCCCCTCTTCCCCTTAATCTGCCTACATTTGTAAGGTTAACGAAACATAACCTTAACAGTTATGTTGCTCCTACAACCTAATATGAGAGTGGCATACATAAAACCTAGACAACAACACATTCAACCTGCCTTGTTGTTTTCTGAATGGGTATCAAATCGCTAAAGCATCAGCCCAGCAATAAAATTCTTCTTATGTAAGTTTAGCAACATCTTCTCCTGAAGTTTGTTCTTCATGTTTTGGAATTAAGTAGAGTAATGATGTTCAACCCTCGTAATGGCTAGCATATGTGTTTTGCATTCTGTTGCTTTAATGGTGGCAAAAATAGGGTGATTTTTAACTTAGGGGTATTTAGGTCTTTTCACAAATAAACACAAAAAACATGCAAAAAAAGAAAGATTTTAGGGTTGTAGCTGCCGTAAACCCTAGCACACCAGCTAGGGTTAGAGATAAGAGTGATGATTCTGACCGAGAGAATGGATCGAGTGATGAGGATGAAGACATAGAAGTAGTCAGGAGTTCGCTACTGAAGAAATATGGCCAAAGGTCTTTAGAAAAGCTAAGGAAAAGGTTGGATAAGGGAGAAGTATATGGAGAAGAAGAACAAAGCCATGCTACATAACTAATAAAATAGGATCTACTAAAAGAGGCGCATAAACTACTGGAGGCGGTGAAAGAAGTACGTGAGGAAGGAGAAAACAGAGAGTCGGTGCAGCTTAAAACACTAAAGCGAGGAGAATATAAAGGGACAGTAAGGGTTGCTGGAGTTGGAGAAGAACAAGAAAACATATCCAAACAAGTCTCTAGAGATACAATGGTTGGGCAAAACATGAAAGGGTCTGGGGAAGAAGATGAATATCTAAAAGTATCGGGAAAGCAGATGAAAGGCCATGATTTAGATAACGAGATAAAGGATCGGGAACAGAAATCATTGGATCAGGAAGAAGAGCAACATAAAGAGGACTTGGGAAAAGTGGTTAGGATTGAGGAGCAGCCGCCAAAAATACTTGATTCAAAAACTCGAAGGGATGAGAATCAGAAAGTGGGGGATAGGGTGGAGAATAAGAGGACGACAGATGAGGAGATGGAAAAGGAAGTAGCTATGGGACAAGGTGAGGTTATTTTGGCAGAGAGGACATCAGGTGGTGAACAATATGATAAAGAACGAATGGAAAAGATGAATAAGGATGTAACTAATCCAGAAAAGGAAACAACAATACCAAGAGCATCATGGGCTGATGTGCTGGGAAGAACGAATGTGGGGAAAAAAACCTGAAGTATGCACATCCGATGCTTGTGAATGGAAAACCAATTCTGCACGTGGAGTCCAAAAGCTTTGCGCATATGCACAAAAGATACGAGATGTTAGTGGTAGGCAGTTTTATAGGGAAGAGACCGAATTTTGCTTATGTGAAGGAGATAGTAAACAGAACATGGAGACTTAAGAGTGGATTCACGATGCTCCTATATGGATAGACAATGTACACATTCAAGTTTGAAAATGAAGAGGATCGAAGAGAGGTGTTGGACATTGGCTCTTTTCACATAGCGAGTAAGCTAGTGATTATTAGGCCATGGAAGTTGTTCATGGAGGATGATGACGTAGCGCTGAAAACAATGCCAATATGGGTTGTGATGAACAAATACCCAATGGAACTATGGGACGAAGAAAGATTCAGCCAGGTGGGTAGTGCAATTGGAAATCCGTTATTTATCGATCAACCGATGAGGAGGAGCGAAAGAGAACAAGCTTTGCAAGGGTGTGCATTGAAATTAAGGTCGGCTGCACCTACCCAAAGGAATTACCAAGAAGTGATTGATAGAAGGAGAGAAATCAAGATTGGCTTTGAGTATAACTAGAAGCCCCCCCGGCCGCACCCAAGAAGATTTTTGGACACAATACGAGCAACCGCGGTGAAGGTAGAGCAGATGAAAGGGAAACCGCAAGGCAGAACAGAGGTTTGGATAAAAAAAGAGAAAGTGGAGGAATCAGAGAGAGACAAAAGAGAAAAACAGGAGAAACAAAATGAGATACAAGAACTGGAGGTTAAAAAAGAGCAAGCTAAGGAGGCGGAGAGAGACAAAGCAGATGTGCATGAGTCACACAATGCGATACAAGAGCTGGAAGTGCAAGAGATTCATAGTGTGGATGAGAAAGAAGATTGGATAGTTCCAAATAAAAAGCATAGATGTAAGGAGAGGAAGGATAGCTTGGGAGAGTCTGACAATACCAAAGGTACAGGGGCAGAAAAAAAGGTGACTGAAAAAAGAGAAGAGCTGTTGGAAGAAAAAAGCGGCAAAAAAGGGTTTAAAAATGAGTAAAAGGGGAAGAATACAACAACAGAGCCGAAAGGTTCAGGAAAGATTGATCATCGAGATAGAGAGGAGGAAATAACAGATAAGGGTAAGAAGCAAGAAAGTCTGAAAGAAGGGAATCGATTTATATCCCTAATCAAGCTTAATTCCTCTAAATGATGATTAGACTTGGCTGTTGGAACATGAGGGGGTTTAACATGGGATTTAAGCATTATGAAGTGAAAGAGCTGGTTCGAAAGTTTGATTTAGGCATTATGGGCATGCTAGAAACAAGAGTGAGAGAGGAAAACATGGAATGGATTAGCAATAAAGTTTGTAGTGGATGGGAGTGGATACATAACTACAGTGAAGACAGACAAGGAAGAATTTGGGTGGGCTGGAATCCTCACCGTGGTACAATGCAAATGATAAAAAGAGACGAGAGCATTACTATGGAGGGCACTTTGAACAGTGGTAAGAAATTTTTAATGACTGTAGTGTATGCATCGAATGATAGGAACGAAAGAAGGATGTTGTGGAACAGTCTTGTCAACATCTCGGCTACTTCGCTTCCATGGATATCATTGGGGGACTTTAATTCAGTGATGAATGAACAAGAAAGAGTTGGAGGAACTGTAACAAGATCAATACATTTTCAAGATTTACTTGAATGTGTAACTATGGTTGGGTTGGTAGATATGAGATTCAAGGGGAACCGATTTACATGGAACAATAAACAGCGCATAAGAAGCTGGAGAAAGTTGGACAGGGTGCTAGTGAATGGCGAATGGATCAGTGATTTTGAGGATATTGAGGCCGAATTCTTGAACCCGGGAGCTACATCTGATCACTCACCTATGGTAGTATACCCATGCACTCAAAGAAATCAAAAGAAGAAAACATTCAGATTCTTCAATTTTTGGGTAGAGGAGGAGGGGTTCAAGGAAATTGTACAAAAGGCTTGGGCTATGGAGGCAGTAGGAAACCCGATGTACACTTTTATGAGAAGGCTGAAACAAGTCAAAGCTGAGCTGATTGGGTGGAACAAAGAACGAGTGGGCAATGTGAAAACAAGGGCTGATGATACTAAGAAGGTGATGGATAGGGTTCAGACTCAGCTGCAAATGGACCCTACAAACAGAGAGCTAGGGCTTGAGGAGAGGAGAGCAATTGGAGAGTATGTGAAAGCTGCAATCTCTGAAGAGTCAATGCAAAAGCAGAAGTCAAGAGATCAAGACATTGTGTTGGGAGATAATAATACAGAATATTTCTTTAAGTCTATCAAGGCTAGAAGAAGCACAAATCAAATCACTTGTTTGAAAGATGGAAGTGGTAATGTCATAGAAGATTTGAGTGACATAGGGGAGGAGTGTGTTCAGTATTATAAGTTGCTTTTCAGTCCCACCGATTTGCCGGTTAGCTTTGCTGATTTTGCAAATACACACCTTGCAGAAAGGCTGACGTAGAGTGAGCAGGAACAAATGGAAGGGCATGTGACTAGAGATGAGATCATTGAAGCTTTGACTGATATTGATAATGATAAAGCACCGGGCATAGATGGGTTTAACTCCTTATTCTTTAAGTCATGCTGGAGAATAGTGGGGGACGACTTCACTAAAGCTATACAAAACTTCTTCAGATCTGGCAAGATGCTCTCTGAGGTAAATACTACATGTATTACTTTAGTACCTAAAACTCAAAGTCCTTCATCCCTTAGTGATCACAGGCCTATTGCATGTTGTTCTGTGGTTTATAAGTGCATTACGAAGATTATTACTAGTAGAATGAAGGCATTCATGCCAAGGGTTATCCATTATAACCAATCTGCATTTATCACTGGAAGGAGCATCCATGATAATATTCTACTGTCTTATGAACTGGTTCATAACTACCATAGAGACACTGGACCTCCAAGATGCATGGCGAAGATTGATCTAAGAAAGGCATATGACCGTAAGATGGGAAGTCATTTCATTTGCACTAGAGAGGATTGGGGTCCCAGGCATCTTCATTGATTGGGTAAAGGAGTGCATGAAGACAGCAAGTTACTCTATCATGTTGAATGGCTCACCATACGGGTATTTCAAAAGTACTAGAGGTATAAGACAAGGTGACCCTATGTCACCACATCTGTTTGTGCTAGTCATGGACTTGTTTACTGAAATTTTGATGAAAAGTGTAGAGGAAGGCAGATACAAACTACATTATAAATGCCATGATCCTGTTATTACTCACCTCTCATTTGCAGATGACTTACTGGCCTTTATGCATGGAGAAAAGGAGACAACTAGGTGTTTAAAGAAAAATCTGATGAAATTCAAGCAGTGCTCGGGTCTAGAAGTGAATGTGAACAAAAGTCAATTGTTCTTTGCAGGACTGGGACATACTCAATGCAATGAAATTCAGAATGCATTACAATTCCCAGTGGGTGATTTGCCAGTGAAGTACTTAGGGCTACCTCTCATCACTACAAATTTGAGATCTACAGACTGCCTGCCTTTGTATGCGAGGGTGGAGAAAAGAATACAAAGCTGGAAGGGGAAAACACTATCTTATGCAGGCAAGCTGCAGCTTGTTAAAGCAGTACTCAATAACCTAAGCATATATTGGATTGCATCTTTCATGCTGCCGATGAAGATCATTGAAGACATTAATAGGGTATACAAAAACTTTCTCTGGAAAAGGCCAGACTTGCAAACAGCTCATGCCCTAATCAGCTGGGATGATATGTGCTACCCCTATGAAGAGGGAGGACTGGGGATTCGAAATCTCAAAATTGCTAACAAGGCAGCAATACTCAAGCATGTATGGCAGATAGTGAGTGAAAAGAAGACTTTATGGGTGGAATGGGTGAAGAAGAATAACATCAGGAATAAGGAATTCTGGCACATGAAAATACCAGCTGATTGCTCCAATAGCTGGAGAAATATTCTAAAGCTAAAAACTGAAGCAGCCAACTTCACGCTATATCGGATTGGAGATGGGGAAAGAACAAAGATGTGGCACGAACCATGGCATCCAGCAGGAGTATTGAAAGATAAGTTCCCTCAAGCACTTAGATATGATACCACTTGTAATATCACTGTAGCAGTTGCGAGACTCATTGAGAATGGGAGGTGGGCAGTACCACATCATATAAGACATCACATTAGCGAGATAGCGCAACAAATGGAGGAGGAAGTAATGATAGAAGGTGGAGATGATGAGGTAGTATGGGCTGTTGCACAGAGTGGAGAGTACACGATGAAGGAAACGTACGAAGCTATGAGAAGCATCAGGCAACCAACAACATGGAGTAGTCTAGTGTGGTTTGCAAATAAAATACCTCGGCATTCGTTTATAGGCTGGATGTTTTTAATGATGGCCTGAAAACACGAGATAAGATGAAGCAATGGGGGTGATAAACGCTGATATTTGTGTGCTCTGCTGGAGAGAGATCGAGACGGTAACGCACCTGTTTTTCGAGTGTTCTTATTCTCTGAATATATGGGTGGCTCTGATGAGGTTGGCTGGATATGTAAGACAGAGAAACACAAGCTGGCTGGTTGAACTACAATGGATATTACAAAAAAGCAGCGGGAAAGGAATAAGACAAGATGTATTGAAGCTGCCAATGAACACGTTCTTGTACTAGATTTGGCGGGAAAGGAATAGTAGGATTTTCAAACACGAAACAACCTACCTGGAGCAGATGATCAACAAAATCAGAACAGAGGTGAGACCAAAGTTAAGATCGATAAGAAGCAAGCTGAAAGAAGGGCTGGAGAGAGATGATTTCATGAAGAGATGGAATCTTTTTGTGGAACCAGTTCAAGAAAATAGGAAGAAGACGAAGTGGGAAAGAGCGGGATTGGGTATTATAAACTTAAATACTGATGGGACGCTACAGGAGATAGAAGGTGGTTGGGCAGCTGTTCTCAGAGATGAGCAAGGAACGGTCATGGCGGCAGCAAAAGGCAAGTCAAAATTTGATACAATAGCATACATCGAACTTGAAGGGCTACAACAAGGGTTAGAACTCGCTCAGAGACACAACATAAGGAAAGTGAAAGCTCAGGCAGACTCTACAAATGTGACCAGTTTTCTGAAAAGGAAGGAGAAACAACCATGGAGAATAAAGAAGATTCTAGAAGATATCAGGAAGAGAACTAGTAATTTAGACTACTTCTCTATAATACATGTGTTCAGAGAGTGTAATAGGGTAGCGGATAATCTAGCTGCTAATATTCCTTCTATTTATTTCATTGAACTCACCCCTTGCTCTTTTTCTGAAGATATAAAGAAAATTGTGTTCGAAGATGCTAGTGGGAAAGAGTATTTAAGATTGTAATAATTTCAAATTCTTTTTTTCCTCAATGAGGAAGGGGTAGGGGACCTCTTAATTAAAAAACCCTGCTTACCTAAAAAAAAAAAAAAAAAAAAAAAAAAAAAAAAAGGCTAGCATAGGATGTCCTCACTGTAAGAAAAATGGTTTGCATTCACATAGAAGCTATAAGCAATTAATGACAGATTACAATAATGATCTACGTACTCACTTGAATGGAGGGTTTGTTGAGATGTCCAGGATTGGATGTTGTTTTCCTTAGTTCTTGGCCTAGCATCATGGTTTGTGGGCAGATAAAGCATCAATAAATCACTCTCTAATCAAGTCCATAACCACTGGAACAGTTCTTTGATTCAAAGAATTATTGAAAACCCTATAAAATAAAATCAAGTTAAAAGAGAAATTTGCAGTGACATATTAAAGTTGACTAAGCTTATGAAAGCAAGTGATGAGTAATCAGTGCAACCACTAATATGCTCAAAGATAACGAAACATTCCAAAGAAGCAAATATAATGAAGTAGAAGTTAAGAAATGTTCTCTTCATGTAACCTGTAGGGGGGATTTCCCACTACTGTCTGGATGACACGTGGTTAGGAAAATATACTGAAACTATAGACCTTTGGTATGAGACGAGGACGACTATCAAATCAATTATGAGGATAAGTGAACTCGTGCTTAGCTTGTCACGTGACTTTAGTGGGATGTGCCTATAACGTGATGAATCGCCTCTGAGCAAAAGTGTTCTCCAAGTCATTAGAAACTGATATAGATAGTTCCTATATCAGTTCCTGAACATAAGGAAACATGAGAGCACGACTATCAATGATAGGGAAGGAAACTTGGAAGCATATCTTGTAGTTTCCTCTTAGGGACAACCTTCTAACCAGATAAGATTTACCGTAACCAAAGGGGCAACTCACATTAGAGAGGATGCATTCTTGATTCAGACTTCTAAATAGAGTGGACTCCTAATAGGAAAGCAGAGTCCGAAAAGGGGAGGAAACTCACGGGTGGTGAGTTAAACCCTAACCGTAGGACTTATAAGCCTTCTCCTAAATAAACCATAGGAATCTACTCCTATGAACTACATATAAAAGGGTTTGATTCTTCTAGTATTAGGAGATACGTAGGCAGCCACATACCAGTTTAACCCTAATTCATTATCATCTCATTCTCACCTTCACCATAGTACCTAAGTCTTACATCACACGATCCAGTTGAGGATTGTGGGACACTTAGAAAAACCCCCACATAATTGATGCAGTATACTAAAATGCTCCACTGTGATAAGAATGACACCTAGCTAGATTTGTATATTTACTTAAATAACATGATATAAAATAAAATCTGAATGAAGTAGACTTTTCCTTAATCTCAATATAAACAAACCTTGTTGTCGTCTAGCCGTGGATTCTTCAAACTTTCAAAGACTTCCAAATCCAAACATACAAAGCTAGGGAATGTGTAACACATAATGCAAATAATTCATACGTACTTGATAATTAGGAAACCAAAACTAACAAAGAGTAGCTACCTTACAAAGATCAACAACAAAAATATTGCATAACTTACATGCCTTGTTTGCCACCTTCACGTCGCATTTCCATTCTTGCATATTGATTAGCTCCCAAATGTGTGTTTTATTACTTTTATATTGCTGCATTACATCCCTTCTTACGTTTAATGAAAAGACAACTCATAGCTTTTATTGCTTTTTTCAGGTTGCAAATAAATTCAGACCACTTATCATAAAAGTTGTGTCTTAGCACTGAGAAAAGTAAAAACTATTGTTTACTCCTACTTAGCTAAATTAACCAGGCAGAAGTAAAAACATGATTAAGCTCTATTCTTATCAAAGTTCTACTCTCGATTATCTTATAATATAACTGGAGTAAATAATTTGTTCCACTCCTAGTTGCTTAGACGTAACAATTTTACTAATTTAAACAATTCTATAATACTAATGAGAGTAATAATTCTAATAAGACTAATATGTGAGAATAACTAATGAAGATATTCTAACTTATACTATGACAATTAAAATACGAAGATTGAATATGGAGAAGGAATTAGGGAGATTTGATATCCACCTTGATTAATCCCTAATATGCTATTACGGAGTTGTTGCACTCCTAATCTTTACGTTTTCACATAAAGGTTAGGTCTTTTTAATCCCTAATTATTCATGACATCTCTACCAACTAATAATTAGCATGTGAGGTAATTGAAACCCATTCTCATGGTGAATCAACTACCTTCTAGAATAGAATATCTTACTACAACTAATCTATACTAGCATATCAAGTATTTATCAATGCTTCAATCAAACCCCTCTAATGGAGGTTTAGCTATGAATCATGAGACTATCATAAACATAATAATAAGTAGAAGAAGACATAATGAAAGAATACTTGAATTTAAGATTAACTTAAATTGTATTAATGGTGGCTAGGCTAAATAACATAAACTAGGTTTTTACTAAAGAAAACTAATGAGAGAGAGATTAATTAACTAATGGAAGGGTTCTTTTTTCTAATGTTTAGCCGTAGTTCTCTTTATATAGGAGAGGGCTAGGTTTACAATTTCATGCATGGGCTTTAGAGCTATGTTTTGGGCCATTACATCAAGCCCAAAACCTAATTACTTAAGTCCAAAAAGGGTTTCTCTGCTATAAATTACTGTAATAGCCTTTTCGTCCACTTTGACTTCTCTGATTGGATCAAGGCTAATACCATTAAAAAGCTCTTTCCGAGCCGGTCGTTTTGATATATAGTAGGCCCAATTCCGAGGTCTGAGTCCAAAGATACGGCCGGCGGCAGTCCTGTTGACTTTTATGCTCTATTTCTACCCGCGTTGACTTTGATTGGGCTTTAAGAAGACTGTTTCTCCTTGAAACTTGGGCTTTAACCATAGAACTTTTTAGCAACCAACCTTTGCTCCTTTCTCTTGCAAAAGTGACATATTTCTTTATATATTTGACTCCAAGACTTGAAATACACAAAAACACGTAAATAGTACTAACTCTTATTTATTATAAACGTAATTAGTCTAAATGTAATATTATTAAGTGGTTAAAACTACAGTTTTGGGCTCTTATCAAACCACCCCCAAATAGCATTTTGCTTGTCCTCAATCAAATATAAGAAATTAAAATAACTGACCAAAAATGGAGTTCTAACTAATCTTGTTTCGCCAAGTGCAATTGCATTGACTATATGCAATAAGGCCTTAAACCACTAGGAATTCCCTAGTGGACGAGTTATAGTCTCGTGAGAGTTTTCCAGAGAAGGTACTTTCAAACTTCATCTATACTACAACGACTAAGAAATAAAATTAATGTTTCCTTATTTATTCTCAGATATTTATACATCTCACTAGCAATGAATATAGAATAATCAATTCAAAACCTAAGTTAATATGTGCATAATAATCAATCATCTATGGATAAACATATATATATATATATATATATATATATATATATATATATATATATATATATTCTCTTGCAAAAGTGACTTATTTCTTTACATATTTGACTCCAAGACTTGAAATACACAAAAACACGTAAATAGTACTAACTCTTATTTATTATAAATGTAATTGGTCTAAATGTAATATTATTAAGGGATTAAAACTACAGTTTTGGGCTCTTACCAAACCACCCCCAAACAGCATTTTGCTTGTCCTCAATCAAATATAAGAAATTAAAATAACTGGCAAAAAATAGAGTTCTAACTAATCTCGTTTCACCGAGTGCGATTGCATTGACCATATACAATAAGGACTTAAACCACTAGGAATTCCCTAGTGGATGAGTTATAGCCTCATGAGAGTTTTCCAGAGAAGGTACTCACAAACTTCATCTATACTACAACGACTAAGAAATAAAATTAATGTTTCCTTATTTATTCTCAGATATTTATACATCTCACTAGCAATAAATATAGAACAATCAATTCAAAACCTAAGTTAATACGTGCATAATAATCAATCATCTATGGATAAACATATATATATATATATATATATATATATATATATATATATATATATATATATAATGAACTATGCTATGAAATGCAATAACAGGTCCGTTTATGAAACTTTGGAATAGAGTCCTTAAGTAACCTCACAAATATGTCAAGACAAAAATACTCTGATCTTTCCACTCAAGTTTCGCTCACTCCAGTGTGTAGTGGGCACACTTTACCTTAGAATCTCAATGACGTACAAGGAAGCCGAAGTCGATCAAACACATCTGCCACTTACTATCACACTAACCTATTCCTAATTGAGCTAGATGTCTTTATTAGGTGTTGCGGGGATTAGGTGATGGTTTAAGAAGGAAGGAAATGGATATTCAAAAGGACGAGTCTGAGATAATAGGGTCTTCAAAATATATAATTAGAGAAAACCTTGTTCTTACTTTGCTTTTACACTTTGTTTCCATCCTTATCCATTTTTTTCTTTTTCTTTGGCTTTTGACTCCTTTGGTTATGTTTTTGGAGTTCTAACTTTTTATTTTTTTTTCTTTTCTTTGGATGGAAATTTTATTTTATTTTCTTATTTGAAGCAACTAACAAATTCTTGGTTTTCCACAGGTCTTTCTCTTTTCTTTTCTTCATTTCATCCTACTTTTCAGACTCATTTAAAATTGAGTAGGCTGATTTTTATTTTTGCTTTGTTTCTTATAAAAGGGTAAAGGATTTGTGGTTTATGAAAATGCTAAATAAAGGCTCAGAGGGGCGACTAGCGGAAAATAATTTTATATAGGTTTGAATTTCTGGCTATATCTATCCAAAAAGGGCCTAAATTCTCGCTTAGAATATGGTATAGTGATCAAGCAAGTGGACGTGTGATTTCTCTATTCGGAATTTACTTTTCCCTTATGTCATTACTCAGATATTTCAGTTATATAAGGCTTTTAGGCTATATTCTCACAAGATTTGTAGAATAAGTACTCTAGCCTAGATTTCAGAAACTTACTGCCAATACAAACATAGATGCTCATGCAACATATTTATGGAAAGATGCAATGATTATTACCTACATATTAACCTAAGTTTCTAAAACTATTCTAATTTAAGAGCTAAAGTGAAACTTCTAGACTACTATCATCATAGAAAAATAAATAATACCAATATTCCTAAGTGCATAACATAAAATTTTTATTTATATTTTTGAATTTTTGAATTTTTTACTAGAAAGCAAAGTGCATATTATATATATGTATATCCTAATAGGTGTCTTAAATTACGCGTGTTTTTATGCCATCCCCAAACAAAAACATGCTTTGTCTTTAAAGTATAGAAATAAGAAGGATAGGAAATACCATGGAAACGCATGAAAATTTTAGAACACCTACAAAACAAATTCAGAACATACTAATATAGATAAAGAAAAACAGACGCAACTCTATATGAGTTTCACCCATTATGGGAATAACAAAAATTTAATTGCTTGGGACATAAGTAGACACTAACAGAAAGTAAAATTTACCTTATATCCAGCATTTAAGTGTTGTCCTCCTCTTTTATAAAGAAGTGAAGTTCCTTTGCATCTTGCTAAGCCATGATAATTTGCCAGCCTCATGCCATTTATCATCAACCAGTGTTAACCTGTTAAGTGTCACTCGGTCTGATGGGGTTTAAGGGGCAACCCAATGAGGTTGTAGCCTCTACCCCGTCCAAGCCATAGCGTGAAAAGAGCGTATAATGCAATTGGTGGGTCACATAATATCAACGCCAAACCAATCCGTGTAGCGGAATGCGAAATCAGGAAAGAAACATACCATGATACGGCAAAGCAAGACATGCATAAGAAGGTACTTATGCTTCATACTATGGGCTCATGCTAAACTGGACACTGAGGTCTGGGGAATGTCATATAGCATACATCCCTCAGCTAAAGCAAGGAAGACGTCACCGGTGGCATTATTCGCAGAAGAAAACCGCCATTCCCCTAATATATTCAGCATGATAAAAAACATGATAGTGCCTACGTTAAGGGACAGGCTACCAAGGGTTACATTAAGATGCCCTTGGTCCTCTACACAAAAAATCCCCGCCCCATAAGTCTCTTGGAAATACTCATAGTTATAGAGGTATACATTATCAGACATATAGCCCCATGAGTTTCGGGGGGGGGGGGTAGGCATATGCATCCCAACAACAAAGGCTACCAAAAACTTGTTGAAATCCATTGTTATATCATCAATGGTGACAGAGAAGACTTGTTCCCCATCCGGTTGATAAAAGAACTTACAATGATCATAAAAATAGGCAGTAAGTTTAGGAGAATAAGAGTCATCGGCACTTACTAGTAGAGTCTGCCATCCTAACTACACAATCCTGTCGTGGAACTAGTATCCGTAAGTCTCACTCTCGAGCAATTCTTCAAAGGACTGGTCTGATATGATTTGAGGAGATTTCATAGCAAACAAACACACTATTGAACTCCTGGAAGTGACCGCGGAAAAACCCAGAAAAATTAAAAATTGGAGGTCTTGTTTAGGTAAGGGCGCGGGCGCGCTCAAAATAGCCTATGGCAGAGGGCGGGCGTGCTCAAGTCTGACTCTGCGTTACAGGTTCTTGGGCAGGGGCGGGTCTGTTATAAGATAACATAGAGGGTGTGCGTGCTCCGAGTGCTGTATGTGGTATGAAGTGAGAGGTGATTTTGAGAGGTGTGGGGTGAAGTTTAGAGCATTCCATGTATTTATATTACCCAAGTTTCTTAATCTAAGGTCCTCAAGGTTCCCTAATTTATACAGAAAGAGATGGAATAAAAAAAGGCTTCTAAAACCAAAATAGAAACAACTCCAAAATCAAACCTATAGCTTTTAGGCTGGAATTAAAAATAGCAATCATCCAAATTTCTAATCCTTGAGGTTGCACAAACCAAGAGTAACTAATTATAGCTACACCATATTAGCAACATGCTCACACAAACCATATTCTCAAAACCTTGCAATATTAAATTCTAAATACAGGTGGATAGGGTAAAATACAATGCTAAACAAATAATGTCACCCCCAAATAAGTCGGAAAGGTGGGATTCATGAAAAATAGATAGCATGCTTGGACAAAAAATTAATTAACTTGAAATTCAAATAACAATCAAATACATAATCCAAAATTAAATACTTAACTCAACAACTGGAAATAAAAAAAATCATTCTACTAAAAACAGGGAAATTTCCTAAAACAACAATAATACAACTAAAAAAAATCTAGCCACGAGATGAGGATAGGCCAGAGCCATCAGTCCTACGTCTACAACGCTCATGTCTACAGTCTTGTTCTGAAGGATCCAGAGAATGTGCAGACAATTCAAATTGATGTCACTTATTTTCGTGGTGGCAATAATATTCCTACTAACCCACTCAGCCACAGCAAGCTGGTTCTGTCTCAAAGACGTCTGACGAACACAATGCGAGTTCGGATTGTAAATTCCTTCCAATGCAGTCTCCATTATCAAAGGAACGATTCCACCAAACTGAGATTCTTGCATTGTGAGTACGATTGGTCTTCGTTCAATGCCCGTAATCTCAGACAACACTGCTGCAATCAATTCCTTCCGACTACCATTCACCTTTACAAAAATCCTACGACCCTCAATCTCCCTCTTCTTATAAAAATTATACACCAAATCAGTGTGATAAAAATCCTCCATAGTATACCACAACCTTTACCACCTCCTAATAACCATTTCGGTATAAAAAAAAGGGTGAAAATCGTGTTTGGTTAAAAACTTGTTCCAGAAGAATCTTTGGGGTTTGAGGAGCCATTAAGTTTTGGATTTGGGGGTTAGTGAATGAATCACTCGATCGAGATTTGAATAGGGTTTGTGTGGAGGTTAGGGTGCGAGCGCGCTCAAGTTGGTCTAGAAACGAGGGTGTGCGTGCTCAAGGTTTTCTGGGTTCAGGCTTGTTCTTGAGTATGAAGGCGAGAAGGAGAAAAACAAATCACGTGGGGTTTTAAAAGGGGGTCACGTGCGAGGTACGTGACCGTGTAGGGTTTAATTCGTTTGGGCCCAAGCCCAAAACAATTCCTGTAAATGCCCATCCTGTCCTATGCCTTGTAAAACTTAAAACTAAAATTTTTGATTCGTTAATTGTCCGATTTTGGGGAATGAGTTATGAAAATGATCAGCAAAGAAAGTACAATCCAATGATCTTTAAAAAAAAACTCAAATATAACTGTGGTTGACATATAAGAAGATGGAAAATGCCTCAAAACATGTGAAAGACATAAGTTATATGATCAAAAGAAATCTAAATTCATAGATAGTGTCAGCCCAAATCAAAATACGACTAAACGGCATAAACAACAAGAATAGGAAGTTGAGCGATCAAGAATGGAAAGACCAAACAACCCACCCCCAAACAAATTTTTGAAAACAGGGTTTAGAAAATTTGTTTTAAAGCGTGGGTCTTTTAAAGTAAGATTCCCGAGACTTGCTAGATTACTATTTATAGGGTTTTAATATTTTTTATTTTTTTTAATATTTTTTTTTATTATGAATGAGGTTTAATATAAAGGAAAACGATAAAGCAATAAAAACATAAATCACTCCATAGAGAAACATGACTGAAAACCCGAGAAAACATGTAAGAGTGGAAAGCGTGAAGTACGTTAAACGTGGATTTAAGATCCGGTACTTAAAGCCACACACTCCAAGGGGAGGGTCCAGTTACCTTAATGGTGCACTTACCAATATATGGAAATGATAGGAAGTGCACCAAACATCAAAGGTCAGTCCTCATAGACAGGGTCCTGTAAAAGGACATCCTTCACATCTGGGGATATTAACTCGTGAAAATGTTTTAAACGTTGGCCATTAACTTTAAAGGTATTGTTGTCCTTGAGATTTACCAAGGTGATTGCCCCGTAAGGGGTGACTTCAGTAACTAGAAAAGGACCAGACCAATGGGTTTTTAATTTCCCTGGAAAAATATGCAAACGAGAGTTGTAAAGCAAAATCTTTTGACACCTTACAAACACTTTACGCAAAATCTTATCATGAACACGTTTCATGTTAGCTTTAATTTATAATCCTTCGTGAGATCATAAGAATCGCTACGGATTTCTTCAAGCTCATTTAATTGCAATTTGCGCTTTACACCTGCCTCATCAAAATTGAAGTTCAGGCTTTTTATTGCATACATAGCACGGTGCTCCAATTCAACGGGCAAGTGACAAGGTTTTCCAAACACAAGTCTAAAGGGAGACATTTCTATAGGATTTTTAAAAGCTGTCTGATATGCCTATCTATAAGGCATTTGTTAGACGCTTATACCAATCTTTCGATCAAGATTTACTATTGTGTTTTTTTTTTTTAATTTCCCTATTAGAGACTTCTACTTGGCCACTAGTTTGTGGATGATAGGGAGTTGCCACCTTATGGGTAACTCTGTACTTCTTAATTAAAGAAGCAACAACTCTATTGCAAAAATGTGTTCTGCTATCACTGATGATGGCTTTAGGGATGCCAAACCGACAGAAAATGTATTCCTTAACAAAAAACACAACTGTCTTATAGTCATTGCTACGACAAGCCATGGCCTCTATCCATTTGGAAACGTAGTCCACGACAACAAGAATATAAATAAAACCGTGGAAAACAGGAAAATGACCCATGAAATCAATGCCCCATACATAAAAAATGTCCACTACCATAATGGGATTTAAAAGCATCATATTATGGGTAGGCCAATAAATACCACATTGAAAAACTTTAGCTGCCGTTTCATACCACTAAAATGGCCACCACACTCTTTGTCATGGCAGAAGGATAAAACCTTATTATAATCCCATTGGGGAATACAACGACGAATAATCTGATCAACACAAGACTTAAAAAGATAGGGTTCATCCCAGTAGTATAGCTTAACTCTTGCCAAAAAAATTTTACGTTCATTCTTTGACCAAACATCAGAAATAATATCAGAAGCTAAATAATTCACAATGTCGGCATACCAAGGTGCAGAAAAAATAAAATAAAGATGCTCACCAGGAAAAGAATTAGGTATGGACTCAGAATCAGTATCACTCTCATTTGTTAGTCTAGATAAGTGATCGACAACTACATTTTTTATCCCTAATTTATCTACCTAAGAGCTACATGGTCCATGTAGACTAAGGTCTTTGTACCAACCAAATAAGGACGGAACTTATCTAAAGCATAAACCACAGCTAAAAATTCTTTTTCTGTAGTAGTGTAATTTCTTTGAGCATCATTTAAAGTTTTACTAGCATAATAAATAACAATGGACTTATCATCTAGTTTTTGGCCTAACACAGCACCAACAACATAATCGCTAGCGTCACACATAAGTTCAAAAGGTTTAGACCAATCGGGAGGCTGTATAATCGGTGCAGATGTTAAAGCGGCTTTTAAAGTTTCAGAAGCCTGTTTGCAGTCATAATTGAAATCAAAGAAGCAATTCAGTTTGCATCATCACTTCCCCATTCCTTCCCTACATCATTCCTATCCATCGTACTCATTACACCACCATAGCAATCATACCCATTAGTCATATCCATCATACCCAAGGAAATTATACTTCTAGACTAAAAAGTGCACACAAACAAGAACCCTAAAAAATCATACGTATAAAAAGATAGAGTGATTACCCTATTTCTCTATTTGGATGCCTGTTGCATGAAGATAGCTTCTTAATATATCCATGGACATGCCCTTGCACCTTCGACAAAGCAAAAATCATTAAATAAAAAGCAATAAAGAAAAAAACATAAAAAAAAAAGAAGAAAGAAAAGAATCCCAAAGAAAGTAGATTTGCATATGTTGGTTGCATTGGACATCTTCAATGAAGCTGGTATCTTTAATTACGATGTCGTCTTCTGGAGGTGGGGGTGAAGACTGGGTCATAGTGAATGTTGGGTGGCTGAATTTCTTGGGGGGTGGGAGGGAGGGGTGAATGTTGGGTGCTTGGGAACAAATATAGAAGTTGCAAAGAAAGAAAACGAAATTGTAAAGATTAAGAGCTGATAAAAAGTTAAGAACTAAATTTCAGGTGGATTTGTTTATGAACTAAAAACGATGAATGCTGAGTTTGTTTATGTTAACTATATATATATATATATATATATATATATATATATATATATATATATATATATATATATATATAAATCTACGTAATAAACCCATTTGTTATATTTGGTGATTAAACTAATATCAAGAAATATTGCAGGGCAAATTTCTCTGCGAACCATTTCGATTTTGATGAATACAAATTTATACTAGTATACTGCATTATAGTAGGAGCGTGACCAGAGCCCCTGCGTATGCTATGGTTATTTGACAAATTCACTCTCCCAACATTAGACTACATGCAAAGAAGTTTGATATCAAAGCATAACCAACAAACAAGAAGTTAGATATTGCATGCTCAACAAACTGAATATACCCAGCAATAATGTCAATCAAGTTTAACACAACTACATAAATTGTAAGGTAAGATGTACTCAATTTTTACTGGCCTGATAAGAGCCCAAAACTGTAGTTTTAACCCCTTAATAATATTATATTTAGACAAATAATGTTTATAATAAATAAGAGTTAGTACTATTTATGTACTTTTTTGTATTTTAGATCTTGGAGTTAACTATGTGAAAAAATATGTCACTTTTGCAGGAGAAAGGAGCAAAAATTGGTTGCTAAGAAGTTCTATGGTTAAAGCCCAAGTTTCAAGGAGAAAAAACCTTTTTAAAGCCAAGTCAAAGCTTAAAAGTCAAAGTCAACGCGGGCAGAAATAGAGCATAAAAGTCAATAGAACTTCCGCAGGTCATATCTTTGGACTCACACCTCAGAATTGGGTCTATTATAAATAAAAACGACCGGCTCGAAAAGAGCTTTCTAATGGTCTGGGAGTTGATCCAATTAGAGGAGTAAAAGTGGACGAAAAGGTTATTGTAGTAATTTCCAGCAAAGAAATCCTTTTTAGACTTAAGTAATTAGGTTTTGGGCTTGATTTAGTGGCCCAAAACATAGCTCCAAAGCCCATGCACGAAATTGTAAACCTAGCCCTCTCCTATATAAAGAGGACTAAGGCAAAGCTATAAACCTCTCCTACCTCTTCTCTTTAGTCTAACCTAGTTTATATTTTATTTGTCTAGTCACCATTAATACAATTCAAGTTATTTTCAATACAAGTATTCCTTTAAATTATGTCTTCTTCTTCTCATTATTTATTCCATGATAGTCTAATGAACCATAGCTAAACCTCCATTAGAGGGGTTTGATTGAAGCTTTGATGAAGACTTGATGTGTTAGTATAGAATAGTTGTATTTAAGAGCTTCAAGTCTAGGGTTTTCTATTTAACAATAAGTAAAATAACCCTAGACTAGAGGGTAGTTCATTCACTATGAGAATGGGTTTCAACTTCCTCTCATACTAATTATTAGTTGGCTAGAGATACCATGAATAATTAGGGATAAAAAGACCTAACCTTTATGTTGAACCATGTATGAAAACATAAAATTATAGTTGCAACAAACTCTATACTAGCATGTTAAAGATTAATCAAGGTGGATTTTAAATCTCCCTAATTCCTTCTTCATACTCACATCTTAATATTTATTTGCCCTAGTTTAATTTAGAATATATTCAATATTAGTTTTTACCATATTAGTTATATTTAGAATCATGACTCTCATGCTGTTTAATTGTTCATCATTAGTGGAATTAGTTATTATCTAAGCAATTAAGAGTGGAACAAATTCTTACTCTAGTTTTATTACATGATAATTGAGAGTAGAACTTTGATATAAAAAGACATGCAAATTATAGTTTACTTCTTCCTAGTCTCTTTAGCGTAAGTAGGAGTAAAAGCTTAATTTTAATTTTATCAAATGACGTCGCTGCCATTTTAGTTGTCTTTAGAATTAAATTCCCTTAGTTTTTTCAATTCTACAAATAGCCCAATTTACCCACCCACCCTATTGTTCGAAAGTGTTTGTGTTTCTAACTATGTTTTCTGTTTTCGGAAACCAGGATTTTGCTCCTGGCCTCACTAGAAGTCTACTGAAAATTTTCGAAGTTGTACACTCAGAGTGCGCACGCGCCCTGCCTTCCAGTAAGTTTGTTTTGTGTTTTCTTTCCATTCTTAAGGCCCAACCCATTAAGAAATCGCGTGAAAGCCTGTTTCTAAAAAAATTGACAGAGCGCCCGCGCCCTTGTCAGCTTATAATTGAGCTCGCCTGTGCCCCTCTGAAGAAAGCCCGATTTACACAGGTTAGTTACATGTCATCTTTTCATTGGAAATAATTGTTGATTCAGTGTTCCAAGCTTCTACAGGACATTGAGGTTCGTATTAAAGACGCTATTCATAAGCGTTGCAAGGAGGCATTCAGGTTCTCCTTCTTTCACTCCTCGTCTCTTCTGTCAGAGGAGTTTAATTCTAGTATATCAGGTTGTTGTTTAACTGCTGTCGTGTTTCTTTCATATTGGACTTAGCCTTGCATGAGATTAAGGTCTGGTAAGAGAAAACCATCTAATGTTATCTATCGTAAATGTCAACGCTTACGCCTATCTAGAATATCACACACTACACCTGCATCAATGGTTGAAGAAGCAGAGACTCCTTTCTTTGATTTTTACAAAGCCCTAAACGATGGCCCTAAGTCATGCATCGTTCTTGCAGACCCAGTGGGGGATTTTTGAATTCCCCCGAATATTTTTAATTTGTTACCCGTTTTTCATGGTTTAGACCACGAAAAACCTTATCAGCATATGCGTAGGATATAACAAGTTCTCACTACATTCCATGATCCTAATGTAGGTTCTAAACAAATTAAAGTGAGGGTGTTTCCTTTCACCCTAGCCGATAAGGCGGCGTATTGGTTAACTGCCCAAACACCTAATTTCGTGGACTCATGGACCAAACTTGTTCAATTATTCATGAAACAATTTTACCCACCACTAAAGACAGATGAAATGATTAAAAGATTCAGGTTCTTACGCGGAACCCTCATGAATCTTTTCAAAAAGGAACAGGCTGGTAATCGATCTTCTTATAGAGTGTCCACATCATAACCTTGCGAAAGGCACGCTTGTTCGTGCCTTTTTCAAGGGGCTTTCACATCATCATAAAGATATTCTTGATATAATGAATGGGGGTAGTTTCCTTAGTAAAGGAGCCTCAGAGGCTTATAGGTTTTTAGAAGATCAATCCAAGCATAATAATAACTAGGGGGGTAACGACATCCCCCGCTCCGTTACTTCTTCTTCCACAGCCAAGGCTGCTAGTATGTTTGAGGTTAAACTTGATCCCGAGCTTATAACTCTAATCGAATCCTTCACAGAAAAGGTAGAAGCCATTTCTGTTCAACATAAGCCTACTCCTGTCATAAACATCAACTCTCTTCCATGTAATTTCTATTTTAGTCTTGAGCATACCGACTCCTATTGTCCTTTCGTCTATGAACAACCACCCGCACAGCCGAACAATGTTTGCTCTTTAAATAGCCTTCCTAACACACCTTGGAGACAAAACCCCAACTTCAGTTGACGTAATAATCAACAAGTTACACCTCCGAGGTTTAATAATCAAAATGTTAGGCCAGCAAACAACTACAACCCAGCTCCACCAAGACAAGAATAAGGACCAGGTAATTATAATAATTAGAATAATAATAGTAGAAGTATTGCCCCGTTTAATAGCAACTATCACAACCTACCCATTAATAATCAACGTGAGAAGTTCCTGTCACACCACCTGTGGCCACTACAACTTCACAACCAGATCGTTTCAATGCCTACATGCAAGCTCTACAATAGATTCTACAATCCATTCAACAATCCATACAACAGTTAACCCAAGATAAAGCCCAACCAAAAGGTGTGTTTCCAGGTCAAGCCATACCTAATCCTAAAATGCCAAACATAGCCTTTGAAGTAACCGGTAATACTAGTAATCAAAATTTAAACGTAGGTGAGTTAAATGCCATCACCACTCTCCATTCTGGCAGAGTGTTTGATAACGCCATAACTATGCCCGTTGATACACCACCAGTGGTCATTGCAAATGAAAATTTTACTAGATACCGAAATAGAAACTGAAAATCCTACCCCTGTAGAGGTACCAGTTAAACCACAACCCAAGAGGAAAGAGACAAAGGATAAAAATCCTATTGACCCATATGCTAAATATAGAGAGAAAACACAGTTTCCTCAGAGACTAGCCATGTTAAAAAATGATACAAATTTTGATAAGATTAGGGAAGTTTTTAAAAATTTAATGATAAACCTACATTTTCTTGAAGCTATTAAAAAATTATCACAACATGCTAAGTTTCTAAAAGAGTTGTGCACTACTAGGTGGAAAACAAACATTCGAAAAGATGCCTATTTAACTGAATAGTTTCCTACTCTATCAGAATATAATGGAATCGTTAAGTACAAGAACCCTGATCGTCCTACTATACAATGCACCTTAGGGGATACCCACACGACAATTGCTCTATTAGACCTGGGGGCGAGTGTTAACTTACTCCCTTATTATCTATATAAACAAATTGGTTTACAAGAGTTGCAACAAACTAAAATGATGTTGCAATTAGCTGACCGTTCTATTAAGTATCCTAAAGGTGTTGTTGAAAACGTGCTTGTTAAAGTTCAAGATTTTTACTACCCAGCCAACTTCGTTATCCTCAACATAGAAGTCGCTAACGACTCTATTCCTATCATCCTAAGGGTGTCCCTTCTTGGCAACTGTCATCGCGCTCATAAACTGCCGCGATGGTTAGATGTCTATGTCTTTTGGACACCTTTCTATTGAGGTGAATGTTTTCAAAATGATGCAACACTTACTCGATACGACTATCGATGGAGAAGTTAAAATGATCGAGAGCTTAGCTCAAGATTATTTCAATAACACGTTTCCAAAGAATCAGATGCACCAATTCTTTTCCTTCAGAAGTTCCGACTTCGACAACGACTCCTACGTAGAGGAAGTCAATACCCTTTTTGAGTCTACTCCTATCTTAGATCCTTCTGTAGCTCCATCTTCCGAGTTTGAAGACCTCTTACCTAAACAAGTCTTTACTACTTAAGACAAAGACCCTCCGGAAGACTTTCTACCCATTCCTCCCACCCCTGTGCTTAAACCTCTTCCTGGTGAGTTGAAAATCTTATCAGTTGTCTGTTGATGAAGATGCACGTATGATTAGGGTGATTAGGGAACATTGTTCCGCGATCGGTTGGTATTGACCCTAGTGTATGCACATATCGCATACATTTAGAGGACAATGCGAAGACTTCACGCGAACCTCAATGTCGCTTGAACCCTGCCATGAAAGAGGTGGTCAGGGAAGAAGTCTTACGGTTACTCGATGCGGGTACCATATATCCTATCTCTGATAGTGAATGGGTAAGCCCCATTCACGTAGTTCCTAAGAAATTGGGTGTTACCATTGTACATAATGCTGATGGTGAATATGTTTCCACATGAGTTCCTATGAAATGGAGGATCTGTATTGACTACAGACGCTTAAACGCCATGACACGAAAGGATCACTTTCCTTTACATTTTATAGATCAGATGCTCGAACGTCTAGCTAGTCATGTTTATTACTATTTTTTAGATGGCTACTTTGGCTATTTTTAGATCATTATCGATCCTGATGACCAAGACAAGATTCCTTCACATGTCCTTTTGGAACGAATGCCTTTCGGCCTTTGGAATGCTCTTGGTACCTTCCAGCAATGTATGCTTCATATCTTTAGTGACATGGTGGAGCGCTTTATGGAAGTTTTCATGGATGATTTTTCTATCTATGGAAACTCTTTCAGTGACTGCCTGTTAGGGTAGGGATCGGGTCGGGTTCGGGTCGGATATGGCTATATCCTAATCCGAATCCGAATAGTTTCATAATATCTGAATCCAAACCCGAACCCAATTATATCTGAAATTTAATATCCGAATCTGACCCGAACCCGACTAACCCGATCGGATAACACTAAAAATTAAAAAAAAAACCCAAAAATTATATCCGAATCGAACCCGAACTCGACATACCTGAACCTGAATCCGACCCGATTATATAAACAGATATAAAAATCGACCCGAACCTGATGTATTCGGTAATCGGGTCGGGTTGAATTCGGGTCTACCCGACCCGATTCCCTGCCTTACTGCCTTTCTAACCTTTCCAAGGTGTTAACACGGTGTGAGGAAAAGATGATAGTTTTAAACTGAGAGAAATGTCATTTTATGGTTAAAAGAGGAATAGTTCTAGGTCATATTGTATCTAGTGACGGCATAGAAGTAGATAAGGCTAAATTAGATAAAATAGCGTCTCTACCTATACCACGGACTATCTATGATATTAGAGCCTTTTTAGGCCATGCATGTTTCTATAGGCGTTTTATCAAGGATTTTTCAAAATTAGCTAGGCCTTTAACTAATCTGCTTTTAAAAGATGCCATATTTGATTTCAATTATGACTGCAAACAGGCTTCTGAAACATTAAAAGACGCTTTAATATCTACACTGATTATACAGCTTCCCAATTGGTCTAAACTTTTCGAACTTATGTGTGACGCTAGCGATTATGTTGTTGGTGATGTGTTAGGCTAGAAACTAGATGATAAGTCCACCGTTATTTATTATGCAAGTAAGACTTTAAATTATGCTCAAAGAAATTATATTACTACGGAAAAGGAATTTTTAGCTGTGGTTTATGCTTTAGATAAGTTATGTCCTTATTTGATTGGTTCAAAGACCTTAGTGTATACTGACCACGCAGTTCTTAGGTACCTTCTCGCCAAGAAGGATGCTAAATAGAGATTGATCCGATGGATCCTTCTCCTACAAGAGTTTACCTTAGAAATTAAGGATAAATGAGGGGTCGAAAATGTAGTTGTCGATCACTTATCTAGACTAACCAATGACAGTGATAGTGACTCTGAGTCCATACCTGATTCTTTTCTTGATGAGCACCTATATTCTATTTTTTCTGCACCTTAGTATGCCAACATTGTGAATTTTTTAGCTTCTAATATTATTCCTGATGTTTGGTCAAAAAGCGTGCATAAGAAATTTTTGGCTAGAGTGAAGCTATACTACTAGGATGAGACCTACCTTTTTAAGTATTGTGCGGATCAAATTATTCGTCGTTGTATTCCCCAGTGGGAATATAATGAGGTTTTATCCTTTTGTCATGACAAAGCATGTGGTGGACATTTTAGTGGTATGAAAACGTCATCTAAAGTTCTTTAATATGGTTTTTATTGGCCTACCCTTTTTAAAGATACCTAAGTACATTGCAGGACGTGTGTTTGTTGCCAACAACTTGGGCGTATCACTAAACGTAATATGATGCATTTATATTATGGTAGTAGAATTTTTTGATGTATGGGGCATTGATTTCATGGGTCATTTTCCTGTTTCCCACAATTTTATTTATATTCTTGTTGCCGTGGACTACGTTTCCAAATGGATAGAGGCCATGACTTGCCATAGCAATGACCATATGACAGTTGTGTTTTTCGTTAAGGAATTCATTTTCTCTCATTTTGGCATCCCTAAAGCCATTATCAGTGATGGTGGAATGCATTTTTGCAATAGAGTTGTTGCTTCTTTAGTTAAGAAATATAGAGTTACCCATAAGGTGACAAGTTCTTATCATCCGCAAACTAGTGGACAGGTAGAAATCTCTAATAGGGAAATAAAAAAAAAATATTAGAAACGACTGTCAATCCTGATCAGAAAGATTGGACTAAGCGTCTAACAGATGCCTTATGGGCGTAGACAACTTTTAAAACTCTTATAGGAATGTCTCCTTTTAGACTTGTGTTTGGAAAATCTTGTCACTTGCCCGTTGAATTGGAGCACCGTGCTATGTGGGTTATAAAAAGCCTGAACTTCAATATTGTTGAGGTGGGTGTCAAGTGCAAATTGCAATTAAATGAGCTTGAAGAAATCCGTAGCAATTCTTATAATCTCGTGAAGGATTATAAAGCTAACATGAAACGTGTTCATGATAAACAGATTTTGCCTAAAATGTTTATAGTTGGTCAAAATGTTTTGCTTTACAACTCAGGTTTGCATATTTTCGGATAAGAGCCCAAAACTATAGTTTTAATCCTTTAACAATATTGATGTTAGACCAATTATGTGATTAATAATATAGGTTTATCACTAATTACGTGCTTTTGAGTATTTCAGGCTTCGGAGTTGAATAAATGTAAATTCGTTACTAATTAGGCACTAAAAGGAGTTAAAGGGATTGCTATGAAAGTTCTATGAAGAAAGCCCAAGATTCATGGAGAAAAAGCCCTTAAAAAGCCCAAGTCAAAGTTGTTAAGTGAAAGTCAAACCGGATTAGAAAGCTGAAGAAAAGTCAACAAAACTTCAAAAGGCTATATCTTTGGACTCAGATCTCCGATTTGGGCCCATTTTATATCAAAATGACCGGCTTAGAAAGCTCTTTCCAATGGTCTAGACATTGACTTGAGTAGAGTAGTATAAGTTAGTGAAACCTCTTGCTACAGTAACACGACCAGAATTAGAAGTCTTGGATTCAACAAATTGGGTTTTGGGCTCGATTTTTCGGCCCAAAACATGGCTCCTCAGCCCATGCACGAATTTGGGGATCTAACTCTTCTATATCAACAGACAAAAGCTTAGCTCTTAAGCTATCTAGATCTAAACCTAGTTCTAGTTCATAAAAATTTAGTTTTTGGAATATATAATTAGTTTTAATTCATTAAATTAGTTTATATAGATTAATCTAGTTAGTTGTCAATTTTATTAGTTTTTAGAACAAGTTTTGAGTTTTAGAATAAAATACTTGGTTATATTCAATCTTTAATTTCGAATTTAATCTTGCATTCATAGATTTAGTTGTTTTAATTTGATAATTAGTATTCATAATCTTAGTTCTAAATTAGTTTTAATTTCAGTTGTAATCCATTTTGAATCTTAGACTATTGTTAAATTAGATTAAGAAAGTTAATTAGTTTTTCAATAATGACTTGTTTTGATTGTTCTTATTTTAGTAATGATAGTCTAATGAATTCTAGCTAAACCTCAATTAGAGAGGTTTGATGAAGCTTGGATGAAGACTTGATGTGTTAGTTAGAATTATTGCATTTAAGAGTTCACTCTAGTAGGTTAGTTGATTCGTCATGAGAATGGGTTGAACTCCCTCACATGCTAATTATTAGTTGGCAGAGATTTCCATGAATAATTAGGGATCACAATTAATCTTAATTGGTTATGATTGCAATAATCTACACTAGCATATTAGGAATTTATTTAAGCGAAATCAAATCCCCCTAATCTTTTCTCCATATTCTTCTCTATATTTTATTTAATTCATATTCAATTGCTTAGTTAAATTATTATAAGTAAATTCATATAATTAGTTTCATAGTGTAAATTCATCTCTATAAATATTGCTCTCACCATTGTCTCTTTGTGTTTGATTAATTGGATTCTATTATGTCTTGGTAGTTTAGGAGTGGAACGATTCTGTACTTTATATATTGCATAAATCTATATGTGAGAGTAGCAAATAAATAATTGATACCGTAAGAATAAGGTTAGAATAATCTAATTGAGTTATTTCGGGTTATCAAATGGCGCTGTTGCCATCTTAAACCCTTTCAGGACAAGAACTCAATTGCTTGAATCCAAGGGGCAATCCCCCATTCTCTACCCACCCACCCTTTTAATTTTTCTTTCTTGTTTCTCATATTTTTGTTACTGTTCATACTTGAAATTCACTGTTTTAATCCGCCCTCCCTTTTGCCTTGCACAAAGTGCGCCAGCGCTCCCTTAAGATTGCAGAATCACATTGACGAATACTGCGGTAAAGGTATTTCTAAATTTTCGAAAATTCTAAAACTTTTCAGGCATAATATATAAGGTGTTATTGATTTACTGGAATATTTTCAGAATTTTCCTAATTGTTTTACCTTATGAACAAATACGATCTTTACAGTGCTGCATTTCAATTTTCAAACCGTAAGTTCTTGAAAAACAGACGAGTAACGTTACTTAGACAGTTCCAAAAATTCTAAAATTTTTATAGGAGTATCTATCCTAAGTCGGGAGTTTGCAGTAAAATTTTGACGAGTTTTTTATTTGTTTTGACCTCCTAACTAGTGGAGTGTTTTTAATGTGTTTCTGCAGTTTCGCAACACTTAATTTTTGGAACAATAGCCAATAAGGAGGATTTGTAGAACTTCAATTTCTCTAAAAGTTTTACAGAAACACGCATGATCAGTCGGAAGTCTCCAGTAAAATTTTGGAGATTTTTGGCTCTGTTTTGATTGGTTAACCATTCGGTTGTTTGTATTGTGTACAAAAATTGTTTCGCAAACTTTGCAGGGCAGTAGAAAGACTTTCATAGCTCCGATTATTCTGAAATTTTACAGGCTGCTTACTGGAAGTCTTAGCAACCTATTCTAAAAATTTCAAATATTTTGGAGAGCGCAACCTGCCCCCATACAACGCAAAGTTTGAGCACGACCCGCGCTCAAAACACTGTAACTCGAGTTCCACCTGAGCGTGACCCGTGCTCTTCACAGGCAAATTCTTAGCGCCCCCCACGCTCAACTCACTGAAAATTGCCTCAGGAACAAGCGTGACCTGCGCCCTTCACAGGCAAATTCTGAGCGCACCCCGCGCCCTCTTTTGGAGCAGCCCGATTTTCACAGCTCAGTCCAAACTTCCATTTCTTCAAGTTATTCGGTGTTTCTAACTTCTTCAATACACTGAGATTGCGTATACAAGACAATATTTATACGCATATCAAGGAGGCATTCAGGTACTCCTTCTTCCACTCCTCGCCTCTTCTGTTAGAGGAGTTTCAATTCTAGAATAATCAGGCTTATTTATCGTAAACGTCAACGTACATGCCTATCTAGAAATTTATAGTTAAAGTTTTGGTTGCATATTAATTGTCCTATAATATATTTGTAAAACCAATATAGCATATCAGTATGTAGACCAACAATCATATGATTATTATGCAAACCCTTCACCATGTTCATGCTGTGGTAGTCCTTACCATTGGGCCTCTCATTACCCATCATATCAAAAGTTTGAGCCTACTATAGGATATAATAATAATTATGAACCTCAATTTTCAAATTTTTATAGTGACCCATGCAATCAAGAGTTTTCTAGTCATCCAAACTATACAGGGAGTCAACCAGTGTCGTATAATTCTAGTTCCGTAATGAGTGTGTATAACGAACCAAACACTTTTCCGTGCACAATTTGTTCAGATCCAGACCACACTACCCATTCGTGTCCCATATTTATTCAGCCTCAACCTAACCCATCACAGTACGATATCAACCAAAGTCACTCAAACGCCAATAACTATGACTATCACACACCATACCAGCCAGACCCTTCTACCATGCCAGAAATCACCCACCCATCTAGTTCACCACCCTTCCCAGACCAAATTTCCCAAACTATGCTTCAGAACCTAACTATGCTTCAGAACATAGCCCAGATGATTTCCATGATCTCCTCGCCTAACAAAGAACTTTCAACCTTGCTAGAGATCGACACACAACTAGAACAACCTATTCCCATAACCACACCATTCGACCTAGTTAAGACCTACCCTGAATTTCATGAATCATTACCTTCCCATGATCCTCTCATTAACCATTATGTTGACTCCAAACCCCACCTGGATGAGGAAATTCTTGAAGTCGACTCTTTAGGACATGTTTTGGATAACTACTCAAATTCGATAGATGCCTCCAAGGAACCTCCCACTGATCCATCTGAAGATGAATATAATGATGACACTTTAGAAGATATTTCTAAAGGTGTGACGAAGGAAGAATTTGATAAATATTGGCATTCTCTTAATATGGACCCTCCTGTTGAGCATCTCCAGGCCTTTGTGTTTGCTAACCACACTCGGCTGGAAGATTCTCTCGACACATTCAAATGATGCCATTGATGATACTTATAGTGTTTTAGAGGAAGAGGGTGAGGAAATAGAGATTAACAATTCTAATATAAGGCATGAACAATGTAATGTGCAAGAAAAAGAGGAAGTAACTTCTTTAGCGCAATGTGAATCAAAATTTAGTTTGGCAGTTGAGAAAATAACAATGGAAGAAATAGGTGAATTTCTTAAAGATAAAGCCACGAACCACAACTTTATGGATTCAGCTAAGCTAGATGAAGATTTCTATGATTTCTTAAGAGCGTGTGAGGATCCACCAACTTATGAACCACCAACCAACCACCATCCACCTGAGTTACCACCTCCTATAATCCAACCATCTATCATAACTAAACCATCCATTCACCCACCATTTTAGAGGAACCTCGAACTTGCACTTGAGCCTATTACCTCGAATTTGCACTCTATAATTTTTTCAACCCTCACAGTGAAGAGTGTTTGCCTAGCACACAATCCCATGAGTACACCATTCCTGTAGTTGAGAAGCAAACTTTGACCGAGTGTAGTGAGAAACCTAGTTTGTCTTATTTTTCCTCATCTGAGCCTCATGAAAGACATCAGGATCCATACTTCATTCCTTTCTCACCTAAAGTATCGCTAATTCATATTTTGGGTATTACAACTTTTTAACGCAGCTACATGATGGTTTGCATATGTTCTTTGATGGATTGCATAAGTTTTCTTTCATTCTTCTACATGATTGCTTCCAATTATACAACTTCATTCTGTTTGGAAGTGCATTTAGTATCATGTTTTATGGCTAGACCCCCAACTCTTTCAACTATTAGTTTATAGTTGACCACGCATCATCTATTTTGTGCCACCCCAGTTTCTTGCTTGTTTAGGGGTGTACACAGTCTAGGGGAATCTGACTTAAAACGACCCCATATTAAGTCTAGGGAAATCTTTAAAAGACCCACGTTTAAAACAAATTTTCTAAACTCTGTTCTATAAAATTTGTTTGGGGGTGGGGTGTTTGGTTTTTCTATTCTTGATCACTCAATTTCCTATTCTTATCCCTTCCTCATCTCGTAGCTAGACTTCTTGTTGTTTGTTGTTTTGATATTGTTTTTATTGTTTTTAGTAGATTGGATGTTAAGTTGTTAAATTCAGTAGTTAAAATTTGAATTCGGTAGTTAATTTGAATTTAATTTGGTTCTTTCCAAATTTTGCGTTGATTTTATTGTAAATCCCACCTTCCCGAATTGTTTGGGGGTGGTATTATTTATTCTAGCATGATTTTTATATGATGCTCAATTTTAGAAATTGTTTTGGAGTGATTGTTGAGAATATTGCCGATATTGGCACACCTATGATTAAATATTGTGGTTGGATGAAATCTCAATTGAGTTAGGCAGTTACTACCCTAAATTTAACCTAAAACATATTAGGTTTGTTTTAGAATCAAGAATATGGGTTGTTTCCGTTTTCGGTTTTGGAAATTTTTGTTTTCGGCAATTGCCTTAAAACTTTTTGGCAACTTCCCGATTCGTTTTGGAAACTAAAAACCTATATAAACTTCATTCATTCTCCACACACAACTCACATCTCTCACTTCCATCTCTCACCTTTCACTCCCAAGTTTTCCTTCTTTTTCCTTTTCACTTCAGCATTTCACACCGAAGGCGTGTGCTGCTTTCGATGGAGCGCCACCTGCGCCCATAACACTGCCAGTCCAGTTTACCCTGAGTGCGACCCGCGCCCTACCCAGGCCTAGGTTGAGCGCGACCCGCACCCAAAACACTGTAAGTCCAAATTCTCGAAGCGCGACCCGCGCCCATACAAGGCTTCAGTTGAGCGCAGCGCATACGACCCCGTGAGCACGAAAAATTCCAATTTTTATGGGTTGTTCCAGGATTATTTGCAGCTGTTCTAGAGGGTAGTTTTGAGATGACATCTCCTACAATCATACCGAAACAGTCTTTCAAAGATTTGTTCCAAAGCACCACATGGTGCTTGGTTTTGCGAGGTGATCATACACGTAGACTGGGAACCACTAATGGTAAGACCAGATGAACATTATTCTCCAGCACTTACATCTTATTTTTATGATAATTGCATGTTCTTTGATAGACCGGATGGAGAACAAGTTCTCCATCAATATTGAGGATGAACCAATGGAAATTACCAGGTTCTTGCTAGCATTTGTTCTTGGACTTACTATGCCCGCTGAAATACAAGACCCATGGGGTTATTAGGTAGATAATATGTATGTCTATACCTATAAGTTTTTGCATGAGGCTTATAGGGCAGGAATTTTCCGTATCGAGGACCAAGGGGAATACAACGTCGCCCTTGGTAGCCTGTCCATGAACGTGGGCACTGTTATGTTTTGGATCATGCTAAACATATTAGGGAAATGGAGTTTTTAGTCTGTGAACGCCCTTGATAGCCTGTCCATGATCGTGGGCACTGTTATGTTTTGGATCATGCTAAACATATTAGGGGAATGGCGTTTTTCGTCTGTGAATGACACCACTTGTAGCGTCTTTCTTGCTCTAGCCATGGGACGTATGTTTTATGACCTTCCCCGAACCTTAGTTTCTAGTTTAGCACGAGCCCATAGCATGAGCCATAAGTACCTTCTTATGCCTGTTTTAGTTTGCCGTATTATGCTATGTTTCTTCCCTATTTTTTGTACCCGTTTCACGGATTGGGTTGGGGTCGACATTGTGAGACCCACCAATTGTATTATTCGATCTTTTCATGCAATGACTTGGTAAGGGTGGAGGATACAACCTCATCAGGTTGTACCTTACACCCCATCCGACCAAGTGGCGCTTAACAGGTTAGCATCCGTAGATGATAAATGGCGTCAAGCCTGGCAAATTATCATGGCATGGCAGGACGGGAAGGAACCTCAATTCTTTATAGAAGGAGAGGATGAGGAGGACGATTAAGCGGGAGATAAGGTAAGTTTTTAGTTTTAGTTAGTGTCTGCGTATGTCCCAAACAATTTATTTCTTATTAACCCCATAACGGGTGGAACTCTTATAGAGTTGCGTCAGTTTTATTTGCTATATTAGTATGTTATAACCTTGTTTTGCAGATGTTCTAGAATTTCACGCGTTTCCATTGTATTTTTCTACCTTTTTTATTTAAATACTTTGAGGACAAAGCATGCTTCTTGTTTTGGGGTGGGCATAGAAACACGTGTAATTAAGACATCTGTTAGGATATAGATATGTATAATATGCACTTGTTTTCTAGTAAAAATTTGAAAAATTTAAAAATATAAAAAAAAAGTTATGCTATACACTTAGGAATATTAGTATTGTTTTCTTTCTCTATGCTCTTAATAATCTAGAAGTCTCACCTAGCTTTTGCATTAGAATAGTTTTAGAAACTTAGGTTAATATATAGGTAATAATCTTTGCATCTATCTATAAATATATTACATGAGTATCTATGATTGTTTGGTAGTAAGTTTCTGAAATCTAGGCTAGAGTACTTATTCTACAAATCCTGTGAGAATATAGCATAAAGCCTTATATGAGTGAAACATTTGAGAAATGACACAAGGGAGAAGTAAAATCTGGATAGAGAAATCACACGTCCACTTGCTTGATCACAATACCATATCCTAAGTGAGAATTTAGGCCCTCTTTGGATCGATATAGCCAGAAATTCAAACCTTATGAAATTATTTTCTGCTAGTCGCCCCTCTGAGCCTTTCTTTAGCCTTTCATAAAGCACAATTCCTTTACCCTTTTACAAAACAAAATAAAAATAAAAATCAGCCTACCCATTCTTTGAATGAGTCTGAGAATAGAGATGAATAATAGAAAAGAGAAAGACCTTTGAAATCAAGAATTTGTTAGTCGCTTCAAATAAGAAAAGAAAGTTTCAATCCAAATAAAAATAAATAAAGAGTTAGAACTCCAAAAATAGAATCAAATGAGTCAAAAGCCAAAGAAAAAGAAAAATATGGCTAAGGATGGAAACAAAGTGTAGAAGCAAAAGTAAAGAACAAGGTTTTCTCTAGTTACATAATATGAAGACTCTATTATCTTAGACTTGTCCTTTTTGAATATCCATTTCCTTCCTTCTTAAACCATCTCCTAATCCCTGCAACACCTAATAAAGACCTCTAGCTCAATTAGGAATAGGTTAGTGTGATAGTAAGAGGCAGATGTGTTTGATCGACTCCGGCTTCCTTGTGTGTCATTGAGATTGTAAGGTAAAGTGTTCCTACTGCACACTGGAGTAGCGAAACTTGAGCGGAAAAATTAGAGTGGTTTTTATCTTGACATTTATGTGAGGACCTACTTAAGGACGCTATTCCGAGTTTTCATAAACGGACCTGCTAGTGCATTTAATAGTACTGCTCATTGTATATATGTTTATTCGTAAATGATTGATTATTATGCATATATTAGCTTAGGTTTCAACTTGATTATTCTGTATCCATTGCTAGTGAGATGTATAGATAATTGAGACATAAATATGGAAACAATAATTTTATTTCTTAGTAGTCGTAGTATAGATGAAGTTTGTGAGTACCTTCACTGGAAAACTCTCACGAGGCTATAACTCGTCCACTAGGGAATTCCTAGTGGTTTAAGGCTTTGTTGCATATGGTCAATGCAATTGCACTCGGCGAAACGAGACTAGTTAGAACTCCATTTTTGGTCACTTATTCTAATTTCTCATATTTGCTTGAGGACAAGTAAAATGCTGTTTCTCAGTATGAAACTATAGTTTTCATCGAACTCGAAGGGGTACAAAAAGGATTGGAATTAGCGCAAATGAATAATACAAAGAGAGTTAGAGCACAAACAGACTCAACCAATGTGATTAGCTTTCTAAAGAAAAAGAAGAATCAACCATGGAGGGTGAAGAAGGTGATAGAAGACATTAAGAATAGAACTAGTAATTTTGAGTTTTTTTCAATTGTTCATGTGTTTAGAGAGTGTAATAAGCTTGCTGATAGTTTGGCACCTAATATTCCATCTGTTTCCTTCATTGAACTCACCCGTAGCTCATTTTCTGAAGATATAAAGAAAATAGTGTATGAAGATGCTAGTGGGAAAGAGTACTTAAGATTGTAATAATTCAAATTTTTTTATCCTCTATGAGGAAGGGGTAGGGGACCTCTTAATTAAAAACCACCTTACCCAAAAAAAAGTAAAATGCTATTTGGGAGTGGTTTGATAAGAGCCCAAAACTGTAGTTTTAACCCTTTAACAATATTGCTGTTAGACCAATTATGTGATTAATAATATAGGTTTATCACTAATTACGTGCTTTTGAGTATTTTAGGCTTTGGAGTTGAATAAATGTAAATTTGTTACTAATTAGGCGTTAAAAGGAGCTAAAGGGATTGCTATGAAAGTTCTATGAAGAAAGCCCAAGTTTCATGGAGAAAAAGCCCTTAAAAAGTCAAAACTATTAAGTGAAAGTCAAACCGGATTAGAAAGCTAAAGAAAAGTCAAAAGAACTTCAAAAGGCCATATCTTTGGACTCAGACCTCGGATTTGGGCCCATTTTATATCAAAATGACCGGCTCAGAAAGCTCTTTCCAATGGTCCAGACTTTGACTCGATCAGAGTAGTATAAATTGGTGAAACCTCGTGCTACATTAACACGACTAGAATTAGAAGTCTTGGATTCAACAAATTGGGTTTTAGCCTCCATTTTTCGGCCCAAAACATGGCTCCTCATCCCATGCACGAATTTGGGGATCTAACTCTTCTATATCAAGAGACAAAAACTTAGCTCTTAAGCTATCTAGATCTAAACCTAGTTCTAGTTCATAAAAATTTAGTTTTTAGAATATAAAATTAGTTTTAATTCATTAAATTAGTTTATATAGATTAATCTAGTTAGTTGTCAATTTTATTAGTTGTTAGAACAAGTTTTGAGTTTTAGAATAAAATACTTGGTTATATTCAATCTTTAATTTCGAATTCAATCTGGCATTCATAGATTTAGTTGTTTTAATTTGATAATTAGTATTCATAATCTTAGTTCTAAATTAGTTTTAATTTCAGTTGTAATCCATTTTGAATCTTAGACTATTGTTAAATTAGATTAAGAAAATTAATTAGTTATTCAATAATGACTTGTTTTGATTGTTCTTGTTTTAGTAATGATAGTCTAATGAATTCTAGCTAAATCTCCATTAGAGGGGTTTGATGAAGACTTCATGTGTTAGTTATAATTATTGCATTTAAGAGTTCACTCTAGTAGGTTAGTTGATTCGCCATGAGAATGGGTTGAACTTCCCCACATGCTAATTATTAGTTGGTAGGGATTGCCATGAATAATTAGGGATCACGATTAATCTTAATTGGTTATGATTGCAATAATCTACACTAGCATATTAGGAATTTATTTAAGCGAAATCAAATCCCCCTAATCTCTTCTCTATATTTTTCGCTATATTTTATTCAATTCATATTCAATTGCTTAGTTAAATTATTATAAGTAAATTTATATAATTAGTTTCATAGTGTAAATTCATCTCTATAAATATTGCTCTCACCATTGTCTCTTTGTGTTTGATTAATTGGATTTTATTATGTCTTGGTAGTTTAGGAGTGGAACAATTCCGTACTCTATATATTGCATAAATTTATATGTGAGAGTAGAAAATAAATAATTGATACCGTAAGAATAAGGTTAGAGTAACCTAATTGAGTTTTTTCGGGTTATCATTTTCCCAGGGAAATTAAAAACCCGTTAGTTTGGTCCTTTTCTGGTTACTGAAGTCACCCCTCACGAGGCAATCACCTTGGTAAATCCCTAGGACAACAATACCTTTCAAGTCAATGGCTAACATTTAAAACATTTTTAAGAGTTAAGGTCCACAGATGTGGAGAATGTCCTTTTACAGGACCCTGTCTTTGAGGACTGACCTTTGATGTTTGGTGTACTTCCTTTCATTTCCTTATATATTGGTAGTGCACCATTAAGGTGACCGGGCCCTCCCTTTAGAATGTGTGGATGTAAGTATCAGATCCTAGGTCTACGTTTAACGTAATTCACGCTTTCCACTCTTGCATAGTTTCTCGTTTTTGTATCATGTTTCTCGATCTATGGAGTGATTTACATCCTTATTGCTTTATTGTTTTCTTTTATATTAAACCTTTCATAAAAAGTAAAAAAATATTAAAACCCAATAAAGATTAGTCTAGTAAGTCTCGGGAATCTGACTTTAAAAGACCCACATTTTAAATCAAATTTTTGAAACCCTATTTTCAATCATTTGTTTGGGGGTGGGGTGTTTGGTTTTTCCATTCTTGATCACTCAACTTCCTATTCTTATTCCTTATGTCATTTAGTCGTGCTTTGATTTGGGTTGACACTATCTATGAATTTAGATTTCTTTCAATCACATAACTTATGCCATTCATTCATTTTGAGGCATTTTCCATCTCCTTATGTGTCAACCACGGTTAGATTTGAGTTTTTTTTTATAGATCATTGGATTTTATTTTCTTTGATGATCATTTTCATAGCTCATTCACCAAAATCGGACCATTAACGAATAAGAAATTTTAGTTTTAAGTTATACGAGGCATAAGACAGGATGGGTATTACGGATTTGTTTTGGGCTTGGGCCTGAAAATTAAAACCCTACGAGGTCACGTGCCATGAACGCGACTCCTTTTTTTAAAGCCCCACGCGTTTTTCCCCTTCTTCTTCCTCGCCTCCACTTAAGAACACCGCCTGAACCAAAGAAAAAAATCAAGCACGCACGCCCTCATATTCAGGCCATATTGAGTGCGCCTGCGCCTTTATCTCCACACACCTACCCTTCCAATTTCAACCGAGTTATTTTTTCACTCTCCCACACCTTAACCATCACCACAATTTCCAATTCCAGATCTCCATGGCTCCTAAAACCCTAAAAATTCTTCCACAACAAGTTTTTTCCAGTGCATAGTTTGCACCTTTCTTCGATACCGAAATACGTATTAGGAAGTGGGAAGGGTTGTGGTATTCTGCTGATGATTTTTATCACCTTGATTTGGTGTTCTCTTTTTACAAGAAGAAGGAGATTAGTGTAGGAACCGTTATGGTTTCGCCGGATGATATACTACGAACCGCGAAAAACCCACGCTCAGCGGAATAAGGGGTGTCACGGTTTGGTTAGAAATTTACCTTTAGATCGGCTAAGATAACTCTGAGAATCCAGAATCAACAACCTCTTGATCTTCTGTTGTATTCCTATGCACAGAGTGGATGTTGTGTGGGCAATGATCTTCCAACCTCTTCTTTCTCACTTGGCCTCTCTCTCTCTCTCTCACAACCTTAGAACCGAATTGGATATGTTTTTGCTTGAGTGATGTCTAAGAGAAAAACGGCCAGAGAAAGATGTTTATTTTTATAGGCTACAATAGGGACCATGAGGAGAAATTAGGGTTGGGCCTCCTAGCGGGCTTGGGCTCCCATGTTCGCCCAGAACACACAGCCTAAGTCCGTCAACAAATGGCTTATTCCACTAAAGGCCATTATTGCACTAACGCCCTAATCCCAAATTACGTGTCAGCGTTTATGGGCTCCATATTATATGCTCGTTGATCTCCCCGTGTTTAAGATATCGAATGCCCGTTGATTAAGTCAAGTTACTGACAACTACATTAATCAAGGTCTTATGTCCTTGAGTAGTACCACTCAACCTCATTGTCATGTCGGATCAAATCCACCTGCAGGGTTTACATGACAATCCTTATGAGCTCCTCAAGGGGACATCATCAGCCTGACTTCTTGCAGGACATAGATTCCTTTTATAATCAACAACACACCTTACATACAATGTCATTACCCAATCCATCGAGTTTGTTGATTCACAAATGAATCTCACTCATTGATGATTTCAAGCAATGTACAATGCACGTAAGTGCCCGTTATTATATCCGGATTAAGAGGATAAGCATTCATAATAATAGAGGCGTTTGCTCTCTTATATAATCAGTATAAAGAGAAACAATCTCAATTGGTCCTGTTCAATACACACAAAGTGTACTAATGTAATCCTATAGTCAAGATAGGCTAATACCATATTATACTACAACCGTACCAATGGTTTGTCCAAATCCATCTAGGTTGTGAACGATTACTTATACTTTATAAGGTACTGATGATATGATCTTTTGTGTGTCACCACACACCATATCATCTACAACATAAAGTATTAGACACATGCATATAACTAATAACATATATAATATGCATAACATTTGCCTATATGATTCTCATTCAAAATATAAAGAATTAGAGTTATTACAAAAGTAATGTTTTTAGTATATAACCCTATCAATTAGTGGTCGTAAGATTGTACTGGATGTCAATGGTAGTCGTAAGGAGTTGACTACAACAATGTTGACTGAGATTATTGGCATTGAGGAAAGAGACATTGTAGTCACCATGTAGGAATCTTAGCTTGGGGGTATCGGTACTTTGATGACGGAGACGGTGTTGGAAGGATGCTACAATTCTGGGTCACATTATGTTCGTCAGTCGTCTCTGAGAAGAAACAAACTGGCGGTGGCTCAGTGGGTTGGTAGGAATGTTATTGCCAGAACGAAAGCCAGTGACATAAATTTGAGTTGTCTGCACATTCTCTAAACCCTTCATAACATAAGGCATGGGTTTTGCATCCTCAAATTTTTATTAAATGAGATTATAGCAGTTGGTCAATTAACCGCAGCTTTCCCTGCATTGATCACGAAGATTATGTTGTATTGGGGATGTGTTCCAGAATCTACTAAGGTTAAGTTGAAGTTGCATGAGAATGCACATATTTATCGAGAGTGTATTCAGAAAGAATGGAATTTGCCTGAAGTTTTGGATGCTGAGATAGAATCGGAGGAGGAAGATGTAGCCTGTTTTGATGCATGAGCCTTGGAAAAGGCTACTACGGATATAGCCTGTTTCTCCTTACTTCATTGTGGCATTCGATCTCTCCATAACCAGTATGAGACGATACGAACAGGCCAACGTTCTCTTAGTGACCTCTGTGAGGCCATCGAGACTAGGCAAAGTACCATTATCCATAACCAAGATAAGCTTCAGTCAAATATTGAGTTGCTCGGTGATAGTCACGAGGATCTCCAAGCTAACATGGAGACTCTCATTCGTACTCAAAATGAGCATTGGGAAGCCATGGATATTTTATGGGAACAATAGCACACATTTCAAGATGAAGTTCTATGATGCCTACCACCTCATGATGGTTCTTCCTCTGCTAACTCCGGAAGGTGTGAGCTTTGTCGACGTAAGACGGATGGCTCTGGCCCTTTCTCCTCTCGCGTGGCTAGTTCCTTTGTATTATTATTTTTATGAAAATCTCCCTGTTTCAGTAGAATTAGTATTCCCAGTTGTTAGTTTAAGTAGTTAATATTGGATTATGTAAGTTAGTTGTTATTTGAATTTCAAGTTGGTTTAATTTTTGTCTACGCATGATATCTATTTTTCATGAATCCCACCCTTCCGACTTGTTTGGGGGTGGCATTATTTGTTTAGCACTGTATTTTACCATATCCACATGTTTTTGGAATTAATATTGCAATGCTTAAGGAATATAGTTTATATGAGCATCCTGCTAATAGAGTGTAGCTAGATTTGGCTACTGTTGTTTGGTGCAACCTCAAGGGTTAGAAGCATCAAGATTGCTATTTTGATTCCATGCTTTAAACCATATATGTTTGGTGCTGGAGTCTGCTCTTAGCTGTTTCTATTTTGGTTTTAGAAGCCCTTTTCTTATTCCATCTCTTTCCTTATCAATTTGGGAACCTTAGGGACCTTTGTTTAAGAAGCTTGTGGTTTATAAATACATGGCACACCATGTACTTCACTCTGCACCTCTCAAATTCATATCACAAGTCTTGCTCAGAACGCGCACACCCTTATATTGCATTAACATAGAGCACACCCGCGTTGTAATCCAGTATCATAGAATTTGATTTTGTCTGCATAGAGCATGCCCGCCCTCTAACATAATTCATTCTGAGCGCGCCCGCGCCCTTTGTTCAACATACATTCAGTACTTTTTTTTTTTGTTTTTCTGCAATAAATTCCAGGAGTTCAGTAGTGTGTTTGTTTGCTATGAAATCTCCTCAAATCATACCGGAGTAGTCCTTTGAAAAATTGATCGAGAGTGACACATATGGGTTCTGGTTCCGCAACATGATTGTGTAGTCAGGATGACAACCTCTAATGGTAAGTGCTGATGAATCTTATTCTCCTGCACTTACTACTTATTTCTATGATAATTGTAGGTTTTTTTATCAACCGGATAGGGAACAAGTGTTCTCTGTCACAATTAATGATGAAACAATGGATTTAATCAAGTTTTGTTAGCCTATGCTATTGGACTTTCTATGCCTATTGCCCAAAACTCATGGGGCTATATGTCTGATAATATGTACATCTACAATTATGAGAACTTCCATGAGACCTACGGGGTAGGGATTTTTCGTGTAGAGGACCAAGGGTAATATAATGTAGCCCTTGGTAGCCTGTCCCTTAACTTAGGCACTATTATGTTATTTATTATGTTGAATATTTTAGGGGAATGGCATTTTTCTTCTATGAATAACTCCACTTGTGACGTCTTCCTTGCTCTAGCTGAGGTACGTATGATGTATGACCTTCCCCACACCTTAGTGTCTAGTTTAGCACGAGCCCATAGTTTGAAGCATAAGTACCTTCTTATGCCTGTCTTGGTTTGTCGCATAATGATATGTTTCTTTCCTGAGTTCTGTACCCATTTCATGGATTGGGTTGGAGTTGATATTATGAGACCCACCAATTGCATTGTAGGCTCTTTTCATGCTATGATTTGGCTGGGGTGGCGGCTACAACCTCATTGGGTTGCCCCTTACACCCCATCCGACCAAGTGGCGCTTAATAGGTTAGAAAAGGTAGATGATAAATGGCGTGAGGCCTGGCAGATTATCATGGCTTCGCAGGACGCAAAGGAACCTCACTTATTTATAGGAGGGGAGGACAACACTTACTGCTGGATATAAGGTAAGTTTTACTTTATGTTAATGTCTGTTTATGTCCCAAGCAATTTAGTTCTTGTTATTCCCATAACGGGTGGAACTCATATAGGAGTTGCGTCTATTTTTCTTTACCTATATTAGTATGTTCTGAATTTGTTTTGTAGGTGCTCTAAAATTTTCACGCGTTTCCAAGGTATTTTCTTTCCTTCTTATTTCTATACTTTGAGGACAAAACATGTTTTTGTTTGGGGGTGGCATAGAAACATGCGGAATTTAAGGCACCTATTAGGATATATATATGTATCATATGCACTTTGCTTTCTAGTAAAATATTAAAAAAATAATAAATAAATAAATAAAAAGTATTTATACTATGCACTTAGGAATATTGGTATTGTTTCTTTTTTTGTGATGATACTAGTCTAGAAGTTTCACGTTAGCTCTTAAATTAGAATAGTTTTTAGAAACTTAGGTTAATATGTAGGTAATAGTCATTGCATCTTTCCATAAATATATTGCATGAGCATCTATGTTTGTATTGGAAGTAAGTTTCTGAAACCTAGGCTAGAATACTTATTATTTTACAAATCCTGTGAGAATATAGCCTAAAAGCCTTAAATGAGTGAAATATCTGAGTAATGACACAAGGGAGAAGTAAATTCAGAATAGAGAAATCACACGTCCACTTGCTTGATCACTATACCATATCCAAAGTGAGAATTTAGACCCTTTTTGAATCGATATAGTGATAAACGTAAAATGAATAGTTTTACCTACGAATAAATGAAACAATTCTAACGCAAGTAAAAGTAAAACTGAACTTTGTCTAAGGGACTATTTATCAAAGATTTCTACTCTCGATTTTATCGAAATAGAGTTGGAGTAAAAGATTCGTTCCACTCCTAGTTCTTTAGAATTAGCATTTCCTAAGATTATCAATCTATCCAAAGTCAATGAGAGATTTACGAATTTATACTACGATGCAAATTATACTCAAATACTTAACTATGATAATTCAACTACGACAATACTAAATTGATACTATGATAAGGAATTAGGGGCGATTGATTCCACCTTAACTCGACTTAATTTACTAACGAAGAATCGTCATAATCTGAATTGAACTGCTTTCGCATAATAATTGGTTCTTCCTAATCCCTAGTTGTTCATGGTAATCTCTACCAACTAACATCTAGCATGTGAAACAATCAAACCCATTCTCATGGTGAACTAATCGTTTCTAGAATGGAATGGAAATTACGACTACTCTACGCTAACACAAATCAAGCTTCATCAAGGCTTCTTCAACCCCCTCTAATGGAGGTTTAGCCTAGAATTATTATGCTATCATTTTCTAATGAAATTAAACAAGACATGGTATAAAGATTCTAAATTTTCTATATTGAATAATGACAGAATTCAAATCTAACTTAACAACTAAGAAATGATTAACAACTAAGTAATTTAATTTAGAGCTAAGTACTTTAATAAATCAAAATCGAAATTATGAAGAACTAACTATTTTATTAATCTAATAAAGAATTATCAATAATTCAATAAAAATTTTAAAAACAAGATAATCTAAAACTAATTACTTGAATCTAAAAACTAGATCTAAAACTAGTCTCTAATGGCTACTTTCTATCCTAAGCTAATTAATTCTTCAGAGCTAAGTCTTGTGTGTTGAAATGGAGGAGACCAGATCCACATTTTCGTGCATGGGTTGAGGAGCCATGTTTCGGGCCAGAAAATCGAGCCCAAAACCCAATTTCTTCAGTCCACATAGGCCTTTTCAGCTAGATTTTACTTCCATAGACTTTTCGTCCACTTATACTCATTTGATTGGGTCAAGGCTTAGACCATTGGAAAGCTGATTCCAAGCCGGTCGTTTTGACATAAGGTAGGCTTAATTCCAAGGTCTGAGTCTAAAGATACGGTCTTCGGAAGTTCTACTGACTTTTGTGTGCTGTTTCTACCCGCGTTGACTTTGCCTTTTCAGCTTTGGCCGGGCTTTACAAAGGCTTTTTCTCCTTGAATCTGGGCCTTTACTCACAGAACTTCTTAGCAACCAACCCTTGCTCCTTTATCTCGCCAAAGTGACACATTTCTGCACATAATTGACTTTAATACCTGAAATACATAAAAGCACGTAATCAGCATTAACTCTTATTTATTACTCGCATAATTGGTCTAAAAGTATTATTATTAAGGGGTTAAAACTACAGTTTTGCGCTCTTATCATATAGTCAGAAATTTAAACCTATTTGAAATTATTTTTCGCTAGTCGCCCTTCTAAGCCTTTCTTTAGCCTTTTCATAGACCACAAATCCTTTACCCTTTTATGAAAACAAAATAAAAATAAAATCAGCCTACCCATTTTAGGAATGAGTATGAGAATTAGGATGAAATGGAGAAAAGAAAATAGAAAGACCTGTGGAAAACCAAGAATTTGTTACTTGCTTCAAATAAGAAAAGAAAAGAAAGTTTCTATCCAAAGAAAAGAAAAAAATAATAATAAAATAAAAAGTTAGAACTCTAAAAACAGAATCAAAGGAGTCAAAAGCCAAAAGAAAAAAAAATGGCTAAAGATGGAAACAAAGTGTGGAAGCAAAGTAAGAACAAGGTTTTTTCTAGTTATATATTTTGAAAATCCTATTATCTCAGACTTGTCCTTTTGAATATCTTTTTTTTTTTTTTTTTTTGATAAGCGAGGTTTTTAGAGAGGTCCCCTACCCCTTTTATTGAATAATAAAATTTTAAAAATCGCTTGTTACATTCTCACTCTCTCAGATATTACTTACCCCTAGCACCATCATATATTATTTTTTTTATATCCTCCGTGAATAAACTAGGTACTAATTCTATGTAATTACATGGTGGAATATTTGCTGCAATAGCATCAGCAAGCTTGTTCGACTCCCTAAACACTTGAATGATGCTAAACTGTTCAAATTGGGCTTTCATCTACATAATGGGCCGCTTCATTTTCTTTGCCTGCCATGGGTGCTGACACGTGTCGGTCAAAAAAGAAATTACACTCATAGAATCAGTCTGCGCGCGAATTCTTCTCATTCCTTTACTCAGCGCCATCTTCATCCCCCTCTCTACAACTTCCAGCTCAATAAGATCGATCGAGTTTTTTTCCGCTCTGCCATGGCTTGCCACAATTACATCCCTTCCATTGTCACGAATCACAGCTGCCCATCCCCCTAATGTTCCTCTCAGTGTTCCGTCTGTATTGAGAATGTGCGTTCCATCTTCTGCTTTCTGCCATTGTACAAACCTCCATTTCCTTTGCTGAATATACACTTCAACATTCCATATTTCAATGAATCTTTCGATTTCTGGTCCATACTTCATCTTTATTTCTATCGCCTTCAGTTTTGTTCTTACATCCCCAATCAATACTCGAGTTATCTGCTGAACATTCACTGCCTTATTCTCAAAAATTCTGTCATTTCTTGATTTCCATATCCAATAATTGAATCCATTCCACATTAGTCTCATGACATCCTTTTCTATTCCTTTCCCCTGCAAAACAGCTTATATCCATACTATTTCCCTTTCCCATGTAGTTTCTATAGTTCTGTTGTACCCCATTTTCTGAAGTAATATTCCCCACAGAGATTGTGGTATGAAACAAGAGTGGAATATATGCTCCTTTGTTTCAGTTTCTCTCCAACAGAATATGCACACATCTGAGTCAACAACCTTCTGTAATTTCTTTTTCTACAGAGTTTTAAGCCCCCCTTAGCGCCATCCAGCTGATGAAAGAATGTCTGGGTATTTTATTTGAGAACCACACCAGTTTATGCCACTGCACTTCTTGCTTCATTCCTCTCAAACTGTCATAAGTGTCCCTCATATTATATTTCCCATTTGTTGTTGTAGACCAAACAATGTTATCTTCATCCCCCATTATGTCTACTTCATTTTCTGCTACATCAGTAATCTCCCTTATGTGGCTTTTTACATTATTCAAAAATTCCCAGTTGCCATCTGAAATGCAGTTCGATACTTTTACATGTCTGTTGTAGCTCAAGTCATATAACAATACTTGCAGAAACTTCTCCCTTAAAATTCCAAACGGATGCCATGGTTCATTCCAGAAGCTTGTCTCTCTGCCATTGCCTATCTGATGAAGAACTATAGCTGAAGCTTCTTTCCTTACTTTAAGTATATTCCTCCAGCTTAAGTAACAATCACTTGGTGTTTTCAGCTACCAAAATTCTCTCCCCCTGACTAGATGCTTCTGTACCCACTGTACCCACAAGTTGTCAGTCCTTGTAATGAGCTTCCATAGCGGCTTCATTGTTGCTGCTTGGTTAACCTTCTCTATATTGTGTATCCCTAGCCCACCTTCCTCATATGGGTAACAGAGATCATCCCATCCTATCAAGGCATGAGATTGTTTACAGTCTGGACCTGTCCATAAGAAATTCCTAAAACCATCACCTAATCCCCGCAACACCTAATAAAGACTCTAGCTCAATTAGGAATAGGTTGGTGTGATAGTAAGTGGCAGATGTGTTTGATCGACCTCGGCTCCCTTGTACGTTATTGAGATTGTGAAGAAAAGTGTGCCTACTGCATACTGAAGTGAGTGAAACTTTAGTGGAAAATTAAGAGTATTTTTGTCTTGACATATTTGTGAGGACCTACTAAATGATGATATTCCAAAGTTTCAGAAATGGATATGTTATTCCATTTCATAGCATAGTTCAATATAAATATGTGTGTGTGTGTGTGTGTGTTTATCCATAGATGATTTGATTATTATGCATGTTTTAGCTTAGGTTTCGAATTAATTATTCTTTATTCATTTCTAGTGAAATGTATAGATATCTGAGAATAAATAAGGAAACATTAATTTTATTTCTTAGTCGTTATAGTGTAAATGAAGTTTGAAAGTATTTTCTTTGTAAAACTCTCACGAGGCTATAACTCGTCCACCAGAGAAATCCTAGTGGTTTAAGGTTTTATTGTATATGGTCAATGCAATCGCACTCGGCGAAACGAGATTAGTTAGAACTCCATTTTTGGTCATTTATTTTAATTTCTCATCTTTGCTTGAGAACAAGCAAAATGCTGTTTGGGGGTGGTTTGGTAAGAGCGCAAAACTATAGTTTTAACCCCTTAATAATATTACATTTAGACCAATTATATTTATAATAAATAAGAGTTAGTAATATTTACGTACTTTTGTGTATTTCAGGTCTTGGAGTCAACTATGTGAAGAAATATGTCACTTTTGCAAGAGAAAGGATAAAAAATTGGTTGCTAAGAAGTTCTATGGTTAAAGCCCAAGTTTCAAGGAGAAAAAACGTTTTTAAAGCCCAGTCAAAGTCAACACGGGCAGAAATAGAGAATAAAAGTCAACAGAACTTCCGCAGGCCATATCTTTGGACTCAAACCTCAAAATTGGGCCTATTATATGTCAAAACGACTGCCTTGGAAAGCGCTTTCTAATGGTCCAAGTCTTGATCCAATCAGAGGAGTAAAAGTGGACAAAAAGGTTATTTCAATAATTTCCAGCAGAGAAACCCTTTCTCGACTTCAGTAATTAAGTTTTGGGCTTGATTTAGTGGCCCAAAACATAGCTCCAAAGCCCATGCACGAAATTGTAAACCTAGCCCTCTCCTATATAAAGAGGACTAAGGAAAAACTTTAAACCTGTCCTACCTCTTCTCTTTAGTCTAACCTAGTTTATGTTTTATTAGCCTAGTCATCATTAATACAATTCAATTTATTTTCAATACAAGTATTCCTTTAAATTATGTCATCTTCTTCTTATTATTCATTCCATGATGGTCTAATGAACCATAGCTAAACCACTATTAAAGGAGTTTCATTGAAGCTTCGATGAAGACTTGTTGTGTTAGTATAGAATAGTTGTATTTAAGAGCTTCAAGTCTACGGTTTTCTATTTAGTAATAAGTAAAATAACCCTATACTAAAGGGTTGTTCATTCACCATGAGAAAGGGTTTCAACTTCCTCTCAGTGTCGAAAATTCAACGGTCAAAGTCAACAGTCAATGTCAAAGTCAACGATCAATAACAACGCAAGGGTCCAAAAACTCAAAAGATCAGGAAACACTCCAAAGCTTCGAAGACCAAGGACTCAACCCTTTGCAAGAAAAGGATTCCATGTTTTGCATTCATTCAAATACAAGCACACACGTAGATGCACTCATTCTAATGCAAGCTCGCATGTAGTTGTGTTAATTCAATCAATCAAGTGTTTTGCATTCATTCTAATGCAAGCTCACAAGTAGATGCATTCAATCAAGTGTTTTGCATTCATTGAATCAATCAATTCTTTTGCATTCATTCTAATTGATCAGTTCCAAAATATGCTTTTTTATTCTCTTGTAATGTTTCTATTACGTCAAATTATATAATCAATAATGTACAAAACTCATGTTCTTATCACTTTTTCAGGATACGAGCCTATTTTGGGCCAAATATCTCAAATGACGTGATCTAGAGCCAAAAGGAACATAAAAGGGACCTTAAGGGACAAACGAGCAAAACTGTCGAAAAGTCAATGGTCAAAGTAAACAATCAACGTCAAAGTGAACGGTCAAAGACAACTAAATGGTCCAAAAACTTAAAAGATCAGGAAACACTCCAAGGCTTCATGGACTAAGGACTCAACCCTTTGCAAGACAAGGATTCCATGTTTTGCATTCATTCAAATACAAGAACACAGGTAGATGCATTCAATCAAGTGTTTTGCATTCATTCTAATGCAAGCTCGCTTGTAGATGCGTTAATTCAATCAATCAAGTGTTTTGCATTTATTCTAATGCAAGCTTACAAGTAGATGCATTCAATCAAGTGTTTTGCATTCATTCAAATAATCAAGTGTTTTGTATTCATTTTAATTGATCAGTTCCTAAATATGCATTTTTATCTTCTTGTAATGATTCAATTATGTCAAATTATATAATCAATAATGTACAAAACTTATGTTCATATCGCGTTTTCAGGATACAAGCCTATTTTGGTTCAAATAACTCAAATGACGTGATCTAAAGCCAAAAAGAGCATAAAAGGTATCTTATGGGACAACTGAGAAAAAATGCCAAAAAGTTAATGGTCAAAGTTAAAGTGTACGGTCAAAATCTAATCAAGTGTCCAAAAACTCAAAAGCTCAAGAAACACTCCAAGGTTTCAAAAACCAAGGACTCAACTCAACCATTTGCAATACAAGGACTCCATGTTTTGCATTCATACTAATGCAAGCTCACAAGTAGATACATTCAATCAAGTGTTTTGCATTCATTCTAATACGAGCTCACTTGTAGATGCATTAATTCAATCAATCAAGTGTTTTGCATTCATTCTAATGCGATCTCACAAGTAGATGCATTCAGTCAAGTGTTTTGCATTCATTGAATCAATCAAGTGTTTTGCATTCATTCTAATTGATCAATTCCTGAATATGTGTTTTTATCTTCTTGTAATGTTTCGATTATGTCAAATTATATAATCAATAATGTACAAAACTCATGTTCTTATCGCTTTTTCAGCATACAAGCCTATTCTTAGCCAAATATCTCAAATGACGTGATCTAGAGCCAAAAGGAACATAAAAGGGACCTTATGGGACAACTGAGAAAAAGTTTCGAAAAGTCAACAGTCCACATCAAAGTTAACGATCAAAGACAACTCAAGGGTCCAAAAACTCAAAAGATCAGGAAACACTCCAAGGCTTCAAGGACAAAGGACGCAACCCTTTGCAAGACAAGGATTCCATGTTTTACATTCATTCAAATACAAGCACACATGTAGATGCATTCATTCTAATGCAAGCTCACAAGTAGATGCATTCAATCAAGTGTTCTTCATTCATTAAATCAATCAAGTGTTTTGCATACTAGACGAAATACCTCAAATGACGTGATCTAGAGCCAAAAGGAGCCTAAAAGCGGCCTTATGGGACAACTTAGAAAAAGTGCCTTAAAGTCAACGGTCAAAGTCAACAGTTAAAGTCAAATTCATCGGTCAAAATCAACTAAAGGGTCCAATAACTCAAAAGCTCAAGAAACACTCCAAGAAATCAAGGACTAAGGACTCAACTCAACCCTTGGCAAGCCAAGGACTTCACGTTTTCATTATCAAAATAATAATATCTAGTTCTATACATCAAACACCATCCCAAAAACAATAGAAGAACAAAAAAAAAGTGCGGTTTTCTCCATCACCATTCTTCCCACATAGATTTATGATGACCAACTTTAAAACCCCAACTTTCCACGACTCTCAACATGTCACAAATGCAAGCTCACACGTAGATGCATTTAACCAAGTGTTTTGCATTCATTCAATCAATAAGGTGATGCATTCATTCTTAAGCCAGCTCACCTGTAGATGCATTCAATCAAGTGTTTTGCATTCATTCAAATGCAAGCTCGCTTGTAGACGCGTTCATTCAATCAATCAAGTGGTTTGCATTCTTTTTAATGCAATCTCGCACGTCGGTGCATTCAATCAAATATTTTGAATTCATTCTAATGCAATTTCACACGTAGATGCATTCAATCAAGTTTTTTCATTCATTCTAATGCAAGCTCGCTTGTAGATGCGTTAATTCAATCAATCAAGTGTTTTACATTCATTCTAATTAAAGCTTTCAAGTAGATGCATTCAATCAAGTGTTTTGCATTCATTCAATCAATCAAGTGTTTTGTATTCATTCTAATTGATCAGTTCCGAAATATGCATTTTTATCTTCTTTTAATGATTTATTTACGTCAAATTATATAATCAATAATGTTCAAAACTCATGGTCTTATCGCCTTTTCAGGATACAAGCCTAATCTAGTTGAAATACCTCAAATGACTTGATCAAAATAAAAAAGGAGCCTAAAAGGGGTCTTATGGGACAACAGAGAAAAAGTGCGAAAAAGTCAGCGGTCAATGTCAAAGTGTACGGTCGAATTGTACTCAGGTGTCCAAAAACTCAAAAGCTCAGGAAATACTCCAAGGCTTCAAAATCCAAGGACTCAACTCAACCATTTGCAGGATAAGGACTCCATGTTTTGCATTCATACTAATACAAGCTCACAAGTAGATGCATTCAATCAAGTGTTTTGCATTGATTATAATGAGAGATCGCTTGTATATTCGTTAATTAATTCAATCAAGAGTTTTGCATTCATTCTAATGCAAGCTTACAAGTAGATGATTTCAATCATGTGTTTTGCATTCATTCAATCAATCAAGTGTTTTGTATTCATTCTAATTGGTCAGTTCCCAAATATGCATTTTTATCCTCTTGTAATGATTCAATTATGTCAAATTATATAATCAATAATGTACGAAGCTCATGTTCTTATCTCTTTTTCAAGATACAATACAATTCTAGACCAAATACCTTCAATGACGTGGAGTAGAGCGAAAAGGAGCCTTAAAGGGATTTTATGGGACAACTGAGAAAAAGCGCCAAAAAGTCAACAGTCAAACTCTACACAAGTGTCCAAAAACTTAAAAAGCTCAGGAAACACTTCAAGGCTTCAAAAACCAAGGACTCAACTCATCCCTTTGCAATACAAGGACTCCAAGTTTTGCATTAATAGAAATGAAAGCTCACAAGTAGATGCGTTTAATCAAGTGTTTTGCATTCATTATAAAGCAAGCTCACTTGTAGATGCGTTAATTTAATCAATCAAGTGTTTTGCATTCATTCTAATGCAAACACACCAGTAGATGCATTCTATCAAGTGTTTTGCATCTATTGAATCAATCAAGTGTTTTTTATTCATTCTAATTGATCAGTTCCAAAATATGCATTTTTATCATCTTGTAATGTTTCGATTATGTCAGATTTTATAATCAATAATATGCAAAACTCATGTTCTTATCGCTTTTTTAGGATACAAGCCTATTATTGGCCAAATATCTCAAATGATGTGATCTAGAGCCAAAACGAACATAAAAGAGACCTTATGGGACAACTGAGAAAAAGTGTTGAAAAGTCAAAGGTCAAAGTTAACATTCAACGTCAATATCAACGATCAAAGACAACTCAGGGGTCCAAAAACTCGAAAGATCTGGATACACTCCAAGGCTTCAAGGAGCAAGGACTCAACCCTTTCCAAGACAAGGATTCCATGTTTTGCATTCATTCAAATACAAGCACACACATAGAAGCATTCATTCTAATGCAAGCTTGCTTGTAGTTGCGTTAATTCAATCAATCAAATGTTTTGTATTCATTCTAATGCAAGCTCACAAGTAGATGCATTCAATCAAGTGTTTTGCATTCATTCTAATTGATCAGTTCATAAAGATGTATTTTTATCCTCTTGTAATGTTTCGATTATGTAAAATTATGTAATCAATAATGTAAAAAACTATTGTTCTTCTCGCTTTTTCAGGATACAAGCCTATTCTGGGCCAAATATCTCAAATGACGTGATCTAGAGCCAAAAGGAACAGAAAAGGGATCTTATGGGACAACTGAGAAAAAGTGTTGAACAGTCAATGGTAAAAGTCAACAGTCAATGATCAAAGACAACTCAAGGGTTCAAAAACTTAAAAGATCAAGAAACACTCCAAGGCTTCAAGGACCAAGGACTCAACCCTTTGCAAGAGAAGAATTCCAAGTTTTACATTCATTCAAATACAAGCACACACGTAGATGCATTTAATCAAGTGTTTTGCATTCGCTCTAATGCGAGCTCACTTGTTGTTGCGTTCACTCTATCAATCAAGTGTTTTGCATTCATTCTAATGCAAGCTCAGAAGTAGATGCATTCATTATAATTGATTAGTTCCCAAATATGCATTTTTATCCTCTTGTAATGCTTCAATTTTGTCAAATTATATAATCAAGAATGTACAAAATTCATGTTCTTATCGCTTTTTCAGGATACAAGCAAATACTAGACGAAATACCTCAAATGACTTGATCTAGAGCCAAAAGAAGCCTAAAAGGGGCCTTATATGACAACTGAGAAAAAGTGTTGAAAAGTCAACGGTCAAAGTCAACAGTCGAAGTCAAATTCATCGGTCAAAATAAACTAAAGGGTCCAATAACTCAAAAGCTCAAGAAACACTCCAAGGCTTTAAGGAGTAAGGACTCAACTCAACACTTGGCAAGACAAGGACTCCATGTTTTCATTATCAAAACAATAATACCTACTTCTATATATCAAACACCAACCCAAAAACAACAAAAGAACAAAAAAAAGTGCGGTTTTCTCTATCACCATTCCTCCCACATATATTTAAGAAGAACAACTTTAAAACGCCAACTTACCACGAATCTCAACATGTCACTAATGCAAGCCCACACGTAGATGCATTTTACCAAGTGTTTTGCATTCATTCAATCAATAAGGTGATGCATTCATTCTAATGCCGGCTCACCCATAGGTGCATTCAATCAAGTGTTTTGCATTCATTCGAATGCAAGCTCGCTTGTAGAGGCGTTCATTCAATCAATCAAGTGGTTTGCATGCTTTTTAATGCAATCTAGCACGTAGGTGCATCCAATCAAATGTTTTAAATTCATTCTAATATAAGTTCTCACGTAGAAGCATTCAATCAAGCTTTTTGCATTCATTCTAATGCAAGCTTGTTTGTAGATGCGTTAATTCAATCAATCAAGTGTTTTGCATTCATTCTAATTAAAGCTTTCAAGTAGATGCATTCAATCAAGTGTTTTGTATTCATTCTAATTGATCAGTTCCTAAATTTACGTTTTTATCCTCATGTAATGATTCAATTATGTTAAATTATATAATCAATAATGTTCAAAACTCATGGTCTTATCTTGTTTTCAAGATACAAGCCAATTCTGGTTGAAATACCTCAAATGGCGTGATATGAAGTTAAAAAGAGCCTAAAAGGGATCTTATGGGACAACTGAGAAAAAGTGCCAAAAAGTCAATGGTCAAAGTCAAAGTGTATGGTCAAAGTCTACTCAGGAGTCAAAAACTCAAAAGCTCAGGAAACACTCCAAGGCTTCAAAAACAAAGGACTCAACTCAACGTTTTGCAAGACAAGGTCTCTATATTTTGCATTCATACTAATGCAAGCTCACAAGTAGATGCATTCAATCAAGAGTTTTGCATTGATTATAATGTTAGCTCGCTTGTAGATGCGTTAATTAATTCAATCAAGTGTTTTGCATTCAGTCTAAAGCAAGCTTACAAGTAGATGAATTCAATAAAGTGTTTTGCATTCATTCAATCAATCAAGTGTTTCGTATTCATTCCAATTGATCAGTTCCCAAATATGCATTTTTATCCTCTTGTAATGATTCAATTATGTCAAATTATATAATCAATATTGTACGAAGCTCATGTTCTTATCGCTTTTTCAGGATACAATACAATTCTGGACCAAATACCTTCAATGACGTGATCTAGAGCCAACAGGTGTCCAAAAATTCAAAAATCAAGCTCACAAGTTGATGCATTCAATCAAGTGTTTTGCATTCATTATAATGCGAGCTCGCTTGTAGATGCGTTAATTCAATCAATCAAGTGTTTTGCATTCATTCTAATGCAAGCTCACAAGTAGACGCATTAAATCAAGTCTTTTGCATTTATTGAATCAATCAAGTGTTTTGCATTCATTATAATTGATCAGTTCCCAAAAATGCATTTTTATCCTCTTGTAATGTTTCGATTATGTCAAATTATATAATCAATAATGTACAAAAGTCATGTTCTTATCATTTTTTCAGGGTACAAGCCTATTCTTGGCCAAATATCTCAAATGATGTGATCTAGAGCCAAAATGAACAAAAAAGGGACCTTATCGGACAACTAAGAAAAAGTGTCGAAAAGTCAACGGTCAAAGTCAGTCAACGATCAAAGACAACTCTATGGTCCAAAAACTCAAAAGATCATGAAACACTCTAGAGCTTCTAGGACCATGGACTCAACCTTTTGCAAGTAAAGGATTCCATGTTTTGCATTCTTTCAAATACAAGCACACACGTAGATGCATTCAATCAAGTGTTTTGCATTCATTCTAATGCAAGCTCACAAGTAGATGCATTCAATCAAGTGTTTTGCATTCATTCTAATTGATCAGTTCCCAAATATGTATTTTTATCCTCTTGTAATGTTTCGATTATGTCAAATTATATAATCAATAATGTACAAAACTCATGTTCTTATCGCTTTTTCAGGATATAAGCCCATTCTTGGCCAAATATCTCAAATGACATGCTCTAGAGCCAAAAGAAATATAAAAGGGACCATATGGGATTGCTGAGAAAAAGTTTCGAAAAGTCAACCGCCAATGTCAAAGTCAACGGTTAAAGACAACTCAAGGGTCCAAAAACTTAAAAGATCAGGAAACTCTCCAAGGCTTCAAGGAACAACGATTCAACCCTTTGCAAGACAAGGATTCCGTGTTTTGCATTTGTTCAAATACAAACACACTCATAGATGCATTCATTTTAATGCAAGCTTGCTTGTAGTTGCGATAATTCAATCAATCAATTGGTTTGCATTCATTCTAATGCAAGCTCCCAAGTAGATGCATTCAATCAAGTATTTTGCATTCATTGAATCAATCAAGTGTTTTGAATTCATTCTAATTGATCAGTTCCCAAATATGTATTTTAATCCACTTTTCAACGGTCAACTGAGAAAAGGGACCTTATGGGACAACTGAGAAAAGTGTCGAAAAGTCAACGGTAAAAAACAACTCAAAGGTCCAAAAACTCAAAAGATCAAGAAACACTCCTAGGCTTCAAGGACCAATGACTCAGCCCTTTGCAAGACAAGGATTCAATGTTTTGCATTCATTCAAAAACAAGCACACACGTAGATGCATTCAATCAAGTGTTTTGCATTCATTCTAATGCAAGCTCGTTTGTAGCTACGCTCATTCAATCAATCAAGTGGTTTGCATTCTTTTTAATGTAATCTCTCACGTAGATGCATTCAATCAAATGTCTTGAATTTATTCTAATGCAAGCTCACACGTAGATGCGTTCAATCAAGTATTTTGTATTCATTCTAATGCAAGTTTGCTTGTAGATGCGTTAATTCAATCAATCAAGTGTTTTGCATTCATTCTAATGCAAGCTTACAAGTAGATGCATTCAATCATGTGTTTTGCATTCATTCAATTAATATAGTGTTTTGTATTCATTCTAATTGATCAGTTCCTAAATATGCATTTTCTTCCTCTAGTAATGATTCAATTATGTCAAATTATATAATCAATAATAAACAAAACTCATGTTCTTATCGTGTTTTCAGGATACAAGCCTATTCTGGTTCAACTACCTCAAATGACGTGATCTAAAGCTAAAAAGAGCCTCAAAGGGATCTTATGGGACAACTGAGCAAAAGTGCCAAAAAGTCAACGATCAAAGTCAAAGTTTACGGTCAAAGCCTACTTAGGTGTCCAAAAACTCAAAAGCTCAGGAAACACTCCAAGGCTTCAAAAACCAAGGACTCAACTCCTTTCCAAGACACGGACTCCATGTTTTGCATTCTTACTAATGCAAGCTCACAAGTAGATGCATTCAATCAAGTGTTTTACATTCATTTATAATGCGACCTCGCTTGTAGATACGTTAATTAATTCAATCAAGTGTTTTGCATTCATTCTAAAGCAAGCTTACAAGTAGATGCATTCAATCAAGTGTTTTGTATACATTCTAGTTGACCAGTTCCCAAATATGCATTTTTATCTTCTTGTAATGATTCAATTATTTCAAATTATATAATCAGTAATGTACGAAACTCATGTTCTTATCATTTTTTTAGGATACAAAACTATTCTGGACCAAATACCTTAAATGACATGATCTAGATCTAAAAGGAGCCTAAAAGGGATCTTATGGGACAACTGAGAAAAAGTGCCAAAAACTCAACGGTCAAAGTCAAAGTGTACGGTCAAATTCTACTAAGGAGTCGGAAAACTCAAAAGCTCAGGAAACACTCCAAGGCTTCAAAAACAAAGGACTCAACTCAACCCTTTACAAGACAAGGACTCCATGTTTTGCCTTCATACTAATACAAGCTTACAAGTAGATGCATTCAATCAAGTGTTTTGCATTGATTCTAATGCATCCTTACAAGTAGATGAATTCAATCAACTGTTTTGCATTAATTCAATCAATCAAGTGTTTTGTATTCATTCTAATTGATTAGTTCCCAAATATGCATTTTTCTCCTCTTATAATGATTCAATTATGTCAAATTATATAATCAATAATATACCTTCAATGACGTGATCTAGAGCCAAAAGGAGCCTAAAAGGGATCTTATGGGACAACTGAGAAAAAGTGCCTAAAAGTTAATGGTCAAAGTCTACACAGGTGTCCAAAAAGTCAAAAAGCACAGGAAACACACCAAGGCTTCAAAAACCAAGGACTCAACTCATCCCTTTGGAAGACAAGGACTCTAAGTTTTGCATTCGTACTAATGCAAGCTCACAAGTAGATGCATTCAATCAAGTGTTTTGCATTCATTCTAATGCGAGCACACTTGTAGATGCGTTAATTCAATCAATCGATTTTTATGCATTCATTATAATGCATGTTCATAAGTAGACGCATTAAATCAAGTGTTTTGCATTAATTATAATTGATCAATTCCCAAATATGCGTTTTTATCCTCTTGTAATGTTTCGATTATGTCAAATTATATAATCAATAATGTATAAAACTTATATTCTTATCGCTTTTTCAGGATACATGCCAATTCTGGTTTAAATATCTCAAATGACGTGATCTAAAGCCAAAAGGAGCCTAAAAGGGATCTTATGGGACAACTGAGAAAAAGTGCCAAAAAGTCAACGGTCAAAGTCTACTCATGTGTCCAAAAATTCAAATGGTCGGGAAACACTCCAAGGCTTCAAAAACCAAGGACTCAACTCAACCCTTTGCAGGACAAGGACTCCATGTTTTGCATTCATACTAATGCAAGCTCACAGGTAGATGCATTCAATCAAGTGTTTTGCATTGATTATAATGCGAGCTCGCTTGTAGATGCGTTAATTAATTCAATCAAGTGTTTTGCATTCATTCTAATGCAAGCTTACAAGTAGGTGAATTCAATCATGTGTTTTGTAGTCATTCAATCAATCAAGTGTTTTGTATTCATTCTAATTTATCAGTTCTCAAATATGCGTTTTTATCCTCTTGTAATGATTCAATTATGTCAAATTATTTAATAAATAATGTATGAAGCTCATGTTCTTATTGCCTTTTCAAGATACAATACAATTCTGGAACAAATACATTCATTGACGTGGACTATAGCCAAAAGGAGCCTAAAAGGGATCTTATGGGACAATTGAGTAAAAGTGCCAAAAAGTCAACGATCAAAGTCTACACAGGTGTCCAAAAACTCAGAAAGCCCAGGAAACACTCTAAGGCTTCAAAAACCAAGGACTCAACTCATCCCTTCGCAATACAAGGACTCCATGTTTTGCATTCATAAAAATTCAAGCTCACAAGTAGATGTGTTTAGTCAAGTGTTTTGCATTCATTATAAAGCAAACTCGCTTATAGATACGTTAATTTAATAAATTAAGTGTTTTGCATTCATTCTAATGCAAGCATACAAGTTGATGCATTCTATCAAGTGTTTTGCATTCACTGAATCAAACAAGTGTTTTGCATTCATTATAACTGATCAGTTCCCAAATATGCATTTTTAACCTCTTCTAATGTTTCGATTATGTCAAATTTTATAATCAATAATGTACAAAACTCATGTTCTTATCGCTTTTTCAGTATACAAGCCTTTTCTTAGCCAAATATCTCAAATGACGTGATCTAGAGCCAAAACGAACATAAAAGGGACCTTATGGGACATCTGAGAAAAAATGTTGAAAAGTCAACTGTCAAAGTCAATAGTCAACGTCAAAGTCGACGATCAAAGACAACTCAAGGGTCCAAAAACTCAAAATATCAGGATACACTCCAAGGCTTCAAGGACCAAGGACTCAACCCTTTGCAAGACAAAGATTCCATATTTTGCATTCATTCAAATACAAGCACACATGTAGATGCATTTGTTCTAATGCAAGCTCACTTGTAGTTGCGTTAATTTAATCAATCAAATGTTTTGTATTCATTCTAATGCAAGCTCACAAGTAGATTCATTTAATCAAGTGTTTTGCATTCATTGAATCAATCAAGTGTTTTGCATTCATTTCAATTAATCAGTTCCCAAAGATGAGTTTTTATCCTCTTGTAATGTTCAATTATGTAAAATTATACAATCAATACTGTACAAAACTCATGTTCTTATCACTTTTTCAGGATACAAGCCTATTCTTAGCCAAATATCTCAAATGATGTGATCTAGAGCCGAAAGGAACATAAAAGGGACCTTATGGGACAACTGAGAAAAAGTGTCAAAAAGTCAATGGTCAAAGTCAACAGTTAACGTCAAAGTCAACGGTCAAAGACAACTCAAAGGTCTAAAAACATGAAAGATCAGGAAACACTCCAAGGCTTCAAGGACCAAGGACCCAACCCTTTGCAAGACAAGGAATCCATGCTTTGCATTCATTCAAATACAATCAAACACGAAGATGCATTCAATCAAGTGTTTTGCATTCATTCTAATGCAAGCTCGCTTTTAGTTGCGTTCATTCTATCAATAAAGCGTTTTGCATTCATTCTAATGCAAACTCACAAGTAGATGCATTCATTCTAATTGATCAGTTCCCAAATATGCATTTTTATCCTATTGTAATGCTTCAATTTTGTCAAATTATATAATAAAGAATGTACAAAATTCATGTTTTTATCGCTTTTTCAGGATACAAGCCAATACTGGACGAAATACCTCATATGACGTAATCTAGAGAGAAAAGGAGCCTAAAAGGGGATTTACGGGACAACTGAGAAAAAGTGCTGAAAAGTAAACGGTCAAAGTCAAGAGTCAAAGTCAAATTCATCGGTCAAAATCAACTAAAAGGTCCAATAACTCAAAAGCTCAAGAAACACTCCAAGGCTTCAAGGACTAAGGACACAACTCAACACTTGGCAAGACAAGGACTCCATGTTTTCATTATCAAAACAATAATACCTAGTTCTGTATATTAAACACCATCCCAAAAATAATAGAAGAACAAAAAAAAAGTGCAGTTTTCTCCGTCACCATTCCTCCCACATAGATTTAAGAAGAACAACTTTAAAACGCCGACTTTCCACGAATCTCAACATGTCACAAATGGAAACTCACACGTAGATGCATTTTACTAAGTGTTTGGCATTCATTCAATCAATAAGGTGATGCATTCATTCTAATACAGGCTCACCCGTAGATGCATTCAATCAAGTGTTTTGCATTCATTCTAATGCAAGCTCGCCTGTAGACACATTCATTTAATCAATCAAGTAGTTTGCACGCTTTTTAATGCAATCTCACACGTAGGTGCATTCAATCAAATGTTTTGAATTCATTCTAATACAAGTTCACACGTAGATGCATTCAATCAAGTTTTTTGCATTCATTCTAATGCAAGCTCGCTTGTAGATGAGTTAATTCAATCAATTAAGTGTTTTGCATTCATTCAAATTAAAGCTTTCAAGTAGATGCATTCAATCAAGTGTTTTGCATTTATTTAATTAATCAACTATTTTGTATTCATTCTAATTGATCAGTTCCTAAATATGCGTTTTTATCCTCATGTAATGATTCAATTATGTTAAATTATATAATCAATAATGTTCAAAACTCATGGACTTATCGCATTTTCAGGATACAAGCCTATTCTGGTTGAAATACCTCAAATGACATGATACAAAGCTAAAAAGAGCCTAAAAGGGATCTTATGGGACAACTGAGAAAAAGTGCCAAAAAGTCAACAGTCAAAGTCAAAGCGTACGGTCAAAGTCTACTCAGGAGTCAAAAAACTCAAAAGCTCAGGAAACACTCCAAGGCTTCAAAAACAAAGAACTCAACTCAACCCTTCGCAAGACAAGGAATCCATATTTTGCATTCATAGTAATGAAAACTCACTAGTAGATGCATTCAATCAAGAGTTTTGCATTGATAATAATGTGAGCTCGCTTGTAGATGCGTTAATTAATTCAATCAACTGTTTTGCATTCAGTCTAAAGCAAGCTTACAAGTAGATGAATTCAATCAATTGTTTTGCATTCATTCAATCAATCAAGTGTTTCGTATTCATTCCAATAGATCAATATGCGTTTTTATCCTCTTGTAATGATTCAATTATGTCAAATTATATGATCAATAATGTACGAAGCTCATGTTTTTATCGTTTTTTCAGGACACAATACAATTCTGGACCAAATACCTTCAATGACGTGATCTAGAGCCAACAGGTGTCCAAAAATTCAAAAATCAAGCTCACAAGTTTATGCATTCAATCAAGTGTTTTGCATTCATTCTAATGCGAGCTCGGTTGTAGATGCGTTAATTCAATCAATAAAGTATTTTGCATTCATTCTAATGCAAGCTCACAAGTAGACGCATTAAATCAAGTGTTTTGCATTCATTGAATCAATCAAGTATTTTACATTCATTCTAATTGATCAATTCCCAAATATGCATTTTTATCCTCTTGTAATGTTTCGGTTATGTCAAATTAAATAATCAATAATGTACAAAACTCATGTTTTTATCGCTTTTTCAAGATACAAGCCTATTCTGGGCCAAATATCTCAAATGACATGATCTAGAGCCATAAGGAAACACTCCAAGGCTTCAAATGTCGAAAAGTCAACGGTCAAAGTCAACTTTCAAAGACAACTCAGGGGTCTAAAAACTCAAAAGATCAGGAAACACTCCAAGGCTTTAAGGACCAAGGACTCAACCCTTTGCAAGACAAGGATTCCATGTTTTGCACTCATTCAAATACAGGCACACACGTAGATGCATTCATTCAAGTGTTTTGCATTCATTCTAATGCAAGCTCGTTTGTAGTTGAGTCCTTTCAATAAATCAAATGTTTTGCATTCATTCTAATTCAAGCTCACTAGTAGATGCATTCCATCAAAAAACTCAGGTGTATGGTCAAAGTCAACGATCAAAGTCAAAGTGTAAGGTCGAAGTCTACTCAGGTGTCCAAAAACTCAAAAGCTCAGGAAACGCTCCAAGGCTACAAAAACAAAGAACTCAACTCAACCCTTTGCAAGACAAGGACTCCATGTTTTGCATTCATACTAATGCAAGCTCACAAGTAGATGCATTCAATCAAGTGTTTTCCATTCATTATAATGCAAGATCGCTGGTAGATGCGGTAATTAATTCAATCAAGTGTTTTGTATTCATTCTAATGCAAGCATGCAAGTAGATGCATTCAATCAAGTGTTTTGCATTCATTTAATCAATCAAGTGTTTTGTATTCATTCTAATTGATCAGTTCCCAAATATGCATTTTTAACCTCTTGTAATGATTCAATTAATTCAAATTATATAATCAATAATGTACGAAACTCATGTTCTTATTGCTTTTACAGGATAAAAGACTATTCTGGATCAAATACCTTAAATGACGTGATCTAGAGCCAAAAGGAGCCTAAATGGGATCTTATGGCGCAACTGAGAAAAATGCCAAAAAGTCAACAGTCAAAGTCAAAGTGTACAGTCAAAGTCTACTCAGGTGTCCAAAAACTCAAAAAGATCACAAAACACTCCAAGGCCTCAAAAACCAAGGACTCAACTCATCCCTTTGCAAGATAAGTGATAAACGTAAAATTGAATAATTTTACTAATGAATAAAGCGATGAAACTCTAAACGAAAGTAAAACTAAAACTGCTTTGTTACTAGATTTATCAAAGATATTTCTACTCTCAATGAAATTAAGATATAGTGGAGTAGGAAGTTCGTTCCACTCCTAGTTCTTTAGCATGCGATGGTTTCGTGTCAACTAATCAATCATAAGTCTAGTGAGAGATTTATGAGGGGAATTCTATACTACGAGGTGAATTCAATTAACAAGTTACGAATAACAAAATGACAGAATGCTAAGGGTTTGAATCTAGATAAAGAATTAAAGGGAATTGAATCCACCTTAACTCAACTTAATCCTACTAACAAAGACTCGTCGTGATCCAAATTGAATGCTTCGCATATCAAAATAGTAATTCTAATCCCTAATTATACATGGCATTTCTACCAATTCATAACTAGCATGTGAGCGATTAAACACATTCTCATGGTGAATTAATCGTTTCTAGAGTGGAATAACTATCACGACGATTTCTAAGTTTAACAAAGATCAAGCTTCACAAGGCTTCTTCAACCCCTCTAATGGAGGTTTAGCCTTGATTCATACAACTATCATTTCCCGTTGAATTAAAACTAGACATCATATAAAAATTCTATCTTTATGCAATTTGTCTAAACAATAATTGAAATCTTAGGTAATAACTGGGAAATGAATAACAAGTAATAAAGGAATTTAGATCTAAACAATTGTAAATGACAAAATCGAAATGAACAAGAATTTACTATTTTATTTATCTAATCGATGAAGAACAATGATTTAAGAGTTTAGTCTAAAACAAGAATTGAATTGAAACTAAATTTAATTAAAAACAATTAAAACTATATCTAGAATTATCTATAGTTTAGGTCTAATTAGCTACCATTAACAAAGAGCTAAGCTTTTGCTTTTATATGCTTCAGATCCAAAAATCGTGCATGGGCTTGGAGCCATGTTTTGGGTTGGAAAATCGGGCCCAAAACCCAATTCTTTTAGTCCGAAAAGGGCTCTTCAGCTAGATCTGGCTTCAACAGACTTTTCATCCACTTATGCTCCTCTGATTAGGTCAATACTTGGACCATTAGAAATCTCTTCCCGAGCCGGTCATTTTGACATAAGGTAGACCCAATTCCGAGGTCTGAGTCCAAAGATACGACCTTCGGAAGTTCTGCTGACTTTGTGTGCTGTTTCTGCCCGCGTTGACTTTGACTTCTTAGCTTTTACCGGGCTTTAGAAAGGCTTTGTCTCCTTGAATCTTGGCCTTTATCATAGAACTTCTTAGCAACCAATCCTTGCTCCTTTATCTCACCAAAGTAGCACATTTCTACACATAATTGACTTTACTGCCTGAAATACATAAAAAACACGTAATCAGTGTTAACTCTTATTTATTACTCACATAATTGGTCTAAAAGTATGATTATTAAGGGGCTAAAACTACAGTTTTGGGCTCTTATCAATAAGGACCCCATGTTATGCATTTAAAATAATGCAAGCTCAGAAGTAGATGCATTCAATCAAGTGTTTTGCATTCATTCTAATGCGAGCTCGCTTATAGATGCGTTAATTCAATCAATCAAGTATTTTGCATTCATTTGAATGCAAACTCACAAGTAGATGCTTTCAATCATGTGTTTGAAATTCATTGAATCATTCAAGTATATTGCATTCATTCTAATTGATCAGTTCTCAAATATGCATTTTATCCTCTTGTAATGTTTCGATTATGTCAAATTATATAATCAATAGTGTACAAAACTCATGTTCTTATCGTTTTTTCAGGATACAAGCCTATTCTTGGTGAAATATCTCAAATGACGTCATCTAGAGCCAAAAGGAACATAAAAGGGACCTTATGGGACAGCTGAGAAAAAGTGTCGAAAAGTCAACCGTCAACGTCAAAGTCAACGGTCAAAGACAACTCAAGGGTGCAAAAACTCAAAAGATCAGGAAACACTCCAAGGCTTCAACGACCAACGATTCAACCCTTTGCAAGACAAGGATTCCATATTTTGCATTCATCCAAATACAAGCACACACGTAGATGTATTCATTCTAATGCGAGCTTGCTTGTAGTTGCATTAATTCAATCAATCAATTGTTTTGCATTCATTCTAATGCAAGCTCACAAGTAGATGCATTCAATCAAGTATTTTGCATTCATTAAATCAATCAATTTTTTTGCATTCATTCTAATTGATCAGTTCCCAAATATTCATTTTTATCCTCTTGTAATGTTTCAATTATGTCAAATTAAATAATCAATAATGTACAAAACTCATGTTTTTATCGCTTTTTCAGGATACAAGCCTATTCTGGGCCAAATGCCTCAAATGACGTGATCTAGAGCCATAAGGAACTTAACCAATGGATCTTTTGGGACAACTGAGAAAAAGTGTCAAAAAGTCAACGGTCAACAGTCAACAGTCAACTTCAAAGTCAACGGTCAAAGGCAACTCAAGGGTCCAAAAACTCAAAAGATCAGGAAACACTCCAAGGCTTCAAGGACCAAGGACTCAACCCTTTGCAAGACAAGGATTCCATGTTTTGCATTCATTCAAATACAATCACACACGTAGATGCATTCATTCAAGTGTTTTGCATTCAAACTAATGTAAGCTCGTTTGTAGTTTCGTTCTTTCAATAAATCAAGTGTTTTGCAATCATTCTAATTCAAGCTCACAAGTAGATGCATTCAATCAAGTGTTTTGCATTCATTTTAATTGATCAGTTCCCAAATATACATTTTTACACTCTTGTAATGCTTCAATTTTGTAAAATTATATAATCAATAAGGTACAAAACTCATGTTCTTATCCCTTTTTTCAGGATACAAGCCAATACTGGACGAAATACCTCAAATGACGTGATCTAGAGCCAAAGAAAGCCTAAAAGGGGCCTTATGGGACAACTGAGAAAAATGTCGAAAAGTCAACTATCAAAGTCAACTAAAGGGTCCAATAACTCAAAAGCTCAAGAAACAATCCAAGACTTCAAGGACCAAGGACTCAACTGAACCCTTTGCAAGACAAGGACTCCATGTTTTCATTATCAAAACAATAATACCTTGTTCTATATATCAAACACCATCCCAAAAACAATAGAGGAACAAAAAAAAAATGGGGTTTTCTCCATTACCATTCTTCCCACGTAGATTTAAGATGAACAACTTTAAAACCCCAACTTTCCACGAATCTCAACATTTCACTAATGCAAGATGACACGTAGATGCATTCAACCATTAGTTTTGCATTCATTCAATCAATTAGGTTGTTACATTCATTCTAATGCAAGCTCACCCGTAGATGCATTCAATCAAGTGTTTTGCATTCATTCTAATGCAAGCTCACTTGTAGAAGCGTTAATTCAATCAATCAAGTGTTTTGCATTCATTCTAATGCAAACTTGCAAGTAGGGTCGGGATCGGGTCGGATATGGCTATATCCGAATCCGAATCCGAATAGTTTTATAATATCCGAACCCGAACTCAAACCCGATTATATATGAAATTAAATATCCAAACCCGACCTAAACCCGACCGAACCCGACTAACCCGATCGGATAACACTAAAAATTCAAAAAAATCCCAAAAAATATATCCGAACCCGAACCCAAATCCGACAAACCAGAACCTGAACCCGACCTGAATAAGTAAACGGATATAAAAATCAACCCGATCCCTAACTATTCGAGTTTGGGTCAGGTTGGATTAGGGTCAAACCCGACCCAATTCCTTGCCCTACTTACAAGTAGATGCATTTAATCAAGTGTTTTGCATTCATTCAATCAATCAAGTATTTTGTATTCATTCTAATTGATCAGTTTCTAAATATGCGATTTTTTTCTCTTGTAATGATTTAATTATGTTAAATTATATAATTAATAATGTACAAAACTCATGTTCTTATCACGTTCTCAGGATACAAACCTATTCTGGTTCAAATGCCTCAAATGAATTGATCTAAAGCCAAAAGGATCCTAAAAGGGATCTTACGGGACAACTAAGAAAAAGTGCCAAAAAGTCAACGTTCAAAGTTAAAGTGTACGGTCAAAATCTACTCAGGTGTCCAAAAACTCAAAAGCTCAGGAAACGCTCCAAGTCTTCAAAAACTAAGGACTCAACTCAACCCTTTGCAAGACAAGGACTCCATGTTTTGCATTCATACTAATGCAAGCTCACAAGTAGATACATTCAATCAAGTGTTTTCCATTCATTATAATGCAAGATCGCTTGTAGATGCGATAATTAATTCAATCAAGTGTTTTGTATTCATTCTAATGCAAGCATACAAGTAGATGCATTCAATCAAGTGTTTTGCATTCATTCAATCATTCAAGTGTTTTGTATTTATTCTAATTGATCAGTTCCTAAATATGCATTTTTATCCTCTTATAATGATTCAATTATATCAAATTATATAATCAATAATGTACGAAACTCATGTTTTTATCGCTTTTACAGGATAAAAGACTATTCTGGACCAAATACCTTAAATTATGGGTGTAAAACGGGGCGGGTCGGGTCATCCGCGGGTCAAATAGTAACAGGGCGGGGCGGGTCTAGGGGTTGAAGGTCCGGCAGTCTCCGGCAGGGCGGGGCGGGGCGGGGCAAAGTGTCAAGGTCCATACCGTCACCCAACCTGTTGGGGCAGGTCTTGGGTCGGATAACGGGTCAGATAACGGGCTGATTTTCTAAAATGGATAAACAGCACCTTCTCCACCCATTTTTCTTAAAAAATACAGGAAAAAATAGAAAAACACGAATGGATATGAGAAAAACCACCAAGATACCAATTTACCATCCACTAAATGTGAAATGTTTATATTTCATGAAGAATTCATGTGAAACCATCAAATTGAACCGATTCAACAAATTAAAGGTAGCAAAAATGAACAATTGATTAAAAACATATGTAATAGCATAAAAATGAAGATTTCGACAATGTATAGGCGATTTGCGGCTGGTTCAACTTGATGTTGTTGGAGTCTCCACCAGATGGAAACTGATTGGTTGAGGTGAGAGTCATCCATGTGCTTCAGAAGGTGGTTCATGTGCTGTGTTCTTTGTTTACACTTTGGAGAAGATGACTGGGGTTTAACTCACTGATGCATTGTTTTCTAAATGGTTTAAGGCTTTAAGCTTTAAGGTGTAAGTTATTGAAGAGGTGAACAAGTCATTTATTTTTTCTGTATGTGGCCATGTGCTCATGTGGGTTAGGAATTAGGATGGTCTTACGGTTCTACCCATTAAGGAGGTAGAATACTACCAATCCTCTTTTTTTTTTTTTATGGTTAACCGAACTTATGATTATTGAACTGTTTCGATGTTTCATCTTGAGTTAATCAGGTCTACTTGCTTGTAAGTTGTAACTTCCCAACTACAAGTCTACAACTAACAAAATTTCATGAGATTATAAGAAAATAAATTGTCGGATTACAAGATTATAAGAAAACTCAAGACCCATTGTTCAGAAACGCTGGTAGGATTACAAAAGTGGTAAGCAAAATTACAAAAGGGAAAGCAAAATTACAGAGTGACTTCTAATCTAGATTTAAAAATTCTATTTCCTTTCCAATAATCTCTCCATCGTTATCTTCTTCTACGATTGTGGCATCTTCCGCTCTAAACCAATCTTCAAGGCTTACAAGAGACTCCACTAATGGTGGCACCATTCGACTTCGATAATCACTAAGAACTCGTCCCCCGGTAGAAAATGCCGATTCCGATGCAACTGTACTCATTGGAACTGTTAATACATCACGCGCCATTCTTGAGAGTATTGGAAACCTTTGTTTGTTCATTTTCCACCAATCCAAAACATTAAAATCATCTCCAAATTCTGTAACAGTGGGTTCGGATAGATATCGTACTAGTTCGGATCGAGTTGAACTAGTAGATTTCATACGACCTTGTAGAAGAGCCCATGTACCTCCTTGGCCAAAATTAGAACTACTAGGCCTACCACTACTTGTACTAGTACTAATATTTGCATTGTCAACATCAATATGGTATTGAACATATTCTTCATAGAGTTTGACAATTTCATCTTTGATAACAATACTAGTATCAAAGCATTTAGCAATTTCAGTAGAATTTTGAAAATTACTTAGAATAATTGATTGCATTATATCTAGTCCATCCTATTTTGCCCTAGGATCTAAAATATAAGAAATTCCATATAATGTCGGAGTTTTCCCCCAATACTTCACAAATTTCTTTTCCATTGTTTCAACAATGAATTCAAACCCACTAATACCTCTATAAGTATCAAAAACCAAACTAATACTAGCCAAATGATGTATTTCCATGTTAACAGTTGTATAATAAATACCGGGAAAGAAAACAGTAGCATCATTAAACACACTTAAAAAATCTCTAATCATTTCAACCATATTCCAATCCTCATCATATATGGGTTGTGGACATCTTTTATCATTCAAATATTTTTTAATTATGCCATAATAAGGAATAGCCTCTTTTAACATTTTATGAGTAGAATTCCATCTATGTTGGACATCAATAGGAAGTCTTCTAGGAGTTAGATTTGCAACACTACATGCTTCACGAAATGCTTGATATCTTGACGGAGCATTGAAAATAAATTGCAAATTATCCCTAATACGAGTTACTACTTTATGAATTTGGGGAATTTTTAAACCATCTTGAACAATTAAATTTAAAATATGACAACTACAACGAACATGGAAAAGTGAACCATCTAAAGGCAATTTCAATGAATGTTTCAAAATATTAACGGCACTATTATTTGAACTTGCATTATCTAAAGAAATGGAAAATATTTTATCATGAATGCCCAATCTATGAAGTTTCTCAACAATATAACTAGCAACTTCTTCACCCGTATGTGGATAATCTATTTGAGCAAAACAAACAATTCTTTTGTTCATTTTCCACTCAAAATCAATATAGTGAGCCGTGATTGTACAATAACCCATATTTTGGTTTGATATCCACAAATCCGAAGTCAAACAAAATTTTCCATTCAAGTTTCTTAAATTAGACTTTAATTTATCTTTTTCCTCTATAAAATTTTGATAACATCCGCTCTAACCGTATTGCGTGAAAATTTTACAAATTGAGGACATAAAGATTTACATACCATCTTTTCAAATTCGGGGCATTCGGCGGTTGTAAATGGAATTTCTTTTTTCACAATCCATCTCACAATTTCTCTTCTAGCCACGTCTTGAGCAAAATTAAAAGCAATAAGTTGACCATTGGGGCTCCTAGTTAAACTTGGTTGACTAAGATCAAGTTTTCTTTTTTTAGCACAAGCTAATGTATGATCTCTAAGACTACTAGTACCATTATTTGCATTTGCACCCAATAATTTTGCACATATATGACATCTACCTTTTTTGTTCCATACTTTATTTTTATGATCATAATTTTGTCAAATCGGTGATTTTTTTTTTTTGTTCTTCTACTAACTCCCTAGGTTGGAAAGGATCCGCCAACGTTTCAAGACTATTAGGAGTTTGTAATGTAGCCGTTTCACCAATTGAGGAATCAAGATTTGGAAAATACCCCGACTGGTAAGTTGGATCACTCTCATGAATATTATCATTAAAATATGGACTATCATTAACACTATCTCCACCTTCCATATTAAAAATTTAGTGAGATAAAGAAAACTTGACTATGAAAATTAAATATTAATACTAATACACATGCATAATATATATTATAAATAATAATAAAGGGGTTTTTGGAAGAGATATATAATAAATGACAATAGTTATAAAAAAAAATGAAGAAATAACTAACCGGAATATAATTGTAACTTATGAAGTCCAAATTAACTTAAGAATATATCTTGAAAGAGTAACTTGATTGCTTGAAACTTGAGTGTTGAGTACTTGAGTGTGAGAGCTTGAGAATAATATTTAAAATTGAGAGAGTTAGAGAGTTTGTGAATTTGTAAGAAAAAAATACAAACAAGTGGTTATTTATAGTTTTTTTTTCATTGGAAATTGACAATTTTAACATTAAAATATAGTTGTTGGGGGTTCTAACTGCCATATATTAAGGCCAAGAGAGTCATTTGCTCAAAATATAGTTGTTATAGACTTATTATAACACCCCGTCTTTTTATTTGCTTTTTCTATAATAATAGTAATAATAATAATTATAATAATAATGAAATAGATAAAACTAGATATATGATAACTATCAGCTTGGGGATAAAAGTCCTGTAAGTAAACAGATAAGTGTTATCCTTGTTTTTCGGTGAGGTTGTTAAAACTAATAAAAAAAAGAGAGGGAGTTTTCTCACGAGTAGAATTTGGAGGGGAAAAACACAGCGAGAGTTTTTCAGAGAGGAAAGATAAAAAAAAGGGGTTTTACTGACAGAAGAAAAGGAAGAGATTTTCTGTTAGCTAGCTGATAGTCAGAGCGCGCTACAAGTGAGTAGAGAATACCTCAATTAAGTTAAACATGAAATTTCTTACTCTTATTACTCTTACAGCATGTGTTGGGTTTACCAATAAAGTTATAATGCTATCAGTTTTCTGCTTTACTGCGCATGTTAAGTTTATGTGTTTACTCACTCTGTATCTATGCATAAATTTTACATTTAAAATTATGTGGTTTAACTACTGTTATCATTGGTTCGATATTGTCGACAAAAAATCTGCCCCAATCCTTTGAAATAAAACGAATACATAAATTGATTATGGTTACTGTAATTGTCGTGGGTGAACTAGGTAATTATATATGCATTTTATTGGTTTGAATTGAGGGTGATTGTTGGTGTCGTGATAGGCGGGCTGTCGAAGCTTTGAAGAAACTGTTAATGGCGTCGCCTGTCTTGTTTGGGTTGGTTTGAACTCTTGTTGTTTTAAATGTGTTAATTGTTGGTTGGTTATGGGTTATTGAGGATTGTTTGGGTGCTATAGAGTGAGGGGGCGGCTATTGGGAGCTTAAAGACGCATCAATGGCGTCCAGTCGAGTTTTTCCCAGTATAATAAAATCACGAATTGTTGGTGTCACACCCCGAATTTCGACAGAATTCGGAAAAACAATATTTGTTCCCGACTCTTCGATCTCCGAGGTGTGATGCACTCTCAACTCCCAAAAACCCATAAACAGCTTAAATATGAGGATAATTAAAAACCAATAAAATTTTTAACTTAAACAAAAGTCATCTTCATTACAAAAATTTACAAATGAAAATGCAAATAACCTTGCCTCAACTGAAAATCTATATCACCTCAAAGGAAAACAAAGCCTATCTTGAAATGCGACGCTAACGCAAACTACAAGCAGCAACCAATCTTCTTCAACACTAAACCTGTCAAGACTTATCAACTATGTTCATTTAATGAACACACCCGATAAGCAAACACGCAAATCAGGTCAGCATTATAAAAAATGCTGGTGTAAGTAGCTCTAAAATACAACATATATTTATACATATACATACACAATCCATAACGCAGTTAGTTCCTCCACCGAGGCGCCTTAACTCCCAACAACTAAAACGACATCCTTAAGTATCATAATTAAGGCAGGTAGTTCCTCCACTGAGGTGCCTTAACTTCCAACAACTAATACAACAAACCATACGCATAATAAATAAGGTATGTAGTTCCTCCATCGAGGCACCTTAGGTTATAACTAAACAAATAACCAACCAAGCATATTATATGCGTACCGCATTTCATGCTCAATTACAGAGTGGGTCGTCTCTGCCCAAGTAATTAGTTTGACCCACCCTTCTGCAAAACTCTATCCAATCATATATTTAAAGATATATTATTAACCAACACATTACCCTAATTATATTATTTAAGGCTTTCATTGCGTGTCCCTAAAATCACGTCGTATCTATGTCTTACCTAGTTTCCGTGGCTACCACAATCGCTTCCCAATGCCTAACATGTACATCCACATGCCTCCCCTCACATAATGAACCACTCCGTGCGTAACTACCCTGAGCGAGATGCCGCACACCAGGTAACCCTCCCACGAAAGCCATTATGTGAGTACTGCCATTATTCGGCATAAAATATCGCGCATCTCGTTCTAATTTTGCAAACGAAATAATCAAGCCACCATTCGGCTACGCCAGAAGGGCCATTCAGATTTACAGAAACGCTAGAAGGGCCAATCAAATTACTTTGGCCCAAAGGGCCATTCAGATTCACTGAAACGCCAGAAGGGCCAAATCACATGAGTTGTGGTAGCTAGGTTCTAGGATTTTTGTTACGTAATTTATTCAAGTGTCATCCATCTATGACTCGTAATAATTCCACCATATCACGTGCAGGTCAAATACCTTATTGCACTAAGCCACAATATTTAGAAATATCTCAATTATATCTCATAACCACTTTCATTCTTTCACGTGCCAATATATTATTGCACTACGCCACACTCCCGTGGGAAATATCCACAAATACTCTACTACCTCCTAGTAGCATCTCACAGATAAAATAATGGAGCGTTTATACATTTATTTCTCCAAAACTATTGCATTTAATATATATATATATCCCAACATATTATATAATGTCACAATTGCTTCTAACGTATCGCATAATATTTTTATAGCGTTTTAAGAATATTATATCTCCTAAAGTTTCTATCTCGTCACGTGTCAAAATATACACAATATCAACGTCAAATCTTTCTTAGATAATGACAACCAAATTATATAATTTTCGACAACATTTTATTACTACATTTGTCCATATTCTTAAATATGTGAAAATCTGGAAAAAGTCAACATTCCACAGTCAACGGTCAACAATCAACGGTCAACGATCAAAGTCAACGCATCATTGTCCAAGTCAAACTGTCGTTTCCATGTTCGACAGGTTCAGGGTCATAGCCACGGTTCACGGCTAAGGGCAAAGGTGCATGGCTCATGAGCTCATGACTAAAGTCATGGTTAAGGTCATGGGTCGGACCCACTAGCCAAGCCCAAACCCAAACCTTAGAACCCAAAAGTCCAAACCAACTTATTATTCAACCTGACCCAATTGGGGACATAAGGGCATCACCAATGCAGTCCCTCATAATAGAGGGCCACATCAGCGTTTTGAAGATATGTATAGAGGAGAGAAGGGACATAGAGGACCCTTATATTTTGTGTCCTACAATGCTAACCTTTAAAATTAATTTTAAATCTTGTATTAACTTTCAATTCTTGTGAAATTAGCATGGTGGAAGTGTAGATAGCCCAAGACCCGTAGGTTCTGGGTTCGAGTCCCATTTGTAACATTTCATTGTGATTTATTTTTCTTTTTAAATTTGGTACAAAAAGTTTAAAAAACAGACAACTTGTTCGGGTGGGGTTTCGAACCTGGGATATTTCTCAATATATGAGCAATTTTGACCAACTTTGCTGGTACCACTCAACTGAAATTATTATGACCCATTTTGGTGTTATCTCGCGAAACGGACCGGGACCTCTATAAATGTAATAGAAATAGAGATAGTTTTAAAGGATGGTAATTATAGGGGCCAATATAGAGGCTGCATTGGAAGCCCATTTATGTATTGTTCTCTTAAATTTGAAGATACAGGGCCATATCAAGGTCCCATTGGTGATGCCCTAAGGACCAACCCACATAAAATTAGAAACTGGCCCAAAGAAAACTAATTAGTTTTGGCCCAAACAAAACAAATAAAACTGGCCCATAGAACTAAAACTAAAACTGGTCCAAAACTTAATTAAACTGTTCCGGCCTAACAACTAATATCAAAACCGGCCCAAAACTAAAATGAAAATGGCCCAAAAACCTTGAACTAAAACCGGCCCAAAAACTTTAAACCAAATCGGGGTTCATCCAATTAGGTCCTAATCCAACTAACCAAAACAAAACCCAAAACCAAGGCCCAAGCCTTTATAACCTGGCCCAACAGTCTAAAAATAACTTAATCCCACAAAATAACTTAAGCCCCAAAATAACTTAAGCCCACATCTAAAGAAATAACTTAAGCCCACAAAATAACTTAAGCCCCATAATAACTTAAGCCCACAACAAAATAAGAAACCGGCCCAAAGTCCAAACCAAGGAACAGAACCGCTGGTTCATCTTCTTCCTCACCAGCGCATCCCTTTCCTCACCAGCACCTCCCACCACCGACTTTGCCACCACCAACAAACCATTCGGTTTTCACCCTCGACACAAAAACCCATACCCTAAAAATGATATTCCCTCACACTTCCAAAATCGCGTTTTCGACTCCATTAACGCTCCTTCAAGCTTCCACAGCACTCTCAGGTCTTCCAACACACCTACTACAACTAACCCTCAGTCAACCAAAACCCATACAACCCAAAACAACCAAACCAACACTCCACCAACCAAAACAAATAAATGACCTTCACCTAGAACAAATAGACCTAGCGATTTTATGTTTTTTTAGGCTCGCGCCGTCATAACAGTCCCTTTAGAGTGCCGACATTTCTATAGTCTAGAGTTTCAATAATCCCTCAATCAATACAGAACCAAGGAACCATTTTAACTATTCGACCAAGGACGCAGAATAAACTACAGACCAATACTGAGCTGAAAAAAATTGAACAGTAAAGCTTTTTTTTTTCTTATACTCGTGAAATAGAAAAAAAATGTAACTACTCACCTTAGTTAACAGCTCGACGAATTCCTCCTAGTCCGAGTCGTCACGCTCCAACGCTCGAGCAAACAAGCCGCCTCCATTTTTATTTTATTTTATTCTCCAAAAACCTTATTCTCTATAACAATGTGATTATATACTTGGGTTTGAAACCCAAGCCCAATACAGACTCGGGCCTAGAAATCAGGCCCGCATATCCCAAATCCAATCCAGCGAATTTTAAATAAATAATTAAATTAATAAATTAATAACTAAATATATATTTTAAATACGGACGTTACAGCTATACACATCTCAAAAGAATCTCGTCCCAAGATTCGGAAGTAAAGTAATATATATGAACAAATAACATTGGTTATTAACTTAGAACCTACGCAAGAATGTACAGAGATTAAACTTAAGTAAGATAACGTTGGTATTAATTATTTTTAAATAATTCCATAATATATGTCCTCATACCATTACAAAATCTATTATAGTTTAACTGTCTATATTAAAACAAATTATTACTGTCACTTAAACGCAAGATAAATATATCATTTCTCATTAGCATGCAGTTTCTTGACACGTAGCAATCTCTACGAAAAATAATATTCTACTTAACTAATCAATAATATGGGGTAAGTTCATCCCTGCATAAAACATTATAGAATTTTCATTATCATGCACCAAAGAAAAATTAGTGCCCTAATACACTTAAAACAAAAATCACTCATGTCATTGATACTACAATAAAACTTTATATTTACTTTAGTCATGCTATCAGAAATATTAAATTTAAAACAACCCTTGAATCCTAATTCATGCTTGCAACTGGATCAAATATAGCATGTACCAAAAAATAATTTTTCATATTCATCTATCAAAATCATATAGACTAAAACAAAACAATTAAGAATAAATACTCGATGCTCATTGCTATTATTATTATTACTAATTATTTTAAATGGTGAAAAGATTCAAAAATTAATTTCCATATACAATGACAATTAACATAAGACTTGCTACCGTATAACACGAATTTAAAAAATAAATTAGGATAATATAAACTCACTTATAATATATCACCCCTAACAAGTTATATTCTCACGGTAATATTTATGAACCCTAAATCAAGGTATATATTTAAAAATACTCGAATATGCAAAAATCAATGTGAAACTAATTTAACAATATTAATCAATCATGTCATAATTTATCGGCACGAAGCACACTTATAAGACAAAATAAAAAATCCGTTTGTTGTTGAAATACGATCATCATTATATTAAGACATCCTCTACATAAATTTCCAATATAGTTTAAAAATAACAATTATCATCATTATTTTAATTAATCATTAATAATGTGACCTTAAGAAAACAACCTACACATGCATGTTTTCTTGGTAAAACAATATTAATCATCACATACGCACGGTAATAGTTCCTCTATATACAATAATATAAGAAAGCGTGTATACGCAAGTATACACATCTCAAAAGGAATACACGTATATTTTATTTATTATTCGGTCTATTTCTAACTAATCACCTCTAACAGATTAATCTCTTATACTTTAAAACATTATTCATCCATTACAATGTACGAGTGAGGCGAGATAGTTCCTCCAACATCGAGGCAATTAGTTCTTTACTCAATACGTCACAAAGTCATCAGTTAAAGCAGCTCATTCAATATAGATAAAATATCTTCTTGTTTCTTAAATAATAACATAACACTCAAATACAAAGTTCACAGACATGTGGTCGTACTTATCCCATACTCCATGTGAAAATGAATACCAACAATTAAACAACATTATAAATTAAACAACCTTATAGTAGCACACCTCATTTTGATGAAATCCTTTAATAATTAACATATTACACATATAACCACTTTTCCTATGATAAGGAAAAATAAAAGAATTTCATATGCACTCCACTAGAGTAACTAATATAAATATACACATTACACATACAAACAAATCAAGAAAAATATTGACTCTCTTTATTTCTATATCTCTTTTATTTTCTTTGTAAAAATAAAACAACTAGCGGAAATAGTTTTGAAAATAATACTTCTTAAACACTACCTATAAACCACGATCCGAGAATCACTTAGACTCACCTAAGTCTAAGCTAACCAAATGCTCTGATACCAAACTGTCACACCCCGAATTTCGACAGAATTTGAAAAAACAATATTTGTTCCCGACTCTTTGATCTCCGACGTGTGATGCACTCTCAACTCCCAAAAACCCAAAAACAGTTTAAATATGTGGATAATTAAAAACCAATAAAAATTTTAACTTAAACAAAAGTCCTCTTCATTACAAAAATTTACAAATGAAAATGCAAATAACCTTGCCTCAACTGAAAATCTATATCACCTCAAAGGAAAACAAATCATATCTTGAAATGCGACGCTAACGCAAACTACAAGCAGCAACCAATCTTCTTCAACACTAAACCTGTCAAGACTTATCAACTATGTTCATTTAATGAACACACCCGATATGCAAACATGCAAATCGGGTCAGCATTATAAAAAATGTTGGTGTGAGTAGCTCTAAAATACAACATATATTTATACATATACATACACAATCCATAAGGCAGTTAGTTCTTCCACCGAGGTGCCTTAACTCCCAACAAATAATACGACATCCTTAAGTATCATAATTAAGGCAGGTAGTTCCTCCACTGAGGCGCCTTAACTTCCAACAACTAATACAACAAACCATACACATAATAAATAAGGTATGTAGTTCCTCCATCGAGGCGCCTTAGGTTCTAACTAAACAAATAACCAACCAAGCATATTATATCCGTACGCATTTCATGCTCAATTACAGAGTGGGTCGTCTCTGCCCAAGTAATTAGTTTGACCCACCCTTCTGCAAAACTCTATCCAATCATATATTTAAAGATATATTATTAACCAACACATTACCCTAATTATATTATTGAAGGCTTTCATTGCATGTCCCTAAAATCACGACGTATCTATGTCTTGCCTAGTTTCCCTGGCTACCACAATCGCTTCCCAACGCTGAACATGTACATCCACATGCCTCCCCTCACATAATGAACCACTCCGTACGTAACTACCCTGAGCGAGATGTCGCACACCAGGTAACCCTCACACGAAAGCCATTATGTGAGTACTACCATTATTCGGCATAAAATATCGCGCATCTCGTTCCAATTTTGCGAACGGAATAATCAAGCCACCATTCGGCTACGCCAGAAGGGCCATTCAGATTTACTGAAACAACAAAAGGGCCAATCAAATTACTTTTGCCCAAAGGGCCATTCAAATTCACTGAAACGCCAGAAGGGCCAAATCACATGAGTTGTGGTAGCTAGGTTCTAGGATTTTCGTTACGTAATTTATTCAAGTGTCATCCATCTATGACTTGTAATAATTCCACCATATCACGTGCAGGTCAAATACCTTATTGCACTAAGCCACAATATGTAGAAATATCTCAATTATATCTCATAACCACTTTCATTCTTTCACATGCCAATATATTATTGCACTACGCTACACTCACATGGGAAATATCCACAAATACTCTACTACCTCCTAGTAGCATCTCACAGATAAAATAATGGAGCGTTTATACATTTATTTCTCCAAAACTATTGCATTTAATATATATATCCCAACATATTATATAATGTCACAATTGCTTCAAACGTATCGCATAACATTTTTATAGCGTTTTAAGAATATTATATCTCCTAAAGTTTCTATCTCGTCACGTGTCAAAATATACACAATATCAACATCAAATCTTTCTTAGATAATGACAACCAAATTATACAATTTTCAATAACATTTTATTACTATATTTGTCCATATTCTTAAATATGTGAAAATCTGGAAAAAGTCAACATTCCACAGTTAACGGTCCGGTCAACGGTCAAAGTCAACGCATCATTGTCCAAGTCAAACTGTCGTTTCCATGTTCAACAGGTTCAGGGTCATAGCCATGGTTCACGGCTAAGGGCAAAGGTGCATGGCTCAATAGCTCATGACTAAGGTCATGGTTAAGGTCATGGGTCGGACCCACTAGCCAAGCCCAAACCCAAACCTTAGAACCCAAAAGTCTAAACCAACTTATTATTTAACCTGACCCAATTGGGGACATAAGGACCAACCCACATAAAATTAGAAACCGGCCCAAAGAAAACTAATTAGTTTTGGCCCAAACAAAACAAATAAAACTGTCCCATAGAACTAAAACTAAAACTGGTCCAAAACTTAATTAAATTGGTCCGGCCCAACAACTAATATCAAAACCGGCCCAAAACTAAAATGAAAATGGCCCAAACCAACTAAAACTAAACCGGCCCAAAAACCTTGAACCAAAACCAAACCCAAAAAACTTTAAACCAAACCGGGGTTCATCCAATTAGGTCCTAATCCAACTAACCAAAACAAAACCCAAAACCAAGGCCCAAGCCTTTATAACCTGGCCCAACAGTCTAAAAATAACTTAAGCCCCATAATAACTTAAGCCCACAACAAAATAAGAAACAGGTCGAAAGTCCAAACCAAGGAACAGAACCGTTGGTTCATCTTCTTCCTCACCAGCGCATCCCTTTCCTCACCAGCACCTCCCACCACCGACTTTGCCACCACCAACAAACCATTCGGTTTTCACCCTCGACACAAAAACCCAATCTTTCTATACCCTAAAAATGCAATTCCCTCACACTTCCAAAATCGCGTTTTCGACTCCATTAACGCTCTTTCAAGCTTCCACAGCACTCTCAGGTCCTCCAACACACCTACTACAACTAACCCTCAGTCAACCAAAACCCATACAACCCAAAACAACCAAACCAACACTCCACCAACCAAAACAAATAAATGACCTGCACCTAAAACAAATAGACCTAGCGATTTTATGTTTTTTTAGGCTCGCGCTGTCATAATAGTCCCTTTAGAGTGCCGAGAGTTCTATAGTCTAGAGTTTCAATAATCCCTCAATCAATACAGCACCAAGGAACCATTTTAACTATTCGACCAAGGATGCAGAATAAACTACAGACCAATACTGCGCTGAAAAAAATTGAACATTAAAGCTTTTTTTTTTTTATACTCGTGAAATAGAAAAAAAATGTAACTACTCACCTTAGTTAACAGCTCGACGAATTCCTCCTAGTCCGAGTCGTCCCGCTCCAACGCTCGAGCAAACAAGCCCCCTCCATTTTTATTCTATTTTATTCTCTAAAAACCCTATTCTCTAGAACACTGTGATTATATATTTGGGTTTGAAACCTAAGCCCAATACAGACTCGGGCCCAGAAATTAGGCCTGCGTATCCCAAATCCAATCCAGCGAATTTTAAATAAATAAATAAATTAATAAATTAATAACTAAATACGTATTTTAAATACGGGCATTACAGTTGGTATAGGTGTTTAGGGGTTTTCTCAAGGAACCCAACCGCTGGGTTCAAAATGGGTGGCGAGTGATGGCCGGTGGTGGCTGTGGTGGTGGAGGCACTAGAGGAGGAAGAAGATGATGACCAGTGATTTTCCTTGTCTGTTAGGCTTGGGCCGAACCATTTCTATTGTGGTTAGGGTAGAACCAACTCATCTTGAGTGATGGCCGGTGGTGGCTGGAGGTGGAGGAGAGTTGCTGGAGGAAGAAGAAGGTGAACAGTGAAATTTTGATTTGGGCTTAGGCCAAATCGTGGGTGGGCTTATGTGTTTTAAATTTTAGATTTTCAATTTGGATTTTAGTTTTAGACTTTGGGCTTTTGGGTTAGAGGAGTTTGGGGCTGGTTGACTATTGTTGACCTGGCTGGTTGACTGCTGTTGACTTTTGGCAGGTTGACTTTGACTGTTGACTAGGGTTGACTTTGACCAGTTGACCCAATTTGACATTTTCACTCGGATTATGATTTGGGCTATTAGGATAGGTCTAGGGCTATTAGCATGCTTGGCTTTAGGCTAAGACCTTTATATATACGTGTGTACGTATATTAACTACTATGTGATATTTCAGTTTTTATATACGACATTATGACACTTAGACATCGGTATATTAATAACGCGTAACCAAAAATACATGAAACAAGATACTCCTTCCTTCGCGGAGATAATATATGCAATAAAGTTCAATAATGAGCAAACATATTTTCCGCAACCTTTTATATATCTCCACGCATCACGTTTTGGAAATGAGACTTATGACTGAAGATGTCATGTGATAGGTGGGCATTTATTGAATGTGCCATAAATGGCCCGTTAGCGTTATAATTGGGTATTCATTGACTGTGCCTTGAATCACTTGGGTATTCATTGAATGTGCCATGAATGACTAGATTGTTTGGACTGCCCTAGAGAGGAACTAAGGTATTCGCCTTGCGGGTTAGTTGTATTGATTTGATTATGCGAGTGTGTTTGTGCTTACTTTTGAATACCTATAGGATATCTACATATGTTATATAGATGTTCTAACTATCTTTTGCAGGAGTGTAGGACTTAATAACCTTTTGTGCAGGGACGCGGTCCTACCCTTATACAGCAGTGGATATTGGTAAATTTTAATTCAATGACTTAGTTATTAAAACAAGTTATTATAATAAGTTAATAAAATAGAAGTCTTGCTTGGGAAGAAACTATGCCGGTTGAAATGACAGAACTACCTATCTTCCAAGCTGAGAATGATTAAGTTAGGATATATTTAAAGTGATAGTTTGAGAAGTAAAGATTGGAAATGTTTATATGTGGTTAGTCTACTCATACCAGCAAATTCCATTTTGTTGACCCATGTTTGCTTTGTTTTGGCAGCGTGGGTGTGTTTTTGGGAACATAGGTGGAAGGCAGTGGAACCACGGCGTTTGGTTTGGATTTGTTTCTGGAGCAGTCTAGGAGTTTAATTTTATTAGGTTTGATCTTTTTGAAAACATGTAATAACGTAGTTTCATATCCATCATGACATGAGAATACGATGTTGAAGACCTTTTATTCTTAGAGTTTTATATTGATGATTTTTGAACGGAAGATAGTCTTTTAATAAAGTGATGGTTGAGAAAGTTTGGAGATATTTTGCTGTTAAGTTGATTCTTTATGATGTGGGTTTTACGTTTTGACATGTGTTGTATCCACCCCGTCATAGCCTGGGTTTTTAGACAATTGAACTGAGTGATGTTTGAGATATTTATATTTCTAATATTCACTTTGTAATTGTTTAGAAATTCGGGCTGTGATATTTTGGTATCAGAGCGTAGGTTACCCTATATAGTGAAGGTCTAGGTGATCCTCGGATTGTGGTGAATGGGTAGTAGGATTGTTTCTTTGTGGTATTTGGTTTGGCTTGTTTTTTTGTGTGTACTTTTATAGTAGAATGTTGGGATATGATTAGGAAAATAAAATAATTGTTGTTTTAACGGTTAGTTTCTCATAAAATTTATAATCAAAATCGTTCAGCATGTTATAGTGTTGTTTTCCTAATGTAGTTTTCTATTTTAAGTAAGTATTGACTAAAGAAGAAATTGTTATTTTAAAATTTCATATTTGAGTAATTGGAATTATCCAAGGAATAACGAGACCCTTTTTGTAAAGGTTGGATTTGAAATTGTGGATATTGTCCAAGTTATGTATATCGTTGGTGTGTGATCCAATATACATAACATCTCTCTGTATGCATCGTTGGAGTTTGATCCAGTGTGTACATGTACATCGTTGGAGTGTGATCTAGTGTGCATACCACACATCGTTGGTGTTTGATCATATGTGATGGTAGAGAGCTAGTACGCATCGTTGGTGTGTGAACCAGTGTATACTTGCACATCGTTGGTGTGTGAACCAGTGTGCATGCATCACATTGTAGGTGTTTCATCCTATGTGATAGTGGACATAATATAGGTCGTTGATAATATAAATCAGCCTATATAATGTAAAAATTTTATTTTTTTCGAACATGTGGTGTTTGTGAGACCCTGAGAGAAAGGTTAATTTTTTTTTTCTTTATACCAAGATGGTGGATGGAATTTGTGAGTTTTAAGCAAAAAGATTTGACTGAAAAGATTGTTGGGAAATGAAATTATTATATGTATATTAAATATGGAATGCTTGGACTAGTTGGGAAATACTAAGAGAGGAACTGATTGCCTCGGTGTGAGAGGAACTACCTTGCCTTCTTAGTATGATTTAACTCGAAAAATATGAATCTGTTGTACTATGAAAGAATGATTTTAATTAAGTGTTGGCAATTGAAGAAACTAATTATGTTTATTTCTTTTGAGTTGTGTATGCTAGCGTATACATGTATTTCTTAGGTTCTATACGTATATGTACACACTTTCAAAGTATGTGATTTGCATATTAGTATGCCTATCTATATGATATCGTATATGTGTATTCATTTTAAGGTGTGTATACCTGCGTATACACGTATGTCTTAATTAGTTCTGATATTTGTTTACTATGATTATTGGATGCAAGCTGTAACTGATGTGTTTAATTTAATCTCCCTGCTGACATGTTCTACATTATTACTTAAAGTTTAGTTGTCGGGATATAATCTGTTAACTTTATAATCTATAAATATTTATTGGTTGACGTACTGTTTGTTTGGTTAATCTACACTCTACCTTGAATCTCGGGACGAGATCCTTTTAAGGTGTGTATATTATAACACCCCGTCTTTTTATTTGCTTTTTCTATAATAATAGTAATAATAATAATTAAAATAATAATGAAATAGATAAAACTAGACATATGATAACTATCAGCTTGGGGATAAAAGTCCTGTAAGTAAACAGATAAGTGTTATCCTTGTTTTTCGTTGAGGTTGTTAAAACTAATAAAAAAAAAAGAGGGAGTTTTCTCACGTAGAGTTTGGAGGGGAAAAACACAGCGAGAGTTTTTCAGAGAGGAAAGATAAAAAAAAAAGGGTTTTACTGACAGAAGAAAAGGAAGAGTTTTTCTGTTAGCTAGCTGATAGTCGGAGCGCGCTACAAGTGAGTAGAGAATACCTCAATTCAGTTAAACATGAAATTTCTTACTCTTATTACTTTTACAGCATGTGTTAGGTTTACCGACAAAGTTATAATGCTATCGGTTTTCTGCTTTACTGCGCATGTTAAGTTTCTGTGTTTACTCACTCTGTATCTATGCATAAATTTTACATTTAAAATTATGTGGTTTAACTACTATTATCATTGGTTCGATATTGTCGACAGAAAATCTACCCCAATCCTTTGAAATAAAACGAATACATAAATTGATTATGGTTACTGTAATTGTCGTGGGTGAACTAGGTAATTATATATGTGTTTTATTGGTTTGAATTGAGGGTGATTGTTGGTGTCGTGAGAGGCGGGCTGTCGAAGCTTTGAAGAAACTGTTAATGGCGTCGCCTGTCTTGTTTGGGTTGGTTTGAACTCTTGTTGTTTTAAATGCGTTAATTGTTGGTTGGTTATGGGTTATTGAGGATTGTTTGGGTGCTATAGAGTGACGGGGTGGCTGTTGGGAGCTTGAAGACGCATCAATGGCGTCCAGTCGAGTTTTTCCCAGTATAATAAAATCACGAATTGTTGGTATAGGTGTTTAGGGGTTTTCTCAAGGAACCCAACCGCTGGGTTCAATATGGGTGGCGAGTGATGGTCGGTGGTGGCTGTGGTGGTGGAGGCACTAGAGGAGGAAGAAGATGATGACCAGCGATTTTCTTTGTCTGTTGGGCTTGGGCCGAACCATTTCTATTGTGGTTAGGGTAGAACTAACTCATCTTGAGTGATGTCCGGTGGTGGCTGGAGGTGGAGGAGAGGTGCTGGAGGAAGACGAAGGTGAACAGTGAAATTTCGATTTGGGCTTGGGCCAAATCGTGGGTGGGCTTATGTGTTTTAAATTTTAGATTTTCAATTTGGATTTTAGTTTTAGACTTTGGGCTTTTGGGTTAGAGGAGTTTGGGGCTGGTTGACTGCTGTTGACTTTGACTGTTGACCAGAGTTGACTTTGACCAGTTGACCCAATTTGACCTTTTCACTCGGATTATGATTTGGGCTATTAGGATAGGTCTAGGGCTATTAGCATGCTTGGCTTTAGGCTAAGACCTTTATATATACGTGTGTACGTGTATTAGCTCCTATGTGATATTTCAGTTTTTATATACAACGTTATGACACTTAGACATCGGTATATTAATAACGCGTAACCAAAAATACATGAAACAAGTACTCCTTCGTTCTCGGAGATAATATATGCAATAAAGTTCAATAATGAGCAAACATATTTACCGCAACCTTTTATATCTCTCCACGCATCACGTTTTGGAAATGAGACTTATGACTGAAGATGTCATGTGATAGCTGGGCATTTATTGAATGTGCCATAAATGGCCCGTTAGCATTATAATTGGGCATTCATTGACTGTGCCATGAATGACTCGGGTATTCATTGAATGTGCCATGAATGACCAGATTGTTTGGACTGCCCTAGAGAGGAACTAAGGTATTCGCCTTGCGGGTTAGTTATATTGATTTGATTATGCGAGTGTGTTTGTGCTTACTTTTGAATACTTATAGGATATCTACATATGTTATATAGAAGTTCTAATTTTCTTTTGCATGAGGGTATGACTTAATAACCTTTTGTGCAGGGACGCGGTCCTACCCTTATACAGCAGTGGATATCGGTAAGTTTTAATTCAATGACTTAGTTATTAAAACAAGTTATTATAATGAGTTAATAAAATGGAAGTCTTGCTTGGGAAGAAACTATGCCGGTTGAAATGACGGAACTACCTATCTTCCAAGCTGAGAATGATTAAGTTAGGATATATTTAAAGTGATAGTTTGATAAGTAAAGACTGGAAATTTTTATATGTGGTTAGTCTACTCATACCAGCAAATTCCATTTTGTTGACCCATGTTTGCTTTGTTTTAGCAGCGTGGGTGTGTTCTTGGGAACATAGGTGGAAGGCAGTGGAACCACGGCGTTTGGTTTGGATTTGTTTCTGGAGCAGTCCGGGAGTTTAATTTTATTAGGTCTGATCTTTTTGAAAACATGTAATAACGTAGTTTCATATCCATCATGACATAAGAATATGATGTTGAAGACCTTTTATTCTTAGAGTTTTATATTGATGATTTTTGAACGGAAGATAGTCTTTTAATAAAGTGATGGTTGAGAAAGTTTGGAGATGTTTTGTTGTTAAGTTGATTCTTTATGATGTGGGTTTTAGGTTTTGACATGTGTTGTATCCACCCCGTCATAGCCTGGGTTTTTAGACAATTGAACCGAGTGATGTTTGAGATATTTATATTTCAAATATTCTCTTTGTAATTGTTTAGAAATTCGGGCTGTGACACTTATTGTTTTGAATGTTGAGTAATTTATAATTGTAACCTCAAAATATAGTTGTTTGAGGGTCTAACTGCTATATATTACGACCTTATAGTCAGTTACTCAAAATATATTTTTTGAGAGTCCAATTGCCATATATTAAGACCAAAAAAATAATTTTTGATTTGTGATTTCTATTTCACTAAAAGTTGCATTCATAGATTCCTACTCTCCTAGTTTGAAGTTTGGACGTCCACATAATTAGCTAAAAGTCAAGCCATAGTCATTTGTGTAGTAACCAACTAACCACGTGTCACATGTGAGGAGATCCTCTTACCAAACCTGTTACTTTTCTAAGAAAGTTAATTGTAGACTTGTAGTACACTGTAGTACTGTACACGCATAGTGCGGGATTTCAAAATTTTCCCAAACTGATTTTGGCGACAATTCAAAAAACTACCGGGTTGGGTCGGGTCAGGTCTTATTTGACCATTGGGGCGGGTCAACGGGGTGGAATAAATGGCTTTTGGAATGGTGCGGGTCGGGCGGTTGGATGGGTCGGGTTGGAAGACAATATCTACACCCATACCCAGACCGTATAGAAACGGGGGCGGGGTAGGGCGGGTCAACCTTTGGGTCGGTCTGGGTTTGGGTGGTGGGTCAAAGACAGTTTACCTGCTAGGTGATGGGTCAACGGTTTTTTTTACACCCTTACCTTAAATGACGTGATCTAGAGCCAAAAGGAGCCAAAAAGGGATCTTATGGCGCAACTGAGAAAAATGCCAAAAAGTCAACGGTCAAAGTCAAAGTGTACAATGAAAGTCTACTCAGGTGTCCAAAAACTCAAAAAGATCAGGAAACACTCCAAGGCTTCAAAAACCTAGAACTCAACTCATCCCTTTGCAAGACAAGGACTCCATGTTTTTTGCATTCAAACAAATGAAAGCTCACAAGTAGATGCATTCAATCAAGTGTTTTGCATTCATTCTAAAGCGAGCTCGCTTGTAGATGCGTTAATTCAATCGATCAAGTATTTTCCATTCATTCTAATGCAAGCTCCCAAGTAGATGCACTCAGTCATGTGTTTTGCCTTCATTGAATCAATCAAGTGTTTTGCATTCATTATAATTGATCAGTTCACAAATATTCATTTTATCCTCTTGAAATGTTTTGATTATGTCAAATTATATAATCAATAATGTACAAAACTCATGTTCTTATCGTTTTTTCAGGGTAGAAGCCTATTTTTGGCCAAATATCTCAAATGACGTGATCTAGAGAAAAAAGGAACAAAAAAGGGACCTTATGGGACAACTGAGAAAAAATGTCGAAAAATCAATAGTCAAAGTCAACAGTCAACGTTCAAAAACAACTCAAGGGTCCAAAAACTCAAAAGATCAGGAAACACTCCAAGGCTTCAAGGACCAAGGACTCAACCCTTTGAAAGACAAGGATTCCATGTTTTGGATTCATTCAAATACAAGCACACCCATAGATGCATTAAATCAAGTGTTTTGTATTCATTCTAATGCAAGCTCACAAGTAGATACATTTAATCAAGTGTTTTGCATACATTGGATCAATCAAGTGTTTTGCATTCATTGGATCAATCAAGTGTTTTTCATTCATTCTAATTGATTAGTTCCCAAATATGTGTTTTTATCCTCTTGTAATGTTTCGATTATGTCAAATTATATAATCAATAATGTACAAAATTCATATTTTTATCGCTTTTTCCGGATACAAGCCTATTTTACTTCAAATACTTCAAATAACGTGATCTAAAGCAAAGAGGAGCCTAAAAGGGATCTTATGGGACAACTGAGAAAAAGTGCCAAAGGGTTAACGGTCAAACTTAAAGTGTACGGTCAAAGTCTACTGAGGTGTCCAAAAACTCAAAAGCTCAAGAAGCACTCCAAGGCTTCAAAAACCAAGGACTTAATTCTTCCCTTTGCAAGACAAGGACTCCATGTTTTACATTCATACTAACGCAAGCTCACAAGTAAATGCATTCAATCAAGTGTTTTGCATTCATTCTAATCCAAGTATACAAGTAGATGTCTTCAACAAAGTGTTTTTAATTCATTCAATCAATTAAGTGTTTTGTATTCATTCTAATTGGTCAGTTCCCAAATACACATTTTTATCGTCTTGTAATGATTCAATTATTTCAAATTTTATAATCAATAATGTACGAAACTGATGTTCTTATCGTTTTTTCAGGATATAAGACTATTCTGGACCAAATACCTTAAATGACGTGATCTATAGCCAAAAGGAGCCTAAAAGGGATCTTATGGGACAACTGAGAAAAAGTGGCAAAAAGTCAATGGTTAAAGCCAAAGTGTACGGTAAAAGTCTATTCAGGTGTCCAAAAACTCAAAATGCTCAGGAAACACTCCTAGGCTTAAAAAACCAAGGACTCGACTCATCCATTTGTAAGACAAGGACTCCTAGTTTTGCATTCATACTAATGCAAGCTCACAAGTAGATGCATTCAATCAATTGTTTTGCATTCATTCTAATGTAAGCTCCCAAGTAGATTCATTCAATCAAGTGTTCTGCATTCACTGAATCAGTCAAGTGTTTTGCATTCATTCTAATTGATCAGTTCCGAAACATGCGTTAATTAATTCAATCAAGAGTTTTGCATTCATTCTAATGCAAGCATACAAGTAGATCCATTCAATCAAGTGTTTTGCATTCATTCAATCAATCAAGTATTTTGTATTAATTCTGATTGACCAGTTCCCAAATATATGTTTTTTACCTCTTGTAATGATTAAATTATTTCAAATTATATAATCAATAATGTACGAAACTCATGTTCTTATCGTTTTTTCAGGATACAAGACTATTCTGGACCAAATACCTTAAATGACGTGATCTAAAGCCAAGAGGAGCATAAAAGGGATCTTATGGGACAACTAGAAAAGAGTGCCAAAAAGGCAAAGTATACTCAAGTGTCCAAAAACTTAAAAAGATCAAGAAACACTCCAAGGCTTCAAAAACCAAGGACTCAACTCATCCCTTTGCAAGACAAGGTCTCCATGTTTTGCATTCACACTAATGCAAGCTCACATGTAGATGCATTCAATGAACTGTTTTACATTCATTCTAATTGGAGCTCTCTTGTAGATGCGTTAATTCAATCAATCAAGTGTTTTGCATTCATTCTAATGCAAGATCACAAGTAGGTGCTTTCAATCAAGTGTTTTGCATTCATTGAATTAATCAAGTATTTTGCATTCATTCTAATTGACCAATTCCCAAATATGCGTTTTTATCATCTTGTAATGTTTCGATTATGTCAAATTATATAATCAATAATGTACAAAACGCTTGTTCTTATCTCTTTTTAAGGATACAAGCCTAATCTTGGCCAATTATCTCAAATGACGTGATCTAGAGCCAAATGGAACATAAAAGGGACCTTATGGGACAACTGAGAAAAGGTGTCAAAAAGTCAACGTTCAAAGTCAACAGTCAACGTCGAAGTCAACGGTCAAAGACAACTCAAGGGTCCAAAGACTCAAAAGATCAAGAAATCCTCCAAGGCTTTAAGGAACAGGGACTCAACCCTTTGCAAGACAAGGACTCCATGTTTTGCATTCATACTAATGCAAGCTGACAAGTAGATGCATTCAATCAAGTGTTTTCCATTCATTATAATGTACAAAACTTATGTTCTTATCGTTTTTTCAGGGTACAAGACTATTCTGGACCAAATACCTTAAATGACATGATCTAGAGCCGAAAGGAGCCTAAAAGAGATCTTATGGGACAATTGAGAAAAAGTGCCAAAAAGTAAACGGTCAAAGTCAAAGTGTACGGTCAAAGTCTACTCAGTTGTCCAAAAACTCAAAAAGATCAGGATACACTCCAAGGCTTCAAAAACCAAGGACTCAACTCATCCTTTTGCAAGCCAATGACTCCATGTTTTGCATTCAAACTAATGAAAGCTCATATGTTAATGTATTCGATCAAGTGTTCTGCATTCATTCTAAAGCGATCTCGCTTATAGATGCGTTAATTCAATCAATCAAATATTTTGCATTCATTCTAATGCAAGCTCCCAAGTAGATGCACTCAATCATGTGTTTTGCATTCATTAAATCAATCAAGTGTTTTGTAATCATTCTAATTGATCAGTTCACAAATATACATTTTTATCCTCTTGAAATGTTTCGATTATGTCAAATTATATAATCAATAATGTACAAAACTCATGTTCTTATCGTTTTTTCAGGGTACAAGCCTATTCTTGGCGAAATATCTCAAATGACGTGATCTAGAGCCAAAAGGAACATAAAAGGGACCTTATGGAGCAACTGAGAATAAATGTTGAAAAATCAACGATCAAAGTCAACTGTCAACGTTCAAAGACAACTCAAAGGTCCAAAAACTCAAAAGATCAGAAAACGCTCCAGGGCTTCAAGGACCAAGGACTCAACCCTTTGCAAGACAAGGATTCCATATTTTGCATCCATTCAAATACAAGCACACACGTAGATGCATTCAATGAAGTGTTTTGCATTCATTCTAATGCATGCTCACAAGTAGATGCATTCAATCAAGTGTTTTGCATTCATTTTAATTGATCAGTTCCCAAATATGCATTTTTATCCACTTGTAATATTTCGATTATGTCAAATTATATAATCAATAATGTACAAAACTCGTGTTCTTATCGTTTTTTCAGGATACAAGCTTATTCTTGGACAAATATCTCAAATGACGTGATCTAGAGCCAAAAGGAACATAAAAGGGACCTTATGGGACAGCTGAGAAAAAGTGTCGAAAAGTCAATCGTCAACGTCAAAGTCAACGGTCAAAGACAACTCAAGGGTCCAAAAACTCAAAATATCAGGAAACACTCCAAGGCTTCAAGGACCAACGATTCAACCCTTTGCAAGACAAGGATTCCATATTTTACATTCATTCAAATACAAGCACACACGTAAATGCATTCATTCTTATCCAAGCTCGCTTGTAGGTGCGTTAATTCAATCAATCAATTGTTTTGTATTCATTTTAATGCAAGCTCACAAGTAAATGCATTCAATCAAATATTCTGCATTCAGTGAATCAATCAAGTGTTTTGCATTCATTCTAATTCATCAGTTCTCAAATATGCATTTTTATCCTCTTGTAATGTTTCGATTATGTCAAATTATATAATCAATAATGTACAAAACTCATGTTTTTAACGCTTTTTCAGGATACAAGCCTATTCGGGGCCAAATATCTCAAATGACATGATCTATATCCATAAAGAACTTAGCCATGAGACCTTGTGGGACAACTGAGAAAAGTGTTGAAAAGTCAATGGTCAAAGTCAACAGTCAATGTCAAAGTCAACAGTCAAAGACAACTCAAGCGTCTAAAAACTCAAAAGATCAGGAAACACTCCAAGGCTTCAAGGACCAAGGACTCAACCCTTTGCAAGACAAGGATTCCATGTTTTGCTTTCATTCAAATACAAGCACACACGTAGATGCATTCTATAAAGTGTTTTGCATTCATTCAAATGCAAGCTCGTTTGTAGTTGCGTTCTTTAAATCAATCAAGTGTTTTGCATTCATTCTAATGCAAGCTCACAACTAGATGCTTTCAATCAAGAGTTTTGCATTCATTGAATCAATCAAGCGTTTTGCATTCATTCTAATTGACCAGTTTCCTAATATGCGTTTTTATCATCTTATAATGTTTCGATTATATAAAATTATATAATCAATAATGTACAAAACGCATATTCTTATCGATTTTTCAGGATACAAGCCTGTTCTTGGCCAAATATCTCAAATGACATGATCTAGAGCCAAAAGGAACACAAAACAGACCTTATGGGACATTTGAGAAAAAGTGTCGAAAAGTCAACAGTCAACGGTCAAAGACAACTCAAGGGTCCAAAAACACAAAATATCCGGTAACACTCTAAGGCTTCAAGGACCAACGACTCAACCCATTGCAAGACAAGGATTCCATGTTTTGCATTAATTCAAATATAGGCACACACGTAGATGCAATAAATCAAGTGTTTTGCATTCATTCTAATGCAAGCTCATTTGTAGTTGCGTTTATTAAATCAATCAAGTGTTTTGCATTCATTCCAATGCAAATTTTTTTTTTATCAGCAAGCGAGGTTGTTGACGGGGTCCCCTACCCCTTCTCATTAATAATCAAATAAATTGAGAGTTACAATCGAATATAAGCTTTTCCCATAGCATCATCGTATATAATTTTCTTTATATCCTCAGAAAACGAGCTAGGGATAATGATAAGAGCCCAAAACTGTAGTTTTAACCCCTTAACAATCGTACTTTTAGACCAATTATGTGAATAATAAGTAAGAGTTAATACTGATTACGTGTTTTTATGCATTTCAGACTTCAAAGTCCATTATGTGCAGAAATGTGCCACTTTAGCGAGATAAAGGAGCAAAGGTCGGTTGCTAAGGAGTTCTGTGATTAAAGGCCAATTTCCAAGAAGACAAAGCCTCTGTAAAGCCCGGTCAAAAGATGAAAAGTCAAAGTCCTCGCGGGCAGAAACTGTGCACAAAGTCAACAGAACTTCCGAAGACCATATCTTTGGACTCAGACCTCGGAATTGGGCATACCTTACGTCAAAACGACCGGCTCGGAAAGAGCTTTCCAATGGTCTAAGCCTTAGCCCAATCAGAGGAGCAGAAGTGGACAAAAATTCTATCGAAGTCAACTACAGCTGAAGAGGCCTTTTTGGACTGAAAGTATTGGGTTTTGGGCCTGATTCTCTGGCCCAAAACGTAGCTCCAAGCCCATGCACGATTTTTGGATCTGAACATATAAAAACAAAAGCTTAACTCTTTGTTAATGGTAGATAGTTAGGTTAGAAAATAAGTTAGGTTAGGAAGCTAATGTTAATGGAGTTTAGGGTTAGAATAATTTTTAGATCTAGAATTAAATCTCCATTTTAATTAGTTTTCATTTCCCTTGTTTTAATTTAAAGTATTAAAATATTGTTATTGCTTCATTAGATAAATTAAGTAGTTTATTATTGATCAAATTCGATTTTGTCATTTATCTATTGCTTAGATCTAATTTCATTTCTTGGTTGTTAGTCATTTCGTAGTTATTGATGTTCGGTTGGATTATTGTTTAATTAAATTTCATAAAGTTAGAATCTTTAGATTATGTTGTATTCAATTTCATATAGAAATGATAGTATAATGATATTAGAAATCTCACATCACCCATTACTCTCACCATTGTTCCTTGTGTCGAGTAGTTGAATTTTAATTAAGTCTTGAGGGTTTAAGAGTGGAACAAATCCTGACTCTAATATATTACTTCGTTATTGAGAGTAGGAATATTGATATAAACACGTATTTACGTAAATTGATTATTTGTGTTTACGCATAGATAGTTAGAATACGTAAAATCACTTTTATCAAATGACGTCGCTGCCATCTTAATCTCGTTCATGACAAGAATTCAATTGCTTGAATCCAAGGGGCAATCCCCCATTCTCTACCCACCCACCCTTTTAATTTTTCATTCTTGTTTCTTGAATTTTTGGAACTGTTTACTGTTTCAGGCATAGGGGCTGCGGATTCACAGAGAAAAACACTGCGGTGAAGGTATTTCTAAACTTTCGAAAATTCTGAAAATTTTCATACATACTATTTAATGTGTTGTTGATTTACTGGAATATTTTCAGATATTTCAAAGTTGGTTTACCTTATGAAAAAAATACGATCTTTACAGTGCTACATTTCAGTTTTCACACCGTATGTTCTTGACAAACAGACGAGTAAGGTTACTTAGGTAGTTCTAAAAATTCTATAATTTTTACAGGAGTATCTATCCTAAGTCAGGAGTTTGTAGTAAAAATTTGATGAGTTTTTGATTTGTTTTAACCTCCTAAATAGTAGAGTGTTTCCAGTGTGTTTCTGCAGTGTTGCAAACAGTTAATGTATGGAACACCAGCCAATAAGGAGAGGTTGTAGAACTCCAATTGCTCTAAATGTTTTACAGGAACAAGTAGGATCTGTCAGGAGTCTCTAGTAAAAAGTTTGAAATTTTTGGCTTTGTTTTGATGGGTTAACCATTCGGTTGTTTGTATTGTGTCCGAAAACTGTTTTGCAAACTTTGCAGGGCAGTAGAGGGACTTTCATAGCTCTGATTGATCTGATATTTTACAGGCTACTTGATAGACGTTTTAGAAAATTACTGTAAAAATTTCAAATTTTTGGAGTATGATAAAAGGACTAAAACTTGAAAACCCTGGAGCGCGACCCGCGCCCAAACCGAGCGCGACCGCGCCCAAAACACTGGACATTTGACAAAACAGAGGGCACCCGCGCCCTCAAAGGAAAATTCAGCGTGAATAGCCCAATTTTCATAGGTAAATGCAAATTTTTATTTCTTCAAGTTACTCAGTGTTTCTAACTTGTTAAATACACTGAGATCGCGTATACAAGACGCTATTCAAACGCATAGCAAGGAGGCATTCAAGTACTCCTTCTTTCACTCCTCGCCTCTTCTGTCAGAGGAGTTTTAATTCTAGTATAATCAGGCTTATTTTTCGTAGAAATAAATACAACACGCCTATCTAAAATTTCACACACTACACTTGCATCAATGGCTAAAGAACAAGAGACTCCTCTCTCTGATTTTTATAAAGCCCTAAACGATGGCCCTAAGTCGTGCATCGTTCTTGCAGACCTAGTGGGGGATTTCCGAATCCCCCCAAATATTTTTAATTTGTACCCATTTTCAATGGTGAAAAACCTTATCAGTACATGCGTAGGATTGAACAAGTTATAACAACATTCCATCATCCTACGGTTGGTGCGGAACAAATTACACTAAGGGTGTTTCCTTTCACCCTAGCCGACAAGGCGGCGTCTTGGTTAACTGCCCAAACGCCAAACTCTGTGGAATCATGGGCTCAACTTGTTCAATTGTTCATGGAACAATTTTACCCACCACTAAAGACAGATGAAATGCTTCACAAGATTCATTTCTTCAGCTAGAATCCTCATAAATCCTTTTCAGAGGCCTGGAATCATTTCACTGATCTTCTCATTGAATGCCCGCATCATAATCTTGCGAAAGACACGCTTGTTCGTGCTTTCTTCAAAGGGCTTTCATATTATCATAAGGAGGTTCTAGATATCATGACTGGGGGTAGTTTTCTTAGTAAAGGAGCCTTGGAGGCTTATAAATTCTTAGAAGATCAATCTAAGAAGAACAATAATTGGGGAGGTAACGATTCCTCCCGCTCCTCTCCTTCTTCTCTTGAGGTTAAGCATGATCCCGAGCTTAAAACTCTTATCGATGCCCTCACTAAAAAGGTAGATGCCATCTCTGTTCAACAACAACCCACTCCAGTCATGAACATTAACTCTACTCGTTGTAATATTTGTTGTAGTCTTGAGCATTCCGACTTTTATTGTCCTCTTGTCTATGCACAAACACCACCACAACCATCACACTTTAACCAGTTAACTCAACATCAAGGACAAGGGAACTTAGGTGACTAGAATAGAGGTTTAGTACCCAGAACCCAGAACTACCAACATCAAGACATGAACGCTCAACAAGCTTTAATTCCAATACAACCATCTACAGAGAAAGTAGCAGTGACCTTGTTGGAGAAACAAAATCAAATTATGCAACAAAACTCCAACTTGATGAAAGATCAGCATGATCAAAACTCTAATATGATGAAACAAACGATGCAAATGATGCAGTCTTTGTGCCAAAAGGTTATTGACATGTCTTCTAACCAAAATAATAACCAAACCGGCGTGTTTCCAAGTCAAGCAATGCCTAATCCTAAGTTAACAAACACCGCCTTCGAAATAAAAAGTATTCAGTGTAATGGTAATATAAACCAAGGGGACCTACAGGCAGTCACTACCCTTCGTTCAGGGAGAGTAGTTGATAACCAAGTGACTATGCCTAAAGATCACCCGCAAACTATAAATGATACCATACCAAATACGGTCATAGAAATTGAAGACCCTACACCTGTAGAGGTTCCAATATGGAAACCTAGTTGGAAAGTGATAAAAGATAAAGCAACGGTTAACAAATATGTTCCCCTCATATTAGGTTATAGGGATAAAACACCGCATGAACAACTAGATTTTCCTATAGAAGGTGAAGTTAAGTCTATTGAGAGTTTTGTATATCACATTAGTGCTTCCGACGATGTCGTCCCTACACTAGTACATATCCCTCTTATGGAAGAAGATAAAGATCACAATTTTGACTCTTTGAACATAAGCTGAACTAGAGAAAGAATTTTCAACCCTACCTTGACCATAGAAGAGATGGACTAAACCTCATAATAGCGAGATAGATGAATTCCTCAAAGATGGAGATGAATACCATAATTATATGGATCACGAACAACCTAGATGAGGAATTGACGAGTTTCTAAGAGCCTGTGATGATCCACCTTCTCAAGCACTACGGAGCACCACCCTACCACCATCCACCTGAGTTAATCCCTCATAAAATCCAATCATTCTTCCCACCCTTTTCTTCTAACACTTATCCACATTCCAAGTATTTTCCAAAACCATTCATTTACTCACGATCATTCACTTGGACACCTTCTTATTCGACTAAGTTGCGTCGTACAAAGTTTTGGAGCTTGATTCTGTTTGGTGGTGCATTCCATGTTAACTATTTATGGAAAGATCCACAATTGTTTAGATTATTGATATATGGGAAACTGCATGTAAATACATATATATCACTTTAAGTCTAGGGAATCTGACTTTAAAAGACCCACGTTTTAAAACAAATTTTTACAAACCTGTTTTCAAAAATTTGTTTGGGGGTGGGGTGTTTGGTTTTTCCATGCTTGATCACTAAACTTCATATTCTTATCCCCACCTCGCTCCCTTTAAGAGTAGCTAGATTTCTCCTTGTTTGTTGTTTTGATTTTTTTTTTTTAATTTTTAGTAGATAGGATGTTACGTTGTTAAATTTTGTAGTTAACTTTGAATTTGGTAGTTAAATGTTGTTTGAATTTCAATTTTAATATAATGTTGTTCTTTCCAAATTGTGCATGGATTTTATTGTTAATCCCACCTTCTCGAATTGTTTGGGGGTGGTATTATTTATTCTATCATGATTTGTAGAAGATCCTCCATTTTAGAGTTTGTTTTGGAGTGAAGGTTGAGAATATTGTCGTAATTGGCATACCTATGATTAGATGTGGTGGTAGGATGAAATCTAAGAGAGTTTAGAAGTTACTATTCTAAATCCAGTATAAAAGATACCAGGGTTGTTATAAAATATAAAATATGAGTTGTTTTCGTTTTCGGGTTCGGAAATTTTATTGTTTCCGGAAATTACCTTAAAGCTTTTTGGCAACCTACCGATTCGTTTTAACAATTCAAAACCTATAAAAACTTCATTCATTCTACACTCACAACCTACACTACACCTAACTTCCATCTCTCATCTTTCACTCCCACGTTTCCCGTTGTTCTTCACCATTTTCACAAATCAGCACCTCGGAGCGCACCTGCGCCCCAGAGGAGCGCACTCGCGCCTTACACATTTATCAGAATTTTTTGTGCAGAGCCTTTTCGCACTCCAAGTTGAGCGACTTCGTGCCCAAACACTGTAACTCCAAAAACCTCAGAGCCCGACCCACGCCCAGTGCACTCCACACCCACGCCTTACGTGAACACGGAAAATTCCAATTTTTCTGCGGGTTGTTCGGGTGATTTGCAGCTGTTCAGGCGTAGTTTTGAGATGACATCTCCTACAATAATACCGAACAGTCTTTTGAAGATTTGTTTCAAAGCACTACTTATGGTGCTTGGTTTTGAGGTGATCACACACGTAGGCTGGGAACCGCTTATGGTTCTTGCTAGCATTTGTTCTTGGACTTGCCATGCCCGCTGAAATACAAGACCCATGATGCTATTGGGTAGATAATATGCATGTCTACACTTATGACTTTTTGCATGAGGCTTATGGGGCAGGCATTTTCCGTATCGAGGACCAAGGCGAATATAACGTCGCCCTTGGTAGCCTGTCCATGAACATAGGAACTGTTATGTTTTGGATCATGCTAAACATTTTAGGGGAATGGCGTTTTTTTCTTCTGTGAATGATGCCACTTGCAGCGTCTTCCTTGCTTTAGCCACGGGACGTATGTGCCATGACCTTCCCAGAACCTTGATGTCTAGTTTAGCACGAGTCCATAGCATGAGGCATAAGTATCTTCTTATGCCTGTTTTAGTTTGCCGTATTATGCTATGTTTCTTCCCTATTTTTTGTGCCCGTTTCACGGATTGGGTTGGGGTCGAAATTGTGAGACCCACCAATTGTATTATCCGATCTTTCCGTGCAATGACTTGGCAAGGGTGGAGGATACAACCTCATCAGGTTGCACCTTACACCCCATCCGACCAAGTGGCGCTTAACAGGTTAGCATCCATAGATGATAAATGGCGGCAAGCTTGGCAAATTATAATGGCATGGCAGGATGCGAAGGAACCTCACTTCTTTATAGAAGAGGAGAATGACGAGTAAACGCTGGAGTGGAGGTAAGTTTTTAGTTTCAGTTAGTGTCTGCTTATGTCCCAAGCAATTTAATTCTGTTAACCCCATAATGGGTGGAACTCTTATAGAGTTGTGTCAGTTTTTTTTTATTTCCTATATTAGTATGTTCTAACCTTGTTTTGCAGATGTTCTAGAATTTCACGCGTTTCCATGGTATTTTTCTACCCTCTTTATTTAAATGCTTTGAGGACAAAGCATGCTTCTTGTTTGGGGGGGCATAGAAACACGTGTAATTAAGGCATCTGTTAGGATATAGATATGTATAATATGCATTTGTTTTCAAGTTAAAAATTTCAAAAATATAAATAAATAAGTTTATGCTATACACTTAGGAATATTGGTATTGTTTTCTTTCTCTATGCTCTTAACAATCTAGAAGTCTCATGTAGCTTTTTGCATCGGAATAATTGTTAGAAACTTAGGTTAATATGTAGGTAATAATCTTTGCATCTATCTATAAATATATTACATGAGTATCTATAATTGTTAGTAGTAAAGTTTTGAAATCTAGGCTAGAGTACTTATTCTACAAATCCTGTGGAGAATATAGCCTAAAGCCTTATATGAAGCGAAACATTTGAGAAATGACACAAGGGAGAAGTAAAATCCGGATAGAGAAATCACATGTCCATTTGCTTGATCACTATGTCATATCCTAAGCGAGAATTTAGGCCCTCTTTGGATCGATATAGCCGTAAATTCAAACCTATGAATTATTTTCCGCTAGTAAGCCCCTCGAGCTTTCTTTAGCCTTCCATAAACCACAATTCCTTTACCCTGTTACAAAAACAAAACAAAATAAAAATTCAACTTACCCAATCTAGAATAAGTCGAGAATAGAATGAGTGAAGAAAGAAGAAGAGAAAAACCTGTGTAAACAAAAATTAGTTAGTTGCTTCAGAAAAAGAAAAGAAGTTTCCATCAAAGGAAAAGAAAAAAATAGAAAAAAATAAAAACTCCAAAAATAGAATAAAAGGGAGTCAAAAGCCAAAGAAAAGAAAAAGAAAAATATGGCTAAGGATGGAAACAAAGTATAGAAACAAAATAAAATAATAAGGTTTTCTCTAAGTTACATAATATGAAGACTCTATTATCTCAGACTTGTCCTTTTGAATATCCATTTCCTTCCTTCTTAAACCATCTCCTAATCCCCGCAACACCTAATAAAGACCTCTAGCTCAATTAGGAATAGGTTAGTGTGATAGTAAGTGGCAGATGTGTTTGATCGACTCCGGCTTCCTTGTTTGTCATTGAGATTGTAAGGTAAAGTGTGCCTACTGCACACTGGAGTAGCGAAACTTGAGCGGAAAAATCAGAGTGGTTTTTGTCTTGACATTTATGTGAGGACCTACTTAAGGACGCTATTCCGAGTTTTCAGAAACAAACCTGCTAGGCATTTCATAGTATTACTCATAGTATATATATTTGTATCATAGATGATTTATTATTATGCATATATTAGTTTAGGTTTTTGACTTGGTTATTCTTATTCAATTGCTAGTGAGATGTATAGATAGTTGAGACATGAATGAGGAACAATAGTTTTAGTTCTTAGTCGTTGTAGTATAGATGAAGTTTGTGAGTACCTTCACTGGAAAACTCTCACGAGGCTATAACTCGTCCACTAGGGAATTCCTAGTGGTTTAAGGCCTTGTTGCATATGGTCAATGCAATCGCACTCGATTGAAACGAGAGTGGTTAGAACTCCATTTTTGGTCACTTATTCTAATTTCTCATATTTGCTTGAGGACAAGCAAAATGCTGTTTGGGGGTGGTTTGATAAGAGCCCAAAACTGTAGTTTTAACCCCTTAACGTACTTTTAGACCAATTATGTGAATAATAAAGTTAATAAAGACGTGTTTTATGCATTTCAGGCTTCAAAGTCCATTATGTGCAGAAATGTGCCACTTTAGCGAGATAAATGAGCAAAGGTCGGTTACTAAGGAGTTCTGTGATTAAAGGCCAATTTCCAAGAAGACAAAGCCTCTGTAAAGCCCGGTCAAAAGATGAAAAGTCAAAGTCCACGCGGGCGGAAAAAGTGCACAAAGTCAATAGAACTTCCGAAGACCATATCTTTGGACTAAGACCTTGGAATTGGGCATACCTTACGTCAAAACGACCGGCTCGGAAAGAGCTTTCCAATGGTCTAAGCCTTAGACCAATCAGAGGAGCAGAAGTGGACAAAAATTCTATCAAAGTCAACTGCAGCTGAAGAGGCCTTTTTGGACTGAAAGTATTGGGTTTTGGGCCTGATTCTCTGGCCCAAAACGTAGCTCCAAGCCCATGCACGATTTTTGGATTTGAACATATAAAAACAAAAGATTAGCTCTTTGTTAATGGTAGATAGTTAGGTTAGAAAATAAGTTAGGTTAGGAAGCTAATGTTAATGGAGTTTAGGGTTAGAATAATTTTTAGATCTAGAATTAAATCTCCATTTTAATTAGTTTTTATTTCCCTTGTTTTAATTTAAAGTATTAAAATATTGTTATTGCTTCATTAGATAAATTAAGTAGTTTATTATTGATCAAATTCGATTTTGTCATTTATCTATTATTTAGATCTAATTTCATTTCTTGGTTGTTAGTCATTTCGTAGTTATTGATGTTGGGTTGGATTATTGTTTAATTAAATTTCATAAAGTTATAATCTTTAGATTATGTTGTATTCAATTTCATATAGAAATGATAGTATAATGATATTAGAAATCTCACATCACCCATTACTCTCACCATTGTTCCTTGTGTCGAGTAGTTGAATTCTAATTAAGTCTTGAGGGTTTAAGAGTGGAACGAATCCTGACTCTAATATATTACTTCGTTATTGAGAGTAGGAATATTGATATAAACACGTATTTACGTAAATTGATTATTTGTGTTTACGCATAGATAGTTAGAATACGTAAAATCACTTTTATCAGATAACTTCTATGAAACTAACTGACGGAATATTACAAGCTAAAGCATCTGCTAACTTATTACATTCCCTATAATTATGTTTAATCTCAAACATATCCAAATTATCTATTATTTCTAACATATCTGCCAACAATTTCCTTGCTGGCCAAGGAACAGTTCCCAAATATGTGTTTTTATCCTCTTGTAATGCTTCAATTTTGTCAAGTTATATAATCAATAATGTATAAAACTCAAATTCTTGTCTCTTTTTCAGGATACAAGCCAATATTGGACAAAATACCTCAAATGACGTGATCTAGAACCAAAAGGAGCCTAAAAGGGGCCTTATGGGACAACTGAGAAAAAATGCCGAAAAGTCAACGGACAAAGTCAACAGTCAAATTCAATGGTCAAAGTCAACTAAAGGTGTCCAATAACTTAAAAGCTCAAGAAACACTCCAAGGCTTCAAGGACCAAGGACTCAACTCAACCCTTGGAAAGACAAAGACTATATCTTTTCATTATCAAAATAGTAATACCTAGTTCTATACATCAAACACCATTCCAAAAACAATAGAGGAACAAAGAAAAAGTGGGGTTATCTCCATCACCATTCTTCCCACATAAATTTAAGATACATAACTTTAAAACCCCAACTCTCCACGAATCTGAACATGGCACTAATGCAAGCTCACGTAGATGCATTAAACAAAGTGTTTTGTATTCATTCAATCAATTAGGTTTTTGAATTCATTCTAATGCAAGCTCACTCGTACATGCATTCAATCAAGTGTTTCACATTCATTCTAATGCAAGCTTGCTTGTAGACGCATTCATTCAATCAATCAAATGGTTTGCATGCTTTTTAATGCAATCTCGCACGTAAATGCACTCAATCAAATGTCTTGAATTCATTCTACTACAAGCTCACACGAAGATTCATTCAATCAAGTGTTATGCATTCATTCTAATGAAAGCTCGCTTGTAGATGCGTTAATTCAATGAATCAAGTATTTTACATTGATTCTAATGCAAGCTTACAAGTAGATGTATTCAATCAAGTGTTTTGCATTCATTCAATCAATCAAGTGTTTTGTATTCATTCTAATTGATCAGTTCCAAAATATGCATTTTTAACCTCATGTAATGATTCGATTATGTCAAATTATATAATCAATATTGTACAAAACTCCTGTTTCCATCGCGTTTTCTGGATACAAGCCCATTCTTCTTCAAATACGTCAAATGACGTGACCTAAAGTAAATGGGAGCCTAAAAGGGATCTTTTGGGACAACTGAGAAAAAGTTCCAAAGAGTCAACAGTCAAACTTAAAGTGTACGGTCAAAGTCTACTCAGGCGTCCAAAAACTCAAAAGCTCAAGAAGTACTCTAAGGCTTCAAACACCAAGGACTTAACCCTTCCCTTTGCAAGACAAGGACTCCATGTTTTGCAATCATACTAACGCAAGCTCACAAGTAGATGCATTTAATCAAGTGTTTTGCATTCATTCTAATGCAAGCATACAAGTAGATGCATTCAACCAAGTGTTTTGCATTCATTCAATCAATCAAGTGTTTTGTATTCATTCTAATTTATCAGTTCCCAAATATACGTTTTTATCGTCTTGTAATGATTCAATTATTTCAAACTATATAATCAATAATGTACGAAACTGATGTTCTTATTGCTTTTTCAGGATACAAGACTATTCTGGACCAAATACCGTAAATGACGTGATCTAGAACCAAAAGGAGCCTAAAAGGGATCTTATGGGACAACTGAGAAAAAGTGGCAAAAAGTCAACGGTCAAAGCTAAAGTGTACGGTCAAAGTCTACTCAGGTGTCCAAAAACTCAAAATGCTCAGGAAACACTCCTAGGCTTAAAAAACAAAGGACTCAACTCATCTTTTTGTAAAACAAGGACTCGATGTTTTTCATTTAAATTAATGCACGCTCACAAGTAGATGCATTCAATCAATTATTTTGCATTCATTCCAATGCAAGCTCACAAGTAGATGCATTCAATCAAGTGTTTTGCATTCACTGAATCAGTCAAGTGTTTTGCATTCATTCTAATTGATCAGTTCCGAAATATGTGTTAATTAATTCAATCAAGAGTTTTGCATTCATTCTAATGTAAGCATACAAGTAGATGCATTCAATCAAGTGTTTTGCATTCATTCAATCAATCAAGTGTTTTGAAATCATTCTGATTGATCAGTTCCCAAATATACATTTCTATCATCTTGCAATGATTCAATTATTTCAAATTATATAATCAATAATGGACGAAACACATGTTCTTATCGCTTTTTCAGGATAAAAGACTATTCTGGACCAAATACCTTAAATGACGTGATCTAGAGCCAAAAGGAGCCGAAAACGGATCTTATGGGACAACTGAGAAAAAGTGCCAAAAAGTCAACGGTCAAAGTCATAGTGTATGGTCAAAGTCTACTCAGGTGTCCAAAATCTCAAAAACATCAGGAAACATTCCAAGGCTTCGAAAACCAAGGACACAACTCATCCCTTTGCAAGAGAAGGTCTCCGTGTTTTGCATTCATACTAACGCAAGCTCACAAGTAGATGCATTCAATCAAGTGTTTTGCATTCATTCTAATTCGAGCTCGCTTGTAGATGTGTTAATTCAATCAATCAAGTGTTTTGCATTCATTCTAATGCAAGCTCACAACTAGATGCTTTCAATTAAGAGTTTTGCATTCATTGAATCAATAAAGTGTTTTGCATTCATTCTAATTGTCCAGTTCCCTAATATGCGTTTTTATCATCTTGTAATGTTTCAATTATATCAAATTATATAATCAATAATGTACAGAACGCATCTTCTTATCGATTTTTTAGGATAAAAGCCTATTCTTAGCCAAATATCTCAAATGACGTGATCTAGAGCCAAAAGGAACATAAAACGGACCTTATGGGACATTTGAGAAAAAGTGTCGAAAAGTCAATGGTCAAAGTCAACAGTCAAAGACAACTCTAGGGTCCAAAAACACAAAATATCAGGAAACACTCCAAGGCTTCAAGGACCAACGACTCAAGTGTAGTTGTGTTTATTCAATCAATCAAGTGTTTTGCATTTATTCCAATGCAAGTTTTTTTTTTTTTATCAGCAAGCGAGGTTGTTGACGGGGTCCCCTACCCTTTCTTATTAATAATTAAATAAATTGAGAGTTACAATCGAATATAAGTGTTTCCCATAGCATCATCGTATACAATTTTCTTTATATCCTCAGAAAACGAGCTAGGGATAACTTCTATGAAACTAACTGACTGAATATTACAAGCTAAAGCATCGACTAACTTATTACATTCCCTATAATTATGTTCAATCTCAAACATATCCAAATTATCTATTATTGCTAACATATCTGCCAACAATTTCCTTGCTGGCTAAGGAACTTTACTCCGCTTTTTAGTGATCGAGATAACGTTGGTTGAATTTGTTCTTGCTTCAATTCTTGTACATCCTTTCTGCTGTGCTAGCCTTAGTCCCCTGTATACCCCTTCTAGTTCAATGAGGCCAATAGAAATAAACTTTGATCTCCCTTTTGGTGCTGCATAAACAATCCCTTCATGGCCTCATAACACTGTTGCCCACCCACCAGTGATGCCTTACAGCGTACCATCTGAGTTAAGCACTGTGGTACCTTGCTCTGGCCTCTCCCGTTGACACCTTATTGCTTCCTTTGTTCTGACTTGAACATCAAGGTTCCACTGTTCTATAAATCTCATTCGATCGGGCCCTTCATCCATCTTCAGTTAAATACTCATCAGCTTAATCTTTGCATCCAAGACAATCAGCTGAACCACCTGCTCACCAATGCAGTATTCTTTTTCAAAAATCCTCGCATTTCGCTCATTCCAGACCCAGTAAAAAAATGAATTTATACATAGTCTAATAGCATCCTTTTGACATCCCTTTCCTATGCATAAACCCAGCACCCATTCCAGCTCATCCTCCCATTTTGCCACCCCGTTCTGCGGTATCCAATTCTTAGAAGCATTTCATTCCACACGTACTATGCGAACGAACATTCATAGAATAGATGGCGCTCTGTTTCATCCTTATGTCCACAAATAACACATACAACAGAGTCTAGCACCTTCTGCTTCTTCAACTTAACCAACGTTTTAATCCCTTCTTGAAATAACATCCAAGTGATAAAAGAATGGCGTGGGATTTTGTTAGGATACCATACCAGTTTTGTCCACGCGAGTGATTGCCGCTTTCTCCTGATCACTTGATAGGTTTCCTTGAGTGAAAACACTCCATGCAATGTGGTTGTCCACACTACTTTGTCCAATCCCCCATTGACTTCGACAGCTTCTACTTGCTCTATAATATCCGGCATTTGTCTTCTAAGCATAGACGGCACATTCCATTCCCCATTCTGCAGCAGACTCTCAACTCGTGCCTTTCTATTCAAGTTAGATACATAAGTGAGCCAAGCAGTGAAATACTCTTTTAGAATACCAGCTGGGTGCCAGGGGTCCATCCAGAGGCTTATATCCTTGCCTATCCTGACTTGATAACTCACTAACTCTTTCGCGTCATCTCTCCCCTGTAGTATACTCCTCCAACTCCATGAGCAATCATTAGGAATGCCCATATCCCAAAATTGCTTATTCTTGATTAGATTCATCCAGACCCATTTAGTCCACAATGTGTCTTTCCTACTAACAATGTTCCAGACATGCTTCATATTGGCTGCTCTATTTATTACAGCCAAATTCCTTATTCGCAATCCCCCCCTCATCATAAGGGTAACAGACATCCTTCCACCCAATAAGAGCATGAGATGTTGTACAGTCCGGCCCTTTCCAGAGAAAGTTTCAAAGCAACTTTTGAACCTCATCCACTATTCCTTTAGGCAGTCTAAATGAAGAAATCCAGTAAATGTTTAAGTTACGTAACACAGCCTTGATTAACTGTACTCTTCCCGCATACGATAGACATTTACCTTTCCAACTCTGTATTCCCTTTGACACTTTCGAAACCAATGACAAACAATCAGAATATGAAAGTTTCGTGGTTATAAGTGGTAACCCAAGATACTTAACTAGTAGTGTACCAACTGGATACTGTAATATTCCCTTCACTTCTTCACTCATATCCGCACTCACTCCTGCCAAAAATAACTGACTTTTTCCCACATTAACTTCTAATCCAGAACAAGATTTAAATTTTCCCAAGGAAGTCACAAGGCTTCTAACTGTTTCAACATCCCCATTCATAAACGCAATCAAATCATCTGCGAATGAAAGATGAGTAATAACAGGTTCCTTACATTTATAATGCAATTTGTATTCTCCCCTTATAGCGGCCTGTTTCATAAGGTCCAAAAACAATTCCATTACCAAAACAAACAGGTATGGAGATATAGGATCCCCCTGCCTTATTCCTCTCTTCCCCTTGAAATACCCATAAGGAGTCCCATTCAACATAATAGCAAACGAAGCAGTTCCAATACATTCCTTCACCCAGCCTATAAACTTTTCTGGTATTCCAATCCTTCTAAGAGTAAACACAACAACCTCCCATTTCACTGAGTCATAAGCCTTTTTCAGATCAATCTTAGCCGAACACCGTGGTGGGTAAGCATCTCTGTGATAATTGTGAAGAAGTTCCTAGGACAGTAAAATATTATCCTGAATGCTCTTTCCCGGTATAAACGCTGATTGGTTAAGCGACACCACCTCATGCATAATAGGTTTCATTCTCAGTGTCATAATCTTAGTAATACACTTGTATATCACATTGTAACAAGCAATAGGCCTATAGTCATTCAAACTTGTAGGGGTCTGTATCTTTGGCACTAGTGATATACAAGTAACATTTACTTCTCGAAGCATCCTGCTCGCCCTGAAGTAATTTTGTATGGCTCTAGCAAAATCATTTCCCACAATTCTCCAGGTAGCCTTGAAAAACAAAGAGAAGAACCCATCATTTCCTGGTGACTTATCACTATCTACGCACGACAAAGCCTCAATAATTTCATCCCTAGTTATGTCTGCCACTAACCGTTCCCTCGTGTGATTACTAATAATTTTTTTTGGTTCAATAGCATCAAAGCAACTAAACTCTAGTTCCTGCAACTCATCTGGCGCATAGAGTTCCTCATAAACTCTAGTTCCTGCAACTCCTTTGGCACATAGAGTTCCTCATAGAAGCGGACACATTCATCTCCTATTTCATCCAAATCCTCTTTCACACTACCAAGATCATCCCTCAAACATGTTATCTTTTTCACTGCCCTCCTTGCTCTCACTGACTTGTAAAAGTACTCTGTATTATTATCCCCCACAGTAATAACCTGATCTCTTGACTTCTGTCTCACACACTCTTCTTCTGATTTCGCAGCCTTTACATACTCTCTAATATTTATCCTATCTTCATCAATCCAGTCCCTGTTCAGCGGCGCAGTTTGCAGCTTTGTTTGGATAGCATCCATCTCTTGTTTTTTTGTTTCTGCCCTTGTCTTTACATTTCCAATCCTCTCTCTGTTCCATTCAATCAAAGCCCCTTTCACAATCTTGAGTTTTCTCATAAAGACAAACATTGGGTTTCCTACAACTTTACTCACCCAAGCCTGCTGGACGGTTTCCAGAAACCCTTCCTCTCTAGTCCAGAAGTTAAAAAACCTAAATGACTTCTTATTTTGGCCCTTTTGTCTTGAAGATTAAGTTACCATAGAAGAGTGATCTGATATAGTGCACGGGTTCAGGAATTCATCTTCTACTTCCTCAAACTCATCCAGCCATTCTGCATTTACAAGAACTCTATCCAGCTTCCGCCAAATTCTTATAACTCTCCTGTTATTCCATGTCAATACATTACCTTTGTATTTCATATCTATCAGTCCAGCCATAGTAACGCATTGTAGAAAATCAGTATAATGTATTGGGTGAGTCGGCCTACCTCTAACTCTCTCCTCAGAGCTCAAAAATGAATTGAAATCCCCTAATACCACCCAAGGCCCATGATACAAACATGAATAGTTAACCAACCTGTTCCATAGTTCTCTCCGAGTAACCAAATCTGTGCTTGCATAAACAAACGTAGCCATGAAAATCTTACTACTCACTAGAGTTACCTCCACTATTATATATTGCAGTTCCCTCTCTATAACTCTGACCTTGCACATGTTGGCATCCCAACATACCCAGATCTTGCTCACAAGTAGATGCATTCAATCAAATGTTTTGCATTCATTTTAATTGATTAGTTCCCAAATATGCGTGTTTATCCTCTTGTAATGCTTCAATTTTGTCAAATTATATAATCAATAATGTATAAAACTCATGTTCTTATCGCATTTTCGTGATACAAGCTAATACTGGACGAAATACCTCAAATGACGTGATATAGAGCCAAAAGGAGCCTAAAAGGGGCCTTATGGGACAACTGATAAAAAGTGCCGAAAAGTCAACGGTCAAAGTAAACTAAAGGGTCCAATAACTCAAAATCTCAGGAAACACTCTAAGGTTTCAAGGACCAAGGACTCAACTCAACCCTTGGAAAGACAAGGACTCTATGTTTTCATTATCAAAACAATAATACCTAGTTCTATACATCAAACACCATCCCAAAAACAATAGAGGAACCAAGAAAAAGTGGGAAAGAGTACATAAGATAGTAATAGCTCTTTTTCTGATTCTCCTCTATGAGGAAGGGATAAGGGACCTCTTAATTAAAAAACCCCGCTTAAAAACCAAAAAGATAAAAAAAAATGGGGTTTTCTTCATCACCATTCTTCCCACATAGATTTAAGATGAACAACTTTAAAACCCCAACTCTCCACGAATCTCAACATGTCACTAATGCAAGCTCACGTAGATGCATTTAACCAAGTGTTTTGCATTCATTCAATCAATTAGGTTTTTGCATTCATTCTAATGCAAGCTCACCCGTACATGCATTTAATCAAGTGTTTCGTATTCATTCTAATGCAAGCTCACTACTTGTAGACACGTTCATTCAATCAATCAAGTGGTTTGCATGCTTTTTAATGCAATCTCGCACGTAGATGCATTCAATCAAATGTCTTGAATTCATTCTACTGTAAGCTTACACATAGATTAATTCAATCAAGTGTTTTGCATTCATTCTAATGCAAGCTCGCTTGTAGATGAGTTAATTCAATGAATCAAGTGTTTTGCATTCATTCTAATGCAAGCTTACAAGTAGATGTATTCAATCAAGTGTTTTGCATTCATTCAATCAATCAAGTGTTTTGTATTCTTTCTAATTGATCAATTCCGAAATATACATTTTTATCCTCTTGTAATGATTCAATTATGTCAAATTACATAATCAATATTGTACAAAAGTCATGTTTTTATCGCATTTTTCGAATACAAGCCTATTCTACTTCAAATACCTCAAATGACGTGATCTAAAGCAAAGAGGAGCCTAAAAGGGATCTTATGGGACAACTGAGAAAAAGTTCCAAAGAGTCAACGTTCAAACTTAAAGTGTACGGTCAAAGTCAACTCAGGTGTCTAAAAACTCAAAAGCTCAAGAAGCACTCCAAGGCTTCTAAAACCAAGGACTTAACTTTTTCCTTTGCATGACAAGGACTCCATGTTTTGCATTCATACTAACGCAAGCTCAGAAGTAGATGCATTCAATCAAGTATTTTGCATTCATTGTAATGCAAGCATACAAGTAGATGCATTCAACCAAGTGTTTTGCATTCATTCAATCAATTAGGTGTTTTGTATTCATTCTAATTGATCAGTTCCCAAATATACGTTTTTATCGTCTTGTAATGATTCAATTATTTCAAATTATATAATCAATAATGTAAGAAACTGATGTTCTTATTGCTTTTTCAGGATACAAGACTATTCTGGACCAAATATCTTAAATGACGTGATCTAGAACCAAAAGGATCATAAAAGGGATCTGTGGGGCAACTGAGAAAAAGTCACAAAAAGTCAACGGTCAAAGCCAAAGTGTACGGTCAAAGTCTACTCAGGTGTCCAAAAACTCAAAATGCTCAGGAAACACTCATAGGCTTAAAAAACTAAGGACTCAACTCATCTTTTTGTAAGACAAGGATTCGATGTTTTGCATTCATACTAATGCAAGCTCACAATTAGATGCATTTAATCAATTATTTTGTATTCATTCTAATGCAAGTTTTTTTTTTTTTTTATCAGCAAGCGAGGTTGTTAACGGGGTCCCTGATAAGAGCTCAAAACTGTAGTTTTAACCCTGTAACAATCATACTTTTAGACCAATTATGTGAGTAATAATTAAGAGTTAACACTGATTACGTGTTTTTATGCATTTCAGGCTTCAAAGTCCATTATGTGCAGAAATGTGCCACTTTAGCGAGATAAAGGAGCAAAGGTCGGTTACTAAGGAGTTCTAGGATTAAAGGCCAAGATTCAAGAAGACAAAGCCTTTCTAAATCCCGGTCAAAAGCTGAAAATTTGACGCGGGCAGAAGCAGCCTACAAAGTCAACAGAACTTCCGAAGGCCGTATCTTTGGACTCATACCTCGGAATTGGGCCTACATTATGTCAAAACGACCGGCTCAGAAAGAGTTTTCCAATGGTCTAAGTCTTGACCCAATCAGAGGAGCAAAAGTGGACGAAAAGTCAGTTTAAGCCAACTGCAGCTGAAGAGGCCTTTTTGGACTGAAAGAATTGGGTTTTGGGCCTGATTCTCTGGCCCAAAACATGGCTCCAAGCCCATGCACGATTTTTGGATCTGAAAGTATAAAAACAAGAGCTTGACTCTTTGTTAATGGTAGCTAGTTAGACCTAAAACTATAGATAATTCTAGATCTAGTTTTCATTTAATAAAATTAAGTTTAGTTTAATTTTAATTATTGTTTTAGATTAATCTTTAGAATCATTGTTCTTCATTTGTTTGATAAATAAAATAGCTAGTTTGTCAATTTCGATTCTTGTCATTTACAATTGTTTAGATCTAAATTCCCTTATTACGTAGATAGCTAGACCTAGATTAGTTAGATTATAAATTTAGTATTTGAATCATTGTTTTATTATTCATTAGATTAATAAAATAGTGTTCTCCATAATCTAGTTTCATTTCCATTAATTGTTTAGTTTCAATTCGTAGATTCAATTATTTGTCAGTATTAGTTTAATTCAATTATTGCATGAGTAGTTTTGAATTGAGTTTAAACAAGTAAAGTTCAAATCTTTATATCATGTCTTGTTTGAATTCCATTGGGAATGATAGCGTGATGATTCTCAGCTAAACCTCCATTTGAGGGGGTTGAGAAGCCTTGATGAAAGCTTGATCCCGATTATCGTAGAGAGTAAATTAAGTAATTTCCTTTCCACTCTAGAAATGATTAGTTCACCATGAGAATGGGTGTAATCGTTCACATGCTAGTTATGAATTGGTAGAAATGCCATGTGTAATTAGGGATTAGGAGTAACAGTTGATTGTTCTCAAAAGCGGTTCAATTCGGATTACGACAATTCGTCGTTAGTAGGATTAAGTCGAGTTAAGGTGGAATCAATCCCCCTCAACTCCTTATCATAGAATCGACGTAGCATTCCCATAGTTGTTCTAATAGTAGACTAGTTGCATCTTGTGGGTAGTTGCATCGTAGTCTAGTTGCCATTTCGTAAATCTCTCATTAGACTTTAGTTAAGATTACTTATACGTAGAGATCACAGCATGCAGAAGGACTAGGAGTGGAACGAATCATCTACTCCACTATATCTCATAGGATTGAGAGTAGAAATCTTTGATAAATTTTAGGCACATAAAATAGTTTTAGTTTACTTACATTTTGAGTTTTATCGTTCATTTCGTAGGTAAACTATCATTTTTATGTTTTATCAAATGGCGCCGCTGCCATCTTAGTTTCACTTTCGCATTGTTTTCGTAGTATAAGTACTCTTCTTAAAGTCCCATTAACCCCACCCACCCTTGTTTGATTCATACTGTGGTTGTCCGTTTCAGCATTGAAAACTTCCGAGAAAAATTTGCATGGAGCGCACCTGCGCCCCAAAGGAGCGCGACCTGCGCTTAAGTTATTGGATGCTGAGCGCGACCCGCCCCCCAATAGAGTGCGACCCGCGCTAAAACACTGTAACTTGAAGTTACACTGAGCGCACCCGCGCCCAAAGTGAGTGCGACCCGCGCCCTGAGCTGAAATTTGCCGGATTTCCATAGGTTTGATTCGAACTTCGATTTTTCAAGTTTTTCAGTGTTCTAACTTGTTATATACACTGAACACGCATAAACAAGATGCTATTCATAAGCGAAGCAAGGACGCAATCAGGTATTCCTTTCTTCCACACCTCGCATCTCCTGTTAGAGGTTTATACTAGTATATCAGGATTGTTTGGAGTGTTGACGTAATTAGCTAAGTTTGGTCTTAGCCTTGTATGAGATGAAGGTCTGGTCGAACAAAAACACCGAGCATAATTACACAGCAACATTAACAAGCACGCCTATCTAGTATACCACTCATTGCACCTCTAGCTACTATCCCACATACTCTACCTGACACAATGCCCGATGAAGGAGAGACTCCTCTCTCGGACTTTTATAAAGCCTTGAGCGATAGCCCCAAATCTTGCATCGTTCTAGCAGACCCAGTGGGGGATTTCCGAATCCCCCCAAATATTTTTAATTTGTTACCCGTTTTTCATGGTTTAGACCATGAAAAACCTTATCAGCACATGCGTAGGATTGAACAAGTCCTTACAACATTCCATCATCCTACGGTTGGTGCGGAATAAATTAAACTAAGGGTATTCCCTTTCACCTTAGCCGATAAGGCGGCGTCTTGGTTAACTGTCCAAGCGCCTAATTCTGTGGACTCGTGGGCTAAACTTGTTCAGCTGTTTATGGAACATTTTTACCCACCCCTAAAGACGGATGAGATGCTTTCCAAGATTCATTTCTTTCGACAAAATCCTCATGAATCATTTTCAGAGGCTTGGAATCGTTTCACCGATCTCCTTATAGAGTGTCCACATCATAACCTAGCGAAAGACACGTTAGTTCGTGCCTTTTTCAAAGGACTTCTACACCACCATAAAGAAGTCCTTGACATAATGAATGGGGGTAGTTTCTTAAGTAAAGGAGCCTCGGAGGCTTATAAATTTATAGAGGATCAAACTAAGCGAAATAACAACTGGGGGGGTAGTGACGATATCCACCGCTCCGCTAGTTCTTCTAATACCGTTAAGGCCGCCGGTATGTTTGCAATTAAACACGATCCCGAGCTTAAAACTCTAATTGAATCACTCACTAAAACGGTAGAGGCCATTTCTGTTCAACAAAAGCCTATCCCCGTCATGAATGTAAATTCAAATCCATGTAGTTTCTGTTGGAGCCCTGAGCATCCCGACTTCCAGCGCCCCTATAGCCTATGAACAGGCTTGTTCCATTAATAGTGAACCTAACGCCCCCTTGGAGACAAAATCCCAACCGGTTGGAGAAATAACCAACACGCCACACCTCCAGGGTATAATAATCAATATGTTAGGCCAACGCACAGTTTTATCCAAGCTCCACCACGACAAGGACAGGGTCAGGGTAATTTTAACAATTACAACAACCAAGTGCAACCTCGACAAGGTCAAGTACAAGGTCAAAGTAGTTATAATAATTATAATGCTAATAGAGGTATCGTCCCGGTAAATAATAACTATCAAAATCCGCCCATAAATAATTCACGCGAGATAGTTCCAGTCACACCACCCGTGACTACTACACCCACACAACCGGATCGTCTTGACACCTTCATACAAGTGAGCCAAAAACTTTTCCAAACCATGGCTCAATCTAACCAACAGCTTCTACAATCTGTTAATAATTTAAGCCAACAGTTGGCCCAAGATAAAGCCCAACCCAAAGGTGTGTTTCCAGGTCACGCAATACCTAATCCTAAAATAACAAACATAGCCTTTGAGGTAACCGATAATACTAGTAATGAATATGAAAATGTAGGTGAGCTAAAGGCCATCACCACTCTCTGTTCTGGCAGAGTGGTTGATAACAAAGTAACTATGCCTATAGTTACCCCACCAGTAGCCCCTACACCTGCTATTTTACTAGATACCGGAATAGAAACTGAAGAGCCTACCACTGTAGAGGTACTAGTTACAACACAACCTAAGAAATAGAAAGCCAAGGTTAAACATCCAGGTGATACCATTGCTAAATATAGACAGAAGCCACCGTTTCCACAAAAATTAGCAATGTTAACTAGGGATACTAATTATGAGGAGATTAGGGACGTTTTCAAGAATCTAACTATAAACCTTCCCTTCCTCGAAGCTATTAAAAAGCTACCACACCATGCTAAGTTTCTTAAGGAGTTGTGTACTACTAGGTGTAAGACCAATATACCAAAAGACGCCTTTTCAACAGAACAATTCCCAACTCTATCTGAACATAATGGAATTGTTAAGTACAAGGACCCTGGTCGTCCTACTGTACAATGCACCTTAGGAGATTCTTATACGACGATCGCATTATTAGACCTGGGGGCTAGTGTTAACTTACTCTCGTTTTATTTGTATAGACAAATAGGTCTAGACGAGATGCAACCCACTAAAATGACGTTGCAATTAGCTGATCGGTCTATTAAGTATCCTAAGGGTGTGGTCGAAAATATACTGGTAAAAATTCAGGATTTCTACTATCCGGCTGATTTTGTAATCCTCGATACAGAAGTCGCTAACGACTCTGTCTCGATCATCTTAGGGCGTCCTTTCCTGGCAACTGCCAATGCGCTCATTAATTGCCGCGATGGTTCAATGTCCATGTCTTTTGGCCATCTTGCTGTTGAAGTAAATGTTTTTAAAACAAAGACACATTTACCCGATTCGTTTATGGATGGAGAGGTTAGCATGATCGAGAGCTTCGCTCGAGATTATTTCAATAACACGTTCCCTGATAATCATATGCCCAAATTTCTTTCCTTTGGAACTTCAGACTCCAACATTTTTATCCCTACACTAGTCGATACACATATTATGGATGAGGACGAGATAGATGACTTTCTCAAAGATATAGAAGACTACCATAGTAATGTGGATATGACCAATCTAGATGAGGAATTCAAGGAGTTTCTTAGAGCAGGTGATGATTCACCCTATCAAGAACTACTTTGCACAACGTCCACCTCGACTCCCCTCCTTCCACCCTTTCAAAGGAATCTCGAGTTTGCACTCGATCCTTTTGTTTCTTCTGTGCTTCATAATTTTTTAAATCCACCTAGTAAAGAAATACTTCAGAAGAACAAAGCATTTGACACCTTCATTTTCAGACTTGAAACAGTCCCTACCTACACCATGAATGAGTTTTGTGCTAAACCCACATCCTCATTGTTTACATGCTTTCCTTCTACAACTTATCCATATCAACCATTTTTTCAACAACCATTCATTTTTCCACACTTATTCACTAGAACACCCTCTCATTCAAAAAATGAAAAAGACGGTGCATGCTAGGTTACGTTATAAGGTTATCCGACTTCGCTTTCAGTTCACTAGGTTGTGTCATAGGAAATCTTGGTGCTTGATTGTGTTTGGATATGTTTTCTGTGATATTTATTTATGGAATGATCCACAACTATTTCGGTTGTTGATATATGATAAACTACATGTTCATACATATGTTTAGATAAAGTCTCGAGTATCTGACTATAAATGACTCAATTTTTTTGTGTTTGGTGCATTCCTTTCATTTCCATATATTGGTGAGTGCACCATTAAGGTAACCGGGCCCTTCCTATGGAGTGTGTGGCTGTAAGTACCGGATCCTAAGTCTACGTTTAACATAATTCACGTTTTCCACTCTTGCATGTTTTCTCAGATTTTTGAGTCATGTTTATCTATGGGGTGAATTATGTCTTTCTTGCTTATTGTTTTTCCTTATAAAAAAAAAAAAAAAAAAAAATAAATAAATATATATATATATATATATATATATATATATATATATATATATATATATATATATTAAAGAATAAACATAGTAATCTAGGAAGTCTCGAATCGACTTTAAAAGACCCACTTAAAAACAAAATTTCTAAACTTTGTTGTAAAAAATTTGTTTGGGAGTGGGGGTGGTAAATGTTCGATCCTAGAATGTTTTATGTCCCATTAGAGTTGTTTAGGCCGTTTAATTGTAATTCGATCCGGGTAGACATATTCTATGAATTTATAGTTCATTCGTTCGCATAACGTATGCCATGCACGCACTACGAGGCATTTTCCACTATCTTATACGTCATCCACGGTCGGAATAAAGTGTTTTATGGATCATTGGATTGTAAATTCTCTCTTGATCATTTCCATATCTCATTCGCAAAAATCGGACCGGTAACGAAGCGGCAATTTTAGTTTGAAGTTGCGCGAAAAATCAAAAAATTCAAATTGGGCATGGGCCCAACCCGCGCGCACTGGCAGCGCACCTGCGCCCCTTACCTTTGCACCAACAGTCGCGTTCTTCACTTCCAAACAGCCATTAACGACCACCAAAGCTTCAAAACCTAAAAAAAAAAAAATAAATAAATAAATTAAAAAGAAACCTAAACTAACCCACGCCAACCATCAAAAATCCACTTCAAATCTTCTCTAAAACCAAACCACCACCAAATCCACCAACTTACATCACCAAAAACCACCGAAAATTACAAAAATTCAAGCTGTCGCGCCACCACCGCGCCAACACCACTGTTTGTTTCATTTGGTTGACTTAAATTCCAACCCCACATCCCATTTAAATCCCCACTACATTCCTAACACTCCAATGGCTCAACAACGTCGAATTTTGCCAGAGCAAGCATTTACTGGCGACCACTTCGCGCCGTTTTACGGTGACGAAATGATTAGTAGAGACTGGAATAACTTGTAGTACTCGACCGAAGGCTTTTACCACGAAGACTTAGTCCGACGGTTTTACAATACGAGGGAGTTGGAGGGGAGTAGAATTTTTGTTATGGTGGCAAAGAGGAGGAAGGAAATAACTGCTGGGTTGTTGGCTGAGATTCTAGGCATTCCACCTAGAATCCATCTGGATGCCACGTTACAGGAGTCCCAATATAATGGGGTAGAGCTGTTGATGAACGTGACAGTTACCGAAGGGAACTACATTGTGAGCTCGCATTGTGTTCGCCGGGCATCCCTCGAGAAACCAACCGGGGCCGCAGCTCGAGTGGATTGGTCGGAACGCCCTAGGGAAGGAGAAGGTCGGCGACATCGATTTGAATCGCCTCCACATTTTATGGATACTCCAGGAGCAGAAGTACGAGTTCTGTATCTTGGAGTTTATGCTTAACATGATTAGGGGAGTAGGGAAGTCTATTGCACCTCTCCCTGTGTTGATAACCAAGATCATGCTGAAGTTGAGAGCGACTCCGCCCGATAGGATTTACCTCACCCTCGCACCAAATCCTCGTGATCTATAAGGATTGTGTCCAACGAGTTTGGAGGTTGCCTGAGGATAGGGAAGAGGATGAGGAGGATGGTGGAAATGAGAATGCCTCGGAGGATGAGGAGGACTTGACTTGTTTTGATGCTGATGCCTTGGAGAGGTGTTGGTTAGATGCAGAACGCATGGCCGGAATTCATCATGGCATGCGTTCACTCAACACTATCTGCGAAGACCTCCAGACTCGACAGGCTACTATCCATCATAACTTCGAGATCTGATCCCAGCGGGAGGACGAGCGGTGGGAACAGATGAGGACTGAGCTAGAAGCTCAGCGCCAGTTCCGGGCCGACATGCTTGCACGATTCCCACCTCACGGGGATTCTCCTTCTGAGGACACACCATCGAGGCACGAGAGTCGTCGCCGAAAGACAAATGGTGCTAGCCCATCGGGAGCTCAGGAGCCATCTCCTGAGCGTGTGCCCTCCTCTACCAGTACCGAAGTGGTTAGGGATAGTATAGTTTGATGTTTTTTATTTGTAGTTTTATTATTGTTAGTTATTTTAATGTAAGGTTTAATTCCGTAATTTGGATTTTGTAGTAAAAGGGCATTTAATGCCAATTTTAATATAATGTCGTTATTTTTATTATGCGTGGTTGTTTAATATTGATCCCACCTTCCCAAATTGTTTAGGGGTGGTGTTATCTATTCCAACATGATTTTTATATGACCTTCGTTTTAGAAGTTATTGCGGAGCCAGGGTGAAAATATAGCCGTTTAGGCATATCTATGAATAAGTATCATGGTAGGATGAAATCTCGATAAAATAGGTAGATTCTATCCTAAATTCAACCTAAAAGATACTAGGTTTGTTTTAGAATCAAGAAAATGAGTTGTTTCCGTTTTCGGGTTTGGAAATTTTAGTATTTCCGAAAACTGCCGTAAAAACTTTTTGGCAACTTCCCGATCCGTTTTAGTAACTTAAAACCTATATAAACTTCATTCATTCTACACTCACAACCCAGACTACACCTAACTTCCATCACTCACCTTTCACTCCCACGTTTCCCACGTTTTGTCTCATTTTTCGATCTTTAGCACCTCGGGCGACGCGCCTGCAGGGAGGCGCCTTTTCGCCACATTTGTCAGAATTTTGTACAGAGCGCACTTGCGCCCAAGGTGAGCGACTCGCGCTCAAACACTGGAATTCCAAATCATCGAGCTTAACTTCGCGACCCAAGTGGAAGCGACTTTCGCTACCGACTTCCGTGGACCAGAACAATTCCAGTTTTCTGCAGGTTGTTCCCGGGTCATTCGCAGCTATTCCAGAGCGTAATTTTGAGATGACATCTCCTACATTGATACCGGAACAGTCTTTCGAAGAGTTGTTCCAAAGCACTACTTATGGTGCTTGGTTTCGCGAGGCGATCACATACGTTGGCTCGGGAACGCTTTTATGGTAAGACCTGATGCACTTTATTCTCCAACACTAGCATCTTATTTTTACGATAACTACATTTTCTTTGAGAGACCAGATGGAGAACAAGTGTTCTCCATCAACATTGATGATGAACCAATGGAAATTACCAGGTTCTTGTTAGCATTTGTTCTTGGACTTGCTATGCCCGCTGAAATACAAGACCCATGGTGCTATTGGGTAGATAATATGTATGTCTACACTTATGAGTTTTTGCATGAGTCCTATGGGGCAGGCATTTTCCGTATTGAGGACAAAGGGAGTATAACGTCACATTTGGTAGCCTGTCCATGAACATAGGAACTGTTATGTTTTGGATCATGCTAAATAATTTAGGGGAATGGCATTTTTCTTCTGTGAATGATGCCACTTGCACGTCTTCCTTGCTTTAGCCACGGGACGTATGTGCCATGACCTTCCCCGAACCTTGATGTCTAGTTTAGCTCGAGCCCATAGCATAAGGCATAAGTATCTTCTTATGCCTGTTCTAATTTCCCATATTATGTTATGTTTCTTTCCTATTTTTTGTACACGTTTCACGGATTAGATTACGGTCGACACTATACGACCCACCAATAGTATTATTCGATCTTTCCATGCAATGACTTGGCAAGGGTGGAGGATACAACCTCATCAGGTTGCACCCTACACCCCGTCAGACCAAGTGGCGCTTAATAGGTTAGCAATAATAGATGATAAATGGCGGGAAGCCTGGCAAATTATCATGGCATGGCAGGACGCGAAGGAACCTCACTTCTTTATAGAAGAAAATGATGAGCATGATAATGAATAAGCGGGAGATAAGGTAAGTTTTAATTCTAGTTAGTGTTTGCTTATGTCCCAAGCAATTTGATTCTTGTTAACCCCATAATGGGTGGAACTCTTATAGAGTTGAGTCAGTTTTTATTTCCTATATTAGTACGTTCTAACTTTGTTTTGCAGATGTTCTTGAATTTCACGCGTTCAATGGTATTTTTCTTACCCTCTTTATTTAAAATACTTTGAGGACAAAGCATGCTTCTTGTTTGGGGGGGGGGGGGGCATAGAAACACGTGTAATTAAGGCATCTATTAGGATATAAATATATATAATATGCATTTGTTTTCTAGTCAAAATTTCAAAAATTCAAAAATATAAATAAATAAGTTCGTGCTATACACTTAGGAATATTGGTATTATTTTCCTTCTCTATGCTCTTAATAATCTAGAAGTCTCACGTAGCTTTTGCATTAGAATAATTTTTAGAAACTTAGGTTAATATGTAAGTAATAATCTTTGCATCTATCTATAAATATATTATATGAGTATCTATGATTGTTAGCAGTAAGTTTCTGAAATCTAGGCTAGAGTACTTATTCTACAAATCCTGTGAGAATATAGCCTAAAGCCTTATATGAGCGAAACATTTGAGAAATGACACAAGGAAGAAGTAAAATCCGGATAGAGATATCGCACGTCCACTTACTTGATCACTAAACCATATCCTAAGCGAGAATTTAGGCCCTCTTTGGATCGATATAGCCAGAAATTCAAACTTATGAATTATTTTCCGCTAGTCGCCCCTCTGAGGCTTTCTTTAGCCTTTCATAAACCACAAATCCTTTACCCTGTTACAAAGACAAAACAAAATAAAAATATAAAATAAAAATCAACCTACCCAATCTAGAATAAGTCTGAGAATAGAATGAGGAAGAAAGAAGAAGAGAAAAAGCTGTGTAAACCAAAGTTAGTTAATTGGTTCAGAAAATAAAGAAAAGAAGTTTCCATCCAAAGAAAAGAAAAATAAAAATAGAAATAAAATAAAAACTCAAAAAAAAAAAAAAAAAGAATAAAAAGAGTCGAAAGCCAAAGAAAAAGAAAAAAATATGGCTAAGGATGGAAACAAAGTGTAGAAGCAAAAGTAAATAACAAGGTTTTCTCTAGTTACATAATATGAAGACTCTATTATCACAGACTTGTCCTTTTTGAATATCCATTTTCTTCCTTCTTAAACCATCTCCTAATCCCCACAACACCTAATAAAGACCTCTAGCTCAATTAGGAATAGGTTAGTGTGATAGTAAGTGGCAGATGTGTTTGATCGACTCCGGCTTCCTTGTTGTCATTGAGATTGTAAGGTAAAGTGTGCCCACTGCACACTGGAGTAGCGAAACTTGAGTGGAAAAATTAGAGTGTTGTATCTTGACTATTATTGTGAGAACCTACTTAAGGATGCTATCCCGAGTTTCAGAAACGAACCTGCTAGGAATTTCATAGTATTACTCATTGTATATATGTTTATTGTAGATGATTGATTATTATGCATATATTAGCTTAGGTTTCGACTTGATTACCCTATATGTATTGCTAGTGAGAGGTATAGTTAATTTAGAGCATGAATAAGGAAACAATAGTTTTATTTCTTAGTCGTTGTAGTATAGATGAAGTTTGTGAGTACCTTCATGGAAAACTCTCACGAGGATATAACTTCGTCCACTAGGGAATTCCTAGTGGTTTAAGGCCTTGTTGCATATGGTCAATGCAATCGCTTTTCAGTAAAGAGAGTAGATAGAACTCCATTTTTGGTCACTTATTCTAATTTCTCATCTTTGCTTGAGGACAAGCAAAATGCTGTTTGGGGGTGGTTTGATAAGAGCCCAAAACTGTAGTTTTAACCCTGTAACAGTCATACTTTTAGACCAATTATGTGAGTAATAATTAAGAGTTAACACTGATTACGTGTTTTTATGTATTTCAAGCTTCAAAGTCCATTATGTGCAGAAATATGCCACTTTAGCAAGATAAAGGAGCAAAGGTCGGTTACTAAGGAGTTCTAGGATTAAAGGCCATGATTCAAGAAGACAAAGCCTTTCTAAACCCCGGTCAAAAGCTGAAAAGTCGACGTGGGCAGAAGCAGCCCACAAAGTCAGCAGAACTTCCGAAGGCCGTATCTTTGGACTCAGGCCTCGGAATTTGGCCTACCTTATGTCAAAACGATCGGCTCGGAAAGAGCTTTCCAATGATCTAAGTTTTGACCCAATCAGAAGAGCAAAAGTGGACGAAAAGTCTATTGAAGCCAACTGCAGCTGGAAGAGGCCTTTTTGGACTGTAAGAATTGGGTTTTGGGCCTGATTCTCTGGCCCAAAACATGGCTCCAAGCCCATGCACGATTTTTGGATCTGAAAGTATAAAAACAAGAGCTTGACTCTTTGTTAATGGTAGCTAGTTAGACCTAAAACTATAGATAATTCTAGATCTAGTTTTCATTTAATAAAATTAAGTTTAGTTTAATTTCAATTATTGTTTTAGATTAATCTTTAGAATCATTGTTCTTCAGTAGTTTGATAAATAAAATAGCTAGTTTGTCAATTTCGATTCTTGTCATTTACAATTGTTTAGATCTAAATTCCCTTATTACGTAGATAGCTGGACCTAGATTAGTTAGATTATTAATTTAGTATTTGAATCATTGTTTTATTATTCATTAGATTAATAAAATAGTGTTCTCCATAATCTAGTTTCATTTCCATTAATTGTTTAGTTTCAATTCGTAGATTCAATTATTTGTCAGTATTAGTTTAATTCAATTATTGCATGAGTAGTTTTGAATTGAGTTTAAATAAGTAAAATTCAAATCTTTATATCATGTCTTGTTTGAATTCCATTGGGAATGATAGCGTGATGATTCTCAGCTAAACCTCCATTTGAGGGGGTTGAGAAGCCTTGATGAAAGCTTGATCCCGATTATCGTAGAGTCGTCGTAATTTCCTTTCCACTCTAGAAATGATTAGTTCACCATGAGAATGGTTGTAATCGTTCACATGCTAGTTATGAATTGGTAGAAATGCCATGTGTAATTAGGGATTAGGAGTAACCAGATTGTTCTGCAAAGCAATTCAATTCGGATTACGACAATTTGTCGTTAGTAAGATTAAGTCAAGTTAAGGTGGAATCAATCCCCCTCAACTCCTTATCATAGAATCGACGTAGCATTCCCATAGTTGTTCTAATAGTAGACTAGTTGCATCTTATGGGTAGTTGCATCGTAGTCTAGTTGCCATTTCGTAAATCTCTCATTAGACTTTAGTTAAGATTACTTATACGTAGAGAACACAGCATGCGGAAGGACTAGGAGTGGAATGAATCATCTACTCCACTATATCTCATAGGATTGAGAGTAGAAATCTTTGATAATTTCGGCACGTATTAAGTTTTAGTTTACTTACGTTTTGAGTTTTATCGTTCATTTCGTAGGTAAACTATATTTTTATGTTTTATCAGTCCCCTACCCCTTCTCATTAATAATTAAATAAATTGAGAGTTACAATCGAATATAAGTTTTTCCCATAGCATCATCGTATACAATTTTCTTTATATCATCAGAAAACGAGCTAGGGGTAACTTCTATAAAACTAACTGACAGAATATTACAAGCTAAAGCATCTGCTAACTTACTACATTCCATATAGTTACGTTTAATCTCAAACATATCCAAATTATCTATTATTGGTAACATATCTGCCAATAGTTTCCTTGCTGGCCAAGGAGCTTTACTCCGCTTTTTAATGATCGAGATGATGTTGGTTGAATCTGTTCTTGCTTCTATTCTGGTACATCCTTGCTGATGTGCCAGCCTCAACCCCTTGGACCCCTTCCAGTTCAATGAGGCCAATAGAAATAAACTTTGATCTCCCTTTTGCTGCTGCATAAACAGTCCCTTCATGGCCTCGTAACGTTGCTGCCCACCCACCAGTGATGCCTTGCAGCGTACCATATGAGTTAAGCACTGTGATACCTTGCTCTCGCCTCTCCGATTTACACCTTATAGTTTCTTTTGTTCTAACTTGAACATCAAGGTTCCACTGTACCATAAATCTCATTCTATCGGGCCCCTCATCCATCTTCAGTTCAATACTCAGCAGCTCAATCTTTGCGTCCAAGACAATCAACTGAACCACCTGCTCACTAATGCGGTATTTGTTTTCAAAAATCCACGCATTTCGCTCATTCCAGACCCATTAAAAAAAGGCATTTATACAAAGTCTAATCGCATCCTTTTGACATCCCTTTCCTATGCATAAACCCAACACCCATTCCAGCTCATCCTCCCATTCTGCCACCCCCGTTCTCCGGTATCCAATTCTTAGAAGCATTTCATTCCACACATATTGTGCGAACGAGCATTCGTAGAATAGATGGAGCTCTGTTTCATCCTTCTGTCCACAAATAACACATACAACAGAGTCCAGCACCTTCTGCTTCTTTAACTTAACCAACGTTTTAATCCCTTCTTGAAACAACATCCAAGTGATAAAAGAATGGCGTGCGATTTTGTTAGGATACCATACCAGTTTTGTCCACGTGAGTGATTGCCACTTTCTCCTGATAACTTGATAGGTTTCCTTGAGTGTGAACTCTCCATGCAATGTGGCTATCCACACTACTTTGTCCAATCCCCCATTGACTTCGACAACTTCTACTTGTTCTATAATATCCGGCATTTGCCTTCTAAGAACAGACGGCACATTCCAGTCCCCATTCTACAGCAGACTCTCAACTCGTGCATTTATATTCAAGTTAGATACATAAGTGAGCCCAGCAGTGAAATACTCTTTTAGAATACCAGCTGGGTGCCAGGGGTCCATCCAGAGACTTATATCCTTGCCTGTCCCGACTTGATAACTCACTAACTCTTTCGTGTCATCTCTGCCCTGTAGGATACTCCTCCAGCTCCATGAGCAATCATTAGGAATGCTCATATCCCAAAAGTACTTATTCTTGATTAGGTTCATCCACACCCACTTAGTCCACAGTGTGTGTTTCCTACTAACAATGTTCCAGACATGCTTCATATTGGCTGCTCTATTCATTAGAGCCAAATTCCTTATTCCCATGCCCCCCTCGTCATATGGGTAACAGACATCCTTCCACCCAATAAAAGCATGAGATGTTGTACAATCCGGTCCTTTCCAGAGAAAGTTTCGAAGTAACTTTTGAACCTCATCCACTATTCCTTTAGGCAGTCTAAAAGAAGAAATCCAGTAAATGTTTAAGTTACATAACACAGCCTTGATCAACTATACTCTTCCCGCATACGAGAGACATTTACCTTTCCAGCTCTGTATTCTCTTTGACACTTTCGAAACCAATGGCAAACAATCAGAATATGAAAGTTTCGTGGTTATAAGTGGTAGCCCAAGATACTTAACTGGTAGTGTACCAACTGGATACTGTAAGATTCCCTTCACTTCTTCACTCATATCCGCACTCACTCCTACCAAAAAAAGCTGACTTTTTCCCACATTAACTTCTAATCCAGAACAAGATTTAAATTTTCCCAGAGATGTCACAAGGCTTCTAACTGTTTCAACATCCCCATTCATAAACGCAATCAAATCATCCGCGAACGAAAGATGAGTAATAACAGGTTCCTTACATTTATAATACAATTTGTATTCTCCCCTTATACAGCCTGCTTCATAAGGTCTGAGAACAATTCTATTACCAAAACAAACAGGTACGGAGATATAGGGTCCCCCTACCTTATTCCTCTCTTCCCCTTGAAATACCCATAAGGAGTCCCATTCACCATAATAGCAAACGAAGCAGTTCCAATACATTCCTTCACCCAGTCTATAAACTTTTCTGGTATTCCAATCCTTCTAAGAGTAAACAAAACAACCTCCCATCTCACTAAGTCATAAGCCTTTTTCAGATCAATCTTATCCGCACACCATGGTGGGTTAGCATCTCTATGATAATTGTGAAGTAGTTCCTGGGACAATAGAATATTATCCTGAATGCTCCTTCCCAGTATAAACGCTGATTGGTTAAGCGACACCACCTTATGCATAATATGTTTCATTCTCAGTGTCATAATCTTAGTAATACACTTGTATATCACATTGCAACAAGCAATAGGCCTATAGTCATTCAAACTTGTAGGGGTCTATATCTTTGGCACTAGTGATATACAAGTAACATTTACTTCTCGAAGCATCCTGCTCGCCCTGAAGTAATTTTGTATGGCTCTAACAAAATCATCTCCCACAATTCTCCAGGCAGCCTTGAAAAACAAAGAGGAGAATCCATCATTTCCTGGTGACTTATCACTATCTATGCACGACAAAGCCTCAATAATTTCATCCCTAGTTATGTCTGCCACTAACCGTTCCCTCGTGTGATTACTAATAATTTTTTTTTGGTTCAATAGCATCAAAGCAACTAAACTCTAGTTCCAGCAACTCCTCTGGCGCATAGAGTTCCTCATAGAAGCGGACACATTCAGCTCCTATTTCATCCAAATCCTCTTCCACACTACCAAGATCATCCATCAAACATGTTATCTTATTCACTGCCCTCCTTGCTCTCACTGACTTGTAAAAGTACTCTGTATTATTATCCCCCACAGTAATTACCTGATCTCTTGACTTCTGTCTCACACACTCTTCTTCTGATTTCGTAGCCTTTATATACTCTCTAATACATATCCTCTCTTCATCAATCCAGTTCCTGTTCATAGGCTCAGTTTGCAACTTTGTTTGGATAACATCCATCTCTTGTTTTTTTGTTTCTACCCTTGTCTTTACATTTCCAATCCTCTCTCTATTCCATTCAATCAAAGCCCCTTTCACAATCTTGATTTTTCTCATAAAGACAAACATTGGGTTTCCTACAACTTCACTCACCCAAACCTGCTGGACGGTTTCCAGAAACCCTTCCACTCTAGTCCGAAGTTAAAAACCGAAATGACTTCTTATTTTGGCCCTTTTGTCTTGAAGAGTAAGTTACCATAGAAGAGTGATCTGATATAGTGCCCGTGTTCAGGAATTCAGCTTCTAATTCCTCAAACTCATCTAGCCATTCTGCATTTACAAGAACTCTATCCAGCTTCTGCCAAATTCTTATACCTCTCCTGTTGTTCCCATGTCAATACATTCCCATTGTATTTCATATCTGTCTGTCCAGCCATAGTAACACATTGTAGAAAATCAGTATAATGTATTAGGTGAGTTGGCCTACCTCCAACTCTCTCCTCAGAACTCAAAACTGAGTTGAAATCCCCTAATACCACCCAAGGGCCATGATACAAACACGAAAAGTTAACCAGCCTGTTCCATAGCTCTCTTCGAGTAACCAAATCTGTGCTTACATAGACAAACGTAGCCATGAAAATCTTACTACTAGCTAGAGTTATCTCTACTGTTATATATTGTAGTTCCCTCTCTATAACTCTGACCTTGCACATGTTGGCATCCCAACATACCCAAATCTTGCCCTTCTCACTATGCATATAATTATGTTCCACATTCCATCCCTCACGACACATTTTACTAATTTTATCCTTGTTTTTTTCCTGAACTTTTGTCTCTACCAATCCCATAAGGCTAAGTTTATGTTTCTTTATCATCTCTCTAACTTCCACCTGTTTGAACCCCACATTCAGCCCCCTCATGTTCCAACACCCTAGATTTATCATCATTTGGTTTTTCTCTTTGGATTAGAGTGATCGTACTTGGCAACCACTATATTTGACTTGACATAACTAGGTATCTTAGTCGTCTTTATCACTTTCGGACTCACCTCTATGCTGTACTTCCCCTTATCCTTTATGCTTGTCTCTCCTCTGTCTTTGCTCTGACCAGTTCTCCTTTTTTCTTTTCTGGAATTTTCAATACCATGTTGTTCCTCCTCTCCACTTCCTTCCTCATCCCTTACTTGCTCAACTACCACACAACTCGTCATAACTTCTTGTACTGCTCGTGGTCTGCAAGTATTCTTTTTTTTTCAGTGTCAGCCATTCTTCCTCTGTGTCTGTTTCATTCTTCTCCTCATTACTTGTTTCTTTCTCCTCCTCCTGATCATTTATTTCAGCTTGCGATTCTGATACTCCATTTTCTGTCATTACTTGCTTTCCACTTTCAATGACTTCCTTTGTTTATGTCTATTTCTGTTCCTTCATTCTCATCCATACAGTAGTCATACCTTCCTTCTTCTGTGGTTTCCTTGGACAATTATTGTCATTATGTCTAAATAGTTCATAATGCTTACATTTGGGTGGCTTCCAATTATACTCCACCTTTACCTTGTATGCTCTTTCCTGATCCAAGACACATATGAGATCCCTCGGGTACTCACACTTTGTATCCACTTCCACGCAAACTCTTGCGTAGCTAGTCCTTGTCATTTCCTCTGTTGGCTTATCAGTAAATAAAGGCACTCCTATAGCACTCGCCACCTTACTGAACCCCTTCTTATTCCATAATTCCATCGGAAATTTCTTTAATATTACCCATATAGGGATAGTCTTGATCTCATCTGCTTCGACAAAAAGCTTCCATGGCCTGACTACAAAAAGTTGGCTTGCTATGTGAAAAGATCCTATGTCCAGCACAGTGTTTCTATCCTCCTCACTCCTGAATTCAAATGAGTATATGTTCTCCCCATACATCTTCATCTCAAACCCATTCTTCAACCTCCATGTTTTCATGACTACATCCTTCACAAACGAGAATATCAGTTTCCTGCCTACAAACGTCCCCATAATAAGGTGTTCAAACTTCTTATGCACATCCACATACTCTTTAGAATCAAAGTGTACTATTGTGTTCCCCTCAACTGTATCTGGTTTGTAATACTCAGGTGTTTGCTTCCCTACTGATTTCCTTCCGAGTATATCAACCCATGACCGTTTCTGACCACTCTGATCCTTTCCTTCTTGTATCATGACAGCCTCTATTTTTTTTTTTTTACTATCTTTCGTCAAGACTATTGTTGTTACACTCTGCTTTGTTCCCGCAAGCATGATATTCAATGTATCAGTTTCTGTACCTCTCTTTTTCTCAGCTCCTATATTTTCGGATTTGACTTTTAGGGTTTGTAAGGTCATGTTTCCATGGCTTTCTTCTTCAGTTCCTTCCTTACCGTCATTTTTACCTTGTAGCATTGTAATACCACCTTCCTCTGTTGGTTCCACAATCAAGTTTACAACCTGTTCATCTTCTCGCTGAACTAGCAGTTCCTTATGGATCCTGACCATGCGTTTTTTCAGTAGTCTCTCGAGTGATCCCTTTCCATTCACTCTCTCAAACTCCTTCTCTTGTTTCTCCATCTATTCATCATCAGTGTCATCCCTAGACGGTGTTCTAGGATTTCCGTTCACATTCTCTCGTGTTTTTTCTCTCTCCATTTGTTTTTTAGTTAAAAGACTTAAATACCCCAAGTGACAATCGCCCACTAAAAGGTCCCCTTTTTTGTGACCACTGGGGAGCAAACCCAAGGCCGGACCAGCAAAATGTGTTGGCAAGCCTATTTTTAAAGAGATCAGTAACTCAATAGTGTGTAGTGGGGTTCGAACCCCAGACCTCTGATATCATCACCCAAAGGTTTTACCAACTTATCTAGAAGGCACTTACAAGTAGATGAATTCAATCAAGTGTTTTGAATTCACTGAATCAGCCAATTGTTTTGTATTCATTCTAATTGATCAGTTCCAAAATATGCATTAATTAATTCAATCAAGAGTTTTGTATTCATTCTAACATAAGCATACAAGTAGATGTATTCAATCAAGTGTTTTGTATTCATTCAATCAATCAAAGTATTTTGTATTAATTCTGATTGATCAGTTCCCAAATATACGTTTTTAACCTCTTGTAATGATTAAATTATTTCAAATTATTACCAGACTATTCTGGACCAAATAATTTAAATGACGTGATCTAGAGCCAAAAGGATATTATGGGACAGCTGGGAAAAAGTGCCAAAAAGTCAAAGTCTACTCAGGTGTCCAAAAACTTAAAAAGATCAGGAAACACTCCAAGGCTTCAAAAACTAAGGACTCAACTCATCCCATTGCAAGACAAGGTCGCCATGATTTGCATTCATACTAATGCAAGCTCACAAGTAGATGCATTCAATCAACTGTTTTGCATTCATTCCAATTCGACCTCTCTTGTAGATGAGTTAATTCAATTAATCAAGTGTTTTGCATTCATTCTAATGCAAGCTCACTAGTAGATGCTTTCAATAAAGTGTGTTGCATTCATTGAATCAATCAAGTATTTTGCATTCATTCTAATTGACCAGTTCCCTAATATGCGTTTTTATCATCTTGTAATGTTTCGATTATGTCAAATTATATAATCAATAATGCACAAAATGCACATTATCGCTTTTTAAGGACACAAGCCCAATCTTGGCCAATTATCTCAAATGACGTGATCTAGAGCCAAATGGAACATAAAAAGGACCTTATGGGACAACTAAGAAAAAGTGTCGAAAAGTCAACAATCAAAGTCAACAATCAACGTCGAAGTCAACGATCAAAGACAACTCAAGGGTCCAAAAACTAAAAAGATCAAGAAACCCTCCAAGGCATCAAGGAACAAGGACTCAACCCTTTTCAAGACAAGGATTACAAGTTTTACATTCATTCAAATACAGGCACACACGTAGATGCATTCATTTAAGTGTTTTGCATTCATTCTAATGCAAGCTCGTTTGTAGTTGCGTTCTTCCAATAAATCAAGTGTTTTGCAATCATTTTAATGCAAGCTCACAAGTAGACGCATTCAATCAAGTGTTTTTTTCATTCATTTTAATTGATCAGTTCCCAAATATACCTTTTGATCCTCTTGTAATGCTTCAATTTTGTAAATTATATAATCTATAATGTACAAAACTCATGTTCTTATCGCTTTTTCAGGATAAAAGCCAATACTGGACGAAATACTTCAAATGACGTGATCTACAGCCAAAAGGAGCCTAAAAAGGGCCTTATGGGACAACTGAGAAAAAGTGTCAAAAAATCAACGGTCAAAGTTAACTAAATGGTCCAATAACTCAAAAGCTCAAGAAACACTCCAAGGCTTCAAGGACCAATGACTCAACTCAACCCTTGGCAAGACGAACACTCTATGTTTTCATTATAAAAACAATAATACCTAGTTCTATACATCAAACACCATCCCAAAAACAATAGAGGAACAAAAAAAAAGTGGGGTTTTCTCCATCACCATTCTTCCCATATAGATTTAAGATGAACAACTTTAAAACCCCAACTCTCCACAAATCTCAACATGTCACTAATGCAAGCTCACGTAGATGCATTGAACCAAGTGTTTTGCATTCATTCAATCAATTAGGTTTTTACATTCATTCTAATGAAAGCTCACCCGTAGATACATTCAATCAAGGGTTTTGCATTCATTCAAATGCAAGCTCGCTTGTAGACGCGTTCATTCAATCAATCAAGTGGTTTGCATGCTTTTTAATGCAATCTCGCAAGTAGATGCATTCAATCAAATTTCTTGAATTCATTCTAATGTAAGATCACACGTAGATGCATTCAATCAAGTGTTTCACATTTATTCTAATGCAAGCTCGCTTGTAGATGCGTTAATTCAATGAATCAAGTGTTTTGCATTCATTCTAATACAAGTTTTCCAGTATATGGATTCAATCAAGTGTTTTGCAATCATTCAATCAATCAAGTGTTTTGTATTCATTCTTATTGATCAGTTAATAAATATTCATTTTTATCCTCTTGTAATTATTCAATTATGTCAAACTATATAATCAATAATGTACAAAACTCAAGTTCTTATCGCGTTTTCAGGATACAAGCCTATTCTGGTTCAAATACCTCAAATGACGTTATCTAAAGCCAAAAGGAGCCTAAAAGAGATCTTATGGGACAACAGAGAAAAAGTGCCAAAAAGTCAACGATCAAAGTCAAAGTGTACGGTCAAAGTCTACTCAGGTGTCCAAAAACTCAAAAGCTCAGGAAACACTCCAAGGCTTCAAAAACCAAGGAATCAACTCAACCCTTTGCAAAGCAAGGACTCCATGTTTTGAATTCATGCTAATGCAATCTCACAGGTATATGCATTCAATCAAGTGTTTTGCATTCATTATAATGCGAGCTAGCTTGTAGATGCGTTAATTAATTCTACCAAGTGTTTTGCATTCACTCTAATGCATGCTTACAAGTAGATGCATTCAATCAAGTGTTTTGCATTCATTCAATCAATCAAGTGTTTTGTATTCATTCCAATTGACCAGTTCCCAAATACCCCATTTTTATCCTCTTGTAATGATTCAATTATTTCAAATTATATAATCAGTAATGTACGAAACTCATGTTTTTATCACTTTTTCAGGATATAAGACTATTCTGGACCAAATACCTTAAATGACGTGATCTAGAGCCAAAAGGAGCCTAAAAAGTGCCAAAAAGTAAACGGTCAAAGTCAAAGTGTATGGTCAAAGTCTACTCAGTTGTCCAAAAACTTAAAAAGATGAGGATAAGGCTTCAAAAACCAAGGACTCAACTCATCCCTTTGCAAGACAAGGACTTCATATTTTGCATTCAAACTAATGCAAGCTCACAATTAGATGTATTCAATAAAGTGCTTTGCATTCATTTTAAACCGAGGTCGCTTGTAGATGCGTTAATTCAATCAGTCAAGTATTTTGCATTCATTCTAATGCAAGCTCCCAAGTAGATGCACTCAATCATGTGTTTTGCATTCATTAAATCAATCAAGTGTTTTGCATTCATTCTAATTGATCAGTTCACAAATATGCGTTTTTATCCTGTTTAAACGTTTCGATTATGTCAAATTATAAAATCAATAATGTACAAAACTCATGTTCTTATCGTTTTTTCAGGGTACAAGCCTATTCTTGGCCAAATATCACAAATGACGTGATCTAGAGCCAAAAGGAACATAAAAGGGACCTTATGGGACAACTGAGAAAAAATGTCGAAAAGTGAACGGTCAAAGTCAACAATCAACGTTCAAAGACAACTCAAGGGTCCAAAAACTCAAAAGATTAGGAAACACTACAGGGCATCAAGGACCAAGGACTCAACCCTTTGCAAGACAAAGATTCCATGTTTTGCTTTCATTCAAATACAAGCACACACGTAGATGCATTCAATCAAGTGTTTTGCATTCATTCTAATGCATGCTCACAAGTATATGCATTCAATCAAGTGTTTTGCATTCATTCTAATTTATCAGTTCCCAAATATGCATTTTTATCATCTTGTAATATTTCGATTATGTCAAATTGTATAATCAATAATGTAAAAAACTCATGTTCTTATCTCTTTTTTAGGATACAAGCCTATTCTTGGCCAAATATCTCGGAAGACGTGATCTAGAGCCAAAAGGAACATAAAAGGGCCCTTATGAGACAGCTGAGAAAAAGGGTCGAAAAGTCAACCGTGAACGCCAAAGTCAACGGTCAAAGATAACTCAAGGATCCAAAACCTCAAAAGATCAGGAAACACTCCAAGGCTTCAAGCACCAACGATTCAACCCTTTGCAAGACAAAGATTCTTTTTTTTGCATTCATTCAAATATAAGAACACACGTAAATGCATTCATTATAATGCAAGCTCGCTTGTAGTTGCGTTAATTCAATCAATCAATTGTTTTGCATTCATTCTAATGCAAGCTCACAAGTAGATGCATTCAATCAAATATTTTGCATTCAGTGAATCAATCAAGTATTTTGCATTCATTTTAATTCATCAGTTCCCAAATATGCGTTTTTATCCTCTTGTAATGTTTAGATTATGTCAAATTATATAATCAATAATGTACAAAACTCATGTTTTTATCGCTTTTTCAGGATACAAGCCTATTCTGGGCCAAATATCTCAAATGACGTGATCTATATCCATAAGGAAGTTCACCATGGGACCTTGTGGGACAACTGATAAAAAGTGTCAAAGAGTCAACAATCAACGTCAAAGTCAACTGAAGGGTCTAAAAACTCAAAAGATCAGGAAACACTCCAAGGCTTCAAGGACCAAGGACTCAACCCTTTGCAAGACAAGGATTCCATGTTTTGCATTCATTCAAATACAAGCACACATGTAGATGCATTCAATCAAGTGTTTTGCATTCATTCTAATGCAAGCTCGTTTGTAGTTGCGTTCTTTCAATCAATCAAGTGTTTTGCATTCAATCTAATGCAAGCTCACAAGTAGATGCTTTCAATCAAGTGTTTTGCATTTATTCTAATTGATCAGTTCCCAAATATGCGTTTTTATCCTCTTGTAATGCTTCAATTTGTCAAATTATATAATCAATAATGTACAAAACTCAAGTTCTTATCTCTTTTTCAGGATACAAGCCAATACTGGACGAAATACCTCAAATGACGTGATCTAGAGCCAAAAGGAGCCAAAAATGGGCTTTATGGGACAACTGAAAAAAAGTGCCGAAAAGTCAACAGTCGAAGTCAAATTTAATGGTCAAAGTCAACTAAAAGGTCTAATAACTCAAAAGCTCAAGAAACACTCCAAGGCTTCAAGGTCCAATGACTCAACTCAACCCTTGGAAAGACAAAGACTCTATGTTTTCATCATCAAAACAATAATACCTAGTTCTATACATCAAACACTATCCCAAAAATAATAGAGGAACAAAGAAAAAGTGTGGTTTTCTCCATCCCCATTTTTCCCACATAGATTTAAGATGAATAACTTTAAAACCCCAACTCTCCATGAATCTCAACATGTCACTAATGCAACCTCACGTAGATGTATTGAACCAAGTGTTTTGCATTCATTCAATCAATTAGGTTTTTGCATTCATTCTAATGCAAGCTCACCCGTACATGTATTCAATCAAGTGTTTCACATTCATTCTAATGCAAGCTCGCTTGTAGATGCGTTCATTCAATCAATCAAGTGGTTTGCGTGCTTTTTAATGTACTCTCGCACGTAAATGCATTCAATCAAATGTCATGAATTCATTCTACAGCAAGCTCTCACGTAGATTCATTCAATAAAATGTTTTGTATTCATTCTAATGCAAGCTCGCTTGTGGATGCGTTAATTCAATGAATCAAGTATTTTGCATTCATTCTAATGCAAGCTTATAAGTAGATGTATTCAATCAAGTGTTTTGTATTCATTCAATCAATCAAGTATTTTGTATTCATTCTAATTGATCAGTTCCAAAATATGCATGTTTATCCTCTTGTAATGCTTCAATTTTGTCAAATTATATAATCAATAATGTACAAAACTCATGTTCTTATCGCATTTTCAGGAGCATCAAAGGGGAATTATGGGATAACTGAGAAAAAGGGCAGAAAAGTCAACTGTCAAAGTCAATAGTCGAAGACAAATTCAACAGTCAAAGTAAACTAAAGGGTCCAATAACTCAAAAGCTCAAGAAACACTCCAAGGCTTCAAGGACCAAGGACTCAACTCAACCCTTGGAAAGACAAGGACTCAATGTTTTCATTATCAAAACAATAATACCTAGTTCTATATATCAAACACCATCCCAAAAACAATTGAGGAACAAAGAAAAAGTGGAGTTTTCTCTATCACCATTCTTCCCACATAGATTTAAGAAGAACAACTTTAAAACCCCAACTCTCCACGAATCTCAACATGTCACTAATACAAGCTCACGTTGATACATTGACCCAATTGTTTTGCATTCATTCAATCAATTAGGTTGTTGCATTCATTCTAATGCAAGCTTACCCGTATATGCATTCAATCAAGTGTTTCACATTCATTCTAATGGAAGCTCTCTTGTAGACGCGTTCATTCAATAAATCAAGTGGTTTGCATGCTTTTTAATGCAATCTCGCACGTAGATGCATTCAATCAAATGTCTTGAATTCCTTCTACTGCAAGCTCACACGTAGATTTATTCAATCAAGTGTTCTGCATTCATTTTAATGCAAGCTCGCTTGTAGATGCGTTAATTTAATAAATCAAGTGTTTTGCATTCATTCTAATGGAAGCTTACAAGTAGATGTATTCAACCAAGTGTTTTGCATTCATTCAATCAATCAAGTGTTTTGTATTCATTCTAATTGATCTGTTCCGAAATATGCATTTTTATCATCTTGTAATGATTCAATTATGTCAAATTATATAATCAATATTGTACAAAACTCATGTTCTTATCGCGTTTTCCAGATACAAGCTTATTCTACTTCAAATACCTCAAATGATGTGATCTAAAGCAAAGAATAGCCTAAAGGGGATCTTATGGGACAACTGAGAAAAAGTTCCAAGGAGTCAATGGACAACCGAGAAAAAGTCTACTCAGGTGTCCAAAAACTTAAAAACTCAAGAAGCACTCCAAGGCTTCTAAAACCAAGGACTTAACTCTACCCTTTGCAAGACAAGGACTCCATGTCTTGCATTCATACTAACGCAAGCTCACAAGTAGATGAATTCAATTAAGTGTTTTGCATTCATTCTAGTGCAAGCATACAAGTAGATGCATTCAACCAAGTGTTTTGCATTCATTCAATCAATCAGGTGTTTTGTATTCATTCTAATTGATTAGTTCCCAAATATACGTTTTTATCGTCTTGTAATTATTCAATTATTTCAAATTATATAATCAATAATGTACGAAACTGATGTTTTTATTGCTTTTTCAGGATTCAAGACTATTTTGGACCAAATACCTTAAATGACGTGATCTAGAACCAAAAGGAGCCTAAAAGGGATCTTATGGGACAACTAAGAAAAAGTGGCAAAAAGTCAACGGTCAAAGCCAAAGTGTACGGTCAAAGTCTACTCAGATGTCCAAAAACTCAAAATGCTCAGGAAACACTCCTAGGCTTAATAAACCAAGGACTCAACTCATCTTTTTGTAAGACAAGGACTCGATGTTTTGTATTCATACTAATGCACGCTCACAAGTAGATGCATTCAATCAATTGTTTTACATTCATTCTAATGCAAGTTCACAAGTAGATGCATTCAATCAAGTGTTTTGCATTCTTTCTAATTCGAGCTCTATTGTAGATGCGTTAATTCAATCAATCAAGTGTTTTGCATTCTGATAAAAATCAAATTTAACTAGTCTACCTACGAAATGAACGTTGAACTCAAAACGTAAGTAAACTAAAGCTAATCTTATGATGCTTTATACTTATCAAAGATTCTACTCTCAATCCTATGAGATATAGTGGAGTAGAGTGATTCGTTCCACTCCTAGTCCTTCCGCATGCTTGTTATCGCGTGTAATTACTCTACTTAAGGTCTAATGAGAGATTTACGAAAAGGCAACTAGACTACGATGCAACTACCCACAAGATGCACTAGTCAACTATTAGGACAACTAAGGGAATGCTACGTTGATTCTATGATAAGGAGTTAGAAGGGGATTGATTCCACCTTAACTCGACTTAATCCTATTAACGACGAATCATCGTGAATCCCGAATTGAACTGTTTCAAGAACAATTGGTTCTCCTAATCCCTAATTACACATGGCATTCCTACCAATTCATAACTAGCATGTGAACGATTAAACCCATTCTCATAGTGAACTAATCGTTTCTAGAGTGAAAAAGAAATTACGACGATTCTACGATAGTCGGAATCAAGCTTTCATCAAGGCTTCTCGACCCCATCTAATGGAGGTTTAGCCGAGAATCATTACGTAATCATTTCCGATTAAATTTGAACTAAACATGATATAAAGAATTGAAATTTATTGATCTAAATTAAACAATAATTAAAATCTAATTAATAACTAAGAATTGAATAACAAGTAATAAATGAATCAGATCTAACACAAATGTAAATGACAAGAATCGAAATTGACAAACTAGCTATTTTATTTATCAAACTAATTAAGATCAATGATTCTAAGAATATAATCTAAAACAAGAGTTGGATTTGAAATTAAACTTAGTTAAAAACAATTAAATAAAAACTAGATCTAGAAGCTACTTTAATGGCTACTTTTTACTCTAACCTATCTACCATTAACTATCTACCATTAACAAAGAGCTAAGCTTTTGTTTTTATACTTTCAGATCCAAAAATCGTGCATGGGCTTGGAGCCATGTTTTGGGCCAGAGAATCAGGCCCAAAACCCAATTCTTTCAGTCCAAAAAGGCCTCTTCAGCTGCATTTGGCTTCAATAGACTTTTCATCCACTTTTGCTCCTCTGATTGGATCACGGCTTAGACCATTGGAAATCTCTTTCCGAGCCGGTCGTTTTTACATAAGGTAGGCCCCATTCCGAGGTCTGAGTCCAAAGATATGGCCTTTGGAAATTCTCACCGACTTTTGTAATGCTTTTTACCGCCCGGCGTCGACTTTTCAGCTTTTGACCGGGCTTTAGAAAGGCTTTGTCTTCTTGAATCTTGGCCTTTAATCACGGAACTCCTTAGTAACCGACCTTTGCTCCTTTATCTCGCTAAAGTGGCACATTTCTGCACATAATGGACTTTGAAGCCTGAAATACATAAAAACATGTAATCAGTGTTAACTCTTAATTATTACTCACATAATTGGTCTAAAAGTATGTCTGTTACAGGGTTAAAACTACAGTTTTGGGCTTTTATCAAACCACCCCCAAACAGCATTTTGCTTGTCCTCAAGCAAAGATGAGAAATTAGAATAAGTGACCAAAAAATGGAGTTCTAACTACTCTCGTTTCGCTGAGTGCGATTGCATTGACCATATGCAACAAGGCCTTAAACCACTAGGAATTCCCTAGTGGATGAGTTATAGCCTCGTGAGAGTTTTCTAGTGAAGGTACTTACAAACTTCATCTATACTACAACGACTAAGAAATAAAACTATTGTTTCCTTATTCATGCTCTAAATTATCTATACCTCTCATTAGCAATGCATATAGAGTAATCAAGTCGAAACCTAAGCTAATATATGCATAATAATCAATCATCTACAATAAACATATATACAATGAGTAATACTATGAAATGCCTAGCAGGTTCGTTTTTGAAATTCGGAATAGCGTCCTTAAGTAGCTTCTCACAATAATAGTCAAGATACAACACTCTGATTTTTCCACTCAAGTTCGGGCTACTACTCTAGTGCGCAGTGGGCACACTTTACCTTATAATCTCAATGACAACAAGGAAGCCAAAGTCGATCAAACACATCTGCCACTTACTATCACACTAACATATTCCTAATTGAGCTAGAAGTCTTTATTAGGTGTTGCGGGGATTAGGAGATGGTTTAAGAAGGAAGGAAATGGATATTCAAAAAGGACAAGTCTGAGATAATAGAGTTTTCATATTATGTAACTTAGAGAAAACCTTGTTATTTTCTTTTGCTTCTATACTTTGTTTCCATCCCTAGCCATATTTCTCTTTTTCTTTTCTTTGGCTTTTTACTCCCTTTTCTTCTATTTTTGGAGTTTTTATTTATTTCTATTTTTTTTTTCCTTGGATGGAAACTTCTTTTCTTTATTTTCTGAAGCAATTAACTAACTTTTGTTTACACAAGTTTTTTCTTCTTCTTTTCTTCCTCATTCTATTCGGACTTATTCTAAATTGGGTAGGTTGATTTATTTTTTTTTATTTGTTTTTTGTTTTTGTAACAGGGGTAAAGGGATTGTGGTTTATGAAAGGCTAAAGAAAGGCTCAGAGGGGCTTAATTAGCGGAAATAATTCATAGGTTTGAATTTTGGCTATATCGATCCAAAAAGGGCCTAAATTCTCGCTTAGGATATGGCATAGTGATCAAGCAAGTGGACGTGTGATTTCTCTATCGGATTTTACTTCTCCCTTTGTGTCATTTCTCAAATGTTTCGCTTCATATAAGGCTTTAGGCTATATTCTCACAGGATTTGTAGAATAAGTACTCTAGCCTAGATTTCAGAAACTTATCGCTAACAATCATAGATATTCATGTAATATATTTATAGATAGATGCAAAGATTATTACCTACATATTAACCTAAGTTTCTAACAATTATTCTAATGCAATACCACTATTCCTAAGTGTTAGCATGAACTTATTTATTTATATTTTTCAATTTTTTTAAAATTTTAACTAGAAAACAAATGCATATTAACTCTATCTATATCCTAACAGATGCCTTATTTACACGTGTTTCTATGCCCCCCCCCCAAACAAGAAGCATGCTTTGTCCTCAAAGCATTGTAAATAAAGAGGGTAAAAAAAATACCATTGAAACGTGTGAAATTCAGGAACATCCGCAAAACAAAGTTAGAACGCACTAATAAAGGAAATAAAAACTGACGCAACTCTATACTCGAGTTCTACCCATTATGGGGTTAATAAGAATGAAATTGCTTGGGACATAAGCAGACACTAACTAGAATGAAACTTACCTTATCTCCCCGTGATTACTCATCATCTTCCTCATCCTCTTCTTCCATAAAGAAGTGAGGTTCCTTTTAGCGCCCTTCCATGCCATGATAATTTGCCGTGCTTCCCGCCATTTATTATCTATTATTGCTAACCTATTAAGAGCCACTTGGTCGGGACGGGTGTAGGGTGCAACCCGATGAGGTTTGTATCCTCCACCCTTGCCAAGTCATTGCAACGGAAAGATCGAATAATACTATTGGTGGGTCGCACATGTCGTCACCGTGAATCCAATCCGCGGAAACGGTACAAAAAACAGGAAAAAACATAGCATAATACGGGAAACTAGAACAGGCATAAGAAGGAACTTATGCCTCATGCTATAGGATCGAGGTAAACTAGACATCAAGGTTCGGGGAAGGTCATGACACATACGTCCCGTGGCTAAAGCAAGGAAAACGCTACAAGTGGCATCATTCACAGAAGAAAAACGCCATTCCCCTAAAATGTTTAGCATGATCTAAAACATAACAGTTCCTATGTTCATGGACAGTCTACCAAAAGCGACGTTATAGTCCCCTTGGTCCTCGATACGGAAAATGCCCGCCCCATACGACTCATGCAAAAACTCATAAGTGTAGACATACATATTATCTACCCAATAGCACCATGGGTATTGTATTTCAACAGGCATAGCAAGTCCAAGAACAAATGCTAGCAAGAACCTGGTAATTTCCATTGGTTCATTATCAATGCTAGCAAGAACCTTGTTCTCCATCTGGTCTTTCAATGAAAATGCAGTTATCGTAAAAATAAGATGCTAGTGTTGGAGAATAAAGTGCATCCGGTCTTACCATAAGCGCTCCCAGCCTAACGATGTGATCGCCACAAAACCAAGCACCATAAGTAGTGCTTTGGAACAAATCTTCGAAAAGACTATTCCGTATCGGTGTTGGAGATGTCATCTCAAAATTACGCCTCGGAATAGCTGCAAATGATTCGGATACTACCCAGAAAACCGGAAATTTTTCTGGTCCACGGAAGTCGGTGAAGAGCCTGAACGAGTATTTGAAATTTCAGTGCTTGAGCTGGTCGCCGCCTTTGGCAGCCGAAAAGCGCCCGACAAAAAATGTGAAAAAATATACAGAGCGAAAAGGCCTCAGAGGGCTGAGTTGCCGGAGTTGTTGAAAACTCGAAAATGAGCCGACACGGGAATCGTGGGAGTGAAAGGTGAGTGATGGAGTTTAGGTGTAGTGTGAGTTGTGAGTGTAGAATGTATGAAGCTTATATAGGTTTTAAGTTGCTAAAACGGATCGGGAAGTTGCCAAAAGTATTTACGACAGTTTCCGGAAATTCTAAAATTTCCAAACCCGAAAACGGAAACAACTCATTATCTTGATTCTAATTCAAACCTAGTATCTTTTAGGTTGAATTTATGATAGAATCTACCTATTTAATCTAGATTTCATCCTACCCTTATACTTATTCCTGGATATGCCTAAACGGCCATATTTTCACCTTGACTCCGCAATAAATTCTAACACGAGGGTTATCTAAAAATCATGTTGGAATAGATAAAACCACCCCCAAACAAGTTGGGAAGGTGGGATCAATATTAAACAACCACGCATACTGAAAATAACCCATTATATTAAAATTTTCATTCGAAGTACATTTCACTACAAAAAAAAAAAACAAAATTAAATTACGGACATAAAACTTACATTAAAATAAATAACAATAATGAAACTACAATTAAATATAAAAACATCAACCGATGCTATCCCTAACTACTCCTCCGTAATCGGTAATGAGGGCACACGGTCCGAGATCGCCCCCGGCTCCTCGATGGGCCAAGCACCATTCATCCTTCGGGCGACGACGCCAGGCCTCTCGATGGTGTGTCCTCGAAGGAGAGTCCCCGTGAGGTGGGAATCGTAAGCATCTCTTCCCCGAACCCGGCGTTGAGCTTCTAGCTCGCCCTCATCCGTTCCCACCTTTCATCTCTCGGGTACGGACCTCGGTTATGATGCATCATTGCCTATCGAAGTTGAAGGTCTTCGCAGATAGTGTTGAGCTTAATGCATGCCACGATGAATCACAGCCATGTGTTCTCGTGATCCGACCAACACCTCTCCAAGGCATCCGTGATCAAAACACGCCAAATCCTCCTCATCCTCCGAGGCATTCTTATTTCCCCCAGCCCTCCTCAAAGATTCTCCTCTCCACCACCTCTTCTTCTTCTTTCTATCCTCAGCCAACCTCCACACTCGTTGGACACACTCCCTATAGATGCGGCGGGTTGCGGTGTAGGGTGATGTAAGTCCTATCACCGAGTCGAGCTGCTCTCCTCAACTTCAACATGATCTTGGTTATCAACACAGGAGAGGGCAAAGACTTCCCTACTCCCCTAATCATGCTAAGCAGAAACTCCAAGATACGTAACTCGTACTTACGCCCTCGAGTATCCATAAGATATGGAGGCAGTTTAGGCCGATGTCGCTGACCTTCTCCTTCCCCAGGACGTTCCGACCAATCCATCGAGCTGCAGCCAACCTGGTTGGTCCTAAAGGAAGCTCGTTTAACACAACGCGATCTCGCATTGTAGTACCCTCCAATAACTATCTCGCTCATCAATGGCTCTACCCCATTATGTTGGGACTCCCCGCAGGGTGACATTCAGATGGATTCTAGGCGAATGCCTAGAATCTCAGCCAACAACCCAAACCGCCACTTCCTTCCTCCTCTTCGCCACCACAACAAAAATCCTAGTCCCTTCCAACCCCTCAGATTGTAGAACCGCCCCGACTAAGTCCTCGCGGGTAATAGGCTTCAGTCGAAAGTACCACAAGCTATTCCAGCTCGACCGATCATTTCACACCAGAATGGCGAAGTGGTCGCCGATAAAAGCTTGCTTCGCAAAATTCGTTGTTGAGCCATTGGAAGTTTGGAATGTAGTGGGGGTTTAAATGGGATGTGGTGGTGGATTTAAATCGACCAACCGAAGCAACAGTGGTGGTGGTGGAGTGGTGGAGCGCCGCAGCACCAAAATTTGGAGTTTTGGTGGTTTTGGTGATGTAAATCGTGGGGGTTGTGGTGGGAAGCTTTAGAGTCGATTTGGGTTGGGTATTGATTGGGGTGGGTTAATTTAGGTTTTTTTTATTTTTTTTTTATTTTTTTTTTTTTTAGGTTTGTTTGAGCTTTTGGTCGTTAATGGCGGATGGAGAAGAAGATCGCGATCGTTATTAAGGTAAGGGCGCTGGTCGCTACTGCCGGTGGGCTGGTTTGCCCAAGCCCAAATCGAATTTGTGATTTTTTCGATTTTTCGCGAAAACTTCAAATCAAAATTGCCGCCGTTATCGGGTCCGATTTTTTCGAATGAGTTATGGAAATGATCAGGAGAGAATTTCCAATCCAATGATCCATAAAACACTCTATTCCGACCGTGGATGACATATAAGATAGTGGAAAACGCCTCAAAGTGCGGCATGACGACGCTACGTGAAAACAATTGGACTCTAAAATCATGGATTATGTCAACCCGAATCGTTATACAATTAAACGCCTAAACAACTCTAATGGGACATAAACATTCTAGGACAGAAACATTTAACACCCACACCCCAAAACAAATTTTTACAACGGAGCTTAGAAAATTTGTTTTAGCAAATGGTCTTTTAAAGTCAGATTCCTGAGACTTCCTATATTACTATGTTTATTCTTTAATATATATATATATTTATTTTTACTTTTAAAAAGAAAACAATAAACAAGAAAGACATAATTCACCCCATAGAGAAACATGACTCAAAAATCCGAGAAAACATGCAAGAGTGGAAAACGTGAATTATGTCAAACGTGGACTTAGGATCCGGTACTTATAGCCACACACTCCATAGGGAGGGCCCGGTTACCTTAATGGTGCACTCACCAATATATGGAAATGAAAGAAAATGCACTAAACACAAAAGTTGAGTCATTTATATTCAGATACTCGAGACTTTATCTAAACGTATGTATGAACATGCAGTTTACCATATATCAACAACCGAAATAGTTGTGGATCATTTCATAAATAAATATCACAGAAAACATATCCAAACACAATCAAGCACCAAGATTTCCTATGACGCAACCTAGTAAAATGAAAGTGAAGTCGGATAACCCTATTACTTAACCTAGCATGCACCTTTTTTTTCATTTTTGAACAAGAGGGTGTCCTAGTAAATAAGTGTGGAAGAGTGAATGGTTGTGGAAAATATGGTGGATATGGGTAAGTTGTAGAAAGACAGCCTGTAAACAATGAGGATGTGGTTTTAGCACAAAACTCATTCATTGTGTGTGTAGGGACTGTCTCAAGTCTGAAAATGAAGGTGTCAAATGGGTTGTCCTTCTGAAGTATTTGTTTACTAGGTGGATTTAAAAAATTATGGAGCACAGGAGAAACAAAAGGATCGAGTGCAAACTCGAGATTCCTTTCAAAGGGTGGAAGGAGGGGAGTCGAGGTGGTTGTTGTGCAAAGTAGTTCTTGATAGGTGAATCATCACCGCTTCTAAGAAACTCATCGAAATTGCTCATCTAGATTGGTCATATCCACATTACTATGATAGTCCTTTTATATCTCTCGAGAAAGTCATCTATCTCCTCCTCATCCGTAATATGTGTATCGACTAGTGTAGGGATGGAAATGTTGGAGTCCGATCTTCCAAAGGAAAGAAATTTGGGCATACGATTATCGTGGAACGTGTTGTTGAAATAATCTCGAAAGCAAAACTCTCGATCATGCTAACCTCTCCATCCATAGATCTAATCGGGTAACCGTGGTTCTTTGTTTTAAAACATTGACTTCAAAAACAAGATGACCAAAAGACATGGACATTGAAGCATCACGGCAATTAATGAGCGCATCGATTGGCGGTTGCCGAAAAGGACGCCCTAAGATGATCGACAGAGTCGCTAATCCACTTTTTGTGTCGAGGATGACAAAATCAGCCGGATAGTAAAAATCCTAAATTTTTACCGTAACATTTTCAACGACACCCTTAGGATACTTAATAGACCGATCGCCTAATTGCAACGCCATTTTAGTGGGTTGCATCTCGCCTAGACCTATTTGTCTATACAAATAAAACGGAGTAAGTTAACACTAGCCCCCGTGTCTAATAACGCGGGTCGTCGTGATAAGAATCTCCTAAGGTGCATCAGACAAGAGGGATCTAACCGTGGTCCTTGTACTTAACAATTCCATTATGTTCAGATAAAGTTGGGAATTGTTCTGTTAAAAAGGCGTCTTTTGGTATATTGGTCTTACGCCTAGTAGTACACAATTCCTTAAGAAACTTAGCATGGTGTGGTAGCTTTTTTATAGCTTCGAGGAAGGGAATGTTTATAGTTAGATTCTTGAAAACATCCCTAATCTCCTCATAATTTGTATCCCTAGTTAACACGGCTAATTTTTGTGGAAACGGTAGTTTCTATTTATATTTAGCAATGGTATTACCTGGATGTTTAACCGTGGCTTCCTGTTTCTTAGGTTGTGTTATAACTGGTACCTCTACAGTGGTAGGCTCTATTTCGGTATCTAGTAATATAGAAGGTGTAGGGGCTAGTGGTGGGGTAACTATAGGCATAGTTACTTTGTTATCAACCACTCTGCCAGAACGGAGAGTGGTGATGGCCTTTAGCTCACCTACATTTTCATGTTCCTTACTAGTATTATCGGTTACCTCAAAGGCTGTATTTGTTGTTTTAGGATTAGGTATTTGGTGACTTGGAAACATACCTTTGGGTTGGGCTTTATTTTGAGCCAACTGTTGGGTTAAATTATTAACGGATTATAGAAGTTGTTGGTTAGATTGAGCCATGGTTTGGAAAAGTTTTTGGCTCACTTGTATGAAGGTGTCAAGACGATCCGGTTGTGTGGGTGTAGTAGTCACGGGTGGTGTGACTGGAACTATTTCACGTGAATTATTTATGGGTGGATTTTGATAGTTATTATTTACCAGAACGATACCTCTATTAGTATTATAATTATTATAATTACCTTGACTTTGTGCTTGACCTTGTCGAGGGTGGGCGCTTTGGTTGTTATAATCATTAAAATTACTCGACGACTCGCCCTTGTCGTAGTGGGGCTTGGTTAAAGCCGTATGCGTAGGCCTAACATTTTGATTATTGTACCCTTCGAGGTGTGACGTTTTGGTTATTTCTCCAACCGAAGTTGGGATTTTGTCTCCAAGGGGCTTAGGTTCACTATTAATGGAACAAAGCCTGTTCATAGGCAATAGGACAGTGTGAGTGAGTCGGGATGCTCGTGGCTCCAAATGTAAAACTACATGGATTTGAATTTATATTCATGACGGGATTGGCTTTTGTTGTACGTAAAATGGCCTCTACCTTTTTGTGAGGGATTCAATTAGAGTTTTAAGCTCGGGGATCTGATTTAACCTCAAACATACCGGGTAGCCTTAAATGTTGAAGAAGAACTAGCGGAGCGGAGTAATCGTCACTACCCCAATTATTATTACACTTAGTCCGATCTTCCAAAATTTATATGCCTCCGAGGCTCCTTTACTTAAGAAACTACCCCATTCATTATGTCTAGGACTTCTTTATGGTGGTGTAGAAGTCCTTTGAAAAGGCAATTTAACTAACGGTCTTTTCGCTAAATTATGATGTGGACACTCTATAAGGAGATCGGTGAAACGATTCCAAGCCTCAAAATGATTCATGAGGATTTTGTCGAAAAGAAATGAATCTTGGAAAGCATCTCATCCGTCTTTTAGGGGTGGGTAAAATGTTCCATAAACAAACTGAACAAGTTTAGCCCACGAGTCCACGTAATTAGGCGCTTGGCGCTTAACCAAGACGCCTTTATCGGGCTAAGGTGAAAGGGAATACCCCGAAGTTTAATTTGTTCCGCACCAACCGTAGGATGGTGGAATGTTGTTAGGACTTGTTCAATCCTACGATAGAATTGATAAGGTTTTTCATGGTCTAATCCATGAAAAACGGGTAACAAATTAAAATATTTGGGGATTCGAAATCCCCATCGGTCCGCTAGAACGATGCAAGATTTGGGGCTATCGCCAAGGCTTTGTAGAAGTCGAGAGAGGAGTCTCTTCTTCGCCGGGCATCAGGTCGTGATGTGTGTGAAATAGTAGCTAGAGGTGTAGTGGGTGGTATACTAGATAGACTTGTTTGTTGACGTTGTTGTGTAATTACGCTCGTGTTTTGTTCGCCGCAGACTTTAATCTCATACAAGTCTAAAACCAAAATTAGCTAAACACATCAACACTCCAAACAATTATGATATACTAGTATAAACCTCTAACGGGAGATGCGAGGTGTGGAAGAAAGGAATACCTGATTGGTCCTTGTTTCGCTTTATGAATAGCGCCTTGTTTACGCATGTTCGAGTGTATATAACAAGTTAGAACACTGAAAAAAAATTGAAAAAAAACAATGTTCAATCAAACCGCCGAACCGAAAAAAATTAACAAAGCGGCGCTGGGTGCTTTTCGCAAGATAGGGCGGTGGTCGCGCCCGGTAATTTTCAAATTACAGTTGTTTTTATGGTCGCGCTCTTGTTCCAGTTATAGAGGCAGTGCGCTTACTAGGGCGCCGTCAGCTTTAGTGTAATTTTTCCCGAATTTTCCAACGTTGAAACCGATAACCACAAGATGAATCAAACACGGGTGGGTGGGTGAAATGGGACTTTAAGAAAAGTACTAACACTACTTAAAACAATGCAAAAAGTGAAACTAAGATGGTAAAATGCCATTTGATAAAAATCAAATTTAACTAGTCTACCTAAGAAATGAACGTTGAACTCAAAACGTAAGTAAACTAAAGCTAATCTTATGATGCTTTATACTTATCAAAGAATCTACTCTCAATCCTATGAGATATAGTGGAGTAGAGTGATTCGTTCCACTCCTAGTCCTTCCAAGATGCTTGTTATCGCGGTAATTACTCTACTTAAGGTCTAATGAGAGATTTACTTAAAAGGCAACTAGACTACGATGCAACTACCCACAAGATGCACTAGTCAACTATTAGGACAACTAAGGGAATGCTACGTTGATTCTATGATAAGGAGTTAGAAGGGGATTGATTCCACCTTAACTCGACTTAATCCTATTAACGACAAATCGTCGTAATCCGAATTGAACTGTTTCACAGAACAATTGGTTCTTCCTAATCCCTAATTACACATGGCATTCCTACCAATTCATAACTAGCATGTGAACGATTAAACCCATTCTCATGGTGAACTAATCGTTTCTAGAGTGGAAAGGAAATTACTTAACGATTCTAACGATAGTCGGAATCAAGCTTTCATCAAGGCTTCTCAACCCCTCTAATGGAGGTTTAGCCGAGAATCATTACGCTAATCATTTCGATTAAATTTGAACTAAACATGATATAAAGAATTGAAATTTATTGATCTAAATTAAACAATAATTAAAATCTAATTAATAACTAAGAATTGAATAACAAGTAATAAATGAATCAGATCTAACACAAATGTAAATGACAAGAATCGAAATTGACAAACTAGCTATTTTATTTATCAAACTAATTAAGAACAATGATTCTAAGAATTTAATCTAAAACAAGAGTTGGATTTGAAATTAAACTTAGTTAAAAACAATTAAATAAAAACTAGATCTAGAAGCTACTTTAATGGCTACTTTTTACTCTAACCTATCTACCATTAACAAAGAGCTAAGCTTTTGTTTTTATACTTTCAGATCCAAAAATCATGCATGGGCTTGGAGCCATGTTTTGGGGCAGAGAATCAGGCCCAAAACCCAATTCTTTCAGTCCAAAAAGGCCTCTTCAGCTACAGTTGGCTTCAACAGACTTTTCGTCTACTACTGCTCCTCTGATTGGATCACGGCTTAGACCATTGGAAAGCTCTTTCTGAGCCAGTCGTTTTGACATAAGGTAGGCCCCATTCCGAGGTCTGAGTCCAAAGATATGGTCTTCGGAAATTCTGCTGACTTTGTGTGTTGTTTCTACCCGCGTCAACGTTTCAGCTTTTGACCGGGCTTTAGAAAGGCTTTGTCTTCTTTAATCTTGGCCTTTAATCATGGAACTCCTTAGTAACTGAACTTTGCTCCTTTATCTCGCTAAAGTAGCACATTTCTGCACATAATGGACTTTGAAGCCTGAAATGCATAAAAACACGTAATCAGTGTTAACTCTTAATTATTACTCACATAATTGGTCTAAAAGTATGTCTGTTATAGGGTTAAAACTACAGTTTTGGGCTCTTATCACATTCATTCTAATGCAATCTCACAAGTAGATGCTTTCAATTAAGTGTTTTGCATTCATTGAATCTACCAAGTATTTTGCATTCATTCTAATTGACCAGTTCCCAAATATGCGTTTTTATCATCTTGTAATGTTTCGATTATGTCAAATTATATAATCAATAATGTACTAAACGCATGTTCTTTTCGCTTTTTAAGGATACAAGCCTAATCTTGGCCAATTATCTCAAATGATGTGATCTAGAGCCAAATGGAACATAAAAAGGACCTTATGGGACAAGTGAGAAAAAGTGTCGACAAGTCAACGGTCAAAGTCAACAGTCAATGTCGAAGTCAACGGTCAAAGACAACTCAAGGGTCCAAAAAATCAAAAGATCAAGCAACCCTCCAAGGCTTCAAGGAACAAGGACTCAACCCTTTGCAAGACAAGGATTCCATGTTCTGCATTGATCCAAATACAGGCACACACGTAGATGCATTCATTCAAGTGTTTTGCATTCATTCTAATGCAAGCTCGTTTGTAGTTGCGTTCTTTCAATAAATCAAAAGTTTTGCAATCATTTTAATGCAAGCTCACAACTAAACGCATTGAATGAAGTGTTTCGCATTCATTTTAATTGATCAGTTCCCAAATATACGTTTTTATCCTCTTGTAATGCTTCAATTTTGTAAAATTATATAATCAATAATGTACAAAACTCATGTTCTTATCGCTTTTTCAGGATACAAGCCAATACTGGATGAAATACCTCAAATGACGTGATCTACAGCCAAAAATTGCCTAAAATGGGGCTTCTGGGACAACTGAGAAAAAGTGTCAAAAAGGCAACGGTCAAAGTCAACTAAAGGATCCAATAACTCAAAAGCTCAAGAAACACTCCAAGGCTTCAAGGACCAATGACTCAACTCAACCCTTGGCAAGACAAGGACTCTATGTTTTCATTATCATAACAATAATACCTATACATCAAACAACATCCTAAAATTAATAGAGGAACAAAAAAAAAAGTGGGTTTTCTCCATCACCATTCTTCCCACACAGATTTAAGATGAACAACTTTAAAACCCCAACTCTCCACGAATCTCAACATGTCACTAATGCAAGCTCGCGTAGATGCATTGAACCAAGTCTTTTGCATTCATTCAATCAATTAGGTTTTTGCATTCATTCTAATGCAAGCTCACCCGTAGATACATTCAATCAAGTGTTTTGCATTCATTCAAATGCAAGTTCGCTTGTAGACGCGTTCATTCAATCAATCAAGTTCTTTGCACGCTTTTTAAAGCAATCTCGCACGTAGATGCAATCAATCAAATTTCCTGAATTCATTCTAATGCAAGCTCACACGTAGATTCATTCAATCAAGTGTTTTGCATTCATTCTAATGCAAGCTCGCTTGTAGATTCGGTAATTCAATCAATCAAGTCTTTTGCATTCACTCTAATGCAAGCTTACAAGTAGATGCATTCAATCAAGTGTTTTGCATTTATTCAATCAATCAAATGTTTTGTATTCATTCTAATTGACCAGTTCCCAAATATGCATTTCTATCCCCTTATAATGATTCAATTATTTAAAATTATATAATCAGTAATGTACGAAACCAATGTTCTTATCACTTTTTAAGGATACAAGACTATTCTGGACCAAATACCTTAAATGGTGTGATCTAGAGCCAAAAGGAGCGTAAAAGAGATCTTATGGGACAACTAAAAGAAAGTGTCAAAAAGTAAACGGTAAAAGTCAAAGTGTACTGTCAAAGTCTACTTAGTTGTCCAAAAACTCAAAATGATTAGGATACACTCCAAGGCTTCAAAATCCAAGGACTCAACTCATCCCTTTGCAAGATAAGGACTCCATGTTTTGCATTCAAACTAATAAAAGCTCACAAGTAGATGCATTCAATCAAGTGTTTTGCATTAATTCTAAAGCGAGCTAGCTTGTAGATGCGTTAATTCAATTAATCAAGTATTTTGCATTCTTTCTAATGGAAGCTCGCAAGTAGATGCTCTGAATCATGTGTTTTGCATTCATTGAATCAATCAAGTGTTTTCCATTCATTCTAATTGATCAGTTCACAAATATGCAATTTTGTCCTCTTGAAATGTTTCAATTATGTCAAATTATATAATCAATAATGTACAAAACTCATGTTCTTATCATTTTTTCAGGGTACAAGCCTATTCTTCGCCAAATATCTCAAATGACGTGATCTAGAGCCAAAAGGAACAAAAAAGGGACCTTATGGGACAACTGAGAAAAAATGTCGAAAAGTCAATGGTCAAAGTCAACAGTTAACGTTCAAAGACAACTCAAGGGTCCAAACACTCAAAAGATCAGGAGACACTGCAGGGCTGCAAGGACCAAGGACTTAACCCTTTGCAAGACAAGGATTCCATGTTTTGCATTCATTCAAATATAAGCACACACATAGATGCATTCAATTAAGTGTTTTGCATTTATTTTAATGCATGCTCAAAAGTAGATGCATTCAATCAAGTGTTTTGCATTCATTCTAATTGATCAGTTCCCAAACATGCGTTTTTATCCTCTTGTAATGTTTCGATTATGTCAAATTATATAATCAATAATGTATAAAAACTCATGTTTTTATCACTTTTTCAGGATACAAGCCTATTCTGGGCCAAATATCTCAAATGACGTGATCTATATCCATAAGGAACTTAACCATGGGAGCTTGTGGGACAACTGAGAAAAAGTGTCGAAAAGTCAACGGTCACACTCAACAGTCAACGTCAAAGTAAACGGTCAAAGACAACTTAAGGGTCTAAAAACACAAAAGATTTGGAAACACTCCAAGGCTTCAAGGACCAAGGACTCAACCCTTTGCAAGACAAGGATTCCATGTTTTGCATTCATTCAAATACAAGCACACACGTAGATGCATTCAATCAAGTGTTTTGCATTCATTCTAATGCATGCTCACAAGTAGATGCATTCAATCAAGTGTTTTGCATTCATTCTAATTGATCAGTTCCAAAATATGCGTTTTTATCCCCTTGTAAAGTTTCGATTATGTCAAATTATATAATCAATAATGTAAAAAACTCATGTTCTTATCTCCTTTTATGGATACAAGCCTATTCTTGGCCAAATATCTCAAATGACGTGATCTGGAGCCAAAAGGAACATAAAAGGGCCCTTATGGGACAGCTGAGAAAAAAGGTCGAAAAGTCAACCGTCAACGGTCAAAGACAACTCAAGGATCCAAAACCTCAAAAGATCAGGAAACACTCCAAGGCTTCAAGGACCAACGATTCAACCCTTTGCAAGACAATGCTTCTTTGTTTTGCATTCATTCAAATACAAGCACACACGTAGATGCATTCATTCTAATGCAAGCTCGCTTGTAGTTGCGTTAATTCAATCAATCAATTGTTTTGCATTCATTCTAATACAAGCTCACAAGTAGATGCATTCAATTAAATATTTTGCATTTAGTGAATCAATCAAGTGTTTTGCATTCATTCTAATTCATCAGTTCGGAAATATGCATTTTATACTCTTGTAATGCTTCGATTATGTCAAATTATATAATCAATAATGTACAAAACTCATGTTTTTATCGCTTTTTCAGGATACAAGCCTATCCTGGGCCAAATATCTCAAATGACGTGATCTATATGCATAAGGAACTTAACCATGGGATCTTGTGGGACAACTGAGAAAAAGTGTCAAAAAGTCAACGGTCAAAGTCAACAGTCAACGTCAAAGTCAACGGTTAAAGACAACTCAAGGATCTAAAAACAGAAAAGATCTAGAAACACTCCAAGGCATCAAGGACCAAGGACTCACCCTTTGCAAGACAAGGATTCCAAGTTTTGCCTTCTTTCAAAAAAAAAGCACACACATAGATTCATTCAATCAAGTGTTTTGCATTCATTCTAATGTAAGCTCGTTTGTAGTTGCGTTCTTTCAATCAATCAAGTGTTTTGCATTCATTATAATGCAAGATCGCTTGTAAACTTGTTCATTCAATCAATCAAGTGGTTTGCTTGTTTTTTAATGCAATCTCGCACGTAGATGCATTTAATCAAATGTCTTGAATTCATTATAATGCAAGCTCACATGTAGATGCATTCAATCAAGTGGTTTGCATTCATTCTAATGCAAGCTTACAAGTAGATGCATTCAATCAAGTGTTTTGCATTCATTCAATCAAGCAAATGTTTTGTATTCATTCTAATTGATCAGTTCCTAAATATGCATTTTTATGCTCTTGTAATGATTCAATTATGTCAAATTATATAATTAATAATGTACAAAACCCATGTTCTTATCGCGTTTTCAGGATACAAGCCTATTCTGGACCAAATACCTCAAATGACGTGATCTAAACCCAAAAGGAGCCTAACAAAGATCTTATGGGACAACTGAAAAAAAGTGCCAAAAAGTCATCGATCAAAGTCAAAGTGCACAGTCAAAGTCTACTCAGGTGTCCAAAAACTAAAAAGCTCAGGAAACACTCCAAGGCTTCAAAAACCAAAGACTCAACTCCACCCTTTGCAAAACAAGGACTCAATGTTTTGCATTCATACTAATGCAAGTTCACAAGTAGATGCATTCAATCAAGTGTTTTGCATTCATTCTAATGCGAGCTCGCTTGTACATGCGTTAATTAATTCAATCAAGTATTTTATATTCATTCTAATGCAAGCTTACAAGTAGATGCATTCAATCTAGTGTTTTGCATTCATTCAATCAATCAAGTGTTTTGTATTCAATCTAATTGATTAGTTTCCAAATATGCATTTGTATCCTCTGGTAATGATTCAATTATGTCAAATTATATAATAAAGAATGTACGAAACTCATGTTCTTTTCACTTTTTCAGGATACAAACCTATTCTGGACCAAATACCTTAATTGACATGATCTAGAGCCAAAAGGAGCCTTAAAGGGATCTTATGGGACAACTGAGAAAAATTGCAAAAAAGTTAACAGTCAAAGTCAAAGTGTACGATCGAAGTCTGTTAAGGTGTCCAAAAAATCCAAAAAGCTCAGGAAACACTCCAGGGCTTTAAAAACCAAGTACTCAACCCAACCCTTTGGCAGACAAGAACTCCATGTTTTGCATTCATTCTAATGCAAGCTCACAAGTAGATTCATTCAATCAAGTGTTTTGCATTCATTCTAATGCGAGCACGCTTGTAGATTCGTTAATTCAATCAATCAAGTGCTTTGCATTCATTCTAATGCAAGCTCACAAGTAGATGCATTCAATCAAGTGTTTTGCATTCATTGAATTAATCAAGAGTTTTGCATTCATTAAATTAATCAAGTGTTTTTCATTCATTCTAACCCCCAAATATGCATTTTTATCCTCTTGTAATGTTTCGATTATGTCAAAATATATAATCAATAATGTACAAAACTCATGTTCTTATCGCCTTTTTAGGATACAAACCTATTCTGGGCCAAATATGTCAAATAACGTGATCTAGAGCCAAAAGGAACATAAAAGGGACCTTATAGGACAATTGAGAAAAAGTGTTGAAAAGTCAACGATCAACATCCAACATCAAATTCAACAGTCAAAGACAACTCAAGGGTCTAAAAACTCAAAAGATTCGGAAACACTCCAAGGCTTCAAGGACACAACCCTTTGCAAGACAAGGATTCCATGTTTTGCAATCATTCAAATACAAGCACACACATAGATGCATTCAATCAAGTGTTTTTCATCCATTCTAATGCAAGCTTACTTGTAGTTGCGTTAATTCAATCAATCAAGTGTTTTTGCATTCATTCTAATGCAAGCTCACAAGTAGATGCATTCAATCAAGTGTTTTACATTCATTCTAATTGATCAGTTCCCAAATATGCGTTTTTATCCTCTTGTAATGATTCAATTATGCCAAATTATATATTTACGAAACTCATGTTCTTATCTCTTTTTCAGGATATACAAGCCAATACTGGACGAAATACGTCAAATGACGTGATTTAGAGCAAGAAGGAGCCTAAAAGGGGCCTTATGGGACAACTTATAAAATGTGCTGAAAAGTCAACGGTCAAAGTCAACAGTCGAAGGCAAATTCAACGGTCAAAGTCTACTAAAGTGTCCAATAACTTAAACGCTCAAGAAACACTCTAATGCTTCAAGAACCAAGCACTCAACTCAACCCTTGGCAAGACAAGGACTCCATGTTTCCATTATAAAAACAATAATACCTAGTTAGTTCTATACATCAAAGACCATCCCAAAAACAATAGAGTAACCAAAAAAAAGTGGGGTTTTCTCCATCACCATTCTTCCAACATAGATTTAAGATGAACAACTTTAAAACCCCAACTGTCCACAAATCTCAACATGTCACTAAAACCAAGTGTTTTGCATTCATTCAATCAATAAGGTGTTTGCATTCATTCTAGTGCAAGCTCACACGTAGATGCATTCAATCAAGTGTTTTGCATTCATTCTATTGCAAGCATGCTTGTAGACGCGTTCATTCAATCAATCAAGTGGTTTGCGTTCTTTTTAATGCAGTCTTGCACGTAGATGCATTCAATCAAATGTTTTGAATTCATTATAATGCAAGCTCACACGTAGATGCATTCAATCAAGTGTTTTGCATTCATTCTAATGCAAGCTCGCTTGTATATGCGTTAATTCAATCAATCAAGTGTTTTGCATTCATTCTAATGCAAGCTTACAAGTTGATGCATTCAATCAAGTGTTTTGCTGTCATTCAATCAATCAAGTGTTTTGTATTCATTCTAATTGATCAGTTCCTAAATATGCAATTTTATGCTCTTGTAATGATTCAATTATGTCAAATTATAAAATCAATAATGTACAAAACCCATGTTCTTATCGCGTTTTCAGGATACAAGCATATTCTGGACCAAATACCTCAAATGACGTGATCTAAACCCAAAAGGTGCCTAAAAGAGATCATAGCCACGGTTAATCAAGCAGCTACTATGAAACATGTCTAGAAGATTGTTACAAGGGCAGAGAACTTATGGGTGAAGAGGGTATATAAGAACTTGATCAAAGATAGAAGCTTCTGGCTATTAGAGACTCCACAAGATTGTTCATGGAGTTAGCAGAATATACTCAAGGTAAGAAATAGTGATCCATCAAATTGGTAATGGTCGCGAGACATGTTTCTAGAATGAACCATGGAGTGACACTGGGATTTTGATAGACAAATTTCCTCAGGCCTTATGGTATGATAGCACATGTCATGTGAACAACAGGGTATCTGATTTCATTGAGGAGGGAAGATGGAGCATTCCACAGAGAATTCTAGTGCACTTTTCTTATTTTCAAAAGGAGATAGAGCAAGTTGAGATTATGGGGATGGAAGATAAACTGGTCTAGAAGTCATCTATACATGGTGAGTATTATATGAAAGGAACTTATGACAACTTAAGGAGTGTCCAACAAAAAGTATCGTGGTCCAAGTTAGTTTGGTTTTCAAATAGAATTCCGCGTCACTCATTTATCAACTGGTTGGCTTTAAAAAGGGGACTCAAGACTTTATAGAAACTGAAGGAATGGAACAAAGTGCCAACAGACACATGTGTACTCTGTTGGCAAGGCATCGAGACAGAGGAGCATATCTTCTACAGCTGCAGTTTCACAAGTACAATATGGGGTTCACTACTTCAGAGAATGAGTTATGGGAGAGTGATCGTGAATTCATGGGAAGGTGAGATTGAATGGTTGATATCAGTAACACGAGGAAAGGGATGGGAACAAGATGGAATTAGGCTGGTGTGGAATGCCTTCCTGTATAAGATTTGGAAAGCAAGGAATGACCGCATCTTCCAGAACAAGCTTGCTGGGACTGAACATCCGAATGGAGCTAGGCCCAAATGCTCAAAACTTCAGGGATAAGTGGAATATAGACATTGGTGTGAAACAGAGGAACTGTGTGTACTGCAAATGGGTGCGAGCAGGTAGTGGTATTTGGAACCTTAATACGGATGGTACGCTGCAAGGAACTGAAGGTGGCTGGGCAGCAACACTACGCAATGAGAAAGGAGACGTCATAGCACCAAGTCGTGGCAAAGCAAGTACACAAGATATTGCACTGATAGAGCTACAAGCAGTTCAACAAGGATTGGGAATGGCAGTGCGAAAGGGCATCAAGAAAATCCAGGTACAAACTGATTCGACAAATGTCATACCGTTTATGAACACGAACAACCCCTTGGGCAGAAGAAGCAATGATTCGGAGTATCCAGAACATGAAGGAACAGTTCGATCACATTCAAATTAATCATGTTTTCAGGGAAACGAACAGATTAGCCGATGCATTAGCTAGGAATATTCCTACTGTTAGTTACATAGATTTAGTTCCAAGTTCTTTTTCTGAGGATGTAAAGAAAATCATATATGAAGATGCTAGTGGTAAGCAATATGTCAGAATGTAACAAGCTTGATCTTTTTATTCATTTAATGAAAGGGGTAGGGGACCTCTCAAAAAACCTCGCTTACCAATCAAAAAAAAAAAAAAAAAAAAAAAAAAAGATCTTATGGGACAACTGAGAAAAAGTGCCAAAAAGTCAACGATCAAAGTCTACTCAGGTGTCTAAAAACTCAAAAGCTCAGGAAACACTCAAAGGCTTAAAAAACCAAGGACTCAACTCAACCCTTTGCAAGACAAGGACTCAATGTTTAGCATTCATACTAATGCAAGCTCACAAGTAGATGCATTCAATCAAGTGTTTTGCATTCATTCTAATGCGAGATCGCTTGTAGATGCGTTAATTAATTCAATCAAGTGTTTTACATTCATTCGAATGCAAGCTTACAAGTAGATGCATTTAACCAACTGTGTTACATTCATTCAATAAATCAAGTGTTTTGTATTCATTCAAATTGATCAGTTCCCAAATATGTATTTTTATCCTCTTGTAATTATTCAATTATGTCAAATTATATAATCAATAATGTACGAAACTCATGTTCTTATCGCTTTTTCATGATACAAGCCAATTCTCGACCAAACAACTTAAATGATGTGATCTAGAGGCCAAAAGGAGTCTAAAAGGGATCTTATGGGGCAACTGAGAAAAAGCGCCAAAAAGTCAACGGTCAAGGTTAAAGTCTACTAAGGCGTCCAAAAACTCAAAAAAGCTCAGGAAACACTCCAAGGCTTCAAAAACTAAGGACTCAACACAACCCTTTGCAAGACAAGGATTCAATGTTTTGCATTCATTCAAATACAAGAACAAACGTAGATGCATTCAATCAAGTGTTTTGCATCCATTCTAATGCAAGCTCACTTGTAGTTGCGTAAATTCAATCAATCAAGTGTTTTGCATTCATTCTAATGCAAGCTCACAAGTAGATGCATTCAATCAAGAATTTTCTATTCATTCTAATTGATCAGTTCACAAATATGCATTTTTATCCTCTTGTAATCCATTAATTTTGTCAAATTATATAATCAATAATGTACAAAACTCATGTTCTTATCGCTTTTTCAGGATAAAAGCCAATACTGTACGAAATACCTCAAATAACGTGATCTAGAGCCAAATGGAGCCTAAAAAGGGCCTTATGGGACAACTTAGAAAAAGTGCCAAAAAGTCAACAGTCAAAGTCAAATTCAACGGTCAAAGTCAATCAAAGGGTCCAATAACTCAAAAGCTCAAGAAACACTCCACGGCTTCAAGGTCCAAGGACTCAACTCAACCCTTGGCAAGACAAGGACTCCATGTTTCCATTATCATAACAATAATACCTAGTTCTATACATCAAACACCATCCCAAAAACAATAGAGGAACAAAAAAAAAGTGGGGTTTCTCCATCACCATTCTTCCCCATAGATTTAAGATGAACAACTTTAAAATCCCAACTCTCCATGAATCTCAACATGTCACTAATGCAATCTCACATGTAGATGCATTCAACCAAGTGTTTTGCATTCATTCAATCAATAAGGTGTTTGCATTCATTCTAATGCAAGTTCACACGTAGATGCATTCAATCAAGTGTTTTGCCTTCATTCTAATACACGCTTGCATGTAGACGCGTTCATTAAATCAATCAAGTGGTCTGCATTCTTTTTAATGCAATCTCGAATGTAAATGCATTGAATCAAATGTTTTACATTCATTCTAATGTAAGCTAGCTTGTAGATGCGTTAATTTAATTAATCAAGTGTTTTGCATTCATTCTAATGCAAACTTACAAGAAGATGCATTCAATCAAGTGTTTTGCATTCATTCAATCAATCAAGTATTTTGTATTCATTCTAATTGATCAGTTCCTAAATATGCAATTTTATGCTCTTGTAATGATTCAATTACGTCAATTTAAATAATTAATAATGTACAAAACCCAAGTTCTTATCCCGTTTTCAGGATACAAGCCTATTTTGGAGAAAATACCGCAAATGACGTGAACTAAACCCAAAAGGAGCCTAAAAGAGATCTTATGGGACAACTGAGAAAAAGTTCCAAAAAGTCAACGGTCAAAGTCAAAGTGTACAATCAAAGTGTACTCAGGTGTCTAAAAACTCAAAAGCTCAGGAAACACTCCAAGGCTTCAAAAATGAAGGACTCAACTCAACATTTTGCAAGACAAGGACTCCATGTTTTGCATTCAAACTAATGCAAACTCACAAGTAGATGCATTCAATCAAGTGTTTTGCATTCATTCTAATGCGAGCTCCCTTGTAGATGCGTTAATTAATTCAATAAAGTGTTTTACATTCATTCTAATGGAAGCTTACAAGTTGATGCATTCAATCAAGTGTTTTGCATTCATTCAATCAATCAAGTGTTTTGTATTCATTCGAATTGATCAGTTCCCAAATATACATTTTGAACCTCTTGTACTGATTCGATTATGTCAAATTATATAATTAATTATGTACGAAACTCATGTTTTTATCACTTTTTCAGGATACAAGCCTATTCTGGACCAAATACCTTAAATGACATGATCTAGAGCCAAAAGGAGCCTAAAAGGGATTTTATGGGACAACTGAGAAAAAGTGCCAAAAAGTCAACGATCAAAGTCAAAGTCTACGATCAAAGTCTACTCAGGTGTCCAAAAACTCAAAAAAGCTCAGGAAACACTTCTAGGCTTCAAAAACGAAGGACTCAACTCAACCCATTGAAAGACAATGACTCCATGTTTTGCATTCATACTAATGTAAGCTCACAAGTAGATGTATTGAATCAAGTGTTTTGGATTCATTCTAATGCGACCTCAATTGTTGATGCGTTAATTCAATCAATCAAGTGTTTTCCATTCATTCCAATGCAAGCTCACAAGTAGATGTATTCAATCAAGTGCTTTGCATTTATTGAAGCAATCAAGTGTTTTGCATTCATTCTAATTGATATGTTCCCAAATATGCATTTTTATCCTCTTATAATGTTTCGATTATGTCAAATTATATAATCAATATTGTTCAAAACTGATGTTCTTATCGCTTTTCTAGGATAGAAGCCTATTCTGGCCCAAATATCTCTAATGACGTGATCTAGAGCGAAAAGGAACATAAAATAGACCTAATGGGACAACTGAGAAAAAGTGTCGAAAAGTCAACAGTCAACAGTCAACCTCAAATTCAACGGTCAAAGACAACCCAAGGGTAAAAAAACTCAAAAGATCAGGAAACACTCCAAGGCTTCAAGAAGTCAACCCTTTGCAAGACAAGGATTCCATATTTTGTATTCATTCAAATACAAGCACACACGTAGATGCATTCAATCAAGTGTTTTGTATCCATTCTAATGCAAGCTCGCATATAGTTGTGTTAATTCAATCAATGAAGTGTTTTGCATTCATTCTAATGAAAGCTCACAAGAAGATGCATTCAATCAAGTGTTTTGCTTTCATTCTAATGCAAGCTTGCTTGTAGACGCGTTCATTCAATCAATCAAGTGGTCTACATTCTTTTTATTGCAATCTCTCACGTAGATGCATTCAATCAAATGTTTGGTATTCATTCTAATGCAAGCTCACACTTAGATGCATTAAATCAAGTGTTTTAAATTAATTCTAATATAAGCTTACAAGTAAATGCTTTCAATCAAGTGTTTTGCATTCATTCAATCAATCAAATGTTTTGTACTCATTCTAATTGACCAGTTCATAAATATGCAACTTTATGCTCTTGTAATGATTCAATTACGTCAAATTATATAATCAATATTGTACAAAACCCATGTTCTTATCGCGTTTTCAGGATACAAGCCTATTCTGGACCAAATACCCCAAATGACGTGATCTAAACCCAAAAGGAGCCTTAAAGAGATCTTATTGGACAACTGAGAAAAAGTGCCAAAAAGTCAACGGTCAAAGTCTACTCAGGTGTCAAAAAACTCAAAAGTTCAGGAAACACTCCAAGGCTTCAAAAACCAATGACTAAACTCAACCCTTTGCAAGACAAGGACTCTATGTTTTACATTCATACTAATGCAAGCTCACAAGTAGATGCATTCAATCAAGTATTTTGTATTCCTTCTAATGCGAGCTCGCTTGTAGATGCGTTAAATAGTTCAATCAAGTGTTTTACATTCATTCTAATGCAAGCTTACAAGTAGATGCATTCTATCAAGTGTTTTGCATTGATTCAATCAATAAAGTGTTTGGTATTCATTCTAACTAATCAGTTCCCAAATATGCATTTTTATCTCCTTGTAATGATTCAATTATGTCAAATTATATAATTAATAATGTACGAAACTCATGTTCTCATCGCTTTTTCGGGATACAAGCCTATTATGGATTAAATACCGTAAATGACGTGATCTAGAGCCAAAAAGAGCCTAAAATGGATCTTCTTGGACAACTGAGAAAAAGTACCAAAAAGTCAACGGTCAAAGTCAAAGTCAAAGTGTATAGTCAAAGTCTACTCAGGTGTTCAAAAAATCAAAAAATCTCAGGAAATACTCCAAGGCTTCAAAAACCAAGGACTTAACTCAACCCTTTGCAAGACAAGGACTTCATGTTCTGCATTCATACTAATGCAAACTCAGAAGTAGATGCATTAAATCAAGTGTTTTGTATTCATTCTAATGTGAGCTCGCTTGTAGATTCGTTAATTCAATCAATCAAGTGTTTTGCATTCATTTTAATTCAAGATCACAAGTAGATGAATTCAATCAAGTTCTTTGCATTCATTGAATCAATCAAGTGTTTTGCATTCATTCTAATTGATTAGTTCCCAAATATGCAATTTTAACCTCTTATAATGTTTCGATTATGTCAAATTATATAATCAATAATGTACAAAACCCATGTTCTTATCGCTTTTTCAGGATACAAGCCTATTCTATGCCAAATATCTCTAATGGCGTGATCTAGAGCTAAAAGGAACGTAAAAGGGACATTATGGGGACAACTGAGAAAAAGTTTTGAAAAGTCAACGGTCAACATTCAATGGCTACAGACAACTCAAGGGTCCAAAAACTCAAATGATTAGAAACACACTCCAAGGCTTCAAGGACTCAACCCTTTGCAAGACAAGAATTTCATGTTTTGCATTCATTCAAATACAAGCACACACTTAGATGCATTCAATCAAGTGTTTTGCATCCATTCTAATCCAAGCTCGCTTATAGTTGCGTTAATTCAATCAATGAAGTGTTTTGCATTCATTCTAATGAAAGATCACAAGTAGATGCATTCAATCAAGTGTTTTGCATTCATTCTAATTGACAAGTTCACAAATATGCATTTTTATCCTCTTGTAATGCTTTAATTTTGTCAAATTATATAATCTATAATGTACAGAACCCATGTTCTTATCGCTTTTTCAGGATACAAGCCAATACTAGACGAAATACCTCAAATGACGTGATATATAGAGCCAAAAGGAGCCTAAAAGAGGCCTTATGGGTCAACTTAGAAAAAATGGCTAAAAGTTAACGGTCAAAGTCAACAGTTGAAGTCAAATTTAACGGTCAAAGTCAACTAAAGGGTCCAATAACTCAAAAGCTCAAGAAACACTCCAAGGCTTCGAGGACCATGGACTCAACTCAACCTTTGGCAAGACAAGGACTCCATGTTTTCAATATCAAAACAATAATACCTAGTTCTATACATCAAACACCATCGAAAAAACAATAGAGGAACCAAAAAAAAGTGGGGTTTTGTCTATCACCATTCTTCCCACATAGATTTAAGATTAACAACTTTAAAACCCCAACTCAACATGAATCTTAACATGTCACTAATGCAAGCTCACACGTAGATGCATTTAGGCAAGTGTTTTGTATTCATTCAATCAATAAGGTGTTTACATTCATTCTAATGCAAGCTCAAACGTAGATGCATTCAATCAAATGTTTTGCATTCATTCTAATGCAAGCTTGTTTCCAGATGCGTTCATTCAATCAATAAAGTGGTTAACATTTCTTTTAATGCAATTTTTTTTTTTTTTTTTTTTTTTTTTTTTTTTATTGACAAGCCTGTTTGAAATGAGATTAGTAACTCTTTGATGCTGGCGGGGTTCGACCCCCAGACCTCTGGTATCATCACCTAAAGGTTTTACAGATTTTGCTTGTCGACACCTGAATTAATCGGTTTTACTGATTAATGCAATCCCGCACATGGATGCATTCAATCAATTATTTTGAATTCATTCTAATGCAAGCTCACACGTAGAAGCATTCAATCAAGTGTTTTGCATTCATTCTAATACAAGCTCGCATGTAAATGCATTAATTCAATCAATCAAGTATTTTGCATTCATTCTAATGCAAACTTACAAGTAGATGCATTTAATCAAGTGTTTGTATTCATTCAATCAATCAAGTATTTTGTATTCAATCTAATTGATCAGTTCCTAAATATGCGTTCTTATGCTCTTGTAATGATTAAATTATTTCAAATTATATAATCAAGAATTTACAAAACTCATTTTCTTATGGCATTTTCCGGATATAAGCCTATTCTATATCAAATACCTCAAGTGACGTGATCTAAACCCAAAAGGAGCCTAAAAGATATCTTTAGGGATAACTGAGAAAAAGTGCCAAAAAGTCAACGGTCAAAGTCAAAGTGTATGGTCAAAGTCTACTTAGATGTTTAAAACCTCAAAAGCTCAGGAAACACTCCAAGGCTTCAAAAACCAAGGACTCAACTCAACCCTTTACAAGACAAAGACTCCATGTTTTGCATTCATACTAATGCAAGCTTACAAGTAGATGCATTCAATCAAGTGTTTTGCATTCATTATAATGCGAACTCGCTTGTAGATGTGTTAATTCAATCAATCAAGTGTTTTGCATTCATTCTAATGCAAGCTCCCAAGTAGATGCATTCAATCAAGTGTTTTACATTAATTGAATCTATCAAGTGTTTTGTATTCATTCTAATTGATCAGTTCCCAAATATCTGTTTTTATCCTCTTGTAATGTTTCCATTATGTCAAATTATATAATCAATAATGTATAAAACTCATGTTCTTATCGCTTTTTCAGGATACAAGCCTATTCTAGGCCAACTATCTCAAATGACGTGATCTAGAGCCAAAAGGAACATAAAAGGGACCTTATGGGACAATTGAGAAAATGTGTCGGAAAGTCAACGGTCAACAATCAACGTCGAATTTAACGATCAAAGACAACTCAATGGTCCAAAAACTCAAAAGATTATTAAACACTATAAGGCCTCAAGGACTCAACCCTTTGCTAGACAAGGATTCCATGTTTTGCATTCATTCAAATACAAGCACACACGTAGATGCATTCAATAAAGTGTTTTGCATCCATTCTAATGCAAGCTTGCTTGTAGTTATGTTAATTCTATCAGTCAAGTGTTTTGCATTCATTCTAATGCAAGCTCACAAGTAGATGCATTCAATCAATAGTTTTGCATTCATTCTAACTGTTCAGTTCCCAAATATGCGTTTTTATCCTCTTGTAATGCTTTAATTTTGCCAAATTGTATAATCAATAATGTACAAAACCCATGTTCTTATCTCTTCTTCAGGATACAAGCCAATACTGGACGAAATACCTCAAATGACGTGATCTAGAGCTAAAAAGAGCCTAAAAGGGGCCTTATGGGGCAACTTAGAAAAAGTGCCGAAAAGTCAATAGTCAAAGTCAACAGTCGAAGTCAAATTCAACAGTCAAAGTCAACAAAAGTGTCCAATAACTCAAAAGCTCAAGAAACACTCCAAGTCTTCAAAGGCCCAGGACTCAATTGAACCCTGGGCAAGACAAGGACTCCCTGTTTTTATTATCAAAACAATAATACCTAGTTCTATACATCAAACACCATCCCAAAAACAATAGAGGAACTAAAAAAAAGTGGGGTTTTCTCCATCACCATTCTTCCCACATAAATTTAAGATGAACAACTTTAAAATCCCTACTCTCCACGAATCTCAACATGTCACTAATGCAAGCTCACACGTAGATGCATTCAGCCAAGTGTTTTGCATTCATTCAATCAATAAGGTGTTTGCATTCATTCTAATGCAAGCTCACACGTAGATGCTTTCAATCAAGTGTTTTGCATTCGTTCTAATGCAAGCCTACTTGTAGACGCGTTCATTCAATCAATAAAGTGGTTATCATTCTTTTTAATGCAATCTCGCACGAAGATGCATTCAATCAAATGTTTTGAATTCATTCTAGTGCAAGCTCACATGTAGATGCATTCAATCAAGTGTTTTGCATTCATTCTAATGCAAGCTCACTTGTAGAAGCGTTAATTCAATCTATCAAGTGTTTTGCATTCATTATAATGCAAGCTTACAAGTAAATGCATTCAATCAAGTGTTTTGCATTCATTCAATCAATCAAGTATTTTGTATTCATTCTAATTGATCAGTTCCTAACTATGCATTTTTATGCTCTTGTAATTATTCAATTATGTCAAATTATATAATCAAGAATGTACAAAACCCATGTTTTTATCATGTTTTCAGGATACAATCCTATTCTAGACCAAATACCTCAAATGACGTGATCTAAACCCAAAAGGAGCCATAAAGAGATCTTGTGGGACAACTGAGAAAAAGTGCCAAAAAGTCAACGGTCAAACTCAAAGTGTACGATCAAAGTCTACTCAGATGTTTAAAAGTTCAAAAGCTCAGGAAACACTCCAAGGCTTCAAAAACCAAGGACTCAACTCAACCCTTTGCAAGACAAGGACTCCATGTTTTGCATTCATACTAATGCAAGCTCACAAGTAGATGCATTCAATCTAGTGTTTTGCATTCGTTCTAATACGAGCTTGCTTGTAGATGTGTTAATTCAATCAATCAAGTGTTTTGCATTCATTCTAATGCAAGCTCACAAGTAGATGCATTCAATCAAGTGCTTTACATTCATTGAATCAGTCAAGTGTTTTGCATTCATTTTAATTGATCAGTTCCCAAATATGTGTTTTTATCCTCTTGTAATGTTTCCATTATGTCAAATTATATAATCAATAATGTATGTTTCGACCAAATATGATCAAAACACTAAGTGGTGATGAAATAGACGAAGAACGTAGAAACGTAGTTAGAAAGGTGATGGGGATTGGGAGGGTGATGAGATTGTACTTTGCGGTTGCCTACATACCCAAATTATCAATGGGATCAAGTCTCAAGAACGTAGTTCTGTATGAAAAATAGTTTGGTATTTATATAGGTTGAGTAAAGACTCCTTGTAGCTTAAGTAATTGTAATTGAATATAACTCTCAACTGATAATTATCTCTTTGATAAGAAACAAATCTAGATATAAATTAATGTACATTAATGGCAAGCCATGTGGCTAAGGTTCAGCCTTAGACACATGAGTTAATGGGCCTGTACATTGATCCATGGTATTGCAAATTGGGCTTTCGCCCTGTCGATTAAACGAATAAAATGGAGACTCCTGCCAATGGACGTTTGCCACGTAGGTGGGGGTCGAAACATCGTCCCCTCTTTGGCATGTGAACGATGTTCATATGGCAAAGAAGAGAAAAATAAAAGTCTAAGAATAAAATTGAATAAAGATATAAAGAGTATAATGAATAACTCGGTGTTGTGTGAATGCAAACGAAAATATAGATGATGAATATAATGTATATTCAATAAGTTTGCGTGAATTGATAGAATAAATGCGTGAAATTAGAAGAGTGGCAAAGTAAAACCCAAAAAAGCTAGCGTGAGGATTGGATTGAATTAGATATGGTATATCGCGAACTAGGAATGGAAGAAATGTATTCAAAAGTGCATTAAACGCATATAATGGTAATGGTAAGACAAAAAGACAAGAATAGACAAGGTACTAGAACATGGAGATGCAAACTAGATAACACCTTACATGGCGTTAAATTTAAATTATGTGCATGTGAAAAAAGACATTATTGGTCTTGAAAAGAAATTGGTTGAAAAGAAGTTATAAGGTGTTAAGGCATTGGCAATAATATGGCGTGGGAAAGATGCATGCAACAAAAATTATTTTGCCTGGGAAGAGGATTTAATGCAATATAAGCATGTCATAGACTCATAGTATGACTAACTAACATGAAGCGGTGCATGTGATGAGAACGGATCAGATACAATAGAAAAATTGGAATTCAAACACAACAAAGTGTCCAACTGATTTGGAATAAGCATATAAGCTAATGTCCCATAATAACTTGGTGTTGAAATTAGAATTGCACCAGGAAAGGACTAAGAACGTACGGATCTTAGTACGAATCGGAAAAATAAAAAGACTGTATATACACATATGGGATGGACGTAAAACAAATTGAACTTATACTTTGTCAAGAAAGCACAAAAAACAGTGAAGAGACACCGTGAATTTTTGGGGAAATTTTTGAATTATATTACGAGAATAAATAGAACTATGGGCATGTTTGTAACAGAAAACGCGATTGTGTTACCGAAGATTGAATTGGACAGAGAAGTTGGAAAAGAAGAAACAAAGTGAAAAAACTACAAGTTGAGCCATAAGCCATGAAGCCGCGGGGAACAAGAATTCAGTAACGCACAAAGTGTTTGCACAAATACGAAGAAAAGGTTAGTACGAATCTGTTAAACCGATTCATGGTATTCTCGTCTTCTCTTTTCCTTGTCAGATGAAGCAGAGCGTGGTTTTACAATGAAGTCTATTGGAATTTCTCTTTACTACGATATGTCGGTAATTTCAAATTGGATATGCAACTAAAGATTGACCGGCATAATCTATGTCAAGATTGATCAGTTTCAAATTGGATATGCTAGGATATTAAGCTCAAATTGTTGGGTTTCAATCAAAATTGAATTTGGACTACCGAAGAAGACGGAGAAAAGTCCGAAGAATATGAAAAAAGAGGTGTCAAAGAGTTATGACAGCATAAAACAGGTATGTTAGTATTTTTGATCAGTTATCTTAAAATTTTGGTTAAGTCTGAAAGACTGACGAAAAGTTTATTCTTGTCGTCGCAGGTAGAAACAACAGTATGACGGGTGAAAAAAATTCACAAAGAGTTGACGGAGAAAGGATTCGCGCAGAAGTCAATTAATGCCATAGACGAATTAAAGAAGTTGACAGAAATTTCATTGAAAAAGATCGGCTCAATGCTTCAAAGCTTTAGAAAAAATAACGAAGCTGTCAAAAAATTTCAATTCGCTCGGAAAAAGTGGCACAATGCCTTAGAAAAAATAATGAAGTTGGCGAAAATTATCGCTAGGAAAATTTATCCTAGAAAGATTCGTACAATGCCTTAGAAAAAATAATGAAGTTGACGAAATTTTTTGCTCGGAAAATTTCTCTGAGAAAGATCGGCACAATGCCTTAGAAAAAATAACGAAGCTGTTGAAAATTTTCACTCGGCAAGTTTCTCGTAGAAAGATCAGCACAATGCCTTAGAAAAAATAATGAAGCTGACGAAAAATTTTGCTCGGGAAATTTCTCGGAGAAAGATCGGCACAATGCCTTGGAAAAAATAATGAAGCTGTTGAAAATTTGCGCTCGGCAAGTTTCTCGTAGAAAGATCGGCACAATGCCTTAGAAAAAATAATGAAGCTGACGAAAATTGTCTCTAGGAAAATTTATCGTAGAAAGATTGGTAGAATGCCTTAGAAAAAACAATGAAGTTGACGAAATATTTTGCTCGAAAAATTTCTCGGAGAAAGATCAGCACAATGCCTTAGAAAAAATAATGTAGTCGGAAGATATTTAACCGAAAGCGCTACTGACAGTGTTGTTGATTTGCATAGTTGAAATAAAATAGAACGAGATGCCCCCATGTTGAAAAAAATGCCCCCAATGCTAACTTAACTGGGCAAATTTAGATTAAGCAAGTGTAAAAGCAGTCAAACTTAGACGAACGAAACTAAACGCGGTAACTTCATCAGATTTTGTCGTAGCGATAGTAACAAACTAAGCGAGCATAAAAGTGTTAAAACTTAGACTCACAAAGCTAAACGCAGTAACTTCGTCAGATTTTGTCGTAGCGATAGTAACGAACTAAGCGAGCATAAAAGCGTTCAAACTTAGACTGACAAAGCTAAACGCGATAACTTCGTCAGATTTTGTTGTAGCGATAGTAACGAACTAAGCGAGTAAAAGCGTTCAAACTTAGACTGGCGAAGCTAAACGCGGTAACTTCGTCAGATTTTGTCATAGTGATAGTAACGAACTAAGCCAGCATAAAAGCGTTCAAACTTAGACTGACGAAGCTAAACGCGGTAACTTTGTCAGATTTTGTTGTAGTGATATAATAACGAACTAAGTGAGCGTAAAAGCGTTCAAACTTAGACTAACGAAGCTAAATACGGTAACTTCGTCAGATTTTGTCGTAGTGATAATAACAAACTAAGCGAGTGTAAAAGCATTCAAACTTATACTGATGAAGCTAAATGCAGAAACTTTGTCAGATTTTGTCGTACCGATAATAACGAACTAAGCGAGCGTAAAAGCGTTCAAACTTAGACTGACGAAGCTAAACGCAGTATGATAAGTGCCCAAAACTGTAGTTTTAACCCCTTAATAATCATACTGTTAGACCAATTATGTGAATAATAAGTAAGAGTTAATACTAATTATGTGTTTTTATACATTTCAGGCTTCAAAGTCCATTATGTGCAGAAATGTGCCACTTTAGCGAGATAAAGGAGCAAAAGTCAGCAGAACTTCCGAATGCCATATCTTTGGACTCAGACCTTGGAATTGGGCTTACCTTATGTCAAAACGACCGCCTCGAAAGAGCTTTGCAATGGTCCAAGCCTTGACCCAATCAGAGGAGCAGAAGTGGACGAAAAGTCTGTTGAAGCCGAATCTAGTTGAAGAGGCCTTTTGATCGAAGACTGGTTTTGGGCCCGATTCTCTGGGCCCAAAACATGGCTCCAAGCCCATGCACGATTTTGGATCTGGATGTATAAAACAAAAGCTTAGCTCATTGTTAATGGTAGATTTTTTAGTAGAGAATTAGGGTAGATAGCTTAGAATAGAAAGTAGCCATTAGAATAGCTTCTAGATCTAGATTGAATTGTTTTGATTAAGTTTAGTTCCATTTAAATTATTGTATTAGATTAAACCTTTGAATCTTGCTCTTCAATTTGATTAGATCAATAAAGTAGTATTCTTTATCAATTCCGATTTTTGTCATTTCCATTTCTAGATCTAATTTCAATTCTTGTGTTTATTTTATTTTAGTCATTAAATTAGATTTCATTATTGTTTAATTCAGTAAATTTCAATGCTTTATATTATGTTTAGTTTTAATCTAAATGGAAATGATTGCATAATGACTCAAGGCTAAAACCTCCATTAGAGGGGTTGATGAAGCCTTGATGAAAACTTAGTGGTTAGTATAGAATTGGTTGTAGAATCTATTCCACTCTAGAAGGTCGTGGTTTAAGCCCATGAGAATGGGTGGGCGACCTCACATGCTAGTTAGTATCCGGTAGGAATGCCATGAACACTAGGGATTAGAACTCGAAATTCTCGCCGAAGAACGTGAGAATTGAGATACAACATTCTACGCTAGGTCGTTAAGTTGGATTCGAGGTGGATTCAATTCCCCTCTAATTTCTTATCTAGATTCAAACAATCGTATTTCCATAGCATTCGTAGTTTAAATTCAAATAATCAATTTCATATTGCATCGTAGTATAATTCCCCTTCGTAAAGCTCTCATTGACTTAAGACTGATTTCTTAGACTTAGAAAACAATCCATGCTAGGGAACTAGGAGTGGAACGAACTTCCTACTCCACTTAGTGCAATTCGCATCGAGAGTAGAAGCTTTGATAATTGAGACTCGTAAGATCAGTTTTAGTTTACTTACGGATTGAATTCAATCGTTCATTTCGTAGGTAAACTATACATTTTACAGTTATCAAATGGCGCCGCTGCCATCTTAGTTGCACTTTAGCATTGTTTTCATAGTAGAAGTAGTCATTTTTAAGTCCCATTAAACCCACCCACCCTTGGTTGTTTCATCCTGTGGTTGCCCATTTCAGCTTTGACAAATTCCGAGAAAAAATATGAGCGCCACGCTTCAAGGAGAGCGACCGCCCCATGTGGGAGCGACCAGCGCTTAAAACACTGTAATTTGAAAATTACTCGAGCCTGAAGGCCCTATCGTGGTTAAATTTTTCGGATTTCGGCGATTTTGATTCGAACTTTGATCTTTCATATTTTTCAGTGTTCTAACTCGCTATATACACCGAACAAGCGTAAACAAGACGCTTATTCATAAGCTTAAGCAAGGACGCAATCGTATTCCTTTCTTCCACACCTCGCATCTCCAGTTAGAGGTTTCTACTAGTATATCAGAATTGTTTGGACTGTTGCATGTTTAGTTAAGTTCAACTTAGTCTTGCATGAGATTAAGGTCCGGCCGAACAAAAACACCGAACGTAAATACACAACAACATCAACAAACAAGTCTATCTAGTATACCACACACTACACCTCTAACTACTATTTCACACACACCACCTGATATAATGGGGGAAGAAAGAGAGACTCCTCTCTCGGACTTCTACAAAGCCTTGAGCTTACAGCCCCAAATCTTGCATCGTTCTAGCAGCATCCACCGGGGATTTTGAATCCCTCCAAATATTTTAATTTGTTACCCGCTTTTCATGGTTTAGCCCATGAAAACCTTTATCACATCGTAGGATTGAACAAGTCCTAACAACATTCCACCATCCACGGTTGGTAATGAACAAATTAAATTAAGGGTATTCCCTTTCACCTTAGCCGATAAAGGCGTCTTGGTTAACTGCCCAAGCTAATTAATTCTGGACTCGTGGGCTAAACTTGTTTTGTTTATGGAACATTTTACCCACCCCTAAAGACGGATGAGATGCTTTCCAAGATTCATTTCTTTCGACAAAATCCTCATGAATCATTTTCAGAGGCTTGGAATCGTTTCACCGATCTCCTTATAGAGTGTCCACATCATAACTTAGCGAAAGACACGTTAGTTCGTGCCTTTTTCAAAGGTCTTCTACACCACCATAAAGAAGTCCTTGACATAATGAATGGGGGTAGTTTCTTAAGTAAAGGAGCCTTATAAATTTTTAGAAGACCAAACTAAACGGAATAATAATTGGGGGGGGGTAGTGATGATATCCCCCGCTCCGCTAGTTCTACTAATACAGTTAAGGCCGCCGGTATGTTTGAAATTAAACACGATTCCGAGCTTAAAACTCTAATCGAATCACTCACTAAAAGGTAGAGGCCATTTTGTACAACAAAAGCCTATCCCTCGCCATGAATGTAAATTCAAACCCATGTAGTTTACATTTGAGTCCCGAGCATCCCGACTTCCATCGTCCTATAGCCTATGAACAGGCTTGTTCCATTAATAGTGAACCTAACGCCCTTGGAGACAAAATCCTAACTCCGGTTGGAGAAATAACCAACAAGTCACACCTCAAGGGTACAATAATCAATATGTTAGGCCCACGCGGCCTTTTAACCAAGCTCCACCACGACAAGGATGTGGTCGTGGTAATTTTAATAATTATAACAACCAAGTGCAACCTCGACAAGGTCAAGCACAAGGTCAAGGTAATTATAATAATTATAATGCTAATAGAGGTATCGTTCCGGTAAATAATAATTATCAGAATCCACCAATAAATAATTCACGTGAAATAGTTCCAGTCACACCACCCGTGACTACTACACCCACACAACCGGATCGCCTTGACACCTTCATACAAGTGAGCCAAAAACTTTTCCAAACCATGGCTCAATCTAACCAACAGCTTCTACAATCCGTTAATAATTTAACCCAACAGTTGGCTCAAGATAAAGCCCAAACCAAAGGTGTGTTGCCAGGTCACGCAATACCTAATCCTAAAACAACAAACACAGCCTTTGAGGTAACCGATAATACTAGTAATGAATATGAAAATGTAGGTGAGATAAATGCCATCACCACTCTCCGATTCGGAAGAGTGGTTGATAACAGGTAACTATGCCTATAGTTACCCACCAAGAGTCTCCCTACACCTACTATTTGACTAGATACCGAAATAGAAATGAAGAGCCTACCACCGTAGAGGTACCCAGTTACAACACAACCTAAGAAACAGAAAGCCACGGTTAAACATCCAGGTGATACCATTGCTAAATATAGACAGAAACCACCGTTTTCACAAAAATTAGCCATGTTAACTAGGGATACAAATTACGAGGAGATTAGGAACGTTTTCAAGAATCTAACTATAAACCTTCCCTTCCTCGAAGCTATTAAAAAGCTACCACATCATGCTAAGTTTCTTAAGGAATTGTGTACTACTAGGCGTAAGACAAATATACCAAAAGACGCCTTTTTAACAAAACAATTCCCAACCTTATCTGAACATAATGGAATTGTTAAGTACAAGGACCCTGGTCGTCCTACTGTACAATACACCTTAGGAGATTCCTATACGACGACCGCGTTATTTAGACACGGGGCTAGTGTTAACTTACTCCCATTTTATTTGTATAGACAAATAGGTCTAGACAAGATGCAACCCACTAAAATGACGTTGCAATTAGTCGATCGGTCTATTAAGTATCCTAAGGGTGTAGTCGAAAATGTCTTTGGTAAAAGTTCGGATTTCTAATATCCGGCCTGATTTTGTAGTCCTCGATACGTAAGTCGCTAACGACTCTGTCCCGATCATTTTAGGGCGCCCTTTTCGCAACCGCCAACGCGCTCATTAATTGCCGTGGATGGTTCAATGTCCATGTCTTTTGGCCATCTTGTTTGTTGAAGTCAATGTTTTTAAAACAAAGACACAGTTACCGATTCGTCTATGGATGGAGAGGTTAGCATGATCGAGAGCTTCGCTCGAGATTATTTCAACAACACGTTCCCTGATAGTCATATGCCCAAAATTCTTTCCTTTGGAAAGTCAGACTCCAACATCTTCATTCCTACACTAGTCGATACACATATTATTGATGAGGACGGGATAGATGACTTTCTCAAAGATGTAGAGGACTACCATAGTAATGTGGATATGACCAATCTAGATGAGGAATTCGATGAGTTTCTTCGAGTAGGTGACGATTCACCCTATCAAGATCTACCTTGCACAACATCCACCTCGATTCCCCTCCTTCCACCCTTTCAAAGGAATCTCGAGTTTGCACTCGATCCTTTTGTTTCTCCCGGCTTCATAATTTTTAAATCCTCCTAGCAAACAGATACTTGGAAGGACAAACTATTTGACACCTTCATTTTCAGAATTGAGACAAAGTCCCTACACACACAATGAATGAGTTCGGTGCTAAAACCACATCCTCATCAGGTATGCAGTGCTGTCTTTCTACAACTTATCCATATCCACCATATTCTCCACAACCATTCACTTTTCCACACTTATTTACTAAAGCACCCACTCATTCAAAAATTAAAAAGAAGGTGCATGATAGGTTACACAATAGGGTTATCCGACTTCGTTTGGATTCCACTAGGGTCGCGTCGTAGGGAAATCTTGGTGCTTGATTGTGTTTGGATATGTTTTCTGTGATATTTATTTATGGAATGATCCACAACTATTTCGGTTGTTGATATATGATCAACTGCATATTCATACATATGTTTTAGATAAAGTCTCGAGTATCTGACTATAAACGACTCAAATTCTGTGTTTGGTGCACTTCCTTTCACTTTAATATATTGGTGAGTGCACCATTAAGGTAACCGGGCCCTCCCTATGGAGTGTGTGGCTGTAAGTACCGGATCCTAAGTCCACGGTTCACATAGTTCACGTTTTCCACTCTTGCATGTTTTTCTCGGATTTTTGAGTCATGTTTCTCTATGGTGTGAATTATGTCTTTATTGCTTATTGTTTTTCCTTCTAAAAAATAAAAATAAAAAATAAAAAATAAAAAATAAAAATACACATAGTAATCTAGGAAGTCTCGGGAATCTGACTTTAAAAGACCATCGCTAAAACAAATTTTCTAAGCTTCGTTGAAAAAAAATTTGTTTGGGGTGGGGTGTTCGTGTTTCTGTACTAAAATGTTTTATGTCCCATTAGAGTTGCTTAGGCCGCTTTTATTGTATTACGATTCGGATTGACATAATCTATTAATTTAGAGTTCATTCGTCAAGATAAATAACTACGCCATGCACGCACTTCGAGGCGTTTTCCACTATCTCGTATGTCATCTGAAGTCGGAATAGAGTATTTTATGGATCATTGATAGGAAATTCTCTCCTGATCATTTCCATATCTCATTCGCAAAAATCGGACCGTAACGGCGGCAATTTTGATTTGAAGTTCGCTAAAAAATCGAAAAAAAAAAAAAAAAAATTTCGATTTTGGGCTTGGGTCCAACCACCACCGGACAAGGCCAGCCTTTTACCTCCCGAACGATTGCGTTTCTTCTTCCTCCATTCCGCCATTAACGCCAAAGCTTAAACCAAAACCTAAAACAAAATAAAAATTAAAAAGAAAATACAATAAACCCATGCCCAAAATCAAATCCTAACCCAAATCGACTCCAAACTCCACCCACCACAAACACCACCAATTCAAACCACCAAAACCACCCGAAAAAATCAAAATTTAGTGCTGCCACCACTACATCATCACCACCACCATCGTTTTTATCAGTAAGGTCTTTCCTCATTACTCCTACACCTTCTACAAACCCCAAACAAGATTCAAACTTCAAATGGCTCAACAATGCCGAATTTTACCGAGCAAGTTTTCATCGCCGACCACTTCGCTACCGCGTTTTACGGTGACTTAAATGGCTAGTAGAGACTGGAGTAGTTTATGGTACTTTCGACCGAAGCCTTCTACCACGAAGACTTGGTCCGACGGTTCTACAACACCGTGGAGTTGGAGGGGAGTAGGATTTTTGTGTTGGTAAGGAAGAAGAGGGAAGGAGTTGACTCATCGATCGTTGGTCGGAGATTCTAGGCATTCCGCCTTTAGAATCCATCCGATGCCACTTTACAGAGCCCCGGTTTGACGGGTAGAGCCTTTGATGGGCGTGGATCGCCATCAATGGGAGCTACAATACAAACTCCCATTGTGTTCGCCGACATCCCCGGGGACCAACCGGTGGGCTACTGCTGGATGGGTCGGAATGTCCTAGGGAAGGACAAGGTCGGTGACATCGGTCCGACCTGCCTCCACATCTTATGGGTACTCCCAGAGCGAATAACGATTTCTGTATCTTGGAGTTTTTGCCGAAAGCATGATTAGGGGTCGGAAAGTCTTTGGCACCTCTTCCCCGTGTTAATTACCAAGATCATGTCAAGATGAAAGCGCCTTCGCCCGATAGATTTACATTACCCCGCACCGTAACCCGCGTATCTATAGGGGTGTGTCCAACAACGCTGGACATTGCCCGCGGATAGGGAACAGGATGAGGTAGAGGAGGAGGATGAGGAGGACGGACTTGCTTTGATACGGATGCCTTCCGAGGTGTTGGTCGGATGCGTAACGATACCGCGTGCTTCATAGGGGCATCGCTCACTAAACACTATGTGCAGACCTCCCGACTCGACAGGCAGCGACTATTCATCACAACTTCGAGATCCGCACCCAGAGAGAGGATGAGAGATGGGATGGGAAGAAGGGCTGAGATGGAAGCCCAGCCCAGCTTTAGAGTGGATATGCTTGCACGCTTCCCACCCTCATACACACTCGGGCTCGAGGACTCAGCCTACGAGGCATGAGCGCCGCCGATCTAAGGATCTACTGCTGGACCTTCGGGAGCCCAGGAGCCACCACTAGAGAGTGTGCCCCGCCGCCACAAATGGCGAGGTGTTTAGAGAGTGTGAGGATTGATAGTGGTTGTTGTTTTATTTATTTTTGTTGTTTTATTGTAATGTAACTTTTATTTTCGTAATTTGAATTTTGTAGTGAAAGGTAATCCGAATGAAAATTTTAATATAAGGGGTTATTTTCAGTATGTGTGGTTGTTTCATATTGATCCCACCTTCCCAACTTGTTTGGGGTGGTTTTATCAATTCAAGCTTTATTTTTATATAACCCTAGTGTTAGAATTTATTATGCGGAGTAAGGTGAAAATATGGCCCGTTTAGGCATATCTATGATTGAGAATCATTGTAGGATGAAATCTATATTAAATAGGTACATTCAATCATAAAATCAACCTAAATGATACTTTGGGTTTGAATTAGAATCAAGAAAATGAGTTGTTTCCGCTGGTTTGGAAATTTTAGGATTTCGAAACCGCCGTTAATACTTTTTGGCAACTTCCCCGATCCGTTTTAGCAACTTAAAACCTATATAAACTTCATACATTCTACACTCACAACTCACACTACATCTAACTTCCATCACGCACCCTTCACACCCGCTGATTCCCACGTTTTGATCTCCATTTTCGCAAAATCGCAGAAACTCGGAGCGCCGGGCCGCCCTACACTTCGACGAAAATTTTGTTTCGAGCGCCACGCTTCAAGTCAAGCGCGACTCGGCCAAACACTGGAATTCCAAAATACAAAGAGCGCCACTCGCCTCTAGTTGAATGGCCGCTACCGACTTCCTTGGACCAGAAAAATTCCAGTTTTCCGCGAAGTTGTGCACGCGTTTGTTTTGGCAGCTGTTCCAGAGCATAGTTTCGAGATGACATCTCCTATAATAATACCGAACAGTCTTTGAAGATTTGTTCCAAAGCACTACTTACGGTGCTTGGTTTCATGAGGTGATCACATACGCTGGCTGGGAACCTCTTATGGTAAGACGGCTGAACTTTATTCTCCAAAGACTTGCATCTTATTTTTATAATAACTGCATTTTCTTTGAGAGACCGGATGGAGAACAAGTGTTCTCCATCAACATTGACGATGAACCAATGGAAATTACCGTGTTCTTGCTAGCATTTGTTCTTGGACTTGCTATGCCCGCTAAGATACAAGACCCATGGTGCTATTGGGTCGATAATATGCATGTCTACACTTATGAGTTTTGCACGAGGCGATGGGGGGCATTTTTTCAGATTGAGGACCAAGGGGACTATAACGTTGCCCCTTGGTAGCCGGGTCCATGAACATAGGAACTGTTATGTTTTGGATTATGCTAAACATTTTAGGGGAATGGCGTTTTTCTTCGTGAATGACGCCACTTGCAGCGTTTTTCCTTGCTTTAGCCACGGGCGCGGGTTCTATGACCTTCCCTTAACTTTGATGTCTAGTTTAGCACGAGCCCATACCATGAGGCATAAGTACCTTCTTATGCCTGTTCTAATTTCACGTATTATGCTATGTTTCTTTCCTGTTTTTTGTACACGTTTCACGGATTGGATTAGGGTAGACACGGTGCGACCCACCAATAGTATTATTCGATCTTTCCGTGCAATGACTTGGCAAGGGTGGCGGATACAACCTCACCAGGTTGCACCCTACACCCCATCAGACCAAGTGGCACTTAATAGGTTAGCAACCATAGATGATAAATGGCGTGAAGCCTGGCAAATTATCATAGCATGGCAGGACGCGAAGGAGCCTCACTTCTTTATAGAAGTAGAGGATGACGAAGATGACGAATAACAGCGGGAGTGGAGGTAAGTTTTTAGTTTCTGTTAGTGTCTGCTTATGTCCCAAGCAATTTAATTCTGTTAACCCCATAATGGGTGGAACTCTTATAGAGTTGCGTCAATTTTTATTTCCTATATTAGTACGTTCTAACCTTGTTTTGCAGATGTTTCTGAATTTCACGCGCTTCAATGGTATTTTTCCTACCCTCTTTATTTAAATGCTTTGAGGACAAAGCATGCTTCTTGTTTGGGGGGCATAGAAACACGTGTAATTAAGACATCTGCTAGGATATAAATATGTATAATATGCATTTGTTTTCTAGTTAAAATTTCAAAAATTCAAAAATATAAATAAATAAGTTATGCTATACACTTAGGAATATTGGTATTGTTTCTTTCTCCATGCTCTTAACAATCTAGAAGTCTCAAGGAGCTGTTGCATCAGAATAATTGTTAGAAACTTAGGTTAATATATAGGTAATAATCTTTACATCTATCTATAAATATATTACATGAGTATCTATGATTGTTAGCGGTGAAGTTTCAAATCTAGGCTAGAGTACTTAATCTACAAATCTTGTGAGAATATAGCCTAAAGCCTTATATGATGAAACATTTGAGAAATGACACAAGGGAGAAGTAAAATCCGGATAGAGAAATCACACGCCCACTTGCTTGATCACTAAACCATATCCTAAGCGAGAATTTAGGCCCTTTTTGGATCGATATAGCTAGAAATTCTGACCTAAGTATATTTTTCGCTAGTCGCCTAATCGAGCCTTTCATTAGCCCTTTCATAAACCACAAATTCTTTTACCCTGTTACAAAAAACAAAACAAAAAAAAAAAAAATCAACCTACCCACTTTAGAATAAGTCCGAGAATAGAATGATGAAGAAAGAAGAAGAGAAAAAACCTGCGGTAAACAAAAAAATTAGTTAGTTGCTTCAGAAAATAAAGAAAAGAAGTTTCCATCCAAAGAAAGGAAAAATAAAAATAGAAATAAAAACTCCAAAAATAGAATAAAAGGGAGTCAAAAGCCAAAGAAAAAAAAAATATGGCTAAGGATGGAAACAAAGTGTAGAAGCAAAAGTAAATAACAAGGTTTTCTAGTTACGTAATATGAAGACTCTATTATCTCAGACTTGTCCTTTTGAATATCCATTTCCTTCCTTCTTAAACCATCTCCTAATCCCTGTAACACCTAATAAAGACCTCTAGCTCAATTAGGAATAGGTTAGTGTGATAGTAAGTGGCAGATGTGTTTGATCGACTCCGGCTTCCTTTGTTGTCATTGAGATTGTAAGGTAAAGTGTGCCCATCGTATTAATCGGAGTAGCTTAAACTTGAGTGGAAAAATCAGAGTGTTGTTTCTTGATTATTATTGTGAGAACCTACTTAAGGACGCTTATTCCGAAGTTCTCGAGAAACAAACCTCGCTAAACATTTTATAGTACTACTATCATTGGTATATGTTTATTGTAGATGATAGATTATTATGCATATATTAACTTAGGTTTCTGACTTGGTTATTCTTATTCAATTGCTAGAGAGATGTATAGATAGTTGATCATGAATAAGGAAACAATAGTTTTATTTTCTTAGTCGTTGTAGTATAGATGAAGTTTGTGAGTACCTTCACTAGAAAACTCTCACGAGGCTATAACTCGTCCACTAGGGAATTCCTAGTGGTTTAAGGCCTTGTTGCATATGGTCAATGCAATCGCACTCAGCGAAACGAGAGTAGTTAGAACTCCATTTTTGGTCACTTATTCTAATTTCTCATCTTTGCTTGAGGACAAGCAAAATCCTTGTTTGGGGTGGTTTGATAAGAGCCCAAAACTGTAGTTTTAACCCCTTAATAATCATACTGTTAGACCAATTATGTGAATAATAAGTAAGAGTTAATACTGATTACGTGTTTTTATACATTTCAGGCTTCAAAGTCCATTATGTGCAGAAATGTGCCACTTTAGCGAGATAAAGGAGCAAAAGTCAGCAGAACTTCCGAATGCCATATCTTTGGACTCAGACCTTGGAATTGGGCCTACCTTATGTCAAAACGACCGACTCGGAAAGAGCTTTGCAATGGTCCAAGTCTTGACCCAATCAGAGGAGCAGAAGTGGACGAAAATTCTGTTGAAGCCGAATCTAGCTGAAGAGGCCTTTTTGGACTGAAAGAATTGGGTTTTGGGCCTGATTCTCTGGCCCAAAACATGGCTCCAAGCCCATGCACGAATTTTAGATCTGGATGTATAAAAACAAAAGCTTCATTCTTTGTTAATGGTAGATTTTTAGTAGAGAATTAGGGAAAATAAATTAGATTAGTTAGCCTCCATTAAACCTTTTAATTCTAGATCTAGTTTTTTAGATTAATTAAGTTTAATTTCATTTAAATTATTGTTTTAGATTAAACCTCAAATTGATTGTTCTCTTGATTTGATTAGATAATAAAAATAGTTATTTTGTCAATTCGATTTTTGTCATTTATAGATCTAAATTCCATTATTGTTTGTTTCATTTCATTTTAGTTATTAATTAGATTTCATTATTGTTTAATTCATAAAATTAGAATCTTTTCATTATGTTTAGTTTTAGATTTAAATGGAATTGTTGTTTGATGAATCAAGGCTAAAACCTCCATTAGAGGGGTTGATGAAGCCTTGATGAAAACTTAGTGGTTAGTATAGAATTGGTTGTAGAATCTATTCCACTCTAGAAGGTCGTGTTTAAGCCATGAGAATGGGTGGACGACCTCACATGCTAGTTAGTATCGGTAGGAATGCCATGAACACTAGGGATTAGAACTCGAAATTCTCGCCAGAAGAACGCGTGAGAATTGAGATACAACATTCTACGCCAGGTCGTTAAGTTGGATTCGAGGTGGATTCAATTCCCCTCTAATTTCTTTATCTAGATTCAAACAATCGTATTTCCATAGCATTCGTAGTTTAAATTCAAATAATCAATTTCATATTGCATCGTAGTATAATTCCCCTTCGTAAAGCTCTCATTGACTTAAGACTGATTTCTTAGACTTAGAAAACAATCCATGCTAGGGAACTAGGAGTGGAACGAACTTCCTACTCCACTTAGTGCAATTCGCATCGAAAGTAGAAGCTTTGATAATTAAGATTTAAAGACCTAGTTTTAGTTTACTTACGGATTGAATTCATCGTTCATTTCGTTGGTAGACTATTCATTTTACAGTTATCATAGTAACTTCGTCATATTTTGTCGTAGAGATAGTAACGAACTAAGCAAACGTAAAAACGTTCAAACTTAGACTGACGAAGCTAAATGCGGTAACTTTGTCATATTTTGTCGTAAAGATAATAACGTACTAAGCGAGCGTAAGAGCGTTCAAACTTAGACTGAAGAAGCTAAACATGGTAACTTCATCAGATTTTGTCATAGAGATAATAATGTTGTGATGGAAACAAAATTATACCATTAGAACTGAAGTGAAAGAAAGACTTTTTTGATCACCAAATCTTGAAAATTGCAAAGATAATAACGGAAAAGAAACTATTGAACTAGAAACAAACTAACGAATTTTTGTCCGGTTTGTCGTTCAACTTTGTCTATTTTGTTCGCTCACTTAGTAAAATAATTTGTTACGACGAGCAAGAAACGAACACTGCCGGGGCTATCGGAAATTAACCAACAATGTCAAGGCCCCATTTTGCAAATGACCAAGGTTTATGGATTGGATGACGCTCCGTCGCAGGAAGTTTGACCCATATCACATATCATGTTTTTGACAAGGCATACACTTCTCGGACAAACTCTTAATATCCTTTGGCATGTATAGCCACCAATACCATTTGGTCATTGCTATGTGAGCGAGACTTCGTCCCCGAGAGTGGTGTTCACATAGTCCTGAATGAATTTCTTCGAGGCCTAGTAAATTGTTCGTTCTACCCAAACAACGAAGGATAGGATTGAGACTTGTACCGATGCGATAGAGTTTTTAGTCATCAGGAATTCTGAAACATTGGCAGCTGCATGATCGTCGTCGGTAGATACCAAGACATTATCAGTGCCAAACTTGTTGGAATCATCTGACAACATAAGTGGTTAATCTAGTGTTGTCGTTATATCGAGGACTTGATTTTCCACGGATAAGTATGCGATAGAATCAGGATGCCTTTCATCATAACGTGGATACTATACAATACTGATATATGTAAAATTTCATGTAATTTGTTGAACTAAGTCCAAATAAATGCCCAGTTTATCATCACGAGCCGCATATTATTATTCAAAGTGGCTAGCGACTAACTTAGAATAATTAATCATAACTTAGTCTCCCCCAGCTGAAGAGTTGTGCATATACCGCAAATGACAGTTTCGTATTCGGCCATATAATGTGAAATGTCAAAAACCCAAACATAAAGACCTCCCAATTATGGCTTCATTCAGCTTTAAAATGACAAAGCCAAGACCGGAGCCAGACTTATTATGCAAACTATCGGTGTAAATCTAACAATTAGTTGATATATCCGATAAGTATTTCAAGTCAGTGCCCCTAGGAGGTAATGACAATTAGGGATCGACGTGTTCCTCATCAAGTAATGCGTTCGACATAGGATATCATCGATAAGAAAATCAGCCATTAGCGAAACCAAAATTTGTCTCCTTTTAACTGTATGAGTGTCAGAGACAATGTTGTAAGCACTAAGATAACTTTTCTATTTTGCGACTCGATCTGTAGACATTGTGAAAAAACTTGCACAGTGGATATTCGATAAGTATACATTTCGACTATTCCTTCTTCGAAATAAGCTTACGACATCTGACAACATGAAACAATGCCAATACAATTTTCTCAAAGCAAGAATGCTTCCATTCAGCAGATATAAGAGTCGTACTAACAAATAATATGAGACGACCATCGTCACTATCAAACGACAATGGACAAATATGAATTCAATATGCTTTGCTGAGATTCGTGAAAAGTAACCATTGCGAAATCCATATTTATTGTCTTGAACTCGTGGGTAACCATTACGAACAATGAGAATCTAATCATCACCACTTAAACGATCCCACACGCAACTATGTTGTTGGCGTGTGTTACGTTGTGGTGTGACAGATACAACACCATCTTCAAGAGGAATGGTGTGTTTCAGACGATGTTTGTAATAGTTGTTATGTTTGTCGTACACTCGTGCACTTTTGAAGAAGTGTTTCTTGAGACATATGATGAACATTATCCGTAACAGAGGACAAAGAATCGTCAGAGGCAATAATTTCGTGCCAAATAATTTGGCGTATTGGTGGAATGGTAGCCGGGTTGCATGCAATCGGGTGTTGGAAGGGAGTAGTCCGATACCGCCAGGTTGACCTTGAACCTCATATTCACGATGATCGTCACTAAGTGCATCGAGAACTTAGTCTCGTCGAGTATTCATCATAACTTTTGTAGAATGTGATCGTCGGTTTTGAATAAGTACCGCAGACGGCGCCAATTATGTTTCGACCAATTATGATCAAAACATTAAGTGGTGATGAAAGAGACGAAGAACATAGAAAAGGAGTTGGAAAAGTGATGGATATCGGGAGAATGATGAGACTGTACCTTGCGGTTGCCTACGTACCCAAATTATCAATGGGATCAAGTCTTCAAAACGTAGTTTGGTATTTATATAGGTAGAGTAGAGACACTTTGTAGCTCAAGTATTCTTGTAGCTTAAGTAATTGTAATTGAATATAACTCTCAATTGATAATTATCTTTTTGATAAGAAATGAATCTGGACCTAAATTAATGTACATTAGTGGCAAACCATGTGGCTAAGGTTCAGCCTTAGACACACGAGTTAATGAGCCTGTACATTGATCCATGGTATTGCAAATTGGGCTTTAGCCCTGTCGATTAAACAAATAAAATGGAGACTCCTACCAATGGATGTTTGCCTACGTAGGTGGTGGTTGAAACAATGTAGAAAACGCATGTTCTTATCGCTTTTTCAGGATACAAGCCTATTCTGGGCCAAATATCTCAAATGACGTGATCTAGAGCCAAAAAGAATATAAAAGGGACCTTATGGGACAACTGAGAAAAAGTGTTGAAAAGTCAACGGTCAACAATCAACGTCAAATTCAACGGTCAAAGAAAACTCAAAGGTCCAAAAACTCAAAAGATTACGAAACACTCCAAGGCTTCAAGGACTCAACCCTTTGCAAGACAAGGATTCCATATTTTGCATTCATTCAAATACAAGCAAACACGTAGATGGATTCAATAAAGTGTTTTGCATCCATTCTAATGTAAGCTTGCTTGTAGTTGTGTTAATTTAATCAATCAAGTATTTTGCATTCATTCTAATGCAAGCTCACAAGTAGATGCATTCAATCAAGTGTTTTGCATTCATTCTAATTGATCAATTCCCAAATATGCGTTTTTATCCTCTTGTAATGCTTTAATTTTGTCAAATTATAACATCAATAATGTACAAAACTCATGTTCTTATCGCTCTTTCAGGATACAAGCCAATACTGGACGAAATACCTTAAATGACGTGATCTAGAGCCAAAAGGAGCCTAAAAGGGGCCTTATGGGACAACTGAGAGAAAGTGCCGAAAAGTCAACGGTGAAAGTCAACTAAAGGGTCAAAGTCAACTAAAGAATTCTTGGTGATGTCAGAACGAAGTTGCAAGCAATGGATATAAAGATGGATGACGGCCCTGAGATGCAGTAGTTCAGAGAAAGGTGGAATGTGGATGTTAGTTCAAACTTGAAGAGGATGAAGTACTGTAGCTGGGATAGAGCAGACGAGGGAATCCAAAACTTAAACACGGATGGTACGCTACAGGGGCCTTTAGCTGGATGGGCCGCAGTTATAAGAAATGAACTGGGCCAAGTAACAGTACCAAGTAAAGGGAGGTCCAACAAGCAGACTATAGCTTTAATAAAGCTGCAAGGGGGTCGAACAAGGGCGGAAAATGGCTATTTTGAAGGGGATCAGGAAGATCAGAGTACAAACGAACTCAACAAATGTTATAGCTTTCTTCAAATCTGAGATGCAATACCCATGACAAGCAGAACAGATGATGAGGAACATTACCCAGATGAGAGAGGAACTAGAAATATTCACTATTACTCATGTATTCCGAGAAGCTAACAAACTTGAAGATGCATTGGCAAGTAATATTCCAACAGTTAGCTATGTAGAATTAGTACCTAGTTCATTTTCGGAGGATGTAAAGAAAATAATATATGATGATGCAATAGACAAACTTTATATCCGATTGTAATAAGCTAATTATTCTTATTTTTATGAAAAGGGGTAGGGGACCTCTATAACAACCTCGCTTGCCCAAAAAAAAAAAAAAAAAACTCAAGAAACATTCCAAGGCTTCAAGGACCAAGGACTCAACTCAACCCTTGGCAAGACAAGGGCTCCTTGTTTTCATTATCAAAACAATAATACCTAGTTCTATACATCAAACACCATCCCAAAACAATAGAGGAACCAAAAAAAAAAATGGGGTTTTCTCCATCACCATTCTTCCCACATAGATTTAAGATGAACAACTTTAAAACACCAACACTCCACGAATCTCAACATGTCACTAATGCAAAATCACACGTAGATGCATTCAACCAAGTGTTTTCCATTCATTCAATCAATAAGCTGTTTGCATTCATTCTAATGCAAGCTCACACATAGATGCATTCAATCAAGTGTTTTGCATTCATTCTAATGCAAGCTTGCTTATAGTCGCGTTCATTCAATCAATCAAGTTGTTTGCATTATTTTTAATGCAATCTCGCACGTAGATGCATTCAATCAAATGTTTTGAATTCATTCTAATGCAAGCTCACATGTAGATGCATTCAATCAAGTGTTTTACATTCATTCTAATGCAAGCTTGCTTGTAGATGAGTTAATTGAATTAATCAAGTGTTTTGCATTCATTTTAATGCAAGCTTACAAGTAGATGCATTCAGTCAAATATTTTGTATCATTCAATCAATCAAGTGTTTTGTATTAAATATGCCTCTACATGTAATTCATTCGATACGCCTCTACATGTAATCTTACTACTACAGTATTGAGTTTGATTGAAAATGAAAGATGGGCAGTACCACGACACATAAGGCATCACATAACTGATATTGCCCAACAAATGGAAGCGGAAGTACAAATAAAAGGAGGAGTGGATGAGATTTTTTGGGCAGCATCGCAAAGTGGGGAGTTCTCGCTAAAAGAAACCTATGAAAGTATGAGGAATATAAGACAAATGATAGCATGGCATGGATTGATATGGTTCACAACATTCTTTTATAGGTTGGATGGTATTAAACGAAGGGCTGAAGACGAGAGATAAGCTGAAGAGCTAGGAAGTGATTAACTCAGATGTGTGTGTTCTCTGCTGGAGAGAGATTGAAACAACAGCCCATCTCTTTCTTGAATGTTCATACTCACGTAAAGTTTAGGATGCTTTAATGTCTGTGGCAGGTTATGCAAGAGTGGTTTCAGTAAATTGGAGGGATGAAGTAAATTGGGAAAAGGCCAAAGCAAGACGCGTTGAAGCTGACAAGTAATGCGTATTTCTTCTGGATTTGGCGGGAAAGGAATTTTTGAATTTTTAAGCATGAAACAATGTATATTGATCAGCTGGTTCACCAAATACTGAAGGATGTCAGAACAAAGATGAGTTCTCTCAGAGTGAGGATGCCGGTAGGGCAGGAAAAGGATGAGTTCGAGAAAAGGTGGAATTTGATTGTTGAACCCGTGAAAGAGAAGAAACAGAGGTGTAAATGGGAACGAGCTGGAACTAATATAATGAACTTGAATACAGATGGGACGTTGAAAGGGTTGGAAGGAGGATGGGCAGCAACACTTAGGGATGACCAAGGAAGGGTAATGGCAGTAGCAAAAGGAAAATCCCAGTTCGAAAACATTGCGTTTATTGAACTGGAAGCACTTCAAAAGGGACTGGAACTTACACAAAGGTACAATGTGAAGAAAGTTAAAGCACAAACTGACTCAACAAATGTGCTGAGTTTTCTAAAGAAGAAGAAGGAGCAACTATGGCGGATAAAGAAGATCATTGAAGACATAAGAAACAAAATCAGCACTTTAGATTTTTTTTTCTATAGTTCATGTTTTTAGAGAGTGTAATAGACTAGCTGATAGCTTAGTAGAGACAATACCAGGTGTTTCATTTATTGAACTCATCCCTAGCTCGTTTTCTAAAGATATAAAGAAAATTGTTTATGAAGATGCTAGTGGGATGGAGTATTTAAGATTGTAACAATTCAATTTTTTTTATCCTCTATGAGGAAGGGGTAGGGGACCTCTTAATTAAAAAACCCCGCTTCCCAAAAAAAAAAAAAAAAAAAAAAGTGTTTTGTATTCATTCTAATTGATCAGTTCCTAAATATGCATTTTTACTCTTTTGTAATGATTCAATTATGTCAAATTATATATAATGCACAAAACTCATGTTCTTATCGCGTTTTCAGGATACAAGCCTTTTTTTTTTTTTTTTTTGGTTGGCAAGCGGGGTTTTTTAATTAAGAGGTCCCCTACCCCTTCCTCATAGAGGATAAAAAAATTAAATTATTACAATCTTAGATACTGTTTACTACTAGCATCTTCAAAAATAATTTTCTTGACATCCTCGCAAAAAGAGCTAGGTACTAATTCTATATAACTAAGATTAGGAATGTTCTGTGCCAGCACATCTGCTAGTCTATTAGTTTCCCTGTAGACATGAAAAATCTTGAAATGTTCGAATTCTTCCTTCATTACTTGAATCCTTCTGATCATCTTCTCCGCCATCCATGGATGCTTGTTGCCGCTGTTTAAGAATGATATTACATTCGTCGAATCAGTTTGAACTTCAATCTTCTTTATCCCCATTCTCATTGCCATTTGAATTCCATTCTCTACAGCCTGAAGTTCGATCAATGCAATGGTCTGATATATTGCTTTGTCGTGACTCGCTGCTGCTACTTCTCCATTATTAGTTCTTATCACTGCTGCCCATCCCCCCTCTTGTCCTTGCAAAGTTCCATCCGTATTCAAATTATATATATCAATTCCACCTCTAACCCATTTGCAATACTCTCGTTTCTCCACTTTAGCTTCGACATCTATGTTCCACAATTCCATGAATCACTGCGCCTCTGGCCCCTGCTCCATTTTGATTCTCATGCCCATGAGTTTAGTTCTTGCCTCACTAATCGCCATTTCATTGACTTGTTTTGCATCAGGATGCTTGTTCTGAAATATACGATCATTTCGTGTTTTCCAGACTCCATATATGAACGCATTCCATACCAGATGAAATCCATCTTGTATACATCCCTTTCCTCTCGTCACTTTTTCAACCCATTGCACCTCTTCTTCTCAAGTCATTGCCACATTTCTGCTGAACCCCATTCTCTGTAATATTCGAGTCCACACTGTGTTAGCAAAGTTGCATCTGTGAAACAGATGATGCTCAGTTTCAGTACCTTGCCAGCAGAGCACACATTCATCAGTTTGCACTTTCTTCCATTCTTTCAGTTTCTTCAGGGTCTTTAGCCCCCCTCTTAAGACCATCCAACTTATAAACGAATGTCGAGGAATTCTGTTCGAGTACCAAACTAGTTTCCCCCATGGCACATTTTGGCATATACTTCTCAAGCTCTCATACGTTTCTTTCAAACTATATTCTCAATGATTTGCCGCTGTCCATACTATCTTGACATCATTTTCCATAATTTCCACCTCATCAATTTCTCCTATAATATCAGTTAGATGTTCCTTTATGTGTTGCGGTATGCTCCATTTCCCTAAAACTATAAAATCTGATACCTTGCTTTGCACATGGCAGAAGCTGCTATATAGAAGGGCTTGTGGAAACTTTGTTCTCAGTATCCCATTTGCATTCCAGGGCTCATTCCAGAAGCTCGTGTCATTCCCATCACCAATTTGATGCATCACTATATCAGCTGCCTCTGTTCTTGCTTTGAGTATGTTCCGCCAGCTCCATGAACAGTCTTGTGGAGTCTTTAGTACCCAAAAACGTTTATCCTTAATCAAGTTTTTATACACCCACGTCACCCATAGATTATCTGACTTTGTTACTATCTTCCAGATATGTTTCATTGTCGCCGCTTGGTTAACTTTTTCCAAATTTCTGATTCCCAACCCTCCCTCCTCATAAGGGTAGCAGACATCATCCCAACCAATCAATGCATGTGATTGTGTACAATCTAGTCCCATCCACAAGAAGTTCCTACATAATATGTTGATGTCTTCTATTATTTTCTGAGGAATAGTTAGCAATGCCAACCAATAGTCACTCAAGTTGTTCAACACAGCCTTGATCAACTGCAATCTTCCTGCATATGTGAGTAACTTCCCCTTCCAGCTCTGAATTCTCTTAGTCACTTTAAGGATTAACGGGTAACAATCAGTCGATCTTAACTTTGTAGTAATCAGGGGTAACCACAGATATTTCACTGGCAGTACTCCTCTTTGAAATTGCAAAACTTGTTCAATCTCTTCTGGACCAAATACCTCAAATGACGTGATCTAAAGCCAAAAGGAGCCTAAAAGAGATCTTATGGGACAACTGAGAAAAAGTGCCAAAAAGTCAACGGTCAAAGTGTACGGTCTAAGTCTACTCAGGTGTCCAAAAACTCAAAAGTTCATGAAACACTCCAATGCTTCAAAAACCATGGACTCAACTCAACCCTTTACAAGACAAGGACTCCATGTTTTGCATTCATACTAATGCAAGCTCACAAGTATATGCATTCAATCAAGTGTTTTGCATTCATTCCAATGCGAGCTCGTTTGTGGATGCGTTAATTAATTCAATCAAGTGTTTTGCATTCATTATAATGCAAGCTTACAAGTAGATGCATTCAATCAAGTGTTTTACATTCATTCAAGTGTTTTGCATTCATTCAAATTGATCAGTTCCCAAATATGCATTTTTATCCTTTTGTAATGTTTCGATTATGTCAAATTATATAATCAATAATGTACGAAACTCATGTTCTTATCGCTTTTTCAAGATACAAGCCTATTCTGGACCAAATACCTTAAATGACGTGATCTAGAGGCAAAAGGAGCCTAAAGGGGATCTTATGGGACAACTGAGAAAAAGTGCCAAAAAGTCAACGGTTAAAGTCAAAGTCTACTCAGGTTTCCAAAAAATCAAAAAGCTCAGGAAACATTCCATGACTTCAAAAACCAAGGACTCAACTCAACCCTTTGCAAGACAAGGACTCCATGTTTTGCATTTATACTAATTGAATCATTACAAGAGGATAAAAACCCATATTTAGGAACTGATCAATTAGAATTAATACAAAACACTTGATTGATTGAATGAATGCAAAACACTAGATATCATTTTTTTTTATTGGTAAGACTGTTTTAAATGATGGGGACCAAAGGGTGGGTGAATGTATATGGGATAACTTAAGTTGCTTTTATGATCCAATGCTCAAATTTTTTGCCACTTATAGTTAAAACAAGCCAGGCAAAAAACAACTTATCTTCTTAACTATCTTTTTCCTTCCTTTTCGGGCAAAATCCTTCCCTGACTTACAGTGTAAGTTATGAAAAACATAAGGAATTCTCCTTTTCCGGTCAAATCTTCCACTGAGAACAGTGTTGAGTTCGGAATTCGAGTTATTATCTCTTTCTCCATTCTCTATGTTATGTTCCTTCTTGGGTAAAATCCTCTATTGTCAACAGTATTGAGTTCTAAAAAGAAACAACAAAGAATGGATCTTTATGAATTTGAGTGTCCATTCAATGGTAACAAAAAATGTCAAGCTCCTTCACAATCTGATCAGGGGACGAACATTGGAAAGGAACTAAATTCTACAAACAAAGCTGCAACACAAAGCAACATCAGGAAAATTTCTTACGTTGAAGCAGCACGTCAGCCCACACAACAACAGATGGAAGTTCATGACCTTCCAACCCCAGAGAAGATGGGGGACTACCAAGCTATTACAATCCCAGAGAAAGTGACAAACATTATTTTCATTTTTTGGTTTTACTTAAGTCCGAGGTCCACAGTCCGAAGTCCAAAGACCAAAGTCTAAAGTCCAAAGTCCGTTAGTCGTCCATTTAGTCAAGTTACCTTACTCACGTGGGTTTGGTAGGATAGGTCGAGTAAGGGATCGTCCATACCTTAGGGAACGACAAGGTTTACAACTGGATTTACAACTATTGGTGAGTTGGATTTTAGGTTATTTAGTTGGTTTAAGTAAATTAATGGTAATGCAAGTAACGTAAATTAATAACGATGATTTTGACGTAAATAAATATAGATAGAGAAACAGGGAAAGGGTTAATCGTACTCATGTAAGAATCATTTTCAACAGTTTATACTACCACATCACTATAGTTCCAATCCGTCTCGAGTTTATAGACAAACCCGAGACGACGTCGAGTATCGATCCCTAGCAAAATGCACGCATCTCTGAATGCATCTCACTAGCATAAGGAGTTGAACTAATATTTCATCTCTGGAATATCATTTCAACTCCTGGTTTGACTCTACATTAGCTGGACAAATCAGAGAGCTATCTGACACCATAGAGCCGCGCGCAAGACATTTTGGGTCTCTCGCGAGACTATTCTAGAGCATCAGCACTCCAAACTTGGACAGTCTCAATCATTTTGGGACCGGATGTATAATCTACACCTAATTCCTAAGTAGTGATTCTAGAACATTAGAGTGTCAATTCAGATTGTCACATGAGCATCACAACCCTCCCCCTGAGGGGGGGGGAGATTTAGCTCATGGTCATTGGATGAATAATTGAACTTGTTGTATACAATATATAAATAAATGCAGAACAGAAATTAAACTTGAATAGAAATGACTTTTATAAAGAAGAAGACTTACAGTACTGAAGCTACTGGAAGGGAAAATAACGTACTGGAATGAAAAAGCAACAAATGAAAGTCTAAAACTATACTGGCTAAAACTAAACTAAAAACGGGGGAGAGTAAAAGCTAACAAAGGTAAGGTCCCCCCCCCCCCCCCCTCATATATATAGACTGGTCTCCTCTCGTGAAGCCCCCCTCATTTAAGTCTTGGCCTTTTCTCAAATTGATACCTTCAAAACTTTGAAATACAAAGTTTTGTCTTGACCTGTTTTAATTTGGTTTTTTTGTCTTCTTGTCCTATATCAACCCAAACCTTATGTTTTGTCCTTTTGCCCAATTCAATTCGAAACATTGAATTGGTACGTGTCTTTTCCTTTTGGAAGGTTGCACAAAATTGTGACCATCACTTGCCACCTGCCTATGCTGACTCGTCATGCCTTTTGGGTCACGTGGTGTGTCTAGTGGCAGCGCCGATTTTGGCATTTTACAACTTTTTGTCTTTGCGTAGAGTCCGTCGCCCTGGTTTTTGCGTAGAGTCCATCGCCCTGGTTGCTTTGGCAGTTCACTAGCCGAAGTCGGCGTCCAGGTTTGAAAGATGTGAGCTTTGGAAGTTTGCTTCTTCTTCTTTACATGTGGACCCATTCTGCACTGGTTTTGTTCCTTTGGAAACTTCGGTTATAGTCAGGCTTTGTTGGGCTTCACTGGGGTTGAGTGGGAAGACTTGAAGTATTCCAGTATTCCCGTACTTCGATGCATGTTTTATCATCATATTCACGTTAACTACGAAAACCTGCAAAAGTACAAAAATATAATTATTTTATGATTATTAAACACATAATTGACTAAAACACTATGTCTCTATGGGGTTTAGTATTACAGTTTTGGGTGCTTATCACACCACCCCCAAACAGCACTTTGCATGTCCTCAAGCAAAGAAGAGACATTAAAATGATAAGTGGCCAAAAATGTGTTGTCCTAAGCTAAGTCTCATTTCGCAGAGTGCGGTTGCATTGACCGTATACAACAAAACCACTAGGAATTCCCTAGTGGATGAGTTATAGCCTCGTGAGAGTTTTCCAGAGAAGATACTCACAAACTTCATTTATACTACAACGACTTAGTAACAAAGGCCCGTTCCCTTAATTAATCTTAGATATCAATACATCTCACTAGCGGGGGAAACAAGGATTTAATTCTTTTGAAATTCAAGTTAATATACATACAATAATCAAAACATCTACATATGAGCATGCATGCAGTGATCTTTGCAATGAAATGTACGATCAGGGCCGTTTCTGGATCCTTTGGATAACGTCCTTAAGTAGGTTCTCACAGGTATGTGTCGAAACACAATTTCTCTCTTATTTTTCCACTCAAGTTTTGCTAACTCCAGTGTGTAGTGGGCACACGTTTCCTCACATACTTAATGACAGTCAGAGGAGCCGAGGTCGAGAATTCATATCTACTACTTATTATCATACCACCCTACTCCTAATTAAGCTAGAGGTCTTTATTAGGTTTTATGGGGCTTAGGTGGTAGTGTAGAAGAAAATGGTATGAAAAATTCAAAAATGATAAGTATGAGAGAATAAGGCCTTCGAGATATTTATACTAGAGAAATCTTTATTTTCTTTCCTGCTTCTAACATGAGTTTCCATACTTGGCTTTTGTAAGCTTTTGTATTCCCTTTTGAATTGATTTTTGGGGGAAATTCTAACTTTGATATTTCTTTTGATTTTTGGAAACATTTCTCTATTCTTCTTTTTATTTTCTTCTGAAACAGGTAACTGATTTTGATTTGTGACAAGTTTTTCTCTTCATTTTTCTGCACTTCATCCTATTTCTCATACTCATTATCTAGGTGGGCTTATTTATTTGTGGTTAATAAGATAGGTAATGAATTTTTTTGGTGAAATAGAAAGGATTAATGAAATGTTCAGTGGGGCGACTAGCAGTAAAAATTTTTACAGGTGTGAATTTTTGGCTATATCGATCCAAAGAAAACCTAAATTCTCACCTAAGATTCAGGTAGTGATAAAGTAAGTAGACGTGTGAACTTCTCTATTCGGAAAAACTACTCCTCTGTGTCATTACTCACATATCACACATTTTGAGGCTTTTTGGTTAGATTCTTACAAGATATGGAAATTAAGTTGTCTGACCGTGGGTCCCAGAAACTTCTTGTTATGTACATTTAATGATAGTCAGTGCATGAATGCTCATAAAAATATGTAAAAACTATTGCATACGTATTAACTTAAGTTTCTAAGAACAAGTCCTAATTCAAATGCTAGGGTGAGATTTCTAAATATTTTTCATCACAGAAAAGAAAACGAGACTTTGTCACTAAATACGTTTATTTAGATATAAAATAAAATTATATACAACTATGCATGCTTAATTTTTTTGCGAAAAGTTTTCACCACCCCCAAACAGTCGGACGCTGTGTCCTCAAAGTGTCTAGAGGAAGAAAGAATATACCTGAGAGGCTTTGAGCAAAAATATAGCTGACATCTTCCACAGAAATTTATGGTAACACACTATATATTATACATCATAAAAATGAAAGCACACTGTTAGGTTATTTATTTTTTTCATATCAAAACGTAAGACAAATATGTACATCAACTCACATTGCCCTAATTACGAATTTGGGGTAGGTCCATCCTTGCTTCGTCTTTGTAGAAATGTCATTTCTTTGCATCACGCCAATCTATCATAGTCTTCCAGACTTCGTTCCACTTCCTTTTTCTTGAAGTGTCCAGATGAGCTATCATGTTATCATCATCAGGGAAACAACGAACTTTCTTTAGATACCTTGTAGGGCGCCGCCATACCCTAAATCGCAAAGAACGAATTATCTTGTTTGTTGGACACATAGAGTCTATCTTTACCCAGTCATGAAAAGTGGCTGCAAACTGTGGGAAGTACATCCTCATTATCTTGCATGCTGTAACTAGCAAAGTGATATAGTGCTGCCTAAAAGACCGAGCCCTCTTAAGGTTCTTAATTACTAGGTCTGTGATGTCGAAGGCGGTATGTTGCTGGGCCAGGGCATGGAACGTCTTACAAGCTGATTTTGAGGCAATGGAAAAATGTTAATCCCCCATGATGTTTAGAAGAATAAACAACATGGCAGTCCCAACATTCATGGTCATACTAGCTAGTGGAATAGTGTTATCTGGCCATCGGCCAGCTTCTACACGTTCAATGACTTGGGCTAGGCCATCGCCATAACGGGTGGCGAAATCTTCCCAAGAATAGTCATTAAAGTTGTTTTGTATCGTGTATTGAATGGGGATGTGATAACCCATAAAAACTCAACTAGATTACTCTAACCTCATTCTTACGATATCAATCATTTATTTCCTACTCTCACATATAGATTCATGCAATATATATAGAGTACGGATTTGTTCCACTCTTAACTCTCAAGACTTAAACAAATTAAATTGAACAAACACAAGGAACAATGGTGAAAGCAATAATTATGGATGTGAATTTATACTACGAGATAATACTATCAATTGACCTTATACTAATATTAACTAAAGTAATTAAATATAGATGAATCAAATATGGATAAAGAATTAGGAGAATTTGATTCCACCTTGAATTCAACTCAATAACTTAGCATAGATTGTTGTAATCCAATTCTTACGTTCTTACGATAAGAATTGGTCGTTCTAATCCCTAATCATTCATGGCAATCTCTACCAACTAATGACTAGCATGTGAGGAAGTTCTATCCATTCTCATGGCGGATCAACTCCCTTCTAGAGTGGAATAGACTCTTACAACGATTCTACACTACATAATAAAGTTTTCATCAAAGCTTCATCAAACCCCTCTAATGGAGATTTAGCCTTGATTCATCAAACTATCATTTCCCAATGAAATTAAACTAGACATCATATAAAGTTTCTAACTTTACTAAATTGAACTAAACAATAATTCAAATCTAAATTAACAACTAAGAAATCATTAACGACTAAGAATCGAAATTAGATCTAAGCAGTTTTAAATAACAAAATCGAAATTATGAAGAACTAACATTTTATTGATCTAATGAACAATAAACAATGATTCAAATAGTAAATTAATAATCTACTTTGTTCTAAACTAATTACTTGAACATAAAACTAGATCTAAAACAAGATATGAAAAACTAATTAATAAACTAATTAAAAATTCTCAAAACTAGATCTAGAACTATCTCTAATGGCTACCTTCTATCTAATCTAAGTATTTCTTAAGAGCTAAGTCTTGTGTGTGGAAATGGAGGAGACCAGATCCACATTTTCATGCATGGGCTGAGGAGCCATGTTTTGGGCCGGAAAATCGAACCCAAAACCCAATCTCTTTAGTCTATAGGGCCTTTTTCAGCTGGCTTTGACTTCAGTAGACTTTTCATCTACTTTTACTACTCTTATTTGGTTAAGATTTAGACCATTGGAAAGCTCTTTCTGAGCCGGTCGTTTTGACATAAGGTACGCCCAATTCCGAGGCCTGAGTCCAAAGATATGGTCTTCGGAAGTTCTACTAACTTTTGTATGTTGTTTCTGCCCACGTTGACTTTGACTTTTCAGCTTTTGACCGGGCTTTACAAAGGATTTTTCTCCTTGAATCTTGGCCTTTAATCACAAAACTTCTTAGCAACCAACTCTTGCTCCTTTATCTCGCCAAAGTGGCACATTTCTGCACATAATTGACTTCAATACCTGAAATACATAAAAGCACGTAATCAGCATTAACTCTTATTTATTACTCGCATAATTGGTCTAAAAGTATTATTGTTAAGGGGTTAAAATTACAGTTTTGGGCTCTTATCAGGATGTCTGGCTGAAGAGAAGGAAGGTCCAAAACCATATCAACTGCTGGCTCATAAAAAGGGTGGCGGGTGTTACCAATACAGATTGCAAATCCGTTCAACACAAAACTATTAGCAGGTAGATTCTCCATATGATCGTAAAAGTAAGTTTCCAAACCTGGAGAGTAAGTCTGCTTAGGGTGTAGTATCAAGGAGTTCCAACCAACTTGTGTGATGAAGTCTCTAAAAAGATGTCCATATGCAGGAGAATTTAGCAACGAATGGAAAGATTGTTCTAGAATAATCTTTGGAGATGCCATTGTAGAAGACATGTGAAGAAAGATGCCACCTGTAGACAAAGATAACCAAAAATGAGAATACGATGGACATGACTAAGTAAAACAAATTACATTTATTTACCATAGGAAAATTGCAGTATATTTAAAAACTAAAAAAAAATGACAAAGAACATAAAATTGCAAAATCTAATTTGTGTTTCGGCGAGGGCCCTTTTGTGAGAGAAATCCATTTATAAGATTCTCGATGCCGTCAATCCATGCAACAGCCTGTTGCAACATTTTGCTCTGTGTCTGGTAAATCTCGGCGTGGTTCTCCATTATGAGAGTGTGATTCACTAAGAACTGGTTGTGGTTGTGCAAGAATTATGCTTGTTCCTCTTCTTGTATTGTCCGCAGGTCATGAAATTCAAGAAGATTAGTGATGATAATGTTCTGACGTTTGTATAATGTCATTAGTCCTGGGTGAATTAAACGAAGGCCTTCCATAGGATTAAATACATTGTGTATTGCATTTTCAGTGAAAATGTTGTCAGCGGAACAAGCTTTGCCGGTTTCTGCATCGGCATGGTTATTTGCAACGTCGGGAGTCCAAAAACCATTCATACAAACTGAGTGAATGATGAGAATGTTAGCTATTCTAAGAGGTGTATTAGGAGCAGTAATAGGAAAACCCCAACGCATCATGATAAGTGTCACAATGGTTGGCAAAGGAGTTGCCTTTTTGCTGGCATGTGCGATTGCGTTCCAGAGAAATTTAATAATGAAAAAATCATTGCAGTTAGTCTGAAAGACCTATAGTGGATGGATGAGGGGTTTTGTTATTTCGGAAGTCTTAGATGTGCTGAGCACATTATGAGCTAGCCATTGGATCATAGATAATTGGTTTCTTTGCAAGGATCGCTGATAAACAATATGGTTTTTCTGGTTGTATTCGCCGTGAAGGATAGTTGCAAACATCAGATGCCTGATATTGTCGAATGGTGAATCCTGAAGGTGTACCCCCTGGTTCGTAATGGGAATTTGAAGTACCTCAGAGATGATTTCCATAGTCAATTCACGCTCGCATCCGTTTGCAAAGACAAAGAATTGTCCGTTTTGGAAATAACCGTGTTTATAAAATAGCAGGACCAATTCTCTGAAATAAAATACCTGCTTATGATGTAATAGAGGGAACCATCCTCGATGTAAAACTTCTGTGTCAAAAAAAAAAGATGAAAAAGACCGTTTTGGAAATTTTCCATAAAATTTTGCTCGGGCACGAAAATTCGAGTGAGGGCCATTAAAGATGGAGTGGTGAAGAAAATATAGTGGAAAGGGGAAGTTGAATTTTAGAGGTGTCTATCCTTGCTATAAATAGGCACCAATCCGAAGATGCAAAAAATATGAATCGAGGTGTCATAGGGTAGTTATACCACGTGTATCTTCTAAAACATGGCGCAAAAGTGGATGTAGTGTGGATGGGAAGAATGGGGCATGTGACTACAAGGAGTGCCCTTTTTTTTTTAATTTATTTATGAAAATAGTGTTAAGTAAAAGGACAAGGAAGCTGTAGATATAATATCACAACAAGATGTATGATAAAACATAAAAAGACTAGTTTACCTACGAAATGAACTATAAAACTCAAAACGTAAGTAAACTAAAACTATTTACGTGTCTATATTTTATCAAAGATTCTACTCTAATATCCTATGAGATATAGTGGAGTAGATGATTCGTTCCACTCCTAGTCCTTCCGCATGGTAATGTTCTTTACGTATAAGTAAACTTAACTTTAAAGTCTAATGTGAGATTTACGAAATGGCAACTAGACTACGATGCAACTACCCACAAGATGCAACTAGTCGACTAACAGAACAACTATGGGAATGCTACGTTGATTCTATGATAAGGAGTTAGAGGGGGATTGATTCCACCTTAACTCGACTTAATCCTACTAACGACGAATCGTCGTAATCCAAATTGAACTGCTTCGAAGAATAATATGGTTACTCCTAATCCCTAATTACACATGGCATTTCTACCAATTCATAACTAGTATGTGAACGATTAAACCCATTCTCATGGTGAACTAATCGTTTCAAGATTGGAAAGGAAATTACGACGACTCTACGATAATCGGAATCAAACTTTCATCAAGGCTTCTCAACCCCCTCAACGGAGGTTTAGCCGAGAATCATCACGTTATCATTCCTAATGGAATTCAAACAAGACATGATAGAAAGATTGAAACTTTGCTTGTTTAAACCCAATTCAACACTACTAATGCAATAATTGAATTAAACTAATAATGACAATTACTTAAATCTACGAATTGAAACTAAACAATTAATGGAAATGAAACTAACTTATGGAGAACACTATTTTATTAATCTAATGAATAATAAAACAATGATCCAAATACTAAATTAATAATCTAACTAATCTAAGTCTAGCTATCTACATAATAAGGGAATTTAGATCTACACAATTGTAATGACAAGAATCGAAATTGACAAACTAGCTATTTTATTAATCAAACTAATTAAGAATAATGATTCTAAGAGTTTAATCTAAAACAAGAATTGAATTTAAACTAAACTTAATTTTATTACATGAAAATTAGATCTATAATTATCTATAGTTTTAGGTCTAACTAGCTACCATTAACAAAGAGTGAAGCTTTGGTTTTTATACTTTCAGATCCAAAAATCATGCATGGGCTTGGAGCCATGTTTTGGGCCAGAGAATCAGGCCCAAAACCTAATTCTTTCAGTCCAAAAAGGCCTCTTCAGCTGCAGTTGCCTTCCACAGACTTTTCATCCAATTCTGCTCCTCTGATTAGATCAAGGCTTATACCATTGGAAAGCTCTTTCCGAGCCGGTCGTTTTGACATAAGGTAGGCCCTATTTCGAGGTCTGAGTCTAAAGATACGGCCTTCGGAAGTTCTGCTGACTTGTGTGCTATTTCTGCCCGCGTCGACTTTTCAGCTTTTGATCGGGCTTTAGAAAGGCTTTGTCTTCTTGAATCTTGCCTTTTAGTCACGGAACTCCTTAGTAACCGACCTTTGCTCCTTTATCTCGCTAAAGTGGCACATTTCTGCACATAATGGACTTTGAAGCCTGAAATGCATAAAAACACGTAATCAGTGTTAACTCTTAATTATTACTCACATAATTGGTCTAATAGTATGACTGTTATAGGGTTAAAACTACAGTTTTGGGCTCTTATCAAACCCCCCCCCCCCCCCCCCAAAGAACATTTTGCTTGTCCTCAAGCAAAGATGATAAATTAGAATAAGTGACCAAAAATGGAGTTCTAACTACTCTCGTTTCGCTAAGCGCGATTGCATTGACCATATCCAACAAGGCCTTAAACCACTAAGAATTCCCTAGTGGACGAGTTATAGCATCGTGAGAGTTTTCCAGTGAAGGTACTCACAAACTTCATATATACTACAACGACTAAGAAATAAAACTATTGTTTCCTTATTCATGCTCTAAATTAACTATACCTCTCACTAGCAATGCATATAGAGTAATCAAGTCGAAACCTAAGCTAATATATGCATAATAATCAATCATCTACAATAAACATATATACAATGAGTAATACTATGAAATGCCTAGCAGGTTCGTTTCTGAAACTTGGGATAGCGTCCTTAAGTAGGTTCTCACAATAATAGTCAAGATACAACACTCTAATTTTTCCACTCAAGTTCCACTACTCCAATTAATGCAAGTGGGCACACTTTTACCTTACAATCTCAATGACAACAAGGAAGCCGGAGTCGGTCAAACACATCTGCCACTTACTATCACACTAACCTATTCCTAATTGAGCTAGAGGTCTTTATTAGGTGTTGCGGGGATTAGGAGATGGTTTAAGAAGGAAAGAAATGGATATTCAAAAAGGACAAGTCTGAGATAATAGAGTCTTCATATTATGTAACTTAGAGAAAACCTTGTTATTTTCTTTTGCTTCTATACTTTGTTTCCATCCTTAGCCATATTTTTTTCTTTTTCTTTTCTTTCGCTTTTGACTCCCTTTTATTCTATTTTTGGAGTTTTTATTTTATTTCTATTTTTATTTTTCTTTTCTTTGGATGGAAACTTCTTTTCTTTAATTTCTAAAGCAATTAACTAACTTTTGTATACACAGGTTTTTCTCTTCTTCTTTCTTCCTCATTCTATTCTCAGACTTATCTAAATTGGGTAGGTTGAATTTTTTATTTTGTTTTGTTTTGTAACAGGGTAAAGGATTTGTGGTTTATGAAAGGCTAAAGAAAGGTTCAGAGGGGCGACTAGCAGAAAATAATTCATAGGTTTGAATTTTTGGCTATATCGATCCAAAGAGAGCCTAAATTCTCACTTAGGATATGGTTTAGTGATCAAGCAAGTGGACGTGTGATTTCTCTATCCAGATTTTACTTCTCCCTTGTGTCATTTCTCAAATGTTTCACTCATATAAGGCTTTAGGCTATATTCTCACAGGATTTGTAGAATAAGTACTCTAGCCTAGATTTCAGAAACTTACTGCTAACAATCATCGATACTCCTGTAATATATTTATAGATAGATGCAAATATTATTACCTATATATTAACCTAAGTTTCTAAAAATTATTCTAATGCAAAATCTACGTGAGACTTCTAGATTATTAAGATCATAGAGAAGGAAAACAATACCAATATTCCTAAGTGTATAGCATGAACTTATTTATTTATATTTTTGAATTTTTGAAATTTTGACTAGAAAACAAATGCATATTATACATATCTATATCCTAACAGATGCCTTAATTACACGTGTTTCTATGCCCCCAAACAAGAAGCATGCTTTGTCCTCAAAGTATTTTAAATAAAGAGGGTAGGAAAAATACCATTGAAACGCGTGAAATTCAGGAACATCTGCAAAACAAAGTTAGAACGTACTAATATAGAAAATAAAAACTGACGCAACTCTATACGAGTTCTACCCATTATGGGGTTAACAAGAATGAAATTGCTTGGGACATAAGCAGACACTAACTAGAATTAAAACTGACCTTATCTCCCGCATTACTCATCATCTTCCTCATCCTCTTCTTCTATAAAGAAGTGAGGTTCCTTCGCGTCTTGTCATGCCATGATAATTTGCCAGGCTTCCCGCCATTTATCATCTATTATTGCTAACCTATTAAGAGCCACTTGGTCTGACGGGGTGTAGGGTGCAACCTGATGAGGTTGTATCCTCCACCCTTGCCAAGTCATTGAACGGAAAGATCGAATAATACTATTTGTGGGTCTTACAGTGTCGACCGTAATCCAATCCGTGAAACGTGTACAAAAAACAGGAAAGAAACATAGCATAATACGGGAAATTAGAACAGGCATAAGAAGGAACTTATGCCTCATGCTATGGGATCGAGCTAAACTAGACATCAAGGTTCGAGGAAGGTCATGACACATACGTCCCGTGGCTAAAGCAAGGAAGACGCTGCAAGTGGCATCATTCACAGAAGAAAAACGCCATTCCTCTAAAATGTTTAGCATGATCCAAAACATAACAGTTCCTATGTTCATGGACAGGCTACCAAAGGCTACGTTATATTCCCCTTGGTCCTCGATATGGAAAATGCCTGCGCCATACGACTCATGCAAAAACTCATAAGTGTAGACATACATCTTATCTACCCAATAACACCATGGGTCTTGTATTTCAGCGGGCATAGCAAGTCCAAGCACAAATGCTAGCAAGAACCTGGTAATTTCCATTGGTTCATTGTCGATGTTGATGGAGAACACTTGTTCTCCATCTGGTATCTCAAAGAAAATACAGTTATCGTAAAAATAAGATGCTAGTGTTGGAGAATAAAGTGCATCAAGTCTTACCATAAGCGGTTCCCAGCCTACGTATGTGATCGCTTCGCGAAACCAAGCACCGTAAGTAGTGCTTTGGAATGTAATGGGGGTTTAAATGGGATGTGGTGTTAGAATTTGAATCGACCGACTGATGCAAACAGTGGTGGTGGCGGTGGTGGTGGCGACAGCTTGAATTTGTAAATTTTCGTGGGTTTTTGGTGATGTAAGTTGGTGGATTTGGTGGTGGTTTGGTTTTAGAGGAGATTTGAATTGGATTTTTGATGGTTGGCGTGGGTTAATTTGGTTTCTTTTAATTTTTTTTTTAGGTTTGGAGCTTTGGTGGTCGTTAATGGCGATTTGGAAAGATGAACGCGACTGTTTGGGGAAAGGTAAAGGCTTGGCGCCGCTGCCGGTCTTGCTGGTGGTTGGCCCAAGCCTAATTCAAAATTTTTGAATTTTTCGATTTTTCACGAAACTTCAAATCAAAATTGCCGCTTCGTTACTGGTCCGATTTTTGCGAATGAGATATGGAAATGATCAGGAGAGAATTTCCAATCCAATGATCCATAAAACACTCTATTCCAACCGTGGATGACATATAAGATAGTGGAAAATGCCTCGAAGTGCGTGCATGACGTACGTTATGCGAACGACTGAACTCTAAATTCATGATTATGTCAACCCGGATCGAAATACAATTAAATAGCCTAAGCAACTCTAATGGGACATAAAACATTCTAGGACGGAAACACGAACACCCCACCCCCAAACAAATTTTTTACAACAAAGCTTAGAAAATTTGTTTTTTAGCAGTGGGTCTTTTAAAGTCAGATTCCCGAGACTTCCTAGATTACTATGTTTATTCTTTAATATATATATATATATATATATATTTTTACTTTTATAATGAAAAACAATAAACAAGAAAGACATAATTCACCCCATAGAGAAACATGACTCAAAAATCCGAGAAAACATGCAAGAGTGGAAAACGTGAATTATGTTAAACGTGGACTTAGGATCCGGTACTTACAGCCACACAGTCCGTAGGGAGGGCCCGGTTACCTTAATGGTGCACTCACCAATATATGGAAATGAAAGGAAATGCACCAAACACAAAAGTTGAGTCATTTATAGTCAGATACTCGAGACTTTATCTAAACATATGTATGAACATGCAGTTTATCATATATCAACAACCGAAATAGTTGTGGATCATTCCATAAATAAATATCACAGAAAACATATCCAAACACAATCAAGCACCAAGATTTTCTATGACGTAACCTAGTAAAATGAAAGCGAAGTCGGATAACCCTATTACGTAACCTAGCATGCACCTTCTTTTTCATTTTTGAACGAGTGGGTGTTCTAGTAAATAAGTGTGGAAAAGTGAATGGTTGTGGAGAATATGGTGGATATGGATAAGTTGTAGAAGGAAAGCATTTAAACAATGAGGATGTGGGTTTAGCACAAAACTCATTCATGGGGTGTGTAGGGACTGTTTCAAGTCTGAAAATGAAGGTGTCAAATATTTTGTTCTTCTGAAGTATTTGTTTACTAGGTGGATTTAAAAAATTATGAAGCACAGAAGAAACAAAAGGATCGAGTGCAAACTCGAGATTCCTTTGAAAGGGTGGAAGGAGGGGAGTCGAGGTGGATGTTGTGCAAAGTAGTTCTTGATAGGGTGAATCATCACTTGCTCTAAGAAACTCATCGAATTCCTCATCTAGATTGGTCATATCCACGTTACTATGATAGTCCTCTACATCTTTGAGAAAGTCATCTATCTCATCCTCATCCGTAATATGTGTATCAACTAGTGTAGGGATGAAAATGTTGGAGTCTGAACTTCCAAAGGAAAGAAATTTGGGCATATGATTATCAGGGAACGTGTTGCTGAAATAATCTCGAGCAAAGCTCTCGATCATGCTAACCTCTCCTTGCCCGCATTTAATCGGGATGCGTGTCTTTGTTTTAAAAACATTGACTTCAACAGCAAGATGGCCAAAAGACATGGACATTGAACCAAAATCAGGAGGAAACTCTAGATCACGTCCTATTTCACTGCCCAATCTCCAAGAAGGTTTGGAAGTTTGCCCAGCAGATTTTTCATATACAGCGAGAGATGGAGTCATTCTCTGATGTGAGACAGCAGAACAAACATTACATTCCACTCATCTTGGACATGTGGAAAGCTTGCTTACTGACGGCCATGGTTAGTTTATGGAAAAACAGAAACAAAGTAATGTACGACAACAAAGCTCCAAGCTATCCACAAGTTTGTTTCTTAGTCAGGAGAGCGATTATAAAAGCTCACCATAAGTCCTCGGGGCATATGGAGAATTCTGTGCATGATCTTAAGATTCTTAGACACTTCAATCTCCAACACAAACTTCGAAGATCCCCAAAAATCTTCGAATGATTTTGGCTCTTACCTCCACCGGGTATTCTCAAGATAAATACTGACGGGTGCACGAGGGGAAATCCAGGACGGTCGGGATGGGGGTTCGTGTTCCGAAACTACAAAGGAGAATTTCAGGGAGCAGCAGCTGGCAGAATGGGTATGTATACAAATTACATGGTAGAAACAATGGCAATTGTGCAGGCCATTAAGCAAGCGCTCAACTGGGATGGCGATATATTTGGGTGGAATGTGACTCCTCATTAGTTGTTCACGCTTTATAGAACAACACAACGTATTGGAGAGTTAAGGAAATATGGCAATCTCTGAAGGGAAAACCAGCATGGATAAATATCACTCTAACCTGGAGAGAGACAAATTTGGGAGCAGAGAGTTGTGCCAGACATGGGGCTGCTCTAACTTAGGGAGATAGTATATGGTGGGAATCTCGACCCTCTTTCATGAAAAATTTGGAAACCACTATACTACCTATTTTCGATTTGTTAACTAGATAACCATATTCAAGTAAAGGCCCTGTACTCCTATTTCTCGATCTATTTTGTTACTTTTGGTTCCATATAACTCTTATTCTTTTATTAATCAATTACCTTTAGAAAGAAAAAAAAAACATTCAGACTAATGCAAACTCACAAGTAGATGCATCCAATTAAGTGTTTTGCATTCATTCTAATGCGAGCTCGGTTGTAGATGCGTTAATACAATCAATCAAATGTTTTGCATTCATTCTAATGCAAGCTCACAAGTAGTTGCATTCAATCAAGTGCTTTGCATTCATTGAATCAATCAAGTGTTCTGCATTCATTCTAATTCATCAGTTCCTAAATATGTGTTTTTATCATCTTATAATATTTTGATTATGTCAAATTATATAATCAATAATGTACAAAACTCATTTTCTTATCGCTTTTTCAAGATACAAGCCTATTCTGGGCCAAATATCTCAAATGACAAGATCTAGACCCAAAAGGAACCTAAAAGAGATCCTATGGGACAACTGAGAAAAAGGGCCAAAAAGTCAACGGTCAAAGTCAAAGTGTACAGTCAAAGTCTACTCAGGTGTCTAAAAACTCAAAAGCTCAGGAAACACTCCAAGGCATCAAAAACCAAGGACTCAACTCAACCCTTTGCAAGACAAGGACTCCATGTTTTGCATTCATACTAATGCAAGCTCACAAGTAGATGCATTCAATCAAGTGTTTTGCATTCATTCTAATGCGAGCGAGCTTGTTGATGCGATAATTAATTCAATAAAGTGTTTTACATTTATTCTAATGCAAGCTTACAAGTAGATGCATTCAATCAAGTGTTTTGCATTCTTTCAATCAATCAAGTGTTTTGTATTCATTCTAATTGATCAGTTCCCAAATATGCATTTTTATCCTCTTGTAATTATTCAATTATGTCAAATTATATAATCAATAATGTACAATACTCATGTTCTTATCTCTTTTTCAGGATACAAGCCTATTATTGACCAAATATCATAAATGACGTGATCTAAAGCTAAAAGGAGGCTAAAAGGGATCTTATGGGACAACTGAGAAAAAGTGTCAAAAAGTCAACGATCAAAGTCAAAGTGTACAGTCAAAGTCAACTCAGGTGTCCAAAAACTCAAAAAAGCTCAGGAAATAGTCCAAGGCTTCAAAAACCAAGGACTCAACTTAACCCTTTGCAAGACAAGGACTCCATGTTTTGCATTCATACTAATGCAAGCTCACAAGTAGATGCATTCAGTCAAGTGTTTTGCATGCATTCTAATGCGAGCTCGCTTGTAGATTCATTAATTCAATCAATTAAGTGTTTTGCATTCATTCTAATGCTAGCTCACAAGTAGATGCATTCAATCAAGCTCTTTGCATTCATTAAATCAATCAAGTGTTTTGCATTCATTCTAATTGATCTATTCCCAAATATGAATTTTTATCCTTTTGTAATGTTTCGATTATGTCAAATTATATAATCAATAATGTACAAAACTCATGTTCTTATCGCTTTTTCAAGATACAAGGCTATTTTGGGCCAAATATCTCAAATGACATGATCTAGAGGCAAAAGGAACATAAAAGGGACCTTATGGGACAACTGAGAAAAAGCGTTGAAAAGTCAACGTCAAATTCAACGGTCAAAGACAACTCAAGAGTCCAAAAACTCAAAAGATCAAGAAACACTCCAAGGATACAAAGACTCAAGCCTTTGCAAGACAAGAATTCCATGTTTTGCATTCATTCAACTACAAGAACACACGTAGATGCATTCAATCAAGTGTTTTTCATCCATTCTAATGCAAGCTCGCTTGTAGTTGCGTTAATTTAATCAATCAAGTGTTTTGCATTCTTTTAATGCAAGCTCACAAGTAAATGCATTCAATCAAGTGTTTTGCATTCATTCTAATTGATCAATTCCCAAATATGCTTTTTTATGATCTTGTAATGCTACAATTTTGTCAAATTATATAATCAATAATGTACAAAACTCAAGTTCTTATCGCCTTTTCAGGATACAAGCCAATACTGGACGAAATACCTCAAATGATGTGATCTATAGCCAAAAGGAGTATAAAAGGGGCCTTACGGGACAACTTAGAATAAGTGCCAAAAAGTCAACGGTCAAAGTCAACTAAAGGGTTCAATAACTCAAAAGCACAAGAAACACTCCAAGGCTTCAAGGACCAAGGACTCAACTCCACCCTTGGCAAGACAAGGACTCTATGTTTTCATTATCAAAACAATAATACCTAGTTCTATACATCAAACACCTTCCCCAAAACAATACATGAACGAAAAAAAAAGTGGGGTTTCCTCCATCACCATTCTTCCCACATCGATTAAAGGTAAGCAACTTTAAAACCCCAACTCTCCACGAATCTCAACATGTCACAAATGCAAGCTCACACGTAGATGCATTCAACCAAGTCTTTTGCATTCATTCAATCAATAAGGTGTTTGCATTCATTCTAATGCAAGCTCACACGTAGATGCATTTAATCAAGTGTTATGCATTCATTCTAATGCAAGCTTGCCTATAGTTATGTTCATTCAATCAATCAAGTGGTTTGCATTCTTTTTAATGCAATCTCGCACGTAGATGCATTCATTCAAATGTTTTGAATTAATTATAATACAAGCTCACTTGTAGATTCATTCAATCAAGTGTTTTGCATTCATTCTAACGCAAACTCGCTTGTAGATACGTTAATTCAATCAATCAAGTGTTTTGCATTCATTCTAAAGCAAGTTTACAAGTATCTTGCATTCAATCAAGTGTTCTACATTCATTCAATCAATCAAGTGTTTTATATTCATTCTAATTGATCAGTTCCTAAATATGCATTTTTATGCTCTTGTAATGATTCAATTATGTCAAATTATATAATCAATAAAGTACAAAACCCATGTTCTTATCCCATTTTCAGGATACAAGCCTATTCTGGACCAAATACTTCAAATGACGAGATCTAAGCCCAAAAGAAGTCTAAAAGAGACCTTATGGGACAACTGAGAAAAAGTGCCAAAAAGTCAACGGTCAAAGTCAAATTCTACTCAGGTGTCTAAAAACTCAAAAGCTCGGGAAACACTCCAAAGCATCAAAAACCAAGGACTCAACTCAACCCTTTGCAAGACAAGGACTCCTTGTTTTGCATTCATACTAATGCAAGCTCACAAGTGGATGTATTCAATCAAGTGTTTTGCATTCATTCTAATGCGAGCGAGCTTGTAGATGCATTAATTAATTCAAGCAAGTGTTTTACATTCATTCTAATGCAAGCTTACAAGTAGATGCATTCAATCAAGTGTTTTGCATTCTTTCAATCAATCAAGTGTTTTGTATTCATTCTAATTGATCAGTTCCAAAATATGTGTTTTTATCCTCTTGTAATGATTCAATTATGTCAAATTATATAATCAATAATGTACGAAACTCATGTTCTTATCTCTTTTTCAGGATACAAGCCTATTCTGGACCAAATATCATAAATGACGTGATCTAGAGCCAAAAGGAGCCTAAAAGGGATCTTATGGGACAACTGAGAAAAAGTGCCAAAAAGTCAACGATCAAAGTCAAAGTGTACGGTCAAAGTCAACTCAGGTGTCCAAAAACTCAAAAAAGCTCAGGAAACAGTCCATGGCTTCAAAAACCAAGGACTCAACTGAACCCTTTCCAAGACAAGGACTCCATGTTTTGCATTCATACTAATGCAAGCTCACAAGTAGATGCATTCAGTCAAGTGTTTTGCATGCATTCTAATGCGAGCTCGCTTGTAGATGCATTAATTCAATCGATCAAGTGTTTGACATTCATTCTAATGCTAGCTCACAAGTAGATGCATTCAATCAAGTTCTTTGCATTCATTGAATCAATCAAGTGTTTTGCATTTATTCTAATTGATCTGTTCCCAAATATGCATTTTTATCCTCTTGTAATGTTTCGATTATGTCAAATTATATAATCAATAATGTACAAAACTCATGTTCTTATCGCTTTTTCAAGATACAAGGCTATTCTGGGCCAAATATCTCAAATGACATGATCTAGAGGCAAAAGGAACATAAAAGGGACCTTATGGGACAACTCAAGGGTCCAAAAACTCAAAATATCAGGAAACACTCCAAGGCTTCAAGGACTCAACCTTTTGCAAGACAAGGATTCCTTGTTTTGCATTCATTCAAATACAAGAACACACATAGATGCATTCAATCAAGTGTTTTGCATCCATTCTAATGCAAGCTCGCTTGTAGTTGTGTTAATTCAATCAATCATGTGTTTTGCATTTATTCTGATGCAAGCTCATAAGTAGTTGCATTCAATCAAGTGTTTTGCATTCATTCTAAATTATCAATCCCCAAATATGTGTTTTTATCCACTTGTAATGCTTCAATTTTGTCAAATTATGTAATCAATAATATACAAAACTCATGTTCTTATCGTTTTTTCAGTATACAAGCCAATACTAGACGAAATACCTCAAATGACGTGATCTAGAGCCAAAAAGGATTCATCGAACTGGAAGGGATGCAAAAAGGATTGGAACATGCGCAGAGGTATAATATCAAGAAAGTTAGAGCACAAACAGACTCAACGAACGTGATTAGCTTCTTAAAGAAAGAAAAGAATCAGCCATGGAGAGTGAAGAAGCTACTTGAAGACATTAGGAAAAGAACTAGTATTTTAGAAGTTTTTTCTATAATACATGTCTTTAGAGAGTGTAATAAGTTAGCTGATAGTTTAGCAACTAATATTCCAACTGTTTCGCTTATTGAACTCACCCCTAGCTCTTTTTCTGAAGATATAAAGAAAATTGTGTAAGAAGATGCTAGTGGGAAAGAGTATTTAAGATTGTAATAATTTATCTTTTTATCATCTTTGAGGAAGGGGTAGGGGACCACTTAATTAAAAAACCTGGCTTACCCATAAAAAAAAAATGCCTTATTGGACAACTTAGAAAAAGTGTCGAAAAGTCAACGGTCAAAGTGAACAGTCAAAGTCAACTAAAGGGTCCAATAACTCAAAAGCTCAAGAAACACACCAAGGCTTGAAGGACCTAGGACTCAACTCAACCCTTGGCATGACAAGGACTCCATGTTTTCATTATCAAAACAATAATACCTAGTTCTTAACATCAAGCACCTTCCCAAAAACAATAGAGGATCAAAAAAAAAGTTGGGTTTTCTCCATCACAATTCTTCCCACATAGATTTAAGATGAACAGCTTTAAAACCCCAACTCTCCACGAATCTCAACTTTTCACTAATGCAAGCTCACACTTAGATGCATTCAACCAAGTGTTTTGCATTCATTCAATCAATAAGGTGTTTACATTCATTCTAATGCAAGCTCACACGTAGATGCATTCAATCAAGTGTTTTGCATTCATTCTAATGCAAGCTTGCTTGTAGACGAGTTCATTCAATCAATCAAGTGGTTTGCATTCTTTTTAATGCAATCTCGCACTTAGATACATTCAATCAAATGTTTTGAATTCATTCTAATCAAAGCTCACACGTAGATGCATTCAATCAACTAATTTGCATTCATTCTAATGCAAGCTCGCTTGTAGATATGTTAATTCAATCAATCCAGTGTTTTGCATTCATTCTAATGAAAGCTTACAAGTAGATGCATTCAATCAAGTGTTTTGTATTCATTCAATCAATCAAGTGTTTTGTATTCATTCTAATTGATTAGTTCCTAAATATGCATTTTTATGCTCTTGTAATGAATCAATTATGTCAAATTATATAATTAATAATGTACAAAACCCATGTTCTTATTGAGTTTTCAGGATACAAGCCTATTCTGGACCAAATACCTCAAATGACGTGATCTACACCCAAAAGGAGCCTAAAAGAGATCTTATGGTACAACAGAGAAAAAGTGCCAAAAAGACAACGCTCAGAGTGTACGGTCAAAGTCTACTCAGATGTCTAAAAACTCAAAAGCTGAGGAAACCCTCCAAGGCTCCAAAAACCAAGGACTCAACTCAACTCTTTGCAAGACAAGGACTCCATGTTTTGCATTCATACTAATGCAAGCTCACAAGTACATGCATTCAATCAAGTGTTTTGCATTTATTCTAATGCGAGCTCACTTGTAGATGCGTTAATTAATTCAATCAAGTGTTTTACATTCATTCTAATGCAAACTTACAAGTAGATGCATTCAATCAAGTGTTTTGCATTCTTTCAATCAATCAAGTGTTTTGTATTCATTCTAATTGATCAGTTCCCAAATATGCATTTTTATTCTCTTGTAATGATTCAATTAGGTCAAATTATATAATCAATTATGTACGAAACTCATGTTCTTGTCGCTTTTTCAGGATAAAAACCTATTTTGGACCAAATACCTTAAATGACGTGATCTAGAGCCAAAAGGAGCCTAAAAGGGATCTTTTGGGTCGACTGAGAAAAATTGCCAAAAAGTCAATGGTCAAAGTCAAAGTGTATGGTCAATGTCTACTCAGGTGTCCAAAACTCACAAAAGCTCATGAAACACTCCAAGGCTTCAAAAACCAAGGACTCAACTCAACCTTTTGTAAGACAAGGACCCCATGTTTTGTATTCTTACTAATGCAAGCTCACAAGTAGATGCATTCAATCAAGTGTTTTGCATTCCTTCTAATGCGAGCTCGCTTATAGGTGGGATAATTCAATCAATCAAATATTTTGCATTCATTCTTATACAAGCTCACAAGTAGATGATTTTTTTTTTTTTTTTTTTTTGGTGGGTAAGCGGGGTTTTTTAATTAAGAGGTCCCCTACCCCTTCGTCATAGAGGAGAATAAAAGATTTTGAACTATTACAATCTTAAATACTCTTTCCCACTAGCATCTTCAAACACAATTTTCTTTATATCTTCAGAAAAAGAGCTAGGGGTGAGTTCAATGAAGTAAACAGCTGGGATAGCGGCAGCTAAGCTATCCGCTAACCTATTACATTCTCTAAACACATGCATTATAGAAAAATATTCTAACATACTAATTCTCTTCCTGATGTCTTCCATAAGCTTCTTTATCCTCCATGGTTGTTTTCCAGTTTTTCTTAGATATCTTATAACATTTGTTGAGTCTATTTGTGCTTTCACCCTCCTTATATTATTCCTCTTTGCAAGTTCTAACCCTTGCTGCAGCCCTTCAAGTTCAATGAAAGCAATTGTAGCGAAGTGTGATTTGCCTCTTGCTGCTACCATGACCGTACCTTGATTATCTCTGAGTGCTGCAACCCACCCACCTTCTATCCCTTGAAGCGTCCCATCTGTGCTTAAGTTCACTATGTCTGGTCCCGCTCGCTCCCATTTTACCTTCTGAGCTTTTGATTTCGCTGTTTCCACATACAAATTCCACCTTCCCATGAAGTCGTCTCTTTCCAAGCCTGCTGGCATCTTTGTTGTGATCGACCTTAGCTTAGTTCTCACATCTCTACTAATTTGATGAACCACCTGATCCAAAAATCGAGTTTCAAGTTTGAAAATTCTGCTACATCTTTGTCACAGCCCGAATTTCTAAACAATAACAAAGTGAATATTTGAAATATAAATATCTCAAACATCACTAGGTTCACTTGTTTAAAAACCCAGACTATGACGGGGGATACTACACATACAAAACCCAAACAGCCATGTCATAAAAGAAACAACTTAAATTAAAATAATCCCAATAATTATCCGCCATTGCTTTATTAAGATATCATCCGTCCAAATAAAACATCAAACAAACTCTCAAAATAAAATTCCTCACTACCATGTTCTCATGCCATGCAAAAGGTAAACTACGTTATTACATCCTTTCACTAAGAATCAGACCTAACAAAAGAACTAACGGACTACTCCAGGCAAGAATCCAAATCACACGCCGCAGCTCCACTGCCTTCCACCTATGTTCCCAAGAACACACCCACGTTGCCAAAACAAAGCAAACATGGGTCAACAAAATGGAATTTGCTGGTATGAGTAGACTAACCACATATAAATATTATCATACTTTAATTATCCAAACAATCACTTTATATTTTCCCATAACTTAATCATTTTCAGCTTGAAAGACAGGTAGTTCCGTCATTTCAACCAGCATAGTTTCTTCCCAAGCAAGACTTCCATTCTATTAACTCATTATCATAATTCGTTTTAATAACTAGGTAACTGAATTAAAACTTACCGATATCCACTTCTGGATAAGGGTAGGACTGCGTCCCTGCACAAAATATTATTAAGTCCTACCCTCCTGCAAAAGAAAGTTAGTAATTTTATATAACATATGTACATATCCTATAGGTATACAAATGCAAGTCCAAGCACACCCGTACAATCAATGAATACAACTAACCTGCAAGGCGAATACCTTAGTTCCTCTCTGGGGCAGTCCGAACAATCTAGTCATTCATGACACGTTCAATGAATACCGGGTCATTCATGACACAGTCAATGAATACCTAATTATAACACTAACGGGCCATTTATGACACATTCAATAAATGCCCACCTATCACATGACATCTTCAGTCATAAGTCTCATTTCCAAAACTTGATGCGTGGAGAGATCTACAAGGGTGCGGTAAATTGTTTACGCATTATCAAACTTTATTGTATATATCATTATTCAGATAACGTAGGAGTATCTTGTTTCATGTATTTTTGGTTTACGCGTTATTAATTATATGGATGTCTAAGTGTCATAACGTTGCATATCATAAAATACTGCAAAATCATATAGTAGTTAATACACGTATATATAGAAAGGTCTTAGCCTAAAGCCAAGAATGCTAATAGCCCTAGACCTATCCTAATAGACCGAATCATAATTCGAGTTAAAAGTCAAACTGGGCCAATTGGTCATAGTCAACCCTGGTTAATAGTCAAAGTCAACTCTGGTCCTAAACCGATTAGGTAAACTGACCAGGTTCAATAACTTAAGCCTTAACCCGACCCATAAATTGATTTGGCCCAACTTGAAATATCTAACTGAAACAGATACTATGGACCAGCCCACTAAAACTTAAAATACTGATTTGGCCCAACTATACGATCCACTTAAAATACTATGGACCAACCCACATAAAACTTAAAACCGGCCCAAAACAAAAGTTGAATTTCGGCCCAACTAAAAAAAGAGAAACAGGATCGCTATCTTTTCTTCTTCCTCGCCAGAACGCCTCCACCACCGATCAACCACCGCCAGCCACAGCTCGCCACCACTTTTCAACCTAGCGGTTTGCTTCCTTTTTAAAAACCCTACATACCTATACCAACCAATCTCAATTCCCTTATACAATGAAAAACTCGAATCTACGCCATTAATGTCTGTAAAAGCTTCCCCTCACACTCTCCAGTACCCAATCTCCCTTCAACAATCAACCATCCAAACTACAACCTAACCTCACAACAAAACCAACAAAACAAATTATTCAAACAATCAAAATCATGACGATTTGGTTGTTATTTTTTTTGAACGCCATTACTGCTCCTCCCGAGCTTCAACAGTCCAATCTCACGACACCAACAAATTGCCATCAATACCAATCAAAGAAACGCCTAGATACTTATCTAGTTCCACCAAGACAATTACAGTAATCATAAACAAATTATGTATTCGTTTTATTTCAAAGGATTGGGGCAGATTTTCTGTCGACAATCTCGAACCAACAATAACAGTAGTTAAACCATGTAAAATTTATCATGTGAACACAATAGGTATTCTCCAATTCCTCCACATAGATACAGAGAGAGTAAACACAGAAACTTAACATGAGCAAGAAAAAAAACCGATAGATTATAACTTTGTCGGTAAACCCAAAACATGCTGTAAAAGTAAGAAAATTTCATGTTTAAATGAATTGAGGTATTTTCTACTCACCTGTAGCGCGCTCCGACTATCAGCTAGGTAAAAGAAAAACTTCCTTTTCTGTTGTCAGCAAGATCTCCAACAAGAAACTTCTCTTCTCCCTTTCCTCTCTGTGAAACTCTCTTTTCTGTAAAACTCTCTGTTTTTTACCCACCCTATTTTTTTCGTTTCTGTTCTTAAAAACCCCCGAAATAGGGAAGAGGGTTTATCCGATAAACCCACGTCTCCTATTTCCACTAACACTTATCCTATTTTATTTTATCTATTATCTATTATCTATTATTATTAGGAAAAATAAAAGAATAAAACACGGGGTGTTATAATATACACACCTTAAAAGGATCTCGTCCCGAGATTCAAGGTAGAGTGTAGATTAACCAAACAAACCGTACGTCAAACAATAAATCTGTATAGCGTATAAAGTTAACAGATTATATCCCAACAACTAAACTTTAATAATGTAGAACATGTCAGCAGGGAGATTAAATTAAACACATCATTTATCGCTTGCACCCAATGATCATAGTAAACCAATATCAGAAATGATACATACGTGTATACGCAAGTATACACACCTTAAAAGGAATAAACGTAATTAGTTTCTTTAATTGTCAACACTTAAGTAAACTCATTATTTTTCAATTTATCAAAACTTATATTCTTCGATGTAAATCATACTAAGAAGGCAAGGTAGTTCCTCTCACACCGAGGCAATCAATTCCTTTCTTAGTATTTCCCAACTAGTCCAAGCATTCCACATTTAATATACATCTACGGTCAAAGTCTACTCAGATGTGTAAAAACTCAAAAGCTCAGGAAACCCTCCAAGGCTTCAAAAACCAAGGACTCAACTCAACCCTTTGCAAGACAAGGACTCCATGTTTTGCATTCATACTAATGGAAGCTCACAAGTGCATGCATTTAATCAAGTGTTTTGCATTCATTCTAATGCGAGCTCGCTTGTAGATGCGTTAATTAATTTAATCAAGTGTTTTACATTCATTCTAATACAAGCTTACAAGTAGATGCATTCAATCAAGTGTTTTGCATTCTTTCAATCAATCAAGTGTTTTGTATTCATTCAAATTGATCAGTTCCCAAATATGCATTTTTATTCTCTTGTAATGATTCAATTATGTCAAATTATATATTCAATAATGTATGAAACTCATGTTCTTGTCGCTTTTTCAGGATACAAGCCTATTCTGGACCAAATACCTTAAATGACGTGATCTAGAGCCAAAAGGAGCCTAAAAGGGATCATATGAGACAACTAAGAAAAAGTCCCAAAAAGCCATCGGTCAAAGTCAAAGTGTATGGTCAATGTCTACTCTGGTGTCCAAAACTCACAAAAGCTCAGGGAACACTCCAAGGTTTCAAAAACCAAGGACTCAACTCAACCTTTTGCAAGACAAAGGACCCCATGTTTTGTGTTCTTACTAATGCAAGCTCACAAGTAGATGCATTCAATCAAGTGTTTTGCATTCCTTTTAATGCGAGCTCGCTTGTAGATGGGATAATTCAATCAATCAAATATTTTGCATTTATTCTAATACAAGCTCACAAGTAGATGCATTCAATCAAGTGTTTTGTATTCATTGAATCATTAAACTGTTTTGTATTCATTCTAATTGTTCAGTTCCCAAATATGCGTTTTTATCCTCTTGTAATGTTTCGATTATGTCAAATTATATAATCAATAACGTATAGAACTCATGTTCTTATCGATTTTTTTAAAATACAAGCCTATTTTGGTCCAAATAACACAAATGACGTGATCTAGATCCAAAATGAACATAAAAGAGACCTTAGGGGACAACTGAGAAAAATCGTCGAAAAGTCAACGGTCAACAGTCAACGTCAAATTCAAGGGTCAAAGACAACTCACGGGTCCAAAAACTCAAAAGATCAGGAAACACTCCAAGGCTTCAAGGATTCAACCCTTTGCAAGACAAGGATTCAATGTTTTGCATTCATTCAAATACAATAACACACGTAGATGCATTCAATCAAGTGTTTTGCATCCATTCTAATTCAAGCTCGCTTGTAGTTGCATTAATTCAATCAATCATGTGTTTTGCATTCATTCTAATGCAAGCTCAGAAGTAGATGCATTCAATCAAGTGTTTTTCATTCATTCTAATTGATCAATTCCCAAATATGCATTTTTATCCTCTTGTAATGCTTCAATTTTGTCAAATTATACAATCAATAATGTACAAAACTTATGTTCTTATCGATTTTTCAACATACAAGACTATACTAGACGAAATACCTCAAATGACGTCATCTAGATCCAAAAGGAGCCTTACATCTATAGCATTCATCGAACTGGAAAGGATGCAAAAAAGATTGGAAATATCCATAAAGTTAGAGCACAAACATACTTAACGAACGTGATTAGCTTCTTAAAGAAGGAAAAGAATCAGCCATGGAGAGTGAAGAAGCTACTTGAAGACATTAGGAAAAGAACTAGTATTTTAGAAGTATTTTCTATAATACATGTGTTTAGAGAGTGTAGTAAGTTAGTTGATAGTTTAGCAGCTAATATTCCAACTATTTCGTTCATTGAACTCACCCCTAGCACTTTTTCGAAAGATATAAAGAAAATTGTGTAGGAAGATGCTTGTGGGATAGAGTATTTAAGATTGTAATAATTTAATCTTTTTATCCTCTTTGAGGAAGGGGTAGGGGACCTCTTACTTAAAAAACACCGCTTACCTATCAAAAAAAAAAGGGGGGGGGCCTTATGGGACAACTTAGAAAAAGTGCAAAAAAGTCAATGGTTAAAGCCAACAGTCGAAGTCAAATTCAACGGTCAAAGTCAACTAAAGGGTCCAATAACTCAAAAGCTCAAGAAACACTCCAAGGCTTCAAGGACCTAGGACTCAACTCAACCCTTGGCAAGACAAGGAATTCATGTTTTCCTTATCAAAACAATAATACCTAGTTCTATACATCAAACACCACCCCAAAAACAATAAAGGAACAAAAAAAAAGTGGGGTTTTCTCCATCACCATTCTTCCCATATAGATTTAAGATGAACAACTTTAAAACCCCAACTCTCCACGAATCTCAATACGTCACTAATGCAAGCTCACACATAAATGCATTCAACCAAGTGTTTTGCATTAATTCAATCAATAAGGTATTTGCATTCATTCTAATGCAAGCTCACACCTAGATGCATTCACTCAAGTGTTTTGTATTCATTCTAATGCAAGCTTGCTTGTAGACGTGTTCATTCAATCAATCAAGTGGTTTGCATTCTTCTTATTGCAATCTCGCATGTAGAACCATTCAATCAAATGTTTTGAATTTATTCTAATGCAAGCTCACACGTAGATGCATTCAATTAATTGTTTTGCATTAATTCTAATGCAAGCTCGCTTGTAGATATGTTAATTCAATCAATCCAGTGTTTTGCATTCATACTAATGTAAGCTTACAAGTAGATGCATTCAATCAAGTGTTTTGCATTCATTCAATAAATCAAGTGTTTTGTATTCATTCTAATTGATCAGTTCCTAAATATGCGTTTTTATGCTCTTGTAATGATTAAATTATGTCAAATTATATAATCAATAATGTACAAAACCCATGTTCTTATCGTGTTTTCCGGATACAAGCCTATTCTGTACCAAATACCTCAAATGACGTGAACTAAACCCAAAACAAGCCTAAAGGAGATCTTATGGGACAACTGGGAAAAACTGTCAAAAAGTCAACAGTCAAAGTCAAAGTTTACTCAGGTGTTTAAAAACTCAAAAGCTCAGGAAACACTCCAAGGCTTCAAAAACCAAGGACTCCCATGTTTTGCATTCATACTAATGCATGCTCACAAGTACATGTATTCAATCAAGTGTTATGCATTCATTTTAATATGAGCTCGGTTGTAGACGCATTATTTAATTCAATCAAGTGTTTTACAATCATTCTAATGCAAGTTTACAAGTAGATGGATTGAATTAAGTGTTTTGCATTTATTCAATCAATCAAGTGTTTTGTATTCATTCTAATTGATCAATCCCAATTATGTATTTTTATCCTCTTGTAATGATTCAATTATGTCAAATTATATAATCAATAATGTACGAAACTCATGTTCTTATCGCTTTTTCAAGATACAAGTCTATTTTGGACCAAATACCTTAAATGACGTGATCTAGAGTCAAAAGGAGCCTAAAAGGGATCTTAAGGGACAACTGAGAAAAATTGCCAAAAATTCAACGGTCAAAGTCAAAGTGTACGGTCAATGTCTACTTAGGTGTCCAAAAACTCAAAAAAGCTCAGGAAACACTCCAAGGCTTCAAAAACCAAGGACTCAACTCAAACCTTTGCAAGACAAGGACCCCATGTTTTGCATTCATACTAATGCAAGCTCACTAGTAGATGCATTCAATCAAGTGTTTGGCATTCATTATAATGCAAGCTCGCTTGTAGATGCGTTAATTCAATCAATTAAATGTTTTGCATTCATTCTAATGCAAGCTATAGATGCATTCAATCAAGTATTTTGTATTCATTGAACATTTCAAGTGTTTTGCATTCATTCTAATTGTTCCGTTCCCAAATATGCATTTTTATCCTCTTGTAATATTTCAATTATGTCAAATTAAATAATCAATAATGTACAAAACTTATGTTCTTATCGCTTTTTTCAGGATATAAGCCTATTCTGGGCCAAATAACTCAAATGACGTGGTCTAGAGCCAAAAGGAACATAAAAGGGAACTTATGGGACAACAGAGAAAAAGTGTCGAAAAGTCAACAGTCAAAGTCAACAGTCAACGTCAAATTCAACGGTCAAAGACAACTCAGGGGTCCAAAAACCCAAAAGATCAGGAAACACTCCAAGGCTACTCCATGTTTTTGCACACACGTAGATGCATTCAATCAAGTGTTTTGCATCCATTCTAATGCAAGCTCGCTTGCAGTTGTGTTAATTCAATCAATCAAGTGTTTTGCATTTATTCTAATGCAAGCTCACAAGTAGATGCATTCAATTAAGTGTTTTGCATTCATTCTAATTGATCAGTTCCCAAATATGTGTTTTTATCCTCTTGTAATGCTTCAATTTTGTCAAATTATATTATCAATAATGTAGAAAACTCATGTTCTTATTATCTCTTTTTGAGGATACAAGCCAATACTGGAAGAAATACCTCAAATGACGTGATCTAGAGCCAAAAGGAGCCTAAAAGGGGCCTTATGGGACAACTTAGAAAAAGTGCCGAAAAGTTAACGGTCAAAGTCAAGAGTCGAAGTCAATTTCAGCGGTCAAATTTAACTAAAGGGTCTAATAACTCAAAAGCTCAAAAAACACTCCAAGGCTTCAAGGACCAAGGACTCAACTCAACCCTTGGCAAGACAAGGACTCCATGTTTTCAGTATCAAAACAATAATACCTAGTTCTATACATCAAACACCATCCCAAAAACAATAGATGAACAAAAAAAAAGTGGGGTTTTCTCCATCACCATTCTTCCCACTTAGATTTAAGATGAACAACTTTAAAACCCCAACTCTCCACGAATCTCAACATGTCACTAATGCAAGCTCACACGTAGATTTTTTTTTTTTTTTTTTTTTATTGGTAAGCGGGGTTTTTTAATTAAGTGGTCCCCTAACCCCTTCTTCGTAGAGGATAAAAAAATTGAATTATTACAATCTTAGATACTGTTTACCACTAGCATCTTCAAATATAATTTTCTTTACATCTTCCGAAAAGGAACTAGGAACTAATTCTATGTTGCTAGTCTTTGGAATATTCTTAGCTAGCGCATCCACCAACCTATTAGTTTCCCTAAGTACATGATTAATTTTAAAATGCACAAAATGCTCTTGCAATCTCTGAATCCTTCTAATCATAGTTTATGCTGCCCATGGGTGCTTTTTGTTCTTATTCAGGAATGAAATTACACTTGTAGAATCTGTCTGTACCTCAATCTTTGTGATGCCATATCGCACTGCCATCCATAGCCCCTGTTGTACTGCTTGTAGCTCTATTAGTGCAATGTCATGCAGTGTCGTGTTGCCATGACTTGCAGCTTTAACTTCTCCCTTATCATTTCGTAAAGCAGCTGCCCATCCACCCTCATTACCTTGTAGCGTCCTATCTGTGTTAAGGTTCCAAATATCTTTGTCTGCTCTCACCCAGCTACAGTACTCGTGTCTCCTCTGTTTCGCGCCAATCTGAATATTCCATTTATCCATAAACTTCTGCGCATTCGGCCCTTCCTCCATTCGAATATTCATTCCCAGTAACTTCGTTCTAACATCTCCCATCACGTCATCAACCACCTAATGTTCATCTGCGTGTTTGTTATAAAAAATGCGGTTATTTCTAGTTCTCCATATCCAATATATAAAAGCATTCCACATCAACCTGTTTCCATCTTGTTCACATCCTTTACCTTGTGTCGTCATTTGAATCCAATGTAGCTCACCTTGCCATGTTTGGTCGATTGCGCGATGGTATCCCATTCTCTGAAGCAGAATTCTCCATATTGTGTTCCCGAACTGACAATGATGGAAGAGATGATCTTCTGTCTCTATTCCTTGCCAACATAATACATAACAATCAGTTTGTACTATCTTCCATTCTTTCAGTTTTTGTAGTGTCTTGAGCCCTCCCCTCAGAGCCATCCAACTGATGAAGGAATGACGCGGTATTCTATTTGGAAACCATACCAGCTGCCTCCACTGAACTATTTGTTTCACACTTCACAGAGCCTCATATGTATCTTTCATACAGTAATCCCCATGTATCGATGATGTCCATACAATTTGGTCTTTTTTTCCCCATGATCTCCACCTGTTTAATCTCTCTCAGAAATTCAGTGAAATGAGTTTGAATGTGTGGTGGTATATACCAGTTGCCCTCCTCAATAAAATCAGATACCTTGTCGTTCACGTGGCATGTGTTGTTATATAATAATGCTTGAGGGAATTTTGTTCTCAGTATCCCTTTAGCACTCCATGGCTCATTCCAAAAGCTGGTCTCTTACCCATTGCCAATTTGATGAATAATAATGTCTGCGGCTTCCTTTCTACACTTTAGAATATTCTTCCAACTCCACGAGCAGTCATGCGGAGTCTTTAGTAACCAGAAACTCCTCTCTTTTATCAAGTTCTTGTATACCCACTTCACCCATAAGTTCTCTGCCCTTGTAACAATCTTCCAGACATGTCTCATATTGGTACGCTTGATTGTGGCGGTTTGAATGCCCAATCCTCCTTCTTTATAAGGATAACACATGTCATCCCATCCAATCAGTGCATGGGACTGAGCACAATCTGGCCCTATCCATAGGAAGTTCCTACACAATCTATTTATGTCATCATATGTCTTCTGTGGTATAGTGAATGACGCCAACCAATACACACTTAAATTGTTTATAACAGCCTTGATCAACTGTAGCCTTCCTGCATATGAAAGTAACTTCCCCTTCCAGCTTTGGATTCTCTTTGTGACTTTGAGTAGCAAAGGGCCACAATCAACCGATCTCAATCTTGTAGTGATTAAAGGTAGTCCCAGGTATTTCACAGGCAATACTCCTCTTTCGAACTGTAGTGTTTGCTCAATCTCCATGCAAGTGGCATCATCCACTCCTGCAAAGAAAATGTTGCTCTTATGGAGGTTAACTTCAAGCCCTGAGGCCATTTTAAAACGTTTCAGATTCTGCTTGAGCTATACTACAGATTGTACATCCCCATACATGAATGCCATCAGATCATCTGCAAAAGGCAAGTGGGTAATAGCAGGGTCTATACACTTGTGATGTAATTTGTACTGGCCATTACTCACACTATGCATCATGATATTAGAGAATAAATCCATGACTAGTACAAATAAAGAAGGTGATATGGGATCACCCTGTCGAATCCCTCTTCTCCCTCTAAAATACCCATAAGAAGAGTCATTAATCATTATGGAATAGGAAGCTGTTTCCACACAAGCTTTAACCCAGCTGATAAACCTCTCTAGCATACCCATTCGTCTCATAACAAATTCCACTGCTTCCCACCTAACCGAATCATATGCCTTTTTCAGATCAATTTTTACAGCACATCTAGGGGGATGATGATCTCGATGATAATTATGCATAATTTCATGAGATAATAAAATGCTATCCTATATACTCCTTCCAGTAATGAAGGTTGATTGATTGGGGTTAATCACCTTAGGCATCAAGTCTTTCATTCTTCTTGTCATGACTTTTGTTATGCATTTATACATCACTCCACAACATGCAATAGGCTTATAATCGCCCAGAGAAGTAGGTATATGAACCTTAGGGATGAGAGTGATACTGGTGGAATTTACCTCACTTAGCATCTGGCTGGCATGGAAGAAATTCTTTGCTGCCTTAATAAATTCATCTCCAATAATTCGCCATGTGCACTTATAGAAGAAGGGTGAGAACCCGTCACTACCCGGTGCTTTATCACTGCCAATATCCGCAAGTGCTTCTATTATCTCATCTCGAGTCACTTCTCTTTGTAGATTATCAAAATCTACTGTATCAATATGTCGCCTGGGTGCCATAGCTTGAAAACCAGCGAAATCCACTACTTGCATGTTACTTGGACTGTATAGGGCAGTATAAAAAGCCACACATTCTTCCCCAATAGCACTGCTATCTTGTATCACATTTCCATCCACATCTTTTAAACATGAGATCTTATTATTTACTCTTCTCGATTGCATAGATTTGAAGAAGTACTTAGTGTTGTTGTCGCCTAGCACAATCTCTTGATCCCTCGACTTTTGCCTGACCATCTCCTCCTCTGAAGTAATAGCTTGTACATGGGTTGTGATTGCTTCTCTTTCTTTTCTACTAAGGTCTCGATCCCTTGGCTGTGCTTGAAGTTTTGTTTGAATCATATCCATCGCTGCCTTAGTTTCTTTAACTCTATTAGCCACATCCCCTACTTGTTCTCTATTCCACTGTATAAGTGCCGCCTTAGTTAATTTAAGCTTCTTCATGAAGACAAACTTAGGGTTACCCACCACTGCACTTTGCCACGCCTTCTCTACTGTATTCATAAAGTCTCTCTCCTTATACCAAAAGTTAAAGAATCTGAAAGCTTTCCTTTTTTGATTTCGTTGTGCAACTGACCTCACAACAATAGCTGAATGATCTGATACAGGTCCTGTGTTTAAAAAATCAGCCTCATGATCCCCATATTCTCTTATCCACTCTGCATTGCCCATAACTCTATCAATCTTACAGCTGATCCTATCATCTTGTTTGTTCGACCATGTTAAGTAATTACCTTTTCTTTTGATGTCCACCAGTCCTGCAACATTCACACAATCTAATAGATCCGCAAAGTGATATGGTCTGACCTCTACCCATCCTACCTTCTCTTGTGCACTTAATATTAAGTTAAAGTCCCCCATTAGAATCCATGGCTTCTGGACGGTACATGATAGGTCCACAATGGTCCTCCATAGCTGCCTCCTTGTATTCATATCCGTGCTACCATACACCACAGTCACTATGAATTCCTCCCCCGCAATTGTTGCCACTTCCATAGTAATTTGATGATCATCTTTTTGCGTTAGCTTAGCTTCGCACTCTCTCGGATTCCAGCAAATCCAAATATTACCCAATTTATCTCCATTATCATTGCACTCCAAGTTCCATTCTGTGAAAGCTTTGTTGAATACTTTGTCTCGATTCTTTTTCTTGACTCTGGTTTCTACTAAACCCATCAGGCTTATATCAAACTTCCTCACCATCTCCCGGACTTCAACTTGCTTAAAAGCTTTGTTGAACCCCCTCATGTTCCAGCAAGCTTTATTTATCATTAAGGGGGTGAGAGAGGGTTAAAAGACTAGCTTTAGTCTTTTCTTTGTTTACCACTTCACTTTGAACTGCTGCTCTAGTTACCTTGTGCTTCATCTCGGTGATCTCTTGCACAACAGCTGCACTTTCCTCTTCCTCTGCTGTGACCACAAGATGCTTAAACATATTCTCTCCCTGCTGTTCATCAAGTAGTAGTCTACTACTATTCTCTTTACTTACGGGGATGTCTTTTACTTTTTCTCGATCATTTTGGTCATTGTTCCTCTCCAAACCAAGCACACCTTCTCCCTCTGCACTGTTTACAGTAGCTTTGTTCTTTACTTTGCATCTGTGTTTTCTCCCTGGCGATTCCCATCCACCACCATCTGTTACTTGTAGCAGTTCTTGAACTTCTGCCACTTCTAGCGTTGTGTTCTCTTTTTTATTTTCTGTTAGCTCTTCATTCTTTCTCATTACACTCTCTCCTTCTAAGTTTTTTGGCATCTCATTCACCTTTGGTTCCTTTTTCAGCCACACTGATTTCACTCCCATCTTAGTCTTAGGCTTTTCTGTTAGGGGCTATTTCGGACATGTCTACTTTGTGTGTCCAAAAACCTTGCATATCTGACAACAAGGTGGCTTCTAATTGTATTCGAAATCCACCTTGTATGCCTTTTTTTGGTCTAGAACCACTGGAATGCTTACTGGGTATGGGCAATCCGCATCAACCTCTATGCACACTCTTGCGTATGACGTTCTGGCCATGTTTTTTGTTAGGCAGTCTGTGAACATGGGCACTCCAATAGCACTTCCCACTTGGCGGAATCCATTTTTGTTCCACATTTCCATGGGTAGACCCTTAACCACAACCCATATAGGAATCGTTCGCAACTCTCGCGTTTCTACCTCCACAAAGAGTCTCCACGGCCTAACAACAAACAGTTTGCTTGCGATGTGAAATGAACCAATGTCCAATGCCGCTTTTCGATCATCATCCTTCTCAAACTGGAAAGTAAACATAGTATCACCATAAGGTTTCATGATGAAACTCTTCAATCGCCATGTCCTACTAACTATCTCCTTAACATAGTTGTAGCTCATCCTCTTCCCCACAAAAGACCCCACAACCAGATTTTCGAATTTTTTGTTGAATCCTGCGAATTGCGAACTTTGCACATGTATAATCGGCTTACCATTAACCATGGTTGGTGGTACATAACTTAGTTCTTCTTTACCTGCTGCCGTCTTCCCAATAATTTCTGCCCATGAGCTCTTAGCTTTTAAGTCTCCATTGTTCTGTTCCTGTGTTTCGTTCTCAATAGCAACATCCTCAAGTGCTATATCTGTACCAGCCACCAAGCTTCTTCCTTTTTCTAGCTGTGTTTCACTTTCTTTGTCTTTGCTATCCCTGTAAGTATGTCCCTCGCATGAACTTTCTGGTTTTTGTTTCGGCAACTCGTTCTCTGAAGCCGCATCCTCAAGATTTAGTTCTGTATCATCTTGTTTGGCCTGAGTGTCCACTCCTTTCTCATGTCTTTCTTCTCTTTCTAACCCTGTAATTTTCTTGTTAGCACTACCCACTAACCTTTCATTGCTTGTGCTCAATACAACTTCACCCCCTGATGCCCTTGTTGATTTAAAATATCTCTCAACATCATCCTGAAGTTTCTCTAGTGTTTCTTTGGTGTACTGCACTGATGTATCAGGTGACTTGCTTTCATTGGCTTCCTCTTCATGAATCTTCCACGCTATATCTAAAGCCAAGTCCTGCATCTTATGTTCTTCTATTTTGACATATCCAAAATTTTCAAGATTCAATCTTTTCCTGTACCGCTCCAAAGAACCCACTCCATACTTTTTCCTAAACACAGAAGTCATAAACTCCATTTCTTCTTCCTCACTCAATGGTGTGTCGTGGTCAGCATCATCTCCTTCCTTACGATCCCTAGATGGTGTGCTAGGGTTTGCAGCCTCTAAACTCCCTAAACCGTGTGTTTTTTTCATGTTTCCTAAAGTTTTTTGTAAAAAGACCTAACTACCCCTAAGGATAAAAAATCACCCCTTAGAAGTCCCCATTAACAAAGCAAGGATCAAATGCATCTACCCGTAGATTCTTTCAACCAAGTGCTTTGCATTCTTTTAATCAATAAGGTGTTTGAATTCGTTCTAATGCAAACTCACAGGTAGATGCATTCAATCAAATGCTTTGCATTCATTCTAATGCAAGCTCAGCTGTAGATGCGTTACTTTAATCAATCAAGTGTTTTGCATTCATTCTAATTTTTTTTTTTGATTGGAAAGCGAGGTTGTTGACGAGGTCCCCTACCCCTTTTTATTAATATAAAAGATCTGTTACAGCTTGTTACATTCTTACATATTGTTTCCCCACTGAATCATCATGAATGATTTTCCCTTACATCCTCCGGAAATAAGTTAACATCTAGTTCTATATATGTCGTTGTGGGAATAGTACTAGCAAGTGCGTCTGCTAACTTGTTGGCTACTCTATACACATGAGTTATAGTAAACTCTTCCATTTGCTCTCTCATTCGACTGATGCTCCTCATAATTTTTTCTGCTTGCCATGGGTGCTGACCCACGTTCTGAAAAAATGATAGCACATTTGTTGAATCAGTTTGTGCGTGAATGTACCTGAATTCATGATCAATAGCCATTCTCATTCCTTGCTCAACCCCTTGGAATTCTATTAGTGCTATAGATTGCTTGTCTGATCTTCCTTTTCTTGCCGCTTTAACCTGCCCATGCTCATCTCTTATTACCGCTGCCCATCCACCTCTCATCCCTTGCAAACTGCAATCGGTATTCAAGTTAAATGTTCCTTGAGCTGCGCGTTCCCATTTACAGTATCGCTGCTGCCTCTGTCTTGTATGCACTTCCACATTCCAAGTGTTTTGGAAATGCTGTTTTTCTGGCCCCTCCTCCATCTGAATTGCCATTGCTTGCAACTTTGTCTTCACATCGCATAAGATTAGTTGCACCACCTGATGAGATTGCCGCTGTTTGTTTTCAAATATCTTCTCATTGCGATTTCTCCATATCCAATATATGTATCCATTCCACACCAGCCTTAGAGAATCCTGTTTCGGCCCTTTCCCTGCTGCTATTTTCTGAACCCATTCGATTTCTTCACGCCAAGTATCAGCTTGTACTCTACTGAAACCCATTGATGTTAACAGACTTTTCCACACTGCCATCGAAAAAGAACATTCATGAAACAAGTGCTCTTCCGTCTCTGTCTCTGTCTAACACATGATGCAGCTGTCGGTGTCAACTTTCTTCCATTCCTTTAGCTTGTCGAGTGTTTTGAGCCCTTTATGCATCGCCATCCAGCTTATGAATGAATGTCTCGGAATTCGGTTTGAATACCAGACCAGTCGATGCCATGCTACTACTGGTCTCATCCCTCGCAATCCATCATAAGTATCTTTCACGCTATATTCCCCCTGAATCATGGTAGTCCATACAATTTTATCATCTCCACCCATTATTTCTACTTCGTCTTGCACCTGTTTAGCCACCATTCTAATGCAAGCTAGTAGATGCATTCAATCAAGTGTTTTGCATTCATTCATTAAAATCAAGTGTTTTATATTCATTCTAATTGATCAGTTCCTAATAATCATTTTTATGCTATTGTAATGATTCAATTATGTCAAATTATATAAACAATAAAGTACAAAACCCATGTTCTTATCGCATTTTCAGGATACAAGCCTATTCCGGACCAAATACCTCAAATGACGTGATCTAAACCCAAAAGGAGCCTAAAAGAGATTTTATGGGACAACTGAGAAAAAGTGCAAAAAAGTCAACGGTCAAAGTCAAAGTGTACGGTCAAATTATACTAAGGTGTCTAAAAACTGAAAAGCTCAGGAAACACACTAAGGCTTCAAAAACCAAGGACTCAGCTCAACCTTTTGCAAGACAAGGACTCCATGTTTTGCATTAATACTAATGTAAGCTCACAAGTAGATGCATTCAATCAAGTATTTTCCATTCATTCTAATGCGAGCTCGCTTGTAGATGCGCGTTAATTAATTCAAGCAAGTGTTTTACATTCATTCTAATGCAAGCTTACAAGTAGATATATTCAATCAAGTGTTTTGCATTCTTTCAATCAATCAAGTGTTTTGTATTCATTTTAATTGATTAGTTCCTAAATATGCATTTTTATGCTCTTGTAATGAATCAATTATGTCAAATTATATAATCAATAATATTCAAAACCCATGTTTTTATCGCGTTTTTAGGATACAAGCCTATTATGGACCAAATACCCTAAATGACGTGATCTAAACCCAAAAAGAGCCTAAAAGAGATCTTATGAGACACTTGAGAAAAAGTGCTAGAAAGACAACGGTCAGAGTGTACAGTCAAAGTCTACCCAGATGTCTAAAAACTCAAAATCTCAAGAAACCCTCCAAGGCTTCAAAAACCAAGGACTCAACTCAACCCTTTGCAAGACAAGGACTCCATGTTTTGCATTCATACTAATGCAAGCTCACAACTACATGCATTGAATCAAGTGGTTTGCATTCATTCTAATGCGAGCTCGCATGTAGATGCGTTAATAAATTCAATCAAGTGTTTTACATTCATTCTAATGCAAGCTTACAAGTAGATGCATGCAATCAAGTGTTTTGCATTCATTCAATCAATCAAGTGTTTTGAATTCATTCTAATTGATCAGTTCCCAAATATACATTTTTATCCTCTTGTAATGATTAAATTATGTCAAATTATATAATCAATAATGTACAAAACTCATATTCTTGTCGCTTTTTTAGGATACAAGCCTATTCTGGACCAAATACCTTAAATGACGTGATCTAGAGCCAAAAGGTATCTTATGCGACAACTGAGAAAAATGCCAAAAAGTCAACGGTCAAAGTCAAAGTATACGGTCAAAGTCTACTCAGGTGTCCAAAAACTCAAAAAGGCTCAGGAAACACTCCAAGGCTTCAAAAACCAAGGACTCAACTCAACCTTTTGCAAGACAAGGACTCCATGTTTTGCATTCATACTAATGCAAGCTCACAAGTAGATGCATTCAATCAAGTGTTTTGCATTCATTCTAATGCGAGCTCGCTTGTAGATGCGTTAATTCAATCAATCAAGTGTTTTGCATTCATTCTAATGCAAGCTCACAAGTAGATGTATTCAATCAAGTGCTTTTCATTCATTGAATCAATCAAATGTTTTGCATTCATTCTAATTTTTTTGTTCCCCAATATGTGTTTCTATCCTCTTGTACTGTTTCGATTATGTCAAATTATATAATCAATAATGTACAAAACTCATGTTCTTATCGCTTTTTCAAGATACAAGCTTATTCTGGGCCAAATATCTCAAATGACTTGATTTAGAGCCAAAAGGAACATAAAAGAGACCTTATGGGACAACCGAGAAAAAGTGTCGGAAAGTCAATGGTCAATAGTCAACGTCAAATTTAACGGTCAAAGACAACTCAAGGGTCCAAAAACTCAAACTATCAGGAAACACTCCAAGGCTTCAAGGACTCAACCCTTTGCAAGATAAGGATTCCATGTTTTGCATTCATTCAAATACAAGCACACACGTAGATACATTCAATCAAGTGTTTTGCATCCATTCTAATGCAAGCTAGTTTGTTGTTATGTTAATTCAATCAATCAAGTGTTTTGCATTCATTCTAATGCAAGCTCACAAGTAGATGAATTCAATTAAGTGTTTTGAATTCATTCTAATTGATCAGTTCCCAAATATGCGTTTTTATCCTCTTGTAATACTTCAATTTTGTCAAATTATATAATCAATAATGTACAAAACTCATGTTCTTATCGCTTTTTCAGGATACAAACCAATACTAGACGAAATATCTCAAATGACGTGATCTAGAGCCAAAAGAAGCCTAAAAGGGGCCATATGGGACAACTTAGAAAATGTGCCGAAAAGTCAACAGTCAAAGTCAACAGTCGAAGTCAAATTCAACTGTCAAAGTCAACTAAGGGGTCCAATAACTTAAAAGCCCAAGAAACACTCCAAGGCTTCAAGGACCAAGGACTCAACTCAACCCTTGGCAAGACAAGGACTCCATGTTTTCATTATCAAAACAATATTACCTAGTTCTATACATCAAACACCGTCCTAAAAATAAGAGATAAACAAAAAAAAAGTGGGGTTTTCTCCATCACCATTCTTCCCACATAGATTTAAGATGAACAAATTCAAAACCCCAACTCTCCACGAATCTCAACATGTCACTAATGGAAGCTCACACGTAGATGCATTCAACCAAGTGTTTTGCATTCATTCAATCAATAAGGTGTTTGCATTCATTCTAATGCAAGATTTTTTTTTTATCAGCATGCGAGGTTGTTGTAGAGGTCCCCTACCCCTTTTCATAAATCTGAAATAGCTTCATTACATTCTGATATAGTCTTTCCCACTAGCATCCTCAAATATAATTTTTTTCATGTCTTCTGAGAATGAGCTAGGAATGACTTCTATAAATCCTACACTAGGCACATTACTAGCTAGTGCATCTGGTAGTCTATTTCATTCTCTATATACATGCCTAATAATAAAATATTCAAAATGTGCTATCATATTACATATATCTTCCATCATATTCCTTGCTTGCCACATGTATTGATTCCTTTTTTTGACAAAAGACACCACATTAGCCAAATCAATTTGTGATTCCAGTCGTGTTATGCTTCTATGATATGCTAGCTTCATTCCTTTCCATAGCCCCTGTAGCTCGATAAGTGCAATGCTGATGTATTTCGCTTTTCCCTTTGCTACCACTATTACTTGCCCTTCATTATTTCGTATCACTGAAGCCCATCCTCATTTACTGCCCTGTGGTGTACCGTCTGAATTTAAGATGCTAATTCCTGGTCCAGCCTTTTCCCAATTGCAGTGAATAGTCTTGGGTACAATTGAATCCACATACATATTCCATAAGTCCATGTATTGTTCTCTTTCCTGTCCTACCTCCATCTTCTTTGTAACTGAGTTCAGTTTAACCTTTACATCATTGATAATCTGATTCACCACCTGCTGAGCCAGCTTGTGTTCATTCTAAAAAATCCTCTTATTTAGTTCCTGCCAAACTCCATAGAAAAAAACATTAGTTACCATTTTTAGGGTGTCATTCTTCAATCCTGTTCCTCGCATGATGTATTTACATCTCCATGCATAAATGCCATAAGGTCATCTGCAAATGACGAGTAATAATAGGTTCATTGCATTTATGGTGTAATGTGTATGTGCCATCCCTTACAGATTGCAGCATCATATCTAAAAATAACTCCATCACCAGCACGAATAGATAAGGTGAGATGGGATCAGCTTGTCTAATACCTCTCTTGCTTCTGAAGTATCCATATGGCGTACCATTCACCATTATAGCATATGTTGGAGTCCTTATGCATTCTGAGATCCACACCATAAACCTCTCTGACACCCCTATTCGTCTCAGTGAGTACTCAACTGCCTCCCGTCTAACTGAGTCATTAGCCTTCTTAAGATCTACATTTGCAGCACATCTCGGGGGTTTAGTGTTTCTATGATAATTGTGTACCAGTTCATGAGACAAGAGGATGTTGTCTTGAATACTTCTTCCCAGAATGAATGTTGATTAATTTTGAGCCACCACTTCCGTCATGAATCCTCGCACTCTCCTAGTCATTACCTTAGAAATGCATTTATACATTACATTACCGCAGGCAATAGGTCTGTAGTCTCCTAAGGAAAGTGGGGATGTCGTCTTAGGCACAAGAGTGATACAAGTAGCATTCACCTCTCTTAGCATTCCAGAAGATCTAAAGAAGTTTTGCACTGCCCTCACAAAGTCGTTACTAGTTATTCTCCATGTCACTTTGATCAAAACAATAATACCTAGTTCAATACATCAAATACCATCCCAAAAACAATAGATGTACAAAAAAATGGTGGGGTTTTCTCCATCACCATTCTTCCCACATAGATTTAAGATGAACAACTTTAAAACCCTAACTCTCCACGAATCTCAACATGTCACTAATGCAAGCTCACACGTAGATGCATTCAAACAGGTGTTTTGCATTCAATCAATCAATAAAGTGTTTGCATTCATTCTAATGTAAGCTCCCATGTAGACGCATTCAATCAAGTGTTTTGCATTCAATCTAATGCAAGCTTGCTTGTAGACGCGTTCATTCAATCAATCAAGTGGTTTGCATTCTTTTTAATGCAATCAATCAATTGTTTTGAATTCATTCTAATGCAAGCTCACATGTAGATGCATTCAATCAAATGTTTTGCATTCATTCTAAGGCAAGCTCTCTTGTAGATGCGTTAATTCAATCAATCAAGTGTTTTACATTCATTCAAATGCAAGCTTACAAGTAGATGCATTAAATCAAGTCTTTTGCATTCATTCAATCAATCAAGTGTTTTGTATTCATTCTAATTGATCAGTTCCTAAATATGCATTTTTATGCTCTTGTAATGATTCAATTATGTCAAATTACACAATCAATAATGAACAAAACTCATATTCTTATTGGGTTTTCAAGATCTAATGACGTGATCTAAAACCAAAAGGAGCCTAAAAGGGATCTTATGGGATAACTAAAAAAAAGTATCAAAAAGTCAACGGTCAAAGTGTACTGTCATAGCCCGAATTTCTAAACAATTAAAAAAAAATGAATATTTGAAATATAAATATCTCAAACATCACTCGGTTCAATTGTCTAAAAACTCAGGCTATGACGGGGTGGATACAACACATGTCAAAACCTAAAACCCACATCATAAAGAATCTTAACAACAAAAATAATCTCCAAAATTCTCTTTATTACTTTATAAAAAGTCTATCTTCCGTCCCAATAAAACATCAAATCACTCTAAGGATAATAGGTCTTCAACATCGCATTTTCATGTCATATGAAAAGAAAACTACGTTATTACATACTTCCAAAAGATCAGACCTAACAAAATAAACTCCCGGACTGCTCCAGATCAAATCCAAATCAAACGCCGTGGTTCCACTGCCTTCCACCTATGTTCCCAAGAACACACCCACGTTGCCAAAACAAAGCAAACATGGGTCAGCAAAATGGAATTTGCTGGTATGAGTAGACTAACGACATATAACATTATCATACTTTAATTATCCAAACAATCACATTATATTTTCCCATAACTTAATCATTCTCAGCTTGGAAGACAGGTAGTTCCGTCATTTCAACCGACATAGTGTCTTCCCAAGCAAGACTTCCATTCTATTAACTCATTATCATAACTCGTTATTATAACTAAGTAACTGAATTAAAACTTACTGATATCCACTTTTGGATAAGGTTAGGACCGCGTCCCTGCACAAAATGTTATTAAGTCCTACCCTCCTGCAAAAGAAATTTAGAACTTCTATATAACCTACGTAGATATTATATTAGGTATTCAAAAGTAAACCCAAACACTCGCATAATCAAATAATACAACTAACCCGTAAGGCGAATACCTTAGTTCCTCTCTAGGGCAGTCCAAAGAATCTGGTCATTCATGGCACATTCAATGAATACCCCTATATAACGCTAACGGGCCATTTATGGCACATTCAATAAATGCCCACCTAACATATGACATCAACAGTCATAAAACTAAATTCCAAAACTTGAGGCGTAAAGAGTTCTAAAAGAGTGCGGTAAGTTTTGTTTACGCATTATAGAACTTTATTGCATATATTATTTCAGAGAACGAAAAAGTATCTTGATTCATATATTTGGTTTACGCGTTATTAATTAGATTAATGTCTAAGTGTCATAACGTTGCATATCATAAAAACTGAAATATCACATAGTAGTTAATACACATACGCACGTATATATAACGGTCTTAGCCTAAAGCCAAGCATGCTAATAGCCCTAGACCTATCCTAATAACCCAAATCATAATCCGAGTTAAAAAGTCAAATTGGGTAAATTGGTCAAAGTCAACCCTGGTCAAAAGTCAACTCTGGTCAAAGTCAAAGTCGACCTGCCAAGGGTCAACAGCAGTCAACCAACCCCAAACTCCTCTAACCCAAAAGCCCAAAGTCTAATACAAAAATCTAAAAATAAAATCCAAAAGTTAAAACATATGAGCCCACCACAATTTGGCCCAAGCCCAAATCGAAATGCACTGTTCATCTCCTTCCCCACCAAAACTTCCACCAGCTGACCACCACAACCCACCAACCTATCTCCAATTTAAAACCCGCGGTTTGACTCCTCACAAAAAACCCAATCCATCGATACCCTCAAAACGCGATTTCCTTATACTGAAAAAAAAACGGGATCGACGCCATTAATGGCTGCTTAGAGCTTCACAACACTCATACCATGATTCCACAACTACCAATCATTCCCCGACAACAACAACTCATCTATTCTTCACCAGACAACAACCAACAACCAATGAAAATACCGCCCTTCAAAAATCGCAGTATTGACGCCATTAATGGCGGTTCAAAGTTTCACAGCTCTCATATAACAATTCGACCACCACCAATCAGTAATCAACCAACACAATCAACATAATAACAGTTCACAATATTTTTCAGGATGAGGTTTGTGCGAGCCGCCACCATTAGCACCTGTTCAAGCTTTTTCCCAACTTCAACAGCCCAACCCAATCACCGATTCTAAACCACCGACATCAACCAAATCAACACAAACAACCCACAGCACAACACACAGCACAACAGTACAACAACAATATAACCATCCCTGAAAATTTTAGTCCTTTGGCTTGAAAACGCGTAGAGTTAATACATAAGTCGACCAACTGTTTTTCGGTGAGCCCATCATCGATTCAAACACCACTTTTTTAAGTTTTCCGAGAATGACGTTTATTCATCATTGTATAATTAGTTAACACTAAAAAGTATACAGTCTAAAACTAAATCTTAAAACAGCAACTAAACAGTAAAAATCATATGTTTTCCAGCCTCATGCAATCTACAGTAAACGAGAACTTTATAAAAAATATGAAATATCTACTCACCTGTAGCGCTCTCCGATTATCAGGTAGCTAACAGAAGAACTCTTCTTTTTCTTCTTTCAGTAAAACTCCCATTTTTCTGTATAAAACTCTCGCTGTGTTTTTCCCCAAAAACTCTACGTGAGAAAACTTCCCGAAAAACAAGGACAACCCTTATCTATTACTTACGGGAATGTTATCCTTAACTGATAGTTATCATCTATCCATTTTATCTATTTTCATTATTATTATTATTTTTATTTATTATTATTATTATTATTATTTTATTCTAGGAAAACAAAAGAAAAAGCCGGGGTGTTATATGTACGGTAAAAGTCTACTCAGGTGTCCAAAAACTCAAATGCTCAGGAAACACTCCTAGGCTTCAAAAACAAAGGATTCAACTCAACCCTTTGCTAGACAAGAACTCCATGTTTTGCATTCATACTAATGCAAGCTCACAAGTAGATGCATTCAATCAAGTGTTTTGCATTCATTCTAATGCGAGCTCGCTTGTAGATACCTTAACTCAATCAATCGAATGTTTTGCATCCATTCTAATGAAAGCTCACAAGTAGATGCATTAAATCAAGTGTTTTGTATTCAATGAATCAATCAAGTGTTTTGCATCCATTCTAATTGATCAGTTCCAAAATATGCGTTTGTAGCCTCTTGTAATGTTTCGATTATGTTAAATCATATAATCAATAATGTACAAAACTCATGTTCATATCGCTTTCTCAGGATACAAGCCCATTCTGGGCCAAATATCTCAAATGACGTGATATAGAGCCAAAATTAAACATAAAAGGGACCTTATTGGACAACTAAGAGAAAGTGTCAAAAAGTCAACGGTCAAAGTCAACCATCAACGTCAAATTAAACGGTCAAATAAAACTGAAGGGTCCAAAAACTCAAAAGTTCAGGAAACACTCTAAGGCTTCAAGGACTCAACCCTTTGCAAAACAAGGATTCCTTGTTTTGCGTTCATTCAAATAAAAGCACACACATAGATGCATTCAATCAAGTATTTTACATCCATTCTAATGCCAGCTCGATTGTAGTTGCGTTAATTTAATCCATCAAGTGTTTTGCATTCATTCTAATTGATAAGTTCTTAAATATGCATTTTTGTCCTCTTGTAATGTTTCAATTTTGTCAAATTATATAATCAGAAATGTTCAAAACTCATGTTCTTATCGCTTTTTCAGGATACAAGCCAATACTGGACGAAATACCTCAAATGGCGTGATCTAGAGTCAAAAGGAGCCCAAAAGGGGCCTTATGGGACAACTGAGAAAAAGTGTTGAAAAGTCAACGTTTAAAGTCAATAGTTGAAGTAAAATTCAACGGTCAAAGTCAACTAAAGGGTCCAATAACTCAAAAGCTCAGGAAACACTCCAAGGCTTCAAGGACCAAGGACTCAATTCGACTATTGGCAAGACAAAGACTCCATGTTTTCATTATCAAAACAATAATACATTGTTCTATACATCAAACCGCATCCCAAAAACAATAGAGGAACAAAAAAATGACATTCTTCCCACATAGATTTAAGATGAACAATTTTAAAACCCTAACTCTCCACGAATCTCAACATGTCACTAATGCAAGCTCACACGTAGATGAATTCAACCAGGTGTTTTGCATTCGATCAATCAAAAGGGTGTTTGCATTTATTCTAATGCAAGCTCACACGTTGACACATTCAATCAAGTGTTTTGCATTCATTCTAATGCAAGCTTGCTTGTAGACGAGTTCATTCAAACAATCAAGTGGTTTGAATTCTTTTTAATGCAATCTCGCACGTAGATGCATTCACTCAAACATTTTGAATTCATTCTAATACAAGCTCGCACGTAGATGCATTCATTCAAGTGTTTTAAATTCATTCTAATGCAAGCTCTCTTGTAGATGCGTTAATTCAATCAATCAAGTGTTTTGCATTCATTCTAATCCAAGCTTACAAGTAGATGCATTCAATCAATTATTTTGCATTCATTCAATCAATCAAGTGTTTTCTATTCATTCTAATTGATCAGTTCCTAAATATGTATTTTTACGATCTTGTACTGATTCAATTATGACAAATTATACAATCAATAATGTATAAAACTCGTGTTCTTATTGTGTTTTTAAGATCTAATGACGTGATCTAAAGCCAAAAGGAGCTTAAAAGGGATCTTATGGGACAACTAAGAAAAAGTGCCAAAAAGTCAACGGTCAAAATATTCGGTCAAAGTCTACTCAGGTGTCCAAAAATTCAAAAGCTTAAGAAACACTCCTAGGCTTCAAAAACCAAGGATTCAACTCAACCCCTTGCTAGACAAGGACTCCCTGTTTTGCATTCGTACTAATGCAAGCTCACAAGTAGATGCATTCAATAAAGTGTTTTGCATTTATTCTAATGCGAGCTCGTTTATAGATACATTAATTTAATCAATCAAATGTTTTGCATTCATTCAAATGTAAGCTCACAAGTAGATGCATTAAATCAAGTGTTATGTATTCATTGAATCAATCAAATGTTCTGCATCCATGCTAATTGACCAGTTCCCAAATATGCGTCTGTAGCCTCTTGTAATCATTCGATTATGTCAAATCATATAATAAATTAAGTACAAAACTCATGTTCTTATCGCTTTTTAGGATACAAGCCTATTCTTGGCCAAATATCTCCAATGGCGTGGTCTAGAGCCAAAAGTAAACATAAAAGAGACCTTATGGGACAACTGAGAGAAAGTGTCGAAAAGTCAACGGTTAAAGTCAACCGTCAACGTCAAATTCAACGGTCAAATAAAATTGAAGGGTCCAAACACTCAAAAGTTCAGGAAAAACTCTAAAACTTCAAGGACTCAACCCTTTGCAAACCAAGGATTCCATGTTTTGCATTCATTCAAATACAAGCACACACATAGATGCATTCAATCAAGTGCTTTATGTCCATTCTAATGCAAGCTCGATTGTAGTTGTGTTAATTCAATCAATCAAGTGTTTTGCATTCATTCTATTGCAAGCTAACCAGTAGATGCATTCAATCAAGATTTTTGCATTCATTCTAATTGATAAGTTCCCAAATATGCATTTTTGCCCTCTTGTAATGCTCCAATTTTGTGAAATTATATAATCAGAAATGTTCATAACTCATGTTCTTATCGCTTTATCAGGATACAAGCCAATACTGGTCGAAATGCCTCAAATGACGTGATATAGAGCCAAAAGGATCCTAAAAGGGGTCTTATGAGACAACTGAGAAAAAGTGCCGAAAAGTCAACGTTTAAAGTCAATAGTCGAAGTAAAATTCAATGGTCAAAGTAAACTAAAGGGTTCAATAACTCAAAAGCTAAAGAAACACTCCAAGGCTTCAAGGACCAAGGACTCAACTCTACTGTTGGCAAGACAAGGACTCCATGTTTTCATTATCAAAACAATAATACCTCGTTATATACATCAAACACCATCCCAAAAACAGTAGAGGAACAAAAAAATGACATTCTTCCCATATAGATTTAAGATGAACAATTTTAAAACCATAACTCTCCACGAATCTCAACATGTCGCTAATGCAAGCTCACACATAGATGCATTCAACCAGGTGTTTTGCATTCGATCAATCAATAAGGTGTTTGCATTTATTCTAATGCAAACTCACACGTTGACGCATTCAATCAAGTGTTTTGCATTCATTCTAATGCAAGCTTGCTTGTAGACGCGTTCATTCAATCAATCAAGTGGTTTGCATTCTTTTTAATGCAATCTCGCACGTAGATGCATTCAATCAAATATTTTGAATTCATTCTAATACAAGCTCACACGTAGATGCATTCAATCAAGTGTTTTAAATTCATTCTAATGCAAGCTCTCTTGTAGATGCGTTAATTCAATCAATCAAGTATTTTGCATTCATTCTAATGCAAGCTTACAAGTAGATGCATTCAATCAAGTCTTTTGCATTCATTCAATTAATCAAGTGTTTTGTATTCATTCTAATTGATCAGTTCCTAAATATGCATTTTTATGCTGTTGTAATGATTCAATTATGTCAAATTATACAATCAATAATGTATAAAACTCATGTTCTTATTGTGTTTTTATGATGTAATGACGTGATCTAAAGCCAAAAGGAGCCTAAAAGGGATCTTATGGCACAACTAAGAAAAAGTGTCAAAAAGTCAACGGTGAAAGTGTACGGTCAAAGTCTACCAAGGTGTCCAAAAACTCAAAAGCTCAAGAAAAACTCCTAGGCTTCAAAAACCAAGGATTCAACTCAACCCCTTGCTAGACAAGGACTCCATGTTTTGCATTCTTACTAATGTAAGCTCACAAGTAGATGCATTCAATCAAGTGTTTTGCATTCATTCTAAAGCGAGCTCGCTTGTAGATACGTTAATTCAATCAATCAAATGTTTTGCATTCATTCTAATGTAAGCTCACAAGTAGATGCATTAAATCAACTGTTCTGTATTCATTGAATCAATCAAGTGTTTCGCATCCATACTAATTGATCAGTTCCCAAATATGCGTTTGTAGCCTCTTGTAATGTTTCGATTATGTAAAATCATATAATCAATAAAGTACAAAACTCATGTTCTTATCGCTTTTTCAGGATACAAGCCTATTCTTGACAAAATATCTCAAATGACGTGATCTAGAGCCAAAAGTAAACATAAAAGAGACCTTATTGGATAACTGAGAGAAAGTGTCAAAAAGTCAACGGTCAACGTCAAATTCAACAATAAAATAAAATTGAAGGGTCCAAAAACTCAAAAGTTCAGGAAACACTCCGAGGCTTCAAGGACTCAACCCTTTGCAAACCAAGGATTCCATGTTTTGCATTCATTCAAATACAAGTACACACATAGATGCATTCAATCAAGTGTTTTACATCCATTCTAATACAAGCTCGATTGTAGTTGCGTTAATTCAATCAATAAAGTGTTTTGCATTCATTCTAATGCAAGCTAACAAGTAGATGCATTCAATCAAGTGTTTTGCGTTCATTCTAATTAATAAGTTCCCAAATATGAGTTTTTATCCTCTTGTAATGCTTCAATTTTGTCAAATTATATAATCAGAAATGTACAAAACTCATGTTCTTATCGCTTTTTCAGGATACAAGCCAATACTTGACGAAATACCTCAAATGACGTGATCTAGAGCAAAAAGGATCCTAAAATGGGGCCTTACGGGATAACTGAGAAAAAGTGCCAAAAAATCAACGTTTAAAGTTAACAGTCGAAGTCAAATTCAACAGTCAAAGTCAACTAAATGGTCCAATAACTCAAAAGCTCAAGAAACACTCCAAGGCTTCAAGGACCGAGGACTCAACTCAACCGTTGGCAACAAAAGGACTCCATGTTTTCATTATCAAAACAATAATACCTAATTCTATACATCAAACACCATCCCAAAAACATTAGAGGAACAAAAAAATGGTGGGGTTTTCTCCATCACCATTCTTCCCACATAGATTTAAGATGAACAACTTTAAAACCATAACTCTCCACGAATCAAAACACGTCACTAATGCAAGCTCACACGTAGATGCATTCAACCAGGTGTTTTGCATTCAATCAATCAATAATGTGTTTGCATTCATTCTAATGGAAGCTCACACGTAGACGCATTAAATCAAGTGTTTTGCATTCATTCTAATGCAAGTTAGCTTGTAGAGCGATTCATTCAATCAATCAAGTGGTTTGCATTCTTTTTAATGCAATCTCGCATGTAGATGCATTCAATCAAATATTTTGAATTCATTCTAATGCAAGCTCACATGTAGATGCATTCAATCAAGTGTTTTGCATTCATTCTAATGCAAGCTCTCTTATAGATGCGTTAATTCAATCAATCAAGTGTTCTGCATTCATTCTAATGCTAGCTTACAAGTAGATGTATTCAATCAAGTCTTTTACATTCATTCTAACTGATCTGTTCCTAAATATTCATTTTTATGCTCTTTTAATGATTCAATTATTTCAAATTATACAATCAATAATGTACAAAACTCACATTCTTATTGGGTTTTCAAGATATAATGACGTGATCTAAAGATAAAAGGAGCCTAAAAGGGATCTTATGGGACAGCTAAGAAAAAGTGTCAAAAAGTGAACAGTCGAAGTGTACGGTCAAAGTCTACTTAGGTGTCCAAAAACTTAAATGCTTAGGAAACACTCCTAGGCTTCAAAAACCATGTATTCAACTCAACCCTTTGCTAGACAAGGACTCCATGTTATGCATTCGTACTAATGCAAGCTCACAAGTAGATGCATTCAATCAAGTGTTTTGCATTCATTCTAATGCGAGCTCGGTTGTAGATACTATAACTCAATCAATCAAATGTTTTACATTCATTCTAATGCAAGCTAACAAGTAGATGCATTCAATCAAGTGTTTTGCATTCATTATAATTGATAAATTTCCAAATATGTATTTTTTTCCTCTTGTAATGCTTCAATTTTGTCAAATTATATAATCAGAAATGTACAAAACTCATGTTCTTATCGCTTTTTCAGGATACAAGCCAATACTGGACGAAATACCTCAAATGACATGATTTAGAGCCAAAAGGAGCCTAAAAAAGGCCTTATGGGATAAGTGGGAAAAAGTGCCAAAAAGCCAAAGTTTAAAGTCAACAGTCGAAGTAAAATTCAACGGTCAAAGTCAACTAAAGGGTTCAATAACTCAAAAGCTCAAGAAATAGTCCAAGCCTTCAAGGACCAAGGACTCAACTCAACCATTGGCAAGACAAGGACTCCATGTTTTCATTATCAAAACAATAATTTTTTTTTTGGTTGGAATCAAAACAATAATACCTAGTTGAATACATCAAACACCATCATAAAAATAATAGATGAACAAAAAAATGGTGGGGTTTTCTCCATCACCATTCTTCCCATATAGATTTAAGGTGAACAACTTTAAAACCCTAACTCTCCACGAATCTCAATATGTCACTAATGCAAGCTCACACGTAGATACATTCAACTAGGTGTTTTGCATTCAATCAATCAATAAGGTGTTGGAATTCATTCTAATGCATGCTCACACGTATACGCATTCAATCAAGTGTTTTGCATTCATTCTAATCCAAGCTTGCTTGTAGACGCGTTCATTCAATCAATCAAGTGGTTTGCATTCTTTTTAATGCAATCTCGCATGTAGATGCATTCAATCAAATGTTTTGAATTCATTCTAATGCAAGCTCACACGTAGATGTATTCAATCAAGTGTTTTGCATTCATTCTAATGCAAGCTCTCTTATAGATGTGTTAATTCAATCAATCAAGTGTTCTGCATTCATTCTAATGCAAGCTTACAAGTAGATGCATTCAATCAATTCTTTTGCATTCATTCAATCAATCAAGTGTTTTGTATTCATTCTAATTGATCAGTTCCTAAATATGCATTTTTATGCTCTTGTAATGATTCAATTATGTCAAATTATACAATCAATAATGTACAAAAGTCACATTCTTATTTGGTTTTCAAGATCTAATGACATGATCTAAATCCAAAAGTCACCTAAAAGGGATCTTATGGGACAACTAAGAAAAATTGTCAAAAAGTAAAACGGTCAAAGTGTACTGTCAAAGTTTACTCAGGTCTCCAAAAATTCAAATGCTCAGGAAACACTCCTAGGTTTCAAAAACCATGGATTTAACTCAACCCTTTGCTAGACAAGGACTCCATGTTATGCATCCATACTAATGCAAGCTCACAAGTAGATTCATTCAATCAATTATTTTGCATTCATTCCAATGCGAGCTCGCTTGTAGATACGTTAACTCAATCAATCAAATGTTTTGCATTCATTCTAATGCAACCTCACAAGTAGATGCATTAAATCAATTGTTTTGCATTCATTGAATCAATCAAGTGTTTTGCATCCATTCTAATTGATCAGTTCCCAAATATGCATTTTTAGCCTCTTGTAATGTTTCGATTATGTCAAATTATATAATCAATAATGTACAAAACTCATGTTCTTATCTCTTTTTCAGGATACATGCCTATTCTGGGCCAAATATCTCAAATGACGTGATCTAGAGCCAAAAGTAAACATAAAAGGGACCTTATGGGACAACTAAGAGAAAGTGTCAAAGTCAACCATCAACGTCAAATTCAACGGTCAAATAAAACTGAAGGGTCCAAAAATTCAAAAGTTCAGGAAAGTCTCCAAGGCTTCAAGGACTCAACCCTTTGCAAAACAAGGATTCCATGTTTTGCATTAATTCAAATACTAGCACACACATAGATGCATTCATTCAAGTATTTTACATCCATTCTAATGCAAGCTCGATTGTAGTTGCATTAATTCAATCGATCAAGTATTTTGCATTCATTCTAATGCAAGCTAACAAGTAGATACATTCAATAAAGTGTTTTGCATTCATTCTAATTGATAAGTTCCCAAATATGCATTTTTGTCCTCTTGTAATGCTTCAATTTTGTCAAATTATATAATCAGAAATGTTCAAAACTTTTGTTCTTATCGCTTTTTCAGGATACAAGCCAATACTGGACGAAATACCTCAAATGACGTGATCTAGAGCCAAAAGCAGCCTAAAAACGGCCTTATAAGACAATCGAGAAAAAGTGCCGAAAAGTCAACGTTTAAAGTCAATAGTCAAAGTAAAATTCAACGGTCAAAATCAACTAAAGGGTCCAATAACTCTAAAGCTCATGAAACACTCCAAGGCTTCATGGACCAAGGACTCAACTCTACTGTTGGCAAGACAAGGACTCCATGTTTTCATTATAGAAACAATAATACCTCGTTCTATACATCAAACACCATCCCTAAAACAATAGAGGAACAAAAAAATGACATTCTTCCTACATAGATTTAAGATGAACAACTTTAAAACCCTAACTCTCCACGAATCTCAACATGTCACTAATGCAAACTCATATGTAGATGCATTCAACCAGGTGTTTTGCATTCGATCAATCAATATGGTGTTTGCATTTATTCTAATGCAAGCTCACACGTTGATACATTCAATCAAGTGTTTTGCATTCATTCTAATGCAAGCTTGCTTGTAGACGCGTTCATTCAATCAATAAAGTGGTTTTCATTCTTTTTAGTGCAATCTCGCACATAGATGCATTCAATCAAATATTTTGAATTTATTCTAATACAAGCTCACACGTAGATGCATTCAATCAAATATTTTGAATTTATTCTAATACAAGCTCACACGTAGATGCATTCAATCAAATGTTTTATATTCATTCTAATGCAAGCTGTCTTGTAGATGCGTTAATTCAACCAATCAAACGTTTTGCATTCATTCTAATACAAGCTTACAAGTAGATGCATTCAATCAAGTCTTTTGAATTCATTCAATCAATCAAGTGTTTCGTATTCATTCTAATTGATCAGTTCCTAAATATGCATTTTTATGCTCTTCTAATGATTCAATTATGTCAAATTATACAATCAATAATGTAGAAAACTCATGTTCTTATTGTGTTTTTAAGATGATCTAAAGCCAAAAGGAGCTTAAAAGGGATCTTATTGGACAACTAAGAAAAACTATCAAAAAGTCAACGGTCAAAGTCTACTGATAAGAGCCCAAAATTGTAGTTTTAACCCTGTAACAGACATACCTTTAGACCAATTATGTGAGTAATAATTAAGAGTTAACACTGATTACGTGTTTTTATGCATTTCAGGCTTCAAAGTCCATTATGTGCAGAAATGTGTCACTTTAGCGAGATAAAGAAGTAGAGGTCGGTTACTAAGGAGTTCCGTGATTAAAGGCCAAGTTTCTAGAAGACAAAGCCTTTCCAAAAGCCCGGTCAAAAGCTGAAAAGTAGACGCGGGCAGAAACATCACACAAAGTCAGTAGAACTTCCGAAGGCCATATCTTTGGACTCAGACCTCGGAATGGAGCCTACCTTATGTCAAAACGACCAGCTTGGAAAGAGCTTTCCAATGGTCTAAGCATTGATCCAATCAGAGGAGCAAAAATAGATGAAAAGTCTGTTGAAGGCAACTGCAGCTGAAGAGGCCTTTTCGGACTGAAAGAATTGGGTTTTGGGCCTGATTCTCTGGCCCAAAACATGGCTCCAAGCCCATGCACGATTTTTGGATCTGAAAGTATAAAAACAAAAGCTTAATTCTTTGTTAAGGGTAGATTGTTAATGGTAGATAGTTAGACCTAGAAATAGATTAGATTAGTAGCCTCCATTAATGGATTCTAGATCTAGTTTTTCATATAGATTAATTAAGTTTAGTTCCATTTCAATTATTGTATTAGATTAAACCTTTGAATCTTGTTCTTCATTTTGATTAGATCAATAAAGTAGTATTTCTATCAACTTCGATTTTTGTCATTTCCATTTCTAGATCTAATTTCAATTCCTGTCCTTATTGCATTTTAGTCATTAAATTAGATTTCATTATTGTTTAATTAAGTAAATTTCAATTCTTTATATTATGTTTAGTTTTAATTTAATCGGAAATGATTGCATAATGATTCTCGGCTAAACCTCCATTAGAGGGGGTTGAGAAGCCTTGATGAAAGCTTGATTCCGATTATCGTAGATTCGTCGTAATTTCCTTTCCACTCTAGAAACGATTAGTTCACCATGATAATGGGTTTAATCGTTCACATGCTAGTTATTAATTGGTAGAAATGTCATGTGTAATTAGGGATTAGGAAGAACCAATTGTTCTCTGGGCGAAGCTCAATTCGATTCGGATTTGACGATTAAATTCGTTAATAGGATTAAGTCGGGTTAAGGTGGAATCAATCCCCCTCTAACTCCTTATAATCGAATCAACGTAGCATTCCCTTAGTTATTCCCATAGTTGACTAGTTGCATTTTGTGGGTAGTTGCATCGTAGTCTAGTTGCCTTTTTCGTAAATCTCTCATTAGACTTTAAGTTGAGAGTACTTACACGTGAGAACTTAACATGCGGAAGGACTAGGAGTGGAACGAATCACTCTACTCCACTATATCTCATAGGATTGAGAGTAGAATCTTTGATAAAATTAGGCATCATAATCTAGTTTAGTTTTACTTGCGTTTGTAAGTTTCATCGCTTTATTTCGTAGGTAAAACTATTCATTTTATGTTTTATCATCTACTCAGGTGTCCAAAAACTCAAAAGCTCAGGAAACACTCATAGGCTTCAAAAACCAAGGATTCAACTCAACCCCTTGCTAGACAAGGAATCCATGTTTTGCATTCGTACTAATGCAAGCTAACAAGTAGACGCATTCAATCAAGTGTTTTGCATTCATTCTAATGCGAGCTCGCTTTTAGATACGTTAACTCAATCAATCAAATATTTTGCATTCATTCTAATCTAAGCTCACAAATATTTTGCATTCATTCAATCAATCAAATGTTTTGCATTAAATCAAGTGTTCTGTACTCATTGAATCAATCAAGTGTTTTGCATCCATGCTAATTGATCAGTTCCCAAATATGCGTTTGTAGCCTCTTGTAATGTTTCGATTATGTCAAATCATATAATCAATAGAGTACAAAACTCATGTTCTTATCGCTTTTTCAGGATACAAGCCTATTCTTGGCCAAATATCTCAAATGACGTGATCTAGAGCCAAAAGTAAACATAAAAGAGACCTTATGGGACAACTGATAGAAAAAGTCGAAAAGTCAACGGTCAAAGTTAACCGTCAACGTCAAATTTAATGGTCATATAAAACTGAAGGGTCTAAAAACTCAAAAGTTCAGGAAACATTCCAAGGATTCAAGAACTCAACCCTTTGCAAACCAAGGATTCCATGTTCTGCATTCATTCAAATATAAGCACACACATAGATGCATTCAATCAAGTTTTTTACATCCATTCTAATGGAAGCTCGATTGTAGTTGCGTTAATTCAATAAATAAAGTGTTTTGCATTCATTTTAATTCAAGCTAACAAGTAGATGCATTCAATCAAGTGTTTTGCATTCATTGTAATTAATAAGTTCCCAAATATGCGTTTTTATCCTCTCATAATGCTTCAATTTTGTCAAATTATATAATCAGAAATGTACACGCCAATACTTGACGAAATACCTGGAATGACCTGATCTAGAGCGAAAAGGAGCCTAAATGGGGCCTTATGGGACAACTGAGAAAAAGTGCAGAAAAATCAACATTTAAAGTCAACAGTAGAAGTCAAATTCAACAGTCAAAGTCAACTTAATGGTCCAATAACTCAAAAGCTAAAGAAACACTCCAAGGCTTCAAAGACCGAGGACTCAACTCAACCGTTGGCAACAAAAGGACTCCAAGTTTTCATTATCAAAACAATAATACCTAGTTCTATACATCAAACACCATCCCAAAAACATTAGAGGAACAAAAAAAATGGTGGGGTTTTCTCCATCACCATTCTTCCCACATAGATTTAAGATGAACAACTTTAAAACCCTAACTCTCCACGAATCTCAACATGTCACTAATGCAAGCTCACACGTAGATGCATTCAACCAGGTGTTTTGCATTCAATCAATCAATAATGTGTTTGCATTCATTCTAATGCAAGCTCACACGTACACGAATTCAATCAAGTGTTTTGCATTCATTCTAATGCAAGCTTGCTTGTAGACGCGTTCATTCAATCAATCAAGTGGTTTGCATTCTTTTTAATGCAATCTCGCACGTAGATGCATTCAATCAAATGTTTTGAATACATTCTAATGGAAGCTCACATGTAGATGCATTCAATCAAGTGTTTTGCATTCATTCTAATGCAGGCTCTCTTATAGATGCGTTAATTCAATCAATCAAGTGTTCTGCATTCATTCTAATGCAAGCTTATAAGTAGATGCATTCAATCAAGTCTTTTGCATTCATTCTAATTGATCTATTCCTAAATATGCATTTTTTTGCTCTTGTAATGATTCAATTATTTCAAATTATACAATCAATAATGTGCAAAACTCACATTCTTATTGGGTTTTCAAGATCTAATGACGTGATCTAAAGCCAAAAGGAGCCTAAAAGGGATCTTATGGGACAATCAAGAAAAAGTGTCAAAAAGTCAACGGTCAAAGTGTACGGTCAAAGTCTACTCAGGTGTCCAAAAACTCAAATGCTCAGGAAACACTCCTAGGCTTCAAAAACAAAGGATTCAACTCAACCCTTTGCTAGACAAGGACTCCATGTTATGCATTCGTACTAATGCAAGCTCACAAGTAGATGCATTCAATCAAGTGTTTTGCATTCATTCTAATGCGAGCTCGCTTGTAGATACGTTAACTCAATCAATCAAATGTTTTGCATTCATTCTAATGCAAGCTCACAAGTAGATGCATTAAATCAAGAGTTTTGCATTTATTGAATCAATCAACTGTTTTGCATCCATTATAATTTATCAGTTCCCAAATATGCGTTTGTAGCCTTTTGTAATGTTTCGATTATGTCAAATCATATAATCAATAATGTACAAAACTCATGTTCTTATCACTTTTTCAGGATAAAAGCCTATCTGGGCCAAATATCTCAAATGGCGTGATCTAGAGCCAAAAGTAAACATAAAAGGGACCTTATGGGACAACTAAGAGAAAGTGTCAAAAAGTCAACGGTCAAAGTCAACCATCAACGTCAAATTCAACGGTCAAATAAAACTGAAGGGTCCAAAAACTAAAAAGTTCAGGAAACACTCCAAGGCTTCAAGGGCTCAACCCTTTGCAAAACAAGGATTCCATGTTTTGCATTCATTCAAATACAAGCACACACATAGATGCATTCAATCTAGTATTTTACATCCATTCGAATGCAAGCTCTATTGTAGTTGCGTTAATTCAATTGATCAAGTGTTTTGCATTCATCCTAATGCAAGCTAACAAGTAGATGCATTCAAACAAGTGTTTTGCAATTCATTCTAATTGATAAGTTCCCAAATATGCGTTTTTGTCCTCTTGTAATACTTCAATTTTGTCAAATTATATAATCAGAAATGTTCAAAACTCATGTTCTTATCGCTTTTTTAGGATACAAGCCAATACTGGACGAAATACCTCAAATGACGTGATCTAGAACCAAAAGGAGTCTAAAATGGGCCTTATGGGACAACTGAGAAAAAGTGCCAAAAAGTCAACGTTTAAAGTCAACAGTCGAAGTCAAATTCAACGGTCAAAGTCAACTAAAGGGTTTAATAACTCAAAAACTCAAGAAACACTCCAAGGCTTCAAGGACCGAGGACTCAACTCAACCTTTGGCAAGACAAGGACTCCTTGTTTTCATTATCAAAACAATAATACCTAGTTGTATACATCAAACACCTTCCCAAAAACAATAGAGGAACAAAATAGTGGGGTTTTCTCCATCACCATTCTTACCACATAGATTTAAGCTGAACAACTTTAAAACCCTAACTCTCCACGAATCTCAATTTTTTTTTAATGGGAAAGCGGGGTTGTTAGAGAGGTCCCCTACCCCTTTTCATTAATATAAAATAATCTAATCATAGCTTGTTACAATCTCCTATCAGTTTTCCCTACTGCATCCTTATAAATAATATTTTTTACATCCTCTGAAAACGAACTAGGCATTAACTCTATATAACTAACAATTGGTATATTACTAGCTAATGAATCTGCCAGTTTGTTTGCTTCACGATAAGTATTAATAATACAAAAACTTCTAGCTGGCTTCTCATCTGTTCTATGCTCCTCATCATCTTTTCAGCTTGCCATGGGTGCCCCTTATTCTTGAATAAATCTATCACATTAGTCGAGTCAGCTTGCACCCTGATCTTGTTAATCCCATGAGATATAGCAATTCTCAGCCCCTGTTCTACTCCTTGGAGTTCAATTAAGGCGATAGAATGCTTGTTTGACCTCCCTTTGCTTCCTGCTATGACCTGCCCATGTTCATCTCGCATTACTAATGCAAGCTCACACATAGATGCATTCAACCAAGTGTTTTGCATTCAATCAATCAATAAGGTGTTTGCATTCATTTTAATGCAAGCTCACACGTCGACGCATTCCATCAAGTATTTTGCATTCATTCTAACGCAAGCTTGCTTGTAGGCGAGTTTATTTAATCAATCAAGTGATTTGCATTCTTTTTAATGCAATCTCGCACGTAGATGCATTCAATCAAATGTTTTGAATTCATTCTAATGCAAGCTCACACGTAGATGCATTCAATCAAGTGTTTTGCATTCATTCTAATGCAAGCTCTCTTGTAGATGAGTTAATTGAATCAATCAAGTGTTTTGCATTCATTCTAATGCAAGCTTACAAGTAGATGCATTCATTCAATCATTCAAATGTTTTGTATTCATTCTAATTGATCAGTTCCTAAATATACATTTTTATGCTCTTGTAATGATTCAATTATGTCAAATTATACAATCAATAATGTACAAAACTCATGTTCTAATCGTGCTTCCAAGATACAAGCCTATTCTGGACCAAATACCTTAAATGACGTGATCTAAAGCCAAAAGGAACCTAAAAGGGATCTTATGGGACAACTAAGAATAAGTGTCGAAATGTTTACGGTCAAAATCTACTCAAGTGTCCGAAAACTCAAATGCTCAAGAAACACTCCAAGGCTTCAAAAACCAAGGACTCAAGTCAGCCCTTTGGAAGACAAAGACTCCATGTTTTGCATTCGTACTAATGCAAGCTCACAAGTAGATGCATTCAATTAAGTGTTTTACATTTATTCTAATACGAGCTAGCATGTAGATACGTTAACTCAATCAATCAAATGTTTTTCATTCATTCTAATGCAAGCTCACAAGTAGATGAATTAGATCAAGTGTTTTGCATTCATTGAATCAATCAAGTGTTTTGCATCCATTCTAATTGATTAATTCCCAAATATGTGTTTTTAGCCTCTTGTAATGTTTCGATTATGTCAAATCATATAATCAATAATGTACAAAACTCATGTTCTTTTCGCTTTTTCAGGATACAAGCCCATTATGGGCTAAATATCTCAAATGACATTATCTAGAGCCAAAAGTAAACATATAAGGGACCTTATGGGACAACTGAGAGAAAGTGTCGAAAAGTTAACAGTCAAAGTCAACCGTCAACGACAAATTCAACAGTCAAATAAAACTGAAGGTTCCAAAAACTCAAAAGTTCAGGAAACACTCCAAGGCTTCAAGGACTCAACCCTTTGCAAAATAAGGATTCCATGTTTTTCATTCATTCAAATACAAGCACACATGTAGATGCATTCAATCATGTGTTTTACATCCATTCTAATGCAAGCTCGATTGTAGTTGCGTTAATTCAATTAATTAAGTGTTTTGCATTCATTCAAATGCAAACTCACAAGTAGATGCATTCAATCAAGTGTTTTGTATACATTCTAAATGATAAGTTCCCAAATATGCGTTTTTATCCTCTTGTAATGCTTCAATTTTGTCAAATTATATAATCAGAAATATACAAAACTCATGTTCTTATCGCTTTTTCAGGATACAAGCCAATACTGGACGAATTACCTCTAATGACGTGATCTAGATCCAAAAGGAGCCTAAAAGGGGACTTATGGGACAACTGAGAAAAAGTGTCGAAAAGTCAACGTTTAAAGTCAACAGTCGAAGTAAAATTCAACGGTCAAAGTCAACTAAAGGGTCCAATAACTCAAAAGCTAAAGAAACACTCCAAGGCTTCAAGGACCGAGGACTCAACTCAACCGTTGGCAAGACAAGGACTCCATGTTTTCATTATCAAAACAATAATACCTAGTTCTATACATCAAACACCATCCCAAAAACAATAGAGGAACAAAAAAATGGTGGGGTTTTCTCCATCACCATTCTTCCCACATAGATTTAAGATGAACAATTTTAAAATCCTAACTCTCCACGAATCTCAAATTGTCACCAATGCAAGCTCACATGTAGATGCATTCAACTAGGTGTTTTGCATTCAAGCAATCAATAAAATGTTTGCATTTATTCTAATGCAAGCTCACACGTACACGCATTTAATCAAGTGTTTTGCATTCATTCTAATGCAAGCTTGCTTGTAGACACGTTCATTCAATCAATCAAGTGGTCTGCATTCTTTTTAATGCAATCTCGCACGTAGATGCATTCAATCAAATGTTCTGAATTCATTCTAATGCAAGCTGACACGTAGATGCATTCAATCAAGTGTTTTATATTCATTCTAATGCAAGCTCTCTTGTAGATGCGTTAATTCAATCAATCAAGTCTTTTGCATTCATTCTAATGCAAGCTTACAAGTAGATGCATTCAATCAAGTCTTTTGCATTCATTCAATCAATCAACTATTTTGTATTCATTCTAATTGATCAGTTCCTAAATATGCATTTTTATGCTCTTGTAATGATTCATTTATGTCAAATTATACAATCAATAATGTACAAAACTCATGTTCTTATTGCGTTTTTAAGATCTAATGACGTGATCTAAAGCCAAAAGGAGCTTAAAAGGGATCTTATGGGACAACTAAGAAAAAGTGTCAAAAAGTCAACGGTCAAAGTGTACGGTCAAAGTCTACTCAGGTGTCCAAAAACTCAAAAGCTCAGGAAACACTCCAAGGCTTCAAAAACCAAGGACTCAACTCAACCCTTTGCTAGACAAGGACTCCATGTTTTGCATTCGTACTAATGCAAGCTCACAAGTAGATGCATTCAATCAAATGTTTTGCATTCATTCTAATACGAGCTCGCTTGTAGATACGTTAATTCAATCAATCAAATGTTTTGCATTCATTCTAATACGAACTCACAAATAGATGTATTAAATCAAGTGTTTTGCATTCATTGAATCAATCAAGTGTTTTGCATCCATTCTAATTGATTAGTTCCCAAATATGCGTTTTTAGCCTATTGTAATGTTTCGATTATGTCAAATCTTATAATCAATAATGTACAAAACTCATGTTCTTATCCCTTTTTCAGGGTACAATCCTATTCTGGGCCAAATATCTCAAATGACGTGATCTAGAGCCAAAAGTAAACATAAAAGGGACCTTATGGGACAACTGAGAGAAAGTGTCGAAAAGTCAACTGTCAAAGTCAACCGTCAACTTCAAATATAACGGTAAAATAAAACTGAAAGGTCTAAAAACTCAAAAGTTCAGGAAACACTCCAGGGCTTCATGGACTCAACCCTTTGCAAAACAAGGATTCCATGTTTTGTATTCATTCAAATACAAGCACACACGTAGATGCATTCAATCAAGTGTTTTACATCCATTCTAATGCAAGCTCAATTGTAGTTATGTTAATTCAATCAATCAAGTATTTTGCATTCATTCTAATGCAAACTTACAAGTAGATGCATTCAATCAAGTGTTTTGAATTCATTCTAATTGATAAGTTCCCAAATATGCATTTTTATCCTCTTGTAATGTTTCAATTTTGTCAAATTATATAATCAAAAATGTACAAAACTCATGTTCTTATCGCTTTTTCAGTATACAAGCAATACTGGAAGAAATACCTCAAATGACGTGATCTAGAGCCAAAAGGAGGCTAAAAGGGACCTTATGGAACAATTGAGAAAAAATGCCGAAAAGTTTTTTTTTTTTTTTTTTTTTTGAACGGCAAGCAAGGTTTTTTTTTTTTTTTTTTTAACGGCAAGCAGGGTTTTTTTTTTTTTTGGACGGCAAGCTGGGTTTTTGAGAGGTCCCTTACCCCTATTGTATAAATAAAATAAAACTGGCTCAGTTACATTCTTATTTGATTTTTGCCAGTAGCATCATCATATATGATTTTTTTTACATCTTCTGAAAAGGAGCTTGGTATCAGCTCTATAAAACTAACATTTGGAATATTAGATGCTAAGATATCTGCTAACTTATTTGACTCCCTATATACATGCACTAAATTAAAAATTTCTAGTTTACTAATCAGTGCTTGTATTTCTTCCATCGTGTAGTTCGCTCTCCATGGGTGTTGCCTCGGTTCTTTGAAATAATTGACTACAGTAGCTGAATCCGTTTGGGCTCTTATTTTTTTGAATCTGTGTCTTATCGCTAGTCACAACCCATTCTCAAGCCCATTTAACTCGATCAAGTCTATTGTTTTAAACATCGTCTTCCCGCAAGCTGCTGCTAGTACAGTTCCTCTGCCATCACATATTGCCGCTGCCCAACCCCCTTCATCTCCTTGCATCGTGCCATTAGTATTTAAATTATGAACTCCCTCTTCCGCACTCTCCCATTTGCAAAGCTTCAGAGTCTTCATTTTTGTTTCGATGTTTAAGCTCCAAAGTTGCATAAACCTTTCTCTCTCAGGCCCATCCTCCATCTTCATCGTCATAGCCTCCATTTTAGTTCTTGCATCATCGAAAATCATCTTCCCCACCTGCTCTGCCCTTGTTCTCTTGTTCTCGAATATTCTTCGATTTCTCTCCATCCATATGCCGTATACCAGCCCATTGAACATCAGTCACAATGCATCTTGCTTGTATCCCTTTCCTCTTGAGTTCTGTTCAATCCACTAAATCTCATTTTGCCATGTTGCTGCCCGCTGCCTATTGTACCCAGCTTGCTTCAGTAGCTTCTGCCATACCTCTTGTGCATATATACATGAGAAGAACAAGTGTTCCTCTGTTTCTCTTTCCCCCCAACACAGCACACACCAATCTGTCTGAACTACTTTCCATTCTCTCATTCGAACCAATGTCTTCAATCCTCCCTTTAGTGCTAACCATGCTATAAAGGACTACCTCGGTATTCTATTCGTAAACCACACCATATATTTCCATGATATTGGTGCTTTTCTTTTCCTCACTCTCTCATATCTTTCATTGTATAATCACCCTTCTGTGATGCCGACCATATGATCTTGTCTTCTCCTCTGCCTAACTTCACTTCTTCCTCCATATGTTTGACAATATCCAGCATATGTACTCATACATGTGACGGTACATTCCACTTCCCATTATCAATCATATTGGACACATTCACATTTAATCTGCAGTTGTAATCATGTATAAGTGATAATGGAAAATAATTCTTGAGTATACCTAATGGGTGCCATGGATCAAGCCAGAATTTTGTCGTCCTCCCATTCCCAAGTTGATGATGAACCATTTTCTTAGCTTCCTTTCTTTTTTTAAGAATGTTCCTCCACACCCATGAGCAATCATTGGGTATTTTAAGCTCCCAGAAGTTCCTATCCTTTATCAGATTCTTTTGTACCCATTTTGTCCATAGTGTGTTCCTTCCACTCACTATATACCTTATGTGCTTCAGACTTTGCGGCTAAGTTCGATTTGTTCAAATCCCTTATCGCCAACCCTCCTTCTTTATATGGATAACATAACTCTTCCCAACTGATTAGTGCATGTGAAGTGGTGCATTCAGGCCCTGACCATAGGAAGTTCCTGCATAACTGATTAATTTCATCAATAATACTTTGCGGTAGTACAAATGACGAAGTCCAGTAAATACTCATGTTATTTAACATTGCCTTGATTAGTTGCAGCCTCCCTGCATAAGACAATGCTCTTCCTTTCCAACTTTGTATCTTTCTCCTTACATTCTCTATCAATGCCATGCAATCTGTCGCTTTTAACCTTGTTGTTATCAGTGGCAGCCCTAGATATCTCACCGGCAATACTCCCCTTTGAAACTGGATTATCCCTTCTATTTGTGTACTCATATTGTCAGTCATTCCTGCAAAGAACATGTTACTCTTTCCCCAATTCACTTGCAACCCCGAGCACAGTTTGAACTTGTCTAGAGAGTCTTTTAAATTTCTTACTGTGTTCACATCCCCATTCATAAAGGCTATTAAGTCATCTGCAAAAGACAGATGAGTAACAGGTGGATTAATGCATTTATAATGTAACTTATACTCCCCTTCCTCAACTCTTCTTCTCAGTATTTGGGTGAAGAACTCCATTACCAGAACAAATAAATATGGCGACATAGGGTGTCCTTGCCTTATCCCTCTCTTACTTCTGAAATACCCAAACGGTGTCCCATTTATCATAATCGAGAACCTCGGTGTTTCAATACATGTTTGAACCCAATTTGCGAAGATTAATGGCACTCCCAATCTAAGCAATGCAAATCTCACTGCCTCCCATTTTACTGAATCATAGGCCTTTCTTAGGTCTATTTTTGCTGCACATCTCGGCGGACCATTATCTCTATGGAAATTGTGAAGCACCTCATGCGACAGTAATATATTATCCTGTATACTCCAGCCTGATATAAATGCAGATTGGTTTGGTGATATCACCTTGGGTAGAAATAATCTCATTCTGCCTGTCAGAATCTTTGTTATGCACTTATAAACTACATTGCAGCATGCAATTGGTCTATAATCACTGAGAGAACTTGGAGCGTGCACCTTTGGGATCAAGGTAATACATGTAGCGTTCACCTCTTGTAGCATCATCCCTGATCTGAAAAAATTTCTTACTGCTTTCACGAAATCATCACCAATTATTCTCCAAGTTGCTTTGAAGAACAAGGATGAGAAGCCATCACTACCTGGCGCCTTATCACTATCAATGTTAGATAAACATTCTATTATTTCATCCCTAGTCACCTCCTTAATCAATTCCTCTTGATCATTTTGATTTAATTGTTCCACCTGTATTTCATTCAACATACTGAAATCCATTTCATCCATCTGATCCAGGCTATATAGATTCTTAAAAAACTTCGCACACTCATCCCCTATATCTTCGATTTCCTCCAGTACTTGTCCCTGCGTGTCCTTCAGACAAGTTATTTTATTTGTCATCCTTCTTGCCTTCACTGAATTGAAAAAATACTTAGTATTGTTATCCCCCACAGTTACCATTTGTTCTCTCGATTTCTGTTTGTATTCTAACTCCTCTACCACTGCTGCCCTTACATACCTCTTTGTGATTATCCTCTCCTTTTGTAATAACTCCGTTTCCATTGGTTGTATTTGTAGCTGCGTCTGAATCAGATCTAGTTCTGTTTTTACATCTTGTTTTCTTGTTGTGGCCAATCCTCTCTCTCGATTCCAGGAGATCAACTCAACCTTAACATGCTTCAGTTTTTTCATAAATGTATACATTGGATTGCCAACTACTGATATGCGCCATGACTCTTGAACCAATTCCAGAAACCCATCCTCTTGTATCCAGTTGTTAAAAAATTGGAACGACTTCTTACACTGTCCCTTTGGCTTGCTTGACTTCACCACCATTGATGAGTGGTCTGAAATTGCCCCTGGGTTGTTAAAGGTAGCCTCTGTTTCACTAAATTCACTAATCCATTCTGCGTTAACCATCACACGATCAAGTTTTCTCCATTTCCTCGCAGCTTGTTTATTACTCCATATGAGGAAATTCCCCTTATATTTAAGGTCTGTTATCCCAGCTAGTGTCACACATTCCAGCAGATCATGGAAATGGTGCGGTCTTGTCTCTTTCCCTCCAACTCTCTCCTATGAATTCAGCACCGAGTTAAAATCACCCAACACAATCCATGGTTTTTGTACCATACAAGACATCTGTACCAAGTTCATCCATAACATTTTCCTTCTCTCCCTTTCATTTGACCCATACACCACTGTTATAACAAAGCTCACGCCACTTACTACTTTAGCATCCATCGTGATGCTCTGGTCATCTTTTTGAATAAGCGTCATGCTACAATTCTTTGAGTTCCAACAGCACCAAATTCTGCCCTTCGCATTATACTCGTAGTTGTGCTCTATCTCCCAGCTTGGGCAGCATCCATTGAGTACTGCTTGCATATTATTCTACTTCACCTTTGTTTCCACCATTCCCATTATGCTTATTTCATTCTCCCTAATTAACTCCCTAATCTCATAATGCTTAAAAGCTTTATTCATTCCCCTCATATTCCAGCAGCCTACACTTATCATTTAAGAAAGGTTATGATAATAATGGTCCTCTCCGAGGCCCATCTTGTATAGTACCTTGCTTAATTTTTCCATGTGACGCATCCTGCCTCATTCCTTCTTTGCTACTATTTTCTATCTGTGCTTGTCTTGGTGTTTCTTTGTTTCTCACCTCGTCTGTTGCCTCACCTTCTTCAGTAGCCTCTTCTGCCATGACCAATTGCTTATATCTATTGTTGTCATTTTTCTGAGTTTGCTGCCTTTCTATCTTTTGTTCCTCTTGTCCCTTTGTGCCACTACTACTCAGTCGACCTCTCTTTTCTTTCTCATCCTCTGACCCACTTCCATTACTCTTAGCTTCGCAGCTATGTTTTTTCCCAGGTGATTCCCATCCTTTATCGTCTAACACATCATGCCCTTCTTGCACTTCTTGGTCTGGTCGTTCATTTCCTTCCTTATTTTCTGCTCTAGCTTCTTTTCCCTTTGTTCACTCCCTCCTACTGATTTTTTGGTAGTGTCATTAACTTTTATTTCATTATTCAGCCACACTGATTTCACCCCCATTTCTATCTTCGGCTTCTCTGTGATAGGATGTTTCGGACAAGTCTGCTTTGTGTGTCCAAAGACATTGCACATTATACAACAAGGTGGCTTCCAATTATATTCGAAATCCACTTTGTATGCCCTTCTCTGGTCTAGAACCACTGGAATGCTTTCTGGGTATGAGCACTCAGCATCAATCTCAATACACAGTCTCGCTTATGATGTTCTGGCCATGTTTCTGTTAGGCGGTCTGTGAACATGGGCACGCCAATAGCACTTCCCACTTGGCTGAAGCCATCTTTGTTCTACATTTCCATTGGTAATCCCTTAACCACAACCCATATCGGAATCGTCCTCAACTCTTGCATTTCTGCCTCAACAAATACTCTCCATGGCCTAACCACAAATAGCTTACTTGCGATATGAAATGATCTCATGTCCAAAACAGCTTTTCGATCATCATCCTTCTCAAACTGAAATGTAAACATTGCATCACCATAAGGTTTCATGATGAACCTCTTCACTCTCCATGTCATACTAACTATCTCCTTCACATAGTTGTAGTTCAACTTCGTCCCAACAAAAGATCCCACAACCAGATTTTCAAATTTCTTGTTGAACCCCGCGAATTGTGAACTTTGCACATGAATAATCAGTTTTCCATTAATCATTGTTGGCGGTACATAATTTAGTTCTTCTTTGCCTGCTACCGTTTTCCCAATCACTTCTGCCCATGTGCTCTTAGCTCTTAAGTCACCATTGCTGTGTTTCTGTGTTTCACTCCCTGTAGTAGTAGCCTCGAGTGCTATTTTTATACCAGACGCAACCATTGCTTTGTTGGTATCATCTTGTGTCTTGTTTACCTCTGATGAGATGTTCTTCTCTATCTTTATACTTAGGACTCGTGACGATTCATGCTGCTCTGTTCCCACTACCTTGCTAAGTTTTTCAGAGCTTGCTTCAATCTTTTTTCCAGATCCAAAATTATCGGATCTTACTTTCAGGGATTGCACTTCCTTGATTCCTTGCTTAACTACTCCATCTTCTCCCTTCTCAATGTTCATACCTCATGTTCCGGTACTGGTTCCCTCATGTATGGTTCCAACAGGCATGTTGACATCTTCTTCCTTCTCTTGCTGGGTTAAAAGTTCATTTTATTTTTTTTTGGTTGGCAAGCGAGGTTTTTAGAGAGGTTCCCTACCCCTTTTATTAGAAATAAAAAATTGTAAACAGCTTGTTACATTCTCACTCTCTCAAGTATTGCTTGCCCCTCGCATCATCATATATAATTCTTTTTACATCTTCTGCAAGCAAATTCGATAATAATTCTAAATAATTACATGATGGAATATTAGCTGCAATAGCATCAGCTAACTTATTAGACTCCCTGAATACGTCGAAAATGGTTATCTGTTCAAATTGGGCTTTCATTCGCAAAATAGCCCGAACTATCTTTTTGGCTTGCCATGGGTGCTGGCCCCTCTCCTTTAGGAAGGCTATTACGGTCATTGAGCCGGTCTGTATTTGAAGTCGTCTTGTTCCTTTTGATAGCGCCATTTTCATCCCCTGCTCCACTGCTCCCAACTCGATGAGGTCGATTGATGGCTTACTTGCTCTACCATGGCTAGCCGCTAATACATTCCCTTCATGATCTCTAATCACTGCTGCCCAACCCCCTAGTTGACCTTGGAGTGTGCCATCTGTATTGAGGACATGAATTCCCAGTTCTGATTTCTGCCACCACACAAATTTGTGCTTCCTTTGCTTTATTACTACCTCCACATTCCACTTATCAGTGAACCTCTCAATCTCTAGCCCATATTCCATTTTTATCTCTATTGCCTTCAGCTTTGCTCTCACATCTCCAATCAACAGTCGTGACATCAGCTGAACATTCACTGCTTTGTTTTCAAAAATCCTATCATTCCTTGCTTTCCAAATCCAGTAATTGAAGCCATTCCACATTAGCCTCATCACATCTTTCTCAGTTCCTTTCCCTTGCGACACAGCTTCAACCCATGATACTTCTTGTTGCCATGTATTTGTGATTCTTCTGTTATACCCCATTTTCTGCAGAGCTATTCCCCATAAGGACTGTGGTATAAAGCAATCATGAAAAAGATGCTCCTCTGTCTCAGTTTCTCTCCAGCAGAATATGCACGATCCCGAGTCACGACCTTTTGTTGTTTCATTTTTTCCAAAGCATTTTCAGTCCCCACTTAGCCATCCGGTGATGAAGGAATGCCTGGGGATTTTGTTCGCATACCAAACCAGCTTATGCCACTGAACTTCTTGCCTTACTCCTCTCATACTCTCATAAGTATCCTTCATGCTATACTCGCCATTTGTAGATGTAGACCATACTATATTATCCTCATCACCCATAATATCCACTTCTTTTTCTATTGCTGTCGTAATCTCACCAATTTGATTCCTTACATTACTCGAGAACTCCCATTTTCCATCTATTATGAAATTCGACACTGTAGCCTGCTTGTTGCAGCTCGAATCATATAACAGTCCCTGCGGAAACTTCTCTCTTAATATCCCAAATAGATGCCATGGTTCGTTCCAGAAGCTCGTTCCTCTACCATTGCCTATCTGGTGGAATACTATAGCTGCGGCTTCCTTTCTAACTTTGAGTATATTCCTCCAACTTGACGAACAATCATTTGGTGTTTTCAGCTGCCAAAAATCTCTCCCTCTGACTAGGTTCTTTTGTACCCACTGTACCCACAGGTTGTCTGCCTTAGTAATGAGCTTCCATAGTGGTTTCATGGTAGCAGCTTGATTAACTTTCTCTATACTCCGAACTCCTAACCCACCTTCCTCATATGGGTAACATATATCGTCCCATCCTATCAATGCATGAGATTGTTTACAGTCTGGCCCTGTCCATAGAAAATTCCTAAAAATCTTATTGATGTCATCAACTGTCTTTTGGGGTAGTGTGAATGCAGCCATCCAATACACACTAAGGTTATTCAACACTGCCTTCAACAGCTGTAGTCTTCCAACATATGAAAGTAATCTGCCCTTCTAGCTTTGAATACGCCCTATGATCTTTGACATTAAAGGACAACAATCTGTGGACTTCAACCTTGTAGTAATCAAAGGCAGCCATAAGTACTTCACTGGCAGCTCTCCATGGCTGTACTTACACTATCATCAATTCCGGCAAAGAATACATTACTTTTTTGAACATTCACTTCCAACCCCGAGACTCTGCTGAAAATTTGGAGGTTATCCTTTAGTTTAGTGGCTATTCTATTATCTCCGTACATGAACACCATCAAATCATCTGCAAAGGATAAATGCGTAATAACTGGTTCTGGACACTTTGCATGTAGCTGATACTGGCCTTCTCTAACACTATGATGCATGATTTTCGTAAACAAATCCATAACCAGCATAAACAGATAAGGTGATATTGGATCACCCTGTCTAATTCCTCTTCTTCCTTTGAAGTAACCATACGACAACCCATTAATCATAACAGAGTAAGAAGCTGTCTCCACACAAAGTTTCACCCATTTAATAAACCTTTCTGGCATCCCCACTCTTCTCATTGCAAATTCAACTGATTCCCATCTCACTGTATCATACGCCTTTCTTAAATCTACCTTTGCCGCACACCTTGGTGGATATTCATTCCTGTGATAATTATGCACTAATTCTTGAGCCAAAAGAATATTATCCTGAATACTTCTTCCACTAATAAATGCCGATTGGTTTATGTTTACTAACTACGGCATTAACCCCTTCATTCTTCTTGTCATTACCTTGGTAATGCACTTATATATAACCCCACAACAAGCAATAGGTCTGTAATCTGATAAGGACAGAGGTACTTGTATTTTTGGTATAAGTGTAATACACGTGGCATTTACCTCACTGAGTATCTGACTTGCGGAGAAAAAATTTTGTATGGCCTTAATGAAGTCATCACCAATGATCATCCATGTGCATTTGAAGAAAAAATCAGAGAAACCATCACCTCCTGGTGCTTTTCCATCACCAATGTTTGATAAAGCTTCTATTATCTCATCTCTAGTTACATCTCTCTGTAGCTCCTCATAGTTCTGTGTGCTTATCTGCTGCCTTGGCCCAATATCTTCAAAAATTGAAAAATCCATAGCCCCCATCATTTTTGGGCTGTAAATTCCTTTGTAATACTCCACACATTCATTACCAATCTCATTGTAATCCTTTATTACATTACCCCCTGAATCTCGCAGACATGTGATCTTGTTTGTAACTCTCTGTTTCGACCCCCACCTACGTGGCAAACGTCCATTAGTAGGGGTCTATATTTTATTCATTTAATCAACAGGGCTAAAGCCCAATTCGCAATATCATGGATCAATGTACATGCCCATTAACTCATGTGTCTAAGGTTGAACCTTAGCCACATGGCTTGCCAATAATGTACATTGATTTATGTGCAGATTCATTTCTTATCAAAGAGATAATTACCAGATGAGAGTTATAGTCAATCATAATTACTTGAGTTACAAGGACTCTCTACTCTACCTCTATAAATACTACATTATTTTTCATAAGGAACTACGTTGAAACTTGATCCCTAGAGAATAGATCTTGGGTACGTAGGCAGCCATTATTTGGTTCAGTTTCATCTCCCCCAACATCAAATTCCTCTGTTTCTTAGTGCGTTCTTTACCATTGCTCTCGTTGTGTTGAAGCGGTTTATCACGAAACATAATTGGCGCCGTCTGTGGGGAATTTAGAATTCATTATCACGTGAAACAATCAAGATGGTAAGCACAAGAAGCAGACCAAATAGTCGACATATTCCTCCTGCTAATAATACTCGCAACCCTCGAAATTCAAATCGGCCAATGCAAGAACCATTGAACAATCAAGTTGCTCCTAGTGGTAGGATCAATTCGCAACATCCAACTGTAGCAGCGCAACCGCCACCGCCACCGCAAAAGGCAGTACAACCGCCGGCACCAACCCTAACAATCTTGCAACAAGAAAACCGACAAGTCAGTAATCCTCCATGCGGTCCGCCATTTGTCCATGTCGATCCTTCAGTTGACATGGATATGGACGTGGACATTACTCTCACACCAACTAACGGAAGAGGTGATAGTAACAGCCAATCTACCCCTAATACGGTTGAGCGTGAGTTACAACGAGTCAAAAATTTAAATAGGAACTTGAGAAGGAAGTTGGCAAAGAGGCAAAGTCCGGTAGACGATGCTGCAAATTCAACAACATCAAGGCGACCACGAAGGGACGCAGGCCATTCCAGTCTATGGGGCCGTCTTGAAGAACCACTTCATCATCCTCAGCAACGTGTTATTTCTCAAACACAATCAACTAGTGCACGCTCTAAGAGTAATGACCCTATTACACATACTTATGGGGAGAATCGGATTGGCAGGGATAACTACTACCCTAGACATGTCCGATCTCAAAGGGAAGATTTACCTCTAAGAAGCACTTTCAGGGAAGACCGCCGTCCGAGATATGTCCGACATGACTGGGAAGGCGGGCATCCCAGACATGAGCAACAAAACAAGGAGAAGTGGTATAATTATTCCGACCACCCGGCCAAGGCTGACTACCGGCCTAGACAGGCTGGTTACAGGGATAGACAAAGATAATCACCGGTCGGAGCTGATTGTGCGTACCGCCAAAGATCTCTAACTCCAATAAGAGATAATGGAAGGTATCCTTCTCCACATGGGCACAACCGGGGGCGTCCAGTTGTTCGAGCCAATACTTTAACTATAACAGAACAACAGCTAAAAAAGTTGATTACAAAAGAACTTAACGATAGAGAGTCAAGGGATGTAAGAATGAAAAACTTGACAGTCAATGATGGCGTACTTGATAAGTTTTCGATCGACATTCAAGAAGTTTACCACCATCCCGACTTCAAACAACCCGATTTTGAACTTTATGATGAGTCGGAAGGAGATCCTGGCTTGCATGTTCTATCGTTCAAAAATAAGTTGGTGTTATGGGGTGGAGATGACCCGCTCATATGTAAGCTCTTTCCATCAACTCTAAAGGGAGAAGCATTACGCTGGTTTAGTGAATTGCCTTCAAGATCAATTCACCAATTCAATGAACTAGAAAATCAGTTTGTTAATCATTTCCGCCACAATTGCATGATGCCAAAGGATGTCGACTCACTTTTGAACATCAAGCAACAACGTGACGAAAAGTTACGTACTTTTCTTATTAGGTTTCGAAAGGCAGCAGCAGATGTTCCAGAAGTTTCTGATGGGATGCTTCTTTTCGCCTTTAAAGAAGCATTATATTATGAAAGAGACAGAAGTTCGAACTTCATTGTAAGGGATCTTTACCACTCTCTAATTAAAGATGTCCCTAAAACTCGGTACGATTTATATGTTAGGGCTGAACAACACATCCGTATCGAGGAGAACCTATCGGCGAAAGCAGCAAGAGACAAAGATATTCGAAGTAAAGATTTTTCTGACAGCAAGAATTCTAAGCCGAAGCAAGGACAGTCAGATCAACAGCATAACGATGGAAAGACTTTACCTGAGCTAAAACTGACCCCGCTCAATGCCAAGTACTCTGTTATATATGAAAAGTTGAAAAGAGGGACAAGGGACAAAACCTTGCGGTGTAAATTCCATAATGACTATGGCCATGAGACAGAACTTTGTCGCTCTCTCCAGGGTCGGATTCAGAAATTAGTGGAGAAAGGACTTTTAAACGAATATCTTACTAAAAGCTCTCAACAGGCAGTTGCTGCAACTTATGAGCATGTCATTAATGTTTCCCATTCTCATGTTGATTCTCTTTCCAAAAGTCAGAGTAAGGATCAAAAGCGGTTGAAAGTTAGTTATGTTAGTGAGTTTAACCGTATCAACAAAGTCGATTTTGTCAAAGGAATCAAGAAGAGCCCTCCGACGATGATGATCTCCTTGGTGTATATCACCCTCACTATGAAGCTTATAAGAGCCGCGGTTCAATGGGATTCGGCGTCATGGATGATCTCGGATGCAACTTGGTATGATATCGCGAAGACAATCTATCATCGGTTTTGATGGGACAACATCTTCAGCGGTTAGAAGAATTACCTTACCAATCAAATTAATGAACAAAGAAGTTATAATTTGGATGGACGATCCACTCATTGGATACATTTCGAACTAGTATTGACATTTACAAAACCTTTCCGATTTGCCTATCACAATGGATGACTAGTAAAATTCTGAAGTCGGGCATATTTGCCAAGGTTCACTAGTGGACCACTTGCCCATCGGGTATGCCTATCATGACAAAGCAATGGATGACTATAAAAAATCTGAAGTTAACGCCCTCCATCTATAATATATCAGTGGATCAACTTTTGGAAGTCTTTCATAAACTTGACATTGATCCAAGTTTCGGGCCGGTTCGCGAAAACCAAGAAGAATGGCACCCGATCGGAAGCTCAAAGTTAAAGAGGAGATTGATAAGCTACTTGCGGTTAACTTTATGGACTTACCCAAAATGGCTTGCTAATGTCGCCGCAGTTCAAAAAAGAACGGACAAAACAGAATTTGTATTGACTTTACAAACCTTAACGGAAGCTTGTCCGATTATCCATTGCCAATAATTTCCGAACTAGTGGATGCCATTTCGATTCCAACGCCTATCTTTCATGGATGCTTCTTCGTGGTACTACCGGATCTCTTTGAATGTGGATGACCAAGAGTTCACCGCCTTCAGTACCGACCAAGGCATTTTTTGCTACACTGTTATGCCTTTTGGTTTGAAAAATGCCGGTGCAACCTACCAAAAGCTTGTCAATACAATTTTTTCCGATCTGCTGGGGATAATAATGGAGGCTTATATCGATGATATAGTCATTAAATCGAAGCTTACTGGTGATCATCTTTCCGATCTTCAACTTGTTTTTGATAGGCTTAACAAGTATAACATGAGACTCAATCCCGCCAAATGTTCTTTTGGCCTCTCTTCTGGAAAATTTCTAGGATACCTCATGACTCGTAGAGGTATTAAGGCTAATCCTGATTAGATACGTGCCGTTATTGATATGCCATCACCAAAAAATAAGAAGGAAATTCAACGGCTTACTGGTCGGCTTGCCGCTCTTCATAGATTTATTTCTAAATATTCCGATCGTCGTCATCCCTTTTTTCAGACTTTAAAGGGGGTGGCATCTTGGAACGTGGATTGTGAGATGGCATTGCAACAATTGAAGAAATACTTGGTCAGTCCTCCTATATTGACAAGTTCTTCAACGGGTCAACCTATTGGCATATACCTAGCAGCTACAACTCAAGCTGTTAGTGCTGTTCTTTTCGTCGATGATGGTAGACCCGTCTTTTTTATCAGTAAGACGTTAATCGGAGCTGAGTCTTGTTATTCAAAGATGGAAAAAATTGCACTTGCATTGGTTCATGCCGCTCGTCGGTTAAAACCATACTTCCAGGGGAGGTTGGTCAGAGTTTATACTGAGTATCCCTTACGCAAGATCTTTCGTAATGCACAAGAATCAAGCAGATTAGCCGAATGGGAAATTTATCTTAGTGCATATAGCATTATCTTTGAAAGTCGTACTGCTGAAAAAGGACATGCTCTAGCTTCTTTGATAGCCGATTTTCCGATTGATGATTCTCCTATTGACGATTTCTTGTGCCAGGAAGAATCTATGGAAGACATTCTGCCACCAGTAACTGGGGGCGACGAAGACCAACTTGCAAACGCAATTCCTAATCCCATTGACCTATGGATTGTTTACTCAGATGGCTCCCATAATAAATCTGGGTCTGGAATTAGATGCGTTTTTGTTAAACCCAGCGGAGAGAAGATTGAGAAATCGGTGCGACTTGGCTTCGCTGCTTCAAATAACGAAGCCGAGTATGAGGCTACCGTTTGTGCCTTGAGAACAGCTTTGAAACTAGGGGTGCAAAAGCTACAGTTATACACGGATTCTCGCCTTGTGGCCAATCAGTTTGGCGGGTCTTTTGAAGCAAGAGATGATCGTATGGCGGCTTATCTTAGTTTGATACATAGCCTTGCTCGACAATTTGATAGCATCTCTATCACTCAAAGACCCCGAAATGACATACGTCATGCTGATTCATTAGCTTATCTCTCCGCCGTCGTTAGAAGCGAAGAGTCAAGACACATCACTGTGGAGTTCCAGAAAGAGCCAAGCATTGACTTTACCGAAAAAGAATTGCATGACTTGTATGTACATGAAAGCAATTACTTGTTTTGCTTGTACGCAACAACGATATACGACCCACGTATAATCGCACCAATCATGACTCGAAAGCGGAAAAGGGAGATGGAAAATTCACAACATGACCATACTTTGGATCTTCCATTAGAATCTATAGATCCATTTGTTCCTCCTGAATTCGCTCCCGAAACAGATAATGAGTTAGTACATGAAGCAGATGATAGTCCTGAAGTTCCCGATATAATACTATCAGAGCCAGTGATGATCTCCGATGAGCAAGATTGGCGTCTTCCTTATATCCACTACTTGCAAGTTTCTTCGCTTCCGCCAGAACCAAAGCTCGCTAAAAGAATCAAACGCGATGCATGGAAGTTTTTGGTGATATCTGTTACTGACGAAAGTTTGCAATTATATCGCAAAGGTTCAGACTTAAACCCTATGTTGCGATGCCTCTCAAAATAGAAAGGACTTCAAGTTTTGGAAGAGATTCACTCCGGCTTATGCGGAAGCCACTCCAAGGGACGAAGTTTAGCTCATAAGGCTATGACACAGGGCAATTGGTGGCCAGAAATGCAAAAGGATGCAAAACACCTATCTGAGAGGTGTGAGCCATGCCAAAAGCACGACAATATGAGTAAACTCCCTGTTACTGACTTGCATCCCATGCTTAGCCCATGGCCATTTGCCAAATGGGGCTTAGACATTATTGGCCCTTTACCTAAAGCTCCAGGTAGTATACGATTCTTTCTTGTGGCAACGGATTACTTTACCAAATGGGTAGAAGCAAAGCCTTTGGTCCAAATCCATGCTTCCAACGTCAAAATGTTTTTATGGAGAAATATTGTTTGTCATTTTGGCATCCCTGCGGCACTTGTATCAGATAATGGTAAACAATTTGATGCTGAAGAAATTCGTCAGTTCTGTGCTAATTTGAAGATACGACATAACTTCTCCGTACCTTATCATCCGCAAGCCAATGGGCAGGCCGAAGCCACCAATAAGGTGATTTTGGCCAACCTAAAGAGGCGTTTGACTGGTGCCAAAGGAAATTGGGTCAAGGAGTTACCAGCTGTCTTGTGGTCTTATAGGACAACGCCAAAATATTCAACTGCATTATCACCTTTTAACCTTGCATATGGTGCTAAAGCAGTCTTACCTATAGAACTAATTTCCAGTACATCTCGGTCAGTTGCTGTTGAAACAGGTTCCAATGACACTACTTTGGCTGAGTCAAAAGCTCTTATTGATGAGGTTCTCTCTGAGGGACTACAACAGCTTATTAAGTATCAAGCTGACATGAAACGGAACTACGACAAGAAGATCCGTCCTAAGTCTTTTGCTCCTGAAGACTGGGTTCTCTGTAGAAACCCAAAGCTTATAGAATCAGGAAAGTTTGGAGAAAATTGGCAAGGACCCTACATCATAGATTGTCCAGCATCTAAGGGGCATATTTCCTCCGTACTATTTCTGGAAGAATGATAGAGAAGCCATGGAATGCTTACCACCTTCGCAAGTTTTACCGTTAGGAAATGTTTTGCATTTTTACATTACTCCATCAATAACAAATCTATCCATCTATGTAGTTCGTTCTATTTTATCCATCAATAAAGGCATTCAACTTCCATTCTTTTAGTTTGGTTGTCATTTTACATTACTCTATTCTTTTGTACTTTTACTTTCATCAATGTCATTCATTAACGTTCATTCTAGGGAGGTCATTCATATTATGCCTTTTTCGGTCCAAGTAAGTCGCATTCATGGCTACTTGACGGAAATCCGAGTCAATAAGATGGTTATTCTTGCTCGGAACAATTATTGCAATACTCCCACAATACAATATCCGTGCTAATTCCACTACTAAGGCAATGGCGTTGTGTTTTAGTTTGGTCCCGATTGCACGGGTGGCGACTTTGAACTGTGGACAACTCCAACGGTTGTGGGGCCTTGCTTCACGTTCGGTACAAATATTTTAACACCTAAATAGCTAGGTTCATTGAGGGACGATCATGTCCCCTTTGCCTTTCAATAACTTTCTCCAATGGTTCTATATTGGGAGGTTTTTTCTCTACATGGGAAGCGTCTCGTTCTTTTACATTCATAAATCAACAACACTAAGTTTTATGCAGGTATGTTATCTGACATCACATGATATTCAATAGCCAACACATACTATATTTTTATTTTCATAAAAAGAATTTTTAGCTCTATGGTATTACATACTCGCAATCACATGATCATTGGTTTGGGAAAATCCAATGGTTCCTTCCCAACTTTTTGCATATACAACTCGTACAAATCTTTGTAATTCATCTTCTCACGTTCTAGTTCATCTCTCGTTTCTATTAAAGTCTCTGTCAATTGTCTTACAGACGATTCACAGTGTGCCATTTGCACGTGATCTTGGCCGAGCCGCTCGTTTAAATCTGTCATTCGCTTGTTATTTTTCTCTACCTCTTTTTGTGCACGTTTAAGTTCCTGATCTTTGGTCACCACGAGTGACTTCAATTCTATCACATCTGCTTTTAAGAGTTTGTGTTCCTCCATTATCTCACAGGCTTTCCCAAATTCTTCGTACGATCTCTCCTCTGCTTCTTCCGTCCGCTCGGTTAAGTTTTTGTTTTCGTCTTCTAACTCTCTGATGGTTCCGCTTAATGCTTTGTTTGCCTCTTCCAATTTTTGGTTGAGTATCTTCACTTTCTATATTTCTTCTAACGCATTGACTTCATTCGGAACGATATTTTTCTTCGCAATTTTTTCATGAATTTCTTTGGCCCGTACTACCGCCATTTTAACCTGCGGTGAAAAATATCTGATTTCATCATCTTTCAGACTTAAACACAAGTTTGCAATAACTGATAAAAAAAATACTATCATACCTGGTTCATACTATCGAAGATCATTGACACTGCTCTGTCATATTCTCCGATGTTCTCTGTATTCTGGTCACATTTTTTATATTTTTTGAGCCCCTCCATTGGCGTGGTCCCTGGCGATACCTTCGCTTCGTCTTCCAGACTTGAACATCTTTGCTTCATCTACCAATTTCATCGGTTTAGTGTTGGACACAAATTTCTTTTACCCGTCCCTAACGATAATAGTAAAATCAACGGTCAACTTCATTACAGATTCTATGGTTTTCCTCCATGAGTAGTATTACCCCTGACAGTACGTGCCAGTGGTTGTTGGATTCTTTGCTCCTGCATTTTGCTTTGCCGTTTATTTTCTTTCACCGACTTTGTGTTCTTCGCTGCACTATCTTTTGTAAGTATCACTGTTTCGTTCTTTTCCTAGCCATTCTTTTCCTGTATATACCAAAACAGACTGAGATATTACATCTCACCACACTTTTACAAATCTATGTTTTCTACGGTACATACATTTTCCTCTTTATGTTGAGAATGTATTATATTTCGTCTGGGGTGTTTTGTGCATTGTAGTCTCGTCCCTCGAGGCATCATACATTGTAACGTTGGTTGTTTCTCTTGATCTTCGTTCGCCCGTTTTCTTGTAGAACATCTTCTTTTGTACAGTTCGCTTTTTGTGGTTGGCAAGCTCAACACTAATTCTCGCTGTGTTAATTCCGTTCCAAATATTACATTTATGAGACTCTTATTCTTCTTCGCCATTTCACTATGTGCCTCCATGGACCTATCGGGCCGTTGTTCGATACCCCCATAGTGTCGGAAATCAACAATATCATCAAAGTAGCTCAAATCTACCAATCTTTTCGTCGTAACATTCATGAAAGAAGAAACGAAGGTTGTTCTCCACTTCCTTGTCCAATTCAATATCTGGTAGTGTACTCGCGTTTTCTGTTAGACACAAAAATAACTCGTGTTAGTCAATAGTTTACTCGTAGTACAATTTTCAATACTTATGTTTTGGCTTACCTCGAAATTTGTTCGACACTTTAAACTCTGTCGGATTCCACTTCCCTTGCAAGCGGTACAGAAATGTATCCCATCCGGTGTATACTTTTGGGAACCCTTTAAAACTTCTGTTTGAATCTTTGAATTCAATTTCAAATTTTATGTACCCTTTCGTCAGTATGGCTTTCGGTCGTATCAACGCGAAGATTTCTTGAGCCCCAAACCTTCTGTTAAATTCATTTTGTAAATGGTGCGCTCTTGTAAAGATTAACCAGAACGATATTGGCAGTTGTCCTGGTGCAATTTGCCACCACTCCAATAATTGCGCAATTTCTTTGCTCAATGGAATTGTACTCCAGCAATTTAATTGTGTGTAAGCCATTACTACTTCATCTTCTTCGACTTTCGTTTCAAATTTGTACACTTCATCAATCTCAAATTTCTCGAGTCCTAGTATTTTCTGTATTTCCTTAAGCGATCATCGACGCGGTTCCAGGTAGTCGCTGTATCTGTCACCTTCTTTCCACCTCACCTAGTCTGCGATCGTCATCGAGTGTTCTTCTCGAGTGTTTTTTCGCCCGTATAGTACGGTAGTTTCTACCTGGCAAAAAGAAAAGAAAACCGGGTCAGATAGGTCAAAAAATGGGTCAGCTAGCGCAAAAATCGGGTTCAATGGGCCATATTAGAAACGCAAGTATGGTGCCCCTCCTTTACTGGCACTGCACCATATCCTGTTGGTGAATATCAAGTTTTTTAAATAAGGGCACCATCAGTATCGCCTTCAACACTTTTCTTCTCATCAGCTCATGTAGGAATTCGTTCCTTACATACACTAAACACTTTTATGTCATCTCCACATGATCTGTGTAGAGAAATTCCTGGGGAAAAAGTTAAATAGTTCAACGCCATGCACAAAAAAAAAAAAAAAACACAAAACAACATAATGCGCAAGGGTTACTTACCACGATATCATCGGCCTCCAAGATGTCGCTGAAGGGTGAGTATTACGTAGCCATGTCCCTTCTTGATGAGTTCAACTCAAGCCCAAGCAAGCTGTTTAAATCTCGAGTTGATGGATTTTGGCATCCTGCTGGCGCCTTACAAGCCCAGGATACATCGTTTTAGCTATGGGCAAAGACGACATATTGGGGTTTTTTCGCCTGCTCGCTGCCGGTTCCCTTGAGGGACTTGTGTATACACGCCAGTTTATATAGCAGCTCTCAAATCTTGCTGTAGCGAAAGATGCAACAAAATATTTTGAAGGCGCCAGTAACAGGATGACTTTGTGAATTAGCCGTTTATTTCGTGATCTTTCCGATCAGTTTTATTGGTGCGATAGTTAAGATGGGATATAGAAGATGAGAAGGAGGTTTGCCTGAAACCAGAGGACCGTATAAATAAGCAAACACAGTACTAACATTTTTTCGTCTTCGAAACCGGCGACGACACCGTACGGAAACTCGAGGATCCCTGTCACAATGGTGTAGTAGTAGAACGGTGGTGTTTACTAGTTTTGGTTAAGGTTTTTCTCACGTTCCTTCTGTTTATATTCTTTCTCTTTAAAGATCTTGCGATGGTCCAGTATTTCAGTCCGTGTATAAGTCTATTAGCCAAACCGACTTAAGGTGCGAGACTTGATGATAAGCGTTATCCAATCCGGATTTAGTTTTGGAGTCCTAGTTTTCTGTGGTGTTTTCATGTGCCCATCTTCTAGTTATTTCGGAACAAATTATTCTTGAACATTTTTCGAATTCCAATTATTTCGTTCACAATAATTCGCGTTTTTTTTTTCAACAGTTTTCAACGGTCTAATCCTCGTATCGTTATTCCGCTGGCACGCGTCGTCGACATCACTTTCGCATTGTTACGTAATGCGTTCGGTACAGAGGTTCGCACTTAATTTCTTTTGAAATTTTATTTATGTGCATCTTTTATTTTATCTGTGCATTTTCGGCTATTTTTTATTTAACTACGTCATTGCGTGCCGTATACGTTAATTTGACATTTTTTCATTTCCGCTAATTCACGAATTTTTTCCGATTGTCCATTTTCTTATCGTTTACGTTCACACGACACTTTGTTATACACTCCGCTTACTCTTTTATTATTTCAAGTTTTCCTTAATTTTTCTTCTCTTCTTTGCCATGTGAACTTTGTTCACATGACAAAGAGGGGGCGGTGTTTCGACCCCCACCTACGTGGCAAACGTCCATTAGTAGGGGTCTCTATTTTATTCATTTAATCAACAGGGCTAAAGCCCAATTCGCAATATCATGGATCAATATACAGGCCCATTAACTCATGTGTCTAAGGCTGAACCTTAGCCACATGGCTTGCCAATAATGTACATTGATTTATGTCCAGATTCATTTCTTATCAAAGAGATAATTATCAGATGAGAGTTATAGTCTATCATAATTACTTGAGTTACAAGGACTCTCTACTCTACCTCTATAAATACCACATTATTTTTCATAAGGAACTACGTTGAAACTTGATCCCTAGAGAATAGATCTTGAGTACGTAGGCAGCCATTAGTTGGTTCAGTTTCATCTCCCGCAACATCAAATTCCTCTGTTTCTTAGTGCGTTCTTTACCATTGCTCTCGTTATGTTGAAGCAGTTTACTGCCGAAACACTCTCCTTGCTTGCACTGATTTAAAGAAATAAGTTGTATTATTATCACCTCCCCCTATCACTTGATCTCTGGACTTCTGTCTATACATATCTTCCTCAGTTATGGTTGCTTGTGTATAGGCTACAATCACTTCTCTTTCTTTCATAATAATCTCACAGTTCTGTGGTTGATTTTGTAATTGTGTTTGCACCCTATCCATCTCTTGCTTTATTTCTCTAACTCGGTCCACTACACTTCCCACTCTATCTCTATTCCACTGTATAAGAGCTGCTTTCGTCAGTTTTAACTTCCTCATGAAGATATACATAGGATTCCCTACTACCTCACTTCCCCAAGCCTCTGCCGCTGTATTCATAAACTCCTTCTCTCTGTACCAGAAATTAAAAAATTTAAATGCTATTTTCTTTTGATTCCTTTGTACCACTGATCTCACAATCATGGGTGTATGGTCTGAGACAGCTCCCGCATTTAAGAACTCTGCTTCATGTTCCTCATATGCCCCAATCCACTCTGAATTTTCCATTACTCGATCCAATTTACAGCTGATCCTATGTACTTGCCTGTTATTCCAAGTATACAAATTGCCTTTAAATTTAATATCTACTAGTCCAGCTTGATTAACACACTCCATAAAATCTTCAAAGTTCTAGTGTCTAACTTCCAGCCCTCCCATTTTTTCATTAGAGTTCAAGATAGAGTTGAAATCACCCATTAGCATACATGGTTTCTGAATTTGGCATGATAAATCCACTAAGTTTCTCCATAGATCTCTCCTCGTTCTCATATCTGTTCTCGCATACACCACTGATATAACAACCTCATCACCTAATATTGTGCTTACCTCCATTGTTATATGCTGCGTGTCCTTCTTTAATAACTTTGTTGTACACGTTCTCGGATCCCAGCAAAACCATATATTGCCTCCATCGATATCATTGTAACTGTCCTCCGTCTTCCACTGATTGAATGTTTTCTGTAGAATTCTATCTCGATTCTTCTTCTTAACTCTTGTTTCTACCAATCCCATCATACTAATGTCATATTTCCTCACCATATCTTTAACTTCAACTTGCTTAAAAGCTCTATTGAATCCCCTCATGTTCCAGCAGGTGTAATTTATCATTTACGTTGTTGGGTTGGTAATAAGAAACTTCGTATAGCCTCCTCTTTACTTCCACTTCTATCCTCTGTCCTCTCTGTGAATTTATCCCTGTCCTCTGCTGATTTCGATTGCAACTCATCACTTAGTGTTTCATTTAGCACCTCTTCCTCATCATACCTCACTAACAGATGCTTAAATCGATTGTCTCTATGCATTTGCACTACCCTTTCTTTATCAGCCTCTATTTCTGCAGTATTTCGGTCACAATCTCTGCCTACTTCATCACTGCTAATGTCATTACCCTCGTGTCCTGTGTCACTCTGACCTTCTCCTTCCTTGTCCCCAGTATTGCTTCTCACTTTACACCTATGTTTCCTCTTTGGAGATTGCCACTCTGTGTCTTCACTACCCTAGTGTATTTCCTATACTTCTGAATCCTTTGATATGGCTGAACTTTTCCCCTTCACAGCCCCTTTGCCTTCTGCCATCACTACTTCTGCGACAATTCCCTTCGCACCCTCTACTGCCTTTCCCTTCGCCCCCTCTTTGTCAGAGCCTTTACCTTGTATTTCTTGTTTTTTTCCTTTGTATTCTTTTTTCAGCCATAATCTCTGTGCCTTCGCTTCTAGAAATGGCTGCCTTGGGCACGAAAGATCATTATGCCCAAACACCTTACAGCCACTACAGCAGGGTGGCCTCCAATTGTACTCGAAGTCTATCTTGTACGCTCTTCTTTGATCCAAGACCACTGGGATTCCATCTGGATACAGGCATGTGGCATCTATCTCTATGCACATTCTAGCATATGCCGTTCTAGCCATATTCTCTGTTAGGCGGTCTGTAAACATCGGAATTCCAATGACACTCCCTACTTGGCTGAAGCCATCCTTATTCCACATTTCCATAGGTAATCCTTTCACCACTACCCAAATAGGAATCATTTTCAACTCTCTCGTTTCTGCCTCGACAAAAAGTCTCCACGGCCTAACGACAAACAGTTTACTCGCGATATGGAAGGATCCAATATCCAAAGCTGCCTTGCGATCGTCGTCCTTCTCAAACTGAAAAGTGAACATTGTATCTGCATAAGGCTTCATAATAAACCTCTTTGTCCTCCAAGTTCTTCCTACTATCTCCTTAACATAGTTGTAACTCATTCGTTTCCCGACAAACGACCCAACAACCAAATTCTCAAATTTCTTGTTAAACTCTGTAAATTGTGAACTCTGCACATGTATAATCGGCTTTCCATTGACAATAGTTGGTGGAATATAACTCAATTCATCTTTCCCAGCAGCCCCCTTCCAAATTACCTCTGCCCAAGAACTTTTGATTCTTTCTGCTCCGTTAACATGCTTTGGATTTCCACTCTGTTCAGCCCTCGTACTATCTCTTTCCACAACTGACTGATTATTCTTATCAGCCCCTATAACTTCGGTGTTCTTCGCAATGGTGTTACTTGCTGTTCCATTTTCATGGATTTGAATTCCCTTCTCATCAGTTTTACCATGTTCAGAACACGTCTCTGTTTCATTTTTCCTTCCTGATCCTATTTTCCCGTTTTTCTCTACATAGCTAGTGCCTTCGAAACCTCGCTTTCTCGCTTCATTTCGATAGTATTCAACATCATGTTGAAGTTTCTGAAGCGTATCTTGGGTTCCTAATGAGTCACTTCCCAGCTCCAAGTGTATGGCTTCCTTTCCCTTCACGGTTTCTATTTGTGTCACCACAGCTTGGACCTTGAGAGAAGCCCTCACTTCCTTTTTCTGTAGTTCCAGTGCTGCTCCAACGGTTTCTTTAAACTGCAAGCGTACTTGTGGATCTTCACCAAGCAAGGGCCCATTATTGTCTAGCCTTCGCCTGAGTCTTTCTAATGAACCAACTCCATATTTTTTTAAAAGTGCTGCCCTAACGAGTTCTACATCAACCTCCTCATCAGATGATTCAAGTTCTTGATCAGAATCATCACTGTTGTTTCCTACCCTAGGTGGTGTGCTAGGGTTCGCAGCTATTACAGACCTAAACTCATGAGATTTTTTCATGTTTTCCTAATATTTTGGTAAAAGACGAAAATACCCCTAAGGTTTAAAATCCCCCCTTAGAAGTCCCCATTAACAACTATAATAAAAACGATTTGTCTTTGGAAAAGTCGTTCCAGTGATCCTTTCCCATACATCTTTTCAAACTCAGTTTCTTGTTTGTCTGACTCCTCATCATCTGTTACTCCCCTCGAAGGCGTTCTTGGTGTTTCGCTCTCATTCTCTCGTGGTTTTTCTTTCTCCATTTGAATTTTTTCCGTGTTTTTTGCTAAAAGACTAAACTACCCCTAGTAATATAATCGCCCACTAAAGGTCGCCATTAACAAACTAAAGCTCGCACTTGTGAGGTCCCTTACCCCTATTTTATTGAAAATAAAATTTCTTGGTTACATTCGTACATACTCTTTGCCCATGGCATCGTCATATATTATCTTCTTTACATCTTTCGGAAAAGAACTAAGAGTAAACTCTATGTAGCTAACTGTAGGTGTGGTGGAAGCTAATGTATCAGCTAATTTGTTTGCCTCCCTGAATACATGAATAATGGAACAAAATTCTAGCTGTCCTATCAGTTCATATATTTCTGCCATCATATGATTTGCCCGCCAAGAGTGTTGTCCTCTATTCTTCATGTATGCAGTACAGTCATGGAGTCAGTTTGCGCCTTGATTTTTCTTGAACCCTTTACTCACTCCTAACCTCAATCCCTGTTCCAATCCTTGCAACCCAATCAAGTCAATTGATTTGTAATATGCTTTTCCTTGTGCTGCCGCTATTACGTTACCATTATCATCTCTAAATGTTGTTGCCCATCCTCCTTGGTTCCCTTGGAGTGTTCCATCTATGTTTAGATTTAACACACCTCCACCTGCTCTCTCCCAGTGGCATAGCTTTATTTGTGTATGTTTCATACCCACACTAATATTCCATATTTGCATTACTCTGCTCCTCTCTGGCCCTTCGTCCATTTTCATTCTTAGAGATTGAAGCTTTATTTGCACCTCTCGAATTATTTCTTTTCCCACCTATTCTACTAAGGTCTGCTTCCTCTGAAATATTCGTCTGTTCCTTTCTTGCCATACTTTGTATATGAAACCATTAAAAAGAAGCTTTAGAGCATCCTATTTCTGCCCACGTCCTGATGAAGTGAGCATAACCCATTGTATTTCTAGCTGCCAAGACGCAGCTCTCGCTCTGTTGTACCCTGTAAACTTAAGAATATACATCAAAATAAAATGTGAGTACATACATACATAGAACAGATGCTCCTCTGTCTCCTTCCCATTCCCACAAATAACACAAGTATCGTCCTGTACTTGCCTCCACTCCTTCATTCTTACCAGCGTCTAGAGACCTTCTTTAAAAGTCAGCCATGCTATGAACGAGTGACGAGGTATTCTGTTAGGAAACCAAATGATTTTCTTCCATGTTATCGCAGTTTTGATCTCTCTGATGCTTTCGTATGTTTCTCTCAAGTTGAAATCCCCTTTCTTTGATGCAATCCAGAGTATACGATCATCTCCTCTGCCTATCTTTATTTCTCCTTCCATGTTCAAAACAATGTCCGGCATGTGTATGCGAATATGCCAAGGAGTAATCCATCTTCCATTCTCTATCAAATTTGCGACTGGGGCATTAAGATTACACGTTGAATCATAGAGTAATGACATTGGGAAGTGTTCTTTTAGGATACCCATCGGATGCCAGGGGTCTAACCAGAATTTTGTGGCTGTTGCATCCCCTATTTGGTGTTGAACAATCAGCTTGGCTTCTTTCATGTTCTTCAGAATGTTTCGCCAAATCCAAGTGCAATCATTTGGTATCTTTACCTGCCAGAAGTTTTTCTCCTTTATCAAGTTCTTTTTGATCCATTGTACCCACAAAGTTTCCTTCCCACTTACTAGATTCCAAATGTGTTTTAAGTTTGCTACTGTGTTGGCTGTTCTGAGGTTCCGAATGCCAAGGCCACCTTCATCATACGAGAAACACAGGTTCTCCCAGCTGACAAGAGCATGGGAAGTTGCACATTCCGGTCCAAACCACAAGAAGTTTCGACACAACTGGTTAATATCATCTATTGTTTGTTGAGGAAGAACAAATGATGTCGTCCAATAGATACTCATGTTGTTTAGAACTGCCTTTAACAACTGGACTCTTCCCGCGTAAGATAATGCTCTCCCTTTCTAGGATTGTATCTTGTTCCTTACTCTCTCTATCAGTGGCAAGCAGTCTGTAGCCTTCAGTCTTGTTGTTATTAGTGGAAGCCCGAGGTACCGAACTGGCAGCTCTCCTGCTTGGAACTGGATGATGTTCTTAATCTGCACGGTTCTAGTTGCATCCATACCAGCATAGAATATGTTACTTTTCTGTAAATTCACTTGTAATCCCGAGCACATTTTGAATTTTGTCAGAGTTTCCTTCAGGGTTCTCACTGTATTTAGATCTCCGTTCATAAAAGCAATTAAATCATCTGCGAATGATAAATGAGTGCTTTGTGGATTATTGCATTTATAATGAATCCTATATTCTCCTTCCTCCACTCTTCTTTTTAGCATTTGTGTGAAGAATTCCATCACCAATACAAACAGGTATGGGGACATAGGATCTCCTTGTCGAATCCCGCGCTTACCCTTGAAATACCCAAATGGTGTGCCATTTATCATGATGTTATATCTGGGTGTTTCAATGCACTTCTGAATCCAGTTCACAAACACTAATGGAACCCCAATTCTGATTAATGCAAACATCACCGCCTCCCATCTTACCGAATCATATGCTTTCCAGAGATCAATTTTTGTTGCACATCTAGGCGGACCATTATCCCTATGGTAGTTGTGCAACAGCTCATGCGAGAGTAGAATATTATCCTGAATACTTCTTCCTGCTATAAATGAAGAGACTGATTCAGAGATATTACATGAGGCATTATTGCTTTCATTCTGCATGTCATAATCTTTGTGATGCACTTGTATATCACATTGCAATATGCAATGGGTCTGTAATCACCCAGAGAACTTGGCTTGTGTATCTTTGGTATTAAGGTAATACAAGTGGAATTCACTTCTTGCAAAAGCATGCTTGATCTGAAGAAATTTTTCACTGCCTTGACAAACTCATCTCCAATAATCTTCCACGTAGCCTTGAAGAAGAGGGAGGAGAATCCATCACTCCCAAGGGCTTTTTCACTGTCTATATTGGATAGACATTCTATGATTTCATCTCTTGTTACCTCCTTAATCCTTTCTTCTTGGTTAGTCTGATCTATTTGCTCAACTTGTATTTCATTCAGCATGCTAAAATCAAGTTCCTCCATCTGTGTCGGGTTGTATAAGTCTTTGTAAAACTTTACACACTCCTCACCAATATCTTCGATATCTTCAAGCACCTGTCCCTGTGCATCTTTCAGACATGTAATCTTATTGGTCATCCTTCTCATTTTCACTGAGTTAAAAAAATATTTAGTGTTCCTATCCCCAACCGTTACCACCTGTTCTCTCGATTTCTATTTGCATTCCTTCTCCTCCTCAATTGCCGCTTCGATGTACTTTCTAGTAACCACCCTTTCCTATGCAATGTATTCTAAATTCAAAGGCTGAGCTTGTAATAAAGTATGTACCTCTTCTAGCTCTCTCTCAACTTCACTTTTCCTTGTGCACGCCTTCCCTCTGCTTCTATTCCAGTTGATCAGCGCATGCTTTACATTCCTAAGCTTTTTCATGAACGTGTACATTGGATTTCCAACTATTGGGATCCTCCATGCTTCCTATACCACTTTATTGAAGCCTTCCTCATCAATCCAGTAATTAAAAAACCGAAATGACTTTTTACTCATACCTTTGCATCGTATTGTCTTGATCACCATAGACGAATGATCTGAATTTGCTCCTGGATTGTAGAATATTGTTTCCGTGTCCCCAAAATCATTAATCCACTCATCATTAACCATTACTCTATCCAGCTTCCTCCATTTCCTATTTGCTTGCTTGTTGCTCCATGTTAAGAAATTTCCCGTAAATTTCAGATCCATCAATCCCGCCATTGTAACACAGTTCAGCAAATCTTGAACGTGGTAGTTCCTTCCTTGTCTCCTCTCCACCAACTCTTTCTTGTGCATTCAGCACTGAGTTAAAGTCACCCATTACGATCCATGGTATATGTATTGTGCATGATAGCTGAACACCCTTTCTCCATAATTATCTTCTTCTCTTTCTATTATTGGAACCATATACCACTGTTACTACTAGTTTTTTGCCGCTCATCATCTTCCGCCTCCATCGTTATACTTTGCTCATCTTTTTCCATGATTTTCATGTTGCATTTCTATGGATTCCATCAACACCATACTCTGCCCAGATCACTATATTCATAATTATGTTCTACCATCCATCCATTGCAGCAGTTGTTAATGACTGCTTGGATGTTTATTTCTTTTACTTTTGTCCCAACTAGACCAAAAATGTCTAACTCATGCCTTCTAATCATGTCCTTCACTTCAACCTTCTTGAACACCTTATGAGTCCCATAATGTTCCAGCATGCCGCACTAATCATAAAGATGGATTTTGAGTTGCTAAAGGTCTAAATTGAGACCCTCCCATTGATGTATCCTTCTTAAGTAAGACTCCAGTATCTGGCCGTTTGAGTGAACTTATTGCTTTTCCTGATTTCTAGTTAAGTCCACTCAAAACTGCACCTTGCACCTTTACTGTTGCACTTCTCTCCTCAGTATCACGATCCTTCTGAGTATTCTTAGTGCTATTCTCAATCACTTCTTTCCCATCTCGTGTCTTCTACAACCCACTCCTTGTTTTAATCTCATTTGCTTCCTCTGCTTGTGATTGTTCCTTTTTCGTTTCTCCTGATGCTGCCTGGCTAGTAACTTCCTCATTTTGAATAGTCGATATCTCTACTACTCCCTCATCAGTTCCATCATTCACTACCTAAACTGTAGCCTCTTTTTGCTCTGCCTTATTGTCCTCGCCATTTTTCTGTTTCTCTTGTGCCCTATCCTTTTTTAGACAGACCTCATTCTTTGTTGCTTGCATACCTTTCTTCCCCATATTTTTGCTGCATGTGGTTTCCGTATGTCCAAAATTTTTGCACGTCTGACAACATGGTGGTTTCCAGTTATATTCAAACTGGATCTTTATTGCCCTAACTTCATCCACCACCACTGTAATCCCCTCTGGGTATTTGCAATCAATATCAACTTCAATGCATACTCGCGCATAGCTCATTCTTTTATTTTCTTCAGTTAGCTTGTCTGCAAAATTGGTACTCCGATTGCGCTTCCCACCAAACTCAACCCTTCCTTATCCCATAATTCCAATGGAAATCCCTTCATGATAACCCACAATAGCAGTGTTCTCATCTCTTTTACTTCTAAATCGATAAAAAGCTTCCATGGCCTGACAACAAACAATCTGCTCACAATGTGGAAAGATCCAATGTCCAGTACCTTCCTTCTATCATCTTCACTATCAAACTTGAAGGTGAACATTGTTTCTCCATAAGTCTGCATCTTGAAACTATATTGTAGTCTCCATGTCTTTCCCACAATCTCCTTTACATATCGATAACCAGGACGTTTCCCAATGAAATACCCAACCACTAAATCCTCATACTTCTTGTGGACATGTGTGAACTGAGATGAATTTATATGCACCACCGGTTTACCATTTACTATTGTAGGTGGTATATACCTCAGGTTCTCTTTGCCAACTGCTTCTCTACCCAACTTGTCAACCCATGTACTCGTTTTTAGGGTGTTTGCATAAGTTTTCCTTCCGCTTTTGACTTCTTCTTTATTTTTTCCCAGATCCAAACTTCTCGCTGAGTTTACTTCTCCACTTATCAGTGTTGTTTCTGTTGCCATTACCTCTCGAGCCTTACTCTGCTCATCATTAGTTACTACTTGTCCTTCTTCCACCGTTGTCTGTTCATTTTCCTCTCCACTCAACAGATCTTTATGAATCTTCATCTTTCTTTGCGTTAGAAGTTTCGCTAAAGAACCTTTTCCACATAGTTGTTCAAACTTTCTTGCTAGTATCTCTCCATCCTCATCATCTGTTACCTCTCGTGGTGGTGTGCTAGGGTTTGATACCTCTGAAAAACCTAAACAGTGTGTTTTTTGCATTGTTTTTGTGTTTTTTGTGTAAAAAGACCTAAATACCCCTAAGGTGTAAAATCACCCCTTAGAAGTCCCCATTTTTTTTTTTTTGATGGGCAAGCGAGGTTGTTATAGAGGTCCCCCTACCCCTTTTCATTAATAAAGATTAAATAGTTTGTTACAATCGAATATAGAGTTTGCCTACTGCATCATCATATATGATTTTCTTTACATCCTCCGAAAAAGAACTGGGTACTAATTCTACATAGCTAACTATAGGAATATTACTTGCCAATGCATCTGCAAGTTTGTTAGCTTCTCGATATACATGAGTAATAGAGAACATTTCTAGTTTCTCTCTCATCTGGGTAATGCTCCTCATCATCTGCTCTGCTTGCCATGGGTACTGCTTTTCAGCTTTGAAAAAAGAGATTACATTTGATGAATCCGTCTGCACTCTGAGCTTCTTGATTCCCTGGGAAATAACCATTTTGATCCCTTTTTCGACACCTTGCAGCTCTTTTAAGGCAATAGTCCGCTTATTGGACCTTCCCTTACTCGCTATAGTGACTTGCCCCTATTCATCTCTTACAACCGTAGCCCATCCACCTAAAGGACCATTTAGTGTACCGTCTGTATTTAAATTCAGGACGCCCTCTTCTGCTCTTTCCCAACTACAGTACTTCGTCTTCCTCACTTTCGATACCACATCAACATTCCATCTTTCTCTAAACTGATGATTCTCGGGTCCCTCTTCCATCTTTATATCCATTGTTTGTAGCTTTGTTATGACATCACTCAATATTCTACAAGCCACCTGTGATGTGCACGCCTGTTTATTTTCAAAAATCTTTTCATTTCGCGTTCGCCATATCCAGTATATGTACCCATTCCATCCTAACCTTTTTGCATCTTGTTTTGGCCCTTTACCCGCTGCTTTGCTCTGTACCCATTCGGTTTCTGTTTGCTATGTGCTTGCCTGTATTATATTGTATCCCATTTTCTCTAGTATTAGCTGCCATACTTCCTTACAGTAATCACAATCATGAAAGAGATGTTCTGCCGTCTCCACCTCTTTCCAACACAATATACATGTATCTGTAGTGACTTTCTTCCATTCCTTCATCTTCTCTAGCGTTTTGAGTCCCCCTTTGATAGCCATCCAACTAATGAAAGAGTGTCTTGGAATACGATTTGGGAACCATACCAGCTGATGCCAAGGACTAGTTGTTTTATCCCTCTCAGCCCTTCATAAGTGTCCCTCAGGCTATAGTCTCCATGAGTTGATACAATCCATACCAGCTTATCTCTTCCCCCCATTATTTCTGTTTCATAGTCGATCTCTTCTACTATCTCTCTTATGTGTACCTTTATTCGATCTGGAAAATGCCATTCCCCTTGTACAATAAATTCATAAACCTTTGCATTTATGTGGCATGTGGAGTCATAAGTAAAAACTTTTTTTTTTGAAAGGCACGCAGGGTTTTTGAGAGGTCCCTTACCCCTATTTTATTGAAAATATAAAAGTATCCTGGTTATATTCGTACGTACTGCTTGCCTGTGGCATCATCAAATACTATCTTTTTTACATCTTCCGAAAAAGAACTAAGAGTAAACTCTATGTAGTTAACTGTAGGTATAGCAGCCGCTAATATATCTGCTAATTTGTTTGCCTCTCTAAAAACATGAATAATGGAAAAAAAAAAACTCTAGCTATCCTATCAAGTCCTGTATTTCTGCCATCATATGATTTGCTCGCCATGGATGCTGTCCTCTGTTCTTCATGTATGCCTCTACAGCCTTGGAGTCAGTTTGCACCTTGATTTTCTTGCACCCTTTACTCACTCCTAACCTCAGTCCCTGTTCTAATCCTTGCAACTCAATCAAGTCAATTGAGTTGTAGTATGCTTTTCCTTGTGCTACAGCTATTACATCCCCATTTTCATCTCTCAATGTTGCGGTCCATCCTCCTTGATTCCCTTGAAGAGTTCCATCTGTATTTAGATTAGTCACTCCTTCTCCTGCTTTCTCCCAGCGACAAGTCCTTCTCTCTATGTGTTTTGTCCCTACATCTATGTTCCATATTTGCATAACTCTGCTCCTCTCTGGCCCTTCTTGCATTTTTGTGCTAAGTGATTGCAGCTTTATCTGGACATCTCGAATAATGATTTTTCCTACCTGTTCTGCCACTGTTTGCTTGCTCTGAAAAATCCTCTTGTTCCTTTCTTGCCAGACATTATAAATGAAGCCATTTAAAAGTAACTTTAGTGCATCTTGTTTGTATCCTCGTCCTGATGAAGATTGCATCACCCACTCTACTTCTAGCTGCCAAGATGCTGCTCTCGCTCTATGATAGCTTGCGAATTCCATAATATACTTCCACACAAACTGTGAGTATGTACATTCATAGAATAGGTGCGTCTCTGTCTCTATTCCATTCCCACATATCACGCAAGTATCATCTTGCACTTGATTCCATTCTTTCATCTTTACCAGCGTCTTGAGTCCTTGTTTGATTGTCAGCCATGCTATGAACGAATGACGCGGGATTCTATTCGGGAACCATACAATTTGCTTCCATGTTATTTCAGTTTTGTTGTCTCTGATGGTTTCATATGTATCTCTTAATTTGAAATCCCCTTTTTGTGATGTTGTCCAGAGTATACGATCATTCCCTCTGCCTGGTTTGATTTCGCATTCCATTTTCATAACAATGTCTGCCATGTGTACACATATATGCCAAGGAGTGCTCCATTTCCCATTCTCAACCAAATTCGCAACTGGGGCATTGAGATTACATGTTGAATCATAGATTAGTGACAGTGGAAAGTGTTCTTTGAGAATTCCCATGGGATGCCATGGGTCCAACCAGAATTTTGTATCTACTCCATCTCCAATTTGGTGCTTCACAATCAGTTTTGCTTCTTTTCTATTCTTCAGTATGTTCCGCCAAACCCATCTGCAATCATTTGGTATCTTTAAATGCCAGAAATTCTTCTCCTTTATCAATTTTCTTTACATCCATTGCACCCACAAGGTATTCTTTCCACTTACCAGATTCCAGACATGCTTCAAGTTCGCTGTAGTGTTTGTTGTTCTGAGACATCGAATCCCAAGTCCACCTTCTGCATAAGGTACACACAGGTTCTCCCAACTGAGAAGAGCATGGGAGGTTGCACATTCTAGCCCAGACCACAGAAAGTTAAGACACAACTGATTGATATCATCTATTGTTTGCTGAGGAAGAACAAAAGATGTCGTCCAATAGATACTCATATTGTTTAGGACTGCCTTCAACAGCTGCACTCTCCCTGCGTAAGACAAAGCTCTGCCTTTCCAAGCTTGTATCCTGTTCGTGACTCTCTCTATCAATGGCAAGCAGTTTGTAGACTTCAATCTCGTTGTTATTAATGGGAGCCCGAGGTATCTCACTGGCAGCTCTCCCATTTGAAACTGGATGATGCTCCTCATTTGCGCAGTTCTAGTAGCAGCCATACCCGCATAGAACATGTTACTTTTCTGTAAATTTACTTGTAATCCCGAGCACATTTTGAATTGTATAAGAGTTTCCTTCAATGTTCTCACTGTATGTAAATCTCCGTTCATAAAAGCAATTAAATCATCTGCAAATGATAAATGCGTTATTTGTGGATTTGTGCATTTGTAATGCAGCTTGTACTCTCCCTCATCCACTTTTCTTTTTAGCATTTGAGTGAAAAACTCCATCACCAAGACAAAAAGGTACGGGGACATTGAGTCTCCTTGTCGAATCCCTCGCTTACCTTGGAAGTATCCAAAAGGTGTACCATTTATCATGATGCTATATCTTGGCGTTTCAATGCATTTCTGAATCCAGTTAACAAACTATAAAGGAACCCCAATTCTGGTTAACGCAAACCTGACCACCTCCCATCTTACAGAATCATATGCTTTCCTTAGATCAATTTTCGCTGCACATCTAGGTGGCCCATTATCCCTATGATAGTTGTGTAACAACTCATGCGAGAGCAGGATATTATCCTGAATACTCCTTCCAGAAATAAATGCTGACTGATTAAGAGAAATCACCTGCGGCATAAATGCTTTCATTCTGCACGTCATAATCTTCGTAATACATTTGTATATTACATTGCAACATGCAATGGGCCTATAATCACCCATAGAGCTCGGTTTCTGTATCTTTGATATTAAGGTAATACATGTGGAGTTCACCTCTTGCAACATCATGCCTGAACGAAAGAAATTTTTCACCGCTTTTACAAATTCATCCCCAATAATCTTCCAGGCTGCCTTGAAGAATAAAGACGAGAAACCATCACTTCCTGGAGCTTTGTCACTGTCTATATTGGCCAAACATTCTATGATTTCATCTCTAGTAATTTCCTTGATCAGCTCTGCTTGAGTTAATTGATCGATTTGCTCTACCTGAATGTCACTCATCATGGTAAAATCCATATCTTCCATCTATGTCGGGCTGTGTAATTCTTTATAAAACTTCACACATTCCTCTCCAATCTCTTCAATATCTTCAATAACCTTTCCCTGTAGATCTTCCAGACATGTGATTTTATTGGTCATTCTCCTTGCTTTTACTGTATTGAAAAAATACTTCGTGTTGCTATCCCAAGGGTTACGACCTGCTCTCTGGATTTCTGTTTACATTTTTTCTCTTCCTGAATTGCCGCTGTGATATACTCTCTTGTTACCACTCTTTCCTTTGTGATGAACTCTACATTCATAGGTTGAGCTTGTAGCAGCGTCTGTACCTCATGTAGTTCTTTCTCAGCCTCTTTTTTCCTTGTGCAAGCCTTCCCTTTGTCTCTATTCCAACTGATCAACGCCTGTTTTACATTCCTCAGTTTCTTCATGAACGTGTACATTGGGTTCCCAACCACTGGTATCCTCCATGCTTCCTGTACCACTTCATTGAAACCTTCCTCATCAATCCAATAATTAAAAAATCGAAAGGACTTTTTTGTCTTACCTCTACTTCTTATTGCTTTCACCACCATGGATGATTGATCTGAGGTTGCTCCTAGGTTGTAAAATGCTGCCTCTGTATCTCCAAACTCATTGATCCATTCAGCGTTACCCATTACCCTGTCCAGTTTTCTCCACTTCCTAACAGCTTGCTTATTACTCCATGTTAAGATATTCCCTGAATACTTCAAATCCACCAACCCCGCCATTGTTACACAGTGAAGCAAATCTTGAAAATGATATGCCCTTGTGTCATCTCCTCCTACTCGTTCTTGCGCATTCAGTATTTAGTTAAAGTCTCCCAACACAAGCCAAGGCTTTTGTATCGTGCAAGATAACTGAATCACCTTCCTCCATAACTCTCTCCTTCTCTCTCTGTCATTTGATCCATATAGCACTGTTATCACACATGATTTTCCATTTTGAAGCTCAGCATCCATAGTAATGCTTTGCTCATCTTTCTCCATGATGTTCATTTGACACTTATGTGAATTCCAACAACACCAAATTCTGCCCAAATCACTATATTCATAGTTGTGCTCTGCCATCCATCCCGGGCAACACTTGTTCAAAACTGTTTGCATGTTTTGTTCTTTTACTTTTGTTTCCACCACACATAAAATTTCTAACTCATACCTTCTAATCATTTCCTTTATTTCAAACTACTTAAAAGCTTGATTGAGACCCCTAATGTTCCAGCAACCTACACTTATCATAAAGATGGATTTTGAGATGTCAAGGGTCCAAATCAAGACCCTCCTTGTGATGTGCCCTTCTTCAAACTACCACCATTATCAGCTCTTTTCATTATATTTATAACTCGACCTGGCTTCTGATTGATCCCACTCAAGACCACGCCTTGCACTTTCATATTTACACTTGTATTCTCAGTGTTACTTTCCTTTTGCACCTTCTTTGAGTTATTTTCTGTGACTTCTTTCCCACTTTGCCTCTACTGAACCTCAGAGCATTACTTATTTCCATTTTTTGTTCCTCTTGTTATTCCTTTCTCCTCTTCTCCTATTCCTACTTGACTGGTGGTTGCCTTATATTTCTTTGTTAGTGTTTCCCATACCCCATCCTCAGTCACATCATTTCCACTCTGTTCCCCCTCTTCTTTGGTCTCTGAGTTATTTGCTTTTCCATTCATCTTTGTATCTCTGTCTCGATCTTTTTTAAGCCACACCTCATGTTTAGTTATTTGGGTTCTCTCTTCCCCAAATTCTTGCTACAAGCATTGTCTGTATGTCCAAACATCTTGCATGTTAGACAACGAGGTGGTTTCCAGTTGTACTCAAACTGAATCTCAATTACCCTCATATCATCCACCACCACTGTTAACCCATCTGGGTATTTACAATCAATATCCACTTCGATGCATACTCTTGCATATGTCGTTCTCTTCTTCTCCTCAGTGAGTTTGTCAACAAACATTGGTACACCAATTGCACTCCCCACCAAACTAAATCCCTCCTTATCCCATAGCTCTATTGGAAACCTTTTCATTATAACCCACACTGGCAGTGACTTCATCTCTGTCACTTTTGATTCTATGAAAAGTTTCCATGGTCTTATTATGAACAATCTGCTCGCTATATGAAATGATCCAACGTCTAATACCTTCCTTCTGTCATCCTCACTGTCAAACTTAAATGTGAACATGGTTTCACCATAAGTTTGCATCGTGAAATTGTGTTGCAACCTCCAAGTCTTTCCAACAATCTCTTTGACATACCCATACCCAAGCCGTCTGCCAATAAAATACCCTACCACCAGCTCTTCGTATTTTTTATGAACATGAGTGAACTAAGATGACTTAACATGAACCACCGGCTTCCCATTCACTATTGTTACATACCTGAGGTTTTCTTTTCCAACTGCTTCTCTTCCTAGCATCTCCACCCAAGAACTAGTTTTAAGTGTTTCTGCATAACTCTTCTTACAGCTTTTACCTTCGTCAGCAACTTTTTCCAGATCCAGTTTTGTCGCTGGAGTAGTTCCTTCATTTGTTGGTGACTTTCCTGGTTCCTTCCCCACTCATACCTTGGTATGTTCACCATTTGTTTCTATCTGAACCTCTTCCTGCCTTAGCTGTTCATCTTCCTCTCCGCTCAACAAGTCCTTATGTATCTTTAACATCCTTTGCGTCAAAAGTTTCTCTAATGATCCTTTCCCGCATAACTGTTCAAACTTTCGTGCTAGTATCTCTCCTTCCTCATCATCTGTTTCATCGCGTGGTGGTGTGCTAGGGTTTGTGTTATGTGTTTTGCCTAACTTTTCCTTGTTTTTTTTTTGTGAAATTCCAATGATGCCCCTAAGAAACAAATCGCCCCTTAGAAGCCACCATTAACTAACTAACTAAGCTTTGATTGATTGTAGAAATTCCACTCGGATGCCAAGGATCAAGCCAGAAGTTTGTGTTACTTCCGTCTCCTATTTGGTGTATAGCCACCTGAGCTGCTTCCTTTCTCTCTTTTAGTAGATTTTGCCAGCTCCAAGAATAGTCACTTGGTATTTTGAGATGCCAGAAGTTCCTACCTTTGATCAAGTTCCTGTGTATCCAGTCTACCGATAGTGTATCTGCATTTGTTACTACTTTCCAGATGTGTTTCATGTTGGCTGCTTGATTCACCTTTATCAGATTCCTCAGTCCCAGCCCTCCCTCCTCATATAGGTAGCACAACTCCTCCCATCCAATCAGAGCATGTGATTGATGATAGTCAGGCCCTGTCCATAAAAAATTCCTACACAACCTATTTATGTCATCAATGATCTTTTGCAGCATAATAAACGATGCAAACCAGTATACACTCAGGTTGTTAAGAACTGCTTTAACCAACTGCAATCTCCCCGCATATGACAAAGCCTTTCCCTTCCAGTTATGTATCCTGTTTGTAACCTTTGTGAGTAAAGGGCTACAATCTGGTGATCTCAATCTTGTCGTAATTAAGGGGAGTCCCAATTATTTCACGGGCAACTCTCCTGTTGGGAATTGTAATATCCCCTCGATCTTTGTACAAGTGCTGTCATCCACTCCAGCAAAATATATCTGACTTTTTTGAACATTCACTTCTAATCCAGTGCAAGCTTTGAATGTATTCAGATTCTCTTTGAGCTTTGTGGCTGTTTGAACATCCCCCCGCATAAAAGCCATCAAGTCATCTGCAAAGGACAAATGAGTTATAGCTGGATTTTTGCATTTGTGATGAAGTTTATACTCATTTGTTGTTACAGTGTAGTGCATGATTTCCGAGAACAGATCCATCACTAGGACAAATAAGTAAGGGGATATAGGGTCTCCTTGTCGTATTCCTCTCTTTCCCTTGAAATACCCGTATGGTGCCCCATTGATCATGATTGAGTAATGGGCTGATTCCACACACACTTTAACCCACTCAATGAATCTTCTAAGCATGCCAACTCTCTCCATAGTGAATTCAATCGCTTCCCATCTCATAGAATCAAAGGCCTTTTTAATGTCCACTTTGACTGCACATCTTGGTGGTTCTACATCCCTATGATAGTTATGCATGAGTTCGTGGGACAACAGGATGATGTCTTAGATGCTCCTTCCTGTAATGAAAGCGGACTGGTTCTTGTTTATCACCTTCGGCATTATCTGCTTCAATCTTCTTGTCATCACTTTTGTAATACACTTGTATACCACTCCACAACACGCTATTGGTCTATACTCCCCCAGATTGGATGGACTATGTACTTTTGGTATAAGCGTGATGCAAGTAGCATTGATTTCTTGAAGGAGCTGACCTGAAGTAAAGAAATTCAGAATTGCCTTTATGAAGTCATCCCCGATAAGTCTCCATGTACACTTGAAAAAGAAAGCTAAAAATCCATCACTTCCCGGAGCTTTTTCATTCCCAATTTCTGCCAAAGCTTCTATTATCTCATCCCTTGTGATCTGCCTTTGTAAATCTTCATGGTCTGCGATATTTATGGTCTACCTTGGCCCAATATCTTGAAACACTGCTAGATTAAACTCTGGCATCTGCTCTGGACTGTACAACTCCTTGTAATATCGCACACATTCATCTCCAATGTCATTAAAATCTTGCATGATATGGCCGTCTCTGTTTACCAAGTAAGTAATCTTGTTTACCACTCTTCTAGCTTGCACCGATCTGAAGAAATAGGTAGTATTATTGTCACCCACACTGATTACTTGATCGCGCGACTTCTGTTTGTAAAACCCCTCCTCTGTTACTGCTGCTCGAACATAATGTTTAAGTGCTTCCTTTTCTTTTGTAATCAATTCTCTGTTCTGAGGCTGTATTTGCAATTCTGTTTGGATTCCATCCAACTCTTTCCTCTTTTCTTTAACTTTATCAATAACATTCCCTACTCTCTCTCGATTCCACACAATAAGTGCCCCCTTCGTTACCTTCAATTTCTTCATAAACACGTACATTGGGTTACCCACTACTAGGCTTTTCCACGCCTCTTCCACTATTCTCATAAATCCCTCTTCTTTGTGCTAGAAGTTAAAAAATTTAAAAGCTCTTCTCTTTTGATTTCTCTATTTCACAGAGGTTACTATCATGGAAGAGTGGTCGGAGATGGCACCCGGGTTTAAGAACTCAGCTTCATGATCTTCGAACTCATCAATCTACTCTGCATTCACCATAAATTTGTCAAGTTTGCAACTTATTCTCTCCATTTGCTTGTTACTCCATGTTAGGTGATTCCCCTTGTACTCTATATCCACTAGTCCAGCTGATGTTGCATAGTGCAAGAAATCTGTAAAATGTTCTGGTCTGACTTCTATACCTCCTTTCTTCTCTTGTGGACTCAAAATGGAGTTAAAATCCCCCATTACTAACCATGGCTTTTGTATAATGCAAGATAAGCCTATTAAAGCCCTCCATAGCTGTCTTCTTTCATTCATATCCACACTTGCATAGACTATGGTGATCACAAACTCTTCCCCTGATATAGTGGTCACTTCCATCGTTATTTGTTGCTCATCCTTTCTCAATAAGGTTGCTGTGCATACTCTAGGATCCCAACAAAACCACACTCTCCCCAATTCATTATGTGCATAGTTATCCTCCATAGCCCAATGATTGAACGTTTTGTTAAACACTCGATCTCTTTTTTCTTCTTTCACTCTTGTTTCCACTAAATCCATGATGCTCATATTATATTTTCTTACCATATCCTTCACTTCTACTTGCTTGAAATTCATGTTGAATCCCCTCGTGTTCCAGCAGCCAAGGTGTGTACTCATTTAATCGAGTTTGAATGCTTAAAGTGACCGTACTTGGCTGTCACTATGCTGTGTCTCCCTCCTTGTGTGGCATTTTTTGTGGTTCCGCTCCCCTTGTTTACTTTTGCTGTGTGTGTTCCTCTAGCGGCATTCTTTCCCTGTTCAATTGTCAGCTCTGTATCCCCTCCTTCTAATTTTTCGATTTGCTTCATCTCCATAATATTTTCCCCCTTTTCTTGTACTTCACTTTGTTGAATACCCTGTGCCTTCTTATACTCTGCTCCTTCTGCACTCTTCTTCTCTGAATCAGACCCTTCTTTTTCTATTTGATCACCACTCTCTGCTTGTTTCTCTGTAGCCTTAGGGCCCATTTCTTTGGCTGACGCTTGTTGTTTGTTGGTATCCCTCTGTACCTTTGCTCTTTCATCCTCTTCTGTCCTTAACTCCTTGCTGTCATTCCCTCTCTTATCTGATTGTGTCTCGTTTGTCTTGCTGCTTTCCCCTTGGAGATTCCTAGCCTTACATCGATGCTTCTTGGTTGGAGATTCCCAGCCGTCTTCATCATTTGGTACTGCATACACTTCCTGAACTTCCTTTTCTGAATTTGCCTCCTATGTTTGATCCTTTTCTGGTTGTGTTTGGTGCTGCCCTTTATCTTTATTCTCTTCTTCCTTCTTGCCACTTACTTCCTTCTTGAGCCACACTTTGTTAGTAGCCTCTGTTCTAGTCGATTCCATTTTTGAGCATCTTTGATCAGAGTGTCAAAAGGTTTGATAGCTCGCACACCTCAGTGGCTTCCAATTGTATTCAAAAATCACTTTGTATGCTCTCCTTTGATCAAGTTTCATTGGAATGTGATCTGGATACGGGCATTCAGTGTCGATCTCTATGCAAACTCTCACATAGTTAGTGCGTGTCATATTCTCTGTTAGTCTGGCTGTGAACATTGGGATACCCACAACACTCCCCACTTGGCAGAAGCCTTCTTTGTTCCACATCTCCATTGGCAACCCTTTTACAATCACCCAAATTGGAATGGTTTTCAGTTCCTTCATTTCTGCTTCGACAAAGGTTCTCCACGGCCTAACTACAAACAATTCGCTGGCAATGTGGAAAGATCCAACATCCAATACCATCTGTTTATCTTCTTCCTTCTCAAACATGAATGTAAACATGGCATCCCCATATGATTTCATAACAAAACTTTTTATCCCCCAAGCTCTACTTACTACATCCTTCACAAAGTTGTAGTTTAACCTTCTTCCTACAAAGGATCCAACAACCAAGTTGTCGAATTATTTGTTGTACACTGCAAATTGTGTGCTGGTGACGTGAATGACAGGTTTTCCATTCACTATGGATGGAGGGACATATGAAAGTGTCGCACTTCCTATTGCCTTCTTTCCAATGACATCTGCCCCTGAACTCTTTCTGATGGGTTCCTTCTCTGTGTGTCCAATCTTAGCCGTGATTCCTTCTGTTTCTACATTCTTAGTCTCTGTACCTTCTGTTTCTCCAATCTCAGTCAAGTTGACTCAGTTTACTTGAGTTTCCTTTCCTTTGGATTCTTTTATTTGGACACCTGTTGCTTGTGCTTCTCACTTCTGAGTATTTCGCTCGTCCCCTTTGTTGTTAGTCGTGATCATGCCCTGTGTACCAATGGTGCTGCCTTGTATAGGTAGCCGCGATATCTTCATTTCTTCAATCCCATCTGTTTCTCTCTCACCCTCTACTCCTTCATATCGCTGTATTACATATTCCAACAACTCCACCTTGATCTTGCGTCCTTCCAGATCTAGTGCGATCTTTCTCTGACACTTCTCTTGAGGACCAGTACCATTGACATCTTGGTTGGCCTTAAAGTTCCCACCTGGCTCGAGTCGTGCTACACTTTCTATTTCTCCCAACTCCTTAGCCTCATGTCCTCCTGAACTTCCCAAGTTGCTTGAGGCAGACGCTGCTTCCACTCCCAATACCCTCGTTGCCTTAAAATACTGTTCTACATCATTCTGAAGTTTTGCGAGGGTTTCCTTAGTGTATACCGTTGATGTATCTGGTGACTTGCTTTCCTTGCCTTCCTGTTCATGGATCTTCAATGCTATATCTAGAGCAAAGTCATCCATCCTACTGTGTTCTGTATTTTCAGATCCAAAGTTTTCACTGTTTAATCTTAACCTAAACCTCTCCAATGAACCCACTCCATACCTTTTCCTGATCAAAGATGTCATTAACTCTATATCTGCTTCCTCACTTAGCGGTGTTTCGTGGTCAGAATCATCTTCTTCCTTACGAACCCTAGCTGGTGTGCTAGGGTTTGCTGCCTCTAAACTACCTAAACCGTGTGGTTTTTGCATGATTTTTGAATTATTTTGTAAAATGTCCTAAATACCCCTAAGGATAGAAATCACCCCTTAGAAGTCCCCATTAACTTAGAAGTCCCCATTAACAACTAACCAAGCTTTTTGCATCCCTTTTAAAAAAATGTGTGGGCAAGCCTGTTTTTAAAAAGATCAGTAACTTAATTATGTGTAGCGGGGTTCAGGTTCGAACTCCAGACCTCTGGTATCATAACCCAAAGGTTTTACCAACTAAGCTAGAAGGCACTTACAATGTTTACCAACTAAGCGAGTGACAAAAAGTCAACAGTCGAAGTCAAATTCAACAGTCAAAGTCAACTAAAGGGTCCAATAACACAAAAGCTCAAGAAACACTCCAAGGCTTCAAGGAGCGAGGACTCAACTCAACCGTTGGCAAGACAAGGACTCCATGTTTTCATTATCCAAACAATAATACCTAGTTCTATACATCAAACACCATCCCAAAAACAATAGAGGAACAAAAAAATGGTGGTGTTTTCTCCATCACCATTCTTCCCACATAGATTTAAGATGAACAACTTTAAAACCCTAACTCTCCACGAATCTCAACATGTCACTAATGCAAGCTCACACGTAGATGCATTCAACCAAGTGTTTTGCATTCAATCAATCAATAAGGTGTTTGCATTCATTCTAGTGCAAGCTCACACGTAGACGCATTCAATCAAGTGTTTTGCATTCATCCTAATGCAAGCTTGCTTGTAGAAGCATTCATTCAATCAATCCAGTGGTTTGCATTCTTTTCAATGCAATCTCGCACGTAGATGTATTCAATCAAATGTTTTGAATTCATTCTAATACAAGCTCACTCGTAGATGCATTCAATGTGTTTTGCATTTATTATAATGCAAGCTCTCTTGTAGATGCGTTAATTCAATCAATCAAGTGTTTTGCATTCATTATAATGCAAGCTTATCTAAGTAGATGCATTCAATCAAGTTTTTTGCATTCATTCAATCAATCAAGTGTTTTGTATTCATTTTAATTGATTAGTTCCTAAATATGCATTTTTATGCTTTTGTAATGATTCAATTATGTCAAATTATACAATCAATAATGTACAAAACTCATGTTCTTATAACGTTTTCAAGATACAAGCCTATTCTGGACCAAATACCTCAAATGACGTGATCTAAAGCCAAAAGGAGCCTAAAAGGGATCTTATAGGACAACTAAGAAAAAGTGTTAAAAAGTCAACGGTCAAAGTGTACGGTCAAAGTCAACTCAGGTGTCCAAAAACTCAAAAGCTCAGGAAACACTCAAAGGCTTCAAAAACCAAGGACTCAACTCAACCCTTTGCAAGACAAGGACTCCATGTTTTGCATTCGTACTAATGCAAGTTTTTTTTTTTTATTAGAAAGCGAGGTTGTTAACGGGGTCCCCTACCCCTTCTCATTAATAATCAAATAAATTGAGAGTTACAATTGAATATAAGTTTTCCCTATAGCATCATCGTATACAATTTTCTTTATATCCTCAGAAAACGAGCTAGGGGTAACTTCTATAAAACTAACTGACGGAATATTACAAGCTAAAGCATATGCTAACTTATTACATTCCCTATAATTATGTTTAATCTCAAACATATCCAAAATATCTATTATTGCTAACATATCTGCCAACAGTTTCCTTGCTGGCCAAGGAGCTTTACTCCGCTTTTTAATGATCGAGATGATATTGGTTGAATCTGTTCTTGCTTCTATTATGGTACATCCTTGCTGCTGTGCTAGCCTCAACCCCTTGTATACCCCTTCCAGTTCAATAAGGCCAATAGAAATAAACTTTGATCTCCCTTTTGCTGCTGCGTAATAGTCCCATCATGGCCTCGTAACACTGCTGCCCACCCACCAGTGATGCCTTGCAGCGTACCATCTGAGTTAAGCACTATGATACCTTGCTCTGGCCTCTCCCATTTACACCTTATAGTTTCTTTTGTTCTGACTTGAACATCAAGGTTCCACTGTTCCATAAATCTCATTCTATCGGGACCCTCATCCATCTTCAGTTCAATACTCAGCATCTTAATCTTTGCGTCCAAGACAATCAGCTGAACCACCTGCTCACCAATGCGGTATTTGTTTTCAAAAATCCTCGCATTTCTCTCATTCTAGACCCAGTAAAAAAAGGCATTTATACATATTCTAATCGCATCCTTTTGACATCCCTTTCCTATGCATAAACCCAACACCCATTCCAGCTCATCCTTCCATTCTGCCACCCCCGTTCTCCGGTATCCAATTCTTAGAAGCATTTCATTCCACACGTATTGTGAGAACGAGCATTCATAGAATAGATGGTGCTCTGTTTCCTCCTTCTGTCCACAAATAACACATACAACAGAGTCCAGCACCTTCTGCTTCTTCAACTTAACCAACGTTTTAATCCCTTCTTGAAACAACATCCAAGTGATAAAAAAATGGCGTGGGATTTTGTTAGGATACCATACCAGTTTTGTCCACGTGAGTGATTGCCGCTTTCTCCTGATAACTTGATAGGTTTCCTTGAGTGCGAACTCTCCATGCAATGTGGCTGTCCACACTACTTTGTCCAATCCCCCATTGACTTCGACAGCTTCTACTTGTTCTATAATATCCGGCATTTGTCTTCTAAGAACAGACGGCACATTCCAGTCCCCATTCTGCAGCAGACTCTCAACTCGTGCATTTATATTCAAGTTAGATACATAAGTGAGCCCAGCAATGAAATACTCTTTTAGAATACCAGCTGGGTGCCAGGGGTCCATCCAGAGACTTATATCCTTGCCTGTCCCGACTTGATAACTAACTAACTCTTTCGCGTCATCTCTGCCCTGTAGGATACTCCTCCAGCTCCATGAGCAATCATTAGGAATGCTCATATCCCAAAAGTACTTACTCTTGATTAGGTTCATCCACACCCACTTAGTCCACAGTGTGTCTTTCCTACTAACAATGTTCCAGACATGCTTCATATTGGCTGCTCTATTCATTACGGCCAAATTCCTTATTCCCAAGCCCCCCTCGTCATATGGGTAACAGACATCCTTCCACCCAATAAGAGCATGAGATGTTGTACAGTCTGGTCCTTTCCAGAGAAAGTTTCGAAGCAACTTTTGAACCTCATCCACTATTCCTTTAGGCAGTCTAAACGAAGAAATCCAGTAAATGTTTAAGTTACATAACACAGCCTTGATCAACTGTACTCTTCCCGCATACGACAGACATTTACCTTTACATAACACAGCCTTGATCAACTGTACTCTTTGACACTTTCGAAACCAATGGCAAGCAATCAGAATATGAAAGTTTCGTGGTTATAAGTGGTAGCCCAAGATACTTAACTGGTAGTGTACCAACTGGATACTGTAAGATTCCCTTCACTTCTTCACTCATATCCGCACTCACTCCTGCCAAAAAAAGCTGACTTTTTCCCACATTAACTTCTAATCCAAAACAAGATTTAAATTTTCCCAGAGAAGTCACAAGGCTTCTAACTGTTTCAACATCCCCATTCATAAACGCAATCAAATCATCCGCGAAAGAAAGATGAGTAATAATAGGTTCCTTACATTTATAATCCAATTTGTATTCTCCCCTTATAGCAGCCTGCTTCATATGGTCTGAGAAAAATTCCATTACCAAAACAAACAGGTACGGAGATATAGGGTCCCCCTGCCTTATTCCTTTCTTCCCCTTGAAATACCCATAAGGAGTCTCATTCACCATAATAGCAAACGAAGCAGTTCCAATACATTCCTTCACCCAGCCTATAAACTTTTTTGGTATTCCAATCCTTCTAAGAGTAAACAACAACCTCCCATCTCACAGAGTCATAAGCCTTTTTCAAATCAATCTTAACCGCACACCGTGGTTGGTAAGCAGTTCCTGGGACAATAGAATATTATCTTGAATGCTCCTTCCCGGTATAAATGCTGATTGGTTAAGCGACACCACCTCATGCATAATAGGTTTCATTCTCAGTGTCATAATCTTAGTAATACACTTGTAGATCACATTGCAACAAGCAATAGGCCTATAGTCATTCAAACTTGTAGGGGTCTATATCTTTGGCACTAGTGATATACAAGTAGCATTTACTTCTCGAAGCATCCTGCTCACCCTGAAGTAATTTTGTATGGCTCTAACAAAATCATCTCCCACAATTCTCCAGGCAGCCTTGAAAAACAAAGAGGAGAACCCATCATTTCCTGGTGACTTATCACTATTTATGCACAACAAAGCCTCAATAATTTCATCCCTAGTTATGTGTACCACTAACCGTTCCCTCGTGTGATTACTAATAATTTTTTTGGTTCAATAGCATCAAAGCAACTAAACTCTAGTTCCTGCAACTCCTCTGGCGCATAGAGTTCCTCATAGAAGCGGACACATTCAGCTCCTATTTCATCCAAATCCTCTTTCACACTACCAAGATCATCCCTCAAACATGTTATCTTATTCAATGCCCTCCTTGCTCTCACTGACTTGTAAAAGTACTCTGTATTATTATCCCCCACAGTAATTACCTGATCTCTTGACTTCTGTCTCACACACTCTTCTTCTGATTTCGCATCCTTTACATACTCTCTAATACATATCCTCTCTTCATCAATCCAGTCCCTATTCAGAAGCTCAGCTTGCAGCTTTATTTGGATAACATCCATCTCTTGTTTTTTTGTTTCTGCCCTTGTCTTTACATTCCCAATCCTCTCTCTGTTCCATTCAACCAAAGCCCCTTTCACAATCTTGAGTTTTCTCATAAAGACAAACATTGGGTTTCCTACAACTTCACTCACCCAAGCCTGCTGGACGGTTTCCAGAAACCTTTCCTCTCTAGTCCAAAAGTTAAAAAACCGAAATGACTTCTTATTTTGGTCCTTTTGTCTTGAAGAGTAAGTTACCATAGAAGAGTGATCTGATATAGTGCCCGTGTTCAGGAATTCAGCTTCTACTTCCTCAAACTCATCCAGCCATTTTGAATTTACAAGAACTCTATCCAGCTTCTGCCAAATTCTTATACCTCTCCTGTTGTTCCATGTCAATACATTCCCCTTGTATTTCATATCTGTCAGTCCAGCCATAGTAACACATTGTAGAAAATCAGTATAATGTATTGGGTGAGTCGGCCTACCTCCAACTCTCTCCTCAGAACTCAAAACTGAGTTGAAATCCCCTAATACCACCCAAGGCCCATGATACAAACACGAAAAGTTAACCAGCCTGTTCCATAGCTCTCTCCGAGTAACCAAATCTGTGCTTGCATAGACAAACGTAGCCATAAAAATCTTACTACTAGCTAGAGTTACCTCCACTGTTATATATTGCAGTTCCCTCTCAATAACTCTGACCTTGCACATGTTGGCATCCCAACATACCAAAATCTTGCCCTTCTCACTATGCATATAATTATGTTCCACATTCCATCCCTCACAACACATTCTACTAATTGTATCCATGTTTTTTTCCTGAACTTTTGTCTCTACCAATCCCATAAGGCTAAGGTTATGTTTCTTTATCATCTCTCTAACTTCCACCTGTTTGAACCCCACATTCAGCCCCCTCATGTTCCAACACCCTAGATTTATCATCATTTGGTTTTTCTCTTTAGATTAGAGTGATCGTACTTGGCAACCACTATATTTGACTTGACATAACTAGGTATCTTAATCGTCTTTATCACTTTCGGACTCACCTCTATGCGATACTTCCCCTTATCCTTTCTGCTTGTCTCTCCTCTGTCTTTGCTCTGACCAGTTCTCCCTGTTTCTTTTCTGGAATTTTCATTACCATGTTGTTCCTCCTCTCCACTTCCTTCCTCATCCCTTACTTGCTCAACTACCACACAACTCGTCATAACTTCTTGTACTGCTCGTGGTCTGCAAGTATTCTTTTTTTTCGGTGTCAGCCATTCTTCCTCTATGTCTGTTTCATTCTTCTCCTTATTACTTGTTTCTTTCTCCTCCTCCTGATCATTACTAATGCAAGCTCATAAGTAGATGCATTCAATCAAGTGTTTTGCATTCATTCTAATGCGAGCTCGCTCGCGGATACGTTAATTCAATCAATCAAATGTTTTGCATTTATTATAATGCAAACTCACAAGTAGATGCATTAAATCAAGTGTTTTGCATTCATTGAATCAATCAAGTATTTTGCATCCATTCTAATTGATCAGTTCCCAAATATGCGTTTTTAGCCTCTTGTAATGTTTTGATTATGTCAAATCATATAATCAATAATGTACAAAACTCATGTTCTTATCGCTTTTTCAGGATACAAGCCTATTCGGGGCCAAATATCTCAAATGACGTGATCTAGAGCCAAAAGTAAACATAAAAAGGACCTTATGGGACAACTGAGCGGAATTGTCGAAAAGTCAACGGTCAAAGTCAACCGTCAACATCAAATTCAACGGTCAAATAAAACTGAAGGGTCTAAAAACTCAAAAGTTCAGGAAACACTCCAAGGCTTCAAGGACTCAACCCTTTGCAAAACAAGGATTCCATGTTTTGCATTCATTCAAATACAAGCACACACGTAGATGCATTCAATCAAGTGTTTTACATCCATTCTAATGCAAGCTAACAATTTTATTGATCCTCTATTGTTTTTGGGATGGTGTTTGATATAAAGAACTAGGTATTATTGTGTTGATAATGAAAACATGGAGTCCTTGTCTTGTCAACGGTTGAGTTGAGTCCTCAATCCTTGAAGCCTTGGAGTGTATCCTAGCTTTTGAGTTATAGGACCCTTTAGTTGACTTTGACCATTAAATTTGACTTCGACTGTTGACTTTAAAGGTTGACTTTTCAGCATTTTTTCTCAGTTGTCCCATAAGGCCCCTTTTAGGCTCCTTTTGGCTCTAGATCACGTCATTTCAGGTATTTCGTCCAGTATTGGCTTGTATCCTGAAAAGGCGATAAGAACATGAGTTTTGTACATTTCTGATTATATAATTTGACAAAATTAAAGCATTACAAGAAGATAAAAATGCATATTTGGGAACTTATCAATTAGAATGAATGCAAAACACTTGATTGAATGCATCTACTTGTGAGCTTGCTTTGGAATGAATGCAAAACACTAGATTGATTGAATTGACACAACTACAATCGAGCTTGCATTACAATGGATGTAAAACACTTGATTGAACACATCTACGTGTGTGCTTGTATTTGAATGAATGCAAAATATGGAATCCTTGTTTTGCAAAGGGTTGAGTCCTTGAAGCCTTGGAGTGTTTCACGAACTTTTGAGTTTTTGGACCCTTCAGTTTTCTTTGTTCCAATTTGACTTTGACCATTGACTTTTCGACACTTTTTCTTAGTTTTCCCATAAGGTCCCTTTTATGTTTAATTTTGGCTATAGATCACGTCATTTGAGATATTTGGCCCAGAATAGGCTTGTATCCTGAAAAAGCGATAAGAACAAGAGTTTTGTACATTATTCATTATATGATTTGACATAATCGAAACATTACAAGAGGCTAAAAATGCATATTTGGGAATTGTTCAATTAGAATGTATGCAAAACACTTGATTGATTCAATGAATGCAAAACACTTGATTTAATGCATCTACTTGTGAGCTTGCATTAGAATGAATGTAAAACATTTGATTGATTGAATTAACGGATCTATAAGCAAGCTCGCATTAGAATGAATGCAAAACACTTGATTGAATGCATCTACTTGTGAGCTTGCTTTAGTATGAATGCAAAACATGGAGTCATTGTCTTGCAAATGGTTGAGTTAAGTCCATTATTTTTGAAGCCTTGGAGTGTTTCCTGAGCTTTCGAGCTTTTGGACACCTGTGTAGACTTTGACCGTTGACTTTTTGACACACTTTCTTAGTTGTCCCATAAGATCCCTTTTAGGCTCCTTTTGGGTTTAGATCATGTCATGTGGTCCGGAATAAGCTTGTATCTTGAAAACGCGATAAGAACATGAGTTTTGTACATTATTGATTGTATAATTTGACATAATTGAATCATTACAAGAGCATAAAAATGCATATTTAGGAACTGATCAATTAAAATGAATACAAAACACTTGATTGATTGAATGATTGCAAAATACTTGATTTAATACATCTTCTTGAAAGCTTGCATTAGAATGAATGCAACACACTTCATTGATTGAATTAACGCATCTACAAGAGAGCTTGCATTAGAATGAATGTAAAACACTTGATTGAATGCATCTACGTGTGAGCTTCCATTAGAATGAATTCAAAACATTTGATTGAATGTATCTACGTGCGAGATTGCATTAAAAAGAATGCAAACCACTTCATTGATTGAATGAACGCGTCTACAAGCAAGATTGCATTAGAATGAATGCAAAAAACTTGATTGAATGTGTCTACGTGTGAGCTTGCTTTAGAATGAATGCAAACACCTTATTGATTGATTGAATGCAAAACACTTGGTTGAATGCATCTACGTGTGAGCTTGCATTAGTGACATGTTGAGATTCGTGGAGAGTTAAGGTTTTAAAGTTGTTCATCTTAAATCTATGTGAGAAGAATGGTGATGGAGAAAACCCTACCATTTTTTTGTTCCTCTATTGTTTTTGGGATGGTGTTTGATGTATAGAACTAAGTATTATTGTTTTCATAATGAAAACATGGAATCCTTGTCTTGTCAACGATTGAGTTGAGTACTCGATCCTTGAAGCCTTGGAGAGTTTCTTGAGCTTTTGAGTTATTGGACCCTTTAGTTGACTTTGACAGTTGAATTTGACTTCGACTGTTGACTTTAAACGTTGACTTTTGGGCACTTTTTCTCAGTTGTCCCATAAGGCCCCTTTTAGGCTCCTTTTGGCTCTACATCACGTCATTTGAAGTATTTCGTCCAGTATTGGCTTGTATCCTAAAAAAGCGATAAGAATGAGTTTTGTACATTTCGGATTATATAATTTGACAAATTTGAAGCATTACAAGAGGATAAAAATGCATATTTGGGAACTTATAAATTATAATGAATGCAAAACACTTGATTAAATGCATCAACTTGTGAGCTTGCATTGGAATGAATGCAAAACACTAGATTGATTGAATTAACGCAACTACAATCGAGCTTGCATTAGAATGGATGTAAAACACTCGCTTGATTGTATTTGAATGAATGCAAAACATGGAATCCTTGTTTTGCAAAGGGTTGAGACCTTGAAGGCTTGTAGTGTTTCACAAACTTTTGAGTTTTTGGACCCTTCAGTTTCCTTTGACCTTTGAATTTGACGTTGACGGTTGACTTTGACCGTTTCCCTTATTTTTCCCATAAGGTACATTTTATGTTTACTTTTGGCTCTAGATCACGTCATTTGAGATATTTGGCCCAGAATAGGCTTGTATCCTGAAAAGGCGATAAGAACATGAGTTTTGTACATTATTGATTATATGATTTGACATAATCGAAACATTACAAAAGGCTAAAAATGCATATTTGGGAAGTGTTCAATTAGAATGTATGCAAAACACTTTATTGATTCAATGAATGCAAAACACTTGATTTAATGCATCTACTTGTGAGCTTGCATTAGAATGAATGCAAAACTTTTGATTGATTGAATTAACGGATCTATAAGCGAGCTCGCATTAGAATGAATGCAAAACACTTGATTGAATGCATCTACTTGTGAGCTTGCTTTAGTATGAATGCAAAACATGGAGTCCTTGTCTTGCAAATGGTTGAGTTAAGTCCATTGTTTTTGAAGCCTTGGAGTGTTTCCTGATCTTTCGAGTTTTTGGACACCTGTGTAGACTTTGACCGTTGACTTTTTGACACACTTTCTTAGTTGTCCCATAAGATCCCTTTTAGGCTCCTTTTGGCTTTAGATCACGTCATGTGGTCCGGAATAAGCTTGTATCTTGAAAATGCGATAAGAACATGAGTTTTGTACATTATTGATTGTATAATTTGACATAATTGAATCATTACAAGAGCATAAAAACGCATATTTAGGAACTGATCAATTAGAATGAATACAAAACACTTGATTGATTGAATGATTGCAAAATACTTGATTTAATACATCTTCTTGAAAGCTTGCATTAAAATGAATGCAACACACTTAATTGATTGAATTAACGCATCTACAAGAGAGCTTGCATTAGAATGAATGTACAACACTTGATTGAATGCATCTACGTGTGAGCTTGCATTAGAATGAATTCAAAACATTTGATTGAATGCATCTACGTGCGAGATTGCATTAAAAAGAATGCAAACCACTTCATTGATTGAATGAACGCGTCTACAAGCAAGATTGCATTAGAATGAATGCAAAAAACTTGATTGAATACGTCTACGTGTGAGCTTGCTTTAGAATGAATGCAAACACCTTATTGATTGATTGAATGCAAAACACTTGGTTGAATGCATCTACGTGTGAGCTTGCATTAGTGACATGTTGAGATTCGTGGAGAGTTAAGGTTTTAAAGTTGTTCATCTTAAATCTATGTGAGAAGAATGGTGATGGAGAAAACCCTACCATTTTTTTGTTCCTCTATTGTTTTTGGGATGGTGTTTGATGTATAGAACTAAGTATTATTGTTTTCATAATGAAAACATGGAATCCTTGTCTTGCCAACGATTGAGTTGAGTACTCGATCCTTGACGCCTTGGAGTGTTTCTTGAGCTTTTGAGTTATTGGACCCTTTAGTTGACTTTGACAGTTGAATTTGACTTCGACTGTTGACTTTAAACGTTGACTTTTGGGCACTTTTTCTCAGTTGTCCCATAAGGCCCCTTTTAGGCTCCTTTTGGCTCTACATCACGTCATTTGAGGTATTTCGTCCAGTATTGGCTTGTATCCTGAAAAAGCGATAAGAATGAGTTTTGTACATTTCGGATTATATAATTTGACAAAATTGAAGCATTACAACAGGATAAAAATGCATATTTGGGAACTTATCAATTAGAATGAATGCAAAACACTTGATTGAATGCATCAACTTATGAGCTTGCATTGGAATGAATGCAAAACACTAGATTGATTGAATTAACGCAACTACAATCGAGCTTGCATTAGAATGGATGTAAAACACTCGATTGATTGTATTTGAATGAATGCAAAACATGGAATCCTTGTTTTGCAAAGGGTTGAGACCTTGAAGCCTTGTAATGTTTCACAAACTTTTGAGTTTTTGGACCCTTCAGTTTCCTTTGACCTTTGAATTTGACGTTGACGATTGACTTTTTGACCATTTCAGTTAGTTTTCCCATAAGGTACATTTTATGTTTACTTTTGGCTCTAGATCACGTCATTTGAGATATTTGGCCCAGAATAGGCTTGTATCCTGAAAATGCGATAAGAACATGAGTTTTGTACATTATTGATTATATGATTTGACATAATCGAAACATTACAAAAGGCTAAAAATGCATATTTGGGAAGTGTTCAATTAGAATGTATGCAAAACACTTTATTGATTCAATGAATGCAAAACACTTGATTTAATGAATCTACTTGTGAGCTTGCATTAGAATGAATGCAAAACATTTGATTGATTGAATTAACGCATCTACAAACGAGCTCGCATTAGAATGAATACAAAACACTTGATTGAAAGCATCTACTTGTGAGCTTGCATTAGTACGAATGCCAAAACATGGAGTCCTTGTCTTGCAAAGGGTTGAGTTGAGTCCTTGGTTTTTGAAGCCTTGGAGTGTTTCCTGAGCTTTTGAGTTTTTGGACACCTGTGTAGACTTTGACCGTTGACCTTTTGACACTTTTTCTTAGTTGTTCCATAAGATCACTTTTAGGCTCCTTTTGGCTTTAGATCACGTCATGTGAAGTATTTGGTCCATAATAGGCTTGTATCTTGAAAACGCAATACGAACATGAGTTTTGTACATTATTGATTGTATAATTTGAAATAAATGAATCATTACATGAGCATAAAAACACATATTTAAGAACTGATCAATTAGAATGAATACAAAACACTTGATTGATTGAATGAACGCAAAACACTTGATTGAATACATCTTCTTAAAAGCTTGCATTAGAATGATTGCAAAACACTTAATTGATTGAATTAACGCATCTACAAGAGATCTTGCATTAGAATGAATACAAAACACTTGATTGAATGCATCTACGTGTGAGCTTCCATTAGAATGAATTCAAAACATTTGATTGAATGCATCTACGTGCGAGATTGCATTAAAAAGAATGCAAACCACTTTGATTGATTGAATGAACGCGTCTACAAGCAAGCTTGCATTAGAATGAATGCCAAACACTTGATTGAATGTGTCTACCGGTGAGCTTGCATTAGAATGAATGCAAACACCTTATTGATTGATTGAATGCAAAACACTTGGTTGAATGTATCAACGTGTGAGCTTGCATTAGTGACATGTTGAGATTCGCGGACAGTTAGGGTTTTAAAGTTGTTCATCTTAAATCTATGTGGGAAGAATTGTGATGGAGAAAACCCCACTTTTTTTTTGTTCCTCTATTGTTTTTGGGATGGTGTTTGATGTATAAAACTAGGTATTAATGTTTTGATAATGAAAACATGGAGTTCTTGTCTTGCCAACGGTTGAGTTGAGTCCTCGGTCCTCGAAGCCTTGGAGTGTTTCTTGAGCTTTTGAGTTATTGGACCCTTTAGTTGACTTTGACCGTTGAATTTGACTTCGACTGTTGACTTTAAAATTTGAGTTTTTGGCACTTTTTCTCAGTTGTCCCATAAGGCCCCTTTTAGGCTCTTTTTGGCTCTATATCACGTCATTTGAGGTATTTCGTCTTGAATTGGCTTGTATTCTGAAAAAGCGATAAGAACATGAGTTTTGTGTATTTCTGATTATATAATTTGACAAAATTAAAGCAGTACAAGAGGATAAAAATGCATATTTGGGAACTTATCAATTAGAATGAATGCAAAACACTTGATTGAATGCATCTACTTGTGAGCTTGCCTTAGAATGAATGCAAAACACTTAATTGATTGAATTAACACAACAACAATCGAGCTTGCATTAGAATTTATGTAAAACACTTGATTGAATGCATCTACGTGTGTGCTTGTATTAGAATGAATGCAAAATATGGAATCCTTGTTTTGCAAAGGGTTGAGTCCTTGAAGCCTTGGAGTGTTTCACGAACTTTTGAGTTTTTGGACCCTTCAGTTTTCATTGACTGTTGAATTTGACGTTGACGGTTCACTTTGACCAGTGACTTTTCGACACTTTCTCTCAGTTTTCCCATAAGGTCCCTTTTATGTTTACTTTTGGCTCTAGGTCACGTCATTTGAGATATTTGGCCCAGAATAAGCTTGTATCCTGAAAAAGCGATAAGAACATGAGTTTTGTACATTATTTATTATATGATTTCACATAATCGAAACATTACAAGAGGCTAAAAACGCGTATTTTGGAACTCTTCAATTAGAATGTATGCAAAACACTTGATTGATTCAATGAATGCAAAACACTTGATTTAATGCATCTACTTGTGAGCTTGCATTAGAATGAATACAAAACATTTGATTGATTGAATTAACGCATCTACAAGCGAGCTCGCATTAGAATGAATGCAAAACACTTGATTGAATGCATCTACTTGTGAGCTTGCATTAGAATGAATGCAAAACATGGAGTCCTTGTCTTGCAAAGGGTTAAGTTGAGTCCTTGATTTTTGAAGCCTTGGAGTGTTTCCTGAGCTTTTGAGTTTTTGGACACCTGAGTAGACTTTGACCGTAAACTCTAACCGTTGACTTTTTGACACTTTTTCTTAGTTGTCCCATAAGATCCCTTTTAGGCTCCTTTTGGTTTTAGATCACGTCATGTGAGGTATTTGGTCAAATATAGGTTTGTATCTTGAAAACGCGATAAGAACATGAGTTTTGTACATTATTGATTGTATAATTTTACATAATTGAATCATTACAAGGCCATAAAAACACATATTTAGGAACTGATCAATTAGAATGAATACAAAACACTTGATTGATTAAATGAATGCAAAACACTTGATTGAATGCATATTCTTGAAATATTGCATTAGAATGAATGCAAAACACTTAATTGATTGAATTAACGCATCTAGAAGAGAGCTTGCATTAGAATGAATGCAAAACACTTGATTGAATGCATCTACGTTTGAGCTTGCATTAGAATGAATTCAAAACATTTGATTGAATGCATATTCGTGCGAGATTGCATTAAAAAGAATTCAAACCACTTTGATTGATTGAATGAACACGTCTACAAGCAAGCTTGCGTTAGAATGAATGCAAAACACATGATTGAATGCGTCTACGGGTGAGCTTGCATTAGAATGAATGCAAACACCTTATTGATTGATTGAATGCAAAATACTTGGTTGAATGCATCTACGTGTAATACACTTGGTTGACTGTACACTTTGACCATTGAATTTGACTTCGACTGTTGACTTTAAACGTTGACTTTTTGGCACTTTTTCTCTGTTGTCCCATAAGGCCCTTTTTAGGCTCCTTTTGGCTCTAGATCACGTCATTTGAGGTATTTCGTCCAGTATTGGCTTGTATCCTGAAAAGGTGATAAGAACATGAGTTTTGTACATTTCTGATTATATAATTTGACATACTTGAAGCATTACAAGAGGATAAAAATGCATGTTTGGGAACTTATCAATTAGAATTAATGCAAAACACTTGATTGAATGTATCTACTTGTGAGCCTGCATTAGAATGAATGCAAAACACTTGATTGATTGAATTAACGCAACTACAATGGAGCTTGCATTAGAATGGATTTAAAACACTTGATTGAATGCATCTACGTGTGTGCTTGTATTTGAATGAATGCGAAACATAGAATCCTTGTTTTGGAAAGGGTTGAGTTCTTGAAGTTTTGGAGTGTTTCCTGAACTTTTGAGTGTTTGGACCCTTCAGTTTTCTTTGACCGTTGAATTTGACATTGACTGTTGATTTTGACCGTTGACTTTTCGACGCTTTCTCTCAGTTGTCCCATAAGGTCCCTTTTATGTTTACTTTTGGATCTCGATCACGTTATTTGAGATATTTTGCCCAGAATAGGCTTGTATTTTGAAAAAGTGATAAGAACATGAGTTTTGTACATTATTGATTATATGATTTGACATAATCGAAACATTACAAGAGGCTAAAAATACATATTTGCGAACTGATCAATTAGAATATATGCAAAACACTTGGTTGATTCATTGAATGCAAAACACTTGATTTAATGCATCTACTTGTGAGCTTGCATTAGAATGAATGCAAAACATTTGATTGATTGAATTAACATATCTACAAGCTAGCCGCATTAGAATGAATGCAAAACACTTGATTGAATGCATCTACTTGTGAGCTTGCAGTAGTACGAATTCAAAACATGGAGTCCTTGTCTTGCAAAGGGTTGAGTTGAGTCCTTGGTTTTTGATGCCTTGGAGTGCTTCCAGAGCTTTTGAGTTTTTGGACACCTAAGTAGACTTTGACCGTACACTTTGACTGTTGACTTTTTGACACTTTTTCTTAGTTGTCCCATAAGATCCCTTTTTGGTTCCTTTTGGCTTTAGATCACGTCGTGTGAGGTATTTGGTCCAGAATAGGCTTGTATCTTGAAGACGCGATAAGAACATGAATTTTGTACATTATTAATTATATAATTTGACATAATTGAATCATTACAAGAGCATAAAAATACATATTTAGGAACTGATCAATTAGAATGAATACAAAACACTTGATTGATTGATTGAATGCAAAACACTTAATTGAATACATCTACTTGTAAGCTTGCATTAGAATCTGCAAAGGAGTAGCTTGTTTAGTTGTTAATGGTGGCCTCTAAGGGGTGATTTATTACCTTAGGGGTATTTAGGACTTTTCACACCAAAAACAAAAAAATCATGCAAAAACCACACGGTTTAGGTAGTTTAGAGACTGCAAACTCTAGCATACTAGCTAGGGTTCTTAGTGAAGGAGATGATTCTGACCGAGACACACCGCTGAGCGAAGAAGCAGACATGGAGATAATGACTTCTTTGCTCAGGAAAATGTATGGTCTTTGGAGAGATACAGGGAAAGATTAAACCGCGAAAACTTTGGATCTGGAAGTACAGAACGCAGCAAGATGGATGACTTCGCGATGGATATAGCATTAAAGACCATGAAGAGGAAGGCAATGAAAGCAAGTCACCTGATATTGCATCGCCTTTCACAAAAGAAACACTGGAGAAACTACAGAGTGATGTTGAGCGATACTTTAAAGACACAAGGACTTCAGGAGTGGAAGGTGGTTTGGCCTTAAGTGAAAGACATGGTAACAAGGATCTTAACGATCAAGTAAGTGATACTGGGTCTGGCATGGAAGGGCGCAAGATAAAAGAAGAAGCACTGGAGAAACTGTTAACCAGTGAAGGAGATAAGAACAAAGAAGAAAGAGCTATGAGGATGAATGCTGCTGTACGCCCAAAGGTTCTCAATGAAAATAGAGGATTACATCTAAAGTCGCGAGGAGCTTAAATGAATGAGAAACACAGCAAGAAACCATGGGATAAACAAGATACAAAACAAGACAAACAACCAAACAGTAATGGGCCTGTGGAGGGAAAACAAACTTTAGAAACACATGAAGCTGGGTTTAAAGGTCTGAGAGCACAAAATCGAGTAGAAATGCAAGGAAGAGTAACAGAGCAGAGCGGTATAGAGGGAAAGCATGATGAGCAAACAGGGAGAGAACACGCTAGCAAGAAAAGTTCTTGGGTAGATGTTATCGAGAAAAAGGCAGTGGGAAGTGCAACACTAGAGTATATACCACCTACTTTAGTGAATGGAAAGCCTGCAATACATGTACAATCTTCACAGTTCACAGAATATAACAAAAAATTCGATAATCTGATTGTTGGATCATTTGTTGGACGAAGGTTGAATTACACATTTGTGAAGGATGTTGTTAGTAGAAGTTGGGGGATAAAAAACTTTATCATGAAACCTTATGGGGAGTCCATGTTTACATTCAAGTTTGAGAAGGAAGAAGAGAGGCAGATGGTGCTAGATGTTGGATCCTTTCACATCTCCAGTCAGTTATTTGTTGTTAGGCCGTGGAGAACCTTTGTTGAAGCAGAAACGAGAGAATTAAGGACCATACCTATTTGGGTGGTTGTCAAAGGATTGCCAATGGAAATGTGGAACAAAGAGGGCTTCAGCCAAGTTGGGAGTGTTGTGGGAATTCCTATGTTCACAAATCAACTAACGGAGAATATGACGCGAACTAACTATGCGAGAGTTTGCGTAGAAATAGATACAGAGTGCCCGTATCCAGATCACATTCCAGTGATACCAGATCAAAGGAGAGCGTATAAAGTGACTTTTGAATATAATTGGAAACCGCTGAGATGTGTGACTTGCAAAACTTTCGGACACTCTGATCAAAGATGCCCAAAGAAAGAACCAGCGGAAACAATGGCTACGAAAGTTTGGCTCAAGAAGGAGACCACTGAAAAGAAGGAAGAAGAGAAGGGAGAGGAAGAGAAACACTAAGGACAACCATCAGAAAGTGCACAAAAACAGGGGGTAAACTCAGAAAACACTGAAGTGCATGAAGTACACAAGATACCAGATGAAGAGGGGTGGGAGTCTCCAAGCAAGAAACATCGATGTAAGGCCAGAAACTTGCAAAGAGATGATATCACAAGGGATGAGATGCGAGCAGCTGAAAAAGGAAAGGAACCTAAGGTGGAAGAGGATAAGCTAGAAAAAGCCAAGACAAACAGCGGAAAAAAAAAAGATCAGAGCAAGAAAAGGCCAGTAAGAATAAGACAAAAGAGACAACTGCAGAGAGTATAGGGGCCAAGGAAGCAGAGACACAAGTAGAAAAAGGGAAGATTGTTCCCAAAGGACTTAGTATCATAAAGGAAAGTAAGACCAGTGGAAGCTTATGGACCAAAGCACCTATAACTCAAGCAGGGAGACAAAACACAGTGGCAACCAAGTACGGTTGACCTTGCCTCTTTTTGTGTATAGATGAGATGTGGGATATGGATAGATGATATAGATGGATGATGGTCGTTGAACAAAATAGAAGCGTATCAAAACCTAATTATCCCTCAATAAGTAAAGGATGAGTAGGGTATCGTTCCACTTTTAAGTGTATGTTTATATGAAGGACAAGACTGGAAAGGGGGTTTGAGGGATTAAAAACTATTATTATAGATATTGTAGATTCTAATGCTAAACTAAACTAAACTAACTAAACTATTGATAATTTATAGGAGAGGGAATTCAAGAGATTAGAATCCACCAATACTTTTAATTCAATGGCCTTTTGCTTCATGGTTGTTCTCACAAGTAGACTACAATTAGGCAATCGAGCGAGTGATGATGCCCTCTTGGACGAAACATCGTTAACAAATAACTCTACTTAAGGTTGTTCCTATGTTCATGTTACTAGTATCTTCTTTCCTTTTATGTGAGCTTGGGCAGCTATTCAATGAATCACCATCTAAGGCAAACACAAGGAATACTTCCCTTACTCTAAAACACTACACAACTAGAAGAAAAGTAGAGAATAATAGTATAATATTCAATTACAATAAATAAAACCCTATTCTAGCATTATATTCAATTGCAATAAATAAAAACATGTCACTAGCAAATATTCAATTGCAATAAATAAAACCCTAAACTAGCATGATATTCGATTGCAATAAATAAAAACCTTAATCTATACTTCCATTCCCTGGTGTGGGCAATGGAACTAATAACTAAAAACATAAAAAACTAACCTGATTGAAGAACACCATGAACTAGAAGAATCATTAAACCTTAAGCACTGGCTTCATCTCCTCCCTTGAAAGAGAAGATTAGCCTTCCATATAGAAGGAAGAACACGAAGAACGAGAAGAAGAAGAGTCGAAGAACATAAGACTAGAAAGACTAATTTATTAAGACTCAGCTAGTTAAAACCGATCTTTTATTATTAATCTCTCGCTTCAAGTTCCGGAGACAAGAATATAAGTGAATTGGCAAATTACATGAGGCACTTAGGTCCTCTATTTATAGAGGTTACAATGAGCTCTAGAAGCATTCCAAACCGTCATTTGTTTCCTAATACAAATAGACTTCTTTCAGAGTCCAACTTCGTCTCCAAAACTGAGAAGAAATTGGCTACAGTGTCGATCTATGCGTCTGGATGCACTATTCATGCATCTCAGATGCAAGCATGCGTCTGGACGCTCGATCCATGCGTCCCAGACGCGTAAGTCTATTTTGTCTCTTCTGCTCTATCCTTCTATCCTCTTTTGCGGGCTTTGGTCCAAGCAACGAATCCTTTGGCCTTGGGCTTCCAAATAGGCTTTAAAATAGGTCCAAGTCGCATCTTTAATAGCTATAATTCCTTGGCCTTCTCCATGATTGTCCACAGGCCTCCCATGTGATCCTTAATGCTCCGAATTGCTCCATTTTACCCCTTTTTTCTCTAATATTCTATAAAACTCTCTTTTTCACCTGTAGAATCTTAAAACACAACTTATAAACAATATTCGTCCACTAAGATGGCTAAACAAAAGGCATAATCGTGGGTTAAATTGCACTTTTTGAGCACTTATCAACGGTCACTTTAAGCTCGCAAACACTTTTAAATGAATGTACACCTAGGCTGCTGGAGTATGAGGGGGTACAACAAAGATTTCAAGCAAGTGGAAGTAAAAGATATGGTAAGGAAGTACAATCTGAGTATTATGGGATTAGTGGAAACAAGAATGAAAGAAGGAAAAAGAGATAGAGTCTTCAACAAAACTTTTAATTAATGGGCTATAGGGGATAATTATGAGCACTCTGACATGGGGAGAGTATGGTTGTGTTGGGACCCGAGGGTATGTATAGCTACTCTATTGAGAAAGGATGAACAACATATAACAATGGAGATAGGCACTATAGTAGGAGAGGAGTTTATTGTGTCCATGGTATACGCGAGTGTAGACATGAGTGAAAGAAGACAGCTCTGGAGGGCTCTCGTTGACCTCTCATGCATAATACAAAAGCCATGGATAGTACTTGGAGACTTCATCACCATTCTGAACCCCAAAGAGAAATTTGGAGGTTTAGAAGTAACGCCAGCTCAGTTTTCAGACTTTATGCATTGCGTCACATCAGCTGGATTAGTGGATATAAAATTCAAAGGGAACCGCTTAACATGGAGCAATAAACAAATGGTGAGAGTGAGTTGCAAACTCGACAGAGTAATGACCAATTCAGAGTGGATAGGTGACTTCAAGGATCATGAAGCTGAGTTCTTAAACCCAGGTGCTATCTCCGACCACTCAGCCATGGTAGTGACTTCGAATGCACAGAGAAATCAGAAGAGAAAGGCTTTCAGATTCCTCAACTTCTGGCACAAAGAAGACGGCTTTATGTAAACAGTGGAGGAGGCGTGGAAAAGCCCAGTAGTGGCTAACCCAATGTTTATACTCATGAAAAAACTGAAGCTAACAAAGGGAGCACTAATCACTTGGAATCGAGAGAGAGTTGGTAATGTAGTAGACAGAGTTAAAACAATGAAGAGAGAGCTGGATGGAATCCATACAGAGCTGCAAGTCCAACCACTGAACAGAGAACTGATCAATAAGGAAAAAGTCGCGCTCAAGCACTATGTACAAGCAGCGGCTACAGAAGAGGGATTATACAAAGAGAAATCACGGGATCAAGTGATTAGTGTCAGAGACAACAATACAACCTACTTCTTCAAGTCGGTTCAAGCTAGAAGAGTGGCAAAAAAAATCACTTGTTTGGTAAACAGAGATGATCATGCAAGATGTCAGCGAAATAGGGGCTGAATGTGTTCAGTACTACAAGGAGGTATACAGCCCCAATCAAATGCCAGAAGTAGATTTATCTGTGTTCCAAGGTATGGGGCCGAGACAGAGTATAACTGATGACGACCATGAAATGCTACAAAGGCAGATAACAAAAGATGAGATTATTGAAGCTTTGGCAGATGTTGGGAATGAGAAAGCTCCGGGCAGTGATGGGTTTTCTGCGTTCTTTTTCAAATGCACATGGAGAATCATCGGAGATGATTTCATAAAGGCAGTTCGAATTTTTTTTACTTCAGGCAAACTACTTCAAGAAGTTAATGCATGCGTCACACTCATCCCAAAGGTGCAGAGACCTGCCAATCTGGAGGAGTATAGGCCCATAGCTTGTTGTGGAGTGGTGTACAAGAGTATTACAAAAGTAATGACAAAAAGACTGAAATACATAAAGCCCAAGGTGGTCAACAGGAATCAGTCAGCCTTAATTACAGGGAGGAGTATCCAAGATAACATCTTGTTGTCTCAAGAACTCATGCACAACTACCACAGGGATGCTTACCCTCCAAGATGCGCAACCAAAGTGGATATGAGAAAGGCCTATGATTTATATAAGACAATGATGTACTAAATCACTTTTATTATTAATGAAAAGGGGTAGGGGACCTCTATAACAACCTCGCTTGCTGATAAAAAAGAAAAAAAAAATTGGCATACCTCGAAGATTCATTGCATGGGTTAAAGTATGCGTGGAATCAGCTCACTACTCTATTATGATAAATGGGGAGCCATATGGGTACTTCAAAGGAAAAAAATGGATAAGGCAAGGAGACCCCATGTCTCCTTACCTCTTTGTGCTTGTGATGGATTTATTTTCAGAAATCGTGCATTATAGTGTAACAAATCACTAGTATACACTTCACCATAAATGCATAAACCCTGTTATTACTCATTTGTCATTTGCAGATGACTTGATGGCCTTCTTGCATGGAGATGCGCAGACAGCCACAAAGCTCAAAGAGAATTTAACCACTTTCAAAGATTGCACTGGACTAGAGGTCAATGTAAACAAAAGCCAGATATTCTTTGCAGGGGTGGATGACAATACTTGTACAGAGATTGAAGGAATTCTTCAGTTCCCAAAAGGAGAGCTACCGGTGAAATATTTGGGATTGGCCTTAATTACCACAAGATTGAGATCAACAGACTGCAGTCCACTACTCTCAAAAGTAACAAGAAAGATACAAAGTTGGAAGGGAAAGTCCTTGTCGTATGCGGGAAGACTACAGCTGATAAAGGCAGTACTTAACAACTTGAGTGTATACTGGTTTGCCTCTTTCTATATACCACAAAAGATTATTGATGATATAAATAGAATGTGTAGAAATTTCTTATAGACAGGGCCGGACTGTAATCAATCACATGCTTTGATTGGATGGGAGGATGTGTGCTATCCATATGAAAAGGGAGGACTGGGGTTGAGGAACCTAGCTAAAGTGAATCAAGCAGCCACTATGAGACACATCTGGAAAATAATTATGAAGGCAGATAACTTATGGGTTGATTGGGTATACAGGAACCTAATCAAAGACAGGAATTTTTGGCACCTCAAGATACCTAATGACTGCTCCTGGAGCTGGCGAAACCTACTCAAGGAGAGAAAAGAGGCAGCCCAGATAGTAACACATCAAATAGGGGTTGGAACTAATACATACTTCTGGTTTGATCCATGGCATCCGAGTGGCATCTTGAAAGATAAGTTTCTGCCAGAATTTCTTTATAGTTCCAACTGCCATATGAATGTCAAAGTCGCAGAATTCATGGTACAAGGGGAATAGAAATTTCCAGAACATACTAGAGTACACATGAGAGAGATAGTGCATCAGATTTGCGAAGAAAAAGAAATAATGGGGGGAGATGATAAACTGGTGTGGACTGCTACATTGAAAGGAGACTATAGCTTGAGGGATACATATGATGTGATAGGGTTATATACTAAAAGCATTACTTTTGTATTAACTCTAATTCTTTATATTTTGAATGAGAATCATATGGGCAAATGTTATGCATATTATATATGCTATTAGTTATATACATGCGTCTAATACTTTATGTTGTAGATGATATGGTGTGAACACACAGAAGATCATATCATCAGTACCTTATAAAGTATAAGTAATCATTCACAACCTAGATGGATTTGGACAAACCATTAGTACGGTTGTAGTATAATCTGGTATTAGTATATCTTGACTATAGGATTATACTAGTACACTTTGTGTGTATTGAACAGGACCAAGTGAGGTTGTTTCTTCTTATACTGACTATATAAGAGAACAAACGCTTATGTTATTATGGATGTTTGTCCTCCTAATCCGGATATAATAACGGACACTTACATGCATTGTACATTGCTTTAAATGATCAATAAGTGAGATTCATTTGTGAATCAACAAACTCGATGGATTGGGTAATGACATTGTATGTAAGGTGTGCTGTTGATTATAGAAGGAATCCGTGTCCCACAAGAAGTCAAGTTGATGATGTCCCCTTGAGGAACTCAAAAAGATTGTCATGTAAACCCTGCAGGTGGATTTATTCTAACATGACAATGAGGTTGAGTGGTACTACTCAAGGACATAAGAAGTTGATTAATGTAGTTGTCAGTAACTTGACTTAATCAACGGACATTCAATATCTTAAACACGGGGAGATCAACGAGCATATAATATGGAGCCCATAAATGCTGACATATAATTTGGGATTAGGGCGGTAGTGCAACAATGGCCTTTAGTGGAATAAGCTATTTTTTGACAGACTTGGGCCGTGTGTTCGGGGCGAACATGGAAAGCCCAAGCCCGTCAGGAGGCCCAACCCTAATTTCTCCTCATGGTCCCTGTTGTAGCCTATAAATAGAATACTCTTTCTCTCTGGCCAAAATTGAGTATTCACTTGTTCTGAAAAAGAGGCAAGAAAAGTAGATCTAAATTCGTTTCTGATCTTGAGAGAAAGAAGGGGATTGGTAGGTCGTTGTCCACACAACGTCCAATCTATTCTAAAGGAATACAACAGAAGATCAAAGGGTTGATTGTTGATTTCGGATTTGATAAAGCTTGGATTCTCAGAGTTATCTAAACCAGATCTAAAAGGTATGTTCTCTATCCAAATCGTGAGAACCCATTGATTCCGCTGCGCGTGGTTCTCGCGGTTTGTAGAAAGTTTGCATTCTTAATAACGGTTCCTACATGATGGGCTGAGAGGGATAAGACAAGCAGTTCCATGGCATAACCTGATCTGGTTCGCGAATCGGATACCACGCCATTCATTCATTAGCTGGATGGCGGTGAAGGGGGGATTAAAAACACTCGATAAGATGAAGGAGTGGAAGAAAGTAGATGCTGATCTGTGTGTACTCTGCTGGAATGAGGTCGAGACAACAGAGCACCTCTTACATGAATGTAACTACTCGAAGACAGTATGGTAGATGATAATAGCTAAACTTGGCTATAATCGAGTACAAGCGAGCAGCTGGCACGATGAGATTGAATGGGTTCAGGACAAGATAATAGGACGAGGACCGAAACAAGATGTTATAAAACTAAGCTAGAATGGGTATGTCCATTGGATATGGCGAATGCGGAATGAGAAAATTTTCGAGAATAAACAAACGTGCACTCAACAGGTGGTGGACTTAATCTTGAGAGATGTCAGAATAAAGCTTCTAGCGATGGACATAAGCATGGAAGATGGACCAGAAAAATAGAGATTCCAAGAGATGTGGAATATGGGAGTAAGTACAAAACAGAGGACGGCAAAGCTCTGTAAGTGGGAGCGCGCAAATGAAGGTATTATGAATTTGAATGGCGCAAATGAAGCTCTGTAAGTGTTTCCTGAACTTTTGAGTTTTTAGACCCTTCAGTTTTTTTTTTTGGATGGCAAGCAGGGTTTTTGAGAGGTCCCTTACCCCTATTGTATTAAAAAATAATAATAATGTCTTGGTTACATTCTTATATGATTTTTGCCCCTTGCATCATCATATATGATCTTCTTTACATCCTCTGAGAAGGAGCTTGGAATAATCTCTATAAAACTAACATTTGGAATATTAGATGCAAAATATATGCTAATTTATTTGACTCCCTATATACGTGCACTAAAGTAAAAGTTTCTAACTTGTTGATAAGAGCTTGTATTTCCTCCATCATGTGATTTGCTCTCCATGGGGTCTGCCTTGGTTCTTTGAAGAAGCTGACTACTGTAGTTGAATCCGTTTGGGCCCTAATTTTCGTGTGCCCATGTCTCATTGCTAGTTTTAGCCCATTTTCAAGCCCATGAATTGAACTACCCTTCGTCTTCCCGATTGCTGCTGCAAGTATAGTGCCACTTCCATCGCGTATTACAGCTGCCCACCTTGCTTTAGTTCCTTGTAGCGTGCCATCGGTATTTAAATTCAGAATTCCCTCTTCCGCTTGCTCCCACTTGCAGTGTTTCAGTATTTTCGATTTTATTTCCACCTTTACTCCCCACAGCTGCATAATCCTTTCTCTTTCAGGACCCTCCTCCATCTTCATAGTCAGAGCATCCAACTTTGTTCTTGCATCCTCTATAATCATTTTCCCCACCTGTTCTGCCATTATTCTCTTGTTCTCAAAGATTCGTCGATTCCTTTCCATCCATATGCCATATATGCCCATTGAATGCTAGTCGCAATGCATCTTGCTTATATCCCTTCCCTCTTCAGTTCTGTTCAATCCATTCAATCTCATTTTTCCATGTTGTTGCTCTTTGTCTATTGTACCCAGCTTGCTCCAGGAGTTTCTGCCATACCTCTTGTGCATACGTACATGAGTAGAATAAGTGTTCCTCTGTTTCTCTCTCCCTCCAGCACATCACACACCAATCTGTTTATACCACTTTCCATTCTCTCATTCGAACTAAGGTCTTCAACCTTTCCTTCAGCGCTAGCCATGCTATAAATGACTGCCGCGGTATTCTGTTCGTAAACCACACTATATTTTTCCATGATACAGTTGATTTGGTTTTCCTCACTCTCTCATAAGTGTATTTCATGGTGTATTCTCCCTTCTTTGATGCAGCCCATATGATCTTGTCTTCTCCTCTTCCTATTTTCACTTCTTCCTCCATATATGTTACAATATCAGGCATATGCACTCATACATGTGGTGGTACATTCCATCTCCCATTTTCAATCATATTGGACACATTTGCATTTAATCTACAACTGGAATCATGTATAAGAGATAGTGGAAAATGATTCGTGAGTATACCTAATGGATGCCATGGATCAAGCCAGAACTTTGTATTCCTCCCATTCCCCAGTTGATGATGAACTATATGCTTAGCTTCCTTTCTATATTTAAGGATGTTCCTCCATACCCATGAGCAATCATTAGGTATCTTGACCTGCCAGAAGTTCCTATCCTTTATCAAATTATGTTGTACCCATTTTGTCCACAGTGTGTTCCTTCCACTCACTATATACCATATGTGATTCAGACTTGCTGCTAGGTTCGCTGTGTTCAGATCTTTTATACCCAACCCTCCTTCTTCATAAGGATAACATAACTCTTCCCAGCTAACTAGTACATGTGAAGTGGTGCACTCTGGTCTAGACCCTAGGAAGTTCCTACATAACTGATTAATTTCATCGATGATTCTTTGCGGTTATTTAGTACTACCTTGATTAGTTGCAGCCTCCCTGCATAAGACAATGCTCTTCCTTTCCAACTCTGTATCTTTCTCCTTACATTCTCTATCAATGACATACAATCTGTAGCTTTTAACCTTGTCGTTATCAGTGGCAGTCCTAGATATCTCACTGGCAACACTCCCCTTTGGAATTGGATTATCCCTTCTATTTGTGTACACATAGTGGCATTCATTCCTGCATAGAACATGTTGCTCTTTCCCCAATTTACTTGCAGCCCCGAGCACAGCTTGAACTTGTCCAGAGATTCTTTTAAACTTCTTACAGTATTCAAATCTCCATTCATAAATGCTATTAAGTCATCTGCAAAAGACAAGTGTGTAACTGCCGGATTAATGCATTTATAATGTAACTTGTACTCTCCTTCCTCAACTATTCTCCTTAGTATCTGAGTAAAAAACTCCATGACCAGCACAAACAAATATGGTGACATAGGGTCTCCTTGCCTTATCCCTCTTTTACTTCGAAAGTACCCAAACGGTGTCCCATTGATCATAATCGAGAACCTAGGTGTTTCAATACACATTTGGACCCAATTTGCAAATGTTAATGGGACTCCCAATCTAAGCAACGCAAATCTCACTACCTCCCATCTTACTGAATCATAGGCATTTCTTAAGTTTATTTTTGCTGCACATCTAGGAGGACCATTATCTCTATGGTAGTTGTGCAGAAGCCCATGTGACAACAGAATATTATCCTGTATACTCCGCCCCTTCAGTTTTCTTTAATCGTTGAATTTGACGTTGACTGTTGACTTTGACTGTTGACTTTTCGACACATTCTCTCAGTTGTCCCATAAGGTCCCTTTTATATTTACTTTTGGCTCTAAATCACGTCATTTGAGATATTTATCCCAGAATAGGCTTGTATCCTAAAAAAGCGATAAGAACATGAGTTTTGTACATTCTTGATTATATGATTTGACATAATCGAAACATTACAAGAGGCTAAAAACGCTTATTTGAGAACTGTTCAATTAGAATGTATGCAAAACTCTTGATTTAATGCATCTACTTGTGAGCTTGCTTTACAATGAATGCAAAACATTTGGTTGATTGAATTAACGTGCGAGCTCGCATTAGAATGAATGCAAAACACTTGATTGAATGCATCTACTTGTGAACATGCATTAGTATAAATGCAAAACATGGAGTCCTTGTCTTGCAAAGGGTTGAGTTGAGTCCTTGGTTTTTGAAGCCTTGGAGTGTTTCCTGAGCTTTTGAGTTTTTAGACACCTGAGTAGACTTTGACCGTTGACTTTTCGACACTTTTTCTTAGTTGTCCCATAAGATCCCTTTTAGGCTCCTTTTGGCTTTAGATCACGTCATGTGAGGTATTAGGTCCAGAATAGGCTTGTATCTTGAAAACGCGATAAGAACATGAGTTTTGTGTGTTATTGATTGTATAATTTGACATAATTGAATCATTACATGAGCATAAAAACGCATATTTAGGATCTGATCAATTAGAATGAATACAAAACAGTTGATTGATTGAATGAATGCAAAAAACTTGATTGAATGCATCTTCTTGTAAGCTTGCATTAGAATGAATGCAAAACACTTGATTGATTGAATTAATGCATCTACAAGAGAGCTTGCATTAGAATGAATGCAAAACACTTGATTGAATGCATCTATGTATGAGCTTGCATTAGAATGAATTCAAAATATTTGATTGAATGCATTTACGTGCGAGATTGCAATAAAAAGAATGCAAACCACTTGATTGATTGAATGAACGCGTCTACAAGCAAGCTTGCATTAGAATAAATGCAAAACACTTGATTGAATACATCATGTGTGAGCTTGCATTAGAATGAATGCAAACACCTTATTAATTGATTAAATGCAAAAAACTTGGTTGAATGTATCTACGTGTGAGCTTGCATTAGTGACATGTTGAGATTCATGGGGAGTTAGGGTTTTAAAGTTGTTCATCTTAAATCTATGTGCGTAGAATGGTGATGGAGAAAACCCCACTTTTTTTTTGTTCCTCTATTATTTTTGGGATGGTGTTTGATGTATAGAACTAGGTATTATTGTTTTGATAATGAAAACATGGAGTCCTTGTCTTGCCAACGGTTGAGTTGAGTCCTCGGTACTTGAAGCCTTGGAGTGTTTCTTGAGCTTTTAAGTTATTGGACCATTTAGTTGACTTTGACCAATGAATTTGACTTCGACTGTTGATAACCGTAAAAATAGTAGTTTTACCTACGAAATAAAGCGATTAAACTTACAAACGCAAGTAAAACTAAAACTATTTATGATCCTATATGCTTAACAAAGATTTCTCTACTCTCAATCGTATGAGATATAGTGGAGTAGGAAGTTCGTTCCACTCGTAGTGCTCTAGCATGGAATTGTTTTCTAATCTAATTAGTCGGTCTTAAGTCTAATGAGAGCTTTACGAAGGGTGTTATACTACGATACAATATGAAATTGATTATTTGAATTTAACTACGAATGCTATGGAAATACGATTGTTTTTGAATCTAGATAAAGGATTAGAGGGGAATTGAATCCACCTCGAATCCAACTTAATAACCTAGTATAGATTCTTGTATCTCGATTCTCACGTTCTTACGGCAAGAATTCGAGTTCTAATCCCTAGTGTTAATGGCATTTCTACCGAATACTAACTAGCATGTGAGGTCGTCCACCCATTCTCATGGCGAATCACGACCTTCTAGATTGGAATAGATTCTACAATGCTTCTACACTATACCACTAAGTTTTCATCAAGGCTTCATCAACCCCTCTAATGGAGGTTTTAGCCTTGAATCATTCCGCAATCATTACCATATGAATCTAAACTAAACATATTATCAAAATTCTAACTTTACTAATCTAAATTAAATAATAATTGAAATCTAATTAATTAACTAAGAATGAAATAAGAACAAGAATTTAAACTAGATCTATAAATGCAAATGACAAAAATTGAAATTGAATAATAATAACTATTTTATTTATCTAATTAAATGACGAACAATCATTCATGGAATTAAATAAAAACAAGATATGAAACTAATTAAATCTAAGGAAAACTAGATCTAGAATTAATTAATGGAGGCTACTAATCTAATCTTTAATCTAGGTTTAACTATCTACCATTAACAAAGAGTTAAGCTTTGGTTTTTATATGTTCAGATCCAAAAATCGTGCATGGGCTTGGATCCAGGTTTCGGGCCAGAGAATCAGGCCCAAAACCCAATTCTTTCAGTCCAAAAAGGCCTCTCCAGCTGCAGTTGGCTTCAACAGACTTTTCGTCCACTTCTGCTCCTCTGATTGGATCAAGGCTTAGACCATTGGAAAGCTCTTTCCGAGCCGGTCGTTTTGACATAAGGTAGGCCCATTCCAAGGTCTGGGTCTAAAGATACGGCCTTCGGAAGTTCTGCTGACTTGTGTGTTGTTTCTGCCCGCGTCGACTTTTCAGCTTTTGATCGGGCTTTAGAAAGGCTTTATCTTCTTGAATCTTGGCCTTTAGTCACGGAACTCCTTAGTAACCGACCTTTGCTCCTTTATCTCGCTAAAGTGGCACATTTCTACACATAATGGACTTTGAAGCCTGAAATGCATAAAAACACGTAATCGGTGTTAACTCTTAATTATTACTCACATAATTGGTCTAAAAGTATGATCATTACAGGGGTTAAAACTACAGTTTTGGGCTCTTATCAAACCACCCCAAACAGCATTTTGCTTGTCCTCATGCAAAGATGAGAAATTAGAATAAGTGACCAAAATGGAGTTCTAACTACTCGTTTATTTGAAAGAGCGATTGCATTGACCATATGCAACAAGGCCTTAAACCACTAGGAATTCCCTAGTGGACGAGTTATAGCCTCGTGAGAGTTTTCCAGTGAAGGTACTCACAAACTTCATCTATACTACAACGACTAAGAAATAAAACTATTGTTTCCTTATCCATGCTCTAAATTAACTATTCCTCTCACTAGCTATGAACAAGAATAACCAAGTCAAAAACCTAAGCTAATATATGCATAATAATCAATCATCTACAATAAACATATATACAATGAGTACTACTATGAAATGCAATAGCAGGTCCGTTTCTGAAACTCGGAATAGCGTCCTTAAGTAGGTTCTCACAATAATAGTCAAGATACAACACTCTGATTTTTCCACTCAAGTTTCGCTACTCTAGTGCGCAGTGGGGACACTTTACCTTACAATCTCAATGACACACAAGGAAGCCGGAGTCGATCAAACACATCTGCCACTTACTATCACACTAACCTATTCCTAATTGAGCTAGAGGTCTTTATTAGGTGTTTCGGGGATTAGGAGATGGTTTAAGAAGAAAGGAAATGGATATTCAAAATGGACAAGTCTGAGATAAAAGAGTCTTCATACTATGTAACTAGAGAAAACCTTGTTATTTACTTTTGCTTCTACACTTTGTTTCCATCCATAGCCATATTTTTTTTCTTTGGCTTTTGACTCCTTTTATTCTATTTTTTGGAGTTTTTATTTTATTTCTATTTTAATTTTTCTTTTCTTTGGATGGAAACTTCTTTTCTTTATTTCTGAAGCAACTAACTAATATTTGTTTACATAGGTTTTTCTCTTCTTCTTTCTTCCTTATTCTATTCTCAAACTTATCTAAATTGGGTAGGTTGAATTTTTTTTATTTTGTTTTGTTTTGTAACAGGGTAAAGGATTTGTGGTTTATGAAAGGGCTAATGAAAGGCTCAGTGGGACGACTAGCGGAAAATATACTTAGGTCGGAATTTCTAGCCATATCGATCCAAAAAAGGCCTAAATTCTCTCTTAGGACATGGTATAGTGGTCAAGCAAGTGGACGTGTGATTTCTCTATTCGGAATATACTTCTCTATTGTGTCATTTCTCAAATGTTTCACTCATATAAGGCTTTAGGCTATATTCTCACAGGATTTGTAGAATAAGTACTCTAGCCTAGATTTCAGAAACTTTATCGCCAAACAATCATAGATACTCATGTAATATATTTATAGATAGATGCAAAGATTATTACCTACATATTAACCTAAGTTTCTAAAAACTATTCTAATGCAAAAGCTCATTGAGACTTCTAGATTATTAAGAGCATAGAGAAAGAAACAATACCAATATTCCTAAGTGTATAGCATAAACTTTTTATTTTTATTTTTATTTTTTTAAGACAAATAATACGTAATATACAACCTAATATGTGCTTAACATTTACATCGTGTTTCTATACCACCCCCAAACAATTTGGGAGAAGGGGGTTCATGAAACAATTAAATAGCACAATTAAATTATGTAACTAACTGATTTTTATAATTCTTAACATTTTATAAATAAAAGTGCATAATTTACATCCTAAAAGTGTCTAATTTTTGCAAATGTTTCTATCCCACCCCCAAACAATCGAACGCTTTGTCCTTAAAGTGTAAAGAGATAAGGAAAGAATTTACCATAGAAACGTGGCAAAAATTGGCAGTACCTGTAATAGAAATATTGTAAAGATAATATGATAATATGAAGCACAATTAAACTGTTATGTACTAACTAACACAAACTCTACTGGAGTAAACATGACAGGCTTAGGGTGGCAACAAGATTTGAAATGAATACCAAAATACGCCACCCCCAAACAAAATTGGAAAACTCTTTTTAAGTTTGAAATTTTTGTTTGGCCTATACTCCAGAAAGTTGGTATTGTACGAAAACTTGGGTCTTTTAAGGTCAGATTCCCGAGACTTGCTAGATTACTATTTTTATAGCTTTAAACTTTTTTACTTTTTATGAATTAGGTTTAATATAAAGGAAAACAATAAGCGATAAAGACATAATTCACACCATAGAGAAACATGACTCAAAACCAAGAAAACATGCAAGAGTGGAAAACGTGAATTATGTGAACCGTGGACTTAGGATCCGTACTTACAACCACACACTCCATAGGGAGGGGCCGGTTACCTAAATGCTGCATTCACCAATATATGGAAATGAAAGGAAATGCACCAAACACAAAAATTGAGTCGTTTATAGTCGATACTTTCGAGACTTTATCTAAATATATGTATGAATATGCACGGTTTATCATATATCAACAACCGAAATAGTTGTGGACCGTTCCATAAATAAATATCGCAGAAAACATATCCAAACACAATCAAGCACCAAGATTTCCTACGACGCAGCCTAGTGGAATGAAAGCGAAGTCGGATAGACCTATAACATAACCGAGCATGCACCTTATGTTTCATCTTTGAACGAGAGGGTGTCCTAGTGAATAAGTGTGGAAAAGTGAATGGTTGTGGAAAATATGGTGGATTGGGATAAGTTTTAGAGGGAAAGTATGGAAAAAATGAGGATGTGGGTTTAGCACAAAACTCATTCATGGTGTAGTTAGGGACTGTCTCAAGTCTGAAAATGAAGGTGTCAAGTGGTTTATCCTTGGGAAGTATTTGTTTATTAGGTGGATTTAAAAAATCATGAAGCACAGGAGAAACTAAAGGATCGATGGGTGGGGAATATTGGTGATGGCAGGTGAATGATTCTTAGCTAGAGCTCTCAAGTCCATATCATCAGAAATCTTGATATATGCAAGACATTCCTCAATAGGTGGGTCAAAAGGATCACTGGGATAGAGATTGAAAAATTCATCTTCCGTCATAGCATCAAGGGATGAATGGTTGTTGGCAAGGGGGACTCGCTGAAGTGGTAAAGAAGCGGTGCAAAAAGAGTTGCGTGAATTCTTCTTCGATTTCGTCTACTACCGGGGAGTCATTGTTAAAGTCGAATTCCGAAGGAAAGGAATTTGTTAATCTGTTTCTCCGAAACATGTTTTTGAAGTAATCTTGAGCTAAGCTCGATCATGCTAACCTCGCCATTTGTAGATGAATCGATATCGCGGTGTCCTCGTTTTGAAAACATTTACCTCAGCGTAAATATGGCAAAAGGACAAGAACATCGAACCATCGCGGGCAGTTTATGAGCCGCGTTGGCAAGAGCCAAGAAGGGATGCCCTAAAATGATAGGTACAGAGTCGTTAGTGACTTCTCGCGGTCGAGGATAACAAAGTCAATTTGGGTAGTAAAAATTTTGGACTTTAACCAAAGACGTTTTCAACCACACCCTTAGGATACTTAATAGACCCGATCAGCTAACTACAATGTCATTTTAGTAGGTTGCATCTCCTCTAGACCTATTTGTTTATACAAATAAAACGGGAGTAAGTTAACACTAGCCCCCAGGTCTAGTAGCACGGTCGTCGTGTGAGAATCTCCTAAGGTGTATTGTACAGTAGGACGACCAGGGTCCTTGTACTTAACAATTCCATTATTTTCGGATAAAGTTGGGAACTGTTCAGTTAGAAAGGCATCTTTAGGTATGTTGGTCTTACGCCTAGTAGTGCACAACTCCGTAAGAAACTTAGCGTGGTTAGGTAGCTTTTTTATAGCTTAGAGAAAAGGAAGGTTTATCGTTAGATTTTTGAAAACGTTCCTAATCTCCTCAAAGTTAGTATCCCTGGTTAGCATGGCTAATTTCTGAGGGAACGGTGGTTTCGCTCTATATTTAGCGTATGGCTCGACTTGATGTGTAACCTTGGCTTTCTGTTTCTTAGGTTGTGGTTTAACCGGTACCTCTACAGTGGTAGGTTCTTCAGTTTCTATTTTGGTATCTAGTTCAATATCCGGTGTAGGGAGTACTGATGGGGTAACTATAGGCATAGTTACTTTGTTATCAACCACTCTTCCGAATCCGGAGAGTGGTGATGGCATTTAAATGACCTCCACGGATGTAGTTTCCGTACTAGTATTATCGTTTACCTCCAAGGCTGTGTTTGCTGTTCTAGGGTTGGGTATCGCTTGGCCTGGAAACACGCCTTTTGGTTGGGCTTTCTCTTGGGCTAACTGTTGGTTTAAATTATTAACGGATTGTAGAATGTGTTGGTTAGATTGAGCCATGGTTTGGAAAAGTTGTTGGCTCACTTGTATGAAGGTGTCAAGACGATCCGGTTGTGTGGGTGTAGTAGTCACGGGTGGTGTGACTGGAACTATCTCGCATTGATTATTTATGGGTGGATTGTGATAGTTATTATTTACTGGAACGATACCTCTATTAGCATTATAACTATTATAACTACGTTGACCTTGTGCTTGACTTTGTCGAGGTTGCGCTTGGTTGTTATAATTATTATAATTACCCTGATCATGTCCTTGTTGTGGTGAAGCTTGGTTATAACTGTGCGTTGGCCTAACATATTGATTATTGTACCCTGTAGGTGTGACTTGTTGGTTATTTCTCCAACCGAAGTTGGGATTTTGTCTCCAAGGGGGGTTAGGTTCACTATTAATGGAACAAGAATGTTCATAGGCTATAGGACAGTGGGAGTCGAGATGCTCAGGACTCCAACAGAAACTACATGGATTTGAATTTACATTCATGACGGGGATAGGCTTTTGTTGTACAGAAATGGCCTCTACCTTTTTTGTGAAGGATTGAATTAGAGTTTTAAGCTCAGGGATCTGATTTAACCTCAAACATACCGGGTAGCCTTAATCTGTTGAAGAAGAACTAGCGGAGCGGGAGTAATCGTCACTACCCCCCCAATTATTATTATGCTTAGTCTGATCTTCCAAAAATTTATATGCCTCTGAGGCTCCTTTACTTAGGAAACTACCCCCATTCATTATGTCTAGGACTTCTTTATGGTGGTGTAGAAGTCCTTTGAAAAAGGCACGAACTAACGTGTCTTTTGCTAGGTGATGGTGTGGACACTCTATAAGGAGATCGGTGAAACGATTCCAAGCCTCTGAAAATGATTCATGAGGATTCTATCAAAAGAAGTGAATCTTGGAAAGCATTTCATCCGTCTTTAGGGGTGGGTAAAAATGTTCCATAAACAGCTGAACAAGTTTGGCCCACGAGTCCACAGAATTAGCGCTTTGGCAAGGTTAATTAACCAAGACGCGCTTTATCAGCTAAGGTGAAGGGAAATACCCTCAGTTTAATTTCTTCCGTACCAACCGTAGGATGATGGAATGTTGTAAGGACTTGTTCAATCCTACGCATGTGTTGGTAAGGTATTTCATGGTCTAAACCATGGAAAACGGGTAACAAATTAAATATGTTTGGGGGAATTCGAAAATCCCCCACTGGGTCTGCTAAAACGATGCAAGATTTTAGGCTATCGCTCAAGGCTTTATAAAAGTCAGAGAGAGGAGTCTCTCTTTCTTCAGCCATAATATCAGGTGGTGTGTGTGAAATAGTAGCTAGAGGTGTAGTGGGTGGGAAACTAGATAGACTTGTTTGTTGACGTTGCCGTGTAATTACGTTAGTTGTTTTTCTTCCACCAGACCTTAATCTCATGCAAGACTAAGTCGAACTTCACTAAACATGCAACACTCCAAACAATTCTGATATACTAGTAGAAACCTCTAACTGGATATGCGAGGTGTGGAAGAAAGGAATACCTGATTGCGTCCTTGCTTCGCTTATGAATAGCGTCTTGTTTACGCGTGTTTAGTGTATATAACAAGTTAAAACACTGAAAAACTTGAAAAATCGAAATTCGAAATTCGAAACAAACCTGTGGAAATCCGGCAAATTTCAGCTTAGGGCGCGGGTGTGCTCGCTTTGGCGCTGTCATTCGCTCCGTGTTCAATAACTTACGCTGGTCGCTCATCGGTAACTTAGCTGGTCGCGTGTTCGTTCCAAGAATTTAGCTGGTCGCCGGTATGGCGCTGGTCGACTGTTCCAAGAACTTAGCGCTGGTCGCCGCGGTAATTTTTCGCGAAACTTTTCAATGCTGAAATGAACAACCACAGTATGAATCAAACAAGGGTGGGTGGGTGAAATGGGACTTAAAAATAACTAATTCTACTATGAAAACAATGCTAAAGTGCAACTAAGATGGCAGCGGCGCCATTTGATAATGATAAAATTGAATAGCTTACCTACGAAATGAACGATGAAACTCAAAACGTAAGTAAACTACAACTAACTTATGTGTCTATATTGCTTATCAAAGTTTCTACTCTCAAATCTATCGAAATAGAGTGGAGTAACAAGTTCGTTCCACTCCTAGTTCTCTAGCATATGATGTTTTCTAGTTAACTAATCGGTCTTAAGTCTAATGAGAGGTTTACGAGGGGGAATTATACTACGATGTAACTACCCACAAGATACAAACTATAATTGATTCAACTACGAAAATACTACGTTGATTATATAATAAGGAATTAGGGGGGATTGATTCCACCTTAACTCAACTTAACTCACTAACGATTTAATCGTCAGTAATCAAATGAATCGCTACGCAGTAACAATTGGTTCTTCCTAATCCCTAATTACACATGACATTTCTACCAATTCATAACTAGCATGTGAACGATTAAACCCATTCTCATGGCGAATTAATCATTTCTAGAGTGGAATAGAAATTACGACGACTCTACGATAATCGGAATCAAGCTTTCATCAAGGCTTCTCAACCCCCTCTAATGGAGGTTTAGCTGAGAATCATTCCGTAATCATTTCCATATGAATCTAAACTAAACATAATATCAAGATTCGAAATTTACTAATCTAAATTAAACAATAATTAAATTCTAATTAACAACTAAGAAATGGTAACCAACAATAATTAAAACTAGATCTAATAGATTGAAATAACAAAAATTGAAATGACAAGAATAATAACTATTTTATTTATCTAATAAATGATATTCAATGATTCAAGAAATTAATCTAAAACAAGAAATGAAATTCTAAAACTAAGTTCTAAAACTCATTAATGGAGGCTAACTAATCTAATTCTAATCTAGGTCTAACTATCTACCATTAACAAAGAGCTAAGTTTTTGTTTTTATACTTTCAGATCCAAAAAATCGTGCATGGGCTTGGAGCCATGTTTTGGGCCAGAGAATCAGGCCCAAAACCCAATTCTTTCAGTCCAAAAAGGTCTCTTCAGCTGTAGTTGGCTTCAACAGACTTCTTGTCCACTTCTGCCCCTCTGATTGGATCAAGGATTGGACCATTGGAAAGCTCTTTCCGAGTCGGTCGTTTTGACATAAGGTAGGCCCCATTCCAAGGTCTGAGTCCAAATATACGGCCTTCGGAAGTTCTGCTGACTTGTGTGTTGTTTCTGCCCGCGTCGACTTTTCAGCTTTTGACCGGGCTTTACAAAAGCTTTATCTTCTTGAATCTTGGCCTTTAATCACGGAACTCCTTAGTAACCGACCCTTGCTCCTTTATCTCGCTAAAGTGGCACATTTCTACACATAATGGACTTTGAAGCCTGAAATGCATAAAAACACGTAATCAGTGTTAACTCTTAATTATTACTCACATAATTGGTCTAAAAGTATGATTATTAAGGGGTTAAAACTACAGTTTTGGGCTCTTATCAAACCACCCCAAAACAGCATTTTGCTTGTCCTCAAGCAAAGATGAGAAATTATAATAAGTGACCAAAAATGGAGTTCTATCTACTCGTTTTTTGAAAGTACGATTGCATTGACCATATGCAACAAGGCCTTAAACCACTAGGAATTCCCTAGTGGACGAAGTTATAGTCTCGTGAGAGTTTTCCGATGAAGGTACTCACAAACTTCATCTATACTACAACGACTAAGAAATAAAACTATTGTTTCCTTATTCATGCTCTAAATTAACTATATACCTCTCACTAGCAATGCATATAGAGTAATCAAGTCTAAAACCTAAGCTAATATATGCATAATAATCAATCATCTACTTAATAAACATATATACAATGAGTAATGCTATGAAATGCAAGAATCAGTCCATTTCTGAAACTTTGGAATAGCGTCCTTAAGTAGGTTTTCACATAAAAGTCAAGACAAAATCACTCTGATTTTTCCACTCAAGTTTTGCTACTCCAATTGTGTAGTGGGCATACTTTACCTTACAATCTCAATGACACACAAGGGAAGCGAAGTTGATCAAACACATCTGCCACTTACTATCCCACTAACCTATTCCTAATTAAGCTAAAGGTCTTTATTAGGTGTTGCGGGGATTAGGAGATGGTTTAAGAAGGAAGGAAATGGATATTCAAAAGGGACAAGTCTGAGATAATAGAGTCTTCATATTATGTAACTAGAGAAAACCTTGCTATTTACTTTTGCTTCTACACTTTGTTTCCATCCTTAGCCATTTTTTTTTCTTTTTCTTTGGCTTTTGACTCCTTTTATTCTTTTTTTTTTTTTTTGAGTTTTTATTTTATTTCTATTTTTATTTTTCTTTTCTTTGGATGGAAACTTCTTTTCTTTATTTTTTTTGAAGCAATTAACTAACTTTTGTTTACACAGGTTTTTCTCTTCTTCTTTCTTCCTTATTCTATTCTCAAACTTATCTAAATTGGGTAGGTTGAATTTTTTTTATTTTGTTTTGTTTTGTAACAGGGTAAAGGATTTGTGGTTTATGAAAGGGCTAATGAAAGGCTCAGTGGGACGACTAGCGAAAAATATACTTAGGTCGGAATTTCTAGCTATATCGATCCAAAAAGGGCCTAAATTCTCTCTTAGGACATGGTATAGTGGTCAAGCAAGTGGACGTGTGATTTCTCTATTCGGAATATACTTATCCCTTGTGTCATTTCTCAAATGTCTCACTCATATAAGGCTTTAGGCTATATTCTCACAGGATTTGTAGAATAAGTACTCTAGCCTAGATTTCATAAACTTACTGCCAAACAATCATAGATACTCATGTAATATATTTATAGATAGATGCAAAGATTATTACCTACATATTAACCTAACTTTCTAAAAACTATTCTAATGCAAAAGCTACGTGAGACTTCTAGATTATTAAGAGCATAGAGAAAGAAACAATACCAATATTCCTAAGTGTATAGCATAAACTTTTTATTTTTATTTTTATTTTTTTAAGACAAATAATACGTAATATACAACCTAATATGTGCTGAATATTTACATCGTGTTTCTATACCACCCCCAAACAATTTGGGAGAAGGGGGTTCATGAAACAATTCAATAGCACATTAAAATTATGTAACTAACTAATTTTTCTAATTTTTAACATTTTATAAATAAAAGTGCATAATTTACATCCTAAAAGTGTCTAATTTTTGCAAATATTTCTATCCCACCCCCAAACAATCGAACGCTTTGTCCTTAAAGTGTAAAGAGATAAGGAAAGAATTTACCATAGAAACGTGGCAAAAATTGGCAGTACCTGTAAAGAAATATTATAAGGATGATACGATAATATGAAGCACAATTAAATTGGTCCGTACTAACTAACACAAACTCTACTGGAGTAAACTGATAAATGTAAAATGAATAGTCTACCTACGAAATGAACGATGAATTCACAACGTAAGTAAACTAAAACTTATCCTTTTACGTGTCTAATATCAAAGCTTCTACTCTCAATGCGAATTGCACTAAATGGAGTACGAAGTTCGTTCCACTCCTAGTTCCCTAGCATGGATTGTTTTCTAAGTCTAACTAGTCGCTCTTAAGTCAATGAGAGCTTTACGAAGGGTGTTATACTACGATGAAACTAAAATGAGTCTACGTTGAATTTAACTACTTAATACTATGGAAATATGCTTGTTTTGAATCTAGATAAAGAGATTAGAGGGGAATTGAATCCACCTCGAATCCAACTTAACAACCTAGTATAGAATGTTGTATCTCGATTCTCACGCTCTTACGGCAAGAAATTCGAAGTTCTAATCCCTAGTGTTCATGGCATTTCTACCGAAAGTACTAACTAGCATGTGAAGTCGCCCACCCATTCTCATGGCTTAAACACGACTTTCTAGAGTGGAATAGATTCTACAACCAATTCTATACTAACCACTAAGTTTTCATCAAGGCTTCATCAACCCTCTAATGGAGGATTTAGCCTTGATTCATCAAACTAACAATTCCCATTAAATCTAAACTAAACATAATGAAAAGATTCTAATTTTTTATGCGATTTCACTAAACAATAATCTAAATCTAATTAATAACTATGAAATGATAACAAACAATAATGGAATTTAGATCTATAAATCTAAATTGACAAAATAACTATTTTATTATCTAATCAATCAAGAACAATAATTTGAGAGTTTAATCTAAAACAAGAATTGAAATGAAATTAAACTTAATTAATCTAATGAAAACTAGATCTAGAATTAAGGTTTAATGGAGGCTAACTAATCTAATTTATTTTCTAACCTAACTATCTACCATTAACAAAGAATGAAGCTTTTGTTTTTATACATCCAGATCTAAAATTCGTGCATGGGCTTGAGCCATGTTTTGGGGCCGCAGAATCGTGCCCAAAACCCATTTATTTCAAATTCCAAAAGGCCTCTTCAGCTGCAGTTGGCTTCCACAGACTTTTCGTCCACTTCTGCTCCTCTGATTGGGTCAAGGCTTGGTCCATTGCAAAGCTCTTTTCCGAGCCGGTCGTTTTGACATAAGGTATGCCCAATTCGAGGTCTGAGTCCAAAGATATGGCTTTCGGAAGTTCTCACGACTTTTTTGCTCCTTTATCTCGCTAAAGTGGTACATTTCTCGCACATAATGGACTTTGAAGCCCGAAATGCATAAAAACACGTAATCGTATTAACTCTTACTTATTATTCACATAATTGGTCTAACAATATGATTATTAAGGGTTAAAACTACAGTTTTGGGCTCTTATCAAACCACCCCAAACAAAGATTTTGCTTGTCCTCAAGCAAATATGAGAAATTAGAATAAGTGACAAAAATGGAGTTCTAACTACTCTCGCTTTCACTGAAGCGATTGCATTGACCATATGCAACAAGGCCTTAAACCACTAGGAATTCCCTAGTGGACGAAGTTATAGCCTCGCGGAGAGTTTTTCAGTGAAGGTACTCACAAACTTCATCTATACTACAACGACTAAGAAAATAAAACTATTGTTTTCCCTTATTCATGCTCAACTATCTATACATCTCTATAGCAATTACATAAGAATAACAAGTAAAAACCTAAGTTAATATATGCATAATAATCAATCATCTACAATAAACATATAACAATGAGTAATACTATGAAATGTTTAGCGGTGTTTGTTTTCGAGAACTCTAATAGCGCCCTAAGTAGGTCCTCACATAAATGTCAAGAAACAACACTCTGATTTTTCCACTCAAGTTTCGCTACTCCAGTGTACAGTGGGCACACTTTACCTTACAATCTCAATGACAACAAGGAAGCCGGGGGTCGATCAAACACATCTGCCACTTACTATCACACTAACCTATTCCTAATTGAGCTAGAGGTCTTTATTAGGTGTTACGGGATTAGGAGATGGTTTAAGAAGGAAGGAAATGGATATTCAAAAGGACAAGTCTGAGATAATAGAGTCTTCAGATTATGTAACTTAGAGAAAACCTTGTTATTTTCTTTTGTTTCTACACTTTGTTTCCATCCTTAGCCATTTTTTTTTTTTTTTCTTTTCCTTGGCTTTTGACTCCTTTTTATTCTATTTTTGGAGTTTTTATTTTATTTCTATTTTTCTTTTCTTTGGATGGAAACTTCTTTTCTTTATTTTCTCAAGCAACTAACAATTTTTTGTTTACACGTTTTTTTTTCTTCTTCTTTCTTCACTCATTCTATTCTCGGACTTATTCTAAATTGGGTAGGTTGATTTATTCTTTTTTTTTATTTTGTTTTGTTTTGTAATAGGGTAAAGGAATTGTGGTGTATGGAAGGCTAAAGAAGAGGCTCAGAGTGGCTTAATTAGCGGAAAATAATTCATAGGTTTGAATTTCTGGCTATATCGATCCAAAGAGCGCCTAAATTCTCACTTAGGATATGGTTTAGTGATCAAGCAAGTGGGGACGGTGATTTTCTATCCGGATTTTACTTCTCCCCTTGTGTCATTTCTCAAATGTTTCATCATATATAAGGCTTTTAGGCTATATTCTCACAGGATTTGTAGAATAAGTACTCTAGCCTAGATTTTTAAACTTATCGCTAACAATCATAGATACTCATGTAATATATTTATAGATAGATGCAAAGATTATTACCTACGATTAACCTACGTTTCTAACAATTATTCTGATGCAACAGCTATGTGAGACTTCTAGATTGTTAAAAGCATGGAGAAATAAACAATACCAATATTCCTAAGTGTATAGCATAACTTATTTATTTATATTTTTAAATTTTTGAAAATTTTCACTAGAAAACAAATGCATATTATATATTTATATCCTAGCAGATGTCTTAATTACACGCGGTTTCTATGCCCCCCCAACAAAAAGCATGCTTTGTCCTCAAAGCATTTAAATAAAGAGGGTAGGAAAATACCATGGAAAACGCGGAAATTGTGGAAACATCTGCAAAACAAGGTTAGAACATACTAATATAGGAAATAAAAAACCGACGAACTCTATAAGAGTTCCACCCATTATGGGGTTAATGTAAATGAAATTGCTTGGGACATAAGCGCACACTAACGTAAACTAAAACTTACCTCCACTCCCGGACATGCATATTATCTACCCAATAGCATCATGGGTCTTGTATTTCATGGGCATGGCAAGTCCAAGAACAATTGCTAGCAAGACCCATAAGCGGTTCCTAGCCTACGTGTGTGATCACTCTCACAAAACCAAGCACCATAAGTAGTGCTTTGGAACAAATCTTTGAAAGACTGTTCTGGTATTATTATAGGAGATGTCATCTCAAAATTACGCCTGGAATAGCTATGAATGATCCGAAACTACCCGTGAGAAAACTGGAATTTTTCTGGTCCACGGAAGTCGCGGCGCTGGCGGCCAGATAGATAGGGCGCGAAGTCGCCTGAAATTTTAGAATTCCAGTGTTTTAGCGCTGGTCGCCAACTTGCTGCTAGGCTTCTAGGTCCGAGATAGATGAGATGGTCGCGCCAGCTTGCTGCTGGCGCTGGCCGGAGCAAAAATTCAGAAAAAAATACAGAGATGAAAGGCGCCTCAGAGAAGCCTTGAAAAGCGCCGAGTTGCTGAAAATTGAAAAATGAGACTAAACGTGGGAGGAAAGGTGAGTGATGGAAGTTAGGTGTAGTGTGGGTTGTGAGTGTAGAATGAATGAAGTTTATATAAAATCATGCCGAATAGATAACACCACCCCCAAACAGTTTGGGAAGGTGGGATCAACATTAACTAATCACGACAATGAAAATAACGACATTATATTCATATTGTCATTCAAACAACATTTCACTACAAAAGTCAAAATTAACTACGGAATTTAACAACGTAACATCCTATCTACTAAAAATAATAAAAGACAACATCAAAACAACAAACAAGTAGAAATCTAGCTACTCTTCAAGCGGAGCGAGGTGGGGGTAAGAATAGGAATTTGAGTGATCAAGAATGGAAAACTAAACACTTATTCCCCAAACAAATTTTTGAAAACAGGTTTGTAAAAATTTGTTTTAAAACGGGGGTCTTTTAAAGTCAGATTCCCGAGACTTGCTAGATTACTATTTTTATATATCTTTAAACTTTTTTACTTTTTATGAATTAGGTTTAATATAAAGGAAAACAATAAGCAGTAAAGACATAATTCACACCATAGAGAAACATGACTCAAAACCGAAAACATGCAAGAGTGGAAAACGGAATTATGTGAAACGTGGACTTAGGATCCGGTACTTACAGCCACACACTCCATAGGGAGGGCCCGGTTACCTGAATGGTGCACTCAATAATATATTGAAATGAAAGGAAGTGCACCAAACACAAAAATTGAGTCGTTTATAGTCAGATACTCGAGACTTTATCTAAATATATGTATGAACATGCAGGTTTATCATATATCAACAACCTAAATAGTTGTGGATCATTCCATAAATAAATATCACAAAAAACATATCCAAACACAATCAAGCACCAAGATTTCCTAGGACACAGCCCTAGTGGAATGAAAGCTTAAGCCGGATAGACCTATAACATAACCGAGCATACACCTTAGGTTTCATCTTTGAACGAGAGGGTGTCCTAGTGAATAAATGTGGAAAAGTGAATGGTTGTGGAAGATATGGTGGATTGGGATAAGTTTTAGAGAAAAAGCATGGAAAAAACGAGGATGTGGGTTTAGCACAAAACTCATTCATGGTGTAGTTAGGGACTGTCTCAAGTCTGAAAATGAAAGTGTCAAGTGGTTTATCCTTGGGAAGTATTTGTTTACTAGGTGGATTTAAAAAATCATGAAGCACAGGAGAAACTAAAGGATCGAGTGCAAACTCGAGGTTCCTTTGAAAAGGTGGAGGGTGGGGAATATTGGTGATGGAAGGTGAATGATTCTCAGCTAGAGCTCTCAAGTCCATATCATCAGAAATCTTGATATGTGCAAGACATTCCTCAATAGTTGGGTCAAAAGGATCACGGGATAAAGATGGAAAAATTCATCTTCCGCCATAGTATCAAAGGATGTATGGTTGTTGGCAAGGGGACTCGCTGAAGTGGTAAAGAAGTGGTGCAAAAGAGTTGCAGGAATTCTTCTTCTATTTCGCCTACTACCGTGGAGTCATTGTTAAAGTCGGAATTTCCGGAAGGAAAGGAATTTGTTAACTGCTTCTCCGAAACATGTTTTTGAAGTAATCTTGAGCTAAGCTCGATCATGCTAACCTCTCCATTTGTAGATGAATCGATATCGCGGTCCTAGTTTTGAAAACATTTACCTCAACCGTAAAGATGGCCAAAGGACAAGGACATCGAACCATCATGGCGCTTTATGAGCCGCCGTTGGCAAAGAGCCAAGAAAGGACGCCCTAAAATGATAGGTACAGAGTCGTTAGTGAGTTCGCGGTCTAGGACAACGGTCGGCCGGTAGTAAAAATTTTGGACTTTAACTAGCACGTTTTCAACCACACCCTTAGGATACTTAATAGACCGATCAGCTAATTGCAATGTCATTTTAGTAGGTTGCATCTCCTCTAGACCTATTTGTTTATACAAATAAAATGGGAGTAAGTTAACACTAGCCCCCTGTGTCTAGTAGCGGGTCGTCGTGGTGAGAATCTCCTAAGGTGCATCAGACAAGAGGGATCTAATTGTGGTCCTTGTACTTAACAATTCCATTATTTTCAGATAGCGTTGGGAATTGTTCTGTTAAAAAGGCGTCTTTTGGTATATTGGTCTTACGCCTAGTAGTACACAACTCCTTAAGAAACTTAGCATGGTGTGGTAGCTTTTTAATAGCTTCGAGAAAGGGAAGGTTTATAGTTAGATTTTTGAAAACGCTCCTAATCTCCTCATAATTTGTATCCCTAGTTAACATGGCTAATTTTTGGGGAAACGGTGTTTTTCTCTATAATTAGCATATGGAATCAACAGGATGTTTAACCTTGGCTTTTTGTTTCTTAGGTTGTGGTTTAACCGGTACCTCTACAGGTTAGGCTCTTGGGTTTCTATTTCGTATCTAGTTCGATATCCGTTGTAGGAGTATCGATGGGGTAACTATAGGCATAGTTACTTTGTTATCAACCACTCTTCCCAACGGAGAGTGGTGATGGCATTTAGCTCACCCACGCTTGTAGTTTCGCACTAGTATTACCGTTTACCTCAAAGGTCGTGGTTTGCCGCTCTAGGGTTGGGTATCGCTTGGCCCTCGAAACACACCTTTTGGTTGGGCTTTCTCTGGGCTAACCGTTGGTTTAAATTATTAACAGATTGTAGAATGTGTTGGTTAGATTGAGCCATGGTTTGGAAAAGTTGTTGGCTCACTTGTATGAAGGTGTCAAGACGATCCGGTTGTGTGGGTGTAATAGTCATGGGTGGTGGATCGAACTATGTCGCGTTGATTATTTATAGGCGGATTGTGATAGTTATTATTTACCGAACGATACCTCTATTAGCATTATAATTATTATAACTATATTGACCTTGTGCTTGACCTTGTCGAGGTTGTGCTTTGGTTGTTATAATTATTATAATTACCCCGACTCGCCCTTGTCTGGAGGAGCTTGGTTATAACCGTAGGTGTGGCCTAACATATTGATTATTGTACCGGAGGTGTGACTTGTTGGTTATTTCTCCAACCGGTGGGATTTTGTCTCCGCGGGCGTTAGGTTCACTATTAATAGAACAAGAATGTTCATAGGCTATAGGACAAATGGGAGTCGGATGCTCGGGACTCCAACGTAAACTACATGGATTTGAATTTACATTCATGACGGGATAGGCTTTTGTTGTACAGAAATGGCCTCAACCTTTTAGTTAGAGATTCGATTAAATTTTTAAGTTCTAGATCGGGTTTAACCTCAAACATACCGGGTAGCCTTAATCGGGAAGAAGAACTAGCGGAGCGGGGAGTAATCGCCACTACCCCCAGTTGTTGTTATTTCGCTTTAGTTTGATCCTCTAAAAATTTGTAAGCCTCATTGGCTCCTTTACTTAGGAAACTACCCCCATTCATTATGTCAAGGACTTCTTTATGGTGGTGTTGAAGTCCTTTGAAAAAGGCACTAACTAACGGTCTTTAGCTAGGTTATGGTGTGGACACTCTATAAGCAGATCGGGTGAAACGATTCCAAGCCTCGTAAAATGATTCATGAGGATTTTGTCGAAAAAATGAATCTTGGAAAGCATCTCATCCGCCTTTAGGGGTGGGTAAAAATGTTCCATAAACAAACAACAAGTTTGGCCCACGAAGTCCATTGTAATTAGGCGCTTGGGCAGTTAACCAAGACGCCGCCTTTATCGCCTAAGGTGAAGGGAAATACCCTTTAGTTTAATCCGTCCGCACCAACGGTAGGATGATGGAATGTTGTAAGGACTTGTTCAATCCTACATGTGTTGGTAAGGTTTTTCATGGTCTAGACCATGGAAAACGGGTAACAGATTAAATATGTTTGGGGAATTCAAAATCCCCGTTGGTCCGCTAGAACGATGCAAGATTTAGGGCTATCGCCAAAGCTTTATAAAAGTCGAGAGAGGAGTCTCTCTTTCTTCACCATAATATCAGGTGTAGTGTGTGAAATTCTAGATAGGCGTGTTGTATTTATTTCTACGAAAAACAAGCCCGATTATACTAGAATTAAAACTCCTCCTCGACTGTAAGCGGGCGAGGAGTGGAAGAAGGAGTACCGAATGCCTCCTCCTTGCTACGCGTTTGAATAGCGCCTTGTTTACGCGTGTTCAGTGTAAATAAGAGATTAGAACACTGAAAAACTTGACAACTCGGGTTCGAATCAAACCCGGGAAATCCGGAAATTTCAGCTAAAGCTGCTGGCGCTTATTTATCTTTTAAAGCGGCTGGCAAGGTAAATTCGAAGTTCCAAGAACTTAGCTGGTCGTCGCTTCTTGTAGCGCTGGTATGTGGTGGAAGAAAATTACAGTAACTTTAGCTGGTCGCGCTTCTTTAGCTGGGCGGCAGGTATTGATGAAAATTCCAAGAATATATAGCTGGTCGCTTTCTTTTGCTGGGCGCCGCCCGTATTTTTTCCGAATTTTTCGAAAACTGAAATGAATAACCACAAAGATGAATCAAACAAGGGTGGGTGGGTTTAATGGGACTTAAAATGACTACTTCTACAAAGAAAACAATGCTAAAGTGTAACTAAGATGGCAAATGGGCCATTTGATAAATGTAAAATGAATAGTTTACCTACTTAAATGAACGATGAATCCACAACGTAAGTAAACTAAAACTTATCCTTTTTACGGTCTATTATCAAAGCTTCTACTCTCAATGCTAATTGCACTAAATGGAGTATGAAGTTCGCTCCACTCCTAGTTCCCTAGCATGGATTGTTTTCTAAGTCTAACTAGTCGCTTTAAGTCAATGAGAGCTTTTTTATGGGGGTGTTATACCACGATGAAACTAAAATGAGTCTACGCTGAATTTAACTACTTAATACTATGGAAATATGCTTGTTTTGAATCTAGATAAAAAGGATTAGAGGGGAATTGAATCCACCTCGAATCCAACTTAATAACCTAGTATAGATTCTTGTATCTCGATTCTCACGCTTCTACGGCAAGAAATTCGAAGTTCTAATCCCTAGTGTTCATGGCATTTCTACCGAAAGTACTAACTAGCATGTGAAGTCGCCCACCCATTCTCATGGCTTAAACACGACTTTCTAGAGTGGAATAGATTCTACAACCAATTCTATACTAACCACTAAGTTTTCATCAAGGCTTCATCAAACCCTCTAATGGAGGATTTAGCCTTGATTCATCAAACTAACAATTCCCATTAAATCTAAACTAAACATAATGAAAAGATTCTAACTTTATGCGATTTCACTAAACAATAATCGAAATCTAATTAATAACTATGAAATGATAACAAACAATAATGGAATTTAGATCTATAAATCTAAATTGACAAAATAACTATTTTTATTATCTAATCAATCAAGAACAATAATTTGAGAGTTTAATCTAAAACAAGAATTGAAATGAAATTAAACTTAATTAATCTAATGAAAACTAGATCTAGAATTAAGGTTTAATGGAGGCTAACTAATCTAATTTATTTTCTAACCTAACTATCTACCATTAACAATGAACTAAGCTTTTGTTTTATACATTCAGATCCAAAAATCGTGCATGGGCTTGAGCCATGTTTTGGGCCGAGAATCGTGCCCAAAACCCAATTCTTTCAAATTCCAAAAGGCCTCTTCAGCTGCAGTTGACTTCCACAGACTTTTCGTCCACTTCTGCTCCTCTGATTGGGTCAAGGCTTGGACCATTGCAAAGCTCTTTCCGAGCCGGTCGTTTTGACATAAGGTATGCCCAATTCCGAGGTGAGTCCAAAGATATGGCATTCGAAGTTCTCACGACTTTTGCTCCTTTATCTCGCTAAAGTGGTACATTTCGCACATAATGGACTTTGAAGCCTGAAATGCATAAAAACGCGTAATCAGTGTTAACTCTTACTTATTATTCACATAATTGGTCTAACAAAGATGATTATTAAGGGGTTAAAACTACAGTTTTGGGCTCTTATCAAACCACCCCTTAAACAAAGATTTTGCTTGTCCTCAAGCAAATATGAGAAATTAGAATAAGTGACCAAAAATGGAGTTCTAACTACTCGCTTTTACTGAGTGCATTGCATTGACCATATGCAACAAGGCCTTTAAACCACTAGGAATTCCCTAGTGGACGAAGTTATAGCCTCGTGAGAGTTTTCCAATTGAAGGTACACAACAAACTTCATCTATACTACAACGACTAAGAAAATAAAACTATTGTTTCCTTTATTCATGCTCAACTATCTATACATCTCTAGCAATTACATAAGAATAAATAACCAAAAAACCCTAAGTTAATATATGCATAATAATCAATCATCTACAATAAACATATATACAATGAGTAGTACTATCAAATGTTTAAAGTTTGTTTGTTTTCGAGAACTCCTAATAGCTGGCCCTTAAGTAGTTCCTCACAATAATAGTCAAGAAACAACACTGATTTTTCCACTCAAGTTTTCGCTACTCCAAAGTACAGTGGGCACACTTTACCTTACAATCTCAATGACAACAAGGAAGCCGGGTCAATCAAACACATCCGCCACTTACTATCACACTAACCTATTCCTAATCGAGCTAGAGGTCTTTATTAGGTGTTATGGGATTAGGAGATGGTTTAAGAAGGAAGGAAATGGATATTCAAAAGGACAAGTCCTGAGATAATAGAGTCTTCAGATTATGTAACTTAGAGAAAACCTTGTTATTTTCTTTTTTTGCTTCTACACTTTGTTTCCATCCTTAGCCATATTTTTTTTTTTTTTTCTTTGGCTTTTTGACTCCTTTTTTCTATTTTTGGAGTTTTTATTTTATTTTTTTTTTTTTTTCTTTGGATGGAAACTTCTTTTCTTTTTATTTCCTCAAGCAACTAACTAATTTTTGTTTACATGTGTTTTTTCTTCTTCTTTCTTCACTCATTCTATTCTCAGACTTATTCTAAATTGGGTAGGTTGATTTATTTTTTTTTTTTTTTTTTTTTTTTTTTGTAATAGGGTAAAGGAATTGTGGTGTATGGAAGGCTAAAGAAAAGGCTCAGAGTGGCTTAACTAGCGGAAAATAATTCATAGGTTTGAATTTCTGGCTATATCGATCCAAAAGAGCGCCTAAATTCTCACTTACTTAGGATATGGTTTAGTGATCAAGCAAGTGGACGGTGATTTCTCTATCCGGATTTTACTTCCCTTGTGTCATTTCTCAAATGTTTCTCGCTTCATATAAGGCTTTTAGGCTATATTCTCACAGGATTTGTAGAATAAGTACTCTAGCCTAGATTTTAAACTTATCGCTAACAATCATAGATACTCATGTAATATATTTATAGATAGATGCAAAGATTATTACCTACATATTAACCTAAGTTTCTAACAATTATTCCGATGCAACAACTATATGTGAGACTTCTAGATTGTTAAAAGCATGGAGAAATAAACAATACCAATATTCCTAAGTGTATAGCATAACTTATTTATTTATATTTTTAAATTTTTGAAAATTTTAACTAGAAAACAAATGCATATTATATATATTATATCCTAGCAGATGTCTTAATTACACGTGTTTCTATGCCCCCAAACAAAAAGCATGCTTTGTCCTCAAAGCATTTAAATAAAGAGGGTAGGAAAATACCATGGAAACGCCGCGGAAATTGTGGAACATCCGCAAAACAAGGTTAGAACATACTAATATAGGAAATAAAAATTGACGCGAACTCTATAAGAGTTCCACCCATTATGGGGTTAAGAATGAAATTGCTTGGGACATAAGCGACACTAACGTAAACTAAAACTTACCTCCACTCCCCGGACATGCATATTATCTACCCAATAGCATCATGGGTCTTGTATTTCAGTGGGCATGGCAAGTCCAAGAACAATTGCTAGCAAGACCCATAAGCGTTCCTAGCCTAGCCTACGTGTGTGATCACCTCACAAAACCAAGCACCATAAGTAGTGCTTTGGAACAAATCTTTGAAAGACTGTTCTGGTATTATTATAGGAGATGTCATCTCAAAATTACGCCTGGAATAGCTATGAATGATCCGAAACTACCCAGAGAAAACTGGAATTTTTCTGGTCCACGGAAGTCGCGGCTGGCTGGCTTGCCAGATAGGCGCTGAAGTCGCGCCTGAAATTTTAGAATTCCAGTGTTTTAGCTGGCTGGTCGCGCTAACTTAACTTGCTGGCGCTTTAGGTCCAGATAGATGGGGGTGGTCGCTGGCCGGCTTGGCTGGCGCCTCGAGCAAAATTCAGAACAAAATATACAGAGCGAAAAGGCGCTCAGTAGAGGAAAGCGCGCCGGAGTTGCTGAAAATTGAAAAATGAGACTAAACGGGAGGAAAGGTGAGTGATGGAAGTTAGGTGTAGTGTGGGTTGTGAGTGTAGAATGAATGAAGTTTATATAAAATCATGCCGAATAGATAACACCACCCCCAAACAGTTTGGGAAGGTGGGATCAACATTAACTAATCACGACAATGAAAATAACGACATTATATTCATATTGTCATTCAAACAACATTTCACTACAAAAGTCAAAATTAACTACGGAATTTAACAACGTAACATCCTATCTACTAAAAATAATAAAAGACAACATCAAAACAACAAACAAGTAGAAATCTAGCTACTCTTCAAGGGAGCGAGGTGGGGGTAAGAATAGGAATTTGAGTGATCAAGAATGGAAAACTAAACACCCCCCCCAAACAAATTTTTGAAAACAGTTTGTAAAAATTTGTTTTAAAACGTGGGTCTTTTAAAGTCAGATTCCCGAGACTTGCTAGATTACTATTTTTATATATCTTTAAACTTTTTTACTTTTTATGAATTAGGTTTAATATAAAGGAAAACAATAAGCAGTAAAGACATAATTCACACCATAGAGAAACATGACTCAAAAACCGAGAAAACATGCAAGAGTGGAAAACGCGGAATTATGTGAAACGTGGACTTAGGATCCGTACTTACAGCCACACACTCCATAGGGAGGGCCCGGTTACCTGAATGGTGCACTCAATAATATATTGAAATGAAAGGAAGTGCACCAAAAACACAAAAATTGAGTCGCTTTATAGTCGATACTCGAGACTTTATCTAAACATATGTATGAATATGCATTTTATCATATATCAACAACCTAAATAGTTGTGGATCATTCCATAAATAAATATCACAAAAACATATCCAAACACAATCAAGCACCAAGATTTCCTAGGACGCAGCCTAGTGGAATGAAAGCTAAGTCGGATAGACCTATAACATAACCGAAAGCATGCACCTTAGGTTTCATCTTTGAACGAGAGGGTGTCCTAGTGAATAAATGTGGAAAAGTGAATGGTTGTGGAAGATATGGTGGATTGGGATAAGTTTTAGAGAAAAGCATGGAAAAAATGAGGATGTGGGTTTAGCACAAAACTCATTCATGGTGTAGTTAGGGACTGCCTCAAGTCTAAAAATGAAAGTGTCAAGTGGTTTATCCTGGGAAGTATTTGTTTACTAGGTGGATTTAAAAAATCATGAAGCATGGGAGAAACTAAAGGATCGAAAGTGCAAACTCGAGGTTCCTTTGAAAAAAGTGTGGGGTGGGGAATATTGGTGATGGAAGGTGAATGATTCTCGCCTAGAGCTCTCAAGTCCATATCATCGAAATCTTGATATGTGCAAGACATTCCTCAATAGTGGGTCAAAAGGATCACTGGGATAGAGATGGAAAAATTCATCTTCCGCCATAGCATCAAAGGATGTATGGTTGTTGTTGGCGGGGACTCGCATGGAAGTGGTAAAGAAGTGGTGCAAAAAGAGTTCGTGAATTCTTCTTCTATTTCGCCTACTACCGTGGAGTCATTGTTAAAGTCGGAATTTCGAAGGAAAGGAATTTGTTAATCTGTTTCTCCCGAAACATGTTTTTGAAGTAATCTTGAGCTAAGCTCTCGATCATGCTAACCTCTCCATTTGTAGATGAATCGATATCGCGGTCCTAGTTTTGAAAACATTTACCTCAACAGTAAAAGATGGCCAAAGGACAAGGACATCGAACCATCGCGGCAGTTTATGAGCCGCGTTGGCGAAAGAGCCAAGAAGGGACGCCTCTAAAATGATAGGTACAGAGTCGTTAGTGAGTTCTCGCGGTCTAGGACAACTAAGTCGGTGGGTAGTAAAAATTTTGGACTTTAACCAAAGACGTTTTTCAACCACACCCTTAGGATACTTAATAGACCGATCGCCTAATTGCAATGTCATTTTAGTAGGTTGCATCTCCTCTAGACCTATTTGTTTATACAAATAAAATGGGAGTAAGTTAACACTAGCCCCCAGGTCTAATAGCGCGGTCGTCGTGTGAGAATCTCCTAAGGTGCATTGTACAAGAGGGATCTAATTGTGGTCCTTGTACTTAACAATTCCATTATTTTCAGATAGCTGTTGGGAATTGTTCTGTTAAAAAGGCGTCTTTTGGTATATTGGTCTTACGCCTAGTAGTACACAACTCCTTAAGAAACTTAGCATGGTGTGGTAGCTTTTTTAATAGCTTCGAGAAAGGGAAGGTTTATAGTTAGATTTTTGAAAACGCTCCTAATCTCCTCATAATTTGTATCCCTAGTTAACATGGCTAATTTTTGGGGAAACGGTGTTTTTCTCTATAATTAGCATATGGATCAACAGGATGTTTAACCTTGGCTTTTGTTTCTTAGGTTGTGGTTTAACCGGTACCTCTACGGTTGTAGGCTCTTCAGTTTCTATTTCGTATCTAGTTCGACATCCGTTGTAGGAGTATCGATGGGGTAACTATAGGCATAGTTACTTTGTTATCAACCACTCTTCCGTAACGGAGAGTGGTGATGGCATTTAGCTCACCCACGCTTGTAGTTTCCGCACTAGTATTACCGTTTACCTCAAAGGCCGTGGTTTGTCGCTCTAGGGTTGGGTATCGCTTGGCCCCGAAACACGCCTTTTGGTTGGGCTTTCTCTTGGGCTAACCGTTGGTTTAAATTATTAACAGATTGTAGAATGTGTTGGTTAGATTGAGCCATGGTTTGGAAAAGTTGTTGGCTCACTTGTATGAAGGTGTCAAGACGATCGGTTGTGTGGGTGTAATAGTCACGTGGTGGATCGAACTATGTCGCGTTGATTATTTATAGGCGGATTGTGATAGTTATTATTTACCGAACGATACCTCTATTAGCATTATAATTATTATAACTATATTGACCTTGTGCTTGACCTTGTCGAGGTTGGCTTGGTTGTTATAATTATTATAATTACCCCGACCGCCCCTTGTCCCGGAGGAGCTTGGTTATAACCGTGTGTTGGCCTAACATATTGATTATCATTGTACCCGGAGGTGTGACTTGTTGGTTATTTCTCCACCGAAGTTGGGATTTTGTCTCCAAAGGGGCTTAGGTTCACTATTAATAGAACAAGAATGTTCATAGGCTATAGGACAATTGGGAGTCGGATGCTCGTGGACTCCAAACGTAAACTACATGGATTTGAATTTACATTCATGACGGGATAGGCTTTTGTTGTACAGAAATGGCCTCAACCTTTTTAGTTAGAGATTCGATTAAATTTTTAAGTTCTAGATCGGGTTTAACCTCAAACATACCGGGTAGCCTTTAATCGTGGAAGAAGAACTAGCGGAGCGGGAGTAATCGCCACTACCCCCGGTTGTTATTTCGCTTTAGTTTGATCCTCTAAAAATTTGTAAGCCTCATTGGCTCCTTTACTTAGGAAACTACCCCATTCATTATGTCAAGGACTTCTTTATGGTGGTGTAGAAGTCCTTTGAAAAAGGCAACTAACTAACGGTCTTTAGCTAAGTTATGGTGTGGACACTCTATAAGCAGATCGGTGAAAACGATTCCAAGCCTCGTAAAATGATTCATGAGGATTTTGTCGGAAAAATGAATCTTGGAAAGCATCTCATCCGCCTTTAGGGGTGGGTAAAAATGTTCCATAAAAATTTGAACAAGTTTGGCCCACGAAGTCCACGTAATTAGGCTTAAGGCGCTTAACCAAGACGCCTTTATCGCCTAAGGTGAAGGGAAATACCCTTAGTTTAATCTGTTCGCATCAACGGTAGGATGATGGAATGTTGTAAGGACTTGTTCAATCCCACGCGATGTTGGTAAGGTTTTTCATGGTCTAGACCATGGAAAACGGGTAACAGATTAAATATGTTTGGGGAATTCGAAAATCCTCGTTGGGTCCGCTAGAACGATGCAAGATTTAGGGCTATCGCCAAAGCTTTATAAAAGTCGAGAGAGAGGAGTCTCTTTCTTCACCATAATATCGTGTAGTGTGTGAAATTCTAGATAGGCGTGTTGTATTTATTTCTACGAAAAAACAAGCCCGATTATACTAGAATTAAAACTCCTCCGATTTAAGATGCGAGGAGCGAGGAAGAAGGAGTACCGAATGCCTCCTTGCTACGCGCTTGAATAAGCCTTGTTTACGCGTGTTCAGTGTAAATAAGAGATTAGAACACTGAAAAACTTGACAACTCGGGTTCGAATCAAACCCGGGAAATCCGAAATTTTCAGCTATGGGGCATTTATCTTCTTGGCGCTGGGTTCGGTAAATTCGAAGTTCCAAGAACTTAGCTGGTCGCTTCCTCTTAAGCTGGGCCTGCGGTAGAAGAAAGTAGTAGAAGAAAATTAGCTGGTAACTTAGCTGGGTCTTTTATGGCTGGCCGCCGTTGTATTGATGAAATTCCAGTAGAATATAGCGCTGGTGGTCTTCCTCCTTTATGGCGCCCGTATTTTTTCCGAATTTTTCCAAACTAAAACGAATAACCACAAGATGAATCAAACAAGGGTGGGTGGGTTTAATGGGACTTAAAAATGACTACTTCTACAAAGAAAACAATGCTAAAGTGCAACTAAGATGGCAGCGCCATTTGATAAATGTAAAATGAATAGTTTACCTACTAAATGAATGATGAATCCACAACGTAAGTAAACTAAAACTTTTCCTTTTTACGCAGTCTATTATCAAAGCTTCTACCTCAATGCTAATTGCACTAAATGGAGTACGAAGTTCGCTCCACTCCTAGTTCCCTAGCATGGATTGTTTTCTAAGTCTAACTAGTCGCTTTTAAGTCAATGAGAGCTTTTACTGGGCGGTGTTATACTACGATGAAACTAAAATGAGTCTACGTTGAATTTAACTACTAATACTATGGAAATATGCTTGTTTTGAATCTAGATAAAGGATTAGAGGGGAATTGAATCCACCTCGAATCCAACTTAATAACCTAGTATAGATTCTTGTATCTCGATTCTCACGTTCTTCTTACGGGCAAGAAATTCGAAGTTCTAATCCCTAGTGTTCATGGCATTTCTACCGAAAGTACTAACTAGCATGTGAAGTCGCCCACCCATTCTCATGGCTTAAACACGACTTTCTAGAGTGGAATAGATTCTACAACCAATTCTATACTAACCACTAAGTTTTCATCAAGGCTTCATCAACCCTCTAATGGAGGATTTAGCCTTGATTCATCAAACTAACAATTCCCATTAAATCTAAACTAAACATAATGAAAAGATTCTAACTTTATGCGATTTCACTAAACAATAATCGAAATCTAATTAATAACTATGAAATGATAACAAACAATAATGGAATTTAGATCTATAAACCTAAATTGTCAAAATAACTATTTTTATTATCTAATCAATCAAGAACAATAATTTGAGAGTTTAATCTAAAACAAGAATTGAAATGAAATTAAACTTAATTAATCTAATGAAAACTAGATCTAGAATTAAGGTTTAATGGAGGCTAACTAATCTAATTTATTTTCTAACCTAACTATCTACCATTAACAATGAACTAAGCTTTTGTTTTTATACATTCAGATCCAAAAATCGTGCATGGGCTTGGAGCCATGTTTTGGGCCAGAGAATCAGGCCCAAAACCCAATTCTTTCAGTCCAAAAAGGCCTCTTCAGCTGCAGTTGGCTTCAACAGACTTTTCGTCCACTTCTGCTCCTCTGATTGGGTCAAGGCTTAGACCATTGCAAAGCTCTTTCCGAGCCGGTCGTTTTGACATAAAGTAGGCCCAATTCCGAGGTCTGAGTCCAAAGATATGGCATTCGGAAGTTCTGCTGACTTTTGCTCCTTTATCTCGCTAAAGTGACACATTTCCGCACATAATGGACTTTGAAGCCTGAAATGCATAAAACGCGTGTCGGTGTTAACTCTTACTTATTATTCACATAATTGGTCTAACAGTATGATTATTAAGGGGTTAAAACTACAGTTTTGGGCTCTTATCAATTTTCTATTCATGTCATTTACAATTCCTATCTTTATTTTCATTTCCTTGTTTTTTGTTTTTACATAAGCATTTTTCTTTCAATCTCACCTTTGACGCTGAGTAGTTTTTCCTCTATAAAGAAGAGATGTGAAACAAAGCAAAGGGCAATGGGGATTAAGTGAAGGTGTCTTACGGTTGTCTCTTGATAAGAGCCCAAAACTGTAGTTTTAACCCCTTAACCATCATACTTTTAGACCAATTATGTGAGTAATAATTAAGAGTTAATACTAATTACGTGTTTTTATGCATTTCAGGCTTCAAAGTCCATTATGTGTAGAAATATGCCACTTTAGCGAGATAAAGGAGCAAAGGTCGGTTACTAAGGAGTTCTGTGATTAAAGGCCAAGATTCAAGAAGACAAAGCCTTTCTAAAGCCTGGTCAAAAGCTGAAAAGTCGACGTGGGCAGAAACAGCACACAAAGTCAGCAGAACTTCTGAAGACCGTATCTTTGAACTCAGACCTCGGAATTGAACCTACCTTATGTCAAAACGATCGGCTCGGAAAGAGATTTCCAATGGTCTAAGCCTTGACCCAATCAGAGGAGCAGAAGTGGACGAAAAGTCCGTTGAAGCCAACTGTAGCTGAAGAGGCCTTTTTGGACTGAAAGAATTGGGTTTTGGGCCTGATTCTCTGGCCCAAAACATGGCTCCAAGCTCATGCACGAATTTTGGATCTGAAAGTATAAAAACAAAAGCTTGACTCTTTGTTAATGGTAGATAGTTAGACCTAGATTATAATTAGATTAGTTAGCCTCCATTAATGAGTTTTAGAACTTAGTTTTAGGATTTCATTTTCTTGTTTTAGATTAATTTCTTGAATCATTGAATATCATTCATTAGATAAATAAAATAGTGATTATTCTTGTCATTTCGGTTTTTGTTATTTCAATCTATTAGATCTAGTTTTAATTCTTGTTGATTATCATTTCTTAGTTGTTAATTAGATTTTAATTATTGTTAGTTAAATTAGTTAAGTTAGAATTTTAATATGATGTGTAGTTATAATTCAATGGGAAATGATGGGTTGATGACTCAAGGCTAAAACCTCCATTAGAGGGGTTGATGAAGCCTTGATGAAAACTTAGTGGTATAGTGTAGAAGCATTGTAGAATCTATTCCACTCTAGAAGGTCGTGATTCGCCATGAGAATGGGTGGACGACCTCACATGCTAGTTAGTATTCGGTAGAAATGCCATGAACACTAGGGATTAGAACTCGAATTTCTTGTTGTAAGAACGTAAGAATCGAGATACAAGAATCTATGCTAGGTTATTAAGTTGGATTCGAGGTGGATTCAATTCCACTCTAATCCTTTATCTAGATTCAAAAACAATCATATTTCCATAGCATTCGTAGTTAAATTCAACATAATCAATTTCATATAGGTATCGTAGTATAACACCCTTCGTAAAGCTCTCATTAGACTTAAGACTGATCAATTAGATTAGAAAACACTCCATGCTAGAGAACTAGGAGTGGAACGAATTTGTTACTCCACTCTATTTCGATAGAATTGAGGGTAGAAACTTTGATAAATATAGACACGTAAATAAGTTTTAGTTTACTTACGTTTTGAGTTCATCGTTCATTTCGTAGGTAAACTATCATTTTATTATTTATCAAATGCCAGCTGCCATCTTAGTTTCACTTTAGCATTGTTTTCATAGTATAATTAGTCATTTTAAGTCCCATTTCACCCACCCACCCTTGTTTGATTCATCGCGGGTTGTTCGCTTCAAAGCATTGAAAAGTTCGCGAAAAATTACATCGAAGCGCCGATCAAGGCTTATAAGGGCGCACGACCGCCCTATAGTTCGAACACGAGCGACCGCTAAGTTCTTTGGAACACGAGCACGACCACGCACCTAAGCGAAGCACTCCACGCCCTAAGCCAAATTTTCCGATTTCTACAGGTTTGTTTCAAACTTCGATTTTTAAGTTTTTCGGTGTTCTAACTGTTATTTACACCGAACACACGTAAACAAGGCGTTATTCATAAGCGAAGCAAGGACGCTTATCAGGTATTCCTTTCTTCCACACCTCAAGATCTCGGTTAGAGGTTTCTACTAGTATATCGAATTGTTTGGAGTGTTGCATGTTTAGTTAAGTTCGACTTAGTCTTGCATGAGATTAAGGCCCGGTGAAAAAACAACTAACGTAATTACACGGCAACGTCAACAAACAAGTCTATCTAGTTCCCCACCCACTACACCTCTAGCTACTATTTCACACACACCACCTGATATTATGGATGAAGAAAGATAGACTCCTATCTCTAACTTTTATAAAGCCTTGAGCGATAGCCCTAAATCTTGCATCGTTTCTAGCAGACCGGTGGGGATTTCAAGATCCCCCAAATATATTTAATTTGTTACCCGTTTTTCATGGTTTAGACCATGAAAACCTTATCAAACATTACATTAGGATTGAACAAGTCCTTACAACATTTCACCATCCCACGGTTGGAAAGGAACAAATTAAATTGAGGGTATTCCATTTCACCTTAGGCGATAAAGGCGCCTTGGTTAATCTTTGGCGCTTTAATTTGTCAATGGACTCGTGGGCCAAACTTGTTCAAATTGTTTATGGAACATTTTTACCCACCCCTAAAGACGGATGAAATGCTTTCCAAGATTCACTTCTTTTGACAGAATCCTCATGAGAGGCTTGGAATCGTTTCACCGATCTCCTTATAGAGTGTCCACACCATCACCTAGCAAAAGACACGTTAGTTCTAGACATAATGAATGGGGGTAGTTTCCTAAGTAAAGGAGCACCAGAGGCATATAAATTTTTGGAAGATCGGACTAAGCGTAATAATAATTGGGGGTAGTAACGATTACTCCGCCCGCTAGTTCTTCTTCTTCGATTAAGGCTACCGGTATGTTTGAGGTTAAATCAGATCCCGAGCTTAAAACTCTAATTGAATCCCTCACAAAAAGGTAGAGGCCATTTCAGACAACAAAAGCCTATCCCCGTCATGAATGTAAATTCAAATCCATGTAGTTTCGGTTGGAGTCCCCGAGCATCCCGACTCCCATCGGTCTCTATAGCCTATGAACATTCTTGTTCCATTAATAGTGAACCTAACGCCCTTGAAGACAAAATCCCAACCGGTTGGAGAAATAACCAACAAGTCACACCTATAGGTACAATAATCAATATGTTAGGCCAACGCACGTTATAACCAAGCTTCACCACAACAAGGACGGGATCAGGGTAATTATAATAATTATAACAACAAAGCGCAAACCTCGACAAAGTCAAGCACAAGGTCAATGTAGTTATAATAATTATAATGCTAATAGAGGTATCGTTCCCAGAAATAATAACTATCACAATCAGCCATAAATAATCAACGCGAGATAGTTCGTCCACACCACCCGCGGACTACTACACCCACACAACGGATCGTCTTGACACCTTCATACAAGTGAGCCAACAACTTTTCCAAACCATGGCTCAATCTAACCAACACATTCTACAATCCGTTAATAATTTAAACCAACAGTTAGCCTAAGAGAAAGCCCAACCAAAGGCGGTTTCGTGCCAAGCGATACCCAACCCTAGAACAACAAACACAGCCTTTGAGGTAAACGGTAATACTAGTATGGAAACTACATCCGTGGGTCAGCTAAATGCCATCACCACTCTCCGTTGGAAGAGTGGTTGATAACAAAGTAACTATGCCTATAGTTACCCCATCAAGATACCATACACCGGATATCGAACTAGATACCGAAATAGAAACCGAAGAAGAACCTACCACCGGTAGAGGTACCCGGTTAAACCACAACCTAAGAAACAGAAAGCCAAGGTTACACATCAAGTCGAGCCATACGCTAAAATATAGAGCGAAACCACCGTTCCCTCCGAGAAATTAGCCATGCTAACCGGGGATACTAACTTTGAGGAGATTAGGAACGTTTTCAAAATCTAACGATAAACCTTCCTTTTCTCGAAGCTATAAAAAGCTACCTAACCACGCTTAAGTTTCTTAAGGAGTTGTGCACTACTAGGCGTAAGACCAACATACCTAAAGCGCCTTTCTAACTGAGCGGTTCCCAACTTTATCGAAAATAATGGAATTGTTAAGTACAAGGACCACGGTCGCCCCATCTGATAATGCACCTTAGGAGATTCTCACACGACGACCGCGCTTACTAGACACGGGGGCTAGTGTTAACTTACTCCCGTTTTATTTGTATAAACAAATAGGGTCTAGAGGAGATGCAACCTACTAAAATGACATTGCAATTAGTCGATCGGTCTATTAAGTATCCTAAGGGTGTGGTTGAAAACGTGCTAGTTAAAGTCCAAATTTTTACTACCCACCGACTTTGTTATCCGCATACGAAGTCACTAATGACTCTCGTACCTATCATTTTAGGGCGTCCCCTTCTTGGCTACCGCCAACGGGCCATAAACGCCGCGATGGTTCGATGTCCTTGTCCTTTGGCCATCTTTACGTTGAGGTAAATGTTTTCAAAGCGAGGACACAAGATCGATTCATCTACAAATGGCGAGGTTAGCATGATCGAGAGCTTAGCTCAAGATTACTTCAAAAACATGTTTCGAGAAACAGATTAACAAATTCCTTTCCTTCGAAATTCCGACTTTAATAATGACTCCTCGGTAGTAGATTTTAAATTGAAGAAGAATTCCTGCAACTCTTTTGCACCGCTTCTTTACCACTTCGCGAGTCCCCCCTTGCCAACAACCATTCATCCCTTGATGCTATGACGGAAGATGAATTTTTCAATCTCTATCCCAGTGATCCTTTTGACCCACCTATTGAGGAATGTCTTGCATATATCAAGATTTCTGATGATATGGACTTGAGAGCTCTAGCCGAGAATCATTCACCTTCCATCACCAATATTCCCCACCCTCCACATTTTCAAAGGAACCTCGAGTTTGCACTCGATCCTTTAGTTTCTCCTGTGCTTCATGATTTTTTAAATCCACCTCGTAAACAAATACTTCCCAAGGATAAACCACTTGACACCTTCATTTTCAGACTTGAGACAATCCCTAACTACACCATGAATGAGTGTTGTGCTAAACCCACATCCTCATTTTTTCCATGCTTTCCCTCTAAAACTTATCCCAATCCACCATATTTTCCACAACCATTCACTTTTTCACACTTATTCACTAGGACACCCTCTCGTTCAAAGATGAAACATAAGGTGCATGCTCGGTTATGTTATAGGTCTATCCGACTTCGCTTTCATTCCACTAGGCTGCGTCGTAGGAAATCTTGGTGCTTGATTGTGTTTGGATATGTTTTCTACGATATTTATTTATGGAACGATCCACAACTATTTTAGGTTGTTGATATATGATAAACTGCATATTCATACATATGTTTAGATAAGTCTAGGAATCTGACTTTAAAAGACCCAAGTTTTCGTGACAATACCAACGTTAAGGTCTAGGCCAAACAAAATTTTCAAACTTAAAAAAGAGTTTTCCAATTTTGTTTGGGTGTGCATGATTTTTGGTATTCATTTCAAATCATGTTGCCACCCTAAGCCTCAGTAATGTTTACTCGGTAGAGTTTGTGTTAGTTAGCACGCACCGGTTTAATTGTGCTTCATATTATCATATCATCTTTACAATATTTACATTCTATGAACGCCAATGTTTGCCACGTTTCTATGGTAAATTCTTTCCTTATCTCTTTACACTTTGAGGACAAAGCGTTCGATTGTTTGGGAGTGGGATAGAAATATTTGCAAAAATTAGACACTTTTAGGATGTAAATTCACGACTTTTTATTTATAAAATGTTAAAAATTATAAAAATTAGTTAGTTACATAATTTAATTGTGCTATTGAATTGTTTCATGAACCCCCTTCTCCCAAATTGTTTGGGGGTGGTATAGAAACACGATGTAAATGTTAAGCACATATTAGGTTGTATATTACGTATTATTTGTCTTAAAAATAATAAAAATAAAAAGTTTATGCTATACACTTAGGAATATTGGTATTGTTTCTTTCTCTATGCTCTTAATAATCTAGAAGTCTTACGTAGCTTTTGCATTAGAATAGTTTTTAGAAACTTAGGTTAATATGTAGGTAATAATTTTGGCATCTATCTATAAATATATTACATGAGTATCTATGATTGTTTGGCAGTAAGTTTATGAAATCTAGGCTAGAGTACTTATTTTACAAATCCTGTGAGAATATAGCCTAAAGCCTTATATGAGTGAAACATTTGAGAAATGACACAAGAGAGAAGTATATTCCGAATAGAGAAATCACACGTCCACTTGCTTGACCACTATACCATGTCCTAAGAGAGAATTTAGGCCCTTTTTGGATCGATATAGCTAGAAATTCGACCTAAGTATATTTTCCACTAGTCACCTTAATCGAGCCTTTCATTAGCCCTTTCATAAACCACAAATCCTTTACCCCATTTACAAAACAACAAAATAAAAAAAAAAAAAATCAACCTACCCAATTTAGATAAGTCTGAGAATAGAATAAGGAAGAAAGAAGAAGAGAAAAACTTGTGTAAACAAAAGTTAGTTAATTGCTTCAAAAAAATAAAGAAAAGAAGTTTCCATCCAAAGAAAAGAAAAATAAAAATAGAAATAAAATAAAAACTCCAAAAAAAATAGAATAAAAGGAGTCAAAAGCCAAAGAAAAAAAAAAAAAAAAAATATGGCTAAGGATGGAAACAAAGTGTAGAAGCAAAAGTAAATAACAAGGTTTTCTCTAGTTACATAATATGAAGACTCTATTATCTCAGACTTGTCCCTTTTGAATATCCACTTCCTTCCTTCTTAAACCATCTCCTAATCCCCGCAACACCTAATAAAGACCTCTAGCTTAATTAGGAATAGGTTAGTGGGATAGTAAGTGGCAGATGTGTTTGGTCAACTTCGGCTTCCTTGTGTGTCATTGAGATTGTAAGGTAAAGTATGCCCATCTGACAATTGGAGTAGCAAAAACTTAAGTGGAAAAATCGAGTGATTTTTTGTCTTGACTTTTATGTGAGACCCTACTTAAGGACGCTATTCCGAGTTTCAGAAACGAACCTGCTAGACATTTTATAGTATTACTCATTGTATATATGTTTATTGTAGATGATTGATTATTATGCACATATTAGCTTAGGTTTCGACATGATTATTCTGTATTCATTGCTAGTGAGATGTATAGATAATTGAGACATAAATAAAGGAAACAATAGTTGTATTTCTTAGTGGATTTGTAGTATAGGTGAAGTTTGTGAGTACCTTCATCGAAAACTCTCACGAGGTTATAACTCGGCGTCCACTAGGGAATTCCTAGTGGTTTAAGGCCTTGTTGCGATATGGTCAATGCAATCGCGACTCAAATAAAACGAGAGTAGATAGAACTCCATTTTTGCTCACTTATTCTAATTTCTCATCTTTGCTTGAGGACAAGCAAAATGCTGTTTGGGGTGGTTTGATAAGAGCCCAAAACTGTAGTTTTAACCCCTTAACCATCATACTTTTAGACCAATTATGTGAGTAATAATTAAGAGTTAATACTAATTACGTGTTTTTATGCATTTCAGGCTTCAAAGTCCATTATGTGCATAAATGTGCCACTTTAGCGAGATAAAGGAGCAAAGGTCGGTTGCTAAGGAGTTCTATGATTAAAGGCCAAGATTCAAGAAGACAAAGCCTTTCTAAAGCCTGGTCAAAAGCTGAAAAGTCGACGCGGGCAGAAACAGCACACAAAGTCAGCAGAACTTCTGAAGACTGTATCTTTGGACTCAGACCTCGTAATTAGACCTACCTTATGTCAAAATGACCGGCTCGGAAAGAGCTTTCCAATGGTCTAAGCCTTGACCCAATCAGAGGAGCAGAACTAGACGAAAAGTCCATTGAAGCCAACTGCAGCTGAAGAGGCCTTTTTGGACTGAAAGAATTGGGTTTTGGGCCTGATTCTCTGGCCCAAAACATGGCTCCAAGCCCATGCATGAATTTTGGATCTGAAAGTATAAAAACAAAAGCTTGACTCTTTGTTAATGGTAGATAGTTAGACCTAGATTAGAATTAGATTAGTTAGCCTCCATTAATGAGTTTTAGAACTTAGTTTTAGGATTTCATTTTCTTGTTTTAGATTAATTTCTTGAATCATTGAATATCATTCATTAGATAAATAAAATAGTGATTATTCTTGTCATTTTGGTTTTTGTTATTTCAATCTATTAGATCTAGTTTTAATTCTTGTTGATTATCATTTCTTAGTTGTTAATTAGATTTTAATTATTGTTAGTTAAATTAGTTAAGTTAGAATTTTAATATGATGTGTAGTTATAATTCAATGGGAAATGATGGGTTGATGACTCAAGGCTAAAACCTCCATTAGAGGGGTTGATGAAGCCTTGATGAAAACTTAGTGGTATAGTGTAGAAGCATTGTAGAATCTATTCCACTCTAGAAGGTTATGATTAAGCCATGAGAATGGGGTGGATCGACCTCTCACATGCTAGTTAGTATTCGGTAGAAATGTCATGAACACTAGGGATTAGAACTCGAATTTCTTGCCGTAAGAACATAAGAATCGAGATACAAGAATCTATGCTAGGTTATTAAGTTGGATTCGAGGTGGATTCAATTCCACTCTAATCCTTTATCTAGATTCAAAAATAATCATATTTACTTAGCATTCGTAGTTAAATTCAACATAATCAATTTCATATAGGTATCGTAGTATAACACCCTTCGTAAAGCTCTCATTAGACTTAAGACTGATCAATTAGATTAGAAAACACTCCATGCTAGGGAACTAGGAATGGAACGAATTTGTTACTCCACTCTATTTCGATAGAATTGAGAGTAGAAACTTTGATAAATATAGACACGTAAATAAGTTTTAGTTTACTTACATTTTGAGTTCATCGTTCATTTCGTAGGTAAACTATCATTTTTATTATTTATCATCTCTCATGGTTGTTTAACATGTCTCGTCTTATATAGGCATGCCAAACCATGGGATGGTTGGCAACTGTAGCCCTTTATTTTTCGAAAACTTTTTCCTTATGTGGGTGATTTCTAGTTGTTTCGAGTTTCATCTTACAATCTAGTTGGAATGGCTTTAACTAGGGCTAACTAGATAGTAGGAGAGGAGAGACTAGATTATCTAGAAATATAGCTAGTTCTCTTCACTAGATTTGACTACTTGTAAAAGAAGAGGTGGAAGATCTAGGGAGACCAAACTATAGGATGGTTCACAATTTGAGTCACCTAAATTCAAAAATATTTTCCTTCTATTAGGAGTATCACTTTTCATCATAGTGATTTTTCTGAGTAGTTTTCTCTTTTTCTGTTATTGTTTTAAGTAATTTAGGAACAAAAACCCAAAAACCCAAAAGGAAAAAGGAAAAACCCTTCTCTCACCCTTTCATAAAAGTTCTTATTTTTCTTGTGCGTATAATAGAGTTTCTCGATACATCAATAGTTATGTGATTTTCCAAAAACAAAACGGACAATGGATTCCACATAAACCAACCCTTAGAAGTACGCAATCTCCATTCTTCTAAGGGCAGTTTGAGGATTAGTTATATGTTACTAAGGGTTGCCCATATCACCATGATATTCGTACGAGACAACTTAAGTCTTGCATAATAAATTCCCTAATACACATAATTAAAGCCACAGTCTGACTGTATTGGGTTCAATAAAGAGCCCACAAGAAAGTTGCCTAAGATCACCTGTTGTGGTTTGTTTTCAAACTTAGCTTAGAAATCACTACTTTTATACGAGTTATCTTTAAAACATCTCTCCATAGTTTTTCAAAAACTTGAGGATATAAAAATTAAAATCTTACGCCTCATAGTAACCAAAATGATACTGGATAAACGTATGATTTTATCTTGTAAAAACCCTCTATATGGTTAGAGATACTTTATGAGAAAAACAGTCTTCAAAAAAAAAAAAAAATAAAATAAAAATTGACGAGGCGTCGAATTCTAAAATTAAACAAATGGTGTAACCCAAAGTGAAACCATGATCTGTTTAATTTTATCATGCACCTTTCTATTATCATCTCGAGAATTTGACGTTAAAAGACTCATTCTGAACAAAAAATTCTCCCTCTTTTCTAAAAATTCTACAAAATTTCTAGTTGCCAAAAATTTCAAAAACTTCTCTTTCCCCGTTCTACAAACCTTTCAAAATGTCTAAAAACAGTTCTTCTCCACCAAGCAAGGCTTAGTAGAGACATGTACCCTCTGATTCTGAAGTTTTTGCATCTCTTCCGATTGATATTAAACATGATATATGGAGGAGAATTCACACCATCACACCTGGTGTAGGAAAAAGTTCATATGCCCGCAGATGGCGTGCAGTCAGGGAGAACTGGTGTTTGAGATGTTAAACACCAGACTGCCATGGGCTTCAGTCAATCAGTGAGGGCTTAGTCTTTACATTCTACATGTGTCTTACCCCAAAACACAGAGCCCAGCTTCATAGGGTAATCAAACCATCTGATTAGGATTGACTCGAGTCTTGGGGATCTGGCTAAAAACGACCCACATTTTTACAGTTTTTCAAAAATATAATCCAAAAAAATTAATTAGTCTTTAATTTCAAGTTTGAATATTCTTTCCACCATCCGTTCCTTTTGCTCTCGTAACACTCTTTTTGATTCACTCCCCTATTCGTGTGCTTTATTTTCAAATTTGCATACTCTATTATTTTTAGAGCTCATTCGTGTATACAACTTATGTCATATTCACGCTTCAAGGCATTCATCTAACATCTTGTGTGTCATACAACCTTGGATCAAATCATGTGATATACCGTTGGATATGATTTTTTGCACTGATCATTTAGACAATTCGTTTTTCCGAATTGGACCGGTATCGAAGCGGGGATTGGCATTTTATGAGTTACGAGAAGGAACATGACCTTTTCGGTGTTTCGATCTACATTTCATATGGGCTTGGGCCAAAAATTTCAAACCCTAAAAACCCAATGACCGCCGGTCGTACGCAGGTTTAAATTCTAACCATGTGACCGCCTGATCTATCGTCTTCTTCACAAAAAACCCTAGCTCACAAAATCTAACCCGACACGCGCCCGCGCCTATTCAACCCGCACCATGCCTCCTTCTTCACCAAATTCAAAATAGTTCCTACTGCTACTAGCAAACCTTCACCCCACCTCATATCCACTTTCAATTTAACCAAAACATCCTCTCATGGCTGCCAATCGAAAGATTGTACCGAAATGGATTTTTCTAATCTATTTTATTCGAGGGTTTTTTATGTTTTCTTCAAAGGATAGATCCTTAGAAGTGGTTGGAAGCCACTCTTGCTAGAACCCACCGCTCATTACTCCCCTTCTCTTGTTCAAGCTTTCTATCATGGCTTAGCTCGTGATAACGAAGGCTTGGTTGTCATTTCATTTGGGGGAAACACACATGTGTTGACTAGGCAGTCAGTTGGTTCAGTTTTGGGTATAGAAGCGCGACACGAGATACCTGAGAGTCAGCAGTGCCATGGCACAGTGTTCGATTTGATGCATACGACTGTGTTAGAGGGCGAGTACGTAAATGGTTCTACCTGCGCAAGGCAGACTTCTTTGAGAAAGAACTAGTAGGTAGTGGCAACTTGGATTGCGCACAACCTAGTGGGGGCGATGAAACCTTCGGATATAAGTAAGTCGATCCTTCACATTCTTTGGATTTTACAGACCCGGAACAACGGGTTCTGTATTAGTTCTTTCCTGTGGGACTAGCTTTCTCAGTCTAGACTGAGTATTGCTCCCCTTCTACCTTTATTGCGTTCAGCACAACTGGTCCCCAGAGGATGTATAAGAGATCGAGCACGGTCTCGATGATGACAAAGCTTTACCTCCACCTCCAGCCGACTACTTTGCTCCAGGAGCTCTGTCTCAGTTCAAGCGTCCCTTGGATGTTTTACGATTCATGCATGAGGGTCAGTGTCAACTACATCAACAATTGAGTACAATTCAGCGAGAGCAGCGCGACTTTTAGGCCAACACTCTCCAGATGCTTCAAGAGCTGCGAGATGAGATTGTTCCACAGGCTTCTACGCTTGAGAGAGCTCGACGAGAGGGAAGAGACAGGAGTAGCTCAAGTTCGTCTCGACGTCGTTAGTTACTCTGCACGGATTTTGACTAGGCAGCTCCCTAGTGTCTTCATAGATAGAGATATTGTAACATCTCTATTTTTATTAATGTCCAAAATTAATTATTTCATAAAATTTAATATATTATTGACTATGTCTTAAGTTGACTATTAAATTTAAGTGTATATGTATGTTTAACTTTTTGAAAAAAAAAAAGAGGGAAAATAGTTTGTTTAGTTTGAAAATGGTTTAATAGGAAAGTTTTTAAGTTTTAAAATAATGTGTAGAGATTTTATTAATAAGGAAACATAGGGAGAAAATATGGAAAGACTTTGATGAGAAAGAAAATGTCTATAATTTGTGGAGAGAGAAAAGTTTTTATTTGAAAAGAATGTGTAGAGAATTTGTAAATATGGAAATGTCTTGAGTTTGTTTTAGATCTAAAAGAAAGAAGAAGAAAACAAAAGAGAGAAAGAAAAACAAAAGAAGATTAAAAAGAATAAGAGAAAAGGAAGAAGAAAGAATGAATAAATGAAGTATTTCTATTGCTTGGTGAAATGGATTTTTCATGGCGTTGATTATTTTCTATGATTGTTCTCTCGATGGCAACAACAAAATGGTGAGTAGATATATTTTTCTCAAAATATATATATAAATCATTTTTTTGTGATTTTTATCTTGTTTGGTTCATAAATGCTTCATTATCATTTTATAAAAGTTCCATATTTAATTATGAATGTTTGCTATTTGTTTTGAAATTTTAATTGTCGTTTGGAACGATGATATGTTTGCAAAATTCTGCACAAGTACTGACTTGAATTCGACTAATTAGATGATGTAACTAGTTTTTCGACAGAAGTAAACAATTTTAGTTATCTGAGTCATCTTTCATTTCCAATTGGCTTTGACTGATTCCAGTTTATATTCTATTTGACGTAAATTTTACAAGAAAGTGCGTCAGAAAATTGACTAGCAGAATTTAAGTTGTTAGGTCTGTTCCATCACATAGTTTAGGGTACATACTAAACGAATTAGTGTTTAGGAATTTTTGTATTGAAATGGATTTTCTGTCTAATTTTCAGAATGGTATAATTGATTCAAAACTTTGATTATATGAATTCTATAGAATTTTTAGAATGGACAAAGGTCAAACTGTCCTAACCAATTTCTCATGCATAGAACAATATACGTAACTTATTAGTGTAGGTTTTAGTTGTACAAGAAAAAAAATGTAATAATCGTGCAATTTGTATTGTATTAATATTTCAAATAAATGTGTATTGATTGGAGGAGTAATTATTTTATTTGTCTAAAGAGTTCTATTACATGTATTTGAATAAGAGTTGCATGCTTGCATAATTGTTTGATGAATATTGTATGTATAGAGCGTATATTGATACCAGAATAAATTAAAGATTTTTGGATGATGACAGTATATGTATTAAATGTTGGTTTCATATGAGTATAATTATTTATAGATTTTATTAGCATGTGATATACGTAACAAATTGGAAATGTTGTAATTGGAAAATTTATTTATTGTTAAGACGTGTTTGATAGCTAAATGGGGTTCAGATGGATTAATTAGAAATCTTTGTAATGTAAATCAAAGTGTTCGTATGATTTCAGTGTGACATAACATCCCTGAAATGCTATAAAAATATTATACAATATGTTTAGAGCAATGGTGACATAATGTTGTATGTTATAATTGTTGTTCTGTTAAATGATATGATATGTTATGATATCTATTAAATGCGACATTTTTCAGAAATAAATGTAAACGCTCCATTATTATATCTGTGAGATGCTACTATGAGGTATTATAGTATTTGTGGATATTTCCAAAGGGATTGTGGTTTAGTGCAATATATGTTATTTGGCTCGTGAAAGAATGAAAATAAGATGTATTGTGATATTTCCATATATTGTAGTTTAGTTCAATGATTTAATTGGCACGTGAAAGAATGAAAATTGTAATGAGATGTATTGTGATGTATTGTGATATTTTCAAATATTGTGGCTTAGTGCAATAATTTATTTGGCACATGATAGAGTGAAATGGTTATGAGATACAAATGTATGATACCTGAATAAATTACGTAACGAAAATCCTAGAGCCTAGCTACCACAACTCATGTGATTGGCCTTTGTGTAGGGTGTATGTGATATGATTGGCCCTTGTGTAGGGCGTATGAGATGTTGATTGACCCTTGTGTAGGGCAATCGTAACCGAATAGTGGCTTGATTATCTCATTCACATATTCAGAACGAGACGCGCGATATTTTATGCCAAATAGTGGCAGTACTCACCTAATGGCGTTCATGTGAGGGTTTCCTGGTATGGGATATCTCGGTTAGGGTAATTATGAACTTAGTGGTTCATTATGTGAGGAGAGGCATGTGGATATACATATTCGGTGTTGGGGAGCAATTGTGGTAGCCAGGGAAACTAGGTAAAATATAGAGACGATGTGATTCTAGAGACACTTGAAGAAACTCTAAACAACAATTGTGATGATATATCAAAGTGTACGTTAAATCTATAATAAATGATTTATTGTGGTTGTGAAATTGGTCATTGAGATTGTTCTTGTTGGTTCAATGAGATGATTGGAATTATGTATATGATATGTTTATTTTATTGTAATTTATTTTGCATTCACAATGGTTTTGCAGAAGGGTGGGTTAAACTGAATATTTATTCATGTGTGACCCACTCTGTGATCAGGCCTACACCAGTTTAAGTATAGAGTAACTATTAGTTTTGTTATTTTATTATTAGATGCAGTTGATCTAGTACGATTTGAAGCTAAGGCGCCTCGGTGGAGGAACTAAATATCTTATTATTATTGAATTGGAAGCTAAGGTGCTTCAGTGGAGGAACTACCTGCCTTAATTATTGTATTTAAGAATATTGTATTATTCATTGGAAGTTAAGGCACCTCGGTGGAGGAACTAACTGCCTTATTGATTGTGTATATATATGTATAAGTATGATTTATATTTTATGGCTACTCATACTAGCATTGTTTATAATGTTGACCTGATTTGCATGTTTGCTTATCGGGTGTGTTCATAAAATGAACATAGTCGATAAGTCTTGACAGGATTAGTGTTGAAGAAGGTTGATTGTTGCTTGTGGTTTGCGTTAGCGTCTTATTTCAGAATATGTTTTGTTTTCCCTTGAGGTGCAATATATTTTCAGTTGAGGCAATATTTTTTGTATTTTCAGTTGTAATTATAATTGAAACGATGTTTAAGGGGAAGTTTGTAACTTAATCATATTTGAGAATTTTTGTAATGTAGAGGACTTTTGTTTTTAAATTTTTTATTGGTTTCAAATCATTTTAATAAGCAAATAGATAATGAGTTTTTGGAAGTTGAGAGTGCATCACACCTCGAAAATCGAAGAGTCGGGAACAAATATTGTTTTTCTTATTTTATCGAAATTTGGGGTGTGACAGATATTTGTTTTAAAGTATATGTCTTTACTTTTTGCACTTCTAGTTTTTATTAGTATTATCTGTATATATGCCTGTGTTTTATGGAATGTATAAGGATTTGTGGTATATGAGCAGAAGGACATACAAATACATCATGCCCAAATTTTCGAATTTTCTACGCTATGTATGTTTTTACAAATAAAATTCAAGAAAGCCAAAAATTTCATGTTAGAATAATTAAGTTTTTACCTTTTAGTTAAACCATGTACATCTTGTTCTTTATCTATCAACCCAAGCTCCAAACTTGTTTGGGGGTGGTATATTTTCATAACGAAGAACAGAGTACAGGCCACTGCCGTTTTTGCTTATGTTCCTATGGTAATCTCTTTCCTTTTCTTAATACTTTGAGGACAAAACATATTTATGTTTGGGGTGATATAGTAACACTCTGCAAAAACTATGCATTTATTATATAGTATTCTTATATTAGATAGATTTAGTATATTTCTATATTTCTTTCTTTCTTAAAATATTTTGAAAAGTCCAATTTTTTTTTTTGTTTAGTACTAAAAGTCTTGTTTTCCTTTTTCTATGATGAATAAATGGTTTAGAAGTCTCATTATAGCAATAAAGTAAAGATTCGTTCTTCGAACTCAGACTAATATACACACAATAGTTTCTGCATCTTTTCATGAATGACATGCATCAGCATTTGATTGTATATAGCAGTGAGTTTTCGAGACCAAGGTTAGAACAGTTAAGTTCTATATCCTGTAAGAATCTAGCCAAAAGCCTTATCTGAATGATTATTGAGTGATGACGCAAGCATATTCGGATAGAGAGATAACATGTCCACTTGCTTGATCACCATGCCATATCCTAGGAGGTAATTTAGACCATTTTTGGATCGATATAGGCAAATAAACGTTAAAAACTCAAAAAGATAATATTTCCTCTAGTTAGCCCCTTTGAGCCTTCAGCCTTCACCAATTTCTAAAAGCCTTTTTATTTCTTTGCCATCAATTCTTGAACCGTTACTATGATAAAAAGCTTACCCAGTTGACGAATTGAGAATTAGATGAACAGTAAAAAGAGAAGAGAAGGCCTTGTACAAAAACAGAATAGTTAGAAGCTTAAAAAAGAAAAAAAAAACATTCAAAGATCGAAATCTCCCAAAAGTTCAAAATCAAAAGGTGTCGATTTCAAAAGAAACAAAAGCAAAGTTAGAACTCCCAAAAATCAAAATCATATGGAATCACAAAGCCAAATGGCTAAAGAATGAATCACAAATTCGGAAGCAAATAAAAGAACAAAACAAGGTTCTTCTCTAGTTACAAATATCCTGAAGACCCAATTTCTCAACTTATCAGAGTTTGTCTTCCCTTCCCTTTATTTCTAAACCACACCACTACCGTCGCCCCGTAATTCCTAATAAAAGACCTCTAGCTCAACTGGGAATAGGATGGTGTGATAGTAAGTGGATATTGTGATCAATCGACCCCAAATTCTTTAGACGTCATTCGTGTATGTGAGGAATATAAGTGCCCGCTACACTTGAGAAAATGAAACTTGAGTAAATCTATCAGAGAGTTGTGATTGCAACACATCCCTGTGAGAACCCAACTTAAAGACACTCTCCAAAAGTTTCGGAAATGACTCTTCTTTTGCATTTCACCACACATGTTTTGCACGTTTATCTTTAGATGATTAAACTATTGTATATATAATATTCTGAGTTCAAAGGAGCTTTTCTTTATTCCCCCGCTAATGAGATGTATAGACCTCAAAGAATAAAGAAGGAAACGAGACCCTTTGTACTAAATAGAGGAAGTTTGTGAGTACCTTCTAGAAAACTCTCATGAGACTTAAACTCGTACACTAGGGAATTTCTAGTGGTTTAAGGCATTGTTGCATATGGTCAATACAATCGCACTCTGCGAAACAAGACTAATACAATAAATCACACATTTGTGATCTTAGTTTTTTCTCTCTCATCTTTGCTTGAGGACAAGCAAAATACTATTTGGGGGTAGTTGATCAGTCTCCAAATGTGTGTTTTATTACCTTTACAATACTTTAATTATGCTCTTCTTATGCTTAATGAACAGACAACTTATAGTTGTTGCTTCCTTTTACAGGATACAAGCCATTTAAGACGTATATTCCTAATACGTGCATTTTAGCACAAAAAGGATTGCTATTGACCGTGTTTGGGAAGATTCCAGCTTAGGAACAAAAGTGCCAAAAAGTCAAAGTCAACTGTCAAGGACTCAAGACTAAAAGCTATGGACTCAGGGACTTAAAGCCAAAATCAAGAATTAAATTATATGGGCTTAAGTCAAAAACCCACAAAGCTTAAAGGTTGTTTCTAGAAGGAAGGGCAATGATGTAATTGGTGTCCTATATAAACCAAATTTGTAGAGAAAGAACATTACCCTAGAGCTAATCTTTGGTCATTAGGAGTAGATAATATGTTTTAATTTAATAGTGTAATTTGTTATTTCCTTGTTTTTCATTTTTATGTTCTTCAAGCTTTAGTGATTAAACCAAGTTCTTATTATCTTCAATACAAGTTTTTATTACTTCTTTTCAATACAAATTTTCATTACTTCTCTTCAATATAAGTTTTCATTTCTTCTCTCATCTTTTATTCAATCCCAAAACAGTAGTCATACTCATTTGACAAGTTCAAATGAGTATAACTTTGTGAGCAAGATATCCATAATGTATTTAAGATTTCAACTATTCTAGATAAAGAACTAGGGTTTCCACCTTTAAAACTTAAGAACAAGAGTAAGAGAGACTAGAAAATAGTAGAAAGAGATTTTTCCAACCATCAAACCATTCCTCCAACGAAAGGATTTAAGATAAACCATAACAAAACCCAACACCACTTTCTACTTATGTCAATAGTTGTTTACATACTTTACATTTCGAACTTTTTAGTGTAGTAATAATACTTTACATCATATCATCAGTATCTTATAAAGTATAAGTAATCGTTCACAACCTAAATAGATTTGGACAAACCATTGGTACGGTTGTAGTATAATCTGGTATTAGTCTATCTTGACTATAGGATTACACTAGTACACTTTGTGTGTATTGAACAGGACCAAGTGAGGTTGTTTCTCCTTATACTGACTATGTAAGATAACAAACGCCTCTGTTATTATGGATGCTTATCCTCCTATTCCAGATATAATAACGGGCACTTACATGCATTGTACATTGCTTTAAATCATTAATGAGTGAGATTCATTTGTGAATCAACAAACTCGATGGATTGGATAATGACATTGTATGTAAGGTGTGCTGTTGATTATAAAAGGAATCTATGCCCCGCAAGAAGTCGGGTTAATGATGTCCCCTTGAGGAGCTCAAAAAGATTGTCATGTAAACCTTACAGGTGGATTTTTTTTCCGACATGACAATGAGGTTGAGTGGTACTACTCAAGGACATAAGAAGTTGATTAATGTAGTTGTAAGTAACTTGACTTAATCAATAGACATTCGATATTTTAAACACGGGTAGATCAACGAGCATATAATATGGAGCCCATAAACGCTGACACGTAATTTGGGATTAGGGCGGTAGTGCAACAATGGCCTTTAGTGGAATAAGCCATTTGTTGACGGACTTGGGCCGTGTGTTCGGGGCAAACATGGGAAGCCCAAGCCCATTAGGAGGCCCAACCCTAATTTCTCCTCATGGTCCCTGTTGTAGCCTATAAATAGAATACTCTCTCTCTGGCCGAAATTAACTATTCATTGTTCTGAAAAAGAGGCAAGAAAAGTAAATCTGAATTCGTTTATGATCTTGAGAGAAAGAAGGGGGTTGGTAGATCATTGTCCACACAACGTCCAATCTATTCTAAAGGAATATAACAGAAGATCAAGGGGTTGATTGTTGATTTCAAATTTGATAAAGCTTGGGCTAAATCGGATTCAAAGGTATGTTTTCTCAATCACAAATCGTGGACACCCATTAATTCCGCTGCGGGTGGTGTTCGCGGTTGATTTTGGACACCCATTCAAAGATCAAGAGGTTGATTTTGGATTTCATAAAGCTTGGATTCTCAGAGTTATCTAAATCGGATTCAAAGGTATGTTTTCTATTCAAAATCGCGAGAACCCCATTGATTCCGCTGCGCGTGGTTCTTGCAGTTTGTAAAAATATTTGCATTCTGAATAACGGTTCCTACAATTGTATATTTCTTCCCTAAAAAAAAAAATTGAAAAAATACCAAAAATATTTTTCTATTTAGTATTAAAAAATCTCGTTTCCTTTTTCTATGATGAATAGAAAGTTTAGAAGTCTCATTATAGCAATAGTTTCTGCATCTTTTCATGAATGACATGCATCATCATTTGTTTGTATATAGCTGTGAGTTTTTGAAGCCAAGGTTAGAACAATTAAGTTCAATATCATGTAAGAATCTAACCAAAAGCCTCATCTAAATGATTATTGAGTGATGACACAAAGGATGTTGATAATCTCCCAAATGTGCGTTTTATTACCCGTATATTGCTGAATTATAGTCCTTCTTATGCTTAACGAAAATAAAACTCATAGCTTTTATTGCCTTTTTCAGGTTAAGGAGTATTTCAGACCACTTATCATAAAAACTGCGTCTTAGCACCAAAAGGAGCATTAATCACGCTTATTATGAAGACTAGTAGCTGCTATGGAAAAGTGCTAAAAAAGTCAAGTTAATCGGTCAAAGTCAATAGTCAAAGTCAACAGTCAAAGGAATCAAATCATAATACCAAAGATGGAGGCCCTTATCTTAAATTATGAAGACTTATCCCTATCTTGGTCAAGAAGACACCCATAAAGCAAAAAGCAAAAGCAAAAGTGAAAGGGGTGAGGTGTCTAGTTTAGAATGGATGAGGGCAAATCTGTAATTGGCAAAAGGAGGGGTATATAATCAAAAAGCGAAGGAGAGAGAACTCATCCATTATATTAGGATCCAAGCCATTTGGTTTGCTTTACTTTTCTTGTCTTGTTTTTCAATTCAAGTTTTACTTTATTGTTCTTTATTTTCTTGTATTTCAATCTTGTTATTTTATCTTGTTTATTTCAATCAATCAATATTTCCTTGTTCTTCTTGTTTTAATCTTTCATTCAATCATTTGCTATCAATGTTTTGAGTCATTTCAATCTTCAACAACTTGCTTTTCAATGTTTTCATTCACAACTAAACTAGCCAAGTCCTAAACTAAGAGTCTACCTTCTTCCCTAAAGTCCCAATCTTTTCAACTCTAAACAATCTAGGATGAACCTCAACTTCTTACAAATTTTTGGAGTATACTTTCTACAATATACAACTTTAAACGGCGCCGTTGTTGGGGATTGAAGGAGGAGAAGAGCTTGGTTGAACATTTAAGGAGGAAGCATCCTTCTCACCCTTTCATTTTTATTTCTTTTATTTTTTGTCATTTTATTTTGTTGTTATTTCGTTACTGATCTATTTTCTTACAAATCATGGTGCAAAACCAAGAACTTGAAAAGGAGCTGAAAAAGTAGCCGGAAGACGATCTACTTTGGCCGGAGTCAAGCGGCGTCCGCGTGGGCGACCGCGGGCTAGCAAAGGGGCTATTGTGAGTTCACCTCCAGTGACATAGGTCCAATTTTTGGCTGTTTGTGATGAATAGTGGTACATCAAACCCAGATTGTGTAATAGAGTAGGATAAATCAGTAGAACTTGTTTGTAATAGTTAGAGATAAAAAGAAAAACAAAAAAAAATTAGGAAAAGTGGGTTTTGATTGATTTCTTATGATGAACATGAGTTAAACTTGGTTTAAGTTATACACTTACCAAGGGGTTAGAGTTTTAATTGCCTTGGGAAGTTCAAGTGTGTGAGGCAAGTTGTGGATCATAGCTCACACACAATGGATCAACTTGGTAATCAACACTCTTTGTCCATTTGACTCTAGTTAATCTAAGAGATTAATCTAAAACTAGTTAATTAGATTAGTATAATATTAGTTTAGTTTTAAGTTTGGGCCCTTGAAGGCAAAGTTGTATAAATTGTCAAAAACCCAACTTGTGGGCTTTTTAAGTGGACCTTTATTGTAACTTAAAATAGGGTAAAGCTCGAAAGGTTGGGCTTGATTCTCACATCAAGCGCCAACCGACATTGCTTTCACTACAAGGGTCGTGTACGCACACCTTGGGCGGTAATTTCTAAACCTCCTCGCTACAAAATGTAAGAGGATACTTGTATGTTACTAAGAATGCTTGGATGATTATGTGATTTACATTTCAGTCTCGTCTTTACATTTAACGCGAAGGCTAAACCCGAGCCCTAAAAGAACAAAAAGTGGGGTTAAGACCCACTTTAGAACGAACGTTGTGTGAAATGTGTGTTACATAGACCAAATTAAAAATATAAAATCAACCAAGTAGAGCAAATTTAGTCATGTCCATCAGGACAAACATCTAGCATGAACAAAGAGAGTAGTAAACTACCAGATTCTAGTGGACCAACCACCTTCCTCACTCCCCTCCCTCAAAAATACTGTGGGTGAGATTCTTGGTGGCACACCATCTAGTGAAGTAGCGATCTTCTCCCTCGACGCGTGTAGAGCTAAAATCCTAGTTTTGCGCCCAACTGTTCTTTTGAACAGGGCGTAGTAAATTATAGACCAAAGCATATATTTTTAAAAATCTAAAAAAATGAATTTCTTCAGTTTGTGCATCATCATTGATTGAGCATTCATGTCTTATTAATATGCATCACAACCGCCATGGTATTACAATGCAAACCCAGAACCTTGTTCTTTTTGTGGAAGTCTTTATCACTGGTTATCCCATTGTCCATCATATACCGAATTCAAGTCTACTATGGGAAATCCTTACGATTATGAACTTCAATTTTCAAACTTCCCTAGTACCCTATACACTCAAGAGTTTTCTAATCAGGTCGACAATTCATGGAGTTCCACCACAAATAGTCAACCACCATTCATCTATCCACATGGTCAGTCAGAGTACGATTTCACCCAAAACCCATTACTATTTACATCACCATCCATATCAAACTCATATTCCATTACACCATCCATCACAGACCAACTCTACCAGGAAGCAAGCAATACTAACTTAGCAAATATCAACTACCTTATGTTTTCTCCAATCTGATTCAAATAATGCCACATCTGAGACTAATATTCTTCCCACAAGTCTAGAACCCAACCAAAAAGAAAAACAAGGTGTTACTATAACAAAGCCCATTGCTAAAGTCCATCTTGATACTCATGACCAATCAAATCACTATCAACCTCCACCTGACTATCGTGAGAATTCTAGCTAACATGACAATGACTATATGCCCAAAGTCACAATTTCTTTCACATGCCTTAATGTATCATCACCCATAAATGAGGAAATTTCAACAGAAGAAACTCAAGAGCGTGTATTGGACTCGACACACTTGAAAAATGGCATTGAGAAAATTTATGAAGATCTAGGCAGAGAGGACAAAGAAAATGAAGTGTTTGGGAAAGAGGAAGTAAAATTTATGGTGGAAAGTGGATTTCAATTTAGTTTGGTCGTTAAAGACTTATCGATGGAGCAAATTTGTGACATCCTTACTATTGGAGATATAAACCACAATCTTGTGGAACCGCCAAAACTAGATGAAGAATTCTTTGAGTCGTTGAGATCATGTGAAGAACCACCATCCAACCATCACCATCCCAATTTAACACCTCTTGATATCCAATCTCCATTCATAAAAAATCCACCAATTTCTAAGGACAACACTACGAAACCATTTCAAAGAAGCCTTAAATTCGCACTTAAGCCAATTGCCTTTGAGATCATTCATAATTTTCTAAACCTTCCCAATAAAGAGACTTCGCCCAATATACAAATGCAAGAGTACATCATTTCAGTAGTTGAGAAACCTGGTATGTCCTGTTCACCATCATTTTAGCCTCATGAAAGACCTCTACCACCAAGCTCTCACTCTTTTGGACAATTCAAACATGACCGGTTATTGCATAAGTTCCATGATGGGTTACACAAACATTATCTTATCATTATGCATCTTACATTCTAAATGCATCATTTCATTCTGTTTGGGGGTAAATGCTTTCATATATTTTTCTATAAAGATCCCAAACTATTTAGGCTATTAGTATATAGTTAACAGCATATCATCGATATCATGCATAGTCAATTGGGGAATCTGACTTAAAACGACCCCACATATTATCTTGACTATAAAAGACACATAATGTTTTTGCGATACATTCCATGGGAGTGCATCATTAAGGTAACCGGACCACTCCACTTGGAGTGTGTGGTTGTAAGTGTCGGAACCTTAGTCCACGTATATCTCGCATATTCTTTGTAAAACACTTTTTACTCATTTTTTGAGTAAGTGTTATCCTATGGAGCGCGTATACAATTTTCTTTTTCTTTCTTTTACATTTCTTTGTCAAAATAGTTGTTTTTCTCCATTCTCATTATGAAAGGTTCTTGATACATCAATAGTTAAGTGATTTTTCAAAAACAAAACGGGCAATGGATTCCACATAGACCAACCCTTCGAAGTACGCAATCTCCATTCTTCTAAGGGCAGTTTGAGGATCAGTTATGTGTTACTAAGGGTTGCCCATATCACCATGCAATTTTGTCTCAGCTTAAAGCATATAGATATCAATTGTCCCTTGCTCACCAACATATCAGCATGTCAACCACCAAATACATTCAGACAAGGACAAGGTACCTACAACAATTAGAACAGAACTTTGGTTCCATCCCATTTTAACTAGAACTACCAAAATCCACTAAAGAGACCTAGTTCCACCACCCACTAGTGTCCAATCAGCTAAACCCTTCCATTATGTCTTGCGTAGTAAAACCCCCAACACACATAATTGAAACCACAGTCTGACTAGATTGGGTTCAATAAAGAGCCGACACAAAAGTTACCTAAGATACCTGTTATGATTTGTTTTCAATCACTGCTTTTGAGTACGAGTCTCTTTATAACATCTCTACAGAGTTTTCAAAACCTGAGGATATAAAAATTAAAATTATACGCCTCGAAGTAACCAAAATGATACAGGATCAAAGTATAATTTTATCTTATTGTCAAAACCTCTATATGGTTAGAGATATATTTAGATTGAGAAAAACATTTATTTAAAACACACACACACACACACACACACACACACATTTCATATTTATCTGTATAGATAGTGTTTACATACTTTACATTTCTAACTTTTTAGTGCAATCATAATCATGCATACATGTTAGATTTTCTACATTTCATATAATGTTTTGAAAAATACAAAAACCCAAAAAGATTTTCATAGTAGAATAATTATCTTTAGTATAATAAACCATGTATTTATCGTTCTATATCAAACAGCCCACGCCCCAAACCTATTTGGGGGTGGTATATTTTCATCATGAAGAACAGAATACAGAGGTTTATCGCCATTTTTGCTCATGTTTCTATGGTAATCTCTTTCCTTATCTTTCATACTTTGAGGACAAAGCATATTTTTCTTTGGGGGTGGTATAATAACATTTTGCAAAAACTAGGTAATTTCTATATAGTATATAATAGTATATTTCTTCCTTCCTAAAAATATTTTTCTATTTAGTATTAAAAGTCTTGTTTCTTTTTTCTATGATGAATAAATAGTCTAGAAGTCTCATTATAGCAACAGAATAAAGATTTTTTCTTTGAACTTAGAATAATATATGCATAATAGTTTCTGCATCTTTTCATGAATGACATGCATCAACATTTGTATGTATATAGCAGTGAGTTTCCGAGACCAAGGTTAGAACAGTTAAGTTCCATATCCTGTGAGAATCTAGAGAAAAGCCTTATCTGAATGATTATTGAGTGATAACACAAAGGATGCCCGGATAGAAAGACCACACGTCCACTTGCTTGATTACCACGCCATATCCTAGGAGAGAATTTAGGCCCTTTTTGGATCGATATAGCCAAATAAACGTTAAAAACCCAAAAAGATAGATTTTTCCTTTAGTTACCCCTTTTTTAGCCTTCACCTTTTTCTAAAAGCCTTTTTATTCTTCACCATAAAATCTTAACCCATTACAAAACATAATAAAAAGCTTACCCAGCTGACGAGTTGAGAATTGGATGGATATCAGAAAAAGAGAAGAGAAGACCTTGTACAAAAATAGATCAGTTAGTTGCTTCGAAAAGAAAAGAAAGAAAGAAAAGAATAACCCATAAAAACCAAAAACTTCAAAAAAAATTCAAAGGAGTCAAAAAAATCGAATCTCCCAAAGTTCAAAATCAAAAGGAGACGATATCAAAAACTAAATAAAAAGAGAAACAAAAGCAAGTTAGAACTCCCAAAATTCAAATTCATATGGAGTCACAAAGCCAAAGGGCTAAAAGAATGAATTACAATTCAAAAGAAAAGAACAAAACGAGGTTTTTCTCTGGTTACAAGTATCTTGAAGACCCAGTTTCTCAACTTATCACATTTTGTTTTTCCTTTCCTTTTTCTGTCTAGACCATCACCCTAGCCCCATAACTACTAATAAAATACCTTTAACTCAATTAGGAATAGGATGGTGTGATAGTAAGTGGCAAACGTGATCAATCGACCCCAGTTTCTTTGGACGTCATTTGAGTATGTGAGGAATATAAGTGCCCGCTACACTTGAGAGAACAAAACTTGAGTGAAGCTATCAGAGAATTGTGATTGCAACACACCACTATGAGAACCCACCTTAAGGACGCTCTCCAAAAGTTTCGAAAACAACTCTGTTTTTGCATTTCATTGCTCATGTTTTGCACATTTATCTTTAGATGATTAAATTACTGTACATTTGTTATTCTAAGTTCAAAGGAGATTTTCCTTATTCACCACTAATGAGATGTATGGACATTTGAGAATAAATAAGGAAACAAGACTCTTTGTATTAAATAGAAGAAGTTTGTGAGTACCTTCACTGAAAAACTCTCACGAGACTTAAAGCTCGTCCATTAGGGAATTCCTAGTACTTTAAGGCCTTGTCGCATATGGTCAATGCAATCACACTCTGCGAAACGAGATGTTTAGTTGATAATAAATCACACATTTGTGATCTTAGTTTTTTCTCTTATCCTTGCTTGAGGACAGGCAAGATGCTATTTGAGGGTGGTGATCATCTCCTAAATATGCGTTTTATTACCCCATTACTAATGCATTACAGTCCGTCTTACGCTTAACGAAAAGACAACTCATAGCTTTTACTGTCCTTTTCAGGTTAAAGAGTATTTCAGACAACTTATCATAAAAGTTACGTCTTAGCACCAAAAGGAGCATTAATCACGCTTATTATGAAGACCAATAGATGCTATGGAAAAGTACTAAAAAAGTCAAAGTCAACTGTCAAAGTCAACGATAAAAGTCAATAGTCAACAGTCAACAGTCAAAGGACTCAAATCAGAATACCAAAGATGGATGCCATTTTCTTAAATTATGAAGACTTATCCCTAAACCTATCTTGGTTAAGAAGGCACCCATAAAGCAAAAAGCAAAAGCAAAAGTGAAAGGGGTGAGGTGTCTAGTTTATAATGGATGATGGCAAATCTGTAATTGGCAAATGGAGGGGTATATAATCAAAAAGCAAAGGAGAGAGAACTCATCCATTGTATTAGGATCCAAACCATTTGGTATGCTTTACTTTTTTAGTCTTGTTTTTCAATTCAAGTTTTACTTTATTGTTCTTTATTTTCTTGTATTTCAATCTTGTTACTTTATCTTGTTTATTTCAATCAATCAAAATTTCCTTGTTCTTCTTGTTTTAATCTTTCATTCAATGTTTTGAGTGATTCCAATCTTCAACAACTTGCTTTTCAATGTTTTCATTCATAACTAAACTAGCCAAGTCCTAAACTAAGAATCTACCTTCTTCCCTAAACTCCTAATCTCTTCAACTCTAAACAATCTAAGATGAACCTCAACTTCTTACAAATCTTTGAAGTATACTTTCTATAATATACAACTTCAGATGTTCGGATAGAAAGACCACAAGTCAACTTGCTTGATCACCACGTCATATCCTATGAGAGAATTTAGGCCCTTTTTGGATCGATACGCCAAATAAACGTTAAAAACCCTAAAAGATAGTTTTCCTCTAGTTACCCCTTTTGAGCCTTCACCATTTTATAAAAGCCGTTTTATTCTTTGCCATAAATCCTTGACCCGTTACAACACCCAATAAAAAGCTAGCCCAGCTGACGAGTTGAGAATTGGATTGATATCAGAAAAAGAGAAGAGAAGACCTTATACAAAAACATATCAGTTAGTTGCTTCGAAAAAGAAAAGAAAGGGAAGAAAAGAAAGACCCACCAAAAACAAAAACTCTAAAAAAATCAAAGGAGTCAAAAATCGAATCTCCCTAAAGTTCAAAAGCAAAAGGAGACGATATCAAAAACAAAAGCAAAAAGAAACAAAAGTAAAGGTAGCACTCCCAAAATTCAAAATCATATAGAGTCACAAAGCCAAATGGCTAAAATATTGTATCATAATTTGTAAGAAAAGAACAAAATAAGGTTCTTCTCTGGTTACAAGTATCTTGAAGACCCAGTTTCTCAACTTATCAGATTTTGTTTTTCCCTTCCTTTTTCTTTCTAAACCATCACCCTAGCCTCGTAACTCCTAATAAAATACTTCTAGCTCAATTAGGAATAGGATGGTGTGATAGTAAGTGGCAAGTGTGATCAATCGACCCTAGTTTCTCTGGACGTCATTTGAGGAATATAAGTGCCCACTGCACTTGAGAGAATGAAACTTCAGTGAATCTATCATAGAGTTGTGATTGCAACACACCTCTGTGAGAACCCACTTTGAGGACGTTCTCCAAAAGTCTCGGAAACAACTCTGCTTTTGCATTTCATTACTCACATTTTGCACATTTATCTATAGATGATTAAATTACCGTACATATGTTATTCTAAGTTCAAAGGAGCTTGTCCTTATTCCCCGCTAATGAGATGTATGGACTTCTGATAATAAATAAGGAAATAAGACCCTTTGTACTAAATAGAAGAAGTTTGTGAGTACCTTCACTAGAAAACTCTCACGAGGCTTAAAACTCGTCCACTAGGGAATTCCTAGTAGTTTAAGGCCTTGTTGCATATGGTCAATGCAATCGCACTTTGCAAAACGAGATTAGTATAACTTATAATAAATCACTCATTTGTGATCTTAGTTTTTTCTCTCATCTTTGCTTAAGGACAAGCAAGATGGTATTGGCGGGTAGTGATCAGCTCCCAAATGTATGTTTTATTACCCGTATATTATTGTCTTATTGCCCTTCTTACGCTTAATGAAAAGACAACTCATAGATTTGATTGGCTTTTTCAGGTTATAGAGAATTTCAGACCACTTATCATAAAAGCTGCATCTTAGCACCAATAAGAGCCTTAATCATGCTTAATATGAAGACCAAAAGTTGCTATGGAAAAGTGCTAAAAAAAGTCAACAGTCAATAGTCAAATGTCAAAGTCAAAATTCAAAGCCCATAACTCAGAATACCAGAGATGGAAGCCCTTATCTCAAAATATGGCATTCTCCAAAACCTATCTTGGTCAAGAAGAAATCAAAAAGTAAAAGCAAAAGCAAAAGCAAAAAGTAAAGTGTGAGGTGTCTCAATTATAATTGAGAAAGACAAATCAGTAAAAGGCAAAAGTAGGGGTATATAATCAAAAAGTTAGGGAGAGAGAAGGCATCCATTGCATTCTAAACCAATTGGTTTGTAGGAGTAGAGAATGAACCTAGGCTAAATCTGGTGTCATTAGGATTTATTTTCTTATTTTTCAATTCAAGTCATTTACTTTATTGTTCTTCATTTCAATCTTGTTATTTTCTTTTATCTTGCAATCAATCAATCTTTTTATTTGTTGTTTTTCATTTCAATCTTTCCTTTCAATGTTTTTGTCATTTAATCATATATAACTTAACTTTTAATGTTCTTCATAGCTTAAAAACTACATTGTCCTAAACTAGAGATTCTACCTTCCTTTCTTTAACTCCCATCATTTAAGCCCAAACAATCTATGGTGAACCTCTTTCAAATCAACTTTTGAAGTCACTACCACTAAACAACAGCTTCAGCTATAAACGCCCATGGAATTCTGGTATATCAACTCGAATATCACTTTGCTGGCTGTGCTCCAATACCTTCAGAAAGTGATTAACATCCAACCTATCACGACGGTGATGAGGGACTTGTTGTCGGTGTCGATTTTCAGCAGCACAAAATTGTTGTTCTCTCCTTGCAGCTGTTGCTGTCGTTTGTGCATGATCATCTAACTCAGAATCAACATCAGACATGTGCTGGTCATCTGCAATTTCACCCCTTTGTTCATCACCGCTTTCATCCCTTGAACCAGCAAAATGATTTACATCCAGATCTGACTCAAGCGTGTTTAAACCGTTATTGTCGTTAACAACTTCACGACAATTCCTATGCCAAATTAGTTGGTCGACCTTCTTTGTCAAGGACACTAACAACTGTTTTACATGTCCAAACCTCTGGGTTTGAGTCTAGTGGTTTCTCCTCGAAGGCATCTCAAGTCAGTTGATCATTATTCAACAACGATAACCTGTACTCAAAAAAAAAATCACCAAGAAAGAATATGGCTCTGATACCACTTTGATGTAGAGTAAGTCACGGAAGCGTAACTTAATAATCAGAAAACAACCAAGATGGAGAAACAAAGTCAATTGATCAAATGATACTTGAAACTTTGAATAATAAATAAGAGTTCTTCAATGAGAAGGCAACTCAAACCCTAATGTAATATCCCTTTTATATCACTAACCTAGAAAGGGTTTTATTGGAAAGAAATAAATAAGGTAAGAAAACAAATAAAGGAAAAATGCCAAGACATAGGCATATGGTTATGCTCTTGCATAAAAAATACCCAGACGAATTTAAGAGGTCAGGTTAATTATAGTAGAAGCGACTAATAGAGGTAGAGATATATATTAATTTAACATAAATTATACGATCTGGTCGGTTTACACTATAAACCAAAGTCTGAACAAAACCACTCAGTTTTTTAATTTAAGAACTGAAAACTAAACCAAACCTTCAATGATCAGTCAAAACAGTGAGTTGGTTTGGTTTCACGGTTTCAATTTTTTTTTGTGAACAACCCTACAAACTACAATCAATCATGTTATATATATCTTGTCATTTTCATTCCAAAATCATGTCCTATCTAGCTAGAAATATAACTTAGACTTATATTTAATTATTTATATTCTATATATAATTTCACTTTTGGCTTCATTGGAGGATAAACCACTATCATCTAATTATTTGTGTAGGACAAAATTGTAATTTGCACACATCAAGTTCCTAGAGTGCTCTTCATAAAATTGTAATTTTTTAGTTATTCACCTTAGCTAGGACAATAATATATTTGAATTTCTTCATTAATAGATAGTGAGGTCCACTTCTCTTAAGTTCTTAAAACATGCATCCCTTCCATAAAGGTGAAATTTATTTTTGCAATGTGGTCTATCTCAATTCCCTAGGGCTGGCCCTGTAAGTGAAAATGAAATATAGCTAGCAAAACAACATGTTATTAACTAAGGTTTTTTTTGCTACTATTTTTGTTAAATACATACATTTAATATTCATTTACACACAAATAATAGTGTGGTACTCTAGTTGTAATGTTGAAGTCCTAACTCTTATCCCATCCAAGTTCGACCCTCCATAGTCTCTCTTGATTTGTGTGCAGAACCTGGCCCAAAACTTATAAAGTCATATTGCAACTCAATTGAGTGGGGGTCCTTTCTATGGATTATGACTCCAGGCCCTAGGCTACTTAGACCACCTTACCCCGAGAAGCGACTTTGTATATCTCAAAGTAAGTAATTCTCCTAGCTTCATTAAAAAGTGCACCTCAAAGAGTTTAAGTCGATGGATTTTTCCTATTTCTGAGCAATACCCCCATAAGTCACTAGTCCACTACACATCTAAGTCAACTAAGGTTGATTTTTATCCAAATGGTCAAGCTTCAAGAAATGACTCAAGTGCCATTTCACGTGTAGAATTACAATAAAGCCCCATGACTTCCTCAAAAATCAAATTGTGGTTGAATATCCAAGGACATATTATCATTTCATGAAGTAATGTCAAATTTTATATCGATTCTTAGCACAATTGTGCTTTTTATATTTATTATTATTATTTTTCTTCTTGAACTATTTTATGTGTGTCGAAAGTTGAGTTGTTTCTCATTTTTTTTATTAAATATTTTATAAATTAATTCTTATTTATGTTGATTTGATGCAAAAAAGAAAAACACGACTACCCTATCATTTAGTAGATTAGTTACATAGTTTCAAATAAAATTAGTCATCCTCTTGTATCCCAAAAATTAGTCATCCAAAGTTTTGAACTTCTTGTTGGAGCCTACAAGCCGGTCAAAGGAGCTTGAGTCACCCTCAGCTATAAAACAAGCAAAGGTAGACAGACGAGGAGTTGCACGATAGGGAAATAATGAGCCTATTAGCTCCAAGTCATTGTACGATAGTAGTTGCCCCATTACCCACGTGCATTTTGTCCAAAATTTTATTGTGATTAAATCGTAGTGATGTTTGGACTATATAATGTTTATAAAACGTAACGACAAAGAAGATGTTTTTATGATTGGATGCGGTATATCCCCATGAATTTCAAGAGAAAATCTCCGATCCTTAAATTGAAAAGCTTCACTATGGTCATTGCCCAATATGCCCACTGCCCATTAATTATGCTTATTATGAAGATCCGAAGCTGCTATGAAAAAGTGCTGAAAAAGTCAAAGGTCAAGAACTCATAACCAAGGAGCTGAAAGTCAAGTCCTCAACTCAAAAGACCAAGGATAGATGTCCTTAACTCAAAAGATGGCTTTCTCCAAAACCTATCTTAATCAAGAAGAAATCAAAACGCAAAAGGAAAAGTAAAATCATAAAGCAAAGGGTGAGATGTCTCAATTGTAATGGAGAAGGGCAAATCAGTAAAATGCATAAAGTAGGGGTATAATAACTAAAAGCTAGGGAGAGAGAATGCACCTAGACTTATTCTTGTGTAATGTAGGATTTAATTTCTAGTCTTTTTTTCATTCAAGTTATTTACTTTATTGTTCTTCATTTCAATCTTGTTATTTGATTTTACATTCATTCATTCAATCAATCTTTTTCTTGTTGTTATTTCTTTAATAAATCATTTCTTTTCATTTGCTTTCAAGTTCATATATTTTAATCTTCAAACCAACTTAAGCTTTCAATGTTCTTCATAACTTCGAAAACTAAGATCCTACCTTCCTTTCTTCAACTCCCAACCATTCAAACTCTAAAGAATCTATGGTGAACCTCACTTTAACATCTTTGAAGTCTTTACTTACCACTATCACAGCTTCAAGGACCTGCAAAATAAATTAAAGGTTGGATCAAAATCCAGCTTCTTGAAATTAATTTGGAACCTCTTCAAATATGTCGCTAACTATTCATGTACATATATAAGTAGTTAACAGGTACCAGAATGAAACATATACATATCTCACATTGATTAGGAGGAAGACCTCTGCCATGCAATTTTGATTAGTTCTTGCTGATTGAAAAAAAAAAATCAACAATAACATATATCTCATATTTAAAGGCCTTAAACCCAACAATGGTTCTAAATGATCGACCCTAGGATTGCATAGCAAATCGTCCATTCCCAAACTATATATTCTTTCAGTCTATAACACTTCAGGGCAAACATTCGAACTTATATAGAGTTAAATTGTTACATTAGTGCTAGCAATCAGTGAACCAGATGGAGAAACACTTAAAACACATGACCTTTCTATGTAGCAAATACATTAGAAGTCAAGAAATTTGACAACAAACTTTTCATTAAAACATGATCATATGTTCGATTACGGACAAAAGTATAAAAACATCTAAAACTAATATTTGACTAATGATAATCTAAAATTAGGTAAGATGGGTATCGCCATAAACCATTGCAAATGCCATTTTCAAACATGAGATTACACCACGCCTGATATTCACAGTAGATGGTTTCCGAGTCGACCCAGTTGTTGGTTCAGAAGACGAATCAGACTTGGGTTTTTTCAAAGAGCAAGATTCCTTAAAAGCTTCAACCTAAGATTGTGATTTTGAACTTGATTGACATATTGAGCCATTATGTTCCGGTAGTTCAAATAAAATAAGTTTTAAATGAGCATATATTTGAGAAAACGGCAATGCACTAACATTAAAAAAAAAAAAAAAAAAAAAAAGGATAGAAGAATACAACTGTGAATTTCAGTGTGTGTACGTATTTGAATTTTTTTGGTGACTTTCATTATCAAAATTTTAACATGCCTGGTACAGTTTCATATACCATAACACAATAACATGCCTTACATGGATTCATATGCTCATAATCCCACTATCGCAATATAATCAATTTATGGGTCTAACACAAATCTCATTACAATATAATATCTTAAACTTCAATTAAAAAGAGGAAAAAAAATGATTTCTAATGAAAAATAACAATATTTCAGGGGATCCATTGTCTTGTCGTTCAATTGGTTAGCAGTGAAACTTAGCCAAGCTTGCACTGAAAATTCAATTGCATCCAATAACATAAAACCCAAATCTAAGCAAACACAAACAACTGATGCACTATGGTCAACTATATCCTTGAATAGGTGGTGTGTAATAAACTGAAATTTAACTTCCAAAGATAATAACATCTCTAAAGTGATTGGATCCTAGCCAAACTTCCAAAGCTATTGCTTGCAATTATTCCAATCAATAGACTATCTAATGTGAAAATTTTGATGAAGAGTATGGGTTCCAAAACAATCTAAAGAGCACACAATAGAAGGTCGGTTTTCTAGTTGGACACAATTGTGAAAAGTTTCAGAGGGATGATGCCTATAGTTTCCACGAAGCATACCCATGTGACCAATTTTCATCCGAGACCTAGCAAGCGCTCGAAGTGCAAATTGAGCAACTTCTGCTGCAATTATCAATTATTAGTTCTACTCGGTTTTTTGATGTGTTTTATTTGAGAATAAACTTACATGAACTGACATTGAAAACAACAGAGATGGGAGCTTATAACTTAGATTTTGCTCTTTGACACTTTTTTGGTGATATTGAGGTTTGGATACTTGGGTGCATTATCACTTGGGGGATGTTTTGCATTACATTAGCCAACGGGTATGTCTACTATATGGGAGCCGAAGTCATTCGATACGTATCCAAGCAACTAGAAGGGTGCAACAAATTGAAATTTTAAAAAGGTAAAATTTCAACATGATTTATCGGTTATATTATTATCCTTTATTTTATAGTTTTATGAATTATGAATGGGTTGGGTTTTAATCATGATTGATAGTGATTTAGGAATGAGTCATCAAACTTGCAGAGAACAACTTAGTCGTTGTTTCTTCATTTAGGGGGGTTGAATGTTATTCCCATTTTTTTATCAAACATTAGTAATATTGAGCAATTGAGAATTCTCACATTGAATCACGTCACCAGAGGTGTTTCCTCTAATGCAGACATACACGTCAGCTTTTTTGAGGAAAAACAATCATTCGGCAAAAAAAAATGATATCCATACCCTATTTTCATATTTTCAATTATTCTCCGTAACTAATAACCCAAAAAAGAAAGAAAACCCAAAAAGGAGGAAAAACACTGACATCTATATCTTCTTCTTCTTCCCTATTTCTTCGTAAAGTACGTCTCTAAAAGCCCAAAAAGACTTCCTTTTGCTTTGTTCTTCTTGAAATCCAGTAGCACTTCCTCCTTTGCCAAAAATCATTTCTTCCTCAACCAAAACAACAGCTTTGATGACTTCTCTGCCACCAGCACCACAGTCTACCAGAGTACCAGATATAGTATCCTTTATTTTAGTAACACTTTCAAACTTGCAAAGTATTCAGTAATAGATTAGCTTTTCTTCTGAAAATCCAAAGGTGAAAAATCTGCCAATTGTAGTGTAGAATTCCATTCTCTCCATGATAAAAAAAATTCTCTTTCAATCTATAATATGTTGTGATCCAAGCAATCCAATTGCTTATAAGCTGAGATGTTGTATGATGAAATACTGAGTAGTAGTGTTGTGTTCTTATGGTACTGTTGTCTTCTCAAACCAAAAAAATACATGGAGTACGTAGTTGCAACCAATATTTACGTTTTATTGATTTTTGCTTATGGTATGAACTAAGAATTTCCGTTTTATTGGTTTTTGGTTGTCCCATTTTGAAATCAGAGAATCGAAGCACACTTCCACAAATATTAACATATTAACTCTTAGATATAACACTGAAATAGTAGAAGTTCAGTAAGATTTAATTTTCCGACTTCGTTTTATGTTTCATCTCATTAGTTTTGTTTTTCAAAGACCATTAATATTGAGTAGTTGAGAATGCTCCCAAGAAACCACGTCATCATCCCCTTTTCCTTAAATCTGGACACATCAGTTTTTTACCCAAAAAAACAATAATTCGACCAAAAACAAAGAATTCCACGCCCTCTTTTCAATTTTCAATTGTTCACCTCATAGAAACACCCCAAAAAAAAGAAAAACTCGTTTCTCTCTCAAAAGTCAAAACCTGTGTTTATAAAAAGACCACTGAATTTTTTTGAGAGGACCTACTAATAAAAAAAACCCATCCTCAAACTGGATTGATTATTAAACAAATGTGTTAATATTTGTATTTTTGAGAGGACCATTTGCATTTTCACTCATTGATTCAATTAAACAAATGTGTTAATATTTGTGAAAGCACAATTTTTGATCCCCCAATCTATTCAGTCAAGGCTTGAAACTGCTGCAGTGATTTTGAGGCTGTTAGACCCCTTTCTCTATTTCTCTATCCATTATCTCTACTTCAAATTTCCAATATTTGTTTATCTATTTTGTGCTAACCAGAGTCTAATCATTCTAGCACGTAACAACTCTATTATTAGACATAGAATTTGGGTATATATCTTAATAGTATATGGTACATCTTCTTTTTGTTTACATCTAGGAAAATTTTGGTCAAGAATTTAATATTTGCAAATTTCTTCAATTTGATGATTTACAGATATGGGTATAAAACAAGGGACATCATAGAAGAATGCTAAGAAGTAAGTTAGTTTTTTTGAATTTTTCAACTTTGTTTTCTATTCTTCAGTGTTTCATTTCTTCAATTCCACCCCTTAGAATCTGCCCTCATGCTATCTTGGTGAAACATTGATGCTATCACATTATTTTGGTGTTAAATACAAATAAAAAATCTTCTTAATAACACAATTCACACATTAGGTTTTGAGTAGCGTACTGGGAGAGAGAGAGAGCAATGGAGGGAGGAGAAGAAGGGATTGATATAGTAGAGGACTCAAAAGACTTGCAGCAACAAAGTAAAGCACTTGACAAGCTTCTGACCATGTCGAAGATCGTCAGCTTAATTCTACTAGAGTTCAAGAGGTATACACTTAAAAAACAATAATTTTTTTTTCTTTGATTTTTAGTTGGGTCTTTTAAACAATTGGGGTTGCTTAAAATGTAGTGTTTAAGGAGTGTATGATTTTTATGTTGTAATGGTCATGTACAGGCTATAGCATCGATTTCTGCATCGCTGGAGGCTGATTTGAATGCAATGAGACTCAGGTGTTGTTTCTTATCTGTTTTGAGAAGTGTTTTTAAGTGTCTCATTTGGTTATGTTGCAAATATTTGTATGTTGATTGTGAATGTTACACTTTGATATATGAACTTGGGAGTTTGTTTATGCTTCTTCATCTATAGTTTGACTATATTCTGTGTATTGATAGTTAGATATGAAGTTTGTGATCAACTTGCATATCATATACATGACATGTAACTAAATACTGAGTTACTCACAATGTGTCGATATTTTACTTTAGGCCATGCAATAAAAAAACTAGATGAAGTTCCTCTACTCACAAATGTGCACATATTGCTTCCATGATTGAACAAAAAAAAAAGTTCACAGGCCATATATATAGTGTTCACAGGCAATAATGGAACTTTTTTTTTGTTCAATCATGGAAGCAATATGTGCACATTTGTGAGTAGAGGAACTTCATCTAGTGTTTTTATTGCATGGCCTAAAGTAAAATATCGACACATAGTTTAGTTGAAATTTTAGTTTAGTCGTTTTTGTCCGTCAGTTCTTGGGAGGAGAAGATTCAAAAACCAGTGGCAAATTAACCACCCGAAATATCGATGAGATTGCCTGGACAAACACTTGGTGCTGATGAGTCTAATAATACATTTGGCTTGGATAACAAACATGTTGGAGTAAGAATTCTCCTCTCTAAGGTCCAAATGCTGATTTTTTTTTATATATTAATTAAATATTTCATTCAATAATTTAGTTTTAACTTTGAATTATTTGTTACTAACTTACTAAAGCATTGCACTTCTCAGGTATTTTTGGTTAAAAAGGTGCAATCTCTTCATGATTACAAAGGGCATGCAAACATTTTCATATGTTCTCTCTTTCCTGGGGCCTCATTTTCCCAAGTCCAATACACTCCAGGTCCTCTTTCTTTCTATAAGAGTTAGTACCTTTACAATGAGAATTATTCATTTTTGAATTTTGTTTGCCTTTTTTTGCATTTGAGTCCTTTGTTGATTTTCTGTGTCCTTTTTTTTATTTGTCATATATCTAATTTCAATTCAGGGCTTGGATTATTTCTGAGTGTATTTGTACCAATGTCGTATTGTCGTCTAAGTTATCAATGTACCAGATCATTAGCTAATCAATACACTGATCACCAAATCAAAGATTGCCGATGTTATATTGATTTCCATGCCACCGTTACTATTGCCTTAATTGGGAGAGAAAGGATTCAGGTACACAATTGATTAAATCCTTACTTTCTTCACTTTTAACTTAGGTTGTTAAATTAGACCCCTCAATTGATTATGTTAATATTTTTCTTAGATTATTTGAAACAACCTTTAAACAGTTAAAAGGAGAATCATTTAGTACTATAAAATCTTGCATCATCTTCCATTATCTTAGATTAATCTAGCATTAGCAACACATTATAGATTGAGTATGATTATTTTCTTTTGATGTTGAAGAATTGTCAAGAATTGTGGACTTGGCTGGACTAATGTGTCGAATGAACTATTAGGCTGACTTGGTTGGTTAAACGTATCTAAGTTTGGCCATTAGAAATTGCATAGTGTGACGGTGTTCATATATTTTATTTTTATTTTAGATTTATTTCCATTTTGGTGAATATACTTCCTGGGATTTTTCATAAACATATTGTTGAAGAAAAGATTAGCTGATTTTTATGATATATCGTTTAGCATAAAGGGCTTCGGTTGAGGATGACTTCATATTCTTTTATTCCCATTTTTGAATAGGCTTTTAAGTGGTAATGATTTCATGGTTTTGGAAACTTTCAGGTGCTGGACAACATGAAAAGAAAGTACGAACCCAATAAACTCAATTGTATAGTGAGTTATCTTTTCTATTCTCTCGAATGTCTCACCATATGTATGTGTTAATAAATGTTGTTAGCTGATTATTAAGTAAATTTCAGCAGATGGCTATCTTTATACTAACCTTTCAAATTGTTGCATGTAGGATTTGTAGGTTTCAATGTCACCTCCAATATTTTTAAGAAAACAATCTTCATTAATTTTGTATCCATGGTGTAATCTTTTGGATATTGTAACTGTAAGTAATACATTAACATGCTATTTGAGTTATAAAACATACCTCTTGTCCAACGGAATAAACCCGAAGTCAAAGAATGATAACCTTGAGAGTTGTTACTAGCCTTGTCTCTAGAGAAGGATTGTTACTAGAATTAATCCCCTTTGTATCCACACCTTAAGCCCCACTTCTATGTGAATTGAGAAAAGAAGAGAGAGTTTGAATCTTTCTTTTTCTTCTACTTCTTGTGTTTTTAATACCTACGTAAGGTATATAAAACCAACCAAGCAAACAGCTAACCTGACTCTTGCGTAACAAGAGATTCTGGATAGATTCTCTTCTATCCAGTAGGATTACGATCCTACGATCCAGGGAGTAGCTTATACTGGGGATGGATCCTTGATCAATGTTGGTGGACCTAAGTGGTCCAACCCACTTACATCTCCCACTCGCCCACATAGGGCAAATCTCAATCTCTTTTATTCACCTTTGCATACAGGGAATAAGGTGTGCGACCTCACAAGAAAAACAAAGAGCAACAGGAGCGATATTATTAAGTTTTCACCTAACTAATAAAAATGCATCACCCAGAAACATCTCGTATATGCCTTAGACATTGTTGATTACACCGGAATCAGCACTCTTAATCCCTCATATAAAGTAGTGCTACATCCCCTCTTTGTTTTGTACTCATGACTTATTAAAAATATAGTCGCGGGCACGCTATGAATCACAAAACATGATGTAATATCAAAAAAGTCTTCCCTAAGCATTCATGCCAATACAATTATATTCAGTCGCTTTCCAAGAAATGCCCCATAATACAGTAAATATCGTCGTACTTAGGAAGCACACTAAAGTAGCATCACAAAATATTCTCTTCATGACATAACCTTAGGTTAAGAAAGGCATACTATGGGAAAAAGTTTTAATTATCCCAGTAGCTCACACAATAATGAATAAGGGATTCATTCATTGTTCTCACTATCGGTTGGCAAAGCACATACAGTATGTTATGTATGCTATGGTGTTATCCCACTAATATGGGTATGTCACTTGCAAAACCGTAACACCATATGAATCTTTGTCTAGTCGCTAAACAAGCGCCTAACTTGAGCTTTATTCGAGTCACTTTCTAGCGTCTGTTAAGAAAAAAAACACTCATATTCGGCTTAACTACATGCTACATAAAATTGTGGGTAAATTTTATGTTCGACCTTTGTTTTATAAGGTCTCATCTTAGTTCAACTAAGGTGACATTTAAGAATTTAAAAAAATATTCTTTTCACTTTTCTAGCGCTAAGGATATAGATGTCTCATCTTGCTTGCTCTCCAAGTGCCAAGGTGAATCACCCATGTGAGTAGGTCGATTCAAGCCCGGTGACAAAAGCAAATCAAGAATGTGTAATTAAAAGAATATTCCAAAAAATCTGAATTAATGAAATATACCATAAACAATGTTAATTACATAAAAGTTGTCCAAACATATCAAATCCTACGAAGTCCCATACTCCTAACATGAGATTTAAACGCATCTCGTGCAATAGGTTTAGTCATGGGATCAGCCAACATGTTAAGCGTGGAGATATGTTTCAAGACCACTTCTCCTGTTGCAACCTTATCTCGAATGTAGTGAAAACGAGTCTCTATGTGTTTGGCCTTCCCATGATACTTAGGATACTTTGCAAATGCCAGAGCTGTAGTACTATCACTATAAAGTAATACTGCATCCTTTGCATAAGCTGTGATATCTAAGTGTATCAAGAATTTCCTTAGCCAAACAGCTTCTTGGACTGCAGCTGAGTAAGCAACATACTCTGACTCCATTATAGACAAAGCAACACATTTTTGCTTCTGGCTACACCAAGTAATAACTCCACCTCCGAGCATAAAAGTATAACCCGAAGTGGACTTGCGCTCATCTTTATCACCAGCCCAGTCTGCATTGGTGTAACATTTAAGTTTCAAGTCTCCACCATAGTAACATAGGAAAAATTAGTAGTCCCTTGTAGATATCTGAGTATCCTTTTCACAGCTTTCCAATGAGCTGGACCAGGATTACTCTGATAACGACTGACTAACCCGACTGCAAAGTTGATATATGGCGAGTACACATCATGGTATACATCAAACTACCAATTGCAGCCGCATATTGCACATTGCACATTTGATTCTTTTCTTCATTAGTTTTGGGACACTGATCAAGGCTTAAGACACATCCGTTTTCCAATGGGGTGTCTATTGGTTTGGAGTTTTGCATACGGAAATGCTCAAGAATCTTTCTAATGTAAGTCTCCTGAGACAAACCAAGAAATTTCTTTTTGCGATCTCTCGTGATCTTAACTCCTAACACATAGTCTGCTTCACCCATATCCTTCATCTCAAAATTAGAGAACAACCACTTCTTAGTGGCAACAATGGAATCCATATCATTCCCAGCTAAAAGAATGTCATCAACATACAACGAAAGGATAATAAAACTCTTTCTGGATCCTTTAGTGTACATGCAGTGATCTCCTTCAATCATCTCAAAACCAATTGAGGTAATTGAATTGTGAAATCTGAGATACCATTGCCTAAACGGCTGCTTAAGGCCATATATAGAACGTTTTAGGCAGCAAACTTTACGCTCTTGTCCCTGGACCTCAAAACTAGTTGGTTGAGCCATATATATATATATATATATATATATATATATATATATATATATATATATATATATATATATATATCTTCCTTTAATTCTCCATTGAGAAATGCGGTTTTAACATCCATTTGAAAAAGTTCTAAATCCTATTATGCGACAATAGCTAGAATGAGGCAAATTGAAGCAAATCTCACCACAGGGGAGAATGTCTCTTCATAGTCTATACCCCTCTTGTTGGGTATAGCCTTTCGCCACAAGGCGTGTTTTATGCTTGTCAATTATTGAACCATCTGCCTTGCGTTTAACTTTAAAAATCTATTTATTTTCAATAGTTTTACGCCCAGCGGAAGATCAACTAACTCTCAGACCTCGTTTTTCCCCATTGAGCTCATCTCATCGTGCATAGCAACCATCCACATATCTCTAGCATAAGAAGAAATTGCTTCTTTGAAAGAAGTAGGTTCTTCCTCATCTAATGGAGTACACATAAAAATATTCCCTTTAATCTCGAAATGACGACGGGGAATATTTCCACATTTACTCCTACGTACTTGAGGATCTTGTGGAGGATCTAGTGGTACACTCCCACTAGGTTGAAAACCACTCCCACTATCTTTAGCGATTACAGGATGAGAAATTAATTCCCCACCCTCACTTGAAGATGGTAGGATGTTTTCGTACTCCTCTATCTCATAGAGGTCAAGATCTTTTTTTGTGTTACTTATGCTAGGAAAATCATTCTCAATGAAATCTATATCGCGAGACTCTATTTCTGTCATTTCTCCATTAGGATGTTCACCATACATAACATAACCTTTTGAGCTATCAGAATACCTTACAAAGATACACTTTCTAGCTCTAGGGCCTAGTTTCCCATACTTATGAGAGATGTTGTGAACAAAACATGCTGAACCCCATGGGTGCAAATGCTCCAAACGGAGCTTTTCGCCTTTCCAAAGTTCATAAGGTGTTGAAGGAACTGACTGAGAAGGCACTCGGTTAAATATGTAGGCAGCATTCAAAAGTGCGTCCCCACAAAATAATATAGGGAGATTACTTTGCACCATCATTGGTCTAACCATATCTAAAAGAGTTCTATTTCTTCTCTCTGCTACACCATTTTGTTACGGAGTATAAGGAATAGTTAATTGTCTGTGTATCCCTTTTTTTCACATAGTTCCTTGAACTTATCAGATAAGTATTCACGTCCTCGGTCAGTTTGAAGAGTTTTTAAGCTCCTCTCTTTCTGTGTCTCAACCTCTGTTATAAAGCGTTTAAAACAATTCAAAGCTTCATAGCAGTAAGCTATCAGATAGTTGAGAGTTGTTACTAGCCTTGTCTCTAGAGAAGGATTGTTACTAGAATCAATCTCCTTTGTATCCACACCTTAAGCCCCACTTCTCTGTGAATTAAGAAAAGAAGAGAGAGTTTGAATCTTTCTTTTTCTTCTACTTCTTGTGTTTTTAATACCTATCTAAGGTATATAAAACCAACCAAGCAAACAGCTAACCCGACTCTTGCGTAACAAGAGATTCTGGATAGATTCTACTGGATAGAATAGAATCTATCCAGTATGACTATGATCCAGGGAGTATCTTATACTGAGGATGGATCCTTGATCAATGTGGGCGGACCTAAGTGGTCCAACCCACTTACAGTAATTGTTACAATTATTTCCTAAGCAAAAGATCATCAAGAAGATATTAAGGTAGTGGAAATATTAAAGTAATTTTATAAAGTGTTTACATGACCTTTGGCCTTTGTATATGGTTTTAATGGGCAAAATATTGATCGTCTTACTACGAGTATTATGATGAAAACTCTTAATAGTATCCTGAAAACTCTTAATATTATGAGGAAATCTTTTACGGTGTCTTGGGAAAAAACATGCAAACCGTTAGAGGAAGGTGGACTAGGCATTCGGAGACTAAAAGATATCAACCTCTCCATGCTCATGAAACAAGCGTGGGGACTTCTTACAGAGGAGAATGACTGGTCGAAGTTTATGAGAGGAAAATACACAAATCGATTTGGCACTTGGACCAATTACAAGACATCGACAGTTTGGGGGGGCATCAGATGGGCTCTTAAGGAAATGACCAAACTCCATGGATGGATAGTGGGTAATGAGGCTTCAATTAATATCTGGCAAGAAAACTGGTTACAGCAGAAACCCATTTACGACTTCTTCCCAGCAGAAAGTGAAGCTATCAAGAAATTCCAAGGAAGATTACAGGAGTTCATTCAGGGTCAGTATTGGGATTTCTCAGGTAACTTCTCACAAGTGTTTCAGGCAATCGGTATTACTCCCCTCTCTCTCCAACAACCTGATGATTCTAAGGAAGATGAAAGAGTATGGCTTTCTGATGGCAAGGGTTTATTTTCAGTAGCAGTAGCACACGAGGACATCAGGAAAAAAGCGGTGAAGCATAAGGGTTGCAAGTTCATCTGGAGCACCAAGATACTCCCTAAAACGCAAGGCATTGCATGGAAGTTAGTAAGAGAGGCATCGAGAACAGATGATCAGTTACAAAAGAGGAAGACGCAGCTTGCTTCGCGATGCTGTATATGTAAGCAGGATGAAGAAACTCTTGATCACATTTTGTACCACTGTCCTCTGGCAAAAAGAGTTTGGAATCATGCGCGACAAATTTTCAGTATTCGACCATGTATCGAAACCTTCAACGATATTATGCAACAAAGCAAGCATCATAGCCCATTGATCTTGGATATGTGGAAAGCTTACTCGCTGACTTGCATGGTCAGTTTGTGGAAAAATCGGAACAAGGTGATATATGAACAGAAGAAATCCAGTTTTTCGAATATCTGCTTCCTCGCCAGGAGAGCCATCATAAGAGCCTACCACTGTTCATCAGGTACTATGAATAATTGCATGATGGACATGAAAGCTCTGCACACCTTCAATCTTCCACATAGAGCCAGAAGAGCTCCTCAAATTATCGAATGCTACTGGCTTCCCCCAACCCCTGGGATCCTAAAAGTGAACGCAGACGGAAGCTCAAGGGGAAATCCAAGTATGGCAGGCTGGGGAATAGTACTAAGGGACTACAAAGGAGAATTCTTGGGGGCAGCAGCAGGGGGTTTAGGTATTGCTACTAACTATATGGCGTTCTTGTCATTATTGAAGGAATTGAGAGAGCTTTGGACTTGGACTGGAAATATATATGGGTTGAATCAGATTCTTCCTCAATGGTTAAAGCCTTTCAAGAGGACACAGTACATTGGAAAGTTAGAACTAAATGGAGGCAGTTGAAAGAGAAAGCCACATGGATAAATGTAACTGCAACATGGCGAGAAACTAACTTAGGAGCGGACAATTGTTCGAGACATGGAGCGGCACTACAAAGGGGGGAAAGTAAATGGTGGGACACAAGGCCTCCTTTCATGAGAAACCTGGAGAACCATTTCACTACCTATTTTTGCTTCTCTTATTGATTTTGGGCTGTAATAGGTGGGTACACATATGATGTTACTCACACTAGACAACTTTTCTCTTCTTATTCTTTTCTTTGTATCTTTTCAATTTAATCTTTTAATCAATTACCTTTTAGCAAAAAAAAAAAATCCTGGATGATTTAGTGTGAAATGTTGATACTAATCTACATGTTAAGAACTCTCGGAAAGGCACAACCCGTAGAACGGTTAAATGGTTTCACACAAAAGAAATATCAAGACTCTGTCTATATGATGCAGGTTCTCTATAGTAGACGATCATCCATTAGACAAACATTTGACCTCTTTACGAGAATAATCTCGATGCTCGACATGCACCACCTATGATCTATTTCATGATTTAACAGGTAACTGTAAAGTTGACTAAATGACTGTAATTTGGCTTTCATTGAGTCAATGGAGCACTTAGGTCTTCATAGAGTCAAAGCTCTTTATGAGTGCCTTGCTATTGGTTAGAGCAGTCATGCTCCCATGTTTTCATGCTCGACAAGGTTTTATATCCAGGTGTATACATTGTGTTTAAAATGCAATAGTAGTTTTAAGTGTTGTTATATTATTCTCTATATGAATTGACTAGTTCTATCTTTATTTGTTTCACCCGACCCAACTCAAAGAAATGTGGAAACCAAAATAAGGGTAGCGATAGTGATATTTCACCCTTCGATCATTATGGCAGAAAAATTTGTATGGAGTCACAAGGCTGGGTTCCTTAAAGAGTTCCTAAATTTAATGGTGCAAACACTGTCGATCAAACTACGTACCAAAACTATAGTGAGAAAGGCTCTCAGGTCTTCGCAAGAGAACGTTATGAAGCACCAATAGCAAAGACAGAGAAAGGGAACCCATGTCCTCCAACTTAAGATTGGTGCACCATCGTGACCAGTTGTCCTATTTACAAACAAGTAAGTTTTCTATTTTTGACACTGCATCCTTGCATCCAAGTATTGAATATGAGCTTTCTACATTAATTTAGATACTTAATCATAGTATTAGAACATATATTTAATGTGACTATTGGGGCAATAATAAGCCATGAAGTGTATGGTGTTGCCGTAGAATTTCACTTTTACTTTTGTTGTTTGACAAAAAAATTTTTGAATATGTTGAGGATGCCATGAATGTGCTTCAATTATGTGACGAGTTGTGTTGGTTAAAATCTTATAGGAGGTTTGATGTTGTAAGCCTATAATGCAAACATATGACTAGCTGTAACATGGTCTTCACAATTTGTTTTTCCTAAGAGTGAATAGTACACATGTTTTGTATGTAAAAAAGTGGCTTGGTATTGTAGTCAGTTTGAAATGATTGGAATCTCACGACCATAGAGTGAAACAACTACGAACATAATTTAGGTGTGGTGTTCGCATTATATATTAACCATTTTGATTCCGTTTCGTTTGTTCAGGAAAACACGAAATAATCCGTCATGGAATGTTGAACTCTACTCGAAATTCTGTTAATCTAAATGTTGAAATTATTGCAAAGAAAATAGCTAATTCTGGATTTTGGGTTATTGACCAATTGCTAATGCAGATCCATACTTTAACTGATTTGAAAAACAATTCAAACAACATGGATTTACAGATAATATACTATATTAATTGAATGCAAATTCGTGTTTTTGAACTCATTGGTTTAGATGATGGTGCGCTTCACTATCTAACTAGCTCTAAAATGTTTAAGGTATTCCTAGAGATTTTTTTTCTTATCAAGTCTAGTCTCTTTATGACATTAGTTTACTTTAATAATTTCTCTCCCATGATTGCAATTCTTTATTACAGAGTGGGTGGAGTGCTGAAGGTGTTAAGGTTAGTTAGACGTTTTGGCATAATTTTTTTTCTTCGATATGAGAAAACAATTCTTCCACATTCACGGAATTACCTAACCAGGTTGTATTAGCAGATGCTGCAAACCCTGTTCAATTTACTTGAGGGATTGAGAAGATAACTAAAGTGCGAATTGAAGTTAATGGAAATGGAGGTATGTTTGAATAATCTCCATTTTATATTATTTGTTCTTTGCTTGGAGTCATTCTCTTGACCTTGCCTTCTCTTAATCTCTTTAAAAAAGTAAAACAATAAAATAAAAATAAAATGTAGATGTAGAAAAGAAATAATCATATCTTAATGCATGTATTTGATATATTCGAAGAATTTAAATCTTCTTTTTTTGACTTGCATGCATTCTCTATGTAATCCCTCTTAAACCCGATCCTATTTCTACAAAGGAGCAGAAGAAGAACATAGAATGGCAAGTAAGAGATATCCAAAGTTCAGTTTTGATTGCCTGTAATTGATAACCAATTAATGTCCTCTAAACTGAATGCCCCATAGATAGCGAAGGAACTCTATCACTGAAAATGTTTGTCCCAAGTGTTAGTGGGTGATTCATCTGCGTACAGACGGTTACACGAATTACATTTGGAGTTTATGCAGATAGATGAATATAAAAATTAGTTTTGAACTAGACATGCTGCAATTCATATAGAAAAGGCTTAAATACATAAATATGCAACGTACTTAGGTCCTATTAACACTTGTATCAACATAGAATTTTTTTCCACAAACGTATCAATGTATTATGCCCGATTTCACAAAAATAGCAATCTATTAGAATCCGTCATTTAAGTGATGATGTGTCCATTTTTTTCCCAATTTCGTTTTATTTGTATTTTCCACTCGGCATACCACCTCAGCATTTGTTATGTAGAGATATAAAGATATGTATCGAAAAATGGGATATATACCGACTTGAAAATTTTGGTTTTGAAACAGGTCCATCACCACCAGCAGAACTAAACAACCCATCCATGCCAGCACCAAGATCATATGACCCATTATTATTACTAAGACTACCATTAGATTGATGATGTCCAGAACAAACATCGTGTTGTTCCTCCTCTACATCATCAAATCTAAACCCATTATTATTATTAATACCAACGTGATCAATGCTGACATCATCATCAATATCATGTTTTTTTTTTTTTTTTTTGAAACAACTAGGGGTTAGGGTACCCCAACCTTTATATATTAATATTAAGTTCTCAAGTACAACTTTCCTTCTTTATCCCCTTTGATCAATTCACTAATTTTGTGATCCATGGTATCTAGGTCCATAGTATGTAGCTTTGACATATAGTCTGCCACTTGGTTACCTTCCCTCAGAACATGTTTGAAATCTACTTCTTCAAACTTCCTTAGCTCTACACATATCTGGGCCACTAAGTTACAACAGTACCATGATGTGTCTTCTTTTTTGGTCAGCATCTTCACCACTCGCATTGAGTCAACTTGCATTTCCAATCTCATGACCCCTTTAAGCCCTTGAAGTACTCCCAACAATTCTTGGTGTAAAACTGATAACTTCTTCGAGCTTCCAGTGAACGCCATTTGCACATCCCCATTCCAATTCTACAATGCCCCTCCATAACTAGCTCTTCCATTTTGTAGCAATCCATCTGTATTTAAGGTCGGCATGTCAGTGGTAGGCTTCTCCCACTTTACCCACTTCTCTTCTCTCTGTTTGAAACTAACCCCAATGCCTAGTCTTGCCAACACCATTCTCGTAGCCCCATCCTCCTTTACCTTATCTAGTGATTTCCCAATATACACTCTCATGCTGTTCAAAGCCTTGAAACTTACAGATTCAATCAATATCATGTTGATTAAAGGAAGAGTAATATGAGGGTGGAGGAAGGAGGACATCAGATACATGGATGAGATCTAATACATTAAACGTGGGTCTTAACCAATGTACCCATCGTCAAATGGTCGCTCTGTTTGTTGTTCTTGATTTATTATTACTTCGTCTCCATCTTGTGGCAGGGTTGGTGATGAGTTCTTGTGGTAGGGTTGGTACCACCAATCGGTCCTAAAATTAGAGTTTTTGATTTTAGGGTTTGCTGGTTTGATGGTTGGAGAAGAAGATGAGGGCGAGGGTGATCCTTTACACCCGGTCGTTGCTTAGTATAAGAATTTGGGTTAGATTGTTGGGTCGGGTTATAATCTTTTGTTTCATGGGTCGGGTTCTGTCATTTTTGGGGGCTGGGTCCTTATTCTTTTTGGGTGTTAAGAGTTATCAATTTCACCCATTATATTAGGTGTATTATTTTTGCCACATCACGTCCTAATATTATGCCGGGTGGAAAATACAAAAAAAAAATTGAAAATAAATGGACACATCATCACTTAACTGACGGATACTAACAGATTGCATATTTTCGTATTTAAGCCTATAGAAAATAACAACTTACAGGTTATACAAGGTTTTTCCCAGCCTAAGCTAGAGTTTACAATGTTTTTGTTGTTGTTATACAATTAAAACATGTGGTATCAGGTTGAAAATATGGCTCAAATTAAAGCTTTAATGGTAGTGAGTGACAAAAGTCAGCTGCCCATGTTTGTTTATATTGCAATACTCAATTAAGAGGCATGCTATTTTTAGATACCTGTGTGCGTAAGGTTTAGTCTTATATTGATGTTTGCCATATCTAATATATGTACTATAATGTTTTATTTCAATATTTCGGCCAGTGAACTAAAACTTGGGTCATGGTCTCAAGGATGATGCATTTTGGACACACTAATACGACAAACAATTGGGTCACCAACTGAAAAAGTTGGTAGTGTCTCCCTCCTCCACAAAGGTCAAGGGGGTGGTTAAGGAGAGTGATGGTGATTGAATATGTTCAAAGCCAGCATTCTGTGATGTGTCATTTTGTAAAGAGTGAGCAAGTGTGTCTGTCGACTATCCTCTCGAGATACCCTTATGAATTGCAAACTCTATGCTCCAATGGCAAGGAGCATGTTGCTAAATGGATACACTATATGCCATATATCTGGATGTGTTTCATTCTCTAAGGTTGTTGTGTCTTTTACCCATGTTATTAAATCGTCTGAGCCTGTTTTGAGTGATTGGAGTTTAGATACTTCTGACTAATCGTAAACCAATGTTAAAAACTCTCACAATTTCTCTGTCGCTACAAGACTCTTTCAAATTGTTTCAATGTCAGGTTTTTTCTCCCTCTTGAAAACCCATTAATTTTCTTATCTATAAGTTAATGAAATAAACCAAAGTTTTTGATTTTCAAACAAATAAGGATCAAGTGGACTTTGGGATATTGAAACAATAACAATCAATGTACATATATTATTTTTTCTAATGGACTTAGGGCTTTATGATCGTTAACTATCAATGTAGCAGGCTCGACCATAGGTGGAATGACACCATATAAATATATGTATTTTTCACATGTGATTTGTTTGTATCATATGGAGTTTTTTTTGTTGGCTATATGGAAGATGTAGGTAGATATGTGGTCTTAGTATTAAAAATATATAATGGTAAGTACCGGGTAGTGGACACTGTCGATGCTTGCTTCTATCGTTAAGTTATGATTGAAGTCATACAATGTAAGGATTAATCACTTGGAATGGTGTGTAGTTTTCTCCGCTGAAACTGGAAAGCATCAAAGATGACACCCTTGACACTCTTGACTTTTGTTGCACACCCCTGATTGTTAATTAAACTCAGGGACTTTTCAAAGTCAGATGCAGTAGATGCCAAATGCACATCAAGTTCTCTGGCTAGTTGGACCAGGATCATGACTGTCGTTTTTATGCACAATGTAATCTTTACACTCAATCTTATTGCCATTATTTACTACTTCCAGCGTCATGTTAGATAGTTGGTTTACAAAACTATCTTTTTTTCTTTTTGATTTTCCGATTTTCTTCAATGCTTATGCGTTATGCATAGATAAAACATGTGCGGTTATGAATTTTGTCATATTAGAAGTGTCTTTTATCTTAATTTTTTTGTAACTCTATTTTTCTTAGAAGTATATTGGGGCTTTTAATTGATCTTTAACTGTTGTACTTAGTTTTTCAACTTGCTATGTGTTTGAAATTTATATTCCAATCCAAGTATTAGGAAATTGGTAATGAGGTTTCTATTTTAGCCATGTGCATTATGGAGTAGGTTTGATGTCGTCTACAGCCACTATATGGTCGCCTATCGAATTTAAATGATTTGGTGTGGTTAGGCATTAAGATGTTGACTTCATAAATTGTGAAACTGAATTGAAATCGACACTTCATGAAAGCTATCAAAGATGTCAACCACCTTGGATGTGTTGATTATCAATATGTCGTATGATGTTCAGTATATAAACCAAACAGACTTGGTATTGTTCTACCTTATTTTATGTGTAGAAATGTGTTCGTCTAAGTTTTGATTCATCAATGGAGCTAGAATCATAAAGATATGGACGTGCCAAAGACCAAAGGATAATGGCAGTCGCAGTAGCAGCCAAGTCGGTTGACGGCTTCAATTTTTATTTTTTGTTTATTAGTTTTTAATTTTTTTTTAAATGTTAATGATTTTTTGTTTATGAAATATTGATGCCCATGAACAATTTGCTTTGTAGTTTTGGCGTTGTGTTGATTGTGATTTATTCAGATCCTACTTTTGTGGTTTGCTCTTACTGTGTCTCCGCTCATACGTGTAACTTCAAAATTGAATTAAAAACCAATTTTAGGTGTAAACCTGTCCAAATTCATAATCTTCTTTTTCATATTTTTATAATGAATTTTGGTGGTTCTATTCTATTTCATTGTGAGGTCGTTCGAAGCTTTAGTCTATTTGCACGATGATACTATATTTACGCTTATGGAATTACTATTACACAAGTTTGTGCATGCTAAGAGAATATAATGACATATAATGATCTTTAGTTCTCTTTGTGTGCATATAATAGGATATTCTCATTGGGATTCTATTAAGGCATGCTATGGATGATTGTAAGTTTGAGATTGAAAGCAAAACAATCAAGCAACATGGGACCTGCAATATTCGAGAAAATGAGAGTTCTCTAAAATGAAGCATGAGTGACAGTTTTTCGAGTCACCCAGACAGATTGTGGTAAGTTAGGACAAAGGAAAATTTGCCGCTGATCTGCCAAGAAAAGTAGGAACGGTAAACGAGTCGAGGGATGAAGTCTGGGCATTTATTAGAGATGAACTATAGTGGTAAGATCATTGTAAAATCCAACTTATTTTTTGCTATCATTTTTATCAAAGGCATTGGTGCGCCAAATTGGAAGTACCAAGACTGTTAAAATCTTATGCTAGATACATGGATCTTTATGATATAAAGGTGAAGCAAATATCGCTAAAGATTTACTACTAAGAGCATCAAATGGTCAAGATTGTGTTGTGGTGCATAAGGTTTTAGGATAGAACACTTGGGATAAGGTAGACGATAGAGCTACTCATGCTCAGCCCATCCCTCTTTGTATGATGTTTAACTTTGCAAAGGTGTGATTATTTTGGCCTGTAACTTGACATGACTCAGGGTTTCAGAGTACCTAGGTACATTATAAAGAGACAGTCGAAAAGTGCTCCCTAATAAGATACATTCATGTCATGATAGAGTGTCTAGGAGAATTCTAAGTTTTTAAGTATGATGTTGGGATTTCCTGCTTTTTATTTTGAATAAATCACATAGTAACTGTTTGGTTCAACTTAGTGTATGTTTTTGGTGGCAAAAAAATCTTCAATAGCTAGCAATGTTTGTTAAGCCCCAGCTCGCCTGTCTGATATAAGTACTTGCTCCCATATTGAATCTCTTTACTTCTATTGCCCTTTTTTGGTTAGTTGTTGTTATTGACAAACTATCTAATTTGCAGACCATAATACTTGGTATGAAAGACCACTCTTTCAGCGTTTCTTAAAGTGGATGGCACAACCCAATCATAATTCATAACAAGTTATCTGATTTTCTTGAGATATACTGCTTGACTACTATGACTAATGTATCATTCTGACTGTCATAGAGGAATAGATGTGTGTGTTAGACTGCTCCAAATTGGGTTTAAATATCCCTTTGTCCTCAGTTCTCACCGTCATAGAAGCTCTCAAGCTAGAAATGAATTTATTACTTTCTGACAATGTAGGATTCTATATGTTTACATGTTGAGTGCCATCTTACCCTTATCAGAAATGTGTACATCTGTTTTGGGACTTTTGGCCGCTGCTTATATGGTTTAACTAAGTTGAAACTTGAAACAAGAAACGGAGAGCGATACAACTTTGAAAATGGCTAACAATTTCCTTTAAGTGATTCTCCAGTTGCTAGCCCAAGCTATCTGATCTTCCAGCAAGAGCTTGAGCTTCCATGCATCAGACTTTGATTATCTTCAATGACCATTAAGGCTGGAAATGGAGTGGGTTTGGGTCAAATTCTCACTCAAAAGTCTTTACCATATCCGGATTTAGATATCTATATCCATTAGAAAACACCAGAAAATGTATTATTTTAATAATTTTCATATATAAATGTAAGATATGAATTAATATTTAGGCTTTAAAATATGAATTTTGTTCAAATGGTTTGGGGTTTCCGGATATTCGGGTAAGATAAATTGGATTCGGATATGGTTGATTTATATAAAATGAATTCGGATATGGGTCGAATTCAGGTTCAACCCATACCATTCCCAGCCCTAATGACCTCTGACAATCCTAACTGTAGCCTTTGAATCAGGTTTGCTGCAATTTATGTGCCATGGCATTTTGCTTGCAAAGCACTTTGACATTGAAAATTCTTATATGCAGCCTTCCCGTCAGCATTTGTCAATTAACAAGACTCTTATGCTATAAAAAGCTTTTGAAAGTAATCCAGCCTAAAACAGCAAGTGCAACAACACATTCAACACAATTAATAGTATGTTTGACAAAAATAACTGTGAATTTAGACATACTATTCTTACCACAAGTAGGCAACAAACTAATTCTAAAGTCTAATACATTTAAACCAATATTTTTCTTTTAAAACATTTGATATCAGCTATTAATGTAGCATGCCCGGCAATGGCTGGGCTAATTAGCTAGTATTATTAATTAACATACCTAAACTCTCTCTCTCTCTCTCTCTCTCTCTCTCTCTCTCTCTCTCTCTCTCTCTCTCTCTCTCTCTCTCTCTCTCTCTCTCTCTCTCTCTCTCTCTCTCTCTCTCTCTCTCTCTCCATTAAACAAATTCAAAGTTTAAAAACAAAATGTAATCAAAAGGTGTGGAGTGTAAAAACAATCAACTCTTCCTTCCCAAGCAGCTATCAATCTCTCCACACCTTTTGGCTACATTGTTTTTTATTGGATTTATGCTTTATCAAAGATGAACTATTGAAAAAAAAAATCTCTTTGTTGCAAAATCAATTAAATGAATTCAATTTCTTTATATTTTGAAATCAGATTATTTGTCTTTATGCTATTGTGCTTATTTGATGTGAAATGATTTGGGTGAAGATGGTGGCAAATTTCAATTATGTTGTCATTTATTCTAGGTTGAAACCCTACCTTCAAGATATTATCTATTTTCAAATAGTCTAATTTAGTTCATTCGCATGGAGAAGAGTATTTGAAACAACAATTTTGTATATAGTTACAAAAAAAATTGATTTATTCCACCAAAAGATCATAGCAAGTAATTTTAGATATAGCAAGTATATTATAAAAAAAAAAAAAAAAAAAAAACAATATGATTTTTAAAAACAACGATTTATGATCAAATTACTTGCTTTGAAATAGTCAAATTATTTGGCGAAATAACTTGGGTACGATTTTGGTATTTGCAGATTTTAATAGCATGGGTTTTGATACTTTGTTTAATTCTTTCTATCATTTAAGCTATATATGTCCTCAAGTCATCAAGCTTCGCACACATACACCAATGGATTAGTCTTTTTGGAGAACTCGCCTTTTTAAAAATACTCTGATGGGTATTTCCCTTTTTTTCTTTTTATGCATGTGTTTTTGTTAGTTTGTTTTGATGAAATTAAGGTTGATTAAATTGGCAGTTGAGGTATTATCAAAGATTTTGTCGAATCTAGAATGGAGTAGTCTAGAATGTTGATAGTTTTGAAATGCCGCTGGAAAGCTTAACAGTGCCAAATGATGGACTCCTGATAATTTACTTGAGTGGAATTTAGATATATAGCTTAATGTAGGATAGTGTAAATTTGCATACAAAGAATCAAAATATGTCTTCTTCTATAAAATAGTTTAGATATAGAAACCCAAAATATGATCCATAATTAGGCCTTCATTTGTTAGAAGAACCTGAATCCGAGCACGTTGAATTGCCCCAAGTTTTTTTAGATTCCCAAAAAGCCCAATGTTAAACAACAACCGAATCATCCACCGAAGGTCAGATTGGCGCGTCGAGTTCAAGATTAAATATATTGCTACTACAATACTATTATATCTACAATTTCCACGTTAGTGTTAGTGGGCACGCGATAGGGTTATTGATTGGTAGTTCACGAAAAGTAGTGTTTCAAAGTTTGGAAGTAGTCCAAGTACTTTTATTGGCGGATCAAACATTAAGTATAACTGAGCGGAGAGGAAGTCTTATTCTGCTATTATATTGTTAGTGTTATTCCTGGGTTTGAAATTCAATGTTCCCTATATTGTTCACTTTGCTATTCGTCCAATTTTGGATTGGGACAACTTTTTTGAATTCATTAGAGACAATGCACAGTCAAGTTAGCAACACAAACCCATTTATTGATAGATCATGGTAACATACAAAATCAATGTTGATTTCTCAACAATTGCATTTCCAGTTAACATCAACAACCTTCGTGTCTGTATTGGATGTTCAGGTGTATGGAAGACATGCAGATGATGGTGTGATGACGGTTTTTGACAAAACATGGAATTTTACATTAGGACAACATCACTTTTATTATTCTTTGACATTTTTTTTTCATTTATTAAGTGACACAATGAAATGTTGAATTTATAATGGTTGGATGCCATGAAATTATTTAGATTTTGCTGCATAAGTTAGCAATAATTGGCTACTATATTAGGATACACTACAACATAAATGACATTTCCCATCACTTAAAAAGTGATGTCAAAAGTATAAGACATCACTTTTGAGAGTGATGGGAATGGTGGCGACGTGAAAAGTCAGGGTTTTCCACATCACTTTTTAAACGATGTCCACAAGTGATGTTACTTCACATCACTTTTTAATTGATGTCCACAAGTGATGTTATAACTTTGCATCACTTTTTAATCGATATCCACAAGTGATGTTATAACATTTAACATCACTTAGGAAGTGACATTTCATTCATATTCCAAATTACTTATAAAGTGATTGAAATAACTCTATAAATCACTTTAAAAGTGATGTCCCATTTATCAAAATAAAAAAAAAATAATAATAATAAAAAATTGCCAATATCATCCCAATATAATACCATTTTCCTGGTAATTTATCATCAAATAATGATGAAATATATATTAAAATCACATTCTTCACACAAATATCATCTCCAATTACAAATATTACACTATATACAACAAATTGTAAAGAACCAACATATACCACCAAAATCTAATCTGCAGTACCGAAATGAGCCAAAGAGAACCACAATCACCCAACCAAGAACCTATCACAGCCTGGCTTGATGCAATCAATTTAAACCAAGAACATATCACAGCCTAACAAATCACTCTGTTTTCTTTTTTCTGCAGCATGAAACATTGTACTAGAAAATCAATGCAAATTTTATAAAAGGAAAATAAACAGACGGAACATCCACATAATATAGTACCTGAATGACAAAGGAAGTTCTGCATAAGATAATTACTTGTGTTCAAGATTAGGTCCAGCCCTGTGCCAAAAGCTAGTTGGAGGTTGAGTTAAAATAAAAACGTTGTCGTCCATTTTCCTGCATCATTAGTGAAGTAATCTAAAACTTGTGTCTTCCCAGAAAAAAAAACATTTAAATAGTTGTTAATGATTTGGGCAGTAACACCAATAGCATGTAAGCTGCACTAGTGCTTCAGGCTCCTATATAGTGTGCTAATCTTTTTCCAAATTACAGTACTCAAATTAGTGATGCAATTGATTAACCATCATGAGACTACCAGAAAGCTTACCACAATACGGATTGTGATGGAGACTGCATATACCGATTTGAACTCAAATTGTCTTTAAGCTCAACCCTGTAGTTCCCTGTGCAAAGATTGGAACCATTTATCAGAATCCAAGATAACTTATTAAAGAAAAGAAAAGATAGATAATCTTTAGTTGGTCAAAGTTATTTTCAGAACGAAAAATCACAACTGTTGGAAATGCCACTGGAAAATGCTCAGAATGCCCATTTGTATACTTACATACCTTCCTATTCTTGGTCTGCAATCATCTTAGCAACTAGGGGAATGGTCACAACGATCCCATATACGTGCAGATCATGTAAACTTAGGTTGTGTATGGTTGCTAGAATTCCTGAAATGGTATTGACACTGGTTACACCACCTGCATTGCCAAAATCACGAATACTAATTGAAAATAACACATTATTTAGATACTACATACTTATCTTGTAACGCCCCAAAATCAAATAAAGATTTCGAGGCGTTAATAAGACTACGTTCAATAATAATAATTTAAAATCAACGATAAACCATCATATTTTTTTTTCTACAAAAAAATCCGGCAGAGTTTCCTTTGTATCTTCAACATTTCATATACTTAAAACCTGTCGTCATAACCTGAAAATCAAAATAATCTAATATTCATATATCAACCCTTCCAAGTTATATATAACTTTACATAGTTAGAAAACCAAAACATATCTACCGCTAACTGATTTCTTACCTAAATCGGCATTTCACACTTGCACGTCACTCCCTGACGTCATAACTAAATTTTGGAAACAGTTGTACAACACATTTGAAATAAAAGTTAATTCATGCAATACAAGAGAAAGAATATGTAGGAGAATCGGGAAATGAGAGTGAAGGATGGGAATCACCTACACGGAGACACATGGTAAGGGCGAGACCTGAACACAAGATTTCGAAGGTGGAAGGCGTGCAAAATAACACTGGAAGTGTTAAAGTGAACTGTCAGAGAGATGGGCGCACGCCTATCCATCAAGCACTAGAAGCACAAACTGTAGATGGGAAAGAGTTACGAAATAAAAATCAGGAGAGCAGTAAACAAGAGGTACAGATGACACAAATGGAGATGCAAGTGGTGATGCATAAAGGTGAGAAGACTGAGAACTCCACAAAGCACGGTATGGGAGACAAGGAACAAGATGAGACACAAACAGCGAAAGCAAGGAATAGAATGGTCACAAAAAAAATACAAGGATCAGAACCAAAAAGAGTACCGTTATTAAGCCATGGGGACAAAAGATTAAAGCACTACACAGATAACAATGGCACAGATCCTAATCACATGAAGGGAATGAGTCAAGAAAACAAACGGTGTCGATGACAACCTCGACTGCTGGAGAGTGAAGGACTGTAACAACTAAGGACTAATGAGAAACATGACAGCTACTTGGGTAAACGTGGCTGGAGGTGAAAAGAAACCAGCAAGATGATATACGTTTACTGTGGAATGGGGACAACTTCAAGAGCGGGAAATTGATTTTAACACGAAATGAGGCTGCAGCTAGCACTGTTTACCATTTCCAAATAATAAGATTTTTTTATGCCACACAAGCATCACCAAAACCACAGAAGGAAGAAGTAAAATAACAAAATATATATTGCCGCTTAGACACAATGAAGGTACAAAAGAAAAAATTAATTGGCAAGTGCAACAAGCATAGATAAAGTTACTGTACAGTTTTAAGCAACTCATAGAATTGGAATGCAGAACACAAGAAAGATGGGGGCTAAATGAGTATTTAATAATGCATCAATACCTGAAACATCAAAAGTACCGCCTCCAAGGTCAAAGACTAAAATGGTTTCAACATTCTTTTTATCAAGCCCATATGCAAATGGAGCAACAGTAGGTTCATTGACAATACGAAGGACTTTTAATCCTGCAATACGACCGACATCCTTTGTTGTTGTCCTCTGGGAATTGTCAAAGTATGCAGGCACTATAACTACAGCTTTAGTCACCTTTGTATTGAAAAACTTTGACGTGTCATCAACAAGCTTTCTCAAGACCTAACACCAATAGAAAGATGTCAACATATCAGGCAAATATAAAAAGGAGATTAGAAGTGAAACACAAGAAACAGAAATAGTAGGAAACTCCAATTCCACTTAACTACCACAAAATCACAACTAAATTCAATTTGTTTGGGACAAAATACCATTTGGTGTAGGCATCCCCAAAATTCATAATCACTCAAGAATAAATTTAGTATCAGCTATATAGCTTTCTGCTTTTAAAAGCGCGTAACTCCAAAAGGAGCCATGAACCAGAGTCTGCAATACCCTCGACTCTTCCCTTTCCCCTCCTTCTTTATCCGGGCTTGGGACCGGCATTGTAAAGCTAGTGACAACTTTACAAAGGCAGAGTTAAAAAGTGTTGGCCTGCAAGAAGCAATAGAGAACAATTAGTATGGATATAGAGGCATACCTTGATCGATCCAAAGCCTTCCACTGCTATTGTTTCAAGACATCAAAAACCCGAACAAAAACCCAGTAATAATAACCAATTAAAACCAAAATTTGAGAGAAAAGGAGGCACCTTTTCTCCTTGGCCAGATGAGAGGCAAAAAATGATTCATTGAGATGTCCTAGATTTCAGATAAGGAAATGGAGACATTTGGAGAGGACAGGGAAGAGAACATAGGTTTCCAGGAGAACAACTTACTTTTTTTTTTCTAGTTAAATGACTGAAAAATAAGAATATGAAAAAGAAAACCATTTTTTCGAACTTCGAAGTATAAGTTAGGGGAAAATAGAGCCCTTGACCATTTTTCTCTTTTTTGGTTGCTCTTTTTGGTTTAGTATATGGTATTTTTTTTTAATGGTATTATATGGTCTTTCAATGCTAACTAGGGAAACCAAAGTATATTCAGCAAAATCACGGTTTTTTATTTTCTAATTTTCGTTTAAAGGAGGCTAGTCTAGCAAACCAAGTCTCGCCCTGTTTTATTTCTATTTAACCTAGTTTTTCGATGGTCTTTTTCTAACTAATTAACTTAATTAAGATGTATATTAATAATAACACTTCTGGAAGTCACATTATAAGTGATTTCGAAAACTTGACAAAGTCACTTTTAAAGTGATGTTCAATATATATATATATTACATCACTTTATAAGTGACATGGTGAGTGACAACACTTTTAAAGTGATGTTGAATACATAGATATTATATCACTTTATAAGTGACACAGCGAGTGTCGTAAAAAAGTGTTACTATATCACTATCACGACATTACTTATTAAAATGATGTTGTACAACTCTACTAAATCAGCTTTTCAAATAAGTGATGTTAAAAAAAGATTGTGATAATTATTACATCACATGCTGAGAAAAGTGATGTCATAGTTTTCATATGACATCACTTCGCTGAAAGTGATCTAAAATTAGTGATGTCATATGTCATATTTGTTGTAGTGATATTTGTGTTGCATTGTTAGGAGATTTGAGTTTTTATCATTGTGTTGGGAGTGCATATACCATCTTATTATTATTATGTTATTATTATTATTATTTATAAATTGCAAGGTATTATCTGCATGCATGCATTTACCAACACCTATCCAACAAATTTTTCTTTCATTTTATGTTTTCATCATTTTTTATGTTAAAAGTGTTTCGCTTATTGTAATTCTTCTCCTTTTTTTGCCTTTCTTCACAAGGCTCCTTGAATTGATTTGACGTGATATCTATTGTTTTGGTGCAAATACTTTCAAAGGGGTTCCCGTTATTGAAATAGCTATTAATTATAGCAAGGAGTAGGAGATGAATTGGCCGGTTCCTATTTTCTTATAATACCATTAGATACAAGTTTACATATCATCATAGAGTATTAAGGGTGGTACTACATTCGTAGTTTTTTGCAATATCCCATCTAATTTTGGAGATCATCACACTATTAGCTAATTTAGTCAGTTGACAACAGTGCCTAGGTCATACTCTATCTTGTAAGTAGTTTTCCTAATTTATTAGTGAATGAATGAATGCATATATAGGATCCCTAGAATCTCTTTGGTAGTGTATTTGATGTATACGTGGTACAATGTATTGAGATCCCTAGAATATGCATCTAACTTTTTTGTAGGCATTGTTTTGACAGTCTCATCTTTTTATGGTTTCCATTATCATTGACACATACTACCAATCTGTAGTAGAAATATGAGGCTTTTTCAATTTGTCAAATTTAATTAGATGACTTATCATGATGGTTGTTCTCAAGTGAATTTCAAAACATGCATAGTTGTTATTTTCATACATGGTAGAGAAGGGTAAGCTCTCTCATATATGTGCCCAATACCCCAATCTGTTTCCCTTTACATTTGTATATACTTGATACTTGCCAAATATCAAATATGTCATTATTGTGTAATATGTGTGGATGATCCAGAGATTTCACTGCAATTTATGTTATTTGTATGCCTTTTGTTTTTTTTAAAGTTCAATGCGGTATTCATTAGCAGTGCAATATGTCAATTTTTTGTTCTTAGATCAGTGCAGGTTCTGATGGCAATTGAATTTAAAAGCCTTTTTTATTTTCGTGATATTCTTCACCTCAATTTATTGGTAAGATTGACTGCGCACTTACATTTTATTTGTCAAATATGGGAAGATACTTTGAAATATTGAGTACCGACTTAATATACATATAAATGACATGAATTGGATGAGTACAATTATCATTTGAAACATCTTCTATTTTTGATAAATAGTTTTATATATATATTTGATTTGATTCTTTTCTTTTTTTACTATTGAAAATGAAATTCCCTTAGTAAAGTCTGAGACATATCACCATTAGTGCTCATGCCAAAATTAGTGCCAAAGTTATGAAAATGTTGTTTTTTAAGCAAAAAATATCATGTTTTAAGGCTAGACTAATCCCGAAAAGCTGACACAAGGGTGTACCTAGATCAATCTAATGATTCAATTAGTTCACAATTATTAGTGCTTTCTGTGGTATTTTGGTTTTCTACCTATAATAAAAGCAAAAAAATAAAAGATAAAGAAATAATTAGTGTTTTGACTGTGCATCATTGTCATTAATGTTTTGTTGATTTTAAAAAAAGTATTGATTTTCAATAGATATGGTGCTTCATGGGAAAGGCTGTATAATTTGTTAAGAAACTAAGATCAAGAAAAATATTGCAAAGGACCGGAATATATGTATCAGCTTTTAGTGATGGTGGTTTGTTATTGGCTCGTATGACACTAGCCCTTTTTTTCTTTTGTTCCAAGAACTTGGTATTACTACTTTGCATATCAAGCTTCGTGCCACTGGAGGGAACAAAACAAAGACCATTGGTCTGGAATGAAACCTAGTGTACACACAAAAGCATAAACACATTCTAGATGTTAGTGCATGGTAAGTGTACCAAAGATTCTTATATTAATACATATAAGGGTATGCCTAACCCTAGCTCAAAATTCAAAGAAAAAAAATATTCCAGATTTTAGATTTTTATCGTATGGAACTCCTTAAAGGTTCTCTCCAAACATGGGATGGGATACTCATAGTTATATACTCAACTCAAACTCCCAAGTGACCATTGCTCATTTAGGGTGATCAATATTGGGGTGGGTGAACACCAGCTAAAAGATTGTATAAAAGGGACATATTTGAATACAAAATTGACGGACCTATCATATCATGATAAAATTCAAATAAAGGAATTGCTTACTTGATTGACGAGTGCCTAGAACGGCCTTAGTGCCTTCTTCTTCGTTGTAATTGGGGGTTTTCTTTTTATGTGGAAGAAGAGGAAAATTTGCATTCAATTGAATAGATTTCAAAACCCCAAAAAATAAAAAACGTGTGTTTAAAAATAAATTACTAAAAAAACATACTAATCAATGGAATGCAAATTGTGAAAATAAATTTCGTTGATGAAATTGCTTCCTTCTTCGTTAGTGGAAGAGCACTTCAATTTTTTGAGGTTTAGAACTCCTGAGTTTTGGGTGTTTTAATCGAAAAAAATAGCTCGATTAATTAAAATAATATCAATTTATACAATTAAGAAAAACATTATCAAATCATGATATGGGTATATAAATTTTAAGTTTACTGGAGAAATTTATGCAATGCATTCAACAAATAGAAAGAGAGAGAATAGTAATCTGAACAAATCCACGTTGACACTATCATATTCCAAGTAGGCTATTGACGCCTTGACGGTAACCTGTCGGAAATGATTAGCTTGGACACCCAATCTCAATGCTACCTATCAGTCCATCATGTTGACTTAGGCACTGGACATTCTAACATCTTGCTATTGGGCATTGCCAAGCATTCAACTGAATTCGTATATTGAAGGCCAAACCCAACATATTAATCTGATTCACTTATGGATACCATGTCACTTGATTACATCATATCAATTTGACACTAACATAAATCTAGCACTTCAATTACTAAGTAGATGCTTCAAAATGAAAGCTAGTAGCTAGAAGTTCACTAACAGGTGCACGCTTCAATAAGGGTTCATATATGTTTCGATTTTTACCTATAAGATAACATCCTAATATCACTATAGAGTATAGACAATCCATTATTATGCAAACTTACCACTCTATCTTGAGTTTACAGAAAATAAAATTGCAAGACACATCATCTTGGTATTGCTTCGCAAGGTAACGATTATTAAAATATAAAATGACAACAAATGGAGCAAATTCAATAAAAAGAGAAGATGAATTATACGTACCTTGAGTGAGTATCAAATCGCCGAAGCATCAGCCCATCAGTCCACTTCTTCCTATGTAGGTTTGGCAGCATCTTACCCTCAAATTCATTAATTCTTCCTGAAATTATATTGATTGAGTAGTAATGCCTGTTCAACCCATAAATCAAATGATCTTTCCATTCATGGAGAATAACACACTTATACTGACAGTCTGATATGGTCAATTGTACGATATCATGTTTCTCTGTAAAAGACAGAGTCTAAGGAAATCGACACAATTCTCAGTGCAACAAAGGCTCTACATCATAGTTGTAAAAAGTAATATTATTTCAAAGTTTGCAAGAGGTTTGTTCAAAAGTGATTAATTGAAACTTTGAACAACGCCAAAAAACAATCCTTTGTCGAAATGAACGGAAACAAAATAGAACACTCAAGGAATGAGTGTACAGATCAATACGAGTAAAAAAAAGAGATCCCACATTTTTTCCCTATCATTAGCAACTACACCATCGCTAGTGATACATTAAGTTAGTTTACATGATTATCTTCTTGCGCCTCCATGATAGGCTGATTTTCGTCCAAATTGAGCGCCATATTTTGCTCGATCCCGCACTCCTTGTTGTTATTTCCATGTATTTCCCCAAAGAGTTTCTCAAGGCCCCTTCTTCCTAAATGAGATGATATCCCCAAGTTGGTTGCTAATGGCACCACCATGTATTTGATCCAATCGCGAGTGTCATTAGTGTTTTGGCAATTGTACATTCTCTTTGCAATTTCACTAACATTTTCTTCATTAATGCCCTCGTTCATCAACTGAGGGCGATCAACCAACACGGTATTGTCAAAGATCCAACCTCTACAGGTGCAGGTGCAATACTGTTAGATAGCTCAACACCATTTCCCCATAATACGTCGCCATGAACAGAGCCACCCATTCTTTTGGTTCTCACTTCACTTCCTCAATAACCAATATGGACCTCACACCTACTTCCCCAACCAAATCAACCATGCTTACCTTGTTGCTCTTGACTCCTTCTTGAGAGTGTTTTTGCATTAATCCTTTACCACCTTTTTGCGTAAATGTTGATGGACAGGAATCACAGGATTAGCTCAAATTAGGGCTGCAGGACTTCCAGATGCCTCGAGAGCCTCCTTTACACTTTCCCTAAATTCTCCCAACTTCCCCCATAAAACAGCTAATAACATTAGACCTCAAAATGGGAATGTTTATTCTGGAAATTAATGCAGATAAGGGTCAAGCCTAACCCTAAAATATTTATCAAAAAACAAAGGATCAAGCTGAACCTTGTAGACTATTGTACACTTGTACTGGGCTTCACAAATAGGATGAACGTGTCTGGAGAATAAACAAATTAACTGTACACATGAAAAGTGTCAAGGACTTGCCAAAAGGTACAGAGTAGTAATCAAGTTAAATTCAGCAAGGGTTCAGTTGGAAGGAGCCTAGAAATCCAGAAAAGGAAAGAAACTACAACAACCTAGATTAAGTAATAAATAAAGCATAATAAAATATTCTATAATTTCATTCAATTTTGTGCGTTATGCAATCACAACATAATCATAATTGAGAAATTGGTGCTAAGATTAATTCCTTCTATTATTAACTTATAGAATATAGTTATTTTTCCTGATTCATTGATCAATAAACCAATGCCACCCTGATCATGTAAGTTTTCATATTTACACAAAAAACACTGGATATTGGGACTACGACCTAGACACCATAAGGCTTAAGAAAGGATAGATTTGCATCATATTTATGTATCCAGCATCTGCCTCACCACTTTTATTAAAAATCCAAATTTCCATACAAGGGGCTTACTATAATTTAGGACTTGCTCCAAGGCGTCTTGTATATTATTAAATCAAATTATGCAATGAAATGGCTACCAAAAGCTAATGCAAGACTGTCAGTTGCATTCGTTTTCTTCTAATAAAAGAAATTCTTCACTTCATCATGATGTTAGAATAGTAAGTGGGAATCCAGTAAATATACACACCAGTTCAATAGCAGATACACCGACCAACACCTTTCAATGTTTTCGCTTTTACTCATAGAAATGCCCTTACTATTTACCCAAAGACATTGTATAACATAAAATTGCTTTTTCTTTGGCATTCAGAAAATACAAAAGACATATACTCAAGGAGTTAAACCCAGCTTATTCAACCAAAGAAGGAAGCACTTTTATAAGCATTTTGCAACTTACGTAAAGTAGCAAGAACCTCGTATTTTGGGAGCTTCCTGTGATTGAAAATGACGTCAGGACCTTCTCATATTTATAGTTGTGTGTCTATGTTAAATATATGTGTGTGTGCATGTGGGTTTGTGTGTATTTAAGTATATATGTAAAGAAAAAACTACTGCTAAATGGTGCTCTAATGTACCTAAAATTAAAAAATACATCACCCACTTGATATCCATCATAGATAATTCTTTGGCATTTTCCAGGAAACCACAGATAGAAACACGATAACTGTTTCCCAACCATTTTTTCGTAGTCAATTTAACAATAATCAGAAATAAACCTCGTTAATTCTGAAAATACAGAAACGAAATTAAGGGGTGTGATGTGACCTCTCAATATCATCAACTACTTGGATTGGACAATGATTTCTCTTGTAGAAGAAATCCACAGGAGTCACATATGAGGAAATAAATATAATTGAATTAAGAAATTGAGGAAAACAAAAGCTAGGGGAATTACTGTTGGAAATGTGAAGGAATTTGTGTCCTCATGGGTTTGAACCCATGACCTTTTGTATCTACTACACTCTAATGTGGGGGGCTTTAGTCCCACATTGGTTACTAAACTTAAGACTCTTAAGTTTATATTGGTTGTGTCCTTATGGAGGGATAGTGTAGAGAGATATAAGGAGGTGCTCGCGCGCACACAAGGCCTCCTTGGTTTGGGGGCTCTCGGGAGGTGGGAGCTCCAGAAATCCTTAGTGCGCGTGTGCCCACACACGTCGCGCGCAGGGGGGGATGCAAATCCACCCAATTGGGCTTCGCGTGGGTGCGAGTACTGGACTTGTTTTTGCGGAATCTTTTGGTCTTCTTTCCAAAACTAAAACTGTAACCGTCGTTTCAAAATCTTTCCTTACTGATTCGAGTCAAAACAATATCACGCTTTTTGCTCGCACATTAAAAACTGGAGTCGTGACTCTCGCCTTGAGTGGCGAGTGTCAGATCTATAAAACCAAACTCTCTCTTGTTTATCAAACAGGCTGAACACAGCTTACTGTTCTTAAAATCAAAACCCGCCCGGAGTTATCTTTGAGAGTTTCTACCGAAAGGTGTCATTGGTCGGTGACACGCTCATCCATTGTTGTATCCTGGGAGAGGCGGCGCTTTGAGGTCGGCAAAGAACCATACCGGCGGCGTTTTTCGTCTTAAGGAAATTGTGCCGAGCACAATCCTCAGTGATAAGTTTTACTTGCTTTCTTATTACTGTTTTTCGATACTATTTAACTACAATTACCTGTCGGGGTCTCTTCAAGAAAAAAAGCGATCAATTTGACTTGGAGTAACAGAACGTTTAGGCGAATAGAGTTGGAGCGAGCAGTTCAATTCGAACATCGAAGGCACGAGAATTGTTGCAACGGTTTAGAAGGGTAGATGATTTTTTTTTTCTTTTTCTTTTAGAGAGTTTGGGGTTTTAGGGTGGAGGGCGAACAATTAAAAAACCAAAGAAAAAGCAAAAACCGGGCGTTTCGCTTTGTTGTTCTTATAATTTGAAATCAAGGGTTTCTTGAGTTACTACTTTTGGAGGAGGGGCAGAGGGAGAAAAGAGAAATAAGGATAATAGACTTTCTCGAGTTTTTTGTTTTTTTATTTTTTTATGCGTACAAAAAGGCGTGTATTTCTTTTTTTTCCTACTGAATTCTTAGAAAAACTGAGGTGTCCTACTAATAAAAAACAAAGGGGCTGACGTGTTTCACTGGGAGCATTCTCGACTGTTAAGTATTAATGGTCTTTGATTTTGATGCTCTTTGATATGTAAAGCAAGGTTTTTGGGAAGAGAAAGCGATTAGGCTTATTAAAGTTGGTCTTAAATTTGGCATTTACAGTGCATACAATTCAAATGATGGTGTGGATTTTGTATTTTAATTCACTAACACATGAAATAACCAAAAGGGCCGGGCTTTTGCAATTATCAACAAAAACTAGGATTTGGGCTTTCGTATCTAACAAACTACAATCAGGAGGCCACATTTGATAACAAATTGGGTTAAGACCAAGGCCCAAAATATCGATATCGATGAATATATCGGTGTCCCCAAAAACCGATATATATCGGATATATCCATTTTTTTGGTGACCAGTCCAAACTATTTAAAATATCAGAAATATCAGAAATATCGGAAATATATCGAAAATATATTGGAAATATCGGATTTATATTAAAAAAATGGTCAAAAAGTCAACCTATATCGGAAATTTTGATATATATATCGGGAAAAAAAGGGTTCTATATTCGGTGGATATATGTCGGAAATATCGATATCGGTGTACCAAAATATCGATATATATCGGCGATATTTTGGTCCTTGGTCAAGACCACTATAGGCTTCAGTTGTAGAAATGGACGTTGGCTTTCACAAATTTATAGACCAAACCAAGTAAATTTATAGACTATGGTCATTTGGTTGTTCCTAAATGTCTTACATGGAAACTAATTGACTTAGTTGATATGGTTTTACAGCTTATGACAAGTGCACCTGTACAACCTGGTCCAATGGAGGTTGTGCATTACTATAGGTATAATTTAATATGTATTGAAATAATGAGTCTATTTCTTTGATGTTGGTAGATGTCTAGGACTACCTCGATCAACACAAGGTAGTAAGTGCACACAAGGACAAAGCATATTGGAGGTTTGCTTGGTGGTTGGATTGTTGAGTTATGCACATTGGTATGCTACTGTACTAAGCTAGAATGAGTCTTTGCTACTATATGATGAACACATTGCTACACAAAGCCCCAATTGATTGATGAGGCAAATAAAAAAATAAAATAAGAGAAGGTATCATCAATTTTGCTTCAGTAAAGTGGCAGAGTGATATGAATCTTTTAACCATTTTGTTAGGTGATATACAACACACGGAAGCGTAATGTGCTTTAAACCCAAACGTTTAAAGCATACAATGAAACAATCCCGGCATGGCCGGGTGAAATGCTAGTTAAGTAAAATCCAGTATATTGGAAATAAAGTGTTAAGCCATGCTTTAATTTAAGGACAATATGGATACCAATAATTTACAAAAACATAAAAAAGACCAAGTAGTCATTCTTAATAGTATTTAAGTGTTTTGATTCAATTATTCATTAAGGGTATTATGCGTAAGAAAAATACCCAGACGAATTTAAGAGGCCAGGTTAATTATAGTAGAAGCTACTAATAAAGATGGAGATATATATTAATTTAACATAAATTATACGATCTAGTCGGTTTACACTATAAACCGAAGTCATAACTAAACCACTCGGTTTTTTAATTTAAGAACTGAAAACTAAACCAAAACTTCAGTGAACAGTCAAAACAACGATTTGGTTTGGTTTCACGATTTTAGTTTTTTTTGTGTGAACAACCCTACAAACTACAATCAATCATGTTATATTTTGTCATTTTCATTCCAAAACCACGTCCTATCTAGCTAAAAATATTATTCATACTTATATTTAATTATTTATATTCTATATATAATTTCCCTTTTGGCTTCATTGGAGGATAAAACACTATCCATCTAATTATTTGTGTAGGACAAAATTGTAATTTGCACACATCAAGTTCCTAGTGTGCTTTTCATAAAATTGTAATTTTTAAGTTATTCACCTTAGGACAATAGTATATTTGAATTTCTTCATTAATAGACAGTGAGGTCCACTTCTCTTAATTTCTTAAAACATGCATACCTTCTATAAAAGGTGATTTTTTTTTTGCAATGTGGTCTATCTCCATTCTCCATGGCTGGCCTTGAGATTGTGATGGTTATAGGCACACTTTGATATATAGGCCTAAGTAAAAATGAAATATAGCTAGCAAAACATGTTACTAATTAAGGATTTTTTTGCTATTGTTTTTGTTAAATACATACGTTTAATAGTCATTTACACACAAATAATAGTGTGGTTCTCTAGTTGTAATGTTGAAGTCCTAACTCCTGTCCCGTCCAAGTTCCACCCTCCATAGTCTCTGTTTTGATCCAGATTATCTGAAATTTGTGTAGAAACCTGGCCCAAAACTTATAAAGTCATACTGCACCCATTGTTCGTGATTTCGAACGAAACCTCGGAATTCCGCCCAATATTTCGGTTTTTCAAAAAACCAAAATTCCAAATATATAGTCGAAATATTAATTATTTCAAAATCAATCGAAATTCCGAATATAATAGGGGTCGAAATTTAATGAATTTCGGTTTTTGGATTTGTCGGAATTCTGAAATTCCAAACTATGAATGCATCTCAACTGAGTGGGGTATTTTCTAGTTTTCTATGGGTTATGACTCCGGGCCCTAGGCTACCTAGACCACCTTACCCCCAAAAAGCGACTTTGTATATCTCAAAGTAATTCTCCCAGCTTTACTAATAAGTGAACCTCAAAGAGTTTAAGTCGATGGATTTTTCCTATTTTTGAGCAATACCCCCATAACTCACTAGTCCACAATCCACTACACATCTGAGTCAACTAAGATTGACTATTATCTCAATGTTCAAATGTTCAGGAAATGACTAGTGTCAAATGTTCACAACAATAAAGTCCCATGACTTTTCAAAAATCAAATTAGAGTTGAACCTATCCAAGGACATATTATCATTTCATGAAGTAATGTCAAATTTCATATCGATTCTCAGCACAATTGTACTTTTTATGTTTATTATTATTTTCTTGAACTGTTTTATCTGTGTCGAAAGCTGAGTTGTTTCTCATTTTTGTAATTAAATATTTTATAAATTAATTCTTATTTATGTTGATTTGATGTGAAAAGAAAAACACTACTACCCTATCATTTAGTAGTAGATTAGTTATATAGTTTCAAATAAAATTAGTCATCCTCTTGTATCCCAAAAATTAGTCATCCAAAGTTTTGAACTTCTTGGGGCGCTCCAAAACTAAGTCTAGCTCCAATCGTTTTGAAGGGGTCTACAAGCCGGTGTAAAACACCCTAAGCAAAGGACAAAGGTAGAAAGAAGAGGAGTTGCACGATAGGGACATAAATGAGCCTATTAGCCCAAGTCGTTGTATAGTAGTTGCCCCATTAACCGCTTGCGTTTTGTCCAAAATTTTATTGTGATTAAATTGTAGTGATGTTTGTACTATATAATGTTTATAAAAGGTAACTAAATACAAAGAAGATGTTTTTATGATTGGATGCGGTATCCCCATGAATTTCGAGAAAATCTCCGCTCCTTAAATTGAAAAGCTTCACTACGCCCATTTTTTTTTTTTTTTTTTTTTTGCACAAACTTTCCTTTCCATTAACCAAGAGCAAAAAGTTCGTACAGACATAACTAGACATCATAGAACCCAAGTTTCACTGCCGTAGGAACTTGGCTGTTACATACTATCGACAGATTAGACGACGCTGATGCTGCCATAAGATGGGCATGTTTGATCAGCTCTCTAGGACAAAAGACAATTTTACAGAAACTGAAACTAGTTTTGAGATGATGTATCTCTTGTAAAATTCCAACAGAAGACCAAGAAACATCTGCTGATACTCCATTCAGCTCTTGGACGATGCTCTTATTATCAGAACAGGCGACCACTTTGCTAAATGCAATTGAAACAAAATCTTTAAAGTAAAATGACCAGTCAATTCTTTCCTCTGTTACTACGGATGCGTCACTTAGGAAGTTAACATTTTAGAGCTAGTAATTAAGTAAAATCCAGTGTACTCAAGTCTCAAGGCATTAAGGCGCACCACTTTCTTTGTTGAGGTCTAGTAACATCATGGAAATATGAAAACTGAGGTCCATTTTCCAAAGTAAATAGGAAACTCTTTATGTGACAATTAAATTACCAAAACCAATTAGAGTACCGAGGCCCATTGCCAAATGCAACTAGGTGAAACGAGGTAAAGGAATTAAAATTCAAATACTTGAGAAGCTGGAAGAAGAAAAAGAATCGATTCAGTGTCCAAAAAAGCACACGCGTGGCACGTGAGGTAGTACTCTATAAATATGTTCCACACTTCCACTTGCGCGGCAACAAAATATTCAGACAAGTTTTCTCAGGGTTTATATTAAGAAGCTTCAAAAAGAAAAAAAATGTCTTTTTGGGGTAACTGATTTATTTGTTTTTGTTCATCCTTATGGTCAATGTATAGTTTTTTTTTTTTTTTTTTAAAGTTTCTGTGGGCTGGCTGGCTAAATGAGTGTGCATTTCAGGTGTTGAAATAAGACCAGGAAGGCCATATGTTCATATATTTGATGAAGCGCGTGGAAGGCTTCACGTTTCTCAGGTTAAATTACCCTTAAAATGCCCCCATCATTTTTTTTTGTCCTGTTTTTTTAGAGGATATAAACAAAAACAAATAACCTGGTAACGTTTCAACTTCGTCTAGCAGGTAGCAATGTTTTTAAAGAAAATGCATTCATCCCCATCTTACTTGTACCTCACTTCTTGCTCGGCACAATGGACTGGAAAAGTGATGTCCCAGTAGCAAAATGTCAGACTTAAAAATCAAAACGAAGTTACATGAAACACCATCATACACAAAGCATATTTTCATTACCAAATAAAAAGATTGGTTGAACTAAACTGAATTATCATCAATTACTGGGGTTAACATTCTCAAGGAAATAGTATTTGGGTGGCAATGGCTGAATCACCCAAGTAAATTTTCAAATAAATTGCAGCAATTTTTTTGACATTGACCCCATTTTCAAGTTGACCGTTCTATCATCCACTAAAATGGAAACGTCTGAATTCCATGAATAAAAAACCAATTAAACAACCAAATTGAAACGATCCAACTAAAAGTACTCAAAATTTTGTGAACAATTGATTACAACACATGTAAAATATGAAAGTTAAGATTCCAACAATGAGCCGGCGGGTGGTTTCAACGTTGATGCTATTGAGTCGTCAGTGGGAAAACCGTTTTGGTTTATGCTGGTGGTGGAGGACTGTCATATGTGGGTCAGTGTAGTTCTTTTGTTGTGTTTTGGCTTAAACTTTGGAGAAGAAGAGTGAGTTAACTCACTGATCTATTGTTTTGGAATAGTTAAGGCGTAACATATTCAAAAGGTGAACAAGTCATTTCTTTTGTTAGTATGCGGGTTAGGACGGTCCTAGCAATTCTCGTTTTTTTAAGTACATGATTTTCATTTATTTATTTGCTTTTGTTGTAGGCTACCATAGGTTTTAGTACAAATCTACAAAAGAGTATAGTTCAATGCAATGTTGGTGATAAGAGTCCTGTACTCCTGTGTCGTTTGATACCGGATAGGACTGAGTGTTGTGTTTTGGCTCTCGAGTTTGAGGAGGAGGATGAAGTCGTATTTTCTGTTATTGGCTCTCGAAGTGTGCACCTTACTGGATACTATCTTGGTAGAGGTTCTGCCCATATTCATGACAATGACGAGGATTAGTATCCTTCTTGGTTGGTTTTGTAAATCAATTGTAGAAATGAATGTGTTTTTCTTTATTTTTGGAGGTTTTTTGCTGGTTTCCCTTGACTTTATATATTAGTGATTTGCATGGTCGAGATCTAAATGAAAACGATAGCGAGAGGTCTAGTGAACAAGAAGAAGAATCTGATGATGACTTTATTGATGACGGTGAACTAGAAATTTTTCCACCATCTCCAGCACCAAAAAGTAAAGGTAGTTTTCTTACAAGTTTCTTTGTATATATTTTCACCTGCTGTCAGTATCTTTTCCCTGTTTGTGTGCATTGGAAATCAAACTTACCACGAATATGTACTAGTTGAGGTAAATGTCGGTTGTTGTTTTTGGCTTTTGTTTTTGATCTTTGCCTGTACAACAGGGTAATTAATTCTCTAATTTATTAAGTAGTACTATACTCCATCTTGCTCAAAAATTTGAACATCATCGAGTAATCATTCCTATGTATTAGATATATATTTCTTAAAGTAATTTTGCCACAATCCTCTATTTTGTGATTTGGTGGGGTGGAGCTCATTAAAAGATTCCTTCTCTATTTGGTGTCTAAATGGATATTTTCATCTGTCTTTATCAGTTTCTAGAAAGTTGTAAGTGTAGAATACTAGTCTCCCTACTGCCTTAATTCAGTGGAAGTTCTCAAGTGTAACAATGTTGATGACTTCTTCGTTATGGTTGTCCTTATAATCACTTTAGATTGAGAAAGCTTTTCTTGTTTAATCGTTTTATCTGATTGTTCTTGGCTTTTCTTTTTTGTGAGCATATGACATGATAACTAGAACATTTTCCTGTCTAAGATATTTCTGGTCTTTATCAGTTGTAATTGAGGACATACTGGAAGACGAGAGGCCTGCAAACACAAATGTGTTCCGTAAGCGTCTTAGGAGGAAATATCATGTAAGTGATTCTGAGAGTAACGACGATGTAAAGATTGTTCATAAGGCTGGTACAAGAATCTTTGATGTACCAAGTGAAGTTGAAGATGGTCGAACTGTTGAAGTAGACCATCAAATAGTTGTGGAAACTGAAGTAGAAAAGAAATCTGAGGAGAAAATAGTTGTGGAAACTAAACTGAAGCTGAAAATGCTGATGATCTAGTCACAAGTGCAAAAAAGAAGATTGAAGGAGTCCGTACTTGTGAAACAGAGAGGTCAGTTTGCATCAAAATAAATTTCTGGTTCGGTTTGGTTTCATCAAAATAAATCTCTTAAAAGCATTACTTTTCTTTTGTGGGAATCTGTAATGAACTTTCAAAGAGGTGTACCTGTTTTCAGTGTTTGAGAAGTTATCTGAGACTTATTCCACCTGTTAGGAAAGTCCCACCCAGCAAGCTAGAGACACAATGATAAAATATTCAACTGTCCTAGCATACTGCTAGACTCAATCTTCTTATATATAATAAAGTTGTTAATTAGTAAATGTCAGCAAATAGTCTAGAAAATCTGTCAAGAGTACAATGTATAAGTAGTACTTTGTTTTATTGTTCTTTCGTTCATATGACATTTAACTTCATTTTAAAATATAAGTTGCTTAAAAATGCTATCTTTGTTTGTGTGGTCTAATATGTGTAATTTGTACAATCAGGGAGGTTGAACAGCCAAATGCTTCCTCTCTTCCATATTTGGAGATTGGACATGAGAATACCGAGAAACGAAAGAAAAAGAAGAAAAAACGAGCCAGGGAAGGGAAAACTGGTGGAGTGAAGCATGATGAGAATAATAACATTTCCCAGGTGGAGCCTGTTAGAGATAAAGTCAATGAGAAGCCGTTCGCTCATAAGTGAGAATTGAGTTTTACTCTGTATCTCATCTCTTACGTGTTTAAACTGTGTCACCGTACATCTATTTCTTGTTGACACCCTTTACATGATTTTTCACCCCTATTGTGTGAGAAGGGGATGGAGTCTTTCCTATGTTCCTAGGATTCTACCATTGATTTAAACATACCTACTAGCGTATGGACATTTTTTTTTCTCACCTCTCAATTTTGTTTGTGTTTTTATAACATAGCCTAAGTTGGGCTAATGTTATATGCTGATGGTTTTTCTTTCCAGGACTGTAAATGAAAGTGCAGAAGTAAAAGAGAAATTTAATAAGAAAGTAGTCAAGGCAAGCAAGAAGAAAGATAAAGATGAGTTTGATCAAGTCACTGATGCGAAAAGCAAAAGTGTAGACGTTGGAGGCGATGAAGTAGAGAGGTAGGGAATCATAGTTATCCTATATTTATGGGTATTGGGTTAGCTGTTTCTCTTCTTTTCATTGTTTTGGTTTTGTGGCTGCACAGCTATGGAAAACAAATATCAGAGAGGGTTAATAGGATTATTGTAATAATTGCTATATAGAGCATACACGAGGGGATTTAAGTGGTATGAATTAATTGTTCTACTGTCAAAAAAAGGATTAAAACTTGAATTGCAATGAAACATCTTCTCCATTGTCCCTAAGTAAGTCTAAACAAAGTCTAATTGTGGAAGTGGTTTGCAAATATCTGTCTATTCAGGACTGAAGATGTAAGTGCTGAAGTAAAAGTGAAATCTGATGAGACAGTAGCCATGGAAGTTGCGAAGAAAGCTGAAGATGAAGATGATTTGTTGGTCTCTTCTCAGACCAAGACTCGTGGTCAAAGCACTGTACTTGAAGAGAAATCTGATGAGAAAGTAGTCATAGAAACTAAGAAAAAAGCTGAAGATGAAGATGATTTGTCTGTCGCTTCTCTGACAAAGACTCATGGTCTGAATGCCGAAGTAGAAGAGAAATCTGTTGAGAAAGTAGTCATAGAAACTAAGAAAAAAGCTGAAGACGAAGATTATTTGCCTGTCGCTTCTCTGACAAAGACTCATGGTCTGAATGCCGAAGTAGAAGAGAAATCTGATGAGAAAATAGTCATTGAAACTAAGAATGCCGAACATGATGATGATTTTCCAATCTCTTTTCTGTCTAAGACTCAAGCTCCAAGTGCTGAAGCAGAAGAGAAATCTGGTGAGACAGTAGTTGTGGAGATTAAGAAAAATGCTGAAGATGCTGGTGTTCTAGTCACAAGTGCAAAAAGGAAAATTGAAGAAGTCCAACATTGTGAAACAGAGAGGTCAGTGTTGCATCATAATACTATTTTGTTTCCTTTGTTTTGCCCTTCTCTTATTAAATGCAATGTTATTTTTTTGCTGATGGTTTGGAAAATAAACTTTCGAAGATGCTTACGTAGTACCTATCATTGAGAAGGTGCATATTAGACATATTCCTAATGCTAGATGAGTCTGACAATGAAGCTTTAGACCACATACTCCACTGTCCTAAATGCATCTCCAGCATACAGTTGAACATGTTCTTCTTGTACATAATTAAATTATTTATTTATAACTTTCAGCGATTAACTTGTTTACCTAGAAAGCGTGTAAAGAGTACAATATTAGTAGTGGTATGCTCTTTATTTGTACATGTATAATTTGATGTATTCTCTGTTTGGAAGTCCTAAATAAAAAAGGGTTAACTAGTATTACCCCCCCACTAGATGAGCCAATTAGGATTTCCCCCCCACTAGATGGGAAATTAGGGTCTCCCCCCTAAATACACAAAAAAAAAATCAAAGTGGGTTGACCAAATTTTTTTTGTGTGTATTTAGGGGGGAGACCCTAATTTCCCATCTAGTGGGGGGGAAATCCTAATTGGCTCATCTAGTGGGGGGGTAATACTAGTTCACCCAATAAAAAATTAAAAACTGTATCTTGACTGTTCCGTTTTGTTCGGTTCTTGGGAATCCATTGTATTTTGTCAAAAAGTGAGCATTCCTTTTTTAATATTACTTAAAATAAGACATGATATTGGGTGTCTAAATGTTGTCACAACATTCCGGGGTATGAACAGAGCCTAACACTTTGCGTGGTACTTCAAATGTATAGACGAAGTCATATTTTTAGTTCTCTGTTGAATGAACAGAAAAGGCCTAGCTTCTACTACCTAGGATCAAAGTATCAGATTTTACTATCTGTTCAGATTGCAAGAAGTGGTATATTGGATATGTTTCAATATGTCAACAGCCCTTCAAAAGATTATATTCATCTCGCACACGTGTACGCCTGTTTGTGTGTGGGTGGGTGGTTTGGTGCATTCGGAATATCCCAATTGTGTAGCCTTGTCTGTCTGTCTTGGTGCACATATGTGCGTCTGCATGCATTGTCATAAGTTCAATATTGTGTCTCTTGTGTGGCTTGGGGGGGTAGGCTCGTTTCATGTGTTCGTGCTTCTAATAAAAACAATTAAGATTCAAATATATTAAAAATCCAACCTTTTTGTGGTTTCTAGTATATTTGTCCTTTTCCTCTTGGTATACTCCAGTAATTACGAAAAAGCTAATGCAATGCAGCCTATGCTGTTGGATCTTTGGTGTACGTGGAAGAGGCGGTGCTTAACGATAGTGCTCTTTCTATTAGTTTCTTCTTATATAGACATTATCACTAAATATGAAAGGCAATGATATGGGCATGGACTGCAACAAATCTGCAGTTCAGAGGACAATGTTTTAGGGACCTAGTCTTCTTCAACTGTCATTTGTTACTTGAAAGTAATACAGCAGTTGGATACTGGAGTTTGTAATTGTCTGTGTTCTCACTGAAGTCTTTTGGGGTCCCCGTCATCCTAAAACTATGGTGTTTGCTAAAGCACATATGACTTTGAGGTCCAGTGCGGTGGGCTTCTATGGGTGCTGTGCACTATGGAATACTATCATTATCATTAGTACCAGTTATGACCTATGAACCGAAAGAAATAAAATTGATGCAACACATTGACTGTGCTGAATAGAACAAACATAGTTATTTCTTAAGTTCAAATGATGCTAGCTATACACACCTCAAGATGAGTTTTTTTTTTTTTTATTGTGGTCTAATGTTTGTAATCTGTACAAGCAGGGAGGTAGAACAATTAAATGGCTTCTCTCTACCATCTTTGGAGCTTGGACATGAAACTAAGGATAAACAAAAGAAACCGAAGAAGAAAGAACGGGCCAAAGAAGGGAAAAGTGGTGGCGTGGGGGATGACAAGGCTAATGACATCTCCCAGGAGTCTATTAGAGATGAAGTCAATGAGAAGCATATCACTCATAAGTAAGAATTGACTATCACTCTGTATGTCGTCTACTATAGTGTTTTAACTGTGATATATCGTACTCCTATCTTTTCTTGTTCACTATTTACATGATCAGCTGATAGTACTGATACCTGGGTTTTCTTATATTTTTCATCCCTTTATATCTTTTATGAAATTTTTTTCACTCATTTTTTGTTGTTTTATTTTATTTAGTTTTGTGCGAGTGAAAAAGATGATGACCTTTCCTTGTTTAGTGCTGTTCTACTAATATATTAAAAACACACAAACTTGCATATAGACATGTGTTTTTCATCTCTTTTAGCTTAGCAGGTCGTCACAAAGCCTATCTTCATATTTTCTTTCCAGGACTCAAAATGGAAGTGAAGTGAAAGAGAAATCTGATATGAAAGTAGTTGAGTCATGCAAGAAGAAAGATAAAGATGGCATTGATTTAGAAAATGAAGATAAAAATGATTTGCGAATCTCTTCTCTGTCCATGGCTAAAGGTCAAAGTTCTGAAGTAGAAGATAAATCTGACAAGAATGTAGTCATGGAATCTAAGAAGAAAGCTGAAGCTGGCGATGCTTTGCCAGTTAAAGAAGTCCAAGATTTTTGAAACAGAGAGGTCAGTTTGTGCATCATAGTACTTTTCTGGTTTGCTTTTGTTTGTCCTTTTGTTCTCAAATGCATTTTTTTTATTTGGGTGAAGCTGTGAAAAATTAACTTTTAAAGAGGTGTGCATAAATGCATAATACCAGTCATTTAGAGGGTGCTTATGAGACTTATTCCGCCTGATAGGTCCAACACAGCAGCTTTGGACAGCATACTCCACTGTCCCAAATCCATCTTGAGCATATGGTTGAACATGTTCTTCATATATATAATTAATTTAATCTTTAATCACTGAAGTGATTAACATTTTTAACTAGAAAATGCGTAAACAGTGCACTATAAGTACTAAGTAGTATGCTCTTTGTTTTACATGGACTAATAGAAATAATTACTGTTTGGGAGTCCCAAGTAGCGAATTACAAGCTTTAACTTATTGTTCTTTTTCTTTGTTTGCTCAAAAATGGAGCTTCCATTTGTTTAACCCTTTCTTAATGCGCTTAAAAGGCGTGAATTCATGGAAAAGAAAAAGCGCAGTCAGAATCTTACTGAATTAAGATACGATAAAGGGTGTCTAAATGCTGTCACAATTTTTGATACGAACACAGTCTAACAGTACGCAAAGCACTTCAAATGTATAAACCATATAGTGTTTTAAACTTTTTATATTATTGAATAATCAGAATTTGATAAACACACCTACCTTCTGCGTACCAAAAATACTTAAGTTATCCCCAACAATATGGGCATGGTCCGCAACGAACCTGCAGTGCAGAGGAGATCGCTCTGGGGACCTAGTGTTCAACTGTCATTTGACTCTTGAAAGTTTACTAAAAATGACAGGAGTTGGATACTGGAACTTGTTTATCTGCTTTAGGGTTTTGCACTGATGTATTGAGGGTATCCATCATCCTTATCATTCTATGACTATGGTTTTTCTGAGGCAGATGAATGCATTGAGGTCCATCCAAGGTAAGTCCTGGTTAGCACCAGGGATAGTGTGGGTGGGCGTTTAATGGTCATGTGTGCTGAAATCCATGAAGACTCTGTGTATTTGTTCATTATCATTAATAACTGTTTTGGCTTCTCAACCAAAAAAGGAAAAAAAGTAAAAAACTGATGCAATGCGTTGACTATGATAAATAAGTTAACTTTGCTGTTTTTTAAGTTTCTTTTGCCTGGTACTGCGGCTTCTTAAGTTCAAATGGTGTTAGCTTCAGTTTACATTTTATAACTATACACTGCTTGGGAATGCTAATTTCATATGCACGTCTAATGTGTAAATTGTAGAAGCAGGGAGGTTGTACAACCAACCAAATGCCAAACTTCGGAGGTTGGACAAGAAACTAATGAGAAACGAAAGAAAAGGAAGAGGAAAGAACGGACCAAACTAGGGAAAACTGGTGGAGTGGGGGATGATAAGACTGTTGATATCACCAAGGAGCAGCCTGTTAAAGAAGAACTCAAGGAGAAACCATTTACTCATAAGTGAGAACTCAGAATTGATTCTTGTCTTTTTTGTGTTCAATGTTCAAGCTCTGTTTTAGATTCCCTTGACATTTTCAGCTGATATCACTTATACCAGGATCTGTTTCCATGTTTTCATTTGTTCATCATTTATTCCTTTTTCGTATTTTTTCCCCTCTTTTGTTGTATCTCCTTTTTCTAATTGGTGCAAGTGAAGGTGACGACAATCCTTGCCTAGCTAGTTTCCTTGAATTATACTAACGCATTAAAATTACACACATAGGGATGTAGAAAGGGTTTAAATTTGTAGGTCATAACAAAGTCTAGCTCTGATGAACAATATTCTTTCTTTCCAGGACTAAAAGTGGAAGTGCTGAAGTAAAAGAGAAGTCCGATAACAAAGTTGTCAAGGCAAGCAAGAAGAAAGGTAAAGATGACATTGATCAAGTCATAGAGGCGAATAAGAAAAGTCCAGAAGCTAAAGACTGTGATGTAGAGAGGTAAGGGTTGGTATTTATTCTATTTCTGGGGGGATGTTGTTTTTGTCATCCTTTTTTGGTCATTCTTGAGGTTGTAAAGCTCTGGAAATTAAATTACAAAGATGGTTAATAGGTGTATATTAGTATTAAAGAGAAGATATCTGGGGGGATTCAAGGGGTTATGTGATGAACGTTCTACTAGTAAAAAAATAAATAAATGAGAAATAAATTAATTAAATAAATAAAATGTGAGGCTTATTACAGTCATATATCTTTTGCCACTGCCCCCAAGCAAGTCTGAACAAATCCTAACTCTGGAAATGGTTTGCCAATATTCTCTTACTCAGGACCGAAGATGGAAGTGTTGAAGTAAAAGAGAATTCTGTAAAGGAAGTCGTCAAGGCAAGGAAGAAGAATGCTGAAGATGGTGTTGATCACGTCACAGGTGTGAAAAAGAAAACTGTAGATGTGAAAGAATCTGAAACGGAAAGGTAAGAATTTGCCTTTATAATACTTTTTAGGGCTTGGTTTATCTAGTATTTCCTTGATTTTTTATAATTCTTTTAGGTATGTGTGACTTGTACTTTTATTTCATATTTTTTAAGGTTGTATTGAACTTATATGAAAAGGGTTGGTTGTAGTGAGCATATATGAAGTTTTTGGATTTAAGACACCTTCCCCCCTGCCCCATCACCAGCATGATACTGAACTTGATCTCTGTTGTTTAGAAACGGTACTGTGCATAAGCATTCTTCAGTTCTCTTACTTGGGTAAATAATGATATATGCAGTCTCCACTGGTTATCTTAGGTTTATATGTACTCTTTTTTGCCCCTTTCTCTTGTTAGTAGTCTTTTAATGCTACTGATCTTGGATGTATTGAAACTGGAAGAACATTATTTTTTGTTGTTTAAAGGTGGGGTAGGGGTAGAATAATAATTATAGTGAAAATTACAATAGTCTGTGGTATTGTGTATACCTGAAGCAAATGAATAGTAACTGTTTGACTGTTTTCTATTGTTCTGCATAGGATTGATGAAAATGCAAAAGCTGCCAATCTTGTTGCTGGGGAAAATACTGCCGAAAGAAAGAAAAAGAAAAAGAGGAAGATAGATAAGACACTTATTAGTGATGGAAATGCAAAAGCAAAGAAAGAATCTGCAATGGAAACTTAGAGAAAACAGATGGAGTACAAGAGAAAGCATGGGCATGGGCTCGAATTTTTGAGTTGGTAGACGTAATGTTATTTTTGCATATACAAGTCCTATTTTGGATCCGAAACTGATTTTGAGTTGGTCGGCACGTGGTGGACAACGTGTGATGTTAGTTTTTGCATATCTATTTTGGTTCCAGAACTGGCTGTGAAAAGTGGTTTAGTTTATTGAAAAACTTCATCTGATTTTTGTTGCTTTAAAATGCGAATGTGTTTTTTCTTATATTGCTCTTGAAGTGTTAACTGGCTGGAAATGATGTATGAAGTACGTCTCCAAAATGTTATGCTTACACTCCTACTTCCAGGGTTTGAGTTACAGATTACATTTCTGGGTTCGATTTAGGAAGTCACCTCTTACAAACTGCTGCAGGAATCAGTTTTAATCTCAAGTAGAGATTGTATGACGCAGAATCATAATTCATGATATTACGTATTTGGATTGCATTTCAGTGTGATTGGTCTGCCTAGTTAGTTTATAAGTATGCCGTATACGTTTTACTCAGAGAAGCTAGATGCCATGCGACTCTGAGTGTGGGTGAGAAACTATATGCAAACATTGTATAACTGTATAAGCGTAATTCCCATGATGCCCACGTCATTTTAAGTAGAAGTCAGCAGGTGAAATTGCCTTGTTTGAACCGCGAATCCTTCGTTTCCCGCCTCTCATTTATTTTCGAAAACCCCGCCCCTTCTAGATAACACCTTTCATTTCCTTTATTATTTAAATCCTAATAAGTATTAAGAGGACAGGTATTGTTTTTCAAGAGAGAGAGAGAGATGCCGATGACGTGGCATTTATTACCCGACGACGCTGGTGGAAACAATTACCAGTGGGTGGTAAATAATTCCGAGCAACAACAAACCCACGATGAAAACCGTAATAGTAATTATTGTCGTCTTCCTTCAGTGGAAGATCTCCTCTTTATTCAAGGTAAAAAAAAATATATATATATATTTCATTCAATTCCTCATTTTATTATTGTATTTTATTCAATTATTATAATAATAGGTCCTTCAAAACTATTTCAAAACACCTATGAAGATGACGATGAAAAGACACCTATGTTTCGTACTGGCTCTGGGAAATCAGTTGAGGTAAAAAAGTCTTCGGTTTTAAAAGCATTGTCTGTTCTAAACCACGATGTTGAAAAATCTTCAATGTTTCGGACCGGGTCAGGGAAAGCATTAACTGTTCTTAACGACGACAATGATTATGGTGGTACATGTCTTTTCATTAGCTTGCTCTTTTAGTATTTTTATTTTATTTTTTTATTTTGTAAAACAACTTTATGATGCGCGCAGGATCTTTCAAGCATTTGCAGAAAAATGTAAAGTCTCCTTCCATGATGAAAGTTGTTAACGATAATGATCATCATGTTGCTCATACAGGTGACTCATTCTATTTATAGTAATCCTTTGAATTTTGCCATAACTTGATATAGATAACGATTTACATCTGAAACACAATTCGAATAATTTCTTAAACATGTAATTGCTCTATTATACATACTATCTCTTGGTAAATGAAAGTTAAGAAAATAAAAAGGCTAGGTCAGCTCTAGAGAAATACAAGCCAAGAACGAGCAACTACTACTATAGGCATGCATTGTCTGAATAAATACGCAGTGCAGACCCATTGTCAAAAACCCCTAAAGTGAACATATACATTATTCAGGATTGTACATTTTCATTGTAATGTGCGTTTCTTTACCTAAAACAACAGTAGCATTGACTCTACATCTCAACTCAACCTTTCTTATGTCGTTGCTGATGAGAAAGAAAGCCAAAAAAAAACTTAGCTTTCACACGCTATGCAGGAAAAATGCATGCAACCGGAAATGGCTGCAATTTCTCTAACTCTCTCTTCCAGACTGGCTCTGGGAAAACGGTAAATGTATCTCCTGCTGGTATCGCCAGAGCCAAGACATTGTTGGGTTTAGGGGATGATTCTGATCAAGTTATTGCTGGTGGGAATCTGAAGAAGAGAGGGAGAGGGCATGTGAACGTTACTATGGATTCTAGATCGATTTTAAGACGTCCTGTTAATGGTCAGACTGATATTTATACAACAGAATTTGAATCAAAAGGACACCTTCCAGGCCACATGTCTTCTGATATGTGTAAATATTCAGGTAAGACACCTACAGTAAAATTCCAAACTGCAGGCGGAAGATCTATTTCAGTATCTAATGATGCATTGCAACGTGCAATGAGCCTTCTCGGTGACCCAGAGTTTGGAGATTTACCGATTAACGAAGGTGCAGATGGTCCACTTTTTTCATCTCTTAAAGAGAACAGTTTCACTAGGACTTCATTAAACAAGGAAGATGATGCTTTTGCTTCTCGTTTGCAACATGATCCTACAAAGGGCAAGTCTACTTCTGAGTATTTACTCCCTCCAAAGGGACCTTTCAAGGAAAACCCTGGGTATATAACCAATAGAGATTTCAGTTCAGACAATAAGGTTCATATGCAAGGTTGTGGAAAGGACTCTGTGTTTGAAGGACCCAGTAGGCCAGACGTGAGTGTATCCTCTAAGACTTCAAGCTTCAAATCTCTTAACCCCATTATGCATGTTGGGAAGTCTCTAGCAAAAGAAATTGGTCCAAGAACAATTTCACTAGGAAGGTCTTCAGGTGGGCCCCTTGTTGATATCTCAAACAACATTGACACAGCTTATGCAGATCAGAAACATTTTTCACGTGAAAAGAGGAATCTTGGCAAAAGAAGTTCAATTTCTCCATTCAAAATGCCCCGCAGTACCAGGTTTGTTGCAATTTATTTATTTCTTTTGTCGTGTTATTTGCCGTGAGTATTCTAATTCATTGCTGTATTCTAGGTTCTCCACCCCTCTGACTAGCAATATTTCTTTTCCGCGTAATGGTGAGTTTTAGAATAAACCTTTGGGAAGATACATCTCCTTTGTCTATCAGATGCGTGCTTTATCATTAAGAATTTCATTCTCGCAGGTTCAACCGCCTTGAAAGCTGAAGAGTCTTGTTGCAAAGGGAAGATTTCTGTTCGTTATCCATTTCAGGTTGCAAGAGCAACCGTTAAAGACTTCTTTGGCAGACCTCCGTGTCATACAAACCAGGTAATAATAGTGTCTTACATGAAAATATTTGCTTCTTTAGCATACTGTTTTTTTCGGTTTTAAATTTATTTATTTTGCATTGTTTTAGTTGGAGCATGTCCCACCTGAAGTGAGATGCATGAATGCGGAAAGTGCAGCAACATACATGTTCCATGATGCATCTCACTTGGATGGTATTGGTGCAGAAAGTTTTCACAACATGTTAGCTCAGTGTGGAGTCTCCATGCAATATGTATCCAGAGGGTAAGTTTTCCTACTTCATTTGCATCCTAACCATCATAGATTCATTTCAAAATTTTGCATGATCTCAAGACACCATGACCAAATTAGTTCTTGGCACGAGGAAAGCTTAAGTTGCCTTGTCAAGACTTAAAAGTAGTAGGTAAATGTTTAAACTTGTTGAGATGGGACAACTTTTCATGGTTTCTAAGGGGGGTTCCATAAGTTCAAGTTTTCTATAAATAAAATAATAAATGGGGACTCATGAAATCCTGATTGATGTGATGTCACTTGTTTTGGTGATTATCCGACCTTCATTCTGTTCAAACAATGCGTACAATAATGCCCAATTTTATTTTTTATTTTTTGAAAAGAATTATTTGTCGTTATATTGTTTCTGTAGTTGGGTTGAGAATCACTACAAGTGGATAGTTTGGAAACTTGCATGTTATGAACGAAGCTATCCAACTAAAGCTACTGGGAAATATTTAACAGTGTCCAATGTGCTTGAGGAATTGAAGTACAGGTATGTTTGGTTATCTTAGCATGTTCTTTTATATGATGTTTTGAAACTTCAATGGGAGCTTCATCAAATGAAAGAAGTGTGATGCTTTTTAAAATGATAGGTATGAGAGAGAAGTGAATCATGCTCATAGATCTGCTCTTAAGAGGATATTGGAAGGAGACGCATCACCTTCTTCAATGGTGGTTTTGTGCATTTCAGCTATTCGTTTTAACCCTCAAAAGAGGCTTGAGAAAGAATGTGTTATGGCTCCATCTGGAGACGGTAACAGGTTTACTGGCTCAAAAATGGCTGAAAACTGTGGTGTTGCAAAGATAGAGTTGACAGATGGGTGGTAAGCCAGTACTTATTTTTCTGTTCTGAGGTTTGAAATGCCTAGTCTATAATCTATACGATAGTTGATAGTAGCGCATTTTTGCAATACAGGTATGCTATGGATGCCATTTTGGACGTGCCTCTGTCAAAGCAACTTGTTGCTGGAAAGTTGTTTGTTGGCCAGAAACTTCGGGTAGTCCACTTTTCAAGTTTTTATTGTTATCTGATGTGGTTAGAGCCAATGAAGCAGGTTTAACATTTTATCTTACTGTGCATAAATGTTTCCTCGTGAAGATTTGGAGAGCAGGTTTATGTGGCTGGGTTGGGCCCATTTCATCCCTTGAGGTTATTTTTTGGCATATGATCCTTTCATTAGTATATGGTTGATGATTTTTCCAGTTCTTTGTACCTTTTTTCCTTGAAATTCTTCTCAGTCTCTCTTTATATGCTTTTTCAGCCATCTAAGACAGTTAGTTTACAGTTGCACATAAATGGGACCTACAGAGCACATTGGGCCGACAGATTAGGAATTTGTAAGGCTTTCCCAATTGCTTCTTCAATTCGTATTTCTTTTTAATATTATTGTATTAATGATATTTGGACTATTTTTTGTTTGTTTGAGCTATCTTGTTTTCTACTTCTACAGGCAGGAGCCCTGGAGCTCCATTGGCTTTCAGTTGCATCAAGAGTGGCGGTGGTTTGGTTCCTAAGACATTAGTTGGAGTCTCTCGAATATATCCTATTCTTTATAAGGAGAGGTAATATATATTTTACATAATTCTGTGATTTAGATGATGTTTTATTGCATAGGACCAACATCAGACGTGTCCGCTCATTCAGGCTAATAGATGGAGGGTCTGTTGTGAGATCAGAAATGATGGAGAACAAAATGCTGGAACTGTACAACCAGAAGTAAGCCCTTCGCCATATCTTCAAAATCACTTTTAGGAGGCATGACAGAATCAATTACTTCTGAATAATATTCATTCAGCACTCGTATTCTCTGTACTAGACCTCATGGAAGCCAATTTCACATTCTTTACCTCATGCTGGATAAGAAGTTAAGAACAATGTCTTGTTGAACATAAATGATTTGATGCTTTTCTTTTTCATTCTTTAATTCCTTTCTTCTGTGTTTTAGCTGCCAGTTTTGATTTACCTTTTTTTTCCCCATATAACAGGATAAATATTTTTATGTTTTTTGTCTGATAGATGTTCTGCTTTTTCTCTAACCTGGTGCAAAATATTATATAAATGTAACTGACCGTGGGTCCACAACCTTAAATCTTTTTACATAGTACAAAACTGATTACAGTATTTCTATGTATGTGCCCTTTGTAAAACTCTCAGTTGATTGCAGGCGTTCAACAATTGCAGAGGGTATCATATCTGAGTTTCAAAAGGATGTCTCCAGTTTTTACAGTAAGAACGAGAGTGATAGTGAAGAAGGGGCAAAAATAATGAAGATTCTGGAGAATGCTGCTGAGCCAGAAATGATAATGGCAGATATGAGTACAGAACAACTAACTTCTGTTGCCACTTACCAGGCAAAACAAGAGGTGGGTGGGATTCTTTAGAATTCATGTTGATAGATATATAAAGAACTCTAAGTTTGTGTAGGTGTAATCTCAGGCAATCAAGCAATCAGATGTGGAAAAGAAGATTGGGAAAGCCTTAGAAGATGCAGGCCTTAGTGAGAGACAGGTTACACCATTTATGAGAGTAAGAGTGGTTAGTTTGACTAATAAAGATTCCAAAAAGAAGGGTCGTGCTAAAGAGGGTTTGATAACAATCTGGAACCCAACCGAGAAGCAGGTGAGGCTGAATAGTTCTGCCTTATTCTTTTCCTTGTCTTGTTGATTCTTCAGATACCAAATTTTATGTTTTCCCTTTTTTCTGATCTATAGTAATATTTCTGTATTTCTTCGTATGTATGAGTTGGTTTTTTATGACATCCTTAGTTGGCAATCATCTTAATGGACCCATAGAGATAAGCTGAACAAGTCTTCCAATTAGAAGATTATCAGATGTTTTACAGTTTAACCATGCTCCTAGGATTAAGCTAGAAGTTCTGGAATGAGTCAATCTTTGAAGAATGATCTCCATGATGAGGAGTCACTTTTCACCAGCAGTCAGCCTTAACTCATCTTTTGTTTGTACCATGAAGGTGGTTGTCATCATAGGGTTCTGTCTCTCTAAACACACCCATCTGTTGTCATTATAGGGATCCATTTATGAATGTATTATGTACTCTCATATATGATACCTCAATACATACAAAGAGACATTATTTTTCCTCGGTAAAATGTAGTAATATGACAACCCAAAAGAACCAAAGATAAGATTCCATCACCATATTTAAGAAAGTAAGACGGTCCTGTGTAGCTACAAAGGTAAAACAACCCAAAAGAACCAAAAAATTCTCATACATACATACCTGCATGGGTGCATGCATGAATGCCTCCATAATAAACCCTACTGAAGGTGTGCAATACTAAATTACAAAAGTTAGACTATTGTCGAGAAGTTTCCATCCATAACGCTAGATGGCAGTGCTACGAAGGGGGTTAAAACCTGTTATCTATGAATCATACTATCCTAACTTGGATTGTGAGGGGTTTGGGTAAAAAGCTAAGTTACATTGACACGGATATGAAGTGTCTGACACAGTGAAATACCAAAAATTGAGGTATATATACAATGTGTGAACGTGTGTGTCAGGACATGGACACGTAGATATGTATCCGACACGGATTATTTTTGAAGTAGGATGTGTCCATGTAATATATAGCAGCTAAAAAGAGAAAGTGCCGGGGTATTAAAGAAGTTAGTAAGAAGAAACCTAGTATGAGCCTTTTTCAAGAGACTTAACAAGTTCTCTCAAAAGTGTGTCTGAGAGGTTTGGAGTAATCATAATATCGATCGTGTGGAGCTCCCTTTGGTTGGCTCCAAGGGCGAGGTGTGCATCCTTTTAGACAAGGATAGATTGGAGGTTTTCAATAATTTAGTTGGGTGTTTTCTGGTGTTCTCTATCGTCTGCATGTTTTTGGGAGAGGACAGTTCTAAAGTTGTGATTGCAGTTTATGGGCCTCCTAACAAGAATGATTTTCCCTCATTTTGGATTAAGCTTGTTGATGTTTATGCATTTAGCAGTGGTGGACCTTGGCGTACTTCTGGTGACTTTAATCTGATTAGATTCTCTCATGAGAAAGAAGGATGATGTCGCATTTGTCGTCATATGAGAGTTTTTGATGATTTTGTGAGATGTGAGCTCATAGACCTCCCTCTTGTGTAGTGTAAATTCACTTGGTCCAGGAAGGAGGTCCCTGCTCTTTCTAAGTTGGAGAGACTCATGCTTAATAGTGAGTGGGGAGAGGAATGGCCGTGCTTAATTCAATTTATTTACCGATTAAGGAAAAAAAAGTTTCCATCCATTTGATATTGGTTAATTTTGTCTATCTACCTTTAGTAGAATTACAATCACATGTATTTTTGTCCAAACTAAAATATATGAGATAGCACATGCAAAATAGGATTGGACAAATAGAAGCCAAAATCACACTTTCTTTCTATTTTACTCTCCCTCCTCTCTGCAAATCATAAAAACTCCATTAAAGGAGATCAAAAGAACTTCATGAACAGCAAAAAAAAAATGAAGATAAACTTCATTATATATTCCATTCACATATTGATTGGTTTTGCAGTGACAATGTTTGTCCTTTTTCGCTTCTTTCTTCTATGTTTTTGTACTCTTCATTATTATTATTATTATTATTATTTATTCTTTAAGATTGTGAAAGCGTCCTTAGAAATGTTTATTCTGTCGTGGTAACAGCAACATGAACTGGTGGAGGGTCAAGCTTACATTATTGGAGGGCTCATGCCGCCGAACTTTGATTCGGAAACAGTTTACTTACATGCAAGAGGATCTACAACATCGTGGCAAACTTTATCTCCCTTAGCCATTGCAAGTTTTGAGTAAGTCCATATATCTGAATATCTCTAATTTTTTTCATTAAAATTTGGTTCTAACAGAGAATTGTTTCCTGTAGACCGTTCTTCTCCGCTCGAAGACTAGTCTTCTTGTCAAACATGGATGAACTTCCTCAAGCCAGGTGAACCTTGCATCTTCCTGAGCAAAAGTTTGCGGCCTAGCATTTGAGAGCAACCAGCCAAGCATTCTCTAGAGTAATTTTTCACCATGCATGGTAGTTTGAATTGGACAATATTTGACTGACATTTTTCTAGAACCCGATAGATGAGTACTACTGTGTGGTGCAAAATTGCTTGAGAGAGCACTTTGCTCCCATGTGCATAGCTGCAAAATTTTGTTACATCTTCCCTCTTGGTATTGCTTCTGTTCTTTGATATTGGCCGAAGTACTTTTCATGATTAGTGATATTATTTCGTTTGGTGATGCAGTGAATTTGACATTGCTGCTGTAGTTGTTCATGTGGGAGAGGTTTATACCTGTGGGCACCAAAAGAGGCAGTGGGTGTTCGTAACTGATGGCTCCACACCAGTGTCTGAATCAAAAGAATCTCCCAATTCTTTGCTCGCTATTAGCTTCTGCACGCCCACTTTTGATAATGGCTCTTCTGTACCAATCAATTATGCCCTTGCCGGATCCACTGTGAGTACATGATTTTTTATTTTCTTTTACTTCTTTTGTCAATAAGATTCAATTCATTCCCTTATTTTTAGAAGTACATCATTTTACAATTAATGCACCATAGTAGCAAGATGCTACAAGGCCATCAAACGCACACCCAAATCCTGCAATCATATCCCAATTGCACATAAAATAAAATTAACTCCTCGGAACTAATACTATTAAATCCAAACTCCCTACTCTAAAGTTGTTATTGCATATAAATCATTTCTGTCCAATCTCATCAATCATTTCCAATTTTGAATTAAGTGGTGTGTAGAATAATCATATATAGTACTTGTTACCAAAGCTTAAGAGCGAAGGTAATGGATTGTGGAGTGGAAAACCTTAGTTGGTTAAGCTTAGCTGCAGTGTTGGATCATTAACTAAGTTATTAGAATGAATTTGGGGGGTTAATCAACCTCAGTAAAATACTATTAAAAGTTATAAAATTATACCACAGAAAATGAGATGGACATAACTTTGGATAAGTATGTTGGATGTTCATTGTCATGAGTAAGTATCATTTTTAATCTAATTCTAACAAATCCGTCGAAAAATAATTTACATTGGCGTAAATATTTAAATAGTAAAGGCAGGAAAAGATAGGGAAAGGTCAACGTTGGTGAATCAGGTTACAGTGAAAGACTGCAAAGAATGTCTTCACTAAAATCCAAGTGTCCAAGCCCTTTCTGTGCGCCGTCACCAGGACTCTTTAACAAGTCCCACATTAAGTAACGGAGGATTTTATTAGGCTTACTACGAATCCAAGTCTGGTGCCCTCAGGTGTGACAAAAAAACATGCAGTGAGTCACAATTATGTCAAACACATTCTTGATGATGCATTAATGACTATGCATCTGCTGAAGACGACCCAAATCATGCGTAACAGTACATCATTGCAGGGTTTGGTCATTCGTATCATTATATCTCTCATTAATTTGTGTTTCCTGTGATTATCTTTTCTCCTTTGTATTTTGTTTTGCCTTTGTCCTTCTGATCGACAAATTAGGTTCTTGTACCTCTCTTCCCACATTTTTGTAGATAAAAAAGTGAGTAAGATATATATATGTATAAATCTTACAACTATTTATCTCTTTCAGATTGGCTTCTGTAATATGATCAAACGAGAACCTGATCGCATGAATCATCTGTGGGTAGCAGAAGCAACAGATAATTCTACTTATTCATATAACTACGATATTCCTGGTTATTCTCATCTCAAGGAAGCTGCTGGCTCTGCCAGCAAATGGGCGAAGACCTCTCCTTTGGTATGAGTTACTAACTCTATTATGTTGCTAATAAGATACTTTCGTGGTGCTAATAGTTGTAACCTTCATCTTTGTGCAGGCCATTCAAAAACTTAAAAAGAAAATTTTATTTATTGTTGGCAAATGTGAAACTTAGCTGTAGACCGGACCTGTGTATCTGTATTGAAATGTAAGTGTATTGATTCTCTCCTTTCCACCCCACTCGTCCATTTATTCAATTACTTCCCAGCTCCATTTTTGATAAATCTGCGATGGCTTTGTCATATCTGTGAAACACAGCTTTATCTAGTTTCTGCGACTGAACAAATTAGTCTTATTATTCATGATTTCGGCCGGCATATTTCTGATAATTCTAGCATATTACTGTCCCTTTCCTACCTCAATACATCTTAAACAAAGCTGTATAAATTAATCACCTATAAAGCTAGAGACGAGAAACACTGCAAACAAAACCTCTTAAGAAAAAGAAAAGAGAAAGGTCACTTACTTTACACATTGACACTTGATGCATCCCTACAATCCGTGTAAAAAAGCACAAAGAAAAGTAATGACCCCTCAAAACAGGAGGCTCCGGCCTCCTCCCACAGGCATTTTCCCGTCTCCCTTTCTTTTCGTTGAATGCTTCAGACAATATACTGATCTCAATCTTCACATTAAATTAGCTTTTAACCTTATTGAGCTTCAATCTGCAAGTGAAGGGAGGTGGTGAAAACATATGCAGCTCATCCAACTGAGTCGGTTGAACAACAAACTAATGAAATGATAATCTCAACTTTTAATATCAAAACTTTTATTTATTGCAACATAAAAAAAAGGTACTGCTTTAATTTACAGTATAATTTATCTTGCCTACCACACCCTTGCAGATGAAATCGGTCCAAACCTTGAATGTGTCACTGGCTAGCAATGAGTTCAAACTCAACTTCAGTAACATCTCATGCTTCCATTATCCCTTTCAACCTGTTTTACTGAGAAAGCTACCTTCATGCCCCTTTGGAAACTGGTTTGTCTAAGGAATTCTTACTATCGTTGGTGCCATATGAAAGATCTGTTAGAATATGTGGAAGTGTATTGGAGAATATGTGGAAGTGTGTTGGATCAATACATTGGAATGATCTAGAATTATGATCAATATATATTGGAAGTGATTATAATTAGGATCTCTAATAGTCTAGAATATATATTCTAATTCTAGATCATTCCAATACATTGATCCAATACACTACCACATATTCTAACAAGATCTTGGTCTATTGAGTGAGAGAGTGTGTCGACCAAGATACTTTTGATATGCAACTTCAGCCCTCAAGTCACTTACTAAGGCATAAACTTTGAATAACGAATCTACATCCCTAATTAATGGTTATGCTTTGTTCAAGCTACTCTTAACCATGAGCTAAGTAGGAATTACTTTTAAAAACAACCTCAACTCCTAAATAAACTCCAAATATTTTTTCGTTGTTTATATTTATAAGAGAAACAGTTCGTGCATTGTGTTTATATTTATATACGCCAATCTCGTATATCTTCATGCACGTACTATCGTTGGTGCGTCAGGTGGTTTTTTTTAGAGATCTGTTGAAACTAATCACTTCAAATTTTCAGTTATTCGCCATGCGTCAGTAATTTTGAGGTCGAAAAGTTTCTGAATGAGCGGTTTGTTCAAATTGATGAGAAGACTACGTGTTTACTTTATCTATAACTAGCAATAATGCACAGCATGTGCTCTGCACGTGAAAAAAACAAAATCTCATGGAAGCGTACATGACGATTGTCTTTTATATTGGAAAAGTATACTACTAACTAAGAGAGATAAACTAAGATTAGACAATTAAGTAAAACTGAAGGGGCAATACATTGTACTTGGCACATAGAGTGCAATGTGTTAACTGTACACAGATTTAGTGTACATCAAGTTAATGAAATGAATAATCTACTACGGGCATAAAACTGCATACTTTTGCACATGTGTGGATGGTTGGCCTACACATTGTAGAAAACTGTCCTTTGAATGTTCAAAACCTTATAGAAAACCTGCTCCCACATAAATATTTCCTTGTTTGGTATTTTGAAGCAATAGTGCCATCGCATAAGTTTCAAACAACCTGTACAATGGCTGCTGCAAGAAAGGTGTATATTTGTTAAGTAACAAAAACAACTAAAAACGAATATCCATAGGTGGAACCATTATTTATTTATCTTTTTTTACTTTGTAATGATGAACAAAAAAAGTTATGTATAAAAGTTCTATAATGTTAGAACAGGGACCATATTAACTCCTATGCAAATGAGTTACATGGTCTAATCAATGAAATCTGGGATGGTATGAAGAATTGGACGACACTTACCAAAAAAACAATTCTTAACGTGAAATGTAGTAACACACCCTAGTTGTCCTGGGTTGCAGTTAGCAATGGAGGATGCCACTTGCACTACCTGATAGTTTCATGTTTGTAGTCTCTGGTTCTGAGCCCCAGCATAGTGAGAGTTGTTGAGTCCCCATTGTTCATGATGCTTTTAGCTACTTTGTTTGCACATTAATCCAATATGTACCTTCCCTTACTACCATTAGCTAGAGTGACACCCACAACAAGTCCAAAATTCCCTAATAATAAGGCTCGAGTGCTTGACCTTGGTATCTGCTCCTTGGAAGTTATTGAAATATTTGTCGAAGCTGAACACCATGCAAAACCATTGCCAAAGCTCCTATGTTATAGAATTGTCCCAAAAGTGGTGATGTACAGGTGGAACCACCAAAACCATTTAGTGTCGTAAAAATAAAGTGGAGTTCACAAAAAACTAAATAGAAAAGGTTTCCAACAAAGTAAACACCCCATGCCATAGTAAACTGCAAATCTAATGGAACGGAAGTGATATTTATTAAACAACAAAAATGATATAAAATAAGCCATAAGGATTAAAGCAATTGAAAAGTTGAATGCCTAGATATGGAGCAAACAAAGCAGCAATACATTGGCTGCAAAATGAAGTGGTTTTAAAAGCCGAAATAAGAAATAACAACATTTTAACACCTTAAGCATTGTAAGCTACAAGTAGCTACAACTCTAAATTGAAGGCACCTAAAAGCTTTTCACTCAATTATGAGCAAATGAACAAATGTTATGTTGAGAAATCAACTTTTATGGCTCAATAAACCAATGTATACTATGACATGCACATAACTGTTACTCTTCATGCCATGCAAAGGTAATAGGAAGCAAATATATAAACATTAAATGTTTAACAATATTTTTGAGTATGGCTACAGTGTTTACTTATAGACTCATTGCTAAAAAAAATGTACAATGACAAAAAAAAAAATACCTTCATTTAACTGAATATATATATATATATATATATATATATATATATATATATATATATATATATATATATATATATATATATATATATATATACTACTTGCAGCCAATGACCAAAAAAATGCACTTGAAGTGTCATTAACATTGGTTACTTGAAGTTTATGGACTACTTGCATTACTACCTAAAAGAGATGAACTTCCCACCAAGGGGATCCAAGAAACTCCATTTAATAATAATAAGGACGGGTTACTTCTTTGTGAGCATATATGAGAACATGTAAATGTAAGCTCGCCCAGGTTCATTCACAGTTTGAGCTCAAATTTGCTATTGTGACCTGTTCAATAGATTTCAACAAATGTGGGAATGCAATAGTCTTTATGTTTGAAAGCATTGAACCGAATATCGAGAACACAGCTAAAAGGATTCAAAGTCTCAAAGAGAAAGCCTAAAGAGAGTCTCAACTTTAGTGGCAAACTTTCTTGGTTTAAAATAGAGCTCCAAAGTGTATTTAAAAGATCAGTATGAAGAATTGTATATTTGTCAGAATTCAAATTGAAGAAATAGTAGCCTAGAACCTAATTGACACCCTATGGCCAAATAATCTTAAAGCCACTAAAAAGAGGGGAATTAAAATCAAGTCCAAGAACTAACAATAAAGCCAACACTCGTTTATAATGAAAAACGTTGATCAATCATTCTCCCATTCAAAGTATGCCCAAAAAAATACTAACGATAAAAGTAAGACTAAGCATGCCAACGAATGCTACCTATCAACGCAATCAAATTAAATATGATCTTAAAAAAAACAGAACTATAACAACACCATTGCATTGTTTTTGAACGTCGCCAAAGATGAGATATGCCAAACAGGAAAATCTACATTCTACAACACTCAAATAATAGTATTGCACCTAAATGAGAAACTAACAATTAGAGAATTCATATACAACTTAAGAAGACTTACGTGATTGTGACCCTCCTAAATAATATGTTTATCCAAGATATGTGCATTTTTGGGTTGCCATCTCCTAAAAGGGAAATGATTAGGACAAAGTCACCTATATGCTTTTAATATCATACTTTTTTTTTAACAAAAAATCTAATTTTATTAATACAAAAGGAAATCAATTTTTTGTGCAACGACATTTGCCGGTCAATGTACAAACAATATAATTCTGAAATTGATATAGTGATATTATAGTAACTATGCATAAACCCCTCTTATCTATTGCTTGTTCAACTCCTATGATTGTGGATGCGTAGAAGAATTGCTTCATGCATGCAGAGATTAGCTTTTCTTCATTGTAAAGTTAAAATGGTAAATGCAATACTAAGAAAAAGAATTTTTGTTTCACTTATGAATTTAAATTTCATGAGACATAGTATATCTAAAGTATGACTGCAGGAAATACTAGAAGGTGCTTATCACAAAAATATCTAAACGGAAAAATGATAGGAATCAATTTGTTCATAGATAAAGGGGAATGCATTAATATGAATAGAAATTCAAAAGTTCAAAAACGTTAATTCATCAAAAACTCTGTGAATAGTAGAGTGGAGGTGTGTTTTCGATCTCTGTGAAATTTAACGAGATTTCATGTTCAGTTGGTACTTAACTGTTTCCACTTCTGACCAAAATTTAACACAAAGCCTATTGGTATTACGATGTTCACCACATTTTTCTTACTAACAAATTCATCCCACGATGCACATCGCTGGGAAAGTGGAATTCATAACACAATCACTTCCGAATAATTAAGACTAATTCCAATTCACTAAGACGAAGGTTAAGAGCTAATCAAATTAATTATACATTCAAATCCTATAGCTTAGCCGCTTTCCACAGCTGCGTTTCACGCCTCTCAAATATATACCCAGATTTTATAACTTGAAAGTTTGCTCAATCAATGGCTTCCTCAGTTATATAAGTAATTTCGACCAGTTTATTCCCATCCTCATCTAAAACATCACCCCCTTTGAACCAAAAGTAATATTTTATTTGATGTGTATATGCTTATTGGATTTAATTATACATTGCAAGAAAGAGAGAGAGTACCTGCGAAGGAGTCTTTGACTCTTTGTCAAGTTCTGGTGGAAGCCTAATATCTGCTATGTATGGCTTGTAGTTTGTTGCTTATGGCTTTTGCTGTTAATTGGAGCCAATAAGAATCATGTCTTTAGGTACCTTAGGAAAAACAAACTCCAAAAGAACTACTATTATTTTATAAAACCCCTCCAGTAAATGCTATTATTGCTATGGCAGTTGATTTAGTTAGTGGAGATGGTGAGGTTTGCCTGAGCACAAAAAATTATTGGAATTGCTATTGTATTGCTAAACAATGACCATGGAAGACCACCTAATTCAAAATGACACATGAAATGCGAAAATGTTATGAGGGTGCATGTCAGAGTAACCTCTGTAAGTTTGTTCCTCAGTTGTTGAGCAATTTCACACTGCTCCATATTCAAAGCACACTGCCATTTGTAAAATACGTTAGACAATAATTTTCTAGGAAGAAAAAGGTATGCCAGAAATCAAACTAATTAATCTTTTACAAAGTTAATCAAATAACCACCATTTTCTTGATTAAAAATTAGACAAAATCAATAGAAACACAATCAGATAAAAGTGAATAAATACCTGCAAATCATCAGAAAGATACTTGTGCTTCATGGAAAGATTCATGGCACGCTTGAGCCGCTCGTTCCTAGTATCAATGATTTCATGAAGAAGCTTTGCAAGCGCTTCTTTAATGTCCATATCCTCCTTAGGGCCATACTGATCTTCAAATCGAATCCCAATAAACACACAATAAACAAGCCAATCTTATATACCCAAAAAATGATGAGGTAACGATGCCGAATTAGGACTTGGTTTGGTTCATCTTTTGGAATCTATGCAAGTTAAATGCGCACTTGATCGCTACTTCCAAAAATGGTCGAGATTAAAAAAAATAAAAGTACAAATGATATCTTAGAATTCGACACACAAGAGTGCATGGCTATGATTTATATATAATTTAAGAAAATATAAGATTGGGGAGAAGAATCAAGAATGGACTCTTAACATATTTTGATTAAACAATTGTTGTTCCTACAGACTTGAATATGTGGTTAAACCTCCCAAAATCTATAAGATAGATAGTTTGGTGAATGTTCCATCTATAGATGTAAAAGGATATGAACCGAAGTATCTTACCTTCTCTATAAAACATGGGAATTTTAATGTTGGTTAAGGAGCGTCCTCGCAATGGGCAATGGCAAGTATTTTTTTCCCCGTGACATTACTTAGCAGTCGGAACCAGAAACAGCCACTTAATTATGGGCTGTGATTTCTGTGATTAACGGTTCAGATAAAATCCGAACTACAATGTTTGTAAAATATATAACATAAATGAATTCGAGGTCGATTTGCTTCCATACGCTCGCAGATACCACTCCCCATGTATAGTAATTATAATATAGGAAATGAATAATAAAGCACCTGCATAGCTGCACTATAGTATTATAGTTTCGGCCATTGCTTCATAAGCTATTGTGAATCCTTACTCCATCGTCTTCCCTGCATGACTCGGATTTATCTTTAATTTATAAGCTATTATATTGCAGAGCTTGTTCTTGAGGCTTTAATTTATCTTTTGAATGTTTGGTTTATATATACAAAAACATTTAGTTCACATTGGATTGTGCAATTAAGTGTAGTAACATCATTTCCATTGCTTGATTTAACCTTGTGTTTCCATAGGTAATGCTGAGCTGTCTTCTAGGTTCCAGTTGCTTCTGAAAATCACTATTATAGCTCAGAGTCCAATGTTATAGCTCTGATATTTTTGATATATCTAGGTTTTTTGGTACATCGAGATATTCACCGAATTCGATATTTTGGTCCTTGGTATAGGCTATAGACTGTATATAGGCCCTAAACCGAAAACCTAGCATATAATTTTTTTTGTGCAAGATCTCGAATTATACACGATTACTTCTTGAAATGAATTTATCAATTGAATTTTGTCATGTATGTATAATTTTGAAGGAATGCATGTATGTGCATAACTTGAGATAATGCTTGTGGTCCTTTTGCTTAGTCGCTTTATGACTTCGATTTAATCTAAAGAAATGGTCACTCAATTTTGACTACTCTCTTGAGTATCTATTTTGCCATCACCAATATATTACAAACTAAACTATGCTAAGAGTAGAGCATTCATATGTACAATTTCAACTAGGAAGAGAGTGTATGTCAAAAGGATTGGCATTTTGGGTGCGTGTTAGGTTAGGACGTGGTAAGTGGTTCTAGTTAAATGACATATGCAGACAATAGGGAGTATGTAATTGGACATGTAATCATTACAATCAAAATTATAAAATGATATGCTACAGCAGGCACCAAATGATCTACTGACCTAGTAACTTATATGAAAACCATGTGGGAAGTACTTTAGATGAGATTGTTTGCTGGTACATTTTCCTTCATTTAGATCAGTGTAATAAAGTTAGATCGTGCAACTGTTACCATTACATCAGTACCAACACAAACACTTCCCATCAACTTTGTTCTTCTGCGCGCCTAGCATTAAAGGCCACATCCATTCACAAACTTCTCACAACGGACTTGCCCCTTGGGGTGAATGGTGAAGAATCATCATCTGAACCATACAACTCTTCGTAAAAAGTGCCCCTCTTAGGCACACTCATCCTTGACAAATCACTAGTTTTCATTGTCACACTAGTTCTCATATATTCTCACAACTTCACTTCAGTACTTCAGCACACTCCAAAATCAAAGTTTCAATTTTGAAACAGAGAAATCAACAATGGCGATCTGAAAAAGTAAGTTCATTGATATTTAATATTTGTAATTAAGCTTTTTGTATACGTATCTCAGTGGGAAAGATGATGAACAGATGTATTGGCGTATTGCAGTTGTTATTATATATGATTGCAAAGTTACTTCATTTTTACATATTCTCTTCATCACACGCATGGTCATCTTCTAGATCCGCTACAACAACAAAAGTTTCACACTTACAATTTTAGTTACAGACTTTTAGACACTAAAGTGACAGCCTTTTGGTATGTTGCTTCATTATCCTTGGCAAAGTGTGACCAGGGACGGAGCCAGGAATCTAACCTAGAGGGGCAAGTGTATACGCATAATCAAAATACAGGAACGGCTTAACGGAGCCAGAAATCTGACCTAGGGTGGGGGAGTGCTTATACTATTTTAGAAAATGAAATAGCATGAAACGTGTTTATCACTTTGACCATGTAATTAATAAGGGATAACAAAACGTAGTAGTAGATTAAACATACTCCGGGTGCTTGAGGGGTCTCTATCATTGGTAAACTGCTCTTTTGAACAAGTTGTTGACATATGGATGATGAAATTTTTTAAAGTAAAGGAGTTGATAAGAGCCCAAAATTGTAGTTTTAACCCCTTAACAATAATACTTTTAGACTAATTATGCGAGTAATAAATAAGAGTTAATCCTGATTACGTGCTTTTATGTATTTCAGGCATTGGAGTCAATTATGTGTAGAAATGTGTCACTTTGGCGAGATAAAATAGTAAGGGTTGGTTGCCAAGAAGTTCTGTGATTAAAGGCCAAGATTCAAAGAGAAAAAGCCTTTTTAAAGCCCGGTCAAAGCTGAAAAGTCAAAGTCAACGCGGGCAGAAACAGTGCACAAAAGTAAGCAGAACTTCCGAAGGCCGTATCTTTGGACTCAGACCTCGGAATTGGGCCTACCTTATGTCAAAATGACCGGCTAGGAAAGAGCTTTCCAATGGTCCAAGACTTGACCCAATCAGAGGAGCAAAAGTTGACAAAACGTCTGTTGAAGTCAAATCCAGTTGAAAATGCCTATGTGGACTGAAGAAATTGGGTTTTGGGCTCGATTTTTCTGTCCAAAACATGGCTCATCAGTCCATGCACGAAAATGTGGATATGGTCTCCTCCATTTCAACACACAAGACTTAACTCTTAAGCATTCTAGTTTGTAGGTAGCCATTGGAGAATAGTTTTAGATCTAGCTTTTTTAGACTCCATTGATTAGTTTTTATTATCTTGTTTTAAATTCAGTAGTTGAATCGGTATTGTTATTTTATTCATTAGATCAATAAAGTCAGTTAGTTTTTCATAATCTAGTTTCAATTCATTAAATCATTGTAGTTTCAATTCATAGATTTAGTTATTTATCATTATTAGTTTCAATTAAATCTTGCACGAGTAGATTTCCATTTAGTTCAAAAAAGCAAATTTAGAATCTTTATATCATGTCTTGCTTAAATTCATATAGAAATGATAGTTTTATGAATCAAGGCTAAACCTCCATTAGAGGGGTTTGAGGAAGCCTTGATGAAAACTTGATTGTGTAGTGTAGAAATAGTTGTAAGAGTCTATTCCACTCTAGAAGGTAGTTGATTTGCCATGAGAATGGGTTGAACTTCCTCACATGCTAGTCATTAGTTGGTAGAGATTGTCATGAATGATTAGGGATTAGAATGACCAATTCTTATTGTAAGAACGTAAGAATTGGATTACAACAATCTATGCTAGTCTATTAAGTTGGATTCAAGGTGGAATAAAATTCACCTAATTTTTTATCTAGATTCAAATCTTAATATTTAGTAGTCGAATTATCGTATCTTGTTAGTATAATTATCATCGTAGTATAATTTTTGTGTTACTCTCACCGACTTTGGATAGATTGATAATCTTAGTAAACGTTAATTCTAAAGAACTAGGAGTGGAACGAATTCTCTACTCCACTTAGTGCAATAACATCGAGAGTGTAGAAAACTTTGATAATCCCTTCACACAAATTAGTTTTAGTTTTACTTGCGTTGAGTTTAATCGCTTATTCGTAGGTAAAACTATTCATTTTACTTTTATCAGGAGTTTGGGCCAAGCAGTTTACTATATTGAAATAACAAATATTGCAGTCATGTTACACGATTTCACCTATGATAATTCGAACAAACGGAGAGATCATACTACTATGTAATGACAGGTATCTGGTTTCTTATAACACCGAAACTGACAAGCAAACTATGAAAGTTATTTCCAACAACAAAAGCAGGAACCAAGTTCACATATTTCCAATTGATGGTAACTTTTTATCACTAATATCAGCTTATGGAGCAGAGAATAACACCGAGAAGAACTTTCAGAGGAAGATTAAAAGAAAGCCGGTTTATGGAGCAGAGAATAAAACTGAGAAAAACTTTTTTTGGAAGATAAAAAGAAGCGTAAAAAGAAAGAAAACGACTGCCATAACAAAGTTCATATTTAATATATATTAGCAAGTGATATCCTCTACTGATGACTGACCTATGCAGGTTTGTCATGACTTTTACCTTGGCTACCAGCCTTGCATATGGGTACCAACTGTAATACCCTATAAATTTATAATAGGTTGGCCACCCCCAATATAAATTTAAGGAGCATTAATTGTTAAATATCAAACTTAGCATATAAGAACTCAAAAATAAGAAAAATATTTGCAAAACATTTAATCTCATAATTGATGATCAAAGGGTTTAGCATATAGTCTTCTCAAAAAAAATATTTACAAGTCATGGCACCTCATAAAGAAGCCCTTTCCAAAAACACAAAAGAAGAACATATGACTCCCCGTTACGTACATCTAATCAAAGGTTAGGAGTCATTTGAGCAGAGTAGGTCCCCAACTCTCATAAGTGTATCGACCTTAACGAGGCTGAGTCCAAGAACCTGCAACAACTATAAGTGGTTAAACCTCAATATAAGCAAGCTTACCCAAAAGCTTAGGACCTACTTAGCAATAGAACCATATTTTGCATATTAGTTAACACTTCATTTAACTTATCCTAGAAAATGATTCAGAATTTATTTTCAACACCACACGATAAGAGTACGACTTGTAATACTTAATATCAAAGAAAAATGGTTATCATTAACCATGGGTAACAAATCCAAACATAAGAAACTAAAAAAAACAAATATCTCAGAAACTATGACAAGCCCACGTCCCGTAGCTCTTATTGACTATGGCTACAGTGGGATCCATTTGTCAAATTTAAACCACGACAAGTCCACATCTAGTAGTACTTATTGACATCGACTACGGCGGGATCCTTTTGCCGGAAATCAACCACATACATATAGCACACTCATTAACTTTAACAAAGCTAAATATGCAAATAAACATGAACCTATATAAAATAAAACATCACATGTAGATATTGAAAGTCCACTAGCTTCAAACACAATCGAGTATTCGAGTGTCATAACTTGTCAAAAAATAAAATAAAATAAAATGATCAATTTCAGCAACGTCAGAAAAACAGTTTCTGGTCTGCGCAGTCTTGGGAAACAATTCATATATAATTGAATACAACTCCAAATCAGTCAAATCCAAATCCTGTGAAATTCAGACACATAGATCTAGATTTAGTCTCAAGGAACTTTTATCTAATTAAGTACCTAAGTCATTATAATACCTGACTAAACCTCAAGTTTTGGGAATGTCAGAAAAACGGTTTCTGGTCTGCGCAGTCATAGGAAACAATTCATATGAAATTAAATACAAATCCAAATCAGTCAAATACAAATCCTGTGAAATTCAGACACATAGATCTAGATTTAGTCTTAAGGAACTTTTATCTAATTAAGTACCTAAGTCATTGTAATACCTGACTAAACCTCAAGTTTTGGGAATGTCAGAAAAATGATTTCTGGTCTGCGCAGTAATAGGAAACAATTCATATGAAACTAAATACAACTCCAAATCAGTCAAATCCAAATTCTAAGAAATCCAGACACATAGGTGAAGCTTCATTCTCATCGTGGTGACTCCATTGCCCCTTGACCAAGTGAATGCTCTTCGATCTAAGATTATGAATTTTCTTGTCCATTATACAATATGGATGTTCTTCGTACGTTGTGTCATCCTGAAGTTCAATCTCACTAAGGTCGATGTGGTGATGGCGAGCGTCCTCTCTTAAGAACTTTTTCAACATAGACACGTGAAAGACGTTATGCATCATAGATAACTGAATAGGAAGCGACAGCATGTACGCTAGTGGTCTGACTGCCATAACAAAGTTCCTGTTTAATATTAGCAAGTGAAATCTTCTACTGATGACTAACCTATGCAGGTTTGTCATGACTTTTTCCTTGGCTACCAGCCTTGCATATGGGTTTTGGGGAAGTCCGGAAGACCTATGTGGGTAACCTTTCGGGTGATGGAATAGGGATGCTTGATTAACCTTTGTATTCATCGACATTCCCCATTTACTTAGGTGCACTACATTTTCAAAAGCTTCCTGTCAAACCGACTCTTATTTCAATCCGTGTTGGACCGATCTTGGTGGTCTTCTTTGTTAAGGAAATGGCTTTAAGTGTTTCATACTTTCATCTATGCAGATACTTCAGGATTAGTAAGACTTCTGTTCACGTGATTGGGCTGATGGAATTCTTGAAGTCTCTAGGAGACTTTAATAGGACCGTCCCAGAAACAAAACTAGACACCTACAATGAGAAAATTATCTACATAGATCAAACACCTTACCTGAGTAGTATTAGTGCACTGACGGACGAGAGTATAAAATAAGATAAACCTTTTCTTTTTCCTTTGGTCAAAATCCAGAGGATTAATATAGTGTCAAAGAAGTAATCAGTTTTACAGAACAAACTCTTTTTAGCTCCTTGCCCCCCCTCCCCCCCCCACGGCCCCACCCCAAAATAATAATAATAATAATAATAAAAAATATATAAATAAAACAATAAAGAAAAAATACAGAAAAAAATTCAACATATATATAAAGGTTATCTACTAATCATAGAAAACATATAAGCATACCTAGTGCTTTGAGATCAGCCACTCTTGATATGAGATAATTAATCAGAGCACCGTCTTCAAATTTAGCAATATGGTAACCTCTGAAAATGCTTTTTACAGTGACTGTATCTTCTTATTGAGTTCAGCCAGCTCCTTCTCCTTGCCACTCAATTTAATAGTCAAGGTAATGCCAACTTTCTTCAACACCAAAACACTTTTTAGTAAAAACTCGAGAAACTTGAATTTGTTTTTAGACCCTTCAAAATTTTGCATCTCAATGCACTTCAGTTGACGAAGCTTGCAAGTAAATGATAACTCTGCATCCCAATCTCCTCTCTCATCTTCAGGCCGAATAATTATCTGATAAAAACAATTAGTAAAGCAACAGTACAATTTGTGTTTCTACAATTTGTTTCTTTTATTTTTCTACCGTTACTACTTTTTCCCCTTGTTCCAATAATTAGCAACATGTACAAAAGAGGTAAACAGAACAGATGTAATAGGCATCCCTAGTGAGACTTTTATTTATTTGTTTATATTTTAAGTAGCAATGTTGGCCTGTATAATAAAACCCCAGTTAGAGTGGTTTAGAGTTCTAGTTATTAAGGGGTAGTATTATTATATATAGGTTTTGTAGCCTTCTTTGTCAATGAGTTATTAGAAAAAAAATTATAATTTTTGAAAGATCATGATAGTGAATATTAAATTGAGTTGAAACCCTAGTTGTTGATTTGTTATATATTATTCCGCTGCGTTTGATGAACTTAGTAGTTGGTAACTTTAAGCTTGTATAACTACAAGATAAGAGTTGAAAAAACCTGAAATATGATACAGTAATCGATCAATATCTCGGTTCTTTCCAAGACAAGAGTTTCTAAAAGTGGGAAAACCTCTAACATTTTTTCCAATGAATAGATGTAAGATTTGTCACACCATTCTGTAAGCTTCAGATACTTCAAACTTTGGACTGAAACTGGCACCCCTTCCAACATATTCGGCAATTCTTCAAAAACTTGACAATGAAAAAGAGAGCAATCTAGAAACAACTACTTCACAGGTAAAATTTTGACAGTGAGGAAGTGCTTGACAAAAGGTGTTTTTCCCATATGCAACAACTGAATTATTCGAGGAGAGCATCTATATATCAACCATTTACAACCTAGCAAAGTTACAAACCATTGGAATTCGACACCATAGCTTTAATCAAGAGAGGGGGTATTCCTCGGAGAAAGGTACCTCAGTATAGAGATTGTCTAAATTGGCATTTAAGTTTGTAGTCAACAAATCTGTTATGTCACCCGACATACTTATTTAAAAGCAGTGTTAGTTCAAAATTCTTGTGTTCCAAACTTCTTGACCAAAAATAAAAAAGAAAAGAAATCATAAAGCACATTTGTTTTCCCAATGTTCTGAAAGCTTTATACAATTGAAATAAGAACCGTTCTCACTAATAAAAAAAAAGTACACAATGCTAGCCGAAGCCATTTTCACAATAGAGAAAGATGAAAGAAAACATACTTGAAAGCCATGTCCTGATAGAGTAAGCGACTTTGCAGTAGTGATTCCTTTTAGGATGCTACTCAAACATCTACCAAATGAAATATTGCGGGTTACCATGTAATACACATATGTCTCAATCTCAGCAGTAACTAGAGCTGAAAGATTCTCCAAGGTATAGTTTTTGTAGGTATAGCCAATGCATTTGAGTGATGCGAGACTGGGTGCCGCAGATATCTTAATCGAGGTATTATAATTATATCCTTCATAAATATTCTCCAGCTACAAGTACTTAAGTTTAGGACCAGATATTGCAAGCCTTTTAACCCTAATATGGCCACAATATTCAATAATAAAACTTTCCACAATTGGCAAGTCCAAAACTAAATCCCCATGACTATTGCTCGGAAGCAAGATCCCAAATAATTCCAAAGTTTTAACTCGGCTAGAAAAATAGAGTGTTTCTAAAGACAGAATAGATACACCACCAAGTCTAAGCACTTAAACTTGTCGTTTTTTAGCATAAGTAACCTATCTATCAATCAGTCTGGAATCAGCATATTCGGCAGAGAGGAAAAACAGATCTAACTTGTCTATATCAGATCCATCTTGGAGAAATAAAACCGTGTCTACAGTTTGGGATTACGTCCATTCCAACGATTCGTCCAAGAATGTTCATGAAACTTAAGAGTTCGGACTGATCGCCATAGGTTTGTCCATCTTTTGGAAATAAGGCTTGTTTGGAGAACTTCTTTCATGTCCATGAAAGAGAGGATGTGATGAATAAGTGGTTCGTGTAAGCCACTGATTCTATCTTCATTGTTCATATTCATTAACTTCTTGTTGGCAACAGTGGAATTGGATGAAGAAGAATTCCCTTCAACTTCCATCTCAATATTTTCAAACTAAATCCTCCAAAGGTAGATGAACCATAACCATAGATTCTAAAACAAAACACATTACCATATTACACTAGATAACTGGAAGCAGTGGGGGCGTGAGCAGAGGTGGAGAAGAGAAAGGGAGAGATAGGTTTGTGGTGGGGAGAGAGAGAGTTGGGTTTGGTTGAGAAGGAAGGAGGGAGCGGGAGAGGGAAGGAGAAATTGCTCGAGGATGAGGACAGATAGAAACCAACCAAAATACTTTTTGGGTCACATACCCCGTCGGCCAAGATCGTTAGGTCTGCCTCACTTGATAATTATTATAAAGTAATAATAATAATCAAGTCAAGAGCTTAACGATCTTGAAGAAGAAGGGGTTATATAGATAACTCTTGCTAAGCGATGGGGCGGAGCGGAGGGTGGAGAAGAGAGAGGCGAATTTTTGAAAGTCCGACAAGATGAATGAATGTAAAACTGTTTACATGTCACCAAACAGTATGTAATCAAACGTTTAGGAACATAGGATGGTAAATAGAATTCACCTCTTAGGCTTATAATCAAACATGTCCTAGGGAGCTTCTAAAATTGCTCCAACTAATATACAATTTTCTAACACACAAAGAAAAAAAAAATCATTGGAAACAGATTGGAAATAACATATGACAATGCTTCAAACATCAAACTTATGAATAAGACATGACCCACAATATAAAAACAAATACGTATAGAAAAATAAAATAGATGGAACAAATCATTCAATATACATTTAGAACCTAAGACTATCTCAAATAGTGGTGAAATAAAAAAAAAATCACGACCCACTTCTTTGCAAGGGAAAATTTTCATTCTAAAATTCCCATACAAATAATGAGAGTGAAAAAAATTTCATTGGAAAATCTACAATTAATTGGCGAAACTTTAGTCAAGTGAGCGGAACAAACGATCTAGGCTGACGGGGGGTGGGTACGTGGGACAAAAGGGAGTTTGGTTGGTTTCTGTCTGTCCTCAATCTCCCTCCTTCACTCTTCCTCTCCATCTCCCTCCTTCCTTCTCAACCAAGCCCAACTGTCTCTCTCCCCACTACAAGCCCCCATTGCTTACAGTTATCTAGTATTAATTGATGATAACCATAAAGCTGAAGGGGAATTAAAACCATATAGGACCTCACAAACTTAGAATTTTGAAGAGGAGTAAAAGAAAGGATTGTACCTTTGATTGTTGCTTTTAATCACCGTTGGCTCTAAAATCGCACTGTGTCTGGCGACAGTTATATCAAAATTACCCAAATTACCAAGGGTAGGAATATTCACGAGATGGATTTCACCTAACTAGTTTTGAGCACGTGGCTATGCCACGCGTCTATACTACAATTCGTCTGTTTTACCAAACTTTTTTACAAAAACCTTAAGACGTTTTTGCCCCTAAACTCTACCAATTATTAGTATAATATCTAAATGTTTATTTTGTAATTTAAGATGCCAAATAGGGACAGAATAGTCTAAATAGATTATCTTGATTTAGACAACTCAATCAAAAAGTTTGCCAACACCAATTATCAAGTCAGCTTTTATATTTATCTTTTAACCCTTATAATCTCTTCAATATTACAATAATATTTAATTAACTCTATTGTAATTTTAGATAGATACTGGGGACAAAAAAGTCCAAAGAAATATAAATGAAGTTGTCTTTTGTGCGCATGGATTTTCCATAGCTATCCAGCTCACTCCCCTACGCCTCATTACAACGTAGAGTAGATTTTAAGTAAAGTGGACCACAAGCGACAAGCCTGACGTGGACTAAGTGTTTAGGTGGACCAATTATATTCTATTGTCCACGGGACAGCTTTTTCATGTATGTCTACAAATTCGATCTCCTGAAAAAATGTAGGGGAGATTGAGAAGGCGTGTGAGGACTGTGTTGATAGACATGTTGTAATGATGGGAACCGGTAGCTGTGGTTAGTAGCTTGCGGCAGTGATTAGTAGCTTCTTGGGCAGTGATCGTGCAAAGTACATTCCCGGTAATGATTGCCTCTAGAAGATAGGATAAGGCATGGCATAGACCGATCTGCGTAGTGATACGATCTGTTCTGGAGCGATCTAGTAGCTCGTGGGGAATTAGTATTGTAGATGTTGGTTATTTTGGGACTACGACCTGATGATTTGTTGGATAGGGAATGGCTGCACTCTTCTTGGGATAAGAGTTCCCTACGTATCAAGTTTCTCGGGGTAAACTTGAATCAAGCCTTACATAGTTTATCTCTCTTTATTTATGGATGTGTGCTTGAACCATTATGGATTGTAGATCCACCTTGTATGCTATCTTGATGATTCACCATTACTCTGATGTTACAAAGTAAATGTCTCCTTGATTGTTGCATTGACTAAGCTCCAGGATTGCGCTAGTTGATATCTTTCCATGAAATGGTCAGAATTCTTTGCCGGTAACGACACGGGTGTTGGGTCGTTAATGCGATCTGATGTGGTGGGACGAGCTGAAGTAAGACGTCCTGCCTTGTGGACACGTGCTCTATAGTGTAGAACGGAGGGTACTTACACAACCCCCTTTATTTTTTATTCGTTCTGTGGACATTTGTTGCATGTGGAAAGAACGGTTTAAAAAGTAAAGATTTGAAAGCACGTGTCTGACAGCTATTTTGTTTTGAAATAAGGTTTTAGGGAATGTGCGCGAACTATTTGGGCTGGATTTGTGGGCCCGAAGTTACGGCGATTTGTGGGCGTATAATGATTTAGGTTTTGGGAACACGAAACATTTTGATTGTCTCGAGGTGTTTGGGCAGTTGATGGCTTTTTGACTTGTTAGAAGCTTTTTGTTTGTTCATTTTTCAACCAAAGGAAAAAAATAAAGACAATAATCTAGAGTGAAAAAGAAAAAAAAAGAAAGAGAGAAAGAAAGAAAAAGAAAAACTTCTCGTCCAACTTGAATCAGGTTCGTCTTTCAACTTTAAAAATTTAAGCTTTCTTTCTTTCTTTGATTGTGCAATGTCTATGACTAGTGATAGTTTGAGTGGTGAGGCTAAAGTTAATGAATGGAGAGAGAGAACTGTAAGTGAAAAAGTTGAGTAGAGGGTTTGTAGTGGTGATGAGGCTTCGTCATCTTCCTATTTGGAGACGGTGGATGAGAGAAAGCCTAGGTCGGTGGATTGTTACACTGCTTTGAGGAAGGAGTTTGGTTGGGTGAAATCCGACCTGGTCATGTATGATCTGGCTGGGGAGAAGAATTTGTATACTAACAACTATGTTCGTTGGGGTGGAGGAGTAGTTATTTGTTATGGGCATTTGAAGGCTGGGATGATGCTGCCCTTTTCCGGTCTTACTGTGGAGGTGCTGAATTTTTTTGGGGAAAGCCCCTTGTCAGCTCGTGGGGAACAGCTAAAGGATTCTCCATATGTTAGATTTGTTGAATGACAGGGGCTATAACATCTGTTAAAGCGATGTGACGGAGCACTTTGTTGTGAGGAGGTCGGGTAGTGTGAACTTTAGTTTTCATGTTTATAAGGGGAAGTCTCCTGTTATTGTGGGGGTGAGTAAGGTAGATATTGTTAGCTATAGGTAGATATTGCCCTCCTGGTTTGGAGATTGATAAACGTGTTGTACAACCTTGTGGTAGCCTCATGTTGTAGGTCGTAATGTGTGTGTTTTAAATTGTAATTTAGGTGTTCTGATTTATTTGGTTTGTTTTTGCAGAAGTTACAATCCGTGATCGTACGAAGAATGGTGTGCTTGAAAGGTTTGCTTGTTTGAGTTTGGAGGATAAGCAGGCTTTGTTGGGGGAGGTTGCGCATTACTTTAAGAGGCGTGGAGGGAAGAAAATCAACTGTAAAAGGCTGGAGCAAAAGGCTAGGGCTCGCAAGGTAGTGGTTGAACTTTCTGATTCTAGCTCGGAATCTGCCATAGAGAGGGAGAGTCAAAAGAAAGCACTTGTTTCTGAAGTGAGAAAGAGTGGAGGTGCTGGTGGCAGCCATTCTAGAGCGGCGAGGACGGCTGGAGGGGTGACGCCTTCTAGAAGTTCTGAGCTGAGTGACGCAAATCGTTTGTTATCCCAACGTTCTGAGTTGGGTGACACAAATCGTTTGGCATCACAACGTTCTGAGCTGGGTGATGCAAATCGCTTGGCGTCCCAACATTCTGAGCTAGAAGATGTGGCACGCTCTGCGTCTAACCGCTTCTCCTCTGGTGATGCAGATCATTCTGCATCCAACTGCTTCTCCTCTGGAGATGCGGGTGCTGGAAGCACTGGTGGTGCTGCAGGTGACAGTGCTGGTAGGAGATTGATACTCCCACTTCGTTCCGCAAGCCTAATCTAAAAAGGCATTCCGAAGTGGTTGAGTCGGATGTAGCTGCTGATGTTGGGGTGGTTGACGCCCGAGGAAAGGAGAAAGTTGGTGAGGTTGACAGTACTGTCCTTGATAGGCTGGTTACTTATGAGGACCACTACAGTTTGTTGCCGAAGTTTGTTGTAAATGGTGACTGTAGCTTCAAGTCCTCTTTGGTTGGTGCGGCGTTGTTGGATAGTATTGCGCTTGCTAGGGATAGGCGCAAGCTGGATAGTAAGGGCCTAGACTTGAACTTTGTGGAGATGGAAAGGTCGTTGTGCTATGTGAGTATTTCTTCCGTTCTGAGCTTGCTTTTTTTGGGTCATTGTTGATATTTATCCATTATAATGTCTATATTTGTTATCTTGTTTGCTAGGTTCTGGCAATGTATCAGAAGTTGAAGGATATGGTGTCTATCTCCGACCGTTACAAGACGGAGCTGGATGTCAGCAAGCAAGCTTGTAGCAAACTGGTGGCTGAACAACAAGTGGAGAGAATGGAGGTTGCAGGGCTAAGGGCTCAAGTGTCAAGAGCTGGGTGGCAAAGTGGCTTTGTTGCAACCCGCTCTGGATTCCGCCAAGCTGGAGGTTCAGCAATGGGCTGATGAGTGCAAGAAGCTGCGCTCCGTTGCTGAACGAGCTGAGACTGCATATAACGACTTAGTGGACATGATGGAGAGTGGCGATGCGTACGTGCTGTTGGATGATTATATTGAGGCCTTGGATAAGTATGATCGCCTTAAGGTGTTTATTGAAAGTGGGGCTACAACTGTGTTTGCTGCAGATGCCGGTGTAGATGCTAATAGACCATCTGATCTGCCATCTGACCAAGTCGTTGTGCCACCGATTGCTCAAGCTGTTCCTTCTATTGTTTCTGGTTTGGATGATTATGAAGTTGTTGTGGATCAGGTTACCGGTTCTGGTGTTGTAGAGGGCGGTGATCTGGACCATTTGAATGTTGAGAACCATTCTTGTGTGAATTGATTCTGAACGTCTTGTCTTGTTGTTGGGTTGGGAGGTCTTTGAACAATATTTAAATAGCTCTTTGGTCTTGATATTGATACAATATTTATTTGATGGGGATACTGAAGTTGTTTTCCCAGGATAACCTTTGGGCCTCGGTATCTAACCGATTTTGTAATTAGAAAAATTTAAATTACTTACTTGTTGAAGTATGCATGTGATTGCTTTTGTTTAGACTGATTCGTTGATTGACGACCTGTGTTGCTCAGTACTAGTCCTGATGGACTGTTTGATTTTGCTAGGTCGTCTTTTGTCATAGGTCGTAGAGCATTTGAGTATGACTTGATGCATTTGTGTAGTTGGCCCTTAGGTGTACGCCCTGACTCGTTCCTTTTGGAGGAACTTCTGATTGATATAATTAGCCTTTAAGTGGCCATTATATTTGAGTCTATCTTAAACCCTTTGTGAGGTCGTAAGATGACTTGGGGTCCTTTTGGGAGTCCCCTAGATTGAGTTTGTCTTATAATTGGCCTTTGAGTGGCAATTACAGTTGAACTATACTTAACCCTGGTGTTGGTGTTAAGTTTATTTAGGGTCCTTTTGGCGGACCTTGATTTGAATTGTTTGAAAAGTAACCACTACGTGGCTGTTGTTGTTGAGTCGTTCTGAAATCCGTCTTTGATATCCTACCTGACATTGTGATGTCTTAGGTCGTCGCGTTAGTGTGAACCGCAAAGTGCTCATGTAATGCAAAAATGATAGCTGCACTCTAAATGTTTGAAGAGATTTCATCTCTTCATTTATATTGACTTATGTACTTGGAGAAAAACTTATTGATAAAAGCGTTTGAGGATAGCTGTATTCCAAGGTCGAGGAAGCCTATCACCGAGCTGGGTTTTGATCCAATATGCGCCATTTCCAACGACTTTGTCAACAATGTAGGGGCCCTCCCATGTTGGGACGACCTTCTTGTTGTAAGAATGTTGGATTATTTGGTGGTACCGAGCTAGGGATATTGCGGTAGCTTCTCTACGTTCTTCTAGGAGATCAACTTCTTTTGCCAAGATGTTGCCATTGACTCCTGATTCAACAATGTCATAACCTGTAGTTGTGATTGTGAGTTCTGACGGTATCACTGCTTCTGTTCCGAAGCAAAGTGTGAAAGGAGACTCATTTGTACTGGATCTAGCTGTTGTTCTGTATGCCCATAGATGTTTTCGAGTTGCTCAGGCCATTGGTTTTTCTTGCTCTCCAGCTTCTTTTGGAGGTTTTCTTTGATGGCCTTGTTGGTGGCCTCTACCTGGCCATTGCTTTGTGCATATCTAGGTGTACAAAATGCTTGAGTGATGTGCCATTTTTGTAGAAAATCCTTGACTTGTGTTCCAACAAATTGTGTTCCATGGTCCATGACTAGGGTGTGGGGTAGACTAAATCTAGTGATGATATTAGTCCAGATGAAGTTGATTACATTGACTTCCTTGACCTGGACTAGTGGGATTGCTTCAACCCACTTGGTGAAATAATGTGGCTGCTAGGACATATTTGAGCCCTGATTTCTTTTGTAGGATGAACAGTCCCATGATGTCTAGCCCCCACATGTGGAACGGCCATGGGCTGGCTATGTTGATCAATTCCCTTGCTGGACTTAGGTGATTGTGGCCAAAAGTTTGACATTGGAGGCATTTAAGAACGTACCTTTTTGCCTCGATATGCATGCCTGGCCAATAATACCCTTGGGTGATTGCTTTGTATGCCAGTGATCTTGCTCCTGCGTGGTTGCCATATTCGCCTTTGTGGATTTCATCAAAAATGAGTTGTCCCTCCCTTGGAGTTATGCATCTTAGGAGGGGTCCTCCTACTGATTTGCGGAACAGTCTTCCTTTGATCACTGTGTATCTTGGGGATCGGAGTTGTATTGCACGAGCATGCTTTGTTTCTGATGGGATCTCACCATGTAAGATGAACTTGAGGAATGGGCCCATCCAAGATTGATTGATCTCTTCTTCGGATAAGGGCTGGAAATCTGTGAGGTTGTTGATATTTTCTTTCTGGTAAGCAGGTCGTTCCAGAATGTCAATGTAGACTAAGGTTGGACACTTGGACATGCTTCTTGTGTTTTGGAGGCTAGGAAAGCCAAGCTATTTGCATGTCTGTTGTCTTCTCAAGGAATATGATCTAAGGAGAACGCTTTGAACTAGCTGATTATGTTATAAATGACTTGACCATACTTTGCCAAGTTTGCTCCGTTCGTGACATATTCTTTGGTGATCTGCTTGACGATTAGTTGGGAATCGATGTAAACTTTAAGCTTTGAGACTTGTAGTTGTTGTGCCATTCGGAGGCCTGTGATCAATGCTTCGTATTCTGCTTCATTGTTGGACGTTGCGAAATCGATTTTGATTGATTTCTGTAGCTGGGCCTGTGATCAAATTACAGAGCAACTTAGCCCTTAATCAAGGCTGCAGAAGACTTGGAATCATTGAGAAAGTTGTCTTGGCCCAATGCCATACACGACGAATTGATTGTTGCAGCCGAAAAGCACAAAAAAAGGAAGATAAAGACGAAGATAAAGACAGTCAGTGGATGCACAATAATGTTTATGGTATAGTATTTCAAGTGCATCTCCTTAATATATGTTTGTATAACAATTGGTGGAGTATGAACAATGATTGTTCATATATGAAATCTTTGTAAATGCATGTTTGTATAACATTTTTTGCACTAATTATGGGTTTCATCACACACATTGCAGTTTTAGATATGTGAGCACACCACACTCATTAAAAAGGTGGAAAATCATGAAAGAAAATTCCCAAGGTGTGCGAGATGGAATCTGAAGAAATTGATAGGACAATTCGGAAGCACAACACTCAACATGTTAAAAGCCGATCAGGTAGATTTCAACCTATATGAACACACTATAGTATTAGTGTATAACTAGAATAACTGCATATATAACAGTTGGGGCGTGAGCGTAGTGATAACTATAAAATGAATAGTTTACCTACGAAATGAACGATGAATTCACAACGTAAGTAAACTAAACTATTCTTTTATACTCAATTATCAAATCTTCTACTCTCAATGCGAATTGCACTAAATGGAGTCTGAAGTTCGTTCCCTCCTAGTTCCCTAGCATGGATTGTTTTCTAAGTCTAACTAGTTAAGCTCTTAAGTCAATGAGAGCTTTTACTAAATATTATACTACGATACTTAATTAAGATGATTACTAGAAATTAACTACAAATGCTATGGAAATACTATTGTTTGACTCTAGATAAAGGAATTAGAGGGGAATTGAATCCACCTCGAATCCAACTTAATCACCTAGTACAGATTGTGGTATCTCGATTCTTACGTTTTCACGGCAAGAATTTCGAGTCTAATCCCTAGTGTTCATGGCATTTCTACCAAGTACTAACTAGCATGTGAGGTCGCCGACCCATTCTCATGGCGAAACACGACCTTCTAGAGTGGAATAGATGCTAAAACGTTTCTATACTAAACAACTAAGTTTTCATCAAGGCTTCATCAACCCTTCTAATGGAGGTTTAGCCTTGAATCATCAATCTAACATTTCCCATTGAATCTAAACTAAACATAATGTGAGAAATTTAGATTTACTTAATTTGAACAATAATGAATCTAACTTATGGTTTGGAATGAAATAGGAACAAGAATTGAAATTAGATCTATACTTGGAAATGACAAAATTCAAACTTAATAAAAATACTACTTTATTTATCTAATCAATCAAGAACAATGATTCAGAGATTTAATCTAAAACAAGAATTTAAATGGAACTAAAACTTAATTTAATTAATAAAACTAGATCTAGAATTCTATATCTTAATTTAGGTCTAACTAGCTACCATTAACAAAGAGCTAAGCTTTTGTTTTATACATCCAGATCCAAAATTCGTGCATGGGCTTGGAGCCATGGTTTGGGCCAGAGAATCAGGCCCAAAACCCAATTCTTTCAGTCCAAAAAGGCCTCTTCAGCTGCAGTTGGCTTCCACAGACTTTTCGTCCACTTCTGCTCCTCTGATTGGGTCAAGGCTTGGACCATTGGAAAGCTCTTTCCGAGCCGGTCGTTTTGACATAAGGTAGGCCTCAATCCGATGTCTGAGTCCAAAGATATGGCATTCGGAAGTTCTGCTGACTGTTGCTCCTTTATCTCGCTAAAGTGGCACATTTCTGCACATAATGGACTTTGAAGCCTGAAATGCATAGAAACACGTAATCAATGTTAACTCTTACTTATTATTCACATAATTGGTCTAACAGTATGATTATTAAGGGGTTAAAACTACAGTTTTGGGCTCTTATCACGTAACAAGGGAGGAGATGAGAGGAGGAAGATTTAGAGATGAGAGGAGGAAAATGAAGGAGGGAGATGAAGAGAAGATCAGGAGATGAGAGATCATAAGAGGAAGATGAAGGAGGGAGGAGATGAGAGAAGGAAGATGAAGGAGGGAGATGAAGGGCGGAGAAGAAAAAGAAACTGTTAAAGGGAGGGGGAGATGGAGGAGGGAGATGGAGGAGGGAGATGAAGGGAGGAGAAGAGAGAGAGACTATTAGAGAGGGGGGTACAGATAGACACCAACGAAGTGGATTTTAGGGGGGCTTTTGAAACCGACCTCAAGAGTTTGCTACACTCACGAATGAACACTGAATGTTCATAGTCCAATAAGAGTATGAACATTGATTGTTCATAGTCCAAATTTCAAACACTAATTGTTGATGCTGAACTTTATCAGGTAATTGTTGATGCCGAAGCTATAACAGATGAGGAAATAGCATTGCTGTAGAACATATCCAGTGACGTTGTACCCTTTGATTAGGTATATTTCAACCTATATGAAGTGTATAAATACACACTATAGTATTGTGGACTCCATGTTTGCAAAATGATGGAAATTCTTTTTTTAAATGGTCGATGGGATTTCTCTGAAGTAACAAAAGCAAAAGAAGCACACAAGATGCGCCCTCAACTTGCATGCCTGTTACTGACAGACAACCCAAGAAGCTGGATTCTAGAAAATCATGAGTTTATGGATAATTATCGAAAGGGGTAGTTTAATGATTAATGAATGTAAGGAAGGATAAGACAATATATTTTGACATGTATGAATGTGCGTGAGTGCGTCAGTATATCTGTATGTATCAGTTGTTATGAAAGACAAATAAAATAAAAAATCTGTATATCTGTATATCAGTTGTTGTGAAAGACAAATAAAAAATCTGTATATCTGTATATCAGTTGCTATGATCGGTCTTCTTACAACTTTTGCAAATATCAAACTGCCACTTACGTGGAAACCAGTTCATTCTGTAGCAAAGTAACTATAAAGCAAGGCGAACTACCCAGGCAAGCCTGAGAAACCAGTTCTATAGTTTATCTCTCTTACAAAGAAGAGGATCGACAAAACATTCAAAATCTTTTCACAACTTACTTTCAAAAAGACAAGTCCAGCAACCACAGTCACGAGCCTGGAACAATGTGTTTATCATCAGCAGGCATAGCGGGAGCAGCATTGGTCGAGGGAACGTTCCTCGCATCTCTAGGTAGGACACGCATACTCGTAACCAGAGCCCCACGAGCACATGCCTCGTTCAGCTCCAAGTACTTCTCTTCTAGCTCTGCATATTCGCCGCATGCCTGGTCGTATGCACCTTGCGCCTTGCGTGCAACGCCCTGGCAATGCTTGGCGTACTCCATCACACCCGCCAGCTTTTCTCGCAAGTCAATCATTGAACTGACCAGCACTGACCTCTCCGCAACAACGTCTTGGTGTTTTTTCTTCAAAGCTTTCAATTATTTCTTGTCAGCCGCCCACGCAGCACGCATCCTTACCAGCTCAGCCTTGTCACTATCACTTTCGTCAGTACGTTGAACAGTTCGCTTCAGGTTATCGTAGCCAGCAAGGAACTAAAACGAACACATCAATGTTAAAGTTCGAAAATCAAACAACAAGAATCCGGTACAAATAAAGAACTCACCAAAGAACTGGCCAAATCCGTGTTTTTCAGAGTTGTTTCCAGGGTTTTAGCTTCAACTTCTGCTTTATCACCATCAAGAACTATCCCTTCTAAAAGGCAGGTCGCTATGGATGCCGAGTGGAAGCTACAGTCAGAACGTAGTAGAACTCGCTCCCAACGTCACCAGCACGCTGTGCAGAGCTCTTACCAATAGCATTCTGGCCTTGACCTAGGTCACCCCATTCCTCAGTAGTCAGGTCGTCCCCATCCCTTCGACTGGGGGACCTAAACACAATGCCTCAAGCAGAGCGACCTATACCTTTAGATCGCTTGTTACTCTTGGCATCAGGAACAACCGCCTTCCTTTTGCCACAATCACAATGACGATGAGGTTCAAACTCTATCTCCTCCATTACAAGGGGAGATACTTCCCTTGTCCCCCTATCATCAGTAGTACCTCCACGTTGCCTGGCCATAGCAGATTCTACAAACAACCCAACATCCAGCGAACAAACACAACAACAATGCTTTCTCGTTCAAAAAGCAGAGCAACACAATGAAAGGTACCTACCTGAAAATGATCAAGAAACTGGTACAAAAACCTTGGAGCAGCAGCATCAAGAAATGGTAGAGCAAATACCTTTGATCTTCTATTAACAGTTCCTTTTTATGTTCAAATAACGTACCTTCCCAAGGCACATCATAATTACATCGAGCCACCAAACGTCAGGCCACCTGTCAGCCATCATTTCGTATCTCTAGCCGTTCATATTCCTACACGTGCCATGCCACGCACGCACAAAAAATACTAACGTCCCCTCAGCTCTAAAATGGAGGACGCTTTATACGTACTAAGGTCACTTCAGCTTATATAAACTAACTACATCTCGCTTTTCGTGACCTACAGCGATAGGGACGAGTAAAGAACAGGACGCTCACTTAAGCTCACAGATTACTTAGCCTCACCCACTATTATCAATGGTCGCATACAAGGCCAGACAATTACAGCTGAAAAAGGACGCACCTGAAGATGAAAACTCAAAAAGTTTTTTGCTTTCTTTCTCTCAGGTTTTTCTTCTGTGGAAATGATGAGGAGCGGGAAATGATAGAGTTATAGAGGAACCGACCTCTTTCTCTAAAACCCTTCAGCTGCACAAAACCTCATGACTTAAACAAAACATTTGGGTTTCCCATACAACACAATCATAACTTCGCCCACAAAACGCCGCGATTTTGGGCCCATAGGTCAGATCAACTATTCCCGCACATTTTCCAAACCAAACAAACTAGCTGTCAGACACGTGTGGTAAAAATCTTTGTTTTATCTTTTCTTTTCACAACACAGCTGTCCAAACAAAAAAATTCAAAAATAAGAGGTCGGGCTGTGTAAGTACCCTCCATTCTACATTCATATCACTACATCACACGTGTCCACAACCCAGGGCGTATCTCCATCAGTCCCTACTATGTCATAACGATCCAACCTCAGGTCGTCCCAAATCTCAATTACCCCCAGCCATATATGGAAGCAAATCATCTAGCGTAATCCTGGAGCTCAGTCAACGTACCATTCAAGGAGACATTTACTTTGTAACATCTGGAGTAATGGAGAATCATCAAGATAGCATGCAAGGTGGATCTACACTTGATAACGGCCTGGAACAAATAAAGAAAGTGAGGTCAAACTATAAGTAGAGAGAGATGAACTACGTAAGGCTTGATTTAAGTTTACCACAAGAAACTTGATACATAGGCAACTCTTGTCCCAAGCAAGAGTGAAGGCATTCCCTATCAAACAATACATCAGGTCCTAGACCCTAAATACCAACCCTCTACAGTCTGCATCAAGTATTTGTTATCTCCCAAAATTAACACCCGATCTATTAACATGTCTTTCAGCAAGTCTTTCATCATTTCAGCAGCTATCTCAGCTCCTATACATTCTGCCTCCAAAGCATTCGTTGCCTTGAATCTCCTGTATACAGCCCCCATCAGTTTTCTTTCCTTATCATAGCATACTGCAGTAGCAGCTCCCCTTCCTGTGATCCTGTCATAAGCACCATCAAAAAAAGTCTTATGCCGATCACTGTAAGAGACTTCCCCTATACTATTGTCAGAGATATTAAACAGTAGACCACTGTCAGAAATGCTTGTATGGATACTAGTGTCCTCAGACATCGCTCTAAGGACCTCAGCAATCCTTCTTCCTACTTTCTCATACATCATAAAAGGCTGAGGTGCCTTTTTTTCAAACCACAGGGCATTCCTACTTTCCCATAACTCCCTAAGATCATTGTACTGAAAAAAACACTTGATTTGTCTAGACTAACGTTCTGCCCAAAGGCAGCACAATACTTTTCTACAATCTTCTTTAAACAATCAGCATCCCCTAAGGTAGCTTTACTATATATAATGAGATCATCCGCATAGAGGAGGTGGGAGATGGGGGCACTTTCGCCGGATAACCCCCTCCCTTTGCTTTTTCGACTTCGGAATCATCCTAGATAGAGCTTCAAATACTAGAGTATGAACAAAGCGTGTTCATCCCTATTGGAGCTATGAACAATGGATATTCATAGCTCATGACTATGAACAATCATTGTTCATAGTCCAATTGTGATATGAACAAAGAATATTCATAGCTCATGACTATGAACATTGATTGTTCATAGTACGTATAGTATAGACTATGAACACTCATTGTTCATAGCTCATAGCTAGTTCAACAATGAGTGTTCATAGCTACCAAACTATGAACAATCACTGTTCATAGTCCAATTGTGATATGAACAAAGAATGTTCATAGCTCATAGCTATGAACAATCATTGTTCATAGTCCAATTGTGGTATGAACAAAGAATATTCATAGCTCATGACTATGAACATTGATTGTTCATAGTACGTACTGTATGGACTATGAACACTCATTGTTCATAGCTCAACGTCCATTTATTTAAAAGACCCTAAATTATATGTCGGTTGAGACATTTCTACATAAGAAAGAGGCAGAACAGAATGCTGCTAAAGTTGCTCTGGAATCTATATTGAAGAAGGTCAAAGACAAAGGATGTCCAATAATAGATGAGGTGTGTTGCATGCATGCATGTGTGTGTGTGTGTGTCCGTGTCAATGTCACTTAGGTTATATATTTTTATTATTTGTTTTTGTCACTATTGCTGGATATGACCTATTGCAAATCCATCCTTAATGAATTTGGTTTGGAAATGCCTATTTATACAACTACCCAGGCAAATTGTCTTATTCCAGTGTTCATCTCAACTTTGGATTTCCATAGTAAAACATATACCGGTACTCCCGCCAGGAGCAAAAAGGCGGCAGAACAAATGGGTGCACATTCTCTTATCAAGTTAATTTTAGGCAGTTTTTTATGTTTTGATTCATGTTGATTAGATTTGTGGTTACATGGATTTTACTTTAACTACCTCTTAGATGATACTAGTATACTGCATGGAAGTGGGGAGTGAGCGGAGCTGCAGGGAGAGAGAGAGTTGGGTGAAGGAGAAAGGGTATTGGGGGCGAAGAAAAAATGAGAGAAATTGAGGATAGACAGACAGAAACCAACCAACTAGGTTTTTGTCCGCATACCCCCCCCCCCCTTCTGCCAAGATCGTTTGCTCCGCTCACTCGATTATCATGCAATTAGACTTGTTTGTTGGAGTGCTTTGAGTTCGCTTATTGAAGTAATTTGCAGGTACTGAGGCGGGATCACTTCTATCTCAAATCATCAAATCCAAAAGAAAGTTTTTGATGCATTGCCCAAAGTCAATAAGAACGCAATGTTGCCAATGGTTCCGTGTTCAAAGAAATCTACACAAATTAGAGATGGCCCAGAAATACATTTGGATGTCCAACCCTAAACAGATGCATACATTCCGAAGCACTCATTTACATTATAGAAAACATTAGGGAAAAACATTATGGACCCAAAACATTAGCACTTGCATAAACTAGTCAGATGATAACGACAGTAACCATCACATCTACAAATATCCCAACATTAAACAAACAAGCAACAGAACCCCACAACTAAATTGAATTATTTTCTTCACAATGCCACCAAAGAGGCTACCATGTTACACATTTTCAAGACGAACTATCTGATGAAGTGTCGTCTGAGTTGTTTAAGTATGCACTCCAGCTTAAGATAGCGCAAATCCAATTGCCTCCTTCTTTCCTGTGCAAGGGCCAACTCTGCAGTCGCAAATTAAGGGAACAAATAATAAATACAATAAGAATGTCCATCTACACACAATATACATATTAAACATGACAATGAATACACCTTCTCTACATACCAATAAGGGTAACTAATGGTTCTTGCTGCAATGTAATGACCATAAACGACAATGAAAATAACTAATGTACAACTGTCGATGATGCAATATACCCTAGCAATAACTACACCAAGACATCTCATGATACAATGTCATTGCCAAACTCGACAATGAAAATATGAAAATAAATAAAGAAGCACTGTCGTCACAATATAGTGAAAATGACCTTCTTAAGCGCTCGCAAAGGGAGGAATTCTTGTGGGGGTTGTTCATCATGGGAAACAGGGCTCTCGTAATATCTAGGAATGTCAAACTTAGAAAGCAACTCACAGGAAGACACGAAAGAATCTAACTACAGAAACCGCATCTCAAATGCCCATTGCGCATGCAACTGAGCCGAAAGTAAACCTCTTATAACAACATTCCTTTTGGCATAACCATTATCAAACCTCGCATAAAGGACCTTGCAGAGCATTTGTTTGCATCTCAGACTTTCTTTACTGTCAGGCTTATAGTCTTTATTTATCATGACAGGTTGCACACAATTTGAAGTTGTCCATTTTCAATCTCACCAAATCCAACTCCAAACTCTCCAACAATCACGTTTCATTTCTAAAACATACTTCACCAAGAATTTAACATCAAATCCCCAGTATGTAAGAAAATCAAAGTCACTCACAATATTGGAAAACTGTCCACTCTCAACAGTCATCATATCCAAAGTCAGTTTGTACAAGCAGTTCACTGTGACTTTGAATATTTCCCACATGTGGCCTTGGGTTTCTAAATCCACACAGTGAGGTGATTGTGGATGACATTGTAAGAACAAGCTAAAACTGTTACTATTCACCATACCAACAATCTCTTTAGAACTCTTACCCACCAGCCAGTACTCATCAAATGTCCCTATTTCAACATGCCATCTCCACATTCTGTTTGCCCTAAATCTACCCTCCTTCCTCCTATAAGATTCAAGGTTATTTTCATATTATAAATCCACCACAGCCATTACAATGGGATAGCCACAAAATAAGCTAAAAGATAGACGACAATGAAACTTAATTAGGACGACAAGTACTAAAGGTATGAACTGAAGGCGGACACCCCAACTAAACATCAATAAATAGCCTAAAAGAAACACAGGGCATTCCTACTTTCCCATAACTCCCTAAGCATCATTATACTGTAGATATTTGTCCTACTCCTTCAGTCTTTTAACTTTCCAGAATCTCATCAGCATGCATCAATGTCTAGCATGAACATTCTTGCTGAAAAAAGCACTTGATTTGTCTAGACTAACCTTCTGCCCATTCTTACTCTTATTTAGCACTCCCCAATGCTTTTCAACCCAAAGAAGCTATCACATTGAAATCCCCAAATAATAACCAAGGACCAGGAACTAAACCAGCAAAACTCCTAATATCATCCCACACTGCTTTCCTCTTACAAGAATAAGGATTACCATATACAAAAGTAAAAAACCATTCTATACTAGAATTAACATTTGAAATTTTACCTGTGATATGGTTCAAATGTGCTCCCATAATTTTCTCTCCTCCAGAACTTCCTTCAGATGTTTCCACCTCTTCACTATCATCCGACCCTGTATCAGCAGAGTGCTCTATCCTAGCATCGCTCTCATAGTCCGCAGATACCAAAGTAGGATCCCCATAAGCAAAATAGGGTTGATTACAGGTAGAGTACTTTTCTTCAGATTCACTATACTCCACAAAGTCATCTCCTCCACTATCATCCTCCCCTCCACTTTTACTCTGTTCCATGTCCCTTGATTTGGGTTTCTTCCTGCTAGCATTGTCCGATCCCTCAGTACTTGACTCTATAACCATCACTTCTCTTGCTTTGATCTATATTCCTTTTCGATATGTAACCCTCATTTTCTTACCCTCCCTTACTTCATCTTGCTCATCTTACCCTTCCATCTTCCTATTGTTTCTCTGTTCCGCAGTGTTTAGCTTTGACTCCTCCTTTTTCTCCTGTAAACCATCTTCCCAGTGTCTTCTAATTTTTCTAGCTTCCCTATCATCCACCTTTTTCATATTTTTTTTTCTCTCTACCCTTACTTCCTTGTTGATCCTGTGGAAAAATGTCCCTTGCCTTCACCATTTTTTGTTTTTTTTGTGCGCTTGGTATGCCTTTAGCTCTAAGAACTCAACTTCATTCAAATCTAGAGGACGCTTGGAAGTTTGACTGTTCCCCTTTGAGATATTTTCTTCCAGCGAGATTTCTGACCCAAGCTAACACGACTACAACACAGGACCAGTACAAATTTTTTTTACGAAGTCACACCTGATTGGCTTGGGATCATGACGTGGCAATAAAGAGAAACTAATATCTCATGAGTAAATGAGCCGAATATTAAGGGAAAATAATAATAAAGTAAAGTAAGAGTCTCTCTCTTCTCTTCCATTGTTCTCTTTCGCCTAGACTTTTCAGGTACATCAGAACGAAGACACCGACAGCAACAGTAAAGCTTTCATCCCTTTAACTGCTTGAGAAGGAGAGAGATAGAAGCTTTTGTCCCTTTAACATGTATGTATTCGCACTGCTGTCAGGGCAGGATTCCACCTCGAGCTTCCCTCCTCTGCCAACCTCATAATTTCCCACAACACTACTCTCTCTCTCTCTCTAGTCTCTACTGCTTACAAGCTCCGTGGGTAATTCTCTTGAAACTTATTTTTTTTTTTCTTTTTTTTCCATACAAATTGCCTTCTCGTTGCACACACAACCCTTAAACAGTAAACAGAGAGTCTGAGCCCTCTTGGTCTTGAGTCACCCTAGTTTTGTAAAGGGTTCGCACCTACCCCCTCAGGTTCATCTATTGTGTCCATCCTTGCATCCGGTTCAGGCTCTACACAATCTTGTACCCATTCCTCCAGATGTAGCCCATCCAGAATAGCTTCAAACCTTGATTTTTGCATTTTCCAAACACGAATCTGACTCTTCATGGTGCGAATACATACCCACCAAATTGATATTGATTTTAGTATCTTCCAAATACGACCACCCATTACAACTACTGAAAGATTTGAATCAAGGTGCAAACAATCGAATCGCGAGCTCTAATTTTGCAACAATGAAGGTAATTTACGATAAATTTTGAACATTTTATTGAGTCTATATGCACATATAGATAATTTTGCAACTCATCTGATTTTGAAATATGGAATTCTTGTACTTTTTTTTTAAAGTACGAAATCAACGTCTGAAGAAATAGTCTCAGAAATATGATAGAGTTTGTTTTGTTTAATAATTCTGCACACTTGTTCATTTGAGTTGCTATCAATGTTGCTTCCCTTTCCTCTTTTTATTCTTTTTGTTGGTGAGTCTGGATACTCTGTACTTCTGTAGTATAAGAATTTGAGCTATCACATATCTAATATGAGTATTTGCTTGGAATATGGTGAGCATGGTGGTAGTGGCAGTGATAGTGCTAATGCTGGTGTTGGATCTGAGGTGTCGTGTGGAAGTAGTGGAGGTAATGAAAGTTAGACACTAGTCATTGTTCTCTCTAGTACATAACTCATAATAGAAGCAGACCCAACACACCTAAGATAGCATATCGGTAGGCAATAAGTTCCTGTCTTTCCTCGCCACCATATTCCAGTTTCATGAAGCACGTACTACACTACTTAAAACTTGACGTAGTAACCTTTTATCTCTCTTTTTGCACTTTTCTTGAGCTTTCATTGATGTGAAAACTTTGTTGTTTCAACTCTCCTGAATTAGTATATATTTGAGTTGTTGACCGCAGGTTGAATGTCAGTTGTGTGATCAACTTGGACACTCAGCTATTGAGTGCCAATTTATGTGCTCTCCTTGTAAGGAAGCTGCATGTGATGGTATCAGATTGTTGGGCATATCGTAAACAGAAAATAATCCGGGAAGAAATTACTTGAAGTGCCAGCATTCGACATGTATAAGTTATCTGCAATGGTTGGATGAAGCTGTTTGTGAAAAAAATTCTGGGATTGGATCAAGCTCATCAACAAATCAATGCTTTAAGTGTGGTCAAGCAGGCTATTGGATGACAGAGTGCCCATGGGTAGACTTTTATTGCATTCAAAATGACTGTAAGGGAAGGAGGACTGTAAAAACTACCGAGAATGGATTAAATGTTGGAAAGAAGTACTTGAAATGCAAGAGCTACAAGGGATTAGAATGGCTTGAAGATGCACTAAAGAGGGAGTCAAGACAGAAGAAAACCACTATGACTACGGAACCCATCGTTACCTTAAAAATGACTCTGTCAGAATTTTCAAAACTCAATATAAATGGATGCACATGTACTCAAAATTGTATGTAAGGCTAGTTCATTGTATGTAAGACTAGTTCTTCCCGTGTACTCTATTTGAAACTCAAGTCGGTTTACTCCATTGTCCTTTTTCCTTAGTTAAATTAATTTCCTTAAGTTTGTCAGAAATTTTCCTTGTAAACTAAGGAAACTCGAGTATGTCAGAAAATTTCCATCAATTTTGAGCAACTCTAGCCAGTTTACTCCAATTTGTTGTGGTTTTGGACTTTTGGCTTGTGTTGGAATATTTTGGCCTATTCAATTACATACCCTTCTATCGAGTAGACTATGAGCAAGGCAATATAAGAAGGACAAGATGGAATTGGAGAAGTATGTCATCGAGCCCCAAGTGCAAAACAAGTCGAGCCAAGTTGAGCTCGAGCTATTAGTAGCACTGGACGAGTCGAGCTTCAGCTTCAATGTTAAGCTCGAAGTCTAATCCGAGTCAAGCTTCTGCATGTGTGAGTTGAGCTTCAGTATAGCAAAGCTCGACTCAGGTACTCGGGTAGCTCGATGACCAACCCTGAATATTCTTTGTTCATACCACAATTGGACTATGAACAATGATTGTCCATAGTCATGAGCTATGAACATTCTTTGTTCATAGCTATGAGCTATGAACACTTATTGTTCATAGTCCATACTGTATGTACTATGAACAATCAATGTTCATAGGCAGGACTGGTCATCGAGCTACCCGAGTACTCGAGTCGAGTTTCTGAGATACGGGGCGTAGGACCACAAGCATTATCTCAAGTTATAAACTGTTGGGCCTCCAATTGATTTGGGCTTATAGATAATGGGTAATTGGGCTGGCCTTACGCTAAAGGCGTGACGAGTTGTTTTGCTGGCCTTGTGCTGAATATTTCGCGCCTAAGCCGCGTGTATGTGGGCGAGTTATCGGGGTAGCACCGCAGGCACGTCGAGGTCTCGCGGGCCGTAGGCATACCCTAGTTATTATCTATATAACAAAGAAGGGAGGAGTGGGATGACAAATTCCACCTCTATATATATTATATTATATTATATATATTTATATATCTATATTAACAATACAGAATAGTATAGGGCCCGCAAGGCCCCCATCCTACTCTCTAAACTTGTTCTCTCAGCTAATGACATGGATCATCTAAGAGATAAAGGCCTGTATGCTGATTTACACAGCAACATCCAACCTCATTGGATTTAATCTAATCTAACTCTCCCGATCATCTCTCTCTTCTCGCTCTCTTCAAAATATTTGAATCCTTTAAAATCATCTGAATTTAACTTTAAAACATTACCTTTAAAATAATCTCTTCCCTCATGGGTCTTTCTCATCTTAGTTTTAATTTCTAACAGTTTCTTTTCTCATGTGTAAGCTTTCTGTTCTATGTAGTCTCGACCTTTTAGAGTCTCTCTTCTGATTGCTGGCTACGATGAAAATGGGCCAAGCTTGTAAGTTTATTTTTTTGAGGTTATAATGTGTGTCTATGTGTGTGGTTTTCTGTATTCTGAACTTGAAGGTGTGCAGACTCTTACTAAACCAACTTTGGAAGAAAAGTGGCCAGCATTCCGTATTTTTAGTCAAGTTTTAGAAGCACATTCAAATGCCCTATGAAAATTTTATAAGCACATTCAAATGTCCACCGTTGCTACTTTACAATTAGAATTTTAGAAGAATTACAACTCTATCTACTACTTTAACATTGATTTAACATCATGTTTTTTGACAGGTTTTTTCTTGGGTCAAATAAGTTATGCAAGTGTTAGGCCTGTGCTTTATAAAGTCTCTAAGGTTTGTCTTTTATAAGGTTATATTTTATTTTTTCTAATGGTTGTTTCTTGATTTTGTTTTTCAGCTTCTACGGGGAAATTTTGGACTTTTCTTTACTAACTTGCCCAAGGAAAAAGTTGTAAGGTGGGTCTGTTTTGCAGAATGGCAAGGATGTTGTGAATTTATAGAATCTTGTGGTGCTTTATGTTTAATGGTCTATCATATTTGTTATGAGATGGTTACAAATATCTAATAAAATGTATGATATTGTTCTTCTACTATAGTGCCGTACCAGATAGAGTACTATGCACATTTATATTTGTGCATTTAATTTTGTTTGGGAAATAATTGTGCAAGTGCCGAAAACAATGACTGTGGCTCAAAAGATGAGCATGCAATTGAATGTTGTAGAACTGTCTTGTTGGGGTTTTGGAGCTATACAATCCCTTCCACACTATGACTTCTGGCTTTCTTTGTTCCAATTATGAAATTTGGCAAATCCTTTTTAACAAGTTCTTTTAGTGAAAAACTATTTTTTGACAATTAGAACCTTTATTCCCAAATCCCTTTTTCCCAGGCGAAGGTCGTAATTGAACCTAAGACATTCCACCCAACCTCCCAAATCTTAACCTGTAGGCCAGTGGACACTTTCATCTTACAGAACTGGGGTTACTCTTCATAAGTATAAAAGTTACATCTCTTTGTTTAATATTCTTTGTAGGTTCTTTGAAGAATTTGAAGTGCATGATTTTGCAAGGACAGGAAGCACTATATTTTGAGGATATTTTACTTTTTTGTATATTTTATTGTGTTCTGATGCCATACCAAGTCCTGCTGACAACAGTGTGAATCCTCACCCATGCATGCCGTAAGTTTTGTTTAACTCTAATTTGGGCCACAACTGGTTCTTTTAGGGTGTGTGTATGTGTTATTTTCTTACTGTTGTAATATAGTTATGTCCAGTCATGGTACGTGGTATTAAAACCTTCCAGATGCAAATCCTTAAAGCTTTAATATTAACTTTTTATTATTCATAGTAACTTGACAGTTTTGTGCAGTGGATTAGCGAGATATTTGGAGCTCACTTTCGTAGTTCCACAAGTATACTGGGACTTCACTCTTACATCCAAGTACTTGTAAGAATGATGCTCTGATTGTGTACCTTAATTTGAATTATGTAATGTAAGCTGGACATATTCATGCATTTTACGTTCATGCCTTCTTCTTCACAGCCTCCCAAATGGCGGACAGGGGCAAGCGCCCCATGAATCCTTGCGAGGATCCTTCAAACCATGAGAAACAGAATTCTGATCCAGTCCAAGATAGGTTGACCTTTCAACCACCACTTGCCTTTCGGGTACTACTTCAACTTCTCACACTTTCCTATTATTTTGTTATGAATTTTACTACCCTTCGTACCTGTGCGATGTCTGTTGCTCCTAATTATTAATTTTTGTTCCCTTCTTCTATATTGCTTAGTATTGACTTAATCTTTTATGATTTCTCTTTATTAAGCAACCCACCTGACCAAATGTGGATAAGGGGAAGCGCCTAATGCACCCGTCTGAGGAACCTTCAAACCAAAAAAGACGTATTTACATTCCCCCCGAAGATAGGCTGAATCTTCAGCCACCTCGTGCCTTCCAGGTCTTACTTCAGTCACCTCATGACTTACTATCTATACATCATTGCTTTGATGCATTCCTCTTATTTTATATTTTTTAATTGTTCAGTGCCCAACGACTGACATTCCTCTCTCTCTTCAACCGTCGCCTGGTGCTCAGCTCAAATTCGAATTGAACTTCCCCTATTAATATTATCAGTGTGTTTTATTCTACTATCGTCTATGATTATTTCTCCACCAAACTGTATTATAGTGTCTATCGTGTTACTATATAGCTCTTACTTTCTGTCTCTTTTTTTTTTATTGATTTTTTTTTTGAAATTTCATATTGTTTCCTTTGCTATAGATATTAACAAAAAGAATGATGGCACAACGTGTTAGAAGGGAACGAGAAAAACACCTTAAATAAAACAATGACTCGCGTTGTTTGTTTACACAATCTACCACACCAGTCTTACCCGGTTTGCAGCGGCTGCCTGAGTCCTCACAAAATATCCTTCCTCCAAATCTTCGTACTCCGCCTCAAGCTGTGAGAAGCCCAACTCACCATAGCCCTATTACACCTATTCCTGGATTTGAGCTACTCACTTCCTCTCAATCTCTTCAACGAGTTGTGAGACATCTTAATCCTGTCAGCCTATTTACAGATGGCTCATCAAAATGCAAGGTATTTAAATAGGCAATTATTTGTTACTTGTATGATCTGACTTTTACAGTTAACTCTTACATGTATTCTCTACAGCGTATGCCCCCCCTGAGTCTTCAACCTCATCATTACTTCATGCGATACCACAACCAACAACATCAAATGGTGCTTCAACATCGCATCACCAAAATGCAAGGTATACGCCTGTTCTTATCGAAACATTGATCATTGTTTGCACCTTCGTCTAATTTGTTGACACGTTAATAAAGTAAATCTTTTTCATAAAAAATAAATAAATAATAAAAATAAATTCTAAAATCATAAAAATAGTAATTTAGGAAGTCTCGGGAATCTGACTTTAAAAGACCCACATTTAAAACAAATTTTTTAAACGCTGTTGTCTAAAATTTGTTTGGGGGTAAGGTGTTCGTTTTTCCGTCCTTGATGGTTCAACTTTCGATTTGTGTTGCTTCGGCAGTTTAATTATATTTTGATTCGGGTTGACATTATCTATTAATTTAGATTTCATTCGTTCGCATAACTTATGTCACGCACGCACTTCGAGGCATTTTCCATCTTCTTATATGTTACCCATGGTTGGAATAGAGTGTTTTATAGATCATTGGATTGGAAATTCCCTCCTGATCATTTCCATAGCTCATTCGCAAAAATCGGACCGGTAACGAAGCGGCAATTTTAGTTTGAAGTCGCGCGAAAAATCGGCAGATTTCGAAAAACGAATTGGGCTTGGGCCCAAACTCTCGCATGCACGTGCGTCATCTTTCTTCAACCCAAATAGATCGCGAGTTTCCTTTTCCCCACCGCCATTAACAAAGCTTCAAAACCCTAACCAAAAATAATAATAAAAAAAAAAAACCTAAATACACCCATGCCCAAAGTTCAAATCAACTTCAAATCTTCTTCAAAACATTCCCCTACCAATTCCGACCGTTTGGAATACCGAAAACATATAAAAATTCACAAATTTTGAACTACCACCGCCACCACCGTGCCTCCTCCCATTATTTTTAGTGAGTTTGTTTCAAAACTCGTCTCCCTACCTTATTCAAACCCACATATCCTATCAAAACTCAAATGGCTCAAAGACGGAGAATTTTACTAGAACAAGCTTTTCGTGCCGACCACTTTGAGCCGTTTTACAGTGAGGAGATGATTCGTAGAGATTGGAAGCATTTGTGGTATACGACGAACGATTTTTATCATGAAGATTTGGTCCAACAATTTCATAACACGAGGGAGTTGGTTGGGAATAAATTTTTTGTTAAGGTGAAAAAAGTAAGGCAAGAAGTGGATAGAAATTTGTTGTCACGTATCTTCGGAATGGAGGAAGGACGCACTCTTGTGGCCACAGTGCAAGAATCCCAAGTTAGTGGCATCGCAACCTTGTTGAACGAGACAGTTTTGGAGGGTAAATACAATACGAGTTCGCATTGTGTTCGCCAGTCAACTCTGTGAACCAACCAGCTGGTTGTAGCTCAGTGGATTGGGAGGAATGTCATTGGAAAGGAGAAAGTCAATGACATCAGCCTGAATTGTCTTCACGGTTTATGGATACTCCAGGAAAGGAAATATGAATTATGTATCCTTGAGTTTTTGATAGCTATGATTAGAGGAGTCGGGAAGAGTATTGCACCTCTCCCTGTTTTGATAACGAAGATCATGATGACCTTGAGAGCGACTCCGAAGTCTGATCGGATTTACCTGAAGAGGCACCAAAATCCTACTATTTATTCGGAGTGTATCCAAAAGACATGGAGGTTGCCTGAAGAGAGGGTAGTGGAAGAGAATGAGTCGGAGGATGAGGAGGACACGACATGTTTTGATGTCGATGCCTTGGAGAGGTGTACGTCTGATGTAGAACGCATGTCGGTGCTTCATCGTGGCATGCGTTCTCTTAATACTATTTGTGCAGATCTCTGGACTCGGCAGGCTACCATACATTGTAACTATGAGACTCGTGCCCAGCGCGAGGATGAGCTTTTGGAAGAGATGAAGACCGAGATGGAAGCTCAGCGAAAGTTCCAAGAAGATATACTAGAACACTACCTACCCCACGGGGGTTCTTTTACTGAGGAGGTGTCTGTGAGGCATGAGCGTCGTCGCCGAAGGACAGATGGCTCTGGCCCATTGGGAGCTCAAGAGTCATCTCCTTCTCATGTGCCATCCATTACCAGCAGCATGTTGTTTAGAAAGTTTATGGATTAGATGTTGTTTTTATTGTTCCTTTTATGTTTTTATTTGTTTTTATTAATTCGGATGTTAATTTTTGAATTCCGTAGTTAAATTTGAATTTGGTAGTTAATTGTATTTGAATTTGAATTTGAATTTAATTTGGTTCTTTTCAAATTGTGCGTTAATTTTATTGTTAATCCCACCTTCCCGAATTGTTTGGGGGTGGTATTATTTATTCTAGCATGATTTTTATATGATCCTCAATTTTAGAAGTTGTTTTAGAGTGATTGTTGAGAATATTGCCCATATTGGCATACCTATGATTAGATGTTGTGGTAGAATGAAATCTAAAAGAGTTAGAAGTTACTATTCTAAATTCAATCTAAAAGATATTAGGTTTGTTTTAGAATCAAGAATATGGGTTGTTTCCGTTTTCGGTTTTGGAATTTTTTTGTTTCCAGCAATTGCCTTAAAACTTTTTGGCAACTTCCCAATTCGTTTCGGAAACTCAAAACCTATATAAACTTCATTCATTCCCCACACAAAACTCACATCTCTCACTTTCATCTTTCACCTTTCACTCCCAAGTTTTCCTTCTTTTGCTGCTTCAATTCAGCACTCAGCAGCTCTGAGCGCGCCGGCGCCTCAGTTGAGTGCCACCCGTGCCCAAAACACTGTCAGTCCGATTGCTCTTGAGCGCGACCCGCGCCCATACAAGGCTTAGGTTGAGCGCACCCCGCGCCCTGACCTCCGTAGACACGAAAAATTCTGATTTTTCGTGGGTTATTCAAGGATCGTTTGCAGCTGTTTTAGAGAGTAGTTTTATAATGACATCTCCTACAGTCATACCTGAACAATCTTTCGAAGACTTGTTGGGAAGCGAGTCTTATGGACATTAGTTCCGCGATAGGATCTTGCAGTTAGGATGGCGGCATCTACTGGTAAGTGATGACGACTCGTATTCACCTCAGCTTACTGAATATTTTTACAATAATGTTAGTTTCTATTGTAACCAGGATGGAGAACAAGAATTCTCCATTGTGGTTGATGACACGCCACTAGAATTCAATAAGTATTTGGTAGCGTTAGTTTTAGGAATACCAATACCTGATCTTATTCACACATGGGGATATATGACCGATAATGCATGCCTCTATGACTATACATATTTCCATGAGTATTATGGGGGAGGGGTGTTTCATATAATGGACCAAGGGTGTTATAACATAGCCCTCGGTAGCCTGTCCCTCAATGTAGGCACCACCATGTTATTAATCTTGATGAATATTTTAGGGGATTGGCAGTTTACTTCAGCAAATAGTACCGCTGGTGACTTTTTTCTTGCTTTAGCTGAAGGACATCGCCGATATGACATTCCCCGAGTATTAGTGACTAGTCTTAAGAGAGCCCAAATCATGAGGCATAAGTATCTTCTCTTATGCCTGTTTTGGTTTGCCGCATCATTCGCGGTTGTCTACTTGTATTTTGTACCCAATTCATGGATTGGAAAAGAGTTGAAGTCATGAGACCCAAGAATTAGGTGGTTCGTTCATTACGAATTATGACTTGGCCGGGATGGCAGGTGCAGCCTCATTTGGTTGCCCCTTACACCCCATCAGACATAGTAACACTCGACAGGTTAGCACAAGTTGATGACACACGGCGGCGGGCTTGGCAAGTTATCATGGCGTGGCAGGATGCGAAGGAACATCATCTCTTCAGAGAGGAAGATGAGGAGGATGACGATTAAACAGGAGTTAAGGTAAGTTTTTAGTTTCAGTTAGTGTCTGCTTATGTCCCAAGCAATTTGATTCTTATTAACCCTATAACGGTTAGAATTCATATAGAGTTGCGTCTGTTTTTCTTTTTCTATATTAGTATGTTATAACCTTGTTTTGCAGATGTTCCAGAATTTCACGCGTCTCCATGGTATTTCTCTACCCTTTTTATTTAAATACTTTGAGGACAAAACATGCTTCTTGTTTGGGGGCCTAGAAACACGTGTAATTAAGGCATCTGTTAGGATATACATGTGTATAACATGCACTTGTTTTCTAGATTTCAAAAATTCAAAAAATATAAATAAAAAGTTATGATATACACTTAGGAATATTGGTATTGTTTTCTATCTCTATGCTCTTAATAATCTAAAAGTCTCACGTAGCTTTTGCATTAGAAAAGTTTTTAGAAACTTAGGTTAATATGTAGATAATAATCCTTACATCTATCTATAAATATATTACATGAGTATCTATGATTGTTGGCAGTAAGTTTATGAAATCTAGGCTAGAGTACTTATTCTACAAATTCTGTGAGAATATAGCCTAAAGCCTTATATGAGTAAAACATTTGAGAAATGACACAACGGAGAAGGAAAATCTGGATAGAGAACTCACACGTCCACTTGCTTGATCACTATACCATATCCTAAACAAGAATTTAGGCCCTTTTTGGATCGATATAGCCAGAAATTCAAACCTTATGAAATTATATTCCGCTAGTCGCCCCTCTGAGCCTTTCTTTAGCCTTTCATAAACCACAATTCCTTTAACCTTTTACAAAAAAATAAAAAATAAAAAATAAAAAAAATAAAAATCACCCTACCCATTCTTTGAATGAGTCTGAGAATAGAGATGAAAAATAGAAAAGAGAAAGACCTTTGAAATCATGAATTGTTAGTCGTTTCAAATAAGAAAAGAAAGTTTCCATCCAAATAAAAAAAATATATAAATAAACAAATAAAAGAAAATAAAGAATTAGAATTCCAAAAATAGAATCAAAGGAGTCAAAAGCCAAAGAAAAAAGAAAAAAATATGGCTAAAGTTGGAAACAAAGTGTAGAAGCAAAAGTAAAGGACAAGGTTTTCTCTAGTTACATAATATGAAGACTCTATTATCTCAGACTTGTCCTTTTCGAATATCCATTTCCTTCCTTCTTAAACCATCTCCTAATCCCCACAACACCTAATAAAGACCTCTAGCTCAATTAGGAATATGTTAGTGTGATAGTAAGTGGCAGATGTGTTTGATCGACTCCGGCTTCCTTGTGTATCATTGAGATTGTAAGGTAAAGTGTACCTACTGCACACTGGAGTAGCGAAACTTGAGCGGAAAAATCAGAGTGGTTTTTTTCTTAACATTTATGTGAGGACTTACTTAAGGACGCTATTCCGAGTTTTCAGAAACGGACCTGCTAGTGCATTTCATAGTATTACTCATTGTATATATATTTATTCGTAGATGATTGATTATTATGCATATATTAGTTTAGGTGTCAACTTGATTATTCTGTATTCATTGCTAGTGAGATGTATAGATAATTGAGCATAAATAAGGAAACAATAGTTTTATTTCTTAGTCGTTATAGTATAGATGAAGTTTGTGAGTACCTCCACTAGAAAACTCTCACGAGGCTATAACTCGTCCACTAGGGAATTCCTAGTGGTTTAAGGCCATGTTGCATATGGTCAATGCAATCGCACTCGGCGAAACGAGAGTAGTTAGAACTCTATTTTTGGTCACTTATTATAATTTCTCATATTTGCTTGAGGACAAGCAAAATGCTGTTTGGGGGTGGTTTTGATAAGAGCCCAAAACTGTAGTTTTAACCCCTTAACAATAATACTTTTAGACTAATTATGCAAGTAATAAATAAGAGTTAATGCTGATTACGTGCTTTTATGTATTTCAGGCTTTGGAGTCAATTATGTGCAGAAATGTGTCACTTTGGCGAGATGCTCCAATAAAGGAGTAAGGGTTGGTTTATAAGAAGTTCTATGATTAAAGGCCTAGATTCAAGGAAAAAAAACCTTTGTGAAGCCCAGTCAAAGCTAAAAAGTCAAAGTCAACGCGGGCAGAAACAACACACAAAAGTCAGCAGAACTTCCAAAAACTGTATCTTTGGACTCAGACCTCAGAATTGGGCCTACCTTATGTCAAAACGACCGGCTCAGAAAGAGATTTCCAATGGTACAAGATTTGGCCCAATCAGAAGAGTAGAAGTGGACAAAAAGTCTGTTGAAGCAAAATCTAGCTTAAAAGGTCTCTGTGGACTTAAGAAATTGGGTTTTGGGCTCGATTTTCCGGCCCAAAACCTGGCTCCTCAGCCCATGCACGAAAATGTGGATCTGGTCTCCTCCATTTCAACACACAAGACTTAACTCTTAAAGAATCATTAGTTTAGGTAGCAAGTAGCCATTAGAGAATTATTTAGATCTAGTTTTGACAATCCATTAATTAATTAATTTTTATTATCTTGTTTTAACTTTGTTATTGAATTATTGTTATTGTTATTCATTAGATCAATAAAGTTAATTAGTTCTTCATAATTTAGTTTTATTTTCCATTAATTATTTAGTTTCAATTCATAGATTTAGTTATTTGTCATTACTAGTTTCAATTAATTCTTGCATGATTAGATTTCCATTTGAATTAAAATAAGCAAAGTTAGAATCTTTATACCATGTCTTGCTTAAATTCATATAGAAATGATAGTGTAATGATTATGGGCTAAACCTTCATTAAAGGGGGTTGAAGAAGCCTTGATGAAAACTTGATTCTTGTTAGCTTAGAAATAGTCGTGATAATCAATTCAATTCTAGAAAGTAATTAGTGCATGTTGGTCCTCCTCTAGAGAGAGATTTATATAAGTTTGTCGAGGAGGATGCAGCGGGTAACATATATGTAAGATTTGGTTGATTAATGCAGGTAGGGGTCTGCCTAACCCCAGCTTAAAATTTTTTTTAAAAAAAGTAACTAGTTCACCATGAGAATGAGTTTGATTGCTTCACATGCTAGTTATTATTTGGTTGAGATTGCCATGAATAATTAGGGATTATAATTACCAATTTGTTTTGCAAAAGTATTTCGATTTGGATTGCGATATTTCTTTGTTAGTTGATTAAGTTGAATTAAGGTGGAATCAATCCCCCCAAATTCCTTATCATAGATTCAATTTAGTATTTCGTAGTTGAATTACCGTTTATTCGTTAGTATAATTTGCATCGTAGTATAATTTCGTAAAACTCTCATTAACTTTGGATAGATTGATAATCTTAAGAAACGCGAATTCTAAAGAACTAGGAGTGGAACGAATCTTCTATTCCTACTATATTACTATAGAATCGAGAGTAGAAAACTTTGTAAACAATCTAGTGATACAAGAAAATAGTTTTAGTTTTACTTGTGTTTGAGTCTCGTTATTTATTTGTGCGTAAGACTATCATTTTACAGTTATCACTGCTCCTACAACCTATCTCAGAACAGCTAACATTCTCAACATTTACTCTGTTTGTATGAACAGTTTTTGGACTCCCGACGTTGCAAAGAATTATGTCGGTGCAGAAACCGGCGAAGCTTCTTCCTCGGTCAACATCTTCGCTGAAAATGCAATACACAACATATTTAATCCTATGGAAGGGCTTCGTTTAATTCACCAAGGACTAATGACATTATATACACGTCAGAACATCATCATTACCAGTTTTCTTGAGTTTCATGAGCTTCATGCACGACAAGAAACAAGCACAATTCTTGCATAGCCACAACCAGTTCTTGGCAAATCACACTCTCATAATGGAGAACCAATCCGAGATTTACCAAACACAAAACTCCCTGTTGCAATGGGCTGTTGCATGGATTGACTTCTTCGAGAATTTTATAAATGGATTTCTCCCACCTAATGATCCTCGCCGTTACCCGGGCCATGGCCCAAATTAAATTTTGCAAATTTCTATTAGAATTTCCTTTTCTTTGTCGTTTTCTGTTTTTTTTAGTAACCCTAATTACGTGTAGTGCAATTTTCCTGTTGTAATCAATGTCATTTGTTTTTACTCCGTCATTTCCATCCAACTCTAAACGTTGGTTTACCTTTGTTTCTAGGTGGTGTCTTTCATCACACGTCTTCTTTCATCCATCTCTTCAAAATTCATTGGATCCCTCTTGCTGTCAGTTCCGTACTACTAACGTGGCAAACACCATTCCCTGAATTACGGTGTGATGTTCACATTGGCAAATTTTCCACAGTCTATCGTACGACTTTTTGGTTATATATTCTGCCCTTCCACATAATCCATTTCTTGCCTTCCTATCTGCATTTCCAATAATGAAACCTCCAAAGATCATCCCTGAACAATCCTTCCAGGCTATGTTGGACTCTCCTTCGTATGGACTTCATTTCAGAGACCTTATCACCCAAGCCGGTTGGTCCTCCCTCGTTCTGTAACCTGAGCAGACATACTCTCCATGTTTAGCGGCATATTTTTATGATCATATGGAGGATACAACAACATTTAATGGTGCACGTGGTTTCTTTTTGAACAGATTCGCAATCTGTATGGGTGACACCAGACATATCTTTCATGAGCCAACAGTTGTTATAACTTTGGACCTTCCCTATCACGAGCCCACCCCCACCATTCCATACATCATACAAAACTCCTTTAATCACTACTTTTGGGAAGATTTCTCTGGCCTCCACGGTGATGGCCTCACCCGAGTCGTTGAACTTGAGGAAGCTGGCCGATGGCCGTACAAAACAATTCCCCTAGCAAGTATAACAATGAATGTCGGGACTGCCATGTTGTTTATCCTTCTAAACATCATGGGGGATTGGCATTTTTCTACCACCACTGAATCAGCTTGCAAGGCTTTCCATGCTCTCGCTCAGCAACACATCCTCTTTGACATCACGAACCTCTTAATTGAGAACCTGAAAAGGGCTCGTGATTTTCGACACCATTATATCACCTTGCCTATTACTGCATGCCAGATAATGAGGGCATTCTTCCCACAGTTTTTGGTAATTTTTCATGATTAGGTACGAGTAGAGTCTATGTGTCTGGCGAACAGGATAATTCGTTCTATGAGATTTAGGGTCTGGCATCGGCGCTCTTCAAGGTACCTGAAGTACGTCTGTTGCTTCCCGAAGACGATGGCATGATAACAAATTTGAAAGAGTCTAGAGCTACCTAGTGGACCGACGTTTGGCAAACCATGATAAACTAGCGTGATGCCAAAGAATGGCACTTCGATAGAGATGAACTCGAATGGACATACCCCTAATTCTCAATTAGGGCAGTGTAAGTTTATGTACATATTTGTTGTTTTTGTTCTTGATGTGCCCTTTCCCTTTTGTTTTTGTATATTATATGTTGTGTTAGCATAATTTTCTGTTGAAGATATCAGCTCTATTTTCTGCTCAAGCCTCTCAAGTATATTCTTTCTTCCTCTTGACACTTTGAGGACACAACGTCCTACTGTTTGGGGGTGGTTAGAACCTTTCGCAAAAATTAAGCATTTCTAGGTTGTATATAGCTTTATTTTCTGTCTAAATAAGTGTATTTAGTGACAAAGTCTCGTTTCCTTTTCTGTGATGAAAAATATCTAGAAATCTCACCCTAACATTAGAATTAGGATTTGTTCTTAGAAACTTAAGTTAATACGTATGCAATAGTTTTTACATCTTTTCATGAGCATTCATGCACTGATTGTCATTGACTGTACATAGCAGAAAGTTTCTAGGACCTAAAGATAGACAACTTAATTTCCATATCCTATGAGAATCTAACCAAAAAGCCTCAACATGTGTGATTTATGAGTAATGACACAGAGGAGTAGCTTTTCTGAATAGAAAGGTTCACGCGTCTACTTACTTGATCACTACCCGAATCCTAGGCGAGAATTTAGGCCTTCTTTGGATTGACATAGCCAAAAATCCATACCTATACAAATTTTACCGCTAGTCACCCTACTGAACCCTTTAGCAGACCTTTCATTTTCACCAAAAAATCCTTACCCATCTATTAACCACAAATAAATAAGCCCACATAGATGATGAGTATGAGAAATAAGATGAAGTGTGGAAAAATGAAAAGAAAAACTTGTCACAAATCAAAATCAGTTACTTGCTTCAGAAAGAAAAGAAAAATAGAAATAGAAATATATTTCCAAAAATCAAAAGAAAAATCAAAGTTAGAACTTTCCCCAAAATCAAATCAAAAGAGAATACAAAAGCTTAAAAGAGCTAAGTATGGAAACTCATGTTAGAAGCATGAAAGAAAATAAGGATTTTTCTAGTGTAAATATCTCGAACACCTTATTTTCTCATACTTAACATTTTTGAATTTTTCTTTCCATTCTTTTCTACACTACCACCTATGCCCCATAACACCTAATAAAGGCCTCTAACTCAATTAGGAGTAGGATGGTGTGATAATAAGTAGTAGATGTGAATTCTCGACCTCGGCTCCTCTGACTGTCATTGAGTATGTGAGGAAATCTGTGCCCACTACACATTGAAGTTAGCAAAACTTGAGTAGAAAAATATGAGAGAATTTGTGTTTCGACACATACCTGTGAGAATCTACTTAAAGACGATATCCTAAGGATATCCTAAGGATCCAGAAATGGCCCTGCTCGTACATTTCATTGTAAAGATTACTACATGCATGCTCACATGTAGATGTTTTGATTATTATATGTATATTAACTTGAATTTCAAAGGAATTAATCCTCGTTCCCCCGTTAGTGAGATGTATAGATATTTGAGATTAATTAAGGGAACAAGCCTTTGTTACTGAGTCATTATAGTATTGATGAAGTTTGTGAGTATCTTCTCTGGAAAACTCTCACGAGGCTATAACTCGTCCACTAGGGAACTCCTAGTGGTGTAAAGCCTTGTTGCATACGGTCAATGCAACCGCACTCTGCGAAATAAGACTTAGTTTAAGACAACTCATTTTTGGCTGCTTATCGTTTTAATGTCTCTTATTTGCTTGAGGACAATCAAAGTGTTGTTTGGGGGTGATGTGATAAGCACCCATAACTGTAATACTAAACCTCATAGAGACATAGCATTTTGGTTAATTATGTGTTTAATAATTATAAAATAATTATATTTTCGTACTTTTGCAGGTTTTCACAGTTAACGTGAATATGATGATAAAACCTGCATTAAAGCATGAGAATACTGTGCATACTTGAAGTCTTCCCACTCAGGCCCAGTGAAGCATAATAAAGCTTGACTAAAGTCCAAGATTCTAATGGGACAAAACCAGTGCAGAACGGGATCACGTGCAAAGAAGCAACAAACTTCCGTAGCTCACATCTTTCAAACCTGGACTCCGATTTCGGCATGTGAACTGCCAGAATGACCAGGGCGATGAGTTCTATGCAAAGACAGGAAGTTGTAAAAATGGCAACATCCCAGGCCGCCACTAGACACAGCAAGTGAACCCACTCTGCGGGCCTACAAGAAGGGATGAGTCATCACGCATGGACAAGTGGCAAGTTATGGACACTTTTGTGACACCTTTCAAGGCAAAACAATAAATGCTTGACTAGACTTGTGGGTAGGAAAGGTGTGCTAACTTTTGGCATGTTTTGGTGGAAAAAAGACAAGCTTGGAGAAAAAGGTGGGAAGGCTTCACGTGAGAGGACTTCATATATATTTTGGGGATTTTTGAAGAAAAAGGATTTTTCATTCTTGCATTTCAATTTTTCTCTTTGAAGCTTCATATTAGTGTTAATGGAGGAAGTCTTTAACTTCTAATAAATCTGTGTTTCTTCAAGTAAATTTCCAGTTCTCGCTTTGCTTCTTCTTACTTTTTCATTTCATAATCAAAGACATCAATCTATCCAAGGACCATGAGCTAAAACCCTCCAAAGGGGAGGGTTAATAATGCTCATGTGAGGATCAGGCTGCGTTTTAGTAATCCATAATCACTACTTAGGAAAATAGGTTTTGTTATACATCCGGTCCCAAAATGACTGAGTTTGATCAAGTTTGGAGTGTTGATTCTCCAGATCAGTCTCGTGCAAGACCCAGTGAACACTTGGTCAAGTCTCGTGCGAGATCCTATGGTAGCCGTTAGCCCCCTAGTTTGCCCAGCTGGTGTATAATTAAACCAGGAGTTGAAGTGATATTCTAGAGATGGAATGTCAATTCAACTCCTCATGCTAGTAAGATAAACTCATAGATGAGTACATCTTGCTAGGGATCGATACTCAACACAATTTCGGGTTTGTCTATGAACTCAAGACGGATTAGAGATGTAGTGATAAGGTGCTCTAAAAGTTTGTAATTGATCTTGCATGATTATGATTGAACCTCTTCCTGTATCTCTCTCTTTATCTAGTTTACTAAGAAATTAATCTTTGTAGTTCTACGTTAACTTGCATTCCAAGTTTTAATTGAGAATCTCTTTAGCAACATAAGAAATAACCTAAAATCCTACTCATTATTCCCTTGAAGCTGTAAATTTTAGTTGTGAAATTTGCCTAGTCCTAAGGTTTGGACGATCCATTACTCGATCTGTGCTATCGACCCACGTGAGTAAGGTAACTTGACTAGTCGGACATTTTTCGGAGTTTGGACTCAAAAATAACAAACCTATAAAAAGTCTGATTATCAAGTTTCTTCAAGTGTCCCTAGAATCACACCGTCTCTATGTTTTACCTAGTTTCCCTGGCTACCACAATCGTTATCCAACGCCGAACATGCACATCCGCATGCTTCACTCATATAATGGACCACACCGGGGTAGGTACCCTAAGCGGGATGTCGCATACAAGGTAACCCCCACACGGACGCCAAAACTATGTGAGTAAACCTTTATTAGGCATAAAATATTGCGTGTCTCATTCTGAATTGGCGACGAGATAATCAAAGCCATCATTTGGCTACAATGGTTCCAAGTTCCCTTACATTCACATTCTCTTAAAAAGGCATCTTTCATATTTATCACAAGAGTTGTGGTAGCTAGGAGCTAGGATTTTCGGTACGTAACTTATTCAAATATCATTCATTTATTTCTCATAACCATTTCACTACATCACGTGCCAATAAAATATATTGTACTAAACATCACATTTGAATATATCATGTATGTCACATTTAAACTTCTCTTAAATTTATCTAAATACATTGCCATATTGTTTCATAGCAACGCAGTCATAAATATAACACCAACCTTATTTACGTAAGCATTCCTCAAAAATGTTGCATAGAGGACACACACCTTAAAATCACAATGATATTATATCATTGGCATTGGTAATTAATTAATATTGCATCTTTTGAATATTGCAATATAACACACATCTTTTGAATATTACAATTATTTAAAATCACAATACAATATAACACACCATGGCATTGGTAATTAATTAATATTGCATCTTTTGAATATACTTAATAATCATAAAAAGTGCTGCAGATCACTATATCGCATTTATTACCACAACTTTAATATTTACAGAAATACCATCAAGGTTTAGAAGAGCTACAGTACCCTCATTAATGATTACATGCTAAAGTAACAGTACACATCATTAAAATGCTACAATACACAGTATATTTACTATTGCTACATTACCGATATAGTATAATGCTACAGTGCACAGTATATTTATTATTGCTACAATACGCGCTACAATGTTAAAACGCGCTACAATGTTAAATCGAAAAACTAATCCTATAATCATGTTCTCATCCATGCACAACAACAAACAAACCATTTCTTTTATAATATCAAGTATATATATATTACCACACAAAAATAATGATTACTCAGCTCACTAGTACAATTTCAATCATATTATTTTCTCCCTTTTACATTATTCACCGTTAATATCTAATACGTAATATTTAATAGATTCATGTAAATAAATGTGAATCTATATATAAAGCAACCGTTTTATGACTATGATACAAACACTAATTTTTAACGTTCCAAGTACCAATATAAAATACTCACAATATATTTCTTTGTTTTTTTTTTCTAATTAATTAAACGCAATTTAGAATCAACAACTAAATAATTGAAAATAACAAATTAGTGAGGTCTACTCACCTTTTCTTCTAGCGAAAGAACAATAAGAAAAAGAACGCCACTCCACGTAAGATTCACGAAATAAAAGTACTCCACGTAGATCCAACTCATCCAAGAAATCCCCAAAAAAATACTAAGCATAGAAATACTCCCTTTCTTCATTCTTTTTTTTTTTTTTTCTTATTGTTTTTAATCTTCTTTTATTTTTTTTTCTCTCTTTTGTTTTTTTCTTCTTTCTTTTATATCTAAAACAAACTCAAGACATTTCCATATTTACAAATTCTCTACATATTTTCTTTCTAATAAAAATATTTCCATATTTTCTCCCATAAATTACGAAATTATTCTATACATGTTTCCTTTTTAATAAAATCTCTACACATTATTTTAAAATTTAAAAACTTTCCTATTAAACCATTTTCAAACCAAACAAAATATTTTCTCTCATTTTCAAAAAGTCAAACATGCATATTCATTCCAATTTAAAAGTCAACTTAAGATAGTCAATATTACATTAAATTTTGTAAAATAATTAATTTCCAACATTTAATAAAAATAGGGTGTTCCACTACCTCAAGTTTGTTAGGAAGGATTCAAAGCAAGAGTCTCCGACCTGTTGATGTCGCTGAAGTCTATGGTCGACTGGGGATGGATTTAGCAAAGCCTACAAGTCTACAACCCCCTACTGGTGAGAACCAAGATATTAGGGTGAGGAAACCAGCTAACGATGGTAAATTCACTGAATTCCACTTTTGACACTATTAGGAACAAGAACAGTAAATTGAGCTAGTATAATTAGATATGGGGAAGGACATATACACTCTAGAGTTGTTGGTCTGTGTGGAAGCTCATTCAAAGAGCAGTGCCCACCGATAATAAGGCGGAATTAGAAAAGAGGTGTCAAAATGTTGCTTGTGCAGGAAATCTTAAAAAGGCACCAAACACTTGCTATGGTAGTGGTCTGCTGTGAGACATTTTTCAAGTAAATATTCATTATAGTCACCGCTTCGGTGAGCGAGGCGGATGTCTAAGGGTAGAAGTCCTACTATAAATGATTCATGGAAAGCTTCAGTGGTCCATGTCATGGTACAAGTTTGGGAAACTCATAACAAGATTATCTTTGATGTTAAAGTGTGCAGAGTGCAAGTGACTAAAAGATGCATAAAAAGCTTCAGTGGTCCATGTCATGGTACAAGTTTGGAAAACTCATAACAAGATTATCTTTGTTGTTGAAGTGTGCAGAGTGCAAGTTACTAAAAGATGCATACTGCTTGGGCAGGACTGCTCGCTAAAGGGACTGCATGACCGTAGCATTTTGATAAAGCTTAAAGTAAGTTGTAGATATCTCCATTAAGGATGTTATTTAGAAGCCTCCTCTAGTAAATTTCATGAAGATCAACACAATGGGTCCTGTGTAGGTAGCCCAGGTAGGAGTGGAGCCTGAGCTATCTCCAGGAACAGTGATGTTCAGGTAGTTGGTATTCTGGCTTGTGGTCTTGGAATCACGACAAATGTGATGCTGAGTGTGGGGCTATTGTACTTGCACTGTGGAAAACTATGGAGATGTACTAGTAAAGTGTTTGAGTGGAGTCTGATTCTATGGCTGCTGTCCTCACAATGAATGGTGATAAAGTTCCCTGCCGTCCATTCGTAACCTATTATATAGCCTTTATAGGTTTGGATTATGGTCTATAAGTTGGTTATAAATTGTAATATTCGTTATTCCTTGCTAACAAAATTTACCTACTTCACCCCATGCAAAATTATATGCTAAAACACATCAAAGCCACAAAATTATATACAATAAAAATAAAAAACACTGTTTGTGTGGAACACTTACTGATTAGCAGGAACCCTAAGGATGTTTGGCTGAATTTACTACCTTAGAGCAAGTCCAATGGGGTGCTATATGGGCTGCTAAAGGGTCATATAGCACCCTAAAGAGTTTATGACTATTTAGTACTACGAACTTTCGTTTTTTTTCCTAAATGGTACCTGAACTTTGTTTCTCGCCTATTCGTATCACGAAGTTTCAATTTAGTATCTCAATTAATTTTTCATCCAATTCCGTCCAATTTCACTAACGGCGTTAGCACTATTCACGTTAGTACTATTCATGCAGCACTATTTACGTGAACAATGTTTTTTCAAAAAATCAAATTTTGAAAAACAAAAAACCCTATTCACGTGAACAGTGTATTTACTATTTACGTGAACAATTTTTTTAAAATAATCTTTAATTGATTTTTAAGATTGATTAAAGGTTATTACCCCAAAAAAAACCCCCACTATTCACATGAATAGTGTTTTTTTATTATTTTTTATTAAAGAATTTATTTTTAAGATTGATTAAAGATTCTTACAAAAAAACAATTGTTCACGTGAATAGTGAAAACACTGTTCATGTGAATAATGGTTTTTGTTTTTCAAAATTTGATTTTTTGAAAAACCATTGTTCACGTGAATAGTGCTAACGCCGTTAGTGAAATTGGACGGAATTGGATGGAAAATTAACTGAGGTACTAAATTGAAACAAATTGAAACTTCATAGTACGAATAGGCGAGAAACAAAGTTCGGGTACTATCTAGGAAAAAAACGAAAGTTCGTGGTACTAAATAGTCATAAACTCCACCCTAGACACCAAAATTTTATTCCAATGGGGCTGCTAAAAGGATCTTAAATTTAGAAGGAGTCAAAAACCAAGCCAAAGTTAAGACCTTCGCTAGCAGTTGCTATAACAAGTTTCAGGAGACGGACGGCACAGTTTCTGCGGTCTGTGTGTTAAATTTCAACGGACGGTAGAAACTATATCGTTTGTCCAAAAAAAATTCAACTTAAGTTTGCAACTAATGGATGACGGTAGAAACTGTGCCATCTGTCTCCCGAAACTTATTATAGCACCTCATCTTCATCGCCTCCATTGGAACTGATTTTGGGTTTTTTCTTCTCAAATTTGGCTTGGCTACTAAAAACCCTAAAAAATCCTATGTGGTAGTACTATAGCAGCCCCATATAACACCCCTCAATTGAACTTTCTCTTACAGTTGTCACGAGGATAGGTTTCGGTGATCATGGAATGGTGGAACTAGTGGGAGAAAAATGGCTTGCAGGCTTGGACTAGGTTAATGAATGAGAGGGTTTCTTCAGTGCATGAGATGTTTTGCTACGCACGTTTTTGGGCCACTCATTTTACAACTTACAACCGGTTGTTTAGGTATCCAGGGAAAGGGTAAAAAAGGTATATCACTCCAGATTATTAGCGGAAAAAAAAAAGAATTAGATATACTGACACGTCCCACTTCCAAAAATTTACCCTTTCTCTTAATGCAGGGATACTTCAGAAAATCATACGAGGAAGCGCATCCAAAGAATAACAAAGTTATAGTGGGGATTTTCTTTTCGATTCGCGTGTTCTTTAGATGGTGAAGTAATGTAGAAATTTCTTCTTCCTCTTCTTCTTTAGATGGTAGAACTATTGGATGGTTGGAAGAACTATGGAGTACTTAGTGATTTAGTGTTTCTTCAGGTTAGTTGATTTCATCTTTTTTTTTTTTTTTTGAATTGGTGTGGCTACTCAGTATTAATTTGATTAATTATTCGAAACTTTAACCATTTAGAATGTGACTATTTGATGCATAGTTAAATAAAAATAATGAATATTTGGAAAAGCTTTAACAAATGAGTGTATACACACCGAAAAGTATGAATATAGTAGAAATAACATGGGAAATTAAATATAGGATATGTCGAGTGAGTTGATTTGTAATTATTATTGATCAAGCTTATTTAATGTGCTTTGCACTGATGTAGAGAAACGTCATTTGAAATGCCTGTTGGTGGTTTATGTTGTTTTAAGTATGGATTTGTAATAGGTTATATTACAAGGATCATCTTCTTTGAATGTTTAAGATGCTTGAACGAGTTTACTATCTCTTTAATTGTTATTTAGATAACCAATACGAAATTACATTATAATCTTAAACTGATATATACCTTAACCAATAATTCAATAATTTTTCTTAATATGCTGTCAAAGTTTAAACTTAACCTATCATTAGATTGGAGGTCACCGATAGTATTTGTGAGCATGAATGCTCTACTAGTTGTCCTAATATTACTCAAGCTTTGACTTATAACTCTGTGTATAAGCAAGTTGTAGGAATGCCCCTTAACTAGGAAAACTCTACTCATTAGCAGAGATTAAATCATTCTTTGGCAAAACTCAATTGAACGTTTAATTTCTTACTGAAAAAATAATTGAATTCTTACGTTTCCATAGCACCACCATTGAATGGAAGACAACTACTTTTCATAGTTATTAAGTTTTTTTTTGGCTAAGTGAGCTGAGAAATTTTATTAAAGAATAAGAATAAGAATAAGAAGAGGGTTACATGGAGTAGAGAAAAAAAAGATGAGAAAATAGGAAAGAAAACAGAATCCAAGTGATCCTGTAGTAGGAGGTTTGCATCATTATGGAGTTGTAGCATCCCTACTAGGTAGGCCTTCTACAGTCCAACAATCATATGCACATCCCCTGTTAGTCGAACCTAAAATAAGTGCTTGTGCTTGCCTCCCATTTATAAATCCATGGTGGCTTGCCATAGTACATAAACAAAGATTCATTTTCCATATTGGTTGCTTTTTTTGATGCCTGGTCTGCTGAGAAGTTGGCCTTTCTCCAGGTTGAAGTAATCATAAGTTGGTTTACACCAGCGCGACACTTTTCCTATCTTCTCCGAATGTTCCAAGGGACTTTACCAGTTATGAAGGATGCCACTGTAGCCACTGAGTCGGACTCAATCCACAATTACGTCCAATTCATAAGGAGAGCCATCTCAACACTTTCCAATATAGCTAAACATTCAGCCATGTAATTCGTATTGACCCCAATCTTCCTCCATATCACCAGCAAAAAATCTCCAGAAGAGGTCCTAAAAGTGGCACCGAGGCCAGCATTACTAATGGAAGACCCATCGCATTTAATTTTTATCGTACCTGAAGAGGGGGGAGTCCAACAACACTTTCTGATATGCGGGGCTTTAGGTAACAATGCCTTAAGGCTCCAAGTTCTTAGCACTAACAAGTCTGCCAAACTGCTAAATGTGTGTCCTGTCACTAACAATGAAGCACTTATAATGTGTTTCCCAATCACCCCTGTGCAATAGGTAAAACTGGTTTTGTAGTCTTCATGATATATCTTATTTCTATGTTGCCATAAAGTAGTCAGAGTTCCCACTATCGCAGCACCCCATAATTGCTTTCTCATTGGACTATGACCTTGCGCTGCTTTACTGATTTCGCTTATGGATGTGCAATGGTTTCTGAATCGAAACTTCGCTGACAACCACTTCCATACTCTCTTCGTGAAGTCGCAATCCCACAGTAGGTGATGTAGGCTTTCTTCTTCTTTTTTACAAGTGTAGCATCTTGATGCCATGTTAACTCCTTTTTTCTGAACAATAGAATCCACTGCAGTAGCACCCGAAAGAAGCTTCCATGCATTGGCCGCTGTTTTGATAGGTACATAATTGTTCCAAATCATATCACGCCATCGGACTTTGTTTCTCTTAAGTTTGATTCCTTCAAAGGCTGCTTTTACGAAAAATTCACCTTTCAAGTCACCAGTCCACACCAACTTATTAGCCACCGATGGATCTGGTGCTCCTATGTTCAGCACATTAAACCCTGCGGCATCAAAAATCTCTTTCAACTTATTAGGTATATCCCAAGTCCCATTCGAGATGAGATCGACCACTTTAGCTCTACATCCTTTCAGGTCAGCAGTGTTGATGTTCAGTGCTTGTTTAAAAGATATGGGATTGAGCCACCCATCCCTCCAAATATCGACCTTGTTCCCATTGCCAATAACCCATTGACATCGTGGGAGAAGCTCTTTCAAAGCCCACATAATGCCATACCATATAGAGGACTTCACATAGTATCTTATCATTTCACCATCTCTAGTAAAATACTTCATTCTCATGTAATTGGCAAAGTCATCCTCAGATGTTAATATATGCCATGCATTTTTCATGAGTAAAGCAAGATTGATCTCTTTCAGCCTCCTGATGCCTAAACCTCTTTCATCATAGGGTTTACAGACTTTTTCCCATGATATAGTGCATGCCCTGCTTTTTGAAGGGTTTCCAGTCCACAAGAAATTCCGCAGTATGGTTTCAGCTTGCTTGATAGTGCTTGAAGGCCACTTATAGATGCTCATGTTGTACACAGGGATACTTGTAAGCACTGACTTAATCAATGTGAGGCCTTGGAAAGAAAGCAGTTTCCCTTTCTAATTGCTTACTTTTCTTTTTATCTTATCTATGAGTCCAGCTATGACCATAGCTTTGACTTTCCCCTGCACCAATGGTATACCCAAATACTTTCCTGGCAAAGCCCCTTCTTGTATCTGCAACGCCTCTGAGATTCTTCTTCTATTAGCACCATCCATACCACCAAAAAGGAGTTTACTCTTCTGCCTATTAATGACTTGACCCGTAGCTTCTTGGTAGGCTTCAAGCAGGTCAGCAATACATTCAATATCTTCATGATTGCCACCCATGAAAATGAAAATATAATCGGCAAATAGCAAGTGTGAGGGACTAGGTCGGAAGTGGGAGGCTTTTACTACATTTCTATCCTTGGGGATCAATGCAAGAAAGCTGTTATTCACCCCCAAAGGAATATGTGCTTCTTTAAAGAAAGAAATAACTTCTTTACATAGGTCTATCTTGATGATGTCCCAGCATGAATGGTAGAAGCAACCTTGGAATCCGTCAAGCCCAGGAAAACTCTCAGATTTCATAGCATGTACCACTTGTTAAATTTCATCCACATCTGGTATCATACAAAGCATAGCATTGTCTTCTTGAGTTATTAGGGAGGGGAGAAGACTAAGAAGGAGATTATTAGTCTCAGAAGGCCTCGCTGTGAACTTGTCTTTAAAATAGTTGACAAAGTGTTCCTGAATATGGGCTTGATTGGTGATCAAAACCCCTTCTTCAGTTTTCATCTCAATTATACAGTGTTTTTCCTGTTTAATCTGGAACATTCTATGGAAGTAGGCTGTGTTCTGACTATCTTCTTTCACCTCTGTGACTCTACTCTTCTTCTTCAGAAGTGAGGCTTGGTTAGATTCGGCATTTAGTAACCTGATTTCTTTGAGACTCAGTTCCTCTAACAATTGCATATCCTCAGGAGATTTGTCTGCTACTGACTGACATAGATCAAATTCTGCTTGAAGCTTCTTAACAGTGTTGTCAACACTACCAAAAACTTGCCTATTCCATCCTTTAATATCCCTCTCCAGTCATTCCAACTTCTGAGCAAAAATTAGAATTGGAGTACCCACTATGGTGACAGTCCAACTCTTCTTTACCATGTCATTAAAGGTGTCATGGCTGATCCACATTTTATTGAATCAAAAGGGCATATTACAAGGTTTAGCGACTGTGAGATTGTTACCCAAAAGAGGAGAATGGTCTGAGCTGTATCGACTCCCCACCTTGTAAGCCCATCCTCTGTACTTATCCTCCCAAGCTTGGTTTATGAGCGCTCTGTCCAACTTACAAAGCACTCAAGATCTTCCTCTTTGATTATTGCACCATGTGTACTTAATGCCCTTGTAGTTGACTTCTTGTAGATGGCATGTATTCATTGTGGAGTAAAAATCCTCAATAGCATATCTAAGAGGGCTTCTGCCACCTTTCTTCTCATCCAGTCTAAGTATGACATTGAAATCTCCAATGGTTAACCATGGTTTGTCGGTATACAGGTTGCACATCTCAACCCATAACTCTAACCTTTGAACTCTCAAGCAACTCACATGGACAAAAGTTACAAGATTGTCATCCACCCAAACTGAAATCTATTGCATAAACACATAAGCTACACTGACTTGGAGACCCCTCTTCCACAACACCCATATATTCCCTTTCCTTGAAGGTAAATCATTATGCAAGAAAGTACAATCAATATTATCCAAATTGAGACGAGCTACTCCATTAGAACTAGGTCTAATAAGAGGTTCTTCAATACATACTAAATCAGGACCAAAATATCTAACAAGTTCTTTTAGTCTATTAATTGCTTTATCTTTTTTCGCACCCTTCATGTTCTAATAGAGAACTCTTATTAAGGATTTGAATGGGGTCAAGCAACCTTTTGCTGAGCTCTAGTATTTGGTGGTGGAAAAATTACTTGAGTTACTACCTTGTTTGCGGCTTTGTGTGCTGAACCAGTCGGCCTGCCTCTCTTTTTTACAACAGTAAAGCCTTCAGCTTCCTTTTTTGCATTTGCACACAAAGCGGCTATTCTTTTTGCCTCTTCAATCGTTTTATCTTGCCCAGCAGAAATAGTTTGTACCATCTGTGTTTCTACAGCACTATCAGTTTGTACTGTTTCTGCCACAGCTGCAAATAGAACCATCTCAAGGTTGCCTTCTTTTGTCTCATCATATCGACCATGGTCGTCTTCGTTGGAGGCATCTCCAGTTACTGAACTCGGTGCAAACCTAGTGTTCTGACTTAGGACTTCAAGTTGCCCAAAGGGATGACATTCCTCAGTACCTTTCTTATTGAAATTGGTTTAGACTCATTTGTTTAGTTCCATATATAGCCTCATTGAAATTGGTGAAGTATTGCCAAATTCTTGAACCATTTCAATAGCCATCCCATATTTTATTAGCAAATTTACATTCCCATAAGAGGCTCCAAATCTTGCTGGCAACAAGGACATCTCAACTCAGTGCTATTTTGACACAATGACACCTACGCTTTTAGCAGCAAGGTTTGCATGTTCTGTCTGATTTTTATACTTCTGGGTAGTAAAAGCATATTTGTGATGAATATGGTGGTTCCACACTTTGTTCCACCCTCCAACTTTAGCTCTGAGCTCTCTGCATTTTATAGACAAATGTTAGGAGTGTATTACTTTAAAACTTCGTCTCATAGAATAGCTTCAGTACTAGTAGAGTCTCTTTATTTAAAAACAAAGTCTTCTATTATATACCAATAGAAAAGCTATGGTGTGCGGGGTGTATCGGTGCATAAGATTCTCAGCCACTCATGTTTAATAACATGAACGGGTGAATACGTTTCTCACATAGAGGGAAAAGGGTAACACAGAAGCACATCAACTATTTTCTCCCTCAACCTTAACTTCTACCTCTTGAATGTCAAGACCATATTTACTAGAATTAGTCATTCATATGCTTCAAGTTGGTTGCATGTTTGTCTCTATGTTATCAAGAAAATTAAAAGTCAAAAAAAAAAAATAATGACAAAGTTAAAAATAATAAGAAAAATATAATATAAAATCTCTCCTTAAGCATTTAGAAATCGTTATGACTAAAAGAAAATTATTCATCTGCATGAGTGACTCTTTAGTATTTTGTTATTACATCTTGATAGAGTAGCTGTGAAATTTTCCTTATTTTCTTATAAACATTTCATATGATCTGACCTTTTATTTTTCCATTTTAGGTGTCCTTTTTTTTTTGTCTATAAATGTGTGCAAGATCTAGTTGAGAATCAGTGGTCAGAAGATGTCTGGTGCAAATAATATTAAAAGATATGTCGAGTGAGTTGGAAGTCTTGCTGGCCTGTTGCTTTTAATGTTCTCATCTACACTTGATTTTCTATAACAACTTCTAAGTCCTCGCTCTCTTTTGCTCCATGAGGCCTATTGTTTTCAAAGCTCACTTATTGTTTGGGGGTTCAATTGGTCAGAGATGTGTTTGCTTATTATTTACAATGTATCATGGCCTGACATGGTATATATCCAAATATACTTGTCTTGCACTTGAGCTTATTGCTTCCTTGGTTGCTAAATAATTCATATGTAGAGGCAAACTTTGCAGGGGTCCATTCTATGTAGGAGATGCACGATTGAAACTTGTTAAAGTTTCTTATATTCTAGATCTATTTAATACTAAATTGTGTTTCCTTAATACTTATCTTCCTTAATCAATATAGATTATTGGTTGCGCATTGTTCTTAAAAGCTCACACTGGAGTGTTAGTTAAGTTAACATGATGTAAAGGAAAGTAGTGATAATTTTTGTGCCCACGGTTGTTGCAGGCCTTTGAATTGATTTGGTTAGTAATGGGCTTATGCAATTCTACCTTAGCATCGTGTTAAGAACCAGGAGGTCTAATTGACCACACCCCCCTAATAACATTAGTTTCTTTTACTAAAAAGGGAATATTAGTTGGTTCAATTTAGCATAGTTCTCATTCTAGGTTTTTATTTGAAAAAATTCCTTAATGTGTTGTACATGCAGAGGGGATCGATATGCCAATGTTGGTGATTCTACCCTTGGTTTTGACAGTGAAGATCCTCCAGGGCATTTACTCGGATTAAGTGGTATGTTACGTTGACTCACTTTTCTTCCTTTAATTATGTGGTACATTTCTTTGAACATTGAATCCATTAGAATTTGCCACTCAAAAATCTAATATGAAATTATGAGATATTTATAGTTGCAAAGAATCTTGTTTGCCAACTTTCCCCCAATTTTCCTTGAGTCATCATAGTTAGTTAGAAATTGATTCTCAAGTTCCGTTGGCTATATTGAATAGCATGCGTATTTACGTAGTACTTGTCTTACTTCTACAAAAATGTCCAATTTTCGTAGTTCTTGTCTTACTTCTACATAAATTTTCTCCTAAACACTATGTTTTCTCCTCTACTCAAGCCAATTATATAAATGTAGAAGCAAACTGATTCATTTGGTTGTTGTTAATGAAGTGAACTAAGGTTAGATATATGGTAAAGTAACAAAGAAAAAAGAAGAATCATGCGTGTGTTACATCCTTGTGATTTTTTATTTTTTTGGTAGATGATCCTTGTGATTTATGATGTGACCTAAGGTTTTTTTACCAGTTACTTGTGAACCTATCTAGGGGGAGTGCAACTCTTATTGTTCTATAGTGTTTTTTTTCCGAAAGATACGTAAGACCAAGGCTAAATGGAATCTTGTTGCTACAAAACTTGCTCCCTCAGGTGCATTTAGCATTTTAGGCACCCTTGACCCCCTTTGTTAGTTAGTCTGGTTTGAAGCCGAATGAGACTATTTCTGTTGGCAGGTATATCTTTCACTGGGGATTAAGATATTTGGTAGTTTATATATATATATGCTCTCATGTAGTTAGTTATATACTTGTTTTTCATTTATTGTTGTCGCTATTGCTATTATAAGGATCATTTATGCAAGCGTAAAAGATAGATGCCACAAATTGCATTTAGCCACTTTAAAGTGCACAAAGATATGACCAGTTTTTGTCTACTTCTGTGCTCTATTTTAGTGACCTATTTGTTCGTTCATTCTTGGGGATTGTTTATATACCAAGTGGCTCAAGTTCTCACCAGACCATACTGTTTTTGGTTATTAAGTGTTGGACAGTCTACCTCATTAAAATGTTAGTCTATACTAGCTAGTCCTAAACCTTACCACAATTCCCACCCAAAGACCATCACTTCCGTAGAAGCTTTGATATACAATTTCTCTTGCTTGGCATTTATTCTTTTTCTTGTAATTGATAACAATTTTAGTGACTTAACTATTTATTTCTTTTCCAAGGTCCGTTCTCTATCCCCCTTCTCATCATTCGTCGAATTTGTTACCTTTTCTTGAAGAGAAATTAAGTGGTTTTATTTTGCTAATTTAATAGATGTTTATATGTAAGTTAACCAAGTTGAAATTTTTGCATGATTTCAGCTTTTGGATGTCTGAAAAAAAAATATTTTCATTCATTAAAGTAAAAGGTTAGAAGAGTATTGGGGTTATTTTTTTCTTCATTAATCACTGAAAATCAATGTAGGGGTTTTCTTTTGTTAATATCTACGAAATGCCTAATTTAGGGGACTTAGTGGGAAGGCTTGTAGTAGTGAACTAGTGGTACATGCTTTATCACCTCAAAGTTGTCGAGATTCTAGGCGTCCCAGCATACTAGTAACTCTGAATGAACTTGGGTTTCTAGAAGTTTAACTAAAGATTTCAGTTGTCTTGGCGAAATTAGTTCTAAATATATAGGTGAATATGGATGCTTTTTATGTAGGTGGAACTCTTATTATTTGATGGATCAAGTTGTGACAAGTACAATATACCAAACAAGTCTAATTTTGGTGTCAGAAGAGAGTTCCAAAGACTGGGATTTGTGTGTGTACCTATAACACACGGAGGTATGGACTTTTGTTTTGCTTAATTTATCTTTTCTTCTGTTGGATGTAAATCTTTCTTCTGTTGCTTGAGTAGGCCATTTCTTTTTGTTTTAGAAATGAACCATGCTAAAAAAAATGCTTATATAGATATTGTATTATTTGGTATTGTTATCGGACAAAAAAAACAATGTATTATTTGGCATTGTAAATGATTGTGGTTTCATTGGCACTTTGGTGGCTGCTTGCGAGAATCTTTGGTCTTTTGTGGAATTGGTGGAATGTTTTTTTACCACTGTCTTGTTTCTTTTGTTAGTGATTGCAAGTGGTAAAAGGATTGAATTCCCAAGGACATACAAGACTAGAAGTAGATAAGGTTGTTGAATCTTTTCAGTCTATCATTATACAGTTCTATTAGTTTTTGTTACTAGATATGTGAATGAACATGCATATTAATTCTTCCAGCTACTAATAAGTAAGCCTACGTACTTGAGTGAAAGAAAATTTTAGACTTGGTATTATAATACATAAGTTGCACTATGGTAATTGGATGTACGTCATTCTAGTGGTCTAACTTTTAAACCTTAGTTTTCACTTAAAACCTTAAAACTCAATCAGACCTTATCTTTCTGGTATACATGTAAGTCAAAATCTTATGATGCTTTTCTCCTGTGTCATATTGTTTAGAACTTCATATACGATGTTTTTCACCTTCTCAAAGAAACTATGAATTGAGAAGCAACGGCTTGATCGGGCATGTTTAGGCACAAGGAAATGAACTTTAGTAACTAACTTGGCAATGTAGTTGTAAACGTGAGGCTAGTTGTCCTTCTACATCTTGTAAGCTACACCATGTGTGGTACCCACCATGAGCACTCTAGGTGCTTAACAATTTAACTTTTTCCCATTCTGGGGCCATTTTCAGGTTCTTGATGTACAAAGTTTGACATGGTCCAAGAGGTTCAGGTTAAAGTGGGGGTTGTTTTCGAAATTATTGTCATCTCCAATACTTGTTCCCTGTGTTGAGCATCCCTTGCTTAGTATTGTTCAGGACAGTGGTGCATCCTTTTCACTGTATTTTGATATACTTTAATTTCTTCTTATCCTATTATCAGTTGTTGAATACTATTTTTATGTAGATTCTATGGGAAAATAAGCTTCTTTCTATTGTTGAATATACGAAAGATCCTACCGACGTCGTATTATGTCAGATTTACAACCTTTTTGTTTTTGTTTCCCAAGTTTGGTATAGCTTTCTTCACTAAGTTTTTTTTTTTAATGTTCTTTCTCATGGTGCTAGTGAAGGAATTTGGTATCCATACTTGCACTTGGTGTTTGTGCCTTGAAGAATCATAGAAAAGTACTGCTATTTGATGTGCATCCTTCTTAACGGAACAATCAATATGATGCATCTTTGTCTTCTTAAACTGCAACGAGAATGCAACGAGAAAAGAGAAAAGAAGAGATTTTTTTTTAGTACCAGTGCTCGACACCTTCCCCACTTCTTCTTGACTAGGGCAAGAATATGTTTAATTGTTTCACTTGGAATTGGAATATTTTGTTCATCTTCCGTCATTTTCAACCCCCTAATAGTTTGTCTACTCAAATCTAAGAGTATAAGGTTACATTGTGCAGGAATAAATGATTGATGTACCAGAGTCTTTAGAATGATTTGTGGCAGATAATTGTATATATGGTATATTATGACAATTTTTTATGCTTTTTTTGACATCAATGATATGTGACATATTTACTGTCATATTTTTAAGTATGATAAAAATAATAACATATTAGGCAGTTATTATAATGGTTGGAAAGACATATCTTTATTATGACAATTGGAATGACATAGTACAACTTGCTTCAATACCACATCAAGTTTGGTCTCATATGGCTCTAAATTGTTTGTAATGAAAATATCCATAATGTCGTATGTCATTCTCAATATCATATTGGTGCTTTACTTCTTAAAGTAACATACGTAGACTTTTCTCCAACACCAAGTCTAATTTATATATCATTTGGAATGACATATACATATATTACGCCATTTGTAATGACATTAGTACTAATATATCATTTAGAATGATATATATATATATATATTACTCCATTTGTAATGACATAAGAACCCATACGTTATTTGGAATGATATAGACCTATATTACGCAGTTGTAATGACATAAGTACCCATAAATCATTTGGAATGACATAGACCTATATTACGTCATTTGTAATGACATAAGAGCATCTCTAGGTGGTGGAAATCTCCACAGTTTGCCTCCACCCATGTGAATAGTCATTTACAAACCGTCCCTAACTCTAGGTGGTAGCAACCAAATCAAGTAAATAGTGGTACCCAATTTTATTTTAAAATTATTTTTTTATTAAAAGTGGGCCCCAAGTTAGTTTTTTAATTATTTAAAAATTAATTTGGCCAAAAAAGTGGCGATGGTTTGTTAAAAGAAAACCCTCGCAACACTCCCAAAGTCACCCCTTTAAGTTGAAAAGTCAAAAGAATACCCACGCGACATTGCCAAAGTCGCGCGACACTCCCAATGTCGCGCCGTATCCGCAAACGAAATGCCAAATTTGCGAATATGGATGCGAACTGAGGGGTTTGATGCTAGATTTGCCTCCATCTAGATAAGGAATTTTGGTAAATTCTGAATTGGTGGAGGCAAACCCATGTATTTGTCTCCACCTAGAGATGTTAAGTACCCATATATCATTTGGAAAAACATATACATATATTACGCTATTTGTAATGACATTAGTACCAATATAGCATTTAGAATGACATATATATATTACTCCATTTGTAAAAACATAAGAACTCATGTGTTATTTGGAATGATATGGGCCTATACTACGCAGTTGCAATGACATAAGTACCCATATATCAATGGGTATGACATAGACCTATATTACGTCATTTGTAATGACATAAGAACATCTCTAGGTGGTGGAGGCAAATCCCCACAGTTTGCCTCCACCAATATGAATAGTCACTCACAAGCAGTCCCCAACTCTAGGTGGTAGCAACCAAATCAAATAAATAGTGGGACCCAGTTTTATTTTAAAATTGTGTTTTGTTAAAAGTGGGCCCCAAGTTATTTTTTTAATTATTTAAAAAAAAATTGGCCAAAATAGTGGCAATGGTTTGTTGAAAGAAAACCCTCGCGATAGTCCCAAAGTCGCTCCTATAAGTTGAAAAGTCAAAATAATACCCACGCGACATTGCCAAAGTCGCGCGAAACTCCCAATGTCACATCGTATCCGAAAACAAAATGTCAAATTTGCGAATACAAATGCGAATAGAGTGGTTTGAGACTAGATTTGCCTCCACCTAGATATGGAATTTTGGTAAATTCTGAATTGGTGGAGGCAAACCCATGTATTTGCCTCCACCTAGAGTTGCTAGGTACCCATATATCATTTGGAATGGCACATACTTATATTACGCCATTGGTAATCACGTAAGTACGACCTTTGTTAATGCCATATATACCAAGTTTGGTCTCATGACACTAAATTGAAAAAACAAGACACCAACATCATTTTGGTATTCCTTTTTCGGATGTTGATCCTCAACACCCTAGCTTTTCCTTCCGATTTTAATGGCACAACAAGTTAACTTTTCTTTAGCAAAGAAAAAAAAAACGTATAATGCAACCAAAATGGGCATATTCTGATGTCAACTGCCCTTATTGCTATATGACGCATAATAAATAAATTGTTTTACCACGAAAAAATCAATCTAAGTACAATTGATAATACTGGGATTATAAATATCACCTTACATATCTACATTGACTTTAGCTGTAATGTTGCTTATGTAGCAATAACAAAACTTATGACAATATATTCATCATACTTTAACTTACGCTAATTATTTTCTCATAAACTTAAGTATGTCATATGAAATAATATTAGAATTTGGGCATATATGATTAAAAACTACACCGATGTATGCTACATATTCTATCATAACCACCATATAACACATTTAATAACATATTAAGCGTCTTTACTCCAAACGTGAGCTTAAAGGGCATTAGCTTCCTGGTTCTTACCCCATATAGGCTTAATTACACATTGAAAGATGTAATTGTAGCATGTTGAGTCTGCTTCTATCATCAATCTGGTGCAACTCTTCTTTGCAGCTTTCTCCAAAGTAAGTCAGCCTCGAAACACACCACTTGTCCTCGCCCAATTGCTGAAACACTCACAACAGTTGAATCCTTATATTTGCAAATAAAGCCAAATCCACCTCTACCACATAGAGATACACAATTAAACCAAATAAGTTACCCAGCCTATAGTAAACCTCAAAACTCTATATAACCAATTCACATTCTTTTAAAATGATATAACATAGTAATATGCAGTACCAATCATAACACTAGTAGAAAAAAGGGTTTTTGTGACTGTTTTAAAATGTTATTTGTGACTATTCTGTTCAAAATGGTCACAAATGGCATAAATAGGCTTTTGTGACTGTTTTGAAATGTTTTTTGTGACTGTCTGATCTAAAACTGTCACAAATCCCATTTTCTAGAAAATGCTCCCCTCTTTATGTCACCCGTGTTTTATAATTTATATGACCCATTTAGTTTTCGGTCCCGTGCACCCACGACCCCCCTAAAACATAACTAAAAAAAAAATTGACCCCAAGTGAAGCCCCATGTTCAGACTCCCGCTTCCTTGAAACACTTCGCTCTCCTTTACACAAAAAGAAAAAAGGTTCGAACAACCCCCACTTTCTCTTCACTCTAGCTGTTAGGTTTTCCAATTTCAGAAAGATTTTTTGGTTGGTTGGGAACTCTAATAACCGTTCAAGTTTTCAGTCAAACTCCAATAGTCGTTGTGGTTTGATGATAAGGTTAGTTCTCGTTTCTCTCTTCGCCTTTGAATTTGTCGTACTAAAAGGTTTTCGTTTTTTTTATTTATTTTTATGCCCATTTTGGAAATTCAAAGTGGCGTATTATGGGATTTGAAATGCCCATTGTACATTGACCATTCTCAATGAAGTTTGATACTACTACATTCGGTTGGATGTACCATCGAACAAATTGGATTTGGAAATTGTTAATTTTTTAAAAAAGGACCTTTTGATATTTCTTTTGGTTTGAGATGGTGTGGCAGGTGATATTTCTTTTGATATAGGAAGACGTGGTTTGGTTCTAGGTTTGGGGGTTTCATGTCAAGTTCGGGTTTCAGATGTGAGTTTTGCACAATAGTGGTAAGGTTTAATCATATTCTGAAGGGATAATTGATAAGTTTGTTTATTTTTATTTATTGTAGGATGGATCAAATTTTAAGTGTAAGTATAAGTTTAAGCCTTACTTTTATGCGGCGACAAAGGTATGGATATTATTGGAATTGTGGTTTTTTAGTTAGTTTTTTTTTTGTTATTAATATGCATTTGTTTAATTACCCAACATCTAATGCAGCTGGAACAATAGTGTTCAAGCTGAACCATGCACTTGGTGATGGTTATTCAATCATGGGCGCATTACTTACTTTGTTCAAAAGAGCAGATGATCCTTCTGTTCCTCTTAAATTTCCTCAAAGCTGACTTCAAGATCTGCCTCGGACTAGCTTCCTCCAGTTACTCTAAAGTTTCTAACGTTGTGTATAGGTGCATCAACACTTTTACTGATTTTACTAGGGGTATACTTGGTACATACATGGAAGACGATGACACTGTTCTTCGATCAAAGACACCGATGGTGGAGTATGCGTCTGTGAATGTTTCATCCATAACCTTTTCCCTTGATCAGATTCGGGAAGTTAAATCAAAGATTGGAGCTGTAAGTCCTAGAACTCTCTTGAATTTTGAGCTATTTCAAAATATAACTACAACTTTTCTGTTATACTTGGTATCTATAGAATGGGGCACAATTCCATGGCAACTACTTGGAACAGAGCACATATGTCAGAAAGTGTTTTACATACTTCCATGAAACGAGCTTTCTCGTCCATAGAAATTATTGTAGTGTAATCTGAAATTACATACTATAGAATAAACTGCCACTTGTTTATATCCTAGCCACGACCAAAAGTGTGATAAAGAGTTTCTTATAGGTTCTACTTGAAGGTAAGCAAAGAGCTAATGGCGAGGTAGATAAGGCGACTAAGTATCGGCAAGATTACTCTCACCTACTCGACCATGAACGATCGTGTTCTTGGTCAATGGAGGATATGAAATGGAGGGTGGTGGAGGTAAAGGTGTTACAACATATGTTTGGATCATGGATGGTAACTGGACTTGATGTACACTCAATGTACATGTTAACGGTTTTCTGGTTTGCATCAAATTATGTTTTCATGGATATATAAGCCTTGTTGTAAGCCCTGTCATCCTAAACTTATCGCGGATCCTTTTCTTCTTTCAGCTAGTCTACATTCATTTGGTTCATGCTAATGGCTCCATTCTAATTGTAGGTTTATTCATCGTTAGTAAAATCGATATATGGCTATAGTTATATGTGCAAGGATGGATATTTGGTTATGGTTTTATCAATGTTTATTTCAATTTTTGATAGTGCATGACTTGGGACCTTTATCTATGCCTCATATTTGGATTTGGAGATTTGAACATAGACATATGTGGTAGAGATGTATCATACCTTGAGCCCCATTTTCTTACACTAGTTATTAGTCAATGGGTATTGTCTCATGTGTGTGGTCTGAAATTTCTCCATGGATGGCTTTAACTACTTGATTTACGAACACCTGAAGCTGATATATGTATAGGGGATAGACTATATATTGTCACAATATATAAGTTGCATATATGTATAGGGTATAGAGTATAATGTATATTTATATGGATTTAAGCATGTTGAACACATTTTTTATTTTTGCAGATGTTAGATCAGCGACTTTGGGGTGCTATTAATTTGGTTTCCACCCATTTGCCAAGCCGCATTACCTCAAATATAAAGGTTAGTTCTTATAAACTATGGGATGCTTTCTAATCTTTTTGTCTAATGGTATACATGCTTGTGCACTTTAAAATAAATGGGTGATTGGAAGATTCAAGTTTAAGAACGAGAAGGAAATTCTTGTTCTTGGTCAAGTTTAACTTGATAGGTGCAGGTCAACAAGATACTTGTTGTTCTTGCTTATCTAGAGCATCCCTAGCTTTGTGTATTGTCACTTTCTTAAGTCGTGTTTGTGGGAACTGTGATGTTGAAGTATGAAGTATAAAATCCCTAATTCAATTTCAATGCAAACCCAGGAAACAATGAGTATTCATGCCCAATTCATGCGAGATTAGGTTTTTAAGGCTGATTAAATTTATATGTATTAGATTGGAAATGCGTTATTTACTTCATTATGTTTTATGATTAAGTAAAAATATATATTGGTTATCCAAGGGAATGAATGGAATTAGTACTTTATGAATGCTACTTGAAGTTTAATTGATTATATTCAGGAGTGTAGTATATTACAGGTCCAATTCTATGGTCTATGTGGAATGTTCTCATTTATTAGCACAATTTTTTTTTGAAAAAAAAAGACAAAAACAATCACTGTTTTAACAAAACCGTCATGAATAGGTGACTTGTTTATGACGGTTATAAGATGAATACAGCACTGTTTTTTCCAAAACGTCACAAAAGAGTTGATTTTTTGTGACGGTTTTTATTTATTTGTTACTGTTTTATACAGTGGAAATAGGCTAGTCTGGAACAAATATTTGTGACGGTTTTGGGGAAAAAAAAATGACCCCATTTTGGAAAAAACAGTGACAAAAGACCTTTTGTCACTGTTTTTAACAGTGATATAAAGCCTTTTTTCTTGTAGTGTAAGCCTAACATGCATAATTATTAAGGTATGTAGTTTCAATCCATAACGGACTTGTAAATAAAATCCTTAGAATTTGGTTATACAAGTATTTGAACTAACATCATCAAGAATAGAGGAGTAATCAGGAGGAGAGGAGCAATCCATGCAAAACTATTTTGAAGTCTTCTCACCTTAATCCACTATATATTTACAACAAGAAAAAGACAAGAAATCAAGAAATGACGATGTCCAATTCAATCAAAAGCTCCAATTAAATTACCCACACCAAATTGATATGCTTTTACATTATAAGCCATCTCCCAATATAAACTATTGAACTTCCAACTTAATCACCAATTTCAATAAGAGATTGCATACAAATCGAATATGATTTTCTAAAAGAAGTCTATTTAACTACAATTTTAACAACTCCATATAGTATGATTCAACAAACATTTACCATATACCAAGATTTAATAAGGAAAGTAAACAATTACACACCTTGAATCGAAAAGCAAACCAATTCCTACAAGCAAATTCAAATACCGCGTTCCTAAGCTTCAAACTTTCGAAGTCGAAAACAGTTTGGTGGCCTTCCATCTTCTCTCTTTTCCTTCCTTCTAATCTCTAATCCCTCACTCTCTCTTACTCTTTTTCTCTCTGGTTAGTCTGGTCTCTCTCTCTTTTCCCTCTCTGGTTCTCTCTCTCCAAAAAAGATAAGCAAGGGATGACCCCCCTTACCTAAATTCTAGACCAAAACAGTTTACCTCCTTAAAGAAAATTTTGTACTCGAAATTAAATTCTTACCTATACATCCATAACTTTGCCAAGACGCCATGAAAGAGTATAAGGACACATGCAACAAATAAATTTACAGAGTTACTAAAAAAAAATGGGGTGTTACAGATGCCAAGTTTCAAGAAGCTCATAAACACACCTATTGCATCCGAATAAAACAACGGAGTCAAGAAAATTACATGTGAAGGCTAAGCAATAGTAGCATCTTGTTTAGCCTTTAGCACCATCTCCTCGGTGGTTGTGCCTATGATTTCAATGACACACTTCAAACTTACACAATAATATCTTCCAATAGTATACTATCACATATTAAGACATGAGAACCCAAAGACAGAGACCAAGCAAGAGATGATTAACTAACAGTACAATTACAATCAAAAGGAAAATTAAATATTTTTTCCTCCTCTCACCTTAAAAGCCCAACAAGAATCCTTGCCAACCATCGTACTGGCACTGTAATGATACTATTTTTCCTAAACTAACATCAATTATTTCAAATTATCATGTACATTTATGCAAATCTAAAAAGCTCCCAGGAATAGTACAATTTGTACTTCCTACCCCCTAATGGAAAATATGTAGTAAAGGTTGACTATTAGCATTGTCGATTTGTGAATATATTCTTTTATGTCTTTTTTAACTTTTAAATCTAGTAAAATCAGATTGCAGGTTATCTAGTTGGTTACAGTTTGTTATTTGTGAATATATTTGAAAACAAAAAATGGTGGTTATAAACAAAGTTCTCTTTTCTATTGTGGCAATGCAAAAAAAAAAACATTATCTAACACTATACCATAATAGGCTATTACTAACAGTAAAAAACCGTTACAAAAAATATTTGTAACGCTTTTTATCCGTAACAGTTTGGGCGTGGGTAATTTGTTGCAAATATTTGTAACGGTTTAAAAGCGTTACAAAGAATTATTTTGCTACCGATTATTAAGCGTTTGTAAAAATATTTGTAACGGTTTTCTGCTACGATTTTGCAAAATTTGTAACGGTTCAGGGGTGTTGGGAAATAATTTATGTTCGAAAAAAATATTACTTTGTAACAATTTATAACCATTACAAAGGGAATTGTATTTGTAAAAAAAAATAATTAGTGTTTTTCTTCATTGCTTAGGAGACTTGGTGGACCTGCATAAAAATGTACTCTCTGCATTGTATACAAGGTAAATATCACAATATGATTACACAAGAAATATTCATTTATGGATTCAAATTCCAACTTACTCAGAAATCCCAAGTTTGTACATTTAGCATTTCACACCAGCCAAATAAAGAAAACTTTTAAAATGTGCAACAAGACAAAAAATACCATAACAATGGTGCAAGTACAAATAACCATCTAAATAACACTTCTAACATCTAAGATTCTTCAGTTCACAGATAACGAAGAATTTAGATGGCTACAAAAGCATTCTCCCACGAGCACCGAAAGACCATGCAAGATGACATCTACCTGATTGAGCTTGACTGTTTTGAACAACACCATAAACAGTCTCATCAAATCGCACAAAAGCTTGGGATAAATAAGCAAGAATATATGTAAACAAAAATCTAGGAGAGTAAAAGGCTTGTGAGTTGAAGTAGTAGTAACCTTAAACAAAAAAAGAAGCAACGAACGTGCACAAGTCCGCTGTATCATATGTCTAATGAATAATGAGACCAAAGACAGGGTATATGGCACAAACAGAAATTCAAATAGGTCCAAGTCGTAAACATTACATTATAGCGGTACTAGAGCCACTAAACTAACTAAAGATTGTGAAAAACAAGCTAAGTGTAAATGCTAACATATGTACAAGATGACATTATATTTACGAGCAACGAATGAACTGAAAGGTAATTATAGTTTAAATAAGAAAAGTTAGATCATATTCTTAAGTAGTGGCTCCTTATACTCAAACTACGGAATTCAAAAAAGAGAGTATGGTAGCAGACTAGTAGCAATAGAAGCATAGTATAGATATGAAAATTTATGTAACTCCCTAAAACCCTATAACCTTGTCAGACGAAGAAAGACATAAAAATTTCGGCAAAATCTCCTCTGTATTTTCAACATTTCATAGACATAAATCCCATCATAACCTGAAAATCAAATAATATACTTCCATAACATATATTAAAACCTCAGACCTTGGTCATAAACCCAACTACTTAAATATATATTGATTCGTAGAACCATCTACTTAACCATCTCGACCAATGCCACTTAAGTCAAATAACCAATCCTCGAATCAAAAAGACACTATAAATTATATACCAAAATTAAAATGAAAACAACATATACATCACTTCCACTTATATCAGTGTTAAACACCTCTATTAGTTCCAACCAAAGATACCACACTTCGAATATATACACACCAAACCTTCACACTACTCACATGTAAAAACCCATCTTCCAAAACAAAACTCATGAATATTCCAACATCCACATACAATTGTCACATATGAAATGAAAGAAAACCACACAAGGACCTTACCTTTCATTAACGGCTAGGTCTCCTGTTGCTGCTCTCCATCTACGTTCCAACACGGAACGCTAAAACTAGTTCCTCACTCGGAGGCATTTTAGTTCCTTATTCCCCTAACAAAACAACTAAAGTAACATATACGCAATTATACAAAATAACTACATTTAACTTTACTTTTACCTTTAACCGAGTTAGTTTCATAGGGTAGACACAACATCAGCTTCGGTAGGGCTCCACTACATGAAGGAATTTAGACAACTTTTAAAACAGAATAGACTTCAAATTGAGGACTTACCACATTAAAACACCCACACAAAAAAACAAAGAAGTTTTGTTAATCAAGTTAGAGCGTACCTGGAGATCCTCAACACTTTCGGCATGTTGACAAACTATTTCCGAGTGAAAAGTGTTCTCCTTGCTTTGTCTCAGCAATGAAGAGATAAATCCATCTACTCAGACTCTAAAGACCCACAATTGGGATAGGGGTTGAATAGAGGTGAACCCTACTCTTAGACCGATGATGATTGATGAGCAAGCAGCCAATGATATAGGTATTGTGCCTAAAGAGATTAAGGAAGTTCTCAAGCAGGCTGAGGAAGAGATGCCGCCCGAGCTACCGAAGACAACCACCTAAGAGGAGGTCGATCACACGATTGAGTTGGAACCAGGAGCCAAGCTGCCAACCAGAAGAATGAAGGCAACTCAAGAAATTTCTACATTCAAAATTCATTCAGCCATGCGAAGCACCCCATCGTTTTCAGATGGACAGATTCTCACTTTAAGGTATAATCTGTTTATGGGTTCACAAATAAGATGGTGAAATAACCCATACTAGCTGCCAAATGATTAATAATAACATTATACGGGCGTATATCACTATTAACAAAAAGGCAACGGACAATATTCAATATTAACGAAGAGGAATCGGACAACATTCAACCCAATACTTACTGAAATAAGTCAAATAACTATATAAATTAGGTAGTCACAATTTAATATTATCCAGAGTAAACTAGCATCAGGCCATAGCAGAGCTTTCAAGTAATGAGGCATATAATAACGCTTACCTCATTGTAATGATACAATGCCTCAAGATAACCTTTTCTCTTTAGTGCATCTTCTCCTTTAGATTTTGCCTTCAAAAGCACCTCCTTACCTTTAAGCTTTATCTGTTTCAAATGTTCAAGCTTTTCAAAACAAAATTCCCACTATACATTGACACAAATGAATATGAACTACAAGACAAATAAACATATGTCATTGGTGAATGTCTCTCAGAACTCTAACAAATGCCTTAACATATAAACTGAAGCCTAAGTGAATTGCAAAATGAAGGCCTAATTGCACTGTGCAAATGGAAATGGCTAAATGAAGAAACTAGTAAACTATGATATGAGAAACAGGGAAGAGTCTGAACGCTGAGAGCTGGAGTCAATAGTTTGTGGAAGAGAGAAAAGAGAAAAGTAAGAAAGAAAAATATACCAGTTTCTTAGCTTGTTCAGAATGTACATACTCCATTAATCTTGTGATACTCCAGTCTGAACAAGTTGGAATACACAAGGTAACAGGAAAAAGATATTCAACATCTCGATGATACCCATTATGTGCAGCAAGTTCTATTGGCTTCAAACCCATATGTTAAGAGTTAACATACAATGGTCAAAGGTCTATAAGTATCACACAATATTTTTATCTCTTATTATGTATCTCTAGCCCTGCTCAAAGTATCGTTGGAGAAATTATGACCCTAAAAGCTTTCCGATTTACATATTACTGCTAACCAAAGTGGATCAGATATGAAGTTCAGCAAAAGCAATAAAAATGAAATTAGAGAAACCTAATGTATACTGAAGGTTCAAGTAGGACAATCTAGATTTTTATATTCCCTGAATGGAGAATGAAATATCATATTCAATTATGTAAACAGATGAACAATTGACTTCAGTATGCAGCTGCCTCTCCTGGTTGGTTCCAGTATGCTTGTTGTGTGTGCTGTGTACATAAGAAGTTACAAGGAGACGAGGGATGCATTTTGTTTTCCTTTTCATAGGTAAAAATAAATATAAAAAATTAGATCAACACTTTAGCCTGAAACTAATTACTAAAGACCCTAAACCCCCTAACACACCCTACAAAAGTCCCAAAAAAGAGCAAAAAAAGCGAAATGAATCCCAAAGTGATTAAGCCGAATAACTGTCAACTCTCACAACCCAATACAGCCACAAGTGATAGGTCCCAGCGAAAACAATCTACCCTTCTGTCATCCCTCTCCACTACCATCAAAACCCAAATATCGCCTTCCTAACAATCCTCAGCTGACCACATCCATACTTCCTGCTGCACGATTTCCTTTTTCTTGATTTGACCACTTTCTTCTCCTACACCTCTCACTACTAGAAGTATCTGATGCGGTAAGGTCCTTTCTTCTTTTTTTTTTTTTTCATCGGTAAAAGTATATGCATTATATTGATGATATGAAAAATTTAAGGATGACGTACCATATACATCAAGAGAAAAAATAAAAGCAAGTTTATGCTTTATAGAAGAGGAAGTCAGAATAACCTGAGTAGCAATGGAATCTAGTTCATCGAAGAAAAGAACACGGTGCGGATCCCCGAGCCTTGTCAAAAATTTCTCAAACATTAGCCTCACTCTCTCCAAACCACATTGTGAGCAGCTCAGGACCCTTGACAGTGATGAAGTTTGCTTGACATTCATTTGCAATCGCTTTGGCCAGTAGAGTTTTAGCACATCCAGGGGGCCGATCCATAGAAATGAACTCCTTTTGAAGGAGACATACCAAACTTTTCAAACTTCTCAGGATGCTCCATCGGATATTGCACATGCTACATGGATGGAGGACATGCATGCATCAAAACAAGCAAAAAGAGATTGAGAAGAGAAAAATAGAACAAGAAAAATAGAATAAGTAAATATAACAAAACCAACTATGTTCAAAGTTACCTCTTGAAGTTCCCTTTTTACATTGACAAGTCCCCCAATATCCTCCTAGCTGACATTAGGTACTTTAACAACCTGTTCATCAAATTTCAAGGTATGAGACGACCACTAATTGATATACTAACAAATAAATTAGCTTAACCGTCGGAAACTGGACTCACTGTTTCATGCAAAGCAGAGGGATATGCTTGCAAGGGTATGAAGATGTGCAAACAACTTTATGTAAATGCAAATTTGGGAATGGACAATTCAAAGGACTGTTATATTTGAGAATAATGCAAAAACAGGATGTAATGGCAGAAAAATGATTGTAATTATAAAGAAGATAACAAATTTAGAAATTACATTCAAAAATAAAATAAAAAGAAAAATCAATCAAAATATAACCAACATTGCACCAAACAAAGTAAATATAAATTAAACCACTTTGGTACGTGTTTTGTCCGATTAAGAGATGAAAATGAGATCTGAAAGAAAAATTAAAATCAATTCAACCAAAAAATCAGTAACATCACAAACCCCTAACTCAAAAATTAAAATTTGAAAATTATTGGAGAGAGAAAATCAAAAATTCTGATTGTAAACACTAATTCTCTCGCCGGCGTATCCTCTCAAACCATAAGTATGAAAAGGAAGAGAGAATTTAAAGAAGATCATACCTAGAACCCGAGATTTCTCCATTTCCCATAACCAAATGAACAAAAATATAGTGAAGGTGAGAAAGTAGAAAGAACCTTTTGTTGAAGACTGAAGAGTTGATGATTTGAGAGCTACCCTCTTTGAAACTGATGAGAGTTTGAGATCGATGAATTTAAGTTTTATGTGGTTTTTTTTTTTTTTTTAGTATTTGTTTTATTTGTTTCCAACAGAAAGTGAGTGTTACAATACCATGAGAAAATAATTCAATTAGTTTTTTTATATTTACAAACGGAAAAGGATTATGCCTTACGCTTAGATACCGTTAGCAAGCAACTAACTAACGCTTACTAAACGTTAGAAAGCTAAAATTGTGTGCGTTAGTAAATCACCCAAACGGTGTAGTGTAAGGCACCCATCAACCTAGTAACTTCATCAATATGAGATGTCAAGGTAACACGCACCCAAGCAACATCGCCTAGTTTCTCCAATGTTTGTACTGCATCATCAACATCAAAGTCACATTTCTCACCAAACTCACCCATTTTTAAGTTTTCACAATGCTGGTCAAGATCATATGCATCACATTAACATAACTCACAAGTTAGAATACTTCTAGACAACCCATAATCACATATTCTAAATTGAAAATGCAAACAAGGAGGGTGAACAAATGTGTCATACTTCTTTCGTAGCTCTACCATGTTCCATCAAAATATAGAATGAAAGAATCACCTTTTTCACCTGCAAGTTCAAGTTATTTTGAACTTTCAGAAGAATATATTGCTAGAGATTTAAAAGTCAAGTTCACGACTACCTATCCTCCTCAAAAATTCAATCATTAGTTACCAAATCATGAGCTAAAAATTTAACCTTAAGGGGTAGCATAGTTGGTCCAGCCTTGGGTTTGCTCTCCAATGGTCACCAGTTCGATTCCCCTCAAGGCCACTGGCGAGGCAGCACCTAGTAGAATTTCCAACCAGGGCCCCGATATTAGTTGAAGTGTGCTTAAACTAGCCTGGACATCCGGTTCAAAAAAAAATGAAGGAAAACTTCCTTCACTTCGAAAAGCTGAATTGATCCATATTTGAGGATGTGCACCCACTTCCTTTCTTTATATAATAAATGAGTATGTACTTCAGTACTTCTACAAATGAATTATCAATTGAGATTTGTTAAAAAAACTAATTGGACTTTAAGTTGGAAAAAATATGAAAGACTAAACAAAAAAGGGGAAGATACCAAAGCTTATGCGCTATAGCACTTTTAGATGATAAGCATCTTTCCTCTTGAATCGAAGTATCATTCAATAGAGTGTGCGATGCCTAATTCCCTTTAGAATAGTAATGCATATCTAAGAATGAAGAAATTGTGTCTCAGTGAAACCAAAGATAGTGTTTCCAATTATCTAATTCTAAATAAAAAATATCATATAAAATGGTCTCAACAAACCAAAAAAATGGGATGATGGGAGCAATGGATTGGGGGTTACTAGTAAGTTTCAAGCTGAGGTCGTGGCTATACTTGAAATACTAAACTTGCTATAGAGAAAGGGCGAGTATCAGTGTGGGTAGAGTCTGACTCTTTGTCTCTTTGTTTATGCATTCAGTTCAATTATGATCCCTTAGGCTAAGTCCAATGGTGCTGCAAAACATCAAATTTAACTTAAAATGTGATCCAATGGTACGCTAAAATGTTATACCGCTAACGCTATCTTCATAAATTTCTCTATTTTTGCAGTCAATTTTAACGCGTTATAGCAGATGCTCAGACGCCATTGCCAATGGCGGGCAATCAAAAATCCAAATTAGTCTTGCACCGTGAGAGCTGGGGGTAGGAATGTGAATTAATTCAAATAATAACTTACACGCCATTCACAATGGCGTACAAAATTCAATTATGATTTTCCACCCGCCACTCCCAATGGCGGTTAGAATTGATTCTTTTTTTTTGTTTTTTTAATAACTTAATTTATGCAATTACCATTCTATCCTACCCTTTTAATTTTTTTTGATTTATTTGTATCTCTTTGTTATAATTTCAATTTTAAGATTAAATTTATTCCGATTTGCAACAACTCAATTAATTATTTAAATAAAACATTTATTGAAAATAAAAAAAACAACAAATTAAAAGGAAATACATTAAAAATACATCAAATACGTACAAAACATTTAAAATTCTTAATCAAATGCTTTCTTCGTATTCTTCAAAGTGCAAATTTCTTGAAGGAGTCCGTGAATTGCGAAGAGTTTGATCTTTCAAAATTTGTTTCTTTGCGTTTTTGTACCATTCTTTTCCTTGAGGTGTCATAGTCGATGTATTTGTGCTCATGATCTCCTTTTCCCATGCCAATGTCTCACGGAATTTTTTTTTTTTTTTTTTTCTGCAAGTTTAATCCTTGAAGGATTAAACGCTTCACTTTCATAGAATTTTTTCCCACGGTCAGTTGCTGCCTCAATGGCCTCCATCGCCCATTGAGATTGTCGCGTTAATTCTTTAAGAGAAGTTTCATTTTGACTATCAACTTTTTTTTTTGTTTTGATTTGTCTCTTCCACAATCCGGTCTTTTTGATGAACCGTGTCTTTGCATTTCGAGAATCGGTGTTCCCCCATGCCATCTTGTTCGTTTAATGGAGCCGAGAGACTTCGTTATGAAAATTAGTTTGAGAGAAACCAGGTGTAGTTGGAATTGAATGGCTACCATTTTTCAGTAGTCTTTCAAAATAAACCACGATGATCAAATTTGAAGGGTTTATTATCCAAGACCGTGACATACAACTTCTTTGCTTGCTCCATCCAAAAAAAAAAAAAAATAGTTTGAGTTTAATCAATTATATTCTAGTTAAATAATTATTGATATATATATATATATATATATATATATATATATATATATATATCAATTATTATATCAAATATCTTACAATGTCCATTTCGTTAGTTCCCCGATCCGTTTCATATCCTCGGCTTTTGATTCAAACATCCACGAAATAAAGTAGCGCTTTATTTATAAGTTGCCAACGACTTGTAACACTTCTCATAGTTCGCGTGCCTCGTAAAACCCCGTATCATCCTCTCGATTCTCAAATTGTTCTTTAATTTTATCCCACAATATGTTGCCCGATTGATTTGTTCCGTAATGGATCAATTGAATTATCCAACCATGCTTGGCATAATCTTGGTCTTCATCAATGCTAAATGATGATCCCGCTTGACATTGTTCTTGAAAGAGTGAAAGAGAGAGAGATAAAGACAGATATTGATAATACAAAAATAAAATATTACCGATGTTTATGGAATGTGACTTTCAGAGAGGAAAAGTCATTCTTTTATAGGGTCGATTGAATTATTGAATTTTACTTTCTTGTGGTGCACAGACGCTATTGATTAGGGTCATTGGGTTGTGGGCAAGATTGTAATGAATTATGTAAGAAATTATTGGGGTGTGTGCAAGATAAAGAATTGTGGGCAAGATTGAAATGAATCATGCATGCATGGAATCTATTTATTGGGGTGTGTGCAAGATAAAAAATTATGTAAGAAATGCATGTAATCTATCTAGAGTACTAGAGCACGATGTTGCATGTGTACTCTCCGGCCCTCCACCAAAGATATATAACATAACTCTTCGCAAGAAATTAAACCAATTTGCTATCTCACACAATTTTAATATTTTCAATTTTATTCCATAATTTATTTACTAGCAAAATGAATTCGATAGTGATAATGATTATGATTATGATTCCCGTGAGAAGACGACGATTGAAAGACACTTCATGCATGAACAAGAAGTGTTGATAAAAATGCTGCTTCTCGCAATTCAAATGAATCTTGTTACATCAGCTCATATCATTGAAAACTCTAATCAACCAACTCTCCCAGATTGGTCCGTCCCCGTGACGCACTTATAGGAATCGTAATAGGCAACGGAAATGCTCTCTTTAAAGGCCGATTATTTCGTGTCAATCCCACATATGATGAAGTTTTATTTCGAAGCCGCAATGAATGAGCAGTCACCTATTCTTTAGGATTAGGAGTGGTCTTAAGGAACATAGTGATTTCTGGATGAAGAAATATGATGCAGCTAATAAACCCAGTTTTGTCGCCACACGGCAAAATAATGTGTGCATTGCAAATGCTAGCAAACGGAAGCCCGGTGATTCAATGGATCGATATTTTTAGATTATTATACCAACAACACTCTCCTTTGTTAAAATGTTTTGCAAACATGTGGTGGAGAGATTTGGTGCACAATATCTGAGATCTCCAAATGAAGAAGACATTGCCGATTGCTAAAGGTGTTGCCGAAGTTAAGAGGTTTTCCTGGCATGCTTGGCAGTCTAGACTGTATGCATTGGACATGGCAAGCATGTCCAATGGAATGGGCAGGACAGTATACTGGACGATATGGATTAGCAACTCTTGTACTCGAGGCAGTTGCTTCTTTCGACATGTGGATATGGCATGCTTACTTTGGTTTACTGTGTACTAATAATGATGTTAATGTTTTGTGGCTCTAATCTTTTTTCACAAACTAACATTAGGTTTACCCTCCGCAAACTATTCTCTCATGGGTAAGGACTATAAGGTCGGGTTATTACTTGGTCGACGGTATATATCCTCGATTGTCTACACTAGTGAAGGCGAAAAAGGAATCCTAAATCAAGAAGAGATAAATTTTTACTGATGCAAGAATCTTATAGAAAAGACGTTGAACGAGCATTTGGGGTTCTTCAATCTCGTTTTGCAATTGTTAGAGGCAAAGCTCGCTTGTGGGACAAAGATGTGCTCCATGATGTTATGTCGGCATGCATTATTTTGCATAACATGATTGTTGAGGAAGAACGACATAACTATTTGAACGCTTACGTTTATGGAGACTCTGAACCTATTATTAACCATGATTACTTTGAAAATCCTAATATAGCAGAAGTTGTTCCCGACCGAAACCCCAATTCAGCTGAATTTCGTAGAGTCTTGCAACGCGTGGCATATGTGCATAGTAGGCACGAGCATGTGGAATTAGAGCAGCGTCTGATTAACCATTTATGGGAATGGCGTGATCGGAATTAAGATGTGTTTATGTCAATTTGATGTAATGAGTTGGAGCCATTGCAAAAAGAGGGAGTATCATCCCCATTCAAAGCTTTCACCTGATGAATCCTTCTTAGAAAGTGGTTTTGCAATTTTCGAAAGGAACCAGTTTGTTTTAGAGGAGAATCTATGTCTCTTAATTTTATTGGTCTGGGATGATATAGCAACATGGTGAAAACAAATTTAGTGAAGCATTTTGTGTACTAAGTGTACTACCCAGTATTTTTGTTTACTTCTAAGGGAGTGGCTTATCTTCTGCTGAGTCCGACTCTAAAATTTTGAGTTTAGAACCTTGGATTAAACTTTATTAAAGTGAAACAACCATGAAAATTTTGAGAACCTCTTGTAAGACTGTATGAAGTAACAATTACAGAGTTGTTTTGAAGATTACACATAATTATCATTTTTCCCAACCGAACACATTTGTATCCTTGCAAAACATGTATGTTGTTAATAACGTACTTCTTCAGTTCTTCCTTTTGATTGTAAATTTTCAAGTCCATCACAAAGAAGTCCACAACATTCTTATTGACATAAAACTAACTATTTCAAGCTTTCGCAGAACAGCCAAACTATTTCAACTTTGTTCCATAAATGTTTGCACTGTTTCTACAAACCAACCACCATTGCTCATTCATCAACTAGTTAACCACCATCACATAACGCTTATTAGAAAATAAATGCAACTATTGAGAATAAGGTGATTTTGGTGCAAGGGTCAACAGTTTATACTACAAGATTATAATGTTTATGCGCCCTTTACATTTTACCAATGTGATTTGGATAACAAAAACAGGTCACAAGAATCAGACTAATAAGCTGCAGCTGGTTGGATCTATAAATCAATGGATTACAGGAAGTGATACAATGTCAAGGGAAGGCCGGAAGGGATAAAGAAAAAGTTATTTACCATAAGTTAAGAGCATATCATGAACAACAAACGATAGTATGTGTTCTCTTCAGATTTTAAAAATAAAACATAAATAAAGGATTCGCTCAGTTCTTAATAAGGTCAGTGAGCTTACATTTTCATGATCCATGTGTCGTAGTGTCCTTTTGGCATCTATCCTATTGTCAAAACCATTACCAATCTTCTTAATAGCAACCTCTTCCTGTGTCTCAGAATTCACAGCAGCACGCACAAAACAAAAGACAAGGCTATCTTAACGTTATGAAGTCCTGGTAAATACGTATGATACCAATTGTTGATTATTATCACCACCCAAAAAAAACAGAATAAAAGTCTGATGATATTAGAAATAGGTAACAGAATATTGACATGTGATTTTTTATATAGTATGACATAAAGTCTAATACACAAATGGAAGGGGTCGTTTATATTTTTTCTAATTATGGACTCAAATCTGTATAGAGCCGGTGAATACAAAAAACTTGCATTTATTTGATTAATAATGGACAATGTAAAACTTCAATAGAATAAAAAAGTGTCTTACCAAGGACACTGCGGTATACTACAAAAGTAAATTATGTATTTGCTTTTCGGATTATCGCCAGTGTAAACCATATAACAGTTTACTGAGACAATCAAGCACTTGCAAAAGTCATGACTCTGCTTTGTAAATGTGAAATTCCCCCACGATCTGGCTGTAAATTATCTTCCTCTTCTTCATCTTCTATTTCCCACAGGAAACTAGCATAAGCCGCATGAACATGACTGCAAACAGAAAACTTTGGTTAGTGACTTTGTCAAGTAACGACCATATATTACCTTCTACGAAAGATGAAATGATTTTGAGAATCTACACACCTATCCTGAGGGGCAACTTGAACAGCCCTCTAAATGAACATTTTGATTTCAGTTAGACTTGATCACATCAGTCTAAATTAAGTTACTCACAACATAATCAATATGATTTTAAACATATTCAACTAATACAAAAACATATATAAATTAAGTTACGCACAATGAAATACTAATAGAAACCATAACTGCTACTTCCTTCTCCCCCGCGGAGCTCGAGTAACGCATCTTTGGATCAGTTGATTCACCCGCAAAATGAGGGACATATACATCCTCCCTTGAGATAGATGGCCGAAGTCCGAACTTGTGGGGGTCATCCGAGGCTAAACTACTTCGTGATATTCGAATATGAAATGTCATGACTATTCAATTCTTGACGAGCTTGATTCCAATATATCATCCTTACTAGAGTGCAACCCACTATTCATTTTGCAAATAAAACTAGCCATAGAAGCCGTGGCATGCATATAGTCCTCTAACATCGTCTTCAACTGTGCCTAAATTTATACCATAATTAAATAAATTAAATGTTGATACAAAAAATAAAATAAAATAAACTATTTAATTTACTTACTAGTGTCAAGTTGGCATCAATAGGGAGATGTGGCACCAAATCTTTGTCAATTGGTGGAACACGTAAATTAAAGATTTCACCATTACGACAAGTAATAGGGATAACCCAATTGGCTTCAAGAGTAACAACTGCCTCAACTTATGACAATGGAGGATATGATGAGCGATTAAGGGTTGCCCCCATCGGCTGTGAGATACCTACATCCTCTTTAAGACCAGATGCACCAACAAAGTCCACATTCACACCTCTATAAGTTGGGAGTAGAAGCATCCCCACTGAGACACGAGCCCAATAGTCAGTGTATTGCCGCCACTAACCTCGTCTAATCAAGGCATCAACAGTAAATGCCGCCATCGTTGTACCATTGAAGCAATATATCGGGCCCCGCATCCGTTAAGATTCATATACGGGGGGGATCACAAGGAACTGAAGGAACGCCAAATGACTTGGCCACATAACGCTTTCTCCTAAATACCGGACATTTACTAACGGTCCAAACAAGATGCATCCGACTAGTCAACTCTAATGCTTTTCCTAACATATGGATGATTTACAGATGCATGTGGAATCTATCCATGGTAGCCATACAATAGAACTCCGAAAGTACGAGACTCTATCTGCTGTCCTAACGCTTAGACTTAGATTACAATGGGCTTCACCCCCAACCTTATGACGGTAAGTTGGACCCCAATTATTTATAGCAGAAATTGGTCGGCTCTTCAAGTATCGAACGTGCATGCCATTTCGAAAAATAGGAATAATACCAAGATCAACAAAACAAATATATTAGCACATAACTAACTAATCAAATCCATTTAAAAATAAATAACTTTAACTACCTCAATGACTTGCCACATCCCCACCACACTTTACTACCATTGCCAATGCCAAAACGACATACCAAGTCCAAAGACATAATCAAATGCGATATGCAGCTCCTCCCCACCATAACTACCGATCTCATCTATCCGAATGAGACTAGCTAGATATCCCAAACTAACCTTGCTATGGGGAATTTGCTAACAATACATTTCCAATAACATACAACATGAAAGCACTAAACCCTATTTCTCTTCATTAATATCATCTTGCACCGCATAAGTCGTGATACATCTCTAAATGACTCGGTTTGATCTGCCACTATAAATCTCATCCTCCTGTTAAAAAGGTAAATATTTGTGACCTCATCAAATAACTCATATTTTGAATCAAAAGCTACAATCTTTCCTTCTCCAACACGCAACCCCGTAAGCATTGAGAAATCAAGGGGAGTAAAGCCTATCTCGCCACATGGAAAATGAAATGTGTGGGTAGAGTCCCACTATCTCTCTACAATTGCTTCAACTAACCTGCTTCATCGGACTTTTCAATATCAATTTGAGCAAAGACGTCAAAACCAACATTCTCAAGCATCAATTGAAATTCTCCAAAGTTCACTTGGCTCAACCATTCCAAAACAGGGCCAAAGTCCCTTTCTTACCGACTTTTTCCTTCGCTCCACCACCTTCAACGAAGAGTAAAAGGATATGTGTGTACTTTCCTCTACAACAACACGCTGATAAGAACTAGGATCAAACTCAGAATAAGAAGTCCCTACATGTACATCTTCTCGGATTTGGGGCATTTGGTGTCCCCGACTTTTTGACTTTGTACCTTTACCTCCTCAATTTGTGTAAAATGCTTGGGACATTGTAACCGGTGAGAAATAAATTAACACTAAAATTAAACATAATTTATAATATGAAACTAAATAAATTGGTCTTGCATTACGACAAATAAAATTAAGTGCAAGTTATAATATGACACAAAACTAGATGATATGGCATTACGACAAATAAAATTAAGTGTCACATTTTCTTTCTCGATGGTATGACACAAAACTAGATGATATGGCCGACAATAAAAATTAAGTGTCACATTTTCTTTTCTCTAACAATCACCCATAATTCTATTATGTCATTTTCAAACTTAACTAGATCAAGGGGTGTTTGAGAAAAGTAGTACAAAAGTAAATGGAGAAAAAGCCGAACCCGCCGTGGAGCATTGAAGAATAAAGGGAGGTGGTTGGAATGGACATGGTGAAATGGGGTATGCTTCGCCGGAGAAGACAAAGAGGAAGCCACATTTTGTTTTATATATGAGTTTCTACAGGATTTTAAAAACAGATCTAACTTCGAAATCATCTTCCTTCTCCAATCTCCTTCAAAGCTTGTTCTTGTTTCAAGATTTCACATTTTTTCTTTTCTTTTTTATTTTGTCAAACGCCTAGAACAAACGGAGAATCTACTTTAATTAGATATGGGATAAGTGAAGGAGAAGACATACACAATAGGAGCAACTTCTTAGTTTGATCGAGAGGCGATTAGGGACCGCTTTGTCCAATCTCAACAACTTCTTCCCTGTTGGGTTTCTAAACAAAATTAAGAGTGAAATTAAGAGTGAGCGATTTAGAGGTGAGTGAGAGTGAGAGTGATTTTCTAAACAAAAGGTGAGTGTGAGAGCGATTTAGAGTGAGCCATTTTTTTTTAGTGAGAGAGAGCCGGTTTTTTTTGTTAGGAGAATAACTACACCCAATCGGGTGATGGGTGCATAAACAAAAACTTGATTTTTTGTTTTTTTTTACACGCCACCGGTGATGGCGCATAAGGTTTTTGGTTTTTTTTTTTTTTTTTTTATTTCTTTTGTGTTATGGTTTTTAAAGCGGCAATATAGGAAGATAAATAACTCCACGCCATCGGTGATGGCGTACAAAAAGTTTTTTTTTTTTTATTTCTTGCCCGCCATGGTGATGGCGCCCAAAAAACTTGGTTTTTTAATATTTTGTGTTGTACACCATTCTCAATGGCTACCGGAAAAATAAACCATTGGATTTGATTTCGCTTTATCTCACTAATCGTATCATCGTGGTTATTGTGGTTTGGTGTTTTGGCGCACCAAACCATTGAGTTAGCCTAAGAAAAGAACAAACCACTCTTTTCTCAAGCCCACGCCGGGTCGAGGAAAAATCACAATGGAGCCCAACCTACAAGCATTGGGGCACCGGATGAAGACACTCTAAGAAGCCTTCATCACTTTGCAACAAGAAAACCAAACAATGCTAGAGCAGGCCAACTCCAACGCCAACAATGGCACCACAGAAGCTAGGAGCATAACACTGTTGCAGCCCTAACCAACACCACCAATCAGCGTTTAGAAGACTTTGCGCAAAAACTAGAGAAGTCAAGCGAAAGAGCTAGCGCGATCCAGATCGCTCAAAAGATGCTAGAGACGTACAAAGTATCACCATTCATCCAAGATTTCCGAGACAAACAACCTCCTTCAAAGTTCATCCAACCAAAGTTCCCGTTGTACGATGGTACCTCCTGCCCAGGCGAGCACGTAGCTCATTTCAGCCAAATCCTAGCACTCTACAGCCATCCTGACTATGACTACCTTAAGTGCAAACTTTTTTCAGCCAATTTAAAGGACAGAGCAATAGACTGGTTTTACACACTCCCTCCAAATTCTATTAACAACTTCGGACAAAATTTTGCTAAGACGTCAGAAAGGGAGTTCGGCCCACAACAGAAAGAAGCGCCTTTAACACGGACTCCTTTGTTTCACCAAGCAAGCTCATGGCTTAAACGATCCGAAAGCCTTCCTAGGACCTCATTTCACTGGAGCCGTAACTCATCGACGGTTTTGTAATTTATGTTGCTCACAAACGCCTCTTGGACGACTCGACCTAGCAGGGTCCCCATGCGCAATAACAAAGTGATAACTCAGCCGACCTGTATCACGTGAGTCGCACAAATACATCAAGTATTAAGAATGGATGGCTGGCTAATAAAGGCAAAGAGGTCCTCGCAATTAGCAACGAGTCAGACCCTAAGGAAAGCAAGTAATATTCAAATAACAATAGCAGCAACATCAACAACAACAACAACAACAACAACAACAACAAGAGATCCAACGCCAGCAAACCCTCATACACAAAGAATGAATTCTCCAACTTCTCCAGGGCGCCAAGTCAAATCCTGAAGAAAATATATACAACACCATACTTCAAACCAAACATCAACAAGGTGATAGCCATACCAGAGTGTCCATACTGCCATTTCAACAAACTCCACCACCACGACACCAATTATTGCTGGAGCCTCAAGCACTACTCCAAGACCTAGTGGAGGATGGCAAATTAAAAGAATTCTTGCAAGAAAGCGATATGAGGCACAAACTGGATGCCAAACGCCACAGAAGCAGGAGCCGCAGCAATGAACGACCTGCCAACAACAGAAATAGAAGTAGGAGCAAATCAACTCGATGATCGAAGTCTCCAGGTCAGTCAAGGCACAACAAGAGACAACACTCCTCCGACCCAGATGAGGACAAAGTAATCAACATGATTACATACACCTCAAACGACGAAACCTCAGGTCGAGAGAAGCGCAGAAGAGTGGGAGCAATTCAAGAAATCTACCACCTCTCACACAAAGCCGAGATGATCAACCCCACCGAACCCAAGAGGACAACATCAATTTCATTCACAGAAGAGGATCTAGATAAGGTGTGCCTACCTCACAATGATGCCTTGGTAGTGCCTGTCAAAATCAACGGTTGGACAGTCAAAAGAGTCCTCATCAATCCAGGGAGCTCATGCGACATAATGTTCTATCAAACATACAAGGACATGCACCTACCAGACTCGGGGATGATAAAGTCCAATGCACCGCTCTATGGGTTCCGGAGATCGACCGGATCGCGATCGGAGATTAATCCTACCAGTCTCCATTGGCGAAAAAGAAGACATGGTCAAAACTTCAACACGCTTCAATGTGATCGATGTCAGGTCGTCTTACACCGCCATCCTAGGACGTCGTTGGATTCACAAGATCCAAGCTATTCCATTAACCCTACACCAGGTCCTGCGATTTCCCAGCCCCAAAGGCATCATAGAGCTCAGAAGCAACCAACTGGAAGCTCATCGATGCAATCAGGTCAGCACAACGACCTCACCCAAGCCTCAGGTCATTGAAGCCAAAGACGTCCCAAAGAGGCAAGATCCTCAAACATCAAGCCCTCCAGCAACGGCATTAAACAACCTCAAATAGAACCAAGAGAAAAAGTCAATTTGGGCACAACTGATGACCCAAAATTTGTCTATGTAGGGGCTGATTTGGACCCCAAGCTCAAGGAACAACTTGTCAAATTTCTATCTCTCAATAAAGATGTTTTTGCTTGGTCGTATATCGTGTAGGAACCGTTATTCAGAATCAATATTTCTACAAACCGCGAACACCACGCGCAGTGGAATTAATGGGTGTCCACGATTTGTGATTGAGAAAACATACCTTTTAGATCTGGTTTTAGATAACTATGAGAATCCAAGCTTTTATCAAATCTGAAATCAACAATCAACCTCTTGATTTTCTGTTGTATTCCTTTAGAATAGATTGGACGTTGTGTGGACAACGATCTACCAATCTCCTTCTTTCTTTCAAGATCAGAACCAAATTGGATCTACTTTTCTTTGCCTCTTTTTGAACAATAAATAGTGAATTTCGCCGAGAGAAAGTATTCTATTTATAGGCTACAACAGGGACCATGAGGAGAAATTAGGGTTGGGCCTCCCGACGGGCTTAGGCTTCATTTCGTTAGCCTTTAACACACTGCGCCTAACTCCGCCAACAAATGGCTTATTCCACTAAAGGCCATTGTTGCATTTACCGCCTAATCCGAAATTACGGTTAAGCGTTTATGGGCTCCATATTATATGCTCGTTGATCTCCCCGTTTAAGATATTGAATATCCGCTGATTAAGTCAAGTTACCGACAACTATATTAATCAACTTCTTATGTCCTTGAGTAGTACCACTCAACCTCATTGTCATGTCGGAATAAATCCACCGCTGCGGGGTTTACATGACAATCTTTTGAGCTCCTCAGGGGACATTATCAACCCGACTCTTTGCGGGACACAGATTCCTTCTATAATCAACAACACACCTTACATACAATGTCATTACTCAATCCATCGAGTTTGTTGATTCACAAATGAATCTCACTCATTGATGATTTAAAGTAATGTACAATGCACGTAAGTGCCCGTTATTATATCCGGATTAGGAGGACAAGCATCCATAATATGAGGGTGTTCGTTTCTCTTATATAGTCAGTATAAGGGGAAACAACCTCACTTGGTCCTGTTCAATACACACAAAGTGTACTAGTGTAATCCTATAGTCAAGATAGACTAATACCAGATTATACTACAACCGCACTAATGGTTTGTCCAAATCCATCTAGATTGTGAACGATTACTTATATTTTATAAGGTACTAATGATATGATCTTATGTGTGTTCACACCATATCATCTACAACATAAAGTATTAGACACTTGCATATAACTAATAATATATATAATATGCATAACACTTGCCCATATGATTCTCATTCAAAATATAAAGAATTAGAGTTAATACAAAAGTAATGTTTTTAGTATATAACCCTATCATATCGATATGCTAGGAATCGACCCTCAGGTCGCTTGCCACAAGTTAAATGTAGATCCAACCATCAAGCCTATCAAACAACGACCTAGGAAGGTGACACTCACGTTTCAAAAAGCCATCAACGAAGAGATAGAAAAGCTCAAAAATGTTGGATTCATCAGAGAAGTCGAGTACCCGACCTGGCTTGCCAACATAGTAGCCGTTCCAAAGAAGAATGGTCGTACAACAACTCGCATAAATTTCAATTAACGCCAACAAGCACCGCCCAAAAGATGACTTCCCTACCAAGAATCGACATACTGGTAGACCAAACTTGCGGCCATGAGCTTTTGCCATTCATGGACGCATACAGTGGGTACAACCAAATACCACTTGCAGAAGAAGATCAAGAAAAGACGACCTTCATAACCGAGCAAGGTACGGCTTTTTGTAGCGAACGCCCTACCTTTTGGCTTGAAGAACGCAGGATTTACCTACCAAAGACTTGTCACCAAAATGTTCAAAGACTTGCTAGGAGACACTATGGAGGTCTACATAGACGACATGGTAGTCCAAAGCGAAAAGGCAGGTGATCACATCTCCCACATACAAGAGGCCTTTGAACTACTTTGCCAAAATAAGATGAAGCTCAACCCAGCCAAATGCGATTTGGAGTAGCCTCAGGGAAATTCTTAGGTTATCTCGTCTCACAAAGATGCATTGAAGCAAACCCAGAACAGATACGAGCTCTCCTTGAAATGCCAGAACCAATAACGAAGCAGCAAATCTACAAGTTATCTGGCATGGTTTCAGCCCTCAACAGATTCATCTCAAGAGCATCTGACAAATGCAGACCATTCCTGCAAATACTCAAAAAGGAGCAACATTCACTGATGACGAGTGCCATAAAGCCTTCACCCGACCTGAAAGCATATTTATCAACTCCACCCGTCCTGTCCAAACCAGAAGAAGGAGAAACACTAGGGCTATATCTTGCAACTACCGACTTCGCAATCAGCTCAGTTCTCTTTCGCGAGCATGATGGAGTCGAAAAGCCAGTCTACTTCACCAGCAAGACGTTGGTAGATGCAGAAAAGCACTACTCTTCGATGGAGAAAGTAATGCTTTCTTTACTCTACTCAGCTCGAAAGTTTCGACCTTACTTCCAATCTCACAGCATCAAGGTCATCACTTACGTACCCATTAAACAGGTATTGAGTTCTAACAACAAAACAGCCCACATGGCCAAATGGGCTGAAGAACTTGGAGAACATCACATCGAGTTCGTTCCCAGAACGTCTCGCAAAGGCCAGGTCATTGCTGATTTCTTGGAAGATTTCCCCATCAAAGACATCAACTGGGAACCCGAGCCAATCACTTCACTCCATCAACAAGCCACCCCAGACACATGGCACCTCCACGTAGATTGTGCATGCAATAATAGTGGTAGTGGACTGGGGGTTGTATTAACTTCACCAGAGGGAGCCCAGCTACAGAAATCAATCAAAATCGATTTTGCAACGTCCAACAACGAAGCAGAATACGAAGCATTGATCACAGGCCTCCAAATGGCACAGGAACTACAAATCTCAAAGCTTAAAGCTTACAGCGATTCCCAGCTAACCGTCAAGCAGATCACCAAAGAATATGTCACGAATGGAGCAAACTTGGCAAAGTATGCTCAAGTCGTTTATGACATAATCAGCTCGTTCAAAACATTCTCTTTAGACCATATTCCTTGAGAGGACAACAGACATGCAGACAGCTTGGCTTTCCTAGCCTCCAAAACACAAGAGGCGTGTCCGACCACAGTCTACATTGACATTCTGGAACGACCTGCTTACCAGAAAGAAAATATCAACAGCCTCACAGATTTTCAGCCCTCATCCGAAGAAGAGATCAATCAATCTTGGATGGGCCCATTCCTCAAGTTTATCTTACATGATGAGATCCCATCAGAAATGAAGCATGCTCGTGCAATACAATTCCGAGCCCCAAGATACATAGTGATCAAAGGAAGATTGTTATGTAAATCAGTAGGAGGACCCCTCCCCTCCTAAGGTGCATAACTCCAAGGGAGGGACAACTCATTTTCGATGAAATCCACAAAGGTGAATGTGGCAACCACGCAGGAGCAAGATTACTGGCACACAAAGCAATCGCCCAAGGGTATTATTGGCCAGACATGTATATCGAGGCAAAAAGGTATGTTCTTAAATGCCTCCAATGTCAAACTTTTGGCCACAATCACCTAAGTCCAACAAAGGAATTGATTAACATAGCCAGCCCATGGCCGTTCCACATGTGGGGGCCAGACATCATGGGACCGTTCATCCAGCAAAAGAAATCAGAGCTCAAATACGTCCTAGTAGCTACAGATTACTTCACCAAGTGGGTTGAAGCAATCCCACTAGTCCAAGTCAAGGAAATCAACGTAATCACCTTCATCTGGACTAATATCATCACTAGATTTGGTCTACCCCACACCCTAGTCATGGACAACGGAACACAATTTGTAGGCACACAAGTCAAATATTTTCTACAAAAATGGTGCATCACTCAAGCATTTTCTACACCTAGATATACACAAAGCAATGGCCAAGCAGAGGCCACCAACAAGGCCATCAAAGGGCTGGAGAGCAAAAAAAACCTCCAAAAGAAGCTGGAGAGAAAAAAAAACCAATGGCCAGAATAACTCGAAAACATTCTATGAGCATACAGAACAACAGCTAGATCCAGTACAAATGAGTCTCCTTTCACACTTTGCTTCGGAAAGGAAGCAGTAATACCATCAGAGCTCACAATCACAACTACACGTTCTGATATTGTTGAATCAGGAGTCAATGACAACATCTTGGCAAAAGAAGTTGATCTCCTAGAAAAACGTAGAGAAACTGCCGTAATATCCCTAGCTCAGTACCACCAAACAATCCAACGTTCTTACAACAAGAAGGTCGTCCCAAGATCTTTCCAAGCTGGCGACCTAGTCCTCAAAAAGACTTTAGCACCAATCAAGCTCGACCCAACATGGGAAGTCCCTTACATTGTTGACAAAGTCGTTGGAAATAGCGCATATTGGATCAAAACCCAACTCGGTGATAGGCAACCCCGACCTTGGAATACACCTCTCCTCAAGCGCTTTTATCAATAAGTTTTTCTCCAAGTACATAAGTCAATATGAATGAAATCTCATCAACATTGTGAGTGCAGCTATCATTTTTGCATTACATGAACACCTTGCATTTCACACTACGCAGCCCGACCTAAGACATCACAATGTCAGGTCGAATATCAAAGACGGAATCCGAAGCACTCAAGAACAAATTAACGAGTGGTTAATTTTCAATCAATTCAAACCAAGGTCCCCTAAAAGGACTCTAAACCAATTTAACACCAACACCGGGGTTAAGTATGGTTCAACTGTAATTGCCACTCAAAGGCCAATTATCGCACAAAATTCAATCTAGGGGACCCCAAAAGGACCCCAAGTCAACTTTACGACCTCACAAAGGGGTTTAAAACAGACTCAAATATAATGGCCACTCAAAGGCTAATTATATCAATCAGAAATTCCCAAAAGGAACTTAATCAAGGCGCACACTGAGGACAAGACGGGCCTAGGTACCAACTATGCAAATACATCGTCGTATTACTCAAACGCTCTACGACCTGTAACTTAAAGACGACCTAGCAAAGTCAAGTAGTTCATCAGGGCTAGTATTATGCAGCCCAGGTCGACAAACAACAAATCAGTAGTAACAAAAGCAACCACATGCATACTTCAACAAGTAAGTAATTTAAATATTTCTACTTCAATACAAAATTGGTTAGATACCGAGGCCCCCAGGTTATCCCGGGAAAACAACCTCAATATCCCCATAAAAAAAATATATATTGTATCAGTATCAAGAGCAAAGAGCTATTTAAATATTGTTCAACGACCTCCCAACCCAAGAGCAAACACAAGACGTTCAGAGTCAATTAACACAAGGAAGATTCTCCATATTCAAAGGGACCAGATCACCACCCTCTACAGTACCAGAACCAGTAACCTAATCAACAACAACTTCAGAAACATCTGACCTAGAAACAACAGGAGGAACAGAAGGAACAGCTGGAGCAACCGGTGGCACAACGACTTGGTCAGATGGCAGATCAGATGGTTTACTAGCATCTACACCAGCATCTGCAGTAGACACTGTTGCAGCCCCACTTTCAACAGACATCTTAAGGCGATCATACTTATCCAATGTCTCAATATAATCATCCATCAGGACGTAATTGTCACCACCACTTCCATGGTGGTCCAAGTTGTTATATGCGGTCTGCTCAAAGAATGGAACACAACCTCTTGCACTCAGCGATCCATTGCTGAACCTCCAGCTTTGCAGAGTCCATAGCGGGTTGCAACGGAGCCATTTTACCACCCAACTGTTGCACTTGATCCCTCAGCCCTGCAACCTCAGTTCTCTCCACTTCAAATTCACCACCCGATCTGCTACAAGTTTGCTTGCTGACATCCATCTCCTTCTTATAACGATCGGAGATAGACGCCATATCCTTCAGCTTCCTATACATTGCCAAAACCCTAGCAAACAAGATAACAAATATAGACATTAGAGTGAATCAAAATTAACAAGACCCAAAAGGAGCAAGCTCAGAACGGAAGAATACTCACATAGCATAACGATCGTTCCATCTCCACCAAGTTCACTTCTAGACCCTTATTATCCAGCTTGCACCTATCCCCGGCAAGCACAATACTCTCCAATAATGCCCCACCAACCAAAGGGGACTTGAAGCTACAGTCACCATTCACAACAAACTTCGGCAACAAACTGTATGGGTCCTCATACGTAACCATCCTATCAAGGACATCACTGTCACTCTTCTTGCTTGGGTCCGTACTTCCTAACCCCTTACACCTTTCATTCGGCGCCTCACCACCAACTTTCTTCTTTCCACGGCCCTTAGCCACCCCAGCATCAACAACCAAATCAATCAGGTTCATTTTCTTGGATGGGCGACTTGAAGAACTAACAACCTTCAATAGGTCAGTCGGTCTTCGGTTTTGGGCTCTCTTTAGCCCTCCGACCGACGACCACTTCATAACGCCTCTTCAGATTAGGCTTCCAGAACGAAGTGGGAGCATCACCCTCCCCACCAGCATTTCCAGCACCCGCATCTCCAGAAGAGAAGCAAGTGGACGCAGAACGATCTACATCACTAGAGGAGAAGCGGTTGGATGCAGAGCGTGCCACATCCCCCAGCTCAGAACGTTGGGACGCCAATTGATTTGCGTCACCCAACTCAGAATGTTGGGATGACAAACGATTTGCTTCACCCAACTCAGGATGTCTGGAAGGCGTCATATCTCCAACCGCCCTCGCGCCTTAAGCGGTGTTCAACGACCCCACCGGGCGCCCTAGCTCCCTTGAACGGCCGTCACCAAAGACCTCCTCCCTTTCACTCCATAAATAGGTGCTTTCTTTTGACTCTCCCTCTCCATGTCAGATTCTGAGATAGAATCAGAAAGTTCAGCCACTACCTTGCGAGCTCTAGCCTTTTGCTCCAACCTCTTACGGTTGATTTTCTTCCCTCCACGCCTCTTAAAATAATGCGCAACCTCCCCCCCAGCAAAGCTTGTTTCTCCTCCAAGCTCAAACAAGCAAACATTTCAATAACACCGTTCTTCGTACGAAAACGGATAGTAATCTCTGCAAAAACAAACCAAATAAATCAGAACGTCCAAATTATAATTTACCATACACACATTACGACCTACAACCAACGACCTACTAGGAAATTGTACCACACGTTTATCAATCTCCAAACCAGGAGGGCAATATTTACCCACCGCCAACAACGGCCTACGCCCCCATTCCTCCTTACTCACCCCCACAATATATAAACATGAAAACTAAAGTTCATAGCACCCGACCTCCTCACAGCAAAGTGCTCCGTCACATCGTTTAAACAGATGTTGTAGCCCCTGTCATTCAACAAATCTAACACATGGAGAATCCTCCAACTGTTCCCCACGAGTTGACAAGGGGCTTTCCCCAAAAAGTTCAAAACCTCTACAGTAAGACGGGAAAAGGGCAGCCTCATCCCAGCCTTCAACTGCCCATAACAAACAACTACTCCTCCACCCCAAGGAACGTAGTCGTTAGTATACAAATTCTTCTCTCCAGCCAGATCGTACACAGACAGATCGGATTTCACCCAACCAAACTCCTTCCTCAAAGCGGCATAACAGTCCACCGACTTAGGCTTCCTCTCATCCACCGTCTCCAACGAAGAAGACGACGAAGCCTCATCACCACTACGAACCCTATCCTCAACTTCTTCGTCACTTACCGTTCCCTCTCTCCATTTACCAACTTCAACCTCACCACTAAAATTATCACTAGTCATAGACATTACACAATCAAAGAAAGAAGGAAAGCTCAAATTTCTAAAGTTAAAAACACGAACCTGATAGCAAGGGGTGAGAAGTTTTTTTTCTTTGCTTTCTTTCCTCTTCTTTCGCACTGGATTTTTTTTTTCCTTTGGTTGAAAAGAAAACAAACAAAAAGCTTTTACAAGTCAAAAAACCCCTCAACTGCCCAGACACCTCGAGACAATCAAAACATTTCGTGTTCCTAAAACCTAAATCATTGCTCACCCACAAATCGTCCTAACTCCAGGCCCACGAATCCAGCCCAGCAGTTCCCGCACATTCCCCGAAACCTAAATTCAAAACAAAACAGCTGTCACACACGTGCTTTTCAACTTTACTTTTTAACCGTTCTCCTTCCACGCAACAGCTATCCAATGAACAAATAAAAAATAAAAGGGGCTGTGTAAGTACCCTCCGTTCTACACTACAGAGCACATGTCCACATGGCAAGATGTCTTACTTCAGCTCGTCCCACAACATCAGATCGTACCAACGACCCAGCATCCATGTCGTCACCAGCAGCAATTACAGCCATTCATGGTAAGATATCAACTAGCACAATCTTAGAGCTCAATCAACGCCACAATCAAGGAAACATTAACTTTGTAACAGCACATTAATGGCGAATCACCAAGATAGTGCACAAGGTGGATCTGCAATCCATAACGGTTCAAGCACACATCTATAAATAGAGAGAGATGAACTACGTAAGGATTGATTCAAGTTTACCCTGAGAAACTTGATACGTAGGCAACTCTTATTCCAAGAAGAGTGCAGCCATTTCCTATCCAACAAATCATCAGGTCGTAGAACCAAACTAACCAACATCTACACTTCACATCTGATTTTGCTAGTTAATTTAATACTTTGATCTAAAGGACTTCAATTATATTTTTGTAAGACTTTTTTTCCTATTCAAATTTGCATACCGCTGTTTTTAGTTGTATTGCTTCACTTGTGGTAGGAGCGAGAAAGCTTCTCCAACTATTATCTCAATCCCATGTCACCCTGATTAGAAAGACTGACTTAAAAATATTGAGGACATCAAGAAAATTTTGGTTATTATATTTTAGTGCTTAATCTTGTCATAAACATATAGTTTCATTTGTCAATAAATAAACTAGTAAATAAATAGAAAGAGAAGAAAAGGAAAGAGGTGTATTGTATACCATCATGCCTTGTCTATCTATCTAACAAAACAGAAAGGAGTGGGAGGATAGATTCCACATCATAAGGTGAGACGTGGTCGACACACCCCCTAACCATAGCCACTAAAAAATTATGGAGGGTGAATTAAAAAGCTTTTATAGGGTGAGTTAAACAGTTTTTCTCACCTCACCCACCCCACACAAAAAAGTCAACATTGGACAAAATTTTTATGGGTTGAATTTTTTATGGGCTTGGAAACATGAGCATGGGCTCAATTAAAAAAAAATGGTAATAGTGGGGGTAGGCAGGGGGCCCAAAGGGCCCCATCCGTTTTATGTGTGTACGCCTTGCGCCGAAGGCGATGGGCAATTAGGCTGGCCTTGATTGGGTTTTGGCACCTCTTTGTTGTTTTGGCGGCGCCAGATACATACACCTTAAACCGGCGTGGACGAAGTTGTTTCGCCGCAGCGCAGCAAGTCAAGCGTCGGGTAGCACCGCAGGAGTGTTGAGGTCTCGCGGGCTGTAGGCACAGGCATACCCTAGTATAAGTATATAACACAAATGTGCTTTTTCGTCTCTACAGGACAAAATAACATTTTCACTGAGACAAATAAAAATAAGATGTAAGGCATTTTTATGCGTGTTATTCCACCGTGTTTAGTGTATGAACATCATTATCACTTCAGTGTGCGGCATTGGTCCTAGCAGTTGTTTGCTTCACGCGCATAGCTTGGTGACTTCTATAAACCTTCAGTGTTAAGTTCCATTTAAAAATCTAAAAATAGTCATATATAATACAGTTTGAACGGTCAGCAATGGTTTCGAACCAGGATACTTGATGTAAATAAAATTCCCTAACCTGTTGTCACATACTTCGTTTTCTATCCTATGATATAGTCATCATCAAGGGTTTCGTTTTCTCCTTTAGAGCATTCCCAATGCATATGGTTTTGGGGGGTTTGTGACTATAGTCACCGGTTTTTGTGAAAAAGCTAGGGGTGTTCAATGCAGAGGTGAAAAACTGGTGACTATTTTTCCCAGTTGAAATCAAGGTGAAACCTTCCACCGAGATAGTGGCTGACTTGTTAACTTCGGATGGGATGTTGGATTCCGCCTGGATTACAAAACTCACCAGACGGAATCCAACATCCCGTCTCGCTATATTTCTTTTTTTCCAGACGGAATCAAACATCCTGTCCGGAGTCCTAACGGCTAGTTCACCAACGGTCAGAAAGTCAGAACGGTAAAAAACGGTCAAAAATAAAAACTTTGGTATATATACAACATTTGTTCCATTTCATTTTACACTTCCAACAATCATATATCATATTTCTTTTTCTTTAAAATCAGTTCTTCAAAAAAACAAAATATCAAATGGCATCATCTCAAGCATCTCAAACAACTTAAGCAAGTGGTAGCACTCAAGCAAAAGCAAAAACTCACTTTAGCATGTCCGAAGATCAAGCTCTATGTTTTGCTTGGATAAAAATTAGTAAAGACTCCATTGTTGGTGCTTTCCAAAATGCAAAAGGATTTTGGAATCGTGTAACAAACGAGTTCAATCAAGCACGTGGGTCGGATAGGTCTTCCGATTCAATTAGCGGTAGATGGAAATATATTTCAAAAATGATGAACAAGTTTGTTGCAATTGTGAATGCGGTGGAGGCTCGACACGCAAGTGGTACAACAATACAAAGCCGGGTAATTACAACTTCGTCAATTTGTCAATTATTGATTATCTTAGTTTTAGTCTAATTATTTACATCTTAGTTTAATTATCTTAGTCTAATTATCATTTCCATATTGGTCTTAGTCTAATCATTATCTTAGTCTAATTATTATTTTCATATTAGTCTTAGTATAATTATTATTTGGGTTAGTTAGACTTACCCTCCCATTACTAGTTGCAATTAATGTTACGGTTTTCAAAAAAATATTAGTGATACCCCATTTGAGTGATCAATAGATTGATTTCTTCATTTGAAAAAAATCAGAACCGTTGATCTTGCAATTGGGGGTATAAATAATATTTTGAAAAACGGGGATAAGTCTAACTAACCCTTATTATTTTAGTCTAAGAAATAATTAGACTAAAATAATAAGGGTTAGTTAGACTTATCCCCCCCCGTTTTTCAAAAAATATTAGTTATACCCCCAATTGCAAGATCCAACGGTTCTGAGATGAATTTTTTTTTCGGATGAAGAAATCTGACCGTTAGATCACTCAAATGGGGGTAAGTCTAACTAACCCTTTATTTTTTAGTTGTCTGAGGTAATGATGATGTACCAACTACAAGAAAAAACGTCTTTTTCACTTGATCATTATTACGTTATACTCAAGGATAATCCAAAATGGAGTAACGTTTTTTAGGCAAGGTCAAGCCGCCCCACAAAGGAAAAAGGTCGCAAAAATGATGGTGAAGATTCAACTTCTAATTCACCAAGTATTGGTGGAGTTGAATTGGAGGGTTCTCAAGAAATAGAGTGTCCTCAAGAAATAGAGCGTCCTCTTGGATCGAAGAAAGCCAAGTCTAAGAAGAACTAAGAAAAATCAGTTGGTATGTTGGAGGGTTACTTTACACGTTTAGAGGATACATTTGTAAATGATGCAAATGAAACACACAAGTGCTTAGAACTTAGGGAAATGGAGCTTGCATATGGCCAAAGAACTGTGATGGCAAGAGAAGAAAAAAATCGGATTCAAATGGAAAAAAATCAGGTTCAATTGGAAAATATCAGCTTCAGAAGATGCAATATGAAGCTAAGATTTTAGCGACCGATACAAGTGTCCTCCATCCCGATACCGCTTTTATAATCGAGCAACAACAAGCTGAAATATGTGCTGAATGGGCAAGGGCTAGAAGTGGCTCTAGCTCTAACTAAGCTTATGTAATATCTAGTATTTTATTTTAATTAATGCACTATGTATTTTAATTTCAATGTCTTTTTAATTAATGCACTATGTATTTTTATTTCACTGTATTTTTAATTAATGAACTATGTATTTTAATTTCACTGTTTTTTTTTTAATTAATGCACTATGTATGTTCTTTCCAATATAATTATTTTCATAGAAATACAATTGCCAATAAAATTAAAATACATTGTAATATAGTTCATTAAAACACAACTCATAAAACACATAAGAATTTCATAGTTCACTTTTGGAATTACATAGGAAATACATATGAAATACTTTGGAACTTCATAGTTCACATTAGGGAAATACATAGGAACTTCATAGTTCACATTAGGGAATACATAGGAAATACATTAGGGAACACATAGGAAATACATAGTTCTCTCACTTTCATTTCTATTTTCATTTTCCCCTCCTTCTCTCTCCTCTGGATCCGACCAATCTGGATCATAAATTGGTACTGTTGTTTCTTCAATACCAGTCCAATTTAAAAACATGTTCAACTAAGTCTTTTTAAAGATTAGTATGTGTAACTTCATTTCTGATTTTATTTCTTGCTTCAATCATCTAATAGACAAAATGATAACCATCATCTTCTTGAAAGAGCTCAGGTATTGTTTCTTTCCTCTGACATTTCCAATTCCACACTCCATTTGCACGTTCATTCTTAACAATCATATTATGCATTATAATGCATGCCTTCATTATGTCTCCAAGAACAACAACACTATGACAACGCGCAGAAGCCTTGATTAATAATATGTCATCTTGCCTGCAAAACTCCAAACGTCCTTTCAATATCTTTTCTTGCAGCTTCTTGACATTGACTAAAGATCTTTTCATGCTTATTTCTTGGATAACGAATGGATTGAACAAATTTGCCCCATTTTGGATAAATACCATCAGCAAGATAATATCCCATATCATACTCATTACCATTCACATTAAATGCAACAGCAGGAGCCTCACCTTGCTCTAATGATTCAAAAACATGAGAACGATGAAGCACGTTAATGTCATTATGCGAACCTGGTAAGCTGAAGAAGCAATGCCATATCCAACAGTGTTTGTCTACAACGACTTCAAGTACCAAAGTTGGTTCCTTCTTGTACCCTACATGTTGTCCAGCCCATCCAATTGGACAATTCTTCCACACCAAGTGCATACAGTCGATTGATCCAAGCATTCCTAGAAAACCCCTTGCCGCATTTTCAGCTAATATCCTAACCGTGTCTGCCTCAGTTGGTCGTCTCAAGTACTCTTCCTCAAACGCCGTGATTATTGCCTTGCACCAACGCTTCATAGATACAGCTGCTGTGGAATCTCCAATTTGAAAATACTGATCCGTTGAATCAGAAAAACAACCAGTTGCTAATTGTTCAACTGCAGCTAGTCCCTTTTGCAACCCAGAAGTTGCTTGCCGACCCAATCCATCCACCTTGTCTTTGAAGTAATTATCGAATGCTGCAACAGTTTTCAACATATACATAAAAAGCTCTCTTGTCATCTTGTACCTTCGCCTAAACTTATGAGGAGGCCACCTACAAGGTGTTGTGAAGTAATCCCTCATTATTTTTTGTTTACTGAAATCACCACCATCTCTAAACATGTAATCTCTGCCCATCACAGATCCACCGTGTTTGTCTATAGCCACATCTTCAATTTCAATGGTTGCTTGAGACATTAATGCCCCAACAGTGGATAATAACTGCAACCTCCTCCTCCTCCTTCGCCTCATCATATCATTATGCTCATCTCTTACTCTTTCCATGTAGTCATCTTCAACAGAAGTATCAGAAGACGACCCGGTAAAACCAGAAGATGAACTATTACTACTAGATCCTCCCCATAACCTTTGGTTAAATGCAATTCTTTCTTTTCTAGACATTTTTTCAATTTTTAGCTTGGTTGTGGGGAAGAAGATAGATGTTTGTTTGTTTGATCTAAAAGAAAGAAGAATAAAACGAAATATGAAAGGTAAGGTCACATGTGATAAGGTCACATGTGATAGTTAGATTTTGGTCCACTCTCCAATTGACAACACATTTTATCAGATTTTTGTTCACTCTCCAAGTGACAACACAATCTATCCAAATGTACCTTCAATAATTCCAAATGTATGTATGGGCCATCATCAATAATTCCTATGTATTTAATGAAGAAGAGGCGCAGTGGTATGGACCTATAAACCAGACGGGATGTTACATTCTGTCTCGGTCTAAAAATTCCAGACGGGATGTTACATTCCGTCTCGGTCTACACCATACACTATTCCTATCAAAACCTATCAGAACCAAACCTGAAAAAATGAGTGATATTCCTGAAAAATTTCCTGTCAGAACCAAGACATAGGAAATGAGTGAAATGCAATTTATATTTCCTGTCAGAACCAAGCCTGAAAAATGAGTGAAATGCAACTTATAATTCCTTCCTGAAAAAATTATACAATATACTTTGGAAACATACTAACTTATAATTCCTGATTTTTTTTTTTGCCATAACCTCATTTGTTTTATTGACATATTCATATCCAAAACCTGCTAATATACTTTGGAAATAATAAATAAGACAAACAACAATCCTGAAAACACCCAAGTCTAACACAGAAACTCAGTAAAAAAACTAACTTATAATTCCTAAAATATTTTTGCTATAACCTCCTTTGTTTAATGACATATTTGTTCCGGCCCCCACAAATGTGGCCCAATAAAAGCCCAATTCAATATAAAGCCCACGCTCAAAGTCCATGCTACAAAAAAGCCCACGCTCAGAGCCCATGCTCAGAGCTTATCTACAAAAAGCCCACGCTCAAAGCCTACATCCCACGATGTTTTGCGAGTTAAACAACTTCCACCAACTTCATCCCACAACAGTTCTCCCGCCAGTTCTCCAACTTCATCCCACGAATTTGACAATTTGTCCTTGATTCTCCAACTATATCCCACGAAGTGTTGGTTGTCCCCGAGTTCTCAACTTCATCCCACGAAGTGACATTTGTCCCGCCAGACTCTCCAACTTCATCCCACGGTGGCGACAGCTCTCGCGGTTCTCTCGACTTCACGAGCCGACGACTCTCCTCCCGATTCTCGCCCAACTTCATCCCACGAGTTGATAGTCTGTTCCGGCCAGTTCTCAACTTCATCCCCAGCGGTGATAGTTGTCCCGCCAGTTCTCCAACTTCATCCCACGAGCTGACAGTTGTCCCACCAGCTCTCCAACTTCATCCCATGATTGGATAGTTCTTCCGCTAGTTCTCCAACTTCATCCCACGATTGGAATATTGGAGAACGAGAAAGTAACTATCACCAATCCTACCTATAAAATCCAACCTTCGTCATTTTTCCAGAACTATGCATCGAGACTTGATCCCAAGCAATACATTTGGGTACGTAGGCAACTTCAAAACCAAAGTCCAGTCTCATCTTTTCCCAACCACCATCTCCTTCACCATCTCCAAAAACATTACTTAGACCCCTCAGTGGTGTGTTTTAGCAAATCTTGCTGAAACATATTTGGCGTCGTCTGTGCTCCTACCCTCAACCACAAAAAAGTTGCATCAATAGCTTCTCAAAGAACAAGCAATGGTGAAGGCTCTCCTCTTGCCGCTCAAGTTCAACATTCAACTTCTGCGAATGAGAATTCCCTTTCCAAGTCCGATGGTTATCAGCTATCTGCGACTGAGAGAGTGAGTATTCATATTGCAGATCCAACAACTCAAGTCGACTGTCGTCTCCAAAAATTGAAGAAACAGATACATGTATAGCTGTCGGGCGAAGTAACTACATAATCAAAGTACTTCCTGACGCACCAAAAAGAATCGTGCTAACTTTACTGTCGACCACTCATGGAGGGGTAGACAACTCATCAAAGATATGAATAAAAACAATGTTGGTGTAGCCAATCCTAGCCAAAAGGCTATAAGAGATCGGCTATCTCCTAGAAGAAATTATTTGAATGTATCACTTACCATGCTTTAGTAGTTCAACCTCTCTGAAAGGTCCCTCTACAAGTCGTGGTCCCAACCCTCAAGCTCATTGTCGACCAATGCATGTTTCACATTACATGGGTTGACAATAGTAGTTCTAAATGGTGACTCACTTACGAGAGGGACCAAAAAAATAATGATTGGATCCTAACCTTCCATCCATATACTCCAAATGTTCACCCTAGGTGAAGAAATAACCAATCTTCATAATTGGCTCGGTCTTTTTTTCATTGCCAATTTGCAATATCTAATTTTACATTGCCTTAAAAAAAAAAAAAAATTTTCCGACCAAATGTTTGAGGAGAATATTTTTTGTCGATCCAAATGATTGGCAAGAAAAAAAATCTGTCATAATTGATTTTTTTCAATTTTGGTGCTCCAAGAATTTTATTTCGAAAAGCTCTTTCAATTTGGTCGTCAAGAAAAAAGACTCAATTTGATGACCAATGTACACTAGTTGAACAATTCCGATCTATTTGCCATCAATTCATATTGCCTAACTCGATCATCAAGATATAACTATGAGAAATTGGCATATAACAAGGGATGATGGTTGACCTCGTCATGGAACTCACACAGTTGATGGTAGCCCAAATCTTAGGGCTCATCGACGTGGCTGATTTGTTCCATATGATGATGTCGATATCGTTCTATTTGTAGCCTCATTGAAGAATAGCTCAGCATACAACTAGAAGTGGATGATCTCATCATGGAACTTGCACAATCGATAACAACCCAAATTTTAGGACTTATCGATGTGCTGATCTGTCCAATATGATGAGGTTGATAACCTTCTATTTGTAGCTTCACCGAATAATGGATTAGCATACAGCTAGAAGTACGTGATTGACCTTGTCATGAAACTCGCACAGTTGATAGTAGCCCATAACCTTAGGGCTCATCGACATGCTGATCTGTTTATATGATGATGTTGATAGCCTTCTATTTGTTTACCTCAAAAAAAGATCAAACAACTAGAAGTGATTGACCTCGTCATGGAACTTCATACCGATCGATAGTAGCCCAAACCTTAGGGGCTCATCGACATGCCGATCGATCCATCCATATATATGATGATGTCGATAGCCTTCTATTTGTTGCCTCACTGAAGAATGGATCGGCGATAGTTATTTGTTGCCTCACTGAAGAATGGATTACGATATAGTTGAAGTGATTGACCTCATCATGGCACAGTGGTAGTCTAAGTTTATGGCTCATCGACATGTTGACCAGTCCAATATGATGATGTCGATATATTCTTCGTCTATAGCCTCACCGAATAATGGATTGGTATACAACAAGAAGTGATTGATCTCGTCAAAAAACTTCGCGACAATTGATAACATGCCAAGCCTCCATGGCTCATCGACATCGTCCGGTCCAATATGATAATATCGATATTCTTCTATTTGTAGCCTAAATAAAGAATGGATCAGCCATACAACAAGAAGTGTTTTACCACTACTCAAAAATGATGATACTTACAATTCTTGGCCTCAAAGTCATCTTGATTCAGCAAAAAAATATTGCAATTTATAAGAATGGCGCTGACATTCACTTTATTACAAAAGTGGGACAGAGTCTCACATAGTCAAAATTAAAGACCATATATACATAGGGGCATCTTAAATACCATTTTACATTTATAATTTATCTATTATTCATACATGCATACATTTAAATTAGCATTCATATATAGCATTTCATTCAAAGTACTTTAATCATTGTACTATGGGGGCGGTGACACCCCAATTTTCATTACGTTATCATTACATTTTGGGGGCGGCAATATCCCAAATTTCATTACGTTATCATTACACTTTGGGGGCGGTGACACCCCAAATTTCATTACGTTATCATTATATTATGGGGGCGGTGACACCCCAAATTTCATTATGTTATCATTACACTTTGGGGGCGGCAGCACCTCAAATTTAATTACGTTATCATTACATTATGGAGGCGACGAAACCCCAAATTCCATTACGTTATCATTACATTATGGGGGCGGCAACACCCCAATTTCCATTACGTTATCATTACATTATGGGGGCAGCGATACCCCAAATTCCATTACGTTATCATTACACTTTGGGGGCGGCGACACCCCAAATTTCATTATGCCGATCTATCCAGTTTGTGTTTCAATAAAACCAACAATAAAAATCAAGTTCCCAATCAAATTGCCTATAAAGTGCAATCCAATCAGTTTATCCAATCCAATTAGTTTGTATCATTGCCGATCAATCTCTATATACCTATAGCCCAGTTTGTATAATTGATCGAGAACTTGTCGATGAGTTTGTAAGTTGCCAATTAATCTCAACAAAACCAATCAAATCACAGTATAAAGAAAACTTACCAATCTAGCTGAATATCGTCAATTAATCCAATTTAAAATCTCTATGTTTTTTCGTACACAATCGATCAAGTTCCATGAGATACCGATTGAACTTAATAACCAATCCCGATTGAAACAAAAAATTTCAACAAAGTACCCATATCACTATTTCAATCAATTTGTTCAAATTAAATTTGAATTCCAATTGCTCTGTTTTCTACCCAATCCCCTATTACTACCGACTTCCCTGTAGTTATATATATCTCGACCAAAAGCAATAGAGAACTGGCTTTTTCTTTTTGAGCCTTGCAATTTGTATAACTCATTTTTGCCGATCCTCTAATCTATTTTAGCTATTCAATGACGTTAGGAAAAGCCCACTTCAAGTGCGGACCCCTAAAAAGACTTGACCGACCACTTTAAGTTGCCGATCAATGACCGAATAATATCCAAATCGATCAATAGAGTGATTCAACATATAAACACCGATCATACAAGCGTATCATCAAGTTGCCGATACAAATTGCCGCTCAATACTATTGCCGATCAAACATTTAAGCTGATCGGTTTTTGAAAAATGAATTTCGATCAAGTTGCCGATTAGAACTTTTTGATTAACCGAACTTTTCTCTCAGTTTTATGACTGATGAAGAGCCGACTTGCTTTCTTTTTATATCCAAGGACTCATAAGAAACGTAAACCAATAGGTTTCCATTTGTTTCACAAACAATTAAATTCATTGGTTCGGTCTCAATACAATTTTGCCGCTCTTGATGTTATGACAAATCCAATCCTTATTCAATTTGAACTTTAGTTTCCTGATGGGTATTATTACAGTTAATGTACATATCAGTTTGATACTTGGCCAAATCAGTTTTATATGGGTATTATTACAGTTAATGTACATATCAGTTTGATACTTGGCCAAATCAATTTTATATACAAATCAGTTTGAAACTTATTCCTAAGTCAATCAATTTACAGCCTGATCAATCATGTTGTCCATCCTTACACCGATTTGTCCATAGTCTACCCCGAACCCTTATAAAATCTACTATGAAAATTGCCGCTGGTACTGCAGATCTTTTCTAATTAAAGTGCCGTTGTACTGCCAATTTCGAATTAAACTGTCGCTGGTACTGCTGATCACTTTGAATTACCGCTGTATTGCCGATCCTTTCTAATTGAATTGCCGTTGGTACTGCCGATCCTTTCTAATTGAATTGCCGTTGTACTGCCGATTTCGAATTGAATTGTCGCTGGTACTGCCGATCACTTTGAGTTACCGCTGTATTGTCGATTTCGAATTGAATTGCCGCTGGTTTGAGTTGCCGCTGAAAAAGTTTGAACAATCGCTATTTTTTGAATGCGTCTTCTTTTGCATTGCCGATCCTTTTGCATTGCCGCTGTATACTGTTGCAGTTCTTTTGCTGATCCCTTTGAATTTGCCTCCAAACAATAAGAGTATGTCGATCAATCCTTATTCCATTAGTCTAGCCTGACCTTATTATGTCGATCAAATTAAATCCAAACTGCCTATCATTTCCATCTTTGTCAATAAGAAAAACCGATAACAAAACCGACCAGTTACAATAGCTAACCAGTTCGTATATAGTCATCAACCAATTTCATTTTATCCAACCAATGAAATTTGCTTGCTGACTTTGAATCCACAAGCAAAATTTTGTGCCGACCCTCTTTCAATCGATAAACAATGTTTTTGCACGTTAAACTCGAGTTTCGGGTAGTTATCGGGTTTAGACCTGGGCCTCTTTCACTTGCATTGTAGCTGCAACTTTTGATAAAAAAATTTCACCCGCAGCCACTAATTACTTCTTGCACTTTCTTTCTGCTTAACGCATGAGCAACCTTTTTGAATGTCTTTCTGCTTAACGCATGAGCAACTTCTTGAGCTGCATTCCAGGATGTGCAATGAGCCCGCTACTTGCAAAGTTCCATTGTGTAGGCATTTCAAAGATAAAATGCTACAACAAAGCAAAAAGGACGAGACAAAGTGGAGGTTGTTAGTCAGCAAGGTGGTAGCATCAAGGAGTGCTTTAAAGCCTTCGTCAACCCAAAAGCATAGAATGTTATCAGCCTAACAAAATCTGGATTCTGGGAACTGTTAAGAATACAAGTTCAAAGACAAAAAATTTAATGTCTTTGTCCCACATAAATTTCGTGATTGCCGAAGCCTATAAATGCCGCCGCATTGTCAATCAAAATAAAATGCCGCAGATTGCGAGCCCATAAAATGCTGGCATTGCCAATCCCAAAAATCCGCTTGCATTGCCGATCCCATAATGCCGCTCGCATCGCTCGCATTGCTGATCACATAAATACCAATCCTTCTCTTATTATTCTCTTATTATGTTTTACGCCAAATGATGTGTGTTTTCTGGAATGCCGCTGATCCAAATGATATTTAGGAAGAAAGTTTGCCGCTGGCTGTACTTGATTTGCCGCTGCTTGGTTTCATGATGCTAACTCTTATATGGAAATTTGACTTTCCACCATTTATGGTGCCCATCCTAAATGATGGTACTATAATGACAATTTCGAAAGATCGAGTGAAGTCATCCCCTCTCCCAGACAGCTGGAAGCTTGAGGAGATTTTTGCAACTGCTATAGTTCTTGGAAGTTACCGGGCAATCATGACAGTTATATTCTTTTGGGCTGCATACAAGACATATTTCTTCCTTAGGGTGTGTTTGTTTAGTGGCAAATGGGGGTGGCAAATAAAATTTTCCCACTAGATGCACCATTTGCCAGTGTTTGGCTGCATTTAAGGGTAGTGGCAAATACTATTTGCTATTTGCCGGCAAATGAAATTTTCCCACTAGAAGTGGGAAAATAGAATCTAGCTCCCCCCCTAAACTCTTTTGCCAGCATGAAAATCACTGAAATTTTCCCACTATCCCAAACATTTGCCACCATCAATCTATCGCACTCATCTTCTTTCTCTCGCCAGATCTCTCGTGTCTCGACAAGTAATCTCTCTCTCATCTCACCGGCTCATTTTCACTCAAATAATTCAAACAACAATCTCTTTAATCAAACAAATAATTTTGACTCAAACAAATAATTTTCTCACTTTTTTTTTTTCTCTCATTCTCAAATTTGGATTCGTTCTCAATAATCTCTCTCTAGCTCTCGCCAAATTTTTGCCATCGTATGATTTTGGATTTGATTTATCTTTTGGGGTTTTGATTTCGATTTTTTGGTTTTGATTTCGCTTTTTTCTTGTTTATGTTTTATCTTGAATGGTTCAATTTTGCACTAGTATATCGGTCTCTCTTAACATTATATCTTGATTAGTATTTAACAATGTTTTATCTCTCAGAAAAATTATGATAAGATCATCATCATATTATAAAGATTGTTTCTAAGTCTTGGTTGTGGGAGAGAAACTGATCAGAAATTAAGAACACCATGCATCTCGAAAACGAATCTTTTTTTCTCTCCACAATGTGCAATTAATGTGACATTGAGCTCGCGATGTTTTTCCTTTAAGATGATGAAAGATGTCATTTTTTTTCCCCTTGTTTAATAAACATAGATTACACCACATAACAAGGTTCTCACCCATTTCATGGTCTCTCCTTCCTAGAGACTCTTAGAGGGTTGAATATACGCGCTTTGTGAGGTTACACTTGGAAAATTTTCAGCACTAAGGTGGTGCTGCTGCGTGCGTGTGTGTGTGTTGAACTGGTGGAGTGGGTGTGTTGAGTGTTTGGACTAGTGTTGAGTGTGTTGTTTGTGTGTTGGATTTGGTGGTGTGTGTATTGAGTGTCTTTGGACTAGTGGTGTGGTGGTGGATAGCGTCTTTATTCTTTGCTTTCGGTATTGTTGGGTGATCGCTGAACTGATCTTTCGCTGGCCGTCGGCTGATGCCGAAAGTCTTTGGGTGGTGTTATGTGGTAGTATTAACTGGTCAATGGGTGTTTTGTGCAGGTTGGTTTAGGTGGTTGGGTGAGTGTTGTTTTCGCTGCAAGGTGCTAGGTGTTCTTGGAAGGTTTGGGTGTCGTTCTTGATCTTTGTAAGATCTTTGGGTGCCTTTACGTTCGGGTGTTCTTTGCGTGCTAGGGTGCTATTAGCGTCTTTGGGTGATGCTTTGGCGTGTGCTATGTGTTGTGTGTTGTCTTTTGTCTTTGCGTCTTCTTCTTCTGGCTGGTTGATGTGGAGCCGGGTGCGTTGTGTGGTGCTGCTTGCGCCGCTATTGGTGTTGGGTGGTGCCTTTGTTGTGTCTTTCCGGTGCTTTCGGTGTTGCCGTTGTTGGGTGCTACGTGCTTTCGTGTTGTTGCTTTGTTTGAAGTCTTTCTTTGCAAGGCGTTGGGTGTTGAGTGCTGCTGCAAGGAGCTCTTTTCAGTTTGGTATTCCATGTTTTGCATATATGAGTAGAGGTTTCAAGCATTTAATTTAATGGGATGTTTGGTTTTTAAAATTCTTATGTTGGACTAGGTTTTGAATTGTCCAATTTACTTGCTTAATTTGGTAGTTCCATCTTTGCAATAGTTGATGATCCTTGGTGATGTATCAAGATGATGAGTTAATGAAATGGTGTTGTAGAAATGTTGTAGTATGTCAGTGGTGTGATGATGCTTATTGAGCAGTCGGGATATTGAAATTTGAGTTTGTTTCTCCAATGGAGGTGTTTGTTCACCCGCCATACTTAGGAGGTTCACGTTGTTGGAATTCAATGTTCTTTATATTTTTATACTTCATTGAGTTTGGAAACCAAAAAAATAATATTTCCAAAAAGTTAAAAAATCATTTGCCACGAAAAAAAAACCATGTAAACAAACGCTGACAAAACTGGCAAATTTCATATTTTCCCACTATGAATTTTTGTACACAAACACTGGCAAACTGAAATTTTCCCACTACAAATTAGCCTGGCAAAACTCTAGTGGGAAAATGCTGGCAAATCTAATATTTTCCCACTAGAGGTTTGCCACTAAACAAACACACCCTTAGTGTATTTAAGGTTCCAAGCCTACGACATACAGAACAACCCCTTCTTTCTAAAAGCCTAGATAAAGAGCCCATTCTATCAACCCCTTCAAAATCAACCCATATCTAATTTAAGTTTGATCCCCATAACACCTATCAAAAAGCCCATGGGCTATAAGTCTAAAACCTTTCATCTTTAACCATTTTATAAGTATATTTACCAAACTGCCATTACATATTTTCACCATTATACAATAAATTCAACAATATCAAAATCCAAATTTATACCAAACTCTATATAAATTATATCAAGAAAGAAATTTCTATTTGCCTTCAACTCCCATCATTTTTATTTTTACCGATTTACTAACCTACCAGGTACCATTAAAAATTATTACTTCTTTGCCACACAAGCCTTGCCCATATAACAAAGAGAGGGCGATGTTCTGGCCCCCACAAATGTGGCCCAATAAAAGCCCAATTCAATATAAAGCCCATGCTCAAAGTCCATGCTACAAAAAAGCCCACGCTCAGAGCTTTGCTACAAAAAAGCCCACGCTCAGAGCTTATCTATGAAAAAGCCCACGCTCAGAGCCCATGCTCAGAGCTTATCTACAAAAAGCCCACGCTCAAAGCCTACATCCCACGATGTTTCATGAAGTCAAACAACTTCCACCAACTTCATCCGGCGGTTCTCCCGCCAGTTCTCCAACTTCATCCCACGAAGTGGCGGTACCGTCTTGCCAATTCTCCAACTTCATCCCACGAGCCGGTTGTGTCCGCGATTCTCAACTTCATCCCATGAGTGACATTTGTCCATGCCTCTCTCCAACTTCATCCCACAACCGACAAATGACTCTCCCGCCAGGTTCTCCAACTTCATCCCACGAAGCCGACAGCTCTCCCGCCGATTCTCAACTTCATCCCACGAGCCGACAAATGGCCCCGGCATGATTCTCAACTTTATCCCACGGTGACGGTTGTCCCGGTTCTAACTTCTTCATCCCACGAGCCGACGGTTGTCCCGCCAAATTTCAACTTCATCCCATGATTGGGCGAGTTCTCCGCCAGTTCTCCAACTTCATCCCATGATTGGAATATTGGAGAACGAGGAAGTAACTATCACCAATCCTACCTATAAAATCCAACCTTCGTCATTTTTCCAGAACTACGCATCGAGACTTGATCCCAAGCAATACATTTAGGTATGTAGGCAACTTCAAAACCGAAGTTCAGTCTCATCTATTCCCAACCACCATCTCCTTCACCATCTCCAAAAAAAGATTACTTCCGACCCTCAACTGGTGTGTTTTAGCAAATCTTGCTGAAACAATATTCATATCCAAAACTCATCAAAGAAAAACCTGCTAATAAAAAGAAGTCGTTACAAACAACAATCCTAAACGCCATATTACAAGTAATGGCGCACAATTATTACAAACTAGAAAAAAATATCTACTGAGACCTCCTCCCCCTACGAGAAGGCTCGGTTGAAGAGCTCTCCCCCCTACGTCGTTATCGCATCTCTGGTTGAGGTTAAGCTTGAGGTGTGGCACTTGCGGCATTCTCCAACTCTTGCACCGTCTCGAAGGCGCAAAGTTCGATTTAAGCTCTTGTTGTAAGTTCTCAAAACTTTGACTAGAGGACTCCATGAACGACGCACGCATGGCATAACTGAGAGAGTTGTAGTTAAGGAACTCCGACCTTACTGCATCCTGTTTAACAAAACAAATGCATGTTACATGTTATAGTGAATACTAATAACAAATCATGAATAAATTTAAATCATACTAACCATGACTAACTACTCAAATTGTTCTGACAAATCTGTGACCAATGCGGCATTTGCTGGTGGAATAGGTATGCTCATCTCTTTCCCCTGAGAACTAATCATGCTCTAGTGCTAAATGTTAGACTCATCAAATATCTGTGGAGTTCTTTGCGGCATCTCAATATCATGAAATACCCTGGGTTGTGACTGTGGCAACTCCACTCCTTATGGGAAATAAATATCATGCCTCAATGCTTCGAAAGTAACCCCTTCAAAATTGGTCCCCCGGTATAACACACCTAGCAAGAGACCTCAACCAACCCTCTTCCAATACAAGTCATAGTCTCCTGTAAAAATGAAAGCTGATGCGTCTGGCCAATCATTTGGGTTTACTCTATAGTGTGAAAGAGTTACAGGAAGAATATCAGAGGCTGTCATATATATAGGTGGCGGGTAAGGTATAACAATCTCTCCAGATACTTGATGCCAACATCTGTCCCCAAGGTACCATGTAGTTACTAACCCTACAAGTATCATTCGCCGCTAAGAAAGAAACCTTGCTCTATGACATATATATGATAGTTTACGGTACTCATTGTTCTCTGGAACATCTGGAATATCCGCATAAGGGGTCTGAAATATGAAGGACTCAGCCTAGGGTTGCCACTCAATTCGGGTAGCTCCTAAAAGCTCAATTTGTTGACGATTGTTATAAATATTATGCGATAGATCCCCATACCCCCTCTGCCTACGATGAAGCCCCCATGCTTGAATACGTAGAATCAAGTCATGAGTCATTCTCTTCCAACCTCTTCAACACAGGATGCATCACACGAAAATGTTCGTACCACCAATACTAAATCAATAGATAAAATACAATATCAATATATATATATATATATATGTCAACATTAATAATTAGATAAATAAATGAAATGAAACAATAACTTAATAAATAAGACTTACCGGTATAATCCAAACAAATCCGCACAAATTGCCTTTAGCGGCTTTCGTCTCAACTACGAGGTCTAGCCAGTGGTAAAGGTATGCCAAGATGGATTGACCCCAGTCATAATCCCACATCGTCTCTACGTCTGAGACAGCGGCCATCCACCAAATATGTAAAAAACTATCAGTGTATCCGAATAATACTGCACCAACAAAGTAGAAGAGGAAGGCACGTACATATTCTTGGATCGACTTCTCACCAATATGATAGTTTTTCAGCTTCTCCTTTAGCCTATTCAAGTATCTCGAAGTAAACCAACTCATATTTATAGCTCCTCCCCTAAATTGCTCAGCCGATAATCTCAAGAACCCGTCTTCCTCATCATCTTCTACCAAATCAAAACCCTCAAAGAAACTCATTGCCGTAGTAAAAACCTCCAAATTTTCATCAAAAGGAACGACATCTCCATAACCAATTGGGATACCCGTGAGCATTGTGAAATCAAGAGGGGTAATTCCAAGTTTACCCCATGGGAAATGGAATGTGTGGGTAGATTTCCACCACCGCTCAACTATCCCAAACAACAATGCTTGATCATTTTGTCCCAAATTAGAATTCAAAAAGTTCCCAAATGGTGTGGTGACTATAATGTTGGTAACCATGACAAAATTAGGATCCGTTTTTTATTTCAAACAACGCCACCATGACACAGCATTTGAAAGTGCACAACGCACTTTCCATAGGTGTACTTCCTACATTCATATTACATGCAATACAACAAACTATTCAGTACGATATAATTTCAACTCAATTTTTTTTAACACAATGCAACAAATTCAAACTAATTACACAACAACAAACTTGATATAAACTAACATAAATAATAATAATTAACATAAAAAAAAATATAAAACTTACTTGAGACTCCGCCACTCGATTTGCTACGTGTTGGACCGATGTTGACACTAATGGTGGGTGTTCCTCGATTTCACAACGTGGTGGAAAATTAAACCCAAGTTCAATTTCGTCCTCCTCGCCCACATTTTGCGTTCTTGACGACGATCCTTTTTTCCCATTTTTTTTTGGATATTTTAAAACTTCCAAACCATCTACTACGCTCTTCATGTGGTGAGGTTGGTGGGGAATCATTGGGGGTGGAGAAGTCATTAAGAATTGAAGAAATTGAAAAAAAATTGGTAATGGCGGTAAGAAAATCGCAATGGAGGCTGGGAAGAAAGTGAAAATGGAACCTGTTTCGCGTCTGTGATATTAGACTCACCAGATGGGATGTTACATTCCGTCTCGTTAGCTAGACCAGATGGGATGTTACATTCTGTCTCATTATAAAAAACCAGACGGGATGTTACATTCCGTCTCAATCAAAAAGCCTCCAGACGAAATCCAACATCCCGTCTGAGATTTTTTTTTCACCTTTGCATTGCACATCTTCACTTTGCTTTTCACCGTTTTGGTGAAAAGAGGGGGAATAAGTGCATACATGGAGGTGATAGGGGATTATTTTGACTTGCATTGGGAATGCTCTTATGCAAGTGGATATGGTGGGTTTGTGATTTTATTCACTTTTTTTTTGTTCAAAACCTTTGCCCAATGCAAAAGTAAATATGGTGGTGACTATTTTCCCAAGTCAAAAGGAATGTGAAACCTTCAATCGAGATAGTGGCTGAGTTGTGAACTTTGGATGGGATGTTGGATTCCGTCTCATGTATTTTTTTTTTTTTAAAAAAAATGGGGTTTTTTTTTCGGACGGAATAAAATCCGTCTCGCGTGATTTTTCGTTTTTTTTTTTTTTTTTTTTTTTAATTTCAAACGGGATGTTTCATTCCGTTCGGAACGTTTTTTCGATTTTTATCGAAGATTAATATTTACCTTTGCATTGGGCAGCCTCACCTTGTTTTTCACCAAAACGGTGGAAAAGATGAGAAATACTACCTACGTGGAGGTGAATAATAGTCGATTGCATTGGGAATGCTCTTATTATGGTTCCACTTATCCATCTTTGCTGCATTTAACAAGTGATTTATTAAAAATAAATAGCTTTGGTATTCGTTGATTCTAAAACAACTTCGACATATTTTCCCCCTTTTTTTCTTTTAGATGTTTGTGGTTTTTATTTCTAGAGTTCTTTGCAAGCAATTTACTTTTTCTTGCTAATCTTTCATTTGAAATTATTTGTCGTTCATTTTCTCTTTCTCTAGCTTACATCATTCAACCAAGTTTTGTGGGATCTCCATGATGGTGTGGAGGATCTCTATAAAAAATTGGCTATTGATTAATTTTGTATGTTCTTATTTTAAAAGTGAGATGCATACAAATAATGCATGAACAAAATCTCTCTCTCTTTTCTTTTTTTAAGATTTTTTTCCCCGTTCTTTATAGCATAGTAACAAGAATCAAAATCACTCTCTAAGATAACCTTTTTTCGAAATCACTTTTAAGGACAATTTTCGGGTGAAAATAATCCGAAAAAACCAATTTTTGAGTGAAAATAACCCGTAAGACAAATAGTCTGGATTTGAAATAATGTTTTTTTATTTTACCCTTTCTATTGTTCATACTGTGTTAAGGTATGAACATTGATTGTTCATGCCCAAAATAGATTAACATACCTCATACACTATGTTAAGGTATGAACAGTGATTGTTCATACCCCAATAGGTGTTCTCACTAATCATACATTATGTTAAGGTATGAACAATTACATAGTGATTGTTCATACTACATACGCCCGGGTCATTTTGGTTGGGTCGGGCCATTTTTTTTATTCGTGTCCGGGTGAACTTGACTTTTTACCACCTTTTTTTTTTTTTTTTTTTTTTTTTTTTTTTTTTTTTTTGTTTTTGTTTTTTTTTTTTTTTTTTGTTTTTGTTTTTGTTTTTGTTTTTTTTTTTTTTTTTTGTTTTTTTTTTGCGTCAGGGGTAAATTTGTCCTAAAATTTACCCGGTCCTTATGAGTGATTAAAAAAAATGGTTTTGAGAATGATTTTTTCTTCCATTTTGTCATTGAGAGTTACTCTCTGAACTTTCGGACTTTACCCTCTAATTTTAATTACAAGAAATTGGTCCCAAGACCCCATTTTGCGGTAAAACAACTATAGAGGACAAGCTTTTTTGAAAATCACCCACACAACCAAATTCGAAATTATAATAGCTCACAAAACCATATTTCAAATAAAAATAGTCCACAAGGACAAAATTGTTTGACCCGAGACTTTTTCCTTTTTTTTAATTCCGAATATACCCTTCGTAGTTTGATATACAAGTGAAGCATCTTCTTTGACATGATTAGAAAGGTGTTCCTACATCAAGCTTGACACCACCGATGTCGACGACGACGAAGAAGAAGAAGCCAAAGACCGTCCTCTAATAATGCTCACCAAACCCATTCCGCTTGATCATGATGCCTTTAAATCCACACCTATCCCACCACCACCGTACCATAAATTAATTTAGAATTTATTTGCATTTCTTGGTGTTGATTACTGTCTATACTAAGTGATCTACATTATACATAAGGTGCTAATAATAATAGTAATCAATCTTCTAATGAATAGCTGAAATGGATAAGTGTGATTTGTAATGATAAGTTTAAAGAGTTTGAGGAATTCCATTTTTGAATTTGGGGATGTTTGGTTTTGGTGTTTGTGATGACTAATTGTTGTGAAATGTGGAATGAGTTTGCAAACAATGTTTGGTTGGATTTGAAATCTGATTTGATTTTGGCTGTTGCTAGTTCTCTTTTGTGTGTTATATGGATTTGAATGACTTTTGTGCATTTGGATCGAATAGAAATGATGCATTACAATTGCGTGTTCATAACGATTAATCGGTAAAAAAAAAAAATCAAAATAATGACAAAACTAATCGGTAGGAACTTGGTCCATACTCTATACTATCCTGGATTCTCGTATGACTTCAACGAACACAAGTAAGAAAGGCCTTCACACCTCACCAAATAGGTATGAACTCGGGGTATGAACAATGATTGTTCATACTCCAGTAGATGTTCTTACTGATCATACATTATATTGAGGTATGAACATTGATTGTTCATACCCCAAATAAATATGAACAATGCAATAACTGTTCATATGAACAATGAGTGTTCATAGCTCATATTAGAGTCTGAACAGTGATTGTTCATACTCCAAATGAGTATGAACAATCACTGTTCATACTCCAATAAGTGTTCTTACTGATCATACATTATGTTGATGTATGAACAGTATGAACAATGAATGTTCATAGCTGATGTTGAGGATTGTTCATACCCCAATACTCCAATAGATGTTCTTACTGATCTTACATTATATTAAGGTATGAACATTGATTGTTCATACCCCAAATAGGTATGAACAATGATTATTCATAGCTCATGTTGAGGTATGAATAGTAATTGTTCATACTCCAATAAGTGTTCATACTGTTCATACATCACATAATGTATGATCAGTAAGAACAATGAGTGTTCATAGCTCATGTTAAGATATGAACAATAATGATTGTTCTTACTGATCATACATTATGTAGGGGATTTTATGAGTAGCCCCTGATCCTCCTTTGTGTCTTGTGCTCCAGAAGCTTTTTCTTGATGGAGAAGGGATGAGATGATTCAGAGTTCAGGGTTGAACTGCCTGGCGGCTGCCTACGTATCTCCTTATTTATTTAGAAAAATCAGACCCTATTTTGCATAGTTCCTAAGAGGGAATCCCTATGGTTTATATAAGAAGAGTTTTAAGAGTCCTAGGGTTAGGGTTAACCTTACCGCTTGTGAGTTCCCTTCCATCTTTGGACTCTGCCTTCCTATTAGGAATCTTATCCTTATGGAAGTCTGAATCTATACCATATCTTATTAGAGGTAGGTTTCTTGTTGATCATAATATCCCATTGTATATGGGAAGTTTATATCTACAAGATAACTCTTAAGATATGTCATTACGATTCCTTCCTTATCATCAAAGATCGCCCTCTTCAGTTTTCTTCTATTCAGAAACTGTCCATATCAATTCCTAATAACTTGGAGAACTGTTATGCGCACATGCTTACTAAATACTCGTGATAAACACGAGATCACTTATTTATAGAACTGATCCGATAGTTCTCGTCTCATTCTGGACATCTATAATCCTGGGTCACTTCCCATACACGTGTCATCTAATCAATAATGGGAAATCCCCCTTACAGATGCCCCCTCTCGTGCTATCTAGCACGTGGGCACTTGAAGCAACATTGCTTTTGGCGCGAGAATCTTTTTCATAAACAGTTGTTGGAACTGCTTACGGACTCACCTAATTAAGGCTCTGAAATGACGGCTCGAGTAGACACACCATTTCCCAAAAAAGGTAATGATGGCAGTTCTATCCCAAAAAGATGCAGTACTTGGGCTAATCGTAACTGTCCATCATATCTGTATAAAAAAGATCTAGTGAGAGAGCCCTCATTATCTTTTCCGCTATCTTTTCCCTGTACACTGAACCCCTTGATCTCCCGTTAGGGTTTAACCAAAACTCCAAACTTTCTCTCTTTTTCGATCATGAACCCCAACTGGTCACTTATAAACTTCAAGAATTTTTCTTCCCTGGAACTGATCCGAGAGAAATTTCACATCCCTACTGATATTGGTCTTGAGTGGGGGAGATTGTCTGATGAGTTGGCCTACAAGGAAGTAGCGCTCATCACGATCACTCAAGTTAGTGCCGGACTCACCCTTCCTTTCCACTCACTGTTAAGAGAATGTCTGATCCACTTCAATCTTGCTCTTAGTCAAGCAGCACCCCTATTCTACAGAACTGTCATGTACTCTGCCCTACTGGCAAAGAAGCATGGATTCGCTCTGAATCGTTGGGTGTTTAGGTATTTTTATGAGGTCCGCCGTATTTGGGTTCAATCTTACTACTACCTCATGACTAGAGACAAGAATTCTCCGATCGTTTATTTCGAGGGGAAGCAAAGTGACGAGGGTTGGGCTGATCACCACCTTCGAGTGTTGGGCGACACGTGGGACGTTCGTCCTTCAGATGCTGATGGTGAGCCAGTGGGGATTCCTGTTTCCAGAAAACATACTCATGCTCCGACCAGTAAGTCTATTTTCTCATGAATTTTATAATCATTATAAGAGTCTTTCAACTGAGTTCTTTTGCTATTATTCCTTAGATGACTCTTCCCCCTGGAACCAATTATTTGCAACTGATGCTGCTATGGTGGACTTCATCAAGAAGATCCCCAAGGATCAAATAATGCCCTGGGTGATAGTTCCTGATCCCACCCGTCTCTTTAAATATTTCAACATGTCTGTTGAATAACTGCTGGCACTTGCCCCCGGCTTTTCCCCTTTTGGGATAAATACTGTGAATTTTGGGCGCACAGTACTTCCTCCTCCTATGGATCAGGATGTTGAACTTCTTCCTCCTCTAGTTCAGGATGAATCCTCTTTGAGTACTAGAAGGAGAGGAAGCTGGAAAGAGAAGAGTTCTGTGGCAACCTCCAATGATGCTGCGACATCAAGTTCAATTCAGGAGCTTGATGTTAGTGATAATTGTGTGATCATTGGCGGGAGGGGCCCTGAACTGCCTCATGAACTTTTGGTTGCTAGCAATTTTAATAGGAAAGTACGTGCGTCTAATCATTCAAAGTTGAAGAGAGTTGATCCTGCTCTGGCTTTTGATGTTGCCCCATTTGGTAAGAAAACAAAATTTCGATCCCTATCTGTGAATGAAGAAACAATTTTCAAGGTTCCTATGAGTATTCCCCACTTTGGTAAGTCTTTTGAGAAAGTAGTTATACCCGTATCAATTCCAGACCCTCCTATAGGTTCTGAACAGGGTAGTGACTGTGTACCTTTGACTATTGATCATTCCCTCCCCGATAACCGCAAGGGGAAGGGCATTGCTGAGACAACTGCTATAACTATTGCTCTCCCCCCTCATCGATTTGGCGATAGGAGGAGGGTGAGTGACGACATTCCCTTCTCGCCACAATCTCTAGATTCTCCTGAAAGGGAGATGATCATGGAGATGAGGCATTGGGACCGAACTGATGAGCTTCCCGTTACCAACAAACACTCAGTTAATGATGTTGATATCGCGCTTGGAGTTTTGGAAGTTGCGCGACTTCCTATTGATAAAGCTGAAGCCAATATGGTTGGTAGTCTAGATCTATCATATCACAGATCTGCCGTTTATCTTACCAAGGTAAGATTTCCTGCTCAGTAAAATATTCTATTTCTCTCATTGTGTTACTTACACACCCTGTATTCTTTTTCAGTTGGTGAATAACTTCTTGGTCATGAAAGAACCAATCTTTGCAACCTCAGCCAGTACAGTTGCCGATAACATGGCTATTGGTGAACTGATCTGGGCGAAAGAAGCTACTGAGAAAATAGCTGAGGAGCTGCAGACCCAGGTTGACCAACTTTTGGCAAAAGAGAAGAAATATGATGCTGGTTTCAGGAACATGAGAGATACGATCTCCAACCTCTGAAACTCTCTATATAAAGCCCAAAAAGGAGCTGCTGATGCTGTCTTTTGGAAAGTGAAGTTCTTAGAACTGCGCTCCCAATTCACCACCCTGCAAGCAAAGCATGACCAAGTCTAAGGAGAGCTTCACCGTAGGAATACCGAGATGAAAACCCTTGGCCAAGCCATTACTCATGCAAATGAAGTCATGACAAGTTATGAGAGGGCTCTCAAAAAGAAGCGTTTACGTTCTGAAAAGAAGGCTGGTGATCTCTTGGCAGAGACCCTTGAGTTCTATTCCAAAGTGGTGCAGGAGGTAAAGAAGAGGTCAGCTGAAAATGTCATTCATTTTGCTCTGAGAGTCCTTGATGTTTTTGAAGAGTCCTTCAATACATCCAAACAAGTTAAGTTTGAGGAGGCTATTGAGGCTATTGGGTATGTTTCTCAGGTGGATGATCAGGGGCAGGTGACCAACCCTTTCATCTTATTTCCTGATCTGAATACCAGTATCTCAGTGAATCAGAATGAACTTATGCTTGATGCCTCCTCATCCTCTAAAGAAGACACCGATGATGGCATGCCTCCCGTTCAGCTTCCTTTTTTGCATGTGCCAATTTCAGGTGAATGCTCTGTTCAGCCTTCAACCGTCCCAGCCAGTCTAACCACACGGCCAGTTCTTGAGAGTGGTCCAGGAGTTCTTGATGTTGGTGCAAAGAAGAATACCGATCTTTGAAGCTATAGGTTGATTCAACCCTCGCTTTCAACATGCTAAGTAAAGACTTAGCTATTAAGATCATGATTTAGAAAACAATGAAAACATTTATTTTGAAACAATTTTTCTATGGGTCTGTAATATTGAGCTATGTAGCTCACATACTATTTACTTACTGAGTTATGCAGCTTTTATAGTTTATGCATGCATTTAAAACATTCTATGTTATATAACATATAATGACATGTACTACTATGCATATTCTACCCTTGATTCCCCCAAAGTGCATTTGGAACAACAATAGATGACCCTAATAGGCTAAACAGGTTAAAATGAGGTATAACCAGAATCTGATCAGGATATCATAGGAGCCATCCAAGTTTAACCGTAATTGAAAGTTCGATCGTAATAGAGACATAGCGTCACAGTTCAGGCTTAACCCATCGAGGATAATCTCTGACTTAAAGAACTAGCATACAGTTCAGGCTGCATGGGGATGAGAAAGGAACTGGCATACAGTTCGGCTCTCCAAAACTCAGTATATGTGGTTTCAAAGCAAATTGGCATACAATATTCTTGAACAGATAGTGAGAAGAGAATTTCCTAAAGGCTTAGTCCATTATGAATAACAAATAAAGAGCTGACGCAAGGAGTAAATTTGATTGCAAGGTGAGGAACTTTATTGATGATTGGAGAGAATAAACAATGCATAAAGAAGCATGAAATAACAATTTACTGATAGTATTTGCGAAGATGCTCTGCGTTCCATGGTTTGACAAGAACATCCCCTTCAACAGTACGTAAGTAGTAAAAATCAGTTTGGCCAACCTTGTCGATGATGTATGGTCTTTCCCAGTTAGGCCGAAGCTTGCCATTATACTCTGGGATCTCATGCAGAACCAGATCGCCAGATTTGAAAGATCGAATTCGGATTCTTTTGTCGTATGATTTTTTCAGAATCTGCTGGTTGGCAACCAAGCACAGTGCGGCGCCTTCCTGCTTTTCATCCGGGAGATCTATATATTTCTCTACATAACAATTCTACATTGTCTAGGGTGTGCACAACGTCTGACTTATGAGTGGGAGCTAACAATTCGGGAGGTATGATAGCTTCAGTTTTATAGGTAAGTGAAAATGGGGACTCACCTGTCGATCGTCTGGGTGTAGTTTGGTATGCCCATAGGACCTTAGTTAGTTTCTCGACCCATAAACCCTTTACGTCATCTAATTTGCGCTTCATGTTATCCAAAATAACCCTATTGGAGGGCTCAGCCTGGCCATTGCCTTGTGGATACCTTAGAGTTGAGAAAAGATGGGTAATGTGAAACTCTTCACAGAGTTTAGCGACCAATCCGCCAGCGAACTATTGCCCATTATCTGAGATGATGACTTTGGGTATGCCAAACCTATAGACAATGTTGTTCCAAATGAACTTTTTGAGGTCCTGTCCTCGAATGAAAACAAGGAGAATTGTTTCTATCCACTTGGTGAAGTAATCCGTCGCAACCAGTAAGAATCTGACATTGTCGGGAGTGGGTGGCAAGGGTCCCACAATGTCAGTTCTCCACTGTGCAAATGGCCATGGATTGGCCAATGCTTGCAGCTCTGTCACTGGAGCATGGATAAGCGGAGCATGTCGTTGACACTTTTCACATTTGCGGGAAAAAACTTGTGCATCATTTTGCTTGTAAGGCCAAAAGTACCCTTGCCTTAGGATCTTGAGAGCGAGTGTTCCACCCCCAGCGTGGTTGCCACAAATTCCTTCATGAACCTCTCGCATGATCTGGAATCCCCCGATCTTCCTCTGTGCCTTGTGATATGGAATCTTTCTTTGAATAGAAGGGATGAGATGATGGTGAATTTAGGGTTGAATCGTCTGATGGTCGCTTTCACATTATCTCCTTTGTTCTATTGGAGAATCAAACCATTTTTTGCGTAGTTCCTAAAGAGAATCCCTATGGTTTATATAGGAAGGGCGGCGAGAGTCCTAAGGTTAGGTGTCGCCCTCACCGCTTGTGAGTTCCTTCCATCTTTGGACTCTGCCTTCCTATTAGGATTCCTCTTCTTATGGAAGTCTGAATCTAGACCATATCTTATGAGAGGTAAGTTTCCTTGTTGATCATAATGTCCCATCGTGTATGGAAAGATTATATCTAAAAGGTAACTCCTAAGATATGCCATCACGATTCCTTCCTTATCATCAAAGATTGTCATCTTCAGTTTTCTTATGTTCAGGAACTGTCTATATCAGTTCCTAATGGCTGGGGTAACAGTTATGTGTGAATGCGGTCAGTCATATGCCTAGCACATGTCCACTAAACACTCGTGCTAAGCACGAGATCATTTATTCACAGAACTGATCTGATGGTCCTCGTCTCATTCTGGACATATATAGTCTTAAGTTATTTTCCATACACGTGTCATCTGTTCAGTGACGGGAAATCCCCCCTATAGTGTACATTGCAGTTTAAATACACCACTTCATTAAAATATGGGATATGAAATCCAATAAGAGTTAAAGAACTCATCCTTACTCAATGCAATTCTAGTTATACAATGTATATTGTAGTACTATCTCGTCATAGGGTGGGACGTGTCAAAAAAATAAGACGATAGTACTGCAGGATGACGAAGTGACTTGTTTTTCCCTTTGAACCTACTTCATGGGGTCTCCAATCACATAGGTAGGGTTGTCGTCAGTGTCGCCATATATATGGGCATAAGTCTCATCCCCCTCGACGTATAACCACTTGCCTCCAAAAAGTATTGTGGTCAGACATGTGGCCAAACTAAATCCGAACTAACATAATCTCTAGCAGCTGCTTGATTAGGTTTTTTTTTTGCTAAGTAAGTTGAATTGCATTAAAAAGGATCCAAACATATGTGTGTAGGGTAGGGCAACATACTGCACCTCCCTAATTCAAACAAAAATCACATAACACTCATACAAATACAAGTATTATGAGTTAACAAAATCGGTAAAATATTTCAAATGGAGCTTCCCACTTGTGTAACCACTGGGGCTTCCCTTCAATAATGATAGCCTCCTAAAGGGGTAGGGCTGCACCTTTCTTAGACAATGCATCTGACGATGTATTAGCTTCTCTCCACACTATAGAAATCTTGAGTGTTTGCAACTCTTTTCGGCAATAACTCCATCTTGGAGTCAAATCCCATGGTAAGTTACCGATACCGAAGGCTTTAGTAGCAATTTCAGAATCAGTTTCTACCCACAAACGTCTCCAACCTTTAAAGATTGCATGCTCAACTCCTTCCACAATTTCCATACACTCTGCCCTAAAACTTGTTCCCACACCAATATTCTTACAAATTGATAGCTTAAATTCTCCCAAACTATTTATGTATGAGATACCTATACCGGACATACGGGGTTGCGGCGACACCACCGTCGGTGTTGACTTCATGATATCGGGTTACGGTGGAATCCAAGAACATTGTTTCACGAGGGGCTTTCCTTCTTCTTGGACTTACATTCCAAAACTGGAAGTGTCTTTTGTTCCTATGTTGTGTGAGCACTCCCACCCTTTGATTTGTTTTGCGTAGATATTATAACTTGAGTTCTCACCAAGTGTTTACATTCGCCAATTTTGGATTCTTGTTCTCGAAATGAACTTTGTTTCATTTGCTTTCGGATACTAACAAGCCCGTCCACCAAACAAGAGTTCCAAATATGTTGGACTTTTGAACCCTAGTTTTTTTCCAAGTTTCATTGCTTCACTAAAATTCTGCAGCCTTTGTGAAACACCAAATGCTTGAGCAATCCATGACCACAACTGCTGCGAGAATGAACCTTTGCCGAAACGGATGTTCATTATTTTCCACCTGAGCTTTACATAGCCTACAACATGAAACCAGTGGAATTCCATTACTCTGAATTCTTTCATCTGTAGCAACTCCCTTTTCGAGGATCTTCCATGCCAATGTAGCCATTCGAGGATGTATATACTTGTTCCAAATGTGCTTATGCCACCCAATTCTAGGTTTTCTCCTCCTGATTTCTTCATAAGCAAATTTTGTTGAAAAGTTTCCATTGATGTCCGGGCACCAAACTAGATGGTCTTCACCATTTGGCTCACACTTTAGAACATACTTCACCGACCAGTTTATATCAGACAATATATCTTGTATTGGTTGTGGGATGCACCACTTATCATCCACTAGAAGATCACAAACTTTCGTTGTACATCCTTTTAAATCTTTCCTGCATATATTAAGCTTCTCTTTCAAGGAAGATTTACTTAACCAATTATGTCTCCATATATCCACCCTTTCACCAGCTGCAATCACCCAATGAGATCTTGGTAATACTTCCTCCAGAGCCCCTTTAATGCCCGTCCATATAGATGATGGTTTGTAGAAATTGATGATCTCCCCGTCTAAATTGAAGTACTTTGCTTGCATGAACTTAGCAAAGTCCGTTTCCCCATTGAGTACTGCCCAAGCCAGTTTCATTAACATAGTATTATTCATCTCTTGTAATCTTCTAATTCCCAAACCACCATCTTGTACCGGCTTGCATACTTTTTCCCAGCTAACTGTCACTCCTTTTCTAACGGTAGGATCCCCGACCATAGAAAATTTCTCATGATTGCTTCTGCCTCTTTCACTATTGACTTAGGCCACTTGTATACTGCCATGTTATATATGGGAATACTACACAATACTGACTTGATGGGTGTACTCCTTCCTTGAAAGGAGAGCATTTTCCTTTTCTAACTAGTGAGCTTTCTCTTCATCTTATCAATGACTGGGGCTATGCAGGCCTTAGTCACTCTACCTTGGTGTAGTGATATACCAAGGTATTTCTCCGGAAGAACACCCTCCACCATATGAAGCTCCTCCATTATTTTTTCTTTTCTAGGCTTGGAGAAACTACCAAAGAAGACTTTACTTTTTGATTTGGTTATGAACTGCCTAGAGGCTTGTTGATATCTCTCCAGGATAAGATTAAGCCGTTTCATCCCTCTTATATCCCCTCCAGCAAATATAATGATATCATCCGCGAATAGCAGGTGGCTAGGGACTGAAACATCTTTAACGTTTACCATCGGCTTCAACTGATTTGAATCTCTGAGATGAGTGATCGCTTTGCTTAATGTATCTTCAGCAATGGCAAACAACAGTGGAGATAGAGAATCCCCTTGCTTGAGACCCCTCTTCATTGGGAAGTATCCAATTGGACCCCCACTAAACAAAATAGATATGTAAGCTGAACTTACAATGCTTCTTATCCACTGAATCCACTTATTATTAAAACCCAGCTTACCCATGACCTTGAAGAGGAAATCCCAGTTCATTGTATCGTAAGCTTGTGTAATGTCCAGCTTTAACGCAACTGACCCCCCATGTTTTTTCTTCTTTAACTCATTCATCATTTCCGAGGCTAGGCAAATGCTTTGCTGTGAACATCTCCCTGGCACAAATCCCGTCTGCTCTTTAGTCACAATCTTGTCTACTATGGAATTCAGCCTCAGTTGTAGCACTTTAGTAATTATTTTCATTAAGAAATTCCCCATGCATATTGGCCGGTCTATAACGGCTAAGTTTCTTAGCTTCTCGATCTTTTGGTATAAGGGTGATAAAGTTTGAATTCAACCCTTTAGGAATAGCGCCCTGGATGAAAAAGGATTGAATTGCAACACATACATCCACCTTGATGATACTCCAACACTTGTGAAAGAAATGCCCTTGAAACCCATCAGGTCCCGGAGAACTATCAGTATTCATGCTGAAAACACATGCTTGTATCTCTGCATAATCTGGTGTTCTAGTAAGAAAATAGTTATCTTCTTCAGTTAACACCTTGGGAACAACAATTAATAACTCTGGATCATTAGTTACTGGTTTCTCTTGGTATTTCTCTTCAAAGAACACCCTGACATGTTCCTTCATCTATTCGTAATCAGTTATGAGAGTACCATCTTTTTGTTCTAGTTCAGATATCATTGTGGCCCCTTGTCTCAACCTCAACATATTGTGAAAAAAAGCTGAGTTTTGATCTCCATCTTCATCATATTTGGTCCTACTCTTTTGTCGGAGAAGCGACGCTCTGTTGTCTCTTGCATAGTTTAGGTCTACTTCTTTTTGAACCAATAACTAAGTAACTCTTCATTCTCTCTATCTTGATGATCAGCTTCAATTTGAACTCTCAGTAACTCTTCTTGTGCTTTTCTGATATTAACATCTGTCAATCCAAAGACCTCACGGTTCCATTTCTTAAGGTCTCCTTTCAGTCTTTGAAGCTTTTTCATAACCTTGAGGATCGGTGGAAGTCTTCCCTCTTCAAAAATCTGGTTCCAACTGGAGTAGACCAGTTCCATAAAAGAAGGGTGTGCAATCCACAGCTTATTAAATCTGAATGGTATGTTTTTGGGTTTTGGTATATGTGGATTCATTCCAATGAGGGGAGAATGATCAGAAGCATGCCTTGATCCAACTCGATATTTCCATCCTTGAAACTTGAGATTCCAAGCTTCGTTATAAAATGCTCTATCCAGTTTCGATGTCACTCTCTTCGCACCCCATTGATTGTTACACCATGTGAAAAAGAGTCCCTCATAATTACTCTCCATAAGGTCTGCAGAACTAATGAAGGAGTTAAATTCATGCATCGCAAGTTTGCTAGCTTGTCTTCTCCCCTTCTTTTCTTCATTCCTCAAAACCACATTAAAATCTCCCACCACAGCCAATGAAAGACTTGTCGAGACACCACTCAGATCTGCCCATGATTCTCTTCTATTCACCAAATAACAGTTGGCATGGATAAAAGAAACTACACAATCCCCTATCATAACTGTGATATGTTGTTCAGCACATCTGAGTGTTTTCATTTGAACTCCTTTTTTGCAGAAAATCCAAATATTGCCCAATCTATCAAGAGAGTCATTATGTATAATAACATTTTCAAAATAATTTAAACAAAAACCATCTAAAATACTCACATAAAGTCTGATGAGAGGTTCAGCTAAGCACACTACATCAGGACTGTGGGAAGCAATTAACTCCTTGAGTCTATCTCTTGCTGTGAGTTTTCTGATTCCTCTAACGTTCCAGTAGATGATCCTCATTTAGAACTAGGAATGGAGGGGCTAAATTGAACTTTCAACTGTGCTCTGGTTTTCAGAGGAGGAACAGAAATGCTCTTCTTCTTAATGACTTGAGCATTACCTTATGTGCTACTGGTTTTTCCCTTACCTACCATCACATTCTTTGCCACATTTCTTTCCATTCTTTTCACTGCCTGAAGAGACTCATCTTCCTCTCCTACTTCATTAAGGACCTGAAAGTTGTTAGTCACCAATAAGGCCTCGTTTACTTGTCTTTGAGGACTTTCAACACCGTTAATGACAAGGTGTTCTTTTTCCAGAATTTCAGGTGGAGACTGGTTGAAGCTCTCAATGCTTGGTAACATGACAACCAAATTCCCGCCTTCAGCTATCTCAATAACTGAGTCTTCGATTGTCTCCTCCAGTTCATCTTGTGGCATAGATTCAGTAGCCGAGACCACTGTGTCTGAATCAGATTCCTCTTCATTTACATCCTCTGGTTCTTTGGCTTCTATACCTTGAGATTTCAATGTATTACCCTCCACCAAAACAGTTGAAGGTCTTGTCCCCACTTCCTCCCTAAGATCAGGGATTTCATGGTTAAATTCTGACACTGTGTTTTCTTTTCCTGAAGTAGTGGTTTCTGTAACAGGTGCCCTATTCTCCTTCTCTCCTTGTTTCTTCTTTTCCCGGTTTCTTTTTTTCTGCCCCTGTGAAACCTCCTCATTATTCTGGTATTCTTTCTCCTTTTCATTTTTGCTCAAGTCTTCCTTCAGAATTCTACACTCAGTCACCAAGTGTCCAACTCTTTTGCAATGGTTGCAAATTTTTGGCAGTTTACCCGTGTCAACCTTCTGCCAGAAAGCAATGTTTCTTCCTTCTACTTCCACCCATATCTTATCTGGAATTTTCTTAGTCAGGTCCACATCCACGAGTACACTAGCAAAATACCCAAGAGTACGTTTCGCAGTATTCTCATCTGTGTGAATTGGCCTACCAATGGTTTTAGCCAAAGAGAAGAGGGTTTTAATCTCCCAATATTCCAAACTCAGACCTGGGAATTTAATCCAAACTAAAGCATTTGAATGGTTCTCTTTGTTAGTGTTGAAATTTGGTGTCCACTTGCTCAATCGAAGGACTTGGTCATTGAACATGAATGTTCCTTGACCCCAAATTCGATGATACTCGTTGTCATCAGTAAATTTAAACATGATATACCCTCTCCCAAGAGGGGTAGCCTGCCATTCATGGTTTAACTTCCATTGTTTAGTCACATATTCCTTCACCTCTTTCATATTGGTTTTTGTTAGATCTAATCTACCAATCAATGCTAGTTTACAGAACTCTAACCCCTTATCAACCTCAGCCACCTGAATAGTAATGGTGGGGTACTCACCTTGCTGTCCCGGAGAAGGCAAAAGGGTTGTGTCCACCTCTCTTCCAAAGGTCGGTTTTGATATTCTCACCGCGTTTGCATAAGATTTTTCCTGTATTGCTTTTGCGTAGCTGTGTTAGTGTTGGCTTCAATGACTACTACCTCCGCAAGTTCATTAATTATAATCTTTGTTTCAACATGAGACCCATCAAGGAATCCCCAAAGACAGTAGTTAAAGGTAGCTCCTTTTTGGTGAATCACCTCACTCACTGGTAGAGTATCACTTTCCATGTTTTCTATGATTTCTGGTACTTGATTAGAGTATATCTCAAACTTATATGTATTTTTTTCCTATTGCACATATTTCTTTATGTCTTAGCTATTGCAATGAGACAGTTGCAAAACATATACACATTAGGAGCCTATTTAGAGCCAATGAGAATTGCAGTGAGACAGTTGCAAAACATATACACATTAGGAGGTTGTTTAGAGCTAATGAGAAGATTTGCCAAGAGGTTGCTAACCTTCTTAGCATCATCACATGCCTTTTCTAAGGCGATTAGCTTGGATGATATCCAAGACACTCAATTTCCACCAAGGGTAAACACATAAACACTTATGGATCCAGTTTATAACACATTACCCTTCCAACAATGATGGAAATCTACTAAATATAAGTCCATAATCAATGGCTCTGTTATCGTACTTGGATAATCTGACAATATACATTCAATGTTCCTTATAAGAACAATGGGTTATCAACTTAGTATGTCATTAATGTAGGCAATGTCATGTTTCACATATATAATCCATCAAGTACAATAGGATACCAATGATATTGACATATTTAGTATGAGAAAACACAAGTAGATTATGTTTTATAAGATGGATATCTGCCACAAGAAGTGTTGACACAGTCTTACTAACGTAATACACATACTTTTCAATGAAAATATTTCTACTAAGTGCTAAAACAACATAATGAGACTAACATGAGTTATAATTCCTATATTCACCAGTCATTCAATTCTGTAGTGCCCGAAATTCCCCTATACCATCCGACCGGTCTGGTTTAAGGTACGATGTAGGCTTCAACCATATTCAAACGTCAACATCTTGACAACTTAATATAGCGATTCTGATATAAGTTTAACAACATAATGAACTATCATTTCCAATGACGGTCTATTATATGTTTCAAATAGAAATTTCTCTGTCGCATACACATTCTCAATGCTAGCACTCATGATATTAAATCATCTAAACAAAGAGAGATTAACACATATGTCTTGTTTTACTCTAAAGAAAGTACACATCTTAATCAACAACGGTACTTTGACATCCATACGACACCAATATGTTGTTGAATTTCTCATGCCATTTATAGGCGCTTGAATCAACTTATATAAAGATTTAACTAAATTGTATACCTTAAGCTCATCACCTGTTACTACTTGGTATTGTAGTTCCTCACAACTACTTAACTATAGTCTTTAGAATTATGAATAAGAAATTCTAGTTACATGAGCAAGGTTCCAAAATAGTATAAATCTTTTCTCTGAGTTAAACCCCCTGTCTATTATTATTATAGCCTTGTATTTTATAATACAACTATCACGTTTTAGTTTTCTCTTGAAGATCCAATTCAACATATAGATCCCTCAATATGTAGATTAACTACTTCCCCTTAATGATTTGTGTAAATCAAGAATCCAATTTAGAGGAGTTGTATCTTTCAAAAAGGACACTTTTCATAGACAAACAACTTCCTTATAAGTTAATGAATCTTCTTCAAGAAACATATAAACGTCATCATTATGAATGGTGGATATACTCACTTATAGTATTCCAAATTTCTTGTTCAGAAATTATGGGATTCTCTTATGTAGTTCATTATGAACTTCAACCATTCTATGCCAATTTCATATAAAGTACAACCTCAACTAAAATTAGCATATAAGTCATTCAATAATAGTGTGGTATCTACAAGATTGTTATCACTCATGACAACTGAAAACAAACATCACTATTATGAGTTTCATCAATGAACATCTACTAGATAGTTCTAGGTCTAAAAAAATTTACTTCTTTTAGATTCATTCACAATAGCCTTAGCAACACCCCCAACACACACACATTTTGAAGCATTTTTGGATAAGCCCAAGACCTTTCCATACTTTGTAGTTCAATGTCTTTCCAGTTATCTTGTGAGGTAAACTATGGTAAAACAATGTCATGCATATGGGTCACCACAGTTTAATGGTTACTCAACCTAATCAAACTTATATGCAAAATATATTATACCGCAAACACTAAAAGAAACTACAACAATAATATGCACTCTTATGACAATAATATATGTAACTTAAGTATATGATTATGGATCATATTAAACATAATCATATTATGTTCATGCTATCTATATGAAAGGAAATCCACAAATGATTCTAATAAATCTTAAGGAATATAAGAATTAGATGAAAAAGTTTTCTCCATGCTATCTATATGTATCAATCTTCTTTTCATCGTTCAACATTCCAATTTTCATAGTGAGACAATTCACGCTATTGTACATCACCTTAACTATATATACATAGTAAAAGGAGCATAATGCCTAATAAGACAATCCACAAGCGTTACATTTCACTGTCTAAAATAATCACAGGAGGATATTGTCTAATAAGACAATACATAACCTCACATCTCCTTGACTAAATTAGGTTTAGGAGGATATTGATTGTTTCACATATTGTTTCCTCTTATAGACAACGATGTTCATTACTTAAAAAAAAAAATATGGCATGGTTAAGCTTCATGCCAAAGGTAAAGAATGCATTCATGCTAAACAAACTTAATATCATATCATTGGTTTAGGAAAAGTAAACTTTAACTGTACCATTCACAACAAAAAGTATACGATATTAAACAAATCCAGCCCCTGAATATGCAAAATAACTGAGGACTCTACCTCCTCTTCTTACATGAGCTCAAGTAAGATAGAATGCCTTATCAACAAGACCTCAAGTACTAGCACAACATCTAATAGCTCAACCCATTATTGTTTTTAACTAATTTTTTTTTTACCAATGCAATAAACTATCATCAAGTTCAAAGTAAATCCACGATAATTAATATCTAAAGCTAGCATGCTACAAAACCCTAACATATGCTATATTAGATATAAACTACGAGTTACTTCATCTAGCATGTATTTTCACAATATTACAGTTATAATCATCGTCTAACAACACGTACACTTAATAGAGGTAAGCAATTATGCACTGAATACATTATAATTACTACCCAAGATTTGAGTGTTGTTGATATTAAATATCTTAAGGTCTCTCTTAGACCATCTACATACATCTACATATGTACAAAGAAAATTAATATCAAACTACTTCTAGTCAAACCAATTAATATCTTAGTGATAAACACGTATAATATGTTGACTAGGTTATTAAAGAAGTTTAAGCTTATGGATTTCTCTCCTAAGAATAAAAACTAATATGTAATTCAAGGCAAGAATATCACCATATAATCAAACCAAAATAATTGCAAATAGTGAAAAAATACGATACCTAACCAATTGTACCTAACCGATTGAAAAACCGGATTACCATATTTTCCTCCTTCTAGAAAAACAATTCAAAAGAACTGTAACACTGAACCAGCTCAGGACGAATTGGGTATCAAGCCTTATACCACTAGAAAGATCTTTGAATCAGCTATCCAACACAAGAAGTGGATTGCAAAACTGAGTTTTGAGCTGAAAGTTATAGCAGTTTCCATAACGAGTGACGCAACTGTCAAAAAGACGAACTTTGACATTTTTCTTGATAGAAATCTCAAATTTGACTCCCAAAAACTTAGGAGAAAAGTTTACAACCATATAAAGTTTGATAAACCACAAAAGATCAATAAATATTTAATCTTTAATTGGTTTTCCTAACAAAAACAAAATTATTAGAAAATTTCTAAAGTTATAACTTAATAACACAAACAATAACTCAAAGTAGAAGACTTATCTTTTGATTGTCGTATTAAAACACTCTCCTTTGTTATGGTAGAGAAAAATGACATTTTTTCTCTTTGGTGTGAAGGGAAAAAAGACTTACCCGTGCTCCCTTTATGCCTGGGTAAGGCGCAACCCACGCTCATGCTTTGGCGACTTCCAGTTATCAAAGCGTGACCCGCGCTCGACTTTGCCTGGTCGAGGGTGCAACCCATGCTCCACCGTTTTTCAGCATGAATTTTGACTTTTTCAGAAGTTTTCTGAAATAGTATAAATATAGGTTTTTTCTGTAGAAACTTAATCTAACCAAAAAGAAAGAAAGAGAGAGATTGTAAGAGAGAAATTATTAGTGAGTTGAGTGTTCATTCTTTGTGAGTGAATTGAGAGCTCTTGTAGTCTGTTACTCCAGACATCTAGTAAAGCTTGGATCTCGCCAGTGTGGACGTAGGTAAATTGCTGAACCACGATATATCCTTGTCTTGTGGTTGGTTCTCTTTTGCATTATTATCTTTACTTTATATGCTTGTTAAATTGTTAATGAGAAGCGTTGGGATAGTACTTGGCGGGTGTTGAAGTCTTGTCTATTGAAAAGGATCGATCTTTGTGTAGGATTGATCTATTTGTTGTGGGTAACGTTGTTTTCGCAGTGTTATATTCATAACAATTGGTATCGGAGCGAGGTATATGATCTAGGATTTTGAGTTTTGGTAAAGAACCATAGTGCTCGAAATTTGTGTAGACAATGTGTTCGATAAAATTCCTGAGTGAGATATTTTTTGGGTTATTGTGTGTGACTTGAAAAAAAAAACTCCCAAGATATCAAATGCTAGATTTAAAGTAGAGAAGTTTGATAAAGAAGCAAAAGAAAATATGGCGAGGGTGATGTCGAATGAGATGACTTCCACAGGTAAGTGGAAGGGTAGTTCGAAGAAGCCTTTAAAACATGTACGGTGCTACAATTGCAAGGAAAAGGGGTATTATCTATGTGATTGCCCTAGCCCGAAAAAGAGTAATAAGATGAGTGGTAAGTTTGAGAATGAGGATGTTAGTGAAGCAAGTCTTGCTTCCGGCTTCGATGGGGATGATGTAAGTCTTTCGGTGTCTACACAAGACGACCACATGACCGATACGTGGATTCTTGATTCTGGGTGTTCCTACCACATGTGTCCAAATATGAAGTGGTTTGCTACCTATGAGAACTTGAGTGGAGGTTCCGTTTTGATGGGTAATGATGTTGCTTATAAGACGGTAGGAATTAGAACTATACGGGTCAAGATACATGATGGTGTAGTGAGGACTTTAACTGATGTGAAGCATGTTCCTAAGCTAAAGAAGAACCTTATTTCTTTTGGTACCTTGGATTCTAAAGGCCACAATTTTGTGGGAAATGGTGGAGTCCTAAAGATCCTTAGTGGCTATTTAGTCATTATGAAGGGTCAAAGACATGGAAACTTGTATATTTTGTTGGGTAGTACAGTGATATGTGATGTAGCAGTGGGCACATGTAGTGATGATTCTGAGTGCACAAAATTGTGGTATATGCGCCTTGGGCATATGAGCCAAAAGGGATTGTCTGAGTTGTGCAAGCGAGGGCTACTGAAAGACTTGGAGAACCCAAGTATAGAATTCTGCGAGCATTGTGTCTATGGCAAGCAGTGCAGAGTCAAGTTTAGTACAAGCAAGCACAAGACGAGAGAGCACAAGACGAGAGGCATCTTGGATTATGTGCATACGGATGTTTGGAGACCTTCTAGAGTGGCTTCTAAGGGAGGTAACCAGTATTATGTCTCTTTCATCGATGATTATATACGCTATGTGTGGATATATATCTTGAAGTCCAAGGATGAAGTTTTCGAGACATTTAAGAAGTGGAAGGCAAGGATTGAGAATCGCACAGATAGAAAGCTGAAGACTCTACGGTCTGACAATGGTACTGAGTATACCTATAGGCATTTCCAAGAGTTTTGTGCGCAACAGGGAATTGCCAGACATTGGACAGTGAGGGGCACGCCGCAGCAGAATGGGTTAGCAGATAGAATGAATCGCACGTTGCTTGAGAAAGCTAGGTGTTTGCTTTCCAATGACAATCTTGGCAAAGAGTTCTGGGCAGATGCAGTGGCCATGGCGTGTTACTTGTATAATAGATTACCAGTTCCGGCGATAGACTGCAATACACCTTATGAGGTATGGACAGGGAAACCAGCTGATTATGGTACTTTGCGCGTGTTTGGATCTAGTGCTTACTACCATATGAAGGATAGTAAGCTTGATTCTAAAGCTAAGAAAGCTATATTCTTAGGCTATGCAAAGGGAGGAAAGGGATACGGATTGTGGTGTCTTAAGAACCACAAGTTCCTGGTCAGCAGTGAGGTTACCTTTGATGAGACTTCGGTGCTACATTTTAGCAGGCCGGAGACGGCTGAAAATAGTGGTGATTCTATAGAATCTCAAGTGATTGAGATAGAAGCGTCTGAGGATGCTAAAGAGAGTGAGGTTCTTAATGAAAGAACTATTTAACAAAAAGTAGAGTTACAACAACCTGAGCAGCAAGCTTTGGCTAGATCTAAGCCAAAGAGAAGTGTGAAACAAGTTATGAAGTACGGGCATGATAAGCCAGTGAAGCATTATGGTCAACCAGACTCGGTTGCTTACGCACTGAATATTGAAGATGATGAGCCAGATAGCTTCAAAGAAGCTGTTAGAAATGCTCATTACAGAGATTGGTCAGTGGATATGCAGAAAATGGTGGAGGCTCGTGACAAGTTTTGTACTTGGGAATTTGTTTCATTGCCTAAGGGCAAAAGGGCTTTGGGTTGTAGAAGGTTCTCTATGGAGTTGAGTTCCAACATTGGTTGGAGGTACTCCACAAATTGTGGAGGCTCATGCATTGTTGATTGATGCCTTTTGTAGGCATGGCCCTTTGTGGGAGTGATTGCTCTTTGTAAGCATGTCTCTCTGTGAAGATGGCCCTTTGTGGGCATGACGTGCTCTTCATGGGCATGACTCTTTGTGGGTGGCTCTTTGTGAGTATGATACTCTTTATGGGTGGCTCTTTGTGAGCAAGACGCTCTTTGTGGGTGGCCCTTTGTGGGCATGACGTGCTCTTCGTGGGCATGACTCTTTGTGGGTGGCTCTTCGTGAGCAAGACACTCTTTGTGGGTGGCTCTTTGTGAGCATGACACTCGGTGGCTCTTTGTGAGCAAGACACTCTTTGTGGGTGGCCCTTTGTGGGCATGGCCCTTCAGGGCGGTTGACTACGAGTTCTGGATTGATGTGTTCTTGCTAGATGTGTTCGGCTCGGTTTTATGTGTTAAAACCTCACTGATCGAGGTGGAGAATTGTAGAGAAAAATGACGTTTTTTCTCTTTGGTGTGAAGTAGCGACTTCGCCCCTTTATGCCCGGCAAGAAAAGCGAATCCACTCATGCTTTGGAGACCTCCAGTGATCAAGGCACGACCCGCGCTCGACTTTGCCTGGTCAAGGGCGCGACCCGCACTCCACCGTTTTTCAGCACGAATTTTGACTTTTTCGGAAGTTTTCTGAAATAGTATAAATATAGGTTTTTTCTGTAGAAACTTAATCTAACCAAAAATAAAGAAAGAGAGAGATTGTAAGAGAGAAATTCTTAGTGAGTTGAGTGTTCATTCTTTGTGAGTGAATTGAGAGCTCTTGTAATATGTTACTCCGGACATCTAGTAAAGCTTGGATCTCGCCAGTGTGGACGTAGGCAAATTATCGAACCACGATATATCCTTGTATTGTGGTTGGTTCTCTTTTGCATTATTATATTTACTTTATATGCTTGTTAAATTATTAATGAGAAGCGTTGGGATAGTACGTACTTGGCGGGTGTTGAAGTCTTGTCTATTGAGAAGGATCGATCTTTGTGTAGGATTGATCTATTTGTTGTGGGTAACGTTGTTTCCACAGTGTTATATTCACAACAGTTATACTACGAAATTCTTTCCTTAAGATTGTTAGAATAGTTGTATGAAAATAGCAACTAGAGTAGAACAGAAGAAACAGTAGACGAACAGTGAACAACCAAGACGTCGATAAGACTGTCCTTAAGAAAAGATTTCGCCCCTTCCAATAGTGCAAAAAGGCTACTATGGCGTCTTCTCCTCACAGAATTCAATGGTTACAGAAGCCTAGTTTTGCACTAATTAGACTTCTCTCTAGAACAGCGATATAGCTCTCTCTGGTGGCTAATAGGAAGGAGAGAAAAGAAGCTAGGGTTTTGTTGTGAGATCTGTTTCTGAAAGTTTGATTTCTCTGTGTTTTTTTCTGGACGCACATAATAATGCTTATATAGGAGTAAGGTTGGTTCCTAGAAACAGTATAGGAAACTGGCCGACTGGGAATAGAAACAGAAAACCTAACCTGTTTCCAAAGCAAAACAAGTTTAGGCAATATGGGACCATCTTCCAAGCATAAAAGTGAAGAGAACACTCAATGTTCTCCACCTCCGCTTTGCTCACTCTTAAGTAGATTGAAATACAACAAAGAGATTTTAACAAACACTCTGAACATTCGTCTCCAAGAAGGGGCATGGTCTCTTTGGTCTCTACTTCAAGACGCATATCTCGGCCGTTGATCATAGAGCCTTTGATTTCATCGAATGTCATTGCTGTGTATCAGCGGTTTGTAGAAATTGGAGGTCAACTTGTAAGAATTACTGCAGAACTAGTAGTTTCTCAGCACCAAACGATCGGATCCCATGGCTACTGAAAAGAAAAATTACAGCCTAATTAGGTAGTTAAACTCTATCGACCATTGACTAACAAAACTTACAACATCTATCTACCCGTGCTTCATGATACATTATGCATCTACTCCAGGGATGGATGGTTGCTGTTGTTTGCTGAATACAACCGTCACTTGTTTTTGTTCAATATCTTTACCATGGAAAAAATTGATCTCCCAAAGCTGAATCTGAGTCCGAGATTATTATGCCCCAAGGGACTTTCTCAACCCATTTGAAGTGTCCCAGCTATGTGGTTATTTTAGCCAAATAACTGGTCTTACAAAATTGGAGCAATATTTGGGAAAAAGGAGCTGCTACTTGGAAAGAGTATGATCAGGGTGCTCCTCGTGTGGCCTGTATATGTGACGTTTGGTTATGTGACGATCGTTTCTATTGTTTTACTCGGGGTGATGGATGTTTGGCTTTCGACTTTGATTTAAATCTTCTGCAAAACAAGTACTTAAGTAAGAAGACCTGTATGATATACGCCATGACACTATGTGAGAATGAGCTTTTTGCATTTTCAAATCGTGGACGTGATGTTTATAAGTTTGATCGTTTCTATATGGACTGGATAAAAGTTGATCTTACGAATTTGATTTGCTTCTATACATTGGTGGGCAGTACTGGTTTTATGATAAGGGAGAAAGGGGTCATGGCGCGGTTGCTGCTTATTTGCTTAATCCATCATGGCTGCCGTGTGGAAAAGTTGGAAGGAGCAATCAACGTTGTGTATGATGCGAAAGAAATTGAACGAGGCTATGACACTGCTTGGGTAAATATTGGTTAGGACTTAGGACGTCCAATTGCATTTGTGGAGGTATTATATGTTCGGCACTTCGGCCAACTCACTCTGTGTAAGGAATTTAAGTCTCTCTACATTCTCAATTTTGAAGGTTAAAGAACTTTTACTGGCCACTGTTTAGCAGCATCTATGCTGTGATGCTAAACCGACTCACTTATTTGACATACTACTAGATTTTTGGACCTGTTCAACGAACGGAGACCGTTTTTATATAATTTTTTTCATTTTATTATTATGTATCAAAAATCTTATTTCCAAACTATATAAAAACTCATACATTAAATTAATTGATCAAAGTTCCAGCGCCAATTATTTGCCAGATTTTGTTCTAGACTTCAAACAATAAAGAAAATGATAAGCAATAAATAATTATGCAAGACATTTATACTATAAGAGATGAAGCTCTTTAACTGATCTATCCATATTCTCCACGTCTTGAACTTAGCCATAATTTCTGCCGTTAAATGAAATAATTTTTTTTGCTAAACATTTTGAATTTACTTAAAATTTTCTGCATAGCATGAATTAAAAAAATTCAAACAACAAAAATTTAAACAATTTCATTCATGGGAGTAAGATTACCTTTCTCCGCAATGAATCTCTTCTTAATAATCATTTTTTTTTTTTTCTCGATTGAACATACTCAAAAATAAATAATCGACATGAAGCCATAATAATACAATCATGGTTGCTGAATGTTCCGAAGTATTTCATCTTAATTAACGTTTGCAAAAAATTACCCATTAACAAACAATAATTTGGAACGTGGTCGGCCTGGTATACTTTCAAAATTTAATAAACAAATTATATCATAGACGGTAAATAAACTTTAGTTTATGTATCTACTCCAAACTATATATTATTTTGTAACATCCAAGAATTGCATTTTTTGTGCATGGTCACTTGGCCTTGAACTTTAGTTGGCTATTGCTTTTAAGAGTTCTATGTGCGCCGTATTTATACATCAATTATAGTTGGTAAAATCTTAGCACGATTGATGAAAGTCTACATCTAAATATGTGTTTACACTTGGTGGTGGAGCAATTAGTTGGAGAAGTGTAAAACAACAATGTATTGCAGATTCGACTACAGAGGCAGAGTATGTTGCGGCTAGTGAAGCAGCAAAAGAGGTAGTCTGGTTTAAGAAGTTTTTTATGGAATTAGTAGTGCCTCAAGCACAGATCCCTGTAACATTATTTTGTGACAATAGTGGTGTAGTAGCTCAATCCAAAGAGCCTAAGTATCATAAGAGGTCAAAGCATGTGGAGCGTAAAGTATCATTTGATAATGACATTGTCATTGTGCGTGGTGATATTGCAGTTACAAAGATTCCTACAACCGAGAATCTTGCATACCCTTTACTAAAGTTTTGCCTATCAATCCTTTTGAGAGTCACATGGATAATATAGGTCTTAGAGTGGTGCTCAATGTGGTTTTGAAAGCAAGTGGGAAATTGTTGGGATATGTGGCTTTTACAAAGCCAATGAACATTTATTAATTATACATGATGATGTTTTTATTTATTCATAAATCTTATTATTACATGAGGAAAACGTTAATCTTTTTGTATTTTTTTTACGTAATAAAATAAAAGGAAACATAAAATTTGGTACTTTTCCTAACCACAACTGTGAAATAACACTACCTAGATAGGACTTTTATACCGCTCATATTCACGCTAAACTTCTATCGTTCAATCTGGTAATTTACTAATGACCATAGCTATGAAACACTACCTAAACATGATTTTTATACATGAACATAGTTTTGTAAGTTATACATCTTCCGATTTTCTATTGACTGATCATAAAAATCGATTTTTTATTTATCGATCATAAAGAAACACGGATTTTGCATCTATAGAATAAAATGAATATGCAACACTCAACTAATATAAATACAACTTTCAATTTCTGCCATATGTTACAACATTTGTGACACTTAATGTAACATAATTACAGGAAGTTTATAGCATCAAAAGAAACGGAGAGGATGTGAAGTCATTATGAACTCAGGTTCTCCTCCCCATGCACAACCATGTTGTGCATCTATTACTCGCCTAAACAAAAATTACATGTCGATTAAGATATTGTTACCTTATGAGAAGATGTCAAGTAAGTAGATTAAGAGATAAGAGAATATGGTATATAAACATATATGATCTCCCAAGTCTATGCAAAGGGTAAAGACATGTTTATGAGAATTTTATAAGTAAACGGCGTGCATGTGTCCCGGGCATTGGTGGAAAAAATAGTACTAAATGAGAATGTGAGATTAGTTTGTAAATATATGACTTGCAGGTGCAAAGTACCTTTGTCTGAGGTGATTTGTGTTCCAATAACAAAATATTTTTTAGAATCTAGATGTACTACTATATAGCTACCACTTTTGTATGACATTATAATAGACACGCTCAAAACCTATTTTCGGTGAAATAAGTAAATGCCACATGAAAGCAATAAAAAATATAAGAAATAATGTATATGATGATTGCAAACCAAGGCAACGGAACATGGTAAATTATTAGTACTATTATATAGAACTCAACCGCATGTTGGGACATATGTGTTCATGCAATCTTACTACCTGACCTCATGTCCCGTTATATTTTACCAACACTTAAAAATAATTAGTAATTAACTCTAAGGGAGATGGAGTAGAAATGAAATGGTAACAACTATTAAAATAAACTAAAGATAGATTACCTTAATGAGTATCTAATAGTTGTTGCATCCCATATTTGTTTTTCAATAGAAGGAGCCAAATCCTAAACTCCGATCTCCCACCTCTTTCATGTAACTCAATCATTACCCCTGAGGAACATCATTTGAAAATTTCGAAAGCGGTACGAAACTAAGTAGCCTGAATGGATTGCTTAAAAATATTATGATGCCTTGATTATCCATAAAACTAAAAAGCATATTTAGCCAGGGCTACTCAGATCTACTTAACAACCTACTATTGCGACTCAATATAGAGTTGAACAAAATTGGATGGCCTCTGGCCACCCATGAAATGTCACTCTTAAACTACAAAAAGACCTTAGAATGACTAATTATGGATACTGAGGTCTATTTTTATTTATTAATGATGACTGCTTCAGCAATTTTGAATAGAATATGAATATACAATTCATACATTCCATGTGAGACGACATGGAGTAGCTCCATATATTACGTACACCCTAAATTCAAGAGTCATTGAATGATTAATTAAATGAATAATTACATTTGGTCCACGATGCAATAAAAGGGCTGGGTAGTACGTGACCAATGGCACAATCTTATTAATGGTGTCAAAGAACATGGCCAATTCATTGCCAAAAATAAAACACTATTCTGGTGGATGAATATTCTATATGCATGATGAAAGCCCAATTTGTATTAACGTATATAAAGGCAGTAGAATAGATTACCTTAAACCCGCATATAAAGGTAGTAGAATAAATTATCTTAGACCTCAAAAGTCATTGGTAATAAAAGAATTAAAGAAGATGATGAATATAAAACCTGCTCCTTCATCCTGCAACAACAACAGGTGTTGCTTCATAGTAGCAACTTAAGAATTAAGTGTCGGTCTACAACAACTCAACTGTGGAAAGAGAGAATCAACACTAATATTGGTAAAAATGGCTTCCAATTAGCAATAAATATGGTTGTTTTCAATTGAGAAAGAATTTTGTTGGAGAAATGTGCGTGAATTTTTATTTTAGTTGAATACATTTTTATTAGGGAAGAAGAGAAAAGTGAGATTTAGAATATGTAGGGTATTCTACACATGAGGTTTAACAAAACTATTTGCTACGAACCAATGGCACAATCTTATAATTTCTTATTAATGGTGTCAAAGATTAAACCAAATAATAAGATTATAAGAAATTATAAGATTGTGCCATTGGTCACGTACTACCCAGCCCATATAAGGTTCTTTGACACCATTAAAAATAAATCAGTGTTTTATTTTTGGCAATGAATTGGCCATGTTCTTTGACACCATTAATAAGATTGTGCCATTGGTCACGTACTACCCAGCCCTTTTATTGCACATCGTGGACCAAACGTAATTATTCATTTAATTAATCATTCAATGACTCTTGAATTTAGGGTGTACGTAATATATGGAGCTACTCCATGTCGTCTCACATGGAATGTATGAATTGTATATTCATATTCTATTCAAAATTGCTGAAGCAGTCATCATTCATAAATAAAAATAGACCGCAGTAACCATAATTAGTCATTCTAAGGTTTTTTTGTAGTTTAAGAGTGACATTTCATGGGTGGCCAGAGGCCATCCAATTTTGTTCAACTCTATATTGAGTCGCAATAGTAGGTTGTTAAGTAGATCTGAGTAGCCCTGGGTAAATATGCTTTTTAGTTTTATGGATAATCAAGGCATCATAATATTTTTAAGCAATCCATTCAGGCTACTTAGTTTCGTACCGCTTTCGAAATTTTCAAATGATGTTCCTCAGGGGTAATGATTGAGTTACATGAAAGAGGTGGGAGATCGGAGTTTAGGATTTGGCTCCTTCTATTGAAAAACAAATATGAGATGCAACAACTATTGGATACTCATTAAGGTAATCTATCTTTAGTTTATTTTAATAGTTGTTACCATTTCATTTCTACTCCATCTCCCTTAGAGTTAATTACTAATTATTTTTAAGTGTTGGTAAAATATAACGGGACATGAGGTCAGGTAGTAAGATTGCATGAACACATATGTCCCAACATGCGGTTGAGTTCTATATAATAGCACTGATAATTTACCATGTTCCGTTGCCTTGGTTTGCAATCATCATATACATTATTTCTTATATTTTTTATTGCTTTCATGTGGCATTTACTTATTTCACCGAAAATAGGTTTTGAGCGTGTCTATTATAATGTCATACAAAAGTACATCTAGATTATAAAAAACATTTTGTTATTGGAACAAAAATCGCCTCAGACAAAGGTACTTTGCACCTGCAAGTCATATATTTACAAACTAATCTCACATTCTCATTTAGTACTATTTTTTCCACCAATGCCCGGGACACATGCACGCCGTTTACTTATAAAATTCTCATAAACATGTCTTTACCCTTTGCATAGACTTGGGAGATCATATATGTTTATATACCATATTCTCTTATCTCTTAATCTACTTACTTGACATCTTCTCATAAGGTAACAATATCTTAATCGACATGTAATTTTTGTTTAGGCGAGTAATAGATGCACAACATGGTTGTGCATGGGGAGGAGAACCTGAGTTCATAATGACTTCACATCCTCTCCGCTTTTGATGCTATAAACTTCCTGTAATTATGTTACATTAAGTGTCACAAATGTTGTAACATATGGCAGAAATTGAAAGTTGTATTTATATTAGTTGAGTGTTGCATATTCATTTTATTCTATGGATGCAAAATCCGTGTTTCTTTATGATCGATAAATAAAAAATCGATTTTTATGATCAGTCAATAGAAAATCGGAAGACGTATAACTTACAAAACTATGTTCATGTATAAAAATCATGTTTAGGTAGTGTTTCATAGCTATGGTCAGTAGTAAATTACCAGATTGAACGATAGAAGTTTAGCGTGAATATGAGCGGTATAAAAGTCCTATCTAGGTAGTGTTATTTCACAGTTGTGGTTAGGAAAAGTACCAAATTTTATGTTTCCTTTTATTTTATTACGTAAAAAAAAATACAAAAAGATTAACGTTTTCCTCATGTAATAATAAGATTTATGTATAAATAAAAACATCATCATGTATAATTAATAAATGTTCATTGGCTTTGTAAAAGCCACATATCCCAACAATTTCCCACTTGCTTTCAAAACCACATTGAGCAACCACTCTAAGACCTATATTATCCATGTGACTCTCAAACTGTTGTTGAATGGGCTGGGTAGTACAATCTTATAATGTTTTGTTGAATGGCGTGTTTAAACTGTTGATAGCTAAATCGGTTTCTTTGACACCATTAATAAGAAATTATAAGATTGTGCCATTGGTCACGTACTACCCAGCCCATATAAGGTTGTGCCATTATAAGGTTTAACCTTAAGAAATTATAAGAATATATATACCCAAATAATTAAGAATACAATACAAAATTAAAATAAGCAAAAGAAATAGAAAGAGAATAAGAGAAGCATAACTGACATGAAGAAGAAGATTAATTGTCACTATAAAGAAGGAAAAATTAAGATACCCAATTGCTAAAAAAATGTAAAATAAATAATCTTTATGTAGAAACGGGACTAAATTCAAAATTCCAAAATGTTTAAAATAAGTGAATATTAAACAAAAAAGTGGGAAAAAAATTGACAAAAGAGAGGGGTTATGTGAAAATCAGGCATTTGCTTGAAATCGAAGGTTTATTTCAAGTTCCAATTCAACAAAGCTTTTTTCACATCAAACCCAATATGTTGTAAAGCAAGATGGTTGTAAAGTTTTCTTTGTTGACAGAAAGCAGTTTATATGGGATTCTGGGGAAGAGAATGAAGAAACCTTAAACTCATCATATCCTTCGCCAATTTCACATGATTGGGGCTGCCTCTGTTTCTCTTTAATGGGGTTTTTCCAATTTTACTTGCTCTTGCCCGAGAGAGATTTGAGGCATCTATGCTTTGTGTACCTTAGGGTTCTAAGAGAATGCGAGGAAGACAAAAAAGTAGATCTGGCTGGCTGAAGATTAAGCACACTACTCATCATTTGTAGATAAAAGCTACTGATGTGGATATTATTGAATTGAGGAAGAGATTTCTTCTTCCCCAAGTTTTGGAGTAAAGCTATATTTTTGTTCTTATTGGGCTCGGTTTCATTACAGAGAAGTGACTATGACTTGTTGTTCAAACCTTATTGACCGAGTTTAAGTTGAATTCTCCAGGCTTGTATAAGGTTTATTTGTTATTATTATTTTTTTACTTTGAGGAGGCCATAGAAAATTAATAATAGATTAGGGAGAAATAAGCAAATGCAGGGAATGCAATTTAGAATATGCAGGTGAATTGCGTTAATACCTTGTTCAATAAGTTGTTCATTCCAAATTCAATTTACATACCAATTCAAATGTCATAAAACTCAACTACAACTGAATTATCAGATAACAAATGTAAATTGAATTATCAGATAACAAATGTAAACTGACAAATAAGCATCAGGATAGATGCAAATGAGAAAAAAAATTAAGTTTACCTCAGATTCCGTTTCTACATCCTGCCCACCCCCATTCATTTTCTTAACAACAGCAAGAAAGTTGTTATTGAAGGAAAGGGGTCCATTATCGAAGAATTCCAACAAGTGCCGCAACCCATCAATTATCCCCCAAAATCAAACATCAGGTCAAGCTCGTTCAAAAACTCATCATACCCATTGAACCTCATGAGGTTGACAGATCTCCCAAGAGCAGTTCCATACCTGTGGACTTGAAAGAATAGCATAATATACTTGTGATCATTTATGCCTGAGAACGAAAGGGAACTCGGTCTTATTAACAGGAAGAAATTCGATTTGCTAAGAACAAAAAGTAAAGAGAATGCCAATGAAGTTTAAATCAACTACTAAAAATTAGAAAATAACAATCGACTTACATATGCCTATATCCAAAAAGCATTATTAAACAATTTCAATGAAAGTTTGACTTTGACGTACTGAAATCGGGATGATATTTTCCCAAACAAAATATGAACTGAAGTCGGGATGGTATTTTTCCAAACAAAAGATGAGGAATAAATTTTGTTTGGGTTTTGGAAAAATGTGCGATTAGGGAGATTTAAACAAATCTGGGGAGGTCTCACTAATTATTATTCCATCCGATTTTTTAAGAGCCAATCATATTGCTCGAGGTGCAAAATGTATTTGTTATAAATGGAGCGATATGGTGAGGAGAGAGAATGTGCGCGATTTGCACATTTGGATAGGCTAGAGTGCCACCCTTATTGTGCCACTCTTATCTCACACTTCTCCTGGTCCGTCAAATCTCAGGATGAGATCATCAGATCTAATTCTGATAAAAACGCGAAATTTCAAACTATTTCGAAAACCTAAAAATGAAAAAATGCGAAATTTTTTATTATCTCTCATGGTCTTCTTCTCCACTACAGAAATTTTCGAATCTACAAAAACTGAACCATCTCCAGAAATTCAACCCCGCTTCAAGTGCCTAATTTAAAAAGGATTCAAACAGCACGGTTTTCTCTCGATCCATTTTTTTTTTTCTCTCTCTCTCTTGAATTTCCAAGCCTTTTAAATTAAAACACCTCTCTAAATTATGATTTTCCAACTAAACTTTATAGACAGAGCTGTGAATTTGGGTTAGGGGCAAGGTATATGAGGGGCAGAGTACACTATCCTCAAAAAAATTGGAGAGGAGAGCCTTATACATTAAGAAAATTTTCCATCGATTGTAGTGTAATTTAATGGTTTTCAAATTGTGGGGAGCCGTCTCCATCCTTGGTAATAACGTAACAACACAATTCACAGCACTGTTTAATGTTGTTGTTGTTGTTTTATTTGATTTTCCCTAGTTTTTTTAATATTTTTTTTGAGATATACTCCATTAATCCCTGCTCGTCTTACGGGATTATTACCGCACCCCTTGGTCTCTCCTTCTGTCAATTGACTAATTGCACATAGCCATATATAATAACCCCCAAATCAAATTCCATTTAAGTTAGATGACACGAATCTTAGTCTTGACGTCCTAATCTTGAGCTGATTTCTGATGCCAAACTTAAACAAAAAAGAAACCCTTATTTGGTAATTGGTGCAGTCCTTTGTTTATTTATTTTTATTGTAATCTCTTATCATTTACTTATTGTCTTAATTCTAAGACCTTTAACTTTTTCATAATTCAGGTCTTCTTAATTTCTTGTCATTTCTAAGTTCTTACTGTTTTGTTTTTGTGTTGATTCTAAATGCTTAACTTTAGGAACAGATCCAACATAACCAATAGATGCTCTTTTGTCCTTTTACTCGTGTATTTACAATTTTGCATGCTTAAATTCTTGTACCTCCCATGCAATGTTATGTTGTACTTTTCACACAAATGCATTAGATTTAAAAGTTTTTAAAAAGTGGAAGGAGAATCAATTCAGAACTCAAGATGGCTTCCTGTAGTTTTGCTTTTCATGTATCGTCAGCTCAAAGAACCTCCATCTCTCCCAACCTCAATGATCTAAAAACTTATCTATCTTCAGAAGTACTGGCTGTAGTGACCTAGACTCAATTTGTTGGTTCCACCCTGAGATTTGGCCTTTAGTTTAGTATCCATGCAGCTTCCCTTGGGAATCACATGGGTTAAATGCCCTTTCCTCTCTTTGCCTCTAGCTTAAGCCAGAATAAACTAATTTTTCTTTCGTACTCGAGCAATAGAACATATATTACTTGGTCAAGGCAGAAGATGGAGCAGCTCTACTTTTATATTTCTTAAAAGTGGTAGGTATTTACTTGGTGCATAACTTATTTTCAGGTCTTCAACAACTTATATTGCCTTCAACTTGAGGAAGATGTGAATGAGGTTCTTTTTGCCCTTCCCATGGCCCCTCGTCACAAATAGGCTAGCTCACCCGATGCTACTCTTCAACTCAGAAGTCGCATTTAAAGTTAACTTTGAGAGAGGGCAAACTATTCTTGATTCCATAAAGAAGATCGGATGTTTGAAGTAGGGACTGATGAGGCTAAGCTCACCGATGCTACTCCTTGACTTCAAAAGCTGTTAAAGTTAACACTCCCGTAAGGGCCAAATTGTTGTAGATGCCTCAAAGAAGATTAAATGTTCGAACTAGGACGCCTTATGTCTAAGTTCAGAACTTGATTTTTGGTAGTCTTTGGTGGTCGGCAATAGAAGAATTCAAGAATTCTTGTAAAATCTGTTTAATTTAAGGTCGATTTTTGTGTATAGTTATTGGCCTCCATATTTCTGAGGAAGCTTGGGGACTGCGTATCAGAGTCTCACCTAAAAGTTCTTTGCATGGCTTGTTATGTTGGTCACTTTGTCATACTATGGAAATTATATTTCAAACCTTTCTATAGTTCTCATTCCACTTCTTGTTTCTACTCTTGGAGAAACCATTCTCGAGGTTGGATTGGTTCAATGAATCATTTGTCGAGTTTTATACAATGTGGCTTGAATTTTGGCTGTCAGAGTTTTATACAATTTTGGCTTGAATTTTATACAATGTGGCTGTTAGAATTTCGACTTGAATGTGGCTGTCAGAGTTTTGGCTTGAATGTGGCTGTCAGAGTTATATGTAAGAGTTTTAATTTTTTGGTTTGCCCGAAGTTTTAATTTTCGGTGAACTCGTAAACTAAACATTACGCTACTATCGCTGAATATAAACGAAACATGCCAAAGAAGAATGCCATTTTCCTTTGTAACTTGGGTTGTCAATCAATGCGGCATGCCATTTTCCTTTGTAAGTGGGATTATGTTTTGTTGGCCTCTTCCACTCACCACATGACTAGGTCTTTGTCTCACACTTTGGGTTTCAATCTTTGGTGCCTCCCATTCACCATCCTCCTCATCATCCCAATCTTCGGGCTTTGATGTTTCAGATCATCGACCTCCTCGGGCTCATCATCCAACCACCCTTCGGGTTTCACGGCTTCTTCATCTTCAATTTCCATTGGTGCATCTTCATCCCTGCCCGGTTTTTCAAAGATCGAATCGGGGAATCTTTTTCCCGCCATCCCAGTCCCTCTAGCTTCTTGTCATCGTGGTCGGGGAATTGTCTTTGCAGGGGGATTAGTGCCGCAAAAAATCTTCATTTGAAAGAAAGTTTGTCGTCTTTTTCTCCTCCCCATCAATCAAAATCACCAACTCATTCTTGGGTTTTAGTACGGCAGTTGTAAACGTGTGATAGTTTGTCGATGGAACGGATGGGGAAACTTGAGATGGTGCTCAACATACTCCCCCACTCTTGGGGTTCTTGTGCTTAAAGATGAAATGCACCTTGTTTGTAGAACCACATTTATCTGGTCCAAAGTACTACAGAAGAAATATATGTTCTAAGTTTTAGTAGTTCTAAGTACCATAGATATTTAGTAGTACTAATAGTGGCATCACATTCTTATCACTACACCATGTCAGTATCATCTTTTAATATCCTGTTTCTATTCTATAAACATTATGTTAAGACAATGACACTGACCACAACTCACAACTTCATGTTAGCATGCTCAATGCCAACATACATTTCAGTTCTTGCTAGAAAACAGCAGGAAATATGAGATTGAAGTTTACTAAACAACACAATACAAAAAAACCAATGGGCATCTTTTTTCACCGATATGGTTTATAGATAGATACTACTCATTACAAAAATTTAGATCTATTTTACTGAATCAATTCTTACGAAGATGCAATTCATACTCCATGAAATTGAGCATCACTCACAAAGACGAGGGAAAGTATGCTCAATGCTAACAAATTTTCAGGTCATGCTTAACAATGAACTGGAACTAATAAAGTTGGGATTTCATTGATCAAAGCATACTACTCTGTTATGAAAATAAAACATATATAGAGGACTTCTAAATTGTAGACATCAGCAACTACGTAATCTTATCCTAAACATTTTGGTTTGGATGACTCTCATCATTCCTTTACCTTTAAATTGAGCTTTTCCAGGAATTCAGAAATCTGAAATTGTTTGCCAGCAGGAGATTCTTCTTTTTGTACTACTACAGAGGTTGTCTCATCGGGTGCATTTTGTTCGTCAGGTCCTTCCATGGTTACCACTACCCCACTTACATTTTCAAGTTGCTCATCTACTTTAGTAGAGTAATGATCTTTCGGTACTACCTCAGGTGTGTCACCTGGTGCAGTTTGCTCATCAGAAGATACTACACCATTTAGTCGGGATGGTATTAAGCAACATTTCTTAATACAATATATCAAAATAAATAAATAAATATATAAATATTATTGGACGGTGAACATGATCATCGCCTCAATATGGCTCATACATCTTCCACTCAATTGGCTTACAATAACTTCCAATATAACTCATATCCAGATTACCTATGACCTTGTTTCTAGCTTAATTTCTGCTCCCTCTCACCTAAACCTATCAACTATTGTATTGTTCTATGATAACCAAGTGGTTAGTTTGATCCAAGTGAGCTAGCAAGAGGTAAGCACAATATATTTTTTTTGGTTTTTGGTAAGCACAATATTCAACCTCTGCACGATAACAGGCTATAAAAGAACCAAAGAAAGAAAGAGACGCGAGGAAAGAAAAAACTGTCTTCAAAATTTGGAGACCCAGATTCATGAGGAAGACATGGAAGACTAAATACAACCCAAAATAACTGCAACTCACAAATGTAAGCCATCGCTTTGGCTGGTTCGTTTCGAGAGATCATGAGATCGATCCGCAAAGAGGCCAAGAATACAGAGTTAAAGAAATTAAACTAATGTCTATTGATGAAACATACAGAAATGGCAATAGGAGTTTAATTTAAAGCAATAGGCAATGCATTCCATGCCAATATTAAACATCTGGAAGAGTGTAAACATACTTCATGACCGATTCTCTCTCGTGATTTTATCGCAATAGCGACCTTTACTTCATCATTTGAAGGCGGCTTCCTTTAACTCTTTGTCTAGTACAAAACCAAATCTCGCACCTAAAAGGGCTAAATGTAAAGTTAAAGAGAAAGTTTTCCAGAAAAAGCACATTGGAAGAATAGACATATTACAAATAGTGTAACCGGGGAGGTAGCGTATTCATCTTTTTTTTTTCTCATTCATTAGTGTTTAGAATACGTGGGGGGGTTTTTGAATTGTTACTTGGTGGTAGGGAAATGGAAAAAGATAATAGACAATCCTAGTTTTGAGGAGAAAAGTTAGGATTTCGGTAGAATTTGGATAATATTTATTTATTTTGTTATTTTTTTTTTCAATTTGAGGAGGTCATAATAATATAAAAATAGATTAGGGAGATTTAAACAAATCTAGGGAGGTGTCACTAATTATTATTACATCCGAATTTTGTAGGAGCCAATCATATTGCTTAGAGTGCAAAATGGAGCGATATGGTGAGGAGAGAGAGAATGAATGCCGAAGCTTTTTATATATATATATATATATATATATATATATATATATATATTTGGACCATTGATTTATATAGAGATATGTGTCCGTGTTTATTGCAATGCAAACCAACATTATCTAAATAGAGAGTCGCAATAGTAAATATAAAAAATAAGTTCGTATACCACTATTCGAATCTATGTGTGCTCTTGTATTGTATGATTATGCATTTGTCTAATATATTTTATTCTAAAATTAATAGCTTATTTGCATTGAAATAGGGCACCACTTGAAGTTCCCGTTATATTTTGAATGAGTTTTAATTGGTCTGTGATGTATATTATTAGATCATGCATTTATTAATAACTTAAAAGAGTAATTCTACGAAGATGCATTTTGGCCCGGTTTAGTGACTAGCTGATGTGTCTTGCAGTTTTCTACTTTTCTGATTTCTCTCAACTCAAACCAAATAAAACACAATTATTCTATTACCCTCTCTTTTTTCTTCCACCCATTTAGTCATTTACCAACATTTCACATCTTCTCAAATTATAAATTTCAGATTGTGATCACTGTTGATTTTCTCATATATATATATATATATATATATATATATATATATATTTTATACTAATGATTTCTCATCTAATATATACAAAACGAGGCACAAATTTTATTTCATACCCTTAGGCCCTATAAATTAAAGGGAAACCCCTCATCTCTAATGAATAGAAAATTAGAAGAAAAATTGATTTGAGAACTTGGTTTGTTAGAAAAGAGAATTTCAAGAATTCATTAATAAAAAATGGTTTTCACAAGTTTTTCACTGTAATGAGATTTTGTCTTCAATTAGAACAAACAAACCAGTATAAAGACACCAATACACCATCATCTTTTTTCCGATTTTTTTTTGTCTTTCTTCTTAAACCCAAAATTGGTCCTATTCGATGTTCACCGGTGGGGAATAGAGAAAGAGGTGTAGAGTTAATGTTGTACAAAGAAGGGGATTGGGGGCTATTTTTGATTTTTTTAATTTTTTTGTCATGTGGAAAAAGTGTTAAAGAATAAAAAATAAGTTTGAAAATAATGTCGCCCTAGAATTATTGAACTTAACATAATATCTTTTAGTTGCACTTAAATGCTTCACCATTATCTAAACATATTTTTATTCGATAAGCACCCTAATCTAATCATCATCATAGTACTTATACTGATAACAAAGCCATTAAGAACCAATTTTACATAAAATGTATATAAGAATTGCATGAATGGTTTTTTAGGTATTAATCTGTTTCACAATAAAATAATACTCTGAAAGTTCCTTTCTATCACTAAAATTCTCAGGAAGTTTATGATCACTATTTTCAGTCGACTCTTCTCAATTTCTGCAGCTTGTGACAGTAGGATTGACAAAATTAGCCAGACGAAAATGATCCTGGAACTTTCGAGAAAGCTACTTCACAATATAGGTCGGCAAGAATGTAGAATCGCTCGATGGGTACCTAAATGTGGTTTCTTATTCCCACTTCCATTGAACCAAGGTCATATTTTGATGCTCTCGGAGAAAGCATAGGGAATGCTACCAGATAGAGAATGAAGAATTCCCCTCCATTGGGGTGGGGGGAAAGAGATTTTGGACGTATTAATATTTTGAAGTCACCCCTGCTACTATATATTTGATACTTTGATGTTTGGATTACAATGTTATCTCCAGATATACAATTGAAGCGTAAAAGTAACTCATACAAGTGGAATCGTAAAAGTGTATTCTCTAGCAGTAACTCATACCATTGTAGGCTTGTAGCACAATGTCTTCTCTATATACAAGCGAAGTGTAAAAGTAACTCATACCAGTGGTATTGTAAAAGTGTATTCTCTAGCAGTAGACAAGGCTATAGTTGTATTGTATAGCTATTAACAGTAGTATATAGGTAATCAGTATAGTAGTAGATCAACATTAGTTTCTGGAACTTCGAGCCTTCTAATGTATAAACCTGCAGTTCGCCCCAAAGATGCCAAATCCTTTCTTCATATTCTCGCACGGCACGGTCATATAAAGTGGATGACAGTAGAATGGATCATTAATTCCATGTGCATATCCACAATTGTTGCCCTTGCTACAGTTTCCCTGATCGAAATATTTGCAGAGTCGAGTCTCGTAAGGTTGGCCCTGCAAATTCAAGTAATGAGACAACCAAAAATACATTCAACATGCCTGGCCTAATCACATCAACAAATACCATCAGGCATACGTTTTTTGGCCGATACAGCAATATTTTTTATTGTAAAGTGATTTGAAGTAATTGAGAAAGTCACTCTAAACCTACAACACACAGAAGCCATTAAAAGTATTCACTCCACAATGTTATGCCATCCCAACTTAAAACATGCCTTGGCACAGCTTTTTTTTGTTTTTTTTGCTGGGTAAGGTAATGTTTAGTGTTTTTTTGGTAACTCCTTGGCACAGCTAACTAAACTTCTTCAGTGTGAAGAACTTCAATATTAGGGCTTTAAGATCACCAGGACTTGATGGCTTCCCAACCCTTTTCTTCCAAATCTCTTGGGACTTGGTTCAAGTCTTCAAGAAGATGTATTAAACCTAGTCTCAAACTTCTTTCTCATGGAAGCCCACTTGAAAATATTAATCACACTAATATCACCTTAATCCCAAAACACATCTGTAAAGATTTTAGACAAATTAGCTTGTGCAATATTGTATCTGAAATCATCTCAAAAGCACTTGCTATATAGAGTTAAATACTTAATGTTTCCTCTTACCTCCCCATACCAATACTTTCTATCATAATGTTAAATACTTAATGTTTCCTCTTACCTCCCATACCAATACTTTCTATCATAATAAAAAACCATCGCTAGCTAAACTTCATAAAGTCATGCAAAATTACTTTACTAACAGTGTCAATGTGCCTAATCAAAAGAAAGCAAAGAAAAACAAGAACATAACATGCGCCGACCCAAAACAAGGTTCTATGCAAAACTTAATGTTGATCAAGCTTCAATATCTTTTGTTCATGTACTGACTCTTAACGTGCCCTACCAGGACACTGCCACTGTTGAAACTCTCTTGCTATTGTCGCTTAAGCTAACGTGCATAGCACCAACCCCTACATTTAACTTTTGCTGTCAATTAAATCAACACTTGAAGGATGATTTGACAAGAAATTTGGAACGAAAAATAACTAAAGATAATTCAGGTGATGAGGCAACTGATGTTGTTTCCACATTCTGGTTTGCCCTCTCTGTTGTTTTTATATGGAACTCCTGAACAAAGTTCATTTAACTTATGAGCAACCATAAAATTCCTTACTTATCCTAAAAGTCAATAAGATTTAATTTGCTTGAAATTCTTGCAGTGTAGGAGTACTTCTGGGCAATGTAGGCAATGTTGGATCTTCCGGAAGAATCTGCAATCAACAGATATCAGATTTTCTGAAACTAATAAAGCTTACCACAAAAGATACAGTTGTATCTTAAAATTCTTAATGGAAAAATTCAAATATAAAATTATTCTGATATAGGCAAACAAAAAATACTACTCTGTCAAAACATCAATATAAAAATATTTGCCGTTTACCATTTTATGTTAAAAGTTACAAAATTTTGTCGTTTAAATTTTGCACAAGGTCATTAAAGTCAAAGAAGTGAAGGCGCGACTTAATTGGTATGCAGAACTCTGCTAGTAAGACTAAGTAACCTATTGTTTATGCTACAAAAATATTTTAAATGCCTAATAAGCATCCAAAATTATTTAGTGTAGTTGGTTGCTATTATAATTTCTCTATCTATTTGTGAGTATTTTTTTTGTATCCATATCATTTGATATATAGTAGATAAACCCCGGACCCAAGAATGAATGAATGGGGGCCTTATTATTGGCTTTTGGTAGGGAGTAGAAGGCACTTAGTCATTTACTGGTTGGCCCCAGAGCCGGCCCTGATTGAATGCCACCCAACTGAATTGGGAGCAAAAAGTGTAGTTGCATGCAAATTGGCAATCTTGGGAGGTGAGAAAGAGGTGATTTATAGAGCCGAGTCCACGCCTATAGTACTGTCCACTTCCAAACAATTTTAGAGTTGATTGACCTAACTATGTCTTTTCTTCTGTGTGCTTGTGTGTTTTTTGGTTCTGAATTACGCCTCTCTTTTTGCACTGAATCTCAAAATTCTCAGTGAAGTAATTCAAATATAAAATCATACATTAGTCTGTTACAATATTAATATAAAAAGAAACAATAGCAGTGAAGGGTGTCACTATGCTGGCTTGAGCTGGGGTGACACGGTTAACAGAAGCAATAGCAGCAGAAGGGGTTGATGCCATTTTTCACCTCTCGTGTTTTCTTACACAAACAAACTCTATAATCTAATTGAGTAAACTTGCACGAGTCCATAGCACTTATCCTCTCTCAATTTATGGCACACAAGCCCCCATCACATTACCTATTCAATGGTTACAGTTCAACGATGGACTTTTGGTCTCTCTCAGCCATTGATCTGATAGTTGATGGCGTTACATTTGGATGACCACAAATGGGTGATAATTTCAGATTAGGTGTTTGTGATCAGGTGGCCATTTTTGCTAGCCACGTGGCGGAATGTCACTTTCCTTATCTTTTCCTCAAGGTTGAAGGACATAAATGTTTGGTGACAATTTTTTGTGTTGTGAAATTGTTGAGTTTTCTATCGAAAAAGAAGAAGAAATTGTGGAGTTCAATTCCAAATTTTATGAGTAAAAAGAGAATTATTGTAGATGTATATACCTAAAACCATTGGATTCCAACTAGGTCTTAGACAAGGAAAATATCCTAAACAAGGCAAGAAAAGTGTCATTTCTTCTCGACAAGACACTCAATTTTGATCAATTCAATGAAAATTTGACACTTTTGTCCTTGTCCATGTCCGGACAAACAATTCTCTTTCTAACAAAAAAAACATTTCTCTCTCCTCTCTCCTTGTCTCCTTTGATGTGACCTTATCTCTTGCTCATCACCACACGATTTTGTTGAGATCTGCCAGGGTATGCCCGCCTTATACCGAGGAGACTCGACACGCGCCCTTGGCTACTTTCGACTTGCTTTTCGGCGAAACAACTCCATCATCGCGCCCGGCCAAAGCGTCTGTAGCGCGCTTTGGCAAAAAAAACAGAAGTAAACGCCAAAACCCAATCAAGGCCGCCTGATTGCCCATCGCCGCCCGGTGCAAGGCGCATTACATAAAGCGGATGGGGCCCTTTGGGGCCCCCCGCTTAAGGTATGCTCGTGCCTCACGACCGCGGACCTCAACCTCCGCCACGCCCTTACCCCGATTAACTTCGTTTGCTTCGGGCGCAAGGCATACGATGTGCCGAAACGCGTGTTTTTGACGAAACAACACGTCCGCGCCGACGCGAAACAACTCGTCGCGCGCCGGCCAAGGTGTATGGCGTCTTCGACGCTAAACAACTTGTCATGGCAAGCAAAGCCGCCTTAATTGCTGCCATTATCCATAAGCCCAATAACATCAATTGGGTCACCCAATCAGGCAGCATCATGTTAAATTTGGGCCTAACGGTTTATAAGCCCAACCTTTTGGCTGATTTTTGGATGCCTACCCCCACTATTACAAATTTTTTTTAATTGATCCCATGCTCATGGTTCCAAGCCTATAAAAGATTCAACCCATAAAAATTTTGTCCAATGTTGACTTTTTTGTGTGGGAGTGGGTGAGGTGAGAAAAACTATTTAACTCACCCCATAAAAGCTTTTTAATTCACCCTCCATGAGTTTTGAGTGGCTATGGTTAGGGGGTGTGTCGACCACGTCTCACCTTATGACGTGGAATCCGTCCTCCCACTCCTCCCTGTTTTGTTAGATAGATGTGTGGTCGTTTGGAACCGTTGGATCTCAACAAATTCAAAATAGAACCACAACTCTCTCTTCTCCAACACTCTTTCTTCTTCTTCTCTATAACACTCTTCACGCACAGTCTATTGAGTAGCAATACATTAAAACAATATCAGCAACTTTGAACAAATTTTGATGTGAATTGTTTTTATAAAAAATCACTATAATTTCTTAAAAGCAACTAAATTAAAGACTTTTCTGAACGCTGAATTATATAATATCAAACTTAATTGCAATCATTTATAGAATATCAACTCTAAATACACTGGAATCCAATTGAAAACAAAATAAAACAGAGAAGATTTAGGGGAACTAAGATTTAAAGTCTTAATAAACTAAACCAGGATCTAAGAATGTATTGAAAATTTGAAACTAAGTACAAAATGTATTGAAAAATTCCATCTTACAAAGATTTAAAGTAAAAAATTACCAGCACCGGATCAGTACCAAAAACAATAAAAGTAGCTGACTTATGGTTTCAAAGTAACTACCGTAATAACACGTATGTTACCTACAAGAGAAACTTAGCCCAAAATTAACTGAAAAAAAACACAAGCTAATTGCTTAACAAATATCATCTGTAAGTGAGAAACAAATTCTTTAGTGTGTAACTCACATATCAAAAAATTACAATTTGGTAAAAATATATATATCATCCATATGTGAGAAACAGATTCCTCAATATATAGAGAGAGAGTACACCATAATTAACATGGACGCATGTGTAAATTCAATTCGGAAATCAACTACACACCACTATTCAATTGTTGGCGACTTAGCCCTCACATTAATTGCCAAATTATTACCATTTATTTATGCTGAAATTAAATGCAAGAAAACCAGCCGTCACTCTTCTTCCTCTCTTATTTCTTATGCCCCATTTCTCTCTCCCAAATCTCTCCTAGTTTGTTTTCTCTTAAAAAAAAAACTAAAACTGAAAGCCAAAAAAAACATATATCTCTGATTGTCTCCTTCCTGACTTCGGATTTCAATCGGTCCAATTGATCTTATTCCTCTCTTCTCGCCTGCTCAAGAACCAAAAGACTTACTGTCTATGTTTCTATTGTGCAGTCTATTGGTTTTCTGGGGCCGGGATTTGCGCTTCTTGGTTTAATTGGAGCAAAAACTCCAACTATTGCATCTGCTTGGCTTGTTGTACGTACTTGTTGGCCTGAAGTCTTTCAGCCACTCTGGCTTCCTTGTGAACTTTCAGGTTTGTGGTATACTGGAATTTAAAGAACCGACTTAGAACTCTGCAACTTTCTTACGTTTATGATCTTTTGCTCCTTTGGATGTAATCAGGAAATCTCTCCGCATTATTCAGGTGTTATACATGGTAATACTACCAATTTCTATCTTATTTTGATATTCAACTGATGCTCTCTCTCTCACTACCCTTTTTGCATTGGCAACAAGAATATCAAAATACTCTTTGGAACAATGGTCGCTATCATAGGCATTGTTGGTCTTTGGATTCTTTGTCAAGATGATGGGTACTTTCCGTGGATTCTGTTATTAACTTCATTCCTATATTTCTGTGGTGCTCTTATATTTGTCATGTTTGCTCTTGGAGAACGCGTGTAAATTTTGATGAAAGTGTTCATTAGAAAAGCAACTTTGTATTTGTTCCTTAGAAAAGAACCCCCTTAAGTCCACAAAATTCAAAGCGTGCACTTGCTATTGAAGATATCGTTTTCTTCGGACATGATTATTGGAGAAAGAGAATTTAAAAAGAGGTATGTAATTTCTCATACGAGCTTTTTTTTGTTGATCTTTGAGTTTATTATTTTTTATTTTTGATTCTTGGTATCCGACAAACCCACAAGCAGTTCGTATTTGTATATGTGAATGAATTTCCCCCTTCACCGCACCACTTTTGATGAGCTTTCCCGAGTCAGGTTGTATTCCCTCATAAATGAACCTGAATAAGATATATAGACGCTTTGGGGCTTTCAAGGAATCAAAAACAAAAGCTATAAGGGACACTTGCGGTCGCGAGAGTGGTTTTAAATAAGCAAAGTGATGCAAGTAGCTTTTGGTAGTGGCCGCAACGCTTATCATTTTTGGACCAAATACATGTGATTTACAGTACCAAAATATTTGCAAGCCCGGTATTTTTTCTATGTCCTTTCAATAAATTAAAAGATGTATGTGGTAGTAGGTTACCTTAGTTTCCAACTTCAAAATACCATTTTAAGGGATGTTATGAGCTAAAGTCAAACTTCTAGGTTATTCTTTCCTTGATTTTTTCCCGCCATTACACATTCAAGTAAATGCGCTACCATTGGGTTTGACACATTCAAGTAAATGCGCTACCATTGGGTTTCTAAAAGATCGGTGCATAAGAAACGAAAAAAAAATAAATAATAGTAATGGACAATTTGCTTGGGTTGTGCATCTTCCCAAATGGTTGTTTTCATTTAATGCTTCTTTACAATGAAATTTCTTAAATGCTACCTCTACTTCTAGTGCCCTCAAATATCTTTTCCTCCTCTTCAAAAAAAGACACCGCGAACCGTCCAAGAGGTAGTTTATCCATGTTTCAATACCTACCACTAACACCATCCAAATACTAAAACAAATGGTTCAGGATGGATTTGGGGATTCAAAAGCGAGCTTGCAATTTTAAAGTGTTTGTGTGTTCAAAATGCACATGTTAGATTTGAAGTTTAGCCTTCAATACAAATACATATATTTTCTTTTAGGATGACGAGTTATCTCAATTTCACTTGAGCCTCTTATGTGTATGTTGAATTGATGCTTTTATTATGAGGCTTGGCTTTGTAGGATGAAGCTTATGTATTCTTAGTTTGATGATGACTGTTCTCAAGGTTAAGAAATCTTTCATTGGAATGACATATGTATATATCTTATGCTTGCTCTTGTGTGAAATCTAAATGAGAGTCTAAATTAGCCGGTTTGATATCTACATAGGTTAGACTATAAAACGTGCATGGCCTCTATTTCTTGATGGGAGTCTAAATAGGTTAACGAGAAAATAGGCCTGCTGGAGAAGAGTCACTTGAAGAGTTTTGGGTTTCGTGAGTTAGAACTGTAGAACAAATTCACATGGAATTCTATGATAATGGAGGATTGGAGGTTCATATTTAATTCTTGATTTCAGGTAATTTCCACATTGATTTTTCCATGATATATAACCATGCATCTTGGTTAACTAGCAGTGCAATTGTTTATAATTGGTTTTATGCAATTTGTTGGTGGGTCTGAGGTTAGGTTGCATTTGTTGGAGTTGGATGTGTCCTGCATTTCTATTAATCGAAGTTCTGAGCCTTGGATGACAATATGGGTTTTGAAGGAATTGAATGTAGGTGAATGGTTTGAGATAGACAGAGTGAGTCTGAGATGCGTCAATAGAGTTGTACCAAATGTCTTCCAGAGTTGTACTTCATGAACACACTTTTGCCGATATATCATACGTGAATTTTGTCAAGGTAAGCATCCCGCAATGAAAATATGTATGATGGTGTTATACTTTAACCTTTTACTTCAATATCTTGATATCTTTTTATGGTATTTGCTGAAGGTGGATATTGAGGTGGCACAAAGCGTAGCCAATGTTGAGAACGTGAGAATTGTTCCAATATTCAAGATATACAAAAATGGTGCCACTGTAAAGGAAATGATCTTCCCAAGCCATCAGGTTCTGAAATACTCGATGAGGCATTACAGTCTCTAAGTTAATATATACTCTGTTTTTTATGTTCGCATCTCCCCTGAGATCTAATGCCTAAGTTGAAATTGGAAGGCCCTCTTCCTAACAAGTCTAATGTTTGTGTCCGTCTATTTCCATTGAATTTTGCAATTTTGATGAACCTTCAATTTCTAAGGAACTATTAACTTTCTAATCTGAAATCATTTATACATGTTATAGGTCATTTGAAGGACTATTTTTTTGCCAAGCAAGTCAAAATGGTTGTGATTATGATTATGTGTACATGCAGATACATTTTGTAGTAAGAATTTTCTTTCTATCATATCCATTTTCAACTTGAGGAAATAATCCAAAGACCAAATTTGCTAAAGCATGTTTGATTTCCTTTTTTTACGGTTTTGTGTGCAAGAAAAATCTTATAGTAGGATTACGAGGAAGTAAGAATGGTCTTTTGGGATATAACATGTTGGGAATATAACATGTAGTTCTTTGCTTGGAGTGAGTATTTTACTATGAGTCCTTCACTTGAATGGTTGGTGTTTGTGAATGTTGTAGTCTTATAATTAAGCAGTATGAACTTAACCCCATTCATACATTGATATTCTATCATTATATTATATTATTTTTTATTGTTTTTAATATTTTTTAGTTATACATTTTAATACACAATTTTTTTCTCGAATGTAAATGTAGGCATACAACAATAACCAAGGTAACCATGCTATTGTTTTCTTAGGTGCAATTTTGTCATCAGTAGTTATTTGATATTTTTTCAGTTCTTTTTGGTTGATGGTAGTGTAAATACTTATAATAAAATCTAATGAATGGAGTCATACATTATAAGCCATTGTATCTATCATTTTATTGTTGTGTACTTTGTTTACGAAGTCTACCAAGACATTTGGTAATGGTTGTGCATAGGTTCACCAGTCCATATCGTGTTATTGCTTCCTTTTGGCAAATTAGTTACCCGTTGGTTTAATCAGCGTTGTACTACTGCTTCCAGTCTACCATAGTGTTTTTTGTGTTTTGCCATGCTACTATCATGCACACTGTTTAATGTACACACATTGTACATATAAGAATGCTACGTGTTTGTTTTACTCATTTGCTAATCCACTAATTATCTCGCTTATATTGTATACAAAGACTTTTTGTGTATATATGTGGTTAACTGTATACAAAATTCACTAAATTCTTTCCCTAAACTCTAATCCTTAAATACATTTAATCCTCGATAGGTTAGATGCGCTTTGGCTAGATGTGCTTCTTCAATTCAGAATTTTCTACTATAGGTATGCAAAAAAGTAAATGATTGTTGTAATGAAATTGCAATGTTGGTAGTTTGGTATCATGTCAAGGAAAAGGTGGAGAATTACAGTCCACTAGAATTGTCCTGGCACGTATAGATTGTCGTAGGATATGCATCTCTCTTCTTTAGAAAATGCGCCCCCAATTACAGGAGAATTCATATGTCATTTTTTCCTTCCAGTTTTGCCCTCACATGCATATTTGTTATCTTCTTCCAGTTTTGCCCTCACCTATTTCATGCAAAGTTACGTTTTTGTACTCCTTAAGTAATAAGTCCCTCTTAGAATCACCGACTGTTTTCAAGACTTTGTGGGGCAATACCCCCGTACCATTTGCTGATAGGAGTGGCCCAGATTATCTACTCCACTCTCTCTCTCTCTCCTGCGCACATTAGATTTTCTCAAAATAATAACCCCCTCTTAGAATCTCCTATTGTTCCTCCTCAATATTACTCCCTCCTTCGTCAAAGTCTGCCTAAGCTCTGATGGCACCTCCATTCAACTCAGTTTTTCAATGTTGGTGTCGATACTTGCTACTTTTCAACCCGAATTTTCGAACCCTATGGTGTGTAATTTTCTTCTAATTCTTCTTCCTTTTCCTGTTATTTATTTGGAGTTGTTTTTTTCATATATATTTATTACTCTCCTCAATCACCTTCCTCATTTGGGTATTGATTTTGTAAATTGTGTAGGGGGTTATTAGTTTCATTAGCTATTGACGTTGTTTTGCATGCACTTAAAATCTTTTCATTTCGTAGTGCTCAATATTTAACACTCTCCTGTATCACCTTGCACGTGTACGTGAATATGTGTTTTGTGGTTATAGGTGATTGATTTGATTATTTAATTTGCATGTAATAAAGTTATTAAACTTTTTTTCTTTTATTGATTTATATTTGCTATTGATATGATTATATTGTTATTATAAGTCACTCAAATACAGATTCTCCATGAGTCGTATCTCTCCTCATTGTAAGTTCTCTTACTACGGTCATCTTCTCTGATTCCAATAATTTCTTTTGCAATTTCCCATATACTATATGTTATTTTCTTGCATCTTTTGCAACTTCTATTTTGGGATCGCGATAATCCCTATTAAGCGCTTTTGACTCAGTATCACATATGCATCAAAGATGAAGATCATAAACTTGGCAAGCACTTACGTGTTGTTCTATTATTCTATCTACTTCAATTGTCAACGACTGTGAAGTTCATGCTTTCCTTATGTCAATTTTTCAAATTCCACTTTTTGGTGTTCGCTACGTCTTTTTTAAAGTACACAATGTCCATATATAAGTAACATATAATCTGAATAATTTTTTTTCTAAGTGTTAACAGGATCACTACTGAGATTATTGTTTCGACCCCCACTTACGTGGCAAACGTCCATTGGTAGGAATCTCCACTTTATTCATTTAATCAACAGGGCTAAAGCCCAATTTGCAGTACCATGGATCAATGTACAAGCCTATTAACTCATGTGTCTAAAGCTGAACCTTAGCCACATGGCTTGCCACTAATGTACATTGATTTATGTCTAGATTCATTTCTTATCAAAGAGATAATTATCAGTTGAGAGTTATATTCTATCACAATGACTCAAGCTACAAGAATACTTGAGCTACAAGGATTCTCTACTCTACCTATATAAATACAAAACTATTTTTCATTCAGAACTACGTTCTTGAGACTTGATCCCACCGATAATTTGGGTACGTAGGCAACCGAAAGGTACAGTCTCATCATTCCCCCGATCACCATCATTTTTCTAATTACTTTTCTACGTTATTCGTCTTTTCATCAACACTTGGTGTTTTGATCATATTTGGTCGAAACATAATTGGCGCCGTCTGCGGTTCTTATGCAAAATCGACGATCACGTTCTACAAAAGTTATGATGAATACTCGACGAGCCTAAGTTCTCGATGCACTTACTGACGATCATCGCGAATGTGCGGTTCCAGGTCAACCTGGCGGTATCGAACTACTCCCTCCTATTCCTTTTCAACATCCGATTGCATACGACCCGGCTACCGTTCCACCGATGCGCCAAATTATTCAGCACGAAGTTATTGCCTCTGACGATTCTTCATCATCTGTTGCGGATAATGTCCGTCATATGTCTCGAGGCATTCTTGTATTGAAAATATTACACTGGCCTTGTTTCATGCTGTCAGACGTCTTAAGCTTATTTCAAAGAAGGAATAGTCGAAGTTTATACTTGTCGAATATCCGCTGCGCAAGTTTTTTCGCAACGTCTACGGATCAAGTCGCAGAATGAAAAAGTTACCTTAGCGTTTACAACATTGTCTCTGACACTCATACAATTAAACAGAGACAAACTTTGGTTTCGCTAATGACTAATTTTCTTATTGATGATATTCCTATGTCGAAAGCATTACTCGATGAGAAAAACGTCGATCTCTAATTGTCATTACCTCTCGCGGGCGATGACTTTAAATATTTATCGAATATATCGGCTACTTGCTAGATTTACACCCGATAGTTCGTGATAATAAGTCCGCCTCCGGTCTTGTTTGTGTCATCTTGAATTTGAATGAAGATATAATTGAGAGGTCTCTACATTGGGGATTTGTAGCGTTAAATAATATGGCCGAGTCCAAACCTGCCATCATTTGTGGTATACGCACAACTCTTGGTAGGGGGAGGCGACTAAGTTACGATTAATTATTCTAAGCTAGTCGTTAGTCAATTTGAATGATAATATGCGACTCGCAATGATAGAATGGACGTTTATTTAGACTTCATTCAACGAATTGCATGAAATTTTCCATCTATCATTATCATGACAAGATCCAGCGTTATGATGTAAGGCATCCCGATTCTATCGCATACTTATCCGTGGAAAATCAAGTCGTCACTGTTATGACAACACTGGATTAACCACTTATGCTGTAAGATGATTCTAACGAGTTTGGCAGTGATAATGTCTCAGTATCTACCGACGACGATCATACAGCTGACGATGCTCAGGAATTCCTGATGACTAAAAAACTCTATCACAGCAGACAAGTCTCAATCCTATCCGCCCGTTGTTTGGGCGTAAGCGAACAATTTACTAGGCCGAAGGAATTCATTGGGACTATGTAAACACCACTCGGGGCTAATTCACTGGCTCACATAGCAATGACCCAATGGTATTGGTGGTCATACATGCCAAAAGGATGTTAAAGCGTTTGTCCAGAAGTGTGTGCCTTGTCAAACACATGATATATGATATGGGTCACCTTCCCGCGACGAAGCGTCATCCAATCCAAAACCATGGTCATTTGCGAAATGGGGCTTTGACATTGTTGGTTTATTTCGGCGATACGGCGGTGTTAGTTTTCGCTCGTCGCAACAAATTATTTTACTAAATGGCGGACAAAATTAACAAGTTGAGCGAAAAACCCGAAGTTCTAATGTTATAATTTTGTTTCCATCGCATACGATTACTATCGTTCGACAAAATCGGCCGAAATTACCACGTTTAATTTCGTGGGTCTAAGATGAACGCTTTTACGCTCGCTTTGTCATTACTATCACTACAAAAAATCGGCGAAATTACCACGTTTAATTTCGTCGGTCTAAGATGAACATTATTTACGCGCTTAATCGTTACTATCGCCGCAACAAAATCCGTGAAATTACCACGTTTAATTTTCGTGGGTCTAAGTTGAACACTTTTACGCCAAAGCTTAGTCGATTTACTATCGCTCGACAAAATCGGCCGAAATTACCACTTTTAATTTAAAATGCGGTCTAAGATAAACGCTTTTTATTTCGTTTAGTGCGTTACTATCGCTATTAACAAACTAAACCGAAATTACCACGCGTTTAATTTTAGTCAATCTAAGTTGAGCGGCTTTTACGCCGCTTAGTCGTTACTATCACTACAACAAAATCGGCGAAATTACCACATTTAATTTCGTGGGTCCTAAGTTGACCGCTTTACGCCGCTTTAGTCGTTACTATCGCTACGACAAACTCTGACGAAATTACCACGTTTAATTTCGCCAGTCTAAGTTGAACGCTTTTACGCTCGCTTAGTCGTTACTATCGTTACAACAAAATCTGACGAAATTACCACGTTTAATTTCGTCAGTCTAAGATGAACGATGTTACGCTCGCTTAGTCGTTACTATCACTACGACAAAATCTGACGAAATTACCACGTTTAATTTCGTCAGTTTAAGTTGAACGCTTTTACACTCGCTTAGTCTAATTTTGCCAAGTTAAATTAGCATTGGGGGCGTTTTTCTCTACATGGGGGCGTTTCGTTCTATTTCATTTCAACTACATAAATCAACAACATTGTCAGTTTTTTACAGGTATGTTATCTGTCACAACAACAACATTCAATAGCAAACGCATACTTTATTTTTATTTATTTTTCATCAAAAGAAGTTTTAGCTCTATGATATTACATTCACACAATTACCTAATCAATTGTCTCTGTCAATTATCTTACGGTCGCTAGAGTAAATCTTAGTTCGTTTTCTTCGAATCTGCATTCGCCCGCTTTAGCACTTTCGATTAACTATCTTCCGTGATTCATTATTTTTTCTAAGGCATTGCGCTGCTCTTTCTCAACGAAACTTTTCGTCCGCTTCATTATTTTTTCTAAGGCATTGGGCCGATATTTCTGAGAGACACTTTTTGTCGATTTTTCTGAGCAAAAATTTCTCCGACTTCTTTATTTATTCTACGGCATTGCGGCGTGATCACCTTGAGCAAAACCTTTCTTCAGCTTCTTTATTTTTTCTAAGGTATTAAAATCTTTCCACTCGAAATTTTTCGTCAATATCTTTTACTCGTAATTCCTCCGTTTCAACCTGCGACAAAAATACAAATCTTTTTGTCAGTTTTTCAGACTTAACTAAAATTTTACGACAACTGATAAAAAAAAAAAAAAATACTAACATATCTGTTTCCGACACCGTTTTATCATATTCTCCGCACTTTTCTCCGTTTTCTTCGTCTTCTTCGACAGGCCAAATTTAAGTTTTATCGAAACTCAATAATTTAAGCTTAATATCCTAGCCGATCCAATTTGAAGGTTGCTTTCGATCCGAAGCTAGATTATGTCGTGGCCTCGTGTATTCGCGTTATATCGTCACCTTCTTCTTTCCACCTCACCAAGTCTACGATCGTCAACGATCTTCTTCTTCTTCGATTATATTTAGCCCAGTATAGTACGGTCGTTTCTACAAAAAAATCGGGTCGATTGCTCCAAAACCAGATTTACTAACTCCACAAGGGTGAATCGGGTCAGATCAAGGCAACACATGTACGATGCCCTTCCCTTCTCGGGCGCTTACAATCCGATGGGTGTGTGATTGAAACAAGTTTTTGAGTCTTTGGCCCATCGGTATCGCCCTCACCATCTTCTCCAATAGGTCTATGGGAATCCCATTCACATGGATCACTTGAAGAAGATGGACTACAGCTCAGATATGCGATTCCACTTTGAAAAGATGATGAGATAACAACGGACCACACAAGGCCAAATCTGAAAGAAATCAAATTCAACAGAGTCAAACCGTCAAACATTAGCTCAGAGACCCTTTCCTCTTTGCTTAGTGCAAATTTTAAGTTTAATGAGGAAACATATTTTCACCTTTTTCTTTATGAAGGTCTGAATAAGATTCTGACGGGGCTGTGTAATGTATCCACCCTAAGCTTATATGGTTTCTTTATAAAGATTATCTCCAGGGATCCAGATTTATTACCTCGTCTTCCTACCAAATGTGGTAGCCTCGAGCATCTGAAGGTTGAAATGTCCCCTACCATATTACCTAATGACTAACCTAGAGATACAATAGGTTAAAGAAAAGCACATTTTAGGTCTGGAGCTAAAATTGTATCTTACTTTCGAAGTATCTTGAAATCTCAGCATATATGGTAAAATGCCGACACTGCAAAGCCTAAAATATTACCGACACATAAAAATATCGTGCAAACAAAAAAAAAAACAGTTGGGTTTTCTGACCATTCCTTGAAGCTGATGGCCATTAAAAATTAGTGTTTGTGAATCTCAAACATCGTTCAATTAATTTGGTTTTGCAATTTGTGTTGTACAACGCGCTTCATTAATTGAGTTTTGGTTGCTAGTATATAAGCAAATTGGGTGTCCCGTGTCCATGAGTTTCTGTATAGGACTTAAAGACCAAACATTTCCAGCCTTTATATTTGACAAAGTGCCTAGAAGGTGTTGTCACAGGGGCATTGATTAAGCTTGTTCCTCACCAGACACACCAGGCGTAGAGCTCATAGTAAAGGAGAAAACTAATAGTTGCATGGAACATGTGGAGCTTCGGATGCCAAGATGGACTCGATGCCAACTACTCACATTCTAAACCGAATGATCCATGTGACGCATGATCCGTCTCCCCTAGCAGCATGTGGCAGATCTTTGCATGTAAAGAATCACGACACCATAAACATCAAGCAAGGCAAGAAAGAAGAAGATGAGGAAAGAAGGTACCTTAAAGCGAGGAGGAGACCGAGAAAGTGGGTGGCTATCAATTTTAAAACCATATAAATAGACAAACACGGTACTCATCCACAACAATTTATGGTGCGGTGGGAGACTTCGATTGGTATATCGCGTTCTCTAATTCTATTATCCAAACCGACTTTAATCTTGGTGGGATTCTTCTCCAACTCCAACTTCCTCTACTCTCAATTCTTATCTCATCGAACATTTTGAGTGCGATTAGTAGCTAACTTCCTTTGATTACTATTATTACTATATTGCCCTACGTTTATTTTCAACGGTCTAATCCTAGTATCGCTATTCGGTGGTACGCGTCGTCGAAATCAACTTTTCGTATTGTTACGTCATGCGTTCGGTACATTTTGGCACTCAATTTCTTTTGAAATTTTTTTTTGTGCATCTTTTATTTTTCGGTGCATTTTTCAACCATTTTTAACTACACAAGGCCGTCTGTATCGTTAATTTGACATTATGTCGTTTCGATAAATTCGCGAATTTTTTTCCGATTGTCATTTTCCTATCGTTTACGTTCACCACGACACTTTTTTTATATCGTTAATTTGACATTATTTCGTTTTCGATAATTCACAAATTTTTTCCGATTGTCCATTTTCCTATCGTTTACGTTCACATGACACTTTGTTATACATTCCGCTTACTCTTTTCTTATTCCAAGTTTTCCTTGATTTTTCTTCTCTTCTTTGCCATGTGAACTTTGTTCGCATGACAAAGAGTGTGATGTTCGACCTTTCGTGTGTAACGTCCATTGGTAGGAATCTCCACTTTATTCGTTTAATCAGCAGGGGCTAAAGCCCGATTTGTATACCATGGATCAATGTATTGTGGGCCTATTAACTCATGTGTCTAAAATTTGAACCTTAGCCACATGGCTTGCCACTAATGTACATTGATTTATGTCCAGATTCATTTCTTATCAAAGAGATAATTATCAGTTGAGAGTTATATTCTATCACAATGACTCAAGCTACAAGAATACTTGAGCTACAAGGATTCTCTACTCTACCTATATAAATACAAAACTATTTTTCATTCAGAACTACGTTCTTAAGACTTGATCCCACCGATAATTTGGGTACGTAGGCAAACCGAAAGTATGCAGTCTCATCATTCCCCCGATCACCATCATTTTTCTAATTACTTTTCTACGTTCTTCGTCTTTTCATCAACACTTGGTGTTTTGATCATATTTGGTCGAAACAATTATCTCTATGACAAGTGCACATATGGCATATAGCATGTACGTTGGGCCTCTCTTCAATAAAAGCTTAGTACCTACATGAACCGTGATGTATGTCACGAAAAGAATTATCTGATACCAGCCTCCATCTACTTTTCGTTTGTAATTTTTGCAACTTCTGTTTGTGTTCCAACCTCCTCTACTTTTGTTTGTAATTTTTGCAACTTATGTTTGTATACCTTTTGTTTGTAATTTGCATTTTCTCTTTTTTGGACGATTATATAGTTTTTAGCTGAAATTTGATACTTGCTCTCTTTATTTGACTTTTGCTGAGCTGAATTCTGAAGAAAAAAAAATACTCACGATCCATTAGGCGTGTCAACAGCTCATGCCTCACGGACATGACTTTGGAGCCAGTTGGAAAGAAATGATTGGGAGAGCGAGAGCCAGTTGGAAAGAAATGATTGGGAGAGTGAATGCTGAATGTTTTGGCACAGTGTTTATTATAGAGAAGTGCATGTTTCAATAGGTTTGATATACTTCAAAATAAGGTTAGAGGATGACAAAAGAATTACTTTGTTTAACTATAGGAGCCAAATCCTATTATTTCAATTGATAGGTTGAATTTTATTTGTTTTGTTCTCTTAATATATATGATTCTAGAATTCCCTTTACATGATGTTGTATACTGCTACTATACTCAAGAATTTCTTTGAGAGCCCTCTTGTATTTTTTTCAGTTTGACTCTTGAAATGAAGAGATGCCTTTAAAAGGATAGGGTGGAAGTTTTCATTGCTTTGGTTGTTTCAATATATCCATTACTTTTGGTCACAAGTTTTTTTCAACTTCTGATTATATCTCAAATAGGACTTCTGAAAATTATATTCTATGATGTTCCACTTCGCAGTTCTCATTGCTGAGATTTAAGACTATTCTCTTTCTTTCTTTTTTTAATTTGCTTAGTACTGTTATTTTCGTTAATGATTAGCTTAGTGCATATAAACAGATGAAGGTCCAATTCACGCTCATCGAGTGTGCCTAGATGGCTAGTATATAAATTACATATCAATAAATTACATTTCAGTAAAATTTAACAAAATAAATAGAAAACAATGAAATAAGATAAAACAATGAAACTAAAATTAATAAAATCACCATCAATTCCGTACCATATTAACACATTTCTTCTAAGAGAAACTTAGTTCAACATATACTAAAAAATCACACCTTTGGTCAACAAACATCATATGTAAGTGACAAACAGTTTCTCAATATATAATTTACATATTAAAAAATTACCAACAGTTGGGTTACAAAAACTACTCAAGTAGCTGACATAAAGTTTAAAAGTAACTACCACTTTAAACATTACATCCAAGCGAAATTAACTCCAAAATATATTTAAAAAATACAAGTTTATTTTTCACTATATATCATATGAAAGTGACAGATATATTCTTCAATTTGTAACTCACAGTTTAAAATTTTACATTTCAGTTAAACTTAATAAATTTTTAAAAACAAACAGTAAAATAAAAATTAAAAAAATATATATATCACCAATGGTTGAGTACCAAAAGCTATTAAAGTAACTGACAAATTATTTGAAAGAAACTACCATATCAATAAATTGTATCCGAGAGAAACTTAGCTCCAAATTTACTGAAAAAGAACAAGTTCATCATTTAACCAATATCATATATGAATGACAAACAAGTTCCGTAGTATGTAACTCACAAATCAACAAACTATATTTTAGATAAAATTAATATAAAATTAAAAGAACAAAAGACACACAAGTTCACTAAGTACCAAATATACAATTAAAGTTGTAAACATGTGGTTTGAAAGTCACTACCATATTAATACATTACATCCAAAAGAAATTTAGCCTAAAATATCTTTAAAAAATATAAATTTATTTTTTTATATATCATATATCAAATGGAAGTGGCAAACATATTCTTCAATTCGTAACTCATAGTTCAAAAAATTACATTTCAATGAAACTTAGTAAAAAAAAAATAGTAACATAAAAAATAATAATATCACCAATGATTGAGTACCAAAAACTACTAAAGTAGCTAACATATAGTTTGAATGAAACTACCATATCAGTACATTATTGTATCCAAGAGAAACTTAGCCTCATATGTATTGAAAAAGAACAAGTGCACCATTTAACCCATATCATATATGAATGACAAACAAATTTTGCAGTATGGAACTCACTTATCAACAAGAAAAATATATCTCAAAATATATTTGGTAAAAAAAAAACATTCAACAAATATTTCAAAAATACCCAAAAAAAATATACTTTTTGTATTTGTTTAACAAGACAAAAATTTAACGAAGCAAACAAAAGTTGCAGATATAATGCATTGGAATACCTTTTTCCTTTTGATATAATCTTTTAGCTGACACACGATAACCATTTTGCATACCTTTGTAATTCTGTTTACTTCCATTTGACCGGCCACTTCTTGCTGATTTAGTAGACCAACTAGAACTTTCATCACATTCATATTAAAGTCTTACACATGGTAATAACCATGACTAATTTCAACATTCTTCTTGTTGAACTAAGGTGTTCATATTTCTAACAAAAATTGGTTTTTTGGAAATGAATAATGAAGAGACGAATTATACAAAATAACCAACCAACACGACCAAACCAAATGGGACAAAGTCGTCACTGTTGATTGTTACATTAGTTTATTTCATGTGAAACATGAGCGCAGACTGAAAAAGAAAAAAAAAATAAAGGGTTTTGACAAATGAATTCTTGAAATGAAATAGAGAAATAAAGAGAAAATGAAAAATGCAAAGTGATAAGGTGAGTGGTAGGAGAATGATAATTAAAAAGTTGTAAAAAAAGTGAGAGAACTGATGAAGATAGTGAACTGATGAGGAGAAGTGTAAGAAAAATATAAGATACAGCTGTTTTCCCGCTAATAATTTTTCCCACCAAATTATTTTCCCACCTAACCATTTTCCTGCCCAAACTGTTATGTCCATTGTCATTTTTCATGTGAGAGATTGACAACCTCGAGTGCACTGTTAACAACTGTACTGTATGCACTTTGACTTTATTATAATACGGTTAGCTAATGAAGATTGGGAACAAAGTGACTTTATTCATACCTCAACATGAGCTATGACATTAATTGTTCATACCTACAACATGAGCTATGAACAATCATTGTTCGTATGTACAATCGTACCCAATTAAACTAGACATAGAAGATAATGAATGGTTTCAATATCAAAATGGTGTGACTGAAGATGAAGATGGTAAAATAGGATGATTTGTTTCCCACACCCAATTCATTTTTTTGATTTTTTTCGTTCTTTATTTTATTTTATTTTTTTTGTTTGTGGAAATATCAGTAAGTTTGTTGATTTATTTATTACTATTTTTAGTTTTAGTATTTAATTAGGTATGTTATTTGTTATTAGTTTGTTTCTATGTTTGGTTTTGGTTTTTTGGAAAGAAAAAGTGAGATTTGGATGATTTTTGGAAAGAGAAAGTGGGATTTGGATACCACTTAGGAAATTGAGTCCCGAGGAGTCTGAGTAGAGGCGCTCAAAATAACACCTACTTAGAACAAATTTGAATCGGACGTTTTATACGTGGATATATTCTAACACATAAAACCATAAGACTTCAGAACACACTTCTCTACACAGGTTAATGAGGAAAGTAAACTCTACAAACGAAGAAAGAGAACGTGAGTTAGATCGCGTTGCAAACCTGAAAAGCGAGTGATTCTCCGTGTCTACTGCGATCGACGAGAATGAGAGTTCAAAGAGAGGAATGAGAGTGGAGAAAGAAATGAGAGAAGGAGAGAGAAATGAGAGGGAGAATTTGAGATGAATGAAAAAAATAGGAGGAGTGGGTATTTATATATAGATGAGGCTCGGCTCGATTTTTTGGGGCTTGGTTCTACTATATTGGAATTTAGAATTGGGACTTAACATTTGGTGGTCACGGTCGGATCGTATGAGGTTCCCGTATGCTAAACTTTAAGTCACGATTTCTGGCATACCATAAAGTTTGTACAAAATCGATCAGGTCATAAATTGTCACAATCTTATATAGTACTATAGTTGTCACATTGATAGTAGGGCTGTCAATGGGCTGGGCCAGGCCCGAAGCCCGATTGAATCTGAACCGATAAGATAGGGACTTAGAACTTAAATGTTGTCCGATAAGACTATTGGGCCAGTTATGGACATACTCCCGTCCGACCCGATAACGGCCCGGCCCGAAAACTAAAGTTATTTTTTTAGTTTTTCAAATCTATATCTTAATATTAAAGCTCCCACAAGGGGTATTTTTCGAGCTCTATTAAAATTCCACGTCATCTCCTATTAAAACGAGAATTTCTCTCCTATTTGAAAAACGAGAATTTCTCTTCTATTATAACGAGAATTCTTCTCCTATTAAAACAAATTCTAACACTTTTAATTAAAGCGGGAGTCCTTCTCCTATTAAAATGAGAATTCCTCCTCTATTGAAAATTAAGCGAAAATCTAGCGTATCTAATTAAAATGGGAATCATTCTTCTATTAAAACAGAATCTCTCTCCCAATTGAAAAAACGGGTTTTTAAAACTTAATTTAAAACAATTTGTTAGAAAATTAAAACGGGTTAGCGACTAAAATGGTAGTCCCAATTTTCTAAAAAAAATATAAATATTTTAAAAAGAGCCGATGCGTATGCACGGGCCTACAAGCTAGTCTTAATATTAAAGCTCCCATAAGGGGTATTTTTCGAACTCTATTAAAATTCCACGTCATCTCCTATTAAAACGATAATCTTTTTTTACTAACGGAAATTCCTCTCCTATTATAATGGGAATTACTTTCCTATTAAAACAAATTCTAGCACTTCTAATTAAAGCGGAAATCATTCTCCTATTAAAATGGGAATTTCTCCCCTATTGAGGGAAAATCTAGCATATCTAATTAAAACAGTAATTATTCTCCTATTAAAACATAATCTCTCTCCCAATTGAAAAAACGGGTTTTTAAAACTTAATTAAAACTTAATTTAAAACAATTTGCTAGAAAATTAAAACGAGTTAGCGACTAAAATGGTAGTCCCAATTTTCTATAAAAAATATAAATGTTTTCAAAAGAGTCGGTGCGTATGCACGGGCCTACAAGCTAGTCTTAATATTAAAGCTCCCACAAAGAGTATTTTTCGAGCTCTATTAAAATTTCACATCATCATCTCCTATTAAAACGGGAATTCTTTTCCTATTTATTAGACATTTCTAATTAAAACGGGAATCAATTTCCTATTGAAACAGAAATTCCTCCTCTATTATGAAAAAATAAATTTTAACACTAAAGCTCCCACAAAAAGTATTTTTCGAGCTCTATTAAAATTTCACATCATCATCTCCTATTAAAACGAGAATTCCTTTCCCATTTATTACACAATTCTAATTAAAACGGGAATCAATTCCCTATTAAAATAGAAATTCCTCCTCTATTAGAAAAAAGAAATTCTAACACTTCTAATTAAAACATGAATCTTTTTCCTATTAAAACGGGAATTCCTTCCCTATTGAAAAGGAAAAATATAGCATATATAATTAAAACGAAAATCATTCTTCTATTAAAACGGAAATCATATTTCTAAATTAAGTCAACTATTAAAACGGGGTTAAAAAATGGGTTCATAAAACTTAATTAAAACAATTTGTTATAAAATTACAATAGGTTAGTGACTAAAACGGGACTCACGATTTGTTAGAAAATTTCTATATGTATATAGTTATGATTGTTGAACATGTTTTCAAAAGAGCTGGTGCGTATGCACGGGCCTGCTTTCTAGTCTTTATATATATATTATAGCTCTACCCTCTTCAATTGAGGAAGCGTTTCTAGAGTGCCCACGTGTCATGACTAATTAAGAAAAAGTAGGAAATAAAATAGGATTTATCTTTATATATATATTATAGCTCTATTCTCTTCAATTGAGGAAGCATTTCTAGGGTGTCCACGTGTCATGGCTAATTAAGAAAAAGTATGAGATAAAATAGGAAACAAATATTTATCTCTATCCTTAGATATATATTATAGTTATACCTTCATAGAAACTCCAGTTTTTCCTAAACTCTGAGTTTCATAGACTCGCTTCTCAACTTTTCCTAAACACTATAGCTAATTACGAAAAAACAATTCCATCTAGAGTTTCACAGAATCTCCAACTTTTCATAAACAATATAGCTAATTACGAAAAAAAATAGGAGACAAAAAATTGAATTGCTAAAAACAATAATTTTCACCGAAAACGATTTTCCTAAAACCCTTTCGATTTGATCGTCATCCATCATGCGATTTAGACATTTATTCAGGTTAAGAATTAAAAAATCACAATTTACGACCACAATAATTTGACATATTCCAATTCCTTAGATATATATTATAGTTATACCCTCACTAATCTTTTTTGGAACACTTTCATGAGGGACTTCAGTTTTTCTAAACTCTATTACTACTTATAAAAACAATCTCATCTAAAGTTTCAGAGAGTCTCTAATTTTTCCTAAACACTATAACTAATTACGAAAAAATAATCTCATCTAGAGTTTCACAGAGTCTCCAATTTTTTCTAAACAATATAGCTAATTACGAAAAAAAAATATGAGACAAAAAACTAAATTGCTAAAAACAATAGTTTCCACCGAAAATGATTTTCCTAAAACCCTTTCGATTTGAGATTTAAACATTTATTCATAGTTAAGGATTCCAAAAATCACAATAATTATGACATATTCCAATTAAATTTATAAATTTTCAACAAAAAATTAGGTTTGAATTCATTTTGTAGGTGAAATTTTACGTACGTACTTATTTTAAGTTAACTTAAGTAGTTACTTTTTAGAAAATTACTGATATAATTTTTTGTGGTTATGAACCATTCACTATAATGATTATCTTCCTAAAATTTCAGTTCATTTGGGAAGATAATTCTGCGGAATAATGAGATTCAGTTAAAGTGAACGTTGGGCTTAAATAAATTATATACCAAACCAAAACAAATTACATGTGGAAAATTAAATTATACAAAAAATAACATCACAAAATATATAATAAAAAATAATAATAAAAAATAACGGCAAAGCAATAATGACAAATATTTTAAAACATATATAATACTAAATGAAAGTAACGTCAAAGAACAATTAATGAGGAACCGAAAATTGGATGCAAATGCATCGAACTAACCTCAGATAATATTTAACGAGAAATCGGAAACTGGATGTAAATGCAAGCATTAAACTAATCTTAAAAAATAATTAATAGAAAATCGGAATATCATCCATCGAACTAACTTCAGATAATATTTAACGAGAAATTGGAAACTGGATGTAAATGCAAGCATTAAACTAATCTTAAAAAATAATTAATAAAAAATCGGAATATGGATACAACTGCATTAAACTAACCTCAAAGAATAATTAACGGAAAATCAAAACTTGGAAGCAAATACATCAAACTAATATCAAAAAATAATTGTCGGGAAATCAGAAACTGGATGCAAATGCATTGAACTAACCCTCAAAGATTAAATTAACGGAAACTCGAAAACTGGATGCAACTGCATTGAACTAACCTCAAATAAAAATTAATTATAAATTGGAAACATGATACAAATGCGTAGAACTAATCTTAACGAATAATTAACGGGAAATCAGAAACCGGATGTAATTGCACTGAACTAATCTTAAAAAATAAACTGGATGCAAATGCATTGAACTAACCTCAAGAAATACTTAATGGGAAATTGGAAACTAGATGCAAATTCATTGAATTAACCTCAAACAATAATTAACATGAAATCGGAAGCTAGATGCAAATGCAACCTTATCAAATAATAAACGAGAAATCGAAAACTGTATGCAAATGCATTAAACTAATATCACAGAATAATTAATCGGAAATCAGAAACTGGATACAAATACATTAAACTTATCTCAAAGAACAATTAACATGAAATTGAAAATTGGATGCAAATGTATTGAACTAACCACAAATAATTAACGAGAAATCTGAAATTAGATGCAACCGTATTGAACGTACTAACCTAAAAAAAATAACGGGAATCGGAAATTGGATTCAACTGCATTGAACTAACCTCAAAAATTTAAATAACGGAAAATCGAACCCGGATGCAAATGCATTGAACTAACCTCAAAACATAGTTGCATTATATGTTGTGTTTTGCATTTAAAATTGTGTTTATCTTATTTCTTTATGTATGATTAGTAAGTCTTTGCTATTCAAGTAGCTTCAATATATACGAACTTCGCCTTATTAGGCAATCTCACAAAACTCCAGGTCAAACTTCTATTATTAAACAAACAAATGAAGTTGAAGGATTTTTTATCAAATGTGAGTTTTTTTCTTTAATAGAGAGTGAGATTTTCACATTATAAAAATTTGGATGAGTAACCAATACAATATTAATATATATAATAGTTATGCATATTTGCAAATATTTTTAGAATAATTAATATAACAACACCCGTTCGTAGATAATCTTTGTAGATTTCACATAATAAGTCATGCATAATTTAAAGAATAATTAACAGTAAATCGGGAACTGGATAATCTTTGATGATCCAATATAGTAAATCAAACATAATTTATTTTTTATGTCATGTTTGCAAGGACACTCTGATGGATGGATCAATAGAAGTTTGTATTACACACCACATTGGATAATTAAAAGGAAATCGAAAACTAAATTCAAATACATAACTAAGCTAAAAAAGTAATTAACGGGAAATAGAAAATTTTATGCAAATACAATAAACTAAACTCAAAAAGTAATTAACTAGAAATCGAAAACTGGATGCAATTGCATTAAACTAACGTCAGAGAATAACTAACGGAAAATTAGAAATTGGATGCAAATTCTTGAAAAATATTTAATGAGAAATCTTAAACGGTATGCAAATATATTAAACAAACCTCAAATAATAATTAATGGAAAACCAAAAACTGGATGCAAATACATTGAATTAAACTAAAAAAATAATGAACAGAAAATCAAAAACCGAATGTAACTGCATTGAACTAACCTAATAGAATAATTGGTGGGAATCAGAAATTAAATGCAAATATGCATGAAAATAACCTCAAAGAATAGTTAACGGGAAATCAGAAACCGGATGTAATTGCATCGAACTAACCTCAAAGCATAAATAATAAATTGGATACAAATACATTGAACTAACCTCAAGAAATAATTAACGAAAAAATCGAAACTGGATGCAAATTCATTGAACTAACATCAAATAATAATTAACTGGAAATCGGGAACTAGATACAAATGCAATCTTATCAAATAATAAACGAGAAATCGAAACTGGACGCAAATGCATTAAACTAATCTCACAGAATAATTAATCGAAATCAGAAACTGGATGCAAATGCATTGAACTTATCTCAAAGAACAATTAACATGGAATTGAAAATTGGATGCAAATGTATTGAACTAACCACAAATAATAATTAACGAGAAATCGGAAGCTGGATACAACTGCATTGAACTAACCTCAAAAATTAAATAACGGGAATTGGAAATTAGATACAACTGCATTCAACTAACCTCAAAATATAAATAATGAGAAAAAATCGAAACCGGATGCGGATGTATTGAATTAATCTCAAAGAATAATTAACGGAGATTGAAACACGGATGCAAATGCATTGAACTAATCTCAAAGACTAATTAACAAAACATAAAAAATTAGATGCAATTGTACTGAATTAACCTTAATGAATAACTAACGAGAAATTATAAAGTTGATGCAATTACACTGAACTAACCTCAAATAATAATTAACGGGAAATCGGAAACTTGATGCAACTGCATTGAACTAACCTCAAAGAATAATTAATGAGAAATTGGAAATTGAATCCAATGTACGACATTGAACTAACCTCAAAGAATAATTAATGGAAAATCATAAACTTGATGCAAATGCATTGAACTAATAACCCTAAAACATGTTTATATTATATATAGGGGGAATAAATGTCTCGACAAATATAGTTTTGCATTTTAAGTAGTGTTTATCATAATTTTGTTATTATGATTAAGAATGTCTTGCTATTCAAGTAGCTTCAATATTATCTTCGTTACATTGCAAATTCTCACAAAACTTCAATCAAACTTCTATTATTAAATCTAACAACAAAAAGAAGTCGATGAGTTTTATCAAGGTTTGATGCTTCCTTTTTATAGAGAGTGGTGCAAGAAATTTGAATGACTAATTAATATAATTTTCATATCTCATAGCTATGCATAGTTTCTAATATTTTTTATAATAATTTAATATAACGGCACCCGTTCGTAGGACGGATTCGGAAGCTAGTCTTAATATTAAAGCTCCCATAAGGGATATTTTTCGGGCTCTATTAAAATTCCACGTCATCTCCTATTAAAACGGGAATTTCTCTCCTATTAAAACGGAAATTTCTCTCATATTTGAAAAACGGGAATCCTTTTTTACAATGAGAATTCAGAATTCCTCTCCTATTAAAACAAATTCTAGCACTTCTAATTAAAGCAGGATTCTAACATATCTAATTAAAACGGAAATTATTCTCCTATTAAAACATGATCTTTCTCCCACTTGAAAAAACGGATTTTTTCAAATTTCATTTAAAACAATTTGTTAGAAAATTAAAACGGGTTAGCGACTAAAACAGTAGTCTCAATTTTCTAAAAAAAATCTAAATGTTTTCAAAAAAACCGGTGCATATACACGGGCCTACAAGCTAGTAAGTACTATTAAATTTGTAACTACTAGTATACATAAAATGGTAAGAGGCTTGATGGATTAGTGTTGTAGTGCCACATATAAGGCTTTTGTTCGATTCTTACTACACTCTATTTCAGTTTTTTTAAAAAAAAAAAAAAAAAAAAAAAAAAAAAAAATAAATAAATAAATAAATAAATACACTATTTCCATGTAACTTTATTGGACCTAGGCCAGGCCCGAATCCGATTATGTCTAACGGGACCTAAATCGGGACTTGGACCTTCTAAATCTAAATATAATTTGGATGGGACTTGAACATAGATAAATCATTAAGTCCTATTCAAATCCGGCCCGTTGACAGCCATACTTGATAGTCGTAAGTAAGTACGTAACTATAGCTTCGATTGAAGTTAGTCTTTTATTTCTTACTTCGTTTGTGCCGTGTATCTGTGTGAGTGCTATGAAGCTCATGTTGATGGTACGACATGCGTAAACTGTAACATACTTGAATTGTTGTTTTGACCAAGTTTAAGTAAATGACGAGCTAAATCAATCTTCTCCTTTTCTTTGGCGCTAAGGTATGATTCTTAGAAGCTAAAATATATTGGTTTGGCTGTAATTCATGGGCACCGCCAGTATTGTACTACTCAGAGAATTTCCTTCTCATTTTCATAGTACGTGTGAAGGACTTGTTCACCTTGTCTGTTGATTTGATACAAAAGATGCAGTTTTGTTATACTGTTACGCTACAGGTAAGTTTCATTTAATAGAGGGCGGGCTCTGAGGATAGGCAGCTTAGGCCACCGCCTAGGCCCCCACTTATTGCTATATATTTAGGGCCCTAATAGGCTAGATACCCACTATCTATGTCCATATTATTATTTTGTTTTTTTAAAGTCTGGTTAGGCCCATTTGATTTATAAGAGCATTTTTAATGGTGAGACCAATTTGGTGTTTGTTTTGGTGTTATATCAAATGTATCTCGCACTGTTTGAAACACCGACTTTTCGAACACTACGTGAGTAAAAACACCTTTTTATTTCTGGACAAAAACAAGTCTCTATTGTAGGTTTTTTTGTCGCGGTATTCGAAAGCAGCGGCTGTATTGGGCTTTATTTGGTGCGGTTTTGGAAATATCGCGACGTACATTTGGTGCTCACTATTTGATATTTCCACTTTGTTTATTCTGAAAAACATTTGGTGTTTTTCAGGTCTCATAATTTCTCTAAGCTCAACTAACTATGTAAAACAAAATAAACAAAGTTACAGTAAGCCTATTTCTTTTTAGGTTTTTTTGGTTTCTTAAGAAAAATGGCCCATTTTAAGGAGGTATACCTAGGGCCACCCAATTCTCAGAGCCGGCCCTGATTTCACACTGCTGATACTTGATAGTTATAAACAGTATAACCAATTCTAGCGTGCGCTTGATGGAATTCACCATATGAACACTATTATTTTGCGAAAAGAGTTAGTTAGTGGAGGTAATTGTTATCTTATTTTCTTTCTTCTTGTCCCCTACTTTTGTAAATTTGTACTGGAAGAAAACAAATCTAGAAGATGATTATTATGCATCGGGTACAATATAATTAACACATTTCATACAAAACAAGCTAACAATCTGATTAGTTTCTCTTCTCTGTTTCCAGATTCGGGGTTGGTTTGAAAAACTTGTTACGTGAAAAGAGTTATCATGTTCATATGCCGTGAGTAATCGCTCAAATGATATTAGCTTAGCAAGTATCTCTATTGTCAAGCTTCTCGTCACATGAAGTGTGCTGGTTCGTATGTGTGGACTTTATTTCCACCTCCGAATAGGAGACCTTACTTGTGTGCAGAGTGGGGTTTTAGGTATCATCCTCTCCGTTTAATCTTTTTTTTCCCTCATACTGTTATTCCATCTTTGAAAGATGCCTACTTCTTCCTCTTCTTCTTCTTTATTAATCTGCTTTTCCCCCTAGGCTTCCTGTAATGAGGCATGATCAAAGTTCATTCCTTGACATTGTAGTTGGTTTAGATGTTTGACTTCTTTTGGTTGGTAAATTTTTAGCCCCGCGCAAGTGCCTGCGGCTATATCGACAAAGAGTGCTTCAACACTTGGTATAATTGAAGGTAACTTTGATGCTAATGGTTAGTTTTTTAAGGGAGTAAATCTTGATAGGATTCCAGTTGAAACATTAATACTAGCAATGAACACATAGAAGGGTTCATTTCAGATGAACTCCGATGTCAATTCAAGGTAATATTGATGTCATTGATTCTTGTCAAGTGGTCTCACTTGGATTTCTTCATGTATTTTGTTGAAAGCTTCCTTTGCTTGCTTGGTTCTATAACTGGTATTTAAGAATCATGGGGATGCAAGGGACAATAGTTCTCCATACTTCTTTAACCATGATGAGCGTTTTGAGTCCATTTCCTATAATTACCCTCATAATGAGTTTGAGCCTGTTTGCTAGTACTCCATAATTCTTATCAATCTAAGTACCCTCTTAATGAGCTTGAGTTTGTTTTTTAATGTTGTAACTATTGTTATTGTCGATTTTGAGTTTAATGTCCCTGCACACTCTCGCCGCTGTGCCTGATGCCATATTGGAAGCTGATCAAATTTAGTATTGATGATGGGGTGGCAGATTAAATAGCAATTCATAAGAAGTTTTCTATGAGGCTCGATTATTGGAAGCAAAAGGAAAGACTGACTTGGTGGGTTGGGAAAGGGTGTACTTCGTCTCCAAAATAAGATGCTAGGCTGCTTAGGATTAGAAGACTTGTAGACATGAATAAAAAGCTACTTGGTGAATCACGTTGCTGGTATGGCAAGGAATCGATTTCCTTATGGAAGGAAGTAAATGTTACCAACTATGGCAATGGTATAAGTGATTGGTGGCCCAAAGTGGTGGCACAACCTCATGCTTGTGGTCCTTGGAGAGGTATGTGTGTCTTGCACTCTTTCGTACTTGGGAATGGAAGGAAAATTTCCTTACCACCGAATCAACTAAAGGCACAGTGGTGCTGAACACAAGTGATTGACTGGAGCATACTAGATAGATTCAGCATTTCAGCCTAACAATCAAGCTAAATGATTGGGATCCAAGCTGCAATTCATGACTGAACCTCATGGTATACTAGATAGATTCAGCCAATTTGATCAATCATGACAGTTGGAGCTGGGAATGGAGTAGTAACAGGATTTTTTCTGTGAGTTTTTTTCACGCAGCAATAGTTGATTTAGCTGAAACACTAATTTTGCTAGACCTCTTTTTGTTTCCCCTGCCAAACTGGTGGGGGTGCTCCTATACTGAAAAAAGCCAGATTCTTCTTTTGGGGGTGCACTTCTGTGAAGAATACTGACTGTGTCATGAGCAAAGGAATTGTTTTATCTTATTTATGATGGATTATTTGATCCATCATCTCTGTTTCGTAGGAATTTATGAGGCAATGACTATTCCCTCAACACTTGTTACTTTGCTGCAACAGGTGCTAACTTCAGGGCTAAAATAGAGACGTACGTGCTGCCGACAGAAATATGGCATCTCTTGCCACACGCGGCATACTGAGCATCTGAAGACTCGCGATAACGCTGTGTTCAAGGGAGCAGCTGTGTCGACACACAACATAGACATCAACGAACTTTTATGGTACTGGTTAGGAGGGAAAGAAGTTGGAAATGACAGTGTTTCGAAGAGATAAATGTGGACTGGAACAATATGACTCGATCTGTAGCGGATAATTGTAAAAGTTAACATTGGTGTGACGTGGAGGCAGTCGGTAGGGGCGTAGGGGATGAATGTATGAAGAGAATATGTTTACTGGAGTTCAAATTAAGGTTTCCTGCAATCACCTGTGACAAACACCGAAAGGAAACCCTCAAAGATTGTAGGCTCATATTTTGCTCTACCAGATGCCCGCAACATGATACTTGTTTTCAACTTGCAACCATAGCGAGATCGGAAAAAATCACCACCACCACTTATCTTACTATTAGTATCTGGAAAATTAGATGATTGAGATGATTTGGTTTTTAGGAAAGTTGCAATAAAATTATGAAAATACCACAGTTTTATGTACATAATATGATCCGAACAAAGTTCCAATTAGCTTCTGAACGTAAATTTTGCTATCACTGTAGCACATGCATGACAAAGTTTTGAGCACAATCACTCTATTTGTCATCCGGCCAAATATATGATTTGAGGGTCGCTGCAAGCTGAACTCCACCATGAGCCAGTTGCGAAAAATTCATCATCTGCAAAAAAATCATTGGAGAAGAATTTGATATTAATCTATAGCTAGTACTATATTACTAATATTTGTCATTCAAATTAATCTTGAATATTTACCAAAAAAAATTTAATATTGAATGCAAATTAGTTAATTAGCAATTGCATAGTAGTTGCCGTCTTTCTTCTAATCAAGTCAATAATCTGATTGAACTCCATTTCTTTTTTCTTTTGGTAAGAAGAAAAATAGATTAAATCCCCTGAATAACTAATTACCAACAAGCTCACTGACTCTCTAAGTATCTAACAAATGTGGGACCAGCTACACCTGAAGTCCATTTGAAATTCACATTTTTAAGAGTAATGCCCAAGTTTCTGGCGTGTTGCATTCTATGCATGTGTGCCACGTGTTCTTAAAGAGGCGATGCTGCGGCTGCTCCTTAGAGCATTTGCAATGCAGGTGATAGAGGGGGGGAAGTGATAACTATCACCTTGTTTCCTCCAAAAGTGCTGTGCAATGCTGGGTGATAAACTCGGTGATAGTTTTCCGAAGTTCAAAACAAGGTGAAACCAAACCACCGAAGTTTATCATCGACTTGTTAACCCGGACGGGATGTTGGATTCGATGCGGATTACAAAACTCACCGACGGAATCCAACATCCCGTCCGAGTCCTAACGGCTACCAACGCGGTCAAAAGTCGAACGGTCAAAAAACGGTCAAAAAATAAAAACTTTGGTATATATACAACATTTGTTTCATTTCAACTCACACTTCCAACAATCATATATCATATTTCTTCTTCTTTAAAATCAGTTCTTAAAAAACCAAATATCAAATGGCATCAACTCAAGCATCTCAAGCAAGTGGTAGCACTCAAGCAAAAGCGAGAGCTCACTTTAGCATGTCCGATGATCAAGCTCTATGTCTTGCTTGGATAAAAATTAGTGAAGACTCTATTGTTGGTGCTTTCCAAAATGCAAAAGGATTTTGGAATCGTGTAACAAACGAAGTTCAATCAAGCACGTGGGTCGGATAGGTCTCCGATTCAATTAGCGGAAGGTGGAAATATATTTAAAAATGATGAACAAATTTGTTGCAATTGTGAATGCGTGGAGGCTCGACATGCAAGTGGTACAACAATACAAAAGCCGGTAATTACAACGTTGTCAATTTGGAATTTATTGATTATCTTAGTCTTAGTCTAATTATTTCCGTCTTCGTCTAATTATCTTAGTGTATTTATTATTTCCATTTTAGTCTTAGTCTAATTATTATCTTAGTCTAATTATTATTGCAGTTTAATTATCTTAGTCCTAGTGATTATTTTAGTCTAATTACCACCATTTTTTTTTAGTTGTCCGAGGCAAGGATGACGTACCAACTACAAGAAAAATCGGCTTTTTCACTTGATCATTGTTACGTTATACTCAAGGATAATCCAAAGTGGAGTAACGTTTTTGAGGCAAGGTCAAGCCGCCCACAAAGGAAAAGGTCGCAAAAAATGATGGTGAAGATTCAACTTCTAATTCACCAAGTGTTGGTGGAGTTGAATTGGAGGGTTCTCAAGAAATAGAGCGTCCAAAAGAAATGGAGCGTCCTCTTGGATCGAAGAAAGCCAAGTCCAAAAGGAACCAAGAAAAATCATTTGGTATGTTGGAGGGTTACTTTACACGTTTAGAGGATACATTTGCACGGGATGCAAATGAAAACACAAAATGCTTAGAACTTAGGGAAAGGGAACTTGCATATGGTCAAAGAACTGTGATGGCAAGAGAAAAAAAAAAAATCGGATTCAAGCAGAAAAAAATCAGGTTCAATTGGAAAAAATCGGCTTCAAAAGATGCAATATGAAGCTAAGATTTTAGCGACCGATACAAGTGTCCTCCATCCCGATACCGCTTTTATAATCGAGCAACAACAAGCTGAAATACGTCTTTGAATGGGGAAGGGCTAGAGGTGGTTCTAGCTCTAACTAAGCTTATGTATTTTAATTATCTAGTATTTTATTTTAATTAAAGCACTATGTATTTTAATTAATGCACTATGTATTTTAATTTCTTTGTCTTTTAATTAATGCACTATGTATTTTAATTTCATTGTATTTTTAATTAATGAACTATGTATTTTTATCTAACTGTTTTTTTAATTAATGCACTATGTATGTTCTCGTCCAATATAATTATTTTCATAGAAATACAATTACCAATCAAATTAAAATACATTGTAATATAGTTCATTAAAATACAACTGATTAAATACGTTGGAACTACATAGGAAATACATTAGGAAATACATTAGGAAATACATAGGAAATACGTTGGAACTTAATAGTTCACGCGTTAGGAAATACATAGGAAATACATAGGAAATACGTTGGAACTTAATAGTTCACGTTAGGAAATACATAGGAAATACATTTTCATTTCCATTTTAATTTTAGCCTCCTTCTCCCTCATCGGATCCGACCAATTTGGATCATAAATTGGTACCGGATCTGCTTTGTTTCTTCAATGCCACCCAATTAAAAACATGTTCAACTAAGTCCTTTTGAAGATTAGTATGTGTAACTTCATTTTGATCTTATTTCTTGCTTCAATCATCCGATAGACAAAATGAAAACCATCATCTTCGGAAAGAGCGAGTGTATTGTTTCTTTCCTCGACCTTTCCAATTCCAAACTCCACTTTCACGTTCATTCTCAACAATCATATTATGCATTATAATGCATGCCTTCATTATATCTCCAAGAACAACAACACTATGACAACGCGAAGCCTTAACAATATGTCATCGTGCACGCAAAACTCCAAACGTCCTTTCAACATCCTTTCTTGCGGCTTCTTGGCGTTGAGTAAAGATCTTTTCATGCTTATTTCTTGGATAACGAATGGCTTGAACAAATGTGCCCCATTTTGGGTAAATACCATCGACAAGATAATATCCCATATCATAGTCATTACCATTCACATTAAATGCACAGCAGGAGCCTCACCTTGCTCTAATGATCAAAAACATGAGAACGATGAAGCACGTTAATGTCATTATGCACCCGAACCTGGTAGGCCGAAGAAGCAATGCGGATCCAACAATGTTTGTCCGCAAGCGGCTTCAAGTATCAAAGTTGGTTCCTTCTTGTACCTACATGTGTTCCGGCCCATCCACTTGGGCAATTCTTCCACACCCAAGTGCATACGATCGATTGATCCAAGCATTCTTGGAAAACCCCTTGCTTTGCATTTTCAGCTAATATCCTAGCGATGTCCGCTTCACTTGGTCGTCTCAAGTACTCTTCCTCAAACGCCGTGATAATTGCCTTGCACCAACGCTTCATAGATACATTTGTTGTGGAATCTCCAATTTGTAAATACTCATCCGTTGAATCGGGAAGAACAACCGGTTGCTAATTGTGCAACCGCAGCTAGTCCCTTTTGTAACCCATAAATTGCTTGGCTTTTAACCTAATCCATCCACCTTGTCTTTAAAGTAATCGTCGAATGATGCAACAAGTATGCAACATATACATAAAAGCTCTCTTGTCATCCCGTACCTTCGTCTAAACTTATGAGGGAGGCCACCTACAAGGTGTTGTGAAGTAATCCCTCATTATCTTTTGTTTCTTGAAATCACCACCATCTCTAAACGTGTACTCTCCGCCTGCCGCGGATCCACCGCGTTTATGCGTATCCACATCTTCAATTTCAATGGCTGCTTGAGTCATTAATGCCCCAAAGTGGATAATAACCGCAACCTCCTCCTCCTCCTTCGCCTCATCATATCATTATGCTCATCTCTTACTCTTTTCCATGTAGTCATCTTGGTGAGTACTGTAAGGCGACCGGTGAAACCCGGAGAGGCGAACTATTACTACTAGATCTCCCCCCATAACCTTTGGTTATATGTAATTCTTTCTTCTCTAGACATTTTTCCTATTTTTAGCTTGGTTGTGGGGAAGAAGATGGCTATGTTGTTTGTTTGATATAAAAGATAGAAGAGTAAAACGAAATATGAAAGGTAAGGTCACATATGATAAGGTCACATGTGATACTTTGATTTTGGTCCACTTACCAATTGACAACACATTTTATTAGATTTTTGTTCACTCTCCAAGTGACAACACATTGTATCCAAATGTCTATCCATGTACCCTCAATAATTCCAAATGGGCCACCATCCCCATCCATAATTGCATTGTTTGGAATAGTAAAATGTGCAGTGAGGAGGGCTTAAAAACCAGACGGGATGTTACATTCGTCTCGGTCTAAAACCAGGCCGGGATGTTACATTCCGCCTCGGTATCCCCATACACTATTCTGTCCGAACTGTGTCGGAACCAAACCACTCGCAAAAATGAGTGATATTCCAAACTAAAAATTTCTTTGTTTCAACAATGACAGGAAATGAGTGAAACAAATGTGAAACGAGCTTAAACGAATGTTCCATTTTTGGAAACATCTGAACTTATAAGTTTTAATTTTTTTGGCCATAACCTCATTTGTTTTATTGACATATTCATATAAAAACCTGCTAATATACTTTGAAAATAATAAAGAAGACAAACAACAATCATGAACAACACCCAAGTCTAACACGTAAACTTCGGTAAAAAACTAACTTATAATTTCTTAAAAAATTGGACATAACCTCCTTTGTTTAATGACATATTCATATCCAAAACTCATCAAAGAAAAAACCGCTAATCAAAAATTCATTACAAACAACAATCCCAAACGCCATAAGACAAGTAATGGCTACGCGGTTATTACAAACTACAAAAAATATCTATCGAGACCTCCTCCCCCCTACGAGAAGGCCGGTCGAAGAGAGCTCTCCCCTACGTCGTTGTGCGCCTCCGGTTGAGCTTGAGCTTGAGGTACTCCACTTCCAACATTCTCCAACTCTTGCACGCGTCTCCTCAGCCGCAAAGTTCGACACGTTCTTCTTGTAAGTACTCAAAACTGCGCGAGAGGACTCCATGAAGGACTCACGATGGCATAAGTGAGAGAGGCAGAAGTTAAGGAACTCGACCTTACTTCATCCTGTTTAACAAAACAAATGCAAGTTAGGGGTTATAGTGAATACTAATAATAACAAATCATAAATAAATTCAAATCATACTAACCTCGGCTAACCGCTTTCGAATCAGACCGACAAATCTGCTACCATCGCTGCGGCATCTATTTGGTGGAATAGGTATTCTCATATCTTGCCCCCGAAGTAATCATGCTCCAATGCCAAAGGTCATCATCATCAAATATCCGTGGAGTTCTTTGCGGCATCCGAATATCATGAAACACCGGGCCGTGGATCGCGGGCAACTCCACTCCCACGGGAAATGAATGTCGGCCTCAATGCTCCGAAGTAACCCCTTCAAAATTGGTGCCCCGGTATAACGCACCTAGCAAGAGACCTCGACCAACCCTCTTCCAATATAAGTCATAGTAAGCCTCGTGAAACCGAAAAGCGATCGTCCGCCACTCATTTGGGTTTGCTCTATAGTGTGAAAGAACGGCCAGGAAGAATATCGAGGTCATCATATCGTAGGTGGTGGGTAAGGTATAACAATCTCTCCGGATACTTGCCGCCAACATCGTCCCCAAGGTACCATCGTTGATCGACCCTATAAGTATCATCCGGCCGAGAAAGAAACCTTGCTCTATGACACATATATGATAGTCTACTTACGATTTTCGGTGTTCTGGAACATCCGGAATATCCGCGATAAAGGGGTCCGAAGATGAAGGACTCGGCCCGGGGTTGCCACTCAATTCGACTAGCTCCTAAAAGCTCAATCTGGCGACGAGTGTTATGAATATTATCGCGATAGGTCCCCATACCCCTACGCAACGATGAAGCCCCCATGCTTGAATACGTGGAATCAGGTCATGAGTCTCATCCTCTTCCAACCTCTTCAACACGGGGATGCATCACACGAAAATGCTCGTACCACCAATCATCATCATCAATAGATAAAATACAATATCAATATATATATAAACATGTCAACATTAATAATTAGATAAATAAATGAAATGAAACAATAACTTAATAAATAAGACTTACGGTATAATCCAAACAAAGCCGCACAAATTGCCTTTAGCGGGCTTCGTCTCAACTACAAAGGTCTAGCCGGTAAAGGTATGCCAAGATGGATTGACCCCAGCCATAATCCCACATCCTCTCTACGTCTGAGACAGCGGCCATCCACCCGATGCGTAAATAACTATCAGCATATCCAAATAATACCGCACCAACAAAGTAGAAGAGGAAGGCACGTACATACTCGTGGATCGACTCCTCACCAATATGATAGTCTTTCGGCTTCTCCTTGAGTCTATTCAAATATCTCGAAGTAAACCAACTCATATTTATAGCTCCTCCCTTAAACTGCTCAGCCGATAATCTCAAAAACTCGTCTTGCTCATCATCTTCAACCAAATCAAAACCTTCAAAGAAACTCATCGCCGTAGTAAAAACCTCTAAAGTTTCATCAAAAGGAACGACATCTCCATAACCAATTGGGATACCCGTGAGCATTGTGAAATCAAGAGGGGTAATCCCAAGCTCACCCCATGGGAAATGGAATGTGTGGGTAGTTTGCCACCACCGCTCAACTATCCCAAACAACAACGCCTGATCATTTTGTCCTAAATTAGAATTCAAAAAACTCCCAAATGGTGTGGCGGATATAATATCGGTAACCGTGACAAAATTAGGATCCGTTTTTGATTTCATACAACGCCACCACGACACAACATTTGAAAGTGCACAACGCACTTTCCATAAGTGTACTTCCTACATTCAACAAACACGCAATACGATATAATTACAACTATTTTTTTTTAAAAATAATACGACAAATTCAAACTAAAATAAACTAATATAAACTAATACAAATTCAAACTAAAATAATACGACAAATTCAAACAACAACAAACTTGATATAAACTAACATAAATAATAATAATTAACATAAAAAAAAAATCAAAAACTTACTTGAGATTCCGCCACTCGATTTGCTACGTGTCGGACCGATGTTGACGCTAATGGTGGGTGGTCCTCGATTTCACAACGCGGTGGAAAATTAAACCCAAGTTCAATTTCGTCCTCCTCGCCCACATTACGCGTTCTCGACGACGATCCTTTTTGCCCCTTTTTTTTGGAAATTTTAACATTTCCAAACCATCGGGAATGTTCTTCATGTGGTGAGGTTGGTGGGGATGGGTTGGGGGATGGAGAAGTCATTATGAATGGAAATTTGTGTTAAAAGGTTGTTAATGGAGGCAACAAAATCGGAATTTTGGCTGGAAATGAAGTGAAAATGGAGCCTGTTCGTCTCGTTGATATTAGCCATCGGGCGGGATGTTACATCCCGCTCTCGTTATAAAATATCGGCCGGGATGTTACATTCCGCCTCATTATCAAAACCTCGGGCGGAATCCAACATCCCGTCCGAATAATTTTATCACCTCGCATTGCACAACTTCACCTTGTTTTTCACGGGTTGGTGAAAGGGGGTGAAAAGTGATGAGGTGGCGGTGATAGAGGGGGATAATTATCACTTGCATTGCAAATGCTCTTACAAACTCACCGATTGCTTGGGATCATCTACGACCAAACAACAAGTGGTCGATAAACGAGCCCACCTACGAGGTTTGGCTTGGTCTCTATTAGGGGTGGGCAATGGGCGGGTCGGGCTAGCCCGCCCTAAACATTTAAAGCCCTCGGATATTAGGGGGGATTGACCCGCCCTAAAGTCGACAGATAGGTCGGGTCGGGCCGGATCACAAGTCTAAATCTCAAGCCACGACCCGACCACAGCCCTCTTTAAGGGCTTTAGGGTCGGGCTTTAAGCCGGGCCTATATATTTTTTTTTTTACTACATCGGTTTTAAAACTCATTTATATTACAAAAATGTACAATAATCTACAAACTCAAAGTCCAACCAATCTAAGTAATAATCCCGTATAAGTCCAAAAATTTAAAATGCACATCCACAATCTAATGAATCAAGTACATCGAGAGTTGAATTTGTTCTTCCTTGTACTCAAACCTCACTAAAATTACATTTAACATTGAAATACATAGACAAATAATTATATTATCATTTTAAAGGAAGAAGTAATTGATATAAAGAAGAAACATAATAGTTTTGGTTAAGGGTCATGGAAGTTGTTAAACTATTTGTAATATCATAAATTATTTCTATAATAGATTCAAACAAATATAATATTACCTTTCTTCTAATTTAAAAGTGATTCAAGCTTTGTATATGGAAATGAAAATATTGGCTTTTGAACAAGTGATGGAGAAAGGTTTGAGATTATAAATGTCATTTTTCCGACAAAGGGTGTTTTTGGTTTCTATGTTACAAATGTCCGCTCAGATTTTTGCTTTTAATGGTGTGGAAGGAAACCTTTAGTTTTAGACTTGGCACGGATGTGAATAAAAATATAATTTATAAGAAATAAGTGAGAAAAGAAATTGAGAATAATAAGTTATGGACTTTGACTTGATGATCAAAGGAATAAAGTCTTATTTTTATTAAATTTGCTTTCATTGTTCTTCCCATTCTTTCTTAAGTTGACAAGAGTTTTGTTATATAAAACAAGTTATTGGAAAATCTTGGGTGTAAGTGATAAATTACAAAAAGGACAATGTTATTTTAATTGAAAATATTTAACAAAGAGTTGGACAATTATGGTATGTGTATTTATAGTGAAAGTATGAAACGGGTAGGTTAGGGCTTGGTTAGAACTTTGGTTAGGGTCGGGCCTATGTTTTAGAATCTTGTACTAGCCCTCTACCGCCATTAGAAGATTAGGGGTCGCCCGCCCCCTAAAACTCTGTGAGGGCTTTAGTTGTGAGGCTTTATAGGGCTTAGGGTCGGGTCGGTCAGGGCCGGGTTAGGGTCGTTAGGGCCAAATTCCCACCCCTAGTCTCTATTCATCTCTTCTTTCTTAGCTTGCTTGTATTGGAATATAAACTAAACGTAAACATATACTATGATTATGGCTCAATTTCGATCGAGCTGAGCTTGACCATCTCGATTCGCCTGGTATTCTCTGAAAAAACTACAGACTCTGCTAATAGCCTATTACTGAACATAATACATAATTTTGGGTTGTACTTTTTCAGCAAAACGATCCCACGAGATTTCTATATCTCATTATCATCGAAAAAAAGAGATTTCCATATCTCACAAGAAATGCTATAGATTTTTAGATAACATCAACTGCCAAACAACTTTCGATTTTTATTCAAAATTAAGAAAGTGCCTAAAGATGAAAACGAACTAATATGTTAAGATGATGGATCACTATCATCATCCTTTGACATAAATCACGTTTTTAAATCTGTGTATGGATGTCCAATTGCTAGAACATTAATTACGAATTAGTCGAACTAATCAACAACTTGGGACCCTTGATGTACTCATTTTAACTTTCTTCCCATTTTAAGCTGTGGGAGTGGGACCAATTTCAGGTGAAGCCCACATGGGCACATGAATATTACAAGTTACAAGTCCCTCCAAATTTCTGGGGGTGTTGCCAACTTGCGAAAACCCATGTGCCTCTTTCAATGCATGGCAGACACGTGTAATCAAGAAGTGTTGTTTGTGCTTCTATCTTACAAACTCACGAACTGTTGTGTTGGATCTATGTGAAACTGAGAAACAGAAGACAAATTGACAAAATACAAGTACTTAACAAAATGGCTTTTTGAGCTTTCATAAACTGTGTATGATCTTATCTATATATGCTGTAACCCCTTTATACACCCAAAAGATAACAACAAAACATACCCAAAAAGTCCAAAAAAGAGGCCCAACCAAACTAAACAACTTATTTGGTTTCCTACAAAGAGAAAAACAAATCTATCCTGAGCCGCCAAAACTGGTTTATCTCTAAATCGTACGGCTGTAATCACTTCAGACTGGATAATCTAACCCCATTTCCACCTTACACGTGGCTAACACAGATCCGTTGATTCCACTCCTTCCATTTTCTCGGCGTGCCGGTTCAGACCCAAGTGTCAGCTCAAGCTCCACATCACTATCATCGGAAAACTTATCAAACTTAGGAACTGGTTCCAGTTCAGCTCGGCTCACAAGTGAAGCTTCAACAGTTTCAACTGAAAACATGCTTTCATTTTCACCACCATTCAGCTCAGTTTGATGACTCACAGACGATTCATGACTCGGTGCACGATCCAATGGCCATATCTGAGCTGACTCATCAGACTCACTAACCCTTTTAGCTTTAGTATTGTTATTACCGGATCGCTTGAAACGGTTACGAGTTCTAACCCTGTGAAGCTCTTGTGAAGCGACAGAAGAGTTTTCATCTTTTGACACGTGTCTGATATCATAAGCTTTTAATGGTGGAGATGGACTACTCACATCAGCTACTGCATCAGAAGATATTTGCATGATTGGGGTGCCCTTAAGAACCGATTCTACCGCGGCTTGACAAAGTTGCCAACTTCCAGACCATAGTAAACCCACTGACCCGTAAATTGGATTCACAATTCGTCCACATGCTTCATATAGAAGTGATCTAAAGACAGCTGAAATTTATAAAAAAATAAAAAAAATTAACCATGAGCATTTCTTTTTACAAATTTTAATTTTTTGTTATATATAAATAATGCCCAAGATAAAAAATATATATATACCAGGACGGAGATGTTCAGGACCAGAATTTATAAGATTCATTAACCCTGCACGACCATAAAATTTAGCGAGGAAAACTGTAGCATTTGCTTGAGATTCAGCTGTTTTGATCCACTGTAAACATGGCCTAATACTACAGTTTTCACTACACCCTTTTCGAAGAACTCGGCAACCATTACAACTCATTCTCATTTTTGAAAGACTGGGATAAAGAAAAAAGGTGGAAGAAGAAGCAGGGAGGTTTTTAATGTTTTGTTTTGTTTTGTTTTGCGGTGTGGTATGGTGTGTTTGGTGGGTTGGAGAAATGAGTATATATATGAGAAGGAGAGAGAAAGAGAGAGGGACGTGGGTTTGAGGAGAGGGTGTGTATGTGTGGAGGCCGCAGCGGTTTCCCAAATAGCTGGTAGAGTGGTGGGAAAACCAGGGTTTTTCTTTTTAGGCAAAAATTGGGAGTGGATTTTATCTTGGAAATGCCCCTGCCTTCTGTCTTTCTCTTTGCAATTTTGAACTCGTTAGGTGCGTGAGTTTACTATTTTGCCACTAGCTTCTTTTTCATGCTTTGCAAAATTTAGTTCATGTGAGTGACAGATCTGTGTGGTTGCCTTATCCTCTTATCATTTGGAGAGTTTTGCCTTGAAACTGCGAGAATATGGTAGGTTGTGATGCTAAACTTAAAACTGATTCTATCATCTGCCCATTGCTTTTTCCAAATTTAGATCTATGTCATAAAAAATTAAAATCTCAGTTGATTTAGGACATGAAGAGATTATATATAGTGGTATTACTTTTAGGGCCCTTACTTTTATTTGCAACTTTTTAAAATAAAAATTAGTTGATGATCCTACCTATCTATAGTGAGCATGATAATCTCTAACCAAAGTGATTACAACTCATTTCATCATTTATACCTATCATCAACCAAAATTTTAAATGAAAATTGGTTTTGCCTACCACATGTTATGGTTGTTATGTTCATCATTGAAACCCCTTTTTTTTTGTTCATCATTGCAAGTAAACACGCCTAAACAAATTTTGTTAGACAAAATATACAAGAATATTATTTGGACTTTCTTGAACAGTTCTTACTCAGAAGCAAATTGAAATGAAGGGCTATCCTTGTAATTTGATTAAAATAAAGTGTAAACAGATAAGAGGACAATGTAGTAATTGACAAATAACTCCAAAGCACAATTTGGTGAGAAAAGCAAAAGAGTGTAGAACAAGACAAAATGCATGCAATAGGTTCCAAAACCACGAATGTTGGGAGAGTAGCGCGTGTCAATCACGTTCAGAGCTAAGAGTACGGGCGGATCGCCACATATTGTGGAAAATAGAAACCCACTACTTTATTACAACCCACTCCTGGTTTTATGGAATTAAACCCACATTTTTTTTCTCAATCCTATTCCTGGTTTTGGTATTTCTGGACTATGGGCGCCTGACAAAGTAGCCGGTGGTTTTGGTGTCTCTACTCTCTAGTTGTAATGCTTATCTAATGTTTATCCTTTTTAGGAGAGAGGTTTTAGGTCTACCTTTCTCTTTTTTTCTTGTTTTAGCGTTTAATTATTTTTTAATTGAAGTTGGTTTTTTATTTAGATTAAATAATAATTTCAACTCCAATGCAATGGATTGGGTCTGTTCGTTTTTTTGAATTGAATCGTTCCAGGTTTATGTGAGGGGGTAGCTACAGGGAATTTTGTTGACAATGACCATACAGCTTTTACGTTGAGTTTAGGTCCATTGACCTTCATATATCCAAACTCCACGCCAACATCTTTTTTTTCGATGATAAAGCCTACACCAAAATCAATATGTACATTTACATCCTCAGTTTTCGTATATTATTATTAGTAAATCTTGTTTCCAAGTTTGTATATTTGGAAATATCCAAGAGATGGTCTTGTAGTTGCGACATGGAATTGTGTATTATCTTCTTCATAAGGCATTAAGGCAATTGGTGTGTAAAAATGTCGCGGAATTAGTATTCCCCACTCTTGCTCGATTTGATAACTGACAAGGCATATAACTTATCTTACGGAGTAAGTCTATGCGTTTGAGCAAAAACATGCTACATGTACATTTTTGTTTCCAGCGGCTCTGAATTTTCTATGCAAATATAATGGTAAACAATCACCACTTGACGGAAACTTAGCATTGTGCAATTGATAATCGCACCACTATATTGGTGATTAAAAACTTCTTTTTTGCTAACTTGAATGGCCAAACGCAAATGCTTTTGGGTTCATTGACGCAGGGGAGGTACTAGCTAGTACCATCGATACTTAGATGTGATTATATGTTGTATAAACTATAAAGTCTTCCACTTCTTACGAGAATTCACAAGCAAACTAAGAATCTAGCTTGATCATTGGATTACCGGCATTCTAGATTCTTTTCTTCAGAGATGAGTGTGTAGTTTTTTTTTTCCTTCTTCCTTTTTTCCATTTGGAATTCTTTGACTTCATTTTTTTTATTCTTTTCCCCAAGAGAAGAGTTTTTCAAATTTAAATTGAAAAAAAAAAAAAAAAGTCTTTTATAGCCTGGTAAGTTGGTAGCTTTGCACATTTTTCTTGTGGAGTAGTCTGGATTTCATAAGGAGTAGCTTTTTTGTGAATATAACATTAATGTGTCTGCTATAACATATTCTTTTGCAAATTTCACTTACTAATTTACTATTTGTAGAACGTTTATTTAAATTTCACTCACTAATTTCTCTTATTTAAAACTGCATTGACAACATGTTTCTACAGGAAATACAACGTTGATTAAGGGGCACAGAGTAGTTAGATTAAGTATCCTTGGACTGAAATTAAACTGCTAATATTCTGAAAAAGAAATGATTTGACTATGTGCAATTCAACATTTCAATATAGGAGGTGCCTGGAAAATTGGGAAATACAACAAAAGGTAAGGGGCACAGAATTCATTTAGGTATAGCCGTATAAAAAGATCGTTATCTGGTTTTCAAAATTGAATCGTTCGAGAAGCTCGAGAGTCGTGGCGAAAGGTGGGGTCTGAGTGCCCGTAGACTTGTAGTTATTCCTTACAACTTGGAGGGGAGGTCCATAATTTATTTTAATTTCTTTTGTTGGGTGGTCTGTTTCTTTTCTCCACCAAATCCTTTTTAATAGTTTTTCGTACATTTTCTTCCCTTTCAGCTGTTTTTCCAATTTTATTGCGCCAGTGGTCTTGTATGAAGATTGAAGAGTGTTCATGTCATCATCTGCCTCAAGTAGCCAACTTGCAATAAATACCCTTAATTGATGGAACGAAAATCGCGTTGTACATTTTTGTTTTCCTTGAAAGACAAAATTATGTACCTCTTTTGGGTGGTGGGTTTAGTTCGAAAACACGTTTTGTTTGACACACTAAAAATCAACTTTGAACCAAACAGTGGATTACTCGTGATAAGTTTCACGACTTGTACTACTTACTATTTGTCAGGATCCCGTCTCTGGATTACTCCTATCCAGATTTGAACCCTAATATAATCTCCGATGCCAAATGTTAAGCAACTAATTAGTTTTTTTTAAACTCAAGTTGTCAAAGAATGTATATTCAATTATTTAACCAGGATCCTTATAAAATAGTAAATAGGATGTTTCCTTTTCCGATTTGATATGGTATTGTTTTCCCTTTTCCCTCTACTTTGAAATTGTAGAGAAATTAAAATAGGCAACCAACTTTATTTACCAAATACAATTGGGTGTTTATTAGGTATTTAAAATAGTTTTGCAGTATAAACAACAAATTCGTTTAACTCTTTTTAAGAGTTTGTCTTGAGCCCCCACAATTTCAGAGTTGGTCCTGAAACTCCACCATGAAAAACAATGAATTAGAAACTGATTTTTGGTGGTAATGGAGATATTCTCCTCACAATATAAATCATTTTTAGAGAAAATCAACACATTTGAAGTTATATATATATATGAGAGATCCGTTTACCATGGTTTATACCTCGCTCTTTTACAAGATGAGTTAAAAGCTAATATTTTTGTGGATATGATTTCCTAACTATGAATAGATTTTTTACAAAAATTCAGCTCATTTAGAAATCTCTAACCTAATTAAAAATTGTTGACAACTTAAATTTTTTTTTAACGACCCTGATTTTTCGATTTTGCAATCATCGTTTTACATTGTTAAACATCATCAAATGAGTTGAAATTTTGTAGAAGTGATTTTCAAGATTTGTTAGACATATCCACAAAAAATTAGGTTCTAGTTTATCTTGTGGGTGAAATTGTGGGCCATGGTATATTGATCCCTCCCCATATATGTGAGGGGAACGGAGCCGCCTTTGTTATGAAAGAAAGTGGCAGCTAGAGCTTAGTTGCTTTTAGCTTCTGATTCTTAGAGCATTTTTAATGTTGAGACCTGAAAAACACCAAATTCTTTTGACCAAACCAACACCAAACAACTTCAATGGAAACATCAAAGAGTGAGCACTAAATGTACGGTGTTTCTAAAGCCGCGCCAAATAAAACCCAACATAGCTGCTACTTTCGGAACACTGCGACATAAAAGCCCACAATAGAGGCTTGTTTTTGTTCAGAAATGAAAAGATGTTTTTGCCCACGCAGTGTTCGAAACACCGCAACGTACATTTGATACAATACCAAAGCAAATACCAAATTGGAGCCGATTTGGTGTTTTTTTAGTTTGGTACTCAAGAGGTCTCACCATTAAAGATGATTGTTACCAAAATTTCAAGAATTTAGTGTTTAGTATTCAAAAGGTCTCACCATTAAATATGCTCTAAGCCAACCAGCCAAGCAACCGGTTATTTGTTAAGGAAGAAGTAGAAGAGTGGTATCTTCGAAGCTTGGGAAGAGTCGGAGATTCCCCTACCCACCCCCATTAGGGTCGGGTCTCTATGACTCTATGGATCCCCGTCCCAATAATTATTTTTTACCCTGCCCTATGAGTATTTTTTACATCACCCACTCAGGATTTATAGAATGACATATCTCTTTTTTGGTAACTTTATAGAATGACATATCTATGGGTACACGAAATGATCAAACAGGTGGGATATCAAATTGTTGCCGTGCGTGTATGTCCAATATTCTAAGAAGTACAAATGCAACCACTTGCAATATGGAGATTACATGTTTTTTCTTTGTTTTTTCATATTTGTTTAGTAGAAATGGAGATTACTTTCAGTGTTGTTGTTTCTATCGTACGGTTGTACAATTCCAACATTTTGGTGCGCGTCTCTATCTACTTCTCTGTCCTTCCAATCTTCCTCATGGATAGGATTTTAGACCAAAACAATGGTTTCGTCTTTACCTGACTTTTATTATGCGTTCCAGCTATGGGCCCATAGTATTATGACTTGGAAACAGAGTGTACTTGTATTCCGATTGCCTGAATCTACATCAGAACTAATATCTGTCCCCCTAACATACATCCTCCTTGAATATTAACACCGCACATAAGTTTAGACAAATATAAGAAACTTCGTACACTTGACTCTAACATAGGACATTAAGATTCCACACATAAGTCTGGATAAATAAAAGAAAACTTCATACTCTTGACTCTTGTATCGTACTTATCCATTAATGTTTTGTCTTTTCTGCGGTCCTTTTCATATAAAAATCAATCTATATTGCCAATAAAAAAAATAAATAAATAAAAGCAATCTATATTCAAAGGCTCAAAGCCATATTAGATTTGACTGAATAAAATGGTCGCAATCTTATAAGCTTCAGAAAAAACACGGCTCTACAAATCTTATATGGAATGGATATTACCAATATTAGTTCTTGACACACAATTTAATCTATCAACAAAGCAAATTAGGTGCACATGTGATTGGGGGATAGGGCTACCAGTTGTTTGGTCTGGTTCTAGATCTAGATCGAAGGTGTAATCCACTAAATAGAATAAAGTTCGAAGCCATATATAGTTTGGACGAGGGGACTTTTGATCTGACAAAGTGACAAGTCATTTACCGGATATAGATCAACTAAATATGCTCTGAGCCTTTGAACCTGTGGTATCAATTTGGTCCCCATGTATAATGAACAGAAATGTGCTGAAACACCACGTCAAAAGTTCATAAAGACAACCCGACTGAAATTTTGTACATAACTTTTACAAAGGAAATAAAGTGTAATTGGGTACCTGCTGAAAAACAAAACCAAAATAAATCAAAGGGGTGCAAATTTGTTCACCAGGGTCTAGTGTAGAGCGGAAGTATACATTATCTTTCTTTTTTTTTTTTTTTTTTTGTTGAATTAAATACCGAATTGTTGGTAAAAAAACTTCAATCTTCAAGAAGTAACACTACATGCTTTTGCAATTTTTTCAGATTACTGCAAAAAAGCCTTTGAACTCACTAGTAAAAAACCACGCTACTCCGTATATCAATCCATTTGACAACTGATATTAGTGTGAAGTTTGTTGCTGCTTCATTTGTACCACCCAGTGAGAATGTACCGCAAAATGAAACAGAAGGCACAACACAATGCCTGTCAAACATAAAACTGATTCATAAATTTTACGTACTTGAAGCAAATGGGGACAAGTAAACTAATTAAGCACCAAACCTGGAATGCAAGAAGTCTAATGCAAAGTGATTTCTCTGAGCACCGACCGAACAATCTCAAGAAAATATTCACTAGTGTTCCATCATCTGTCCCAGTCAATAGCCCTGTTTGAGGATCATACCTACAGGATACAATACATACAGGAATAAGCAGATTTAGCCTCTTCTGTTAGTTAGACTAAATAATACCAGCCTTTCCTATTTTTAGTACAAGATACAACTTTGGAAGAACTGGTATCCAAATAGTTGTCGAGAAAAGAATGCCACCATAGGGATGCACATCTACTACCTTTGCAAAGTTTTCCCATATCCATTTCTCTATATTGTAGACAAACATACAGCATAAGTAAAATCCAAATTTCTCAACTTTAATCTCTTAAAAAGAATGTCATAAAGTTGGAAGATTATACTTGAGAATTCTCAAAGTCACCAATATTGAATATATCTTAGAAATATATGAAATGATATAATAATCTCATTTTCTAACTAAAAAAAGATAAGAGTTTATGTTTTTATTTTTTTTCTAAATTCAAATTAAAAGAACAAGTTGAAGCATATGCAGAAAGCCACTGGCTAATTATAATCTACCTTGGCAAACGATGTCTTGGACAATGGATGAAGCCGAAAAGCTGAGAAATAAAATAAAGCATAATACAGATGTTAAGTTGTAAACAGTATGAATTTTTTTAAAAATTGGAAGAAAACGACAAATATTGGTTTTTAGATTTTAAGAATACCTGAGGACATGAAGCTAGGAAATTCAGAACTTGCGGGAGGAAGAAGATCAAGAGAGTTTCACTGCAAAAGTAAACCCAAGAAAGAGTAAACACCTGTAAGGCTATAATTGTCAAAAAAGCACATTTTAGTTAGTGCACGAAAAACAGATACAAGTTGTGAACTTGGATGATCGCTTCTAATAAAAAAAAATCTTATTACTAGCGCTTGAGTTTATGATTCATTTGGACAACTCTCCTCCATCTCATACTATTACCCAGTGTAGTAAAGGCGTTAAAGCGCACCTAAGGCGCAACACCCTTTTGTGCCTTAGGCACAAGGCGCGAGGCGTGGCGCGCGCCTGATTGAAGTGAGGCGCGTAATAATAAAAAAATAGATATATCAAATAAAAAATAAAATAAATATTAAATATGACATGAATTATCACTAATTTGCTTAGCCAAACTTTAAAATTAATTTTATGTGATTGTAAACATAAAACCATTGTAGTCATTTAAAAGAAAAATCTTAAGCAATAAGTAAAGAGCAAAATAAAACTCGTATCTCTCAATACAATCTAGCTCAACTTCAATAAACTAAAATAATGAACCGATCGAATTGAGCCAAATGAGTTCTTTATAAAATAGAACACGTGATTCACTTTTAGAATCCCGTAAAACTTCATTTAAAATTTAATCTATCTTTGTGTTTTTCTTAATCCATACAACTTAACAAAAACTAGTTAAAATTAAGTTTAAAGTGTAATCCACAATGAAACTTACTAAATTTGTACAATTTCTTATATCATACAACAATTGGATCGAGTGTAAATGTGTCACGTATAGCAAAAATTGTAAAAAAAAACGAAAAAACTGTAAAAGTTGATAAGGCGCCGCTTTGTCTTCGCCGACGAAAAAGACAAAAGCAAAAAAAAGCACGCCTTATATGACCTCTCGCGCCTTAGTCAAGGCGAGGCACTAAAAGTGCGCCTTGCGCTTTAAGCGCGCCTTGACTACACTGCTATTACCCTTTCCACACCCAACCCAAAATGACTAACTAAAGCAAGGCAGGTTTGCTAGAATATTTTCCTATAGGACCTCTCTTTAGCTAAACTCTACAGAACCAACAACTGCTCCAAACCCTACTATTCCTAGAAGTAATGTAGCTGCACTTCAGATGTCTCACCAAGAGTAAGACTGACTTGAGTAACACTAAAGCTTCCTCCCATCTGCTAGCGTATCATAGACGCGTACGATCTCTGATAACATGATCCGAAAACCATTCAGCGATCACCTCTACTTTTTGCTTCTTTATGGGAACCTCAACCGCAACAGAAGTAACTGCCACCAATTGGTGGAAATTATAATTTGACTACCAAAAGTCCCCTCCCAAAGAGTATCATCATACCTTTCCTCTTTTAATTATAAACTTGCTATTTATCAATAAAACAAAGGGTTAACTGTAAAATAAGCTACAAGTGGGCACATTATGGACAAATGATAAAAAAGCTACCCATCAAGAAAATATGAGCAATGGCTAACGCCAATACGCTTACAGTATCAACTTGCACTAGGGGAAACCTACCTATAATGGCCCAGTATGCCAACAACAGCCATAGCCATTCCAGCAAAGTAAGTGTAGGTGTCACCAACAAAAACTGAAGAAGGATACCTACACCATTGACAAATAGAAAACATTCATATGTATTTTCTAAAATACCAATTATCAGAATATTCAGACAGAAGATCTGAGAGATTGCTCAACATTTTTACCAGTTGAAGCAAAGTAAGGCCAATGTAGTAGTAAGTAATGGTTGAACAAGGTAAATGGAAAAAGCGTGAGCCTGTTTCTGCTCAGGGTCTGTAGACGATCCAATTTGCATTATGTTATGTATCAGAATCTGTTATGAAAAAAGAAAGGTTAGTACCAAATGGAATTTCAACATACAAACCAAAGAATGATACAAAAGTTTATACAGTGCATTTTCCTTACAGCAGATGCAATAACAGCTGTTTGCCCAGCTTCAAGACCATTCAGTCCAGCATGAATGTTGATTGAGTTTGTGCAGAATATTGCCAAAAGCCACATATATAGTTTATATATCCTCCCTGTCCGTCAGAAGATGTTAAGAATTCATGAAAGTTTGAAGGAAAAAAGAAAATGTGAACAACAAAAATGGACATGTAACATTTCAATTAAATAGCTAAGAGGAGAAATGCAGCAACTATCCATCAAGTCAGTATCATAAAGTGCATGGTGACGACAAATTTCAGTCCCTGGAAGCAAATATCTAGTGAAGGTACACAATCATGAATCATCTAATCTTAATAACCGGTCAGATTTAATATTAACCTCTAGATGCCCGAAAGTTTGACATCAAGGCTATTCAGACCAGCCACAATTTCAATGAGTTTGTGCAGAATACAATCAAAAGACATATACAACTTATACACCCATCCTGTCCATATGTTATAAATCCTTTTGTAAAAAGACAAGAGAGGCTTGGTGTAAACAAATTTCAGTCAAAAGGAAATGCTAGGGCGGTTCTATTTAATAGGCAATTAATCACTGACTGAAGGCTATATTCACTACTTCGCCAATCCGTTTTGCCAATTAACCCCAAAGAAACCAGAGCTGAAAAATCCCTGATTAATCCTGGCTAATTGGCCAATTTTCCCATTAATTCGATTTGCCAATTAGTACTGCGTTCAATTTTTTTTTCCTCCTTGAGATATAAAAGAATAAACTTTTTTTTTCTCTTTATGGGTAACCATGAATGTAGGAGAGAGGTAAGTTTTATCGCTCCTAGACCGATTAGCAACCAATTGCCGCTAAAACTGAGTACTATGAAACTATAGTTGAAAAGAAAATGTACTTGGACTAGCTGTCATAGTCTTCATACCAGCATAATGAACATTGCATACAATTGCCGAGAGAAACACACTTTCGCAACAGAAATATTACTATATTACAAATGAAGTGATCAAATATTAGCCTTAGGTACAGAAACTGCAGTCATTAGCATAGCACCAATAACATCGCCTAACATAGATGGTTTAAACCAGTCATGTGAAGAAGGCGTGAAGAATAAAGACATTTCTAGGGGAGTGAAGCAAACAATAGATTTATCAGTAAAACACATATTGAATGCATTAGCAAATCATGTGCTGCAATCTTCAAAGTAAACAAGTTTCTACAGACTTTGGATCATTATGGAGATTTAAAACTTCATATGCTCAAAAGATAAAGTGAGAAGATCCAATAATACCAAGTATGGCTCAAAGCCAAATTGACATAGGACCTAACTACATAATCCAGAAGAATAACACAATACATAATCCAGAAGAAATAACACAATACATAAGCCAGGAAAAGGACAGCAAAGTCTGATACACTGTACAACTCTTCAATCAAACAGTACAGTGCATTGACATGCTTAATACACATACCTAAATCCAATATTTTTAAACCAACATATGGAATGAAAGGTTTTGGTATGATGATGGTCATTATGTCCAGTATATGCCATCAAAAGTGGAAGCGTAGCAATTGCAGGCAATACTAATTTGCTGTAGATCACCAATACATAAAAAGTGTAAGCATTATACAACAAGAGAGTAACCCTTCCATGAATGATAGCAAACTACATGAAAGGAAAGAAAAAAATTAAAAACAGTTAAGCTGATCCAAGATCATACACTCTCCAGGGTATATCAAGAACATCATCCACAAAGCCAAGCAGGATCATGAAGCAGATAGATGCTAATGCTGCATTATACTCCACAAGCCACTGCAAAATTAAGAGATCAAAAGTTAAGATCCCAATGTATAGAAGAAATTTATTAGATTAAAGTTCATGAGGTGTGCCCTAACTGAATAACATGTGAGGGGATACTGGATAGTGATCATGATGGGGATTTGATATGCGTGTTGAGCTTGGTTTAGTTTGCTTTTCACATGGGGAATATGGATAGAACCCAATAGACACTTCTAGGAAGTTGTCCTATAAACCAAAGTACTAACTCTATTATGGACCAAAATCTAGAAGGATATACTCTGATCGTTTTCTTCGAGTTTTTTTTTCCTGTTCTTTCAGATAAGTGCTACATAAGGTCCTTTACAGGTGTTTTTCCTATTTTTATACTTGTTTACATGGTATTCATTACCATACTCGCACTATTGCAAAAAAAAAAAAAAAAAATACTGCGTATATTTAGATGGTACTTTTCTGCTTAGCTTCATTTCATATCTACAAAATAATATAAGAAACCTTAAGTTATAAAGTTTCGTGTACATACATTGGAGTCTGATATGAAGTTAAAACATTGAAACAAAATTGCCAATACCAAGAAAACAATCCCAATGACAATGCCCAGTGATTCAGGCCTGCAAGAAGACAATCACAACGAAGAGCTTATGGTTCACTACATGGGAATGTGTATTAAAAATAACAATAGGAAAGACTAATGAAAGTCGAAAAACTCACACTTTGATTGAACCTTGAGGGGTACCTTTCTTGTTAATGTCGTACCCAAACAGATTACGCCTCAACAAGTACTTAGTAGCGACAGGAATCAAAAGGAGAGTAACAAAGAAGCCCACAAAGCTAAGGAGAGAGTTAATAAGAATGGATCTTTTCAATTTTTGTTCTATTTGGTAGTGGAAGAATATCAAGTAGAAGAATCCAGTAAAGAAGAGGCCAGAAACTGATAAAATCTGAGGTAGTTTTGAAGGAACAATGGGTGGTTCTTGCTGAATTGGATCAGTGACGACGCCGGTGGGGTCTGTAATCTCTCTCGAAACTCTCTTCCGACGAGTAGCCATCTTCTTCAAATATAATTTTCGATTCATATAAACAAAACTAGAAGATTACCTGGAGAGAGAAGGCATGAACGGACTGAGGAAGTTTTGAGTATATACCTCCTTCTGTTCGAACGGACTCAAAGTTTATAGTTTACTGGGCTCAGGCCCAATATTATATTATAAGCCCTTAAAAGGATTGAGCTTTGAGTGGAGGTTGGAGCGAAATCTTAGACACACAAATTTCCACCGTTCAGTTCTAAAGCTCAAATGAATTTGCAGTTTATACAAGTGACCCAACCATGTACTATAAAGCATTACATTATACATTGCATATGCCAATTAAACTAAAGAAAGCTATTGTTTTGTTTTTTCGGATGTTGATGGAACAATGACAATTGCAATTTGGCACATGCCATTGTGTTCTAAATAGTATTGTTGTGGCTGAACAGTTATATTTGAACTAGATGCTTAATCAGCCCACGCCCATTTCGTGTGGGTTATATTGAAACAAATTTACAAATGGTAGACCGGAGGACTGTATGCGAAACAGGAGTCCAACAAACCCACACCCACTTTCTCATGAGTTAGGACACAATGAGGTTTTCAAAGCTTTAAGACCTATAGACCATCCAACATGCTCAACCTTTAACCTTCTCAAAAAGCAAGCGAGAATTATGTGGTTCTGTATATTTTGTACTAGCAATACTGCTTTCCAAGCTTTGTGTGGAAGTGAATGTGTCAGAGGAGTAGCTAGCAATACTGCTTTCCAAGCTTTGAAGCCTTAGTCGTAAAAGCTATATTATGCATTTTTCTGAAAGGTAACTACTAACTGAAGTAATAATTGAAACTAAATGTTTTAAATTATGAGGCTTATTATTTTAATTATGACCAATGGACTTCACTCACTCTGTATATTTCTCTCTATATTGTGTTAATGAATTATTTAGCATGCGTTTTAAAATGTAATGGCTTGTGTTTCAAGCGTAGGATTTAAAATGTACATATATTTAGCTAAGATTGATCTATACACTATAAGAAAGTTGACTTTTAGCCACGGACCAAAACTGTGGGTAAAGGGCTATAGCCACGGCTATTGGCTATCGCAAGTCCGTGGGGTTTTGACCTGTCGGAAAAATGTTAGCTACAGCGAATGACCTTGGGTAACTGCGACAGTCCATGCAACAGCTTAAGCTGTAGGAACTTGCCACTGTGAATGACCGTGGCAAACGCCGTCGCAAGTGCCATAGATAATGACCGTAGGAATAGCCGTAGCAACTACCACAGCGCTCGACCGTGGCATAAGCCGTGGCAAGTGCCATAGATAATAACCGTGACATAATCCGTTGCAATTATTTTTGTGAGAGATAAAAGCTGTGGCATAATCCGTAGTAAAAGTACCTCTGCAACACACATCTTTTTGCGTTATCTACGGACATTGGCCGTGGCTAAAATGTTTTAGAATTAAAAAAAACAAAAATAGTATATATATATATATACACTAGTTTTATATATATATATATATATATATATATATATATATATATATATATATATATATATATATATATATATATATATACACTAGTTTTATCCACTTTTGTCTTTCAATCCAACTAATAATCCATCCATCTTAATAACAATATTACAAAGAAACCACATTCCCAATCAAAATTCCTTTGCTGAAAAATAGATAAAGAGACGAATATTCATACAAGTAAAAAAAAAAGTATGTAGCATTTATTACCACAAACTCAATATAATATGAATTTCCAAATATTTTTCAATATATTTCATCACCCGTACAAGTAATAATGCCTTAGTTCACCTCCAGAGAAAAAAATGTTTTTGTAATATTGGTTGGATGAGATGATGGAGGTGAGTTGCTACTTCTAAGGCCCTCCTAAACTTCAGTATTGGAGGAATTTTGGTACTTGTTGTCCACCTGCAGAAAGTTATATTTGTGTAAATAAAAATCACTAATTGTACTATCCAAATTATGCAGAGACCATCTTATTGTATGTCGTGATCATATTGATTACGATTGAATGGTTACACTATATGATCGATCTGTTGAAATTGACATAATTCCCATACATTCCTGGAGGATGCGGGCACTCTATATCAGTATTAGCGTTTGCTTCCGGGCAAGGACTGCATTTCCTAAGAAGTGGCAACCCAAAGGAAATAACCGAGGTAATCACGGAAATAAGACATATCTCAATTACCTGACAGTAAAGAGATTAACCAGATAAGACAAAACACATATACACAACCATAAATATAAGGAAGTTCGCCATAAGGCCGATTAGAAAATTTTTGAAAGTATAAGTTCGTTACTAACCTTAACTCTATTTCCTCTTTTATGTAAATACTAAGGTATGCCCATGCTCTGACCCTTGGCGTCGGCGTACTGTGCTACAAGGGCTACCTCGGCCTTCGACAAGCCTTACGGTCGGGTCTACACGATATACATATATAATAAATATAAAAATGACAAAAGCAAATAACATAATTTCGTACCATAGGGAACTGAAAAAAGTTTTAGAAGGTAGTATTCCACGACTGACATCGATGAAGAGAACGCCATGGCAAAAGTTGTTGTAGCACTTGAGAGACCGCAATTATACCCTCACATTAAGTCTAGCAAAAAAATAAGTAAACACGAACTGCAATCATTTATTGATTTATTTTATGAACAACAAGTTGGGTTTTCTGAAGGGTCAACAATTTTATTTCACGGATGTGCACCGAATCGACGAGAACATCTTGAGATGGTGATAGGGTGATCTATTCTCCCAAACCCAAACAAATGTAGATATTGGCGGCAATTGTGGAGGCAAACTAAAGACGGAAAGAAGTAGGGGTGATCCATAGTTCCAATTAATATTATGCCCCTCTATCTCTCGTACAAGTTCTAGCTAATGTAAGAATGGTGGCGATACACACGGGAGGAATGCCAAGTTTCAAGAATAGAGGACCCAATATGAATCCACCACCAAGACCAAGGAGCCCGCCGACCACACCAACTAGTATACCACAAGCGTTGTATAAAATCTAGTATACCATTCAAAATTAGAAGAGGGCGTGGTGCAATGGCTGGGATGCTAGACCAGGAGCTATCCTATCCCAAGCTTGCTCAAAAGTCGGGCTCGTCATTTTCATCACAGTTACATGGTGAAAAATGACAAAGCTGGAAAATTTTGAGATAGATTGCACAAGGGATTTCCATTAGTACAAGTCTTATTTAAGCCGACCTCCAAGGGATTCACCAAGAATCCCGGTCTTAGAATGGTCTATATCCCTCTTTCAGAAGGTAATCAACCCGGTTTTATCCCGGATCCCATACCGCCACAACTATTTCTTCATAAACCACAATAGCGGGACACGGCCAATATGATCGGACGATTGTAATTTGCACCTCCAAAAATGACATAACTACAACAAGTACAGGGTAAGGCATCACAAATTTAAATAGGACATGCATATTACCGTGTATCAAAAAATGAAAGGCATATATCACCAATTTTCCAGATTGTATAAGTTACCGCGACTTGAATTAAAACAAATATGTATATCCAAAAAGGAAGAGGAATTAGACTTGATCAAGTATAAAGTTAACAAACTACAAAGTGGCCATTTCCATCTCAATAATGGACATCATCGAATTCGAAACATGTGTCTTTAGTTCAAAAACTAAGCGGACACTCCGTTACTCCGTTGGAAAATGCCATTGTACGTAAAACATCAATAGAAAACATATAATCATATACATCGGAAAACATCCGATTACATATTGTCACACCCAATTTCGGAATTCTGGAAAACATTATTTGTCCCCGACTCTTCGATTTCGAGGTGTGACGACTCTCCACTCCAAAAACCCATAAACAGTTTTTAAAATATGCGGATAATTAAAACCAATAAAATTTTAACTTAAACAACGGTCATCTTCATTACCAAAAACAATTTACAAATGAAAATGCAAATAACCTTATCTCGGTCGAAAACCTATATCACCTCAAGGAAAACCAAACTTATCACGAGATGCGATGCTAACGAAACCACAAGCAAAGCAGACCAACCTTCTTCAACACTAAACTGTCAAAACTTATCAACTATATTCATTGAATGAACACACCGATAAGCAAACATGCAAATCGGGTCAAGATTATAAAATCTTTGGTGTGAGTAGCTCTAAAAACAACATATACTTATACAAATATATATATACTCCATCATCGGCAGTTAGTTCCTCCACCGAGGCCTTTTAACTTTTAACGACTAATACAACATCCTTACGCATAATAATCTAAGGCGGTAGTTCCTCGAGAGCCTTTAACTTCCCACTAACCCCACCACAAACTATCGCATCATAAATAAGGCATGTAGTTCCTCCATCGAGGTTTTAGGTTCTAACTAAACAAATAACCAACCAAACATATTACCATAATTAGATTATTTCAGGGCTTTCTTTTTGTGTGTCCCTAAAATCACGTCGTATCTATGTCTTACCTAGTTTCCTGGCTACCACAATCGCTACCCAACGAACATGTACATCCACATGCCTCCTTATATATAATGTACCACTCCGTGCGAAACCACCACGAAGCGGGATGCGACACCGGATAAATCCTCACACGGAGTCATTATATAAGTAATGCCCTATTCGGCATAAAATATCGTATGCGTCTCTTTCCAATATTTTAACGGAATATATCAACATCTTATATCTCAACATCTTATATATCAACATCTTATATATCAACATCTTATATCTCAAGCCACTATTAAATTTCACGATTGCCCAACACATGGGTCAATCAACATCTCATATATATACAACATCTTATATATCAACATCTTATATATCAAGCCACTATTCGGCTACGATTGCCCAACACATGGGTCAATCAACATCTCATATATATACAACATCTTATATATCAACATCTTATATATCAAGCCACTATTCGGCTACGATTGCCCAACACATGGGTCAATCAACATCTCATATATATCAACATCTTATATATCAACATCTTATATCTCAACATCTTATATCTCAAGCCATTATTCGGCTACGATTGCCCAACACATGGGTCAATCAACATCTCATATATATCAACATCTTATATATCAACATCTTATATCTCAACATCTTATATCTCAAGCCACTATTCGGCTACGATTGCCCAACACATGGGTCAATCAACATCTCATATATATCAACATCTTATATATCAACATCTTATATCTCAAGCCACTATTCGGCTACGATTGCCCAACACATGGGTCAATCAACATCTCATATATATCAACATCTTATATATCCTAACATATGATATCATGTCATAATGCTTCAACGTATCGCATATATTTTTATTATAACGTATTAGGAATATAATGTCTCCTAACACCTCAATATCGTCACGTGTCAAAATACACAACATCAATGTCAAATCTTTCTTAGATAATGACAACCAAATATATACTAGCTTCCACAGCATTTTATTACTATATGTGTCAATATAATATACCCATAAAACGTAGCACAAATAAACAGTCCACAGTCCACAATCAAAGCCCAATATATATATATGCTTTACACACTACTCACGTCAAATCTAAATTAGATAATGACCAACCAAGTTATACAATATTCGACAATATTTTATTACTATATTTGTCTATATAATCAAATATGTGAAAAACGGGAAAAGTCAACGTTTCAAAGTCAACAGTCAAAGTCAACGGTCAACAGTCAACAGTCGATGGTCAAAGTCAAACTGCGTTTAAGGTGTTCGACGAGGTTAGAGTCGTAAGCCATGGTTCATGGCTAAGGTCAAGGGTGCATGACTTCATGGGCTCATGACCAAGGTCATGGTTCGGACCAACCGCCAAGCCCAAACCCTTAACCCGAAAAGTCTAAACATGTAAAACCCAGGAAAGATCTATTTTAAGTCCAATGGAGTGGTCCCAAGCTATATTAGAAAACTGGCCTAAAACAGTTAAGTGGTTCGGTCAAAAAATCTTTAAATTGAACTGGTCCACAAATAAGAGAAAACCGGCCCAATCAAAACAAAATAGAACTGGTCCAAGCTTTAAATGAACTGGTCCCAAAACTTAATAAAAATCGGGCCCAAACAAAACTAAAAGATTTTGGCCCAAACCAAACATTTAAATTTCGGCCCACACAAAACCAAAAGGGTTAGGCCCAAAGCCCAAAACGAAATCACTGTTCATCATCTCTTCCACCAACAGCAGCCCAAAATCCGGCCACCACAAAACCGATCGTCCTCCCCTTTCAACACATCGGTTTAACTCAATTTGCAAAACCCAACACCTTTAACAAAAGCAAAAATCGCAAATCATAAAACCAAAAACTATTCCTAAATCTAGATTCGGAATTTAGGGTTACCATTAGAGCTTGTTCCAAGCTCAAATCGACAAACTCTAACCATCCCCACTACACTAGCTACTACACCCAATCGTCCATTAACCATTACAATCAACCGAATAACGGTTCCAACCCTTATATTGAGAGGTTGTTTGGCGAGCCGCCATTATTGCCATATCCAAGCTTTTCCTAAGCTTTAATAGCACCTAATAACAAACACTCCATCCCAAATTCCAACAATTTACGATCCATTTCCATATAACCAAAAAGCGGCTACCCTATAAATTGGATCGACCCTTCCTCCACAAAGATCGCCATTAAGCGATCTCGAAGCTTTGAAAGAGCCGACGACGACATCAACCAACGACCCCATACAAGATTTAATATACCACCGTGTTTAATAATCCACAAAGCGGTTCTAACCCGTATACCGAACAAGCGGCTTGTTTTGGCTCACCGCCATTAACGCTCCTCAAAACTTCGACGGTTTAACTAAAATAGCCCCCCCCGGTATTATAGTTTGACGATTGCTTGACTAGAGTTTTAACAACTCGGCGAACACGACATCGAACAAAACAAGACAAAAGAGCAATATATAAAAAAAATGTAAAAGCAGTTTCACGGTATACACCAACATCACGAGAACTACAAATCCGGTGAAATAGCAAAATAGCTACTCACCTGTATGAACAGTTCCTACGAATTTCTCCGAGTCCGAGCTGTCGCGCTCCACCCTCCAGAAATCCAGCTTTCATCTCTGCCTCCATTTTTAATATTCTATTATTCTTCGAACCCTATTTTACAGAAAAAGTGTTTATATACTTGGGTCTAAAACCAAGCCAACCTACTTCCGACTTCGGCCCAAAACCAGGCCCACGTATCCCGAGTCCAATCCGACGAATTTTTAAATAAATAATTAATTTAATTAATTAATAAATAGATAAAAACGTATTTTAAAAATACGGGCGTTACACATATTATGCATATAAACAGTTTTTTGTCAATTGCAATAGCAATATATGTGCAGCTCGTTCACCATGCGAGAATCACATATTGTGTACAGGAAAATGAAAGGATATACGTACATCTCGGTATGTGGTTATATGTGCAGCTCGTTCACCATGCGAGAATCAATTGCAATAGCAATATATCCCCTAGAAGCGTATGCCTTGAAACAATGAGAAAATATCACGATGTTGCACATATGTAGAAACGTAGAAAGTGACTAGAAGATTTCTAAGGACAAATACATTTCAAGGATGTATCAAGATTTTAAAGTGCAAGAAACGAAAACATATTAAAAGATATTGTAAATGAATGTGTCTACCTTGATCAAAACGTCTACTACGAAGAGCATGAAGAAAATCCGATCGAAGCTTTTCAGCTGCTGCTTCATTTCCACTTGTTTGACTTACCATGTTAACACGTACTCGTCTTTCTCTTTGCTTATTCTTCACAACTCATATTTATAACACGTGGCTTCACAATTCATATTTATAACTACAGTAAGGAAGGAAGTCAAGGTTGTATCTGAAAAACCAAATGAACCTTACTAGTGGGATAAAAATCTAAAATTGGCGATGAAGAATCAGTCATCAATTCCCTGTAACACAAGGGAAGTGCATACGCACTAGAAACACAACTCTAATCACATATTGTGTTGACAACCAAGTACAATTAGCAAAAAGGATAGTCTTAAATGCAAACCTTGCAGCAGGAAATACACCCATTAACTGATCAAATGGCTTGAACGGTGTCCCAGGTGTGAAATGAATTTCACAATGCTCAATATTAAGAAAATCAGAAGAAAATGGCGCATAATGATATGGATAAAACCTGGAGAAAATAGAAATATATGAAATTCTCACTTACACCAATTTTACCCTTGTCTTCTTCATCCCAATTTCTAATTCCTTCTTATGTAAACATACACCTCTTCTTTCTATCACCATCAGCCCACCTCCTTTTCCTAATTAGACCCAGTACAATACGTGGTTTTGTTCTAAAGTGGTACACCCATTAACAATACAATCATTCAACAATATATCTGAGAAAGTCAGAGATATGAGAATTAGTTTTGCACAAATCAAAGCCAATCAAAGTTTCTCTTACCATTGTCAGGAGCATACCCCTTTGTAATAGTAGTGCATAACCCAGCACATTCCTTCAATATATTTTAAAACCTACCAGAAATAGAAAAACATGACATAAGAAACCCAAGAAGTTTGTATTTAACAGGGGAAAAGTGGGCCGAACAGATAAATCTATTTAAAAAGGAAGATGGCAGCAAACCTTAGTTACAGTATTCGCAAATGTACTACTAATACAAGCATTTAAAAACCAATATAACATAGGAACCTTAAGCAAAAATGCAAACTGCAGGCATCCATTCACTCGGTCATTGCATCACAAAAACAGAAACAGAACTGTACTACTGCAAAGGCATCCAACAACAGAAACAGAACTGTTACTAAGAACAACGCCTTGAATCATTGGAGGGAGTTGCCTTAACTGATCAACCATCAAAGCTAAAAGTGGACTCACAACCAAATTTATTCCCTCCAAAACAAGAGTCGGTAACTGATAACACAACGACTTCTTTAGTCAGTAGTCTGCAAGTTCCCTGCACGCCTACATATTTCCAGGGCACCACGTGCATCTCCTGAAATAGCTGCCACCTGAAGTGCCATTGCGAGATATTGAAATGGATGGGCAATTTATTACAACTTTGCAACTCATTATGATCATGTATATATTTACAACTAATCATAAATTGAGAAACTTGATTTTACAGTAAATAACAAAGCCAACAAAATGAATGGACTCACCTTTCTCGAAGCAAACTCTACGGCTTGTTTTTCAAATGCGTCAATGCCTTTAAGACGACTTGATATGATTTCTTGAAGCTATTGATAGTTGTAAGGGCCAAAAGACAGCCTTTGCATCCCCATTCGACTCGAAATACGAGGAAGCAACTTCTCTGGAAGGTCCATGGTATTTGCAATCCCTGGAAAAAAAAAGTATCAGCAGTTGATTTAAAAGAAACTAGAGTGGCTCAGTGGCCGCATAACAAGGGATCAAAGCAAGTACAATGAGAATAAATGGTACCTATTACAACCAGCTTGGAATTTGGCTTTGTAGGCCAATCAAGAATGTTGTATAAGACCTGCAGTCACAGAGATGGTTAAGAATTGGAAGTCCTATGATGGTGACAACAAAAAAGAATACAGAAATGCAGAGTAAAAGTTACCGATTGGTTCCTAGTCACAAGGAGATCAAGTTCATCAATGAGTAGAACACAAGGCTGGTTATCCTCTTTGCCAACTCTAGTGTCATCTGAAAACCTCTCATTTAGTAACTAGAGAGCCTTTTTCCAACCAACTTTATGTCCACTTAGTGCTTCATATATAACCTGTGAAACCAAGCCATTACTAAAAATGAAGACAACAATACAAAAAACAGCAAAAGTCGTATTACATTCATAATTCCATTACCTTGTAAATATTCTCAGGAGATGCCAATCTTAGACCATTAATTTCAACGAAGCAATATAGTATAATACTTCCTGCATCAACTTCAGATCTTAGATTCCTCATCACTGAAAGGACACTCATGGTCTGCAATAGAAAGCAGATAGAATGCAAATTAGCACACCTTCAGATTATGGTCAGGGGTTGCAAAACCATGGTTTTCACTCCATGAGGGAAACCGAAAAGAAAGTAAATACTCGTGATCACAAGCTTGAGAGACTAAAACAATAATTAATCTCCCAGCCACATAAAGAATAAAACACAGAGAAAATGGTCTTGAACCTACCTTGCCAGTTCCAGGAACACCATGGATATAAAGGCAACGCCCTAGGCATTGATCATCACAGATTGCGCCTTTGACAAATGCAGTTATATCATCCATTTCTCTGGCATATACAAACAAACTCGTTATTAAATCTAAAAGCACAAAATAGCAACCTACATTATCTAACACCTGCTACATACTTATTTCTGCAAGGCAGATGTTTAGGTAGAGTAGCCAACAACAATGTTGCTTGTGCTTTTTCCAGCACAGATTGCTTGCGAAATCTCACATGCTCTGGTATCTTTTTTGACCCTATTTTTTGAAGTCCATAGATCTGCCCTTTCCATGAGTTCTGCATGCAAAGACAACGTGATAAGCATTAACATTTGGGTACCCCTCAAATTAAGGATGCAAGAATACAATAAAAGAGATAAGTGAACGCACTGCAGCCAATTGATGAGTAGGCAGTCTCCCAGTAAATGATCCCTTCAGGTCTTCTTTCTCTAAGTCCAAGTCTTTGTCCTTATCAGAGCCTGAATCCTTACAGGAATTCCATTCTTCATCATTGTCAGATCCTCCATCATCCTAGCACACGATAAGATACAAGTACAATTAAGTTTCACAATGTAATTCCTAGAGAACAGTTTCCTATACATTTTATCTTTTTGTATAGTTCTGGAATTTGATTAGAAAAATGCATGCACTAGACAAAATAATCATGACGTAAGCGAACAAAAGAGGTTGAATGAGAAAAAATTATTGTCAATGACGTAAGCAGGCACTAATGCACTATCAATGTAGATGTACTTACAGTGACTGGCCTGCAGAAAATTCCCATCTCCACATCACGGACTGGTTGGAATTTTCTAGATTCCAAGAAAAACCTCCAGAAAACTCCAACCTCTCAGGCTACGAAAAATTCTCACCTTCAAGAAACTATCAAGAGATTCAGTGTTCGTTGGAAGAAAAAAAAATGGATAATTATCAAAGTAACAAGGCTATACGCAATACTTACCAAACACTTGAATTGTAGACACTATCTTATTCAACTTGGGAACTAAATCTGCATATTCTTGTGTTTCAAGGGACAAGTGAGGTTGCTTTCACTTCATAACCTGCAAAAACCAATCAGTTCCACCTTTTCCCTCCTCCTTTATCTGGGCTTGGGACCAGCAACACAAATATCTAGTTTGCATTGGCAGAGCTAAAAAGGGGTTAGATTAGTACAAAGAATCCCGCCACCTGAAAAAGTAAACAAACAACCACATAATTGCAAGTACCACATATAGCACAACCAAAATATCTATAAAACAAGCTCATCCAACGTATAACACAACCAAAATATCCATAAAACAAAATAACACATCAGAAGTATCCATAACAAAACAACGTATCCAGAAAGCAAAGTAACATGTCCAAAATCCTGACTTGACTAATACAAAATAAAATACTTCCAAGTCCAAGATGAAAATAACACTATGTGTCTACTAAAAAGGGGGAAATGGCCTTTAACAACGAGGGGGGAGAAACTGCAAAAATTCCTTAGGCCAAATAACATGTCCCTGCCCAACTTGACCAAGGGTACGAAAGTGATTATAGGGCTCAGGCAAATCGCAAGAACCTGATGTCGCCTCAATGTAAACCAAGAATTTTCCATCCCCAAAGTTATATTTCCAATCTTAAATGTTGGATCAACTTTTTTCACCCTCCCGGATGCAACCTTTCTCAAGGGCCAAAAGGCTCTCACATTGACTTCAACATTCATGTAATCGGGTGTCCTTCAAAATAGATAAAAATAAAATAAAATAACATTAGTTAAAATTTTAAATACACAAACCATTAAATTTTACTATTACTATGAGAATAAAATAAAGTCATACGTATTCGTACCTGAGAGAATATATCATGTGATCCAGAAGAAAAGGGTCCAACAGGGGAATTACATGTGGTGGCATCCGACGGACAAGATTGATCTTGCAGACCGTCGTTTCATTAATCGATTTACTTTTCCATCAATTGAGTCCTTGACTCATCAATTTTCTTTTCAAACTGATTTTTAACTCCTCGGTGACCTTAATCTCATTTTTCGATATCTCTTCCTATAAGGAGGCGAATGCTTAAATGAAGACTTAGAGACACGGAACCAATGACCCGCATGCGCCCTCTTGAGTCTTTACCAACAACCTGTGTACTTGGAGATTTTAATTCGAGGAATAAAAATAAAATTGAGCAAACTATAAATTCATACCTCTGTCATAACATCATTGTCGCATACTTCAAAGTCGGAGTTGGAGGTCGTGTTAGAGTTCAAAGGGGAACGTTGAGAAATCTTATCCAATTCAATGGAAAACATAAAAAAAATATAAAATCATATAGATAACACAGATGTATCACTGATTAAGCATACACTAATATATATATATATATAAGTGATGCATTGACTAAGCATCCAAGAAAAAAACATATAAAATAAAAACTTACTGCCAAACTCTGTTGTTGGGGTGTACCAGTGTGTGCATTTCTACGTACATATCACCCCGATCAACTTCTTCCACTGACACACCTTGTTCCTTTGCAATTTTACGGCGATAAAATTATATTGGTGTCCTCCCCCCCACAGTTTGGTTCAATTTGCATTGCACGGCTCTGAATATTTCTCGCACTTAATGCCTACATAACATACACAAATTAAGTTACAGTTTGCTTTGTATCTTATAAGCTAGTAAGGACAGTGCATATCGTATAGTATATCGTTAGAATGTCTAAGATAGTACCTTAAATTCATCTGAATGACAATGATTCACAAAGGCTTTCCAATCCTCCAAAGGGATTCCGTCTGGTGCCTTCATTTTCACAATTTCTGGATCCTTACCAGCAACATATTTCTTTTTCAGTTCACCCTTGTGGCTCCTCCATGCGGTCATGACTTTATCCCGAACATACTTACAGTCTACCCCCTTGTCTTCGTCACCATTAACAAATACAAAAGTGTCGTTCAAGATTTTAATGATTTTGTTATAGTGAGTTCCTTTACTAAGTTTCATCATAGTTGGTCAATCCTTATAGAAGCATGGGATCTTAACGGTCCGCAAGGCGAGCAGCTTCACTAGATAGCCTGCTGACACCTTCTTCAGGAAAATCAGGCTGGTTATAGATATTAAGCCAAAGTTCAATTCTTTACCCCTCTTCCAAATGATCGGATATAGGTAAAGTAGGACCTCTAGTGTTATCTGAGCGCGGTCGTGAAGTAGCAGACCCACCTGATAATGCAAAAACTGATGATGTTATTCAAGGATGAAATGGAAATAATTAACTTAATCAGATAATTATGAATTATTAACTAATTACAGTGTTAGTGTTGGGGAGTCCTCTAGTGGGTGATTTGAATCACGGGGATGTGCTACTAGCCATAGTACAAAGCGATAACTAAACACCGCAAATTAAACAAGCACTTGCATATCTGATTAAGTTAATAATCAATACAATAAGGATCAATGTACAAATAACAAAAATGAATTGAAATTAGTCAAAATGTGAAACACTAACTTAAAAGCGTGAACCACTAATTTAAATATGAATTCAGAAAAAGTAGCAAAACAGTTTAAATATGTAATTCTCGAACAAAAGACTTCATATAATAAAATAACATCTCATTTCTTTCTAGGTCTTTTTCTTGGTTGATAACCTCAACAAAGAAGCAACCATATTCTCTTCATTAAAGATCAACTCATCCTCCATCGTTGCGGAATGATAGGCCTCATGAATCCATTCATCCACAACTATATTTTTCGACACTACTCTTGTTGAGTCCATATCGAGTAAACCTTTCTTGGAACCTCAATAACCACATGCCAATCAAGATTATTTGGGTCTTTAGAGTAAAAGACACGGGATACATGCTTTCGAGAAGAATGAATGGCTCGTCATTCATTTGAGATGAACCAAGCATATTGGATAGATTGACCAACAACAGTTTTGACTCGTTATCCACCTTTACACCGTTTGGGAGCTTAACCCAATCACACTTGAATAACACCGGGTTTGTAATCAGTATTTGGGTACTCAATTGAACAATTTTCCTAAGAACACCATAGTATTCAGCAGATGCTTCTATAGGATTTTTATCCTTAGCACTTTCGGCGAAAGGTAGTTGGGCACTTGGTGCAAACTCCATTTGTTTTGGTTTCTTCTAGTCAACTCATAATCTTTGGTGACAAATAAAAACCATTGACTGCATACTTCTCATATGTTATAGCAAAACGTCTTTGGTCCCCTTGCTATTTCTATAAACTCGTCATCTTTCGGGTTTTGAACATCAAGTTGTCTCCTTAACCATGGCATGAACTCATCTTTTTCAGGTACTTTGAACTGGCCAGACTTTCTTCCTGTGTTTCTCTTGCAGACCTCGAGGAAGTTATTGTAACTCTGATTTCAATATCATTAATAAAAAGCACAATAAATAATATAAAAATGTCTATTTGGTAATTGAAAAATACATACACGTAAACTACAATAGACTTACTTCTCCCACATTTCATACTTTGGATGACTTTTCAATATCCACTTACGTGCTTGCTCCCACTCAACACCCTCTAAAATCTAACGTTTACTTGGACCAAGAGGACCTACTTCATCAACTTCATCGAGCAAACCAGGAGGCATTGTTACCTCAAAACCCTCGGTGCACTCTTCTAGCTTTTGAAGGAGGCCACCCCCTCCTTTGTATCCTCCATAGTATATCATTGTCTCCTCCTTCAAGTATCGCTCAGCAATGCAACCTTTTGGGCGTGCTTTATTCGTAACATAATCCTTGTACTGCTTCATTAACCTTTAAATAACAAAACTTAAATAGAAAGTACGAGAAATAAAACCAAATAATCATGTGAAAAGTTTTTGATCTAAGTATACCTTTCAAAGACATACATCCATCGATAGAACACTGGTCCTAACACGCGGGCCTCATAGGCTAAATGAATGGGAAGATGCATCATTATGACAAAAGTTTACGGAGGACACATCTTCTCAAGCTCACATAAGGTTCTGGCCATACCCATCTCAAGTATAACCAAAGAATCAACATCAATTCTCCTCGAGCATAAAGCACGGAAAAAAGTACAAAAACTCAATATAACAGCCCGGGCCTCCTTCCGATCTTTATATGCGTGTTGGATCAATACAGGAAGTAGATGTTGCATTATAATGTGATAGTCATGAGACTTCATCCCTTTGAGTTCCATGGACCCCTCCTTGACAATAATCCTCCAATTGCTACTAAAACCAACAGTGCAGCAAGATGTTTCTTAAGGTGGTAAAAAACAAAGATTTCTCGTCAGGTGTAAGACAGAACACTCCACGCTTTTTACGATTATTGTCTGTCACCCAATACTTCTTCTTTATCCCCAAAGGTTTCAAGTCTTTGCGTGCATTGAGATCATCTTTGGTTTTTTTTGTGTCCAACATCAAAGCAATAAGAATTTCACATACGTTTTTCTCTGTGTGCATCACATCAATGTTATGAGGAACGGGGAGTTCTTCCCAATATGGAAGAAGTTTAGAAAATATTGACTGCTTCAAAAAACTAGAATCACTGTCCACATCTTCCTCATCCTCAGAGTCACCACCTCCCCGTTTCCTTTTCTTTAACTTTCTCCATTTCACTTTGAGATTATGAGTTAACTCTTTAACCTTCCCCCCAGACAGACGTAGGGGTTGTGACCTAAGCTCTTCTTCCTTGTTGAAAGTAGATTCTCTCACATCAAATCTATTTGGATCTAATTGCGGCAAAAATCATCTATGACCAAGGTAAACATTTTTTCTCCCATGAACAAGTCTCACAGTAGATGTATTTAGACCACAAAGGGGACAAGCATATCTCCCCTTAGTCCACTACCATAAAAACGAGTTTACCCGACAGACGCTATAAAGAATAGCCGACAGTTTCTGTCTGTGGGAAGTTACCTACGTATTTCGTCTGTCGGGTAAAATCTGAAGGTCTGTCGGGTAAACTCTCTAAGTATTCTATGGGTTTTAGATGTGGCCGACGGTGTTACTAGAGTTACTAACCCTCGGATAGGGTGACGGTTTTCACTAGTTGGTGAGTTCCGACGGATTTAATAAATTTCCCAACTATTGTTTAATATTTTGTAGCCGCGGGGTATCTTCCAACCAATTTCAACTGTCGGCATACCTTTCCCAATTATCAGGCGCCAAACTAATTTCGTTAATTTCGTTCCCACTAAATTTATTTGGAAAAATAAAATAATAATAAGAAAAAAAAAACCTAAAATCTATTTTTCCTCTCTCCCTCACAGTTGCTGCCGCTTCAACTCTCCTTCCCACTCCAAAAGGTAACGTGCACTCTCTCTTTCTCTCTCTCTCTCATTCTCACACTCTCTCCCACTCCAAAAGGTAACGTGCCCTTGTATTTGAAGGAGAAGTCTTTGCGGTGAAGAAGAAACCATGTTTCTCTTTTTCAGGAATTATGTTTTATTTTAATTCAGTGGTTCTCTTTAAATGTTTTCAGTGTCTCTTCAAAAGAGAAGTCTTTGAAAGTACGCTTAACATGATTTGAGAAATTAAAAAATATATTAGGCTACAACCTATCAAATAAAAAGTTATACGTCAACTCTTCCATTTCTATTTATGGAAGTATTAGAATTTGAAAGGAACATTGCCCTATGGAAGATGGAATCAATTAATCTTTCAGTCTTGCGCTGTTTCAGGAAATCGATCAGCCTGCTTTAATTCCGCATATAGCTGAAGCTAGCTCTCTCAAATATCCTTACGAAGTTCTTTTCAGGAGCTTGCACAAACTACTGATGGATACAGCTACTTCAGAGTACGAAAAAATATTTTTAAATCTCTTAGCGTCTTATATCAAATGCAATAGTTTCTAAATAGTGCCTTGTGATTTTTTTCTCATTCTGTAGGTATGTGTTCTGTAATGATTTGTTTGGGGAAGAGTCCATATTCTATGACATATTTGCAGGTAATAACAGTACATGTGCATTAATTTCTCTATTGAATTTTTTCCTTAATTCCTTCTCTGTTGAAATTTGCAGTGCTAGAAAGGATAATCATGTTGTTTTCCAATCTAAATTACATTTGACCTTTTCCTTTTGGATATTGATATTTATGTTTATAACAGCCTTCTTATAGGGTGGTGATATATAGACCCACTATATTTTCTAACTAAACCCACTTTTAAAATTTTAGACTAAAGTGCTCATAAATTGAGATCTACACCCACTTTATTTATTTAATTTTCTTTTATTTGCTATTTTTTGTTCTCATTTGTTTTTCCCCCACCCCAAGTTACCAACATGCTAAATTGGATGACATGATTTCATAGAACTGTAGTGTTGGCAGTGATCAATATGGGTTTTGGTTGTGAGAATCAATATTCTTTGTTTTGTCAATCTGTAGATTTTACTTTGTGAAAGAGTTACTTGTGTGTGTTGATTGACTTTTGAGTATTGTTATGACAAATATGAATTAATAAGGTTCAACCGTATGAACATAAATCAAGTAATTTGTTATTGGAACTAGTGATAATTCTTATATCCTTAAGCTATAACTATCAGGAGTCGTGGAATAGTGCTCACAGTTCTATGTTGCGAATCGATTAATGTGCATAGTGTTTCATGATGTTGTGAATCAGGTGGTTTGCGATTTCTTGTATGTTTTAGTTTCTCTATTTGTATGTGTACTGTCTTACTTTGGTTGTTAATTGTTTTTTTTTTGTTTTCAGTCGAGTGAAGAGGCTTCGGAAACAATGAGGTTACTTCTAGAAGGAAATATAAAGGTAGACCAACATAAGATAAGTTTTGATTGTTAATTTGTACCCACAGAGTAAGTAATATTGAATTTCCATTTCCTCATTCCCACACCTTTTGTAGTGTTTTCGTTTTCATTTTTTGTTTCTCATTTTTGGTTTTTGTCTGCTTAGATACTTTTGCTGGATTCTCAACGATAAAACCTGCTGATTTGGATCAAAAGAGAATCAGTTTCGATTTTATCGATTCCCCCGTCTCACCTTTTCTGCATTTCATCTTCGTAATCTCCATTCCTTTATTAATAAGAAAGATTAATTAGAGATCTTAACTAAACCAACTGTAATTGTTTCTTTCTTTGAACTGATCAAATTCTTCATTACTAAAAAAATTTCAATTTCATTTCCAAATGGCTTTATCAATGCCTTGTATCAACTCTGTCTATGCCGATCTGCGTCACTAGTAATTCTTTTTCTTACTCTCTGTTTCCATTTTTTGTTCATTTAAACTAGACAGTGATGACTTAATTATTATTCCTTTTTTTTTTGAATGGGTAAATTTGACAAAGATGAAGGTTGTTGGCGTGTCGAATGTAAGACACGTGTTTTCAAAGGAGAGAGGAAATAATGGGTTTCTCAATGCTAAGAAGGTATATAATTTCGTGACCTTTCTTAAATTTTAATTAATGTTTGTGCTGCACCTGGTTATTGTTGGCTCTGCAGTCTTCTGGCAGGATAACTATGACTGTAGCAATAAATGTTTCTTGCTTTAAGGGTGTATCAATGGCCCCTCCAGATCCAATTCTTAGAGTTTCTGAAGTGTTTAGAGTAGACACAATCTCGGAGTTGGTGCCTACATGTGGTTAATTATGGAGATGCTGCCGTCATGCCTGGCTTAATTGATGTCTAAGAAGCTAATTTCTCCCTCTGTCTTGTATGCTTGAATGTAATTTTCCTTTGAATTCACTTGTATTTGCATACAGATTTCATGTAGTTAAGTTCATCACAATTATTATGTCGATGAGGCTAAGGAGACATCAATAGTGAATTGAGGCGTGAAGTAAAGGCGAATAGGAATCGTGAATTTCTGATTGTTTTATATTGGTGGAAGGAGTGGGGCATCAGTACTCTTTTTAGGGGTCATGAAGTTGGTTTTGGGACTAGTTTTTGGGAATTCATTTGTGAGGATATTGAGTCAGTTTCCTATTGGGATTTTGGGAGTGCTTCTGTTATTTTCTGGGATTGAATAAGCTATGGCTGCAAGAGATATGAACAGTAAAGAAAAGTCTTTTGTAATGTCGGTTTGTGCTGCAGTGTCTTTAACTGGGTCTAGTATGGCTTTGGGTTTCGGATGTGGGATTTTACTGTTTTTGGTTTTGAAGTTGAGAGAGATGAATTGCTATGTAGGTGGTGGTGGATTTTTCAAATCAAGGCCTTCTGATGCTGAAACTAGTGTCAATTCTTAAGAGTTGTTGTATACGTCCCCTTGGGGGGCTTGGCCTGGTAGCTAATGTAGTGGTGTTATTCAGTGAAATGAGCCGAGCATTGGAGCAAGAGAAGTCTCTCCTTAGTAACTATGAATATGTATCACTAGCATAATCTGCTCAATCTTTAAACTCCTCTCACTTTATGCCTTTTTTAGTTTTCACTGTAGTTCTTGTTAATCCTATATCTCTATGTTATCCTATATTTCATATGTAGAGCATGCTTTTAGATATGTGCATTTTCTTGGTGTTTACCACCTATTTATACCCCCAAATGTTCACAACATGCCTATATATATGTAGGATCATATTACTTGATCATTCCACCTATTTAGAAATATTATATTGTGCACTGTGCCTTAGTTAGGGCAAAGCAGGTTTAAATTACATGTTAGGATTGCTTCTTATTTAACCACAATGGTGAGGAACAACTAAGGTCTCATTTATTGTTTATAGGGAGACAGATAAAAACACTTGCCTTGCTCACTTTGTAAAGTAGCGAGGGCTTCTGGGAGTTTAATTTGTTAGTGTTGTTTTAGTGAGCATTTATGTACAAATATATTTCTTGTACTTATTTTTTTTTTTTTGTGTTATTGTTTCAGGAAGGAATGTTGATGGTAGAGATATCGTGGACGGTTCAATTTGCTAAGTATGGTCCAAATGCCGAACCAATGTAAGTTACTGATTTGTGCTTGATTATTTTCGTAATTGAATTTAAATTCATGATAACCAATCCAAAGCTAAATTATTAAGTTGATTCATCCTGTGAATAGTGTACTTGTGTATGGCGTGTCTGCACACCAGGGCACGCCTAGGCTCATGCCATGCCCCTAAGGCTTAACCCTGGTGCCAAGTGTCGCTGTGACTGCATAGATATCTATAATCTTTACTTTTATGTCATAAGTAGCACTCTAAATTTTACTTTTTGTGTTTTTTCTTTCAATAGTAAGAAAGGAAGAGTGATAGAAACCTCTCCAAACCCAAGAGGTAGGTCAAGAAGTCGCAGCCCTCGACCAAGGTAGTCATTCTTGCATTAAAACTTGATTTTGTTCTTGTATTTAAATATGGGATATGGATGGATGTTCGTTCTATGTACTAGTTTATAGCATTTAATTTAATTTGATTTGTTTTTCTTTTTGTTTGTTTGTGGGTTAGAGTTCAAAAACATGGTTGAGCGGGTGCTGAGAAATTGATTTTTGTGTTAGGGTTGCACAACGTTGAATTATTCTAGGCTCCATCTTTGGTTCGCTAAACCGTCTTTAGTCATTATGTGATCTGTGCTGGATTTTTCGAGGTATGTTTTTTAATAATTACTAGATCTTTTTTAATATTTTCTTGGATAATTCAACGTTGAATTATTCCAAGCAATATCGCATAATTGGCTTAGCACAAATTAACAAAACCGTGTTGTGCATACATTTTCTTTTACCTTATAGTAGTGATGAAGATTTATGGACTTTCATTTAATTAAGTACTAGAAAAAAAGGGATGTGTAGGGTGTTTTCTTTTACCTCAGCTACTTCTAGTTGGTTCCACAACTCCCAAATGTCGTGCACTATCAAGTACTACCAAAAGGACTAACTTGGTTGCATAAAGTAGTTTTGGTCTTAGTTACTTTGTTAGCTACCCAAAGATTGATTTTACATATCTAATTAATCTTTTCACGTTGGGTGCTTATCAAGTACCACCAAAAGGACTAACTTGGTTGCATAAACCTCGATTGTGTATTCTGATATGGCTCTAGTAGTAGTAAGGTAGTAGCATTCAAATACCTTTTACTAAATATTCTCTTATTTGACATTCAATCAAGGATCTGAAGATGCAAAAAACTGTTGGTGACAATCTTAATTTTCACTCATATTTTGAATTCTGTAGAGAGGGAGGCAAGAATGCAGTACACCTGCATCCTTTAAACTGGATTTTTTAAGCTTTTTAACTGAATTCGAAGCTTATCTATATGGATCTATTATTACTTTATTAAAGGTCTTGCATCATTCTTCTTCTATAGCCTGTTGGCGTTGTTGGAGCGATTACACCATGGAACTTCCCTTTAGCAATGCTCACTTGCAAGGTATACTCTCTAGTTTAACCCATTTTGCATATAGTTTGAGATTTTGAATATGGATACCTTTTTTGTTTTTGCTTGATGCCTTTATGCCTTTTTGAAGATCATAAGCTCTCTATTTATGTTGTTTCAGTCACTCCCGCTTCTAGCTTGTGGTTGTACAAGAGTTATCAAGCCTCCTCAACTTTTACGGCGGCTTTAGCGGTGGTGAGCTTTCTCTTCAAGCTGGCATACTACCGGTAAACTTTACTACCTATATTTTACAACGATGGCCACATTGTCGTCCTTTTAGTTCCATGCTTTCTTTTTCACACGACAATTTATTTTTTTTATTTTTTTCTTTCCACTGGCCATTTATTTCTTGTAGACTTTTAGTCAATTAAAAACTTGAAACTGAACCAATTGAACTTTTCGTGTATTAGAATCCTTTGGTTTTACTTGATTTGATGAGTTTTGCAATTGGCATCAACTGAAGTGAACTGTTTTGGTGGCTTCAAAGAAATGCTAAGTTTGATTCTCATTACTTATGTTTTGACCAAGTTTTAGACTACTACTAGTTTTAGCTATGAAATTGACTGACTTTTTCCAGGGTGCCTTCTTTCGGTAGTTTTGTTTTTCAGATCTGTACGCAAGTCCGACTACCTGGCTATGCGTCATGGATTCATTAGTGTGAGTTTTTGTCTACAACAAATCGTCAGATTCCTTCATTTTTGTTTTGTATTGTGCTAAATTTTTATTCTTATAGGTTCATTTATCCCCTGGAAGTAAGTTCAACTTTCAAAAATATATCAAAAGGTCATTAGAAGACGATTTCAAGATAGTTGTTGGAATTAGGTATGACATTACTGGTTGTGGTTCTATCGTAAACTTTTCTAGTTGTGTTGGTTTTTGATAATGGATTTCTAATTATGCATTTTAATTTCAGAATCGCTCCATGATGTCAACAAATCCTTTTTGCTATGGCCTTTCGGTTGTGGTATTTTTGCTTCAATGTGTTCTTCTTGAGCTCACATCTTTAATCAAACATTTTTCTGGTTATTTATATTCTCAATTCAAATTCAATTTAAGATGCGATCTTTTCATTGGATCATATTGTTATTTCCGGGATGGCAGCGTTGTTGTGGATAGCCGTGTTTCCTCTACTTGTAAGCAATTTTATGTATTATGGTAGTAGCTTTCCTAACTAGTCTTTGAAGTTCAATCTCACCTGAATCGCTTGGCGGGTGCAATCTTAGGAGTGGGAACAAAGCTACAAGCTATTATAACACAGATGGCTCTTGAAATCCAAGATAGGCATGCAGTTGTCCAAGGACGCAGAGAGGGCGCACAAATAGAACTTAAGGCTTTTGATTATATTTTGGTTAGTGTACAAACTTCAAACATTCTTCCAACACATGTTTTTCATTCTGTTTTGATTAGCAAGTTTCTTACATTCAAACTTAAGGCTTTTGATTCTGTTTTGATTAGCAAGTTTCTTACATTCTTCCAGCACGTGTTTTTGTTTGGGTATTTTCATGGGCAGGGATTTTTTATTTGGGTATTTTTAGGTACTTATAGCTAGAATAGAACAGTTATAATTATTTCTAGTTCATAAGAGAGTACTTCATGATCTTCTTCTTCTTCTTTTTTTTTTGGTCAGCAAAACTCACTTCAAGATCTTGGCAAATGGATTACCAACTTGGTGAGACGCTTTGGACCTTAGTGATTTTGTTAAAGGGTTGAATCACTACCAAAAAAACGACTTTACCCGACTGACTCAAGAAAGATTACCCGACGGTTTATAACCATAGGAAGTTACCAACGCCTTTTATCCGTCGGGTATTAGTTGGCCATCCGTCCATTGATTTCTCGGGGGGTATTCCAATTGTTTTATTCTGTCCGACGGTTGCACGAGAGTTTTTAGCTATCGGCTAGTTCGATGGGCTTTAACTATTGTTTATTTCCAACGGTGGCAGTAATTCTTAACCGTCAATATATCTATTCAATTATCAGGCGGCAAAGATTTCACTTCCCACGACTAAAATTTCATGAAAAATTAAACCACCCTAAAATTAAAATAATCTAAAACTGCCGAGTTTTCAACTTCTCCTTCTTCTACTGTTATTTGCTTCTACAATAGCTGCTGATTACGTTAGACCATTACCTCGTGAAACTCTTGAATTTCATTGGCACCACAGACACCCTTCTCAACCTGAACAGGTAATTTCAATGTAACTTTATCAAGAGATTGTTTATTAGATGAGCTTACTTCTAATACAAAGTCTATACAGAATAGAGGCAACTTAAGTTTTCTAAAATCTTTTGTGTTGTTATTCTCGACAGACGCTTTAAAATGCCTTGTCACCGCATACAAACTTGGAGGTCTTTGGGTGAGGAAGTGATTTTGATCCGAAGGGAAAAGTGAGAATGAGGTATTTGCCATTATTTTTCTTGAATTTATAGTACCATGGCTAAACCTGAACCTTTTTAATACCAGTACGAACAGGTGGATTGTTTTATAGCGTTGAATTGAAATGCTGTAAATATATTAAAAGATTCTCATAAATGTATGTGAAACCTATGTTGGCAGATCATGCACTTTTGCCAAAGTTTTATGAATGAGCTATACCGATATTTGGGTCCTGATCAGGTAACAAGACAATGATGGCTATATATATTCCTTTATCCAAATCTTTCGTTTCAAGCATCAAACGCAAAAATAGACATGAACCTCCTTTCTTTATTTTTAGATAGTGGATGTAAAACTGTCAAACAGGAAGTTTACCTTCAGGTGTTTTGTCTACAATGAAATTTCAGGATCTTCCTGCAGAAGACATGGGTGTTGGTCTGCGGGAGATGGGTTACCTGTTCAGACAATATAGGCGTCTAGCTGGTCATTTTCAGGTAAAGAGTTCTACTAACATACTTTACTGATTCTCATCTATGACTTTATCTAACAAGATATGGCTGTTGGCATGGAGTTCTATTACCCTGGAATCTCGATACATAATTTACGTATTCTTTCTTGCTCTTATAATGTTATTTCTCAGGAATATATTTTCCTATAGTTTCTGATTTTCTGATTGGAAACAAAAAAAAGAAAAAGAAAAAAGTGACCGTTGAGCTTGACAAACAATATGAGTTTTATACAGTAGTACTTCCTTTTGTAAATTCTAACTGCCTTAAGCATGGGTAAGGGTTTCAAACAAAGTATATTCTAACTGCCCAGGATTGGTTAGAGATATGAACTTGAGGGTCGTCCAGAATGGGGAGATTGCATGCTCAATTTCTATGTGCTAAATGTAGTTAAAAAGGTTACTTAAGATTTCAGATGTACTTATGCTGGAAAGAGGAGAAAACAAAGAGGTACTTAAGAATTCAGATGAAAGAAATCTGTCCTGCAATTTCTGTATTTCAGTTAGTTTATGAGTTTCAGAGCTGCACATTTACCTTACAGTATCTTCCAATTGAAGGTTTGTCTGCCTTCAATAAAGTTACTGCTGAATTGCTATTAGAGCTGACAATCCTGTCTATGTACATAAGCGAGATGCAATCATTTCTGATATATAATTTTGATTCCTTATTTTCAGGTTGCTACTGTTCAAGGTCTTTCAGGGGCCAGTTCTCTCCGTCTTGCTTCCGACTTATAGAAAGATACTTCCCTGGCTCGAAGTGTTGATATCATCTCCAACTTTTTCAGGTAATCACAAGAACATTTTCAATGATTCAAGAGTTTTGTGGTCTGAATATCGATATTATGATCCCAAGATAGTTGGTCTAGATTTTAGTGGAATGATATCAGACGTAAAGGTGATATGATGCAGGGAATGTGGAAGACCCTTGCTGAGAGATTTTTCATGTGGCTAGGGGGGTTCCGCTCATCTGAGCTTCTCAAGTACATGCATTGTCTTCTCCTTGTACCCATTAATATTCAGTGATCATGCAATGGCATGCACATGGATCATAAGTAAGTTTTACTACGATATTATCTGATTTGTCATGTAGGAAATTTTCTTCCTTAATTTGTTATCTGTATGATATACCTGATTTGTCATAATCATGAACTTAAAAGATCTATTTATCGGTCTTTCACTGCAGGAAGGGAGGGAATTCTGTCGGAGGCATCACACCTTCTTGACATAGGCCTTCTTCCAAATTCAAATTCTGCAACTCGAGCAATTGGTTACAGACAAGTATGGAATATCTAGTCTATTTTTTTTATTGGTTTGCAAATTGGGGACATTGGGACATTAGGCCTCTTGATAGGTGGGAAGGGCATTTTAGTTGCATCAATTGGAAGACTTTTCGGTGTTTCAATGATAGCAGCAATAGGAGTAGGCCTTCTGCTTGCACATGGCGGGGAATTCGCATTTGTAGCTTTTGGAGAGGCTGTTAATCAGGTTTGTTTTTCATGCCTTAGGTACATTTCTTGTAAGTATTATTTCTTATAGTCTGAAAAGAAACGTAAATGCTCATTTGCTCTTTATGGATAATTTCTTCGATGCGAAATTCGTTCGAGTATTGAACGCAGACAAGAGAATGTTACATGCATATGTTCTACATGGCTTTGATTCTTTGCGGCTCACCTTTATAGGTCAGAGTAAGACCTTTATGGAATTTAAAATGGGAGATGAAGATGTTTTTAAGGATTCAAGACACCACTTTTAGCACTCTATTCTAAGTGTTGGCTTTGAGTCAACCTCAAAATTGTTGGCGTTGTGTTTGCTATCTTCTTATAATGGGAGGACGTGGAGTTTCTGAGAAAGAGAAAGAGAGTGCATGTAAAGCAAAAAGGAGGTCATGGAGTTTCTGAGATGGAGAGTCTTTCCTTTGCTTTCACTTGTCATATCTTTTTTGCTCTTCTACATCAAAACTTCCTCCAAGCTAACTTTTCTTCTTTATCTTGTGCTGTTCCTTTTTTGTTGTTACTATATTGATACTTGTTTCTTAAAAGTTTCTTGCCGTGAATCTTTATGTATGTATGTAGGCCAAGTAGTTTATTTGGTAAAGTTTATTGGAGTCTTGTTACCACAAAACGAGGTTCAGAACCCGCCAGAACCCTGATGAATACCCTGTGTTACATGGGCACTGTGATCTTACGTTTAAAAAAGACAATGTAGACAATGTAAAAAAGATTGGTGGGCTAAGTCTTGATGAGGTACAAAACACAGGAAAGCTGCTCCTTTCGATATCTTATTTCGTGGCATTGTTTTTGTTTTTGGTCTTTACAAAACAATGAGCTGCTTATTATCAATAGTTCTGTTGGCTTTCTTTAGCATGAGATTAGTCTTTTATCATACTAGATAAATTGTTTGTTGAAATTATAAATGTAAACATGAGAAAAGTTATTACAACCGTTATTAAAAAAAGGTTTGGACAAAAGAAAATTTCCAAAAGAAAGTTGTTATTGACGAGTAATGCCATATAATTGGTCTTACATTATTTGTAACTATTTACTCAAACCATTTAACAGATGAACTACTGTAGCTTTACCCTTGACTTCTCAATACTATAACTGATCAGAACCCTATCTTTCTTGCAGTTGGCAAGGGAAACCATGTCTTTTTGGGTGAAAGCTTTCTCAGAGGACACAGCAAAAAAGACTGGAAAACTTTGGGTTCATCCAATTCAGACCTGGAGGTAGCATTTCAAGTTGTTAAGCATGTTTAGACTTTGGATTTTCTATTGCCACCACACTTAACCAAGATTCGCTAGAGTTTATGATGCATAGTTTTCCCCAATTGAAAATTTCTTGGTGACTTTACTAACTTTATTACATCCATTTTATGTGGAGTATCTCGGTGACTAATGATTCTTCTTATTTTCCATAGGTGAATACCATGGAAATAATCCCGAAATGTCAAAACTGCTCCATAAAGCAGTTCGCCAAAAGAATGAAAGTGCATTTACAGTTTATCAGCAGCACTTGGCTAACTGACCTGTGAATGGGAGTTATCAACGCTTCTTGTTTGACTGGCGCATCATAGTATTGAGCTTGTTAAAATTCTCCTAAACTTAATTAAGGAATCTTGATAGATATATATATATTATCTGTTTTCTATATAGGTTCTTCGAGACCTACTTGAGTTCAAAAGTGACCGGCCTTCAATTCCAGTAGGGAAGGTTGAATTTGCAGCTTCCATTGTTCAATGCTTCTGCACTGGAGGAATGTCACTTGGAGCAATTTCAAGAGAAACTCCAATTCGTTGGAGCCCACTTACAGACGTTGTTGACGGATACTCTTCAACACTTCCACATCTTAAGGGCCTTCAGAATGGGGATACCGCAACAAGCGCAATCAAACAGGTGATGTCACCGAAAGCTGTCTAATGCATCTTCTAGTTCACATGACTCTTTGTCCCTTCTGCATGGATGTTTGTTTCAAATATTGTATTTTGCTTTATTTCTGTCAATCCCAACACATTTGAAGCATCTTATGTTTTTCATTTTTTGTATCAATTCATTGTCTGACCAAAACTTGAGGCATAGTTGTATCATTCAAATGTTAGGTGCCTTCCCTGTGATAAGTTAATTTGTTTTTCTGTTTTTTGGATTGGTACATATAGATATGTATTATATATATAAACAGAGGTTATAAGCAGTAGGATGAGATATCCTAACATAAAACAACAACAAAACAGAGAAAACAAAAACGCACTAATCATAGCCTAACAAGGATTCCCATCTGAACACAAATTCACCGTAAGGAGTGTCACACCCTTTGAAAACGTTTTTGGGTAACTCTTTTGAGTTTGACAAAACACAAACAATTTCATAAGTACCAACTCTTCTTAAGCCCAGTTATCAAATATATTGTTTTCTCAGGTTGCTTCAGGACGTTTTGGTGTTACCCCAACATTCTTGGTAAATGCTGATCAGTTAGAAATCAAAATCGCTCAAGGTGCAAAGCCTGGGGAAGGCGGCCAGCTTCCTGGGAAAAAAGTCAATGCATATATTGCAAGACTTAGAAATTCCAAACCTGGAGTTCCACTTATATCGCCACCTCCCCACCATGATATTTATTCAATTGAAGATCTTGCTCAATTAATTTATGATCTTCATCAGGTGAGAATTACTTATTCATCTATTTCTTTGTTTTTTTCTGTGTGATTTTTGTTCCTTTCTTTTGTTCATCTCCTTATTACATTATTTCCCGTCAGGGAGTTGTTCAGTTATCATTTCTTTGATGTTCTTTGTATTCATTTACATGCTAGCTCAAGTATATTATTAACTTGTTAACAGGACAACCCTAGGGCGGAAGGTATTTGTTAAGCTTGTAGCAGAAGCTGGAATAGGTACTGTTGCTTCTGGTGTTGCAAAGGGCAACGCGGATATAATACAGGTATTACACGTTGACAATTGTTGATTGGTTATGAGTAACTTTGTGAGTTCTTGCATCCAACTATTTAAGGGAATAATTTGGTCATATTTATGACTTGTGAGGCCTAGTTACCGCCCTAGGTGTTGTCAAGCATGTGCATGAACATCTGAGATCTTTTTTCAATCGCTGATCCCTTTAATATACATAATCACATATTTATGAGTCTCTAGTAACTCTGGATTTTGCACTCATTGTTTGTTAGCGTCTTGTTGTTGGTCAGTGAAGGACTTTAAGTAATGGAAAACATGTGCAGACACTCATTGAAAATGGACTTAGGGAAATGGTTACTATCAGAGTTGATGGTGGCTTCAAAAGCGGTGTTGATGCCCTAATGGCTACAGCAATGGGTGCTGATGAGTATGGATTCGCTCAGTGGCAATGATTGCTACTGGATGTGTGATGGCTCGTGATTTGTCACACAAATAACTATCCAGTTGGTGTTGCTAGCCAGGTGCTTGAAAATTGCTTTTCTTATTATGTGTTCATGTATTATTTTATTCTTCCTAATATGTGTTCCCTTATTTTCTGCAGAGGGAAGAACTACGTGCCCGTTTCCCTGGGGTGCCTGGTGATCTTGTCAAGTTGTAATATTTTTTTCCAGCACTCCATTGAAGATTTGAAACCTTGATTTTTTTTTTCATGTTAGATTCTGGATATTGAGAAGCTTCCTAGATTTCCACAGTCTCTCATTCTTGAGGGTGGAAGTATCCATGTAGATGGAGAAGGTAGCTTATTGTTATGTGTAAAAGTACTTGACGTTACATACTTCTTTTTATTGGTATATCAAATTATGTTTCCCTCCATGATCAGTAGGTAGATTTCTATTAGAGGCATATCAAATACATCTCCCAGGAGACGTTACTAGTAATCTTGTGATAGTTAAGTGATCTAGTGACCCATGTCAGAGATGCGAGCTGGTTAGACATTCAATGGTGGCGTTACTATGTGCTTTAGAGCTGACCAGTCCTAATTTTGAATTTCAGTAGGTTGCTAAACAATTGGTGCTTAGTTATTGCTAGGGTACTAGAGATTACTAAGACTGGTTGCTAGACAGATGGTGTGGTGCTGATTTTTAGTTTATGAAGGAAGTAATATGTATACTTAGTGAACGACATGTTTTATTCTTGTTTTTTTTTTTATGAACACATTGTTTCTTTATGAATACATTGGTGTTTGTAGCATTTGAGTGGGAACTTGCAAGAATGTAATGTTGGGATACCTGAAACAATTATTATAAGAAATATTTTTTTTTAAATAAAGAACTAATACCCGACGGATAAAAACTGTCTAGTAGCAAACTACCCGACGGCTAGCAGTTGGCATATCCGACGGCTGGTGACAGCTGGTCTAACCGACGGTTTATAACAGCAGAACTATCCAACGGTTTTTAATAGCCGGAATATCCGACGGATTTTAGCAGCAGGAATATCCGACGGTTTTTGACAGCAGGAACTATCCGACGGTTTTTGACAGCCGACATATCCGACGGTTTTTAACAGCAGGAATGTCCGTCGGCAAAGATCCCCAACCCCGACGGCCTGTTGTGACCAATAAAAACCGTCGGAAGTCTATGCCGACCGAGCATTTTCCGACGGTCTTGCGGCAGTTTTGGTCTGTCGGGTAATACCTTTCGCGACAGCCATAGTCAGTCGGGTAAAGTCGTTCTTTTGGTAGTGAATCAAGGTTGCATTATGAGTAATCTATTATGTGGGATATGCAAACTTCATCTATTTTGGTTTTTTGAGTATGTTTGTTGTAAGTAATGGTACTAGAAATTACTAGGATTGGTTGCTAGACAGATGGTGTATGTGGTGCTGATTTTTGGTTTTTGAAGGAAGTAATATGTATACTTAGTGAACGACATGTCTTATTGTTGTTTTTTTTTTTATGAACACATTGTTTCTTTATGAATACATTGACGTTTGTAGCATTTGAGTGGGAACTTGCAAGAATGTAATGTTGGGATACCTTAAACAATTATTATAAAAAATATATTTTTTTTAAATAAAGAACTAATACCCGACGGATAAAAACTGTCTAGTAGCAAACTACCCGACGGCTAGCAGCTGGCATATCCGATGGCTGGTGACAGTTGGTCTAACCGACGGTTCATAACAGCAGAACTATCCAACGGTTTTTAACAGCAGGAATATCCGACGGTTTTTAGCAGCAGGAATATCCGACGGTTTTTGACAGCAGCAACTATCCGACGGTTTTTGACAGCCGGCGTATCTGACGGTTATTAACAGTAGGAATGTCCGTCGGCAAAGATCCTCAACCCCGACGCCTATTTTGACCAATAAAAACCGTCGGAAGCCTATGTCGACCGAGCATTTTCCGATGGTCTTGCGGCAGTTTTGGTCTGTCGGGTAATACCTTTCGCGACATCCATAATCAGTCGAGTAAAGTTGTTCTTTTGGTAGTGGTCCTACATCCAGAGATGTTCCCAAAAGCTGGGAAGTCGTGAATTGTCCATAAGAGAACTGCACGCATATTGAAGACATCACCCCTATTAGCATCTTTGACTAGCACTCCTTTATCCCACAAGGATTGCAATTCATGGACCAACGGCTGTAAATAAATATCTATATCATTACCAGGTTGTCGTCGTCCCTCAATGAGCAGTGCTAGCATAGTGAATTGTGGTTTCATACATAGCCAAGGAGGGAGGTTATATGTGACACACATCACTGGCCAAGAACTATACGATGTGCTTTGCATTCCAAAGGGGTTGAACCCATCAGTGGCAAGGCCTAATCGAACATTACGTGGCTCGGAAGAAAAGCTTGGGTATGTCCTATCAATGTGTTTCCAAGATGATGAGTCAACTGGGTGACCCAACTCACCATCCCCCAATCTATTTGTGGAGTGCCAACACATAGCTTTGGCTACCCAACCGACACCGTACATTCTCTTCAACCTATCCCCAATTGGAAAGTACCGCAACTGCTTCGCAGGTAGTCTTACACGATTTTTTCTCTCCTCAATTGTTACAATTTTATATCTCTACACCTTACAAGTAGGACATTCTTGCAACAATTCATTTTTCTTCCCCTAATATAAAATACAATCATTTGGGCATGCATCGATCTTCTCATAAGTTAGCCCCAACTCTTTAACTAATTTTTCAGATTGATACGTGTCTTTCGGAACTTTATTATCCGCCGGCAACACTGCCTTAAGTAACTGAAGCAACTCGGTAAAACTTATGTCAGACCACTCACGTGTAACTTTGATTCTAAACAGCTTTATGACAAACCTTAAGATAGTGAAATTCTTGCAACCAGGATACAAAGCACTCATGGCCTCTTCAAAGTTCTTATCTGACAATATTGATTCAGCATCATCAATGCCCGGTGCCTTTCCATTATCAACTCCGAGACCTCCAAGAAATGAATCTAACTCTTCACCACCAAATTCTTCAATCACGGTAGTAAATGCATCATTTATATTCATCTCATGCAGATTAGAGTTCCCATGGGACTCCACATTCGGATCATGTCTTTCTTCACCATGAAATATCCAGTGTAAATATGTTGGGTTGAATCGGTTTTTATAGATGTGATACCTCACGAGTTCGTAGGTTTTTGCTTTCCCTCCATTTTTACACACACGACAAGGACACGACATTAAGAGCTTGTTACGGTAGTTTTTTACCACAAAGTCCATAAAATAGTTTACCCCATTTATAAAGCGGGTGTCATGGCAGTCTAAATTGACCCAACTACTTCTATCAGTTGGAGAAAAAACCTTCATGATGTATCTATAAATAAACAAGAATCACACAAGTTCAAAACTTCAAACTATATACAAGATAAATAGCATGATCCATTCATAAATACACCTATCCCAAACCCTCATCTCAAGAAAAAAATGTCTAACCAAATTAACAAAATCTCTAAAAATGAATTATTTTTACCGGACTAGCAAAAATCACATAAATATGTATTTAAAACCTAAGCAATTCGTAATGAAAAAAAAATTGTAACAGATAAAGCAAAAGAGACAGTAACCAAACAAATATCAATGTAAATCCATTTTTGAAATAAATAAATGTGTGCAATATGCTCAAACTAAGAAAACTAAAACTCGGCCATCTAGGGAGGTCACATTGATTAGAAAAAAATATATATTAAGAGAGCATATCCATATGAGCTAAATTGAAAATTAAATAAACCCATTTCACTCAGACAACCAATAACAAAATACATTTAATAGTTTGACATCTCACCTTCGTAGTAAGTAAAACACTACAAGAGAACCCTGTAAGTACTGAGGCGTACCTTCTTGAGCTGAAAAAAATGCGTAACAATTAAATATGTTTCTATCTATATGTTTCAAACCAACAAAGAATTAATAATTTAATAGTTATATATTAATACTATATATAGTTAGAAAAAAAATTGTTCTTTGAAAAAACATCCATGAAACAAACAGTCAAGGAAAACACTCAAAAGCAGTAATATAGCAGTAACATGATCAAAACTTAACAAACTTCAACCTTATTTTCATCAAAAACTAGCAGTACCATCTTCAATTATCAGCAAAACATCAATCATACAAGTTAAAATAAGCAAACAAAATCAAGCACTCAAATCTCAAACCGAACTAAACCAGTGAGAACCGCAACATCCACATATAAATAAATCAAATAAATGAAACCCAATTAACTAACAGTGAAAAAACAAAACCCCAACTTAAAAAAAAAAAATAGTAACTTTAATCTAACGTACGTCAAATATCAAACTACAACTTCAATCAGTTTGTTGGTGGTACGTACAACACACTTAATTCCAAAGTGAAAATCGTATGTAAGTTGAGATGGAAAAGAGGAGTTTTGATTACCGATAGTTTGAAGATAAAGTTGAAGGCAATTCAGACGTCCTTTGTGTGTAACAGCAATAAAAAGAACACCTTTTACTCAATTTCCATCCAAAACAAAAAAAACGCAACTTTTAATAAACTAAAAACTTAAAAAAGATACCTTTAAGCTCTACTTTGGTGTTTGATGAGAGAGATGGTGAGAGAACCGATAATAGTGACGAACTGTAATGGAAGAAGATGAGAGAGATGGTGAGAGAGGCCGTGGAAGTTTTTTTGTTTTTTTTTGCTACAAAGTCGGTGGAAGCTAGAGGTGGTGAGATTAGTTCCAACTTCTCTGTGGGTATCTAATTTTTGTGGGAGGGAAATTTTGGTGCTCCGCGCCCAAAACTTTGGAGCAATGTTGGATATATACCGAGGAAAGATAACCGTGGGTGAAAACATACTATGCCAAGATCTGATCCAACGGTCGAAGCTGTGGGAACACCCACGCGCTGTTATCGTCGCGAAAGGTTGCAAAATAGTGTCATGCCCTGCTACGACAACTATAACTATGTCAACAGCTGGTGACCGTGGCTAATAATTCTACAGCTTTGGTCCGTGGCTAATGCTCCGGGTTATCCGTGGCTAAAGCCCCTTTTTCTTGTAATGTATACTTGGGTGTCGGCAGAGTAGTTGGCTTCTCTTTAAGGACAAGTTAAGTAGCAAAAGCCGAGCTTGAGATATTATAAACACTTACCTGTTTTACTACCTCTGCCAATGTAGAATATTAGACCCAAATGCACATATGACAGCATTAGGCTCTGATTCTACCTAAATTGATGTTAGCAATGCCATATAACTAGACCCAAAAGCAGAGTGTGTTATCCCAGGGCATTGTGGTGTTTTTTTGTCTGTTTGCCCTTCCTTCAAACTTACTGAATGTATGTTATCAAGGTGGTTTTTTTGGGTGGTTTCCCCTATGCTTGACGAGGGACAGAGTCAAGTTCATTTTGTTGTAGAGAGAGTCCAGTTATTTTGTTGTAATACTTGATGTACATAAATGACGGTTCATACAGAAACAGTCTTGTATATATATACATTTTCACTGTCGTGTAAAAGTTAGGTTATATATACATATGGTTGTTGGAAGGATGTCATTATTGATTTCCAGATTATGACAGGTTTAAGTATACGAAACGTTGACCAAACAAAGGAAACTCTGCCCAAAATTCGATAGAATTTGGATAGCGTAACGCCTCATTCTATTTCTTCATATATATTTGGAGTTATCATAGCAAGCTTATAAGGATATTAGTTTTACGACTGGTGCTAAGTGGTGGTTTGGATTAAATCTTGCAAAAACAATGTGATGGTTGAGATTTCCTTCGTTGCCACAAGATTTGTATTGCTTTAAAGAAATTTAATAAGGAATTAAACACTTAAAAAAGAATTTAATAAGAGTTTGTTTAATTAGGAATTGATGTCCTACAAAATAGGAGTACATTTAATTAGGACTAAAAACCTGAAATAATAATAATAAAAAAAAACTCCTCAAATATGTTAAAACCTTGCCTCTTTTTTATGCAAAAAAAAAAAAACAAAACTCCTCAAATAACGTGTTAAAACCTTGCCTTTTATTTATGCAACCGTACATAGCAATAACTTGAGCCAATTCATGCCATTTAATACCATACACTATAATTATATATTAACTAAAATCATTCAGTACCAAAAAGAAACTTCATCTACCTTATTTTTCCATTAAAAAAAATAAAAATATGTTATTTTATTTCTATTACTAAAATTTTAATTTTAAAGTTGAACTACAAACATATTTAATATTACGGTAGTCAAATGTATCTCAACCAAGCAGGGTATGAAATGGATTCAAATGACATGAAGCATAGCCACAAACAACAACTAAATATATATGCACATATACTAGGCATATAGGGTGACAAGGAGCATAAACATCGAGTCATGTGAACGTTAATGTTAGGATAATATAAGAACATGTAAGTATAATAACGTTAGGGTGACAAGGAGCATTATTCAATTTTTAATACTTAAAAGAACATAAGTTGGAAATTAACTCTTTGCCTAATTCTATTGATCGTGGTTAGTTGAGCTTCAATGTTTGGGTAAAGTAAAATAAAGATGTATACTTAAAAAAAAAAAAAAAATGTTCCTCATCTATAATCTCATATACCGTAACAATTAAGTGCAATTAGGAGAACAATTATTTTTAAAAGCTTCGTGACAAAGTCACGGGCAATTTCTAGTTGATACACATACTAAGAACTTAAGAAGAGATAAAACAATGGATATTACTGTTCCAGCCCCCACAAATGTGTCCCAATAAAAGTCCAATTCAATACAAACTCACACTCAGAGCCCACGCTCAGAACCAACCTACTTACCTACCTACAATAAAGCCTATGCTCAGAGCCCAAAAAGCCCACGCTCAGAACTTATCTACAATAAAGCCCATACTTAGAGTCCAAAAAGCCCACGCTCAGAGCCCATGCTCAGAGTTTATCTACAATAAAACTCATGCTCAGAGCCCAAAAAGCCCACGCTCAGAGCCCATGCTCAGAGTTTATCTACAATAAAGCCTATGCTCAGAGCCCAAAAAGCCCACACTCAGAGTCCATGTTCAAAGCATATGCTCAAAGTTTACATACCTACACATAAAATCAATATTAATTGCGCACATGTTTTGCGAGGAAGTGGTTTGACCGAGTCAAACAACAGTCAAACAACTTCCACAACTCCGTCCACATTCAAGATTCACTTCCATCCACTTCATATCGCGTGATTGTTCTCCAACAGTTCTCCAATTTTATCCCACGATTAGAATATTAGAGAATAAAGAAGTTAACTGATCACTGATCCTACCTATAAAATCCAATCTTCGTCATTCTCCAAAACTATGCAATTGAGACTTGATCCCAAGACAATACAATATTTGGGTATGTAGGCAACTTCAAACCGAAGACCAATCTCAATTCTCAACAACAACCATCCCATTCGCAATCTCTTCGGAAAAGATCACTTCCGACCCAACTGGTGTGTTTTGGAAAATCTTGTCGAAATATATTTGGCGCCGTCTGTGCTCCTACCCTCAACCACAAAACAAAAGTTACATCAATGGCTTCTCAAAAAACAAACAACGGTGAAAGTTTCCCTCTTGCCGCACAAGTTCAGCACTCACCTTTTGCTGGGAATTCACTTTCCAAGTCCGGTGGTCCTCGTCCATCTACGACTGAGAGAGTGGGTATTCATGTATCCGATCCATCAACTCAGGTCTACCGTCGTCTCCGACAATTGGAGAGCAAGAATAAAAATCTGAAGAAACAGCTGCGTTAACTTCTCCAAGATGATTCAGCCACGACAAAAAGTGTTTGGGATCGTTTGAACTCTGAAGCATCTCTGTCAAAGACTCCAAGCACAAACTCCTGCACCAAGAGAAACTGTGTGAGTCGGTTACGAAAGGCTTTGTGCAAACAGAATGTGCAATGCCGAAAGCCAACACTTTCCAGTGTAATCGTAAATGAATCCACAAACTCCTCTACCGACCTTGATGTCGACCACCCTGTGAGGGATCGCCAACTTACAAAAGATCTCATGAAGAAAATATGTTTAGCCGATTCAAACCATACTAAGGGAGATCGGAAAAATATCCATATAGGTCGGCAAGGTAGACTACCCAACCAATGAAAAACCAATGAAGTTCATACCCCAAGCTCTAGGAGGGGTAGGTAAGCCACTGCAAGTCTTCGTCGTAACAGCAGTATGCACCGATCTCGACAACAACACTATTCACCAAGCAGTTCCAGTCATTGTCACCAAGTTCGGCGATTTTTTGAAAAAAACGCGTTTAAAACCCGAGATATTGGCAAGGCGTCTGGTTCCAGTTTAAAACCCGGGTTTTTAAAAAAAACCCGTTTTAAACTTAAAAAACGTTTAAAACCCGAGATTTTGAAAATCTCCCGTTTAAAACTTTTTTTTTTTTTAATCTAAAAGAAAACACGAAGAAGAAAAAGGGATTTTGGAGTTTACCTTTTTGAAGAGTGGGCATTAGATTGACTTATTGAGATAGTTTTATTTTGTTTTGAACTATTAATAATTAATTATAAATTTTAAAGTTATTTACTTATTTGTAGAACTTGATTATGTCATTATGGTTGGTAATTAGTAGTATATTATTTAGAGTCGTGTTTTGGTACTAAATCTAAAACTTCTAGTATTTGAATGAGTAATGATAATTTGATACTTTCATGTATTTGAATTTTCTTTCATTTGTATTATTTTTATTTTTATTTTATGTGTCAATTCTTTTTTCCACTCTTATAAAAAAATCAAATTCTTTATCTATTATATTCTTTATCATCGGTTTTTACCGTTTCTTTTATGTATTGTACGTATTATACGTTTTAAACCCGTTTTTTATGCCCCACGTTTTTTTACGCTTTTTTTTCCGTTTTTTTCCCGAGACGTTCCGTTTAAAACACGAACTAAGTTTTTTTCAAATACACCGTTTTAAACCCGTACCGTACTTGGTGACAATGGTACTTCCAGTTCATAACCTTATCGCTCAAGGTGTAGTCCCAATCCAAGAGCTCATTGTCGGCCAACATATGTTGACAATGGTAGCCATGGAGATGGAGACTCACTTGCAATAGGTCAATAAAATGGTTGTGACAATCCAACACTCCATCCGTATTCTCCCGATGTTCACTATAGGAGACGAAAGAACCGATCTCCACTACTGGCGCGGTAACCTTACCTTTTGGGAAATACAACAAAAGATAATGGGCACAAAATTCATTTAGGTAGTCGTATAGAAAGATCATTATCTGGTTTTCAAAATTGAATCGTTCGAGAAGCTCGAGAGTCGTGGTGAAGGGTGGGGTCTGAGTGCCTGTAGACTTGTAGTTACGAGTATGCGAACCGTGCTACGCATTAGTGTTTTTTCAAATCTTTAAATCTGTCAGTTATAATTTAAAAAATAATATAAAAACATTAAGAGGGGTTGAATATTATTTGAGTGACGTGAATGAGGTTTTCTAAATTATTTTAAATAATATGAAGCTAATTCTAATTTCAATAAAGTGAGAGAGTTTTTGATAAATTGTTTAAAAAAGAAGAAGTTGATTAGAATAATTAAGGGAGGTGGTTCTAAAATCATAAAATAGAGAGATTACAAATACACAGTTTCGGTTGAAAAAATTTCCTCTTAAAAATCCGACTATCATATAGTGTAGTTATTCCTTACAACTTGGAGGGGAGGTCCATAATTTATTTTAATTTCTTTTGTTGGGTGGTCTGTTTCTTTTCTCCACCAAATCCTTTTTAATAGTTTTTCGTACATTTTCTTCCCTTTCAGCTGTTTTTCCAATTTTATTGCGCTAGTGGTCTTGTATGAAGAGTGTTCATGTCATCATGTGCCTCAAGTAGCCAACTTGCAATAAATACCCTTAATTGATGGAACGAAAATCGCGTTGTACATTTTTGTTTTCCTTGAAATACAAAATTATGTACCTCTTTTGGGTGGGGGTTTAGTTCGAAAACACGTTTTGTTTGACACACTAAAAATCAACTTTGAACCAAACAGTGGATTACTCGTGATAAGTTTCACGACTTGTACTACTCAAGGCCCAAAATTTCGATATTGGTTCATATATCGGTGTACCCAAAAACCGATATATATATCAGATATATCGGATATATCTATTTTTTTGGTGACCAGTCCAAACTATTTAAAATATCATAAATATAATATCGAAAATATCGGAAACATATCGGAAATATATTGGAAATATCGGATTTATATTAAAAAATGGTCAAAAAGTCAACATATATATATCGATTATATCGGAAATATCGATTATATCAGCGATATAAAATTTCATATCGGAAATTCTGATATATATCTGAAAAAAATGGTTCAATATTCGGTGGATATATATCGGAAATATCGATATCGGTGTACCAATTTACCGAGATATATCGGATATATCAGCAATATTTTGGGCCTTGGTACTACTTACTATTTTGTCAGGATCCAGTCTCTAGGTTACTCCTATCCAGATTCGAACCCTAATATAATCTCCGATACCAAATGTTAAGCAACTGATTAGTTTTCTTTAAACTCAAGTTGTCAAAGAATGTATATTCAATTATTTAACCAGGATCCTTACAAAATAGTAAATGGGATGTTTCTGTTTCCGATTTGATATGGTATTGTTTTCCCTCTACTTTGAAATTGTAGAGAAATTAAAATATGCAACCAACTTTATTTACCAAATACATTTGGGTGTTTATTAGCCATTTAAAATAGTTTTGCAGCATAAACAACAAGTTCGTTTAGCCCTTTTAAGAGTTTGTCTTGGGCCCCCACAATTTTAGAACTGGTCTTGAAGCTCCACCATGAAAAACAATGAATTAGAAGTTGATTTTTGGTGGTAGTGAAGATATTCTCCTGACAATATAGATCATTTTTAGAGAAAATCAACACATTCGAAGTTATATATATATGAGGGATCCGTTTATCATGGTTTATACCACGCTCCTTTACAAGATTAGTTAAAAGCTAATATTTTATGGATATGATCTCCTAAATATGAATATATTTTTTACAAAAATTCGACTCATTTGGAAATCTCTAACCTAATTAAAAATTGTAGACAACTTTAGTTTTTTTTTAACGACCTTGATTTTTTGATTTAGCAATCATCGTTTTACATTGTTAAACATCATCAAATGAGCTAAAATTTTGTGGAGGTCATCTTCAAGATTTGTTGGACATATCTACAAAAAATTAGATTCTAGTTCATCTTGTGGGTGAAGTTGTGGGCCATGGTATAAAACATGCTATATTGATCCCTCTCCAAATATATATATATATATATATATATATATATATATATATATATATATATATATATATATATACGGTTAGGCTAGGTGAACAGCCAATTTTTGACCGTTAGATCGTTAGATCATCTAAACTAATATCAGAAACCAACTTTAAGCCTTAAGCACAATATTCCGATATTTTGATATTTCAAAAAATCACCATTTTCGTCTCCAAAAACAAAACTTACGATACTGATTCAAACAAAACCCCAAATTACACCATTTCAAAATCAAAATCACCCCAAATTATTTAAACAAATTGGATTCAAAATCAAAATCAAACCCCAAATTATTTAAACAAATCAGATTAATCAAAATCAAACCCCTAATTATTCAACCGAAAAATTCAAACAAATCAAACCCCCATTCAAATTTTGGACCAATTTCAAACCCTCATTTTCGATTTAAGGTATGTTTTCTTCGTTATTTAAAAATATATTGTGTTATTAACTACTTATATGGTAATTTTATTAGGTTGTGTTTATTGGCCGGATGTTAATTTTTATATTTTAATTTCCTGCAGCCGATTTACTGCTAATACACAACCGTTAGATCACCCAAAATTGTGCATGTATGGAGTCAACGGCAGAAAATGTAACAATCAGTATCGACGAAGATGTAGTTGTTGGGTCTTCTTCGAATAAATCCCCAGATAGAGAAATGCATAAACTAGTTGCTCCGTTTGTAGGAATGATTTTTAATAGTGTTAACTACTCAAAGACTTACTACAAACAGTATGGTCTACAAGAGGGATTTGAGACTCGTGTTCGGTCGACGGATAGGAAAAAAGGTGTGGATTTTGCTACGGGTTGTTTAATGGTTTGCGCACGTGAAGGGGTCTATAAGAGAGAAGTGGGAGAAGTGGGTGTTTCTAAGAATACGAGCACTGTCAAGTGTAGTTGCCCCGCTAAAATGCGTATTATGAAAAGAAAACACGAAGAGATGTACTCTGTAAGCTGCGTTGAAAATGAACATAGCCACGGTTTGGTTAGTCCAGCAAAGAGAAATTGTATGAGATCGAAGAAAAATATGCCTGAAGCGGCAAAGAGGTTGACTGAGATTTTTAGTGAAAATGGATTACCTGTCGGAAAGGTCGCAGCAGTGTTTAATGGGGAAGAACTTGGGTTTACAAAGAAGGATTGCTGGAACCATCATTATGGTTTGACTAGAAAGATGCCTAAAGAAGGTGATGCAACTGCTGTGCTTAGATATTTTATGCAGAAGAGTGCCGAGGATCCTCAGTTCTATTATGCTATTGATCAAGATGAAAATGGGACTGCAGTAAACTTTTTCTGGGTTGATGGGAGGTCTCGAGTGTAGTATGAGTATTTCGGGGATGTTGTCTCTTTTGATACCACATATCGTACGAATGCATACTTTATGCCTTTTGCCCCTTTTACTGGAGTCAACCATCATATGCAGTCGATTCAGTTTGGTTGTGCGTTGTTACTTAATGAGACAGAAGATACATTCATATGGTTGTTTAAGGCCTGGCTTGCAGCCATGGGTGGTCGTGGGCCAAGTGCAATCATCACTGACCAGGATAGAGCGATGACTGCAGTCATTGCCAAAGTGTTCCCTAATACTCGTCATCGTTACTGTCTTTGGCATATTATGCAAAAATTTCAAGAGAAGTTGTCATTTACTAAAAATTGAGACCGGTAACCGATTTGAAGAACACTATTTCTTTCTCGTATAGGATTAGTGATTTTGAAAGAAGATGGCATACAATAATAGAGAATAATGAGTTGCCTGAAAATCCTTGGTTGACAGAAATGTATAATATACGGGAGAGATGGGTTCCTTGTTATCTCAGTAACACATTTTTTGCCGGTATGCATACAACTGGGAGAAGTGAATCGATGAATTCTCATTATGACCAATTAATTCAGAATTCGACAACTAGGCTAATGGAGTTTGTACATGGTAATGAGAGGTCTTTGGCTTTGATTGCTAGGAATGAAAGAGATTATGATTACCGCGACCGAGCATAGTTCACTTAATTGTGGCTAAAGATGCTTTTCTTCCTTATGCATCTTTGCGTCGGTCTATACAATTAATGCATTCAATAAATTTAAGGAGCAATTAGAGAAGGCAAAGATGGAGTACAAAATTGATGGGGACGAGATTGTCGACAATGGAATCGGAAGCTACATGGTGAAATTCAGAGACCCGCAGAAGAAGTCCGTTTGGAAAGTGAGTTTCAATAGAAGAATCTTAGAGGGAGACTGTGAATGTAAGTATTTTCAGTTTATGGGGTTACTTTGTGGTCACATGTTAAAGATTTTTCAGCGTTATGAAATCAAAGAGATTCCAAGGCATTTTCTTTTAAATCGGTGGATGCAAAAGGCAAACACGTATAGAGCGGAGTTTGATACTGGATTAGTGGTCGACCATGAAAACCATGAACCTTTGAGAGTGGCTCATTGTATCAAAGTTACTTCTCAAGTAGCTTACGACGCATGGAATAGTGTTGAGGCTTATTCATATTTTATAGAAAAGATGGGTGAAATGTCTATTGGAGTTTCAAAGTTGAATGAAACTTCCAGCGAAGGAGTCGCAGATAATGAAGAGCCTTCAGTTGAAGAGCATTCGATTGATACCTCACAGGTTAATTGATTTTAATGTTTAATTTGATATAGGTTTAGTGTTTAATGTTTAATTTGATATAAAAATTTATTTGATTTTGACTTCGAAATCTTTTTTTCAGATATTGATTTTGAATCCCAACATTTCTCAAACAAAAGGGAGGAAGAAGAATGTGGAGAGATGGAAATCCCCCAGAGAGATAGCCTTAAACAATCTAGGAAGAATGTGTAGAAACTGTGGAAAGATAGCTAACCATGACTCGAGAAATTGTCCGGAGAAAAATAAGACGTAATTTGTGAGATGTAAGTATTACTTGCATACCTGCAGTTTTGATAAGGAGTCTAGATTGAATCTTGCGGTGTTTTTATCACATATATAGCTTGCGGTGTGACCATTTCTTCATATATCTTATCACATATATAGCTTCTCAATCAACTATATAGTTGTTCTTCATCAACTGCTCATTAAAACAGATATGAACAATAACTGTTCATACTCCAAATTATGAACATTAGCTATGAACAATAGGTATGAACAAAACATATATGAACAATAAATGTTCACACCCAAAATAGATATGAACATTGATTGTTCATACTTTCTTTAGGTATGAACAATCCGTGTTCATCAAAAAAAAAAAAAAAAAAACATGAACCCAAAACAAATATGAACATTGATTGTTCATATTAAAACATATATGAACAATAAATGTTCATACCCAAAAACAGAACATGAACATTGATTGTTCATACCCAAAACATATATGAACAATAAATGTTCATACCCAAAACAGACATGAACATTGATTGTTCATACCCAAAACATATATGAACAATAAATGTTCATACCCAAAACATATATGAACATTAATTGTTCATTTTTCGGGATAGCGCCGCAGGCGCGTCGCGATTTCTGCTCGACCAAATACCGATAAAGCATTTTGATGTGCGCCCACTTGCAATTTTGTTCCGTAAGTTAATATGATGCATTGATGCAGATACTATACCACCAGTATAATGCCAACATTTTTCAACAACAAATTTACCTCTACTCATATGATCATCAATCAACATCAACAAAATTTAGCTCAACTGATAAATTGCTAAAACATGAAACATCTGTTTTTTTACCTCTGACCACACCGGTCAAGAGGCAAAAAAATAGACAAATTCATTTTCATCCAAGTTCAAATCCAAACGATATGGCCACACCGTTTGGAATTAGTCCTAAACGGTGTGTCCATGCCGTTTGGGACTAAGTCCAAACGGTGTGGCCATGTCGTCTGGATTTGAACTTGGATAAAAAAAATGACTTGTCTGTTTTTTTGCCCCTTGACCGGTGGGGTGTGACCATTTCTTCATATATTTTATCACATATATAGTTTCTCAATCAACTATATAGTTGTTCTTCATCAACTGCTTATTAAAACAGATATGAACAATAACTGTTCATACTCCAAATTATGAACATTAGCTATGAACTATGTTGCACGAACACGGACGCGGACACTGACACTGACGCGGTGACTCGGTTATATCTCAAAAAAGTAGGACAAGGACGCGGCAAAGGACGCGGAAATTAATTAATATTTATAATTTTATTTTATATAAATTAAACATTAAAAACTTAATTAAATGTATCAACATTCATAAATTCAAAACTATTAAAGATAAATAGCCACAAAATTAAGTTTAATATTTCCTAATCAAACTTTAAAAACATGTTATAAGTCTTAACAAAACAAAAAAAAAATTAAAAAAATTGAGTTTTTTAATATTATTTTGAATTATTTTTTATTTTTTTAGGTCAAAATCCGCGTCCTGACCATGTTGACCACGTCCTGACCATGTTGACCACGTCCGACGGGAGTCCATGCTGCGTCCGTGTCCGCGTCCGCGTCAGACGCGGACACAACCTATTAGGAGGTGCGTCCGTGCTTTAGAGGCTATGAACAATAGGTATGAACAATAAATGTTCACACCCAAAAAAAAACATGAACCCAAAACAGACATGAACATTGATTGTTCATACCCAAAACATATATGAACAATAAATGTTCATACCCAAAACATATATGAACATTGATTGTTCATTTTTAGGGAAGTAGTGCAGCGCCGAGCGAGAGGTCTTGTGGGCCGTAGGCGCGGGCATAACTTCAAAGATTGGTGGACGTTTTTCTTTGATAACACGAGGTCACATTTTCAAATAAAAATTATAATAAAATGAGATAGGACAAATTTGCGGTAGACACACGTGGGCACCCTAAGGCTAAACAAAGATCAGTTGATCATGGTACCAAATAAGGGTGTTCATGGGTCGGTTTTTACTGGTTTCGAGTCGCATTCTATTTTTAATGGTTCCTATCAGGTTTGGTTATTTTATTTTATTTTTAAGAAAACCCGAAACTATACCCATTAATTAAGTTGGTTTCGGTTTTTTCTTGGGTTATATATTATTATTATTACTAAAAACCGTTACTAAAATTACGTTTTTAATTACGTAACAGATATAAAAGTTAGTTTTTAGTGCGACAATAACACTTATAATGGTCATAAATTCGATAATCTTTGAATTTTTTAGAAAAACTTTAAGTACAACTCATAAATTGTGCGTACGCATGTATTAATTTCCATTTTAAATCGAACAAGAGTACATTATACTATACATACATACATACGATCTATATAAATATATATTACACACTAAATTTTAACATATACAGTGCATTAATTAATTCCGGTTCGGTTTTAATTCCGTTATAACATTTTTAAACCCATAACCGCTATAAACAGTTCTAATTCCGATTCGGTTTCGGGTAATTAGATACCCATACACACTCTAGCTCCCAAACATATATAGGATACTCACAAAGTAATATTTTCTTTGCTTGGGATTAAGAAGAGATAATCAAAAGCTCCTGCACATAACTGCAAAGTTTGGTGGACGTTTTTGTTTTGTAGCAGGTGGACACATTTTAAAACAATGGAATTGAAAATTAAGAAATGAGATATGACAAAGTTCTGGTAAACACACCTGGGCAACCAATGGATAGACAAAGATTGATATGTGTACCACATACTTAATGGTTATGAACAATAGGTATGAACAAAACAGATATGAACAATAAATGTTCACACCCAAAACAGATATGAACATTGATTGTTCATACCTTCTTTAGGTATGAACAATCCGTGTTCATACCCAAAAAAAAAATGAACCCAAAACAAATATGAACATTGATTGTTCATACCCAAAACATATATAAACAATAAATGTTCATACCCAAAACAGACATGAACATTGATTGTTCGTACCCAAAACATATATGAACAATAAATGTTCATACCCAAAACATATATGAACATGATTGTTCATTTTTAGAATAGCGCATTTGCGGGAGGTCGTGGAGGGCACGGCATACCCTAGTATAGTAATAAATGAAGACCAACAGAAGCCAACTTTATTACATACGGAATATGTACATAGAAAGACCAATAGAAACCAACTCGAAAACACAAGGCAACCATGCCCAACTACCATAGCCCAAATGTAGTTTATACAGAAACCAACTACCAACTTGAAAACACAAGGCAACCATGCCCAACTACCAAAGAGCCCCTAAGGCAACCATGCCCAACTACCAAAGAGCCCCTGCGGCAATTGGTATGCCTAGAACATTTGCGTCGTCAACACTATTAAAAATCATTCCTACAAACGGAGCAACTAGTTTATGCGTTTCTCTATCCGGGGATTTATTCGAAGAAGACCCAACAACTACATCTTCGTCGATACTGATTGTTACATTTTCTGCCGTTGACTCCATACATGCACAATTTTTGGTGATCTAACGGTTGTGTATTAGCAGTAAATCGGCTGCAGGAAATTAAAATATAAAAATTAACATCCGGCCAATAAACACAACCTAATAAAATTACCATACAAGTAGTTAATAACACAATATATTTTTAAATAACGAAGAAAACATACCTTAAATCGAAAATGAGGGTTTGAAATTGGTCCAAAATTTGAATGGGGGTTTTATTTGTTTGAATTTTTCGGTTGAATAATTAGGGGTTTGCTTTTGATTAATCCGATTTGTTTAAATAATTTGGGGTTTGATTTTGATTTTGAATCCAATTTGTTTAAATAATTTGGGGTGATTTTGATTTTGAAATGGTGTAATTTGGGGTTTTGTTTGAATCAGTATCGTAAGTTTTGTTTTTGGAGACGAAAATGGTGATTTTTTGAAATATCAAAATATCGGAACATCGTGCTTAAGGCTTAAAGTTGGTTTCTGATATTAGTTTAGATGATCTAACGATCTAACGGTCAAAAATTGGCTGTTCACCTAGCCTAACCGATATATATATATATATATGGGGATATTAGCGGGAAAAAAAAACATACTTAATTGGGAAGGGGACGAGTAACACATAATGTGAGGGGTCGGAGCCGGCTCTGTTATGAAAGAAAGCGGCAGCTAGAGCTTAATTGCTTTTAGCTTATGATTCTTAGAGCATCTTTAATGGTGAGACCTGAAAAACACCAAATTCTTTTGACTAAACCAAATAAACACCAAACAACTTCAATGGAAACATCAAAGAGTGAGCACTAAATGTACAGTGTTTCTAAAACCGTGCCAAATAAAGCCCAACAAAGTCGCTGCTTTCGGAACACTGCGACAGAAAAGCTCCCAATAGAGGCTTGTTTTTGTTCAGAAATGAGAAAGTGTTTTTGCCCACGCAGTGTTCGAGACACTGCGACGTACATTTGATACAACACCAAAGCAAATACCAAATTGGAGCCGATTTGGTGTTTTTTTAGTTTAGTATTCAAGAGGTCTCACCATTAAAGATGATTGTTACCAAAATTTCAAGAATTTAGTGTTTAGTATTCAAAAGGTCTCACCATTAAATATTCTCTAAGCCAACCAGCCAAGCAACCGGTTAGCTATTGCTTCGAAGTAGAAGAGTGGTATATTGATCCCTCCCCATATATGTGAGGGGAACGGAGCCGCCTTTGTTATGAAAGAAAGTGGCAGCTAGAGCTTAGTTGCTTTTAGCTTCTGATTCTTAGAGCATTTTTAATGTTGAGACCTGAAAAACACCAAATTCTTTTGACCAAACCAACACCAAACAACTTCAATGGAAACATCAAAGAGTGAGCACTAAATGTACGGTGTTTCTAAAGCCGCGCCAAATAAAACCCAACATAGCTGCTACTTTCGGAACACTGCGACATAAAAGCCCACAATAGAGACTTGTTTTTGTTCAGAAATGAGAAGATGTTTTTGCCCACACAGTGTTCGAAACACCGCAACGTACATTTGATACAATACCAAAGCAAATACCAAATTGGAGCCGATTTGGTGTTTTTTTAGTTTGGTACTCAAGAGGTCTCACCATTAAAGATGATTGTTACCAAAATTTCAAGAATTTAGTGTTTAGGATTCAAAAGGTCTCACCATTAAATATGCTCTAAGCCAACCAGCCAAGCAACCGGTTAGCTGTTGCGCTTCGAAGTAGAAGAGTGGTATCTTAGAAGCTTGGGAAGAGTCGGAGATTCCCCTACCCACCCCATTAGGGTCGGGTCTCTATGACTCTAGCCTAACCGATATATATATATGGGGATATTAGCGGGAAAAAAAACATACTTAATTGGGAAGGGGACGAGTAACACATAATGTGAGGGGAACAGAGCCGGCTCTGTTATGAAAGAAAGCGGCAGCTAGAGCTTAATTGCTTTTAGCTTATGATTCTTAGAGCATCTTTAATGGTGAGACCTGAAAAACACTAAATTCTTTTGACCAAACCAACACCAAACAACTTCAATGGAAACATCAAAGAGTGAGCACTAAATGTACAGTGTTTCTAAAATCGTGCCAAATAAAGCCCAACATAGCCGCTGCTTTCGGAACATTGCGACAGAAAAGCTCCCAATAGAGACTTGTTTTTGTTCAGAAATGAGAAAGTGTTTTTGCCCACGCAGTGTTCGAGACACTGCGACGTACATTTGATACAACACCAAAGCAAATACCAAATTGGAGCCGATTTGGTGTTTTTTTAGTTTGGTATTCAAGAGGTCTCACCATTAAAGATGATTGTTACCAAAATTTCAAGAATTTAGTGTTTAGTATTCAAAAGGTCTCACCATTAAATATGCTCTAAGCCAACCAGCCAAGCAACCGGTTAGCTGTTGCGCTTCGAAGTAGAAGAGTGGTATCTTAGAAGCTTGGGAAGAGTCGGAGATTCCCCTACCCACCCCATTAGGGTCGGGTCTCTATGACTCTATGGATCCCCGTCCCAATAATTATTTTTTACCCTGCCCTATGAGTATTTTTTACATCACCTACTCAGGATTTATAGAATGACATATCTCTTTTTTGGTAACTTTATAGAATGACATATCTATGGGTACACGAAATGATCAAACAGGTGGGATATCAAATTGTTGCCGTGCGTGTATGTCCAATATTCTAAGAAGTACAAATGCAACCACTTGCAATATGGAGATTACATGTTTTTTCATATTTGTTTGGTAGAAATGGAGATTACTTTCAGTGTTGTTGTTTCTATCGTACGGTTGTACAATTCCAACATTTTGGTGCGCGTCTCTATCTACTTCTCTGTCCTTCCAATCTTCCTCATGGATAGGATTTTAGACCAAAACAATGGTTTCGTCTTTACCTGACTTTTATTATGCGTTCCAGCTATGGGCCCATAGTATTATGACTTGGAAACAGAGTGTACTTGTATTCCGATTGCCTGAATCTACATCAGAACTAATATCTGTCCCCCTAACATACATCCTCCTTGAATATTAACACCGCACATAAGTTTAGACAAATATAAGAAACTTCGTACACTTGACTCTAACATAGGACATTAAGATTCCACACATAAGTCTGGATAAATAAAAGAAAACTTCATACTCTTGACTCTTGTATCGTACTTATCCATTAATGTTTTGTCTTTTCTGCGGTCCTTCTATCTAATAAAACACAATGGTGTGGGGCCCATAGGGCCTCCATCCGATGATTCATCGTTTTTTTCTAAGTTGTGGCATACTACTGTTTCAAGATATCCCAAGTGGTGTCTATTCTCTAACTTTTAGTGCGGTTTCACAATATCATTTTCTTCTATAATATAGGGTAAAACGTTTAGGTTCAATTCTCTTTCTTTCTTCTCCGGATCTAAGAACCCCACTCTGGGACCCATGTCGTGTATGCTTACTCTATCCTCTTCTTTATCTTCCTTTTCCTTTATTTCTCTTTACTTGAAGTTTGGATCTTGATTTTCATGTTTTTTTATGTTTGAGAAGGTGGATTATCTTGATTGGGATATATCTTGTGGGCTTTTTTTCTTTGTTGTTGTTTTAGTTCAAATGTTTTTACATGGAGAAATCAGGAGTTGGTTCTGAGTTTGGTGTTATAAGGGATAGAGGGGAGTTGGTGAGTTTTAAGGAGATTGGTGGATTGGATTTTGGAGATGGTATTCGATTCAAGCGTTCGAAATTGTTGGAAAAGTTTCAGAAAGAGGCTACTACTTAGTTGAACTTGAGTAGACCTCTTGTGAGGTCAGGAGTTAGGAAACCTCAGCTGGCTTTGGTTAGTAATGCTTTTTCTGGTTCATCTTATTTTGCATTCTTGTGTTTGGTTTGTTGATTTTGTTTAATTATGATGGTTGATCTGTCTGTGTAGGTTTTTGCTGATTTATCGGTTGAGCCAGGGCAGCTTTTGATGGTTTGGGTGGGTAACTTGGAATATGCTTTTTTGCCTCTTTATGATTCATCGGTTAAAAAAAAAGTGTGGAATATGCTTTTGTGCCTTGTGATTTTTACAATATCCACAGATGTGGATATGACCAACAAGTATCCGATCCTACCATATCTAACACAGATGGAGTTCTTGGCCTTGGCAATGGGGAATCCAGCATTGTATCTCAGCTCCGTAAATTTGGTATAACACGAAATGTAATCGGGCACTGCATGAGTGCGCGTGGTGGAGGTTTTCTCTTCTTTGGTGATGATCTTGTACCTTCTTCAGGAGTAGTTTGGACACCAATGTCCTGAAGTCGTTCGTCCGAGTAAGCTCGACTCCTTACCCGTATATCCCGTTTCTACATATTAATGTATCTTGCAATCTATAATTGTTGACATGCAATTTTCCTATTTTTCAACCAGCAAGCACTATTCGCCTGGCCCTGCAGAGCTTGTTTATGGAACAAAGTCTACAAGTGTTAAAGGACTTATAACAATATTCGACAGCGGGAGTTCCTACACTTATTTCAACTTGCAGGCCTACCAGGCTTTCATTTCATCAGTGAGTTTACAACAAGAATTCCGTATGTAACTCCCTTTTGAGTTCGTCTTATCATATATAGTAAAACAGCTTATGAATTTCCAGATAAGGAAAGATTTAAATGGAAAGCCACTGAAAGCAGTAGATGATGAGACTCTCCCAGTCTGCTGGAAAGGCAAAAAACCATTCAAATCCCTCCAAGATGTCAAGAAGTACTTCAGTCCAGTAATATTGAACTTCAATGGAAAGAAAGCTAAGCTTGTTATTCCCCCAGAAGCTTATATGATCATAACCGTACGTATTGCTTAATATTTTAGTAATAGGACACAAAAACTATATTACTGGATTGTTGGTAAAAAACTTCAATCTTCAAGAAGTAACACTACATGCTTTTGCAATTTTTTTCAGATTACTGCAAAAAGCCTTTGAACTCACTAGTAAAAACCACGCTTACTCCATTATATCAATCCATTTGACAACTGATATTAGTGTGAAGTTTGTTGCTGCTTCATTTGTACCACCCAGTGAGAATGTACCGCAAAATGAAACAGAAGGCACAACACAATGCCTGTCAAACATAAAACTGATTCATAAATTTTACGTACTTGAAGCAAATGGGGACAAGTAAACTAATTAAGCACCAAACCTGGAATGCAAGAAGTCTAATGCAAAGTGATTTCTCTGAGCACCGACCGAACAATCTCAAGAAAATATTCACTAGTGTTCCATCATCTGTCCCAGTCAATAGCCCTGTTTGAGGATCATACCTACAGGATCCAATACATACAGGAATAAGCAGATTTAGCCTCTTCTGTTAGTTAGACTAAATAATACCAGCCTTTCCTATTTTTAGTACAAGATACAACTTTGGAAGAACTGGTATCCAAATAGTTGTTGAGAAAAAGAATGCCACCATAGGGATGCACATCTACTACCTTTGCAAAGTTTTCCCATATCCATTTCTCTATATTGTAGACAAACATACAGCATAAGTAAAATCCAAATTTCTCAACTTTAATCTCTTAAAAAGAATGTCATAAAGTTGGAAGATTATACTTGAGAATTCTCAAAGTCACCAATATTGAATATATCTTAGAAATATATGAAATGATATAATAATCTCATTTTCTAACTAAAAAAAGATAGAGTTAATGTTTTTTATTTTTTTTCTAAATTCAAATTAAAAGAACAAGTTGAAGCATATGCAGAAAGCCACTGGCTAATTATAATCTACCTTGGCAAACGATGTCTTGGACAATGGATGAAGCTGAAAAGCTGAGAAACAAAATAAAGCATAATACAGATGTAAAGTTGTAAACAGTATGAATTTTTTTAAAAATTGGAAGAAAACGACAAATATTGGTTTTTAGATTTTAAGAATACCTGAGGACATGAAGCTAGGAAATTCAGAACTTGCGGGAGGAAGAAGATCAAGAGAGTTTCACTGCAAAAGTAAACCCAAGAAAGAGTAAACACCTGTAAGGCTATAATTGTCAAAAAAGCACATTTTAGTTAGTGCACGAAAAACAGAAAGTTGTGAACTTGGATGATCGCTTCTAATAAAAAAATATCTTATTACTAGCGCTTGAGTTTATGATTCATTCGGACAACTCTCCTCCATCTCATACTATTACCCTCTCCACACCCAACCCAAAATGACTAACTAAAGCAAGGTAGGTTTGCTAGAATATTTTCCTATAGGACCTCTCTTTAGCTAAACTCTACAGAACCAACAACTGCTCCAAACCCTACTATTCCTAGAAGTAATGTAGCTGCACTTCAGATGTCTCACCAAGAGTAAGACTGACTTGAGTAACACTAAAGCTTCCTCCCATCTGCTAGCGTATCATAGACGCCTATGATCTCTGATAACATGATCCAAAAACCATTCAGCGATCACCTCTACTTTTTGCTTCTTTATGGGAACCTCAACCGCAACAGAAGTAACTGCCACCAATTGGTGGAAATTATAATTTGACTACCAAAAGTCCCCTTCCAAAGAGTATCATCATACCTTTCCTCTTTTAATTATAAACTTGCTATTTATCAATAAAACAAAGGGCTAACTGTAAAAATAAGCTCCGCACATTATGGACAAATGATAAAAAAGCTACCCATCAAGAAAATATGAGCAATGGCTAATGCCAATACGCTTACAATGATCCAGTATCAACTTGCACTAGGGGAAACCTACCTATAATGGCCCAGTATGCCAGCAACAGCCATAGCCATTCCAGCAAAGTAAGTGTAGGCGTCACCAACAAAAACTGAAGAAGGATACCTACACCATTGACAAATAGAAAACATTCATATGTATTTTCTAAAATACCAATTATCAGAATATTCAGACAGAAGATCTGAGAGATTGCTCAACATTTTACCAGTTGAAGCAAAGTAAGGCCAATGTAGTAGTAAGTACTTGGTTGGACAAGGTAAATGGAAAAAGCGTGAGCATGTTTCTGCTCAGGGTCTGTAGACGACCCAATTTGCATTATGTTATGTATCAGAATCTGTTATGAAAAAGAAAGGTTAATACCAAATGGAATTTCAACATACAAACCAAAGAATGATACAAAAGTTTATACAGTGCATTTTCCTTACAGCAGATGCAATAACAGCTGTTTGCCCAGCTTCAAGACCATTCAGTCCAGCATGAATGTTGATTGAGTTTGTGCAGAATATTGCCAAAAGGACCATATATAGTTTATATATCCTCCCTGTCCGTCAGAAGATGTTAAGAATTCATGAAAGTTTGAAGGAAAAAAGAAAATGTGAACAACAAAAATGGACATGTAACATTTCAATTAAATAGCTAAGAGGAGAAATGCAGCAACTATCCATCAAGTCAGTATCATAAAGTGCATGGTGACGACAAATTTCAGTCCCTGGAAGCAAATATCTAGTGAAGGTACACAATCATGAATCATCTAATCTTAATAACCGGTCAGATTTAATATTAACCTCTAGATGCCCGAAAGTTTGACATCAAGGCTATTCAGACCAGCACGAATTTCAATGAGTTTGTGCAGAATACAATCAAAAGACATATACAACTTATACACCCATCCTGTCCATATGTTATAAATCCTTTTGTAAAAGACAAGAGAGGCTTGGTGTAAACAAATTTCAGTCAAAAGGAAATGCTAGGGGCGGTTCTATTTAATAGGCAATTAATCACTGACTGAAGGCTATATTCACTACTTCGCCAATCCGTTTTGCCAATTAACCCCAAAGAAACCAGAGCTGAAAAATCCCTGATTAATCCTGGCTAATTGGCCAATTTTCCCATTAATTCCGATTTGCCAATTAGTACTCGTTCAAGATTTTTTTTTCCTCCTTGAGATATAAAAGAATAAACTTTTTTTTTCTTCTCTTTATGGGTAACCATGAATGTAGGAGAGAGGTAAGTTTTATCGCTCCTAGACCGATTAGCAACCAATTGCCGCTAAAACTGAGTACTATGAAACTATAGTTGAAAAGAAAATGTACTTGGACTAGCTGTCATAGTCTTCATACCAGCATAATGAACATTGCATACAATTGCCGAGAGAAACACACTTTCGCAACAGAAATATTACTATATTACAAATGAAGTGATCAAATATTAGCCTTAGGTACAGAAACTGCAGTCATTAGCATAGCACCAATAACATCGCCTAACATAGATGGTTTAAACCAGTCATGTGAAGAAGACGTGAAGAATAAAGACATTTTCTAGGGAGTGAAGCAAACAATAGATTTATCAGTAAAACACATATTGAATGCATTAGCAAATCATGTGCTGCAATCTTCAAAGTAAACAAGTTTCTACAGACTTTGGATCATTATGGAGATTTAAAACTTCATATGCTCAAAAGATAAAGTGAGAAGATCCAATAATACCAAGTATGGCTCAAAGCCAAATTGACATAGGACCTAACTACATAATCCAGAAGAATAACACAATACATAATCCAGAAGAAATAACACAATACATAAGCCAGGAAAAGGACAGCAAAGTCTGATACACTGTACAACTCTTCAATCAAACAGTACAGTACGTGACATGCGAATACACATACCTAAATCCAATATTTTTAAACCAACATATGGAATGAAAGGTTTTGGTATGATGATGGTCGTATGTCCAGTATATGCCATCAAAAGTGGAAACGTAGCAATTGCAGGCAATACTAATTTGCTGTAGATCACCAATACATAAAAAGTGTAAGCATTATACAACAAGAGAGTAACCCTTCCATGAATGATAGCAAACTACATGAAAGGAAAGAAAAAAATTAAAAACAGTTAAGCTGATCCAAGATCATACACTCTCCAGGGTATATCAAGAACATCATCCACAAAGCCAAGCAGGATCATGAAGCAGATAGATGCTAATGCTGCATTATACTCCACAAGCCACTGCAAAATTAAGAGATCAAAAGTTAAGATCCCAATGTATAGAAGAAATTTATTAGATTAAAGTTCATGAGGTGTGCCCTAACTGAATAACATGTGAGGGGATACTGGATAGTGATCATGATGGGATTTGATATGCGTGTTAAGCTTGGTTTAGTTTGCTTTTCACATGGGGAATATGGATAGAACCCAATAGACACTTCTAGGAAGTTGTCCTATAAACCAAAGTACTAACTCTATTATGGACCAAAATCTAGAAGGATATACTCTGATCGTTTTCTTCGAGTTTTTTTTTCCTGTTCTTTCAGATAAGTGCTACATAAGGTCCTTTACAGGTGTTTTTCCTATTTTTATACTTGTTTACATGGTATTCATTACCATACTCGCACTATTGCAAAAAAAAAAAAAAAAATACTGCGTATATTTAGATGGTACTTTTCTGCTTAGCTTCATTTCATATCTACAAAATAATATAAGAAACCTTAAGTTATAAAGTTTCGTGTACATACATTGGAGTCTGATATGAAGTTAAAACATTGAAACAAAATTGCCAATACCAAGAAAAAAACAATCCCAATGACAATGCCCAGTGATTCAGGCCTGCAAGAAGACAATCACAACGAAGAGCTTATGGTTCACTACATGGGAATGTGTATTAAAAATAACAATAGGAAAGACTAATGAAAGTCGAAAAACTCACACTTTGATTGAACCTTGAGGGGTACCTTTCTTGTTAATGTCGTACCCAAACAGATTACGCCTCAACAAGTACTTAGTAGCGACAGGAATCAAAAAAGGAGAGTAACAAAGAAGCCCACAAAGCTAAGGAGAGAGTTAATAAGAATGGATCTTTTCAATTTTTGTTCTATTTGGTAGTGGAAGAATATCAAGTAGAAGAATCCAGTAAAGAAGAGGCCAGAAACTGATAAAATCTGAGGTAGTTTTGAAGGAACAATGGGTGGTTCTTGCTGAATTGGATCAGTGACGACGCCGGTGGGGTCTGTAATCTCTCTCGAAACTCTCTTCCGACGAGTAGCCATCTTCTTCAAATATAATTTTCGATTCATATAAACAAAACTAGAAGATTACCTGGAGAGAGAAGGCATGAACGGACTGAGGAAGTTTTGAGTATATACCTCCTTCTGTTCGAACGGACTCAAAGTACTAAGTGGTGGCTAGGATTTAATCTTAGAAAAGCTAAGTGGTGGCTGAGATTGAATCTCATGTCTCAATATTACTATTCTAAAAAGTAGTAGGAATTTGATAAGGAATTAAACACTTAATTACTATTCTAAAAAGTAGTAGGAATTTGATAAGGAATTAAACACTTAATAACATCTAAAACTAAGGAAACTACTATTTTCCCCAAATTTAGGCTATCAAAGTTGTATTGAAGAGTCCCAAGATGTTTGGAAACAAATCCAATCTCTAACAAAAAAGTAAGGAACGAATTTCAAAAACACAAATTTATTATCTCACATAAATTTCAAAGTAAGGTAGAATTGTACCTGCATTCAAAGTCTTACTAATTTTACTTTCAGTTTACAAAAAATAAATAAAAATAAAAATACGCATCACTTCATTCATTGAAATTAAAATCACTAAGAAAAATCATATGCCATGAAGCAAACACCATACCCCCTTTAAGAATTGCGATTTGCGCCTCAATTCAATTTGATAATGCCGCAACATATTTTTGAAATCGAATATATTTGTCACGGGTAAATTAGGAACAAATAAAATATATGTTAGAAAATCATGGTTAATGATTTATTTTGTAAATTGAAAAATAAAATTGAACCATATTCATTTTGTAAGTAAATGGAGTAACGCCGTATTTACTTGCAGGCAATTTCTAGTAGAGAACAAACACAACACTCAAAAAAAAAAAAAAGGGTCTCGTATTGGACGCCACCAGAATTGGATTGGGCAGCCTCCAGCCCAAGCCCAAATTGCAAAGCCTAACAAAAAGGCCAATACACCCCCTCCCCCCACCTAATCGTGAAATCGGGAAAACTTATTGTAACCGGTCATCTCTCTTGTGATTTCTCACCCAAAACCCTCTACAAAATCCCTCTCGCGATTTGTAAACAATCATCCTTCAATCCAACAACATAAGCATTTTCTCACAACAACAAAGCATTGTGAGTTGTTGCGCCTGTTGGTTCTCAAGTTCTTCAACTTCTCTGTCTTCAATCAGCTTCAAGTAAGTTAATTTGTTTTGTGTGATCAATCAGCTTCAATTTCTCTATCTTTGATCAAATTCTCTTTCAATTTCTGCAATCACTTTGAAATCATAGAAAAATTATATCAGTTTGTATTAAAGTTTGTTTTTTTCGACCAATAGAAATGATATCAGTGTATATTATTATCTTTTTTTATTATGATAAGGATGACTATAAAGTAAATAAGGATTAGGAGGTATATCAACTTGTTTATCAATTGGTTTGAGTATCTCCCTTGCATTTTCAACAGTGTGAGTTTAAAAGGATTGAAGGAATTGTGAATATGTCGTAGTCTTGATTGCATTATTGAGTGGTGCTAGAATCCTTTAGAGTTGTAGCTGATAACTCCTGTACTTGATTTGTGCAGGAGTTTCACCAGATAGCCAACTTACATCTTCTCACAATCCAATCGTCTCACAATCCAGGTATGGCGCACTAGATATAATTGTTATTTTCCTCTCTTACATTGCACTCAAAGTATGTCTTCTACTCACATTTTCTGTAATGTTTCTATTCTTGTCTTTGGGTTCACCTATTTTTTTGGTGTAGAAATTGAGAATCTCTTATTAGCTTCTACAAGATTTCTTATTTGCTTTGAAAGATTAGTTTTTTATGTGTGAGTGGTAACGTGAAATTAAGAAATGGGTTGTTCACCACTTTTTTTTGTTTTGTTTTTGTAGTTTTATAAATGTGTGTTAGTAATTGAGTTTGTTTGAGAAGTAGACTATTTGTTCTGAAGCTCAAATGAATTTGCAGTTTATACAAGTGACCCAACCATGTACTATAAAGCATTACATTATACATTGCATATACCAATTAAACTAAAGAAAGCTATTGTTTTGTTTTTTCGGATGTTGATAGAACAATGACAATTGCATTTTGGCACATGCCATTGTGTTCTAAATAGTATTGTTGTGGCTGAACAGTTATATTTGAACTAGATGCTTAATCAGCCCATGCCCATTCCGTGTGGGTTATATTGAAACAAATTTACAAATGGTAGACCGGAGGACTGTATGCGAAACAGGAGTCCCACAAACCCACACCCACTTTCTCATGAGTTAGGACACAATGAGGTTTTCAAAGCTTTAAGACCTATAGACCATCCAACATGCTCAACCTTTAACCTTCTCAAAAAGCAACCAAGTCGGCTGTCATCAATTTATCGGGAGAATTATGTGGTTCTGTACATTTTGTACTACCATATGCTATTTTTTGCTCGAGTTAATATGTGTCTCTTTGATTCTTTGTTATGTTTGCTGGATAAATTGGTGATGATGATTGACGGGGTGCATATTAGAAATGTAGTACTAGGGACACAGAGAAAATTGTTTCTTGCGTGCATAACTCGGAAACTGTCTATGTGATTTGTTTTTTATCATGTGGATTTTGATTCAAATTTTCTTTTCTACTTAGTGTAAGTATCAGTTAGCTGCGAGGCTTGTTGCATCTATTGGAGCTTGTGTGGAAGTGAATGTGTCAGATGAGCAGCTAGTAATACTACTTTCCAAGCTTTGAAGCCTTAGTCGTAAAAGCTATATTATGCATTTTTCTGAAAGGTAACTACTAACTGAACTAATAATTGAAACTGAATGTTTTAAATTATGAGGCTTATTATTTTAATTCTGACCAATGGACTTCACTCACTCTGTATATTTCTCTCTTTATTGCATTTATGAATTCTTTAGCATGCGTTTTAAAATGTAATGACTTGTGTTTCACGCGTAGGATTTAAAATGTACATATATTTAGCTAAGATTGATCTATACTTGGGTGTCGGCAGAGTAGTTGGCTTCTCTTTAAGGAGAAGTTAAGTAGCAAAAGCCGAACTTGAGATATTATAAACACTTACCTGTTTTACTACCTCTGCCAGTGTAGAATATTAGACCCAAATGCACATATGACAGCATTAGGCTCTGATTCTACCTAAATTGATGTTAGCAATGCCATATAGTTAAACCCAAAAGCCGAGTGTGTTATCCCAGGGCATTGTGGTGTTTTTTTTTTTGACTGTTTGCCCTTCCTTCAAACTTACTGAATGTATGTTATCAAGGTGGTTTTTTTGGGTGGTTTTCCCTATGCTTGACGAGGGACAGAGTCAAGTTCATTTTGTTGTAGAGAGAGTCCAATTATTTTGTTGTAATACTTGATGTACATAAATGACGATTCATACAGAAACAGTCTTGTATATATATACATTTTCACTGTCGTGTAAAAGTTAGGTTATATGTACATATGGTTGTTGGAAGGATGTCATTATTGATTTCCAGGTTATGATAGGTTTAAGCATACGAAACGTTGACTAAACAAAGGAAATTCTGCCCAAAATTCGATAGAATTTGGATAGCGTAACGCCTCATTCTATTTCTTCATATATACTTAGAGTTATCATAGCAAACTTATAAGTATATTAGTTTTATTACTGGTGCTAAGTGGTGGTCTGGATTAAATCTTGCAAAAGCAATGTGATGGCTGAGATTTCCTTCGTTGCCTCGAGATTTGTATTGCTTTAAAGAAATTTAATAAGGAATTAAACACTTAAAAAAGAATTTAATAAGAGTTTGTTTAATTAGGAATTGATGTCCTACAAAATAGGAGTACATTTAATTAGGACTAAAAACCTAAAATAATAATAATAATAATAATAATAAAAACTCCTCAAATATGTTAAAACCTTGCCTCTTTTTTATGCAAAAAAAAAAACAAAACTCCTCAAATAACGTGTTAAAACCTTACATTTTATTTATGCAACAGTACATAGCAATAACTTGAGCCAATTCATGCCATTTAATACCATACACTATAATTATATATTAACTAAAATCATTCAGTACAAAAAAGAAACTTCATCTACCTTATTTTTCCATTAAAATAAAATAAAAATATGTTATTTTATTTCTATTACTACCAAGTGAAAATTTTAATTTTAAAGTTGAACTACAAACATATTTGATATTACAGTAGTCAAACATATTTGTATCTCAACCGAGCAGGGTATGAAATGGATTCAAATGACATGAAGCATAGTCACAAACAACAACTAAATATATATGCACGTATACTAGGCATATAGGGTGACAAGGAGCATAAACATCGAGTCATGTGAACGTTAATGTTAGGATAATATAAGAACATGTAAGTATAATAACGTTAGGGTGACAAGGAGCATTATTCAATTTTTAATACTTAAAAGAACATAAGTTGGAAATTAACTCTTTGCCTAATTCTATTGTTCGTGGTTAGTTGAGCTTCAATGTTTGGGTAAAGTAAAATAAAGATGTATACATATAAAAAAAAAAATGTTCCTCATCTATAATCTCATATACCGTAACAATTAAGTGCAATTAGGAGAACAATTATTTTTAAAAGCTTCGTGACAAAGTCACAGCCAATTTCTACATACTAAGAACTTAAGAAGAGATAAAACAATGGATCTGTTCCAGCCCCCACAAATGTGTCCCAATAAAAATCTAATTCAATACAAACTCACACTCAGAGCCCACGCTCAGAACCAACCTACTTACCTACCTACAATAAAGCCTATGCTCAGAGCCCAAAAAGCCCACGCTCAGAACTTATCTACAATAAAGCCCATACTCAGAGTCCAAAAAGCCCACGCTCAGAGCCCATGCTCAGAGTTTATCTACAATAAAACTCATGCTCAGAGCCCAAAAAGCCTACGCTCAGAGCCCAAAAAGCCTACGCTCAGAGCCCATGCTCAGAGTTTATCTACAATAAAGCCTATGCTCAGAGCCCAAAAAGCCCACACTCAGAGTCCATGTTCAAAGCATATACTCAAAATCTACATATCTACACATAAAATCAATATCAATTGCGCACATGTTTTGTGAGGAAGTGGTTTGACCGAGTCAAACAACAGTCAAACAACTTCCACAACTCCGTCCACATTCAAGATTCACTTCCATCCACTTCATATCGTGTGATTGTTCTCCAGCAGTTCTCCAATTTTATCCCACGATTAGAATATTAGAGAATAAGGAAGTTAACTGATCACTGATCCTACCTATAAAATCCAACCTTCGTCATTCTCCAAAACTATGTAATCGAGACTTGATCCCAAGACAATACAATATTTGGGTATGTAGGCAACTTCAAACCGAAGTCCAATCTCAATTCTCAACAACAACCATCCCCTTCGCAATCTCTTCGGAAAAGATCACTTCCGACCCAACTGGTGTATTTTGGAAAATCTTGTCAAAACATATTTGGCACCGTCTGTGCTCCTACTCTCAACCACAAAACAAAAGTTACGTCAATGGCTTCTCAAAAAACAAACAATGGTGAAAGTTTCCCTCTTGCCGCACAAGTTCAGCACTCACCTTCTGATGGGAATTCACTTTCCAAGTCCGATGGTCCTCGTCCATCTACGACTGAGTGAGTGGGTATTCATGTATCCGATCCATCAACTCAGGTCGACCGTCGTCTCTGACAATTGGAGAGCAAGAATAAAAATCTGAAGAAACAGCTGTGTTAACTTCTCCAAAATGATTTAGCCACGACAAAAAGTGTTTGGGATCGTTTGAACTCTGAAGCATCTCTGTCAAAGACTCCAAGCACAAACTCCTGCACCAAGAGCGTGCGGAATTTAAACTATTTAAAGGCTTTGTGCAAACAGAATGTGCAATGCCGAAAGCCAACACTTTCCAGTGTAATCATAAGCGAATCCACAAACTCCTCTACCGACCTTGATGCCGACCTCCCTGTGAGGGATCACCAACTTACAAAAGATCTCATGAAGAAAATATGTTTAGCCGATTCGAACCATACTAATGGAGATCAGCAAAATATCCATATAGGTCGGCAAGGTAGACTACCCAACCAATGAAAAACCAATGAAGTTCATACCCAAGCTCTAGGAGGGGTAGGTAAGCCACTGCAAGTCTTCGTCGCAACAGCAGTATGCACCGATCTTGACAGCAACACTATTCACCAAGCAGTTCCAGTTAACAACCTTATCGCTCAAGGTGTAGTCCCAATCCAAGAGCTCATTGTCGGCCAACGTATGTTGACAATGGTAGCCATGGAGATGGAGACTCACTTGTAATAGGCCAATAAAATGGTTGTGACAGTCCAACACTCCATCCGTATTCTCCTGATGTTCACCATAGGAGACAAAGGAACCGATCTCCACTACTGGCTCGGTCACCTTCACCTACATGGACAGGTCGACGAGAACTCACTCTACCTCCTCTGAAGAAATCTTGGCCAAAACGTCCACAATTTGGTCGCGACCATCATCCAGAGAATGTTCCATTTTCTGAATGATGCCTCTATGAGATGATACTGAAGGTTGTTAATGATAAAGAGTTATGAGAAAACAAAATTCGAAATCTCGCTATAGAGAGTGGTATTGATTCTCCCCCCTCTCTCCGAATCCAAACATTCGTTCATCACAAGGAATTCAAGCAGCCAGGATTCGGGAAATATGATGAGATTGATGGAGATCCTTTGATGCATCTTGTTAAATACATAAACAAGGTGATCTTATGGACTTTTGATGATGCTCTTCTTCGCAAGTTATTCCCGTCCACACTCATTGGAATTGAGTCGATGAGATGGTTTAACATGCTTTCAGAAAGATCCATCCATAATTATACTGATCTTGCTTACAAGTTTGTCAAGCATTTTCGTCACAACTGGAAATAACCAAAAAATATTGATTCTCTATTCAGTATTAAACAACAAAAAGACGAAAAACTCAGTAAGTTTGTTGTGAGATTTCAGAAAGCAGCTGTTGAAATTCTAGATGCATCTGATATTCTTGTCATTTATGCTTTCAAGGAAGGCATTAATTATGATAGGGACGACGTTTACAACTCTATAGTAAAAGACGTCCCAACAACTTGTTATGAACTTTTTGCTCGAACTCAACAGTTTATTCGAGTTGAAGATGATGCATCGACACGAGTTCACATCGAATAAGCAAGCCGCAGGAACAGAGTCAAAAACTGAAGTATCAACAAACAACCGATAAAAAGTCCAAGAGTTATGGTAGGCCACAACAATGGAACGACAAAGAACAAAAGAAACTTCCCGAGTTAAAGCTTACCACCCTCAACAAGAAGTATGCTTTTATATATGAGAAGATTAAGGGAAAGAAGATCTTATCTCCACCTTTTCCTCTCTCCGAAGATACCAAGGCTACACGTGACAAATCACTGTGGTGCAAGTTCCACAATGATTTTGGTCATGAAACTGAATAATGCCGATCTCTAAGGGGTAGAATCCAAGGTTTGATCGAGAAGGGTATGCTCCAGGATTACGTGTTGGGTAAAATGAAACAAGCTTTAGTCGTGACCGCACAAAATATAATCAAAGTCGGTCATGCCATAGTTGATTCAATGTCTAACACCCAACACAAGAATTTCAATCACTCCAAGATCAATGATCTCAGCCACCACTATGTTTATAGTGGATATGATTTTCTCCACGGTATGGGTATTGAGATGTATGAGGAAGGACCTCTCTGTTAGACTGACAATGATCTGATAGGAGTGCACCATCCTCATTATGATACTGTTGTAATACAAGCTTTTGTTGGAATTCATCATGTGTAGAAAATCATGATCGATACAGGTAGTTCGGCAAGTGTGATCTACAAGCGTTATTACAAAGGACTCAATCTCCCCGAGAAAATGATAGTTCCCAATCCAAATCCTATCATTGGCTTCGATGGGACATCAACAAAATCAATTGGTAGATGCTCTCTTCCGGTGACATTAATGAACAAGGAAGTTACAATTGATTTTCTTCTCTTGGATTGTAACTCCTCCTTTGGAAGAGATTGGATTCACTCAATGGGAGCCGTTGTTTCTACTTTCCATCAGGCTATCAAGTTCTGGTGTGATGGTATGGTATACAAAGTTCGAATTGATCAGATAGAAGCTTTGAAGTGCCATGAGTCTGTGCTCGAAGATTATAAAGATTCGTAAGTCAAGGGCAACACCATCCTAAATGTCGATGGGGGTAAAATAGCAATTACAGAATTCCATTTACCAAAGCTTATTTTGCTATAAGGTAATGCCTTTCGGTCTAAAAAATGCACCGACAACATATCAGTAATTCATAAATACATCATTTTCATACTTCTTAGGCAAGTTTATGGAAGCTTATATTTATGATATGGTCATCAAGTCGCATGAAGAGTCTTCACACCTTCATCACTTGCAAAAATTCTTTAATCGGCTGGTGCATATTCGAATGTGTCTAAATCTATCAAAATGCACATTTGGGTTAGCATAGAGTAAATTTCTTGGATATCTTATGACCAAACGAGGCATTGAAGCTAATCCTGATCAAATCCATGCAATTACCGAAATGCCCTCACCAAAAACCAAGAAGCAGATCCAACAACTTACAGGTAGGATAGCCGCTTTGGGTAGATTTATCTCAAAATATTCAGATCAGCTCCACCCCTTCTTTCAAGCCATTAAGGGATCTCCACAATGAACAGATGAGTGTGAAGTAGCTTTTCAGAAAATGAAAGAATACCTAGTACAGCGCCAATTCTTGCTAGTCCGACCATCGGACAAACAATTGGCATCTATTTGGCACCATCAGAAATAGCTGTGAGTGATGTCTTATTCATTGATGATGAAAATGAATAACCAATTTTCTTCATAAGTAAGACCCTTACAACTCTAGAAGCACGGTATTCAAAGATCGAGAAAATAGCTCTCTCACTTGTCCATACTGCACGAAGATTGAAGCCTTATTTCCAAGGGCGTATCATCAATGTTTACACTGAATACCCCTTGAGGAAAGTTCTTCGAAATTCTGATTTGAGCCGATTAGCACAATGGAAAACATATTTGAGTGCCTACAAAATTATCTACAAAGCCCGATCATCTGAGAAAGGGCACGCATTTGCATCACTTATAGCAGATTTTCCTATCGATGACATACCGACCATGGAAGAGCAGTTTGAGGAACCTCCTCTTAATCCACAACAAGGATCGGCCGATCCTTCCACAAGTGCCGACCCTTCTTTATGGATTCTACACACGGATGGTTCCAAGAACAAATTAGGTTCAGGCCTTGGTTGTGTTTTGATCCGACCTGATGGCAAGAAAATTGAAAAATCTATTCGCCTCGGATTTTGTGCATCAAACAATGAAGCTGAATATGAAATGGTTCTTTATGCAATGTGAACAACACTTGACCTGGGGGAGATAAAGATCGAGTTATTCACTGACTCAAAGCTTGTTGCAAATCAATTTGGCGGATCTTTTGTTGCTCGAAATGATAGGATGGCTGCATATGTCCAAAAAATGCATGAGCTATCCATTCATTTCAAATCCATTGCAGTTCACCAGTGCTCTCGCAATAATAATCGTCACGCCGATGCCTTAGCCTATCTCTCTACCGCAGTTGACGTTAACAATGAAAGAAAAATCTATATTGATTTCCAACCTTTTCCAAGCATAACTGTTATAGAAGAACATGTTCAAAACTTATATATTGCTCATCTATGCTATTTTCAGATGACATCTCGAAATTTCGAATTCGAGCAAGTAAATGTCGTAACAACAAGGAAAAGAAAGTGAGAAGAGCTAGCTCAATCGGCCAGCACAAGTTCAGAATCTCACTCAGAGGAAGCAGCTCAATAAGATTTAGCCGACCATTAAAATTTGGCCAATCATCATGTTGAGAGTGATTCTCTCACACAAGATGTCGACCAAAGCAATGTTGATATGGAAGATGAGTCCCACGAAGCAGATAAATCTCCAGAAGTACCACATTTGGATCTCCAATCTATCGACGGTGATTCTTCACCAGATGATTGGAGACCTACTTATTTAGAATTTCTTCAACATGGAACTTTATCTGAGGATTCGTCACTTTCCTACAAAATTAAGAGAGATGCCTGGAAATTTGTCATAATTCCAAATTCTAAAGGCAAGCTCCTACTTTATAGGAAGGCAAACAATTTTAGTCCTCTTCTCAGTTGTCTTTCCAAAAACAAGGTCATTTCTCGAGGAGATACACTCCGAACTTTGTGGAAACCATTCTGGGGGACGTAGTCTTGCACATAAAGCCATGACTCAAGGATATTGGTGGCGTTGCATGCAAAGACAATCAGCAGAATTTGCCCAAATATGCATACCAAGTCAAAAACATGCAAATATGGGCAAACTTCCGGCAACATAACTCCACCCAATTTTAAGCCCTTGGCCTTCTGCGAAATGGGGCTTGGATATTGTGGGACCTCTACCAAAGGCATTTGGAAGTGTACGATTCTTATTGGTTGCAAGTGATTATTTCACTAAATGGGTAAAAGCTCAACCGCTTGTCAACATCTCAGCAACAGATGTACGGCGTTTCTTATGGAAAGACATCGTTTGTCGTTTTGGAATTCCATCTAACATTGTCTCTGACAATGGTAAACAATTTGATGTGGAAGAGATTCACAAATTTTACGACTCACTAAAAATTTAGCATAATTTTTCCGCACCATATTATCCACAAGCAAATGGACAAGCAGAAGTAACAAATAAGACGATTCTCTCGACTTTAAAGAAGAAGCTTCATGAAGCAAAAGAAAATTGGGTTAAAGAGTTGCCAGTAGTGCTTTGGGCTTATCGCACCACTCCAAAGCATTCTACCAATCTTTCCCCTTTCAACCTAGCTTATGGTATAGATGTTGTTCTCCCGACAGAATTAATTGCACCAACTACAAGGACAGAAGCAGTACAAACTGGAAACAATGATGCAGCTATAACTTTGGTGGTAGGTTCAATTGATAAAACTCGAGAAAATGCTTTACAATGTCTAAAAAAAATATCAGACAGGCATGAAACGCAAATATGATAGAAAGCTTTGCCTCAAGAATTTTGAACTAGAAGATTGAGTACTTAGCAGAAAACAGAAGCTCATTAAATCTGGAAAACTGTCAAAGAATTGGGAAGGACCGTTCATCATTGATAGGCCAGCATCTAAAGGGTCTTATTTCCTTCGTCGAATCACTGGAGAAAAATTTGCCAAGCCATGGAATGTTTTTCATTTGAAAAAGTTTTATCATTGATGTCTTTCCCTTATTTAATGTTTGTTTTTCATTCATTTAATCATTTCATAATTCAATAAAAATTAAATCCATCTTTCGTTTTAATTAGGGATCAAATATCCCAAATTTCATTATCATTACACTATGAGGGCGGCGACACCCCGAATTTAATTACATTATCAATACATTATGGGGGGGGGAGGCGACACCTCAAATTTCATTACGTTATCATTACACTGTGGAGGCAGCGACACCCCAAATTTCATTACGTTATCATTACACTTTGGGGGCGGCGACACCCCAAATATCACTATATTATCATTATACTTTGGCGGCAGTAATACCCTGATAGGAAATTAGTCGGTCTAATTAAATAGACTAATCTAACCCTAGTTAAACCGTTAGTTTTTCATAATTCAATAGAAAATTAAATCCTATCGTTGAAAATAGTTGCGACGGCAAACGGGTCGATCCCATTGAGGGACCGCTAGTTAGAACAACCGAAAGTACTAGCGATTGTTTATCCTAATGCGAACAATGGTGGTTTAGAGAAAGATTGAATTAACTACTCACTAAACTATTTAAACTATGAAAACTATAAACTAAATAATTGGGTTTTATCAAATGGGAAGAACTCTAGGACTATAGAATCCACCGAAGACTTCTGTTTATATTTCTAAGAGTAATTTTAATGTTCCAGATTTAATACGAGTAGCATGAGGGAAAGGTAACCCTTGCTTTCTCGATGATATGATCATGATAATTTTAACTAAACATGTATCTTCTAAAGTTTCGGCACTACAGATCAAACTCAAAAGATTACTCTTCTTTTTACGGCACGAATAATATCTAAATTTGACGTCAACAATTAAAACAGGCTTAACTAATAGCAACGAATATCGAACTATAAAGCATGCATGACAAGTCATTGAAATTAAGTGTTGACAAGATATAAGCTAACTATCAATACATGAAACTAGAAGAATATAACAATTTAAACTAACTGGAAATCATTGAAATTAATCCCAAAAAAACACAAACATTAGCCTAAGGTTTCATCTGCCCTAGACTTGGAGTTTAGTTATACATAACAATGAACAGAAAAATGAAATTAATAGAAGAATTAATCATTGCAAAAACCATAGTCTCGCGTTGAAGTCTTCTCCTCCAATTCGTTATGTCCCCAAGCTTTTCCGCGTCCTAACTCGAACTCCACTTTTCTGTCTCTCCTGTTTTCCGTTTCCGTGTTCTCCAGCCCCCTTTAAGTTCTAATTATCCTTTTTTATATACTCAACAGTCCTCCTTTGATAAGGAAACCAGTTTTTGATTAGGAAAAGAAAGGGGTCGGTCGAAGAAATCGCGGGCATTAATTATCAAATTTGTTTTACCAAAAAGAATTAGGTGATTATGTGGTTCGGGGTCTATGGAAAAGATGGTAGATTGGATGCAAACGAAATGGTTTGTGGTTGATTTTGTATGTGAACAGGAGGCATTTTGCAGGTTGGAGACGAATAGAATTGGAAATTAAACTAAAGGATCCGGTGGTAGCGGGAGTAGGTAGAGTTTATGGTATGATAGTGTGTCGGTTGTTTAATTGTTTAGTTCAGGTTCCGACCAATTCGCCGGAATTTGAGGAGCTTTTGGGTTTGTTTGTGTTTGTGCGAACTGAAGTGGAGAAGAAAACTGTTTTGATCCAGTGGTCCGGTAGCTAGAAGCTACAGTGGGAACGGGTTATGGGCTTTGGTGTTCAGCACTTGGATCCGGTTTTTAGCTAATGGGACTAAACTTAACTTTGGCCCATATTTCGACAAACAGATCCATTCCTCACTTTGATAGTCACGTGCCCACTAATAAATGCCCACTAATAAACTTCTAACCAGCTCACCAGTTCCCGCATTCTCCCAAACCATCACATTAATTTCTTGTCAGACCACAAACAATTCCATATTTTTCATTGGTGCATTCTACTTCCTGTTATTCTTTTATATCCTCTTTTCTTTCCTTAGCCCAATATTCACAAGCCCAACTAAAGGTAAATAATAACCAGTAGTTCACCAATACTGTTTCGGGCAGCTCCACTGAACTGCACAACCCTGCCAGGCCAACCACACCAGGGGGACTAATGCACAGACATCCCGAATCTCGACAGTTTCCACACTTTTAATCATGTTAAGTCCAATTCCTGTAATATCACCAAAAATACACTAACTAAATCAAACGAATAAATTAAACGAACTAACTAGCTAATATAAAATTGAGCATAAATATATAACATTTATGCGCTTATCAAATACCCCCAAACTTATATTTTGCTAGTCCTCGAGCAAAACTAAAACTAAACTAATAACGAAAACAAAAATCCTAACTCACTTTCGTAGGAATCACGATTACACTTAGCATGTGTAACAAGCCTTTTAAACCCCTAGGTTACCCCTAGTGGACGAGTTTAGTCTCGTGAGGGTTTTCAAAAACGGTACCCACAAACATTAACATAGCATAACCATTGGTGATATAATTTTTCTCAGAGATAACAACTTTTGCCAACTAATAAACAAGGTAAAAAATCATCAATCACCACAGTTTACGTCATTATCACCAAGACACATCACTACTTCCAAAGATAGAAATCATTGACTACTTTCCAAAACCAAAGCGTGTGTGTGTGTTTAGCCAAACTAATATAATCTCTTATCCAAGTAACGGAATTCCTAACTTACTATCCAAAGAATATATCAACCTCAATCCTCACCATTCATACACTCACAAGAAAGTCTCTCTTTTAGATAAGTTTTCAATTTTACCTCTGTATGCAGGGAAATGAGTAAAATAATAGAACATCCCACATACTTAGCCAAAAAGACGGACTTATAAAATTTCAAAAACAAATTAGTCTCATGGAAAGAACATCAATCACATGTGAAGTGTCGGGTCCTTCACTTTAGCATCCTCTCAACTATTCTACACTTCATATCATACTTTTGCGATAAGTCTGGGGTATTAAGATGGGGTTTAGGATAGGTTGACAAGAAAATGGTAAAAAGGATTCAAAAATTTCTGAGAATAAACTAAAGACCATGTTATACTTGACCTTTATGGAAAAGTTTCTTCACTTTGTAGACTACATTACTTGACTTTCTCACTACTTCTGCTCAATGATTTCTCTTTCTCTTTCTTTTTCTTTTCTTTTTCTTTTCTATATATATTTTTTTTCTTTCTTTTCTATTGAATCACTTTGAGCAAAAAGAATGATTTCCTTCATTTGATTTTGGTAAATTTTCCTTCCGAATCTTCTTTCTTCTAGCTTTCTCCTTAGTCTTTTAGAAATTCTCAGAAATATGGCTAAGGCCAATAATATGGGTTTACACTCTTTATCTGGAGTTGGGTTAAGTATAGTTGGTTTGAGAAGAAAATGCTTAATATATAAGGCTCAAAAAAGGTTAACATGATGATCCTACTAGGTGGGATAAATAAAGGCTAATTGGTTCACTACTTGACTTATCAGTATGATATTCCGCTTCGAATAGACTACAAGACCTAATGGCTATCTCCCCAGTTGATGTCACTTCGTGATCGACCAAAATAAGAAAAAATGAGACTATACAACAAATTTAAGCACAGAAGAATGAATGAGTCAACTTGGACTCTGAATTTACGTAAAGACTCTCCAAGAAATTCAAAGGCTCAAGTCTCACAGGTTAATAAGTCTCTATATTCCTCTTCTAGTTCACTAGGAGATTAAATTACTCTTCAATTTAACATGTATCAGGTGTCTAATAGTGCATATTCCACTTTGGCTTAGACTTTCATCAACAAAATCTATTTCTAGAGGTAGAAAATAGTCTAAAAGCAACAATAACTTCAAGAGTGACTCTTAACTTCATAGATTCCTTGAAAATCAGTGGCTTTAGAAATTAATTTTTTTTAAAAATTTTCTCATCATAGAAAATCACCATTAATCATACCATGTTAGACATTTATTTTTCGCTAAACAAACATTTTGTTCCCACCCCCCAAACTTATCCTAGACATTGTCCTCAATGTTAACATAAATGCGTAATTTAAAAGATAACAACATGGACAAGTAAAAGTATATAAGGAAAGAGGTTACCAAGAGTTCCAAAAACGAAAAATAATATCTTTGAGTCACCTGTAGAAATTAGTACCTCACAAAAAATATAACAATGATAATATAAAAGAGGAACCAGGTTAACACAATGACTAAAATGTGTCACGTGTCTCATCCCATAGAGTTACACGTCTCCAAAAAAGCAGAGAAAAGGTGCTAGAGTGGAATGCATGATACACGTGCACAAAAGACTCAACAAAAATAAAAACATGGGTTGCCTCCCATAAGCGCTACAGTTAACGTCTCGAGCAAACGAATGCTTCGCACACCCAATTCTAAGATTAGCACTTTGTCTACCAACGAAACATAAAAAGAATGCCCCAAAATTTAAAAAAATTCGACAGAGTCTCCTCTGTATTTTCGACATTTCATAAATATAAAACTTGTCATAACCTGAAAATCACAATAATATGTTTCTCATTGGTTAACCCAAATGGAGACTAGGGGCTAGAATGAAATATTTGGGAACAATGCGAAGCGACTCTTACCAACGAAAAACAAAACCTAAACTACTAAAGTACAAACATACTCATCATATATCACTCAGATTATGACATAATAATAATCAAATATTCCAATCTCAAGCAAAAGATCATGTGAAGTTCAATTTAATTCTGTCACCCCCAAACTTGTGCAAAACAACACTTAAACATACCATGTATCACCTAATAAGATATGCCAATGCAGTGAACTATAGGCTAACATGAGACAATGCACTTAACAAATAGTGAAAATGCCATGAGATCTTCGCAAATCTGACAACACTCTCAAGTCATCTTTTCTCACCCAAACGGTACGTACATTAGTTGGAAAGTGTCTAGGGTCTGTTTGTTTAAATCTTACTTTTCTTTTCTTAGTATGAGTCATAGGTAGACTATAGGCAGATTCCAAAGAAGAGTTAGGAAGCGAATTAGATGTGACAAACTTACTAGGATGGTCATGAGGTGAAATACCTGATTGTGGAACTTGGTTCGCAGAGTTACCCTGTTTTACACTAGTATTAGATTTATACCAAAAACTGAAATGCTCGTTTTCTAACCTGACAGTGATACTTAATATGCCCTTCACCACCACAATAATAACAAACAACAAGAGGCCTAGGACGTTCAATATGAGTAGTGGAAGGGGCAGTAGTTGATACACGTTCTAAAGAAGATGGAGCTGACTTAGAACAAGTAATAAGACTATAGTGATCACTGGAACACTCCCCAACACTTGGGATTGTATCCAAAATTTCAACATCATTACACAAGTTTGGAAATGTCATATTCGAGTTGAAATTCTTCTTTAAAAGATCAAAATCAGTTTCAATACATTTTTGCCTTTCCTTGATCATGTCAAACTCACGGTCCAAAGATTTATTCATATCACTAAGAGTTTCATTCTCCGCTTTCAATTTATTAGCAACATGTATAAACTGATTAGCTTTGGAACTCAAAACAATGTTTTCACTCTCAAGAGATAGCATCCTGTCAGACAAGTTCTCATTTTCCTCAAGTAATTGTTTATTTTTCTCTAACAACCCAAAATAATCCTTAGCAACTTTCTCATGAAAGTCATTCACTACAACAACACAGCTAGGGTCAAAACATGGAGTGGAAGTACTACAGAGAGGGGCGATGGAATTAGGACATGAAGAGTTAACTTCAAGAGTACTATCAAGAGAGAGTTCATCAGATAGAGTATGCACTGCCGCTTTTAGTACATCATCATCATCACTATCAAACAACCAAAAATCATCATCCAAAATCGAACTAGCGTCATTATTAGTGCTTAATTGTTTGCTAGCAGTCTCGACCATATTAACCTCATATATATTCTCTAACTCTCCAAGTTGTTTGCTCACATAAAAAACATTAAGCTCGACTGTCATATTACCAAAAGAAACTTTCATGACACCATTCCTACAATTTATAATGGCATTAGCTGTAGCCAGAAATGGTCTACCAAGAATCACAGGAATATTTCCTTTAGAATTATGGACAGGTTGAGTATCAAGAACCACAAAGTCCACTGGAAAATAGAATTTATCTACTTGAATCAAAACATCTTCAATAACACCACAAGGGATTTTAACAGATCTATCAGCAAGTTGTAATGTTATTGGAGTGGACTTAAGTTCTCCCAATCCTAATTTCATATACACAGAATAAGGGAGTAAATTCACACTCGCTCCCAAATCAACTAAAGCTTGCTCTATCCTATGACTTCCTATAACACATGAAATGGTGGGACAACTTGGATCTTTAAACTTAGGTAGGGTTTTGTATTGAATGATTGAGCTTACTTGCTCTGTGAGGAATGCTCTCTTCTGCACATGCATCTTACGTTTCACATTACACAAATCTTTTAAGAACTTGGCATAGGCAGGAACTTACTTAATAGCCTCAAGAAATGGAATATTTATATGAACCTTTTTAAAAACATCTAAAATTTCATTAGATTGTATTCCTTTCGTTACTTGAACCAATCTTTGAGGAAAATGAGCTTTTGGTATATAATGTGGCACAGGACTAGACTCCACAGGAATAGAAGGTTGCCTAGAAGCTTCACTAGCATGAGGACCACTAATATCACTCTCCTCACTTTCACGTTCTCCCAAATCAGGCCTAACCTCTACCATAGGCATCTCAACCTTATTATCAACATGTTTACCACTCCTAAGCGTAGTAATCGACTTTACTTGCTCATGGTGGTGCCTTTGGCTCAAGTTAGAGCCTACCTCATGTTGACCATTTGGATTAGTTACTGATTGACTAGGAAACTTACCCTTATCCCTCTCATTCAAAATATTAGCAATTTGACCCATTTGAACTTCCAACTTGGCAATGGATTGTGAGTTCGAGAACAATTGTTGTTTGACATCTTTTTGAAATTGAAAATTGGTCTGTGTTAACTGATTAATGGCTTCCTCCATAGGTGAAAGTTTCGGTGGTTGGGGTACATACTGTTGTGCTGGTTGGAGTTACTAACTGGACTTCCCTGGTGTATCCCTTTAGACCAAGACAAATTAGGGTTATTACGCCACCCTTGGTTATAACTATTATTACAAAAGGAGTTGTTGCTTGGGTTCTGGTATGTGTTAAAGGCATTGACTTGTGCAGTCACGCCAGGGCAATTATCAATAACATGATCAAGACTATCGCACAAAAGACAACCAGGGGTCACAACATTATTAACTTGAGCTGAAGATTTTGTCTCCTTTTCTAGCTCAAGAGCCTCAACTCTTCTAACTAAGGCAACTATTTTGGCATTCGCGTCAAAATCCTTATCAACGTGAAACATAGCATTCTTTGTAGTATTACTAGCCACCTTCTTAGGCTCACGACTAGTTTCCCACTGTTGAACCTTTTCAGCAATGTCTTCTAAAAACGACCATGCATCATCCACAGTCTTATTACAGAAATCTCCAGTACTCATGGTCTCAACCATGGCCTTAGAATTAAAATCAAAGGCCCTCATAAAAAATTTGTACCAGTCTACCTTTCTCAAGGCCATGGTTAGGACACTGCAAGAGTATGTCTTTGAATCTCTCCATACACTTCCACAACAACTCACCCTCATTTTGGCGAAAGATGAAATTACTTTTCTAAAAGCGGTTGCCTTATGATTAGGAAAAAATTCTTTAAGAATACAATGCATAATTTTTCCTGTGTCATGATAGAATTAGATGGAAGAGTGTGAAACCAACTCTTCGCTTTCTCTTTCAAGGAAAATGGGAATAACTTCAATTTTATAGCATCGTCACTAAACTGTTGAAGCTTAACAGTCCCACAGATATCCTCAAATTCCCTTACGTGAAAATACGGATCTTCCTCATCCATTCCCCTAAACTTAGGAAGTAACCCAAGTAGATTGGGCTTTAACTCGAAATGATTAGCATTGGTCGGTGGAGGAACGATGCAAGATGGTCGAGTTGTCCTAATGGGATAGATAAACTCCTTAATGGATCTAGGTACTTGGGCAACAACTTCGTTATTATTGCCTCCTTCCATTTTTATTTATTTTTTTATTTATTATTTTAAGACTCTATAGGACGACACCCTAACAAAAAGAAAACTAACTTAATACCTAAGACTATAATTAATGCAAACGATGCACACACACAAATAATATCAAATAATTTTATTTCAAACCAGATTGAATTTTCAATAATATTTAATATATTTGCTCCTAAACCCAAATAACACGATTCCCAGTTCTTGTGCAAAAGCACCGTCACTCGATCCACGTGTCAAAAGGGATTTCCTAGTGAGCGGGCTAAAACCTGTCCTAATGCAAGATGTCTAAGGCTGGTCAATGTGATTTAACCTTCCTAAATGCAAAAAACAATAAAACACACGAAACAAACAAAATTCAACCCCACAAAGGAAAGATCGAGCCTTCGAGGGCTACTTGCGACGCCGGGTGACAACAAGCAAACAACTTTACAAAGTCCACAACAAATCACGACTATCAACCTTGTAAGAAGAAATCTTTGCTTATTGCCTGCGAAAATCAAAATTAGACACAAAAACTAAGAAATAATAAAACTACGACTAAATTTAAACTACGAATCACGATAAATAAAATTTTAAAACTCAATTGTACCACTACAATCCCCGGCAGTGGCACCAAAAACTTGATAGGAAATTAGTCGGTCTAATTAAATAGATTAATCTAACCCTAGTTAAACTGCAAGCGCACAGCTATCATTGAAAATAGTTGCGACGGCAAACGGGTCGATCCCACAGGGACTGCTAGTTAGAACAACTGAGTACTAACTGATTATTTATCCTAATGCGAATAATGGTGGTTTAGAGAAAGATTGAATTAACTACTTACTAAACTATTTAAACTATGAAAACTATAAACTAAATAATTGGGTTTTATCAAATGGGAAGAACTCTAGGTCTATAGAATCCACCGAAGACTTCTGTTTATATTTCTAAGAGTAATTTTAATGTTTCAGATTTAATACGAGTAGCATGAGGGAAAGGTAACCCTCGCTTTCTCGATGATATGATCGTGATAATTTTAACTAAACATGTATCTTCTAAAGTTTCGGCACTACAGATCAAACTCAAAAGATTACTCGTCTTTTTACGGCACGAATAATATCTAAATTTGACGTCAACAGTTAAAACAGGCTTAACTAATAGCAACGAATATCGAACTATAAAGCATGCGTGACATACTATATGAAAGATATAATCTAACTATCAATACATGAAACTAGAAGAATATAGCAATTTAAACTAACTAGAAATCATCTAAATTAATCCCAAAAAAACACAAACATTAGCCTAAGGTTTCATCTGCCCTAGACTTGGAGTTTAGTTATACATAACAATGAACAGAAAAACGAAATTAATAGAAGAATTAATCATTGCAAAAAGTGTAGTCTATCGTTGAAGTCTTCTCCTCCAATTCGTTCTGTCCCCAAGCTTTTCCGCATCCTAACTCGAACTCCACTTTTCTGTCTCTCCTGTTTTCCGTTTCCGTGTTCTCCAACCCGCTTTAAGTTCTAATTATCCTTTATTATATACTCGACAGTCCTCCTTTGATAAGGAAACCAGTTTTTTATTAGGAAAAGAAAGGGGTCGGTCGAAGAAATCGCGGGCATTAATTATCAAATTTGTTTTACCAAAAAGAATTAGGTGATTATGTGGTTCGGGGTCTATGGAAAAGATGGTAGATTGGATGCAAACGAAATGGTGTGTGGTTGATTTTGTATGTGAACAGGAGGCATTTTGCAGGTTGGAGTCGAATAGAATTGGAAATTAAACTAAAGGATCCGGTGGTAGCGGGAGTAGGTAGAGTTTATGGTATGATAGTGTCGGTTGTTTAATTGTTTAGTTCAGGTTCCGACCAATTCGCCGGAATTTGAGGAGCTTTTGGGTTTGTTTGTGTTTGTGCGAACTGAAGTGGAGAAGAAAACTGTTTTGATCCAGTAGTCCGGTGGCTAGAAGCTACAGTGGGAACGGGTTATGGGCTTTGGTGTTCAGCACTTGGATCCGGTTTTTAGCTAATGGGACTAAACTTAACTTTGGCCCATATTTCGACAAACATATCCATTCCTCACTTTGATAGTCACGTGCCCACTAATAAACTTCTAACCAGCTCACCAGTTCCCGCATTCTCCCAAACCATCACATTAATTTCTTGTCATACCACAAACAATTCCATATTTTTCATTGGTGCATTCTACTTCCTGTTATTCTTTTATATCCTCTTTTCTTTCCTTAGCCCAATATTCACAAGCCCAACTAAAGGTAAATAATAACCCAGTAGTTCACCAATACTGTTTTGAGGCAACTCTTGAATCGCACAACCCCCGCCAGCCAACCACACCGAGGGGGACTAATGCACCGACATCCCGAATCTCGACAGTTTCCACACTTTTAATCATGTTAAGTCCAATTCCTGTAATATCACCAAAAATACACTAACTAAATCAAACGAATAAATTAAACGAACTAACTAATATAAAATTGAGCATAAATATATAACATTTATGCGCTTATCATACCCCAAAATTCATTACGTTATCATTACACTTTGGGGGCGGCGACACCCCAAAATTTAATACGTTACCATTGCACTTGAGGTCAGATACACCCCCAATTTCATTACGTTATCGTTGCACTATGGGGGCGGCGACACCCCAAAATTCATTACGTTATCATTGCACTTGGGGTCGGTGACACCCCAAACTTCATTACATTATCATTATACTATGAAAGCGGCAACACCCCCAGTTTAATTGTATTATCATTATACTATGGGCAGCGACACCCCAAGTTTCAGTACATTATCATTATATTATGGGGGCGGCGACCACCCCTAGTTTCATTACGTTATCATTGGGGGCAGTGACACCCCAAATTTCATTACAAAACCTGACAAAAAACTGGATAGTTCTTATTGCCTCAGCAATTCGTATATGCCGATCAATTTGTACAAATTGCTAACTTAAAATTCCACATAATCTTTAATTATTGATCCTTTTATTACCAATGATAGCCGCTAGTTTGCAATTTAACCACATAATCTTTAATTATTGATTCTTTTATTACCAATGATAGCCGCTAGTTTGCAATTCAAAACCGATCAGTTTAGAACTTACTGACCAATTTGTTTAACTTGCCAATCAATTTGTTTGAACATCCGATCAATTTACTTACTTGCTGAAATTCAAATTTGACTATTATGTTGCCAATTTAGCTTTTATACCGATCAAACTAAGCCTAAAAGTTGCCGACCAAATCAATTCAATAAAACTTGCCGCTCCAATTCAAAATTACCGATTAAAAAAAAAACCCAACTGTTTCTAATTGAGTATTTTAGAAAGCTGCACACAATTTCTGAATCGATCCCTTTAAACAACCCTGTCTAGAGTTGTCGATATAGCCACCTTTGCCAATCAAACTAAGCACAACTCAACTGACCAAGCTAAATCGATTTCAAATAGTGTCGTTCACTCCTCTTTATGCAAAATCAATCTTTCTCTATACGAGCTCCCTATTACCGTTCTCCTTCTTTTGCTAGTATCTTTTCTCTGTAATTACTGATCCTTGAATCCCCTTTTTATATTGATAACAACTACCTTCCTTTTATCATACTGCCGTCGATTTTGAGTAGTTTAATACCTTTTAATAAAAATTTGGCTGGTCACTTCTAAGCTCTGATATAACCCAACAGTTAGATAGCCGATTAATCTATCAACCCATTTCAATAATTTACCAATCACACCAATTTAATTGTTTGCGATCGAAAACCATACAGTTTCTACAACACAATCAATTTGTATCATTGCCGCTCAAACTCCAAAGGTCTATCAAGTAGCCGATCATTACAACCTAAAACCGATTCGTTTTTCAAAATTGTACCCAATTAAAAAGACATAATCAAATCAAATAGCCGATGTAGCCATCTGTTCTTTTCCTATATCCAATAAATTCACTCACAAGTCACAACCCAACCAAAGTTAGGAGTCGAATAAAATTGAAACCAATAAGCTATATCAAAAAATTACCGATCAAAATCCCGACCAATACTTACCTTTTCTGTCGATCAAATTAATCAATGAAGATTGCCAACCCTTTGAATTTTCCCTTTGTTTTACTTTCGTCAAATAAACAAAACCGAAACCGATCCTTAAATCCTTACATCTATTTTGCCGACCTATTTCAAGACCAATATTTTGGAAAAGAAAATTGCCGATTCATATGTTTGTCGGTCAATTTGAATAGTTTTCAATTCACGATCTATTTGCCGATTGAATACAAAAAAGCCAATCAAATTGCCGATCGAATCAAAAGAGCCTATCAAATTTGTCGATCAAACATCCAATTTTCCGATAAAAAAACAGTGGATACAATCCAACACCCAATCTCAACTGAGTTTGTTTCAATTAGTCAGTTCTTCCAAAGATCACTATGGTTAGTAGCCTCTAAATTTATCTCGTTTTTGCTCAAACCAATTACCATTTATTACTGATCAAGAAAAAGATAAAATGCCTATACTTAGCTTTTAATGTCTTCTTGCTGAACAAGAGAAAACTTAATTAACCGATTTCACATTAATAAAAAACCAATTTGCGAAAAATATCCGACACACTTCAGATCGGCTCGACACTTTAAACTATTGAGGGGCTTACCTTTTGCTTTTTGCCGATCCATGCCAATCCATTTGAGTTGTCGATCCCAGAACTGCCAATCCATTTAATTGTCAATCCCTTTTTGCCGATCCCTAGACTGCCGATCCTTTTTGCCAAGCACTTTTGCCGATCTTTTTGCTGCCCATGTCATATGATATTCTTTCTTTTCCTTTTTGCCGATCCTCTAAGTAAAGCCAATGAACAAAAATCCAAAAGCCCATTAGCAAAGCCCAATAGACCATTTTCTTTTCTTTAAACTTTTTTATTTACAAAACTGCCATCAATAACCAATATTGAACGTGCCGATCTTTTAATCTTTTAATTTTTCTTACCCACAATTTACCAAAGTTCCATTACATTTTACCAAATAACTTGGAATTTTTACTGGTCAATTTAATATCCAACTCCTTTCAAGATATTTGCCTACCGACCACCACTTTTATTAACGAACCTACCAAAAACAAAACATTATTACTTCTTTGCCACACGGGCCTTGCCCATGTAACAAAGAGAGGGCGATGTTCCAGCCCCCAAAAAGGTGGCCCAATAAAAATCTAATTCAATACAAACCCACACTCAGAGCCCACGCTCAGAACCAACCTACTTACCTACCTACAATAAAGCCTATGCTCAGAGCCTAAAAAGCCCACGCTTAGAACTTATCTACAATAAAACTCATACTCATAGCCCAAAAAGCCCAGGCTCAGAGCCCATGCTCAAAGTTTATCTAGAATAAAACTCATGCTCATAGCCCAAAAAGCCCACGCTCAGAGCCTATACTCAGAGTTTATCAACAATAAAGCCTATGCTCAGAGCCCAAAAAACCGACACTCAAAGTCTATGTTCAAAGCATATGCTCAAAGTCTACATACCTACATATAAAATCAATATCAATTGCGCACATGTTTTGCGAGGAAGTGGTTTGACCGAGTCAAACAACGGTTAAACAATTTTCTCAACTTCCACAACTCCGTCCACATTCAAGATTCACTTCCATCCACTTCATATCATGTGATTATTCTCCAACTTTATCCCACGATTAGAATATTAGAGAATGAGGAAATTAACTGATCACTGATCCTACCTATAAAATCCAACCTTCGTCATTCTCCAAAACTATGCAATCGAGACTTGATCCCAAGACAATACAATATTTGGGTATGTAGGCAACTTCAAACCGAAGTCCAATCTCAATTCTCAACAACAACCATCCCCTTCGCAATCTCTTCGGAAAAGATCACTTCCGACCCAACTGGTGTATTTTGGAAAATCTTGTCGAAACAATTACCATAATATTTTGTCGACTACTAATATACCTACTTTGTTTAACAACTAGCTCATGCACGTGCTTTCGACACGGAATATCCATGAGATATTTTTTAATGAGTTTTTAGTCCTCAATGGCGTTAGAAAAATAAAAATTGCGGCTGAAATTTTTGTGTCCCACGTGATAGAGTTTAAGGTCATGGGTTGATGAAAAATACACATTTAGTTCTTCTTATTAATGCATGGATGTAATTGGTTTACATCCGTGCATTCATATAGCTGGCTCATGGGTTGATGACATGATGCACATTAGCACGAAGGCTTTAAAGGTCCTTGAATTTTCTTTAATTGTATTGACGAACTTATGTATACGAAATAAGCTAGTAAATGCTTGCCCTGCGCTACCATTTCCAATTCCATACCACATATTTAATTAGACTACATTACTTTTTCTAGCTATCTTTTTGAGTCACATCTATGTGCATTTAGAATAATGGAGAATATATTCTCGCCAATTTAAGTTTTGAGACTAGAAACCGTAATCTATACTGTTTTGTTGGCAAGTAAACACATACATATAATCTATTATAATAAAACAAAATGGCAAGACAAAGGGTAATTGAGATTTCGTGGGGATCTGAGTTATATGTGCGTAGGGATTTGTATAGGGTTTTTAAATACAAATTCAATGCATACATTGAATGCCTAATGTAATTAATATTTCAATTAATTAAAAAGAATTTGTGTTCAATGCATACATTGGATGCCTAAGTAATTAATATTTTAATTAATAAAAATTTAATAGGCTAAAACGTAAGTATTGGGACTACAAAAAAAAATTGCAAACTCATGTTTAATATTAAAATTGCCCCATCCTCAAATTTAAATACCACATTTTAAAAAGAGGAATTATACCTCAATTAATTTGAGAACTGGCTATGGATGAAGAGATTGTAAATTAAAAGTTCCGTGAGAGCAATTTTAAATTCAATATTTCGGTACAAAAGGGATGAGATTTCTAAGGAACAAAAGGGGAAAATTCAATAAATTTTACTCATATTTCGGTACAAACAAAGAAAAACACAATCAATTACAATTGAAAACAAACAATTTTCAAAATCACAACTGAAATTGTTGGATTCTCACATATAAAAAAAAAAGAAAAAGAAAAAGAATGTATACCTTATCTAGAACACCAACAACCCATAAAATTACTTTGTACTTTTTCCTAACCCGATAACCGTGCACCTAAGCTTGCAGAAACAGAGATGGATCTCAATGAGAGGAATAAGTGCACAATCATGCTGGTCAATAAAGGAGTTGATGAGAACAAAAAAGGATGAAAAAGAGACAAAGGACGCACACACTATTATGAGGGGAAGGGAGAATGAAAGAAGGCAGACCAAAGGGTTTTTTCTAGTTCGAAAGGTTTTCACAATTAAGACCAAAAATTAATTCCTAAGCAGCGCGTTGAGAATATTGCTAAACCAATTAACCCAAATACCGAAACAATGAGAATATCCTGGAAATTAAGAATTAAAGAATTGAGGTTGAAGAAGAAACTTTTACTAATGTGTATATATAACAATCATCCAATCTTGACCTTCAAATTGAGAGAGAACGCAAGAGAGTATAAGCAATGAAATTTTATTAATTTATTGGTTGTTGAGTCAATATCCAATTTGATTTCTATTGGTGCATTGTGGACCGTCGATTTATCACTCGTTAGATTGAATTCCAGTCTTGTTAAGTTGACTAGAAATTGCCCGTGTCTTCAACATGGATGCCATTTCCAAGTTGTAATGCCAGGTTTTATTTTGTTCGAACTATTTACCAATTTGGATAGAGATTAGATAAGAAAAATCTGGTCGATTAAAGGGCACTAAAATGTATCATAGTTAGTTTACTCCATTCATAGATCATAGACTAAGACAACAATTTGTAAAAAAAAGTATTCCTTCTCGATCAAGTAATATAAAGAAATACAAAGATGAAAATTAGTGAAACTTGATCAAATAATAAGAAAGAAATTATTTAGTGGATCAATCTAGAACTTTTTCTTTTTTTGATGGAATGTTACTAAACGTCTATAATTTTACTTTTCAAATCTAAAATTAGTCATATGGTGGTTCGCCACTGTATACAGTAATAGATGTCTACTAATAGAATTCATATATGCAGTAAAATTAATAGGTTTCAAAAATAGCATCCAATTTAAAGTATGTTGTTACAACATATTAAGAACAAAATAAACACAAATTGAATGGGACAATCTACTTGGCAATTGCAATGAGTAGTTTATATATGCAGCTTTAAGAAGAACCGGCAACTGATAGGTGAATCTTTTTATAGTACCATGTACATAGAAAAGCAAAAGAATTTTTTTTTATTTTGCAAGAACTTAGTTGATATTTGCTTTTTACTACGTTAGAGATTTGACTCTCTAATTTGATGCAAAAAACGAATTTAAAGTTCCTTACTCACGATTTTCGTGTTCGTAAAGTTGAAGTAAGGATCGAACCAACCTAAAGGTTATGACAACTACAAGTTGGTTGTTACTCTTAGGGAACTAGTGAGTAAATTTATATTAAAACTAGGTTTCTTTCCTACACAAACATTAAATAAAAACATTAAGATTCGAAATATGCAACTAAGACAAAATACAATTTACTAAATAAAAAGTGGAGAGCTAATCCTCCTCATGTGAAAATAACATTTAGTTGTTGATTTGAAAAGGTTCATTTGATTCTTCCTAGACTCATAGACAAACCCTAATGGAAGAAAACTTGATCCCTAACGTGTATGGCTAATTTCTAAACTCATACATGTTAGCAATTGGAATCAAGCAATGACTTATCTCTAAGCTCATTCCTTGATTCCTAACTAGACACTACACCAACTATCATTTTGGGATAGGATATAGGTCTAGTTGTTCTTCCTAACAACCTACCAAACCAACAACAATTATTTTCCCTCACATGAGTTGGATTAACTCCCCAAAAGGGAAGTTAGCTCATGATCCTTGGGATAAAGGATTACAAACTAGAAGAACCAAAGAGAGAGAGAAAGAGGAAGAAAAAAAATTAACTAAACTCACTTGCTTTTTATTTATTTTCTAGAAGAAAATCAAGGTTTCCTCCATTAAAACTATTACAAGTTTTTTTTTTCTAAAACTAAAAACTAAATAATAAGAATGACTAAGGAACTAAAATAATACAAGGTAAGGAAAAGAATTGAAGTCAATGGAGTAAATGGAGTGTCCCCCTGTTTTGTTTTCTTCTTCATTTGAGAGACATCTCATTTCCTCCCATGTGAAACATCAAACCACATTTACTTCATTTTTATCCACCACATTAAAACAAAGTGACACCTTGCCTTTTTTTTCACTATTAACACCTAATCTAATTAATTACATGCAAGGTGTCAACTTTGCACCAATAATTTGTCATTTTTGTCTTGACATGCTCCATGATTGATGACTCATCCAATCTTGCAGTCCCGTATAGTGGGTCCTATGTGCAGTCTAGTGGCGGTCCGGTCTTTGGGCAATTTTACAACTTCCCGCCTATGCGTAGAGTTCATCGCCCTGATTGTCTGAGCAGCTCACTTGTCGCATTCGGAGTCCTAGTTCAAGAGGTAGGAGCTTCGGAAGTTTGATGCTTCTGTGCGGATTTGGAAGAATTCATATATATGTCGTTCATCGTGCTTTATTGCAGGTTTAAACCATATTTCCATGTTTACTGCGAATACCTGCAAAGGTATGAAAACATATTATTTCATGATTATTAAACACATAATTAACCAAATTTATATGTCTCAATGGGGTTTCATAATACACTTTTGGGTGCTTATCACACTACCCCCAAACAACATTTTGCTTGTCCTCAAGCAAAGAAGAGACATTAAAACAAATAAGTGGCAAAAAATGTGTAGTCCTAACTAATTCTCGTTTCGCAGAGTGCAGTTGCACTGACCATATGCAACAAAGCCTTAAACCACTAGGAATTCCCTAGTGGACGAGTTATAGCCTCGTGAGAGTTTTCCAGAGAAGATACTCACAAACTTCATTTATACTACAACGACTCAGTGACAAAAACTCATTTTCTAAATTAATCTCAGATATCCATACATCTCTTTAGCAGGAAACGAGGATTGTTTTCTTTGAAACTCAAGTTAATATGTATTCAATAATTAAAACATCTACATATGATCATGCATGCAGTGAACTTTTCATTGAAATGTACTAGCAGGGTTGTTTTTCGAATCCCTTGGAGAGTGTACCTAAATGGGTTCTCACAGGTATGTGTCAAAACACAATTTCACTCAAAAATTTTCCACTCAGGTTTTGTTAACTCCAGTGTGCAGTGGGCACACGTTTCCTCATATCTCAATGACAGTCAGAGGAGCCGATGTCGATCAATCACATCTACTACTTATTACACACCACCCTACTCCTAATTGACCTAGAGGTCTTTATTATGTATTGTGGGGATTAGGTGATAGTGTACAAGAAAATGGAAATGGATAATTAAAATTTACGAGTATGAGAGAATAGGGGTCTTCATATATTTACACTAGAGAAATCTTTGTTTTCTTTCCTTCTTCTAACTAAGTTTTCCAACCTTGTTCTTAAACCTCTAATGGATTTTTTTTTTTTTTTTTTTTTAGATGGCTTAAGAACATAATTCTATTTTTCTTTCCTGAAGCAAGTAACGGACTTTTATTTGGGACAAGTCTTTCTCTTTATTCTTTCCACATTTCATCCTATTTCTCATACTCATCACTTAGGTAGGTTCTTTTATTTGGTTTAATAGATGGGTAAGGAATTTTTTTAGGTGAAAGTGAAAGGTTTGATGAAAGGTTCAGTGGAGTGACTAGCGGTAAAATTTGTAACAGGTAAGAATTTTTAGCTACGTCGATCCAAATATGGCCTAAATTCTCGTCTAGGGTTCGGGTGGTGATCAAGTAAGTAGATGCGTGATTTTCTCTAATCGAAAAAACTACTCCTCTGTGTCATCACACACAAATCACTCATGTCAAGATTTTTGGTTAGATTCTCACAGGATTTATAGTTTAACTAAGTAACCATTGTTTCCAGAAACTTACTGCTATGTACAATCGATGATACTCAGTACATGAATGTTCATGAAAAGATGTTTAAACTATTGCATACATATTATCTTAAGTTTCTTAAAAAAAACGAATCCTAATTCGGATACTAATGTGAGATTTCTAGACAATTTTCATCATTGAAAAGGAAACAAGACTTTGTCACTAAGTACAATTATTAACATGAAAATAAAAACTATATACAGGTTACAATTTGCCTAATATTTGCTATGGGGTTAAAGCACCCCAAATGAGAATGATGCTTAGTCCTCGAAGTATCAATAATTAAAGAGAGAAAGTACCGAGAACCGAACCGTGAGCAAAATTAGGGCTAGATTCTTTGGAACAAAAGGTTGGAGAACATAATATATTATTCAGAAAGAACAAGAAAATGTTCAATAGCACACTAAACATAGCACACCTAAATAAAAACAATAGCATACCAAACATAAGGTTTAGCTAGATGTATGTACAATGGCAAACTTAAGTTTACCATCCGGCCGAAGATGTGAAGTTCAAGGCCCTCTTGAAGAAAATACATTTCCTTAACATCGCGCCAAAAGATAATAATAGATCGCCAAATTTTCGCCCATTCTTCGTTTCAGATTTCCTCAAATGTGTCTTCATATTTTTATCCTTCGGGTAACAACGAACATGCCTCGTATCGAAGCGGACGCTTCCATTGCCGAAAACCTTAATGAGCGAATGATTCGTTTTTTGGGCACATAGAATCTACCTTGACCCAGTCATGAAAAGTAGCTGCAAACTGTGGGAAATGTGTCTTCATGATTCGGCAAGCGGTGACCGGTAAAAGTATATACTGATCTTGAAAAGTGCGAGCTCGTTTCAGGTTGGAGATAACACAACCTATGATGTTAAATAATGTATGACCTTGAGCTAGTGTACCGACTACGACGCAAGCAGCCTCATTGGCAGTAGAAAAATGCCAATCTTCCATAATGTTCAGGAGTACAAATAACATCGCAGTCCCCATGTTCATGGTCATGCTTGCTAAGGGAATGGTGACGTCACGCCATGCCACATGGCCATTTCCTTCTCGTTTAATCTCAAGACCATCACCGTAAGTTTCACGAAACGCTTTCCACTGAAAGGAACGGTAAGAATTATGATAGATGTAATGCCATGATGCAACAGGTTCTTGAAATGGAAGATCCAAAGTTAGTGCAAGTTGTTGTTCATGAAGAGATATGAGGTGTGTCACCAACTTAGATTGTGAACCCGTCTAAGTAGAAACCATGCGCATGGTTGAATGCTAGTGTGTCTTCCATATTAGCATAAAAGTATGCAGCCAAACTCGGAGAATAAGTTTGGTCAGGTTGAAGAATTAGGGAAGACCATCCAATGTTTGTAATGTAGTCACAGAAGAGATGGCCATAGGTATTAGAATCCATCATAGACTGAAAGGATTGCTCAGGAATGAGTTTAGGAGGTACCATGTTTGATGAAGATGCAATTGATGAAGATGCCATAGTGGATGAAGTAAAGAAATAGGTAACGATAAAGGCAAACTGGATGGATAGATGAGTATGTAAGAGAATAGACCCTCCTGTAAGCACATGTTAAATTATATTAGTCACAATGCAAATGATGAGAATCCTATTAAGCATTTCATACAAAAGAAGACACAAAGGTAAGACAAAATTCATAATACGACGAAAAATGTAATAACATATACGAGTATTTATTTATTGACTTAGTAATATTAGAAAATTAAGGATTGTTAATTTGATCTTGGAGACGCATATCGTGCACCAGACTGTTTAATTCTTCTATTTGTTGGCCGAGTTGCATCTGAATGTCCCCTTTGCTGGCAGAGAGTACAGTTTGATTTTCCATTAGGTAAGCGTGATTTTGCAAGGACTGAGAATGATTTTCCAAGATCTCTTCCTGTTCAACATCATGCATTGCTTGACGATCTTGGAAATCCTGAAGAGTTGTGATGATGATAATCTGACGAGCGTGTAGTTCCCTCAAACCATGATGAAGAAGTTTAATGCCTTCCATGGGATTAATAATGTTCAGCATGGCATTTTCATCAAATAAATGGTCAGAATTTGAGCTTGGGTCGTTCTGTTCATCTATCAAAGTATCAGGAGTCCAAAAACCAACGGAGTAGTCTGTTTGGAGTACTTTTATATGTGCTCTTTGAAGGGGTGTCTCTGGAGAAATTACTATATAACCCCAACGCATCATAATCTGCGTTACTAAAGTGGGTAGGAGTGCTGACCTTCTTGTTTTCTTGGTGATTACATTCCAGAGGTGTTGGATTAGACAAAAGTCATCTCTTTGAGTCTGCAAAATCCAAAGTAGGTGAAGTTGAGGCTTTGTGACTTCAGATTGGTGTGATGTACCTACCACATTGTGTCCCAACCAGTGGAGCACAACACGTTGATTCTGTTTCAAAGAGAGTTGAAGAACAATGTGATGTGTATTTCCGACTTCGTCATGAGATACGGTAGCTCGTAGTAAAGTTTTGGCGGAATTAAATGATGACTCTTGAAAAAGGGACTCCTAGGTATTCATTGGGATTTGAAGTATGTCGGAGATCATTTCCTTAGTCAATTCCGAACGTTGTCCATATGCATTGAAGTAGAATTTTCCATTTTCAGATCCGCTAAATTGGTAGAACATCAAAACCAATTCTCGGGAATAACCAGCTGCTGAATGATATAGAAGAGGCGTCCATCCGCGACGTATGATTTCGGTGTCAAAATAAGGAGAAAACCGGCCCTCTTCGAAAGTTTGCAGGTAGTCTTTCTCTGCCGTTATTTTTCTTGGTTGATCCATTGGTAGTATTATTGAGGGAAGGATATTGAAAATTGTTTGAATAAGAATGGCTGAAAAAGAAGAGATTTATAGCCAATTTATGAGTCTGTACCAATCTGGATTCCAAGTGTAGTTAATGACCCATGTGATTATGAACAGCATCAATGGGGATCCATAGTAAGTCTTGTCATATCAGATATCCAAATACAATTAATGAGATGGTTCAATGTTAAAAAATACGGAGGAAAGTTTCACAGGGTAGTTAGACTTACACGTAATTTCAGAAATGATGATCATAACTCAGTAATAGAATATGGATAGAATAATCGAGTTGCATGTGTGACAAGTGTTATGCATACCTTGTAGCGTGCGCGATCTTCTCTAAACACCATATGTATCAATTAATTATTTTGGTGAGTTTTGGATGGCCTTTCTTTGTTATGGGTTGTTTATTTATTTACTTATTATTTTTCTTTTTCTCTTTTTTTTCTCTTTTTTTATTAATTTTTTTAGAGAGGAAAAGACAACTAATATACACAAATATTTAATACGGAACTTCTCCATTTAATACGTAACCCGTACAAATGTGTGAGAATTATTTAACACACCATACTAATATACAAAATGAAAATCAGAAAAAGAGATGGTTACATAGATCTAGATGTTCTGGATCATGTTATGCATAAGGGACAGGAGAATAATGATAAACATTGTTATCACGAATACTATGATAGCCCATTCGCGTTGCTCCTTTTCCCATCGCTCTATTTGATTCATTATGTTCAAGAAACTGAGAATTTGTGAAAAAGAATTTGTGAAGAGGGAGAGAAGGGAATGAGTGAAAGTGGAAAAGGAGAGTTGTATTTATAACTTGATTTCTGACAGTTGGGCATCTGACCGTTGGAATCAGTCCGTTTGTTTCTGACCGTTGGGCTTTGAGAGTAGGCCCAATGCATCAAGGGACAACTAATATAGTAGGAATTACAATAATTGCATAACATAAATAATTTCTCATTCAAACCGTCTGGAAATACAAAATTATGAGAAATCAACCGATATATAATATTTTTATCACAAGAAAACTAAAAATGCAATGCATAAGGGAAATAAGCGACTCTTGGGAATCCTCCGGGTTAGCGTAAGATGAACCCGGTTTCTCGTCCGCCGCCCAATTTACGAACTCGGGCTGAGTTGACTGGTCTGGAATGTGGCCTATAGACTGTAGCAATTGATCTTGGAATTGAAGCTGATTTGCCATCATCATTCTCTGGAAACGGCCTTGGCGATTTCGCATTTCTTGCTGGAAGTGATTTTGGGAAGTAATCATCTCTTCCTGACGAAGAAACATCCTGCGCATACTAGTGTTCATGTGTCTCAAGGCTTCCATGGGAGTGTTGATTTGGTGCATGGTAGCCTCATTAAAACAGTCGGGTGGTGAAGGGGGAGGAGGAGGTACGTTATCACGCTCAATGTCATCTCTAGCTACTGGGTCCCAGTGGTCCAGAACACAAGTTTCGAAAATTCTAAAATTCTCGAAAGACCTTGTTGGAATGAATGGAGTAGCGGACTGGAACCCCAAGTTAAGCATAAGCTGAGTAACAAGTACAGCAAGAGGAGCTGACCTATTTGACGCAGTTGTAAGAATATGGCCCAGAAAATGGACCATACAAAGAGTGTGCTTCTTCTCCTGGAGGATCCACAGCAGGTGCAAGAATGTCTTGTTCACGTCAGACGTCTTTGAAGTTCCAATGACGTTGCAAGCCAGCCATTGAGTGACGACTAGTTGGTTTCGTCTGAGCAAGTGCTAGTACACGCAGTTCGAGCCATCATTGCGAGAAGTGTGTCAAACATCAAATCCCTCGTAGTCGGATACTCCGACAATAACAGGGTCGGATTATCAGAGTTTATCGGAATCTATGATGTATTTGATATTAACTCCAGCGTGAGTTCATGTTCCAACCCATCCGCCGTAATCCAAAATTCATCACCCCGGAAACCTCCATTGTTGTAAAATTTCAACACTAAATCTTCGGAGTACTGAGCTGGAATTCGATGCAATAGATATTCCCACTCTCTACTAGCAATTTCCTCATCGAAAAATGGGTGAACCATCCCGAAATTGTAGAGTTTTTTGAAATTTCTCTCAACTGTGATTCTCCTTCGTACTGCCATTGCGCGGTGTAGATGATATTTTGAGGGTTGAAATAGCTAGGATTGGTGGAGGAGATGGTGCTGGAGGAAGGATTTTTAATTTGGTGGAGTTTGGCCGCGTCTTGGGGTTGAATTCACATTGTTAGAAGTCGCGTCTTGTGGGAGTGTAAGGGAGACCAAGATCCGGATTTTTAGGGGGAAGAAATGAGAGGTGTGGACGCGTGGTTGCCCCGCGTGTGGGTTTTTGTAGCCAGGTCAGTGATTTTGGGTTAGGTCCAAATTTTTTTGCCCAAGCCCAAATGATTTCCAGAAATTCCCCTTATGTCCATAATTGTTCCGAAATTTCTAACTTGGAATTTTGATTCGTTTTAACTCCAAATTGAACCAATGAGGTATCAAAACGATCGGCATTAAAAATTCCATCCACTGGAATATGACATAATCACATTCAAACTCAAATTTTTATTTTTTTTATTTTTATTTTTTATTTATTTTTATTTTTATTTTATTTGCACTTTTATATACAAATGTACAAGACGAAAGGAACGTGTCAACAACACCGGAAATCCAAATAAAACAACACATCACAACAGCTTAACTCAGGCAACTTTCATGTCGGCTCTGGGTGAACCCAATCCAGCCAGACTGTGGCTTAACCTTTATGTTTTGGGGGCCTAGGGTTCAGGACAGTACCATCCCTGACCAATGTGCAATGGTCTAGTAATAATATTACCCTTAGTACATATGGTATAGCCTCAAACCACCCCTTGATACAGTCACATAGAAAACCGATCGGGGTTGGCCTGGTGGAATCCATTGCCCGCACGAACTAGGAAATGTCCGATGTTGCATATCACGACTCTCTTTAGGCACCATGCTTGGTGCTAAGGGAAAAACGAGTATATACATGTTGAGTATTTTTACGTCAGATCCTCAAGACAAATGTGAGTCTTTTAATGTCAGATCCTCAAGACGAATGTGAGTCTTTTAACGTCAGATCCTCAAGACGAATCCCAACCTGTGGGAACAACGGGACGACAATGAAGTTTATCCTGCTGAGCTGGTGTCAGATAATAATATACCTTATACCGGCTCATCTCGGATAGAAGATCAAGACGGGACGAAAGGAGTTTGACAGTTCATACACCACCCCATCCTTTTCGCCCGTCGCTTTCGAGCAAAAGTACTACGACCATTACCTATTCGAGATGGGTGAGATTTGGACCAAATGATAAGTTGGAGTTCGCGAGGAAGAGAATAGAAAAGGGAGGAGAAAGAAGGAATTGAAATTTTTGGTACCCATTGTTTTCCAGGAGGCACATTTGCTCGATTATCAGAAGACATTTATACTCAGTTCTGAAGTAGAGTTTTTGTGGACTATGGTTCCGGCGCTTGCAACCACACACTCTAGGGATTTTTAGAAAAGAAAATAGAAGAGGGCCCGGCTACCCAAATGGCATACTTTCTCTGTTTAAACACATGGAAAGAAGTACACCATCAAATCTATTAGTCTATGTAGACTGGATCATTTCGAAGAGTCTCTTCGACATCTCGAGAGCGCAACTCATGATAATGTTTAAGGCATTGGCCATTTACTTGAAATTATTTGTCATCATTTATGTTTTTCAAAGAAATAGCCCCATGGGGGGTGACAAAGCAGAGACGGTGAAAGGACCGCACCATCGAAGTCTTTAATTTTCCCGAAAAAAATGTGTAATCTTGATTTGTACAACAAAACTTTTTGACCCACTTTGAATTCTTTTCTCAATATGTGCTTGTCATGCACTCTTTTCATGTTGGCTTTATAGGATTTCGGAGAGATCATAGGCATCACTCGAATTTCCTCAAGCTCATTTAACTACAATTTTTCTTCTTACCGCTGCGTTAGTATTATAATTGAGGCTTTTAATGGCCCATAAAGCACGGTGCTCAAGTTCAACCGCAGATGACAAGGTTTTCAAAAACGAGGCGATAAGGAGACATCCCTATAGGTGTCTTAAAAGTCGCTTCAGATGCCCATAAGGCATCGATAATCGTAGAAGCGATCTTTTCTAGATGGATTGACAGCTTTTTTCCAAAATGGATTTGATCTCTATTAGAGACTTCTACTTGATCTTTGGTTTGAGGATGATACAAAGTTGCCACTTTGTGCGTGACTCCATATTTCTTTACTAATGATTCAAAAAATTTATTGCAGAAATGTTTTCCCCCATCACTAATTATAGCTTTTGGAACACCAAATCGAGAGAAAATATTTTCTTTACTACGAACAAAACGAATCGTTTTATGATCGTTAGCGCGACATGCCAATGCCTCAATCCATTTTGACACGTGAGTCAACTCGCTACTAGTATGTATAGGAAGCCATGTGAATTTGGAAATGGACCCATGAAGTCGATGCCCCATACATCAAAGATTTCCACAATTAAAATGGGATTTAAGGGCATCATATTGCGTTGAGTAATGTGTCCTAGCTGGCGGCGCGATTGCATGCTTTGCAATGCTCATGTGCATCTCTAAAAGCGGTGTTGGCCAATAAAATCCACATTGTAGAACCTTGGCCGCAGTTTTCTTACCACTAAAATGACCACCACAAGATTGTTCATGGCAGAAGGATAACACGTCATTGTGTTCCCAGTCGGGAATGCAACGGTGGATTAGTTGGTCGGAACAATACTTGAAGAGGTAGGGATCATCCCAGAAATAAAATTTCACAGTGGATAAGAACTTTTTCCGGTCATTACGAGACCAAGATGAAGGGACTTCTTCGGTAACTAAGTAATTTACTATGTCAGCATACCAAGGGGACGAAAAAATAGAGTACAAGTGTTCATCTGGAAAGGAATCACAGATAGGTTCGGTATTAGTATCAACATCATCGACAAGTCGCGGATAAATGGTCTGCAACCACATTTTCTCAACCTTTTTTATCTCTAATTTCTAGAGTAAACTCTTGTAAAAGGAGAATCCATCGGATTAACCTTTGTTTTGCATCTTTTTTCGCTAATAGATAACGAAGTGCCGCATGGTCAGTGTAGACAATAGTTGGAGAACCCACTAGGTAAGACTAAACTTATCCAAAGCATATATACAAACGACGAAACTCTTTCTCGGTGGTGGTATAGTTATGTTGAGCTTCATTAAGGGTTTTACTCGTGATAGTAAATGACAACCGGCTTATCTTCTCGGCGTTGCCCTAGTGCGACCAATAGCATAGTCGTCGCGTCACACATTAATTCAAAAGGTTTAGACCAATCAGGTGGTTGAATTATGGGAGCGGTAGTTAATGCAGTTTTTAAAATTTCAAAGGCTTGTTTGCAATTGAAACTGAAGTAAAAAACGGCATCTTTAAGCAGGAGATTTGTTAAGGGTCGAGCAACCTTTGAGAAATCTTGAATAAATCTCCTATAGAAACCTGCGTGTCCTAAGAATGCGCGAATGTCTTGAACTGATTTTTTTATAGGAAGTGAAGCAATTTTTTCTATCTTAGCTTTGTCGACTTCGATTCCGTCTTCTGAAATGATATGTTCTAAAACTATTCCTTTTGTAACCATGAAATGACATTTTTCCCAATTAAGAACAAGGTTTTTCTCTTCACAACGTGTAAAGACTTTTTCAAGATTTGATAGACAACTATCGAAAGAATCTCCATATATGGAGAAGTCGTCCATGAACACTTCCATAAAACGTTCAACCATATCACTGAAAATGTGAAGCATACCGCGTTGGAAAGTACCAGGTGCATTGCAAAGGCCGAAAGGCATTCGTTTATATGCAAATGTACCAAATGGACAGGTGAACGTGGTCTTTTCTTGATCAACAAGGTCTATGACTATCTAAAAATAACTTGAATAACCATCAAGAAAACAGTAATATGCATGACCGGCTAAACGTTCGAGCATTTGATCGATGAATGGAAGTGGAAAATGATCCTTACGAGTAACGGCATTAAGTTTGTGATAATCAATGCATATTCGCTATTTCACTGGGATACGAGCGGAAATGCATTCATCTTTATCATTTCTCACAACTGTAATGCCAGATTTCTTGGGAACAACGTGTATTGGACTCACCCAAACACTATCAGAGATAGGGTAAATAATACCCGCATCGAGTAATTTTAAAACTTCTTCTCGTACCACATCTTTCATGGTAGGGTTTAGTCGACGCTGCGGTTCACGCGACGTCTTAGCATTTTCTTCAAGGTGTATGCGATGGGTGCACACAATAGGTGCAATGCCTTTAATGTCATCAAGGGACCATCCAATAGTAGAATGATGTTGTTGAATGACATTAATTAAACGAGCTTCCTGATCGTCAGTTAATTTTGAAGAAATGATAACTGGGTGACGACCATTTGGATCAAGCTGTACGTATTTAAATTCCGAAGGAAGAGGTTTTAAATCAGGGGTGGGCGAGTGGGTATTATAGATTCTTGAGGAAAGTCATCATCCATGCAGTAAACAGATTGATGTTCATCCAAGTTACTTGACATCACAGTTGTAGAGTCAAATAATGGTATTAACTCTAATAACTCATTGACTTATTGTGTATAATCATCGTCCTCAAACTCGGATTCGCTAAAGGAAAGAAATTGGTACACTTCATCTTCTGGAAACGGGTTTGTTAAATACTCTTTGTGGAATCTTTGTCAACCCCTGTTCACCTCACCATCAATGTCGCTCGAAATTTGTTTCATCAACTTGAACACATTTACCTCTACCGATAGATTTCCGAAGGACATGGTCATTGAACCATCCCTACAGTTAATAAGAGCATTAGCAGTTGCTAGGAACGGACGTCCTAAGATGATAGGAATGGAATCACATGCAACTTCTGTATCCAAAATAACAAAGTCTACATGATAGAAGAAGTCTTGGACTTTTACAAGGACGTTTTCCACAATTCCTTTTGGATACTTTATGGAACGATCGGATAACTGTAGAGTCATGGTGGTAGGTTTGAGCTCATGAAGACCTAGTTGTTTAAATAAGTAATATGGAAGTAAGTTCACACTAGCTCCTAGGTCTAGTAACACAGTAGCCGTATATTTGTCACCTAAGGTGCATAGAAACTTTGGTCTACCAGGGTCTTTGTATTTGACTATACAATTGTGTTATGTGATGGATGGAAACTGTTCGGTGAGGAACGCTTGTTGAGGAACATTAGTTCTCCTTTTTGTGGTGCACATATCCTTCAGAATTTTTGCATGTTTTGGTAATAGTTTTAAGGCATCAAGAAAAGGCAAGTTGATCGTCAAATTTTTAAAAGTCTCGAATTTCAAAGAAAATTCTCATCGGGTTTATTCTTTGCCTGCCGCGAGGAAATGGTGCCTTAGGACGGAATTTGGAAAAGGGTCTTCTTGCTTATTTCCTAAATTCGAGATGTTGACTTTGTTTGATCGGTGAATCGTCCGTAGGTCCATTATTAGAAATAGGTTCATTGAACCTTCGGATTCCTTTGGTTGATCATCCGCATAATGATTTGATTGTCTACCGCTTTTTCAGATCGTAGAGTAGTGATTGCATGCACCTCACCTTGATTGGAGGTGCTTGTACCCGTGCATTGGTGAGTTCAAAGGCCGGTTCTTTGGTTTAGGGTTTGGAACCTGTTTGTGCGGAAACACGCCTTTTCGACTCTTTTCTTGCGCCAATTGTTGAAGTGATTGTTGGATAGACGTTAAAATTTGAGACCGTTGGTTCATGTAAGCCAAGAAAGTCTCGTTTGTTCTATCCGTAGAACGAATGTGGGCAGGTTGTGCAACGGGTAGTAGTTTCGACTATTGCTTAGAAGTTGCCGATTATAGTTGGTATCCGGATTTAATTTGGAACAAGGCTGCGGTTGGTTTGATAATTAGCATTGGAATTATTTTGAAATTGACCTTGTTGGTATTGTTGATTATTTCCTTGCGGTATGGAATAAAATTGTTGGTAGGTCGAGCGGTGGATTAGCTAAAACCCGGAGGAGCCCCCATTTGTTGGTTATTTTTGGCCGTTTAAATTCGGATGTTGTCTCCACGGTGCATTGGGAATGTTGAATGCACATGCCTCCTTCGATTGTTAAGTAGGAGAAGCATATAACAAGGGACAATATGCATCGGGATGGTCCGGACTAAGACAAAGGACACACGGGGTGTCAACGTCATGACCGGTTTTGGTAGTTGATCGTTTACTTGAACCGCAAGGGCATCTACTTTTTAGTTAGGGATTCTATCAAATTTTTATTTAGGGATCGGGTTTTACCTCAAAAATAGATGTGGCCTTTGTAACATTGTCCTTTGATGACCTAGACGACTCGTTGTTACCCCGGTGTGTACCTTTTTCGCTTGTTTTTCAAGAAAAGTATAAGCTTCAGTAGCTCCTTTGTCCATGAAGCAACCGCCGTTCATTATATCAAGAGTTTCTTTTTTATGATTAGAAAGACCATTAAAGAATGAACGAACAAGGACAGCTTTGTCTAGTTGGTGGTGAGGACATTCTAATAGAAGATCAGTGAAACGACTCCATGCTTCCATAAAGGATTCATGAGGAATTTTGACGAAAGAATTGAATTTTCTGAAGCATTTCAGTTGTTTTCTTCTGAGTGTAAAACTGAAGCATGAAAGCTTGAACTAGTTTATTCCATGTGTTTATGAATCGTGGTATTTGTTGTCCTGCTAGCCAAATTGACGCTTTTTCCGCTCAAGTGAATGGAAACAAATCGAAGCAAGAGTTGTTCCTTAGAGATGGCCTTTGGATGGTGAAATGTTGTTGCCACTTGTTGAAGCCTCACGAAGATGATTGTAAGGTTTTTCGTGCTCCAAACCATGATATATAGGTAACAAACCGAAAACGTTTGGTGGGATGAAAATCACCGACAATGTCCTCAAGTTTGATGCGGGGAAGAAGGTCCTTCTGTAATGCAAAGATAGAAGTCCGAGAGGGCTTCTCTGGCGGTGGAGTATTGTCGGTCATAATGACGAAGTTGATGGGCACGAAGGATCGCGTGATGAAGGTAATTAACGAAGAAGAACAATTTTTAGGTGAGAACTTACGCAATTGCTTATCGTATTTTTTTCAACGATAGGTATGTTCAATCTCTTTAGTGGAACCAGACCTTAATCTCATGCAAGCATAAAATTAGATCTAACTTATAGAAGGAATTTAGTAGGACTCGAATTTTATTATTATCTTAAACATTAGAGTTGAACAACATAGGCCTAAACTGCTGCTAACGTAGCAGTGAAGCTAGGAATACGTGTGCATAAACCAACAACCAGGTCACAAGAGAGATATGACGGAGGCTTTCCGTGCAAGCACAGTTCTAATTAAGTAACCTCAATCTTTTAAGTTTTCTAGACACCATTGGAATATGATTAAGATTTATGGAATTAAAATTTATGCAAAGGCTGTATTAATTTTAATTTAATTTTTTTTAATTAATTATTAATATATATATTTAAGATTTATGCAAGGGTTAAAATACAAACATGCAAATACGATCTACTCATACAATACTAGGTGCAGTAGCATGTGAAGATACTCTACTCATACGTATAGCTATACGAATAGGCAAGCTTGTGTCATCGATAAATACTTCCATAACGCATGAGGCAAATATACATCAAGAATACGATATGTACGCTTAATTTGTAAATCGATATTACGTAAACGATATATCAACGAGAACGAAGGCAAATTTGAATCACTCATAATTATCTAAATACATTAGCATGCGAATATAGTATACATACGCAGATAAATACGACAAAACTAAACATGCAAAGTATTATACATAAACTAAAATACAACTCTTGTATTGCATATATAATAATTCGATTTCGACAATACTCATTGAGATTGCGAGTGTCATATAGAGAGCAGCTTTACCCCGTAGGGTTTAGAAACAACTTACCCAACTCAGATTTTAACCCTCGTTGGAATGTTCTCCTCTTTCTTGACAAAATTGACTTATTAGACAATACCGTGTACGTATACGTAGAGAAAAACTAAACATGCAATAATAGACACTTATACATATAAATATAGATACCCATGCAAAACAGTACCATTGGTATGTACATATACATTAATATGCAATTCATACCCACTTAATCGCATATAAATATTTACTGACGTATTAATATGATTCATGCATATTTCTAGCCTAAGACGTAAATAATAATCCATAAACTAATTTATAATAACTATGTACATGGCATTCATGCAAAAAAAAAATAGTAAAACGTTGGAACCTGTAGCTTCCCGCTAGTCCGCCAAAGAGTGAAACAGACCTTTCAATCGTCGACGTGATTAATCCCAATAGATATTCAAAATTTCAGGTATAGGTCCAGAGATTTAGGCCTAGATATGGATCAAGGTAGATCAGGGGATGCTGGAGGTAAATTTTTAGCACTAACAGAACAAATGCACCCGTGGACGCGGGTTACACTAGCGGACGCGAGTCCAGACACGCGCACGTGGATGATTATCCCATAGTAAGCTCAAATTTTCAGAGCAACCTTATATGTGGATGTAGTTTACGTTCCCAGTCCTAACTTTTTTGTACCTGGAAGTAAAGCAAAAAATCCGTGAGCGAATAGGTTGTTTACGAGTGAAATTTTTTTTAAAAAAAAACGTAAAAAAAACGAAAGGGAAGAAAGGAAGAGAGTGGGGGTTCCCCCTTGATGCAACTTCCAATCTTTAGAACAAGTCCTATGCCTTTAGAACAGCAGCGGCACCATTTTGATATTTGCTTTTTACTACGTTAGAGATTTGACTCTTTAATTTGATGCAAAAAAACGAATTCAAAGTTCCTTACTCACGATCTTCGCGTTCGTAAAGTTGAAGTAAGGATCGAACCAACCTAAAGGTTAGGACAACTACAAGTTGGTTGTTACTCTTAGGAAACTAGTGAGTAAGTTTATATTAAAACTAGGTTTCTTTCCTACACAAACATTAAATAAAAACATTAAGATTCGAAATATGCAACTAAGACAAAATACAATTTACTAAATAAAAGGTGGAGAGCTAATCCTCCTCATGTGAAAATAACATTTAGTTGTTGATTTGAAAATGTTCATTTGATTCTTCCTAAACTCCTAGACAAGCCCTAATGGAAGAAAACTTGATCCCTAACATGTATGGCTCATTTCTAAACTCATACATGTTAGCAATTGGAATCAAGCAATGACTTATCTCTAAGCTCATTCCTTGATTCCTAACTAAACACTACACCAACTATCATTTTGGGATAGGATGTAGGTCTAGTTGTTCTTTCTAACAACTTACCAAACCAACAACAATTATTTTCCCTCACATGAGTTGGATTAACTCCCCAAAAGGGAAGTTAGCTCATGATCCTTGGGATAAAAGATTACAAACTAGAAGAACCAAAGAGAGAGAGAAAGAGGAAGAAGAAAAACTAACTAAACTCACTTGCTTTTTATTTATTTTCTAGAAGAAAACCAAGGTTTCCTCCATTAAAACTATTACAAGCTTTTTTTTTCCTAAAACTAAAAACTAAATAATAAGAATGACTAAGGAACTAAAATAATATAAGGTAAGGAAAAGAAGTCAAGAGAGTAAATGGAGTGTCCCCCTTGGTTTGTTTTCTTCTTCATTTGAGAGACATCTCATTTCCTCCCATGTGAAACATCAAACCACATTTACTTCATTTTTATCCACCACATTAAAACAAAGTGACACTTTGCCTTTTTTTCACTATTAACACCTAATCTAATTAATTACATGCAAGGTGTCAACTTTGCACCAATAATTTGTCATTTTGTCTTGACATGCTCCATGATTGATGACTCATCCAATCTTGCGGGCCAAGATATAGTGGGTCCTATAATGCAGTCCAGGTGGCGGTCCGGTCTTTGGGCAATTTTACAACTTCCCCTTTATGCGTAGAGTTCATCGCCCGATTGTCCGAAAGCAGCTCATTTTTGTCGATTCGAGTCCCGGGTTCAAGAGGTAGGAGCTTGGAAGTTTGATGCTTCGCGGCGGATTTGGAAGAATTCATATACATGTCGATTCCTCGTGGCTTTATTGTAGGTTTAAACCATATTTCCATGTTTACTGCGAATACCTACAAAAGTTTGAAAACATATTTATTTTATGATTATTAAACACATAATTAACCAAATTTATATGTCTCAACGGGGTTTCATAATACACTTTTGGGTGCTTATCATTAGTCCAAAACTTATTTTTATGCATTATTGAGAACTGGATTTGAAGTACACTTATCACGTAAAGCTTCCCAAGAGTCATAAATGTAGTTTAAAGTTCTCCTTTTATGAGTTGAACTCCCATGAAATCGAGAGACAAAGAAAACTGTCGATTAAGAGTTAGGAAGAAATGTGTATACCTAAGTTTTTGCGCCATGTCACTTTCACCCAAGCAGATCCATTATCGTAGATTCTATTCGCCAGTACTCAGTGTTTGTGTAGTGCAAATTGATCAAATCAAATATATCCTTGAGTCTCTTATCCTACTACCACTACCCTGCGACATTCACAATAAAGAGATTCTAAAAAATGTTGTTACAACAAAATCTAGTTTCCAAGCAAATTAATGAGGACAAACCCCCATGAGAAGAAAGTATATTAGACAAATTCTGGTTGTGTTGGTATGCTACTTGTTTACCAAAACATCAGCTCGTCAAGTTAAAAGGTTCAAAAAAAATGTGGAAGCTAATGAAGTAAGGGATCCCATGAAGTAATGAATGATGATATAGATAGCATTAAGACGGATAAAAAAAATTATGTAAATACAACACTTACTCTGAATGAAATCAAGTAGGATACCAACATCCATTTGAGAATACCATTTCAGATTATCACTAAATCTTCCATTGAAATTTCTAGACACCTTAATGAACTCCTTAATACAACAATTTCCATAAAATGAACTTCTTTTTCTCTAAGGCCAGCACCCCATGGAAAAACCATTACATTTGACATTCTACGTCCAATGTTGTATAACTCCCTGATAAAATTCCTACACATCCAAAGAGAAGCCTTCAAATTTCTAAATAGTGTACTAAGACACCATAGTGCTGGTTTGATGAGTAAAATGAAAAAGTTGCGAAATTTGGTGCACATTTTCTTGGCTTTTACACTTACTTCCCTTATCGATAGATTTCAACTTTCCAAGAACATTCAAGCTTCAATAATGTCCATACTACATACCTCATTCTCATTTATTAGGTTTTCCTTGTAAATTTGTGGTTTGGGGTCTACATACATAAACCTGGAAGTTAATATGATGAAACATACACATTGTGTTTATGGTGATAATGATACATAAGCGTTGTGACAAATTTGTGTTTACAGTCTCATTTAAAAGTTGGACTACCAAGTACTTGGAACTCAATTCAAACATTAACACCATTAAATCAGTATACGAAAATGATAATTGAGCAATAGGAGAAGGAAGCATGTAGTACAGTGAGAGTGATAAATGAGAATGGCCTAATCAAATGCAGTATTGTACAAAGTTGGCCAAATTATAGCAAAGTTTGAGCAACATGACGTGGGCTGTTGATGTACAATATGAATTGCCGGATGGACCACTTGCAACAATTGGTATGCATATCATTATATGCTATGTGGAATTAAGAAACAAACAACTTAACAAATACAATCATGAGCAAACCATTTGATCCCAACTTACATCACAAGTGAGGTTGAGGCTCAATAAGTAAGAGAAACAAAAATGAAATACCTACACACAAACTTTACATTCTAAAATTCCAGTTTTCAAAAGACAAACAAAAGTGAAAATAGAAATGGAGAAATAAAGTGCAAAAAAAAAAAAAACAATGTTCATGGCATGGATCAAAAACATAATAGCGTGAAAAGACTATTTACCATGTGAATACTAAAAGTGATTAGTTCATCATCATTGCAAACTCCAACCCAAAGAGATGTGAGTTTAAAGTTATGCAATCAAATGCATTAAAATGAGGATACAAACCGTTAACCATATGATATTTATCATAATTAAGTTGAATAGATGAAAGTCGGTAGCCAAAAATTCATTTCCAAAAACAATCAAAGAGAACTCAACGTCAGTAATAATAAAACTAAAAACACCAAAAATCTTTACTGTCTATCAATAACAAAGTGATTTACACTTATATTCCCAATTATATTTCCATTAAGATTTTGAGGTTAGTTGCAAACTAAGAGAGTAAATGAAGCTCAAAAATAAAACCAATTTACAACAAAAAATGCAATTTGATCCACTAAAACCAGTTGAACGAAGCTGATCTAATTATATCAAAACAAACCAAATCAATTATAATATCCAAATTGGATCAATTTTTTTAAAAAAAAAACACTAAAGACTAATAAAAATGTTACCTTGGAACTGGTAGAGAAGAATGATTTACTCGTGCTCTTAAAATTGCAGGCTCTTCTAAAATTTGGTTGTGCTAGATAGAAAGTCTCTTAACGTAAACGGTGGTGGAGCTTCTGATTGTGTGAGTGTGTGGCATTTCATTGGCAAATGTTTCAAAAGGCTATTTGAAGTAGTGATTCTATATACATTTGTTTTCAGTTTTGTTTTATGAATACGAAAGGTTATGAAAAATTAAATACGGAGTAAATAAAAAACATTTAATTTATTAAATAATTATTTAAAATGTTATGAAAAGAGTTAAAGACCCCTCAATTGTATTTCAACGCATTCTAAGACATGTATGAAGCCCCAACTAATTAAAACACCCACATCTTAAGCCTAATGTTGATTGAGCTTTATTACTTAATTAGAACTTTTAAAATGTGAATTAGCTTGACGGTTTAAAAGGAAAATTATTGTCTAATGAAAATGAAAGTTAATCAAACATAAATGTATTTAAAACACAAAAATGAAAGTGTATTTGAAAGATAATTATTGGGATTCCAAATGTAATAATTCATTTAATTTACAAGCCATTTTATTCATGGGAACTCTTAATTCATTTACAAAATATTTAATTCATTAAATAAACATTTTAAGTGTCAATGAGAATTAGCCTCACGTGTCCCCTATCTAACTCAGATCCCTATGAAATCCCGACAACCATTTGCCTTCCCATTTTGTTTTGCTATAATCGATTATTCAACGAATGTATCTCTTACTTATAAACTATATGAGCACATTAAATTTGGCTAAAACGTATATTTTTCCATTAATAATTCAAAGACATCCCATCAAACTATTTTTTTACATGTTTTTCATTGGGACTCAACATTTATCATGGCTATATATATACTACTCAATCTAATTTTATCGTATCACATCCCTAGAAAATCAGCTTTTAGTTCATTGTGTAGGTAGGTAGAATTGCGTATGTCATTCATTTTCGTATGTCAATTCTGTATGTCGACGTAGTTTTTTTTTTTATATATATAGGGTACCCCTCTCCTCATGGGAGAGGTTGCAAGTTCGAATCCCACTAAGTGTTGGTTGGGCTTTATTTCTTGTGTAATTATGTGATGGGCCTTTGGGCCAAGTGAGCCTGCGGGCTAGAGACAAAGTGCTGCTACGATGGGTGGACCGAGGAGCGAAAGCAAGTCTTCATGAACCAAGTGGAGGCGGTTGGGTCTACTCAAAATGGCACATCGGCAAGAACTTTCGGGCTAGGTTCCCTTCGGGGTTGATGAGCCTTCGGGCAATGTAAGCTTTTAAGTTAGCTAGGGTCTTTCAATATAACTGGTGTGGGTCTGCCTTAACCCTCTAAATATTTCAAAAAAAATAATAATAATAAATAAATAATTGTTGGTATAATATACCCAATCAAATTTGTGGTGTTGTATAGCAGTTGCTAAAAATAAGTTTCGGAGATGGACTTATGTTGTCCGTGCGTTAATTTGCAACGGATGCTCTCCCGTCTATACTATTCACTTTTACTGTTCAGTATTACTGTTAAATAGACAACAGACTTTCTCGGCACTGTTCAATTTTATGGTTCATGATCACTGTTTATTTTAAAGTGAATACTGACAGACAATAGAAACCCTGCCGTCCGTCCACCAATTCCACAAAATACTAAAAAAAACTTATTGAATTGGTTTTTCATGTTTTGGTATGTCAAATTTAGGTGGCAAGCTAAGAAGTCTAAAAATCCTACGTGGGACTCTTTTAACAACCCATTTTAACAGTTCTCCATTGAACTTGCTATAATATGTACATTTGGATTGTGAATTTTTGCATTGTGAATTTGTGATCAAAGCCATCAAACTATCTTAGTAATTTAACACATTGTGAAAATGAAATCAACGGATAAAATGAGGAAACATGGAAGAGAAGACTTAGTGTTAGAGGAAGGCATAGATGGGCGTGAGAGAAAAAGTTTGTCATAGAAAGTAAACTATAGTTAAGTGAGACAAGAAGGAAGTCAATTGGATTCTAAGTCCAAACAAGTGCAAACAAGAATTTAGCTACGAATCACTAACCTTTTTTAACTTCTTCCACCGCATTATACGTGGCACTTTCTCACATCGATTTCACTGCTTCTCTCCTCAAGTTCTTACGTGCTGTAGCATATAACACCGAACAAACCTCTCTATAATTCACTTTTTGTGTTTTAAACACATCCCAAAGTCTTTAAACAACAGACAACGAGGTTAAAGCATAGCACTATTCCACTTATTCTAAGGATAAAATACAGACATAGCACCCACTACTTATTCTAGGCATAAATTAATCTTATTATTGTCATGTAACACTTTTTTACGTGAAATATGCAAAATTCCAAATTTTTTGCATATGATTTTTGTTTGTAGAGTATTTGACAAATTATGTGATTAAATTTTGAGCTCGCAGATTGGGTTGAAACTTTAAGTTTGTTCTGAGTCTAACAGCAGCTTTAAAATCATCAACGTAGTCAGATTTGGGACTAATACATTTACTTTTGTCGTCATACTCAAATTGTTGAAGTTAAACGGAAAATATACTTATCCCAATATATTTGAAGTCAAAAAATAACATTAATTTTTTGTGGGAATAGATCAACGAGTTTGGCAACGAAATCAATCGGTAAAAATACATCTTCTCTCGTTATTGTAACCACGATTACTAAAAAAGTAGCTTGATTTCCACAACATAAAATTCTAATTATAATTATGCTAGCAATTACAATAGAGAAAAGAGTGACATTGATAAGAGTTACCTAAGTTAGTTTACTCCTCACAATATATAGGGAAAAAGATACGATTGTATCCGGTTCAATCCGTGCAGGTGTTCTAGCTAGGTACACAAGAGACTTGAGTCTAATCCAACTTGGCGACAATATTGATTCAAGTCTAAAGGTATCTTTGACCCAAAAAAAAGTCTCTAGGTATCAAAATTGTAAGGAAATTATGAGGAAAATTGGACATTTTTCAACTTCAAAGTCAAACATTGACTCCTGAACATTTGCGACTGATGGAGGCAAATGAGACGCAATTTTTCATGGTCGTAAACCTTTTCCACATACTCATCGGAAAAGCTAAATAAAGTTGGGGGCTGAAGTTCATGCCACAATTTATAGTAGTATACATGACTACATATTGAAAATTTCCTAGACATACAAAATGGTACATTTAGCATCTTGGAATAGAATTGCAGATAATGCCGAGATGAGACGCAATTTTCCATGGCCGTAAACCTTTTCCACATACTCATCTGAAAAGCTAAATAAAGTTGGGGAAGCTGAAGTTCATGCCACAATTTATAGTAGTATACATTACGGGTGGGCAACGGGCCGGGTCGGGCTAGTCTGATCCTAAATATTTAAAGTTTTTCAGTTATTAGGGCCGGGCCAGCCCGGCTCTAAAGTCCCCATAGGGTCAGGTCGGGCCGGGTCATAAGTCTAAATTTCAAGTCCTGACCCTATCCTAAGCCCTTTTTAACAGTTTAGGGCCGGGCTTATATATTTTCTTCTTTTTACTGCATCAGTTTTAAAACTCATTTATATTACAAAAAAATTTCAAAGATTTGCAAACTCAAAGTCCCACCACTTTGAAATTTGAATAACAACCAATCTAAGTAATAATTCTCGATAAGTTCAACAATTTAAAATCATATCCACAATCTAATAAACTCAAGACATAGAGACTCATATTTATATTTCAAAATTACAGGTTAAAATGCACAACACATTTTGGAATGAGCTTTCACCGACATAAATCCGTTATTTCAGACTCAAATCTCACCAAAATTACATTTAACATTGAAGAAACACAAAGACAAATAAGAGTATGGAATGAGTTTTACCGACGTCAACCTATTTTTTCATTAAATTTAGTGCCCAATGCTCATTATTGTTCTTGGCGACTAGATTAGGCGGAGAGTTGTGAGGTGTACATGAGTTGTAAGATATAAACAATTAGTTTACAAGTTTTTATGATATAAGACAAGTTATTTATAATCCATAAGTGATAAATTACAAAGGACGGTGTTATTTTAATTGAAAATATGTAACAAAGGAATTGGATAGTTTTAGTTGTGTATTTTATAGTGAAATTATAACTAGGGCTTAGTTAGGGTCGGGCCTATGTTTGAACCTTAGCCACGACCCCTCGCCTTAGAAGGCATTAGGGCCGGGTCGGCCCTGCCCTAAACTCTGTGAGGGCTTTAGTTGTAAGGGCTTTATAGGGCTTAGGGTCGGGTCGGTCAGGGCCCGGTTAGGGTCGTTAGGGCCAAATTCCCACCCCTATTATACATTAGTATATATTGAAAATTTCCTAGACATACAAAATGGTACATTTAGCATCTTGGAATAGAATTGCAGATAATGCTGCGAGTTTGTTATACAATATGGCATAACCAGCTGAATGTATATTGTATATAAACCATAGTTGAAGATTTTGGAATTATCCAGCTGAGTGTATATTGTATATAAACCATAGTTGAAGATTTTGGAATTATCGGAATTCTGAATTTTTCAAAAACTGGAATTCTAAAGAGTATTCCAGTATATTCAGAGCATATTTTGAAATTATTAATATTTCTATATATTCTGAATTTTTCAAAAACTGAAATATTGGGTGGAGTTCTAAGATTCAGTTCGAGATAAACTACAGAGAGCAAACTGAGTAATTAGAATTGATTCTTGGGCATCATCTATAAGTCTATATATATACACCACATCATAGTATAAAATATTGGGATATGAGTATTTATCGATATTCAATTTCTAGATATGTATCGTGAATATATCCCTCTCTTTGGGGATATTTGGCATTGTTTCACATACAAATATCGTGGATATATCCAAAATATCGACAAATATTATAGATATTGTAGATATTTCTTGATATATCATGATATATTATTTATATTTATTTAAAATATAATAATAAATATTAAATAAAATTATTATATATCTAAAATATCATAAAATATCTCCAAATATCACAAATATCGTTGAAATATCACCGATATTTATAGTCGTATATATTTCTAAATATATCATGATATTTATATATCTTTTTCTAGAATCTGAATAGATATTTCCAAATATCACAATATATCATAATATTTTGTATTGTAAATCAGATTCGCTGCTGCTAAAAACTAATGTTGGGGTTTTAGAATGCAAAAAATATCTCCATGTACACTTTTGTAGTCTATCAAAAGAATGATCATGGACAGAATATAGCCATAGCCGAAAGGTCATAGACTCATAGTAATATATTGAAAACAACATGATGTACCATCAAGGATGGTCGATGGTCACTACACTAGCTAGGAAGAATGTAAGCTCGATCACAGTGTCTGGGTCATGATACGTCTTGTCAATAAAAATGACAAAAGATTTCAATACCTGCTTAGTTTGAGTACTCTGATAGCCTGATAGGTATGGTATGTATAAGTGTATAACCTATGATAAATTCCAAAAATAAAATGGAAGAAGGACTATGAGTTTACTGACCTATTAGTGAGATGGAAATTAAAAAAAATGTTAATGGAGTACTATGAATTTATTACTCATTACTCAGGGAACATGAGGTACAAAAACTGTCCATCACTCCATCCCCCAAGTCCCATCTTTCCAATATTAAAAGAAAATCTAGAAAGACCTGTGAAGACGTCCTGAAGTACTGCATCATTGAATTTTTTCTTTTGCTAACATCTCTCTGCATCATGAACATTTACATTTTCTTTTGTTTTTAGGTGCCTTTATCCTTTAGTTGATAAATGATGAACACTCAATTCAATTCATATTGGGTTGTCAAGTACTTAAGTTCAATCAACCGTACCATGTTATCTTACTAGACCCATTTTTGTATAAAGTATAAACAAACAACGACAGTAGATATTTTTGCCTTGGTGCAGTAGTTTTTTTTTACTGCAGCAGCTATCATCATTTTAGCAAATATCAGCAGAAAACCTTGAAGGCTTGGAAGAGGTTGGAAAAATGTCCAACTGAAGATGCAGTAAGGGAATTTATAATTTCAGTAATAGACAATCAGGTTAGTCCAAAATTCCAAATACGTAATCTTCGTTACAAAATATCACCTATTTGGATTTCACCGTTTCTCTAAAAATTGTGACTAGCGATAAACAGGGCTTGATGTAAAGCTATAAGACTACTTGGAGGGCTAGTATAGGACTATAGGAGGTGCCACGTTCCTGAATAGACAGACCACTAATTTTATGGAGTAGTGTAAGAAGGTTTTTGATTGAGCAGATTAAGAACAATGCCACTAGTCCGCAACAAATTTACAACTATGGAAAAATACAACAAAAACAGAGACACATAACCGAAACAGAGTTGCTATACACAAAATGATCACTGACTTGCTTGATCCATAATTCAATAAAAATTTATAACAAAAACAACCAAAATATCCCCGTTTTCTCCACTGGTTACAGATGCAGTTTCACCTAAATAATGAAAAAAACGTGGGTATTTTGGGTTACACTATCTATCCAAAACTTCAAAGAACAGAAAAATGAGGTAATTAACTCCTCCATACCAAAGTTAACAAAAAAGAATCACCCTACTTGTTATGAAGTGGATCTGGGCAACTGGGCACCCTTCTTTTGCTTTCTTCAATACCCTTTCCAGTGCTGTTGAAACCATTATAACTTCTTCCATTGAAATACTTCTTTAACATTTCTTCTTTCTTCACAATCTCTTCTTTGTCTCTTTTGTTGTTCTTGTTGTTGTTGATCACGTTCATTTCTTCTACAACTACTACTACATCCTTCTTCTCATTTACCACTACATCTTCTGATAATAACCGAATTGCCCCAGCCTTTAAAACCAAGATCATTAACATTACCGCCAAAGGTAACATTACTAACCTCTTGCTGACGGCTATCGACATTACCGGAAAAAAAACTCACCGGAAAATGATTACATCTGACACATTCCGGCAAAAATGTAAACAAATTTAGCTAAAGATCCTTTTTTTACGTTTCTTAACAGAGGTCTGAGTTTATGAAGAATGACGGCTATTTTTCTGAGTGAGAGATAGAGTGAAGCTGAAATGCTCAAATTTGGTAAAAAAAAGGACTACCACGTGATCACAAGTTTATATTAGTTTGGAAGTTTGGTCTGTGAAGGTTATTCAAAGTTTTTGCCCATTGTTCAACGTTGAACTACTAAATGTGCCATTACCTTGTACGCAAGTCATTTACGTTGAATTATTTTAGTGTCGGTGATTTTGACCAAGTAATTGTATTGGGAATATCGAGACGTCTTTACGTCCTTAAATTGTAAGATTGTAAGAATTTATATACTGACGTCAAGGGAATTTATGGTATATGAAGTCATGGTTTTAGCCGTTTTTGATAGGTTTTAATGCATCAATAAACTCGACTCTGCTTCAATGTTGAGAATTTAGATACTGACATGAAGTAATCAATGGCAGAATGAAGTCATAAACCTGGCCATTTTTAAGTGTTTTGATGTATTCGTAGGCTCATAGCAAAACTTGGTCTATAGATAAGCGATTTAGAGGGACGGAACCTAGTTTTTTGACATTTTTCATACACTTACTCATTAGTCATTTAGAACATTAGTTATTGAGTATTTTAGTACGGAGGGTTCTAGGTATATATTTTATTTTACAAGTAAACAAAATCAAAATCGTTAATACATTTATAAGTTTTAGATTAGGTTAATATTTTGTAAAATCGTTAATACATTTATAAGTTTTAGATTAGGTTAATATTTTGTAGATATGATTTTCTAACTATTTTAAATATTGTCATAAATAATCAAAAAAATCAAAAATTTCTAAACTTGCCAAATATAATATCAAAAATAGTAAAAATGAACGGTATATAATTAGCCAAATTTTATAAATTGTTAACTACATTTGGCAAGTTTGAATTTTTTTGAATTTTATTATTATTTGTGACAATATTTAGTATAGTTAGGAGATTATATTTACAAAATATTAGCCTAATCCAAACTTATAAATGCCATAACGGTTTTGAGTTTGCTTACGTGTCAAGATAAAATATGTCTCTAGAACCTCTCTCTTTTAGTATTTAGTTACTAGTGCTAAGCAAAGGCCAAAATATTAAATTCGGTAAATATTTCAATGTACTAAAAAACCGAGATATATCGGAGATATATTTTTTTTGTTGACCAATTAAATATTTAGTTAAAATTTTTTTTTGTATGTCGATTATATCAGAAATATCATCGATTATATCAAAAATATTATTAGTATATCGGTCAAAGACAACAATATTCGGTCAAAATCAACAATTTATATCGTATATATCGGACAATATATATCGTTATATCAGAAATTACAAAATATATTGAAAAAAAAAACAAATTCAATAATCGGTTGAGATATATCAAATATTTCCATCTCAGTATACCAAAACATGAGATATATCGGTGATATCTAATATCTCGACGATATTTTGGGCCTTGGTGCTAAGTGCTAACACCTCACACCTCCGTTACTACTTCCTACCTCGTTTGTCCACAGATGATTTGAAACGAGCATTTCAAATGTAGCCATCCCATAACATTTTGCTTTTCGATGGGCACATTTTGCGAGGGAGAAGTTTGTTGCCAAAATTTGGACGACCAAATCCTTTAAATGGCTGGTACGTTATCTGTGATTTTCATATTCCAAATTTGATGAATCTGATACCGTACCGTTAGTCTGTGACCAGATGTACGACCATTAATGATGTTTTCAATGATTAGTACAAGATTACCTAATTTTAATAAGTGAATTGCACAATGTCACATGTTCATACATAAAAACTAGGAGACAAGTTCTAACAAAATTATAAACAAAATCATTTGATTGTTTATTGTAAATTTGTTACATACAACAAGATCTTCATTACCTTCAAACCGACAAGGATTATTACTTGATTTACATCCATCATTAATAAGGGCAGAACTCAAGACAACAGAAAGGTTAGGTCCAGGGGTTTATTAAGTCCTAAACAAATTCCACATGGAGTCACGAGAGAGCATCATGCAAACAGCAGTAGAATATAAATGGCAATTGTGTAATTATAGTGAGAAGGAAAGGTGTTTCGAAATGATCGATGATGTACATGGGCAGATACAGAGAGATTCAAAATCTCTGAAGTAAAGAGGGAAGTGTCCGACCTATTACCTTTTTATGATCTCTCAAAAGAGGGAAAAGTAGATTTTGTCTTTCTAAAAGCCAAAAAAGACTCGTAGAAGGATCAAAGCCATAAAAGCAAACCTTTTTGATCTTCTTACTTGGATTTCATTTGTAACTTTTTGGGTGTCTTTAGTTCTTTGCCTTCTTCTGCTTGTCTGTGGAGACTTTGGGTTTTATTTGACTGGGGTTGCAAGAAAGAGCCTTGATCTATACTTCTCTTCTAGCTTGGAGCCCAAAAATATGTATTTTATCTTATTTCCACGTACAGTATTTAAACTTTTTGAGTATTTAAATCAGTGAGAAATTCTCTGAAGATGTCTTTCTTGTTGTACCTATGCTAAGAATATAGCGTTCTGGAAAATAGTGGAGGTTCATGGTTAGTTGCATTGGTGGTCAAAATGGGCCTCGGACTTACAATCCTTACAAGAGTGGATAAGCATAGCAGTTATGACTTCAGCCCAGTCCTCATTAGACCTCGATTTTTACATTTTATTATTATTTTTTCATTTGGATAAAAAAACTCAATTATACAGAAACAGAATGGAGTATTTTTTTTGTTCGAAGGAGGAGTTAATTCGATATATCTGAGTATATACAGCGTATAAGTTTATCAGAAATTGAGTACTTGTGTTTGATTTTTGAAGCACAGGAGTTAAGTTAACGTACTCTGAGTATACCTGTGTGCCAGGTAGTCTGTTGTACTAATTTCATATTTTGTTCTCAGTCATGCAGCAGCTTTATTGGTGTACGAAGTGCTTCGATTATGGGCTAAATGATTATTGCTATTTACGAGAATGGTGCCAAATCTATTCTGATTCATAACTGTGCGTCTTCTTACAACATGTACAGTCGTTTTGTGCTGCAGATAATCCATTCATCTTGGCTGATGCTCAGTGCTCAGATGGCATCAGTGATGAAAATTCGAAATTCCCCAACATAAACATATAAAAAGCAAGAAATAAAAAATAAATATGAAAATCCCCAACGAAGTTTTGCAACTTTCTTGTTAGGAAAAAACTTTAAAAGAAGTTATGTAGCTTGACATATTTATGTGATAATAATTTATTTAACTTTATGAACGTATGTATGGCCTGCCTCTTTATGATTCGGAAAAGACCATAGAGATTGGTGATTTATGGGCATACCTGAAAAATCATGTACCATCTTTAATACGATGGCTACACCTCACTAATCACACCGTGTTTGTTTGTTGGGATCCCTTTGTTCGTTTGCTGCTGCTTCTTGTTATGGTTGTTTTATTTTTATTAACTCCCCAGTTTTGTTTTATTGGCCCAAATAAGCAAACGGATACATGTTACCCACTTAACTGAAAATGTAGAAGATGAAAATCAACTTACATGGAGCAATAACGTATAACATTTCAAAGATAATGCGCTATCATATTGAGGGGTGTTGATTGACAGGAATGTGTCTTCAGTTGTGTGGGCTTTTTTGTGATATATTCAGTGCAATAATAATAAGTCGTATCCAACCTCTAACCTTTCATTTAATACCCTTAAAGATAACGCGTACAGCAGTTGAAATGATCATTGAAAGGATGTAAGAGACGAGTATGATTGTAAATGCCTAATGATCAAAGGGTCACAATAACACAAGCTGGAGACTGAGGGAAAATAAATGTGATGATGCTATATGTCTGGTAACATTTTATATGAAAATTCAAGTCAAGCTGAATAGATGATTTTGAAATTTCAAAGTTATTGTCTGTTGCTTACAAGTTACAACACACTATGAGCTGTTTTGGATGATGTTGCTGTATTGAGTAAAAAACAATCTGAGCTGTTTAGATGTTGGTTTGTGGTTTACTAAATAAAAGAGCTTGTTTATTTACAATCAGTGCTACGTTCACATTCACTAATTTGTATGTCTGCTTGTGACTGTTTTCGATTTAAGCAACTTAGATGTACGTTTGTGGCAAAAGCTCTTTCAAACTTGCTCGGTTTTCTTGAGCAGTTTGTGTTTGTTAATCGAAATCACTGTTTTCTAGAGCATTTTGTGGAGTTATGTAACGCTTCCGTCGCTTCGTCATATATGTACCCAGTAAAAGTGATGAAACCTCCTTTGGAATTACACTGTTAGTCCTCAAATTTTAATCCTGGAAAGTCCCTATCCCTATCAATTTACATGGTTGAGGCTTTTCTCTTAGAAGTTCCCTAGGAGCGCGTTTGGCAACTGAGAGTGTCAAACAATTGAGCATGATGTCATCACCACCTTAGTTGTCCAATCGCTGTACATGGCCCAGGAACCACATCACCTCTCAGAGACTCACATTGGTTCACCAATGGGCCAAGTCTATTGGCCTGGATGGGCAATCTGACCATTGATCCGTAACTGACTCTAGAATACTTAAGGCTGTGCTGCACACCGTTAGCACAATCATCAGAATTCAGATGAATTAACAGATCCAACATAGGTAATAGGTTTACGTTCTTCGTATGTAAGTGAACTGTTAAGTTTCCAACTCTGTTAGTTCTTTTCACGGTGGAATCACACCCTGTATTCGTCAAAAGTGCAATTTTCTAGCTCAACTCTCCATAGAAACATTTTTCGGCAAACATTGAAGAATCTTATATTTGAGTACCATTATTTGGGATTTCTTGGGTCCATTGTTTTTTTTTAATCAACCAAAAGGAGGATGGCGGTTTGCAGGACCCCTACCCCTACCAGTTTATTAAAATAAATCAAACTAGTAATAGATTACAAGGAAAGACATTGCCCCACAATGAAATTTGCAATTTTCTTAGAGCAATTTCTTAGAGCAAGATGTCCATCTTTTGCTTCATTGGTTTGGAATTCAATATACAAACTTAGACATGGTATTCGGTGGAATATTGAGCTTGCCCACTCCCATTACTTCCGCAACCAACTAGTTGTATTTTAAACTGTGTGGCAGATTTTATTGATCCGGTGAATCGGTGTTGGAAGGAAAAGCTTGTTCTTACTCATTGGCCTATGCTAACCTAATACTTTCACTGCCTCTTTGTATCGTGGCTCATGAGGATTTCAAATTCTGAGCACCCGACAAGCATGACATATACACAGTCAAGAGTGCCTATACAACAATGATGAGGTTTCTTAATCCTCAACGGGATATTTACTCTTCTTTATATTTGAAGATATGGACATAACAAGTGCCATACAATGTTCGTTTCTTCTTATGGCAGGGTTCTCAAGGGGTCATTCCAACGGCAAATTTTTTTGCGACTAAATCTTTTTTTAGTGGATCCTACTTGTTACTTATGTGCACAACAGGAGGAAACTCAGTTACCTCTTTTTTTATCAGTGTCCAAATGCTTGGGCGGTCTGGTTTGGACTTAATTTTTCTCAAGCTATAAATACTGCAATAAGAGATCACACAAAGTTCTGGCTATTGGATATATATATATATTCTCTATGATTCGCACATCAAATGATTCTCAATACTAGACTATATTGTTTCCTATAACTATGTGGCTGATTTGGTTGGAGCGAAACAAATATCGGTTTCAACCTACAACACAGCCACCCAATCCTTTCAATGTCATTCGAAGTGCTCAACGACTATCTAGCGTGTTATTGAATCTGCACTCTAGTATGAAATTCTCTAAACATAGCAATACTAGCTTCCATTGAAATTTGTTGGACTTCTCCTCTCCACTATCTCAAATTTGGAGTTATCCCTCACATGAGGAAGAGGAGAGAAACTGGTACTGTTCGTGTGAAGAAGTTTGAGCGCGCATGCACTCAGATTGGCCTTGTGTGCCAGCCTTTGTTGCTTGAAAAAAAAAATAGATAGTTTTTTTTTTGCCTCTCACGAAACAAATTTACTGAATTTTTTGAGCTAGGAAAATAAGAGGGAACGTTAGATTTGCCTATCTGAGAGCGCGCCCGCACTCATGCCTGAATAACTTGGGTTCTCGATTTTTCCCAAGAAGAACGCTAAATTTTCGCAGATGCTCAAAATTTCATATTACTTTAAAGACATAAGTTAGGTTTTGGAAAACCAATTTGGAGAGTAATCAAAATTGAGAGAAAACCTTTGCAAAGAGAAAACTTGTAAGGAGAGAGGAGTGATCTAGTAAGGTGGAGAGACTTGAGAGGAGTGATTGTAATCTGTCTTCCCATACTTATAAAAGGATTAGTTCTTGTGGAAGTAGGTATCATTGGCCGAACCACGGTACATCTTTGTGTTGTGATATGTTTTACTTGCTTTATATTTTTATTGTTTGTTTATGATAGTTATATCCATATATTAGGATTGTAGTTGTTGGTTGTAGTGAAAGATTATATTTTTGACTAGAGTAGTAGATTGTCCAAATACAAACTATCTTAGTGGGGATCGATTGATATCGTTTTTTCCAACAGATGGATCTTCTCTAGGTAACCCTGGTCCATGCCGGCAATTGTTGGTGGCATTTTAAGGAATGGTTTGGTTGACTTTATGTCCGGTTTCTCTACACCAATCCGATGGGGTTCTACCATATATGCGGAATCCACTACTCTGCGAACTAGTATTCAACTAGCTGCTCAATTGGGACTAACAAATGTCATCTTTGAAACTGATTCCCAATACATCTTTCAAAGCATTACAAAGCACAACCAGACTATACCATGGGAAATACAATCAATAATCATGGATGTTCAGGACCTCCTTTCTCACACTGCATTTAAACTCCAATGGGTTTATAGAGAGGAAATTTTGTGGCTGATGGTTATGCAAAATTTGGCTCTACTCAGGCTAATAGTAATAAATGGTGGTTACAACCTACGGTAGCTCGAACAAATTTGCCAGAAGCTCAGCAATCTCTACAACGTAACTCTTGTCCCTGGGACATACTTCTTTATGGTGTAATAGATCACCACCTAGTATTGCTAATATAGTTTTCAATGATATAACTGTTGTATGTACTTTCCACAATGTTCAATAAATAAAGGAAATGCAGTTACCAAAAAAAATAGGAAGACATCAACCTTATCTCTACTCAAAACTTACATACGAAGAAGAAAAACAACTACACTTATCTAGTGACTAGATGCGTAGGCTTCCTAATCCACAATTATCCAACAATAACAAAGATCTAATGTTGTTAGGCACCTCATTCAATGCTTGAAAATCACCATACCTTTGATTCGTACTAGCTAAATTAGCTACCATCAGCAATTGCATTGGCTTCTCTATAGACATGCTGGAGTGCACAAGTAGATCAGTTTGCTCTTTAATTTTTCGTGAGAAATGTGGCAAAGTGCTTTATATACTACCAATGCATACTAGTATCGAACTGTACATGACAAATGACTATGGGCACTCGCAATCAAGTTAAAGTGCATCACGTTTGCATCTAGCACCCCGATTTATGCATATTCATGTTAGGATAAAAAAAAAATGGGTTAACTAGTATTACTACTACCCTACCACCACCAAAAAAAATACATACACACAATAAATCAAATTGGATTGACCTTGTGTTTTTTATTTTTTGTGTTTTGGGAGAGAATCCTAATTCTAATTTGTTCATCTAGGGGCTAATTTTAGCTAACCCTAAAAACATGTTACCCTCATAGGTGTTAAATACACTATTTTTACAATATTGGTCTTCATAATGCAACAGTGAGACACGAGAGCCTTGAGTAATCCCGGACCTAGAGGTGGTGGTGGTGTTATTAGAGATGAGAAGGGTGCTTTATGGTGGCTTTCTATAAACACTTTGGTATTTTGAGTAATAATTTGGCAGTGTCTAGCTTTGGTGGGGGGGTCGAGGGTCTCACGATCTGCAGTACTAGGGGGCTTATAAGGGGCTTATGAAGATACAAATTGAAGTAGATTCCAAACTTTTGGCAGATTGGGTCGGTGGTAAAGCACAGGTGCCATGTTACTTCTATAACATTATGGCTTTTGTTAGAGACCTCAAGTCTTATTAAGAGGCTACTGTACGCAAGACATGGTCGACATCTCCTTAGTCCGATGCTAGAACCTCAGCTGAAACTTAATAACCAAGCGTCAAATAATTTACAGCAGTCATCACGATATATTTCATACAATCATATTAGCAAATATACCTCATGAACCATATCCAATTGATTTCCTCGATTGGATAACTCAAATTTCAGGTAAAACATTTTTCCAGTCCGTTGAGAACAAAATTCTTGGCATCATCTACATGCTTAGGACAGTTAGGGGTATCCAGTCATACCAACAGTGGAGCTAGAACGACTTGTTTTGCGAGCAGATTGAGATGTTGCCTTCGTGAAGTACATGTAGTAGTAGACATTAAGTATCATGGTTGCAACAGCAAACACCGCACCTGCTATGAACACACCTTTGCGCAAGGATTCACAAGAGAAATCTGCATAGACCATCTTCCTGTATTTGGTGTGGTAAGCATTCTTTGCAGCACCACCGACTAGACAAGCCTCCGCAATCAAAAAAGTTAACCTGCAAGCAAGTCCAAGCTAAATACAGTTGAGCTAAAAATCATGTAATTCTGATTTGAACAAACACTGTTAGAGTTCTAGAAGGGACATCTCCCAAGTGGCTACTAGGGTTGAAGGCTCCCATAATGCTAGGTTTTGTTGTGGGTGGGTGGCCCAGGTCCATTTTGGGGTTCAGGGCAACGCCCCTGACAAAAATATTTTAGGCATTTTCTATTTTGAAAGGCATTTTATATATATATATATATAATATATATATTTATATATATATATATATATATATAATATTAAAGCTCCCACAAGGAGTATTTTTCGAACTCTATTAAAATTCCACGTCATCTCCTATTAAAACGGGAATTTCTCTTCTATTTGAAAAGCGGAAATCATTTCCTATTATAACGGAAATTCCTTTCCTATTAAAACAAATTCTACCTAGCACTTCTAATTAAAGCGGAAATCATTCTCCTATTAAAATGAGAATTCCTCTCCTATTGAAAAGGAAAAATCTAATATATCTAACTAAAACGAGAATTATTCTCCTATTAAAACATGATCTCTCTCCCAATTGAAAAAACGGGTTTTTAAAACTTAATTAAAACTTGATTTAAAACAATTTGTTAGAAAATTAAAACGGGTTAGCAACTAAAACGGTAGTCCCAATTTTCTAAAAAAAATCTAAATGTTTTTAAAAGGACCGGTGCGTGTGCACGGGCCTACAAGCTAGTATATATATATATATAGCCCGGCTCCTAAAAGGACCTTAAATAAATACCAAATCTAAAACACCCACAACTTCACCTACAAAGTGATTTATAACCTAATTTTTTGTGCATATAATCTACTAACCATAAAGAACATCTTTACAAAAATTCAACTCGTTTGACCATTTTTAACATTGACAAAAAATGATTGCAAAAACTAGACATTTCTGGACCGTTATATATATTTTCAAAAGTGGAAAACAATTTTATCTAAGTTAGAGAATATCAAACGAGTTAAATTTTTGTAGAGATGTTATTTATAGTTAGTATATCATATGCACAAAAAGTTAGGTTTTAAATCATTTTTGTAAGTGAAATTGTAGTTGTTTTAGATTTGGTACTTATTTTAAGATCTTTTTAAGAGCCGGGCTGTATATATATATATTGAAGTGATACAAGGCCAAACCTAACTAAGGCTGTATTCTCTTTCTCTCCAAACTTCTTCTCCATTAACATAGATACAATTTCACTAACATATATTATTGTCCAATCTTGACACTTATTCTGTGTGCTGATATGTTTAGTTCTATGTTTTACATGGACTGCCATAATCTAAAAATTAAATAATCTGTGTCGGATACGTATTCACATGTCTGTGTTGAACACATATCGAACACATAACTTGGGTTTAGTTGTGGTTACTAAAGAGACTCTATCCGACTAGCAATCAATATACACGCAAACTTGAGGTGGTAATAAATAACACATAATATTTCTATTGGAGGTAGGGGTGTCTTTTTTTGCTGAATTTCCGATTTTTCCGAAATCCGATCCAAAATTGGTTTGGCTTTGGGTGTAGTTTTCATGGACCAATTTTCCGATTTCCAAAAATTCCGAAAAAAAATTGGATCGGATTCGGATATAACTCTAAAAACCGATCCGATCCGAAAGTTCCGATATATAACCGATTCGAAATTTCCGATATTATTGCCAATTTATTCCGAAAATATATACTTCTTTCACTATCCACTTGATTAGATCTCGACCGTTCATTCATTTTCTAGTTTTTACTTCCAAAAACAAAACAAAAACATAACCTAGTCGCTACTTCCCCACTTGAATTGGACCACTCCACTGTCATTATACCGTCTGCCATAACAATAATAATATGAAAAGAAATACCATTGAGTTATACAATGACTTCCAGACCAATCCAAACGCCAAATTCCAATAGATAGAATGTTATCTAAAGCTACTTAGACTCAAAGACCAGAATCCATTATTCATGCAGACACTTCACGCTTCAATTTCCACACACGAAAAAAGATTGAAACATTACAAATACCAGGACCTTGTGAGTAATGCAATGCTTTGTTTGGGGGCGAGGTTCTTTTTCTCATTTTTTCTTGGATCACTTGTTTGAATGAAAATAGGTTTTCTCAGTAAACAAGTGCGTATTGCCATTGATACATTGGTGTTGTGGATATGATTTTCTCTTCCTACAATGAACATTGACGTATGATATTTCAAAAATAATTGAAAGTAAAGACATCTTTGAAAATTTACCAAGTATTTCGAAATTTTCGAGTTATTCCGAAATTTCCGAAAGTTCCAAAATTGGAAATATATTTTGAATCCGAAAAAAAATTGATTCGGAAAAATTCCGAAGGAGGTTAATCCGATCCGAAGTCACCCCTAATTGGAGGGTAAAGAGAGGACAAACTCAATCCTAAGATCAGCCAACAGTGAATCACAAAAGAGTTATTTATAAAGTTCCCCAAGTGATGAGTCTTGACGGATAATAGAAATCTAAACAGTGTCTCTAATAGGTATCAAAATCATTAAGTCAAGTCCAACAATCTGTAGCAACTGAACACTAAACAAGTTCAAAATGTAGAAAAGAAAACTCACCATGAAGAGATAAAATAGATGATAGAGTAGGCTCGATTCCCACCAGGAGCTAACGGTCTTCCAAAACACATGCACTTAGTGATACCCATCAGTAAAGATTGGCTTGAGAGAAGAAACAAGAACGAGCCAACACCATAACCGGTTGCAATGTCAGACTTGTAAATACAGTATGTAGCATTGGATCCATCAGTAACTGTTTTTTCCCTGTCATGCAGCAGAGGAAATTTTACCAACAGAAAAGAAAGAAATACAGCAGAGCCACACTTAAGATAATTTTAGAAAAACCAATCTACTGGGCAAGTGTATAACAAGTCAATGATAATAGTATTTGTCAGGCAGCAACAGAAAATGAGCCGCAAGAAAAATGTACATTCTTATATAGGCATCTCACAAGTTACTTGTATACACCCGTACATGTGCCCAGTTAATTTTTTCAGAGTATAGAGAAGCATAAGCACATTGCCTCCATACAAAATGCAATACTGAACACTATTCTAACAACTTGAACCTCCATTTTAATCCCACAAGAATATAAATCCCAGGTTAGGGGTGCAGACAGACAGCCGAATATTCGAATCCAATTCGTATTCGTATTTGAAAAATAGGATATTATCCAAAATTTTCGGATATCGGATTCAGATAAATTTCCCCATCCGAACATGTTTCGGATACGGATGCGGATGCTGGTAATATCCGAATCCGATTTAATTAATATAAATATATTATTATATTATAACTATAAATGCAAATGTGCGTGTCAATTTAGGGCTTCTTTTGTTCCTCAAATCTAATCTCAACCGCTCAACGCCACCACCTTCTTCTTCCTCAAATTCTCAAATCTCAATGCACCACCACTGCTCTTCCTCTTCTTCCTCAAAGCACCACCACTATGCAATCTCACCATTAAATATTTCTAATATTCTACGCTAGCAATTTTAACTTCAACTTAAATTGGAGCTTAGCATGCGTTTGCACCTTTTGCAATTATATCCAAGGATTCCAAGCAAAGGTATGAAGGGTGTGAAGGCCAGCCATTATAATTACTAATTACCATTAACAGAGACTGCCAAGTATTGTTTTTGAGCAGAGAACAAAAATACAAAAACCATCAAGGCCCATGTAACACTTGTGACAATTTTTAGTATACGTGAATGGCCTCTTGTAATAACTTGTCATGAAATTTAACGTAGTTTTACCCACCTCTATAAATGGTCTCTTGTAATAAATATGAAAGTTGTTTCTTGTACAGTCTCCTCTATATAACTTCTTGTCAGAGATGTATCCATGTTTATACCTCATGCTAGAGGTGTTGTCTGCGTCTTTGCCTGACTTGAGTCACTTGCTTGTCTATTGAAAACTCAATATGTTCAAACTCCAAACATGTTGCCTATGTCTAGGTTCACTCTTTTGCGTTCTCTGAACAAATTTTCAATAGTCACTTATTATTGTCCTTAATATTGACTCTATTTATTGTATTATGTAGGTGGAAATGACTAACCCAACCCCAAGCAGTGCTGCATCAGCTCCTTCACCTAGTGGTAGTGTGAGCCATACGCCTATCGATGTCGATACTGCTACTGCCAGTATATTGTCGGATGAATAAACAACTCCTGATGATCCATTGAAAGATAAACGTTCCGACATGTGGAAAGAGTATGATATTAAAAAATTAAGAGATGGAACCTCTAGAGCTTATTGTAAGCATTGCAAAAAGTCTTTTGATCCTAGTAGTAAGAAGGGTACTACACATTTGAGAAATCATTTGAAAAGTTGCAAGATAAAAAAACGTTCTACTTCGGGTCAAAAGTTGTTGTGTAATTCATTTAAATGCTAATGTAGTACAAATGAACCTCCAAATTTTGGAAGTTGGAAGTATGACTCACATACAAGTAGACTTGATTTTGCATGCATGGTTGCTAAGCATGGCTACCATTTTCTTATGGTTGAACATGATTACTTTCGAGTTTTCATAAATGGTATTTGTCCTATGTTCAAATGGGTCTCAAGAACTACTGTTCGAGAGGATGTCATGCAACTTTACATCAAGTCAAAAACTGATTTGCATGATTTTTTTGATAAGTTGCCATCAACAGTTAGTTTCACAACCGATATGTGGACTCTTGACTATCAACATCTTGGTTATTGTTTTGTTACTAGTCATTATATTGATGACGAGTGGGTGTTGCTAAAGAAAATTATCGCTTATCTTACTGTCCCTACTCCACACAGTGGTGATATTCTAAGTGAGGTTATCAAGGCTCAAGCATTGTCTTGGAATATTTATAGGAAGTTGTTTGCCATAACTGTTGATAATGCTTCTAACAATAATACTATGGTAGTGGCATTCAAGGATTGGCTTAAGAGCAAAGGGGTTTTATGTCTTGATGGTAGGCTGTTTCATATAAGATGTGGTGCTCATATCTTAAATTTTATTGTACAAGATGAATTGGATGTGATTGCTCCTTTTATTGTTAAAATTCGAGAGAGTGCTAGGTATGGGAAGAGTTCTTCTCAAAGTAGATATGAAAATTTTCTAAATGCATTAGCTCAAACAAGATTAACTGGAAAAGAGGTTTCTATGGATGTTCCTATGAGATGGAACTCTACCTATGACATGCTCCGTAGTGCCATCCAAGTGCGTAGAGCCTTTGAGCGCTTAGCATAGTTAGCTTCAAACTACAAGCATTTACCTACTCCCGAAGAGTGAGAAATGGGAACTAACATTTGTGAGTGTTTGAAAGTTTTCAATGATACTACACTTCATTTCTCCGGTGTTCAATAACCTACTGCAAATTTGCATTTTAAATTTGTTTGTGATATTCATCATGATATCCTTCAATGGTTAGACTCTGATTTTTATTATATCCATGATATAGCAAAAGCTATGAAATAAACATTTGATAAATATTGGTTTTAATGTAATTTATTGATGAGTTTTGGTGTTGTAATTGATCTTTGGTATAAGATGAAGTTTATTGAGTATACTTTTACTATGATTTATGGTAAGGAGTCTAAACAAGAAAAAGATGTGAAATAATATTTGAATGAGTTGTACACCATGTATGCAGTGTCCAATTCTTCTATGATTGATGTTGGATCATCTTCTAGTTGGTTGAATTTATCTTGTGGTGACCAAGGGAGTTCTAGGATGGATGAAGGTTTGCAAAACTTCATAACACAAAGTTCACGAGTTCCAAAAACAGAGTTGGAGAAGTATCTAGATGAAGATTTGTTCCCATTTGATGCTAATGGAAAAAGTTGTGACATATTGGTTTGGTGGAAAAATAATGGTCCCAAGTTTCCCATATTAGCAGGGATAGCACATGACATTCTAACAGTTCCTGTGTCGAGTGTTACTTCAGAATCTGCAGTTAGTTCCGGTGGTAGAATAATTACCGACACTCGTTCATCATTGGGTGTTGATTATATAGAGGCGTTGGTTTGTTTGAAAGACTAGTTACCTAAACTTAATGGTAACTACTTTCTCACTTCCTCTATTTATATCATTTAAGGATTACTTCGTGTCTAACTTTCTTTATTTCTTTCTATACGCCTTAGTGCCTATTGTTGGTGGCTCAGATGCTTGATATTACAGTTGGGGTGTTTAATTCTAAAGGTAAAGATGGGTTTCTTTTATTACTCAATTCATTTTTTATATTCAGTTTATTAGTTGTTTTGAAATGTAGTTGAAATAAACTAACCAATAGGATTTTAGACTTTGAATGAGTGTGGGGATTATTCCCTCGAGTCAAAGTTTTTAACTGACTCAAAGTTTAGAGTTGCAAGGAGATTAAACTTTGGTTCTAGTAATGATATGGTTAAGGATGTAGTAATGCAAGAAGAAGAGGAAGAAGTGTTGTTGGATAAGATGTATAAGTCATTGTTGGACTTTATCGTCGCAAAACAAGTTAAAGGGGTTGCTGTCGATGAGGAGGAGGGGGTTAGTTTAAGTGGTTACGAGACGCCTCCTAAGTGTAGTTTGTTGAGTGGAGTTCCAGATACATGCCCTGCTACTCCAAGGAAAGTTAGACCAGATGGTATGGAGAGTTGAGGGAGGAAAGAAACTTGGATTGGATTTTAAGAGAATTGATATGGGCCTGTGCAAAAAGTTGAATTTTAATGATGAGGAAAGTAATGTTATTCTAACTGTTAAGTTAACAGGTAAGTTATACAAGCTGGTTTTCACTACCCTAGGTTTTTGAGTAGTATTATTTGTATAGTGGGTATTTATTAACTATTCTTTCAAACAGAGTTGTTTTTTGTTATTGTTTGCTTGTTGTGTTTTCTATGTAATAGTAGTTATCAGAATTCAGGATTGACAATGTACATTGATTGTTGTTGTTTTAACTGGATTGGAGTTGAAATGTTGAATGAGTTAGCATATGTTTTGCTATGAATTCTTAGCTTTTTTGTTTGGTTATGTGTCTTTACCTCTCCTCTATGCAGGTGTTACTTGCTTTGATTGAAGTACTCAAAGGATGTTGCAGGTTGGAACCGATATGGATGTGAAAAGTGTCATGTGGGCATGGGCAAGAACTCTACTAAGTCATGTCATTTTGTAAACCCTATGTTTATTTTCAGAGTTGATCTCTAATTTGTAGCTTTGAGACTTTTGTAAGATTGTTATGTGGTCTTTTTACACTACACTTTCCAGTTTCCATGACTATTATGTGAGTGTGTGAGTCAGTGAGACATCTTGTATTTCTTTACTTCTTTTGTTTCAGTTGATAAGTTGATTTGGATGGCTATTCTATTTCCTTAATGTTAACAGGTTGAAGTGTTTTCTTAATTTACAAGTCTTTTTAATAGGTTGGTTTGACAATATATGGTTGCCAGGTTGTATGATTTGTTTGGATATATGATATTGTTATTTCTTCAAAAATTCCAAATGTCAGAAGATTATTCGGATTTGGATATCGGATTTTGTGATAGGATTCGGATTTATTCCCATCCATTTGATTTTGTGATTGGATTCGGATTCAAATACCATTATCATACAATCCGTCGGATTCAGATTCGGATGCAAGTACAAACTTTCGGATTCGGATACAGGCATATCTGAATCCAAACCTATCCGTTTGCACCCCTATCCCGGGTAATAGAAACCAAGTTGAGTCAGATCTGACTTTCATGGCTTTGTGTTCTTAACCCAAGTAATTAAGCAAACTGTTTGATTATTCAATAGGTCATTGTAAAAGTTTGCAGATATGATAAGTTTTTTCAGCAATTGTAAAGATGGGTATACTCATATACATCTCAAATTCTCAATCCAACCAAAGTCCATACCTCGCATCTTAAATCATAGTTAATTACATTGCTATATGTTGCAAAATCAGACTGATTTCGCAACAAACCAATAGAATGCCACTCTAAGTAAGACCTAATCCATAAACATAAAGTGATAAATAAATGGAACATCCCACCGCAAGTGGAAAATTAAAACCTCCAAATTAAGGAAGAAGGTACCATGAATATTTTCACTTTTCCAAACACGAATAATATATTTTCAAAGGTCTCGATTCAGCCACTGACATACATTCTCAAGCACTAAAAAAAACTTAACATAAATAAACTAGAATTACTCAGTAACCGACCGTGTGTCAATGTCACTCACTATAGGACTATATGTTGAATTACTGGCTTAATTTGGTAACCGATCAACTTGGCAAGTCCATTTTTAGTTCAATTTCAGCTCAATTAATTAAGTGGTAGATCAAAAGCTCAAATGAAACAATAAATGTTAAGAACAGAAATTTATAAAAGTCAGATCTAAAGTTGAGTAAGAACTAGTACAAGTGAATGTACAGTAAAGATTTAAAATAAAGAAACAGCTTACAGTGCTTCTTCGTCTCTCAGCAGCAATAGCAAATCCAAAAGCAACTAAACTCAAAATAATTACCATAAGGTGAACTAACGTTGATCCTCTCCCTTCTCCCATTTCTGTCTGTGTGTTTCAAAGTGAGAAAGGAAGTAAAGAGTTCGAAGTACTGCTTCATGTTTAGTTCACTAAGCAGATACTAGTGTACACCTTAGGGTGATGTCGTCCTTGTTTAGTTTTGTTAATAAAGAGGATGATCTAATGGGTGTAGAAAAAGGTGTTTGAATGTTGTTTGGACTTTGGGTGGATGGTAGTGAAAAGTGAGAAAATTTGAAAAAAGTGTGCGGCACAACCTAACAAGTTGTTTTGATAAAGTGTCGAATAAGGGTATGCTTTTTGAACGAATGTTCTGAAAAAGTCGAGGTGTTTAGTGAAATTGCAAATATGCCACTGTACAAGTGTTGAGGGTGGCGCAGTGTTCATTATTCCGAACGGAATATAGGAATTCCGGCCAAAATTTCAGTTTTTCAAAAAACCGGAAAAATAATATATAGTCGAAATTCCAAATATAACACGTGTCAAAATATTATAAATTTCAATTTTTGGATTTGTCGGAATTCTGAAATCCCAACCTATAGAGTGGCGGCATGTTTGTTGGTTTTGGACTGTCTGGGCTGTCAACGGGTTGGACCGAACATGACACACCTAAGTCCTATTGGGTAAGTTTGCAAATTTGGTTTTTTGTTTTTTAACTATTAATCAAATTTATAAGTGGCAAGAATCGAATCTACATCTCATGTGTTGTGTGGCAAACACAATACTAAACAACATGGTTTCCAATTTTCTATGTCAACCTTTAACAAATATAATAATTATATTAATAATATTAACTATAAAATACACAAAACTATTATAGATTTCGGGTCGGACTATTATCGGATAGGTATGTCTAGACCTGACCCAATAATTTTATCGAACTAAATGTAAAGTCTAAGTCTTTATCTTATCAATTTGGATTCAATAGGATTTCGGGCTTGTCCAGGCCTATTGACAGCCCTGGTTGGTGTGGGTTTGACAATAAAAAGTGTTACAAATTAGCGGACCCATAATGTTTGAAATGATTTTAATAACGAAACTCAAACCCTAGCCCAACCCATCCAGTTATGTGAACCCAGTTCCATTTAACCCGTTCACTTAAGGATTGTTGCTTAGCCCAGATGGCTTTACTATTACATATTTTAGGACAATATCTAGAAATAGAAAAAGCAAAAGAAACTCTCATGATTCTAATATTATCCACCGCTGGTCTCCATTGCTAGTTGAAAGAAGCTTCACTATCCTCTAAAATGTTGTGTAGAGATGTAGAGTCTCCTTCTAAGATCACACAACTGTAGCCTTGTTGCCTCCCATAGCTTGCAACCAGCAACTTTGCATGTCCTTTGGATAGAGCCTTATGTGCTTGAGAACTACCTCTTCTGCAGATACCATCATGATCCTTGGAAACCACAACACACAACAATATTAGTCATGTTTTTGTTGTAAACAAAACAAAAGTTAATTTTAATCCACCTAGGAGGAGGCCGGTTTTATCCATTCCTCCTCCCTAGGACTAGATATAGCTAAACAACTATCAACAAAGAACTGTTGACTAACAAGCCAATCCCCCAACTACTTACAGTTAACTTGCTCCATAATCCATTGCATGCAAGGAGTCTTCCCTCCTATCTTGCAATCATTTAAGTGTCACCAAGTGTAATACATAACAACAAAGGCATAGGTATTTCTTTACTCATAACTTAGAGTAGCATTACTCATAATTAAAAAATGAGAACCAATGTTACATTGAGGCTGAAAGTTTGAACCCTCAACATTCCAACCCAGCGGAGACACAAACCAAAGCCTTTGAATCCAAGTACACACAAGAAAAACACAAGCATGGTGATCACTCTTCCAAAGCCTTCTTGCAAAAAGTACAATCCCCATCTACCCGGCCCAGATATGGTGTTGTTGGTGTATATTCTTCCCTGTAGGAAGTAGATTGTTGCAGCACTTCCAAATTAAATAAAATTTATGACTTTAGCTGGAACAGGTAGTTTCCAACTACTGCCAAATTTTCTATTCCATTGTTGCCCCACACCCACACACACACACACACACACACACAAGGGAAATTAGGGTCTCCCCCCCATACAAACAAAAAAAATTCAATCAACCAAATTTGACTTTTTTTTGTGTGTATATTTAGGGGGGAGACCCTAAATATAAGAAATCCTAATTGGCTCATCTAGTGGGGGGTAATATTGGTTAACCCTAGAAGTTTTCATTCAATCTTGGTACCCAAATCAACTTATCTTCAATGGTAGGTCGTCTTGCTTGAATCAGGTTGATGTCCCTCAAATTAAATAATCTCAGACAACCACACCCTCAGTCTAGCAAAGTCCCAACTGCCATCTGGGAGAATGAACTCACTGATTCATAAATGAGAAAAGAAGAATATCATATGAAAGAATAATTGAACGACAAACCAAAGCGCTTCAACAAAACTGCAAAACATTATGCACAAGTAATGTGTCAACCTCGCTGTCACACTAATGTGACATAAGTTATTCATCATTTTCTTGACCCACGTGTAGTTATTTTTGGCATGTAACGGAAATCTCTACACTATTGAAAGCCGGGTTTTTGGGAACCCCCTCCCCACTATCGAATATGCCTATTTCTGTTTTTCTCTTTTATCAAAATTCCGAAACACCTCCTTATTAGAATAGCATAACTAATTACAGTGTAGAATAGTTGATACCATATTCCTATTAGCTATAAGCATATGCAAGCATAACTTCACTCAAGTGATCATACTCTCGGGAACGGTTTGTAAGGTTCTTTATATTGCAATAATAGACAAGTGGCCTAAACCCCATAAACGTTTTATAGGAAGAAAAATTAATCACTTCAGTTTTTCTTAACCGATGGAATGTTATTTTAGGCAGGTACTATTCATAAAAGAGAAAAGAAGAATATCACATTGAAGAATAATTAAACGACAAACTAAAGCGCTTCAACAAAACTGCAAAACGTTATGCACAAACAGTGTGCAAGCCTCGCTGGCACACTAATGTGACATAAGCTTTTCATCATCTTTTTGAATCATGTGTACTCATTTTTGGCATGTAACGAAAATCTCTACACTATATTGATAGCCGATTTTCAGGAACCCCCTCCCGACTATCAAGTAGGCCTATTTATGTTTTTCTCTTTTATCAAAATTCATAAATTACTCCTTATTATAGTAACATAGTTAATTACAGTGTAGAATAGTTGATACCATATTCCTATTAGCTATAAGAATATGCATGCATAACTTCACTAAAGTGATCATACTCTCGGGAACGGTTTATAAGGTTCTTTATATTACAATAATATACAAGTGCCCTAAACCCATAAGCATTTTATAGGGCATAACTTCACTCAAGTGATCATACTCTCGGGAACGGTTTGTATATTGCAATAATATACAAGTGACCAAAACCCACAAACGTTTTATATGAAGAAATATCAATCACTTCAGTTTTTCTTGACAAACGGAATGTTATTTAAGGCAGGTATTATTCATAAAAGAGAAAAGAAGAATATCACATGGAAGAATAATTGAACGACAAACTAAAGCGCTTCGACAAAACTGCAAAACGTTATGCACAAGTAGTGTGCCAGCGAGACTGACACACTAATGTGACATAAGCTTTTCATCATTTTCATGACCCATGTGTAGTCATTTTTGGCATGTAATCGAAATTTCTACACTATATTGATAGCCAGGTTTTCGGGAACCCCCTCCCCACTATCGAGAAGGCCTATTTCTATTTTTATCTTTTATCAAAATTCATAAACATCTCCTTATCATAGTAGAATAGCAAATTACATTGTAGAATAGTTCATTCCATATTCCTATTAGCTATAAGAATATGCATGTATAACTTCACTCAAGTGATCATACTCTCGGGAACGGTTTGTAAGGTTCTTTATATTGCAATAATAAACAAGTGACCTAAGCCCATAAACGTTTTATAGGAAGAAAAATCAATCAATTCAGTTTTTCTTAACCAATGGAATATAGTTTTAGGAAGGTTGATATCTACTTGTTACTCTACTTAGAGTTTTAAACTCTCTAAATTAATGTAAAAGCAATCAAGGTTCCTTACTCACGATCTTCGTTTCGTAGAGTTTGAATAAGGATTCGAACTAACCTAAAGCTTAGAACAACTAAAAATTAGATGTTACAATAAAGGGAAATTAAAGAGTAAGGATATAATATAAATGTTAGATTTTTCCTTCCTATACAAACATTAATAAAAACATTAACAATGAAAACAGGCTCTTAATACCGAAATAGAAATTTGAAAGCGAAGTTGGAGAGTTAATCCTCCTCATGTGAAACTATCATTAGTGTTGATTTGAAAAAGGTTTTGATTCTTCCTAGACTCATAGACAAGTCTCTAATGGAAAAATAGATTTGGTCCCTAGCATGCATGGCTCACTAAAGAGCTCATACATGCTAGCAAGTGAAACCAAACAATGACTTATCTCTAAGCTCATTGCTTGATTCCTAACTAAACTCTACACCAACTACCATTTTGGGATAGGATGTAGAGTTAGTTGTTCTTCCTAAACCTACCAAACCAACAACAATTTGTTTGCCCTCACATGAGTTGGATTAACTCCCCAAAGGGTGGAAGTTAGCTCATGATCCTTGGGACAAGGATTTTGAAATAAGAAAACACAAAAAGAGAGAGAGAGAAAAGAGAGAGAGAGAGAGAGAGAGAGAGAGAGAGAGAGAGAGAAGAAATATCAACAACCAAACTCACTTCTATTATTTTCTAGAAGAACAAGTGTTCCTCCATTAAAACTATTACAAGCTTTTTTTTAATAAAAACAAAAACTAACTTCTCATTTTCACTAAGGAACTAAAATAATGCCATGTGAGGAAAATAAGTCAAGGGAGTAAATGGAGTGTCCCCCACCCTTGTCTAATTTCTTCTCCATTTGAGAGAAATCTCATTTCCTCCCACGTGAATTATCAAACCACATTGATTCATTTTATCTACCACATTAAAACAAAGTGACACCTTGCCTTTTTTTTTCACTATTAACACCTAATCTAATTTATTACATGCAAGGTGTCAACTTTGCACCAATAATTTGTTATCTTTGTCTTGACATGCTCCATGATTGATGACTCATCCAATCTTGTGGTCCAAGATATAGTGGGTCCATATGCGATCGATGGATCCCGTATTTTTGGGCGCTTTTTACAACTTCCGCCTATCGCGTTGAGTTCATCATACGATTATCCGAGCAGCTCTCTTGTCGATTCGAGTCCCGGTTCGAGAGGTAGGAGCTTTGGAAGTTTGATGCTTCTACGTGGATTTGGGAGAATTCATATATCGCCGTTCCTCGTGCTTTATTGCAAGTTTAACCAATATTTCCATGTTTCTTCGCAAAATACGCAAAAGTATGAAAACATATTTATTTCATGATTATTAAACACATAATGAACCAAATTTATATGTCTCAATGGGGTTTCATAATACACTTTTGGGTGCTTATCACACTACCCCCAAACAAAGACTTTGTTTGTCCTCAAGCAAAGAAAGAGACACTAAAATAGATAAGTGGCCAAAATGTGTAGTCCCCTAACTAATTCTCGTTTAGCAGAGTGTGATTGCATTGACCATATGCAACAAGGCCTTAAACCACTAGGAATTCCCTAGTGGGCCGAGTTATAACCTCGTGAGAGTTTTCCGAAAAGATACTCACAAACTTCATTTATACTACAACGACTTCGATGTAAACTTGTTTCCTAAATTAATCTCGGATATCCATACATCTCCTTAGCAAGGAGCGAGGATTTATTTCTTTGAAACTCAAGTTAATATGTATTCAATAATTAAAACATCTACATATGATTATTCATGCGGTGAACTTTTCATTGAAATATACTAGCGAGGGGTTGTTTCTGGATCCTTGGAGAGCATACCTAAATGGGTTCTCACGCGGTATGTGTTGAAACACATATTCACTCAAAATTTTTCCACTCGAGGTTTTGTTAACTCCGAGGTGTGCGGTGGGCACAAGTTTCCTTACATCTCAATGACAGTCAAAGGAGCCGATGTCGATCAATCACGTCTACTACTTATTATCACACCACCCTACTCCTAATTGAGCTAGAGGTCTTTATTAGGTATTGTGGGGCTTAGGTGATAGTGTACAAGAAAATGGAAATGGATAATCAAATTTTACGAGTATGAGAGAATAGGGTCTTCATATATTTACACTAGAGAAATCCTTGTTTCCTTTCCTTCTTCTAACTGATTTTTCCAACCTTGTTCTTAAGCCTCTAGATACTGATGTTTTATATATATATATATATATATAGCTTAAGAACATGATTCTATTTTTCTTTCCTGAAGCAAGTAACTGACTTATATTTAGGATAAGTCTTTCTCTTTATTCTTCCACATTTCATCCTATTTCTCATACTCATCACTTAGGTAGGTTCTTTTATTTGGTTTAATAGATAGGTAAGGAATTTTTGTGGTGAAAGTGAAAGGTTTGATGAAAGGTTCAGTGGAGTGACTAGCGGTAATATTTGTAAACAGGTAAGAATTTTTAGCTATGTTGATCCAAAGAAGGCCTAAATTCGCCTAGGGTTGGTGGTGATCAAGTAAGTAGATCGCGTAATTTCCTCTAATCGGAAAAACTACTCCTCGTGTCATCACACACAAATCACTCATATCAAGGCTTTTGGTTAGATTCTCACAGGATTTATAGTTTAAGTAACTAACCGTTGGTTCGAAACTTTCTTGCTATGTACAATCAATGATACTCGATACATGAATATTCATGAAAAGATGTATAAACTATTGCATAATGTATTATCTAAAGTTTCTTAAAAACAAATCCTAATTAGGATACTAATGTGAGATTTCTAGACAATTTTCATCATTGAAAAGGAAACAAGACTTTGTCACTAAGTACGATTATTAATATGAAAATAAAACTATATATAGGCTACAAGATGCCTAATTTTTGCTACTGGGTTTAAAGCACCCCCAAACGGAATGATGCTTAGTCCTCGAAGGATCAATAATTAAAAGAGAAAGTACACGAGAACCGTGAGCAAAATTAGGGCTAGATTGGTGGAACAGAGAGGTTGGAGATCATAATATATTATTGAAGAAGAAAGAAAATGTTCAATAGCACACTAAACATAGCACGAAATAATGAACCATAGCATCTGAAACATGAAAAACAATAGCACACCAATCATAAGGTTTAGCTAGATATATGTACAATGGCAAACTCAAGTTTACCATCCACCGGGCGATGAAGGTCAAGGCGTCCTCTTTCAGAAAATGCATTTCCTTAGCATCATCGCGCCAATAGATAATAGTCGCCAAATTTCTGCCCATTCTTTGTCTCCGGAGTCCCTCAAATTGGTCTTCATCTTTTTCGTCCCTTTGGGTAACATCGAACATGCTTCAGGTATCGGCGGGGCGCTTCCATTGAATGAAACCTCAATGGCGAATGATTCGTTTCTTTGGGCACATGGAATCCACCTTGACCGATCATGAAAAGTAGCCGCAAACCTGTGGGAAATGTGTCTTCATGATTAAAAGCGGTGGTGGTAAAAGTATATACTTATCTGAAAAGCGCGAGCTCGTTTCATTTGGAGACAACACAACCTAAAATGTTAAATAATGCATGACCCGAGCTAGTAATCAATGAATGACGCAAAGGCGACCTCATTGGCGAGAAAAATGCCAATCTCCCATAATGTTCGGGGAGTACAAATAATATTGCAGTTCCCATGTTCATGGTCATGCTTGCTAATGGAATGGTGATGTTAGCCATGGCACATGGCCATCTCCTTCTCGTTTGATCTCAAGACCATCACCATAAGAGTCGCGAAATGCTTGCCACCGAAAAAAGCGGTAAGAATTATGATAGATGTAATGCCAAGATCCAAAGAGTTAAGTGATATGGAAGGTCCAAAGTTAGAGCAAGTTGTTGTTCGAAAAAGATATGAGGTGTGTCACCAACTCGGATTGTGAACCCTTTTAAGTAGAAACCATGTGCATGGTTGAATGCTGGTGTGTCTTCCATATTAGCATAAAAGTATGCAGCCAAACTAGGAGAATAAGTTTGGTCAGGTTGAAGAATTAGGGAAGACCACCCAATGTTTGTGATGTAATCATGGAAGAGATGGCCATAGGCATTGGAATCCATCATAGACTGAAAGGATTGCTTTCGGGGAATGAGTTTGGGAGGTACCATGGATGATGAAGATGCAATGTTTGATGAAGATGCCATGGTCGATGAAGTAAAGAAATGGGTAACGATATCGGTTGTTTGGATGGAAAAATGAGTATGTAAGAAAATAGACCCTCCTCAGTAGCACATGTTAAAATTATATTAGTCACAACGGAAATGATGACAATCCTACTAAGCATTTCATACAAAATAAAACAAAAAGATAAGATAAAATACATAGTACACGGAAAACGTAATAACATATATGATTATATACTTATTGACTTAGTAATATCATAGATTCTCGATATTGATCTAGGAGATGCATATTTTGCACAATTTGTTTAGGTCATCTATTTGTTGGCGAAATGCATCTGAATGTCCCCCTTGGCTGGAGAGAGTACAGTTTGATTTTCCATTAGGAGAGCGTGATTTTGCAAGGATTGAGAATGATTTTCCAAGATCTCCTCTTGTTCAACATCATGCGTTGCTTGACGATCTTGGAAATCCTGAAGAGTTGTGATGATGATATTCTGACGAGCGTGTAGTTCCCTCAAACCCTGATGAAGAAGTTTAATGCCTTCCATGGGATTAATAATGTTCAGCATGACATTTTCATCAAATAAATGGACAGAATTTGAGCTTGGGTTGTTCTGCTCCTCTATCAGAGTATTTGGGGTCCAAAAACCAACGGAGTAGTCTGTTTGGAGTACCTTTATATATGCTCTTTGAAGGGGTGTCTCTGGAGAAATTATTGGATAACCCCAACGCATCATAATTTGCGTTACTAAAGTGGGTAGGGGTGCTGACCTTCTTGTTTTCTTGGTGATTATGTTCCAGAGATGTTGGATTAGACAAAAATCATCTCTTTGAGTTTGCAAAATCCAAAGTAGGTGAAGTTGAGGCTTTGTGACTTCTGATTGGTGTGATGTACCTACCACATTATGTCCCAACCAATGGAGCACAACACGTTGATTCTGTTTCAAAGAGCGTTGAAGAACCATGTGATGTGTATGTTCGACGTCGCCATGAGATCTGATGCATGAGAAAGTTTTTGCGGAATCAAATGATGACTCTTGAATAAGGGACTCCTGGGTATGTATTGGGATTTGAAGTATGTCGGAGATCATTTCCTTATTCAATTCCAATCGTTGTCCATAGGCATTGAAGTAGAATTTTCCATCCTCATAACCGCTAAATTGGTAGAACATCAAAACCAATTCTCGGGAATAACTAGCTGCTGAATGATATAAAAGAGGCGTCCATCCGCGACGTATGATTTCAGTGTCAAAATAAGAAGAAAACCGACCCTCTTCGAAATTTTGCAGGTAGTCTTTCTCTGCTGTTATTTTTCTTGGATGAGCCATTACTGAGGGAAGGATAGTGAAAATTGTATGAATAAGAATGGCTTAAAAAGAAGAGATTTATAGCCAATCTATGAGGCTATACCAATCTGGAGTCCAAGTGTAGTTAATGACCCATGTGATTATGAACAGCATCATAGGGGATCCACAGTAAGTCTTTGTCATGTCAGATATCCAAATACAATTAATGAGATTGTTTAATGTTTAGAAAATACGGAGGAAAGTTTCACAGGGTAGTTAAACTTACACGTAATTTCAGAAATGATGATCATAACTTCGGTAATAGAATATGGATAGAATAATCGGTGCATGTGTGACAAGTGTTTATGTGTACCTTGTAGCGTGCGCGATTTTCTCTGAACACCATGTGTATCCATTAATTATTTTGGTGAGTTTTGGATGACATTTCTTTGTTATGGTTTGTTTATTTAGTTACTTATTATTATTATTTATTATTATTATTTTTTTATATTATTTTTTATATTTATTTTTTATATTATTTTTATTTTTATATTATTTTTATTTTATTATATATATATATATATATATATATATATATTTATTTATTTATTTATTAGAGAGAAAAAAACAACTAATATACACAACTAATTAATACGGAACTTCTCCATTTAATACGTAACCCGTACAAATGTGTGAGAATTATTTAACACACCATACTAATATACAAAATGAAAATCAGAAAAAAGAGACGGTTACATAGATCTAGATGTTCTGGATCATGTTATGCATGAGTGACAAGAGAATAATGATAAACATTGTTATCACGATTAATGTGATAGCCCATTAGCGTTGCTCCTTTTCCCATCGCTCTAGTTTATTCATTATTGTCAAGAAATTGAAAATTTGTGAAGAAGATTTTGAAGAAGATTGAGAGAAGGGAATGAGTGAAAGAGGAAAGGAGAGTTGTATTTATAACTTGATTTTTTTACCGTTGGGCATCGACCGTTTGGATCGATCCGTTGGGTTCTGACCGTTGGGCTTTGAGAGTAGGCCCAATGAATCAAGGAGCAAACTCATATTTGTGAAAGTACTATATTAGCATAACATAAATAATTTCTCATTTAAACCGTGCGGAGATACAAAATTATGAGAAATCAACCGATATATAATAATTTAGCACTAAAAATAAAAATGCAATGCATTAGGAAATAAATGACATAGTCATTTCTAAACCAAAAGAAAATAAGCATTCTTGTGAATCCTCGGGTTAGCGAGAAGATGAACCCGGGTTTCTACATCTTGGCCATGACGAACTTCAGCCGAAATGATTGGGCGGGAATGTGGCCTATAGGACTGTAAGCAACCGATCTTGGAATTCTGCTGATTTGCCATCATCATTCTCTGGAATTGGCCTTGGCGATTTCTCATTTCTTCTTTGGAATTCATGCAGGAAGTAATCATCTCTTCTGGCGAAGAAACATCCTAGCATACTAGAATTCATGTTCCTCAAGGCATCCATAGGAGTATTGATTCGGCGCATGGTATCTTCATTAAAAAGCGATCGGTGGTGAAGGATGAGGAGGAGGTGCGTTATCATGCTCAATGTCATCTCTAGCTACTTGGGTCCCAATGGTCTAAAAACACAAGTCTCAAAATTCCAAAATTCTCAAAAGACCTTGTTTCAATGAAAGGAGTAGCATTTGGAACCCTAAGTTAAGGATAAGCTGAGTAACAAGTACAGCAAAGGAGCTGACCTATTTGACAGTGTCGTAAGAATATGGCCCAGGAAATGGACCATACTGAAAGTGTGCTTCCTCTCTGTAGGATCCACGGCGAGTGCAAGAAAGTCTTGTTCACGTCGGGCGTCTTTGAAGTTCCAATGGCGTTGTCGCCAACCATTGAGTGATGGCTAATTGGTTACGTCGGCGAATCTTTGGTACCGCATTCGAGCGATGTTGTACTCCCCTCGAAGCGTGTCAAACATCAAATCCCTCGTGGTGGGATACTCGACAATACTTGGTCGGGCTATCGAGTTAATTGGAATCGCGGTATTGAAATCAACTCCGGCGTGAGTTCACGTTCCATCCCATCCGCCGTAATCCAAAATTGTCACCCGGAAACCTCCATTGTTATAAAATTTCAACACCAATTCTTGAATATTGAGCTGGGATTCGATGCAATAGATATTCCCACTCTCTACTTTCAATTTCCTCATAAAAAAATGGGTGAAACATCCCGGAATTATAGAGATTTGTGAAATTTCTCTCGATTGTATTTCGTCTTCGTCTTTGCCATAGCACGGTATAATTTAAATTTTATGGTGCAAATAACAAGAGGAGGTAGAGGAGGTGGTGCTGGAGGAAGGGGGTTGAGATTTGCAGAGGAGGTTGGCCAGCGTCGCCGAAAGTTGAAATAGCTTCACGGTATGCAGCGTATGAAGTGGTTTAATGGGGGGACCAAGATCCGTTTTGTGGAAGAAAAGTGGGGGGGTGGGTGGCGTGGGTGCCCAGCGCGTGGGCTTTTACCGGATCGGATCTTTGGTTTTGGTCGGGTCAAAATTTTGGCCCAAGTACAAATGAATTACAGAAATTCCTCTTATGTCCCGAAATGTTCGAAATTTCAAGCGTGGAAATTGATTCGTTTCAACTCGAATTTAGCGGATGAGATATCGAAGCGATCGGTATTAAAATGCCATCCATTAGAATATGAAAAATCACATTCAAACCTTTTTTTTTTTTTTTTTTTTTTAACAATCTTTGGTTTTATTTATTTACACTTTTATATACAAATGTACAAGTCGAGAAGAGCGTGTCAACAACACCAAAAATCCAAATAAAACAACACATCACAAACAGTTTAACTCAAGCAACTTTCCGTCGGCTACAGGCGAACCCAATCCACCCGGTGTGGCTTATCCTTTATGTTTTGGGGGCTTAGGGTTCGGGATGGTACCATCCCGACCAATGCAATGGTCTAATAATAATATTACCCTTAGTACATATGGTATAGCCTCAAACCGCCTCAAAAACGATCCACATAGAAAAATCGGGGTTGGCTCGGTGGAATCCATTGCCCGCATTGAACTAGGAAATGTCCGATGGTGCATATCACGGCTCTCTTTGGGCCTTATCTTTGGGTGCTAATAAAACAAAAGCAGTATATACATGTTGAGTCTTTTAACGTCGGATCCTCAAGGCGAATGTGAGTCTTTTAACGCCGGATCCTCAAGGCGAATCCCAACTGTAGGAGCAACGGGACGACGGCGAAGTTTATCCTATTTGGTGTCGGACAATAATATACCTTATAACGGCTCATCTCTCCGGATAAAAGATCAAGACACAGACGAGAAAGGAGTTTGACAATTCATACACCACCCCATCCTTTTCACTTTCGCCGCTTTTCGAGCAAAAGTACTACGACCATTACCAATTCGAGATGGGTGAGATTTAGACCAAATGATGAGTTGGAGTTCGCGAGGAAGAGAATAGAAAAGGGAGGAGAAAGAAGGAGTTGAAATTTTGGTACCCATTGTTTTCACGGAGGCACGTTTGCTCGATTATCGAGGAAGACATTTATACTCGATTTCAATTAGAGTTTTTGTGGACTAAGGTTCCGGCCTTGCAACCACACACTACAGGGAATTTTAGAAAAGAAATAGAAGAGGGCCGGCTACCCTAATGGCATACTTTTTCTGTTTAAATACATGGAAAGAAGTACACCGTGAATCTATTAATGCTGGTAGATTTGGATCATTGAGAAGAGTCTCTTCGACATCACGGAGCGCAACTCATGATAATGTTTAAAGTGGCCATTTACTTGAAATTCGCTACCATCATTTCGTTTTTCACGGAGATAGCCCCATAAGGGGTGACAAGAGACGATGAAAGGACCGGACCATCGAAGTTTTAATTTTCCGGAAAAATGTGTAATCTTGAGTTGTACATCAAAACTTTTTGAGCGACTTTGAACTCTTTTCGCAATATGTGCTTGTCATGCACTCTTTTCATGTTGGCTTTATAGGATTTCGAGATCATAGGCATCTCGAATTTCCTCAAGCTCATTTAAGCGCAATTTTCTCTTTTAAGCGCCACGTTAGTGTTATAATTGAGGCTTTTGATGGCCCATAGAAACCACGGTGCTCAAGTTCAACCGGCAGATGGCGCGGGGTTTTCCAAAAGCGAGGCGATCACGGAGACATCCCTATAGGGTGTCTTAAAAGTCGCGTATGCCCACAAGGCATCGGATAATCGTAGAGACCAATCTTTCCTAGATGGATTGGCAGTTTTTTCCAAAATGGATTTTATTTTCGATTAGAGACTTCTACTTGACCCGGTTTGAGGATGATCGGAGTTGCCACTTTGTGCGTGACTCCATATTTCTTTACTAACGATTCAAAAATTTTATTGCAGAAATGTTTTCCCCGCCGCTAATTATAGCTTTTGGAACACCAAATCGAAAGAAAATATTTTCTTTTACAAACAAAGCGATCGTTTTATGATCGTTAGCACGACATGCCAATGCCAATCAATCCATTTTGACACATAGTCAATGCGACAAGTATGTATATGAAGCCATGAGAATTTGGAAATGGACCCATGAAGTCGATGCCCCATACATCAAAGATTTCCACAATTAGAATGGGATTTAAGGGCATCATATTACGTTGAGTAATCGCGACCTAATTCTTCGGCAGCGATTGCATGCCTTGCAATGCTCATGTGCATCTCTAAACGGTGTTGGCCAATAAAACCACATTGTAGAACCTTGGCGCAGTTTTCTTACCACTAAAATGACCACCACAAGATTGTTCATGGCGAGAAGGATAACACATCGTTGTGTTCCCGGTCGGGAATGCAGCGGATTAGTTAGTGCGAACAATACTTGAAGAGGTAGGGATCATCTCAAAAATAGAATTTCCGCGATGGATAAAAACTTTTCCGGTCATTCTGAGACCAAGATAAAGGAACTTCCTCGGTAACTAAGTAATTTACTATGTCTGCGTACCAAGGGACGAAAAAATAGAGTACAAGTGTTCATCACGGAAAGGAATCCGCGGATAGGTTCGATGCTCGATTATCAACATCAGCGACAAGTCTTGACAAATGGTGCGCAACCACATTTTAAGCTACCTTTTTATCTCTAATTTGAGAGTAAACTCTTGCAAAAGGAGAATCCATCGGATCAACCTTTGTTTTGCATCTTTTAAGCTAATAGATAACGAAGTGCCGCATGATCGGTGTAGACAATAGTTGGAGAACCTACTAGGTAAGGACGAAACTTATCTAACGATATATCTGGCGAAACTCTTTTTCGGTGGTGGTATAGTTACGTTGAGCTTCATTAAAGGGTTTTACTCGCGATAGTAAATGACAACCGGCTTATCTTTCGGCGTTGCCCTAAGTACAGCTCTATAGCATAGTCGCTCGCATCACACATTAATTCAAAAGGTTTAGACCAATCGGTGGTTGAATTATGGGGCGGTAGTTAATCGCGGTTTTAAAACCTCAAAGGCTTGTTTGCAAACTGAAACCTGAAATAAAAAGCGGCATCTTTAAGTAGGAGATTGGTTAAAGGTCTAGCAACCTTTGAGAAATTTTGAATAAATCTCCTATAGAAACTGCGTGTCCTAAGAATCTTGTGAATGTCTCGAAACTGTGTTTTGGTATAGGAAGTGAAGCAATTTTTTTCTATCTTAGCTTTGTCGAACCCGATTAGTCCTTTGAAACGATATGTCCTAAAACTATTCCTTTAGTAACCATGAAATGACATTTTTCCCAATTAAGAACAAGGTTTTCTCTTCTGGCAATGTAAAGACCTTTTCAAGATTTGATAGCCGACTTTCGAAAGAATCTCCATAAATTGAGAAGTCGTCCATGAATACTTCCATAAACCGTTCAACCATATCACTGAAAATATGAAGCATCGGCGTTGAAAAGTACGGTGCATTGCATTGCAAAGGCGAAAGGCATTCGTCTATATGCAAATGTACCAAATGGGACGGTGAGCGTTGTCTTTTCTTGATCGGCCGAGGTCTATGACTATCGAAAATAACCTGAATAACCATCAAGAAAGCGTAATAGGCATGACCGGCTAAGCGTTCGAGCATCGATCGATGAATGGAAGTGGAAAGTGATCCTACAGTGGCGGCATTAAGTTTGCGATAGTCAATGCATATTTGCCATTTCTTTGGGATCTGGCGGAAATGCATTCATCTTTATCATTTCGCATAACCGTAATGCCGATTTCTTTGGAACTACATGTATAGGACTCACCCAAACACTATCGAGGAGATAGGGTAAATAATACCCGCATCTAGTAATTTTAACACTTCCTCTCCGGACCACATCTTTCATGGTAGGGTTTAGCGTATTGTGTGGTTCCGCGCGACGCCCTAGCATTTTCTTCGGTGTATCGCGATGGGTGCACACATTAGGTTCAATGCCTTTAATGTCATCGAGGGACCATCAATAGCGAGAACAATGTTGTTGAATGACATTAATTAAAGCGAGCTTCGATCGTTAGTCAATTGTGAAGAAATAATAAGCGGGTGGCGACCATGACATCAAAGTCATGCGTATTTTAATTCGAAGGAAGAGGTTTTAATTCGAGGGGGTGGAGTGGGTGGGTATTAAAGATTCTTGAGGAAGGTCATCATCCATGTAGTAAACAGATTGATGATCATCCAAGTTACTAGACATCAACATTGTTGTAGGGTCAAATAATGGTGCGACTCTAATAACTCATTTACTTCTTGTGTATAATCATCGTCCTCAAACTCGAGTAAGCTAAAGGAAAGAAATTGGTACACTTCATCTTGAGGAAAAGAGTTTGTAAAATACTCTTTGCGGAATCTTTGTCAACCCTGTTCACCTCACCATCAATGTCGGGCTCGGAAGTTGTTTCATCAACTTGAACACATTCACCTCGACCGAAAGATTTCCGAAGGACATGGTCATGGAACCATCTCTACAGTTAATAAGAGCATTAGCGATTGCGAGGAGCGGACGTCCTAAAATGATAGGAATGGAATCACATGCCACTTACGTATCCAAAATAACAAAGTCGGCGGGATAGAAGAAATCTTGGACTTTTACCGGGGCGTTTTCCACAATTCCTTTTGGATACTTTATGGAGCGATCCGCTAACCGTAGAGTCATGGTGGTAGGTTTAAGTTCATGAAGACCTAGTTGTTTAAATAAATAATATGGAAGTAAGTTCACACTAGCTCCTAGGTACAGTAGTGCGATGGCCGATGTATTTGTCACCTAAGGTGCATGGAGCGGATTGGTCTACCGGGGTCCTTGTATTTTACTATACCATTGTGTTGGATGGATGGAAACTGTTGATGAGGAGCGCTTGTTGAGGAACATTAGTTCTCCTTTTTGTGGTGCACATATCTTTTAGAAATTTTGCATGTTTTGGTAATAGTTTTAAGGCATCGAGAAAAGGTAAGTTGATTGTTAAATTTTGAAAAGTCTCGATTTCAAACAAAATTGTCATCGGGTTTATTCTTTGCCAAAGCGCGAGGAAACGGCGGCCTTAGGGTGAATTTGGCAAAAGGGTCTACTTGCTTGTTTCCTACATTCGGAGGTGTTGATTTCAGTTGAATCTTGGGAATCTTCCGTAGGTTCATTATTAGAAATAGATTCCTTGGAACCCTCTTTTTCCTTTGGTTGATCATCTGGCATACGTATCTGATTGTCTACAATTTTTCCAGATCGTAAAGTAGTGATTGCATGCACCTCACCTTGGTTGGGGGTGCTTGTACGAGGGCATTGGTGAGTTCAAAGGTGTGGTTTCTTTGGTTTAGGGTTTGGAACTGCTTGCGGGGAAACACGCCTTTCGACTCTTTTTGCGCCAATAAATTTGAAGTGATTGTTGGATAGGCGTTAAAATTTGAGATTTGTTGGTTCATGTAAGCCAAGAAAGTCTCATTTGTCCTATCCGTAATGGTTGCGCCGGGTTGTCTGCAAAGGTAGTAGTTCTCGATTATTGCTTAGAAGTTGTTGATTATAGTTGGGATTTGGATTAGCTGGAACAAGGCTGCGGTTGGTTTGATAATTAGCATTGGAATTATTTTGAAATTGACCTTGTTGGTATTGTTGATTATTTCCTTGGCGGTATGGAATAAAAATTTTGGTAGGTCGAACAGGTGGATTAGCAAAACCTGGAGGAGACCCCATTTGTTGGTTATATTGGCGCCAAGCGAAATTCGGATGTTGTCTCAACGGTGCATTGGGAATGTTGAATGCACATGCTTCCTCCGCTTGTTGAGTAGGGGAAGCATATAACAAGGGACAATATGCATCAAGATGATCAGGACTAAGACAAAGGACACAAGGAGCGGTGTCAACGTTCATGACCGGTTTTGGTAGTTGATCGTTTACTTGAACCGCAAGGGCATCTACTTTTTAGTTAGGGATTCTATCAAATTTTTATTTCAGGATCGGGTTTTACCTCAAAAAATAGATGTGGCTTTTGTAACAGTATCCTTTGATGATCTAGGCGGCTCGGTGTTACCCGGTGTGTACCTTTTTTCGCTTGTTTTTCAAGAAAAGTATAAGCCGATAGCTCCTTTGTCCATGAAGCAACCTCCGTTCATTATATCAAGAGTTTCTTTTTGATGATCGAATGAGACCATTAAAGAATGAGCGAACAAGGACAACTTTTTCTAGTTGGTGGTGAGGACATTCTAACGAAGATCGATAAAAGCGACTCCATGCTTCCGTAAAGGATTCATGAGGATTTTGACGAAAAGAATTGAATTTTTGAAGCATTTAGGTTGTTTTCTTACGAGTGTAAAACTGAAGCATAAAAGCTTGAACTAGTTTATTCCATGTGTCTATGGATTGTGATTGTTGTCTGCTAGCGGATTGACCTTTTTCCGCTAAAGTGAATGGAAACAGTCGAAGCAAGAGTTGTTCCTTAGAGGCTGGCGGATGATGAAGCGTTATTTGCCACTTGTTGAAGTCACGAAGATGATTATGCGGTTTTTCGTGCTCCAAACCATGATATATTGGTAAACAAACTGAAAACGCGTTTGGTGGGATCTGAAAATCACCGACAATGTCCTCAAGTTTGATGCAAGAAGAAGGTCCTTCCTGTAATGCGATTATAGAAGTCGAGAGGGGCTTCTCTGGCAGTGGAGGATCGTCGACCATAATGACGAAGTTGATGGCGGCGAAGGATTGTGATGAAGGTAATTATCGGAAGAAGAACAATTTTTATGTGAGAACTTACGCCAATTGCTTATCGTTATTTTTTTTTCGGCGATGGGTATGTTCAATTTCTTTAGTGGAACCGGACCTTAATCTCATGCAAGCATAAAATTATATCTAACTTACGGAAGGAATTATGAGGGACTCGAATTTTATTATTATCTTAAGCATTAGGGTTGAACAACATATGCCTAAGCTGCTGCTAACGTAGAGGGAAACTAGGAATACGTGTGCATAGACCAACAGCCAGTCACAAAGAGAGATATGAGGGAGGATTTCCGTGCAAGCCGCGGTTCTAATTAAGTAACCTCAATCTTTCAAGTTTCCTGACACCATTGGAATATGATTTAAGATTTATGGAATTAAAATTTATGCAAAGGTGGTAGTAAATTAATTTTAATTTAATTTAATTTAATTTAATTTTTAATTTTTTAATTTTTTTTTTTTTTTTAATTTTTAATTTTTATTTTTTAATTTTTAATTTTTTTTTTTTTTTTTTTAATTTTTTTTTTTTTTTTTTTTTTTTTTAATTTTTTTTTTTTTTTTTTTAAAGATTTATGCAAGGGTTAAAATACAAACATGCAAATACGATCTACTCATACAATACTAGGTCAGAATTAGCATGTGAAGGTACTCTACTCATAATATATAGCTATCACGAATAGGCAAGCTTGTGTCATCGATAATTATTTCCATAATGCGTCTGCAAATAAACATCGAGAATCACGATATATATGCGCTTAATTTTGTAAATCGATATTAAAAGCGATATATCAACAAGAATAATGCTTAATTTGAATCACTCATCATTATCTAAATACCTTAACATCTGAATACATTATACATCACTGCGGAATAGATGACAAAACTAAACATGCAAAGTATTATACCTAAACTAAAAATCGACTCTTGTATTGCATAATAAATCGATTTCGACAATACTCATTGAGATTTAAGAATGTCCTATAGAGAGCGACTTTACCCGTAGGTTTAGAAAACAACTTACCCAACTCAGATTTTAACCCTCGTTGGAATGTTCTCCTCTTTCTTGACAAAATCGACTTATTAGACAAGACCCCGTATCATTATCGTGTAGAAATATCAAACATGTAACAAGAAACATTTATACGTAGAAAGACATATACCCATGCAAAACAGTACCATTAATATGTAAATATACATTCATATGCAATTCATGTCCGTGTAAACGTATATAAATATTTACCGGTATACGAACTTGATTCATGCATAATTCGAGGCTAAAGCTTAAATAATAATCCATAAATTTTTTCTAATACTATATACATGGCATACATGCAGAAAAACATAATAATAAAAATAAAAATAAATTACAATAATACTGAAAATTGGAACCTGTAGCTTCCCGCGTTTTCGCCCGTGAAATAAACGTTTCAATTTGTCGACGCGATTAATCCCAAAGGATTATCGATATTTTCAGGTACAAGGTATGATATTTAGGCTGGAAATGGATCAAGATAGATCTGGAGATCTTTGGTGGTTGAGCGGAGCAAAACTGAAGAAATTCACCGCGGGACGCTGGTCCCAGCTCGCAAACGCGACTCCCAAACCAGCGCCGCAGCGTGTCAATATTTCGAGAATACTTTCAAATTTTCGGAAGTCTTATAATTATCTGTAGTTATCTCTCCCAGTCCTAACTTTTGGTACGAAAGTGGAGCGAATTTTTTTGGATTCTGTGTCAATCGAGAGGCAAAAATACTGAAAAAATAACAAAAAAAAAAAACATAAACGAACGAAAATGAAAGGAATGAAGAGAATGGGGGTTCCCCCTTGATGCAACTTCCGATCTTTAGCACACGTTCTATGGCTTTAGAACAGCAGCGGCGCCATTTGATATCTACTTTGTTACTCTACTTAGAGTTTTGAACTCTCTAAATTAATGTAAAAGCAATCAAGGTTCCTTACTCACGATCTTCGTTTCGTAGAGTTTGAATAAGGATTCGAACTAACCTAAAGCTTAGAACAACTAAAAATTAGATGTTACAATAAAGGGAAATTAAGGAGTAAGGATATAATATAAATGTTAGATTTTTCCTTCCTACACAAACATTAATAAAAACATTAACAATGAAAACAGGCTCTTAATACCGAAATAGAAATTTGAAAGCGAAGTTGGAGAGTTAATCCTCCTCATGTGAAACTATCATTAGTGTTGATTTGAAAAAGGTTTTGATTCTTCCTAGACTCATAGACAAGTCCCTAATGGAAAAATAGATTTGGTCCCTAGCATGCATGGCTCACTAAATAGCTCATACATGCTAGCAAGTGAAACCAAACAATGACTTATCTCTAAGCTCATTGCTTGATTCCTAACTAAACTCTACACTAACTACCATTTTGGGATAGGATGTAGAGTTAGTTGTTCTTCCTAAACCTACCAAACCAACAACAATTTGTTTGCCCTCACATGAGTTGGATTAACTCCCCAAAAGGGAAGTTAGCTCATGATCCTTGGGACAAGGATTTATGAAATAAGAAAAACACAAAAGAGAAAGAGAGAGAGAGAGAATATCAGAAAATCAACAACTCACTTCTATTATTTTTCTAGAAGAACAAGTGTTCCTCCATTAAAACTATTACATTTTTTTTTTTTTAATAAAAACAAAAACTAACTTCTCATTTTCACTAAGGAACTAAAATAATGCCATGTGAGGAAGATAAGTCGAGGGAGTAAATGGAGTGTCCCCACCCTTGTCTAATTTCTTCTCCATTTGAGAGAAATCTCATTTCCTCCCCGTGAATTATCAAACCACATTGATTCATTTTTTATCTACCACATTAAAACAAAGTGACACCTTGCATTTTTTTCACTATTAACACCTAATCTAATTTATTACATGCAAGGTGTCAACTTAGCACCAATAATTTGTTATCTTTGTCTTGACATGCTCCATGATTGATGACTCATCCAATCTTGTGGCCCCCATAGTGGTGGGTCCATAATGCGATCGATGGCGATCCGGTATTTTGGGGCGGTTTTACAATTTCCGCCTATCGTAGAGTTCATCATACGATTTATGCGAAAGCAGCTCTCTTGTCGCATTCGGAGTCCTGGTTCGAGAGGTAGGAGCTTTGGAAGTTTGATGCTTCTACGTGGATTTGGGAGAATTCATATATACGCCGTTCCTCGTGCTTTATTGCAAGTTTAACCAATATTTCCATGTTTACTGCAAATACCTGCAAAAGTATGAAAACATATTTATTTCATGATTATTAAACACATAATGAACCAAATTTATATGTCTCAATGGGGTTTCATAATACACTTTTGGGTGCTTATCAAAGGTATTATTCGTAAAATATAAAAAAAGAATATCACATGGAAGAATAATTGAACGATAAACCAAAACACTTCAACAAAACTGCAAAACGTTATGCATAAGCAGTGTGCCAACCTTGCTTGCACACTAATGTGACATACGCTTTTCATCATTTTCTTGACCCACGTGTAGTCATTGTTGGCATGTAACGGAAATCTCTACACTATATTGATAGCCGGTTTTCGGGAACCCCCTCTCGACTATCGAGTAGGCTTATTTTTGTTTTTCTCTTTTATCAAAATTCATAAACAACTCCTTATTATAGTAGCATAGCTAATTACAGTGTAGAATAGTTGATACCATATTCCTATTAGCTATAAGAATATACATGCATAACTTAACTCAAGTGATCATACTATCGGAAACGGTTTGTAAGGTTCTTTATATTGCAATAATATACAAGTGGCCTAAACCCATAAATGTTTTATAGGAAGAAAAATCATTCACTTCAGTTTTTCTTGACCAATGAAATGTTATTTTAGACAGGTATTATTCATAAAAAAGAAAATAAGAATATCACTTGGAAGAATAATTGAATGACAAACGAAAGCACTTCAACAAAACTACAAAACGTTATGCACAAGGGCAGGCACACTAATGTGACATAAGCTTTTCATCATTTTCTTGACCCACATGCAGTCATTTTTGGCATGTAACTGAAATCTCTACACAATATTGATAGCCGGGTTTTCGGGAACCCCCTCCCCACTTTCGAGTAGGCCTATTTCTATTTTTCTCTTTGATCAAAATTATGAAATATATGCTTATTATAGTAGCATAGGAAATTACAGTGTAGAATAGTTGATTCCATATTCCTATTAGCTATAAGAATATGCATGTATAACTTAACTCAAGTGATCATACTCTGGGGAACGGTTTGTTAGGTTCTCTATATTGCAATAATAGACAAGTGGCCTAATCCCATAAACATTTTATAGGAAGAAAAATCAATCGCTTCAATTTTTCTTAACCAATGGAATATTATTTTAGGAAGGTATTATTCATAAAAGAGAAAAAATAATATCACATGGAAGAATAATTGAACGACAAACCAAAGCGTTTCAACAAAACTGCAAAACGTTATGCACAAACAGTGTACCGACTTCGCTGGCATACTAATGTGGCATAAGCTTTTCATTATTTTCTTGACCCACGTGTAGTGATTTTTGGCATGTAACGGAAATCTCTACACTATATTGATAGCTAGGTTTTTGGGAACCCCCTCCCGACTATCGAGTATGTCTATCTTTGTTTTTCTCTTTTATCAAAATTCAGAAACACCTCCTTATTATAGTAGCATAGCTAATTACAGTGTACAATAGTTAATACCATATTCCTATTAGCTAGAATAATATGCATGCATAACTTCACTCAAATGATCATACTCTTGGGAACCGTTTGTAAGGTTCTCTATATTGCAGTAATAGACAAGTGGCTTAAACCCATAAACATTTTATAAGAATAAAAGAGAAAAAATAATATCACATGGAAGAATAATTGAACGACAAACCAAAGCGTTTCAACAAAATTGCAAAACGTTATGCACAAACAGTGTACCGACCTTGCTGGCATACTAATGTGGCATAAGCTTTTCAATATTTTCTTGACCCACGTGTAGTGATTTTTGGCATGTAACGGAAATCTCTACACTATATTGATAGCTAGGTTTTTGGGAACCCCCTCCCGACTATCGACTATGCCTATCTCTGTTTTTCTCTTTTATCAAAATTCAGAAACACCTCCTTATTATAGTAGCATAGCTAATTACAGTGTACAATAGTTAATACCATATTCCTATTAGCTATAATAATATGCATGCATAACTTCACTCAAATGATCATACTCTTGGGAACCGTTTGTAAGGTTCTCTATATTGCAGTAATAGACAAGTGGCTTAAACCCATAAACATTTTATAAGAAGAAAAATTAATCACTTCAGTTTGTCTTGACCAATGGAATGTTATTTTAGGCAGGTATTATTCAAAAATGAGAAAAGAAGAATATCACATGGAAGAATAAATGAAGGACAAACCAACGCGCTTCAACAAAACTGCAAAATGTTATGCACAAACAATGTGCCATCCTCGTTGTCACACTAATGTGACTTAAGCTTTTCTTCATTTTCTTGACCTACGTGCAGTTATTTTTGGCATGTAACGGAAATCTCAACACTCTATTGATAGCCGGGTTTTTGGGAACCCCCTCCCGACTACCGAGCAGGCTTATTTCTATTTTCCTCTTTTATCAAAAGTCAGAAACACCTCCTTATTATAGTAGCATAGCTAATTACAGTGTAGAATAGTTAATACCATATTCCAATCAGCTATAAGAATATGCATGCATAACTTCACTAAAGTGATCATACTCTTGGGAACGGTTTGTAAGGTTCTTTATATTGCAATAATATACATATGGCCTAAACCCATAAATGTTTTATAGGAAGAAAAATCAATCCATTCAGTTTTTCTTGACCAATGGAATGTTATTTTAAGCAGATATTATTCATAAAAGAGAACAGAAGAATATCACAAGGAAGAATAATTGAACGACAAACTAAAGCTTTTCAACAAAATTGCAAAACATTATGCACAAGCAGTGTGCCAGCCTCAATGTCACACTAATGTGACGTAAGTTTTTCAACATTTTCTTGACCCACGTGTAGTCATTTTTGGCATGTAACGGAAATTTCTACACTATATTGATAGCCGGGTTTTCGGGAACGCCCTCCCGACTTTCGAGTAGGCCTATTTCTGTTTTTCTCTTCTATCAAAATTCAGAAACACCTCCTTATTATAGTAGCATAGCTAATTACAATGTAGAATAGTTGATACCATATTCCAATTAGTTATAAGAATATGCATGCATAGCTTCACTCAAGTGATCATACTCTCAGGAACGGTTTGTAAGGCTCTCTATATTACAATAATAGACAAGTGGCCTAAACACATAAACATTTTATAAGAAGAAAAATCAATAACTTCACTTTTTCTTGACCAATGGAATGTTCTTTTAGGCAGGTATTATTCATAAAAGAGAAAAGAAGAATATCACATGGAAGAATAATTGAATGACAAACTAAAGCGCTTAAACAAAACTGTAAAACGTTATGCATAAGCAGTGTGCCAGCCTCGCTTGCACACTAATGTGACAAAAGCTTTTCTTCATTTTCTTGACCCACGTGTAGTCATTTTTGGCATGTAACGGAAATCTCTATCCTATATTGATAGCAGGGTTTTCAGGAACCCCTCTCGACTATCAAGCAGGCGTATTTCTGTTTTTCCCTTTTATCAAATTTCAGAAAAACCTCCTTATTATAGTAGCATAGCTAATTACAGTGTAGAATAGTTGATACCATATTCCTATTAGCTATAAGAATATGCATGCATAAGTTCAATAAAATGATCATACTATTGGGAACGGTTTGTAAGGTTCTTTATATTGCAATAATATACAAGTGGCCTAAACCCATAAACGTTTTATTGGAATAAAAATCAATCACTTTAGTTTTTCTTGACCAATGTAATGTTATTTTTGGCAGGTATTATTCATAAAAGAAAAAAGAAATATATCACATTGAAGGATAATTGAACGACAAACAAAAGCACTTCAACAAAACTGCAAAACGTTAAGCAAGACTGGCACACTAATGTCTCGCTGGCACACTAATGTGACATAAGTTTTTCATCATTTTCTTGACGCACGTGTAGTCATTTTAAACATGTAACCGAAATATCTACACTATATTGATAGCTGGGTTTTCGAGACCCCCCTCCCCACTACCGAGTAGGCCTATTTATATTTTCCTCTTTTATCAAAATTAAGTAACATCTCTTTATTATAGTAGCATAACAAATTACAGTGTAGAATAATTGATTCCATATTCCTAATAGGTATAAGAATATGCATGTATAACTTCACTCAAGTGATCATACTCTCGGGAACGGTTTGTAAGGTTTTTTATATTGTAATAATAGACAAGTGGCCTAAGTCTGTAAATGTTTTACAGAAAGAAAATTTAATCACTTCATTTTTTCTTAACCAATGGAATATTCTTTTAGGAAGGTAATATTCATAAAAGATAAAAGATGAATATCACATGGAAGAATAATTGAACGACAAAGCAAAACTTTTCAACAAAACTGCAAAACGTTATGCACAAGCAGTATGCCAACCTCGGTGGCACACTAATTTGACAAAAGCTTTTCATCATTTTCTTGACCCACTTGTAGTCATTTTTGCCATGTAACGGAAATCTCAACACTATATTGATTGCTGGTTTTCGGGAACCCCCTCCCGACTATCGAGTAGGCCTATTTATTTTTTTCTCTTTTATCAAAATTTAGAAACACCTCTTTATTATAGTAGCATAGCTAATTACAGTGTAGAATAGTTGATACCATATTCCTATTAGCTATAAGAATATGCATGGATAATTTCACTCAAGTGATCATACTCTTGGGAACGGTTTGTAAGGTTCTTTATGTTGCAATAATATACAAGTGGCCTAAACCCATAAACGTTTTATAGGAAGAAAAATCAATCAATTCAGTTTTTCTTGACTAATGGAATGTTCTTTTAGGCAGGTATTCATAAAAGAGAACAGAAGAATATCACATGGAAGAATAATTGAACGACAAACTAAAGCTTTTTAACAAAACTGCAAAACAATATGCACAAGCAGTGTGAGGCTGGCACACTAGGCTGGCACACTAATGTGACCTAAGCTTTTCATCATTTTGTTGAACCACGTGTAGTCATTTTTGGCATGTAACGAAAATCTTTACACTATATTGATAGCCGGGTTTCCGGGAACCCCCTTCCAACTATCGAGTAGGCCTATTTCTATTTTTTACTTTTATTAAAATTAAGAAACACCTCCTTATAATAGTAGCACAGCAAATTACAGTGTAGAATAGTTGATACCATATTCCTATTAGCTATAAGAATATGTATGCATAACTTCACTCAAGTGATCATACTCTTGGGAACAGTTTGTAAGGTTATCTATATTGCAATAATAGACAAGTGGCCTAAACCAATAAACGTTTTATAGGAAGAAAAATCGATCACTACAGTTTTTCTTGACCAATGGAATGTTATTTTAGGCAGGTATTATTCATAAAAGAGGAAATAAGAATATCTAATGAAAGAATAACTGAAAGACAAACCAAACCACTTCAACAAAACTGCAAATTGTTGTGCACAAGTAGTGTTCCAGCTTTGCCGGCACATTAATGTGACATAAGCTTTTCATCATTTTCTTGACCCACATGTAGTCATTTTTGGCATGTAACGGAAATCTCTAAACTCTATTGATAGCCGGATTTTTGGGAACCTCCTCTCCAATATCGAGTAGGCCTATTTCTGTTTATCTCTTTTATCAAAATTCAGAAACACCTCATTATTATAGTAGCATAGCAAATTACAGTATAGGATAGTTGATAACATGTTCCTATTAGCTATAAGAATATGCATGCATAACTTCACTCAAGTGATCATACTCTTGGGAACGGTTTGTGAGGTTGTCTATATTGCAATAATAGACAAGTGGTCTAAGCCCATAAACATTTTATAGAAAAAAAATCAATCACTTCAGTTTTTCTTAACCAATGGAATATTATTTTAATAAGGAATTATTCATAAAAGAAAAAAGAAGAATATCATATGGAAGAATAATTGAAAGACAAACCAAAGCCTTCAACAAAACTGCAAAACGTTATACACAAGCAGTGTGCCAGCCTCGCGGGCACACTAATGTGACATAAGCTTTTCATCATTTTCTTGACCCACGAGTAGTTATTTTTGGCATGTAACGAAAATCTCCACACTATGCTGATAGCCGGGTTTTCGGGAACCCCCTCCCCACTTTCGAGTAGGCCGATTTATGTTTTTCTATTTTATCAAAATCCAAAAACACCTTCTTATTATAGTAGCATAGCTAATTACAGTGTAGAATAGTTGATACCATATTCCTATTAGCTATAAAAATATGCATGCATAACTTCACTCAAGTGATCATACTCTTGGGAACGGTTTGTAAGGTTCTCTATAATGCAATAATAGACAAGTGGCCTAAGCCAATAAACGTTTTATACGAAGAAAAATCAATCACTTCAGTTTTTCTTGACTAATGGAATGTAATTTTTGGTAGGTATAATTTATAAAAAAGAAAAGAAGAATATCACATGGAAGAATAATTAAACGACAAACCAAAGTGATTGAACAAAACGGCAAAACGTTATGCACAAGTAGTGTGCAAGCGTCGCTGGCACACTAATGTGATGTAAGCGTTCCATCATTTTCTTGACCCATGCGTGTAGTCATTTTTGGCATTTAACCGAAATCTCTACACTATTTTGATAGCTGGGTATTCGAGAAACCCCTCCCCACTATCTAGTAGGCCTATTTCTATTTTTCTCTTTTATCAAAATTCAGAAATCCTTCCTTATTATAGTAGTATAGCAAATTACAGTGTAGAATAGTTGATACCATATTCCTATTAGCTATAAAAATATGCATGCATAACTTCACTCAAGTGATCATACTCTAGGGAACGGTTTGTAAGGTTCTCTATATTGCAATAATAGACAAGTGGCCTAAACCCATAAATGTTTTAAAGGAAGAAAAATCTGTCACTTTAGTTTTTCTTGACCAAAGGAATGTTATTTTAGGTAGGTATTATTCATAAAAAAAAAGAATAATATCACATGGAAGAATAAATGAACGACAAACCAAAGGGCTTGAATAAAACTGCAAAACGTTATGCACAAGTAGTGTGCCGTCCTCGATGGCACACTAATTTGGCATTAGCTTTTCATCATTTTCTTGATCCACGTTTAGTCATTTTTGGCATGTAACCGAAATATGTATACTATATTGATAGTCGGGTTTTAGGGAACCCCCTCCCCACTATCGAGTAGGCCTATTTCTATTTTTCTCTTTTATCAAAATTCAGAAACACCTCATTATTATAGTAGCATAGCAAATTACAGTATAAGATAGTTTATACTATATTCCTTTTAGCTATAAGAATATGCATGCATATCTTCACTCAAGTGATCATACTCTCGGGAACGGTTTGTATGGTTCTCTATATTGCAATAATAGACAAGTGGTCTAATCCCATAAACATTTTATAGAAAAAAAAAATCAATCACTTCAGTTTTTCTTAACCAATGGAATATTATTTTAATAAGGAATTAGTCATAACAGAGAAAAGAAGAATATCACATGTAAGAATAATTGAAAGACAAACCAAAGCCTTCAACAAAACTGCAAAACGTTATGCACAAGCAGTGTGCCAGCCTCGCGGGCACACAAATGTGACATAAGCTTTTCATCATTTTCTTGAACCCCGAGTAGTTATTTTTGGCATGTAATGGAAATCTCCACACTATATTGATAGACGGGTTTTCGGGAACCCCCTCCCACTTTCGAGTAGGCCTATTTATGTTTTTCAATTTTATCAAAATTCAGAAATACCTCCTTATTATAGTAGCATAGCTAATTACAGTGTAGAATAGTTGATACCATATTCCTATTAGCTATAAAAATAAGCATGCATAACTTCACTAAAGTGATCATACTCTTGGGAACGGTTTGTAAGGTTCTTTATATTGCAATAATAGACAAGTGGCCTAAGCCCATAAATGTTTTATAGGAAGAAAAATCAATCACTTCAGTTTTTCTTGACCAATGGAATGTAATTTTAGGAAGGTATTATTCATAAAAATGAAAAGTAGAATATCACATGGAAGAATAATTGAACGACAAACCAAAACGCTTGAACAAAATTGCAAAATGTTATGCACAAGTAGTGTGCTGGCCTCGTGGGTACACTAATGTGACATAAACTTTTCATCTTTTTCTTGACACATAAGTTGTTATTTTTGGCATGATACGGAAATCTCCACACTATATTGATTAGCTTGGTTTTGGGGAACCCCTTCCCCACTATCGAGTAGGCCTATTTATGTTTTTCTATTTGATCAAAATTCAGAAACACCTTCTTATTAAAGTAGCATAGCTAATTACAATGTAGAATAGTTGATACCATATTTCTATTAGCTATAAGAATATACATGTATAACTTCACTCAAGTACGTGATTGTACTCTTGGGAACGGTTTGTAAGCTTCTCTATATTGCAATAATAGATATATGGCCTAAGCCCATAAACGTTTTATAGGAAGAAAAATCAATCACTTATGTTTTTCTAAACCAATGGAATATTATTTTAGGAAGGTACTATTCCTAAAAGAGAAAAGAAGAATATCACATGGACGAATAATTGAAGGACTAACCAAAGAGCTTCAACAAAACTGCAAAACTTTATGCACAAGCAATGCGTCTGCCTCGCTTGCACACTAATGTGACGTTATCTTTTCATCATTTTCTTGACCCACGTGTAGTCATTTTTGGCATGTAACCGAAATCTCTACACTATATTGATATCCGTGTTTTTGGGAACCCCCTCCCCACTATCGAGTTGGCCTATTTCTATTTTTCTCTTTTATCAAAATTAAGAAACACATCCATATTATAGTAGCATAGCGAATTACAGTGTAGAATAATTTATACCATATTCCTATTAGCTATAAGAATATGCATGCATAACTTAACTCGATCCAGTGATCATACTCTAGGGAAATGTTCGTAAGGTTCTCTATATAGCTATAATAGACAAGTGGCCTAAACCCATAAACATTTTATAGGAAGAAAAATCAATCACATCAATTTTTCTTGACCAATGGAATGCTATTTTAGGCAGGTATTATTCATAAAAGAGAAAATAAGAATATCACATGGAAGAATAATTGAACGACAAACCAAAGCGCTTGAACAAAACTGTAAAACGTTATGCACAAGCAGTGTGCCGGCCATGCAGGCACACTAATGTGATATAAGTTTTTCATCATTTGCTTGACCCACGTGTAGTTATTTTTGGCTTCTAACGGAAATCTCCACACTTTATTGATAGCCGGGTTTTCTGGAACTCCCTCCCCACTTTCGAGTAGGCCTATTTATGTTTTTCTATTTTATAAAAATTCAGAACCCCTCCTTATTATAGTAGCATAGCTAATTACAGTGTAGAATAATCGATACAATATTCCTATTAGTTATAAGAATATGCAAGCAAAACTTCACTCAAGTGATCCTACTCTAGGGAACGGTTTGTAAGGTTCTCTATATTGCAATAATAGACAAGTAGCCTAAACCCATAAACATTTTAAAGGAAGAAAAATCAATCACTTTAGTGTTTCTTGACCAAAGGAATGTTATTTTAGGTAGGTGTTATTCATAAAGAAGAAAAGAATATTATCACAAGGAAGAATAAATGAACGACAAACCGAAGCGCTTGAATAAAACTGCAAAACGTTATGCACAAGCAGTGTGCCATCCTCGCTGTCACACTAATGTGGCATAAGCTTTTTATCATTTTCTTGAACCACGTGTAGTCATTTTTGGCATGTAAAGGAAATCTTTAAACTATATTGACAGCAGGGTTTTCGGGAACCCCTTCCCCACTATCGAGTAGGGATATTTCTATTTTTCTCTTTTATTAAAATTCATAAACCCCTCATTATTATAGTAGCATAGCGAATTACAGTATAGGATAATTGATACCATATTCCAATTAGTTATAACAATATGCATGCATAACTTCGCTCAAGTGATCATACTCCTGGGAATGTTTTGTAAGGTTATCTATATTGCAATAATAGACAAGTGGCCTAAACCAATAAACATTTTATAGGAAGAAAAATCGATCACTTCAGTTTTTCATAACCAATGGAATATTATTTTAATAAGGAATTATTCATAAAAGAGAAAAGAAGAATATCAAATGGAGGAATAATTAAAAGACTAACCAATGCCTTCAACAAAACTGCAAAACGTTATGCACAAGCAGTGTGCCATCCTCGTTGGCACACTAATGTGGCATAAGCTTTTCATCATTTTCTTGATCCACGTGTAGTCATTTTGGCATGTAACTGAAATCTCAACACTATTGATAGTCGTGTTTTCGGGAACCACACCCCCCCCCCTCCCCACTATAGAGTAGGCCTATTTATGTTTTTCTCTTTTAACAAAATTCCGAAACACCTCATTATTATAGTCGCATACCAAATTACAATATAGGATAGTTGATACCATATTCCTATTAGCTATAAGAGTATGCATGCATAACTTCACTCAAGTGATCATACTCTAGGGAACGTTTTGTACGCTAGGTTCCCTATATTGCAATAACAGACAAGTGGCCTAAACCCATAAACGTTCTATAGGAAAAAAAATCAATCACTTCAGTTTTTCATGACCAATGGAATATTATTTAAGGCTGGTATTATTCATACAAGGGAAAACAAGAATATCACATGGAAGAATAATTAACGAGAAACTAAAGCAGTTGAACAAAACTGCAATACGTTTTGCATAAGCAGTTAACCCACGTGTAGTCATTTTTGGCATGTAACGGAAATCTCCACACTATATTGATAGCCGGGTTTTCGAGAACCCCCTCCCCACTTCCGAGTTGGCCTATTTCTAATTTTCTATTTTATCAAAATTCCTTAACACCTTCTTATTATAGTAGCATAGCTAATTACAGTGTAGAATAGTTGATACCATATTCCTATTTGCTATAAGAATATGCATGCATAACTTCACTCAAGTGATCATACTCTTGGGAACGGTTTGTAAGGTTCTCTATATTACAATAATAGACAAGTGGCCTAAACCCATAAACGTTTTATAGGAAGAAAAATCAATCACTTAAGTTTTTCTTGACCAATGGAATGTTATTTCAGGTAGGTATTATTCTTAAAAAAGAAAAGAAGAATATCACATGTAGAATAATTGAATGACAAACCAAAGTGCTTGAACAAAACTGCTAAACATTATGCACAAGCAGTGTGCCAGCCTACCTGGCACACTAATGTGACATAAAATTTTCATAATTTTCTTGACCCACGTGTGGTCATTTTTGGCATCTAACCGAAATCTATACAGTATATTGATAGTCGGGTTTTCTGGAACCCCCTCCCCACTATCGAGTAGGCCTATTTCTATTTTTCTCTTTTATCAAAATTCAGAAACACCTCCTTATTATAGTAGCATATAGCAAATTACAATGTAGAATAGTTGATACCATATTCCCATTAGCGATAAGAATATGCATGGATAACTTCACTCAAGTGATCATACTCTTGGGAACGGTTTGTCAGGTTCTCTAAATTGCAATAATAGACAACTGGCCTAAACCTATAAACGTTTTATGGGAAGAAAAATCAATCACTTCAGTTTTTCTTGACCAATGGAATATTATTTTTGGTAGGTATTATTCATAGAAAAGAAAAGAAAAATATCACATGGAAGAATAATTGAACGACAAACCAAAGCGCTTGAAGAAACCTGCAAAATGTTATCAACAAGCAGGTTGGCACACTAATGTGACATAAGCTTTTCATTATTTTTTGACCCACATGTAGTCATTTTTGGCATGTAACCGAAATCTCTACAGTATATTGATAGCTGGGTTTTCGGGAACCCCTCCCCACTAACGAGTAGGCATATTTCTATTTTTCTATTTAATCAAAATTCAGAAAAAGCTCATTATTATAGTAGCATAGCATGTTACAATGTAGAATAGTTGATACCATATTCATATTAGCTATAAGCATATGCATGCATAACTTCACTTAAGTGATCATACTCTTGGGAATGGTTTGTCAGGTTCTCTATATTACAATAATAGAAAAGTGGACTAGACCTACAAACGATTTATACGAAGAAAAATCAATTATTTCAGTTTTTCTTGACCAGTGGAATGTTATTTTAGGTCGGTATTATTCAGAAAAAAGAAAAGAATAATATCACATGGAAGAATAATTGAACGACAAACAAAAGAGCTTGACCAAAACAGCAAAACGTTATCCATTGGCAGTGTGCCAGCCTCGCAGGCACACTAATCTGACATAAGCTTTTCAACATTTTCTTGACCCACGTTTAGTCATTTTTGGCATGTAACCGAAATCTCTACACTATATTGATAGCGGGTTTTCGGGAACCCCCTCCCCACTATCTAGTAGGCCTATTTTTATTTACCTCTTTTCTCAATATTCAGAAACACCTCCTTATTATAGTAGCATAGCAAATTAATTACAGTGTAGAATAGTTGATACCATATTCCTATTAGCTATAAGAATATGCATGCATAACTTCACTCAAGTGATCATACACTCGGGAACAGTTTGTCAGGTTCTCTATATTGCAATATTTTACAAGTGGCCTAAACCCATAAACGTTTTATAGGAAGAAAAATCAATCACTTCAGTTTTCCTTGACCAATGGAATGTTATATTAGGTAGGTATTATTCATAAAAAATAAAAGAAGAATATCACATGGAAGAATAATTGAAAGACAAACCAAAGCACTTCAAGAAAACTGCAAAATTAATGCACAAGCAGCGCGTCAGCCTCGCTTGCACACTAATGTGACATTAGCTTTTCATCATTTTCTTGACACACATGTAGTCATTTTTAGAATGTAACCGAAACCCCTATAGTATATTGATAGTTGGGAGGCCTATTTCTATTTTTCTATTTTATCAAAATTCAGAAACACCTCATTATTATAGTAACATAGCAAATTACAATGTATAATAATTGATACCATAATCCTATTAGCTATAATAATATGCATGCATAACCTCACTCATGTGGTCTTACTCTCGGGAACTGTTTGTAAGGTTCTCTATATTACAACAATAGACAAGTGGCCTAAACCAATAAATGTTTTATTGGATGAAAAATCAATTACTTCAATTTTTCTTGATCAATGGAATGTTATTTTTGGTAGGTATTATTCATAAAAAAGAAAATAACAATATCACATAGAAGAATAATTGAACGACAAACCAAAGCACTTGAACAAAACTGCAAAACGTTGTCCACAAGCGGTGTGCTAGCCTCGCAAGCACACTAATGTGACAATAGCTTTTCATCATTTTCTTGACCCACGTGTAGTCGTTTTTGGCATGTAACCGAAATTTCTACATTATATTTATAGCGGGTTTTCGGGAACCCCCTCCCCACTATCGAGTAGGCCTAATTTTATTTATCTCTTTTATCAAAATTCAGAAACACCTCCATATTATAGTAGCATAGCATATTACATTGTAGAATAGTTGATACCATATTCCTATTAGCTATAAGCATATGCATGCATAACTTCACTCAAGTGATCATACTATTGGGAACGGTTTGTCAAGTTCTCTATATTGCAATAATAGACAAGTAGCCTAAACCCATAAATGTTTTATTGGAAGAAAAATCAATCATTTCAGTTTTTCTTGACCAGTGGAATGTTATTTTGGGTAGGTATTATTCAGAAAAAAAGAAAAGAAGAATATCTAATGGAAGAATAATTGAACGACAAACCAAAGGGCTTGAACAAAATTGCAAAAAGGTAGGCACAAATAGTGTGCTAGCCTAATATGACATAAGCTTTTCATATTTTTCTTAACCCACGTGTGGTCATTTTTGGCGTGTAACCAAAATCTCTACACAACATTGATAGCGGGTTTTCGGGAACCCCCTCCCCACTATCAAGTAGGCCTATTTCTACTTTCCTCTTTTATTAAAATTTAGGAACACCACCTTATTATAGTAGAATAGCAAATTACAGTATAGAATAGTTGATACCATATTCCTATTAGCTATAAGAATATGCATGCACAACTTCACTCAAGTGATCATACTCTTCGGAATGGTCTGTCAGGTTCTGTATATTGCAATAATAGACAAGTGGCCTGAACCCATAAAAGTTTTAAAGGAACAAAAATCAATCACTTCAGTTTTTCTTGACCAATGGAATGTTATTTTAGATATTTATTATTCATAAAAAAGAAAATAAGAATATCACATTGAAGAATAATTGGACGACAATCCAAAGCGCTTGAAGAAAACTACAAAACGTTATCCACAAGCAGTGTGCCAGCCTCGGCTGGCACAGTAATGTGACATAAGCTTTTCATCATTTTCTTGACCCACTTGTAGTCATTTTTGGCATGTAACTGAAATCTGTACAGTATATTGATAGCTAGGGTTTTCGAGAACCCCCTCCCAACAATCGAGTAGGCCTATTTCTATTTTTCTATTTTATCAAAATTCGAAAACATCACATTATTATAGTAGCATAGCAAATTACAGTGTAGAATAGTTGCTACCATATTGCTATTAGCTCTAAGCATATGCATGCACAACTTCACTCAAGTGATCATACTCTTGGGAACGGTTTGTCAGGTTCTCTATATTGCAATAATAGACAAGTGGCCAAAACCCATAAACGTTTTATAGGAAGAAAAATCAATCACTTCAATTTTTCTTGACCAATGGAATGTTATTTTAGGTAGGTATTATTTTGAAAAACTAAAAGAATAATATCTAATGGAAAAATAATTGAACCACAAACCAAAGTGCTTGAACAAAACTGCAAAAAGTTATGCACAAGCAGTGTGCCAGCGGCACTCGCTGGCACACCAATGTCACATAAGCTTTTCATCACTTTATTGACCCACCTGTAGTCATTTTTGGCGTGTAACCAAAATCTCTACACAATATTGATAGCAGGTTTTCAGGAACCGCCTCCCCACTATCGAGTAGGCCTATTTATAAATTTCTCTTTTATCAAAATTTAGAAACACCTCCTTATTATAGTAGCAAAGCAAATTACAGTGTAGAATTGTTGATAACATATTCCTATTAGCTATAAGAATATGCATGCATAACTTCACTCAAGTGAACATATACTCGTGAACGGATTGTCAGGTTCTCTATATTGCAATAATAGACAAGTGACCTAAACCCACAAACGTTTTATAGGAAGAAAAATCAGTCACTTCAGTTTTTCTTGACCAATGAAATGTTATTTTAGGTAGGTATTATTCAGAAGAATGAAAAGAAGAATATCACATGGAAGGATAATTGAACAACAAACCAAAGCACTTCAACAAAACTGCAAAACATTATGCACAAGCAGTGTGCCTGCCTCGCTGGCACACTAATGTGACATAAGATTTTCATCATTTTCTTGACTCACGTGTAGTCATTTATGGCATGTAACCGAAATCTTTACAGTATATTGATAGCCAAGTTTTAAGAAACTTCCTCCCCACTATCGAGTAGGCCTATTTCTATTTTTCTATTTTTTGAAAATTCCAAAACACCTCTTTATTATAGTAGCATAGCAAATTACAGTGTAGAATAGTTGATACCATATTCCTATTGGCTATAAGAATATGCATGTATAACTTCACTAAAGTGATCATACTCTTGGGAACGGTTTGTAAGGTTTTCTATATTACAATAATAAACAAGTGGCCTAAACCCATAAACGGTTTATGGGAAGAAAAATCAATCACTTCAATTTTTCGTAACTAATGGAATATTATTTTAGGTAGGTATTATTCATAAAAAAGAAAATAATAATATCACATGAAAGAATAATTGAACAACAAACCAAAGTACTTCAACAAAACTGCCAAACGTTATGCACAAGCAGTGTGCTAGGCACGGTGGCACAAAAATGTGACATAAGCTTTTTATCATTTTCTTGACACACATGTACTCATTTTTGGCATGTAACCGAAATCTCTACACTATATTGATAACGGGTTTTCGGGAACCCCCTCCCCCACTATCGAGTGGGCCTAATTCTATTTTTCTCTTTTATCAAAATTTTGAAACACCTCCTTATTATTGTAGCATAGCAAATTACAGTGTAGAATAGTTGATACCATATTCCAATTAGCTATAAGAATATGCATGCATAAATTCACCCAAGTGATCATACACTCGAGAACGGTTTGTAAGGTTCTCTATATTACAATAATAGACAAGTTGCCTAAACCCATAAACGTTTTATAAAAAGAAAAATCAATTACATCTGTTTTTCTAGACCAATGGAATGTCATTTTTGGTAGGTATTATTCATTAAAAGGAAAAGAAGAATATCACATGGAAGAATAATTGAACGACAAACCAAATCGCTTGAACAAAACTGCAAAACGTTCGACACATGCAGTGTGCAAACCTCGCTCGCACACTAATGTGACATAAGTTTTTCATCATTTTCTTGACCCACGTTTAGTCATTTTTGGCATGTAACCGAAATCTCTACAATATTTTGATAGCCGGGTTTTTCGGAACCCCTGCCCCACTATCGTTTAGGCCTATTTCTATTTTTCTCTTTTATCAAAATTCAGAAACACCTCATTATTATAGTAGCATAGCAAATTACAGTGTAGAATATTTGATACCAAATTCCTATTAGCTATAAGAATATGCATGCATAACTTCACTCAAGTGATCATACTATCGGGAATGATTTGTAAGGTTCTTCATATTGCAATAATAGACAAGTGGCCTAATCCCATAAACGTTTTATAGGAAGAAAAATCAATCACTTTAGTTTTTCTTAACCAATGGAATGTTATTTTAGGTATGTATTATTTATAAAAAAGAAAAGAATAATATAACATGGAAGAATAATTGAACAACAAATCAAAGCACTTCAACAAAACTGCAAAACGTTATGCACAAGCAGTGTGCCAGCCTCGCTGGCACAATATTGTGACATAAGCTTTTCATCATTTTCTTAACCAACGTGTAGTCATCTTTGGCATGTAACCGAAATCTCTACACTATATTGATATCCGGGTTTTCGGGAACCGCCTCCCCACTATCGAGTAGGCTTATTTTTTTTTTCTCTTTTATCAAAATTCAGAAACACCTCATTATTATAGTAGCATAGCAAATTACAATGTAGGTTTGTTGATACCATATTCCTATTAGATATAAGAATATGCATGCATAACTTCACTCAAGTGATCATACTCTCGGGATTTGTTTGTAAAGTTCTCTATATTGCAATAATAGACAAGTGGCCTAAACCCATAAACGCTTTATAGGAAGAAAAATCAATCACTTCAGTTTTTCTTGACCAATGGCATGTTATTTTAGGTAGGTATTATTCATAAAAAAGAAAAAAATAATATCACATGGAAAAATAATTGAACGACAAACCAAAACACTTGAACAAAACTGCAAAACGTTATGCACAAGCAGTGTGCAAGCCTCGCTGGCACATTAATGTGACATAAGCTTTTCATCATTTTCTTGACCCACGAGTAGTCATTTTTGGCATGTAACCGAAATCTCTACACTATATTGATAGCCGGGTTTTCAGGAATCCCCTCCTCACTTTCGAGTAGGCCTATTTTTGTTTTTCTCTTTTTTCAAAATTCGGAAACACCTTCTTATTATAGTAGCATAGCTAATTACAGTGAAGAATAGTTGATACCATATTCCTATTAGCTATAAGAATACGCATGCATAACTTCACTCAAGTGATCATAATCTCGGGAACGGTTTGTAAGGTTCTCTATATTTGTAATAATAGACAAGTGGCCTAAACCCATAAACGTTTTTTAGGAAGAAAAATAAATCACTTCAGTTTCTTTTTTACCAGTGGAATATTATTTTTGGTAGGTATTATTCATAAAAAAGAAAAGAAGAATATCACAAGGAAAAATAATTGAACGACAAACCAAAGTGCTTGAACAAAACTACAAAACGTTATGCACAAGCAGTGTGCAAGCCTCGCTGGCACACAAATATGACATAAGCTTGTCATCAATTTCTTGAATCACGTGTAGTCATATTTGGCATGTAACCGAAATCTCTACAGTATATTGATAGCTAGTAGGGTTTTTAGGAACCCCCTCCCCACTATCAAGTAGGCCTATTTCTATTTTTCTCTTTTATCAAAATTCAGAAACACCTCATTATTATAGTAGCATAGCAAATTACAGTACATAATAGTTGAAACAATATTCCTATTAGCTATAAGAATATGCATGCATAACTTCACTCGAGTGATCATACTCTTGGCAATGGTTTGTAAGGTTCTCTATATTGCAATAATAGACAAATGGACTAAACCCATAAACGTTTTATACGAAGAAAAATCAATCACTTCAACTTTTCTTAACCAATGGAATATTATTTTAGGTAGGTATTATTCATAAAAAAGAAAACAAGAATATCACATGGAAGAATAATTGAACAACAAACCAAAGCACTTCAACAAAACTGCAAAACGTTATGCACAAGTAGTGTGTCAGCGTGATGTGACATAAGCTTTTCATAATTTTCTTGACCCACGTGTAGTCATTTTTGGCAAGTAACGGAAATATCCACATTATATTGATAGACGGGTTTTCTGGATCCGCCTCCCCACTTTCAAGTAGGCCTATTTCTCTTTTTCTCTTTTATCAAAATTCAGAAACACGTTCTTACTATAATAGCATAGCAAATTGCAGTATATGATAGTTGATACCATATTCCTATTAGCTATAAGAATATGCATGCATAACTTCACTTAAGTGATCATACTCTTGGGAACAGTTTGTAAGGTTATCTATATTTCAATAATAGACATGTGGCCTAAACCCATAAATGTTTTATAGGAAGAAAAATCAATCACTTCAGTTTTTCTTGCCAAATGGAATGTTATTTTAGGCAGGTATTTTCATAAAAGAGAAAATAAGAATATCACATGGGGTTAAGAATAATTGAACGACAAACCAAAGATCTTGAACAAAACTGCAAAACGTTTTGCACAAGCAGTGTGCCTCGGCTGGCACACTAATGTGAGATAAGCTTTTAATCATTTTCTTGACCCACGTGGAGTCATTTTTGGCATGTAACGGAAATCTCAACACTATATTGATAGCCGGGTTTTCGGGATCCCCCTCCCCACTTTCGAGTAGGCCTATTTCTATTTTTCTCTTTTATCAAAATTCGGAAACACCTTCTTATTATAGTAGCATAGCTAATTACAGTGTAGAATAGTTGATACCGTATTCCTATTAGCTATAAGAATATGCATGCATAACTTCACTCAAGTGATCATACTCTCGAGAACGGTTTGTAAGGTTCTCTATATTGCAATATTAAACTAGTGGCCTAAATCCATAAACGTTTTATATGAAGAAAAATCAATCACTTTTGTTTTTCTTGACCAATGGAATGTTATTTTAGGTAGGTTTTATTCATAAAAAAGAAAAAAAGAATATCACATGGAAGAATAATTGAGCGACAAACCAAAGCACTTGAACAAAACTGCAAAACGTTATGCACAAGCAGTGTGCTAGCCTCGCTAATGTGACATAGGCTTTTCATCATTTTCTTGACCCCACGTGTAGTCATTTTTGGCATGTAACCGCAATTTCTGCACTATATTGATAGCTGGGTTTTCAGGAACCCCCTCCCCACTATCGAGTAGGCCTATTTCTATTTTTTGTCTTTTATCAAAATTCAGAAGCACCTCATTATTATAGTAGCATAACAAATTACAGTGTAGAATAGTTTAAACCATATTCCTATTAGCTATAAGAATATGCTTGCATAATTTCACTCAATTGATCGTACTCTCGGGAACGGTTTGTAAGGTTCTTTATATTGCAATAATAGACTAGTGGCCTAAACCCATAAACGTTTTATAGGAAGAAAAATCAATCACTTCAAATTTTCTTGACCAATAAAATATTATTTTAGGTTACTCATAAAAAATAAAATAATAATATCACATGGAAGAATAATTGAACGACAAACCAAAAGCACTTCAACAAAACTGCAAAACGTTATGCACAAGTAGTGTGCTAGCCTCGCTGGCACACTAATTTGACATAAGCTTTTCATCATTTTCTTGACCCACGTGTAGTAATATTTGGCATGTAACGGAAATCTCCACACTATATTGATAGCCGGGTTTTCGGGAACCCCCTCGCCACTTTCAAGTATGCCTATTTCTGTTTTTATGTCAAGTCTATGTAAAGTTACTCCCAAGATGCTCATGAACAGTTGGATTACACACTATTTCATTGGTATGTTAACCTATACTACCAGGTCCCATGAAATTTTTTGACCCCTTTGTACTTCCATGATATATATTGCAATATGTTTGATCTTTCCTATTTTGTTTTGGTATGGTAGGATGGAATATTATTGAGTTATGAAGAATAAGTTCTTAATATTTGTTTGGTGTCATGCTTTAAATAAGTTCTTAATATTATTTTAGTGTCATGTTTTTTTTTATCATAAGTTTACTTATGTATTACTTATTTGTTGTACCAAATTGGCTAATCGGCTGCCGGTTGATCAATGAAGAAACCTTGAGTGGATGTTGTTCAAATCGGCAGATTGAATTTGTAAAATCCAGTTTTGCAGAATTTGTCTAATTTAGTTGATTGCTGTAAAGATTATGTAATACGATGTATTGTCAAAGACTAATTGTCTGGATGCTTTAAATATTTTTGTATATGATGATCATAGTTAATAAAAAATAGTTTGTTATGATTCTTTGTTAATTGATATGGCATTCTTGTTGTTATATAAATTGCATTGAGTAGATTTTTCCAAATTAAAATGATCATAATGTCAAGTAAAAGGTGCTTACTATAGTACTATCGAGGTAACCCCAAAATTGTGGCGAAAGTAGGACATTTGAAATATTTGGGTTTAAACAGTTAGCGGCACATGTGGTGTGGCAAAAACCATGCTTTTGGGATGAGGCTGACCGGCTAAAAACACATTTTATCGTGACGTTTGGGTGTTGTTAAAGGTACAAAACTTTTTGCCACGAGTTAGAAGTGCTACTAAAAGAAAATCTTTTGCAACGCCAAAGGGTGCTATTAGAAATAGCTTTTTGTGATGCCAAGCGCTGCAAATAGTTTATTTTTTAAAAAATTAATTTAATTTAATAAAATGAAGTAGTGATGCATGCCAAGTATTTGCAACGCAACATGGTGTGGCTACAAAATAGAACCTTTTGCAATGCCCATTGTTGTGTCACAACTGAGCTTTTGTGACCCACTTTTTAGCAACACCTTTGCGACGTCTTGTTTGGCGTTGCAATTGAACAGTTGCAACGCTTTTTAGAATTTTTAGCGACGGGGTATGGCGCTGCAGATACCCTTTCTGTTGTAGTGTTCCTCTTAAGCAGAAATATGAATTCCATTTTTTTTAATATTTTTTTTGAGGTTCCCTATTTGTGTCTCGACAAGATTCACATATTCACCAGTCATAACCTTCCAACTTCTTCTATGAAAACAGACTAGCTTTCGAACCCGTCCTACGAAAGGGTGCCGTTATATTATATTACTCTGGAAAATATTTGCAACTATTTTGTAGCTATGTCAGAGCTATGAGATTTGAATATTATATTGAACGCTTATCCAAATTTCTTGCAAAGGGAAAACCCCACTCTCTATATATATTAAAAAAAACAACTCACCCTAATTGTACGTAGGTTGAATTAAATGGTCAATGGTTACATACTTTAAACTATATATATATATATATATATATATATATATATATATATATATATATATATATATATATATATATATATATATATATATATATATATACTGTTAGGCTAGGTGAACGACCAATTTTGGACAGCCATCGAACAGCCAATTTTTGACCGTTAGATCGTTAGATCATCTAAACTAATATCAGAAACCAACTTTAAGCCTTAAGCACGATATTCCGATATTTTGATATTTCAAAAAATCACCATTTTCGTCTCCAAAAACAAAACTTACTATACTGATTCAAAACAAAACCCAAATTACACCATTTCAAAATCAAAATCAAACCCCAAATTATTTAAACAAATCGGATTAATCAAAATCAAACCCCTAATTATTCAACCGAAAAATTCAAACAAATCAAACCCCCATTCAAATTTTGGACCAATTTTCTCATTTTCAATTTAAGGTATGTTTTCTTCGTTATTTAAAAATATATTGTGTTATTAACTACTTGTACGGTAATTTTATTAGGTTGTGATTATTGGCCGGATGTTAATTTTTATATTTTAATTTCCTGCAGCCGATTTACTGCTAATACACAACCGTTAGATCACCCAAAATTGTGCATGTATGGAGTCAACGGCAGAAAATGTAACAATCGAGATCTAATTTAAGATGTAGTTGTTGGGTCTTCTTCGAATAAATCCCCGGATAGAGAAACGCATAAACTAGTTGCTCCGTTTGTAGGAATGATTTTTAATAGTGTTGACGACGCAAATCTTCTAGGCATACCAATTGCCGCAGGGGCTCTTTGGTAGTTGGGCATGGTTGCCTTGTGTTTTCAAGTTGGTTTCTATTGGTCTTTCTATGTACATATTCCGTATGTAATAAAGTTGGTTTCTGTTGGTCTTCATTTATTACTATACTAGGGTATGCCCGTGCCTACGGCCCACGAGACCTCGCCGCGCCTGCGGCGCTACCCGAAAAATGAACAATCATGTTCATATATGTTTTGGGTATGAACATTTATTGTTCATATATATTTTGGGTAACGAACAATCAATGTTCATGCTTTTTGGGTATGAACATTTATTGTTCATATATGTTTTGGGTATGAACAATCAATGTTCATATTTGTTTTGGGTTCATGTTTTTTTGGTATGAACACGGCATTGCTCCCATCCATAAAGCGCCCTCTTGATGATTTCTTAAATTCGAGAATGATAAAAACGATTATGGTGGTAATGTGGAACTTTATATTTTATTTATAGATTCAGTCTCTTTGATCTAGTATTAGCAAAAGATTTTCCTATCTTCATAGATCATGTTCTCAAGTTAGCTACACATGTTTTTACTTCCTGTGAATGAAACCAATGATGCCAGATTTGCTCACCCTCCCTACGTTTCCTGTATCAGATCGTGTGTACCCTTTTAGGGAAGGTTCGCGAATCAAAACACTACTTCTAACGTCCCCATTGTCATAGAAGAAAAGCAAAGATAAAGAAAATTACAGCATCATAGAATAGAAGAAAATAGTCATGTAGTACTAACTTTATCTGCTACACGCGTTCTCATGTCTCTCTCATATTGGCTTTTATTTTAGTTAGACTAACAATGCATGAACAAATTGATGTTCAGTTTAAAAATTAAAGATTGATATAGATAATTTGTTTAATATATATCAACGTCTCGCATTAACATACCAAAGTGAATTATTACTCGGAATAGCATACCGTTTAAGCCTACTCCAACGTACCGCATCCCACCCCAAATAATGTACCCGTTACCCATATCCGTACCCTGTATCAAAACCGACCCATGAACACTCCTATTTGGTACCATGATCAACTGATCTTTGTTTAGCTTTAGGGTGCCCAGGTGTGTCTACCGCAAATTTGTCCTATCTCATTTTATTATATTTTTTATTTGAAAATGTGACCTCGTGTTATCAAAGAAAAACGTCCACCAATCTTTGAAGTTATGCCCGCGCCACGCCCATTAAGACCTCGACGCAAGGGCGCTATACCTAAAAAAATGAACAATCAATGTTCATATATGTTTTGGGTATGAACATTGATTGTTCATATATGTTTTGGGTATGAACAATCAATGTTCATGTCTGTTTTGGGTTCATGTTTTTTTTTGGGTGTGAACATTTATTGTTCATACCTATTGTTCATAGCCTCTAAAGCACGGACGCACCTCCTAATAGGTTGTGTCCGTGTCTGACGCGGACGCGGACACGGACGCAGCATGGACGCCCATCGGACGTGGTCAGGACGTGGTCAACATGGTCAGGACGCGGATTTTGACCTAAAAAAATAAAAAATAAATCAAAATAATATTAAAAAACTCAATTTTTTTTATTTTTTTTGTTTTGTTAAGACTTATAACATGTTTTTAAAGTTTGATTAGGAAATATTAAACTTAATTTTGTGGCTATTTATCTTTAATAGTTTTGAATTTATGAATGTTGATACATTTAATTAAGTTTTTAATGTTTAATTTATATAAAATAAAATTATAAATATTAATTAATTTTGGCGTCCTTTGCCGCGTTAAGGTCCTACTTTTTGAGATATAACCGAAGTCACCGCTGGTGTCGTTTTGCGTCGTTTGTCCGTGCGTCCGTGTTCGATGCAACATAGTTCATAGCTAATGTTCATAATTTGGAGTATGAGCAGGTTATTGTTCATATCTGTTTTAATAAGCGGTTGATGAAGAACAACTATATAGTTGATTGAGAAGCTATATATGTGATAAAATATATGAAGAAATGGTCACACCCACCGGGTCAAGGGGCAAAAAATAGACAAGTCATTTTTTATCAAGTTCAAATCAGGACGACATGGCCACCGTTGACGTTTGTCCCAAACGGCATGGCATGGACTTGTTGTTGGGACTAATTCCAAAACGGTGTGGCCATATCGTTGGATTTGAACTGGATGAAAAAAATCTTTTTTTGGCCTCTTGACGGGGCCACACCGTTTGGAGTTAGTCCCAAAAGCGGTGTGGCCACACCGGTCAAGAGGCAAAAAAACAGATGTTTCGTGTTTTGGCAATTTATCAGTTGAGCTAAATTTTGTTGATGTTGATTGATGATCATATGAGTTGAGGTAAATTTGTTGTTGACAAATATTGGCATTATACTGGTGGTATAGTATCTGCATCAATGCATCATATTAACTTACGGAACAAAATTGCAAGTGGGCGCACATCAAAATGCTTTATTGGTATTTGGTCGAGCAGAAATCGCGACCCGCCTGCGGCGCTATCCCGAAAAATGAACAATTAATGTTCATATATGTTTTGGGTATGAACATTTATTGTTCATATATGTTTTGGGTATGAACAATCAATGTTCATGTCTGTTTTGGGTATGAACATTTATTGTTCATATATGTTTTGGGTATGAACAATCAATGTTCATATTTGTTTTGGGTTCATGTTTTTTTTTTGTATGAACACGAACAATCAATGTTCATATCTGTTTTGGGTGTGAACATTTATTGTTCATATATGTTTTGTTCATACCTATTGTTCATAGCTAATGTTCATAATTTGGAGTATGAACAGTTATTGTTCATATCTGTTTTAATAAGCAGTTGATGAAGAACAACTATATAGTTGATTGAGAAGCTATATATGTGATAAAATATATGAAGAAATGGTCACACCATAAAGCTATATATGTGATAAAAACACCGCAAGATTCAATCCGGACTCCTTATCAAAACCGCGGGTATGCAAGTAATACTTACATCTCACAAATTACGTCTTATTTTTCGGGACAATTTCTCGAGTCATGGTTAGCTATCTTTCTACGGTTTCTACACATTCTTCTGGATTGTTTAGGGCTATCTCCCTGGGGATTTCCATCTCCACATTCTTCTTCCTCCTTTTTGTTTGAGAAATGTTGGGATTCAAAATCAATATCTGAAATAAAGATTTCAAGTCAAAATCAAATAAATTTTTATATCAAATTAAACATTAAAATCAATTAACCGGTGAGGTATCAATCGAATGCTCTATTTGAAGAAGGCTCTTCATTATCTGCGACTCTCATTTGGAAGTTTCATTCAACTTTGAAACTCCAATAGACATTTCACCCATCTTTTCTATAAAATATGAATAAGCCTCAACACTATTCCCCTCGTGATCGTAAGCCACTTGAGAAGCAACTTTGATACAATGAGCCACTCTCAAAGGTTCATGGTTTTCATGGCCGACCACTAATCGATATCAAACTCAGCTTTATCTATCGTGTTTGCCTTTTGCATCCACCGATTTAAAAGAAAATGCCTTGGAATCTCTTCGATTTCATAACGCTGAAAAAATCTTTAACATGTGACCACAAAGTAACCCCATAAACTGAAAATACTTACATTCACATCTCCTCTAAGGTTCTTCTATTGAAACTCACTTTCCAAACGGACTTCTTCGCGGGTCTCGAATTTCACCATGTAGCTTCCAATTCCATTGTCGACAATCTCGCCCCCATCAATTTTGTACTCCATCTTTGCCTTATCTAATTGCTCCTTAAATTTATTGAATGCATTAATTGTATAGACCGACGCTAAAGATGCATAAGGAGAAAAGCATCTTTAGCCACAATTCGTGAACTATGCTCGGTCGCGGTAATCATAATCTCTTTCATTCCTAGCAATCAAAGCCAAAGACCTCTCATTACCATGTACAAACTCCATTAGCCTAGTTTGTCGAATTTATTTAATTGGTCATAATGAGAATTCATCGATTCACTTCTCCCGGTTGTATGCATACCAAAGAAAAAATGTGTTCTTGAGATAACAAGGAACCCATCTCTCCCGTATATTATACATTTCTGTCAACCAAGGATTTTCAGCAACTCATTATTCTCTATTATCATGACGCCATCTTCTTTCAAAATCACTAATCCTATAACGAGAAAAAATAGTGTTCTTCAAATCGGGTTACCGGTGTCTCAATTTTAGTAAATGACAACTTCTCTTGAAATTTTTTGCATAATATGCCAAAGACGAGAACGATGACGAAAGTATTAGGGAACACTTTGGCAATGGCTGCGATCATCGCTTCTATCCCGTCGTTGATGATTGCGGTTAAGCGACGACCACCCATGGCTGCAAGCCGGGCCTTAAACAACCATATGAATGTATCTTCGTCTCATCAAGTAACAACGCGACAACCAAATGAATCGATTTGCATATGATGGTTGACTCAAAAGTAAAAGGGCAAAAGGCATAGAGTATGCATTCGCATGCGATATGTGGTATCAAAGAGACAACATCCCCAAATACTCATATCCGCACTTTCGAGACCTCCCATCAACCCGAAAAAGTTTCTTCGCAGTCCCATTTTCATCTAGATCAATAGCATAATAGAACCGAGGATCCTCGGCACTTTCTTACGCATAAAATATCTAAGCAGCGGCAGGTTGCATCACCTTCTTTAGGCATCTTTCTAGTCAAACCATAATGATGGTTCCAAAGCAATCCTTCTTTGTAAACCCAAGTTCTTCCCCATTAAACACACTTTGCGACCTTTCCGACCGGGTAATCTATTTTCACTAAAAATCTCAATCAACCTCTTTTGCCGCCGGTGCATATTTTTCTTCGATCTCATACAATTTCTCTTTGCTGGACTAACCAAACCGTGGCTATGTTCATTTTCAACGCAGCTTACAGAGTACATCTCTTCGTGTTTTCTTTTCATAATACGCATTTTAGCGGGGCAACTACACTTGACAGTGCTCGTATTCTTAGAAACACCCACTTCTCCCACTTCTCTCTTATAGACCCCTTCACGTGCGCAAACCATTAAACAACCCGTAGCAAAATCCACACCTTTTTTCCTATCCGTCGACCGAACACGAGTCTCAAATCCCTCTTTGTAGACCATCTTTGTTTTGTAGTAAGTCTTTCGTCGTCAACACTATTAAAAATCATTCCTACAAACGGAGCAACTAGTTTATGCGTTTCTCTATCCGGGGATTTATTCGAAGAAGACCCAACAACTACATCTTCATCGATACTGATTGTTACATTTTCTGCCGTTGACTCCATACATGCACAATTTTGGGTGATCTAACGGTTGTGTATTAGCAGTAAATCGGCTGCAGGAAATTAAAATATAAAAATTAACATTCGGCCAATAAACACAACCTAATAAAATTACCATACAAGTAGTTAATAACACAATATATTTTTTAAATAACGAAGAAAACATACCTTAAATTGAAAATGAGGAAATTGGTCCAAAATTTGAATGGGGGTTTGATTTGTTTGAATTTTTCGGTTGAATAATTAGGGGTTTGATTTTGATTAATCCGATTTTGTTTAAATAATTTGGGGTTTGATTTTGATTTTGAATCCAATTTGTTTAAATAATTTGGGGTTTGATTTTGATTTTGAAATGGTGTAATTTGGGTTTTGTTTTGAATCAGTATAGTAAGTTTTGTTTTTGGAGACGAAAATGGTGATTTTTTGAAATATCAAAATATCGGAATATCGTGCTTAAGGCTTAAAGTTGGTTTATGATATTAGTTTAGATGATCTAACGATCTAACGGTCAAAAATTGGCTGTTCGATGGCTGTCCGAAAATTGGCTGTTCACCTAGCCTAACCGATATATATAAACTGATATACAGAAATGCTCTAGTCAGGACTTCCCGTATTGAACAAAATCCGGACTAATAATATTCACGTGACTAATGACCAATCCTTTCTTTATTCTCTCTCATCTCTTTCTCAATTTATTTTCTCACTTGGACTCCACACTCTCTCTCTCCATTTTTACTCTTACGTCTTCTCTCCTCTCACTCTCTCTCCACATTACTGATTTTATTCTCCCCACCGACCCCACACACTCTCTCTCCTTCTCACTTTATCTCTCTCTCCTTATTTGATTTTTATTATTAATGAATACTTAATCCATGCCCTCTCTCTAATCTCTCTCTTCACTTTTAACTTTTTGCTGCCACTTCCGAGTGCACACACAGTCTCTCACCACATGCTATCAAAATTCTCGTCTGATTCAGAAATTGATCTGAAACATTCTTAACACAAAATCATGTTTAGACTTCTGGCTGTCAACTTCCACTTTATCAAACTTCTTTTTTTGCAAAACAATTTCAACGTGAAAGCAAATTTCTTTAACTTTTTTTACATCTTCTCCCACTCCATCAAATGTTTTCAGTAGAATTACATCTTTAGGATCCTCTGGACAATGGTATTTAAGCTCCTGGATTAATTCCTAGATTTCTGTTAAAGCTTCAACACCTTTCTCGGGCATTCATAATCCCGGACATTCACTTGGTGGTTGCCGACTGTCTCAAGGAAATGAGATGCTTGGAGCACTTGACGATTCTTACACTCAGCATTGTTGACTTTGAAGACCATCTTGATACCATAACATAGTACAAAATATCAGGATATAGATATTTATCGATATTTAATTTCTGGATATGTATCGTGGATATATCCCTCTCTTTGGAGATATTTGACATTGTTTCATATGCAAATATCGTGGATATATCCAAAATATCGGCAAATATCGTGGATATTGTGGATATTTCTTGATATATCATGATACATTATTTATATTTATTTAAAATATAATGGTAAATATTAAATAAAATTGTTATATACACAAAAAATTGTTATATACACAAAATATCGCTAAATATCTCCAAATATCACAAAATATCCCCAAATATCACAAATATCGTTAAAATGTCGATGATATTTGCAGTCGTATATATCTCTTAACATATCGTGATATTTATATATATTTTTCTGAAATCTGGATAGATATCCCCAAATATTGCGATATATCGGGATATTTTGTACTATGTACCATAATGTCTTTGCAGGAGCGAAACTTAAAAGATTTACAATTAACGTATACAGTTCTACCGGTGATTTCATTTGAGAAAGTCCAATATTTTTTCTAGACCAACTAATGTGTAAGTAAATCTGTACACTATTGGTTTTGCATTCCTCATTTACCTATAGTCATGCTATTAGAACATTGTGACAGAGTCTGTTGAGCATTCATCAATTCTTATACTGCTTTAAAGTCTATAAATTGGCTCAACAAGCACTAAACGGTTTTCTTTGTAACACTTCCCACACTTTTCAGGGTGTTTCTCCTGATTCAACTCATAAGTATAATAAGTTTTATAATGTGGTTGGATGATTGTTGTCGCTCAGAGAAGTACTCGGAGAGATGGTAAACACCATTTAGTTCAATTAAAGGAAAAAACCTGACTGATCAATGTAGCCACATGATCAATATAGCTACTTAAGTTAACTTATTTAAAATAAGTACGTAAGTAAAAATCCACCTAGAAAATGAATTCAAACATAATTTTTTGTGGGTATGAAGCACTCACTATAAATATCGTCTCCACAAAATTTCAACTCATTTAGAAACCTCTAATATAGATAAAAATTATTTCCATCTTTAAAAAGAAATCTAAACGGTCTAAAAATATCGAGTTTTTGCAATTATTTTTTTTGCCAATGTTAGAGGTTTCCAAATGAACTAAATTTTGTGGAGATGATCTTAATGTTAAGTATATCATATCCACAAAAAATTAGAATTGAATTCATTTTCTTCATTTTCACCTAGAAAATGAATTCAATTCTAATTTTTTGTGGATATGATATACTCAACATTAAGATCATCTCCACAAAATTTCAGCTCATTTGAAAACCTCTAACATTGACCATATTATTGATTGGAAAAACTCGACATTTCTGGACCATATTATCACGGGAACTTTCTTCAGGCAATAAAGAATGCTAAAAGGCTAAAACCAATTCCTAAAAGTGTTGCCTCCACCAAATAAACTTAATTACCAAAGAACAAAGAACATTTCAAGAACTCTTTATTGAGTTTGCTCTTAGCCCCACATTTTTTTTCCTTGCCATTTCCCGTTTATATATGTATACCCTATTCAATACCAAAGTGATGATATCTAAAATACTTTAAAGAATGCGGCTGTTAGCTCCCGCAACAGTACTTTTTTTTTTTTGGGCTCTTCAACCATTTTATTTGGACGGAATTGCCCATATCCAGTTGATTAAATTACAAAACACCCAATCAAAATGTTAAAATACCACAATAGTATTTTTTTTAAGTAACTCTTGGTCTCTTCAACTATTTTGTTTGGATGGAATTGCCCATACCCAATTAATTAAATTACAAAATACCCAATCAAAATGTTAAAATAAATTTGAAATAATAATAAAAACAATTAGATCATTTAGACTCAACACATTTATTCCAGACCACATAACAACTACTAATCATCATGTGCGGAGCACATGCATCAGGCTAGTTTTAATATAAAATTTCAATATATTGTTTTCTTAGCCTTGCATGTCTTGTGAATTGAAATGTAGAAGAGAAGTCACACAGTACTTCGTTCTGAGTAAATTTGAATTTATGATCACTGACAATTAGATAGTTGTTTAGTAAATTCAGGTTGAATCACAAGCAGACTAAGTCAGGGCCCTGGTGGTACATACTGGGAAGTCTTGGTTCCATATATGCCCCTTTCACTTGGGATGGGAGTTGGGAGTTGGGAGTTGGGGAGTTTCATTTGTCTAAGACCTAGTTGGAATCTAATGGTTTTAGGTATATACATCTACAATAATTCTCTTTTTACTCATAAAATTTGGAATTCAACTCAACAATTTCTTCTTCTTTTCTAGATAGAAAACTCAACAATATCACAACACAAAAAATTGTCACCAATCCATTCAACCCTGAGTAAAAGATAAGGAAAATGACATTCCGCCACGTGGCTAGCCAAATGGCCACGTGATCACAAACACCTAATCTGAAATTATCACCCATTTGTGGTCATCCAAATGTAACGCTATCAACTATCAGATCAAGGGCTGAGAGAGACCGAAAGCCCATCCTGAACTGTAACCACTGAATAGGTAATGTGATGGGGGCTTGTGTGTCTATAAATTGAGAGAGGATAAGTGCTATGGACTCGTATAGATTATAGAGTTTGTTTGTGTAAGAAAACACAAGAGAGGTGCAAAATGGCATCAATCCCTTCTGCTGCTATTGCTTCTGTTAACCGTGTCACCCCAGCTCAAGCCAGCATGGTGGCACCCTTCACTGGTCTTAAATCGACTGCAGCTTTTCCAGTCACCCGTAAACTTAACAATGATATAACATCCCTCGCAAGCAATGGTGGCAGAGTCCATTGCATGGAGGTAAGTAGGAAAAAAACAATTAAAATATTGATCATGCAAACTACTTGTTGTTGTTATCGCATTCGGTTTCTTCTTTTGTTTTTGATCCGGTGATGGTGGAGTAATTAGAAAATCTACGTATTTGGTTTCAAACTTAATATATTCTTTTTGCCGCATTAGATCCAACTTAATTATTAGCAATTTAGTCACGAATTGATTTTAATTAAATTGGTATTTAATAATTTGTGTCTGTTTAGCAAGTGAATATCATAGGATCTGTTTCGGCTTCAAATTAAGCTAAAGTTGGGAACTATACTAAAACCAAATAATCAATTAAACTGTAAGTTTGGATATACAACCTGGCCCTCGGGTCATGCTTAACTTAAGAACTTACATAGAGGGATATGGGCATATGGTACTGTCTCAGGAGTCAGGACAAGACATAGAAGTTTTTGGTGGTTCCAAGTGCTGTTGGTGATGTGGCCTAATTGCATAATTCATGCAAAACCTACTCATCCATACCGTATAGAAATTATGTTCCTTTATATTATTAATGGTCTTTATGATTAGAAATTATTTATTTAATTAGTTAACGGATGAATTCAGGTGTGGCCTATAATTGGATTGAAGAAGTTTGAGACACTGTCTTACCTCCCACCTCTCTCACAAGCGTCTTTGGCCAAGGAAGTAGACTACCTTATTAGAAATGGATGGATTCCTTGCCTGGAGTTCTCCTTGGTAAGTATTCATTTTACATACCAAATCTGTTTTCTTAATTTTAATTTTGATTTTAGCATTGTGACATCTAGACATTATTTTGATTTAAAACTTGTGGATTTTATAGGAGGGATATATTACCCGTCAGTACCATAGTTCTCCGGGGTACTATGATGGCAGATACTGGACAATGTGGAAGCTCCCCATGTATGGTTGCACTGATTCGTCACAAGTATTGAATGAGGTTGAGGAGTGTAAGAAGGAGTATCCCAAGGCTTTCATCCGGATCATCGGATTCGACAACAAACGCCAAGTGCAATGCATTAGTTTCATTGCCTTCAAGCCTGCAGATGCCTAAGTGTATGATCTCATGAATGTTTCATGATTTACCTTGTTTTGTTTCAGTATCGCATATTTGCTTTTCCCAATGTCATTCCATTCATTTCCTCTCCACGTACAATTGCACAAACTTAAGGTTACGAACTTGTGCTAAAGGTGGTAATGCGAGATTTATATAAAAGGGTTTGCTTATTTTGTTATACCTACATACTTCTCCTTTCTTGGAATGTTAGTAGGCTTCTTGATTTTAAGGGAACTAATAATTCACTCTTTCCTAGAGTTACATCTTGACCGAGATACGCGCTTGGCAAGAGATTGAAGGCTACAGAGTCCTTTCTAGGATTATTACCAAAGGCTGAGGAGTTGAAAAGTTTGTGATCCTTACCTAACGTCTCCTTCATTTTGTTAGATGAGCACTCCTGTAAGGATATTAGTAAAAGCCTTCCCCTAGTCCCCTTTAAACTAAGAGTGCGGAGGCCTTTACAACTCTAAAAGTCTCCTCCCGTGGCATAAAAAGAAAACACTTCGAACACAACACAAGTGTGCAGTCTGCAGTGTCTCTGCACTATTTCACACTCGGGTTACCACCAAGGAGCCCAATTATTTATGGGTGTCTTGTTGGCCTGCACTTGGTGGACTTTAAAGAGTGAAAGTAATTAGACACAAAGTTGATACCTGCATAAAACTAGATACGAGATACTAGGTATTTGAGTCTGAAAATTCCCACTGGTTAGTTTGGAAGGGACTTGGTGAATTAAGAACACACTTTACTCAAATTTGTTCTGCCTAACGATAATTTCACCCTAGAAGATTCTAGTCTCAAAACCGGAAAAAAGGGAGAGAAAATTGTGGAACTCAAAATATTCCCTAGGCTATTTCATTTTCAAGAGAACTCTAGTTGCAGAATTCAATCCTCTTCCTATTCTTCCCAACAACTAAAGTTTTCGGCGTCTTTAGTTTTATAGTTAAGGTCAAATGCCCCGTTGTCTGGCCTTTTGGGCTGCTCCTTGAGAAAATCATAGGTGAACAGCTAAATTAGCTTTAAGAATCAAGTTCTATAACATTCAGGTTTTCATAGCTAAATCCAAGCTATTTTCTATTAATTGTTAGAAATGGAAGTTCATATAATCGTATGTTTATGTGAGATCCCTCTGTCAGTGATTCGTTGTATATCGATGAATATAATTTTAGATAAATATAATAGACAATGCATAAAGGGAGTATGTGAGGCTTCAAGCGTTAGCTAATAGAAACTTGGACTTTTCTAAACGTTTATTCCTTGGATTAATTTTCAGAATTGATAGTCCTTGTTCAGGTGTCACTGTGTCAGTGGTAGAAAGTAGAAACTACTAATTAGTTGATAGATACTGGGATAGCACTTGTTGATAAGTACCTCGACTGCTCAGGTTAGTAAGTTTATGACTTCCTACTCAAATTCTTTGGGTTTTTTTTTTTTTTTTTCGAATCCGTTCCTCAAATTAGATAGCAATACTTCCATGCATCAAATGTGGGATTTTCAACAGCGTTGTTTTTTGCAACAATCTTTGTGCTTTTTGTGTCTAATCACATTGGAGACTATGGACGACTTTTGAGTCTTGGCTAGCCAAAAATCCCAAAAAACAAGGCCTTTCGTTTGTCTGTTTGCTTACAAGTTTGTAAATTTTTTGTTTTTCTCATTCCTATTTTTACTTCAGCCAATTGAACTTCTTTCTTGCGGGAAAAGCTTCAGTCCTCATCGCCTTAGGACAGGACGTCCTAAGTGGTTCGGGACTACAAATTTTTTTTCCACATAAGCAACTTCACAAAAAAAAAAAATGTCCTCAGTAGATTTTAATAAAAACAAAAAAAAACCAAATGTGTGGTCCGAATCCGCTTAGGACGGACTTCAGCAGGACCGAAGACTTTTCCCTTTGTTGCTAGCCATAGTTCCCATTTCCGGTAATATCTTTTGAGGACATTAGACATTTAGACTCGGTTGAGCAGTAAAGGATATGATAAGACACTCATCCGCACTTCTTGATTACGAATTCGACCCTTGGAAACTTTTGGTTCAATGTTAATATGCATTATTAGGGAATATAGATAAGATTTTGGTAGGAATGAGTGGTGCAAGTGAAAGCACTTTTTCTTTCCTCTTCATCTTTTCCCTTTGAATTAGGTCGTCATAAATCAGATGAAGTAAAGGTACTTTGTGGCATAAGGTGCTTAACATCCATGAACGAAAAAATAAAAACGACAACATAATATATTGATGATATAAAAAAGTGAAATTATGAATCCAGACTCTTAACGATCATCACCAACAAAACATCGGCAATTTATATATCCATATTCTCATCAGTTCAGTTGAGTTGGAGATCCGGAAAATAACCATAAATGTAAACAAATTTTCTCAAACGAATGAGAGAAAACAAAAACCTAGACACAATTAACTAGATGGAATATTCAAAGTGGTAATTGAGCTTAATAGTTTTCAGGCTTGTAGGCGATGAAACTGATGCACTGGACCTGACGCTTGTTGTCGAATCCAATGATCCTGACGAATGCATTTGGGTAAGCCTTCTTGGCCTCTTCAAGCTCAGCCAAGACTTGTGATGCATCAGTGCATCCGAACATGGGGAGCTTCCACATGGTCCAGTATCGGCCATCATAGTACCCTGGTGTTACCGTACTCACGGAACACAAATCCGTTCTATAAACAGACAAAATGAAACAAATTTGTAAAAAACTGTCAAAGTTAATTAGCCTCATCCAGCTTACTGCCAAGACAATAAAAACAATTAGAAATAAGTATATACCAAGTCGAATTCCAAGCAGGGAACCCAATTGTTTTTAAGAAGGTATTCAATGATAAATAAATTTATTTAAAATATGTTTTCCATATTTTGGTAATTTTAAAGACTCGGCTGAAAGTGGGGGAAAGTAAGTGAGAGTCTCGAACTTTTGGTTTTTGACTGGATTCCACACCTGAACATTCAAAATAGCAATTAAACATGTAATTGAAAAAAAATATAATAATATAAAATGTACAGACTTAATTCATGTGAACATTTTTTGTACCTGCCTGCAAGAAACTTTTCCTCCATTGCTAGAGATAGAGGTAATATCGTTGACCTTTCGGGTAACGGGAAAGCCAAAGTGGACTTGAGGCCAGTGAATGGTGCAATCATGCTAGCTTGAGCAGGGGTGGCACGGTTATTGATGGATGCAACAGCTGCTGATGAGATCATCGAGGAAGCCATTTCACTCTACTGTGATTACCAGACAATCACCTTAGTGAACTAGCTCTTCTTCCCTATCATTTTACTATATTAGAAAAATATGGGGTAGGAAGAATAGTGTGTCTGTCACAGGAGCAAAATTGTAATTATCTGATTTTCAAAAACTTAAAAAAACCAAAACTGATAGCATAATTTTAAATATTTTACTATATTAGAAAAATATGGGGTAGGAGGAATAGTATTTTGATGTCACATTTGTGTCCGTCATAGAAGCAAAATTGTAATTATCTGATTTTCAAAGACTTAAAAAATCCAAAATTGATGGCATAACGATAAATATTTGAATGTTTAAGTCTTAAAGATAAAAACAGTGGGCCAAGAATAATAGTATCCACACATTATTTTTTATTTTTATTTATCATTTTTGGTTTTTTTTTTATTTCTTCTGTAGACTCTAGTAGAATAAAATAATTAAAAAATATAAAAATAGAGAGAGTGTTTTTTTTTCTCTCTCTAACTGTAGAGCGGCTCTACGTATTCTAAATATATTTTTTGCTCATGGTGCTAGTTTGCTAGTATATATAACTAGTATTTGCCCATGTCGTACGACACAGATCTGCTGGCGCCTTGAAGCCCCGACACGATTCCCTAAGTCTTTTTTGGCATCTGCGGCTTTTGGCCCGTTCGCTATGGCTGGCCCTCGATACAACACAGATATGCGCATTTTTAGTGCCTCCGACGCGCATCCGCCCCCAATATGACACAAATATGTGCGCCTTCGGCGCCCTCGACGCACATCCGCCCCTGGTAAGGCACATATACGTGTGTCTTCGGCTTCGGCGCTCTCGACGCACATCCGCCCCCACCCCACTCAGTACGACATAGATACGCGCGCCTTCGACGCATCCATCCCCTCTATTCATGTTTCAAGAGCTCAACATCCCATAAAAATTCAACCCAAAAACAGTCTACACTTTTTTTGGGTGGGGTGGGTGAGGTGAAATTTTTTTAAACTCTCCCAAAAAATTTGTTAACTCACTTAAAGAAACATAATCCAATGGCTATGGTGAGGGGGTGGCACAACCAAATATCACCTTGTGAGGTTGAATTTGTCGTCCCACTCCTCCTTTCTTTATTATATAGATAGATAAACTTACCATTCATATGCATTAACATTTTTTTCTAGTACAATGGTCTAAAATCTTTTACTAATTTAAAAATTCTGACTCTGAGCTACAGTAGCAACAGTATTATAATATTTGTTTATTCTATGTGATTTGTGATTCTTGGTCACACTTTTTAAGACTGTTTTATCCATATTATTTTTCTATATTTATAATAGTACTCTTATTGTCTTTAATCATTTAGTTTGGGCATAAAAACAGGTGCGTCAACACATGCATCAAACTAGTGGTTATAGTAAAATTTGGGATTTTGTGCGGCTGTTGGATTGAATTGGACGCGGGATTACAGTGTATGGATTGGGAAAAATTAGATTTTACCCTTATCGTTGGGCACCCGTCTCGGTGTGCCATGTGGCATAGGTTCATTATCTTATCTCATCTTCAGTTGTTGAAGACGGGAATGTGATATGGTTGTTAGCTTATTTTGTCACTCTTTCTTGGCCCTTCATTCTGTATTACCGACATCTGGTGCAGGTTTAAAAACTTAGGACCACAGCCATTGAAAAAATATCTGCCGTTGGATTGGAAAATGGCAAAAAGGCCTATAATTAGTTTATACAAATTTACTGATTCTGATTATATATAATTCAAGGAATGCATGGGAATTTGATAATTCATTGGCGTAATAATACAGATCATTTTCACAGAGTACATATTCCGTGAGTATGTCCATTGGAAATGAACAAGGATCCTGGTTCCAAAGCGATTAATTCGTGAGGAAAACGTTAAGTATCAAGTAAAGTAAGCAGATGCGTTAATTACAAACAAATATGGGCTCTTAGCTGCTCCATTAGACCATTACATCAAATTGTCTTCACAACTCTTTAGTTTGAAGTGTAAATACAATGGCATCACTACATCACATCACAGCCTATTTCTTATACATAAGCATTTCAGTTGAGTTTTTGTTTAACTTATATTTACACCATAATATAATGCGACTCCATGTTATCATTGGCATGTGGTGAAGAAGATGGGGCTCTAAAAGCCCTAGGTTTTGATGGCTTCCAAGGCACTTTCTACCAACAGTGTTAAGATGTTATTGGTCCATCTATTATTGATTGTGTTAGGAATTTTTTTATTCAAGGTTGCATGAATCTTAGCTTTAATGAAACTTTTATTGTTTTAATTCCTAAGATTTCTAATCATGATCATATGTCTAAGTTCAAACCTATTAGCTTATGTAATTTTTGTAATAATATTATATCTAAGATTCTTTATAATAGACTCAAAGCTCATACCAATAAGATTGTTTCTCATTTTCAAGGAGCTTTTATAAAAGGCAGAAGTATAGGAGACAATATTGGCCTTGCTAGTGAGATTTTTCATAATATGAAGCATATGAAAACTAAAAAATATTTTGTAGCTCTTAAAATGAATATGGCCAAAGCATATGATAGAGTTGAATGATCTTTTATAGATAATATTTTCAAAAATCTTGGGTTTAGTGACAAGTGGAGACTCCTCATCTCCCAATGCCTTTTAACTACTGTTTCATTTAGAGTGTTGTTGAATGGCTCACCCCTTGAAAAGTTCACTTCTGATAGAGGTCTTAGAAAGAGAGATCCTCTCTCCCCTTACCTTTTTATTCTAGTGCTGAAACTATATCAAGGATGATAGCCAAGGTTGAGAGCAATGGATGGGGATATCTATGGTATTAAGATCAGAAGGAATGCTCCCCTTATCACTCACCTCCTTTATGTAGATGATCTCATCTTGTTCACTAAAGCTAACCTAGCTAAAAGTGGTAAGCTTAAAAGCATCCTTGAGGAATATTGTGAAGCTTCTGGGCAAAAGATTAATTATGGTAAGTCTAGTATTTATTGTAGTAAAAATATACATAATATGCATAAAAAGATTTTGAAAAGATTTTGAAAAATGAGATTTTTTAATAAAAAAAATATAAATATCTGGGGGTCCCTATTGTTTTATCACATAAAAAAAAATACTTTGATTATTTAGTGGATAAAGTACATGGTAAGAGGGTGAAGAGCAAAAGTCCTAGCTCAAGCTAGGAGGACTACCCTCATACAAGTTGTGGCTCAGGCCACACCTTTATATGCTATGGCCACCTATAAACTCCCTAGATCTACTTGTAAGAAGATGGATAAAGTTTGTAGGCACTTCTGGTGGCATGGCACAGAAGAGAGCAAAAACATTCACACCATTTGTAACGCCCGTATTTAAAATACGTAATTATTAATTAATTAATTAATTTAATTATTTATTTAATATTAGTTGGATTGGATTTGGATACGTGGGCCTGGTTTCTGGGCCCGAGTTCGTGTTGGGCTTGGGTTTCAAACCCAAGTATATAATCACATCGTTACAGAGAATAGGGTTTTAGAGAATAAAAATAATAAAATGGGCTCTCGGCGTTGGGTAGCGACGACTTGGACTCGGAGGAATTAAGTAGAGCTATTATCTGGTGAGTAGTTAGTTTTTCTACTTCACCGTATATAGAAACAGTTTACTGTCCCATGTTTTCACTCAATTTTTACTGTTCATTATGCGGCGTCCTATCTGTTGTTAAAACTCTTTTGAAAACTGTTGTGTTGTTAAAACTCGAACTCTGAAATTTGATATTTGGAACTGTCGAACCTGGTTTGGGCCTGTTAATGGCGTCCCGAGCCCAAGATGGAGAGAACAACCTGTCGTTTTGTTTTGGTTGTTTGATGTCGGGGGGAGTAAGGGATTGTAGGTTTGGCTATTGAGGTTTGATTGGGTGGGCTGTTGGAGTTATGTTGGAGTTTGGACGGAGACGTTAATGGCGTCCTGTTCATGGCTGGTTGAACTCGTTTTTGTTGTTGTGGGTTGGTGTTTTTGGTTGTTTGAACTCGTTTTTATGTTGTTGTGGGTTTGTATTGTTGGAGGTTAGTGGGGGATTGAATGCCGGATTTGGGTGGGGCTGTGGAAGCTTTGTTCAAGCTTTGAACAGGCGCTAATGGCGTCGCCTATCATGATGATTGTTTGAACTCTTGTTGTTTGATTTGGTTTGGAATTTGTGGGTTTGATGGATGGTTGGTGATGGAGTAGTGTAGTAGGTGTAAGGGCGGTCGAGTGGGGCTATGTGAAGTTGTCAGAGGTGGGGGAAGCCATTAATGGCGGCGTGAATTTTAGATCTAGGTTGATGAAGTTTGGATTGAATGATTTGAGGATTTGGCATTTATTAAAGTTGGTTGGGTTTGGATGGGGAGTCGAACCGACTTGATGAAGAGGAGAGTTGGTGGCCGGCGCGATTTGATGTTGGTGGTGGAGGAGAAGCCTGAGGAAGAAGATGACTGGCTGGGCTTGGGCCTGGGTCGCTTTCTCTTGGGCTTGGGTTGTTTGGTTGGGCCGGATTCTAGTGTAGTTTTCTTGGGCCGGTTTAAATTGTTGGGCCAGACCGGTTTTGATATTAGTTAGTGGGTTGGGCCATTTTCTATTTGTTTAGTTTGGGCCAATTTAATTTAAAGTTTTTGGGGCCGGGTTTTTAGGTTTGGGCTTGGCCAGTTGGGTCCGAACCATTTCCTTAGTCATGAGCCCTTGAGCCATGCATCTTTGCCTTTAGCCATGAACCATGGCTATGACCCTGAACCTATCGAACATGGAAACGACAATTTGACTTTGACCATTGACCGTTGACTGTGGAATGTTGATTTTTTTTTTCTCATATTTAAGAATATGGACAAATATAGTAATAAAATATTGTCGAAAATTATATAACGTTGTTTGTCATTATCTAATTAAGATTTGCGCGTTGTAAAACATATATATTGTGACTTTGATTATATAATAATGTTGGGATATATATATCAAATTAAAATGCATATAGTTGTCATTAAATAAATGTATAGACATTATATTATTTTATATATATATTAAATGCAATAGTAGAAATAAATGTATGTCATTATTTTATCCGTGGGATTGTAGGTATTTTTGGATATTTGACGGGAATAATATACAATAATATATTGGCATGTGAAAAGAATGAAAATGGTTATGAGATATAATTGAGATATTTCTAAATATTGTGGCTTAGTGCAATAAAGGTATTTGACACGCGACGCGATATAGTGGAATTATTATGAGTCATAAATGTATGACATTTGAATAAATTACGAACTAAAAATCCTAGAACCTAGCTACCACAACTCATGTGATTTGCCCCGTGTTTGTGTGTAATTTGATTGGCCCTTTTGGCGTTTGGTGAATCTGAATGGCCTTGGCGTAAGTAATGTGATTGGCCCTTACCCGCGTTTCAGTAAAATTTGAATGGCCCTTACGGCGCGAGCCGAATAGTGGCTTGATTATTCCGTTAAGCGCGAAAAATAGAACAAGACGCGCGATATTTTATGCCGAATAATGGCGAGTACTTACATAATGGCTTCCGTGTGAGGGTTACCTGGTGTGCGGCATCCCGCTCAAGGTAGTTACGCACGGAGTGGTTCATTATGTAAGGGGAGGCATGTGGATATACATGTTCGGCGTTGGGAAGCGATTGTGGTAGCCAAGAAAACTAGGTAAGACATAGATACGACGTGATTTTAGGGACACGCAAAGAAAGCCTTAAATAATATAATTATGGTAATATGTTGGTTATTTGTTTAGTTAGAACCTAAGGCGCCTCGATGGAGGAACTACATGTCTTATTTATTATGCGTATAGTTTGTTGTGTGATTAGTGGGAAGTTAAGGCACCTCAGTGGAGGAACTACCTGTTTAAATTATTGTACTTAAGGATGTTGTATTAGTCGTTGAAAGTTAAGGCACCTCGGTGGAGGAACTAACTGCCTTATGGATTGTGTATATATTTGTATAAGAATATGTTGTATTTTAGAGCTACTCACACCAGCATTTTTATAATGTTGACCCGATTTGCATGTTTGCTTATCGGGTGTGTTCATTAAATGAACATAGTTGATAAGTCTTGACAGGTTTAGTGTTGAAGAAAGTTGGTTGCTGCGTGTGGTTTGCGTTAGCGTCGCATTTCAAGATAGGCTTTGTTTTCCTTTGAGGTGATATAGATTTTCAGTTGAGATAAGGTTATTTGCATTTTCATTTGTAAATTGTTTTGTAATGAAGATGACTTTTGTTTAAGTTAAAATTTTTATTGGTTTTTAATTATCCGCACATTTAAACTGTTTATGGGTTTTTGGAAGTGAAGAGTGCGTCACACCTCGGAGATCGAAGAGTCGGGAACAAATAATGTTTTTTCCGAATTTTGTCGAAATTCGGGGTGTGACACCATTGGGTGGGATGACATATGCAAACCTAAGGCCTTGGGAGGCCTAGGACTAAGGAAAGCTGGTGATATGAATAAGGTTATGCTAGATAAGCTGGCTTGGAAAGCTTTCACTAATACATCCTTTATTTGGGCAAAAACTTTCTTGGTTGTTTATGGAAAGTACTGGTTTGACATAAAAGTTGACCCTCCACCTAAGGCCTCTTGGTTATGGAAAGGAGTCCATTAAACAACCAGAGATATTCTTCCAGGGATAATATGGAGTATTGGGAAGGGGGAAAAGGTTAATGTGATGAAACAACCTCGGATCATCCTTAAAGATGCTCCTATTATCCTAAGAGATATTGGACCTGACAGACCAGACCTTGAGGATCTTAGAGTGAGGGACTTGATGTTAGATGATGGTAATGGATGAGACTATAATAAGATGGAGAATCTTTTCTCACCTTATATAGCAAACTTGATAAAAGCAAGTTGTTATCAGACCATCCAGTTTGGATAATGATAAAGTCAGATGGGTATAAACCAGGAATGACATTATATCTGTAAAGTCTGCTTACCAGTTTCTAAAAGAAGAGGAATGGCAAGGGGGCACATCTTCCTTTAACTCTAAAGCTATAAATACTCTTTGGAAAACTCAGATAACAGCTAGCAACCAGCTTCTTCAATTCTTTGGAAGATGTACATAAACATCCTCCCTATAGGAGATCTTTTGGCAAGAAAAAACATAAAAGGGGAATATACTTGCCATTTTTGTTGGCTGAAACAAGAAGACCCCATGCACATTTTTTTCAAGTGTGAATGGATAAAATCGATCTGGTTTGCTTCTGATTTAGGAGCCAGAGTATAGGAGATGGCAGACAAGTCTATCAGGGACTGGTTGGATATGTTCCTTGAATGGAGCAAGGCCAATGATCCTGGCATTACATAAATGGGAGTTCTAGTAGTTATCATCTTGCAAGAGATATGGGAGATGAGGAACAAGGCCAAGTTTGAAAGCAAAGCTCCTAACTGGGATAGTCTTATAAGGAGAGCTTATGTTAAGTGGAATAGATGCATCCAAGCTTTCAGTGAGAACTAGGGAGTTGGAAATGCTAACACATAAACTCCTAATTAACTTAATTCCATATGTGCAATATACTTCTAATTTCCCCTTAATTGAATTAAACACAATTGTAATTAGGTTTGATGTTGTGTTCTGCAGGGAAACAAGGGCTGCTGCAGCGGGGACTTTAGCATGGGATGGGGAAGGCAAACTAATGGGAGCAACCACTAGGAGATTTGAAGCAGGAAGTGCAGAGGAAGCAGAGATGGTTGCTTTGGAAGTTGCTGCAAAATTGGTTAGGAGTACGGGATAGACCTTTTTTTTGTTTGAGGGTGACTGTAAACAAGTTATTCAGGATTTATAGGACACTCTAGAGATGATTGAACTCTCATAACTGGAGGCTAGAGCCTATTAGATGTATGATACTTGGCTTGTGTAAGCCTTTCACTTTTTGTTAGTTTAACTGGATTTGTAAATTGTCTAATGTAAGAAGCTCATGATCTTACAAAGTGGACTCTCCATAACCAAGATGTGAGCTTACTACCTAGCCATCTATTAGCATGTAGTATTGTTCCGTTGATATTCTAATGATATATAAGACATGTTTTTACCGAGAAAAAAAAAATAATACTTTATTTGGTTTAAACATGTGAAAATGCAAAGATAGGTCATGAAAACCACTACAGCTAAGTGAAATACATCAAAGCCACCAAAAAGAGCCACTATGGCACTCTCTCCAACTTTGGGCTTCCGTTACTTCCGTGCTCGGGCCAAAAGCCCAGAAGAGTACACAAGTTCGTGAGCTCGTCACTTACAAAGTTACATTTCTTAAATCATCCTCATTGTCTCAGTACACTACATCCAAAACAATAGGTTCTTTGATTCAGATATTTGTTTCTTTAAAACATTTTATTTATCTTCCGAATTTGATAACTAGGTAAAGGATTCAAATGTACGAAATAGAGCATGCTATCTGAATTCGATCGTGAATTACGATGGTCAGATGATTTTTGAGGTCTAATCGCTATCCAATATTCTCTACATGTTATGTAAGGAAAAATTACCTAAAACATGCATTCAGTTGTTTTGAATTTATGTTGTAAATGTATATACATTCATCCTATAAAACATTTGAAATTTGTAAAACTGAAATTACGACAGGGTGATGAGTTAAGGCCTAAAAAATAGTTAGTAGTAGTACTCCGAATAATTTGATATTCACATTTTTGCTATATTAGAGATTTGAATCTCTTCTTTGGCCAAAGTGCGAATTCAAAGATATTTTTTCTTACTCACGATCTTCGTGTTCATATTGTTTGGAGTAGGGATTCGAACCAACCTAAATTCTAGGACCACTTACAACTTGGTTTTACTCTTTTAGGAAACTAATGAGTAAGTTTAGCTATGATTTTATAAATACTAAATACTTGGTTTCTTTACTACACAAAAATTTAAAACATTAAGCTACGTAAACATGCAACTAAGACAAGATAAAATTTTAATAAAACAAAAGTGGAGAATTAATTCTCCTCATGTGAAGATAACTTTTGTTATTTGATTTTAGTAAGTACATCTAATCTTCCTAGAACTCTTAGACAAGTCCTAATAAAAGAAAACTTGATCCCTAACATATATGACTCATCTCTAAGCTCATACATGCTTGCATGTAAAACCAAAGCAATGACTTATCTCTAAGCTCATCACTTTGATTCCTAACTAGACACTACACCAACTATCATTTTGGGATAAGATGTAGGTCTAGTTGTTTTTCTTAAACAACTCACTAAACCAAATAACAAAGATTTTCCCTCACATGAGTATTATTAACTCCCCACAAAGAGGAGGTTTAGCTCATGGTCCTTGGGCTAAAAGATGACTAATGTAAAATATAAAAAAAATGGGGAGAGAACAAAAAGAGAAAACTAACTATAAAAACTCACTTGCATTTAGATTTTATTTCCACTAGAAGAAAACAAAGTTTCCTCCATTAAAACTATACAAGCTTTTTTTCCAAAACCAAAAACTAAATAAAAACTAAGGCTAAGGAACTAAAATAATACATGGTAAAGGAAAAGAAGTCAAGGGAGTAAATGGATTGTCCCCCCCTTGTTTTGTTTTCTTCTCCATTTGAGAGAAATCTCATTTCCTCCCACGTGAAATACCAAACCACATTTACTTCATTTTTATCCACCACATTAAAACAAAGTGACACCTTGCCTTTTTTTCACTATTAATACCTAATCTAATTAATTACATGCAAGGCGTCAACTTTACACCAATAATTTGGCATTTTTGTCTTGACATGCTCCATGATTGATGACTCATCAAATCTTGCGAACTGCATAGTGGGTCCGCGTCGCGATCCGATGGGGTCCGGTCTTTTGGCAATTTTACAACTTCAGCGTATCGTAGAGTTCATCATACGATTGTCTAAGTAGCTCACTTGTCGCATTCGGAGTCCTGGTTCAAGAGGTATGAGCTTCGGAAGTTTGATGCTTCTGTGCGGATTTGTTGGGCTTTACATGGCTGATTTGGAAGAATTCATATATACGTCGTTCCCCGTGCTTTAACGCAGGTTTAACCAATATTTTCATGTTTTACTGAAATACGCGCAAAAGTTGAAAATATATTTATTTCATGATTATTAAACACATAATTAACCAAATTTATATGTCTCAATGGGGTTTCATATTACAGTTTTGGGTGCTTATCACACTACCCCCAAACAACACTTTGCTTGTCCTCAAGCAAAGAAGAGACAAACATATAAGTGGCCAAAATGTGTAGTCATAACTAATTCTCGTTTCGCAGAGTACGGTTGCATTGACCATATGCAACAAGCCCTTAAACCACTAGGAATTCCCTAGTGGACGAGTTATACCTCGTGAGAGTTTTCGAGGAGAAGATACTCACAAACTTCATTTATACTACAACAACTTCGGTGACAAAACTTCGTTTCCTAAATTAATCTCAGATATCCATACATCTCCTTAGCAGGGAACGAGGATTGATTTCTTTGAAACTCAAGTTAATATGCATCCAATAATTAAAACATCTACATATGATAATGCATATAGTGAACTTTGCATTGAAATGTATTAGTAGGGCCGTTTCTGGATCCTTTGGATAGCGTACCTAAATGGGTTCTCACAGGTATGTGTCGAAACACAATTCCACTCAAAATTTTACCACTCAGGTTTTGTTAACTCCAGTGTGCAGTGGGCACACGTTTCCTCACATCTCAATAACATTCAGAGGAGCCGATGTCGATCAATCACGTCTACTACTTATTATCACACCACCCTACTCCTAATTGAGCTAGATGTCTTTATTAGGTATTGTGGGGCTTAGGTGATAGTGTACAAGAAAATAGAAATGGATAATCAAAATTTACGAGTATGAGAGAATACGGTCTTTAAGATATTTATACTAGAGAATTCCTTGTTTTCTTTCCTTCTTCTAACTGAGTTTTCCAACCTTGTTCTTAAGCCTCTGGATACTGATTTTTTTTTTATTATTATTGCTTAAGAACATGATTCTATTTTTCTTTCCTGAAGCAAGTAACTGACTTTTATTTGGAACAAGTCTTTCTCTTTATTTTTCCACATTTCATCATATTTCTCATACTCCTCACTTAGGTAGGTTCTTTTATTTGGTTTAATAGATGGGTAAGGAATTTTTGGTGAAAGTGAAAGGTTTGATGAAAGGTTCAGTGGAGTGACTAACGGTAAAATTTGTAACAGGTAAGAATTTTTAGCTATGTCGATCCAAAGAAGGCCTAAATTCTCGCCTAGGATTCGGGTGGTGATCAAGTAAGTAGATGCGTGATTTTCTCTAATCGGAAAAACTACTCATCTGTGTCATCACACACAAATCACTCATGTCAAGGCTTTTGGTTAGATTCTCACAGGATTTATAGTTTAAGTAACTAACCGTTGGTTTCATAAACTTACTGCTATGTACAATCGATAATACTCAGTGCATGAATGTTCATGAAAAGATGTATAAACTATTGCATACGTATTATCTTAAGTTTCTTAAAACAAATCCTAATTCGGATACTAATGTGAGATTTCTAGACAATTTTTATCATTGAAAAGGAAACCAGACTTTGTCACTAAGTACAATTATTAACAAGAAAATAAAAACTATATACAGGCTACAATTTGCCTAATTTTTGCTACCGGTTAAAAGCACCCCCAAACTGAATGATGCTTAGTCCTCGAAGTATCAATAAATAAAGAGAGAAATTACCTGAGAACCGTGAGCAAAATTAGGGCTATATTCTTTGGAGCGAAAGGTTGGATAACATAATATATTATTGAGAAAGAAACAATAAAATGTTCAATAGCACCACGAAACATAGCACACGGAATAATAAAAGACAACAATAGCACCACGAAACATAAATTTTTAGCTAGATATATGTACAATGACAAGCTCAAATTTACCATCCGGTAGGGATGTGTAGGTCTAAGCGTCTTCAATAAGGAAATGCATTTCCTTAGCATCGCGCCAAAAAAGATAATAGTCACCGCCAAATTTTCTGCCCATTCTTTGTCTCGGTTCCTCAAATGTTTCTTCAATATTTTCATCCGTCGGGTAACAATGAACATGCCTTAGGTACAGAAGTGGGGCGTTTCCATTGCCTAAACCTTAATGAATGAATGATTTTGTTTCTTTGGACACATAGAATCTACCTTGACCCGGTCATGAAAAGTAGCTACAAAGCGTGGGAAATGTGTCTTCATGATTCGCAAGTGATTCTGAGGTAAAAGAATATCGCGATCCTAAAAGTGCGAGCTCGTTCGGGTTGCGGAGATAACATAACCTAAGATGTTAAATAATGTATGACCTTGAGCGATTAGAGCTTTGAATACTCTGTGAAGACCTCATTGGCGGTAGAAAAATGCCAATCTCCCATGATGTTCGGGGAGTATAAACAACATCGCATCCCCATGTTCATGGTCATGCTTGCTAAAGGGAATGGTGATGTCGCACCATGGCACATGGCCGGCTCTTTCTCGTTTAATCTCAAGACCATCACCGTAAGTTTCCACGAAAAACACTTGCCTTTGAAAGGGCGGTAAAATTATGATAGATGTAATGCCATGATGCAGCCGGTTCGTGATATGGAAGATCCAAAGTTAGGGCAAGTTGTTGTTCATAAAAAATATGATGTGTGTCACCAACTAGGATTGTGAACCCGTCTAGGTAGAAGTCATGCACATGATTGAATGCTGGTGTGTCCTCCATATTAGCATAAAAGTATGCGGCCAAACTCAAAGAATAAGTTTGGTCAGGTTGAAGAACTAGGGAAGACCACCCAATGTTAGTGATGTAGTCACGGAAGAGATGACCATAAGTATTGGAATCCATCATAGACTGAAAAGATTGCTCAGGAATGAGTTTTTGAGGTGTCATGTTTGATGAAGATGCCATGGTGGATGAAGTAAAGAAATGGGCAATGAGAAAGGTAATTGGATGGATAAATGAGTATGGAAGAAAATAAACCCTCTTGTAATGACATTGAAAATCACATGTTAAAATTAGTTAGTCACAACGTAAATGATTCTAGCAAGCATTTCTTACAAAAGAAGACACAAAGATAAGAACAAAATTAATAATACAACGAAAAACGTAATAATATATACGATTATTTATTTATTCACTTAGTATTATTATTCTATTTTTATTCAATAAGAAAATCATTGATTATTATGATGCTACTGGAGACACATATCGTGCACCACAGTGTTTAGTTCTTCAATTTGTTGTTTGAGTTGCATCTGAATGTCCCTTTGGCTGGCAGAGAGTGTAGTTTGATTTTCCATTAGGAGAGCGTGATTTTGCAAGGACTGAGAATGATTTTCCAAGATTTCCTCCTGTTCAACATCATGCGTTTGTCATATACAAATGTACAAGGGGAGATGAACGAATCCCCGGCAGCGGCGCCATTTTGATATTCACTTTTTTGCTATATTAGAGATTTGAATCTCTTCTTTGGCCAAAGTGCGAATTCAAAGATATTTTTTCTTACTCACGATCTTCGTGTTCATATTGTTTGGAGTAGGGATTCGAACCAACCTAAATTTTAGGACCACTTACAACTTGGTTTTACTCTTTTAGGAAACTAATGAGTAAGTTTAGCTATGATTTTATAAATACTAAATACTTGGTTTCTTTACTACACAAAAATTTAAAACATTAAGCTACATAAACATGCAACTAAGACAAGATAAAATTTTAATAAAACAAAAGTGGAGAGTTAATTCTCCTCGTGTGAAAATAACTTTTGTTATTTGATTTAGTAAATGCATCTAATCTTCCTAGAACTCTTAGACAAGTCCTAATAAAAGAAAACTTGATCCCTAACATATATGACTCATCTCTAAGCTCATACATGCTAGCATGTAGAACCAAAGCAATGACTTATCTCTAAGCTCATCACTTTGATTCCTAATTAGACACTACACCAACTATCATTTTGGGATAGGATGTAGGTCTAGTTGTTCTTCCTAAACAACTCACTAAACCAAATAACAAAGATTTTCCCTCACATGAGTATTATTAACTCCCCACAAAGGGGAGGTTTAGCTCATGGTCCTTGGGCTAAAAGATGACTAATGTAGAATGTAAAAAAAAAAAAGGGAGAGAACAAAAAGATAAAATAACTATAAAAACTCCCTTGTTTTAGATTTTATTTCCATTTGAAACAAATCCATTAAAACTTTTTTCCGCGTGAAAAACCAAAAACCTAAAGATTAAAATAATTCATTTTTATCCAAAAGAATTAAAACAAATGGATTACCAAACACATTTGCCATTTTTTTCATTAAAACAAAGTACCTTGCCTTTTTTTTTCACTATTAACCTAATCTAATTAATTACATGCAAGGTGTCAACTTTGCACCAATAATTTGGCATTTTTGTCTTGACATGCTCCATGATTGATGACTCATCAAATCTTGCGGGCCCGCATAGTGGGTCCATGTGCAGTCCAGTGGTTGTCCGGTCTTTTGGCAATTTTACAACTTCCAGCCTATGCGTAGAGTTCATCGCCCTGATTATCTGAGCAGCTCACTTGTCGCATTCGGAGTCCTGGTTCAAGAGGTAGGAGCTTCGGAAGTTTGATGCTTCTGTGCGGATTTGTTGGGCTTTACATAGCTGATTTGGAAGAATTCATATATACGTCGTTCCCCGTGCTTTAACACAGGTTTAACCAATATTTTCATGTTTACTACGAATACCTACAAAAGTACGAAAATATATTTATTTCATGATTATTAAACACATAATTAACCAAATTTATATGTCTCAATGGGGTTTCATATTACAGGTTTGGGTGCTTATCATAATTCACCGTTCCGACCGTTTTAAATGACGTTTTTTTAAAAGACAATGAGTAATTCATGTTTGCTATGCTCAACCAATAGTTTATGTTGTTCCAATAGTAGTAGCTACTAGCTCATGTTGTTCAAGAGGATGCAAAAGTTTCAGAAGTAATAACTGATGGGTACTGGTCAAGAAGCATCAGGGACTTACAGGATAGTGAGATCAAGAAATGGATTCTAGGAACTGAAATAAATTCCTATATTCTAGAGGATCAGGTAACATGGACACCGAACAGTTTAGGAGAGTTTTCTACAGCATCGGCCTATGCCATCTTAAAAAATATGAGAAGCAAAGTAAAGTGGTACAAGATAGTGTGGGGGAAGTTAGTTGTTCCGAAGCACTCATTTACCAGCTGGCAACTATTCTCGGGTTGTCTACCAACACAAAACCGGCTGATGCAGAAGAAAGTGATAGGTCAATCCAAATGTTGTTTATGCGACAGTCATGAGGAGAGTTCTGCGCACCTTTTTTTTATTGTTCCTTCTCCAAAATTGTATGGCGAGATTTTAAGAGGGCATTGGGACTACCATATATGGTCAAAGACTCCCATTGTGAGTGGTACTACTTGATGCGCCTGTGCAGGCATAACACACCGAGTTCTGAGATTTTCGAGCTTTCATATGTGCAGCAGTCCAAGCCATTTGGACCGAAAGGAATTGGAGATTAAAGAAGCAGAGGTTTAGAACAGCAGAGGTTGTCGGCCAAAAGGTAATCAATAGCATAAAAGTGTACATGGGTAAATCGCTAGATTCGGTGAAAGAGGATGTGGCAACAAAACTGCTGTTGACAAAATTAGGTATCGGGGCAACATTCAAGCAAAAAGAAGAACAGTGGATCAGCTGGAACAAACCAGAAATAGGTACGTTTGCATTAAACTCCGATGGCTCAGTACAAAATAGAAAGGCTTTTTATGGGGGTGCGCTAAGGGACTGGAAAGGTGATGTGTTGATGGCGTATTGTGACAGTTCTCTTAACCTATCTGTGTTGTATCAGGAGCTCTTGGGAATTCAAAAAGGGCTAGCAGGTGCAATAGAAATGAACATAAGAAAGGTCCAAGTGCAATCGGATTCTCTACAGGGAGTCCAAATTTTAAATATGAAGGAGAAACCACCATGGCATTGCAGGAACATAGTAGCTCACATTCACGATGAGATGTTGAAGTTTGAGGTAGTAACAGTCAAACATGTGTTAAGGGAGAGTAATGTAGTGGCAAATTATCTGTCAAGAGTGAGTAGTGATATATGTAATGGTATTTTGTACTTTATTCCTCCATTGGATCACAAACTTAATGATATGATCAAGGGGGATAAAAAAGGAAAAATGTACCTTAGAACTTGCTTTAAATAAAAAGTTGGGGCAGCCTGAACCCCTAGTTATTTCAAAAAGAAAAAAAAAACCAATAGTTTATGTATATTAAGTGAATAGTAAGCGTTTTCAAATTATTAAAGTAATAAAGTATATTTTATTATACGAGGAATATAGTTTTAGTGTGTTCATGGTCTCGAATTATATATGAATCTTTGTGCAGTACAATTTTTGCCATACAATTTTTGGTGACGATGAAATATTTTATTTTGCCAATGGAATAAATTTTTTGCAAGCTTTTCCCTCGTTGCGGTGGAGGTCATCTAACATTTTTATAGTTGCTTAAAAACACCCAAAAATTATTGAAGGTGGAGAAAGTTTTCTTCTGTATATCCAGTTTACAATATTTTGTAGTGTATTTTTCCTTTTATCTTTTCAGGTAAAATTTTTATATATGCACAATCAGATTGCCGTACAAGATTTCCAGTTGATAGACAATGTACGGTTGTAAATCCTGTTAATGGAATGGTGGTTCAACTTAGAGCAATTAACCACGGGCCTAAATATATACGTATCGCCTCCTGGTGTTGATACTATACGTACTACTACCAACTTAAACATCTATGAATATTAGTGTGTGAAGGTTTAGATTGTAGTGAGTATACTTCAAAAAAGTTTGTTTTAAAGTTGAGGTTCATCCTAAATTGTTTAGAGCTTAAGAAAGAGAGATGTGAGGAAGAAAGGTAGACTCTTGTAGGATTAGAATGGTTCTAAGCTAATGAAAACTTGAAAGCTTTGATTGTTGCATTGAAATAAATTGAAAATATGAAGGGGAAGATTGATTAAAACATTGAAATAAAAGCAAACAAATAAGATTGAAGATTGAAACAAAGAACAAGCTAGGAAATAACAAGTTTGATTAAAAGGAAATAAAACAACAAGAAAAATAAAAACATAAATTGAAAAACAAGACAAGAAATTAAACAAACCAAATGGTTTGGATCCTAAGACAATGGATGGTTTCTCTCTCCCTTGTTTTTGGGTTATATACCCCTACTTTTTCCATTTATAGATTTGCCCTTCTTCATTACAAATTAAACACCTCACACTTTCACTTTTGCTTTTGTTTTGTTTTTGCTTTTGCTTTTGCTTTTTGGTTTCTTCATGACCAAGGTAGGTTTAAGGAGAAAGTCGTCATATTTTGAGATAAGGGTTTCCATCTCTGGTCTTCTGATTTGAGGGCTTTGACTTTTGACTTTGACTTTTTCAGCACTTTTCCATAGCAGCTACTGGTCTTTATAATAAGTGTGATTAAGACTTCTTTTGGCGCTAAAACACAGTTTTTATGATAAGTGGTCTGAAATACTCCTTAACCTGAAAAAGATAATAAAAGCTATGAGTTGTCTTTTCGTTAAGCGTAAGAGGGACTGTAATGTAGCAATATATGGATAATAAAACACACATTTAGGAGCTAGTCAGTGTGTCAGATGTAATAGGCAACTATAATCAAACTAGTCAAATGTGTAGTCAATGTTCCTTTTTACTTCTTCCATGAATGTTATTTGTCCATTCGGAGTTTGGCCAAGGTAGTCATTTGTGTCTCTAATGCCATAACGCGTTATCTATTTGAGGGATACCCCTGGTAGACATCCGGATCAGGGACTGTTTCAGAAATTATGTCCCTAATCTCTTGAGCAATCCTTTGTGCAGCAGTGAATTTTCCTTTTGCCATAGATAACAATCTGATATGAGCGTAAATTAGCTCTGATACCAATTGTCGCGGACACGCGAGAAGCACGAGCGTTCCTGGACATAGATGTCCTAAGCAAGCATGTTTTGGGTATACAATAATCAATTATACAATCGTTTACAATTGTACGTAGTAGCAATAAGTAAGAATGTATCAGAGAGTATGTAGGCAGGAAAGTAACTTTCATTAAGAAGACAATAGTAAAATTATGGCAAACGATTGCAACTAGCTTTGGTTGTATAGTATGCTTTGGTTGATCTTAAAGGGTTGCACAACGATGAATACGAATCCAAGAGAATAGGAGTATCGATTCAATGACTTCAAGGTGTGGAGAATCGGCTATCTTTAAAGCAAAATTTCTCCCCTCCGGTAGAAACCGCGATCACACAACGGGGTCTATAGAAATATGCTCTCAGGATACAATGAATCCCCAATCGATGGTTCGTCGAGTGTCGGATTGTGTATGATCCGACTTGACTGAGAAACACTCTTGTTTTTTTAAGAGCTGATGATGCCTTATACTTAATCAAATGTGAGAGTAAGAGAGAGAGCGGGAATGACCGAACTTAAGAATTCTTCTAACTGTTAGACTTTTAAGTCTATTTATAAGTGTTGAAAACGGTTAGGGAAAAAAAATGTGATAATGTCCCTTTGAACAGGCTTGATGACGGTTGGACTCTTGGTGTTCTTTGGACATACCTGTTCAAGTAATAGTGTCCTTTGGACACATTGTTTAAACATGAACCATCTCTTTGGAAACAACTAATGTCCCTTTGAACACACCCATTCAACATCAACCATCTTTGACACCAGTAATCACACACCCTTTCAAATACTCTCTTTTTCATTCTCTCATTCATTCACAAATGATAAATAAAAATAACAAAGATAGATCTATTTGAAAATTCCAACATTCCCCCACTATTTTCAAAATTATGACACTCGCTCCCCCACTATTTTCAAAATAATAATTTTATTAATACATAACTTTACAAAAGTTGACTTGCTTGAAATACAACGTTAAGCAAGGCATCATCGTACAGACGAATACATAGACGATATGTAGCTTTGGCTTTGAAACTTCACTTAGTGCATTGCTACAAAGTCGTATCGAAGCGAACAAATCTTGAACCAATAAGGACTTCATAGTGATAAGTAGGGAGCGTGTGCACATATTTGTCTCCATAAGTAGAGTGTTCCTTTAGCTTGCACATTAATGGTCTTGTGCAGTATCCCAATTTCTTGAGTGCTTTAGAGACGGTCTAGTTCTCATGGGAAATGGTTTGATTTCCTCACTCATATAGGTAAGTCTTATATAATGATATGATCCTACGAGTCATCATTTATAATAGACTTATTAAGGATCTAATCCAACCTCTCCTCATGCATAAACCCACACTATAATAGCTTGCACATTAATGGCCTTGTGCAGTATCCCAATTTCTTGAGTGTTTTAGAGACGGTCTAGTTCCCATGGAAAACGGCCTGCTTTCCTCACTCATATATAGGTAAGTCTTATATAATGATATGATCTTGCGAGTCATCATTTATAATAGACTTATTAAGGATCCAATCCAACCTCTCCTCATGCAGGAACCCACACTAGATATCACGAATGGGGTAATTAAAATTTTCTAGTGTATCCACATAGCCACTCAATCAACTTGTACTCCCATTGAACTTTGTCTATTTTTCAAGACATAAGTCGGGTTGCCGTTGAAGGTGACTGATTAAACAGTAGACCTTAGTCCTATTCGATCCGACGTTTGAGATACCATATCTCTTGGTAGTCATTTTCATCAAAAGATCTGCCAAATTCTTCTTTGACTCCACATAGTCAACTGTAATTACTCCATTCTTGAGTAATTGCCTTATATAATGGTGCCTAAGACTTATATGTCTAGACTTTCCATTATAAGTCTTACTTGAGACTTTAAACAGTGTAGCCTGGCTATCACAATTGGGGATGGCTTTGGCCAAAGTGGTATGTCTACCAACAAATTCCTTATAGCAAGTCTAATGAGGGGCTATATGGGCTGCTAAAAGAGTTTTAAATTTGGAAAGAGTAAAAAACCCAGCCAAAGTTAAGACCTTCGCTAGCATCTGCCATAATAAGTTTGGGAGACGGACGACATAGTTTCTGTTGTCCGTGTGTTAAATTTTGACAGACAGCAGAAACTGTGTCGTCCATCCAAAAAATAATTCAACTTAAGTTACAAAATAATTGATGGACGGCAGAAACTATGTCGTCCGTATCATTTAGCACTTCAAAACAGAAAACACAATTGGATTGGTTTTTTTTATTTTGGGGTGACAAATTTGGCTAGGCAAGCTAAAAGGCCTATGTGGCACCTTTTAGCAACCCAATTTAACAGCTCTCCATTGGACTTGATCTTAGCCATTCTGCTTCTTTACTTGTGTCTACCAAATCTATGAACTCTGACAACATGGTGGAATCTGATATACATGTCTGCTTCTTGGAACCCCAAGATATTGTAGCACCTCCTAGTGTAAAGATCCATCTAGTTGTGGATTTTGACTTTAGTTCTACATCGTTCCAACTAGCATCGCTATATCCTTCCAATATAGGAGGGAATCCAACAAACTGTAGAGCAAAGTCCACAGTTCCCTTTAAGTACCTAAGTACTCGTGAAACTACCTTCCAGTGTTCAAGTCCTAGATTACTTGTGAACCTGCATAACATACCCACCACATATGTTATATCCGGTCTTGTGCAATGCATAGCATACATGAGACTACCAATGACACTAGCATATTCCAGTTGATTTCTAAAATGTCCAGTGTTCTTCATTAACTTGATAGTAGGATCTACTGGTGAAGAGACTGGACTATAATAAAATTGACCATACCTCTTGAGCATCTTTTCAATGTAATGTGATTGCGTTAATGCCAATCCATTATCTTTCCTTAGAATTTTAATTCTAAGAATAAGATCAGCTTCACCAAGATCTTTCATATCAAAGTTAGATGACATAAACTACTTTGTTTCTTCCACACATTCAAGTTTAGTGCCAAAGATTAGCATATCATCAACGTACAAACAAATAATAACTCCACAATTGTTTTCAAATTTGGAGTAGATACACTTATCAGTGTCATTAACCTTGAATCCGTTTGACAAAATAACTTTGTCAAACTTCTCATGCCATTGCATAGGCGCTTGTTTAAGGCTGTAAAGAGATTTAACCAGCTGCAAACTTAATTTCTTTTCTTGTCCTGGTAGAACAAACCTAAAAGGTTTGTTCATATAAATCTCTTCTTCTAAGTCACCATTTAGAAAAGTCGTTTTTACATCCATTTGATGGATAACTAAATGATGTACGGAGGCTGAAGATATTAAGACTCGGATAGACGATATTCTTGCAACTGGTGCATATGTATCAAAATAATCAATCCCTTTTCTTTGTTTATATCCTTTTGCCACCAACCTGGCCTTAAACTTGTTTATAGAACCATCCGTGTTGTGCTTTCTCCTAAATAACCATTACAGTCTATGGGTTTAGCACCAAGAGGTAAATCCACTAACACCCAAGTCTGGTTAGATATTATAGAGTTCATCTCATCATTGATGGCCTCTTTCCAAAATGGAGCATCTCTAAAGGTTATTGTCTCTATATAAGAAGATGGATCATCTCCTTCAACCATAAACACCTTGATTGAATTTTTAATAACATTCATATCTCCTTCAATGTGACAAGTGATGAAATCTTGTCCAAAGGACTTCTCTACCCTATGTCTCTTACTTCTCCTTGGTTCCATAGATTGTGATTGATCTCTTGGATTATCACTAATTGTATCTTCCATTACCGTAGGAGAAGGGAGAGACATTGGTTCACTTGGATTTGGGTTCCTAAGACTTGACCTAGTCAAGTTCTCAAAGAATTCTACATCCACCGACTCAATGATATCATTAGAGTCTAAGTCCAAACATATGTAAGTTGTACTATTTGGAGAGTATCCAATAAAAGCACACCTATATATAAGTCTTACTTCCTAATTTTGGTCTCTTTGAGTCAGGTTTTCTCACATAAGCAAGACACCCCCACACTTTATGACGACTCAAATTAGGCTTCTTTTTTAACCATAATTCATACGGGATAACATTATTCTTTTTCAATGGAATTCTATTCAAAATAAAACAAGCAGATAAAATGGCTTCACCCCACAAAGATAGCTGTAAATCCGAACTTAATAGCATCGCGTTAACATCTCAGTCAAAGTTCTATTCTTCCGTTCTGCCACTCCATTAGAATGTGGGGTATAAGGAGGTGACACTTCATGAATAATGCCATGAGTTTCAGAAAATTTTGCAAACTTATTATGTGGATAATATAATATTCTCCACCACGGTCAGAACGTAGACCTCTGATCTTTTGGTTAAGTTGATTCTCTACCTCCGCTTTGAAGGCAATAAACTTAGAAAATACTTCATCCTTACTTTTCAATAGAGATGTGTATGTGTATCTAGAATAATCATCAATGAAGGTGAGGAAATACTTATTCCCTCCCTAGAAGCAATATTCTTAAGATCACATACATCACTATGTATAAGTCCAAGGATGCCAATACTTCTCTCAACTGATTTATGGGATTTACGAACTATCTTTGATTGTGCACAAGTTTGGCATTTGCTAACATTATCAAATTTGCATTTATTGATAAGTCCTAGATTAGACATTATTTTGATCTTACCAAAATACACATGTCCTAATCTACCATGCCATAAAGATGAAGAGTCAACCATATAAACAGAAATAGAATCATTTATTAAGTTCAACTTGATCATCCTGTTACAATAGTACCCATTACCAACAAGACCTCCATTCTTGGACAAAACAAATTTGTCCGACTCATACACTAACTTGAAACACCTCTTATTGAGAAGGTCCCCGGATACAAGATTCTTACACATATCTGGTACATGAAATACATTAACTAATGTGGGAATCTTTCTAGAAGTAAAATGTAGTTCGACTGTGCGTTTGCCGATAACTTTGGTGCGATTGTCATTTGCCATTGACTTCATGATATGTTCGCCACCAGATAATTCATAACTCTTGAAGAGATTACAATCCTTGCATATATGAATGGTTGCACCTGTGTCAAGCCACCATCCCCCATCTACATTAACAACATTAGCCTCGGAGACTATAGCAATAAACTTTTCATCCTCGGTCATATTCGCTTGATCTTTCTTGGCCTTCTTTCCATAGCGACAATCACGAGCAAAATGACGGGTTTGCCACAAGTATAGCAATCTCCGTTATTCTTCTTTTGGTCATGTTTCTTCTTGAAAGAAGTTGTCTTCTTTGGCTTCAGTTTCTTGCTTGAATTTTCCACCCTCAACAATATTAGCCTTAGAAGTCTCCACTTCTTCATCTTCCTTTTCACGATTATGAGAATCCTCTTCAATACGAAGATGACGTTGAAGAGACTCAAGTGTGAACTTTTTCTCTTCATGCTTCAATTTCTTCTTGTAGCCTGTCCAAGATGAAGGTAACTTGGCAATAATTACCCCCACTTGAAACTCCTTTACAAGGTCTATGCCAATAGTTTTTAGATCACCAACAATATATTGAAATTCATGAACTTGTTCAAGAACCGGTTTATCATTGGTCATCTTAAACTCAATGTAATTAGAAATAAGAAACTTTTGATTACTTGCCTCTTCAATCTTATACTTACTTTCCACAGTAGTCCATAATTCTTTTGCGGTTCCAACTTGTCGATAGTGATTGTAGAGCGAATTGGAGAGTGCATTGAGAATGTGGCCTTTGCAAAGAAATTCATCGCGCGTCCTTACGCTTTTGACGCTTAGCTTTCAAATTATCATCATCCTTGGCATTCGGCACGGGAAGCTTTTCGAGATCATCATCCAAAATGTAGGCAAGTTTGACAACGGCAAGGAAGAAGAGAACCTTTTGTTGCCAACGGGTAAAATTGGTTCCATCAAAGCTATCAAGACGAATAAGGTCTTGATTCATAACTTGAAGTGACTGAACATCAAAAGGATCCATTGTTTGCACAAGAGTAGATAGAGGAAATTTTTGCTTACAACTGTTGATTTTAGAGGGTTGCACAACGATGAATACGAATCCAAGAGAATAAGAGTATCGATTCAGATCAATGACTTCAAGGATTGGAGAATCGGCTATGTTCAGTGGCGGAGTCAGGATTTTGGTTGAAGGTTAGCCAATCTCGATAACTAAACACATTTTGCATCGCCTTTCGATAGGAATTAGGATGTATACCAAAAAACTAAGTGTGCATCGCCTTTCAATATTAACTCTACTCATTCAACAGAGAAACAATTAATAAATAAGGAAGCCAACTTTTTGAATGTAAAACTAAGTTCCAAATCCAAAGCACAAAACTCCAATCGGTACTCATTTGACACTTAGAAATATAGGTTTATCTATCGTAAAAACGTTCATAATTGATTGCTCCCTAAATAAGTAAATATAACAAACTAAAATCGAAACCAAAGCATTATTAGTTAGACATATATAATCCACAAACTCTTAGAATTTGAACTCATATGCTTCTTCTCATCCTGGTGACTATGGTTCCAAGAACAGATCTTGTTGAAAACATCTCTATTAGAAATAATTTTGGTGCAATTCTTATGCACTTTGAGAAGATTCTCACTAAGGATTGCTCGATTCAATTTCTGAATGGGAAAACAATTATATATACTTACTATAAAGAAAACTCCTCAATGAATAGTATCACTTCCCATTTTGTCCCTATAATTTACTAATTGTTACACACATAGCTAAAAAACTCAATTTGTAATAACATAAAAGTCAAAAGGGCAAAATCATCATTTTCTACAGTAATTTTCCACCAACTAGACATTGTATTTCCCATTTTAACCCTATTCAAATTTACATATTACAATATTAGCATAAAAAGTTTTATATAAATTAAAAGAGATGCAAGGGAAAATATGTCTTTAAATATAATACAATTTATTAACAAACACATGGGTCCGTTGCCAATAAAAAAAAATGAATTCTTTACTCCAACACATGGGCCCACGTGTTGGAAAAAATATTATCAAATAATCTAACTACTATAATTACCATATTGCCCCTATACTTTACCAAAAATTGGTAAAATATCCCTGGGTTTTTTAAAATTATGGAATAGTCCCTATGATTTATTTAAATTATATAACCGGTTTGGCTATAGTGACACTCTTATAGTGGCACTCTTATCTCACACCCCTCCTGGTCCCTCAGATCTCATCTAAGTCTCAAAAGATCTAACAGCTAAAAACAAGTGGCCCAAATAAAAAACAAGTGGGGGTATAATCGTCATTTCCTTCACAAATTAGATTTTGGAAGCAAAACCCACGCCTCTTTCTTCTTCCTCACTACCTCATTCTCTAGTGACCTAACCCACGACCATCTTCTTCTCCTCACTCACTCTCTCTCGAGAGTTATGTGCAGTGAAGCATGAAAAACATGCTTCTCTTTTAACCTCAAAAGAGAGAGATGGAGAAGAGAGAAGAAGATGCTCTTCCAAATGGTGTCTCTCTTCAAATGACAAATAGCAATTTTTTTCTTGCAATCTCTGGTTTTCTTGATTAAAGCAATGAATGCGGCTACAGGAATCTTCAAACTCAGATTTCTTCTTTTCTAGATCATCAAATACTTTGTCATAGTCAACCTTGAGCATTCTCACCTCATCGTTCAAAGTACCATTCACCTCTTCAATGGGGCACATTATTTTTGCCAATGCAAGTTTCAACACCTTATCAAGTTCATCTCTTATCAATCGAAAGCCTGACACCGGCCAACTGGTTAAAAGGTATAAACATTTCAATGTGTGCCAAAGATGGAAATAAGGAATCAATTATAGAAAGAGGACAGTACGAAATCATTCACATATTCAAGAAACGCATTTAATTGTTACCCTACTAGTAACAATTAACAAAACATAGAACACTACGAAACCAATGGAAACATAGAAATTAAACAATTTGGTTAAAAAAAATCTCCCCAGCTTCTTCAAGGCTGCTGCTGAGCATCCATATATCCAAAGATCAACAAGAACCTTCTCCCTCTTGGCCAACTCCACATCTTCATCAACCATCATCTTCACCAACTGCTCAAACCCAACTTTAGGCTTCCACCCAAGAACCTTTCGCCTTTACTCGAATCCCCTTTCAAATTGTCCACCTCGGTGCCTGAAATACCTTTTATCAATCACAACATGATCTCTCCAATTCAATCCCACATACCCAAATGCCACTTCCAAAAACTCCTCAACCGAATGCGACTCCTCCGTCGCAACAACATAATCATCAAGTTTCTCTTGCTGTAGCATTAACCACATTGCTTCAACATAATCACCAACAAATCCCCAATCTCTAGATGCAACCAAATTCCCCAAAAACAATTTACTCTGCAACCCAATCTTAATCCTCCCCACAGCTCTAGTAATTTTTCTAGTGACAAAATTCTCTCCTCGACAAGGGGATTCATGATTAAACAAGATCCCATTACAAGCAAACAACCCATAAGCTTCTCTATAATTCACAGTATACCAATGTGCAACACATTTCGAAGCTGCATAATAATTCTTCCTTGCTGCAATTGGGGTATAAACATTTCTTCCTTGCTGCAATTGTAAGTAAATTGTTAACAAGTGATGATAAATGCACTCAAGGAACTGAAGACATTCACATATTCAAGAAACGCAGTTAAATTTTCTTCCTTGCTCAATGATAACCCGTAAAAACTAAACTAGATTTCTCTAACATATTATTACGGTATCAATTATTTATTTCTTACTCTTACATGTATATTCATGCAATATATAGAGTACGGAATCGTTCCACTCCTAAACTACCAAGACATAATAGAATCCAATAATCAAACACAAGGAACAATGGTGAGAGTAATATTTATAGAGATGAATTTATACTATGAAACTAAATATATGAATTTAACTTATACTAATTTAACTAAGCAATTGAATATGACTTGAATAAACTATTGAGAAGAAATTAGGGGGATTTGATTCCATTTTGATTTATTTCTAATATGCTAGTGTAGATTATTGCAATCCTAACCAATTAAGATTAAGTATTTGATCCCTAATTATTCATAGCAATCTCTGCCAACTAATAATTAACATATGAGGAAGTTCAACACATTCTCATGGCGAATCAACTAACCTACTAGAGTGAAACTCTTAACAAGCAATAATTCTAACTAACATATCAAGTCTTCATCAAACTTCATCAAACCCCTCTAATGGAGGTTTAGCTAGAAGTCATTAAACTATCATTAATAGAATAATAAGAAAAAACATAATGAAGAACAATAACTTGATTTTTATTAATCTAATGGAGGCTACAAACTAAACTAATTAACTAAAACTAAACTAAACTAAAAGAGGGAGAGAGAGAGAGAGAGAGAGAGAGAGAACCCTAATTTACAACTAAACTAAAGATTGGAGTAGCCAAACTTTGTTTTAGCCTTAACCTTCTTTATATAGGAGAGAGTTAGATTACAATTTCGTGCATGGGCTTTGGAGCCATGTTTTGGGCCATGAAATCAAGTCCAAAACCTGATTACATATGTCCAAAAAGGGTTTCTCTACACAAAATTACTTCAACACCCTTTTCAACCACTTTTACTACTCTGATTGGGCCAAAGCTTGGACCAGTAGAAATTTCTTTTTGAGCCAGTCGTTTTGACATATAATAGGCTCAATTCCGATGTCTGAGTCTAAAGATACGGCCTGTAGAAGTTCTGTTGACTATTTTCTGTTCTTTTTCTCCCCTCGTTGACTTTGACTTTTCAGCTTTGACTAAACTTTAAAAAGATTTTTTCTCCTTGAAATTTGGGCTTTAATCATAGAACTTCTTAGAAACCAACTTTTGCTCCTTTCTCTTGCAAAAGTGACATATTTCTTCACATATTTGACTCCAAGACCTGAAATACACAAAAGCACGTAAACAGTACTAACTCTTATTTATTATACACATAATTGATCTAAACGTAATATTATTAAGTGGTTAAAACTAGGGGTATTTAGCTTTTGGGCTACTTTTATAATGGATAATTTGCAGTTGGTCACCAATTGATCGTTTATTAGCTTTTGGGCCAAAATTGATTATTTGCATTGACTTTCGTTGACCGCGGATTTAATCGTTAGTCTCAAAAGAGTTTTTGTATAATGACTAAAACACCCTTGCGATTTGTCTATTTGAGTTTTAAAGTGAACAAATAATGATCAAGTTTTAGATCAAATCCAATGGTCTAAATTAAACTTCCATAGATCTATGTAACTAAACAAGGCCGGAGCTTTGGATGGATTGCTTTCCGGTCATCTTCTCTCCGCCAAAGATCTCTGTCTCTACCATCAGCCACTACGAATCAACCACCATTCAGTTTTGCTCTCCACTCAAAACCCAACAACATTAATTAATCAAGTAACCCCAATTATCGAACAAAAAAATCCCATCTCCAAACTCAATTCAATTCGCCAAAGATAACTCACACTCTCCTTCGTTTCATCAATTGCTTTTTTCGGTGTCACTCAAGTAGTAGTAGTACTAGTTAGTCTCTCTCTCTCTACAAAACCATAGAATAATAAAAGTCCCAAACCACTCTTCTCAACAAAAGAACACCGATTTTTTTTAATCTTCATCAACAAAACAAGAGCAAAAGCCCATCAACAACCCATCTAAAGTGCATCACCAATGTCAAGTTTATTAAGAAGAAATAGAAAACAACATTATAATAATCATTACGCGTGGCACAACCAGAACCGTTGATAGCAAGATCCGGAAGTTTAAGACCAGTTCGGTCTTTGCGAGGAAAGAAAGCTATGGTCACGATCTACGGCCCCATTTTCACTGCGGCTTTTTGTGCCTCTTTCAAAGATATCTTTCTCGTTTGATGAAAGAGAGAGCTCAAACTTCTTTTCCTCAACAATCTTGGAATTGTGAAATTTACCTTCTTGGTTCGGGGACCGGACCTTTTTTTAGGAAGGTCTTTCATTCAATGAAGAAATTACGCAATAGTTAACCAAATCAAAGCAAAGAGCCAAGAACAAAGAAAAAAAAAGCAATTTTGAGTTTATCCGGGCGATACCGCCAACAGCAAGCAGCCCATTTCAACTTAAACACTGACACCATTAATGGAAGGACCGGAAAATAGAGATGGGTGTGGTGGTAATATTAATGGAACGCTAGCATGCTAAATTTTTTTCATCACGTACTGCAAAAGGTAACATATTAGAGTGTTAGGATTTTTTATCGGGAGAGATTACGACATGTGTTATGAATAAATGTTCAGGATCAATAGTCACGGTGGCCATTGATTTGAACAGAAAATTGATCTTAGCCGTTTATTTCAATCACGTGTAATACACGTGCAAGGGTAAATGTGTCAATTTAGAAAATATGGACGGATCACCGTTAATTTTGGCCCAAAAGCTAATAAACGATCAATTGGTGACCAACTGCAAATTATCCATTATAAAAGTGACCCAAAAGCTAAATACCCCTTAAAACTACAGTTTTGGACTCTTATCACTCACCAAACCAGCTCTTGCGTGACCCATCTGTAACAACTCTGATGCGAATATAAGAGAAATCATGGTTTCTCTTATTGTCGAGATGGGGGAGAGAGAGATCCAAGGTCGTGGATTTATAATTTGAGCTAGGAAATGACGATTATACCCCCACTTATTTTAGCTTTTAAATCTTTTGAGACTTAGATGAGATCTGAGGGACCAGGAGGTAAGGGTGGGAATTTGGCCCTAACGACCCTAACCCGGCCCTAACCGACCCAACCCTAAGCCCTATAAAGCCCTCACAACTAAAGCCCTCACAGAGTTTAGAGGCCGGGCCATTTCGCCCTAATGTTTCTAAAGGCGGTGGTCGGGCTAAGGTTCTGAAACATAGGCCTGACCCTAACCAAGCCCTAGTTATAATTTCACTATAAAATATCCAACTCTTTGTTACATATTTTCAATTAAAATAACATTGTCCTTTATAATTTATCACTTACCGTATGGGTACTTCTAATAACTTGTCTTATATCATAAAAACTTGTAAACCTAATTGTTTCTATCTCACAACTCACGTACACCTCACAACTCCCCATCTAACCTAGTCGCCAAGAACAATAATGAGCATTGGGCACTAGCCTAATGAAAAATAAGTTGACGTCAGTAAAAACTCATTTCATACTCTTATTTGTCTTTGTGTTCTTCAATGTTAAATGTAATTTTGGTGAGATTTGAGTACAAGAAATGATGGATTTATGTCAGTGAAAGCTCATTCCAAAATGTGTCCTGTGCATTTTCACTGTAATTTTGAAATATAAATATGAGTCTCTATGTACTTCAGTTTATTAGATTGTGGATATGCATTTTAAATTGTTGGATTTATCAAGAATTATTACTAGATTGGTTGTTATTCAAATTTCAAAGTGGTGGGACTTTGAAGTCCCCAAATCTTTGAATTTTTTTGTAATATAAATGAATTTTAAAACCGATGCAAGAAAAAGAAGAAAATATATAGGCCGGCCCTAATCCCGCCCTAAAGCATTAATGAGGGCTTAGGGTAGGGTCGGGCTTGAAATTTAGACTTATGACCGACCCTATGGGGATTTTTTAGGGCTGGCCCGCCCTAATAACCGAAAGGCTTTAAATGTTTTGGGGCTAGCCCGACCGACCATTTACCCCCTACCGGGAGGGTGTGAGATAAGAGTGTCACTATAGCCAAACCGTTATATAACAGTCCCTATTCTTTATTATAATTACAGAACAGTTCCTACTATACACTTTACGTAATTACATATTAGTCCCAATATTTTGACTAAATTACAAAACATTCTATATTTTATCTAAATTACAATACAGTCCTTACATTTTATTTATTTATTTATTTATTTTCAGGCGCATCGCGCGTGCCGGATTGCTAGTACGTGTATGTAAAGGTTATACCTTTCTCTTTAATTGGTGTCTTTCATGCCTTCGATTGTAGTATCCACTGTCATTTTTGTTTCCTTTTTGTTGCTTAACTACTTGTATTGTTAGGGAGAAGAATAATAATAATATTATTCATAGGTGATGGGTTGAGAGGATGTGTTGATTTAACCAATTAATCCATTGAAGTCTTGAGGAGTTTGAGTTGTAACGCAGTATGGAGCTTCTTGGAATTCTTCTTGGAGTTTTGAGTTGAGAATTATAGATTAGGTTTGAGAACAAGAGATTGCAGCTGAGAAGCTTTGAAGGCTTAAGTTTGGGACTTTATCTACTTCTAATTGGCTCGTAACAACATAAGGAATTGCATATTAGGCTTGTGCTTTCTGCAATTGTTCTTATTGGGTGGAGATGGATATCTTGTTTTCTCAACTGACGAACTTAGAAAATATTGAGACTCCAAAATCTCGTACACATGGTGAGTAGAAGCAAATTTGGGTTTTGAATATGGATGGTTAATTTTCTTCTTCTGATTGGGACTATTTGGATGTAAGGTTTTTTTATAGTATTGATGAAACGAGTTGCTATGAAGTCTCGAATTCTTGAGTTGTTTTTTAGAGCTTTGAACATTTTAGATCTGACATGGGCTCATCATATCATTAAATTTGGTTGAAGCAATAAAGGGATACTCAATTGAGCTTGAAATTTTTATGAGTTTTCTAAATCAGGAAGATAAAAACTTGATATGCTGCAGATATGAAATTGTAAAAGTTGAATGCCTACTCATATAACTATGGTTAGAAATGATGGAGTTCGGGTTGGACTAATCCATCATGCGGTTTGTAACAATAGTTGAACCATTAGGCCTCTATTGGTCTTTTAGCTTGGCTTGGTAATTTATATGCTTTCGATCTAGTGTTGTAATTAGCCTGTTAGACTTTATAGATACATCCTGTGGCATCTTCGTGCACTATTACAGACAGTTTTTCCTCAAGAGGACATATATGACAGCTTACATTTTCATCTTCCGAGGAAAAAGATTTTCATGCCTTTGATTGTAGTATCCACTGTCATTTTTGTTTCCTTTTTGTTGCTTAACTACTTATATTGTTGGGGAGAAGAAGAGTAATAATATTTTTCATAGGTGATGGGTTGAGAGGATGTGTTGACTTAACCAATTAATCCATTGAAGTCTTGAGGAGTTTGAGTTGTGATGTAGTATGGAGCTTCTTGGAATTATTTTTGGAGTTTTGAGTTGAGAATTATAGATTAGGTTTGAGAACTAGAGATTGCAGCTGAGAAGCTTTGAAGGCTTAAGTTTGGGACTTGATCTACTTCTAATTGCATGGCTCAAAGCAACATAAGGAATTGCATATTAGGCTTGTGCTTTCCGCAATTGTTCTTATCGGGTGGAGATGGATATTGCGTTAATTTTCTCGAATGACGAACTTAGAAGATATTGAGACTCCAAAATCTCATACACATTGTGAGTATATATAAGCAAATTTGGGTTTTGAATATGGTGGTTAATTTTCTTTTTATGATTGGGACTGTTTGGATGTAAAGTTTTTTGATAGTACTGATGGGCATAGAACAAAGTATCGCGATATGATGATATATCCACCATCAAAATCTTGATATATATCGTCAAAATATCGCTTTATGTGTCGATATTATATATTAGTGCATCTGTGAAAATCCACGATACATTATGATATATCGTCAAATATCGACGATAAACCAAATTTTCGGAGATATTTCAGTTAAATAATCAAGAATAAAAAGGAAAAGAAAATTTTCGAAAATATTTCTGTGAAACAATACACTTTATTAATAAAATATTTCTTAATTTCATATCTACATTCAAGGATCCTTAATTTTGTTAAGAATGATTTATTTGGAAATAAAATATCTGTTATTGTTTTTTGGAGTTTTCCTCTTTAATTATTTTCAATAATAAATTTGTTATAATTAAATTGAACCAAAAGATTCTTAATTTCCTTCTTTATTTTTTTTTTTAAATTAATTCATAACAAGAAACTAAAAGAATAAAAGGAAAACTAAAACTAAAAAGAATGAAACGAAATTGGATTTACCAAAAAAAATTGATAATTGGTATTCTCTATGCATATACAAAGATTATATTTGATTGGATCTAAATTCAAATGTTTTTAAAAAGGATTGGTCCGAAAAATAAAAACAAACAGTAGTTTGATTGTATCCAAAAATTTGGATCAAAAAAAAAATGACAATAAGATATATGAGATTGAGAAGGTGGAGTTCATCAACATCAAATCTTATATATTCACATGATATAAGAGATTAGAAGACTCAAACCTCCTTTCTTAGTTCTTCCTCTCTAAAAAGCTTTAAGAGATTAGCAAATTTTGCATATTTTTACTCTTTTTGAAGTCTATTGAAGAAGGCAGCAATTGTTTGTATCTTGAAGAAAAGTCAAAATGAGAGAGAAGGACAAAAGATAGTGTATATATATCACGATATTTTGAAAGTATCGACATGCATATCGATGAAAGATCGCGATATTTAAAGATATATCGAGGATATTTGCAATTTTTGCAAAAGAAAATATCAAAATCATATCCTTGATATATTCGTATCTTTTGCTGAGATCTCAATACAAATCGCGATATTTTGTACTATGCTAATGAGACAAGTTGCTATGAAGTCTCGAATTCTCGAGTTGTCTTTTAGAGCTTTGAATATTTTAGATCTGACATGGGCTCATCAGATCATTAAATTTGGTTGAAGCAATAAAAGTCGGGATACTCGATTGAGCTTGAAATTTTTATTAGTTTTTTTGAATCAGGAAGATAAAATTAAGCTTGATATGGTGTAGATATGAAATCGTAAGAGTTGAATGCATACACATATAACTATGGGTAGAAATGATGGAGTTTGGGTCGGACTAATCCATCATGGTTTGTAACAATAGCTGAACCATTAGGCTTTTATGGGTCTTTTAGCTTGGCTTGGTAATTTATGTGTTTTCTAGTGTTATAACCTGTTAGACTTTTGGAGCAGATAAATATGTGAAAAGAGGAGCAACTTTAGCAACAATGGTGGCCTCACAAACCAGACTTCCTATATAGTATGACTTCACTTACTATAGATTTATTGCTTAAATCGTTGTAATGTTGAAAGGGCTATAAGAGTCTCTCACCTAATATAACTGTAACTTTTCCTTTTTACTATATACATGTAAAGGTGTGGTGTGATATTCCCTTACAAACAGTCCACGGGGACCGATATGGATGGATGGGTGAGACCGAAGTTCGCTTTTTGAGCTTAACTTCCCACGATCTTACTCCGTTCCGGGAGGGGGAGTAGAATCAGTCTGGCGTAGTTCATAGGAGTCGATATTTATAGAGATTCGAGTGTATCCTCACCCTCCACGTAGAGGATGTCACCAACGTGGGGTGTGGATCATGGGAGCACGGAGAAATATCTACATAGGTCCGCTTTGATGATGAGGAGGATGATCCCGAGCAAGTAGCTTGGCGTCGTGATCGTATTGGATCGGTCGGGGATTAGTGTAAGTACTCCTTCGGTCATGATTGCTTATGGATAGGAGTCCGCGGTCATCGCCCGTGTAGTTCGCGTGATGTTGCGATCCGCCTTGTGGGGCGATGTTGGCTTCGTGGATGCGACGACGATATCATAGGTCGGTGCATTAGTTCCACCATGCTAAGCGTCTTCGGATAGAGAATATCACTCCCTATTTGACCCCTCTCGTAGGTTGTGGTAACGACCGAGAGAGAACGGTGGCACGCTGCATTCTATGTGATATTTGGGAAGCGCCCACGATCGGTGTAGAACAACGGTGTTGTTAACCGCGGCGCTTAGTTAGTATGATCAGGACGCTGCGGTGCAAAGACGCGATGATCCGAAAGCGAAGAGAAGAAAACGCGTGGCGCGTTTTTCGGGATGCGAAAAAGACAAGACAGCTTACTTGGAAGTCGTGGATGGCTAGGGCTAGGGTGTAATCATAATGCCTTGGAAACCGGAGGGCGGTTGTTCAAAAAATCCTACTTTGCGTGAGCGAGACTTCATTTTTCGCCGTTTGGTAGAGAGAACTTCATTAGCATCAATCTTCGTGTTAGTGCTCTGCCATTTTTGAACCCGTTTCCCTTGTTTGGTGCTAAGCTTCTGTGCTAGAGTTGTTAGGGTACTCTGTTAGATACTAGTAGCTAGATTTGATAAGTTTAGAGGAGAAAGATGTCGGATTTCGATGACACTCGTTCGAACGAGATCCTTGAAGTTTCCCTTGGTTGGGAGGATGAGGAGGAGACAGATGAATCAGTTGGTATGCGGGGTGAGGGTGATGGGGATGAGGCTGTGAGTGAGGAAGGCGATGCTCGACCGCTTCGGGTTGCCGACGCTGGCACTTCAGACGCTGCGGTGAGAGGTCGTCTTCGAAGCGAAGCCGCCAACTAGGGCTGTGGATAAACACGCTTTGAGGGCGTTTCCATATCTGAGGAAAAGATATGGTATAACTGTAGACGGTCTGGAGATCCACGAGCCTGATCGAGGCGTACTGGTCTTTAGCGATAGGTACGTCCCACCGCGCCACGGGGTGATCGTCTGCGAGGGCAGCCGAGGGCGATATGACGCATACCATTTTCGGTTGGTTTGTCAATTTTGAACCACCGCGGGCAAAGCAGCGCCGCGGCGATTCGTTGGTAACACGTGGCGGTTGTTGAAGGTGTTCGACCTGTTGAACGCCAGCGGTGAATACCGGATCGAAGTCGCTGATATTATTGAGCACTTCACCTTGAAGCGATCTAGGGCATATAACTTTAGCTTGCAAACCCGAGCTACTCTGTCACCCCGCTCGATGGAGCGAAAGTAACGAAGTCTTGGGATAAAAGACCGCCTCGTTAGTGGGTAACTACATCGGGGCGAGTGGGTTGATGTTGACAAAAACGTGTGATTTCAATCGTGGGTACCAAGACGTTTTTTAGGTTTTATGCCGATAACGATTGATCCCAGATTGATCTAATATTTGATATGTTGTCTTTTGTACGATAACCGCCCCGCATGTGAGACTAACCGAAAAAGGATCGAGAGCTTCGCTTAGGTTGATTCGGGACGAAAATTGCGGGGTTGCCGTGAGGTCGCCGAATTCTTTAAGGAGCGTGGAGGGCCCCGTCGCTCGAAGAGAAGGGAAGCTCTTAAAAGTAGGGCTCGTGGTAAGGGAGCCGCCCAAAGCACGTGTTATGGAGAAGCGTGGGGAGTGATCCGGACCGTGAGAGGATAGAAACCGGGCCGCATCGGGTGAAGCGACCGCCGGGGGTGTCGGGCCTCCGGTCCGGGTCGGGATGGGTCGGAAGATGCTCCTGCCGACGTGGAGGACGCTCCCTCCGACGCCCGAGTACCGACCGCTAAGATCGCGAGGGGCCTGACCCGCATTGCATGGTGAGGGTAACGAATGGGTGGGAGGGCAGTTTCGCAACCCGAGGTCGAGGCCGATGCCCGACTTCATCGTTCTGGTTGAGGACGGCCCGGAGGTCGTTCGACCCCGTGTTGTTGGAGATGCCTCAGGCAAGATGAAGGGGAAGGTTGGCTCGAGAGATATCGGTAGGGGCCGTCCAGATCGGGCAAGGACGAAGCCGAGCGCAATGACGATGTATGCCGATGAAGTAACGGGAAGAAGCTTATGTGAAGAGGTCGGATTGCAGCTACAAGTCCGCACCCATAGCCGCTTGCTTGTTGGAGGGGATGACGCTTTGATGGTGATAGGAAGGACCTTGACTCCAAGGAACTAGAGTCGAATCGAGAGCGGTGGATAAGGCGATTTGCCTGGTAAGTGGTAGTGTTATTACTGATTGTGCTATCCCTTATTGTACACTGTTGCTTATCGTTTGTTTGTGGTACTATGTCCGAAGCCGCCGCAGATGGTTGCCGGTATCGTAAACCGAAGACAACCGCCTTTGTTCTTTGAGATGGAGAAGTCGGAGGTTGAGTCCTTGAGGCTCGAGATCTCCGATCTCCGAGCGATATCTCAATCGGAGAAGGTGGAGCTGGATCTGGTTGAAAGGCGCAATCGGGTTACTGTTCTCGGAGAGAACGCCGGCTGTGAACGAGGCGGCTGGGCTGAGGCATGAGGTCGATGATCTGAAGAAGAAGGCTGTTGCTGCTAATACGCTCGCTGCACGTTGTAAAGCTACTGCAATGGAGGCGAAGGCGGCCTATCTTGCCATCCGTGCTGAAATAGAAGAACCGAGAGGGTAGGTATGGCGACGCCCGAGAACCCGACTCAAGGACTCGCGTCATAGATCGACAGGTCGACTCACTCGAGGTCGGTCGTGCTGGTTCTGCGGTCGTTCTTGCTCCTGCTGGTGAGGTGGTTGCGGATCAACCTCCCGTCGTTGGCGGTCTGGGTGGGACGTTAAGCGGAAAAGATAGTGGCGCTCTCGGGTGATCCGAGCTTCCCTCCTGCTTTGGACGTCCCTCTGGTTGAAGGCTTTGATGATGTAGTTTGAAAGTTGAATGTCTGGTTTTTGTGTTTGTAAGCGGCCTCTGGCCTAAAACAATAGAGCTGTTTTCCCGGGGTTACCTGGGCAGTTCGTCTTTTTCTTTGTCTGTCTTTATGATACTGATGTTTTAGTTGGGCTGGATTTCCTGGGTAGACCCCATTTCGGCTTATCGGGCGACTGAAAATCGGATCGCGGGTCTTCGTTTGCTAACCGCTTTTATATTAACGCTTATGTTGTTATCCGTTGTTTTTCTTCCCGCGCATCGTATGTATGTCCGATTTGATTTGTATGCCCCTTTGGGTTGGTCGACTTTGTCGATCTTGAACCGCTGTTTTGGCGTGTAGACGGTGTTAGCGTCCTCTAGTTACTCAGTATTGGTACGACTAGAGCGCCCCGTGGAGCAATGGTCACTTCCATTTACAAAGGCGCGGCTTTGGCACGCGGTCCGGATATGAACGGTTTCGCGAAATATGAAATGATGGTTGCCGATTGGATTGGCGTTTACGCCTCGATGCCTTAATGAGCCGCCTCCGGGAAGAAGAGTTTCTTTTGCATAAATAGAACCTGTTCGGGGAGAGCGATGGCATTTGGACTTCCTGTTGCTGCTGCCTTCGCTTCGCTGAACGTGCTTACTTTTGTTGGTCATCTTCTCAGGTATGGTTGTTCTTTCATTCTTCTGATCATGATTGTAAAGGTGTTATCTCTCCCTCATTGCCTCTGTTTTGTTCTTTTTGCTTTAGCTTTTCTTATGGCTCTTGCTACTTTTGGTGTGGGAGAAGAAAGCGATCTTCAGAGAGCTCTCCTCTACTGATGGAGGAAATGGAGTTCCATCCGCATGTGCACGATGACCGTGGCAAGAGGAAGGTGGTGGCATCGGGGTCCAAAAAAGCTAAACGGCCCCGAGGGTCGGGCTTCAATCGAGGTGAGGTGATCGTCGCCCCATCGGGAGGACGGCGTCCCTCGAGCAGCCGAACGGATGGACGACCTGGGGCAGGGGGGCAACTTCGCTAGTGGGAGTTCGCGCCCTCGCGTTGGGGACGTGGGGAGCGAGTTCTTCTACATGGGGAGGTCGGGGAAGAAGCGTCTTTGTAAAAGCGTTCTCGACCGGCAGCTTTCCACTCTGCTTCTATATAGCGACCCGATCTTCCGAGGGGTATCGTGCTGGACGGGGACAAAGCTGAGGTTGAGGACGAAGATATGGATACGCTCCTGGGGACCATGGACATGGCGAGTTGTTTGGTGAGTACGCTGATTGTTAATTTCTCAGTCGTTTTCTCTGATTGATTTTGTTATTCTTTTCATTAACGCAGTTTGCCTGGTTATGATAAGTTGAAGAACGCCAGGCAACGCTTTCGCCATCGATGTTGATGCCCGAAGTCGAAATGGGATGTCTGCGAAATGCTTTCGTAGCCGATAAGAGAGAAAATTTGGAAGCTATGTCGGCTAAAATGTCGTCTTTATTCTCGATGAAAATGAAAAACTTCCTGCGTCTGTTGTTGATCTGCAAATGGAGATCACGGAGGTGACCGAGCACGCCGGAAGCAATGCCGGAGGGTTGCTCGTGAAGGCTCGTAACGCAGCGATACCACCGCTTCAGAGTGAGTACGCCAAGCCGACGACGAAATATTGTCGGAAGAAGGCGGATGGTGCTCAAGAAGGCGGTATCGCGAAGTTGTTCTCATGAAAGCCGCCGGACATGTTCCCTCAACCAAAGATCGTTCACGAGGATAAACATGTGGTCGCTCCGTGATGCTGATTCTGTCTATTGGTGAGGATATGTTTTTTGTTTTGTTTGAGCTGACCGCGCGTTTTCTTTGCCCCTATGAGGGTTAAACATTAGAGCTGCGTTTTCGGGCTTGCCCGACCAGTTCGCTTCTATTGATTTGGAGAACTGGTTTCCACGAAAGTGGCAGTTCGTTCCCTTTGGTATTTGTAACTTGGTAACCGACCTGGATTTTCTGGGTAGACCCAGCAGGTCGGTGCTCTGGAGATGATTTCACTGGGTCCGATATGTGTGCTTCTTTTGGTGAACGCTTGATTAATGCTGTATATGTTTTGGTCTGATTTGTTCATGGCTTTGATCCCGTTTATGGATTTTGCTTCTGAAATGTATTCTCGTTACATGTTAAGCTGCTATGATAGTGCATGGGAACACGATATGTAAGTGTTTGATCTTTTAGGACGAAAGGGGTCCGTGCCCTTGTGACTTCGTGGGTTATGGTGCTCACTGGGAGCGTTCTTCGTTGGTGAACCCTAGGAAAATCGGTCCTCGTCTAGTGAGGATGAAAGCGGCTATGAGCCTGTAAGCTCTCTAGGACGTCCTGCTCGGATGAGAGTTTGTTTTAGTCTCTGAGGACGTAATGCTCCTGAGAGCGTTCTCGCTTAGTTGATTCGAAAAATGTATGCCCCCCACTTAGCGAGACTTGGAGAGGCGTTGAGCCTGTAAGCTCCTGAGAGCGTCTTGCTCGTATGAGAGCGTGTTTAGCCCCTGAGGGCGTTCTGCTCCTGAGAGCGTTCTCGCTTAGTTGATCCTAGAAGTATAGGTCCTCAACTTAGCGAGACTCGGAGAGGCATTGAGCCTGTAAGCTCCTCGAGGCCGCCTTTGCTCGATATGAGGCGTGTTTAGCCCTCGAGCATGTTCGCCTCTGAGAGCCGCTCGCTTTAGTTGATCCTAGAAGTATAGGTCCTCAACTTAGCGAGACTCGGAGAGGCGTTGAGCCTGTAAGCTCCCCTCGAGCCGCCCCGCCCGTGTGAGAGCGTGTTTAGCCCCGAGGGCGCTTACCTCGAGAGGCGTTCTCGCTTAGTTGATCCTAGAAGTATAGGTCTTCAACTTAGCGAGACTTCGGAGAAAGGCGTTGAGCCCCATGACGCCTCGAGAGTGTCCCTTTCGTATGAGAGCGTGTTTAGGTATGGAGCTTGCTCTGTGGGAGGTGTGGTTTGGAGATGTGAGTAGGTCCGCCATTTATGATACCATCTTGAGTTTCTTTCATTTGAACTTTGTTGTGCCTGGAAACAGGACTTACAATGCGTAATACAACTATTGGTAAAATTGCTTTAGCAAGTATGTGTTCCATGGTCGTGGCAGCATCCTTCCTTCTTGGGTTTTAATCCAACGGCGCCGCCGCAGTTAAACACGCTGCTCCACTATAAGGGCCTTCCCATGTTGGTGCTAGCTTAGCATCGTCTTGAGTTTTCTTCAATACTAGATCCCCCGGTTGAAAAGATCGTGGATGTACTTTCGTTTGTTGTAAGATCTCTTGAGGACTCGTTGGTAGTCGCCACTTTCGGACGGGCCGCTAGGTCGCCTACTGCCTCGAGGAGGTCGATCTCTCGAGCTAGAACCGAGTCATTAAGGCCCTGTTTCGACAAGTTCGGATCGGGTTGTCGGATTGTCATTTCGGTGGGTATGACGGCCGTGCTATAGCATAGGGAGAATGGTGACTCGGCCGGTGCTTGAGCGAAGTAGTCGATGAGCCCCAGTATGTTCTCCAAACCTGATTGGGCCAATCGGGCTTTGTTCTTTTCAATTTTCTTTTCAAATTCTCTAGAATGGCCTTATTGCTGGCCTCGCTTGTCCATTGCTTTGAGCGGATCTTGTGGTGTAGAGAATGCATGAACGATCTTCCATTTGGCCAGAAACTCTTTGACTGTTTTGCCCTTGAACTGGGAGCCATTATCCATCACCAGTGTATGTGGTAGGCCAAACCGGGTGATGATATGAGTCCAAATGAAATTTCTGACATGTGATTCTTTAACGTGTGCTAACGGAATTGCTTCAACCCACTTAGTGAAGTAGTCTGTGGCAGCAAGGACGAAGCGGAAGCCGGTGCTCTTCTGAGGGATGAATGGTCCCATAATGTCCATGCCCCACATGTGGAACGGCCAAGGACTCGCGATGTTAATCAGTTCGCGAGCTGGTTGTATGATGTTGTGACCAAATGTTTGGCATTTGACACATTTGAGGACATACGCTTTAGCATCGATCTGCATACGAGGCCAGAAGTACCCTTGGGAGATCGCTTTGTGGGCTAGTGACCGACCTCCCCGTTGGTTGCCGCGACTCTCCTTCGCGTGAATTTCAAGCAAAATTAGCCGGCCTTGCTCGGATTGATACATCTCGGATGGGGTCCCCCGGGCGGATTTTGAAAAATAATCTGCCGCTCACCAAACAATAGCTACGTGCTTGGTGTGGAACCTTCTTGGCTTTTGCGCCTCCGAGGAGTGCGCGCGTCTTCGATATCTTGTATAATAGGCTGCATCCGTGAGCTTAATTCGCCCGATCTTCCGAGAGAGGGGAACAGTCGCTAATTGTCAAGACTTGGTCCGCTTGGTAAGCAGGTCGGTCGACTACTTCGATAATCAGTTGTCGAGGGACACAGTTCGGTGTCTGAGTGGCTAAGTATGCCAAGCTATCTGCGTGACGGTTCTCGTCACGCAAAAAATGGTGTATCGTCGCTCTGCTAAATGACGGAAGCAAATTGTTAACAACTTGAAGGTATTTGGAGAGGTTACCTTCGCTGGTAGTGTACTCTTTTGCAACCTGGCGAATCCACCGCCATGCGAAGTCACTAAAGATTTGGATCTCCTTTACTCGAATTTGGATCGCCGCCACAAGATTCCCATTATTAGTGCCAGACTCGCTTCGTTGTTGGACGCTGCGAAGTCTATCTGAACCGCCTTTCTACCATAGCTCCTCGGGGAGACTAAGACGATTCCCATACCATCGCCTCCGGGGGTTCTTTGGAACCATCGACGTAGAGACCAAACTTTTGCATGCTCGCTCTTGGGTGCGACCCTTCATTTCCGCCCCAATTAGGGTCGTCATTTTCCGACCGAAATCTGCTAGGAAGTCCGCCACGACCGACCCGACCTTCGTGGATATCGCGGGGACGAAGTCCATGTGGTGTTCGGCCCTCTTCTTCGCCCATATTGCCATCCCGGTAGTCTTGTTTTCTTTGTGAAGAATCCTCTTCAAAGGGAGATCGCTAAGCACTTTGATTGGATGAGCCCGAAATACGGTTCGAATTTTCTTGCCGAGTATAACAAAGCAAGGACCGCTCTTTCTATGTAAGAGTAGTTCTTCTCGGCTGGAGGAGTGTCTTGCTTGTGAAGTAGATCGGCTTTTCTGAATTGTGTTCGCCCTTGAATAGGACCGAACCGATGGCTTAAATCGGATACCGCCGTGATAGAGCCCCAAAGTTTCTCCGTCGGTTGGTTTGGCTAGGGCCGGGAGGTGTTGTGGGAGGTACTCCTTGAGGGTGGCGAATGCTTGGTGGCATTGATCGTTCCATGAGAATTGCTCGCCTTTCTTGAGTATCTGTAAGAACGGTCGGCATTTGTCTGACGCTCTTGATATGAACCGGTTGAGTGCGGCGACCATACCGACGACAACTTTTGTATCCGTTTCTTTGTTTTGCGGTCGCATGTTAATGAACGCCGAATTTGGTCTGGATTTGCTTCGATGCCTCGTCATGCGAGACGATATCCGAAATTTTCGGAGGACGCACCAAAAAGACACACTTCTCGGGTTCACTTCATTAGGTTCGTCAGAAGTCCGGAGAACGCTTTGCTCGAGGTGAGTGAGGTGGTCGGCCGCTTTTTGCTTTTGACAACCATATCGTCAATGTAGACCTCCATGGTATCGCCTAACATGTCCTGGAACATGTTAGTTACTAGCCGCTGATAGGTCGCTCCTGCGTTCTTTAGTCCGAACGGGAGAACGTTGTAACAATAAATTCCTTGCTCAGTGATAAATGATGTCTTCTCGATCTTCTTCAGCTAGTGGTATCTCGATTGTACCCGCTTATACTGGCGTCCATGAATGATAGCAGTTTCGTGCCCACAAGTCCGGGTCGACTAGCCGGGTCGATTCTTGGTAGGGGAAGCCGTCTTTTGGAGTTTCTTGATTGACGCGTTGGTGAAGTCGACGCACAAACGGATCGTGCCATTCTTTTCGATTGCCACTATGTTGGCGATCCACTCTAGGTAGTCGACCTTTCGGATGAAACCGACTTGCTCGAGCTTATCTACCTCGTCGTTGATTGCTTTTGAAAGCGTAATGACAATCGCCTAGAGTTATTTGAAACCTGGTTTGGCGCCGTGGTTGACGTTTAACGGTGGCATGCAACACTAGGGTCTATACGTGCACATCGATATACGACCAAGCGAATACATCTTTATTCATGGATAGAAAATTTACAAGTTGAGCCTTAAGTGTGGGGTCAAGGTTGGCTCCCACTTAGACGAGTTTAGGGTCGTCTTCGGTTCCCAGGTTCACTTGTCGCTTGTCTTGAGTCGGTGCTTGGCTCGCGGCGCTCGGGCTCTCTCGGAGGATTGTTCTTTGTAGAGTCCGGTGGCCGGGTCTTGCTGGCCGGGTAGTAGTCAGAGGAACTGGGACGTCCTCTGTGGTTACGACATGTGGTCGAAGATCGCTTGTCATGCGGACAACAGAACCGGGGCGATTCCGCCTTTCTTCCGTTGGAGAGGAGGTGGTGGTGGTGTCACGAGACTTTGCTTGTTCGTGATGCTTTCCAATGGGGCGACCTCCGTGAGTCGTCTTTGTCGATGCACGACGCTTTGCTTTGATGGTGGTCGGTGTCGGGCAAATTGTTCGTTTTGTCATGCTTAGTTCTCACTTCCGACCACTAAATCTTTGGCCATTGGTAATTGGTAGGTTCGTTCTGTCGACGGAGATGGGGGTTCCGTGGTCTTGTTTGCTGCGATGATCCGGTTACAATGATGGGCCTCGAAATGGTTGCTTCGGTTCCATCATTCCCCTTGGGCCCGGAAAACGGATGACTTGGTGCAACGCGTGGATGGTATGGCTTGCATCGATGTATCCAACGCCATCCTAGGATGGCGTTGTAGATCGACTTGGTATCTAGGACGCGCGCGTGTGTTGAAGCCGACTTTGTCTTCCGGGATCCCACCAGAGGGGAGGATGATATCTCCCGATTGGATCGGCTCTGGAACCGTTGAATCCGAAGAGGGTAATGGGGTCTATGAAGACCGACTTTGGTAAGTTCATCTCTTGGATCGTGTGGTAGAACAAAATATCGCAAGAGCTGCCGAGGTCGATCAAAAACTTGACGGCCGGTCCATCGATCTCGATTTTGGCGTGGACCACGAGTGCATGCGGAGGGCGACCTTTGTTGAGGTCGACCTCGGAGAAGGTGATGTCTCCGTTCTTCGCCGAACGCGCGGCACGGCCCGCGGCTTGTGAAGAGAAATTGTATACTTCATGGAGGCCTCGCTTCTTTTTTCCCGTGAACTTGAGGCGGAATTATCTTGGAGAGTGATCATGTGTATGGTTTCATTTGTGCTCGCGACCTCTTTGACGGGCTGACGGCGATCTTGATGGATGCGTTCGAGGCGCCCCTCGGCGAGGGCGAATTTTGAGACCTCGAGCTCCGATGCGGGTGGGGACTCGCCAGATCCCGCGAGCCATGAGTTTATGGCGCAGTCGCCGTCCGTATATTAGTGTATCGCTTTGATGTGCCCAAAACGATCGAGGTCTTGCAAGTAATGCTTGAGCCCCGCCAGACGTCGGTCACCGTGGCAATTGGCGCGTGAAAAGCGATAGGGCGGGTCCGGGCGACCGTTGGTCGCCTTTATCTCTCGGGTCGGTAGAATGCAAAGACGCTTTGATCTTTTCTAGTATGTAACTAGGAGATCTAGTGAGCACGGCGAATTCGATCATTTCTTGGTTTGGGTCCGGATGGTTGCCCTTGTTGTCGGGTCGCCTTCCTAGAGGATGATGATGCTACTGTAAACCTCTCCCTCTCTCACGCTTCTTCTTCTTTCGTTTCGCTTTAGCAAAGCTTCTGCCTTTGATGTATTTATCCACTCGGCCGCATACCGCCAACGCGTTCGGGTTGGTCTTTCAAGATCGAATTCGGTTAGGTCGGTGTTACGGGTGGCGCGGCAGCGGTTGTGAAAGCCACTGCGGCAAATGATTCCTTGAGGCCGCTTTCCATGTCCAAGAGTTCTGCTTTGAACCGGCTTAAGAAGGAGTCAGAGGTTTCCTCCCCGCCTGTGAGTGAGTTGGAAGAGTGAATTGAGATCACCCTTCTTGCGTCATTGCGGTAATGCGTCTTGGCTCTGAGCAGTCGAACGTCGGTAAGTCGCTCGAAGCTTTATGGAGTCCGGTTCGAGGGAGAAAAACCGGTCGAGTGGGCCGATCCTTCAAGCTTCTTTGGAAAGAGCCCGCGATCGTAGATGGTCGAACTTCGGGCCAGATAGTGCAAGGCTTTGAGCATATCGTGCTATATGTTGGCCTGGGCATGTGCGACCGTCATATAGTGGGAACCTTGGTTGGACAAAGTCTGGAGGGGAGACCTTGTGAAGTACTTCGGCAGCAAATGGAGATGCGCGATAGGTTTTCAACATTTTCTGCACTATCATGGTGGAATCCTTCTTGACCGCATTCTTGTCGAGCCTTTGGTTTAGCTCGGTGATCTGTTGACTGACGTTGATGACGTCGTCGTCTGCGGTGCCAGCGAGTGGGCTTTGTGTGTCAACTTGTGCACGTAATGTGACGCTTTTCCCGAAGTTGGGCAATTTGTTCGCTCATTGTTCCTAGGCTGGCCGCCAAAGTGTTGAATTGAGCTCGAGGCTTACCATGCTCGTGGGCTTGAGAATCTTTTGGTTTGGTTTTTGTTACCGATTAGTGTGAAAGTGGTTTGGTTTCTCAAGTAATCGGAGACCACGTGACGCCAATGTAAAGGTGTGGTGTGATATTCCTTACAAAAGCGGTCCTCGGGACCGATATGGATGGATGGGTGAGACCGAAGTTCGGCTTTTGGAGCTTAATCGCCCACGATCTTACTCGTTCGGGGGGGGCAGAGTAGAATCGTCTGGCGAGTTCATAGGAGTGGTATTTATAGAGATTCGAGTGTATCCTCACCCTCCAGAGGATGTCACCAACGTGGGGTGTGGATCATGGGAGCACGCGAGAAATATCTACATATAGGTCCGCTTTGATGATGAGGAGTGATACCGAGCAAGTAGCTTGCGTCGTGATCGATGTTGATCGGTCGGGGATTAGTGTAAGTACTCCTTCGGTCATGATTACTTATGGATAGGGAGTCTGTGTCACTGCCTGGTGTAGTTCGCGTGATGTTGCGATCTGTCTTGTGGCGCGATGTTGGCTCGTGGATGCGACCTGATATCATAGGTCGGTGCATTAGTTCCACCATGCTAAGCGCGTGCTGGATAGAGAATATCACTCCCCTACAATACACATACTTTTTAGCAAAAAAAAAACCGTTACACTTTGTCTAACATACCTAGTTTGTAACGATTGCTCTTGGTTACCAAACCCTTGTATTATTTTTTTATTTTTTAATATAATATAATCTCTACTTGCCGTGCAAAAAAATATTACATCCGTCACATTTGGCCTACAAATTGAATTCGGTTTAATATGGAAAAAATACTAAACAATTATTTTTATTTTGGTTTTTTTTTTATGAACCTCTCTTGTATTGTTGTATCCCCTACTCCTATGTTGGACAACAATGTTGCATGTTCACATTCCTAGGTTTAGGTCCTAACACAAACAAACTAACAAAGCAAAATTTGAAACAACCGTGCATACGTCATGCAATCATTCTTCAAATTTTCAACTACCGAACTGATGAAAATTATTCTAGCTCATTTCTTTCTCTCTAAAAACTCTATCGACATGCAGATCTTGGAACTTCTTTGATATCTCTAAGATGCCAAATATCATCTTCCCAAATAACCTCATTATACCCACAAAACCAACCTCTAAAACCAACTTCATTCCAATCTGGAAACTTAACATATTCCCAAAGCATATCTTCTTCTATAACACACCAGTAACTACAACTTGGCCACTCATCCCAAAACCCCGTCATTTCTTCAATCATTACCACCTTCGTCTCTTCATTTCTTCTCTCATTCATAATATTCTTCATCTTCACACCAACATCATGACTAGCAGCACTGTTGTTACTCTTCTTGGGTTTTGTTGATTTTGTTACATTTTTGAACGTCTCCTCTTCATCTCTTATTCTCTTCTTTGACATCACTTCATTATTAGAGAAAATCATTTTGAGATGTGGAATGTTTGATGTGGATGAAAAAAAGGATAATGATAGAATATTTATAGAGAAGCGCAAATGGATACCGGCCAGGATTGAGATTGCTGGCCAGCTAGGGATGTCGACGGCCTGTAACAACCGTTGATTTAACTTACATTGGTTTGGTGGTAACAATCGACGGGTGATATTATCTTTGTGTAAAATTACAATCGACGGGTAGATTGGCAAGTGGGGAATCTAGGACACGTGTAGTTGTGCATGTGAGTAAAGCTGCACAAGTGGGACAGATGCATTTGTACTTCCGGATGTTGATCAGCTGCTTCCAGGACTATGTGTATATGATTTTTTTTTTTTTTTTTTTTTTTTTTTTTTTTTTGCGATAATCTACTATTTGTATGACTCACGTAGTCTAGTCTCAAGTGGTCAATAATTCATTATTCAGAGACATTTTTTTTGCTAAAGGTAATTGATTAATAAAGAATAAGGATTACAAAAGTGTCAGATACATATTAAGAACTGCTTACAGAAGGCTACATCATAAATGTATCATTCCTAAAAACATCAATGCTCTAGTGGACAAAGCGGAAATAAGTGGTGTAGTGATTCTCTAGATTCTTCATGAAGAGTGGTCTACTATCCCACCATTTCCTTTCACCTTGAACCAAGTTAGCCCCATGTTTAGAACGCCTATCTAAGACCAAGGTTGGTCTCTCTCCAAGTGATGTGACATTGATCCATTCTCACTGTTCCTTCATAGTTTGCCACCTTCCAGGACTCTCCAATGTAATTTATTCTCCTGAAAAGCTTGGACTACCGATTTCGAATCACTCTCCACCCATATATACTTCCATCCCATTTCCAGCGCCTTGTGTACAGCTTCCACAATAGCCACTGTTTCCACCATGTAATTAGTATTGACCCCCGGACCTCCTCATTTGCACCTAAGAATTCACCCTTATAGTTTCTCATAACTATTCCCCAACCTGATCTCCCAAGATTCCCTCGAAAGCACCCATCGATTATTTACCTTTATTATTCGGGTGGAGGAAGAGTCCAAAAACATTCAATGATTTTCGGTGCTCTTCTCAGCTTGTGATAAAGATTGAAGACTCTAAGAATCTTTAAGTCATGAACCGAGTTCTCCATATGCCCTGTAGATCTGTGGTGAGCTCGAATGATTGCTCGTCTAGCTAAAAAACAAATATGCGATAAGCTTGAGTCTTTATTGTCGTAAAGCACTCTGTTCCGGTTCTTCCAAAGACTCACCATCATAGTGATAGAGCAAGCTTTCCACATGTCAAGAATGAGGGAGCTGTAATGCTTACCTTGCTGCTACACATCCCGAAATGATTCCGGGTTCTTGGAAGTGCTGAAAATGTCTCGAGCATAGTTCCAAACTGTTTTGGCCAGCTTGCATTGAAAGAGTATATGCTCTAGAGTTTCGGCTAAGTCGCGGCAAATGCAACATCTAGAGGCCGGTGCGTTTTCCGCCTTTGAGCCGATCGTCTGTTCTTGTTGCTTGTTATCGCCCGACTTCCATGCAATACCTTGAGTTTTCGGTAGAACCTTTGAGCTCCATATGAATTTACACCATCTTTGGTTTGGGTGATTTCTTTCGGATGGCATCATGCTTCCGAAACTGTGAATTTCCCATTAGAATTGCCTAACCATACCCTTGTATCCTCTCTTGCACTATTAGGGGCTCTTTGTAGATTGCCAGTTCTATGCCCATTTGCTTTGCAACGGTTGAGTCATGTTTACCGAAAAGTTCCAAGTATCTCCCAGAATACACTCATTGAGCTTTGGTGAAATTTGACAATCTCTTTGCTCTCTTCCTGAAAGAAATCGCAGAGCGTTTTATTTAACAACCAATTCTCTCTCCACAGATTGATAGAGTTTCCATTGCCCACCGTCCACCATGCAAATGCTTCATCTCACTAAGTGCCCATTTGATACCTTTCCAAACAATGGAGGTTTTGTAGTTTGACCATCCCCTCGCTCGATTGGTATATTTACCTTTCATGTATGGCCCCAATCACTATCCTCGTTAGAAGACTCCACGCTTGTTTCATAAGCATTGAGAGATTGATATCGTGTAATCTCCTTAACCCTGGTCCCCTTCCTCCTGAGGGTTTGCAAGCTTTCTCCCATGATACCGTGATAGCTTTCCGTTCTGCGGGTTTCCGCTCCAAATGAAATTTCGGATAATAAGTTCACATTCCTTTATCATCGATCTCGCCACTTGTAGATAGCCATATTATGCCGGGATGCTATTTAGAACGGTCGCAAGAACTACCGATCCTTGGAAAGATAGTAACTTCCGGCCCATCCGAAGCTTTGCTTCGATCTTATCCACCAAAGGAGCAAGTGCTACTTTCGTTAATCTCCCTTGACTAGAGGTACCCCAAGGTACTTTTCAGGCAAGGTACCTTCCTTGATTTTCAGAGTCTCCTGTATACTCTGCTTCCGTTTGGTTGTCATTGGGCTGAGAAATTTTTTGCATTTGTCTTTGTTAATGATTTGTCCCGACGAGTCTTGATATATGGTAAGAATCTTGACAATCTGTCTGATGCATCTCATGTTAGCATTACTGAATAAGAAAATATCATCTGCAAACATTAGGTGTGATGGACTGTAGTATTTACCATTAACCACCATTTGCCGAATCTTCTTCTCGTGGACAAGCTTGCTGATGTTTCTGCCTAGACAGTCCTCTGCTAATGCGAAAAGCATTGGGGAGAGAGGATCCCCTTGTTTCAGCCCTCTCTCCGCCAAAAAATGCCCTATTGGTCCACCATTGATCATTATAGACATTGAGTTGCTAGAGAATGCTCCTTGTAGCCATTGAATCCAAATGTCACAGAATCCCACATGCCGTAGGGCTGCCCACAAAAATTCCCAATCCATTGTATCAAAAGCTTGAGAAATGTCAAGCTTGATTGCTAAACTTCCTCCATGCCGAGGTGTTTGCAGCTCATTGATTAACTCGGAGGCTAACCCGATGGCTTTGTCGAGAGTTTCGTTTTGGTATGAAACCATATTGTTCCTTGCTAATGATCCTTTCAGCAATTGGGCTTAATCTTTCGGCGAGAATCTTGGTGATGATCTTGAATACAAAATTGGAGAGACAAATAGGCCTGAATTTGCTAATCTGATTGGCGTTCTTTACCTTAGGGATCAACACAATGAAGTTCGTGTTAACACTAGGGGTGACTTCGGATCGGATCGGATCGGATCGGAATTTTTCCAAAAAAAAATCGGAACCTAATATGCTAGCCAAACCGATCCAATTTTTTTTTCGATTCAAAATATATTTTCAATTTCGAACTTTCGGAAATTTCGAATAACTCGAAATTTCGAATACTTGGTAAATTTTCAAAGATCTCTTTACTTTCAATTATTTTGGAATATCATACGCCAATGTTCATTGTAGGGAGAGAAAACCATGTCCACAACACCAATGTACCAACAACAATACGCACTTGTTTATTGAGAAAACCCATTTTCATTCAAACAAATGATCCAAGAAAAAACGAGAAAAAGAACCTACAGCCACCAATAGCAAGCATTGCATTCTATTGAGGTCTGGGTATTTGTAATGTTTCAATTTTTTTTCGTGTGTGGAAATTGAAGCGTGAAGTGTCTGCATAAATAATGGATTATGGTCTTGGACTCAAAGTAGTTTTACATAATATTCTATCTATTGGAATTTGGCTTTTGGATTGGTCTGGAAGTCATTATACGACTCAATGACATTTTTTTTTCATATCATTATTGTTATGGAAGACGGTGTAATGACAGTAGAGTGGTCCAATTCAAGTGGGGAAGTAGCGGCTAGGTTATGTTTCTGTTTTGTTTTTGGAAGTAAAAAACTAGAAAATGAATGAACGGTCGAGATCTAATCAAGTGGATAGTGGGAGAAGTATATATTTTCGGAATAAATTGGCAATAATATCGGAAATTTCTGAATTTTCGAATCGGATCGGATTTTAGAATTATATCCAAATCCGATCCAATTTTTTTTCGGAATTTTCGGAAATCGGAAAATCGGCCCATGAAAACTACACCCAAAGCCAGACCAATTTCGGGTCGGATTTCGAAAAAATCGGAAATTCGGCAAAAAAAGACACCCCTAGTTAACACCCATAGGCAGCCGAGATTTGATGAAGAAATATCTTATAGCTCTGACCAAATCAGCTTCCACAATGTCCCAACATTGTTGAAAGAAAAAGCCCGTAAAACCATCAGGGCCTGGGGAGCTGTCCGCTTTAAGATGAAAAACTGCTGCCCTCACTTCTTGTGCTGATGGGATGGAAGATATTTTTGCATTATCATCAAATGAAACAGCCTGAGGCATAGTTTGAATTAGCCTCCAGTCAATCTCATGCTCCGATTTTCTGAATTTCTCCTTATAGTGGTTGACCACGAACTCACCAATCTCCTCCTGGGTATTGATTGTGTGCCCCTCATTGTTTTTCAGTTCCGAGATAAGAGATTTGCTTCTATTGGTATTCGCCATTGCATGGAAGAACTTGGTGCTTCGATCATTATCATTCTCCCAGCTGGCTCCTACTTTCTGCCTCCAGAACATCTGTTCTTGTTCTAGCAATTTCTCAACCTTGTTCTCTTGATTCACCATTTGCATATTGAAATCCTCATCCGTGTTCCCTTGATCAAAATGTTTTTGCATCAGCTCTAAACTTTTGGATTCTTCTTCCACTTGAAATTTGATGTTACCGAATATCTCCCTGTTCCAAACTTTCAAAGCACTTTTCAGCCACTTTAGTTTTTGTGTCAGGATATATATGGAGTGACCTGCCAAAGGAACATCCCAAATAGCTTTAACCGTATCTCTGAAAGATGGGTGGGAACACCACATGTTGAAGAATTTGAAGGGAACATTTTTTGGTTGAGGGATATCCACACTGCACCCCACTATAGGAGAATGGTCTGAGCATAGCCTGTTGCATACCTTATAATTCCATCCCGGGTATTTGGAGCTCCATAGAATATTAAAGAACATCCTGTCCAGTTTACCTAGAATCTTAAGTCGCCCAACTTGCTTGTTCCACCAGGAGAAGTGAAACCCATTACAAGGAGCTTCCATCAAGTGATTGGAACCAATAAAGTCTCTGAAATCAGACATCGCTGCTGTAGATGGTCGATGGCCTCCCTGTTTGTCTGAGTAACTCAGATAAGCATTAAAATCCCCAAGAATTAACCATGGAAGGTTCATGAGGCTAAACTGATGAAGATCCATCCATAGTTGCCCCCGATTCACATAACTGCAATGAGCATGAATAATGGACAAAAGCACTCCATCCACCTCCACTATTATCTGTTGATTGGAGCAACATAACAAGTTCGGAGTAGCCACTGTTGTCTTCCAGAAGAGCCAAATGTTAGGCACTCTATTCGGACTATTATTGAAGAAAAAGCAAGAACTCATTCCCAGAGATTGGAGATAGGCCTTTGAGAAATCATCAGGACTGATCATGGGCTCGGCAATACCTACTATGTCAGGATCCCATTTATTGATGAGCTTCGAAAGCCTATTTTGCGACTTGTCATTCGCAATTCCTCTGATGTTCCAAAATATGCACCTCATTGAGATCGAGGTTGTTTTATTGTGAAGGAAGGTGTAAACCACCTTTAATTATCCCTTTTGCCCAGTCCGAGATTGAGATCTGGACCTGGTAGCTGGGGGATATGTTTGTTGCAACTGCCACTGTGGTCTGTTCCGACTCCTGCAGATTAGATCAGATTCTTGTGTGTCATTCACCATCAAGCCCACAGTAGGATCATGTTCCTCTTCTATATCATCCTCCGCCATGTCTCCCCATCTTGAAGTAGGTGTTTCTGGGTCAGGAGGTTCATTTTCCTCCTCTCCAAAATGCTGTTTGCGGACGAGCATTTGTAAGACTTTCTCCGCTTCAGTCTCAACCAAAGTTTTCGCAGCGTACTCTTCATGGATTCTGGACAGTGTTGCTTCGCTGCTGCCTGCTGAGTTGGAAATATGCTCGTGCTCAGTCCCCCGGTTCAAAGATCGCCACCACCTTGTTGTCCCCCGACCGCTCGGCATTTTGCTGCTGTTGTGGAGTATGTGTACTCTGCTCTTGGTCTGCTTCCTGAGTTGCATCTCTATCTTTGCTTGTTCCCCCATTTACGTCATCACCTTGTTCAGCAGCTAGCTCCTGCTCCTCTATGGGTTGTAGTTCCTCAATCTCTAGGTTTTCAAACCTATTCTGAGTTTGTGTTTCCACCGTATGCTCATAAGATTTTGGTCTCCAAGCTGTCTCACCTTCTTTACTAGGTTCATCTTGTGCCTGTTTTCGACTTCGTTTCCTTCTTGACTTCCCTCCGTGAAACTCGGCATCAGGGGTAAGGTCAATCACAACATCTTTGCCTTTATTCTCTTTCCCTCGAGAGTTTTGCATATCCCTTTTAATTTCCTACATTCAAGAACCCGGATGCCCAACGATTTTTGCGGTGAGTACACATCTTTGGTAACTTCCGATCTCCACCACCGCCAAAACTTCACCGACTTTGTTTGCACATAAATCCGGGGGATGGGTTCCAAAGGTCTACATCTACCCGAATTTTTCGCGATAGTATCCATACTCGGCTCGGGTCTTCTCATCGATTTGCATCGGATATCCAACCCTCTTGCAATGGACATAAGTACTTTTGGTTCCCAGAATTCTTGTCCAAGTCCTCGAAACCTAAACCATACTAGGGCATGGGACTGCCTCTGACTATCCGGACTAAAGTTCAAGGCCCATCGACTTATTCTCATTGGACTTTGATCAAAGTCCCGTGCTCCCTTTCGCCCACACCCTATTCATATCCTCAGCATTTGAAAATCTCAGAAATAGATATCCTTTACCAATGGGAGTAATAATCCACTCACCTGAGGGCTGCCATATTTTCCTTGCTAGTTCCCGCACTTTTTCGATTGGGACTTTCTGTAAATCGATTCTACCCACTAAACAAAACTTACAATAGAGCAACCCCTTTTCATACGCCTTTTCTGGAATGGTGATTGCTGGGTAATCACCCATTTTCTCAGGGTTTGGTAGCTCTTGTAGTTCTACTTGTTGTTGTTGTGTGGCTTTATTTGCTGCCTCAGCATAAGAGAATTTTGGAGCTGCTTCCCGTTCCAAATTCTGACTTTGCTGATTTGGCTCTTTACCACTATCGATGCCCTGAGAGCTTGTCGTCTCCTTCGTCATGCTTCTTTCCTCCTGAAAGGCACATTCAAACTCATATATATCCATTTTAGTCCTATTTCTTTTCGGAACTCGTTACTGTTCACAGTAGAGGAGTTTACCCTAGAAGAAACTGACCATAGATAATGTAGAGACTAGCCTTTTTAGAACTTTCACTGTAAGCAGTGAAGGATTTGACCCAAAAAGGCAAAGAGAGAATGATTTTCTGGAACTAACATTGTCGATCAGTGTAGGATTTTACCCAAAATAGCTAAGAAGAGAGGGATGAGTAGATAGAGAAGAGGCTCTTATCTTTTGTTTTTGCTAAAAGCGGCAAAAATGAGAGGAGTACAGGATCATAAGCGCAGCTTATGTAACATCACACCCAATCGCACCTAATATGGTCCCCATGACCAAAACTGAACCTTCTGAACCTTCGATGCTCCCTCATTCAGAGACAAAATGAGTAGCTCTTATTAGTTGGTGGCTGCTTAGTTTTGTGATGTACCAAATCTTGCTCATGACTCATGAGTCATGACAAATCCTTTTGGCTGCCAAAAGACATTTTGGCTGTGCATGCGAAAAATTCTATGGAAACTTATAACTAGACTCTTTAGCACCAACATTCTAACCAAAATGATAGAGGTGAATGTAGTTAAAATTATATTAGATAATTTTACAGAATGAAAAACTGAATCTATTATTGATTGAATGAACTGTTACAATATTGCTAGAGTATTTATAGTGTGGCGGTTACAATGAACATCACTGTAACTGATTAACTAAAGTAAAACAGAATTGTTAACTAATTATAACTAATCATTATCTAAAGCTTGACTGTTGACTTGATTAGAATTTGTTGTCTCAATTCCCCCCCTTCAAGCTGAAGGGATTTGAAATAACTGAAAGCTTGCTAAGTAAGAAACCAAATCTTTGTATAGATAGACCCTTAGTAAAGAGATCAGCTATTTGATATTTAGTGCATAGATATCGAATTTCAAGAACGCTGCTGATAACAAACTCCTTTATGTAGTGATAATCAATTTCGACATGCTTCGTACGAGCATGAAAGACTGGATTCTTGGCTAAAGATATTGCACTAATGTTGTCACAATGAATGATTGGAGATTGAGATATTTGAATATGCATATCTCTTAACATAATGCACAACCAATAAATTTCGGCAGCTGTGTGTGCCAATGATCTGTACTTAGCTTCAGTGGAGGAACGAGCTACTGTGTGTTGTTTCTTAGCAGACCAAGATATTAAATTGGAACCTAAGAAAATACAAAAACCTGTTATAGACCTTCTGTCCATAGGACATCCTCTCCAATCTGCATCAGTATAGGCTTGAATATTCAGCGATCCTTTCCTAAACCAGACACCATGAGTTATACTGCCCTTTAAATACCTTAAGATCCTCTTAGCTACTTCCAAATGATTAGTTCGTGGATTGTGCATAAATTGACACACTAAATTGACAACAAAAGAGATGTCAGGTCTTGTCCAGGTGAGATATTGTAAACCTCCAACAATGGACCTGTTAGTAGTAGGATCTGCTAGTAATTCTCCTGCAGTGTTGTCCAATCGGCATGTAGTAGAAATAGGTGTTGATGCTAGCTTAATTAGAATTTACCATATTGGCTCTCTGAAGCAAGTCATACACATACTTGGTTTGAGATAAGAAAAGCCCATCCTGATTTTTGTGAATTTCCAAGCCTAAAAAATAATGAACAAAACCCAAGTCTTTCATAGAAAATATTCTGCTGAGCTGAGTTATGACTTGATTAAGAATGGAATTGGAATTTCCTGTAATAAGTATATCATCCACGTATACTAGAAGATAAATGATTGATATAGACTCTTCTTAATAAACAATGAATGATCAGTTTGTGAAGTATGAAATCTAATGCTAAGAAGTGCTTGAAACAACTCCTCATACCAAGCTCGAGGAGCTTGTTTGAGCCCATATAAAGACTTTAACAACTTGCATACATAGGTAGGCTTCTCTGGATCTATAAAACCTTTAGGTTGTGTCATATATACTTCCTCCTTCAAATGACCATGTAAAAAAACATTAGAGACATCTAACTGCTTTATGTCCCAATTGTACTGAACAACTAGAGAGAAGACAAGTCTTATTGTGGTAAGCTTAGCTACTAGGCTAAAGGTTTCATTATAATCAACTCCACTCTTCTGATGAAACCCTCTTGCAACAAGCCTTGATTTATGCTTATCAATAGAACCATCAGCCTTTTGTTTTAATCTAAAGACCCACTTGTTATCCACTAGATTATAAAATGGTGATGGTGGAACTAATATCCAAGTACCTGTCTTCAGAAGAGCATTGTATTATGAAACCATAGCATCTCTCCATTTAGAATCTTTCATTGCTTGAGTATGACAAGTAGGAGTAGATAGTAACTGAGATAAGGTTGCATGTATAGCATGAGGTAATGGATGTTTGCTTGTATTAAAAACTTTGGGCTTGAAAATTCCATCTTTAGCTATGGTTTTCATAGAGTGAGCATTTAAAGGAACTGAAGGTAAAGATGAAATTTCGTAAGGTGGTGTAACTTCAGGAGATGATAGTTTAGTAGATGATGTAACTTCAGGTGAAGTAGTAACAATGTTGTTTGAATTTTGAGAAGGAGAAATGAAAGTTGAAGATGGCTCACTATTATCAGAAGGAAATTTGTGAAAATAGTTAACCAAATCATTAGAGGAAGTAGAAAAATGGAGTCAGTATGAGTTTGGAAAGGAAACTCTGCCTCAATAAAAATCACATGTCTTGAAATATATACCCTTCCTGTTGATATATCAAGACATCTATAGCCTTTGTGATTAAGAGAATATCCAATGAAAACACATGACTTAGATCTAAGTTCCAACTTATGTGATGTATAAGGCCTGAGCCAAGGAAAAGATCTATAACCATAAACTTTGAGTAGAGAATAATCTGGAGTTTGTTTAAACAGTTTTTCCCAAGGAGATATATGATGCAAGGAGACTGAAGGAAGTCTGTTTAGCAAATAAATGGAAGTGGAAAAAATTTTCTACCCAATATTGTGAAGGTATGTAAGATTGAGTAATGAGAATTCGAGACATATCAAGAATGTGTCTGTGTTTTTGTTCCACAACACCATTTTGTTTGGGTGTGTGTGGACATGTGAATTGATGCATAATACCACAAGAAGAAAGAAAGTCTTCAAAATCATTACTTGTGACCTCCATTGTCAGATCTCACACATTTTATTTTGAATGAAAGAAAATTTTCAATGATAGACTTGAAAGATTGAAATGTGACAAAAAAACTTAGACTTGAATTTCATAGGATAGAACCATGTATATCTTGTAAAGTCGTCAACAATTGTAGCAAAAAATCTATAACCTTTACAAGAAGAAATAGGAGATGGCCCCCAAAGATCAACATGTAAAAGTTGCAACAGATTTACACTTTTACAAGTAGAAAGAGAGAAAGGTAACTTGGTGTTTTTGCCTAAAGCACAAGCATTACAAAAAATATTTTGCTTAAACTTTGAACTGGAATACTCTTTTCATGAATGAGTTTGCTGAGAATGGCAGGAGCTAGATGTCGAAGCCGCATATGCCAAGTTGAAGCAGTGACTTTATTGGAATAGAAAGCAAAAGGAGATTGACTGTTCTGAGAAGTAAAACGAATAGGATAAAGACCATTTTTAGTTGGCCCTTGGAAAAGAATCTTCCCCAATGCAATGTCCTTGACATAGAAAGCATTAGGAGAGAAGATTAAAACACAATTATTATCACTAACAAACTTATGAACACTTAATAGATTATGAGTGATTTTAGGAACATGTAAGATATTTTTCAGATGAAATGAATGATTAGAACTTGAAGTTTGAAAGAATGAAGAACCAGTATTAAGAATGGGCAAACCTTGTCCATTGCCGACCATGACTTTATCTGAACCTTTATAATCAGTGTGGAGATTAAGGTTGGAAAGATCAGGTGTAAGATGTGTCGATGCTCCAGTGTCAACATACCAATAAGAGTCATTACTGTTCTGCATAGAGTGAGTTGTATTGCTTGAAGAAGCACCTCCATTATCAGAGTTAGAAGTCTCATTAAAGCTAGCAAGCATGGCTAATTTAGTTGGTGGAATTCTCCCCACATAGCTATGACTCATTCTGTTGTGACAATCAAGAGCCATGTGTCCAAATTTATTGCAAATTTGACACTGCGGCCTTGTATTGTTACTGGAAGTTGAAGGATTGTTATTGTAGTGATTTGAAATTCCTCTAGAACCTCTTCCATTAGATCCATTATATTCTCCAGTAAAATTTCTTCCACCATTGTTATAGCCTATGCCATTTCCTAAGTTGTTTCCATTATAATTTCCTTTGTTGTAACTTCTACCTCTGTTGTTACCTTGACCATTTCCTCTACCTCTTTGATACTGATTCATAGCAGCAAAAGCTTGATGAATCTGTTCAGTATTCATACCAAAACCCCTGTTACTTGTTTCGAGAGTTAATTCTTGACTTAAAAGTGAACCATGTAACTCATCTAATTGAACTGGATCATTATGAGACCTTGTTCTGATAGATGTGGCAAAGGGTTTATACTCGTCAGTTAATCCACTTAAGACAAGAAAGATAACATCATCATCAACTAAGTGAATCCCAAACAAAGAAGACTATCAGTGAGTATTTTGATCTGTTGAAGATACTCACTCATTGGTGTTGATCCTTTCTTTATGTTTTGCAGCTTTGTTTTAAGTTAACTAACATGAGCCCTTGATATAGTAGGCAATATCTTCTCTAAAGTTAACCACAAAATCCTTGAGGTGGATAAACCAACAATATATGGAAGTAAGTCTTCTGACAATGTGGCATTAAGCCAAATCATGAGCATCTGATCTCTTTTCATCCAGGCAATATAGGCTGGGTTTACAACATTCGTAAAGCTACCATTTCCATTATTATGAGTAAAAAATTTAGAGGAACAAGAATCTGTACCATCAATAAGACCATGAAGATCATATGTATTGAAAATTGGTAAAAAAAAGAGACCTCCATTGAAGATAATTTTCCTTCTTGAGCTTGATTGGCACCATATTTGTAATATTCTGAAAAGAGTATGAGGCTGATTGTTATGGTGGTGCAACCATAGGAATATTCATATTCATCATGTTAACTGGACTTGCAGCTTGATTACTGAAAGAATTAGCTTGACCATTTGCTCCAAGAACAACATTAGAACCAAGAACACCATGTGAACCAACGCCATATGAACCAAGAACACCATTAGAACCAAGAACACCATTAGAACCAAGAATATTTGGATTCTGAGTATTATAACCATAATTCTTATTAAAGAAACCATTAATTTGTTGATTTTGATTGTTAAAACCACCAAATTCTTGAAATGAAGATGGATTTTGACTGTTGAGATCACGAATTTGAGAGTTTGAACTCAGATTTGGATTTGAAGCTAAAGCTGATAATTGAGCATCAACGATTGTGCTTGAGACTGGAATTTGAGCATCAGTAACAGCATTGATTGTAGTTTCAGCTGGAATAGAAGCATCAACAATTTGATTTGTGGTGTTTTGTTGATTTTGATCGATGATCGATGAAGAAGGAACATTGACTTGATTTGTTCGTGCCATTTGAACCCTAGAGATTGATTTTGATAATGAGGGCTCACCTCAAAATTTGATCGTCACCTATTGAAGGTGTTTGGCTACGATACCAAGATAATTTTACAGAATGAAAAACTGAATCTGTTATTGATTGATTGAATGAACTGTTACATTGCTAGAGTATTTATAGTGTGGTGGTTACAATAATCGTCACTGTAACTGATTAACTAAAGTAAAACAGAATTGTTAACTAATTATAACTAATCATTGTCTAAAGCTTGACTGTTGATTAGAATCTGTTGTCTCAATATATTATCTTTTCAAAACTAAAAATTTTGTATCAATTTTGTCTAGGTAAGGATTTGAGATTTAAATTCAACACCTTGAAGTTTGAACTTAATACGGTACTTCAAAAGCATCCTACTATGAAACTGATACAAAAACAAATTGCGGACTAGAGTCTGATCATATCTGCTTGTTCAAAATGTAACACGTTCGGTTCGTAACTTGGTGGCCCTACTACTGCATGAAATGCTGCGGAATATTGTGAAATTTTACAATCTAGCATTCTAGCTAAACTTTTATAAATCGAGTGTAGAATGTTGAAATTTTTGACTCTGCAATGTGCCGACAGTAGTTGATATTTAGATTTTCGGTCAACTTAACGCAATTTCAGGGGTTGGTATTTTCTATGGCACCAATATTTCGAGCAGAGAATAACTCGTGGAGTGTAACCTCTAAAGCACGGACCGCACCAACCCATAGGCTGTGTCCGCGGTCGGACAAGCATAGAATGCGGATGCGGACACGGACGCAGCATGGACGCGGTCAACTAAACTGGATATGGGTCAAGACGCAGTCCGGATACGAGTCAACATGGTCAGGACGCAGATTTTAACCCTAAAAAATAAAAAATAAAAAATAAATCAAAATAATATTAAAAAACTCAATTTTTCATTTTTTGTTGTATTAAGACTTATGACATATTTTTAAAGTTTGATAATGAAATATTAAACTTAATTTTGTGGCTACATATCTTTAATAGTTTTGAACTTATGAATGTTGATACATTTAATTTAGTTTTTAATGTTCAATTTATATAAAATAAAATTATAAATATTAATTAATTTTTAGGTCCTTTAATGCGTCCGCATCCTACATATTTAGATATAACCGAGTCTCAACATCTGTGTCCGCATCCGCGTCAATGTCCTCGTCTGCATCCGGGTCTATACAACATAGAATGTAACTGTGTAAACTACTAGTAACTGTCAAACAAGCGGGAAGGCTAAATTTGTATTAAACAAAAACTCCTTTTAAAAAAAATGCAAAGATCACAAGAATACCAAGAAAATGAAATTCGTCTTTGAGAAGTTCGTAACCTTGATTTATTCGATGAAGTCAACTTTGGACTTATCTTGTCCTTTTTTTTTGTCTCTCTTTCCTCAACCTCAGTTTATCAACTCTTTAATATTCCACTTGAAAATAGACTTTGATCAGTATTCACGTACTCCAAGCAAGGCTAAGTTGTTGGCTTCACAAATGGAAAACTGCATATTACCATGTCCACTATAAGGTAGTAATATTCTCATTAAAGAATATTAAGCACGCGTTAAGCATAAGTAGAGATTGTAACGAACTCAGGACATCGTCTTCCAAGATCGACTTGCGAGCAGCTCGCTTCATGTAGGTGGTACACTTCAACTCGCTTAAAAACGCTCCAAGACGACTGAACGACCTAGCGCAGAACGCTTCGAATAAAGACACTTTCCCTAATCTAAGGGTAATCACCCAATGATCACCGCATTTCTACCAGAACCAACCTAACACACATTCATAATCTCCACCCTACATATGTATAAGAGAGTACATGTGTCTCGAAAATCAATACTCTCTTATGCCTATAAATACCACCTAGATGAACTACATGAGACCTGATTTTTCTCTACCCCCATAATTAAGAGAAGATACGTATGCAGCTCGCTCCTTAGCGAACTCGGTCTTCCCAAATCCAAACCCCTTCTTCTTCTTCCTATATATGTAAAAGAAAAACTCGCCTTTACATCCACCATCCAAAGTAAAAAAATTATCTTCTATTTTAATAATGAAATTTCAATGTCAGTTTGAAGCTATGCTATATCTGCTCGTAGAACAATACAGCTATGGAAAATGTTTGTACTTTTCTTTTTCTTTTTTAAAGAAATCACCCAAGAAGAGGGTGGGGGTTTGGCAGGACCCCTACCAGTTTATTAAAATAAATCAAATGTTTGTACTTAACAGCCTTAACTTAATCCTTGATATTTTGAGATTTAAGGAATTTTCAGTGTGATGAGTTGAAAAAAGTAGACTGAATGAATCTAAATATCGACATGAGTTTTGGCTGAAAATCGCGTCATATTAAGAAATTATACTAATCTTGTATGCAATATGAATGTTGATTCTCAAATTAAGTGAACATTATAGTGATGTGTGTATTGGGGTTGTGTACCATGATTTGATGTATTTGCACTTGATATTTTTATTTTTGTTAAGTAAAATGATTTTTTGTTTAAATTTACCTATCTACAATCGTTGGCAACATATGCAGTCACAAAAAATTGATATGGAAGGTCCATTTCGGCTGCTATATTTCTCAAGTAATGGGGATATGGATGGCGTTATGCAAGAGATTGAGAAAGGTGTATCACCTAATCTAGCTGATAATGATAAGAGAACGGCACTTCATTTAGCATCGTGCGAAGGTTACACTGAAGTTGTTAACGTCCTTCTTGAGAAAGGAGCTGATGTGAACTCGATTGATTGCTGGGGACACACCATAAGTTCTTATGGCAGAGCTACTTATTGATAGTACTCCTCTTGCCATTTTTTACAATTTTTATTTATTCATTACCATTGGCATAGTTAAATGGTAAGAATTAGGATTTAGGAGAAAAATACGTGTTCAAAGAAAGTTGATAAAAAGAAACATTAATGTAAAGGAGCGTTTTGGTATTTTCTTTACATACAAAGGGGAAAGATGGAGAACGGATTAGAATATGGTTAAGACCAAGTTCGTCGATGAGCGAACTGCCTACGTATCTTCTCTAGATTCTGAGGGGAGAGAAAAATCAGGTCTGGCGTAATTCATATAGAGAGTATTTATAGGTGATCCAAGTATCCTCACCCAACACGTATAAAGAACAACACAGATATAGGGTCAAGATTGTGGAGGCGTGTGAGAACTGTGTTTATAGGTCTGCTGTGATGATGGGGATTAGTAGCCTGGCTTAGTAGCTTGCGGCAGTGGTTAATAGCTGGCAGCAGTGATTTGCGTACGTGTAGATTCCTTCATGATTACTTCTAGAAGATAAGATGAATCACGTTGTAGATCGGTCTGTATGATGATACGAACTGTTATGGAGCGATCTCGTAGCGTGTTGATGTGAGCTGGTGACATAGGTTGGCGAGGTGTATCAGAGATCGGTGCGGTATTTCCACCATGCTGAGCACGTGCTTGATATTCTTGAAGGAGAATATCACTCCCTTACACAGCCCCCTTTCAGTAGGTCGTGTTGCTCATTGAAGCGAGCTGCTGAGAGAAACCATTAGCGTGTGTGGAGTATGGCGGCAGAGCGAATCTAGTGGAATTGGAAATACCCAGCGAACTGTGGGGATCGCTCCGTACTATCTGGTGATCTGATGGGTGAAACATCTGACACGTGGACAACACATGAGCAGATCTGAGTAGTTGCAGAGAAAATATGCCGCCCCATTTTTTGAGATTTGAAAAGACAAGACAGCTTGTTGGAAGCTGTGTGCGGCTAGGGCTAGGGTGCCATCATAACGCCTTGGGAACTGGAGGGGCGGTTATACAAAAACTACGATGGCTCTCTGAAACACCATTTTGTTGCTTCACTCTACAGAAAACCTCCCTACACTCAGTTTGTTTAGGTTAGTTTTCTATCATTGTTGATCTTCTGCTCCTTGTTACGCTTTTGCTCTTAGATATTAAGTTGTTAGGTCGTTTGTTTAGCTGCTTGTGGCTAAAATTGTGAGAGACAACAAAAAAAATGTCTGACTCAGACGATACGCGATCTAATGAAGTTCGCGAAGTTTCTCTTGGTTGGGATGAGACGGAGGAAGAGAAGGAAGAGTCGGTGTGTGGGGTAAGCGAGGGTGGTGATGAAGATGAGGAAGTTGAGGAGGCTGAAAGTGGGGAAGATGTGGCTCGATCTACGTCTGTGGTTGCTGAAGCTAGCACTTCAGGTCGCTGTGAGAGGTCGTCTTCTAGCGGGCTGCCGCCTAGGGCTGTAGACAGACACGCGTTGAGGGTGCTCCCCTATTTAAGGGAAAAATATGGGATAACCGTAAGCGGTCTGGAGATCCATGAACCCGACTAGGACGCTCGGTTCTATAGTAATAAGTACACCCCCACCGAACTATGGGGTTATAATCTGTGAGGGGCAGCTGAGGGCGTACATGACGATACCTTTCTCGAAGCTGGTTTGTGAGTTCTTGAACCACTGTGGCAAAGCGCCTGTTCAGTTTATGGGTAACACGTGGTGGTTGTTCAAGGTTTTTGACCTGTTGAACGCCAGCGATGAATACCGGATAGAAGTCGCTGATATTATTGAGCATTTCTCATTAAAGCGATCTCGGGCGCTTAACTTTAGCTTGCAAACCCGAGCTAAGCTTTCGAGCGTTCTGGATGGTGTGAGTAACGAATCTTGGGATAAAAGACCGTTCCACGCTTGTTGGAAACACCGCGGCGAGTGGGTTGGTGTAGAAAATAAAATATGCGACTTTATTGGTGGGTACCAGTACATCTATATGAGAATCTTGATCTTGCGTTGGTCGATTTTGTACTGATATTACTATTTCGTTGTCTATGCAGATATCGCCTTAGAAAAGGAGACGAGCCGAAAAGTGATTTGAGAAGTTCGCTAGGTTGACGCGAGCTGAGAAACAAGCGAAGCTTCCGGAAGTTGCGCATTTCTTTAAAGAACGGGGAGGACCCGCGATTAGAGAGAAGAGGGAAGTGCAAAAGAACAGGGCGTGGGGTAAGGTGAGTGGGAAAGCATCGAGGAAGTCTGTGATGGAGAAACGTAAGAGTAATTTGGTGACGAGGGAAGATAGGAACCGAGGCCGATCATCGGGTGAACCGACCACTGGAGGGCCGCGTCACGGGTCCGAGTTGGGAAGGGTCAAGAGGACGCTCCATTCAACTTCTCTTTGAAATCCCTGAGTGCAGTCGCTTGCCGACAAGGAAGGGTAACAATCCGGAGTCTCAACCTTCCAAGGTCACGAGGGTAGCTGAGACCGCACTGGGGGGTGGTGAAAGACGAACCGAGGGGAGGGCGGCTCGTAGCTCGAGGGAGAGGCCGATGCCCGACTTCAGCGTTCTAGGTGAGGAGACCACGGAGGTTGCTCCGACCAGGATTGCTGGAGATACTTTCGGAAAGATGAAGGGGAAGGCTGTTATGAAATAGATTGGTAAAGGGCACTCCAGTGGTGGGAAAGACGAGCTAGAGCATAATCTGATGTATGTGGATGAGGTGTCTGGCAAAAAGCGTTATGTGAAGAGGTCGGACTGTAACTACAAATCCGCACCCATTGCTGCTTGTTTGCTAGAGGGAATGACGCTGGACGGTGATAGGAAAGACCTAGATTCAAAGGAGCTGGAGTCGAATCTGAGGGGGATGGATAAGGCGTTGTGCATGGTGAGTAGCTCTTGTGCTATGAATTGTCTGCTTTATTGTGCTTTATGTTATTGCTTGATGCTAACGTGATATACTGTGGGAGTTGTCGCTTGACTGATTCTTTGGGTGTCGAAATTGAAGATGGCTGCCTTGGATCGCCGAAGCTGGAAAAAACCGAGGTCGAAGTCATTTGAGGACGAGCGCATCGACTCTTCGGCGAAAGAAGCGGTCGGAGAAAAAACGGATGTTGTGGAAGACCAGGCCGACAATGCTAACGTTGGAAAAGACGTCAGCTATCAATGAGTCAGTCGGGCTGAGGCATGAAGTGGACGACCTAAAGAAGAAGGTAGCGACCGCAAATGCTTATGCTGAAAGGTGTAAAACTACCGCGCTGCAGGCGAAGGACGCCTATCTTACTATCCGTGCTGAGATAGAGGAGCTGGAGAAAAAATATTATGATCTGCAAGAGGAACGAGGCGTGGGGCTCACGAGGCGTCGTAAAGCCGCCAAGATTTCGAAGATCAATCGTTCCGAAGTTGTGCTTCCTTCGCTTCATCGATCGCGGTGATTGAGCGGCCTCGATTAATCGCCTCTAACCGGATCTGACCGTGACTAATGCAGCTGTAGCGACCTCTGGTGACCCGGGCTAGTCGCAAGTTTTGGATACTCTTTTCAGTGAAAGTTTTGACCATGTTGTTTAAAGATGGTCGTATAAATATGTGTTTGTATGTGGCCTTTGGCCTGAAACAATAGAGCTGGTTTCCTGGGGTAACCTGGGCAGTTCGTCTTTCTTTATGTTTGTGACAACAATGAACTACTTGGCTTCCTTGAATGTATTAGGGAGTTCAAGTAGTGATGACTGATGGCTAAGCGGGGTTTGGATTTCCGAGTAGACTTCAGTATTTCGGTTAGTCGGCGTAACCGGGGTTTCTTGTAGTTGTCAGTTCGCTCATTTGCATGTATGGGAAGTGTGCTGCTAATTTTGTTCAATTATCTTTGTGTAACATATGTCTGATTGCATTGTGTGAACGTATGACGGTTGTTGCGATTGGTTGTGAGAGTGATATAGGTTACTCGACATGTGCATTTGTTGATCTGTCTTGCTTGTTATTTGATTTAAGCGTTGTAGGTTGCATTTATCTTGAGGACGCTTGGAGCATTCTATAAAATTTGTAGTCACTTGAGCTTCTGATCGCGTGCTTTGGCGATGTATGAATATGAGCGGTCGGGAAATATGAAATGATGGCTGCCAGGTGGCCTGCCATTTGGCGTCTCGATGCCATTATGACTTGCCTTGGGAAGAGACGTTTCTTGGGCATAAATAGAACTGTTTCGAGAATCTGAAGAGTATTTGCTCGTCTCTTTCCTCAAGTTGCTCTGCTCTCTTAGACAGTGTTGGTTTTCTTTCCTCTATTGATCATCTCAGGTACGTGTTTGGGTTGCTTGGTTCTTTGTTTGTCCTAGTAACCTTTGTTTGTGTAGTGGCTCGCTGATGATTGGATGTGTTTGTAGATTTTAAAATGGCGAGACGTCATGTAAAGGCTGTTGGTGGTAGTGAGGGGGCAAGGGAAACTTCTCCCCTAGTGATGGAGGAGATGGAATTCCGACCCTATCCTCTTGGGAACCACGGTAAGCGTAGAGCTAATGATTCTAACACTAAGAAAGGCAAGCGTGCGAAGGTGGCGGGAGGTAGGCGACCTGGGGGGGTTGTGTTCAGGTCTCCGAGTCGCGGAGGGGGAGACGATCTGGGGCAAGATCGCCATGCTGCGTCTAGCAGCTCGTCCCTGTGTCGTGGTGATGTGGGGAGCGACTTCTACTACGTTGGGCATACGGGGAAGAAGCGCATGGTGAAGCGTTCTGATTGTAGCTTCTACTCGGCCTCTATAGCGAGCTGCCTCCTAGAAGGGATAGTGCTCGATGGTGATAAAGCCGAGCTGGAGAGTGAAAGTTTGGAGGCGACCCTGAAGACCACCGACGTGGCTTGTTGTTTGGTAAGTTTTCTATTTGTATCTTTTATTGTGGCTTGAATGAGGACGGTTAAACATTAACATCCTTTGTGCAGTTTTTGGCAGGGTATGATAGGTTGAAGCGTACTGTTCAATGTCCTGGTAGTAGCGATGGTGGCGTGGCTGAGCTGGCTAGGATGCGTGCTGCTTGGCAAGTTAATAAGAAGAAGCTGACATCCCTAAGGAACAAGCATCATGAGACACTGAAGGAGAAGACTGTATTGGTGAACTTAATGATGGACCTGCAGAAGCAGCTGGCGTCCGTGACTGAGTATGCCTAGTGTCAAATGGTGGCTCGTAAGGTGCAAAAGAAGTACGTATGATCGAACTTGTGAAGATCACTCTGTGTTGGCGGAGTTGTACGTGGAGCTACTGGAGAAGCATGACTAGGAAGCTGAAGACGCCGCCGCCCTTGTTGTTACCCGTGATGCGAGTCATCTCCTCTCTACCAGTGCCGCGCCAAGGGATAAGCATGTTGTTGCGGATGCAGGACGATGATTTTTTGAACTTCTCTCTATAAGTGTTGAAAATGATTGTTTTGTTTGAATGTGTTATAACTTTGCCTCTCTGTAAGAGAGTTAACAATAGAGCTGGTTTCTCAGGCTTGCCTGAGCAGTTCGCCTTTCGGTATAGATACTTGACGAGCTGGTTTCCACGAAAGTGGCAGCTCGATGTTTTTCAACACTTGTAAGAACTACCGATCTGGATTTCCTAGGTAAACCCAGCAGATCGGTGAATGCGCGAACTAGTTTTCAGGCTTTAGGCCGGCAATTCTATTAACGAATATGTATGGAATGCATGCTTTTGCTTATGCTTGATTTCTTGTAGCTAGTGTTTCATTTATAATTCTTGTTATATATAGTGGCTATGGAGCCTGAGATTTAGTTTAAGAAAGTATTATGCTTGTTAAGTATTGCTCAAGAGAGCGATCTCACTAAGCTGATCCTAGAAGTATAGGTCCTCGACTAGTGAGAATTAGGGAAGCCATGAAGCCTGTTAGCTCGAGAGAGCGTCTTGCTCGTGGAGAGCATATTTAACTTGCGAAAGCGTATAGCTCACTAAGAGTGTTTTGAGCCTAAGAAGCTATACTACTCACTGAGAGCGCATTTAGCCTCTGAAGGCGTAGTGCTCACTAAGAGCGTATTTAGCCTCTGAAGGCGCATCGCTTCACCGAGCATATGTAGCCTCGGAAAGGCGTCATCGCTCATCGAGGCGATTTAGCCGAAGGCGCATCGCTTCATCGATGTAGTATTTAGCCTCTGAAGGCGTGATTTAGCCTCTGAAGCATCGCCACTCGAGGCGTATTTAGCCTCTGGCGTCTCGCTGTTGAGAGGTTCTCACGGAGTTGATCCTAGAAGTATAGGTCCTCAACTTAGAGAGATTCGGAGAGGCTATGAGCGTGTAAGCTCCTGAGAGCGTTCTGCTCGCGGAGAGCGTATTTAACCTCTGAAGGCGCATCGCCATCGAGGCGTTCTCCACGGAGTTGATCCTAGAAGTATAGGTCCTCAACTTAGCGAGATTTGGAGAGGCTATGAGCCTGTAAGGTCCTGAGAGCGTTCTGCTCGTGGAGAGCGTATTTAGCCTCTAAAGGCGTACTACTCACTGAGAGCGTTGGATGTTATGGGAGTGCTAGAAGTGCGCCTGTACTGGTGGTGCACTTGGTGCAAGTGCGGTTTTGTCGTAGATGTAATTGAACAGAGTGGTTGACAATACAAATATAATTAAACTACCTTAATTGACAAGGATTAAAAAACATGACTGTGTACAAGACTGCATCTTTATTGATAAAATCTCTTTAACAAATAAGTGTTCCAGGGGCGTGGTAGTGGTTTCCCTTCTTGCGTCTTGATCCAGTAAGCCCCGGTGCCAACAACTCGGTCTACTATGTAGGGTCCTTCCCATGTTGGTGCTAGTTTGGAGTCATCCTGAGTCTTTTTCAGAACTAGATCACCAGGTTGAAAGGATCGAGGATGTACTCATTTGTTTTAAGACCTTTTTAGAATCTATTGATACGATGCCACTCTGATAGCTGCCAGGTCGCGGCGTTCCTCCAGCAAATCAACCTCACGAGCCAAGACGGAGTCGTTGCGTCCTGATTCGACGAGTTCTGATCGAGTCGTGGTGATTGTCAGCTCGATGGGAATAACGGCTTCGGTGCCATAACATAGGGAGAATGGTGACTCGCCAGTGCTGGAGCGAGCTGTGGTGCGATGAGCCCACATAATATTCTCTAGCTGGTTTGGCCATTGGTTCTTGTTCTTTTCAATCTTTTTCTTTAAGTTTTCTAAGATTGCTTTGTTACTGGCCTCTGCCTGACTATTGCTCTGAGCGTACTGGGGAGTGGAGAATGCATGAACTATCTTCCACTTGGCTAGAAATTCTTTGACTATTTTGCCCTTGAACTGGGAACCATTGTCTATCACCAGGGTGTGCGGCAAACCAAATCTGATGATAATATGAGTTCAGATGAAGTTTATGACATGTGACTCTTTGACATGTGCTAACGGAATTGCTTCGACCCACTTAGTGAAGTAATCGGTTGCAGCTAAGATGAAGCGGAAACTGGTGCTTTTCTGTGGGATGAATGGTCCCATGATGTCCATGCCCCACATGTGAAATGACCAAGGGCTCGCAATGCTAATCAGCTCGCGAGTTGGTTGGATGATGTTGTGGCCGAAGGTTTGGCATTTGACTCACTTTAGGACATGTTTTGGCGTCGATCTGCATGCGGGGCCAAAAGTATCCTTGGGAGATCGCTTTGTGGGCCAAATAGTGCCCTCCAGCATGGTTGCCACACTCTCCTTCATGAATTTCTGTAAAAATTAACTGACCTTGTTCTGGGCTTATGCACCTCAAAAGAGGTCTGCCAACGGATTTCCAGAATAACTTGTTATTAACCAAGCAATAACGGCGAGCCATATATGGGACTTGTCTGGCTTTAGCACGCTCTTCTGGGAGTGTACCGTGCTGAATGTATTCTACGATGGGTTGCATCCACGTCTGCCTCATCTGAGTCTCAGAGAGTGGGCATAGGTCGTTGATTTCTAAAACATAGTCCTTTCGGTATGCAGGTCGGTCAACTACCTCAATTAATAGTTATCTCGGGGCGCAGTTCGGTGTTTGAGTAGCCAAGTAAGCTAAACTGTCTGCGTGACGGTTCTCATCACGCAAAAAGTGGTGTATGGTGGAAGAAGGAAGTAACTGATTAACAACTTGAAGATATTTAGAAAGGTTACCTTCATGGGTAGTGTACTCTTTAGCAATCTGGCGAACGACCAGTTGCGAGTCACTAAAGACCTGCAGATCTTGTACACCGAGCTGTAGCGCCATTCTGAGTCCCATGATTAATGCCTCGTACTCCGCCTTATTGTTAGAGGTCGCAAAGTCGATGCGAACGGGTTTCTCCACCATTGTTCCATCTGGCGACGCTAAGAAAACTCCTATTCCACTCCCTCCGGGGTTGCTAGAGCCATCCACAAAGAGAGACCAGATGGTCTTGTCGTTTTGCTGTGAGGGTAAGATGTCTGCTTCTGGTTCCCATTATAGGTCGTCGACAGGGAAGTCGGCGAGGAAGTCTGCCACGACCTGTCCTTTCTGCAAGGTGCGTGGGATGAACTCGATGTGATGTTCCCCGAGTTCTTCAGCCCATACAGCCATGCGAGTTGTCTTGTTCTCCTTATGAAGGATCTTCTTCAACGGGAGGTCGGTGAGTACTTTGATTGGGTGCGCTCGGAAATAAGGCCTAAACTTCTGGGCGGAGTATAATAAGGCGAGTACTGCTCTTTCGATGTAAGAGTAGTTCTTTTTGGCGGGAGTTAGCGTCTTACTTGTGAAGTAGATAGGCTTCTCGGAGTTATTATCCTCTTTGAAGAGAACCGAACTGATAGCGAAGTCTGATATGGCGAGATAAAGCCCCAGCGTTTCTCCATCTGTTGGTTTAGTTAGGACAGGAGGGGTTGTGAGATACTCTTTGAGGGTGGAGAACGCTTGGTGACATTGATCGTTCCATGAGAACTACTCGCCTTTTTTGAGAAGTTGTAGAAACGGTCTGCACTTGTCTGATGCTCTGGATATGAATCGGTTGAGTGCAGCGACCATGCCTGACAACTTCTGTATTTGCTTTTTTGTTTGCGGGTCGGGCATATCCAAGAACGCCCGAATTTGATCTGGGTTAGCTTCTATCCCGCGCTGTGAGACCTGATAGCCCAGAAATTTGCCTGAGGACGCTCCGAAAAGGCATTTTTCTGGATTCAGCTTCATGCGAGTTTGGTGTAACCTGGAGAACGCTTGCTCAAGGTGAGTGAGGTGGTCACCTGCTTTCTTGCTCTTGATGACTATCTCCTAATATGTCCTGGAACATGTCTATTACCAGTCGTTGATACGTCGCTCCAACGTTCTTGAGGCCGAACGGGAGGACGTTGTAGCAATAAATGCCCTGTTCTGTAATGAAGGACGTCTTCTCTTGATCTTCCTCAGCAATTTGTTTTTGGTTGTACCCACTATAGGCGTCTATGAAGGAGAGGAGCTCATGGCCGCAGGTCTGGTCCACAAGTTGGTCGATCCTTGGTAATGAGAAGCTGTCTTTAGGTGTTTCTTGGTTGACGTTGGTGAAGTCAACGCAAAGGCGAACCATGCCCTTCTTCTTTGGAACGGCCACTATGTTAGTGATCCAATCGGGGTAGCCGACCTTCTGGATGAAACCGACTTGCTTGAGCTTGTCAACCTCGTCGTTGATTGCTTTCTGAAACCGTAATGATAGTTTCCTAGGTCGCTGTCGAACTGGTCAAGCATTAGGATTAACATTTAATCTATGGCATGCAACGCTAGGATCTATACCCGGAACATCAATATACGACCAAGCAAAAACATCTTTATTCATGGATAAAAAGTTTACAAGCTGGGCTTTGAGTGTGGGGTCGAGGTTAGCCCTTACATAGACAAACTTTGGATCATCGTCTGTTTCTAAGTTCACTTTTGCCTCTCTTCGGCTTGTACTATGTCATGTGGTAGGTGAACGTCCTGTGGGGGACTGCTCTCTGTAGTTGCTTTGTCGGTCTAATGAGTGATGGGAGTTTTGCAGAGGCGGAGCTTTTACGTGGTTACGACAACGAAGTCGAGATGACTTTCGTGGTCATAACAACAGAGGCCGGAGTACTTGCCTGAAGCTGTATTGGTTGTATGGGATCACGGGGGGGCGACCTCACGGGTCCGCGAAGGTGGGAGGGCCGACTGCGATGGCGACCTTTGGGGAGTCGACAATTGAATCGATAACTCGCCAGTAGTGACGCCGGTCCGGATAGATGGATAGACCTTCTTGCTGGAGCCCCCAACGTCCTGAGTTGGTACGTTGCCTCTGACCTCAGCGACCAAGTCTTTGGCCATGGTGTAGCTGGTGGGCTCATTTCTTATGCTGATAGGGGGTTCGGCTGTTTTACTCGCTGAGAGGATTTGATTACATTGATAGGCCTCGAGTTGGTTGCTTTGAAGCTCCATCATGCCCCTAGGGCCTGGAAAACGAAGGACTTGATGCAGTGTTGATGGTACGGCCTGCATTTGATGAATCCAACGCCGTCCTAGGATGGCGTTGTAAGACAACTTGATATCTAAGATACTGAAATGTGTATTGAAGCTGACTTTGTCCTCTCGTGATCCTACTGAAACTGGGAGTATAATATCCCCAATTGGGTCGGCTCTGGAGCCATTGAACCCATAAAGAGGAGCAATTGGATCTATGAAGACTGACTTGAGGAAGTTCATCTCCTGTACTGTGTGGTAGAACGAAATGTCACATGAGCTACCAGGGTCGATCAGAACACGCTTAACTGTCCAATCACTGATTTTGATGTGGACTACAAGCGCGTCATTGTGCGGGAGACAAACTTTGTTGAGGTCGGCTGTTGTGAAAGTGATGTCTCCTGTGCTACGAGCTGAACTTCGCGGGGCAGGTGCTGCTTGTGAGGAGAAATGGTAAACTTCTTGAAGGGACCCATGCGCCGTCTTTTCTCTCTGGACGAACTAATCGAGTCGTCAGGGAAAGTGATCATATGAATAGTTTGTTCATTGTCGCGATCTGATGAGTGCAAGCGGTGCTCGTGGTGAGAACGGTCTCTGGGACGTCCTCTACTGCAAGATCGAGTCTGATCGTTGTGGCGATCAAGGTGGGGTGGAGTTCGGCTGCGCAGCCTGGCCTACGAGCCATCAGTTTATAGCGCAGATCGCCATCTGGTATGTTTGTGTACTGCTTGATATGTCCAGCTTCGATGAGGTCTTGAAAGTAATGCTTTAGCCCCCAGCATACATCGGTCTCATGACATTTTGCTCGATGAAAGGCGCAGTATGGCTTGTCATGTCAATCTGCTGGTTGATGTACATCAGGTCGGTAGTATGCAGCTCACTTGATCTTTTCCAGTATGCAACTGGGAGATCGTGTGAGGACAGCGAACTCACGATCATTGTTCATCCGGTTTCCTGTCTTCCATTCTTGCTGTTGTGGCTGTTGTCGAGGTCGCTTTTTTGAAGCTGAGGGGTCATCGGAGATTGCTGCGACCTCTTTTTCTTCTTGTAGGCCTTGGCGCCTCAGTCCTTCTTGTAGCCTAATGTACTTGTCCACACGAGCATATAGCTTGGACAGCGTCTCTGGGGCATTCCTTCATCAACAATCTGGCGAGTGTCATGTTGCGCACGCGACAGGCGTTGAAGAATGCCAAGGTGGCAAATGATTCTTTCAGACCGGCTTCCATGCATAGTAGTTCTGCTTTGAATCGGCCCAGAAACTCCCGAATGGTTTTGTCTTCGTCCAGTGAGAGCTGGAACAGCGAATCGAGATCATCTTTCTTGCGTCTGTTGTGGACGTACTGACTAGCAAACAAATCGGTGAGTTGCTCGAAGGTCTTTATTGAGTCTGATTCAAATGAAAAGAACCAATCGAGTGCGCCATCTTTGAGACTGGCGGGAAACAGACGACAATGAAGATGGTCAAACTCAGGTGCGCTGTAGAGTGCCAGGCTTTGTATGTAGCGGGCTACATGCTGGCTAGGACACGCGCTGCCATCGTACATTGGAAAGCGTGGTTGTATGAAATCTGGAAGAGAAGCTCTGCTTAGTACTTCGGCAGTAATCGGAGACGTGCGGTATGTCTTCAGCATTTTCTGGATGATCTAGGTGGCGTCTTTCTTGACAGCATTTTGGTCGATTCGTTGTGACAGTTCGTTGATCTGTTGATTAACTTCATTGATGTCGTTGTCTGCTAGGGGAGGAGGTGGAGTTTGAGTATCGACTTGCGTTCGAAGTAAGACGTTCTCCTGCCTGAGCAGGGTGATTTGTTCGTTCATCGTTCCTAGCTGACCAGCTAAACTCTTGATTTGAGCTTCGAGGCTTGCCATGCTTCGTGGGCTTGAGAATTTTGGTTTCTGGTGTGAGGACTTGTTAGGTGGTTTCTAAAGAAATCGAGACCACAGACGACGCCAATATAAAGGAGCGTTTTGGTATTTCCTTTACATACAAAGGGGAAAGCTGGAGAACGGATTAGAATATGGTTAAAGACCGAGTTCGTCGAGGAGCGAACTGCCTATGTATCTTCTCTAGATTCTGGGGGGAGAGAAGAATCAGGTCTGGCGTAGTTCATATGGAGAGTATTTATAGGTGATCCAAGTGTATCCTCACCCAACACGTGTAAAGGACAACACAGATGTAGGGTCAAGATTGTGGAGGCGTGTGAGAACTGTGTTTATAGGTCTGTTGTGATGATGTGGATTAGTAGCCTGGCTTAGTAGCTTGCGGCAGTGGTCAGTAGCTGGCGGCAGTGATTTGCGTACGTGTAGATTCCTTCATGATTGCTTCTAGAAGATAAGATGAATCACGCTGTAGATTGGTCTGTATGATACGAACTGTAATGGAGCAATCTCGTAGCGTGTTGATGCAAGCTGGTGACATAGGTTGGCGAGGTGTATCAGAGATCAGTGCGGTATTTCCACCATGCTGAGCACATGCTTAATATTCCTGAAGGAGAATATCACTCCCTTACAATCAATAAGAATATTAAGCATTGAGAATAAATTGATCCGTGTTAAACTCAAACCACACTGGTCCATGAACTTAAGCTAGTTCAAGTGACAAACGACGGGACAAATTACAACATATATATTCGTAGTAGAAATATAGTTCTGTTAGGGGGTTAGAGCATCTCTAGGTGGTGGTAGCATACTCTTCATATTTGAAGAATGCGAATGAAGAAACTGATCGCAAATTTCGACCAACTCTAGGTGGTCGCAAAATTTCACCAACTCAAATTTGGAATAGGACTACCTTGGCGACATTACCAATGTAAGCCCCAAGTTGAAAAAACTCGCGACATTTTCCATTTGTTGCACCAAATTGAAAATGTAAAAAAAAAATAACTCGCGCGACATTAGTAGTGGCGCGTGGTGCTGGTCAAAGTAAAAAAAAAAAATTGGGGCGACATTTGCAATGGCGCGCAACATTACCAATATCGCTCCGCATCCGCATCCAAATTGCCAAATTTGCGAACAAGAATGTGAACAGGTGATGCGACCACGAATGCTACCACCTAGAGATGGAATTTTGGCAAATTCCGACGCATTCCTTCAAATTTGAAGGATGCGACTGAATTTACTACCACCTAGAGATGCTCTTAGGATGCTTAAAAGTTTAAAACCGTATTAAGGAAGTTTAATCACCATCTACCATGTTGTAATCATGCTTTAGTATCATCTTTCTTCTATCTTTGATCAACAAAAGAAGAAGTATCATTTACCCTGGAGATGGGAAAGATAGAATTTCCATTCTTCTGGATTATTTCCGTAATGCATGAGCTTATTGCTAGTTATGGGCTTACAGCCACTTTCAGATCCTCGTAGCTTTTGTAATGAGAAGATATGTGAGATACTGAAGGAGCACGGTGGAACCGAACCGGTAACTCACTCTTAACTGTGTTAGATATTATCTATCTGAAGTTTAATGTCGCTAGAACTTAATAGAAGAGTTGAATTATCAATGTGGAAATTACCTGTACGGTTGTACAAAGGTATTTTTGTTGTGGTTTGAGTCTAATTCTTGATTTCCAACCCAAAACCAAATCCTACTGTGCACTAAAGTTGTGATTCTGCATTTAACTGAATAGATGCAAAGATCTTTAGAGTTCTTTAATTTGCTGAATAATTCATGTCTCTTTTGCCGGGTATAGGTCGGGCTTGACTCTATAAAGCCATGCTACGAAATTCATCACACTGAGGTAGACATGGATGATGCAATTATTATTGAAGAGGTAATGGTCCCTCCTTGAATTTTGTATAAGAAGTATTTTTTAGTTTTGAATTTAAACCTTACCCGTAGTGCATATATTGACTGCATTTTCATCATTTATTTTGCTTTCTTAAGATACTTGCATATGAAATTGAAACTCATCATCATGTTTGGCAGGGTGCATATAGTGAAGTTTATCTAGTGAAATGGCGGGGAACAGAGGTTGCTGCAAAAACCATTCGTTCTTCGATTGCATCAAATGACAGGGTGAAGTGAGTTAATTCTTTCACTGCAGGCGTACCTTATCTATGATCAATTCGATGCAGTTAATTAAATCTTCTCTTTATATACTCCCTTTGGAACAGTTGTCACAGTTAATCAAAATGAGTTTCACACCACTTAATTCTTTTAATGATCATTTATGTATATGTTAAGTTTTTCTGACATGTAGGAGTACCTTTATGAAGGAAATTGCGCTGTGGCAAAGGCTGCGCCACCCTAATATAGTGCAATTTCTCGGTGTTTTAAACCACTCTGGTCGTTCAGTATTCCTCACAGAGTATCTGCCCAACGTGAGTGCCTAAAAATAATAAATGTTAGCCTTCGGAGAACCGAATTCTCTGACATTTTGTTTCTGATAAATGCTATAGGGTAGTTTGTATGATATCTTAAAGAGAAAAGGGAGATTGGACCTTCCAACAACGGTAGCTTTTGCTTTGGATATTGCACGGTAAGGAAATCATGTTATACAGGTATTTCGTTCCATATTTTAAAATGTATATACTATTATGCACAAGAGATAATTAGGTGTTTTTATAAACCAGATTACATAAGTACATCCTTTGCTGAACGAATATGAACAAAACCATACCTTGATGATCTTGCAAAATGACAAACTATGATAAATATATATTACATCCACAACCCAGGTAGGCAGATGTTTTTGTTCTCCTAGCCTGAAGTTCATCTTCTTTTTCATCTAACAAATTTTTAATAGAAACACCTCATATGTACTTCTGCAAAGGTCTTTGCATTTTGAGTTTTGCTTGTTATCATATATAAGTTAATGTTGGACTTATCCCTCACATGAGGAGAAAAGGATTTATGCTTGCATACAGAAGCCTAAGTGCGACCGGTGCTTTGAATAGGCTTGCCCAAGGCGCGACCCGCGCTCATGCCTATTTTTCGGAGAATTATATTTTTGTGGACCGCGAGTTAAAGGTTGGGGTTTTTGGCAAAACCTAATCAAGTCAGAAGACACGAGAGACAACACAGAAGTAAGAGAAACCCCAATCTTGAAAGTAATCAAGATTGAGAGATAACATTTACTGAAAGACAAACCTGTAAAGAAATAAGAGTGATCTAGTAAGCTAAGAGATTGCAAGGAGTGATTGTAATCTTCCTTCCCACTTTATAAAAATATTAGCTCTTATAAAATTAGGCATCATTGGCTGAACCACGGTATATTTTTGTGTTGTGGTATGCTTTTACTGCTTTACATTATTATCTGTTGTTAATAGTTGTTTAGCGAGTTAGGCATGTTAATTTGGTTGTAGGGAATATTTAGATTGTTGTCTAGAGTTGAATTGTGTTTAAATACAAATTATCTGTGTAGTGGGGAATCGATTGCTATTGGTATTAACCCCAACAGTTACAACAACACATTTCAATTGTGCTTGGTTGTTGTGATCTCTTATATATTTAGTGATAGCGAATCTTACAACATTTCTCTCTCTCTCACTTTTAATTTTGTGTATAGAGTTTGTTCCTTACGACCCAAGCAAATAGGTGTTTAATTATGAAACATAACTTGTTGCGCCACCTAAGCAGTCCCATCGCCTCAAGAGCAATATGTATAATGAGTTGCTTTCGCTTTAGTATACCTAGGGCTGTCAATGGGTTTCGATAACCCGATAACCGATCCGAACCAAACCGATAAAAAACGGTTTGGGTTTTGATAATTTAGTTTGCCCTCTACCGACCCGAAACCGAACCGAACCGATAAGATATTGGTTTGGTTTTGGGTTTGCCCTCCACCGAACCGATATGAACCCGAACCGATAAGATAGCATTTTAGTAATATTTATGATTAATTTTGTATATATTTATCAATTGTGTGGTTAAAATTAATTAATTTAATTTAAAATTTAATTGATTTTATAGTTTTTGGTTCTGGTCGGTTCGGGTTCGATTTGTAATATATCTTATCGATCGGTTCGGTTTCGGATTAAACGTAATATTATCGGTTCGGTTCGATTTTGGGTTCCCAATTTTCTTATCGGGTTGGATTTTCCAAAATCCAATCCAAATCGATCCATTGACAGCCCTAAGTATACCTATAAGCAACCACATAAGCAACTACTAGGTCGGAAGGCTAACACCACCAACCCAAAAAGGTATCATCAATAGAGCCATAACCGGCTCCAGAGAAACCATGGTCAATGTCTTTTGTTGCAACTGCGTAGGGCTTTTAACTAAGGGCATAATTAAGGGATTTAAAATTCTCATCTAGGCGGTGCTAGTGACTTCCAGACCGGCATCCTCCCATTTGGTAGGAGGGCTGTCAAACTGTGTTGGGGAAAACGATACCAATTGATCTCCACTAAGATAGTTTGCACTTGGACAATCTACTACTCCAATCTAAAATCTAATCTTTCACTACAACCAACAACCACAATCCTAAACTATGAATATAACTATATATCACAAACAGGCAATAGAAATATAAAGCAAATAAAACATACCACAACACAAAGATGTACCGTGGTTCGGCCAATGATGCTTACTTCCACAAGAGTTAATCATTTTATAAATATGGGAAAGAATATTACAATCACTCCTCTCAAGTCTCTCCAACTTACTAGATCACTCCTCTCTCCTTACAAGCTCTTCTCTTTGCAAGAGTTTTCTCTCAATTTTGATTGTTCTCAAAATTGGGTTTCTATTCAAGACTTGGTTTTCCAAAACCTAACTTATGTTTTTATAGTAATCTGAAATTTTGCGTTACTGTAGAAAAATAAGAAACTTGAGATGTCTGGGGCATGCGGCGGGCAGCTCTTGGCAAGGCCAATTTGAGTAGCGACCTTCTTATTTTCCATCTAAAACTCCAATAAACATGTTTCGTGAGAGAGTAAAAAAAAACTATCTTCTTTTTTTCACGATCAACTGAAATGCGTCTTGGCTCAAACCTTTTTCACACCTAACAATCTTGTTTTTCTCTTTCTTTCTCATGTGAGGGATAACTTCAATAATCTCCCCCTCCCAAACAGTGAGGGGGGATACCTCCATGCATTCTCAAATCAACAGGAGGAGTGTGCTACTATTCTGGCAGTAGCACAACAAACATCAAACTTATCTTTCGGTATGACTTTGGTCATCATATCTGACCCATTCTTGTCAGTATGGATCTTCTCAATACACAAATATTTGTCTTCGATAACTTCTCTAATCCAATGATAATGCACATGTATGTGTTTGGATCTAGAATGAAAACTCGGATTCTTGTTCAAATGGATGGCGCTCTGACTGTCACATAGAACTATAAACTGTTTCTGCCTTAGCCCTAGTTTAACAAATAACATTTTCATCAATAGCATCTATTTGCAACACTTTGTGGCTGCAATATACTCGGCTTCTGTAGTGGAGAGGGCAACACATTTTTGCAACTTGGATTGCCAAGAAACTGCTTCCCCTACAAAAGTAAACAGAAAACCGGAGGTGGACTTCATAGAGTCAATATCACCTGCCATGTCTGCATCAGTGTAGCCTTCAAACAAGGTCTTACTTCAACCATAACACAAACACGCTTTAGAAGTGCCCTTGAGATATCTCAATATCCACTTAACACCTTCCCAATGCTCCTTACCCAGATTTGACAGAAAACGGATTACAACACCAACGGCAAAAGCAATATCCGGTCTTATACACACCATTGTATACATCAAGCTGCCCACTGCAGATGCATAAGAAATCTTTTCCATTTGACTCTTCTCATACTCACCTTTTGGACACATATCTTTGGTCATGCAGAACTGGCCACCAAGCGGACAACTGACTGGCTTCGCTTGATCCATGTTGAACCTCTTCAACACCTTCTCAATGTGATCCGTATCCCAAGTATCTACTTTACTTGACCCAAATCCTTCATCTCAAAGGACTGACTCAAGTCTTTCTTCAACTTAGATATCTTGTTGATGTTCTGGCCAACTATCAACATATTATCCATATACAACAAGAGCACTATGAAATCCCCATCTAGAAATTTCTGAACAAACACATAATGATCGGAAGTAGACTTAATGTAGTCATGCTTCACCATAAAGGAATCAAACTTTATGTACCACTGTCTCAGTGCCTGCTTCAACCCATACAAACTCTTTCTTAACTTGCATACCAGGTGCTTCTTGCCTTTGACCTCAAACCCCTCTGGCTGGTCCATGTAGACATCTTCTTTAAGGTCTCCATAAAGAAAAACTGTAACGCCCGTATTTTTAAATACATATTTTTCTATTTATTAATTAATTATTTATTTATTTTCAAAATTCGTCGGATTGGACTCGGGATACGTGGGCCTGGTTTTGGGCCCGAGTCTGTGTTGGGCTTGGGTTTCGGACCCAAGTATATAAACACATTTTTCTAGAAAATAGGGTTCAGAGAATAATAGAATATTAAAAATGGAGGCAGAGATGAAAGCTGGATTTCTGGAGGGTGGAGCGCGACGGCTCGGACTCGGAGAAATTCGTTGGAGCTGTTCATACAGGTGAGTAGCTATTTTTGCTATTTCACCGGATTTATAATTTTTCGGCTATACAAACGAGACTTTTTTCGTCTAAGGTTTCGTTGATTTTGTGTAGTTATTTCTCTATAATGTCCAAGTGTTAAATGGGCTAAGGTTAGCATAGTGTTGGTTTTTTTATATTATGGATTCGAACTGTCAAAGCTTTGAAGAGCAAAGCTTCGAGGAGCGGCAATGGCAGCTCCTCCGGTCCGTTCTTTCATGTACGTTAAACCGTGGTGGGGATGGGTTGGTTGAAATCGGTGGTTAGAATGTTAGGATGGATATTGGGTGTGCTGTAAAGCTCGTGACTGTTTCATCAATGGCGTCGCCGGTTATGATATTGGTTGAACCGCTATCTGAGTTTCGGATGGGTGGTTTAATTGTTGTGGTGTATTGGTTGTGTGTGGGGGCTGTTGAGTGGGGGGCTTGACAAGCATGGAATGGAGCTTCGAATCCGCCAATGGCGTTACTGCCATTACTGTGTTTCTGAAGGATTTGTTTTGGTGCGTTTTTTGTAATTCGAACTGTTTTGGATGGATTTTGTTGGTTGTGTGATTATGGTTTGATGAATGGTGGTAGTGGGCTATCGATAGGGGCTGTTGGAAGCTTGGGGGGAAGCCATTAATGGCGGTCACGATTTTTAGATCTAGATTGAGGAGAAATCGGGATGGAATGAATTAGAGTTATGGTCTTTGTTAATGTTGTTTGTTTTCTTATGGGGATCAAAACTGACTTGTTGAAATGGGAGTGGGTGGTCGGCGGTTTTGGTGGTGGAGTTGCTGGAGGAAGAAGATGACACTGTTCATCTTAGTTGGGCCTTTTTGTTGGGCCTTTGTTAGTTTAGTTCTATGGGCCAAAACTAAGTTTCTAATATTTTTGTTTGGGCCCGATTTCATTAAGTTATTTGGGCCAAAAGCTAACTAGTTCCTTTGGGCCGGTTTGGATCCAATTAAGTTTTGGGACCAGTTCTAATATTAGTCTATGGGCCCGTTATATTTGTATTTTTGGACCGAACCACTTAACTGTTTCTGGGCCCGTTTCTAATATTGCTTGGGGTCAGTCCATAGGATTTAAAATAGATCTAATTGGGTCTTTCACTGTTTAGACTTTCGGGTTCTAAGGTTTGGGCTTGGCTAGTTGGGTCCGAACCATTACCTTGGTCATGAGCCCATGAGCCATGCACCTTTGACCTTAGCCATGAACCATGGCTATGACTCTGGACCTGTCGAACACGGAAACGACAGTTTGACTTTGACCAGGACAGTTTGACTTTGACCATGAAATGTTGACTTTTCCAGTTTTTCACATATTTGATTATATATAAATATTGTCGATATTGTATAACTTGGTTGGTCATTATCTAATTTAGATTTGACGTGAGTAGTGTGTAAAGCATATATATATTGGGCTTTGATTGTGGACTTTTGACTGTTTATTTGTGCTACGTTTTATGTGTATATTATATGGACACATATAGTAATAAAATCTTTGTGGAAGCTTGTATAATTTGGTGGTCATTATCTAAGAAAGATTTGACCTTGATGTTGTGTATTTTTGACGCGTGACGATATTGAGATGTTAGGAGACATTATATTCCTAATACGCTTATAAAATGTATGTGATACGTTGAAGCATTATGACATGATATCATATGTTGGGATATATATATTAATGCAATATCTTGGAGAAATGTATATACACTCCATTATTTTATATGTGAGATGCTAATAGAGTATTTGTGAATATTTGCCCACGGAGTGTGGTGTAGTGCAATAATATATTGACACGTGAAAGAATGAAAATGGTTATGAGATATATTCGAGACATTTCTAAATATTGTGGCTTAGTGCAATAATGTATTTGACATGCACGTGATATAGTGAACGCGTTTATGAGTCATAAATGTATGACACTGAATAAATTACGAACGAAAATCCTAGAACCGACTACCACAACTCATGTGATCTGCCTGTGTGGGCGATTTGATATATAAGATGTTGTATATATATGAGATGTTGATTGACTCATGTGTTGGGCAATCGAAATTTAATAGTGGCTTGATATATAAGATGTTGATATATAAGATGTTGTATATATATGAGATGTTGATTGACCCATGTGTTGGGCAATCGTGATTTAATAGTGGCTTGTTATATAAGATGTTGATATATAAGATGTTGTATATATATGAGATGTTGATTGACCCATGTGTTGGGCAATCGTGTAGCGAATAGTGGCTTGATTATTCCGTCGGCAAAAATAGAACGATGATCGCGCGATATTTTATGCGAATAGGGGCATTACTTATATAATTGCTTCCGTGTGAGGATTTACGGTGTCGCGGCATCCCGCCGTGGTGGTTAGACGGAGTGGTTCATTATATAAGGGGAGGCATGTGGATGTACATGTTCGTTGGGTAGCGATTGTGGTAGCTGTGGAAACTAGGTAAGACATAGACACGACGTGATTTTAGGGACACACAAAGAAAGCCTGAAATAATCTAATTATGGTAATATGTTTGGTTGGTTATCTGTTTAGTTAGAACCTAAGGCGCCTCGATGGAGGAACTACATGCCTTATTTATGATGCGTATAGTTGTTGTGTGGTTAGTGTGAAGTTAAGGCGCCTCAGTGGAGGAACTACCTGCCTTAATTGTTGTGTTTAAGGATGTGATATTAGTCGTTGAAAGTTAAGGCGCCTCGGTGGAGGAACTAACTGCCATATGATTTGTGTATATATATGTATAATTATATGTTGTATTTTAGGGCTACTCACACCAGCATTTTTATAATGCTGACCCGATTTGCATGTTTGCTTATCGGGTGTGTTCATTCAATGAACATAGTTGATAAGTTTTGACAGGTTTAGTGTTGAAGAAGGTTGGCTGCTGCTTGTGGTTTGCGTTAGCATCGCATTTCAGGATGTATTTTGTTTTCCCTTAAGGTGATATAGATTTTCAGTCTAGACAATGTATTCGTACTTTCATTTGTAATTTTAAATAAGGAGTTATTGAAAAGAGATTTGTAACCTAATCTTATTTGTGAATCTTTGTTATGAAGAAGACTTTTGTTTAAGTTAAAATTTTTTATTGGTTTTTATTATCCGCATATTTAAACTGTTTAGGGGTTTTTGGAAGTGGAGAGTGCGTCACACCTCGGAGATCGAAGAGTCGGGGACAAAGACTATTTCCGCTGTATCGAGAGTGGTAGTGTTTAAGAAGTTTTGTTTTCAAAAACTATTTCAGCTAGTTGTTTTATCTTTACAAAGAAAATGAAAGAGATATAGAAATAAAGAGAGTCAATATTTTTCTTGATTTGTTTGTACATGTAATGTGTATATTTATATTAATTACTTGTGGAGTGAATATGGAATGGTTTTTATTTTCCTTATCATATGAGGAGTGGTTATATATATAATATGTTAATTATTGATGGATTTGATCAAAATGATGTGTGCTGCTATAGTGTGGTTTTATTGTTGGTGATCATTTTCACGTGAAGTATGGATTAAGTATGACGACCTGTCTGTGAACTTTGTATTTGGGTGTTATGTGATTGTTCAAGAAACAATAAGATATTTTAATATATATTGAATGAGCTGTATTATCTGGTGGTTTTGTGATGTACTGAGTGAGGAACTATCTCGCCTCACTCGTACACTTTAATGGATGAATAGTATTTTGAAGTATAAGAGATTAATTTGTTATATGTGATTAATTATAAATAGAAAGAATAATAAATAAAATATATGTGTATTCTTTTTGAGACGTGTATACTTGCGTATACACATGTGTTCTTTTTGAGATGTGTATACTTGCGTATACACGTTTTTATATTATTGTATATAGGTGAACTATTACCGTATGCGTATATGATTGATTAATATCGTTAAATTAGTTTCACATGATTTTGCATATTCAAGTATTTATTCTTACTTGTTTGGTTTTGATCTATATGATTTTTATACATGAATATGAAAAATTATTTTTTGATAATGCTATATTTGATCCGGTTTTGCAAGCATGAATTAGGATTCAAGGGTGTTTTAAATTTAATATTTCTGAGAGCATGACTAAAGTAATATAAAGTTTATTGTAGTATCAATGACATGAGTGACATTTTGTTTTAAGTGTATCGGGACACTAATTTTCTTTTATGCATGATAATGAAAGACTCCATAATGTTTTATACCGGGATGAACCTTCCCCATATCATTTATTAGTTAAGTAGATTATTAATTTTCGTAGAGTTTGCTACGTGTCAAGAAAATACATGCTAAAAAAGATATGATATGTTTATCTAGCATTATAAGTATGATAATAATTTGTTTTAATATAGGCAGTTAAACTATAATAGGTTTTGTAATGGCATGAGGATATATATTCTGGAATTATTAAAATAATTAATACTAATGTTATCTTGCTTAAGTTTAATCAACGTGCATTCTTGTATAGGTTCTAAGTTAATAACCAACGTTTTGTTCGTATAGCTTTACTTCCGAATCTCGGGACGAGATTCTTTTTGAGATGTGTATAGCTGTAACACCTGTATTTTTAAATACGTATTTTTATATTTATTAATTATTTATTTATTTATTTTCAAAATTCGTCGGATTGGACTCGGGATACGTGGGCCTGGTTTTGGGCCCGAGTCTGCGTTGGGCTTGGGTTTCGGACCCAAGTATATAAACACATTTTTCTAGAAAATAGGGTTCAGAGAATAATAGAATATTAAAAATGGAGGCGAGAGATGAAATTTGGATTTTCGGAGGGTGGAGCGCTGACGACCGGACTCGGAGAAATTCGTTGGAGTCATTCATACTGGTGAGTAGCTATTTTGCTATTTCACGGGTTTTCCGATGTAATCGGAATATACCGACTAAGGTTTCACCCTATTAATCGTTTCATTATCTTTTGTTGTGTTGGACTTCATGACATTTGTATTATTAAACTTTGTTATATTTTGGATTTTGTCATTAAACCGTTTAAACCGTGTGTTAAAATTGGGTAAACCTGTCGAAAGCATCAATGGCGTCGCCCAAAACAATATCGAAATCGTGTGTTTTGACTTGTTGAACTTTCTTCAGATTTGTTGTTGGTGTTTGGTGGTGGGTGATGAGGGAGGGTCGAGTGGGGGCTGGTGGAGCTTGGAGGCGTTAATGGGCGGTGTTTGGTTTTGTTTTTGGTTTAAATTGGTTGTTGTGTTTTGTGGTGATGTGGTGTGAGAATGGATGAGTGGGGGTTTGAGGGAGCACGGTGGTTGGGCATTTGGGAGCCTTTGACGAAGCGCCAATGGCGCGTTCGCCATTTCTCGTGTTTCTGAAGGATTTGTTTTGGTGCGTTTTTGTAATTGAACGTTTTGGATGGATTTTATTGGTTGTGTGATTATGGTTTGATGAATGGTGGTAGTGGGTCGCCGATAGGGCTGTTGGAAGCTTGGGGAAGCCATTAATGGCGGTCCGCGATTTTTAGATCTAGATTGAGGAGAAATCGGGATGGAATGAATTAGAGTTATGGTCTTTGTTAATGTTGTTTGTTTTCTTATGGGGATCAAAACTGACTTGTTGAAATGGGAGTGGGTGGCCGGCGGTTTTTGGTGGCTGGTGGTGGAGGAGAGAAACTTGAGGAAGATGAACAGTAACAATTTCGGTTTGGGCTTTGGGCTTTGGGCTTAACCCTTTTGGTTTTGTGTGGGCCGAAATTTAAATGTTTGGTTGGGCTCGGTTTATATTAAGTTTTGGACCAATTTGGCTTAGCCTATGGACCGGTTTCATTTTAATTTTGGGCCGAACCCTTTTGTATTTTTTGGGCCAGTTCAATATACGTTTTTGGGCCCGTTTCTAATATTCTTTGGGACAAATCCATTGGACTTAAAATAGATCTGTTTGGGTTTTCCAATGTTTAAACTTTTCGGTTTAAGGTTTGGGCTTGGCAGCGATTGGGTCCGAGCCATTACCTCGGGTCATGAGCCCATGAGCCATGCACCTTTAACCTTAGCCATGAACCATGGCTATGACCCTGAACCTGTCAAACACGGAAACGACAGTTTGACTTTGACAAGGACAGTTTGACTTTGACCATGACATGTTGACTTTGACCGTTGACTTTGACCGTTGACTGTGGAATGTTGACTGTTTTCCAGTTTTTCACATATTTGATTATATGGACTAATATAGTAATAAAATATTGTCGAACATTATATAACGTTGTTTGTCATTATCTAATTATGATTTGACGTGAGTAGTGTGTAAGATATATATATATATATTGAATGCAATAGTTTTGGAGACATAGATGTATAAAAGCTTTATTATTTTATATGTGAGATGCTACTATGAGGTAGTATAATATGTGTGGATATTTTCCCACGAGTTTGTGGCGTAGTGCAATAATATATTGGCACGTGAAATAATAAAAGTGGTTACGAGATATAATTGAGATATTTCTAAATAGTGTGGCTTAGTGCAATAAGGTAATTGACTTCAAGACGTGATATAGTGTAATTATTATGAGTCATAGATGGATGACACTGAATAAATTACGAAGCGAAAATCCTAGACCCGACTACCACAACTCATGTGATCTGCCTGTGTGGATATTTAATATATAAGATGTTGATATATAAGATGTTGTATATATATGAGATGTTGATTGACCCATGTGTTGGGCAATCGTAGCCGAATAGTGGCTTGATATATAAGATGTTGATATATAAGATGTTGTATATATATGAGATGTTGATTGACCCATGTGTTGCAAGTAATCGTGAAGCGAATAGTGGCTTGATATATAAGATGTTGATATATAAGATGTTGTATATATATGAGATGTTGATTGACCCTTGTGTTGGGCAATCATAGCCGAATAGTGGCTTGATATATAAGATGTTGATATATAAGATGTTGTATATATATGAGATGTTGATTGACCCATGTGTTGGGCAATCGTAGTTTTAATAGTGGCTTTGATTATTTTCGTTCGCAAAAATAGAGCGAGATCGCAATATTTTATACCGAATAGTGGCATTACTTATATAATGGCTTCCCGTGGTGAGGATTTACCTTGTGCGCGGCATCCCATTTCGGGGTGGTTACGCAATGAGTGGTACATTATATAAGGGAGGTATGTGGATGTACATATTTGGCGTTGGGTAGCGATTGTGGTAGCCGGGAAACTAGGTAAGACATAGATCTGACGTGATTTTAGGGACACACAAAGAAAGTCTAAACTAATATACTTATGGTAATATGTTGGTAAATAATATATCTCTAGATAGATGATTGTATATGTTTGGCTGGTTAGTAGTTTAGTTAGAACCTAAGGAGCCTCGTGGAGGAACTAAATGCCTTTTTATTATGCGTATGGTATGTTGTATTAGTTGTTGGAAGTTAAAGCGCTCAGTGGAAGAACTACCTGCCTAGATTATTGTACTTAAGTATGTTATATTAGTCGTTGAAAGTTAAAGGCCTCGGTGGAGGAACTAAGCGCATTATGGATTATGTATATATTTGTATAAGTATATGTTGTATTTTAGAGCTACACACACGGCATTTTTATAATGTCACCCGATTTGCATGTTTGCTTATCGAGTGTGTTCATTCAATGAACATAGTTGATAAGTTTTGACAGGTTTAGTGTTGAAGAAGAGTGGTTCTTTGCTCAGGTATGGATTATGTATATATTTGTATAGTATATATGTTGTATTTTAGAGCTACACACACCAGCATTTTTATAATCTTTGGCCCGATTTCATGTTTGCTTATCGAGTGTGTTCATTCAATGAACATAGTTGATAAGTTTTGGTGAGTTTAGTGTTGAAGAAGAGTGGTTGTTGCTTGTGGTTTGCGTTAGCGTTACATCTCAGGATTTGTTTTGTTTTCCCTTGAGGTGATATAGAATTTCAGTCTAGACAATGTTTTTGTATTTTCATTTGTAGATTTTATTAAAGAGTTATTGAAAGGAGAGTTGTAACCTAATCTTATTTGTGAATCTTTGTAATGAAGAAGACTTTTGTTTAAGTTAAAAATTTTATTGGTTTTTCATTATCCGCATATTTAAACTGTTTATGGGTTTTTGGAAGTGGAGAGTGCGTCACACCTTGGAAATCGAAGAGTCGGGGACAAATAATGTTTTTCCGAATTCTGTCGAAATTCGGGGTGTGACAGTTTGGTATCAGAGAAAATTATACCAAACTTCTCTGATACCCATAAACTCTTCGAAACTTGTGGATAAAAAACATTATTTTGAAACTGTCACACCCCGAATTTCGACAGAATTCGGAAAAAACATTATTTGTCCCCCGACTCTTGATCTCAGGGTGTGGACGACTTCCACTTCCAAAACCCCTAAACGGTTTAAATATCGCGGATAATAAAACCAATAAAAAATTTTAACTTAAACAAAAGTCTTCTTCATAACAAAGATTCACAAATAAGATTAGGTTACAAATCTCTTTTCAATAACTCCTTATTTAAAATTACAAATGAAATCGAATACATTGTCTAGACCGAAAATCTATATCACCTTAAGGGAAAACAAAATACATCCACGAAATGCGATGCTAACATGAAAAACCACAAGTGACCAACCTTCTTCAACACTAAACTGTCAAAACTTATCAACTATGTTCATTGAATGAACACACCCGATAAGCAAACATGCAAATCGGGTCAGCATTATAAAAATGCTGGTGTGAGTAGCCCTAAAATACAACATATAATTATACATATATATACACAAATCATATGGCAGTTAGTTCCTCCACCGAGGCGCCTTAACTTTCAACGACTAATATCACATCCTTAAACACAACAATTAAGGCAGGTAGTTCCTCCACTGAGGCGCCTTAACTTCACACTAACCACACAACAACTATACGCATCATAAATAAGGCATGTAGTTCCTCCATCGAGGCGCCTTAGGTTCTAACTAAACAGATAACCAACCAAACATATTACCATAATTAGATTATTTCAGGCTTTCTTTGTGTGTCCCTAAAATCACGTCGTGTCTATGTCTTACCTAGTTTCCCTGGCTACCACAATCGCTACCCAACGCCGAACATGTACATCCACATGCCTCCCCTTATATAATGAACCACTCATGCGTAACCACCTGGCGGGATGCGCGACACTGTAAATCCTCACCACGGAAGCAATTATATAAGTAATGCCCCTATTCGGCATAAAATATCGCGCATCATCGTTCTATTTTGCGAACGGAATAATCAAGCCACTATTCGGCTACGATTGCCCAACACATGGGTCAATCAACATCTCATATATATACAACATCTTATATATCAACATCTTATATAACAAGCCACTATTCGGCTACGATTGCCCAACACATGGGTCAATCAACATCTCATATATATACAACATCTTATATATCAACATCTTATATATCAAGCCACTATAAATTTACGATTTGCCCAACACATGGGTCAATCAACATCTCATATATATACAACATCTTATATATCAAATCCCACACAGGCGGATCACATGAGTTGTGGTAGTGGGGTTCTAGGATTTTCGATTCGTAATTTATTCAGGTGTCATACATTTATGACTCATAAACGTTTCACTATATCACGTGCATGTCAAATACATTATTGCACTAAGCCACAATATTTAGAAATGTCTCGAATATATCTCATAACCATTTTCATTCTTTCACGTGCCAATATATTATTGCACTACACCACACTCCCGTGGGCAAATATTCACAAATACTCTATTAGCATCTCACATATAAAATAATGGAGTGTATATACATTTCTCCAAGATATTGCATTAATATATATATCCCAACATATGATATCATGTCATAATGCTTCAACGTATCACATACATTTTTATAGCGTATTAGGAATATAATGTCTCCTAACATCTCAATATCGTCACGTGTCAAAAATACACAACATCAAGGTCAAATCTTTCTTAGATAATGACCACCAAATTATACAAGCTTCCACAGCATTTTATTACTATATGTGTCCATATAATATACACATAAAACGTAGCACAAATAAACAGTCAAAAGTCCACAATCAAAGCCCAATATATATATGCTTTACACACTACTCACGTCAAATCTAAATTAGATAATGACCAACCAAGTTATACAATATCGACAATATTTATATATAATCAAATATGTGAAAAACTGGAAAAGTCAACATTTCATGGTCAAAGTCAAACTGTCGTTTCCGTGTTCGACAGGTCCAGAGTCATAGCCATGGTTCATGGCTAAGGTCAAAGGTGCATGGCTCATGGGCTCATGACCAAGGTAATGGTTCGGACCCAACTAGCCAAGCCCAAACCTTAAAACCCGAAAAAGTCTAAGCAAATTGAAAGACCCAATTAGATCTATTTTAAATCCTATGGACTGACCTCCCAAGCAATATTAGAAGCGGGCCCGAAGCGGTTAAGTGGTTGGGTCCAAAAATACAAATATAACGGGCCCATAGACTAATATTAGAACTGGTCCCAAAACTTAATTGGATCCAAACCGGCCCAAAAGAACTAGTTAGCTTTTGGCCCAAATAACTTAATGAAATCGGGCCCAAACAAAAATATTAGAAACTTAGTTTTGGCCCATAGAACTAAACTAACAAAGGCCCAACAAAAAGGCCCAACTAAGATGAACAGTGTCATCTTCTTCCTCCAGCAACTCCACCACCAAAACCGCCAACCACCCACTCCCATTTCAACAAGTCAGTTTTGATCCCCATAAGAAAACAAACAACATTAACAAAGACCATAACTCTAATTCATTCCATCCCGATTTCTCCTCAATCTAGATCTAAAATCGTGGCCGCCATTAATGGCTTCCCCAAGCTTCCAAGCAGCCCTATCGGCTGACCCACTACCACCATTCATCAAACCATAATCACACAACCAACAAAATCCATCCAAAGCGGTTCGAATTACAAAAAGCGCGCAAAACAAATCCTTGAAACACAAGAATGGCGATGCGCCATTGGGCGGATTCGAAGCTCCATTCATGTTTGTCAAGCCCCTCAACTCACCCCACACACACAACCAATACACCACAACAATTAAACCACCCATCCCAGATATAGCGGTTCAACTAATATCATAACCGGACGCCATTGATGAGCAGTGCGAGCTTTCTGACCACACCAATATCCATCCTAACATTCTAACCACCGATTTCAACCAACCCATCCCCATCACGGTTTAACGAGACATAAGCGGACGGAGGAGCTGCCATTGCGCTCCTCGAAGCTTTGCTCTTCAAAGCTTTGACGGTTCGAATCCATAATATAAAAACCAACACTATGCTAACCTTAGCCCATTTAACACTTGGACATTATAGAGAAATAACTACACAAAATCAACGTAAACCTTAGCGGTAAAAAGTCACCGTTTGTATAGCCGAAAAATTATAAATCCGGTGAAATAGCAAAATAGCTACTCGCTGTATGAGCGACTCAACGAATTTCTCCGAGTCCAGAGCCGTATCCACCCCTCGAAATCCGGCTTTCATCTCGCCTCCATTTTTTAATATTCTATTATTCTCGAACCCTATTTTCTAGAAAAATGTGTTTATATACTTGGGTCCTAAAAACCCAAGCCCAAACTGACTTCGGCCCAAAACCGGGCCCACGTATCCCGAGTCAATCCAATTTAATTTTGAAAATAAATAAATAAATAATTAATAAATAGAAAAATACGTATTTAAAAATACGGGCGTTACAAAAACTGTCTTGACATCTAGTTGCTCAACCTCTAGGTTCATACTTGCGGTCAGACTCAATACCACCCTGACAGAAGTCATCTTAACTACAGGCCGGAGAGAAAATTTTATCAAATTCAATACCTTTCCTTTGACTGAATCCCTTCACAACAAGGCGAGTTTTGTGTCTTATGTGTGGATTATTCTCCTCATGCTTGACTTTGTAGATTCACTTATTCTTGAGAACTTTTCTTCCTTTCGGTTTCTCAACTAAGTCATAAGTGTGATTCTTATGCAAAGAATCCATCTCATCATGCATAGCCTTCAACCACTTCTCCTTGTCGGTACCTTCAAAAGTCTCTTGATAGTACATAGGTTTTCCACCATTAGATAGTAAAACATACATATGTTGTGGATACCTAGTTGAAGCTTGTCTCTCTCTGTCGGACCTCCTTACCCCATCTTCTTGTGGCTCAAGAGGATGCACTTCATCTTTCTCAGGTGGTGGTTCAGGTACTTCATCTGCATATTCTATATCAATAGTATCTATCCAATCATGAGCAATAGGATCATCATCATGAGCTTCAAACTCATGATTCTCTGCATTCTCAATGCCTTCTACACGTTCCATAGTAGGAATTTTCGGTTCTAAGTCAACAAGATCATCAATGAAAGCTTCTACTTGTCACCATTCTCAAAGTTTGCTATTATTTATTCTTCCAAGAATACAACATCTCGACTTCGGATTACCTTCTTGTTGATCAGATCATAAAGTTTGTAGCCAAACTTCTCATCCCCATAACCTAGAAAAAATGCACTACTTGGCTTTGTCATCAAGCTTGGATCTCTCATCCTTGGGAATATGAACAAATGTTTTGCACCCAAATACCCTAAGGTATCCATAGTCAACATATTTGCATGACCATACTCTCTCTGGATAATCACTATTCAGAGGTTTGAAGGTGATAGGTTGATCACATGTACGGCTATGTACATTGCTTCTACCCAGTAACTTCTAAGTAACTTAGAGTAAGACAACATGCATCTCATCCTCTCTACAATAGTCTGGTTCATTCTCTCGGCTATACCATTATGTTGCGGTGTCTTGGGAATGGTCTGCTCATGACGAATCCCATGACTCTTGCAATATCCTTCAAATGGCCCAATGTACTAACCCCCATTATCTGAGCGAATACATTACAAAGGCTTCCATGTCTCTCTTTCCACCATGATATGGAAAGTCTTGAACACGCCAAGTACTTCATCTTTCCTCTTCAAACTATATGACCATATCTTTCTTGACGCATCATCAATGAAAGTCAAGATGTACAAAGCTCCCCCGTGGGACTTCACTTTCATAGGACCACATAAGTCTGTGTGTACTGGCTCAAGGACATTGTCCTTTCTGTGAGAGTGGAATCTTTGGAAAAACACCATGTGTTGTTTTCCAACCAAACAATGAGTACATCTATTTAAAAGTGTACCTTTTATGTTTAGCAAGGCCTTTTGCTTGGCAAAAACTTTCATGCATTTTTCTCCCATATGACACAGTCTCTTGTGTCATAGTTCGGATGAAGCTTCTTCTTGTGCCGCATTTAACTCTAATTTACACAAACTAGCATGTGTATTGTAAAGCAAGCAAGTTTTCTTTCCTTTGGCTACTACAATGGAACCTCTGCTCATTTTCCATATCTCATTGCCAAACGAGTTTTGAAAGCCATCATCATTTAACTTTCCCAGCGGAAATTAGGCTTAGCCGAATGTCAGGGGCATGTCTTACATCCTTGAGTGTCAAGGTGTAGCCGACATTGGCTTCTACATGAACATCACCAATGCGTATAATCTTTGAGACTTCATTGTTACCCATTTTTACCTCACCAAAATCACCAGATTTGTAGTTAGTGAAGAAACTCTTTTGGGGTGTGACGTGGTAGGAAGCACCTGTATCTACCACCCACTCTGTACCCTGGCATGAAGTGCTCAAGCATAACTCATCATAGTCTGACACAATTCCTACTTCACTTTCTGAAGCTATGATGGTAGAATCTCAACCGGTGATGTTTTCTTTCAACTCTAACTTGTCTTCATGTACAGTACTAGTCTTCTCATCCCTCTTCAATTCTATGCATTCATACTTGAAGTGGCCATGGATACCGCGAATGATCAGACGACAAGTCTTTAGGAGGAGTGCGCTTCACGCTCCTAAATTTTCTTCTATCATTACCTCTAGAATGAGATGGTTTTCTGCTCTTACATCTCCCCGTTTCTAAGTGACAAGGATCTTTGAGTGAGAGGAGCTGCTTCGTGAACCCCTTCTTGTCTCCTCATTCAACAATGCCCTAGTAGCCATCTCCATAGAAATGATTCCATCTTTAGCGGCTCCGTTAAGAGAAACTACTAAAGTCTCCCAACTGTCAGGTAGAAAGTTTAATAGTAACAAAGTCTCAACTTCGTCACCCATATCAATCTTCATCAAATGCAACTGATTGATGGTATTCTGTACTTCATTAAGATGCTCAGACATTGAGGAACCTTCTTTGTACCTTGTGTTAGCAAACTTCTTAATGAGTAGTACCTTGTTTTCGACCGACTTCTTCTCATAGAGGTCTTCGAGTTTCTTCTACAAGCCAAAAGCGGTAGTCTCTTGGGATACATGGTGAAAGACACTGTCATCAATTCACTATCGAATGTACCCAATTATTTTTCTGTCAAGTTTGTTCCACTCAGCCGCCGTTATTGAGTCTGGTTTTACTCATCCATTCTCAATAGGTTGTGCCAAGTCCTTATAATAGAGCAAGTCTTCTATCTTGGTTTTCCAAATATTGTAATTAGCTCTATTCAGACTAGTCATGCGAGTGTTTACAGAATGGTATATCTCAACAAGCTATTTCAACTCAAACCTTCTCTCATAAATTTTATCAAACACCTTATGGACAAGATTTGCATAACAACCTTGTTAGACTTAATAACTTGGCTCTGATGCCACTTGTTGGAGAAACAATACCAATTGATCCCCACTAAGATAGCTTACACTTGGACAATCTACTACTCCAATCTAAAATCTAATCTTTCACTACAACCAACAACCACAATCCTAAACTATGGATATAACTATCACAAACAGGCAATAGAAATATAAAACAAGTAAAACATATCACAACACAAAGATGTACCATGGTTCGGCCAATAATGTCTACTTTACAAGAACTAATCCTTTTATAAGTATGGGAATGAAGATTATAATCACTCCTCTTAAGTCTCTCTAACTTACTAGATCACTCCTCTCTCCTTACAAGCTTTTTTCTTTGCGAGGGTTTTCTCTCAATTTTGATTGCTCTCAAAATTGGGTTTCTATTCAAGACTTGGTTTTCCAAAACCAAACTTATGTTTTTATAGCAATCTAAAATTTTGACGCGTCTGCGAAATTTCACGTTACTATAGAAAAATCAGAAACTTGAGATGTTAAGGCATGAGCGCGGGAGCGCTCTTGGCAAGGCAAATCTGAGTGCGCACGCGCCCTTTTATTTTTCCATTTCAAAACTCTAATAAACATGTTTTGTGAGAGGGCTGAAAAAAACTATCTTCTTTTTCACACAAGGGCGCGGGCGCACCTTGGTCACGGTGAGCGCATGCAGCTGTACACGCTAAGACCTTTTCACACGAAAAGTACTGTTTTTCTCCTTCTTCCTCATGTGAGGGATAACTCCAACAAACCGTTGTGCCAATGGCTCATGTCTATATTATAAGTTCACTTGTATATGATACTGAGTCAAAGGTAAAACTCTCAAATCAGTTGTGAAAAGTTCAACTTTGCTAGCTTCTCACAGACCTAATCTTTAGATCACATCACAGAACTACCTCTGCGTCGAATTTCAATCTTTACAGTAGTTAGTCTGCAAAAATGGGAAGAAAATATATCAAATTTCATAGGAAAAATATGATTATCCTCCCAAATGCTAACAATGACCTGAAATGGTAGGAATGTCTTTAAAACACTTTCTTTTCCGTTGAATTTTTAGACTTCCCAACGGCACCACTAAAACTGGCAATAAATCATATTCCCCATTGGTTCACAATAAAAGAAATGCATAATTAAGTGTACTATACCGTAGTTGGTTAAGTGTACTACTTCCAAAAAAGACAATATTAGATAATGGCAACATGATACCATGATATTATTTTGTTCGGTTGGTCATGTTCATGCGAGGTGATCCTTGTTGCAAATGGTTATGTCCGCTCAATCCTGAAAGAAGATGACAATCAATGTATATGTATAGAGTACTTACAGAGTTATAGAACTGCTTGGAGCCTTTGGTACACTATTACTGATTATATTATAACCACCCCTTGGACAGACATGCTTATCATTTTAACATATTTTTTGAGTAATACAAGACGGAAGGTGGTGTTAATTCTTCATTATGTCATCATAGGTTCTATAGTGCAGCCAATTTGTTATGCATCTGATGTTATGTTATTCTGATGCAGTCATTCACTGATTTGGTCCCATGATCATATGTTTTTTCGTTTAAATTGCTGCAGAGGGATGAATTATCTTCACCAGCATAAGCCACATGAAATCATACACCGGAATTTGACGCCAAGGTTCAAGCGGGCGCTACATTCGATATGATGTTTTCATTAATGTTAACACGAACTGCAATTTTGTTATTCTTTTATAACTTGTGCAGAAATGTCCTACAAGATGACGGGTGGAACAGGCTCATGTGCGATCTTCTATATGTAACTACTTCAACATTGCTTTTAAAAATTTGATGTCTGAAATGTATCTCATCTTCTAAACTTGCAGTTCGCTACTTGGCACCTGAGGTTTATCGCCGAGAAGCATATGGAAAGAGCGTTGATGTCTTTTCATTTGCTATGATCGTACATGAGGTGAAGAAATTCTAGAGATTATGTTTATTGTGCTATTGACTGGGTATATGTGTTTTTGTTTGATCTCTTGGATGGATTACCTGTTGTGGCAGATGTTCCAAGGGAGGCCTTCAAATATGGCAGAATCAGAAGAAGAGGTAGCAGACAGGCGAGCCTATGAAGATACCCGTCCCTCTCTCTCCTCTTTCATATTTCCAGAAGAAATCAAGATGTAAGTAGTTGTGGACAATTCCTTGAAGAAAGTTACAAAGTTTTCAGGCTGAGTTTTTCTGAAATGTTACCGATACTAAACTACTAGTGGCAGCTAATTTACATAATTAGAATGTTAGCTGTTGCTTTTGCTTATTATTGTCTGCCGGAATTAATGATGCTGACTTGTTCTCCATTCAGACTTCTACGACGAAGCTGCCACAAGAATCCGGAGTCTAGGCCGTCATTTGAAGAAATTATAACAGAGCTGGAGATCTTACAAGACAGTTTGGATATCAAAGCTTGTTGTTGGACTTTGTTCTAAACTTCTAATTTTACACTGTAATTTAAGGATGTAGATGCATATAACTTTTAGGGGAGCCTCTATGCCAGTATATGCAAACAAACATAGTAATCTTTTTCTTGTATATGGTCTTCTTAAACACCAAAGCCCTAATGTTATGTATCATTGCTAAAAGTTTTGTGATGAATATTTAGATATCATGTTTCTTTCTTTTGTTTGACAGCCAAGTTAGTCTTATATTACCAATTCAGTTAAATGAAAAAGGAGTACACAGAACCTATGCTGATGGTGATCTACATTCCAAGGTAAGAGCCATACTAAGATCTGCAGAAGCATTGAAAATAAACGGTGTAATTATAGGTTACCATGATTTCATTACCAAACTTTTGCCAAGTTTGAGTCGATTCAATTTTTTCAGATCTCTAGATTTTGTATATGTCAGCTCATCGTTTAGCTGGAGTAGGTTTTTTGTCAGGTAAGTTATGGTGGACTGGTCACTACCCTCCACATCTGCAAACCCTTGTAAACATTGATCGGACTGTTTGAGTGAGTTGGTAACAATTGCAAACAGTGATCACTTTAGCTAGCTTGGGATTAAAGTCGCACGCTTTTGAAAAAAAAAGATGGGCTTGGGCATGTGTCTATTTTTGACTGATGTCTCATTTATAATCCTTGTTTAGTATGTTTGGGATTTTACCGACCTTAGCTTGCCAAGAATGAAATAAGAAGATCAATAGTTAACAAAGCTTGATGCATCAACAAGGAAGAACCTCTCACTTCAGAAAATCTGCAAGGCATACGCAAGGCTTCAGGATTTTTTTGTATATGCTGAATTCACGATACAACTGACAAGGCTTAGATTCTTGATGTGGAGTTACAAATTCAACAGTAGTAGCACAGAGAAAAACGAGTACACCTTGGACCTTGACACAGAGAAAAACGAGTACACCTTGGACCTTGACCGAACGCAAGTACAGAACTAGGCTGACATGGTCTCTTCAAGAACTCTAAAAATTCTAACCAATAACACATTATGGTGCATCTCACAGGGTAGTTCCTTAGTTATCGTTTTCCACTCAATTGGTACAAAATGGATTTATCAAACAATTGAGAGTGACGTTGAGGATCGGGATGTGTCAGTGTCAACACTTATATTACACAAAATAACCATTTAAGTCAATAAAAGCTCAGTAGGTGTGACTTGTTAGGTGTGCTTCGCATGAAGAAGATAAAAGAAAGAAAAGATGGTCGTGTACGAAACTGAAGGGGTAGGAATGTAGGATGGAACCTCTGTAGTGCTGACCTTTCTCTACCTGTGTGTGATTGCTCGTCTGGTTTCAGTACAAATTCATCGAGTGGTAATTTTTTCAGGCCATCTTAGCTCCTTGCTATAAGCTATCTCATTTATGAACACGTAGACAGCTACATTTTACTTGCTGAAAGTGCTGGGGCATTGAGAGAGGCTTGGAGTTCTCAGTTCCATATAAATTTAAGCTACCTTATCACATCAAACGTTATTAACAAATTAAAGCATTATATACAGTTTGTTTTCAACATCATGAGTTCCTGACATCGTTGCACACTCGTAATTTCGAATTGTGCAAATTTTTGGATATAATCTCCTCAATTGTATAGACTAATAGACACTGTTCGAATGTCGATCTCTTATAGTTAGATTCTTTTTCAAGTTCCAACTCACTGTCACACTTCAAATTAATACGATATGATAAGTTGGGCACTATTCAAAGTTTCAATCTATTCGTAGACATTTCGTCATTTCACTCATTTGGTTGTCTGACCTATGTGGACATGGCCCAGCCGAACTGGACAGGATAAAAGCCTGCAGCAACAAATGTACACAATCAAGCATTCCATGTGAAAATATTTTCACCAAGTCAAACCTTAGATCTATGGATGCAGAAACACCACTACAACAACCTGTCACAATTGGTCAATTTCCCAACTTTTAACAGTCTGGAGTCTGACAACATTATTCTGCCCATAGCCGAAAGCTTAAATTGAACTCTGAAAGTTACAAGTCAGATCCATTGAAATAAGAACAAAATTAAAATAATAAGAAAAGGTAAGAAAAATATCCAAGAGCCAAATAGATCATGTAATGAACAAGTCAAATTTCAAACCATTCAAACCTCGTGTACTGTACTAACCATCCAAGTCATCGACAACTTAAAAATGCGCAAAAGATACTTACATATCACGCCAAGGCCAAAGTATACAGAAAATGGAGAAAATATGAGAACAAGAGCCAATTGTATTCACAACGTAAACAAAAGTGGACTGAGAACTCAATGAACCAAACACTATTTACAATAGATTCGCTAAAAAAGCCGGAACATGATATCAAAAACAAAGATTTAGAAACCGATACAAGAACTAGTCTTCTCTGAACTTGACTTTTCCTTTTTTACATTACAGACAAACACAGAGAATGACCAAGGACTCTTCTTAAACTCAAGGATCAATCAAACCCAATTAACCTTTTTCTACTACACCTAAATCGACTTCGATTAAGAAGCATAGAAGGATCTTTTCTTTACTCCTTATTTCACTTCAACTCATCTACATACATACACTACTAGATACAATGGTCTCAAACAAAACATAGATTTTGTTGAGAAAACATAACATATATACAATAGACACAGATTCGTCTTCGAACTCTCTTCTTCCTCAAAATTCCTCCCTGTTTATGTAAGTGGGTTGTTGTGGTTGTCGTATGTACTGGTGGTGGTAGGTGTTCTACGCTACGGCTGGAATACTGCAATTACGACGATCCCTGTCAAGACAATCAAACCCCTCAATTCTCACTGCAGCTGGCTTGTGTCCAAACTTTGCTCGAACACAACCTTTTCTGGTTGTTGAGGACGATGGCGATGATGACTGAATTGACAGTGGTGATAATGGGGCAGGAAGTTTTTCCTCCCCAAATCGAGCGTCTTGGATTAATGGGTTTGTTGCCCTACTCGGCGGTGACCCGCAAAAAAATGGGGGCGACGAAGCAACATGTGTGGCAGCTGATTGTTCTGCTCCATTTCCTCCCTGCAATGACAATCAAAGAACTCATTAGAACACTATTAAAGCATCAATTAAATCAACATAAACTCCAATTATTAATCAAATTAAATAGATCATGTAGGCCTTCAATTGATATATTAATTGTTAAATACCACCTAACAAAGTTGCTAGACATAAAATGGTTTGTTAAACTGAATTAGCTGACTCAAACAAAATTGAGATCGGGGTTAGATAGAATATAAAAAACAAAGGTGGGATGAAAAAACAATAAAGAGAAGAAAACAAAACCATTGTTTAACCTCACATAATTAAAACCCCGATTCCTTCCATGGGTCAAAATCAGATCCGACTACACCTTCTAGATTTCTAGATAACAACTACAACTAAGCAAAAATGAACACTTCTTTTTCGATAAGACCATAGCAAACAAAGACAAAAACAAAAACAAAAAAAAACTTACTTTGGAGAGAATAAGTTCCATGAGATCCACTCCTGCTTTTGATTCGTTAACCTCAACTTGGTGACTGTTTCACAAAAATACAAGTAGACAATTTAATTATAAATTTTCAAATTCATCAAAAAAAAAAAAAAAATTGTGTGATATTTACCTGAGTTGCCATCTTAGAGTTCTAATTGGATCGTTCATGGAATGATTCAAAACACCAAGTCTTCGAGGTTTAGGACAAACAACAAAATCTCTTCGATCGTTGGAGTAAGAGCTGGTGTTGTTGTTGTTGTTTTTCATCTCTTCACATGCTGCTGCCAAGGCGTTCTGCTGATATACACACTGAGTCATCTTCTTCTTGAACGCCTGTTTACAAATTAAATAAAAAATAAATCAGAACAAATAAATAAATAAATAAATAGAAAGTGAGATCTGAGTATTTTTATACACAGATCTAATCATATCAAATTAGAAAATTTATTTCCAAAAATATCTGAGCTCAAAGCAGAATAAAATTCATCTCAGATCTACAGAACGTTATTCAGATTTTTATTTTTATTTTTAAAACGATTGAGCGAAAGTTTGAAGAAGTATTTAGTTTTTGTAACGAAATGAAAAGTGAGGGAAGGAGGGGGTACCTCAAAAGATCCTCCAAAGGGATGGGGGGGAGGATTGAAGGACAAAAAAGGAAAAAGGAAAACAGAAAATAAAAAAAGATAAAAAAAATAAATGAAGAAGGAGAACAAAATTGGTGGAACGAAGACAAGGAGAAAGAAGAGGATACGGAGGGAGTTGGGTGGGTTTATATAGACCTTTATTTCTTATTAGGGAACGCACGTGAATTGCACGTGTTATACAACAGTCACTTTCCTTTTGTCTATTTCCACCTTATATATCTACACTACTATATACATCTACACACTATATGATAGCCAGGTCTTTCGGAAAGCCCCTCAACTCTCGAGTATGCAAATTTAAATCTCTATTTTTTTATTATTTAGTCATTCTTCTTTTATGAGTTTAAAATTATCAAACAACTTAACAAATATTTACCTAATACCCCAAGACTACAATCAATCGAAATTAAATATTACACATATTTTTTCAAATTTCTATTTCCACACCAATTTCTTTCTCAGTATGTATATTCTTTTAATTTTTCAACCTAAAACTATTCTGAAATCTCAACCGCAGCATCTAATCAAGGTAATTTTTTGTTGTTGAAGGGCTTTGTTTTAGTTTGTTTTTTTATTTCTATTGTCATGTTGAACACTTTTGATAAATCCCAATATCGAGTAAGCAATTTAAGATCTTCTTATTTACTTAATTTATAAGCACCTCCCTCACTAAATTAGAATAGGCTCCACTTTTATTAATATAATTTGAACAAAATCTCTTTTGTATTAATAATTTAGAAACACCTATCTAATGTCACTTAAATTAAATAATTACCCCCATTTTCCATATTGAAATTAAACCAAGCCCTATTTTATTATTGATAATTTAAAATAACATTCCTAATATCACTTAAATAATATAATTATCTCTCATTTTGTTTTTGAAAAATAAATAGATAAGTCTCTCCTATATAGCTACAGTTATCATCCTACCTATATTAATATCCGTTTCTCCCAAGAGTCATAGTCGTAGTTAAAAGTTTTTAAAATAGTCCCTATTTGAAAAATAATTACTTGCCTTCTTACCAAACTAACCCCGAATTTTCGCTCTCTAATTTAATATAAATTAAAATTGTCCTTTCATGTGTTATTTAAAAAAAAAAAACAAATCTACGCATTATTTCATTATTTCAAATGTATGATGGGATAAAAAAAAACAAATTCTAAAAACAATAATTAGTTAATTGATATGTATTAGTTATTGGATATGGATATGGATATGTATATAGTTAATAGATATGGATATGGATATGGATATTAATATCCGTTTCTCCCAAGATGCTTTCATAGTGAGCCAAAGAAAGTTTTTAAAATAGTCCCTATTTGAAAAATAATTACTTGCCTTCTTACCAAACTAACCCCGAATTACCCGCTCTCTAATTTAATATAAATTAAAATTGTCCTTTCATGTGTTATGCTAAAACAAAAACAAATCTACGATTATTTCATTATTTCAAATATATGGGATAAAAAAAAAAACAAATTCTAAAAACAATAGATTAGTTAATTGATATGTATTAGTTATTGGATATGGATATGGATATGTATTAGTTAATAGATATGGATATGGATATGGATATTAATATCCGTTTCTCCCAAGATGCTCATAGTGAGCCACGTCAAGAAAGTTTTTAAAATAGTCCCTATTTGAAAAATAATTACTTTCGAATTTGGCCGCGCTCTCTAATTTAATATAAATTAAAATTGTGCTTTCATGTGTTATTTAAAACAAAAACAAATCTACGATTATTTCATTATTTCAAATAATGCATGGGATAAAAAACAAATTCTAAAAACAATGGATTAGTTAATTGATATGTATTAGTTATTGGATATGGATATGGATATGTATTAGTTAATAGATATGGATATGTATTAGTTAATAGATATGGATATGGATTACTCATTATTTCATTATTTCAAATGTACGCATGGGATAAAAAAAAACAAATTCTAAAAAACAATGGATTAGTTAATTGATATGTATTAGTTATTGGATATAGATATGGATATGTATTAGTTAATAGATATGGATATGTATTAGTTAATAGATATGGATATGGATTACTTATTGGATATGGATATGTTAAACTTCCAAGTGCTTCCCTTTAAATATAGGCCCGCACATGATGGGTTTAAGCAATTTTAAGAGAATTTATATTTATTTATGGAATGTTTTAAAATTTAGGGTTAAACACCTTTTCATTAAATTTAGAATAAACCCCTATTATTTTATTAAATACCCTTCCCAACTATATAAGGTCATGCAATTTTTCTATTTATTTATTTAATTTAGAAACACCTCTCACTAAATTTGAATAAACCCCATTTTTATTAATATAACTTGAACAAGGTCATTTTTTTTTTAAATAATTTAGAAACACCTCTCGAATGTCACTAAAATTAAATAATTACTCCCATTTTCTACATTGAAATTAAAACAAGCCCTATTTTATTATTGATAATTTAAAAGAATCTCCCTAATATCACTTAAATAACATAATTATCTCTCATTTTATTTAAAAAATAAATAAATAGATGAGTCTCTCCTATATAATTACAATTACCATTTACAATTAGAATCCAAATAAACCATGCTAATTATCGATCTCGAGGGACGGGTTTCAAGACTTAAAAAAATCGATGCGTAGAAAGGTTTGCATACTTGTTTCACTAAATAGGGGCATGTCGTCATGTGGGACAACAATTTTTCCGTCCTCATGGTGGTAGAACCGTAAAGGGTTACATGATTCAAAAAAAAAAAAAAAAATGGTCGATAAACTCTTGAAATGTTATTTACGTCTCTAGTATGGACTTAGACAAATCCTCGAGATGATTGTAGAATTTTGTTTGATAAACTCTTGAAATGTTATTTGCATCTCTAGTATAGACTTAGACAAATCCTCGAGATGATTGTAGAATTTTGTTCGGTAAACTCTTGAAATGTTATTGACGTCTCTAGTATGGACTTAGATAAATCCTCGAGATGATTGTAGAATTTTGAATAATGGAACTTACATTTATTGGGAGGATTTTATTACTTTAAGAGCAAGTCCAATTGGGTGTTATATGAAAACACCAAAATGTCATTCCCAAATTTAGGCTGGTGTGATAAATAAGATTATATGGGGCTGCTAGAAGGCTCGTAAATTTGGTTGATGTGATAAACTCAATCAAATTTGTGGCATTGTTTAGAAGCTACCATAATAAGTCTCGGGAGATGGACGACGCAATTTCTACTGTTTTGTTGGTTATTGTGTACGTTGTGTTGTCTATCCCCATAATAACTAAATAGACAACATAGCTAGACACTTTTAAGTCAACAGACGACATAGCCAGATACAAAAACTAAACCAAATTTGTTATTCTTGTCACATCAACTCCATTCCATTCTTTCACACAATTGAACAATCCACATATTCATTCATGCAAACAAAATCAATTATTTAAACAAATATAATCAAATCCATTCATTAAATAAAATTCATATAAACATCAATTGTGGTGGAGTTGATTTGACATAATATTGATAAATTTGGTTTGAAGAGAGAGAGAGAGAGGGAGGGGAGGAAAAAGAAAGTTCGCATTCTTATGTGTGAACTATACAGACGACACAAAGTATGTCGTCTGTTACAACTTAACAGACAGACGACAAAGTTTTTTGGTAAAAAAAATGTGATTAGAATAGTTTTTTGAGTTTGGCAAGTCAAATTTGGTTGGGCAAGCTAAATAATAATAATAATAATAATAAAAAAAAAATCTTATGTGAAACTTTTTAGTAGTCAAATTTAGCAACTCCCCATTACATTTGCTATAACAATTCGATTAACACTTTTACTATAAGAAAATATTTAGGTCAAGGGTGTCAATGGGTACTCGGTTAAAATTGGAAGCATAACCATTTATAATAATAATAATAATTATTATTATTACGCAACTTGTTGCACAATTGTCTTGATTATTATTTGCAATACTCATTATCAATAAAATTTGCACTTGATTTAAAATATATATATAAAAAATAAAATATTAGACCAAAACCGGAATTGAACCATAACCGGATGTTATCGAATTCTAGCATAAAACATTATTATTAAATTATACATAAACTTAAGACATTAATTTATATTTCATAAAATTATATTCGTTAACTCTAGTTTAATATATAGTTTTCATAGAATTTATCATTATAAATAATTTAAAAGTATAAGTAACAATCTTAAAAATATGGCTTTACTTCACATATTATTGAATGGAATAATTCTTGTATCAAAATTTGAAAAGTCACACGTTCTGGTTGTATTTTGGTGTTTTTGGTACACATTTTCATAATAAGAACAATATTAAAATATGAGTAAGAGTGAATATTTTAAAAACCGAAATGAAAAACTAGAAACTACAAAATTAAATGGTTGTTTGTTATTATTGGATTTTAAGCCACTAGGAACCGGACCATTGACACCTCTAATTTAGCTATGTTGGTGTTGAAAATAATGTTGTATGTGAGCTCAATTAGCAACAATATACAGAGAACCACTCACAGAAAAGAGAATAAAAAAAAAAAAGTTGTAGAATTGTGGTTGATATTGACGACCCTAGATTTAAAAACACCTAGAGACTCAAGTTGCATAACCCTACAATCCTAGAGTGATTTATTTAGATTCTCACTCTATTCAATCTATAATCTAGAAGGATACCTCACACCTACGGTACACCATAAAAATGTTCGTATAATTTATTTTGGAAGGATAAAGATTTTCAGTCTTAAGAGCGTAGTTTACATTTTACAACGACTTCGTATAATCTATAGCCACATACAGAGTTGTTAGCTAACATTAAAATCTTTGCACGTTGCAAATCATGGATCTCATGTTGGGCATCTTTCTTAGCACCAGGCGTGTAGCATCTTTAGATAGTGGCCACAATGCTATAGGGAAAGCGAGGAACAATTCCTGCAAGGCTGCAACCCTATTAAGAAGCCCACTTGATGATTTTTATTTTCTGCTCCTTGAGTCAACTTACTACGATGGCCCTACATGACATATTATGTAAGAATCAAATCTCATGTACATTTCTTTGTTCTCTAATGTAATCGACAACTGGACAGTACAGCTTTAGCACTTTATACGTCGGATTTGTATATGTTCAGCTGAAACTAGAGCCAAAACTAAAGAGCTTTGTCCCAAGTTCATTCCCAACTCCCAACTGAAAATAAAATTGAGTATCAGAAGTTCAGAATTACTAGGGGTGATGAAGGATCGGATCGGATCGGATTAACCTCAGCCTAAGAGCGTAATTTTTCCAAATTTTTTGAACCTAATACGTAGTTTACAATTCAATTTTTCGATTCAAAATATATTAGCAATTTCATAACAGAGTTGTTAGCTAACATTAAAATCTTTGTAAATTTTCAAAAATCATGGATCTCATTTTGGGCATCTTTCTTAGCACCAGGCGTGTAGCATCTTTAGATAGTGGCCACAATGCTATAGGGAAACTCGAGGAACAATTCCTGCAAGGCTGCAACCCTATTAAGAAGCCCACTTTGATGTAATGTTTTTATTTTCTGCTCCTTGAGTCAACTAAATACTACGATGGCCCTACATGACATATTATGTAAGAATCAAATCATTCATGTACATGACATTTTTTTTCATATTTGTTGTTATAATGTAATCGACAACTGGGGACAGTACATGTTTTTGTTTTGTTTTTAAAAAGCTAGAAAAAAAAACTTTATACGTCGGATTTGTATATATTTTCAATGAAACTAGCAATAAAACTAAAGATCGGATCGGATTTTTAGAATTATATGTCCAATTTTTTTTTTTTCGAATTTTCGAAATCGAAAAATCGCCCATGAAAACTACCCAACTGAAAATAAAATTGAGTATCAGAAGTTCAGAACCCACCAATGAAGCCATGAAACACTTTAAGCATAGATAGATGGCTCATAGCTGCTCCATAGCTGCATAGTGATTATCAAGAGAAATCATATGTTTTGTGTTTGGCTTGGTTGATATTAAACTGCATTTAATTACCAAAAAAAAAACATTAAACTGCATTTTCCTCTAACTTGATGGGTTGCATAAAAAAAAAAAGATTATTGTAAATTTTGAATAACCCTTTTGATATCCTTCCCAATATTGAGTAGGCAATTTAAGATTTCTTTATTTATTTAATTTAGAAACACTTTCCTCATTAAATTTAGAATAAGTCCCATTTTTATTAATATAATTTGAACAAGGCCTATTTTTTATTAATAATTTAGAAACACCTCTCTAATATCACTTAAATTAAATAATTATCTCAATTTTCTGCATTGAAATTAAAACAAGTCCTATTTTATTATTGATAATTTAAAAAAATCTCTTAATATCACTTAAATAACATAATTATCTCTTATTTTGTTTAAAAAAAAAAAATAGATGAGTCTCTCATATATAATTATAATTACCATTTACAATTAGAATCTAAATAAACTATGCTAACTATCGATCTTGAGGGACAAATTTCAAAACTTAAAAAAACCGATGCGTAGCACGGTTTACATATTTGTGAATCTATATTGTAAGTACACGCTAATATGGCAGTGTTGGAAAGCGGGAAATTGAGGAGGGAAGTGGAGAAATATTTGAATCACTTAACTTTAAGTGAATTATTATATATATTCTGCATAAAAATATCAAAATTTCAAGACTACAATATATGTTCTCTAGAAACACGGTACGAGACTAATTAGAAGACGTGTACAATATGAGATCTTGTACACGCAAATTTTGTTTTATCAAAAATGGAAAAGTAACTCCACTAATTACGCATCTTAAACAATATTGAATTTTTAGGAGCAATGACCCAGCTTCTCTAGTGATATGTTCTGCGTTTGTACTTCGAAGAAAGACAATCTAGACTTTAGCACAAAGAAACATCTAATTTGTGTTCCTTTGAAATGTCTTAATTTCATGTAATGGAAATTATTAAATAAAGCTTGGTCAAAATCATACTTAACAAAATTAGTTGTCAGTGACCCTAACACGTGAAATTAATGGTGCGTGGTAGACTAATCATGGGTTCTGAGTCATGCCCATTGGTTTTTAACTAAATTTTGTCCTCAAATCACAATTTTATATTGGGTCATGCCAAACAGCACCTTCAGCTGGAAAATCGCATTGGTTTTGGCACCCATATGGTCCCCTTTCCGTCTGCTCTGGTGTTTCCTTGTCTCTTTATTAGTCCCATACTTTATCAGACTTTTGAGATCTCATAAAAAATCTCAAACTTCAAAGTTGGTCTGAAAATGGAATTGCAGTACATAAAGCAATTTGAAGAAGAACTCTCCTTTGAACTGAGAGACCAGATGGTCTAAGGGGTGACGGACTAGTTATCAGTCCCAAGCCCAATAGTCCTTAATGCTTACTTGTGACGACAGTGTACCACGTCTCTATTCAATGGACGGTGTGTTGTGTTGCACAAGTACTGAATAAAAGGATTTCTACTTCGTTTTCTGTTTTCATGGCAGGGTAGCCATTGGCTGTTTTAAGGGAATTGTGATAAGCAACTTTTTGGCGAGTTGCGTAGAATTTGGATTTTGGACAAACTAAGAGAATTCTCTGTGAGATGTATAGACCCGAATTTCGTACGGACGCTTGAAATTTCGATACAATTTTGGTTTTAACTTATCGAAAGCCTAAAATGCCAGGGAAAAAGTCCAATTTTCAATTTTGAGCACAGGTAGCTTTCTCTGATTTTCCAAATTACAGAGTACATTCATCTTGATAAAATGTTTCGGAAAAAATGCTAGGTCACAGCCTCGTTGTTGTGCACAACTTTGGACTATAACTTCAATAGTAGTCACCTCACTCCAGCTGCTGCCGTAATACTCTTCACGGGCATATCCAACTAAGTTATTAGTTCCGAGCTTCGAAACACCAATGGCGTTCCATGTAGTGGAGTTCCAAGTTTTCCAATATAAATTGACAATATGTCAAAAGTATAATCGGGTCAACTGTCTAGGCAAGAAGAAAGGTAAAATCTGGTATATATATAGTGAAAAATATCGATGTCTGTTTCATGAAATCCCAATATATATTGAGATATTTCCGGCCATGCTCCACCAAGTCTAATTGTTACACGTTCTTTAAGGTTCCACCATGCCATTATGCCAATTTGGCTTTATAAAAGATCAATGGAGAGCCTCTATGCTTGTTAGCATATATTTTTCCATTATTTACGTGGAAAACTGTTTCAAAGAGAGGTAGAGTACTAGAGTTTATGATAAGATCTGTGACGGTGAAGATGGATACTGTGTCCTACTACTGCTCTTTGCTTCGTGTGCTATTTCCCTCCATTCAATTTTCTCTAGTTTGTTTTGTTTTTCACGTGGAAGACCATTTCCAAAAAGTGAGAGACAGAAAGAGGAGTTGGCAAAAATCAGCTGGTATATGAAGGATGAACAACAAACAAACATACAGACAGGACTGTGCAACATACTATGATAGTATGATCTAATTGCTTTTATATATTGCATGTGATTTCAATTTTTGGGACCCAATTCAACAATAATTAGCTGCACTTTTAGGCCCGCTCGCCATGTAATCAATTTGTCAATTTTCTTAGGACCACTTTTTCAATTTTCATCCTTCTGGAAATCATATTTGCTTGATACCAAAGTGAAAATCATTTGAAGAGCACCAAGCTACTCCTCGTTTGGTTGTGAAATCATACTTCTCGAATTGAACCTAACCATAGTGCGAAATGATGGTCAAGATATTTGTACCCACAGAACCAATCTTGGAAAGTAAAATTTTGTCACACCAGACATGAGATTGCTGATAGCTGGAATCCTAAAAAATAAAAAGTTTCGACTATCTAACAAAATTTTGGTTATTGGTTTTCTAAAATTCCACAGAAGCTGTATGTGATTTTGCTTTAGGGTGCTACTGGCCTACTACATGCTAGCATGAGCATTCCTCGTGATACCATCTTTCATCTGTGTTGAAGCTGCTTTGGGGCAATTTTGTAGTTCACACCAACAGCTGAAAGTTAAAACTGGAAAAGCCTGTTAAGACTGCTGACAGGCTTACACAGTTGGGTCAGAAGCCCGCAATGCCATGAAATTTTAATCACCAGGCACCAGCTATGTCAGGCCTCATGCAGTTGAACAAGTCCAAACAATTTCTAATCATCAACAACCTTGGGGTGCTACCAAAGGATGCATTTTCTCACCATGGGAGCTGCAACTCTGCAAGGTCCTACACTGCCTCCAATGTGGGACTTTATCAAGAGAATATCAACTTTATTCCTCTAGACCAATAGCTTAAGATTAACAAAAATAGACAAATGACCAGCCGGAAAAAATAATAATAAAACGAATCAATGTAATATAATGTTTGTCCCAGAGGTCTTTAGTCAAGAGAGTCGGTCTTCAGATTCCTGATAGTCTGATACTATAACCACTCATCCTTCAACAACACCCAGAAAAAAAAACACAGTGTATGATGATTCCGCATGATTCTGAGGAAGTACAAGTGAAAGCTAACGCATACTTCGTTACATTTTGTGGAGCAGTCACTGTGGAACACGCCCTAGCCTGGAAACCATGTGGATTGGACAAGCCCTGAGCAGAACCAATGCTTCTTTAGTTGAACTAAATCGACTCTACTAGGCAAATATTGCCCTAGCAGGTTCGAAACCCACAAACTCCCCCACCAGGGAAGGATAAACAACTAACTGAGGGGAAACCCACAAACTCCATTACACACTGAAAGGATCTAAAGCAGGAGCACCATCAAAATTGATATGAAGAAATACTAATGAGGGGAGGCCTTCTAGAGAACTGCGCAATACTCAAGTCACTAATTGAAGTTTTATTGGGCTTGCCTAAGAGGGGTCTCAACATCAATGTAACAGTCTTACAAATTGATAGATAGTATAAATTATCTACTTCAACAGTTTGTTTCGTTGCATAGAGGTACATAACACAAGGACTGTTTCTTGTAATCATCATGTTCAGTTCTGTACCTTTCATTTAGCAACCATGTTGCAGCTTCGGGGGTTTGAGCATCTCTCGTACAAAAAAAGGGGTAACGGAAGGTTTAAGAGAAGAAAGCCTCCGCTAAGCGCTTAAAGCTTTTGGATAAAATTATGTAGAATCAGAGAAGAAAGACAGTGGAACCTTCCCATGCAACATTTGCTGATGATCATCAGTCAAATGATTTTAACATCAAAATTATACGGATTGCATATCATTTTACCACGTGGTTTAACCCAGATATTTTAGATGTTTTCGGCTAATGGCTCATCAGGGAAACTAGAACCACGGATAAGGCAACACAACAGGAGAATCAGACGGTGTTTATGCTAGAAAATGCTATATTCGTAGTTGACATGCAACTAATTTGCTTGTTTGTGTACTAAGTAAACTCGTGGCTTAGAATGAGTGACAATTGTTGGTATGAAAGGTGATTATTGATCACGGATAATTATGAGTGCAACAAAAAGACAGAGAATAACAAAAAAAGGGTAATTTCTATTCCACGAGAAAAATGTAGGTACATTAGTACATTACATATCACTCTGAGAATCCATAGAGACTGGCAAAATAACTTACAGGAAAAGAAAATACACTAGGGCCGATGTACTTCAGATTGCTCTCTTTCAGAAGTATTGTACACTTGAACAGTACGAAAACAAGTTAAGCTGAAGTTTCAGAAGCTGCCGCCGCTGCCGCGCTGCTGCTGCTGCTGCAGCTCTTTTCTTAGCAAAGTATTCATCAGCACGAGCGATGTTTTTAGCAACTGATGGTTTTACCCACTTTTTCCGACCAGGCAGTACAGTAAGAGCACAACCAACAGCCTCAAGCTTCTCCTTTGCCGATGCTGAGAAAGCTCGGGCCTTTATGTTTAGCTTTACAGTTAATTCCCCATCTCCTAAAATCTGAAATACAAGCGAAATCACATTCACCAGAAGTTGCATCAAATCAACATATCTTAGGAAGCAGGTGCCGACTAGCAAAGTCGGTAAAACCTTTAGGTGATGATACCAGAGGTATGGGGGTCGAACCCCGCCAGCATCAAAGAGTTACTGATCTCGTTTAAAACAGGCTTGCCAATCAAAAAAAAAAAAAACATATCTTAGGAAGCCTTTCACCTACAAACTGCAGTATTTCATCAAACGAAATATTCATTTATTTTCAATAAGTATGTAATAATCACTTGCTTGAACCATTTGATAAGCTCATAATCTAACTAAATGAGTGACACAATCAGTTTACATACATATACGTAAACTGATTTTGCTGTTTTCTATTACAAACATGTTATTCACGATTATCCAGGAATTTGGCAAAGCTTGCTCATCCCGAAATAGCAATTGAGCACATACATATTATTTGTGCATTCACTCATCAAGAAAAGAAGAAGAAAAGGAAAAATGGAAAAAAGTAGACATGTTACTGTTGAGTTTAAGTTATAGCTCAAGTATCTACCTTATAGTGACATATTCTACAATTCTGGAAGTAATAGAAATTGGTTCAAAAGGAAAAGATGAAAGAAAGAAAGAAAGAGGAAGTTGGTAGAATCACAAGAGCTGGTACTGAAAAAACTCAAAGTAAATAAATGAGATCCTGGGTTCTACACTTCTACTAGTATAATAGTAAGCAGGATATATGGTGCAACTGGTTGAGAGCCAGAATTGAACGAATGTTGCATATCAGCTGAGAGTTCAATAACAATGAAGGTCAGATGCAAAACCAAGTGGTTCTCTTGCAGAGGTTCTTGTAAGAAGCTACAGTGGCATAATGAACCTTGTTAATTTAATCTATCAGATTACTATTTCTCATGGTTATGAGTCATGACAAAAACATAAAGTAAGTTTGGCTTCCAGTTGACGTAGTCATATGAGTTCAACCCATAACTTGGGATAGAATCTCTCCTGCACTTATTACAGACTATGCACTGAGCCAATAGCGCAGGAAAAGGGAGAGTAAGATAGGTCCTGCACTTAGAAAGAGAAACAGATGCAATCACAGTTGCGAAGAACGAAAATTCAACGAATCTACTAAATCTCAAATCAATTCAATCCGAAAACTAATTTGGCCAAAGGCTTACAACTCATTATATAGGAAAATTGCTTCTAAACTTGAAACAACTTCTAAATCGTTTATACATCTCTGAATTTGAAATTAAAAATAACACTCAACTAAACAACCTCGGTAATTAAACCTAGTTCTAGTAATCCCTAACCTAGAAACCAATTGGAACTCAAACTAAAGGTGTGGAAGTGTGGAACCCTAGATCACATAAAAAACAATTGGCCCTCATAGGTAAAAGTGTATGTCAAAATCGACAGTTGATTGGATCAATTTACCTTCGGTGGAGTCGGCGGGTGGGATTTGTGCTATATGGGATAAGGACAAGGTGGAGATGTGTGATAATATTGTTGGATCTCATTCAGTGTCCCTTGTCTGCAATTTTGGGGGGAAGCAGACTCTAAATTAGTTACTGCTGTTTATGGGCCTTCTAGAAAGAATAAAGAGGAGTTTTCTTCTTTTTGAAGAGAACTTGATGATGTTTATGCCTTCAATAGGGGAGGCTCGTGGTGATTTCAATGTGATTAGATTTTCTAATGAGAAAACGGGTGGATGTCGTATAACTTCTAAGATGAGAGAGTTTGATGAGTGGGTTAGGAGATGTGAGCTTATGGACATTCCCCTCACTGGGGGCAAGTTCACCTGGTCAAATAAGCATGAGTATCCTCGGATATTAAATCGTTGAGTACTCCTCGAGTAATCGGTGAGTACTCGCTACTCGCTGCTTAGCCGACCCGACTAACAATTTAATTCCCAATCACAATCGGGCTCAAAAACTCCCCGAGTACTCGGCCGATTAGCCGATTAGCCGAGTAATTGTGTTCACTATTTCAATGTTAAACATTGAACTCGACATTTCGCCGATTCGACCAACCCTTGATTCTGTAAAATTCTACACTTTAATCATATTTATTTTAGTTGATTGAGTGTTTTAATTGTTTATTGATTGATTGGGTTCTTAATTGGCTTCATTATGTTGGTATTTCAAAGTTAAATATATTTAATAATTATTTGTAAAGAAATATAGTGTTATGAAAAATCGTCCGATTACACCTACTCACTACTCTCTTCAAGCGAGTAGCGATTTAACTGCACAGTGAGTATCCCGCCCTTTTGTTGTTGGATAGATTTCTCGTGAGCAGTGACTGGGAGGAGAGATGGCCTCGTTTGATTCAAGCTGTAGTCTCTTCCCGCCCTTTTGTTGTTGGATAGATTTCTTGTGAGCAGTGACTGGGAGGAGAGATGGCCTCGTTTGATTCAAGCTGTAGTCTCTAGTACGACATTGGATCACCACCCTATCACCTTATCTAAAGAGATTGGTGGAGGCAAACCTATCCCGTTTAGATTCGAGTTCATGTGGTTCTCTGATCCTAATTTAGTGGACAAGATTAGAGAATGGTGGGAGGTTCATCAGGAGGGCGATAGACCTAGCATTAGGTTTGCTAAGAAATTGCGGTTTGTTAAGTTTAAGATTAAGGAATGGAATAAGACGGTTTTCGGTAGGATTGATAGTAAAAAAGATCAACTCTTAAGTGACATAAGGATTTTAGATTTGAAGGAGGAAGAAAGTCTTCTTTCTAAGGAAGAGTAGAGTAGTCGCTTAAACATGAAAGCGAATTTTGAAAAGGTAGTGAATTTGGAAGAAATGTCTTGGAGACGGAAGTTAGGACAGAGATGGACCAAGGAGGGCCAGTTTAATACTAAATTTTTCCACCAATGTGCTAAAGTAAGATTTAGAGAGAATTTTTGATGTAGATTAAACTGGCGGAAGCTTTAGTTTATCAAATCTACTCTTGAATTAAACAAAACAACTAAAACTAAAATAAATCTTTATTTCTCTGAAATATTCTCAATAACACAACTCTCCAGAATCCTAATTACAAGCTCATTATTTATACTAATCCTAAAAACTATAAACCAATAGTAATACGACACGTGTTAACAACTAAAATAGAATAACTAAACTAGTGAGCTCACAACCCATGGGCTTTGACCATACTGATGTCCGCATCACTCTCCCCATGTTGAAGAAACTTGTCCACAAGCTTGTTGACAAAAAAACCCACTAATATGCAAAAACTCTTCAAACTTATATACTACAATCTTGCCCAAATATCGGCTCAAACAAATAACATGATACTACAATGCTGCTAGTACTCCTTTCTTGAAACACAACGAATACTGGAAGTCACGAAATATGCGTTGAAGTGTTTTGTGGCTGCGAGCACAAACCTTCTCAAAATTGGTTAGAAAAAAATCAATATAACCACCACGTTGTGCTTGCTGAGTTGGATAAACAAGACTTTCATAAATCTGGTCAGCAGGACGTCTTTGTTACAATGGAAGGTGATGAACCTGCTGATTTCGTTTGTTATCACACTCAAAACATGACACAATGTGATTAAAAGGTTCACGAACTAATGGAGAAACCTCGACTGGATGGTCATACTGGAGCCATTGTTCAACTTGTTTTTAGCCTGCTGTTGTAACTGTATCAGTAAGATCTGGGTGAGGAGTCGAGTGACCAGACCGAACATCAAAAGGACGCAGTGGTTGGTACTGGTCTACAACCTGTTCTAGCAAGATAGTATCTGTGGGTGTTGGAATTACTATAGTGTCTACTGGTGCAGTAGTAGTGACCAAAGTAGGAGGCGAGAGTACTGTAGTCACAATAGGCGCACCCACCACTTTAAGACCCTATTTGGGAGCGATCGAAGAAGACGAAACCTCTTTGCCGTGGGATGAATGATTGAGGTGCATATCCCAGATTCGGGTTTGGCGCATAAAGAGGAACATAATGATATTGACTAGGGTTCCAAGACTGATAATAAGGAAAACAACCCTGATACATCATCTGCTACTGATAAAAATCTGGATAATAGCCGAATGGCATAGAAACTGACGGTGTTTGAAAACTCTGAAAAGGTGCCATTAATGGTGGAACCTGTGACGACTGCTGAAAAGGTAAACTAACTTCTAGAGAAACCCTAGAATTTTGTTGTTGGGCGGCTAGAAGTGCATTCAAGGTTTCTTGCATAACTTCAAACTTGGCATTCAAACCCTGATAATTTTTTTCTAGGTGTTCCATCTCTGGTTTCTTGATATACGGCATAAAAATTAAAACTTTAATCTTGAAAGAAGACAAAGACAGAAAAATAATTTTCGGGTGAACAGTAACGCATGAATAGTGTTCCTGATGAACAGTGGTTCGTGAACAGTATTGATGAACAATAACACGAAAAATTAAAACAAACAAGAAAAAGGAAATTGGATTTTAATCGGGAACGATTCATACTCCGATAACAAATGATGTATATTAAACTGGTGAAAGCTTCAGTTTATCAAATATACTCTTGAATTAAACAAAACAACTAAAAACTAAAATAAATCTTTATTTCTCTCTGAAATATTCTCAATAACACAACTCTCCAGAACCCTAATTACAAGCCCGTTATTTATACTAATCCTAAAAACTATAAACCAATCGTAATACGACACGTGTCAACAACTAAAATAGAATAACTAAACTAGTGGGCTCACAACCCATGGGCTTTGACTATACTGATGTCCGCATCAATTTTCTTCAAAGATTGTTAATTGAAGGCGAGGAGGTAAGTGGGGAAAATAATCTTAGAAATAAGGTGGTGCAATATTATTCTAAGTTGTATACCGAGCCTAATCGTATTCGCCCTCGGATTGATAATCTTGGCTTAGATTGCATTTCAAATGGGGAAAGAAATGAGTTAGAAAAAATCATGGAGGAGGAGGTATGGGAAGCTATGAAATGTCTAAAGAGTGATAAATCTCCGGGTCCATATGGTTTTGCAATTGAGTTTTTTAGAAAAGTTTGGGAGGTGGTGAAAGACGATTTTATAGATATGGTCCGAGATTTTTATGAGTCGAGTTTTTTAGCCCATAGCCTTAATAACACTTTCATAAACCTTATTCCAAAAAAACAAGGGGTGGAGGATATTGGTGATTTGCCCTCATTGGAAGTGCTTACAAAATCATTTCAAAAGTTCTCTCTATTAGGTTAAAAAAGGTGTTATCTAGAGTGATCGCTTAAGAGCAAAGAGATTTCGTTTTTGGACGACAAATTTTAGATGGGGTGTTAATTACTAACGAGACCATTGATGATAGGAAGAAGAGTGGTAACCTGGCCATCTTATGTAAAATCGATTTGGCTAAAACATATGATCATATAAGCTGAGATTTTCTAAATTACGTTATGATGCGTATGGGTTTTGGAGTTAAGTGGAGGGGTTGGATAAGAAGACGTTTCTCTTCGGCCTCTTTTTCTATACTCTTAAACGGGTTGCCTGCGGGGTTTTTTAAGAGTTCTCGAGGTATAAAGGGGATCCTTTATCCCCACTTCTTTTCCTCATGGTCGTGGAGGTTTTTGGTAAAATGATTGAGAGGACTAATAGGTTAGGGTTTCTGGAGGGTTTTAGAGTTGGTAAGGACCAGATTTTGCTCTCTCATCTTCAGTTCATGGATGATACAGTGGTTTTTTATGGGCAGGACTTAGAGCAAATGAGATATCTTAGGGGTATCCTATGCTGTTTTGAGGTTGTATCGGGTCTTAAGGTGAATATGGCGAAGAGTACTATTTTTGGGATGAGTGACGGAGATAATTTGGATGCTTTTGTGTCCTCTGTAGGTTGTAACATCGGTATTCTTCCCTCCATATACTTGGGTCTTTCTTTGGGAGCTAGTTATAGATCGAGTTCTATTTGGGATTCGGTTATTAAAAGATTTAGTCGTAGGCTAGCTAGGTGGAAGGAATGTGTTTTGTCTAAAAGCGATCGAGTGATCTTAATTAAAAACATTTTTTATAGTTTTCCTGTATATTATATGTCCTTTTTCCACATGCCTAAGAGTGTTGTCGCTAAATTGGAGGCAATTATTAGAAATTTTCTTTGGGATGATAGTGAGGAGAGGCATAAGGTTTCATTTGGTTAGTTGGGAGAAGGTGTGCCATTCTAGATAGGAAGGTGGTTTAGGTATTAGAAGCTTACGAGAGTTTAATCTTGTTTTGCTAGGTAAATAGCTTTGGAGGTTCGGGGAGGAAAAAGAGAGCCTTTGGAGGAAGGTGATTGTGTCTAGGTTTGGAGAACATGGTTTGGGGTAGAAGAGTGGTCATGTGGCCATACCTTATGGCTGTGGCATTTGGAAAAGCGTTAAGAGAGTGGGAGTGGCATTCTACAAACATGTTAGATTTGCTTCAGGCAAAGGTGATAGCATCCGCTTTTGGGAGGATATATGGCTAGACGAGAGGCCTCTATCACATGTTTTCCCTAGATTATATGCCGTTTCTGACTTAAGGGACCTGCCAGTTTGATCATTCATGAGGGAACGCAATGATTTTATTGCTTAGGACCTGGGTATATTGCTCTCTTTGACAGGGATATAGTGAGTGTGGCTGCTCTCACGATGATGTTAGGCTTTATTCCTTCTGTGAGACCGGACAGAGATAAGAGATTTTGGTCTATTGACAAGAAAGAGAGATTTTCTTCTAGATCTTTTTACTTTAAGCTTCGTTCACTAATCTCCCATCATGATCTTAACGCCCTTCCTAAATTTTCTAATCATATTATCTGGGGCTCTAAAGTTCCGTCAAAAGTTGCCTTTTTTGTTTAGTGTGCATATCTTGGTAAAATCTTGACTATTGACAATCTTAGAAAAAGACGTGTCAAAGAAGTTCTTATCAACTTTTGTCCATTGTGTTTAAGGGATGGGGAGTCTATGAATCATATTCTTTTGCTTTGTCCTTTTTTATGGCGGGTTTGGTGTCATTTTATTTTAGAGTCGGGGTTTCTTGGATTTGTCCGGTTTCAGTGACGATGTTATTAGCCTCATGGGACTTGAGAGTCCACTATGAGAAGGGGAGACGACTTTGGAGAATGTTGTCTTTTGCAATTATGTGGGGCATTTGGTTGGAGAGGAATCAGAGACACATTGAGGGCGCAACAGCGCCTATGGAGAAAGTTGTGTTGGCAATCAAAGCTTTTTTGTTTCTGGTCAAAGGTGCATATTGAGACACAAGACATACCTTTTGAGGCGTTTGTGTTTCGATGGGAGTCCATAATGAGATGATTGGGCTAAGAGACTTGTCACTTTATGTTTTTTCATTTATTTTCTTTTTCTATATGTATGTAATGGAGGATATCTCATTATTATGTATCTATCTTTAATTATATTAATAAAATTATACTTTACCGATCAAAAAAAAAATAAAGTTAGTATAGAGTAGAAGGAAGTTGAAAGTGCCCCATAGGCGGAGATGTTCTTTGTACCTGCAACGCTAACCTAAGTTACATTGACATGGATATGTGTGTCCGTATCCGACACGGATACAAAGTGTCTGACAAAGGGAAATATAAAAAATTGAGGTATATTACATACAAAGTGTGTGTCCGAGACGGACACATGGAACTGTATCCAACACGGATTATTTTTCAAATATGGCGTGTCTATGTCCATGTAACATAGTCGCTAACAGCTAACCAACTCACAAATCAATAAAAAAATTAAAAGCATGCAGAGTTTAGAATATCTAAAAGTTGAAGAAGCGCTGCACCCACTGGCATACTCAAAGAAACCACTCATACCTTTAATGGAAGAGTTCTTTCTCTTCCTGATGGATTAATCAAGCCCTTCTTCTTCAAAGATTCCAATGACACCTCCTCTCCTTCTTGAAATCCTGCATCTGCTATGTCCTTTAAGTTCACTGGAACATACTTTGGCAACCCAGCACTCATACCTTGTAAAATGAGGGAAACAAATATCAGTTATATTGGAAAAGCACACTACCCACTTGAAAAATCTTGACAACACTGTTTTCATCGTACTAAAACACCTAAACTCAAATTTCATCGTACTGAAATAGTATCTCGATGTTGATTCTTTTCCACTACTTCCATTGATCTCTCCAGAAATTGTATTGAAGAAATGTACGCAATGAAGAAAGGTTTGCAACCAATCGACTGTTTTAGTTATAAGAACATAAGAACATAAGAATCCCATGTTCAGTTCACTTTCTAGAAACCTAAACCGAACATAACCACTGAGTGTCACTACAATACAAGTATAAACGTCGAGAACAACAACTTATCATACCAAACCCCAACACAACAAAGACCCTTACTTAGAGCAGGATAATGTCAAGTGTCACGAATCACTTTCTAATGTTTGACATAATAACACTGTTAGAGTTCTTGTGAGCCGTGACAGGTGGGACACGGAACCAGCAAACGAATCGGATTTTTTTGGGCTTTCTATATTGTAAACAGACTATTTTCCTATATAAGAAAAAGTGTGAGGAGGCTGAAACCAAAACTAAGCCGTCCTCTTTTCTCTCTCAGCTTTCTTCTTGATTAGCTATAATAAAATTTCACCAACACTACCACTCTCCAAACTCTATAATGTCAAAGCACATTGATGTAAACAAAGGGTTGCATTTTGGTCAAACTACTAAACTGAATAGAAAAAAACAAAATTGCATTTCATCAAACAATGGGAAAAAAAAACACAAAATTATTATATCACATTAAGGTTAAAAATATACCTCCAGCAATTCCTCTCAACTTGGGCACTCTCCGATAAAGCGGCATTTGTCCACCCTCAAAACCCCTTCTAACACCAGGTCCAGACCTTGACTTCTGCCCTCTCATACCAAACCCACAACTACCACCTTGTCCAGCAGCATGGCCTCTTCCTTTCCTCTTATGTTTCTTTCTAGAACCAGGTTGTGGACCAAGGTTATTTAACCGAAACCGAACACTTGAACTAGCATCAAGTGAAATAGACCCAGGTACCGTTGTACTTGAAGAAGCTGTAATTAGTGGAAGAAATAGTCTTTTTGAAGTTTGCTTGAGGTGGAGTTTTAGAGGTTGGAAAGTAAGTGAAGTTTGTTTTTTGAGGGTAGTTAAGTTTCCATTAAACGAAGAAGAAATGGAGAGAATGGAAGCGGCCATTTTTGAGTGATGGTGTGTTTTCTTGCCAAAATAATGTATGAATGGATAAAGGGATCAAGTCCGAAATATTGAAATATAGACATATCTCACCAATTTCTGAAGATTCTCGATACACGATATTTTCTCGACATACCGGCATCTTTGGTGAACATATCACCGATACATTTTTTTCATCGGTTATTATTAAAATTAAAATTATTATAATATAAAAACGAAAAAAGAAAGAAAAGAAAATGATTTTACATAGCTTTTGTGCTCATTCCAAAGGGGACCTTCTAACAGCTTTCCCTTTGAGTGTACAATGTACCCTCTTTTTTATTCCTATGCATGCAGAATTACCTATATCTTTTTTTGATACCTAGAGAACTTAAAGTTAAATCTTCATGTTCCTTCTTTTGTCTCTGCACTTTAACTTTCCCTGTTTCTTAAGATCAATAACATACAAGATTTCTCCACCTTTTCCATGGATACCATATAGTCAAGGGGCCCTATATTCAAAACAAAATCCATGATTCCTACAAGTACCTATGTCAGTTTTAGGTCCATATTACCATATTGGCAAATATTTACATTATTTATGCAGGGTACCTAAACTATACTTTCTACAGGGACATTCATGATTTTAAGAGAATGTCCAGAGAATGTAGTTTAGAAGTGTAACAACTAAGTTACTGAAGTGGGTGTCCAGGGTAAGGAAGAGGTGAGGAATCTCTTTGTAATTTCCCGTCCCAAAATCTAAGTTTGCTCATCTTTTCTTCACACCAGTGTAACTGTTCTTCACTTATCTCTGACATTCTGAGAACTCTCAAAACAACTTTGAGGTCTACCAAACCCATCAGCATTTCCATCTCTTCATCCCTCGGCAGTGCTCTTCTCAAGCATTTTCGAACTCGGCTAATATCTTTAATCTTCTTCTTCTTCTGTGAATTCCATACAAGAGTATGACAAAAATGAAAAACACTAAGAAAAAGAGTAGAACAGTAGGTGATACATAGGCAAGGCAATACAAGGCCATATTGAGACTCACTTTTTTGTTGGCTTTCTTCAACAAATGGTGAAGAGTTGGATCAACTATGCAAGTTCTCTTGTTCCTCCTGATAAAAGTTTTGAAGATTTGATAGTTTTTTTCCTTATCTGCCTTGAGAAATTTCATAAAAATTCGAATTCCATCTTCCATTCTTGCAATGAATCTGACTGATGAGATTTTTGTTGTCCAAGCTTCCTCCGCCTGATCATTTTCTGAATGTTGAGATGAGGGGCATATTTTTAGTATTTAACATCACTGGAGGATTTGGAAACCAATCTCTTCATTTATCGAATCACAACTCACAAACTATATTATTTAATGGGGTTGTGTTCTTTCACATTAAGCATGAAGAAGAAAGACCAAATTGCTGAAGAGTTGAGCAACCTAAGTCACACCTCAACCTTCCAGTGGTTTCATGGTATATACATAGTAAATGGGGTTACGCCCACGTGTTCTTACTAGTCTGTTACTAAACCCGACTCTGGCCTAAAGAAAAATACCTATATCAACTGCTCTGAACTCAGGAACTTGAAGCAACTTGGGTGATGAAATCTGAATCCTAGAATACACCTCAGGTCTCCTTCCACGTTCATAAGGCTCATTCTCGATAAACCGCTGTAGTAGAACTTGAAATTGCTGAACCTGTTGTGCCATATAGGCAGGACAGCCAGGATCTTCTTCACCTTGTAAAGCTCTAAGTGGCAGGAAACTCCTGTAGTTCAAACTAAGAGCTTCCCATGCCACACAAATTTGTGCAACATAAGCATTCTCTAGATCAAGATATAGGCTTCTTGGAAACTCTGATGTATTTTCATTCTTCTTTGTTAATTTGCGCAAAATTCTTTGCGACAGTGATCTTGGAAACCTCTCCACACCCTTGAGCAAATCTGGCAATTGATTCTCAATTCTAAAAATCAGTTCAATTACATTAAGAAATAATAAAGATGCTGTGAATAATAAAGATGTAGACGTTACTTGTTTCATTGAGCTTCTGAGCACTAAATTCGTCGTAGAACATCATCTCCTCATCATACATCTGGGCTGCTGTACAAGACTCCAGCGTAGGGCAACTCCTTCGAGATGAAGATGAAAAGCGATCTACGCTCACTGAATCTCTATAACAGAAAGAACTTCTCCATTCTGAAGAGCCTTTAGAGGTTGAGTGTACAGTACATGAGTCTCCAATAGCATCTCCGCTGCTAGTTTCTAAAGGTTTTGCAGTTCTCGATGATAGGAGCTTAGGAGAAAATTTGAAAAAGTCTCCATCTAGTGAGAAGTTCTTTTGTACATCTGAATCATCTTGTTTGGTAAAGCGTCTGTCTGTTTACAACGAAAGCAACGTCAGACATGGTAACAAAATGCAGCTAATCTTAACAAACTTAAGAGACTATCCTCATTTGTACCTTCACAAGCACCACTAAAGGACACCGAGCATTTCTCATTTGTATCTGGTACCGTCGTGGTAAAGTTAACCTCATCTTGATCTACCAGCATGGTAACTAAATTAGTGTTCTCAATTTGTGTATTTTCTTGGATATTATGTGTAAATGAGGAGGTTGTAAAATAACTACAAAATTGTTCCTCCAACAGGCCTTCAGAAGGTTCCTCACACACTGGTTTTTGAAGGCCAACATCCTTTTGTTCCAGCAGTTGCTCCTTATGAAGGCATTGATTTGGTGAAGCCAGTAAAGCATCTCCATCACAATTGGTGTCGGCAACAAGATCTCCATTCTTCGAGCACTCAAAAGTAATGAACCCAATACCCTCCTCATGTAAATAACTACATGATCCATCACCCGCACTTTCCCAGTCTTCTTCGTCTGTACATTCCTCTTTCTCATAGCAATTAACTTCATATTTATCTTCAGTACTGCAGAACAATATGTAGATTAAGAAACAGTGTTCGTGAGTCTGTGTGTGCGAGAGAGAGAGAGAGGAAGAGCAAACCTTTTGGAAATTGTTTTGCTGCAAAAAGAACCAACGAGTTTAGCAGGCAAAATGGATGAGAAGTAGAAAATGAGGGAAAGAAAATGGAATGAACTTGTAAGATAACTGAAGAACAACATGCTATGGTTTCTTTTGAACATGCAAGTATTACTTTGTTGTTAATTAGATTGGAAGATGACACCTAATTTACCTCACCAAGGCAAAGCAACTTTAAGAAAGTATGTACTCATGTGCCACCACACCCTTCTTCATGGTTTATATCTTGTAAATGTAAAAAAAATACAAAAGACATATGCTTTATCTCATTCCATAAGCAATGTAATCTTTGATTTATGCAAGAATTAAGATAGTTAAATCTGCTAAATCAAAAATGAAGTAAGCCACCATTCAGGGACTGGGAACTGAGAATCTTATGAACGAACAATATCACTAAGTAAACACGTGGCATGTCTTACTCTGGAGTGGATCTTAGAAGATTTGTGGATAAATTTAACTAAATTACAGGAACCTTTAGCTGTTTCAGTAATATTTTCATCTTTGTAGAAATTTATTTTCGCTGTAAAAGATCATTCTCTTGAATAGATTTAATATTCAGTTCTCATTTCCAGTTCCAATCCAACGAGACTTGCATCAAGATCTCCACTTGAAGCCTTGAAGGAGTCAAAATTGGGGTAGTACTTGAGAAATATTTATTGATTAAATATCTTGGGTCTTGTCATCTAGTTTGTTGTAGGTAACCAACGGAGTAATACGAGCGTCTACGTGGGTAGCTACACTGAGCTGTGCAATGCATCAACATCATATTTTTTTTCCGATAATCAATACATCAACATCATGGACTCATGGTCGTGAAGAAATCAATAAAATCCTATCATAGAAAAACTTCTAATCATTACTAAAATTGAAAAATAGATATGATTTTAATATTTTAACCAGAACGTAGATGAACAATGTAGTAATGAGTTTGGCAAGTTAGATCCTTGAACTACAAGCTATTCTAAAAGAAAATCCTGTAGCTAATAGTTGCTCCTTTGACAGTTGTCCCGATTCAACGAAATAGCATCTTTACCGCAACATTTTGCCTTACGCAAGTATGTTCCTACTTCTGTGCAATGATCAGAATATACAAATCACAAAATTCAAGAAGTGCGGGAGAAATGAAAAGAAAATCTTACTCATATCACGTCATATATTGCTTCTCTGGTCAGGAAATCCTACCATTAAAAGAAAAACTATATAAATTGTTTCCACATGTAATGCATCACAATAAAGATGTGTGATAGTGAAATTACAAGAGATTGAAAGGACTTCAACTTCATTTTCCTTCAGCCGCTATCTTTTTCTTTATCTCGTGAGCTGTGTTGAAAATACCCAGAGTAGGCTCGTTGCACACAAAACACCTCTTGTTCTTTGAGTGATGCTGTGGACAGGAAAAATTTGATTAGAGATTTGAAGCAATGAAGTAAAAAGAATATTATGTTGCTACAGTTCAACATATATATATATGGGGAGGGATACACCCACTCCCTTACTAGCCACTCCCTATCCGGACCATTCATTCTCTTAGAACCAACGGACCAGATCTAACATATCTACCCAAAATAAAGGGGGTAAACTGGTAAATTACCCTTCCCATCTTCTAAACCCAACAAATTAGATCGACCATTCTTCTCAACCCTTCTTCTCCAACTTCTCCACTCTAGCACCCAAAAATAATTATTACCGAAAAAAACAACACTACAACATAAGTATAAGTATAACCAAATTTGGTGAAACAGCCAAGCGGCAGTGATAAACATTTCCATCCAAATCTACAACAGAGTATTTCCCTTTGAAACAAATGACATCTCCCAAAGTAATATCATGATTATCATCTGTGTCTGTAAAAAGAGCCCAAGCCTCAGTTCTAGAACGAAAAAAAAAAAGAAGCCAAACTACAATTCCCACCTTCCATCAACGCCATAATTGTGAAATCACTACTCAGAGATGGATTTCTAAATAGAACAGCTTTGACAATGGTACAATCAGCAAGGTAATCGGTCTGATCCCATGGGAGAACATTGTTATAATCATTCGGAGAAGTTGAACGGCAGTAAAACAAGAAGGGCAGTTGAATTTGAGCTCTAGTTAATGGATTCAATAGACTAATCAAAGGGCCAGCTTCTTGCCCATAAACTACCCATCCATAAGGTGAATCCCAACACTGTTTTTTATCACCAATAACCTCTGGAAGCTCAAGAGAATAAGTTCTACTATCAGCTAAATTGTAAAAAATAGCAATGGGTATCACATAAAGTGTTGTCATTGTTATAACGAGAAAGCAATAACCATGGACTTTGAACAAGTCGACTGTGGGGTTTTCGCGGTAATATTGCTTGCCATGTTGGACAAACCGAGCGAACTCGAAGGTAATCAACATAGCTTGTCAGCTTAGTTGTGATGAAACCTTGTAATTCTTGAGGAATTTCAGAAAGAGAGTCGGGAAGGTTTTTTGGAAAAGAAAGTGCTGAGAAGTTGGAGAAGAAGGGTTGCTAGAGAAAAGGGTTGATCTAATTTGTTGGGTTTAGAACATGGAAAAGATAATTTACCAGTTTACCCCCCTTATTTTGGCTGTTTTAGTATGTTAGATTTGGTCCGTTGGTTCTAAGAGAATGAGTGGTCCAGATTGGGAGTGGCTAGTAAGGGAGTGGGTGTATCCCTCCCTTAGATATATATATAAAGGGAAGGGAGGGATAAAGTCACATTCACTGTAGCCACATTGTAAACGGATCTAAGCAAAATCATGGACTTTTGAATTAAGGGCTGAATTTTTGTAGATATTATATCCCCACCATAGAGAACATGCTCACAAAAATTCAGCTCATTCAAAGAAGTCTAACCTTAGAACATGCTCACAAAAATTTTGGACGGTTAGATGAAAAGTTAAAAAAATAAACACTAATTTTTATATGATTAGGCATATCCAAATATTATAATTATTCATGGTGGGGAAATAATCTCCACAAAAAATTAGGCCTTAATTCATTTGTATGTCGAAAATATAGCTATAATGTGCACAAAAGAATGTGGCTCTATCCCACCCCATATATATATACCATAGTTTTCATACCATGCCCCACAACTTCACCCACAAGACGAACTAGAACCTAATTTTTTGTGAATATGTCCAACAAACCATAAAGATCACCTCCATAAAATTTCATCTCATTTAATGGTGTTTAATAATGTCAAAAGATGATTGCAAAATCGAAGAATCTGGACTGTTAAAAAAAATTCAAAGTTGGCAACATTTTTTAACTAGGTTAGAGGTTTTCAAAATGAGCCGAATTTTGGTGGAGTAACTACCCATAGTTAGGGTGGTAGAAACCATGGTAAACGGATCCCTCCCCATATATATATATAAACACAAACACAGTCAGACTTCACATTTTGATTTGATTGCAGAGAAATACTCTAGTCCGGGAAGGTCCGTAACATTATAGTCAAGACCCATATATTTCATGTGACCACATTTTCTCTATTCTCTCTCCTCTCTCTCCACTTTAATACTTTATTCCTACGCAAACACACTCTCTCTCTCTGGTAAGAGGATCCTCCCCATATATATATATAAACACAAACACAACGAACATGCTTTTGATTTCTCAGAGACTAGTCCACTTTTATTACACCTATTTTTTCTCATCTCTCTCCTCTCTTTCTTTCATTCTCTACAACCCAATCTCTCTCTCGCTCTTCTCTCGCAAAACCCCTGATCTCTTCCTTGAAACCCAATCTATGCCAATGAATGCTAGTACTTTTATAAATATACTTCATTTTGCTGTTTTTAAGTATTTATTTTTCATGAATTTAGGTGGTTTTGAAGTACTTTGAACGACACATTTGGTGGAATTGAACTTGGGCATGTTGAATTGTCTGAGATAGTTTGAAAATTTATGTGAATAGAAGAATTTTGTTGTGAAATGGAGCATCTTGAAGTTGATTCTTGTGAAGTTGAGGTGAAAAATAATGAGCCAGAGAAACCCAATATGACTCTTAGTTCAGCTGAAAGTGTTCATTAGACTGTGACAGCAAAAGTCCTTACACACTATAGTCAGTCTTCATCTGTTTGGTTTGATTACTCTTAATGTTCTTCTGTGTTACTGAAGGAAGTGTTTGGAAAGAAAAGTTAATAGAAGAAGATGATGAATCTGTTTGGTCTATGGAAGTGAAGTTTTAATTTTTTCACACAGGAAGTCCGGATAGGAGCTAAAGATTGAAAGATAATTGTTTCAGGTGGTTAGTCCAACTTATTAGTACTCTAGTTCAACGTATTTTTCCAATTTTCCTCTCAAGACAAAATGATTGTATACTTCTTCACGCAGTTAGCAGTGTCGAGCTTCCAAGTTACATGTGTTGTAAAGGTTTTCCTTGCTTGACTAATCACCGTAATTTACATGAGGAACCTACTGTTCAAAGTACATCTCTATTTTGATCAACCAACAACTTAAGTTCTACTGTGCAAGTGTATTCAAAGTACATCTCTATTTTGACCAACCAACAGGATAAGTTCTAATGTGCAAGTGTACTGAGAACTAGCTAAAAAAAACAATGCTAATTCTAGCTACCAAATTCATTAGATAAAAAAAATAACATAGAAACTACTCAATTCATAAACCAAAAAACAACACTAATTCTAGCTACAAGCTCCATTTAATTAACCGAACAAAAAAAAACTACTAACTCCATTTCAGAAATGGATAGCAATATTATGCCACCAATTCGTTATTTTCACACTTAATGCTTTTCTGAAAAGCAATTGTAGCTATGACTATTTTGTTCCATGTTGGAAGTTGGAACAGTCTTAAGTAAAAAAAAAAAATGTGGTGGGGATATTGAGGTGAGAGACTATAAGGTGGGGAAGTTGGGAGTGACAACAAAAGGTGGAGAGGAAATATTTTTGGAGGAGAGAGAGCGTGAGAAGTAAAAGTGGAGAGAGTGTGTGGGGTTTGTTAGAGAACAAATCAAAGAAAGAGAGGAGAGAGAGAGTGAGGAAAAACAGGAGTAATAGTGGAGAGAGAGTTTGTGGAGGTCGGTACAAAACAATAAAGTAGAGAGAGAGGAGAGAGGGAATTAACAAAAGGGGGCCACGTGAATTTGTTTAGGTCCGGATTGTTTTGGGTACGGGAAGTCCTGACTAGAGCAAAACTAACTATATATATAGGTTCTACAGAGAAGGGATAACAAAATAATTAAGCTACATTGATACGGATAGGTGTGTCCATATCCGACACGACGAAATATAAAATTGAGGTAATATCACATACAATATGTGACTGATATGTGTCTGACACAGACATGCGGATACATATCAAAATATGGCGTGTCCATGCAACATAGCAAAATAACAATATCAAGCTGTGTTGCATGGGTATGCCTCGGCGTGTCTCGTGTCGTGTTGTGTCGACATTGACACCGACGTGACACTGTTTCGTCATTAATCTATTCTCAGTTTCAAAAAAAAAAAAAAAGATTAAGAAAGAAGGAAGAAAGCGAGAAATGGAGTAGACTTGACCCGAGAATTCGTCGAATGGTGGTGGGAGTGGTGGTGGATTGATGTTGTCGGTTGTGCACCATCTTCTTTCATAGCGGCTGCAACTCAAATCTAGGGTTTGTTTAAGACAATTAAGAAGTGAGCTTTTAATAAGTGATGTGGGCTTGGGATCTTTTGTTTCTTTCTTCCATAGATAGGATTAAATGGGGCTTTTAATAAGCAATGTGGACTTGGGATTTTTTGGAATGGTTATATTCAAGATCAAAACTTAGCAAAAACTGTTTTAAATGGCTTGTGGGCTTTATCAATATATATATATATATATATATATATATATATATATATATATATTTTTTTTTTTTTTTTTTTTTTTTTCTATTTAAAATAATTTATGTTTTAATAAAATATAATATTAAATTAGAATATTCGCCGTGTCCCCGTGTCTTGATTTTTAGACCTCCTTGTGTCCAAATCGCAGTACCCGTGTCCAAACCCAACACTCATACCCGTACCCATGCAACACAGATATCAAGGCTTGAGTTTAGGTAAGAATCTTGGGGAACTCATAGTATCCTAAAAAAATTTGATTCAAAATACTGGCTGGCAAGCACAACAATAGAAGTAAATTAGTCAACCTAATATGTATAGGTGACGATGGCTCGCATTCTATTTTGACTTTTTTATTTTTATTTCTATTTTCTTGTGACTGAAAGCAATTTTTCAAAACAAGATGTGCAGTACTGCAAAAGGTACTTCAGGTCACGCTTATCACCATTTGGAATTGTGACCTACTTTTCTGAGAGTAATTCCATAGTCAACTTGATCATCAACCAAAATTTATTAACTAAGTATACAGAAACCAACAGTGAGGGAAATAGGTAGTGACTTAGTAGACTGTTACAAAGGGAGCCCAACTTTTGCTAAATGATGTATCCAATACGGCGTGCTAACCAAATGACTACCTAATAGTATGCTAATGATGATGTACTGACACTAAAGAGCAAGCTAATGCATGTGCGTACTGTAGATTAGTACAGATACATTACGAGGTAGCAGGTCAGAAACTGTAACCTATGCAAATGTACTCTCACTACGTCAAACCAAATACTTTTCAACCTTCCCCTGCCAACTTATAGCCCACCTGCTCCACATTTTTTCTCAAAATGCTATTCTCGGTCTGCATAGCAAATGAACAACAGGCTCAATGTCCTTTTATAACCTCCATGACCACCACATTCGGTGGTTTATAACGACGCTGACTATCACAGCTACCTATTAACAAGATACCTTCTGAAAGTCCAACACACCTATTCAGCATAAAAATTCCATGTGTTTGAATATTGCGTGAACCAGAAGTATTGCATATACATATTCAGCATTAGTCTATGCTGTCTTATTGAGCTTGAGTGTGGATCAGTTCATTAATCTGTTGCTAGGGGGTTGTGAAGAATAAGAGATTGTCAACTTATTCACTATTCGCAGCTAGGTTTGTCAATGAAAACATTTGATTCCTTTTGGATATGGGGTACTTTCCAAAGATACCATTCAGCACAAAATTTTCTGGAAATGGGAGTTTACTCACTGTTTCATGAGTTGCAAGATTTCTATTTGCCCCCTGCAACTTCACTACTTAATTCTTACCCTTATTATAAAGATTGGCGTATGTGCCAAGATTATCATTTCGTCATCTCATGCTTGCCTGAGCTATGTTGTAACTAGAGTACTAGACTGACCATTTTCAGTGTTTGGTTGCGTAGACAACATTTATTACATTTCTTTCTAGAATTAGAGAACTCGTGTTATTGACCATATCATTTTTTTAATCAAATCAATAATCACATACCATTTCCCACTGGGCCTAGAGTATCTAACCTACCCCATCCTCACAAAGAAGATCACCTAGGGGTCGCGCTCCCTCTTCAGTTATTTGGTTCTGAATAAACCCCGTGTAAATATTGGGCATGCAGTCCCGAAACCCCTTTTCTGACATCAACCATAAGTAATTAGCCTCACCTACGCTCTTATGCTATGCCTTGAGACCGACCTTCCCTGCCCCACCCGTATAGGTTCTCGCTACGAACAAGGAGCTACTTTTCCCGCTATGAAAGGATGTTATTTAGAAAGAAACGAGCTAGAAGCCCATTTCTCCTTAGTTTTAGGACTCTGACAATAGATTGGTGCTTTGAAGGTATAAACCGTGTTCTTGTCTACTGAAGGCAGTGATTGAGTGAAACAATGCATGTACCTTCTTAAGTGAGCAAAGAGTTGGGAGATAGAAAAAGAAAGGAAAAAAGAGAAAGTATGCTAGCAGCCTTGGCTTTCAGAATCTGTTTCTACAAGTGGAGTTTACCATGGCGGTGTGTCCAAAAGGGAAGAGAGGGAACTAAACACTTGATAGAAGTAGGTATGCCTTTGATCCAAGCTACAGTAAAGCCACTGAGAAAAGATCTCAATTGGTTCAAACGTTGCGTTGGTCCGGTTTTTACCTACAGCCTCTCAGCTCAAACTCCCTTTGACCGGTGGCCGCTTAGGCATGAGTTTAGAGGGATCTGGCAAGAGACAAATCTTTGCGATTGGTAACTATGTTAAACAACGGTTACTTCATCTGTACCATGTGTGGTTTATGTCTTTGTTAAAGACTATTCCTAATGATGGCACGTTTGATCAATCGCAACCACTTGAGTGAGTGGATTAAAGGTGCCCAAAAGTGTTACAGTTTTGACCTTAAGTCGGCTACTGATCGCTGGCCTTTATTCTATCTATTTAGTATAGTGGAGGTTGGGTCATAATCTGGCAGGGTCTATTGTTAACACAACACTATGACATAATGTTTTTGATGTACCAAATTGTAGGAAACATCGAAACGTATGTGGCTGTTCAACCTTTATTACTCTTCTTGCCCACTCTTTGCTTTATCACACCATTTCTTGGTGTGGTATTGTGCAGAACTAATCTACCAGGTCGGGAATTTAGGCGTTATGCCATGTTAGGTGACGATGTCGTCATCGCTGGCCCGCTTGTGGCTAAGCGCTATGAGGAAGCCATAGGTGAATTTCAGGTAGAAATCTCTTGACAAAGGTCATTGATTTCTAGCACTGGTTCATTTGAGTTTGCTAAAGCGGTTCTTTGTTAAGAATGGGAGTGTGGACTTGAGTCCTATTTCTATTTGGACTTTGATGTCGTTTATGTCTCCATTTGGATTAATGGGGATAGAGGCCTAGTATCCTACCCGTCGGTTATCAACTCTTTTGAGAATAGGTGGAATGGGATATAAGGTGATTGCTCGCTTAGATCATAGTGAGTCTAAACGGGTTCGTCGTATAAGGGCAATGTGGGAATTACCCCGAGGACTGTCCAGTCTTCCTTTTGAAATTTGGTTAGGGAACTCTCTCTCCTTATCTGAAGGGAGTTCTAGTAGCATTCTTGCTATCTGAGCTTAAAGAGTTCAAACATGGCCTATGCTCTTTAAAGCATAACTCCCACATCGCTATAGCAAGGTTGGTTCGCTAAGTTGAAGTCGATCACTGGTTCCACACCGTGGCTGCTGTTCAATCACTTCCGAACGCTTGATATGATGGTTCTGTCCTTTCACTCAAAGATTGACTGTGCTTATATGGTAACAATGAGAGGCTACTGATTCAGTAATTCCAGAAAAGCCTCACCCCGTTCTCTGTCTTGGTTTGTGCAGTTAGACCCTCACAAAATCCGCACCTGGTCAGATTTGGCCAACGCTTTCCTTGCGCAATATAAGTTCAACACTGAAATGGAATCAGATCGCTGCGAACTTCAGCGAATGCAAAAAAAGGAAGAATGAATAATTCAGAGCCTATGCCCAGCGATGGAAAGAATTGGCGGCACAGGTGAAACCCCAATGCTTGAAAAGGAGATGGTTAGTGCTTTCCTCGACACTCTAAGATACCCTTACTACACTCATCCAAGGTAGGAAAGAAGTCATAGTTAACCATCCTGACTTTCTGAGTGAAATAGTTTCTTATTTCAACATACATATAGTAGTTGACTACTTTATGAGCTTATAACCTTCGAGAAAAGCCTTTCTTTGGGCTCTACTGGATTGTCACTCTTAGAGCTCAGCTATTTATTATGCATAGCTAGCCCCCACCCACGGAACAGAAACGGAATCTCCTGCGTGTGACTACGAGGGCAGCCATGCCCACCACCTTCTCCCCACAAGTACGAGTTTCCTTCCTTTCTCAAATTCCACTAGCGTGAATTCAAATCAGTCTTTCACTTTTGAGTGATAGAATGAACTCTCCTTTCAAGCATTAGCTCTCCAAAAGAAAGATTCAATCCAGCCCATAGGTTATCTCCCTACGGCTACCTTGTTGTGAACAAACGCCAGTCCCAGAACTTACTGAATTCACTTTATTTACGAGAAATCAAGTCAGCTCTGATGTTATGAGTGGGAGGCTCTCAATTCAATGGTTAGTTTCCTCCGAAGGCCTCTTAAAAAGTAGGTTAGTTTCCATCGGATGTTACTAACCGATGCACTCTCAGCAGTCTTACAACTGCTTTACCGATAAAACAACCGAATCCGCGATTTCTAGCATCTCTTCCCTGTGCTAATTAAGGCTGTCATTAGAACCAGATCTTTCCTCACTAAAAAATTGATTGTCTCAGTCATTGAGAGAGGAAATCCCTATGGTTAGTGTATCTGTAGGCAGAGAAATAGAACCTGTTTTAGATTTCAAGTAATCACTCGTTAGAGTGGAAATCATCTTGTCTATCAAATAGCGAAAGGAACCCACATACCCACTTTCCTCTCCCCCAGTACCATAGTGGCTACCGGGGCCTCATTCTAGGGCCATTTTCTCTTTATCTATAAGCCCAAACTAAATCCAATCCGAAATGAGCTAATAGAGCAAGAAAAAAGGATAAGATACGAAAATAAAGATATGATAGGATAAGGCTTATTGAACTCTTCAAATGATCACTTTCCATTATCTTATTTTTCCTAAAAGTGTTATATGTTATATGTCTCTAAACTTTTCTAGAATATGATTAACATCAGGTATAGCGGTCTCATTCAATAATACATCAATAAGGATAGCACCGACCATAGTAGCCAATGCTAGAGTTTTGACTGTAGGAGGAAGAGGCTCAGTATCTTTCCCCATTGCAACGTGTGCTTCGTTTTTTATTATAGCAAACTCGTGTTTCTTTTCCGTTTGAAACTTCTCTTTTTCAAAGGAATGTTGAAGTTGGTCGTGAAACACTCCATTGAAATGTGGAAAGCCGAATGTTCTTACCCTACCCTCTGCAGCGTCCTTGAACAGGCGAGCATATTCTGTAGAAAATGAATTCCACCATACTGAAGACCCAGTTAACAGAGATAGTAAAAGAGCCTGTTGAAAGGTGGTATAATGAATAATAGGGATTGTGGTGTGTGCATGGACTACGGAACTGCTAGAACTCTGTCTATTTAATGGATCAAATTCCTTGTAACCCTCACTTTGTATCTTTTGCCACCAAAGATGAGTCACCACTCTTAAGTGATGGGCTCCAATAGGTGCATCAATAGGGCTTTGCCGATGGGCTGGTGGTTGTAGGGTTGGATGGCTCACTCCCTTGATTCCATGCAAGGAGAAAGGTAGTTGGGGTGCCTTTCCCGCCACATCTATTGGCGGAGTCTTATTTCTTTTTAACCAAGCTATAACAGGGTTGGTCTGTGTAGACCTTTGTGGGTTGTAAGAAAGAGACGAGGGATATGAGACGCTAGAAGATGGGGAATGTGGGCGACACGAACCTAGCAGTGGAGACATACGAGCTTTGAATAAAGAAATAGACATGATAATAGAATCATCTAATGAATAGGATTCACCGGCTTATTAAGAACTAAGTCTTAAAATAGCACTTAATAGAAAAATTCTCGGGGTTCACCCAAGAAAGAATTTGGGAATATTCGTTTGAGTTTAGTTGGAAGTGTCCTAAACCTAATCTTTATTTTCTCTCCTCAGCTCTGCGACTAGATACCCGATCTTATTGGTGAAATCCATATACTGGTGCCACGAACCAACTCTCCTTTGGACCCACTGCCGATCCCAGCGTTCTATCACAGGCTTAAGAATCTCAGGGGCATGATCAGGTGGTTGTTGGTAATTGTAACATCACTCATGGTAGCAATAGAGAAGTAATAAACTCACTATTTGTTTTGTTAATAAACTATTGATTTGTTTAGGAAGAATTTCTAAGACTCACTAGCTCACATCGTTGGACTTGAGCACTAACCCAATTCTATTGATTCCCGGAACTGGTAAATCAAACTCCAGCGATATTGGATTCTCTATTAGATACGGATTCGACCTTCCAAACTGAACTACTTAGGTTCGGTGAGCAGTGATAATAAGAAGCTTCCATCCGCTTCTCCCTACCGTAAGAATCAAGTTTCGGGTTCCGATTCAGTAAAGTAATAGCTAAGGCACCTGGCTCTCATGCTGCCTTGATAGTGGTTAGCCTTTGGCCTGTTAGATCTATCCTTTCCCGATTGCTTTTCTTTGCATATTCTCTTTCTCAATCAGTCTAATCCTAAGCCATCTTACCCTTCAATCATTTCTTTTGAGTCTCTCCTTTGCGTCAGTTAAGGATTCTATTTTTAGAGGTTGAATAAGAAAACAAAGACAGACAAATACCTACAAGTGCAAAAAAAAAAAAAAAAACAATCATCTCAAAACAAGTAAGCATCAAACCTCCCACTATCAATTGCTATAAAGATAAAACCCCACTAATCCTTCCCCTCAAAACTAGCACTATCTTGACCCAACGGAAGAGGATTTCACTGATAAAGTCCTTTCCAGAGTCCATACAAATTAGCTTGGTACATTTCCCATGTGGAAAGCCATCATATAAGCTTCTAAAAGAATGATTGTCTAATTTTCTACACAAGTCATATTAATGGTTTCTTAATTTCAAGATATGCTCCCCATTTTTTAAAGGATCATAATAGTTCGCAACGTCATATTTGAGTTGCAATTATCCATAAAAGTAACAGGTAATATTTTCTCACTTCCAATTGACCAATAAGTAAAGAAGTAAAGTGTTATTAACAACCAAGCCAGTGAAGTAACAACTAATAATTTCTCAATTCTAATCCATTAAAAAGTAAACATGCAACATAAATTAACAGACAAATGACTTAAATAAGCAAAGGAAAGCATACCTTTAATGCGCAATGTTCACAAAAGTAATGCTTGCACTTGGTAACAACAGGATCAACAAACGCTTCACGACAAATAAAACACGCAAATGGTAACTTCTCATCATCGTCATCATCACTCCCTCCACCCGCTCCACCTTCCTCGTCTTCATCCTCCATTATACCCATAGCCAAGTTCCTCTTCCTAACCTTCTCAGCTTCGTCCCATTCCCTTTCCATTTGCCAACCAGACTTATAATCCCCTCTATCATGCATAAACTTACACGCATCACCAAACCCACAGTAACCAGTCTCTTTATAATCCTTACAAATATCCGGTTGGTAATCAAACCTTGTCGATGCCCGAATATGAGCTGAAGCTCTAAGTGGTCCATGAGACCCACCAGCTTTCTCACTAGCAATCGTTTGTTCTCTTCGAAACCCAGCTTTATAATCTGTATACCCATGAATACCTTTGTAAACTTTCTCATCACCACCTTTCCCTTTCAATGTATTCTCCGCTTGTTTCAACATTCTTTCCCTTATCGCTCTAGCATCTCTTGTATAATCTGTCTCTATTTCAGATATTGCCGTTGCTCTACTATCATTCTGAACTTGAATCTCACTCGACGACTCGAATTGGAAGATTGAGTTCTCCACTTTCGACTCATTTTCTTCATTATTAGGGTCAGATTTTTTTATCGGCCCGGTTGAGAAAACGAGCTTGTTGTCAGGTTTGGGTTGTTTCTTATTCCTATTTATTGTCACAGAATCTTCTTGCTCTTCTTCTTCATCATCTTCATCAGTTGTTCGTTTTCTAATGTTTTTATTCTTTGTAGGTTTGCGAAAAAAATTACATACTTGTTCTGAAGATTGAGGTTCACTTGAATCTTCCATTACAACTAACGCGAGTTGAAAACCTACAGTTTATAGTAAACAAGTGGGAATTAATGAAAATTTGAACTTATAAGCTTATAAAAGCAGAACTAATGAAAATAAATAAGTTAACATTTTAAACTAATAATAAACTAAATAAGCAATAAACATAAGATGACAATATATAGAAAAGAAAGCAAACTTACTGAATGGGAAAACGGAGATGAATGAGGATGAAGAAAATTTTATTGGGAATTTTCGAAAGGGGTAAACAGTTCAAACTTCAATAATGGGCCTAGGCCCGTTTATTTTGGCCCAACGCGACTTGAAAGATTGACTAATGACTATCACGATCAAGTATTAAGTCTAAGTAAGTTTTTGTAGTCCAATGCAAATATTTTTTTGGTAAACAATTCAATGTTAGTATCGTCAAAAATATCTAACTCAGATCTTTATAATGACTAGTACGTGTCCAATAAAAAAATATGTATAAATTATTTTACTACATTAGTAATCATCATTAACCAAAGTTGATAATATAATGTGAGAGGCTCTTGCAGGGCATACGACCACGTACACTGTTGAGTTAATTAGATGTTCAACGATTCAGCAGAGATTTGACGGTGTGAACTCTTAGCAAGATTAAATTGATCGAGTTTCTAGAAAGTCTAGCTTTTATTTTCTTAGACTGGTCCAAATTTCTTGTTAGGATTGAAAATAGGGGAGGCTGGCTATACGTTTGCAAGATAAAAATATGGTTGTGCGGGTTGGTTAACACTTTTAACCACTGCTAATATTTTTATCATTATTAACATTAAACCTTCATCAAGAACAATGAACGTGTTCAAAAACACTTCTGCTTCCCGTTCCCTTTGCTATGGTTGACTACATGGATTCATGACCTCTATCCGATTTCATTAATGGTTAATCAATGGCAGAGCATTGCCAGTCTGATTGGAGACAAGCAAGGTGCACTGTGTGCCGCCTTGAGCTAAAAATATTGCCTCCAAGGCTCCAAGTTGAGTTGATTTGGACAAGATGTTTGTTTTGAAGGCTTGTGTTTCATGAACACCATCATATAATTCAAACTCCATTTTCCGACTTGAAATTAATTACCTAGGATACATATATAATCATGTAAGTTCATATAGCAAAAGACAAAGTCGAAACTCCTAATCTCCTATTAGCTAATTGGTAATAACAGAAAAGATGTTGTCATAGTGTTCATATGCCAATAGACGTACACACTCCTAGTAGGCTAGTACGTACTTAATTAGAGTTTCAATATTAACACTTAAAACGTAACCCACATTGATTAAAGAAAGAGATGTTAGTTCCCTAATAATGTACCAATCACAAATAAACATCATATCGAAGTATATGTACGTGTTCTTTATTATGTCATGAAATGAACTGTCAATAATATAGTGATGAGTTTGGTATTCAAAAAGTCCCGGTGTTCTATTGGAATAGTTGAAAGCGATATAAGGATTCTGGTGGTTAGAAATGGGTGAAGTTGGCTGGACTAAGAAGAATGGGAGAATGCTATAGTGTGATTGAGGTACAACTTTCGTGCACAAATGATTACCACTCCTTAACTATCAAATCAAATTAACAGACGTCACTCTCTTTGAATATAACCATATCTTAGTTTCCTCACTCTTTCATATTCACATTAGTATACCAAATCAGTGAAACCTCACCCCTCCTTTGAATTTAACCCCTCTTAGGTTCATTCCTCACACTTTCATACTTAACATATGCTATCTACTCATTGCATATTTGCATATTCTTCAAGAAATAAAACAAAAAGACCGTAAAGGAATAATAAGAAATGCTGTTGTGTAAGCCATGCAAAAGAAATCAAATAGTTAGGTTATATATGCACTAATGCACATATAATAAGTGAACTTGCTAGCTAGCTAGCTATAGGCGTGGAACCAATAAGTTTTGATGGCCCTCATATTTCGTTAATTATGGAAACTTTTAATCACTTTTCAGTTTTCATTGACAACTACTTTTGCATCACCAATCTAGATTTTAGATTAAGACCTTTTTATTTGTGACATTTTAGCAATATATAATCCAAAGCCTAATTTGTCTACTAGTGATCTTCTAGTAATTTTTTATTGCAGTATACATATATGAGCTTTGTCAACATGTTAGATGAGATAAAAACAACAATCTAGAAACAGCTGCAGCTTCTTCTTCAAGGATGAGTTATGTGTCAAAAACACACCACACATTAATACTCAAAGTTGTTCATCTTTTGAGCCTCCTTAAAACCATCATCTGTACTTCTGATATCCACTCCTTATTTACATTTCAAGATATCAAGGGGTCTTTTTAAGTATTGAGTCTTGACATGGAAAACCTACCCCCAGGGTTTAGATTTCATCCAACAGATGAAGAACTCATTACTTATTATCTAAGTAACAAAGTTGCGGAATTTCGTTTCATGTCAAGAGCCATTACTGATGTTGATCTCAACAAGTGTGAACCGTGGGACCTCCCAGGTTAGCGTTATGTTTTCATATTATCTATTCTTCCTATTGTATATATGCACTTTTGAGTCTTTTTGGCCAGTCCTAGTTCCTCATTTAGATTTTGCTTAAGAAGTACGTGTTATAGCATTTTAGCTTTCATGTATTGGTTGTGCATATGTAGTTATGTACTTCTTAATTTTCTTGAACCTTTCATTCTGTTTTTGACATGAACATGATTTATAGCTGTTGAATGTTTATGAGGCCGGGGCCTTATCCCAGTCCCTACATAGCCTGTGTTGTGAAAGTAGGATTTTACCACAACTTAAAAGGCGTCTATGTTTGGAAATCGTTGTAGCGGAGATAGAGGTAGACAGACTTCGAAAACTACTTGGAGAGTTGGAGTACTAAGAATTCTTGCCTCGATCTTTGTCTGTTTCAATTTTTTCATATTTTCGTTCGATTTTTGTCTAAATTTTCATCGACAAAAGATAATTACTTGGGATAAGTTACATAGAAAGCTGGCTGTACGGGTTGATATCATTTGCAATGTCGTTTATACTCTCCTGATAAAATCTTTATTAATTTGAATATATAGGCAAAGCTTCCATGGGGGAGAAAGAATGGTACTTCTTTAGCTTAAGAGACCGAAAGTATCCAACTGGACTTCGAACCAACCGAGCTACCAATGCAGGATACTGGAAAACCACAGGCAAAGACAAGGAGATTTACCAATCTGGAGTTTTAGTTGGACTAAAGAAAACCTTGGTATTTTACAAGGGTAGAGCTCCTAAAGGAGAAAAAAGCAACTGGGTGATGCATGAGTACCGATTAGAAAATAAGTATTCTTACAAGCCTACCAAGGTTAGTAGTTAAAAGTAAAATACTTAACATTCTAACAATGCTTCGCCCTTTCTTTGATTATCCTATCAGTGTTGATTGAATTTCTTCTTGTGTTGTTCAGGAGGAATGGGTGGTCTGTAGGGTCTTTCAAAAGAGCTCCGCAGTTAAAAAACCACAAGAGACCTCATCGCTCGAGTCTCCCTGTCATAACACCACAATGGTGAATGAGCTTGGAGAGATTGAACTGCCGCATTTGAATGGTCTAACCAATTCTTCAAGTGGATTCAGTGCTATATCTACTAACAATAACAGCAACAACGACAACAATGTCGACGTGGCTATGAATTGGGCATCCGCAAGAGAAGCGGCCAATCATCCCTTACTCAATTGGCCATCAAACTTGCTCAACTCAAGTGCCTCATCAGTGAACTCTATGCTTCTCACAGCATTACAGCTCAGAGGTTATCAACCAACTAGTTCTGACTTAAACTTCTTAGCACAGGGGAACTATCGCATTGGAACTGATCTAAATATGGATTTTGCCACTTCATCGTCTAAGATGGTTGATTCTGCACAGCAACTACCCTATAATCCGGATTCTATCTGGCGAGGTAGTTGAAGTTTGAGGAGTACTGAGAGCATACATAAAAAAGTTCCGTTTTCTTTTTCGTTACTGGAAAAAATGGGACCAAACTCAGACAATATTGGGAACCAAATATACTTCCTACCAATGATGAAGCTATGAAAATCCAAGAGCAACATTTAACTAGTAACTAGAAGGCAGCGTACAAGGGGCATCCATTGCACATAGTTTGGTCTTTGTTCCGTTAATTGTACAAGGGGTTCTGTATTTACTCTTGTAAATTTCAGTCCTATATATGTATTATTTTGTAAGCTTGACAAAGGCAAAACCATGTTGAGCATGTTACATTGCATTATGCTTAATTAGTAAATTAGTAAAGGGAATGGACATCTTATTTCAACATCTATCTAAACATCTCGCTCAAACAAAGAATTTGCACAATGAGTTGAGGCTGATTTTTGGTGGAGAAATGATCTTCATACTTTATAGACCATCTGTCACACCCCAAATTTTCAGAAAATTAAAATAGGAAATTTTTTTCAAGATATAAATATCTCAATCGCCACCCTATTCAATCATCTCAAAACCCAGGGTGAAACGAAACCCTAATAACATATTATCAACCACGATATTAAAAATCTGAGATCAAATTAAAACTAAAATGAACAATCCTTCATTCACATTATTAAACTACAAAGAAACTAACCAACTCTATTACATCTATCTCAAAACAAAACCGTACACTTCAGAAAACTTAAACCAGAAGACCCAAGAGCAACTCCAAATCACGTGTCCTCATCCACTGCACTCCACCATCTATATTCCCAAAAACACACCCACGTTGCAAAACAAAGCAAACATGGGTCAGCAAATTGAATTTTCTAGTATAAGTAAAACTAAAATAAAAACAACATATTCAACATTTCTAATAAAGGAATATACTATTACAATCATTTCAACTTGAAAGACAAGTTAGTTCCGTTTTCTCAACACGGCTGTAGTTTCTTCCCAAGTAATATTTCAACCCCCAATATACACTTCCAAGAAATCTCAGATAACAATATTCATCATACTCACTTTCCAAAATAACTCACAATATAATTTCCACTTGCATTCAACTTATTACATACACATATGATAACTTATTTAAATATGAGTTTGATACACTTTACCTTTAAGCCAACACGTCGTCTTAGGGTAGGACAACGTCTCTGCATAAAAAGTTAATAAGTCCTACCCTCCTGCAAAACAAAGTTAGATTTCTCAAACGTAATTATTTATAGTATACATCTATTTCACTCTCACTGCAACCATCATGAGTATATATAATTTGACATAATATATCGCCAATATTAACATTCATGTCACACCACCATATCTATTATATCATAATATATCACCAATATTAACTAACATTCATATCACACCACCATATCCATCATATCATAATATATCACCAATATTAACTAACATTCATATCACACCACCATATCCATCATATTACGCTAACCATATTCATATTCCTCCGTAAGAAATTATATGCATCATATCATAATATATCACCAATCATATCCAACAACTCGCTCATACTTAAAGCCAATATTTTTCTTAAAAACCACTCGTCTACTGATGAGAACGATGAACTATATCACAACTAAGGAGTACATTAATCCCTCATGAGTATCAACTCACACAAACCACGTATACATTTTCTTGTAATAAATCATGTACATCATAATATATAAATATTAATATGCAATAACTCAGTCACATGTAAAATCAATGTTTTACTTTAATATCACCCGTCTACTTATGAGAAAAGGGAAAAAGTCACAACCAGAGAGTACATTCATCCCTCATAAGTATCAACTCACACAAACCACATAAACATTTCTCATAAGAAATCATAAACATCATATGTAATAGCTCCATCACACGTAAAATCAATATTTTACTTTGCTTATTAATTATCTCGTTGACTCATTGTAACGCCCGTATTTTTAAATACGTATTTTTTCTATTTTATTAATTAATTAAATTATTTATTTTCAAAATTCGTCGGATTGGACTCGGGATCGTAGGCTGGTTTTTGGCCCGAAGTGCGTGTTGGGCTTGGGTTTGGACCCAAGTATATAAACACTTTTTCTAGAAAATAGGGTTCTGGAGAATAGAATAATTAAAATGGGAAGAGAGAGGTTTTTTTTTGAGGCGTTGAGCCTTGACGAATCGGGCTATGAGGATTAGGTCGAATTTTGTTCATACAAGTGAGTAGCTATTTTGCTATATCACCGGATTTATCGTTTTCGATTATCGGGATTATCTTGTCTAAGGTTTGTTTTTATCTTTATTCATTATATTGTTTTATTATTCGACGTGTTTTTCGCCGAAAGTTGTTAAAACTCTAGTTAAACTGTTAAACTGTGATACTATGAACTCAAATGTCGAAAAGCTCGACCCGGCGTTAATGGCGGCGTGGGCTTTGAGCGTAAATACTAGTGTAGTTGTTGTTATGAACTGTTTTTGGGTGTTAGCCGGGTATACTTGCCAAAGCTTCGGGGAAGAGGCGTCAATGGCTAACGCTTTAATTGCGGTTCTGAAAAATCGTTTTTGTCTTTCTTTTCTTTGCCTTGAGCGATTTTGGTTATTGTTGTTTGGGGTTGATGAATGGTGGTAGTTGGGTTGATGTTCAGGTTGAATAAACATTGGAAGCTCGGAGAGGAGCATCAATGGCGGCCCAGACGTCCTCCAGTAAATTGACTCTTAACTGTTTTTGGTTGATTGGTTAATGGATAATGGGTTTGATGAATGGTAGTGTGAGGGCTGCCCATGGTGGCGGTTGGAAGCTTGTAACAAGCTTTAATGGAGGTCGACATTTTTGTAGATCTAGTTTTGGTGATTGTTTGATTTAATGATTTGAGGATTTGGTGTTTATTAAAGTTTGTTGGTTTTTTTATTTGTGTCAAAACCGATTTGATGAAGTGAGGGATGGTGGCCGATTGTGGCCGGTCGATTTTGGTGGTGGTGGAGGAGAGAAATGTTGGAGAAGAAGAACCGTAGTCAGTGTGGTTGGGCCTTGGGCGAATCCACTTGCTACTTGGGCCTAAACCTTGGTTGGTTTCGGTTTGGGCCTTACCTTGTTTTGTATGTTGGGCCAAAAGCTCTAATTTTATGTGGCGAAATTTCGGTGGTAGTTGGGCGAAATTTCAGTTTAATTTTCGGACCACATTAGTTATGTTGGGCGGTTCTCTTTGTTTTATTTTTTGGGCCAAATCCAATTATTTTGGACCGAACCACTTACTTTGTTTGGGCGATTCAAATTATAAGTTTTTGGGCCGTTTTCTAATATTATGCGAGGCAGGTCATAAGACTTAAAATAGATCAATGGGTCGGGTAGAATAAATAAGTGGACTTTTAGACTTTTCGGGTTCTAAGGTTTGGGCTTGGCGGTTGGGTCGAGAACCGGGGCCCAGGTGGTCATGAGCCCATGAGCCATGCGCCTTTGACCTTAGCCATGAACCATGGGCTGTGACCATGAACCTGTCGAACATGGAAACGATACTTTGACTTTGACCAGGACAGTTTGACTTTGACCATGACATGTTGACTTTGACCTTTGACCATTGACGGTTGACTTTGACCTTTGACCATCGACCGTTGACTTTGACCTTTGACCATGGCATGTTGACTTTGACTTTGACCATGACATGTTGAGTTTGACCTTGACCATGATGTGTTGACCTTTGACCGTTGACTTTGACTGTTGACCGTTGACTGTGGAATGTTGACTTTTCCAGTTTTTCACATATTTGATTATATAAAATATTGTCGATATTGTATAACTTGGTTGGTCATTATCTAATTTAGATTTGACGTGAGTAGTGTGTAAAACATATATATATTGGGCTTTGATTGTGGACTTTTGACTGTCTAATTGTGCTACGTTTTATGTTGTATATTATATGGACACATATAGTAATAAAATGCTGTGGAAGCTTGTATAATTTGGTGATCATTATCTAAGAAAGATTTGACCTTGATGTTGTGTATTTTTGACGCGTGGCGATATTGAGATGTTAGGAGATATTATATTCCTAATATCGTTATAATAAAATGTATGCGATCACGTTGAAGCATTGTGACATGATATAATATCTTTGGGATAGTTATATTAATGCAATATCTTGGAGAAATGTATATACACTCCATTATTTTATATATGTGAGATGCTAGTATAGCTTTGGTGAATATTGCCGGGGAGTGTGGTGTAGTGCAATAATATATTGGCACGTAAAAGAGCGAAAGTGACTATGGGATATAATTGAGATGTTTTAGATATTATGGCTTTAGTGCAATAAGGTAATTGACACCCGCGTGATATAGTAGAAATGTCCATGAGTCATTAATGTATGACATTGAATAAATTACATAACGAAAATCCTAGAACCCGACTACCACAACTCATGTGATTGGCCTTACGGCGTTTCGATTAATCTGAATTTAATTAAAATTTGAATGGCCTTGGTGACCCTCCTAGCGTAACCGAATAGTGGCTTGATTATTCCGTTAAGTAAAAATAGAGCGATGCGCAATATTTTATCCGAATAGTGGCGGTCTTTACATAGATTTGGCTTCCGTGTGAGGATTTTACGGTGTCGCGGCATCCATTTCGGGGGTGGTTACGCATCGGAGTGGCTCATTATGTAAAGGGAGGCATGTGGATGTACATGTTCGGTTGGGTTCGCGATTGTGGTAGTAGAAGGAAACTAGGGTAAGACATAGATCTGGCGTGATTTTAAGGACACACAAAGAAAGCCTAAACTAATATAATTATGGTAATATGTTGGTAAATGATATATCTCTAGATAGATGATTTGTATATGGTTGGCTGGTTATAGTTTAGTTAGAACCTAAGGCGCCTCGATGGAGGAACTACATGCCTTATTTATTATGAGTATAGTTGTTGTGTGGTTAGTGAGAAGTTAAGGTGCCTCAGTGGAGGAACTAGCTGCCTAGATTAGTGTACTTAAGAATGTTAAGGCGCCTCAGTGGAGGAACTACCGCCTAGATTATTGTACTTAAGAATGTTGTATTAGTCGTTGAAAGTTAAAAGCACCGGTGGAGGAACTAACTGCCGTATGGATTGTGTATATATATGTATATTATATGTTGTATTTTAGGACTACTCACTGGCATTTTTATAATCTTTGACCCGATTTGCATGTTTGCTTATCGGGTGTGTTCATTCAATGAACATAGTTGATAAGTTTTGACAGGTTTAGTGTTGAAGAAAGTGGTTTCTGCTTGTGGTTTGCGTTAGCATTGCATCTCAGGTTGTGTTTTGTTTTCCCTTGAGGTGATATAGATTTTCAGTTGAGATAATATTATTTGCATTTTCATTTGTAAATTGTTTTATAATGAAGAGGACTTTGTTTAAGTTAAAATTTTTATTGGTTTTAATTATCCGCATATATTAAACTGTTTATGGGTTTTTGGGAGTGGAGAGTGCGTCACACCTCGGAAATCGAAGAGTCGGGAACAAATAATGTTTTTCCGAATTCTGTCGAAATTCGGGGTGTGACAGTTTGGTATCAGAGCATTTGGTTAGCTTAGACTAGGGTGAGTCTAGGTGATTCTCGGATCGTGGTTTATGGGTAGTGTTTAAGGAGTATTATTTTCAAAACTATTTCCGCTAGTTGTTTTATTTTTACAAAGAAAATGAAAGAGATATAGAAATAAAAAGAGTCGATATATTTCTTGATTTGTTTGTACGTGTGAGGTGTATATTTATATTAGTTGCTTGTGGAGTGCATATGAAATGCTTTTAATTTCCTTATAATATGAGGAGTAGTTATATGTGTAATATGTTAATTATTAACGGATTTGATCAAAATGATGTGTGCTGCTATAATGTGGTTTTATTGTTTGTGTTCATTTTCACGTGGAGTATGGATTAAGTACGACCACATGTCTGTGAATTTTGTATTAGAGTGTTATGTTATTATTCAATAAACTATGAGATATTTTAATATATATTGAATGAGCTGTATTATCTGGTGGTTTTGTGATGTACTGAGTAAGGAACTAATCGCCTCGGTTTTGGAGGAACTATCTCGCCTCACTCGTACATTGTAATGGAGGAATAATATTTTTAAAGTATAAGAGATTAATATGTTAGAGGTGATTAGTTAGAAATAGATTGAACATAATAATAATAATAATAATAATAATAATAATAATAATAATAATAATAAAATATATGTGTATTCTTTTTGAGATGTGTATACTTGCGTATACACGTGTCTTCTTTTTGAGATGTGTATACTTGCGTATACACGTGTGTTCTTTTTGAGATGTGTACACTTGCGTATACACGTTTTTATATTATTATATATAAGTGAACTATTACCGTGTGTATATGATTGATTAATATCGTTAAATTAGTTTCACATGATTTTGGCATATTCGAGTATTTACTCTTAACTGTTTTGTTTCAGTCTATATGATTTTGATAGAGGTATATGAATTTTTTTTTTTTTTTTTTTAATACGTGCTATATTTGATCCAGTTGCAAGCATGAATTAGGATTCAAGGGTTGTTTTAAATTTAATATTTATGATAGCATGACTAAAGTAAATATAGAGTTTTATTATAGTATCAATGACATGAGTGACTTTTGTTTCAAGTGTGCTAGGACACTAATTTTCTTTTATGCATGATATGAAAGACTCCATAATGTTTTATGCATGGATGAACTTATCCTGTATTATTGATTAGTTACGTAGGATATTATTTTTTTTTTCGTAGAGTTTGCTACATGTCAAGAAATTGCATGCTAAAAAGATATGATATGTTTATCTTGCGTTTAAGTGACCATAATAATTGTTTTAATATAGACAGCTAAACTATAATAGGTTTTGTAATGGCATGAGGATATATATTCGGGTATTATTTAATAATAATTAATACCAATGTTATCTTGCTTAAGTTTAATCAACGCGTGCATTCTTGTATAGGTTCTAAGTTAATAACCAAGCGTTTTGTTTCAGATAGCTTTACGTTCGAATCTCGGGACGAGATTCTTTTGAGATGTGTATAGCTGTAACGCCCGTATTTTTAAATACGTATTTTTCTATTTTATTAATTAATTAAATTATTTATTTTTCAAAATTTGGCCGGATTGGACTCGGGATACGTGGGCCTGGTTTTGGGCCCGAGTCTGTGTTGGGCTTGGGTTTCGGACCCAAGTATATAAACACTTTTTTCTAGAAAATAGGGTTCCTGGAGAATAGAATAATTAAAAATGGAGGCAGAGAGAGAAGCTGGTTTGCTGGAGCGTTGGAGCGCGACGAATCGGGCTATGAGGATTCGTCGAGCTGTTCATACAAGTGAGTAGCTATTTTGCTATATCACCGGATTTATCGTTTTTCGATTATCGATATCGTCTAAGGTTTGTTTTTGTAATCGTTCATTATATTGTTTTTTTATTCGACGTCGTGTTTCACGAGTTGTTAAAACTCTAGTTAAACTGTTAAACTGCGTGATACTATGAACTCAAAACTGTCGAAAAAGCTTCGACCGAAAGCGTTAATGGCGGCGATGGGCTTTGAACGTAAATACTAGTGTAGTTGTTGTTATGAACTGTTTTGGGTGTTAGCCGGGTATCCGCCAAAAGCTTCGGGGAAGAGGCGTCAATGGCGAACGCTTTATCGTGGTTACTGAGAAAAATGCGTTTTTGTCTTTCTTTTCTTTGCCTTGAACGATTTTGGTTATTGTTGTTTGGGGTTGATGAATGGTGGTAGTTGGGTTGATGTTGGGTTGAATAGGGGCTGTTGGAAGCTTCGGAGAGAGCATCAATGGCGCCCGGGCGTCCTCGATAAATTGACTCTTAAGCATTTTTGGTTGATTGGTTAATGGATAATGGGTTTGATGAATGGTAGTGTGAGGGGCTGCCCATGGTGGCGGTTGGAAGCTTGTAACAAGTTTTAATGGAGGTCGACATTTTTGTAGATCTAGTTTTGGTGATTGTTTGATTTAATGATTTGAGGATTTGGTGTTTATTAAAGTTTGTTGGTTTTTATTTGTGTCAAAACCGATTTGATGAAGTGAGGGATGGTGGCCGATTTGGCGGTCGATTTTGGTGGTGGTGGAGAGAGAAATGTTGGAGAAGAAGAATCAGAGTGGTTTGGCCTTGGGCGAATCCACTTTGCTACTTGGCCTAAACCTTGGTTGGTTTCGGTTTGGGCCTTACCTTGTTTTGTATGTTGGGCCAAAAGCTCTAATTTTAAAATTTTGGTGGTAGTTGGGCGAAATTTCAGGTTTAATTTTCGGACCACATTAGTTATGTTGGGCGATTCTCTTTGTTTTATTTTTGGGCCAAATCCAATTATTTTTTGGACCGAACCACTTAACTGTTTGGGCCAGTTCAGTATAAGTTTTTGGACCAAATCCAATTTTATTTGGTGTTTATTAAAGTTTGTTGGTTTTTTATTTGTGTCAAAACCGATTTGATGAAGTGAGGGATGGTGGCCGATTGTGGCCGGTCGATTTTGGTGGTGGTGGAGGAGAGAAATGTTGGAGAAGAAGAACCGTAGGCGTGGTTGGCCTCAATCAATCCACTTGCTATGGGCCTAAACCTTGGTTGGTTTCGGTTTGGGCCTTACCTTGTTTTGTATGTTGGGCCAAAAGCTCTAATTTTATGTGGCGAAATTTCGGTGGTAGTTGGGCGAAATTTCGGTTTAATTTTAGGACCACATTAGTTATGTTGGGCGGTTCTCTTTGTTTAATTTTTGGGCCAAATCCAATTATTTTTTGGACCGAACCACTTAACTGTTTGGGGCGGTTAGATAAGTTTTGAGCGCTTTTAATATTATGCGAGGCCATCCATAAGACTTAAAATAGATCCAATTAGGTCGTAGAATAAATAAGTGGACTTTTAGACTTTCGGGTTAAGGTTTGGGCTTGGCGGAATTAGGTCGCGGTCACGGGAGCCCACGAAGCCATGAGCTTTGAGCCATTACCTTTGACCTTAGAATGAACAACGGGTGACCATGAACCTTGTCGAACATGGAAACGATACTTTGACTTTGACCAGGACAGTTTGACTTTGACCATGACATGTTGACTTTGACATTTGACCATTGACGGTTGACTTTGACCTTTGACCTTTGACCATCGACCGTTGACTTTGACCTTTGACCATGGCATGTTGACTTTGACTTTGACCATGACATGTTGAGTTTGACCTTGACCATGATGTGTTGACCTTTGACCGTTGACTTTGACTGTTGACTTTGACCGTTGACTGTGGAATGTTGACTTTTCCAGTTTTTCACATATTTGATTATATAAAATATTGTCGATATTGTATAACTTGGTTGGTCATTATCTAATTTAGATTTGGATTGAGTGTGTAAAAGCATATATATATTGGGCTTTGATTTGTGACTTTTGATTTGCCTAATTGTCTACGTTTTTTATGTCAGATATTATATGGACACATATAGTAATAAAATCTTTGTGGAAGCTTGTATAATTTGGTGATCATTATCTAAGAAAGATTTGACCTTGATGTTGTGTATTTTGACACGTGGCGATATTGAGATGTTAGGAGATATTATATTCCTAATACGTTATAATAAAAATGTATGCGATACGTTGAAGCATTGTGACATGATATAATATCTTTGGGATAGTTATATTAATGCAATATCTTGGAGAAATGTATATACACTCCATTATTTTATATGTGAGATGCTAGTATAAAGCGGTGAATATTTTCACCGGGAGTGTGGTGTAGTGCAATAATATATTGCACGCGTGAAAGAACGAAAGTGACTATGGGATATAATTGAGATGTTTCTAGATATTATGGCTTAGTAATAAAGTAATTGACCGCGACGCGATATAGTAGAAATCATGAGTCATTAATGTATGACACCGAATAAATAAATTACATAACGAAAATCCTAGAACCCGAACTACCACAACTCATGTGATTGGCCCTTCCGGCGTTTGATTAATCGAATTTGCCCTTCCGGCGTTTCGCCTTAAAAATGGCCTTCGGGCGCCCTCCCGGCGAGCGAATAGTGGCTTGATTATTCCGCTCGCGAAAATAGAACGAATAATTTATTTTATTAGAATAGTATTAATCTTACATAGATTTGGCTTCCGTGTGAGGATTTACGGTGTCGCGGCATCCCGCCTCGTGGTGGTTACGCCGGAGTGGCTCATTATGTGCGGAGGCATGTGGATGTACATGTTCGTTGGGTTCGCGATTGTGGTAGCCAGGGAAACTAGGTAAGACATAGATACGACGTGATTTTAAGGACACACAAAGAAAGCCTAAACTAATATAATTATGGTAATATGTTGGTAAATGATATATCTCTAGATAGATGATTTGTATATGGTTCATTGGTTATAGTTTAGTTAGAACCTAAAACCTCGATGGAGGAACTACATGCCTTATTTATTATGAGTATAGTTGTTGTGTGGTTAGTGAGAAGTTAAGGCACCGATTGGAGGAACTACCTAGATTAGTGTACTTAAGAATGTTAAGGCTCGGTGGAGGAACTACCTGCCTAGATTATTGTACTTAAGAATGTTGTATTAGTCGTTGAAAGTTAAGGCCTCGGTGGAGGAACTAAGCCGTATGGATTGTGTATATATATGTATATTATATGTTGTATTTTAGACTACTCACACCAAAGATTTTTATAATGACCCGATCGATTTGCATGTTTGTTTATCTAAGGTGTGTTCATTCAATGAACATAGTTGATAAGTTTTGATGGTTTAGTGTTGAAGAAGAGTGGTTGTTGCTTGTGGTTTTGCGTTAGCATTGATCTCGTGTTGGTTTTGTTTTCCTCGAGGTGATATAGATTTTCAGTTGAGATAATATTATTTGCATTTTCATTTGTAAATTGTTTTATAATGAAGAGGACTTTGTTTAAGTTAAAATTTTATTGGTTTTAATTATCCGCATATATTAAACTGTTTATGGTTTTGGAGTGGAGAGTCGCCACACCTCGAAATCAAGAGTCGGGAACAAATAATGTTTTTCCGAATTCTGTCGAAATTCGGGGTGTGACACTCATTTTTTAAAATACACAGCCCAACCTTTAGTTCATACTCCACGATTTGCACTACATACATTTGCTAAATCACACATATCCGTGTGTCTCACTCACACCGAGTACCACTACAAGACATATGTCCCAAGCGGGGATATCGCCTCCAGGAAACATATTTTCATCTTGTAAACTCGTAACTTGTGAGTCACAGCCATCTCTGGGCTTTCCATACACATACCAAAAGCCTCTTTTGGGCATAACAAAATATCAGGTAATTCATGGCACATTCAATGAATATATTGGGTCATTCCCGCCACATTCAAGGAATATTCATCATAACACTAACAGGTCATTCATGACACATTCAATGAATACCTTGGGTTATTCCCGCCACATTCAAGGAATACTCATACCTACATTCCTATACACCAAGGAATACAGCCCACCCACAAGGCGAATGCCTTAGTTCCTCTTTAAGGTGACTTTTCATATGACATCATTAGTCATAAATATTTCTTTTCATCAAAGAGGCGTGAAGAGATTTAAAGATGTGGGCGACACATTAAATTTTTCCCAGACACTTTTACACCGGATTTTTAACACTCAAGAGTTTTCAATTATTATAATATTTTCATTACAAAACAAACATCGTCTCAAATAATAATTCATTACTAAAGATTCCAAACACAATAACTAATCAACTCACCTCATTATCAATTATATAAATCATAGATGTCAAAAGGTTCAATTAGGAATAACGCATTAGTTAAATGTCTCGTGAATACATTTTAAACAACAACAATCACGTATACAATTAAGTACTAACATTGTTCACATATAGTTATCACAATAATTAATAACTAATATTAATATATAATATAGTGTATGTAGTGTAGTGGCTGCACTTTTGCTCAAAGCTGCCTACGTATCCAAATCTTTCAAGATTGGAATCAAGCCTTCATAGTTTTTATCAGCCACATTGTCAAAATCAAAGAACAATAAGAATTCATGCTTTAAGATTGCACACTTCATTTTCCTTTCATTTCTCAATTGTATAGATATTAAATACAAACTTTAATGTAATATGTCACGTGAGATAATATAAATCTATATTAACATTTAGTGTATATGCAACAATTGTACTTGGAATATAATATAAATGTGAAATTAAGCAATCAAGATTCAAGACACTCGTATGTCTAAGTAAAATCATTTATCTCATTACAATAAGAAAAATTAACTAGAGCTCCCCTAAAAAGAAAACATGGTAGGTTATCTAGGTAACTTGCCAAAACAATAACGTTTCCTATAGCCATCCAAATGATACCCCACTTGATTATTTAAAAACTAGGATAGTTATACTTATTTTTTCATGTATAACTCAAAGTCCCAATGTCATTCTATCTCGGAGTAAAAAATAATTCAAATTTGGTAAAAATCCTAATTTTAGCAAAATTAGATTTATGACAGACTATCTTCTTAATAACACAACGCTTTCCACAGGTGTTCAAATGCATCGAGGTGTTTTGCATTGAAAAGCTAACATACAGAACTTACTTTCTTATGTTTTACAAAAATATTCAATATCATTCTAAATGTATGAAAACTAGGCTCGAACACAGTACGCAGAAACTGATTTCTGACGCACTGTTTTCTGCCAGTCAAACTTCCAAACACCATAATTAATTCTACAAACCTCGGAATGCGATGAGGCCAATTGGAATAGAAAGCAGACTTCCAAATCTTACTTTTTCATGTTTTAATAAAAATCTAGTTCAAACTCTAACTAAATTAAACTGGACTTGAACACAGTGCGCAGAAACTGATTTCTAACGCACTATTTTCTGTCAACCAAACTTCCAGACCTCATATCTACCACCACAGACCTCGGAATGCGATGAGGCCAATTGGGTTGGAAAGAAGACACATAAAACTCACTTTCTAATGTTTTGGCAAGAGTTTGAATCTGACCCTAGCTAGGTGAAAACTCGATTCCAAATCAGCATAGACCGGATTTCTGCATTCAGAAAATTCTGATATGCTAACTTCCGAACTCCGTAACCATATCCACAAACCTCGGAATGTAACGAGGTCAATTGGGTTGGAAAGGAGACTTTCAGACCTTACTTTTTTCGTGTTTAGAGGAAAATCTAACTTAAACTCGAAGTATAAGAAAATCAGCTCCAAAACAGGACATAAGTATAAGTGTTCTAGTTTTTAGTTTTATGAAATCAATATATGTATGAACCCAAACAATTAAACCAACTAAGCAGTATTCATTGATTCAAATACCATCTCCACCTCAGTCCACATTTCAGTATGACAATAACCATATATAGGTAAAGACAAATGATATATGTAAACCCAAAATTTCAAATTTCAAAATCCACAAGAAATTGGTAGAATGATTACTCACAACTTCACCAGCGCCATTCTACCATATGGTGTGTCAAAACAAAAGAGACAACATTGGATAAATTTATGGAACGGGATAAAATGCATGTACATCACTAAATCATTTATACTCATGATGACATATCATTAATTGAAATAGTATTCGATAAGGTTTGCACCTGTAGCCATCTCATGCATAGCATTCATATCAATCATTACCACTTATACAATTCATTAATAGTTCCAACTGTAGCTATAGTCGAAGCCTTACAAAAGAAATCTAAACTTCTCACATATATAATGAAATACTTCAAAGCAACCAATAGCCTACAGAACACCCATGGCTACAACAACATACCCATGAATATCTAGATATAGCAGAAGTAAACCTTGAGTCAGTAACTCAGTACGCCATTTATCTCTTTTGATCAAATTAATAATTTTTCATCCCAAAATTCCAATTGATAAATTAAGTAAATAACTAAAAGAAGTTATATGCTCAACAATCAAATAAATTGTAAAGAAAAGATTTAGACTACTCACTGTTTGTAAATCGGACAGTTAGACTTTCGAAAGCGGAAGAATCCGAAAGACTGAAGTCGACTGTCGCGCGAAGAAGATGGTCTTCCTCATTCAAAACTTTTTCTTTTTACTCTCAAACAACAATCACTCACTGGTGTTACTCTCCTTTCCATCTTTTTTTTTTCTTCTCTGTCTTTTTTTTGTATGTCTCTCTGTTTTTCTCTTGTATTTCAAAAACCCAAAAAAAAAACTAACAAAGATGGAGACTTCGGTTGTAACCAAACCCCTCTAACTCTCCCACATTTTTATCTTATCTTATTTTATCTTTATCACTTTTCTTTTCTTTTTAATATTATTATTACTTTTTAAATCCTAATAAATAGGGAAAAATAAAGAAAATAAACGGGGTGTTATACCATCCCTGCCAAAAATAAGCTCATTTGAAAATCTCTAACTTGGTTTAAAGATGTTAGAAAACAAATGAACGGTGGTGCATAATTTACAAGTTTTGCTACCCATCTTAATCTTGACCCACTTACAAGTTTCCAAATGAGCTGATTTTTCTTAGGCATGGAAATATCATCTCCACGGAAAATTAGCTATCAACTCATTATCTAAGTTCATCTTTTGTGCGAGATGTTTACATAGACGTCCAAATATCCACTACCAAAGCTATTGATAATATCCAGGTTAAGAGCCCCAATGCCCAAAATTGTAGAGAGGAATCTTTTTTAAAGGATAAATTGGATAATCTTTTAAAATAACATGAAGAGATGTTTTGGAAGCAGAAGTCCAGGGATAAGTGGATCTCTGCCGGTACGGGGGATTTCAACACAAAGTTTTTTCATGCAACCACCATCTGCAGGGGAAAAAGAAACATAATTGATTGGTTAAAACATGAGGGTCGTTGGTTATCCCACAAGAAGGATATTAGTGAGTGTCTTGTCAACCACTTCTTATCCCTCTTGGTTGTTGACATACCTGATCATGCGGGTATCCTTCCGGATCTCATCAACCCTATTATCAATTGTACTGATAATACTGGCTTGACTGCTATCCTTTCTCAAGACGAGATAAAAAGTACCCTCTTCTCTATTGGTCCTCTTAAAGCCTCCGGTCCTGATGGTTTCCCGAGTCTCTTTTATCATAATGCCTGGGGTACGGTTAGCTCGTCTTGGTCGTTAGGATAGTTTCTCTTTTCTTCGCTGACGTTCATAGTCTCGAGCATATTAACCACACTAATATTGTGCTCATTCCAAAAGTCCTAAACCCCATCACTCCTCAAGTTTTCCGCCCTATCAGCCTTTGCAATGTGTCGTACAAGATCATATCCAAGATTCTGGCCAATAGATTGAAACCAATGTGGAAAAAATCATCTCACCTATGCAGAGTGCCTTTGTTCAACAAAGACAATAACCGACAACATTGTCATAGCTCATGAGATTTTCTACTCGATTCAGACCGGAAAACGTAAGCATGCCTTAATGGCTATCAAGCTAGACATGTCAAAAGCTTTTGATAGAGTGAACTGGGGTACGGTCATTTCTATGCTTGGCCTTCTTGGCTTTAATGACCATTGGTGCACCATGATATACCAGTGTATCTCATCTATTAACTTTTCCATCCTCCTCAATAGTTCGCCCGAAGGTTTCTTCAAATCCAAATGTGGTCTAAGGCTGGGAGATCCTATATCGCCTATGTTATTTATCATTTGTATGGAGATTTTATCTCGGCTTCTACAACAAAAGGAAACAAATTAAATGGTAAAATACATGGGGCAAAGATCTCGAGGCAGGGCCCAGTCATCAGCCACTTGCTTTTTGCGGATGATGTTTTCTTGTTTAGTAAAGCCACGATTTATGATGCCCTTGAGATTGTGGACACTCTAAAGCTTTTCTCTTTCATCACTGGACAGACTATCAACTATGATAAATCTAGAGTTCTGTTCAGTAAATATCTCCCTCACAAATTTAAAAAATCATTCACAACATGTTCAAGATTAAGGGCATTGGGATTAAAGACTCGTACCTAGGAGCACCCCTTATTCTTGGCCAATCTAAAACTCAGCTGTTCGATCATCTCATTAACCATTTAACCTCTTGGGTTAACGAATGGAAGAATAAACTCCTAAGCCAAGCAGGGCGCACTGTCCTCATTAAATATGTCACCTCGGCGATCCCTATATACCAGATGTCTTGTTTCAAACTTCCTAAAAAAATAACCAACAAGATGAATGCGATCCAACGCGATTTCTAGTGGGGGAAAAATATAATGGAAAGAAGATCCTTTATCTCAAATCTTGGGAATCTATCTGTTTGCCTAAAAGGATGGGAGGGCTAGGCATAAGAGATTTTAGTACTGCAAATGAGGCCTACTCTGGTAAACTAGCTTGGAGACTGTCGAGTAACCCCCAGAGCTCTGGGGACAAGTTCTTAAAAACAAGTATTTCCCTCACTCTAAGGGCTCACAACGACCGCTCTTAAAAAATGACTCGTCCTGGCTTTGGAAAAGTTGCCATGCTAGTATCTCTTTTATCATGAATAATGCCATTTGGGATATCGGAGATGGTTTGAACATCAACATCTGGACGGAACCTTGGGTTCCTAAAGATGGAGGTGTGGTGCGCATTTATGGCCCCAGGCCTAGAATGGCGCTTGAGAGAGTCTCGAAACTCTTTCTGCCAAACACAAAATCCTGGAACATCCACCTACTAGAAGCTCTTTTCCCTGCCTTTATCGTCCAATATATCATGAACGTTTATGTCAAAGACGATGCTACTGACGAATCTTTGTTTGGGGGGGGGGAGGTACGAAAAATGGGTCTTTCAGTATTAAATCCTTCTATGAGTACCTCAGTCATGCCAAGCTTAGCAAACCCATTGTGGATATTCCAAGTTTTTTTCTCCAAATATGGAAATAAAATGGAAATGCTACGGACTGAGCTTTTCGCATGGAAAAGCATTCATGATATTGTCCCGACTAGATAGCGTATCAATCGTATCTTCGCTATTTGTAGAGAAAAAAGACAGAGCTCTATGGCGCGCCCGTGCCCTGGTGCGCCCGTGCCCATGGTGTTAGACTAGATAGGGCGCGCCCGTGCCCTATTTGTAGAGAAAAAAGACTGAGCTCAATCGTATCAATCGATTCGCTTATTCCTCTCTTTGGCGACTTCTAGTACTTTTTGGCTTACTTCTAGTACTTTTGCTCGGCCGACTTTTGCTGGCTACCAAGGGCCCAATCGCAAAGACAAATTTGATTTGTTTCGGAAGTTTTCAAAAACAATATAAATATAAGTTTTTTCTGTAAAAACTTAACCTAACCAAAACCAAGAAAGAGAGAGATTGTAAGAGAGCAATTCTTAGTGAGTTGAGTATTCATTCTTTGTGAGTGAATTGAGAGATCTTGTAATCTGTTACTCTGGACATCTAGTAAAACTTGGAACTCGCAGTGTGGACGTAGGCAAATTGCTGAACCATGATATATCTCGTCTTGTGGTTTGTTCTTTTTTACATTAATTGTTTTACTTTATATGCTTGTTTATTTGACATTGAGAAGTGTTGGGATATTACTTGGAGGGTGTTGAAGTCTTGTCTAGTGAGAAAGATCAATCATTGTGTAGGGTTGATCTATTTGTTCTGGATAACATTGTTTATGCATTGTCCTATTCACAACAATTGGTATCGAGAGCAAGATATACGACCTAGGATTTTGAGTTTTGGTAAAGAACCATAGTACTCGAAATTTGTGTAGACAAGGTGTTCGATAAAATTCTGAAATGAAATTGTTTTTTGGGTTATTGTGTGTGACTTGAAAAATGGCTCCCAAGATGTCAAATGCTAAGTTTGAAGTAGAGAAGTTTAATGAGAAGAATAACTTTGGGATTTGGAGAGTTCAAGTAAGGGACATCCTTATCCAACAAGTTTGCACAAGACTTTAAAGGAGATTAACTCAAAGGTTGCGACTATGAGTAATGATGATTGGGAAGAGTTCGATCTACAATCTTGTTCATCAATCCAATTGTGTCTTGCTAATGAGGTCATGTATAGTATGATGGGAGAAAATACCTTTGCCAATATTTGGCTCAAGCTAGAATCTATGTATATAACCAAGAACATGACGAACAATATGTACCTTAAGAAACATTTTTATCGATACATGATGGTGGATGGTTCAACGATGTAAGAGCACATTAGTGAGTTCCGTCGACGCCTAGCGGATTATTTGAATGTTGGCATGAAGATGGATGATGAGGATCAAGTGACATATTTAATGTTTTCTTTGCCAGAAAGCTATGAGCATCTAATGACTATATTTATGAACAGAGAAGATGTTGATCTTGATGAAGTTCAGAGTGCACTTCTTTCTTATGAGTTGATGAAGAAGACACATGTAGAGAATATCAATGATGCAGGACAGGGGCTAGTGGCAAGAGGAAGGTCGCATGAAAAAGCTTCTACAAGCAATGAGAAGTCTAGGTCAAAGTCAAAGAAGCCTTTGACACATGTGAAGTGCTACAATTGCAATGAAAATGGACATTACGAAAGTAATTGTTCTCACCCGAAGAAAGATAACAATTATAATGCTAAGAAGAAAGGTAAGGCTAAAGTTGAGGCAAGTTTTGCTTCAGGCTCTGAAGGGGACGATGTGAGTCTTTGTGTGTCCACACAAGACTATATGGCCGAAAAGTGGATTCTTAATTCCGGATGTTCTTACCATATGTGCCCGAATAGAAAGTAGTTTACTTTTTATGAGAGCATTGATGGTGGTTCCATTTTGATGGGTAATGACGTTGCTTGTAGGATGGTAGGAATTGGAACTATACGGGTCAAGATGCATGATGGTGTAGTGAGAACTTTAACCGATGTGAGACATGTTCCTGAGCTAAAGAAAAACCTTATTTCTCTTGGTACATTGGATTCCAAAGGCCACAAGTTTGTGGGGGAAGGTGGAGTCCTAAAGATTGTCAAAGGCTCTTTAGTTGTTATGAAGGGTCAAAGACATGGAACCTTGTATACTTTGATGGGTAGTACGGTGATAGGCGATGTAGCAGTGGTTGCATGTAGTGATGATTTTGAGTGCACTATGATGTGGCATATGCGACTAGGGCAAATGAATGCAAAAGGTTTGTCTGAGTTGTGCAAGCGAGGGTTCTTGAAGGACTTGAAGAAGCCAAGTGTGAAGTTCTGTGAGCATTACGTCTATGGAAAGCAGTGCAGAGTCAAGTTCAGTTCAAGCAAGTACACGAAAGATGATGAAAACAGGCATCCTTGATTATGTGTATACGGATGTTTGGGGACCCTCTAGAGTGGCTTCAAAAGGAGGTAATCGTTATTATGTCTCAATCATTGATAATCATACTCGCTATGTGTGGGTGTATATGATGAAAATGAAAGATGAAGTGTTTGAGGCATTTAAGAAGTGGAAGGCAAGGGTTGAGAATCACACAGATAAGAAGGTCAAGACACTAAGGTCTGACAATGGTACAGAGTATACCTATGGGCCTTTTCAAGAGTTTTTGTTGTAATAGGAAATTGCCGCATTAATCGGATAGTTAGGGGGCACGCCAGAATGGAATGGGAGAGGATGAATAGAACCTTGCTTGAAACCGCTAGATGTTTGTTATCTAATGCAGTCTAGGCAAAGAGTATTTGGGCGATGCAAAGGTCCATGGCATGTTACCCGTGATAATAGGTTACCGCCCAGCTTATAGATTGCAAGACACCTTATGAGGTGTGGTGAAGTAACCCAGATGATTATAGTATTTTGCGAGTGTTTGGATCAACTGCTTATTACCATGTGAGGGAGAGCAAGTTAGATCCTAGAGCTAAGAAAGCCATATTCTTAGGCTTCGCAAATGAGATAAAGGGATACAGATTGTGGTGTCTAGAAAACCATAAGTTCCTGGTCAACAGAGATGTTACCTTTGATGAGACTTCCATGTTATCTTTCAGTAAGCCGAAAAGAGCTGGGCAGAATGGTGAGTCTATAGAAATTCAAGTTACTGAGCTTGAGTTGTCTGATGCAGCAGATGACTGGTTGATTCATGATGTGGTACTAGATCATGGAACCATGCAACAATAGGAAGAAGAGCATGAGCATCCGCAACTTGTAGTGGCTGACCCTAGGCTAAAGAGACAAGTTAAAGAAGTGCACAAGTATGGGCACGAGAAGTCGGTGAAACACTATGGTCAGGTGGATTTAGTAGCATATGCAATGAATATCAAAGATGATGAGCCAAATAGCTTCAAGGAAGCTGTTAGAGATGTTCATTATAGAGATTGGTTGGTTGTTATGCAAGAAAAGATGGAATCTATTGATAAAAATCACACATGGGACCTAGTTTTATTGCCAAAGGGCAAAAGGACTATCGACAGTAAATGGGTGTTCATAAAGAAAGAGGTCCTTCCTGAGTCTGACAATACTGGGTACAAGGCAAGAGTGGTAGCAAAGGGTTTCTCACAAAAAGAAGGAGTCGACTACAATAAGGTATTTTCCCTAGTGGTCAAACATATTTACATTCGTGTGTTATTGAGTTTAGTTGCTCACTTCGACTTGGAGTTAGAGCAACTTGATGTAAAAACTGCTTTCTTGCATGGGGACTTGGAGGAAAAGATCTATATGAGATAACCTGAGGGTTTTGTTGTTGTTAAGAAAGAAGATCATGCATGCAAGTTAAATCGGACATTGTATGGTTTAAAGCAATCGCCAAGGCATTGGTACAAGTGCTTTGATACATTCATGATGCAACGTGAGTACACCCGAAGTAAGTATGACTGTTGTGTTTACTTTTGTAAGCTTCGTGGTAATAACTTCATCTATCTCCTACTTTATGTGGATGACATGCTTATTGCCTCCAAAAGCATGGTGGAGATAGACAAGTTGAAATCTCAATTTAGCTCTGAGTTTGAGATGAAAGACTTAGGTGGAGCTAAAAAGATATTGGGCATGGAGATTGACAGAGATAGGAAGAAGCGACAGATAGTTGTATCTCAGAATAAATACCTTCATAAAGTAATTTCTCGTTTTGGTATGGAAAATGAAAAGTCGGTTTCTACACCTTTAGCTGAGCATTTTAGGCTTTCAGCTAAGTTCTCTCCTAGTTCGGTGGAGGAACAAAATCATATGGCTCATGTTCCCTATGCAAGTGTAGTGAGCAGTTTAATGTATGTTATGGTGTGCACACGCCTAGACATTTCACAGACAGTTAGTGTTGTAAGTAGGTATATGACAAATCTTGGAAAACAACATTGGGAAGCAGTGAAATGGGTATTGAGATACTTGCAAGGTACCTTGGATGTGGGATTAGTTTATGGTGGAGGCACTTGTTATGTTAGTGGGTATGTAGATTCAGATTATGCAGGTGATCTAGATAGACGACGATCGACTACTGGTTATGTGTTTATGATGCATGGTGCACCGGTTAGTTGGCGGTCTATGCTATAGGCTACAGTTGCTCTATCTACTACTGACGCAGAGTGTATGGCAGTGGCAGAGGCAGTAAAAGAGGCACTATGGCTTCGAGGTCTTTTGGATGATATGGGTATTGAGCAAAACAGTGTTGCTTTGTATTGTGATAGTCAGAGTGTTATTCATTTGGTGAAGAACCAGGTTCATCATGCTCGGACCAAGCATATTGATGTCCGTTATCACTTTATACGGGATGTCATTGAGGATGGTGATGTAACACTTGAGAAAGTGGACACCCATGACAATCCTGGCTGATATGCTGACAAAGGTTGTCACCGAAGTTAAGTTCCAACATTGTTTGGACTTGCTTCAAATCCTACATGCTTGAAAGAGCCCTTTGTGAGCATGGCCCTTCGGGGCGGTTGAGTGCGAGTTCCGAATGGATGTGTTCTTGTTGGATGTGTTCGGCTCAATTTTATGTATTAAAACCTCACCGAGGTGGAGAATGTAGAGAAAAAAGACGTTTTTTTCTCTTTTTGTCGTTATGCCGCCCGCGCCCTATGTAGGCCAGGACAAAGGCGCGCACGCACTCCTCTCTTTAGCGACTTCTAGTACTTTAGGCGCCCCCCAAGGGCGCGCCTGCGCTCCACCGTTTTCAGCATGAATTTGACTGTTTCGGAAGTTTTCAGAAACAGTATAAATATAAGTTTTTTCTGTAAAAACTTAACCTAACCAAAACCAAGAAAGAGAGAGATTGTAAGAGAGCAATTCTTAGTGAGTTGAGTATTCATTCTTTGTGAGTGAATTGAGAGATCTTGTAATCTGTTACTCTGGACATCTAGTAAAACTTGGAACTCGCAGTGTGGACGTAGGCAAATTGCTGAACCATGATATATCTCGTCTTGTGGTTTGTTCTTCTTTTACATTAATTGTTTACTTTATATGCTTGTTTATTTGACATTGAGAAGTGTTGGGATATTACTTGCACTACACCATAAAAGGTGTTTAGTAACGGCCATAACCGTTACTTATATTTTTACTAACGGTTATATCCGTTAGCTCTGGGGTGTTACAGTCACTTACGCAAATTTTAGTAACAGATATATCCGTTACTTAAATTAATTTTAGTAACGGTTATATCCGTTAGTATATATATATTGTAACAAATAGTCAACGGGTGATTGCCTCTTGGAATAGTTCATTTGTAACGAATATTAGCGTTAGTAAAATTTGGCGCACTTATTAGTAACAATTTTAGTAACGGTTATATCCGTTACTAAACCACAGTCCAATGATAAAAAAAAAAATTGGGCCAAAATGTTCCCGGGCACAGTTTTCACCCTGTACATACAAAGATATCACATTCCACGAGTCAAGTGACAAATGAATAACTCGAAACACTTATCGAAGAAAAAAAAATGAATAACAAGAAACACCAACCGATTAAACATTAATAAAATAAAGCCAACAATCCAAATCCCAATTTACAAATCAAACATACATATAGATGTTCATACACAACAATGGAGAAATTAGTAGGAGCAAATCCACTAAAAAGCTTCCTCGTCCAGCTATAGAGTGAGACACAAATACAGTCATATCCAAAATTAAGGAGACAAGTAGTTGTGGCACATCATTCATTCTCTCTTGGGCACATTAACCTGCTACACATTATCTAAAGTTTAGAAGAAAACGAAAATAGAATGTATATAAACAAGAAGAAAAAAATATGACATGCAAATTAAGAACTTACGTGATAATTAGTAAGAACTTACGGCTTTGCCTCCTACCCGTCAAATGGATTTCTTGTTATACCGCTATAATGTTTGCAAGAACCAAATATCTAGCACAAAGAGGAGACAAGAACATGGACACAAATGGAGGGAAGAAGATCAACCAATGATAATAACATTGTCTCCTAGAACGAAAGTAACAAATATACTAGAATGCCAAGACATAAGTAAAAGTGCAACAAATACTTGTAAGCATTTGGAAATGCAATAAAGCTTCACCCTTTAGTTGGCTCACACATACTTAGGAATGAAGTAAAACATTTAGATCCATATGACACATGTAATTCAATGCAAGTATAATCGTAAGCCACCTAATAAAGAAGCTTACCCAACATACCGGGGAAGATAACAGGGAGCAATCCAAATCCCATTTTATGAACCTACGACATTCTTAGTAACATAAAGGGTATACATATCCCTCGACTGACCACTAATTGCTCCAAATATCTCTTCATCTCCACTTTAGTTGTCATATGCAACCTAATCACAAATACAAAAAAGGCCTTTATTAATTACAAGGTAAATCAGGATATATATAACGAACAAAAATAGTTGGAAACTAAAGAGCTATTTTATAATTACTACACAAGTCATGTACTCTAAAGATTCCCAGCCATGACATAAAAATTCAAAGTCAGGATATAAACCCAACCCCAAAATAATTCCATGTCATGACAACGAAGTAACATAAAATAAATCTCAAGCCATATCTATGGGGGGAGGATTCTAGAAAGTCCCAATAGGATGTAAGGATGGGATTGTTTCAAGAGCCTCTGGGGCCTTAAACAATCTCCTAACCAACAAGCAACTTCACCAATCTCAAAATACTATTTGGGAGAAAAGGACTGAACATAAGAGATCTCATACTATTATCAGGTATTTGACACTTAACTAGTTTACTGTGTCCATTGTTTTGAACAATTTTTTTTTTTGGAGTAACATTCCAAATGGTATTTGTAGGCGCGCAGTCACACACGCTATTAGAATTGCTCTTTGCAACTCATTTACCAAGCCACTCTACAATTTCACTGACGGCAGAAATCACACTAAGTGGAGAATATATTCTTAAATGCTAAGGCGTGAGTCAAAGCATTTACCTAGTCAAAGCCCCTCAATGTATACTGGCATGAGCATGCATTCACTTTAGAATAGATAAAATTCTAAAATTCATATATGAAAGAAAAGGATATATGTAAAAGAAAAAAGGGAAATAACCACAAGACAAATTTTTATGCTTTTTTCTTTTGTGGTCGGGGGTCCTACTTATCAAAAAACAAAGCTCGGTGTTGAAGAAATAAGAGAAACAAGCTCAAGCTTACAGAGAGAAGCAAAAAAATTGAAACAAAAGGGAAGAAACACACACCAAAACACGTTAAAATTTGCACACAATGAGATGGTAAAACAAAAGATGCCCAAAGGATACCTCCTCATTATCGATTGACTAGTACTTTTCTGAACTCGTTTTTCAAGTTCAATCAGCTCATTCCTCAACATTTCAAAGCGGTGGATATTGTTTGATTTCGATTCGAATCGAGACACATTTCATAATAGCCGGTTCTAAACAATCATCTTCTGTCCAAAGCAAACACGGTTTCTGAATATTTACATTTGACAAGTCATGAAAAGTTCCTACAAAGATATGAGAATAAATTAATAGATCAAATGTCCATTGAATCCATTAGATCTAAGTGAACTTTTATGAGTTTTGAGGTGGAAGACACAAAGATCTCCAAGATAAAATGGATTGTCTTCTCCAATGAAACAAAACACTCAGATATTTCTTTTCTTTTTTCACTCGTTGAAAAGCAAACATCAAATCCCTAGTCATTAAGAAATTTACTTTTACTTTCATAGTTTCGGAAATGATAAGTGACAAAGTGAGGGATACGACAGATACATCATACATTTTGATCCGATCTTGGTGATCTGAGCTTTATTTTGCCAGTGTTACGGTGTACCAAGATGCTCCACAAACCACTAGGCTTCCTGAAAAAACTTAAGTAAATCAAAGCATACCAATAGAGGCAACAAATAGTATGATAATGCCCCGAACAAGATTAAATACACATACGTGTGTCAAAGAGAACATGACAAATAAATGAAAGAAAAGTATACAGGCATATGGAGGCCGGATCAAACCTATCTGTAGGATTCCATCGGGTTGTGGTCTTACTATCCTTCATCATATTTGCACTCCTTCCACTTCTCTCAGAATCGCTGTATTTGCTTGCTAAAAGAAATACAGGTAACCTTGATCATCTCCCTAATTGATTGAACCAAAGGAAAATTGCAAAGAATTATATGATCAATACATAGAAATGCATCAAGCATTATATATTAGAAATAAAATCAAATACAGCTGCACATATCACCACAATGAGTACTCAACAAGAAAAACTTAGATTACTTAGACGACTACATACATCTCCCTTGAGGGAATGAATGCATTTTACACCAAAAATGTGATTTTCTAACAGAATTTAGGAACCATAAACAAGGATCATCTTGCAATATCCCACATATCATTTCCAAAGGTAGTCATGCGTATAGGAAGATCGACTTTGAGACCTTCCGTGTTACTTTGTTGGAGGAGATCACGAACATCTCATTATATCCACTTTGTTAATATCATGCCTTACATCTCGGTATCTATACAATCCATTATATCAATGTCACTCCTACAATATTACTATTGTTCTTTTTGGGAGGTGGTGGTGTTGTTTTGGTGACAACTACTACCTACTATTATCAGCCTGGCTACTAAAGTATAAGTAAATGATATGCTATACTTGATGGGTTAGCCTATAGTATATATACATATATTTGTACGGATGTGCAGTGCACATCTTCAAATACTCGAGTATTTAATTAGGCCGTGAAGCCAAAATTGCTCAAGTCCAATGCAATCCATGAATCCATTGGTTTATAACTAGAGAGACAACAAACAAAAAATACCGCTGAAAAGACGCAGACCTTTGCTCGAAAGAGGCCTCAAGAAACTCGCTTCTTTCTTAAGTTTTCTTATCCTCTCAAGGTCCGAACAAGCAGCTTTTAGATGCTCCTTCCCGTGAGTTGAGCTGGACACATGCACCTCTTGAAGCAATTCTTCCAATCTTTTTAAAGCTTCAACGCTCTCCAATGCCCGGCACCGGATATTGAGTGACTTATATGCTCAAACCACATAACAAGCATTCAGAGTATAAAGCCCCAAGCCAACCATCTAATTACAAAGGTATACCCATCTGTGACATCTGTCGTGACAATACGAATAACCGAGGTCCCGGTCGGGATGCCCATTAGGTAACCACTTGAAATCACAAAGGAGATTATTCTTAAAGATGCAACTACGTGACCGGGGAGTTTAGTCCCACAGATGTCATGTGCGTTATTATTCACATGTGCCGTTAAGTAATGTAAAAACGATCTATTTTACTAAGATTGAGGCCTTTCGGTAGAATTTCACATGACATCAAGTTACACCTTCCATATAGTTACTTTTTCATTTCCAAGATTTCATAATCCTTAATCTGATCTTAAAGTTAAAAGGGTGAACATATCCACCTCAAAAAATGAAAAGAAAAACTCCATGATAAAATAGACAAGAGGGAAAATGCATGCTAAGACTCCACATGCAATTCTAGATGCACTTAAGTGCATAAATACATCCAATATATTAGTCGTTGGCTCGGCAAAATCAAAATAATAGAAAGGAATTTCTAGCGGTAAGGAATACCAAAAGCTTTTTAAGTAATTTGATAACAAAGATTATACCTACCTTGTCAAAAGAATCAATCTCTCTGGGTTGATGAGCTTATTCCAGATCTAGTTGTTTCAATTTGGATTTTCTAATATCTTGGCACCCATTTCACTCTGCAAGCACGGTTGTCTATGATCAACAACCTTTAAAACTAAAAAGAAAGAAAGAAAGAAAGAAAATGGCAATGAAATTGCAAAGATCTAAGATCATGGGAAAGTCAATTGATTTGTCTAAGAAGCACCTGTACAAAGGGATCCTTTTAGACCAATTGTACAAGTTGCCAATTGGGGGGAAAAAACATATGAACCTATGGTACAATTCATTGTATGTGATTACGTGCCAACTATGAACTGTGATCAAATGTAAGGATTGAAGTACTCGGATGAAGAACAAGATCCAACTCTAGCTAGTAAATATCTTTTGCTAATCTCAAGGCTAGAAATTGTACAACCGCCACGGATAACACAACAATAGTTGAAATGGATACACGAGTAAAAAGCAGATCTAATATTATAAATTTACACTTCTAATTTTAAAGACTATTTTCGGCCTCAGCTACTATATACACTTCTAGTTAAAAGGCGTAATGATATTGTAAATTGTAAATATTTATATTTCCAATGAAAAACATACTAACCAGGGATATCCTTCCATAAAAGATCTATTGTTCCATAAGGAAAAATGGCCCATTCAAAGGTGATGTACCTAAAAAGTGTGAGCCATAACTTTGGCAAAAATCTAGTATGAACCATTAAACTTTCATGTACTTTTTTGCTCTTTTTCATTTTTGTATCATAGTGAGTTTGAGTTCTCAAGCAAACTCTTGATCAACTGATCATCACAGTTGCATTTCAACACATAAAAAAACTAGTCCTATTAAAAAATTTCTCCTAATGAAAAAAAAAAAAAAAAAAATCTACAAAAGACAAGTACAAACTTAAACAAAAACAAACAAGTACAAACCGCGACGCTACAAGATCAAACGAGCACTAATTAAGCTGAAATACTATGAAACCGATATTTCATTCTAAGCTCAGAGTTGGACAGATGATAAAAATAAGATCGATGAACATACATAAAGACAATAGATGTTAACAACATCAAAGTCACAAAAACAAGAATAAAACATTTTTCAATCTTTCATCTCTTATAAATCCAATCAACTAAACCAGCTACAACTCCTCACTTAATAATTCACCCCCAACAGAAACAAACCCTTAGCAAAACAAATAGATTTCATAAGAAAGATGCATCACCCAATATACTAATTAAATAAATAAAAATAATAATGAAGAAACAAAAACATTAAATTGAAGCTAGTTCTGGCCAATGATAACCTTAACTCAACGAAGTATAAAACATTAAAGAATAATAGAAACAACAGAATGCTTAGTTAATTGTTTTTAGAGAGAGAGAATTACAACGTCGAAACCCTAGAACTGCTAACAGAGAATTTGAGGGAAATAATTTGAATGAAATAGAGAGTAACGATTCTGAGCGAGAGATCGTTAGATTACGTATAATTCCTTTAAAGATCGTTCTTTTTCTCAGATCTTCCTAAATTTTCTCTTTTCCTCTCAACTAAGGTGGTGGATTTCTGAGATTTAAACTAATATAATCGAAAATCTCGGTTAATTGGGGGAGAGGCAGAGAGAATGAAATGAGGTTAGTGGGAAAGAGAGAATGAGAAACCATTGTTTACCTTTGTGCGGGGGGCGAAAAGAATAAAAATGGTGGAGCAGAAAAAGAGGCGGAGAGAAGAACGTAGAGATCGTCGTGACCAAAAGCGCCGCTTCAATTTTTCTTTTTTCATTTTTTGGTTTTTGGATATATTTCTATTGTTTTGAAATATTACTCACGGTTATAAACGTTAGACAATGCCAAACTAACCGTGACCAGATTATTTAATTTTAATTCTCGATATTTCCTAACGATTTCTTCCATAAGTAACAAATATAACCGTGACACACTATATAACGGATATATTCGTTACTAACTGAAATTTTGGTCTGTTAGAAAATGACTGTTCTGGTGTAGTGTTGGAGGGTGTTGAAGTCTTGTCTAGTAAGAAAGATCAATCCTTATGTAGGGTTGATCTATTTGTTGTGGATAACGTTGTTTCTGCATTATCCTATTCACAACAATTGGTATCAGAGCGAGGTATACGACCTAGGATTTTGAGTTTTGGTAAAGAACCATAGTGATCGAAATTTGTGTAGACAAGGTGTTCGATAAAATTCTGAAATGAAATTGTTTTTTGGGTTATTGTGTGTGACTTGAAAAATAGCACCCAAGATATCAAATGCTAAGTTTGAAGTAGAGAAGTTTAATGGGAAGAATAACTTTGGGATTTGGAGAGTTCAAGTAAGGGACATCCTCATCCAACAAGGTTTGCACAAGGCTTTAAAGGGGATTAACTCAAAGGCTGCGACTATGAGTAATGATGATTGGGAAGAGTTCGATCTACAAGCTTGTTCATCAATTCGGTTGTGCCTTGCTAATGAGGTCATGTATAGTGTGATATGAGAAAATACGCTGTTGGTAATTGGCTCAAGCTAGAATCTATGTATATAACCAAGAGCATGACGAACAATATGTACCTTAAGAAGCGTTTTTATCGGTACATGATGGTGGATAGTTTAATGATGCAAGAGCACGTTAGTGAGTTCCGTCGATGCCTAGCGGATTATTTGAATGTTAGCGTGAAGATGGATGATGAGGATCAAGCGGCATGTTTAACATTCTCTTTGCCAGAAAGCTATGAGCATCTAATGACTATATTTATGAACATAGAAGATGTTGATCTTGATGAAGTTCAGAGTGCACTTTTTTCTTATGAGTTGATGAATAAGACACGTATAGAAAATATCAATAATGCATGACAGGGGCTAGTGGAAAGAGGAAGGTCGCATGAAAAAGCTTCTACAAGCAATGAGAAGTCTAGGTCAAAGTCAAAGAAGCTTTTGACACATGTGAAGTGCTACAATTGCAATGAAAATGGACATTACGAAAATAATTGTCCTCACCCGAAGAAAGATAACAATTATAATGCTAAGAAGAAAGGTAAGGCTAAAGTTGATGCAAGTTTTGCTTCTAGGCTCTGAAGGGGACGATGTGAGTCTCTGTGTGTCCACATAATACTATATGGCCGAAAGGTGGATTCTTAATTCTGAATGTTCCTACAATATGTGCCCGAATATAAAGTGGTTTACTTCTTATGAGAGCATTGATGGTGGTTCCGTTTTGATGGGTAATGACGTTGCTTGTAAGATGGTAGGAATTGGAACTATACGGGTCAAGATGCATGATGGTGTAGTGAGGACTTTAACCGATGTGAGACATGTTCCTGAGCTAAAGAAAAACCTTATTTCTCTTGGTACCTTGGATTCCAAAGGCCACAAGTTTGTGGGGGAAGGTGGAGTCCTAAAGATTGTCAAAGGCTCTTTAGTTGTTATGAAGGGTCAAAGACATAAAACCTTGTATACTTTGATGGGTAGTACGGTGATAGGTGATGTAGCAGTGGTTGCATGTAGTGATGATTTTGAGTGCACTAAGATGTGGCATATGCGACTAGGGCATATGAGTGCAAAAGGTTTGTCTGAGTTGTGCAAGCGAGGGTTCTTGAAGGACTTGAAGAAGCCAAGTATGAGGTTCTGCGAGCATTACATCTATGAAAAGCAGTGCAGAGTCAAGTTCAGTTCAAGCAAGCACACGAAAGATGATGAAAATAGGCATCCTTGATTATGTGTATACGGATGTTTGGGGACCCTCTAGAGTGGCTTCAAAAGGAGGTAATCGTTATTATGTCTCAATCATTGATAATCATACTCGCTATGTGTGAGTGTATATGATGAAAATGAAAGATGAAGTGTTTGAGGCATTTAAGAAGTGGAAGGCAAGGGTTGAGAATCGCACAGATAGGAAGGTTAAGACACTAAGGTCTGACAATGGTACAGAGTATACCTATGGGCCTTTTCAAGAGTTTTATGCGCAATAGGAAATTGCCAGAGACTGGACAGTTTGGGGCACGCCTCAGCAGAATGGAATGGTAGAGAGGATGAATAGAACCTTGCTTGAAACTGCTAGATGTTTGTTGTCTAATGCCAGTCTAGGCAAAGAGTATTGGGCAGATGCAGTGTCCATGGCATGTTACCTGTATAATAGGTTACCAGTTCCAGTTATAGATTGCAAGACACCTTATGAGGTGTGGTGAGGTAACCCAGATGATTATAGTATTTTGCGAGTGTTTGGATCAACTGCTTACTACCATGTGAGGGAGAGCAAACTAGATCCTAGAGCTAAGAAAGCCATATTCTTAGGCTTCGCAAATGAGATAAAGGGATACAGATTGTGGTGTCTAGAAAACCATAAGTTCCTGGTCAGCAGAGATGTTACCTTTGATGAGACTTCCGTGTTATCTTTCAGTAAGCCGAAAAGAGCTGGGCAGAATGATGAGTCTATAGAAGTTCAAGTTCTCGAGCTTGAGTTTCGATCGATCTGCGGATGGTGGTTGATTCATGATGCGGTACTAGATCATGGAACCACTAAATAATAGGAAGAAGAGCATGAGCATCCATGAACTTGTAGTGGTGACCACTAAAGGCTAAAGAGACAAGTTAAAGAAGTGCACAAGTATGGGCATGAGAAGTCGGTGAAACACTATGGTCAGGTGGATTTAGTGGCATATGCAATAAATATCAAAGATGATGAGCCAAATAGCTTCAAGGAAGCTGTTAGAGATGTTCATTATAGAGATTGGTTGGTTGTTATGCAAGAAAAGATGGAATCTCTTGATAAAAATCACACATGAGATCTAGTTTTATTGCCAAAGGGCAAAAGGACTATCGACAGTAAATGGGTGTTTAGAAAGAAAGAGGTCCTTCCTGAGTCTGACAATATTGGGTACAAGGCAATAGTGGTAGCAAAGGGTTTCTCACAAAAAAAAGGAGTCGACTACAATGAGGTATTTTCCCTGGTTGTCAAACATACTTCCATTCGTGTGTTATTGAGTTTAGTTGCTCACTTCGACTTGGAGTTAGAGCAACTTGATGTGAAAACTGCTTTCTTGCATGGGAACTTGGAGGAAAAGATCTATATGGTTTAAAGCAATCGCCAAGGCAATAGTACAAGCGCTTTAACACATTCATGATGCAACGTGAGTACACCCGAAGTAAGTATGACTGTTGTGTTTACTTTTATAGGCTTCATTGTAATAACTTCATCTATCTCCTGCTTTATGTGGATGACATGCTTATTGCCTCCAAAAGCATGGTGGAGATAGACAAGTTGAAATCTCAATTTAGCTCTGAGTTTGAGATGAAAGACTTAGGTGGAGCTAAAAAGATATTGGGCATGGAGATTGACAGAGATAGGAAGAAGCGACAGATAGTTGTATCTCAGAATAAATACCTTCATAAAGTAATTTCTCGTTTTGGTATGGAAAATGCAAAGTTGGTTTCTACACCTTTAGCTGGGCATTATATTTTAGGCTTATGTTATGTTGTGCACACGCCTAGATATTTCACAGGCAGTTAGTGTTATAAGTAGGTATATGGCAAATCCTGGGAAACAACATTAGGAAGCAGTGAAATGGGTATTGAGATACTTGCAAGGTACCTTGAATGTGGGATTAGTTTATGGTAGAGGCATTTGTTATGTTAGTGAGTATGTAGATTCAAATTATGCAGGTGATCTAGATAGGCGACAATCGACTACTGGTTATGTGTTTTTGATGCATGGTACAACGGTTAGTTGGAGGTCTATGCTACAGGCTACAATTGCTCTATCTATTACTAAGGCAGAGTATATAGCAGTGGCAGAGGCAGTGAAAGAGGCACTATGGCTTCGAGGTCTTCTAGATGATATGGGTATTGAGCAGAATAGTGTTGCTTTGTATTGTGATAGTCAGAGTGCTATTCATTTGGCGAAGAACCAGGTTCATCATGCTCGGACCTAGCATATTGATGTCCGTTATCACTTTATACCGGATGTCATTGAGGATGGTGATGTAGCACTTGAGAAAGTGGACACCCATGACAATCCTGCTGATATGCTGACAAAGGTTGTCACCAGAGTTAAGTTCCAACATTGTTTGGACTTGCTTCAAATCCTACATGCTTGAAAGAGCCCTTTATGGGCATGGCTTTTCAGGGCGGTTGACTGCGAGTTTAGAATGGATGTGTTCGGCTCGGTTTTATGTGTTAAAACCTCACCGAGGTGGAGAATGTAGAGAAAAAAGACGTTTTTTCTCTTTTGTTGTTAAGCGCCACGCCGACTTTTGCTCGGCCAAACCGCCAGCCCCACCGATTTTTCAAAGACGAATTGACTTGTTTTGGAAGTTTTCAAAAACAATATAAATATAAGTTTTTTTTTCGTAAAACCTTAACCTAACCAAAACCAAGAAAGAGAGAGATTGTAAGAGAGCAATTCTTAGTGAGTTGAGTGTTCATTCTTTGTGAGTGAATTAAGAGATCTTGTAATCTGTTACTCTATGGACATCTAGTAAAGCTTGGAACTCACAGTGTGGACGTAGGCAAATTGCCGAACCACAATATATATTGTCTTGTGGTTTGTTCTTCTTTTACATTAATTGTTTTACTTTATATGCTTGTTTATTTGACATTGAGAAGTGTTGGGATATTACTTGGAGGGTGTTGAAGTCTTGTCTAGTGAGAAAGATCAATCCTTGTGTAGGATTAATCTATTTGTTGTGGATAACGTTGTTTCCGTATTGTCCTATTCATAACACTATCAAATATCAGCATTGTGTTTTTCTGTAGAGCACTGGTCGAAACTTTACACCATATGCTCATAGATTGTTCGTTCACTAGGGCAGTCTGGTTTGCATCCCAATGGCATTTCAGGCTTGATACTTTCAAGCGTTTAGCTGTTAAAGATTTTGTTGGTCTCTGGTTTAAACCACCCCCTGGGTGGCCAGTGGCGGTAGAGGAGTGGAAATTAACATGTCTTTACACATACTGTATCATTTGGAAAGAAAGATGTGCCCACATTTTCATAGGAAAAACTATTCCATTACCTTTTGATATAGCTAGGACTGCCACCCACCTCACTTCTCTACACCTCATTAAACATCATAAAACACCAACACAACCATCCACCCATTTACCTATAAACAAAACTTGGTTTGCACCACCATCATCCTATGTCAAAATTAATATGGATATAGTTTTTTATTCGGAGTTTAAGCCTGTTGGTATTGGTTATGTTATGCGAGATGACAATAGAATTTTCTTAGCAACAGGTACTAGCAGAACGTGTGGACAAAACGCGAGGAGGGAGAGAGCCAAGGGCTCAAGTGCGCCATTCAATGGGCGTATGTCTTAGGCTACAATATGATTATCATTGAAACTGATTGCAAAATAGTAGCTGACTTTTGGAATCACCAAGCTACTAACATCGGGAGGATAGCCGCTAATATAATTATAGATGCACACTACTTCATCTCCTCTTTTGATTTCCTAAGTGTAACCCATGTAGATAGAACGTGTAATAAGGTCGCATATTTGTTAGCGACCAGTGCTCATCATCTTAGAGACTGTTTTTGGGAGATGGAAGCATCCACTTGGTTACTAGGACATTTGCAGGAAGATCATATGAAAAATATATATATATATTGGTTTTACCAAAAAAAGAAAAAGGAAAAGGCAGATGTAAGCATTAGGTACAAGAAGTTGAGAATCGTAATGATATGTATTAAAATAAGGGCACGACTACCCACATGACCCAACACAAACAAATTTAACGAAGTCAATCCTTATTGGTTGAGGGTGCTGACGTGGTCAACAAAAAGTAAATTGAATAACTCACGAGAAAATCGTCAAAACCAAGAGAAAAAAAACAAGATTCTCATGTTTGAGAAAAAATTGGAGTTCCTCTCTCTCTGTAAAAATAATTTAGAAGAAAAAGAAAAAGCTAAACACAAGCTCCAACTAGATGACTCAGTACAAGGGAGATGAACCATTTCGATCAATTTTGGAATCTCAACTTTTTAGCACCCACAAACTTGTGCGAGTTTTGATTTTTTTTCTATCAAAATCCAACAACCCCATAACTCTTCCCTTTTAAGAAAGCTGAGATTTTCATGTCCCAAACCATCAAACATCCATAAATTTGTTTATTTTAATTTGGTTTGTAGACTTCATAATTTAAAGTTGGAATCTAATGACGGTAAACCAAGATGATCCTAATACTTTTGTAACTCTTCAGTTGATTAATTTTTCAGTCCTCTCATTAACAAAAAAAAATATATATATAAGAAGAGAAGGGACAAAAAAATTACTGATAAAAGAAAAATATATATATCTCGGTTGAGACTTGAGAGTTGAGAAGGAGGAAAGGAAGAACAAGGTGAGAGAGAAAAAGAAGAGTTTATCAATTTATTCTTTTGGTTTTGACTATTTTTTCATGAGTTATTCACTCTACTTTTTATTGACACATCATCACCCTCAACCAATGAGGATTGATTTTGTTAAATTTGTTTGTGCTGGGTCATGCGGGATAGTTGTGCCCTAATAATGATAGATGGGAAACTTTGGGAATTAAGTAGGCGAGAATGCGAGATACGTTGACACGTCTATACTGTACATCGGGCCAAGTGGGTAATACACCTGGGCCCTAAACACAAGAACTGGGCCCTAAGGAATATATATCATGGGCTGTGGCCCAATAGCTTTGCATTTACTTTTTTGAGGGGTCTCTCGCCGGCAGACAAAGATACAAAATTTGGTCTTCTTGGGAGCAAAATGGCGGGGAAGCAGATGGCAAGTGACAGTTTCACATCCAATCTTGCTGGAATGTCAAAGAATCAACTATATGATATCATGTCTCAGATGAAGGTAACTCTTCTAATTCTTTTTAACAAACAAACACGTTTACCTTTTTTTTTTTTAAATTTTTTTATTTAATCTCTGTTTTACAGACTCTGATTGAGCAAAACCAACAGCAAGCGAGGCAAATCCTTGTCGACAACCCTTCTTTAACGAGAGCCCTTTTCCAGGTTTGTCCCAAGTAATTGCTTTGAAGAAAACTGATTTACAGTAAACAAAATTGATCTTTACGGTTTTCTGGTCATTTTCTGGCTAAAAGTGTTATAGAGGTCAACAATGGAATAATGTTGCAACGGGAGGGCACTTACTTGAATATATTGTAAAGGGCCTGTGAAAAGCCATGGAGTGAGCTCAGGCTTATTAGTATAATAAATAAAATTGAAGGGTGGAACCGGAGTAGGACTCGTTCAGCGAAAAATAAAATCTGTAGTGACGTGGTTGTTTTGCTGTCAAACAAGTTAATGCTCTAGAATTCTAGAAGCAAATGGTCTCTAAATCTCAAAAGCATTTAGGGATTCCAGAATAAGATTTCTAGTTCAAGTATGTCTGATACCATAGTTCTTTGTCCCCATCAGCTTGCAGAGGTGGACGTGCTCAAGTTACAATTTTAGTAAATAGATTTTTTGTTTTTTTGTTTAATGCTACCAATCGATTTTAATTATCAAATGATGGAATTTTGTAATGATTTATGTTGCTTTAGGCGCAAATTATGCTTGGAATGGTGCAGCCTCCGCAAGTGGTACACATTACTCTTATCCATAAATTTGATCCTACTTTTATTTTTATTTTTAGTATTATTGTTTGCAACCGACGATTTGTCTGTTCTTTTTAGGTACCAAACATACAGCAGACACTATCACAGCCTCCTCAACAATCAGTGCAACAGTCAAGTGTCCAAATACAATCATTTCCAGTTCAAGTTGGACCACAGGACCATGGAAGTGCTCCTCAGATTCAAATTCCATCCAGAAGGCCATCAAACAATACCGTGTCATCTATCCCATCTGCTTCTTTTCCACCAGTTTCCCATCAAGCTCAGACCATGCCATCACATTCCCTACAGTCAATGCAGCCTGCCAAAGGGCATATGAATACACAAGGGACCTCCATGTCACTTCCACAATCCTCCCAAACTCATGGTGTGCCTCCACACCCACTTCAATCAGCTCTACAGCCACCACTATTTCATCAATCTCAAGCACCCGCTATCTCTAGTCAGGCACAGCAGTCATTACATACATCTGTTGCCCAGCATATTCCCCTTCAACCACCTTTGCCGTCACAGCCTAGGCCATCTTCAGTGCAACCTTTTCAGCACCAGCTTCATCCACAGATGGGACCTCATTCGGGTTTCCAATCCTCTGGTGCATCTCAGCCGCATCTTTCACAACCCTCATTCAGTGTAAGTTGATAGCTACAGATTGTTAGAATGTGTTGTATTTTTACTGTTAATTAATAAATTATCCCGCAAACTGTTCAGGCAGGTAACAGTCGGCCTGGTAGCTTTGGCTCTTCTTTTCCACAAGGACATCCACCTTTGCCAAATCAGCCACCGCCTCAGTCACTGTATCAGGTAGTCTTACCATTTCATTTTTGTATGTAGTTGATGCCATGTAACAGTGCTAGTGATTTCACTGATTTGGGAATGATCATTATAGTGGGCGTCTTTAAGATCGATCTTGTACTGCAATTGTCAGTGCATATTCTCTTGTTTCCTCTAATTTAAAACACCTTTTCTAGATAGCTGTCTGAATGGACTCTGTGACTTGTCTTCCAACAAAATTGAGCATGCTGAAATGAATTTTACTATTTTAGTGAGGACGATATCCTCACCATGGATGTTATATCCTATAAAGGCAATTTATTCCAAAAAAAAATAGGGTGTGAACTCAATTTATATGTTCACCTTTTAATGCTGGGTTGGAATGGACCTGGAAACGAAGAATGTGGGATCTGTTTAGGGCCTCGGCAAGGAATCTGGAATTGGCTGTGTGATTCTTGCTCTTGTAATTTATAGTTGTTAAGATTCAGAAGTGCAAAGATGTGCAAGTTATATTGTATACCCATTAGGCATCCGGAATAAAGAATTGAAATTCATTGAGAAAGCCTTCTGTAAATTCTGTGCTGCAACTAAATACAACTTGCACATCTTTGCATATTTCCATAACAAGATGGATACATTTCGCTCTGTGCCTCAGTCATTTGCATTCAATGCCACCAAAGAACTGAATTAATAAGATCATGTTTTATTCAAGTTAAAAACTTAAAATGTGCTAGTTTCGTACAGTCTGCGTCCTATTCAACTGCTGAAAACCCACAATTGACGATTTACATGGATTAATTGACTTTTTTGATAGAGGGGATTGTTTTGTTTAAAACTGCCCACTTCGAAAATATTGATGACAAGGATGAACTGATGAGGAGGGAATCAACTGTCCCTTTTGAACTTCTATTTTTTCATCTTCTTCAGTTGCAGTGTACAGTAGATTGCATTAAAACCAATGAGGTAGGGAGAGAAAATAGAGATTTGCATCAGCTACCAAGGTGTCTACGAGACAACAGTGTAGGTCACAGAGAAACGTTGCCAACATGATTGGGTTTTGAAGAGACTCATCGAAGGAGCCGCAGGCTTAAGTTGGCAGGATAAAGTGGTAGAAAAAGAGAGACAAGACCAGGTTCTCTAACACCAGTTGGATTGTTCTGTAAATACAAAATCTTTGTTGATTCTGGTGAATTAGAAGTCAAGGTGGACCTGACTGGGTTTTAAAATAGCCAATTCCTAGATGTGTGACTGTACTGTCCCGTTTATTAGCGGGCTTATCTATTTATTTGTTATGTTTAGTCCTACTTGTTATCTCCTTACTTTAACATTGCCACTGACAAGTTCACCAATGAGGACACTGAAAACAAGTTAGAACGATCAAATTCCAGAAATCCATGTGATTTAATTCTAAAATGAGTAGTGTTTGCATCTATATGGTATATACATATGGTAGCCCTTTGTTATATATTTTACTGCTCTCTAACATTTTCTCTAGTTTTTTTATCTCGTCATTGTTACTTGTTAGTACTCCATAGGCATGTGTTACCTAACTTTTCTTATGACGCTCTACTGTATAATGGTCTCCTTTCCTAATGGTCATCTTTTCAGGGTGGCTCCCATGTAGGGATGGACATAAATAACCAAGCTGGGAGTTCTATGCACGTGGACAGAGCTTCCTGGATGCCTGGTCCACCAGAGAATGCAACTGGTGGAACCCAGCTTCCTGGCCCATCACCATTACCTGGTCAGATGGGTCCTGGGAGTCAGCCTCCCCGCCCACCACAGGTAATTACTTTAAGGTTCAGCTTGGTATAAACAAAGGTTTCTTGAACTGTTCAAGTTTTGGTGGTTAAGATTTCAGTCTTGTGTGGTGATGTAGATGACGTCTGAGATGGAGAAAGCACTCCTTCAGCAGGTCATGAGCCTTACACAGGAACAGATTAATCTCCTACCACCAGAGCAAAGACAACAAGTGTTTCAACTACAGCAGATGATGCGCTAGTGGCAGAATATGTTCTATAGGGAGGATAACACTTCATTCAAGTTTCGTTATTGGAGTTTGTCTTTCGTATTGTTGTGCCCCCGTTTATGGAACTCTGAATAGTTGCTTGGATACCTAGAATTCTGATGCTGGTTTGTACTGATATTGGAGGTCTTCAAGTACGTTGCTCAAGGCTCAGCTTTGCGTTGAGTCAGAGGTCTTGGATTGTTTTATTTGGCCTTCTCTATAGAGTTGAAATAGGTCTTGCATTGAGCTGTTTCCGCATTTCTTGACGCAAAATATTGCAATATTTACTGAAATTTGATTTGCTAAGAGCCTAGAATAATAGTTTTGTTAATTTACTGAGACCAGACGAAGACTGGTGTTTGACTTGTTACTGTGGTCTCTTACCTATTGTTGTAATTGAAGGAATCAATTTCAAATTTCTACAGTTCTTGTCCACAAAATTTCTGATAGTGTTGGGAAACTTGGGATTGACGGTCTGGAGAAAGAGCAAACCCATGTCGAGCCTCCAGTCTCCACTAGCATCGTGACTGTTGTTCCATCTCTTTGGTCTTGATGATATCCTTGTTGAATTTTGCAGGTATGTAACAAAGCCACAATGCAAGCAGGCATTGAGTATTTCATCTGAAGCAACAGCTCTGACTTGTACACTACCAGTCTCAAAATCCATTTTATTTTATGTTCTTTTTTTGGGAATTGAATCTCCAAAACCAGATTAACAAATTCCCCAAGGCTAAAAGTCCTGTGGAGATGTGGAGCCCGGAATTAAGTTTGGTATTCCAAACTCAACTTGGTGGTTTAGGAAAACAAGTCCTCGGACTTAATTTTGGCTTCTACGATGTTGGCTATAAAACTATCTGACCATCTCATATTTCATCAATTCACTAGGCAGAAAATAAAATTCACAGATTTGAATAGAAATGTGTTTTTTTTATAGTAAAAAAAAAAAAAAAAAAATGTTGAAGTTACTCTTGGAATGCTTAATTCCATCTCTTTTATGCAATCAATTAAGAAATACAAAGGCTCAACCACTGGCGCATAATTACCGTCAGTTAATTGCAAATTGAATCATCAGACGGTTTTTACATGGATCAGAACTTCAGTCATCTACTTTTTGATTACATAGAGGCAAGGAGCATTGTCCGAGTATAATATTTCAGGCGTGAAAAGGGTTTGAGCAGAAGGATGTTTAAAGATTGAAGTAGTTTTTTTTTTTTTTTTTTTGAAATGGTTATGGGGTTGAGGCAGACCCCTACCTGTTGATTAAACTTCAAAGAGTTACATACCTCCCCAAAAATATGATGAAGGTATATACCTCCCAAGAATATGATAAAGTTATATACCTTATCATTAGAGGGAGAATCCTTACTACAATAATAATAGGCTCGAAGTCTTACAATCATGAGAAACTCATGAAAATAACCCATTCGGATACATACACAAAGACTTAACAACATAAAAACATCTAATGTTTGCAGCCAAACAAAAATTTATCCCTTAAGACCGGGTGATCATTCCTTAGGTGTTTATGTGCTCGAAGTCATAGAAAAAGGTTTCACATTCACCACAAGGGTATGTTAGACCAAGAGTATCATCCGAAATTTCCTTGATATATCCATCAAGGTTTTTACCTTTATATCTTACCTTGGAAGCTTGCTTAATCATAGCTAAGGTACGACTAATTTCACCAGCTAAGCGCCCCCTGACCACACAAGGAGAGGGTTTCTTGCTAGTTCTCTTTGATTTTACCGTAGTCCATTCCCCATCAGCTCGAGTTTCCCTCTGTACTCTTGACCTAGTACCATGTCGAATAGTTGACATACTTAATGGAAGAGAAAAAAATCTCTGTGGTACTGCTGTACGGAACAGTGTGGTAGCTATTACAAATTTACAATGCATGGAAACACTTCTGCTAGTGTCACTTTCATGCATACTTACAGGCTACAAGGAAAGATATATATAGAGCTGCAGATTATCCAAGTGTTGTAACTCTATACATATATAACTCAAATTTGTTTTTCCAGCCTCCTCTTGATTATAGGTAAAACAATAATGTAGAAGAGGATAGGTTTGGTTCTATGCATTTGAGATTTTAATGAATACAGGTTGCAGGTTGAGGTCTATCTAACCTCTAATCTTCTCCAAAAAAGAAAAAAGAAATAAAAAAAAAAAAATATCCAAGTGCATTTGAATAGATTTGGTGTTAGGCTTGAGGCCTTAGAACTTGTGTTTTTGTCGAACCTCCTTCTAATGACTATACTCTTAGGGAAGATATATATGTATGAGGATGATGCCTCATGAACTCCATATATAACAAGTTGATTATCAATAAAACAGGTAGGGTCAGCCTTAACCCCAGCTTAACTTTTAAAAAAAAAAAAAAAGTATAATATATAAGGAAAAACTTAATGGTTTGTATTGGACTTAAATTTTCCACTGAATTTGTAGAAAATTATGCTTTAATCATATAAGGATCCTGTAAGTTGTGGAAGTGTATATGCTGTTCTTAAGCAGTTAAGCCAGAATGTCTCGACTGTCGAGAGACTCCAGAGCAGGAACAGAACCTGTTATTAACTGGTTCATTAGATTATTTTTAAGTACAAACCTGTGATATGTACTTAGAAGTTTGAAAGGATCATATCATTGAGGCTGTGTTGTGCACTAGTGCTTCATAAATTTACCACAGGCATAAAGAGACATGTACGTGATCTGTTTGTGTTGATTGTACTTCGTGGAGGTACCATTCTTTTGTCATGCTTCCTTCAACGCGTCCAATTACCTATATCCATTTGGCCTTTTGTCCATTATAGTGCAAGGAGCTTGGTTGTTTATCTTCTTCTCATTTTTAATAAATTTGATGAAAATTGGAAATCCACCACGTTTTAATAAACTCGAGTTTAGGACCATCCATTAATTTAGAGATGTGGGGTATGACTAAGGCTTCTCTATATTAGTTATTGCTTTCAGATATAGCTGATGAAAAATATGAGCAGAAACCACAAACAAGATTAACACAAATAGGTTGAGTTCTAAATTAGAATGAAACTGATAACGGTAGTATTGCCTAAGATATACATAGATAATCTCGTACTAATAGTAGTCTGCTGATCTTGATAGTGCATGGCTTACCAGGACAGATATTGATATCCACGTGGACCTGGTGTACTTGTCGGATTGTTAGTTTGTTACTGGACTTGTAATTCGACTAGCAGAAACCAGGTATAACTGGTGTATCACACAGAAGCTAACTTGAAGCTTTGAAGGTACCTCTAACACCTAAAGATCTCTTTGAGCAATGACCTGAGAGAAGAGTAGATGCCAGGTCATCGACTCCCCCAACAGCCCAACAGATGTAATGAAGGGTTACAAGTCAGAGCTCCAACCGAGCATTCAAGCCACGTTTCTAGTTATGTAATTTAAATTTTGAGAACCCATGATGTCCTTGCATTGAGTAGGTTATGCTAGGAAATGTCCATGGGATTATGACCAAGGTGTTTATGTATGTTGGTAAAATTTTCTTTTTAGCAGCAATAAAACATGGGACTGTTCACAGAATTTGGCATAGTATGTAAACATGGGACTGTTCACATACATATGGCCAGCTATGATGATCGACAAAATGAGAAGATAAAGCATTAACGGCAACATGGACAACGTTATTATACACTAAAAACTGAAGTGTCGAATACAAGGTATATTGATATGCAATATGCTGATATCTGTAACACTTTGGGTATTGCTGAAGGCGTGTTGCCTGAAAAGTACCTAGGTGTTCCTTTTTCAAGGCAGAGTTTACAAACAAGCTATTGCCCCGTTGATTGATAAAGTCAGATGAAGAATTGCAAGTTGGGACGGAAAACTACTTTCTTTCCAAGGGAGGGTTGTTCTGGCTAATCATGTTCTTAACAGTATTCCGGTCCACAATATGGCCATTTATAGGTGGCCAAACTCAGCTATCAGGGAATGCGAGCAGCTCATTCAGAATTTTATTTGGTCTGGGCAAACAAATTCAAGGAAGTTGGTCACAGTATCCAGGGAAAAAACATGTAAGTCTGGAGAGGAAGGCGGACTTGGTATAAGGAAACTGAAGGATATTAATCTTTCAATGGTTATGAAGCTTGCTTGGAGCTTAGTTACTAAGAATTCAGATTGGGCATTCTTCATGAAGCTAAGGGCAAATACAAGGCTAGACGGTGGTCTGAATACAAGACTGCTTCTTCGGTTTGGTCGGGACTGAAATGGGGTCTGAAGGAGATTAATCAATATCAGAGTTGGGTGGTTGGAAATGGACATACTATTAGCCTTTGGTGTGATAGTTGGTGCTCAAACAAATATTTTGGGGCTTCCCGCAGCCGGCCTATAGCACTTTGCTGCAGTCCAAGTTGAGCAGTTGCATAGATGGGAATCATTGGAGCTTCACTCCACTCATTTTGCAGGTCTTCGCTATAGCCGGTGTCAACCTTGCAATTCTCCCCCAACCTAATGTACTCGAAGAGGATTTAAGAATATGGAAGCCTAGTATTGATGGGAAATTCACTGTCTCTTCAGCACATGAGACAATCAGGAAAAAAACTACCTACAAAGCTATGGCTAAAGTTCATTTGGTCAGCTCCTCTGCATCCTTGAACCATTGGAATTGGCTGGAAAATTGCTCACGGTGCTATGCGCATACTGATGATAGGCTAAGCAAGATGGGCTTCTTTGTTGTTTCGAGGTGTTGTGTGTGTCAACAGGATGTTGAAACACAGTCTCATATTCTTTTCGCCTGTCCATTTGCTCTTCAATGTTGGGAATTTGCATGCTTCAAGTTTCAGGTGCACAGATCGGTGAATTCTTTTTCTGACATGATGCTTACTTGTAAAACTAGAAGCAGACTTGTTAAAGATATGTGGAGTGCTGCTGCCATCACATTGTTAGTGAAACTTTGGAAGAATAGGAATAAGATTAACTATGATGGGAGTAAATCCAATTTCGGCTTCATTTGCTTAGCTCGCAGCTCTTAAGTGCAGTTAAGAGAGCTCATAAGCTTTCCAGTCGGTTCACGACCTCGCTGTTCTCAATGCATGCTTTTAGTGTTCAAGGCAAACTCAGAAGAGCGCCAAAGATACTAGAATGCTACTGGAGCAGACCACCACCAGGAGTCACAAAAGCTAATACGGATGGTTCTTCAAGGGGAAACCCGGGATCAGCAGGATGGGGGTTCTTTACAGGAACAGTGATGGGGAAACACTTGGCGTATATATTGGAGGTTTGGGAATAGAAACGTGCTATGTGGCTGAATGTCAAGCTATTGTTCACTGCATCGACAAGGCATTACAGATGGGATGGACAAGATTATGGATTGAGTCGGACTCTATAGCTGCTGTGAAGGCTTTCCAAGTGGATCATGTTCATTGGAAGGTGAGAGCATTGTGGAACAAAGTTAAAAATCAAATGCAGTGGCTCATCACGACTTCAAATTGGATTATTGGAGGGAGCAAGGTAAACTTCGGTGCTGACGCTTGTGCAAGGCGGGGAGTTCTTCGGGGCAAAGGAGTTAAGGAATGGTGGCCCTCAACGCCACAATTCTTAAAAAGAACGGAACATCACGAGCTAACTTACTACAGATTTATTACATGATGTGATCATCTGGTGTTTGCTCTACGCATACCTAGCATCTATCTGTAACTTTCATTTTCCTTTGTAACTCTATTCTTTTGGCAATACAATTACCGTTAAAAAAAAAAAAATTTGCTGATATGCAAAACCATTCCTAAGTTTCTGAGTTGTGAAAGTGATGTATGCCGAAACTTCCTCTAATGACTATACTCTTATAGAAGGCATGTTTTAATGATACAGTTAGGGGTCTGCCTTAACCCCAAATTCTATTAAAAAAAAAAGTTTCTGAGTTCTGTGTTATAGATTATAGTTTGTACTCATAATGATCAATGACGTTTAAATTAGTGGATATACGGAAAGGGTATGCATCTCTTGTCATGTACGTACAGTTTTTATTGAGTCCATTCTTCCCTGGTTTATAATTAGGTGCTCTTCATCAGCTTCAGCAACCACCGTGCTTGGTCATATAGCATTATGGCTTCTTTTTTCTCGTCTACAAAATGTCGTGTATGTACTTGATATAAACTGAGCAAATCCACCAAATGATTATTTAAGAATGTTTGATAGTTCAGTTTTCTTATCATGGTCATTAGTTTATTGTGTCAGTATTATACATTGTAACAACGGATAACAAATTTGGTTGGAGATAAAATTGAGTGACGCCACTCAGTAGTATGGGTGCAAACGGATAGGTTCGGATCCGAATCCAAAAATTTATAACGAATCCGAGAGATATTAATTTTTTTTTTTCGAATCCGATTTCAAATCCGAATAAGATATCGGATAATATCTGATCTGAAAATTAATATTAATTAAAATTTTATTTGTTTTGAATAATTCATTTTACCACTATAAAAACTATTATAAATAAATATATATATTTGTCATTTATTATTATTATTTTGTTATTATAGTTTTATATTATTAGTTTATGATTTTATATAATATTTTATACAATAATAAATAAATAAATAAATTATATATAATAACTATTAATTTTTTAAATCGGATCGGATATTTTCGGATGCGGATATAGCAGTATCCGAATCCGTTTTCGAAACCAGTTCGAACATAAAAAATTATCGGAATCGAATCCGATATCCGAATTTTTCAGATAATATCCAATTTTTCGAATACGAATTTGAATGGGATTCAAATATTTGAATATCCACTTGCACCCTACTCAGTAGTCAATTCTATACGCAAGATCAAATGCATCACATTGAATAATTTGCAAGGGAGAATTGAATGACTGCTTGTAAGATGCAATTTGCGTGGCTTCGGCCAAATTAAATTCCCTCTAAAATTTGCCAGGCGCGTTTTACAATTGAGGTGCACAAATGCACAATACATGCGCTCGATCATCCCATCGATGCAATGTGATGTCATGCCTCCTCTTATATTCATAATTTCTTATACAAAGTAACCCTTAAGATTACAATATTTCCTCCCGTGGAAGACTGATTGGATTAGAAATTAGGAAGCTTCATACTTTTTTGAAATGTTGTTTATATATTAGGTTAACGTACTCTTGGATCTACAAATACACAATAATAGCTATCAATCTTTAGTAAAATTTTCCTATGTTCTTCTTGATGAACACAACCAAAAAAGAGGGAAGTTAAAAGCTAGACAAAAATTTCATCCTAGCTAGCACTTGACTCTTCAATCTTCATACAAACATGATAACCAGCTCAACGTGCTAGATATAATAATTGTTAGGTGTGAGTTATTTTCTCCATGCTAACAACACAATGAGTTGGTGAAGAGCGTGATTGCAACACTTCCATCCAAGAGAAGGACAAAGTACTACAAGGCCTTATACTTGTAGACCCTTGTGAATCAACCCCTAGCTAGCATACCCTTTTTAACATGTTAAGCCAAGCAGTGTGTTTGTATGACATATCTTGTCTTGATTGCCTTCAAGGTATAAGTATTTTGGATAGTTGAGGAAAAGATTTATATGCATGAGAGAGGAATAGTAAGAGGACATAAACTTTTCATGCTCATCTCTTCTGTTTAAAGTTTATAGGGTAATAGGTCTAGCCCCCCCTCTCCAGGCCACCTCCATAGTAGATTAGTAGAGAAAAAACAAAAGCCAATATATATCTTTCTCTGTCTCTCTCTTCTCTTCGATCTATATGCCTTAAAGCCCTCTAGTCCCCTTAATGTCACGAGACTCAATGTTTATGGTCCTTTCAATTCAGTTGCAAAATGAATAGAGAGAGAGAAAGAGAGATGAGTCAAGAGGGGAGTTTGGCAGTGTAACTGATAGAGAACTATCAAGCTCTTATCCCCACTTCACTTAAACTAGCTAGTCTCAAATATTGCAGTTTTTAAACTGAAGTCTTCATAATTTCCACAAGCTTTCATTATCATTTTTCTATCTGAAAGTTTTCTACCCTCATATTTTCTGTCTTTCTCTGTCTCTCTTTACCATGTAAGCAACCATCTTCCAAACCCTTTCACTCCTCTTTTTCTTCTAAAACAACAACTCACTACACTTATCACTTGTTTTTCTACTCTAACTCGTGATTTTTTTACTTATGTTGGCAGGGGATCTGGAAGGAACCCGTTAGACCTTAACAACTTTCCTGAGGATTATGGAAGAGATGGGAAACAGATCTTAGAAGAGGGCTCCAACATTCATACAGAAGCTTCAGATACTACTAGTAAGAACATGGGTAAAAAACTAAGTTTTACTATTAACAAAGAGAAGAAAAGGAGAACCACTGCACCCAAGACAATATTTCAGTGCGTATTTCAGTACTGTTAGTATATTTTTGCTTTTGTCAAAACATTTTGATCTTCACTAACAAAGGAAATTAAAGATGCAATTATCTGCTATAAATAACAAACACCTATTTGGGAAATAAAACTTTTCTTCAAACATTTTGTTACAAAATCGCCCAACAAAAAACATTTGTTACCTTTACATTTCTCATCAACATTTTCTTCAATAAAAATTGTACCATTATATTTTGAAATTAAAAAAACAAAACCACATTCTGATGATTATTTTTTTTAATATACAAAAATGACACTTGGGAGTAAAGAAGTGATTACTGTTCATGTTTGTAGTAATTAGCGGACACATATTTAAGTTTTGTCAACTAGGGTTTTACTTTTTGTTTCATGAATGGTCTCATCAAAATTGCTTTATTTGGGGTTGTTGCAGGGTGTAGGAAAAAAAAAGGTGGAGGAAAAGATGAGTGTGGGAAGGTCTATGAATGTAGGTTTTGTTCCCTCAAGTTCTGCAAATCTCAAGCACTTGGTGGTCACATGAATCGCCATCGCCAAGGCAAGCAGTACTCATCATTAAATTACTGTCCATTAATGAATTTTTTTTCAAAACCATCACTGAAGCTAAGGAATTATAGTGGTCCAATGAAGCAAAAGCGTCCAACAAAACACTTACGTACGTCAAATAAACCACATAAATGAGGTCGCATTTTTTGAGTGTGTGATCGATCTTTTAAGCCATGGAGATCATCATACCAAAAAAATAGCTCGTTTTGGAATTTCTAACATACATCTTTTTTTTCTTTGTTTTACACTTACAGCAACTATTTTCAAAGACCGATTTTGTTTAAATGCGTGTTTTTTCACTTGAATCGTATGAAAGCAAAGTGAGTGAGATGAAATGGGAATTTTCTCACAGTATATTAAAAATACTACGCTTCACTTGTGTACGTACTAGTGTACTACATAACAAAACGATATGAAGTGAAATCAAAATATTAATGGGCATATCTGGAATACTGGGAAGAAGCAAATTTGTTTGCTGTGTAATGTGTGAGAAAGACTTGAAGTTAGTCATGTCGACATGTTTGTCTACCTTTTTAAGTCAAAAGGAAAAGCAGGTATTTGTTGTTTGCAAAAAAATTGGGTTGAGTCTTTGATTGATCTGATTTGATTTGATCATTTATGTTTTGGGATTGGTCAGAAAGGGAAACAGAAACACTGAACCGAGCTCGTCAGCTGGTCTTCAGTAACGATAATCTTGCTACCCAAGGGGGTCCTCATTTAGGGTATATTCCTTCAACCTTCTTCTTGTTCTTATGATGTATGGTGGGTCCTTATCAAGGGAACATGCTTTAATCTTGTGTATAACTTGTTCTTCCACTTTCTGTTAAATGTTGATAATTTGGTTCTTGTTTTGTATTACCAACTGAATAGCATTGTTTTATGTTACTAACTGAATAGCATTGGTGGAATGCCGCCGGGGAATTTTCACCAAAGTGCCAACATTAATGGAGAGCCAATTCTGCCATATCGATCAGCTTATCCCGCAAGAATATTTCCAAGTTCTTCACCCAATATGCTATCCCCAATACAGCCGCCAACCCCACCGCCACCGCCTCCTCAAGCTTATCTTTACACGCCGACCTCTCGCCTTATGTCTTTCCCTCCTTCACATCATTATCCTCCTCAGTACCCTATGAATGAGTACTTCGTCGGTCATGTACTACCAGGCAATAATAACCATAGCCAACCCAATTTAAATCATTCGAGGGGGACTGAATCATCGAGTTACACTTGCATTGGGGCACCTCTAGGCCGCGAGTACCAATCTGAGGATGGAGCTGTTCGAGGGACGGACTTGTCAGCATCTGGCGCAGGAGTAGACAGTAGCTATGCAGGAAGAACACCACCAATGTTTTGATCCTTCTTCTATCAGTAGGTTTCATGAAGGGTTATGAGATGGAAAGTTGGCTGTGGAGTTTTGAACCTGGTATTAAAAAGCTATTCTCAATTAGAAACCGGCCAAACAACTGCCAAGTGAGTCATGCAAGAAAGAGATAGAAACTTTTGTTTGGTACTTGGTACAGCTTTTGAGCTCGTGTAAAGACTCAGCTAGTTTGATTGGCTTTTGAGCTTTGGGTATGAAGGTTCTTCTTCTGCACTACAAGTGAAAGGAAAAGTTAGAGATGAACAAGAGATTAGATTTGAACTGAAAGTCTCTAACTCTTTTTCCGCTACGACTTTTCGCTACTGGAGTGCATGGGAAACAAATTTGATATTTATTGGTTTCTCACTTTCTTCTCTTCTATCGTATTGCTTGTATTTATTTGTGTTTCCGTATATTTGGATTTTTGTGAGGATGATTTTACCCGGCCTCTTTCTCCACACATTTGCTCATTGTCTCCTTGACTCTAACAAGTAATAACTGGCCCCCAAACGCACTCAAAAGTCAAAACCAATAAAAATTCAAAATCTTAGACATTTAGCTTGAAATCTTTGATGACTGATCCCCTAAAATCTATTACTTTTCTTTTGAAAATTCAGGACATTTCAGAAAATTTAGGCACAGTACATTATATCCCCGAATCCGCAGTGGTTAATGTAATGTACGCTTAAATTTTATTAATAATATAGGGTCTAAATTTGCAAGGTTCATATTTCCGAAATAATTCAACGGGCGACATCAATGAAACTATTGGTTTCATTCATGAGAATCAACAGAATATTGAAATTTATTTCCTAAATATGCAGTGTAAGAATGTAATGTACGTTTTACTGGAAATAAACCAATAGTTTCGTCGACATTGTTGATTCATTTCTCAAACTAGCATAACTTCGTTGATTGTATTGGTCAATGGCCATGATTTTATTGATTGATGTTGCAACTCTCAAAGGGTTTTGTATTCATGATGGAAATCGAGTTCCACATATCTGATTGCCCTATCCTAATCGATTATGTGTTTTTTTCATTTTTTTTGCCACCGCTCGTTTTTTAGAACAACTGTTTTTTGTGTTGAGAATTGAAGAATGTACTACACTTTAAGATTTCAAGACATAAAATATTGTCTTTTAGTAAAGTAGATCGATATATATGAACTCACAAATTATAGTTGGTAGCCTAGATGCCTAATGCCCCGATTGAGATTGAGAACGCATAGCGTCCTCCAAAATATATTAAAAAATAAAGCATTACTGTGGTACTTATAACGAAACCTTTAATTGCCTAGCGTATGACTGTATGCACATAATTACTATTGCAGTAGAAGAAAGCGATGAGTCAGCCGTTGTCAGTGACTGTTTCAAATTTTGTACATCTCACACTTTTGCTTACTTAACAAGAAGTGCAACACAAGCAATCTTACAACTCACTCTCTCTTTCCTACAACTCTTTCTCATCTCTGACTCTCATTCGAATCCCCAAAGCTTTGAAAGCTCACAAACTTAAAGAAAGAGAGGGATCTTTGTCAACCAGTGTTGTACCTTTCATTACTATCTCTCGGGATCTCACCTGCACAGAGAGTAAAGAAAGACTTTCCAAACAAAATCATCATAAATCCAATGCAACAGACAAGTTTGGGTACCATGAGGTGATGTCTTACATGGACCACTCACCATTCACCGAGTCATATATGGACCACTAGCCACTCACCACGTCAGATGTATATATAATTAAATATACAGTCTAGAATTTACATCAACTTAAAAATGAGGAAATGGTAAGATATACATATTTGTTTGAGAAAAATTAACAAATTGCTATACTAATTAAGATGCCATGCTAGGCGTTTGCTTGAAACTAGAACCATAAATTAACCAAACGCCATTTTTATATATTACATACAAAGAAAATTTGTACATTAGGAGTTAGTGTCATAGGGTCATCTAACGCCCATGGTATCATGTAAAATTTGTAAATAGGTGGAGTTGGACCAAACTAGGCCCAAAGAAAGTCTGTTGTATTATAGGCTGGGCTTGAAGCTTAGGGAACAGTGCTTTCAAGTTTCAAGACTTATTATTTTATGGAAAACTAGATAAATACTAAATTAACAAGCTTCACTGTTGAATCTCTCCAACTTATTAGCACTAGCCATACAAAGAAATGTGTAGCTAATAAGGGGTCTCAAATCACTCTATAAGACTTAGCACTAGCCATACTGAAAGTTGTCTTTAAAAGGAGTTGTGTGTAGTCTATACTGAAAACTGGGAGACCAATGATAATTCAATAAGCTGCTGTGTACATATAAAAAGTTGACGGCTACGATCAAGTAGGCATGTATTGTTTAAAGCTGCGTGCCTATATCTTGCAAGTAGACTACATTAATGTGACCCATCAACTAATTTCTCTAGAACCTTTTACAGCAACTTTGACAACCATTACCATTAATTCTCTTTCTTTCGCTCTCTATATCCATGTCTTTAATTAGCGGGGAATGGGAAAGCTAAATAAAGCATTCTAGAGACTTGGGTTTTGTTGTATGTACTTTATAAGCAATCAAGCTATGGTTGGTGCATGGGTATCAGCCTTTTGTCTCAAAACAGCAACTGATGGGCTGGTGTTAATGTCGTTTCATGGTTAGTTCTGAGAGATGAACATGTTGGGAAATGAGACAACCCAAAATATCCAATAGTAATTGTGCCGCGTGGTGAGATGAAATCCTCGGACAGACCTCAAAAGTCACCATCAGTTAGATTGTATATGTATGCAGCAGAGATTTGAATCTTTGTGCTTTGAAAAACATATTATATTTCTAATTTAGTAGTATTAACAGTGACATCAACGGAAAAGGAATTTTTTTTGGTTTGTTTAGAATGGACTACTTTGCTTGAAATGTATGTAATCTAGTTAGGATTCCAAATATATAGTTCGGACTTGGGACTGTTAGACATAGGATCAAGTCCTGATAACCAAATGAATTTAAGAGTAAAATAGAACCAGTGATGTTGATCGTTCATGTGAACTTGATTTACCTCACTACTTCAAAGTGTATTGAGAATTGTGATTTGGGAGAAGTAGAGAACAAAAACAGATACAAATATGGGTATGATACTGGATTTGGATAATTTCATTTCACATGATATAATGCCTATAATAGTTGAAATATTGCATCATGTGAACATACGCAAACTGAATTTGATTGTTAGAAAACATTAAAGTTTGAAGACAACCAGATTAGCATAGTGCTTGTCTTCCCCTTTGGCCCTTGGATCAGAATTTAGACTCTAGACATCAGGTTAAGGTAAATAATACCAGAAAAGAGACCAGTGACAGGTGGCCTTAATGACGGTGATTTTTTTTGTTACTCTACACTCTACAACACTATCTTTTAAAGTGAGTCGATCTAAAGTGAAGTCTCGAACATTACTTTAAGTAGCGGATCTTCAAAAGAAATTTATGTCATAAGTTGTCACACTCCGAATTTCAGACAATTAAAATAGAGAATTATTCAAGATATAAATATCTCAATCGTCACCCAATTCAATCATCTGAAAAACTCATAGTGAAACGAAAACCTAATAACATATTATCAAACACGATATTAAAATTTGAGATCAAATTAAAACAAAAATGAACAATTCTTCAATCACATTATTAAACAAAAATAAACTAATCAACTATATTACATTTGTCTCAATACAAAATTGTACGCTCTAGAAAACTTAAATCAGAAAGACTCCATCAAGAGCGAATCCAATTCAAGTGTCCTCATCCATTGCACTCCACCATCTATGTTCCCAAGAACACGCCTACGTTGCAAAAAAAAACAAATATGGGTCAGCAAATTGAATTTGATGGTATGAGTAAGATTAAAATAAAATATACAGTATTACATTTAATCTTTCAAATAAATAAATATAATGTCACCACCCATTTTAACTTGAAAGACAAGGTAGTTTAATTTTCTCAAAACGGCATGTAGTTTCTTCCCAAACAAGATCACCATTCAGATTTCTAATTCATAAATAAACAAAAAGTTTTTTAGGTCTTGGTCCTAATAATAGTTTGTTTATTAGGGTTTGGTCAAGAAAAGCTTGAATATTAGGGTTTGGTCATACTTAGGGTTCTTGACTGTAAGTCAACTCAGCTGACTGTCCAAAATACAAGCATATTGACCATAGTCAACTGAGTTGACTTACACTAAAAACCCGAAGTAGGACCAAACCCTAATAAACAAACTATTATTAGGACCCATACCTAAAAACCCCATAAACAAATTATACTTACATTGAATTAATCAGGCGGTGTCAGCGTAGGGTAACTGTCACTACATAAAAGGTTAATAACTCCTACCCTCCTGCAAAACAAAGTTAGATTTCTCAAACGTAATCTTTTAAAGTATATGCTGCTATTTCACTCTTACAACAACCACAATGGGCATACATAATCAGACTGAAAATATCACAAATATCAATGTTCATAACATCACCATATCTATCATATCCGACAAACCAGATACACATCTTTTACTTAAAAACCACACTCAAAAAAATTTGTACAAGAAGAAGAAGTTACATATAACATCCGGCTATTTCTATTTATTATTTTTATAATATATTATTAATATTAATAATAAGAATAAAATAAATAAATAAAAAAGATAAAGATTAGAAAGAGATATGGTAAAGAGGATTAACCCCATTCCCTATTTTCAAAAAAGGGGAAACAAATATACGATTTTGAACAGAGAAAAGGTTTTTACAGAGAGACAAAAAAAAAAGAAAAAAAAAAAGGTTTTACTCAAAGAGGAAAAAGGAGGTTTCTTGCTGGGGATTTGCTGGCAACAGGAGCGTATCACGAGTGAGTAGATATTCTTATCTTTCAGTGAACCAATATTTTTAAGTCTGTTTAAAATTTGTACTGTTTTATTTATGCTCATTATTTTATGTTCAATTATTCTTCTGTGCTTATTCTACATACTGTTCGACTTAGTCTGCGTACTGTGTTCGACTTAGTATGCTTACTGTGTAAACAAATCTATGTGATAAAAAGATGATTATGAATCAATTTTAATTATTTATACACGTTTGATATAAACTTGTTACTGTTGGAATTGTTGGGTTTGGGGTAAACCGATATTTATTAGGTTTTGGGTTGAATTGTTGGTGTATGTTTGGTTGATTTTGGTTGTTGTTTGAATTGGAAATGATGATTGTTGGGTTGGTGGCTTCGGTGGTGTTTGGTAGTTGTTGAAGCTCCAAAGGTTGTTAATGGCGTCGTCGAGGTGATTTTAGAGAAGTGGGGGATGTGAGTTTTGTTTATACCAAAAGGTTGGGTTTTTGTTGGGAAGCAAAACCGAACCTTTTGGTGGTGTTTGGTGGTCACGTTGTGGTGGTTGTTTCGGTGGTGGTGTGGGCTGTTGGGGAAGAAGAAGGAGGTAGGAGACGACTATTAAGTGGGCTGGGCTTAAGTTGGTTTTAGTTGGGCTTGGGTCGAATTAAAATTGTGGGCTTGAGTTGTCTTATAAACATGTGGACTTAAGTTGGTTTTAGTTGGGCTTGGGCCGAATTAGAATGGTGGGCTTGAGTTGTTATATAAACATGTGAGCTTAAGTTTTGTTTAAGATGGGCTTTGGGTGAGAGTTTGTTTTTGGGCCAAATCTGTGTTTAGTTTGGAATCAAGTTTTCACATAGTTAGAGTCAGATTCAAGCTCTTGCCAAAATATGAAAAAATGAGTTTTCTGAGTCTTCTTTTCAACTCAATTGGCCTCGTCGCATTCCAAGGTCTGTGGAGGTAGATATGGTGTCTGGAAGTTTGGTTGACAGAAAAGAGTCGTCAGAAATCAGTTTTTGCGCACTATGTTCAAGTCCAGTTTTAATTTAGTTAGAGTTTGAACTAGATTTTTATGAAAACATGAAAAAGTAAGATTTGGAAGTTTTCTTTCTATTCCAATTGGCCTCATCACATTTCGAGGTCTGTGGAGTTAATTATGGTATTTGAAAGTTTGACTGGCAGAAAATAGTGCGTCAGAAATCAGTTTTTGCGCACTCTGTTCGAGCCTAGTTTTCGAACATTTAGAATGAGATTGAGTATTTTTGTAAAACATAAGAAAGTAAGTTCTGTATATTATCTTTTCAACGCAAAAGGCCTTGATGCATTTGGACACTTGTGGAAAGCGTTGTATCATTAAGATGATAGTCCGTCAGAAATCTAATTTGCTGAAAATTAGGATTTTTACCAAGTTTGAACTATTTTTACTCCGAGATAGAATAATATTGGGGCTTTGAGTTCTACATGAAAAAAGGTAAGTATACCTATCCTAGTTTTCAAATAATCAAGTGGTGTATCATTTGGATGGCTATAGGAAACATTATTGTTTTGGCAAGTTACTTAGATAACCTACCATGTTTTCTTTTTAGGGGAGCTCTAGTTAACTTTTTTTTTTATTGTAATGAGATAAATGATTTTACTTAGACATACGAGTGTCTTGAATCTTGATTGCTTAATTTCACATTTGTATTATATTCCAAGTATAATTGTTGCATATACACTAAATGTTAATATAGATTTATGTTATCTCACGTGACATATTACATTAAAGTTTGTATTTAATATATATAATTGAGGAATGAAAGGTAAATGAAGTGTGCAACCTTAAAACATGAATTTTTATTGTTTTTTTACTTTGACTATATGGCTGATAAGAATTACGAATGCTTGATTCCAATCTTGAAAGATTTGGATACGTAGGCAGCTTTGAGCAAAAGTGCAGCTACTATATTATATATTATATATTAGTTATTAGTTATTAGTTATTGTGATAACTATATGTGAACAATATTAGTACTTAATTGTGTATGTGATTGTGGTTGTTTAAAATGTATTCACGAGACATTTAACTAATGCGTTATTCCTGATTGAACCTTTTGATATCTATGATTTATATAATTGATAATGAGGTGAGTTGATTAGTTATTGTGTTTGGAATATTTAGTAATGAATTATTGTTTGAGACGATGTTTGTTTTATAATGAAAATATTATAATAAATGAGAACTCTTGAGTGTTAAAATCCTGTGTAAAAGTGTCCAGTAAAAATTTAATGTGTCGTCCACATCTTTAGATCTCTTCACGCCTCTTTGATGAAAAGAAATATTTATGACTAATGATGTCGTGTGAAAAGCCGCCTTAAAGAGGAACTAAGGCATTCGCCTTGCGGGTGGGCTGTATTCCTTGAGTGTACGGGAATATAGGTATGGGTATTCTTTGAATGTGGGGAGAATGACCCAAGGTATTCATTGAATGTGCCATGAATGACCTGTTAGTGTTATGATGTATATTTCTTGAATGTGGTAGGAATGACCCAAGGTATTCATTGAATGTGCCATGAATGACTTGATATTTTGTTATGCCCAAAAGAGGCTTTGTGTATGTGTATGGAAAGCCCAGAGATGGCTATGACTCACAAGTTATGAGTTAACAAGATAAAAATATATTTCCTGGAGGCGATATCCCCGCTTGGGATATATGTCTTGTAGTGGTACTCGGTGTGAGTGAGGCACACGGATATGTGTGATTTGGCAAATGTGTGTAGTGCAAATCGTGGAGTAGGAACTAAAGGTTGGGCTGTGTCTTTTAATAAATGAGTTAACTAGATAATTAATAAGTAAAGTAAAATATTGATTTTACGTGTGATGGAGTTATTGTAGGAACCGTTATGGTTTCACCGAATGATTTACAAACCGCGAAAACCCATGCACAACGGAATAAAGGGTTCTCATGATTTGGTTTAGAAACATGCCTTTAGATCAGCTGTGATATCTTTGAGAATCCAAGATCTCTAAATCAGCAATCTCTTGATCTTCTGTTGTATTTCTATCCTTAGAATGGATGTTTTGTGGGCAACGATCTTCCAGCCTCTTCTTTCTCTCTTGGCCTCTCTCACTCACAAAGTTGGAACCAAATCTGGATCTCACTTTTCTTGAGCAATCAATCAGTAAAAATGGCCAGGAAAGAAGGGTTTCTATTTATAGGCTATAACAGGGACCATGAGGAGAAATTAGGGTTAGGTCTCCTGATGGGCTTGTTCTTCCTATGTTCACCCAGAACACAAGACCCAAGTCCATCAACAAATGGCTTATTCCACTAAAGGCCATTGTTGCCCTACCGCCCTAATCTCAAATTATGTATTACGTTTATGGGCTCCATATTATATGCTTGTTGATCTCCCCGTGTTTAATATATCGAATGCCCGTTGATTAAGTTAAGTTACTGACAACTACATTAATCAACTTCTTATGTCCTTGAGTAGTACCACTCAACCTCATTGTCATGTCAGATTAAATCCATCTGTAGGGTTTACATGGCAATCCTTATGAGCTCCTCAAGGAGACATCATCAACCCGACTACTTGCGGGTCACGGATTCCTTCTATAATCAACAACACACCTTACATACAATGTCATTACCCAATCCATCGAATTTGTTGATTCACAAATGAATCTCACTCATTGATGATTTAAAGCAATGTACAATGCACGTAAGTGCTCGTTATTATATCCAGATTAAGAGGACAAACATTTATAATAACAGAGGTGTTTGTTCTCTTATATAGTCAGTATAAAGAGAAACATCCTCACTTGGTCCTGTTTAATACACACAAAGTATACTAGTGTAATCCTGTAGTCAAGATAGACTAATACCAGATTATATTATAACCGTACCAATGGTTTGTTCAAATCCATCTAGGTTGTGAACGTTTACTTATACTGATCTTCTGTGTGTCACCACACACTATATCATCTACAACATAAAGTATTAGACGCATGCATATAACTAATAACATATATAATATGCATAACATTTGCCCATATAATTCTCATTCAAAATATAAAGAATTGGAGTTAATACCAAAGTAATGCTTTTAGTATATAACCCTATCAGTTATTGCATATGATGTATAAAATTTCTTATGAGAAATATTTATGTAGTTTGTGTGAGTTGATACTCACGAGGGATGAATGTACTCCTTGGTTGTGACTTTTTCTTCGTTCTCATAAGTAGACGAGTGATATTAAAGTAAAACATTGATTTTACATGTGACTAAGTTATTGCATATAAATATTTATGTATTATGATGTACATGATTTCTTACAAGGAAATATATACGTGGTTTGTATGAGTTGATACTCACGAGGGATGAATGTACTCCCTAGTTATGATATAGTTCTTCGTTCTCATCAGTAGACGAGTGGTTTCTAAGAAAAATATTGGCTTTAAGTATGAACGAGTTGTTGGATACAATTGGTGATATATTATGATATGATGCTTATAATTTTTTACGAAGAAATGTAAATATGGTTAGCGTGATATGATGGATATGGTGGTGTGATATGAATGTTAGTTAATATTGGTGATATATTATAATATGATGTATATGGTGGTGTGATATGAATATTAATTAATATTGGTGATATATTATGATATATATATAATGGATATGGTGGTGTGACATAAATGTTAATATTGGCGATATATTATGCCAGATTATATATACCCATGATGGTTGCAGTGAGAGTGAAATAGATGTATACTATAAATGATTACGTTTGGGAAATCTAACTTTGTTTTGCAGGAGGGTATGCCTTATTAATTTTTTATACAGAGACGTTGTCCTACCCTAAGACGACGTGCTGGCTTAAAGGTAAAGTGTATCAAACTCATATTTAAATAAGTTATCATATGTGTATGAAATAAGTTGAATGTAAGTGGAAATTATATTGTGAGTTATTTTGGAAAGTGAGCATGATGAATACCGCTATCTGAGATTTCTTGGAAATGTATATTGGGGGTTGAACTTTTACTTGGAAAGAAACTACATGCCGTTTTGAGAATACGGAACTAATTTGTCTTCCAAGTTGAAATAATTGAATAATATATTTCTTTATTCAAAAGATATGAACTTATTGATATTTTATATTTAGTCTTACTTATACCAGCAAATTCAATTTGCTGACCCATGTTTGCTTTGTTTTGCAATGTGGGTGTGTTCTTGGAAACATAGATGGTAGAGTGCAATGGATGAGGACACTTGATTTGGAGTTGCTCTTGGAGTCTTCTGGTTTAAGTTTTTATGAAGTGTACAGTTTTGTTTTGAGACAGATGTAATAGAGTTGGTTAGTTTCTTTCTAGTTTAATAATGTGATGAAGAGTTGTTCTTTTTAGTTTTCTTTTGATTTTAGTTTTTTTTTATATCGTGTTTGATAACAAGGTATTGGATTTTGTTTCACCCCGGGTTTCCAGATGATTGAATATCATTGTTTTAAATATTGTCTGGAAATTTGGGGTGTAACATTACATAACAAAGAGTCAAGAATGTGATACAAAATTCAAATCGATATCCTTCCTTTTAATTAGGATTAGACTACTCATCACCTAATTCATAATTCTAGAAATCGTTTGCTTTAAGTGAAATTGATGGAGGAGTAATTCTTGAGGCCGAAGATGGTGGATTAGTAGGTGGTGGAGAAAAAGGGGAAGAGTTGAGACTTGAGAGGAAAAAAATGAGATTCTGTTGGGTGTCCTGTGATATATTTGTCTAGAAATAACGAAAGTATCGCAATATACTGTGATATATTACTAGTAAAATGAGTTTTCTTTACCCAAGTATATTTAGCTATATTTCAATGCCGGGTAGCAAAAAATACGGTATATATCTCGATATATCACGATATGCCATGGCATTTTGTAATATGTGTGTGTGTGTGTATATATATATATATGGTTTGGCTAGGGTGACATCCTTATTGCACATCCTATCAAAAAGTACATTTCAACAATGAATTAGTGTATGATTTTTTGTAGATATAATCTAATCTTCATGAATTATATCTCTACAAAAAATTAGCTCAATCCAATATGTGGAACTTTGTCATCTGCTAGTGTTTAAGTTTGCAATTTTATCTAACGGTCTAGAAAGTAGCTACTTAAGTTAACTTAAAATATGTATGTAAATAAAACTTCACCTAGAAAATGAATTCAAACCTAATTTTTTGTATTTATGAAGCACTCACAATAAAGATCATCTCCACAAAATTTTAGATCATTTGGAAACCTCTACCACAGATAAAAATTATTGTCATCTTTAAAAAGAAATATAACATTCTAGAACTGTCGAGTTTTTGCAATCATCTTTTGCCAATGTTAGAGACTACCAAATGAACTGAAATTTTGTGGAGATGATCTTTATGATGAGTATATCATATCCATAAAATATTAAGTTTGAATTCATTTTCTCGATCCCCACTACACAAATAACTTGTAATATGAACACACTACTACTCCAGACAAATTCTAAGTATCCACTACAACCAGCCTAACATGCCCAACTCTCTAAACAACTATTAACATGCCTAATATTGCACTTTCAAATTCACGGTTACTTTAGTGAATTAGAAACTACAAATATAGGCATGGGCGCAGGCGCGCTCTAAGCAAGGCCAATTCCGAGCGCGCGCGCCCTCAAGTGCCTGTTATGTTTTCTAGTAACAAGGGTGCGGACGCGCCTTAGGCTAGACCAATCTGAGTGCGCGACGCTTAGACCTCTTCACCCGAACAACACATCTTTCTCATCCTCATATGAGGGATAACTCCAACAATCTCCCCCTCTTGAATAGTGAGGGGGGATACCTTCATGCAATTTCTAAATCAACATGAGGAGTGTGCTACCATTCGGCGGTAGCACAACAAACATCAACTTACCTTTCGGTAAGACTTTGGTCATCATATCCGACCCATTCTTGTCGGTATGAATCTTCTCAATGCACAAATGCTTGTCTTCGAGTACTTCTCTAATCCAATAATAACGCATATGTATGTGCTTGGATCTAGAATGAAAACTCAGATTCTTGCTCAAATGGATGGCCCTCTGACTGTCATATAGAACTACAAACTGTTTCTGCTTTAGCCCTAGTTCATTGAAGAACCTCTTCATCTATAGCATCTATTTGCAATACTCTGTGGCTGCAATATACTCGGCTTCTATAGTGGAGAGAGCAACACACTTTTGTAACTTAGATTACCAAGAAACTGCTCCCCTTGCAAAAGTAAATAGATAACCGGAGGTGGACTTTATCAAGTCAACATCACCTGCCATGTCTGCATCAGTGTAGCCTTCAAGTAAGGGCTTACTTCCACCAAAGCACAAACACAATTTGGAAGTGCCTTTGAGATATCTCAATATCCACTTAACACCTTCCCAATGCTCTTTCCCCGGTTTTGTGAAACCGCTTACAACGCTCCATTTGAATCATTTTTAATTTAAAGCTATATCGGTCTTGTACACACCATTCGGTGATATTACATCTGCCCACTCACGGATGCATAAGGAATCTTTTCCATCTGATTTTGCTCATGCTCACTCTTTGGACACATCTCTTTGGTCATGCGGAACAAAATTCATCGGCCACCAATGCGGACAAACCGACGGCCTTTTGATCCATGTTGAATCTTTTCAACACCTTCTCAATGTAGCTTTCTTGAGAAAGCCACAATTTCCCACTCTTTCTGTCACGAGTGATCCACATCCCAAGTATCTGCTTAGCTTTATCCAAATCCTTCATCTCAAAGGACTTACTCAAGTCTTTCTTCAGCTTGGATAGTTTGTTGATGTACGGGCCAACTATCAACATATTATCCACATACAATAAGAGCACTATGAAATCCCCATCTATAAATTTCTGAACAAACACACAATGATCGAAAGCAAACTTCTTGTATCCTTGCTTCACCATAAAGGAATCAAACTTTATATACCACTTGTCTTGGTACTTGCTTCAACCCATACAAATTCTTTATCAGGTTGCATACTAGGTGCTACTTGCCTTTGACCTCAAACCCCTATAGTTGGTCCATGTAGACATCTTCTTCAAGGTCTCCATGAAGAAAATTTGTCTTGACATCTAGTTGCTCAACCTCTAAGTTCATACTTGTGGTCAGACCCAAAACCACCCTGATAGAAGTCATCTTGACTACAGGAGAGAAAATTTCATCAAAGTCAATACCTTTCCTTTGACGGAAACCCTTCACAACAAGGCGAGCTTTGTACCTTGGGTGTGGATTATTCTCCTCATGCTTGACTTTGTAGATCCACTTATTCTTGAGAATTTTTCTTCCTTTCGGTTTCTCAACTAACTCATAAGTGTGATTCTTATGTAAAGAATCCATCTCATCATGCATGACCTTCAACCACTTCTCATTGTCTATACCTTCAAGAGCCTCTTGATAGTACATAGGTTCTCCACCATCAGATAGTAAAACATGCATATGAGGTGGATACCTAGTTGAAGCTTGTCTCTTTCTGTCAGACCTCCTTACCCCATCTTCTTGTGGCTCAGGTGGTGGTTTATGCACTTCATCTGCATCTTCTATATCAATAGGTTCTATCCCATCATGAGCAATAAGATCATCATCATGAGCTTCAAACCTATGGTTATCTATATTCTCAATACCTTTTGCACGTTCCACAGTAGGAACTTCTGGTTCTGAATCAACAATATCATTAGTGAAAGCTTGTAGCTTTTAACCCTCCTCAAAGTCTGCTATGGTTTGGTCTTCCAAGAACACAACATCTGAACTTCAGATTACCTTATTGTTAATTGGATCATAAAGTTTGTAGCCAAACTTCTCATCCCCATAACCCAGAAAAATGCACTGCTTGGCTTTGTCATCAAGCTTGGATCTCTCATCCTTGGGAATATGAATAAATGCCCTGCACCCAAATACCCTCAAGTATCCATAACTGTCAACATCTGCACTTGACCATACTCTCTCGATAATCACTATAAGGAGGCTTTGGCGGTGATAGGTTGATCACATGCACGGCGGTACGCATTGCTTTTATGCAGTAACTTTTAGGTAACTTAGGGTGAGACAGCATGCATCTCATCCTCTCTACAATGTTACGATTCATCCTTTCAGCTATACCATTTTGCTGCGGTGTCTTGGAAACGGTCTGCTCATGATGAATTCATGACTCTTGCAATACTCTTCGAACGGCCCTATGTACTCACCCCCATTATCTGAGCGAATACACTTCAAAGGCTTCCCTGTCTCTCTTTCCACCATGCTATGGAAAAACTTGAACACGCCAAGTACTTCATCCTTGGTCTTCAGACTATATGCCCATATCTTTCTTGACGTATCATCAACGAAATTCAAGAAGTGCAAAGTTTCCTCGTGGGACTTTACTTTCATAAGACCATATAAGTCAGTGTGAACTAGCTCAAGGACATTGTCCTTTCTGTGAGACGGGAATCTTTGGAAAGACACCCTGTGTTGCTTTCCTACCAAACAGTGAGTGCATCTATTTAAATGCGTACCTTTGATGTCTGGCAAAGCTTTTTGCCATAGTTCCATGCCTTTTTCTCCCATATGACACAGTATCTTGTGACATAGTTTAGAGGAAGCTTCTTCTTTTGCCGCATTTACTTCTGCTTTACACAAACTAGCCTGTGTCTTGTAAAGAGAGCAAGTTTTCTTCCCTTTGGCTGCTACAATAGAACATCTACTCAGTTTCCATACCCCGTTACCAAATGAGTTTAGAAAGCCATCATCATCTAACTTCCCAGCGGAAATTAAGCTTAGCCGAATGTCAGGGACATGTCTTACATCATTGAGTGTCAAGGTGTAGCCGGCATAGGTTTCTACATGAACATCACCAATGCCTACAATCTTTGAGACTCCAATGTTACCCATCTTTACCTCACCAAATTCACCACAGCTGTAGGTAGTGAAGAATCCCCTGTGCGGTGTGACGTGATAGGATGCTCCTGTATCTATCACCCACTCCATTTCCTGGCATGAGGTACTAAGACAACATACACCATAATCTGACACAATTCCCACTAGATCATCGTCTACTAGTGCAGTAGTATCTCTACTTGTGTTTCCAGTCCTATTTACCATGTCTTCATATACACAGTTATTCTTCTCATCCCTCTTCAGTGTTCTGCACTCATACCTGAAGTGACTTTTGGTGGCATAATAGTAACATTGTCTCTCTGCTTTAGGAATTCTAGCTTTACCCATAGATTTACTTCTGTCATCACCTCTAGAATGAGATGGTTTTCTTCTTTTACCTCTCCCCCACTTCTCTGTGACAAGTATCTCTGAGTGAGAGGAGCTGCTTCGTGAACCCCTTCTTGTCTCCTCATTCAACAATGCCCTGGTAGCCATCTCCATGGAAATAACTCCATCCTTAGCGGTTCCGTTAAGAGAAACTGCTAAAGCTCCCAACTGTCGGGTAGAGAGTTTAATAGTAACAAAGCCTCAACTTCGTCACCCATATCAATCTTCATCAAGTGTAACTAATTGATGGTATTATGTACTTTATTAAGATGCTCAGACATTGAAAAACCTTCTTTGTACTTTGTGTTGACAAACTTCTTAATGAGCAGCATTCTGTTTCTGGCTGACTTCCTCTCATAGAGGTCTTCAAGTTTCTTTCACAAGCCAAAAGCAGTAGTCTCTTGGGATACATGGTGGAAGACACTGTCGAATATACCATATTGCTTTTCTGCCAAGCTTGCTCCACTCAGCCGCAACAATCGTTTTTGGTTTTTCTCCCTCATTTTCAATGGGTTGTGTCAAGTCCTTGCAATAGAGCAAGTCTTCCATCTTGGCTTTCCAAATAGTATAGTTTGCTCTATTAAGACTAGTCATTCGAGTGTTCACAGAATGGTCTATCTCTACAAGCTATTTCAACTCAAATCTTCTCTCAGGAATTTTGTCAAACACCTTCCGAGCAAAGTTTGGATAGCTCCCTAGGTTAATCTAACCTAGCTCTAATACCACTTGTTTGGGAATAACGATTCCAATCGATCCTCACTACACAAATAACTTGTAATATGAACACACTACTACTCCAGATAAATTCTAAGTATCCACTACAACCAACCTAACATGCCTAACTCTCTAAACAACTATTAACAACAGATAATAATGCAAAAAAAAATATAAAACATACCACAACACAATGATGTACCGTGGCTCGGCCAATGATGCTTACTTCCACAAGAGCTAATCCTTTTATAACGTGGGAAGGAAGATTACAATCACTCCTCTAAAGTTTCTCCACTTTACTAGATCACTCCTCTCTCCTTACAAGTTTTTCTCTTTACAAGGGTTTTCTCTCAATTTTGATAGCTCTCAAAATTTGATTTCTATTCAAGACTTTCAGTTTTCCAAAACTGTGTTTTTGGTTTTATACTGCCCTTTCAAATTTGCAGTTACTGTAGCGAATTAGAAATTGCAAATATAGGCATAGGCGTAGGCACGCTCTCGGCAAGGCCAATTTCGAGCGCATGCCCTCAAGTGCCTGTTCTGTTTTCCAATAACAAGGGCACGGGTGCGCCTTGGGCTAGACCAATCTGAGCACGCATACACTCAGACCTCTTCACGTGAATAACACTTCTTTCTCATCCTCATATGAGGGATAACTCCAACAGCATCCATGTGAAAACACATAGTTTCAATGAAAAGAGCAACAATAACATTCTTCTTATTAGAACCTTACTTATGTAAGAATAATAACAATGCATCATTCATTGGCATAAATTGATCTTGTCTACTTCATTGCATGCACATAGTGACGGTCCTTTGGTTGCCTTAAGATTCTTTAGAGTTATCACTGCCGACTCCAATATATGGCTTCATTAATTGTAGTTTCTTTCACACCAAAAGAATTTCGCAGCTTCCAGGGTATGATAAATGTAAAAAGTTTTGTTTACTCCTACTTAACTAATTAAACTTAAACAGAAGTAAAGTATACTAATTTACTCTAAACTATCAAAGTTCTACTATCGTGAATCATGCAATAAATGGAGTAGAGAATTCGTTCCACTCTAGTCCTTTAAACGTATGTTTTCGCTAGTTTAATCGATACTAACAAAACGAATGAGAGTAATGAATTAAATTATACTAATATGGATTTTGCACTTAATTAGAGATGTTTAACTTATACTATGATAATTAAATATTGAAATATGAATATGAAGAAGGGATTAGGGGGATTTGAATCCACTTGATGTGCTCCTAATATGCTAGTGTAGATTATTGTAATCCTAATCAAATAAGATTAAGTGTTTGATCCCTAATTACTCATGAAAATCTCTGCCAACTAATAATTAGTATGTGAGGAAGTCCAACCCATTCTCATGGCGAATCAACTAACCTACTAGAGTGAAACTCTTAAAATGCAATAATCCTAACTAACACATCAAGTCTTCATCAAGCTTTATCAAACCCCTCTAATGGAGGTTTAGCTAGAAGTTATTAGACTATCATGAACATATAAATAAGAAGAAGACATAGTGAAGAACAATAACTTTCTTTTATTAATCTAATGAATACTGAAGAATAATAAATAACTTAAGTTTAAACTAATAACTAAGTCTAAGTTCTAACTATCTATTTCTAATTAATTATATCTATTTAAGTCTAAGTATATGGAGAGTTATGCCTTAGTCCTCTTTATATAAGAGAGGCTAGGTTTACAATTTCGTGCATGAGCTTCGGAGCCATGTTTTGGGCCCTTAAATCAAGCCCAAAACCTAATTACATAAGTCCGAAAAAAGGGTTTCTCTACTGGAAATTACTGAAACAGCTTTTTTGTATACTTTTACTTTTCTGATTGGGTCAAGGCCTAGACCGTTAGAAAGCCCTTTCTGAGCCGGCCATTTTGACATATAATATGCCCAATTCCGAGGTCTGAGTTCAAAGATACGGCCTGTTGATATTAGCTTTTTACGACCACTTAGAGTTTAGAACTCTCTAAATTGAAGCAAAAGAAATCAAGGTTCCTTACTCACGATCTTCGTTGAGTAGAGTTAGAATAAGGATTCGAACTACCTAAAGTATAGAACAACTACAAATTGGATGTTACAATAAGGGAACTAAGGAGTAAGGTTATAATACTAGGTTTCTTCCTAACAAACATTAAAAGCAAAAAACATTTAAGTTTGAAATCATGCACTTAAACAAAATACAAATTACTAAAAGAAAGGTGGAGAGTTAATCCTCCTCATGTGAAACTATCATTAATTGTTTATTTGAAAAAAGGTTTTGATTCTTCCTAGACTCATAGACAAGTCCCTAATGGAAAAATAGAGTTGATCCCAGCATGCATGGCTCACTTAAGAGCTCATACATGCTAGCAAGTGAAACCAAACAATGACTTATCTCTAAGCTCATTGTTTGATTTCTAACTAGACACTACACCAACTATCATTTTGGGATAGGATGTAGTGTTAGTTGTTCATCCTAAAAACCTACCAAACTCACAACCAATGTTTTTCCCTCACATGAGTTGGATTAACTCCCCAAAAGGGAAGTTAGCTCATGATCCTAGGGGCAATGGATTAAAACTAGGAAAACAAGAGAGAAAGAAGAAGAAGAGAAGATCCACAACCAAACTCACTTCTATTATCTCTAGAAGAACAAGTGTTCCTCCATTAAAACTATTACAAGCTTTTTGCAAAATAATAACTAAAAACTTACTTCTCATTTTCACTAAGGAACTAAAATAATGCCATGTGAGGAAAATAAGTCAAGGGGGTAAATGGAGTATCCCCCACCTTTGTCTAATTTCTTCTCCATTTGAGAGAAATCTCATTTCCTCCCACGTGAATTATCAAACCACATTGATTCATTTTATCTACCACATTAAAACAAAGTGACACCTTGCCTTTTTCTCACTATTAACACCTAATCTAATTTATTACATGCAAGGTGTCAACTTTGCACCAATAATTTGTTATCTTTGTCTTGACATGCTCCATGATTGATGACTCATCCAATCTTGTGGCCCCATAGTGGGTCCATGTAATAGATCGATGCGATCACGGTATTTTGGGCAGTTTTTACAACTTCCGCCTATCGTAGAGTTCATCATACGATTGTCGGCGAGCTCTCTTGTGCGTGATTCGAGTCTGGTTCGAGAGGTAGGAGCTTTGGAAGTTTGATGCTTCTACGTGGATTTGGGAGAATTCATATATACATTTGTTCCTCGTGCTTTATTGCAGGTTTAACCAATATTTCCATGTTTACTGCAAATACCGCAAAAGTATGAAAACATATTTATTTCATGATTATTAAAACATAATGAACCAAATTTATATGTCTCAATGGGGTTTCATAATACACTTTTGGGTGCTTATCACACTACCCCAAGCAAACACTTTGCTTGTCCTCAAGCAAAGAAGAGACACTAAAATAGATAAGTGGCCAAAATGTGTAGTCCTAAACTAATTCTCGTTTAGAGAGCAGAGCGATTGCATTGACCATATGCAACAAGGCCTTAAACCACTAGGAATTCCCTTAGTGGACGAGTTATAGCCTCGTGAGAGTTTTCTAGAAAAGATACTCACAAACTTCATTTTATACTACTGGCGACTTCGATGTGAAACTTGTTTCCTAAATTAATCTCGGATATCCATACATCTCCTTAGCAGGGAGCGAGGATTTATTTCTTTGAAACTCAAGTTAATATGTATTCAATAATTAAAACATCTACATATGATTATTCATGCAGTGAACTTTTCATTGAAATATACTAGCGAGAACATTTTACGGATCCTTGGAGAGCATACCTAAATGGGTTCTCACAGTGTATGTGTTGAAACACATATTCACTCAAAATTTTTCCACTCGGGTTTTGTTAACTCGATTAATGCAAAGTGGGCACACGTTTCCTTATCTCAATAGCCGGTCGAGGAGGAGCCGATGTCGATCAATCCGTCTACTACTTATTATCACACCACCCTACTCCTAATTGAGCTAGAGGTCTTTATTAGGTATTGTGGGGCTTAGGTGATAGTGTACAAGAAAATGGAAATGGATAATCAAAATTTACGAGTATGAGAGAATAGGGTCTTCATATATTTACACTAGAGAAATCCTTGTTTCCTTTCCTTCTTCTAACTGAGTTTTTCCAACCTTGTTCTTAAGCCTCTGGATACTAACGATTTTTTTTTTTAATTTTATTTATTTATTTATTTATTTTTTTTATAAAGCTTAAGAACATGATTCTATTTTCCTTTTAAAGCAAATGGCCGACTTATATTTGGGACAAGTCTTTCTCTTTATTCTTTCCACATTTCATCCTATTTCTCATACTCATCACTTAGGTAGGTTCTTTTATTTGGTTTAATAAATGGGTAAGGAATTTTTGGTGAAAGTGAAAGGTTTGATGAAACGGTTCAAATGGAGTGACTAGTGGTAAAATTTTAGCAAGGTAAGAATTTTTAGCTATGTCGATCCAAAGAAGGCCTAAATTCTCGCCTAGGGTTGGTGGTGATCAAGTAAGTAGATCGTAATTTCCTCTAATCGGAAAAACTACTCCTCCGTGTCATCACACACAAATCACTCATATCAAGGCTTTTGGTTAGATTCTCCACGGGGTTTATAGTTTAAGTAACTAACCGTTGTTTCGAAACTTCTTCGCTATGTACAATCAATGATACTCATTACATGAATATTCATGAAAAGATGTATAAACTATTGCATACGACGTATTATCTAAAGTTTCTTAAAACAAATCCTAATTAGGATACTAATGTGAGATTTCTAGACAATTTTCATCATTGAAAAGGAAACAAGACTTTGTCGAAAGTACAATTATTAATATGAAAATAAAAACTATATATAGGTTACAAGATGCCTAATTTTTGCTCTGAGGTTTAAAAGCACCCCCAAACGAATGATGCTTAGTCCTCAAAGGATCAATAATTAAAAGAGAAAGTACGAGAACCGCGGAGCAAAATTAGGGCTAGATTTGCCGGAAACAGAGAGGTTGGAGATCATAATATATTATTTAAAAAAGAACAAGAAAATGTTCAATAGCACACGATCGTAGCACCTAAATAATGAACCATAGCATACTAAACATGAAAAATAATAGCACACTAAACATAAGGTTTAGCTAGATATATGTACAATTTCAAACTCAAGTTTACCATCCAGCAGGACGTGAAGGTTTGGCGTCCTCTTTAAGGAAATGCATTTCCTTAGCATCAGCCAATAGATAATAGTCCGCCAAATTTCTGCCCATTCTTTGTCTCCGGATTCTCTCAAATTGGTCTTCATCTTTTTCGTCCCTTTGGGTAACATCGAACATGCCTCGTATCGGCGGGGACGCTTCCATTAATGAAAACCTCAATGGCGAATGATTACGTTTCTTTGGGTACATGGAATCCACCTCATTGTCATGAAAAGTAGCCGCAAACCGTGGGAAATGTGTCTTCATGATTAAAAGCGGTGGTGGTAAAAGTATATACTTATCCCTGAAAAGTTCGAGCTCGTTTAATTTTGGAGATAACACAACCCATAATGTTAAATAATGCATGACCGAAGCTAGTGTAATGAATACAACGCATAATGACCTCATTGGCGGTAGAAAAATGCCAATCTCCCATAATGTTTAGAGTACAAATAACATGGAGTCCCCATGTTCATGGTCATGCTTGCTAATGGAATGGTGATGTTTCGCCATGGCACATGGCCATCTCCTTCCCGTTTGATCTCAAGACCATCACCATAAGAGTCGCGAAAACGCTTGCCACCGAAAGGAGCGGTAAGAATTATGAAAGATGTACCGCCAAGATCACGGTGGTTACCGTGATATGGGAGGTCCAAAGATAGAGCAAGTTGTTGTTCGAAAAAGATATGAGGTGTGTCATCAACTTTCGGATTGTGAACCCGTCTAAGTAGAAACCATCGCATGGTTGAATCTTTGGTGTGTCATCCATATTAGCATAAAAGTATGCAGCCAAACTAGGAGAATAAGTTTGGTCGGGGTTGAAGAATTAGGGAAGACCACCCAATGTTTGTGATGTAATCATGGAAAAAGATGGCCATAGGCATTGGAATCCATCATATTTCGAAAGGATTGCTTTTCGGGAATGAGTTTGGGAGGGACCATGGATGATGAAGATGCTGTGTTTGATGAAGATGCCATGGTGGATGAAGTAATAAACTAGATACGGCAACTGGATGGAAAAATGAGTATGTAAGAAAATAGACCCTCCTGTAGCACATGTTAAAATTATATTAGTCACAACGGAAATGATGACAATCCTACTAAGCATTGCATACAAAATAAAACAAAAAGATAAGATAAAATACATAGTACAATGGAAAAAACGTAATAACATATATGATTATATACTTATTGACTTAGTAATATCATGGATTTTGATATTGATCTAGGAGATGCATGTTTTGCACCAGACTGTTTAGGTCTTCTATTTGTTGGCCGATTTTGCATCTGAATGTCCCCTTGGCAGAGAGTACAGTTTGATTTTCCATTAGGAGCGTGATTTTGCAAGGATTGAGAATGAGTTTCCAAGATCTCTTCACGATTCAACATCATGAGTTGCTTGGACGATCTTGGAAACACGAAGAGTTGTGATGATGATATTCCGACGAGCGTGTAGTTCCCTCAAACCCCGATGAAGGAGTTTAATGCCATCCATAGGATTAATAATATTCAAAGCATGGCATTTTCATCAAATAAATGGTCGAATTTGAGCTTGGGGGGTGTTCGCTCATCTATCGAGTATTAGGGGTCCAAAACCAACAGAGTAGTCTATTTGAAAGACCTTTATATATGCTCTTTGAAGGGGTGTCTCGAGAAATTCTTGGATAACCCTAACGCATCATAATCTAGCGTAACCAAAGTGGGTAGAGCTGCCGACCTTCTTGTTTTCTTTGGTGATTACGTTCGAGGTGTTGGATCATACAAAAGTCATCTCCGAGTTTGCAAAATCCAAAGTAGGTGAAGTGAGGCTTTGTGACTTCAGATTGGTGTGATGTACCTAACACATTATGTCCCAACGATTGGAGCACAACACGTTGATTCTGTTTTCAAAGAGCGTTGAAGAACAATGTGATGTGTATTTTCGACGTCGCCATGAGATACGGTAGCTCATGATAAAAGTTTTTCTTGAGGAATCAAATGATGACTCTTGAAAAAGGGACTCGGTTATTTATTGGGATTTGAAGTATGTCGGAGATCATGTCCTTATTCAATTCCAAACGTTGTCCATAGGCATTGAAGTAGAATCTTCCATCTTCATAACCACTAAATTGGTAGAACATCAAAACCAATTCTCGGAATAACTAGCTCTTTGAATGATATAGAAGAGGCGCCCAGCCTGCGATTTTAATCGATTTCAGATGTCAAAATAAGGAGAAAACCGCCCCTCTCTCGAAAGATTTCGTGTAGTCTTTTCTGCCGTTATTTTTCTTGGTTGAGCCATTATTGAGGGAAGGATAGTGAAAATTGTATGAATAAGAATGGCTTAAAAAGAAGAGATTTATAGCCAAACTGAGTCCAAGTGTAGTTAATGACCCATGTGATTATGAACAAAGACATCATAGGGGATCCACTGGTAAGTCTTTGTCATGTCAGATATCCAAATATAATTAATGAGATTGTTTAATGTTTAGAAAATACGGAGGAAAGTTTCACAGGGTAGTTAAACTTACACGTAATTTCAGAATTGATGATCATAACTCAGTAATAGAATATGGATAGAATAATCGAGCTGCATCTGTGACAAGTGTTATGTGTACCTTGTAGCGTGCGCGATTTTCTCTGAACACCATGTGTATCCATTAATGATTTTGGTGAATTTTGGATGGCCTTTTTTTGTTATGGTTTGTTTATTTATTTACTTATTATTATTATTATTAATATTTTTTTTATTATTTTTATTGTTTTTATTTTTTATATTTATATTTATATTTTTTTTATTATATATATATATATATATATATATATATATATATATATATATATATATATATATATATATTAGATTTAAAAAGACAACTAATAGACACAACTAATTAATGGAACTTCTCCATTTAATAACGTAACCCGCATACAAATGTGTGAGAATTATTTAACACACCATACTAATATACAAAATGAAAAAAAAAAAAAAAAAAAAAAAAAAAAAACGGTTACATAGATCTAGTTATGCCGTGATCGTTATGCATGAGTGACAAGAGAATGATGATAAACACCGTCATCACAATTAATGTGATAGCCCATTCAGCGTTGCTCCTTTTCCCATCGCTCTAGTTTATTCATTATTGTCAAGAAATTGAAAATTTGTGAAAGAAGAAGTTGTGAAGATTGAGAGAAGGGAATGAGTGAAAGAGGAAAGGAGAGTTGTATTTATAACTTGATTTTCGACCGTTGGGCAAGATCCGACCGTTTGGATCGGTCCATTGGGTTCGGACCGTTGGGCTTTGAGAGTAGCCCAATGAATCAAGGAGCAATCTCATATTTTTGAAAGTACTATATTCGCATAACATAAATAATTTCTCATTCAAAACCGTTGCGGAGATACAAAATTATGAGAAATCAACCGTTATATAATAATTTAGCACTAAAAAATAAAAATGCAATGCATTAGGAAAATAAATGACATAGTCATTGTTAAACTAAAGGAAATAAACATCTATCGAATCCTCGGGTTAGCGTAAGATGAACCCGGTTTCTACTTCTTCGCCACTTAACTTAACTTCAGCCGAAGCCGACCGGAAAGGGAATGTGGCCTATAGATAATAACCGATCTTGGAATTGCTGCTGATTTGCCATCATCATTCTCCGGAATTGGCCTTGGCGATTTCTCATTTCTTCTTTGGAATTCATTCTAGGAAGTAATCATCTCTTCCTGGCGAAGAAACATCCTACGTATACTAGAATTCATGTTCCTCAAGGCATCCATAGGAGTATTGATTCGGCGCATGGTATCTTCATTAAAACAGTCTGGTGGTGAAGGAGGAGGAGGAGGTACGTTATCATGCTCAATGTCATCTCTAGCTATTGGGTCCCAATGGTCCAAAACACAAGTCTCAAAAATTCCAAAATTCTCGAAAAGCCCTTTGTTTCAATGAAAGGCGAGCGTGACCGAACCCTAAATTAAGCATAAGCCGAAAGTAACAAGTACAAAGAAGAGGAGCCGAATTCTATTTGACGCTGGTCAGAAGAATATGGCCCGTGAAATGGACCATACGTAGTGTGCTTCCTCTCCCCGTAGGATCCACAGCAGGTGCAAGAAAGTCTTGTTCACGTCCGACGTCTTTGAAGTTCCAATGACATTGTCGCCAACCATTGAGTGGACGGCTAATTGGTTACGCCTCGGCGAATCTTTGGTACACGCAGATTCGAGCAGTGTTGTACTCTCCCTCGAGAAGCGTGTCAAACATCAAATCCCTCGTGGTCGGATACTCGACAATAATGTGGTCGGGCTATCCGAAGTTAATCGGAATCAGGCGGTATTCAAATCAACTCCAGCGTGAGTTCACGTTCCATCCCATCCGCCGTAATCCAAAATTCGTCACCCCGGAAACCTCCATTGTTATAAAATTTCAACACCAAATCTTCGGAATATTGAGCTGGGATTCGATGCAAAAGATATTCCCACTCTCTACTTTCAATTTCCTCATCAAAAAATGGGTGAAACATCCCGGAATTATATAGATTTTCGAAATTTCTCTCGACTGTAATTCGTCTTCGTGCTGCCATAGCGCGGTTTAAATTGAATTTTGATAGTGCAAATAGTAAGAGGAGGTGGAGGAGGTGCTGCTGGAGGAAGGGGGTGGAGTTTGGTGGAGGTTGACGCGCGGCGTGGTTCCATTTTCGGTGGTGGGGTCGCTACGAGCGAGGTGTATGTTGGGGGACCAAGATCCGTTTTTGTGGGAGAAGAAAATAGAGGGGGAACGTGGGTGCCCCGTGGCGGCGTGGGCTTTGTACCGGATCTTGGGTTTTGGGTCGGGTCAAAATTTTGGCCCAAGTACAAATGAATTACAGAAATTCTGTTATGTCGAAATGTTCCAAACTTCAAACTTGGAAATTCGATTCGTTTCAACTCCGAATTTAACCGATGAGATATTAAACGATCATTATTAAAATGCCATCCATTAGAATATGAAAAATCACATTCAAAAAATTTTTTTTTTTTACAACAACCTTAGGTTTTTATTTATTTATACTTTTATATACAAATGTACAAGTCGAGAAGAATATGTCAACAACACCGAAATCCAAATAAAACAACACATCACAAACAGCCTTTAACTTCGGGCAACTTTCATGCCGCCTCGGGCGAACCCAATCCGACCCGGGATCGTGGCTTATCCATTATGTTTTGGGGCCTAGGGTTCGAGGGCGGTACCATCCTCGACCAATGTGCAATGGTCTAATAATAATATTACCCTTAGTACATATGGTATAGCCTCAAACCGCCCGAAGCGATCCACATAGAAAACCGGATCGGGTTGGTCTGTGGAATCCATTGCCCGTTTGAACTAGGAAATATCCGATGGTGCATATCACGACTCTCTTTGGGCACCATCTTTGGTGCTAATAAAAAAACAGTATATACATGTTGAGTCTTTTAACGCCGATCCTCAAGACGAATGTGAGTCTTTTAACGTCCGGATCCTCAAGATTTAATGTGAGTTTTTAACGTCGAGTCCTCAAGGCGAATGTGAGTCTTTTAACGTCCGATCCTCAAAGGCCCAACCCGTGGGGAGCAACGGACGACGACGGTTTATCCTGTTGAGCTGGTGTCGCATAATAATATACCTTATACCGCTCATCTCGGATAAAAGATCAAGACCTGGACGAAAGGAGTTTGACGGTTCATACACCACCCCATCCTTTTAAATCCGCTTTCGAGCAAAAGTACTACGACCATTACCAATTCGAGATGGGTGAGATTTGGACCAAATGATGAGTTGGAGTTCGCGAGGAAGAGAATAGAAAAGGGAAGAGAAAGAAGGAGTTGAAATTTTTGGTACCCATTGTTTTTCCGAGGCACGTTTTGTTTCGATTATCGCAAGACATTTATACTCGAGTTGAATTAGAGTTTTTGTGGACTAAGGTTCCGGCGCTTGCAACCACACACTCTAGGGAATTTTAGAAAAGAAAATAGAAGAGGGCCCGGCTACCCTAATGGCATACTTTTCCTGTTTAAATACATGGAAAGAAGTACACCAAATAATCTATTAGTCCATGTAGACCGGATCATCGAGAAGAGTCTCTTCGACATCCGGAGAGTTTAACTCATGATAATGTTTTTGTTTGCGCCGCCATTTACTTGGAATTCGCTACCATCATTTACGTTTTCACGTAGATAGCCCCATAAGGGGTGACAGCAGAGATGCGATGAAAGGACGGACCATCGAAGTTTTTTAATTTTCTGGAAAATGTGTAATCTTGAGTTGTACATCAAAACTTTTGACCGATTTTAAACTCTTTTCGCAATAAGTGCTTGTCATGCACTCTTTTCATGTTGGCTTTATAGGATTTCGGAGATCATAGGCATCACTTCAATTTCCTCAAGCTCATTTAACCGCAATTTTCTCTTTTAAAGCCGCCACGTTAGTGTTATAATTGAGGCTTTTGATGGCCCATGTGGCACGGTGCTCAAGTTCAACGGCAGATGACAAGGTTTTCCAAAAACGAGGGCGATACGGAGACATCCCCATAGGTGTCTTAAAAGTCGCTCAGATGCCCACAAGGCATCGATAATCGTAGAACCAATCTTTCCTAGATGGATTAATGATTTTTCCAAAATGGATTTTATTTCTCGATTAGAGACTTCTACTGACCATTGGTTTGAGGATGATAATGGAGTTGCCACTTTGTCGCGTGACTCCATATTTCTTTACTAATGATTCAAAAATTTTATTGCAGAAATGTTTTCCCCATCACTAATTATAGCTTTTGGAACACCAAATCGAGAAAATATTTTCTTTTACAAACAAAACTACCGTTTTATGATCGTTAGCCACGACATGCCAATGCCTCAATCCATTTTGACACATAGTCAACTGCTACAAGTATGTATAGGAAGCCATGAGAATTTGGAAATGGACCCATGAAGTCGATGCCCCATACATCAAAGATTTCCACAATTAGAATGGGATTTAAGGGCATCATATTGCGTTGAGTAATGCGACCTAACTGCTGGGTAACGATTGCATGCTTTGCAATGCTCATGTGCATCTCTAAACAGTGTTGGCCAATAAAACCACATTGTAGAACCTTGGCCGCAGTTTTCTTACCACTAAAATGACCACCACAAGATTGTTCATGGCGAAGGATAACACATCGTTGTGTTCGGTCGGAATGCAACGGCGATTAGTTGGTCCGAACAATACTTGAAGAGGTAGGGATCATCGAAATAGAATTTCACAGTGGATAAAACTTTTTCGGTCATTCTGAGACCAAGATAAAGGAACTTCCTCGGTAACTAAGTAATTTACTATGTCTGGTACCATCGGGGACCGAAAAAATAGAGTACAAGTGTTCATCGGAAAGGAATCACAGATAGGATCGGGTATCGATCAACATCACTTACAAGTCTTGATAAATGGTGCGCAACCACATTTTCGCTACCTTTTTATCTCTAATTTGAGAGTAAACTCTTGCAAAAGGAGAATCCATCGGATCAACCTTTGTTTTGCATCTTTTTCGCTAATAGATAGCGAAGTGTCGCGATGGTCGGTGTAGACAATAGTTGGAGAACCCACTAGGTAAGGGACTAAACTTATCTAACGCAGATACAAAATGCAGAAACTCTTCTCGGTGGTGGTATAGTTACGTTGAGCTTCATTAAGGGTTTTACTCGCGATAGTAAATGACAACCGCTTATCTTCCTCAAGCGTTGCCCTAGTAGCTCAATAGCATAGTAACTGCGTCACACATTAATTCAAAAGGTTTAGACCAATTGGTGGTTGAATTATAGGAGCGGTAGTTATCGCGGTTTTAATACCTCAAAGGCTTGTTTGCAACTGAAATTGAAATCAAAAGCGGCATCTTTAAGTAGGATATTGGTTAAAAGGTCTAGCAACCTTTGAGAAATCTTGAATAAATCTCCCTATAGAAACCACGCATGTCCTAAGAATGCGAATGTCTCGAACAGGTTTTGGTATAGGAAGTGAAGCAATTTTTCTATCTTAGCTTTGTCTACGCCGATTCAAATCCCTTTGAAATGATATGTCCTAAAACTATTCCCTTTAGTAACCATGAAATGGCATTTTTCCCATTAAGAACAAGGTTTTTCTCTTCAACGTGTAAAGACCTTTTCAAGATTTGATAGGCATTATCGAAAGAATCTCCATAAATTGAGAAATCGCCCATGAATACTTCCATAAACCGTTCAACCATATCACTGAAAATATGAAGCATGCAGTTGGAAAGTACTGAGGTGCATTGCAAAGGCGAAAAGGCATTCTATATGCAAATGTACCAAATGGACGGTGAGCGTTGTCTTTTCTTGATCGTGGGGATCTATGACTATCTGAAAATAACACGAATAACCATCAAGAAAACAGTAATAGGCATGACCGGCTAACGCGTTAAAGCATCGATCGATGAATGGAAGTGGAAAGTGATCACGGTACGGTGGCATTAAGTTTGCGATAGTCAATGCATATTCGCCATTTCCATCGGGATCTGGGAAATGCATTCATCTTTATCATTTCGCTGCTTGTAATGCTAGATTTCTTTGGAACTCACGGTAATCACCGGGACTCACCCAAACACTATCGGAGATAGGGTAAATAATACCCTGCATCTAGTAATTTTAACACTTCTTCGCGTACCCACATCTTTCATGGTAGGGTTTAAGCCCAATTTGTGGTTCGCGGCGGCGTCTTAGCATTTTCTTCCGTGTATCGCGATGGGTGCACACATTAGGTTCAATGCCTTTAATGTCATCGAGGGACCATCCAATAGCGAGCGATGTTGTTGAATGACATTAATTAAGCGAGTGATGCGTCGCGGTTAATTGTGAAGAAAATAATAAGCGGGTGGCGACCATCGACATCAAAAGTACATGCGTATTTTAATTCGAGAAGGAAGTGGTTTTAATTCGGGGGCATGGAGTGGGTATTAAAGATTTTGAGGAAGGTCATCATCCATGTAGTATCTGAGGGATGATCATCCAAGTTACTAGACATCAACTTTGTTGTAGGGTCAATTAATAATGTCGACTCACAATAACTCATTTTACCGTTTGTATAATCATCGTCCTCAAACTCAGAGTCGCTAAAAGGAAAGAAATTGGTACACTTCATCCCGGGGAAAAGAGTTTGAAATACTCTGCCTGCGGAATCTTTGTCAATCAATTGACTTCACCATCAATGTCGGGGCTCGGAATTTGTTTCATTAACTTGAACACATTCACCTCGACCGAAAAGATTTCGAAGGACATGGTCATGGAACCATCTCGACGGTTAATAAGAGCATTAGCGATTTGGCAAGGAGCGGGCGTCCTAAGATGATAGGAATGGAATCACAAGCAACTTCTGTATCGAAATAACAAAGTCACGGGATAGAAGAATTCTTGGACTTTTACAAGGGCGTTTTCCACAATTCCTTTTGGATACTTTATGGAGCGATCACGCTAATTGTAGAGTCATGGTGGTAGGTTTGAGTTCATGAAGACCTAATTGTTTAAATAAATAATATGGAAGTAAGTTCACTTGTAGCTCTAGGTCCAATAAGCGATGGCCGGTGTATTTGTCACCTAAGGTGCATGGAACGGATTGGTCGACCGAGGTCCTTGTATTTTACAATACCATTGTGTTGGTGATGGAGGAAACCTGTTCGGTGGAGCGGCTTGTTGAGGAACATTAGTTCTCTTTTTGTGGTGCACATATCTTTTAGAAATTTTGCATGTTTTGGTAGTAATTTTAAAGGCATCGAGAAAAGGTAAGTTGATTGTTAAATTTTTGAAAAGTCTCTCAATTTCAGCAAAATTGTCATCAAGGTTTATTCTTTGCCAAAGCGTCGCAGGGAAAGCGGTGCCTTAGGTCGAAATTTAGCGAAGGGGTCTACTTTTTGTTTCCTACATTCGGAGGTGTTGACTTTGTTGTATCGGGGAATCTTAGTAGGTTCATTATTAGAACTAGAATCCTTGGAACCTTCTTTTTCCTTTGGTTGATCATCCGGCATCGTGATCGATTGTCTACGTTTTCGGATCGTAAAGTAGTGATTGCATGCACCTCACCTTGGTTGGTTGTGCTTGTACGAGGGGGGCATTGGTGAGTTCAAAGGCCGTGTTTTTTTGGTTTAGGGTTTGGAACTGCTTGTGCAGGAAAACGCCTTCGACTCTTTTTTCTTGCTTGATTGCTGAAGTGATTGTTGGATAGGCGTTAAAATTTGATTTGTTGGTTCATGTAAGCCAAGAAAGTCTCATTTGTTCTATCCGTAATGGTTGGCCCTTGAGTTGTGCAACAGGTAGTAGTTCTCGATTATTGCTTAGAAGTTGTTGATTATAGTTGGGATTTGGATTAATTTTGGAACAAGGCTCGGTTGGTGCGATAATTAGCATTGGAATTATTTTGAAATTGACCTTGTTGGTATTGTTGATTATTTCCTTGGCGGTATGGAATAAAATTATTGGTAGGTCGAGCGGGTGGATTAGCAAAACCGGGAGGAGCCCGTTTGTTGGCGGTTATTTTTTGGCCGAAATTAGGATGTTATCTCCATGGTGCATTGGGAATGTTGAATGCACATGCCTCCTCTGCTTGTTGGAAAGGAAACATATAACAAGGGACAATATGCATCGGGATGATCGGGGACTAAGACAAAGGACCACAAGGAGGCGGTGTCAGCGTTCATGACTGGTTTTGGTAGTTGATCGTTTACTTGAGCTGCAAGTGCATCTACTTTTTAGTTAGGATTCTATCAAATTTTTATTTCGGATCGGGTTTTACCTCAAAAAATAGATGTTGCTTTTGTAGCGATATCCTTTGATGATCTAGGCGGCTCGATGTTACCCGGTGTGTACCTTTTTTCGCTTGTTTTCAAGAAAGAGTATAAACTGTTTTCCGCGAGCTCTTTGTCCATGAAGCAACCTCCGTTCATTATATCAAGAGTTTCTTTTTGATGATCGCATTGGACCATTAAAGAAATGAGCGAACAAGGACGGACTTTTCTGGTTGGTGGTGAGGACATTCTAACGTAAGATCGATAAAAAGCGACTCCATGCTTCGTAAAAGGATTCATGAGGATTTTGGCGGAAGAATTGAATTTTTTGAAGCATTTCGGTTGTTTTCTCGAGTGTAAACCTGAAGCATGAAAGCTTGAACTAGTTTATTCCATGTGTATATGGATTGTGATTGTTGTCCCGCTAGCAGTTATTGACGCTTTTCCGCTAAAGTGAATGGAAACTTGATCGAAGCAGAGTTGTTCCTTAGAGGCTGGCGGATGATGAAATGTTGTTGCCACTTTGTTGAAGTCCACGAAGATGATTATGCGGTTTTAGTGCTCCAAACCATGATATATTGGTAACAAACTCAAAGCGTTTGGTGGGATCACGAAAATCACCGACAATGTCCTCTCCAAGTTTGATGCGGAAGAAGGTCCTTCCTGTAATGCGATATAGAAATCCGAGAGGGCTTCTCTGCTGGTGGAGGATGTCGGCCATAATGGCGAAGTTGATGGCGGACGAAGGATTATGATGAAGGTAATTAGCGGAAGAAGAACAATTTTTATGTGAGAACTTCTTAATTGCTTATCGATTATTTTTCGGACGATAGGTTTGTTCAATTTCTTTAGTAGAACCGGACCTTAATCTCATGCAAGCATAAAATTAGATCTAACTTACGAAGGAATTATGAGGACGAATTTTATTATTATCTTAAGCATTAGGGTTGAACAACATATGCCTAAAAGCTGCTTTAACGTAGCGGTGAAGCTAGGAATCGCATGCATAAACCAACGGACCGGTCACAAGATAGATATGAGGGAGGATTTCCGTGCAAGCGCGGTTCTAATTAAGTAACCTCAATCTTTCAAGTTTTCCTTGAACACCATTGGAATATGATTAAGATTTATGGAATTAAAATTTATGCAAGGTGGTATTAAATTAATTTTAATTTAATTTAATTTAATTTAATTTATTTTTATTTTTTTATTTTTATTTTTATTTTTTTAAAGATTTATGCAAGGTTTAAAATACAAACATACAAATACGATCTACTCATACAATACTAAGTGCAGTAGCATGTGAAGGTACTCTACTCATACGTATAGCTATACGAATAGGCAAGCTTGTGTCATCGATAAATATTTCCATACGCAGGCAAATATACATCATTAATAATACGTATATGTACGCTAATTTATAAATCGATATTAAATGATAAGTATATCCTTGAATGAGTTAATTTGAATCACTCATGCATTATCTAAATACCTTAGCATCTTTAATCTGATTATACATGCACGAGAATAGATGACAAAACTAAACATGCAAAGTATTATACCTAAACTAAAATACGACTCTTGTATTGCATAATAAATCGATTTCGACAATACTCATTGAGATTGCGGAATGTCCTATAGAGAGCGACTTTACCCCGTAGGTTTTAAAACAACTTACCCAACTCGGTTTTAACCCTCGTTGGAATGTTCTCTCTTTCTTGACAAAATCGACTTATTAGACAAGCACCGTTGATATTATCGTGAAACATCAGACATTTACCAAGCAACATTTATAATTGAAAGACATATACCCATGCTGTCTGGTACCATTAATATGTAAATATACATTCATATGCAATTCATGTCCGTGTAATCGTATATAAATATTTACGGTATCTTAATTTGATTCATGCATAATTGAGGCTAAAGCTTAAATAATAATCCATAAATTTTTCTAATACTATATACATGGCATACATGCAGAAAAACATAATAATAATAATATAAATAAATTACAATATCTTTGAAAATTGAACACTGTAGCTTCCAGCGTTTTAAAGATATGAAACAGAGGACGTTTGATTCGCCGACGCGATTAATCCCAAAGGATTATCGAATTTTCCGATCTTGTACCAAATATTTAGGCCTGAAAATGGATCAAGGTGGATCGGGGAGATCTTTGGTGGCTGAAAATGAGCAATAAGGAAGAAATTCACCTCAGGGGCGGGTCCCACGCTTCAGCGACTCCACCTGGCGCCGCTGGTCTTTTTTCGAATGACTTGAATTTTCACGGAAGTCTTATAATTTGCTACAATGATGTTTCCCAGTCCTAACTTTTGGAACTGGCGATGGAGCGAATTTTTTAGCGAACGAGGTTGTTTTCGAGGCAAAAAAATACGAAAAAAAAAAACAAAAAGCGTATCGAACTAGAAGGAAAGAAAGAAAGAGATGGGGGTTCCCCCCCGATTGCAACTTTCGGCTTTGTAGCCCAAGTTCTATGGCTTTAGAACCTTGTGGCGCCATTTGATATTAGCTTTTTATGACCACTTAGAGTTTAGAACTCTCTAAATTGAAGCAAAAAGAAATCAAGGTTCCTTACTCGCGTCTTCGTTGAGTAGAGTTGTAATTAGGATTGAACTACCTAAAGTATAGAACAACTACAAATTGGATGTTACAATAAGGGAACTAAGGAGTAAGGTTATAATACTAGGTTTCTTCCTAACAAACATTAAAGCAAAACATTTAAGTTTGAATCTAATTTCATAGAGTGATCAAACTAAGCTGCAATAATAACTGGGGTAGGGACGATATCTCCCACAATGCTAGTTCTTCTACAACAAAGAAAAAGCCGCCAAGATGTTTGAGATGAAACCCGATCCGAACTTAAAAATTTAATCAATCTCTAACTAAAAAGGTAGAGGCTATTTCGCTTCAACAAACGCCGATCCCCATCATGAATGTCAACACCAATCCATGTAATTTATGTTTGAGTCCAGAGCATCCCGACTCATATTGTCCTTTCCTTATGAACAACAACAAATACCAAACAAGATAATGTTTGCTCGATTAATAGTTTTCCTATTCCTAACCTGAGACAAACATCCCAACTTCAAATTGGAGAAATAATCAACAAGTAACACCTCCGTGGTTTAATAATCAAAATGTTAGGCAAGCAAACAATTATAACCAGGGCTCCACCAATGACAAGGACAAGGTCAGGGTAATTATAATAATTATAACAGCCAAGCGCAACCTGAACAAGGTCAAGCACAAGGTTAGGGTAATTATAATAATTATAACAATAATAATTATAATGCTAATAGTGGTATCGTTCTAGTAAATAATAACTATCAAACCCACCCCATTAATAATCAACGGACATAGTTCCCGGCACACAACCTATAGCTAACATTCTTCCACAACCGGATCATTCCGATACCTTTATGCAATCTCAACAACAACTTTTACAAGCCATCCAACTTTCCTTACAGCAGTTATCTCAAGAGAAAGTGCAACCCAAAGGTGTGTTTCCCGTGCCAATATAGCTAATCCTAAAACAACAAACACACCTTTGAGGTAAATGGTAATACTACTATGGAAAATGAAAACGTGGGTGAGCTAAATGTTATCTTCACTCTCCCATTCGGGAGAGTGCTTGATAACAAAGTAACTATGCCTATAGTTACCGCAGGTGTCCTTACACCGAGATTGTACTTGTACTAGATACGTAATAGAAACTAAAGAGCCTACCCCCGTAGAGGTACCGCTTAAACCACAACCTAAGAAATAGAAAGCAAATGTTAGACATCCAGTTGATCAATACGCTTAAATATAGAGAGAAATCACCGCTTCCCATAAATTAGCTATGTTAAACGTGGATACAAACTTCGACGAGATTAGGAAGTTTTAAAAAAATCTAATGATAAACTTACCTTTTCTCGACGCAATTAAAAATTACCTCACCATGCCAAGTTTCTCAAAGAGTTGTGCACTAAAAGGCGAAGACAAATATTCCTAAAGAGACTTTTAACTGAACAATTTCCAACTTTAACGAACACAATGGAATCGTTAAGTACAAGGACCCCGGGTCGCCCCACCGATCCCCACCTTTAGAGATTCCTACATGATTCTAATTACCACTTTACTAGACCGAGCCGAAAGTGTTAACTCAATCCCGTATTATCTATACAAACAAATAGGTCTACAAGAGATGCAACCTACTAAAATAACATTGCAATTAGCGGATCAATCAATTAAGTACCCTAAGGGTGTGGCTGAAAATGTGCTTGTTAAGGTCCAGGATTTCTACTATCCAGCTAATTTTGTTATCCTCGATACAGAAGTCGCTAACGACTCTATTTCGATCGTTTTAGGGCGTTCCTTCTTGGTGACTGCCAACGCGCTTATAAACTGCCGCGATGGGTCGATGTCCTTGTCTTTTGGCCATATTTCGGTTGAGGTAAATGTTTTTAAAATGATGAAATAGTTACCAGATTTGTCTATATATGGAGAGGTTAGCATGATCGAGAGCTTAGCTCAAGATTACTTTAATAACACGTTTCCAAAAAAGCATATGCTTAAATTCCTTTCTTTTGGAAGTTTAGATTTTGTCGATGACTCCTACATAGAGGAAGTCAACACCATCTTCAAGTCTACACAAATCGTAGACCCTTCGGTTGCTCCATATACAGAGTTTGAAGACCTGATGCCTAAGCAAGTATTCATTACTCAAGACGAGGACCCTCCAGAAGCATTTATCGATATTCCTCCCACCCCAGTGCTTAAACCTCTTCCTCCTGAGTTAAAGTATATTCAACTTGATCTGGAATGGTAGTCGATCCGAAGAATTATATCTTCTCTGCTATCTCTAAGGAGGAAGAGACACGGTTGATCGTGGTGATTAGGGAACATCGCTCGCGATTGGTTGGTCCCTAGCGGATTTAAGGAATTGACCTAATGTGTGCACTCATCGTATCTATTTCAGCATCATTTAAACACTACCATGAAAGAAGTGGTCGGGAAGAAGTCTTATGGTTACTTTCGATGCGGTATCATATACCCAATCTCGATTAACGGTGGGTCCTATTCATTCATGTAGTTCCAAAGAAATCAGGGATTACCATGGTACGTAATGCCAAGGGTGAATATGTTGCCACGCATGGCCCTATGAAATGGAGGATCTGTATTGATTACAGACGTTTAAATGCCATGACACGAAAGGATCATTTTCCTTTACCCTTTATAGATCAGATGCTTGAACGTCTAGATGGTCATGTTTTTTATTATTTTTTGGATGGCTACTCTGGCTATTTCCAAATTATTATTGATATTGATGACCAAGAAAAAGCTACCTTCACATGTCCTTTTGGAACATACGCCTATAAACGAATGCCTTTTGCCCTTTGTAATGCACCTGGTACCTTCCAGCGGTGTATGCTTCATATATTTAGTGACATGGTAGAGTATTTCATAGAAGTGTTCATGGATGATTTTTCTATCTATGGAGACTCTTTCACTGAATGCCTGTCTAAACTGTCTAAAGTTTTAACACGATGTGAAGAGAAGAGTCTCGTTTTAAATTGGGAAAAATGTCACTTCATGGTGAAAAAGGCATAGTACTAGGTCACATCGTTATCTAGTGATGGCATTGAAGTAGATAAGGCCAAACTAGATAAGATAGCGACTTTACCTATACCACGGACTGTCCGCGTGATATTAGAGCCTTTCTAGGCCATGTGTTTTTATCGCCGTTTTATCAAAGATTTTTGAAAATAGCTAGACCCTTTAACTAATCTGCTTTTAAAGGAGGCCATCTTTGATTTTAATTTTAACCGTAAACAGGCTTTTGAAACTTTAAAAGTCACCTTTAACTTTCGCACCCATTATACAGCCTCGATTGGTCTAAACCTTTTCGAACTCATGTGTGATGCTAGTGATTATGCAGTTGGTGCTTGTTTTTTGGGACGTAAAACTAGATAATAAATCCACTGTTTATTTATTATGCTAGTAAAATTCTAAATGATGCTCAAAGGAATTATACAACTACTGAAAAGAATTCTTAGTCAGTCGTTTATGCTTTAGATAAGTTTTGTCCTTATTTGGTTGGTTCTAAGACTCTAGTTTACACGAACCATGCACCCTTTAGGTACCCTCTTGCTAAGAAGGATGCTAGCGCAGATTGATCCGATGGATTCTTCTCCTATAAGAATTCACATTAGAAATAAAGGACAAACGAGGGGTCAAAACGTAGTTGCCGACCACTTATCTAGACTTACAAATGACGATGATAGTGATTCGACTCCATACCAAACTCTTTTTTGGATGAGCATCCAGATGCTATTTTTTCGCACCATGGTATCTTTGACATTGTGAATTATTTAGCGTCTGATGTTATTCTTTATGATTGGTTAAGAAATGAACGTAAGAAGTTCTTGGCTAAAGTTAAGCTATACTACTTGAGCCTTTACCTTTTCAAGTATTGTCTTGGGATCGATTATTCGTCGCCGTTGTATTCCCCAATGGGAATATAATGAGGTTCTCTCATTCTGCCATGACAAAGAGTGTGGTGGCCATTTTAGTGGTATAAAAATAGCTGCTAAAATTCTTCAATGTGGGTTTTTATTGGCCCTCTCTTTAAAGATACCCAAGTATATTGCAAGACGTGCATTTGTTGCCAACAACTTGTGCGAATCACGAAGCGTAATATGATGCCATTGAATCCAATATTAGTGGTAGAAATTTTTGATGTATGGGGCATTGATTTCACGGGTCCCTTTCCAGTTTCCCACGGTTTCATTTATATTTTAGTCGTCGTGGACTACGTGTCTAAATGGATAGAAGCCATGGCTTGCCGTAGCAATGACCATACGACAGTTGTGTTTTTTGTTAAAGAATATATTTTCTGTTGATTTCGCATTCCAAAAGCCATCATTAGTGATGGTGGAACACATTTTTGCAACAGAGTTGTTGCATCTCTAGTGAAAAAGTATGGAGTTACATATAAAGTAGCAACTCCGTATCATCCACAAACTAGCGGACAAGTAGAAGTTTATAATAAGGAAGTCAAAAAGATATTAGAAACAACTGTAAATCCTGACAGGAAAGACTGGTCAAAGCATCTATCTGATGCCTTATGGGCTTATAGGATGACTTTCAAAACTCCTATAGGTATGTCTCCCTTTAGACTTGTATTTGGAAAACCTTGTCATTTGCCCGTTGAATTGGAGCACCGTGCTATGTGGGCTATAAAAAACCTTAACTTCAATGTCGATGAGGCGGGTGTCAAGCGCAAGTTGCAATTGAATGAGCTTGAAGAAATCCATAGCAATTCTTATGATCTCGCGAAGGATTATAAAGCTAACATGAAACGTGTTCATGATAAGCAAATCTTGCGGAAAGAGTTTGTGGTAGGTCAAAAAGTCTTGCTTTACAACTCCCGTCTATATATTTTTCAAGGGAAATTAAAAATCGGTTGGTCTAGTCCTTTTCTGGTTACTGAAGTCACCCCTCATGGGGCAATCACCTTGGTAAATCCCAAGGACAACAGTACCTTTCAAGTCAATGGCCAATGGTTGAAACATTTTCACGAGCTATTGTCCCCTGATGTAGAGGAAGTCCTCTTACAGGACCCTGTCTATGAGGACTGACCTTTTTCATTGGCGTACTTTCTTTCATTTCTATATATTGGTAAGTGCACCATTTAGGTAATCGGGCCCTCCTTATGGAGTGTGTGGTTGTAAGTACGGATCCTAAGTCCACGCTAAAACATAATTCACGTTTTCCACTCTTGCATGTTTTCTCGATTTTGAGTCATGTTCTTTTATGGTGTGAATTATGCATTTATTGCTTTATTATTTTTCTTATATTAAACCTTATTCATAAAAATAAAAATTATTACAATCATACAAAATAGTAATTTCGAAGTCTCGAATCGACTTTAAAAGACCCATTTTTAAAACAAATTTTCAAACTCTGTTCTCTAAAATTTGTTTGGGGTGGGATATTCATTTTTTTGTAATGGATTGTTCGACTTTCCATTTGTGTTGCTTAGGCTGTTTAATCGTATTTCGATTCAGGGTGACATTATCTATGAATTTAGAGCTCATTCGTTCGCATAACTTACATCATGCACGTAATTCAAGGCATTTTCCATCTTCTTATATGTCATCCATGATTGGAATAAGGTGTTTTATGGATCATTGGATTGGAAATTCTCTCCTGATCATTTCCATAGCTCATTCGCAAAAATTGGACCGGTAACGAAGTGGCAATTTTAGTTTGAAGTTGTGCGAAAAATCGACAAATTTCAAAAAATTGAATTGGGCTTGGGCCAATCTTGACGCACGTGCGCCCCCTTCATCCCAAACCAAAGCAGTCGTGAGTTAAGCTTCATTTCCGCCATTACCAAGCTTCCAAACCTAAAATAATAATAATAAAAAAAAAAAAATCACACCCAAGCCAATAAATTAAAAACACCCCAAATCTTCTTCAATTCATTCCCCCACCAATTCCCACCACCAATCATTAGAAAAAAAAAAAAAAAAATTTGTGGAATTTGAACTACCGTGCCACCACCACTGTTTGGTTGGTGAGGTTGTCTCAAACTCCATCCCCACATTCAAGTTAAACCCCCACATCGTCCCAAATCTTAAAATGGCTCAAAGACGTCGGATTTTGCCGGAGCACGCGTTTACTGCCGACCACTTCGCGCCATTTTACGGTGATGAAATGGTTAGGTGAGAATGGAGTGGTTTGTGGTACTCGACAGAGGATTTTTACCATGAAGATTTGGTCCAACAGTTTTATAGGACGAGGGAGTTAGATGGGAATAGGATTTTTGTTAAGGTGGTCGGGGGAGGAGAGAAGTATCTATTGGGTTCTTAGTCGAGATTTTGGGCATTCCGCTTAGACACTATCTCAATGCCACACTACATGATTCCCAATTTACTGGGGTCGAGCCGTTGATGAATGCGATCGTTACTTAGTGGAACCGCAATGCGAGATCGCATTGTGTTTCGCCAAATCTCTCGAACCAACCAAATGGATGTAGCTCGGTGGATTGGTAGGAATGTCATGGGGAAGGAGAAAGTCGGTGACATCGGGCTGAACTGCCTTCACATTCTATGGATACTCCAAGAGCGTATACGAAGTTCGTATTTTTTGGAGTTTTGGATAACATGATTAGGGGAGTTGGGAAGAGTATTGCACCTCTCCCTATTTTGATAACTAAGATCATGATGACCTTGAGACCGACTTCGACTTTCGATAGGATTTGCCAAAAGGAGCACCAAATCCTCATATTTATATGGAGTGTATCCGAGAGAGTTTGGAGGTTGCCCGGGCGAAGTGAGGGTAGTCGAAGAGGATGATTCAGAGGACAAGGATGACACAAAGATGTTTTGATGCCGATGCCTTGGAGAGGTGTAGGTCGGATCTTGAGAACGATGACTGCGGATTCATCGTGGCATGCATTCTCTCAATAATATTTGTGAAGACCTCCTAACCCCAAGCAGGCTACCATGTATCATAACTTTGAGACTCGTGCCCAGCACGAGGATGAGCGGTGGGAACAGACGAGGGCAGAGATGGAAGCTCAGCGCATGTTCTGAGACGATATGCTTGCACGCTTTCCACCCCAGGGAGGTGCTTCTTCTGAGGAGCAGTCTGTGAGGCACGAGCGTCGTCGCCGCAGTACTGATGGCTCTGGCCCATCAGGAGCTCAGGAGACATTACCTTCCCATGTCCCTTCCACTACCAGCAGCGAGTGGTTTAGGAATATTATGAGTTGATGTTGTTTTGTATTTGCTTTTTATTTTAGAACGGATGTTAATTTATGAATTCCGTATTTAATTTTGAATTTGGTTGTTAAATGTTGTTTGAATTTCTGTTTTAATATAATCCGGTTCTCTTTAAATTGTGCATTGTTTTTATAATTAATCCCACCTTCCCGAATTGTTTGGGGGTGGTATTATGTATTCTAGCATAATTTTTTATATGATCCTCTGGTTTAAAATTTGTGTTGGAGTGAGGGTTGAGAATATTGCCGATATGGGCATCACTATGAATAGATATTGTGATAGGATGAAACCTCGATGAGTTAGGCAGTATCTATCCTAAATTCAACCTAAAAGGTATTAGGTTTGTTTTGGAATAGAGAATATGGGTTGCTTCCATTTTTGGGTTTGGAAATTTTTGTTTCCGCAAATTGCCTTAAAACTTTTGGTAACTTCCCCGATTCGCTTTTAGCAACTTAAAACCTATAAAAACTTCATTCATTCTACACTCACAACCCACACAACACCTCACTTTCATCTCTCACCTTTCACTCCCACGATTCCCATCTTTTTATCCATTTTAGCACCATCAAGACCGAGAGCCAGTGCTTGCCTGAGGAGGAACACGACCCCTCCAGGCACCTTCCTCGGCAGAATTTCATCAGAGCTTGACCCGTACCCATCCCAGGCACAATGTGAGTGTGACCTGCGCCCAAGTGCCTAGAACTCAAAAATCACCAAGGCGCACCCCGCGCCTTATCCGCATAGGTGGAGCACCTCCTCGTGAGAACCCGTGAGGCAAGAAAAACACCAATTTTTGTGGGTTGTTCCAGATCCTTCGCAGCTATTCCAAATGAGTTTATTGGGGATGACATTCCCTCAGATCATACCGAAAACAATCTTTCTAAAACTTGTTCCAAAGTGACACCTATGGTGCGTGGTTTTGCAAAGTGATCATTCTAGCAGGATGGGAGCCACTATTGGTAAGTCTTGATGAACTTTATTCTCCCGCACTTACATCTTATTTTTATGATAATTGTAAGTTCTTTGATAGACCAGATGGAGAACAATTGTTCTCCATCACCATCGGGAATGAACCAATGGAAATTACCAGGTTCTTGTTTGCCTTTGCTCTCAGACTTGCTATGCCCGCTGAAATACAAGACTCATGGGCCTATTTGGTAGATAATATGTACATCTATAACTATGAGGATTTGCATGAGCATTATGGGGCAGGAATCTTTTGGATAGAGGACCAAGGGGAATATAACGTCGCCCTTGGTAGCCTGTCCATGAACGTGGGCACGGTGATGTTTTTTATAATGCTAAACATATTAGGGGAGTGGCATTTTTCTTCTGCGAATGACGCCGCCACTTGCAACGTTTTCCTTGCTCTAGCTGAGGGATGTCTGCTATATGACCTTCCCAAGACATTAATGCCTAGTTTAGCACGAGCCCAGAACACGAGGCATAAGTATATTCTTATGCCTGTTTTAGTTTGCCGTATTATGCTTTGTTTCTTCCCTGTTTTTTGTGCCCATTACACGGATCGGGTTGGGGTCGACACTGTGAGTCCCACCAATTCTATTATTCGATCTTTCCATGCAATGATTTGGCCAAGATGGCAGGTGCAACCTCATTTGGTTGCCCCCTAAACCCCACCCGACCAAGTGACGCTTGACAGGTTAGCTATAGTAGACAATAAGTGGCGTGAAGCATGGCAAATTACCATGGTGTGGCAGGATGCGAATGAACCTCATTTCTTCATTAAGGATGAGGAGAAAAATGCTTAAAAGGGAGTTAAGGTTAGTTTTTATTTCAGTTAGTGTCTGCTTATGTCCCAAGCAATCTATTTCTCATTAACCCCATAACGGGTGCGACTCTTGGGAGACTTTCATACGGTTTTTTTCTTTCTATATTAATATGTTTAACATTATTTTCCGGATGCTCCGAATTTCACGCGTTTCAATGGTATTTCTCTACTAGTTTATTTAATTACTTTGAAGACAAAGCATATTTTTTTAGGACACTTTAGGAATATTGGTATTGTTTTTTTCTCTATGCTCTTAATAATCTAGAAGTCTCAATGTAACTTTTACATTATAATAGTTTTAGAAACTTAGGCTAATATTTAGGTAATAATCCTTTGCATCTATCTATAAATATGTTACATGAGTATCTATGATTGTTGGTAGTAAGTTTAAAATCTAGGCTAGAATACTTATTCTACAAATCCTGTGAGAATATAGCCTAAAAGCCTTATATGAGTGAACATTTGAGAAATGACACTGATAAGAGCCCAAAACTGTAGTTTTAACCCCTTAATAATCATACTGTTAGACCAATTATGTGAATAATAAGTAAGAGTTAATACTGATTACGTGTTTTTATGCATTTCAGGCTTCAAAGTCCATTATGTGCAGAAATGTGCCACTTTAGCGAGATAAAGGAGCAAAAGTCAGCAGAACTTCCGAATGCCATATCTTTGGACTCGGACCTCGGATTGAGGCCTACCTTATGTCAAAACGACCGGCTCGGAAAGAGCTTTGCAATGGTCCAAGCCTTGACCCAATCAGAGGAGCAGAAGTGGACGAAAAGTCTGTGGAAGCCAACTGCAGCTGAAGAGGCCTTTTTGAATTTGAAAAGAATTGGGTTTTGGGCCCGATTCTCTGCCCAACCCATGGCTCCAAGCCCATGCACGAATTTTGGATCTGGATGTATAAAACAAAAGCTTAGCTCTTTGTTAATGGTAGCTAGTTAGACCTAAATTAAGATATAGAATTCTAGATCTAGTTTTATTAATTAAATTAAGTTTTAGTTCCATTTAAATTCTTGTTTTAGATTAAATCTCTGAATCATTGTTCTTGATTGATTAGATAAATAAAGTAGTATTTTTATCAAGTTCGAATTTGTCATTTCCATTTTAGATCTAAATTCAATTCTTGTCATTGTTTTATTCCAGCCATTAAATTAGATTCATTATTGCTAAATTAAGTAATTCTCAATTTCTCACATTATGTTTAGTTTAGATTCAATGGTAAATGTTAGATTGATGACTCAAGGCTAAACCTCCATTAGAGGGGTTGATGAAGCCTTGATGAAAACTTAGTTGTTTAGTATAGAAACATTGTAGAATCTATTCCACTATAGAAGGTCGTGTTTATTACATGAGAATGGGTGGGCAACCTCACATGCTAGTTAGTACTTGGTAGAAATGCCATGAAAACTAGGGATTAGACTCGGATTTTTGCCGGTGAAAACGTAAGAATCGAGATACCACAATCTATGCTAGGTCATTAAGTTAGATTCGAGGTGGATTCGATTCCCCTCTAATTCCTTTATCTAGAGTCAAACAATAGTATTTCCATAGCATTTGTAGTTAATTTCTAGTAATCATCTTAATTAAGTATCGTGAGTATAATATTTAAGAAAGCTCTCATTGACTTAAGGGCGACTAGTTAGACTTAGAAAACAATCCGTGCTAGAGAACTAGGAGTGGAACGAACTTCGTACTCCATTTAGTGCAATTCGCATTGAGAGTAGAAGCTTTGATATTAGACACGTAAAAGGATAAGTTTAGTTTACTTACGTTTGGATTCATCGCTCATTTAAATAGAGGTAAACTACTCATTTTACATTTATCAAATGGCTTTGCCATCTTAGTTGCATTTTAGCATCGTTTTCTTTGTAGAAGTAGTTAGTTATTTAAGTCCCATTAAACCCACCCACCCTTGTTTGATTCATACCGTGGTTGCCGTTTCAGTTTGGAAAAATTCCGAAAATAAAATACAGCGAAAGCCAAAAAGAAAGCGCGACCAGCGCTATCTTCTTGAATTCTCAATTACAATCGAAGGCCAGCTTCAAAAGAGCTGACCATCGCTATCTTCATCGGAGGTCGATTTACTTACTGCGAAGCGCCGGCGCGCAATCTTGGCCGCGCCTTCAATCGAAATTTCAGGGATTTCCACGGTTTGATTCGAACCCGAAGTTGTCAAGCTTTTCGGTGTTCTAATCTCTTATATACACCAACACGCTGCATAACAAGACGCTATTCATAAAAGCGAAACAAGGGCGCTATCAGGTATTCCTTTCTTCCATACCTCGCATTTTCCAGTTAGAGGTTTTTTTACTAGTATATCAGAATTGTTTGGAGTGTGGCATGTTTAGTTAAGCTTAACTTAGTCTTGCATGAGATTAAGGTCTGGTCGAACAAAAACAACAAACGTAATTACACCACAACAAACAAGTCTATCTAGTACACCACCCACGACACCTCTAACTACTATCACACACACCATACCTGACATAATGGCTGAAGAAAGAGAGACTCCTCTCTCCGACTTTTACAAAGCCTTGAGCGATAGCCCTAAGTCTTGCATCGTTCTAGCAGACCCAACGGGGGATTTTCGAATCCCCCCAAATATATTTAATCTGTTACCCGTTTTTCATGGGTTAGACCATGAAAAACCCTATCAGCACATGCGTAGGATTGAACAAGTCCTTACAACATTCCACCATCCTACGGTTGGTACGGAACAGATTAAACTAAGGGTATTTCCTTTCACATTAGCCGATAAGGCGGCGTCTTGGTTAACTGCCCAAGCGCCTAATTCTGTGGACACGTGGGCTAAACTTGTTCAGCTGTTTATGGAACATTTTTACCCACCCCTAAAGACGGATGAAATGCTTTCCAAGATTCATTTCTTCCGAAGAACCCTCATGAATCATTTTACGAGGGCATGGAATCGTTCACCGATCTCCTTATAGAGTGTCCACACCATAACCTAGCAAAAGACACGTTAGTTCGTGCCTTTTTCAAAGGACTTCAACATCACCATAAAGAAGTCCTTGACATAATGAATGGGGGTAGTTTCCTAAGTAAAGGAGCCTCGGAGGCTTACAAATTTTTAGAAGACCAAACTAAACGGAATAATAATGGGGAGTGATGATATCCCCGCCCGCTAGTTCTTCTTCAACCTTGATCAAGGCCGCCCGGTATGTTTGAGAATAAAACCCATCCGAACTTAAAAATTTACTCGAATCTCTAACTAAAAAGTTGAGGCTATTTACGTTCAACAAAAGCCTATCCCCGTCATGAATGTAAACTCCAACCCATGTAATTTCTGTTTGAGTCCGAGCACCCGACAATTATTGTCCTCTAGCTTATGAACAACAACCACTAGACCAAGATAATGTTTACTCTATTAATAACTATCCTATTCCTAACGCCGCTTGAGACAAAGATCCCAACTTCAAATTGGAGAAATAATCAACAAGTAACACCTCCGTGGTATAATAATCAAAACGTTAGGCAAGCAAACAATTATAACCAAGCTTCACTTAGACAAGGACAAGGACAAAGTCAAGGGAATTATAATAATTATAACAACCAAAGCGCTTGACCTAGGCAAGGTCAAGCACAAGGTCAAAATAATTATAATAATTATAATACCAATAGAGGTATCGTTAGGTTAATAATAATAACTATCACAACCCACCCATAAATAATCAACGAGAGATAGTTCAAATCGCACCACCCGTGACTACTACACCTACACAACCGGATCGTATCGGCGCCTTTATACAAGTTACCCAACAACTTTTCCAATCAATGACTAAATCAAACTAACGGATCTTACAATCAATAAATCGGGGCATACAACGGTTAGCCCAAGAGAAAGCCAAACCAAAAGGCGTGTTTCCGGTCAAGCTATACCAAACCCTAAAACAAAGAAACCGCGACCTTTGAGGTAAACGGTAATTCTAGTGCGGAAACTACAATCGTAGGTGACCTAATGCCATCACCACTCTCCGCTCGGAAGAGTGGTTGATAACAAAAATGCTTGCTCCTATAGTTACCCCATCGGTTACTACCTACACCGGATATCGAACTAGATACGAAATAGAAACCGAGGAGCCTACCATGGTAGAGGTACCGGTTAAACCACAACCAAAGAAACCGAAAAGCCAAGGTTACACCGCGACAAGTAGAGCCATATCGCGAGAAATATAGAGCGAAACCACCGTTCCCTCAAAAATTAGCCATGCTAACTAGGGATACAAACTTTGAGGAAATTAGGAACGCGTTTTCAAGAATCTAACGATAAACCTCCCTTTTCTCGAAGCTATTAAAAGCTTCCTAACCACGCTAAGTTTCTTAAAGAGTTGTGCACTACTAGGCGAAGAAAGGCGAACATACCCAAAGACGCCTTTTAACTGAGCGGTTCCCCAACTTTATCCGAAAAATAATGGAATTGTTAAGTACAAGGACCCCGTCGCCCCATCAAAATGCACCTTAGGAGATTCCCACACGACGGACGCTTTATTAGACACGGGGGCGAGTGTTAACTTACTCCCGTATTACTTGTATAAACAAATAGGTCTACAGAAATGCAACCTACAAAAATAACGCGTTGCAATTAGCGGACGGTCAATTAAGTATCCGAAAGGGGTAGTGGAAAACGTGCTTGTTAAGGTTCAGGATTTCTACTATCCTGGCTGATTTTGTTATCCTCGATACGAAATTCGCTAATGACTCCGTCTGCGATCATCTTAGGGCGCCCTTCTTGGCAACCGCCAATGCGCTTTATAAATTGTCGCGATGGAAAGATGTCCTTATCTTTTGGCCATCTTTACCGTCGAGAGGTAAATGTTTTAAAATGATGAAACAGTTACTAGATTAGATCTATAGATGGGGAGGTTAGCATGATCGAGAGTTTAGCTCAAGATTATTTTAACAACACGTTTCGACGAAACAATATGTACAAATTCCTTTCTTTTGGAACTTCTGATTTTGTGAATGACTCCTACTTAGAGGAGGTCAACACCATCCCGAGTCCACACCAATTGTAGACCCGTCGGTTTGCTCCATATACTGAGTATGAAGACTTGCTACCTAAGCAAGTATTCATTACGCAAAGATAAGGACACTTATGAAACATCAACGGGACGGTCATCCCACCCGATTCTTAAACCTCTTCCCCGGAGTTAAAATATATTCAACTTGATCCGGATGGTAGTCACCCGATAATTATATCTTCTCTCGCTAACTAAAGATGAAGAGACATCTTTAATAAGGGTGATTAGGGGAACATCGGTCTGCGATTGGTTGGTCCTTAGTGACATTAAGGGCATCGACCCTAATATGTCCGCACTCATCGTATACATTTGGAGGATAACGCGAAGACTTCTCGCGAACCTCGGTGTCGCTTGAACCCCCGCCATGAAAGAGGTGGTTAGGGAAGAAGTCTTGCGATTCGGATCGCGGGTATTATATACCCAATCTCCGATAGCGAATGGGTAAGTCCCATTCATGTAGTTCCTAAGAAGTCGAAATTACCATGGTGCGTAGCGGGAAGGGGTGACTATGTTGTCACTCAAGGTCCTATGAAATGGAGAATCAGATATTGATTACGACGCGTTTAAATGCTATGACCACGAAAGGATCATTTTCCCTTACCATTTATAGATCGATGCTTGAACGTCCGGCCGGTCATGCCTTTTATTGTTTCTGGATGGCTACTCGGCTATTTTCAGATTATTATTGATATTGATGACCAAGAAAAGACAACCTTCACATGTCCCTTCTAACATATGCCTATAAACGCGAATGCCTTTTAGCCTTTGTAATGCTCCGGTACCTTCCAAATGTGTATGCTTCATATATTTAGTGACATGGTAGAGCGCTTTATGGAAGTTTTCATGGACGATTTTTCTATCTATGGAGACTCCTTCACAGACTGTTTGTCTAACCTGTCTAAGGTTTTGACACGGTGTGAAGAAAAGAGCCTCGTTTTAAATTGGGAAAAGTGTCATTTCATGGTCAAAAAAGGTCATAGTACTAGTTCATATTGTATCTAGTGATGGTATCGAAGTAGATAAAGCCAAACTAGATAAGATAGCGACCCTACCTAAACCACGGACTGTCCGGTGAGATTAGAGCCTTTCTAGGCCACCTTGAGGTTTTATAGGCGGTTCATTAAAGATTTTTTCGAAAATAGCTAGGCCTTTAACTAACCTTGCTTTTTGAAGGATGCAATCTTTGATTTTAATTTTAACTGTAAACAGGCTTTTGACACCTTAAAAGCCCCTAACCATCGCACCTATTATCTGCCTCTGATTGGTCAAAACCTTTCGAACTCATGTGTGATGCTAGTGACTATGCAGTTGGTGTGTTTGTCTTGGGACGAAAACTAGATAATAAGTCCACTGTTATTTATTATGCTAGTAAAACTTTAAACGATGCTCAACGGAATTATACAACTACTGAAAAAGAATTCTTAGCTGTCATTTATGCTTTAGATAAATTTAGTCCTTATTTGGTTGGTTCTAAAACTTTAGTTTACCGCGGACCATGCGAGCCATAGGTACCTTCTTGCAAAGAAGGATGCTAAGCATAGATTAATCCGATGGATTCTTCTCCTGCAAGAGTTCACATTAGAAATAAAGGACAAAAGAGGGGTCGAAAACGTAGTTGCCGACCACTTATCTAGACTTACAAATGACGATAGTAGTGATTCTGAGTCCATACCTGACTCTTTTCCTGATGAGCATCTGTATGCTATTTTTTCATCACCATGGTATGCGGACATCGTAAATTATTTAGCGGCTGATGTTATGCCTCATAATTGGTCAAGAAATGAACGTAAGAAGTTCTTGGCCAGAGTCAAGTTATACTATTGGGATGAGCCCTACCTTTTTAAGTATTGTGCGGATCAGATTATTCGTCGTTGCATTCCCCAGTGGGAATATAATGAAGTTCTATCCTTCTGCCATGACAAAGAATGTGGTGGCCACTTTAGTGGAATGAAAACAGCCGCTAAAGTTCTTCAATGTGGATTTTATTGGCCTACCCTTTTTAAGGATGCCCAAGTGCATTGCAAGACGTGTATTCGTTGCCAACAACTTGGGCGAATCACGAAGCGTAATATGATGCCTTTAAATCCAATCTTGATAGTAGAAATTTTCGATGTTTGGGGTATTGATTTCATGGGCCCTTTCCTGTTTCCCCACGGTTATATTTATATTCTAGTTGCGTGGACTCGTGTCTAAATGGATAGAGGCCCTAGCTTGCCGTAGCAATGACCATAAGACCGTAGTATTTTTATTAAAGAATACATTTTTCTGTAGGTTTGGCATTCCTAAAGCCATCATTAGTGATGGGGAACACATTTTTGCAACATGAGTTGTTGCATCCCTAGTGAAAAAGTACGGAGTTACACCTGAAAATAGCAACTCCTTATCATCCACAAACTAGCGGACAAGTAGAAGTTTCTAATAGGGAAATCAAAAAAGATTTTAGAAACAACGATAAACCCCGATAGGAAAGACTGGTCGAGGCGTCTATCGGATGCCTTATGGGCATATAGAACTGCTTTCAAAACTCCTATAGGTATGTCTCCCTTTAGACTTGTATTTGGGAAACCATGTCATTTGCCCGTTGAATTAGAGCACCGCGTGCTCGTGGGCTATAAAAGCCTTAATTTCAATATTGATGAGGCGGCCAAACGCAAGTTACAATTAAATGAGCTTGAAGAAATCCGTGGCGATTCTTACGATCTCGCCCGAAGGATTATAAAGCCAACATGAAACGCGTGTTCATGATAAGCATATCCTAGCGTAAAGAGTTTGTGGTCGGGACAAAAGGTTTTGCTTTATAACTCCCGCCTACATATTTTCCCTGTGGAAACTAAAACCCGTTGGTCTGGTCCTTTTCTGGTTACTGAAGTCACCCCTACGGGGCAATTTACCTTGTTAAATCCCAAGGACAACAGTACCTTTCAAGTTAATGGTCAACGGTTAAAACATTTTCACGAACTTTTGTCCCCTGATGTGGAGGAAGTCCTTTTACAGGACCACGCTATGAGGATCCGACCTTGTCATTTGGTGTACTTACTTTCATTTCCATATCTTGATAAGTACACCATTCAGTAACCGGCCCTCCTTATGGAGTGTGTGGTCTGTAAGTACGGATCCTAAGTCCACAGTTCACATAATTCACGTTTTCCACTTTCGCATGTTTTTCTCGATTTTTGAGTCATGTTCCTCTATGGAGTGAATTATGTATTTATTGTTTTTCGTGTTTCTTATAGTAAACAAATAAAAATAAATTAAAATTCATAAAAATCATAGACATAGCAATCCAACAAGTCTTGGGAATCTGACTTTAAACGACCCGCGTTGTAAACAAATTTTGTGGTTAAAAATTTGTTTGGGGGTGGGAAATCAGTCTTTCCATCCGGATTGCTCGAACTTTCTAGTTGTGTTGTTTAGGTCCATTAGTATAGTTCATTTGGGTTGACGTTATCAAATTTAGTGTTCATTCGTTCGCATAACTTACGTCATGCACGCACTACGAGGCGTTTTCCACTATCTTATTCGTCACCCCCGGTTGGAATCGAGTGTTTTATGGATCATTGGATTGGAAATTCTCTCCTGATCATTTCCATATCTCATTCGCAAGAATCGGACCGATAACGGCGGAAATCTAGTTTGAAATTATGCTTAAAAATCGACAAAAGTCGAAAAATACGAATTGGGCTTGGGCCGACTCGCGCTCACCTAGAGCGCGCCCGCGCCCCCCTTTCCAAAACCAAATCGCGATCTTCTTCTTCTCCAGCCGCTTGACACAAAGTATAAATCCAAACCCTAGCAACCCAAATAAAAAAAATAAATAAATAAATAAAAATAGAATACATTCAAATAGAAAGACCACCCAACCCCCATTGTCAAACACCAACACAATCTCCAACCGTTTCCACCAACAAACCACCAACCAATTCGAGTTTCGAACCTGCCGCCGAACCTACCATAACCACCACTGTTGGTTTGGTTAGTTTTCATCAAACTCGCATCCACCACCATCTACAAAACCCCAAATCGATTAAATAACTTCAATGGCTAACGACGAGAGAATTCTGCGGAAAATGTGTTTGCTTCCGATAGGTTTAAGCCATTTTATGACGCTGGAGATGTTTAAGAGAAATTGGAACGGACTGTGGTATTGAATGGAGGATTTCTATCACTTTGATTTGGTAGAACAGTTTTATAAGAAACGAGAAGTGGAGGGAAATAGGATTTTCATTAGGATAGCAGGAACGCGGAGGGAAGTTACGAGACAGTTGTTGGCTGAGCTATTAGGAATCACCCCTGTAACCAACCTAGATACGACCATTCAGGAATCCAAGAATACTGCAGTTCCTGTTTTGATGAAAGATACGGTCATAGAGGGTGAATACAATACGATATCTCATTGCGTTCGCCAGACGACCCTGAGAACCAATCAACTGGCTGTCGCTCAGTGGATTGGTAAGAACGTCCTCGGGAAAGACAAAGTCAGCGACATCGGACTTCATTATGCGCGTTCTCTCTGGAATTTGCAAACGGAAGGAGTATAATTTCTGCATCCTTGATTTAATTTTGAATGTGATTAGAGGAGTGGGAAAGAGCATAGCGCCTCTTCCCGTATTGATCACTAAGATTATGCTCTCATTTAGAGCCGTCGCTAGATCTGTTCCTATTAAGATCAAATTGCCCTCTAATGCGAGTATTTATAAGGAATGCATTCAAAAGACTTGGCCGTTGTCTGCAGAGACGGAAGTTGAGTCGGATAATGTAGGGGAAGATATGACATGGTTGGTTGAGGATAATTTTGATAGTCATACTTCTAATTTAGAACGATTGATAATGCTGCAAACTGGGTTGCGATGCAGTTATCATATCTGTGAAGACATTAGACATAGACAAATTGTAATTCGAAATAAGCAAACGAACTTTCAGACGAGAGTTGAAATGCTCGAAAGGGGTCAGCAAGATATATTGTTTAACTTGGAGGTTATCCACAATAATCACCAAGCCCGAATCACGATACTCAAGACCGAGATGGAAGCCGGTATACTTGTTTCAGAGGATAGATGCTTTGCGACGCGATGCCACTTGTGGATGAGTCTGTCTCACCGGTGAGTCGAGGGCATGAAGCGTCGTCGCCCTTGAGGCCGGATGGCTCGAAGCCATTCGACACCACAGAGCCGATCTCCATCTCGGGGACCATCTTCTTCACTGCGCCTAGGTGTGCACCATCGATTATTGTCCTTTAATTACATTGTTTTTATTGTTTTGTTAGTGGAATTTTATTTCAAAGAGTTAGATTTGAGTATTAAGTTGTTTGTTTTAGATTGCTTGGATTTCATATTATTTTAATATAGTTTATTTTGATTATCTTTCGTATAGTTGTCTTGGAGTAAAAGTTGAAAATTAGGCCGATACCGGCATATCTATGATTTTTTTGTAGCGGTAGCATGATATGTAGGAGAGTTTAGAAGTTACTATTCTAAACCAAGTTTAAAAGATACCAGGGTTGTTAGGAAATCAAAGACATGGTTAGTTCCGTTTTTGGGTTTGGCAGTTTCCTATTCCGGAAATTGCCTTAAAACAATTTGGCAACTTGCCGATTCATTTTGGAAATCCAGAACCTATTTAAACTTCCATCATACTACACTCATAACCCACACTACACCCCACAATCATCTTTCACTTTTCACTCCAGCCCTTTTTCTAGTTTTTTTCTTGTTTTTTTCTTAGAAACTCACTTTACTCACTCCACGAAGCCTGGCCAGCGCAGAGCGACTTCGCCCTACTTTCTTGTAAATCGAAAATTCACTAGAAGCGCCACGCTTGAAGTAAGCGCGACCAGCTCTAACACCAAAAAAAATCACGGCGCCGCTTCAAGTAGAGCGACCAGCTAAAACAACAGTAATTTCAAAAACCAAAGCGCGACTCGGCGCTCTATCTGGCGCCAGCGCCCTCTTTAGTAAACACAGAATTTTAGATTTTCTGAGGTTCTTCCGTGTTTTTCACAGCTATTCTACAAAGTAGTGTTGAGATGACACCACCTATAGTCATTCCCGACAGTCTTTTGAAGACTTGATGGGAACCTATACCTATGGAGCATCGTTCGCCGGCCGGATCTTGCGATTAGGATGGCGGCATCTTCCGGTGAGTGATGCCGATTCTTTTTCACCTAAGCTTACTTGAATTCTTCTATAATAATATTACTTTTTTTGTACCCAAGAAGGAGAACAAAATTTTCCCTTACTATTGATGGAATGCGACTATGGAATTCAATAAACACTTGATAGCTTTGGTTTCGGGGTTGCCATTACCCCGACCACATGCACACGTGGGGATATATGACGATAACTTCATACCTATATGAATATGCCTATTTCCATGAGTATTATGGGGAGGGGTATTTCGTATCATGGACCAAGACCAATATAACATATGCATGCAGTAGCCTATCACTGAATGTAGGCACAACCATGTTGTTCATCATGATGAACATTCTAGGGGACGGCGGTTTACTTACTTCCCCAATAATACCGGGTGGCGTTTTTTCCTTGCTTTAGGCGAGGGACGTCGTAGGTATGACATTCCCCGAGTTTTAGTTGCTACTCTGGCGAGCCCATACCTTGAGGCATAAGTACCTTCTTATGCCTGTCTTGGTTTGTCGCCTTATGCGGCGCTTGCCTACCCGTGATTCTGTACCGCAATTACACCGCAGATTGGAAAAGGGTCGAAATCATGAGACCTACCAATCGCGGTGGTAAGATCATTCCGAGCCATGACTTGGCGGGATGGCGAGTCTGCAACCACATTTGGTTGCTCCTTACACCCCATCGGACCAAATAACACTAGAGAGGTTAGCATTAGTTGATGATACGGCGTAAAGGCGTGGCAAGTTGTTATGGCATCTTACGGATGCGAAAAGAACCTCATATAGAAGAGGAGGATGACGAGTAAATCTTTGGGGTGCGCGGGTAGTTTTAGTTAAGTTAGTGTCTCGCTTATGTCCCAAGCAATTTAAGTCTGTTAACCCCATAATGGGTGGAACTCTTATAGTGTTGCGTCAGTTTTTATTTCCTATAGTAGTACGTTCTAACATTGTTTTGCAGATGTTTCTGAATTTCCCGCGTTTCAATGGTATTTTTCCTACCCTCTTTATTTAAACGCGCTTTGAGGACAAAGCATGCTTTTGTTTGGGGGCATAGAAACACGTGCAATTAAGACATCTGTTAGGATATAGATATGTATAATGTGCACTTGTTTTCTAGTTAAAATTTCAAAAATTCAAAAATATAAATAAAAGTATATGCTAGACACTTAGGAATATTGGTATTGTTTTCTTTCTCCATGCTCTTAACAATCTAGAAGTCTCACGTAGGTTTGCATCGAAATAATTGTTAGAAACTTAGGTTAATATGTAGGTAATAATCTTTGCATCTATCTATAAATTTATTACATGAGTATCTATGATTGTTAGCGATAAGTTTCTGAAATCTAGGCTAGAGTACTTATTCTACAAAATCTGTGAGAATATAGCCTAAAGCCTTATATGAAAGCGAAACATTTGAGAAATGACACAAGGGAGAAGTAAAATCCGGATAGAGAAATCACACGTCCACTTGCTTGATCACTAAACCATATCCTAAGCGAGAATTTAGGCCGCTCTTTGGATCGATATAGCCAGAAATTCAAACCTATGAATTACTTTCCGCTAGTCGCCACTCTGAGCCCTTTCTTTAGCCTTCCATAAACCACAATTCCTTTACCCTGTTACAAAAACAAAAACAAAATAAAAAAGAATAAATCAACCTACCCAATTTAGAATAAGTCTGAGAATAGAATGAGTGAAGAAAGAAGAAGAGAAAAAAAACCTCGTGTAAACAAAAAAAAAAAAAAAAAAAAAATTTAGTTGCTTGGAAAATAAAGAAAAGAAGTTTCCATCCAAAGAAAAGAAAAATAGAAATAAAATAAAAACTCCAAAAAAAATAGAATAAAAAGGAGTCAAAAGCCAAGGAAAAGAAAAAAAAAAAAAAATGGGAAAAAAACAAAGTGTACAAAGTGTAGAAGCAAAGAAAATAACAAGGTTTTCTCTAGTTACATAATATGAAGACTCTATTATCTCAGACTTGTTCTCTAGAATATCCATTTCCTTCCTTCTTAAACCATCTCCTAATCCCCTGACACCTAATAAAAAGACCTCTAGCTCAATTAGGAATAGGTTAGTGTGATAGTAAGTGGCGGATGTGTTTGATCGACCCCGCTTCCTTGTTGTCATTGAGATTGTAAGGTAAAGTGTGCCCACCGCTTGCTTGGAGTAGCTTAAACTTGAGTGGAAAAATCGAGAGAGGTTTTTGTCTTGACATTTATGTGAGGACCTACTTAAAGGGCGCTTATTCGAAGTTCTCGAAAACAAACCTGCTAAACATTTCATAGTATTACTCATTGTTATATGTTTATTGTAGATGATTGATTATTATGCATATATTAACTTAGGGTTTTTACTGTTATTCTTATGTAATTGCTATAGAGATGTATAGATAGTTGAGCATGAAGGGGAAAACAATAGTTTTATTTCTTAGTCGTTGTAGTATAGATGAAGTTTGTGAGTACCTTCACTGGAAAACTCTCACGAGGCTATAACTCGTCCACTAGGGAATTCCTAGTGGTTTAAGGCCTTGTTGCATATGGTCAATGCAATCGCACTCAGCGAAACGAGATTAGGTAGAACTCCATTTTTGGTCACTTATTCTAATTTCTCATATTTGCTTGAGGACAAGCAAAATGCTGTTTGGGGGTGGTTTGATAAGAGCCCAAAACTGTAGTTTTAACCCCTTAATAATCATACTGTTAGACCAATTATGTGAATAATAAGTAAGAGTTAATACTGATTACGTGTTTTTATGCATTTCAGGCTTCAAAGTCCATTATGCGCAGAAATGTGCCACTTTAGCGAGATAAAGGAGCAAAAGTCGGCTGAACTTCCGAATGCCATATCTTTGGACTCAGACCTCGGATTGAGGCCTACCTTATGTCAAAACGACCGGCTCGGAAAGAGCTTTGCAATGGTCCAAGTCTTGACCCAATCAGAGGAGCAGAAGTGGACGAAAAGTCTGTGGAAGCCAACTGCAGCTGAAGAGGCCTTTTGATTTGAAGAATGGGTTTTGGGCCGATTCTCCAGCCCAACCCATGGCTCCAAGCCCATGCACGAATTTTGGATCTGGATGTATAAAACAAAAGCTTAGCTCTTTGTTAATGGTAGCTAGTTAGACCTAAATTAAGATATAGAATTCTAGATCTAGTTTTATTAATTAAATTAAGTTTTAGTTCCATTTAAATTCTTGTTTTAGATTAAATCTCCTCAATCATTGTTCTTGATTGATTAGATAAATAAAGTAGTATTTTTATCAAGTTCGAATTTGTCATTTCCATTTTAGATCTAAATTCAATTCTTGTCATTGTTTTATTCCAGCCATTAAATTAGATTCATTATTGCTAAATTAAGTAATTCTCAATTTCTCACATTATGTTTAGTTTAGATTCAATGGTAAATGTTAGATTGATGACTCAAGGCTAAACCTCCATTAGAGGGGTTGATGAAGCCTTGATGAAAACTTAGTTGTTTAGTATAGAAACATTGTAGAATCTATTCCACTATAGAAGGTCGTGTTTCGCCATGAGAATGGGTGGGCGACCTCACATGCTAGTTAGTACTTGGTAGAAATGCCATGAAAACTAGGGATTAGACTCGGAATTCTTGCCGTGAAAACGTAAGAATCGAGATACCACAATCTATGCTAGGTCATTAAGTTAGATTCGAGGTGGATTCGATTCCCCTCTAATTCCTTTATCTAGAGTCAAACAATAGTATTTCCATAGCATTTGTAGTTAATTTCTAGTAATCATCTTAATTAAGTATCGTAGTATAATATTTCGTAAAGCTCTCATTGACTTAAGGGCGACTAGTTAGACTTAGAAAACAATCCGTGCTAGAGAACTAGGAGTGGAACGAACTTCGTACTCCATTTAGTGCAATTCGCATTGAGAGTAGAAGCTTTGATATTAGACACGTAAAAGGATAAGTTTAGTTTACTTACGTTTGGATTCATCGTTCATTTCGTAGGTAAACTACTCATTTTACATTTATCAGACACAAGGGAGAAGTAAAATCCGGATAGATAAATCACACGTCCACTTGCTTGATTACTATATCATATCCTGAGTGAGAATTTAGGCCCTCTTTGGATCGATATAGCCAAAAATTTAATCCTATGAATTATTTTCCGCTAGTCGCCCCTCTAAGCCTTTCTTGAGCGTTTCACAAACCACAAATCCTTTACCCTGTTACAAAACAAAACAAAATAAAAAATCAACCTACCCAATTCTTTGAATAAGTCTGAGAATAGAGATGAAGAATAGAAAAAAGAAGAACCTTTGAAATCAAGAATTTGTTAGTCGCTTCAGAAGAGAAAAGTAAGTTTCCATCCAAATAAAAAAATATATATATAAAAAAAAAATAAAGAGTTAGAACTCCAAAAATAAAATCAATGAGTCAAAAGCCAAAGAAAAAGAAAAAAAATATGGCTAAGGATGGAAACAAAGTGCAGAAGCAAAAGTAAATAACAAAGGTTTCTCTAGTTACATAATATGTAGCCTCTATTTTCTCAGACTTGTCCTTTTTGAATATCCATTTTCTTCCTTCTTAAACCATCTCCTAATCCCCGCAACACCTAATAAAGACCTCTAGCTCAATTAGGAATAAGTTAGTGTGATAGTAAGTAGCAGATGTGTTTGATCGACTGCGGCTTCCTTGTGTGTCATTGAGTTTGTAAGGTAAAGTGTGCCCACTGCACACTGGAGTAGCGAAACTTGAGCGGAAAAATCAGAGTGGTTTTTGTCTTTACATTTATGTGAGGACCTACTTAAGGACGCTATTCCAAGTTTTCAGAAACGGACCTACCAGTTCATCTCATAGTATTACTCATTGTATATATGTTTATTCATAGATGATTGATTATTATGCATATATTAGCTTAGGTTTCGACTTGATTATTCTCAGATTCATTGCTGAGTGAGATGTATAGATAATTGAGACATAGATAAGGAAACAATAGTTTTATTTCTCGAGTCGTTGTAGTATAGATGAAGTTTGTGAGTACATTCACTGAAAACTCTCACGAGGTTACAACTCGGCCCACTAGGAATTCCTAGTGGTTTAAGGCCTTGTTACATATGGTCAATGCAATCGCACTCGTAGCTTGATATTAGTTAGGACTCCATTTTTGTCACTTTTGCTAATTTCTCATATTTGCTTGAGGACAAGCAAAATGCTATTTGGGGGTGGTTTGATAAAAGCCCAAAACAGTAGTTTTAACACATTAATAATAATACTTTTAGACCAATTCTCGTCCACTAGGGAATTCCTAGTGGTTTAAGGCCTTGTTACATATGGTCAATGCAATCACACTCGGCGAAACGAGATTAGTTAGGACTCCATTTTTGGTCACTGTTGCTAATTTCTCATATTTGCTTGAGGACAAGCAAAATGCTGTTTGGGGGTGGTTTGATAAGAGCCCAAAACTGTAATTTTAACACATTAATAAAAATATTTTTAGACCAATTATGCGAGTAATAAATAAGAGTTAATGCTAATTATGTGTTTTATGTATTTCAGGCATGGAACTCAATTATGTGCAGAAATGTGCCACTTTGGCGATATAAAGGAGCAAAGGGTTGGTTGCTAAGAAGTTCTGGGATTAAAGGCCAAGACGGGCAGAAACAGCATACAAAAGTCAGCAGAACTTCCGAAGATCCTATCTATGGACTCCGGCCTTGGAATTGGGCGTATCTTATTTCAAAACGACCGGCTTAGAAAGAGCTTTCTAATGATCCAAACCTTGACCCAATCAGAGGAGCAGAAGTGGATATAAAACCTATTGAAGTTAAGGCCCATTGAAAAATAGGCCCGGATTTGAAGAAATTGGGCTATGGGCTCGATTTTCCGGCCCAAAATATGGACCCTCAGCCCATGCACGAAAATGTGGATCTGGTCTCCTCCATTTCCACACACAAGACTGAGCTCTTAAGAATCAATTAGCTTAGGTTAGAAGATAGCCATTAGATTAGCCATTAAAAAGCTTAGTTCTAGATCTAGTTTTTGGATTTAATTAATTAGTTTCCATTCCATTAATTTGTTTCATTCCTTGTTTTAGATTAGTTATTTGAATCATTGAATATCATTCATTAGATAAATAAAATAGTTAGTTCTTGTTAAATTCGATCTTGTTATTTAATGATTGTTTAGATTAATTTCGATTATTGTTCTTTAATGATTTCTTAGTTGTTAATTTAGATTTCAATTATGTTTTAGTTAAATTTAATAAAGTTAGAATTTTTATATTATGTCTTATTCAATTTCATTTGGAAATGATAGTTTGATGAATCGAGGCTAAACCTCCACTAGAGGGGTTTGATGAAACCTTGATGAAAACTTGATGTTGTTAGCTTAGAATCATTGTAAGAGTCTATTCCACTCTAGAAGAATGTTGATTCGCCATGAGAATGGGTGGACGTCCTCATATGCTAGTTATGAATTGGTAGAGATGTCATGTATAATTAGGGATTAGAACGACCAATTCTTACCGTAAGAACGTAAGAATTGGATTACAACAATCTATGCTAGTTTCTTAAGTTGGTTTCAAGGTGGATTCAATTCCCCCCTAATTCTTATTCTAGATTCAAACCTTAGTATTCCGTAGCATTTCGTAGTATAATTCGTAATTCTCTCATTGACTTTGGTAGGATTGATAGTCGTTGGAAACTTGAGTGCTAAAGAACTAGGAGTGGAATGAATCTTCTATTCCAACTCTACTTCAATAGTATCGAGAGTAGAAATCTTTGATAAGTCTAGTATAAGTTCAGTTTGTAGTTTTACTTTTGTTTAGATGTGACTGTTGTAAGATATCATAGTTACTTGCTGAGTTCTGCCCAATTTTTACGCAGGATGCTTATCTGATTATTACTCAATCAGTAACGGTTGTGCCGACCCCTTCCTAGCTTTGGAAGTGTCTTCCTTTTATCTTTAAAAATAAATTTAAGTGTCACGTATATCATATACCAATTATCGCGAGTAATTATGTTCCTCTGTCGAGACTACTTATTTCCTATCTCTTACAATTTGGTCGCCCTGGGTTCTTCATCGAAAATACGATAGCCAAAGATCTTCTAGACTACGGATTGACTTCCATGCCTGGTGACCTGTGAAAAAACAAAAAAAAAAAAGGCTTAGTGGTTCATTGACAAAATGGACAAACTAATTACGTGCTCTTGGATTTTATTTTTCATTGCTACTGGACTGTATTTAATTATGTTTGCGTTCAGTCCAAACATCCCCTCCACCAAGGCACCAAGACAATTTATGCTCCCACTGAGAAAATTTGATAGATCTCTGTTGCCCAGGTGAGAAAAATATCCATTCTAAGACAGCGTAAAATCGCTTTGTGACATCATAAGCGTTATTTGATAAGGGTAGATCTCTGATGACTTTGATGATACTCTTTTGTACATATCCCCAACTTAAATGCACCTTTATCCTACTTTTGGAAATCTAACTTGACGTGGACACGTGGTCGACTGATAACTACCCACGACTTCAATTATAATGTGTCTGGTGTAGCAGATCACTTAATTTTTCGAGGAATTTTGTGAACTAAAATGGCCGTTGGATGAAGGTGAGAAGTCAGAGGTGAGAAGTGAGCTTCAGTTGTAACCTAAGTTAGCTCCCTTCTCACCTCTGACTTCTCACATTCATCCCAATTAAGATATAAAAAAAAAAACACACACACACACACCCTCGACCAAAGTGATGGAGACAGCAAATAGATTGAGCAAGGCTTTAAGCAAACGCTAAAAGGTGTCTTTTTCAGGATCCATCCCCACTACAATACCAAACCCTAAAAGGTGCATTTTTTATATACGGAAAATTATGGTGGTTGAGGAATTCCATGGTTTCTTACTTCAGTTGATATTATGATAAATGTGTTTGATAATGTAACCAGGTGATGAGGAATTCCTTTGTTCTGATGTATGCATTAACATTAGAATTAAATTAATCGTCTGTGGTATCTACGATGTGTCAAAGTTGTTTCTTGTCCACTTATTAGTTATGTTGCTGTAATGTGCTTACAAATTGTGTCCATGTGTGCAGTAGTTGTAAGACGAAGGGGAAGAAATTTACAACCAGTTTAAGGTGGCTAAAATGATTGTATAAGGTTTTTTTAGGATCCTGAGAGTCCATGGAGAGCACTAGATTGATTAATTTGATACTGATGAAGGAGAAATTTTTTGGACTTCTCCATTTCGGTTTCTTCTGAAGGTTGATGGGACTGTGGACTTTATGGATTCTAAAAACAACCGCATACAATCATTTTAGCCACCTCAAATTGGTTTCAAGGTTGCTGAAAATGAGAATCGCTCCATGAACTTTCAGAGTTGGCGGCAAGTACATCTCATTCAAGTCATCGGATATGGCACTACTAACCGGGCTTTCCACCCAACGTCCACCTAGCTGGTATTATGAAAGGGTCCATTATGAAATAAACGAGAACGAGCCGAGTGATTTCCGGATGAGGTATTTTTCCTTAACAGAAGCTCGTGCTTCTCTACGTGGTCAAATTAAATGTAAGGAGATTCTCAAGGCTAGAGAGATAGCCAAGGATATTGCCATAACTGATCCAAACAGGGCTGATGATATCCACCGCCTTAGCAGGCTTTTCTGTCTTCGTGCTTTCCTAATCATCTTAGCTAGTTTTTGAGTTTTTATCAAGTTTTATGTAGGAAATCTGTGTAATGGAGAACTTAGAAGATGGGAAGTAAATCTTCATCCTAACCTACAATACCCTGATTCAACTGCAGTTGATATGGTAATACCAATGCTTCTACTTCACTATTAATTACTTTTTAATTAATGCACTATGCTTAAGGAGTTGGGGTTGCACATCGAAGAAAAATACACTATGCTTGCTGTGAGTGTTCCGGGTGGTGGTGCTGATGCGGTGCGAGGTGCTGATTTGGAACAAAAGTCTAATGTTTTGAGTAATGAGAACTTGAAGCTTTGCATCACTTGGAATTTGAAGTGTGATTAAAAGGGCTGATTTTCCAAGCCTACTTTACCATGAACTCAGGGACCATGTGTCTCCTCAGAGTGATGACCACGACATCTTTGGCAAGAGCTGCTTGATCACCAGCATGAATAAAAGCAATTAGATCTTTGACCAAGTCATCTGTACCACCTCTCAGAAGATCCTGCATTTACACAAGTAAAAGAATGACATACCAAGTATTTTGCTAACAAATATGCTTTCTTTCAACTGTAAAAACTTAGGTAAGTAGGTAACAACAACAATTTCTTAGCGAACTCAACTAACTACAAAGAACACGTAGCTTAGTGGCCAATTGTACATCAGAAGAAACTCAATGACGATAGAGAGGTTAGGAGGACGGGTTACAGGTCCTACAAAAAGGACAACATTCGGATGGCGCAATCTACACATTATGCGAACCTGGCAATTGAGAACACTAGACTACTTTAGAATGTTGTAAATTGGAAAGACAGGTACATATGGTCATGAATAGAAAGTATGCTTTAAAGAACACATTGAGAGTCAACTTATCACTTACTTCACTTTTGAACTCATCCAGCGCATCCCCATAAAAGTCCTGATCTAAGAACTTTTTCACAGCCACTTCCTAAGGTTCAACACCAAACAACAAAGAAAAAAAACAAAAATGAACAAATCAGTACTATTTAAGACTATACAAAATACTAATACATAGAAAGGAATTCTAGATCCAAGAAAAACTGGAAGCCCATTATTGTTTTTTTCTTTTTCTTTGTTCTTTTCGACTCATCTCACCGAGACATCTTAGTCATAACTCATAACACTAAACAACAAAAGATGAGGAAAAGTTGTGACCAAGGAACTAATTCCGGTTTCGATCAAAGTTTCTAGGAATGCTGAAAAAAAGTCATCTAGGTTTTTGGAAAAAGAAAAACATTCTAAATTGTATGATTAATATATAAATTTTCAGGACACTAAAACTTTCTTTGCCTGCCAAAAATGAAATTTTCATGAAATTTTCAAGAGTTCTCTGAAATTTAATTCCATGGCCATGACATAAACAACATAATCTTCTTTCATCCAAAGGATAATATGGTGCAACAGTAATTACAAAAGAATGAGTGGCCTTAAATGATGAGGGATGATTAATCTCACTTACACTTGTAAGAATAAAACGGGCACCTGAGTCAACAGAGCCAAAAGCAGGATATAATGACCTACACAACAAAACCATAGATAATAGGCAGTCCTTGTATGTAGCTCCTAAATAACCAAATACTACATCATCTCCTGTTATTCTCCCTCAACAATTGTTGTGGTTATCATAATAAACGACAGATACAACCGCTGTTATAGCACATAAAAGTAAAGAGATGGCACGACTCTATTAGGGTGTTAACTTTTATGGGGCAAGGAAACATAACCTTAATATTATAAACTGAGACTTCAACATTAAGCAATTGAATATTAAACTCTTCCCAGGTGGGGATATAGGGATAACAATGTCCAAGGCAGGATGATAAAGTTATGATAGGGCTATGAAGTGCTGATCTAGTTGGGTTATCTTCGTCAACATGCAGATTCTTGGGCACCCAGTCTCAAGTATGCACCATATTATAATGATATGTGACTAATGTAATTTTCATTTGAACAATAATATAGGGAAATATAAATGTTCACAGGGGTGCTTATTGCATTCTTATCAAACCTAAAAAATAGATGATGGTTATACATATGTTTGTGGTACGTAGACTATGTCTGAGGAGACAGGTGCGGTGTGTTTCTGTGTATGTGTATGCTTGTGTCAGAGAGACTCACCATGCCATTCCAATCAGCACGGTACACTTCTCCATATGAGCCTATTCCACCAAAAGCAGAACTATAGTCAAGCAAGATAATATTAAAAAAATGCATTTCACCATAAGTAACTACTCCACAGTCTCCACCAGCTACCCCACTAGGAACCCCAACAATTAAGATGGAGAGAACTTAATATTTCTAAAAGTGAAAATAGAGAAATTTGATCACTATAATCAATGTAGAGAACTATATTAGATTGACAAAGAATAGCCAGAGGAAAGGAATGCACAACGTATACACAAACAACAAATTATAGCGCAGTATAAGCCATTACCTAGACGGCTAGACCAATCCTTTCACCAATATAAAGGTGCTCCCATGGTATTTCCAGTTCAGCTACATCATCAAGCATTGGCACAGGCCTACTTCGACCAGAATCAAGTGATGAGCTTTTATCTTTGGGATCCATCACAATCAATCTGCTGTCTGTAAATCTGTCATGACTGAAATCTCTACGATCATGATTACCAATAGCGTTATTGCCCGACTCTTTGGTTTTATCTACAAAATTATTTTGAAATATCTCCCGACTTGTTGCTGTGACATTAATTTTATCCGGACGCTTGAATTGACGCTTTAGCCACATCTACTTTGCTATCACCATCGAGTGCCACCTATCATATTGTTCTCAGACTCAATCTTGACAACGAATTACCATAATCAGCGGCTCACGCCGCTAGTACATTCTCTGGAAGCACGGGATCCGGCCGACGGCTTAGCAACATTAAGAATAAGATAGAGTTTTTTTGATGTGGCTGAGCTTGAAGAAGCTACTGATGTGTTATAGTCTCTATCTTCTTAGTTCTTCTTTGGAAACTGTCCCTCCACATGTGATAGACGGTAGGTACAGCATGGAGTCATTATTATTTGAATAAAAAACCATGGCATCCTTTATCTTACTCGAACCGTACCAACATCGTAATGGATTACTAAACAGACTGATGCTCAGAAGCAGCGTACAGCTGAAGAAGTTGCCAGAGAGTTTGCTCAGGAACATGAGTTTTTTCGACAGAGTGCCCTGCAGAGCTCGAAGATAAGAGAAGAAGAATGGACAGAGTCTATTATCCTCAGCCTTCACTACACCATAACAGCCTATTTGTAACGGATATACATCCATTATAAAAAATATTAGTAACAGTTATCTTGCGTTGACACAAAAGTGTGACTAATATTAGTAATGAATATTTGTAACACTTATTATCCGTTACAAAATTTACTAACAGTTATAAAATGTCACTGAAATTAATTTCAGTAATAGATACGTAACCATTAAAATTTATTAGTAACGGTTATCAAATTTGTTTATCATCTATTAGTAACGGATATAAAAGTCACTTCGATTTTCTGTTTCTAACGGTTCTGTATCCGTTACTAACGAATTTTCATTGTATAAAAAAATAATTGTTGCTAACAGTTATGTATCCATTACTAACGAATTTTCATTTTATAAAAAAAAAAAAAAAAAAAATGTTTTCTCTAGCCCTTTTACATATGGGCCACCTGTAATGATTGGAGGCTTGCAGTTAGTGCTAATATAACAAGACCCTGAAAATGTATAAGCCAAAATAAATGTCATTAGATAAGTACATGCCAATTAAATTAAACCCATATCAGCTATTCTTTAACGAATAAATATATTTATGACTATGAGCGCGCGAGTTTGAAGAGTAAGATACATGTAAGTAATTTTTAGTCAGTCTACTACTAGCAAGGATATAAACGATGAAGCTGATCGATACAACAAAGAAATTGCCCAAGAATGAATCAGCGATGATAGCTCCAACTATAGGAAAAACACTAGAGGAACCATTGACAACGTTGGATATTTGTGCTGCTTCGATATTCTTGATGTTGAAACATTCTATTAGATATACGATCAAGTTTGTATTCCACCCAGAAGCAGCAATAGTTAAGCCCATTAAAGTAACTGCAACCACCACCAATATAAAAATAAGCACAAAGTCATGATTATACTACTGTATATACAAACATGAAGACACTTATAAAACCATCATGCAAAAAACGAATGGAATGGGATGAAGACCTATGACAAAGGGGAAGGTAGTCCAACCCCCTTGTTTTTGGCCGACAACGCATGTATTAAATGCTTCTTCATCAGGAACATTAAGATGATTGCCGGCGGGCTTATTATTTCCGTTAAATGCTTCTTCATCGAAAAAAAAATCTGCCAACTGACATACCTTAAAGTACGCTTTGTTCACATGCCTCGAATCGCGTCTCGAACTCGGGATAACAAAAATAATGATTTCAAGTATATGCAAAAGAAGAGAGTTTCATGCTACATCATAAATTAGGCTAAAGGATTCAATCATATGATATAAACTAGCCTTACCAAGCACCAAAAAGTTATCTTTGACTTATAAATATGGTAAAATATAGGTCTTCCCCATTATACCTCTGTTATTTCGTGGGCTAGTCGCTGTAAATTCCTATGGCTCGGTTCACTAAGGCTGGACAAACACCTTGTGTTTTTGGTCTAAAATCGTCATATTCAATGGACTTTTTATGAATTGCTACAGCAGGGGAAAATTGTATTTGGTCTGAAAAAAAATTCATTTACCTTTGCAGACGGATGTACTTTTGCTGATGGATGAACATACACATCCCCAACAATGGTAGCACTCTTTGAACCATCGCTAGCAGCCAGAAGATGAGGAGAAGTTAACTGGAACTGTGCAAGATAGAGTTCGGAACATTTCAAAGACATTCTGCACATTCAGTTGTAAAGTTTGGATAAGTCATCAGAGTCTCCTTATTAATGCCAAAGAGGGAAAAGAAGAAAATGGAGAATTGGCTAAAATTTATTACCCTGGAGTTTTGATCTGTTCCCAGAAATCTAGTGTTTTGTATGTATATAGCTGTTTTTTTCCGACAAGAGGTGATAAAATATCTTGATCCAATCTTACAAAGTCTGAAGGAAGTGCCCTGTTGAAGCAGAAAACATACCGATAGAAGTCAAAGAAAGTAAAGCTTCTTCTTCTGCAAAGCCAATGGAGACATGGCAATAATAATGTCTCCATGAGTAAATAATAATCACATCTGTCAACTGCATTCAAAAAGAAAGAAGTAAACTCTGCATCAGCAAGAGTTTAGGCTGAGTCCAATGGCTCCCTATCCCTTTAAAATTAGTGTTAAAGTCAATAAAGTAGAGCTAAAGTCAACATATTTTACTCTCTATCTCTATTTTACTCTCTATATATAGAGAGTAAAATAGAGATAGAGAGTAAAATCTTTTGTATATATACATAGAAAAATAATGATAGAGTAAAATATGTTGACTTTAGCTCTACTTTATTGACTTTAACACTACTTTTAAAGGGATAAGGAGCCATTCGACTTAGCCTTAACTGATTGCAGACTTTGCCTTATTGCATCATTTCAGTTACCAAAGAATTAAACGAAGTGTGTTCAATCGCAAGTCATAGATTGTGTATTCGTATCATAAAAATTACAATGACAACACATGCTATTAAGATTATGTATCAAGTAACATCATTAGATATATAACATGTTCACATTCTATGTTGTTTTTGAACACTAATATGTAGACAACTAGTTGAGAAATTTCATATCCAGACAATTTCAACTTCCAAAAATTACAAGACAATGCATTTAATAAAGTAAATTCAACATATCTTTTGATATCACGTTGAGTAAACCATGATGTTTTGAAGACAAAATAACCCTAATTTAACAAACTTATTACAAAGCTAAATATCATACTTTGTGGCTGACTAAAGAGAGCTTCAAAGCTGGATACACGTCGCAGATTAGCTGCAAAATGAAAAAATGAAAAGAAAATCAACAGTAGTAATATAAGAAATCAGCAATAATAACAACATTATATATCTACCGACACCTTATCTTTTGTCTAAGAAAATAAACAAATCAAAATTTTTATCATATTATCACAAAGTCCAGAATAGATGTTTTGAAACCAGATGAGTAAACAATATATAGTAGAATTGTTTTCACAAGGGTAACAACCAAATGCTAGATTCAATTTTCAAATGCACAAGTCATCGATTTCGATTTATGTTTATGAATGTAACTTGAGAGATTGCAGGCTTTGGGAACTCCAAAGTTTATGACGGTATTAGAGAAGGCCATTTTCAGTATTTGACCCAAAAGTTGGTACTAGAACGAGCTATTAAATTTATTATAAATTCTGTACTCATATTAGCCAAAGCTTTCAGATGGTACAAATCACAGGAACCAGCTTTAAACGTTCTTTCGTGATCATTTATCTATTGAAGTTCAATGCTTTGATAAAAATTGAATGAAATAGTCCAAAGAATTTTGTGTGTGCGTAAGACCTTTAAAAATGGATAAGTTCAAGATATGAAGCTAGCTAAACACCACTTTAACATCGAGCCAATAAAATTCATACTGCAAAGCATAAAAACAATATATGACCTGACAGAGGATGCAACAGGAAACACACTATGTGAGTTGCATACAACCTCACTAAAAAACAGTTCATGTCCTGACATTCCAAAAGTACAATTGAAAGTTGGAACCCAGACGAAAAGGGGGTCTATTAGCCAGGTGGTTTGTATACAACTCTGAAGTGATTGTCTTCTAGCACTCATGCTCACACATATTTTGACACGTGCTAATTCTTTTCACTTCTGTTTTAAGAAGCAGGTGAATGCAAATACCCACGTCCTGGTATAAACACTCACATGAAAGAAGTTTTATTTGCAGAAACAGATGAGAAGGTGTGCCCACCGTTAAGCATGAGAAATCATTGGCTGACGGACAAGAGGCCGACAACATGAGCTTCATTTCTGACTAGGGTGTGGTCCAAGGTGGCATGAGTTAACTATACAGCCACGACTTTATTTGGGGATCATTGAACTCTTAGGGATAGGAGAAAGGGCAGAGATCATTACTTCCTTGTTTTTCCATACGTGCTCAACCCATTCACTAACTTCAGTGTCAAATAACAATCTACTAGACGTGCTTAAGCGTAGGGTAGTACGTGAAAGGTATCACCTCATTAGAGAAGAATTACAGTTAGGAAAATGTACGTAGAACTAAAAGAGAAATCCGTCGCATGGAATATGCTTAGAAGTTGGAGTTTCCTAGTTATATGGGTCTAGACTGCAGGCACATCCACGCACAAACACACACGAACGGAAGTGAAGAAAAAGAAAGCCCTTCTCTTATATATATAAGTTTTTTACTTCGCGTAAATATTCATCCTCAACAGGGCAGTTTGAATCCAATATGCACTATGCTCTAATCGAATGGAAATATAAAAAGTTTAAAAAAAAATGAAACTGAATTGACATCCTATCGAAAGACGATCTATAGTTGCGAACCTCTCGCTCTTTCGTTGTGTAGATAGATCCCGGATGGCGGTAAAAATATCTCGTGTAAATATGTACACACCACAATTTATAAGATCACTCACTTGTTGATCACAAGAAAACAACATTGGTCGTAAAACAAGTTCTCATTTACAAGCTGCCGACTATACACTCAAAAGAAGTTGAATCTAAACCGATTACGCATAAAGGTCTCGGTTTCTCCGTAATGTAATAATTCATTGGTGATAGGATCTCGCCACCAATTCCCCAAACTGATTTGCTGATTCGGCTGAAACCTGCACATGAAAAGTGAGGGAAAAAAAATGAGCATGATAAAAATCAACTAAGCCGACATCAAATCTACTCAAACAAAGTTCATGCTTCAGTTAGCCGACCTAAATCACTAAGATTGTTCCCATCCCACCATAACTTCTATGGGCAGCTGTAATGAAGGGCAAGCCAAAAACAACAAGCAACAATGAGATCACAAAGAAAACAATTCAAGGTAGAAACAGTTGCGGTTTTATTATTAATAGGAGTATTAAACATCAGCGACTTGATAGACCTACCAAGCATTTCTGGCAATGGAAAACTGCAGCAAACGTCACAATTCAGCAAAAAGATGTGTGACTGCCACATTAAACAACAACCATATTAGCTATTTTCTTTCGAGTATCTATAAAATTTCAGCATTGCAATTGCATATCAATAAGCCCCGAACTTTCAGATAGCATATGTAACCAAAGTTAAAGCTAGAAACACACTAGTGCATAACAATTACCTTACTGGGACTCTAAGCTCATTAGAAACGGACGAAACATATAATGCGAATTCACGCTCCTCATAAAACCCAACGAGATAGATTTGCACCAAGTTAGGGATCTACACAAGCCCATAATTCATCTTAATTACAGAAATAAAATAAAATTATCCAAACACATAACAGAAGTATTAAAGAGCATACCCTTTACAAGCCGAAATTGATGATGAACCATTGCCTGCCGCCAAAGGAAATAATGGCTTGGGTATATTCAACGACAACGGTCGAAAAACGAAGTTCCTACAAAATCCAAACACAATAACCAAAATTCTACTAAAAAAAACAGATACCACCAATCCAACCTACCAATCTAAACACTAAAATTTCAACTAATTCAATCAGAATCAAATCAAGATTTCAACTTTAGTTGGTCCACCAACCATGATCATAGCAACAACTTTCTCTTGAGCTTCATCCGAAAACCCAAATTCTATCCAAAACCCAATCTCACTATCTCACTTGTTTATCTAAAACCATGTAAATTAGACAAGAAATTTTATTGCAAAAGAATAATATATGACAAAGTGTCTGAGAGAACGAGATCACGAGAATATTTGAACAGAGCTGGTTTTTTCCAGTTATGAGGACAGATATAAAAACTAATATAAAAGAAAGTTGTACTTGTTCAGAAAGACACACGAGAGTTTATTTGAGATAGAGTGTCGGTACTGCAAAGTGGATTATTATTTACTTATTATTACCGCGTAAAATAGTTGAACACCACTCAATTTGCGATAAGTTCGCATACATACATTCAATTTCTCCTGGGGCCCTATTGTGTGTTGGGACTTGGGATATGATTGAATTGTTATTAAGGAATATATATACTATGATTCTTGTATGATATTAGAAGACACATAGACGATGCTCTCTACGCTAGGGATTCTAGTATTCTACTGAAACAAATTTATGCACTCTAACTAACTTCAGACTTGATTAACACAAATCTAAACTCTCAACAACTTGACATAGAGAATCTAATTAGGTCAACCAAAACGGACCACATTAACATGGCTTTTCTGGACTTTTGTAAAACAAAAAAAAAGTTACTAGATTCCATTACCTTTACTCTTCTCTACTTGAGATAATTATCATTTCCTACCCTTAACTATTCTCTCTCTCTCCCCTTAACCCAAAAAACTCACACATTAAAACCCTTCCTCCAAAACGTCCCAATAAAAAGGACCAACAAAAAGAAAAGACTAGTGTCAGAAACAAACGCCATGGAGAGGTTTATCTCTACCAAAACCTCTCCTAATTCTATCCACCTCTCCTTCTCTCGAATCGGTCGAGTCGGTGTTCAAGGATTTTGGTCATCTTCGTTCCCACGTGTTGAGTTTGGCCGAGTCGGTTAGGTTTCATTTAAGCCAGAACACTCTTCTTTAAAACTTAAATCCATAATTCAATGCTCTACAAAAAGACTCTTACACCTTCTTTGATCAGGATTCGGTTGACCCGACCAAAAGTGTAACTCTAGCTATAATAGGAGACAATTTCAATACCTTTGACAAGCTTTCAAGTGATGTACAAAAGTAAGTAGAAGTTGTATCCCCCAAGATGTAAAACAACACAAGAATCCAAAGGAATACAAGGGTAGAACCCAAAAAAGGCCAATTCCCACACAAACAATAAAACAGGTAAAAATAGTCAATGTAACCACTGGTGTCACATGACTGTTGGGATTTAAGAAACAGACACTTGGTTTTATAGCCTTTTTGTTTTCGTAACTCTCTGCAATCTTTTTTAGCATCAATAATCAATTGTGGATTAGAACTTGAAACAAGAGTACTCTTTGATGTGAAGAAATGGGCAGTCAAGAACAAACCAAAGAGTAAAACAAAGGAGATGTTTAAAAACACAAGATAAGCCTTTGATTTATTTAAAAAACCAAAACCAGCCATTCCAGTATAAACTTCTCAATATTTAAAACCTTAAAAACAGGATCTAAACATGATATAAAGACATGGATCATACATCATTTTGATCACACGAACCTCAACAAAGCTAACCTATTTTCACTTGTTACTTGAAAAACACATGAACATAAGAAAAGGGTGTTGTACCATTCGGATCAAAAGCTAAAAACAAACAAAAAAGATGTAACAATAATTTGAAGAAAATGATCACTCAATATACTAAAATGGAGTTTATACTTGAAAATTAACAATTCCCAAAAAAACCCAACCCCATATAGACAAGCAATCAAACAATTCAAGTGCTTTTTATAACTATACTAATAACCAGACGAAAACAAAATTAGTGAAGCTAAGTACCCTAATTATTAGTTACCATTTTCAAAGCAAGCTTCCTTCCACAGATCAAACAATTTCGTGATGAAATATTGAATAAAGGTTTGTCCTTTTTGGCACCACAGTAGCTAACTTTAAAAACCCTACGAGATCGAAAGCAAAAAATATTCTTATTAGTCGCTAATTGAGCAAGATGGAGAAGAGGAAGAAATGGATGGAAGAAGAAATGAGGAGGAAGATGAACACTTACATTGACAACAAAGATCAACAACATGGCAAAAGAATAACCAACACCAATTTTCCTCTTTTTGTTTACTCTTTTTCCACCTGAAGGGTTGTTTACCTAATGAGCGCGGAATGAAAACAATCCCGCCGAACATTTCGTCAGTTTTTTGTTTTCTTTTAATTAGTCCCAATTTTGCTATTTACTTTTTTTCTAACACTCGCAACATTTGAGTAACCGTTAGTTAATATCTAATAGACGTCACAAAATAATTCAGGTAAATTACTAACGGTTACGTAATTTTGTAACGGAACTCTAAGTGTTATTAATTTACTAACCGCTGAGTATACGTTACAAACGAAAAAATGCAATTGTTGCAAAATCCCTATTATGGTGTAGTGCTTCTACTGATGGCCACAGGGCGCCTTCATCAATGCCAGCAGAAGAAAAGAAGAAGCTCAGGCCAAAAGATGTTTTTGGCCCTGCATTGCCCAGAGAAGAAGAGTTTGAAGTATTGAAAAATGCTCCCCATTTGGAGACAGGCCTACTTGCAAGGTCGAAACCATTTGGAGTAGAAGCTCGTAATGTGAAGTGTTTGAGATGTGGAAATTTTGGTCACCAGAGTGGTGATCGTGAATGTCCTTTAAAAGATGCGATAGACCTCCAAGTAAAAAAGATTCCAAGGAATTTCTCTCGGTGTGTAAATAAATGTCATTCTCTATCATACGATTAATTTGCACATAACGAACGAACCAACCTTTGGATCTCAAGAAATTCAGCAAAATCCCATACATACTTAAACAAATTCGAAGTATGAAGAACACCCATTGACCAAAACATGCAAAAACCAAACCCCAACAAAATTCAAAAGTCATTAACGCTAACCTGATGAATATGAGGGGTACATGGAATTGGTACAAACAGGACACTCGAACAATTCATGAACGCCAGTAGGAGGAGGAATAGTTGTTGTTGGTGTTGAAGCAGTATTAAGATGTTGTGAAAAAAGAAGAAAACTGATGATTGCAACGATGAGATAAAGATGGAAAAAAACCTTTGTTGGTTAATTTTGGGACTTTTCAGTTTTCGTACTCTCTCGATCTTGTCTTTTCATTTGTCTAAACCGTCAAATTAAATTGGTAATTAAATTCCTAATTAAATGCTATTTATGGTCGTGTACAATTAAAATTGGTGTGTGGGTTTGGTATTTTAATTAACTAATACATGAAATGACCAATTACTCCTATTTAAAGTGTTAGCCATTACTTCAATTTAAGGGCAATATGGAAACCAAGAATTTACAAAGGCTTTAAAAAGACAAAATAGTAATTGTAAATAGTATATGGGTACTTTAATTTAATTAATCATTAGGGGTATTATGCTGTTTCCAATCTCAATTGCCGAATGACTAGTGATGTAATGGACTTGTTCGGGGATGGGCCTACCCATCCATCAACGAAAACGCCCATCATCCATAATGACCCGCTCAGATTGTCAACCCGGTCAAAACAGAAAAACCACATTCAAGGAGCGGGAAGGCGGGAATAGAGCAAGAACAAGAACAAGAACAAGAAAGAGAATAAGAGGAACTTAAGCTAAAATAATGCTGGAAATAAAGCGACAGAGACGAAGGGAAAGAATGGGAGGAGGAGAAAGAACAAATGAAGATTTGCATTTCCTAATTTAAACAAATAAATATTTTAACGTAAGCGCCCCTCTGTGTTTCATCTTTTTAGTTAAATTTTTTGCTTCTATTGTTTGCTTAGGAATAATTTAAAGTTGGTTAAATTTTTACTGTGTCGAATTAGGTTTAGGGTGAGGAGTTCTTAAGTTACTTGAACATATTAGTTATACGAGCATTAGGGTTTCTGAAGTTAGCAATTTCGACAATTTTGAACTGAAGTAAAATGTTCATAAAAATTGACAACTACTTGATATTTAAAGCCAAAATAGGCAAACAAGTCATGGAAGAGTAAGTGTTAGAATCTCCTGTTACCATGTACATATAAAGAGTAGGTTAATTACTTCATTTTTACAGTAGGCGTATATGGCTTTGATACTACTGTCTACAAATGACCCTTCTGAAGTCCTAGAGTACGCACATTGCCTTTCTACCTTGATATGCTTATCAGTGTCTGCTAATGAACCTCCGGAATCTAGAGTAAGAACATTCTTAACATGCTCGTCAGACACTCAGACTGGAGTGCTAAAAATAGGTGTTGAAATGAGATGGTACCGTAGGTTCTATTTGCTGCAGCTCCTTTCTACCTTGCTATGGTTGTTCCTGTTGGTGAAATGGATTATGCTTAATGATCTCTATTTTTTAGCTCAATCCATCCTTTCCGTCACGGGTAAAAAAAAGTTCAGGTGGTTATGTTATTTTATACATAAGGAACCTTTCATCAAATTATGCACTCTGTTCACAGGATCGGGGAACCTGTAACTCAATACTTTCACAATTACACGTTTCTTCCTCTAGAAAACATATCTGGAACCCCGAACATTACGTGCAGTTCCCCTGCTGTTAATTGTATTTGTCATGTATGTAACTGTTTGTTTTTACTGCATGAAGTTTTGGTGTAACAAACACCCTATAGTCTATAGAATGTCTTCTGTGTCTTGTTCATGGATTCAATAGATGAAATTTCTTAAGGTACTAACAATTATTTGATGTCTTGAACTTCTTGCAGTTGGTTTTGGATTTTTTGAGCTTCGATGCTGCTATTTTGTCAGCTTTGAGAAGATCACCTGTTTTGGGGCAGAAGGTGTTCACGCATATTGCTGAGGAATGCATCTTGAAACATTTAAACTTAGCAAAGCTTTCAATTTCTGAGAACCAGGTACTCGTTCAGTGAGCTTTTAGAATTCCTACTTGTGTCATGGCCTTTATTTTCTTTTCTATATGTGGTTGTATGATCCATTAATTCATCCATACTCTAGTATTGTAAAACACATATAATGATAGATTTCCGTGGTAGATACTCATACTTTGGTGTCATTTTTGCTTGGTCAAAAGTAATTCGTGGGCTATGCTTAAGATTCTTATTATTCTCAAACAGATGATCGTCTCACTTGCTTTAGAAGTACTGGAGGTGGCACAGGAGGTTTGGAATGCTACTGTAGGGTTGTGCAGAGCATATCACCAGGCCCTAAATTCAGAATCAGGTGGCATGGGAAGTGATAAGCTGAATCACGTAGCTAATATAACAACTTATACAATAGACTGTTTGTACGAATTAGGCGTCCTTTCAGAAACTAGAGGGGAAAGTTTGGTGACGATTCTCAATGTTTTATGGAAAGGTGTGGTGACATCACTGCAGCTCACTGCAGGGGATGTAGCTACAAAAGTAAATGTTACTGATCATTTACTGACCCTAATATCATTGGCCACTAATTCCTTGAGGTGTGCAGCTGAGTCATGGTCATCTACAGTTAAGGAAGATATCACCTTAACCGAAGCTAAAAGGACATTTACTCCAGTGAAATTCTACCTCACTAATGCTGTCCGATTGTTGTCCGAGTATCCATGCCAAGCATTCACCATATACAAAGAGATAACTTTATGTGGCCTAATGATTTCAACATTTCATGTTTCACTTAGCAAAACGAGGCACCTAAAAGCTTCAAGTGAAGCATTGACAGAACTGTTGGAGCCAATTTTGAGTCTTTTAATTCATAGCATATTTAAATCCGTTGAAGTGAAACAGGAGTCAAAGCTCCAAATTTTAGATTGGTTGTTTGCTGATGCCGACGATACAAGTCCTATTCTTGAAGAGATGAATACAAATCTGACAACTTTGATGAAGGATATCTTTTCTGTAACCTGCGGACGCCCACAGCAAGGAGTGTATTGATTGGCAGGGTTCTCTTATTTCTTAATCTTCTGAAACGTTCTCCTGATCTTGGCAAAGACATAATACTTGGAATTGCCGGAAAGCTTAATTGGCTCTTTTGCTGCTTAACGGATGGATGTGTCTACTCAATTATTCTCAATTTGCATATGCCTGTAGTAAATGGTGTTGGATCAGCATCACAATTGGTTTGGAAACCCATGTCTTTTTCTGTTATGCGTGCGCTGAAGACCTTCATAGTTGTTGTCTCTTCTACTTTAGCTTGGGAGGAGGTAGAGACCTTCCTTCTTGAGAACTTTTGGCATCCTCATTTCTTCTTGCGGGAAATTGTTATGGAACTCTGGTGCTTTATTGTGTGTCATGCTGAGATAGAGATGGTGAAAAATACGATTGATCATTTTGTATCTTTATACAAACTTGTGGTATCTTCTGAACTATTTCTTATGCCCGGTTCTGCTTTAAGGAAGATGGCTAAATGCATCTGCACGCTTATTACGAATGCACCACAATCTATTGTAGACCAAGCTTACAGCTCCTTTGTCACTGATGATAAATCACCAACGACATCAATCATATATATAATAAACTTGCTCATTGAAGGGTTCCCACTGAATCTTTTGTCAGATCAGCTCAAGAGAAAAGCTGCCAAGAGACTTATTATTGGATATCACAGTTTCGTGGAGAGCAACTTTAAGAAACTTCGAGTGGATAAGTTTTCAAGATTTCGTAGCTTTGCTCTTCTTGGGGGACTACTTTATGCCCTATCTTCGGCGTTACACTGCCTGTAAGTGCATGAGCCTTTTTTTTTTCCACTCAACTACAATTTTATTGCATATTGAGCTTTGAGACCCTTCCGTAAAAGATTAACCAGATATTTCTGTTTTTTGCAGCCAGATTACTAGATCTGATGTTGATGATAAGACCCTGAAGTTCACAATTGCTCTTATTCATGGATGTAGAAATGCTAAAGAAAGTTTAAAGGACACTTACTGCAAAATTCTAAACCAGACATTGGCAATCATATCAGTCATGAAACATTTATATGCTTCCTCTCAGATAAGAGAAGTCATCTTGGAGCTTCACAACTTGTTCAGCATGAGGTCTGTACCCTCTGATGCTTGGTTGAATCAATGGAAGCCAGGTTTGGTTCTTTTTATGGTTGGACTCTCACACATGGATATAGCAGAAGTCGAGGGAAGTCCAGTAATATCCGCCATATGCGAGATTCATCACATGTTACTAAGAGAGAGGGACTTGTCATTTGTTCATTTGGAAATCCGTGCTTTTGGATATTTTGCAGCACAAACTTCTTGCAGCCAACATTGGCGATTTTCTCTGCAAGATGCAGAACTTTTCTTCGATACTGTTACAGGGTGTGAAGCAATTGAGGTGATATTTGTGTCTGAGTTGAATGCTTTTCTTGAGAAGATTTTAGCTCTCCATGTGGTTGTACCATGCGCAGAACAACTTACTTGTCTTGTCAGTGAAAACTTGATACTGAAGGAGTTAATTGGAAAAAACTTGGCTACTAATCCTGAGGATTCCATTTCTGATGATATGGAGACTAACTTGCAGCAGAGTGGTTTGAAGATTATGGGAGATGGTCTTAGTCAGTTACCGCAACAAAACTTTAACTCCATGGAATTTTCAAGTTGCCCGGCTTTGCTTGTAAGTTATTTCAATGACCTTTGTTTTTTCTGTTTGTGTCAATTGTACCTAATGTATAACTAAGATTCATAGTTGTGTCAAAATATGTTTCTCATTATTAGGATACGAAGTGTCTAACACAGGTAAATATCAAAGATTGAGGTATATCACATGCAATGTGTCCGACACGGATGATTTTTAAAATATAGCATGCCCATGTAACATAGGACTAGAGTAACTTATACTGTTTAATGAGTGGTTTTGTGTTGAGTTTACATATCTTTTGAGTGGTTTTGTAAATGGATATCCAAACTTAGATGCGTTTCTTACTCAATGTGATTGTTTTTTTTGTGTTGAGTTATTCTTTTTTTACATTATTTTTGTTTTCCTTTTATTTTCAGCATGATTACGGCACCATTCTCTGTGCTGTCTATTGTTTAGATGGTAGCATCATTGCGGGTTGTGACTCGAGAAAGTCAAAGGATAAGTCCAAGTGGTTTACTGACGATAGTAAGAAGTGCCACAGATTGCATGCAACTTGTTTCGTTCTTCGAGCTGGAGAACGTAAAGCATCAAAACATTTATATGAAGCTTTGCAGCGGTTTTGCGAAGATTATAAAACAGATCAAGGGTCTTATCCTACCATTGAGAAAATTGCAGAATTTGGTCGTGAGGAGCTTGATACCCGTCTTAAGGTGAGTGTCAATGGCAAGGATACTGTAAAGTGTGATGCTATTATCTTTGGATTCGACCAAAATGATGCTAGATCTAAAATTATTTACTTATACAAGGGAAGGCTTCACCATATAAAGCGAGTCGCTAAAGGTGGTTCTGGAGCTGCAATGACTGGTGAGCTGGTATATGATTAGGTACTACCACCTGAACGGGTAGAAAAGTTTGTTAAGGATGTCATAGGACTTGCCAAGACCCGTGACTGGAAATGTGCAGGGCCCACAATCATTACTCATGTAAAAGAAAATTATGCTATTCAATATGCGCTAGATGATTGATTTGACATGAATGTACTCTTCCATTTAGATATTTGTAAGTTTTACTCTGTAGCAAGGCCCAAAATATATCCTATATATCCGATATGTTGCCGATATATATCGCTTTTTTGTATACCGACAGATATATTTGATATATCTCAACCGAATATTGATTTTTTTTTTCTGATATATATTGCAATTTTCGATATAACGATATATATCGACCGATATATATAATATAAATTGTTGACTTTGACTGATATTGTTGATTTTGACCGATATATTGACTATATTTCTGATATATCGACATACAAAACAAAATTTTGACTGGTTAACAAAAAACTAGATATCTCTGATATTTTTGATATATCTGATATATATCGGTTTTTGGGTACATCGAAATATTCACCGAATTCTATATTTTGGGCCTTGCTCTGTAGAATACATGTGAATGGGAAAGTGGCTTCAAAGTAGAGTGCTTCTTCAATGCGCATCACATTGAGTAGACTCAATGAGCACATTTTGTTGCCTTTGATTTGACATCTTTTTCATTGAGATCTGGGTTTTTGTGAAAAATTTTATTCAAAAAACTTTGTCTTTTGTGCAATACATCATTAACCCTTGGTTTGAGTGGATGAATGCTGTGGATTGGTGCACATTGAGTGCATTTGACTTTTGGCGCATTGAAGAATCTTTATTCAAAGTAATTGTCAATTTTTCACTTTTCACACAATAATTTGATTGCAGAAGAAGAAAATGAAGGTAAGAGTATTTTTAGGAGAGAAACCAAGAAAACACCAAATTTTTTAACCAAACCAAACACCAAACCAAAAAAACACCAACCAACTTTGGGAGAAACATCAAATATTGGACATCAAATGACGCGGTTTTGGATAAACCGCGCGATGTGTCGCACATCAACTTTCTTCTTTCTTTTCTTTCCAAATCTCTTGCACGGCTTTCGCAAAACTGCGTGATTAAAACCCACACTCTAGCCCAAGCCCATGCGATGTTCAAAAAACCGCGAGAGATTTGATACAACACTGATTTGGTGTTTGCTTTGGTGTTTTCATCAACATGTGTCTCTCCTGAAGATGAAAAAACACCAAATTATTGAAAATTTGGTGTTTGATGCTAGGATAGTATCTCACCTAGGGGTGGGCAATGGGCCGGGTCTGGCTAGCCCGACCCTAAACATTTAAAAGCCATTTAGATATTAAGGTCGGGTCAGCCCGGCCCTAAAGTCAGCATAGGGTCTGGTCGAGCCGGGTCACAAGTCTAAATCTCAAGCCCTGACCCTACCCTAAGCCCTCTTTAAAGGCTTTAGGGTCGGGTTTTAAGGCCGGGCCTATATATTTTCTTCGTTTTACAAATGCCATTTTTCAGATAAAGATTGTTTTTTTGGTTTCTGTGTTACAAATGTCTGCTCTGTATTTCACTTTAATGGTGTGGACGGAAACTTTTAGTTCTAGACTTGGCTTGGATGTGAATAAAAATATAATTTATAAAAAGTAAGTGGGAAAATAAATTGAGAATAATAAGTTCTAGACTTTGATTTGATAATCAAAGGAATAAAGTCTTATTTTTTTATTAGGCTAGTGCTCATTGTTCTTTATGGCTGCTAAATAGGTTGACAAGTTTTTGTTATATAAGATAAGTTATTGGAAGTACCCTTGGGTGTAAGTGATAAATTACAAAGGACAATGTTATTTTAATTTACAATATTTAACAAAGAGTTGGACAATTATGGTACGTGTCTGTATAGTGAAAATGTAAAACTATAACTAGGGGCTTGGTTAGGGCTGAATTATGGTTCGGACTATGTTTGAGAACCTTAACCCTAGCCCTGCCTAGAAGGCCTTAGTGGTCGGGTTACCCCCTAAACTCTGTGAGGGCTTTATAGGGCTTAGGGTAGGGTTGGTCAGGGCCGGGTTAGGGTCGTTAGGGCCAAATTCCCACCCCTAATCTCACCTAAAGATACTCTAACAAATTTTTTTTAGTCAGTTTTCTTTTGCGGGATAAGAATATGATAATCATTTCTCTTACAATGGTTATAAGCTTAATTAGTTTGTTTTAGAATATATAGGATCTCCCTCACAACCCTCCTATGTTTCTCCTTCAATTGTAGTTATGTTTTTTTTTTATCAATAATATTCAATTATCAAAAAAATAAATAAAAAGTCTGGCTTTGTTTTGTTTTTGGAACAATATCCATAACGTTGCCAATACCTGTCCTAGAAATCCATGTTGAAAATTAAAAAATAAGTGGAAAGTGAACTAATTAAATTGCTTTGTAATTAAAAGTGTTCAATCAGAACACCAACAAGTAAGCATAAACAGCGCACTATAATCCATTTCTTCTTCTTGTTCTTCTTTTTCAGTTATGCAATAATCATTTCAGGATCATTCCCCGCCGGTGGATCAACCCAGACAAAGAATAAACTCCTTTCTGGGTGTGGAAACTTTCTACACCCAACAAATCTTCTTCCGGGTTCGTTAACGTCTGAGAAATCCAAAACTTGAGTTCAAGTCCACAGTAGCAAACAGTTCGGAATCGGGAGTTGCCTCGAGAGTTCACAAATGCAATAGAATTAGACATAGACATTCTTGTTTGAATGAAAGCATAATCAAATAATAATTTTGAACACAAAAGTAATAGAAATTAGGGATCACTTACTTGATTGTTGAGCTCTCATCTCGATTTTGAATTGAAAGGAGAATGCCAGTTTTATATTAAAGAGAAGAGAAGACCGTTAGTGGAAGATCAGAGAATCATAAGAATTGAAAAGAGATGACCGTTGGGAAGAATAGATGTGTGTTGGGACGTGTTTGTATCTCGTGCTTTTGTTGACTTGACTTGACCAAGAGTGTGCTGACTGTGCAAGAATTTGACACATGCCAAAATTAGAAATTCCACGTAAGAAAAAATTAACGGCAAATACACGAATCGGACCCCAAATTAGCAGATATACCACAATAGGGCGTTGAAATTGTTGACCATGTTTTGTACCAAAACAGGACGTCGGACCCACTTGCTGATGTCAGTAAACAAATGTGAACTTCATATCATGCCCTTCTTCCTCTCTAGTGTTAATACTATTTTACCTTCTTCCAAATTAGGACCTCATCTTCTTCTCTCTGTACCCATCTTCTACAGTATGTTTCAGAAGAGGACTTAATCTTCTTCTCCCTCTTCCACGCACTCCAATGAAGCACATTTTCCTATCTTTTCCCTACCTTTCCTGCCCAATGTTCCCTACATTTTCTCCTGTTTCTTTCAAATACCTGTTCTTGGAACAGGAGAAACTCTTATGTCCACACTTCCCGCCCAATTTAGTATTTTATAATTCCATTATAGTGCTGTATATTCTGTCACCAGTATACTCAAATCATCAGTATCTTATAATTCCATTATACTCAAATCACCAATATTAGTATATTAATGGAATTTTATGAGTCTCGTGAAGAGGAGAGTTCTGTGAGGGATTTTCATAGAAGGGAGAAGGCGAACAAGTGGTGGAAATGGTGTGTAGAGGAAGGGACTTTTGATAAATACTGGATAGTGGGGAAAAGTTCGGTTGCACTTGTGGCGATTGTGAATGGTCCTACTTTTAGGGGTTTCTTGAAATGGCATCCCCAGTCACCCAAGTGCCCAGATATTGATACTTTGGCTCATTTGTGGGAGATTTTCATTGTAGCAGTGAACAAGCTATATAAGTTCAAGCTAGACACGAAGTCAATAGTTAATAAAGACTTCTACAATCTGGTTGTGGAAATAGATTTGCTGAGGTCCTGGGGTTTTGATGTCAATTTCATGGCTAAATATCTTTAGGAAATAGCATGTGATTGTGAAGAAGCTTTGGGTATGTACACTTATTGTCACACCTCGAATTTCGACAAAATCAGAAAAACAATATTTGTTCCCGACTCTTCGATTTTCGAGGTGTGATGCATCACTCTCAAATTCAAAAAAAAAAACCCATAATCTGCTTAATTATTCCAATAATTTTAAACAAATAAAAAACATTTTAAATAAATAAAAGTCTTCTTCATTACAAAAATTCAAACGGATAATGGGTTTTTGGAAGTTGAGAGTGCAGTGCATCACACCTCGAAAATCGAAGAGTCGAGAACAAATATTGTTTTTCCGATTTTGTCGAAATTTGGGGTGTACGTGACACTTATAGTATTGAAAATAACATTAGGAGCCTAAATGTACTTTTTGTAAAGTTTTCAGTTGGATTTGCGAAGATAGAAAGTAAGCACAAGTCTATGACAATACAGAAACTGCGATGGGTACAAATTCTAACAGATGGTATGTTAGGTAAAAGTCATGTTGGTTGACTTGGAAAAGAAACTGATCTTGTTAGAGTCGAGTTATTTTGTGCGGCCAGATGTATCAAAATGGCTATGATAGTGATGTTTCTTTGCTCTCCCGTTTTCATTTCAACGTTTAGCTTTCTAGGGGGGTTCGATACTCCAGAAGAATTTGGTTTGTTTGCACCCTTTCCAGAGGTTATACCCTAACCATATCCCCCACCACCTCGTGCTAGATTGATGGTAATTTCTATTTCCTTGTTACTTTACAGTGTCGGAGAGGTTATGTATAATGTCAGGTTGTAATTTTATTACTGTTGGTATATATTAATTAGTTGTATTGTTTGTTGTTAATTGTTATAGTCGATGAAATGAAAACACTCTGGCATGGATTCAGAGATGAGCATTTTGGAGGAGATAGAATTAGATGCTTTTTTGCTCACAACAAGACGAAGACTAGAAATCGTCCAAGGCGTATGGTATCCTCCAATGCCAAAGAAGCGCTCCATAATGTATACGCTCCCCTGTGGAAGAGTGGAATTGGAAACCACTACTAGTGGTGGATTGAAGTTTTGGTACGGTGGTAGCCCAACCCGCATGTTATTGTGTAGATTTTGTTGTATCATGGATGCATTCTTTGATGCCCCAGTAGGTCATTGTAAGTGATGTGAATGTGTAGTTTTGTGATGTGTAAAGTGGGGACTATGAAGATGTAGTTTTGTGTAGTGGGGACTGTGTAAAGTACGTGGGGACTATGAATATGTAATTTTGTGATGTGTAGTTTAATTTGGTGGTATTTTGAGCCCATATGTGATGTTGCAATATATTTTGAAGCACACTTATAGTGTCTTGTTCAGCTTATATAGTGCCGTGATTAGCTTATATAGTGACATTAATAGCTTATATAGTGACGTTCGTAGATTATATAGTGCTGCTGTTCATAGCTTATATAGTGCCGTCTAGAGCTTATTGAGGGTTTTATATTAGGTGCTTACTAACAAGTTAATAAGTGTAAATTAGAAAGTTATGAACGACACTATATAAGCTGTCCCAAACATTATATAAGCTACGCCACAAACTTGTATTCATGTACACCGCGTTGCACCTACTGTATCCACAATATTTATGTGATTATATATCGAAATACAGTCGAAATTGTACATTGAAATTTTGGAATAATAACTGAAAACCTTTTCAGTTACCAATGCATTACTAAGATAGACTGAAACTTTTTCCTCACACAATGGGAAGTGGGCGGGATGGGCAATTAACTGAAAACCTTTTCAGTTACCAATGCATTACATTACTAAGATAGACTGAAACGTTTTTCTCCCACAAAGGCAATTAACTGAAAACCTTTTCATTACTAAGATAGACTTAAACTTTTTTCTCACACAATGGCACTATCTCCTGGAGAAGAAGAAGAAGACACCAACCAAAGCCTCTACATCCCCCCTAAATTATGCCAAAAGATACTTGCATATGGTCTACTCCAATTGCTTCAGAAATTCAAATTGGTATCCAATGATTGGGAGTCGCTCGGTTATGAGTGCTCATTCATAACCGATTTTGTTCTGAAGAACAAAGCATTTCTGGGCTACGTGATTCAGACCCAACACTTTGCCGAACCGTATACTTCTTTCCTTTCAAACACCGCTCACATTCCACCAATTCCTACTCTAAATTTGGACTTTTGCTCAAATGGTGTTCGGATCATGGCATCTTCTAGTGAAGGTATTATTTGTTTGTGTGAAGAGAATTTTAGAGACACCAAATTTTATGTATGCAAACCCACAACTCATCAATTGCGTATGTTGCGTAGGACTAAGATTAAATTCTAGACAGAGTGTATGGGCATGTCGGTGCATTCAATTGAACCTTTACAATTCACCATAGTCTGATTGTCTAAACCAAACCACAATACTGTAGTTCGAAGCCGAGACAATAAAAACAAGAGTGTCATTGTCCATTTTGTTGAAATTTTCAACTCCAACATTTTGAAGTGGAGAAGGTTGGAAAACCTATATTTGTCCTTCAACACTGAACACATTCAGATGCAGCCTGGAGTTTTAGCAAAGGGACATCTACACTGGTCTCTTTGGGACGCTGGAATTTTGGCATTCCATATTGGTGATGAAGAGTGGACAAAGGTGGCGCTTCCCCTCACGACCTTGACCCCAAATGGTTACAAGCTCTTTCACTCCCAGGGCACTATTGCTATGATGTACACATTCTGGAATTGTCCAATTCGTGCTAAAAAAATCGAACTCCACATATTGCAAGACTACAAAGCTAGGGTGTGGAGTAAACCACTGGAGTTTCTCTTGGATCACTTGTATCAGACATTTCCTCACCCAGAATTTGTTGACCTTTTATCCATCGATGTTGGCGTCTTCAAGTGCGACTCCTGTCTAGTGTGGTACAACTTACGTACTAATAAAGTTGTGTCAGTCGAAAAAATCAAAAAATCAGGCAGCAACAAAATCTTACCCATAATGTCAGACTTCATTCCGTATGGAGGAATTTTGAACTAACCAGAGATGGAAACTTGTTACAAGTCTATAGCCTACATAATTACTATATATTTTATTTTGTTTCCAGTCTTTATCTAATTAAGTATTTATACTATATTGAACATTCCAGACTTATTGAATGTTCCGAATCTTTATGTTATCAATCATGTCCACATATTAACCATTCTACACACTAATGCTTATTCTATGTTCTATTGTCAGCGTATGTATTACATATGTTCATGGCATGTTTCATATCTTCACGTTACATGTCTAAAAATGGTTATATTGTCAGACTCAGCCTTGATATGCTTTAATTCTCAATTTGACAGATGCCTTGTAGTTTTTTTTTTTTTTTTTTTTTTTTAAATAGGAATGCTTGCTTGTAAATAGGAATTATTACGTATAAAGTTAGTAGTAATTAGTTATTGATCATCCAAAAAAAAAATTGGTTCAGTTCTGAGCTGGCCTTCTCTTAAACGGATATGTTCTTGGGAAGCTTATGTGGTGTCTTGGAAAGCTTATACAGTATCCCCCAAAATATTATTATATGTGCCTTATTAACTACTATAAAGAAAGACACTATATATGATTTATAAGACACTATATAGGCTTGCACAGCAATTTAAGGTTTGAATGGTGGATAGGAACATGTCCGTTGTCAGTTTAAGAGAAGGGATTTTGAGAGTTATTTAACTCCAGTTTTTAAAAAGTGGCAGGAAAGACGACGAATCATATTTACATTAATATTTGATATTGCATCCACATAATAGTGTAGAACACATGAAAGAAAAAAGGAAGCGACTTGGACAAAAAGAAATGAAGTGACTTAGAAAAATCTTGTTTGTCGACAACCTCGGACTAATCAATCCAATATTGATTAATATGTAATCGATGGAACACTACGTGAAAACGACTCTTATGCTCAGAAACGAAATGTTCCAAATGTTCCTGGAAATTCTTGCTCCCATCGGACCATTTGTATCTATATGCATCAGGATCCCGATTCATGGATCTCTTGGTTCGAGAAATAAGAGGATTGAACCATTTCTTCTGACTCTTTTTCAAATTCGATAAATGTTGGTTGCTCATATATTTCATTATAGTTCTATGATTCAGAGTATCATTTCCTATTTGATGTATAAGGATACAAGGATATTCCAACAATAAACCATCTTGAAATCTATAAGTTTTTAGTGGGTAGAAATTTGCAATAAATGGGCAGAGTAAAGTAAATTGTGTATGGTCCCCCTTCTCTTAAACGGATTATCCGTTAACGGACATGGTGACTTGGACAGCTTACTTGGTGACTTGGACAACTTACTTAGTGTCTTGAACAACTTTTTTATTTATGCTTATTAGCTAGTTTGTGGCCACCTTATATATATATGACACTACATAAGCTGTGTAAGACACTATATAACATGTCCGTAAACAGAAAGTCAGTTTAACAGAAAGTCTGGTGTTTGAGCCCATATCTTCTATTGCAGTATATTTGAAGCACACTTACATAAGAGTGTAGTTAGAGAAAGGTGTCAGCAAAATAGCCAAGTACATAGCGCAACATGCAAATCAACCTAGTACGTACATACATGGCAAAATACATATACATAAGCAAAATATCCATATACATAGTTTTTACACCTATAATAGCAAAATCAACCTAACCATTAGAGCAATAAGAACAACAAGTAAGCCAATAATGACGAGAGCCATGTTCCTAAGTAAAACTGATTGGCTGTTGTGCTCGATTTGCACGAAAGTCTCCCCTGTAGTAGTGCTGACCGTGGGTATGGGTTGTATGGGTTGTATGGTTGTCTCTTCTAATGTCTGATTGAACTAATTGTAGTAATTGTTGATTCTTTTCTTTCTAAGCAGTTGCTCCGCCTCTTCGATAGAATTACATCCAATGTAGTCTTGGCCAGCAAATTTGTGTATCTGTTCATGAAATGGTTCACAATCCCGTGTACTAAGGGATTGAGAAAGTAAACGGAATTATGAGAATCTGGTTCGAAAAACATTGGAGGGAGAGAATTTCAGTTACCTGGTCCTTGCAGCTACTCCAGTGCTTGTATATACCTAGTTGCCACCCTCTAATGACCGTGTAGCAGAACTTTGCCATAAGACTTAGAGAAACGGAATGTAATGCTACTAAAAAAGTAGTGCAGAATGAAGTTCGAGTATGAAGGATTTTATTTAGTTGGGTGACAGTGAAGTGTCATAGGACATTCACTCACTGCTCTAATAATAATAATAAAAATTAAACAAAATAATTATGAAAAGTACAAAGATAAACATCTCGAACAACTAAGCACTCTCTGTCTCTCTACATTCTTCACCATTTTCATTGTTTCTCTCTATTATCATGCTTTTCCCCAAACTTAACCTAAAACGTAAGGAAATAATTGAAAAGTTGGACATGATAGAGTTAGTCCTCTAGTGGATGTTTTGTTATAATGATTTATCGTCTCAAATTGAAAGTTTTTTTTTCAATTTGAGAAGAAAGATCACTATAACAAAACACAAGACCGTATATCCAACTCTATCATAACCTTTTTTTTCAAATATTTTAATACTTATTCGATTGTTGATGGGTCACATGGAACATGGAATCATCTAGAGAGTGGAAATAATTGAAAAGTTGGACATGATAGAGTTAGCCCTCCGGTGGATGTTTTGTTATAATGATTTATCCCCTCAAATTGAAAGATTTTTCAATTTGAGAAGAAAGATCACTATAACAAAACAAGACCGTATAGCCAACTCTGTCATAACCTTCTTTTCAAATATTTTCATACTTATTCGGTTGTTGATGGGTCACATTGAACATGGAACATGGAGCCGGCAGCAGAGTGGAGAGGACCCGAATTTCAAATGGGAGAATAGTGACAAAGGCTTTATTGGTAGACTTCTCAAGAGTGATTAACAATTGATGTTCTCTAGGAGTGGGAGAGAGTTATTGGTTTGGGTGGCGGTCCGTTTCAAAATTGGTGGGCTTGTACCCCCACCCCAAACCCAGTAACCTTTTCCCAACCGTTCATAATATCAATTGTGAAACTGAGAAGTCCACAAGTAAAGCATGTGACATTGATCATGTTTCTAAACTGGACTGATTGCAGAGACCGCGTATTTGTCTACCTAAACGACCGCGTAGCAGACCTTTCTCTGCATTATAAAAAATCTACCTAAACTGAAGTGGATTTTAGTTCGTATACATGTTCTGAAATCTAAGCACACGTTGCCAAAAGTAGTATTTGGGACATGTTTTGAATAGTTGGTTTAATTTGTTCACGGTTTGTTGTCTGTCATTGCAATGTTATAAACCAACGTTGTAAAAAAAATGTGCAACGGTGTTATATCATTCTTGTGCCATGTGGATAACAATATGAATCAACAATACATTATACAAACTTAGTAAATCACTATATAAGTATATGCAGTAACCACGTCAAGAACATCAATTGTGTCATATACATTCCATTATATGTATTATACTTTGTTTTCTGCATTTCTTGAACGGGGAAGTCAGTTATTAAGTTAAACTTTCAACAAAATGTGGACAGTCACTTCAAATATTATTTATAAAATGTTTTGGACTAAATTTATGGCTACAAAATTGGTAATACGTTTGGCAAAGTGGTAAGAAATCAATAAAATTTAGCTTGCCATAAAAAATGAAATTTTTACCGAAATTCCGGGAGATCCGGACACGTTGTGCTCCTAAATAGCCGCTGCCTTAATCAGTTAGCAACCTCTTCATCTCTTACTTCAGGATCAAAGGTTAGTTTTGACAGAATTCTTCTCACCCTCTCTCTCTACTGTATGGATCTACACCGAAAGTAAATGAGATCTGACGTTGTGAGGTGAAGGCAATGTTAGGTCTGAGGTTGGTTTTAAATGGTCTGAGGTTGGCTTACACACAACGGAGCCCTAATAACTATAGGATGGCCCATTTACACAGGGAAGGCCCAATCTCAATGAAAGGGTCGAACTTACCTTTAGCTATGCTATACTGCTATAGTCTGCTATAGTACTACTATAATATAACAGTGCGGACCATAACCGTGACTGCTCTAAGCTCGACCCTCATTATGCCCCTCAACTTTTATGACACGTCATAAATGGCTGTGGTATTGACACCCCATAAAATAAGACTAGCACACCTTTTTGGATGTTATATAGTGTCATTCTGCATCTTATTTAGTGTCGTTAACAGCTTATGTGGTGACCTACACCATCCAAAGGGGGTGCTAGTCCCATTTCATGGGGTGTCAATACCTCGATAGAAATTTTATTAGGCTTATTTTAGTGAATCTTCTTGCCATAGAAATCATTTTCGGCATTAATATGGTAAACATCATTAAAAAGAATGGTTATCTTTTTAAGTTTGCTAGGCTTCTAATTCCATTTAAGAACAACGTTCTCAGTTAGAAGGCCAATGGCTAGAGACTGAGAATACGGTTCCAGTTATTTCCAATAATCCATGTTTTGTGAAATCCAATCCGATATTTTTCCATATTTGGTAGGGATATTTGCGTTCTGATTATCAAAAAGTCTATATTCGATGGCATGCTTGTATCTGGTCAATGTCTGATTTCCGATTTTTCTAGTTAATTATATCCGAATATTTCTGATTTTTGCCGATTTTCCAAAATTTCCAAATTCGGAAAAGAAATTGCTCCATCCGAAAAAACAAAATGGATCAGAATCGGACAATGCGATCCGAAATAAATTTGAAATTTTTCCAAAAGCCCTTCTTTCAATCAAATCTGAAGTCACCCCTAGGTGAGACACATAGAAACCGCATAGAAAATATAGATCACGCTAAATTCAAACTGTAAAAAGATTATTCAATTAGTACTATAAAAAGGTTATTCAAATAAAGATTAGTCTTATACATTTGTTTCGAAACATGTTTATTTATAGTACTTAGTAAATTTAGTATAGTGGTCGTGGATTGTCTTGGTTAGGGGTGCAAATGGATAGGTTGGTATTCGGATAAGTCTGAATCTGAATCCGAAAAATTATCCTGATATCCAAATCTAACGGATATTATAAATCCTATCCGAATCGGATATCGAATACATATACGATCGGAAAATGAATATTAATTAAAATTTTATTTGCTTTGAATAATGGCCCCGTTGAATAATTGATTTTACCACTATAAAAACTAGTATATATATATATATATATATATATATATATATATATATATATATCACTTATTACTATTATTTTGTTATTATAGTTTATTTTTATTAGTTTATGATTATATACAATATTTTATACAAAAAAAACACATATATATATAATATAATAAATATTTAGTTTTTTAAATTGGATCAAATATTATGGGATGCAACTTACCAAGGCCGAAAATATCACCGAGATATATGAGATATCGCCGATATATCTCATTTTTTGGGTACACCGAGATGGAAATATCTGATATATCTCAACCGAATATTGAATATATTTTTTTCTGATATATTTCACAATTTTTGATATAACGATATATATCGACCGATATATCCGATATAAATTGTTGACTTTGACCGATATATTGACGATATTTCCGATATATCGACATACAAAACAAAATTTTGACTGGTTGATAAGAGCCCAAAACTGTAGTTTTAACCCTGTAACAGTCATACTTTTAGACCAATTATGTGAGTAATAATTAAGAGTTAACACTGACTACGTGTTTTTATGCATTTCAGGCTTCAAAGTCCATTATGTGCAGAAATGTGCCACTTTAGCGAGATAAAGGAGCAAAAGTCGGTTACTAAGGAGTTCCGTGATTAAAGGCCAAGATTCAAGAAGACAAAGCCTTTCTAAAGCCCGGTCAAAGCTGAAAAGTCAAAGTCAACGCGGGCGTAAAACAAAGACACAAAGTCACCAAACTTCCGGGCGGCAGTATCTTTGGACTCAGACCTCGGAATTGGGCCTACCTTATGTCAAAACGACCGGCTCGGAAAGAGCTTTCCAATGGTCCAAGCCTTGACCCAATCAGAGGAGCAGAAGTGGACGAAAACTCTGTTGAAGCCAACTGCAGCTGAAGAGGCCTTTTTGGACTGAAAGAATTGGGTTTTGGGCTGATTCTTCCGGCAAAAAAACATGGCTCCAAGCCCATGCACGATTTTTGGATCTGAAAGTATAAAAACCAAAGCTTCACTCTTTGTTAATGGTAGATAGTTAGACCTAGATTAGAAATTAGATTAGTAGCCTCCATTAATTAGTTTTAGATCTTAGTTTTAGAATTTCATTTCCCCGTTTTAGATTAAAACTTTAAATCATTGTTCTTTATTGATTAGATAAATAAAAATAGTTATTCTTGTCAATTTCAATTTTTGTCATTTACAATTTATTAGATCTAATTTCAATTCTTGTTATCATTCAATTCTTAGTTATTAATTAGATTTCGATTATTGTTTAGTTAAATTTCATAAAGTTAGAATCTTTGTAATATGTTGTATTCAATTTCAATGGGAAATGATGGTTTGATGAATCAAGGCTAAAACCTCAATTAGAGGGGTTGATGAAGCCTTGATGAAAACTTAGTTGTATAGTGTAGAAGCGTTGTAGAGTCTATTCCATTCTAGAAGGTCGTGATTCGCCATGAGAATGGGTGGACGACCTCACATGCTAGTTAGTACTCGGTAGAAATACCATGAACACTAGGGATTAGAACTCGAATTCTTGCCGTAAGAACGTAAGAATCGAGATACAATAATCTATGCTAGGCTATTAAGTTGGATTCGAGGTGGATTCAATTCCCCTCTAATTCTTTATCTAGATTCAAGAACATTAGTATTTCCATATATTTCGTAGCGACATTCAACATATTGCTTTTCATATTGCATCGTAGTATAATTCCCCCTCGTAAAACTCTCATTGACTTAAGACCGACTAATTAGACTAGAAAATAATCCATGCTAGAGCACTAGGAGTGGAACGAATTTGTTACTCCACTCTATCTCGATAGAATTGAGAGTAGGAAACTTTGATAAATACAGCATCATTCATAGTTTTAGTTTACTTACGTTTTGAGTTCATCGTTCATTTCGTAGGTAAGCTAGATCATTTTATGTTTTATCACTGGTCAACAAAAAAATAGATATCTCTGATATTTCCGATATATCTGAAAAATATCGATTTTTGAGTACATTGAGATATTCACCGAATTCGATATTTTGGTCCTTGCAACTTACTTATGTTTTTTTGGGGGAAAGTGTTTTTTGGAAATAAGCCGTACGAAAAAGACCTACGGATCCCTTAAATACAGCGCAGAGCCCAATACATTTTTTTTTATTATACCCAATGTGTCTGAGTGTCTCTCATATCTCTTCAAAGCCAATATCAATATCAAAACTCGAATTCAAAAGAACAACCGACATTTAAAGGTATGTTTCTTTTATCTCTACTTGCATCCTACTCTTTATTTGTTCGACAGAGATGACCTAGTCTAAACCATGTATTTTAACTCGAAGTGTTTGTTGGCAGACAAAGATGACATAGTCTGAAAATTAAATTAAGTTTTTATTTTTTTTTGTTAAGTGAGCTGAGAATTTGATTGAGTAATAGGAAAAAGGGGAGGGAAATTACAAAAGGTGAAAGTGTAAAAGAAAGAAAAGGAAAACTAGAATCACAGTGTGATACTGTCTTAGGTAATAATATTTGAGGGAGTGAATTGAAACCCTACTAGGTAGGCCTCCAATACAACACTTCTTCAAGCACCTCACCCATTCAGTCCAATCTAAATTAAGTACTTGTGCAAGCCTCCCATTTATATAACCATGGAGGCTTGCCATGATACAGAAAACGTGACTCATACGACATAGTTGTTGCTTTTTGCCGCTTGATCTGCTGAGAAGTTCGCTTCCCTCCAAGTTACGATTATTAAATTAAGTTACAAGGCCTTAGAGCTATTTGTTGAACACAAGTGTTTGTTGGCACACTCTATATAAGCTATCCAGTATAGTAAATAGCTTTACCATAAACTATATTAGGTTCATAAAACCTTATAACTTGGGTTTTTTGCTGTTTCTGATAAATTATCTAAGCAATCTTGTTTCAATATATTTAGGATGAAAAAGGGAGTAGAAAGGAAAGGGAAGTAGACTCTTGTAGAGGAGGAAGATTCTGGATCAGAAGGTGGATCGGAGATTGACATCACGAAGCGTTGTAGTCCGAAAAAGCTGCATGCACAGTTTTTGGAAACATTCGATGCAGATGAATTAAATGACTTCAAAACTTGTCCGTTTGGTTTCCTTCTTCGCACCACAGAGGAAAAAGATCCGTAGATCTAAAAAGGTGTACTTTGGTTGATAAACCACAACAACTTAATTGTTGCGATTTTGAACCAGAGGGTTTGTAGGCTTACTTACAGAATTAGAGATGTTCATTTGAATTTCAAGAAGTCCGATATTGTGATACTGACTGGACTGTCAGCCACAGAACCTCCCGATGAATACTGGAATATGGAGGATACAAAGCCCACACCTTTTAGGCTTAAATATTTTCTCCCAATTAAAAAAGGCAAAAATAACAAGACGGTTAAAGGAGCGGTTCTTCTGAACCTGATATTGGAAGCCAGGGAGATGGTGAAGAAAAAAACCGAGTCACATCCGGAAGCACTCTCGGATGTCTACCGACTGAACCGGTTGTATGTCCTTGGTGACTTCTTGATTCCATTTGGGAGTAAGGGTGTTAATGTAAAACACCTTGCTGATAATCTTAATTGCTTTGATTCTTTCCCTTGGGGTTACCTTGTCTATGAAGGAATCAAGGATGGGGTAGAGACGCTCCATGGCAAACTTGTAAGTCACTTCGAAAATGCTCCTCAAGAAAAATTTATAGCCTACCTTCATGGTTGTGCAATCTTGTTCACTCTTTGGGTCTTCCTCCACATTCCATCTTTGGGGCCTCGCCGACTAGATCCTAACAGTTTCCTTTGGGTGGGTGAAAATTCCTGGGAAAAGCACCCGTGGAAATAGCTGGGAGGCTAGGTTGGTGAAGACAAATTTCAGAGTGAAGAAACTGCTAGAACTTCCAAACTCGGTGAAATCTGAGGAAGTTTCAAGGCTCGCGCTAGAGGTTTGTTTGTTTCTTTATTAGTCATTGCACAAGTTAGTGTCCTTACCATGTCAATAGTTGACAATATAGTATTGTTGATGGCGCAGATTAATTTTTTTTGAAAATTCTTATACAGTGGCTTGCCCAGCCTATATAGAGTCCTCCGGTTATATAAATGTTATGTACTCATACATAGTGTCCTGCAATGCTTGTGTAGTTCAGAATTCTACAACACAATGAAATTGATCACATTACCCCCCTTATATTGTATTTCCTATGAGTAGTGTGTATAAACATTTTCATAGTTTTAATTTGTTGTTCTTCCACAGGAGGAAAAGAGTGATCGATCGTGGTTGTACGACGTCTTAGATGCGATCATGGACAACTCCCCAACTTTTATAAGTGGTTGTTGTAACTCAGTGTGTTTAAATATTAGAAGCTCTTACTACGTACATTGACAGCAATTTGACTATTTGGTTAAATTCAGATAAAGAGACGAGAGACGAGGGAGTACGTAGAGAGTGAAGAAGAGGTAGAGTTGGAGAGAGTTAGTACACGGCAGAAAAAGGTGCTTCCAGTGGGGAAGAGTACGGTGGTGTTATAGGGAGTTAGTACACGGCAGAAAAAGGTGCCACCAGTGGGGAAGAGTACGGTGGCGTTGGAGGGAGTTAGTACACGAGAGAAAAAGGTGCCACCAGTGGGGAAGAGTACGGTGGCGTTGGAGGGAGTTAGTACACGGCAAAAAAAGGTGCCACCAATAGGGAAGAGTACTTCAAATAAAGGAGTTGGTGTTACCCAGACTCGTAAGAGAAGGGCAACTGAGGAGGGCAGCAGTAAGAGTGTTAAAGAGGGTAACCACACTGAAGCGCTTTTAAAGAAGAAAGCATGTCTTGCGACTAGTGGGAGAGTGGTCATAGAGGGTGACCAAGACCCTTTGAAGAAGAAACCTACATCTGGAAGGAAAAAGTTGCATGTTACCCGTGTTGGCACTCAGTTGAGGAGGAGCACTAGATTGATGGGTTCAGATGATGTTGCGCTTCTTCAAACAACTACTGATGAAGATGTTGACATGTCTGTTGGTCAGAATGATGTTGTCCTTGTTGAACCTGGGACATCAAGTGATGAAGGAGATGACACATCATTTGCTGAGGATCAGGTGGTGGGTTTTGAATTTGGCACAACTATTGAACTAGAGTTGGGTGTCATGTCATATGTTGAGGATAATGTTGTGGAAGTTGGACCTGGCAAAGCTATAGATACTGATGGAGTTGATAGTGAAGTAAGTTGTTGTCTATTAATTGTTAAATATTGTATTATACTAGTGTACTTGAGTTCCATAATAGGAGACTGGAAAAACGCAACAAGGTTTTCATTTTGGTTTCAGGAAACTGAGTCTGTCAATGAAATTGAGTCTGATGTAGAAAAAAAGAAGGGCCGAAAGAAGAAAGTCCCATGAAGCTAGTGCTCGTCGACTCGCTCTAAGAAAGCATGTCTTGCGACTGGCGGGAGAGAGGTCATAGCGACTAGCGGGATAGAGGTCATAGAGGGTGACCAAGACCATTTGAAGAAAAAACCTACATCTAGAAGGAAAAAGTTGCATGTTACCCGTGTTGGCACTCAATTGAGGAGGAGCACTAGATTGATGGGTTTGGATAATGTTGTGCTTCTTCAACCAGCTACTGCTGAGGATGTTGACATGTCTGTTGGTCAGAATGATGTTAGCCTTGTTGAACCAGGCACATCACGTGATGAAGGAGATGGCACGTCATTTGCTCAGGATAATATGGTGGGTTTTGAACCTGGCACAGCTACGAACTAAACCCTCATTGGCTGCCATGTCATATGCTAAGGATAATGCTGATGAAGTTGATAGTGAAGTAAGTTGTTGCCTAATAATTGTTAAATATTGTATTGTACTAGTGTACTTGAGTTGCATAATAGGAGACTGTATAAACGCTTTAAGTTCTCATTTTGGTTTCAGGAAAGTGAGTCTGTCAGTGAAATTGAGTCTGACGTAGAAAAGAAGAAAGTTGCTCTGCAAGCTAGTGCTCAGACTGCCTTTGCCAAGGAAGTAAGTTATGAGGATGGTGATGAGGATAGTCCTATTGATTCTGAGGCAAAGAAGAAAACAGCTGGTAGTGAAGGTACTCCTGATACTGAACAAAAGAAGGTCGGTATTAGTCATGGTAGTGGTCAGAATGACTCTGTTAGTGATATTGAGTCTGAGCTAGAAAAGAAGACAGCTGCAACTGAAGCTAGTGATGATGAGAGTGATGAAGATATTACGTACGATAGTCCTCCTCCTAGGGTGGGTATCATAGGGGGCGCATAAAAGAAAAAGCTAGGTGGGTGCCGAAGGTGAAGGGTAGTGATGAATCCGATAGTGAGGAAGATAAGGACAGTAAAGGTGGAGGTACAGATAATGAAGACTAAGATTAGGGTAGTGATGAAAAGAAACAAGCAAGGGTAGTCACTCTGTCGTATTGGATTGTTCTTAACATTTATTTATTTATTTTCGCAACTACTAGACAAGTTTCCACTATATTTAAAATGGCTGTGTGAGACATCATAATGGCTGAAGAAGACAGTATACTGAACTCTGCAAGAGGAGTAGCCTGAACCCTTAGTGATAAAAAAGGTAGCCAAGGTATTCTTCAGGTAACCAGTAACATGTATATGTGGTACAGGATATTTTCTCAGGATGGCTAACAGGGTATATAGCCATCCCGAGTGAAATATCCTATACCAAAAATACCTGTGGCAGGTACTCTTCAGAAGTTACTAGTAAATGGTATTCTTCAGAAGTTACTAGTGCCATTTATTCTTCAGAAGTTACCTGTAACAAGTATTCTTCAGAAGTTACCAGTAACATGTATTTGTGGTAAAGGGTATTTTCTCAGGATGGCTAACAGGGTATATAACCATCCTGGGTGAAATATCCTCTACCAGAAATACCTATGACAGGTACTCTTTAGAAGTTACTAGTAAAAGGTATTCTTCAGAAGTTACCAGTGACATGTATTCTTCAGAAGTTACCTGTAACAAGTATTCTTCAGAAGTTACCAGTAACAGGTATTTGTAGTAAAGGATATTTCACTCAGGATGGCTATATACCACGGTATATAGCCATCCTGAGTGAAATATCCTTTACAATATCCTTTACCATAAATGAAATTACTCTTCTTGAAGTTACTAGTAAAAGGTATTCTTCAGAAGTTACCAGTGACATGTATTCTTCAGAAGTTACCTATAACAAGTATTCTTCAGAAGTTACCAGTAACAGGTATTTGTGGTAAAGGGTATTTTCTCAGGATGGCTAACAGGGTATATAGCCATCCTGAGTGAAATATCCTTTACCAGAAATGCCTGTGACAGGTACTCTTAAGAAGTTACTAGTAAAAGGTATTTTTCAGAAGTTACCAGTGACATGTATTCTTCAGAAGTTACCTGTAACAAGTATTCTTCATAAGTTACCAGTAACAGGTATTTGTAGTAAAGGATATTTTCTCAGGATGGCTAACAGTGTATATAGCCATCCTGAGTGAAATATCATTTACTAGAAATACCTGTGACAGGTACTCTTCAGAAGTTACTAGTAAAAGGTATTCTTCAGAAGTTACCAGTGACATGTATTCTACAGAAGTTACCTATAACAAGTATTCTTCAGAAGTTACTAGTAGCAGGTATTTGTGGTAAATGATATTTTCTCAGGATGGCTAACAGGGTATATAGCCATCTTGAGTGAAATATCCTTTACCAGAAATACCTATGACAGGTACTCTTCAGAAGTTACCAGTGACTGATATTTCTGGTACATAATATTTTAGTCAGGATGGCTATATTCTTCAGAAGTTACCTGTTCTCAAAATTTATTCAGAATTTCCAATACCTGTTAAAATTGCCATGCTAACAATTGTGATATATAGCTAGGGGTGTCTCTTTTGTCCGAAAACCCAATTTTTCCGAATTCAGATCCGATATTTTCCCGAATTTGGCCATGATATTTGTGTTCCGATATATGGAATTCCAATATTTTATAAACCAAATAAAAACCCTAGAGAAGTAGAATATTATCTCTCATAATTTCAAAAAATCAATATTGTCATTCTAGTATATATCTCAATTTCTCCCATCTTTCTATTTACTGAATTAATGCATTAACATGAAGAAAAAACTTGCTGAATGAATGTGTTAAAAGGTATAACTTGTTTACTGAATTAATACATTTCACAATTATTGCTAAATGAATGTATTAACTGGATAAAAAAAAATGGTTGTCCTAAAAGAGAATCCGATTATATAATTCAAATTTCCGATTTACTTCCATATTTTGCGGATTCTGAAATTTCCGAATTTTTTTCGATTTTCTGAACTTTCCGAATTCGGAAAAAAAATTACCACCCGAAAAATAATTGGATCGGATTTGGAAAGAATATTGCCATCCGAAAAAAATTGGAAATTTTTCCGAAAGCCCTTTATCCGATCCGATTGGAAGTCACCCCTATATATAGCCATCCTGAGAATATATTCTTGAAGACCCACTTTTCTCAAGATGGCTCACAATTATGAATAATTTATTTAGAATGGTTCCAGTTATTTCTAATAATCTGTGTTTTTTTTAAAATCCAATTCGATATTTTTTCGAATTTGACAAGGATATTTCTGTTTTGATTATCAAAAAGTTTATATCCGATTTTTCCCAAAAATAATTGGATAGGAATTGGATGTGTTTTCAAAATCCGATCTGATTATTATCAGAATTTTGAACATATATTACATGTCAATTTCATATATAGTTGTTAAATCATAACCACAATGGACCTAACCACAAATTATATCCAAATATTTATGATTTTTCCTGATTTTCCAAAATTTTCTAATTCAGGAAATAAATTGTTCCATCCGAAAAAAAAAGGATCAGAATCGAATATTGCGATCCGAAATAAATTTGATATTTTTCCTAAAGCCCTTCTTTCAATCCAATCCAAAGTCACCCCTAGGCGAGACATATAGAAACCGAATAGAAAATGTAGATCACGCTAAATTCAAACTATAAAAAGGTTATTCAATTAGTAGTATAAAAAGGTTATTCAAGTAGTACTATAAAAAGGTTATTCAAACTATACAGTTGGTTCGAAACATGTCCATTTGTAGTACTTGGTAAATTTAGTATAGTGGTGGTGGATTGTCTTGGCTAGGGGTGCAAACGGAGTGGTCCTAGGATTCGGATATGCCTGTATCTGAATCCAAATCCGAAAATTTATCCCGATATCCAAATTCAACGTATGCGATTATAAATCCTATCCGAATCGGATATCGGATAAATATACGATCGGAAAATGAATATTAATTAAAATTTTATTTGCTTTGAATAATTCATTTTACCACTATAAAAACTAGTATAAATATATATTTTTCTCATTTATTATTATTATTATTTTGTTATTATAGTTTTATATTATTAGTTTATGATTTGATATAATATGCTATACAATAAGAAATGAATAAATTAATTATATATATAATAAATTAATAACTATTAGTGTTTTAGATCAGATGGAATATGGGATGCAACTTACCAAGTGACGAATGTTTTTGAGGGGAAAACACTTGCCCAAAATAAGCCGAACGAAAAATATCTAAACCACTTTTATATTTAAATTATATTTTGATCAGTCTATCATATCTCATCTGATTCATCTCTCTTCAAAACTAATCTCAACCCAATCACGAAACCAAAACTCGAATTCGAAATAACTACCGACATTCCCAAATAATTTCCGTTCTATTTAAAGAGGAGGGGTACTATTGATTTATCAAAAAGGTATGTTTTTTTATCTCTACTTGCATACTCTTTATTTATTTGTTCGACATAGATGGCATAGTCTAAACCATGTATTTTAACTCGAAGTATTATATATATATTGTTTGCCCTCAAAATGGTTTAAAGCTTTAGAATTTAAATTGAGTTTTTCCTTGAGCAGACATATAGTCAACACATATCTGTATTGTTTCCTTGAACATACAGTAAAGCCTGAAAATTAAACTATATTAGATTTATTTGTTGAGTTATTTGAATTATTTGTTGTTTGTTGAGTTATTTGTTGCACACAACTGTTTGCTGACTCAATATAAGCTATTCGGGACACTAATTTAAATTGCTTTTCCAATAAAGTATATTAGGGTCAAAAAACATTTTAAGTTGGGCTTTTTGCTGTTTCTGATAAATTATCTAAGCAATCTTATTTCAATATTTTTAGGATGAAGAAGAAGATTACAGAGAGGAAGGGGATTACAGAGAAGAAGGTCAAAGTGGTGGCAACAATTGGGAAGGCGCGGCGTGAAACAGTGACACTGTGAAACGTAAAAGAAATGCGAAGCCGAAGATCAATGTAAAGATAACAACACACAGTTGTACAAAAAGTTTGCAATCGTTGTTCTTAGATTTCAGTCAGGAGGAGGTAGAAGATTTTAGGCAGTCACCATTTGGTTTTCTGCTAGATATAGAAGAAGATATGGTTATGCAAGACAATCTCATTGTGTCTGTTTTTTCAAGGAGGGTTGCTAAGCTTACGTATAGGTTGAAAGGAGAATATTTGACATTTAAAAAATCAAATTTCACCCTACTTACAGGCCTCTCTATAGCTTATCCTCCTGAAGAATATTTTGAAATGGATGAGTTGGATCCATCTAAATTCCGCCAAAAGTATTTCCCCTGGTTGGAGAAAATTCGAAAGATGTTCAAAGGTGCCGTTAAATTGCAGGAGATTTTGGCTGCAAGGAAGGAAGCCAAGGTAGACCCTAGCTTACTAGAGGACGTCTATCGGTTGAATAGGTTGCATGTGCTTGGGGCATATTTGATCCCGGTTGGACACAAAGGAGTGAGTGTCATTCATATTGATCTTGCAAGCAATGTGGAAAAGTTTTATCAGTTCCCTTGGGGATGGGTTGCTTTCGATACCTTCAAGAAAAGCATCGATGAATTGTGTGATAAAATGGAGGACCACTTTAGGGAAAAGCCGAATGAGCTCTTCACTGCGTGTCTACATGATCGTGCTATGGCTTTTACACTTTGGATTTACCTACACTTGCCCAAGTTGGGCCTGCGAAGGGTGGATGATAAAAACTTTCCATGGTTTTTTGGGTGGTCAGATTTCCCTGGGAAAAGCATGAGGGGGAATACATGGGAGTCAAAGTTGGTCAACAAGAAACTATTTCTCAGGAATGTGTTGAAGGTACCAGAAGATGTGAAAGCTCGTCCCGCTGTTAGAGCTGCATTGGAGGTGTGTTTTAAAGTGTTCTCAGTAGTACATGATGGCTTGTCACTCTTATATTATGACGCCATCCTCTGATTGTATGTCTAACTCTTGTTTGATGGTTTGTAACTCTTATTTGATATGGTCTCCCTCCTATTTGTTATCTTCTCACTCCTATTGGATGTCTCCTCACTCTTATTTGATCATATGTAACTATATTGCTCTTTTACATGAAGAAAAAGGAGAAACAGAGCAGAACCGTAACTTTAAAATCATGGATGTCCTCTTTGAAAGCCGCCAAAAACTCCGGTTTGACCAGATTATGGTGGAACCTTCTGTGGAAAGAAAATGTTCCATTGGAACAGGGAACACAGGGCAGGATAGTGGTGAGGAACAGTTTGAAACAGGGGATAGTGGTGAGGATGACGTTGAAAAACAGCCAGCTCCTAAGAGAGCTAAAGGTGTTCTTAAGCTAGACAAAAAATCTGCTATAGCTGAGGCGTCCTTGAAGAAGAACACGGAAGCAATGAAAGTCGTATACCCCTCAAAGAAGAAGGCGTAAGCAAGAAAGTCGTCCCCCTCTAAGAAGAAAACTCAAGCAAAGATAAAAGTTGTCCCCCCACCGAAGAAAGCGGTAGCACTAAAAGTTGTGCCCCTTCAAAAAGTCACCCTCGAAGAAGAAGAAGGAAGGAGTAAAAGTCATCCCCCTCGAAGAAAGCGTAAGTCAGAAAAGTTGTGCCCCTTCAAAAAGTTAAGCCCTTGAAGAAGAAGGCCGAAGGAGTAAAAGTCATGGGAAAGGATAAATGCTCTACTACTACTTTTAGAAATAAAACAACAGAAAGAGTGCCTCATCTAACACCTATACTGAGGAGTTGTCCGGGAAGAAAGGATAGCAAGCAACATGTAACTTTTGAGGAAAGTCTTCCCGATGACAGCCCCATTGCTAATGTCACTGAAGAAGAGTCTCTATCGAGTCCTTTATGTTGTTTGAGTGACTTGCCCAAAAATGAAGCTGATATTAGTTGGGGCCAGACATAGATGTTACATGCTATTCTAGATAACACCATTCCTTCTTCGGACCATGCTGGTGTTGTTGGAGGGACCATCAATGGACGGGTATGATTTCCGTTGTTTCATTTACAGGCTTAATTTGATATATAAGCAGTGATACTGTATGTAATAAATGTCACTAAAAATTTGTATATTTTTAGACCCTGGACGAAAATGATGTTGAAGCCCAGCGAAGTGTTATGGACACTTTGGAAGACATTAACACTACCATAGTAGAGAAGCTGAGATCTCCATGCAAAGTATCTGATCTCCAGTCAATGTCCTCATCATATGGCAATAGTGACATACTGAATGGTAGCCAACCCAACCTCGTATAAGGTGTTGGACTGCACTTGATACCTTAGTTATTCGATTCCGAAAACCTAGATTGCTATTTGAATCGGAGTTAGCTAGAGCTGGAGTGAAGAGCAAGTGATCACTTAACGAAAGGCATATCTAACACTCACATCCGCAACGAGTTTTTGCCAAAAAATCAGTCCGAGCAAGCGAGAGCGAAAAAAGGTGAAGCTATTAAGAGCATGGACATTAATGATCACAATGCTCCGAACTGTCTAAACGATAGTGATGCAGTAAAGACAATCCACGAGAATGGCAAAGAAACTTCCACTCTAGAAAAGGTGAAAATTGAGTGAATTTTCTCAATATGTTGTTTAAGAAGTACTGATAGTAATCTTATTCCCTTGTTTATGTAGTTTGTTTCACTTGGGATGAGTTGTATGATTGAACACATTATTATCCAGGTGACGATCAGTGGGGAACAACACGAGATTGTCCAGGAGGTTGTGTTATTAAGTCCTATTGCGGTTGGGGATGGTGCGGACATTGAGGAATCTATTCCTGCTGTTGAAGTGGTTGATGCGGCAAAGGCAAATGATGGGAATGTAAAAGAAACTTGTGCTGAATCAAAGGTTAAAATTTAAATAGCATTCTCTTGTGCTATTAAATAACGTTTTTTATATTTTGATTGCAATGTGGATGAGTTCTATGATTGAAGTTTTTTACGTTGGTATCAGTGAGTGGTGAACAGGACGAGAATGTGGAAGATGGTGAGCAGTCCAGTGACGATGGGGATGAGGGACGAAACTCTGTGTCTCCTTCCATAGCACAGGCCGACATGGTGAGAAGGCAACCGTGCAAATTTGACACACTGAACTATCCAGAACTTGAAAAGGAAGTTGCCCATTTCTGCCAACCCTTGATTCGAAGCGTTTTCAGAAAACACTCATTACTGGATAGGCCATCGGGGATTGCAAATAGGAGAAGGCTCCCCAATGACTATTTGAAGTTGACTACTACTGCTCAACGGGTAATGCATTACTGGAAACTGCACGATCTTCTTGGTACAAACCAAACACAGGTTGTTAGACAGTACGACTACCGAGATGAGATAGATCTGTCTCTCTCACTGATCTTCTACTTACGCGGTTGTTTGGAAATATATTGCCTAAATATTTGTACTAATTCCATGCTGGTCTGCAGGCTGTCGATATGTACATGGAATTGTTGTAGCGTTGGTACATGGACATGGTACATGAACCAAAGTACCGTGCACATTATATCTGCGTCATTCTTTTCGGTAATATTCACAACTTATAGTATTGTGTTTACGGACATGTTATATAGGGTCTTTAGAATCTTATCTATTATCTTCTACTGGGTATATGGTGTCATATAAAAGCTTCCCCAAGCAAGTTAACAAGTTAAAATTGTTAAGGATATATAAAAGCTGACCCACCAAGAAGTCCGTTTATGAGAAAGCCTGCATGACGCCCTTAACTAATAAATTTTCCTTTCCATGACTACCGCGATGTATGTACTTTTCCCACAATAGTTTGGCAACGACCCTTGACGATGACAAAATTGATTTGGAAACCAAGATCAAAGAAGTCACATATTCTATATTGGGAGGCTCTTTACACACAGGCAACATGACAAAGGTTTTCCTTTCATTTGTTAACGACATAGCGAAGAAGCCGTGTTTGATGATGATGGTTAATATTGCCAACATCCATTGGATTCTCATTGTAGTCAACTTCAGAGACTGGTCTGTTTAGATCTTTGATTCTTTGGAGGCTGCTAAGAGTGGTGAGGAGTGGGAGCTTGACCCCAGGCCGACTTTTGAGAAGGTACTCTCTGTATTGCCTTACGGGATGTTGGTTTTCAACAACAACTCTGTCGATCACTCCAAATTGGGTACCAAGTGGAAGTTTGTGTTTGCTGATTGCTGCAAACAAAATGATGATAACAGCTATGGGGCCTATGCATTGACCTTTGCTGACTATCTTCTTAGGAATAGGTCACTGGTAACCCGTAAAAACTCAACTAGATTACTCTAACTTTATTCATACGATATTAATTATTCATTTCCTACTCTTACATATATATTCATTCAATATATGGAGTACAGATTCGTTCCACTCTTAATCTATCTAGACTTAAACGAATTCAATTAATCAAACACAAGAAAACAATGGTGAGAACAATGAGAATAGCGTTGTGATTTATTTAAACTAAAACTAATTATAAATTACACTAATTTAACTAAGCAATTAAAAGGTGAATTTAATGAATTGGAAAAATATAGAGGAAGGATTAATCCATCTATGTGAAGCTATGATTATTCTAACTAGTTTCTCATATTTTAATCTTAACCTTTATTAATCTACAGAAGGTAAAACAATAAAAGCCACAATTTATTATTGATCCCTAACCAATCCTAACAATTTCTATACTAAGATATGATTAACATAAGAGAAATTCTCCTCCACAAATCTCTTTGTGGAGTTTCTTTTCTCTAGTTCAACTTCTATAATCTCTATCTCTAGACAACTATAGAACTTGAACTTGAAGCACATAAGACAATAAGAAAACAAAAGAAGAACAATCATAACCCTCACATAGACTTCATAAAACTCCTCTAATGGAGTTTTTAGCCTAGTTTTATTGAGTTCATTAACAATAAATAATAATAATAATAATATATAATTAAATTAAACTAAACTTGATTAAAATAACTTGAATTGAATTGAATTAACTAAAGCTTTTATTGAAAGGTTCTAATGGAGACTACAAACTAAATCTAAACTAAAACTTGAAATACAAACTAATTATTAATTCTAAAAACTAAATCTTGTTCTAAACACTAATTTGATGCTAATTAACTAGATCTAAAAACTAACTATCGGATCTAGACTAAGTAAAGCTAAGTATAAACTAAGTAACTTAAAAGCTAAGCTTTTGTCTCTTGATATGGAGGAGACAAGATCCAAAAATTCATACATGGGCTGAGGAGCTATGTTTTGGGCCGGAAAATCGAGCCCAAAACCCAATTTTTTTAGTCCACAGAGGCATTTTCATTTGGATTTGACTTCAATAGCCTTTTGGTCCACTTATGCTCTTCTGATTGGGTCAAGGCATGGACCATTGGAAAGTTCTTTCCGAGCCGGTCGTTCTGAAATAAGGTAGGCCCAATTCTGAGGTCTGAGTCCAAAGATACGGCTTTCGGAAGTTCTGCTAACTTTTGTGCACTGTTTCTGCTTGCGTTGACTTTGACTTTTCAACTTTGACCAGGCTTTAAAAAGGCTATTTCTCCTTGAATCTTGGCCTTTTATCATAGAACTTCTTAGCAACCAACGCTTGCTCTTTTATCTCTCAAAAGGGGTGCATTCCTACACATATTCGACTTCAATGCCTGAAATACATAAGAACATGATATCAGTACTAACTCTTACTTATTAATCACATAATTGGTCAAAAACGATATTGTTAAAGGAGTTAAAACTACAGTTTTGGGCTTTTATAAGTCACTAGATTTTGACCCTAGGCACAAAGTATACACCAAACAAAGAATTGCAAATGATTTATTAGAGTATGGAATTACTGCTGTAGAGTATGTTAAGATGGCTGTTGATTGTTATCAAGTGGACTTCGACGACTACGGAGAGGGTTCTGTAAAGGATGGTGGTGACGGTACTGAAAAGGAAGTGGATGAAACCCAGACTAATGATAAGGTGTAAACCAAGAGTATGACACATATTCAAAATGTCAAAGATAAATTTATTTGTTTTTTCACTTAAACACTTAGCTTAAACATGATCATGGGGGCAACTTATATAATCTCTTCCAACACCTTATCTATTTTCGTGAACAACTTTTTAATGTACACTTACTAACGTTTTAAGTTAGGCTTATCGATCTATAACACTATATAAGTTGTGCAAGACCCTATATAACGTCGTACGTACACAGATGTTTGATCTTGTGTCATATATAAGCTTCCCTCGAACAAGTTATTAAGAGGAAATTTAAAAGTTATTGAAGATCAATATAAGCTGTTCAAGAGACTATATAACCTGGTACGTTCACCCACGTCTGGTAGTGTCTTGACCAACTTATATAGTGTCTTGTCACAGCTAATTTAGTGTCATATATAAGCTTACCACGAACAAGTTGATAAGTAGAATTTAAAAGTTATGGAATCCACTATATAAGTACCTCAAGACACTATATAAGCTGTTCAAGATCCTATATATGTTCCATCGTGAACGTGTCTCTTCACGGAAATGTCCGTTAAAGAGAAAACCTTAACTTGTGAAGTCTTCAGTATGTATACAACTTTACTATGAAGTCCAAGGCATTATACTAACGGCCTATGCCACTAATCTAGATTTGTCAGAATGTATTTGAAGGTACTGTCCTCAAACAATATTGTCGACGACCAGTTCACAAAAGGAATGCACAGAAGGAGTCCCAGTGGAACAAATTTAGTGTACTAGAAGAAGAAGTGGCAAATCTATGCCAAAAAAAGATTTAGCATACTTTTCAGAAGAATGCGCTAATTTCCAGAAACTCTACTGTATGCACTCGAGGTGAACTTACGGATGATCCAGTGAAAAGGACCACTATCGCCTATGTCACAGCACAGTACTGGTGGCAGCATGATCAACCAAACATGGAAGTTGCTGCACCAATTATTAAAGTAAGATGTTTTGGCTGAGGCTTACACATTAATCTAAGGAGCTTTTACTTGCTTTATGACAAACAATGGCTGGATGATGAGGTTTGAAAACAAATTATTACCCTATAGTAATCCGATGGATTCTTCTCCTGCAAGAGTTCACATTAGAAATAAAGGACAAAAGAAGGGTCGAAAATATAGTTGTCGTACGTATACACAATGTCAAACTTCTTTTACTATATTTATTTATTATTATTATATTTTTTTTTCCCGCAGGTTCTTTCTGTTTACATGGAACTTTTGAATAGGTGGAATAATGAAACGGTGGATCTAGATTTCCAAACACATTATGCCAGATACACTATCATCCCTGACACGCTTGTCCCAGTAATTTATAAGACATTCCCAACCATCGTCCTTCTTCATTTTTTTTGATATAGTGATGCAAATTACTTATGTGTCTATTACCTTAGGTTTCGATGGAGGCGTTATATGAAACCCTGCAAGGCATCCTCAGTGATGGGAGTCTAACCACAACAAAAAATCTTACAAAAACTTGTTCGGTAATATCGTGGAGCCTAAGCATGACCTTCAAAGGCTTGGTTCAAGAAAATAGTCACATCCCTCACGCGGCAAAATCGAAGGGATTGATGTTGGCTTTAAACGTGGAAAACAACTAGCACTAGATCCTTCTTGTCTTCAACTTTAAAAATTAGATGTGTTTTATGTACGATTCATTGGTTTGCAATGTGAACGACCCTTCCCTAACTATAGATAACCTGTGCGATTTTCTCCCGTACGGGCTTCTATTGCACGACCCAAATTGTATACACCCTACGTTCTTGCAACAAAAATGGCAAATAGAACATGTTGATTGTATAAAACAAACTGATGGGTGGAATTGCGGAGTGTTTGTACTTGCATATGCAGGCCAATTAATTAGAGGTGATCACCTCCAATTCGGAAGACCTGCAGATTGCATCCGCAATACCATGGCAAAGGACCTAGTTGACTGTGGTATTACTGAACATGAGTTCCTCGACATCGACAAAAATATGAAATACTCTGTATAGCTTTTATTCGCGGGGACTTCCGTCTTTTTCGGAGACTTGTTTGTTATAATGTAATTTTGGTCAATTGTCTACTAATCAGGCTACTGTTATATGCCCTATAATGTTAATCTTAATATTTGTTAGTGATAAAACATAGAAACATTGTATGATATAAATATATCATTGTCTTAAGATTTACCTGAATCATTATACCTACCTACCAACATAATCTCAAATATCTAAAAAATGTTAGATGTAATAATATTCGAAGCACTACAAATATACTATAAAAACAGATTTCCTCGAGTACTTATCTACTGTCGTCTAAAGCGTATATAGTGTCCTATGTAAACTAGTTAGTAAACTTTATGAAAGTTGTTCAGGACACTTTATAGGCTTTCCATGACACTTTATACGCTTTACACGAACATGCTTCACGGACATGCCTTATCTTAAGAAGCTTATATAGTGTCTTGGAAAGAAATGAAGGACACAATATAAGCTTATCAAGAACTTGTCCACCAACCAACTATAAGAATGCATATTTGATACCAGGAAATAATGATCTCTTACTGCATCTTCAAAAATTCTCGTCTAGAAACTCCTTCCATCCGCCCCAACTCGACTCCTAACCATACCTTGACATACTCATAAGGCGTTCATTTGGCACAAAATCTGACATTACTTTATGAACGTGGTGTAGGAACCGTTATGGTCGCAATTTAGAAACTGTGAAAACCATGCGCAGCGGAATAAAGATTCTCACAATTTTGGTTAGAATCATTACCTTAGATCAACTGTGATATCTCTGAGAATACGAATCAGCAACCTCTTGATCTTTTGTTGTATTCCTATCCTTAGAATGGACGTTGTGTGGGCAACGATCTTCCAGCCCCTTCTTTCTCTCTTAGCCAGTCTCACTCACAAAGTTAGAACCAAAAATTGGAACACACTTTTCTTGGGCAATCCTTGAGTATTTCGGCTAGGAGAGAAGGGTTTCTATTTATAGGCTACAACAGGGACCATGAGGAGATATCAGGTTAGGTCTCCTGACGGGCTTGGGCTTCCCATGTTCGCCCAGAATACACGGCCCAAGTCCGACAACAAATGGATTATTCCACTAAAGGCCATTGTTGCACTACCGCCCTAATCCTAAATTACGTGTTACATTTATGGGCTCCATATTATATGCTCGTTGATCTCCCCGTGTTTAAGATATCGAATGCCCGTTGATTAAGTCAAGTTACTAACAACTACATTAATCAACTTCTTATGTCCTTGAGTAGTACCACTCAACCTCATTGTCATGTTAGATTAAATCCACCTGCAGGGTTTACATGACAATCCTTATGAGCTCCTCAAGGGGACATCATCAGCCCGACTTCCTGCGGGTCACGGATTCCTTTTATAATCAACAGCACACCTAACATACAATGTCATTACCTAATCCATCGAGTTTGTTGATTCACAAATGAATCTCACTCATTGATGATTTAAAGCAATATACGATGTACGTAAGTGCTCGTTATTATATCAGGATTAAAAAGACAAGCATCCATAATAGCAGAGGTGTTTGTTCTCTTATATAGTCAGTATAAAGAGAAACAACCTTACTTGGTCCTGTTCAATACACACAAAGTGTACTAGTGTAATCCTGTAGTCAAGATAGACTAATACCAGATTATACTACAACCGTACCAATGGTTTGTCCAAATCCATCTAGGTTGTGAATGTTTACTTATACTTTATAAGGTACTGATGATATGATCTTCTGTGTGTCACCACACACCATATCATCTACAACATAAAGTATTAGACGCATGCATATAACTAATAACATATATAATATGCATAACCTTTGCCCATATGATTCTCATTCAAAATATAAAGAATTAGAGTTAATACAAAAGTAATGCTTTTAGTATATAACCCAATCACGTGGTTCCAGCCAACCTTTGGGATTTCTTTGATTATCAAATCCTCAGTTTTTGTTAAATTATAGCACACCATTTGCCTTCCATATTTAAAAACTGCAACACCATTATCTAGTAGGTCCACAAAATGGGGTCGACGGATGCCTTCAGCATACAAATTGTCCAACTTAAACCTCCGACCTTCATCCCAGCAGTTGTCAATTAAAAGTCGAAGCTCCAATTCATGTGTACGATACCCAACCCCCATAAAGGAGAACATAACTGCAATTGTTCCCTGAAATTTTAAAACCTTGAAACTCTTCCAGCGGCAGCCTGTCAACGGTAATGCAATCTTACTCCATCTCTCGGTGACAATATTGAATAGAAAAATCCCCCCCTCATGAATAGGCCAATGAAAACATCCTTTCGCCACAATACCTGGATTCATTTCAATGTGCTCACTATTGAAGGACAACTCCAAATCTTTCAACCTTCTCCATTTGCGTATGCGGTAGTCGAACTTTTCAACCACATGGGAAACAACTACCCTGCGGTTGTTGACTTTGGCCTATCTTATAGTGTTTATGCAGTCTTCTGACAAATGCAGTATCGTAAACTCCAACGGTTCCACAAAACTCACATACAAACCCATACACTGTGTCCAAAATCTAGTTTTAGGACTGGGCAACATAAGCATTTGATGCGTCGTGGGTTTGCAAAGGCAGTACACGTCCTTAATTTCAACTTCCTTGTGACCTAAAAGGATACCTTGCATTGAAGACGCCAAGATTTTGAAACCGTATCCACAGAAGTCCAGAATAGGAGTAGGAAGTGGTGGAATGTGATCAACGTTCGAAGCAAAGGATGTATAGGTTTCCCAACCGTGTACAGTCTGAATTATGTAACCTAGAAGAGTTCTCGTCTTCAAAACATAATCGTTTATGAATGAGGGGTCAAAGCTACTCTTTTCCCACTCACCACAAACAAACTTTGATTTGTCAAAAAATGGGAATGGAGCATAAAGAAGAATCTGTTGGCACATTTCCTGAGGAAGAACACAACCTTCATCTTTCCCCTTTTCTTTTAGAAGATTGGGCCATCGTTATGAAAAGTCACCAATAGTTCATGCACCAACACCATGCTTATATAGGGCATGTTTCCTATTTACTGGAAAGTCACCAACAACCTAAGGACGCATCACTTCCAAAGGACACTTCCAAAGGACGAATCACTTCGGGGAATCTCTTCCAAAGGACGCATGTATCACTTCAAATAAGCTACTTATTGTGTGAAAGGTTATTATTTTGTATGCATCACTTCAAACAATTCATTTATTTTACAAACGGGATAAAGAAGCAGAAAGAACAAACTAGAAGAAATTAGAGAAAAGTAAGAGTTATTTAGTCAAACATATACAATTCATACATAAAGGGATAAAAACAGAACAACATAATACAAGCCATAAATATGAAACAGATTAATATTCTCCCTCATAAATCAAATCAGACTCCCTCCAAAATTGTTCTCTTAATCTAACCAAACAGATTGGATGACTTCCATCTTACGCTCACATCTTTTCACTTCCTTTCGCAACGACATAATTTTCTTCTTCAATTTTCTTTCCCTAATTTTTATCAGAATATCACTATCAGTAATAAAATTATCCATCTTCCCAAAGAGAATATCAACCTCCTTCATTGCTGACGGATTCACTTGCTTTTTTATCCTATTGATCGTAGTTAGTATGTCTTCGAATAAATTTACCAACCCAATTGGGGAACGAGATGACACTGACGAAGTTGACATCGAGAAAGAGAACGATTATAGTTAAGAATATGTGTATTGGGGAAGTAGGGCACAAACCATATCTTATAAGAAAGCCATTTCACAAGGCTATCTTAGGCCATCCAACTTCAGGATTTTAATCTCAACCGTTGATCAAGTAATAGAGCAATAGCCATTAAAACCTTCCTTGGATGACAGTCAATTAAGGGCGGCGGTATTGACACCCCATAAAATGGGACTAGCACCATTTGGATGATATAGGTCACCAAATAAGCTATTCAAGACACTAAATAAGAAGTTTCAAGGCACTATATACCATCTAAAAAGGGTGCTAGTCCTATTTTATGGGGTGCTAATACAGCGGCCCATCAATTAAAAGCTAATCAGTTAAAATCGGTTTTCGAAACTAATCGGTCGAGGAGCGATATGCGATTAATTGGTTAATCGGTGATTTAATTGGTTATATCGGATGTATATATTTGAAGTTTTCAAAATATATAATAGTATAATCATACTTAATATTTCTAAACAGTGATCCAAGATACAACAAAAAATATCAAATTCTCATAATCACATCTAACTAGCTCAATTTTGGAGTACTACATACATATATGTCAAACACAAAAATTACGTTAAATATTTAAAGGAATAAGGGGATTGAGAAGCAATAATATTTATTAGAGAGATAATATAATAATCTGTATATTTAACTTTCGTTAAGGAGGGGAAAATAAGTAAACTCTTAGCTTTGTGTATTGATTGGGTTATATTATTATTAATACGGTTTAAGAATCCAATTCGTTAATTTTACGTATTTTTTTGGATGGGGAACCAATATTTTCAATTATTTTTTTTCTCGGTTTAGCTAGAAATTGGTCATCTCGGCCGATTAATCGGTCAATTCGGTGATTAAATCGGTTCAGTGAGGAAAAGTTAAAAAATTGTTAAAAACTAATCGGTTTACAAGTGATACGCGATTAATTTGCGATTAATCGGCCGAGATATCCGATATTGAAAGCATGGATTAAAAGACTCTCTCTGGGAAGGTTCTAAACGATGGTAATCCTATACCTAACTGAACCCAACAATTATGTATGGGATTATTGGCTTACCTCTGGGAAGGTTCAGGGCAGAGTGGTTTTAGCAAGACATGTGCTTAACAGCATTCCTGTCCACAATATGGCTATTTATAGATGGCCAAAATCAGTCTTGAAGGAATGCGAGAGCATCATCAGAAACTTCATCTGGAGCGGCAATCCATCCGAGAGAAAAATAATAACAGTATCTTGGGATAAGACATGCAAACCGGTGGAGGAAGGTGGGCTGGGGATAAGACGATTGCAAGACATCAATCTTGCAATGCTCATGAAACAAGCTTGGTGTCTACTAATAGAAGACGGTGACTGGTCATCATTTATGAAGGGCAAGTACACTAACAGAGTTGGGGGATGGTCCAAATACAAGTCATCAACAGTGTGGCTGGGAATACGATGGGCCCTCACGGAAATGGCTCCTTTTCATGGATGGATAGTGGGCAATGGCAAGGATATAAACATATGGAGGGACAACTGGCTAATGAGGAAACCTATCTGCGATTTCTTTCAGGAGGACAGAAAGGAGATTATGAAGCTTCAAGCAACTCTGACTGATTGCATACATGGAGAGGATTGGCATTTTTCTAACAACATGGTTCAAGTGCTAAATCACATTAGCATGGAAAAGGCAGAAATTCAACAGCCACATAGCACCCGAGAAGATGAAAGAATATGGATATCAACGCATAATGGACAATTCACTGTCTCGGCAGCACATGAGGACATAAGAGCCAAGGCCCACAAGCCCGTATGGTGTAACTTCATATGGAGTGCACATATCCTACCAAGGACGCAAGGAATAGCTTGGAAGTTGGCTCATGGTGCCGCAAGAACAGATGAACAGCTGAAAAAAAGAAAATTCCAGCTGGCCTCGTGATGTAGCTTCTGTAGGGAACAAGAGGAAACATTGGATCACCTTTTATTCCAATGCGAACTGGCAAAGAGGGTGTGGCAGTATGCAGGGCAGTGCTTCGATCTCACCCAGAGCATGGAATCTCTGAATGATATTCAGCAACAAGGTAAGCACTACAGCTCATTAATTCTGGATATGTGGAAGGCATGCTCCTTGACCAGCCTAGTGAGTCTATGGAAGAATTGCAACAAGGTAATGTATGATAGCAAGAGTTCCAACTTCAGAGAAATCTGTTTCTTGATTAGAAGGGCAACAGTAAGGGCTTATCATAAGTCCTCGGGACACATGGAGAACTCAATGAGAGATCTGAAGGTACTTCGAGCATTCAAACTCAGCCACAAACTTCAAAAATATCCAAAAATCTTCGAATGTTACTGGAATCTTCCCCCGCCTAGAATATTAAAGATGAATGCAGATGGAAGTTCTAGGGGTAATCCAGGTATCTCAGGGTGGGGTGCTGTTTATAGAGATCATAATCGGGCTTTCCTTGGGGCTGCAACGGGTGGATTGGGAGTTTCTACCAACTACATGGCGGAGACATATGCGATTGTGGAAGGAGTCACAAAGGCTATAGAAATGGGATAGAAGCATATATGGGTGGAATCAGACTCTTCTGTAGTAGTCCAAGCTTTTCAACAAGGTAATATGCACTGGAGAGTCAGGGCACGATGGCAGCTATTACAAGTGCAAGCAACATGGATTAATATCACCTCAATCTGGAGGGAAACTAATTTGGGAGCAGATTGCTGTGCTAGACAAGGAGCAGGGCTAACTAAAGGGTAAACTGTATGGTGGCAGACTCGACCTCCATTCGTGAGACATCTTGAGAACCACAATACTACGTACTTTAGATTTACTCACTAAGCATTGTTGTATTGAGAAGGGTACATGTTTGTTTTATCCTTCTTAGTCCAGTCATGTCATAATGTTCTTATTTTTTCTTCTTGTAACCTTTATTCTTTTAAGTTAATCAATTACCTTTTAGCAAAAAAAAAAAAAAAAATGGTCCGCTTATTTATTCTATATATAAAGTTAGAATGGACAAGTTAGATTCTAGAAAATAGCAATAGTACTATCGAAATGGTTCATCAAGACTATATAAGCGTTCAAGGCACAATATTATAAGCTGCTCAAGGCACTATATATGCAGAAAATCCCACGACCATCTTAATAAGCATATATGCACGTGGTTCAAGGCACTATATATGTGTTTAATGCCATTAAATAATAAGTTGTTCAAGACTCCATGTCCATTCACGGATAATCCGTTTAAGAGAAGGCATGATATATATGATGTCCGTTTGCATTATAAGCTGTGCAAACATGTCTGTTTAATACATAAATCAGTTCTAGCAAGGACAAGTCAGTGTAACCAATTATGGCCCCGAACCATTTACAAGTGCCAAAGTCCAACTCTTGCAACTACCAAACTAAATACTGGCCCAAATAAATAAGAGATAAAAATGGGGGCACCCATTATTCCCACAAACTCCATCTGTTACTTGCGCGAAATTCACATAAAAAATTGTGATAAATAATACTTTGAATTCAAGATCATCATTTACAGTAAGAAGACGATAATTTTGCCATTTTAGTCACTAACCACACAACAATTGAGCAACTGCACAAGTTAGAATCATTAAAATCGCAATAGTGTATCTCCCAAATCGTTTGCCAAGATACTTTTTGCATGGACCTAATATAGGATACTCGGAAGACTATTTAATATTGTCAATAGCTTATATCGTGTTATATACACCTTATATAGTATCTTCAAGAGAAACTATAAACAGTTGAAGCCACATCAGATAATTGCAAAGTTAAAGGTAAAGCAGTTGAAGCCATAACCAATTACATGTTCAAAAGTACCCACAAAATCCCATTATTGTAACAACTAAAATATCAATAACAAACAGTTGCAATTCCAAAAGGGAAGAATGGCAAAAAAATGTCAACTGCTTTATCTTGTGTCCTAAATGGCGACAAAGTCAGAACTGTTACTATCATAGCTTGCGACGTTTGTCAACTGCTTCGGGGTTTGCAGGACGGTGCTCAGCCCACTTGTCATCAACAAAGTTTTTGTATGTACGTCTGTTACGCCCTTTCATGTTGCACAAAGTGCAACATCTTTTACACTTTGGACCCTTATGCTCTGCTCTTATCTTCATAGAAATCTGACCAAGTTTATGCTTCAAGGGAGGGGGCAGGATGTGCTCTTCCTCCTCATTAATTTCCCACTGCTCCTTACTCGGAATGCTAACCCACACCTCACGATAACACCGTTGCCAATTTGCAGTATTGTAGTACGAATCGACATATGTCATATGACAAGCTTGGTGGCTCACACTTATGGCTTTGCATGCATGCGCACACGGGATTCCCATATGTTGGAAATACCCACATGAGCAGACCATATTTTCAAGATTGACACGAAATATTCGACAGCGGTCGGTCTTGATTAGATACTCCCCAGTCCTAGCCCTTGAGTGTGTGAATTCCAATACCTTGGTGATGTTGGCTCGCACCATACCAGTAACCCTGAGTGTGAACCTCTCACATGATAGGGTTATATACTAAAAGCATTACTTTTGTATTAACTCTAATTATTTATATTTTTAATGAGAATCATATGGCCAAATGTTATGCATATTAGTTATATGCATGTGTCTAATATTTTATATTGTAGATGATATGGTGTGGACACACAGAAGATCATATCATCAGTACCTTATAAAGTATAAGTAATCGTTCACAACCTAGATGGATTTGGACAAACCATTAAATGCAGGTTGTAGTATAATCTGGTATTAGTCTATCTTGACTATAGGATTACACTAGTACACTTTGTGTGTATTGAACAGGACCAAGTAAGGTTGTTTCTCTTTATACTGACTATATAAGAGAACAAACACCTTTGTTATTATGGATGCTTATCCTCTTAATCCGGATATAATAATGGGCACTTACGTGCATTGTACATTGCATTAAATCATCAATGAGTGAGATTCATTTGTGAATCAACAAACTTGATGGATTGGGTAATGATATTGTATGTAAGGTGTGCTGTTGATTATAAAAAGAATCCGTGACCCGCAGGAAGTCGGGTTGATGATGTCCCCTTGAGGAGCTCAAAAAGATTGTCATGTAAACCCTGCAGGTGGATTTATTCCGACATGACAATGAGGTTGAGTGGTACTACTCAAGGACATAAGAAGTTGATTAATGTAGTTGTCAGTAATTTGACTTAATCAACGAACATTCGATATCTTAAACACAGGGAGATCCACAAGCATATAATATGGAGCCCATAAACGCTGACACGTAATTTGGGATTAGGGCGGTAGTGCAACAATGGCCTTTAGTAGAATAAGCCATTTGTTGACTGACTTGGACCGTATGTTCTGGGCGAACATGGGAATCCCAAGCCCGTCAGGAGGCCCAACCCTAATTTCTCCTCATGGTCCCTGTTGTAGCCTATATAAAGAAAACCTCTTTCTCTGGCCGTTTTTTCTACACAGGAAAAATCAAGGTTTTGCTCAAGAAAAATAGATCCAGAAATCGGATCCAATTTTGTGAGTGAGAGAGACCAAGAGAGAAAGAAGAGGTTGGAAGATTGTTGCCCACACAACGTCCACTCTGTGCATAGGAATACAACAGAAGATCAAGAGGTTGATTTCGGATTTCATAGCTATTGGATTCTCAGAGTTATCATAGCCGAATCTAAAAGGTATGTTTCCAATCACAAATCGTGGACACCCATTAATTCCTCTGCGAGTGGTGTTTGCGGTTTGTAGAAATATTCATTCTAAAATAACGGTTCCTACATCAGCGCGGGTAGCCCAGTCATCCACCATTTTTCTGTACTTGCAGTAGTGCGCACTGAGATTCTCCCTAATTGCTTCCAATAAACAAACAACTGGAAGGGCTCTGTCATCCTTAATCATGTTGTTCCAGCACTCAACATGGTTAGTGTAGGTAATGCTATATCTCTTTACTATGGAGGCGTGATATGCCCACTTATCCAGCGGAATCTCCATAAGCTTATCGTAGACACTTTACTTCATCTTCTTTATATCTCTCATCACAGTACGGAAAAACCACTCTTGAGTTATCTTAACTGCTGTCTTAATCTTCCTCCTAAGCGGAAGTGACGGAGTCAAACCCAACATGTTCTTACAAATGTGGTTCATGCAAAAGACATGTTTCGCCCGTGGAAACACCTCAAGGACTTTGACTACCAGACTGGGATGCCGGTTAGATATGATAACTAACGGTGTCTCATACCCAACCACTTGGTCTCCTAGGTAACGCAAAAACCAATTGTAGTTCTCGTTGTCTTCACCGCTAACTAGACCAAAAGTAACAGGGAAAACATGATTATCACCGTCAACAGCAATGCCCGAAATCAGACATCCTCTTGATCTCCCCTCAAATGTGTGCCATCTATTTCTATGTGTGGCCTACATGTGTGACAGAAGCTCCTCACAGTAATCCCATAGCTCTAGAAGTAACACTTGAAGCGGTCTGTGTTTCCCACTCTTTGCAGCTCTGTAAAGCTGAAGCGATCAACCTTCCTAAATTCTTTACTGTAGGTGTTGAGTAGTTGATAGGACTGGCCGAAACTACCTTGAATCTGTAGATATTACAATTATAGTTAATACCACTTCTTCCTATGGGAATACAATAACATATCTGAATACAGTACTGAGCTGAATCACAGTCTATTAGGTCTAAAAGGTGTACAACTTATAGCATGTATTTCCAAGCTTACATAGTGGCTTTCACAACCTGTATAGTGTCATGAACAACCTAAAAAGTTTAATTTCTAAGCTATCTTTCACATCCAATATAGTGTCTATCACAGCTTATATCAAAGAAATTGTATTGTGTCTGGAACAACTTTATAAGCTACATATATAAGCTGTCTTTCAATTCTTATATAGTGGAAGCCTCAGATTATATAGGGTCATTCAGATCTTACAACATCTTCCTATGTAAATACAATAACATATCTTAATACAGTGTTCAACTGAATCACAGTCTATTTATAGGTCTACAGAGTATATAGTGTCGTTCACAGCGTATATAGTGTCTCAAAAAACTTGATCAGTTACATATCTAAGCTGCCTATATGACACTGTATAAGCTGTCCGTTTAACAGAGAGCCTAAAAAGGCATTTCAAATAAGAACATAAATTGACCGTCTTGCAACGCACGCACCTCTTCGAGAGCCTTTTCCATTCCCCACCACGTAGTTCTGTAACTGATATCTACTGAAGTCCACTTTTTAACCAATGCTCTCATGTGCATTGCCTTATATGTTCTGTCATTCTGCAAAAGGTATTTACATGACATGGCGACATAACTGCTTGACACCTCATGGTTACACTCACAAGCCTTTTGAAAACCACATGTGTGAAAGTTATATAAGGTTCTCTGATAAAATGCTAAATTCACATTTTTGGTATTTATTATTTAAGTCCGAAGTCCACAGTCCGAAATCCGAAGACCAAAGTCCAAAGTCCAAAGTGCGTAAATGTTGTTCGTTTAGTCAAGTTACCTTACTCACGTGGGTTTGGTAGGATAGGTCGAGTAAGGGATCGTCCAAACCTTAGGGCTCGGCAAGGTTCACAACTAGATTTACAACTTTTGGTGAGTAGGATTTTAGGTTATTTAGTTGGTTTAAGTAAATTATGGTAATGCAAAGAAATGTAAATAAATAATGGTGATTTTGACGTAAATAAACAAAGATAGAGAAACAGGGAGAGGGTTAATTCATACTCATGAAAGAATCATTTTCAACAGTTTATACTACCACATCACTACGGCTCTAATCCGTCTCGAGTTCATAGACAAACTAGAGGCGACATCGAGTATCGATCCCTAGCGAAATGCGCACATCTCTGAGTCGCATTGCACTAGCATAAGGAGTTGAACAAATATTTCATCTCTGGAATATCATTTCAGCTCCTGGTTCGATTCTACATCAACTGGACAAATTGCAGAGCTGTCTGACACCAGCGAGTCACGTGCGAGACACTTTGGGTCTCTCGCGAGACTGTTCTGGAGCATCAACACTCCAAATTTGTACAGTCTCAGTCATTTTGGGACCGGATGTATAATCTACACCTAATTCCTAAGCAGTGATTCTAGAATATTAAAGAGTCAATCCAGATTCTCACACGAGCAGCATAACCCTCCCCCTGAGGGGGGGGGGGGGATTAGCTCATGGTCATTAGAGGAATAATTAAACTTGCTGTATATAATAAATAAGTAAATGCAAGATGGGAATTAAACTTGAAAAGAAATTACTTTAATTAAGAAAAAATAACTTATAGTATTGAAGTTGCTGGAAGAGAAAATGACGGAATGTAAAGTACTGGAATGAAGCTACAGACGATAAATTAAAGCTAACTAACTACTGAGCAATGCTAAAGTATAAAATGCTGAAGGCCGAATATTGAAGACCCCCCTTACATATATATAGGCTGGTCTCTCGTGAAGCCTTTAATTTTTGTTTCGTCCTTTTGTTGAATTGAGACATTCAAAAATTTGAAATACAAAGTTTTGGCTTTACTTGGTTTAATTTGCTTTTTGTCTTTTCCTCATTTGTATTCCTTTGCAATTAATGTTTTGTCTTCAGCCAATTCAATTCAAACTTTGAATTGGTACGTATCTTCTCCTTTTGCAAGGGGGCACAAAATTGTGACCATCACTTGCCACCTGCCTATGCTGACTCGTCATGCCTTTTGGGCCCGCAGAGTGGGTCCACTTAGTGTGTCCAGTGGCGGTGCCAATTTTGGCATTTTTACAACTTTCTGTCTTTATGTAAAGTTCGTCGCCCTGGTCGCTCTGGCAGTTCACTAGCCAACGTCGGCGTCCAGATTTATAAGATGTGAGCTTCGGAAGTTTGCTGCTTCTATACATGTGAACCCATTCTGCACTGGTTTTGTTCCTTTGGAAACTTCGGCTCTAGTCAGGCATTGTTGGGCTTCACTGGGGCTGAGTGGGAAAAATTTAAATATTTTTGTATTCCCGTACTTCGATGCATGTTTTATTATCATATTCACGTTAACTGCGGAAACCTGCAAGAGTACGAAAATACAATTATTACATGATTATTAAAAACATATTTGACCAAAATGCTATGTCTCTCGGGGTTTAATATTACAGTTTTGGGTGCTTATCACACCACCCCCAAACAGCACTTTGCTTGTCCTCAAGCAAAGAAGAGGCATTAAAATGATAAATGGCCAAAAAATGTGTTGTCCTAAGCTAAGTCTTATTTCGCAGAGTGTGGTTGCATTGACCGTATGCAACAAGGCCTTGAACCACTAGAAATTCCCTAGTGGACGAGTTATAGCCTCGTGAGAGTTTTCCAGAGAAGATACTCACAAACTTCATTTATACTACAACAACTCAGTAACAAAGGCTTGTTTCCTTAATTAATCTCAGATATCTATACATCTCACTAGGGGCGGAAACAAGAAATAATTCTTTCAAAATTTAAGTTAATATACATACAATAATCAAAACATCTACATATGAGCATGCATGCAATGATCTTTGCAATGAAATGTACGAGTAGGGCCGTTTCTGGATCTTTTGGATAGCGTCCTTAAGTAGGTTCTCACAGGTATGTGTCGAAACACAATTTCTCTCTTATTTTTCTATTCAGTCTTGCTATCTCCAGTGTGCAGTGGGCACACTTTTTCTTACATACTCAATGACAGTCAGAGGAGCCGAGGTCGAGAAGTCATAACTACTACTTATTATCACATTATCCTACTCCTAATTGAGCTAGAGGTCTTTATTAGGTGTTATGGGGCTTAGGAGGTAGTGTAGAAGAAAATGGAATGGAAAATTCAAAAATGATAAGTATGAGAGAATAAGGTCTTCGAGATATTTATACTAGAGAAATCCTTATTTTCTTTCCTACTTCTAACATGGGTTTCCATACTTGGCTTTTTTCAAGCTTTTGCATTCCCTTTTGATTTGATTTGATTTGATTTTGGGGCTGCAGAAGAAGAACCAGGAGTCCTACGACAGCGTGCAGTATGAGCTCCCGTGGAGGCTAGCTGCTCCTGGATATCACTCAGAGTATCCAACACCTGAGCCTGAAACTGATGTTGGTTCGCCATGAGCATTCTCTGGAACTAGTTCTGGTGAGTAGTCATATGGTCCTGAAATGCAGTCATGGAAGCTCACATTTCCTGCTGGATTTCGCCCATGCTGTCTATCAGCGACTCGTGGCGAGTAGTCATATTCGTCCTTAACTCCCCCAAGGTATGTTTCATCGATACCTGGCGAGTGTACATGTCTATCAAACCACTGTTCATAGCACGTAAGGCATCCATAGGGTGGCTCATCTTACTCATAGCAGTTTCATCAAAGAAGGGTGGGTGAGATGGGCCTACGTTAGGGTGCTCAGCAGCCATTGGTGTTGTGGGTTCCCAAGGGCCCAATATGCATTTCTTGAAAACAAGCATATTCTCATTTAGTGGTATTGGGAGTAATGGGGTGGTAGACAAGAAACCCAAATTAATCATAACTTGCGTTACAAGAACGACAAGAGGGGCTGACCTGAGAATGGCATGCGTAATAATATAAAAAAGAAAGGTAACTATGCAGAAGTTACCCTTGCACTCCTGGAGGATCCAGAGAAGGTGGAGGAAAGTCTTGTTGATGTCCGAGGGCTTCGAGGTACCAATGACGTTCTGTCCCAGCCATTTAGTCACAGCCAGCTGGTTCCGTCGCACCGAGCGCTGATACGCTCATTTTCCATCTATGTTGTACTCACCCTCGATTAGCGTGTTGAGCATTAGGTCATAGGTTCATGGTTACACGGACAGCTGCTGAGTCAGCACGTGGTCAACCAGAGGAATGCTCGTGATCCCGGAGATCAAAGCGGGTGTGGCTTCGTGGCGCACACTGTCGATGGTAACCCAAAAATGGTCGCCATTAAAGCTCCCATTGTCGTAAAATTTCATCACCAAATCCTTAGAATATAGCCCGCCATTAGCATACAACAAGTACTCCCATCCTCTAGAGTGTATTTTCGTATCAAAGAATGGAGCAAACATCCCATTTTCGAATAGAGCTCCAAAATATTTCTCCACCAAAATTCACCTGTTTCCGGCCATTAGTGCTCTTAGGAAGAGGCTGGCTATTGATTTGAGCTGAGGGGGAGAAATGGGAGTTGCTGATGGAAAGGAATTGGATTCGGGGCTGTAGGGGTCGCGCGCGAGACCTGGATATAACATGGGCCTGTCTCGTGCGAGACTTAATCGAGAGGGAACAAGATTTGGTTTTTAAGGAAGAAGAAAAACGAGGTTGTGACGCGTGTGGTGGGTTGTCTCGGGTTTAAATGGACCGAGAATATGAGATTTGGTTGGGCCCAAAAAATTTTCCAAGCCCAAATCAAGCCTAAAGCACGAAATAAGCCTAAAAAATGTAAACGCTCACACAGGACTTGTTCGGACTCCGAATTGGATGAATGAGCTATCAAAATGATTGGTACAAAAAATGCTATTTAATTATATGAGTCATTCTCAAAGGTCAAAAGAATTTTTGAAAAGAAGGAGGGTGTTTTATTTATAAACAAAGATTTTATTTATATACAAGGGAGATATACGTGAAGAACACTGGATGTCCAGAAGAGTCACCATCTAAATTCATAGACAACTGTCATGTCGGCTCTAGAGCGAACCCAATCCAGCCAGACTGTGGCTTTACCTCTATGTATTATAGGGTTAGGGGCAGGACGGTACCATCCTGGACCGTGCGCGCTACGGTCTAATAATATTTCCCAAATTACATACGGCTATCCTCAAACCGCCCCAAAGGGAACTCAAAGTAACCAATTCTAGGGGTTGGTCTGGTGGAATCCATTGCCCGTACGTGTTCTAAGTATGCAACATTCGAGGTTGAACACGAATCTCTATATGCACAACTTAATGCACAATATATACATATCTACAAGGTGAGTCTTTTAATGTCAGATCTTCAAGACGAATCCCAACCTGTGAGAGAAACGGCGTGGCGATGAAGTTTATCCTGCGCAGCTGGTGTTAGACAAAAGTATACCTTAAACTGGCTAGTGTCGGATAGGAAGTCAATACCTAGACAGAAGGGTGTTTGACAATGTATACACCACCCCATCCTTCGCACACGTTGTTTACGAGCAAAAGTACTATGACCATTACCTAATCGTGATGAATGAGACTTACACCAAATGATTAGCTGAAGTTTACGAGGTAGAGAGTAGAAAAGGGAAGAGAAGGAAGGAGGTGAAATTTTTGGTACCCATCGTTTACCAGTAGGAACGTTTGCTCGTGTTGCAGAAAATATTTATACTCAATTCTAAAATAGAGTTTTTGTGGACTACGGTTCCAGCCCTTGCAACCACACACTTCAAAAAACTATTGAGTTCATAAAATAAAAGATGGCCCGGCTACCTAAATGGCGTACCCTCTACAGAAACAAGATTGAGTACGCCAAACAAAACATCTAGTCTATGTAGACTGGATCCTGAAGAAGAGTCTGTTCAACAGTTGGGGAGCGTAACTTATGGTAATGTTTGAGGCGTTGTCCATTTACTGGAAATTCGGTGTTATCTTGTGGATTAAGCGAAGAGATTGCCCCATAATGTGTCATAGTTGACACAATGAAAGGACCAGACCATCGTGTTTTCAATTTACCAGGAAAAATGTGTAATCTGGAGTTGTACAGTCAAACTTTTTGGCCAATTTTGAAATCTTTACGCAAAATGTGCTTGTCGTGCACTCTTTTCATATTAGCTTTGTAGGATTTCGAGAAATCATAAGTATCACTCCGAATCTCCTCAAGCTCATTTAATTGCAGTTTACGCTTCTTGCCTTCCGCGTTGATATTGTAATTGAGGCTTTTGATTGCCCAAAGGGCACGATGCTCAAGTTCAACTAGCAGATGACAAGGTTTTCCAAAATAATGCGGCAAGGAGACATCCCTATAGGTGTCTTAAATGCTGTTTGGTATGCCCACAAGGTATCTGATAAGCGGAGAGACCAGTCTTTTCTTGATGGATTAACAGTTTTCTCCAGAATGGACTTTATCTCTCTGTTGGAGACTTCCACTTGGCCACTCGTCTACAACGACTAGAATGTAGAAAAAACCTTGAGAAATAAGGAAGGGTCCCATAAAATCAATGCCCCAAACATAAAAAATTTCCACAATTAAGATAGGATTAAGGGGCATCATATTGCGTTTGGTAATTTGACCTAGGTGCTAACAACGAATGCAAGCTATACAATGTTCATGTGCATCGCGAAAAAGGATAGGCCAGTAAAAACCACATTGTAACACCTTGACCGCAATTTTCTTCCCACTGAAATGACCACCGCAAGATTTTTCATGCAAAAAGATAATACGTCGGTGTGCTTCCAGTCAGGAATGCAGCGATGAATGAGTTGGTCAGAACAATACTTAAAGAGGTAGGGGTCATCCCAAAAATAAAATTTTACAGTGGATAAGAACTTTTTATGATCAGGACATGACCAAGAGGAAGGAACTTCCTCAATAACTAGGTAGTTGACGATATCTGCGTACCATGGAGAGGAGAAAATAGAGTACAAATATTCGTCTGGGAAGGAATCACAGATGGCTTCAAAATCATTATCACTGTCACCAACCAGCCTCGATAAATGGTCGGCCATGACATTTTCGGTTCCTTTCTTGTCTTTGATTTCCAGGGTGAATTCTTGCAATAGAAGGATCCAGCGAAACAATTGCTGTTTTGCGTCTTTTTATGCGAGTAAGTACCAAAGTGCGACATGGTCAGTATATACGATGGTAGATGATCTAACTAGGTAAGGGTGAAACTTATCCAAAGCATAGACAACAGCTAGGAACTCTTTCTCAGTTGTTGTGTAATTACGTTGAGCATCATTAAGAGTTTTACTAGCGTAGTAAATGACAACGGGTTTGTCATCATGTCGTTGGCCTAGTACGGCGCCAATAGCAAAGTCGCTAGCGTCACACATCAGTTCGAATTGTTGAGACCAATCAGGGGGTTGAATGATAAGAGCGGTAGTCAGAGTATCAAACGCTTGTTTGCAATTGAAATTGAAGTCGAATACCGTATCCTTAAGTAGGAGATTGGTTAAGGGTCGAGCAACTTTAGAAAAATCCTGAATGAATCACCTGTAAAACCCAGCGTGGCCTAAAAATGCACGGATATCACGAACTGTTTGTGGGAAAGGTAGCGAAGCAATTTTAACAATTTTAGCTTTATCAACCTCTATCCCATCTTTCGAAACAATATGACCTAGAACAAGGCCTTTGGTAACCATGAAATGACACTTCTCCCAATTAAGTACCAGATTTTTCTCTTCGCAACGTGTTAACACTTTAGAAAGGTTGGATAGGCAGTCATCAAAGGAATTTCCATAAATGGAAAAATCATCCATGAAGACTTCCATATAACGTTCCACCATATCACTGAAAATGTGAAGCATGCAGCGTTGGAAAGTGCCTGGGGCATTGCAAAGACTAAAAGGCATTCGTTTGTATGCAAAGGTTCCAAAGGGACATGTAAAAGTTGTCTTTTCTTGATCGGCAGGATCGATGACAATTTGGAAGTAGCCGGAATAGCCATCAAGAAAACAGTAGTAAGCATGACCGGCTAAACGATCTAGCATCTGGTTCAATGAATGGGAAGGGAAGTGATCTTTACGTGTTCTGGCATTAAGTTTGCGATAGTCAATGCAAATTCTCCATTTTAATGGAATGCGAGTGGAGATGCATTCACCATTTTTATTTTGTACAACTTGAATGCCGGACTTTTTGGGAACAACATGGACAGGACTGACCCAGTCACTATTAGAGATTGGGTATATGATACCCGAATCAAGTAAACGTAAAACTTCCTCTCTCACCACTTCTTTTATGGCGGGATTAAGGCGACGTTGTGGTTCTCGCGATGTCTTTGAGCCGTCATCCAGATGTATGCGATGAGTGCATACACTAGGGTCTATTCCTTTGATATCATCTAAGGACCAACCGATAGTGGAGCGGTGTTCACGAATGATATGAATCAAACGTGCTTCTTCGTCGATAGTTAAGTGAGAAGAAATTATTATAGGGTGACTACCATCGGGATCGAGATGTACGTACTTCAAATCAGAGGGTAGAGATTTTAAATCCGGAGTTGGAGGATTGGGGATCAAAGATTAGTGAGGGGCTGTCTCTTCAATGGAAAAGAGCGAGTCCGGTTCTTCTGAATCAGTTTGCAACGCAGCAGTAGGGTCAAATAGTAGTACTGATTCTAATAATACGTGGATATCGTCCTTAATGTACGAGTCATCATCAAACTCAGGATTATTAAAAGAAAGAAATTGGTGTACCTCGTCTTTAGGAAAAGAGTTTGTGAAATAATCATGTGCTAGACTATCAACCAAGCTAATCTCACCCTCCATTATAGGATTGGGAAATTGTTTCATTAATTTGAACACGTTGAGTTCGACAGAAAAGTTCCCGAAAGACAATGTCATTGAGCCGTCCCGACAATTTATGAGAGCGTTAGCAGTTGCAAGAAATGGACATCCCGAGATGATAGGAATGGAGTCATAGGCCACTTCGGTATCTAGAATGACAAAGTCAACTGGGTAGTAAAAATCTTGCACCTTGACTATGACGTTTTCTACTATGCCCTTTGGGAACTTGATGGAGCGATCCGCGAGTTGCAGAGTGATATTGGAAGGTTTTAATTCATGAAGACCTAACTGCTTAAATAAGTAATAGGAAAGTAGGTTAACACTAGCGCCTAGGTCTAAAAGTGCGGTAGTGGTATACTTGTCGCCTAACGTGCATGGTACAGTTGGTCGACCTGGGTCTTTGTATTTAACCACACCATTGGTAGTAGTAATCGAAAGAAACTGCTTAGTAAGGAACATTCGTACGTCGTTTGATGGTGCACAAGTCCTTCAAAAACTTGGCATGCTTGGGCAAATGCTTAAGCGCATCTAGAAAAGGTAGGTTTATGGTCAAATTTTTGAAGGTTTCACGTATCTCATCGAAATGTTCGTCAGGTTTGTTCTTTACCAAATAGGCAGGGAATGGAGCTTTTGGGCGGAATCGTGCATATGGAACAGTGGTGTCTTTCCCTAGGGACGTGGGTGTAGATTTGGAAGGAACAACTTCGTCCGCTATAGGCTGCAAGGTAGGAGTTGGAATGACGTCAGCCACGGCTTTCGTTGATTCGACATCTGGCATACGTATGTGATTTTTGATGGTTGGGCCAGAACGAAAAGTGGTGATGGCATTTACCACACCCTGGCTGGGATTACTAGATCCTGGTGCATTGTTGAGTTCAAAGGCAGTGTTTCTAGGCTTAGGGTTTGGAACTGCTTGGCCAGGAAATACGCCCTTTTGACTTTTATCCTGTGCTAACAGTTGAAGAGATTGTTGGATAGATGCTAGGATTTGATTCTGTTGATTCATGTAAGTCAGAAAAGTTTCGCCAGCTTTTATCAAGAATGGATTGAATCGGTGGAGCAAAGATGAACAAGTTCACGGTTATTGTTTACAGGTTGATTTTGGTAGCCATATCCTTGATTAGCGGGAACAAGGCTGCGGTTGTTTTGGTACCCTATATTTGCGTTGTTGGGAAAATTACTTTGCCCTTGCTGGAATTGCGGAGGATTTCCTTGACGATAAGAATTCTAGTTCGCGGGTGGTCGTACAGGAGCGTTGTTGACACCCTGAGGAGAGTGTTGTTGGGCAGGGGGTTCCCAAGCCAAATTCAGATGTTGTCACCAAGGTGCATTAGGGATGTTGAAAGCACAAGCCTCTTCAGATGATTAGGGACACTACAACAGAAGGGATCTGTTGCAACGCACCTTTTTACAGCGCCTACTTTTCATTGGTAAAGCATAGCATTTGCAATGCCTAATGGCGCTGGTCAAACGTTTCTGTCTTGTTAGTACCACTCGATTGGGATATAACTGGTGTGACACTAGCTGGCGTTGCAAAAGCATTTGTTTAAAATTATTGTTTAAGTGACATTTCATTTTTAATGAAAAAATTGAGCACCAGCTACGACGTAGTGGCCGCCAAAAAGTATTTTGCCTTTGGCAACGCCCTTGGCGTCTTTAATAAATTTAATATTACAATTTCTTTTTTTTTTACCCAATTTCTATTTTTCTATACGATTGTAATTGCAGCCCCATTAGTGTCACGTAAGGGTATTAGGCGGGATGATTTTAGCTGGGAATTGTTTTGGAGGTCACCTTGCGCTAACAATTTGGGAAACCAAAAGAAACCCTAGAAAAGAAACTACCACTACTCATAAAAAAAGGATAAAAGAAAAAAAAAAAACATTCTTCATTGACTGAGGAGGCCGAGTGTACCACAAAAATTGTAAGTAAGGATTTTTAAGATAATCTCTTCTTCAAATTGCTAAAAGCCATTTTTTCATCATCGTTTTTTTCTTTCTATTTTCTCTTACTGATTTCGTCCATTAATCTTAGACCATTGGTCTTGTTTTAGCTTAAATCTGGTGAATCAACAACGTCAAAGCTTCTTTGGTTACTGATTCTCGACTGGTACGTCCTTTAAATTTAGAAAATATCCTGACTTATATACATCAAGTTCTGATTTTTGGTTTTGTGTTTTTTGGTTATTACTTCAAACTCGAATCTTTAGTAATGGTTTATTCTATTTCATATATACTCCATTCTCTCTTATCCCCTAGTCGTAATTTATTTACCTTTTTTTAGTGTTTATCTACAGGAATTGAGGTTCTCTCCACTATTTCTATACACAATTCCTGTAGTATTTCAGGTTCTAATAAATTTCTTTGTAATATTTTTGTTAATTTATGAGTATGATTGATTTTTTGTCATTGTTTTGTTGTATGATTATTTCGTTGGGTGTTTGGTTTTTAATTATTGAATTCTTTGTTTGATTCTCCTTACTTTATATTCGTTAAATTCATTTTACTTCAACTATGCCAGGTTATTGGTGTAGAAAATTGTTCATTGGTTTTCATTGTCACATACCATGTAACCGAATCGTCTTGCTCGTATTTTTTAGGCAAACCTAAGTTTTAGTATCTGTAATTCTGTTATTCTGTATCATACTTGATGGATTTTTTTTTCTTTTGAGCTGATGGGATCATCAGCTACAAGCATTTGATGCTTGTAGGATCATCTATCCTCTTAGTTTTGTTATTATAACACTACTTAAAAAAAGGGATTTTATATCGGCTAAAAAGTGATATAATAGACTTATCATATTGGTTTTTCAATCAATTTCAAACCGATATAAGAGCCCCCGATATAATAGGTAAACGTAACCAATATAATAGGTGTCTCAAATCGGTTAATCTTTAAGTGATGTAATATTCAATTTCTTTATATCATAAATTGTTGAAAAATTGATATAACTAATAGAAAAACCGATATAAAAAATATTTCTTATATCGGTTTTAGGAAATGTTATCATATCGGTTATTCTGTAACCGATATAATTTAATTATTTTTTTTTAAATATCAAAACTAATTGCACCACCACAAAAAAAACCTGCAATCCCATAAAATACCATCCTTGCAGTACACTAACATAAGAAAGGTTGTTATAGACAAATTTCCACTGAAGAAATATACATTTCACTTTCATGTACAAAAAGTTGAAACTAATTAAGCAACGAAAAGTAGATGGAGAACTAAATGGTGATGGTGAAGGAGATGGAAAACTAAATGGTGATAGTGAAGGTGATGTAGTCCACACTAAATGGTGAATACCTAGGAGAAGTTTATCAGAACTCAAAAGTTAAAATCCAAATGCTCACAGTATCGTCAAAGAAAGATTGCTGCCTAGGTCTACTGGAAGTGGACCGTTGAAGTTATTGTACCCCAAGTCCAGTACCTCTAGATCCTCCAGATCTTTGATCTCTTCAGAGATAGCTCCAGAGAAAGAGTTATTGCACAAAACACTGCATTAAAAGCATAAGTATTAACATCAACATCAATATAAGAAGAGCAAAGCATCTCTCTAGGCACATCCTTAGAAATGTATACAATTCTGCATAAATACATTGGTCTTCTCACACTAGCATTCTTGGTGGGTACTGAAGTAACATTGATAATACTAAAGTCCGACCAAGAAACTAAACTACGATAACATTGTCCCGATGCCAATGATGGGTAGACTAATCGCACCTGACAACATCTCGGGAACACCGAGATACTAAAACTATGAAAGCATTATTACTTTGAGAGTGAAGAACCATCATGTGCTTACATGGACTTAACACGAGTAAGGTTCCCAAGTTTAGGTGATATAGTTCCTTCGAGACAAAGATCCTTCAAGTTCCTGTAGTAATAGAAATTCGACTTTAGGATCAATCAAAACATAAATTCTTGTTCACACCAACATGCAACAACAAGAAAAGACATTGAAACCACAACAATCTCTTGTACCACCTCTATGTCACCTTAACTATCAGAATACATTTCAGATACTGCATCAAACACAAATTCTAACAGCAGTTATGTTTTAGCAAAATGTGTGTAACCTCTAAGAATTAGCTTTTTTAGGCTTCCACCCGACTTACGTTCTTTTCTTGGATAAAATGCAATTTCTGCTTAATTCATTTCTTTTATACTGCCACATCCAGTTATATAACAGATTCTATATCAAATTTAGAATATAATATATATTTTTTTCTTTTTTAGTCATATAGCAAAGATTCTATATTTCAATCTAAACAACTCTTACTAGTAGTAGTATAACATATTCTTGTCCTTCCTTCTGGCTCTGTTTCCGTTTCGTCGGTCAACTGTCTCTGCTGGTTTAGGATCAATCGCGATCTAGTGTCTGTGCTTCATAGCTTCTTACATTTGGTTCATGTTGTAGTCACATGCACAAATAAATATCAACACTCATTGCCTAACTAAAATTCATGGGTTGGAGGTCCTGATTGTTTCCCGTTTAGTTCTATCCAAAGCCATACCTTCAGATGATCCTATTGTCCGCACACATATGCTGACACTATTCAAGTCCCTTCTAGTTTTATCCTCTCCTTTGCAATCCTCAACCTGCATCTGACATTTTGTGACCAACTTTCACAGAGTATCGAGATACATCTACAACTCATTGAGCTGCTAAGAAAGCAAGCACTCAATGAGTGTGGTGTTGCATTAGAGGAAGGACACTTGATGTTATGGAGGACATGAATGTGTAATGTCTACCGATTTTTCTTCTGAAAGTACACTAGGACATCACTTGGTAAGAGTGAGATGCTTACTTTTGGTCTTTACTTTTAGCTTTGATAGGATTGCCAGAAATCATCTAATTTTTTGTCTGAGAGTAGAAGTTATTTTGCAAACTAAAATAACTTTTGAGTAACTGTACTCTGTTGGACATTTTGGCTAGATGGAAGTATACATATGTTGTAAATTTTGATATAAATGGTCTACAGATAAAGAACTAAGATGGAAATCAACTATGAAATAGAAAGTGCAAATGTAAAAATGGGTCCATGCAGGGAACTAACTTTTAATGATCGGGCTGATCTTTAAGCCAACTTCGAGGGCGCGGTTATGCATTTGAAACGCATGAGCAAAGCAGCAGCAATGACCTCCCTGTGGCATCACCTTTTGTCGCCTCTTACTCGCTTCAAATTTAGCCAGTTTCGATTCGCATCCGCGGCGGCAAAGCAAAGACCTCCTCTGTCGCGGTCATGTTTCTCAACTTTGCACTTTCTAATAGCTTCCCAAAGCACATGGGACACCTGTCTAGTTCTCATTGGAAAGGAATCAGCTGAATATTATTTCATTGGTGATAACTTTATGACACAAGGTTTTTTAATGGTTTGGCATTTACATGTACAATTTAGTTCAAAATCTATTAGTTTTTGGCTATTTTTGTCTTCTTATTTTGATCTGTACCTTCATGAATGTGATCGAGTTATAACTTTTATAAGTTCTTTCTAAGCTTTTGGCCATGGGCACCAATTTACGCATATAGGAGGTGCATAGTTTCACATGCATTGCCAACTTGAGTGTATATTAGGTTTATTAATGTTTCTAATAAATTTATTTACGTGATTTTTTTTTTAAATTTGTTGTGCCAGATTGGTCGATTGGTCGCCAGAAGTAGTAGAATCAAGAAGAAGCTCCGAGTGGATGCTGCTCAAATTAGCATGTTATAGACATTATTTGTGGAATTTTAGTTTTGAATAAGGGAACTGAATTTTCCATGGATGTTTTTGCTACTTCCACGGATTTTTAGTGAATTTGACAGAACTGTCCTCCATTTAAAATGTGGATGTTAGGGGTATTTATGTCAAATAAACTGAAAATCCATGGAAGTAGGAAAAACATCCGTGGAAAATTTAGTTCCCTTGAATAATTCGTCTAAATTTAGTTGAACGTTGTTAAGATTATGTGAGACGATGTTTTTTCGCAAAAAATAGTTATGTGAATTATTTAAGATCTTTTGTATTGAATGGTTTAGTAATGAAATTCATTTTGTTATGATTTGTGGTGAATTGTTATAGGGTTACTGTGTTCTATAAAAATTGTTTTGGGCAGGATTATGTAAATGGAAATGTACAGGTATATGTATGAATTGCACCATTTGCAATGCTAAATGCATCCCAAATAAAGCACTTGAGTTCATATCATTAGCAACAATTTTGGTGTAGCTAAAAGCTTTGATTCTATAGTAACGTAGACATCTTTTGCCATGCTTGGTGTGTGGCTAAATTTTTGGACATCTTTTGCCACGCCAAATGTTCAGCTAAATATTTAAACTTCCCGCACTATGTAGCCAAATATTTAAACTTTCTGCAACGAAAATAGTGTTGCAAAAGGTTGCCTTTTGCGACGCCTAGTTGTGTAGCTAAAGGTATCACTTTTGTAACGCCGTCCTAGTTGTTACAAGCTCTCTTTTGCGATGCCATGCGCTGCAAATAGTTTGAAAAAAATTTGCAATTAATTTAATTTTAATAAATGAAGTAGTAACGGAATTAGTGTATTAGCAGCACCCTCAGGCGTCGCAACAAACTAGGAACATTTGCCACGCCACCTTTGGTGTTGCATTTGAGTATTTGAGACGCACTTTTTAGCAACGCCTTGGCAATGCCATCTGATGCGTTGCGACAGATCTTTTGCCACGCTCAAAGGCACCTTTAGCGATGGGGTATGGCACTGCTAAAACCATGCTCTGTTGTAGTGGGAGGGCACTCGTATACCAAAGGACAATAAGAATCGGTGTGCTCAAAACTTAAGTAAAGAGGACATGGGGAAACGTTGGCAGCATGACCTGTTTGGGTTTTTGATCATTTATTTGAACCGAAAGAGCATCGACCTTTTTGTTTAAGGACTCGATCAGAATTTTTAATTCCGGATCGAGTTTTACCTCGAACATAGACGTAACTTTGGTATGAGTGTCTTTAGAAGATCTGGAAGAATCAGTGTTTCCCCAATGGGTGCTTTGTGAAGCCTGTTTCTCAAGAAAAGTGTATGCTTCAGTAGCACCTTTGTCCATGAAACAACCGTTGTTCATGATATCTAATGTTTCCTTTTTATGGTCAGAGAGACCATTAAAGAATGAATGGACAAAGATAGAGGTGTCGAGTTAATGATGAGGACATTCGAGAAGTAGATCAGTAAATCTGCTCCATGCTTCAAAAAGGATTAGGTGGGGTGTCTTTGGCGAAAAGAATTGAATCTTCCGAAGCATTTCTGTAGTTTTCTTTTGAGTATAGAACTTTATCATGAATGCTTGTACGAGTTTGGCCCATGTGTCAATGGATTGCGGCGCTTCGCCTGTGAGCCAAACTGAAGCTTTATCAGCTAAGGTGAAGGGAAACAACCTAAGCAAGACTTGTTCATTGGTAACGGTCGGATGGCGGAAAGTGGTGACTACTTGTTGCATCCGACAAAGATGATTGTAACGCCCATATTTAAAATATGTATTTATTAATTAATTAATTTATTAATTTATTTATTTAATATTGGCTGGATTGGATTTGGGATATGTGGGCCTGGTTTCTGGGCCCGAGTTTGTGTTGGGCTTGGGTTTCAAACCCAAGTATATAATCACATTGTTCTAGAGAATCGGGTTTTTAGAGAATAAAAAAATAATAAAAATGGAGGCAGAGCTAGAAACTCGGTTGCTAAAGAGTTGGAGCGCAACGATTCGGACTATGATGTGAGCTAGCTTGGTATTGGTTCTCGCGTAGTTTTCTTCTATATTTCTTTTTTCGCGATCCAGGTGAGTAGTTATATTTTTACTCTATTTCACAAAAAGCTTTACTGACAGTTCTCACTTAATTTCTGTATTTCGTTATTTTTTTTCGCATTCGGTGGAATTATTGAATTTGGTTAGATGTTAATATAGTTACATTTACGTAATTAATTGAAACGATGGTTTTGAATATCTTTGGAGCCCGAACAATTAGTTAATGGCGAGAAGAGAATCGCTTTTATTTTTGTTGATTGTTTTGATGTTGGTTGTTGAGGTTTGGGTGGGGTGTTGTTGGGGAGTTGTTGAAGGGGTTAATGGGTGTGGGTGGAGGATTGGAACAGGCGCATGGAGGGCGAGGTATCGATCCAGGTTTGATGAAGGAGTGTTAGAGTTATGAATCGAAGTTTTTTTGTGTTAACCTAAAAGGTCGTAGGGTTTTGTTTTGGGGTATTTTCGGTTGGGTTTGGAGTGGTGGCTGCGAGAGGGAGCGGTGGTGGCCAAAATCTTGAGTCTTTGGTGAGAGGGGAAATCGGGTGTTGTTGGTATTGGAAGGTTGGGTTTGTCTTGGGGTTCAAAACCAAACTATTTTCCATTAGTTTGGAGGGGTTTGGTGGTGGTAGCCATTTGGCTGGTGGTGGAGGGTGCTGTGAGGAAGAAGGATGAGGAAGACAACCTGTTCCTCATAATTGGGCTTGGGCCGTAACTTAGGTTGTTTCTTTGGGCCTTAGTTTGTTTCTTTGGGCCGGGTTATAACTTTTTGGGCCTTAGAGTGTTTTGTTTGGGCTCTTTTTAGTTTAAGTTGTTTTGGGCCAAACTAAGTAGAGTGTTGGGCCAGCTTCTAATTTTCTTTGGTTTGGGCTAGATTCTATTTTTTATTTTGGGCCGACCCATTTGACTTAAAATGGGTCAAGGTGAGTCTTTAAGGGTTTAAACTTTTGGGTTCTAAGGTTTGGGTTTAGGCTCGGCTAGTTGGGTCCGAACCATTACCTTAGTCATGAGCCCATGAGCCATACACATTGACCTTAGCCATGAACCATGGCTATGACCCTAAACCTGTTGAACATGGAAACGACAGTTTAACTTTGATAATGACGTGTTGACTTTGATAATGACGTGTTGACTTTGACAATGATGTGTTGACTTTGACTTTGACCATTGACCATTGACCGTTGACTTTTTCCAGTTTTTCACATATTTAAGAATATGGACAAATGTAGTAATAAAATATTGTCGGAAATTGTATAACCTTGTTTGTCATTATCTAATTAAGTTTTGACGTGAGTAGTGCAATATAATATTGGCACGTAACTAGAGGGGAATTCTGATAATAATAATTTGATATATATGTTTTTATGAGTATTAAATTATATACGGACTTAGATTTATAGACTTTAGTATTGGGATTTGATTGTGGACTGTGGACTGTTTAATTGTGCATCGTTTTTATATATTAAATTGTATGGACAAATCAAATGCTAAAATGCTGTGGAAGCTTGTATAAACTTGGTTGTCATTATCTAAGAAAGATTTGACGTTGATATTGTGTATATTTTGACACGTGACGAGATAGAAACTTTAGGAGATATAATATTCCTAAAATGCTATAAAAATGTATGCGATACGTTTGAAGCCATTGTGACGTTATATAATATGTTGGGATATATATATTAAATGCAATAGTTTTGGAGAAATAAATGTATAAACACTCCATTATTATATATGTGATATGCTACCATGAGGTAGTATAGTATTGGTGAATATTTGCCCACGGGATTGTGGCTTAGTGCAATAATATATTGGCACGTGAAAGAATGAAAATGGTTATGAGATATATTGAGATATTTCTAAATATTGTGGATTAGTGCAATAGGGTATTTGACCTGCACGTGATATAGTAGAATTTTTTATGAGTCATAAATGTATGACATTTGAATAAATTACGTAACGAAAATCCTAGAACCTAGCTACCACAACTCATGTGATTTGCCCCGTGTGGGCAGTAATTTGATTGGCCCTTCCGGCATTTCGGTGAATCTGAATGGCCTTCGGTGTAAGTAATGTGATTGGCCCCGGCGTTTCAAGAAATTTGAATGGCCCTTCCGGGCGAGTTTAATAAGCGGCTTGATTATTCCGTTCGCAAAATAGAACGAGACGCGCGATATTTTATGCCGAATAGTGGCAGTACTTACATAATGGCTTCCGTGTGAGGGTTACCTGGTGTTCGGCATCCCACTCAGGGTAGTTACGCACGGAATGGTTCATTATGTAAAGGGAGGCATGTGGATGTACATGTTCGGCGTTGGGAAGCGATTGTGGTAGCTAGGGAAACTAGGTAAGACATAGATACGACGTGATTTTAGGGACACGCAAAGAAAGCCTGAAATAATCTAATTTTGGTAATATGTTGGTTAATGATGTATCTTTAAATAGATGTTTGTATATGGTTTTGCATAAGTGTGGGTCAAACTAATTACTTGTACAGAGACAACCCACTCTGTTATTGAGCATGAAATATGGTACGGATATAATATGTTTGGTTGGTTATTTGTTTAGTTAGAACCTAAGGCTCCTCTATGGAGGAACTACATGCCTTATTTATGATGCGTACAGTTTGTTGTGTGGTTAGTGGGAAATTAAGGCGCCTCAGTGGAGGAACTACCTGCCTTAATTATTGTACTTAAGGATGTTGTATTAGTTGTGGAAAGTTAAGGCGCCTCGGTGGAGAAACTAACTGCCGTATGGATTGTGTATATATTTAGTATAAGTATATGTTGTATTTTAGAGCTACTCACACCAGCATTTTTATAATGCTGACCCGATTTGCATGTTTGCTTATCGGGTGTGGTCATTAAATGAACATAGTTGATAAGTCTTGACAGGTTTAGTGTTGAAGAAGATTGGTTGCTGCTTGTGGTTTGCGTTAGCGTCGCATTTCAAGATAGGCTTTGTTTTCCTTTGAGGTGATATAGATTTTCAGTTGAGATAAGGTTATTTGCATTTTCATTTGTAAATTTATGTAATAAAGAGGACTTTTGTTTAAGTTAAAATTTTTATTGGTTTTTAAATTATCCGCATGTTTAAACTGTTTATGGGTTTTTGGGAGTTGAGAGTGCGTCACACCTTGAAGATCGAAGAGTCGGGAACAAATATTATTTTTCCGAATTCTGTCGAAATTCGGGGTGTGACAATGATTGTACGGTTTTTCATGGTCTAGACCATGGTAAACAGGTAACAAATCGAAAATATTTGGCAGAATGCGAAAATCTCCTGCAATCTCATCGAGTTTAATGCAGGAAGCAGGTCCTTCTTATAAGGCAGTATAGAAATCTGAAAGGGGTTTCTTGACTATGGGATTTTCCTGGGCCATAATTAAAGGAGATAATAGTAACGGAGATACTTGACGATGTTGGTTTACGGAGGAGGAACTATGTCTAGGAGATAGCATAAGCAGTTGTTTATTGTATTTCCGACGACGATATATAAGTTCTAATTCCTTATTAGTACCAGACCGTAGTCTCATACAAATACAAGTTTTAATTCTAGGCTTATAAGGAACAAATTATGACAGGAGGATTTAGAATTAAGGAAAGAGGGAGGTGAAGCACGTCTTCCTGAGCTGTTGCTAACTCGAGCAGGTAAGCTAGGATAACGTGTGAATATTCCAGTAGCCAGGTTACCTGAGAGAATTGAGGGAGGTTGTTCATGTTAGCACGTTCCTTAATTAGGCAACCTCAATCTTTCAAGTTTCCTAGACACTGATGGAATAGGATGATGATTTATGATGGTGTATTATGCGGGGTATTATTAAGATGATTATGATAAAATTTTATTTTATTTTTTATTTTTTTATTTTATTATTATTATATTTATTATATTTATTATTTTTTAATTTATTTTTTAATTTTTTAATTTTTAGTTTACATAATTAATGTATTATGGAGACGTGATTACGAAACACACAATTAACACATACTAGTTTTACATAGGAAGTCTACACATACAACTCTATATTACTTATACGTGAATAGAAATATGTCATACGCATGCAATAATCTATAGCTACCGATATGTGCAACTTATATGTAAGCTAGGGGAATGTCGAGAACGAACTCATGCAAATGAATACCGCGTACGTGAATTGATGTAACATACACATACAAAAATATTCTAAGCAGGTGGTTTGAAATTACTCATTTATCCAAATATATATATTCGAATCATATTAATTGTATTGACATGAATATGTAATGATGAACCATATTTACATGCAAAGATTTCTCATGCCAACACACAAACATGCGAGGTAAAACAGGTTATAGCAAACAACCAATTAATATCCTCGACAAAGTTTGAGGAGTTTAAGAATTCGAAACCTGGCGTCCCGCGATTCCTCGTACAACGATTGAATTAACTCCCGAGCTCGTGAACTTACTGGATTGTGGATAAACAGGACTAGAGAGTCGAAAATAGTACTGAGAAAGAAAGTGAACTATACCTGAAAACTGGAGTGTTCATACTCCAGGTTAGTCTCGTGTGCTACTAATATAGTCTCGTCTGATAATCTTTTGTCAGTTCAATGCTTCAAGTTCCTACGGAATATTTAGACTGTGCTAATAAAAATAAACAAAATTTGGTTCACAGATATCTGTTAGTAGAAAAAGAAAAGTTGGGGCAAACAGTTACGTAACACATTAGTATTGCACAAGAAATGGAAATAAAAAAGATGAGGGGGTAGGGGAGGGGGTTTTGTTTGATGTATTCCAGTTATTACGTTAAGTCTAGAGTCTTCCGGCGTGCAGTGGCGCCATTTGATAAAACGCTAAATTCACGTTTTTGGTATTTATTACTTAAGTCCGAAGTTCACAGTCTGAAGTCCGAAGACCAAAGTCCAAAGTCCAAAGTCCGTAAATGTCGTTCGTTTAGTCAAGTTACCTTACTCACGTGGGTTTGGTAGGATAGGTCGAGTAAGGGATCATCCAAACCTTAGGGCTCGGCAAGGTTCACAACTGGATTTACAACTTTTGGTGAGTAAGATTTTAGATTATTTAGTTGGTTTAAGTAAATTATGGTAATGCAAGAAATGTAAATAAATTAATAACGGTGATTTTGACGTAAATAAACAAAGATAGAGAAACAGGGAGAGGGTTAATTCATACTCATGCAAGAATAATTTTCAACAGTTTATACTACCACATCACTACAGCTCTAATCCGTCTCGAGTTTATAAACAAACTCGAGGCGATGTCGAGTATCGATCCCTAGCGAAATGCACACATCTCTGAGTCGCATCGCACTAGCATAAGGAGTTGAACTAATATTTCATCTCTGGAATATCATTTCAGCTCCTGGTTTGATTCTACATCAGCTGGACAAATTGGAGAGTCATTCGACACTGCAGAGTCGCGACAGATATTTTGGGTCTCTCGTGAGACTGTTCTGGAGCATCAGCACTCCAAATTTGTACAGTCTCATTTATTTTGGGACCGGATGTATAATCTACACCTAATTCCTAAGCTGTGATTCTAGAATATTAAAGAGTCAATCCGGATTCTCACACGAGGCAAAGATAACCCCCCCAGGGGATTAGCTCATGGTCATTGGAGAAATAATTAAACTTGCTGTATATAATAAATAAGTAAATGCAGGACAGGAATTAAACTTGAAAAGAAATTACTTTAATTAAGAAGAAATAACTTACAGTATTGAAGTTGTTGGAAGAGAAAATAACGGAATGTAAAGTACTGGAATGAAGCTACAGATGATAAATTAAAGCTAACTAACTACTGAGCAATGCTAAAGCATAAAATGCTGAAGGCTGAATATTGAAGACCACCCTTACATATATATAGGCTGGTCTCTCGTGAAGCCTTTAATTTTTGTTTCGTTCTTTTGTTGAATTGAGACAGTCAAAACTTTGAAATACAAAGTTTTGGCTTTACCTGGTTTAATTTGCTTTTTGTCTTTTCCTCATTTGTATTCCTCTGCAATTAATGTTTTGTCTTCAGCTAATTGAATTCAAACTTTGAATTGGTACGTATCTTCTCCTTTTGTAAGGTGGCACAAAATTGTGACCATCACTTTCCACCTGCCTATGCTAACTCGTCATACGTTTTGGGCCAGTGGCGGCACTGATTTTGGCGTTTTTACATCTTTCTGTCTTTGTGTAGTGTTCGTCGCCTTGGTCGCTCTGGCAGTTCATTAGCCAACGTCGACGTCTAGATTTATAAGATGTGAGCTTCGGAAGTTTGCTGCTTCTTTACATGTGGACCCGTTCTACATTGGTTTTGTTTCTTTGGAAACTTCGGCTCTAGTCAGGCTTTGTTGGGCTTCACTGGGGCTGAGTGGGAAAACTTCAAATATTCTAGTATTCTCGTACTTCGATGCATGTTTTATTATCATATTCACGTTAACTGCGGAAACTTGCAAGAGTACAAAAATACAATTATTACATGATTATTAAACACATATTTGACCAAAATGCTATGTCTCTCGGGGTTTAATATTACAGTTTTGGGTGCTTATCATTCTCACACCCCATATATATGAACCTTTCGTGCTGCAGTACACGTGAAACAGGCATGTGGAACTCAAACTATTCATCCCATCCCCCTTACATCCAAACTGCACCCTTCTCCAGCCCGTTTTCAATCTTAATAGTTCAAAGTTATGTTTAATTACAAAATTCTTCATGTGAAAAATGAACAAACTCCTTTCAGGGAACTCCATACCCACAGTCAGTAAATTTGGATCTGGAGCTACCCACTCAGTTGGAGGTGCATCTTCTATGCGACCTTCGTCAACCACAACCTCCTCGTAGTGTTGGGATTTCTCTCTTCTTTCCTTCAAGCGGTCAACTCATTCACTACTACACCGATTCTCTTTTGTCAGTTGCGCTCCTTCTCCATCACCCATACCCCTTCCAAATGCCGGTAAAACGACTGGTGGTTTGTCAAATATGTCATTATTAGTACCACCACTGATATTTGGATTGTTGCCACCACCATTGTCCTGCATACACACACCGTTATCCATTACTTGGGGGTGGATATACTCAAAAGGAAGCATTATTGGACCAAATGGGCACACTCCAGGAGCGGTATGCGGAGTTCCGAAGACGTGTTGGTATAATACTCCACTGTAATGTCCTGCACATATCGCCTGACCACCACTGCTTTCTTCCCCTGCCGCAACACCAGCAACACCACTAACCTTTTCTGCATGACCACCACTATTTTCTACCCCTGCCGTGGACACACCATCAACTCCATTAACTTCTTCAGCATGACAGCCACTTTCCACCCTTGATACGACTCCAGCCATTCCAAAGCATGCAGTAACACAACCTAGGTTATCACTACCACTGAATTCTCCATAAACTAGACCATCATCTTCAAGCATACAATCACTGTCCATAACATCATCCTTACCTGTATCATTCCCATTCTTAGGGTCCATACCTACCCAGTGGGTTCATATCTCTATCCATCCTGGACGTACCTGCCACATCCATAAACACATGACCTTCTCCTTCTGAGTCACTGTGCAATTCGAGTGGAGCCCGTTTGCTACCCAACCCAGTTATAATAACTCTATCTGTTGGTATGTCTAGAATAATAAGCCTCAAAGTGCTTGGAAGTTGCTCAACATTGAACGTGGTTGCCTTCCCATTGAGTAGTTAAGATTCCTCGGTTCCAGTACAACTACTTTGGACAAGAACCGTTTCTGCCACTCCGGAAATATCCAGACTACCTGTGAACATGACAATTGACTAGTTAATGCACAACAATTTACTCATTTCTATATTGCATCTCTTGAGGGACATGTCATATAGTATCTTGAGCAGCTTATATACTGGGGCAACTTCCTAAACATACTGCCCTTCACAGCTTATACAGTCTCGGCCTTTCAACTATTTAATCAGTGTAACTTAATTAACAAGCTGGGTCAGGCACTATATAAGCCATTAAAGATACTATATAAGCTTCCCATAAACATATTAGGTTCTCTCTTGAGGGACATGTCATATAGTACCTGACTCATCAATAGGCTCATCACTATCACTTAATTCATCATCACTTGGATCTTCACTATCACTAGATTCATAATCACTTTGACCATCATCCCCGACCAAAAGACCAATGTCTTCGCGCCAACTAGAATTGTCCATAAGTTCATCCCAATTTGTCCCTTCCCAATTTGATCTACTTCGGCCCACATCGGTATTCCTCCAACTCACCACTTGTTGAATAAGGGAAGTAAATTAAAGCCCCCTGGTGTGAGGCTACTTTCTCCTAAGCCTACCAACACATGACATTTCCCTTCAGACTCACTCGGCTATTTTCCAGGAGCACATTCGCTACCCAAACCATTTACAACAACTATGTCAGTTGGTATATCATGAATAATAAGCGTAGAAGCGCTTCCAACTTGATCGGGTCTGGGAAGACAAGATTTATGGCGTTCCCGCACGTGCTGAGAAGACGGAACATCTACTCCAGCTGCGAACAACAAAATGCTCTACTTTAGTACTGTTTTAGTCACCTCTTTTATTGCAAAACAATGTAGGAGTCCACAATAGCACACTTACCACCACAAGTGCCAAGTACTAGGGATGCTTTAACAAACTGATTTTGAAGCGTCTCGCCTACAACAATGCTAACTGCAGAAGAATTTAGTCAATTGCACACGTCAGTTTGATATACATGTCAATATTATATAATATCATATCCTCAAAGTGATTTCGTAAATCCAATACACGGTAAGCGACACCTTAGAAAGTGCCCTTTTATTTACCTCTCATTCAGTCACAATAATTTAGAACACCATAATAACACACTTACCACCATAAGTGTCAGGTACACGGGATGCTTCACCTATCTGAGTTCAAGGCCAATCACTTCCAATAATACTAACTGCAAAACAATTTAGTTATTACAAGAGTGTCTTCCTGTGCTTATCAACAGTCATCGTCATGCTATTTCACAGTTCTGTAAAACACTTACCACCAACTTCTCCAAATTTTATTTCAGGCAAAAATAATGCTTCTGCAATGACCGTTTCAGCGACATGGTAGGGTACTATAACATCTACACAAACTTTTCTTCGACCATAAGTTAGATTCTAAAACACCCATATATGTTACTTAAAACATGCTCATACTGCCAGTAACAACCAAAAGAGCACTTACCATCAACTTCTTTAGTAACAGGCAATTTGGATGATTCAGCATAATCGTTGTCCACAACTTCAGATCGTCCAAGCCAATATGCACAAACATATATGTTTCAAGTACTACTTTGTAAGGAAAACATCATATCATGACGCTTTCTCTAAAATAGACTGGTCGTTTATGAACATGTTATAGAGTGGCATACTATCCTTATATACTATTGTTCACAACCTATATAGAGTTATATATAAGCTCCCCATGAACAACTTAATACGCGTAAATTTAAAAGTTGGTTAACACACTTTATAAGCTCTTAAATCCACAATATTAGCTTCCCAACGAACTTGTCCGTTTAAGAGAAAACATGCATATTTAATAGTTAACAGTTGACGGACATATATATCTTGTTTTACTTGCTTTCGAGCTAAAGTTCAGCTCTTACCAACACCTCCAACTAACCCAGTATCGGGCATAACGGATGGTTCGCCCAATTCGGTTTCATGCAATTGAGATGGTTCATAAATATCTACAAAATGATTTGGTTAATCGAAATATTAGTTTTGAGTGAATCCATTAAATAAAGAACAATGATGATCACAAACATACCTTCTCTTATCCTATTCTCATAAACAGGTGATGAGCATGATTGTGGGACATCCTCTTCCATCATATCTTCGTTCTCTTGTCTGAATATCAACAAACTACCTTATCCAATGCTTTTCTTCTCGTGCACGCCCATCATCTTGATGAAATCGTTCTCATCTTCAATTATGCAAGCGTGTCCGGAAACTAGGTAGCTAAATCGAAGAGGTTTGATCTTCGCGTTACTTGTTCCAAAATTTTATTGAAGTCACTAATGATAAGATTATATACTAAAAGCATTACTTTTGTATTAACTCTAATTCTTTATATTTTGAATGAGAATCATATGGGCAAATGTTATGCATATTATATATGTTATTAGTTATATGCATTTGTCTAATACTTTATGTTGTAGATGATATGGTGTGTGGTGACACATAGAAGATCATATCATCAGTACCTTATAAAGTATAAGTAAATGTTCACAACCTAGATGGATTTGGGCAAACCATTGGTACGGTTGTAGTATAATCTGGTATTAGTCTATCTTGACTACAAGATTACACTAGTACACTTTGTGTGTATTGAACAGGACCAAGTGAGGTTGTTTCTCTTTATACTGACTATATAAGAGAACAAACACCTCTGTTATTATGGATGTTTGTCCTCTTAATCCGGATATAATTACGAGTACTTACATGCATTGTACATTGCTTTAAATCATCAATGAGTGAGATTCATTTGTGAATCAACAAACTCGATGGATTAGATAATAACATTGTATGTAAGATGTGCTGTTGATTATAGAAGGAATCCGTGACCCGCAGGAAGTCGAGTTGATGATGTCCCATTGAGGAGCTCATAAGGATTGTCATGTAAACCCTACAGGTGGATTTAATCCGACATGACAATGAGGTTGAGTGGTACTACTCAAGGACACAAGAAGTTGATTAATGTAGTTGTCAGTAACTTAACTTAATCAACGGACATTCGATATCTTAAACACGGGGAGATCAACTAGCATATAATATGGAGCCCATAAATGTAACACGCAATTTGGGATTAGGACGGTAGTGCAACAATGGCCTTTAGTGGAATAAGCCATTTGTTGACGGACTTGGGCTGTGTGTTCTGGACGAACATGGGAAGCCCAAGCCCATCAGGAGGCCCAACCCTAATTTCTCCTCATGGTCCCTGTTGTAGCCTATAAATAGAAACCCTTCTCTCCTAGCCGAATTGACTATTCATTTTTTATTGAAAAATAGAGGCAAGGAAAGAGAGAAAGAAAGGGTTGGTAGATCGTTGCCTACACAACCTCCATTCTAAGGATATGAATACAACAAAAGATCAAAAGGTTGATTCGGATTCGTAGAGCTTGGATTCTCAGAGTTATCTTAGCCGATCTAAAGGTATGAACTTCTAATCCAAAACCGTGGACACCCCATATTCCGCTGCGCGTAGGTGTTCACGGTTCGTAAATCATTCGGTGAAACCATAACGGTTCCTACAACCAAAACATATGTTCATACTGCAAGACCTAAGCTTGGTTGATCCACCTACATATGTCACAACTCCACTGCCAAGAGTTCTAATATTACCCCCCCCCCCCCCCATTTACAAATAAAATGTCCCTTCTGGTCTGCTATTGTATTATCGTTTGCACTTACTTTACTGCCGGCGGAGCCCATTGTAGTGCATGTTATTGCCAATTAGTATGGTTGTCTTATTTTCTACTTCCATTCATCAAATACTAAAACTTTCATTTAGAAATCTCTCTAACATTCAAAAAATGACAACTAGAGACGAAAAGATGAACCAAATACTGTCTGGTGAAAAGAAAGCCTTAAGTTGTGAATAGTCTCGAGTATGTATACAATTTTTGCGTGAAGTCGATGGCACTGTACTAACGTTCTAGGCTACTAAACTGGATTTTTCTGAATGTATTCGATAATACTGTACCCTAATTACTTTTTCAGCGACAAAAAGATGAACCAATTATTTTACAAGTTTGCTACTTTACAAGTTAAAACAGTTATAAATCAAAATACTCTAGTGTGAAAACTTTAGTTAAAGTTTCAAACTTTACTCCAAAAACTAACTTTTAACTTGGGATATTAATGTTGCACATAAATGAAACACATTTATTACCAAATACATTATTAATGAGCCTATTTATCACAAATATTAAAGAATTGGAAGCAATAAAGTAAATAATTTAAAGCAGACATTATTAATGTTGGAATTTAAAGCATACCGAGAAGCTTCGAAAGACATCTCGACTGAACCTTCTAAGAATCTGTTGGTAGAAAAACGTTGTGCACTTGAGATGGATGCGTGCAATCAATTTCGGAATAAATGATGAAGAAGAAGAACAAACGGAACCAGTGTTCAATTCGAACAAGGCCGAGATATTCCCGCGAGATATTTTTTCTCTCCTATGCATTTAATGCATGCAATGAGGTGTCATTTAGGAGGGGTATAATTAGACTTTCAATGACAATTTGCATGGCCCCAAAAATGAGTTCCACGTCCTATTTTGGAATGAATTAATGGTCCGATTTTGGTATGAAACTTGACTCGGTCCGATTCGGTAATTTGCCCAAAAATTAATCTAGTCTTCCGTGCCGGAAATAAACTGGAAAAATAGAACTGGATAGGTTTTACAAGTACAGGGTTAAAATGGTCTAAAGTGAATATTTTGAGAGGGAGTTAAATCGGCACAATAAATTAAGTGTTGAGCAAACCCTAATATCACACTAGGTAAAATGCAAAAAACCCAAAAAAAATCGCCATTCCCTCTTTCTTTATTCTTCTATTAGTAAAAATTTAACAAACACAGCCTTATAGTATTTACTACAAATAGAATTTTTGGGGCTGGGGTTTCGCAAAGAAGTGAGAGGATTTTCTGTTCTCTTGGTTAGGGTCTTAAAATGGCGTTTATCCCACCTTGTAATATTTATGGCAGTCCACTTTCAGATGAGGAAAAGGAAGTCTATTCAAAGTTGCTTGATTATCAGATTTATTTCCATGGAGAACCACGAGATCTTACTTGTAAATTCGTTGCTAGAGCATATTGCCAAATTAGAGCAAGTAAAAGCAAAGACGTTGCTGTAATATTTGATAATTTTGATTGCGTGGATCTTTTACTTCAATTAGCTCATGCTTTGTTAAGCCTCAAATTTCAAGGCGTGTGGATACTTATGACGAGGTTTTAACAGATATTTCATCTGTAAAGTTGAATCCGAAGAAAAAAAACCGAATCATTAGAGATGTTCAAAGCATGGTAGAGGGTAACTTATTAGGAGAGACAGGCCACGAAATTCTCCAAGTCGTCAATGAAGTTTTTGAGCTAAATGAGGCAGATTTTGAACAAATTCGCAATAAGGTGTTAGATTCTTTTGCTGCCCCTAAGTTGGGGGAGAAAACCGAAGTTGTTGTTGATGCTCAAACTCAGAAAATAAATAGGTTAGTCAAAACTAGTGTTTTCTCTCAGTAGGCTCAATAGAAAGTAAACTTAATTACTTATGAGTGTTTTGCTACTTGTTACTCGGTCCGTCAGAGAGCTGTATGATCAAGTTGAGGACGATTGCTCTGATGGTGATGATGAGAAAATATTTGGTGATGAGGATGAATATTTTAATAATCAAATCGATGCGTGAGTCACACTGTTTATTTGCTTATTAATTTATTATTTCTAGTGTTCATCCCTGGGTGGGGTGCTGTTGAATCGTTCTCCTACTTATATAAGTTTTTCTGTGTTCGATAATCTTTGGTGTACCTTATTGGAAGAGTAAACATTTTCATCTGTGTACATGTATAATCGTCTAGCCCTGCATAGAACATGTTACTCTTCTCTATTCACTTGTAAACCTCTACACAGCTTGAAACTTTCTAGTGTGTTCTTGGTGCTCACAACACATCTATTATTCACTTGTTAGAGTTTTAACCTCAAGCGGTTCTGGATATTGGGTCGAAGGGTGCAACTGTATTTCATGTGTCTTATGCTAACTTTAGCAACCTTTTATTGTCTTGTCTAAGGTTTTCATCCTTCCATGCAGCTTATGCTCCCTTGTCGGGTTCATCTTTCAGCATCCTATAGTGGAAAGGAGACCGTTCTTTGCAATTTTACCATATTATCCTGGGTTCAGACAATTGGGACAGGAGATGGTGAAGTATGAAAGTGACCGCATTTGTGACTCCCTTATAGAAGGCTTGTTTGATGGTTCAAGTGATTGCTCAACTTCTCAAGAACTATTGTGCCCACCAGGTAATCTATAGATATTGGCGAAATCAAAATAATTGTTTTTTCTTTTGTCTCATGCTCAACTGTTTTCTTTTGGCTTGGGGAGCTGATGTTTTGTTCACGCACAATTAATTTAGGGCAAAGCTAATTACCACCCCCCCCCCCCCCCCAATCAATTCTACACCATTAATTATAGTGGGAATTTTCCACTATAATCATGTTGAGTCTGTGGATGTGACTATTGATTTGGTGGAAAATATTCAAGAGATAAATGATGGGCAGTTCGGTGGAGGATGTAGGAATTCTTGGAGTTCTAGTAGTATGGGGCTGATTAGGTCGATTTTCGTGTACAGACTATAGAGGAGATGATATAGATCTCGAGATTTATAGTATATGCCAAAATTTTGATTTTGTTTTGATATACCAAAATTTCAGTATTTCAGTCGATGTTGGCATTTTGATCCGAGTGTAAACAATTTGCCACATCATGTAATGCTGGGTGAAAAATACCTAAAAAAAATTGAAGTAAAAAAGACGTCATCACTTAAATGACTGATTTTAACAGATTAATAAAATTGTGAAATCACAATTAGTACATTGATATAACTGTTAAATAAGATTGTATGTTGATATAAGTGATAAAAAGACCTAAATACATTGCATATTTCTGCAATTAAGCCGTTTATTTATATGTTAACTGTTTCGACCAAATATGATCAAAACACCAAGTGTTGATGAAAAAGACGAAGAACGTAGAAAAGTAATTAGAAAAATGATGGTGATCGGGGGAATGATGAGATCCTTGACCTTGCGGTTGCCTCACGTTACCCAAATTATCGATGGGATCAAGTCTCAAGAACGTAGTTCTGAATGAAAAATAGTTTGGTATTTATATAGGTAGAGTAGAGAGTCCTTGTAGATCAAGTATTCTTGTAGTTTGAGTAATTGTGATAGAATATAAATCTCAACTGATAATTATCTCTTTGATAAGAAACGAATTTGGACATAAATCAACGTTACATTAAGGCAAATAAGCCATGTGGCCAAGGTTCAGCCTTAGACACATGAGTTAATGGGCCTGTACATTGATCCATGATATTGCGAATTGGGCTTTAGCCCTGTCGATTAAACGAATAAAGTGGAGACTCCTACCAATGGACGTTTGCCACGTAGGTGGGGGTCGAAACACCGCCCCCTCTTTGGCATGCGAACAAAGTTCATATGGCAAAGAAGATAGAAAAATGAACGGAATTATAACGAAGTGTCGTGCGAAAGGAAATGATAGGAAAATTGGTTTGTCGAAAAAAATGATCGTGAATTATCGGGAACGAAAAAATGTCAAACTAACGGATCACTAAAACGCAATGTAATTAAATAAAAGATGGCGAAAATGCATAGAAAAAAATAAAAATAAAAATAAAATATGCACGGACATAATTTCAAAAGAAATTGATTGCGAACAACAATGTGCAAGCGATTACGTAAAAAATCTGAAAATTTGAATCTGACGATGCGTGCGGTGAATATCGATCACGCCGGATTATATCGTTAAAATTAAATGGAGGGGCAGTTTAGTAATAATAGTAATAAAAGGAAGTTAAATACTAATTGGACTCAAAGTGTGCGGATGAGATAAGAATGTGGAGGAGATAAGAATTGAGATTAGAGATGGAGTTGGATTAGTAAAGAATCCTATCGAACTGAAAAACAATTTCGACCTTATATAAGTCTTGGACGGCTTATCAAAACAGTCGTGGTTAAGAAAAAGGTTTGAAGTCACAAAATACTCGTCCTCTTCCGCATTACTGCCGCTCCAGAACGTTGTGTGCCGTCATCGCTTAGACTAGTAGGTACGTTTCCTTACCATCAAGCTCTTCTCATATATAAAGTTGTATCAGTTTCGGGAAGGCGCAGGGCTGGCCGACAAAGCAACAGGGCCATGATAGAAACACTGACAGAGAAGAAGAGGACCTCATCTGAGAAGGCCGACAGCCGTCCTATAGTCATAGAGTAGTCCAGCTCTTTCAATGACTGCCTTCGCTGTAGCCTTTGCCATAGAGTTATGAAGTTTGGTCTTGGCATGACCATGCAAAGTCGTTCTTGACTTCCAGGCATGAAATCGTTGCCGTTTCTAAAAAAGAGGCACTCTGAGCAGATAGATCCAAGTCACGCATGTATGCCTTATCCTTTGGAGTGTGGCAGCCAGAAGAACCTGTAGACTCCGGTCTTTTCCGTTGTTGTGCCTTTGGAATTTCGGGGTAGTTATTCACAGGAGTTGTAGTGGCAGTCCTATCGGAACTCAAAAGATGGGATTCCTCAACAACTTCGTTAATCTCGGTGGCAAGTTCCTGAGTTGGTAGTTTACCATGTCCCTATAATGGATATCCGGGAATTTTGTGCTTGGTGGTAGCATGTTTGAGTGATGGAAATCCAGTTTTGAATTGGTGGTTGAACGTCCTCCGCGCATTGGTGGTGTGACCTTAGTCTCTTCCTCTGAATGGCGGGACACATCTCTTTGAAGCGACAAAACAAAAAATAAAAAATAAAAAGCGAAGATGGGCTGGAAGATGGTGATGAAAGAATTTTTGGTGGAGAAGGTGATGAAAGGCGCTGGAAATAATTCAAACCGATCTAATAAAACCGCGATATGGTGCGGCGCCCTCTAAGGAGGGGCACCGTACACAATAATCCCATATATTTGGCTTGGTTCACCATCTTGTACTTAGTGCACGGTTGTTGAGCTATCTAACCCAGTTTTTGCAGGTAGAAAACGATCGTATTACCGCGGATGAAAGATAATCGAGAAGAAAAAACTTCGATGGCGACGGAGACTTGGTGAGGTGGAAAGAAGGTGGCAGGATATAGCAACTACACGAAACCACGTCGATGGTCGTTGAAGGAAATCTGAAAATACTAGGACTTCGAGAAATTTGAGATGGAAGAAGTGTCTGGATTTGAAGCGAAAGTCGAAGAAGATGAAATAGTAATGGCACACACACAATTAAATTGCGGGAATACAATTCCGTTGAATAAAAAATTGCGCAATTATTGGAGTGGTGGCAAATTGCACCGGAACTGCCAATATCGTTACGGTTAATCTTTACGAGCACACCGTCTACAAAATGAATTTAACGAAGGTTTGGGGCTCGAAATCTTGGCGTTGATCTGACCGAAAGCCATAATTGATGAAAGGGTACATAAAATTTGAAGTTGAATTCAAGGATTCAAACAGAACTTTTAAAGGGTTCCCAAAAGTATACACCGGATGGGATAGATTTCTGTACCGCGTGCGAGGGAAGTGGAATCCGACAGAGTTTAAAGTGCCGAACAAATTTCGAGGTAAGCCAAAATATAAGTATTGAAAACTGTACTACGAATAACCCGTTGACTAACACGAGGTATTTTGTGTCTAACAGAAAACGCGAGTACACTACTAGACATTGAACCGGACAAGGAAGTGGAGAACAACCTTCGTTTCTTCTTTCATGAATGTTCTGATGAAAGATTGGTAGATCTGAGCTACTTTGATGATATTGTTGATTTCCGACACTACGGGGGTAACGAACAACAGCCCGATAGGTCCAAGGAGACACATAGTGAAATGGCGAAGAAGAATAAGATTCTCAGAAATGCAATATTTGGCACCGATAGCGATAGTGAAAAAGAAGATGGAACGGAATTAACACAGCGAGAATTAGTACTGAGCTTGCCAAACACAAATAGCGAATTGTACAAAAGAAGATGTTCCACAAGAAAACGGGCGAATGGAGACCAAGAGACAACAAAGCGTTACAATGTATGATGCCTCGAGGGACGAGACTACAATGCACAAAACAGTCCAAACGAAATAAAGTACATTCTCAACACAAAGAGGAAAAGGTATGTACCGTAGAAAACATATATATGTAAAAGTGTGGGGAGATGTAATATCTCGCTCTGGGTTGGTGTATACAGGAAAAGAATGGCGGGGAAAAGAACGAAACCGTGATACATACAAAAGATAGTGCAGCGAAGAACACAAAGTCGGTGAAAGAAAACAAACGGCAAAACAAAATGCAGGAGCAAAGAAGCCAACCACCACTGGCAAGTACTGTCAGGGGTAGTAATACTCATGGAGGAAAACCACATAATTTGTTAACAGTAAGTGGACCGTTGACTTTTACTATTGCGTTAAGACGGTAAAGAAATTTATGTCCAACACTAAAACGATGAAATTGGTAGATGAAGCAAAGATGTTCAAGTCACGGGCGGCGGCGAAAGGTATCACCGAGACCACGCCAATGGAGGGCTCGAAAATATCAAAAGCGTGACTGAGAATCGGAGAATATCGGAGAATATGACCGAGCAGTGTCAATGATTTTTGATACGATGAACCAGGTATGATAGTATTTTGTTATCAGTTATTGCAAACTTATGTTTAAGTCTGAAAAATTGATGAAAACAAATATTTTCCGCCCTTGAGGTTAAAAGCGGCGGTAGTAATCAGCCAAAAGAAATTCATGAAAAAGTTCGCGAAGAAAGTATCCTTCCGAATGAAGTCAATGTCGGAAGAAATAGAAAAGTGAAAATACTCAACCGAAAACTGGAAGAGACAAACAAAGCGTTAAAAGCGGAACCAATGAGAGAGTTAGAAGGCGAAAACAAAAACTTAACCGGCCGGACGGAAGAAAGAAGCGAGATCGTCTGAAGACTTTGGGAAAAAGCTGTGAGATAACGGAAGAACACAAACACTTAAAAGCAGATGTGATAGAATTAAAGGCACTTCGTGGCGACCAAAGATCGAACTTACTTAACGCGTGCAAAAAGAGGCAGAGAAAAATAACAAAGCGAATGACCGATTTAAACGGCGGCTTGGCGAGATCCGTGCAAATGGCACACATTGTGAATCGTCCGTAAGACAATGTGTGAGAGACTTTAATAGAAACGGGGAGATGAACTAGAACGTGAGAAGATGAATTACAAAAGATTTATGCGAGTTGTATATCGCGAAAAGTTTGTAAGGAACCATTGGATTTGCCCAAACCAATGAACATGTGATTTTAAAGCGTTGGTAATACCATAGAGCTAAAAATTCTTTTTGAATAAAATAAAGTATGTGTTGGCAATTGAATATCATTGTGTTGTCCGGATAACATACACAGAAAAGCGACAATGTTGTTGAATTATATAGATGACCGCGAAATAGAATGAAAGCGCCCCAATGCTAACTTTAAGCTTGCAAAAATTATATTGGCGGAAAAATGCTCCGGCCTTGGGGGCGGCGAAAAAGCGGGGAATGCGTCATCAGATGTTGACATAAGCGTGAGTAACCAACTAAGCGGCGTAAAATGTTCAATTTAGATTGTGAAATTAAGCGTGGTAATTTAGTCATATTTTGTTTATGCGATTATCACGACTAAAAGCGGCGTAAAAGCGTTCAACTTAGTATGAAATTAAGCGTGATAATTTAAGCCCGATTTTATTGTAGCAATAATCGACTAAGCGGCGTAAAAGCGTTCAACAGGCGGCGAAATTAAGCGTGGTAATTTAAGCCCGATTTTGTTATAGCGATAGTAACGACTAAAAGCGGCGTAAAAGCGTTCAACTTAGACTAACGAAATTAAGCGTGGTAATTTAGCGGTTTTTGTTGTAGCGATAGTAGCGACTAAGCGGCGTAAAAGCGTTCAACAGGCGTGAAATTAAGGTAATTTTGCGCCCGATTTTGTTATGGCGATAGTAGCGACTAAGCGGCGTAAAAGCGTTCAACTTAGGCGGCGAAATTAAGCGTGGTAATTTAGCGGTTTTGTTGTAGCGATAATAACGACTAAAGCGGCGTAAAAGCGTTCAACTTAGATTGGCGAAATTAAGCGTGGTAATTTAGCCATTTTTCGAAAAGCGATATTAACGACTAAAGCGGCGTAAAAGCGTTCGACTTAGGCCGGCGAAATTAAGCGTGGTAATTTCACGGATTTTGTTGTAGTGATCATACCATTGGGACTAAAACTTATCCTTTTACGTGTCTAATATCAAAGCTTCTACTCTCAATGCGAATTGCACTAAATGGAGTACGAAGTTCGTTCCACTCCTAGTTCCCTAGCATGGATTGTTTTCTAAGTCTAACTAGTCGCTCTTAAGTCAATGAGAGCTTTACGAAGGGTGTTATACTACGATGAAACTAAAATGAGTCTACGTTGAATTTAACTACGAATACTATGGAAATATGCTTGTTTTTGAATCTAGATAAAGAGATTAGAGGGGAATTGAATCCACCTCGACTCCAACTTAACAACCTAGCGTAGAATGTTGTATCTCGATTCTCACGTTCTTACGGCAAGAAATTCGAGTTCTAATCCCTAGTGTTCATGGCATTTCTACCGAGTACTAACTAGCATGTGAAGTCGTCCACCCATTCTCATGGCGAAACACGACTTTCTAGAGTGGAATAGATTCTACAACCAATTCTATACTAACCACTAAGTTTTCATCAAGGCTTCATCAACCCTCTAATGGAGGATTTAGCCTTGATTCATCAAACTAACAATTCCCATTAAATCTAAACTAAACATAATGAAAAGATTCTAATTTTATGCGATTTCACTAAACAATAATCGAAATCTAATTAATAACTATGAAATGATAACAAACAATAATGGAATTTAGATCTATAAATCGAAATTGACAAAATAACTATTTTTATTATCTAATCAATCAAGAACAATAATTTGAGAGTTTAATCTAAAACAAGAATTGAAATGAAATTAAACTTAATTAATCTAATGAAAACTAGATCTAGAATTAAGGTTTAATGGAGGCTAACTAATCTAATTTATTTTCTAACCTAACTATCTACCATTAACAAAGAATGAAGCTTTTGTTTTTATACATCCAGATCTAAAATTCGTGCATGGGCTTGGAGCCATGTTTTGGGCCAGAGAATCAGGCCCAAAACCCATTTATTTCAGTCCAAAAAGGCCTCTTCAGCTGCAGTTGGCTTCCACAGACTTTTCGTCCACTTCTGCTCCTCTGATTGGGTCAAGGCTTGGTCCATTGGAAAGCTCTTTCCGAGCCGGTCGTTTTGACATAAGGTATGCCCAATTCCGAGGTCTGAGTCCAAAGATACGGCTTTCGGAAGTTCTGCTGACTTTTGCTCCTTTATCTCAATTAAAGTGGTACATTTCTGCACATAATGGACTTTGAAGCCTGAAATGCATAAAAACACGTAAATCAGTATTAACTCTTACTTATTATTCACATAATTGGTCTAACATATGATTATTAAGGGGTTAAAACTACAGTTTTGGGCTCTTATCAAACCAATTTAAACAAGCATTTTGCTTGTCTCAAGCAAATATGAGAAATTAGAATAAGTGACCAAAAATGGAGTTCTAACTACTCGTTTAGTTGAGTGCGATTGCATTGACCATATGCAACAAGGCCTTAAACCACTAGGAATTCCCTAGTGGACGAGTTATAGCCTCGTGAGAGTTTTCCAGTGAAGGTACTCACAAACTTCATCTATACTACAACGACTAAGAAATAAAACTATTGTTTTCCCCTTCATGCTCAACTATCTATACATCTCTATAGCAATTACATAAGAATAACAGTAAAAAACCTAAGTTAATATATGCATAATAATCAATCATCTACAATAAACATATAACAATGAGTAATACTATGAAATGTTTAGCAGGTTTGTTTCTGAGAACTCGGAATAGCGTCCCTAAGTAGGTCCTCACATAAATGTCAAGAAACAACACTCTGATTTTTCCACTCAAGTTTCGCTACTCCAGTGTACAGTGGGCACACTTTACCTTACAATCTCAATGACAACAAGGAAGCCGGGGTCGATCAAACACATCTGCCACTTACTATCACACTAACCTATTCCTAATTGAGCTAGAGGTCTTTATTAGGTGTTACGGGGATTAGGAGATGGTTTTAAGAAGGAAGGAAATGGATATTCAAAAGGACAAGTCTGAGATAATAGAGTCTTCGTATTATGTAACTTAGAGAAAACCTTGTTATTTTCTTTTGCTTCTACACTTTGTTTCCATCCTTAGCCATATTTTTCTTTTTCTTTTCCTTGGCTTTTGACTCCTTTTTATTCTATTTTTTGGAGTTTTTATTTTATTTCTATTTTCTTTTCTTTGGATGGAAACTTCTTTTCTTTATTTTCTGAAGCAACTAACAATTTTTGTTTACACAGGTTTTTCTCTTCTTCTTTCTTCACTCATTCTATTCTCAGACTTATTCTAAATTGGGTAGGTTGATTTATTCTCTTTTTTTTTTTTATTTTGTTTTTGTTTTTGTAACAGGGTAAAGGAATTGTGGTGTATGGAAGGCTAAAGAAGAGGCTCTGAGTGGCTTTTAATTAGCGGAAAATAATTCATAGGTTTGAATTTTGGCTATATCGATCCAAAGAGCGCCTAAATTCTCACTTAGGATATGGTTTAGTGATCAAGCAAGTGGGCGTGTGATTTCTCTATCCGGATTTTTACTTCTCCCTTGTGTCATTTCTCAAATGTTTCGGCTTCATATAAGGCTTTAGGCTATATTCTCACAGGATTTGTAGAATAAGTACTCTAGCCTAGATTTCAGAAACTTACTGCTAACAATCATAGATACTCATGTAATATATTTATAGATAGATGCAAAGATTATTACCTACGTATTAACCTACGTTTCTAACAATTATTCTGATGCAACAGCTATGTGAGACTTCTAGATTGTTAAAAGCATGGAGAAATAAACAATACCAATATTCCTAAGTGTATAGCATAACTTATTTATTTATATTTTTAAATTTTTGAAAATTTTCACTAGAAAACAAATGCATATTATATATTTATATCCTAGCAGATGTCTTAATTACACGGTTTCTATGCCCCCAAAAACAAAAGCATGCTTTGTCCTCAAAGCATTTAAATAAAGAGGGTAGGAAAATACCATGGAAACGCTGCGAAAATTGTGGAACATCAGCAAAACAAGGTTAGAACATACTAATATAGGAAATACAAAACCGACGCGAACTCTATAAGAGTTCCACCCATTATGGGGTTAATGTAATGAAATTGCTTGGGACATAAGCGCACAAGACATAGAAACTAAAACTTACCTCCACTCCGGACATGCATATTATCTACCGAATAGCATCATGGGTCTTGTATTTCAAAGCTGGCATGGCAAGTCCAAGAACAATTGCTAGCAAGACCCATAAGCGGTTCCTAGCCTACATGTGTGATCACTCATGAAACCAAGCACCATAAGTAGTGCTTTGGAACAAATCTTTGAAAGACTGTTCTGGTATTATTATAGGAGATGTCATCTCAAAATTACGCCTCTGGAATAGCTATGAATGATCCGAAACTACCCGTGAGAAAACTGGAATTTTTCCGTCGTCCGGAAGTCAGCGCTGGCGCTGGCCAGATAGGGCGCTGAAGTCGCTCCTGAAATTTTAGAATTCCAGTGTGTTTTAGCTGGTCGCTTCAACTTGGGCGCTTCTAGGTCCGATAGATGATGGTCGGCTTGCTGGCGCCAGCCTCGAGCAAAATTCAGAACAAAAATATACAGATGAAAAGTGCTCTGTAGAGGCCTCTGAAAATGCGCTTCGGAGTTGCTGAAAATTGAAAAATGAGATTTAAACGTGGGAGTGAAAGGTGAGTGATGGAAGTTAGGTGTAGTGTGGGTTGTGGAGTGTAGAATGAATGAAGTTTATATAAAATCATGCCGAATAGATAACACCACCCCCAAACAGTTTGGGAAGGTGGGATCAACATTAACTAATCAATGACAATGAAAATAACGACATTATATTCATATTGTCATTCAAACAACATTTCACTACAAAAGTCAAAATTAACTACGGAATTTAACAACGTAACATCCTATCTACTAAAAATAATAAAAGACAACATCAAAACAACAAACAAGTAGAAATCTAGCTACTCTTCAAGGGAGCGAGGTGGGGGTAAGAATAGGAATTTGAGTGATCAAGAATGGAAAACCAAACACCCCACCCCCAAACAAATTTTGAAAACGGGTTTGTAAAAATTTGTTTTAAAACGCGGGTCTTTTAAAGTCGATTCGAGACTTGCTAGATTACTATTTTTATATATCTTTAAACTTTTTTTACTTTTTTATGAATTAGGTTTAATATAAAGGAAAACAATAAGTAAAGTAAAGACATAATTCACACCATAGAGAAACATGACTCAAAACCGAGAAAACATGCAAGAGTGGAAAACGTGAATTATGTGAAACGTGGACTTAGGATCCGTACTTACAGCCACACACTCCATAGGGAGGGCCGGTTACTGAATGGTGCACTCAATAATATATTGAAATGAAAGGAAGTGCACCAAACACGTAAATTGAGTCGCTTATAGTCGATACTCGAGACTTTATCTAAACATATGTATGAACATGCAGGTTTATCATATATCAACAACCGAAATAGTTGTGGATCATTCCATAAATAAATATCACAAAAACATATCCAAACACAATCAAGCACCAAGATTTCCTAGGACACCTAGTGGAATGAAAGCTAAGCCGGATAGACCTATAACATAACCCGAGCATACACCTTAGGTTTCATCTTTGAACGAGAGGGTGTCCTAGTGAATAAATGTGGAAAAGTGAATGGTTGGGAAGATATGGTGGATTGGGATAAGTTTTAGAGAAAAAGCATGGAAAAACGAGGATGTGGGTTTAGCACAAAACTCATTCATGGTGTAGTTAGGGACTGCCTCAAGTCTGAAAATGAAAGTGTCAAGTGGTTTATCCTTGGGAAGTATTTGTTTACTAGGTGGATTTAAAAAATCATGAAGCCACGGAGAAACTAAAGGATCGAAAGTGCAAACTCGAGGTTCCTTTGAAAAGGTGGAGGGTGGGGAATATTGGTGATGGAAGGTGAATGATTCTCAGCTAGAGCTCTCAAGTCCATATCATCGAAATCTTGATATGTGCAAGACATTCCTCAATAGTTGGGTCAAAAGGATCACCGGGATAAAGATGGAAAAATTCATCTTCCGTCATAGTATCAAAGGATGAATGGTTGTTGGCAAAGGGGACTCGCTGAAGTGGTAAAGAAGTGGTGCAAAAGAGTTGCGGTGAATTCTTCTTCTATTTCGCCTACTACCGTGGAGTCATTGTTAAAGTCGAATTCCGAAGGAAAGGAATTTGTTAATCTGTTTCTCCTGAAACATGTTTTGAAGTAATCTTGAGCTAAGCTCTCGATCATGCTAACCTCTCCATTTGTAGATGAATCGATATCGCGGTCCTAGTTTTGAAAACATTTACCTCAACGTAAAGATGGCCAAAAGGACAAGGACATCGAACCATCATGGCAGTTTATGAGCCGTTGGCAAAGAGCCAAGAAAGGACGCTCTAAAATGATAGGTACAGAGTCGTTAGTGAGTTCGTGGGTCTAGGACAACGGTCGGGCCGGGTAGTAAAAATTTTGGACTTTAACTAGCACGTTTTCAACCACACCCTTAGGATACTTAATAGACCGATCAGCTAATTGCAATGTCATTTTAGTAGGTTGCATCTCCTCTAGACCTATTTGTTTATACAAATAAAATGGGAGTAAGTTAACACTAGCCCCCGTGTCTAGTAATGGCCGGGTCGTCGCGGTGAGAATCTCCTAAGGTGCATTAGACAAAGAGGATCTACCGGGGTCCTTGTACTTAACAATTCCATTATTTTCAGATAGCGTTGGGAATTGTTCTGTTAAAAAGGCGTCTTTTGGTATATTGGTCTTACGCCTAGTAGTACACAACTCCTTAAGAAACTTAGCATGGTGTGGTAGCTTTTTAATAGCTTCGAGAAAGGGAAGGTTTATAGTTAGATTTTTGAAAACGTTCCTAATCTCCTCATAATTTGTATCCCTAGTTAACATGGCTAATTTTGGGGAAACGGTGTTTTCTCTATAATTAGCATATGAATCAACAGGATGTTTAACCTTGGCTTTTTGTTTCTTAGGTTGTGGTTTAACGGTACCTCTACAGGTTGTAGGCTCTTCAGTTTCTATTTCGGTATCTAGTTCGATATCCGTTGTAGGGAGTACTGATGGGGTAACTATAGGCATAGTTACTTTGTTATCAACCACTCTTCCAGAACGGAGAGTGGTGATGGCATTTAGCTCACCTACGTTTGTAGTTTCCGTACTAGTATTACCGCTTACCCTCAAAGGTCGTGGTTTGTCGCTCTAGGGTTGGGTATCGCTTGGCCCGAAAACACTTTTGGTTGGGCTTTCTCTTGGGCTAACTGTTGGTTTAAATTATTAACAGATTGTAGAATGTGTTGGTTAGATTGAGCCATGGTTTGGAAAAGTTGTTGGCTCACTTGTATGAAGGTGTCAAGACGATCCGGTTGTGTGGGTGTAATAGTCACGGGTGGTGCGGACCGAACTATGTCGCGTTGATTATTTATAGCGGATTGTGGATAGTTATTATTTACCTAACGATACCTCTATTAGCATTATAATTATTATAACTATATTGACCTTGTGCTTGACCTTGTCGAGGTTGTGCTTGGTTGTTATAATTATTATAATTACCCTGACCCTGTCCTTGTCCTGGAGGAGCTTGGTTATAACTGTGTGTTGGCCTAACATATTGATTATTGTACCACGGAGGTGTGACTTGTTGGTTATTTCTCCAACCGAAGTTGGGATTTTGTCTCCAAGGGGCTTAGGTTCACTATTAATAGAACAAGAATGTTCATAGGCTATAGGATGGGAGTCGGGATGCTCGTGGACTCCAAATGAAACTACATGGATTTGAATTTACATTCATGACGGGATAGGCTTTTGTTGTACGTAAATGGCCTCAAACCTTTTAGTTAGAGATTCGATTAAATTTTTAAGTTCTAGATCGGGTTTAACCTCAAACATACCGGGTAGCCTTAATCGCGGGAAGAAGAACTAGCGGAGCGGGAGTAATCGCCACTACCCCCCGGTTGTTATTTCGCTTTAGTTTGATCCTCTAAAAATTTGTAAGCCTCATTGGCTCCTTTACTTAGGAAACTACCCCCATTCATAATGTCAAGGACTTCTTTATGGTGATGTTGAAGTCCTTTGAAAAAGGCACTAACTAACGTGTCTTTTGCTAGGTTATGGTGTGGACACTCTATAAGCGATCGGTGAAACGATTCCAAGCCTCGAAAATGATTCATGAGGATTTTGTCGAAAAAAAATGAATCTTGGAAAGCATCTCATCCGCTTTAGGGGTGGGTAAAAATGTTCCATAAACAGTGAACAAGTTTAGCCCACGAGTCCACGTAATTAGGCTTTGGGCAGCTTAACCAAGACGCGCCTTTATCGGCTAAGGTGAAAGGGAATACCCTTAGTTTAATCTGTTCCGCACCAACGGTAGGATGATGGAATGTTGTAAGGACTTGTTCAATCCCTACGATGTGTTGGTAAGGTTTTTCATGGTCTAGACCATGGAAAACGGGTAATGATTAAATATGTTTGGGGAATTCAAAACTCCCGTTGGGTCCGCTAGAACGATGCAAGATTTAGGGCTATCGCCAAAGCTTTATAAAAGTCGAGAGAGGAGTCTCTCTTTCTTCACCATAATATCAGGTGTAGTGTGAAATTCTAGATAGGTGTGTTGTATTTATTTCTACGAAAAACAAGCCCGATTATACTAGAATTAAAAACCTCCCGGACGTAAGGCGAGGAGGAAAGAAGGAGTACTGAATGCCTCCCTTGCTACGCGTTTGAATAGCGCCTTGTTTACGCTGTTCAGTGTAAATAAGAGATTAGAACACTGAAAAACTTGACAACTCAAGTTGAATCAAACCCGGGAAACTGAAATTTCAGCTGCATGCGGCGCTCTATCTTGCTGGCTGGCTTCGTGTAAATTCGAAGTTCCAGAACTTAGCTGGTCGCTCCTCCTCCTGGCTGGCCAGCCGCGGGGTAGAAGAAAATTACAAGAACTTAGCTGGTCGCGCTTTTGCTGGCCGCCGCAATCGGGTATTGATGAAATTCCAAGAACATAGCGGGTCGCGCTTTCCTTGTAAGCTGGGCTTCGTGTATTTTTTCCGAATTTTTCGATCGAAAATGAATAACCACAAAAGATGAATCAAACAAGGGTGGGTGGGGTTTAATGGGACTTAAAATGACTACTTCTACAAAGAAAACAATGCTAAAGTGTAACTAAGATGGCAAATGCTAGTTTACCTAATAAAATGCCATTTGATAAATGTAAAATGAATAGTTTACCTACTAAAATGAACGATGAATTCACAACGTAAGTAAACTAAAACTTATCCTTTTACGTGTCTAATATCAAAGCTTCTACTCAACGCTAATTGCACTAAATGGAGTAAAGTTCGTTCCACTCCTAGTTCCCTAGCATGGATTGTTTTCTAAGTCTAACTAGTCGCTCTTAAGTCAATGAGAGCTTTACGGAAGGGTGTTATACTCACGATGAAACTAAAATGAGTCTACGTTGAATTTAACTACTTAATACTATGGAAATATGCTTGTTTTGAATCTAGATAAAGAGATTAGAGGGAATTGAATCCACCTCGACTCCAACTTAACAACCTAGCATAGAATGTTGTATCTCGATTCTCACGCTTCTACGGCAAGAAATTCGAAGTTCTAATCCCTAGTGTTCATGGCATTTCTACCGAGTACTAACTAGCATGTGAAGTCGCCCACCCATTCTCATGGCTTAAAACACTACTTTCTAGAGTGGAATAGATTCTACAACCAATTCTATACTAACCACTAAGTTTTCATCAAGGCTTCATCAACCCCCTCTAATGGAGGATTTAGCCTTGATTCATCAAACTAACAATTCCCATTAAATCTAAACTAAACATAATGAAAAGATTCTAATTTTATGCGATTTCACTAAACAATAATCGAAATCTAATTAATAACTATGAAATGATAACAAACAATAATGGAATTTAGATCTATAAATCGAAATTGACAAAATAACTATTTTTATTATCTAATCAATCAAGAACAATAATTTGAGAGTTTAATCTAAAACAAGAATTGAAATGAAATTAAACTTAATTAATCTAATGAAAACTAGATCTAGAATTAAGGTTTAATGGAGGCTAACTAATCTAATTTATTTTCTAACCTAACTATCTACCATTAACAAAGAATGAAGCTTTTGTTTTTATACATCCAGATCTAAAATTCGTGCATGGGCTTGGAGCCATGTTTTGGGCCAGAGAATCAGGCCCAAAACCCATTTATTTCAGTCCAAAAAGGCCTCTTCAGCTGCAGTTGGCTTCCACAGACTTTTCGTCCACTTCTGCTCCTCTGATTGGGTCAAGGCTTGGTCCATTGGAAAGCTCTTTCCGAGCCGGTCGTTTTGACATAAGGTATGCCCAATTCCGAGGTCTGAGTCCAAAGATACGGCTTTCGGAAGTTCTGCTGACTTTTGCTCCTTTATCTCGCTAAAGTGGTACATTTCTGCACATAATGGACTTTGAAGCCCGAAAATGCATAAAAACACGTAATCAGATTAACTCTTACTTATTATTCACATAATTGGTCTAACAAAGATGATTATTAAGGGGTTAAAACTACAGTTTTGGGCTCTTATCATAAACATTACAAAGCTTAGGATGGCAACATGATTTGAAATGAATACCAAAAATATCCACCCCCAAACAAAATTAGAAAAACTTTTTAAGTTTGAAAATTTTATTTGGCCTATATCTTAACGCTTTTGGTATTAGCGATAAAACTTGGTCTTTTTAAAGTCAGATTCCCTAGACTTATCTAAACATATGTATGAATATGCAGGTTTATCATATATCAACAACCTAAATAGTTGTGGATCGCTCCATAAATAAATATCGCGATGTTGAAAACATATCCAAACACAATCAAGCACCAAGATTTCCCACGACGAAGCCTAGTGGAATGAAAGCTAATCGGATAGACCTATAATATAACCGAAAGCATGCACCTTATGTTTCATCTTTGAACGAGGGTAGGTGTCCTAGTGAATAAGTGTGGAAAAGTGAATGGTTGTGGAAAATATGGTGGATTGGGATAAGTTTTAGAGGGAAAGCATGGAAAAAAATGAGGAATTTGGGTTTAGCACAAAACTCATTCATGGTGTTAGGGACTATCTCAAGTCTGAAAATGAAGGTGTCAAGTGGTTTATCCTTGGGAAGTATTTGTTTATTAGGTGGATTTAAAAATCATTGTGAGAAACTAAAGGATCGAAAGTGCAACCTCGAGGTTCCTTTGAAAAGGTGGAGGGCGGCAATATTGGTGATGGAAGGTGAATGATTCTCAGCTGGGAGGAAAAGTCCATATCATCGTAAATCTTGATATATGCAAGACATTCCTCAATAGGTGGGTCAAAAGGATCACCGGATAGATTGAAAATTCATCTTCCGATGGGCCATAAGCATCAAGGGATGATAGGTGGGTCATGTGGATTAAAGAAGCCAAGATTCAAAACTGGAATTCATCATTCAGGATCAAGGGTAATGGTTGTCGCGCGGGGACTGCAGCTGGAATAGGTAAGAAGATGCAAAAAAGTTGAATTCTTCGATTTCGCCTACTACTATAGAGTCATTGTTAAAGTCGGAATTTCCGGAAAGGAATTTGTTAATCTGTTTCTCCTAAACATGTTTTTTGAAGTAATTTGAGCTAAGCTCTTGATCATGCTAACCTCGCCATTTGTAGATGAATCGATATCGCGGTCCTCGCTTTTGAAAATATTTACCTCAGCCAAAGATGGATGAAAGGACAAGCGGCATCGAACCATCGTGGCAGTTTTTATGAGCCTTTGGAATAGATAAGCCAAGAAGGGATGCCCTAAAATGATAGGTACGAGAGTCGTTAGTGACTTCGCGGGGTATTCAGGATAACGAACAACATTTGGGTAGTAAAAATTTTGACTTTAACCAAAGACGATTTTCAACCACACCTATCTTAGATATTTAATAGACCGATCAACAAGCTAATTGCAATGTCATTTCAAGTAGGTTGCATCTCCTCTAGACCTATTTGTTTATACAAATAAAACGGGAGTAGTTAACACTAGCCCCCGTGTCTAAAGTAAGCTTTGATGCCGACTTGGTGAGAATCTCCAAAGGTGCATTTATGCGATGAGATCTAATTAAAGTGGTCCTTGTCGGAACTTAACAATTCCATTATTTTCGATAAAAGTTGAACTGCTCCGCTTAGAAAGCGCCTTTAGGTATGTTGGTCTTAGGATCGCCTAGTAGTGCACAACTCCTTAAGAAACTTAGCGTGGTTAGGTAGCTTTTATAGCTTCGAGAAAAGGAAGGTTTATCGTTAGATTTTTGAAAACGTTCCTAATCTCCTCAAAGTTAGTATCCCCTGGTTAGCATGGCTAATTTCTGAGGGAACGGTGGTTTCACTCTATATTTAGCAAACATATGGCTCCGAATTTGATGTGTAACCTTGGCTTTCGTTTCTTAGGTTGTGGTTTAACTGGTACCTCTACAAATGGTGGGTTTCATCTTTTCGAGGGTTATTTGCATCCGGTGGATCTAGTTCGATATCCGTGGAGTATCTTCACGGGGGAACTTTAGGCATAGTTGGTGTTTTATTCGCTGAAGGTGTCAAGACGATCCGTCAGGGGTGGGTGTAGTAGTCACGGGTGGTAGTGGATTTGGAACTATCTCGCATTGATTATTTATGGGCCGGATTGTGATAGTTATTATTTACCGGAACGATACCTCTATTAACATTATAATTATTATAACTACATTGACCTTGTGCTTGATCTTGTCGAGGTTGCGCTTTGGTTGTTATAATTATTATAATTACCCCCGATCTGTCCTTGTTGTGGTGGAGCTTGGTTATAAGCGCGGCGTTGGCCTAACCTATTGATTATTGTACCCTGTAGGTGTGACTTGTTGGTTATTTCTCCAACCAAAGTTGGGGTTTTGTCTCCAAGGGGGGTTAGGTTCACTATTAATGGAACAAGAATGTTCATAGGCTATAGGACGGTGGGAGTCGGGATCTTTCGGGACTCCAAACAGAAACTACATGGATTTGAATTTACATTCATGAGGGGATAGGCTTTTGTTGTACAGAAATGGCCTCTACCTTTTTTGTGAGGGATTCAATTAGAGTTTTAAGCTCAGGATCTGATTTAACCTCAAACATACTGGTAGCCTTAAGCTGTTGAAGAAGAAATAAGCGGAGCGGGAGTAATCGTCAATACCCCCAATTATTATTACGCTTTAGTCCGATCTTCCAAAATTTATATGCCTCGAGGCTCCTTTACTTAGGAAACTACCCCATTCATTATGTCTAGGACTTCTTTATGGTGGTGTAGAAGTCCTTTGAAAAAGGCACGAACTAACGTGTCTTTTGCTAGGTGATGGTGTGGACACTCTATAAGGAGATCGGTGAAACGATTCCAAGCCTCCGAAAATGATTCATGAGGATTTCACGAAAGAAGTGAATCTTGGAAAGCATTTCATCCGTCTTTAGGGGTGGGTAAAAATGTTCCATAAACATTTGAACAAGTTTGGCCCACGAGTCCACAGAATTAGGGCTTTGGGCAGTTAACCAAGCGCCTTTATCGAAAAACTAAGGTGAAAGGGAATACCCTCAATTTAATTTGTTCCGCACCAACCGTAGGATGGTGGAATGTTGTAAGGACTTGTTCAATCCTACGCGATTTTGATAAGGTTTTTCATGGTCTAAACCATGAAAACAGGTAACAAATTAAATATGTTTGGGGAATTGAAAATCCCCCATCGGGTCCGCTAGAACGATGCAAGATTTAGGGCTATCGCTCAAGGCTTTGTAAAAGTCTCCGGGAGAGAGGAGTCTCTCTTTCTTCAAACCATTCGGCGGGTGTGGTTGGTGGGATAGTAGTTAGAGGTGTAGTGATTGGTATACTTTCGATAGATTTGTTTGTTGACATTGACGGTTAATTACGTTCGGTGTTTTTCTCCGACCAGACCTTAATCTCATGCAAGTCTAAGTCTAAACACGACAACAATACAAACAATCTTGATATATTAGTATGAACCTCTAACTGGAGATGCGAGGTATGAAAGAAAGGAATGCGATAAGCGTCCTTGCTTCGCTTATGAATAGCGTCTTGTTTACGCGTGTTTAGTGTAATTAACAAGTTAGAACACTAAAAAACTTAAAAAATCGAAGTTCGAAACAAACCTGTAGAAATCCGGAAAATTTTGCTTAAGGCGCAGGTGCGCTCGAATAGGGCGCGGTCGCGCTCCATGTTCCAGTAAGTTAGCGCGGGTCGCGTTCGGTATGAGGGCGGGTCGCACTCGTGGTCCAGTAAAATCAGGGCGGTCGCATTTCGGTATGAGGGCTGGTCGCTTCGTGTTCCAGCTATATAGAGTGCGCTCCTTATAAGGTTTGATCGGCGCTTCGGTGTAATTTTTCGCGGAATTTTTCAACGCTGAAACGGATAACCACAGTATGAATCAAACAAGGGTGGGTGGGTTTAATGGGACTTAAAAATGACTAATTCTACTATGAAAGCAATGCTAAAGTGCAACTAAGATGGCAGCGGCGCCATTTGATAATGATAAAATTGAATAGCTTACCTACGAAATGAACGATGAAACTCAAAACGTAAGTAAACTAAAACTATTTATGATCCTATATGGTTATCAAAGATTTCTCTACTCTCAATCCTATGAGATATAGTGGAGTAGCAAGTTCGTTCCACTCCTAGTTCTCTAGCATGTGATGTTTTCTAGTTAACTAATCGGTCTTAAGTCTAATGAGAGGTTTACGAGGGGGAATTATACTACGGTGCAACTACCCACAAGATACAAACTATAATTGATTCAACTACGGAAATACTACGTTCATTATATAATAAGGAATTAGGGGGGATTGATTCCACCTTAACTCAACTTAACTCACTAATGACGAATCGTCGTAATCCGAATTGAACTGCTACGCAGAACAATTGGTTCTTCCTAATCCCTAATTACACATGACATTTCTACCAATTCATAACTAGCATGTGAACGGTTAAACCCATTCTCATGGCGAATTAATCGTTTCTAGAGTGGAATAGAAATTACGGCGACTCTACGATAATCGGAATCAAGCTTTCATCAAGGCTTTCAACCCCTCTAATGGAGGTTTAGCCGAGAATCATTCCACAATCATTTCCATATGAATCTAAACTAAACATAATATCAAGATTCGAAATTTACTAATCTAAATTAAACAATAATTAAATTCTAATTAGCAACTAAGAAATGGTAACCAACAATAATTAAAACTAGATCTAATAGATTGAAATAACAAAAATTGAAATGACAAGAATAATAACTATTTTATTTATCTAATGAATGATATTCAATGATTCAAGAAATTAATCTAAAAAAAAATGAAAGAAACTAAATTCTAAAACTCATTAATGGAGGCTAACTAATCTAATTCTAATCTAGGTCTAACTATCTACCATTAACAAAGAGCTAAGCTTTTGTTTTTATACTTTCATATCCAAAAAATCGTGCATGGGCTTGGAGCCATGTTTTGGGCCAGAGAATCAGGCCCAAAACCCAATTCTTTCAGTCCAAAAAGGCCTCTTCAGCTGCAGTTGGCTTCAACAGACTTTTCGTCTACTTCTGCTCCTCTGATTGGGTCAAGGCTTGGACCATTGGAAAGCTCTTTCCGAGCGGGTCGTTTTGACATAAGGTAGGCCCCATTCCGAGGTCTGAGTCCAAAGATACGGCCTTCGGAAGTTCTCACGACTTGTGTCTTTGTTTACGCAAGCGTTGACTTTTCAGCTTTTGACTGGGCTTTAGAAAGGCTTTATCTTCTTGAATCTTGGCCTTTAATCACGGAACTCCTTAGTAACCGACCCTTGCTCCTTTATCTCGCTAAAGTGGCACATTTCTAGACATAATGGACTTTGAAGCCTGAAATGCATAAAAACACGTAATCAGTGTTAACTCTTAATTATTACTCACATAATTGGTCTAAAAGTATGATTATTAAGGGGTTAAAACTACAGTTTTGGGCTCTTATCAATTATTCTACTATGAAGATTTTTATTTCATGGAACCCCTGAAGCTAGCCGCCCTGTTGTCGGGGGCCTGCATCATCTTTATGAGCTTATCAAGGCGCACGAAGTGGGCATTTCTAATTTCATTCTTCTTTTATTTCATGATAAGTTTTTTCATAGGAATCATGTCCGCACCTAGCGACAAAACTACTGTATTGGGAATCCCGAGCGGAATATTTGTTTTCGTTTTTATTCATTTATGGCTTTTTTTTGGCTTGTACTTTTTCAAAGATAGCCTACCCAGAGGAAAGCAACCCTTAGTACCGCTATTTTTCAGTGGTCTTTTCTTATTTCTAGGCCATTTACCCGAGCTTGCTTGGCTTTCAAAGTGGATTGAAGGGATAGACCTTCTTCTGTTAATCTTAGGTGTTTTTTGTTTAGTTGAGGAGGACTATAATGCAAAAATGATCAGAAAGGACTGGGCTGGAAAGGGAGGAGAAAACAATTCAAATGGATAGCATGCCGAAAATGATCTACTATTATTATAAGAGGGGGCCGCCCTCTTTCTTAAGTTATAGCATCGTTTCGAATGGACAGAACGACAAGAGCTTGATTCCGACTCACTTACGTTTCGGATATGTCGGCAAGTCCAATACAAACCAAAAAGAAAGAAGTTGGACCCCAAGCACCACCAGCGTTTGCATGAAATCTCAGTAAAGATGAAATAAGCATTTACCTTGTTTTGTTTTGGCAAAGAGTACTCGCTCGCGGTAGACTTTTCTAGCTTTATTGCTGGCTCTAAGCCTACCACTTTGAAAACCTAACCTTCGTTCGATAGAGCTAACTCCTTTGATATGAAAGTTTTCCAACCCACCCGAGAGAGGAGAGCTAGGAACCTAAGGAAATAAATTGAATTGGCTCTACATCATCGGAACTAAATAAGCTTCGGGTCTTAATTTCAATTCTAATCCGCATATAGAATTAGAACCGGGCTATCCCATTATCGTGATTTGATCATCATTATAGAGGCGTGAGAAACCACGCCTTTATGACGAAAAGGGGAGCATTATGTCCGATCAATACACGGTCTAGCGCTCTAATTCTAATAAAGGGTGCTATGGAAGAAATTAGGCACTGAATCGAGGTTTAGCGGATGCTTATCACTCAGACGGCCGGACTCGATTCGTCGGTTTATTTGGAAGATTTTCTAAAGAGCTTAGTGCAAGTGTCGACTACACGAGCATTCCTTTACTCGGTAGAGCTTTCTCAAGAAAAAGGAAATAACTACGACGGATAATCTTCGTTCGGACTACACGATCTTTTTCACCAAGAGCTTGTTCGAAATGGGGCACATGGGGGAAGTACTTTGGAATGATTTGATTGGGACGCTAGTGAGTTAATGAGCACTGTTTGCATGGTTCCATCAACGCTTTTCTTGCGTGTTCTGAATCGAATTCATAATCTATAAAGCTATAAAGAAGAGATGCCCCGTAGAAGACTCCAGGCCACCGAAGCTAACAAAAGGCTAAGGATACCCATTTAGTTGTTTGTTCTTATGCCGACTAAAGCTAGCTGCGCCACAGCTTGAATCTCCCTAGAAATCCCCACTCGTAGCCCTTGACTTGGGTGTGTTAAGCATATTCGATTGGCTTCTTCACCAGGTTAAGCGACGGGAGTTTTAGGCTTGGCTTATCACCATATCCAACCCGAATCCCGTAGTTAGAAAGGAGAATTGGGCTACCTGAGACCAACCAAAACATGAGATTGGTTTCTTACCAAAGCCTTGGTTGGCTCAACTTTTTCTCTATCTCTAATGGCTAGACCAAAATCCCCACTTAAGCCTGCCTAGAATCTTGCTTCGGGCTGCCCTCTAGAGAAGTCGCTTTAAACCCCATCCCCCCTATAAGAGGTCGAATTGCTTGTACAGCTAACCCGCTACCTCTCTAAGAAATATGAGTACTTAACATTTTCGATCCCATATCGAGGAAGTGAGCCAAAATGAGCCATCAATACAGTATAGAATATATAGGACTCCCCTTCTTTTTCAGCTTAGCCACGTCGACGGATCAATCCACTTTAGCTCGTTCCCAACTTCGGTTGGATCTAGGATAGGACCGGTTAGCACAACTTCACTTACTTAGGCGTAAAAGCTTCACACCTAACCTACTTTACTTGTTATTTTCTTTGGTCTAGGCGTTAATCCAACAGGTATCACATAAGCCCTATGTTTGGGATATTGACTAACGAAAAGTTCCCTCATTTTTCGATGAATTGGATTTTTCTTTTCTCCTCAATAAATAGAAAGAGTGCAATTTTGTTTGAGGAAAGCCCTTATTATCCTATACAAAAAACCTACCGTTAAGGAGCTTTGGAAGAAGCGATATGGGTGATCCACCATTAAAGGAAGGGATTACTTTGGCGAATGTAAAATTCTATTATTCATTATCTCATTTCTCCTTTCAAAGGTGTCTCCTCTAGTGGGAAGGAATTCACAACCATAAACGTCAGCTGGAACTTTCAGTTCAGTTCCAGCTGTACAAAATGGGTGTCTAGAATTCAAAAGAATTGAATCAAACATAACATTATAAAAAAAAAAAAAAAAAAAAAAAAATAGAAAGATAGAAGCAGTTACGAAGCGAGCTATATATTTATTTTGAATCAAGCAGCAAGCGATACTCGGTCGATATGGCCTCAAATAAAAATCTAGTGATATCAACAGGAGAGACAATAAATTCATAACTTCATTGCTTGATTTAATGATTAATTTATTTTGAACTTGGATAAACATAACATTGATGTCTCTGTCTCCATTTCTATAAATCGAAAAAATTAAAAATATAAATAACTTAAACAGTCAAAAATCCCAATGTACATAAACAGTGTAAATAACTTAAACATCAAAACTCTGACAGAGTTCAAAACTCTGATAGAGTTCACCGAACTTTGACAGAGTTCAAAACTCTGATAGAGTTCACCGAACTCTGACAGAGTTCACTGAATATGCTACTTCACCGAACTCTGAAAGAGTTAAAAACTCTGATAGAGTTCACCGAACTCTGACAGAGTTCACCGAATATGCTACTTCACCGAACTCTGACAGAGTTCAAAACTCTGACAGAGTTCACCGAACTCTGAAAGAGTTCAAAACTCTGATAGAGTTCACCGAACTCTGACAGAGTTCACCGAATATACTACTTCACCAAACTCTGAAAGAGTTCAAAACTCTGACAGAGTTCACTGAACTCTTGACAGAATTCAAAACTCTGACAGAGTTCACCGAAATTGTCGCCGTCTTTAAACGAGGATATCAATCATAACTATAATCATAGCAACCTAAATTAAATCAAAATTCAATATTATAAACGATTAAAAAAAACAAAATATAGTTACAATTAAGCATAAACCTCTCTCGCATGTATAATTTCTATGTCCGGTGTGTATGTGAGATAAAGAAAGTTATTAGATGACTATAATAACATAAGGCCAATAAGTAAAGCATTTCTAGGCACATACAGAACATTTTGACACAAAAGGAAACCTCTTTCGCCAACCGACAGTAACTCTACTGATAAATGAACAATAATATTAAATAGTAGCTTTCAAATGACTAATTGAAAAAACTGCATAATTAAATAACACAATGTTAATAAACTGATATATATATATATATATATACCAGAATCACAATACCCGGATCTAGTTTCCAGTTCGCACAACTACAATGGCATCAAATTGAAAGACATTAATTAAATAAAAACGAAGGTGTAACTTACACTTAAGAGTAAATCTTGAGAAAGGAATCAAAAAGACTGGTGCAAACTCATTTGTTTTTCTTCAGATAAAAACTTTAACAAGAAAGGAATCAAAATCAATGAGTTGTTTATTGCATTTACATCATCAATAAACAAAATGATGTTTGAAAATTAGAGAGGAAATGAGGTTGTTAGTTTTACGAGACTGCCATTTTGAGTTTTGAGCATTCAAGTTTGCAGTAGTGAGTGAAGTGAGTGAGAATAAAATGTGTTATATATTTCAGACAAGAAGACCGAAAATGTAGGAGACCGAAATGTGTTAATGGAAGCATACCTTAATTGGAACTCGAGAGAGAGAGTGAAGTCAAGAGAGCTCAGGTGGTCGTTAATGGCGATGGAAGTTGGGTTTTAACAATAGTCGATCCCTCTCTTTTTTTTGTAGATCTGTTTTTTTTTTTCTTTTTTTAAGAAGATGAGAACGAAATAACGTGAAATTTTGAAATATCGGTTTTATCTGTGAATTAGATCTTCAGATCTTGAGGGCGAGATCGGACGGCTGAGGCAAAGAGTAAGATAAGAGTGTCACTATAAGAGTGGCACTCTAGACAAACCGTATATATATATATATATATATAAGGAGTTAGAGAAAGTGAAAAAGAGAAACAAAAATACAATGAATGTGGGTGCTTTTGCAAGAGTGAGAGTTCTAAGAAAAGTAATGGAATATAGAAAAAAAAAATGGCATACATTGGCGAGCACATCTAACTACAACCTAGTCAGGCAAGAAAAATGGATGATATTGATGATAACAAAATAATACTTACAACAATTAAGAAAAATGGTAGAGTAGTTTCATGAAAAGTACCTGCGAGAAAAGTTGTTGAAGTACTTCATGCAAGGGATCATTGGAACCACTTTTTGCTTCAATGAATTTCCTCAAAAATATATCAAACCATTGAAAGTCATTACCACATTCAGTGCAGTTCAAAAACTTTCTACCTTCATTTTCATTTTCATTTTTTTTATTTGATGTATATAGCTTTCTGAACCCTTCACAATTCACCTTTTTGCAGGTTAGATATTGCTTAGATATCATTGATGAGACTTCCGCATCTTCCAACTTTTGGAGGTCCCCACAACTAGAACATATTACATAACACTTCTCCCGTGATGACTTGGCTTGGCTTGGTTATCGTAGGCATCTAATGCCCGAACACTTGCATATATAGCCTAGTCTCGAATCTCGACACCCAGCAACAAATAAAATCCGAATGAGAGGTATCAACACATAACTTGCAAGTTTTTTCCTCCGTCTACATCCAAATAGCATAGAGATAAGAAATTGAAAGAACATATTAAATCTATAGTTAAAGACAATAAAATTGCTTGGTACAACTGATTTATTTTCATTTTAATTTATTTACATGATTTATTATTTTAGAGGTCGTCCTTAACTTTGTTCGGAGTAAGCAAATAAAACGAGTAAAAGAATGGACTTGGTCTCAAGTTTTGTTGTTAGACGATGAGATTCGAAGTTGCTTGAAAAGATTCAAGGGTTTAATAGGAGTGTGCACTAGTACCGATTTACCTTCCCTTGTTTTCACCTACTTAAGTAGTCCTAATGAATTAATAAGTCCTAAGAGTTTGATCGTTTTAAAGTTTTAAAAGGACTATCAAGATGCAACTGTGCAGTATGTGACTCTTTCTCCCTCATGCAATACCGTAACCTACATTTGAAATTCCTTCCTTAGACCTTTTTCTTCTTATGTGGTGGTTGTCAAAACTAGATCACTTATTTACGGCTCACAATGGGTTGGATCGGTATGGATATGTGCAATTCCAAAACCGTTTCGCTTTTCAACAATGCATATCCAAAACCGGACCGGACTTGATTAGAAGCTTGAGTTAAAGAACTAAAACCGAACCGATTTTTTTTTCTTGACTCTGGATCAGATCCATTCCGAACCAATAAACTTAATTTGGACCGGGTGGACCTAGTCTTTTGTAATTGAATCCTAATTTATGTTACATATAAACATTGGTTTTTTTTTTTTTTTTTTTTTTTTTTTTGCAAAATATAAGCACAGTACATAAATCCATAAGGCATAACACATTAATTAAAGAAGAAAAGTTTCATTATTTAATCATAAGTCATTACATGAGCTTACAACCTTGAGTTCTATCAACTCTTATTATTTATTATTTTTTAATGGTGCATGTCACAAAAGCCTATTACAAATGTTTATTACGAACAAAAAAAAATGTCACTGGGGACTGTATACACCCCTGTCACTTGATGAATGTTTATATAGTGGAGGAAAATTAGGATTTTGGAAGAATAAGGATCAAAATTTCATCCATTTGTTTTTGCAGAACCAGTCCAAAATGCAAACTACCTGTCCCAGACCTGTTTTTATTGGTTCGGATCGGCTATCGGTTCTTACCCGACCCATTGCCAGCCCTACCCTTATCATAGTTAATGTTAAAGATAATGAAATTGATTGTTAATGTATGCTCTATGTATACATTTGATGACGGGTATGTCTGTCACACTCATCCATTTTACTTATTTAATTTATGAAAACTTTTTAAACTATTTTATTCATCACCCGGGATGGTTTGGGAGTTGCTTGTAGTGCGAGAGCGTTAATGTTTGGGTCTTTTAGGTTTTGGTCCTCCTAAATAATTGCTATTTGGGGTTTGGTTCGCACTAATCGGCTTATTAGGTTTTGATTCTCCAAACTAACAGTCGACCAAGTTCAAGTTGACTATTGGTATTTTGTAAATACCCATCATACCCTTACATGTGTGAGGCACGTGTCAACTTGGTTAACTGTTAGTAAGGAGGACCAAAACATAATAAAATTATTAGTGCGGACCAAACCCCAAATATCAATTATTTAGGAGGACCAAAACCTAAAAGACCCAAAAAAAATAAACACGTGTCAATATCGATTAGTTTAGGAGGACCAAACCCCAAATATTGATTATTTAGAAGGACCAAAACCTAAAAAAATCCAAAAGAAAGTGGAAGAGTTTAGTTTAGTTTCCTGTTTTTTTCCTACCGTATTTTTAAGATTGTGATAATACACATGTCTGTATACTAATGGTTTATATCAAGTTAATCTATACAGTATTATGACTGCTAGGTTCCACTGTGTAAAAAAATCATGAAATACGGTTAGATTCAAAAAAATAATAATACAAAAATTTCTTAACCGACACTCAAAAGAGGCAATGTTAATTTGGTTGATTGTTAATCAGGAGGACCAAAGCCTAATAAGCTGATTAGTGCGAGCCAAACCCCAAATACCAATTATTTATGAGGACCAAAACCTAGAAGACCCTTAAATTTGAGATAGTTCTCTTTATGCGGAATCAATTATTACAATGACTCACAAGTGATGTTGCAGGTATTTTGTGAAGGCTGGTTATGCAGTTATCTTTCTACATTGACGGTGAATATTATTTCTTACAAGATTTTGAGTGTAGGTTAAGAAATTTGTGTGCTATTATTTTCTTGAATCTAATCGTATTTCATTATTTTTTTACACAGTGGAACCTAGCCGCCATACTGTATAGATTAATTTGATATAAACTATTGTTATACTGACATGTGTATTATCACAATCTTAAAAATATGGTAGGAAAAAAATAGGAAACTAAACCAAACTCTTCCACTTTCTTTCGGGTTTTTTTAGGTTTTGGTCCTCCTAAATAATCAATATTTAGGGTTTAGTCCTCCTAAACTAATCGATCTTGACACGTGTTTATTTTTTTTTGGGTCTTTTAGGTTTTGGTCTTCCTAAATAATTGGTATTTGGGGTTTGGTCTTCACTAATCATTTTATTAGGTTTTGGTCTTCCTGACTAACAATCAACCAAGTTGACACGTGCCTCACACTCGTAAGGGTATGATGGGTATTTACAAAATACCAACAGTCAACAAACAATCAACTTGGTTGACTGTTAGTCAAGAGGACCAAAACCTAATAAGCCGATTAGTGCAGACCAAACCCCAAATACTAATTATTTAGAAGGACCAAAACCTAAAAAACCTTTAATGTTTTCATCAAGGGAGTCCAATCCTAAAAGAGATGTAGATTGTCAAAAATCATACTCTTAGCCAGGGCCACTAACTAAAAATGATGAAAGATAATTATCAGACAATTATTCGGACCACATGAATGCATGATTGTATATGTTTGGTTGAAGATTTGTACAATCTTTTTTTTTTTTTTGCATGGTAAGCAGAAATTATATAAAAAAGAAAACATTAAAAAATTGTGTGGTTTGGACATATAGTCTAACCATTCTCAAGCTAGGTACATTGAAACAACTTTTACATGGTTTCATACCTCACTTCACATCTCATATCTAAAGAAAATCTGGAAAGGAGCTTCCCAATGTAGTAGCCATGGTGGTTTACCCTCATAAATTTGGGCTTCATTCAACTGGAGGGTTACACCAGTTTTGGCTATGACGTCTGCAGAGAAGTTGCCCTCTCTAAAAATCGAGGTGAACAAAATAGACTGAATTTTGGTACAGCTATTCCTCCATCTTGGCTGCAAGTCCCATGGAACTCTCCCACTAATGTAGGCTTTGATTGCCGGTTCAGAATCAGATTCAACCCATAACCGAAACCATGCCTTACTAATAACCAGCTCTATGCCTTCAATGATAGCCCGACATTCAGCCCTAAAGTTGGATCCAATCCCGATATTCTTGCATAAAGACAGCTTAAAAACACCTTCCGAATCTCTGAATGTAACCCCAATACCAGACGGTCCTGGATTGCCAAAGGCAGCACCGTCAGTATTTAACTTCATAACAGTTTGCTCCGATGGCACCCATGAACATTGCTTTGTTGTGGGCGCATCTCTCAGCCTGTTTATTAAGTTCCATGCTCGCATTGTAGCCACATCCCTGTTAGAAGAGTTGTTGCTTGCTTTCGATAGATGAGAGGTGGTGAGGATGTCATACTGTATCGAGTGCTTACATTCATTGAGATTTGTCTTCTTTCCCTCAAAGTTGATCTGGTTTCTGTGTTTCTAAAGAACGACCATGCCACCCATGATAGCTGCATTCCATAAGTGTTTAAGTCTGGCACTCCAAAGCTTGGAAAATTTAGACGCCTACGAGAAGGATCGAAGGGTCTGATACACTTCAAACTTAGCTGCAGTCCACTTCCATAGCCTCTGAGAAAATTGGCATTCCCACATGATGTGTTTTAAAGTTTCACAATGCTTCCCACATAACCTGCATATAGAAACTAGATGAACACCTTTCTTCTGGATGACTTCGTCTGTTGTCGTACACCCCTTAAGTATTTTCCAGGCTGTAGCAGCCACTCTTGGATGTAAATGTGAGTTCCACACAAGCCTATGCCAGGCGATAGTAGTTCCCTGCTTCCTGATGGTTTCATGGGCTGATTTGCAAGAAAAGGATCCCTTAAGATCAGGGCACCATACCAAGTAATCGAGAGGTTGTAAAATGTCTCGAAGAACCCTCGTCATGTTTAGACCAGCAGAACAGAGTATAGACGAGAGAGGCGTCAGTATGACTTATTCATTAGTATTCAGCAAAGAACTCACCTTGGCAGTGCATCCCCTTAAGTTATAGGAGCTAAGGTTTAATACCGATTTTATGGATGTTGATTGGAGCCAATTGTCCCTCCACAAATCAATCTTTTCACCGTTAGCCACCACCCATTGACTTCTAGGAATAATCTCTGAAAGTGCCGCCTTAATGCCGCCCCAAACAGAGGACATTTTGTAGTACTCAATGATGTCACCCCAATTGTTTCTATACTTATGCTGCATAAATGTTGCAAAGTCGTCTGCTTCACTTAAGAACTTCCAGGCTAGCTTCATCAACATTGCTTTGTTGATGTCCTTCAATCTCCTAATACCAAGTCCACCTTCAGAGCAGGGTTTGCAGACTTTCTCCCAGCTGACAGTCGTTGCTCTTTTTTTTTATGCATCCCCAGCCCATAGAAAATTTCGGATACATGTCTCTGCTTCTTTGATCAACCGAGATGGCCATTTGTATATGGCCATATTGTATATGGGAATACTATTGATGACAGACTTGATCAAAATGCATCTTCCTTGGAAAGACAACATACAACCCTTCCAACTAGAGAGTTTCTTCTTTATCTTATCCAGAACAGGATAGATAATGGAATTAGTGACTCTTCCCTGGGTTAAGAGGACTCCAAGGTATTTTTCTGGTAAACAACCCTCAGAGATGTGAAGTTCCTGCATAGTTCTAACCTTCCTGAGATTAGAGAAATCACCAAAGAAAATCTTGCATTTCGCTTTATTCATGAATTGGCCAGAGGACTCTTGATATCTCTCAAGAAGGGAATTAAGATGTCGAATACCTCTAAAATGGCCATTTGCGAAAATGATGATATCGTCAGCAAAAAACAAGTGGCTAGGAGCTGGACATCCTCTCAGAGATACCATAGGCTTTAGCATTTTCTTCGCTGTGAGATCAGTTAATCCTCTGCTTAGAACGTCTTCAGCAATTGCAAAAAGGAGAGGGGAGAGAGGGTCACCCTGTTTCAAACCTCTCTCCATATGAAAGAAACCAACCGGTCCTCCATTTACCATAATGGAGATTTGTGCCGAATGAAAAATAGAGTGAAGGCATTGCATCCATCCTTGCGAGAAGCCCAAAGCAGTTAGGACTTTAAAGAGAAATTCCCATGACATGGTATCATAGGCCTGGGAAATATCGATCTTCATAGCAATATTACCTCCATTTCTTTTGAGTTCAAGCTCATTCATTAGCTCAGAAGCCAAGGCAATACTACTTTGGGAGCATCTGCCCGGAACAAAACCCACTTGTTCCTTTGTTATAATTTTATCAGCAATCATATTCAACCTCCGTTGCATAAGTTTGGTGATAATCTTGAAGAGAAAGTTACCCATGCAGATGGGTCGGTACTGGCTGAGTTTGCGAACACTTTTCTCTTTTGGGATGAGAGTGATAAAATTGGAGTTAAGGCCGCTAGGGAGGAACTTGCTGATGAAGAAAGATTGAACTGCCATGCAAATGTCAATCTTAATAATACTGGAAGCCGTCGGGACCAGGAGAGCTATTAGCATTCATGCTAAAGACAATTCGTTCAATTTCCATGTAATCTGGAGTTTTTGAAAGGTTATAATTATCCTCCTGAGTTATGAGTCTAGGGATTAGACCCATAAGTTGATCATCGGGGAGGATGGGAGCTGCTTTGAATTTGTCTTTGTAGAACTGGACAATGTGTTGTTTAATTTGATCCTGATCAGTCATAAGAGTCCCCTCCTCTGTTTGAAGTTCAGTGATCAAAGATGCTCCCTGTCGAAGCCTGTATATGTTGTGGAAGTATTCAGAATTTCTGTCTCCTTCCTCATCTGTTTTAATTCGGCTTTTCTGCTTCAGAACCTTTGCTCTGTTATCCCTTGCAATGTCTAGTTCCACTTCCTTATGAATCACTTGAGAAATGAGAGATTCATTATCAATGTCTTCTGCCAGTATCTGAGCACTTATTAAAGCTTCTTGTGCCTTTCTAATGTTAATATCAACATTTCCAAAAACATCGTAGTTCCATTTTTTGATATCTTTTTTCAATCTCTGAAGCTTCCTCATTGCTCGTTGTAGGGGGCCTCCTTCAACCCCTTGGTTCCAGCTGTGGGTGACTAGTTCCATGAAAGAAGGGTGCGTGAGCCAGACTTTGAGGAATATAAAAGGTGCATTAGTAGGCTTGGGGATGCTAGGAGAACTCCCAACGAGAAGAGAGTGATCCGAGGCTTGTCGAGGCCCCACTAAGTACTTCCAACCAAAAAAATTCAGGTTCCAAGCATCATTAAAGAAGACTATGTCCAGTTTCGATAAGACTCTGAGCGGTCCCCTTCTGTTATTACACCAAGAAAACTTTAGTCCTTCAAAATTAGCTTCAATAAGATTGCATGTATTAACAAAAGAGTTAAACTCCTGCATTGTCGCTCTGTTAGGGGGATTGGTGCCTTTCCTTTCCTCATATCTAAGAACAGCGTTGAAGTCTCCTGCTAAAAGCCATGGACTGCCATTATTCAACAGTATGAGCTGGTCCCAAAGCCTACGTCTATGCACCAGAGAACAATTTGCATGGACAAAAGTTACAACAACATCATCTGCTAGAACAGTTATTTGTTGATCTGAGGAACTAATGAGGGTAACCTTTAGCTCAGTTCTGTAGAAAACCTAAATGTTCCCAATTCTGGCAGGATTGTCATTGTGTAAGCAAACACCATGATATTCATTGCTTATGCCTTTTGTGGACAGGAAGTCCAGCTGAGGTCGAATAAGAGGTTCAACAAGACATACTAAATCGGGATTATGAGACTGAAGGAGTTCTTTCAATCGATCAATACCCTTATCTTTCCTAGCACCTCTTATATTCCAATAAATGATCTTCATTGGATAAGTGGTTGCTCAACTAGGCTTTGTGACCTGGTAGAAGGATGTGAAGTCAGATCCGGTAGATGCACTTCAACTTTTCTTCTTCGCATTTTTTTTTGGCACAGCTGCCGGCGTGGTGGTGACAGTATCCTCAACAAGGTCTGCCCATCTTTGCCTCACCACAAGGGCTTCTGACGTTATCTGGATTTGGTCCGAGTCATCATTTGTTAGGATCTCAAAAGAGTTACAGGTACTCAGTTGTTCACCAGGGGAACCTATCAAACTGCTTGTGGGTGGCACAGTGATCTGTTCAGATCCAATAGGCACTTGCTCCATAAGATGGGTATCATTCTCCACTGCTACAGTTGGTACGGGATTTTCCACTATAGTTTGCTCATTGTTAACTACTACTGCAGAGGTTTCTGTAGGCACAGATATTCCACCTTCAATAGGGCCAGAAGTCACCACCTCCGGTGGCTCTTGGGTAGGATTAGCTGCGTGCACACAAGCACGACTACCACCACTTGTTGATGTTGCATTTACTCCCGTAATCACGACCTCTTTATTATGTTGTCTCCATCTCTTCTTCTGCCTTTTTGACATAGTTTCGTATTCAGTTGCTTTGTCAGCCACTGTTTTACTAGCTTTGTGTAAGCTATCTCGAGCATTCTTTTCTTGTTCCCTGTGTAAGTGTCTACAGTCGGTAATCAAGTGACCAACTATCTTACAGTTGTTACAAAACTTTGGGAGCTTGCCCACCTTCACTTCTTGCCAGAATTCAATGTTTTGGTTCTCCACTTCAACAAGGATTTGATCAGGAATTTTTTCTTGCCAAGTCTATATCCACCTGGACGCTAGCATAATATCCCATGTCACGCTCAATAGAATTTTTGTCCACCTGAATAGGGGAACCCAGGGTTCTGCCCATTGCCATTAGTATATCCACTTCCCAGTACTCCATACTTAGTCCAGGGAAACGAACCCATACAAGAGCTGAAGAATGCTTGTGTTTTTCAACGCTGATGGGATGTCATAGGGAGTTTGTACATAAGATTTGTACAATCAGAAGGATTGTCATAGGGAGTTTTCCCTTTTGATGGTATTCATTCACAGGCACTTGCTTGTGTGTTTCATATATTGAATTATTATCTATTTGTTTTTTGTTTTTGTTATTGTAATTGATATTTAGGATGGGATGTTTCATCCTACACATTTATTTCGTTCTAATCTCTTTAATTAATCGATTATATCTGCAAGATCCCTTCTTTTTCTTTTAGTTATAACCCAAAAGTAACAATAATAAAGTTTGGATATATAAGAGCGTTCATTGTCCTTACACTAGTTTTAGACCGACTCTAATTGATGCATTAGCATGGAAATTTCTATTTTAGCTATAGTTATTAGTTACGTTATATTTTAACTAAAGAATAGTTTTATCCGTAGTTTCTATTTTGGTTTTCAAATAGAATTAGGAACAATGATTATTATATAAAGACATCTAGGCGTTCATTGTTAGATGGTTGTTATTGAATATTCTTTATTTCTTCATGTTTAAAGGTTTAATCTCTAGTTTTATGTGTTTGTTATATTAATCATAATTGATGTTTATCGATTGTTGAACAAAGCTTCTGCAAACGTACAAGATACATCATTAATGGTTTCCCTTGCTACAAACGTTTTCCGCAATAGGGACATGCAATTGAGGGACACAATTTGGCCATCTAATAGAGCAAAATTACAACACCACTAGAATTGCACAGTTGGAGAAGTAAGAAAATTTGCCCACCACTTTTACTTGGATGGGGCAAAGATTCAACAACAGACAAAAACAATAAAGCAAATACCAAACGCCACTCTCAATGGCCTGTATAAATTTGAATGTTATTACTACACCCCAATGGGAGAGGTGTCTGCGCAAAGGCTACACGCCAATGGGAGTGGCCTGCATCTTTTCAACTTTTACTACAAATTTGAGGTACAACATAAGCGGTTCAAAGTATGGTATTGTAGCAAACAATTGGACACTACTTTTCTTTACCAGAAAATTAGTTTAAAGGAGTCCGTTAAGAATTGTTTGGACTCCAAAGCCAGAGGCATAATATTTTTAGTTTTTACATCCAAGTTTGACCAAAACCAGAATTCGACACATGCCAACCCACTTCTGGAAGTAAAGGATAAGAATACCCTTTTTATTTATTTGCAACTACTGGATATAACGAGATTTCCTCCTCCATAATCTCTTAAAATTTTATAAATATTAAAATGCACTTGATTTAATCCATTTTAACTCAATAATTAAGTTATTTGAACTCAACATTTTAAAATAAATAGTCGAGAATTCACTTAACTTATAATAACATACTTTACATTTTAAAATGCATATGGTGTAAAAACTTAAAAATTGCTACGCCTCCTATATTGTAGAGGCATTTGACGCTAGACCCTAAGCATAAACCCTACACATCTGGACACTAAACCCAAAATTCTTATAAACTAGACACTAAGCCTAAACTCTAAACCTTTACAAACTAGACCTTAAGCCTAAACCCTAAACCTTAAGACATTAGCCCATAACCCCCTGTAAACTAGACCTTAAGCATAAACTCTAAACTTCTAGACACTAAACCATAAACCAACTCGTTGCATTTCATAGTAGTTGGTCGAGCCCACATCATAATAAAATACATTTTGTATCTGCATTTTAAAATGCATTGTGCATATGCACTTTAAAATGTGTAAGCAAGTTTATAATGTGGGTGCATCTACATTTTAAAATGTGTTATGCATATGCATTTTAAAATGTCAAGTTTATAACGTAGGTGGTTTAATTTTTTTGTGGTTTTTGTTTGTGACATACCATATTAAAATGAAAACCACGTGGTTATAAGTGAATTCTATTACTTTATTTTTAGTGAAAATATTTGGTAGTTATTTAAGAGTAAAAGAGATAATAAAACGGTTATAAAACTCAATAACTAAATTGTCCACTTCCACAAAAACGTGGATAGTTATAGTCAAAGCCTGAAAATCCTATTTTTTCCTTGTACAAATAGTTTTCACTATCTAAAAAAGGTAAATAGTAGTAAATCTATAAAAATAATATTCTTCAATCTTTTAAAGGAATCCCTTTTAAATGCATACTTTTCTAAAACAGGCTTTCTAACCCAATTTCTTGTTTTCTTTACCGTGTATATACACGAAGAAAACAAGAAATTGGTATATATAGGATGTGGCTCTTTTGCAGCTAGCCTTATGCCATAGAGGGTGGTCAACTGGAAAATGTTATAAGATCAACGAAGATAGATCTCCTCAATGCTAGTCTTAGCTCTTATTTGAACTAATCTTATACAATTAATAGGTTATTTAGAATTTTCAAAGATTTTAGAGTTATGTAAAAGATTCCTAATCAATAATTATCAAGATAACAAAATTATCAAGAGGTTTTAAGATATGGTAATTAATTCTTTTTAGCATACATTTCAACGCACGAGTACAAGTGATTGATTTACCATGACTAAGAAAATTTCACTATAGAAACTAATATCGTCCTACCTGAGAATTTTGACCTTGCTGATTAGCCATTGCCTCGTTTGTACCAGACACTTCTCCACCTTTCACAGAGCCCTTGGTGTCTCCCTGTTAAAAATCATTGTGTAAAAGGAACTATCCCAAAAAAGTTTTAAAGAAAATTTAATAAAATAATTTTCAAAAAAATAAAATAAAAAATACATCCATCTGCAACAATTTCCCCAATGCAACATTTTCCCAAAATCAACAAGATTCAAAAATATCCTTAGACACAAAAGTGTAAAATCTAATACTTTTAATATGTTTAGATTCAAACTCACAAACTAAATTTATACCGCTACTCGTGATCTTATTATAGATTTACCGAAACCCAATCAAACAACAAAAACAATAGGCAGCATGGACATGAAAAATAATGTTCTTATATCAGTTTATTTATGAGAACAAACAACTATAGATAAGTCACAATAAAACTTTATACTGATAAACTAACCTTCATCTTGTACTGACTCTTTTCAATTGGAAACTTAAACGTGCATACATAGTACAGACACATATATATATAGGGGTTATGCTATTACTAATTCTAATAAATTCTTAATCCCATTCTTAATTAAACCCGGCTTCTATTTCAATACCACTTCTTTAACTTCCTTATTCCACCACAATTCCTAATTAAATCTAAGTAACTAACTCTAACAAAAATAAAAAGAACAAAAACAGGGCATCCTTTGCCAAAAAAAAACAAAAAAATCGATTAAGCGCTAGAAACCATAAAATAGAAAGAGAGGATGTGTGTTTTTCTTCAATTCCTTTTGTTGAATGGAGTAAAATTATCAATAGCTAGAATATAGACACAGTGAAAAGTTCCACTGTAACTTTCCGAACAAACTTGTTCGATAGGTTTGAATTGTGTGTGACAAACGCTCATGGTGGGAAAATTATACCACATAAATACCTCGTCAATGTTTCCAGACTACCAAACAGAGCGTAAAAAAAGATCTTCTTTTTTCTAGATGGACATGACTGAAGATGGAGAAAAAGGTGATCAAGGGAGCAGTATATGCAAAACCATGAGAGAGAGAGAGAGAGAGATTACCTAAAAGAAAAGACAAAAGTGAGGAAGGCTTGTTTGGTTGTTCGTAAACTGGCGCTAGAGGCAATTGATGATATTTTTGCTTTGTTGGGAGGGAGACTGGAGGAAGAGAGACAGAGGGTTGAAACTGTCATAATATATTAGCCTGTTTTTAACCGTTTCTCACTGCATTTCTATTGCTTTCCGATTCTAGCACGCATTCAGAGTCCTATTATCCATTTTTCCTATTCAATTCTCATCCGTTTGGTAGTTGGTAGTTGGTACACTCCATTCAGTGATTTCAGTCATTCCATTCCTGTTATTATGAATTAATGATTATTGCTACAGTTATGTAGAGGCCCACCAGTCCACCATAGTCTACTCACATAACTTTCATCCTATTGTCTTCAGATACTTGTATTCCCACTCTTAAGTCTTGATGACTACGCTTCGGTTTTCCGCTTTTTATATTGTACGTGGTGGTGATCTATCTATCTATTATAATAAAATAAAATGGAAAGACAAAAAGTGGTTGGGATTTTATGGGGATCTAAGTTTGATAGGTGGCAGATGTACGTTTTGAATTGTTTTGAAACATCTTTGAGTAGTCTTTTAAAACACATTAAATGTAAAAATATCAATTAAAGTTGGAATAAAGGCATAAAATAATTCTAAACTATTAGCTTTAATTTGTTAAATGTAACAGTTGTGATTAAGGGTCCAAAACACAATTTGTGAGTTAGCACATTAAAACATTATATATTGTTGATGGGTTTGTGGGTTGGGCCTCTAATAGACTCTTCGTTACCTCTCATAAAATGGACTTGCATCCAATACTTTTCCTCTCCCATATGGCTAAAGTTTCCTTTTTCTTCACCAAAAAATCAATTGGATTATTCAAGACACAGCCGTTACTCCCACTTCCTCTCTCATACTTATTAAGAGTTAGAGCACCAGTGATCTTTTTGCCACCTTTAGACACACAAAAAAAAAAAAAACGTATGAACAGTTTTAAGGAGTATCTGGAGGACATTAAACAATGAAACGTTGCTACAATATATTAACTTGATGAAAACTGAAGGGGCAATGGGTGTTCTCAGGTCTCAATAAAAGCCTTCTTTTTTACCTCTCGAACAACCCTGTTGAATTTCTTCCTTCCTCGATTCTCCCACTGAAGATTGAAAGAGGCGAGTGGTAAGAGGAGAATCAATACACGTTCTTTTACTTTGTTCCCGTATTTCATTGGTATACTCCCTCCCTGATTTTCATTTTGTATTTTAATTTTTCTTATTTCACCCATTTCAATTCCTATTTCTCCTTTTATAGTATCATAACATGTGTTCAACTAAAAAAACACAAACACGCAAACACATTATATTGCCACAATTCCAATTGATCAAGCAACGTATGTTATTTGGTTTTGGTCTAATTTTGTTGGCCTGCAATTTCTGACTTAAATTTGGTTTGATAATTTCGATTCATGTGGTTACCGATTTGTTCTATTCCACTTATCTTACCGTTAAATGGCTTTATTGAGTGGAAGCTTACTTACGGATGTGAATTTCAATATTTACTCATTGATGTTTTGGATCAAAAGATTAGGTTTCCATTTCCATTTTTACTCATGGACTATAATTATGACCTCACACATTGTACTAGGTTTTAGAAAAAAGACACCTACCCAAACTGGTGCAATGTACACTATGTTTAGCAAAGCATTCTTGGAACGAAGTACAATCCAATTGAAGTACCAATTAGCAAATCAAGTGATCCCCGTTGCCACCGTTGGACAATAAATAGATGAATCATAGATAGAAGGTACGTGGTGTGTGCATTGAGCTTCGGCTATGCAATTCCAGACTCTGTTGTTGTGATCTTACTTTTCTTTCCTTTCTCAAATAAATAGGCCATCCTTGCAATTCATTGTATCTACAATTGTTTATTTACTTACAAGTGTTCAATACTGAATTAATTTTTTTATACCATGAGCAACATATATACATGTATTGTATGACGATGGCCACATTTGCAAATAACTTCTCAAAACTACTGGACATAGTGTTGCTTTTGTTTTTGTTTAGTTTGTTTATTTATTTCAGGGTAGTGTTGGTGGTACTTATATAACCATGATCCCCATTGCTACACGTTTAATTGGTCTTTCATCATCATGGGCATTTATCTGATCTAATATATATATATATAATTGTTATTTTTTTTTTTTTAGTTTTGAATAAGTTTGCTAGCCATATTCTTATGCTTCTTATGTTTTTAGACGTGCTTTTTGTAATAGATAATACGTGCCGATTGATTATTCTTTTATCTTTATTTTCGTGAATTGATATATATATGTAGGTTGTTATTCATCAGAAAGTCAACCACAACAAGTTTTCTACCCTCCTTCACGGTACCTATTTTCTCATTTTGTGGTCTTTATGCATAAATGATTCTAAACGAAATCTCGACCGCACATTTATTTTCATGGTATTTGTTCATGATTTCTAGTAAAAAAAATGCTTTAACCGTCAGTGATCGACTTCAATCGATCATGCATCTCTTTTTCGACTCAAACCAACAAAGACTCTGGTAACTTTTACATTACAGATTACGTGTCCTCCTTTGTCAGTCACGCTTGACAAAATAAATTTTTGCTTTGCTTTGCTTTGCTTCTTACTATTTTTCTTTATGTTGTTAGTTCATTTTTTTTCCCGTGTTCAGTCTATAGTGATCGTCGTCGTGAAACTTTGATTCAGTCTACAAGTTCAGTGTTGCAAAGTATTTGTGAAAATGACTATATGGGAGTTAAATGTCATTTTCAACATTTGGTTTATAACTACTTAATTAAATGTCATTTTCTTATTCTCCATCTCCAAAAATGTTTGCATTCTCCGTGGGATTGGGCTTGGCTTGGCTTATAACGCTCACCACACCTCAAAGCCTGAAACACACCTTAAAGCCTGAAACACATGACTGTTTTTCTCTTCTACAATTCCACACTTCCACCTCTCGCCCTTCTTACAAAGACACAAACTATTGGTCACCATCACTTTTTATTCTTCTTTTTCTTTGCATTCAATTTAGTTTTCTCTGATAAAAAATTATGATTAACAGGTTATTGGTTATTATTTCCCCTGTCACCCATTATTGGTTTGTTGTTGTAGCAAATTTCCTTGTTGATTAAAGTCATTCGATATACACACATTCTCAAGGTATAATAGCATTTTATTTATATATTGCTTCTGTGTTGATTTAACGACTCTACAATTTTGCCCAGTATGTAGTTCAGATAGAGATTGTTTGTCTGTCTTTTTTTATGCCACAAACCCTAAAGATTCTTTGCTAGCATGAAAGAAATGTAACTTACATTGCCATGCCTAATGCTCTTTTCATTAGACTATCTGAATGCAAAGTAAGATGAATGTGTTGCAATGCAAATATTATACCCTCCATTACTCTCATTGAAAAGGTGAGTGCATTTGGATACTCACTTCATTGTAGTACGTGGAATAAATGTATTTGCATTGATGCACTTTATAAAAGTTGGTTCTTAACTAATAGGAAGACTCATGATGTTGTCACTGACATGGTTTACGTGGTATTTGAGATACACATGGAATGGTTGTACGAATCTAGCTATGGATTGGTAATGTCCTATATAGGAAGAAAGCGCAATATTGGAATGTTAGGTTGAAATATTTTGGGGCTATTTTTGTTTCTCTCAACGGTTATTACAAGGTAATGGTTGAATTCCAAGGTTTAGTTAAGTAAGCTCTTGTTGCTTGCATTGTAGATTTGAAATTGGTGAGATTCCTGTTGTAGCTATTTTTGTTACTCCTACCTAACAAGCTTCGCGGTGGAAACAAGTTTTTGTGGCTGTAAAATTTGTGTAGAGACAAGTCTCTACTGTGAATGTGATATGGAGAATAAACTTAATTTTGTTCTTATATTTATTTTTTTCCATGAAATGTATTATGATATCATATGAGATTAGGTATGAACATTTGCATGCATTAAGCTAATTTTAGTGTGTTATTCTTTAACAGGTATAATCAATTGGTTGCATGACATGAAACAGTAGCTGTACAATATGGAGGTCAGATTTCTGAACTCCTGCTATGTGCCCAAGATAGATTGTTTTTTTGGTAGTTCTTCGTGAAATGTAGTTAGATTGCATTGGCACATTATCTGCAACAAGGACGTTTATACTGGATGAAGCAGTTGCAAACATGATCTTATTGCTACGTTTGGAGGATGCTTAGTGATAGTTGAGGTCTATGGATAAGTTTGGAGGACGCTAAATAACAGTTGAGGTCTATGTCGTTGCTTATTATTATCTTTCACATAATGAATACTTCAGGCTTACTGTCCAATCTCTGAGCATTGCGTATTTTAATAGTTCTCATTATTGAAATTGTGACGGTGTTTTCTCCCTATTACAGGAATGTGTTATGGCCGCTATCTAGATTGGAGACTTTTAATTGTTACTGCCCGATTATCTGCCTTGCACACATTTTACTTTAATTATCTAATTTGTGATATAGACACTTTTTTGAGTGAGTGTGAGGAAATGATATTAATAATTTTGCAAACCACCACTTCTCATGGGGAATGCATTCTTTGTCATCCCATACCCCAAGTATATATGTTATTATTGTTTTTCATTCTTTGTCTATGTTTTCCTTTTTTCATTACTTTTGGTCAATCCTGATTCTAAACCAGGTAATGGACATCTGTGTAGCAAGGTAACTTCAGTTTGGGAAATACATTATATATAGTGCATTGTTAATATAATTCTTTATCAATAATAATAATAATAAATAGTGCATTGTTGATAGGACACAGTACGTGTAGCTCCAATTCAAAATAAAATACCTACAAATTTCCACATACGCCACACATGAAAATATTAGGGTGTACCATGATTAATACCTACAAATTCCCACATAATAAACACCTCATAACCAATCGTGGCTTAGCCACAGGTAATACCTAGTCTATATAACAAAGAAGGGTGGTGTGGGGCCCGCAGGGCATCTATCCTATGGTCCAAACACCTTCTCAATATTTCATGCTGCTTGTGATCTATCCAAGGATTTCACTAAATCAATACCATGAGATCTATCCAAAAATCACCCAAAAGTCAACAATTGTGGCTGGGTTTCTAAATTGTGGGGCTAACCCATAAATTGTTGGGCCTCCAAATTTGGCATGGGACTGCGCAATTGGCTGGATTTTTTGAGTGGGCAGTTGGGCTTTTTTCATCGGGCTTCTGCTTGGATGTACGTCGGGGGCGCCGAAGACACGCATACCGCGGTCGACGGGCTGATGCGCCGGGAGCACCACGAAGGCGATATCTATCTTTGTAGGGAAGTCTTTGTATGGGGGAGGGGCGGATGCGGCGTCGGGCACCGGCGAAGGGCGTGTATCCCGCGTTTTTTGACGGACAAAGCAAATACTAGTCTTTATAACAAAGAAGGGTGGAGTGGGTTGACAAATTCTACCTCATAAGGTGATATGTGGTCGTGCCACCCCCTAATCATAGTCACTAAAATGTTTTTCTGGAGTGAGTTAACAAGTTTTTTTTGGGTGAGTTTAAAAGTTTTTCTCACCTCACCCACCCCACAAAAAAGGCCTGAATTGTTTTTGGAATGAACTTTTATGAGCTGTTGGGCTCTGAAAACGAGTAGGGGGGCCGATGCACGTTGGGGACGCCAAAGACACGCGTATCTATGCAGTACTGGGGGCAGATGCGCGTTGGGGGCGCCCGAAGGCCGCATATCTGTGCCTTAAGGCACTGACAAATACTAGTTATATATAAGGAGTAAAGTAGGTCCATATCGAAAATTCAAGAATCATATACAAGAGATCTTCTCCACAATATCTCTCTTACATCTCTGTTTTAAATAAATTTAAATCAGTTTTGGGGAATTCCCATTGCGAAGGTGACATTTCGGTGGGTAATAATAGTCACTGGCCTTGTTGCTGAAAAAATACTAATTATACTACCCATTGCGAAATGACCTTTGAAGTTTGAACTAAGTGGCACTGGCAGTAACTAGTGCTACCCAAAAAGTCATTTATTTGAGAATCCAGACGAAATATACTAGCTTTAGTTTATGAAACCTGATATGCTGTGTTAGGCCCAGATATCTCACTAGCATAATATGGGTGTAGGGTTTTTTTTTCTAAAAAAGTATCCACGCTTACGGACTTAGTGACTACTTCATTTCTTGACGATGTGGGACTACTGATGTGGGTTCACACAAACCAAACAATGGGAACTAAATTCCAACCTATGAGATTTTCAATATTCTTATGTTGTTTCAAGTTATTCAAATGTTATTTGGATGGTGGGATGGTGTCCTTTACTGCTCCAACATCTAACATTCTGTTCGGAAATAAGGTCGATCGATCACCCAGGGCATTTGCACCAGGTGACTACTAAACAATTGTCAACTACTAGTGGCCTCAAAGTGGCTCAGCGCGCTTCCTGGTGGAGTTACTAGTCACCTTGCATTATCAGAATATTTTTTCTAGAGCAATTCCAAATGCAACATGCATGCTACTCCTGGATTCCTCTAGCACATCCATCAGTACATGTTGACTTTAATTATATTGTGAGCTGGTGTGTGCAGTCCGGCCAGTAGCTAGCTTTAATATTCTATACATTTTGGTGCTCTTGTAAGCTTGTTCTCTAGCCCCAGTGCATATGGTGTTACCAGATTCTGTAATGTAACAGCTCATGGTGCCTGGAGTCTGCTCATATGCTCATTTGGCCGGTTGCTTTCTTTATTTGTTTCGAACCTGAGAGCTTCATTGACCATGCAGTCATCATACCTCAAGGGCTCAACTTGTTACTTGCTTTCCATGTAGTAACTAAACAAGCAATGGCTGAAGGAGATCATATGCCTTTTGTGAGAGGGCTTCTAGTCTTGCAAGATCGAGATCAATATGCATGTCATTCAAAGTCCTTATGGAGCCCTGTAACTGAAAGCAGTTCTGTAGGTATTATCGTTGTCTTCAACAGCATCCAAATAGTTATTGCTCGTGTCTCTTCATGATGGGGCACTCGCTCGCAGCACCTTAATAATACCACTTTGAACCCCTTTGTTTTGAACTTATATCAACTGAATGCATTGTTGGGGTTAATACCGATACCAATCGATCCCCACTACACAGATAACTTTTACTTGAACCAACAATAATCTCCAGACAATTCTAAATATCAACTACAACCTAGCTTACATGTCCAACTCTCTAAGCAACTATTAAAAACAGATAATAATGTAAGGAAAAGAACAAACATACCACAACACAAAGATATACCGTGGTTCGGCCAATAGTACCTACTTCCACAAGAGCTAATCCTTTTATAAAGTGGGAAGGAAGATTACAATCACTCCGTTCAGTCTCTCACCTTACTAGATCACTCCTCTCTCTTTACAGGCTTGTTTTTCTGTAAAGGTTATCTCTCAATCTTGATTGTTTTCAAGATTGGGTTTTCTCTCTCTTATGTTGTCTTTGTTCGTGCGTTAGGTTTTGCCAAAAACCCCAACATATATTGCAAACTCGCGGTTTCACAAAAATAGAATTCTGCCGAAAATAGGCATGGGGGCGGGCGCGCTCTCGTCAAGGCCAATGTCGGGCACGCGCGCCCTTAAAGTACTGGAAGTTGTTCACGGCATGGGTGTGGGTCCCGCCTTGTAAAAGACTAAATTGAGCGCGTGCGAGATTAGGCTTCTCCACGCAAACTGAATTTTTTTTCTCCTCATGTGAGGGATAACTCCAACAATCTCCCCCTCCCGAACAGTGAGGGGGGGATACCTCCATGCAATTTCAAAATCAACAGGAGGAGTCTGTTACCATTCCGGCGGTAGCACATCAAACATCAAACTTACCTTTCAATAAGACTTTGGTCATCATATCCGACCCGTTCTTGTCGGTATAGAGTTTCTCAATACACAAATGCTTGTCTTCGAGTAATTCTCTAATCCAATGATAACGCACATGTATGTGCTTTGATCTAGAATAAAAACTCGGATTCTTGCTCAAATGGATGGCGCTGTGATTGTCACATAGAACTACAAACTGTTTATGTTTTAGCCCTAGTTCATCGAAGAACCTCTTCATCCATAACATCTCTTTGCAAGACTCAGTGGCTGCAATATACTCGGCTTCTATAGTGGAGAAGGCAACATACTTTTGCAACTTAGATTGCCAAGAAACTGTTTCCCCTGAAAAAGTAACCAGATAACCGAAGGTGGACTTCATCGAGTCAACATCACATGCCATGTCTGCATCAGTGTAGCCTTCAAGTAAGGTCTTATTTCCACCAAAACACAAATACGATTTGGAAGTGCCCTTGAGATATCTCAATATCCACTTAACACCTTTCCAATGCTCATTACCCGGATTTGACAGAAAACGACTTACAACACCAACGACGAAGGTTATATCCGGTCTTGTATACACCAATGCATACATCAAGCTATCAACTGCGGATGCATAAGGAATCTTTTCCATCTGACTCTGCACATGCTCACGCTTTGGATACATTTCTTTGGTCATGCAAAACTGGTCACCAAGCGGACAACTGACTGGCTTCGCTAGATCCATATTGAATCTCTTCAACACCTTCTCAATGTAGCTTTCTTGAGAAAACCACAATTTCGTACTCTTTCTGTCACGAGTGATCCGCATCCCAAGTATCTGCCTTATTTGACCCAAATCCTTCATCTCAAAGGACTTACTCAAGTCTTTCTTCAGCTTGATATCTTGTTGATGTTTAGCCAACTATCAACATATCATCCACATACAACAATAGCACTATAAAATCCCCGTCTGGAAATTTCTGAACAAACACATAATGATCGGAAGCAGACTTCTTGTATCCTTGTTTCGCCATAAAGGAATCAAACTTTATGTACTACTGTCTCGGTGCTTGCTTCAACCTATACAAGCTCTTTATAAGCTTGCATACTAGGTGCTCCTTGCCTTTGACCTCAAACCCCTCTGGCTGGTCCATGTAGACATCTTCTTCAAGGTCTCCATGAAGAAAAGTTGTCTTAACATCTAGCTGCTCAAACTCCAGGTTCATACTTGAGGTCATACCCAATACCACTCGGATAGAAGTCATCTTCACTACAGGAGAGAAAATTTCATCAAAGTTAATCCCTTTCCTTTGACCGAATCCCTTCATAACAAGGCGAGCTTTGTGCCTTGGGTGTGGATTATTCGATCTCCTCATATTTGACTTTGTAGATCCACTTATTCTTGAGAATTTTTCTTCCTTTCGGTTTTTCAACTAACTCATAAGTATTTTTTTTATGTAAAGAATTCATCTCATCATGCATGGCCTTCAACCACTTCTCTTTGTTTGTACCTTCAAGAGCCTCTTGATAATATATAGGTTCTCCACAATCAGATAGTAAAACATACGTATGTGGTGGATACTGGGTTGAAGCTTGTCTTTCTCTGTCTGACCTCCTTACCCCATCTGCTTGTAGTTCAGGAGGATGCACGTCTGCTTGCTACGGTGGTGGTTCATGCACTTCATCTGCATCTTCTATATCAATAGGTTCTATCCCATCATGAGCAATAGGATCATCATCATGAGCTTCAAACCCATGGTTTTATGCATTCTCAATGCCTTCTCCACGTTCCATAGTAGGAACTTCTGGTTCTGAATCAACAAGATCATTAGTGAAAGCTTGTAGCTTCTCACCCTCCTCAAAGTCTGCTATGATTTGGTCCTCTAAGAACACAACATCTCGACTTCGGATTACCTTCTTGTTAATCGGATCATAGAGTTTCTAGCCAAACTTCTCATCCCCATAACCCAGAAAAATGCACTGCTTGGCTTTGTCATCAAGCTTGGGTCTCTCATTCATGGGAATATGAACAAATGTCTTGCACCCAAATACTCTCAAGTATCCATAATCAACATCTCTGCTTGACCATACTCTCTTTGGATAATCACTATTCAGAGGCTTTGACAGCGATAAGTTGATCACATGCCCGGCTGTACGTATTGCTTCTACCCAGTAATTTCTAGGTAACTTAGAGTGAGACATCATGCATCTCATCCTCTCTACAATAATCTGGTTCATACTCTCGACTATTGCATTCTATTGCGGTGTCTTGGAAACGGTCTGCTTATGACGAATCTCATAACTCTTGCAATACTCTTCAAATGGCCCTATGTACTCACCCCCATTATCTGAACAAAGACATTTCAAAAGCTTCCCTGTCTCTCTTTCCACCATGCTATGGAAAGTCTTGAACACGCCAAGTACTTCATCCTTGGTCTTCAGACTATATGCCCATTTTTTTCTTGACGCATCATCAATGAGAGTCAAGAAGTACAATGCTCCCCTGTGGGACTTTACTTTCATAGGACCACATAAGTCAGTGTGAACTAGCTCAAAGACATTGTCCTTTCTGTGAGACGGGAATCTTTGGAAAGACACCTTGTGTCGCTTTCCTACCAAATAATGAGTACATCTATTTAAAAGTGTACCTTTGATGTCTGGCAAGGCCTTTTGCTTGGCAAGAACTTTCATGCCTTTTTTGCCCATATGACACAGTCTCTTGTGCTATAGTTCAGAGGAAGCTTCTTCTTCTGCCGCATTTACTTCGGCTTTACACAAACTGGCCTGTGTCTTCTAAAGATAGCAAGTTTTCTTTCCTTTGGCTGCTACAATAGAACCTCTGCTCAGTTTCCATACCTTGTTACCAAACAAGTTTAGAAAGTCATCATCATCTAACTTCCCAACAGAAATTAGGATTAGCCAAATTATCAGGGACATGTCTTACATCCTTGAGTGTCAAGGTGTAGCCGACATTGGTTTCTATATGAACATCCCCAATGCCTACAATCTTTGACACTCCACTGTTACCCATTTTTACCTCACCAAACTTACCACAGCTGTAGGTGGTGAAGAATCTCCTGTGCAGTGTGACGTGATAGGATGCTCCTGTATCTATCACCCACTCTGTATTCTACCATGAGGTACTAAGATAGCACACACCACATTCTAACACAATTTCCACTATATCATCGACTAGTATGGTAGTATCTCTGCCTGTGTTTTCGTTCCTTTGTACCATGTCTTCATGTACACAGTTATTCTTCTCATCCCTCCTCAGTGTTCTGCACTCATACCTGAAGTGACTCTTGGTGGCACAATAGTAACACTGCCTCTCTGCCTTTCGAGTTCTAGTTTCACACCTAGATTTGCTTCTGTCATCACCTCTAAAATGAGATGGTTTTCTGCTCCTTCCTCTCCCTCGTTTCTCTATGACAAGGATCTCTGTGTGAGAGGAGTTGCATCTTGAACTCCTTTTAGTCTCCTCATTCAACAAAGATGTGGTAGCTATCTCCATGGAATTGATTCCATCCTTAGCTGATCCGTGTAGAGAAACTGTTAACGTCTCCCAACTTTTGGGTAGAGAGTTTAATAGAAACAAAGCCTCAATTTCGTCTCCCATACTAATCTTCATCAAATGCAACTGATTGATGATATTCTGTACTTCATTAAGATGCTTAGACATTGAAGAACCTTTTTGGTACTTCGTGTTGGCAAACTTCTTAACGAGCATCACTTTGTTTCAGGCCCGACTTCCTCTCATAGAGGTCTTCGAGTTTCTTCCACAAGCCAAAAAATGTAGTCTCTTGGGATACACGGTGAAAGACACTGTTGTCAATCCACTATCGAACGTACCCAATTGCTTTTTTGTCAATCTTGCTCCACTCAGCCGCAGCAACCGATTCTAGTTTTTCCCCTCCATTTTCAAATGGTTGTGCCAAGTCCTTGCAGTATAGCAAGTCTTCCATCTTGGCTTTCCAAATGGTGTAGTTCTTCCTATTCAGACTTGTCATGCGAGTGTTCATGGAATGGTCCATCTCTACAAGTTATTTAAACTCAAATCTTCTCTCAGGAATTTTGTCAAACACCTTCCGACCAAAATTTGGATAACACCCTAGGCTAATCTAACCTGGCTCTGATGCCAATCGATCCCCACTACATAGATAACTTGTACTTGAACCAACAACAATCTCCAGACAATTCTAAACATCAACTACAACCTAGCTAACATGTCCAACTCTCTAAGCAACTATTAACAATAGATAATAATGTAAGGAGAAGAACAAGCATACGACAACACAATAATATTCCGTGGTTCGGCCAATGGTGCCTACTTCCACAAGAGCTAATCTTTTTATAAAGTGGTAAGGAAGATTACAATCACTCCTTTCAATCTCTCACCTTACTAGATCACTCCTTTCTCTTTACAGGCTTGTTTGTCTGTAAAGGCTATCTCTCAATCTTGATTGCTTTCAAGATTGGGTTTTCTCTCTCTTGTGTTGCCTTTGTTCATGTGTTAGGTTTTGCCAAAAACCCCAACATATATTGCAAACTCGCGGTTTCACAAAAATAGAATTCTGCCGAAAATAGGCATAGGCACGGGCACGCTCTCGGCAAGGCCAATGTCGGCTGGCAAAGTCAATTATTGGAAGTTGTCCGCGGGCATGGGCGCCTAGGAAAAGACAAATCGAGCGTGCACTTCGGGCTTCTCCACACAAACTGGACTTTTTTTTTCTCCTCATGTGAGGGATAACTCCAACATGCATAACTCCCTGAAATATTTCCCAATTAACCAGTACCAGCCTTGCACTCTTGCTTGGGTACGGTGCAATTCTGACTTCCAAAGAAAAGAGTTAAAATCTTAATATAATCATCCAGTTTGACTTTAAGCATCGGTAACAATCTTTAACTAATCGATCTTAACTAAATCTGAATCCGTTAACGTAACCGAACTAGTGAATGGCCAAAATATGACATAGCCAAAATATTTTAGCACTCATTTGTGCTAGAGCCCTAGCTACATGCATGTTGGAGTTATCCCTCACATGAGGAGAGAAAAAGAAGTTCGGTTTTGCGTGAAAGAAGGCCGAAGCGTCGCGTCGCTTCGGTTTGGTCTTTTGCCAAAGCATCCGCCCCATGCCATGAACAACTTATAAGTACTTACTTTGGGGCGCCGACGACATTGGCCTTTGCGTGCCCGCGCCCATTCCTATAAGTGTGGTTTCTAATTCTCTATAGTAACCGCGAATTTGGTTTTTGGTATATAAACCTAAAACAAGGTTTTAGAAAACCTAGAGAACACAAAGAGAGAAACCCAATTTTGAGAGCTATCAAGATTGAGAGATAACTTTTACAGAGAAACAAGCCTGTAAAGAGAGAGGAGTGATCTAGTAAGGTGAGAGACTGAAAGGAGTGATTGTAATCTTCTTTACCACTTTATAAAAAGATTAGCTCTTGTGGAAGTAGGCACCATTGGCCAAACCACGGTATATCTTTGTTTTGTCGTATGCTTGTTCTTCTCCTTACATTATTATCTGTTGTTAATAATTTTTTAGAGAGTTGAGCATGCTAGTTAGGTTGTAGTTGATATTTAGAATTGTCTGGAGATTGTTGTTGGTTCAAGTACAAGTTATCTGTGTAGTGGGGATCGATTGGCATCAGTATTAACCCGAACAAGTGGCATTAGAGCCAGGTTAGATTAGCCTAGGGTATTATCCAAATCTTGATCGGAAGGTGTTTGACAAAATTCCTGAGAGAAGATTTGAGTCTAAATAACTTGTAGAGATGGACCATTCCATGAACACTCGCATGACGAGTCTGAATAGGAAGAACTACACCATTAGGAAAGCCAAGATGGAAGACTTGCTATACTGCAAGGACTTGGCACAACCATTTGAAAATGGAGGGGAAAAATCGGAATCAGTTGCTGTGACTGAGTGGAGCAAGATTGACAGAAAAGCAATTGGGTACGTTCGACAGTGGATTGACAACAGTGTCTTTCACCATGTATCCCAAGAGACTACAGCTTTTAGCTTGTGGAAGAAACTCGAAGACCTCTATGAGAGGAAGTCGGGCGGAAACAAAGTGATGGTCGTTAAGAAGTTTGCCAACACGAAGTACCAAGAAGGTTCTTCAATGTCTAAGTATCTTAATGAAGTACATAATACCATCAATCAATTGCATTTGATGAAGATTAATATGGGAGACAAAGTTGAGGCTTTGTTCCTATTAACCTCTTTCCCCGAAAGTTGGGAGACGTTAGCAGTTTCTCTTAATGGAGCCGCTAAGGAAGGAGTTATTTCCATGGAGATGGCTACCGGGGCATTGTTGAATGAGGAGACAATAAGGGGTTCAAGAAGCAGCTCCTCTCACTCAGAGATCCTTGTCACAGAGAAGCGGGGGAGAGGTAAGAGTAGAAAACCATCTCATTCTAGAGGTGATGATAGAAACAAACTTAGGGGTGAGGCTAGAACTCCTAAGGCAGATAGACAATGTTACTATTGTGCCACCAGTGGTCACTTCAGGTATGAGTGCAGAACACTGAAGAGGGATGAGAAGAATAACTATGTACATGAAAATATGGTATAGAGGAATGGAAATACTAGTAGAGATACTACCGCACTCGTTGACGATCTAGTGGGAATTGTGTCAGAATATGCTGTGACGGTGCTGTCTTAGAACCTCATGCCAGGATACAGAGTGGTTGATAGATACAAGAGCATCTTATCACGTCACACCACACAGGAGATTCTTCACTACCTACAGCTGTGGTGAGTTTGGTGAGGTAAAAATGGGTAACAGTAGAGTCTCAAAGATTGTAGGCATTGGGGATGTTCATATAAAAACCAATGTCGGCTACACCTTGACACTCAGGGATGTAAGACATGTCCCTGACATTCGGCTAAGCCTAATTTCCACTGGGAAGTTAGATGGTGATGGCTTTCTAAACTCGTTTGGTAACGGGGTATGGAAACTGAGCAGAGGTTCCATTGTAGCAGCCAAAGGGAAGAAAACTTACTCTCTTTACAAGATATAGGCTAGTTTGTTTAAAGCATAAGTAAATGCGGTAGAAGAAGAAGCTTCCTCCGAACTATGGCACAAGAGACTGTGTCATATGGGCAAAAAAGGCATGAAAGTTCTTGACAAGCAAAAGGCCTTGCTAGACATCAAAGGTACACTTTTAAATAGATGTACTCATTGTTTGGTAGAAAAGCAATACAGGGTGTCTTTCCAAAGATTCCCGTCTCACAGAAAGGACAATGTCCTTGAGCTTGTTCACACTGACTTTTGTGGTCCTATGAAAGTAAAGTCCCACAGGGGAGTTTTGTACTTCTTGACTCTCATTGATGATGCATCAAGAAAGATATAGGCATATAGTCTGAAGACCAAGGATGAAGTACTTGGCGTGTTCAAGACTTTCCATAGTATGGTGGAAAGAGAGACATGGAAGCCTTTGAAATGTATTCGCTCAGATAATGGGGGTGAGTACATAGGGCTATTTAAAGAGTATTACAATAGTCATGGGATTCGTCATGAGCAGACCGTTCCCAAGACACCGCAACAGAATAGAATAACCTAGAGAATGAACCGTACCATTGTAGAGAGGATGAGATGCATGCTATCTCACTCTAAGTTACCTAGAAGGTACTGGGTAGAAGCAATGCGTACAGCCGTGCATGTGATCAACCTATCACCGTCAAAGCCTCTAAATAGTGATTATCCAGAGAGAGTATGGTCAGGCAGAGATGTTGATTATGGATACTTGAGGGTATTTGAGTGCACGACATTTGTTCATAATTCCCAAGAATGAGAGATCCAAGCTTGATGACAAAGCCAAGCAGTGCATTTTTCTGGGTTATGGGGATAAGAAGTTTGGCTACAAATTCTATGATCTGATTAACAAGAAGGTAATCCGAATTCGAGATGTTATGTTTTAGGAAGACCAAACCATAGTAGATTTTAAGGAGGGTGAGAAGCTACAGGCTTTCACTAATGGCCTTGTTGATTCAGAACCAGAAGTTCCTACTGTGGAACGTGCAGAAGGCATTGAGAATGTAGAGAACCATGGGTTTGAAATTTATGATGATGATCTTATTGCTCATGATGGGATAGAACCTATTGATATAGAAGATACAGATGAAGTGCATGAACCACCACCGGAGCAAGCAGAAGTGCATCCTCCTGAGCCATAAGCAGATGTGGTAAGGAGGTCTGACAGAGCGAGACAAGCTTCAACCAGGTATCTACCACATACGTATGTTTTACTATCTGATGGTGGAGAACATATGTACTATCAAGAGGCTCTTGAAGGTACAGACAAAGAAAAGTAGTTGAAGGCCATGCATGATAAGATGGATTCTTTGCATAAGAATCACACTTATGAGTTAGTTGAGAAACCGGAAGGAAGAAAAATTTTCAATAATAAGTAGATCTACAAAGTCAAGCATGAGGAGAATAATCCACACCCAAGGCATAAAGCTCGCCTTATTGTGAAGGGATTTGGTCAAAGAAAAGGTATTGACTTTGATGAGATTTTCTCTCCTGTGGTGAAGATGACTTCTATTCGGTTGGTATTGGGTATGACCACAAGTATGAACCTGGAGGTTGAGCAACTAGATGTTAAGACAACTTTTCTTCATGGAGACCTTGAAGAAGATGTCTACATGGACCAGCCAGAGGGGTTTGAGGTCAAAGGCAAGGAGCACCTAGTATGCAAGCTGATAAAGAGCTTGTATGGGTTAAAGCAAGCACCGAGACAGTGGTACATAAAGTTTGATTCCTTTATGGCAAAGCAAAGATACAAGAAGTCTGCTTCCGATCATTATGTGTTTGTTCAAAAATTTCAAGATGGAGATTTCATAGTGCTCTTGTTGTATGTGGATGATATGTTGATAGTTGGCCTAAACATCAACAAGATATCCAAGCTAAAGAAAGACTTGAGTAAGTCCTTTGAGATGAAGGATTTGGGTCAAGCAAAGCAAATACTTGAGATGCAGATCACTTATGACAGAAAGAGTGGGAAATTGTGACTTTCTTAAGAAAGTTACATTGAGAAGGTGTTGAAGAGATTCAACATGGATCAATCGAAGCCAGTCAGTTGTCCGCTTGGTGGCCAGTTCCGCATGACCAAAGAGATTCATATATCCAAAGGATGAGCATGAGTAGAGTTAGATAAAAAAAGATTCCTTATATATCCGCAGTGGGCAGCTTTATGTATGCAATGGTGTATACAAGACCGGATATTACCTTCGCCGTTGGTGTTGTAAGTCGTTTTCTGTCAAATCTGGGTAAGGAGCATTGGAAAGGTGTTAAGAGGATATTGAGATATCTCAAGGGCACTTCCAAATCGTGTTTGTATTTTGGTGGAAATAAGCCCTTACTTGAAGGCTACACTAATGCAGACATGACAGGTGATGTTGACTCGATGAAGTCTACCTTCGGTTATCTGGTTACTTTTGCAGGGGGAACAGTTTCTTGGCAATCTAAGTTATAAAAGTATGTTGCCCTCTCCACTATAGAAGCTGAGTATATTGCAGCCACTGAGTGCTGCAAAGAGATGTTATGGATGAAGAGGTTCTTCGATGAACTAGGGCTAAACCAGAAACAGTTTGTAGTTCTATATGACAGTCAGAGCGCCATCCATTTAAGCAAGAATCCGAGTTTTCATTCTAGATCTAAGCACATACATGTATTGAGAAGTATTATCATTGGATTAGAGAAGTACTCGAAGACAAGCATTTATGTATTGAGAAGATCCATACCGACAAGAACGGGTCGGATATGATGACTAAAGTCTTACCAAAAGGTAAGTTTGATGTTTGTTGTGCTACTGCCAGAATGGTAGCAGACTCCTCCTGTTGATTTGGAAATTGCATGGAGGTATCCCCCCTCACTGTTCGGGAGGGGGAGATTGTTGGAGTTATCCCTCACATGAAGAGAAAAAAGTTAGGTTCGTGGAGAAGAGTGCACCGCACTCGGTTTAGTCTTGCTTGGCGGCTGCATGCATGCTGTGAACAACTTATAGTACTTTGAGGGCGCGCGCGCTCGACATTGGCTTTGCCCAAGGTACGCCTGCGCCCATGTCTATTTTCGTAGTTTCTGGTTGCTACTGTAATTGCGAGATTGCGGGTTACTATATAAACAGAAACAAGGTTTTTGAAAACCTAAGCAACACGAACCAAGGCAACACAAAAGAGAGAAAACCCAATCTTGAAAGCAATCAAGATTGAGAGATAATCTTTACAGAGAAACAAGCCTGTAAAGAGAGAGGAGTGATATAATAAGGTGAGAGACTGAAAGGAGTGATTGTAATCTTCTTTCCCACTTTTTAAAAGGATTAGCTCTTGTGGAAGTAGGCATCATTGGCCGAACCACAGTATATCTTTGTGTTGTTGTATCTTGTTATTACTCTTTACATTATTATTTGTTGTTAATAGTTGTTTATAGAGTTGGGCATGTTAGCTAGGTTGTAGTTGATATTTAAAATTGTTTGGAGATTGTTGTTGGTTCAAATACAAGTTATTTATATAGTGGGGATCGATTGGTATCGTTATTCCCCAACAAGCCTACTCTTCATCTATAGATGTCCTCGCTACTGCATTATTTTGTTTCTTTGCACTCCAACATATATAAATCCTTAAAAAGAGTAGAGTATATAGGCTGTGTTCGATCTTCGATCAATGGAGCATCGTGTCCAATCTACCTTACATTATCCTGTGATGTATGAATAGCCTTGAGTCGACTGGGCAATGTATACGGATTGTCGCCTTGATTCACTGGAAAGGCATTTTGTCCTGATCAGTTGTCCATGTCAAAATATTGCACGGCCCCTACCAGAGATCAATACTGTTGGGCATTTTGAATTGGTTCCCCACTCAAACGATCAAGTTTTTACCATATGCTACTGGAGTAGTACGTACTGGATAATATTTAGGATGCTCCAAGATATCCAAAATGTAGTGCTGGCCTAAGGCAAAGCCACACAAGCAAGCGCTTTGGGCCCCCATTATTTTGGCAAAGTAAGGGGCCACCAGTCCACCACTAGAGTCCATTGAAACAGTTTAACACACCTTGCAATATATACTTACTAATAAGAACAATATAATTATAGGTTTAATTATAGCTTATATATGGCTAATGAAATTATTAAATCCACTCTCTATTTCACATATTACGAAGTCAAAAGATGCATAAAATCTTATTTGTTACATAAAACAAAAAAGAATTCGACTAAAAATAGGAGATAACAAATAATAACGCTAGGCAAAAAAATGCATCGATTTTTTTTTTTGACATGTGAATTTACACATATAGGGCCACATTTTAAGAGTTGGCTACGGGCCACCAGAAACTCAGGGACGGCACTGCCAAAATGTACTTTGATTGGTTCTGTTAATCTATCTCTACCCCAATAAAGTGGTGGACTAGTGATTACTGGTCCAAGAGTAAGCTTACTAGTGATTATTATATCATCAACATAAATCAGAAGATAGGTGAGAGGAGTGATAATCAAAATTTGAACCAAAAACAGTAATGTTTTTATGCACGCAAAGCCCTTGGTGCTTGTTTAAGACCACGCAGGGACTTGGTAAGCTTACAAACAATATGTTAGACAATTTAAATTGGTGAACTCAATCAGGAAGCAGCTGGATCATATTATGTGAGAGTGCCATGGAGAAAAGCATTAGCAATATCATGTTTTATTTCCAATTCAAAGTCCTACAATTTAAGTTAGTTAGTCATATCCACAAAATGATTTCAATTTTTTTCTTCATCCCCAAGTTTTCTAGTTCCGCTTTACAAGTGATGGATAATTGCCTTGGCGTGAAGTTCCAACTAAGGGAGTGTTATTGTTAGCACTTAGCATAAGTCCAACTTTATAGCTGCTGTGTTGATGTGTGTGTTTGTGCGAGAAGAGAGACTAAGAGAGGCGTCTATTCCACTTGTATTATAAATCTTATTACAAAAAATTCATACATGCTGTATACTCAAAAAATTACAATCACTCTCTTTTTCTCGACCTCTTTTCTCCTCCCTCTCTCCTCTTTTTATACTCTCTCTTTTTCCTAACTCCCTCTCTCATCAGGCTCGTTCATTTCCACTCCATCCCTCGCCTCCTAGCTCTCCACTTGTCCCACTCCCTATATGGCAGTTCTCGGCAGTTAGGTTACCGCGGACTTGATCCATTTGCATCAGAGTTTTTCTCTTCACAATCTTTGCGGTGACGACCCTTTTGTACCTCGACTCCACATGTCATCAATAGGTCCTATACAGATGCCCCCTCGGTCCAGATTGACATTCAGCGATATCATTTATGGTCCGCATGGATCGCCTACCAGTTCGAAGAATCATCAAACCTCCTCCTCCAAATATTCCATCTCTGGCATGCACCCCCCTTGCATGTGCGCCCTCATCCACGTGGCCAAAGAGCACGTGTAGAAAAGCTATATTTTCGGCGCACGCGTATCGAACCTACCTTTTCGATTTTCGAGGACCCACGTGTCTTCTTTACTCTGGTCCTTTTTTCGGATGATATTACGCTTTTACCCCTACCACTTAGTATCCCACTCAAACATCTCTCTTCCTTCAAAACCCCTCTTTTGCATCTAAACTCTCTCACTTTTCTCACTCTGCTCCTCCTTCTTTCTGTTTCTTCGTTTCCGGTGGATTTTTGGCCGTTCAAGGTTCGAGTTTTCTTCACCGTTCTTCATTTTCGTTGCTCTCTGCTGCTTGTACCTCATGTTTGTCTTCATCCTCTTTGCTCCTGTCCTTTGTTCCTGATTACGCTTATTCGTGTAACTGTTCCTCCATTTCCCTTCGTTGGAGCTCTCCAATTTATCGGATTCTATTATGTCGGAATCCGAATCTGTGAGTACCTCAGGCACTCACTCCGGGGGTTCCGCGTCCTCCACCTCCAGATCTAGCGGTCATACCGCGGAACGATCTGAATCCACGGCTTCTGATACTTCTAGCCCTGTCGCGGAACCTTCCACTTCAGGAAGGAAAGCCACTCTTCCTCCCTCGCCTTCATATCGCTGTAGACCCAACTTAGATGCCATTAAAACTGCTTACGGCATCCCCACGGACGTGATCCTTGAGCACGTGCCTGGCGTTACCTATTTCCCCCATCTAGTCACACCGCGGTCCGATTGTCTCATCGCTACCGTAGGTCAAATAGCCGCAGGTTTGCGGTTTCCCTTAACTCCTCTAGATGTCGCGGTATGTAACCACTTCAACATCCCCCCATGCCAAGGCATTGGTAACTTTTGGCGCATCTTATACACCGCAAATTTCTACAACAAAACCAATTCCCCCAAAATCCAACTCTGCGACATAATAGCTCATTACTATATAAAGAAAAGTACCAAATTTGGTAGCGTAGGATACCAATCCTTTTGTACCCCTCCACAGAAAAAGTCCTTTGTCCTCCACATTACTACTTCTGACAAAGTATGGCATTATTATCCGTTATATGTGTCCGGTAGTTTTCTATCCGCAGATCTTTCCTCTAACGTTTCTCTAAGGCATCTCAGTTTCCTTTCTAGTGGTACGTAACATCTTTTGGTTCGCAGTGCCTTTTCCTAACTAGCTTTTAACTCATCTTTCTTCTGTGACACAGGTTGGAGCCCTGATTCGCGATCTAAAATTTACACCGGCGTCTCATCAGCAATTTTCCAAAGGCTCCGTGATTTAGGAAGTGCCCAGTGTGAAGTTCTTGGTATAGATACATACAAGGGCAACCCTCTTCTCCTTGATCCTTCATTGAAAATAATAGGTAACTATCAAGGTCCGCTCTACCGACCAGCACCACCCAAAGAAAGACTTCCCAAATCCTCCCCTCGCCCTAAAAAAAAAGCCTTCAAGTCCTTCAAGTACACCAACAAGATATCTCACTCCAAAGCCGTTGCCCAACGAGCTGCCGCTTAATCTCATACCGCTACACCTAATACCGCCCCCTCTTCCTACTCTGCCGCGGCGGATTGGGAAGACGACTTTACTCAACCCTCGTCCGCGGTATCTGACGCTGCCATGGCTATAAATAAGCTCAAACTTTGGGAAAGTGACTCGGACGGTAAGGATGCCCCCGAAGCTGCAGCCAAGAGTCCTCCAGCCAAAAAGGCTAGAACCGCCGCTCTTGCCTTCACTGAACCCGCATCTGTATCGCTGCGACCAACTGGTCCTCCACGACGTCCTGGTAAAGAACCCTACCCATCTGGGTCTTTGCCATCCGGGGCCATTGACATATGGCGCCCTCAATTCAGGGCCAGGGAACGGGATGTAACAACTCGTGACTCGGCCCTAGAAAACACCGCTATTGCGGCCTCTCTTTTCTTCAGCTCGCATCTTCCGAAAGACCAAGCATATGGAGATTCTGGTTCGTTTGCTTCGCACAGAGCTTCCATCTACCACGGCTGGGAAAAGGTATAAATTTTCCCTTGCAAAATAACTTTTCATTTGTACTGTTTAGTAACCAATCCTTCTTTGCAGTTGAGTTTGGACATTGGCTACGTGGTCCGCGACCTAACCAACACACTAGAATCGCTGGAGACAGTGAAGCATGAGATCGAGGCCCTGATGGCTGGAAGGCTAAGTACGCCGCTTTGGAGAAAGATCGTGACGATCTTCGTATAATAGCCGTGAAGAACCAAAAGGTGCTCCAGCTGGCTGAAGAAAAACATCGCGACTATGTGTCCGGTGTTGCCTCCAAACTCGAGGGCCAAAAAGCGGCGGGTAAGATTGCAATTCAAGCCGCTGTAGACAAGGCTGTGGCAGAGGCTGCTGATCGATTTCATAGTCTAGCCGAGAAGAAGATAAGCCGTGAACTTAAACAGCAGCTAGAAGCTCTCACTGCGTCTGGCCGTCTTCTTCCGGTTCCCCCTCCAGCCGCGGATATGCCAGCCTCTGTTCCCCTGCCCGCTCCCCGTCTGGACCCTTCTCTCGCTGATGCTGCTACTCAAGGGATGACTCTACCCACAGACGGGGTGGTTGCCTCTCCCATTGATTTGGATAACGATCCTCCTTCCTCTGGTGAAGGGGATTTGGCGCCCACCAAAAAAATGCAAGAAAGAAGGAAGCAGTAACACATTTAGCTTCATCTCTTTGTCTAATCTAAACTTGTGTTTTTGTGGTTGTTGTAATCCTTCTACTATGACTAATTGCCCATTTTGTATTATATACTTCGCCTGTATTTCTGGGTACACCCAGCAGGCTCTTAATATCAGTCGTTAGCAAATCTATTTCCCTTGAATGTACTTTTTCTTCTTTATCGTTGGCGTTCTTTTTGTTTTATCTAAGTTTGCTGCATAATTAATTTGGATATTCAGTCTGCAAAGGCTCCTCTTCCGCTGTCTTTAATAAGCCGTGGAGTCCAATGGGGCATCTCATTTTGCCCCAAGTTTTATTCATACGTTGCGTTCGCGAAGGACTTGTCTTTGATTGGCGTGAAGCTTGGTTGGGGCAGCTCATTTTGCCCCCAGTTTGATTCGGACATTTCGTCCGTGAAGGGCTCATCCCCCCCGCTGTCTTTGAACGGCTGTGAAGCCTGATAGGGGCAGCTCATTTTGCCCCCAGTTTGATTCGGACATTCGTCGAGCGAAAAAATCCTCCCCGTTGTCTTTGAGCGGTGTGAAGCTGATAGGGGCAGCTCATTTTGCCCCGGTTTGATTCGGACGTTTAGTCGGCGAAGGGCTCGTCAGCGCTCTTTGAATGGCTGCATGAAGCCTAATGGGGGCAGCTCATTTTGCCCCCCTGTTGATTCGGACGTTTGGTCCGCGAAGGGCTCCTCCCCCCCGCTGTCTTTGAATGGCTGTGAAGCCTGATAGGGGCAGCTCATTTTGCCCCCAGTTTGATTTGGACATTTAGATCGCGAAGGCTCATCCCCCGCTGTCTTTGAGCGGTGTGAAGCTGATAGGGGCAGCTCATTTTGCCCCGGTTTGATTCGGACATTTCGTCCGCGAAAGGCTCCTTTGTCTTTGAATGGCTGTGAAGCCTGATATGGGCAGCTCATTTTGCCCCAGTTTGATTCGGACGTTTCGTCCGCGAAGGGCTCGTCCCCCCGCTCTCTTTGAATGGCTGTGAAGCCTAATTTTGCCCCCCTGTTGATTCGGACGTTTAGTCCGCGAAGGGCTCATCCCCCCCGCTGTCTTTGAACGGCTGTGAAGCCTGATGGGGGCAACTCATTTTGCCCCCCTGTTGATTCGGACGTTTCGTCCGCGAAGGGCTCATCCCCCACGCTGTCCTTGATTATCCTCTATTCATGCTATTGCGCCAGGAATACATTCTTTGTTTCATTGACTTAGAATTCCGCACACAACAACATATATACATTTAAACAAAATATTCTTGTCCCACTGAAAGCTACACACTACTTCTTTCATGGAATTTTTTCAGCATTCTTATATTCCATTGTTTCTCAATCGTTACCCCTGCCGGTGTCTCTATTTTGTAAGTGCACGAAGTTCCGCCCATTTGTCGCGACACATACGGTCCTTCCGGTTGGGTCCTAGTTTGTCGTCATTCTCCTTTTTAGTGGCCGGAGTAACCGCCCAGCACACCAAGTCCCCAATCCTGAATCCCCGCGGCTTTTACTCGTTTATCATATTGTCTCAGTAGCCTTCTATGATACTCCTCGGTCATTATCACGGTGTATCTCTTTTCCTCAATTATATCCAACTCGATTGGCTAATATATTTTCATTAAGACCCATTTCACGGCTCGGTTCTTGTCGTTTTCTCTATCATTTCCACGGTATGATGCCTCTACTCCATATGCCATTGCGAATGGTGATTCATTCGTCGAAGTCCGCGGTGTAGTACGATAAGCCCATAAAACATGATTCAATTCATCAGCCCACGCTCCTTTTCGGTCTTCCAATTTTCTCTTTAAATTGTCCATGATGATTTTGTTTGATGCCTCGGCTTGACCATTCCCCTCCGGATTGTATGGCACCGAGAACCCTTGTTTCACTTTGTAGGCTTGAAGGAATTGACGTACCTTTCCCCCAGTAAATTGTGTTCCATTATCTGCAATGATTGTATGGGGCAAACCGAATCTGCATATTATGTTCTCCCAGAGGAACTTCTTCACATTTTCTTATTTGACTTGTTGTAGTGCCACTCCCTCCACCCACTTGGTGAAATAATTAGTGGCGGCCAACATAAATCTTCTCTTGCCGCTTGCCATGGGCAAAGGCCCTACGATATCCAGTGCCCACATGGCGAACGGCCACGGACTAAACACATTATGCAGCGGCTCTGCAGGGGAATGGATTAGTTGTGCAAACCTTTGGCATTTCTCACAAGTTGTTGCATACTCTGTTGCATCCTTCTTCATATGAGGCCAAAAATATCCCTGCGATATCAATCTATGGGTTGTGGTTCGACCCGCTGAGTGACTTCCACAATCACCTTCATGTACCTCGGCCAACACTTCTTGCACCTGCTGTGGCCCTATGCATCTCAATAGCGGTCCGCTGAAACTCTTCCTGTACAAATCTCCATCTAACAGAACATATCTCTGACTGACCTGCTTCATCTTTCGTCTCTCCTTGGTATTTTCTATCTCTGCTCCCATAAGAAAAGTTTTAATAGGCGTCATCCATCCTGCCTCCTTTTCAATGGTGAGACACACACCCTCAGTTTCTGATGTACTAGGCCTGCTCAAAACTCTTACTTCAATAGAACGACCCTCTGTTCCTGGAAGCACAGCGGCCACAAATGCTAACGCGTCAGCATGTCTGTTTTCACCGTGGCCCAAATGGGCAAATTGAATCCTTTTGAACTTGCTGTCTTTTTGTCGAAGAACCTCTAAATATCGTGCCATCCTTGGACAACGCACCACAAACCCCCCATTCATCTGACAAATAACCAAGTTAGAGTCAGAGAACACCGATAGCTCGGTTACTCCCAGATCCTGTGCCAAATTTAAACCTGCTATCACTGCTTCATATTCAGACTCATTATTAGAAGCCGCAAATCCCAGTTTCATTGATAACTCCAACCATGTGTGATTCTTCAGCTCGACTAGTAGAGATGTAAAAATAATATGCGAGAGGCTGACCAAGGTTAGGAGTTCGATTCCGTAGAATTTCAGTTTCATTGATAACTCCAACCTTGTGTTGTCAGGAGTCACCAAAACCACGCCAATCCCATTTCCGGTATCTGTGGTTGATCCATCTGCGAATACTCTCCATCCATTGCGCATATCCCAAGGGTCCAAGGGATCACGTCTAGATTCTTCCTCCTGATCCATGACCATTTCCTCTCCCCAAGTGGGATCCTCGGCCGGAAATTCTGCTAGGAACTCCGCCATGGCTTGCGCTTTTTCCGCTGTTCTAATCTGATATTGGATTTCGTAACAACTAAGCATCACTGCCCATTTCAACATTCTTCCTGACTTTTCTGCCTTCAACGCTTGTTTGAGGGGCAGATTTGTTATCACTACCACTGAGTGTGCCTCGAAATAGGGTTTCAATTTTAATGCAGAGAAAATCAACGCTAAGGCATACTTCTCAATTCTACTGTATCGCGTCTCAGCGACTAGCATGGTTTTACTCTGAAAGTAAACTGGCTTCTCTATCTTTTCTACAACACGCACCAGGACTGAGCTTATCGCGTACTCTAAAACCCCCCAAATAAAGATATAATCTCTCTCCTTCCTCTGGCCACGATAGCAAAGGGGCTTTCCCTAAATAAACCTTCAACTCCTGAAAGGCTTCCTCACACTCAGTGGTCCATCGAAAATCTGGCGTTTTTCTCAACAAGCGATACAACGGTCTGCATTTGTCCGATGATTTAGATATAAATCTGTTCAATGCTGCGACTCTTCCTGCCAACCGTTGCACTTCTTTTACACTCTGAGGGGACGGCATCTCCACTAGGGATCTAATCTGCTCGGGATTGGCTTCTATTCCACGATACGTGACTATGTAACCCAAGAACTTCCCCGAAGATACCCCGAATGTGCATTTCTCTGGGTTCAGTTTCAGACTATGCTTCCGGAGTATGTGAAAGGTTTCTTGGAGACCCTTCAAATGTTCCTCTTCCGACATGCTTTTTTCCACGATATCATCAATATATATTTCCATGCCCTTCCTAATCTTGTTTTCGAACATTTTTTCCCCCAACCGCTGAAATGTAGCCCCCGCATTCTTCAAACCAAAAGGCATTCTTGTATAACAATAAGTACCTCCTTCCACCACGAATGTAGTAGTCTTTTTCTTGATGCGGGCTGAACATCGCGACCTGGTTATATCCCATGGAAGCATCCATGAAAGAGAATACTTTGAAACCAACAGTTCTATCTACTAACTCATCCACTCGCGGCATAGGATAACAGTCTTTAGGGTACTCTTTATTTACGTCTGTAAAGTCAACACACATTCGGACCTTGCCGTTCTTTTTTGGAACCGCGACCACGTTGGACAGCCACTCAGTACATTCTACATCCCTGATTATCCCCGCATCCCTAAGCCGTATAACTTCCTCATGAATCCCTTCCGCGTATTTGGGTCTTACGCTTCTCATCTTCGCCTCTTCAGGGCTTAGACCACCTTCCTTCATATGCAAGTGATGGCAAGCGAACTCTGGATCTATCCCTGTGATATCTTCAATCACCCATGCAAATATGTCAGCATTCTCGATTAATAATTGTGCCAGTTTGATTTTCCATTTCTTTGGCAAGTCCGACCCGACCGAAGTAAACTTCTCTTCCTCTCCCACCCCCAGGTTCACGATCTCAATCTCATCCAAAGTTTTCGGTCTCTGAGGAGACTCACATCCTTCAGTCAAGTCCGCCTCCTGTAATTGCTACACTTCTCCCTTATCATTCGTCGGTTTTTCACCCCCTATTCCACGAACCATACTTTTCACCGTCACTTGGTGTATATTACGAAGCGGTGACTGATCCCCTTTATTTCATTACACCCCGGCGGGGAAGCGGATCACCTGATAATAGGTCGACGGAATAGCCGTCATTTCATGAATCCATCTTTTCCCTAGAATGGCATTATATTAGGACCCAGTATCTACCACCATAAACCTGGTGAATACCGTCGTCGGACCTACTGTTACTGGCAACGTTACCTCCCCCATAGGCTTTGTCATGCTACCATTGAAGTCATACAAATTAGTCTGAGAAACCTTCAACTGATCCCTGTCTATGTTCATCTCTTCCATGGCCCCTATAAACAACATGTCTACTGAACTTCCGCAGTCTATCAACAATCGCTTCACTAGATAATTACCCATTGCTATGGTAATCACCAAAGCATCCTCATGATGCGAAATCACTGATTCCAAGTCTTTCGGAGTGAACATTATGTTTCCTTCGGCAATCGCGGTTCCTAAAACTAACCGCGTCGTGCTTGCCACCTCATTTACATATTGTAAGCTCGTTGTCCTTCTCATCTTGTCACGGTGGGCATTCCTCCCGAGTCTCTCCACTGTAAATGACATTTATTGTTCCCAAGATCCTAGCGGGAGCCTGTCCTCTCTCCGCATGACGAACCTCCGCGACATACTCTCTAAGCATCCCCTTCTCAATCATTCTTTCCACCGGCCACTTCAAAGCATAACATTTCGTTAGTGGCGTGGTTTCTAATCGATGATAGGCACAAAAGGTTTCCCCTCAATCTCTCCGGGTGTATTCCGCGGTCCTTCATAATGCTGCAACCCCTTGATAAGTGGCAAGATTTCCTCTAATGGCCTATTAAGAGGTGTTTGTTCTATCTCATGGTACGGCTTTCTTTCGCGAATATCTCTCCTATTTCGATCTCCCGTTCTGTCGGGTCCACGCCTTTCCCCTCTGTTGGATCCCCCTTCTCTCTCTTCTCTCTTTCCCCTATCTCTTCTATCATCTTTATCCACCGCCTGTACTGCCTTCCCCGATCTCTTTTGTTCCCTCGCATTTCTTTGCATTATGTCCTCGTACCGAATATATTTTTCTACCTTTGGGTACAGAGCGTGCAGAGTGGTGATTTCGATTTTGGACACCGATTCGTGAACCCTAGTCCCCTGCTTCAAGCCGTGCTGAAATGCAATGACCGCTGTATGTTCCTCCAGATTCTCCACCCTCAGGATCTCTTCTTTGAATCTGCATAGAAACTCCCTTAATGACTCCGCTGACCTCTGTTTGATGTTAAATAATGTCGCGATATCCACTACCCTCCACTTCTGGTGGATGAAATGGTCCACGAAGGCACGCTCTAGCTCTTCAAATCTACTGATGCTCCGCGAAGATAAGCGGTAATACCAATCCGAGGCGCCCCCCTTAAGGCTTGCAGGGAACATCATGCAACACAGTCCATCATACTTATTTTCCTGCCACAATGGCATCTGTTGTCTAAAATGATGCAAATGATCAGTTGGGTCGCCCTTCCCATCATACCTTTCAAATCTTGGTTGATGAATCTCTTAGGTACCTCACGAATTCCATATCGAATCCGCCCGGTGGATTCTTGTTGAGGTTAGCAACCTCCTTTTGAGCTGCACTTTGGTTCACTTTTTTCAACCGCCGCGGTTCATTTCTCTATCTTTTCGATCATGGCTCTGTACTACTTCCGGTGATGCCCTCTAATCGTATCTACTCCCCGAGACTGGTATACCTCATTTTCCCCTTCCATCTCACTGCCCCGACGATCCCCATGTTCCATGTCATCTTGTGCGGTGTCTCTTTCCTTTCTCAACTCATCGTTCTCGTTTCTTAACCTGACTACTTCTTCTTGCATAAGTCTGGTGGCGTCTGCCGCCACATCAGATATGTCTTCCTCTCCACCCACCTCTCTTTCTTCACTCACTTCTTCCTCTACTACCTCTCGAATAATTTCTTTTCTAGGTCTTCCTACCCCCTTTTTTGTTATGGTGGCCATTTTATCTCGCTCTTCCCCACAGACGGCGCCAAAATGTATACTCAAAAAATTACAATCACTCTCTTTTTCTCGACCTCTTTTCTCCTCCCTCTCTCCTCTTTTTATACTCTCTCTTTTTCCTAACTCCCTCTCTCATCAGGCTTGTTCATTTCCACTCCATCCCTTGCCTCCTAGCTCTCCACCTGTCCCACTCCCTATATGGCAGTTCTCGGCAGTTCTCGGCAATTAGGTTACCGCGGACTTGATCCACTGCATCAGGTTTTCTCTTCACAATGCTGCGTACGACCCTTTTGTACCTCTGACTCCACATGTCATCAATAGGTCCTATACACATGCCAATTACATTAAGCCATGTCTTGGATCTTCATGATCAATCATGAACTACTTCCATTATTAATAGTCGCAGATTTTTGTCCCGGATTAGGAACGTTCTTGTACTTGTACAACATTTGCGAGGTTATATAATACACAAAGTTAGTGCAACCTATTACAACCAACAGCCAAAACACATTATCTATTCTCCCTTCATTTATATTATTTGGTAACCAACCAGTAACCCTTTGAATCAAATCTATCAAAGATGTACTTAAATAGTACCCAACGGCAATTACCAATGAGATCATAGCGATTCGCGGTGCTTGAAGGGATCTTGGAAATTCTTGGTAATACAATGCTACCCGACCGGGGAAAATGAAAGGCTTCACCAACACCAACAACCGCGGTGGTGGTACTAACCGAAAGTGGACATTGGCACAATTGAATTTTGGTGTGTGAGGTTGTGGGATCGAACCTTATGAAGTCTCCTCGATTCAATTAGAGTGACAAAGCCATGCCCGCAATGTTGAGTACATGACCGATTCCAATACGTTGGAGCGGCCTCGAGGCGGCATGCCAACTTTTGCCGGATAGGAAAGAGATAGCGATCCATGAGAGAGTGAGATGGCAATAGATAATAGGATCGAAAACAATAAAAATGCCATTTGGGATATTAACGCGTGTGGTCGAGGTGGCCGGTCCATCGTAGGAGTGAAGGACCGAGTCGCTTTGTATAGCTAATGGGGTGCTTAAGAAAATACTAGTTGACCACATGGACCAAAATATCGCCGATATATCCGATATATCGCCGATATATATCGGTATTTTGGTACACCGACATCGATATTTCCGACATATATCCATCGAATATAGAATCCTTTTTTTCCGATATATATCGGAATTTCCGATATGAAACTTTATATCGCCGATATAATCGATATTTCCGATATAATCGATATATATCGGTTGACTTTTTGACCATTTTAAAATATAAATCCGATATTTTCAATATATTTCCGATATATATCCGATATTTCCGATATTATATTTCCGATATATCCGATATTTGCGATATTTTAAATAGTTTGGACTGGTTACCAAAAAAATGGATATATCCGAAATATCCGATATATCCGATATATATCGGTTTTTGGGTACACCGATATATTCATCGATATCGATATTTTGGGCCTTGGTTGACCATAAAGGGAAGATCCTTATTAGGCTCTTGAAATCTTCAACTTGTTGCACTGTGCACAGGCTCCATGATTCGGTTGGTGGCCCATCTTGTGCTTCATTTTTCAGTGCTGCACGGTTTAAAAACCTGCATGAATTGCACAAACTTGGTAAGTTAATTAGTTTATTGGTAATCTTGCTTTTGATTTTGCAAGTCAGTGACTGATTGCAGTTGAAAGGCGAGTATCTAATTCCTACATTCGACGAAAATAAATTTTGAAAAGAAAAATAAATAGAATAAAGATCCACTTTCTCAACTAAAAAAAAAAACTAACGAACGTAAAAAGAAAGGTTGGTCGATAGCGTAACAAAATTTTGTGAACCAGATGTTCGTACGAATTAAAATAAATACGCCTCCATACTTATTGTGCACACGGATGAGATGCCTTCAGATATAACGAAGAATGGATTAATAAAGGTTAAAGAAGACTTGGTAAAGGAGGGATAACAGAAAATTAACATAATAGGCCATTATTGTTTCTATGTGATGAACAACACTCACAAGTCCATGTACCCTAAATGTGGAACACTATGATGGCGTCTTCAATACATATAGCACCTATGAGGCTTGGTAGCTCAGTTGATTAAGTAATAGCTTAAGTTCGAAATTTCTTACAAATATTACATAATAAAAAACAGATAAATAAGTGTCCTTGTATGTCCTTAAAAGAGTAAATGGTACCTAATTGCGTAGTAAATAAAATCATTTGCTATAGAAGACTTTAGTACTCTATAACTTTTGAAAATATTTAGAGGGTTAAAGGCAATATTTAGAGGGTTAAGATATACCCACACTGGTTACATTAATTGAAAGACCTTAGCCTGAAGGCTCAACAACCCTAAGGAAACCTAATCCGAAAGCTCTCGCCGATGTACCATTTTGAGTGGACCCAACTGTCTATGCTTGTCCATGGAGACTTGCATCTCCCATGAGGAGAGGAGTACACAACCAATTGAACTCAACAATTCTCATTGAGGATAGAAATACATTTGACTAATCAACTTAGAGTTCCACCTATTGGAAATATTACTTTAATTATATTAATAACTAAACGCTAACTGATCTCTTAAGATTATCGTTATGGCTTACATGGACAAGTTTCTTTGCCTATATGTTGCACGGACCTTAACGCGGACATCGCGATGCGGGACACGCATAACCGCGGACGCGGCGACTTCGGTTATATCTCAAAAAGATAGGACGCGGACGCAGCAAAAGACGCGGAAATTAAATTAATTAATATTTATAATTTTATTTTATATAAATTGAACATTAAAAACTAAATTAAATGTATCAACATTCATAAATTCAAAACTATTAAAGATAAAGAGCCACAAAATTAAGTTTAATATTTCCTAATCAAACTTTAAAAACATGTCATAAGTCTCAAGTCTTAACAAAACAAAAAATGAAAAAATTGAGTTTTTTAATATTATTTTGATTTATTTTATATTTTTTTTGAGTCAAAATCCGCGTCCTGACCATGTTGACTGCGTCCTGACTGTGTTTTGACCCGCGTCCGGTTTAGTTGATTGCGTCTTGACCGCATCCGATGCGCGTCCATGCCGCGTCCGCCGACACAACCCATTGGTAGGTGCTTCCTTGTTTTAGAGGTTGCTGCCCAAGAAGCAAGACTACTAAGGTAGCTTATCATAGGGTGGTGGCTATCCCAAAAAAAGCTAAGGTAGCTTATCCATGCTACCAAACAGGCCCTAACGATTTGATTAGTCCAGGTGAGTACATCTCTTAAGATTTTCTTGAGCAATAAAATACACATAACAACAGTTGTATGCATGCGAGCATATATAATTAAATTGAGAGTTAATAGTGAGTTTTAGAACTTAAGTTCTTACCGAAAGCTGGATGTTGGAGCTTGAACTGCCAACTTGGTTTCAGCACTAATATCTCCATGGTAGTAATCCTTGCTTTCTGACGATACAGACAGTACTTTTTTCTTCTGGATGGTAGCTACTACAACACGAGCTAAGTTTGTAAATGGACTTCCCCTTGGTTTAATGTGACGATAATATCGCTTACCCATAAGGAAAACAGCAAGGCCAACCGTATTAATCGCCAAACACAAGCCAAAGCCCAAACCCCAACCAACATTGTCCTCAACGTAGACAATGGCAATGATGCCTATAACTGAAGCCAAATATAAAGTGAAGAAGTACCAGTTGAAGAATGTTCCTTGGTCTTTGGCCTTTTCAAATTGGTCTGCACCCATGGTCGCAATTGTAAATCTTGTCCCACCCATCCCCAGAGCAACTAGTGTTATGGCACTATAGAGGATCGCAAACTGGAACTGGGACGGAGTTTCACACGTCTCTAACAAACCTTTGTTACAGAGTTGAGGCCTTAATGATTGGAGGCTTGCAGTTAGTGTCAATAGAACGAGACCCTGCAAATAATATACAGGGCAAACTAAATAAATGTCATTAAAAAGTACAAGCAAATTAAGCACATATCAGCTATTCTTCAACGAATCTATTTATGACTTGTGAGCGCCGCTAGTCTGAAGAGTAAAACACAAGTTATAGTTAATTAGTCAGTCTACTAAGTACTACCAGCAAAGATATAAATGATGAAGCTGATACAACAATGAAATTGCCCAGGAATGAATCAGCGATGATAGCTCCAACTATAGGAAAAAAGTTGGAGGAACCATTGACAATGTTGGATATCTGTGCTGCTTCGATATTCTTGATATTGAAACGTTCTATTAGATATACGGTCAAGTTTGTATTCCACCCAGAAGCAGCAATAGTTAAGCCCATCAACGTAACTGCGCGCAGCCACCACCAACATAAAATAAGCACGTACAAAATACTACTCTATATACATACATATGATGTTTGCTTCAAAGTATGTAGAAGAGGAATGGAATGGGATGGAGAGACCTGCGACAAAGGGGAAGGTAGTCCACCCCCCTTGTTTTTGGCTGATGACGCATGTATTGGGTGCTTCTTCATCAGGAACATTTAGATGATGGCCAGGAGGCTTATTATTTCCGTTGAGTGGCAGCTCTGTGGTTGCCATTTTTGTCTCGGTTGTTCAGTATAGTTGGAAGAAGAAGAATATAACACCCCGTGTTTTATTTCGTTTATTTTCATAATAATAATAATAATGGGAAAAAAATATAAATAAAAATAGGATAAGTGAGTGGAAATAGGAGACGTGGGTATGGGATAAACTCTCTTCCCTGTTTCGGGGGGGTTTTGTTTTAAACAGAAAGAAAACAGAATAGAGTTTTCTCACGGGAGTTTCTGGGGGAAAAACCCAGCGAGAGTTTTACACAGAAAAACGGGATCTTGCCGAAAGAAGAAAAGGAAGAGTTTTATTCTGAGATCTAGCTGGTTCGGAGCGCGCTAAAGGTGAGTAGATAGTTTTCTATTTCACGAAATATGTTAATTATTCTGGTATTAATATTAGATCCCCGCTTTTTGGTAAAACTTTCGTTATTAGAACCGATTAAAATCATTGAAAACTTCGGAAAAATTGAGATTGAATTTGTTGGACCGAGGGTCGTTAATGGCGCTTGAGCCCTCGCTACCAAAACCAAACGATGGTCGCATATATGTTTTGGAAGTGTTGGTATTTTTTTTTTTTGTTATAATCTTGTTATGTTGATTGTATAACCGATTAGAGGTAGTGGGTGATGTCGGGCGTGGATAGCTTCGGACAGAGCGTCAATGGTCGCCAAGGCTACAACCAAGAAATCGGCAGTTATTGTGTTGAGCTAGTTTGGTTGAAACTATAAAATTGTGTTATGTTTTGATTGTGTAATGGAGGTTGGCGGTACATTGAAGCTTAGAAGCTAGTTGTTAATGGCGCAACAAAGAAATTTCATGATGAGGTTATGTGAACATTGGTTGTTTTGGTTTTGATACATGTTAGAATGATGATTGATGTCGGGTAAAAGGTTTGATAGTTGGGTTAATGTGTATGGTTGGGGTCTTTGTTGGGAGCTTAGCCACCATTAATGGCCGTAGATCGCGATTTTTTCAAAGATAAGGAAATCGTGATTTGTTAGTATAGATAGGTAGGGGTTTGAAAATGGATCAAAACCATTTGGGTTCTTTTGGAGATGGATGGCGGTGGTGGCTATTGTGGTGGTGGAAGTTTGGGGAGGAAGGAGATGAACAAGTGAAATTGGTTTGGGCTTGGGCCAAAATCGTGTGGGCTCTTATGTTTTAACTTTTGGACTTTTAGTTTTTGGGCTTAAGTTAGACTTTGGGCCTTTGGGTTAAAAGAGTTTGTGGACTCTGACTTTGACTGCTGACCAGAGTGGACTTTGACTTTGACTTTGACCAAAGTTGACTTTGACCAGTTACCTAAAATTATGATTTGGTCTTATAGGATAAGTCTAGGACTATTAACGTGTTTGGCCTTAGGCTAGGACCTTTATATATACGTGTGTACGCGTATTAAATATTATGTGATTTTGCAGTATTTTATGATATGCAACGTTATGACACTTAGACATTCATGAAATTAATAACGCGTAAACAAAAAATACATGAATCAAGATATTTCTTCGTTCTCTGAAATAATATATACAATAAATTTCAATAATGTGTAAACAAAATTTACCACCTCTTTTGGAACTCTCCACGCCTAAAATTTCATAATTGAGTTTTATGACTGTTGATGTCATATGTTAGGTGGGCATTTATTGAATGTGCCATAAATGGCCCGTTAGCGTTATATAGGGGTATTCATTGAATGTGCCATGAATGACCGATTGTTTGGACCCCCTAGAGAGGAACTAAGGTATTAAGCCTTGCGGGTTAGTTGTATTCTTTGATTATCGCGAAGTGTTTGGGTTACTTTTGAATGCATAGGATATCTACATATGTTATATGCAAGTTCTAACTTTCTTTGCAGGAGGGTAGGACTTAATAACATTTTTTGTCTTGAGGGACGCCGGTCCTACTCTTAAACAAAGAATGAATATCGGTAAGTTTTAATTCCGGTATTTAGATATTAAAACGAAGTTATTATAATGAGCTATATAATGGAAGTTTTCTTTTGGGAAGAAGCTATGCGGTTGAAACGATGAACTTCCGTCTTCCAAGTGCGGAATGATTAAGTTATGATAGAGTTAAAGTGTTAGTGGGATAAGAAAAGTTTTGAATGTTTATATGTGTTTAGTCTACTCATACCAGCAAATTCAATTTGCTGACCCATGTTTGCTTTGTTTTGGCAACGTGGGTGTGTTCTTGGGAACATAGGTGGAAGGCAGTGGAACCGCGGCGTGTGATTTGGATTCTTGCCTGGAGCAGTCCGGGAGTTTATTTTTATTAGGTCTGTTTTATTAGACGGATGTAATAACGTAGGTTACATTTTTATATGACATGAGAATATGATGTTGAGGACCTATTATTCAATTCTTAGAATGTTATAGTGATGATTTTTGGATGGGAAATAGACTTTCATAAAGTAATAAAGAGAATTTTGGAGATTTTTGTTGTTAAGTTGATCCTGTTGTGATGTGGGTTTTAGGTTTTGACATGTGTTGTATCCCCCCGTCATAGCCTGGGTTTTTAGACAATTGAACCAAGTGATGGTTGAGATATTTATATTTCAATTATTCATTTATTTTAATTGTTTAGAAATTCGGGCTGTGACATTTATTTTGGTATCAGAGCTTAGGTTAGCCTAGATTTGGAAGGTCTAGGTGATCCTCGGAATGTGGTGATTGATTGGGTGTGTTTGAGTTTAAGATGTTTGGTGTACTAATAGAAGTCCGTTTTGTTTTAAGGTGATGGCTGGAGATGACAATGACGTTACTGGTACTGGAAGTAATACCATATCTGCTGATTTGGGATCAATATTAACTCAGTTGGTGCAAACTATTCAGAGGGGTCAACATGCTAATCTAGGGGATCCTTTTGCTAGAAGAAACAAGGATTTTATAACTTTAGGAGGCCAGAAGTTCAAGGGAGAGAAAGGGGCCATTGATGCTGAGAAATGGGTTACTATGTGTGAGTCCGTGTTTGCTAAGATGCAACTCACTGAGGTGCAGAAGCAGGAGTTGGCTTCTCACCAGTTGGAGGGATCAGCTTTATTTTGGTGGAGGTCTATCAAGGATAATGTGGATGTGGAAACTATGACTTGGGAGGATTTCCAGGTAAGATTTGAGGGAAGGTTTGTTCCTAATCTTTGTTAGGAGCAATTAGCGAGGAATTCTTTAATCTGACCCAAGGAGGGAAAACTGTTACGAGTATGTGACTAAGTTCAATGAACTATCAAGGTATGCTCCTTATCTAGTGGATACCCAAGTAAAGAAAAACCAGAAGTTCATCCGTGGACTAGAGCCATATCTATCGAGTTATTTGATACCCTTTGATTCAGAAACTTTCGATCGTGTGTTAGATTTGGCATTAAGATATGAACAATTGGACAATAGACCCAGAGATGAGAATATTAAAGAGAATGCCCCCAAACAAGCCAGCTTACACCTTATTTCTAGTCAGCCACGTCAAGGGCAGAGAAAAAGTCATCATCACCCATATAATAGGCAAACAAGTAAACATGTGGATAAGGACGCGAGTGCTTCGCTAAAGAGATTTTTGATGGTGATTGTTTGAACTGCGGGGAAGTTGGGCATACTATTCGAAGATGTCCTAAACCAAATGAACTAGTAGGCAAGTGTTATAAATGTGGACAGTTGGGACACTATGCTAAGAACTGCATTGGTTAATGTAGGTATGTTTGATTTTGTTGTTTGCTAGTTTCCTTTATTGGTACTTAGCATGTAAGATTTATCGTATGATTATGAAAATAAAATGCTGGTTATTTTAACGGTTAGTTTCTTATGATTTATAATTGAAATTGTTCAGCATATTATAGTGTTGTTTTCATGACGGAGTTTTCGATTTTAAGTGAGTATTGGTTAAAGAAGAAATTGTTTTTTTTTTAAATTTCATATTTGAGTAAATTGGAATTATCCAAGGAATAAGGAAACCCTTTTGATAAAGGTTGGATTTGAAATATTTGATATTGTCCAAGTTATGTATATCGTTGGTGTGTGATCCAATATACATAACATCTCTTAGTATGCATCGTTGGTGTGTGAACCAGTGTATACTTGCATATCGTTGGTGTGTGAGCCAGTATGCATACCACACATCGTTAGTGTTTGATCCTATGTGATGGTAGAGAGAGTTAGTATGCATAGTTGGTGTGTGAACCAGTGTATACTTGTATATTGTTGGTGTGTGAGCCAGTATGCATGCATCACATTGTAGGTGTTTGATCCTATGTGATGGTGGACATAGTGTAGGCCGTTGATAATATGAATCAGCCTATACGTTTTATATTTTTATTTTCGAACATGTGGTGTTTGTGAGACACTGAGAGAAATGTTGACATATGTGTAAACACTAAGGTGGTGGATAAAACATATGAGTTTTTTTAAACAAATAGTTTTGACAGGGAAGATCGTTAAAAAGGAAATTATAATATGTTTTTTTTTTAACGCTTTGGATTTGTTGGGAAATACTAAGAGTGGAACTAACTGCCTCGGTGTGAGAGGAACTACATTGCCTTCTTAGTATGATTTAACTCGAAGATTATGAGTTTTGATAAATTGAGAAATAATGATAAATTGATAAATTGATAAATTGCCTTCTTAGTATGTCTTGCAAATTGAACAAAACATATGTAATGCATTGGGACATGACAGACACCAGACAGCTAAGTGCTAACACGGTTCAGTATGTACCACAGTATTATGTTCGCTTACCTTTTCAATTGGGCTTTTTGTTAATCATTTGTAACCTTAGGTAGGTCTACTTAATCTCTGATAATGTGGCACCCCAGCTCTCCAAATTTAGTCAATTGCTGTCCAACTTTCATATAATAAGATAAATTCAGATGTCATGCCCACAAATTTAATTGAAAATTAAACGATGATTGACACTGTAGAAATTTTAAACTGCTCTGTTGCAAAACGCGCTACACCAACCAAAGAACTAACACTGTTATTGACTTATTACTTATATATATATATATATTGTTAATCAAGAGAAATAGTAGCGGTGACTTCATGCTGATTGCTGGTATTATTGAGGACGACGACGGGAATCAACACCAACTACTTGGCTGAATGTCTGGGCATACTTGAGGGTATAGAATGTCTAATGATCAAGAATGATTCACTAAATAACTAACAATTACTTGAAAATTGAACTGGAATTCGAGATGAAATGAAGTAGGTTTTATTGAATATCAATGGCGTTTTTTACAATCTCTCTCTTTGCTCTCGTTTTCCAATTTTCCTAGTGGAAAGAAGATAATCATTTTCTTTTCCAGTTTCAGTCTTTATATTGTCCTCCAAATTAGGTTTACTCCAATTAGCTGCTGACACATGTCCATTCTCTTCTTCTCCACTTCTCGCTCATACATACAATATTCAACTTATAGAGAGGTATTGACTCTTATATTGACATCTCGATATAACAAAATAACTTGGCTGAAATATCAGTCACGATATTTGCCCACGACATCATTCTCTTTCAAAATCTTCAAATTTCAAAATAATTTTTAAATTTGAAATTTTCGAGAAGCGGTTATTGTTTGGAGCCCAACAGTTTAGCCCAAAACATAAGTATAAAAGCCACGTTTCATTTTCAATTGAAAAACAAAAACAAAAAAAAAAACACGAGGAAGACAGAGACGCAACTTTTGAAACTATCACTATCAACAGTTACTGTTTGCCAAAATCTGAAATTTTCTTTCAACATATCTTGTTACACTCCTTTGAACAGGTTAGAAAATTAAAACTCTTATCTTATGCATTATTTTTATTTTCATCATATATGTTCTTCTTCTTGATTTAAAATTCTAGGATTAGGGTTAGGGTTTTAAATTCAAACTGTTGAACCTTTTGGATACTATGATAGCTTATAGGGTTATTGAACTTATGGTTTTATCTTGTTTCAGTTATGGCTAGGAGAAAAAGAGAACATTTTGGATCTATGCATTTCTAGCTTCGAAACCGAGGTCTCATGACGAGACGTCAGATTCCACCTCTAAGAATGCCATCACCACCACCTCAACATTTTGATATGTGTATTATAAATAGCATAATATATGATTGTATTGAATATAGCGATAGTAGTACAGTATCGATAGGGATAGGGGATATAGTTTTAATTCAAAATTAATTAATTGTTTCTAGTGATACTCAGATGTCGAGTGGAGATGCTGAGACCGAAGTAAGAGCCAGTCCTCCTCCTCGACCTCAGCATCTCAAAGGAATGTTCAGAATGAACACACTTGGGAGATAACTTATATCGTTGGGGGGTGCCTTGCCACCCCTTCGAAACTTTGAGCTCCGAGTCGGAGCGCGATATCGTAGACGATACTAGCAGATGGCAGTATGGGCTTAATCCATGCTTCCCAAAGAGGCCAAATCTAACCGTGGTTCGAGCAGGCTACGAAATATTGAATGCCATTCTTCTCCGACACTATGCTGGATCGAAGAGAGATACCAAATGGCAAAGTGGTGATATTGATTCCATCATTGTCACCATTGGGCAAATAGCTGCAGGTTTGAGATTTCCTTTGACAAACCTCGACCATGAAGTCCTAAACCATCTTGATATCTCTCTTGGCCGAGGCATGGGCAACTTCTGGAGGTTAATGCACATTTTTAATTATTACAATGCTCACTTGTATAAATATATGTATAGGACTAGAAGTATTCGGTTATCTGACATCATGAATCATTATAGCTTTGTTGAGGGTACTGTGAAGGGAGTGAGAGACCTCAAAAAATATACCAGGTACTTTTACCCTAAGAAAAGAAATACCGATGGTCTGAAAGGTATAATAAGATAAAACCGTGATAGTGATAGGAACTGGCCACTCTATCCCATCATAGTATCTGGGCGATGGGAATCTGCCGATGCCGAGGCCATACCTCCTTTGAAGCACAAAACTTTCAACCTTACAGGTTTGTTAACTAACCCTAATTTATTTTTGATATGGCATATCGGTTTCTCCCTCTGATCCAATTTCATTTTTTCCTTTGTTGCCAGTTCATAAACCTGCCCTTCCAAAGATCCTTGGGAATTCCCCTAGAGTTCTTGTGCTTCTGAAAAGGACTAAAGAAGAAATAAACACGAGGACCGATGCTGATGTTTATGGTAATCCAACTCCTACCGTTGTCTTGGCAGATATTAAAAAATATATGGCACCATTATACGTTCTCAAAGGTGGTGTCTTAAAATTGGATCAGCACCGAGGTTCTAGGAAAACCCCCGATGCTCTGTCCAAGGTTTCTTACAACCTTGTTCTTCTAATACTTTTAGAAAAGATTTTGCTTCTTTAGAACTTCCTCGTAAAACTCCTCAATGCTATTTTCAATATGTAAATAACGGTTTCATCATGACGGAAGATCGATTCCCCAAAATTAAGCAAGAGGTTCCTAATTTCTATAACTATGCTCTTCTACAAGATGTATTTTATCACCATTCTCTGCTTTATACAGATATGTCTGGTAGAATGAGCAACAGTTTGAGTGGTTTCTTGGCCACTCAAAGGCCAGCTAGAGGTAACTCATCGAAAGCTTCTACTCGAGATAAGGGAACTTACTCCAACGCTGAATAGAAGGAAAAGAAAACATACTGCCGATACTACTACCACTGCACCTCCAGCTGCTACAACCTCGGTACCACAGACTCGTCCACCTTCTTCTTCTCAACCAACTACAACCTCTGCTGTGGATTGCGAGCCACAACTTTATCTCGATAGATCTCGTAATGTTTCTACTTCTGCTTCTCTTTTTGCCGAGACACCGATCCTTGGACTTGGTGAGGTTCTCGTGACTAATACAATTCTTCCTCGGGATAGAGCCATGTTGGCCAAGGTGTCAGCGTGCGAATGCTTCAACATTATGTGTGATTCGCTTGAAAAGGTATGCTTCCACCTGTCATTTATACTTGTATAAATCTTTATAATTGTTTCCCAGCTTTTCTACGTACTTATCCTATTTTGCTGACTTTAGATGAAAGTTGCTGCCATGGTACAGTTTGATGTCGACACGGCTTTGTCTGACCAATTTAGAAAAGAGAATGAAACTTTACAGAAAACTCTTGAGGAAGAGAAAAAACGTAGTGCCCTCCTGACTACCCAACTGGCCTCTGCTGAGAGGAGCAAGAAATCAGTTATTGATGAGGCCAAAAAATTGGCTAGCGAAAAGATTGAGCTGCTGAAACAGATGGAGGGTACTTTGCAAACAATTAAAGCAGATCATGAGAGGGAAAAAATAGGTATTTTAGCCGATGTCTATGCTGAGTGGGCTACCAATATTTCCCAAATGGAATACTGTGTTAAAGTGATGAGGCCAAAAAATTGACTAGCGAAAAGATTGAGCTGTTGAAACGGATGGAGGGTCCTTTGCAAACAATTAAAGCAGATCATGAGAGGGAAAAAACACGTATTCTAGCCTATGTCGATGCTGAGCGGGCTACCAATATTTCCCAAATGGAATACTGTGTTAAAGTGATGAAAAGCTTTAGACCTCATCTGCCCCAAGAACTAATCGACCAATATAAATTGAATACTGGTGATGATCGTGCTTAGCATATTGTCGGCACTAGAGGGTATTGATTTTGACACTATAATGGGAATCTAAAATCTAAATTGCTCCAATTGTGGATAACTTGATACACATTTTTTCTTCTAACTGGTTTTAAGCCTCGTGCATTTGCCACTGTACATGGAAGGATAAATTAAAATTTCTGTAAATATGAGAAAATGGCTGTGTTGCTTCCACCTCCAAAGCATAGTGGATCCACAGATCCACAACCACTCTTCCTGTAATAATAATAAAACACACTAATATTTTTGCTGTCAGAAGCATGTATACAATAATAAAAGCAATTTTTCGATTTTGAGTTCAAGATCAATATCAAGACGATTGATATATGGAAGTAGGTTACAAATTAACTTAGAGATGGGAGGTTTTAAGCTGTTAAGCTAATTTGGTGCTTTGGCGAAACCCAACGTACTTTTTTATTGAGAGAGATAAAAAAAATATATATTTCTGATAAATGAAAAAATATATGTGAAAGTGAGTATTTTTTTCTTCTACTGATATATATATATTTTAACACATGTCAGTTTTCTATTCGCTTGTTACTAGTTGTAAAATGTAAAGTATATAAAGCATATATTTACTTCCTTTTATTAAGGTGTGAAAATAGATTTCTTTTCTATAAGGGGTTTTTTTGTACTATCCCCCCATTGTATGGTTGTGTTTGTGAAAACCTCCCAAAGTAACAATCATCACAAAAGATCTCCCCTTTCGTTTCGATATTGCTAAAGTACCGTTTGCTTTTTTGAAATACCAAATTTACCCTCAAATTAAGTAGTCGTTAAGATTTCACTCCCTTTCATTTATTATCAATGACTTTCTTCATAACCAAAGTCACTCTTCTCACTCTTGTGTTCTAAAATTCTCTCATGGGCGGGGGTTTTGATAAGGTAATTCTAATTCAACTTAATTCATTTCTCATTCTTCCTCCATTATTCATCTTATTATCTTCTTGCATTGGTTCATCTGAACTAGAAAAATGTGTGTATAATCAAAGTTTTTCAATAAGTTTGGGATTTTTTCACAAATAAATTTGGAGGTAAATTTGGTATTTCAAAAAAGCAAACGGTCTATTAGTAGTTTTGAGACGGAATTGGCAGCGGGGTTCTTTTGTGACGATTGTTACTTTCGGGATTTTTTCACAAATGCCACCATACAATGGGGGGTTAGTACAAAAAACCCCTTTCTATAAAGAAAATACGTATTCTCTCGATTTCCTTCATAAGTTTTTGGATTTTTTCCATTGGTGTTACAAAATAGGGTATTTTAACTACAATCCCAGGCCTTGAAATATTTGGGCCTTGTGCAGTTGCATGCCTCGCACACCCCAACTTGTGCTAAAAATAAATATTAGTACTGTTTATGTTATGTTAGGTCCACAGACCACACTTTGTGAGGAGAAACAAATAGTAGTTAATAATGAGGCCCACCTAACTAGATTATTTACACACAATTTATACTTATTTTTGGTAATTGGGTAATCTTTTCTATTAATGTATTATTTTCTAATATGTTTCTTACATACTAGAAATTGCCCTGTGGCTTCGTCACGATGCCCAAACCAATTATAAACATATGATAAGTCAATTCAGTGATACTTAATCATGGCATAGAAGAGTTGATATAAATGACTTCCAATGCTTCTTCATTCTATCGATCAGCTCCATCACTTTTTCACCACTGTCTTGCTATACCAAACTCCTCTTTCCATTTAAAACCATTTGATATGATCAATATCAAGCTAGCTTGTACAACATAAATAAGTTTCATTAAAAGAATATTAATGTTGAGACTACATGAGGAACGTAGTGAATAGCAAGTGTGTGAGGAACTTAAATTTTAATTCCACAATCACATACATACTGGAAAAAAAAAAAAAAAAAAAAAGAAAAAAAAAAAAGACTTTGTTGCACGCTTATCATAATTATTTGTAAAATTTCTTATCAGTTTCAATAAAATTTCCACTTCAAAAAAAAAAAAAAACCCATTTTACCCTTAATAAAAAACAACATGTATGTACTTGAGAACTTAAGATGTGCATTCAAGAGAAAAATATGCAATGATGGCGTACATACTTAATCTGTAATGATCTATCGGAAATCCCTATTAACTTTTGTCCAAAAAGGCTAATTGGAACTCTTTGTTTTCGGGTGATCTTGAACATACCCAACAAAACAATCCTGAACCCCAACTTTAAAATTTAAAAAAAAAAAAAAATTAGACACATTTAGTTTCCTAAATTACCATTCTTTTTTTATTAGACGTACTCAAGATATTTATTGACTAAAACAAGTCATTTACTCTACGTGATTCAGAAGAAAAAGACCGCGATTTTTTTTTTTTTTTTTTTTTTTTTTTCTCCAATAACCTCTTATTCTTTTATCTCATCAATAAACATGCAAACACCCACTTTTGATTTGAATCAATCAGTAATGAGGATGAATACCAACCGAATGAAGATAAAGAAAAAAAAATTCAAAATCAAATTTTAACGAATAGAATCAAAATTTACGAATGAGGATTTAGAAGCGAAAGAAGAACAAAAAAAAAATTGCACAATGGAATCCACAAAATTTGGATTAGATGATAAATCCATAATGGTCACTTCAGAATGTTTTGAAGAAACTAAAGAAAAATACTTCTAGGAAAATTTATAAATAAAAGACGCAGTCACGATGGATTGATGGGAGTTGCGTTACACTGTTATTTGTTGCTTCATCATGATTAGTAAGGGCGTGCTTGTTAAATTTTCCCACTTGAGGGGCAAATATGTAATGGGAAAATATTTTCCCACTTCAAAATTGTTCGGCAAACTAACTAGCGAGAAAATATTGATTTGCCGCTGCTTGTTTCGTCAATGGCAAACGATTGGCAAATTTCATTTGTCAGATTTTCCTCTGCTTGATAACACAAATTTGGCAAACACAACATTCGGCAAATCTACTGTTCAATGAATTCAACCCTAGTTTTGAATCATTAGCTTCTCTCACTCTCTCTCTCTGTGATGTGAAAGTTAGCCGCCTCAACTCTCTCTCAAAGTGGATTTTTATTGTGATTGAATTAACATATTTCGCAAGGAGATTTGGTTCATCTCTTTATTCAATCAAGGTGAGAAATTATCCAGGTTTCACTCATTTTTTTCTTCATTTGAAAAGTTATGTTTCTTACGTATTTTTTATTTTTGTTTTTTGAATGAATTTGTTGTTCTTGGTTGATTAATTGAGAGAATTGTGTTTTGTCGAGAGAAGAGTTTCTCTTTAGTGTGTGTTCTTATTTGATCAATTGTTGATTGATTCCCTTCTTTTGAGTCTGGTTGTCCAAAGACAATAACCATAGTAGCTCACAAGCATCTACTTTGCAATTAGGTCGGGTTTGCGGTCATGTCTTTCTATTGCACGCAAGTGCATCGATTCAAGTTTATCTGTCGGCAGTTTACTGGTGTAGTTGTGTTTCGCTTGTGACTACCCTTGTATCCCATTAGGGACACGGGTTCAATCTCGACAACCAGTTTTACTTTGGTTTTGTAGGGGGTGTATATGCCCCTCTCTCTGTTGGAACTTGTCTCTTTGTTGATATATTACTGACCAAAAACAAACAAAAATGTCGTTTTCCAATAGTATACAAACCTAATCTAGCGTTGGACTATTTTTTATTATTATTATTTTTAATTTGAATGAGTGTCGACAATTTTGTTCCCTCATTTGATTTGTTTTAAGGGCTTATTGTAGATTCCAGACTTCTTGGACAACATTTACCCTTCTAGTCCCCCTCTTAAAGTTTTGTGGTCTTTAAAAATTTTCATGGCTTTATGTCTATGTTACATAACCACGCCATATTTCAAAAAAAATCCCTGTCGGATACGTATCCACGTGTCCGTGTCGGACACACATGGACACATATCATGTGTAATATACCTAAATTTTTATATCTTGCTGTGTCAGACACTTCGTATCCGTGTCGGATATGGACACACGCGTCCGTGTCAATGTAACGTAGCTTTATGTAGATTGCATACTTCTTGGTCAACATTTTTTCATTTATATCTATTCTATTCTTGGGGGTCACGGAACAATCCACAAATCTAAGTCTAATTAATACCACAGTTATTATCATGTGGCTGGTTTATTTTCATCTTGGGTCGAACCAGATCAAATCCTAAAATTATTTCTTCATTTCTGTTCTACGTAATATAGCGTTGAATTGTGGATTGCTTTGATAATTGGAACTATCTACTTTGTTGTTTGTATAGTTGTATTGCTTGCTTGTGTTTTTTGAAGAGTGGGAGAGGAAAAACATGGACCTGACTTTGGTCACGTTATGGACAACAACTTTAGTTAACTATTTGGTTCTTTGTTTTTTTCTTACTACTATGCTCGGCTATATCTTGTTTCACCATTCCGTGTTCGTTTGATGATTCTACTTGATAATGTTGTTTTAATGTATTAGTATCAATAGAGATCACTGGCGATCCTAGTGATGCTATTAGTCCCATTTGGTAATGTTACTAACTAAATTGATAGTAGATGTGCTTAGCAGTCTGCGCCTGCCGGGCAGAAACTTTAGGTCCTGCTCGAGCTCAATTTTGACTTAGAGTTAGATTTCGGTTTCAACTGCCTACACGAAAACACTAACACTACGCGTCTACTTTCAAGTGAACCAAGTGTCATTACTTTTCGTTGTCTGTGCAAGAAGTTGAGAAATATACAAGTTCTACTGTTCAAACTGAAATTCCCATTCCTTTTACTCACATTGATGGTGAATTATGGGAGTTTGGTTTTCAATTCTTATGCACTTAAAAAATGATTGAAGTGTACAGACTCCCCTATTTACATCTTATTGGGGTTAGGCTAAAAATTGGTAGCTTGTTTATTTATTTACTTAAGTCTTTTTATTTACTTGGTTCATTAAGGGTTTTGACTTGTTCGTAAGGGTTTGAGTTGTACATTTGTTTCCCAACCAAAATTACTGGATATTGGACCCAAGTATGCTAGCTTGGTTTTACTTGATATTGGACAGATTGTTTGCAGTGTCAGGGGCTCGTTTAAGATGCTTACCACGACTTGTAGCTTGTTGCCAATTTTCGATCGACTTATATATAAGTATATAACCAGTTACAACTAAGGTATTCTACTTTTTATTATAGATTGAATATGTCAGATTGATCCTTATAGCTAGACATTTTAAATTTTTACTATGGATTAGAGTTGTAGAATTGTAATTTAGATGCTAAACTGTGGTTGATTATCTGTTCAAAAACTTTTACAGATTTTCTTTTTGTTCAGTAGAAGCATTGCTCTCTTTGAATTTTGAAGGAGCGTAGAGTAAAAGGCAAAATTAGGTCTGTCTTTTCAGCGTAACCATGCATGATTTCCTCGTTTCTTCAAAATTTATTTTTGTTCTTGGTTATTAAGGTTTGTTTGACTGTGAATCCCAATCCTGGCCCTCGTGTTAGTGTTGTCCTCAGATTTTTATCTGTTTGGTATATGTTAGTTGCTGGATTTTTGACTATCCACTTCCAATCAATGTTGATTTTTCCTTGACTAGTTTTATCTTTTTTTTCTAAATCTGACACGTTACCCAAAAGTTTGAAGGTCCTGTTAGAAGTGTGAACATTGACGGATTAATTATAGTGTTTTGGAACATTAATTATTTCTGGAGAAACAGTAGTCTTTCATTTTCTAGATATCTACCCATGTTATTTTAGGTAGTCTTTCATTTGAAAAGTTATGTTTCTTCTGTATTTTATTCTTTGCTGTTTTTAAATGAATTTGTTGTTTTTAACGAGCTAATTGACTAAATAGTTAATTAGTTAATCACCAAAGAAGTCGGGAGATCTGTGTACCTTTAGGTTATATGTATTGTTGCAGTCACCAACTCAAAGTCCCAAACATTTGATTTTCTTTCGGGCGTGATGATGTATAATTGCAGACTTGGAAAGCAATGTTGAGAATATATATATATATATATATATATATATATATATATTGGCTATTGTATAGATGATAACAGTAAGCTCCTATGCAGTTAAAGGCGCAAGCGCTGCCTAGTGGGGTCATGCCTAGAGGCTAGGCGACATTAGGTTACAATTTGGAATCATAGGAGTCGTGGATGGCACTCTGCGTATTCAATTAGGTCAGGGGATTCTTAATCCTAGGAGTGAAGCAATTTGGGTACAGACTCAAAAGCCATTTCTCTAATTCAATTAGATGAGATTCAACATGAGGATTAGTAGTTTCAGCCTTATCCCTTTCTTAGGATGCTTTTGAGTTCTATTTGGGTGCCATATTGTAGATTTAATTTGGGTGCCATATTGTAGATTTAATTTGGGTGCCATATTCTTAGGATTCCTCGGGTATTGCTTGAGGATGGCCCGCATACCATTCCTAAGGAATGGAGTGAAGGGGAGGCGCCACACCTTAGTGACAGAGATGCGAAGGTATGAGTACTCTTTGGACAAGAAACAAAGGGCGACATTTGAAATGGAGCTGCCAGCCCGTAGTAACCTTGTCGGGAGTAGGAATCACTCCTTACCCCAAGGAAAAACCCGAACCCACCCCTTAGCAATAGCTCCAGCAGAAAGGATACGTGGGGAAGTCTATACTTAGGGGAAATGCAGCATTAAGAACGGGAAATGCAAATCTCGACATTTCCAAGGAAAGAATTAGTCTAAGGACATTGCTCTTATTTGTCGGGTTTAAGAAACCCGGTGTTGGTGTTTTTGGCATAAAGAGCTTTTCCATTCATAAGAAACCCGGTGTTGATAGCCAGGAATTGGAAACACCAAGGTTGTCGGTGACAGTGGAAAAGAACTAAAAAGCGAAGGAAGATGAGCTGCAAATGTCGGAGATAATAGAGAAATGTGTGGAGTTTAGGTGACAGTAGCGGGTGCTTCCGCAGTTCCGCTCCAAGGTAGTAAGATCCAATAGTATGTTGTTGGCTTATTATGGTAATGTAATTGATAGTATGAATCATATTGTATAAAGGGTACATCTCTGTAAGTTTGGTAGGGTCTTGATACATATGAGTACATGACTGAGTCTGACAAGATAGTTGATGCACAAGCACACATAGGCTTCGGTATTACCCCCCATCGCATAAGCTTATCCTGTGTTCTCAATTTTCGTACTCCAAGGTTGTAGTGAGTCACCCCCCATCCCACATTTTTTTCCTTCCCTCCTGCACTTTCTGTTTTTTTTTTCCTTGTAAGAGTTATAAGAGATTGGCTTCTTCCTTTTTGGCATTTCTAGCCTGCATATATACCACAAGCATTAGTTTTAGGTTTCAATGCTTCACAATTTGTACGTTTACCAACTTTTATAGTTTCTACACACCTTCGGCAATCCGCATTACTCAGTCTCATACCCTAGTCATGTTCATCCTCTATGCTTAGTTCCACTTCCAAGTCACCCTAAGAAAGAAGCCTCGGTTCTCAAAGGGTAGGGGCTACCACTTTTCTCAATCTCTATCCACTCGTCAGGACTGTTGGTCTTGGATTATCTTTAGCAAAATTTTAATCCACCAACATTGTCCTTAGAGATCCTAGTTCTCAGAGTTCAAACAATGAGAAGTTTGAACTATGAAATTTTTTTAGTGTATATGAATAGCCTGTTGGAGTAAGATTGTTTGCATTAGAAGGTGCATAGCTCTAAAAGAATCAAATACTCTAAACTCCCCATGCGACCACCATTTGTACAAGTAGTTGTTGAAAATGTAGCCTAATTTCATGGAATGCATTAAATTTTTAAAAGTTTAGAAATTGTTACTTTGTTGCTGGTTATTCTTTTGTTTTAATATGACATTTTCATGCAAGCATTCCGCTAATAACCATAACCTTTTGCCATGTTATGAATATGTTCTCGTTGCCTACTAACAAAATGTGTGAATTTGGCTTATATTTTAATGGATTATTAATTAATTATTAGTGTATATATAAAATGGTTGTAAGAGTAATTATCATTATTTATACACAATGTTGTTTAGTGTATATATAAAATGGTTGTAAGTGTTAGTTTGATTACTTGTGAAATACGTTGTTCAATTAGTTCACATTTAACTTTTTTTTTCTCGTAGTTATGGCAAGTCGTCAGCATACCCGTTGTTGGTCTCCCACGATGGATAAGATCCTAATTGAATTGTTGTTGGATCATACTGTAAATGGTACGGGCAGAACGTCAAATAATAGGTGGGAGACTGAGACCTTGTCCATGATGGCTAGGGAGTTGAATCAACGATTTAACTCATCAGTTGGGGATGAGAATGTACGTGCTAGGATAAAAACGTTGAAGAGAGATTATATAGCTGTAAAAGAACTTCTCGAGAGTACTGAGTTTGGTTTTTCATACAACCAACAAACCAAGTGTATTGACGCTGATTGTCAAGCATGGGATGCGTATTTCAGGGTAATTTACTTGACTATCTTGTAACAAATTATTACTATGTTTATAACTATAGCGTGCTTGTTAGAAATTGTTTATTGTTATAGGCACATCCATTGTGAGACACCTAAAAGGGAGGATGTTTACCTATATTTTTTGAAGCTTGTGTAATTTTTGGGGATGACTACTCACTTCATACTCGAATGTTTGTGAAAGCTTTGGGCGGTTGTTGGTGACACTCCACAAGCTGCGAAAGTGTACTTGGTGAAAGCTTTGGTGGTACACAAGTTGAGAGTGCTAAAACGTTGGTGGACTTGGTGAACCTTCTGGTGTGGTTGATGATACTACCCCCTCCCTCTCTTCAGTGGAGTATTCATTCCCTGCAGTGGAGTATTCATGGCAGTAGACTTCGTATTTGTTGAAGTGTGTGTTGTTGTGTGTGAAGGGTAGGCGAGTGTGTGTGGTGTGCTGCTGTGTGTGAAGTGTGTGCTGCTGCTGTGTGAAGTGTAGGCGAGTGTGTGAAGTGTGCTATTGGTGGCTTCTGCTGCTGTGTGCTATTGGTGGCTGCTGTTGTGTGAAGTGTGCTATTGGTGGCTGCTGCTACTGTGTGAAGTGTTATTGGTGGCTGCTACTTGCTGTGTGAAGCAAGAAATGGCTACCATTTAATTAATGCTAGATGTAATGGAATGGTATCTAGATGTAATGTTATTAAGAGTCTGAAGCTTTGGAACTGTTGGTACTTTTCATAACCTGAATCATTAAACTAGTGCTCTTTGTTCTAGTTTATGCCATCCGAGTCCTTCACTTCTTAAATGGAGCTTCTAGGTCAACTAGCCTAGACTAGTGCAATTTTCTCTTTATTGGAGCACTATTCAGTCGATTGACTCAATTCTTCTACTGAAGGTAACAGAGATTGGGAGGCTTCCAAATAAAATGCACATGAGTACTCAAATTGGTGCCTGATGTGGACTGCATCAGGATTGTTGGGTGACTTGCTGCAATAGAGTAAATTGCTTTATAAAAATCCATACAATTTACCCATTTATTTTGGATTTAGTTTATGTCTTATCTCTTGGTTGCGAATGTTGGTGTTACAGATGTTAGTGAAGAAGTTAGAGAAACTAACAAAAGTATTCAAGGTTGAAATTATGAAGATGTGAAGGGGAGTTGTAATATCAGAAATCTCTAATAAGTATAAGAGATGGTTGGATGCATGGGACGGAAATCTCTAAGTTTGTAAGGAAATGAATAAACTTGAGTAAATTGTTCAATCATCAGTGGTAAGTAGACCAAGTTTCGAGCAGGGCAAGTGTGGGTGGTTGATGAGTTGAGATTCTATTAGAATAATAGCAGGACATTGTTCAACTGCTTATTCATCAATCATAAAGACAGACTTGTATAAATAAAAATTGAGAGGCTTATCAAAACAAAAGACATACAAAGTGGGGCTTGTACCTTGAGCAGACACAAGTTCATTGATCTATAAGCATCCATGAGAACCGAAAATACATATGAAACTTGTGCATCTCGAAAATACATATAGGCAAAGTGACTTTTCGTTGCTACATGAATTTAGCATTGTAAGCAAAATCAAAACAGGGAACAAACGGGTGAATGTCGCTGTTACTTGTGTCTCTGATTCTGTGCAGACTGATTAAGCTGGGATGCAAGTTCAAATGTAGATTTAATTAATAAATTACAATGCATGAACAAAGACGAATACAAAATAAAATATCCTTACATCAACAAAGATGAAAATATATAAGTACAACCTTAAACGAACAAAGATAACTTAATACTTGGTTCAAAGTCTTTAAATTACAACGCATTCGACTACAACACGAAAAGTAACTTAATCATAACAGCAATTAAAACAACTAAAAACACAACTATCAAATACCGGATGTACACCCAATCATCACGTTGCTCAACCACATTATGTCCCATTTTCTCTATTGGTGCATTTGGAATGTCAGAAGGTTTCATAGCAATTTGGGGAGTTGCAATCATCGTCTGGGTCTCTTCGACGGGTCGAATGCACCTACTTAGAATAGATGTGGTAGACATTCTACGCCTAAGGTGAGCGGCCAACTTTTCTTCGGCTTCTTTTATGGACGGGCATCCATAGAACTCCGCATTTTTATAGCCTTTTACTTGAGTTTTACAATCTTCCCAATCTTTGTAAACTCCACGAGTGAAGCCTTCGAGGACTACATAGCAAAAATGCCTCCCCATATCTGTATCACAAATCTAATGTTAAATTTGAAACTAAACATATGTACGTGGACTATCACCATCAATGGCATTCAAAAGCCACATAAACTACCAAGTTCTAGTATCCAAGAGCGGATAAAATACCAAGTTCTAGAACGGATAAAATACCAAGTTCTAGTATCCAAAAGCCACATACATTCATACATATACTAAGTTCTAATTCAAACACTCATACACTACACACTATATTCAAAACTTGAGACGTGATGGACCAACCAACTATATTCTATTTACTAAAACCAACTATAAAACATCACATTATAGAAAAAATTCGGCAGAGTCTCCTTTGTATTTCTGACATTTCATATGCACACATCCTGTCTTAACCTGAAAATCCAATAAATATACATCCAAGGCTTATATAAAACCTCATGTCTCAGTCATAAACCCAAGAATTAAACCAACTTAAATCAAAACCCCAAGTCACATATACAAACAATTATTTCAAAAAGTTTACTATCATTGCTCCTAACTCAACTCACACGATTCCCAGTTCTTGTGCTAAAAGCACCGTCACTTTCGATCCCGTGTCGAGGAAGAGTTTCCTAGTGAGCTGGTAGAAACCTATCCTCGTATCAAAAGAAAACTACATAAATTGTATTCTTAAACAACCAGACATCAAGCCTTATATAAAAGACAGCACAATAACCAACGTTAATCTATATAAAAGACATGCATTAATACATATAGTTAATTCTAATTCTAAATATCATACATATAGCGAATTCTAAATCAAAATATAATTCTAAGATATCCAAAAGACACAAGTTAACGGCCTACATTCTATTACTCGATCTATTTCCCTGACTGCTCAAGCTTTCTCATAAGCCACGAATACTTCAACTGAGGATTACGTATCCCCAAAAAGAACTTAAGCAAGGCCTCATTCTCTACCAACAAATCAAGGGCCCTCAACATGAGATCAGGTTCCATGTTAGGAAGTTCTTCTAAAGCAGCGATTAACAAGGTGGAAGGGTCAACAGGAGTGAAGGCATTAGTTAGTTGACGCACTGCCTCGGTCAACTCCTTGAAATCTGGGGGTGGAGGCATGGCCTCAAGACCAAGACGAGACCTCTTGCGCTTCACTAAAGGAGGGGTAGTAATGCGCCGACTACCAGCTTGTGTAGAATCACCAACTACAAAGCTTTCACCAGGTGAACTATCACCATCATTGGCATTAGGATGTGGACTTGGAGGCTGACTTGACTCTTCCTCTGTATTCTCTGCCCCTTCATCTCCAACTTCTTCATCTAGAATCACTACTTCCTCATCATCGTGCCCAGCATTGCCCCCTTCCCCAGTTGCCACATCACTCCCAAATACAATACAAGCTTCCTCAAAATGAGGAAACATCTTCTTTCGTAGAGTCCTCGCTATATGATGGGCCTATAACAATAATCAATTGCTTAGAAGATATTGTAATAATAAGCAATTACAAGTTAGTAAAATATATTACCTTGCAATACTCTTCTCATGCCACATGATCAGCATCAATACATTTGGTTTGTAGGTTGTACGAAAAACCAAAACCACTAGCCTCGACAGCCGCCTTGGCAGCAAGGTAATCTTTCTTCATTGTTTTCAGCCTAGAACGTACATTGTCATTCCCGATTGACATATTCAATCGTTGATTCACAACCTCAAAGAACCCTTTTTTAAGGTCTCGGGCTTCCACCCATTGTCCGACTTCCTACCTAAACCATTTAAAGTCTTTTCTAACAAGACTTCGATTAAGATCTCATCCATTGAGGGGTACCAACGAATTTGCTTATGCCTGGGAACAGGTGGTTTGGTCACCTCACCGTCACTAACCACACCCTTACCCTTGGATGAGTTGCCCGCCCGCCTAGCCATAACTGTAAAAAATATCATTAAAATACAAACAAAGAAATAAAAAAAACAATATCAAATTCATTAATAACTAACAACCTCTAATAAGTATTCATTAAACAAATTCATAGATAACAATATCCATTAAAAACCATAATTAATACAAGCACCAATTCACTAATAAAAATTCACATTAAAAAAACAACGTAATCCATTATAAAAGATAATTAAAACACCATCACATATTTAATGTGGTCCCATGGTATCTTGCCACATCATTAAAGCCAAAGCATCTCTCCAATTTGTCCAACCGTGGGCAGGTACCATATCAATTGGTACTTGTTGGTCTTCATTACCATTAGTGTCATCCTCATTAATGCCCGCATCCCCATTTTCCTCATCCGAGCTCAATTCTTCATCGGTTAACATACTGTCTGGGTTTTCCTCCCTCAAGAAATTATGGATAGCACAACATGCAAGGATTACTTTCGTATGTACACTCGTATCATAATGAGGAGCATGCCTAAGACATGCAAAACGTTTCTTCAACAACCCGATTGTTCTTTCAACAACCATACGCAATGACGAATGCCTAAAATTATATAACTCTTTGTAATCTTGAGCATCCTCTGTGCCTATGTCACGGAGATGATATCGCGTGCCACGAAAGGGTGTGAGGAATCCCGGGACTAATGCGAAACCAGCATCCGCAAGATAGTACTTCGATCCTGGGACGATGTAAGGTTGTAGTTTAGTATATGACATTTTTATGTGCTAAGATAGATTACAATTATAAACCTTGACATACCAGTGGGTAGAGTAAGTTTGTGCCTGTATGAGATCTCGGCACTCCTCAAGACTCGACCATCATGGGCAGAACCCTCCCATCCAGCAAGTACATAAGTAAACTTCATGTCAAATGTACAGGCAACCAACACATTTTGGCTGACGACACCCTTTCTATTACGATATCTACCCTGGTCTTCCACATCTACTTTGGTAGCAATGTGAGTACCATCAATAGCACCCACAGCGTCCTAAAACCAAAAATGGTTGTTAACGGCAATTTTATAAGTAAAAAGTTTAATAGAATGGACATACACATGCTTCTATATCTCTCTAACCTGAAAATACTGATGCCATTCTTTTGTTTTCGAGCACTGCTTAGGAGAGTTTTCAGCGGTAGCATTATTGACCACTTCTCTATATAACCTCAAAACCACTTCCAATACCACATGGAAATAACGATGAACTGTTTCACATGAGCGGAAGAATTGTAACTCAATATTTCGTTGTCGCATGTCATGCCCAATTGTGTACAAGAAATACGCGACTTGCTCCTCGACTGACAGATACCGGCTATCATTAAGACCAAGTCCGCGCAAACGGAGGCAGAAGCGACGAAACATTTCTCTATTCATCCTCAACATATTATGACAATAGCGGTCACTGTCCATATAAAACCTCCTCAACACAACACTCCGTTGCAGATCCATATTCCTACGCGGAGCCCTAGGTGCGGTGTGCTCAGATAGCTCTAACAATCCTACGCCTAGTCATATATATCCTATACCACCAATCGTAGTATGCCATCACAACTTGAGCAATAACAACAACCACCAAAGTCGCGACTGCCCTACGCTCACGTGTAGTTCTCCTCATTCTACACAAATTCATAAAGTGTAATAATAAGTAACAACTAAAATATCCACAAAGTCGAGATACAAATACATATATACGAAATGACTAGCAACAAGCCGCATGCATAGGCAGGTAGCAGGAGCACACACCACTTGACACACACACACAAACTATCCTACAGGAGCATTCAAAGAGTCCCATTGTACACATGAAAAGCAAGACAATGCGGTCTAAGTGCAAGTGTCAGTAGTGGCCAATATCTGAAAAATAAGTTTTTCATGTAAATAGCTATGGTAAGGCCAAACTCCAAAATCAAAACCTATGGACATGGACCTATAGTAAGGCCAAGCTCCAAAATCAATAGCTAACATCGGTTTGATCAACTGAACACAACACAATCTGAACAAGTATTTACACTAACTCGCGATTCCTATCCAATCTGCACCCCGACCCCCTTCGGACCCCATTCTTCCATCAATTTCCTCAACGTACTTTTGAATCTCATCCCACATACTTCTACATACTAACCTAGAAGTAGTAGCAGAGGCAGCACACACACACACCTAACTCTACCAGCAGCAGCAGCCACCACCAACTCCACCAAAGATCCCACAGTAGTGAATACTTGACCACCGGCATCCTTGACCAACTTAGGTCATGGCTTAATTTCATGTCCGAGTGCTGGTTCGATTCACTTGTTGAATCCAAGCATTAAGCATCACTTTTCCAGCGATTGAAAGTTAGGAAGGAGGGGCAATTGTTCTCACCACGACCAAATTTTGAAAATGAAATTCGAACAAAAAAAACCTAAGGACAACCTATTTGCTAAGATTCTTTGGACCCATAAGTGGGCTACACTTCTAATCAAGATTCAAAATTTGAAACATTAAGCCTCGTTATTAATCCTCAACTTCCACCACCTCCTTTTGATCCTTGTTCTACCATGGCTACATGACATATTTATGGATGATGGGTTTGAGGGGGCACCTCAAACCCAACTTTAACTTCATGTCAAATTATGACCCCTTCCTCGTAGCTCCTCTAATTCTTTCTGTTCTTTAGTCAATAAAACATATATCTATTCCCATGAAATTGTTAGCTAAACTTTAACAAGAAGCAAATGTTAGCTAATTACAAGCCCACAACGAACCCAGATACAAGAAGTGGCTTATAATACTAGAGTATCCCTACTACTAATTCCAATAGAGATTCTTCTAACGAATCTTTCCTTTGTGGTTCTTCGAATCGATCTCGAAGTCACTTTATGGGACTTTCCCTACTGGTTAGCGACTCAAGTATTCAGCTGAGATAATACTAGATTATTAGTCAATTAGCGTGTTAACGATAGAATCGAAATGAGAAAATATTTTATGCAAAGGGCATGTCGACTCTAAGTTTGGCATGTGCTCTTGAATTGGTTACCTATCCACGGGTTTGGTAGGCACATCCCTTTTCTTTCTTGACAGAATAAATAAATACATAACAATGAGTAACTATCAAACAGCAAGTAATACTCATATCCTTTACAGCAAAAAAGAAGAAATAAGCCTTGCGGTGAGATTGCGTTCCACACTCATGAGCGGATTTTTTTATTCGACTTTATAACTTGAGACGACCTTTGTCCATCTATACAAGTTCACACTGAAGAGCTTAACCTTCTTTTTGTAAGACTCAATACATTTGCTTCAATATTGAGACATTAATGGCTTACATCCAAAGATTCAAGTTGATTAGCTAGGGTGTTTAAGCGATCTTGTTTGTCCGGTGAACTCTTAGTTAGAGGGAAGCAAAGCATTGTTAGTGAACTAGGATTGTCTATGAACAACTCTGCTATCATCCATAATCATTCAAATGACCAGTTTGGAAATCTATGGTGCAAGAATCAGCAGGAAATGAATATAGCAAAATTAATAGAGATCGATGAACAATCCTTAGCATTTGAGGCTTCGGGTTGGAGATCTGAGAGATGGCTGCATGGCTGCATCGATCATTCACCATTAATATGAGAACGTGTTGAAGTACCAAATATTCATAGTATTCAGTTTAGATTCAATATATCTTTGGGGCCTGGCCAAAGCATGAGGGATTTATGAAACTTGTTCAGGAAAGCTAGATTGAACCGTTTTACGTTTATAGTTTGGAGTTTCCTCACTATATCTACTTTAGATTTAACTCATTTAAGTGATTTTGCTCTTCAATGGTACCACCCATGATTTAGTGGTTGAGAATCAATAGGACCTACAGTTAGAATAAATTCTTGCTAAACAACATATATAAGAATTATAACTACGATAAGCAAATTTATCTTGTTTTCTTTCATTTTACGAATATGTTAGAACCAAACTTGGCATTTCTAACCAACTAACTACAAATCCCAAACCTTGATCTCAGTAAGGGCCAATGGAGCCTCTTCAATATGAGATAAGGCAAACTATTCCAATTCAAAAACCATGACTAAAGTACTTGATCAACTCCATGATGCTACTTTTTCCTTGTAAGTTCAAGGGTAAGTGACCAGATTTTTCTTGCAATGCACAAGATTTTTCTTGCAATGCCTCAGTGGATTCAGATCCTTGATTACGCAGATTCGTATGCCTATGAGAGACTACGGAGGGACTTTCGATTTCCATTTTGCGGTCCCCCCCCCCCCGATTGGCTAGGGCTTTCTATTTCATTACCTAAAATCGCATAAATACGATCACGAAGTTATTTCGAGTTCGTGAATCAATTCAGCGGACCAGGAAAGGATCTATCACCTATATATGTGAAAATGCTCCGCCTTACAGCCTTGCTTCCCAGGGTATCCTGCTTCTTGACATTTGAAATCAAAGAAAGAAGGACGATAAGGCAAACTTTTCAATTTTGGAAATGTAAATATGCGGGGATATATAATATTATGAGATTGATTAACCTAATCGGTTGGTCATGTTCTTTTCGGAAGAGACTAGCTGGATGCTGTTGGCCAAGTATTTGGACTCTACACCGGCTCCATTCTAACAATTCAATCTTTTTCTTTTTCTGCAGGAAAGGAAGACATGGGGCTCATCCAATTCCGTGGGTCTCCCTGACGCCCTCTCTCTCCCAAAAGATAGCACGAGAGGTTACGATCCTCACCCATGCCATTGAAGCCGGTCAACCATCGAGTGGCTTAGCGAAAGCACCGCTTGAAGTCGGAAAGCTAAGATTCCACTAAAGAAATAGCTGCATAGGTTTAGCAGCCCTTACTTCATGTGTAGCTTGCATTGAGGTACACATGAATTCACTCCCCACTCCAAGAAGTGCGCGACTCAATGTCAACTTCAACTAACGCCGAACCTTGCTTGGAACGAGCAAATTCCTTGCGCCAAGTTATGCCGAATGAACTCTTACCGATATTTTTTTTAATCGATCGCCCCCGACTTGGCGGGGAACCTAGTCCCTTCTTGTGACAACGAAGAGAAGGAATTGCCTTTTTCCTCTCTTTTTCGCCTTTCGCTGGTCAAAGCAAAAAATCCACTACCGATTAAGATTTCCACGAAAAAAACTGCTAGTTGAAGATCGGTCCGGTTCGCTTCGATGACGCAAACTACTCTATTCGAAGTGGGGACCGAGGTCGACAGAGTTCGAGAGGAAAGCCCGTGTGACCATTGACTGTGAAATTAGAGCTTTGATTAAAGAGGCCCTCTTCTTCTCATCATATTACGATACAAGGGCTGGCTCAGTATGAGGCTCGTCTTTCGCAGAGCAAGTCCGGTCTTGTTTTCCACTCACCGAAGATTCTATCTACAAAAGAAGGTCAACGGGGATACTAAAGTAGCTCTCAATCCGACACCAGCGTAGAAAAGGGAAGTCGCGCCTCCTGCGCCCCATGGGCAAGAACAAGCTTCTTTTAGGTGTAGTGTAGTCGCATCCGTAGTTTGCAAGGTGAGGTCGTCTTTCTTTCCGGCCGCCATACGGTTCAACCAAGAGGAGGCGTTATCTATGTAATTACGGTCTTTATTGGCCGTTGTTCCGGTCGAATTCTATGGCGGCTGGAAAGAAAGACGACCTCACCTAGCAAACCACGGATGCTGACTACACTACACCTATAAAAAAGAAGCTTGTTCTTGCCCACGGGCACAAGAGCACTTCGAGGAGCGATTATCTATGTAATTACGGTCTTTGTTGGCGTTGTTCGGTCGAGCACTCTCGCGATTCGGGTCGATAAAAAGCATCAACATTACATCTATGGAAAATCGGCGTGGTGCCTAAAAGGTGTCTGACTAAAAGATTCGTTCTCTCTTTATCATAACAAGACTATTTATTCCCTTCCCAGTTTTAGATTCGATGTGTGTTCGTTTTCAACAATATTTCTCCTAATCATATATTCTCGCTTCTCATGTATGTTATCATCAAAGTGTTTTAACAAACCACAGACACAAAAGTTGAGATGATAAGAGGACACAATTAATCAAGTCCGAATAAAAAAAAACAAATAATCAAAAACAAAATAGTCAACACCCAACAAGCAGATCAACAACAAGAAAAAATATATATATCAAGCTATAATAACTAGTAAAAATTACCTCAATGCTTTCTTTGGTAAAACAGATTAGTAGATTCAGGAACACCACCAATATTTCTTCCAATCTTCTTACAAACCGTGCGAATCTCTACACAAACCTTGAAATCACAGTTATTAAAATCGATTTTTTCTGAAAAAAATCAAAAGAGAAAGAGAAAAAACAGAGTTAAGGGCGCTAACCGAGAGAAAGTGAGTATGAAAGAAGAGAGTGAGTACGAGGGATTACGCGACCTAGGGTTGATCAAATTTGGCAAATGAAGTGGGAAAATTTTGGGCGATTTTCTTGTGGCAAAATATATCCATCTCCGAGATGGATAAAATTTTCTTGCTTCAAGCGGGAAAATTGGGTCACGTGACATATTTGCCGGCAAATCACAAAAAAGTTTGCCAGGTCTTAAAATGCTACCAAGCAGCGGCAAATATGTGTTTAAGTGGGAAAATCTGGATTTGCCAGCGGGAAAATGGGTTATCAAGCAGGCCCTAAATGAATAATTATTTAGGCCAAGATGGAGGGACTCCTCATTCCAGAAAGCCTCGTCAAATTCACAATTATAACAAGTTGGGGGTGTGCCTTTAGCTCATGTACCAAAATGGTATGCGAAATTGTCTTGTGCTTTCAACAATACAACATCGCCTCTGGAGTTATTGTTGCTTTGAACTCAATTCCATGGTATCTCTAAACAAACCACAGCGAACCTTAACCCCTTCAAAAAAATTTGAACACCTCAATTATACATGTTTTATTATACTACGTACTTGCACCCATCTCACATGTACATATACAACCATCAATAGGACTGACATGCCCTATAATTTAACCAATAGAATAGTAAAAACAAACTATAAAAATCATATCATCCTGCCATCTATGATTCAAGAATTTAAAGTTCCTTCCCATTGTTTTATGTATAGAGAAAAACAACTTACGAACCAATAACTATCAAAGAAAACAAATATGGTCAAATAGGGGAGATACATGTATTGATATGTGTGTGTCAATGATTACCATAAATGTTGAATTTATTAGGCCTTTTTTTAAACAAGAAGCATCCTTGCAGTTTGAAGAAACTTGTTACAGTCTTATAGAAACGAAAGATTACATATCTCTAAAGACTGTGGATGGCTTTTGTCATCGGCGACAAACATATGAGTAGAGCTGTTAATCTCTATCCAACTGCAACCCGGTATTTTCTGAACTCGTCTAGTCTTCATCAAGTTTCTAACTTTTGTGACACTCTCCCACTGGCCGGCATCACCATGAACATTTGCTAATAACATGTAATAACCAGAGTTCTGTGGGTCCAACTCAAAGATATGTTTTGCAGCAATCTCAGCAAATTCCACATTGCCGTGGACCCTACAAGCTCCTAGCAATGCTCCCCAAATACCTGCATCTATATCAAAAGGAATGCTCTTTATGATTTTCATAGCTTCATCCCGCCCAGCACGTCCAAACAAATCAACTATGCATGCATAATGCTCCATCCTAGCCACTATTCCATAATCGTCAGTCATAGAATGTAAGTAACCATAACCCTCGTCAACATGACCACAAGCAGATATTATAGCAAGAAAAGTTACATGGTCTGGTTGAATCCAATTTTTCAGCATTTTATGGAACAACTCAACTGCATTGCTAACAAAACCATGGATTCCATAAGCAGCAATCATGCTATTCCAAGATAGTTCATTCTTCTCTTTCATCGAGTCAAAGACGCGGCGTGCAAGAACCAACTCCCCACACTTACCATACATGTCTATAAGAGCACTCTCGGCAAACAGGTCAGATTTTAAGGAACCTTTCACCAAGAAACCATGAACTTCTTTCCCATAGTGGAGAGCTGATATGCACACACTAAACTAGAAATGAAAATATGTATGCTCTACGTAAACCAAAACGAACTAGCAGGATTGATGCAAGTTCGGGCAACTCATTTGATCTCGAGTAGATTGGATTACTGGTACTGTGTAGTAGACATGAAATCAAATTCTATACACAGGGTTTTAAACTCGATGAGCGAATTCACGCTACAGTTCTAGAGACTTTTGCAACACTGGAAGACATTAAATCAGGCCTGAACCAAGAAATCTTACAGTCCGTTTGGAAAGCTAACTACGTACTAGTCTACTACTACTACTGGGACAAGTATTTGTAAGCGGAAAAACTAACAAAAACATGTACCCGGCAGTAGAGGTATTATCAAGAATTACACAATAATGTTAAGATCTTTCCCTAAATATTTGCAGAAAAAACTGTTAAAGCAGCATTCACAATACTGACCATGTCAACACCAGCATTAATACATTATTGACTACGCTCAATTCATACAACAGACCCAATTCCTTTTTGTAAGGCTCGTAAGATTATTATTATTATTTATTTATTTATTTATTTATTTATTTATTTATTTATTATTATTTTTTGGTGTAGAAGATACAGCGCAGGATGAACAAGAATGCCAAAAGAAACTTTCACTAATAAAATGGTACAAATAGACGTGTCGTTATTTTGTTTTTCTTTTTTTTAATCATTTTGCCCTTATGGAAAATACTCCAAAAATATATGGGAGATATTATTGGATTTAGGCAGTTATTGGGGTATGACAAAAATTTATGTTAGTTATGGGGCATGGGAGTGTTTTGTTGGGTATGTCCAAGATCACCCTTGTTTTCATCAATTCATCTTAAGTAAACACCTAATAAATATTATTGGTGTAAATTTAGTAAGTGTTTGTTTCATTCCATCTTAAACACCTATCAAATATTCTTTTTTCAATTTGAGTTTTGTTTCGATTTTGTGTTCTAAATTTTTGGTGTAAATTAAGTAAGTGTTTGTTTCTATCTTAAACACCTACTAACTATTATTTTGGATTCATTAAACAAACGATCCCATACAAAACTCGGGACATTAAATTAGAGTTGAGCCATAAATTAACTTTCTCAAATTAATTATAGACCTCCAGGCTCCAGTTAACTCTTAAATTCCTCGAGATTAGTATTCTCTGTTATGTTAAGTTATGGACCACATAAATCATTCCTGCTAGAAATTATTTGGTAATCTAATTTGGTATCAATCTAAATTTAATTAAACGTTAACTTACACATATATAAATATTTTAATTTGATGTACAATTCAAACGATTGTGTACAAAACTGTGTAGTATGCTTGCTTTAATTTGAAAATATGATGTATAGTTTGGAATCTAATTTGGATGTATAGATGTTTAATTTGGTAATCTAATTTTGTAACTATTAAGGAAAAATTGTATAGTTTGGAATCTAATTTGGATGTATAGATGTTTAATTTGGTAATCTAATTTTGAAACTATTAAGAAAAAATTGTATAGTTTTTGTCTGAGAAAAACTTTGCTCCTAGGCACTTAGGAGCGAAAAGTCTTCTAAGCACCCATCCACCATCTTGTTAACTATTGATTAACTATGGTTAATTAAAATCTAACCAAAATTTGTTTTATTCTCTCTCCAAATCATTCAAATTTTCTCTCAACAAATTTTTCATTTTTTCCGTGTTTCTATTAAAAAGGAAATTTTTTTATTAATTTCAATTAAAAATTAAAAATTTGTAAATAAATTATTAATTGTGTTGCAAATTTTCAAGAGGTTCTCCTTCATTTAATTACAACACAAATTTCTCAAATTTATTTTGTATTGGTTATTACCATCAATATTTTGGGTTGTAATAAAGTTGCAATTTGTAATTGCATTTACGTTTTTTTTTAAGAATTATGAAAAAATTTAAGAGTTTTTTTTTTTTATAAAGTTAATGTAGTTTTCATTTTATTTTATAAGGTTATTTTCTACACAAATCTTTCTTTTTTGTGTTTCCGTAAAAAAAAAATAAAATAAAATAAATTATTAATTTCAATTAAAAATTAAAAATTGCACAAAATTTTATTATAAAAAAAAGCAACACAAAATTAAAAATTTAAACTCCCCCGATTTATCAGATTTTGGAGTCCTAAATTATACTATTTGTATACATATCTTGAGACAATATATTATATCTAAGTCATAAATTAACTTTGGGAGTTTCAAAGCGAGAAAAGGGAGACAGAGAGAGCCATCATTGTGTTCCACTTGTACAATTTAAATTATTCCATACCAATTACATTAAGCCATGTCTTGGATCTTGATAAATAATCATGAACTACTTCAATTAACAGTCTCAGATTTTTGTCCTGGATTAGGAACATTCTTGTACTTGTAAAACATTGCACAGGTTATATAGTAAGCAAAGTTTGTGCAACCTATTACAACCAACAACCAAAACACTTTATCTATTCTCCCTTCATTTATATTATTTGGTAACCAACCAGTAACCCTTTGAATCAAGTTTACCAAAACTGTACTTAAATAGTACCCAGAAGCAATTACCACTGAGATCATAGCAGTTGCAGTACTTCGAAGGGATATTGGAAATTCTTGGTAATATAATGCCACCTGACCAGGAAAATGAAAGGCTTCACCAACACCTATAATTGCCAGTGGTGGTACTAACCAGAAAGCAGACATTGGTACAATTGAATTTGGCTGGTGTGTGAGGTTGTGGGACCGAACCTTATGAAGTCTCCTCGTCTCGACTAGAGCTGACAAAGCCATGCCTACAATGTTGAGTACATGACCTATTCCAATACGTTGGAGCGGCCTCAGAGGGCGGCGTGCCAACTTTTGCCAGATAGGAAAGAGATAGCAATCCATGATAGAGAGTGAGATGACAGTAGATAATAAGGTGAAAACAAGAAAAGTACCAGCTGGGATATTGATGTGGGGCCCGAGGTGACGGTCCATGCTTAATGCTTGAAGGACCATTAGGGCATTTTGTATACCTATTGGGGTGCTAACGAAAACACCAGTTGCCCATAAAGGGAAGATACTTATTAGGCTCTTGAAATCTTCAACTTGTTGCACCGTGCACAAGCTCCATGATTCGGTTGGTGGCTCATCTTGCGTTTCATTTTTCAGTGCTGCACGGTTTAAAAACCTGCATGAATTGCAAGATTGCAGTTAGAAAGAAATTTAGGAGAATAATTGTCGTACCCAATTTCTAACGTTCACCAAAAAAAAGAAAACAATGTTTTTTGTAGTGATAGTCGCTCATAAATGCCATGATCTTTATGAACAACCAATTTCACGACTGTTTTAAATAAATTTCGTTTGAAAATATATTTTGTACTCTATACTTGGAAAATCTATTTTGTATTCTATATACTTAACAATTCTCAGTGGTACCATACAAATACTTTCGACTAATCAGCTTATTAGTTCCACCTAAGGGTGTTCATTTGGACCCGAAAACCGACAAGAAAAATCGATAAAAAACTGATCTGCATTCGGATAAAACCTGAACCTGAAACCTCCCCGACATATAATAGGTTAGGGTTCGGTGGGAATTTAATACCCTAGGGATATCTGAACCCGATCCTTACCTTTAACCCGAAACCCGACAATAAAAAATTTGGTTTGCATAGACTGTTAGAAACTAGGGTATGCCCGTGCCTACGGCCCGCGAGACCTCGACACGCTTGCCGTGCTATTCGACAACTCGTTGCGCCTTCGGCGCAAGGCGTATGCATGCCATCGGCACGAAACAACTCATCATGCCTTCGACGTGAAACAACTCGTCGTGCCTTTGGCGCAATACCAACCCAATTGCCCATTAGCCCAATAGCATCAATTGGGTCAGCCAATGATGCAATACCATGTCAAATTTGGAGGCCCAACAATTTATAAGTTCATAGTATTGTTGACTTTTGGCTGATTTTTAGATAGATCCCATAGTATTGATTGCACTTAACAAAATTGCACAAACCCACTAAACACTTGGATCTACCAAGTCATATTTTGGTGAGAATAATTACCTAATATTGGATGGAGCCTTTCCAGCCTACACTTCCCTATTTTGTTAGATAGAAAAAGATGTTTGGTTTTGTTACGGTAAAGGCTAGCCATTTCCACCCACTAAAAAGGTTAACCGTTTATGAGGATAACTAGGAACCACACTTGGTCTCCACCCACTTTAAAAGCAACGACATATGAGGTCATGAGGATAAGTGGTTGACCAGTTAAGCTCCCTTCGACATAGTACTGAACATATGAGGTCATCACGTCCAAATCATATATAGTTATCAGTCCAAATCATTTGACATAAGCTATCATAAACTAGTTGACTGGTTCAAACAAAAGATCGATCACGCTGTTAGGAAGGTGGAGTAGCTATTGTTATCGCTCGAAGTTGAGAACCCAGTCTTCCACCTTGTCTGATTTGTGAAGATGAGGGTATGTTGAGGTGCAATTTTGAGCCACCATCTTCCATCCCTTTCTTCTGTTCTCCGATCTGGTTTTTTTGGGTTTTAAAGAGCCGGGTTTAAATTGGGTTACCCGAACCGGAAACCGAAACCGAAACCGACGGAGTGCCGGACCCAGTTGGATATAGGATATGTTTGAGGTTTTGGGAGGTGCTTTCCTCTTTATACCCTAACCCGAATTATCGGTAATCCGAACCGATCAAAAACTGAGTTTTCGAAGATAACCGAAACCCGCCCAAAACCCGAACAAAATACCCGCACCGAACCGAACCCGACAAAATCCGAACCCGAACCCAAACAGAAATATATAAGATATGGTTTGGTCACACTCTCTAAACCCGGCTCGATCCGATAATTTAGCCCTAAATCCGTTAAAAGGGCTAAAAAACCCGAAACCGAACTCATATCGAAATCGAACCCCAAATCCGGTTTCAATTGCATACTACTAATCTTATATAAAAGAATGAGTTAGATAAATATTTGGATTATGATCTCATTTATGTTTACAATGATGAATTATTTAATATATTGGATTATGAAAAATTTTATGTCGAGATTTTCAATTTTTTCAGCAATTGCACGTGATCATGTGTCTATAGTTCATTCTGAGTTCATCTATTTTTAAATCATATCAAATAATTATGTCCGAGTATAGGTGATAATTACTTCTAAGTTCATTAGAAATTTTATTTTGTTTGAAGGATTGGTGGATAGTCGAAGAAGGAATAAAATGTAGATATATATTTCAAATAAAATTTCTTATCGTCTTCTTTCTTCATTTATACCGGGCTTTATCCTATCCGAAATCCAAATCTGGGCCCGATGGGTACCCGAAATATAGAGTTAGGGTGGGGTTTGGTCACACTTCTCAACAAAATACCCGACTCCAAACCCGACTCGTTAAAAACCGGTTCAGGTTTGGATAACCCGATATCCGTTCAAAACTTGAAAATTCGGGTTCAGGTCGGGTCGGGTACCCATTTCGACATCTCTAGTTAAAGCTGTCAATGGATCGGTTTAGGTTGGGTTATAGAAAATCTGAACCCAAACTGATAAGAAAATTAGAAATCCGAAACCGAACCGAATCGATAATATTATTTTTCATCTGAAACCAAACCCAACCGATAAGATATATTATAATCTGAAACCGAACCGATCCGAACCGAAAACTATAAAATCAATTAAATCCTAAATTAAATAAATTAATAAACATATACAAAATTAATCATAAATATTACTAAAATGTCATCTTATCGGTTCGAATTCATATCGGTTCGGTGGAAGACAAACCCAAAACTAAACCAATATCTTATCGATTCGGTTTAGTTTCTGATCGGTAGAGAACAAACAAAATTATCAAAACCCAAACTATTTTTATCGGTTTAGTTCGGATCGGTTATGGAAACCATTGACTTTGAAATACTAATTTACTTATATGAATAACTAAACACGCACACTAATAAAATATAGAAATAGATTACTATTTTGCAGTTCAGAGCATGGCCCAAAATATCTCCGAGATATCTGATATCTCACCGATATATCTCGGTAAATTGGTACACCGATATCGATATTTCCGACATATATCCACCGAATATTAAACCCCTTTTTTTCCGAGATATATCGGAATTTTCGATATGAAACTTTATATCGCCGATATAATCGATATTTCCGATATAATCGATATATATCGGTTGACTTTTTGACCATTTTTAAATATAAATCCGATATTTCCAATATATTTCTGATATTTCCAATATTATATTTCTGATATATTCGATATTTCCAATATTTTAAATAGTTTGGACTGGTCACCAAAAAAACCGATATATTCGATATATATCGGTTTTTGGGTACACCAATATATTAACCGATATCGATATTTTGGGCCTTGGTTCAGAGTTGCTTGAATTTGAAAAGCAACGCTAATAAATTTAATCAGAAAACGAAAAACTGGTCGGGTATGGTTGACCGTTGCCCAAGTTGCTTTTAATCAGAAAAGGAAAAACTGGTCGCGTATGGTTGACTTGCCCAAGAACTGGTCGGGTATGATAATGTACGTCCAGGTCGGTACCCGTTCTCATAAGATTTTCTTGAGCAATAAAATATGCATAACAACAGTTACATGCATAATTGAATTGAAAATTAATATTGAGGCTTAGGACTTAAGTTCTTACCTAAAGCTGGATGTTGGCCCTTGAACTGCCAACTTGTTTTCAGTACTAATATCTCCATAGTAGTAATCCTTGCTTTCTGATGATACCGACAGTACTTTTTTCTTCCGGATGGTAGCTACTACAACACGCGCTAAGTTTGTAAATGGACTTCCCCTTGGCTTAATGTGTCGATAATATCGCTTACCCAAAAGGAAAACAGCAAGGCCAACCGCATTAATCGCCAAACACAAGCCGAAGCCCAAACCCCAACCAACATTGTCCTCAACATAGACGATGGCAGTGATGCCTATAACTAAAGCCAAATATAAAGTGAAGAAATACCAGTTGAAGAATGTTCCTTGGTCTTTGGCCTTATCAAATTGGTCTGCACCCATGGTCGCAATTGTAAATCTTGTCCCTCCCATCCCTAGAGCAACTAGTGTCATGGCACTAAAGAGGATCGCAAACTGGAACTGTGACGGAGTTTCACACGTCTCTAACAAAGCTTTGTTACAGAGTTGAGGCCTTAATGATTGGAGGCTTGCAGTTAGTGTTAATAGAACAAGACCCTGAAAATATATAGGCCAAAATAAATGTCATTAGATAGTACATGCAAATTAAATTAAATCCATATCAGCTATTCTTTAACGAATGAATATATTTAAGACTATGAGCGCGCGAGTCTGAAGAGTATGATACATGTAAGTAATTTTTAGTCAGTCTACTACCGTACCAGCAAGGATATAAACGATGAAGCTGATACAACCAAGAAATTGCCCAAGAATGAATCAGCGATGATAGCTCCAACTATAGGAAAAAAACTGGAGGAACCATTGACAACGTTGGATATCTGTGCTGCTTCGATATTCTTGATGTTGAAACGTTCTATTAGATATACGGTCAAGTTTGTATTCCACCCAGAAGCAGCAATAGTTAAGCCCATTAAAGTAACTGCAGCCACCGCCAATATAAAATAAGCACAAAGTCATGATTATACTACTGTATATACAAACATGAAGACACTTATAAAACCATCATATCATGCAGAAAACGAATGGAATGGGATGAAGACCTGTAACAAAGGGGAAGGTAGTCCAACCCCCTTGTCTTTGGCCGACAACGCATGTATTAAATGCTTCTTCATCAGGAACATTAAGATGATCGCCGGCGGGCTTATTATTTCCGTTGAGTGGCAGCTCTGTGGTTGCCATTTTGGCTTTGGTTTTGTTCAGTATAGTAGGGAGAAGAAGAACACCAGATCAGTACATGTAGATATTTGTGAAGAGAAGGATGAACCTGTATAGGTGGAATCAAATATGGTATGGCCTCAGTATATACTATATAGTTTTCAAATAAGGAGTGTGCTTTTGTGGTTATGTCTGGGGTGAGACCATATTTCGCATGCTACATACGGCTAGTCCCACCACTGGACTACTGGATTGACATCCACCACAAATGGATTGCCACTTGATCCATCGCTGTAATGTGTATACCCACTTGCAACTATTATTATTATTTTTTGAATATGGATTAAGGCAGACCCCAACCTGTATTAGTGTCTCAAATATATGGTTTCCTTTTTGCCCTCTTCAATTGAGCTCAGAGGAGATACACAGTATTCAGTTGCTCGAGCCTGGAAGTTTGCTAAAAGAGGCCAGGTGTTCTGTAGCTCTGATAGCTTCCCTAAACACATGCGATTATTAGGGTATGGCGAATTTCAATTTGGTTGCATTACTATTTTATTGTCATAACTAATTAAACAACGCTGTTTGTTTTTTGTTCTGTTCATATATGTAATCAAACCACAAATTACATCGACACGCCCACAATGCACCAAACATCAAGTTCATGGCATTGCCATACTGCTAAGTTCCTGTTAATCATTTGTAACCTTAGGCAGGTCTAATTAATCTCTGGTAATGTGGCACCCCAGCTATCCAAATTTAGTCAATTGCATGTGTTTTCTGTTCAACTTTCATATAATAAGCTAGATAACTTCAGATGTCACTACCCAAGTTTAATTGAAAATTAAACGATGATTGAGAATGATCCCTGGCCTGTAGTTAAAGTACTCTGTTGCAAAATGCGCTACACCAACCAAAGAACTAACACCGTTATTGACTTACTACTTATATAATATATATTGCTTGTCTACCAAGAGAGATACAGCGAATCCCATGAGTGTGGAAAAAAAGACCATCCAAAATATGAGACGGACATGGGATAGATGGAAAGTAGCATGACGATCCTTCTCAGCAAAGCATATTGAGTTATTATCGCCCGATCTTTGCAGCCTTACTATGCAATCAACTGTGACATGATTTGCAATAGTAGCATGGGTTTGATCCATACTTCCCCACTCTGGACGATTTTGTCTCATAAGATATTCAGTGATACTTCCCCACTCGCTGACACTTGCAAGTTGTCTACCATAGTAAAAAAGGAATCAAAGGACAATGCTTATCCATGATCGTTACTTTTAAGTATTTGAGGGAGTGAGAATAATTTTCAGAGACTTTAAAAACATTTACTAAGTATGCAAAGCGTAAGGCGTTGATGATCAATCTTAAGGTACAAGCGCATTGTATGTTTTCGGTAGTAGAGGGTATTGATTTTGCAAGAAATGAGGCTCACCTCCCTCATTCAGAACACGTTACACTAATCCACCCTCAAATCGCTAATACCCACTAAACCTCCCTCTTTTTAAGCCGTTTATACTAACCTCCCTGTAATGAATCTCGGTCTAATTTTAATATCCTCATCAAAATTGTTCCCTTTTATACCCTTTCACTGAAATAAAGATTTAAGATTGACGAACCACCGAGGATTACAAAAAAAAAAAAAAAATGAAAAACACCGAAACAGTGATGTTCTTGTTTCACCATTGAAGAAACAAGCTTCCACTTTTAGATTTTCATTGTTTGACTATTGAAGAAACAAGATTTGACATTGAAGATTTATAAAATGGTTATTCTTACATCTGAGAGATTGAAGAAAGTGGTATATATTTTCATCTCGATCGTCTTCAAATTTGTGTTGGATGCTTTCTCAATTTGATTACGAACTCTATTCAATTAATGCTTCTTTCGTATTTTATAGTTTTATGCAATTATACATCTTGATATTGTTTTCGCTTTGCTTTAATTTGGTTTTATGTGTTTTTATTAGATTTGAATTTGTTATGAAAAGTAAAATTTTCGTAGTGATTCATCAGTTTTGGTATTATTACTATGAAAAGTTAGATTTGCATAGTGTTCATCAATTTTGGCATTGTTTTCGTAAATGCAGTGAAATGGAGGGATTGTGCTTTTCTGTCATTTGTTGCAAAATCCTAACTAGTGTTCGTCTTGGCGCTAATTGTATTATCATGGATTTTAAGGTGGAAAATAGTCGGATTTTATTCCTTTATCCATTGGACATTTCATTTTTTTCGTTCTTTGAAGCATAGTGTGATAGAGACAGACTCAGAGCTTCAATCCTTGGCGTGCTTCTGTTGGGTGAAAAGTGAGTACTGTTGCTATGGCCACCGCAAGCTTCAACTCTTGGATTATGCTAGAACGCCACTTGCCTATCACTACAATGGTGGACAAGATCTGTGGAAAAATTATGAAAATGATGTCTAATCAGCAAGAGTTGGGAGACCAAACAAGAAACGGAAGTAGAGCACTAGTGTTGCAAGAGGTAGGAAGAAGAACAAGCGCCATTGCTATGACCATCGCAACCCAAGAGTGGGCTCCACTCTTATAACATGCTCTGCACCGATTCAATTATTTGCTATTTGATGGTTGCTCTTATATAAAAGCAAGATGTTGATGATTTTGCATTATTTGATGTTGCTCGTATATAAAAAACGAGATGTCGATGAACTTGCTTTTTTTTTCTGATGCTGTTGGATTTTATAGTTTGACATTAGATTTTATATGTTATGATTTTTAGTTGGAGATTTTTAAAATAGCTAGTTAAAAGCGGTTTTGTATTAGTGTGTAAAGATACTTTTACATAGTAACTTTTGGGACTGAAATTAGCCTGACACCTAACATAATATATGTAAATGTATTTTTACATAGTAATTATATATGTAAATCTATATTTACATAGTAACTTGACCTATGACAACTTACATTTATATAGTTACTTTTTGGTAATAAAAATTGCCCGACACTTGACAGAATGTAAATGTATTTTTACATAGTCATGTATATGTAAATCTATATTTACATAGTAAAACTACTATGAAAATTTAAGATTGCAGAGTAAAACTACTATGCAAATTTAAGATTGCAGAGTAAAATTTAAGAATGTAGAGTAAAAGTACTATGAAAATGTAAGATTGCAGAGTAAAACCACTATGAAAAGTTAATATTGCAGAGTGAATTTTAAGATTGCAGAATAAAACTACTATAAAAATTTAAGATTGCAGAGTAAAACTACTATATGGACCTGACAACCTTTAATAATCAAACCCAGGGAAAAATAACATTTCGACTTAAGTCTTACTATGTACCATCACCACATGTTTACATCCTCATAACTACATATTTTTTTTCTAAATAACTTCATATAATAACAACATCAAAGACACAAACACTTAAAGACCTATCTATTAAGGCTTATCAAAACTCTAACATCACGAATTTTTGAATTGATTACTTAGAAAATATAAAAATGCATAGTAACAATTATTATCAGGTTTGTGGTTCCCTTTCTAAAACACAATATGTTTTCAATTCCAGGAATGAACTAACCATTGGCACCATACCAACTTTAAAATCGAACAAGCTCGACTTCTGATTTCATGTGGAAATTTAAATTTACATAGTAGTTTGACATATGAAAATTTAATTTTACAGAATAATTTGATATATGAAAATTTGAATTTACATAGTAGTTTGATATAAGAAAATTGAAATTTACATATGAAAATTTAAGTTTACATAGTAGATTTGTGAAACAAAACATGCTTGATGTAGATTTGTGAAACAAAACATGCCTGATGAAAAAATATTTGTACTATGCAAATTTAAAAATGCATAGTAGTAGTATTATGCAAACTTAAAACTACATAGTAATATCACATCACTCTGAAAATTTTAATTTGCATAGTTTAACTCTCTAATCGTTGTGAAAGCTAGAACCAAAAAGAAAAAGATCCCCAACAAACCAAAATGGCCAAACACAAGTTTTGTTGCAAAACTTTTACAACCAATATTAACATTCAATCTTTAGTATTTGGATTTCTCTTTTCGAGTAGGAAATCAACAATGTCGATATTTAATCTAATATATAATGAGAACAGATTTAGAAATTGAATTTTCATTATCTTCACCCTATTTTCAATCTTTGAAATTGTCGTTCGAATATGAATCTATAACCTTCTTTAATTCTTCCATCATAAAATCGATATTAAATTCTTAGAATTTGGGATTGGGGGGAAGACAATACCATTTGAGATGGTGTTGAGTTTTTTGAGAAGTTTTCTCTCGTAAAGAAAGAGAAAGCTGGCCTGGGTTGTTTTAATTACGTGGGTATTTTGGTAAGTTCTGGATGCAGAAAAAATATAGGGGGGTTTTATGGTTTAGTCTGTAAGGAGGTGGTTTTTATGTAGTCACTTGAAGGTAGATGGAGATTAAACGCAAAACCTGATTGATTTTGACACACTAATGGGAATCTAAAATCTAAATTGCTCAAGCCGTTGATAACTTGATACAAATTTTTTTAATTCTCACCCCCGCTACTAGATAATCTCCCCGCCCAAAAACAAGAATACCCCATATACCCCTCTAGAAAGCACTAATGCAATCCAACTTCTCATTTCTATTCTGTCTTTGGACGCCAATTTGACAAACTAGTCAAGAGATTCGAGTTCATTAAGAACAATTGTTCTCCGATCACTTGTCGTCCAAGTTTCGGCAACATGATCACCGTTGTTGCTGCCACTCAAAACCTACTCCAGATTTTCTCAAAACTCGAAGTTGACAATCATTGTTCTAAAAAATACAATGAATTCAATGAATTCTTCTACTTTATTTTCGATAACTAATTATTTTGTTCCAAAACTTTTGGAAAGTTTGGACTTCGATATTTGATTTAGCTTCATTGATTGAGGTGAGTTGTTTACTCACATCATATCATTGATGTATGTAGGCAAAACCAGGCCATAGACGAGTATGATGAAGTGGGCTTTTGTTCATGATAAGATTTGAGCATGAGTTTTGTATAGCAGAAAGATTGGTGTATTTTCCGCCGATTTATAGTTCGGTTAGATTCATGGACACAAGAAATGTGTGAAGGCTTGTTTAGATCATTGACAGAGGCCATATTTATTAACATTGAAGAGGATTACAATCTTGCATAAAAGGAAACAAATTAGAGAGGAGAAGGAAACAATAATCAAAAGGAATAAGATCATATTGATCAAATGATCTTCTCTAATATATTCTCCAACACGCCTCTCAAGTTGGAGAGAAGATATCTATCAAGCCCAACTTGATCACACACCTTTTTCAGCAGTCACGCTCTAAGTCCTAAATCCCTGAAATCAAATAGTAACTCAAAAGTTAAATACTCGTTAAGGTTTAGTACTCAATCAGGCTACTCAAATAATTAAATCATCAAGTTAATCATCTTGCAATTAATGAAGTTACTCGATCATAGTTACTCAGCTCAAATATAAGTAAAACATATAAAACAATTCTTAAGTTTTAACAGGATCTTTTATCATAGGTTAATCATATAACAATACTCGTAAATAAATCACCAGTTTTCTAGCTTTACCCCCCAGAACTTAGGCCAATTAGTTTTATCCCCCTAGTTCTTTCATCTAGAGGTTTAACCCCTGAAGACCACAACACATCAAGTCAATCGAAGTTTGATCGTAATGTTTTGGTCAAGACAAATGAAAAAACTCTAATGCCCTTTTCTAGGTATAATTACATAAATACCCTGTGACTTTGGCGAAGACAAAATTAGAATTCAAATCATCTAGGACACATGTCATGATCTTGTGAACTCTATCCGACGGCCACACACCATCACTACCATCACTGTAGCATTATCTTATCCAAGCCATACACCACTACCATATAAAAAAACTTCATTGCCCTTTCACGGTTGGTTTTCTCCTAGTATACATGTAGTTTTTAACAACCGTGAGGTTAATTATGTAATTTTATAATGTTAAGGGTGTGGATGTCATTTGATAAGGATTGGTGGTAGCCGTCGGATAAAGTTCACAAGATCATGACATGTGTCCTAGATGATTCGAATTCCAATTTTGTATTTGCCAAAGTCACAGGGTATTTATGTAATTATACCTAGAAAAGGGCATTAAAGTTTTTTCATTTTTCTTGACCAAAAACATCACGGTCAAACTCAGTTGACTTGGATATGTTGTGGTCTTGGGGCGAAAAACCTAGATGAAAGAACCGGGGACAAAGCTAATTGGCCTAAGTTCGGGGGGTAAAACTAGAAAACTATTAAAAGGGCAAAGGGCAATGAAGTCTTTTTACATTCATTGACCAAACAGATAACAGTTGACTTGGATGTGGTGTGATCTTGGGGGGGGGGGGGTAAAGCTAGAAAACTGGTGATTTATTTACGAGTATTGTTATACCTTTATCCGAAGACATGCTTGTATGCAAGAATCTTTAATGGGGGAGAACTAGGTTTATATATATATATATATATATATATATATATAATGAATGAATTGATTGATGGAAATCAATATATATTTATAGGTGGAGAGAGGACCTTAGTTTCCTAATTCACAAGATTTCCACTATCCATCATTGTAGAAATATCGTAATTAAGGAAAGACTTTTGTTTAGTAAATTAAACCACTATAATCGGTAATTTCTAAGTAAACCAATATACCCGGTCTATATTCTCTATGGACCATATCTAGGGTTTTCGTTATTAGGAAATTCTTGTGTTTAAAATATTTCCAACAGTCTCCCACTCGGTCCATAGGAGGATAATATTGTTTATGGTTTAATTTAGAAAACATTAGGTGCACGTAAATGCCGTGCTAACATTTAATAGTTATCGTAAATACCATAGTTAATAGAATCATTAATGTGAGTCATAGTGGTTCCGTGCTAATTAACCTACATGGTTCCTTCCATGTACCACAACACCAATGATCTTCTCAACTAGATGTTAAGTAAGAAGTAGCAATAATGGTTCAATAATGTCTTATCAAAAGACTGGTTCTGTTATCATTCATCCATTCACTTACATTTACATAAATAATGGAAAATAAAAAATTAAGAACATTCTAAAATGAGCTAAAAAAATATGTCGATTTAATAAGCACTAAACAAAATCCACAAAATAACAACTACTGGTGACACTCAAGACCCATACTTTCAACATGCTGCTTGAATACCTTGGGTGATAGCCCTTTTGAAAGTGGATAAGGGATATCTTTAATTTGTTTTCATTCCAATTCATTCTTAAGACATTGACTTAAGCTGAACTTATCCCCTTTTGAATTGGAACAACATTTGGATCGCACATTGACATGTTAAATCTTTCCAAAACTTTGTTAATGTAAGCCTTCTGAGACAATCCCAACAATCCACGTGATATATCACGAAATATTTCTATTCCTATCACGTAGGATGCCTCACCCATATTTTTCATTTCAAAGTGTTTGGAAAGAAAATCCTTGGTGTCATGTAATAGACCAAGATCACTGCTGGCAAGTAAAATGTCATCAACAAACATAACCAAAAAGATAAACTTACTCCCACTGATCTTCAGGTATATACATTGATCAACAATGTTTTCAGTAAACCCAAAGGAACTAATGGTACTATGAAACTTTTTGTACCATTGTCGGGAAGCTTGTTAAATTTAAGTCCATATATTGATTTCTTTAACCTACATACCATATTTTCCTATCCTTATTTTATGAAGCCTTTTGGTTGAACCATATAGACTTCCTCATTTAAACTCCCATTCATAAAATCCGTTTTCACATCCATTTGATGTACCTCTAAGTTGAAATGAGCTACCAATGCCATAACGATTCTCAGAGAGTCCTTCTTAGAAACTGGAGAGAAGGTCTCATTGTAATCAACGCCTTCTTGTTGAGTGAAATCTTTGGCTACAAGTCTAGCTTTATGTTTGTCGATTTTACCTTGAGAGTCGTATTTGGTATTAAAGAGCCATTTGTTTCGATTGTCTTTTGTCCTTTAGGTAATTCAACTAACTCCTAGACATCATTAAGTTCCATAGATTTCATCTCGTCATTCATGACATCAATCCATTTAGCAGAATCGCTGCATTTAATGGCTTATGAATATGTGACCGGATCTTTAGTAATCCCGATGTTAAATTCTGATTCCTATAAATGCACCACGTAATCATATGAAATAGCTGATCTTCGTGGTCTTTGAGATATTCTTAATGCTACTTCTTGTGGTTCATTAACAGGTTGTTCAATAACGACAACTTCATTATAGAGTTGTTGATCATTCATATGTTGCTCTTTGTTATTGACAGGGTCAACAACAGGAGGAATAACAATATCATTAGTAATTCGTGGTATGGGAAATTGTACCCGAATTTTTTGAATGATAACTTCTTTAATTTTGTCACTCCCACTGACTTTGTCATTCTCAATGAATTTAGCATTTCCGGTTTCAACTATTCTTGTGGTATGATTAGGACAATAAAACTTATACCCTTTTGACTTTTCTAGATGATAACCAATGAAGAAACCACTAATGGTTTTCGGATCCAATTTCCTTTCTTGTGGGTTATTGATCAGCTCCCAAATGTTCATTTTATTACCTTTATATTACTGCATTACAACTTGTCTTACGTTTAAAGAAAAGACAACTAATAGCTTTTATTGCCTTTTTCAGGTTACGGAGAATTTCAGGCCACTTATCATAAAAGCTGCATCTTAGCACCTAAAGGAGCCTTAATCATGCTTATTATGAAGAGCAGAAGCTGCTATTAAAAAGTTCTGAAAAAGCCAAAGTCAAAGGTCAAAGCCCTCAACTCAGAAGACCAGAGATGGAGGCCCTTATCTAAAAATATGGCATTCTAAAAAACCTACCTTGGTAAAGAAGAAATCAAAAAGCAAAAGAAAAAGCAAAAGAAAAGTGAAGTGTGAGGTGTCTCAAAAGTAATGGAGGAGGGCAAATCAGTAAAATACAAAAGTAAGGGTATCTAATCTAAAAGTTAGGGAGAGAGAAGGCATCCATTGTTTTTGGGTACAAACCATTTGGTTTGTAGGATTTAGTTATTGTTTTTCAATTCAAGTATTTTACTTTATTGTTTTTTATTTCTTTCTTTTTAATCTTATTGTTTTTGCTTATTTCAATCAATCAATCAATCTTATCTTGTTGTTATTTGTTTCAATATTCATTTCAATGTTTTCATGTCATTTCCATCTTAAACAACTTATGTTTTCAAGTTCTTTATTAGCTTAAAACTACATTAAGAGTCTACCTTCCTTCTTCTTCAACTCCCACATTCAAACTCCAAACAATTTAGGATGAACCTCACTTCTAATATTTTGAAGACTACACCACAATCTACAGCTTCAAATGGGGCCGTCGTCATGGATTGAAGGAGCAAGAGTGCGTTGCACCATTCTCATATTTCCATTTATATATATATATATATATATATATATATATATATATATATATATATATATATATATATATATTTTTTTTTTTCGTTGTTTTATTTTGTTGTTTTTCAGTGTTGATTTACTTTCTTACAAATTAAGGTTCAGGATCAACAAGCTGGAGAGGAGCTGAAGCAGTGGACAAAAGCCGATAGAAGTTTGTCGGAACCGCATGGGCGACCGCGGGTCCACGTCAGCATACCAGCATCTAATTTTTTGCCAGTCCAGTTGTTGTTTGATATATAGTTGCATTCCAAGCACGAATTTTATAATAGAGTAGGATAAATCAGTGGAACTTGTTTGTAACTAGTATATGCCCCGTGCCTGAAAGGCACTCATCTCTTTGGTTTAGTGATTTGCCCACAATAGATAGTATTTAATAGATAGTATTTAAAATGTCTAAGGATTAATTGAGATAAAATTCACTTAGCATGATGGTTATGGGTCAGTAGATAGTACTACTAAGCGAGCGCAGTGTGTGTTCTCCTGGATCCGACTCACAACGTGAACTATATTCTTTAGTTGTTTTTAACTTATTAAACTTGATAATATTGATGAGAATGAAAAATAAATAAATTAAACTTGATAATAATGATGAGAATGAACACTACAGCAAAACAACACTTTTGTGACGGCTAGGAGGCGTCAGGATTATTTTTTGTGACGCCTACAAGGCGTTGAAATTTAGGCGTCTGTGTTGGTGTCAGAAATATTTGTGACGCCAAACTGCCGTCACAATTGACATATTTACTGACGCCTGTACGCCGTCACTAAATATGCATTACTAACGCCTATACACCGTCACTAAATGTGCATTACTAACGCCTCTACGCCCGTCACTAAATTTGCATTATCGACTTTACTCGCAAGAATAATAAATTTGTTTTTTAAATGCTTCTTCGACTTTGTCGGTGTCACAAATTATTATTTATTTTTAAAAAAAATATATATTTGTTTTTGGTTTCCATCCTAATATTTATATTTTTTTCCCCCTGAAATCGCCTGTATAAATACAACCACATAAACCCCAAACACATAATATAATTAAGACTTTACAAGCAATTATACACAAAGAAAATCTTAGTAATAACCATCACCAAAATTTGACTAAGTATATATATCACTTAATGAATAACATGTAAATTAAAAGATATAGATGTATGGATATAGCATAATCTACCAACATACTATTTCAATATAATTCCTATACAACAACTCAAGATCACATCTTGAGAAGCAAGAGCATAGGGTCCTTGACGATTCTCCTGGCGGTCTCGCTCTAAAACATACACACCCTAGACCAAGCTGGCAGCTACAGATCTTCGGTGATATTTATTTTTCCTTCATAAAAAGAAAAAAATTCATTTCAACTAGACCTTAGTCAATACAAGCTAAGGAACCACTAAAACAAGCTATTGACTAGTCAATATACACAATTTTCACTAACCGTGCAGTCTCCTTGACGATTCTCCGGCAGTCCTCGGCTCCAAAACATACACTCGGACCAAGTCGGGCAGCTCTGGATCTTCGGTGATGTTCATTTTTCCTTCATAAAAAGAAAAAAATTTATTTCAACTAGATCTTAGTCAATACAAGCTAAGGAACCACTACAACAAACTATTGACTAGTCAATATACACAATTTTCACTAACCGTGCAGTCGTAACATAATATGCTCTGCCACATGCATGATTTCACAAAAAAATGAAATTTACTAGCATTTAGACTGTTAAGAGTAGAACCTTTTCAGCATTCCTAAACCTCAGCTTCCAACCACAAGAGAATCAAGCTTCAAGTCATCAACTGCATCACAAAGTTTATCCCTCGGGTGAAAACACTTGTAGATACTTTCTAGCTGGGAAAGTAATGACATACCTTTCTATATTCGGTCTCGGATACCAAGTAGTTCATTTCTCTTCCTTAAGATTTGTGACTCAATCTCTTTCAGCTTCTCTGAGGTATCCTCAAAGGATTTTGCACAAAGAAGCCTCAATGATATAGCTAGCAGCCTTGAAAAAATTGTCCCTTAAAGAAAATTTAGATAGAAATTAATAAAATGTCAAAGAGAACCACAATCACCCAACCAAGAACCTATCACAGCCTGACTTGATACAATCAATTTAATCCAAGAACATATCACAGCCTAACAAATCACTCTGTTTTCTTTTTTCTGCAGTATGAAACATTGTACTAGAAAATCAATGCACATTTTATACAAAGAAAATAAACAAACGGAACATCCGCATAATTTACTACCTAAATGACAAAGGAAGTTCTACAGAAGACAGTTACTTGTGTTCAAGATCAGGTCCAGCCCTATGCCAAAATATATTGGAAATAACTTGCATATTAGAACTTAAGATGAAGGAGACGAAACTCTAAGGACAATATAAACAAGAAACCATGTGTGTTCAACGTTCATTCACTTAATAGAATATATACGCATTCAGTAAGACACTGCTGACCCTTGGGCCTGCTAATATCCACAACTTTCCGTCCTGTCAAGACCCTATTTTCACCAACTATACACAAAAGATTAATGGGTATCCAAAAAACTAAAGCATTATCTACAGCAATATATTGGATGTGCTAGATAAATGGTTGTTTATCCACAAACATTACAGAAATTATAACCCAAGACCAATTGTTAGATATGTAAAAAGGCTGAAAACTATGACAACATATAAATTTTTGATTTTAAGATTTCGGTCTCGAATAGAGCAAAAAACAAAAGGAAATTAGATACAACTGTGAACTCCTACTAAGTCTATATAAATGAATGAATTCCATACCAGTGGCTCAAAATCATGGGTAATGAGGATATTGTTTGGACGCATATCACGGTGGACAATGCATCCTACTCTACATTCCTCATGAAGGTATCGCAACCCTCTAGCATAAAGGTATCGCAACCCTCATGAGGATATTGTTGTGCAGCCCATTCCAATCTTTGCCAATTACGCCCTGCATAAAACCTTTTTTGTTATGGACCAATTCAAGCAATACACTGAAGCATAACTAAGAAAGAGTGATATTCATATAACAGAGGTGACTTTTTCCCACTGAAAGAAATCTACAAATTTTAATCAGCATACGCAAAATGCTGCCACAATTTTGAAATTGAAGGATAAGGAAAAGCTTTAGGTCCAAAAGAATTCTCTAGTACCTCTATACTATCATATTTCTTTCTACAACAATGTAGGAGGTTTCATTCATGAACTAGTTGGGCAAATAATTATTTCTTCACATATTAGCTTTCTTGATTAACATTTGCATGTCAAATTTTTTATGAGCTAAACCACTTTACGGAGGCAGTGGTGTATGTAACCTTAAAATTGATTAGGCATAATCATAAAACATAGTTGCTAAAATGAACTTCAAAAGTCTTACCATATAAATGAGAATCCAGTGATCCATTGCAAATATATTCATAGACCAACAATCTTCTTTTTGTCCTCAACACGTAACCCAATCAAGATCACAACGTTTGTGTTGTTGTGCCGCTTTAAAACCTCAACTTTCGAAAGCAAAACTCATGATCGCCACAGGAACTAGCCAATTTATGTTGCTTCACGACTACATCGCCTCGCCATCCGGTAAGACACCCGTGGACAGATCCAAACCCACCTTCGGCCAAGAAATAGAACCGATCCACCAACATCATATTGCCATAAGAAATAGAACCGTATAAATGAGCTCTGTCATTGGATTAAAAAACTAATTAGGTCAAGTTAAGTTTCAGATAATAGTGAAATTTAATAAAGTTGTCAGAATCTATTTACCTTTTAGAGGACTATCTAGTGCCCATGCATGCAAAGCCCTCATCCCACTCTGGAGTAGGACCTATTGAAACAACCTGACAAGCAAAAAGGGACAATGAGTTCTATAAATGTTACATGAGTAGCGTGCTAGACCAGAGAATTCCGGTAGACCTACTTGAGTAGTGGCTTGGATCGGTTGGATTTGCAGTGGTCCCCAAAACCAAATCCATCCATAGCTCAAAACTAAATAAACACCACTCAGGAGACTCAACCACAGAAAAAAAAGAAACAATTTTTATAAGCAAATATGAAGAAATAAATCACTACAAAACTTGTTCAATCTTTTCCACACAAGGCTAAAAAAAAATTCTCCACCCAAAACCTTCAACATACATATCTAACATCAATAGAAATAAAGACAACTTATTTAAGATAAAAAGAGATGCAGTAGAGATACTTGCCTAAAATATAGGAGATTGACAGCAAGAAATGAGTCATATAACGCTTCCATAAACCTGATCAACAAGCACCAAATAATTATCCTTTTTCTTCATAAAAAGCTTGACAGATATTTACCCCCAAACTACCTGGATTTCTGGCACGTCTCCTTAGAACTAGCTATCATGCCATATACCATCTGAAAGACTATTGAATCTAGTTTACAGGGAAAGAAATGGCATGTCAAACCGATCATTGTAGAGAAAGTTATGCCCATTATCGTAACAGGTGACATAACTGGTCTTCAATTGAATTTCTCTCAGGTTCTTTACATTAGAACATGATCTGTTGGGAAGGTGTCAAAAATTCAGGATGGAGCTTGATTCTCCAATTCAAATTCACCCCCATCATTATCCTACTGTTGACACCTTTTTTTGTTTTTACCAAAAGAAAGCACTAGTTCGCTCCAAGAGTTTCTTCTTGAATTTGGATGGTTCTAATGTCACCTTAAACCCAATTAACTGGGCTGTCCAATAGCCTAAAATATACACCAATGGACCTCCTCACAGTAAAACTAACTCAAAGCCCATTAATTTGTTTGCTACCAGTCCCAATTTAAAATTATTTTTCTGAAAATATGGGGTTTCACATTATATCTATCTATTATGAACGATTTGAAACCAGAATGAACAATGTAGAAGTAAAGTTCCTAAGGTCCTCCCAATGTTTAGCACTACTAGTGCAGTGGACATCTTTGTTTTACATCATCACATATTCATTTTAAATCAACGTACAACAAGGGAGGACAACAATACAAGAAACTAAGGAAACTTAAAGCATTGTAAGAACTGTAACATGTGAATGAGCTTGGTATAAAACAAATGAAAAGCTGAAAAATGAATGAGCTTGGTCCTTTAATAGCAACATATCTCTTAAATAACTCTCAAGAATTGTAAGAGTTTCACATAGAGACATCTCAATATTTAAAAAAAAAAAAATCAACAGTTAAACCCCTACATGCAATAATATATCGAAAGTAAAAATAAAAGCTTTGCTTTTGTAGAAATATCCGGGGAAACCTTAACAGTTCAATATGTAATTGAATGGATGATTTTGATTTTTCAAAAAATTAGGGTTTTAAAATAAAGTAGAAGTATTGTAATAATGAAATTGCTCAAGGCTGTAGAGAATTTTGAAATGAAAGTGGCGAACGAGAGATAACTCACCGAATATGTTGGTGTGCAAGTGACCCTCTAAAAATGGAGCGGCGCTAAAACTAAGTACAGTATTGAGAAAGAACAAAAGGAAGAAGTAGTGTGTTAGATAGAGAAAATAAGAAGCTTAAGAGAGAGACTTAATTTTTGGTGGTGGTGACTTCTCCAAATTTGAATCAACAAGGATCTACAAAAACCATTTTTAAAATAATTCAACAAGTTCAAAGCTTTCTCCATTAGTTAAAATCACTAAGTGTTTTTCCTTCTTCAGTACGCATCTCCTTCTTCTTCAACATCTTTGCCTTCAGTATTATTAGAAAGAAATTTCAAGGCTAGATCTTAATACTCCAATCGTTTCTAGAGTCAGGACAACCTTCATTCATTTCTAGGTTGAGAGGAAGAGTGGCGGAGGAGACGAGAAAGTTGGGCGAGAGAGATGACAATTAATTTTAGAGAAGTGTTTGGGTTATAAATTATTGGAGAAAACACGGTCCCTTAGTTGTAATTTTTTAGTCTTTGAGATCCTTGACGCGCTTTTTTCGTCACTTTATTTAGTAAAACTCCTTAAAATTTAAATGATATAATTATCAAATTATTGGTGACGGTTGGAGTGTTTTTGTGACGCCAATATGCCGTCACAAAAATCCTGACGCCCATTTGGCGTCACAAATGAGAAAAGCCCAGTGTCACAAAAAAGCTATTATGGTGTAGTGGAAATGAAAAATAAATAAATAAAAGAAAATGCTTGCAGCAAGTATCGAACCCGCGACCATACACTGACGGAACACCGCTGATGTAACCGGGTTGCGAACACTGCTAATGCGATATAAAACTGACTTAACTAATTAAAAACAGCAAAAATACGTATCTCGAGGTTGATCATCACATTTTAGCCATCCAATTGTGCCAAAAATCGATCTGGACTGTTGTTTGTCTTAGGATAAATGTAGTCCTGTAGTGCGGAAAAAATCCCTAGCTTATTATATAGATAGTTAGAGATAAAAAGAAAAACGAAAAAATTAGAAAAAATTGGGTTTTGATTGAGTTTTGTGGATGAACATGAGTTGAACTTGGTTGAAGTTGAATACTTACCAAGGGATTAAAGTTTTCATTGCCTTGGGAAGTTCAAGTGTGTGAGGAAAGTTGTGAATTATAGCTCACACACTTTGAATCAACACTCTAAGTCTATTTGACTCTAGTTAATCTAGATTATCAATCTAAAACTAGTTAATCTAGTAGATTAGTATAGTATTAGTTTAGTTTTAAGTTTTGTGCCCTTGAAGGCAAATTTGTCTAAATTATCAAAAACCCAACTTGTGGGCTTTTTAAGTGGACCTTTATTGTAACTTAAAATAGGGTAAAGCTCGAAAGGTTGGCATGATTCTCAGAATATGCGCCAACCGATGTCGCCTTCTCCTCAAGCAGCATGTAAGTATGACTTGAGAGGTAAATTCTAAACCTCCTCGAAGCCTAAGTAAGAGGATACCTTATGTGTTCAAGCATGCTTAAGTGATTGTTTGAAATTTAATTTTTGCACTGCAATTTACATTCGCGCATAAGGCTGAACCCGAGCCACATAACAACCATTGGGAAGTCATTCCCCACATAAATTAGACGTTGTTTGATTTTTGAAGCCCTAGACAAAAAAAAAAAAAAAAAAAATTAAAATTAATCAACTAGAGCCCAAAGTAGTCACGCTCCTCTAGAAAAGGACAAAAATATAGCCACGAGGATTTAAAGTAATAAGTTACCAGATTCCGGTAGATCAACTACCTTCCTCACTCCCCTTCCCCAGATTCATCGTGAGTGAGATTCTTGGTAGCACACCACTTGGTGAAGTGACTGCCTACTCTTCTGAGATGTGTAGTAGAGCCATCCTAGTCTCGCGCCTAATTGTTCCCCTGAACAGGGCATAGTAAAATATAGATCAAAGCAAAGTTTTCAAAACTCCATACTTGCAAAAACGAATTTCAAATTCTTGAGCATACATTGCACCGTTTGCGCATGTTAGGATAGTTTTGGGGTTTTGCTAAAAATGCATGATATTGTGTTCAGGCACTACTGGTATTAGCAAGAATAAAACTTACTCATATAGGACAACACGTCGTCCTAGACAATCTCCTGTTTCTAGTCCTCCATCTACTAAGATGGCCGACGAAGTAGTGCAAGTTGAAGAGCCTCTCTCCAACTTCTACACACTGTTGCAAGATGGGCCTCCATCTTGTATATGACTGATAAATGTAAAATGATGAATAGTTTACCTACGAAATGAACGATGAATTCAATCCGTAAGTAAACTAAAACTAATCTTTATAATCTCAATTATCAAAGCTTCTACTCTCGATGCGAATTGCACTAAGTGGAGTAGGAAGTTCGTTCCACTCCTAGTTCCCTAGCATGGATTGTTTTCTAAGTCTAAGAAATCTTAAGTCTAATGAGAGCTTTCTTAAATGTTATGCTAACAAGACGCGTTAATTTAAATAACAAGATATAATAAATAACAAGATAAAATATAAACCTAAAGCTACGGAAATGAATTGTTTGAATCTAGATAAAGAAATAGGGGAATTAAATCCACCTCGAATCCAACTTAATAACCGACACAACCTCTCCTTTGTGTATATAGATGGTATAGTCGTTGAACAAAAAGAGAAGCGTTATCAAAACCTAATTATCCCTCAATGAGTAAAGGATGAGTAGGGTATCATTCCACTTTTAAGTGTATGTTTATATGAAGGACAGGATTTGGAAAGGGGTTTGAGGGATTAAAAACTATAATTGTAGAGATTTTAGATTCTAATGCTAAACTAAACTAAACTAACTAAACTTAAACTAAACTAAACTAAACTAACTAACTAAACTTATACTAAAACTAAGAATTGGAAATAGGGAGAGAATATGAGAGAGATAGATTCAAGAGATTCAAATCCACCAATGCTTTTGATTCAATGACCTTTTGCTTTTATGTTGTTCTCCAAGTAGACACAATCGGCAATCGAGCGAAAGTGCCGATGCCTTTTGGGTGAAACATGGATTAAACAATTAACTCTACTTAAGGTTGTTCCTATGTTCATGTTACTAGTATCTTCTTTCCTTTTATGTGAGTTTGGGGCAGCCTATTCAATGAATCACCATCTAAGGCAAACACAAGGAATACTTTCCTTACTAAAACACTACACAACTAGAAGAAAAGTAGAGAATAATAGTATAATATTCAATTACAATAAATAAAACTCTATTCTAGCATTATATTCAATTGCAATAAATAAAAGATGTTACTAGCAAATATTCAATTGCAATAAATAAAACCCTAAACTAGCATGATATTCAATTGTAATAAATAAAAACCTTAATCTATACTTCCATCCCCGGTGTGTGGGCAATGGAACTAATAACTAAAAACATAAAGAACTAACCCGATTGAAGAACACTATAAACCGGAAGAATCATTAAACCTTAAGCACTGGCTTCATCTCCTCCCTTGAAGGGAGAAGATTAGCCTTCCTTCCATATAGAAGGAAGAACAAGAAGAGCGAAGAGAAGAAGAAGAGTTCAAGAACATAAGACTAGAAAGACTAATTTATTAAGACTCGACTAGTTTCAAGTTCGAGACAAGAATATAAGTGAATTGGCAAATTACATGAGGAAAGGTCCTCTATTTATAGGGGTTACAATGAGTTCTAGAAGCATTCCAAACCGTCATTTATTTCCTAATACAAAATAGACTTCTTTGAGTCCAACTTCATGTCCAAAAAAGGAAACCGGACTCATTATCCATGCGTCTCAGACTGCCTCGGGCCTTTCGATCTATCGTCCCGGACTCATTCATTCGGGCCTTCGATCCATCGTCGACAAGAAATTTTCTCTTTTTTTGCTCTATCCTTCTATCCTCCTTTTGGGCTTTGGTCCAAGCAACGAATCCTTTGGCCTTGGGCTTCCAAATAGACTTTAATATAGGTCCAAGTCGCATCTTTAACAGCTCCAATTCCTTGGCCTTCTCCATGATTGTCCACGGGCCTCCCATGTGATCCTTAATGCTCAATTGCTTCGTTTTAACCCTATTTTCTCTAATATTCTATAAAACTCTCTTTTACCCTGTAGAATCTTAAAACACAACTTATAAACACTATTAGTCCACTAAGATGGCTAAACAAGAGGCATAATCGAGGGTTAAATAACACTTTTTGAGCACTTATCAATAACCTAGTATAGATTGTCGTATTTCGATTCTTACGTTTTCACAGCAAGAATTTCGAGTCCAATCCCTAGTGTTCATGGCATTTCTACCAAGTACTAACTAGCATGTGAGGTCGCCCACCCATTCTCATGGCGAAACACGACCTTCTAGAGTGGAATAGATTCTACAACGATTCTATACTAAACAACTAAGTTTTCATTAAGGCTTCTCAACCCCCTCTAATGGAGGTTTAGCCTTGAATCATTACGCAATCATTTCCATTTAGATTAAAACTAAACATAATCTAAAGCATTGAAATTTACTTAATTAAACAATAATGAAATCTAATTTAATGACTAAAATGAAATAAACACAAGAATTGAAATTAGATCTAGAAATGGAAATGACAAAAATCGAAATTAACAAATAGCTATTTATTTATTAATACTAATGAAGAACTATGATTCTAATAGTTTAATCTAAGACAAGAATTTGATTTGAAACTAAACTTAAGTAAAACAATTCAATAAAACTAGATCTAGAAGCTATTTTAATGGTTACTTTTTACTCTAACCTATCTACCATTAACAAAGAGCTAAGCTTTTGTTTTTATACATTCAGATCCAAAAATCGTGCATGGGCTTGGAGCCATGTTTTGGGCCAGAGAATCAGGCCCAAAACCCAATTCTTTCAGTCCAAAAAGGCTTCTTCAGCTGCAGTTGGCTTCAACAGACTTTTCTTCCACTTATGCTCCTCTGATTGGGTCAAGGCTTAGACCATTGGAAAGCTCTTTCCGAGCCGGTCGTTTTGACATAAGGTAGGCCCAATTCCGAGGTCTGAGTCCAAAGATATGGCATTCGGAAGTTCTGCTGACTTTTGCTCCTTTATCTCGCTAAAGTGGCACATTTCTGCACATAATGGACTTTGAAGCCTGAAATGCATAAAAACACGTAATCAGTATTAACTCTTACTTATTATTCACATAATTGGTCTAACAGTATGATTATTAAGGGGTTAAAACTACAGTTTTGGGCTCTTATCAAACCACCCCAAACAAACCATTTTGCTTGTCCTCAAGCAAAGATGAGAAATTAGAATAAGTGACCAAAATGGAGTTCTAACTACTCGTTTTAGTTGAGTGCGATTGCATTGACCATATGCAACAAGGCCTTAAACCACTAGGAATTCCCTAGTGGACGAGTTATAGCCTCGTGAGAGTTTTCCAGTGAAGGTACTCACAAACTTCATCTATACTACAACGACTAAGAAAATAAAACTATTGTTTCCTTATTCATGCTCAACTATCTATACATCTCTCTAGCAATTGAATAAGAATAACCAAGTCAGAAACCTAAGTTAATATATGCATAATAATCTATCATCTACAATAAACATATACACAATGAGTAGTACTATAAAATGTTTAGCAGGTTTGTTTCTGAGAACTCGGAATAGCGTCCTTAAGTAGGTTCTCACAATAATAGTCAAGAAACAACACTTTGATTTTTCCACTCAAGTTTCGCTACTCCAGTGTACAGTGGGCACACTTTACCTTACAATCTCAATGACAACAAGGAAGCCGGAGTCGATCAAACACATCTGCCACTTACTATCACACTAACCTATTCCTAATTGAGCTAGAGGTCTTTATTAGGTGTTACGGGGATTAGGAGATGGTTTAAGAAGGAAGGAAATGGATATTCTAAAGGACAAGTCTGAGATAATAGAGTCTTCATATTATGTAACTAGAGAAAACCTTGTTATTTACTTTTGCTTCTACACTTTGTTTCCATCCTTAGCCATATTTTTCTTTGGCTTTTGACTCCCTTTTATTCTATTTTTGGAGTTTTTATTTTATTTCTATTTCTATTTTTCTTTTCTTTGGATGGAAACTTCTTTTCTTTATTTTATGAAGCAACTAACTAATTTTTGTTTACATAGGTTTTTCTCTTCTCCTTTCTTCATTCATTCTATTCTCAGACTTATTCTAAATTGGGTAGGTTGATTTATTTTTTTATTTTGTTTTGTTTTTGTAACAGGGTAAAGGAATTGTGGTTTATGGAAGGGCTAATGAAAGGCTCGATTAGGCGACTAGCTTAAAAATATACTTAGGTCAGAATTTCTAGCTATATCGATCCAAAAAGGGCCTAAATTCTCGCTTTTAGGATATGGTTTAGTGATCAAGCAAGTGGGACGTGTGATTTTCTATCCGGATTTTACTTCTCCCTTGTGTCATTTCTCAAATGTTTCATTTCATATAAGGCTTTAGGCTATATATATTCTCACAGGATTTGTAGAATAAGTACTCTAGCCTAGATTTTAAACTTATCGCTAACAATCATAGATACTCATGTAATATATTTATAGATAGATGTAAAGATTATTACCTATATATTAACCTAAGTTTCTAACAATTATTCTCGATGCAAACTCATTGAGACTTCTAGATTATTAAGAGCATGGAGAAAGAAACAATACCAATATTCCTAAGTGTATAGCATAACTTATTTATTTATATTTTTGAATTTTTGAAATTTTAACTAGAAAACAAATGCATATTATACATATTTATATCCTAGCAGATGTCTTAATTACACGTGTTTCTATGCCCCCAAAAAACAAGAAGCATGCTTTGTCCTCAAAGCATTTAAATAAAGAGTGTAGGAAAAATACCATTGAAACGCAGCGTGAAATTCGAAACATCGCAAAACAAGGTTAGAACGCATACTAATATAGGAAATAAAACGGACGAACTCTATAAGAGTTCCACCCATTATGGGGTTAACAGAATTAAATTGCTTGGGACATAAGCGCGACACTCAACGAAACTAAAACTTACCTCCACTCGGCTGTTATTCGTCATCTTCGCCATCCTTTACTTCTATAAAGAAGTAAGGCTCCTTGGCGATCTGCCATGCTATGATAATTTGCCGGGCTTCACGCCATTTATCATCTATGGTTGCTAACCTATTAAGTGCCACTTGGTCGATGGGGTGTAGGGTGCAACCCGGTGAGGTTGTATCCGCCACCCTTGCCAAGTCATTTGACGGAAAGATCGAATAATACTATTGGTGGGTCGCGACCGTCTACCCTAATCCAATCCGTGAAACGTGTACAAAAACAGGAAAGAAACATAGCATAATACGTGAAATTAGAACAGGCATAAGAAGGTACTTATGCCTCATGGTATGGGCTCGTGCTAAACTAGACATCAAAGTTCGGGAAGGTCATAGAACCGGGCGCCCGTGGCTAAAGCAAGGAAAACGCCGCAAGTGGCGCCATTCACGTAAGAAAAACGCCATTCCCCTAAAATGTTTAGCATAATCCAAAACATAACAGTTCCTATGTTCATGGACGGGCTACCGCGGCAACGTTATAGTCCCCTTGGTCCTCAATACGGAAAATGCACGCCCCATAAGCCTCGTGCAAAAACTCATAAGTGTAGACATGCATATTATCGACCCAATAGCACCATGGGTCTTGTATCTCGGCCGGGCATAGCAAGTCCAAGAACAAATGCTAGCAAGAACCGGTAATTTCTATTGGTTCATCGTCAATGTTGATGGAGAACACTTGTTCTCCATTCCGGTCTCTCAAAGAAAATACAGTTATTATAAAAATAAGATGCAAGTCTTTGGAGAATAAAGTTCACCCGGTCTTACCATAAGAGGTTCCTACCAACGATGTGATCACCTCATGAAACCAAGCACCGTAAGTAGTGCTTTGGAACAAATCTTTGAAAGACTGTTCGGTATTATTATAGGAGATGTCATCTCAAAACTACGCCTGGAACAAATGCAAAACAACCGGGCACAACTTCGCTGAAAACTGGAATTTTTCTGGTCCACGGAAGTCGGCATGAAGGAAGGCCAACTAGGGCGAAGTCGGCGCTTTGTATTTTGGAATTCTAGTGTTTGAGCGCGAAGTCGCGCTTTGACTTGGCACGGGCGCGCTCGAGCAAAATTTTCTGTCGAAGTGTAGAGTGGAAGGCTCCTTCCGAGGTAGGCCCGGCCCGAAGTTGCAGATTTGGCGAAAATGGAGACTAAACGTGGGAATCGCGGGGTGTGAAGGGTGCGTGATGGAAGTTAGATGTAGTGTGAGTTGTGAGTGTAGAATGTATGAAGTTTATATAGGTTTTAAGTTGCTAAAACGGATCGGGAAGTTGCCAAAAAGTATTTACGGCAGTTTCCGGAAATCCTCAAAATTTCCAAACCCGAAAACGGAAACAACTCATTTTCTTGATTCTAATTCAAACCCAGTATCTTTTAGGTTGATTTTATGATTGAATGTACCTATTTAATCTAGATTTCATCCTACAATGATTCTCAATCATAGATATGCCTAAACGGCCATATTTTCACCTTACTCCGCAATAAATTCTAACACTAGGGTTATATAAAAATAAAGCTTGAATTGATAAAACCACCCCCAAACAAGTTGAGAAGGTGGGATCAATATGAAACAACCACACATACTGAAAATAACCCCTTATATTAAAATTTTCATTCGGAGTACCTTTCACTACAAAATTCAAATTACGAAAATAAAAGTTACATTACAATAAAAACAACAAAAATAAATAAAACAACAACCACTATCAATCCTCACACTCTCTAAACACCTCGCCACTGGTGGCGAGGGCACACTCTCTAGTGGTGGCTCCCGGGCTCCGAAGGTCCAAAGCAGGCGTCGTCATTCTTCGCCGACGACGCCATGCCTCGTAGGCTGTGTGTCTCGAAGCGAGTCTCAGATGAGGTGGGAAAGCGCAAGCATATCCACTCTAAACCGGGCGTTGGGCTTCCATCTCATCCCTCGCCCGTTCCCATCTCTCATCCCTCTCCGGGTCGCGGAGCTCGAAGTTGTGATGAATAGTCGCTGTCGAGTCCGGGAGGTCCGCACAGATAGTGTTTAGTGAACGCGATGCCCCTATGAAGCACGCCGACCATGCGTTCGTGATCGTAATCAACACCTCCGGAAGGCATCGTATCAAAGCAAGTCACGCCCTCCTCATCCTCCTCCTCCTCATCCTCATCCTCCTCATCTATCTCATCCTGTTCCCTATCCTCGGGCAATTTCCAGCGTTGTTGGACACACTCCCTATAGATACGCTGGTTACGGTGCGAGGGGTAATGTAAATCCTATCGACGACGGAGTCGCTTTCATCTTCAAAGATGATCTTGGTAATTAACACAGGAAGAGGTGCCAAAGACTTTCCGACCCCCCTAATCATGCTCAGCAAAAACTCCAAGATACAGAAATTGTACTTCTGCTCCTGGAGTACCCATAAGATGTGGAGGCAGGTCAGACCGATGTCATCGACCTTGTCCTTCCCTAGGACATTCGACTAATCCATCGAAAGTCAGAAGCCGGTGGTTGGTCCCGAGGGATGCTGGCGAACACAATGGGAGTTTGTATTGTAGCTCCCATTGATGACAGTCACGCCCATCAAAGGCTCTACCCCGTCAAAATGGGGCTCCTGTAAAGTGGCATCCAGATGGATTCTAGGCGGAATGCCTAGAATCTCAGCCAACAGTCCAGTAGTCAACTCCTTCCTCTTCTTCTTTACCAACACAAAAATCCTACTCCCCTCCAACTCCCTGGTGTTGTAGAACCGTCGGACCAAGTCTTCGTGGTAGAAGGCTTCGGTCGAGTACCACAAACTACTCCAGTCTCTACTAGCCATTTCGTCACCGTAAAATGGCGCGAAGTGGTCGGCAGTGAAAACTTGCTCCGGTAAAATTTGGCGTTGTTGAGCCATTTGAAGTTTGAATACGGTTTGGGGTTTGTAGAAGGTGTAGGAGTAATGAGGAAAGACCTTACTGATAAAAAAACGATGGTGGTGATGATGTAGTGGCGCGGCAGCACCAAATTTTGATTTTTTCGGTGGTTTTTGTTGGGTTAAATTGGTGGAGGTGGTGTGGTTTGGTTTTAGAGGAGATTTGAATTGGATGTTTGATGGTTGGCGTGAGTTATTTTGGTTTTCTTTTTAATTTTTATTTTGTTAGGGTTTTGAAGCTTTGTTAATGGAGGTTTGTGGGAGAAAAAAAAAAAAAAACGATGGTGAATGGTGCAAAAGCGTCGCTGTTAGTGGCGCGCTGGTTGGTTGCCCAGCCCAAATGCGAATTTGTCGAATTTTTACGATTTTTAGCGATTTCAAACTAAAATTGCGCGCCGTTACGGTCCGATTTTGGTGAATGAGATATGGACATGATCGAGAGAGATTTCCTATCCAATGATCGATAAAACACTCTATTCCGACTTCAGATGACATACGAGATAATGGAAAATGCCTCGAAGTGCGTGCATGGCGTAAGTTATGCTTAACGAATGAACTCTAAATTAATAGATTATGTCAATCCGAATCGTAATACAATAAAACGCCTAAGAAACTCTAATGGGACATAAAACATTTTAGTATCGGAACATTTAACACCCCACCCCCAAACAAATTTTTACAACGAAGCTTAGAAAATTTGTTTTAGCAGATGGGTCTTTTAAAGTCAGATTCGAGACTTCCTAGATTACTATGTTTATTTTTATTTTTTATTTTTTTTTATTTTATTTTTAGAAGGAAAAACAATAAGCAATAAAGACATAATTCACACCATAGAGAAACATGACTCAAAAATCCGAGAAAAACATGCAAGAGTGGAAAATGTGAACTATGTGAACCGTGGACTTAGGATCCGGTACTTATAGCCACACACTCCATAGGGAGGGCCCGGTTACCTTAATGGTGCACTCACCAATATATTAAAGTGAAAGGAAGTGCACCGAACACAGAAATTGAGTCGTTTATAGTCAGATACTCGAGACTTTATCTAAAACATATGTATGAACATGCAGTTGATCATATATCAACAACCGAAATAGTTGTGGATCATTCCATAAATAAATATCACAGAAAACATATCCAAACACAATCAAGCACCAAGATTTCCTACGACGCAGCCTAGTGGAATGAAAACGAAGTCGGATAACCCTATTGCGGTAACCTATCATGCACCTTCTTTTTAATTTTGAATGAGTGGGTGTTCTAGTAAATAAGTGTGGAAAAGTGAATGGTTGTGGAGAATATGGTGGATATGGATAAGTTGTAGAAAGACAGCGTACCGCACACAATGAGGATGTGGTTTTAGCAACGAACTCATTCATTGTGTGTGTGGGACTGCCTCAATTCTGAAAATGAAGGTGTCAAATAGTTTGTCCTTCCAAGTATCTCATTTTGCTAGGAGGATTTAAAAAATTATGAAGCACAGGAGAAACAAAAGGATCGAAAGTGCAAACTCGAGATTCCTTTGAAAGGGTGGAAGGAGGGGAGTCGAGGTGGATGTTGTGCAAGTTAGTTCTTGATAGGGTGAATTGTCACCTACTAAAAAAACTCATCGAATACCTCATCTAGATTGGTCATATCCACATTACTATGGCAGTCCTCTACATCTTTGAGAAAGTCATCTATCCCGTCCTCATCAATAATATGTGTATCGACTAGTGTAGGAATGAAAATGTTGGAGTCTGACTTTCCAAAGGAAAGAATTTTGGGCATATGATTATCAGGGAACGTGTTGTTGAAATAATCTCGAGCAACGCTTTCGATCATGCTAACCTCTCCATCCATAGACGAATCGGGTAACTGTGTCCTTGTTTTAAAAACATTGACTTCAACAGCAAGATGGCCAAAAGACATGGACATTGAACCATCACGGCAATTAATGAGCGCATTGGCAGTTGCCAGGAAAGGACGCCCTAAAATGATCGGGACAGAGTCGTTAGCGACTTCTGTATCGAGGACTACAAAATCAGCCGGATAGTAGAAATCTTGAACTTTTACCAGCACATTTTCGACTACACCCTTAGGATACTTAATAGACCGATCGGCTAATTGCAACGCGTCATTTTAGTGGGTTGCATCTTGTCTAGACCTATTTGTCTATACAAATAAAATGGGAGTAAGTTAACACTAGCCCCGTGTCTAATAAATAACGGTCGATAGGAATCTCCTAAGGTGCATTGTCTGATGGGGATCGATTGTGGTCCTTGTACTTAACAATTCCATTATGTTAAGATAAGGTTGGGAATTATCCGTTAAAAAGGCGCCTTTTGGTATATTTGTCTTAAGCCTAGTAGTACACAATTCCTTAAGAAACTTAGCATGATGTGGTAGCTTTTTAATAGCTTCGAGGAAGGGAAGGTTTATAGTTAGATTCTTGAAAACGCCCCTAATCTCCTCGTAATTTGTATCCCTAGTTAACATGGCTAATTTTTGTGGAAACGGTGGTTTCGTCTATATTTAGCAATGGTATCACCTAGATGTTTAACCGCGGGCTCCTCTGTTTCTTAGGTTGTGTTGTAACTGGGTACCTCTACAACGTGGTAGGCTCTTCAGTTTCTATTTCGGGTATCTAGTAAAATAGTAGGTGTAGGGGTTATGGTGGTGGGGTAACTATAGGCATAGTTACCTTGTTATCAACCACTCTGCCGTAACGGAGAGTGGTGATGGCATTTATCTCACCTACAATTTTCATATTCATTACTAGTATTATCGGTTACCTCAAAGGTCGTGGTTTGTTGTTTTAGGATTAGGTATTGCGTGACCTGGCAACACACCTTTGGTTTGGGCTTTATCTTGAGCCAACTGTTGGGTTAAATTATTAACGGATTGTAGAAGCTGTTGGTTAGATTGAGCCATGGTTTGGAAAAGTTTTTGGCTCACTTGTATGAAGGTGTCAAGGCGATCCGGTTGTGTGGGTGTAGTAGTCACGGGTGGTGTGACTGGAACTATTTCATGTGAATTATTTATGGGTGGATTTTGATAATTATTATTGACCGGAACGATACCTCTATTAGTATTATAATTATTATAATTACCTTGACCTTGTGCTTGACCTTGTCGAGGTTGCACTTGGTTGTTATAATTATTAAAATTACCCTGACCCTGTCCTTGTCGTGGTGGAGCTTGGTTAAAGCTGTGCGTGGGCCTAACATATTGATTATTGTACCCTTGAGGTGTGACGTGTTGGTTATTTCGCCAACCGAAGTTGGGATTTTGTCTCCAAGGGGCGTTAGGTTCACTATTAATGGAACAAGCCCTGTTCATAGGCTATAGGGACGATGGGAGTCGGGATGCTCGGGGACTCCAACGTAAAACTACATGGATTTGAATTTACATTCATGACGGGATAGGCTTTTGTTGTACAGAAATGGCCTCTACCTTTTAGTGAGTGATTCGATTAGAGTTTTAAGCTCGAATCGTGTTTAATTTCAAACATACCGCGGCCTTAATCGTATTAGTAGAACTAGCGGAGCGGGAGTAATCGCCACTACCTCCCCGTTATTATTTCGCTTTAGTTTGGTCGCCTAAAAATTTATAAGCCTCCGAGGCTCCTTTACTTAAGAAACTACCCCATTCATTATGTCAAGGACTTCTTTATGGTGATGTTGAAGTCCTTTGAAAAAGGCAACTAACTAACGTGTCATTTGCTAGGTTATGGTGTGGACACTCTATAAGCAGATCGGTGAAACGATTCCAAGCCTCTCGAAAATGATTCATGAGGATTTTGTCGAAAAAGAAATGAATCTTGGAAAGCATCTCATCCGTCTTTAGGGGTGGGTAAAAATGTTCCATAAACAATTTGAACAAGTTTAGCCCACGAGTCCACGTAATTAGGCTTGGGCAGTTAACCAAGATGCCTTTATCGGCTAAGGTGAAAGGGAATACCCTTAATTTAATTTGTTCCGCACCAACCGTAGGATGGTGGAATGTTGTTAGGACTTGTTCAATCCTACGATGTGCCGATAAGGTTTTTCATGGTCTAAACCATGAAAAACGGGTAACAAATTAAAAATATTTGGAGGATTCTCAAATCCCTCACTGGTCCGCTAGAATAATGCAAGATTTGGGGCTATCGCTCAAGGCTTTGTAGAAGTCGAGAGGAGGTCTCTCTTTCTTCCCCATTATATCGGTGGTGTGTGTGAAATAGTAGCTAGAGGTGTAGTGTGTGGTATACTAGATAGACTTGTTTGTTCTTTGTTGTTGTGTATTTACGTTAGGTGTTTTGTTCGACCGGACCTTAATCTCATGCAAGACTAAGTCGAGCTTAACTAAACATGCAACACTCCAAACAATTCTCGATATACTAGTATAAACCTCTAACAGGAGATGCGAGGTGTGGAAGAAAGGAATACCGACAAGGTCCTTGCTTCGCTTTATGAATAGCGTCTTGTTTACGCTTTTGTTGTATATAGAGCAGGTTAGAACATGAAAAATATGAAAGATCAAAGTTCGAATCAAAACCGCCGAATTCGGAAAAATCAGCTAAATGGGCTGGGCGCTCTCCTGGTCGGTCGGTGTAAATTCGAATTACAGAGTTTGAGCTGGTCGCGCTTGGTATGGCATGGCGGGCTTCGGTGGTAGATGAAATTCCAAGAACTTAGCTGGTGGTCTTCGCTCTCTCTTGGCGGTATTCGTATATTTTATCGCGGAATTTTTCCAAAGCTGAAACGGGCAACCACAGTATGAATCAAACAAGGGTGGGTGGGTGAAATGGGACTTAAAAATGACTACTTCTACAAAGAAAACAATGCTAAAGTGCAACTAAGATGGCAGCGGCGCCATTTGATAAATGTAAAATGATGAATAGTTTACCTACGAAATGAACGATGAATTCAATCCGTAAGTAAACTAAAACTAATCTTTATAATCTCAATTATCAAAGCTTCTACTCTCGATGCGAATTGCACTAAGTGGAGTAGGAAGTTCGTTCCACTCCTAGTTCCCTAGCATGGATTGTTTTCTAAGTCTAAGAAATCAGTCTTAAGTCTAATGAGAGCTTTACGAAATGTTATGCTAACAAGACGCGTTAATTTAAATAACAAGATATAATAAATAACAAGATAAAATATAAACTAAGGTTAATCTACGAAAGCTACGAAAATACAATTGTTTGAATCTAGATAAAGAAATAGAGGGGAATTAAATCCACCTCGAATCCAACTTAATAACCTAGTATAGATTGTCGTATTTCGATTCTTACGTTTTCACGGCAAGAATTTCGAGTCCAATCCCTAGTGTTCATGGCATTTCTACCAAGTACTAACTAGCATGTGAGGTCGCCCACCCATTCTCATGGCGAAACACGACCTTCTAGAGTGGAATAGATTCTACAACGATTCTATACTAAACAACTAAGTTTTCATCAAGGCTTCTCAACCCCCTCTAATGGAGGTTTAGCCTTGAATCATTACGCAATCATTTCCATTTAGATTAAAACTAAACATAATCTAAAGCATTGAAATTTACTTAATTAAACAATAATGAAATCTAATTTAATGACTAAAATGAAATAAACACAAGAATTGAAATTAGATCTAGAAATGGAAATGACAAAAATCGAAATTAACAAATAGCTATTTATTTATTAATACTAATGAAGAACTATGATTCTAATAGTTTAATCTAAGACAAGAATTTGATTTGAAACTAAACTTAAGTAAAACAATTCAATAAAACTAGATCTAGAAGCTATTTTAATGGCTACTTTTTACTCTAACCTATCTACCATTAACAAAGAGCTAAGCTTTTGTTTTTATACATTCAGATCCAAAAATCGTGCATGGGCTTGGAGCCATGTTTTGGGCCAGAGAATCAGGCCCAAAACCCAATTCTTCAAATTCAAAAGGCTTCTTCAGCTGCAGTTGGCTTCAACAGACTTTTCTTCCACTTTTGCTCCTTTGATTGGGTCAAGGCTTAGACCATTGGAAAGCTCTTTCCGAGCCGGTTGTTTTGACATTAGGTAGGCCCAATTCCGAGGTCTGAGTCCAAAGATATGGCATTCGGAAGTTCTGCTGACTTTTGCTCCTTTATCTCGCTAAAGTGGCACATTTCTGCACATACTGGACTTTGAAGCCTGAAATGCATAAAAACACGTAATCAGTATTAAATCTTACTTATTATTCACATAATTGGTCTAACAGTATGATTATTAAGGGGTTAAAACTACAGTTTTGGGCTCTTATCAATGACTAACACTACTCACGAGCGATTTTTGCATTCCACCGAACATGTTCAATCTTCTACCCATCTTCCATGGGTTAAACATGAGTTACCGTATGAACATCTACGCTGGATACATGAAGTATGTAATACTTTCCACCATCCGGGCGTCACTGACGATTAGGTTAAGCTACGAGTGTTTCCTTTCACTCTAGCTGGTAAGAGTCATGCTTGGTTTCTTTCGTAGAAGGCCGACTCTTTCGATACATGGGAAAATGTTGTGTTCTCCTTCATGAAAAAGTACTTTCCGCCGAAGAAAAAGAAGAGATAAGAAGCAAGATACAGTTCTTCAGACAGAGTCCGAGTGAAACATTTTTCGAACCATGGGATAGATTCTCTGATCTACTCCATTCATGTCCTCACCATAAACTAGAAAAATCCACTCTTGTCCAATGTTTCTTCAAAGGTCTTCTCCCAGAACACAAAGTAACCCTCGACATCATGAGTAATGGTAATTTTTTGGATAGAGGTGCAACTGAAGCCTTAACCTTTCTTGAAAACCAAGCTGAAAAGAGTACCCATTGTGGCGACATACATAATTCTAGAACAACCCAACCTAGTACATCTAAGGCTAGTGGTAGTTTTGAGGTGAAATCAGATCCAGAAATCAAAACTTTAATTGAAACCCTCACAAGAAAGATAGATGCATTCACAACCAAACAAAAAGACCAAAACCCTCATCCTGTCATGAACATAAATACCTCACCATTCAATTTCTGTCTAGGCTTAAATCATATAGATGCCACCTGTCCCTTGATCACAAACCTATCATCACTTCAGCCAGAAAAAGTATGTGCTTTCAATGTACCAAATGCACCATGGAGATAACATCCAAACTTCGCATGGACCAACATTCTACAAAACCAACCACCTCCAGGTTTCAACAAACCAACAAATACATTCAGACAAGGACAAGGTACCTATAACAATCAGAACAGAGCATTGGTTCCATCCCAGTTTAACCAGAACTACCAAAACCAACATGTCAACAACCAAAGAGACCTAGTTTCTATTACACCATCAACTAGTGTCCAAATAGATAAGCCCACTGAAATAATACTATCTGTCATGCAACAACAAACCCAAATTGTAGCATCCATGTAACAATCTCTGAACTTGTTAGCCCAAGATAAAACCTAGAAAAGTTCATCGCCAAGCCAAAAAGTTCAAAACCTTAAAACCCAAGAGATTAAGGCAGTCACAACATTGCGATCTGGCAAAATTGTTGACAACAAAGTAATCTTACCGAAAGATCCTACACTTGTAGAAGTAACCCTATCAATGGTCCAGTCCCTAAATCACCAATTCCTCCACCTAACCAAGTTAGAGAATACAAACCAAAGGCACCTTTTCCAGCTCGCCTAATGAGACCCAAGGAGGATGATAATTTTGATGAAATCAGTGGAACATTCAAGAGTTTAACTATAAACTTGCCCTTTCTCGATGCCATCAAACATTTACCCAAACATGCCAAGTTTCTTAAGGAAAACTAACATTCCAAAATATGCCTTCCTTACATAACAATTTCCATCCCTCACAGAGACTAACGAAATAGTCAAATATAAAGATCCTGATTGTCCTACCATCCCTTGCACTATAGGAGACAAGTACATTACCACCGCCTTACTTGATCTTGGAGCAAGTGTTAACCTCCTTCCATACTACCTATTTAAACAACTCGGTTTCCACGAGCTTACACCTACCACCATGCCATTGCAATTAGCTGACCGATCCATCAAATACCCAATGCAAAAGGAGTGGTAAAAAATGTGCTTGTCAAGGTTATGGATTTTTACTACCCTGTTAATTTTGTCATCCTTGACACCGAAGTAGCTCATAATGCCAAGACCTCTAGAGTCACAACGCCGGTTAAACCCAGCTATGAAAGAGGTAGTAAGGGAGGAGATCCTAAGATTGTTGGGTGCTGGAATCATTTACCCCATATTTGACAGCGAATGGGTCAGCCTTATTCATGTGGTGCCAAAGAAATCTGGGATTACAATGGTTCGTAATGAGGAAGGAGAGTTAATTCCAACACGTGTTCACATCATGTGGATGATTTGTATTGATTATCGGAAGCTGAATGCCGTCACAAGGAAAGATCATTTCCCCCTGCCGTTTGTAGATCAGATGCTTGAACGTTTAGCAGGACATGCTTATTACTGTTTCTTGGATGGGTATTCAGGGTACTTTTAGATTTTAATTGATGAAGCATATCAAGAAAAGACTACCGTCACTTGCCCTTTTGGAACATATGCTTATGCACATATGCCCTTCGGTCTCTGCAATGTACCTGCCACATTTCAACGCTGCATGTTACACATTTTCAGCGATATGGTGGAGAGATTCATGAAAGTTTTTATGGTTGATTTTTCCTTCTATGGAAATTCTTTCGATGATTACTTATCCAACCTGTCCAAAGTATTGGCGCATTGTCACGAAAACAATCTGGTCCTTAATTGGGAAAAGTGTCACTTTATGGTAAAAAGGGGAATAGTGTTAGGTCATATTGTGTCTAAACATGGTATAGAAGTAGATAAAGCTAAAATAGACAAAATTTCTACTTTACCTATTCCATGGAACATCTGTGACATACGAGCCTTCCTAGGCTATGCTAGATTTTATCGAAGATTCATCTAAGATTTCTCAAAAATTGCTAAGCTTTTAACTAATCTTTTTATAAAAGATGCACCCTTTGAGTTTAACTCGGAATGCATGCAGGCTTTTAAAAAGTTGAAAGTTGCCTTAATAACTGCACCTATAATTCAACCTCCTGATTGGTCAAAATTGTTTGAGCTCATGTGTGATGCCAGTGACTACACTATTGGTGTTATTCTAGGTTAAAATCCTGATAAGGGACTTACAATTATTTACTATGCAAGTAAAACACTAAATAAGGCTCAACGGAATTATACGACGACTGAAAAAGAATTCTTAGCCATTGTCTATGCCTTAGACAAATTTTGTCCTTATTTGATAGGTTCAAAAACCTTAATCCACACTGATCATGCAGCACTTAGGTACCTTCTCGCGAAGAAGGATGCTAGGCAGAGGTTGATCCGATGGATTCTCCTCCTGCAAGAATTCACTTTGGAGATAAAAGATAAAAAAGGAGTTGAAAAAGTAGTGGCTGACCACCTGTCTAGGTTAACCAATGATAGTGACAGTAATTTCGAGCCCATTTTAGATTCTTTTCCTGATGAGCACCTTTACACGATCCTTTCTGCATCTTGGTATTTTGATATTGTGAACTATCTGGTGATTGAAGAGACTCTTCCATTATGGAATAGAAATCAGAGGAAGAAGTTCCTGGCTCAAGTAAAGTAGTATCATTGGGATGACTTATATCTTTTCAAATACTGCCCATATCAGATCATCCGACGTTGCATTCCAGAATGGGAACAATCTGCGATTCTTTCCTTTTGCCATGAGCAGGCTTGTGGAGGGCATTTTAGTGCTAATAAAACTGCTGCTAAAGTCTTACAATGTGGATTCTGCTGGTCAACACTCTTTCGCGATGCATTTCTTCATTGCAAAGCATGTGCTCGTTGCTAACATCTTGGTCGTATTTCTACACGTAACATGATGCCCATAAATCCCATTCTCATAGTGGAGATTTTTGTCGTCAGGGGTATCGATTTCATGGAACCTTTCCCAACTTCTAATAGGTTAATTTACATCCTAGTAGTCGTAGACTATGTATCTAAATGGATTGATGCCATACCATGTCGTAACAATGATAACAAAATAGTCGTCAGGTTCATAAAACAAAACATTTTTTCAAGATTTGGTGTTCCAAAAGCCATCAGCAGTGATGGTGGATTACATTTTTGCAATCGAGTTTTTGAACATATCATGAAAAAATATGGAGTAACCCACAAGGTTGCAACTACAGACCATCCTCAAACAAGTGGTCAAGTAGAAGTCTCTAATCGAGAGATTAAGCGTATCTTGGATAAAACAGTTAATCCAAATAGGAAAGAGTGGTCTCTCCATTTGAATGATGCACTATGGGCATACAGAACTGCTTTTAAAACACCTATAGGGCTGTCCCCCTACACGCTGGTCTTTGGAAAACCTTGTCATCTACCATTTGAACTATAGCATCGTGTCCTGTGGGCATTAAAAACCCTTAATTATAATCTCGATGCAGCAGGTGAAAAGCGTAAACTACAAATAAACGAGCTCGAAGATATTCGAAATGATGCTTATAACTTTTCAAAAGATTACAAAACCAACATGAAAAGGATTCATGACAAGCATATTTTACGAAAACATTTCGAAGTTGGTCAAAAGTTTTTGCTTTATAACTCTAGATTACATCTTTTCCCAGGAAAACTAAATACTACTCGATGGACTGGTCCTTTTAAAATAACTGAAGTCACCCCTTATGGTACTATTACTTTAAAGAACCATAAGGACAATAGTACCGTTAAAGTCAATAGTCAACGTCTCAAACATTTTCATGGGTTACGATCTACGGATGTTAAAGAAATTCTTCTCCAAGATCCCATCTACGAGGATTAAATCCTCTTTTCTGATGTATTCCTTTCCCATTCCATTCAATCTTTTGATTTAAGGGGATACATCAATAAGGTAACCGGACCTCTCCACTTAGAGGGTGTGGTTGTAAGTGCCGGAGCCTTGAGTCCACAGTATATCTTATGCATTCCACATTAGCACTTTTACTCATCGTTTGAGTAGTGTACCCCTATGGAGCAAGTATACAATTTATCTTTTTTTATTTTATTTATTTATTTTACATTTCTTTTTAGAATAGTTTTTCAATTCCTGTCATTTACAATTCCTGTCTTTATTTTCATTTACCTATTTTCTATTTTTACATTTTCTATTTTTACATAAACATTTTTCTTTCAATCTTCACCTTTGATGTTTATTAGTCTTTCCTCTACAAAGAAGAGATGTGAAACAAAGCAGAGGGCGATGGGGATTGAGTGAAGGTGTCTTACAGTTGTCTCTCATGGTTGTTTAGTGATAAACATAAAAATGATAGAGTTTACCTACGAAATGAACGATGAAACTCAAAACGTAAGTAAACTAAAACTATTTACGTGTCTATATTTATCAAAGTTTCTACTCTCAATTCTATCGAAATAGAGTGGAGTAACAAATTCGTTCCACTCCTAGTTCTCTAGCATGGAATGATTTCATAGTTAACTAATCGGTCTTAAGTCTAATGAGAGATTTACGAAAAGGGCAACTAGACTACGATGCAACTACCCACAAGATGCAACTAGTCGATTATCAGAACAACTATGGGAATGCTACGTTGATTCGATGATAAGGAGTTAGAGGGGGATTGATTCCACCATAACTCGACTCAATCCTATTAACGATTTAATCGTCAGTAATCCAAATTGAATCGCAAGAAGAAAATTGGTTCTTCCTAATCCCTAATTACACATGACATTTCTACCAATTCATAACTAGCATGTGAACGATTAAACCCATTCTCATGGCTTAATTAATCGTTTCTAGAGTGGAATAGAAATTACGGCGACTCTACGATAATCGAATCAAGCTTTCATCAAGGCTTCTCAACCCCTCTAATGGAGGTTTAGCCGAGAATCATTCATAATCATTTCCATATGAATCTAAACTAAACATAATATCAAGATTCAAAATTTACTAATCTAAATTAAACAATAATTAAATTCTAATTAACAACTAAGAAATGGTAACCAACAATAATTAAAACTACATCTAATAGATTGAAATAACAAAAATCGAAATGACAAGAATAATAACTATTTTATTTATCTAATGAATGATATTCAATGATTCAAGAAATTAATCTAAAACAAGAAATGAAATTCTAAACTAAGTTCTAAACTCATTAATGGAGGCTAACTAATCTAATTCTAATCTAGGTCTAACTATCTACCATTAACCAAGAGCTAAGCTTTTGTTTTTATACTTTCAGATCCAAAAATCGTGCATGGGCTTGGAGCCATGTTTTGGGCCAGAGAATCAGGCCCAAAACCCAATTCTTTCAGTCCAAAAAGGCCTCTTCAGCTGAAGTTGGCTTCAATAGACTTTTCGTCCACTTCTGCTCCTCTGATTGGGTCAAGGCTTAGACCATTGGAAAACTCTTTCCGAGCCGGTCGTTTTGACATAAAGTAGGCCCAATTCCAAGGTCTGAGTCCAAAGATACGGTCTTCAGAATTTCTGCTGACTTTGTGTGCTGTTTCTGCCCGCGTCGACTTTTCAGCTTTTGACCAGGCTTTAGAAAGGCTTTGTCTTCTTGAATCTTGGCCTTTAATCACAGAACTCCTTAGCAACCGACCTTTGCTCCTTTATCTCGCTAAAGTGGCACATTTCTGCACATAATGGACTTTGAAGCCTGAAATGCATAAAAATACGTAATCAGTATTAACTCTTAATTATTACTCACATAATTGGTTTAAAAGTATGATGGTTAAGGGGTTAAAACTACAGTTTTAGGCTCTTATCAAACCACCCCCAAACAGCATTTTGCTTGTCCTCAAGCAAAGATGAGAAATTAGAATAAGTGACCAAAAATGGAGTTCTATCTACTCGTTTTACATTTGAGTGCGATTGCATTGACCATATGCAACAAGGCCTTAAACCACTAGGAATTCCCTAATGGACGAGTTATAGCCTCGTGAGAGTTTTCCAGTGAAGGTACTCACAAACTTCATCTATACTACAACGACTAAGAAATAAAACTATTATTTCCTTATCCATGCTCTAAATTAACTATTCCTCTCACTAGCTATGAACAAGAATAACCAAGTAAAAAACCTAAGCTAATATATGCATAATAATCAATAATCTACAATAAACATATATACAATGAGTACTACTATGAAATGCAATAGTAGGTCCGTTTCTGAAACTTGGAATAGCGTCCTTAAGTAGGTTCTCACAATAATAGTCAAGATACAACACTCCGATTTTTTCACTCAAGTTTTGCTACTCTAGTGCGCAGTGGGCACACTTTACCTTACAATCTCAATGACACACAAGAAAGCCGGAGTCGATCAAACACATCTGCCACTTACTATCACACTAACCTATTCCTAATTGAGCTAGAGGTCTTTATTAGGTGTTTCGGGGATTAGGAGAAGGTTTAAGAAGGAAGGAAATGAATATTCAAAAAGGACAAGTCTGAGATAAAAGAGTCTTCATATTATGTAACTAGAGAAAACCTTGTTATTTACTTTTGCTTCTACACTTTGTTTCCATCCTTAGCCATATATTTTTTTCTTTGGCTTTTGACTCCTTTTATTCTATTTTTTGGAGTTTTTATTTTATTTCTATTTTAATTTTTCTTTTCTTTGGATGGAAACTTCTTTTCTTTATTTCTGAAGCAACTAACTAATATTTGTTTACATAGGTTTTCCTCTTCTTCTTTCTTCCTCATTCTATTCTCAGACTTATTCTAAATTGGGTAGGTTGATTTTTTTTTTTTTTTTTTGTTTTGTTTTTGTTTTGTGGTAAAGGATTTGTGGTTTATGAAATGCTAAAGAAAGGCTCGAGGGGCTTAATTAGCGGAAAATAATTCATAGGTTTGAATTTCTGGCTATATCGATCCAAAGAGGGCCTAAATTCTCGCTTAGGATATGACATAGTGATCAAGTAAGTGGACGTGTGATTTCTCTATCCGGATTTTACTTCTCCCTTGTGTCATTTCTCAAATGTTTCTCTCATTAAGGCTTTAGGCTATATTCTCACAGGATTTATAGAATAAGTACTCTAGCCTAGATTTCAGAAACTTACTGCTAACAATCATAGATACTCATGTAATATATTTATAGATAGATGCAAAGATTATTACCTACATATTAACCTAAGTTTCTAAAAATTATTCTAATGCAAAAGCTACATGAGACTTCTAGATTATTAAGAGCATAGAGAAGGAAAACAATACCAATATTCCTAAGTGTATAGCACGAACTTATTTATTTATATTTTTGAATTTTTGAAATTTTGGCTAAAAAACAAATGCATATTATACATATCTATATCCTAACAGATGCCTTAATTACACGTGTTTCTATGCCCACCCCCAAACAAAAAGCATGCTTTGTCCTCAAAGCATTTAAATAAAGAGGGTAGGAAAAATACCATTGAAGCGCGTGAAATTCAGGAACATCTGCAAAACATGGTTAGAATGTACTAATATAGGAAATAAAAACTGACGCAACTCTATAAGAGTTCCACCCATTATGGGGTTAACAGACTTAAATTGCTTGGGACATAAGCAGACACTAAATGGAATTAAAAACTTACCTTATCTCCGGGCCTACATATTATTTAACCAATAGCACCATGGGGTTTTGTATTCAGCCGGGCATGGCAAGTCCAAGAACAAATGCTAGCAAGAACCATAAGCGGTTCCCTAAATTTCACGTGTGTGATCACCTCAGAGTCCAAGCACCATAAGTAGTGCTTTGGGAACAAATCTTCGAAAAGACTGTTATGGTATTATTGTAGGAGATGTCATCTTGAAACTACGCCCGAACAGCTGCAAATGACCCGGGAACAACCCATAAAAAACCGGAAATTTTCTCGGGTCTAAGTCGTCGGTCCAAGTTCAGTTTTTTTTTTTTTTTGACAAGGGAGCGAGGTGGGGGTAAGAATAGGAATTTGAGTGATCAAGAATGGAAAACCAACACTTATTCCCCAAACAAATTTTTGAAAACAGTTTTGTAAAATTTGTTTTAAAACGTCGGGTCATTTAAGGTCGATTCGAGACTTGCTAGATTACTATTTTTATAGCTTTAAACTTTTTAATTTTTATGAATTAGGTTTAATATAAAGGAAAACAATAAAGCGAGTAAAGATATAATTCACACCATAGAGAAACATGACTCAAAACCAAGAAAACATGCAAGAGTGGAAAACGTGAATTATGTGAACCGTGGACTTAGGATTCGGTACTTACAACCACACACTCCATAGGAGGGCCCGGTTACCTGAATGGTGCATTCACCAATATATGGAAATAAAAGAAAATGCACCAAACACAAAAATTGAGTCGATTTATAGTCGATACTTTCGAGACTTTATCTAAATATATGTATGAATATGCAGTTTATCATATATCAACAACGAAATAGTTGTGGATCGTTCCATAAATAAATATCACAGAAAACATATCCAAACACAATCAAGCACCAAGATTTCCTACGACGCACGCCCTAGTGGAATGAAAGCGAAGTCGATAGACCTATAACATAACCGAAAGCATGCACCTTATGTTTCATCTTTGAACGAGAGGGTGTCCTAGTGAATAAGTGTGGAAAAGTGAATGGTTGTGGAAGATATGGTGGATTGGGATAAGTTTTAGAGAAAAAGCATGGAAAAAATGAGGATGTGGGTTTAGCACAAAACTCATTCATGGTACTGTCTCAAGTCTGATAATGAAGGTGTCAAGTGGTTTATCCTTGGGAAGTATTTGTTTACTAGGTGGATTTAAAAAATCATGAAGTACAGGAGAAACTAAAGGATCGAGTGCAAACTCGAGGTTCCTTTGAAAAGGTGGAGGGTGGGGAATATTGGTGATAGAAAGTGAATGATTCTCAGCTAGAGCTCTCAAGTCCATGTCATCAGAAATCTTGATATATGCAAGACATTCCTCAATAGGTGGGTCAAAAGGATCACTGGGATAGAGATTGAAAAATTCATCTTCCGTCATAGCATCAAGGGATGAATGGTTGTTGGCAAGGGGACTCTCTGAAGTGATGAACGGCGGCAAAAGAGTTGCAGGAATTCTTCTTCGATTTCGGTCTACTACCGTGGAGTCATTGTTAAAGTCGAATTTCGAAGGAAAGGAATTTGTTAATCTGTTTCTCCGAAACATATTTTTGAACTAATCTTGAGCTAAGCTCGATCATGCTAACCTCGCCATTTGTAGATGAATCGGGATATCGTGTCCTCGTTTTGAAAACATTTACCTCAACGAGAAAGATGGCCAAAGGACAAGGACATCGAACCATCGCTGGCAGTTTATGAGCCGCGGCGTTGGCGTAGCCAAGAAGGGACGCCCTAAAATGATAGGTACAGAGTCGTTAGTGACTTACGCGGTCGAGGATAACGAAGTAAATTTGGGTAGTAAAAATTTTGGACTTTAACCAAAGACGTTTTCAACCACACCCTTAGGATACTTAATAGACCGATCGCCTAATTGCAATGTCATTTTAGTAGGTTGCATCTCCTCTAGACCTATTTGTTTATATAAATAAACGGGGAGTAAGTTAACACTAGCCCCGTGTCTAGTAGCCGTGTCGTCGTGTGTGAGAATCTCCTAAGGTGCATTATCTGAAGGGGACTAACGAGGGTCCTTGTACTTAACAATTCTATTATTTTTCGATAAAGTTGGGAACCGCTCGTTAGAAAGGTGTCTTTAGGTATGTTGGTCTTACGCCTAGTAGTGCACAACTCCTTAAGAAACTTAGCGTGGTTAGGTAGCTTTTTTATAGCTTCGAGAAAAAGAAGGTTTATCGTTAGATTTTTGAAAACGTTCCTAATCTCCTCAAAGTTAGTATCCCTGGTTAGCATGGCTAATTTCTGAGGGAACGGTGGTTTCGCTCTATATTTAGCTTATGGCTCGACTTGATGTGTAACCTTGGCTTTCGTTTCTTAGGTTATGGTTTAACCGGTACCTCTACAAAGTGGTAGGTTCTTCGGTTTCTTTTCGTATCTAGTTCGATATCGGTGTAGAGAGTCTTGATGGGTTAACTATAGGCATAGTTACTTTGTTATCAACCACTCTTCCGAGCGGAGAGTGGTGATGGCATTTAGCCGACCTACGGATGTAGTTTCCGTACTAGTATTACCGTTTACCTCAAGGCTGTGGTTTGCCGTTCTAGGGTTGGGTATCGCTTGCCTGGAAACACGCCTTTTGGTGGGCTTTCTCTTGGGCTAACCGTTGGTTTAAATTATTAACGGATTGTAGAATGTGTTGGTTAGATTGAGCCATGGTTTGGAAAAGTTGTTGGCTCACTTGTATGAAGGTGTCAAGACGATCCGGTTGTGTGGGTGTAGTAGTCACGGGTGGTGTGACTGGAACTATCTCACGTTGATTATTTATGGGCGGATTGTGATAATTATTATTTACTGGAACGATACCTCTATTAGCATTATAATTATTATAACTACATTGACCTTGTCTTTGGACTTTGTCGAGGTTTGCGCTTTGGTTGTTATAATTATTAAAATTACCCCGATCCTGTCCTTGTTGTGGTGGAGCTTGGTTATAACCGCGTTGGTTGGCCTAACATATATTGATTAACATATTGGTGTGACTTGTTGGTTATTTCTCCAACCGAAGTTGGGATTTTGTCTCCAAGGGGTTAGGTTCACTATTAATGGAACAAGAATGTTCATAGGCTATATAGGACGATGGGAGTCGGGATGCTCGGGACTCCAATAGAAACTACATGGATTTGAATTTACATTCATGATGGGGATAGACTTTTGTTGTACATAAATGGCCTCTACCTTTTTTGTGAGAGATTCAATTAGAGTTTTAAGCTCAGGATCTGATTTAACCTCAAACATCGTAGCCTTAATCTGTTGAAGAAGAACTAGCGAGCGGGAGTAATCGTCACTACCCCCCCAATTATTATTATGCTTAGTCCGATCTTCCAAAAATTTATATGCCTCGAGGCTCCTTTACTTAGGAAACTACCCCATTCATTATGTCTAGGACTTCTTTATGGTGGTGTAGAAGTCCTTTGAAAAGGCACGAACTAACGTGTCTTTTGCTAGGTGATGGTGTGGACACTCTATAAGGAGATCGGTGAAGCGATTCCAAGCCTCGAAAATGATTCATGAGGATTCTCGAGAAAGAAGTGAATCTTGGAAAGCATTTCATCCGCCTTTAGGGGTGGGTAAAAATGTTCCATAAACAAATGAACAAGTTTGGCCCACGAGTCCACGGGGATTAGGCGCTTTGGGCAGTTAACCAAGACGCGCTTTATCAGCTAAAGTGAAAGGGAATACCCTCAATTTAATTTGTTCCGCACCAACCGTAGGATGGTGGAATGTTGTAAGGACTTGTTCAATCCTACGCGATGTAGCCGATAAGGTTTTTCATGGTCTAAACCATGAAAAACGGGTAACAAATTAAATATATTTGGGGGATCACGAAAATCCCCACGGGTCTCCGCTAGAACGATGCAAGATTTAGGGCTATCGCTCAAGGCTTTATAAAAGTCAGAGAGAGGAGTCTCTCTTTCTTCATCCATAATATCAGGTGGTGTGTGTGAAATAGTAGCTAGAGGTGTAGTAGGTGGGAAACTAGATAGACTTGTTTGTTGACGTTGCCGTGTAATTACGTTAGTTGTTTTTCTTCGACAAGACCTTAATCTCATGCAAGACTAAGTCGAACTTAACTAAACATGCAACACTCCAAACAATTTTGATATACTAGTAGAAACCTCTAACTGGAGATGTGAGGTGTAGAAGAAAGGAATACCTGATTGCGTCCTTGCTTCGCTTATGAATATCGTCTTGTTTACGCGTGTTCAATGTATATAACAAGTTAAAACACTGAAAAACTTGAAAAATTGAAATTCGAAACAAACCTGTGGAAATCCGGCAATTTCAGCTTAGTATGCTGGTGCGCGCTTTGAAGCGCTGTCGCTCCGTGTTCCGATAACTTAGCTGGTCGCGCTTCGGTGGGGGGGCGGTCGCGCTCCGTGTAATTTTTCGCGGAACTTTTCAATGCTGAAACGAACAACCACAAGTATGAATCAAACAAGGGTGGGTGGGTGAAATGGGACTTAAAATGACTAATTATACTATGAAAACAATGCTAAAGTGAAACTAAGATGGCAGCGACGCCATTTGATAAACATAAAAATGATTAGTTTACCTACGAAATGAACGATGAAACTCAAAACGTAAGTAAACTAAAACTAAATTATGTGTCTATATTTATCAATGTTTCTACTCTCAATTCTATCGAAATAGAGTGGAGTAACAAATTCGTTCCACTCCTAGTTCTCTAGCATGGAATGATTTCATAGTTAACTAATCGGTCTTAAGTCTAATGAGAGATTTATGAAAAGGGCAAATAGACTACGATGCAACTACCCACAAGATGCAACTAGTAGATTATCAGAACAACTATGGGAATGCTACGTTGATTCGATGATAAGGAGTTAGAGGGGGATTGATTCCACCGTAACTCGACTTAATTCTATTAACGACGAATCGTCGTAATCCGAATTGAACTGCTTCGCAGAACAATTGGTTCTTCCTAATCCCTAATTACACATGACATTTCTACCAATTCATAACTAGCATGTGAACGATTAAACCCATTCTCATGGCGAATTAATCGTTTCTAGAGTGGAATAAAAATTACGACGACTCTACGATAATCGGAATCAAGCTTTTATCAAGACTTCTGAATCCCCTCTAATGGAGGTTTAGCCGAGAATCATTCCGCAATCATTTCCATATGAATCTAAACTAACACTACACCATAAGGGCTATTTTGTAACAGGGCAAAATTTTCATTTGTAACGAATATATCCGTTACTACCTTTCTAACGGATATAACTGTGAGCTTTTTTGGTATCCGTTAGTATATTTCAATTTATTTTTTCAATTATTATCAAAGCAGTATTTTAATATTTTGTAACAATCGTGTCCGTTAGGAAACAACTAAAATAATGACCGAGAGGGTATATTCGGAACTAACGGACTAAATTAAATTAAATAGAAAAAAAATGTGCTTTTGGTCCTTATTTTCCATTTCCCATTCTCGTCTCCTCATTCAACCCCTCACCGAGGAAGAAGGAAATAAACCAGGTATGCTTTCTCTCTCACTCTCCCGATCTCTTTTCTGTTTTCTTCTACCCAAACCCCATCTAGCAAATTTCTAAGTGTGTTTTTTTTAACCGTATCGAACTGTTCAAGTTAGGTTTATATGGTTCTCTTGCTGATAAATTTGGGGAAATTAAGCTTTGTGTTGGAACTGTAAGATTGGACTAAATTTACGCTTCTCAATTGGGATATTTCGTTGGTTTGTGGTTCGATTGGCTAATAAAAAATCAAAAGAATTTCGGTATTAATTAAATAGTTTCAGTTGATCTAAGATTCAGTTTTTCTTACAAATTGTTTTTGTTTGATTTCCTAGGTTGTGACTGCTACATAGCTTTTTCTCTCTTCCAGCAGACTGATATAAAGAACTTGCTGAAGGCTGCTCTAGTTATGTGTCCACATAAGTATTGCAGGTGAGTCGGTCTTTTTGGCTACTCTAGTTACTTGAGGAGTCATTAGACCTTTCCTTCCAGAATATACTAAAATTTGTAGTTCAACTCTAGTTCATTCCATGCTTTTCTTCTCATGCAGGATGATATAATTCCCAGATTAAGTGTTGTTTCCCTAAGAAGGTTGAGGAATGAAATTCTTGAAAGTGATTGGTAAGTTTGAGATTAGCCTGTCTACTTTCGGAAATGGTTAACTAGTATGTTTCGGAAGTTTAAATCGATGTGTTTAACTGCAGCCAACATGAACTATATAACCTTTTTTCTTGATTGCCAAACTTTCATAATTTTAAAACCATAGATCTTGTCTTTTTGAACTTTAAGGCATCTCCTGAAGGTCTCATCTTGAGATGAACTTCAATATTATCTGTATAAAGGCTTCCATTTGTCTCTTTGAACTTGAACTGCAGCATTCCTTCTTATTGTCGCTCTTACGAGCCATTGGATTTTTTTTTCTTTTGTTTTATTCTCCCATTTGATTTTATTATATTCTCTTTGAAAATGCTTCTCTGCTTGCCATGACATGTTTGTTACATCATTGATTTTGGTTATTTATATCTTGTTCTGCTGACATTAGTCTTATTTTTGTGTGATTGCCCTTCAATTTTTAAGGAAGACTATTTTGGAAAAGGAAGAATGGAAAAGCGTCGTAGATGTTGTAACTAATGCACAACAGGTTGTCTCTTAGGTACAAGATGCAGCTCGGAAAATTGCTGATTATGCGAACTTTAGAAGTAGCAAAAAGATATATGGTTAAATCATCTACGTTATCATTGCTACTTTGTGTCTTTTAATCACATTTTTATGTAATTGAGGACAAAAACTTTCAATCAGAGTTTGTATTGATTAATGACCAAAAGGTCAATGAGTACTTTCCTAAAACTTCGCTTTGGTTAACTGATGTTTCTTGCAAGAAAGAACCGTCACTTTTTTCCCAGGCTTCTACACCAACAAATACTGCTTCCACCGGCAAACAGGATGGAGTTAGGATGCCTAAGGAGCTGTTTGTACCTTGGACTCTCTACTTTCTAAAGAGGGATGTGGACAGCAGTAGCAAGAGAAGCACTATCAGCAGCAAAGGTAGGGAATCTTGCTCTCTCTGGGAGAGAGACCATGTTAAAAGTACAACCTTTGAAAGTATTGTTTTCATTAGAGCACAGGTGAATGAGTTAGTGTAAATTGTGTTCTTTGGAATTTTTCATCGTAATAGTTTATGTTGATTATAGGTTGTTTATATATAGGTATTAAAGCAGCTGCCTCGGTGATTTCGTCATTGGATGCACATACTGAAGAAAGATTGCATAGGTTTGTTTCTATCTTTTTTGTTTTTGGAAATGCTTTCAAATGTTAACATGTATAGTGTTTTATCTGTTTAGTATATAAGACAGCCTAAATGACAGTATAGAATCTTAAGAAGATATTAGGAGTATGTTATAATAGGTCTGTTTGTCATGTTGACTATTGTTCACTCCACTAACATTTACTTGTAGGGGTTTGCAAAATGTCGAGTATTTGGAAGCTCTGGTCAGCAAGAAGGTGTTGCCTTTGGCTGATTTACAGCCAGCTCGAATGAGGAGATCAAATGCATCACTAGGTAACACCATGCCTAGAAGTAGCAGAGATGCATCCCTTCAAAGTGTTAATGAGGTTTCAGAAAGTGTTGGGCCTAAAGCAGTTCACGATGGTCCAACTGAAGAGCAACAAATTAATAGTGAAGTTGACTCAGGTTCAATCGATCCTGCATTCCTGGATGCTCTTCCGGAGGAGTTGCTTGCTGAAGTTCTTTCCACTCAACATGGTCAAGTGGCACAACCTTCAAATTCTCAACCTCAGTCTGTAGCAGATATTGAAAACAGGTAAGTCACAAATTTCTGGGAGTGGGTTTGAGGATAGAAGAGATACTACATTTTCAACTATGGAAAATGGGATTTATAGTAGTGGGAATAATAATAATGGTTGTTTTTTTTGCAACTAGTTATGAATACGTTTATGTTATGTTTTAGGCCAATGTGGAAGAGATTTGAGTTATGGTGATTGTGGGGATTAGGTGAAAGCTGTTTTACAACATGCTCAGGTTGAGTGTGTGAATTCTTTTTTTGGTCAGGTTTATCACAAATGCTATATGAGCTATGCTTACTATCCAAATGGGATTTCTAGGAAAACTTCTTCAGGTAATCTTGAAATGATCGAGATTTTTTTTTCTTAGCATCAATTAGTGTATTTGTTTGTTGAAATATCTGATAGATCTTACTTAGTTAATATGATATTAGTTTTTCAGTTTGGTTTTTCTTCGTTGCCATACAAGAGAACTCCACCGAGTTGGCTCAGAATTTCTTCTCAAGACACCCGGTTTCAATTTGTTACTTTTTATCTGTTTTCATTAGTTATTGTTGATTTTGAGATACAAACATTAAGAAAAATAGTTATTTTGGGGTTTTCAGTTCTGAGTGAATTAATGTCGATCTTGTTATAGTGAAATAGACTTTTAGGTTTAGCTTATACAAATGGGAAAAGAAAGGAGTTCAGGTAGTTCTTTCTTAATTCAGGAACACTAACATTTGATTTTTTGCTTCATAGCTCATTGGGATTCCTTGGTCATAGTTAGTTATGTGTAATTATGTAATGCTAGTTAGCAAATTTGAGCTTTTAAGGCTTGTCATTCAATAATTATTTTGAACATTCAACTATATAGAATATGCTTAAGAGATTTACTATCAGTCATGTATATCTTACCTTGTCATTCATATGTTTCTGGTCACACAAATGCTTTGTCATAGTCTTGTACCTTGTTCTAATTGTCATAAGATCTTAAATCTTGCTATGATAAGTTTTCTTGGAGTGGGATTGGTATACTGAATATTGTAGCATTTGTTCTCATACTTTGTTATTATATTAGGAACTTATTGATGTTGACGATGGTTGGTCTTTTTTTAGTGCTTTTAATTTTGTTATGTAGGAGAAAGTCAAGTGTTTCGGGGCAGTTGTACCATCCTATCTGATGATGTTGGTTGGGGACTGCGTAGACTATCCTCAACTACTATTACGGGTATGCTTCATGATTCAAGGAAGCTATGAGGTACATTTTCTCTTCGCAAAAGTTATGCTCAATTTATTCCCAACCAATTTACCATGTTAGTAGGTCTTTCTTTTTGTTGTTTTAAAATGATATTAAAGTTATTATTTTTTATTAGTGGTTCACCAGGTTATGTCAAACAAAGAGGACGTGGATATCATAAAGGGGATAAAAGTTTTTGAGTTGTAGGTAATCATATGGCTGAAGAAGCAATTTGTTTATGTGTACTTATTTTTTTTTTTTCACTTCTATTTAGTAATATTTCAGGTTGTTCATCTATTAAGGGACATGTTTATTATAAATTTAGTTTGTTCCTTATTCATGTCAACACAAGCATATAAGGCCCAACAGGGGATATATAAGTCCATATGAACTTATGAGCTATACACGAGGTATAGTTATTGATTTGTGCTTTTCTATCTCAGTATTCTAGTTGTGTTATGATGCCTTAATTTTTCATTTGCATCATGCCATTAATTGTTAAATTGTGTTCGAAATTTAAGTTCATTAGAGAGAATGTTAAGGAAATATATGACAAAATGCTTAAGTTAGTTGAAGGGAAATATTCACCTCATAATAGTGAGGTCATGTTTGCTTGAAAAAGTATGCTAATTGAGATGGCATTGCACTTTTTTTTTCCAGATTTTATGGAAGACATAGAGATTTGTGAGCTAAATTCCGCTTGAAAAAGTATGCTAATTGAGATGGCATTGCACTTTTTTTTTCCAGATTTTATGGAAGACATAGAGATTTGTGAGCTAAATTCCTCTAGTTGACTATGGTATGCTTCTCAAGGTATATATCACTATCTTTTGCTTTATTTATGTAATAGTTAGATTATCACTTTTATTTTCTTAATAGTATCACAACATTTTCTGCTTAAACTTAGTACAACATTCATCATCTTTTAAGATTGGCTTCATGTATATATGTGATGTATTGTTATAAATGACAAATTATGTGAGAGCCACTTTCTATTAAATGACGAGTTAGACTTGCTTGTTAAATGTTTTATACTATTGTTTGTATGTAGGTCTTGTGGAATCGACTTCTAATGGAATTACATGCAACAATCGACATGAAATTTTGGTTTTGGGAATCTCTGAGTTTTATTCAAGCATTGTACTAAGTATCATTTACTAGTTGTTTTTGGTACAATTTGGTATAGTCTGTGGATGAATAGAATGTTTTGGTTAAATACATGAGTTTTGGATGAATAAAATACACTAGAAGTATTGTTTGAAGTTCATTATTGAGGTTGTAGTATATATATTTGTTAAATTATTTGAATGGTAGAGTTGGTGTAATTTGTGGATGAATATAAGTGGTTTTATATTATTATTATTTGGTTGATTTTTATTTATTTTTTATAAAAGTTGTCTGTTTTGTAAGATTTGGTAAAGTGTACAGTGGATGCCAACCTAAAGTCACGTGGAGTACTAACTATTTCTTGTAGGGGGTGCAAGTATCCCCAAAATTAAAAATGATTTTTTTTTTAAAAATATATCGACCATTAGTAACGGATATATCCGTTACAAACAATAGTTAGTAAATAGCACGTCCATTACTAACAGATATTTCCGTTATAAATGACAAATTTAATCGGCCACCAACAATTGGTTATCTGTTACAAAGAATTTTAGTAACGGATATAACCGTTACTAAAATTATTATCAGTAACGGTTATATCTGTTACTAAATTTGGCCTAAGTGAGAGTGACGCCCCAGAGCTAACGGATATAACCATTAGTAAAAATATAAGTAACGGATATAACCGTTAGTAAACGCCTTTTCTGGTGTAGTGTAAACATAATATCAAGATTCGAAATTTACTAATCTAAATTAAATATTAATTAAATTCTAATTAACAACTAAGAAATGGTAACCAACAATAATTAAAACTAGATCTAATAGATTGAAATAACAAAAATCGAAATGACAAGAATAATAACTATTTTATTTATCTAATGAATGATATTCAATGATTCAAGAAATTAATCTAAAACAAGAAATGAAATTCTAAACTAAGTTCTAAACTCATTAATGGAGGCTAACTAATCTAATTCTAATCTAGGTCTAACTATCTACCATTAACCAAGAGCTAAGCTTTTGTTTTTATACTTTCAGATCCAAAAATCGTGCATGGGCTTGGAGCCATGTTTTGGGCCAGAGAATCAGGCCCAAAACCCAATTCTTTCAGTCCAAAAAGGCCTCTTCAGCTACAGTTGGCTTCAACAGACTTTTTGTCCAGTTTTGCTCGTCTGATTGGGTCAAGGCTTAGACCATTGGAAAGCTCTTTCCGAGCCGGTCGTTTTGACATAAGGTAGGCCCAATTCCGAGGTCTGAGTCCAAAGATACGGTCTTCGGAAGTTCTCACGACTTTGTGTCTTTCACCAAGGCGTCGACTTTTCAGCTTTTGACCAGGCTTTAGAAAGGCTTTGTCTTCTTGAATCGTGGCCTTTAATCACAGAACTCCTTAGCAACCGACCTTCGCTCCTTTATCTCGCTAAAGTGGCACATTTATGCACATAATGGACTTTGAAGCCTGAAATGCATAAAAACACGTAATCTGTATTAACTCTTAATTATTACTCACATAATTGGTCTAAAAGTATGATGGTTAAGGGGTTAAAACTACAGTTTTGGGCTCTTATCATTTAGCATGTCTCATTTTCCATAGGCATGCCATATCATGGGATGGTTAGTAGCTGGAGCCCTTGATTTCGAAAACTTTTTTCCTCCTATGGGTGATTTCTAATTGTTTCGACCTTCGTCTTTCTCTTTGGTTGGAATAGCTACCAAATAGGGTTAACTAGAGATTAGGAGAGGAAAGACTAGATAGAACCGACATGAAAGTTGCCTAAGATTATCTGTTATGGTTTGTTTTCAAATAGTACAATCTAGGTGGTAGCCAAAATCTAACACTAAACAAAAAGTCCCGATGGCTTCAACTGGTGCTTTTACCCTATTTTCCATGAAAAAAGAGGCTTCATTTGGACTTGTAGTACAGGTTGAAAGGAATCCCTGCATCGTGTTCGAAACATGAACATTAGAACCAGAATCAAGCCACCAATTATTAGAAGGAACTTCAATTAAATTTGATTCAAAACATATGAAAGCCCAAGGCTTACCTTTCTTTTCAAACCAATCTTTGCGTTTTATGCAATCTTTCTGAAAGTGTTCACTCTTTTTACATAAATGGCATTGTCATCCTTTCGTCCTTTCTTTGGTGTGGGTTAATTAGGTTCGTTTTGATTGGATGGCCCATGCTTAATGCCTCTTCCAGTCCGCTTTCCGAATTTCTTCGTCTTATCATATTGAACCATAAAATGAGCAACATGGCTATTCTGCTGCTTAAGTCTACCCTCTTCTTGAATCAGCATGTTTGCCAATTCATTCATATTCCACTTGTCCTTAATAGTGTTATAGTGAATTTGAAATGGCCCATACTGAGTAGACAATGAGTTTAGGATAAATTGGAAGAGAAAAGAATCGCCCACAATCATTCCTAAATTATTTAGCTTAGTAAACAGATTATTCATCTCAAGAACATGCTCATGTATGGTTTGAGTACCATCAAAATGCATGGTGGTAAGTTCAGCCATAAGTTTTCCAACAAGAGATTTATCAGCAGTGCAAAAATGTTCTTTGATATTTTTCAGATAATTCAATGCAGTATCAGTTTCAGGTAGGGTAGATTTGATGTTGTTTGCAACAATCATTCACATAAACATCATGCTCAATCTGTTTGTTCTAGAACATGCCTGATGAATGTTTTTCTCTGCTTCAGTGCTTGCCGCAGTAAGATTAGCGGGTTTGTCACAGAGAATTGCCATATCAAGGTCTAGAACACCTAAACTGAGCTGAACTTGCTCATTCCATTATGAGAAGTTAGTTCCATTAAGAATGGGAACAGATGAAGCTTGTGAATTAAAATCAACAGGGAAAGAAACTTCAAGATAATAAACATGCTCACTACATTAAACTTTAAGACACAAACACAACAAAATGAATATGACTAAGTTTTTCTATTAATTGGTTGACATAGTCAATAATCAAACAAGCTTGGTATCTGTGGAGATCCTATGCTCATTTAACCAAAGAACATGTGTGGCCACTTAATGTTTATCCAATCTAGCATGCTTGGTGCACCTGTGGGTCCTCTCATTTACGAACAACAAACATTACAACAAGATAACGTTTGCTCAATTAATAGTTCTCCTATTCCTAACGCCCCTTGGAGACAACACCCCAACTTCAGTTGGAGAAATAATCAACAAGTAACACCTCCAGGGTTTAATAATCAAAATGTTAGGCAAGCAAACAATTATAACCAAGCTCCACCACGACAAGGACAAGGTCAGGGTAATTATAATAATTATACCAACCAAGCGCAACCACGATAAGGTCAAGCACAAGGTCAGGGTAATTATAATAATTATAACAATAATAATTATAATGCTAATAGAGGTATCGTTCCGGTAAATAATCACTATCAAAATCCACCCATCAATAATCAACATGACATAGTTCCGATCATACAACCTATAGCTAACACTCTTCCATAACCGGATCGGTTCGATACCTTTATGCAATCTCAACAACAGATTTTACAAGCCATCCAACTTTCATTACAACAGTTAGCTCAAGAGAAAGTACAACCCAAAGGTGTGTTTCCAGGACAAGCAATACCTAATCCTAAAACAACAAACACAGCCTTTGAGGTGAACGGTAATACTAGTACGGAAAATGCAAACGTAGGTGAGCTAAATGCCATCACCACTCTCCGTTCTGGCAGAGTGGTTGATAACAATGTAACTATGCCTATAGTTACCCCACAAGTAGTCCCTACACCAGAGATTGAACAAGATACTGAAATTGAAACTAAAGAGTCTACTCCTGTAGAGGTACCAGTTAAACCACAACCTAAGAAACAAAAAGCAAAGGTTAGACATCCAGTTGAACCATACGCTAAATATAGAGAGAAACCACAGTTTCCCCAGAAATTAGTTATGTTAAATAGAGATATAACCTTTGATGAGATTAGGGAAGTATTCAAGAATCTAACGATTAACCTACCCTTTCTCGAAGCAATTAAAAAATTACCTCACCACACTAAGTTTTTTAAGGAGTTGTGCACTACTAGGCGTAGGACAAATATTCCAAAAGACGCCTTTCTAATTGAACAATTTTCAACTTTATCAGAACATAATGGAATTGTTAAGTACAAGGACCCTGGTCGTCCTACTGTACAATGCACCTTAGAAGATTCTCACACGACCACCACTTTATTAGACCTGGGGGCAAGTGTCAACTTACTCCCATATTATTTATACAAACAAATAGGTTTACAAGAGATGCAACCAACTCAAATGACGTTGCAATTAGCGGATAGGTCTATTAAGTATCCTAAGGGTGTGGTTGAAAATGTGCTAATTAAGGTCCAGGATTTCTACTATCCTGCTGATTTTGTTATCCTCGATACAAAAGTCGTTAATGACTCTATTCTGATCATCTTAGGGCGTCCATTCTTGGCAACTACCAACGCGCTTATAAACTGCCGCGATGGTTCGGTGTCCTTGTCTTTTGGCCATTTTTCGGTTGAGGTAAATGTTTTTAAAATGATGAAATAGTTACCAGATTCATCTATAGATGGAGAGGTTAGCATGATCGAGAGCTTAGCTCAAGATTACTTTAATAACACATTTCTAGAAAACCATATGCATAAATTCCTTTCTTTTGGAAGTTTAGATTTTGTCGATGACTCCTACGTAAAAGAAGTCAACACCATCTTCAAGTCTACACAAATCGTAGACCCTTCGGTTGCTCCATATACAGAGTTTGAAGACCTGCTGCCTAAGCAAGTATTCATTACTTAAGATGAGGACCCTCCAAAAGCTTTTATCGACATACGAACCACCCCGGTACTTAAACCTCTTCCTCCTGAGTTAAAATATATTCAACTTGATCCAGATGGTAGTCACCCGGTAATTATTTCTTCTCTGTTATCTAAGTAGGAAGAGACACGTTTAATCAGGGTGATTAGGGAACATTGTTCTGCGATTGGTTGGTCCCTAGCTAACATTAAGGGAATTGACCCTAATGTGTGCACTCACTGTATCCATTTGGAGGATAACGGGAAGACTTCTCGCGAAGCTCTGCGTCGCTTGAACCCTGCCATGAAAGAAGTGGTCAGGGAAGAAGTCTTACGGTTACTCGATGCGGGTATCATATACCCAATCTCTGATAGCGAATGGGTTAGTCCCATTCATGTAGTTCCAAAGAAATCAGGGATTACCATAGTACGTAATGCCAAGGGTGAATATGTTGCCACACATGGTCCTATGAAATGGAGGATCTGTATTAATTACAGATGTTTAAATGCCATGACACGAAAGGATCATTTTCCTTTACCCTTTATAGATCAGATGCTAGAACGTCTAGCTGGTTATGCCTTTCACTGCTTTTTGGATGGCTACTCAGGCTATTTCCAAATTATTATTGATATTGATGACCAAGAAAAGACTACCTTTACATGTTTTTTTGGAACATACGCCTATAAACGAATGCCTTTTGGCCTTTGTAATACTTCTGGTACCTTCCAGCGGTGTATGCTTTATATATTTAGTGACATGGTCGAGCGTTTTATGGAAGTATTCATGGATGATTTTTCTATCTATGGAAACTCTTTCACTGACTACCTGTCTAACCTATCTAAGGTTTTGACACGGTGTGAAGAGAAGAATCTGGTTTTAAACTGGGAAAAATGTCATTTCATGGTAAAAAAGGGCATAGTACTAGGTCATATTGTATCTAGTGATGGCATAGAAGTTGATAAGGCCAAACTAGATAAGATCGCAACTCTACCTATACCACAGACAGTCCATGATATTAGAGCCTTTCTAGGCCATGCAGGTTTTTATAGGCGCTTTATCAAAGATTTTTTGAAAATAGCCAGGCTGTTAACTAATCTGCTTTTAAAGGATGCCATTTTTTATTTTAATTTTAACTGTAAACAGGCTTTTGAAACTTTAAAAGCTGCCTTAACTTTTGCACCCATTATACAGCCTCCCATTTGGTCTAAACCTTTCGAACTCGTGTGATGCTAGTGATTATGCAGTTGGTGCTGTCTTGGGATAGAAACTAGATAATAAATCCACTATTATTTATTATGCTAGTAAAACTGTAAACGATGCTCAAAGGAATTATACAACTACTGAAAAAGAATTCTTAGCTATCGTTTATGCTTTAGATAAGTTTCGTCCTTATTTGGTTGGTTCTAAGACCCTAGTTTACACGGACCATGCAACCCTTAGGTACCTTCTCGCAAAGAAGGATGCTAAGCAGATATTAATCTGATGGATTCTCCTCCTGCAAGAGTTCACATTGGAAATAAAGGACAAAAGAGGGGTCGAAAATGTAGTTGCCGACCACTTATCTAGACTGACAAACGACGATGATAGTGATTCTGAGTCCATACCTGACTCTTTTCCTGATGAGTATTTGTATGCTATGTTTTTTACACCATGGCAATGACCATAAGACAGTTGTGTTTTTTGTAAAAGAGTATATTTTCTGTCGATTTGGCATTCCCAAAGCTATTATTAGTGATGGTGGAACACATTTTTGCAATAGAGTTGTTGCATCTATAGTGAAGAAGTATGGAGTTATACATAAGGTAGCAACTCCGTATTATCCACAAACTAGCGGACAAGTAGAAGTTTATAATAGGGAAATCAAAAAGAACTTAGAAATAACTGTAAATCCTGATAGGAAAGACTGGTCGAAGCGTCTATCGGATGCCTTATGGGCATATAGGACTGCTTTCAAAACTCCTATAGGTATGTCTCCCTTTTGACTTGTATTTGGGAAACCTTGTCATTTGCCCGTTGAATTGGAGCACCGTGCTATGTGGGCTATAAAAGCCTTAACTTCAATTTTGATGAGGCGGGTGCCAAGGGCAAGTTGTAATTGAATGAGCTTGAAGAAATCCGTAACGATTCTTATAATCTCACAAAGGATTATTAAGCTAACATGAAACGTGTTCATGATAAGCAAATCTTGCGCAAAGAGTTTGTGGTAGGTAAAAAGGTCTTACTTTACAATTCCCGCCTACATATTTTTCCAGGGAAATTAAAAACCCGTTGGTCTGGTCCTTTTCATGTTACTGAAGTCACCCCTTACGGGGCAATCACCTTGGTAAATCCCAAGGACAATAGTACCTTTCAAGTTAATGGCCAACGGTTGAAACATTTTCACGAGCTATTGTCCCCTGATGTAGAGGAAGTCCTTTTACAGGACCCTGTCTATGAGGACTGACCTTTTTCATTGGTGTACTTCCTTTCATTTCAATATATTGGTAAGTGCACCATTAAGGTAACCGAGCCCTCCCTATGGAGTGTGTGGCTGTAAGTAACGGATCCTAAGTCCACGTTTAACATAATTCACGTTTTCCACTCTTGCATGTTTTCTCGGTTTTTGAGTCATGTTCCTCTATGGGGTAAATTATGCATTTAATGCTTTCTTATTTTTCTTATATTAAATTTTATTCATAAAAAATTAAAAAATTGTTAAAATCACAAACATAGTAAGTTAAGAAGTCTCGGGAATTTGACTTTAAAAGACCCACTTTTAAAAACAAAAATTGGTAGGAATGTCATTGGGAAGGAGAAAGTCAGCGACATCGGTTTGAACTACCTTCACGTTCTATGGATACTCCAAGAGCAGAAATTTGAGTTCTGTATTTTAGAGTTTTTGCGTAACATGATTAGGACAGTTGGAAAGAGTATTGCACCTCTCCCAGTTTTGATAACGAAGATCATGATGACCTTGAGAGAGACTCCGAGGTCTGATAGGATTTGCCTGAAAGAGCACCAAAATCCTTATATTTATACGGAGTGTATCCAACGAGTTTGGAGGTTGAATGAAGAGAGGGTAGTTGAAGAGACTGACTCGGAGGGTGAGGAGGACACGACATGTTTTGATGTCGATGCCTTGGAGCGGTGTACGTCGGATACAGAACGCATGACTGTGATCCATCGTGGCATGCGTTCCCTCAATACTATTTGCGAAGACCTCCGGACTCGGCAGGCTACCATACATCATAACTTCGAGACTCATGCCCGACGCGAGGATGAGCGTTGGGACAGCTGAAGACAGAGATGGATGCACAGCATGAGTTCCGAGAAGACATGCTTGCATGCTTCCCACCCCAGGTGGGTTCTACTTTGGAGGAGCAGTCTGTGAGGTACGAGCGTCGTCGCTGCAAGACGGACGACTCTGGCCCATCGCAAGCCCAAGAGCCATCTCCTTCTTGAGCGCATTCCACTACTAGCAGCGAGTGGTTTAGGGATCTTATGAGTTGATTTGTTTTATTGTACTTGTCTTTATTTTAGTTAGTTTGGATGTTAGATTTTTAGTTCAGTAATTAAATTTGAATTTGGTTGTTTCATGTTGTTTGAATTCAATTTTAATATAATTATTTTCAAATTGTGCGTTGTTTTTATCATTAATCCCACCTTCCCGAATTGTTTGGGGGTGGTATTATTTAGCCTAGCATAATTCGTTATAGGACCATCTATTTTAAGAAGTTGTTTTGGAGTGAGGGTTGAGAATATTGCCAATATGGGTATATCTATGAATAGATATTGTGGTAGGATGAAATCTCGATGGGTTAGGTAGTTTCTATCCTAAATTCAACCTAAAAGATATTCGGGTTGTTTTAGAATCAAGAATATGAGTTGTTTCCATTTTCGGGTTTGGAAATTGTATTATTTCCGAAAATTGCCTTAAAGCTTTTTAGCAACTTCCCGATTCATTTTAGCACTTTCAAACCTATAAAAACTTCATTCATTCTACACTCACAACCCTAACTACATCTCACATTCATCTCTCACGTTCCACTCCCAATTCACCTTCTTTTTCCTTCGCATTTCGGCGTAACAGCTCCCCGAGCGCACCTGCGCCCCAGAGGAGCGCCACCTGCGCCCTACACTATCACAGAAAAATTCTACCCCGAGCGCGACATGCGCCCTCTCCAGCCCAAACCTGAACGCCACCTACGCCCAAAACACTGGAATTCCAGTTTTCATCCGGAGTGCACCCCGCGCCCATCCCAGGCTAAAAGTGAGCGCAACCTGCGCCCAAGTGCCTGGAACTCGAAATTCACCAGAGCGCACCCTGTGCCCATCCCAGGCATAGCTTGAGCACACCTTGCGCCCTGTGGGCACGAAAAAAAATTCAATTTTTTGTGGGTTGTTCTAGGATAGTTGCAGCTATTCCAGAGAGTAGTTTTGTGATGACTTCTCCTATAGTGATACCGGAGCAGTCTTTCGAACACTTGTTGGGAAGCGAGACTTATGGACATTGGTTCCGCGAAAGAATCTTGCAGTTATGCTGGAGGCATCTACTGGTAAGTGACGCCGACTCGTATTCACCTAAGCTTACTGAATTTTTTTACAATAATGTCAAGTTTTATTGTAACCAGGCTGGAGAACAAGAATTCTTCGTCACGGTAGATGACTCGCCACTAGAATTCAATAAGTATGTGGTTGCGTTAGTTTTGAGAATACCAATACCTGATCCTATTCACACATGGGGATATATGACCGATAATGCATACCTCTATGACTATACATATTTCCATGAGTATTATGGGGAGGGTATTTCAGATAATAGACAAAGGGTTACAACATAGCCCTTGGTAGCCCCGGGTCCCTAAATGTAGGCACCACCATGTTATTCATCCCGATGAATATTTTAGGGGATTGGCGGTTTAGCTCAAATAAAATAGTACCGCTGGTGACGTTTTCCTTGCTTTAGCTGAGGGACGTCGCCGATATGACATTCCCCGAGTTTTAGTGGCTAGTCTTAAGAGAGCCCAAAGCATGAGGCATAAGTATCTTCTTATGCATGTTTTAGTTTGCTACATCATGCTCAGTTGCCTACCTGAATTCTATACCCAGTTCACGGATTAGAAAAGGGTCGAAGTCATGAGACCCACCAATTGGGTGGTTCGCTCTTTTCGAGTCATGAATTGGCCGGGATGGCAGGTGCAACCTCACTTGGTTGCTCCTTACACCCCATCAGACATAGTAACACTCGACAGGTTAGCATAAGTAGATGACACACGACGACGGGCGTGGCAAGTTATCATGGCATGGCAGGACTCGAGGAACCTCATCTCTTTACAGCGGATGATGAGGAAGAGGAAGATTAAGCGGGAGTGAAGGTAAGTTTTTAGTTTCAGTTAGGGTCTGCTTATGTCCCAAGCAATTTAATTTCTTACTACCTCATAACGGGTTGAACTCCTATAGAGTTGCGTCAGTTTTTATTTTCTATATTAGTATGTTATAACCTTGTTTTACAGATGTTTCAGAATTTCACGCGTTTCAATGGTATTTTCCTACCCTCTTTATTTAAAATACTTTGAGGACAAAACATGCTTCTTGTTTGGGGGATAGAAACACATGTAATTAAGGCATCTGTTAGGATATAGATATGTATAATATGCACTTATTTTCTAGTTAAAAATTCAAAAATTTCAAAAATTCAGGAAAATAAAAATAAAAAATGTATACTATACACTTAGGAATATTGGTATTGTTTTCTTTCTCTATGCTTTGAATAATCTAGAAGTCTCACGTAGCTTTTGCATTAGAATAAATTGTAGAAACTTAGGTTAATATGTAGGTAATAATCTTTGCATCTAACTATAAATATATTACATGAGTATCTATGATTGTTTGGTAGTAAATTTTTGAAACCTAGGCTAGAGTACTTATTCTACAAATCCTGTGAGAATATAGCCTAAAGCCTTATATGAGTGAAACATTAGAGAAATGACACAAGGGAGAAGTAAAATCCGGATAGAGAAATCACACGTCCACTTGCTTGATCACTATACCATATCCTAAGCGAGAATTTAGGCCCTCTTTGGATCGATATAGCCAGAAATTCAACCCTTATAAAATTATTTTCCGCTAGTCGCCCCTCTGAGCCTTTCCTTAGCCTTTCATAAACCGCAAATCTTTTAACATGTTACAAAACAAATAAAAAAAAAAATCAGCCTACCCATTCTTTGAATAAGTCTGAGAAGAGAGATGAAGAATAGAAAAGAGAAAGACCTTTGAAATGAAGAATTTGTTAGTCGTTTCAAATAAGAAAAGAAAGTTTCCATCCAAATAAAAAAAAAATAAAGAAACAAATAAAGAAAAGAAAGAGTTAGAACTCCAAAAATAGAATCAAAGGAGTCAAAAGCCAAAGAAAAAAAAAAATATGACTAAGGATGGAAACAAAGTGTAGAAGCAAAAGTAAGGAACAAGGTTTTCTCTAGTTACATAAAATGAAGACTCTATTATCTCAGACTTGTCCTTTTTGAATATCCATTTTCTTCCTTCTTAAACCATCTCCTAATCCCCACAACACCTAATAAAGACCTCTAGCTTAATTAGGAATAGGTTAGTGTGATAATAAGTGGCAGATGTGTTTGATCGACTCCGACTTCCTTGTGTGTCATTGAGATTGTAAGGTAAAGTGTGCCCACTGCACACTGGAGTAGTGAAACTTAAGCGAAAAAATCATAGTGGTTTTTGTCTTGACATTTATGTGAGGACCTACTTAAGGACGTTATTCCGAGTTTTCAGAAATGGACCTGTGATAAGATTTAAAATGTATAGTCTACCTACGAAATGAACTACGAATCCAAAACGTAAGTAAACTAGAACTATTCTTTTACGAGTCTATTATCAAAGCTTCTTCTACTCTCAATGCGAATTGCACTAAACGGAGTACGAAGTTCGTTCCACTCCTAGTTCCCCTAGCATGGATTGTTTTCTAAGTCTAACTAGTCGCTCTTAAGTCAATGAGAGCTTTACGAAGGGGAAATTATACTACGATGCAATATGAAATGCAATATGTTGAATTTAAACTATGAATTGAATGCTATGAAAATATGATTGTTTCTGAATCTAGATAAGGATTAGAGGGGAATTGAATCCACCTCGAATCCAACTCAATAACCTAGTATAGATTGTCGTATCTCGATTCTTACGTTTTCACGGCAAGAAATTCGAGTCTAATCCCTAGTGTTCATGGCATTTCTACCAAGTACTAACTAGCATGTGAGGTCAGCCCACCCATTCTCATGGCTTAAACACGACCTTCTAGAGTGGAATAGAATCTACAAACAATTCTACACTAACAACTAAGTTTTCCTCAAAGCTTCATCAACCCCTCTAATGGAGGTTTTAGCCTTGATTCATTCCAAATCATTTTCCATTGAATCTAAACTAAACATAATATAAAGATTCTAACTTTATGAAATTTCACTAAACAATAATCGAAATCTAATTAATAACTATGAAATGATAACAAACAATAATGGAAATTAGATCTAGAAATCGAAATTGACAAAAGAACAACTATTTTATTATCTAATCAATCAAGAACAATAATTTGAGAGTTTAATCTAAAACAAGAATTGAAATGAAATTAAACTTAATTAATCTAATGAAAACTAGATCTAGAACTAAGGTTTAATGGCTACTTAATCTAATTCTAATCTAGGTCTAACTATCTACCATTAACAATGAACTAAGCTTTTGTTCTTATACATTCAGATCCAAAATTCGTGCATGGGCTTGGAGCTATGGGTTGGGCCAGAGAATCAGGCCCAAAACCCAATTCTTTCAAATTCAAAAGGCCTCTTCAGCTGCAGTTGACTTCCACAGACTTTTCGTCCACTTCTGCTCCTCTGATTGGGTCAAGGCTTGGACCATTGCAAAGCTCTTTCCGAGCCGGTCGTTTTGACATAAGGTATGCCCAATTCCGAGGTCTGAGTCCAAAGATACGGCTTTGAAGTTCTCACGACTTTTGCTCCTTTATCTCGCTAAAGTGGTACATTTCTCGCACATAATGGACTTTGAAGCCTGAAATGCATAAAACGCAGAATCGGTGTTAACTCTTACTTATTATTCACATAATTGGTCTAACAAGATGATTATTAAAGGGTTAAAACTACAGTTTTGGGCTCTTATCAAACCACCCTTAAAACAAAGATTTTGCTTGTCCTCAAGCAAATATGAGAAATTAGAATAAGTGACCAAAAATGGAGTTCTAACTACTCGTTTACTGAGTGCGATTGCATTGACCATATGCAACAAGGCCTTAAACCACTAGGAATTCCCTAGTGGACGAAGTTATAACCTCGTGAGAGTTTTCCAGTGAAGAAGGTACTCACAAACTTCATCTATACTACAACGACTAAGAAAAATAAAACTATTGTTTCCTTATTCATGCTCAACTATCTATACATCTCTCTAGCAATTACATAAGAATAACCGGTCAAAACCCTAAGTTAATATATGCATAATAATCAATCATCTACAATAAACATATATACAATGAGTAGTACTATAAAATGTTTAGCAGGGTTTGTTTCGAGAACTTCGGAATAAGCGTCCTTAAGTAGGTTCTCACAATAATAGTCAAGAAACAACACTCGATTTTTCCACTCAAGTTTAAGCTACTCCGATTAATACGGTGGGTACACTTTACCTTACAATCTCAATGACAACAAGGGAAGTGGGTCGATCAAACACATCCGCCACTTACTATCACACTAACCTATTCCTAATTGAGCTAGAGGTCTTTATTAGGTGTTACGGGATTAGGAGATGGTTTAAGAAGGAAGGAAATGGATATTCAAAAGGACAAGTCCGAGATAATAGAGTCTTCAGATTATGTAACTTAGAGAAAACCTTGTTATTTTCTTTTGCTTCTACACTTTGTTTCCATCCCAGTCAGTATTTTTTTTTTCTTTTTCTTTGGCTTTTGACTCCTTTTATTCTATTTTTTGGAGTTTTTATTTTATTTTTATTTTATTTTTTCTTTTCCTTGGATGGAAACTTCTTTTCTTTTTCAAGCAACTAACTAATTTTTGTTTACACAGTGTTTTCTCTTCTTCTTTCTTTCACTCATTCTATTCTCGGACTTATTCTAAATTGGGTAGGTTGATTTATTCTCTTTTTTTTTTTTATTTTGTTTTTGTTTTGTAACAGGGGTAAAGGAATTGTGGTTTATGGAAAGGGCTAATGAAAGGCTCGAGTGGCGACTAGCGGAAAATAATTCATAGGTTTGAATTTTACGGCTATATCGATCCAAAGAGCGGCCTAAATTCTCACTTAGGATATGGTTTAGTGATCAAGCAAGTGGACGTGTGATTTCTCTATCCGGATTTTACTTCTCCCTTGTGTCATTTCTCAAATGTTTCGCTCATATAAGGCTTTAGGCTATATTCTCACAGGATTTGTAGAATAAGTACTCTAGCCTAGATTTGAGAAACCATCGCTAACAATCATAGATACTCATGTAATATATTTATAGATAGATGCAAAGATTATTACCTACGTATTAACCTAAGTTTCTAACAATTATTCTGATGCAACAACTATGTGAGACTTCTAGATTGTTAAAAACATGGAGAAAGAACAATACCAATATTCCTAAGTGTATAGCATAACTTATTTATTTATATTTTTAAATTTTTGAAATTTTAACTAGAAAACAAATGCATATTATATATATCTATATCCTAACAGATGTCTTAATTACACGTGATTCTATGCCCCCCCCAAACAAAAAGCATGCTTTGTCCTCAAAGCATTTAAATAAAGAGGGTAGAAAAATACCATGGAAACGCGTGAAATTCATAAACATCTGCAAAACAAGGTTAGAACGTACTAATATAGGAAATAAAAACTGACGCAACGCTATAAGAGTTCCACCCATTATGGGGTTAACAGAATGAAATTGCTTGGGACATAAGCAGACACTAACAGAAACTAAAACTTACCTCCACTCCCGGACATGCATATTATCTACCCAATAGCATCATGGGTCTTGTATTTCAGCGGGCATGGCAAGTCCAAGAACAATTGCTAGCAAGACCCATAAGCGGTTCCTAGCCTACGTGTGTGATCACCTCGCGAAACCAAGCACCATAAGTAGTGCTTTGGAACAAATCTTTGAAAGACTGTTCTGGTATTATTATAGGAGATGTCATCTCAAAATTACGCCTGGAATAGCTATGAATGATCCGAAACTACCCAGAAAAACTGGAATTTTTCTGGTCCACGGAAGTCGGAAGCGCTGGCGCTTCAGATAGGCGCGAGTCGCTCCGCAATTTTAGAATTCCAGTGTTTTAGCGGTCGCTTCAAGCTTGGGGCGCTAGGTCCATAGATGAGGGCGAAGTCGCTTCGGCTTGAAGTATGTTGGCCTTCGAGCAAAATTCAGAACAAAATATACAGAGCCGAGAAGTGCGCTCTGTTGAAAAGCGCTCGAAAGCAAAATTCAGAACAAAAATATAAAAAGGCCTCTGTAGAAGCCTTGAAATGCGCTTCGGAGTTGCTGAAAATTGAAAAATGAGACTAAACGGGGAGTGAAAGGTGAGTGATGGAAATTAGGTGTAGTGTGGGTTGTGAGTGTAGAATGAATGAAGTTTATATAAAATCATCTTTGGAATAGATAACACCACCCCCAAACAGTTTGGGAAGGTGGGATCAACATTAACTAATCACGACAATGAAAATAACGACATTATATTCATATTGTCATTCAAACAACATTTCACTACAAAAGTCAAAATTAACTACGGAATTTAACAACGTAACATCCTATCTACTAAAAATAATAAAAGACAACATCAAAACAACAAACAAGTAGAAATCTAGCTACTCTTCAAGGGAGCGAGGTGGGGGTAAGAATAGAATTTGAGTGATCAAGAATGGAAAAACCAAACACCCCACCCCCAAACAAATTTTTGAAAACAGGTTTGTAAAAATTTGTTTTAAAACGTGGGTCTTTTAAAGTCAGATTCCCGAGACTTGCTAGATTACTATTTTTATATATCTTTACACTTTTTTACTTTTTATGAATTAGGTTTAATATAAAGGAAAACAATAAGCAGTAAAGACATAATTCACACCATAGAGAAACATGACTCAAAAACCGAGAAAACATGCAAGAGTGGAAAACGTGAATTATGTGAAACGTGGACTTAGGATCCGGTACTTACAGCCACACACTCCATAGGGAGGGCCCGGTTACCTGAATGGTGCACTCAATAATATATTGAAATGAAAGGAAGTGCACCAAACACAGAAATTGAGTCGTTTATAGTCAGATACTCGAGACTTTATCTAAACATATGTATGAACATGCAGTTTATCATATATCAACAACCGAAATAGTTGTGGATCATTCCATAAATAAATATCACAGAAAACATATCCAAACACAATCAAGCACCAAGATTTCCTACGACGCAGCCTAGTGGAATGAAAGCGAAGTCGAATAGACCTATAACATAACCGAGCATGCACCTTATGTTTCATCTTTGAACGAGAGGGTGTCCTAGTGAATAAGTGTGGAACAGTGAATGGTTGTGGAAGATATGGTGGATTGGGATAAGTTTTAGAGGGAGAGCATGGAAAAAATGAGGATGTGGGTTTGGCACAAAACTCATTCATGGTGTAGTTAGGGACCTTCTCAAGTCCGAAAATGAAGGTGTCAAGTGGTTTATCCTTGGGAAGTATTTGTTTACTAGGTGGATTTAAAAAATCATGAAGCACAGGAGAAACTAAAGGATCGAGTGCAAACTCGAGGTTCCTTTGAAAAGGTGGAGGGTGGGGAATATTGGTGATGGAAGGTGAATGATTCTCAGCTAAGCTCTCAAGTCCATATCATCGTAAATCTTGATATATGCAAGACATTCCTCAATAGGTGGGTCAAAAGGATTTTGGGATAAAGATTGAAAAATTCATCTTCCGTCATAGCATCAAGGGATGAATGGTTGTTGGCAAGGGGACTCTGAAGTGGTAAAGAAGTGGTGCAAAAGAGTTGCGGGGAAATTCTTCTTCGATTTATCTCTACTACCGAGGGAGTCATTGTTAAAGTCGGAATTTCGAAGGAAAGGAATTTGTTAATCTGTTTCTCTGGAAACATGCTTTTGAAATAATCTTGAGCTAAGCTCTCGATCATGCTAACCTCTCCATTTGTAGGTGAATCGATATCGTGGTCCTCGTTTTGAAAACATTTACCTCAACGAAAAGATGGCCAAAGGACAAGGACATCGAACCATCGCGGCAGGTTTATGAGCCGTTGGCGTAGCCAAGAAGGGGCCCTAAAATGATAGGTACAGAGTCGTTAGTGAGTTCGTGTCTAGGACAACGGTCGTTTGGGTAGTAAAAATTTTGGACTTTAACCAAAGACGCGTTCTCAACCACACCCTTAGGATACTTAATAGACCCGGTCGACTAATTGCAACGCCATTTTAGTAGGTTGCATCTCCTCTAGACCTATTTGTTTATACAAATAAAATGGGAGTAAGTTAACACTAGCCCCCGTGTCTAATAAGCCGGTCGTCGTGGTGAGAATCTCCTAAGGTGCATCAGACATGATAGGACGAACGGGGTCCTTGTACTTAACAATTCCATTATTTTCGGATAGCGTTGGGAATTGTTTACGTTAAAAAGGCGTCTTTTGGTATATTGGTCTTACGCCTAGTAGTACACAACTCCTTAAGAAACTTAGCATGGTGTGGTAGCTTTTTAATAGCTTCGAAAGGGAAGGTTTATAGTTAGATTTTTTGAAAACGTTCCTAATCTCCTCATAATTTGTATCCCTAGTTAACATGGCTAATTTTTGGGGAAACGGTGTTTTCTCTATATAATTAGCATATGAATCAACGGGATGTTTAACCTTGGCTTTTGTTTCTTAGGTTGTGGTTTAACCGGGTACCTCTACGGTTGTAGGCTCTTCGGTTTCTATTTAGGTATCTAGTTCGATATCCGTTGTAGGGAATCTTGATGGGGTAACTATAGGCATAGTTACTTTGTTATCAACCACTCTTCCTAATCCGGAGTGGTGATGGCATTTAGCTCACCTACGGTTGTAGTTTCATTACTAGTATTACCGTTTATCTCAAAGGCCGTGTTTGCTGTTTTAGGATTGGGTATCGCTTGGCCTGGAAACACGCCTTTTGGTTGGGCTTTTTCTTGGGCTAACTGTTGATTTAAATTATTAACAGATTGTAGAATGTGTTGGTTAGATTGAGCCATGGTTTGGAAAAGTTGTTGGCTCACTTGTATGAAGGTGTCAAGACGATCCGGTTGTGTGGGTGTAATAGTCACGGGTGGTGTGACTTGAACTATCTCGCGTTGATTATTTATGTGCGGATTGTGATAGTTATTATTTACCGGAACGATACCTCTATTAGCATTATAATTATTATAACTATATTGACCTTGTGCTTGACCTTGTCGAGGTTGCGCTTGGTTGTTATAATTATTATAATTACCCCGACGACTCGCCCTTGTCCCTGGAGGAGCTTGGTTATAAGCGTGTGTTGGCCTAACATATTGATTATTGTACACGGAGGTGTGACTTGTTGGTTATTTCTCCAACCGAAGTTGGGATTTTGTCTCAAAGGGCGTTAGGTTCACTATTAATAGAACAAGAATGTTCATAGGCTATAGGACGGTGGGGAGTCGGGATGCTTTCGGGACTCCAACCGAAACTACATGGATTTGAATTTACATTCATGAGGGGATAGGCTTTTGTTGTACGAAATGGCCTCAACCTTTTTAGTTAGAGATTCGATTAAATTTTTAAGTTCTAGATCGGGTTTAACCTCAAACATACCGTAGCCTTAAGCGTGGAAGAAGAACTAGCGGAGCGGGAGTAATCGTCTACTACCCCCGGTTGTTATTTCGCTTTAGTTTGATCCTCTAAAATTTGTAAGCCTCATTGGCTCCTTTACTTAGGAAACTACCCCCATTCATTATGTCAAGGACTTCTTTATGGTGGTGTAGAAGTCCTTTGAAAAAGGCACGAACTAACGTGTCTTTAGCTAAGTTATGGTGTGGACACTCTATAAGCGATCGGTGAAACGATTCCAAGCCCGAAAAATGATTCATGAGGATTTTGTCGGAAAAAATGAATCTTGGAAAGCATCTCATCCGTCTTTAGGGGTGGGTAAAAATGTTCCATAAACAATTTGAACAAGTTTGGCCCACGAAGTCCCAATTAATTAGCGCTTGTGCAGTTAACCAAGACGCCGCCTTATCAGCTAAGGTGAAGGGAAATACCCTCAATTTAATTTGTTCCGTACCAACGGTAGGATGATGGAATGTTGTAAGGACTTGTTCAATCCTACGCATGTGTTGGTAAGGTTTTTCATGGTCTAACCCATGAAAAACGGGTAACAGATTAAATATATTTGGGGGGATTCGAAAATCCCCCGTTGGGTCTGCTAGAACGATGCAAGACTTAGGGCTATCGCTCAAAGCTTTGTAGAAGTCGGAGAGAGGAGTCTCTCTTTCTTCAGCCATTATGTCAGGTGTAGTGTGTGAAATTCTAGATAGGCGTGTTGTATTTATTTCTACGAAAAACAAGCCTGATTATACTAGAATTAAAACTCCCTCGACTGAAGATGCGAGTGGAAGAAGGAGTACCTGAATGCCTCCTTGCTACGCTGCGTTTGAATAAGCGCCTTGTTTACGCGTGTTCGTGTAAATAAGAGATTAGAACACGAAAAAACTTGACAATTCAAGTTTAAATCAAACTGTGGAAATCCACGGAATTTTTAGAGGATGGCGGGCCGCTTATCTTCGTATGGCGCTTCAAGGCAAAGTCGAAGCTCGAAGAAGATAGCTGGTCGCGCTCTCTTTGAAGCGCTTCAGTGTATAAACGAAGTCCAAGAAGATATAGCTGGTCGCTCTCTTTGCTTTGGCCTTCAGTCGTTTCTCGCGGAATTTTTCCAAAACTCGAAAACGGCAACCACAAGATGAATCAAACAAGGGTGGGTGGGTGAAATGGGACTTAAAAATAACTATTTCTACAAAGAAAACAATGCTAAAGTGCAACTAAGATGGCAGCCATTTGATAAGATTTAACATGTATAGTCTACCTACTGAAATGAACTACTTAATCCAAAACGTAAGTAAACTAGAACTATTCTTTTACGCAGTCTATTATCAAAGCTTCTTCTACTCTCAATGCGAATTGCACTAAACGGAAACTGAAGTTAGTTCCTCCTCCTAGTTCCCTAGCATGGATTGTTTTCTAAGTCTAACTAACTAAGCTCTTAAGTCAATGAGAGCTTTACGAAGGGGAAATTATACTACGATGCAATATGAAATGCAATATGTTGAATTTAAACTATGAATTGAATGCTATGAAAATATGATTGTTTCTGAATCTAGATAAGGATTAGAGGGGAATTGAATCCACCTCGAATCCAACTCAATAACCTAGTATAGATTGTCGTATCTCGATTCTTACGTTTTCACGGCAAGAAATTCGAGTCTAATCCCTAGTGTTCATGGCATTTCTACCAAGTACTAACTAGCATGTGAGGTCGTCCACCCATTCTCATGGCGAAACACGACCTTCTAGAGTGGAATAGAATCTACAAACAATTCTACACTAACAACTAAGTTTTCCTCAAAGCTTCATCAACCCCTCTAATGGAGGTTTTAGCCTTGATTCATTCCGCAATCATTTTCCATTGAATCTAAACTAAACATAATATAAAGATTCTAACTTTATGAAATTTCACTAAACAATAATCGAAATCTAATTAATAACTATGAAATGATAACAAACAATAATGGAAATTAGATCTAGAAATCGAAATTGACAAAAGAACAACTATTTTATTATCTAATCAATCAAGAACAATAATTTGAGAGTTTAATCTAAAACAAGAATTGAAATGAAATTAAACTTAATTAATCTAATGAAAACTAGATCTAGAACTAAGGTTTAATGGCTACTTAATCTAATTCTAATCTAGGTCTAACTATCTACCATTAACAATGAACTAAGCTTTTGTTCTTATACATTCAGATCCAAAATTCGTGCATGGGCTTGGAGCTATGGGTTGGGCCAGAGAATCAGGCCCAAAACCCAATTCTTTCAGTCCAAAAAGGCCTCTTCAGCTGCAGTTGACTTCCACAGACTTTTCGTCCACTTCTGCTCCTCTGATTGGGTCAAGGCTTGGACCATTGCAAAGCTCTTTCCGAGCCGGTCGTTTTGACATAAGGTATGCCTAATTCGGAGGTCCGAGTCCAAAGATACGGCTTTTCGGAAGTTCTCTTTGACTTTTGCTCCTTTATCTCGCTAAAAGTGGTACATTTCTCGCACATAATGGACTTTGAAGCCTGAAATGCATAAAAACGCGTAATCAGTGTTAACTCTTACTTATTATTCACATAATTGGTCTAACAGTATGATTATTAAGGGGTTAAAACTACAGTTTTGGGCTCTTATCAACCTGCTAGTGCATTTCATAGTATTACTCATTGTATATATGTTTATTGTAGACGATTGATTATTATGCATATATTAGCTTAGGTTTTGACTTGATTATTTTGTATTCATTGCTAGTGAGATGTATGGATAATTTGGAGCATGAATAAGGAAACAATAGTTTTATTTCTTAGTCGTTGTAGAATAGACGAAGTTTGTGAGTACCTTCATTGGAAAAACTCATTATAACTCATCCACTAGGAATTCCTAGTGGTTTAAGCGCCTTGTTGTATATGGTTAATGCAATCGCCTTTTCAGTGAAAACGAGTAGTTAGAACTCCATTTTTGGTTACTTATTCTAATTTCTCATATTTGCTTGAGGACAAGCAAAATGCTGTTTGGGGGTGGTTTGATAAGAGCCTAAAACTGTAGTTTTAACCCCTTAACAATCATACTTTTAGACCAATTATGCGGGTAATAAATAAGAGTTAATGCTGATTACGTGTTTTTATGTATTTCAGGCATTGAAGTCAATTATGTGCAGAAATATGCCACTTTGGCGAGATAAAAGAGCAATGGTCGGTTGCTAAGAAGTTCTGTGATTAAAGGCCAAGATTCAAGGAGACAAAGCCTTTGTAAATCCTGGTCAAAAGCTGAAAAGTCAATGCGGGCAGAAATAGTGCACAAGTCAGCAGAACTTCCGAAGACCATATCTTTGAACTCAGGCCTCGGAATTGGGCCTACCTTATGTCAAAACGACCGTTTCGGAAAGATCTTTCCAATCGTTCAACCCTTGACCCAATCAGAAGAGCAAAAATAGACAAAAAGTCTACTGAAGTCAAAGCCAGCTGAAATGGGCTCTGTGGATTGAAGAAATTGGGCTTTGGGCTCGATTTTCCGGCCCAAAACATGGCTCCTCAGCCCATGCACGAAATTGTGGATCGGGTCTCCTCCTTTACAAAAGACAAGACTTAGCTCTGAAGAAGAAAGGTAGTTAGATAGCTTAGAATAGAAAGTAGCCATTAGAATAGCTTCTAGATCTAGTTTTTGAATTTCAATTAGTTAATTAATTAGTTTCATTCCTTGTTTTAGATTGGTTATTTGAATCATTGTTCTTCATTCATTTAGATAAATAAAATAGTAGTTCTTGAGAATTTTGATTTTGTTATTTAAATTTGTTTAGATCTAATTTCAATTCTTGTTTGTTATTCATTTCTTAGTTATTTAAATTCGAATTGAATTCTTGAGTAGTTAAATTTATAAAGTTTGAATCTTTATATGATGTCTAGTTTTAATTCATTGGGAAATGATAGTTTAATGATTCTAGGCTAAACCTCCATTAGAGGGGGTTGAAGAAGCCTTGATGAAGCTTGATCTTTGTTAACTTAGAAATCGTCGTGAGAGTCTATTCCACTCTAGAAGGTCGTTGATTCGCCATGAGAATGGGTGGACTTCCTCACATGCTAGTTATTAATTGGTAGAGATGCCATGTATAATTAGGGATTAGAATTACCATTTTGATATGTGAAGCATTGAAACTTAGATCACGACGAATCTTTGTTACACTACAACAGACAAGCTCATCTGCAACACTATATACCGTCGCTAAAAGTCCTAAAAAGCGTTGCAAAAGACCAATTGTAGCGCCAAATTGGCCGTTGCAAAGGCGCTGCAAAAAAGTGGTCACGAAAGCAAAATTACGACACAATATATGGCGTTGCAAAAGCTTCTAATCTTTTGCCACACCATGGGTTAATGCTATATGTTTTCCTCGTCGCTATTTCTATTTTTGAAATTAAAATAATTTTGAACTATTTGCCACGCATGGCGTTGCAAAAAACTCCTTGTAGCTTTACTCGATGGCATTGCAAAAGGGCCACCTGTAGCTGCACTCGGTGGCGTTGCAAAAACCAAAGCCTTTAGTAGCATTATAGTCTATCACAAAAGGCTTAAACAATTACCAACACCTAGAACGTGGCAAATAGGCTGGTTTTATTGTACCTTAAAATGCTCTGCTCGTACATTTTACGTATTATATTATATATATATTGAATCCTTTCAATTTATAGAATCCTACCCAATGCAATTTATGAAGATAACAATAACAACCTCATATCAATTGACAAATCATAACAAAATATATTTCATTAACTAACATCAATCATTACAAAAGTTTTTGAATCATCCACACTATTGGTGTTTGCCAAAACATTGAATCAGACAATCTTGAAATCCATAAACTAATAAATTAGACAAGTTCTTCAAAACTAGATTTTAGTGAAATTCCCAAATGTCGTATTATGCAGATTGCTGATTTGAACAACATCCACCCAAGTTTTCTTCAATAACCTACCAACGGGTAACCGATGCCAATCTGGTACAACAACAAATTAAGAAAAAGACACATAAGTAAACTTGTCTGATACATTGCTAAAGCTAAAATGAATTGATGTAAGTAATGCACGATAACATTGCTACATCTAATAAAAAACAAAGTGTGCATATTAGCATTACAATTCAAATTATTTTCCACAACAAATGGCATGTTTCACATCAAACTCTCTACTAATCCCCAGGAGTAATAATCAACTAATCATACCATGATTCACTTGCTAAAATCTGCTAGAGTGCTTGAAAAATGACCTAGTTAAACACCTAAAACAAAGAATTTATAAATAATTCAAGGTCAAAGTAGAAAAAATAGAATCCTTAGCTTACCAGCAAACTCTATTGTGAAATGCGCAAGTCTTTCTCTTAACATTTGCTTAAGTTGTTCTTGTTAGTCTTTGTGTACATGAATGTCATGAGAATCCTAATCTCATTCAAGTTGACCAAGGGACTGAAAAGGATGAACTCATCATTTAGTTCGTCTTATAGATTAACTAACTGCAAATAGTTATCCAATATCTAGCTAACATCTACTACAAACAAAGCTATATGCCAAATGACTATTAATACTTTCAAACTATTAAGGCAACTACAAAAAGATTGGTTCACATAATCACATATATCATGTTTAATTTTGATAGAAGAATCTAAAATTTACTGAAAAATTTATGACAAATCATTGTAGTGTGATGCCTATGTAGTAAAGCATTACGTGTACCTCACCAATGTTAGTGACTGTTTTGCAGTCATTAGAATTCACAATAAGAACTTATTTCAACACTTAAAATGGTCGGTAGAATATCGAAACCAAAAACATAAACAAAATCATTAAACTTGGATTAATTCTTTTAATTGACAAATTTATAATAGACTACAGAAAAAAAATAAATAAATTAAGACAATATAAGAATATAAGACATACTGCAATACGTGTGAGGACATTAGTAACTCAGGTTCTGCTCTCCAAATATGAGCTTGTCTCACCTGCATAACATGTGCCATCGAAATCACCTTCAAGAAACCTGCAAATAGATTACCTATAACCGTTTCATTTTATAGATTGCCTTTGGGCACCCAGCCTCAATAATACAACCTCGGATCAAAAGACTCAAGAAAACTCGACTTCTAGAAGCACAAATTTATCTCTGGACCATGTGGACACTATAATTTTTTATTGGTTGAAAATGATATATCCAACATAGACATCCTCATAAATTTATCTTATAGGCCATATCCAAATTCTAATATGACTAAAACCCTCACCGTTTAGTTGAATACGAAACTTACTAAGAGCTTAAAATTTTAGAATGGACTAACTTCACACCTAGCCAAGTAACTGGCCTAATCATTCTGATCTCCTACCAAACGATAGTGTCAGTTTAAGATTTAAAACCTGCTAGTCTTACTAGTATCAATACTAGATTAGGGGACCCTGGATCTTACTAGTATCGATACGAGGCCCGGTCGCAATGCCTTATACTGACAAAGGATTGAGCTCCAACTTATATTACATAAAAGAAATCACCATATTAATTTTCTTTCTAGCTGATAAGAGCCCAAAACTGTAGTTTTAACCCTGTAACAGTCATACTTTTAGACCAATTATGTGAGTAATAATTAAGAGTTAACACTGATTACGTGTTTTTAAGCATTTCAGATTTCAAAGTCCATTATGTGCAGAAATGTGCCACTTTAGCGAGATAAAGGAGAAAAGGTCGGTTACTAAGTAGTTCTGTGATTAAAGGCCAAGATTCAAGAAGACAAAGCCTTCCTAAAGCCCGGTCAAAAGTTGAAAAGTCGACACGGGCAGAAACAGCACACAAGTCAGCAGAACTTCTGAAGGCCGTATCTTTGGACTCAGACCACGGAATGGGGCCTACCTTATGTCAAAACGACCGGTTCGGAAAGAGGTTTCCAATGGTCTAAGCCTTGACCCAATCAGAGGAGCAGAAGTGGACGAAAAGTCTGTTGAAGCCAACTGCAGCTGAAGAGGCCTTTTTGGACTGAAAGAATTGGGTTTTGGGCCGATTCTCTGGCCCAAAACGTGGATCCAAGCCCATGCACGATTTTTGGATCTGAAAGTATAAAAACAAAAGCTTAGCTCTTTGTTAATGGTAGATAGTTAGACCTAGATTAGAATTAGATTAGTTAGCCTCCATTAATGAGTTTTAGAACTTAGTTTTAGAATTTCATTTCTTGTTTTAGATTAATTTCTTGAATCATTAAATATCATTCATTAGATAAATAAAATAGTTATTATTCTTGTCATTTCGATTTTTGTTATTTCAATCTATTAGATCTAGTTTTAATTATTGTTGATTATCATTTCTTAGTTGTTAATTAGATTTTAATTATTGTTTAATTTAGATTAGTAAATTTCGAATCTTGATATTATGTTTAGTTTAGATTCATATGGAAATGATTTGAATGATTCTCGGCTAAACCTCCATTAGAGGGGTTGAGAAGCCTTGATGAAAGCTTGATTCGATTATCGTAGAGTCGCCGTAATTTCTATTCCACTCTAGAAACGATTAATTAAGCCATGAGAATGGGTTTAATCGTTCACATGCTAGTTATGAATTGGTAGAAATGTCATGTGTAATTAGGGATTAGGAAGAACCAATTGTTCTGCGTAGCAGTTCAATTCGGATTACGATAATTCGTCGTTAGTGAGTTAAGTTGAGTTAAGGTGGAATCAATCCCCCCTAATTCCTTATTATAAAATCAACGTAGTATTTCCGTAGTTGAATCAATTATAGTTTGTATCTTGTGGGTAGTTGCATCGTAGTATAATTCCCCCTCGTAAAACTTTCATTAGACTTAAGACTGACAAATTAGACTAGGAAACATTCCATGCTAGAGAACTAGGAGTGGAACGAACTTCCTACTCCACTATATCTGTTCAATAGAAAGAGAGTAGAAACTTTGATAAATATAGACTCGTAATAAGTTTAAGTTTTACTTACATTTTGAGTTCATCGTTCATTTCGTAGGTAAATTATCAATTTTACAATTTATCAAATGGCGCCGCTGCCATCTTAGTTTCAATTTAGCATTGTTTTCAAAGTATAATTAGTCATTTTTAAGTCCCATTTCACCCACCCACCCTTGTTTGATTCATACTGTGGTTGTTCATTTCAGCATTGAAAGTTCCGCGAAAAATTACACGGAGCTTTGACGTTGCCATACCGAAGCTTAACCCGCGCTAAAGTTCTTGGAACACGGAGCGCGACCCGCGCCCATACCGAGCGTGACCCGCGCTAAGTTATTGGAACGGAGCGATGGCGCTTCAAAAGCGCAAAGCGCTAAGCTGAAATTTCTTTGGATTTCCACAAGTTTGTTTTGAATTTTGATTTTTCAAGTTTTTCAGTGTTTTAACTTGTTATATACGAACACGCCGTAAACAAGACGCTTATTCATAAGCGAAGCAAGGACTAATCAGGTATTCCTTTCTTCCACACCTCGATCTCGGTTAGAGGTTTCTACTAGTATATCAGAATTGTTTGGAGTGTTGCATGTTTAGTTAAGTTCGACTTAGTCTTGCATGAGATTAAGGTCTGGTCGAAGAAAAACAACTAACGTAATTACACGGCAACGTCAACAAACAAGTCTATCTAGTTTCCCACCCACTACACCTCTAGCTACTATTTCACATACACCACTTGATATTATGGATGAAGAAAGAGAGACTCCTCTCTTTGACTTTTATAAAGCCTTGAGCGATAGCCCTAAATCTTGCATCGTTCTAGCAGACCCAGTGGGGGATTTCCGCATCCCCCCAAATATATTTAATTTGTTACCCGTTTTTCATGGTTTAGACCATGAAAACCTTATCGGCTACGTCGCGTGGGATTGAACAAGTCCGCACAACATTCCACCATCCTACGGTTGGTGCGGAACAAATTAAATTGAGGGTATTCCCTTTCACCTTAGTTGATAAGGCGGCGTCTTGGTTAATCGCCCAAAGCCTAATTCTATGGACTCGTGGGCCAAACTTGTTCATTTGTTTATGGAACATTTTTACCCACCCCTAAAGACGGATGAAATGCTTTCCAAGATTCACTTCTTTTCGCCGGAATCCTCATGAATCATTTTCAGAGGCTTGGAATCGCTTCACCGATCTCCTTATAGAGTGTCCACACCATCACCTAGCAAAAGACACGTTAGTTCGCGGCTTTTTCAAAGGACTTCTACACCACCATAAAGAAGTCCTAGACATAATGAATGGGGTAGTTTCCTAAGTAAAGGAGCCTCAGAGGCATATAAATTTTGGAGATCGGACTAAGCGTAATAATAATTTGGGGGTAGTGACGATTACTCCCGGCCCGCTAGTTCTTCTTCAACAGTTAAGGCTACCAAGATGTTTGAGGTTAAATCAGATCCTCGAGCTTAAAACTCTAATTGAATCCCACAAAAAAGGTAGAGGCCATTTACGTACAACAAAAGCCTATCCCCCGTCATGAATGTAAATTCAAATCCATGTAGTTTCATTTGGAGTCCCGAGCATCCGACTTTAATCGGTCTATAGCCTATGAACATTCTTGTTCCATTAATAGTGAACCTAACGCCCCTTGGAGACAAAATCCCAACTTCGGTTGGAGAAATAACCAACAAGTCACACCTACAGGGTACAATAATCAATATGTTAGGCCAATGCACAGTTATAACCAAGCTCCACCACAACAAGGACAGGATCAGGGTAATTATAATAATTATAACAACCAAGCGCAATCTCGACAAGGTCAAGCACAAGGTCAATGTAGTTATAATAATTATAATGCTAATAGAGGTATCGTTCGTAAATAATAACTATCACAATCTGCCCATAAATAATCAACGCGAGATAGTTCCGGTACACCACCCCGTGACTACTACACCCACACAACCGGATCGTCTTGACACCTTCATACACAAGTGAGCCAACAACTTTTCCAAACCATGGCTCAATCTAACCAACACATTCTACAATCCGTTAATAATTTAAACCAACAGTTAGCCCAAGAGAAAGCCCAACCAAAAGGCATGGTTTCCGGGCCAAGCGATACCCAACCCTAGAACAACAAAAACAGCCTTTGAGGTAAACGGTAATACTAGTAATGGAAACTACATCCGTAGGTCAGCTAAATGCCATCACCACTCCGCTCGGAAGAGTGGTTGATAACAAAGTAACTATTCCTATAGTTACCCCATCAAGATCTCTACACCGGATATCGAACTAGATGCCAAATAGAAACGAAGGAAGAACCTACCACCGTAGAGGTACCGGTTAAACCACAACCTAAGAAACGAAAGCCAAGGTTACACATCAAGTCAAGTCGAGCCACGCTTAAATATAGATTTAAACCACCGTTCCTCGAGAAATTAGCCATGCTAACGGGGATACTAACTTTGAAGAGATTAGGAACGTTTTCAAAAATCTAATGATAAACCTTCCTTTTCTCGAAGCTATAAAAAGCTACCTAACCACGCTTAAGTTTCTTAAGGAGTTGTGCACTACTAGGCGTAAGACCAACATACCTAAAGACGCCTTTCTAACTGAATAGTTCCTAACTTTATCCTAAAAATAATGGAATTGTTAAATACAAGGACCCCTGGTCGCCCCATCGTCTAATGCACCTTAGGAGATTCTCACACGACGACGGCTACTAGACACGGGGGCTAGTGTTAACTTACTCCCGCTTTTATTTGTATAAACAAATAGGTCTAGAGGAGATGCAACCTACTTAAATGATATTGCAATTAGCTGATCGGTCTATTAAGTATCCTAAGGGTGTGGTGGAAAACGTGTTGGTTAAAGTCCAAAATTTTTACTACCCAGCCGACTTCGTTATCCTCGACACAGAAATCACTAACGACTCTGTACCTATCATTTTAGGGCGTCCCTTCTTGGCTACTGCCAACGCGCTCATAAACTGCCGCGATGGTTCGATGTCCTTGTCCTTTGGCCATCTTTCTGTTGAGGTAAATGTTTTCAAAACGAGGACACAGTATCCCGATTCATCTACAAATGGCGAGGTTAGCATGATCGAGAGCTTAGCTCAAGATTACTTCAAAAACATGTTTCCGGAGAAACAGATTAACAAATTCCTTTCCTTCGAAATTCGACTTTAACAATGACTCCCGGTAGTAGAGATCTAAATCGAAGAAGAATTCGCAACTCTTTTTGCAAAACTTTACCACTTCATGAGTCCCCCTTGCCAACAACCATTCATCCCTTGATGCTATGACGGAAGATGAATTTTTCAATCTCTATCCGGTGATCCTTTTGACCCACCTATTGAGGAATGTCTTGCATATATCAAGATTTCTGATGATATGTAGTTGAGAGCTCTAGCTGAGAATCATTCACCTTCCATCACCAATATTCCCCACCCTCCACCTTTTCAAAGGAACCTTGAGTTTGCACTCGATCCTTTAGTTTCTCCTTTGCTTCATGATTTTTTAAATCCACCTAGTAAACAAATACTTCCCAAGGATAAACCACTTGACACCTTCATTTTCAGACTTTGGAGACAAGTCCCTAACTACACCATGAATGAGTTTTGTGCTAAACCCACATCCTCATTTTTCCATGCTTTTTCTCTAAAACTTATCCCAATCCACCATATCTTCCACAACCATTCACTTTTCCACACTTAATCACTAGGACACCCTCTCGTTCAAAGATGAAATAGAAGGTGCATGCTCGGTTATGTTATAGGTCTATCCGACTTCGCTTTCATTCCACTAGGCTGCGTCGTAGGAAATCTTGGTGCTTGATTGTGTTTGGATATGTTTTCTGTGATATTTATTTATGGAACGATCTACAACTATTTTGGTTGTTGATATATGATAAACTACATATTCATACATATATTTAGATAAAGTCTCGAGTATCTGACTATAAACGACTCAATTTTTGTGTTTGGTGCATTTCCTTTCATTTCCCTATATTGGTGAATGCACCATTCAGGGTAACCGGCCCTCCCTATGGAGTGTGTGGTTGTAAGTACGGATCCTAAGTCCACGGTTCACATAATTCACGTTTTCCACTCTTGCATGTTTTCTTAGTTTTTGAGTCATGTTTCTCATGGTGTGAATTATGTCCCATCGCTTATTGTTTTCCTTTATATTAAACCTAATTCATAAAAAGTAAAAAAGTTTAAAGCTATAAAAATAGTAATCTAGCAAGTCTCGAATCGACCTTAAAGACCTAACGTTTTAAAACAAATTTTTACAAACCTATTTTCAACCTAGATTAGAATTAGATTAGTTAGCCTCCATTAATGAGTTTTAGAACTTAGTTTTTAGAATTTCATTTCTTGTTTTTAGATTAATTTCTTGAATCATTAAATATCATTCATTAGATAAATAAAATAGTTATTATTCTTGTCATTTTCGATTTTTGTTATTTCAATCTATTAGATCTAGTTTTAATTATTGTTGATTATCATTTCTTAGTTGTTAATTAGATTTTAATTATTGTTTAATTTAGATTAGTAAATTTGAATCTTGATATTATGTTTAGTTTAGATTCATATGGAAATGATTCTTGAATGATTCTCGGCTAAACCTCCATTTAGGGGGTTGAGAAGCCTTGATGAAAGCTTGATTCGATTATATTAGAGAATTAAAATCGTCGTAATTTCTATTCCACTCTAGAAACGATTAATTAAGCCATGAGAATGGGTTTAATCGTTCACATGCTAGTTATGAATTGGTAGAAATGTCATGTGTAATTAGGGATTAGGAAGAACCAATTGTTACGCGTAGCGATTCAATTCGGATTACGATAATTCGTCGATTAGTGAGTTAAGTTGAGTTAAGGTGGAATCAATCCCCTAATTCCTTATTATAAAATCAACGTAGTATTTCGTAGTTGAATCAATTATAGTTTGTATCTTGTGGGTAGTTGCATCGTAGTATAATTCCCCTCGTAAAACTTTCATTAGACTTAAGGCCCGACAAATTAGACTAGGAAACATTCCATGCTAGAGAACTAGGAGTGGAGCGAACTTCCTACTCCACTATATCTGTTCAATAGAAAGAGAGTAGAAACTTTGATAAATATAGACTCGTAATAAGTTTAAGTTTTACTTACGTTTTGAGTTCATCGTTCATTTCGTAGGTAAATTATCAATTTTACATTTTATCAAATGGCGCCGCTGCCATCTTAGTTTCAATTTAGCATTGTTTTCAAAGTATAATTAGTCATTTTTAAGTCCCATTTCACCCACCCACCCTTGTTTGATTCATACCGTGGTTGTTCATTTCAGCATTGAAAGTTCGAAAAATTACGCGACGGCGACCGTGCCCATACCGAAATGAACCCGCTAAGTTATTGGAACATGGGCGACCAGCATACCGAAAGCGTGACCAGCTAAGTTATTGGAACACGGTGCGGCCAAAGCTTCAAAGCATAGCTAACCTAAGCTGAAATTTCTTTGGATTTCCACAAGTTTGTTTGAATTTTGATTTTTCAAGTTTTTCAGTGTTTTAACTTGTTATATACACTGAACACGTAAACAAGACGCTATTCATAAAGCGAAGCAAGGGCCTTGTCAGGTATTCCTTTCTTCCACACCTCGTGATCTCGGTTAGAGGTTTCTACTAGTATATCAAGAATTGTTTGGAGTGTTGCATGTTTAGTTAAGTTGACTTAGTCTTGCATGAGATTAAAGGTGCAGTCGAAGAAAAACAACTAACGTAATTACCGCGGCGCGTCAACAAACAAGTCTATCTAGTTTCCACCCACTACACCTCTAGCTACTATTTCACATACACCACTTGATATTATGGATGAAGAAAAAGAGACTCCTCTCTTTGACTTTTATAAAGCCTTGGCGATAGCCCTAAATCTTGCATCGTTCTAGCAGACCGATTGGGGATTTCGCATCCCCCAAATATATTTAATTTGTTACCGTTTTCATGGTTTAGACCATGAAAAACCTTATCGCTACGTCGTGGGATTGAACAAGTCCTTACAACATTCCACCATCCTACGGTTGGTGCGGAACAAATTAAATTGAGGGTATTCCCTTTCACCTTAGGCGATAAAGGCGTCTTGGTTAACTGCCCAAGCCTAATTCTATGGACTCGTGGGCCAAACTTGTTCATTTGTTTATGGAACATTTTACCCCCCTAAAGGCGGATGAAATGCTTTCCAAGATTCACTTCTTCGCGCGGAATCCTCATGAATCATTCGAGGAGGCTTGGAATCGTTTCACCGATCTCCTTATAGAGTGTCCACACCATCACCTAGCAAAAGACCGTTAGTTAATTGCCTTTTTCAAAGGACTTCTACACCACCATAAAGAAGTCCTAGACATAATGAATGGGGTAGTTTCCTAAGTAAAGGGAGCCACCGGAGGCATATAAATTTTGGGAGATCGGACTAAAGCGTAATAATAATTTGGGGGTAGTGGATGATTACTCCCGCTCCGCTAGTTCTTCTTCAACAGTTAAAGGCTACCCGGTATGTTTGAGGTTAAATCAGATCCTGAGCTTAAAACTCTAATTGAATCCCTCACAAAAAGGTAGAGGCCATTTCGTACAACAAAAGCCTATCCCGTCATGAATGTAAATTCAAATCCATGTAGTTTACGTTGGAGTCACGAGCATCCGAGCTCCCACTGTCCTATAGCCTATGAACATTCTTGTTCCATTAATAGTGAACCTAACGCCCCTTGGAGACAAAATCCCAACCGGTTGGAGAAATAACCAACAAGTCACACCCACGAGGGTACAATAATCAATATGTTAGGCCAACGCATACGGTTATAACCAAGCTCCACCACAACAAGGGACGGGATCGGGGTAATTATAATAATTATAACAACCAAAGCGCAATCTCGACAAGGTCAAAGCACAAGGTCAATGTAGTTATAATAATTATAATGCTAATAGAGGTATCGCTCGGTAAATAATAACTATCACAATCTGCCCATAAATAATCAGCGAGATAGTTCGATCCACCACCCGTGACTACTACACCCACACAACCGGATCGTCTTGACACCTTCATACAAGTGAGCCAACAACTTTTCCAAACCATGGCTCAATCTAACCAACACATTCTACAATCCGTTAATAATTTAAACCAACGGTTAGTTAAGAGAAAGCCCAACCAAAGGCGTGTTTCCGGGCAAGCGATACCCAACCCTAGAGCGGCAAACCACTTTGCCTTTAAGGTAAGCGGTAATACTAGTGCGGAAACTACATCCGTGGGTCAGCTAAATGCCATCACCACTCTCCGTTCTGGAAGAGTGGTTGATAACAAAGTAACTATTCCTATAGTTACCCCATCAAGATACTCTACACCGGATATCGAACTAGATGCGAAATAGAAAGCCCGAAGAACCTACCTTTGTAGAGGTACCCGGTTAAACCACAACCTAAGAAACAGAAAGCCAAGGTTACACATCAAGTCGAGCCATACGCTAAATATAGAAGCGAAACCACCGTTCCTCGAGGAAATTAGCCATGCTAACCGGGGATACTAACTTTGAAGAGATTAGGAGCGTTTTCAAAATCTAATGATAAACCTTCCTTTTTCGAAGCTATAAAAAGCTACCTAACCCCGCTAAGTTTCTTAAGGAGTTGTGCACTACTAGGCGTAAGACCAACATACCTAAAAGGCGCCTTTCTAACTGAATAGTTCCCAACTTTATCCGAAAATAATGGAATTGTTAAATACAAAGGACCACCGGTAGATCCCATTTGTACAATGCACCTTAGGAGATTCTCACACGACGACCGCGCTACTAGACCTGGGGGCTAGTGTTAACTTACTCCCGTTTTATTTGTATAAACAAATAGGTCTAGAGGAGATGCAACCTACTTAAATGATATTGCAATTAGCTGATCGGTCTATTAAGTATCCTAAGGGTGTGGTGGAAAACGTGTTGGTTAAAGTCCAAAATTTTTACTACCCGGCCGACCGTTATCCTCGACCGCGAAATCACTAACGACTCTGTACCTATCATTTTAGGGCGTCCCTTCTTGGCTACTGCTGGCGGCTCATAAACTGCTGCATGATGGTTCGATGTCCTTGTCCTTTGGCCATCTTTCGTTGAGGTAAATGTTTTCAAAGCGAGGACCACGGTATCGATTCATCTACAAATGGCGAGGTTAGCATGATCGAGAGCTTAGCTCAAGATTACTTCAAAAACATGTTTCGGAGAAACAGATTAACAAATTCCTTTCCGCCGGAAATTCGACTTTAACAATGACTCCACGGTAGTAGGCGAAATCGAAGAAATTCCGCAACTCTTTTGCACCGCTTCTTTACCACTTCAGCGAGTCCCCCTTGCCAACAACCATTCATCCCTTGATGCTATGGCCGGAAGATGAATTTTTCAATCTCTATCCCAGTGATCCTTTTGACCCACCTATTGAGGAATGTCTTGCATATATCAAGATTTCTGATGATATGTAGTTGAGAGCTCTAGCTGAGAATCATTCACCTTCCATCACCAATATTCCCCACCCTCCACCTTTTCAAAGGAACCTTGAGTTTGCACTCGATCCTTTAGTTTCTCCTTTGCTTCATGATTTTTTAAATCCACCTAGTAAACAAATACTTCCCAAGGATAAACCACTTGACACCTTCATTTTCAGACTTGAGACAGTCCCTAACTACACCATGAATGAGTTTTGTGCTAAACCCACATCCTCATTTTTTCCATGCTTTTTCTCTAAAACTTATCCCAATCCACCATATCTTCCACAACCATTCACTTTTCCACACTTAATCACTAGGACACCCTCTCGTTCAAAGATGAAATAGAAGGTGCATGCTCGGTTATGTTATAGGTCTATCCGACTTCGCTTTCATTCCACTAGGCTGCGTCGTAGGAAATCTTGGTGCTTGATTGTGTTTGGATATGTTTTCTGTGATATTTATTTATGGAACGATCTACAACTATTTTGGTTGTTGATATATGATAAACTACATATTCATACATATATTTAGATAAAGTCTCGAGTATCGACTATAAGCGACTCAAATTTTTGTGTTTGGTGCATTTCCTTTCATTTCCTATATTGGTGAATGCACCATTCAGGTAACGGGCCCTCCCATGGAGTGTGTGGTTGTAAGTACCGGATCCTAAGTCCACGGTTCACATAATTCACGTTTTCCACTCTTGCATGTTTTCTTAGTTTTTGAGTCATGTTTCTCTATGGTGTGAATTATGTCCTTACTGCTTATTGTTTTCCTTTATATTAAACCTAATTCATAAAAAGTAAAAAAGTTTAAAGCTATAAAAATAGTAATCTAGCAAGTCTCGGGAATCTGACCTTAAAAGACCCACGTTTTAAAACAAATTTTTACAAACCTATTTTCAAAAATTTGTTTGGGGGTGGGGTGTTGGTTTTTCCATTCTTGATCACTCAAATTCCTATTCTTACCCCCACCTCGCTCCCTTGTCAAAAAAAAAAAAAAAAAAAAAAAAAAAAAGGCGCACATGCTTCAGTGGAAGCAGCGCGCTGCTGACTTCAAGTAGACCAAGAAATTTCCAGTTTTTCGCGGGTTGTTCAGGGTGATTTGCAGCTGTTCAGGGCGTAGTTTGAGATGACATCTCCTACAATAATACCGGAACAGTCTTTCGAAGATTTGTTCCCAAGCACTACTTATGGTGCTTGGACTCGCGAGGTGATCACACACGTAGGCTGGGAACCGCTTATGGTTCTTGCTAGCATTTGTTCTTAGATTTTCCTTGCCTGCTGAAATACAAGACCCATGGTGCTATTGGGTAGATATTATGCATGTCCGGGAGATAAGGTAAGTTTTTAATTCTATTTAGTGTCTGCTTATGTCCCAAGCAATTTCATTCTTGTTAACCCCATAATGGGTAGAACTCTTATAGAGTTGAGTCAGTTTTTATTTCCTATATTAGTACGTTCTAACTTTGTTTTGCAGATGTTCCTAAATTTCACGCGCTTCAATGGTAATTTTCCTACCCTCTTTATTTATATGCTTTGAGGACAAAGCATGCTTCTTGTTTGGGGGGGGGGCATAGAAACACGTGTAATTAAGGCATCTGTTAGGATATAGATATGTATGATAGGCATTTGTTTTCTAGTTAAAATTTCAAAAATTCAAAAATATAAATAAATAAGTTATGCTATACACTTAGGAATATTGGTATTGTTTTCTTTCTCTATGCTCTTAACAATCTAGAAGTCTCACGTAGCTTTTGCATCAGAATAATTGTTAGAAACTTAGGTTAATATATAGGTAATAATCTTTGCATCTATCTATAAATATATTACATGAGTATCGATGATTGTTATGATAAGTTTTGAAATCTAGGCTAGAGTACTTATTCTACAAATCTCGTGAGAATATAGCCTAAAGCCTTATATGAGTGAAAACATTTGAGAAATGACACAAAGGGAGAAGTAAAATCCGGATAGAGATATCACCGTCCACTTGCTTGATCACTAAACCATATCCTAAGCGAGAATTTAGGCCCTCTTTGGATCGATATAGCCAAAAATTCAAACCTATGAATTATTTTCCGCTAGTCGCCCCTCTGAGCCTTTCTTTAGCCTTTCATAAACCACAAATCCTTTACCCTGTTACAAAAACAAAACAAAATAAAAAAAAAAAAATCAACCTACCCAATTTAGAATAAGTCTGAGAATAGAATGAGGAAGAAAGAAGAAGAGAAAAACCTATGTAAACAAAAATTAGTTAGTTGCTTCAGAAATAAAGAAAAGAAGTTTCCATCCAAAGAAAAGAAAAATAAAAATAGAAAAAATAAAAACTCCAAAAAAATAGAATAAAAGGAGTCAAAAGCCAAAGAAAAAGAAAAAAAAAATATGGCTAAGGATGGAAACAAAGTGTAGAAGCAAAAGTAAATAACAAGGTTTTCTCTAGTTACATAATATGAAGACTCTATTATCTCAGACTTGATGTCCTTTTTGAATATCCATTTCCTTCCTTCTTAAACCATCTCCTAATCCCCGAAACACCTAATAAAGACCTCTAGCTCAATTAGGAATAGGTTAGTGTGATAGTAAGTGGGAGATGTGTTTGATCGACTCCGGCTTCCTTGTGTGTTATTGAGATTGTAAGGCAAAGTGTGCCCACTGCGCACTAGAGTAGCGAAACTTGAGTGGAAAAATCAGAGTGTTGTATCTTGACTATTATTGTGAGAACCTACTTAAGGGGCTTATTCGAGGGTTTCAGAAACGGACCTGCTATTGCATTTCATAGTAGTACTCATTGTATATATGTTTATTGTAGATGATTGATTATTATGCATATATTAGCTTAGGTTTTTGACTTGGTTATTCTTGTTCATAGCTAGTGAGATGTATAGATAATTTGGAGCATGAATAAGAAAACAATAGTTTTCTTTCTTAGTCGTTGTAGTATAGATGAAGTTTGTGAGTACCTTCATTGGAAAACTCTCACGAGGCTATAACTCGTCCACTAGGGAATTCCTAGTAGTTTAAGGCCTTGTTGCATATGGTCAATGCAATCACACTCAGCGAAACGAGAGTAGATAAAACTCCATTCTTGGTCACTTATTCTAATTTCTCATCTTTGCTTGAGGACAAGCAAAATGCTATTTGGGGGTGGTTTGATAAGAGCCCAAAACTGTAGTTTTAACCTCACAATGATCATACTTTTAGACCAATTATGTGAGTAATAATTAAGAGTTAACACTGATTACGTGTTTTTATGCATTTCAGGTTTTAAAGTCCATTATGTGCAGAAATGTGCCACTTTAGCGAGATAAAGGAGAAAAGGTCGGTTACTAAGTAGTTCCGTGATTAAAGGCCAAGATTCAAGAAGCCAAAGCCTTCCTAAAGCCCGGTCAAAAGCTGAAAAGTCGACACGGGCAGAAACAGCACACAAGTCAGTAGAACTTCCAAAGGCCGTATCTTTGGACTCAGACCTCGGAATGGGGCCTACCTTATGTCAAAACGACCGGCTCGGAAAAAGCTTTCCAATGGTCTAAGCCTTGACCCAATCAGAGGAGCAGAAGTGGACGAAAATTCTGTTGAAGCCAACTCATTTGAAGAGGCTTTTTGAATTTGAAAAGAATTGGGTTTTGGGCATGATTCTCTGGCCCAAAACATGGATCCAAGCCCATGCACGATTTTTGGATCTGAAAGTATAAAAACAAAAGCTTAGCTCTTTGTTAATGGTAGATAGTTAGACCTAGATTAGAATTAGATTAGTTAGCCTCCATTAATGAGTTTTAGAACTTAGTTTTAGAATTTCATTTCTTGTTTTAGATTAATTTCTTGAATCATTGAATATCATTCATTAGATAAATAAAATAGTTATTATTCTTGTCATTTCGATTTTTGTTATTTCAATCTATTAGATCTAGTTTTAATTATTGTTGATTATCATTTCTTAGTTGTTAATTAGATTTTAATTATTGTTTAATTTAGATTAGTAAATTTCGAATCTTGATATTATGTTTAGTTTATATTCATATGGAAATGATTGAATGATTTCGGCTAAACCTCCATTAGGGGTTGAGAAGCCTTGATGAAAGCTTGATTCGATTATCGTAGAGTAAAATTCGTAATTTCTATTCCACTCTAGAAAGCGATTAATTCGCCATGAGAATGGGTTTAATCGTTCACATGCTAGTTATGAATTGGTAGAAATGTCATGTGTAATTAGGGATTAGGAAGAACCAATTGTTCTGCGTAGCAGTTCAATTCGGATTACGACGATTCGTCGTTAGTGAGTTAAGTTGAGTTAAGGTGGAATCAATCCCCCCTAATTTCTTATTATAGAATCAACGTAGTATTTCCGTAGTTGAATCAATTATAGTTTGTATCTTGTGGGTACTTGCATCGTAGTATAATTCCCCCTCGTAAAACTCTCATTAGACTTAAGACCGACAAATTAGACTAGGAAACATTCCATGCTAGAGAACTAGGAGTGGAACGAACTTCCTACTCCACTATATCTGTTAAATAGAAAGAGAGTAGAAACTTTGATAAATATAGACTCGTAATAAGTTTTAGTTTTACTTACGTTTTGAGTTCATCGTTCATTTCGTAGGTAAATTATCAATTTTACATTTTATCACTAGCAAAGTACTGAATTTCAGCACACACATATCAATGTTTTTCTTATTCAAAAACACTACATGGTGCACAAAGTACAAACCATTGCACCATAGAAGATAGGTAGATCATTCTATGTTAAGCCAGAGACCCATAACTTAATTATAATTTGCTCAATGCATACAAGAAATACCACTGCAAAATAAAATCTTACCGGCACTTGATTCATTCTTCGCTTAATTACAAACTCAGGTTGTGAAGTTGATTGTGTCCTCAATTGTTGACTTATTCCTGCAACCATAAATATATGCATAACTTATATTAGGACAACACTAACAATTGATATAAAATATAAAATATTACTTAGTCAAGATACTATGACAAAGGAACAGACCTGACTTGGCAGCTTACATGTGTTGATACAAATCCTTGCACGTTCACTTTGTTCTAATTACTTGCATTTCTCTACCAACACCTATATAAATTCATTGGCAGCAGTCATAGAATGACATACACAAATGCATCGAACAATGTAGTACATATAAGATCATTACTTCCAAATTAAATCAAATTACCGCAACCATGACTACAAATGCTAAGCAAAAATGTAAAGGAATACTAAAGCAAAGAATAACCAACCTGAAGAATGAATGCTTATGACTTTTATTCTCTAGTAGTAATTTCAGATTCTACACCTTAAAAAAAAATTAAAAGAACCAACTAGAAAAATTAACCCAAAGAGAATCCAAAACTAAAACCAATTAACCCCGAAAAAAGCAGCAACCAAAAACTCGAAGCTTGGTCGGTTAGAGTAATAGAAAACCAAAAAACTAAATTTTCGAATAGTAAGAAATAGGTTATCAAAATAGATAAGAGAAAGAGAGATCGTTAATTTACCGCTATGGCTATAAGGAGTGATTTGATTCGTTGCCAGTAGGGGTGGTGGTGGGAATGGGCGTGGCGGCAACAAGAGAAAACTAAACCCATTTAGGGTTTTGGATTTTACTTTTTGATTTTTTTGGTTTTTTGTTGGAGCTCCAACAATAAAAATAGGCCTGCCCATATAACCTTTAGAAGAAATTAACTCCTGCCCATAAAAAGCCCAATAGCAACGCTTCTTTAGCTACAACACAAACTACACCGAATCCTTGTTAGCAATTCGGGATACGGCAAAAATTCGGTACGGGAATAATTTGAGAATTATTTGGTGATATAAAAAATGGTACGGTCAAATAGTCGGTAAAAAATTCGCAATACGGCAATTATGCGGTGTTTAATTAATACGCGTTTTAAGCGTTTGGTTGCAAAAATTCAGAAGTCAAAAGTTCGTGATATTATATTAGTAAATATTAATAATAGTTGTCATTATTTACAACATAACAAACATATCTAAACAATTTAGCTACAAAAACATTGAAACCAATTGAATGGTCCAGATAGGTACTTTCATTTATTTGTTCTTGGATTGAAATTAACGTTCAAATTTCAAAATACACACACACCATGACATCACTACACCATAACAGGCTATTTGCAACGGCAAAAAAGCATTTATAATAATTTTCGCAACGCTTTTTAAGCGTTGCAAATATGGCGTGGGTAAAGTGTGGGAAATTTTTGCAACGATTAATAAGTGTTGCAAACAGAAATTTCCAGTGCTTTTTAAGCGTTGCAATAATGATTTGCAACACTTTTTATAACTATTTTGTACACAAATTTAAAACATTTGCAAAGGTTTTTTTTATTTCACAAACGCTTTTTAAGCATTGGTAATTTGTAACGGTTATTAACCGTTGCAAAGTTGTTAGTTCATTTAAAAAAAAATTAATTTAAAAGTCATTTGTAACGGTTATGAATCGTTGCTGATGGGTTGCTGATAAAAAAATAATAATTTCTCATATTTTGTAGCGACTAGCTAAAACTACAAAAAGATGCCCCCTCTTGCACCATATACATAAATCATAAATTCTTATTTAAACTAAATTTATCCTGTACACAATACATTTTCATACTATTTTACAAAGAAACCATAATATATATGGGAAAAAAAAACTGATAAAGTACAAAACTAATCCAACCATATACATTCACAACTTTGAGCGATTTTCTAAACCTCACAAACTTATTGTTGAACTATCACCATAAAAAAAGATTTCATACAATGATCCTAAACAAGAGATAACAGCTTACGTTGAGGAAAACCCTATGCCCATTTACTTCCACAAATGCTCCAAAAGAGATCCTAGCATTAAGATAAAATAGTCGACCAAGAAAAGATCATGAAGCAGACAATAAGGGGATCAAGACCAATTCAAACGCTAAATACTGATAATCTAAGGTATAGTGGATTGAGCTTAACAGTAAAGAAGGACTAGGGATTCTCACCTCTGCATCAAAACCCAAATGGAGATTCATGAAAGATTCACATTATCAAGCATGAACTTATCTCTCAGCAGCAATGTCTGGAACCGGTTAATACCCTACAATTGTAGATGATAGGGCTACAATATTTTGCTTCTTACCAGTGGATACGGCAAGATTAGCAACTAAAGACTGGATTATAAGCGCAAAGATCAATCAAATGAGAATTACCCATAAAAGCTGGCGCAATGGAGCAAAATATAATGTTATCGTAACTTTAATAATATTTCAACAATTAAAAGAAAAACTTTGTTTAATCTTATAGTATATTACCTCATATTTGTGTTTAGCTCTAGCTTGTAAATCAGTTTCCACTGTAATCAAGAAAGCTTCACTAAATCAAAAAGAAAATTGGGCTGAAGGCTCACCAATTTCCCAGTCAACTAATTAAATTATGATAGACAGGGCAACCTTTTTTTAATAAAGGAATCATGTTTGGCCAATTTCACGTCTCATGTAACTTGAAAACAGGCATTACCACGTCGCCGGCCTCTTTACCGACATTAAGGAGGTTTTGGGTCATTTTACATGCTTTCATACAAAGTAAAAAGTCGCTGTGAAGATTGATTTTACAGTATGAAAAACTGTTAAGTGCTAACTTTACTTTACAGTGGGAGTTTGGACTGCGAATTCTACTTTACTATAGAATTTCAGACTACAAACCCAAGCTTACAGTGTCAAAACTTGATCCTGGCGTGGCCAAAAGTGATTGCGCTTTAGAATCATCTAATCAAGCGACCGAGCTAGAAAGGGTGAAATGCAGATTTTGTATTTGCAAAGACAATTTACAATGTGATAAGAAACCTAAAGGAAGGGGTAATGGTTTAGGTATCTATTACATGTGGCAATATGCCGGCACTATCGAAAAGCAAGCATTGGAAATCAAATCGGTATCCAAAATATAAAACAAGGGAACCGGGGCGCCATCTACCAAAAGCATGACTGAAACCGAGCCAAACATAGGCCTATATCCTAGAATAAGATACTAGGTTTTCAGTGATCAAACAATAGAAAAATCATTACCGGGGCAATAGGAAGTTCCTTTTTCCGACCAAAGAATGAGCACATTGTAAAAAAATGTTGTTTTCTTGAAGGCAAATGGACGAATCCGATACAGCAATAGATAAATCTTCAATAGAATTCCCGCTCTCAAAGACAAGACCTCTGACAGGATAATTTAGCAGTTCAGAAATTTTCACCCCGCCACCATTTATGGTTATTTTTCGGGTAGGAGCCTTCTCAATAGGGAAGGGAACCGACAAGTAATAAGCCTGTTGTCATTGACTAGGTTAGTTTTCCCACTACAAACTGATTACAATTTTTTTTACAAATTGACCGGAGCAAGAAATACAAACTTGGAAATGGAGGTGATTGATTGTTGCAAATGCGCCCAAGCTGTTGTAACCCGATCAGAAGTATGGGTTTCCTGCTTCTGCAGCCATGTTCAGAGCAAGTAAGAAGCTCTGACGGTCAATCCTTTGAGAAAAGCGCTCGAGAATTTTTGGGATCAGAAGTACATGTCCATATTCAATGGGACTCACCTGAGAAATTAAGTAAAACATGACCAAACACTTGTCGCAATCTCACATAAAGCTTAATAAGAATCCTCCAAGATAATCACAAGACATTACCAAAATGTAATATACATATCCAAAGAGTTCATTAGAAAGGGAAAGATGCATTGCAGGCTTTTATATATAACATTTCAAGAACCTCAGAGAAGAGGTCACTCCTTACCGTAGTTTGTAGTTCTTCAGAAAGCAAAATTTCTAGTTACCTGCTTCTACAACTTGGGTTTATTTTTACTTTTATTTCTGTCATTTTTTATTGAGTTCTTATTTAAGAACTCCACCCATACCTTGCATGAGCGAGTAACCGTTTAACTTATTAACGATAAATATAAAGTAAACTTCACTTATTTACTGTAAAGAAGCTTACATTAATAGCAACAACATTTGGGGAATCTTCAGTATCAATTAGAGCACTTGGGAAGAACTGAGTTTCATCAGTGTCACTCTCTTCAAACTGGAAGAGCACCTCCTCTTGACCAAACCGTAAAATTGAACTTGTTCTCGTCAAATGGTTGGAGGACCTTATCAACTGAAACTTCGGTAGGCCTCTTCTTAAGGTGATGACCTTCGTTCAACTGGGCAATGAAACCATATTCCCCGGGAATCACTGCCGCGAGAATGCAAAGCAGTTTTAGAACAATGGCATGGTCCACATTTTTATCTCTAGACACCCCGAGGTCATTTCTCATCCCGACAAAAAATGCCCATGAAGGATCTACGACAAAAACAAAAACGGGAAGGAATCTGATCAAACCTTAGTCTCACAAGCAGTGACATCGTAGCGGAAGAGTCCTCTCTATACACGATCTTCCCACTGCAATCAAGTACTACATGTTAGATGGATTATAGTTAAAAGTTTATCTTGAATATTAATAGTGCAAATTTTATCAAGCCCCTTTACCTCTCTCAGAAGAAGTGAATCGAGAAAGGCAACGGAGACTCTTTCATCTCGGCCAATCAGCAGATTCCTTTTCGTTCATTACGTTTCTTCATTCTCTTAAATGTATACAAAGGGAGTTTTGCCCCTGTTCAAGAGAAACATATATCAAAATGAGAAATACCCAAATTCCAAAAATCAAGAAAGCTAAAGTAGAGCAAAACAACAACACTTACGCATCAAAGATACTAGAATTACGTATCTATCGCGCCAAACTCACGTATATAACAGGTAAGTGAAAATACCCAAAGATCAAATAAGCTAAGGTTTACTGAATATAGTAAATTCACGACTACCAAAACATGAAAGATTCGTAAGGCATGTCAAATAGAGCAAGTTGACTAACACCCAACTATCACACATGCTAATAATAAGTTTACGTGATAAATGTTAAAAGTCACTATTACAAAAACATGAAAGGATTCTCAAGGATGTCAACTATAGCAAATTGACTAATACCAAAAAAAAAAAAAAAAAGAATAATTATGCCAAAATCAGTGAATCGACTAATACCTAAACATCAAAGATGCTACAAGTAGATATTCTAAAGTGTCGAAACAAACAAACATATATCATGCCACAATCAATAATTGACTAGTACCTAAAAATGAAATATGGCAAATTTAAGAATAATACCTTGAACACAACAATTGAGGAAACAATTATGTCCACAGCCGGTAATAGGAGCTTCCTCTGTATCTTTCTGGTAATTAGAAACAACAGTAGGAACTCTCTTGATACTCAACATCTTCTTTGATGATGGTTTTGATGAAAAGGGGATCTAAACTAAGCTAGTAAAGAAAAGAATAGACGACCACCACCGGCAAGAAAGAGGAGATCAGAAGGTGAGCCGCCTTCAGAAGGCAAAGCACCACGTCCACTGTGGGGAGAAGGACTAGTTAAATACATACAACCTTTGCGTCATACACTACGGACATGAATTATAACAACATAAACTAAAACTTTGGTTATTGCCGTGATTTCTACAACTCTCCTAACACTGGGTTTCACCCCCTTCAATTCTACTTGTTCAAACTTTAAACTAAAAACAGCCCCAGCACTTTACAATTTGGAGATGATGATGATGATATTTGAGGATAAGGAGGAAGGTAGCACACTAGCAAAATCAAATATTAACTTCATGAGTTTTTATCTGATTATGCTATTAGTGTATTGAGCTTTACAGAGGGAGGGCCACCTATGTCTAGTCTTTTTAGTGCCTGTTTCACAACTCTTGCTTTCAAATACAAGTGGTTTATGGGTCTGTGGGATGATATGAACAATGACCAAGATGCTTGGGTTACTAGGTACATATTATTAATTGATTCTTATTAAAATTTAACTATCAAGACAAAAAAAATAAAGTTGGGCAAACAAAGAAAGTCAATATGTTGCAATAACTGACAAAAAAAAAGAAAAGAAAAGACATACTTGTTTTCCATTGATAACATGAGTTTCCTCAATGACAATATCATTAGTGATGGGATGAAACAGTTAAGCGGAAAACACAAAGTCAGAAGTCGATTATTACATGCAAGATCGAACTGTCCCTTTACCAGAGTTGGTTTTAGACTAAACGTCTAAACTTAGAGGCGAGATACTAGCTCCTTTCCTCTACGGTAAATATTCTTACCATGTAACTTTTTTAGGGTGGCAGTACTGTTGGTGGTTTTAGTTGAAAAAACAAAAGGTACTTAAAACATATTTTTTTTCTAGACTAATGAATTGGTCCAAATGAAGGTATTTTATAACAAACTTACCAAACAAAGAAAAACGTTGCAAGATAATAGACAGTATTAAGAAGCCCATACGACAAGATTCCCGAAATTCCATATTTCCTCAACCTCTCCAACAACCTGCGAAATTCCAAACAAGTATGTGGTCCATTGAAAACAAGATATTTAGGCATACAATAAAAAGGAGTACACTTAAATCAAGTGAAGACAAAGGGTTCATAGGCCACAAGGTTGAGAAAAGACACACAACTCTACGTGAAACATGGATTATATTTGTCATATGAGCAAAAGGAATGGTATGATAATACTTGATAAGTAAACTGAGTTGTAAATTCTAACATTTAAAATAGTACACACAAATGACAGTTTTTGAACTTATATAATAGTAAGATTGACCATGATTAAGTTACACACAAAAATCAGTGGTTTTTTTATTCAGAAAAGTAACACAGTGGGCCTAGAGTAAGTACTTGTTGGACGAAATGTCTTTAGATTGCCAGCATCCATCACTTACTTCTGAGCCTAGAAAAAGTCACATGTGAGAGAAACACCAAGGATAGAATGAAATCTACGTATACTAGGTATATTAGAGGCTTACTTACCATCATGGTGCGGAAAGTCCACGAAAGTTGGAAATATCATGAGCCCGACCTTGAAAAACAAAAAAAAAAAAGGAGCAACAAATGTGATGGGAAAAGATGAAAATGTAACATTTAAAAAGAAGAAAAAAGAAATGGATACACATACAAGTTGCTAAAAGACAAACTAAATTATATATATGATACATACCTAAAGACAAACTAAATTATAATGCTACTTAATACCTAAGACTCCATGATTAGTTGTTGATGCTTCCCAATTTGGTCTCTTCTTGTCCAGCTATCAAGCAATACTTAATAACACTACTCATATATGGCATTCGTCTATTCGGTTCTTATGTAGCTGAAAAGTTTGGATTCACCCATGAACCACAACCGCATTGCATATACCTTGATTAAAGGAACCTAGCCTTGCCTTGCACCCCAAGCACTGAAACTTCTCTTCCACTGTACCTTCTTCCACTGCAGCACAGAACAACAAAGGTTAACAATTTACAAATTATGTTAACAAGTATAAAAATATAAATAGGCTGGGTTAAAATATAACCTGCTTGCATCCACTTCATGGGCTCAACAAATATAGAGGAGCACTCAGGTGGTTCCTTCTCCGTGTCCCACAAATCACTTCTCTTCTTCCATTTAAAACATCTCTCCCCCGCTCCCCGCTTGTGGTCAACCACATTCTCCTGAGATGCAGCAAATCTCAGGCACTTCTTACAACGGTATATTAATTGCGTTTGCAAGTCTGTTCCCACATCAGACTTTTTTTTTCTTTTCCATTATGGTATCAGTATCAGATATATCCTTATATCCTGTCACAAATTAATAACAAATAAAAACAGCTCATCTTAAGAGCTTCAACTTGAGATCCAATCTTCGAAATCTCCTCTTGAATCAAACAAATCCTACCCTGAAAAAATCAACAAACTAATGAGTAACAAAAAAAGAAACCCTAACATTCCGTACAAAAATTGAAAAAACAAATTTGGGGAAATAAAACCTGTTGAGCTAGAATAGAAGAATCATTTAGCGACAATTGATTATTAAAATCAATTGAACAAGAAGAAGAAGAAGAAGAAGAAGAAAGAGATGAAGTTACGATTTAAATTACCTCGAGATTTCTCAGTAGCGAAATCACGAATTAGGTTTTCTGGTGGTGGGCGATAACCTAAAAATCAAAATCCGAAATCAAAGCTTTGAACTTTATTTGGTTTTTTCTGTAATCGGGGGATTGAGAGAAGAGAAGGGAGATGAAGAAAGAGGGATTTTTCTTTTATGTTTTATGTTATTTATGTTTAGACGAAATAACGAGCGGGATTTTATTTCATTTCCCTCTTTCGCCCAAAATTTCAAGTTTCTAACACTTACCCTACAGTTTCCCATACTTTGAAAGTGTTAGCAATTAATTCTTGAAATTCCTCCGAATTAAACCAACACTTATCAACATTCGCAACGCTTATATAGCGTAGGCAACTTACCAATGCTAAAAAAGTGTTACAAAGCAAAAAAGGTGTGTGTTGCAAATAGCCTGTTATGGTGTAGTGCATGATAATTTAAATATTGCCCAAAAAGTATAAAAGCAAAGCTTTTAAATTAATTTATCACTAAAAATGTAAGAGTGAGGGACTTAAAGTAAGAGTGAGGACATAAAGTACATATAAAATAACAAAAATGCAACCGAATTTTTATTTTTTTTAGCCGAATTTTTGAATTTTTGAAAAATTCGGCAAAATCTGTATTATTCGTTTCAAGGCAAAAAATCACAAATTATTGTGAATCTTTCAAATATTCAGAAGTATTATATGTTTTGTCATTCAAAAATTCGATTTGTGAATAATTCGGCGAATTGCTAACAAGGCACCGAATAAAACTTGCACATTTACAAAATGTTTTTACAACGAAAGTGGCATCGCGAATGATTGAGTTAACTTTAACAACAACAATGGCGCGGTAAATGATCAAACCCTTTACAAAAATTGCATTTTATATTTTTTGAAAAAAACAATTATAACTATTTGCCACGCAAGAGGTGTCAAATAAATAAATTTATGTACAGTTAAGCTAATAGCACGACAAACTTTTAGCAGCCCCATATGGCATTGCAATAGATGACATTTAACAATAATTTGTTGGCGTTGCAAAAGACCCCTTTTGTTGTAGTGTTAGTTGATTAAGTCGAGTTAAGGTGTATTCAATTCCCTCTAATTCTTTATCTAGATTAAAACCTTAGTAATCCGTAGCATTTCGTAGTGAATCATTATAGTTAGTATCTTGTTATTTGAAATTGCATCGTAGTATAAATTCCCTTCGTAAATCTCTCATTGACTTTGGATAGACCACCAATTTTAGAAAACATTGAATGCTAAAGAACTAGGAGTGGAACGAATCTTTTACTCCACTATATTTCAATAGATTTGAGAGTAGAAATCTTTGATAAGCAATCTAGCATCGTAATAAGTTTAGTTTTACTTGCGTTTTGAGTTTCATCGCTTTATTTCGTAGGTAAAACTATTCAATTTTACGTTTATCATTGCCCACACAACGTCTATTCCAAGGATAGGAATACAACAGAAGATCAAGAGGTTGTTGATTCAAAGAGCTTGGATTCTCAGAGATATCATAGCTGTTCAAAGGTATGATCCTAACCAAAATCGTGAACACCTTTTTTTCGTTGCCCATGGGTTCTCATGGTTTGTAGTCGATGACATGCAACCATAACGGTTACTACAATTTGTATTGGAGCATATAGATATGTTGGTAGATGTAGAACTGCTCTAACTTGGTTTTGTAGGCATCTAGACCAACTGTTATGGTCAGAATAATTTTTGGAAAGAAATGGATCCACTTTGTTTTTAAGAGAGCACGACTGCCCTCTGAGTAAAACAACATTCTTTCAATTTTTTCCAGTATTTGTTTAATGGTGGATGTAATTTAAATCACGGGTTGTATCGTGTTATTTTTATTCCATGATGTTATTTACTGTAAACTCCAAAATGTAGAGGATGGATTGGTCGAGATCCGATGCTGTTTTATTTTGGTGGAGCACGGGTCATACTTAAGCATCTGGAAGTCATCAAAGGCATCAGCGCGCCATGCACCTTGTACAAGCATAAAAAGAGCGCAGGTCGCGCCCTTAACGCCAGAAAGAGAGAAATGTCTTTTTCTCTATGAGGTGAAATCTGTTTGCTGTTTGGGGGTATATGAAGTGATTTCGTGAGGTTTCCAGTGAAAGAAACAGGCCACAATTTCTAAAAAAAATAAAAAAAATCGACAACGGACCATTCGAAGGCAACTAAAAGAGTTCGGCGAACAGGATGGAGCAATGAATATGGCCATAACAGTTGGGAATTTAAGTTTCCATTTTATTGTTTATATTTGCTCATTCTATATGCATGTTTTTATTTGTGGATGTTTGCGCTAAAAACTAAGCCCACATGAATAATAGATAACATAGACATAGGCCTAACCAGTAAATAGAAAGATCCTCAGTTCTAAATAACTAAGTGGGAGCATGAATTTTGTTTCGTATAAATCCCACGGTCTCCATTATTGGTTTGTTGGTAATGTAATTATACTTGCGCTTCGGTTTTAGTGCCTTCCTCTATATCGGATGAGTCTAATTACGAATCACCAGAACAAACTTCTAAAGGACAACTATATGAAATTATTAATGAATGGATTCACTTCTCCATCTGAAGGGATTCATTACAAAATAATGGACTTAGTGTTGAGTAATGGTATACACTTAGAAGCAAGTAATGGTATCCTCCCCATCAGAGTTACTGCTGTTATTTGTAGGACCAAAGAAAGGCCAGCATATTAGTTTTACTTGTCTAGATGGCATGTGTCCACTCTAACAAGTGGTGTGCTGTTAAGTTGACGAGAAGTAGAACTAATAGGAAAAACCTCTCTACACGAATGTAAATATGGTAAACGTCCACACTATCGTGGCTTACTACTTCTCGGTATGTAGGGGGCTGACGGGTTAATTAATTGATTTTTAAGTTAACTCCAAAAGTATTTCCATGAATATATAATGGTAAACATCCACACTATCGTGGCTTACTACTTCTCGGTGTGTAGGGTGCTGACGGATTGATTAATTAATTAATTTTTGTTATTAACTCAAAAAGTTTTTGCCCTACATAATTGTTAATTTTATGTGATTCTCAGATTTTCAAAATGGTTACTTTCAACCCACTAGCAACTATTCTTAAGGAAAACAAACTTATTGTCCCTTATATCATAGACTGGAAGGGAGATGATCCTCTTCTCAAACCCGAGATTAATAGAGGTATGTCTCATGCACTAGTTGTTGAAACATGTTTAGCGGTGTTATCTACCAATACCTGGTGTGTAAATACAGGAGCCACTGACCATGTCTGCATTTTGATGCAAGGGTTTTAGGAAACCAGAAAACTTAGTGCTGGAGAGATTACCATATCTTTGGGGGATGCTACGAAAGTAGTAGTTGTTGCAGTGAGAGATGTTTGTTTATCTTTTGGTAGAAATAAGACTATGGTGTTAAATAATTGTCTTTATGTGCCTAATTTTAGAAAGAATTTAATTTCAGTTTCTATGGTAATTAAGGAAGGATATTCTATTTCTTTTATTGACAAGGTTGTCATTAAGAAAAGTAAACATTTTATCTGTTCTGGTGCATTAGAAGGCAATTTATACATCATTAATCCTATTCCACCCACAGTGCATCAAATGGAAATTAATAACACATCTTCTAATTCAAATAAGAGGAAGGAACCTTCTCAAATGAACCAAACACATCTCTGGCATCTACGGTTAGGTCATATCAACTTGAGGAAGATTCAAAGATTGGTAGCCAATGGAACTTTGGGTTCATTGAAAGTGGAAACTTTTCCTATCTGTGAATTCTGCTTGGAAGGTAAGATGATGAAAAGGCCTTTCACAGACAAGGGGTATAGAGCCAAAGATGTGTTGGAACTGGTTCATTATGATTTATGTGGACCTATGACTGTCCAAGCTAGAGGTGGTTTTGAATACTTTGTCACTTTCATTGATGATTATTCAAGATATGGGTACATTTATTTGATGCGTTGTAAGTCTGAATGTTTTTAAAAATTCAAAATGTATAAGGCTAAGATGGAGAAACGTCATGGAAAATGTATCAAGTTACTACGATCAGATTGTGGTGGTGAATACCTCTTAGGAGAGTTTAGGGATTATTTATCAGAGGTTGGGATTACATCCCAAATGTCTGCACCTAGAACTCCCCAACAGAATGGTGTAGTAGAGAGGAGAAATAGGACTCTTATGGAAATGGTTAGATTGATGATGAGTTATTCGGATTTACCAATTTTGTTTTGGGGATATGCCTTGGAAACGGCAGCTTACATTCTGAACCTGGTACCTTCTAAATCAGTACCTAAGGCACCAACAAAATTGTGGACTGGGCGTGAGCCTAGTATGAAACATATTTGTATTTGGGGTACCCCAGCACATGTGTTGGGAGATGCTGATAAGTTGGGATCCTAGGGGAATGAAGGGTGGTTTATTTTATAGTCCTAAGGATCAGAAGATCATTATTAGCATCAATGCTCGATTCTTAGAAGAAGACTATGTGATGAACCACAAGCCCTCAAGTAGTATTATTCTAGAAGAATTAAGAGGAGAGACACCAACTACTTCAGTACCAATAGTATAAGAACATGAACCACAACGTGTCACTAATGGCGTACAAGAACAAGAGGTGTTTCGTCGTAGTGTGAGGGTTGTTATACAACTTGATAGGTGGATTGGTTTGGGAATGTCTTCTGACATAACCACTAATAACAAAGTTCCTGATCCCTAGACCTACAATGAAGCACTCCAAGATAAAGATGTAGAATCTTGGCAAAAGGCAATATTTTCTGAGATAGAATCTATGGATTCTAATCAGGTCTGGGAGCTTGTAGAGCCACCCAATGGTGTAAAAACCATTGGGTGCAAGTGGGTCTATAAAAGAAAAGAGTGGCAGACAGTAAGGTTGAAACCTTTAAAGCAAGGCTGGTGGCAAAGGGATTTACTCAGAGAGAGGGTATCGATTATGAGGAGACCTTTTCACCAGTAGCCATGCTTAAGTCTATCTGGATTCTTTTATCTATCACAGCTTATTTCGATTATGAAATTTGGCAAATCGATGTCAAGATAGCTTTTCTTAATGGAAGTCTTGAGGAAACCATCTATATAAAGGAACCATAAGGATTCATTGAAAAAGGTCAAAAACATCTTGTTTGTAAGCTTAAACGATCCATTTATGGACTTAAACAAGCTTCTAGATCTTGGAACATTCATTTTGATGAGGTAATCCAATCTTATGGATTCGATCAAAGCCCAGACGAATCTTGTGTGTACAAGAAATTTGATGGAAACGTAGTGGTATTTCTTGTGCTTTGTGTATATGACATCTTACTCATTGAAAATAATGTGGAAGTGTTTTCAGACATAAGAGTATGGTTATCAAAGCAATTTGATATGAATGACTTGGGAGAAGCGGGTCACGTCCTTGGGATCAAAATTATAAGAGATCGCAAGAAAAGGATGTTGTGCTTATCTCAGGCTACCTATATTGATACTGTGTTGATTCATTTTAACATGCAAAACTTCAAGAAAGGTTTCTTGCCTTTCAGGCATGGAGTTCCTCTATCAAAGGATATGTGTCCCAAGACACCCAAAGAGATAGAGGGCATGACAACGGTTCCTTATGCTTCGGCTGTAGGAAGCTTAATGTACGCCATGCTATGCACGAGGCCAGATCTGCTTTGCTGTTGGCATGGTTAGCAGATATCAGAAGAACCCAGAACAAGGGCACTGGACTGCGGTAAAATATATTTTGAAGTACCTGAAAAGGACTAAGGATTATATGTTAGTATACCATACAGATAGTTTGGTTCCCTTAGGGTATACAGATTTTGATTTTCAATCAAATATGGACAAGAGTAAGTCTACCTAAGGTTGAGTGTTTACCTGGGGAGGTGGAGCCATAGTATGGAGGAGTGTCAAGCAGAAATGCGTGTCTGACTCCACCATGGAAGCTGAATATGTGGCAGCCACTGAGGCCTCCTGAACTTCTTGTTAGACTTGACAGTGGTACCTGATTTACCTATGAGTATCACACTTTATTATGATAACACTGGTGCGGTATCTAACTCGAAGGAACCACGAGCCCATAAAGCAAGTAAACACATTGAGTGCAAGTACCACCTGATACGATCAATCATAAAAAGAGGAGATGCTACTGTTACCAAGATAGCATCAGAAGACAACCTGGCTGACCCCTTTACAAAGAGCTTACCGGATAAAGTCTTTTGACAGGCATGTTGAGGGAATGGGAATCAGATGCTTGGCAGCATAGCTTTAAGTATAAGTGGGAGATTTATTAGTAGTATACTAAAAAACAATGCTTTGAGTATAAGTGGGACATTGATAAGGTTATATACTAAAAGCACTACTTTTGTATTAACTCTAATTCTTTACTTTTTGAATGAGAATCATATGGACAAATGTTATGCATATTATATATGTTATTAGTTATATGCATGCGTCTAATACTTTATGTTGTAGATGATATGGTGTGTGGTGACACACAGAAGATCATATCATCAGTACCTTATAAACTATAGGTAAACGTTCACAACCTAGATGGATTTGGATAAACCATTGGTATGGTTGTAGTATAATATGGTATTAGTCTATCTTGACTACAGGATTACACTAGTACACTTTGTGTGTATTGAACAGGACCAAGTGAGGTTGTTTCTCTTTATATTGACTATATAAGAGAACAAACACCTCTGTTATTATAGATGCATGTCCTCTTAATCCGGATATAATAACGGGCACTTACGTGCATTGTACATTGCTTTAAATCATCAATGAGTGAGATTCATTTGTGAATCAACAAACTCGATGGATTGGGTAATGATGTTATATGTAAGGTGTGCTGTTGATTATAGAAGGAATCTGTGACCCGCAAGAAGTCGGGTTGATGATGTCCCCTTGAGGAGCTCATAAGGATTGTCATGTAAACCTTGTAGGTGGATTTAATCCGACATGACAATGAGGTTGAGTGGTATTACTCAAGGACATAAGAAGTTGATTAATGTAATTGTCAGTAACTTGACTTAATCAACGGGCATTCGATATCTTAACACGGGGAGATCAACGAGCATATAATATGGAGCCCATAACCGTAATACATGTAATTTGTGATTAGGGTGGTAGTACAACAATGGCCTTTAGTGGAATAAGTCATTTGTTGACGGACTTGGGCTGTGTGTTCTGGGCGAACATGGGAAGCCCAAGCCCGTCAGGAGACCTAACCCTAATTTCTCCTCATGGTCCTTGTTGTAGCCTATATAAAGAAACCCTTTTCTTTCTTGGCTGAAATCAATTTTTTTGGTGATTGCTCAAGAGAGGCAAAGAGAGAAAGAAAGGGCTGGTAGATCGTTACCCACTCAACGTCCATTCCAAAGATAGGAATACAACAGAAGATCAAGAGGTTGTTGATTCAAAGAGCTTAGATTCTCAGAGATATCACAGCTATTCAAAAGTATGATCCTAACAAAAATTGTGAACACCTTTATTCTGCTGCGCATGGGTTCTCACGGTTTGTAGTCGATGACATGCAACCATAACGGTTCCTACAATATGGTGTAGCTAGAATTAGCTACTGTTGTTTGGTGCAACCTCAAAGGTTAAAGGCATTGAGATTGCTATTTTGATAGGCTGTTTAACACCATATAGAATTGCTGCTGTGAGCCTGCTCTCGGCTGTTTCTATTTTGGTTTTAGCAACCCTTTTCTTATCCATCTATTTCCTTATCAATTTGGGAACCTTGGGGACCTTTGTTTAAGAAACTAATGCTCTATAAATACATGGCACGCCATATACTTCACACTGCACCTCGAATTTTCATACCATAGGTCTTGCTCCAAAGCCGGCGCCCGCATACGATTTCGAATTTTTTTTTCGAAGAGAGCGTGCCGCCCCCTCGACATAAGCCCATTCGAAAGCGCCGCGCTCGTACTTCAACATACCTCCAGTTCTTTTTTCTGGGGTTTTCTGTAGTCACTTCTAGGAGTTCAGTAATGTGTTTGTTTGCTATGAAATCTCCTTAAATCATACTGGAGCAGTCCTTTGAAGAATTGCTCGAGAGTGACACCTATGGGTGCTGGTTCCGCAACTTGATTGTGTAGTCAAGATGGCAGCCTCTAATGGTAAGCGTTGATGAATCTTATTCTCCTGCACTTACTTCTTATTTCTATGATAATTATAAGTTCTTTTATCGACCAGATGGGGAACAAGTGTTCCCTGTCGTCAATGATGATAAAACAATGGATTTAAGCAAGTTCTTATTAGCCTTTGTTATTTGACTTTCTATGCCTGCTGCCCAAAACTCATGGGGCTATATGGCTGATAATATGTATATTTACAACTATGAGTATTTGCATGAGACCTATGGGACGGGAATTTTTCGTGTAGAGGACCAAAGATAATATAACGTAACCCTTGGTAGCCTGTCCCTTAACATAGGCAATATTATGTTCTTTATCATGATGAATATCTTAGGGGAATGACGTTTTTCTTCTGCGAATAACGCCACTTGTGACGTCTTCCCTACTCTAGCTGAGGGATGTATGCTGTATGAACTTCCCCAGACCTTAGTGTCTAGTTTAGCACGAGCCCATAGTATAAAGCATAAGTACCTTCTTATGCCTGTCTTGATTTGCCGCATAATGCTATGTTTCTTTCCTGAGTTCTGTACCCGTTTCATGCTATGATTTGGTCGGGGTGGTGGCTACAACCTAATTAGGTTGCCCCTTACACCCCATCCGACCAAGTGGCGCTTAACAGGTTAGAAAAGGTAGATGATAAATGGCATGAGGCTTGGCAGATTTCATGGCTTGGCAGGACGCAAAGGAACCTCACTTCCTTATAGAAGGGGAGGACAACGCTTAGTGCTGGATATGAGGTAAGTTTTACTTTTTGTTAGTGTTTGCTTATATCCCAAGCAATTTAATTTTTGTTATTCCCATAACAGGTGGTACTCATATAGAGTTGTGTCTGTTTTTCTTTACCTATATTAGTATGTTCTGAATTTGTTTTGTAGGTGTTCTAAAATTTTCACGCGTTTCTATCCTTCTTATTTCTATACTTTGAGGAAAAGGCATGTTTTTGTTTAGGGTGGCATAGAAACACGCGTAATTTAAGGCACCTATTAGGATATATATGTATAATATGCACTCTGCTTTCTAGTAAAAAAATAAAAAAATAATAAAAAGTATTTATACTATGCACTTAGGAATATTGGTATTGCTTCTTTTTTTGTGATGATAGTAGTCTAGAAGTTTATCTTTAGCTCTTAAATTAGAATAGTTTTTAGAAACTTAGGTTAATATGTAAGTAATAGTCATTGCATCTTTCCATAAATATATTGCATAAGCATCTATGTTTGTATTGACAATAAGTTTTCAAAATCTAGGCTAGAGTACTTATTCTACAAATCCTGTGAGAATATAGCCTAAAAGCCTTATATGAGTGAAATATCTGAGTAATAACACAAGGGAGAAGTAAATTCCGAATAGAGAAATCACACGTCCACTTGCTTGATCACTATACCATATCCTAAGTGAGAATTTAGTCCCTTTTTGGATCGATATATCCAGAAATTCAAACTTATATGAAATTATTTTCCACTAGTCGCCCCTCTGAGCCTTTCTTTAGCATTTTCATAAACCACAAATCCTTTGCCCTTTTACAAAAACAAAATAAAAATAAAATCAGCCTACGCATTTTTGAATGAATCTAATAATAGAGATGAAATGAAGAAAAGAAAAGAGAAAGATCTGTGAAAAACCAAGAATTTGTTAGTTGCTTCAAATAAGAAAAGAAAAGGAAGTTTCCATCCAAAGAAAAGGAAAAAAAAATATAAATAAACAAAATAAAAAGTTAGAACTACTAAAACATAATCGAATGAGTCAAAAGCCAAAAGAAAAAGAAAAAAATGGCTAAGGATGGAAACAAAGTGTAGAAGCAAAGTAAGGATAATGTTTTCTCTAGTTACATATGTTGAAGATCCTATTATCTCAGACCTTTACGTCCTTTCGAATATCCATTTCCTTCCTTCTTAAAACCATCACCTAATCCCCACAACACCTAATAAAGACCTCTAGCTCAATTAGAAATAGGTTAGTGTGATAGTAAGTGGCAGATGCGTTTGATCAACCTCGGCTCCCTTGTACATCATTGAGATTGTGAGAAAAAGTGTGCCCACTGCACAATGAAGTGAGCGAAACTTGAGTGGAAAAATCAAAGTATTTTTGTCTTGACATATTTGTGAGGACCTACTTAAGGACGCTATTCCAAAGTTTCATAAACGGATCTGTTATTGCATTTCATACCATAGTTCATTATATATATGTTTATCCGTAGATGATTGATTATTATGCACGTATTAGCTTAGGTTTCCAATTGATTATTCTGTATTCATTGCTAGTGAGATGTATAGATATCTGAGAATAAATAAGGAAACAATAATTTTATTTCTTAGCATTTGTAGTATAAATGAAGTTTGTGAGTATCTTCTTTGTAAAACTCTCACGAGACTATAACTCGTCCACTAGGGAATTCTTAGTGATTTAAGGTCTTATTGTATATGGTCAATGCAATCGCACTCGGAAAAACGAGATTAGTTAAAACTCCATTTTTGGTCACTTATTTTAATTTCTCATCTTTGCTTGAGGACAAGCAAAATGCTGTTTGGGGGTGGTTTGATAAGAGCCCAAAACTGTAGTTTTAACCCCTTAATAATATTATATTTAGACTAATTAAGTTTATAATAAATAAGAGTTAGTACTTTTTACGTACTTTTGTGTATTTCAGGTATTTGATTCAACTATGTGAAGAAATATGTCACTTTTGCAAGAGAAAGGAGTAAAGGTTGGTTGCTAAGAAGTTCTATGGTTAAAGCCCAAGTTTCAAGGAGAAAAAGCCTTTTTAAAGCCTAGTCAAAGCTGAAAAGTCAAAGTCAACGCGGGAAGAAATAGAGTATAAAAGTCAACCGAACTTCCGCAGGCCATATTTTTGGATTCAGACCTTAGAATTGAGCCTACTATATGTCAAAACAACCGACACGGAAAAAGCTTTCTAATGGTCTAGTCCTTGATCCAATCAGAAGAGTAAAGTGGACAAAAGAGTTGTTGCAGTAATTTCCAGCAGAAAAACCCTTTGTGGACTTAAGTAATTAGGTTTTCGGCTTGATTTAATGGCCTATAACATAGCTCCAAAGCCCATGCATGAAATTATAAACCTATCCCTCTCCTATATAAAGAGGACTAAGGCAAAACTCTAATTCTCTCTCCTATTAGTTATTTAATTTAGTCTAAACCTAGTTTTATGTTTTATTAGCCTAGCCACCATTAATACAATTCAAATTATTTTTCAATACAAGTGTTCCTTTAAATTATGTCTTATTATTATTATTATTATTTATTCCATGATAGTCTAATGAACCATAGCTAAACCTCCATTAGAGGGGTTTGATTGAAGCTTTGATGAAGACTTGATGTGTTAATATAGAATAGTTGTATTAAAAAGCTTCAATTCTAGAGGGTAGTTCATTCACCATTAGAATGGGTTTCAACTTCCTCTCATGCTAATTATTAGTTGGTTAGAGATGCCATGAATAATTAGGGATAAAAAGACCTAATCTTTATGTTGAATCTTGTGTGAAAACATAAAGATTTGGGTTGCAACAAACTCCATACTAGCATGTTAGGGATTAATTAAGGTGGATTTGAAATCTCCCTAACTCCTTCTCATATTCACATCTTATTATTTAATTGTCATAGCTTAAATTAGAATATATTCAACCATAGTTTTCACCATATTAGTTATATTTAGAATCATTGCTCTCATATTGTTTAATTGTTAATCACTAGTCGAATTAGTTATATTCTAAGCAACTAGGAGTGGAACTAATTATGACTCCAGTTTTATTATATGATAATCAAGAGTAGAAATTTGATAACAAAAGATTAAGTAGTTTTTACTTCTGCCTAGTTTAATTAGCTAAATAGGAGTAAAAGCGTAATTTTAGTTCTATCAACCCCACCACTCCAAATTTTTACAATAAGCTCCATTTTCAACCCTCAACACAACTAACCACCCAATTTCATCAACTCCTAACCAAAATGGATCAATTTTTAAAAATCGTGCCGCAACAAAACTTCGAACCCCTCTTCAATTCCGATCTATTTGATGTGCACTCCAAGGCTGAGATTAGAAGAAGAGGATGGGAGTCTCTTGTTTTGGTGGGGGACGCGAGTTATTCTCCCTCTCTCACTTTTTTGTTTTACAATAACATGCAATGAGAGGAGGATGACCGCATTATGGTTGTCATGGAGGGTAACACTTTAGAGCTCATTAAGGAGGTGGTGAGTGAGGCTCTGGGGATTCCTCTGGAAGTCTATACATAAGCGGAACAGTCCCCAGACTACAAGATCATCGATGCTAAGATGGCAGAAACGCTTCTTGAGGGTAGGAAAAACCCCACGTCACACTGCGCATTTCAGAGTTCGCTTTGAAGGAATTAGTTGGCAGTATCTCAATGAATAGCGAGTCCTTATAGTGGCATAGCAAACCCTCAGAGAACAGTAACAGTCTTTCCAGCAGGAGCAGCGACGTTTTTAGCATAGTGTCATAATGACACTGCACAGCATTAGAGATGCACTCTCACATAGTGATAGACACTCTAGGATCCGACATCAGCAATGAGAATAATCTTCTCGACACCGTGACGAGTCACGCACCGATTCTGACTAGGTAGCTCCCTAGTGTCCGTATAGATAGATGTTTAGTTTCTTTTGGCACTTATGTATAATTATAACTATTAGTATAATTTTAATATTATCTTCTTATTTAATTTTTATCTGTGGAATTTGGTGTATAAGTAGAAAGTAATACACATACATTATGCCAAAAATTTCCATTTTTCTTTTCTGCATTGCATATGTTTTCAAAAATACAAAAAGTTCGTAGGAGAATAATTGCGTAAATCCCTAGTACAATAAACCATGTATTTCTCGTTATATATCAAATTACCCACGCCCTAATTAAACTTATTTGTGGTGGTATATTTTCATCACGAAGAACAGAGTACAGGTGTATTGCCATTTTTGCTCATGTTTCTATGGTAATTTCTTTCCTTACCTCTTTATACTTTGATGACAAAACATATTTCTATTTGGGGGTGGTATAACAACATTTTGCAAAAACTAGGCCTTTCTTATATTAAATATAGTAGTATATTTCTTCCTTTCTTAAAAAAAAATCGAAAAAGACCAAAAATAATTTTTTCTCTTTAGTACTAAAAGTCTTATTTGCTTTTTCCATGATGAATTAATAATATAGAAGTCCCATTATAGCAACAAAGTAAGGATTCATTCTACAAACTTAAAATAATATACGTACAATAGTTTCTACATCTTTTCATGAATGGCATGCATAAGCATTTGATTGTATATATATAGTAGTGAGTTTCGAAAACTAAGGTTAGAACAATTAAGTTCCATATCTTGTGAGAATCTAGCAAAAAGCCTCATCTGAATGATTATTGAGTAATGACACAAAGGATGTCAGGATAGAAAGACCACACGTCCACTTGCTTGATCACCACGTCATATATTGAGAGAGAATTTAGGCACTTTTTGGATCAATATAGCCAAATAAACGTTAAAAAAAAATAGTTTTTTTCCTCTAGTTACCCCTTTTTTAACCTTCACAATTTTCTAAAAGTCTTTTTATTTTTCGCTATAAATCCCTTACCCGTCCCAACACATAATAAAAAGATTACCTAGCTGACGAGTTGAGAATTGGATGAATATAAAAAAAAGAGAAGATAAGACCATGTACAAAAACAAATCAGTTAGTTGCTTCGAAAAGAAAAGAAAAGAAAGACCCATCACAAACCAAAAGTCTAGAAAATTCAAAGGAGTCACAAATCGAATCTCCCAAAAGTTCAAAATCAAAAGGAGCCGATATAAAAAACAAAGCAAAATTAAGAAACAAAAGCAAAGTTAGGACTCCCAAAATTCAAAATCATATAAAGTCACAAAGCCAAAGGGATAAAGAATGAATCACAATTCGAAAGCAAAAGCAAAACGAGGTTCTTTTCTAGTTAAAAGTATCTTGAAAACCCAATTTCTCAATTTATCAGATTTGTTTTCCTTCCTTTTTCTTTCTAAACCATCATTCTTGCCCCATAACTCCTAATAAAATACATCTAGCTCGATTAGGAATAGGATGGTATGATTGTAACTGGCAAGTGTCATCAATCGACCCCGATTTCCTTTAGATGTCATTCATGTATGTGAGGAATATAAATGCCCAATGCATTTAAGAGAACAAAAGTTGAGTGAATCTATCAGAGAGTTTGTGTTTTAACACAACCTTGTGAGAACCCACCTTAAGAATGCTCTCCAAAAGTTTCAAAAATGACTCCGCTTTTGCATTTTGCTCATGTTTGCATATTTACCTTTAGATGATTTAATTACTATACATATGTTATTCTAAGTTCAAAGGAGCTTGTTTTTATTCCCTGCTAATGAGATGTATAGACTACTGAGAATAAATAAAGAGACAAAACCCTTTGTACTAGATAGGAGAAGTTTGTGAGTACCTTCTTTGGAAAACTCTCACGAGGCTTAAACTCATCAACTACGGAATTCCTAGTGGTTTACGGCCTTGTTGTATATGGTCAATAAAATCGCACTCTGTGAAATAAGATTAGTATAATAAATCACTCATTTGTGATCTTAGTTTTCTCTCTCATTCTTGGTTGAGGACAAGCAAAATGCTATTTGGGGGTGGTTGATTAGCTCTCAAATGTGCGTTTTATTACCTTTACATTATTGTATTACAGTCTTTCTTATGCATAATAAATAAATAACTCATAGCTTTTACTGCCTTTTTTAGGTTACAAGTCATTCCAGACCACTTATCATAAAAGTTGTATTTTAGCGCCAAGAGGAATCTTATTAACGCTTATTAGGAAGACTCAAGCTGCTATGAAAAAGTGTTGAAAAGGTCAAAGTCAAAGTCAAAGGTCAATGAGTTAAAACTAGAGGACTGAAACTTTTGTCCTTAACTCAGAAAACTGGAGATGGATGGTCTTTTTGACAAAAGAAGACTTGCTTAAAAACTTAACTTGCTCAAGAAGATATAAAAAAAGGAAAAGCATAAAGGAAAAGCAAAAAGTAACATAGTGAGGTGTCTTGATTGTAGAGGGAGAGGGCAAATCAGTCGTTAGAAAAAGGTGTAATATAAAAGCCAAAAAGTAGGAGGAGAGAAAGCACCTAGACTTAATCTATGGTCATGTAGGAGTAGAGTAGATTTTAATTTCATGTCCTTTACATTTTCAAGTTTTTATTGCTTTATTTACTTTTTGTTCTTCAATTCAACTTTTTAATTCAAGTTTGTTCTTCAAGTTTCAATCCAAGTTGTTCTTCAATACAAGTTTACATCCAAGTTGTTATTCAAGTTTCAATCTAAGTTTCATTCATCAATACAAGTTTTTCCATTCAAGTTTTAGTCAAGTTTCAATACAAGTTTTCATTCCTTCAAAAATAAGTCATGAACTTTAAGAATACTACCTTCTCACCTTCATAAACTCTTATCAATCCATCTCTAAATTTTTTTAGTGAACCTCAAACTAAACTCCCACAATACTAATACTTCATGGGTTAGAGAACTATCCTCTCTAGCACTTTTCATCTAATTCTGAGGCATTATCTCTTCTGACATCCTTTTGTAGTCACATGTCTTGGCGTATGTGTCGTTGAACACGTTTCCTTGAGCACGTGCTCTTTGACGCGTGTGTAATTGACCCTGTCTCTTCAATTTTCGTGAAGACCCACATCAACGTTCTGATGGTCTCTTTTTTCTATCTATTCAATTTCGTTCGCCTCATTTTTCCCTTTTTACCTTTGTCGCTTTGAATCCAGCCCAAAAGACTTCTCTTGCACTCCTTCATCTTCCTCTCACTCCAAATTTCTGCCCATTCATTCTCCTTCATCGCATTTTTCTACTCTTCATAAAGCAACTTTCTTTCCTTCTCTCTCATGAAGTGCTTCCCGCATCTTGCAGATGTCTAATAGTTGAACATCGCTTGGCAGTTACTCTCCATTGGTTAGGTTTGTGACTTCCCTTCTCCCTTCATTTACGGTTCACTTTATTGTTCATAATTGCCCTCACACTATTTCTTCAACTTCCTCCTTCTTCAGGTGCCCTCCACCATTTTTGCTTCGTTTTTTCGTTTTCATTATGTCTGGCTCCGATGCGGGGAGTTCATCATCTACCAGATCCAATAGATCTGAGTCCCCAAACTCTGGATCTACCGGTTCTTCCACCAAGTATGGATTTACATGCTCGTCCATTGAGAGATCGTAGTCCCTTATGCCTGAACCTATCCACCCCTGTGCTGCCCCATCCACCTCAAGGAGACCACTTGTGCTTCCCCCTCCACCGTCGTATTACCTTAGACCTAACCTAGCTACGATCCAAGCTGCATACAGTATTCTAGGGAACGTGGTCTTATAGCATGTGCCCGGCATCACCCATTTTCCACACTTAGTCACACCGCGGTGTCTAATAGCCACGGTAGGGCAAATAGCGGCCAACTTGCACTTTCCCTTGTCATTACTAGATGTTGAGGATTGTAATCATTTCAACATCCCACCGTGTCAAGGCATTTGTCACACCCCAAATTTCCAAAAAAATTAAAACTGATATTCAATCATCTGGAAACCCAGGGTGAAACAAAACCTACTAACATATTATCAACCACGATATTAAAATCTGAGATCAAATTAAAACTGAAAGAACAACGCTTCATTTACAAATAAATTTTTTACTAACCAACTTTATTACATTTGTTTCAATTCAAAACCATACACTTTCGAAAAACTTAAACCAGAAGACTCCAAGAGCAAATCCAAGTCACGTGTCTTCATCCACTGCACTCCACCATCTATGTTCCCAAGAACACACCCACGTTGCAAAACAAAGCAAACATGGGTCAGCAAATTGAATTTGCTTGTATGAGTAAACTAACAACAAAATATATATATAATAATCTTTCAAATAAATAAATATAACATTACCAACAATTTCAACTTGGAAGACAATATAGTTCCGTTTTCCAAAAACGGCGTGTAGTTTCTTCCCAAGTAAGATTTCACCCCCAACATACAAATTCCAAGAATCTCATATAACAGTACTCATCATTCCCACTTTCCAAAATAACTCACAATACAATACCACTTACATTCCATTTATTAAATGCACATATGATAACCTAATTAAATATGAGTTTGGTATACCTTACCTTTAGGCCAACACGTCGTCTTAGGGTAGGATATTTACGTCCCTGCAGAAAAGATTAATAGATCCTACCCTCCTGCAAAACAGAGTTAGACATCACAATAAAATGATTTATCTCAGCCAGTCAAATTTCCATTCATAACCAAACCTCATTTAAGACATTTAAGTCTAATTGATATAACCTGGTTTGTCCCGCATATTTGGGGAATACCACTTATCATAATATTTATATCAAGGGTAGTCATTCATATGACATCATTACGTCATAAAGTTTCTGTGTGCATAACCATAGATCTCAGACTATCACAAGTCATTAATATTTTCGTAATAACATATCAAGTTACAGTCATTTCGCAATCACATAGAAATCACCATCATTTATTAATATTATTCACAATCACACTTCACATCCATAACATCACACAATTTATATACTTTTACTTAAAAACCATTCGTCTACTTATGAGAACTGGGAAATATAACAGCCAAGGAGTACATTCATCCCTTGTGAGTATCAACTAATACAAACCATGTATACATTTCTCATAAGAAATCATATACATCATATGCAATAACTCCATCACACGTAAAAACAATATTTTTACTTTGCTTATTAATTATCTTGTTGACTCATTTATTCAAAGACACAACCCAACCTTTAGTTCCTACTCCACGATTTGCACTACACACATTTGCCAAATCACACATATCTGTGTGCCTCACTCACACCAAGTACCACTACAAGACATATGTCTCAAGCAGGAATATCGCCTCCAGAAAATATATTTTCATCTTATAAACTCGTAACTTGTGAGTCACAGCCATCTCTGGGCTTTCCATACATATAATCACAAAGCCTCTTTTGGGCATAACAAAATATCAGGTCATTCATGGCACATTCAATGAATACCTTGGGTCATTCCCGCCACATTCAAGAAATACCCATCATGATACTAACAGGTCATTCATGGCACATTCAATGAATATCTTGGGTCATTCCCGCCACATTCAAGGAATACCCACCTACATTCCCATACATTCAAGGAATACAGCCCACCCGCAAGGCGAATGCCTTAGTTCCTCTCTAAGTTGGCTTTTCACATGACCTCAGCAGTCATAAACATTTCATTTCTTTTCTTTTCATCAAAGAGGCGTGGAGAGATCTAAAGATGTGGGTGACACATTAAATTTTCACCGAACACTTTTACACCAGATTTTAATACTCAAGAGTTCTCATTTATTATAATATTTTTATTACAAAACAAACATCGTCTCAAACAATAGAATTATTACTAAAGATTCCATACACCATAACTAATCAACTTACCTCATTATCAATTATATAAATCATATATATCAAAAGGTTCAATAAGGAATAACGCATTAGTTAAATGTCTCATGAATACATTTTAAACAACCACAATCACGTACATAATTAAGTACTAACATTGTACACATTTAGTTAATTATTACAATAACTAATAACTAATATATAATATATAATATAGTGTAGTGGCTGCACTTTTGCTCAAAGCTGCCTACGTATCCAAATCTTTTAAGATTGGAATCAAGCCTTCGTAGTTCTAATCAGCCACATAGTCAATGCTATAGTTTTTCCTATATTTATCCAAATGACATGTAACTTAATTATTTAGAAACTAAGGTATGTAGATATACTTTTTCATGTAGAACTCGAAGTCCCAACCTCAGCCCATCTAGAAGAAAACTTAGGTCGAAAATGGTAAAAATCCTAATTTTCAGCAAATTAGATTTCTGACGGACTATCTTCCGAATGGCTCAACTCTTTTCATAGGTGTCCAAACAAGACAAGGAATTTTGTGTTGAAAATTTGACACACATAAATTACTTTCTCATGTTTTAGAAAAATACTCAATCTCATTCTAAGTGTACGAAAACTAGGTTAGAACACAGTGCACAAAAACTGATTTCTGACGCACTGTTTTCTTCCAGTCAAATTTCCAGACGTCATAATTAATTCCACCGGCCTCGGAATGCGATGAGGCCAATTGGAATAGAAAGAAGACTTCCAAATATTAATCTTTTATGTTTTATAAAAATCTAAGTCTCACCCTAACTATTTTAAAACTGGATTTGAACACAGTGCACAGAAACTGATTTCTGACGCACTGTTTTCTGTCAACAAAATTTCCAAAGATTATATCTACCACCACAGACCTCAGAATGCAACGAGGCCAATTGGGTTGGAAAGCAGACACATAAAACTAATATTTTCATGTTTTGACGAGAGTTTGAATCTGACTCTAACTATGTGAAAACTCGATTCCAAACCAGACACAGACCGGATTTCTACAGTTAGAAAATTCTGACATGCTAACTTACGAACACCGTAACCATATCCACAAACCTCGGAATGCAACGAGGTCAATTGGGTTGAAAAGCAGACTTCTAGACCTTACTTTTTCGTGTTTTCTAAAAAAACTAGTTCAAACTCTAACTAAACCAAAATTGAGCTCAAAATCAGACCAGCGCTAACCTTTCTTTAAATTTTAGCAAATCTATTCTTACCTTCAATAATGTTTTCACATCAGCTATAGCTATAACGAACTTTTAAATACTCATAAGAATCAAAGATTCAAATATATATTAAGGGCTTCCAAATAATCAATGCCCTACAGACCACCAACGACAATACAAGCAAACCCATATATACCAGAGTGTAGAGAGAATCCATGTCAGACCAGAAGTAAAACTATACTCCCATGTAATCAATTCCTTGGATCTATATGGACACACTTTTTCTTGGATTTTATAACTGTTTTGTACTTTTATAGAATCTATATTATGACAGTCCATTTATGTCAGAGAGCATTTAAACTATAACAAAAAATAGTGATTCCACGAAGAAGAAATTGAATTGCTTGATAAAACTTTCTAGTCTGTAAACACATAACTAGAATAAACAATTACTGCCAATCAACTGTGTATATAAAGTTAGTCTACTCACTCGTGATACGCTCCTGTTGCCAGCAAATCCTCCAGCAAGAAACCTCCATTTCTTCTTTGAGTAAAACTCTCTCTCTCCACTCAAGCACTCTCCCCCAGTAAACACTCCTTCTCCTTTTCTCTTGTACGTCTCTCTCTGTTTTTCTTTTTTCTTTTTTTTCAAAAACCAGAAAAAACCCAACAAAAAGGGAGAGTTCGGTTGTAACCAAACCCCTCTAACTCTCCCACATTTTTATATTATATTATCTTATTTTATCTTTATCATTTTCTTTTCTTTTTAATATTATTATATTTTTTTAAACCCTAATAAATAGGAAAAACAAAGAAAATAAATGGGGTGTTATAGCATTGGTATCTTATGGCGAGTCATGTATGCTGACAACTATTACAATAAGTCTAATGCTCTGCGGATACAACTGTGTGACATCATTGCCCATTATTACATAAAGAAGAGCACCAAACTCGAGAGTGTAGGTTATCAATCCTTTTGTGTGCGTCCGCAGAAGAAATCATTCGTTCTCCGCAGCACTACCTTCGACAAAGTATGGCACCATTATCCACTGTATGTGTCAGGGAATTTCCTTTCCGCAGACATACCCCCTGAAGTTTCCTTGAGGTATTTCCATTTTCTTAAAAGCGGTAAGTGTTGCTGGTTATTTTGTGTGCCTCCTCGCTGAACTCCTTGGTAATATATTTAATTTTCTGTGTTCCCGATTGGATTTTGGATTCACAGTCCCGACTATACGCCGGCGTTTCCTCCGAAAATTTTAAAAGGCTTTGCAATCTAGGGAGCGGTTAGTGTGACATTCTCAGTATTGATCCTGACAAGGGCAACCTGCTTCTCCTTGACCCATCTCTCAAAGATATTGGCAAGTACCAAGGCCCTCTCTACCACCTGCCGCTGCCCAAACAAGGGAAACCCAAATCTTCTCCGCCCAAAGGCCAAAAAGGGAAGCGCAAGATCCACCAGTCGTTTAGGTTTACCACTAAGATTTCCCATTCTCAAGCACTTGCATAGAGGCCCGCAACTACCCAGTCCCACACTTCTCCCCCAGGCGCTTCCTCTACTACCCCTGAAGACATCCCAACCTCGTATTCCTCCCTCGCCGAATGGGAATACGAATTTGCCAGCCCCGTCGCTCCTTCGCATTCCGCTACCATGGATGTTACTAAGCTCCAACTTTGGGATAGTGACTCTGACGGTGATGAGCCTACTGATACTACGGCCAAGGGGCCTCCCACTAAAAAGGCTAGGGTCGTAGCACCTACCCTTACGCCTACTGACCCTCGACTAGCTTCTCCACGGCCCTTGGCTCCACCGCGCCGCCATATGAAAGACTCCATCCCCATTGGCCCCATACCGGCTGGGCCTATGGAAATCTGGCATCCATAATTCAAAGATCGGGATCGTGAGATCACGACCTGCGACTCCACTTTGGATAACCCAGCTGTGGTCACATCACTATTATTTAGTTCCCATCTTCCTAGGGATCAATCCTATGGTGATTCCGGCACTTTTGCCTCCCATAGAGCTGCCATCTACACCAGCTGGGAAAGGGTTCGTCCTTCAGGTCTCTTTCCTTTCCCTCTCTTACTTGTAAATTTTCCTAACTTTGTTACCATCTTCAACTGAGCCTTGACATCGGCTATGTTATTCGCTGTCTTACCAACACTCTGGACATGTTGGATGCCATGAAGAATGAGATCCACAGTCCAGAGGGGTGGAAGGTGAAGTATGAGCGGCTGGAGAAAGAACGCAATGATGCTCACACCGCGGCGCTTCAAGCTCACCAGGATCTCCAGTGTGCCGAAGAACCCCAATGCGACTAGGTAGCTGGTGTTGCCTCCAAGATGGAAAGTCAAAAGGAGGCAGGTAGGGTCGCTGCCTAGGCTGTCTTAGACAAATCATTGAAGGATGCCATTGAGCTCTTCAAGAACTTGGCCTCCAAGAAGATAACCATGGAGCACAAACAATAATTGGAAGCCCTCACTACAGCCGGCAGACTCCTCCCTGCACATCCTCAAAACCTCATCATTCCCGACTCTACATCTCAATCCAAACTCCTTGAGCCAGAGAACAATAGCCAGCCCAGCGTGGTGACTTCCCCCATTGAGGTGCTAGACGATGCGTCTGCGAAAGTGGAAAAGGGGCAGTAACAAGAGGAGGCGACCAAGGGTCCAAAGTGAAGCCTGTTTATTTGTTATTAACTCACAAACTCCTCAGAATGTTTTGTATTATACTTTTAGACCTGGATTTCTGGGTGCTCCCAGCAGGTCATTAAATGAAGTTGTTTCCTTCCGTACTTTTGTTTTGTATATGCTTTATAGTCTATGTGTTAGTTCACCTATTGTATTATTATTCATTACAAATATTCAGCTCCACACACACCATTATACAAACCAAAAACACAATAGACAAATTCATCATACAACCTCTATATTTGGTCTGTTGCCCAACTTGATGGGGCGGCTTGGCCTATCCCAAGTTGAATTTGGATCTCCAGACCACGAAGGGCTCATCCCCTCCCTGTCTTCGTAGCCATGAAGCTGGTTGGGGGAAACTCAGTTTGCCCCCAAGTTGGATTTGTACATCTCGTCTACGAAGGGCTCATCCCCCCGCTGTCTTTGTCAACTATGAAACTAGTTGGGGGCATCTCAGTTTGCCCCCAAGTTGGATTCGGACCTCATGTCTGTGAAGGGCTCATCCCCCCTCCCTCTATCTTTGTCAACTGTGAAGCTGGTTGGGGCCAACTCAGTTTGCCCCCAAGTTGGAATTAGATCTCTTATCCACGAAGGGCTTATCCCCCCCCCCCCCGCCACCACTATATTTATCAGCCATGAAGCTAGTTGGGGGCAGCTAAGTTTGCCCCCAAGTTGGATTCGGACCTCTCATCCACGAAGGGCTCATCCCCCCGCTGCCTTGGTCAACTGTGAAACTGGTTGGGGGCAGCTCAGTTTGCCCCCAAGTTAGATTCGAACCTCATGTCTGTGAAGGGCTCATCCCCTTATGTCTTTGTTAGCTGTGAAGCTGGTTGGGGGCAACTCAGTTTGCCCCCAAGTTGGAATCAGACCTCTTGTCCGCGAAGGGCTTACCCCACCCCACTATATTTATCAGTTATGAAGCTGGTTGGGGGTAGCTCAGTTTTCCCCCAAGTTAGATTCAGACCTCTCGTCCGTGAAGGGCTCATCCCCCTCGCTGACTTTGTCAGCTATGAAGCTGGTTAGGAGCAGCTCAGTTTGTCGCCAAGTTGTATTCAGACTTCTCATCCGTGAAGGGCTCATCCCCTAGCTATCTTTGTCAGCTGTGAAGCTGATTAGGGATAGCTCGGTTTGCCCCCTAAGTTGGATTCAGACCTCTTGATAAAACATAAAATGAATAGTTTACCTACGAAATGAACGATAAAACTCAAAACGTAAGTAAACTAAACTATATTATGTGCGAGTCTATATTTTATCAAAGATTTCTACTCTCAATCCTATGAGATATAGTGGAGTAGAGTGATTCGTTCCACTCCTAGTCCTTTCGCATGTTGTGTTCTCTACGTATAAGTATTCTTAACTCTAAAGTCTAATGAGAGATTTACGAAGTGGCAACTAGACTACGATGCAACTACCCACAAGATGCAACTAGTCGATTATCAGAACAACTATGGGAATGTTACGTTGATTCGATGATAAGGAGTTAGAGGGGGGATTGATTCCACCTTAACTCGACTTAATTCTATTAACGACGAATCGCTGTAATCTGAATTTGAACTGCTTCGCAGAACAATATGGTTTCTCCTAATCCCTAATTACACATGGCATTTCTATCAATTCATAACTAGTATGTGAACGATTAAACCCATTCTCATGGTGAACTAATCGTTTCTAGATTGGAAAGGAAATTACGACGACTCTACGATAATCGGAGTCAAGCTTTCATCAAGGCTTCTCAACCCCCTCAATGGAGGTTTAGCCGAGAATCATTACTGATAAATGATAAAATGAATAGCTTACCTACGAAATGAACGATGAAATCAAAACGTAAGTAAACTAAACTATTTATGTTGATATGTTATCAAAGTTTCCTACTCTCAATTCTATCGTAATAGAGTGGAGTAACGAATTCGTTCCACTCCTAGTGCTCTAGCATGTAATGTTTTCTAATCTAATTACTCAGTCTTAAGTCAATGAGAGCTTTACGAAGGTGATATACTACGATACTTACTGAATTTGATTACTTGAATTTAACTATGAATGCTATGGAAATATGATTGTGCTTGAATCTAGATAAAGGATTAGAGGGGAATTGAATCCACCTCGAATCCAACTTAATAGCCTAACATAGATTCTTATATCTCGATTCTTACGTTCTTATGGCAAGAAATTCGAGTTCTAATCCCTAGTGTTCATGACATTTCTACCGAGTACTAACTAGCATGTGAGGTCGTCCACCCATTCTCATGGCGAATCACGACCTTCTAGATTAGAATAGATTCTACAATGTTTCTACACTATACCACTAAGTTTTCATCAAGGCTTCATCAACCCCTCTAATGGAGGTTTTAGCCTTGAGTCATCAAACCATCATTTCCCATTTCATTATAACTACACATCATATTAAAATTCTAACTTAACTAAATTAACTAACAATGGTTCAATCTATTTAAACTACGGAATGATAATCAACAAGAATTAAAATCAGATCTATAAATTGAAATAACACAATTCGAAATTGAAAAAACAACTATTTTATTTATCTAATCAATCAAGAACAATGATTCAAAGACTTAATCTAAAACAAGAATTGAAAATGGAACTAAAGCTTAATTTAATTAATGAAAACAGATCTAGAATTATCTATATTATTTTAGGTCTAACTAGCTACCATTAACAAAGAGCTAAACTTTGGTTTTTATACTTTCAGATCCAAAAAGCGTGCATGGGCTTGGAGCCATGTTTTGGGCCAGAGAATCAGGCCCAAAACCCAATTCTTTCAGTCCAAAAAGGCCTCTTCAGCTGCAGTTGGCTTCCATAGACTTTTCGTTCACTTCTGCTCCTCTGATTGGGTCAAGGCTTAGACCATTGGAAAGCTCTTTCCGAGCCGGTTGTTTTGACATAAGGTAGGCCCAATTCCGAGGTCTGAGTCCAAAGATACGGCTTTCGGAAGTTCTGCTGACTTGTGTGCTGTTTCAGCCCGTGTCGACTTTTCAGCTTTTGACCGGGCTTTAGGAAGGTTTTATCTTCTTAAATCTTGGCCTTTAATCACGGAACTCCTTAGTAACCGACCTTTTCTCTTTTATCTCACTAAAGTGGCACATTTCTGCACATAATGGACTTTGAAGCCTGAAATGCATAAAAACACGTAGTCAGTGTTAACTCTTAATTATTACTCACATAATTGGTCCAAAAGTATGGCTGTTAAAGGGTTAAAACTACAGTTTTGGGCTCTTATCAAACCACCCCCAAACAGCATTTTGCTTGTCCTCAAGCAAAGATGAGAAATTAAAATAAGTGACCAAAAATGGAGTTCTATCTACTCGTTTATTTGAGTCGCGATTGCATTGACCATCTGCGCAACAAGGCCTTAAACCACTAGGAATTCCCTAGTGGATGAGTTATAGCCTCGTGAGAGTTTTCCAATGAAGGTACTCACAAACTTCAACTATACTACAACGACTAAGAAATAAAACTATTGTTTTCCTCATTCATGTCCCAACTATCTATACATCTCACTAGCAATTGAATAAGAATAACTAAGTCAAAAACCTAAACTAATATATACATAATAATCAATCATCTATGATACAAATATATATACTATGAGTAATACTATGAAATGCCTAGCAGGTTCGTTTCTGAAAACTCGAAATAGCGTCCTTAAGTAGGTCCTCACATAAATGTCAAGACAAAAACCACTCGATTTTTTTTCACTCAAGTTTAAGCTACTCGGTGTGCAGTGGGCACACTTTACCTTACAATCTCAATGACAACCAAGGAAGTCGGAGTCGATCAAACACATCTGCCACTTACTATCACACTAACCTATTCCTAATTGAGCTAGAGGTCTTTATTAGGTGTTGCGGGGATTAGGAGATGGTTTAAGAAGGAAGGAAATGGATATTCAAAAGGACAAGTCTGAGATAATAGAGTCTTCATATTATGTAACTTAGAAAACCTTGTTATTTTCTTTTTGCTTCTATACTTTGTTTCCATCCTTAGCCATATTTTTCTTTTTTCTTTTCTTTGGCTTTTGACTCCCTTTTATTCTATTTTTGGAGTTTTTATTTATTTCTATTTTTTTTTCTTTTCCTTGGATGGAAACTTCTTTTCTTTTTTTGAAGCAACTAACTAATTTTTGTTTACACAGGTTTTTCTCTTCTTCTTTCTTCACTCATTCTATTCTCAGACTTATTCTAAATTGGGTAAGTTGATTTATTTTTTATTTTGTTTTTGTTTTTGTAACAGGGTAAAGGATTTGTGGTTTATGGAAGGCTAAAGAAAGGCTCAGAGGGGCGACTAGCGGAAAATAATTCATAGGTTTGAATTTTTGGCTATATCGATCCAAAGAGGGCCTAAATTCTCGCTTAGGATATGACATAGTGATCAAGCAAGTGGACGTGTGATATCTCTATCCGGATTTTACTTCTCCCTTGTGTCATTTCTCAAATGTTTTGCTCATATACGGCTTTCGGCTATATTCTCACATGATTTGTAGAATAAGTACTCTAGCCTAGATTTCAGAAACTTACTGCTAACAATCATAGATACTCATGTAATATATTTATAGATAGATGCAGAGATTATTACCTACATATTAACCTAAGTTTCTAACAATTATTCTGATGCAAAAGCTACGTGACACTTCTAGATTGTTAAGAGCATAGAGAAAGAAAACAATACCAATATTCCTAAGTGTATAGCATAACTTATTTATTTATATTTTTGAATTTTAAAAATTTTAACTAGAAAACAAATGCATATTATACATATCTATATCCTAACGGATGCCTTAATTACCGTGTTTCTATGCCCCCCAAACAAGAATCATGCTTTGTCCTCAAAGTATTGTAAATAAAGAGGGTAGGAAAAATACCATGGAAACGCGTGGAATTCTGGAACATCTGCAAAACAAGGTTAGAACATACTAATATAGAAAATAAAAAACTGACGCAACTCTATAAGAGTTCCACCCATTATGGGGTTAACAGAATTAAATTGTTTGGGACATAAGCAGACACTAACTGAAACTAAAACTTACCATATCTCCCTTTTAAGCATCCTCTTCCTCATTAGTGAGACGAGGTTCCTTCGCATCTTGCCAGTCCATTGTAATTTGCCAAGCTTGCCGCCAATTATCATCTACTAATGCTAACCTGTTAAGTGTTATCATGTCCGATGGGATGTCTGGGGCAACCAAATGAGGCTGCACTGGCATCCGGCCAAGTCATTATGCTAACGAAGCGAACCACCCGATTGGTGGGTCTCATGACTTCAACCCTTTTCCAATCTGTGAATTGTGCACGAATCTGGGTAAACAACTACGATGATGCGGCTTACCAAAACAGGCATAAGAAGATACTTATGCCTCCTCATGCTTTCAGGCTCTCTCTAAGACTAGCGACTAAAACTTCGGGGGATGTCATATCGGCGACATCCCACCCTAAAGCGAGGAAAATGTCACCAAGAAGATCTTGTTTTGCGAAATTTATCATTCCCCAAAATATTCATCGGGGATGAATAACATGGTGGTGCCTATGTTTAGGGAAAGGCTACCAAGGGCAATGCTATATCGCCCCTGGTCCATTACTCGGAATACCCCTCCCCCATAATACTCATGGAAATATGTATAATCATACAGGTATGCATTATTGGTCATATATGCCCATGTGTGAACAGGATCAGGTATTGGTAACCCATTAACTAAAGCGACCACATTTTTATCGAATTGATGTGTCGTGTCCTCGACTACAACAGAGAATTCTTGTTCTCCATCCTGATTACAATAGAATTTAACATGGTCATAGAAATAAGCAGTAAGCTGTGGTGAATATGAATCGTCATCACTTACCGATGAGATGGCGCCATCATAATCGCGAGGATTCTTTTGCCGGAACCAATGTCCATAGGTCACCGATTGCCCAACACATCTTTGAAGGATTTGTTTAGGTATGACTATAGGAGATGTCATCACATTAACTCTTTGAATAGCTCCACAAAAATCACGGAATGACCGTCGAAAATTGAATTTTTCGTTAACGAAGAAGGCTGGTGGCGCTCACATAGAAGCGATCGGCTCGTGGGTTTTAAATTACAGTGTTTTGCTGGTCGAATTATCTCGACAAAATTTTTCGAATCGTAAAGGCGCAGCGCTCACGAAGGGTTTGAAACCGGAGTTTAGAGCAAAAAGAAAGAAAAACTTGGAGTGGAAGGTGCGGGATGATGGTGGGATGTAGTGTGGTTTGTTAGTGTAGAAAGAAAGGAGTTTAAATAGGTTTCGAGCTACCAAAGCGAATCGGGAAGTTCCCAATTTGTTTGAAGGCAATTTCGAAAATAGGAAAATTCCAAAACCGAAAACGGGAACAACCCATTTCCATGATTTTCTAAAAATCCGGTATCTTTCATCTTTGGATTTAGAATAGTAACTTCTAAACTCGTAGATTTCATGCTATCACCACACAAGTCATAGATATGCCGATATCGGCCAAATTATCAACCTTCCTCCAAGACTGACTTACAAAGATATGATCATATCGACTTATGCTCGGTCTAAATATTTCCACCCCAAACGAGTGGGAAGGTGGAATTAATGATAAAACAAGCGATTACTTTCGAAAATAACCAATTATATTAAAAATAAAATTTAAATCCAAACAACATTAAATAAACACATTACTATTTAAATTTAACTCTTTGAATTAAAATCCTTTTAATAAAAGCGAAATTATGAAATAACAAATGAACTCTGGCGGGGTGAACACCTAGTTTTGTGATGATGATGGACCCTGAGATGGGGATTGGCTCTGGGATGGAGAATGACTTGAACCATCTGTCCTTCGGCGACGATGCTCATGCCTGTCGGACTCGGCTGAAACAGAGTCCTCCACGGGTGGCATGCGTCGTAGCATCTCTATTCGGAACAAGCGTTGGGCTTCCATCTCGCACCTACCTATCTCGATCTTGGGTTTGTTGTTGCTGGTGGATAGTCTCCATGTTAGACAAGATATCGTCCAGAACCCCTTCGAGCATTTCAAATCTCCTCTGAAGGTTCCCTTGCTACTTTTGAACTACTATCTGTCTATTTTGGATATCTCCACAAATACCATAAACGCACCGCAAGGCAGTTTGCAACACTTGCATGCGTTCTACATTAGAATTACACTTCTCTAATGCATCTTCATCCAGCCATGTCATATCTTCCCTTTCATCCTCCGACTCATCCATTTTTTCTTTAGACAACGACCAAGTCTCTTGGATGCAATCTGTATAGATACTTGCATTAGAATGCAATTTGATCTTAATAGGAGCAGATCTTTGCGGCGACTCTAAAGGAGAGCATGATCTTAGTGATCAATACGGGGAAGAGGCTAAACTCTTCCCCACTCCTCGAATCACATTAAACATTAAATCAAGGATGCAGAAATTATACTTCTTTGTTTGCAAAATCCGGAGAGCGTGCGGACATTGCGGGCCGATATAGACCGACTTTGTCTTTCCCGATGGCGTTCCTACCAATCCACCGAGCTCTGACCGGTTGATTGGTTCTCGAGAATGGATGGGCGGACGAATGGGATGTCGGATTGTATTCACCCTCCACGACAGTATCCTTCATCAAAGCAGGAACTCCAGTATACTGGGATTCCTGAATTGTTGTTACTAGGTTGCTTTCAAGCGTAATTCCTAACAGTTCAGCTAACAACTGTCGCGTTACTTCTCTCCGCGTTCCTCCTAACTTTATGAAAATCCTATCCCCTTCCAATTCTCGCTTTTTATAAAACTGTTCTACCAAATCATAGTGATAGAACTCCTCAGTTGAGTACAACAAATTGATCCGTTCAATGTCTCTTGAACATCTCGGCGCCGTAAAATGGCTAATCGGTTTGAAGCAAACGCGTGTTCCGGCAAAATTCTACGTCGTAGCGCCATTGAAATTTCTTAGACTACTAATGGTTTGTAGACTGTGGGGGAGGCGAGTTTTGAAGAAAACTACTAAAAACGGCGTTGGTGGCGGTGGTGGTGGTGGTGGAAACTATAATTGTTGGCTGTTTTTCGAAGTTGGGTTGGCGGTGATGATTGTTTACAGAAGATTTAGGTGGATTTGATTTCCTTGGTGTAGGTGTAGTTAGGTTTTCTTCCCTCTCTCTATATTTATTTTTTATTTTGGTTTCCAAAATTTAATTTAACTTGTAACCGGCGGTTTGGGATTGAAGTGGAAACACTGTGCGTGCGGGTTGGGAAGGAAGGAGACGCGCAACGTGCGTGCGGGTTGGGCCCAAGCCCAGTTTGAATTCCTAAATTTTTCGATTTTTCGAGCAAATTCAAACTCAATTTGCCGCTTCGTTACTGGCCCGATTTTGGCGAATGAGTTATGGAAATGATCAGTAGAGAATTTCCAATCCAATGATCCATAAAACACTCAATTCCAACCATGGGTGACGTATAAGAGGGTGGAAGAACGCCTCGAAATGCGTGTGTGACGTAAGTTATGCGAACACAGGAAATCTAAGTTTAGATTACGTCAACCCAATTGAACTAATGGGCCTAAACAAAACCAATGGAAAGTTCGAACAATCCCGATGGAAAGATCGACTGCCCACCCCCAAACAAATTTTGTTTACAACGTGGGTCATTTAAAGTCAGATTCCCAAGATTTGTTGGATTACTATTTCTATGATTTTAAGAATTTTAATTTTAATTTTATTTGTTTATTATAAGAAACACGAAAAATAATAAATACATAATTCACTCCATAGAGGAACATGACTCAAAAACCGAGAAAACATACAAAAGTGGAAAACGTGAATTATGTGAACTGTGGACTTAGGATCCGGTACTTACAGCCACACACTCCATAGGGAGGGCCCGGTTACCTGAATGGTGTACTTATCAGTATATGGAAATGAAAGTAAGTACACCAAATGACAAGGGTCGATCCTCATCATAGATGGTCCTGTAAAAGGACTTCCTCTACATCGAGGGGACGAAGTTCGTGAAAATGTTTTAACCTTTGACCATTAACTTGAAAGTCTTGTTGTCATTTGGATTTACCAAGGTGATTGCCCCGTAGTGGGGTGACTTGAAGATAACTAGAAAAGGGCCGGACCAACGGGTTTTAGTTTGCACGGGAAAACATGTAGGCGAGTTGTAAAGCAAAACCTTTTGACCGACCACAAACTCTTTTTGCAAGAAGATATGCTTATCATGAACACGCGTTTCATGTTAGCTTTATAATCCTTCGCGAGATCGCATTTAATCGCCACGGATTTCTTCAAGCTCATTCAATTGCAACTTGCGTTTGACACCTGCCTCATCAATATTGAAGTTAAGGCTTTTTATAGCCCACGAGCACGGTGCTCTAATTGGCGGGCAAATGACATGGTTTCCCAAAACAAGTCTAAAGGGAGACATACCTATAGGAGTTTTAAAAGCAGTTCTATCGCCCATAAGGCATCCGATAGGCGCTTTGACCAGTCTTTCCTATCGGGGTTTACGGTTGTTTCTAAAATCTTTTGATTCCCTATTAGAAACTTCTACTTGTCCGCTAGTTTGTGGATGATAAGGAGTTGCTACTTTGTGTGTAACTCCATACTTTTTCACTAGGGATGCAACAACTCTGTTGCAAAATGTGTTCCACCATCACTAATGATGGCTTTAGGAATGCCAAACCGACAGAAAATATATTCTTTAATAAAAAATACAACGGTCTTATGGTCATTGCTACTCACGGCAAGCTAGGGCCTCTATCCATTTAGACACGTAGTCCACGGCAACTAGAATATAAATGAAACCGTGGGAAACCGGAAAGGACCCATGAAATCAATGCCCCAAACATCGAAAAATTTCTAACGATCAAGATTGGATTTAATGGCATCATATTATGTTTAAGTAATTAAGCCAAGTTGTTGGCAACGATACACGCCTTGCAATGCACTTGGGCATCCTTAAAAAGGGTAGGCCAATAAAATCCACATTGTAGAACTTTAGCGGCTGTTTTCATCCCACTAAAATGTCCACCACACTCTTTGTCATGGTAGAACGATAGAACTTCATTATATTCCCCTTTGGGGAATACAACGATTTAATAATCTGATCCGCACAATACTTAAAAAGGTAGGGCTCATCCCCAAGAGTATAACTTAACTCTGGCCAAAAACTTTTTACGTTCATTCCTTGACCAATTATAAGGCATAACATCAGCCGCTAGATAATTTACAATGTCAGCATACCATGGTGCTGAAAAAATGGCATACAGATGCTCATAAGGAAAAAAGTCCGGTATGGACTCAGAATCAGTCTGATCGTCGTTTGTGAGTCTAGATAAGTGGTCGGCAACTACGTTTTCGACCCCTCTTTTGTCCTTTATTTCTAATGTGAACTCTTGTTGGAGAAGGATCCATCGGATTAATCTCTGCTTAGCATCCTTCTTTGCAAGAAGGTACTTAAGGGCTGCATGGTCCGTGTAAACTAAAGTTTTAGAACCAACCAAGTAAGGATGAAACTTATCTAAAGCATAAATGACGGCTAAGAATTCTTTTTCTATAGTTGAATAATTTCGTTGAGCATCGTTTAATGTTTTACTAGCATAATAAATGACATTGGACTTATTATCTAGTTTTTGTCCCAAAGATGCGCCCACCGCATAGTCACTAGCATCACACATGAGTTCGAAGGTTTAGACCAATCGGGGAGGCTGTATAATTGGTGCAGAGGAGGTTAGGGCTGCTTTTAAAGTTTCAAAAGCCTGCTTACGTTAAAATTAAAATCAAAGATTGCATCTTTCAAAAGCAGATTAGTTAAAGGCCTAGCTATTTTCGAGAAGTCTTTGATAAATCTCCTATAAAACCCGCATGGCTTAGAAAGGTTTCTAATATCACGGACGGACAGTCCGTGGTTTAGGTAGATTCGCTATCTTATCTAGTTTGGCCTTATCTACTTCGATGCCATCACTAGATACAATGTGACCTAGTACTATGCCCTTTTTCACTATGAAATGACACTTTTCCCGGTTTAAAACGAGGCTCTTTTTCTTCACACCTTGTCAAAACCTTAGACAAGTTAGACAAACGATGCGTGAAGGAGTCTCCATAGATAGAAAAATCATCCATGAAAACTTCCATAAAGCTTCTACCATGTCACTAAATATATGAAGCATACACCATTTGGAAGGTTCAGGAGCATTACAAAGGCCAAAAGGCATTCGTTTATAGGCATACGTTCCAAAGGGACATGTGAAGGTAGTCTTTTCTTGGTCATCAATATCAATAATAATCTGAAAATAGCCCGAGTAGCCATCCGGAAAACAATAAAAGCATGACCACTAGGCGCTCGAGCATTTGATCTATAAAAGGTAAAGGAAAGTGATCCTTTTCGTGTCATAGCATTTAAACGTCTCAGAATCAATACGGATCCTCCATTTCATAGGACCTTGTGTGACAACATAGTCACCCTTTCCGTTACGAACCATGGTAACTCCCCGATTTCTTAGGAACTACATGAATGGGGCTAACCCATTCGCTATCGAGATTGGGTATATGATACCGCGATCGAAAGTAATCGTAAGACTTCTTTCCCTAACCACCTCTTTCATGGCAAGGTTCAAGCGGACGAGGTTCGCGAGAAGTCTTGGCGTTATCCTCCAAATGGATACGATGAGTGCAAACATTAGGGTCAATTCCCTTAATGTCGACTAGGGACCAACCAATCGCATGAACCGATGTTCCCTAATCACCCGGATTAAACGTGTCTCTTCATCCTTAGATAACAGAGAAGATATAATTACCGGATGACTACCATCCGGATCGAGTTGAATATATTTTAACTCCGGGGAAGGGGTTTAAGCACTAGGGTGGAAGGAAAATCAATAGATGTTTCGTCGGGGTCCTTATTTTGCATAATGAATACTTGCTTAGGTAGCAAGTCTTCATACTCAATATATGGAGCAACCGAAGTGTCTACAACTTGTGTGGACTCAAGGATGGTGTTGACTTCCTCTAAGTAGGAGTCATTTACAAAATCTGACTTTCCAAAGGAAAGGAATTTGTACATAATGTTTTCAGGAAACGTGTTGTTAAAATAATCTTGAGCTAAGCTCTCGATCATGCTAACCTCCCCATCTATAAACGAATCTGGTAATTGTTTTATCATCTTGAAAACATTTACCTCAACTGTGAGATGGCCAAAAGATAAGGACATCTTACCATCGCGGCAATTAATAAGTACGTTGGCAATTGCTAAAAAGGGCAGCCCTAAGATGATCGGTACAGAGTCATTAGCGACTTTTATATCGAGGATAACAAAATCAGCAGGATAGTCGAAATCCTGAACCTTAACAAGCACGTTTTCCACTACACCCTTAGGATACTTAATTGACCTGTCCGCTAATTGCAACGTTATTTTTGTAGGTTGCATTTCTGTAGACCTATTTGTTTTACAAGTAATACGGGAGTAAGTTAACACTTTCGCCCCGTGTCTAATAAAGCCGTCGTCGTCGTGTGGGAATCTCCTAAGGTGCATTTTCTGATGGGGACGACCAGGGTCCTTGTACTTAACAATTCCATTATTTTCGGATAAAGTTGGGAATTGTTCAGTTAAAAAGGCGTCTTTAGGTATGTTGGTTTTACGCCTAGTAGTGCACAACTCTTTAAGAAACTTAGCGTGATTAGGTAGCTTTTTAATAGCTTCGAGAAAAGGAGGTTTATCGTTAGATTCTTGAAAACGTTCCTAATCTCCTCAAAGTTTGTATCCCTGGTTAGCATGGCTAATTTTTGAGGGAACGGTGGTTTAGCTCTATATTTAGTGTATGGCTCGACTTGATGTGTAACCTTGGCTTTCTGTTTCTTAGGTTGTGGTTTAACTGGTACCTCTACAGTGGTAGGCTCTTCAGTTTCTACTTCGGTATCTAGTTCGATATCCGATGTAGGGAGTACTTATGGGGTAACTATAGGCATAGTTACTTTGTTATCAACCACTCTTCCAGAATGGAGAGTGGTGATGGCATTCAGGTCACCTACTATTGTCGTTTGCGTACTAGTAATACCGTTTACCTCAAAGGCTGTGTTTGTTGTTTTAGGGTTTGGTATAGCTTGTCCTGAAAACATGCCTTTTGGTTGGGTTTTCTCTTGGGCTAACTGTTGTATGCCCTGATTTATGGATTGTAATATCTGTTGGTTTGATTGAGTCATTGATTGGAAAAGTTGTTGGGTAACCTGTATAAAGCGTCGATACGGTCCGGTTGTGTAGGTGTAGTAGTCATTGGTGGTGCGACCGAACTATCTCACGTTGATTATTTATAGGTGGGTTTTGATAGTTACTATTGTTAACAGGAACGATACCTCTATTGGTATTATAATTATTATAATTATTCTGACCTTGTGCTACACTTTGTCGTGGTTTGCTTTGGTTGTTATAATTATTATAATTTCCCCGACCTTGTCCCCGCCCTTGCAGGTGGAGCTTGATTATAGTTGTTTGTTTGCCTAACATTTTGGTTATTAAACCACCGAGTTGTAACTTGTTGATTGTTTCGCCAACTAAAGTTGGGATGTTGTCTCCATGGGGCATTAGGAATAGGATAGTTATTAATGGAGCAAACATTATCTTGCTCTAATTGTTGTTGTTCATAAAGAGAGGACAATAGGAGTCAAGGGTGCTCGGGACTCAAACAGAAATTACATGGGTTGGAGTTGACATTCATGACGGGAATAGGCTTTTGTTGAATAGAAATAGCCTCTACTTTTTAGTTAGAGATTCGATTAAATTTTTAAGTTCTGGATCGGGTTTCATCTCAAACATACCGGCGGCCTTAACTGTTGAAGAGGAACTAGCAGAGTGGGGGATATCATCACTCCCCAATTGTTATTGCGTTTAGTTTGTTCTTCTAAAAATTTGTAAGCCTCTGAGGCTCCTTTACTTAGGAAACTACCCCCATTCATTATGTCAAGGACTTCTTTATGATGATGTTAAAGTCCTTTGAAAAAGGCACGAACTAACGTGTCTTTTGCTAGGTTATGGTGTGGACACTCTATTAGCAGATCGGTGAAATGATTCCAAGCCTCAGAAAATGATTCATGAGGGTTCTGTCGGAAGAAATGAATCTTGGAAAGCATTTCATCCACCTTTAGGGGTGGGTAAAAATGTTCCATAAATAGCTGAACAAGTTTAGCCCACGAGTCCACTGAGTTAAGTGGGCAGCTTAACCAAAGACGCCTTATCGGCTAAGGTGAAGGGAAATACCCTCAGTTTAATTTGATCCACACCAACCGTAGGATGATGGAATGTTGTAAGGACTTGTTCAATCCTACGCGATGTGTTGGTAAGGTTTTTCATGGCCTAAACCATGGAAAACGGGTAACAAATTAAATATGTTTGGGGATTCAAAATCCCCAATTTGGGTCCGCTAGAACGATGCAAGATTTAGGGCTATCGCTTCAAAGCTTTGTAGAAGTCGGAGAGAGGAGTCTCTCTTTCTTCACCCATTATGTCAGGTATGGTTGGTGGGATAGTAGTTAGAGGTGTTGTGATTGGTATACTCGATATGTTTGTTTGTTGACGGTTAATTATTGTCACACCCCGAATTTCGACAGAATTCGGAAAAACATTATTTGTCCCCGACTCTTCGATCTCCGAGGTGTGACGCACTCTCCACTCCCAAACCCATCAACAGTTTAAATATGCGGATAATTAAAACCAATAAAAATTTTAACTTAAACAAAAGTCATCTTCATTACAAAAACAATTTACAAATGAAAATGCAAATGCAAATAACCTTATCTCAACTGAAAATCTATATCACCTCAAAGGAAAACAAAACACAACCTGAGATGCAATGCTAACGCAAACCACAAGCAGCAACCAATCTTCTTCAACACTAAACCTGTCAAAACTTATCAACTATGTTCATTGAATGAACACACCCGATAAGCAAACATGCAAATCGGGTTGAGATTATAAAATCTTTGGTGTGAGTAGCTCTAAAAACAACATATACTTATACAAATATGTACATAATCCATACGGCAGTTAGTTCCTCCACCGAGGCGCCCCAACTTTCAACGACTAATACAACATCTTTAAGTACAATAATCTAGGCAGGTAGTTCCTCCACTGAGGCGCCTTAACTTCCCACTAACCACACAACAAACTATACGCATCATAAATAAGGCATTTAGTTCCTCCACGAGGCGCCTTAGGTTATAACTAAACTACTAACTAGCCAAACATATACAATCATCTATCTAGAGATATATTATTTACTAACATATTACCATAATTATATTAGTTTAGACTTTCTTTGTGTGTCCCTAAAATCACGTCGTATCTATGTCTTACCTAGTTTCCCTGGCTACCACAATCGCTACCCAACGCCGAACATGTACATCCACATGCCTCCCCTTACATAATGAACCACTCCGTGCGTAACTACCACTGGAAGCGGGATGCCGCGACACCGTAAATCCTCACACGGAAGCAATTATGTAAGTAATGCCACTATTAAGGCATAAAATATTATGCGATCATCGTTCTATTTTCGCGAACGGAATAATCAAGCTACTATCGGGTTACGCCAGAGAGGGCCATTCAAATTTTAAGCGAAACGCCGGAGGGTCACCGAAGGCCATTCAGATTAACTGAAACGCCAGAAGGGCCAAATCACATGAGTTGTGGTAGTCAGGTTCTAGGATTTTCGTTACGTAATTTATTCAGGTGTCATACATTAATGACTCATAATCATTTCTACTATACCACGTGCAGGTCAATTACCTTATTGCACTAAGCCACAAAATATAGAAATATCTCAGGTATTTCACATAACCACTTTCATTCTTTCACGTGCCAATATATTATTGCACTACACCACACTCCCGTGGGCAAATATTCCTCAATACTATACTACCTCATAGTAGCATCTCACATATATAATAATAGAGTGTTTATACATTTATTTCCCCAAAACTATTCCATTTAATATATATATCACAACATATTATATAACGTCACAATATCAACGTCAAATCTTTTCTAGATACTGACAACCAAATTTATGCTAGCTTCCACAGCATTTTAGCATTGGATTTGTCTATACCATTTACAACATAAAATGTAGCACAATTAAACAGCCAAAAGTCCACAATCAAAGCTCAATATATATATGCTTTACACGCTACTCACGTCAAATCTAAATTAGATACTGACCAACCAAGTTATATAATATCAACAATATTTTATTACTATATTTATCCATATAATCAAATATGTGAAAAACTGGAAAAGTCAACATTCACAGTCAACGGTCAAAGTCAATGATCAACAATCAAAGTCAACAGTCAACGATCAAAGTCAACGGTCAAAGGTCAACACACCATGGTCAAGGTCAAACTGTCATCATCAAAGTCAAAGGTGAAAGTCAACCGTCCATGGTCAAAGGTCAAAGTCAAATTGTCCTAGTCAAAGTCAACATGTCATGGTCCAAGTCAAACTGTCATCGTCAAAGTCAAAGGTGAAAGTCAACCGTCCATGGTCAAAGGTCAAAGTCAAACTGTCCTAGTCAAAGTCAACATGTCATTGTCCAAGTCAAACTGTCACCGTCAAAGTCAAAGGTGAAAGTCAACCGTCCATGGTCAAAGGTCAAAGTCAAACTGTCCTAGTCCAAGTCAAACTGTCATCGTCAAAGTCAAACTGTCGTTTCCATGTTCGACAGGTTCATGGTCATAGCCATGGTTCATGGCTAAGGACAAAGGTGTATGGCTCATGGGCTCATGGCCAAGGTCATGGTTCGGACCCAACTGGCCAAGCCCAAACCTTAGAATCCGAAAGTCTAAACATTTAAAAACCCAATTAGATCTATTTTAAGTCCTATGGATTGGTCCCAAACAATATTAAAAACGGGCCCAAAAACTTTAGACTGAACTGGCCCAAAACACAACTGAGTTCGGCCCGAAAACTTTAAATTAAACTGGTCTACAAATTTAAAACAAAACCGGGCCCAACATCAACTGAACTGGCCCATAGGCTAAGCCTAATAAGTCTGGCCCCAAACAAAACAAACTAGGGCCCAAGAACTTAAAACATTTCGGCCCAACTAACCAAACAAGTCCAAGAGAAACCAACCCAGGCCCAAGCCCAGCCGGTCATCTCCTTCCTCCAGCAGCCACCAACCACCCAAAAATCCGGCCACCACAATTCTAATCGACCACCTAATTAAACTAATCGGTTTTAATCCTTGCAAAAACCCCTACAACTTTGTCAAACACAAAATCCCCTAATCATTCAATCCCAATTCTTCCAAACTAGATCTAGAAATTCGCAACCGCCATTAATGGCTTCCCCAACCTTCACTCCACGATACCAATCGCAAAGACTCCTCCCTCAATCAATACTCCTAATCCCATCACCAACAACCCATTCAAATACCAACCAAAACCTAAACAACAAACTGGGCGATTTCTGGCCGCCATTAACACAGTGGTTCAAAGCTTCTAACAGCCCAGTAAACCAGCCACTCGATCCCCCTCACGCCTACTACACTACTCCCTCACCAACAATCCATCAAACCTACAAATCTCCAAACCAAAACAAATAATATAGAGCAGTACCAACTCGAGCTGGCGCCTCTATTACCGACTGTCTGTCGACGTTTAAAGCTTCCAACAGTACCCACATATCAATCCCGACGCCCTCACACACTCGAACCTAAACAACAAATAAACAGTTCAAAAAGTGGTACTGCCGATATCTTGTCGAGCCTTGGCCGCCATTGATGCTCTGTCGAAGCTTCGACAGTTCAACATCAAATAGCCCCATAAGCGCAACAGTCCAAAGATAACCAAAACAATAAACTACTGACTAACCAGTTTAATAAATAACGCGATATGACGAAGAATGATGAGCAGTAAGCTATTACTGTATACCGGTGAAGTAAAAACTAACTACTCACCTGTATGAACAGCTCCTACGAATTTCTCGAGTCCGAGCCGTCGCGCTCCACCCTCCAGCAAACGAGCTTCAAGCTCTGCCTCCATTTTCATTATTTTATTTTTTTCTGAACCCTATTTTCCAGAACAATGTGTTTATATACTTGGGTCCGAAACCCAAGCCCAACACCGACTCGGGCCCAAAAACCAGGCCCACGTATTCCGAGTCCAAACCCGATGAATTTTGAAAATAGATAATTAAATTAATAAATAAATAAATAGAAAAATACGTATTTAAAAATACGGGCGTTACAGCTATACACATCTCAAAAGGATCTCGTCCCGAGATTCGGAAGTAAAGCTATACAAACAAATAACATTGGTTATTAACTTAGAACATACCCAAGAATGCACGTTGATTAAACTTAAGCAAGATAACATTGGTATTAATTATTTTAATTAATTCCAAAATATATATGTCCTCATGCCATTACAAAACCTATTACAGTTTAACTGTTTATATTAAAACACATTATTATTGTCACTTAAACGCAAGATAAATACATCATTTCTCATGAGCATGCAGTTTCTTAACACGTAGCAAACTCTACGAAAAATAATATTCTACTTAAACTAATAAATCATATGGGGTAAGTTCATCCATGCATAAAACATTATGGAGTCTTTCATTATCATGCATAAAAGAAAATTAGTGTCCAAACACACTTAAAACAAAAGGTTACTCATGTCATTGATACTACAATAAAACTTTATATTTACTTTAGTCATGCTCTCAGAAATATTAAATTTAAAATAACCCTTGAATCCTAATTCATGCTTGCAACTGGATCAAATATAGCACGTCTCCAAAAAAATAATTTTTCATATTCCTCTATCAAAATCATATAGACTGAAACAAAACAATTAAGAGTAAATACTCGAATATGCAAAAATCATGTGAAACTAATTTAACGATATTAATCAATCATATACGCACGGTAATAGTTCACCTATATACAATAATATAAAAATGTGTATACGCAAGTATACACATCTCAAAAAGAATACACGTGTATACGCAGGTATACACATCTCAAAAAGAATACACGTATATTTTATTATTATATTCAATCTATTTCTAACTAATCACCTCTAACAGATTAATCTCTTATACTTTAAAATACTATTCATCCATTAACGTGTATGAGTGAGGCGAGATAGTTCCTCCAACACCAAGGCAATTAGTTCCTTACTCAGTACGTCACAAAGCCATCAGATAATACAACTCATTCAATATAGATTAAAATATCTTATTATTTCTCGAATAATAACATAGCACTCAAATACAAAGTTCACAGACATGTGGTCGTACTCAATCCATACTCCACGTGAAAATGAACACAACCAATAAAACAATATTATAACAGCACACATCATTTTGATCAAACCCGTTAATAATTAACATATTACACATATAACCACTCCTCATATGGTAAGGAAAAATAAAAACATCTCATATGCACTCCACCAGAGTAACTAATATAAATATACACATTACACATACAAACAAATCAAGAAAAATATGGACTCTCTTTATTTCTATATCTCTTTCATTTTCTTTGTAAAAATAAAACAACTAGCGGAAATAGTTTTGAAAATATTACTTCTTAAACACTACCCATAAACTACGATCCGAGAATCACCTAGACTCACCTAAGCCTAAGCTAACCAAATGCTCTGATACCAAACTGTCACACCCCGAATTTCGACAGAATTCGGAAAAACATTATTTGTCCCCGACTCTTCGATCTCCGAGGTGTGACGCACTCTCCACTCCCAAAAACCCATCAACAGTTTAAATATGCGGATAATTAAAACCAATAAAAATTTTAACTTAAACAAAAGTCATCTTCATTACAAAAACAATTTACAAATGAAAATGCAAATAACCTTATCTCAACTGAAAATCTATATCACCTCAAAGGAAAACAAAACACAACTCGAGATACAATGCTAACGCGAAAAACCACAAGCAAAGAACCAATCTTCTTCAACACTAAAACTCGGCTAAAACTTATCAACTATGTTCATTGACGAACACACCGATAAGCAAACATGCAAATCGGGTCAACATTATAAAATCTTTGGTGTGAGTAGCTTTAAAAACAACATATACTTATACAAATATGTACATAATCCATAATGCGCTTAGTTCCTCCACCGAGCTCTAACTTTCAACGACTAATACAACATCTTTAAGTACAATAATCTAGGCGGTAGTTCCTCTCCATCGAGGCCTTTAACTTCCCACTAACCACACAACAAACTATACGCATCATAAATAAGGCATTTAGTTCCTCCACGAGGTTTTAGGTTATAACTAAACTACTAACCGACCAAACATATACAATCATCTATCTAGAGATATATTATTTACTAACATATTACCATAATTATATTAGTTTAGACTTTCTTTGTGTGTCCCTAAAATCACGTCAGATCTATGTCTTACCTAGTTTCCCTGGCTACCACAATCGCTACCCAACGCCGAACATGTACATCCACATGCCTCCCCTTACATAATGAACCACTCCGTGTGTAACTACCCTGAGCGGGATGCCGCACACCATGTAAATCCTCACACGGAAGCAATTATGTAAGTAATGCCACTATTCGGCATAAAATATTGCGCATCATCGTTCTATTTTGCGAACGGAATAATCAAGCCACTATTCGGCTATGCCAGGAGGGCCATTCAGCTTAACTGAAATGCCAGGAGGGCCGCCCGAAGGCCATTCAGATTAACTGAAACGCCAGAAGGGCCAAATCACATGAGTTGTGGTAGTCAGGTTCTAGGATTTTCGTTACGTAATTTATTCAGGTGTCATACATTAATGACTCATAATCATTTCTACTATACCACGCAAGTGTGTCAATTACCTTATTGCACTAAGCCACAAAATATAGAAATATCTCAGGTATTTCACATAACCACTTTCATTCTTTCACGTGCCAATATATTATTGCACTACACCACACTCCCGTGGGCAAATATTCCTCAATACTATACTACCTCATAGTAGCATCTCACATATATAATAATAGAGTGTTTATACATTTATTTCCCCAAAACTATTGCATTTAATATATATATCACAACATATTATATAACATCACAATATCAACGTCAAATCTTTTCTAGATACTGACAACCGAATTTATACTAGCTTCCACAGCATTTTAGCATTGGATTTGTCTATACCATTTACAACATAAAATGTAGCACAATTAAAATGTACCTAAAAGTCCACAATCAAAGCTCAATATATATATGCTTTTACACGCATTTACTCACGTCAAATCTAAATTAGAATCTTGAATTCAACCAAGTTATATAATATCAACAATATTTTATTACTATATTTATCCATATAATCAAATACGTGAAAAACTGGAAAAGTCAACATTCACAGTCAACGGTCAAAGTCAACGATCAACAGTCAAAGTCAACGGTCAACGGTCAAAGTCAACGGTCAAAGGTCAACACACCATGGTCAAGGTCAAACTGTCATCATCAAAGTCAAAGGTGAAAGTCAACCGTCCATGGTCAAAGGTCAAAGTCAAACTGTCCTAGTCAAAGTCAACATGTCATGGTCCAAGTCAAACTGTCATCGTCAAAGTCAAAGGTGAAAGTCAACCGTCCATGGTCAAAGGTCAAAGTCAAACTGTCCTAGTCAAAGTCAACATGTCATGGTCCAAGTCAAACTGTCATCGTCAAAGTTAAAGGTGAAAGTCAACCGTCCATGGTCAAAGGTCAAAGTCAAACTGTCCTAGTCAAAGTCAACATGTCATGGTCCAAGTCAAACTGTCATCGTCAAAGTCAAACTGTCGTTTCCATGTTCGACAGGTTCATGGTCATAGCCATGGTTCATGGCTAAGGACAAAGGTGTATGACTCATGGGCTCATGGCCAAGGTTATGGTTCGGACCCAACTGGCCAAGCCCAAACCTTAGAATCCGAAAGTCTAAACATTTAAAGACCCAATTAGATCTATTTTAAGTCCTATGGATTGGTCCCAAACAATATTAAAAACGGGCCCAAAAACTTTAGACTGAACTGGCCCAAAACACAACTGAGTTCGGCCCGAAAACTTTAAATTAAACTGGTCTACAAATTTAAAACAAAACCGGCCCAACATCAGTCGAACCGCCCATAGGCTAAGCCTAATAAGTCTCGCCCCAAACAAAACAAACTAGGGCCCAAGAACTTAAAAATTTTTAGTCCCAACTAACCAAACAAGTCCAAGAGAAACCTACCCAGCCCAAGCCCAAATTCCGGTCATCTCCTTCCTCCGGTGACCACCAACCACCCAAAAAATCCGCCACCACAATTCCAATCGACCACCTAATTAAACTAATCGATTTTAATCCTTGCAAAAACCCCTACAACTTTGTCAAACACAAAATCCCCTAATCATTCAATCCCAATTCTTCCAAACTAGATCTAGAAATTCGCAACCGCCATTAATGGCTTCCCCAACCTTCACTCGACAAAATTTCAATCGCAAAGACTCCTCCCCTCAATCAATACTCCTAATCCCATCACCAACAACCCATTCAAATACCAACCAAAACCTAAACAACAAACTGGGCGATTTCTGGCCGCCATTAACACAGTGGTTCAAAGCTTCTAACAGCCCAGTAAACCAGCCACTCGATCCCCCTCACGCCTACTACACTACTCCCTCACCAACAATCCATCAAACCCACAAATCTCCAAACCAAAATAAACAATATAGAGCAGTACCAACTCGAGCTGGCGCCTCTATTACCGACTGTCTGTCGACGTTTAAAGCTTCCAACAGTACCCACATATCAATCCCGACGCCCTCACACACTCGAACCTAAACAACAAATAAACAGTTCAAAAAGTGGTACTGCCGATATCTTGTTAGAGCCTTGGCGTCATATTGATGCTCTGTCGGGCTTCGGACGGATTCAACATCAAATAGCCCCATAAGCATAAAAAATTCAAAGATAACCAAAACAATAAACTACTTCGACTAACCAGTTTAATAAATAACGCGATATGACAAAGAATGATGAGCGATAAGCTATTACTGTATACCGGTGAAGTAAAAACTAACTACTCACCTGTATGAGCAACTCTCCTACGAATTTTCCGAGTCCGAGCCGTCAGGCTCCACCCTCCAAAGAAACGAGCTTCAAGCTCGCCTTCATTTTCATTATTTTTTTTTTTCTCGAACCCTATTTTCCGTAACAATGTGTTTTATATACTTGGGTCCAAACCCAAGCCCAACACCGACTTCGGCCCAAAACCGGCCCACGTATTCGAGTCCAAACCCAATTTAATTTTGAAAATAGATAATTAAATTAATAAATAAATAAATAGAAAAATCATTATTTAAAAAATACGAGGCGTTACAATTACGTTCGGTGTTTTTTCTCCGACCGCACTTTAATCTCATGCAAGTCTAAGTCTAAACACGAAAACAATCCAAACAATCTTGATATATTATTATGAACCTCTAACCGGAGATCGCGAGGTATAGAAGAAAGGAATACCCGATAAGCGTCCTTGCTTCGCTTTTATGAATAGCGTCTTGTTTACTGGCGTGTTGAGTGTAAATAACAAGTTAGAACACTGAAAAAGAAACTTAAAATCGGGTTCAAAACAAACTCAGAGAAATCCTAAAATTTTGCATAGTGGCGGTCGCCTCCTTGTCCGATAAGTGAGCGCAGGTCGGTTTGGTATGAAGGGGTCGCGGCTTTCGAAGTCTAGTAAGTGAGGTATGGTCAGCTCGAGTCCAGACTATAGACGCAGCGCGCTCCTTATAGCGCGATCGCATTTCCGCGGTAATTCTGTCCGAATTTTTCAACAAACGAATAACCACGGTATGAATCAAACAAGGGTGGGTGGGTTTAATGGGACTTAAAATGACTAATTCTACTATGAAAACAATGCTAAAGTGTAACTAAGATGGCAAAGAAAAGCCCATTTGATAAATGATAAAATGAATAGCTTACCTACTTAAATGAGCGATGAAATCAAAACGTAAGTAAACTAAACTATTTATGTTGATATGTTATCAAAGTTTCCTACTCTCAATTCTATCGTAATAGAGTGGAGTATAGCGAATTCATTCCACTCCTAGTGCTCTAGCATGTAATGTTTTCTAATCTAATTACTCAGTCTTAAGTCAATGAGAGCTTTACGAAGGTGATATACTACGATACTTACTTGAATTTGATTACTTGAATTTAACTACTTAATGCTATGGAAATATGATTGTGCTTGAATCTAGATAAAGGATTAGAGGGGAATTGAATCCACCTCGAATCCAACTTAATAGCCTAACATAGATTCTTGTATCTCGATTCTTACGTTCTTACGGCAAGAAATTCGAGTTCTAATCCCTAGTGTTCATGGCATTTCTACCAAGTACTAACTAGCATGTGAGGTCGTCCACCCATTCTCATGGCGAATCACGACCTTCTAGATTGGAATAGATTCTACAATGTTTCTACACTATACCACTAAGTTTTCATCAAGGCTTCATCAACTCCTCTAATGGAGGTTTTAGCCTTGAGTCATCAAACCATCATTTCCCATTTCATTATAACTATACATCATATTAAAATTCTAACTTAACTAAATTAACTAACAATGGTTCAATCTATTTAAACTACGGAATGATAATCAACAAGAATTAAAATTAGATCTATAAATTGAAATAACACAATTCGAAATTGAGAAAACAACTATTTTATTTATCTAATCAATCAAGAACAATGATTCAAAGACTTAATCTAAAACAAGAATTAAAAATGGAACTAAAGCTTAATTTAATTAATGAAAACAGATCTAGAATTATCTATATTATTTTAGGTCTAACTAGCTACCATTAACAAAGAGCTAAACTTTGGTTTTTATACTTTCAGATCCAAAAATCGTGCATGGGCTTGGAGCCATGTTTTGGGCCAGAGAATCAGGCCTAAAACCCAATTCTTTCAGTCCAAAAAGGCCTCTTCAGCTGCAGTTGGCTTCCACCGACTTTTCGTCCACTTCTGCTCCTCTGATTGGGTCAAGGCTTAGACCATTGGAAAGCTCTTTCCGAGTCAGTCGTTTTGACATAAGGTAGGCCCAATTCCGAGGTCTGAGTCCAAAGATACGGCTTTCGGAAGTTCTCACGACTTTGTCTTTGTTGCTTCCGTGTCAACTTTTCAACTTTTGGCCGGGCTTTAGGAAGGCTTTATCTTCTTGAATCTTGGCCTTTAATCACGGAACTCCTTAGTAACCGACCTTTTCTCCTTTATCTCACTAAAGTGGCACATTTCTGCACATAATGGACTTTGAAGCCCGAAATGCATAAAACACGTGTCGAATGTTAACTCTTAATTATTACTCACATAATTGGTCCAAAAGTATGACTGTTAAAGGGTTAAAACTACAGTTTTGGGCTCTTATCAATTACGCAATCATTTCCGATTAAATTAAAACTAAACACAATACAAAGAATTGAAATTTACTAATCTAAATTAAACAATAATTAAAATCTAATTAATAACTAAGAATTGAATAACAAGTAATAAATGAAATCAGGTCTAACACAATGTAAATGACAAGAATCGAAATTGACAAACTAGCTATTTCATTAATCAAACTAATTAAGAATAATGATTCTAAGAGTTTAATCTAAAACAAGAATTGAAATGGAACTAACTTAATTAAACTACTGAAAACTAGATCTAGAATTCTATAAATTTTTAGGTCTAACTAGCTACCATTAACTATCTACCATTAACAAAGAGTGAAGCTTTGGTTTTTATACATTCAGATCCAAAAATCATGCAAGGGCTTGGAGCCATGTTTTGGGCCAGAGAATCAGGCCCAAAACCTAATTCTTTAAGTCCAAAAAGGCCTCTTCAGCTGCAGTTGGCTTCAACAGACTTTTCGTCCTTTTTTGCTCCTCTGATTGGGTCAAGGCTTGGACCATTAGAAATTTCTTTCCGAGCCGGTCGTTTTGACATAAGGTAGGCCCAATTCTGAGGTCTGAGTCCAAAGATACGGCCTTCGGAAGTTCTGCTGACTTTGTGTGTTGTTTCTGCCCGCGTCGACTTTTCATCTTTTGACCGGGCTTTAGAAAGGCTTTGTCTTCTTCAATCTTGGCCTTTAATCACATAACTCCTTAGCAACCGACCTTTGCTTCTTTATCTCGCTAAAGTGGCACATTTCTGCACATAATGGACTTTGGAGCCTGAAATGCATAAAAACACGTAATCAGTGTTAACTCTTAATTATTACTCACATAATTGGTCTAAAAGTATGACTGTTACAGGGTTAAAACTACAGTTTTGGGCTCTTATCAAACCACCCCCAAACAGCATTTTGCTTGTCCTCAAGCAAAGATGAGAAATTAGAATAAGTGACCTAAAATGGAGTTCTAACTACTCTCGTTTTGCTTAGTGCGATTGCATTGACCATATGCAACAAGGCCTTAAACCACTAGGAATTCCCTAGTCGATGAGTTATAGCCTCGTGAGAGTTTTCCAATGAAGGTACTCACAAACTTCATCTATACTACAACGACTAAGAAATAAAACTATTGTTTCCTTATTCATGCTCTAAATTAACTATTCCTCTCACTAGCAATGCATATAGAGTAATCAAGTCGAAACCTAAGCTAATATATGCATAATAATCAATCATCTACAATAAACATATATACAATGAGTAATACTATGAAATACCTAGCAGGTTCGTTTCTGAAACTCGGGATAGCGTCCTTAAGTAGTTCTCACAAATTAGTCAAGATACAACACTCTGATTTTTCCACTCAAGTTCAATTTACTCCAATTGTGCAGTGGGCACACTTTACCTTACAATCTCAATAACAACAAGGGAGCCGGAATCGATCAAACACATCTGCCACTTACTATCACACTAACCTATTCCTAATTGAGCTAGAGGTCTTTATTAGGTGTTGCGGGGATTAGGAGATGATTTAAGAAGAAAAGAAATGGATATTCAAAAGAGACAAGTCTGAGATAATAGAGTCTTCATATTATGTAACTTAGAGAAAACCTTGTTATTTTCTTTTGCTTTTATACTTTGTTTCCATCCTTAGCCATATTTTTTTTTTCTTTTTCTTTTCTTTGGATTTTGACTCCCTTTTATTCTATTTTTGGAGTTTTTATTTTATTTTATTTCTATTTCTAATTTTCTTTTCTTTGGATGGAAACTTCTTTTCTTTATTTTCTGAAGCAATTAACTAACTTTTGTATACACGGGTTTTCTCTTCTTCTTTCTTCCTCCTTCTATTCTCAGACTTATCTAAATTTGGTAGGTTGAATTTTTTATTTTGTTTTGTTTTGTAACAGGGTAAAGGATTTGTGGTTTATGAAAGGCTAAAGAAAGGTTCAGAGGGGCGACTAGCGGAAAATAATTCATAGGTTTGAATTTCTGGCTATATCGATCCAAAGAGGGCCTAAATTCTCGCTTAGGATATGGCATAGTGATCAAGCAAGTGGACGTGTGATTTCTCTAACCGGATTTTACTTCTCCCTTGTGTCATTTCTCAAATGTTTCGCTCATATAAGGCTTTAGGCTATATTCTCACAGGATTTGTAGAATAAGTACTCTAGCCTAGAGTTTAGAAACTTACTGCTAACAACCATAGATACTCATGTAATATATTTATAGATAGATGCAAAGATTATTACCTGCATATTAACCTAAGTTTCTAAAAATTATTCTAATGCAAAAGCTAAGTGAGACTTCTAGATTATTAAGAGCATAGAGAAGGAAAACAATACCATTATTTCTAAGTGTATAGCATGAACTTATTTATTTATATTTTTGAAATTTTGAAATTTTAACTAGAAAACAAATGCATATTATACATATCTATATCCTAACAGATGCCTTAATTACACGTGTTTCTATGCCCCCCCCCCCAAACAAGAAGCATGCTTTGTCCTCAAAGTATTGTAAATAAAGAGGGTAGGAAAAATACCATTGAAACGTGTGAAATTCAGGAACATCTGCAAAATAAAGTTAGAACGTACTAATATAGGAAATAAAAACTGACGCAACTCTATACGAGTTCTACCCATTATGGGGTTAACAAGAATGAAATTGCTTGGGACATAAGCAGACACTAACTAGGATTAAAACTGACCTTATCTCCCACATTACTCATCATCTTCCTCATCCTCTTCTTCCATAAAGAAGTGAGGTTCCTTCGCATCCTGCCATGCCATGATAATTTGCCAGGCTTCCCGCCATTTATCATCTATTATTGCTAACCTATTAAGAGTCACTTGGTCTGACGGGGTGTAGGGTGCAACCTGATGAGGTTGTATCCTCCACCCTTGCCAAGTCATTGCATGGAAAGATCGAATAATACTATTGGTGGGTCATACAGTGTCGACCGTAATCCAATCCGTGAAACGTGTACAAAAAACAGGAAAGAAACATAGCATAATACGAGAAATTAGAACAGGCATAAGAAGGTACTTATGCCTCATGCTATGGGATCGAGCTAAACTAGACATCAAGGTTCGGGGAAAGTCATGACACATACGTCCCGTGGCTAAAGCAAGGAAGACGCTGCAAGTGGCATCATTCACAGAAGAAAAACGTCATTCCCCTAAAATGTTTAGCATGATCCAAAACATAACAGTTCCTATGTTTATGGACAGGCTACCAAAGGCGACGTTATATTCCCCTTGGTCCTCGATACGGAAAATGCCCGCGCCATACGACTCATGCAAAAACTCGTAAGTGTAGATATACATATTATCTACCCAATAGCACCATAGGTCTTGTATTTCAGCGGGCATAGCAAGTCCAAGAACAAATGCTAGCAAGAACCTGGTAATTTCCATTGGTTCATTATCAATGTTGATGGAGAACATTTGTTCTCCATCTGGTTTTTCAAAGAAAATGCATTTATTGTAAAAATAAGATGCTAGTGTTGGAGAATAAAGTGCATCAGGTCTTACCATAAGTGGTTCCCAGCCTACATATGTGATCGCTTCGCGAAACCAAGCACCGTAAGTAGTGCTTTGGAACAAATCTTCGAAAGACTGTTCTGGTATCAATGTTGGAGATGTCATCTCAAAATTACTCTGGAATAGCCGCAAATGATCGAAAAACTACCCGCAGAAAACTGGAATTTTTGAGGTCCACGAAAAGTCGGTAGCGAGTCGCTCTCTTAGGACGATGAAGTCGCCTCGAAGATTTGGAATTCCAGTGTTTGGCTGGTCGCTCCACCTGAAGAGAGAGCGCGCTCGACAAAAAATCTGAAAAAATTGCAGAGCACGAAGCGCGCTTCGGAGTTCTTGAAACTTCGGAAAATGGGACTAAACGTGGGAATCGTGGGAGTGAAAGGTGAGTGATGGAGGTTAGGTGTAGTGTGAGTTGTGAGTGTAGAATGTATGAAGTTTATATAGGTTTTAAGTTGCTAAACCGGATCGGGGAAGTTGCCAAAAGGTTTTACGGTAGGTTCAGGAAATACAAAAATTTTCCAAACCCGAAAACGAAACAACTCATTTTCTTGATTCTAAAACAAACCTAGTATCTTTTAGGTTGAATTTATGATAAAATCTACCTATTTAATCGAGATTTCATCCTACCATGATACTTATTCATAGATATGCCTAAACGCCATATTTTCACCTTGACTCATGAATAAATTCTAAGGCGAGGGTCATATAAAAATCATCCGAATAGATAAAACCACCCCAAACAATTTGGGAAGGTGGGATCAATATTAAACAACCACGATAATGAAAATAACCGCGATTATATTAAAATTTTCATTTGAAGTACATTTCACTACAAAATTCAAATTACGGAAATAAAACTTATATTAAAATAAATGGCAATAATGAAACTACAAATAAAAATAGAAACATCAAACGATACTATCCCTAATCACTCCGGTATTGGTAGCGGAGGGCACACGGTCCGGGGATGGCTCCCCGCTCTCCGATGGGGGCCACCATTAAGATCTTTTCGGCGATGACGCTCGTGCCTCGATGGTGTGTCCTCAGAAGGAGAATCCCCGTGAGGTGGGAATCGTGCAAGCATGTCGGCCCGAACGACCGAGCTTCTAGCTCGGCCCTCGCCCTCATCTATTCCCACCTCTCATCCTCTCTGCGGGTAACGGATCTCGGTTATGATGGATAGTTGCCTGTCGAGTCCGGAGGTCTTTCGCAGATAGTGTTGAGTTTAACGCGATGCCACGATGAATTATGGCCATGCGTCGTGATCATCGACCAACACCTCTCCGGGGCATCCGCGATCAAAACAAGTCAAGTCCTCCTCATCCTCCGAGGCAATCTCATTTCCACCATCCTCCTCGGCGTTCTCGTTTCCCCCATCCTCCTCGTCCTCTACCCTATCCTCAGGCAACCTCCAAACTCGTTGGACACACTCCTTATAGATGCGAGGATTTCGGTGTAGGGTGATGTAAGACCTATCGGCCCTGAGTCGCTCTCAATTTCAAGCATGATCTTGGTTATCAACACGGGGAGAGGTGCAACTTCCCTACTCCCCCTAATCATGCTAAGCAAAAACTCCAAGATACTGAACTTCGTACTTCGCTCCCCGGAGTATCCATAAAATGTGGAGGCAGATTCGGACCGATGTCGCCGACCTTCTCCTTCCCCAGGGACATTCCGACCAATCCATCGAGCCGCAGCCAATTTGGTTGGTTCTTAGGATGCTGGCGAACACAACGCGATCTCGCGATTGTAGTTCCTTTCGCAGAATCGCCACGCGTTCATCGGTGGCTCTACCCCATTATATTGGGACTCCTACAACGTGACATCAGATGGATTCTAGGCGAATGCCTAGAATCTCCGCCAACAACCCAAGAGTTACTTCCTTTCTCCTCTTCACCACCATTACAAAAATTCTAGTCCCTCCACCTCCTTCGTGTTGTAAAACCGTCGGACTAAGTCTTCGCGTGGTAAAAAGCTTTCGAAAGTACCACAAGCTATTCCAGTCTCTCATCGATCATTTCGTCACCGTAAAACGGCGAAGTGAAGTGGTCGCCGATGAAAGCTTGCTCCGCAAAATTCGGCGTCGGCGTTGTTGAGCCATTTTAGTGTTTGGAATGTAGTGGGGGTTTAAATGGGATGGGGTGGTGGAATTTGAATCGACCGATTGAAGCAAACCGTGGTGGTGTGGTACGGCGGCGGTGGTATGACGATTTAAATTTTTTAAAATTTTCGTGGGTTTTGGTGATGTAAGTTGGTGGATTTGGTGGGCGTTTGGTTTTTGAGAAGATTGGAAGTGGATTTGAACTGTGGGCGTGGGTTAATTTGGTTTTATTTTTATTTTTATTTTTTTTAGGTTTTTGGAGCTTGGTGGGCGTTAATGGCAGTTTGGAAGATGAAGTACTGTTGGGGCAAAGGTAAGGGCGCGGGTGCGCTGCCGGTGGGCGCGGGTTGGGCCCAAGCCCAATTCGAAATTTTTGAATTTTTCGATTTTTCGCGAAACTTCAAATCAAAATTGCCGCTTCGTTACCGGTCCAATTTTTGTGAATGAGATATGGAACTGATCAGGAGAGAATTTCCAATCTAATGATCCATAAAACACTCTATTCTGACCGTGGATGACATATAAGATAGTGGAAAATGCCTCAAAGTACGTGCATGACGTACGTTATGCGAACAATTGAACTCTAAATTCATGGATTATGTCAACCCGAATCGTAATACAATTCAACGGCCTAAGCAACTCTAATGGGACATAAAACATTCTAGTACGGAAACACGAACACCCCACCCCCAAACAAATTTTTTACAACAAAGCTTAGAAAATTTGTTTTTTAGCAGTGGGTCTTTTAAAGTCAGATTTCCGAGACTTCCTAGATTTCTATGTTTATTTATTTTATATATATATATATTGTTATTTTTAAAAAGAAAAACAAGAAACAAGAAAGACATAATTCACCCCATAGAGAAACATGACTCAAAAATCCGAGAAAACATGCAAGAGTGGAAAACGTGAATTATGTCAAACATGGACTTAGGATCCGGTACTTATAGCCAAACACTCCATAGGGAGGGCCCGGTTACCTTAATGGTGCACTCACCAATATATGAAAATGAAAGGAAATGCACCAAACACAAAAGTTGAGTCGTTTATAGTCAGATACTCGAGACTTTATCTAAACATGTATGAACATGCAGTTTATCATATATCAACAACCGAAATAGTTGTGGATCATTCCATAAATAAATATCACAAAAAATATATCCAAACACAATCAAGCACCAAGATTTCCTATGACGCAACCTAGTGAAATGAAAGCGAAGTCGGATAACCCTATTACGTAACCTAGCATGCACCTTCTTTTTCATTTTTGCACGAGAGGGTGTCCTAGTGAATAAGTGTGGAAAAGTGAATGGTTGTGGAGAATATGGTGGATATGGATAAGTTGTAGAAGGACAGCATGTAAACAATGAGGATGTGGGTTTAGCACAAAACTCATTCATGATGTGTGTAGGGACTGTTTCAAGTCTGAAAATGAATGTGTCAAATGCTTTTGTCTTCTGAATTATTTGTTTACTAGGTGGATTTAAAAAATTATGAAGCCTGGAAGAAGAAAAAAGGATCGAGTGCAAACTCGAGATTCCTTTGAAAGGGTGGAAGGAGGGAAGTCGAGGTGTATGTTGTGCAAAGTAGTTCTTGATAGGGTGATTCATCACCTACTCTAAGAAACTCATCGAATTCCTCATCTAGATTGGTCATATCCTCGTTACTATGATAGTCCTCTACATCTTTGAGAAAGTCATCTATCTCATCCTCATCCGTAATATGTGTATCGACTAGTGTAGGGATGGAAATGTTGGAGTCTGAACTTCCAAAGGAAAGAAATTTGGGCATATGATTATCATAGAACGTGTTGTTGAAATAATCTCGAGCAAAGCTCTCAATCATGCTAACCTCTCCATCCATAGACGAATCGGGTAACTGTGTCTTTGTTTTAAAAACATTGACTTCAACAGCAAGATGGCCAAAAGACATGGACATTGAACCATCGTGCGCAATTAATGAGTGCATTGGCAGTTGCCGGAAAGGACGCCTCTAAGATGATCGGGGACCAGTCGTTAGCGACTTCAGATCGAGGATGACAAAATCAGCCGGATAGTAAAAATCCTGAACTTTTACGTAACATTTTCGACGACACCCTTAGGATACTTAATAGACCGATCAGCTAATTGCAACGTCATTTTAGTGGGTTGCATCTCGTCTAGACCTATTTGTCTATACAAATAAAACGGGGAGTAAGTTAACACTAGCCCCTAAGTCTAATAACGCCGTCGTCAGTATAAGAATCTCCTAAGGTGCATTTATGCAATTGGGACGACTAGGGTCCTTGTACTTAACAATTCTATTATGTTCAGATAGAGTTGGGAATTGTTCTGTTAAAAAGGCGTCTTTTGGTATATTGGTCTTACGCCTAGTAGTACACAACTCCTTAAGAAACTTAACATGGTGTGGTAGCTTTTTAATAGCTTCGAGGAAAGGAAGGTTTACTGTTAGATTCTTGAAAACGTCCCTAATCTCCTCATAATTAGTATCCCTAGTTAACACGGCTAATTTTTGTGGAAACGGTGGTTTCTTTCTATATTTAGCAATAGTATCACTTGGATGTTTAACCGTGGCTTTCTGTTTCTTAGGTTGTGTTGTAACTAGTACCTCTACAGTGGTAGGCTCTTCAGTTTCTATTTTGGTATCTAGTAAAATAGCAGGTGTAGGGGCTACTGGTGAGGTACCTATAGGCATAGTTACTTTGTTATCAACCACTCTGCCAGAACGGAGAGTGGTGATGGCCTTTAGCTCACCTACATTTTTATATTCATTACTAGTATTATTGGTTACCTCAAAGGCTGTGTTTGTTGTTTTAGGATTAGGTATTTCGTGACCTGGAAACACACCTTTGGGTTGGGATTTATCTTAGGCCAACTGTTGGGTTAAATTATTAACGGATTGTAGAAGCTGTTGGTTAGATTGAGCCATGGTTTGGAAAAGTTTTTGGCTCACTTGTATGAAGGTGTCAAGACGATCCGGTTGTGTGGGCGTAGTAGTCACGGGTGGTGTGACTGGAACTATTTCACGTGAATTATTTATGGGTGGATTTTGATAGTTATTATTTACCGGAACGATACCTCTATTAGCATTATAATTATTATAACTACCTTGACTTTGTGCTTGACCTTGTCGAGGTTGCACTTGGTTGTTATAATTATTAAAATTACCCTAACCCTGTCCGTGTCGTGGTGGAGCTTGGTTAAAACTTTGTGTTGGCCTAACATATTGATTATTGTACCCGGAGGTGTGGCGTGTTGGTTATTTCTCCAACCGAAGTTGGGATTTTGTCTCCAAGGGGCGTTAGGTTCACTATTAATGGAACAAGCCTGTTCATAGGCTATAGGACAGTGGAAGTCAGGATGCTCAGGGCTCCAACAGAAACTACATGGATTTGAATTTACATTCATGACGGGAATAGGCTTTTGTTGAACCGAAATGGCCTCTACCTTTTTAGTGAGTGATTCAATTAGAGTTTTAAGCTCGGGATCATGTTTAATTTCAAACATACCAGCGGCCTTAACTGTATTAGAAGAACTAGCGGAGCGGTGGATATCGTCACTACCCCCCCCCCCCCAGTTGTTATTTCGCTTAGTTTGATCCTCTAAAAATTTATAAGCCTCCGAGGCTCCTTTGCTTAAGAAATTACCCCCATTCATTATGTCTAGGACTTCTTTATGGTGGTGTAGAAGTCCTTTGAAAAGGCACGAACTAACGTGTCTTTTCGCTAAGTTATGATGTGGACACTCTATAAGGAGATCGGTGAAACGATTCCAAGCATCTGAAAATGATTCATGAGGATTTTGTCGAAAAGAAATGAATCTTGGAAAGCATCTCATCCGTCTTTAGGGGTGGGTAAAATGTTCCATAAACAGTGAACAAGTTTAGCCCACGAGTCCCTGAGAATAAAGGCTTTGGGCAATTAACCAAACGCGCCTTATCGGGCTAAGGTGAAAGGGAATACCCTTAGTTTAATTTGTTCCGCACCAACCGTAGGATGGTGGAATGTTGTTAGGACTTGTTCAATCCTACGCGTAAGCCGATAAGGTTTTTCATGGTCTAATCCATGAAAAACGGGTAACAAATTAAAATATTTGGGGGATTCGAAATCCCCAATCGGTCCGCTAGAACGATGCAAGATTTGGGGCTATTGCTCAAGGTTTTGTAGAAGTCGAGAGAGGAGTCTCTTCTTAGTCGGGCATCAGGTCGGGGTGATGTGTGTGAAATAGTAGCTAGAGGTGTAGTGGGTGGTATACTAGATAGACTTGTTTGTTGATGTTGTTGTGTAATTACGTTCGGTGTTTTTGTTCGGCCAGACCTTAATCTCATACAAGGTTAAAACCAAACTTAGCTAAACACATCAACACTCCAAACAATTCTGATATACTAGTATAAACCTCTAACAGGAGATGCGAGGTGTGGAAGAAAGAAATACCTGATTGCGTCTTGTTTACGCGTGTTCAGTGTATATAACAAGTTAGAACACTGAAAAACTTGAAAAATCAAAGTTCGAATCAAAACTGTAGAAATCTGGAAAAATTTAGCTTAGGGCGCGGGTGCGCTCGCGATAGAAGCCTTGATCGCTCCGTGTAACTTCAAGTTCTGATGATTTAGGATGGGTCGCTCCACATGGGGCTGGTCGCTCAATGTTCAGCTTATGGGTAGGTATTCGCCTCGGCTGGATGCGCCGGTGTAATTTCTCGCGGGACTTTTCAACGATGAAACGGAAACCCACAGTATGAATCAAACAAGGGTGGGTGGGTGAAATGGGACTTTAAGAAAAGTACTTACACTACAAAAACAATGCGAAAGTGAAACTAAGATGGCAGCGGCGCCATTTGATAAAACATAAAATGAATAGTTTACCTACAAAATGAACGATAAAACTCAAAACATAAGTAAACTAAACTATATTATGTGCGAGTCTATATTTTATCAAAGATTTCTACTCTCAATCCTATGAGATATAGTGGAGTAGAGTGATTCGTTCCACTCCTAGTCCTTCCGCATGCTGTGTTCTCTACGTATAAGTATTCTTAACTCTAAAGTCTAATGAGAGATTTACGAAGTGGCAACTAGACTACGATGCAACTACCCACAAGAAGCAACTAGTCGATTATCAGAACAACTATGGGAATGCTACGTTGATTCGATGATAAGGAGTTAGAGGGGGGATTGATTCCACCTTAACTCGACTTAATCCTATTAATCGATTTAATAGAATCCGTAATTTGAACGCCCTTGAGAACAATATGGTTTCTCCTAATCCCTAATTACACATGGCATTTCTACCAATTCATAACTAGCATGTGAACGATTAAACCCATTCTCATGGTGAACTAATCGTTTCTAGATTGGAAAGGAAATTACGACGACTCTACGATAATCGGAGTCAAGCTTTCATCAAGGCTTCTCAACCCCCTAAATGGAGGTTTAGCCGAGAATCATTAAGCAATCATTTTCGATTAAATTAAAACTAAACATAATACAAAGAATTGAAATTTACTAATCTAAATTAAACAATAATTAAAATCTAATTAATAACTAAGAATTGAATAACAAGTAATAAATGAAATCAGGTCTAACACAATGTAAATGACAAGAATCGAAATTGACAAACTAGCTATTTCATTAATCAAACTAATTAAGAATAATGATTCTAAGAGTTTAATCTAAAACAAGAATTGAAATGGAACTAACTTAATTAAACTACTGAAAACTAGATCTAGAATTCTATAAATTTTTAGGTCTAACTAGCTACCATTAACTATCTACCCTATCTACCATTAACAAAGAGTGAAGCTTTGGTTTTTATACATTCAAATCCAAAAATCGTGCATGGGCTTGGAGCCATGTTTTGGGCCAGAGAATCAGGCCCAAAACCCAATTCTTTAAGTCCAAAAAGGCCTCTTCAGCTGCAGTTGCCTTCAACAGACTTTTCGTCCACTTTTGCTCCTCTGATTAGGTCAAGGCTTAGACCATTGGAAAGCTCTTTCCGACCCGGTCATTTTGACATAAGGTAGGCCCAATTCCGAGGTCTAAGTCCAAAGATACGGCCTTCGGAAGTTCTGCTGACTTTGTGTGCTGTTTCTGCCCGCGTCGACTTTTCATCTTTTGACCGGGCTTTAGAAAGGCTTTGTCTTCTTCAATCTTGGCCTTTAATCACAGAACTCCTTAGCAACCGACCTTTGCTTCTTTATCTCGCTAAAGTGGCACATTTCTGCATATAATGGACTTTGAAGCATGAAATGCATAAAAACACGTAATCAGTGTTAACTCTTAATTATTACTCACATAATTGGTCTAAAAGTATGACTGTTATAGGGTTAAAACTACAGTTTTGGGCTCTTATCAAAGGGTGCAAAATTGAAAGGTAGATTTCCAACTCTTCCATTAAAACAAGTTTGTGTGTTTGTCAAGTACATTAGAAACTTTTCCACAGCTACACTTTCTTTATGAAATGATACTTAACCCTCGCTCCTTTTATTGAGCATCAATATTTCATGATTGGCTTTGTGCATTTTTGTTTGTCATGCCTCAGTTCAATGAATCTATAATCTATTGCCGAGCTTTGCAACATAGTCCAACACCCCACACTAAATAAGTATGAGATCTTAGATGGAATGGGCTTGAGAGAATATCCACTAACCGCTATTGAAATTTTCTACACTAAGTTCGAATCGGTTAGGATTTCCCATGTGTATAGGGAAAAGAATAGAGGTAGCAAATCTCTTAGCCAATATTAGTAGTTCTATGGATAGAAATATAAATCCAGTTGAGACTTTTTATAGCTTTCCTCCACTCATGTATGACCTCTATGTAACAGTGGAGGAAGATGTTAAAAGTAAGAAGTATCAAAAATGTTAAATTAATACAGGAATCAATACAGATTGGGGTCTGTCTAATCCCTAATTGATTAAAAAAGAAAAAGATAGTATATTAGAATTACCTTACAAAAGCAACAACTACCCTTTTTTTTATAAGTTACAATCAATTCTATTTTGTAATAGTGGTGTTGCCAAAGTTAAAATAGTGATTACATTTATATCACTTGAAATTGAAACACCAATAATTGGAATTTTAAACAACTTTACTAGATTCATATTGTTCACCGTGTCAAGGTGGGAACCGGGCACAAGAACTTGGGAATGACCTCCCAGGGTTCACCAATAAACCACTAGACACCTTGTCGTCTCACTCAGAATCTCCAGCAAATTCAGATTCAATAGATTCATCACCGTATATTTTATAATCTTCACCATATTCAGAATCTTCGTCAGTAAAATCATAATCTCCGTACTGGCGTATTAATACCCTTACCACCAAAATATTTGGCTATCATATGCAAGTCTTTAAAATCAAATAAATAATCCAATTCTAGTGGTTCATGCCCCATATATACGAAGGTCTTTGGTTCTCGTCTCGTTCTTCCTTAATTTATTGCACCTCGGCCAATTAGAGTAGAACAAAAATAAGTCGGGAAATTACGGCCAAATAATCTGAAAGGCTTCAAATGCAAAACCCAATACAATTCAATCTAAAAACATAATGTTGATCAAGATCCAAAATTAATATACCAAAACAACTCCATATATATTTCTAACTAGTTTCTTGAAAAGAAATTTATAAAGAAAGATTACAAATTTCTTTGGCAGCAACAATTCTAAAATCACCAAATTGAAGTGGGTTAAATCTTGTAATCTTCAAAGAGGAGAAATCAAGAAAATTTGTAAGGTGGGAGATGTTTGATTTTGAGAAATCGGAGATTTTGTGAGATTGAAAATGGTGGGTTTTGTTTGAGGGTATTACACTTTCTCTTTTTGTTTTAAGTAAGAGAAGGGTGTGGAGAGAAGACAGTGGGTGAAAGGGAAAAAATTGTGAAGAACGTTTGCTTGTTAAAGAGGAGATGAGCCATGAATCAGTGAAGAAGAAGGGACTTTTTTTTTGAAGAAGAAGACCTCGCGTGTAATCTCTCAATCTTTTTCTCACCAGTGAATAATGTTATCTCACCAAAACCAAAGGATCCACACTATACATGGTTTTTGTGGTTTGGCAATTTATCTGGCTCACACGTTATTCATTAGTTGCAGCTAGAGGCGGTTTTGTACCAATAGGAAGATCTGCCAAGAGGTTTCGTATGCTCATTCCCCTGGTACTAGGATTTTAAAGTACTAGGGAATGAGCATAAAGTATAGCCATTTCAAAAAAATAAAATAAAATAAAGTAAATACATTTATCAGCATCATTAATTTGGTATCTATTGGATATTATGACACTGTCAAATTTTTCATGCCATTGTTTTGGCACTTGTTTCAAGCCATATAAAGACTTAATTAATTTGCATACCTTATGCCCATTCCTTGGTACTATAGTACCCTCAGGCTGCATCATATATATTTCTTCATCAAGATCACCATTCAAAAATGTAGTTTTTACATCTATTTGATGAATAAATAAATTATGAATAGCAGCTAGAGCCATTAGAACTCTTATAGAAGAAATCCTAGTTACAAGAGCATAAATATCAAAATCGTCAATGCCTTTTTTCTGTGGAAGAAACTTGAAGACCTCTATGACAGGAAGTCGGTCGGAAACAAAGTGCTGCTCATTAAGAAGTTTGCTAACACGAAGTACAAAGAAGGTTCTTCAATGTCTGAGCATCTTAATGAAGTACAGAATACCATCAATCAGTTGCACTTGATGAAGATTAATATGAGTGACGAAGTTGAGGTTTTGTTCCTATTAAACTCTCTACCCGACAATTGGGAGACGTTAGCAGTTTCTCTTAATGGAGCTGCTAAGGATGGAATCATTTCCATAGAGATGGTTACTGGGGCATTGTTGAATGAGGAGACAAGAAGGGGTTCACAAAGTAGCTCCTCTCACTCAGAGATCCTTGTCACAGAGAAGCGGGGGAGAGGTAAGAGCAGAAAATGATCTCATTCTAAAAGTGATGACAAAAGCAAATCTAGGGATGAAGCTAGAACTCCTAAGGCAGAGAGACAATGTTACTATTGTGCCACCAAGGGTCACTTCAGGTCTGAGTGTAGAATACTGAAGAGGGATGAGAAGAATAACTGTGTACATAAAGATATGGTAAAGAGGAACGGAAATACAAGCAGAGATACTACCGCACTAGTCGACGATGATCTAGTAGAATTGTGTCAGATTATGGTGAATGCTGTGTTAGTACCTCATGCGAGGATATAGAGTGGGTGATAGATATAGGAGCATCCTATCATGTCACACCGCACAGAGGATTCTTCACTACTTACAGTTGTAGTGAATTTGGTGAGGTAAAGATGGGTAACAATGGAGTCTCAAAGATTATAGGCATTGGTGATGTTCATGTAGAAATTAACTAATGTCAGCTACACCTTGACACTCAAGGATGTAAAACATGTCCCTGGCATTCGGCTAAGCCTAATTTCCGTTGGGAAGTTAGATGATGATGGCTTTCTAAACTCGTTTGGTAATGGGGTATGGAAACTAAGCAGAGGTTCCATTGTAGTAGCCAAAGGAAAGAAAATTTGCTCACTTTACAAGACACAGACTAGTTTGTGTAAAGCAGAGTTAAATGCGGCACAAAAAGAAGCTTCCTCCGAACTATGACATAAGAGACTATGTTATATGGGAGAAAAAGGCATAGAAGTTCTTGCCAAGCAAAAGGCCTTGCCAAATATCAAAGGTACGCATTTAAATATATGTACTCATTGTTTGGTAGGAAAGGAACACAGGGTGTCTTTCCAAAGATTCCCCACTCACAGAAAGGATAATGTCCTTGAGCTAGTGCACACAGATTTATGTGGTCCTATGAAAGTAAAGTCCTACGGGGGAGCTTTGTACTTCTTGACTTTCATTGATGATGCGTCAAGAAAGATATGGGCATATAGTCTGAAGACCAAGGATGAAGTGCTTAGCGTGTTCAAAACTTTCCATAGCATGGTGGATAGAGAGACAGGGAAGCCTTTGAAGTGGATTCGCTCAGATAATGGGGGTGAGTACATTAGGCCATTTGAAGAGTATTGCAGGAGTCATGAGATTCGTCATAAGCAGACCATTCTCAAGACTCCACAACAAAATGGTATAGCCGAGAGGATGAATCGTACCATTGTAGAGAGGATGAGATGCATGCTGTCTCACTCTAAGTTACCTAGCTAGAAGTTACTAGGTAGAAGCAATACGTACAGCCGTACATGTGATCAACCTATCGCCTTTGAAGCCTCTAAATAGTGATTATCCAGAGAGAGTATGATCAAGCAGAGATGTTGATTATGGATACTTGAGGGTATTTGGGTGCAGGGCAATTGTTCATATTTCAAAGGATGAGAGATCCAAGCTTGATGACAAAGCTAAGTAGTACATTTTTCTGGGTTATGGGGATGAGAAGTTTGGCTACAAACTTTATGATCCGATTAACAAGAAAATAATCTGAAGTCGAGATGTTGTGTTCTTGGAAGACCAAACCATAGCAAACTTTGAAGATGGTGAGAAACTAGAAACTTTCACTAATGATCTTGTTGATTCAAAACCAGAAGTTCCTATTATAGAAGGTGCAGAAGGCATTGAGAATGCAGAGAACCATGGGTTTGAAGCTCTTGATGATGATCTTATTGCTCATTATGGGATAGAACCTATTGAGATAGAAGATGCAGATGAAGTGCATGGACCACCACCAGAGCAAGAAGAAATGCATCCTCCTGAGGCATAAGAAAATTTGGCAAGGAGGTCCGACAGAGAGAGACAAGCTTCAACCAGGTATCCACCACATATGTATGTTTTCTATCTGATGGTGGAGAACCTATGTACTATCAAGAGGCTCTTGAAGGTACAGACAAAAAGAAGTGGTTAAAGGCCATGCATGATAAGATGGATTCTTTGCATAAGAATCACACTTATGACTTAGTTGAGAAACCAAAAGGAAGAAAAGTTCTCAAGAATAAATGAATCTACAAAGTCTAGCATGAGGAGAATAATCCACACCCAAGGTACGAAGCTCGCCTTATTGTAAAGGGATTCGGTCAAAAGAAAGGTATTGACTTTGATGAAATTTTCTTTCCTGTAGTTAAGATGACTTCTATCTATTGGGTCTGACCACAAGTATGAACCTAGAGGTTGAGAAAGTAGATGTCAAGACAGTTTTTCTTCATGGAGACCTTGAAGAAGATGTCTACATGGACCAGCCAGAGGGGTTTGAGGTCAAAAGCAAGGAGCACCTAGGATGCAAGCTGATAAAGAGTTTGTATGAGTTGAAGCAGGCACCGAGACAGTGGTACATAAGGTGATAACCGTAATAATAATAAAATCCTAATATTAATGTTAACAACACTAATACGTAATCCTACCGTTCTTACGTTTAAATCAATTCTTCTTACTCTCAAGTCATAATCATGCAATATAATGAGTAAGGATTCGTTCCACTCTTAAACCCTCAAGACTTAAATTGAATTCAACTAATCAAACCCAAAAGGAACAATGGTGAGAGTAATGATTTGATGTGAATTTTCTATTCTACCATTCCCAACAATTGAATCTAAACAAGACATAATATAAAGATTTGAACTTTATTTGTTTAAACTCAATTTGAAACTACTCATGCAATAATTGAATTAAACTAATAATGACAAATAAGTAAATCTAAGGATTTAAGCTAATAAATAAATTAAAATGAAACTAGATTATGGAGAACTAATTAACTTTAATTATCTAATAGAACAATAAGAACAAGATATGATTGAATGAATAACAACTATTTTATTTATCTAATGAATGATATTCAATGATTTAAATAACTAAGCTAAAACAAAGAATGAAACTAATTAATGGAATGAAAACTAAGTAATTAACTAATCTAGATCTAACTTTTTCTAACCCTAAACTCCATTAACATTAGCTTCCTAACCTAACTGCCATTAACAAAGAGTCAAGCTTTTGTTTTTATACTTCCAGATCCAAAAATCGTGCATGGGCTTGGAGCCATGTTTTGGGCCGGAAAATCGAGCCCAAAACCCAATTTCTTTAGTCCAAAATGGGCTCTTCAGCTATAGTTGGCTTCGATAGATGTTTCGTCCACTTCTGCTCCTCTGATTGGGCCAAGGCTTGGACCATTGGAAAGCTCTTTTCGAGCCGGTCGTTTTGACATAAGCTACTCCCAATTCCGAGATCTGAGTCCAAAGATACGGCCTTCGGAAGTTCTGCTGACTTGTGCACTATTTCTCCCCGTGTTGACTTTTCAGCTTTTGACTGGGCTTTACAAAGGCTTTGTCTCCTTGAATCTTGGCCTTTATTCACATAACTCCTTAGCAACCGACCTTTGCTCCTTTATCTCGCTAAAGTGGCACATTTCTGTACATAATAGACTTTGAAGCCTGAAATGCATAAAAACACGTAATCAGTATTAACTCTTAATTATTACTCACATAATTGGTCTAAAAGTATGATTGTTAAGGGGTTAAAACTACAGTTTTGGGCTCTTATCAAACCACCCCCAAACAGCATTTTGCTTGTCCTCAAGCAAAGATGAGAAATTAGAATAAGTGACCAAAAATGGAGTTCTATCTACTCGTTTCGCTGAGTGCGATTGCATTGACCATATGCAACAAGGCCTTAAACCACTAGGAATTCCCTAGTGGGACGATTTATATAGCCCTCGCGTGAGAGTTTTCAATTGAAGGTACTCACAAACTTCATCTATACTACAACGACTAAGAAATAAAACTATTGTTTCCTCATTCATGTCTCAACTATCTATACATCTCACTAGAAATTGAATAAGAATAACCAAGTCAAAACCTAAACTAATATATGCATAATAATCAATCATCTATGATACAAATATATATACTATGAGTAATACTATGAAATGCCTAAAGTGTTAGGTTTCTGAAAACTTCGAATAGCGTCCTTAAGTAGGCCCTCACATAAATGTCAAGACAAAAACCACTCGATTTTTCTCGCTCAAGTTTAGCTACTCCGATTGTCAAAAGTGGGCACACTTTACCTTACAATCTCAATGACAACAAGGAAGCCGGAGTCAATCAAACACATCTGCCACTTACTATCACACTAACCTATTCCTAATTAAGCTAGAGGTCTTTATTAGGTGTTGGGGGATTAGGAGATGGTTTAAGAAGGAAGGAAATGGATATTCAAAAGGACAAGTCCGAGATAATAGAGTCTTCATATTATGTAACTTAGAAAACCTTGTTATTTTCTTTTGCTTCTATACTTTGTTTCCATCCTTAGCCATATTTTTCTTTTTCTTTTCTTTGGCTTTTGACTCCCTTTTATTCTATTTTTGGAGTTTTTATTTATTTCTATTTTTTTTTTCTTTTCCTTGGATGGAAACTTCTTTTCTTTTTCTGAAGCAACTAACTAATTTTTGTTTACACAGATTTTTCTCTTCTTCTTTCTTCACTCATTCTATTCTCAGAATTATTCTAGATTGGGTAAGTTGAATTTTTTTTATTTTGTTTTGTTTTTGTAACAGGGTAAAGAAATTATGGTTTATGGAAGGCTAAAGAAAGGCTCAGAGGGGCGACTAGCGGAAAATAATTCATAGGTTTGAATTTTTGGCTATATCGATCCAAAGAGGGCCTCAATTCTCGCTTAGGATATGGCATAGTGATCAAGCAAGTGGACGTGTGATTTTTCTATCCGGATTTTACTTCTCCTTTGTATCATTTCTCAAATGTTTTGCTCATATAAGGCTTTAGGCTATATTCTCACAGGATTTGTAGAATAAGTACTCTAGCCTAGATTTCAGAAACTTACTACTAACAATCATAGATACTCATATAATATATTTATAGATAGATGCAAAGATTATTACCTACATATTAACCTAAGTTTCTAACAATTATTACGATGCAAAAGCTACATTGAGACTTCTAGATTGTTAAGAGCATAGAGAAAGAAAACAATACCAATATTCCTAAGTGTATAGCATAAACTTATTTATTTATATTTTTGAAATTTTTAACTTGAAAACAAATGCATATTATACATATCTATATCCTAACAGATGCCTTAATTACACGCGTGTTTCTATGCCCCCAAAACAAGAAGCATGCTTTGTCCTCAAAGCATTTAAATAAAGAGGGTAGAAAAATACCATGGAAATGCGTGAAATTCTGGAACATCTGCAAAACAAGGTTAGAACATACTAATATAGGAAATAAAAAAAACTGACGCAACTCTATAAGAGTTCCATCCATTATTGGGTTAACAAGAAATAAATTGCTTGGGACATAAGCAGACACTAATTGAAACTAAAAACTTACCTCCACTCCAGCGTTTACTCGTCATCCTCCTCTTCTATAAAGAAGTGAGGTTCCTTCGCGTCCTGCCATGCCATGATAATTTGCCATGCTTCACGCCATTTATCATCTATGATTGCTAACCTATTAAGCGCCACTTGGTCGGATGGGGTGTAAGGTGCAACCTGGTGAGGTTGTATCCTCTACCCTTGCCAAGTCATTGCACGGAAAGATCGGATAATACAATTGGTGGGTCTCACAATTTCGACCCCAACCCAATCCGTGAAACGGGCACAAAAAATAGGGAAGAAACATAGCATAATACGGCAAACTAAAACAGGCATAAGAAGATACTTATGCCTCATACTATGGGCTCGTGCTAAACTAGACATCAACGTTCTGGGAAGGTCATGGCACATACGTCCCGTGGCTAAAGCAAGGAAGACGCTGCAAGTGGCATCATTCACAGAAGAAAAAAATGTCATTCCCCTAAAATGTTTAGCATGATCCAAAACATAACAGTTCCTATGTTCATGGACAGGCTACCAAGGGAGACGTTATATTCCCCTTGGTCCTCGATATGGAAAATGCCTGCCCCATAAGCCTCATGCAAAAAGTCATAAGTGTAGACATGCATATTATCTACCAAATAGCATCATGGGTCTTGTATTTCAGCGGGCATGGCAAGTCCAAGAACCATAAGCGGTTCCCAGCCTACGTGTGTGATCACCTCGCGAAACCAAGCACCGTAAGTAGTGCTTTGGAACAATTCTTCGAAAGATTATTCCGGTATCAATGTAGGAGATGTCATCTCAAAATTATGGTATGAAATAGCTGCGAATGATCCGGGAACAACCCGCAGAAAAACTGGAATTATCCTGGTCTATGGAAGTCAGGCACGAGCGCTTCTACTCTACTTGAAAAGAAGCGCTCAAGATTTTGGAATTCCAGTGTTTGGTTGCCAGCGCTTTCACCACCTTGAAGTCGCTCTATACAAAAATTCTGAAAAATGTGTAGGCTGCGAGTGCGCCTCTCCTCAAGCAAGCGCAACCCGAGGTCGAGGTCTTGATTTGTGAAAATGGTGAAGAACAACGGAAATGTGGGAGTGAAAGGTGAGAGATGGAAGTTAGGTGTAGTGTGGGTTGTGAGTGTAGAATGAATGAAGTTTTTATAGGTTTTGAATTGTTAAAACGAATCGGTAGGTTGCCAAAAAGCTTTAAGGCAATTTTCGGAAACAATAAAATTTCCGAACCCGAAAACGGAAACAACTCATATTCTTGATTCTATAACAACCCTAATATTTTTTATACTGGATTTAGACTAGTAACTTCTAAACTTTCTTAGATTTCATCATACCACCACATCTAATCATAGGTATGCCAATTACGACAATATTCTCAACCTTCACTCCAAAACAAACTCTAAAATGGAGGATCTTCTACAAATCATGATAGAATAAATAATACCACCCCCAAACAACCGGGGGAAGGTGGGATTAACAATAAAATCCATGCACAATTTGAAAAGAACAACATTATATTAAAATTGAAATTCAAACAACATTTAACTACCAAATTCAAAGTTAACTACGGAATTTAACAACGTAACATCCTATCTACTAAAAATAATAAAAGACAACATCAAAACAACAAACAAAGAGAAATCTAGCTACTCTTAAAGGGAGCGAGGTGGGGATAAGAATAGGAAGTTTAGTGATCAAGCATGGAAAAACCAAACACCCCACCCCCAAACAAATTTTTGAAAACAGGTTTGTAAAAATTTGTTTTAAAACGTAGGTCTTTTAAAGTCAGATTCCCTAGACTTAAAGTGATATATATGTATTTACATGCAGTTTCCCATATATCAATAATCTAAAAAGTTGTGGGTCTTTCCACAAATAATTAATATGAAATGCACCATCAAACAGAATTAAGCACCAAGATTTCCTATGACGTAGCTTAGTGGAATGAGAGTAAAGCCTTATAGATCCAAAACCTAATCGAGCATACAGTTTCTTCTTTGTCCTCCCCTACGAAGGGATGCCAAGTAAATGAGCGTGAGAAAATTGATGGTTGTGGAAGATAATTAGGATGTGGATAATTTTGAGAAGGAAAAAATGGAAAAAATGAAAAAGTGTCAGGTGGCTTGTCCTTGGGTGTTACTTCTTCACTAGTTGGTTTTAGATAGTTATGAAGCATAGGAGAAACGCCAAGGTCAAGTACAAACTCAATGGTTCTTTGAAAAGGTAAAGGGCGAGGGACATGTGTGATGGAAGGTGAATGAGTGACATGAGGATGTGAGGTGGGTGAATGGTGTTCAACTAGTGTTCTTAGGTTTATATCATCAAAGGCCTTGAGATATGCAAGACATTCCTCAATAGGTGGGTAAGAAGAATCACTGGGATAGAGGGCAAAAAATTCTTCTTCCGTCATGGCATCAAGAGATGAATGGATGTCAATAGGAGAGAACTCGCGAGGCGGCAAAGAAGGGTCGCAAAAGAGTCGAAGGAAATCCTCCTTGATGTTATCTACGTCTAGGGAGTAGAAATTGTGATCCTTGTCTTCTTCCGTAAGAGGGGTATCTACTAGTGTGGGGACTAAAGTGTCAGCCGCACTAATGTGAGGTACAAAACTCTCAATGGACTTCACTTCCCCTTCTACAGGCAAACCTAATTGTCCTTGTGTTTGTCTAAACATGTTAACTTCTACAGAAAGATTTCCAAAAGTAAGAGTCATTGAGCCATCCCGACAATTAATTTGGGCATTGGCAGTTGCCAAGAAAGGACGCCCTAAGATGATGGGAATGGAATCATGAGCAACTTCTGTGTCAAGAATAACAAAAGTCTATTTTGGATAGTAAAAAAATCCTGAACTTTAACGAGAATATTTTCAACTACACCCTTGGGATACTTAATAGAACGATCAATTAACTGCAAAGTCATTTTGGTTGGTTGAAGTTTTGTTAGACCTAGTTGTTTATATAAATAAAAAGGGAGTAAGTTAACACTCGCCCCGTGTCTAATAAAGCAGGTTGTTATGAAGGTATCACCTAAGGTGCATTAGACTGATAGGGCGACCGTGGTCCTTGTACTTAACAATTCCGTTATGTTCGGATAAAGAGGGATATTGTTCGGATTAAGAATGCTTCGTGGGGTATGTTGGTTTTCCTCTTCTTGGTGCACAACTCTTTTAGAAACTTAGCGTGTCGTAGACTTTTTTATAGCTTCTAGAAAAGGTAGGTTTATAGTCAAATTTTTAAACACTTCCCTAATCTCATCAAAATTCTCGTCCTTTTTAAACACAACTAGTCTTTGGAGATATGGTGCTTTATCGCTATTTTTAGCGGAAGGGATAAAAGTTTTATTAGTCTTTGCTTTATCTCTAGCCGTTTTCCAACTAGGTGTCCATCTTGGAACCTCTACAGGTGTAGGGTCTTCACTTTCTATTATTGGGTCTTGTAATGTTCTCCCTTTTGGTTGTAGTTTAACTGGTACTTTTACAGTTGTAGGGTCTTCAGTTTCTATTATAGTATTTGGTATGGCATCATTTTTAGTTTGCGGGTAATCTTTAGGCATAGTCACTTGGTTATCAACTACTCATACGAGCGAAGGGCGGTAGTGACTGCACCAGTAGGTCCCCTTTGGTTTATATTACCATTACAAGAAAAATCGTTTATTTCAAAGGCGGTGTTTGTTGACTTAGGATTAGGCACTGCTTGACTTGGAAACACGCCGGTTTGGTTATTATTTTGGTTAGAAGACATGTCAATAACCTTTTGGCACAAAGACTGTATCATTTGCATCGTTTGTTTCATCATATTAGAGTTTTGATCATGCTGATTATAACACCCTGTGTTTTATATACGTATTTTTCTATTTAATTAATTAATTTAATTGTTTATTTTAAAAATTTGTCGGATTGGACTCGGGATACGTGGGCTTGGTTTTGGGCCCGAGTCGGTGTTGGGCTTGGGTTTCGGACCCAAGTATATAAACACATTGTTCTAGAGAATAGGGTTTTGAAGATAATAAAATATAAAAAATGGAGGCAGAGAAAGAAGCTGGTTTGCTGGAGAGGTGGAGCACGACGATTCGGACTAGGAAAAATCGTCGAGCTGTTAGTTAAGGTGAGTAGCTATTTTGCTATTTCACCGGATTTGTAGTTTACATATATCGGGCGATATCTTGTTTACTTTTTTTATAATCGTTCATCATCCGGTTGTATTGGACTTCGTGCCATTGGTTTTATTAAATTCTGTTTAATTTCGGATTTGGTATTAAACTGTCGAATTGGGAACTGGGATACTGTGGCGGGGTAGTTCTTTTATTTAGTTGAACTGTGGATTTTGGGTATTTGTGGGTTGATGTCGGGGTCACATGTGCAAGTGGCTGATGTGGGTGATTGGGAGGTTGTCATGGGTGCTGCCAAAGCTTGGTTGGAGGCGTTAATGGCGCCGGCGGTTGGGCTGTTGTGGGTTAAGTTTTGTTTGGATTTTTCGTGTAGTTTGAACTGTGATTTTGTATGGTGGGTTGGTCTATTGTTGGTTGTGGATGTTGGATTTGTGTGAGGGCTGTCGGAGGTGGTTGACGCCATCAATGGCGGCGCGATTTGGGCTGAAATTCGCGCTGGTGCTGGTGAGAGAGGTGGAAATCGGGTGTTGTTGGTATTGGAAGGTTGGGTTTGTCTTGGGGTTCAAAACCCAACTATTTTCCATTAGTTTGGAGGGCTGGTGGTGGTGGCATTGAACGTGGTCATGGTGGTGGAGGTCTTTGTGAAGAAGAAGAAGCCTGAAGAAGACGACCTGGTGGTCTCTCTTGGGCTTGGGCTTAGATGGTTGTTGGGCTGAAATTTCATTCAAATCTTTGGGCCGGAACTTGGTGATTTTGTTTGGGCCCTTTCTCCTATTAGTTGTTTAGGGGCCGGAACTTGGTTATTTTGTTTGGGCCAAATCTTATTTTTTTTTGCTTGGGCCGGTCCATATTAGTTTAAACTGTTTTGGACCCGTTTAATTAAGTTTTTGTTTGGGCCTTTTTCCTATTAGTTGATAACTTGTTGTGGGCCGGTTTCCTCTTATTTTGTGGACCTGTTTAATTTAAAGTTTTGGGCCCGTTTCTAATATTGCTTGGGGCCAGTCCATTGGACTTAAAATAGATCTAATTGGGTATTTGAATGTTTAGACTTTCGGGTTCTAAGGTTTGGGCTTGGCCAGTTGGGTCCGAACCGTTACCTTGGTCATGAGCCCATGAGCCATGCACCTTTGACCTTAGCCATGAACCATGGCTATGACCATGAACCTGTCGAACATGGAAACGACAGTTTGACTTTGACCAGAGTTGACTGTTGACCAGGGTTGACTTTGACCAGTTAACCCAATTTGACCTTTTAACTCGGATTATGATTTGGGTTATTAAAATAGGTCTAGGACTATTAGCATACTTGACTTTAGGCTAAGACCTCTATATATACGTGTGTATGTGTATTAACTACTATGTGATTTTTCAATATTTTATGATATGCAACGTTATGACACTAAGACATCCCTGAAATTAATAACGCGTAAATCAAAAATACAGGAATCAAGATACTCATTCGTTATCTTAAATGATATATAAAATAAAGTTCAATAATGCATAAATAAATTTACCGCACTCTTTTAGAACTCCACGACTCAAGTTTTGGATTTGAGTTTTATGACTGATGATGTCATATGTTAGGTGGGCATTTATTGAATGTGCCATAAATGGCCCATTAGCGTTATCTATGGGTATTCATTGAATGTGCCATGAATGACCCGAGTATTCATTGAATGTGCCATGAATGACCAGATTGTTTAGACTACCCTAGAGAGGAACTAAGGTATTCGCCTTGCGGGTTAGTTGTATTCCTTGAGTGTACGGGAATGTAAGGTTGGGTATTCCTTGAATGTGGCGGGAATGACCTAAGGTACATAGGTTGTGAAATATGTGTATAAGAAAAGTAATTGATTAATTAATAAGATAAATTAATTTGATTGTGCGAGTGTGCTTGGGTTTACTTTTGAATACCTATAGGATATCGACAAATGTTAGAAGTTCTAACTTTCTTTTGCAGGAGGGTAGGACTAAATAACATTTTGTGCAGGGACGCGGTCCTACCCTTATACAGCGGCGGATATCGGTAAGTTCTAATTCCGGTATTTAGATATTAAAACGAGATATTAGAATGAGTTAAGATAATAGAAGTTTTGCTTGGGAAGAACTATGCCGGGTGAGATGACGGAACTACCTGTCTTCCAAGCTGAGAATAATTAAGTTATGGGAAGATATAAAGTGATTGTTTAGATAATTAAAGTACGATAATGTTTATATGTGGTTAGTCTACTCATACCAGCAAATTCCATTTTTGCTGACCCATGTTTGCTTTGTTTTGGCAACGTGGGTGTGTTCTTGGGAACATAGGTGGAAGGCAGTGGAATTGCGGCGTGTGAGTTGGATTCTTGTCTGGAGCAGTCCGGGAGTTAATTTTTAGGTCTGTTCTTTTTGGAAGTATGTAATAGCTTAGTTCCTGTTCATATGACATGAGAATACGATGTTGAGGACCTTTTATTCTTAGAGTTTTATATGATGTTTTTGAACGGAAGATAGTCTTTAATAAAGTGATGGTTGAGAAATTTTGGAGATTTTTGTTGTTAAGATTCTTTATGATGTGGGTTTTAGGTTTTGACATGTGTTGTATCCACCCCGTCATAGCCTGGGTTTTTGGACAATTGAATATAGTGATGTTTGAGATATTTATATTTCAAATATTCATTTTTTTAATTGTTTAGAAATTCGGGCTGTGACACTGATCTTTCATCAAGTTGGAGTTTTGTTGCATAATTTGATTTTGTTTCTCCAACAAGGTCACTACTACTTTGTCTGTAGATGGTTGTATTGGAATTAAAGCTTGTTGAGCGTTCATGTCTTGATGTTGATAGTTCTGGGTTATGGGTACTAAACCTCTATTCTGGTCACCTAAGTTCCCTTGTCCTTGATGTTGAGTTAACTGGTTGAAGTGTGATGGTTGTGGTGGTGTTTGTGCATAGACAAGAGGACAATAGAAGTCGGAATGCTCAAGACTACAAATGCACATTACAACGAAAGTAGAGTTAATATAATGTTCATGACTGGAGTGGGTTGTTGTTGAACAGAGATGGCATCTACCTTTTTAGTGAGGGCATCGATAAGAGTTTTAAGCTTCGGGATCATGTTTAACCTCAAGAGAAGAAGAGGAGAGGGCCGGGAGGAATCGTTTCCTCCCCAATTGTTGTTCTTCTTAGATTGATCTTCTAAGAATTTATAAGCCTCCAAGGCTCCTTTACTAAGAAAGCTACCCCGGTCATGATATCTAGAACCTCCTTATGATAATGTGAAAGCCCCTTGAAGAAAGAACGAACAAGCGTGTCTTTCGCAAGATTATGATGTGGGCATTCAATGAGAAGATCGCTGAAACGATTCCGTGCCTCACGAAAAGGATTCATGAGGATTACGGTGAAGAAATGAATCTTGTAAAGCATTTCATCTGTCTTTAGTGGTGGGTAAAATTGTTCCATGAACAATTGAACAAGTTGAGCCCATGAGTCCACAGAGTTTGGCGTTTGGAAGTTAACCAAAGACGCTTTGCTTTGTCGGCTAGGGTGAAAGGAAACACCCTAAGTTTAACTTGATCTGGACTTACGCTAGGATGATGGAATGTAGTGAGAACTTGGTCTATCCTACGCATGTGTTGGTAAGGCTTCTCGTGGTCTAAACCATAAAAAACTGGTAACAAGTTAAATATATTAGGGGGGATTCGAAAATCCCCCACTAGGTCTGCAAGAACGATGCACGACTTAGGGCCATCGTTTAGGGCTTTATAAAAATCAGAGAGAGGAGTCTCTTGTTTTTTAACAATTGATGCAAGTGTAGTGTGTGAAATTCTAGATAGGCGTGTTGTATTTATTTCTATGAAAAACAAGCCTGATTATACTAGAATTAAAACTCCTCTGACAAAATAGGCGAAGAGTGGAATAAGGAGTACCTGAATGCCTCCTTGCTACGCGTTTGAATAGCGTCTTGTATACGCGATCTCAGTGTATTTAACAAGTTAGAAACACTGAGTAACTTGAAGACATAAAAATTTTCATTTACCTATGAAAATTGGGCTGTTCACACTGAATTTTCCCTTGAGGGCGCGAGTGCCCTCTGTTTGGGCGCGGGTGCCCTCTGTTTTGTCGAATGTCCAGTGTTTTGGGCGCGGTCGCGCTCGGTTTGGGCGTGGGTCGGACTCCAGGGTTTTCAAGTTTTAGGCCTTTTATCATACTCCAAAAAATCTGAAATTTTTACAGTAATTTGCTAAGACGTCTATCAAGCAGCCTGTAAAATTTCAAATCAATCGGAGCTATGAAAGTCCCTCTACTGCCCTTCAAAGTTTGCAAAACGGTTTTCGGACACAATACAAACAACCGAATGGTTAACCCATCAAAACAAATCCAAAAATTGCCAAATATTTAATGGAGGCTCCTGACAGATCCTAATTGTTCCTGTAAAAAGTTTAGAGCAATTGGAGTTCTACAACCTCTCCTTATTGGCTTGTGTTTCAGATATTAAGTGTTTGCAACACTGCAGAAACACACTGGAAACACTCTACTATTTAGGAGGTCAAAACAAATCAAAAACTCATCAAATTTTTACTACAAACTACTGACTTAGGATAGATACTCCTGTAAAAGTTATAGAATTTTTAGAACTCCCTAAGTAACCTTACTCGTCTGTTTTTCAAGAACATATGGTGTGAAAACTGAAATGCAGCACTGTAAAGATCGTATTTTTTTCACAAGGTAAACCAACTTTGAAAAATCTGAAAATATTCCAGTAAATCAATAACACATTAAATAATATGTATGAAAATTTTCAGAATTTTCGAAAATTTAGAAATACCTTCACCGCAGTGTTTTTCTCTGTGAATCCGCAGCCGCTATGCCTGAAATAGTGAACAGTTCCGAAAATTCAAGAAATAAGAATGAAAAATTAAAAGGGTGGGTGGGTAGAGAATGGGGGATTGCCCCTTGGATTCAAGCAATTGAATTCTTGTCATGAACTAGATTAAGATGGCAGCGGCACCATTTGATAAATGTAAAAATAGTAGAATCCTAATATCATGTTAACAACACTAATACGTAATCTTACCGTTCTTACGTTTAAATCAATTCTTCTTACTCTCAAGTCATAATCATGCAATATAATGAGTAAGGATTCGTTCTACTCTTAAACCCTCAAGACTTAAATTGAATTCAACTAATCAAACCCAAAAGGAACAATGGTGAGAGTAATGATTTGATGTGAATTTTCTATTCTACCATTCCCAACAATTGAATCTAAACAAGACATAATATAAAGATTTGAACTTTATTTGTTTAAACTCAATTTGAAACTACTCATGCAATAATTGAATTAAACTAATAATGACAAATAAGTAAATCTAAGGATTTAAGTTAATAAATAAATTAAAATGAAACTAGATTATGGAGAACTAATTAACTTTATTTATCTAATAGAACAATAAGAACAAGATATGATTGAATGAATAACAACTATTTTATTTATCTAATGAATGATATTCAATGATTTAAATAACTAAGCTAAAATAAAGAATGAAACTAATTAATGGAATGAAAACTAAGTAATTAATTAATCTAGATCTAACTTTTTCTAACCCTAAACTCCATTAACATTAGCTTCCTAACCTAACTGCCATTAACAAAGAGTCAAGCTTTTGTTTTTATACTTCCAGATCCAAAAATCGTGCATGGGCTTGGAGCCATGTTTTGGGCCGGAAAATCGAGCCCAAAACCCAATTTCTTTAGTCCAAAATGGGCTCTTCAGCTGCAGTTGGCTTCGACAAATGTTTCGTCCACTTCTGCTCCTCTGATTGGGCCAAGGCTTGGACCATTGGAAAGCTCTTTTCGAGCCAGTCGTTTTGACATAAGCTACTCCCAATTCCGAGATCTGAGTCCAAAGATACGGCCTTCGGAAGTTAAACGACTTTGTTAATCGCTTTACGCCGTGTTGACTTTTCAGCTTTTGACCGGGCTTTACAAAGGCTTTGTCTCCTTGAATCTTGGCCTTTATTCACAGAACTCCTTAGCAACCGACCTTTGCTCCTTTATCTCGCTAAAGTGGCACATTTCTGCACACAATAGACTTTGAAGCCTGAAATGCATAAAAACACGTAATCAATATTAACTCTTAATTATTACTCACATAATTGGTCTAAAAGTATGATTGTTAAGGGGTTAAAACTACAGTTTTGGGCTCTTATCATAAGGTTTGATTCCTTTATGGTGAAGCATGACTATATGAAGTCCGCTTCTGATCATTGTGTGTTTGTTCAGAAATTTCCAGATGGGGATTTCATCGTGATCTTGTTGTATGTGGATGATATGTTGATAGTTGATCAAAACATCAACAAGATATCCAAGCTGAAGAAAGACTTGAGTAAGTCCTTTGAGATGAAGGATTTGGGTCAAGCAAAGCAGATACTTGGTGTGCGGATCACTCGTGACAGAAAGAGTGGGAACTTATGACTTTCTTAAGAAAGCTACATTGAGAAGGTGTTGAAGAGATTAAACATGGATTAAGCGAAGACAGTTAGTTGTCCTTAGTGGCCAGTTCTGCATAACCAAAGATATGTGTCCAAAGGGTGAGCATGAGCAGAGTCAAATGGAAAAAATTCCTTATGCATTCGTAATGGGTAGCTTGATGTATGCAATGATGTGTACAAGACCAGATATTGCTTTTGTTGTTGGTGCTGTAAGCCGTTTTCTATCAAATTCGGGTAAAATGCATTTGGAAGGTGTTAAGTGGATATTGAGATATCTCAAGGGCACTTCCAAAGTGTGTTTGTGTTTTGGTGGGAGTAAGACCTTGCTTGAAGGCTACACTGATACAGATATGGCAGGTGATGTTGACTCTATGAAGTCCACCTCCGGTTATCTGTTTACTTTGGCAGGGGGAGCAATTTCTTGACAATCTAAGTTGCAAAAGTGTGTTGCCTTCTCCATTATAGAAGCTAAGTATATTGTAGCCATAAAGTGTTGCAAAGAGATGCTATGGATGAAGAGGTTCTTCGATGAACTAGGACTTAAGCAGAAATAATTTGTAGTTTTATGTGACAGTCAGAGCACCATCCATTTGAGCAAGAATCTGAGTTTTTATGCTAGATCCACGCACATACATGTGCATTATCATTGGATTAGAGAAGTTCTCGAAGATAAGCATTTGTGCATTGAGAAGATCCATACCGACAAGAACGGGTCAGATATGATAACCAAAGTCATACCAAAAGGTAAGTTTGATGTCTGTTGTGCTACCGCCGGAATGGTAGCACACTCCTCTTGTTGATTTGGGAATGCTTGGAGGTATCCCCCTTCACTGTTCGGAAGAGGGAGATTGTTGTAGTTATCCTTCACATGAGGATGAGGAAGAAGTTGGAGGAATAGGTACAATTAGATACGAGAAGAAGTCGGAGCCGCGCATCGCTCGACTTTAGCCTGCTTCAAGGGCGCGGCGCCTTGCCGTGAAAAAGGACTTAGTTTTTTCACGATAGGTGTTTTACTAGAATTTGAGTTTGAGGAAAATAAGAGAGCGTGCACGCGCTCAATTTTGCCTTGCCGAGAGCACGCCCGCGCTCATGTCTAATTTTTTTAGAATTCTATTTTTACAGAAACCGCGAGATTGCAATTTTGTATAAATACAGAACTAGGTTTTGGAAAACCTAAGTCACGAAACAGAAATCCAATTTTGAGAGAGATCAAAATTGAGAGAGAACCTTTGCATCCAGAAAAACTTGTAAGGAGAGAGGAGTGATCTAGTAAGGTGGAGAGACTTGAGAAAAGTGATTGTAATCTTCCTTCCCACACTTATAAAAGGATTGGCTATTGTGGAAGTAGGCATCATTGGCCGAACCACGTTACACCTTTGTATTGTAGTATGCTTTATTTTTCTTTGCATTATTATTTCTTGTTTGTGATAGTTGTTGATTGCTTAGAGAGTTGGGCTTGCTAGATAGGTTGTAGTTAAAGTTTAGATTTTTTTATTGGAGTAGAAGATTGTCCAAATATAAGTTATCTTAGAGGGGATCGATTGGTATCGTTGTCCCCAACAAATACATGCTACTACACAGGCCCTTAAGCTTATTTGAAATATCAATGTCAATTGCAGTAGCAAAACCCCATGGAGGCCTGTTCCAAATAGTGTAAATTTTCTTTTTCGCTTCTTTCTCACTTCTAACAATCTCTGCTCGTAAAAGTCCATGGCATTTGGTTGATCGTAAGTTAGACTTTTTACGTTGATTATCCAATGATTCTAGCATTATTGCAATTTGAGTTGCATTCTGAAAGAAAATGATAACTGAAGAGATCATCAAGTCAGTGATTCTGGTCTTCGGAACAAAACAAGCGTTTAATTGCACACTAGGATCCTAGCATCATATGAGCAATGTCTTCATCATAAGACGCAACTCCGGGCAAATCTTTTAACCTTTAATGCAGTATCATCATCAACTTGAGCTTCAAAACCAAGGAGTTTGCCACAAGATACAAGGTAAATTTTCAATTTTGCTTCTTCCCTGCTTGGAACAACACTAGCTAGAATCTCAAGATAATAATCATACAACGCTTGCTCCATAACAAAAAAATAAATTGCTCTTTATCAAAGTAAAAAGCTAGTGATTTTTATATCAGCATCCAAGGGATTCCGGCTCCTCATCAACCACATAAAAGAACCTTTCAACCCTTTGAGGAGGTATCCATTCACCGTCGCAATCACCCCGTATAGTAGTAGTGGTAGTAGTAGTTATAGTGGTAGTGGTAGTACTGACGTTGTTGGTTTTCGGATTATTGAAGAAGCTTGATTTTGAGCGGATGTTAATGAAGAGAGAAGAAGCCGAGTGTCGATGGTTCGCTGATTAAGTGAGCGGAGCAAAAGTTTCAGCTGATGTAGTTTGGTAGGTTTATGTCTGTCTGTTCTCAATCTCTCACCTTCTCTATCTCTCTCCCTCTCCCTCCTTTACTCTCTCCGCTCACGCCCTCACTGCAGTATATACTCGTGTAAAGGTTTGGCAAAAAAAAAAGAATCTTCATAAATAGAAACACATTATCCTTATTGGAATGGGCTCATTACCAAAACGAATGGGCTTGAGAGTTGCAAAAATTAAAGTCCAATACCCTCCCTCGAAATTCTCTACACTTAGAGCATTTGCAATGCAGGTGATAGAGAGGGGGTAGTGATAATTATCACCTACTTGGGTCCAAAACTGCTGTGCAATGCAGGGTGATAATGAAGGTGATAATTATCCCCAGTTCAAAACGAGGTGAAACCAACCACCGAGTTTATCACGACTTGTTAACCGGACGGGATGTTGGATTCCGCGTGCGGATTACAAAACTCACCGGACGGAATCCAACATCCGTCCGAGTCCTAACGGCTACCAACGGTCAAAAGTCGAACGGTCAAAAAGCGGTCAAAATAAAAACTTTGGTATATATACAACATTTGTTTCATTTCAACTCACACTTCCAACAATCATATATCATATTTCTTCTTCTTTAAAATCAGTTCTTAAAAAAACCAAATATCAAATGGCATCAACTCAAGCATCTCAAGCAAGTGGTAGCACTCAAGCAAAAGCAAGAGCTCACTTTAGCATGTCCGATGATCAAGCTCTATGTCTTGCTTGGATAAAAATTAGTGAAGACTCTATTGTTGGTGCTTTCCAAAATGCAAAAGGATTTTGGAATCGTGTAACAAACGAGTTCAATCAAGCCGTGGGTCGGATAGGTCTCGATTCAATTAGCGGAAGGTGGAAATATATTTCAAAAATGATGAACAAATTTGTTGCAATTGTGAATGCGGTGGAGGCTCGACATGCAAGTGGTACAACAATACAAAGCCGGGTAATTACAACGTTGTCAATTTGGAATTTATTGATTATCTTAGTCTTAGTCTAATTATTTCCGTCTTCGTCTAATTATCTTAGTGTATTTATTATTTCTATTTTAGTTTTAGTCTAATTATTATCTTAGTCTAATTATTATTGCAGTTTAATTATCTTAGTCCTAGTGATTATTTTAGTCTAATTACCACCATTTTTTTTTTTAGTTGTCCGAGGCAAGGATGACGTACCAACTACAAGAAAAATCGGCTTTTTCACTTGATCATTGTTACGTTATACTCAAGGATAATCCAAAGTGGAGTAACGTTTTTGAGGCAAGGTCAAGCCGCCCCACAAAGGGAAAAGGTCGCAAAAATGATGGTGAAGATTCAACTTCTAATTCACCAAGTGTTGGTGGAGTTGAATTGGAGGGTTCTCAAGAAATAGAGCGTCCAAAAGAAATGGAGCCGCCCTCTTGGATCGAAGAAAGCCAAGTCCAAAAGGAACCAAGAAAAATCATTTGGTATGTTGGAGGGTTACTTTACACGTTTAGAGGATACATTTGCACTGGGATGCAAATGAAAACACAAAATGCTTAGAACTTAGGGAAAGGGAACTTGCATATGGTCAAAGAACTGTGATGGCAAGAGAAGAAAAAAAAAAATCGATTCAAGCAGAAAAAATCAGGTTCAATTGGAAAAAATCGCTTCAAAAGATGCAATATGAAGCTAAGATTTTAGCGACCGATACAAGTGTCCTCCATCCCGATGCACCGCTTTTATAATCGAGCAACAACAAGCTGAAATACGTCTTTGAATGGGGAAGGGCTAGAGGTGGTTCTAGCTCTAACTAAGCTTATGTATTTTAATTATCTAGTATTTTATTTTAATTAAAGCACTATGTATTTTAATTAATGCACTATGTATTTTAATTTCCTTTGTCTTTTAATTAATGCACTATGTATTTTAATTTCATTGTATTTTTAATTAATGAACTATGTATTTTTATCTAACTGTTTTTTTTTTAATTAATGCACTATGTATGTTCTGTCCAATATAATTATTTTCATAGAAATACAATTACCAATCAAATTAAAATACATTGTAATATAGTTCATTAAAATACAACTGATTAAATACGTTGGAACTACATAGGAAATACATTAGGAAATACATAGGAAATACGTTGGAACTTAATAGTTCACGTTAGGAAATACATAGGAAATACGTTGGAACTTAATAGTTCACGTTAGGAAATACATAGGAAATACATTTTCATTTCCATTTTAATTTTCGCCTCCTTCTCCCTCATCTGGATCCGACCAATTTGGATCATAAATTGGTACCGGATCTGCTGTTTCTTCAATGCCAGTCCAATTAAAAACATGTTCAACTAAGTCCTTTTGAAGATTAGTATGTGTAACTTCATTTCTGATCTTATTTCTTGCTTCAATCATCGATAGACAAAATGAAAACCATCATCTTCCCCGAAAAGAGCAGGTATTGTTTCTTTCCTCGACCTTTCCAATTCCAAACTCCACTTTCACGCGTTCATTCTCAACAATCATATTATGCATTATAATGCATGCCTTCATTATATCTCCAAGAACAACAACACTATGACAACGCCGCGGAAGCCTTAACAATATGCCATCGTGCGCAAAACTCCAAGCGTCCTTTCAACATCCTTTCTTGCGGCTTCTTGGCGTTGAGTAAAGATCTTTTCATGCTTATTTCTTGGATAACGAATGGCTTGAACAAATGTGCCCCATTTTGGGTAAATACCATCAGCAAGATAATATCCCATATCATAGTCATTACCATTCACATTAAATGCAACAGCAGGAGCCTCACCTTGCTCTAATGATTCAAAAACATGAGAACGATGAAGCACGCGTTAATGTCATTATCGCGAACTGGTAGGCGAAGAAGCAATGCGGATCAACAATGTTTGTATGCAGCGGCTTCAAGTATCAAAGTTGGTTCCTTCTTGTACCCTACATGTGTTCCAGCCCATCCACTTGGGCAATTCTTCCACACCCAGTGCATACAGTCGATTGATCCAAGCATTCTGGAAAACCCCCTTTGCATTTTCAGCTAATATCCTAGCGATTAATGCGCCTCACTTGGTCGTCTCAAGTACTCTTCCTCAAAGCGCCGTGATAATTGCCTTGCACCAACGCTTCATAGATACATTTCTTTGTGGAATCTCCAATTTGTAAATACTCATCCGTTGAATCGGAAGAACAACCGGTTGCTAATTGTGCAAGCTGCAGCTAGTCCCTTTTGTAACCCGAAATTGCTTGCCGACCCAATCCATCCACCTTGTCTTTAAAGTAATCATCGAATGATGATGCAGCGGTATGCAACATATACATAAAAAGCTCTCTTGTCATCCGTACCTTCGTCTAAACTTATGAGGGAGGCCACCTACAAGGTGTTGTGAAGTAATCCCTCATTATCTTTTGTTTCTTGAAATCACCACCATCTCTAAGCGTGTACTCTACGCCTGCCCGCCGAGATCCACGGCGTTTATGCGTATCCACATCTTCAATTTCAATGGCTGCTTGAGTCATTAATGCCCCAAAGATGGATAATAACTGCTGCAACCTCCTCCTCCTCCTTAGCCTCATCATATCATTATGCTCATCTCTTTTCTTTCCATGTAGTCATCTTATTGAAGTACCGTAAGGAAACGACCGGTGAAACCCGAGGAAGGCGAACTATTACTACTAGATCCTCCCCATAACCTTTGGTTATATGTAATTCTTTCTTCTCTAGACATTTTTCCTATTTTTAGCTTGGTTGTGGGGAAGAAGATGGCTATGTTGTTTGTTTGATATAAAAGATAGAAGAGTAAAAGCGAAATATGAAAGGTAAGGTCACATATGATAAGGTCACATGTGATACTTTGATTTTGGTCCACTTACCAATTGACAACACATTTTATTAGATTTTTGTTCACTCTCCAAGTGACAACACATTGTATCAAATGTCTATCCATGTACCCTCAATAATTCCAAATGGGCCACCATCCATAATTGCATTGTTTGGAATAGTAAAATGTGCAAATGAGGAGGGCTTAAAAACCGACGGGATGTTACATTCCGTCTCGGTCTAAAAACCGGACGGGATGTTACATTCCGTCTCGGTATCCCCATACACTATTCTGTCGAAACACCTCGAGGAACCAAACCACCGCAAAATGAGTGATATTCCAAACTAAAAATTTTTGTTTCAACAATGACGAGGAAATGAGTGAAACAAATGTGAAACGAAGCGAAGCGAATGTTCCATTTTTGGAAACATCTGAACTTATAAGTTTTAATTTTTTTTTTTTGGCCATAACCTCATTTGTTTTATTGACATATTCATATAAAAACCTGCTAATATACTTTGAAAATAATAAAGAAGACAAACAACAATCATGAACAACACCCAAGTCTAACACGAAACTTCGGTCAAAAACTAACTTATAATTTCTTAAAAATTGGACATAACCTCCTTTGTTTAATGACATATTCATATCCAAAACTCATCAAAGAAAAACCGCTAATCAAAAATTCATTACAAACAACAATCCCAAACGCCATAAGACAAGTAATTTACGGTTATTACAAAAAGCATAGAAAATATCTCCATCGAGACCTCCTCCCCACGAAGGCCGGTCGAAGAGCTCTCCCCCCACGTCGTTGTCGCCTCTCGGTTGAGCTTGAGCTTGAGGTACTCCACTTCCGGCATTCTCCAACTCTTGCACACGTCTCGAAGCTCCAAAGTTCGATTACGTTCTTCTTGTAAAAGTTCAAAACTGCGACGAGAGGACTCCATGAAGGACTCGCGATGGCATAAGAGAGAGAGCTGTAGTTAAGGAGCTCGACCTTACTTCATCTGTTTAACAAAACAAATGCAAGTTAGGGGTTATAGTGAATACTAATAATAACAAATCATAAATAAATTCAAATCATACTAACCTCGGGCTACTTTCGGAATCGTGACAAATCTGCTACCAACTGCGGCATCTAGGTGGAATAGGTATTCTCATATCTTGCCCCCGAAGTAATCATGCTCCAATGCCAAAGGTCATCATCATCAAATATCTGTGGAGTTCTTTGCGGCATCTGAATATCATGAAACACCACGGAGGCGGGTGTGGCAACTCCACTCCTCTGGGAAATGAATGTCGGGCCTCAATGCTCCGAAGTAACCCCTTCAAAATTGGTGCCCGGTATAGCGCACCTAGCAAGAGACCTCGACCAACCCTCTTCCAATATAAGTCATAGTAAGCCGTAAAACTGAAAGCTGATCGCGTCGGCCACTCATTTGGGTTTGCTCTATAGTGTGAAAGAACGGCCGGGGAAGAATATCGAGGTTTGTCATATCCATAGGTGGTGGGTAAGGTATAACAATCTCTCCGGATACTTGCCGCCAACATCGTCCCCAAGGTACCATGCGGTGGATCGACCCCTATAAGTATCATTCTGAGAAAGAAACCTTGCTCTATGACACATATATGATAGTCACGGTACTCATCTGTTCTCTGGAACATCCGGAATATCCGCGATAAAGGGTCCGAAAGATGAAGGACTTCGCCCGGGGTTGCCACTTTCAATTCGACTAGCTCTAAAAGCTCAATCTGGCGACGAGTGTTATGAATATTATGTGATAGGTCCCCATACCCCCCTGCCTCTGATGAAGCCCCCATGCTTGAATACGTGGAATCAGGTCATGAGTCTCATCCTCTTCCAACCTCTTCAACACGGGATGCATCACCACGAAAATGCTGCATTACCACCAATCTTCATCATCAATAGATAAAATACAATATCAATATATATATAAACATGTCAACATTAATAATTAGATAAATAAATGAAATGAAACAATAACTTAATAAATAAGACTTACGGTATAATCCAAACAAAGCCGCGACAAATATCCTTCGCGAGGTCTAGCCCGTAGTAAAGGTATGCTAAGATGGATTGACCCGGTCATAATCCCACATCCTCTCTACGTAGAGAGGTGGCCATCCACCGATCGTAAATAACTATCGGCATATCCAAATAATACCGCACCAACAAAGTAGAAGAGGAAGGCGCGTACATACTCGTGGATCGACTCCTCACCAATATGATAGTCTTTTCGGCTTCTCCTTGAGTCTATTCAAATATCTCGCCGTAAAACCAACTCATATTTATAGCTCCTCCCTTAAACCGCTTTCGGCCGATAATCTCAAAAACTTCGTCTTGCTCATCATCTTCAACCAAATCAAAACATTCAAAGAAACTCATCGCCGTAGTAAAACCTCTAAAGTTTCATCAAAGGAACGGCATCTCCATAACCAATTGGGATACCCGTGAGCATTGTGAAATCAAGAGGGGTAATCCCAAGCTCACCCCATGGGAAATGAAAAATGTGTGGGTAGTTGGCCACCACCGCTCAACTATCCCAAACAACAACGCTGATCATTTTGTCCCAAATTACAATTAAAAAAACTCCCAAATGGTGTGGCGGATATAATATCGATAATCGTGACAAAATTAGGATCCCGTTTTGATTTCATACAACGCCACCCACGACACAACATTTGAAAGTGCACAACGCACTTTCCATAAGTGTACTTCCTACATTCAACAAACACGCACCAATACGATAAAATTCAAACTAAAATAAACTAATATAAACTAATACAAATTCAAACTAAAATAATAACGACAAATTCAAACTAAAATAAACTAATATAAACTAATACAAATTCAAACTAAAATAATAACGACAAATTCAAACTAAAATAAACTAATATAAACTAATACAAATTCAAACTAAAATAATACGACAAATTCAAACTAAAAATAAACTAATATAAACTAATACAAATTCAAACTAAAAATAATACGACAAATTCAAACTAAAATAAACTAATATAAACTAATACAAATTCAAACTAAAAAATAATCGACAAATTCAAACAACAACAAACTTGATATAAACTAACATAAAAATAATAATTAATTAAAAAAAAAAAATCAAAACTTACTTGAGATTCGCCACTCGATTTGCTAATGTGGGACCGATGTTGACGCTAATGGTGGGTGGTCCTCGATTTCACAACGCGGTGGAAAATTAAACCCAAGTTCAATTTCGTCCTCCTCGCCCACATTACGCGTTCTCGACGACGATCCTTTTTGCCCCTTTTTTTTGGAAATTTTGACATTTCCAAACCATCGGGAATGCTCTTGATGTGGTGAGGTTGGTGGGGATGGGTTGGGGGATGGAGAAGTCATTATGAATGGAAATTTGTGTTCAAAGGTTGTGAATGGAGGCTACAAAATCGGAATTTTGGCTGGAAATGAAGTGAAAATGGAGCCTGTTCGCGTCTGTTGGTATTGAGCCATCAGACGGGATGTTACATCCCGTCTCGTTATAAAATATCAGACGGGATGTTACATTCCGTCTCGATATAAAAACTCAGGGCGGAATCTAACATCCCGTCCGAGATGTTTTTTTATCACCTTTGCATTGCACAGCTTCACCTTGTTTATCACCGGGTTGGTGATAGAGGGGGTGAAAAGTGAGGAGGTGGCGGTGATAGAGGGGGTGAAAGTTATGACTTGCATTGCAAATGCTCTTAAAAAAACCCTTGGCTTCCCCAACACGTCAACCCCCTCACTCTTCACTAGTTCATGAGTTAAACAAAAATAAAACATCGGCAATCACTTCACTGAGAGAGAGAGAGAGAGAGAGAGATATGGAAATAGCTTTCGAACTACAAATGGAAGAAGCGCTAACAGACTCACTCCTCGTCCAACCCCAACTAGCCATAAACCAAAACCGGTCCACTCCTCCTATTCCCATCGACCCACACACCGTACAACTCCTCTCCCAATACGAACGCGAACAACAAGACTTTCAAAACACGCAACGCGAACTATTAAAAATACGCAACGACCTCAAATGTCGCGTGCACGACCAAACCTTCGCGCGCAAACTTCTCCGTATTCCCGAACGCGAATGGCGAAACTACGGTGACAATATAGAAAAGCCCTTTAATAACAAAGGGGCTTCTTCATCATCATCATCTTCTGGAGATGATAGGACTGGTGGGGTGGAAGTGTTTAGATTGTATTTTAAGGGGTTGTTTAGGAATAGTGGAAGAAATGGTGCTGAGATAGCGGGGATTGGTGCGGCGATATGTGATCCTGAGGGGAATGTGATATTGAATGTACAGAAAGGATTGATTGGGGATTGGAAGAGTGATTGGGATGTGGAGAATTTGCAGTTGAAAGTTGAGTTGAAAGCTTTGATTGAAGGTTTGAATGCTGCTTTGAGTTTGGATATTAAGAGGATTGATTGTTTTTGTGATTACCACCCGCTTTACCAATATGTGAGTTTTTTTTTAATACTTTTATATAATGAATGTGTTACTTGCTTTTACTTGTTTTAAAGATTCAGTTTAGAATTACTAGTACTTGCCATTTGGAATATGAACCCTTCGTGTTTTTATCTATTAATGTTGAGTAGCTTTTCAATAGATAGACAACACCAACCCCTTTTCTCTGTATTGCATCCAATTCAAAACGTTGAATACCAAGTGGCAGGCCAGGTGTGAGCTAACGAGATGAATTAGAGTTCATCTTGGCAATTGCTTCGAGCTTGCTCTTTGTTGGTGGTGACAGAGAGGCCAGAGGTGATCTGAAAGGACCAATGATACTGGTATGTGGCGAAAACTGTCCACAGGCTAAGGGGTGGAGGTGGACATAGGTGGCAGAAACCTTCCCCTGCCCAATGAATGGCCTAAGAAACAGTATACCTGTGGATGAAGAGATGGAACCTTTCTAATGAATGGCCTAAGAAGTTGTTTTTCTTGTGAATGAAGAGATGGAACCTTTCTCCACCAATGAATGGCCTAAGAAGCAGTATTCATGTGGATGAAGAGATGGAACCTCTCCCTGTAAATGAATGGCCTAAGAGGCAGTCAAAATCTGATATTCGGGATCTTTTTCTTTTCCATCCTTTAATAAGTCTACGCATAGCGTCATAGCATATTGGAAGCGTTTGGGAATAATCTTATTATTATTGACTTGCGGGTAAAGACTCAGTGTCTAGTGGAGCGATAAGTAGTTGAGCTCTTTGGAATGAAAGTATTAGGAAGTTGTTTGAACATGAGGAAAGGAACATCCAACAGATAATTTATACTGTCAGACTGGTGCTATTCAAGTGGGCAATGAGAAGCTTTTAGTTGTCTTTCGAAGATACTGAATGGATGGTTATCTTGATGCAAATAAATGAACGGTGAGTGAGTTAATGGGTGCCAACCTAGTTATGTCTTAGTTATTTTGCAGATGCCTATTAACCCCTCTTTTTTGTACTGATGTACTAGGATTTCCTAAAACATTGAAATTTTATTGTCAATAAAGTGAAAATTCAGAATGCTATCTGAATTGTTAATCACTGATGTAGACATCTCTTTTCCCTTCAATAGATTCTAACAACACCCCCCCCCCACCCCGCAGAAACTGCTGTTAGCTTCAATGTCAGTACAAGAATATGAACATAACGGGATAACTTTGCGTCCCAAACTTTCAGCCTTACTGCTTTATTGTTTCTTAGAAGCATGGCTCCTACCCTTAATAGATAATACTTTTGATAGATTGACACAAGAGCTTGATAGGATTTCAAACCAGCTACTTATCTAAAGTGAAATTATTATCTCTTTTCAGCTTTTACTTAATTTACTTTACTTCCTGGCAGACCCACTCACAGAGGAGAATCACACATGCTCTCATTCAGACACAGACAGAGGCAAACAAAAGAAAATAACAGTAGTAGTATGTAACAAGGGTAAAAAATTCACTCAAAAGATTGACTAAAAATAAAATGTTACACCCACCCCATTAATACGAATTTGTGGTTGGATGTTAAGAGGATTAATGACTTTTGTGATTGTCACCACATTTATTTTGTATTGTAAATAGTGTTATGTTATTTTCAGTTTGGAAACTCTTTTGTTCTATACCACCTTATCTTGTCATTTGTGCTTGGAGAATTTCCTAAAACAGATCGCATACTAGTTTCACAAAAAAAGATGAATTGAAATGTACATAGGGTAGGGTTGACATTCAAGGCTGTCTATGGACGATTACCAAATATTTGGGTTTATGGCGCTAAGTCTGGCTCGTTTCAAGGAAGAAATGGACCATTTTGTTCATAACATAACATGGGTCAGCAGCAGCCCATGATTCTCTTTTCAGCACCACCTGAACGGATCAAATGGCCTCATGTCAATTGCCCACTTGACCAGACTGACTTCCTCGCCAACCATTTTGCTTTCAAAGAAGTTTCTTTCTTTGAGTAGATTGAATATATACGGAACCAAACCAAGGTCTACTAAAGAAGAAAAAGATACTTGAAGCTCAATGCTAATTTGGTAGATCTAGGTTCCTAAGATGGTAAGGTGAATAGACAAGGAAAAGAAGGGTTATATTTCTTAGAGATTGAAAAGGTGTCCACCCAATAGTTTCTCAAGAAATGAAAAGAATAAGTAGTGCTTTAAAAGCGTGGTGCCTTTACCGTATGGAGTGTTTGTGGGTCCAGTTGGCACTAGTGTAGACTCGCAGCATAGCATGAGTGTAGAATTTTCCTCTAACAAAATGCTTAGCTCTGACTACTTCTAGAAGAAGTTCTTTCTATGCTGTTATGTACCAGGAGGTGAATGTTGTCGAGAGCAACATAAGATTTAAAATGAAACAAGAACAATGAATTCAGTATGAAACTCATATGTAGCTTTGGCTAAACAAAAGGATAGGATCATATCAGTATATGACTGTTCTTGGAACTGGGAAAACCATTGTAACCTTTCTTACAAAAGATATGGTCTAAGTTCACCTTTTGTGCTGGCTGGTGTATCTCAAAAGCACATAGACAATTGGTCACTTTAGGATGAGGTGATATGATGTTTCTAATTTATGCTCAGTTTGCAATAACTGGGAAGAATATGTCTTATCATTTTCTTATCTCATGTCAAGATCCTTTTTCGATTAACTCCATAGCAGTAAAAAATTGTTATACCCCTATATTTAGACTAAGTATTCATCCAAAGGTATTCTAGTCGCCAAGTGAAGTGGCGTACAGGTTCATTATCCTTTTCTCGCTCCTTTATTATCGCCTCATCCACTTTTCTTCAACAATCAAATTTCAATTCTCACACGCCACATGTTATGGTGTGACTCCACTGCTATCCTCCATTCTCACCCTCGTTGTAATGTTTCACTATAGCAATATAACTACTTTTGGGTTGTCAGTTTGATCATTTGATGAATGGTTGGAGGTTGGTTCCACCAAATATAAAGGACGATTGGAGTTGGCCTTAGTAAGTGTTTGCCCGATCTCATAGCATATTGTAAGCTATGCTGGAAGGGAAGTATTAGGAGGGTGTTTGAACATGAGATCATGAGGAAAGGAATGTCCAAAACATAATTTACAATGTGAAAGTGGTGCTATTTGAGTGGGCTTAACCTAGCTTTTACTTGGCTAAAGTTCCAAGATGTTGGATGTGATTTGGGGGGTTTTGTACTCTGATTTCTGTACAGTGTGTGTGTGTGTGTGTGTGTGGCTGTTTGGGGGGGTGGGGGTGGGGGGAGACTACTTACCCCTGTCTTGTTATGATGTACTCAATGTTAGCAATTTCGGATAAAATGTCGGAAAAACGGTGAATCAATCAGTTTTTCAGGAAAAAGAAACGGCATCAAAATAATAACATAGGGTCGGAATCTAATAATTTCAAAATTTGGTCAAAATTCATTGGAATTTCATTTTTTTTTGAGCTGTTAGAATTTGGACTATTCTGAAGTGGTGAATAATGGATGTACTATGTTTTCCTTAACCAATGAGATTTTATTTTTTCAATAATAAAAAACAGAAAATTATCTGGATTCTGTATTGTTAATCACCAGTGTTGACATTTCTCTTCCAAACAATAGTTGTCCCTTCCACTCTGCCAGTGTATCAGTCATTTTACCCCCCACTGCCCCCAAGCACTGTTTACCTACACTATTAGGCAATGAACTTCAATGGGAGTGCAAGCATATAAAGGTAATTGGCTAACTTTACATCCAATTTTTATTTTTGGCTGAGATCTAACTTTGCATCCATTCTTTCAGCCTTCTTTAGTGTTTCATGGAACCATGGCTCCTACAATTAATGAAGTATAATATTTATAGATTGAAACAAGACTACTGAACCAGCCACACCTTTAAAGGAAAAGTATTGTATCATTTCTTGTTTTTGTTAATGAATTTGCATTCTGGAAGAACCCATTCAAAGAGGAGAATTACACACATGCACACATACACTCACAGTCAAACGTAAACAGAAGAGAATGAGATTGGTAGTACAATAACTAGTTCACTTCATTAAGGATAACAAGTCGCTCAAAAAACAAAAAAACAAAAGAACAAACTGTTTCAGGTACTGTGCTGAGGTTTACATGTAAGACATCTGATTGAGGAGAGATACATTTTGACTTGAGCAGTTTTTCCAGTGTCATTATTGTGTGGGAAACTATTGAAATTTTAAAGAGTGAAAAGATAAAATTCATCGAAGAAACTTCCGTATTGGTAACTGAGATGTGTTAGCTGTTTAACTGTTGTATCTACCTTAATTTATTCTGCAAACTGGATATGTAAGTCTGCAGTATCCTACTTTATTGTTTTTGTAACACTATTTGCAGAGATTGTATGCTTCTAATTCCTTTTTTTATTTTTTGATAAATATGCATCTTATTCATATGAGAAGAAAGAAAGAAAAAAGTGAGTAAGAGACTCACCAATACAAGGAGGTGTTTAACAAAAAACATAGAAGTGGAAAATCCTAGCTAAGAAACACCTGAAATAACAGATCCCCACTCTAACATTAAGTTCCCAAAACAGTAGCCCCTTCTCTCCGAAAGCATCGATGTCCAAAGCCACAAGTTTGCTTTAATGTTACGAATAGTGGTTTCAATAAATGCGGGCTTGCTGTTAAAGATGGCATCGTTCCTTGTTCTCCAGATAGCCCACCACGTGGCATAAGGAACTAAAGGCCAAATGTATTTCCCATAGGCTGTAGTATTTGGCGACACCCAACTATGAAGGCACGAGATTACTGAATGAGGGCAGATAGCCTGGTTGATATCAGTGCCCACTGGTTGTAGTATGTTTTGCCACACGCCTTTACTGAAGCTGCAGTGTAGCATAAGGTTCTAATTCCTTAGAACCTTATCAATGCCCACTGGTTGTAGTATGTATGCTTCTAATTCCTTAGAACACTGTTATTCTTGATTGTCTTTTTCCTATATTAATATTTACATTTTCTTTTTCTTTCGAGGTGTACGTTTATATTAGTAATCTTAGTGGATGTATTCTGAACAGATTACACAGAGGTGGCTTGTACATCAACAGAGGATTGGAACTGTAGTGGATCAGGTATGCTTGCTTCAGAGAAAATTTGACCGATCTCGTACGTTCCATGTGGCAAGGAAGGATGTTAAGTTTGCATTTCAACTGGCACGGGGTGCAATAGATTCTCAAATCACCAGGTCTGCTGAATCTAGTCATGCTAGAAAGTTGAAGGAGACTTGCAACATCTGTTTAGAAGAAATTGATGTAGATCAAATGTTTGCTGTTGATGGTTGCTTGCACCGCTACTGCCTATCTTGCATGAAACAGCATGTTGAAGTGAAATTACTTCATGGCGTTTTACCTAAATGCCCCCATGAGAATTGCAATACTCAGCTAAATATACCTAGCTGTAGAAGATTCTTGACTCCCGATTTGATTGACAAGATGAACCAACACATGATGGAGGCGTCAATTCCTGTAACAGATAAAATATACTGCCCATATCCAAAGTGCTCTGTCTTGATGTCAAAAGCTGAGGTGATGCGATATACAGATAAAGTGTTCGTTGGTGTTGATCGTTTTGCAACCGGTAAATGCATCAAATGCCAATGCCTTTTCTGTATGAATTGCAAGGTCCCATGGCATTTCAACTTGAACTGTCGAGAATATAAAAGGTCAAATCCTAATTCCAATATGGAAGATGTAAAGCTGAAGTCTCTCGCAACAAAGCAATCTTGGCGCCAATGTATAAAATGCAACCATATGATTGAACTGGCTGAAGGCTGCTACCACATGACTTGCAGGTACCAATTTTGTTATCTTTACACAATAGCTATTCAATGCCGTATGCTACTTGTTAAATATCGTATAAAGTGTATTGTCTTGAGAGCACAATAAGACTTTATACTCTTGTACCAAATATATATTTGTATATATATTGTGTTGTACGATACTATACAAATAGGAATATACACTTCTAGCATGTTTGAACAGTTTGATACTAATGTTATTCTTCTTAATCAGGCTTTTTTATTTTTATTTTTATTTTTGTAAGCCCTTTCTATGCCTTTTAAAATCCATGTCATATAAATGAAAACAAACAAATGGTAACCCCTAATGAATATAAAGATGAAGAAAAACAAAACCAAAAGGGAGAAGAAGATGAGTAAGAAGAACATGTTTGAAGAGGTTGCATTCCAGATATCACCTTTAACACTCTTGTGTACTAAGAGATTTGAACACATTAGGAGTAATCATTCCTAGGATTTTCACTTTCTTAAACTACACTATCCCCGTAGCAAGAAATCTTTTCCCCTGTTGCAAATGTTGGTCTAAGATTACAAGAACGCAATAGAGAGATAAATCAGCAATAGGGAGAGAAATGTGAAAGAAGGGAAAGTAAAGTAGAGAGGCTTTATCCAGTACATCCTATTTTTACATCTCTAACAGCTAGGCCATCCCTTGACCTAACAGTTAAAATTGGTGATAGTCTTTGCCATGCACAAGCACTATGCAACTTACTACATCCAATATGTATGTTGCTGAATAAACACAGATATATGTTTAATATATAACTTATAACAATTAATTTAAATGTATCTTAGAATTAACGATACAGTACGATAATCGATACATTAGGTATGAAGACGATACATGAGTTCGTGACTTGTATGTTCTCGATAGGTTTGCTTGTATGTTCTCAATAGAACTACACAGAGACAGAAACAGAAACTTGAAGGCACATTATTTTGGATGAACTTTGGCTTTACTTTCGCCATTGAATCAGTCTATAGTGGTTTATAGGTGGTCCTTGGTAAATAATCTTACAACTACGCCATGCATTCTACTGTTGTATACTTGTATGAATTCTTTGAATTCGTAGAATACTATTTTATCTCTCCTGTTTCACTCATTTGACATATTGGAATTTAAAAGAACCATCCTAAGCCAGGCGAAGCCAATTCTTACCCCTTCAGTGTTTTGTCTTGCATACATTTTTAGTGTAGAGTTGAGGAGTCACCTTCACAGGCACGACTCTAGCCATTGGTCATCACCATTAATGTATTAGCATTTGCATCAGTACCTACAAAGTTGTTTTAATGAAACTTGGGCAAGCTGGGACATAGTGATAATGCAGTTTCTACTTTCTAGTACTTTTTCTGGTATGATTGATGAATGGGTAAGTTATCATACCCCCACCCCCACCAACCCCCAAACCACCACCAATCCCAGTTGTGATCATTGCCTTTCCAAACAAGTTAAATGATGGTCCAATGGTCCGTCTTAATTGTCATCGCTAAATGATGGTCAGATTACCTACACATGCCACGTGCCACTTTTGTCTGGATTCTAGAGTACAATCAGAAATAAAGTACTTTCTCCTTTTCTGCTTGTCAGATCATCCAACACGGATACGAAGTGTCTGACATGGCAAAATATAAAAAATTGAGGTATATCACAACAGTATGTGTCCGATATGGACATGTGGATACATGTCCGATACAGATTAATTTTAAAATATGGTGTGTCCATGTAACATAACTATGAGTATAACTTTTCTTAATTAGTCTTGATATCTGAATATGATTCGTGAACTTCAGAAAAGATTCATTAGTATGTTTGGTGTTCCTTTCACATCAATAAGCTGAGGCTCATGATTATATATATATATATATATATATATATATATATATCCATTACTTGAATTCCACAATCCACGTACATAGTTACATAGGGTGGTGATTGGTTTTGTTCAATTTTAAGTTTGTTAATGGAGATAACGAGATTTCAAGTGTAGTTCTAAAAGTGAGAGGGACAGGAATCTGTGGGTCGTTGTAGAAGAAATATTTCTTTGTTGTGAGATTCTTCGCTTGCTAGACTATCATTTCAGCTTCTCAAAAAAAGTTTTAAGCTCTACTTCTTGCTAGAGCTCTAGTAATGTTTATTGAACAATGACAAAGGGATTTCTCATTGTTGGTCCCTTTGTCTTTTCCAGAAATCGCGTGAAGGTCAATCTGTGGACATAATTACGAATACTTTATAATTACTTTCTACTTATTTCCTTGGTTACTTTTAAGTCAGCGGGAAACAGTTGAATTCAGAAAATTACATACTAAACGATTCTCATGTTACCCTGTCTAACCTGTAAGCGAGCTGGTCACATGACTGAATTACAGAGTTAATACTTGCACCAATATGACACCGAGAAACCTGAATTCTTTAGTCAGGTAAAGATGTAGCTCATGTTTGCGTTTGGCTTTGGGTCTTGCTTCCAACATTCTCTTCGGATAATCAGATAACTGGTTACTCTGTGTAACTATAAACTATTCTTTTACTATTTGTTGAAAGACATTGCTATTGAGGGAAGCATCTTCACTCATGAACTTTTGTCCCTAATTTATGGTAGTCATACAGAAGATCAAGAATTTTATATTGCTCTGTTTTTTTTTGTTTTATTTATTTATTTATTTATGTGAGTGTGTGTTTATTTGTATGTTTATTTAATTGGTTGTTCGATTTTTCAAGGTCTAAGTCCGAATAAAGAAATAGAAATGATCGGTGGAAACTCATTGATTGATGTTGTCGTCTGTAAAGTAGATATATATTACTGATTAAAAGAGAGATAGGATGATGTATCGTATAATGCAAGATCAACACGACATGAAAAACAATCTAAAACCCATCACAGATCTAAGTTACAATACAGGTCAGTGTTTAAAAGTTACACTGCCCAAAAAAGCTGTAATCTAAAGAAGCGACAAACAGTGCAATTCTCCAATCATCCTAAATCTTCAAGCATAGGAATATTCGAGCAAACGAATATCAGGCTTTGTTCGAGATAATCACCTCACCATAGATACTCTATAGTCAGTATGTCTATTTAAATAGTAATGGTGTATCTTGTACGTCAGCATAGATGCCACCATGTCTATGCAATGAATCATAGAAAATGAAATGAAAGAAATTTCAACTTTGTTTATTCTTTTATTTTCATGTGAACATTTTTATGGTCCTAAACATGCATTGCTTTGCAGATGTGGTTATGAGTTTTGCTATACCTGTGGAGCTGAATGGCGTAACAAGAAAGCAACATGTAGCTGTCCAATCTGGGATGAAGCCAATATTGTCAATGACCGACGCCGCAGAAGATTAGGGTGATTAGGAAGATTAAGACAGGAATGATGGGTGGGAACTAAGTATGTTGGGAACATTTTCAGTTTGAAATATTACTATTGTGGTTCTCTATGAAGTCTTTTTTCCGTCGGTTGTAAATTACTTTGCAGAGCTTGAGCTATTTTCATAGTTCATGACATTATGAATTTAATCTTTGGTTAGAATTGTGCGATGTTCAGGGCCAATTTTCTGAAAGTAGCAATTAGTATTGTCATTGTTGTTAATGTTACCGTTATTATTATGAGCATGTCTTCAGTGTGCATGCTGTATGGTACGCATGCAGTATGGGCCTTTGGATCAGTACTTCTTTGTTGAAATACACCCACCCTCTGTGTGTGAGTGGCCCAGATGTATCTCGCGCATGATACATCTCGCGCACCATAGATTTAGCCTATTATTATTATTGAAGTAAGAATTATTGGTGTTGGATGTTGGAGGGACCGTACAGATGACAAGACCCTTTTCAAGTTACAATTTGGAGGGATGACAGTTTGCGAGGGGTTTATTGCTATTTTTAGCTTGTTCGACTGGATCCATGCAGGAACTTTCTGGACGTTGACTTACTGTGTCAATAAGATGGATGGTTGTGCCCCTAGATTATGCTGGTTTGATCAAGCAAGAGCAGATCTAGGATTCCCACCATTGGCTACTAAAGAACGGGGCAACAAGGCAAAATTAAATTCAACTTGTTGGTGATCGTGCTGGAGACAGAAGTAGTGCTGAGAATACTGTCATAGTGACGAATCTCTTGGACTGACTTCATAAAGTCAGGTGATTCCGTAATTCACTCCTACAGTGGTTCATGGTGTTGCTGAGAATTGCGCCGGTGTGATAAGAGTGGAAGGATTAACTTGTTGGGTCATCGGGGAATATGGTGGTCGTTTTGGGGAATATGGTCGTCAGGGAATACGGTATTGGAAACCCGGGGTGCAACAAAATCCAATACCCTGTTATCAAACACGATTTAAAAAAAAAAACTGAAAACAAAAGAAAACTAAAAGGACCAACTCTTCATAACATTATTAAACTACAAAGAAACTAACCAATTCTATTACATCTGTCTCAAAACAAAACCGTACACTTCAGAAAAACTTAAACCAGAAGACTCTAAGAGCAACTCCAAATCACGTGTCTTCATCTACTGCACTCCACTATTGCAAGAACAAAGCAAATATGGGTCAGCAAATTGAATTTGCTGGGATGAGTAAGACTAAATATAAAATAGTAATACGTTAATATCTTTCGAATAAAGAAATATAATATTCAATCATTTCAACTTGGAAGACAAGCTAGTTAGTTCCGTATTTTCAAAACGGCATGCAGTTTCTTCCCAAGTAAAATTTCAACCCCCAATATACATTTCCAAGAAATCTCAGATAACAGTATTCATCATGCTCCATTTCCAAAATAACTCACAATATAATTTCCACTTACATTCAACTTATTACATACACAAATGATAACATATTTAAATATGAGTTTGATACACTTTACCTTTAAGTCAGCACGACGTCTTAGAATAGGACAACGTCTCTGCATAGAAAATTAATAAGTCCTACCCTCCTGCAAAACAAAGTTAGATTTCCCAAACATAATCATTTATAGTATACATCTATTTTACTCTCACTGCAACCATCATGGGTATATATAATCTGGCATAATATATCGCCAATATTAACTAACATTCATATCAAACCACCATATTCATCATATCACGCTAACCATATTCACATTCCTTCGTAAGAAATTATATGCATCATATCATAATATACCACCACTAGGGAGTACATTCATCCCTCGTGAGTATCAACTCACACAAACCACATATACATTTCCTTGTAAGAAATCATGTACATCATAATACATAAATATTCATATGCAATAACTCAATCACATGTAAAATCAATGTTTTACTTTAATATCACTCGTTTACTTATGAGAACGAGGAAAAAGTCACAACCAGGGATTACATTCATCCCTCGTGAGTATCAACTCACACAAAACACATAAATATTTCTCATAAGAAATCATATATATCATATGTAACAGCTCCATTACACGTAAAATTAATATTTTACTTTGCTTATTAATTATCTCGTTGACTCATTTATTAAAAGACACAGCCCAACCTTTAGTTCCTACTCCACGATTTGCACTACACACATATCCGTGTGCCTCACTCACACCGAGTACCACTACAAGACATATGCCCCAAGTGTGGATATCGCCTCCAGGAAACATATTTTCATCTTGTAAACTCATAACTTGTGAGTCACAGCCATCTCTGGGCTTTCCATACACATAATCACAAAGCCTCTTTTGGGCATAACAAAATATCAGGTCATTCATGACACATTCAATGAATACCCACTACAAGAAAGCTGACTTTTAGCCACAGTCAAAATCCGTGGGTAAAGGGCTTTAGCCACGGCTATCGGCTGACGCAAGTCCATGGGGTTTTGACCTGTCGGGAAAAATTTAGCTACAGCGAATGACCATGGGTAAATGCGACGGTCCACGTAACAGCTCAAGCCGTAGGAACCTCCCACTGAGAATGACCGTGGCAAAAGCCGTAGCAAGTGCCACAGAAGATGACCGTGAGAATAGCCGTTACAACTACCACAGCTCGTGGCCGTGGCAAATCATTTTTGTGAGAGATAAAAGTCGTACCATAATTCGTAGTAAAAGTACCTTTGCCACACTTTTTTTTGCTCTATCTACGGACATTGGCCGTGGCTAAAATGTTTTGGAATTAAAAAAAAATAAAAGAAAAAATATATATACTAGTTTTATCTTAGGTCCACTTTTGGCGCGCCTTTCAATCCAGCTAATAATCCATCCATCCTAATAACAATATTACAAAGAAGCCACATATTCCCAATCAAAATTCCTTTGCTGAAAAAACATATAAAGAGATGAATATTCATACAAGTATAAAATAATAATAATTAAAAAAAAAATCCATAGAATTTATTACTACAAGCTCAATATAATATAAATTTTCAAATATTTTTCAATAACATAAAAGTAATAATGTCTTGGTTCACATCACGCATGTTTCTCCGTTTATCATTCCGTTGCACTTGAATACTTTCAAAAATGATTTGAAGTCTTAGCTTCATAGAACCCTAGCTTTAATAACCTTTTTCATGAGCATCCACCTGCATACAAATACCTACATACAAATAAATCATAAGGAAATGATATTAAAGTCAAAATCCCATAAGTCTAAAAGTCGGGACCTAGCTGAATGGAAAAAAACCATAACACATAGCAAGAGCATTTCTATTTGCTAAAATTAAAACTTAAATTAGCATCTCACTTTGTTTTTACTTTGCTCTAAAAAATACCATCTAAAGGAAATGAAATTAATCAATGGTCTATGGTTTCCACTAACTTGGGTTTGACATCTACTCTACATAACTCGTTGAACTTGGACTGCTGTACATTGCCTGATTGTATCAAATCAAGTCGCATTCATCATGTGTAAGTGCGTAACATATATTTCTAATTTCTATAAGCAATGTCTAGATGCTCCAGAGTGATAATGCCACAGGTTCTACTAATGTAAAAAGATGAGATGATGGAGATTCTTACCGAGAGAGTGGTTGGACCAGCATGAGAGGTGAGTTGTTGCTTCTAAGGCCCTCCTGAACGTAACTCATGCATGGCTTGGTATAATTTGTCAAAATTCCACTGGTGGATCTGTGCTCTATACTCATCCACCCGTGAACTTTGATGTTTTCAGTATTGGAGGAATATTGGTACTTGTTGTCCACCTGCAGAAAGTGACTGGAGTATAGATGATAGTCAATATGATGCACCTAAAGATGAGCTACACAACCACACAATATTATAAACGTAATGTAATCAATTCTCACGCTAACACATGCATTTGAATCCCCCCGTGTAAGTTTATAAAGAAATCACCAGAATTTATGTGCTAGTCATTTAATCAATTATGAGAAACCAATTAATGTCCAACAAATTTTGTTTGTGATAGACCAATGAAAAAGCTCCTGCAAGAGAACTATAACCGAATCATACAGTCTAGTAAAAGTACTGATTCACATAAAACAAAGATTGTTTGACCTCCTGAACATACGAGGAAAATCAATAAGACCAAGGAACTCAACTTTCACTATATATAAGAACTTAATCACAAGTCTTATGTGACAAATTACCATCATGTATAAAATTTATTATGGATTAAGTATGTACCTTCACCATGCGTGTAACCATCGCCTACAAATTTTACACCTTGCACAACAGAGCACTCACACACTCTCCCTCAAAAAACGAAAGTATAGTACAAAACGAGGAATATCATTAGAAACACAAATACTAAACAAAGATAAATAATAATAAAATAAATAAAAAGATCTGACGACATATACCAAGTTCATTATATACTTATCACAATACAAGAAAACAAAAGAGAAAACATCACATTTACAAAACGAAGTCAATGTCAAGACGAAAAAATGTACCTTGCATGCAGTAATATTAGCAGCATTATCCTTCCAGCATCCTCTAATATTCTCTAAGCACTCGTTTGTTTCAATCCCTTGACACATCAAGTATACATAAAAGATAAATACGAGCTCAACCATCAACCTAAACTAACTTAATTAATAAAAAATGACTGCCCCCATTTGGAATGTGTCTAAACTTCAGAGAATAACTAGACTATGAAAACCCATACATGCAATGAAGATGATTTGAAGTAGGAACTAAGTGCTTATAAATGGAACAAGAGGGATGAGTTGGGAAATTAGAGAAGAGCTTAGTATTGAAACTGAAGGTAAGTAATCATGGTGACATGGAAATACTTATGAATATTTCGGCTTACCGTCACTTAGCCAAAGTTGTATCTGTATGACGAATACCAAGTTCGTGAACTTACATTTGGATTTTCCAGGACAGGGAAGATCCTTCTTCAAGCACCAAGCAACTCTGCAAAATGAAAAAAAATTCCCTGTTTATTTCTCTAGGCTAAAGTCTTTTATGAATAGGAAATATGACTGGATGATCAAGGAAGCTTATGAGTTGGCTGGCTGGGAAGGAAAACTAGAAATTTTGTTCCTATTATTGCACAGAAAGATGGTCAATTACATAAGAAACCCAACGTTAAGTGACTATAATGAAATGTAAATCTAATGGCTTAACAAATGATTATCAATGATAAACTGTAATGACAAATGAGAATCTAACAAAGCATGAAAATTGAAACATTCAGAAGACTGACTCGAAGTAAATTTAATACTACTTACCTGCATTCTTAAGCTTTCAAAAGATCATTACCGATAAAAATAAAATCATTACATAAGGACTTGCACAGGATATTATTTAGAACTGTTGACTAAGTTCTAAAGTAGATATTAAGCATTTTCAGAAGTACGGAACTGCATGGTTATTGCGAGGTGCTTGCTGGAAAATAAATGGAGAGTTTTCTCCCCCTCCTTAAAACCTTCCCATCATTTTCTTCCCTCCTTAAAACCTTCCCATCCTTTTCTTTGTACCTGCATGTGTTGGGTAATCAATGCACTACCAGCTCCTACTAAATAGTAGGCAAGAGGTACGTATTTTCTCCCAACCAATATGACCTCTCCCTTTTTGTCTCTTCCTCTCTGTTTTCTTTTCTGTTTTTGGTTTGGTCCAACCAAAACCAAAAACAAACGCACCAATCTCTCCATCTTTTTATTTATTTATTTTTTTAAAGAAAAGCCATAATCTGGAGATTCTCCAAAACTTATAATCTGGAATTTTCATTTCGTAAATTAAAACTGGAATTAATGCTTACACAAAAAAACCATAACAGAATTTTATTGATCTAAACATGTAATTGTTTCCAATCATGAAGTTTATTCAAGATTTCCACAACAGGAATCATGAAGTTTCTTTTATTAAAACCAGTAACATCCTACAATTAGTAACACATCAATTCTTCAATTAGACTTACGAGAATTTCAAAAATAAACTAGAATTTGTTATTTTTCTAATAATGAATTGCAAGAAAAATACCGAAGGTGCGCTTTTGTGTGTAATCGACACACAAAAAAGGAACACCCTTTACTCAATTTCAACTTTGAGTTGGCAAGAAGCTGAAACAAAAAAAAAAAAATAAACATCCTTTACTCTATTTTCATCTAAAACAAAAGAAAAGAGCAACCCTTAATAATAAAAAACAAAACTTTAAACATTACCTTTGATCTTTGATGAGAGAGGAATATAGTGTGAGAGAGATGGTGAGATAGGCAATGGTGACAAACTGTGAGAGAGGCGGTTGTTGGTCGGAGGGATTTTGAGAGAAGAAGACGAGAGAAATGGTGAGAAGGACAGTGAAACAAAACTGAAAAAAGAGATAAAAGATGGTTCTCAAATTTTCTTTTTCAGTTATCTCATTTTTGTTAGGGGAAATTTTGGTCCGTCGCGCCTACAATTTTAGACAAGTTTTGGACCTATCCCGTCGAAGTACCACCGTCGGTTAAAAATCCACACATAAACACATTGTCAATATCTGATCCGACGGTCCAAACCATGGGAATATCAACGGCTTTTACCGTGGAGAAAGGTAGTAAAATTGTGTAATATGTTGCCACAGCTATTATTAGTTTTGCAACAGCAGTTAGCCATGGCAAACGGTTCAACAGCTGTAATCCGTCGCTAACGCTCCGGGCAGTCTGTGGCTAAAACCCGATTTTCTTGTAGTGACCTTAGGTCATTCCCGCCATATTCAAGGAATACCCATCATAATACTAACAGGTCATTCATGACACATTCAATAAATACCTTGGGTCATTCCCGCCACATTCAAGGAATATCCACCTACATTCTCGTACATTCAAGGAATACAGCCAACCCGCAAGGCGAATGCATTAGTTTTTCTCAAAGGCGGCTTTTCACATGACATCATTAGTCATAAACATTTCATTTCATTTTTTTTTCATCAAAGAGGTGTGGAGAGATCTAAAGATGTGGGCGACACATTAAATTTTCACCAGACACTTTTATACCGGATTTTTAACACTCAAGAGTTCTCATTTATTATAATATTTTCATTACAAAACAAATATCATCTCAAACAATAGAATCATTACTAAATATTTCAAACACAATAACTAATCAACTCACCTTATTATCAATTATAAAAATCATAGATATCAAAAGGTTCAATCAGGAATAACGCATTAGTTAAATGTCTGGTGAATACATTTTAAACAACCACAATCACGTACACAATTAAGTATTAACATTGTACATATATAGTTATTACAATAACTAATAACTAATAACTAATATATAATATAGTGGCTGCACTTTTGCTCAAAGTTGACTACGTATCCAAATCTTTCAAGATTTGAATCAAGCCTTCGTCGTTCTTATCAGCCACATAGTCAATGCTATAATTTTTCCTACATTCATCTAAATGACATGTAACTTAAATATTTAGAAACTAGGGTATGTAGAAATACTTTTTCATGTAGAACTCGAAGTCCCAACCTCAGCCCATCTAGAAGAAAACTTAAGTTGAAAACGGTAAAAATCCTAATTTTTTAGCAACCTAGATTTCTAATGGATTATCTTCCGAATGACACAACGCTTTCCACAGGTGTCAAAATGCATTGAGGCTTTTTGCGTTGAAAAGCTAACACACAGAACTTACTTTCTTATGTTTTACAAAAATACTCAATCTCATTCTAAATGTTCGATAACTAAGCTCGAACATAGTGCGCAGAAACTGATTTCTGACGCACTGTTTCCTGCCAGTCAAACTTCCAAACACCATAATTAATTCCACGGGCCTCGGAATGCGATGAGGCCAATTGGAATAGAAATCAGACTTCTAAATCTTATTTTTTTATGTTCTATAAAAATTCTAACTCTCACCCTAAGTATTTTAAAACTGGACTTGAACACAGTTCACAAAAACTGATTTCTGACGCACTGTTTTCTGTCAACCAAACTTCCAGACCTTATATCTATCTCCACAGACCTTGGAATGCGTCGAGGCCAATTGGGTTGGAAAGAACACTCAGAAAACTTATTTTTTTATGTTTTGACGAGAGTTTGAATCTGACCCTAACTATATGACAACTCGATTCCAAACCAGGCACAGACTGGATTTCTACAGTCAACAAATTCTGACGTGCCACCTTCCGAAGGGTGTAACTCCTTCTACATAAACCAAAATGCTATGGGGCTTTTTTGAGTTTGAAAGAGTGCGGATAACACTTAGTTAACATGCTTTAAAGAAAACCAAAATCAATCTCTAAACACACTTAAATTCGTCTCCAAATCAGACAAAATTCATGACTTGAACAAGACCAAACAACACCAAATTTTGCAACAACATAGACACCCATGTCAGTACTTATACATCCGTTATTAGTATTAGATATATACGATTTGAGACCTCATATGATTTAATAGGAAGGGTCATGCTCATCTAGGGTCTATATACAAAATCAAAGGTAATAGATAAGTTCAAAACTAAAATAAAGTTAAGCTAATGCATTACTAAAGTGTGACGACTTAGCCTTATACAATCCATTTGACTAGTCAAAACTCGTCTAAAATACCAATACGCTGGCATCCCATGTCATGGTTTATTTCTTATAAACATTCACGTGCACAAGCAAGATAAACAAATAGTCGGTAGTGTATTTCAAGCACACATAATCATCACTTTCAAGATGTTAGATATCATCTTGTGTGTCAAGTCAAATAAGACAACACTGTATTAAATCATTGAACAGGGAGAAATATTTTCATGTATAATAGCCAAACATTTCCGCTATTGAGCACGTATCGTTAATCAAAGTCGGATCTAAAAATATTCTATACGGTTGTACCTATAACTATCTTATGCATGGCAAATAAACATTTCCGCTTATAACCTAATAACACTAATTAAAGTAGTAATCTCTAAAGTTCACACTTGTAGCTATAAACAACCTTTATATATATAAATTAAGCACTTCAACCTTTAAAGTTCGCATTTGTAAGCTTCTAATATGAATATATAGATACTTTAAGCCATGCACTTTACTTCACCATATTCCCATAGAGTAAATAAACAAAGCCCATGAAACCCATATTCCACAATTAAATAAACTTTGGCGTCTGTAACTCAGTATACCTAATGCATCTTTGTTCAATTCAATAATTTTCGACTTCAAAGTTCTAACAATTAAATCAAATAAACATTTCCGCTTATAACCTAATAACACTAATTAAAGTAGTAATCTCTAAAGTTCACACTTGTAGCTATAAACAACCTTTATATATATAAATTAAGCACTTCAACCTTTAAAGTTCGCATTTGTAAGCTTCTAACATGAATATATAGATACTTTAAGCCATGCACTTTACTTCACCATATTCCCATAGAGTAAATAAACAAAGCCCATGAAACCCATATTCCACAATTAAATAAACTTTGGCGTCTGTAACTCAGTATACCTAATGCATCTTTGTTCAATTCAATAATTTTCGACTTCAAAGTTCTAACAATTAAATCAATACACAACTATTATAAACCATGTCACACCCCAAATTTCCAGACAATATTTAAAACAATTATATTTAATTATCTGGAAACCCGGGGTGAAACAAAACCCAAAACCCTGTTATCAAACACGATATATACAAAAAACTGAAATCAAAAGAAACGAAAAGGAAAAATCCTTAAATCACATTATTAAACTATAAAGAAACTAACCAACTCTTGGAAAATCTTAAACCGAAGACTCCAAGAGCAACTCCAAATCACGTCTCCTTATCCATTTGACTCCACCATCTATGTTCCTAAGAACACACCCACGTTTGCAAAACAAAGCAAACATGGGTCAACAAATTGAATTTGCTGGTATGAGTAGACTAACAACAAAATATATAATAATCATTTAAATGAATAAATGTAACATTTCAAACAATTTCAACTTGAAGACAATATAGTTCCGTTTTTCCAAAAAGCGGTGTAGTTTCTTCCCAAGTAAGATTTCACCCCAACATACAAATTCAAAGAATCTCATATAACAAGACTTTCGTCATTTCCACTTTCCAAAATAACTCACAATACAATACCACTTACATTCCATTTATTAACTGCACATATGATAACGTAATTAAAATGAGTTTGGTATACCTTACCTTTAAGCCAACACGCCGCCTTAGGGTAGGATATTTACGCCCCTCAAGATAAAAGATTAATAGATCCTACCCTCCCGCAAAACGAGTTAGACATCACAATAAAATGATTTTATCAGCCAGTCAAAATTCCATTCATAACCAAACCTCATTTAAGACATTTAAGCCTAATTGATATGACCTGTTTTAGATCCCCAAGATATTCGGGAATACCACTTATCATAATACCTATATCAAGGATAGTCATTCATATGACATCATTACGTCATAAAGTTTCTGCGTGCATAATCATAGATCTCAGACTATCACAAGTCATTAATAGTTTCGTAATAACATATCAAGTTATAGTCAATTCACAGTCACATAGAACTCACAATCATTTATTAGTATTATTCACCGTCACACTTCATATCCATAACATCACACAATTCATATATTTTACTTTAGTATCTCGCCTACTTATGAGAACGAGGAAAAGTCACAACCAAGGAGTACATTCATCCCTTGTGAGTATCAACTCATACAAACCACGTAAACATTTCTCATAAGAAATCATAGACATCATATGCAATAACTCCATCACACGTAAAATCAATATTTTTACTTTGCTTATTAATTATCTTGTTGACTCCTTTATTCAAAGACACAGCCCAACCTTTAGTTCCTACTCCACGATTTGCACTACACACATTTGCCAAATCACACATATCCGTCCACTCACACCGAAGTACCACTACAAGACATACACGTCCCCAAGCGGGATATCGCCTCTAGGAAACATACTTTCATCTTGTAAACTCAGAACTTGTGAGTCATGACCATCTCACGGGCTTTCCATACACATAATCACAAAGCCTCTTTTGGGCATAATAAAATATCAGGTCATTCATGGCACATTCAATGAATACCTTGGGTCATTCCCGCCACATTCAAGGAATACCCATCATAACACTAACGGGCCATTCATGGCACATTCAATAAATGCCCTGAGTCATTCCCGCCACATTCAAGGAATACCCAAACCTACATTCCCGTACATTCAAGGAATACGACCAACCCAAAGCTTAATACCTTAGTTCCTCTCTAGGGCAGTCCAAACTATTGGGTCATTCATGGCACATTCAATGAATACCCGGGTCATTCATGGCACATTCAATGAATACCCATCTATCACATGACATCACAAGTCATAATATCTCATTACCAAATCCTAAGGCATGGAGAGTTCTAAAGATGTGGGCGACACTTTAAAACATTATTATCACTTATAATTATACTAGCATTACTCATGTCAAAACATACCACACATGTAGAGAGTCATTTCGCGTGTCAAGGCAAATCAAGCACTTAAGCATCATTTAATGTAAACAGACTTATAATCAAACAAATATAATTTACATAACCACACTCATATATACAATATTGTAAACAAATAGTTCATTAACCCAAATTCAAGTCCACACACACTAATGTTCAAAACAGATCTACATATACTAAAGTCTATATTCATATACAACTTCTATCTCACACATATATATTTATGTAGTATCAAAACAACAGTACTTTCTAACACAATCACATAGTTATCACACAAACTAATATATATATTATAGATATAGTGTAGTGGCTGCACTTTTGCTCAAAGCTGCCAACGTATCCAAATCTTTTAAGATTGGAATCAAGCCTTCGTAGTTCTTACCAGCCACATAGTCAATGCTATAGTTTTTTTTTTTTTTCTACATTCATCCAAAGGACATGTAACTTAATTATTTAGAAACTAGGGTATGTAGACATACTTTTTCATGTAGAACTCGAAGTCCCAACCTCAGCCTATCTAGAAGAAAACTTAAGTTGAAAACGGTAAAAATCCTAATTTTCAGCAAACTAGATTTCTGACGGACTATTTTCTGAATGACACAACGTTTTCCACAGGTGTCCAAATGCATCGAGGCTTTTTGCGTTGAAAAGATAACACACAGAACTTACTTTCTTATGTTTTACAAAAATACCCAATCTCATTCTAAATGTTCGATAGCTAAGCTCGAACACAGTGCACAGAAACTGATTTCTGACGCACTATTTTCTGCCAGTCAAACTTCCAAACATCATAATTAATTCCACGGGTCTCGGAATGCGATGAGGCCAATTGGAATAGAAAGCAGACTTCCAAATCTTACTTTTTTATGTTTTATAAAAATTCTGACTCTCACCCTAACTATTTTAAAACTGGACTTGAACACAGTGCGTAGAAACTGATTTCTGACGCACTGTTTTCTGTCAACCAAACTTCTATACCTTATATCTATCTCCACAGACCTCGGAATGCGTCGAGGCCAATTGGGTTGGAAAGAAGACTCAGAAAACTCACTCTTTCATGTTTTGGCGAGGTTTTGAATCCGAACCTAACTATATGAAAACGTGGTTCGAAAACAGGCACAGATCCGGATTTCTGCAGTCAGAAAATTCTGACGTGCTAACTTCCGAACACCGTAACCATATCCACAAACCTCGGAATGCAACGAGGTCGATTGGGTTGGAAAGCAGACTTCCAGACCTTATATTTTTATGTTTTCTTAAAAATCTAATTCAAACTATAACTAAATCAAAATTTAGTTCGAAATCAGACCAGCGACAACACTCGGTATTTAATCATGGGACAGAGAAAAATATATTCATGTATCTCAGTCAAACATTTCTACTTTTGACCACATCTCATTCAATTGTATATGAATTTACTTCACTCTGTAGCTGTGTGTAGAAATCAAACATGGACATTCCCAGTAGACGCACATCTAATAACATAAAGAGGTGCACAGTAACTATAGTCAAACATTTCTTAAGCAAATTCAGCATGTACTTCTTATATATTAGACAAGTAGATTTCTCAGGTAGGTGAGGTATGTACCGCCTTTATGTTTCTGTTTCTCACGAGTACAGTTCCCATTTCCAAAATATAAATGGACCTCCACCTCAAGTTCTCCCAAGGAAAGACAAAACATAAAGGAAAGGGAAACCCAGATAGCTAAGAAATTGTTGTTAAACAACAAAGAAAACTGAAGTTTGCTTAGCTAATACATCCCATGGAGTATATTGGGAAACCTTCACTAAATACCTTAAGTTTATACGTGTAACAAAACAAGGTAGTGGGCCTACCACTATACACCCTCTATCAATTAAATCTAGGGGCCGAAAAATGTTTGAAGCTGCCATACAATACAAATAAGGTCACCTAAATCTAGATATGCGGCCTTCTAAGCAAATTACATATAAGTTTTAAATAAATAGCTCAGTAGAACACACCACCTCGGAAGGGCTGTACATAATCAATGGTGAGATAAAAAAAAATGCCTTGATAATCCCAGACGGTGGGTTGTATTCATATAAAAAATGTGCATCCCATAGCTTAATTTCCGCTCTCCAAAGTTTCCATTCTATACAATATGATGGTTCAATTCTCAAAAACAAAAAGGAAGGCACCACGCAAACCTACTTCCAAATATTTATATATATCCCAGCCACCATTGACCATAGAGAACATACCCATGACTATTTATGCATAACCAAAGTAAGGCTTGAGTTCGCAAGAATGCCAATTAACTCTGTTTGACCACATCAATATTTTCATTACAAGGTTCCAATATATAAACTAAGTAAATAACTAATAGAATCATATGATTATCAATCAAATAAAATTTTAAAGAATATGTTTAAACTACTCACCCGTGATACGCTCCTGCTAGCAGCTATCTATCAGTAGATTTCCAGCAAGAATCCCCTCTTCTTCTTTATGTGAAAAAACTCCATTTTTATTTTCTTCTCTGTGTGTCCAATCCCTTCCCCGTGTGAATCATTTTTTTTTTCTTTTAACTTTAAAACCACCCCGAAAAATATGGAATGGGCTTTATCCACTTTACCCTATCTCTTTATAATCTTTATCCTTTTTACCTTATCTATTTATAATATTTATCCTTTTATTTTATTTTATCTTTTTTATTATTTTTATTATTTATTGTACTAAGAAAATATTAAATAAAAACACGGGGTGTTATAATATACACACCTTAAAGAAATCTCGTCCCGAGATTTTAGGAAAGAGAGTAGATTAACCAAACAAACATATGCCAAACAATAATTCTTCTAAGTTAACTGATCATATCTCAACGACTGAAATTTATATGATAATCTAAAACAGACCAGTAAGATTAATTAAACACGTTATTTATCGTTTGCACCCAAAGGTCATAGTAAATAAATATCAGAAATTAGATATAAGTGTATACCTAAGTATACACACCTTAAAAGGAATACACATATACAATAATGTATAACCTTATATGTGGACATACGTAAATTAAAACCATGTCATGAGAAACACCACTTTATACGAAAATGCAGAAGACCAAAATTCAAAACGAGAACAAATCAACTTGAAAACAACCAGAAATCTCAACACCACAAAAACACTCCTACTACCCATTACCACCATCCGAGGATCACCTAGACCTTCTCATTCTAGGCTAACCTAAGCTCTGATACCAAAATGTCACACCCCAAATTTCCAGACAATATTTAAAACAATTATATTTAATTATCTGGAAACCCGGGGTGAAACAAAACCCAAAACCCTGTTATCAAACACGATATATACAAAAAACTGAAATCAAAAGAAACAAAAAGGAAAAATCCTTAAATCACATTATTAAACTATAAAGAAACTAACCAACTCTTCATAAAATCTTAAACCAGAAGACTCCAAGAGCAACTCCAAATCACGTCTCCTTATCCACTGCACTCCACCATCTATGTTCCCAAGAACACACCCACGTTGCAAAACAAAGCAAACATGGGTCAACAAATTGAATTTCTTTGGTATGAATAGACTAACAACAAAATATATAATAATCATTTAAATGAATAAATGTAACATTTCAAACAATTTCAACTTGGAAGACAATATAGTTCCGTTTTCCAAAAACGGCGTGTAGTTTCTTCCCAAGTAAGATTTCACCCCCAACATACAAATTCTAAGAATCTTATATAACAGTACTCGTCATTTCCACTTTCCAAAATAACTCACAATGCAATACCACTTACATTCCATTTATTAACTGCACATATGATAACGTAATTAAAATGAGTTTGGTATACCTTACCTTTAAGCCAACACGTGCGTCTTAGGGTAGGATATTTACGCCCCTACGAAAAGATTAATAGATCCTACCCTCCCGCAAAACAGAGTTAGACATCACAATAAAATGATTTATCCTCAGCCCGGTCAAAATTCCATTCATAACCAAACCTCATTTAAGACATTTAAGCCTAATTGATATGACCTGTTTCGTCCCGCATATTCGGGGAATACCACTTATCATAATACCTATATCAAGGATAGTCATTCATATGACATCATTACGTCATAAAGTTTCTGCGTGCATAATCATAGATCTCAGACTATCACAAGTCATTAATAGTTTCGTAATAACATATCAAGTTATAGTCAATTCACAGTCACATAGAACTCACAATCATTTATTAGTATTATTCACCGTCACACTTCATATCCATAACATCACACAATTCATATATTTTTACTTTAGTATCACTCGTCTACTTATGAGAACGAGAAAAAGTCACAACCAAGGAGTACATTCATCCCTTGTAAGTATCAACTCATACAAACCACGTAAACATTTCTCATAAGAAATCATAGACATCATATGCAATAACTCCATCACACGTAAAATCAATATTTTTACTTTGCTTATTAATTATCTTGTTGACTCCTTTATTCAAAGACACAGCCCAACCTTTAGTTCCTACTCCACGATTTGCACTACACACATTTGCCAAATCACACATATCCGTCGCCTCACTCACACCGGAAGTACCACTACAAACCAACGGCCCAAGCGGGATATCGCCTCCAGGAAACATACTTTCATCTTGTAAACTCAGAACTTGTGAGTCACCATCTCTCGGGCTTTCCATACACATAATCACAAAGCCTCTTTTGGGCATAACAAAATATCAGGTCATTCATGGCACATTCAATGAATACCTTGGGTCATTCCCGCCACATTCAAGGAATACCCATCATAACACTAACGGGCCATTCATGGCACATTCAATAAATGCCCTGAGTCATTCTCGCCACATTCAAGGAATACCCAAACCTACATTCCCGCACATTCAAGGAATACGACCAACCCGCAAGGCGAATACCTTAGTTCCTCTCTAGGGCAGTCCAAACTATTGGGTCATTCATGGCACATTCAATGAATACCCGGGTCATTCATGGCACATTCAATGAATACCCATCTATCACATGACATCACAAGTCATAATATCTCATTACCAAATCGAGGCATGGAGAGTTCTAAAGATGTGGGCTTACACTTTAAAACATTATTATCACTTATAATTATACTAGCATTACTCATGTCAAAACATACCACACATGTAGAGAGTCATTTCGCGTGTCAAGGCAAATCAAGCACTTAAGCATCATTTAATGTAAACAGACTTATAATCAAACAAATACAATTTACATAACCACACTCATATATACAATATTGTAAACAAATAGTTCATTAACCCAAATTCAAGTCCACACACACTAATGTCCAAAACAGATCTACATATACTAAAGTTTATATTCATATACAACTTCTATCTCACACATATATATTTATGTAGTATCAAAACAACAGTACTTTCTAACACAATCACATAGTTATCACACAAACTAATATATATATTATAGATATAGTGTAGTGGCCGCACTTTTGCTCAAAGCTGCCTACGTATCCAAATCTTTTAAGATTGGAATCAAGCCTTCGTAGTTCTTACCAGCCACATAGTCAATGCTATAGATTTTTTTTCTACATTCATCCAAAGGACATGTAACTTAATTATTTAGAAACTAGGGTATGTAGACATACTTTTTCATGTAGAACTCGAAGTCCCAACCTCAACCTATCTAGAAGAAAATTTAAGTTGAAAACGGTAAAAATCCTAATTTTCAGCAAACTAGATTTCTGACGGACTATTTTCTGAATGACACAACGTTTTCCACAGGTGTCCAAATGCATCGAGGCTTTTTGCGTTGAAAAGATAACACACAGAACTTACTTTCTTATGTTTTACAAAAATACCCAATCTCATTCTAAATGTTCGATAGCTAAGCTCGAACACAGTGCACAGAAACTGATTTCTGACGCACTGTTTTCTGCCAGTCAAACTTCCAAACATCATAATTAATTCCACGGGTCTCAGAATGCGATGAGGCCAATTGGAATAGAAAGCAGACTTCCAAATCTTACTTTTTTATGTTTTATAAAAATTCTGACTCTCACCCTAACTATTTTAAAACTGGACTTGAACACAGTGCGTAGAAACTGATTTCTGACGCACTGTTTTCTGTCAACCAAACTTCTATACCTTATATCTATCTCCACAGACCTCGGAATGCTTCAAGGCCAATCGGGTTGGAAAGAAGACTCAGAAAACTCACTCTTTCATGTTTTGGCGAGGTTTTGAATCCGAACCTAACTATATGAAAACGTGGTTCGAAAACAGGCACAGATCCGGATTTCTGCAGTCAGAAAATTCTGACGTGCTAACTTCCGAACACCGTAACCATATCCACAAACCTCGGAATGCAACGAGGTCGATTGGGTTGGAAAGCAGACTTCCAGACTTTATATTTTTATGTTTTCTTAAAATTCTAATTCAAACTATAACTAAATCAAAATTTAGTTCGAAATCAGACCAGCGACAACACTCGGTATTTAATCATGGGACAGAGAAAAATATATTCATGTATCTCAGTCAAACATTTCTACTTTTGACCACATCTCATTCAATTGTATATGAATTTACTTCACTCTGTAGCTGTGTGTAGAAATCAAACATGGACATTCCCAGTAGACGCACATCTAATAACATAAAGAGGTGCACAGTAACTATAGTCAAACATTTCTTAAGCAAATTCAGCATGTACTTCTTATATATTAGACAAGTAGATTTCTCAGGTAGGTGAGGTATGTACCGCCTTTATGTTTCTGTTTCTCACGAGTACAGTTCCCATTTCCAAAATATAAATGGACCTCCACCTCAAGTTCTCCCAAGGAAAGACAAAACATAAAGGAAAGGGAAACCCAGATAGCTAAGAAATTGTTGTTAAACAACAAAGAAAACTGAAGTTTGCTTAGCTAATACATCCCATGGAGTATATTGGGAAACCTTCACTAAATACCTTAAGTTTATACGTGTAACAAAACAAGGTAGTGGGCCTACCACTATACACCCTCTATCAATTAAATCTAGGGGCCGAAAAATGTTTGAAGCTGCCATACAATACAAATAAGGTCACCTAAATCTAGATATCACGGCCTTCTAAGCAAATTACATATAAGTTTTAAATAAATAGCTCAAGAGAACACACCACCTCGGAAGGGCTGTACATAATCAATGGTGAGATAAAAAAAATGCCTTGATAATCCCAGACGGTGGGTTGTATTCATATAAAAAAATGTGCATCCCATAGCTTAATTTCCGCTCTCTCCAAAGTTTCCATTCTATACAATATGATGGTTCAATTCTCAAAAACAAAAAGGAAGGCACCACGCAAACCTACTTCCAAATATTTATATATATCCCAGCCACCATTGACCATAGAGAACATACCCATGACTATTTATGCATAACCAAAGTAAGGCTTGAGTTCGCAAGAATGCCAATTAACTCTGTTTGACCACATCAATATTTTCATTACAAGGTTCCAATATATAAACTAAGTAAATAACTAATAGAATCATATGATTATCAATCAAATAAAATTTTAAAGAATATGTTTAAACTACTCACCCGTGATACGCTCTCGCTCTTGACTATCTATCAATAGATTTCCAAAGAAGAATCCCTCTTCTTCTTTATTTGAAAAAACTCTATTTTTATTTTCTTCTCTGTGTGTCCAATCCCTTCCCCGTGTGAATCATTTTTTTTTTTCTTTTAACTTTAAAACCACCCCGAAAAATATGGAATGGGCTTTATCCACTTTACCCTATCTCTTTATAATCTTTATCCTTTTTACCTTATCTATTTATAATATTTATCCTTTTATTTTATTTTATCTCTTTTTATTATTTTTATTATTTATTGTACTAAGAAAATATTAAATAAAAACACGGGGTGTTATAAACCACATGATAATCAATTAATTATACATATATATACAGATTTAGACTACTCACTCGTATATATATACTGATTTAGACACTCATGTTGCTAGAAACCTCCATTTTCTTCTTTGAGTAAAACTCTCTCTCTCTCCACTGTTTAAAACTCTCCATGTAAACTCTTGTGTAAACACTCTTTTTTTCAAAAACCCCATAAAAATAGAGAATGGGGGTTTATCCTCTTTACCCTATCTCTTTCTAATCTTTATCCTTTTTATTTTTATCTATTATTATTATTATTTAACTTTATATATATTTAATTAAAAAAGAGAATAAAGATAGGAGTGTTATAAGCTGTTCAGCTCAACAGCTGTAAATGGTGCTTGAACATGCAGTTGTTTTCGTTGCAGGTATACCCTTTGTTTTTATGCAGTAAAACAGTGTTCATTCGTGTGAACGTGCATAGCATAGATTATGTGCTGGGAAAAGAGGTGTTTCAAAGTTCAGTAATGCCCATGCATAAGGAACTCGTGATGACTAAAAAGATTGAGGACTGAGCTTTATACGTCCACGAAGGGACAAACTACCAAAGGAAAAAAATTTGGAGAGAACTTTTGCAGCTAGCACCTACTTTGGCACCATGCTTAAGGAGCTATTGCTCCGTGCAACATGAACAAAATCAATTACTTGCAGGACCAAAGATGAGACTTCTGTTCCGGGAACTGCTTCAAGGATCATCTATTGCATTGATCCTGCCTGGCCTGCCTAGAATTAAAGCACCTGATGTTAAATTCAAAAAAATAGCGAAAAATTATGTAACACAGGGAACTACCAGATAAATGGTGTTGCGAAGTGTGGTCCACCATTTGGTAGGCAAATAAAAATCGCTGACACCCACGGAAGGATGTTTGGCAAAATCTCCATAAAAGACATAATTTTAGTCTTTTAGAGTGTAGTACCATACTACCATCTATACGTATTATGGCCAGGGCACCATGCGTTCAGTGGTATAATTTAGATACGGAGGTGTTGATTCAATCAGGCGGACCATATAAAACTACACCAGGTTCAATGCCTGAAGCATTAGGTCTATGACGGTTTTAGAAACACGTGAGATATAATGACTTTACGCACATCTCACTTCTCCAAAACCATTACGTACCGAATGGTTCAAGTAAGGGGACCAGCATTTCATTCATCGAGAAATCCCTTGAATCAACAACCTTGATAAGAAACACATATAAGGTACTAGAACAATTACAAGGAAAGCAAACCTCCCAATCATCTACTTCCCCAAAGCCCCTAAATGTTCTTCACTCAAATTACAAAAAATCCCAGGCCTCCTCCTCATAATCATAATCATCGTCATCGTCATCTTCTTCATCAAAATCTTCATCTTCATAATCGCCATACAATATATTCTGTTCATCCCAATGTGGACAAGTACACGTTGCTTTCTTGTTTCTCCATTCAGCTCCACAAGTATAACAAAACTCATAACCGCACCTGTAGAATAAAAACAAATCCAAGGTTAAAACAAACATTAAAACACAGTACAATCAAGAATTGATTTACGTATAATGTTCAGGTAAGTACTGTGGGAAGTGATCTATTGGATATAAATGCATCTACCCTTTAGAAATTAGGATTATCCAGTGTAGTCAAGGAATTAAGGCGCACCTAAATTGCATCACTCTCTTTGTGCCTTAGGCGTAGGGCACGGCACGCGCATTATTGAAGTGAGGCACGCAGTAATCAAAAATAATAAAAAAATGAAAAAAGAAATAAATAAAATAAAATATGACATGAATTATCATTGATTTGCATAGCTAAATAATAAAATCAATTCTATAGGATTGTAAACTTGTCAACTATTGAGCAACACCCGTAAAAATCACGAAATATTTAGGTAGTAATCGATCACTTGAAAGAAAAAAAACGTAAACAACACTTAAATAGCAAAATGAAAATTGTATCTCTCAAAACAATCTAGCTCAATTTCAATAAACTAAAGAAGAAAACAAATTGAACTAAGCCAAAGGGACTTCACAAAATAGAACACATGATTCAAATTTTGGAAACTCGTAAAATTTCATTTAATTCATTTTTGTGTCTTTCTCTCAATCCATTCATCTTAACAAAAACTTGTAAAAATACAAGTTTAGAGAGTACCCTAATATAAAACTTATAAAAATTGTATGATTTCTTGTACTCATACAATTATTGGATTGAATGTGGATGTGCCACATATGGCCAAACTTGAAAAATCGAAATATCGGGTTCAAAATTTAATAAACCGATATAATCGGTAAAAATATAAAGCAAATATGATATATCGATATATATCGTTTGACTCGTTGCGGCTTTGACTTTTGACCGATTTTGTTGATCGTTGACCAATATAGGATATATATCGTTATATATCGGTGATATTTTCGATATATTCGATTTTTTGATTTTTTTGGTTGGGCAAAAAACGATTTATCTCTCCTAAATATCGATATATCCGATATATATCTTTTTTGGGATTATCTATCCCACAAGAAAATTGGGCCTTGGTCTTACGAACCTACATTGAGAAATTGGCTATCCACTTCTAAAGTTCACTTTACATTTGGGCATAAAGCCTACCACATGTCCAAAGTTGCAATTAAAGGTTTAACACTATGAAGAGGCACATGCCAAGTCATTGAAATATGATATATGAGTCACAAGGATTAGCATCGTGAAATACGAGGACGTCGATTTAAGAATTGTTAGACTCATAATTAAGTAAATGGTTTTCCGCTCCTTCACAACTTGGGGTTTAAGAAGCATTGGTTGATTACATAAAATAATGCGCTACACATTCCCCTCGTGACATGCAAGATAAGCATCTTAGTTCAACTAAGGAATACACATATAAATAATTATTTGGAAAGAAAAAAATATCTTACAACGGCACTATATATCAAAAATGAAAAATGGTATACTGTACGATACATGATTTGACACAATGCCTAGGATCAACAAAAGCAATCTAATACTAGTTAGTTCATTTTTGTTTTTTTACTAGAGCTATGAAGAGCACATGGTTTCTCTTAAAAATCACCAAAAATTATTAAGAAAAGTACCTGCAAGTCATGTGGTAGCAACCTTCAGCCAGTTCAATCATATGGTTGCACTTCACACACTGGCGCCACAAGTTCTGACTGGCAAGAGACTTCAGCTTTGCTTCTTCTACACGTGCAGAAAGACTTGACCTCTTGAACTCAGCACACGTCAAGGTCCTATGCCATGGAACCTGGCAATCAACACAGAAAAGGCCATGGCACTTGACACATTTCCTGACCACAGATCTATCAGCAGCCTTAAATTTATTTGCATATTCTAGAGCCTCAGATTTTGACATTAAAGTAGAGCACTTTGGATAGGGGCAATAAATTTTCTCTGTTACTGGAATTGATGCCTCCTTTATAAGTTGGTTCATCATCTCAAACAACTTGGGTGTCAAGAATTTTTTTGAGGTTTCTAAACTCAGTGTGATCTTACATCCTTCGTGAGGACAACCAGGTACCAAACCTTGGAGTATCTTGACTTCCATGTGCTGTTTCATACAAGAGAAGCAATAGTGGTGCAAGCAACCATTGACAGCAAACATCGTGTTTGCATCATTATCTTCCAAACATATGCTGCAAGTTTCAGTAGGATTCTTCACAATGTTAGAAGCAATCGTCCCTCTGCTTTGAGAATCTATTGCATCCCTTGCTAATTTAAATGCAAACTTCAGATTATTTCCTGGCACTAAAATTGGGTGACAAATCTCAAATTTCTTTTGGAGCAAATTCACCTGATCGACTAATGTCGCAATTCTTCGCTGCTTTACTGACCAACGCCCTGTAATCTGCAGAATGAACAAGCAATTTGCCTAATTGAGTTAGTTGTTTATCAAGGAAAAAACAAGCATCAGTTCCAAGCCATAGTCACAAATTCCTGGACTATAGTAATAAGAGCCTACCATAAACCTCTAGAGCAATTAGGTGTGTCAGCGATAATCTGAATATGGTAATAAGGGGTGGGGAATTATCTTCTTGCTCTAATAAAACAGCATAACCTTACCATGTAGCAAACTGGTGGTGTGGAAACGAGAACTCCGTGTCCACATTAACAAAGGTTAAAAAAGACAAAAAGGAGGCGGAGAGAGAGAGGTACAGCTATTTCTGCAAAGTGGGAACATGCATGGAGTCATCCAAAACAAAAACATCGCAGCAAAACTCGTCTACATATTTCATACGGTTGGCTCACTTCTCTGAAATCATCGTAGGTTATATTTGCATTTCTTTAAGGGCTGCTGAACTACTTCTTCCACATGTTTCTAGAAAAGATAGGTAAGATGTCCGGACATCTATGATCATTAATCCTTGTTTTTTTTAAGAGCATGCCATGTTCGTTTCGCCCCTGTAGCAGTAGTTATCTGAATTCTAACAACTCTTGCTGCTTCTCTGCCTTACTATCTGCTATTTAGAAACTGCATACTTAGTGAATCATTTGAATTGAATCTGTGATTTAGGTATGTGAAGACAAACCAAATCACAGCCTGAAAACCCAAAATCGTTTCAATTTGTTCAAAATCATGAATTTCAAGTTCAAACTTTTTCACTTTTTATATATATTTATATATCAACTAATGAAATTTCGACACAGTTGGGATCTGAAAACAACCATTGCATGATATATCAAATTAGAAACCTTGTTTGATTGGCCTAATGAATAATGATGCTAATGTGAGTTTATTTATCAACTCTAGTTGTACAAAACTATACATACTTAAACAACCCTAATAAGTGAAAACTACCAAGCTACCCCTGAACAATACACAATATACACTCATCACACACAATCTGTGGCAGAAAGCAGCATAGAGAGTTTGTTAAGTTAAAGTCCAAAGGTGCAATGGTGTGTAACTTTGTGAAAAACTCAGCTAACACCAAGGTGGGGGAAACAAATGGCAAACAGATGGTGGAAAGTTGAACATTTAGGATAAACTGCCAATCAAACTTGATGAAATGCGGAAAAGTGACCAATCTGAATAAGACACTTGTTGTCGCTGCACAAAGGTTGAGAACAGAAAGAGAGGTTCCTATATCATCAAGTACCTAGGTAAGAGACAACCTCATTATAGTGGTGTCTCTGTTATGAACTCGGTTTTACTAGGAGACAGGCAACAATAGGAAATGTGTGTGACCTGGGAAAACACAACAGTCAGTAGTAGATCTGCAATTGCAGAATCAAAAACCTAATCTACAACAACAGAAAAGGCACGGAAATCTAAAATGGATCTAGGGGACCAACAAACTTTAATAGAGGACCATATAAATATAGATTAATACAAAGACATCAGCCATATGTCCTTACGAAGATATATGGGAGAGGAAACAAAGAGGCTACCACCACGCACAACAAAGGGTATAAAATACCAAAGGAGGGTTAGACCAGACTTCCAACAGTGGTGCAGAATCAAGACACTGGAACCTAAACCAAGAGAGTTCAAGGAGCCTGTTTGAGACCAGATAATGCCTTTTTAAGTTCGCATACCACCGCAGAATTATTTTTGGATATCTCTATCAAGAAAAGAATTCTTAATTTCCACCGGGAAAAATCTCCACCGGTGAATAGAAGCAACAACAGTCAAAGTGCGAGCAGTAGTCATCTTTGCAACTAAAATTAAGGTCTCTTTGTAACTAGTACCAACTGCACACTTGTCTGGAAGAAGAGTGACTAAATCCCAGGGCCCAGGCAGCAGTCATATGAACTTTTCTAGCCTACATCCATATTGTCTCTTGCTGTGGAGCAGTTGCCGGCCCTGTTCAGTCATATGAACTTTTCTAGCCTACATCCATATTGTCTCTTGCTGTGGAGCAGTTGCCGAAATTTCTTTCTACCTAATCAGTAACATAATGCCTTGTTTGTGTGCCACTGTGCCCCATAGTCAAGAACATCTTCCTGGAAGGTAGGCTTAGAAAAGTAGTGAATAAAAGAAGTAGACACATAATTGGATTCATAAAACAAGACAATCAAGGGGATTACAGTCGTCTTTTGATAACAGGAATCTGCAATTTCCACATTGTTAAAGGGTGAAGGAAATTGCCAATAGGGTGAAGCTCAAAATTTAAAATGGTATCAACTCTGGTCCAGGAGAGTAACTGCAAAGAATGGGAGGGATACGAAAGCAGATGGAACAGGGGAAAGTAAGGCATCAATGACATCAGACAAGGGTCACTCCAAACCAAGTCAGACAAAAGTGAGAGTACTCCATCCTGCAGGGATGAAGACAAAGGAATCCGCTCAAGATACACAAATATGATGAGACACATACAATTTCTGTACACTATGATCTGAACACCTGTAGCCCTTCGCCCCTCACCATAATCCAGAGATACACAAAGCAGATCCTTCAAATAATCTGGTGCATCAGCATCAGTTCGAAGGACAGAACAGGTACAACAAACAACATCAAAAGTTTGAAGAGAGACTCATGTGGAAAAAAGTGTTGAACCAAACATTCAAACAGGAATGTCTGAAATTCAAAGTTCATCCAACACAATAAAGGGCCTCTCTATGATCCGTTCCAATCAACTTCACCGAATGCGGAACTTCCCAAAAACAAGAAAACTGAGAGCAATGAACTGCATACTCGGGATTGACATAAGTGACTACCAGAAATCAGATTCAGAGGCAATGAGACTGGATATAAAGATCAGAGACATAGGTAAAATGACGTTAAGATATCACCACTTTCCAACAACATAAAAGTGACGTAGGCAGTGAGAATGGATTTAGGAGATGAGGATGCAGATGTGAATGTAAACAGAGACATCATTCTTTATCTGGTGCAGTTAAGGAGCTATGTGGAGTCTGAGATACTTTAAGTACAGAAGGCCAAACCTATGGGGCACAGTGGCACACAAACAAGGCATTATGTCACTGGTTAGGTAGAAAGAAATTTCGGCAACTGCTCCACAGCAAGAGACAATATGGATGGTGGCAAGGATGAATTGGCTGCAGATGTACTAATGTTTTTCAGTTATCTGTTCTTCTAAGCTCTGTTAAACAAATTAGAGCACTAAGCCTTCCAACAACTCTTCTCACAACAAAACATACACCCATCCATGCAACTTTGGTCCTTCGTAGTGGAAGAACGCTTTTGTGGGTTGTGGCACTGGTAGAATAGTCTGAATAGGTATCGGAAGAAAGCAATTGCCAATTGTGTCTTCATAAATCTCTACCTCATTTGCATTAGCAAACGACATGGTGCATATAAAGATTCAAGAAACATGTTCAAAACGACCTCTATGGGATGAGAAATCATAAAAAGAAGGGGCACAAGATGGCACCATCATTGCTTAGCCGTTGGCCACAGCATTTTCGGGCCAAATGCTATGTGGTCAAAGGTGCCGCCATTTTGTTGAGCTATGCAGAGTGGTATAACAAGTAGCACTCAATACTCACAACAATGAACAAAACAATCTCTATTCTGATTAATAATTTCAAATCAAACAAAAGTGTCTTTCTCTAAAACCCTAACTGCCTTTATATTATATAGGCTGCCTAAAATACATGCAAGAAAGAAAGACTGGACTCTTGCTCTGTGATGTCCACAAAGCCCAAACAAAACCAACCGAAAGAAAATAACAACTAGTAAATAGAACCTATAGGTAGGGGTGGCAATGGGTCGGGTTCGTGTCGTGTCATATTTGGGTCACGTGTTAGGAGAGCATATCCAAACCTGACCCAATTACTAATTATGTCGAGTTTGTCAAACCCAAACCCAACCCGCCTATATAACGGGATAACGAGTTACCCAATAGGTGACCCGCTAAGCCAACAAGTCAATTTCATATCAGTTTCGGATCGGATTCACAAACAACCTGTATGCAAAAATATTTAGTATTTCATGATTTTATTTATCAAAAAAAAATATATAAAAAAATGTATTAATTCTCAAAAACCATCCATAATTTAATTACATATTAATGAAAATTGAATAATAAAACATATCTTTATCGAATGAATCAATATGACAGTTAATCATTTTCCTTTTAGTCGTTTATTTTAGGTAGTTGGGATGATAGATGAGATTTTAGATCAGTTTCGAATCGGATTCACAGAAAATATTTTGTATTTCACGATTTTATTTATCAAAAAAACATATATAAAATAAATATATGTATTAATTCTAAAAAATCATCCATAATTCAATTACATATCAATGAAAATTGAATAACAAAACATATATTTATCGAATGAATATGACGACTAATCCTTCTCATTTTAGTCATTTCTTTTAGGTTGTTGGGATAATGAGATTTAAAAAATAATAAAACTTATCTTAAAATAGGTTATACATGTCATGGGTTGATGACCCAACGCATTAGACCCGAGAACTAATCGGGTCTACTAACGGATTACTCGGGTTAGCATATGTGACCTTAACCCAACCCATTTATTTGACGGATTCGGCGGGTCAACCCTTAAATGACCCAAAAGCCTTTTTCTTCAACCCAAATCCGCTAATTTCGTGTCGGATTTGTGTTAGGTTAGCGGGTCATGTACAAAACTGCCACCCCTACCTATAGGCGCACGCCCATCCTTGACAATATTCATACTGCATCAGTCCCCCGTCTTGGGAGAAATTCGACCTCGAATTTGACTCGTCGTCATCGGAAGAACTATCATAATAAGGAAGAAGGTGCTTCACATTGAAAATATCCGAAGTACGGATGTGATTGGGCAACTGTAAATTTTAAGCATTGGAGTTGATCTTGCCAATCACCTTTATGGGACCGATTTTGTGAGGACCCAACTTGTTATATTCACCAGCAGGAATCCGATCCTTAGTAAGAACAGCCCTAACAAAATCCCCAACCTCAAAGCTCACATGTCTACGATGACAATCAGCAGAAATCTTGTACTTGGCATTACATTCAAGCAAGTTCCTTTGAGTAATTTCATGAACATCATGAATCTGTTTAGTGAAATCCTAGGCTTGACCATGAATGCGGCTTAGATTTGGGACGAGCTAAATCAATAGGAGAGTGAGGATTACACCCGTAAACAATCTGAAAAGGATTGTAACCTGTGCTTCGATTCACTGAACAGTTAAAGGCAAACTCAGCTTGAGGCAACTTGTGCTCCCATCTCCTAGTGTTATGACCTGTCAAACTGCGAAGAAGAGAACGTTTCACCACCTCTGTCTGGCCATCTGTTTGAGGGTGATATGCACTACTGAAATTAAGGTAGGTGTATACAAGCTTCCACAAACTCCTCCAAAAGTGACTCAAAAACTTTGTATCCCGATCGGACACAATAGACTCAGGCAAACCATGCAGACGATACACATCCTTAAAGAACAGCTGAGCAACATTCACTGCGTCAGTGGTCTTCTTGCAGGCAATGAAGTGTGCCATTTTGGAAAATCTATCAACCACCACAAACAGAGTCCATACCCCTCTGCGTATGAGGTAAACCCACAACAAAGTCCATACTAATATCAGCCCAGGGGTGAACTGGCACAGGTAACGGCATATACAACCAAGCAATGGTTGCATTACCCTTAGCCACCTAACAAATGCGACAACGGTCCACAAACTTATGCACCTCTTTAGTCATATTAGGCCAAAAGTAAGAATCAGAAACAAGTTTGTAAGTCTTGTCACACCCAAAGTGCCCCGCACCGTGTAACTCCTTAACAAGCATCAACCGAAGACTACAATCCGGAACACACAAGCGTCTACCTTTGAATAGAAAACCATCATGTAAAAGATAATCAGAACGCTTACCCGCCTTCATCTCAGCGACAATAGAAGAGAAGAAAGGATCATCATCTAACAAACCACGTAAGCTGTCAAAACCAACCACTTGTGCACGCATAGAAACCAACAAAGAAACATGCCTACTAAGTGCGTCTGCCACTTTGTTCTGGGCACCTGACATATGCTTGAGCACGAAAGTAAAATCCTGTAAATAACTAGACCACCGTAATTGTCGAGCACTAACTTTATCTTGAGACCGATATGCTTCAGAGATTCGTGATCAGCAAGCAGAACAAACTCATTATGAATCAAGTAATGATGCCAATGCTTAAGTTTTTGGACAATGGCATAAAACTCTAGCTCGTAAGCACTATAGTTTTGCCTTGCCCTAGTTAACTTTTCACTGAAATAGGCAACAGGACAACGAGTTCGGCTAAGAACAGCCCCAATACCAACCTTAGAGGCATCAGTAAGAACCTCAAAAGGTAAAAAGAAATTAGGTAACGCAAGAACAGGAGCTGTGATCAATTTCTACTTAAGCAGCTCAAAACTCGCATCTGCTGACTCTGTCCAAAAAAATTTCCCAATCTTCATACAGTCGGTAATCGGTGTGGTAATAGTACTAAAGTTGGGAATAAACCTCTAATAAAACTATGCAAAACCATGGAAACTTTTGCAGTCATGCAAACTAGTCAGCCTAGGTCATTGTCTAACCGCATCCCATCCACCTTAGCCTCATCCACCGAAATCCCATCTTTGGAGACCACATATCCCAAAAAGAGAACGCTATCAACACAAAAAGAACACTTCTAAACTGCGACATACAACCGAGCAGCTCTCAACGCAATCAAAACGTCGTGCAACTGACGTAAATGCAACTCCAAGCCAGTATTATAAACCAGGATGTCATTAAAGTAGACGACTGCAAAATGGCCAAGAAAAGGCTTCAACACCTGATTCATCACTCTCATAAACGTGCTCGGAGCATTGGAAAGCCCAAACCGCATAACCAACAACTAAAACAAACCTTCACGAGTTTTAAAGGCCGTTTTCCACTCATCCCCAACCCGAATTCGTAATTGATGGTACCCACTCTTTAAATCCAATTTTGCAAACACCACGGCACCATGCAACTGATCTAACAACTCATCCAAACGAGGTAGGGAAAGCGGTATTTAACAGTAATTTTATTAATGGCTCTACTATCCACACACATACGCCAACTACCATCTCTACTTTTATCTTAGATTCTCAGCGCCTAGAATCCTGAACATGTCTAGCAGCATGAAACTCTGGCCTGGTGAAATCGGCATAAGGGTTTTCATCCTCCTCATCATCGTCACTTCCTTCCAACTCTAGAGAAAGAGAACGATGGCGCTCTGGCTACTGTCGCTGAACGGCTGCCAATTGGGTGGTGAGTGCATCAACTTGTCGTTGGAGATTGGCCACATGATCTCGCTCATACACATCTACAATAAGATCCATCCTTTGAACTCTACCACGACCTGCTCCGCGTCTACCACGAAGCATGATGTTAGGAAAGTTTGTTGGCTCCAGAACCAGATTATGCAAAGTGGTATAACAAGTAGCACTCAATACTCACAGCAATGAAAAGAACAATCTCTATTTTGATTAATAATTTCAAATCAAACAAAAGTGCCTTCTCTAAAACCCTAACTGCCTTTATATAGGCTGCCTAAAATACATGCAAAAAGAAAGAAAGACTGGACTCAAGCTTTGTGACGTCCACAAAGCCCAAACAAAACCAACCGAAAGAAAATAACAACTAGTAAATAGAAAATAACAACTATTGCCCATCCCTGACAATATTCATACTGCATCATTGAGCCTACACCCAACGCCTTCGGTACTGCTGCCTTTTACATGTTTTTGTAACCTTCCAATGCCTCGCCGCAAACATATAGTCTAAATGTTTTAACACCATAGAACCTAACAATAATAAATAAAATTTCTCAAACTGATTTTTTAACAAAAATTTGAAAAAAAACAAATCATTGTATCACACTAAACCAGACATGAATTTTGTAAACATTTCACCAAATATTACCACATAGAATAATTTTCTTAAACCATGTTTGACTTTAGGAAATAACGAGTATTATTCCTCTGTACATGCACCATGTCTAGGACTCTTAATCTAATCCCTATACAAGCAACTAAATGAAGACTAAAAGGGTTTAACATTGACTTTTATACCATTTAATCAACTTACACATACACAGAAACTGATGGTAACAATGCCTAAACAGTTACATCCAACTCACTACATCATTTCTACGCAAATTTTCAGCACGAACACAAAAAACGAAACACATATAAATTCAAACAACAATGTCATGCATAAACTCAATCAATACTTACTAGGAAGTACGTGGTAGGATTAACACAATAGAAATCAATCCTCTTAATATTCAAAGTCATAGCAGCGTTAAGACCTTGTATCAAAGCCATCAATTCAACAGCTCTATTATTGTTCGACTAAATATTCACCGGTTTCTGTAACTTAAACACCAAGTTATCTCTAAAATCACATATACCAACTCCAATTCCCCCTACACAAACACAAACACTTTTCTTCTCCTTCCCAACATTTTCTTGCTCATCACTTATCATCCCCTTAAAATATAATCGAAACGGTGGTTCAATGATCCCATGACTACTACTACTACTCGAACCTTCACCAAACGGTTTCTCAAAATTAGAACCATATTCTTGCCACTCCTTTTCTGGAATATCGTGAATTTGACGTGCGAAATTTTCGTCGTGGAGTTTACGGTTTATGTTTAGAGTGATTTTACGTAACTGGGTTTCACACTGTTGGTGATCTTTTTCATGGGTGGGTAGTTTGGTAATTGGTGGTGGTGGTGCTGATGTGGAAGTTGATGGTAGTTGTTGTGGTTCGTGAAGGGCTAGGGATGCGGCTAGAGCTTCTTGTAATTGTAATTGATAAGCTAAGTCTTGATCTACTTCCAAATTTGCTGCTTCCATAATTTCTCTTCTTTGTTGTTCTAATAAATATTTTGCTTCTTCGATTTCGTCCATTGAAAAAATATATATCTAATAAAAGTCTAGAGAATGTCTTTCTGTTCTGCTCATTGTCGGTTTTATGCCTCGCCCCTATTTTCAAATCGACATCGTTCAGCCCACTTTGTATATGCTATGGGCCCCTGTGGAGTTTACACTAAGGCCCACCGCGCGACTCATTGTACGGGTTGTTTTGTTGCAAGAATCTGGTTATAACAAGTAATCAATCCAAGCCAACATGTTATTATGTCTTGATTAAATCTACTGGATCTATTGAAATCCCACTGCTTTCAACTAACGATCGTTTCTTATTTACATGATGAGAAAAATTGAGAAAGATATTCATGTGAGGTCTTTGAATCCATAAATAACTGCCTTAATTAACAATTGGAAAATTATTATTTTGATTACGTTGTAATTAACCATTTCACATCATCTTAGCTCATCTTGGTTAGGAATTGAAGTTTTAAATTTGCTCTAAGGGCATTGAAAATTTAAAAACAAATTGGAATTTGGATATGGCTTTCAGTTAAGTTCCCTTTGACTTATGAAAGAAATAGTTTACAATGGTGGAGAAGAAGAAGTTTCTCTCTCCTTGTTTATCTTTTTTGTCCACGTCAAATGATGACTACCCAAAACATTCTCAGTTTTATTTTTATTTCTATTTTATTTTTTTCAAGGTAGAACCATTGGACACTATCAATTCTCTAGTTTTAGTTACTTATAGCATGGACCAAAATATTGCCGATATATCCGATATATATTGGTATTTTGGTACACCGACATCGATATTTTCGATATATATCCACCGAATATGAAACCCTTTTTTTCTCGATATATATCGGAATTTCCGATATAAAACTTTATATCGCCGATATAATCGATATATCCGATATTTACGATATATATCTGTTGACTTTTTTACCATTTTTAATATAAATCCGATATTTCCAATATATTTCCGATATATTTCCGATATTTCCGATATTATATTTCCGATATATCTGATATTTCCGATATTTTAAATAGTTTGGACTGATCACCAAAAAAATGGATATATCTGATATATATCGGTTTTTGGGTACACCGATATATTTATCGATATCGATATTTTGGACCTTGACTTATAGACACTCCATCCACACAACTCTCCGAGTCAATTGCGTGTTTTCTCTCTCTATCTAGTTTCACTCTTTTTGGGCCGCAGTATTGGCACCCCATAAATGGGACTAGCACCCATTTGACCAATTCAACGGTACTAGCACCCTTCCATTAAATACACAAAAAACACTAATGACAAGCACCTGCCGCGGAATCGCACAATCCACGGCATCGGGTTGCCGCGAGATTCCATATCCCACGGAAGGTGGTTGTCGTGGGTCTTTTTATTTATTTATTTTTTTTTCAAAATAGCCACCATAAAAAAAAGTTAGTTGCCACAAGATGATTTTGTTTACTAAAATGGAGTATTTACTTGTGTTAATTATCAAAACTCTTCTTCATTAATTTAATCACAAAATTTTTTTATAGCATATGAAAATATTTGCCGCGAGATAGCAAAATTATGGCTCGATTGTATATTTTTTTTGTCATGATTTTGGTATTATTCTTAGAGTGTATAAAGAAACTTTAAAGGAGAAAATGAGGTATCCATATGTCGTGTGTGTTCAATACGCAAAATTTGAAGTGAAAAAAAACAAAAAATAAAAAAAAATACCGCGGCAACTGCCTCGCCGTGGGATATGCGATCTCGCGGCAACCCGATGCCGTAGATTGTGCAATCTCGCGGCAGTTGCCTGCCGTGGGATATGAGATCAGCTGCGGCAACTGCCTGCCGTAGAACTATGGGTATGTGGGGGTGTAAAAGGACATATAAAAAATAACCATTATTATTTTACTTTTTCTAAAAGGGGTGCTAGTCCCATTTATCGGGGTGCCAATACCGCGCCCCCTCTTTTTATACTAACTCCCCTGTCGCACAATTTCGAACCCCCCCCCCCCCCCAAGTAAAGATCGCATCTTCCCTTAGTATCTTTTAGCTTTAGTTTGAATAATCTATGCCTATCTTTGCTTTTCTATCTCTTTCCCTTTCAATGTCGTTTGTGTAATGCCAATATTCATTATCACCGACAAAATATTAAAAATCATTAGGATCCATAGGATCCATAGGAAAATTTCAAGAGTTCAGTAGTTTTTTTTTTGCTAAGGAGAGGAGTTTAACATTGGAGAGAAGATGAGAAATGAAGGGAGCCGTGCGATTTTGGAAGATTATAAGGAGATAGCACACGGTGTATCGAAACCCGTGCAATTTATCTAACACCACATGGGTTTGGGCCTATGCTTTGGGCTTATCTAGCGTGATGTTGCAAACGCAACGCCGTATTTTGGTTTATTTGGCGCGGTGTTGTGAAAGCAGCGTGGGCTTATACTCGCGGTTTATCCAAAGCAACATGGTTTGGTGTCGAATATTTGATGTCTGGGCTAAAGATGTTTGGTGTTTGAATGATTTGGTATTTGGTTTGGTCAAAACATTTGGTGTTTTGAGGTCTCACCATTAAAAATGTTTTTAGCGGTTTGCTAGTGATGAATCAGTAATCGGAAGAGATGGTGCTAAATGTGAGTTTTTCCTATCTTCATATATAATTTGCTTCATTTTGTTTACTTAATTCTTTTGGATCATAGGAAATAGAAAATTTGAGGTCTTGATCCTTTAGATTAGATATTTATTTGATTATTTTATGCTTCATGTTTACTTCCACGGAGCAAAAAACATATTTTAGTTTCTCTTGGTGTCTTTTCTCATATCTAAAGTTAAGTAAATAATTTAGATATAGTACTATTCAAACTTTGGGATTCTATTGATTATGTGGACATGAAAACATATAATTTTTTATGTTTCTTTTTTTCTTTTTTCTACGTTATCCTCATCTCACTAGGATAGTCGAGTTTGTGGAGGAGTGTAAAGCCATAAAATATGTTACCATAGTTGATGAATATTCTTGTGTATCGATCTCTAGTATATTTGGAATAGGTTTATTATGTAAACTACCTTACTTAGTTTGTAAATAATTTATATATTCCTCAAGATGAAGATGAGAAGAATATGAACACTGAAAATCAAGTAAAAAGTGAGGGGGATGAGAATGAGACTTTCCTATTCAAATCACTATTTTCATTCTTAAGTTAAATCAACCAAATCTATCGGGTCGGCAGCGCTGCCATTTGATATATGTCTACTCTCCCCAAGTCATCATAAGAAGATGATAACAAGCAAACAAGTTCATTGGTAACATGTTCCACAATACATGAGAAATAAACAAGTTATATCAATAATACACCTTCTCTTGTAGTTGTTAGGATAGGATGAGAAGGGATTGTTCACCACATGGACACGAGATTTAATTATAAACAACGAACTCAAGAGATGAAGAATGGGGTTTGAGAAAGGGTTTTTGCTGGTTTTTGGTTTAAGAACTCATAATTAATACTAAAACTAAGGTTGTAAATAGATTTAGAGAAAACAAGACAATGAAATAAAAGTATGACAAAAAGAAAACTAAAATTTTTTTACTAATAACTAAATAAAGAAGAAAGTGTAAATGAAAGATTGATAAATGGTTTGGGAAGGGTTCAACTAATTTAGTTTGGCTGAATCCATCATTTAATGATGGGTTTACACCATTAAAACTCTCATCTTTCCATTACTTCATGGACAAACATATAGAAAGATTGTGGTTTTGATTTATTCCCTTGTGGAGGTGTGTATATCTCTATATCACACACACTAGCATGAAAGAATGATTATTGAACCCTTATCTCTAAGTGGCTCTCCTCATATCTTAGTTCTTCCCCATATTTAGCTATTTTGGAGCTAACATGAGAGAAGGACTTAAGCCCTCAAATGATGTTTAAACCATCACTAGTGAAGTATTCATCGTCACCAAGCCTTCATTGAATCCCTATTACAACTTTACCCCTTCTATACTCTTCCACATTCTTCCTTACTATTCTATTTTAGTGACAACTAATGATTTTTGTCCTCTTTTGCTTTTGAGTGGATAAGTGGATAAGATCAATGAGTTGTGGGTAAGATTAAAGAAGCTTGAGCTAGCTTTTGGGCCTATTTGGTCAAGCCCCTGTCTTTGAGTCTTAGGCTTTAGTCTTTGATCTTTGAAGAGTCTTGACTTGGTTTGGGAGCTTTGACTTGACTGTTGACCTTGACAGTTGAATGTTGACTTTGAGGTTTCTTTTCCAATTAGTTTGTGCTTCCATACGATGTACTCTTTTAAGCTCTATTTAGCACTAGATGCCCTCTTTTGAGAGTCTTTGTCCAATTCAGGCTTGTATCCTACAAAAGTATTAAGAACATAAGTTTTCTACATTATTAAACACATAATTGACATTATTTAAGCATTGTAAGGGTATAGAAATACATATTTAAGTGCTTATTAGTCACTTTTTTACTTAAAAAACTTGCCAGTTCGATAGTTCATGAGGGAACACAATGGTTCTATTGCTTGGGAGTTGGGTATTCATATTGCTCTCTCTTATAGGGACATAGTAAATGTGGTTGTTCTCATGATGATGTTAGATTTTATTTCTTCTGTGAGACCTGATAGAGATTCAAGGCTTTGATCTATCGACAAGAAAGTGCTAAATTGTTGAGTTGACACCTTAGCAACCTAAAACGTCCCTCACATGTACCGCACCCACACTCAAAGCGTGCTTCAACGCATTCAAGTCAAATTCGTCATTAAAATGCATTTTAATTTTTGGAAACCGTGCTTTACTGCTCATTATTTTGTCATGCACCAGTTTTTCAAACCTAGCTTGTGGGCAACGAGTCTCTTTCTTACATTGTTGAGAGATAAAATTTTAGAATGTAACACTAAAGAAAAAGTAAGGCTCTCGAGTATTGAATGTGGTAGGGACAACAAGTACACATGTCAAGCACAATTCTTCTTTTCATCCATACTTCATACATGACTTCAGAGGATTAATATGTAGAAGCGTAAAATTATTTAAATTAATCTTTTCCAAAAGTACAAAATCATGTAGTTTAATCAAGTGAGCGGAGTGAACATTTCAACGAGGGCTGGGGGGGGGGGTACGTGGCCCAAAATGTAGTTTGGTAGGCTTCTGTCTGTCTTTCCTTAATCTCTCACCTTCCCTCTCTCGCTCTCTCTCCCTCTCCCTCCTTCACTCTCTGCCACTTTCCCTCTCCCTCTCCCTCACTCTCCGCTCACGCCCCCACTGCAATGTAGTATACTAGTTGATAATTTCATATAAGCCACTTTATAAAAATGTTCGAAAGGTGAGTGTATAATGGCGCTTTCAAGACGCTCTGAACAATATGAATTTTTTGAGTTAGGCGCTCTAACGCTCATGCTCTAAATGTTCACTCAAAAAAAGAGTGAACGTTTCAACGAGGGGGGGGGGGGTACGGGCCCAAAATGTAGTTTGGTAGGTTTCTGTCTGTCTTTCCTCAATTTCTCACCTTCCCTATCTCGCTCTCTCTGCCACTTTCCCTCTCCCTCTCCCTCTCCCTCCTTCACTCTCTGCCACTTTCCCCCTCCCTCTCCCTCACTCTCCGCTCATGCCTCCACTGCAATGTAGTATACTAGTTGATAATTTCATATAAGCCACTTTATAAAAATGTTCAAAGGGTGAGTGTATAATGGTGCTTTCAAGACGCTCTGAACAATATGAATTTTTTGAGTTAGGCACTCTAATGCTCACGCTTCCGCTTTCGCTCTCGCTTTGCGCTTTGGTTGCTAAGGTTGGTGTAAAGGTTGTAATCTGTTTAACCTTACAGATGTAGGTTGATTTGGGGAGAAAGGTTGTATGGATTGAATTGACCGAGTTTGTATGGACGAACTGCCTACGTATCAAGCTCTCTCTCTGGGGGGGGGGGGGACTTGAATCATGTCATACGTAGTTCCTCATCCTCTTTATATAGGCAAGATGCTCGTGCCTCCAGTTTTCCTGCGTCAGGTCAAGTTCAGGTCTTCATCTTATTGGAGAACCATGATGGCGAGTTATGGGGAATCAATGAGATGCGTGCCTGAAGTTTCGGTCATGAAAGCCATAATAAAGACGTACGTTTCAAGTCGTTATGGAATGGGATGAGCGAGAGTCATGGAGGCCGCTTTTGGGCGAGATCGTTTATTCGACTCGAGTCACTTTGAAGCGATCTCACAGGACGAACACTTGAGATCGGTTGGAGGTCGCTTTGTTAGTTAGATCGCTTGCCTGAGGTGAGTCACTATGACGTGAGCTCTAAAGACGAGGATCGGAGGTCGGTTGGTAGTTCTGTTTATGCTGGACACGTGCTTGATATTCATTGGATGTGAATATTACTCCCTCACATAGCCCCATCTCAGTAGGTCGCTTTGCACGTAGGAGCGATCTGCTAAGAGAGAATGATAGCACGTGTTTAGCATGTATGAGGATGCGAGTAGTTTGTGACCATAAATAGCAACCGCCGCATTTTGTGGAATTTGAAAAAATGCTACATAAGGTTACATGTCATCTAGGGTTTGAGTGCAATCATGACTTGCCTTCGGACTTGAAATGATTTTTGCACAAAAACACTTCTGGAGAACTGAAGAGCCACCGTTCCTTCAATTTTCAGAATTTTGCAAAGGTTATAGAGTATCAGGTTAGTTTCTCTGCCATTTTCATTTCTCTTGCTTTGTCTTCTTTCTCTCTTAGTAGTCCTGTGTAGGTCTTTGTTTATAGCAAAAATAACAACGTAAACATGTCTGATTCAGATGACACATGATCTGATGAGGTAATAGTAGAGTCGGTAGGTTTTGAGAGTGAGGAGATAAAAGTGAGATCAGAATCTGTAATAGCTATAACGAGTAATTCAAGCTCTGCTATGGCGTCTTCTTCTTCTAGTGGTTTACCTCCTAGGATTGTGGATAGAAATGTTGTGAATAGTTTTCTAGAGTTGAGGGAAGCTTGTGATATAACTGTTAGTGAGCTGGCTATTTACGACATGAGTTTTGTAGAGAACATTTTTAGTAAGGAGTTCGTTCCAAGAGATTATGGGGTTGTTGTTTGTGATGGACAGCTGAGGGTTAGGATGAGGTTACCGTTTTCCAGGTTAACTTGTGATTTTTTGAATTTTTGTGAGAAAGCACCCTGCTAGTTCGTTGGCAATATGCGCATGGAGTTTGTTAAGGGTATTCGACCTGTTGAATGAGAGTGGTGAGTACCACATTAAGGTCACTGATATTATGGAGCACTTTGCTGTGAAGCAGTCTAGGGCCAATAACTTTAATTTACAGACACTGACCAAGAAGTCGAGTGTCTTGGATGGGGTTAGTAATGAACCCTGGGAGAAGAGGCCGTTGCTGGTGGTTGGAAACTATTGTGCTCCTGGGTTTAGTGTCCAGACTAGGGTTTGTAATTTTGCTGGTATATTTTTGTGTTTAACTTGTTGTGTATTGAGACATATGTGCAAACTTTAACTGATTCTTTGAACTGGTTGTCTTACAGAGGTTACTATTACAAGGTGGAGCAAGCGTGGGCTGATTGAGAAGTTTGCTAAGCTTAGTCGATCTTTGAAATAAGCAAAGCTGCCTGATAAGAGCCTAAAAATATAGTTTTAATCCTTTAATAATACTACATTTAGAACAATTATGTTTATAATAAATAAGAGTTAGTACTGTTTACATACTTTTGTGTATTTCAGGTCTTGAAGTCAACTATGTGAAGAAATATGTCACTTTTGCAAGAGAAAGGTGCAAACATTGGTTGCTAAGAAGTTCTAGGGTTAAAGCCTAAGTTTCAAGGAGAAAAAACCTTAAAAAAAAAAAAAAAAAAAAAAAAAAAGCTGAAAAGTCAAAGTCAAAGCGGGCAGAAATAGAGCATAAAAGTCAATAGAACTTCCGCAGGCTGTATCTTTGGACTTAGATTTCACAATTGGGCCTATTATATGTCAAAACGACCGTATTGGAAAGAGATTTCTAATGGTTTAGGCCTTGATCCAATCAGAGGAGTAAAAGTAGACAAAAAAGTTATTGTAGTAATTTCCAGCAGAGAAACCCTTTTTAGACTTAAGTAATTAGGTTTTGGGCTTGAGTTTGTGGCCCAAAACATAGCTCCAAAGCCCATGCATGAAATTGTAAATCTAGCCCTCTCCTATATAAAGAGTACTAAGGTAAAACTCTAACTCTCTCCTACCTCTTCTCTTTAGTTCAATTTAGTTTTAAAATTTTATGTTTTATTAGCCTAGCCACCATTAATATAATTCAAGTTATTTTTAATACAAGTATTCCTTTAATAATGTCTTCTTCTTCTCATTATTTACTCCATGATAGTCTAATGAACCATAGCTAAACTTCCATTAGATGGGTTTGATTGAAGCTTTGATGAAGACTTGATGTGTTAGTATAGAATAGTTGTATTTAAGAGCTTCAAGTCTAGGGTTTTCTATTTAGCAATAAGTAAAATAAACCTAGGCTAGAGGGTAGTTCATTCAACATGAGAATGAGTTTCAACTTCCTTTAATGCTAATTATTAGTTGGCTAGAGATACCATGAATAATTAGGGATAAAAAAACCTAACCTTTATTGTAAATCCTTGTTTGAAAACATAAAGATTAGGGTTGCAACAAACTCTAGACTAGCATGTTAGGGATTAATCAAGGTGGATTTCAAATCTCCCTAATTCCTTCTTCATATTCACATCTTAATATTTAATTGCCATAGTTTAATTTAGTATATATTCAATATTAGTTCTCACCATATTAGTTATATTTTAAATCATTACTCTCATGTTGTTTACTTATTCATCATTAGTGGAATTAGTTATTATCTAAGAAATTAGGAGTGGAACGAATTCTTACTCTAGTTTTATTACATGATAATTGAGAGTAGAACTTTGATATAAAAAGATTGGAAAATATAGTTTACTTCTTCCTAGTCTCTTTAGCTAAGTAGGAGTAAAAATGTAATTTACATTCTATCAAATGGCACCGCTGCCATTTTAGTTGCCTTTAGAATTAAATTCCCTGAGTTTTTCAATTCTACAAAGAGCCCAATTCACCACCCACCCTACTGTTCGCAAGTGTTTGGTTATTTCTGCCACTATTCCTTGATTCTTGACTGTGTTTCTGTTTCCTGAAAACAGGATTTCGCTCCATAGCCGGCCTCACGGGAAGTCTACTGGAAATTTTCAAAGTTGTACACACGGAGCGCGCACGCGCCCGCCTTCCAATAAGCTTGTTTTGTGTTTTCTTTCCAGTTTCAAGGCCCATCCAATTAAGAAATCGTGCGAAAGCCTATTTCTAAAAAAATTAACAGAGCGCGCACGCCCTTGTTACTTTATAATTGAGCGTGCCTGTGCCCCTCTGAAGAAAGCCTGATTTACACAGGTTAGTTACAAGTCATCTTTTCGTTGGAAATAATTGTTGATTCAGTGTTCCAAGCTCTGACACGCGCTCTTTTTGTGTTATTAGATGGTATATGAATGATGTAGATAGATGATGGTCGTTGAACAAATAGAAGCGTATCAAAACCTAATTATCCCTCAATAAGTAAATGATGAGTAGGGTATCGTTCCACTTTTAAGTGTATGTTATGTGAAGGACAGGACTGGAAAGGGGGTTTGAGGGATTAAAAACTATTATTATAGATATTGTAGATTCTAATGCTAAACTAAACTAAATTAACTAAACTATTGAGAATTTATAAGAGAGAGAATTCAAGAGGTTAGAATCCACCAATACTTTTGATCTATGACCTTCTGCTTCATGGTTGTTCTTACAAGTAGACTACAATTAGGCAATCGAGCGAGTGCCGATGCCCTCTTGGATGAAACATCGTTAACAATTAACTCTACTTAAGGTTGTTCCTATGTTTATGCTATTAATATCTTCTTTCCTTTTATGTAAGATCGGGAAACCATTCAATGTATTACCAAGAGCAACATCAAGGAGTACTTCCTAATAGGGTGGCCATTCAATGAATCACCACTTAAGGCAAACACAAAGAATACTTCCCCTAGGCAGCCACTCCCTGAGCTACCCCTTCTAAGGTAACACATAGAATACTTCCCTAACTCTAAAGAATTACACTACTAGAAGAAAAGTAAAGAACACTAGCATGATATTAATATTGCAAAACATAAACCCTATTCTATACTTCAATCCCCTGGTGTGGGCAATGGAACTAATAACTAAAAACATAAAGAACTAACCTGATTGAAGAACACCATGAACCAGATGAATCATTAAACCTTAAGCACCGGCTTCATCTCCTCCCTTGAAGGAGAAGATTAGCCTTCCATATAGAAGGAAGAACACGAAGAACGAGAAGAAGAAAAGTCGAATAACATAAGACTAGAAAGACTAATTTATTAAGACTCAGCTAGTTAAAACCGATCTTTTATTATTAATCTCTCTCTGCCTCAAGTTCTGGAGACAAGAATATAAGTGAATTGGCAAATTACATGAGGCACTTAGGTCCTCTATTTATAGGGGTTACAATGAGCTCTAGAAGCATTCCAAACCGTCATTTGTTTCCTAATACAAATAGACTTCTTTTATAGTCCAACTTCGTCTCCAAAACTGAGAAGGAATTGGCTACAGTGTCGATTCATGCGTCCCAGACTTAATCAATGTGTCTGGACGCTCGATCCATGCGTCCCAGACACATACGCCTATTTTCTCTCTTCTGCTCTATCCTTCTATCCTCTTTTGCGGGCTTTGGTCCAAGCAACGAATCCTTTGGCCTTGGGCTTCCAAATAGACTTTAAAATAGGTCCAAGTCGCATCTTTAATAGCTCCAATTCCTTGGCCTTCTCCATGATTGTCCATGGGCCTCCCATGTGATCCTTAATGCTCCAAATTGCTTCGTTTTACCCCATTTTCTCTAATATTCTACAAAACTCACTTTTTCATCTGTAGAATCTTAAAACATAACTTACAAACACTATTAGTCCACTAAGATGGCTAAACAAGAGGCATAATCGAGGGTTGAATTGCACTTTTTGAGCACTTATCAAGCTCCTACAGGACACTGAGGTTCATATTAAAGACATTATTTATAAGCGTAGCAAGGAGGCCTTCAGGTTCTCCTCCTTTCACTCCTCGTCTCTTCTGTCAGAGGAGTTTAATTCTAGTATATCAGGTTTTTGTTTGACTGCTGTTCGTATTTCTTTCATATTGTACTTAGCCTTGCATGAGATTAAAGTCTAGTAAGAGAAAACCATCTAACGTTATCTATCATAAATGTCAACGCACATGCCTATCTAGAATATCACACACTACACTTGCATCAATGGCTAAAGAAGTAGAGACTCCTCTCTCTGATTTTTACAAAGCCCTAAATGATGGCCCTAAGTCATGCATCGTTCTTGTAGACCTAGTGGGGGATTTTCAAATTCACCCAAATATTTTTAATTTGTTACCCGTTTTTCATGGTTTAGACCACGAAAAGCGTTATCAGCATATGCATAGGATAGAACAAGTTCTCACTACATTCCATCATCCTAATGTAGGTTCTAAACAAATTAAACTGAGGGTGTTTCCTTTCACCCTAACCGATAAGGCGGCATCTTGGTTTACTACCCAAATGCCTAATTCCCTAGACTCATGGGCCAAACTTGTTCAATTATTCATGGAACAGTTTTACTCACCACTAAAGATAGATGAAATGATTCAAAAGATTCATTTCTTCCGCCAGAACCCTCATGAATCCTTTTCAGAGGCCTGGAACCGGTACACTGATTTTCTTATAGAGTGTCCACATCATAACCTTGCGAAAGACACGCTTGTTCGTGCCTTTTTCAAAAGGATTTCACATCATCATAAGGAGGTTCTTGATATAATGAATGGGGATAGTTTCCTTAGTAAAGGAGCCTCAGAGGCTTATAGGTTTTTAGAAGATCAATCAAAGCGTAATAATAACTAGGGGGGGGGGGTAACGACATCCCTCGCTCCGCTACTTCTTCTTCCACAGCCAAGGCTGCCAGTATGTTTGAGGTTAAACTTGATCCCGAGCTTAGAACTCTAATCGAATCCCTCACAAAAAGGGTAGAAGTGATTTTTGTTCACCATAAGCCTACTCCTGTCATGAACATCAACTCTCTTCCATGTAATTTCTATTTTAGCCTTGAGCATACCGACTCCTATTGTCTTATTGTCTATGAACAACCACTCGCATAGCCAAACAATGTTTGCTCCTTAAATAGCCTTCCTAACACACCTTGGAGACAAAACCCTAACTTCAGTTGGAGTAACAATCAACCAGTTACACCTCCGGGGTTTAATAATCAAAATGTTAGGCCAACAAACAACTATAACCCAGCTCCACCGAGACAAGTACAAGGACCAGGTAATAATAATAATAATAATAATAGAGGTATCATTTCGGTTAATAGCAGCTATCATAACCCACCCGTTAATAATCAACGTGAGATAGTTCCTATCATACCTGTGACCACTACACTTTCACAACCGGATCGTTTTGATGCCTACATGCAAGCTCAACAACAAATTCTACAATCCATTCAACAATCTATACAACAGTTAACCGAAGATAAAGCCCAACCAAAAGGTGTGTTTCCAGGTCAAGCTATACCTAATTCTAAAATGTCAAACACAGCCTTTGAAGTAACCGGTAATACTAGTAAAGAAAATTTAAACGTAGGTGAGTTAAATGCCATCACCACTCTCCGTTTTGGTAAAGTGGTTGATAATGTCGTAACTATGCCCATTGATACACCACCATTGGTCATTGAAAATGAAACTTTACTAGATACCAAAATAGAAACTGAAGATCCTACCCCTGTAGAGGTACCAGTTAAACCCCAACCCAAGAGGAAAGCGGCTAAAGATAAAAATCCTATTGACCCATATGCTAAATATAGAGATAGACCACCGTTTTCCCAGAGACTAGCCATCTTAAAAAAGAATACAAATTTTGATGAGATTAGGAAAGTTTTTAAAAATCTAACAATAAACTTACCTTTTCTTGAAGCTATTAAAAAATTACCACAACATGCTAAGTTTCTAAAAGAGTTATGCACTACTAGGCACAAAACAAACATTCCAAAAGACGCTTTTCAATTTCTCACTCTATTTGAACATAATGGAATCGTTTAGTACAAGGACCCTGGTCGTCCTACTATATAATGCACCTTAGGGGATACCCATACGACAACTGCTCTATTAGACCTGAGGGCGAGTGTTAACTTACTCCCTTATTATCTATATAAATAAATAGGACTACAATAGATGCAACCAACTAAAATGATGTTACAATTAGTTGACCGTTCTATTAAGTATCCTAAGGGTGTTGTTGAAAACATGCTTGTTAAAGTTCAAGATTTTTACTACCCAGCCAATTTTGTTATCCTTGACACAGAAGTCGCTAACGACTCTGTTCCTATCATCTTAGGGCGTCCCTTCTTGGCAACCGCTAATGCGCTCATAAACTACCACAATGGTTTGATGTCCATGTCCTTTGGACACCTTTCTGTTGAGGTGAATGTTTTCAAAATGATGCAATAGTTATCCGATATGACTATCGATGGAGAAATTAACATGATCGAGAGCTTAGCTCAAGATTATTTTAACATGTTTCCAAAGAATCAGATGCACCAATTCCTTTCCTTCATAAGTTTCGACTTCGACAATGACTCCTACGTAGAGGAAGTCAATGCCCTTTTCGAGTTTACTCCTATCTTAGATCCTTTTGTAGCTCCATATTCCGAGTTTGAAGACCTCTTGCCTAAACAAGTCTTTACTACTCGAGACAAAGACCCTTTAGAAGCCTTTCTACCCATTCTTCCCACCCCTGTGCTTAAACCTCTTCCTGTTTAGTTGAAATATATCCATCTTGATCTGGATGGTAGTCATTCGGTGATCATATCTTCTCAGTTGTCTGCTGATGAAGAGACACATTTGATTAGGGTGATTAGGAAACATCGTTCCGCGATCGGTTGGTCCCTAGATGACATTAAGGGGAATGACCCTAGCGTATGCCCACATCACATACATTTGGAGGATAATGCAAAGACTTCATGCAAACCTCAGTATCTCTTGAACCCTGCCATAAAAGAGGTGGTCAGGGAAGAAGTCTTACAGTTACTCGATGCAGGTATCATATATCCCATCTCCAATAGCGAATGGGTAAGCCCCATTCACATAGTTCCTAAGAAATCGGATGTTACCATTGTACGTAATGTTGATGGTGAATATGTTTCCACACGAGTTCCAATGAAATAGAGGATCTGTATTGACTACAGACGCTTAAATGCCATGACACAAAATGATCACTTTCCTTTACCTTTTATAGATCAGATACTTGAACGTCTAGCTGGTCATTCTTATTACTATTTTTTAGATGGCTACTCTAGCTATTTTCAGATAATTATCGATCCTGATGACCAAGACAAGACTACCTTCACATGTCCTTTTGGAACATATGCCTATAAACGAATGCCTTTCGGCCTTTGTAATGCTCATGGTAGCTTCCAGCGGTATATACTTCATATCTTTAGTGAAATAGTGGAGCGCTTTATGGAAGTTTTCATGGATGATTTTTCTATCTATGGAAACTCTTTCAGTGACTACCTGTCTAACCATTCCAAGGTGTTGACATGGTGTGAGGAAAAGAATCTGGTGTTAAATTGGGAGAAATGTCATTTTATGGTTAAAAGAGGAATAGTTCTAGGTCATATTGTATCTAGTGACATCATAGAAGTAGATAAGGCCAAATTAGATAAAATAGCATCTCTACCTATACCATGACCTATCCGTGACATTAGAGCCTTTTTAGGCCATACATGTTTCTATAGACGTTTTATCAATGATTTTTCAAAATTAGCTAGGCCTTTAACTAATCTGCTTTTAAAAGATGTCATCTTTGATTTCAATCATGAATGCAAACAGGCTTTTGAAATATTAAAAACCGCTTTAACATCTGCACCGATTATATAACCTCTCGATCGGTTTAAATCTTTCGAACTTATGTGTGACTCTAGCGATTATGCTGTTGGTGCTGTCTTAGGCCAGAAACTAGATGGTAAGTCTATCGTTATTTATTATGCTAGTAAGACTTTAAATGATGCTCCAAAAAATTATACTACAGCGGAAAAAAGGAATTTTTAGCTCTAGTTTATGCTTTAGATAAGTTCCGTCCTTATTTAGTTGGTTCAAAGACCTTAGTGTATACTGACCATGCATCTCTTAGGTACCTTCTAGCCAAGAAGGATGCTAAACAGAGATTGATCCGATGGATCCTTCTCCTACAAGAGTTTACCTTAGAAATTAAGCATAAACGAGGGGTCAAAAATGTAGTTGCTGATAACTTATCTAGACTAACCAATGACAGTGATAGTGATTCTGAGTCCATACCTGATTCTTTTCCTGATGAGCACCTTTATTCTATTTTTTCTGCACCTTGGTATGCCGACATTGTGAATTTTTTAACTTCTGATATTATTCCTGATGTTTGGTCAAAAAGTGAGTGTAAGAAATTTTTGGCCAGAGTTCAGCTATACTATTGGGATGAGCCCACGCTTTTTATGTATTGTACGGATTAGATTATTCGTCGTTGTATTCCCTAGTGGGAATATAATGAGGTTTTATCCTTTTGCCATGACAAAGCGTGTATGTGGTGGCCATTTTAGTGGTATGAAAATGGCAGCTAAAGTTCTTTAATGTGGTTTTTATTGGCCTACCCTTTTTAAAGATGCCCAAGTTTACTGTAGGACGTGTGTTCGTTACTAACAACTTGGGCGTACCATTAAACGTAATATGATGTCTTTAAATCCCATTATGGTAGTGAAATTGTTTGATGTATGGGGCATTGATTTCATGAGTCATTTTCCTGTTTCCCACAGTTTAGTTTTATTCTTGTTGACGTGGACTATATTTCTAAATGGATAGAGGCCATGCTTGTCGTAGCAATGACCATACGACAATTGTGTTTTTTTGTTAAGGAATATATTTTATCTCGTTTTGGCATCCCTAAAGCCATCATCAGTGATGGCGGAATGCATTTTTGAAATAGAGTTGTTACTTATTTAGTTAAGAAATATGGAGTTACCCATAAGGTGGCAACTCCTTATCATCCGCAAACTAGTGGCCAAGTAGAATTCTCTAATAGGAAAATTAAAAAAATATTAGAAACGACAGTCAATCCTGATTGGAAAGATTGGTCTAAGCGTCTAACAGATGCCTTATGGGTGTATCAGACAACTTTTAAAACTCCTATTGGAATGTCTCCCTTTAGACTTGTGTTTGGATAACCTTGTCACTTGCCCGTTGAATTGGAGCACTGTGCTATGTGGGCTATAAAAAGCCTAAACTTCAATATTGATGAGGCGGGTGTCAAGTGTAAATTGTAATTAAATGAGCTTGAAGAAATCCGTAGCGATTCTTATAATCTCGCGAAGGATTATAAAGCTAATATGAAACGTGTTCATGATAAATAGATTTTGCGTAAATAGTTTGTAGTTGGTCAAAAGGTTTTGCTTTACAACTCATATTTGATTATTTTCCTAAGGAAATTAAAAACCCATTGGTCTGGTCCTTTTCTGGTTACTGAAGTCACCCCTCACGGGGCAATCACCTTGGTAAATCTCAAGGACAACAATACCTTTCAAGTCAATGGCCAACGTTTAAAATATTTTCACGAGTTAAGGTCCCCAGATGTGGAGAATGTCATTTTACAGGACCCTGTCTATGAGGATTGACCTTTGATGTTTGGTGTACTTCATTTCATTTCCATATATATTAGTAAGTGCTAGATTAAGAGTGTGTGGCTGTAAGTACCGAATCCTAAGTCCACGTTTAACGCAATTCACGCTTTCCACTCTTGCATGTTTTCTTGTTTTTGAGTCGCGTTTATCTATGGAGTGATTTGCGTCCTTATTGCTTTATTGTTTTCTTTTATATTAAACCTTATTCATAAAAAGTAAAAAAAATATTAAAACCACTACACCATTTGAGTGATTTTGCAACATTTAAGAATTTTCATTAGTAACACTTATTCAACCGTTAGGAAATTTTTAACACTTGTTTTCCATTAGGAATTATTGTAACCGTCACCTAATTTCTGTGTAATAGTAGAATTTCTTTTTCACAATTATATAGATATTAAGTGACGGTTCGTGAAACATAACCAAATGTAAAATGAAATGTGAAAAATTAAAACACTTTCAAAATCAGAAGAGGTATATTCACTATCAGAAAATTAGTCTCGAGGAGTTAGTTATAAATATTTAGTAGTCCTACGACTCCTCTTAAATTTGTTTAGCATTTAATACCCCAATTTGACTAGAATATAGAACTAACCACCTGTTATCCAACTTTACCAGGAATAGACGAAAATATCCTCACTTGGAAACAAACATAACCGACTATCTACCCAGTAACATAGTGGGATACAAAACAAAAAATTGAATTTCACACAAAAAATTCACTTATAACTACCTGCCTTCACATTTAAAAATGGATATAATGAAAAGAGGACATCTAGGGTGCATCAAAGTGTATGAGTGCGCAGGAATGAGAGCCCTTGGACAATACTTCTTTCTTTGAAATACACCAAGATCTTGTGCCTATATGAGTGGCCCAGATGCTATACGCTGAGTACACCCTGCGCACACTAGCTTTTCGGTAATGAAAAAACTAAAAATATTATGCCTCCAATATTTTGTGGAGGCATTTGACACTAGTCGTTAAGTCTAAACTCCAAACCACTAGACACTAAACCCAAAATCATTATAAACTAGACCCTAAGCCTAAACCCTAAACCTTAAGACACTAAACCCTAACCCCTATAAACTAGACCCTAAGCCTAAAGCCTAAACCTTAAGACACTAAACCCTAATCCCTATATCCTAAATTTATAAACATTAAACCCTAAACCAACCCGTTTCATTTAATAGTAGTTAATCAAACCCAAAAAATAAATAATCAAATGCATTTTGTATGCGCATTTTTTAAAAATCGTGGTGTGTATGCATTTTAAAATGTATAAGTTTATAACATGGTGCATCTGCATTTTAAAATATATAAGTTTATAACGTGGTGCATCTGCATTTTAAAATATATAAGTTTATAACATGGTGCATCTGCATTTTAAAATGTATAAGTTTATAACGTCCATATTCGGATGAAAACAGGTAGTGTCAAATTTAACTTTTGGAGCAATACACGGTACTTTTTGCTAAATTTTATTCAAACCCAAAATCTACTCTTTTTGTTCTAGTAGTTATCTTATCTAAAAGTAGTTATCTTATCCAATTTTATTATGGTAGTTATCTTATCAACAAGTAGTTATCTTGGAAGGGTGAAAAAGAGAATAATTTATATTAAAAATAACAGGTGGCACCTGGTCTCGAGTCAAAAGCTTAGATTCTAAAGATTTTCTATAAAAAAACACTTACGGCTGATAAAAACAATGGAGGGGTATTAAAACCCAAAAAAATTATGGATAGGGCTTTTGAGTTGTTTTTTTTTTTAAATGGGACTCTCTAGCCCAATTTCTTGTATTCACTATCACGCTCATCTCACACAACCACACAAACCATTAACAAAATGAAGAAAAAAAAAAACACAAACGCAAGGGAATAGAAAAAAAAACTTAAATTGTTGTTGATGCTGCCAATTGGGGTAAGTTGTCATCTACTTATCTTCTTCTATTTTGTTCATCCTCCCATTTTTCCTTCCTTCCTCCGCCTTTCATAACAATGTTTGATATTTGTTTTGATTTTTTAAGGTGTTTTGAGAAGTTGTTTGGTACTTAATTTATCACAACAGTTGCTCGATCTACTCAAGATTGTTGTTCTTTTGGCAAGGTAACACACTGTATTGGGTTCTAGGGTTTCAATTTTTCAAAGTTTGATTTTTAACTAGCTAGGCTTTTAATTTTTAAAAGGTTGTTACTTTATTTAACAACCTGTTCTTGAATGCTCATCCCCACCTCCACTAATATATCCTGAATTGATGCTTGAAGGTGTGAAATATTGCTTCCAATCATAAAGTATAAAGTGGGTATGCTTTGTTTTAATTTTGATTTTGTTTGTAGCCATTATATTTTTCATGGATTGGTTAATTCAATAGATTTTATGATGATTTAGGTGAAGAATTTATTCAATTGTTTTGCTAGTATAAATTGGGTGTGGATAGAGTTCCTTCATTGTTTAATAAGTTGATAAAATTTGCTTATGAAGAATTTTCATTGGAAGTATGTTGTTAAGGGGCAAAGATGTAACCTTTTTGGTTGTTTGGTTAAATATATAATTAGTATGTTGGTTATGGGTTGACAAAAAACATGGTGTTGGACTTATTTCTTGATGTAGCTTCAATATGTGTATTGGAGATGGAAGGTGTATACTAGTATTTGAATGTGGAGGGAATGTAGATGGACAAGACAAGAGACACTAACACTTTTTTAAATCAGACCTAGAGTTAATAAGAAACTGCATGGTTTCTGAGGGTGTTTTGATGTTTTATAGTTCTAATGACACAAGTGGATCCTTCCAGCAGTACCACCAGCCTCCAGCTTCATTTTACTTGCCGGAAGATCTGCCATTTCTGCGTGTTGTGTTTAATATTGCTCCACTTCTAATGCCCCTATCATAAGAGGCACCAAGCCTAATTTTAGTGGCCCATTGGTGGTTGTATTTAAAAACAAAATGCTCCAATTATATTCCTATTTGCTGCATTTGCCTTGGCCCACTAACTTAAATTTTAGTCAGATCTTAACTTATTTATCGAGTAATTGTATACATTGTTGTTATATTAGATTTGGTAATCCGTGAGCTGTTTTGTTTGCATCTTGATAATGCATAAGTTGTTTAGTTCTAAACTGGAATCATGCCTGCCTCTAATTTATTGTATTAGTAGCATCTTAACAAAGGTTGTGGATATATGTCCTCATTGCTTGTGACTAGAAATGATGAAAGATAAAACTTGACTTGATGTTTACATTCTTCCACTTGTATCATTTTCTAATTTGCTGCAGTCATGGACCTTGAAATATGAACTGGACAAAAAAATTGGAATGATTAAGGTAATTGTGAAGTGTATTAGTGGTTAACTTCTTGTTGTATCACAACGGTTGATATTTTATATTCATTTAAGCAGGTTGATCGAATACTGTATTCCTCTGTTGTGTACCCTCACAACTATGGCTTCATCCCACGTACTCTTTGTGAGGATAATGACCCCATGGATGTCTTACTCCTCATGTAGGCCTTGTTCTTTTTTTATCTCAATATCTTAATTACCATATCACTTATATGCAACCTTGAATAGATGTAGCGTCTCACATACTTGTAAGTGGAATTTATATTTAATGTATTGCTTTTCCAATATATTGCAATGTGTGGGAAATATTAATTAGTTGGATAAACTTCATTTTTTTCTTGGTGCCTTAAGTCCTTATCATTTTCCATGAAGCTTTCTTCGTGTTAAAGGCATATGTCTTATGCCTATGATTGATCTGGTATATAATTCCTCCATAGAAGAGTTATATGGGCTTTGAAAAAAGACCTTAGGGAATCTAATGTCAATGAATGCAGGGAGAGAAAGACGATAAAATCATTGTTGTTTGTACTAATGATCCTGAATATGGGCACTACAATGATATCAAGGAGCTCCTACCTCATCAATTGGCTGAGATTACACGCTTCTTTGAAGGTTGTATCCTTTTTGTGCACCATTTGCACCTATATCTTTTTTAAGTTTTCTTTTGGGCATATCATATTGTCCCGAATTTCTAACCTAAAAGGTTGACATGCATTTTGTTTTATTTAACAATTAATACTCAGACAAGGAAAATGAAAACAAGGATGTTTTAGTGAATGACTTCCTTCCTCCCTCTGCTGCCTATGAAGCCATCCAATATTCTATGTAAGGGTCATTTTTTTCTAAATCACTTGGTTGTATTTTTTATATGTGTGTTGGAAGAAATGCCTATAATTGGCCATTTCTCTATATATTGTTCTCTATATACTGTTCTCTATATACTGATCATGCCCAATTGCTTTGAGGTTCAATCTTGCTATTAGTTAGGTTATTTTTTTGTGCATTCCACTCATAGAAAAATAATGGATTGTAGGTTTGTAGCTTTGGAGAGCAATTATTTGTTAAATGACATTTAAGTTTCATATTTAACTTTTTAGATGGGATGCATACTTCAAACAAGTCAGAGCTTTCCTTTTTCAATCAGGAAGATATATATATATATATATATATATATATATATATATATATATATATATATATATATATATATATATATATATATATTATATTTGCTTATATGCATATTACTAGCAAAGGATTTATTTGTTTATTTGTTAATGTGTGTGGAGGGGGAGGGGATCCTTTTTTATTTTTATAGTGCTTCAGTCTCAGACCTTGATGTTCTCTACTTGCAGTCTAACAGAGGATGAACTTGTCTACCTCAGGGCTTAGTTCTCTTAGAACCAAATAGAGATGGACGCATATCTGTTGAGAATTTCAGAATGGTTGGTTATTGATAGTTTAGCTGTTATTGTCATGTTCAAATCTAAGTTTAAAGGTTTTATTAACTAGAAATTTGTAGACCTTCTACTTTTTAAAAAAAAAAAAATAATCTAGAGGTTATGGCTAACCTCAACCTGTATTAGAAGAAAAACGGGGATACATAGTGCCTATTCTATCTTCCTCTATGATATGGTGTAACTTTTCATCTAGAGGAAGTGAAAATAAAACAACACCTTCTTTTGGCGATCTATACATTTTTGAAAGGTAGTCGGCTGCCCGATTTCCTTCTCGAAAGATATGACTAAAATAGCATTTAACAAATGTGCGAGTAATACTTCTAATACAGGCAGCCATATTAGAACAATGCCATGGGTAGCGCTCACTCCCTTTCAAAATGTTTATGGCTCCCAGAGAGTCCGAATTGACTTCCAGATATTCTATACCCATCTCTTGGGCCTGCTTAAGCCTAACTGCAATGGCTTGAATTTCCTGATGTATGACTGAGTTCCTTGACGAGCACCCTGCATAAGCGCGAACAACATTCCCCAAGCCATCTCGTATAGTCCCTCCATACCCACTTACATTTTCCTGGACCGAACCATCAGTATTGAGCATGTAAGCTCCCTGTTCCGCTGACTTCACCTACACCAAAGAACTTCCTAAGGCTTGAAGTTCATTTGCAGTCCCAACCTATCAGCAAGAGCTCGAAGAGAGTATGAGTGTTTGACCTCTGACAAATTTTTCTGAATGTACAGCTTCATTGTGGCCATAATCCTTTAGGTTAGCTGTTGGGTCGTCAACAAGATGTTCTTCTTCTTCCGTCTTTTCCTTTCGCACCAGAGTTCGTGGACAATGGCTCTAACAAAAGCTTTAAAGATATCGACACAGGTGGTGTTTTGCCGACATAACCTGAAAATACTATACCATTTAGAAGATGAGTCTTTGACAAGCTCCCCTAGTCCAAGATTGTTTTTCACAGAGGCCCAGACCTGTTTAGAGTAGTGACAGTTGAAGAATAAATGCTTTGAGTGCTCCGAAGATATACCGTAAAGACTGCATTTAGAGAATTGCAAGGTCTTCTTCTGTATCAAGCGATCTTGAGTGGGAAGACAATTTGAGAGCAATTGCCACAATGTAAATGAGAATTTTGGGATAGAGAGCTTTCCCCAGACCACTCTGTACCATTTTGCCTTTGGTCTCTCTTTTCGCAGAACTGCATACGCTGATTTTACTGAGAATTCTCCCGAGCTACTCGGTGACCAAATAACCTCATCTTTGTCTAGATAACAATTCACTTCCGTACCTAAGATGAGATTTTTCAAGGAACTGTCTGAGATAGATGTCACCAGAGAGGACTAGTTACCTTGATTCAAAATATCACTCACCTTTGCATCCTTTGGTAGCGCAAATGAATTTCTCTCAACTGTTGATTCCCAAAGCGGTTGACTTGAGCACCATGGGTCATGCCAGAAGAGGGTGTTAGTCCCGTTTGCTATAACATATCGGACATATTTCTGAGGAATGTTCCGATGCTTCAGTATCCCCCTCCATACCCAAGAGCAGCTTGCCGGTGTTTTCATAGTCCAAAAGTAGGATTGCTTTATCTGTTGGCTCCATGTCCAGTTTGACCACAGTGATCCATCCTTCTCAGCTAATCTGAAAATTAGGCCGCAGTAAGCCACCTTGTTCCAAGTTCTGGCATCTATCATACCCAGTCCACCTTGCTCCTTAGCATACCTCAATATTTCTTGGCTGGCATGATGCATCTTCCTTGTCATATTGGGACCAGACCATAAAAAACGGTTGCAAATCTTAGATACATTGTCCAAAACTTTCTTTGGTAAAACAAAGGTTTTTGACTAGTAGACTTGAAAGGATGAGAGAACTGACTGGATAAGTTCAAGTCTACCGGCCCTTGACAAGGATATCTTCTTCCAATTAGAGATACGTGAAGTCAATCTCTCTACCAAAGGTAGACAATCTCATATACCTAGCCTTGAAGAAGTAAGAGGTAGTCCAAGATATATAAGAGGCGGAGATATAAGGGGTATACCCAAAGCATTAGCCAAGTCCAATCCTGCTTCATGAGACATACAACCAACAGAGATGATTTTTCTGAGTTGATATTCAAACCTGTGAAGAGCGAAAACTGTAGAAGAATTTCCTTTATTGCAAGAATAGAAGCCATATCTCCTTTGCAAAAAAAAATAGCATCGTCCGCAAAAAATAAGTGACAGATACTCAGCCTCCAGCATTTAGAATGAGGATGAATGTGTCCAACATAGAGAGCTTGATTTAGAAGGCCAGAGAGCACCTCCATCACCAGGACAAATAGATACGGTGAAATTGGGTCGCCCTGCCGAAGTCCTTGTTCTTGTTCACCTTCAAAGAATCCTTCAGATGTTCCATTGATGTTAATGGAATAAGAAGGGGTGGTGAAGCACATCGATAGCCATTCTATAAAGAGAGGAGGAAACCCAAATCTCTACAAAATCATACCCATAGCTTCCCAATTGACTGAATCAAAAGCCTTCTTTATGTCTATCTTGATTGCACAATTCCTGGTGCCATATTTCCTGGTGTAACCTTCTATAAGCTCATGCGCAAGTATAATATTATCTTGGATGTTCCTGCCTGGTACAAAGGCAGACTGAGCCGAAGAGATTAAGAGTGGCATATATTCTTTCATCCTGCTTGTTAGAAGCTTGGCCACACATTTTTAAATAGTGTTACAGCAAGCAATGGGATTGAATTCATCAACCTTTGAAGGTGCAAGATTTTTTGGAATCAAGCAAAGAAGAGTGGAGTTTATATGTAACGCCCGTACTTTTAAATACATATTTTTCTATTTTTATTAATTAATTAAATTATTTATTTTAAAAATTCGTCGGATCGGATTCGGGATACGTGGGCCTGGTTTTGGGCCCGAGTCTGTGTTGGGCTTGGGTTTCGGACCCAAGTATATAAACACATTGTTCTGGAAAATAGGATTCAGAGAATAATAGAATATTAAAAATGGAGGCAGAGATGAAAAGCCGGATTTACGGAGGGTGGGGATGACGGCTCGAACTTCGGAGAAATAAGTAGGATTTTATTCATACAGTGAGTAGCTCTTTTGCTATTTCACGGAATCTGAAACCGTTTTATTGTCCTATGGTTTCACTAATTCTCGCATTCATTACTCTCGTCTGTAGCATTGTTAAAACCTGTTGTATTGGACTTCGTGTCTTTGTATTATTTAACTTTGTTAAATTTTGTTTTTGTAATTAAACTGTCGAACTGGGATACTGTGTCTATACTGTCGACATTGATATTGGTGTCAATACTTTTAGTTGAACTGTGGATTTGGTTGAAATTCGTTGGTTGATATTGGGCTTTCGAAGCTCTGTCGAAGCTTCGACAGACGACAATGGCGTCAGCCACAGAAATCGTTTTGTTTGTTTTTAATTTCGTCAGCTTGAATGGTTTGTTGGGTTGTGTGTGTGGGGATGTCGAGTGAGGGCAGTGAAGCTTGGAGAAAGCTTGAGCCATCGTTAATGGCGTTACTGCCATTACTGGGCTACTGAAGGTTTTGAAATTTGGGTTTATTTGGTTGTGTTTGAACTGTGTTTTTGTATGGTGGGTTGATGGGATGATGTTTGGTGGTAGTGGGGATGGTAGGGGTTGTCGATTTGAGCTTGGAACAAGCTTTAATGTGATGGAAAGTTGGTTCAAGATCTAGTTTGGTGATGTCGGATTAAGGATTTGAGGAATGTGTGTTTGTTAAAGAGGTAGGGGTTTTTGCGGGGAGTAAAACCGCCTAGTTAAAATGGGTGGTGTGTGGAGGAGTGGTGGCGGATTTTGGTGGTGTTGGTGGTGTGAAGATGATGAAGTAGATTTCGGTTGGATTTGGGCCTTGGGCTTAGCTAGTTTAATTGGTTGGGCGGATTCTATTTTAGAGGGTTGGTCCGATTATGTTCTAAAAGTATTGGGCTAGTTCATTTCTATTTTTTTGTTTGGGCCCTTTTCCTATTAGTTGATAACTTGTTATGGGCCAGTTCTAATTTTTGTAATTGTGGGCCGGTTTTCTTTTATTTTTGGACCGAACCACTTAACTGTTTTTGGGCCCGTATCTAATATTGCTTGGGACCAGTCCATTGGACTTAAAATAGATCTGTTTGGGTCTTTAAATGTTTAGACTTCCGGGTTCTAAGGTTTGGGCTTGGCCAGTTGGGTCTGAACCATTACCTTAGTCATGAGCCCATGAGCCATGCACCATTGACCTTAGCCATGAACCATGGCTATGACCCTGGACTTGTCGAACACGAAAACGACAGTTTGACTTTGACCATGTCATGTTGACTTTGACCAGGATAGTTTGACTTTGACCAGGACATGTTGACCTTTGACCATTGACGGTTGACTTTGACTTTGACCATGACATGTTGACTTTGACCTTTGACCGTTGACTATGAAATGTTGACTTTTCCAGTTTTTCACCTATTTGATTTGTATGGACAAATATAGTAATAAAATATTGTCGATATTATATAACTTGGTTGGTCATTATCTAATTAAGATTTGACGTTGATATTGTGACATTATATAATATGTTGGGATATATATATAATGCAATATGTTTGGGAGAAATAAATGTATAAACACTCCATTATTATATATGTGAGATGCTACTATGAGGTAGCATAGTATTGGTGAATATTTGCCGGGGGTGTGGTGGTGTAGTGCAATATATATTGGCACGTGAAAGTATGAAAATGGTTATGAGATATATTGAGATATTTCTATATATTGTGGCTTAGTGCAATAAGGCAATTGACACGCCGCGACGTGATATAGTGGATTTATTATGAGTCATTAATGTATGACACTTGAATAAATTACGTAACGAAAATCCTAGAACCTAGCTACCACAAATCATGTGATTGGCCCTTCCGGGCGGTTAATCTGAATGGCCTTGAGGGACCTTCCGGGCGTTCGGTTAATCTGAATGGCCTTCGGCGTAAGTAATGTGATTGGCCCTTCGGCGTTTCATAAAATTTGAATGGCCCTCTCCGGGCGAGCCGAATAGTGGCTTGATTATTCCGTTCGCAAAATAGAACGATGATGCATAATATTTTATGCGAATAGTGACATTACTTACATAATTGCTTCCGTGTGAGGATTTACGGTGTCGCGGCATCCATTTCGGGTGGTTACGCACGGAGTGGTTCATTATGTAAGGGGAGGCATGTGGATGTACATGTTTGGCGTTGGGTAGCGACATTGGTAGTAGGGAAACTAGGTAAGACATAGATACGACGTGATTTTAGGGACACTCAAAGAAAGCCTGAAATAATATAATTATGGTAATAAGATTGGTTGGTTATTGGTTTAGTTCGAACCTAAGGCGCCTCGATGGAGGAACTACATGCCTTATTTATGATGTGTATAGTTTGTTGTGTGGTTAGTGGGAAGTTAAGGCGTCTCAGTGGAAGAACTACCTGCCTAGATTATTGTACTTAAGAATGTTGTATTAGTCGTTGAAAGTTAAGGCGCCTCGGTGGAGGAACTAACTGCCGTATGGATTATGTATATATTTGTATAAGTATATATTGTTTTTAGAGCTACTCACACCAGCATTTTTATAATGCTGACCCGATTTGCATGTTTGCTTATCGGGTGTGTTCATTCAATGAACAAAGTTGATAAGTTTTGAGAAGTTTAGTGTTGAAGAAGGTTGGCTACTGCGTGTGGTTTGCGTTAGCATTGCATTTCAGGATGTATTTTGTTTTCCCTTAAGGTGATATAGATTTTCAGTCTAGACAATGTATTTGTACTTTCATTTGTAATTTTAAATAAGGAGTTATTGAAAAGAGATTTGTAACCTAATCTTAGTTGTAAATTTTTGTAATGAAGAGGACATTTGTTTAACTGAAATTTTTATTGGTTTTTAATTATCGGCATATTTAAAACTGTTTATGGGTTTTTGGAAGTTGAGAGTTGGTCACACCTCGGAGATCGAAGAGTCGGGAACAAATAATGTTTTTTCCGAATTCTGTCGAAATTCGGGGTGTGACAGTTTGGTATCAGAGCATTTGGTTAGCTTAGACTTAGGTGAGTCTAGGTGATTCTCGGATCGTAGTTTATGGGTAGTGTTTAGGAAGTATTATTTTCAAAACTATTTCTGCTAGTTGTTTTATTATTACAAAGAAAAAGAAAGAGATATAGAAATAAAGAGAGTCAATATTTTTCTTGATTTGTTTGTATGTGTAATGTGTATATTTATATTAGTTACTATGGTGGAATGCATAAGAAATGATTTTATTTTTCTTTATCATATGAGGAGTGGTTATATGTGTAATATGTTAATTATTAACGGGTTTGATCAAAATGATGTGTGCTGTTATAATATTGTTTTATTGTTTGTGTTCATTTTCACGTGGAGTATGGATTGAGTACGACCACATGTCTGTGAACTTTGTATTTGAGTGCTATGTTATTATTCGAGAAATAATAAGATATTTTAATATATATTGAATGAGCTGTATTATCTGATGACCTTGTGACGTACGAAGTAAGGAACAAATTGCCTCGGTGTTGGAGGAACTATCTCGCCTCACTCGTACACTTTAATGGATGAATAGTATTTTGAAGTATAAGAGATTAATTTGTTATATGTGATTAATTATAAATAGAAAGAATAATAAATAAAATATATGTGTATTCTTTTTGAGACGTGTATACTTGCGTATACACGTGTATTCTTTTTGAGATGTGTATTCGTGTATTCTTTTGAGATGTGTATACGTGTATTCTTTTTGAGATGTGTATACCTGCGTATACACGTGTATTCTTTTTGAGATGTGTATACTGGCGTATACACATGTGTTCTTTTTGAGATGTGTATACTTGTGTATACACGTTTTTATATTATTGTATATAGGTGTACTATTACCGTGCGTATATGATTGATTAATATCGTTAAATTAGTTTCACATGATTTTGCATATTCGAGTATTCTTACATATATACATTGATTTATGGTTCATAAATATTACCGTGAGAATATAACTTGTTATGGGTGATATATTAGAAGTGAGTTTATATTATCCTAAATTTTTTAAAATTCTTGTTATACGGTAACAAGTCTTATGTTAATTGTCACTGTATATGGAGATTAATTTTTGAATCTTTTCACCGTTTAAAATAATTAGTAATAATAATAATAGCAATGAGCGTCGAGTATTTGTTCTTAATTGTTTTGTTTCAGTCTAAATGATTTTGATAGATGAATATGATTTTTTTTTTTTTTGATACGTGCTATATTTGATCCAGTTGCAAGTATGAATTAGGATTCAAGGGTTGTTTTAAATTTAATATTTCTGAGAGCATGACTAAAGTAAATATAAAGTTTTATGGTAGTATCAATGACATGAGGGACCTTTTTGTTTTGAGTGTATTAGGGCACACATTTTTCTTTGGTGCATGATAATGAAAGACTCCATAATGTTTTATGCAGTGATGAACTTACCCTGTATTATTGATTAGTTAAGTAGAATATTTTTCGTAGAGTTTGCTACGTGTCAAGAAACTGCATGCTAAAAAGAAATGATATGTTTATCTTGCATTTAAGTGACCATAATAATTGTTTTAATATAGACAGCTAAACTGTAATAGGTTTTGTAATGGCATGAGGACATATATTCTGAAATTAATTAAAATAATTAATACCAATGTTATCTTGTTTAAGTTTAATCAACGTGCATTCTTGTGTATGTTCTAAGCGAATAACTTTTTTTGTTCGTATAGCTTTACTTCCGAATCTCGGGACGAGATTCTTTTGAGATGTGTATAGCTGTAACGCCGGTACTTTTAAATACGTATTTTTCTATTTTTATTAATTAATTAAATTATTTATTTTAAAAATTCGTCGGATCGGATTCGGGATACGTGGGCTTGGTTTTGGGCCCGAGTCTGTGTTGGGCTTGGGTTTCGGACCCAAGTATATAAACACATTGTTCTGGAAAATAGGATTCAGAGAATAATAGAATATTAAAAATGGAGGCAGAGATGAAAGCTGGATTTCTGGAGGGTGGAGCGCGATGGCTCGGACTCGGAGAAATTAAGTAGAGTCGATTCATCTGGTGAGTAGCTCTTTGCTATTTCACCGAATACAAAAACCGTTTTATTGTCCTATGGTTTCACTAATTTTACTGTTCATTACTCGGCGTCCTGTAGCATTGTTAAAACCTGTTGTATTGGACTTCGTGTCTTTGTATTATTTAACTTTGTTAAATTTCGTTTTTTGTAATTAAACTGTCGAACTGGGATACTGTGTCTATACTGTCGACATTGATATTGGTGTCAATACTTTTAGTTGAACTGTGGATTTGGTTGAAATTCGTTGGTTGATATTGGGCTTTCGAAGCTCTGTCGAAGCTTCGACAGACGACAATGGCGTCAGCCACAGAAATCGTTTTGTTTGTTTTTAATTTCGTCGGCTTGAATGGTTTGTTGGGTTGTGTGTGTGGGGATGTCGAAAGAGGCGGTGAAGCTTGAGAAAGCTTGAGCCATCGTTAATGGCGCATCGCCATTACTTAGGCTCTTGAAAGGTTTTGAAATTTGGGTTTATTTGGTTGTGTTTGAACTGTGTTTTTGTATGGTGGGTTGATGGGATGATGTTTGGTGGTAGTGGGGATGGTAGGGGTTGTCGACTTGAGCTTGGAACAAGCTTTAATGGCGGCGGAAAGTTGGTTCCAGATCTAGTTTGGTGATGTCGGATTTAAGGATTTGAGGAATGTGTGTTTGTTAAAGAGGTAGGGGTTTTTGCAAGGAGTAAAACCGCCTAGTTAAAAATGGGTGGTGTGTGGAGGAGTGGTGGCGGATTTTGGGTGGTGTTGGTGGTGTGAAGATGATGAAGCGGTAGATTTCGGTTGGATTTGGGCCTTGGGCTTATTCTAGTTTTTGGTTGGCCCATATTGGGCCGATTATGTTCTAAAGTATTGGGCCAGTTCATTTCTATTTTTTTGTTTAGGCCCTTTTCCTATTAGTTGATAACTTGTTATGGGCCAGTTCTAATTTTTGTAATTGTGGGCCAGTTTTCTTTTATTTTTGGACCGAACCACTTAACTGTTTTTGGGCCCGTATCTAATATTGCTTGGGACCAGTCTATTGGACTTAAAATAGATCTGTTTGGGTCTTTAAATATTTAGACTTCCGGGTTCTAAGGTTTGGGCTTGGCCAGTTGGGTCTGAACCATTACCTTAGTCATGAGCCCATGAGCCATGCACCATTGACCTTAGCCATGAACCATGGCTATGACCCTGGACTTGTCGAACACGAAAACGACAGTTTGACTTTGACCATGTCATGTTGACTTTGACCAGGATAGTTTGACTTTGACCAGGACATGTTGACCTTTGACCATTGACGGTTGACTTTGACTTTGACCATGACATGTTGATTTTGACCTTTGACCGTTGACTATGAAATGTTGACTTTTCCAGTTTTTCACCTATTTGATTTGTATGGACAAATATAGTAATAAAATATTGTCGATGTTATATAACTTGGTTGGTCATTATCTAATTAAGATTTGACGTTGATATTGTGACATTATATAATATGTTGGGATATATATATAATGCAATATGTTTGGGAGAAATAAATGTATAAACACTCCATTATTATATATGTGAGATGCTACTATGAGGTAGCATAGTATTGGTGAATTTGCCCACGGAGTGTGGTGTAGTGCAATAATATATTGCACGTGAAAGTATGAAAATGGTTATGAGATATATTGAGATATTTCTATATATTGTGGCTTAGTGCAATAAGGCAATTGACCGCGACGTGATATAGTGGATTTATTATGAGTCATTAATGTATGACACTTGAATAAATTACGAAGCGAAAATCCTAGAACCTAGCTACCACAACTCATGTGATTGGCCCCCGGCGTTCAGTTAATCTGAATGGCCTTCGGTGAAAGTAATATGATTGGCCTTCCGGCGTTTCATAAAAGCTGAATGGCCCCCTGGGCGTAGCGAATAGTGGCTTGATTATTCCGTTCGCAAAATAGAAGCGATGATCGCAAATATTTTATGTCGAATAGTGGCATTACTTACATAATTGCTTCCGTGTGATGAGGATTTACGGTGTGGCGGCATCCTTTTCGCCAGGGTGGTTACGCACGGAGTGGTTCATTATGTAAGGGGAGGCATGTGGATGTACATGTTCGGCGTTGGGTAGCGATTGTGGTAGCCAGGAAAACTAGGTAAGACATAGATACGACGTGATTTTAGGGACACTCAAAGAAAGCCTGAAATAATATAATTATGGTAATAAGATTGGTTGGTTATTGGTTTAGTTCGAACCTAAGGCGCCTCGATGGAGGAACTACATGCCTTATTTATGATGCGTATAGTTTGTTGTGTGGTTAGTGGGAATTTAAGGCGCCTCAGTGGAGGAACTACCTGCCTAGATTATTGTACTTAAGGATGTTGTATTAGTCATTGAATGTTAATGCGCCTCGGTGGAGGAACTAACTGCCGTATGGATTATGTATATATTTGTATAAGTATATATTGTTTTTAGAGCTACTCACACCAGCATTTTTATAATGCTGACCCGATTTGCATGTTTGCTTATCGGGTGTGTTCATTCAATGAACATAGTTGATAAGTTTTGACAGGTTTAGTGTTGAAGAAGGTTGGCTGCTGCGTGTGGTTTGCGTTAGCATTGCATTTCAGGATGTATTTTGTTTTCCCTTAAGGTGATATAGATTTTCAGTCTAGACAATGTATTTGTACTTTCATTTGTAATTTTAAATAAGGAGTTATTGAAAAGAGATTTGTAACCTAATCTTAGTTGTAAATTTTTGTAATGAAGAGGACATTTGTTTAAGCGAAATTTTTTTGGTTTTAATTATCCGCATATTTAAAACTGTTTATGGGTTTTTGGAAGTTGAGAGTGCGTCACACCTCGGAGATCGAAGAGTCGGGAACAAATAATGTTTTTTCCGAATTCTGTCGAAATTCGGGGTGTGACATTATACCTCTTGATATGGACTTCCGTTTGAACATATGCTGAATTACAAGAGAGAAGTCTTCACCAACTATATCCCAGGCTTTCTTAAAGAAGAAAACATTGAAACCATCATGCCCATGCGTTTTGTTATCATCCATAGAAAAGAGTGCCTCCTTGATTTCCATGATATCGAAATCCTTGTTCAATCTAGTTGCCCTCTCAGGTGGCAACTCCTGAAGATTAAGCTACTCCAAAAACCGAGGGTTACAAGAGGGTGAAGAAGAAGTACCCAACAGATTTCTATAGAAGGATATGAAAGCCTGAGCAACATTAGCCTGGCCCTCCTGCTGATTTCCTTAAGTATCCAATATAGACCAAATGTTGTTCCTTGTCTTCTTTTCCTTTACAGCATTGTGGAAGAAAGCGTTAACCAGTCAGTGTTGGTCCTCTGCATGAGGTCATACTCCTCCATAAGCATAAGATCGCAAAGCTCAAATCTACGGCTTCTTTCTAGATTAGAAAGATCAGATCTACTGCATGAGGATGCTTCTGCATATGCATTTGGATGTCTTCTAGATTGGCCCTAGCAGCTACCACTTGATTTTGATGATCCGTGGAACTAAATTTAGGCCAGCCTTTGAGAGCTTCCTTGAACATCTTTAATTTCTTACAAAGCATGAACGATGGATTACCTTGTCTAGGGATAGACCAATGATAAAAGGATAAAATGAATAGTCTACCTACGAAATGAACGATGAACTCAAAACGTAAGTAAACTAAAACTATCTTATGATGCTTATATTTATCAAAGTTTTCTCTACTCTCAATCCTATGAGATATAGTGGAGTAGAAAGTTCGTTCCACTCCTAGTGCTCTAGCATGGAATGTTTTCTAATCTAATTAGTCGGTCTTAAGTCAATGAGAGCTTTACGAAGGTGATATACTACGATACTTACTGAATTTGATTACTTGAATTTAACTACGAATGCTATGAAAATATGATTGTGCTTGAATCTAGATAAAGGATTAGAGGGGAATTGAATCCACCTCGAATCCAACTTAATAGCCTAACATAGATTCTTGTATCTCGATTCTTACGTTCTTACGGCAAGAAATTCGAAGTTCTAATCCCTAGTGTTCATGGCATTTCTACCGAAAGTACTAACTAGCATGTGAGGTCGTCCACCCATTCCCATGGCGAATCACGACCTTCTAGATTGGAATAGATTCTACAATGTTTCTACACTATACCACTAAGTTTTCATCAAGGCTTCATCAACCCCTCTAATGGAGGTTTTAGCCTTGAGTCATCAAACCATCATTTCCCATTTCATTATAACTACACATCATATTAAAATTCTAACTTAACTAAATTAACTAACAATGGTTCAATCTATTTAAACTACGGAATGATAATCAACAAGAATTAAAATCAGATCTATAAATTGAAATAACACAAATTGAAATTGAGAAAGCAACTATTTTATTTATCTAATCAATCAAGAACAATGATTCAATGACTTAATCTAAAATAAGAATTGAAAATGGAACTAAAGCTTAATTTAATTAATGAAAACAGATCTAGAATTATCTATAATATTTTAGGTCTAACTAGCTACCATTAACAAAGAGCTAAACTTTTGTTTTTATACTTTCAGATCCAAAAATCGTGCATGGGCTTGGAGCCATGTTTTGGGCCAGAGAATCAGGCCCAAAACCCAATTCTTTCAGTCCAAAAAAGCCTCTTCAGCTGCAGTTGGCTTCCATAGACTTTTTGTCCACTTTTGCTCCTCTGATTGGGTCAAGGCTTAGACCATTGGAAAACTCTTTCCGAGCCGGTCGTTTTGACATAAGGTAGGCCCAATTCCGAGGTCTGAGTCCAAAGATACGGCTTTCGGAAGTTCTGCTGACTTGTGTGCTGTTTCAGCCCGTGTCGACTTTTCAGCTTTTGACCGGGCTTTAGGAAGGCTTTATCTTCTTGAATCTTGGCCTTTAATCACGGAACTCCTTAGTAACCGACCTTTTCTCCTTTATCTCACTAAAGTGGCACATTTCTGCACATAATGGACTTTGAAGCCTGAAATGCATAAAAACACGTAATCAGTGTTAACTCTTAATTATTACTCACATAATTGGTCCAAAAGTATGACTGTTAAAGGGTTAAAACTACAGTTTTGGGCTCTTATCAAACCACCCCAAACAGCATTTTGCTTGTCCTCAAGCAAATATGAGAAATTAAAATAAGTGACCAAAAATGGAGTTCTATCTACTCTCGTTTTTGAGTGAGTGCGATTGCATTGACCCTATGATAAGGCCTTAAACCACTAGGAATTCCCTAGTGGACGAGTTATAACCTCGTGAGAGTTTTCGATGAAGGTACTCACAAACTTCAACTATACTACTGGCGACTAAGAAATAAAACTATTGTTTCCTCATTCATGTCCCAACTATCTATACATCTCACTAGCAAATGAATAAGAATAACCAAGTCAAAACCTAAGCTAATATATGCATAATAATCAATCATCTATGATACAAAAAAATATATACTATGAGTAATACTATGAAATGCCTAGCAGGTTAGTTTTGAAAACTTCGAATAAGCGTCCTTAAGTAGGTCCTCACATAAATGTCAAGACAAAACCACTCGATTTTTCCACTCAAGTTTAGCTACTCCGATTGCAGGTAGTGGGCACACTTTACCTTACAATCTCAATGACAACAAGGAAGCGGGGTCGATCAAACACATCGCCACTTACTATCACACTAACCTATTCCTAATTGAGCTAGAGGTCTTTATTAGGTGTTGCGGGGATTAGGAGATGGTTTAAGAAAGAAGGAAATGGATATTCAAAAGGACAAGTCCGAGATAATAGAGTCTTCATATTATGTAACTTAGAGAAAACCTTGTTATTTTGTTTTTTCTTCTATACTTTGTTTCCATCCTTAGCCATATTTTTTTTTTTTTTTCTTTGGCTTTTGACTCCCTTTTATTCTATTTTTGGAGTTTTATTTATTTCTATATATTTTTTTCTTTTCCTTGGATGGAAACTTCTTTTTGAAAGCAACTAACTAATTTTTTGTTTACACGAGGTTTTCTCTTCTTCTTTCTTCACTCATTCTATTCTCGGACTTATTCTAAATTGGGTAGGTTGATTTATTTTTTTTTTCTATTTTGTTTTGTTTTTGTAACAGGGTAAAGGAATTGTGGTTTATGGAAGGCTAAAGAAAGGCACAGAGGGGCGACTAGCGGAAAATAATTCATAGGTTTGAATTTCTGGCTATATCGATCCAAAGAGGGCCTAAATTCTCGCTTAGGATATGACATAGTGATCAAGCAAGTGGACGTGTGATATCTCTATCCGGATTTTACTTCTTCCTTGTGTCATTTCTCAAATGTTTCGCTCATATAAGGCTTTTAGGCTATATTCTCACAGGATTTGTAGAATAAGTACTCTAGCCTAGATTTCAGAAACTTACTGCTAACAATCATAGATACTCATGTAATATATTTATAGATAGATGCAAAGATTATTACCTATATATTAACCTAAGTTCTAGCAATTATTCTGATGCAAAAGCTACGTGAGACTTCTAGATTGTTAAGAGCATGGAGAAAGAAAACAATACCAATATTCCTAAGTGTATATCGTAACTTATTTATTTATATTTTTGATTTTTTTTTAAAAATTTTAACTAGAAAACAAATGCATATTATACATATTTATATCCTAACAGATGCCTCAATTACACGTGTTTCTATGCCCCCAAACAAGAATCATGCTTTGTCCTCAAAGTATTGTAAATAAAGAAGGTAGGAAAAATACCATTGAAAGCGTGTGAAATTAGGGAACATCGCAAAACAAAGTTAGAACGCGTACTACTATAGGAAATAAACTTACGCAACTCTATACGAGTTCCACCCATTATGGGGTTAACAAAAATGAAATTGCTTGGGACATAAGCAGACACTAAAAAACTAAAAACTTACCTTATCTCCCGCTTAAGCATCCTCCTCCTCATTAAAGATATGAGGTTCCTTCGCATCCTGCCAGTCCATTATAACTTGCCAAGCTTGCCGCCATTTATCATCTACTAATGCTAACCTGTTAAGTGTTATTATGTCTGATGGGATGTACGGGGCGACCAAATGAGGCTGCACCTGCCATCCCAGCCAAGTCATTATTCGCAATGAGCGAACCACCCTATTGGTGGGTCTCATGACTTCAACCCTTTTCCAATCTGTGAATTGTGCACAGAATACAGGTAAACAACTACGCATGATGCGGCTTACCAACACAGGCATAAGAAGATACTTATGCCTCATGGTTTGGGCTCTCTTAAAACTAGTGACCAAAACTCGGGGAATGTCATAGTGGCGACGTCCCTCAGCTAAAGCGAGGAAAATGTCACCAGCAGTACTGTTTGCAGAAGTGAACTGCCATTCCCCTAAAATATTCATCAGGATAAATAACATGGTGGTGCCTACGTTTAAGGAAAGGCTACCAAGGGCAATGCTATATAAGCCGGGTCCATTACTTTCGAAATACCCCTCCCCATAATAATCATGGAAATATGTATAATCATAAAGATATGCATTATCGGTCATATATGCCCATGTGTGAACAGGATCGGTATTGGTATTCCTAAAACTAAAGGCGACCAAATTTTTATTGAATTCATGTGTCGTGTCATCGACTCACGACGGATAATTCTTGATCTCCATCCCGATTACAATAGAATTTAACGTGGTCATAGAAATAAGCGATAAGTTGTGGTGAATATGACTCGTCATCACTTACCGATGAGATGGCGCCATCCTAACCGCAGGATCCCGTAGCCGGAACCGGTGTCCATAGGTCGGTGCCCAACACATCTTCAAAAAGACTGTTCGTATGACTATAGGAGATGTCATCACAAAACTCTTTGAACAGTTCCACAAAAATCCTGGAATGACTGTCGAAAATTGGAAATTTCCGCGATTCACGAAAACCGGTATGGCTTCGCTTCGTGTAGGGCGGCTTCGGCTCTTGTGTAAATGCGATTACGGTGTTATGGCGCTGGTGTTATGGTATGGCCGAATGGTCGCGCTCTAGGTCCGATAGTTGGGCGAGGGCGGCTCGATTATGAGGGCGGTCGGCGCTCGAAAAAATTCTTCAAAAAAAAAAAAAAAAAAAAATTAAAGCGCTCGACAAAGCCTTGGCTTCGTAAAGTAGTTTGAAACCGGAGTTTAGATGAAAAAGAAAGTAAAACTTGGAGTGAATGGTGCGAGATGATGGTGGAATGTATTGTGGTTTGTTAGTGTAGAAAGAAGGGAGTTTAAATAGGTTATGAGCTTCCAAAACGAATCGGGAAGTTCCCTATTTGTTTGAAGGCAATTTCGAGGAAATAGGAAAATTCCCAAAAACCAAAACGAAACAAGCCATTTTCATGATTTCCTAAAAATCCGGTATCTTTCATCTTTGGATTTAGAATAGTAACTTCTAAACTCTCCTAGATTTCATGCTACCACCACACAAGTCATAGATATGCCGATATCGGCCAAATTATCAACTTTTCCTCCAAGACAACGTAACATATATATGATAATATAACGACTTATGCTCGGTCTAAATATTTCCACCCCCAACCAAGTCGGGAAGGTGGGATAAATGATAAAACAAGCAAGATTTTCGAAAATAACCCATTATATTAAAAATAAAATAAAATATAAATCCAAACAACATTAAATAAACACATTACTATTTAAATTTAACTACTGAATTAAAATCCTTCTAATAAAACGAAATTATGAAATAACAGCGAACTCCAATTGGGGTGAGCACCTAGTTTTGTGATGATGATGGACCCTGAGATGGAGATTGGCTCTGGGATGGAGAATGGCTTGAACCATCTGTCCTTCGGCGACGACGCTCATGCCTGTCGGACTCAGCTGAAATAGAGTCCTCCACGGGTGGCATGCGTCGTAGCATCTCTATTTGGAACAAGCGTTGGGCTTCCAACTCAGTATCGAGTACTGCATACTGGGTTTGTTGTTGCTGGTGGATAGTCTCCATGTTATACAAGATATCGTCCAGAACCCCTTCGAGCATTTCAAATCTCCTCTGAAGGTTCCCTTGCTTCTTTTGAACTACTATCCGTCTATTTCGGATATCTCCACAAATACCATAAACGCACCGCAAAGGCGGTTTGCAACACTTCCATCGTTCTACATTAGAATTACACTTCTCTAATGCATCTTCATCCCTCCATGTCATATCTTCCCTTTCATCCTCCGACTCATCCCTTTTTTCTTGGACAACGCCAAGTCTCTTGGATGCAATCCATTATAGATACTTGCATTAGAATGCAATTTGATCTTAATAGGAGCAGATCTTGCGACAGACTCTAAAGGAGAGCATGATCTTAGTGATCAATACTGGGGAAGAGGCTAAACTCTTCCCCACTCCTCGAATCACATTAAACATTAAATCAAGGAAGCAGAAATTATACTTCTTTGTTTGCAAAATCGAGGAGAACATGCGGATACATTGCGGCCGATATCATCGACTTTGTCTTTCCGAGGGCGTTCCTACCAATCCACCGAGCTACTGACCCGGTTGATTGGTTTCGTGGTGGTCTGGCGGATGCAATGGGATGTCGGATTGTATTCACCCTCCACAACAAGTATCCTTCATCAAAGCGGGAACTCCGATTATCTTGGGGTTCCTGAATTGTCGTTACTAGGTTGCTTTCAAAGCCGTAATTCCTAACAGTTCAGCTAACAACTGTCGCGTTACTTCTCTCCGCGTTCCTCCTAACTTTATGAAAATCCTATCCCCTTCCAATTCTCGCTTTTTATAAAACTGTTCTACCAAATCATAGTGATAGAACTCCTCAGTTGAGTACCACAGTCCGTTCCAATGTCTCTTGAACATCTCCGCGTCATAAAATGGCGAATGGCTATCGGAAGCAAACGCGTTTTCCGGCAAAATTCTACGTCGTAGCGCCATTGAAATTTCTTAGACTACTAATGGTTTGTAGACTGTGGGGGAGGCGAGTTTGAAGAAAACTACTAAAACGGCGTTGGTGGTGGTGGTGGTGGTGGAAACTGTAATTGGTGGGTGTTTTTCGAAGTTGGGTTGGTGGTGATGATTGTTTAGAGAAGATTTAAGGTGGATTTGATTTCCTTGTTGTAGGTGTTATTAGGTTTTCTTCCCTCTCTCTATATTTATTTATTTATTTTTTATTTTGGTTTCCAACTTGTAACCGGCGGTTTGGGGTTGAAGTGGAAACACTGTGCGTGTGGGTTGGAAGGAAGGAGACGCGCAACGTGCGTGCGGTTTGGGCCTAAGCCCAGTTTGAATTGCGAAATTTTCCGATTTTTCGTGCAATTTCAAACTCAATTTGCCGCTTCGTTACTGGCCCGATTTTGGCGAATGAGTTATGGAAATGATCAGTAGAGAATTTCCAATCCAATGATCCATAAAACACTCAATTCCAACCATGGGTGATGTATAAGAGGGTGGAAGAATGCCTCGAGAAGGCGCGTGTGTGGCGTAAGTTATGCTTAACGAAGGAAATCTAAGTTTAGATTACGTCAACCCAATTGAACTAATGGGCCTAAACTAAACCAATGGAAAGTTCGAGCAATCGATGTAAAAGATCATTTGCCCACCCTCAAAACAAATTTGTAAACACAAAATTTGTTTACAAGCGTGGGTCGTTTAAAGTCGATTCCCAAGACTTGTTGGATTGCTATTTCTATGATTTTAAGAATTTTAATTTTAATTTTATTTGTTTATTATAAGAAACACGAAAAACAATAAATACATAATTCACTCCATAGAGGAAGATGACTCAAAAACCGAGAAAACATGCAAAAGTAGAAAATGTGAATTATGTGAACTGTGGACTTAGGATCCGGTACTTACAGCCACACACTCCATAGGGAGGGCTCGGTTACCTGAATGGTGTACTTATCAGTATATGGAAATGAAAGTAAGTACACCAAATGACAAGGGTCAGTCCTCATAGACAGGGTCTTGTAAAAGGACTTCCTCTACATCAGGGGACAGAAGTTCGTGAAAATATTTTAACCGTTGACCATTAACTTGAAAGGTACTGTTGTCATTTGGATTTACCAAGGTGATTGCCCCGTAAAGGGGTGACTTCAAGATAACTAGAAAAGGGGCGGACCAACGGGTTTTAGTTTGCACGGGAAAACATGTAGGCGGGAGTTGTAAAGCAAAACCTTTTGACCGACCACAAACTCTTTTGCGCTAAGATATGCTTATCATGAACACGTTTCATGTTAGCTTTATAATCCTTCGCGAGAGATCGCATGCGAATCGCCACGGATTTCTTCAAGCTCATTCAATTGCAACTTGCGTTTGACACCTACCTCCTCAATATTGAAGTTAAGGCTTTTTATAGCCCACGAGAGCACGGTGGTGCTCTAATTCAACGGGCAAATGACATGGTTTCCCAAATACAAGTCTAAAGGGAGACATACCTATAGGAGTTTTGAAAGCAGTTCTATCGCCCATAAGGCATTCGATAGGCGCTTTGACCCGGTCTTTCCTATCGGGGTTTCAGTTGTTTCTAAAATCTTTTTGATTTCCCTATTAGAAACTTCTACTTGTCCGCTAGTTTGTGGATGATAAGGAGTTACTACTTTGTGTGTAACTCCATACTTTTTCACTAGGGATGCAACAACTCTGTTGCAAAAATGTGTTCCACCATCACTAATGATGGCTTTAGGAATGCCAAACCGACAGAAAATATATTCTTTGATAAAAAATACAACGGTCTTATGGTCATTGCTACGGCAAGCTAGGGCCTCTATCCATTTTGACACGTAGTCTATGACAACTAGAATATAAATGAAACTGTGGGAAACCGAGAAAGGACCCATGAAATCAATGCCCCAAACATCGAAAATTTCAACTATCAAGATTGGATTTAATGGCATCATATTACGCTTCGTGATTCGCCCAAGTTGTTGGCAACGAATACACGTCTTGCAATGCACTTGGGCATCCTTAAAAAGGGTAGGCCAATAAAATCCACATTGAAGAACTTTAGCGGCTGTTTTCATCCCACTAAAATGGCCACCACACTCTTTGTCATGGCAGAACGATAGAACTTCATTGTATTTCCACTGGGGAATACAACGACGAATAATCTGATCCGCACAATACTTAAAAAGGTAGGGCTCATCCGGTAGTATAACTTAACTCGGCCAAAAACTTCTTACGTTCATTTCTTGACCAATTATAAGGCATAACATCAGCCGCTAGATAATTTACAATGTCGATACCATGGTGCTTTGAAAAAATGGCATCGATGCTCATCGGGGAAAAGAGTCGGTATGGACTCGAGAATCGATCGATCGTCGTTTGTGAGTCTAGATAAGTGGTCGGCAACTACGTTTTCGACCCTCTTTTGTCCTTTATTTCTAATGTGAACTCTTTAGGAGAAGGATCCATCGGATTAATCTACGCTTAGCATCCTTCTTTGCAAGAAGGTACTTAATGGCTGCATGGTCCGTGTAAACTAAAGTTTTAGAACCAACCAAATAAGGACGAAACTTATTTAAAGCATAAATGATGGCTAAGAATTCTTTTTCTGTAGTTGAATAATTTCGTTGAGCATCGTTTAATGTTTTACTAGCATAATAAATGACAGTGGACTTATTATCTAGTTTTGTCCCAAGATCGCACCAACTGCATAATCACTAGCATCACACATGAGTTCAAAAGGTTTAGACCAATCGGAGGCTGTATAATTGGTGCGAGAGAGGTTAGGGCAGCTTTTAAAGTTTCAAAAGCTGCTTACGAGTTAAAATTAAAATCAAAGATTGCATCTTTCAAAAGCAGATTAGTTAAAGGCCTAGCTATTTTTCGAGAGTTTTTTAATAAATTGCCTATAAAACCCGCATGGCCTAGAAAGGCTCTAATATCACGGACGGTCGGTGGTTTAGGTAGAAGTCGCTATCTTATCTAGTTTGGCCTTATCTACTTGATGCCATCACTAGATACAATGTGACCTAAGTACTATGCCTTTTTTCACTATGAAATGACACTTTTCCCGGTTTAAAAGCGAGGCTCTTTTCTTCACACCTTGTCAAAACCTTAGACAGGTTAGACAAACAGTCTGTGAAGGAGTCTCCATAGATAGAAAAATCATCCATGAAAACTTCCATAAAGCGCTCTACCATGTCACTAAATATATGAAGTATACACCGCTAGAAGGTTCCAGGAGCATTACAAAGGCCAAAAGGCATTTGTTTATAGGCATATGTTCCAAAGGGACATGTGAAGGTACTCTTTTCTTGGTCATCAATATCAATAATAATCTGAAAATAGCCTGAGTAGCCATCCAGAAAACAATAAAAAGCATGACCAGCTAGGCGTTCGAGCATTTGATCTATAAAGGGTAAAGGAAAGTGATCCTTTCGTGTCATAGCATTTAAACGTCTGTAATCAATACAGATCCTCCATTTCATAGGACCTTGTGTGACAACATAGTCACCTTTTTTGTTACGAACCATGGTAACTCCTGATTTTTTTGGAACTACATGAATGGGGCTTACCCATTCGCTATCAGAGATGGGGTATATGATACCCGCATCGAGTAATCGTAAGACTTCTTCCCTCTTTCATGGCAGGGTTCAAGCGACGCTGAGGTTCACGAGAAGTCTTCGCGTTATCCTCCAAATGGATACGATGAGTGCAAACATTAGGGTCAATTCCCTTAATGTCAGCTAGGGACCAACCAATCGCAGACCGATGTTCCCTAATCACCCGGATTAAACGCGTGTCTCTTCATCCTTAGATAATGAGAGAAGATATAATTACCGGATGATTACCATCGGATCAAGTTGTATATATTTTAACTCTGGGGGAAGGGGTTTAAGCACTGGGGTGGGAGGAAAATCAATAGATGTTTCGTCGGGGTCCTCATTTTGCATAATGAATACTTGCTTAGGTAGCAAGTCTTCATACTCAATATGTGGAGCAACCGAAGTGTCTACAATTGGTGTGGACTCAACGATGGTGTTGACTTCCTCTAAGTAGGAGTCATTTACAAAATTTGACTTTCCAAAAGAAAGGAATTTGTACATATTGTTTTCAGGAAACGTGTTGTTAAAATAATCTTGAGCTAAGCTCTCGATCATGCTAACCTCCCCATCTATAGGCGAATCGGTAAACTGTTTCATCATTTTAAAAACATTTACCTCAACTGTGAGATGGCCAAAAGATAAGGACATCTTACCATCGCGGCAATTAATAAGTGCGTTGGCAGTTGCTAAAAAGGGGCCCTAAGATGATCGGTACAAAGTCATTAGCGACTTCTGTATCGAGGATAACAAAATCCAGCAGGATAGTAGAAATCTGAACCTTAACAAGCACGTTTTCCACTACACCCTTAGGATACTTAATAGACCTGTCCGCTAATTGCAACGTTATTTTTGTAGGTTGCATTTCCTGTAGACCTATTTGTTTATACAAGTAATACGGGAGTAAGTTAACACTTTCGCCCCGTGTCTAATAAAGCGGTCGCCGTGTGGGAATCTCCTAAGGTGCATTTTCTGATGGGGCGACCGGGGTCCTTGTACTTAACAATTCCATTATTTTCGGATAAAGTTGGGAATTGTTAGGTTAAAAAGCGTCTTTAGGTATGTTGGTCTTCGCCTAGTAGTGCACAACTCTTTTAGAAACTTAAGCGTGATTAGGTAGCTTTTTAATAGCCGAGAAAAGGAAGGTTTATCGTTAGATTTTTGAAAACGTTCCTAATCTCCTCGAAGTTGGTATCCTGATAAGAGCCCAAAACTGTAGTTTTAACCCCTTAACAATCATACTTTTAGACCAATTATGTGAGTAATAATTAAGAGTTAATACTGATTACGTGTTTTTATGCATTTCAGGCTTCAAAGTCTATTATGTGCAGAAATGTGCCACTTTAGCGAGATAAAGGAGCAAAGGTCGGTTGCTAAGGAGTTCTGTGAATAAAGGCCAAGATTCAAGGAGACAAAGCCTTTGTAAAGCCCGGTCAAAAGCTGAAAAGTCAACACGGGAAGAAATAGTGCACAAGTCAGCAGAACTTCCGAAGACCGTATCTTTGGACTCAGACCTCGGAATTGGGAGTATCTTATGTCAAAACGACCGGCTCAGAAATAGCTTTCCAATGGTCCAAGCCTTGGCCTAATCAGAGGAGAAAAAGTGGACGAAACATCTGTCGAAGCCAACTGCAGCTGAAGAGCCCATTTTGGACTAAAGAAATTGGGTTTTGGGCCCGATTTTCCGGCCCAAAACATGGCTCCAAGCCCATGCACGATTTTTGGATCTAGAAGTATAAAAACAAAAGCTCGACTCTTTGTTAATGGCAGTTAGGTTAGGAAGCTAATGTTAATGGAGTTTAGGGTTAGAAAAAGATAGATCTAGATCTAGTTTTGAGTTTTATCCCATTAATTAATTAGTTTTCATACCTTTTTTAAATATAGATTATTGAATCATTGTTACTTTTCATTAGATTAATAAAGTTAGTTGTTTTTGATAATCTAGCTTCATTTTCCATTAAACATCTATTGCAATTCATTGATTTAGTATTTGTCACTATTAGTTTAAATCAATTATTGCATGAGTAGTTTCAAATTGAGTTTAAATAAATAAAGTTCAAATCTTTATATTATGTCTTGTTTAGATTCAATTGTTGGGAATGGTAGAATAGAAATTTCACATCAAATCATTACTCTCACCATTGTTCCTTTTGGGTTTGATTAGTTGAATTTGTTTAAGTCTTGAGGTTTAAGAGTGGAACGAATCCTTACTCATTATATTGCATGATTATGACTTGAGAGTAAGAAGAATTGATTTAAACGTAAGAACGGTAGGATTACGTATTAGTGTTGTTAACATGATATTAGGATTCAACTATTGTTACATTTATCAAATGGCGCCGCTGCCATCTTAATCTCATTCAAGACAAGAATTCAATTGCTTGAATCCAAGGGGCAATCCCCATTCTCTACCCACCCACCCTTTTTAATTTTTCATTCTTGTTTCTTGAATTTAAGGGCTGTTCCTTCAACATTTCAGGCATAGGGGCTGCGGATTCACAGAGAAAAACACTGCGGTGAAGGTATTTCTAAATTTTCGAAAATTCTGAAAATTTTTCATACATATTATTTAATGTGTTGTTGATTTATTGGAATATTTTCAAATTTTTCAAAGTTGTTTTACCTTGAAAAAAAAAAAAAATACGATCTTTACAGTGCTGCATTTCAGTTTTCACACCGTATGTTCTTGAAAAACAGACGAGTAAAGGTTACTTAGGGAGTTCTAAAAATTCTATAATTTTTACAGGAGTATCTATCCTAACTAAGGAGTTTGTAGTAAAAATTTGATGAGTTTTTGATTTGTTTTGACCTCCTAAATAGTAGAGTGTTTCCAGTGTGTTTCTGCAGTGTTGCAAACACTTAATATCTGAAACACCAGCCAATAAGGAGAGGTTGTAGAACTCCAATTGCTCTAAATTTTTTACAGGAACAAGTAGGATCTGTCAGGAGTCTTCAGTAAAAATTTGGCAATTTTTGGATTTTTTTTGATGGGTTAACTATTCGGTTGTTTGTATTGTGTCCGAAAACCGTTTTGCAAACTTTGAAGGGCTGTAGAGGGACTTTCACTGCTTCGATTGATCTGAAATTTTACAGGCTACTTGATAGACGTCTTAGAAAATTACTATAAAAATTTCAAATATTTTGGAGTACGATAAAAGGCCTAAAACTTGAAAACCCTGGAGCGCGACCCGCGCCCAAACTGAGCGTGACCGCGCCCAAAACACTGGACATTCGACAAAACAGAGGGCACTCGCGCCCAACTCGCGCCCAACCCGCGCCCTACAAGGAAAATTCATCGTGAATAGCCCAATTTTCACAGGAAAGTTCAAATTTCTATTCCTTAAAGTTATTAAGTGTTTCTAACTTGTTAAATACACTGAAATCACGTATACAAGACGCTATTCGTAAGCGAAGCAAGGAAGCATTCAGGTACTCCTTCTTTCACTCCTCGCCTCTTCTGTCAGAGGAGTTTTAATTCTAGTAGAATCAGGCTTGTTTTTCGAAGAAATAAATACAACACGCCTATCTAGAATTTCACACACTACACTTGCATCAATGGCTAAAGAACAAGAGACTCCTCTCTCTGATTTTTATAAAGCCCTAAACGATGGCCCTAAGTCGTGCATCGTTCTTGCAGACCTAGTGGGGGATTTTCGAATCCCCCCTAATATATTTAACTTGTTACCGGTTTTTCATGGTTTAGACCATGAGAAGCCTTACCAGCACATGCGTAGGATAGACCAAGTTCTCACTACATTCCATCATCCTAGCGTAAGTCCGAACAAGTTAAACTTAGGGTGTTTCCTTTCACCCTAGCCGACAAAGGCGGCGTCTTGGTTAACTGCCCAAACGCCAAACTCTCGTGGACTCATGGGCTCAACTTGTTCAATTGTTCATGGAACAGTTTTACCCTGCGAAGACGGATGAAATGCTTCACAAGATTCATTTCTTCCACCATAATCCTCATGAATCCTTTTGAGGAGGCACGGAATCGTTTTCATCGATCTTCTCATTGAATGCCCAGATCATAATCTTGTGAAAGACACGCTTGTTCGTGCTTTCTTCAAGGGGCTTTCACATTATCATAAGGAGGTTCTAGATATCATGGTGGGGGTAGTTTTTTAGTAAAGGAGCCTTGGAGGCTTATACATTCTTAGAAGATCAATCTAAGAGGAACAACAATTGGGGAGGTAACGATTCCTCCCGCTCCTCTCCTTCTTCTCTTGAGGTTAAACATGATCCCGAAGCTTAAAACTCTTATCGATGCCCTCACTAAAAAGGTAGATGCCATCTCTGTTCAACAACAACCCACTCCAGTCATGAACATTAACTCTACTCGTTGTAATGTCTGTTGTAGTCTTGAGCATTCCGACTTCTATTGTCCTCTTGTCTATGCACAAACACCACCACAACCACCACACTTCAACCAGTTAACTCAACATCAAGGACAAGGGAACTTAGGTGACCAGAATAGAGGTTTAGTACCCATAACCCAGAACTATCAACATCAAGACATGAACGCTCAACAAGCTTTAATTCCAATACAACCATATACAGACAAAGTAGTAGTGACCTTGTTGGAGAAACAAAATCAAATTATGCAACAAAACTCCAACTTGATGAAAGATCAGCATGATCAAAACTCTAATATGATGAAACAAACGATGCAAATGATGCAGTCTTTGTGCCAAAAGGTTATTGACATGTCTTCTAACCAAAATAATAACCAAACCGGCATGTTTCCAAGTCAAGCAATGCCTAATCCTAAGTCAACAAACACCGCCTTTGAAATAAAAAGTATTCAGTGTAATGGTAATATAAACCAAGGGGACCTACAGGCAGTCACTACCCTTCGTTCAGGGAGAGTAGTTGATAACCAAGTGACTATGCCTAAAGATTACCCGCAAACTAAAAATGATACCATACCAAATACTATAATAGAAACTGAAGACCCTACAAACTGTAGAAGTACCGGTTAAACCACAACCAAAAGGGAAAATATTACAAGACCCAATAATAGAAAGTGAAGACCCTTACACTGTAGAGGTTCCAATATGGAAACCTAGTTGAAAGTGATAAAAGATAAAGCAACGGTTAACAAATATGTTCCCCTCATATTAGGCATAAAGATAAACCACCGTATCCCGAGACTAATTGTGTCTAAAAAAGCGAGAATTTTGATGAGATTAGAGAAGTGTTTAAAAATCTAACTATCAACCTACCTTTTTTCTAGATGCTAAAAAGTCTACCGGACACGCTTAAGTTTCTAAAAGAGTTGTGCACCAAGAAAGGAAAACCAACATACCCCCCGAAGCCTTCTTAACGAACAATATCCTCTTTATCTCGAACATAACGGAATTGTTAAGTACAAGGACCACCGGTTAGATCCCCACTTGCACAATGCACCTTAGGTGATACCTTTATAACAACTGCTTTATTAGACACGGGGGAAGTGTTAACTTACTCCCTTTTATTTATATAAACAACTGGGTCTAACAAAACTTCAACCAACCATAATGACTTTGCAGTTAGCCGATCGTTCTATTAAGTATCCTAAGGGTGTGGTTGAAAACATTCTCGTTAAAGTGCAGGATTTTTACTATCCAGCCGACTTTGTTATTCTTGATACAGAAGTTGCTCATGATTCCATTCCTATCATCTTAGGGCGTCATTTCTTGGCAACCGCTAATGCCCAAATCAATTGTCGGGATGGCTCAATGACTCTTTCTTTTGGAAATCTTTACGTAGAAGTTAACATGTTTAGACAAAAACAGGGGAAAACTAGGGTTTGCCTGTAGAAGGGAAGTGAAGTCCATTGAGAGTTTTGTACCTCACATTAGTGCGGTGACACTTTAGTCCCCACACTAGTAGATACCCCTCTTATGGAAGAAGACAAGGATCACAATTTCTACTCCCTAGGCGTAGATAACATCAAGGAGGATTTCCTTCGACTCTTTTTGCAACCCTTCTTTGTCGCCTCATGAGTTCTCTCCTATTGACATCCATTCATCTCTTGACGAATGATGTGAGGAAGAAGAATTTTTCACCCTCTATCCCAGTGATTCTTCTTACCCACCTATTGAGGAATGTCTTGCATATCTCAAGGCCTCTGATGATATAGACCTAAGAACACTAGTTGAACACCATTCACCCACCTCACATCCTCATGTCACTCTTTCACCTTCCATCACGAATGTTTTCAAGCCCTCTACCTTTTCAAAGAACCATTGAGTTTGTACTTGACCTTGGTGTTTCTCCTATGCTTCATAACTATCTAAAACCAATTGGTGAAGAAGTAACACCCAAGGACAAGCCACCTGACAATTTTCCATTTTTTCCATTTTTTCCTTCTCAAAATTATCCACATCCCACGTATCTTCCACAACCATCAATTTTCTCACGTTCATTTACTTGGCATCCCCTCCGTAGGAGGACAAAGAAGAAACTGTATGCTCGATTAGGTTTTCGATCTATAAGGCGTTGCTCTCATTCCACTAAGCTACGTCATAGGAAATCTTGGTGCTTAATTCTGTTTGATGGTGCATTCCATGTTAATTATTTGTGGAAAGACCCACAACTTTTTCGATTGTTGATATATGGTAAACTGCATTTTAATACATATATATTAGTAAGTCTAGGGAATCTGACTTTAAAAGACCCAAGTTTTCGTACAATACCAACTTTCTAGAGTATAGGCCAAACAAACTTTTCAAACTTAAAAAGAGTCTTCCAATTTTGTTTGGGGGTGGTGTATTTTGGTATTCATTTCAAATCATGTTGCCACCCTAAGCCTGTCATGTTTACTCCAGTAGAGTTTGTGTTAGTTAGTACGTACCAGTTTCATTGTGCTTCATATTATCATATCATCTTTACAATATTTCATTACAGTGCGCCAATTTTGCCACGTTTCTATGGTAAATTCTTTCCTTATCTCTTTACACTTTGAGGACAAAGCGTTCGATTGTTTGTGGGTGGGATAGAAACATTTGCAAAAATTAGACACTTTTAGGATGTAAATTACGCACTTTTATTTATAAAATATTAAAAATTATAAAAATTAGTTAGTTACATAATTTAATTGTGCTATTGAATTGTTTCATGAACCCCCTTCTCCCAAATTGTTTGGGGGTGGTATAGAAACACGATGTAAATGTTAAGCACATATTAGGTTGTATATTACGTATTATTTGTCTTAAAAATAATAAAAATAAAAATAAAAAGTTTATGTTATACACTTAGGAATATTGGTATTGTTTCTTTCTCTATGCTCTTAATAATCTAGAAGTCTCACGTAGCTTTTGCATTAGAATAGTTTTTAGAAACTTAGATTAATATGTAGGTAATAATCTTTGCATCTATCTATAAATATATTACATGAGTATCTATGATTGTTTAGCATAAGTTTAAAATCTAGGCTAGAGTACTTATTCTACAAATCTGTGAGAATATAGCCTAAAGCCTTATATGAGTGAAACATTTGAGAAATGACACAAGGGAGAAGTATATTCGAATAAAGAAATCACACGTCCACTTGCTTGACCACTATACCATGTCCTAAGAGAGAATTTAGGCCCTTTTGGATCGATATAGCTAGAAATTCTGACCTAAGTATATTTTTCCGCTAGTCATTAATCGAGCCTTTCTTTAGCCTTCCATAAACCACAATTCCTTTACCCTGTTACAAAACAAAAAACAAAATAAAAAAAAAAAAAAATCAACCTACCCAATCTAGAATAAGTCCGAGAATAGAATGAGTGAAGAAAGAAGAAGAAAAACGTATGTAAACAAAAATTAGTTAGTTGCTTTGGAAAAGAAAAGAAGTTTCCATCCAAGGAAAAAAAAAAAATAGAAATAAATAAAAACTCCAAAAAATAGAATAAAAGGGAGTCAAAAGCCAAAGAAAAAAAAAAAAAAAAAAATATTGCTAAGGATGGAAACAAAGTATAGAAGCAAAAGAAAATAACAAGTTTTTTCTAAGTTACATAATATGAAGACTCTATTATCTCGGACTTGTCCTTTTGAATATCCATTTCCTTCCTTCTTAAACCATCTCCTAATCCCCATGAACACCTAATAAAGACCTCTAGCTCAATTAGGAATAGGTTAGTGTGATAGTAAGTGGCGAGATGTGTTTGATCGACTCGACTTCCTTGTTTGTCATTGAGATTGTCGGGTAAAAAGTGTGCCCACTGCGACACACTGGAGTAAATAAACTTGAAGGAAAAATCGAGTGGTTTTGTCTTGACATTTATGTGAGGACCTACTTAAGGACGCTATTCCGAGTTTTCAGAAACGAACCTGCTAGGCATTTCATAGTATTACTCATAGTATATATATTGGTATCATAGATGATTCATTATTATGCATATATTAGCTTAGGTTTTGACATGATTATTCTGTATTCATTACTAGTGAGATGTATAGATAAGTGAGACATAAATAAGGAAACAATAGTTTTATTTCTTAGTCGTTGTAGTATAGATGAAGTTTGTGAGTACCTTCACTAGAAAACTTTCACGAGGCTATAACTCGTCCACTAGGGAATTCCTAGTGGTTTAAGGCCTTGTTGCATATGGTCAATGCAATCGCACTCAGCGAAACGAGAGTAGATAGAACTCCATTTTTGGTCACTTATTCTAATTTCTCATCTTTGCTTGAGGACAAGCAAAATGCTGTTTGGGGGTGGTTTGATAAGAGCCCAAAACTGTAGTTTTAACCCCTTAACAATCATACTTTTAGACTAATTATGTGAGTAATAATTAAGAGTTAATACTGATTACGTGTTTTTATGCATTTCAGGCTTCAAAGTCTATTATGTGCAGAAATGTGCCACTTTAGCGAGATAAAGGAGCAAAGGTCGGTTGCTAAGGAGTTCTGTGAATAAAGGCCAAGATTCAAGGAGACAAAGCCTTTGTAAAGCCCGGTCAAAAGCTGAAAATTCAACACGGCGTAAGCTTGATTACCACAAGTCGAGAGAACTTCCGAAGGCCGTATCTTTGGACTCAGACCTCGGAATTGGGAGTATTTTATGTCAAAACGACCGGCTCGGAAATAGCTTTCCAATGGTCTAAGCCTTGGCCCAATCAGAGGAGAAAAAGTGGATGAAACATCTGTCGAAGCCAACTGCAGCTGAAGAGCCCATTTTGGACTAAAGAAATTGGGTTTTGGGCCCGATTTTCCGGCCCAAAACATGGCTCCAAGCCCATGCACGATTTTTGGATCTAGAAGTATAAAAACAAAAGCTTGACTCTTTGTTAATGGCAGTTAGGTTAGGAAGCTAATGTTAATGGAGTTTAGGGTTAGAAAAAGATAGATCTAGATCTAGTTTTGAGTTTTATCCCATTAATTAATTAGTTTTCATACCTTGTTTTAATATAGATTATTGAATCATTGTTACTTTTCATTAGATTAATAAAGTTAGTTGTTTTTGATAATCTAGCTTCATTTTCCCTTAAACATCTATTGCAATTCATTGATTTAGTATTTGTCACTATTAGTTTAAATCAATTATTGCATGAGTAGTTTCAAATTGAGTTTAAATAAATAAAGTTCAAATCTTTATATTATGTCTTGTTTAGATTCAATTGTTGGGAATGGTAGAATAGAAATTTCACATCAAATCATTACTCTCACCATTGTTCCTTTTGGGTTTGATTAGTTGAATTAGTTTAAGTCTTGAGGTTTAAGAGTGGAACGAATCCTTACTCATTATATTGCATGATTATGCCTTGAGAGTAAGAAGAATTGATTTAAACGTAAGAACGGTAGGATTACGTATTAGTGTTGTTAACATGATATTAGGATTCTACTATTGTTACATTTATCATATCCCTGGTTAGCATGGCTAATTTTTGAGGGAATGGTGGTTTCGCTCTATATTTAGCGTATGGCTCGACTTGATGTGTAACCTTGGCTTTCTGTTTCTTAGGTTGTGGTTTAACTGGTACCTCTACGATTGGTAGGTTCCTCGGTTTCTATTTCAATTATCTAGTTCGATATCCGGTAGGAGAATCTTGATGGGGTAACTATAGGCATAGTTACTTTGTTATCAACCACCTTTCCGAGCCGAAGGGTGGTGATGGCATTCGTGTCACCTACTATTGTCATTTCCGTACTAGTATTACCGTTTACCTCAAAGGCTGTGTTTGTTGTTTTAGGGTTTGGTATCGCTTGTCCTGGAAACATGCCTTTTGGTTGGGCTTTCTCTTGGGCTAACCTGTTGTATGCCCCGATTTATGGATTGTAATATCTGTTGGTTTGATTGAGTCATTGATTGGAAAAGTTGTTGGGTAACTTTGTATAAAGGCGTCGATCACGGTCGGTTGTGTAGGTGTAGTAGTCACGGTGGTGCATTTGACCGAACTATCTCACGTTGATTATTTATGGGTGGGTTTTGATAGTTACTATTGTTAACCAGAACGATACCTCTATTGGTATTATAATTATTATAATTATTCTGACCTTGTGCTACACCTTGTCGTGGTTACGCTTGGTTGTTATAATTATTATAATTTCCCTGACCTTGTCCCTGTCCTTGCCTAGGTGGAGCTTGATTATAGTTGTTTGTTTGCCTAACATTTTGGTTATTAAACCACTCGAGTTGTAACTTGTTGATTGTTTTAGCCAACTAAAGTTGGGATGTTGTCTCCATGGGGCATTAGGAATAGGATAGTTATTAATGGAGCAAACATTATCTTGCTCTAATTGTTGTTGTTCATAGGCGAGAGGACAATAGGAGTCAGGGTGCTCAGGACTCAAACAGAAATTACATGGGTTGGAGTTGACATTCATGACGGGAATAGGCTTTTGTTGAATAGAAATAGCCTCTACTTTTTAGTTAGAGATTCGATTAAATTTTTAAGTTCGGGTCGGGTTTCATCTCGAACATACCGCGTGCCTTAAGCTGTTGAAGAAGAACTAGCAGGGGGGGGATATCATCACTCCCCAATTGTTATTAGCGTTTAGTTTGTTCTTCTAAAAATTTATAAGCCTTTGAGGCTCCTTTACTTAGGAAACTACCCCCATTCATTATGTCAAGGACTTCTTTATGGTGATGTTGAAGTCCTTTGAAAAAGGCACGAACTAACGTGTCTTTTGCTAGGTTATAGTGTGGACACTCTATTAGCAAATCGGTGAAACGATTCCAAGCCTCAGAAAATGATTCATGAGGGGTTACGCCGGAAGAAATGAATCTTGGAAAGCATTTCATTCGTCTTTAGGGGTGGGTAAAAATGTTCCATAAATAGCTGAACAAGTTTAGCCCACGAGTCCACAGAGTTAGGCGCTTGGGCAGTTAACCAAGACGCTGCCTTATCGGCTAAGGTTAAGGGAAATACCCTCAGTTTAATTTGTTCTGCACCAACCGTAGGATGATGGAATGTTGTAAGGACTTGTTCAATCCTACGCATGTGTTGGTAAGGTTTTTCATGGCCTAAACCATGGAAAACGGGTAACAAATTAAATATGTTTGGGGATTCAAAATCCCCCACTGGGTCTGCTAGAACGATGCAAGATTTAGGGCTATCGCTCAAAGCTTTGTAGAAGTCGGAGAGAGGAGTCTCTCTTTCTTCACCCATTATGTCAGGTATGGTTGGTGGAATAGTAGTTAGAGGTGTTATGATTGGTATACTCGATATGTTTGTTTGTTGACGGTTATTTAAGTTCGGTGTTTTTCTCCGACCAGACCTTAATCTCATGCAAGTCTAAGTCTAAACACGAAAACAACCCAAACAATCTTGATATATTAGTATGAACCTCTAACTGGAGATGCGAGGTATGGAAGAAAGGAATACCTGAAAGCGTCCTTGCTTCGCTTATGAATAGCGTCTTGTTTACGCGTGTTCAGTGTAAATAACAAGTTAGAACACTGAAAAACTTAAAAAATCGAAGTTCGAAACAAACCTGTAGAAATCAGCAAAATTTTGCTTAGTATGCGCAGCATTTCGGGAGTGATGGCGGTGTCGCTCCTAGTCCAAGACGTGGCTGGTCGCTTTGGTAAGAGGGCTGGTGGCGCGCTCGAAGTCCGATAAGTGAGGGTGGTCGCTCAAAGTCCAGACTATATAGCGCAGCGGCGCTCCTTATAAAGCGATTGATTGCTTTGTGTAATTTTTTTCGGAATTTTTTCAACGCTGAAACGAATAACCACAGTATGAATCAAACAAGGGTGGGTGGGTTTAATGGGACTTAACAATGACTAATTCTACTATGAAAACAATGCTAAAGTGCAACTAAGATGGCAGCGGCGCCATTTGATAAAAGGATGAAATGAATAGTCTACCTACGAAATGAACGATGAACTCAAAACGTAAGTAAACTAAAACTATCTTATGATGCTTATATTTATCAAAGTTTTCTCTACTCTCAATCCTATGAGATATAGTGGAGTAGAAAGTTCGTTCCACTCTTAGTGCTCTAGCATGGAATGTTTTCTAATCTAATTAGTCGGTCTTAAGTCAATGAGAGCTTTACGAAGGTGATATACTACGATACTTACTGAATTTGATTACTTGAATTTAACTACGAATGCTATGGAAATATGATTGTGCTTGAATCTAGATAAAGGATTTAGGGGAATTGAATCCACCTCGAATCCAACTTAATAGCCTAACATAGATTCTTGTATCTCGATTCTTACGTTCTTACGGCAAGAAATTCGAAGTTCTAATCCCTAGTGTTCATGGCATTTCTACCGAAAGTACTAACTAGCATGTGAGGTCGCCCACCCATTCTCATGGCTTAATCCACGACCTTCTAGATTGGAATAGATTCTACAATGTTTCTACACTATACCACTAAGTTTTCATCAAGGCTTCATCAACCCCTCTAATGGAGGTTTTAGCCTTGAGTCATCAAACCATCATATCCCATTTCATTATAACTACACATCATATTAAAATTCTAACTTAACTAAATTAACTAACAATGGTTCAATCTATTTAAACTACAGAATGATAATCAACAAGAATTAAAATCAGATCTATAAATTGAAATAACACAAATCAAAATTGAGAAAGCAACTATTTTATTTATCTAATCAATCAAGAACAATGATTCAAAGACTTAATCTAAAACAAGAATTGAAAATGGAACTAAAGCTTAATTTAATTAATGAAAACAGATCTAGAATTATCTATAATATTTTAGGTCTAACTAGCTACCATTAACAAAGAGCTAAACTTTTGTTTTTATACTTTCAGATCCAAAAATCGTGCATGGGCTTGGAGCCATGTTTTGGGCCAGAGAATCAGGCCCAAAACCCAATTCTTTCAGTCCAAAAAGGCCTCTTCAGTTGCAGTTGGCTTCCACAGACTTTTCGTCCACTTTTGCTCCTCTGATTGGATCAAGGCTTAGACCATTGGAGAGCTCTTTCCGAGCCGGTCGTTTTGACATAAGGTAGGCCCAATTCCGAGGTCTGAGTCCAAAGATACGGCTTTCGGAAGTTCTGCTGACTTGTTTGCTGTTTCAGCCCGTGTCGACTTTTCAGCTTTTGACCGGGCTTTAGGAAGGCTTTATCTTCTTGAATCTTGGCCTTTAATCACGGAACTCCTTAGTAACCGACCTTTTCTCCTTTATCTCACTAAAGTGGCACTTTTCTGCATATAATGGACTTTGAAGCCTGAAATGCATAAAAACACGTAATCAGTGTTAACTCTTAATTATTACTCACATAATTGGTCCAAAAGTATGACTGTTAAAGGGTTAAAACTACAGTTTTGGGCTCTTATCAACCAACACTTTATAAGAGTGTCCTTGAAGGAAGGATTCACAACCCAGTAATTACAGAACCTGAAAGGTGCCCTGCATGTATGAGAGTTGGAGATCGAGATAATTATAGGTGTATGGTCAGAAAGACCTTGCGGTAAAACTTCCACTCCAGAAGATGAGAAATGGGTAGCCCACAAGGAATTGATAAGACACCTATCTATCTTAGACCATCTCCGCATAGAACCAGAACCATTGTTAGTCTAAGTAAAGAACCCTCCACTGGATTTATGATCATAGAGACTTACGGTGTTAAGACAATTTGCAAAGGGAGTAGTTTCCCTAGGGTGCACCAAGTCAGTACCAATCCTTTCATAAGAATAGAGGACATTGTTAAAATCACCAGCCACACACCAAGGACCCGAGAAGGATGTGTTAAGATTGATAAGATCTTGCCAGAGAATCAACCTTTCCGCTCTATTATTACTTGCATAGACTACTGTAAAATGAAACATCTGTGCTGAAGCAAGGATGGTGACCTGAGCATGTATGAATTGATCGCTCTCCAAAATCTTTTGAACCCCAAGAACTGAAGGGTCCCATGAGAACCAAATGCGTCTAGCAACTGCACTGGAGTAATTATGTTCAAACTTCCAAGACGGGCAGCAGACATTGCTGATACTCAAAAATTTTGCTTGCCGAACTTTTGTTTCCAAAAGGCAAAAACAAGCTAGTTTATTCTTGATTCTGAAAGCATTTAGAGCCTTCGCTTTATTCACATCATTTAAACCCCTAACATTATGAGTGCAAATCTTCATGGGATCATCTTTTGTTTTTTCCCTTGTTACCCGAGCCTTTGGCCTTGCCTCTACCTCTTTTTCCTGAGTTTTGCAGTTGTTGTTGCTGTAGCTGGGCTCTAGTAACAACTTGAGACGGCATATTCAATCTTGTACTTATACTCTTATAGTGTAGACTTTAAGTAAACTTGTAAAGGGCTCAACTAATTCATAACATACATCTCTACGTATCAACATTAATTGTTGGTGTTTTTTGACATATTTGTTGAGCAATGTCATGCTCTCATGCGAAGTGCAACTGATGCCATTAAAGAGTCAAGGGCTCGACATCTTAAATGCAGTGAGGCATCTATATTGATATTTTTGCTAGAACTCTTTTACATTTTTCAGTTCTCAATCTCATTTTTTTTTCCCGAAGTTACCTCGATTGAATGAAATAGTTTTCTGAGCTTACGGAAAAATGTGTGTTCTACCAGTGACTATGTGATTGCATTTATTTAGGATTCATCGCCGTTATCATGCCACTTATTTTCCACATATTAAAAATAAGTACGAACTCTAATTTATTCATAGAATTTCCACATATTAAAAATAGTACGTACTCTAATTTATTCATAGAATAGTTTGCTTGCTTGTTTTCTAGCTAGCTAGCTTATTACACGGTGTTAGAATACGCCTTGATCCAAGAGTAGCTTGGACTGATTTCCAACAGCCTTTTGACATAGTTTGAATCAAATTTAGGTTTTAGCAGCCTACATAAAAAGATAATATTTTATGTCTTGTTTTCTAGTGAATCTTCTTTTGTTGCATTTGGCTACGATAGTCAGAAGTTATGCTCGGTCTTACTCTTATACAGCCATGGATCTCATTATAAAGACTTAAGGACAGGTGTGTGTTGGTCTTACACTTATATAGCCATGGTTATACAACTGCTTATGTGCCAGATTGTTGACTCATTAGTTATTACTCTCTTTCGAGTTGATTTCACACATTCTTAACTTATATACTGAACGAACGGATCTCTTTTCCCCCTTCTTCCTAGCTCATGATCTCTTGTAGAAATGTTATTTGCTCATATTAGTTGTCATGGGTGTTTGTTCCTTGCATTTCATATTCCACAATAAACAATGTTTTTGTTGTTGTTGTTGCTGATGAGAGTACATTAACTGCCAAGTAGAGTTAAGAAAACATCTGAAGTTGTGTAGGTTCATTTATGGTTATCACAATACTCCATGCTACATGTGTTTATAACCACATGGTTTTCTTATATCAACTTCTAGAGTAGTTTTAGTGTTTGGTTTGCTTCTCTAACCATTCTCCATATTTAATATATGAACTGATTTCGTCACTTATAAGCAGATGTTGGTTATATTGATGTATATGTAGCATGTGTTATAGGTTAACAAATTGTATCAAATGGATAAATTAGTGATTGTGCATTTGATTTATTGGTTGCAGGTCAGTAATGCAAGCATTGATGGGAGAAATAATCAAGAAAGCTTTACGCGGTAATGGTATGTTCGTGTCAAATATGATAGAGATAGAGTTGTTAGAAGAATGGGCAAGGATTAAAGGTGGTGTCATGGGGAATGAAATCTTAATAAAGTCTTATATGGACTAATAGACTATTTTGGTGTAGTGTTTACAAAAGACTTGATGAATTTACTAGTTGTTATTATACTCTTGGATATCATCTCATTCTCATTGTTGAATAAACTGTAATTAGAATTGAGACTTGCAACTTATTAATGAATTATGGAATATGTTTGGTTTAAGTGTTTCTTTTCTTTCTTGCTATTGTACCGAAGTGTATGTCTAATGGGATGGACAGGTTTAGTAATATATTAGGAATGTATGGTAGAACCAGGTGCATGTAGCCTAGGAACAATACTGTAGGTGGTGTGCCAGCAAAATACAGCACAATAATTTTTTTTTTAAAACAATGAATCATTAGTAATGGATAGGAAACCATTAGAAACATTCTAATACTAACGGACAAAATCTCTTACTATAAAATCATAGTGACACTTATATCCGTTACTAATGGAGAATTAAAATTTTTGGTATCCATTACTAATACATTGTAACGGTTACGTATCTGTTACTGAAATTAATTTCAATGACACTTAATATCCGTTAGTAAATTTTCTAATGGATATTAAGTGTTACTAATTTTCGTTACTAATATTTGTCACGTTTTTGTGTCAACGCAAGATAACCGTTACTAATATTTTTTGTAACGGATGTACATCTGTTACAAATAGACTGATATGGTGTAGTGAACTTAATAAACATTAGTCTAGTAAGTCTTGGGAATCTAACTTTAAAAGACCCACATTTTAAAACAAATTTTCTAAACCTTATTTTCAAAAATTTGTTTGGGGGTGGGGTGTTTGGTATTTCCATTCTTGATCGCTCAACTTCCTATTCTTGTTGATTATGCCGTTTAGTCGTATTTTGATTTGGATAGACACTATCTATGAATTTAGATTTCTTTCGATCACATAACTTATGCTATTCACGCATTTTGAGGCATTTTCTATCTCTTTATGTGTCAACCACGGTTAGATTTGAGTGTTTTTTTTTATAGATCATTAGATTGTATTTTCTCTGCTGATCATTTTCATAGCTCATTCGCCAGAATCGGACCGTTAACAAATCGGAAATTTTAGTTTTAAGTTATATGAGGCATATGATAGGATGGGTATTATAGATTTGTTTTGGGCTTCGGTCCGAAAATTAAAACCCTATGAGGTCACGTGCCACGCATGCGACTCCCTATTTTAAAACACCATGCGTTTTTTTTTCCTGTCTTCTTCCTCGCCTCCACTCAAGAACTTCGCCTGAACCTAGCCAAATTAAAGCACGCCCTTTGGATCAACCCATATTGAGTGCGCCCGCGCCCTTATCTCCACACACCTACCCTTCCAATTTCAACAGAGTTATTTTTTCACTCTCCCACACCTTAACCATCACCACAATTTTCGATTCCAGATCTCGATGGCTCCTAAAACCCCAAAAATTCTTCCAGAACAAGTTTTTTTTTCCAGTGCACAGTTTGCACCTTTCTTCGATACCGAAATGCATATTAGGAAGTGGGAAGGGTTGTGTTATTCTACTCAAGATTTTTATCACACTGATTTGGTGCTTGCATTTTACCAGAAGAGGGAGGTTGTGAATCGTAAGATTTTTATGGATGAGAATGGTAGTCGTAAGGAGTTGACTACAGCAGTGTCGTTGGTTGAGATAACTGGCATTGAGCAAAAAGACATCGTAGTCACCATGCAGAAATCTCAACTTGGGGGTATTGGTACTTTGATGATGGAGATGGTGTTGGAAGGACGTTACAATCCTGGGTCGCATTGTGTTCGTCAGTCGTCTCTGAGAAGAAACCAACTGGCAGTGGCTCAGTGGGTTGGAAGGAATGTTATTGCCACCACGAAAGCTAGTGACATAAATTTCAGTTGTCTGCACATTCTCTGGACCTTTCAGAATAGAAGGTATGGGTTTTGCATCCTGGAATTTTTATTACATGAGATTATAGCAGTTGGTCAATATACCACAGCTTTCCCTGCGTTGATCACAAAGATTATGTTATATTGGGGATGTGTTCCAGAATCTAGTAAGGTTAAGTTGAAGTTGCATGAGAATGCACGTATTTATCGAGAGTGTATTCAGAAGGAGTGGAATTTGCCTGAAGTTTTGGCTGCTGAGATAGAATCGGAGGAGGAGGAGGAAGATGCATCCTATTTTGATGCAGGAGCCTTGGAAAGGGCTAGTACGGATATAACCCATTTCTCATTACTTCATCGTGGCCTGTGATCTCTCCATAACTAGTATGAGACGATTCAAATAGGCCAACGTTCTCTTAGTGACCTCTATGAGGCCATCTAGACTAGGCAAGGTACCATTATCCGTAACCAAGATAAGCTTCATCAAAATTTTCAGTTGCTTAGTAATAGTCACCAGGATCTCCATGCTAATATGGAGACTCTTGCTCATACCCATAATGAGCGTTGGGAAGCCATGGATATTTTATGGGAACAACATTGCATGTTTCAAGACGAAGTTCTACGATGCTTGCCACCTCATGATGGTTCCTCCTCTGGTGACTCTGAAACGCGTGAGCGTCATCGATGTAGGACGGATGGCTCTGGGCCTTCGTCCTGTCGTGGCTAGTTCATTTGTATTATATTTAAGAAAATTTCCATGTTCAATAGAATTAGTACTCCCAGTTGTTAGTTTAAGTAGTCAATATTGGATTATGTAAGTTGGTTGTTATTTGAATTTTAAGTTGGTTTAATTTTTGTCTATGCATGCTATCTATTTTTCATGAATCCCACCCTTCCGACCTGTTTGGGGGTGGCATAATTTTGCTTATCACTGTATTTTACCATATCCGCATGTTTTTAGAATTAATATTGCAATGCATAAGGAATATAGTTTATATGACCATCCTGCTAATAGGGTGTAGCTAGAATTAGCTACTGTTGTTTGGTGCAACCTCAAGGGTTAGAAGCATTAAGATTGCTTTTGATTCCATGCTTAAAAACATATAGGTTTGGTCTTTGGAGTGCGCTCTCATTTGTTTCTATTTTGGTTTTAGAAGTCTTTTTCTTATTCCATCACTTTCCTTATCAATTTGGGAACCTTGGGGACCTTTGTTTAAGAAACTTGTGTTCTATAAATACATGGCACGCCATGTACTTCACTCTGCACCTTTCAAATTCATATCACAAGTCTTGCTCAGAGCGCGCACGCCCTTATATTGCATTAACACAGAGCGCACCTGCGCTGTAATCCAGTATCGCAGAATTTGATTTTGTTAGAAGATAGCACGCCCGCCCTCTGACATAAGTCATTCTGAGCGCACCCGTGCCCTTAGTTCAACATACATCCAGTACTATTTTTATGGTTTTTCTGCAATAAATTCCAAGAGTTCAGTAGTGTGTTTGTTTGCTATGAAATCTCCTCAAATCATACCGGAGGAGTCCTTTAAAGAATTGCTAGAGAGTGGCACATATGGGTTCTTGTTCCGCGACATGATTGTGTAGTTAGGATGGCAGCCTCTAATGGTAAGTGCCGATGAATCTTATTCTCCTACACTTACTGCTTATTTCTATGATAATTGTAGGTTTTTTATCGACCAGATTAGGAACAAGTGTTCTCTGTCAAAATTAATGATGAAACAATGGATTTAAGTAATTTTTTGTTAGCCTATGCTATTGGACTTTCTATACCTGTTGCCCAAGACTCATGGGGCTATATGTCTGATAATGTGTACATCTACAATTATGAGAATTTCCATGAGACCTATGGGGCGGGGATTTTTCGTGTAAAGGACCAAGGGCAATATAACGTAGCCCTTGGTAGCCTGTCTATTAACTTAGGCACTATTATCTTCCTTATTATGCTGAATATTTTAGGGGAAAGGCGTTTTTCTTTTGTGAATAACGCCACTTGTGACATTTTCCTTGCTCTAGCTGAGGGACGTATGCTGTATGACGTTCCCCAGACCTTAGTGTCTAGTTTAGAACGAGCCCATAGTTTGAATCATAAGTACCTTCTTATGCCTGTCTTGGTTTACTGTATAATGCTATGTTTCTTTCCTGAGTTCTGTACCCGTTTCACGGATTGGGTTGGGGTTGACATTATGCGACTCACCAATTGCATTGTACGCTCTTTACGTGCTATGAATTGGCTAGGGCATCGTCTACAACCTCATAAGGTTACCCCTTACACCCCATCAGACCAAGTAGCGCTTAACAGGTTAGAAAAGATAGATGATAAAATGGCGTGAGGCCTGGCAGATTATCACGGCTTGGTAGGACGCAAAGGAACCTCACTTCTTTATAGGAAGGGAGGACAACACTTAGTGCTGGATATAAAGCAAGTTTTACTTTCTATTAGTGTCTACTTATGTTCCAAGCAATTTAATTCTTGTTATTCCCATAACGGGTGGAACTCATATAGGAGTTGCGTTTTTTTTACCTTTATTTGTATGTTCTAAATTTGTTTTGCAAGTGCTCTAAAATTTCCACGCGTTTCCATGGTATTTTCTATCCTTTTTATTTCTATACTTTGAGGACAAAACATGTTTTGTTTGGGGGTGGCATAGAAACACGCGGAATTTAAGGCACCTATTAGGATATATATATGTATAATATGCACTTTGCTTTCTAGTAAAAAATTAGAAAAAATAATAAAAATATAAATAAAAAATATTTATACTATGCACTTAGGAATATTGGTATTATTTCTTTTTCTGTGATGATAGTAGTCTAGAAGTTTCACTTTACCTCTTAAATTATAATAGTTTTTAGAAACTTAGGTTAATATGTAGGTAATAGTCATTGCATCTTTCCATAAATATATTGCATGAGCATCTATGTTGGTATTGGCAGTAAGTTTATGAAATCTAGGCTAGAATACTTATTCTACAAATCCTGTGAGAATATAGCCTAAAAGCCTTATATGAGTGAAATATCTGAGTAATTACACAAGGGAGAAGTAAATTCCGAATAGAGAAATCACACGTCTACTTGCTTGATCACTATACCATATCCTAAAACTACAAGAAAATTGAGCTTTGGCCACAGGTACAACCTAGGTTTAGCCACGATCATTAGCTGTTGCCAGGGTCCAACAGCCCATAGCCGTGGCCAAGTTTTTAAGTGGCCGTCGGGAATCGTTTGTGTAGTTTGGGTTTACTTCGCATTTTGGCCACGGTTGTGTCCATAGTTTCATCCACCGTTAGATTAGACTTGGCTTTTAATGTTCGGTTAAGATCTAATGAAAACCCTTGTGAAAATAAGGAGGAGCCGTGAAACAACTACCAAAAATCGAAGAAGAAGCAGACTCGAGTCGTTCTCCAGGTTTGTTTCCTTTCTTTCTCTCCTTTATAAACATGAGCTTCTCTTCTCTCCTCTAATAGATCTTCCCTTCCCCTCTCTATCTCTTTTACCCTGGCTAAAGATCGAGGACAGGCATTTAGTTTTTTTTTTTTTTTCTTTCTCACATACTCTCTCTCTCTCTCTCTAGGGTCACGTGTACCAGGTTCGATTTCACTCTCATATTCGTTTTTGTTTTTACTTATTTTGATGTTAGATGCTAATTTAAGGTTTTCTAATTTTAATTGTTTATGTTGTTATATGCTATTCATTTGATGAAATAAGTGCCATGTGATAGGGTTATATACTAAAAACATTACTTTTGTATTAACTGTAATTCTTCATATTTTGAATGAGAATCATATGGGTAAATGTTATGCATATTATACATGTTATTAGTTATATGCATATGTCTAATACTTTATGTTGTAGATGATATGGTGTGTAGTGACACACAGAAAATCATATCATCAGTACCTTATAAAGTATAACTAAACGTTCACAACCTAGATGGATTTGGATAAACCATTGGTACGGTTGTAGTATAATATGGTATTAGTCTATCTTGACTACAGGATTACACTAGTACACTTTGTGTGTATTGAATAGGACCAAGTGAGGTTGTTTCTCTTTATACTGACTATATAAGAGAACAAACACCTCTATTATTATGGATGCTTGTCCTCTTAATCCGGATATAATAACGGGCACTTACGTGCATTGTACATTGCTTTATATCATCAATGAGTGAGATTCATTTGTGAATCAACAAACTCGATGGATTGGGTAATGACATTGTATGTAATGTGTGATGTTAATTATAGAAGGAATCCATGACCCGCAGGAAGTCGGGTTGATGATGTCCCTTTGAGGAGCTCATAAGGATTGTCATGTAAACCCTGCAGGTGGATTTAATCTGACATGACAATGAGGTTGAGTGGTACTACTCAAGGACATAAGAAGTTGATTAATGTAGTTGTTAGTAACTTGACTTAATCAATGGGCATTTGATATCTTAAACACGGGGAGATCAACAAGCATATAATATGGAGCCCATAAACGTAACACATAATTTGGGATTAGGGCGGTAGTGCAACAATGGCCTTTAAGGGAACAAGCCATTTGTTGACGGACTTGGGCCGTGTGTTCTGGGGGAACATGGGAAGCCCAAGCCCGTTAGGAGGCCCAATCCTAATTTCTCCTCATGGTCCCTGTTGTAGCCTATAAATAGAAAATTCTTTTTCTGGCCATTTTTTACGTAAGAAAAACTCAGGTTTTGCTAAAGGAAAGATAGATCCAAAATCGGTTCTAACTTTATGAGTGAGAGAGGCCAAGAGAGAAAGAAGAGGCTGGAAGATCGTTGCCCACACAACGTCCATTCTAAGGATAGGAATACAACAGAAGATCAAGAGGTTGCTGATTTTGTAGATCTTGAATTCTCAGAGATATCATAGCCGATCTAAAGGTATGAATTTCTAAACCAAACCGTGAACACCTTTATTCCGCTGTGCATGGTGTTTCGCAGTTAGTAAATCATTTGGTAAAACCATAACGGTTCCTACAATTGGTATCGGAGCATGTAGATTTGTTTGTAGATGTAGAACTGTTCTAACATGGCTTTCGAGGCATCTAGACCAACTGTTATGGTCAGAATGATTTCTGGAAAGAAATGGATCGATTTTGTTAAAACAACTTGTTTTTTAATATCAATTTTTTTTTTTGTATTTGTTTAATGATGGATATAATTTAAATCATGGTATGTATCGTGTTGTTGTTTTTTATCCATGATGTAATCTTCTGTAAGATCAAAAGATCAAAAGTTGGATTGGTTCAGATCCGAAAAAGAGTTCTTTTTAGTGGAGCACGGGTTGAGCGCGGGTCGCGACTGATGCGCCTGGAAGTCATTGAAGGCATGAGCGCGCCACGCGCCTTATGCAGACATAAAAAAAGCGTGTGTCGCGCCCTTCACGACAGAAAGAGAATTTTTTTTCTCTCTACAAGGTGAAAACTGTTTGCTGTTCGGGGGTCTATGCGGTGATTTCGTGAGGTTTCCAGTGAACAGGATGGAGTAATGAATGTGGGCCATAACAGTTAGGAATTTATTTTCCATTTTATTATTCATATTTGCTTATTCTAAATGCATGTTTTTATTTGTGGATGTTTGTTAAAAACTAAGCCCACATGAATAATAGATAACATGGACATAGGTCTGACCAGTAAACAGAAAAATCCTCAGTTCTAAATAACTAAGTAGGAGCGTGAATTTTGTTTCGTATAAATCCCACGGTCTCCATTACTGGTTTGTTAGTAATATAATTATACTTGCGCATTGGTTTTAGTGCCTTCCTCCATATCGGATGAGTCTAATTACGGATCACCAGAACAAACTTCTAAAAGACAACTATATGAAATTATTAATGAATGGATTCACTTCCCCATCTAAAGGGATTCATTACAAATAATGGACTAAGTGTTTAGTAATGGTATACACTTAGATGCAAGTAATGGTATCCTCCCCATCGGAGTCACTGCTATTATTTGTAGGACCAAAGAAAGGTCAGCATTTTAGTTTTACTTGTCTAGATGGCATGTGTCCACTCTAACGAGTGGTGTGCTGTTAAGTTGACGAGAAGTAGAACTAATAGGAAAAACCTTTCTACACGAATGTAGATATGGTAAACGTCCACACTATCATGGCTTACTATTTCTCGGTGTGTAGGGTGCTGACGGGTTAATTAATTAATTTTTTAAGTTAACTCCAAAAGTATTTCCACGAATGTAGAATGGTAAACGTCCACACTATCGTGACTTACTACTTCTCAGTGTGTAGGATGCTGACAGGTTGATTAATTAATTGATTTTTGTTATTAACTCAAGAAGTTTTTGCCCTACGTAATAGTTAATTTTATGTGACTCTCAGGTTTTCAAAATGGTTACTTTCAATCCACTAGAAACTATTCTTAAGGAAAACAAACTTCTTGGTCCTAATTACATAGACTGGAAACACAACTTGGATATTGTGTTGACTGCTGAAGAGTACAAATATGTACTCAATGAGGAATGCCCACCTAAGCCTAAAGATGGTGCTGGAGAAGAGGAGAACGGTACATATAAGAAGTGGATCAGGGTAGATGAGATGTCGCGGTGTTACATTCTGGCATCTATGTTAGGTGTGCTGCAACATCAGCATCAGGCCATGACCATGGCTTATGATATGATGATCAATCTCAAGGAACTCTTCGGACACTAGAATAGGGCTGCTAGGCAAACTGCCATGAAAAACTTGATGACCACAACTATGACTGAAGGGACTCCTGTAAGGGATCATATACTCAGGATGATGGCTTATCTGAATGAGTTGGAGATCCTTGGAGCTGATATCGATGCGGAAATGCAGGTCGATATCATTCTCATGATTTGCACGAAAGGTTTGAATGGATTACGCCTTTAACTACAACATGAACAAAAGGTTGTATTCTTTGGCGAACTTTATGACGTAACCGGTCGGTGAGAGTCTCTTTAAGCAGAGTTATGTTCAGGTTTATGCTACTGAGGAGGTTTCTACTTCTACGCCTAATGGCGGTAAGAAGAAGAATAATGTTTAGAAGCATAAGAATATGGCAAAGAAGGGCATGGGACCTGAAGGAACTGTGAAAAAGCCTAAGGGCAAGTGCTTCAAGTGCAAGCAGCCAGGACACTGGAAGCCAGATTGTCCTCTTCTCAACCAAGAGAATAATGGAGGTATGTCTTATGCACTAGTCATTTAACATGTTTAGCGGTGTTATCCAACAGTACCTGGTGTGTAGATACGGAAGCCACTAACCATGTCTGCATTTCATTGCAGAGGTTCCAGGAAACCAGAAAACTTAGTGCTGGAGAGATTACCATATCAGGGGGGGGGGTGCTACGATAGTAGTAGATGTTGCAGTGGGAGATGTTTGTTTATCTTTTGGTAGAAATAAGACTATGGTGTTAAAGAATTGTCTTTATGTGCCTAATTTTAGAAAGAACTTGATTTCAGTTTCTATGTTAATTAAGGATGGGTATCCTGTTTCTTTTAAATGACAAGATCGTCATTAAGAAAAATAAACATTTTATCTGTTCTAGTGCATTAGAAGGCAATTTATACATCATTAATCTTATTCCACCCACAGTGCATTAAATTATTACCCTGAGTAGTATTATTCTAGAAGAATTGAGAGGAGAGACATTAAACTCCTTCAGTACCAATAGTACAAGAACAGGAACCACAACATGTCACTAATGACGTACAAGAACAAGAGGTGCTTCATCGTAGTGGGAGGGTTGTTAGACAACCTGACAGGTGGATTGGTTTGGGAATGTCTTCAAACATAACCACTGATAACCAAGATCTTGATCCCTGGACCTACAATGAAGCACTCCAAGATAGAGATGTAGAATCTTGGTGAAAGGTAATGAATTCTGAGATGGAATCTATGGATTCTAATCAGGTCTGGGAGCTTGTAGAGCCACCCAATGGTGTAAAACCCATTGGATGCAAGTGGGTCTATAAAATGGATATCAAGACAACTTTCCCTAATGGAAGTCTTGAGGAAACCATCTATATGAAGCAACTAGAAGGATTCATTGAAAAAGGTCAAGAGCATCTTACTAAACATCAAGGGCAGTAGAAGGACTTTCATAACTCCAATTGTTCTGAAATTTTATAGGCAACTTACTAAACGTCTTAGCAAACTATTGTAAAAATTTCAAATTTTTTGGAGCGCGCCTGCGCCCTCTTAATCCTATCATTTTAGCATGCTTGCCCTCTTGTTACTGGAATGTTTTTGCGAACAGTACCTTGAGCGCGCCTGCGTCCTTGTTTACCCTATACTTGAGCACACCCACACCCCTTCTGAAGGAAGCCCGATTTTCACAGGTTAGTCACCGGCTCTCGTTTTGTTCATATTTATATATATTTTCAGTGTTTCCAACTTCTTAAATACACTAGGATTGTGTATACAAGACGTTATTCACACATGTAGCAAGGAGGCATTCAGGTACTCCTTCTTCCACTCCTTATTTCTTTTGTCAGAGGAATTTTAATTCTAGTATAATCAGGCTTGTTTTTTGTAAATGCAATACCACACGCCTATCTAGAATTTCACACACTACACCTGCATCAATGGCTAAAGAACCATAAACTCCTCTCTCTGATTTTTATAAAGCACTAAACGATGGCCCTAAGTCGTGCATCATTCTTGTAGACCTAGTAGGGGATTTTCGAATTCCCCCAAATATATTTAACTTGTTACCAGTTTTTCATGGTTTAGACCACAAGAAGCCTTATCAACACATGTGTAGGATAGAACAAGTTCTCACTACATTCCATCATTCTAGCGTAAGTCCGGATCAAGTTAAACTTAGGGTGTTTCCATTCACCCTAGCCGACAAGGCGACATCTTGGTTAACTGCCCAAACGCCAAATTCTGTGGACTCATGGGCTAAACTTGTTCAATTGTTTAATGGAACAGTTTTACCCACCACTGAAGACTAATGAAGTGCTTCAAAAGATTCATTTCTTCCACCAGAACCCTCATGAATCCTTTTTAGAGGCCTTGAACCATTTCACTGATCTTCTCATAGAATGTCCGCATCATAACCTTGCGAAAGACACGCTTGTTCGTGCCTTTTTCAAGGGGCTTTCACAACATCATAAGGAGGTTCTAGATATCATGACTGGGGGTAGTTTTTTTAGTAAAGGAACCTTGAAGGCTTATAAATTCTTAGAAGATCAATATAAGAGAAACAACAATTGGGGAGGTAAAGACTCTTCCCACTATACTCCTTCTTCTTTTGAGGTTAAACCTGATCTAGAGCTTAAAACTCTTATCGATGCCCTCACTAAAAAAGTAGATGCCCTCTCTGTTAAACAACAACCCACTCCACTCCAGTCATTAACATTAACTCTACTAATTGTAATGTCTATTTTAGTCTTGAGCATTCTGACTTCTATTGTTCTCTTGTCTATGCACAACCACCACCATAACCATCAAACTTCAACCAGTTAACTCAACCTCAAGGACAAGGAAACTTAGATGAACAGAATAGTGGTTTAGTGCCCATGACCCAGAACTATCAACATCAAGACATGAATGCTCAACAAGCCTTAATTCTAGTTCAACCATCTACAAACAAAATAGTAGTGACCTTGTTGGAAAAAAAAATCAAATTAAGTAACAAAACTCCAACTTAATAAAAGATCAACATGATCAAAACTCTAAAATGATGCAACAAATGATACAAATGATCCAGTCTTTATGCCAAAAGGTTATTGACATGTCTCCTAGCCAAAATAATAACCAAACAGGTGTGTTTCCAGGTCAAGCAGTGTATAATCCTAAGTCAACAAACACCGCTTTTGAAATAAATAGTATTCACTGTAATGGTGATATAAACCAAGGGGACCTACATGCAGTCACTACCCTTTGTTTAGGGAGAGTAGTTGATAACAAAGTAACTTTGTCTAAAGATCGCCTGCAAACAGAAGCTGAAAATGACACCATTCTAAATACTATCATAGAAACTGAAGACCCTACAACTGTAGAAGTTCCAGTCTAACCACAACCAAAAGGTACAACCTTACTAAATACCACCATAGATATTGATGATCCTACACCTGTAGAAGTTCCAATATGGACACCTAGATGGAAAATGGATAAAGATAAAGCAAAGACTAATAATACTTTTGAACTTTATGCTAAATATAGAGATAAACCACCGTATCCCCAAAGACTAGTTGTGTCTAAAAAGGATGATAATTTTGATGAGATTAGGGAAGTATTTAAAAATTTGACTATAAACCTACCTTTTCGAGATGCTATAAAATGTCTACCTGGACACGCTAAGTTTCTAAAAGAGTTGTGCACCAAGAAGAGGAAAACCAACATACCTAACAAAGCATTCTTAACTTTACAATATCCCTCTTTATCTGAACATAATGGAATTATTAAGTACAAGGACCCTGGTCGTCCTACTGTACAATGCACCTTGGGTGATTACTTCATAACAACTGCTCTATTAGACCGGGGAATGTTAACTTACTCCCTTTTTATTTATATAAACAACTAGGCCTAAAAAAACTTCAACCAACCAAAATGATTTTATAGTTAGCCGATTGTTCTATTAAGTATCCCAAGGGTGTAGTTGAAAACATTCTCGTTAAAGTTCAGGATTTTTACTATCCAGTCGACTTCGTTATTCTCAACACAGAAGTTGCTCATGATTCCATTCTCATCATCTTAGGGCGTCCTTTCTTGGCAACCGCCAATGCCCAAATCAATTGTCGGGACGGGTCAATGACTCTTTCTTTTGGAAATCTTTCTATGGAAGTTAACATGTTTAGACAAAAGCAGGGACAACTAGGTTTTCCTATAGAAGGAGAAGTGAAGTCCATTGAGAGTTTTGTATATCACATTAGTGCTTCCAACGATCTCTTCCCCACACTAGTAGATACCCCTTTTATGGAAGAAGACAAAGATCACAATTTTGACTCCTTCCGACCCTATGAGAGATGAAGTCAATCTCACAATAGACAAGATAGATGAATTCCTCAAAGATGGAGATGAATACCATAATTATGTGGATGCGACCAAGCTAGATGAGGAATTCTATGAGTTTCTAAGAGCCTGTGATGAACCACCCTCTCAAACACTACCAAGAGCACCACCCGACCACCATTCTCCTGAGCTAATCCCTCATGGAATCCAACCATTTTTTCTATTCCATCCTTCTAAAACTTATCCACATCCCACGTATTTTCCAAAACCATCCATTTTCTCACGCTCATTCACTTGGCCTTCTTTTCGTAGGAGGAAAAAGAAGAAACTGTATGCTCGATTAGGTTCTAGATCCATCAGAATTCACTCCCATTCCACTAAGCCATGTCATAGGAAATCTTGGTGTTTGATTCTGTTTGATGGTACATTCCGTGTTAACTATTTATAGAAAGATCCACAATTATTTAGATTATTGATATATGGTAAACTGCATGTTAATACATATATATCATATTAAATCTCGAGAATCAGACTTTAAAAGACCCAAGTTTTTGTACAATATCACCTTTCTGGAGTATAGGCCAAACAAAAATTTTCAAACATAAAATTAGTTTTCCAATTTTGTTTGGAGGTGGCGTATTTTGGTCTTTCATTTCAACACTTTTTGCCACCCTTTGCCTGTCATTTTTACTCTAGTAGAGTTTGTGTTAGTTAGTACGTAACAATTTAATTGTGCTTCATGTTATCATACCATCTTTACAATATTTATGTTACATGTACTGCCAATTTTTGCCACGTTTCTATGGTAAATTCATTCCTTATCTCTTTACACTTTGAGGACAAAACATTCAATTGTTTGGGGGTGGGATAGAAACATTTGCAAAAATTAGGCACTTTTAGGATGTAAATTATACACTTTTCTTTATAAAATATTAAAAATCATAAATATTGTTTATACTAGGCACTTAGTGATAATGGTATTGTTCCCTTCTCCATGATGATATTAGTTTAGAAATCTCACGTAGTACTTGAATTAGAATTTAATTTTTGAAACTTAGATTAATATATAGGTAATAGTCATTGCATCTTTTCATGAACATCTTGCATTAGAAATCTCACGTAATACTTGCATTAGGATTTAATTTTTGAAACTTAGATTAATATATAGGTAATAGTCATTGTGCCTTTTCATCATGAACATCTTGCATGAGCATCTTTGATTGTACTTGGTAGTATTTTTTTTTGAGACCTAGGTTAGAGTACTTAATACATATCCTGTGAGCATCTAGCCTAAAAACCTCATAAGAGTGAAATATCTGGGTGATGACACAAGGGAGAAGTAAATTCCGAGTAGAGAAATCATGCATCCACTTGGTTGATCACCACACCATATCCTAAGCGAGAATTCAGGCCCTCTTTAGGTCGATATAGCTAGAAATTCACACCTATATGAAATTTATTATCCGCTAGTTGTCCCACTGAGCCTTTTGTTAGCCTTTTAACAAACCACAAATCCTTTACCCAATAAAACAAAATAAAAAAATAAAATCAGCCTACCTATCTAGATAAGTCTGAGAAATAGGATGAGTGAAGAAAAGAGAAGAGAAAAACCTGTGTAAACAAAAATTAGTTAGTTGTTTCAGAAAAGAAAGTTTTCATCGAAAGAAAAGAAAAGAAAAATAGAATAAAATAAAAACTCCAAAAATAGAATAAAAGGAGTAAAAAAGCCAAAATAAAAAGGCTAAGGATAGAAACAAAGTGTAGAAGCAAAATAAGAACAAGGTTTTCTCTAGTTACATAATATGAAGACCCTATTTTCTCAGATTTGTCTTTCTGAATATCCATTTCTTTCATTCTTTAACCAATACATATGCCTCGTATCACCTAATAAAGACCTCTCTAGCTCAATTAGGAATAGGTTAGTGTGATAGTAAGTGGTAGATGTGTTTGATCGACCTCGACTTCCTTGGATTGTCATTGAGATTGTGAGGAAACGTGTTCCCACTGCACACTTGAGTTAGCAAACTTGAGTGGACAAATTAGAGTATTATGTGTCTTTACACATTCATTGTGAAAACCTAATTAGGTATGCTACCCAAAAGTTTCAGAAAAAGACCTGCCACTGTATTTCATATCATAGTTCATTGTATAGTTGTTTATCTTAAGATGATTTGATTATTATGCATGTATTAATTTAAGTTTTAGAATGATCATCCTTGTTTAAATACTAGTGAGATGTATAGATTCTGAGATAAAACTAGGGAACAATTACTTTTATTTATTAGTCATTATGGTATAAATGAAGTTTGTGAGTACCTTCTCTAGAAAACTCTCACGAGGCTATAACTAGTCCACTAGGAAATTTCCAGTGGTTTAAGGCCTTATTGCATATGGTCAATATAGTCGCACTCAGCGAAACGAGACTAGTTAAAAATACATTTTTGGCCACTTATTTTAATTTCACATATTTGCTTGAGGACAAGCAAAATCCTGTTTGGGGGTGGTTTGATAAGAGCCCAAAACTGTAGTTTAAACCTTTTAATAGTATTTCTATTTAACCAATTATGTTATTAATAGTATAAGTTTATCACTAATTACGTGCTTTTGAGTATTTCAGGCTTCGGAGTTAAATAAATGTCAATTCGTTACTAATTAGGCGCTAAAAGGAGCTAAAGTGATTGCTAGAGAAGTTCCATAAAGAAAGCCCAAGTTTAATGGGATAAAAAACCCTTAAAAAGCCCAAGTCAACACTATTAAGTGAAAGTCAAACCGGATTAGAGAGCTGAAGAAAAGTCAACAGAACTTTAAAAAGCCTTATCATTGGACTCAGGCCTAGGATTTGGGCCCATTTTATATCAATATGACTGGCTCTGAAAGCTCTTTCCAAAGGTCTAGGCCTTGATTCAATCAGAGTAGCATAAGTTAGTTAAAACGTGTGCTACAGTAACACAATCAGAATTAGAAGTCTTAGATTTAACCAATTAGGTTATAGACTTGATTTATGGGTCAATAACCTAACCTAAAAACCCATGCACGATTTTGTATTATGATATAAGAGAATAAAAACCCTAAACTATCTCGCTCCCTCCCATTAGTTAGAATAATTTAGCTCTCTTTCTTTCCCCATCTTCTTTAGTTTAGTATAGTTTAAGTAATTATGGTTTATAATTGTAGCCTCCATTAGAACATTTTAAGAAAAACTTTAGTTTATTCAATTTAATTACTTCTTCTTTATATTATGTCTTTATTTTATTATTTTAGTTTAATTAATCCAATGATATTAGGCTAATCCCCCCCCCCCCCCCATTAGAGGGAGTGATTATGAAGCATAATGAGGAATTGATTGCTTATTATAATTATTTAATTGTGTATATATTTCAATGAGTTTAGTTTATTGTATGACTTCCAAAATAAGTATATATTAAATTAAACTAGGGATTGTTGTAATTAAGTCGATAGATTTAATTGTAATAATCCTACATGCTAGTAATAATAACAATAGAGATGTAGGTTGTTGCTAGGGATGATAAAGTTTGAGGCTTTAGGTTGGATCATTGTGTGGAAACCTAAAGATGATATCTTTTTTATTAATAATTATATTCTTGCTTGAAACTAATTATTAGGTGGATTGATTACTCTTCTCTATAACTTTCTCTTCCATCAAAATTCTATTTCTATTAGTTTAGTTAATTTAGATTTATTTGAATCCATAATATAATCATAGAATAGAAATCTCTTAACATAATATTACTCTTACCATTGTTTCTTTGTGATTTAAATTAGTTGATTTTTTTTTATGTCTTGGTAGTTTAGGAGTGGAATGAATCTGTACTCTTTATATTACTTCATTATTATTTGAGAGTAGAAATATTGATATAAACACTTATTTAGTTGATTGATTATTTGTATTTACACATAGATAGTTTAGTTTATATAAATTTGTTCGTATCACCATGTTACTGGGGACGCTCATGTCTATAAAACTCATGTGAGGCCTTTATAGGAGCAGCTTCAGAGGCTTTAAACCATTCCCAGTGAGCAGAGGCTGGTGCTGATATTATTAGTGTTTTGTACTATTAAACTTTCTATTTGATGATGACTGAATCTTAAATATCGACGTAATTTTTCTGTGAAGATGTGTGTGTAGTTCAAGTTCTAATGATTGATTTTATATGGTTTTAGCTATATCTTCAATGCCTGTCCTATTGTCTAACATGATGAGGTACAAGCAAGCGAACCGAAATATGCGGACTTTGATCCAAAGAAGTTGAGGTGCTGTATAGATGGCTAGAAATATAGTCTATCGAGTTTGGGCGCTATGTCTATCTGGTGATGTTTTCATTTTTTTGGGGGAGTCCTAATAATATTTCAAATTTCTTAAAGAGTACTATATTTTTTTTTCTCTATGTTAGTTTGGATTTCAAATGGAATCTATGATGTAAAAACGTTCATGTCAAGTACACATTGTGTATGAAATGTTAAATTGTGAAAAATTATGATTTTTGTGGGTTTGAATGGAATTATATATCTTTGTATGAATTACAGGTGTTGTATAAAGGCGCTGGAATCATATTTTTTTTACCCAATTCAAAACATTTGCCACGGCTTAGAACCGTGGCTAAATTATTGATTTAGTTCAAGAAAAACAATCCCCACGGTTCATCTAAGCATTGGCCACGATTAACAACTGTGGGAAAAGGGGTATCTGCCACAGCCTATTGAACGGCCCAAAACCATGGGCAAAAACCATGGCCACATCCCATAGCCGTGGCAAAAGGTTAGCCACAGGCGCATTGGCAACGGTCGTGCAACGGCCATAAACTGTGGCAAAAGGGCTTTAGTCACGGTCTATGGCCGTGGCCAATGCTCAGTATTCTTGTAGTGTAAGCGAGAATTTTAGGCTATTTTTGGATCGATATAGTCATAAATTCAAACCTATATGAATTATTTTCCGCTAGTCGCCCCTCTGAGCCTTTCTTTAGCCTTTTCATAAACCACAAATCCTTGACCCTTTTATAGAAACAAAATAAAAATATGATCAGCTTACCTATTTTTGAATGAGCTTGAGAAGTAGGATGAAATGGAGAAAAGAAAAGAGAAAGACCTGTGGAAAACCAATTTTTAGTTACTTCAAATAAGAAAAGAAAAGAAAGTTTTCATCTAAAGAAAAGAAAAAAAATAAAATTGTAGAACTCCAAAAACAGAATCAAATGAGTCAAAAGCAAAAAGAAAAAGAAAAAATAGCTAAGGATGGAAACAAAGTGTAGAAGCAAAGTAAGAACAAGGTTTTATCTAGTTACATATTTTGAAGATCTTATTATCTCAGACTTGTCCTTTTGAATATCCATTTCCTGCCTTTTAAACCATCACCTAATCCTCGCAACACCTAATAAATACCTCTAGCTCAACTAGGAATAGATTAGTGTGATAGTAAATGGCAGATGTGTTTGATCGACTTCGGCTCCCTTGTACGTCATTGAGATTGTGAAGAAAAGTGTGCCCACTACACACTGGAGTGAGCGAAACTTGAGTAGAAAAATTAGAGTATTTTTGTCTTGACATATTTGTGAGGACCTACTTAAGGACACTATTCCAAAGTTTCAGAAACGGATCTATTATTGCATTTTATAGCATAGTTTATTATATATATGTTTATCCATAGATGATTTGATTATTATGCATGTATTAGCTTAAGTTTCGAATTGATTATTCTTTATTCATTGCTAGTGAGATATATAGATATCTGGGAATAAATAAGGAAAAATTAATTTTATTTCTTAGTCGTTGTAGTATAAATAAAGTTTGTGAGTATCTTCTCTGTAAAACTCTTACAAGACTATAACTCCTCCACTAGGGAAATCATAGTGGTTTAAGGTCTTATTGGATATGGTCAATGCAATCGCACTCGGCAAAAAGAGATTAGTTAGAACTCCATTTTTGGTCACTTATTTTAATTTCTCATCTTTTTGAGGACAAGCAAAATACTGTTTGGGGGGTGGTTTGATAAGAGCCCAAAACTGTAGTTTTAACCCCTTAATAATATTACATTTAGACCAATTATATTTATAATAAATAAGAGTTAGCACTGTTTACATACTTTTGTGTATTTCAGGTCTTGGAGTCAACTATGTGAAGAAATATGCCACTTTTGCAAAAGAAATGAGCAAAAATTGGTTGCTAAGAAGTTCTATGGTTAAAGCCCAAGTTTCAAGGAGAAATTTTGTGGAGATAAATTAGGGTTGCATATGGATTGAAGCCGACTCAGAAGTTGCTGTAAAGGCCTTCAATGGCGATGCAATTCCATGGAGGTTTAGAGTGAGATGGAAGCGAGCAATTGCACTATTACAACACTGGAAGCTATCACATGTTTGGAGAGAAGGCAACTTTAGTGCGGATGCAGCAGCAAGGAAGGGATCCACCTTATTGCCTGACACTTCAGTATGGAGCACTAGTAGACCAGACTTTGTCACTAAGATAGAAAGTCCCTTTAGGACCTACTATCGATTTGGATGAAAAAAAATGTAACTTGTATTATCTTTGACAACTCCTTCAATTAATAAATTTCCTTACTTGCGTGCAAAAAAAAAGTTTCAAGGAGAAAAAGCCTTTTTAAAGCCCAGTCAAAGCTGAAAAGCCAAAGTCAACGCGGGTAGAAATAGAGCATAAAAGTTAACAAAACTTCTGTAGACTGTATCTTTCGACTCAAACCTCGGAATTGGACCTATTATATTTTAAAACGACCGGCTCGGAAAGAGCTTTCTAATGGTTCAAGCCCTTATCAAATCAGATGAGTAAAAGTGGACAAAAACATTGTTACAGTAATTTCTTATAGATAAACCCATTTTGGACTTAAATAATTAGGTTTTGGGCTTGATTTAGTGGACTTAAAAAGTGACACAAAAACCCCTTCTTTTAGTAGCTATATAGCTCCAAAGCCCATGCACAAAATTGTAAACCTAGCCCTTTCCTATATAAAGAGGTCTAAGGTAAAACTCTAATTCTCTTCTATCTTTTCTCTTTAGTTCAATCTATAGTTTTAAAAGTTTATGTTTTATTAGCCTAGCTACCATTAATACAATTTAAGTAATTTTTAATACAAGTATTCTTTTAATTATGTCTTCTTCTTCTCATTAGTTATTCCATGATAGTCTAATGAACCATAGCTAAACCTCCATTAGAAGGGTTTGATTGAAGCTTTGATGAGGACTTGATATGTTAGTATAGAATAGTTGTATTTAAGAGCTTTAAGTCTAGGGTTTTCTATTTAGCAATAAGTAAAATAAACTTAGGCTAGAGGGTAGTTCATTCACAATGAGAATGGGTTTCAACTTCCTCTCATGCTAATTATTAGTTGGCTAGAGATACCATGAATAATTATGGATAAAAAGACCTAACCTTTATGTTGAACCTTGGGTGAAAAAGTAAAGATTAAGGTTGCAACAAACTGTATACTAGCATGTTAGGGATTAATCAAGGTGGATTTCAAATCTCCCTAATTCCTTCTTCATATTCACATCTTAATATTTCATTGCCATAGTTTAATTTAGTATATATTCAATATTAGTTCTCACCATATTAGTTCTATTTTAAATCATTACTCTCATGCTATTTAATTGTTCATCATTAGTGTAATTAGTTATTATCTAAGCAATTAGGAGTGGAATGAATTCTTACTCTAGTTTTATTACATGATAATTGAGAGTAGAACTTTCATATAAAAAGATTTGAAAATATAGTTTACTTCTTCCTAGTCTCTTTAGCTAAGTAGGAGTAAAAGTGTAATTTACATTCTATCACTGCCTGAAGTAGCGAGTTACTTTGTAGAGAGGGGAGGTCGGGAAATACGGTTGAAGAGAAGGAACAAAAAAAAAACGAGCTCGTGGTCAATCTGGTAGTTCATTTTCTATATAATCTATCATGTAAAAGGAAGATAGTGGCATTATGACGAGGGAGGCAAGGAACAGGAACCGTGCTGGGCATGGGTGACCTACGGAAGGTGTTGGCACCTCGGGGTCAGGGGGTGGGTCGGTGAGGCGACCTGTGCATTTAGGTGGAGGTAATGGTGGTGGGGTCGTTCTCGTGGGGAGAGTGAAAGAGGGGTACCCACTGGAACTGGAGGAAATTAGTTTTGTTACTCGAGGACCCAGCCACTTGGCCAAGTGGAAGGCAGAGGCACCTGAGCCTTAGACCACCAAGTTGGCTAAGATTGTGGACTCTTCTATTGGTTAAGGCTTGGGTGCTACTCTGGAGCGAATTGGAGGGAAAGGGGCCCGGAGTTCTAGGACGATGCCCCAGTTCGATCTTGGTCTGCTTGATCTTGATAACTTTGAAAAGGGTTCGTGTCTACCGGTGGCTGGCAAGGGGGGGGGGGTTCGCTAATAAGGAAGTAGGCAAGGCAACCTCTCCCCGTGGAAAAGGTGACTATCTGGATCGAAACCTGGTCTATGTTAGTGAGAAGACTTGGAGGAAGCATGTAGTCAAGTGATATGATGTCAGCTTTAGGTCTGCCCCCATTGCTAGCTGCATCTTGGATGGGGTAGTTCTGGATGGAGACCAAAATGAGCTCGATACCAAGGACTTGGATGAGAATTTGGGGACGATGGATATGGCTCACTATTTGGTAAGTGTTAATTTGTCTTTAGTTTTCGTTGGTCTTGTAACTTGAGTTAATATTGTAGTTTGTGTGCAGCTGCTTGTTGGGTATCAGAAATTGAAGCAAATGACACAAATTAGTGAGGCCAAGAAGGGAGAGCTGGAAAGGGTGAAGGAAAAACTGGCAAACGTGCAGGTCGTTTAGGATATGTAAAAGAAAGAGCTGGAGGGGTTAAAGAAATTGTACAATGATGTTGTCTTGGAGAAGAGGGTTCTAATCAGCTCGGTTGGAGAGCTTAGAGAGCAGTTGGCTAAGGTGATTGAGTATGCCAAGACGTGCAAGTTGGTTGCCCATGAAGCATAGCAAACGTACAACGCTGTGTGCAAGGAGTATGATGAGCTGGACTTGGTGTAGGTGCAGCTGAAGGAGGAGCATGAACATGGGGCTCCAGGTGCAAAACAGTTAGTCGTACCTGGAGATGCAAGTAACGTTCCTTCTACCAGTGTTGTGTCTGGTGAGCGAGCTGAAGCGCTTGTCGACCTCCCTGAACCGATAACTGCCGCTTTGCCTGTTGATGTTGGAACTGAAAAAGTTGCACCTGAGGAACTAGATCCGTTACAGACAGAGTCCTTGAACAATGTTGTCTGATTCCTTCTAAGTCTTGAGATTGTGAGGTTTTTGTTTGTTTCTTGAATTTGTAAGTCGCTTGTAAGTGGTGGATATACAATAGAGCTGATTTTCTGGGTTTGCCTGGGCAGTTCGTTTCCAAATAGTGGTGGCATAGGCCAGATACATTAAGAGCTGATAACCTGGGGTGACCTGGGAAGTTCGATCTATTATCTATTTTTAGTCTTAAGACTTGGACAACCTGGTTTCCTGGAATGTTCTGGGTAGTTCAGAATGGTAGTTTGTGTTCTAAGCGAGTTAATTTTCTGGGATGACCCAGCAGCTCAATTAGTTGATAAACTAGTTTCCCGAGTCTGTTCAGGTTGTTCATATTTTGCTTTTATGAAATGCATGCTTATTTGCTTTCTTATTTCTCTTCTATTTTGATTGCCAGTGCTTGCTGTTATGATATCCAAATTTGAGTTGAACTTAGGAGTGCATGTTTTGCAAAATCTAATAAGATTGTTGATATTCACCTTTTTGCTACGTTAGAGATTTGAATCTCTTCTTTGGCGAAAGTGCGAATTCAAAGATTTTTCTTACTCACGATTTTCGTGTTCATATAGTTTGGAGTAAGGATTCGAACCAACCTAAATTCTAGGACCAACTCAACTTGGTTTTTACTCTTTTAGGGAACTAGTGAGTAAGTTTAAATATGATTATATTAATACTAAATATTTGGTTTCTTTACTACACAAAAATTAAAAACATTAAGTTACGTAATCATGCAACTAAGACATAATACAATTTTACTAAAACAAAAGTGGAGAGTTAATACTCCTCATGTGAAGATAACTTTTGTTATTTGATTTTAATAAGTTCATTTTTATCTTCCTAGAACTCATAGACAAGTCCTAATAAAAGAAAACTTGATCCCTAACATATATGACTCATCTCTAAGCTCATACATGCTAGCATGTGGAACCAAAGCAATAACTTATCTCTAAGCTCATTACTTGATCCCTAACTAGACTCTACACCAACTATCATTTTGGGATAGGATGTAGGTCTAGTTGTTCTTCCTAAACAACTTACCAAACCAAATAACAAGAATTTTCCCTCACATGAGTATTACTAACTCCCCACAAAGGGAAAGTTAGCTCATGGTCCTTGGGCTAAAAAATGACTAATGTAGAATGTAAAATAGAGGGAGAGAGAACAAAAAGAAGAAAACTATTTATTTATAAACTCACTTGCATGAAGAAGTGAGAATTTTTCAAGAGGAACACAAGGTTTCCTCCATTAAAACTATTACAAGCTATTTCTTTCAAAACTAAAATCTAAAATAATATCCAAGACTAAGGAACTAAAATAATACATGGTAAAGGAAAAGAAGTCAAGGGAGTAAATGGAGTGTCTCCCCCCTTGTTTGTTTTCTTCCTTCCTTTTTCAATTCTTCCCCCTCATCCCACGTGAAACACCAAACCTCATTTACTTCATTTTTATCCACCACATTAAAACAAAGTGACACCTTGCCTTTTTTTTCACTATTAACACCTAATCTAATTAATTACATGCAAGGTGTCAATTTTGCACTAATAATTTGTCATTTTTGTCTTGACATGCTCCATGATTGATGACTCATCAAATCTTGTGGGTCTGTATAGTGGGTCCACGTGCAGTCTAGTGGCGGTCCAGTCTTTTGGTAATTTTACAACTTCCCGCCTATGCGTAGAGTTCATCGCCCTAATTGTCTGAGCAGCTCACTTGTTGCATTTGGAGTCCTGGTTCAAGAGGTAGGGGCTTCGGAAGTTTGATGCTTCTGTGCGGATTTGGAAGAATTCATATATACGTCGTTCCCCGTGCTTTAACGCAGGTTTAACCAATTTTTTATGTTTACTGCGAATACCTGCAAAAGTACGAAAATATACTTATTTCATGATTATTAAACACATATTTAACCAAATTTATGTGTCTTAATAGGGTTTAATATTACAATTTTGGGTGCTTATCAATTGTGGCTTGAGTGATCGTCGTACTTTAGTGATCATTGTGAGCCTTCTACTCAATTGAGTGAGTTGCTGTGTAGTTTTAGAGCTCGAGTGAGTCTTTTACTCTAGTGAGCATTTTAGCTTAAGTAAGTATGTTGCTTTTATTGAGCATTTTACATTGAGTTAACCTTAGAAGTGTAGGTCTCCAACTAGTGAGAAGTGTTTGAGCGATGAAGCCCTTGACCTCGAGTGAGCGTTTTACTCCAGTGAGCATTTTAGCTTGGGTAAGTGTGTTGCTCTTAGTGAACGTTCTACACTGAGTTGACCCTAGAAGTGTAGGTATCAAACTAGTGAGAAGTGTTTGAGCGATGAAGCCCTTGAGCTCGAGTGAGCGTTTTAGCTTGAGTAAGCGTGTTGCACTTAGAGAGTGTTCTTCACTAAGTTGACCCTAGAAGTGTAGGTCTCCAACGAGTGAGAAATGTTGGAGCTATGTAGCCCTTGAGCTCGAGTGAGCGTTTTGTCATTAAGAACATTTTAGCTATGGTGAATGTTTTAGTTCAAGTAAGCATTTTGCTCTTAAAGAGCGAGCTGTGCGTTTGTTTGTTAACATTGAGAGGCTGCTATGCATTGATGCAAACAAGAACTATGTGTATAGTGACAAGAGTAAGAACTCATGCAAATGGAATCTTTTATTGATAAAATTTCTTTAACAAGAAAGTATTCCAAGGACGTGGTAATGTCTGCTCGTCTTGAGTTTTGATCCAATATGCTCCATTACTAACGACTTGTTCCACTATGTAAGGGCCTTTCCATGTTGGTGCCAGTTTCGAGTCATCTTTAGTATTTTTCAAGACTAGGTCGCCAGGTTGAAAACTTCGAGGGTTTACTCGCTTGTTGTATGACTTCCTCAGAGTTTGGTGGTAGGATGCAACTCGAATGGCTGCTAGGTCATTGCCTTCTTCAAGTAAGTCGACCTCTTGAGCAAGAATGGAATCATTATGACCAGATTTAACGATCTCAGAGTGAGTCGTTGTAATTGTCAGCTTAGAGGGAATGACGACCTCAATGCCGTAGCATAGTGAGAACGGTGACTCGCCTATACTAGAGCGAGCTGTAGTTATGTAAGCCCATAAAATGTTTTCTAGCTGCATTGGCCACTGGCTCTTGTTCTTTTCAATCTTGTTCTTTAAGTTCTGTAGAATTGCCTTGTTGTTGTCTTCTGCCTGACCATTGCTTTGTGCATATTGGGGGGTGGAGAACGCGTGAACGATGTTCCGCTTGGCCAAAAACTCCTTAACTGTTTTTCCCTTGAACTGGGAGCCATTGTCCATCACCAACGTGTGGGGAAGGCCAAATTTGGTAATGATGTTGGTCCAGATGAAGTTTTTGACATTAAATTCTTTGACATGAGACAAGGGGATCGCTTCCACCCATTTGGTGAAGTAATCAGTTGCCGCTATGACGAACCGGAAGCTTGTGCTTTTCTGTGGAATGAATGGACACATGATGTCCAAGCCTCATATGTGAAATGGCCAAGGGCTGGCAATGATGATGAGTTCTCGAGCTGGCTGAATAATATTGTGGCCAAATATTTGGCACTTAATGCATTTCAGTACATATTTCTTGGCATCGATCAGCTTTCTTGGCCAGAAGTATCCTTGTGAGATCGCTTTGTGAGCCAAGGAGTGACCTCCTGCATGATTCCCGCATTCTCCCTCATGGATCTCTACGAAAATCATCTGACCTTGTTCTGGGCTTATGCACCTCTGATGTAGCCCTCCGATGGATTTTTGAAAAGTTTGCCGTTTACTAGGCAGTAGCGACCTGACTGGTATTAAACTTATCAAGCCTTGGCACAATCTGTTGGTGTTTTGCCTAGCTGGATATAATCTATGATAGGTTGCATCCATGTTTGACTCATCTGAGAGTTAGAGAGTGGGCACAGGTTGCTTATTTCTAGGACACTCATTTTGGTATGCTGGTGTATCAATTGCTTCGATAAGTAGTTTCCTAGGGTCGCAGTTTGTTGTTTGGGTAGCGAGGTACACCAAACTATCAGCCTGATGATTCTCTTCCCGTAGGAAGTGATGTATGGTGGCTTTTTTTAAATAGGGAAGAATTTGATGTAGAACTTGAAGGTACTTAGAAAGGTTACCTTCGTTAGTGGTGCATTCGTTGGCAACCTGGCGAACGACCAGTTGTGAATCGCTAAATACCTTGAACTCCTGAACTTTGAGTTCCAACGCCATACGGAGCCCTATGACCAGGGCTTTGTACTCAGCTTTATTATTGGAGGTTGCAAAATCAATGCGAACTGATTTTTCCACCATAACGCCATCTGGTGACACTAGGACTACTCTGACTCCGCTGCCACCTGGATTGCTAGCTCCATCCATGAAGAGTGACCATACTGACGCATCGTGTTGTTTAGAGGTTGGGATGTCGACCTCTGGTTCCCAGTTTAGGCCATCAACTGGGAAGTCTGCTAAGAAATCTGCAATGACTTGGCCATTCTAAAATGTTCTAGGGGTGAACTCAATGTGGTGTTCACCGAGTTCTTCTGCCCATATTGTCATGCGAGTTGTTTTGTTAGCTTTAAGAATGATCTTATTTAGTGGGAAGTCGGTGAGCACTTTGATTGGATATGCTTAGAAGTATGGTCTGAATTTTCTTGCTGAATAAAGTAATGTCAGTACTGCCTTTTCAATGTGGGAGTAGTTTTTCTCAGCTGGAAATAATGTCTTGCTTGTGAAGTAGATTGGTTTTTCTGGATTCTGTTCCTCTTTTAAGAGAACTGAATTGATAGTGAAGTCAGACACAACTAAGTATAGCCCCAGTGTTTCACCATCAATTGGTTTTGCCAGCACATGTGGTGTTGATAGGTAGTCTTTGAGAGTAGAGAACGCTTGGTGGCATTGCTCATTCCATGAGAACTGTTCTCCCTTCTTGAGAATTTGTAGGAAAGGTCGGCATTTGTCTGATGCTCTTGATATGGATCGGTTTAGAGCTACCACCATTCTCGATAGTTTATGTATTTGCTTCTTTGTTTTTGGATCGGGCATTTTCAAGAACGCTCAAATCTGATCTGGGTTGGCTTCTATCCCTTGCTGTGAGACCTGATACCCCAGAAATTTTCCAGAGGATGCTCCAAAGAGGCATTTCTCGGGGTTCAATTTCATTTGAGTTCGTTGCAATATGAAGAACACTTTTGGAAGATGATCTAAGTGATCTACAAATTTCGTGCTTTTGACAACCTTGTCATCTATGTAGACTTCCATGGTATCTCCTAACATGTCTTGGAACATTTCTGTGACAAGTCGTTGGTAGGTCGCTCCAGCGTTCTTGAGACCGAACGGGAGGACGTTGTAACAGTAAATCCCTTGTTCTGTTATGAATAAGGTTCTCTCTTGGTCTTCTTCTGCCAAAGGGATTTGGTGTTGTAGCCACTGTGAGCATCTGATCAACTCCCAAATGTGCATTTTATTACCCTTATATTGCTGCATTACAGCCCTTCTTATGCCTAATGAAAAGACAACTCATAGCTTTTATTGCCTTTTTCAGTTTACAGAGAATTTCAGACCACTTATCATAAAAGCTGCGTCTTAGCACCTAAAGGAGCCTTAATTACTCTTATTATGAAGACCAGAAGCTGCTATGAAAAAGTGCTGAAATAGTCAAAGTCAACGGTCAAAGTCAAAGGTCAAAGCCCTCAACTCAGAAGACCAGAGATGGAGGCCCTTATCTCAAAATATGGCATTCTCAAAAACCTACCTTGGTCAAGAAGAAATCAAAAAGCAAAACAAAAATAAAAATAAAAAGTGAAGTGTGAGGTGTCTCAAAAGTAATGGAGGAGGGCAAATCAGTAAAAGGCAAAAGTAGGGGTATATAATCTAAAAGTTAGGGAGAGAGAATGCATCTAGACTTAATCTAGTGTAATGTAGGATTTATTTTCTTGCCTAGTTTTTCAATTAAGTCATTTACTTTCTTGTTTTTGAATTCCATCTTATTCTTGTTTTTTACATTTTAATCAATCAATCAATTAATTATTTCCTTCTATTTGATTTTAAGTTTATGTCTTGTCAATCTTCAAAACTACTTTAGTTTTCAATGTTCTTCATTACTTAGAACCAAAACTTGTCCTAAATAAGATCCTACCTTAATTTCTTCAACTCCCAACCATTCAAACTCTAAACAATCTAGGATGGACCTCGCTTCTTACAATCTTTTGAAGAAACAAACCTCTATCACAACTTCAAATGGCGCCGCTGCCAGGGATTGATGGAGATGAGCTAAACTTGTTGACGGAAGACGACACAACATGGTCGGAGCCGGTGAGCGATCGTGCGTGCGTCTGCACCTACCATTGTGCGTGACCGCCTATACACGTCTTGGCACACTACCATCCAGTTTTTTCCAGATGTAGATGTTTTTCGATGTTGAGTTGATCTAAGAGCCTAGATTTTGTAATAAAGTAGGATAAACCAATGGAACTTGTTTACAATAGTTAGAGATAAAAAGAAAAACGAAATTTTTTTTAGGAAAAATGGTTTTTGATTGAATTTTGTGGATGAACATGAGTTGAACTTGGTTGACGTTGTATACTTACCAAGGGATTAGAGTTTTCTTTGCTTTGGGAAGTTCAAGTGTGTGAGGCAAGTTGTGAATCATAGATTACACACTTTGAATTAACTTGGTAATCAACACTCTAAGTTAATTAACTCTAGTTAATCTATTAGATTAGTATAATATTAGTTTAGTTTTAAGTTTTGGGCCCTTGAAGGCAGTTTAATTATCAAAAACCCAACTTGTGGGTTTTTTAAGTGAACCTTTATTGTAACTTAAAACATGGTAAAGCTCGAAAGGTTGGGCCTGATTCTCAGATCACACGCCAACTGACGTCGCCTTCTCCTCAAGCAGTGTGTAAGCACAGCCTGAGAGGTAAATTCTAAACCTCTTCGAAGCCCACGTAAGAGGATACCTTGTGTCTTCAAGCATGCTTACGTGATTATTTGAAATTTAATTTCCGCACTACAATTTACATTCGCACATAAGGCTGAACCCGAGCCACATAACAACCATTGGGAAGTCATTCCCCAATGTAGGTAAATTGGATGTTGCTTGTTTCTTGAAAGCCCTAGACCAAAGAAAATGAATTAAAATCAATTAACCAGATCCCAAAGTAGTCACGCTCCTCCAAAAAATGACAAAAATATAGCCATGAGGATTTAGAGTAATCAGTTACCAGATTCCGGTGGACCAACTACCTTCCTCACTCTTTTCCCCGGATTCATTATGAGTGAGATTCTTGGTAGCACACCACTTAGTGAAGTGACTGCCTACTCTTCTAAGACGTGTAGTAGATCCATCCTAGTCTCGCGCCCAATTGTTCCCCTGAACAGGGCATAGTAAGATATAGACCAAAGCAAAGTTTTCAAAATGCCATACTTGCAAAAACTAATTTCGATTTCTCGAGCATACATTGCACCATTTGTGCATGTTAGGATAGTTTTGCGATCTTGCTAAAAGTGCATGATACTGCGTTCAGGCACTATTGGTATTATCCAGAATAAAACTTACTCACGTAGGAGAGCACGCCATCCTAGACAATCTCCTGTTTCTAGTTATCCATCTACTAAGATGGCCGATGAAGTAGTGCAAGCTGAAGAGCCTCTCTCCAACTTCTACATACCATTGTAAGATGGGCCTCCATCTTGTATACGACTCATACTGCTCACGATCGATTTTTGCATTCCACCAAACGTGTTCAATCTTCTACCCATCTTCCACGGGTTATAACGTGAGTTACCATACAAGCATCTACACTAGATACATGAAGTATGTAATACTTTTCACCATCCGGGTGTTAAAGTTTTAGATTGTAGTATGTAATCTTCAAAAGAGTTTGTAAGAAGTGTGGTTCATCATAAATTGTTTAGAGTTTGAGTGTGGGAGTTAAGAAGAAGAAAGGTAGACTTTCGGTATATATTATATTAGTTTTAAGCTAATGAAAACATGAAAACTCAAGTTGTTTGGTATGGAAATGACATGAAAACATTGAAATAAGTATTGATTGAAGATTGAAACAAGAACAACAAGATAAGATTGATTGATTAAAACAAACAAAGCAAAATAACAAGATTTAAATAAAAGGAAATGAAGATCGAACAATAAAGTAAAAGACTTGAATTGAAAACTAGACAAGAAAATTAAAACAAACCAAATGGTTTGGACCCTAAAGCAATGGATGTTTTCTCTCTCCCTAACTTTTAGATTATATACCCCTACGTTTGCCTTTTACTGATTTGCCCTCCTCTATCACTTTTGAGACACCTCACACTTCACTTTTGCTTTTTGATTTCTTCTTGACCAAGGTAGGTTTTGGAGAATATCATATTTTGAGATAAGGGCCTCCATCTTTGGTCTTATGAGTTGAAGGCTTTAACCTTTGACCTTGATCGTTGACTTTGACCATTGAATTTGACTTTTTTAGCACTTTTCCATAGCAGCTTTTGGTCTTCATAGTAAACGTGATTAAGGCTCCTTTTGGTGCTAAGACACAACTTTTATGATAAGTGGTCTGAAATTCTCCATATCCTGAAAAAGGCAATAAAACCTATGAGTTGTCTTTTCTTTAAGGGTAAGATGGGCTATAATGCAGTAATATAAGGGTAATAAAACGCACATTTGGGAGCTGATCATCACCCCCAAATAGCAACTTGCTTGTCCTCAAGCAAGGATGAGAGAAAAAGAAAACTAAGATCACAAATGAGTGATTTATTATAAGTTATACTAATCTCGTTTCACAGAGTGCAACAAGGGTAACCATATGCAACAAGGCCTCGTGAAAGTTTTCCAGTGGAAGTACTCACAAACTTCTTCTATGTAGTACAAAGGTCTTGTTTCCTTATTTATTCTCAGAAGTTCATACATCTCATTAGCGGAGAATACAGACAAGCTCCTTTGAACTTAGAATAACATATGTACAGTAATTTAATCATCTAAAGATAAATGTGCAAAACATGAGCAATAAAATGCAAAAGCAGAGTTGTTTCCATGAATTTTGGAGAGCGTCCTTAAGGTGGGTTCTCATAGGGGTGTGTTGCAATCACAACTCTCTGATAGATTCACTCAAGGTTCATTCACTTAAGTGTAGTGGGCACTTATATTCCTCGCATACTCAAATGACGTCCAAAGAAACTGGGGGTCGATGATCACGCTTGCCACTTATTATCACACCATCCTATTCCTAATCGGGCTAGAGGTATTTTATTAGGAGTTACAGGGTTAGGGTGATGGGTTATAAAGAAAAAGGAAGGGAAAAACAAAATCCGATAAGTTGAGAAACTGGGTCTTCAAGATACTTGTAACCAGAGAAGAACCTCATTTTATTCTTTTGTTTCCAAATTGTGATACATTCTTTTAGACCTTTAGCTTTGTGACTCCATATGATTGTGAATTTTTGGGAGTTCTAACTTTTCTTTTGTTTCTTTTTGGTTTTGATATCATCTCCTTTTGATTTTGAACTTTTGGGAGATTCGATTTTTTTGACACCTTTTGGTTTTTGGATGGGTCTTTCTTTTCTTTTTTAAGCAAATAATTGTTCTATTTTTGTACAAGGTATTCTCTTTCTTTTTTCTGGTATCCATGCAGTTCTCAACTTGTCAGCTGAGTATGCTTTTTATTGTGTTAGGAATATGTGGTGAAGAATTAAAAGGCTTTTAGAAAAAGGTGAAGGCTCAAGAGGGGTAACTAAAGAAAAACTATCTTTTTGGGGTTTTAATGTTTATTTGGCTATATCAATCCAAAAATGGCCTAAATTCTCTCTTAGGATATGGCATGGTGATCAAGCAAGTAGACGTGTGGTCTTTCTATCCAGACATCCTTTGTGGCATCACTCAATTAATCATTCAGATGAGTCTTTTGGCTAGATTCTCACAGGATATGGAACTTAATTGTTCTAACCTTGACTTCGGAAACATACTGCTATATACAAACAAATGCTGATGCATGCCATTCATGAAAAGATGCAGAATCTATTGTACGTATATTAGTCTAATTAAGTACGAAGAACGAATCTTTACTCTATTGCTATAAAGAGACTTCTAAACTTTTTATTTATTATAGAAAAAAGAAACAAGACTTTTTGATACTAGACGAAAAAATATTTTTGGTCTTTTTCGAAAAAAAATTAGAAAAGAAAAAATATACTATTATATCTACTATATAGAAAATGCCTAATTTTTGCAAAATGTTACTATACCACCCCTAAATAGAACTATGTTTTGTCCTCAAAGTATGAAGAGATGAGGAAAGAGATTACCATAGAAACATGAGCAAAAATGGCGATACACCTATATTCTGTTCTTCATGATGAAAATATGCCACCACTAAATAAGTTTGGGGCACGGGTTGTTTGATATAGAACGAGAGATACATGGTTTATTATACTAGGGATATTTATTCTACTATGAAATCTTTTTGGTTTTTTTGTATTTTTGAAAACATATATGAAATGCATGAAAGAAAAATGGAAAATTTTGGCATGATGTATTTGTTTTACCTTCTACTCAAATACCAAATTCCATAAGAAAACAAAACAAAACTAACAAAAATATAATATTAAACATATAATTAAACTTATACTAACATCATACACGTAAGAAAGAAAAAGAGAAAATAAATATATCTAACTATACGGACACTAAGGAAATGCCTAGTCAGAATCCGTGTGTGACTCGTCTCGACGTCGAGAAGATCCTTCTCCTTGATGACGTCGGGTCGTAGCATGTCTTTCACTACGCAGGAGCGCATCTCTGATGCTTTGCAATGTTCTAGTGACACTGTGATGAAAATGTCGTTGCTCCTGCTGGATGGACTGCTACTCCTCTCTGAAGGTCTGCTATTCCGCTATAATATTCCCCTGAGTTCCCCTGAGCTGGTGGAGATACGAATGCAGAATCCTCTGACCGCCATAGAGGAAGTGAATTATTTCCATAGGCTGAGTGAACTATTGAGTGGCATCTTTAGGGAAGTAATCCACTTTCTCAGTCAGGCGTGCTTGCTCAGTGGCTCTGGCTTCATGTGGAAGCCATAACTTCTAGACACAGTGGGCATATATATAACTTGTTGTAGCATCCTTGACCTCCACTAGGGCATCTGTGGCCTGGAACCCCCAGTGCTGCATGATCTTGGTGACCAGCACTGGTAAAGGAGCAGTAGACTTCTTTGGTTAGCAAAGTTACTCAAACATAAAAGAGATGATACAGAAGCTATTCTTCTGTTCTTGAAGAATCCATAAAAGATGAAGCATCGTCTTACCTATATCTGAAGGCTTGGCTGAGCCTAGTAGGTTGTAGGATGTCTACTGAGATACTCCTAACTGGTTCATTCATAGCAAACTCTGAAAAGCACAATGAGACTTGAGGTTTTTCACCCCCTCGAGAAGTGTCTCTACTATCATCACATCGATGGTCTTATCGTCTCGGGATTGTTTCGTCTAAACATAAGCCTTCAGAGGAATCCCCAAAACTGCACTCACCACCTCCTTTGTGAGCTCCAGCGAACGTCCATCCTTGACAATCGTGATGCATGATCAATCACCAAATGTGTGTTTTAGTACATTTACAATGCTTCAAATATGCCCTTCTTATGCTTAATGAACTTTTGTTACCATTTGCAGGATACATGTCATTTAGGACGTATATTCCTAATACGTGCATTTTGACATAAAAAGGATGGCTATTTACGTTGCTTGGGAAGATTCCAACTTAGGAGCAACAGTGCCGGAAAGTCAAAATCAAATGTTAAAGTCAAAAGTCAAGTTAACTGTCAAAGTCAAGGACGCAAGGATTCAAGAATGAAAGTTACTGACCCAGGGAGCTAAAGCCAATTTCAAGACTTCTAGTGTATGGGCTTAGGTCAAAGGCCCATAATATTGTTTCTAGAAGGAAAGGAATAATTGTAAATGGTGTCCTATATAAACCAAAGAGATATAGAGAATTTCTTATCCAATGTATTAGGGTCCAAACCATTTGGTTTGTTAGGAGGAGAACCCTATATCTAAATCTTTGGTCATTAGGAGTAGGGTAAATGTTTTTATTTTAAATTTTCATTTCCTTATTTTCCATTTTCATGTTCTTCAAGCTTTAGTGTAAAGCAAGTTCTTAATCAATTCAATACAAGTTTTCTTAATCATTTCAATACAAGTTTAAGATTGAGAGTAATTCCAAATAGCCAAAAGAGACTAGGAGAGAAGAGTTACAAAGTTTAGTGTTTCATCCATCAAAAACCCTTCTCTAAACAAAGAATCTAAGATGAACAACAAAACCCTTTCCACCACTATCAATAAATCTTCTTCAAATGGCGCCGCCGTCATGGATTCATATGGAAAGAGGAAGATGGAGAAGAACAACAATCATTGAACCCTTCTTCTTAATCTTCATTTCAATTTTTTAGTTTTTTTCTAATTTTCGTTACTGATGTTTCGTTTTTGTGTGTTTCCAGTATATTTCTGCGCAAACGAAGTCCGATAGTAGCACGAGAAGACCTACCGAAACTTGCTATAGAAAACATAGTGCAAACTGAGAAAAAAAAACTCGCGCCACCCCGGCCACACGCGCGCTCGTGTGAAAAATGTGCCCGCGAACCATTCCTCGCATCTGCGTACAACACGCACCCGCGAACCATTTCCCATCGGACGTAAATGACACGCGACCGCTCCTCCTTCGACTGGCGCACCTCATTTTTATCATATGAAGATTCCGTTGGCTAGGAATCTTCATATGTAAGTCCACTTTAATTCCCCTAGGTCTTTTTAATTTAACTTTTAGTAGATAAAAAGTAGATAGATTTACAAGTTTATGAGTTTCAAAAACCAAAAATTTAGTTAAAAATGCAATTTAAAAATTAAAAATGTTTTTTTTTAATTAAAATGAATTAGTAATCCATCAGCAAGGTTAAAAGTTAAAATTAGTTTAGGTTTTATTTTTCATTAATTATTGTTTATGTATGTTTAGATTAAGATAATAGAAAAAATGGTCGTTTAGTACCATGAACTTTGCTGGTTTTATCAATTTGGGCCAAGAACTTTTTTTTGAGCAAATTGGGCCATGACCTTTCTTTTTTTTATCAGTTTGGGCCACCGTTAGCTTTCCGTTAATTCATATGCATATGTGGCATGCCGGATGTATATGTGTCCGACCAAATGCTCATGTGGCACCATTGAGGTGCCCACCTAATAACCGGTGATGTGGCTCCGAAAATTCTCCGAAATGTCACCAAAATTTCACGCAAGTTTTTGTTTTGATAAACAAATTTCACGCAGGTTACACGTGTTTCCCCAAATCCCAAATTCTCAAATTAAAAAACCTAATTAAACCTCAATCCCCAAATCAGGCAACTAATTAACCAAAAATCAAGCAACTAATTGGACGTGATCATTGGAACTGCCTGATCAAGCAACTAATTAACCAAAAATCAAGCAACCAAAAAACTAATCCCCAAATCAAACAACTAATTAACCAAAAATCTCTCTCTTTCACCGGCTGATCATTCTGGTCATCAGGGTAATGATGGGGATCAATCAGATTCAAGTTCTCTCATTCAACCCCTTGGTCGTGACATTTCGATTAATTGTTTGATTTGATGAATCAATATAAGTTTGAAACTCTTGAACAAAAGCCGGAAGATATGATTGGTTAGAATTCAATGAATTATCAAACCAAGTTAAGCCTTCATCATAATCTGATCGCCAATCTCAAAACACAATAGAGATTTAATCCTGACAAGAACGGTTTGCCAAGGATGAGATTGATATCAATATATATAGAGAATTGAGGAAGCTACTCGAAATTGAATAAGAAAGGAAAAAACAGATCTGGAGTTAGTCAAAAAAATGAGATGGAGTATGAAAGGTATATTGATAAAACATAAAAAGAATAATTTTACTAATGAATAAAGCGATGAAACTCTAAACGTAAGTAAAACTAAACGTAAGTAAAACATAAAAATGAATAGTCTACCTACGAAATGAATGATGAACTCAAAACGTAAGTAAACTAAAACTATCTTAAGTGCCTAATTTATCAAAGATTCTACTCTCAATCCTATGAGATATAGTGGAGTATGAAGTTTGTTCCACTCCTAGTCCTTCCGCATGCTGTGTTTTCTACGTATAAGTACTCTTAACTCTAAGTCTAATGAGAGATTTACGAAGTGGCAACTAGACTACGATGCAACTACCCACAAGATGCAACTAGTCGGTTATCAAAATAACTATGGTTATGCTACGTTGATTCGATGATAAGGAGTTAGAGGGGGATTGATTCCACCTTAACTCCACTTAATCCTATTAACCATTTAATCGTCGAACCGAATTTGAATCGCTTCAAGCAGAACAATTGGTTCTTCCTAATCCCTAATTACACATGGCATTTCTACCAATTCATAATTAGCATGTGAACGATTAAACCCATTCTCATGGTGAACTAATCGTTTCTAGAGTGGAAAGGAAATTACGACGACTCTATGATAATCGGAATCAAGCTTTCATCAAGGCTTCTCAACCCCCTCTAATAGAGGTTTAGCCGAGAATCATTACGCAATTATTTCCGATTAAAATAAAACTAAACATAATATAAAGAATTGAAATTTTACTAATCTAAATTAAACAATAATTAAAATCTAATTAATAACTAAGAATTGAATAACAAGTAATAAATGAAATCAGATCTAACACAAATGTAAATGACAAGAATCGAAATTAACAAACTAGCTATTTTATTAATCAAACTAATTAAGAGTAATGATTCTAAGAGTTTAATCTAAAACAAGGATTGGATTTGAAATTAAACTTAATTAAAACTAATTAAATCTAGATCTAGAAGCTATTCTAATGGCTACTTTCTATCTACTATTCTCTACCTCTTATCTACCATTAACAAAGAGCTAAGCTTTGGTTTTTATACTTTCAGATCCAAAAATCATGCATGGGCTTGGAGCCATGGTTTGGGCTAGAGAATCAGGCCAAAAACCCAATTCTTTCAGTCCAAAAAGGCCTCTTCAGCTGCAGTTGGCTTCAACAGACTTTTCGTCCACTTTTGCTCCTCTGATTGGATCATGGCTTAGACCATTGCAAAGCTCTTTCCGAGATGGTCGTTTTGACATAAGATAGGCCCCATTCCGAGGTCTGAGTCCAAAGATACGGTCTTCGAAAGTTCTGCTGACTTGTGTGCTGTTTCTGCCCGCGTCGACTTTTCAGCTTTTGACCGGGCTTTAGAAAGGCTTTGTCTTCTTGAAACTTGGCCTTTAATCACGGAACTCCTTAGTAACCGACCTTTGCTCCTTTATCTCGCTAAAGTGGCACATTTCTGCACATAATGGACTTTGAAGCCTGAAATGCATAAAAACACGTAATCAGTGTTAACTCTTAATTATTACTCACAATATTGGTCTAATAGTATGATGTTAACAGGGTTAAAACTACAGTTTTGGGCTCTTATCAAACCACCCCCAAACAGCATTTTGCTTGTCCTCAAGCAAAGATGATAAATTAGAATAAGTGACCAAAAATGGAGTTCTAACTACTCTCGTTTCGCTGAGTGCGATTGCATTGACCATATGCAACAAGGCCTTAAGCCACTAGGAATTCCCTAGTGGACGAAGTTATAGCCTCGCGGAGAGTTTTCCAAATGAAGGTACTCACAAACTTCATCTATACTACAACGACTAAGAAATAAAACTATTGTTTCCTTATCTATGCTCTAAATTAACTATACCTCTCACTAGCAATGCATATAGAGTAATCAAGTCGAAACCTACGCTAATATATGCATAATAATCAATCATCTACAATAGACATATATACAATGAGTAATACTATGAAATGCCTAGCAGGTCCGTTTCTGAAACTCGGAATAGCGTCCTTAAGTAGGTTCTCACAATAATAGTCAAGATACAACACTCTGATTTTTCCACTCAAGTTTCCTACTCGATTGCAAAGTGGGCACACTTTACCTTACAATCTCAATGACAACAAGGAAGTTCGAGTCGATCAAACACATCGCCACTTACTATCACGCTAACCTATTCCTAATTGAGCTAGAGGTCTTTATTAGGTGTTGCGGGGATTAGGAGATGGTTTAAGAAGGAAATAAATGGATATTCAAAAAGGACAAGTCTGAGATAATAGAGTTTTCATATTATGTAACTAGAGAAAACCTTTTTTATTAACTTTTGCTTCTATACTTTGTTTCCATCCTTAGCCATATTTTTCTTTTTCTTTTCTTTGGCTTTTGACTCCCTTTTATTCTATTTTTGGAGTTTTTATTTATTTCTATTTTTTTTCTTTTCCTTGGATGGAAACTTCTTTTCTTTTTTTTCTAAAGCAACTAACTAATTTTTGTTTACATGTGTTTTCTCTTCTTCTTTCTTAACTCATTCTATTATCGGACTTATTCTAGATTGGGTAAGTTGAATTTTTTATTTTGTTTTGTTTTTTTGTAACAGGGTAAAGGATTTGTGGTTTATGGAAGGCTAAAGAAAGGCTCAGAGGGGCTTAACTAGCGGAAAATAATTCATAGGGTTGAATTTTCGGGCTATATCGATCCAAAGAGGGCCTAAATTCTCGCTTAGGATATGGTTTAGTGATCAAGCAAGTGGACGTGTGATTTCTCTATCCAGATTTTACTTCTCCCTTGTGTCATTTCTCAAATGTTTCGGCTCATATAAGGCTTTAGGCTATATTCTCACAGATTTGTAGAATAAGTACTCTAGCCTAGATTTCAGAAACTTATCGCTAACAATCATAGATACTCATGTAATATATTTATAGATAGATGCAAAGATTATTACCTACATATTAACCTAAGTTTCTAACAATTATTCTAATGCAAAAGCTACGTGAGACTTCTAGATTGTTAAGAGCATAGAGAAAGAAAACAATACCACTATTCCTAAGTGTATAGCATAACTTATTTATTTATATTTTTGAATTTTTGAAATTTTAACTAGAAGACAAATGCATATTATACATATCTATATCCTAACAGATGCCTTAATTACACGTGTTTCTATGCCCCCAAACAAGAAGCATTCTTTGTCCTCAAAGTATTGTAAATAAAAAGGGTAGGAAAAATACCATTGAAACGTGTGAAATTCAGGAACATCGCAAAAAACAAAGTTAGAACGATACTAAATATAGGAAAAAAACCGACTTAACTTTATACGAAGTTCTACCCATTATGGGGTTAACAAGAATGAAATTGCTTGGGACATAAGCAGACACTAACTAGAATGAAAACTTACCTTATCTCCGCGATTACTCATCATCTCACTACTAAAAAAGTATTTTTTATGACAATTTTTTAGTTGTCATGAAATACATATCATGACACTTTCTCGATTGAAAATCTAGCCGCCATTTCGAGGGTGTCATAAAAGTCAACCAAAACCGTCATTAAATTTATGACGGTTCATAGAAAGATGTCTTAGAAGGTCCTCCCATTATGACATATATTAGTCTTTAAAATGTCATAGTAGGTAAGTTTTATTATGACACCTCATATATAACCGTCATTAATTATAGTTAGAACCGCCAAGAAATTAACAATATTTTCTAACAGTTCACGCCATAACCATCATGAAATGCCAATTGACTAATGTGGAACCGTCATGAAATGCCCATTGACTCTTGTTGAACTGTCATGAAATGCCCATTGACTATTGTAGAACCGTCATGAAATGCCTATCAACTACTACAAAACCGTCATTTTATGGAAGAAAAAATACGTCAACAAATAATTTACATGCGGACGGTTTCGTCTACAACCGTCATCTATTTTTATTTTTTTATTTTTAATTATTTTTTAATTTATATTATATATATTATTATTATATTTTCCCCTGTAAAAATACTGCATAATAACCTCGTAATTCAATTCCTACCTAATAACCCGTAATTCAAATATCGCGATAATAACCTCGTAATTCAATTCCTACCTAATAAAACTTCAATTTTCAGAACTTAACAATAAAACAGCTATAAAATTCTCAAAAATAATATTAAAACATCCACAATAACTGCAACCCATATATTTTCAAACCATTCAGAAACACTTATTCTTTACATCAATTTATCATTTATCCAACATCACTGAAAAATGCTAGATACATTTATTTGATAGCACATTCAACCAAACTAAAAGTCATTCTAATAAACTCCATCATCAACAAATTAAATATTATCCATCGATCGATCGAACGTTGTCAAACCTAAGAAACAAATAAAGTAAAGAAATATTATTAGTAAATTTGCCACTGACCAAAAGCAGACTATTTCATATAAGCATGACGATAACAATGCGATGGGACCTAGTTCTCACAACGGAAGTAAAAATAAATGAAAATACCTACAATGCAAATGGGGTGTGATTCAAGATATACACTACTACATTTAAAGTCATCCCATACCTCAAAAAGTAGCAAACAAAATAAAAACAAAATACTATTATCGCAATACATACTCATACCTTTGGCTTGGCGATATAAATCGTTCGATAAAGTCAATAAACTCCATACGAATTTCAATAAGCTCAGCATTGGTATAGGTGATAGTGTTGGCCAGCTCCATTAGCTACACGAGTACGTCAAGTCAACAAAAAATTTAATATATATGATATACGTTTACAAGAAAAAATTACATAGATATTTTAGAATATATTAACAAGAAAGACTTGCTAACCTTTGTCTTAATTGATTGACTAGGATCCATCATAAAATGTCTCATGAACCGCAAGACATAATATCCACACTCGTATCCTCCTGGTTGAATTGGGCACTACACGAAAACATAAACAAATTGTCAAAACACATTCAATACACTAAGTAAATCTTTCACATTCAAATATTGTATATTTACCTTGACATAGTCCCACTCTGGTTCCACTCTTTTTCCTTCACTTAATGCTAATGTCTTCATCCCACTAAAAAACAAACTTTACAATTAAGTTACAAGTTGTTTGCATATATGACATACAAAATAAAAATAAGATTAATCAACTCACGTGTTCACCATGCATCTTAGTTTTATATCAGGGACACCTCCAGTTGAATCAAGAAAATATACTTTTTTTGCACTTACGTCAATAATTACCAAAACCCAATGGATCCTATACAACCATATATAGGAGTTAAGAAAGTACAATAAATAAAAATAAAATGAGAATGCATATATATTAAATAACATGACCAACAAGCATACCCCGAATTGTACGGAAGAAAAATAATTTGGTCTCCTTGTCTTGCCATTAATCTATTTGAGACCAGACGATTCATCTCTTTTTTGTCTGCATACAAGTTGAAATCGCCAGATAATGAATCCAAACCTGTCGAGAACTTTCGTGATTTCTCATACAAATATCTAAAAGTAAAGTATACTACCATTAGTACGACATATGCGCATAAATTAAACAACTCATCTCTTAAAAATAAAATCCAAGATTCCACTCACCGGATATATACTACAATGCAATTGGCATTCAACATTTGCTTATGACAAATATCCATTATTTCATCTTTTGCAATATAAAACTGCAGTTCACGCTCAAAATCCTCATGTCCATTTCACTTATATGATTTCCCTTCATTATATTGCCGACCAAAACCGTAAATTCTTCAAATATAATTTTAGTCATGCTCATCAGTCGACCTCATTTTTCTATAAAAATAAATAAATAAACAATGAATAATAAATACAAATAGGTGCTAATTTATATAAATATTGATAGAAAAAATATAATAGAATACGTTTTACCTTATTATCAAGTATGACAAAACCAAACGAGGCCAAGCCACGTGGTACCGACCGCACCACCTACCCCGGTAATGTCATCATCGAGGAATTGGTCTTGGTAGAAGAGCAATCGCTGAAATTGCGTATTATTTGTACACGCACATAGCCTTCACCCATTCTATCATTATGGATCTTGTCATCGGTCCAAATCCCTCAATTATACAAGCATCAGCAACAACATTGCTTTTTGGACCCAAAACCAAGTTTACACTTTAAAACAACCACAAACATTAAAATAATTATAAATTAAAAATTCTAGTGAGTACCATGATTAATGATTTTAAAAATTAGAGATTTTACCTTCTCATTTCCTGATTTAGGTTTAGAGATTGGCATAACACTTTTGGCTTTATTAGCACCATTATCATTGCCTTTTGATCTGGCTTTAGCACCATTATCACTGTCTTTTGATCCCATGACCTAACAAACATTATAAGGACAATTTTAATAGATATTTGTAAACTATATATAACTATCACTTTTAGTTAATATCAAAATGACAAGTACCTGCTTGTTTCCTAACATAGGTTTTGAGATAGCCAAATTGTCAAATACCACAAAGTCACTTGGCCAAGCCACGTGGTAGCCAACTGCACCTCCTATGGTGGTAATATCATCATCCGAATCGGTCTTGGCAGAAGAGAATTTGCCAAAATTGCGCATTATGATTTGTACACGCACATAGCCTTCCCCATTTTAACATTATGGATATTGTCATCGGTCCGAACCCCTCAATTAGACTAGCATCCCAACAATATTGCTTTTGGACCCCAAAAGCCAGCTTTTACACTTTTGAAACAACAAAACAATTGAGTATAACATTATTGGTAGAACTACACCATAACACTTAATTTGCAACATATAGTAAAATTGATTGCTAACACTTATTCATCCGTTATAATGTTTGTCACACAAGTTTTATGTTAGAAATATTACCAACCGTTACCTATTTTGTAGGCAAATACTTGATTTATTTCCTAACACATACCCAATATTATGTGATGGATAATAAAGTGTGACGTAAAAAAAAAAAAAAAAAAAAATTGAAAACAAATGAAAATGGGTGAAAACATTGTGGGGTGATGTTTTTCATTCTCGCTCATCTCTCGCACCCTCAATAACACCATGACTCTTGTACTTTCACTATTATTGCATAGGAACTAGGACGGATAAGAGTACGGTAAGCTAAGCTATTGTCATTTTTTTCCATCTTTTAAAGCTATTGTATTTTGATAATGACACACCATTATGCTTGTTTCCTATCTATAATTAAGTTAAAAATTCCTTGAAGATAAATTATAAACCCCCCCTTTTTTTTTTTTTGTACCTACCCCTTAACTTTCCTGTAAAGTGTCTATATAAGTATTTAGAATATTGTGCTACTAACTATTTGCAAGTATGTTTCAGCGGCATATATTTGCAAATCCACCTGCATCCTAGTGTTAGTAGCGTAGGAGTGTACGTTACTCCCATACTGCCTGTGAATATTGTGTATTTTAATCTGTTCTATTAATATTAACTAATATCTTTCTAAGCCACAAATAAAGCCTTTGGCACGTGAGCTCTATTGATACTTTTGTGAACTGCTCAAGTAGGTTTGGTGGCTAATTTGATGAATATTCTAGTGTATACTTTTAAGTTTCTTAAGACAGCGTGTACAAGTTGATCCTGGTACACGCTGTGGTTTCAACAGTCATGCACACTAACCATATCACATCATGTGCACTCTCTCTCTCTGATTATAGAAACTCCAGATGGGAACAATAGTACACTATTCATCACTTGGGTAAAACCCTATGTAAGAGTATCCGAGCTATACTAACGGTTCCAACCTCAGATAAACTCATTTATGTCAGGTTGACATACGAAAAAAAGTTGTGTCATACCAATGAAAAGCGTAACTGTTTACAAGGCTCACACTCCATACTCCTAACGACAGAATAGATATTGGCATATCACTTTTGAGTTTATCACCGTTGTAAAAACATTTACCTTCCTATGCCTCTCTAACTCATTAAAAAAAAAAAAAACTATTACCCGCTTTGCGCCCGACTTATGTTGAAAGACTGCCACTTTGCTATTAAGTTTAGCAACACTACTGTTCTTCAAGCCCACATCCTAAGAGACATAACAATGAATTTAAAATCAACAATCTTTTAAGTAACATTTAAAGATTGCACGTTAAATAACATATACCGCTCATTTCCTAATTTTTGTTTAGAGGCGCCTTCATCGCTTTTAGATTTAGCACCACTAATTGCCTACACACATATTGAACAAGTTAATTCAAAACTGAAAAAATATTTACATTGAGTAGCCATTTATTTAAAGTAATACCTTTCTCGACTTCTTTCTCGAATTCACACCCAATGCTCTCTCAAGACATTTATTAATTGTCTTGTTGTTAGTGCCAGAAGATAATACATCATCATTTGGACTTTCCATTCGCTTTTTACTATTATTCTTGGAACCATTGGAGGCAACTTTCTCTATGTGTTGTGAGCTAATCACTCCTTGTAAGGTCTCCAACTCTCTCACTCTTTCCTTTAATGCCTGGTTTTCTTCTTCTTTCTTACGGATCGTGGACTCCATCTCTGCTCTATGTGCTTTTGATCCCCGTTTAGGGAGATTAAAGTAAGTAGTTGGAGTGACATATTTCCCTCCTGCTCTAACCCTGCCACAATGTTCTGGAGTCCCCAATGCCTTCGTAAGAACATCATCGCTTCCTTGGGTTACTAACTTCCCTTCAGCCTCTTCCTTTTTTAGTTGTTCCTGCGAAAACATTCTCTCTTCTTAAGCAAGGTAGATCATACATTTACTGAGAAAGAAAATATCAACCCATCATTCTCAATGTGTGTTTTCTTAGTGAGTGTAGCTAACTGGTGGACTGGCCATGCCTAATTGGGACGGTTGACGGCTTGTCATGGGCTGACTGGTGGACTGCCAATGCTTTTTTGACCTGTTAAGTATTGCGGGTGGACATGAATGGTATGGACATGGTCTGTTGAAGCTTGATATTGATTTGTAAAGGGACTGAGCAAGGGGTCCGACATGGGGTTTGGAACTGAACAGGGTCCGACATGGGCTAGAAGACTGAACAAGGTCTGACATGGGCTAGAACAGGCCTGTGGGGTGCTGAACATATTCTGACATGGGCTGGAATATAATAGTAGTTAGTCCTTTAGTTTATTTGGAGTGAAAGCAGCCTTTATAATACATCAACTTCAATACTTGGCTGTCCAGTAATGAGGCCAACTATGAGAATCTAATAACTGGTTTTACAAGATTATATAAGTATTGACTATGGAGTTATTGGTTTTTGAGACAGACAAATTATAATTCATGCCCAATTGCCCATATTTATCTATACTGCGTACAGACAATACAGTAGTCAGAGTGTGGCTTACATGCATCATTATATTCTTAAACCTCTGCGTTCTATGCCTTGAGGAAAGCTTGTGTTGAAAATTAGTAAATGCCTACAACTTCCACAGGTATGTGATTTACTAGCCTACAGCCAGAAACTTAATTGGTGGAAATTCTTTAACTTTCATCACACATGTTCCAATAATAGGCGCAAAAATTTTCCACCTCATGTAACATTGCTTCACCAATATCATTTCCCCAGAGAAAATCCATAGAATGGTACCATATGCATGAGTTACATAAAGTTGGGTGATCTAGAAATATATTAGTTGGTTTTAAGATTTTATTGAAGCCCTTTTTGGTACAGGCTCACAGCAATCCAAAATGATCAATTAAATCAACTGATCTAGTGAAAACTAAGAATTAACTGACTCACCTGCTTTCGAGGACTAAAGAGGTATATACAAATTAAACTACTATTACCGTACTTAAAGTTCATATACACTAGACAGTACTCTTCTAGTGTACTTAAAGGTCTTTAAGCTTTCACCCCAATGGCTACAGAACTCTTCTTCCTAGCACCTACCAGGGGGTAGCGACTGTTTATTAAAAACACAGGACTCTGCCAGTGGGAGTGTGGATCTCCGGGTTTTGGAAACACACAAAAGAAAATTCTATATAATGGATGGGCTTAATTTTTCATTTATATAAACATCGTTCCTTTTCCATTGGTACTAGTTAAGGAGAGGCACACAGTGACTCCACCGACAGGAGCAACAGTGGCGGCATGGGCGGGAAGACTGAACAAGGTCTGACATGAACTAGAACATTAGTACTTTAGTCTATTACCCGTGCTAGCATAGCTCAAAACTTACAATTTTTTCTGCCACCTTCCTTATATCATCATTAAAGTATTCGCCACTCTTGTTCTGCCGAGCTAAAAGCCACAAGCCTGCTCTATCATCCTCATCAAACGATTCTCCCAACTCTTCTTGCTATAATGAGATATACAAAAAAAAAATCAATTTAGTTATGAAGTATTTGATATGGTTTACTATATACATTAAGATTTTAAAAAGTTGTACAAGTCCTCACCATCTTATCTATCAAGCCCGGCATATCCAAGCCCCGCTAACTTCGGTGATTATACTTACCTTTTTGCCCTTCGTGCAGATTGTAACTTACTCTTCTCCTATAATAGATAAAAAAAAATTATTAATTTAAATAGAACAATATACCTATTTAAATGTCTCACACATACCTGGAACTCTTCTGTTAATCTCGATTTCACAAATGCATCCCAGTCAGCTTTTTTAATTAGCTTATACTTTGCAGGTGGTTTTGAGAGTGCCTCGGGATCATCTTTAAATGGAATAATATATTTGACAGTCAGCATATTCTTGAAGGTCCTCCATCTAACTCCAAACGATTTCAAAACTGACTTCCTATACCTGATATCTATATCGAATCTTATCTGGGTCACGAATAAATAAACCGAATCCAAGTTACAAGCAAGATAAGAAACAACAGAAAATAAAAATTCAAAATTCAAAATTCAAAATAAATTACCAGTATGCCAGCCCATAATAGTTTTAAAAGTTCTGGTGGTGCTTTCGTCCACTTTTGAAAAGCACTTAGGGGAATCAGACTCCTCGCAAGAGCACCTTCCCAACCAGAAAGCTTATTACAAACTTTTTGACCTATAGGCCTACCTTTCCCATCAAAGTGAACTCTTATGATGATACCATCCCAATCACCAGAAAGACAATGCATTACAGTTGCGCCTCTCCTTTCTACCCTAGTACTTATAGGTGTTTCGTCTTCAGAATGGACAACCTCATCTTCAGAATGGACAACCTCATCCGGATCCATGGCTAGGCTAAGCTGAAAAAATATAAGCGGGACATTAATTAGTATTATATGAGATGAACAGGGAATATGTGTAAAAGGAAAAATAAATATAAATATATATATATATATATATATATATATATATATATATATATATAATAAACACCTAGTAATAGCAAATGCACACCAAGAAAATTGTATTTCTTGTAAATAAGTTTCGAATCAAAAAGAGAACACCGTGGTGGTGTCATAACCTAATAATATTGTATTGCCAAGTGTTTACGTTTTCTTTGTCAGATAACCGAGCCATCAAATGCTACTATTTGAATTTCAGGTTGTTTCTCTCCTTATGATGAATGCAAGGTTTCGACAAGCTAAAGCTCAAATCTTCTCAAGGCCCCGGCGTTTGTCATGGGTGTTGTCACTATGATCAGATTATTTCAACATACCAAAGAAGCTCATCGATGCCAACCTCTATTCCAAAGACTATTGACTCTGTAGACCACAACATTAAGCGCCAACTACCCCACCGGTTACTGGACCTACCATATCCGCCGCTAAATACATATGTCGTCATGAAGCGCATGGTGACTGGAAGAGAAGGTCACCGTTCTCACAAAAACCGGCCTACAATGCCTGGCGAGAAAGAGGAAATGCTTTGAATCTTTGGCGTGAACGTGTCGATGCCCTAGAACAAGAACTCATGGCAACCAAACGGGTAATTTTATAGACTCATGGTTTTGAATTTGAAATACTAACACCTGCTCTACTCTTCTTGATTGCTAGAACTCATTGTATGTATTTGGCCCAAGGTAATGACTACTAGCAAGTGGCACATTCAAGGAAAAAACGTCGAATGCTTTTTATTCAGACCGATTATTCTTGTTTTTCGCAGGCTCTGGAGGATGCCCTTGTCCGTGAGAAGGAACTTGAAGCCTATGTAGATAAAAAGAAGAAGAAGAAGAACAAGTTGAAGAAACTTTTGGTATGTATGATAGCAAGTTCAATGCTTAGTGATTGTGTAACATGTCATCTCACTTAACGGTTTTTCCCCCTTACACTTCCTTCTTTTTCTGTAATTGTAGAATCATTTCCGCTGGTGAAGGGCTAGGTGACATGGTTGGATTCTCAGAATAGCGAGGTCTAAATTCAGGAAACTTGTGACTTGAGTGATTTCAGCTCTTGAGAGCCAAAATCACGCTGTAACACACTTCATTCAAGGAAAACCTTATGTAAATGTTTTGGTAAAACACACTTCATTCAAGGAAAACCTTATGTAAATGTTTTTTTGTGCAAATTCTTTTTCAACAAAATACCTCATATCAAAGTAGCTAACAAACAAAGGATCCCAAGTACCATAATACTATAGTTCTTTGACCGCGTGCCCTGGGTTCTGACTCCCCTAATTGTATTGGTCAACAACAAGACTGCTAGTTCAAGTGAAATAGTCCGTGGTGCCGTAGAGGCGTGCCTCTGGTTACTTCTTTTGGTGCTACATTAACACTGAGTTAACATAGTATCTCATATTTCTATAATTGTAAGATATTTGAAAGTGACTATGAACTATAGTTGTATTTTCAAGGGTATCCTACTGTATTTGAAATCTGAGATGTAACCTGCCTATAATATCCTCATTAAAAGTTGTAGTAAGACTGCTGTCTAATGGATACAGCATAGAGTCCCACACAATGTCCACGATTGGGTAGATATAGAAATTGGGTGGTGTTGTTCTTTGTATCTTGGGGAGGTTCAAGAACAGATTGTAATTCGACTCAACCATGTTGTCGAAATGATAACGGCGAGAATGGTGAAGAAACTGTCGGTGGACATACCACTATGGAGGAAACCAACTCCAAAGGTTGTTGTCGAATTTGCAATGGCTAAGCTACGCTTATTAAGGTAGGCCGCCTTACAATGGGAAGTCAAGACACATGAGTCTTCGACAATACTCGTTATTAAGGTATGCATACGAAAAGTAGATATAATGTGTTTTTCAACCCATGTACATTAGTCATTTGATGTTTTATTGAGATGTACATGTTATTCAGTGTTGCATTTTAATGGACTATACAAGTTCCTTTGGTACTTTATTGTTATCCTTTTTTATGGATATATTTTTAAGCAAAGCCCTCAGATTTGCATAATTTGTTTTGTATGATTCACTACGTATAGTGAAAGCATAGGATTAAGAACTCCTACTATAGTTTCATCTGGATCCTTTAGACTTTCTGCCAATGAATAACACGAGAACCGACCATGACATTTAGAAGGTTGTGTTGTCTCCTACTGCTTATGGAAAGAAACAAAATTCAAGAGTTTTAAAAGACGACAGAACTCGAGTTTCAAGAACTAATTTGTGTAAATGTTTCTCTTAAATTCATTTCGTGTAGCTATTATTCTCAGTTTACGTCTTAACCCATTCTTTTTTTTTGGCTCATGGGTTTAACGCCTATGGTTTTGGGCTGCAAGACTTGGCATTCTCGCTACAGTTTGAAGTCAAGCACTCCAGTACCGTTTGTCAAAGTTTGGTGGGCAAACAGAGGAGTGCCCTGCACATAAGTCAATCTAGAATAGAACTAAGAGTCTGCTGCATATAATAAGCTCTAATCTTTTAGGTTCCATATATATATTACATAGGTTTTACGTTAAAATCACGGATGGTGGTCAGTCATATCATATTGCTATATATATATATATATATATAGAGTTGTTATTACTTCTTTTAGTTCTTAGTACTTTCATGCTAATTTATAAACGTTTAACGTTTTGCAGTTTTCGTGAATGGGAAATTTTGCAAGGACCCAAAGCTTGCTACAGCCAATGATTTCTTTTTCAGCGGGCTTCATATGCCGGGGAACACATCGAACCAACTTGGTTCAGCGATCACTCCAGCAAATGTGGCTCAAATACCTGGACTTAACACTCTAGGCATCTCTTTGGCTCGTGTTGACTTTGCACCCTATGGTCTAACCTCGCCGCATACGCACCCTCGAGCAACTGAGATCGTAGTAGTCGTGGAGGGTACACTTTATGTCGGATTTGTCACATCCAATCCAGATAATCGTTTCATCACCAAAGTACTTTATCAGGGTGATGTGTTTGTGATCCCCGTAGGCCTTATTCACTTCCAGTTCAACACTGGTAACACTCAAGCTGTTGCGTTTGTTGGTATAAGCAGCCAGAACCCTGGTGTGATTACTATTGCCAACAACATCTTTGGATCCAATCCGCCTATCTCCGATGATGTTCTTGCCAAGGCGTTCCAGCTTGACAAGAATGTGGTTGATAATCTTCAAGCTAAATTCGGGATGGACATTGCCTAGAACTGCGAAAATACTACTGCTGTTTGTATGTACTACTACTGCCATATAGTCTGTGATTGGCTATAGAAATAAGAAAGGATCCCAAGTACCATAATACTATAGTTGCTGAGAAGACTTTCAGTAAGGGGGATACGGTGATATACACAGTTGGAAAGGATCCCAAGTACCATAATACTATAGTTGCTGAGACTGTGCCTCTGGTTACAGCTCCCCTAATTGTATTGGTCAACAACAAGACTGCTAGTTCAAGTGAAATAGTAGCTACTGCACTTCATGATAACTGCAGAGCTGTTCTTGTTGGGGAGAAGACTTTCGATAAGGGTCTAATTCAATCGTATTCTAACTTAATGATGGATCGGGTGTGGTAGTCACTGTTGGGAAGTATGTAACGCCAAATCATATGGACATCAATGGAAATGGAATAGAACCAGATTATCAGCGTATCCCTGACTGGGACGAAGTTGCAAAACATTTATTGCAGTGCCATACCCGAAGGAATGGATCATCACAGGTTTCTACAGCTAGTTTCCCAGTGAGATAATGGTTTGAGGATTATGAGAACTTTTGATCGTGGTTCCGCCCTCCCTTGAATGGCTATCTCCCCATTATTTTCCCTCGAAGGGGACCAAGATGTAGTGATGGGATTGAACTTGGTGGGGCCATCGATTCTTCCTACTCATGTTGCAATAAGTGCCCATCATCCATTTTAGGGCAAAGAAGCAACAAAAATACCGATTTTAAGAAAGAAAGAAACATTTATCGGACTAACAACCGATGCAAAAAAGCGCAAAGGGGAACCGTGTAGACAAGATATGAAGATAGGCTATGTTGACTAATTGGCCTGGGTTTGAAAATGTATAACAAGCTTCTTTTTATTGTTGGTCATGTCGTCATTAGGCTTGGAATTCTACAATTATAGAAGATGTTATAAGTGATTGACAGATTCTGCTAATTATCTCTCTAGAATGAATTGTAATACAACAAATATTTGTATTTCAAGTATAATGAAAGCTAAAAAATTTGTTTGAATAATACCTGGCATAGATGAAGTCTACTCATGAAATAAGTAAAGCTCCAAATGGAAAAACAGAAAAAGTGACTAATAGAAATAACTAAATACAAGATTCACTGAAGGCTTAAAAAATCTTGATCAATTGACAACTTATAGAGAATCTTACAATAAAAAAATCGCAGAAACAAAAGAGAAGAAAAAAAAAACAAAATGACTAGGTTTTAGATGATTCATTCTCAACCCATATTCCCTCACAGTCTTCACGTGTGTAAACTAACCGAGATTCATCAATCAAATCAAAAGAATCAGCACTTGGAAATACTTCGAAATGAACCTTGTCTCCTATGTCCCCATCAAACACGTCATTACCAATATCGCCAACATTATAACATCTTTTAGGAGCTGCCAGAGCAACTGACCACTTAGGATCAAGTTGGTCAGGAACAAAAAAGACTTGCTTGGCTTGAGAAGCTAAGATAAACGAATCAGATTTATGCCCAACTCTACCAAGATCAACTAATGTGAAACCCAAATCATCTCTCTTGATACCATTCCTACTCTCAACCCAATCACACCTGAACACTGGAACGTGAAAATTAAAATAATCAAGCAGCCATATTTCAACAATAACTCCATAAAAGGACATATCAGAAAAGGCTGGTTTCTTATCCTTCGCACTTGCAACTTGCATTGATGCGGCGACCAAGCTCACACCACTGTTTTGAGTGACACGTGAAGCATCCCGATTTTTTGTGGAAAACCGATAACCATTGATGATATAGCTCTCATAATTTAATACATGCATCCGAGGCCCTTGAGATATCCACATCAAGGTATCCGAGACTTTGTTATTGGTGATGCGTCGCTCTTGTGAAACCTGTGTTCTTATAAGAGTTAGTAATGATTAAATGGAGTTTACAGAAGAAATGGTACTTTAGAATTGCTTAATTGTACCCTTTCTTTAAGCCAATCACTAAAGGTACGATTGTGTTCTTCTTGTAACCATGTTGGTTTCTTTGACTGACGGGGGTGGATTTTCTTCAGGTAGTCCATGTGCTCCCTATTTAGTTACCGAAAGCAATCTCACATTTAGCTATAGGAATTCTAAACCAATGGAAGAATGGAAGTAAACTATCAACATATTTTACCCTATGTAAGGCTCAACAACTCCTGTGTTGTGCAACACATAAAGATGCGCTTGCTCCAAGGCAGTACTATCAACTTCAGCAGCAGAACCCCCTACAGGGGTAACTCCCTCCACCAACATATCATCAGGAGTGATTTTACAATTGGGAGGAACTCCAATTGCATCCAAGTCAGATAAGAATTCACTGCAAAACTCAATTGCTTCCTCTGCAATATAATTTTCAGCAATGCAACCTTCTGGACGATTACGGTTTCAGACATAACATAACAAAGACCACCATGTACCTAAGACATTTCAATGGGAAAATGGTACAATAATGCTTACTATGTCATACGAACCGAGGATAAAGGAAAGCTCAGTAAGTTGGTTTACCTCTCAAATGGGTACATCCATCGGAAGAAAACTGGACCACAAAGCTTCACCTCTCTAACAAGATGAATCGTGAGATGAACCATGATATCAAAGAATGACGGGGGAAAGTATTTTTCCAGCATACATACGGTGACAACAACATCCCTTTGAATTTGACTCAACTGCTGCACATCTATTACTTTTGCACAAAGTGCACTGAAGAAGAAGCACAACCTGACAATTGCATATCTCACATGCTTTGGCAAGACAGATCGTATTGCCACAGGAAGCAACTGCTGCATCAAAACGTGGCAATCGTATGCGACTTCAGCCCTTGCAATTTTAGATCATCCATTGAAACACGGGGCTTGAAATTAGAAGAGTATCCTTCGGGGACTTTCAGCTCATGCAATGTTTGGCAAACTCTTCTTTTTTCATCCCTAGATAATGTAAAACAAGCTGGGGGTAGGAAAGTTTTACTTTTACCTATCTTTGGTGCCAACTCCGCCCTTCCCATCTCCTCAAGATCAAGACGACCGTTAACAGTATCCTTTGTTTTGAAAGGAATGTTAAGCAATGTACCAATAATACTGTCACAAACATTCTTCTCAATATGCATGACATCCAAGTTGTGTCTAACAGGCAAATACTCCCAATAGTCCAGTTCAAAAAATATTGACGACTTTTTCCAACATTTCAAAATATCATCGACTCCATTATCAACCCTTGCTGATGTGGTTGACGTCTTTGCCTTTTTCTCTGCACCCTGTCGCTTCCTTTTACCCATTGACTTCTTCAATTTTCGTTTCCTAACTTCTTTCCGCCCTTTTGGTTTTGCTAAATTCTTCACAGTTACATTCTTAACTTTTTCCCCAAGAAATATTAAGCGGTTTAACCTTTTCTTTTACTTTCTCACCGGTTAATGGTTCGGTTGTGATCGAAACTCTTGTTTACCGTTAAACATCTTCTTCGCTTTCGTAAGGGTGGTTCTTTGGGAGGAATCTTCTGGTGGACATGTATACAATCTTCTTAGAATGCTTCACCGGCGAAGGTGTATTCTCACCGCGATATTGGACAAGCATAATATCCTTTTAACGCAATGACCCGGATAGGTTACCAAGTGCGGGGGAAAATCATTTATTGTCCACATTAGCACAGCTCTCAATGTAAAGGATTCATGTCGGTAAGCATCATAAGCATCGACCCCGGTATTCCATAAAATTTTTTAAGTCGTCAATCAAGGGCCTCAAGTACATCATCAATATCGTTCCCCGGTTGTCGTGGACTGATATCAACAATGTAAGCATCATAAACTTTCTCTTCACGCACAACCATGGTGGAAGGTTGTAAGTGATCAACATAACTGGCCAACAACTATACCTACTACTCATAGAACCGTGTGGATTGACACCATCTGGAGAGAGTGCGAGACGCAAATTTCGTGAATCTGCTGCAAACTCTGGCCACATGCAATCTACAGTCTTCCATGCTCGGGAATCTGCTGGGTGACGCAATTTGTCATCAACTTCTCTTGCATCAGCATGCCATGTCAAATCCTTTCTTTGTTTGCCTGGTGAAACATCTTTTGAACCTTGGGATGGGTGGAAAATACCACAAAACTTTGCAGGCACACCTTTACTTGTCTCGGTCATATTTTTTTTATTCTCCTTATATCTTGATGCTCCACAAGTAGGACACACAAGAAGATCCTTATACGTGTCACCTCATGACAGATGCGATCGTTAGGACATGCATGTATCTTTTCATACTTCATTCCATAGACGGACAATGTCTTCTTGACCTTATTCAGTGAGGACGGTAGTAAATGACCTTCCGGAAGCGCCTCTCCAAACAATTTCAGTAACTCTGAAAAAGTCTTGTCTGACCACCCACCTTTGGCTTTTAGATTGAATAGTTTAACCACCATTGATAACTTGGTAAACTTTGTACACCCTTCATATAATGGTTTCTCAGCATCTTGGAGCAATTGTTCAAACTCTACAGGATCACCGGTGAATTGGTCACGTCCAGCATCTAGCAAGTTTTTTGTACTTGCTGCATCTTCTGGAGTTTCCATATTGTGATAATCTTGATGGTCTCCATTTCCATCGACACTAGAAGGGGCTGCATTATGACTTTTCTCCCCGTGATATATCCAGCTAGTATAGTGTTGGTCGATACCAGATTCAAAAAGGTGGTTTCTAACCTCCTTTTGAGTAAACTCACAAAGATTCACACAGTGTTTGCATGGACATCTTATGAGAATGGTCTCACTCTCTGTTGGATTTGCAAACAGAAGAAAATTCTTAACCCCAACAATATATTCATCTGTTAGCCTATCCTTGGACATCCACATTTTGTCCATTTCGAATAAAGTATAACACAAAAATCCTGAAAACACCCAAATTTTGCACTTTTTTAGTTAAGAAAATAAAAATAAAAATAATCGCTTCAAGATCATTAAATCTATTAGTGATTTTATTCTTCTCTATTACTATGTATTCTCATAGGCACCATAAAAGTGCTCTAATTTTTGTATCACTACTACTTTCCAGTAGACATTTGCAGTGGAGCAAATTAATTTACTTACTAACAATCTCAATTTGATTACTAGTTCAATGTAAGTCCGTAACACACTGTTCACACTTCTTCTATATATAAAAGGAGACACTGCTCTATGACTCTCTCTCTCTCATTTTTCACGCAATGAGCGTACTCCACTCTAAATGGATTGTTTGACTGCTAAACAAATTATCATTCCAACATATTATTATAATCATTATCTCTAAATGGCGTTTCAACTTAATAGACTCTTTGTATTCGGTTCTTTACCCGGTAAGTTTTCTACTTCATCTCGTTTACAAATCATGGTAATAATTATTTCTTCTAACTTTTCACACTCTAATTCTATTCATTTTATTATTATTATTATTATTATTATTATTATTATTATTATTATTATTATTATTATTTACACTTAGAGAATTGCTAGCGTCCTCCCCCTTTAAGGGGTAGGACCATCCTACCTCTATATCTGACAAAAGAACTTACTTGTTGACCATTTCTAGAGGTTCCTCTTTTATTAAAACTAAATGAAGTAAAGACCAAAAATCAAGAAGTGAGTTGACTCACTACCTTCTCATCCAAACTAAAAACAGACCGACCCTCACTGAAAGTCCCACTAGAACTGGTCTAGTGATGAACATATCATACCCCTGAATTCCGTCATAACGTTCTCTTATATTTTGTACGGGATCTGGTCTGGAGCACTCACTTTCTTTGTTCCATCCCATCATGGTTCCACACTTCCACTATGACCACAATACAAGATATAACTACTTGTGTGATTTGTTCAAATTTCAAATGCTTTAGTGGATTGCTTATGTTGTAAAGAACCTTTCTTGGAAGATTTATGAATTTAAAGAGGAACAGATTTGGAAAGCAACTTTGCCACAAGATATGTTGATAATTGTTCATAACTAACCAAGAGAAAATGACTTAATCAATTTGAAGAAGACCAACTCAAACATCAAAAGAAATTACATAGCTTGTGTCTCTGGAATTCTCTTCTATTTCCCTTTTTCTTGTTTCTTGTTTTTAATTGGACTCAACCCACTTTAAAAAAATGATTTTAAAGAAAGCAGCTCAAAACATTTACTGGTCACCTTTTCTTGTTTTAATTAGAGGTAGGATGGTCCTACCCCTTAAAGGGGTGAGGACGCTAGCAATTCTCTTACACTTATTTGTGGTTTTGCTCGACAGTCACAATACAGGACACTGCAGAATTATTCAGGGAGTTGTTTACAATATTCTCCATTCAGTAATAGTGTTAACTATAGTAAATGTAGTTCGCACCTTAAGTTTAGAAAAGAAGGGGGCACTTGTATAATTCACTTGTGAAAACATCCAATTCGGAGGAAACCCGTTTCTCTTTCAGCCACCCCGAAACTTCGTTAACCTCTCATAAAGGTAGGACTCTATCACAGTTACCTAGGCACAGGATCTCGAGTCGGGGATCGGACTTCGGTCGATTTCTTGATTTGCTTAAGACATCAAAAGTGATGATGACAGTGGCTTCTATGTTAGCTCATTCTACCTATAGTTCTTACAAGAAGGCCTTGACTACTTCAACAACAAGAACTGTCTCCCTCAATAGTAAATACAACCCTCATATCGGTCAATAACGCCCTACTCTCCGGAACTACAAGGCCTATCTTCTACCTTTAACGCCCTCAAACAAGGCGAACGGACCAGTCTTTTATCACCTATGGAACGGGTTGTAACTGGAATGATCGATCGGAGGGACAATGACAAGTCGTAGTCGACTTCAGGTTACCTTACTGACTACTTACCAAGCGTTGCTTCCCTTACTTCTGCTTTCCCTATAGCTACTTTTCACCGAACGAGCTCTTGCAAGCCAACTAAAACTAATGCGATGTGCCACCGATCTCGATCTGCTAGTTCCACCATATTTTCATTGATCATCAGCCGAGGAGGAGAGAAAGCATTCGTACGGCGGAAAATCTTGTATGATCACAACATATACTCGTCTAGAGAGTACCGTGAGATTCAATTTTGGTTCGAAAGAATGTATCGGTAGGAGGTTCTTTTCAGTTAAACCGACCAAGTTAAATGATAGTAATGGAGTGAAGAGTGCTACTGCTAACCTGGTTAGTATATTTCGTAAGCCGGCAAAGGCATTTATTGTTCGTAGCAGCAGTTCTAATGGGCACGTTGCAGGGTCAGTCAAAAAGAGTGCTTCAGATGCTACTACCAAATCAGTGCAGAAAAAAATTAATGTGGCAAAGCCCAAAGATGGAGAGAAGGAGGCGAAGGTGGAAGTAGCCATTTCGACTCCAGCTAAGGGTAGTGGCAATATAAAAAAGACCAAGCTTAGGGGAAAAAGAAGTAGGTGGCAAATAAGAATAAACTAAAAGAACTTTTCGGTACTCATTGTTCCTTCCGGTGATGCTAAGATTAGTGGTTTTAAACAAGTGAAGAAGCCCAACTCGACCAAACTTGCTACCCCACTGTGATGCAAAGGTTAATGGTTCTAAACAAGCTTTTAACTTCGAGAGAAGGCTAGTGTGACCAAAATTGATGGCCAATCTGTTCAGGCTTGAGTAAGTATGAGTGTTAATGCCGGTGTAATTTTTATGACACATTTCTTACTACTTGACCTGATATATATATACACACACAAATGCGGAAGAATATAAGTTCAAATCAAATTCAATAAGGAGAACTAAGTTCACTTAAAAATATAATGTTAAAACATCCCTCGGAAACTATGGCATGGTTCAGAAGAGTTTTACAAACAAGAAATCCAGATACGTGTTAAACAACAGAAAATAGCATCAGCAATCCAGAATCCAGTTGAGTTTTACAACAGAAAATAGCATCAGCAATAAGCATCCAGAGTTTTACAACAGAAAATAGCATCAGAGTTTTAAACTCTGATATATATACATCAGAGTTTTACAACAGAAAATAGCATCAGCAATAAGCATCCAGTTGAGTACCCAAAAGAATCATTTGAAGCAATCCGAATCCGGTCGTGTTAAACAAGATTGCAGCCAAAACAAGTTATGTATAGATAATACCTTTAAAAAAATTCCAAACACCCTATTTAATGAAATTTTAAATCAAAACAACATTATAAAACCTTTATAGAATGCTTAACAGATAGCAAAAAAACAAAAGTAAAATCTTACTTGCTAATAAGAAATCACTTCCTTGGCAAAAGCAACGCACTCCACTCCAAGTTCGACTCTAAGAGAACACTGCTACGATTCTGAAATTCAAGATGAGTTAAAAGATGCAGACATTTAAATTTATATATAATTGAGATACTATGCTAGGGTTTCCAAAGCAAATCCCTATGAATCAGAGTGAAGGGGAATATTTACCTCTTTCGCGCGTTAACCAATCTCTAATCCCAATTTGACAACTTACAATAATAAACTGTTATGGTTTAGGAGAATCCGGGAATTAGATTAGAAAGCGCGCGTTGTATATTTGTTGAGCGGGGAAATTCTTTCTCCATATTGATTTTATTACCTTCGGTATTAGATAGGGAATCACAGTTTTGGTTATTTGCGATGTTTGGTTATTGAGTTACCAAAAAAAAAAGAGTTTGGTTATTAAGAATTCGGTATACTCATAGTTCGAATTTGAATTTGAATTTCGAATTTCGAATTTCGAATTCGAATTCGAATTCGACAAATCCAAAATCCAAAATTCATTAAATTTCGACCCCTATCACATTCGAAATTTCGGATATTTCGACTCTTTATTTGGAATTCCGTTTTTTTGAAAAACCGAAATTCCGGGCGAAATTCCAAAGTTTCGTTCGGAATCATGAACTATGGGTATACTATTACTGACTCAAGACTTAACCCAATTATTCATATTCACAGTTCACTCGACCAGTCGGTTATAATGGTTTCGTTTTTAATTGTTCCCAAATGGTTAGACAATTAATTAAACACCGGTTAGTGCCAGAAGGAAAAAATTATACAATTTTTTAGTTGACGTTTGTGAGAATGACCTCATAAATTAGACACCAAACTTGACACATTAATAAAAAACGTCAAAGATATTTATGACGGCTAGCGTATAACAGTCAACATTAACATCATGCGTCATAAAATGAACGATAAGTATACAATTGTTAGTCACTAACTTGACACATTGATAAAAAACGTCACATATATTTATGACGCATGACCTATAACCGTCAACATTTGACATCAAGCGTCATAAAATTAATGGTGAGTTAGAAATAATGACGGGTTATACGGAAGTCGTCAAGGTAGAAAAAAAATAGCCGTCATAGAAAGCCCTTTTTTTAGTAGTGATTCAAGTAATGCCACAATAAGGTAACTGCACCCCTTCTATTTGGAGAGATAGTTGTAAGCGTTGGTTCCTTTGTCCAAATAACTTGTGTATTCCAATTTAGTACCTGATGGGTGGTAGGGTAATGTTTATCAACGACACGAGTTTATTTGTTCAACATATTAGCGAATAATTTGTATTTGCTAAATCATTCCACCATCTGGGTGTGAATGCCAAGGGTTTCTACAAACCCTTATGCTTGATAAAAGCCTTCAGAATCTGACTATAAACGACCAAAATTATTATGTCTATATATGTGTGTATTTTTTACTGTTTGCTATTTTCAATTTTCTTGTTGCATGCTGTAATTTTTTCAGCCGAATTTTTGCTCACATTTCTCAGGTAATTTCTTTCCCTATCTCTCTTGATACTTTAAGGACAAAACATCCATCTGTTTGGGGGGTGGGAGAGAAACATTTTGCAAAAATTAGGTACTGTTAGGTTATTTATTTTTCTTTATTAAAAAAAATTAAAAAATTAGTTAGTCGTATTTAGTAATAAAGGTCTTGTTTCCTTTTATATGATAAAAATTGTCTAGAAATCTCACATTACCATTAGAATTAGGATTGGTTACTATAAACTTATGTTAATACGTACGCAATAGTTTTTATATCTTTTCATAAATATTCATGCAATGAGCTAGTGTCAATGACTGTATATAGCAGTAATTTTCTGGGACCCATGGTTAGACTACTTAATTTCCAAATCCAGTGAGAATCTAGCCAAAAAACCTCAACATATGTGTATCTGAGTAATGACCCAAGGATGAAGCAATTCCGAGTAGAAAGAAATCACACGTCCACTTGCTTGATCATTATACCATATCCTAGGAGAGAATTTAGGCATTCTTTGGACCGATTTAGCCAAATAAAAAATATACAAACCCAAAAAAATATATATTTCCCCTAGTTTTAATTTCCCCATTGAGCCTTTGTATTAGCCATTTCATTTTTCAACAATTATTTCCTTACCCATATTAATATCTTATGAGTATGAGAAATATGATGAAAAACATAAAAGAAAAGAGAAAGACCTATACAAATACGAAAATTCGTTCTATCAGTTGGCACCGCTTGATGAATCCAGTTAGCTGTGTCAAAACCAAGAAAAAGTAAATTGCATGAAAAAAAAAATCAAAGTTATAAACTCCAAAAAAAAAATCAAATGGAGTAGAAAAGCCAAAAAGGACGAAGTATGGAACAGTTTTGAAACAGAAGAACACTAGGTTTTCTCTAGTAATTATATATTTGAAGACCATATTTTCTCTAACTCATTATTTTGTTATCCCTTCCCTTCCTTCTAAACCACTTCCTAAGCCCCGTAATACCTAATAAAAGTCATCTAACTCAATTAGGATATGTTAGTGTGATAGTAAGTGGTAGATGTGATTGATCGACCTTGGCTTCCTTGGACGTCATTGAGAATGTGAGGAAACGTGTGCCCACTACACACTAGATTAAGCAAAATCTGAGTGGTAAAAATTATGAGAGAATTTGTGTTTCGACACATACCTGTGAGAACCTACTTAAGGACGCTCTCCGAAGGATCCATGAATGGCCCTGTTTGTACATTTCATTGTAAAAAGTCACTACATGCATATTTATATGTAAGTGTTTTGATTATTGTACATTTATTAACGTAGGTTTCAAAGGAATTAATCTTCGTTCCCCGCTAGTGAGATGTATAGATATCTGATATCTAATTTAGGGAACAAGCTTTTATTACTGAGTCATTGTAGTATAGGTGAAGTTTGTGGGTATCTTCTCTGGAAAACTCTCCCGAGGCTAAAACTCGTCCACTAGAGAATTCCTAGTGCTTTAAGGCCTTGTTGCATACGGTCAATGCAATCGTACTCTGCGAAACGAGAATTAGCTGAAGACTACACATTTTTGGCCACTTGTCTGTTTTAGTGTCTTTTCTTTGCTTGAGGACAAGCAAAGTGCTGTTTGGGGGTGGTTGATAAGTACCCAAAACTGTGTTTTAAACCCCGTAGAGACATTAAATTTGGGTCAATTATGTGTTTAATAAATGTAAATTAATTGTATTTTCATGTTTTCATAGGTTTTAACAGACAACGATAAAATACACAGAGAACCTACATTTTAGCATGAAATACAGCCGAATAAAGCTTGGACTTGAAATCTTCAGTATCAACTCATTTAAACCTCCAAACTGCCAGCAAAGATCATGGGCTCAGAGTGATAGGGTTATATACTAAAAGCATTACTTTTGTAATAACTCTAATTCTTTATATTTTGAATGAGAATCATATGGGCAAATGTTATGCATATTATATATGTTATTAGTTATATGCATGTGTCTAATACTTTATATTGTAGATGATATGGTGTGTGTTGACACAGAAGATCATATCATCAGTACCTTATAAAGTATAAGTAAACATTCACAACCTAAATGGATTTGGACAAACCATTGGTACGGTTGTAGTATAATCTGGTATTAGTCTATCTTGACTATAGGATTACACTAGTACACTTTGTGTGTATTGAACAGGACCAAGTGAGGTTGTTTCTCTTTATACTGACCATATAAGAGGACAAACACCTTTGTTATTATGGATGCTTGTCCTCTTAATCCGGATATAATAACGGACACTTATGTACATTGTACATTGGTTTAAATCATCAATGAGTGAGATTCATTTGTTAATCAACAAACTTGTTGGATTGGGTAATGACATTGTATGTAAGGTGTATTGTTAATTATAGAAGGAATCCGTGACCCGCTGGAAGTCGGGTTGATGATGTCCCCTTGAGGAGCTCAAAAAGATTGTCATGTAAACCCTGCAGGTGGATTTATTTTGACATGACAATGAGGTTGAGTGGTACTACTCAAGGACATAAGAACTTGATTAATGTAGTTGTTAGTAACTTGACTTAATCAATGGGCATTCGATATCTTAAACACGGGGAGATCCACAAGTATATAATATGGAGCCCATAAACGCTGACACATAATTTGGGATTAGGGCGGTAGTGCAACAATGGCCTTTAGTGGAATAAGTCATTTGTTGACAGACTTAGGTCGTGTGTTCTGGGCGAACATGGGAAGCCCATGCCGTCAAGAGGCCTAACCCTAATTTCTCCTCATGGTCCCTGTTGTAGCCTATATAAAGGAAACCTTTTTCTTTGGCCATTTTCTACACCAAAAAAAATCAAGGTTTTGCTCAAGAAAAATAGATCCAGAAATCGGATCCAATTTTGTGAGTGAGAGAGGCCAAGAGAGAAAGAAGAGGTTGGAAGATCGTTGCCCACACAACGTCCACTCTGTGCATAGGAATACAACAGAAGATCAAGAGGTTGATTTCGGATTGCATAGCTATTGGATTCTCAGAGTTATCATAGCCGAATCTAAAAGGTAAATTTCTAACCAAACCATGACACCCCTTATTCCGCTGCGCGTGGGTGTTTCGCTGTTCGTAGTAAATCATTTGGCGAAACCATAATGGTTCCTACACAGAGAACCATGAAACAATTTGAAGAATCCAAACTTGAGTCCCTAAGCCAGCTAAATAAGAGATTTTGGTCAAACAGACCTAAATCAGCCCGAAAGTCAGGAGAAAACTTCAAACGGCGATATCTTCCATCTCCTAACTCTGATTCAAGCATTCGACTAGCTAAAATGAGCAGCACAGAAAACTTTACACAATGATATCTAGCTTCCAAAAAATGGTCGTACGGTTTGGAATATGAAGATAACGCCAAAGCCTGTTACTATTTACTACAAGCCCATTACTATTCTAGAGAATACTCCCTGGAGAATATTATTAGAATATTCCCTAGAATATTCCTAGAATATTCCCTGGGATATTATATTTTATTTGTAATCGTTAGATTTAGATTAGATGGATTGAATCTAGACCGTCAGAAAAACTATAACTAGAAGGTTCTAGTTTTAGTTTTTCTGATGCAATGGTTAGCATTCCATCAGTAGGAGTAGAGTAGTTTACTGTTTTCCTAGTGTAATGAAGAATTTAATTTCCAGTTTTTAATTAAAATGTTTTTAATTTAGTTTTATTTTATGTTAGTTAGAATAACACTTTAGTTCTGTGATCTCAGAGCAGAAACTCTGCCCGAGTGAGGATTATATTCGTTAGGGAGGGTGTTTCGATAATTATAACGATTATGAACTGAGTAAGTTCACCCAGAGATGGGGTTCTGAATCAATTCCACATGCTAATAACGCTCATTCAGAGATGAAGAGTCGTTATTAGGGATAAAAAATGGAGACTAATTCTTTTAACAGAGATATGATTTGCTCAAACTGATTTTCTATCTCCAAAATCAAAGTCTATTTTCTTTTATTTTTATTATTTTCTCACCTAAATCTATTTTCACAAACATCACGTGATCGAATTAGTTTTTGTTTATAAATAAACTTTCGCAATTTTATTGAAATGCGAACGAAATGACAAACCCGGCCGCTGTTTTATAAACAGATCACGAACCACCTCATGGTTTTGCCTCCCTAGATCTTCCACCTCTTGTTTTGCAAGTAGGCAAATCTACTGAAGAGGACTAGCTCTATTTCTAGATAATCTAGTCCCTCCACTCTTACTCTCTAGTTAGCCCTAGTTAAAGCCATTCCAACCAGAGAGAAAGACGAAGCTCGAAACAATTAGAAATCACCCATAGAAGGAAAAAAAATTCAAAATCAAGGGCTCCAATTGCAAACCATTCCACAGTTTGGCATGCCTATGGAAGACGAGACATGCTAAACAACCATGAGAGACAACTGTAAGACACCTTCACTCAATCCCCATCGCCCTCTGCTTTGTTTCACATCTCTTCTTTATAGAGGAAAGACTACTCAACGTCAAAGGTGAGATTGAAAGAAAAATGCTTATGTAAAAACATAAAACAGGAAAATGAAAATAAAGATAGGAATTGTAAAAGACAGGAATAGAAAAACTATTCTAAAAAGAAGTGTAAAATAAAGAAAAGAAAAATTGTATACTCGCTCCACAGGTTCACACTTACTCCAATGACGAGTAAAAATTGTTTTACAAAGAATATGCGAGATATACTGTGGACTAAGTCTCTGGCACTTACAAGCACACCCTCCAAGTGGAGAGGTCTGGTTACCTTATTGATGTATCCCCTTAAAGCAAAAAATGGAATGGAAAGAAAAGGGATACATCGGAACAGGAGGAGTCAATCCTCGTAGATGGGATGATTAAGAAAGAATTTTTAGTGCTTCAGCTTCGTTCACATCACTTGTTGCTTCAAAGAATGTGTTTGTTGGTTTAGGATTAGGAATAGCTTGACCTAGGAACACACCTTTTTTGGTTTTATCTTGGGCTAACAAGTTCAGAGATTGTTGTATGGATGATAGGATTTGGGTTTGCTGTTGTATAATAGATATCATTATTTCGGTGGGCTTATCTGTTTAGACACTAGTTGATGGTGTAACGGGAACTAGGTATCTTTGGTTGTTAATAGTTCTGGTTAAACTGGGATGGAACCAATGCTCTGTTCTGATTGTTATAAGTACCTTGTCCTTATCCTTGTCTGAAGGTATTTGTTGGTTTGTTAAAACCTGGGGGTGTTTGGTTTTGTGGAATGTTGGTCCATGCAAAGTTTGGATGTTGTCTCCACGGTGCATTTGGTACATTGAAAACACATAATTCTTCTAGCTAAAGTGATGATAGGTTTGTGATCAAGGGACATGTGGCATCTATATGATTTAAGCTTAGACAGAAATTGCATGGTAATTCACGTTCATGACAGGATAAGGGGTTTGGTCTTTTTGTTTGGTTTGGAGGGCATCTATCTTTTTTGTGAGGGTTTCTATTAGGGTTTTGATTTCTGGATCTGATTTCACCTAAAAAATACCACTAGTCTTAGTTGTACTGGGTTGGGCTGTTCTGGAATTATTTATGTCACCCTAATGGGTACTCTTTTCAACTTGGTTTTCAAGAAAGGTTAAAGCTTCGGTTGCACCTCTATCCAAAAAATTACCATTACTCATGATGTCGAGGGTTACTTTGTGTTATAGGAGAAGGCCTTTGAAGAAACATTGGACAAGAGTGGATTTTTCTAGTTTATGGTGAGGACATGAATTGAGTAGGTCAGAGAATATATCCCATGCTTCGGAAAATGTCTCAGTCAGACTCTGTCTGAAGAACTATATCTTACTTCTTCTCTCTTTTGCTTTCTTCGGCGGAAAGTACTTTTTCATGAAGGAGAACACAAACTTTTCCCATGTATCGAAAGAGTCGGCCTTATGTGAGAGAAGCCATGCGTGACTCTTGCCAGCTAGAGTGAAATGAAACACTCGTAGCTTAACCTGATCGTCAATGACGCCCGGATGATGAAAGGTATTACATACTTCATATATCCGGCGTAAATGCTCGTACGGTAACTTATGTTCCAACCCATGGAATATGGGTAGAAGATTGAACACGATCAATGGAATCCTTAAACCGCTCATAAGCGGTGTGAGTCATATATAAGATGGAGGCCCATCTTGCAACGGTGTGTAGAAGTTGGAGAGAGGCTCTTCAGCTTGCACTACTTCGTCAGCCATCTTAAGAGATAGAGGACTAGAAACAGGAGATTGTCTAGGTCGAAAAACTCTCCTACGTGAGTAATTTTTATTCTTGATAATACTAGAAGTGCTTGAACTCAGTATCATACACTTTTAGCAAGACCCCAAAACTATCCTAACATGCGCAAATGGTACAATGTATGCTCAAGAAATCGAAATTTGTTTTTGCAACTATGGAGTTTTGAAAATTTTGTTTTTGGTATAAATTTTACTATGCCCTATTCAGAGGAACAATTGGGCGCGAGACTAGGATGGCTCTACTACATCTCAGAAGAGTAAGCAGTCACTTCACCAAGTGGTGTACTACCAAGAATCTCACTCATGATGAATCTAGGGGAGGGGAGTGAGGAAGGTAGTTGGCCCATCGGAATCTGGTAACTGATTACTCTAAATCCTCATAGCTAAATTTTTGTCCATTTCTAGAGGAGCGTGACTACTTAGACTCTAGTTGATTCACTGCAACAGAAAATAACAACCATAGCTTCCAAAGAAAGCTATGAAAGATCTATAATAGCGTTCAGGTGGAAGCTATTAAAGCTCCTGCTATCTTTGCTGCCAAGTCAAACATAGCGCCCCTGACAAGCTATGACTGCTGAACCACTTATAGCCTGCTTTACACGTTATTAATAAAATGTAACAATAGTCTAAAATGCAAGCCATTAATAAGATGGATGCCACTGCACGCCATTATTGACTAGTTATTTGTGTTTTTTTTTTGTCCTGCAGTGGCTACTAGATTACCCCATTCACTATAAATATTGGCATTCAAATATTTGCAAAGACAACTGATCGAAACCCAAATTCTAATTGTATTCATCACTGAAACCATAATATGCAATTATACACTCACTCATATGTATTTATCCTCCAAATAATAACAATAATAATAAAAACAAAAATCTGATTTTCAAATGTTTTCGGAGCTTGAAAACAATGTTACAAAATATCTGAAACTACGTTCGTTGATGCAATACTTCAATTTTCCATGAATGTCCACAGTGGTCAGTCTAAAATTTCAGCAACCTAAGCTCCACAGAAGTCAGCCTACAGTTCCAGCAACTAACCAATCACTAGAGTGGGTCAACCTGCATTCCAAACAAGCAACAGAGATCAGACACAAGGGACTGAACAGGGTAATCGAGTACAAGTGGCTGAACAGGGTAAACATGCAAATGTGAAGGAACTAATAGAGAAGGAAGTTTTCCAGGAAACCACATTACTACAGATGCATGCAATTTATCCAAAAAAAGAAAAAACAAAAGATACATACCCATTTTAATAATATGATCACTGGGCCATGCTATCGATCTTATCACAGCCTGCTCCATCGTTCGTAACCCATTGGACGGTTTCCAAACTTTTGCACTAGGTTCAAATGCATTAGTTACCCAAATCTTGCAAGCACCTTGCCCAAGTTTGTCACCGTTGCAAATTGCATTCAAATCATCTGTTAGCCATGTTCCTTCAGCAACTATATCCTCTTCATCCATCTTGAACAACTTGCACTCAATACCTTGAAAAGATGGCTATCATAAAATAAGAAAGCAAAAAAAAAGCACAATTAAACACAGAAAGTTTGTATAAGTAGACAATCAAACTAGTTTCAAACAAAAAAGAAACTTAACTACAACAGTGAAGGTTGTATACCTGGGGTGGAGATTTAGTAGCATGGACAAATGATGAAATGCCCTGTTTTAAAAGTAAATCAATATTAATATGACAAATATTTAAAACTGAAAAAAACATAAATAAAGCCAAACTACTTTACACACTTGCCTGACTTTGCATAAGCCGAGTCATTAATTGTTACATATTTTTCATTTGTTCTTGCATTTCCCTCTTTTCAATGATATGATGTTGCATTTCATCTCTCAAAGTTTCCATGCTAGCGACTTTCTCGTTTAAATCAGAAACTACTTTTTGCAGTTGGGCCACTGTTTCGTTGCTTTGAGAAATAAGTCCCAACATTGACGAACATACACCAAACCCATATCCTCTCACTCAACCACGGCGTTCAGGTCCAAACAGCTGAGAAATAGCATCGTCTTGGAGAGATAAGGAAGACGACTCTGCTTGGGTTTCTCTAAATTCTTGTATCTTTTCCTGAGCATCCATATTTGGCTTTACCATCAATAACTAAATAAATTAAACAATAGAAAAATTCAAGTATATTTACACGATATTATTTTACCACTTTCACAACAACTGCATCATTGGCGGGTTCACCATTCTTCTTAGTATGTACTTTCTCCCACACATCAGCTCTCGATATAGAGGAAGGGTTGGAAGTCTCTTCTTTCTACATATAATTTTAAACAAGTTAAGCAGTGAACTAGATATATTAAGCTAACTATTCCCTTAGAAATGACATAATCATAATTGAATGATCTTACCATTTCAGCCTCCAATCTAGCATATCCCTATCGACTACATGTGTGTGGAAGATTCTGTTTTGATCTCATCTTCTTGAACTTCATACTTATCGCCTAAGGAAAAAAACAGTACTCCCTCTTAAGTTTTAAAATCTTATGAACAAAACTATTAAGAACAATAGACTATACATACTTGATATTTTTGTCTTTCTTTGATAAAGTATGAGGTGCAGTAGGAAGAAAGGTTCTTTTACCATTATCTTTTGGATGCAATGCACACCTAACTCCCATTTCTTGTAAATCTTGGCGAGAATGAAGTCCATCTTTAGATTTTTCTTTCACATTCAATAATGTCCCGACAATGCTTTCACACACGTTTTTTTCCATATGCATCACATCCAAGTTGTGTAACAAAACTAGATGTTGAAAAACAGAATGAAGAACTATTTTATCACATTGCAAAATGAATATCTATTACAAACTTAGGAAAAAAAAACATATGGACTATATACAAATTGAAGATAGTTATTACCTCCCAATACGGCAAGTCGAAGAAAATTGATCTCTTCTTCCACATGTGCCCACACTTCTTCTTTCTTTTCATTCCTATCCTGGCTTTCCCTAAATCATTTTGAATGTTCTTAACCTCTGCAAAAACTCTTGTGCCCGCCAATATACTTGGCTTTTCTCCAAGTTCTTTCTTCCCGTTAAACCAACTCTTTTTCTGCCGATAAGGATGGTTACTAGGAAGAAATCTCCTACTGCCCATGTATGCAAAATTTTTACTAAAAGGCAACCAGTATGAATAGGTTTCATTGGCACACACAGAACATGCTTTTTTCCCCTTAACTGTACATCCAGCTAAATTTCCAAAAGATGGAAAATCACTTATAGTACACATCAAAACTGCCTTCAAACGAAAAAAGCTTTTGGTGAATGCATCATATACTTGAACCCCTTTATTCCATAACTCAAGCAAGTCATCTATAAGTGGTTGTAAGTACACGTCTAATTCATCCCCCGGTTGCTTATCCCCTAGTATTAATAATGCCAACATCATGTATTCCTTTTTCATGCATAACCACAGTGGTAAGTTGTATATCAGTAGCATTACTGGCCAAATACTATACTTAGAACTTAGACCACTGTAAGGATTCATTCCATCAGCAGCCAAAGCAAGTCTAAGATTTCGGGGATCATTTGAGAAAGAAGGCTATTTTTATTGATTTTGTCCCACGCAAAGGAATCCACCGGATGGCGCATGTAGCCATCTTTACTTTTATTATTAAAATGCCACCTCAAAAGTTTAGCCTTCTCAACTGACCCAAACATCCTCTTAAACCTTGGAATTATAGGAAAGTACCTCAACACCTTTTCCGGAACTTTCTTATAAACCTTATTAGTCCTGTCATCTACTTTCCATCGAGAAGAACCACATTTTGGGCATGTACTTGCAAGCTCTAGATCACCCCTAAAAAGAACACAATCATTCACACAAGCATGGATTTTCCTCTCCTCTAAATCAAACTCCTTTAGTAGATTTTTCACCGAATATAGAGAATCTGGTAGTGTATGGTTATTTGGAAGCATTTCCCACAATATGTCCAATAGCCTATTAAAACTCTTGTTAGACCAGCCACTGATAGCTTTAAATTTGTATAAAACCACTATTGTTGATAATCTTGTGTACGTTGTACAACCAAGATATAAAGGTGATTCAACATTTTCCATGTAATTCTTAAACTCATCATTGGTTCGATCATCATCAATTACTGATTTCCTCTCATTCTCCATATAAGCAGCTCTACACAAGTTATATGTTTCTGACATTTCAAAATTTGGTATGACTTTATTTGGTTTCTCCCCATGACAGACGAAAGTATCATATGTCATATCCATCCCTTTAATTATTAGGTGATCCCATACAGTTTCACAACTCTGACGCATTAGGTTCTTACATTGTTTGCAAGGGCATAAGATATTATCTAGGTTTTCTCCAGTTTTTAAAGCATTCCCCCTAGCAAACAATATAAACTCTCGAACCCCAGCTTTATACTCATTGGTGTTTCTACAAGTAACAAACAGGAATCAACAACCTAACTACTTAAGAAGTGATAAGGTACTGACGCAAGGTGTTGTTTTACCTATCATATGACATCCACTCCTTGTCCATCTTCTCACATCACTCTCTCTCTCTCTATTCAATTTTCAAAGTCAAACAAACAAAAGTTTGAAGTCCAAATAACTAACAATTCTACTAATGTCAATGAATCCATGCAATACTAAGCATATAGTTAAACTGTTTCAAACATGCTCTCACTACTCTTGTTTGAACTAGCAATATTAGTATCAAAATAACCAAATGAAATCAATAATGACATAAACTAGAAATTGAAATAACATAAATAAAATGAGTTCAAACTCCAATAACTCAATCGAACATCAATGAAATGACATAAATATGAAATATGTATGTTACCTACACAACAGAAAATCAATCAACACGAACAACCCGAAATCTCCTCGAATTTAATGAAGAAACAGATCGATCTGCCTCAAAATTCAATTTGATCTACATAAAAATGTCAGAAATTAGTAATTATCACCATTGACATCCCTAATTATCAATTTATCACCATTGAAATCCCAAATGATCAAATCTGAAATCCCTAATTTTCACTCGCCTCGTTTTCGCTTGGTTTATGAGAAATGAGTTTTCTCTCTCCTATTTTTTTTAGACAAAATAGAAATGGGTTCTCTCGATTTTATGTGAGGAGTAAAGAGTGAAAAAGGGGAAAAAGAAAATAGTGACACTTTTTTCTCGATTTTATAGGTTTTTTCTCGATTTTTTGGTCCCAAGAGTTTGGAAACCCGGGGAATGATTTGTGCTTGTGATTTCTTTTTTTGGTTTCACTTGCGGCACGCTATTTTTTTTATTTGGTAAGAATTGAAATAGCCGGCAGCGTGTGCTACTGTTTTAATTGCGAGCAGGTTAGGTTCGCTACTATTGCTAGTTGAAATAGCGTGCCCATGAGGTAGGCTATCTTGTGGTCACTATTGTTGCTACTTTTTGTTGTAGTGATAGATTTTAATTAATTGTTTTGGTCTATGGCTTTCAAGAATCAAGCAATGTCCAATTTACCTACATTGGGTAATGACTTCCCAATGGTTGTTATGGCTCGGGTTCAGGCTTATGCGCAATTGTAAATTACAGTATGGAAAGTAAATTTCAAACAATCACGTAAGCATGCTTGAACACACAAGTATCCTCTTACTTGGGCCTCAAGTAGGTTTAGAATTTACCTCTCAAGCCATGCTTACACGCTGCTTGAGGAGAAGACACCGTCGGTTGGCGCTTGATCTAAGAATCAGGCCCAACCTTTCAAGCTTTATCTAGTTTTAAGTTACAATAAAGGCCCACTTAAAAAGCCCACAAGTTGGGTTTATGACAATTTATACAACTTTACCATCAAGGGCTCAACTTAAAACTAAACTAAAATTATACTAACCAAATTAACTAGTTTTAGATTAATCACCAAGATTAACTAGAGTCAATTGGACTTAGAGTGTTAATTACCAAGTTGATTCAAAGTGTCTGAGCTATGATCCATAACTTGCCTCACACAGTTGAACTTCCCAAGGCAATTAAAACCTTAATCCCTTGGTAAGTATTAAACTTAAACCAAGTTTAAGTCTTGTTCATCATAAGAAATAAATCAAAAACCAAGTTTTTTTTTTTCGTTTTTCTTTTTATAACTAACTATTACAAACAAGTTCCACTGTTTTCTCTTACTCTATTACAAAATCCGAGCTCGGAGTACAATTTCTTGTCACAAATGAACTGGGATGTGAAAAAATCAAACACACTTCTGTGGAGGTACCCGGGCGGTCGCCCTCGCCATGCCTGCGCGGTCGCCCGCTAGTGCCAATGGATGGTTGTCGTCTTTTGCCTATTTGATCACCTCCTCTCCAGCTTTGTTGTCCTGCAGCCTGATTTGTAAAAAAGTACCTCAGTACAGAAAACAATAAAAATAAAATGATGAAAAATTTAAAAAAAAAATAAAAATGGAGAGATGAGAATGATGCTCCCTTTTTAGATTCTCAACCAATCACTCTCACTCCTTCAAACCATGATGGTGCCGCCATTTAAAACTTTAATATTATAGTGAGTATACTTCAAAAAAGTTTATATTAAGAGTTGAGATTTGTTTCGATCCCCACCTACATGACAAACGTCCATTAGTAAGGGTGTCCACTTTATTCGTTTGATCGATAGGGCTAAAACCCAATTTGCAATACCAGGGATCAATGTACAGACTCATTAACTCATGTGTCTAAGGCTGAACCTTAGCCACATGGCTTGCCACTTTCATATATTAATTTATGTCCATATTCATTTCTTATCAAAGGATAATTATCAGTTGAGAGTTATATTCAATTACAATTACTTGAGCAACAAGGATACCTGAGCTACAAGAAGTCACTACTCTACCTATATAAATACCAAACTATTTTTCATACAGAACTACATTCTTGAGACTTGATCCCATCGATAATTTGGGTACATAGGCAACCAAAAAGTATAGTCTCATCATTCTCTAGATCACCATCACTTTTCTACGTTATTCATCTCTTTCGTCACCACTTAGTGTTTTGATCATATTTGGTCGAAACATAATTGGCGCCGTCTGTGGTTCTTATTCAACACCCTCGATCACGTTCTGCAAAAGTTATGATGTATACTCGAAGAGCTCAAGGTCCCTATGCAATTACTGATGATCATCATGAACATGATGTTCAAGGTCAACTTGGCGATAACGGACTAATCCCTCCTACTCCTTTTCCACCACAGGTTGCATGCGACCCTACTGCCGTTCCACCAATGCGCCAAATTATTCAGTGCGAGGTTAATGCCTCTGACGATTCTCCATCATCTAATACAGATAATGTAAGTCATATGTCTCATGAAACACTTCTTAAAAAGTTCAAGAGTGTCTGAAAATAGAACAACTACTACAAGCGTCATCTGAAATGACCCACTCCACTCGCAGATGATGTTGTATCTGTCACACCACAATGTAACACACGCCAACAACATAACAGTGTGTGGGATCGTTTAAGTGGTGACGATAAGATTCACAATATTCGCAACAGCCATCAACGAGTTCCAAGTAATGGGCACAAAATTCTCCGACCTCCGCCGAGAAACAACCACCCCTCCCCCCGGTCACATTCTCGGTAGGCAAGGTAATGCTAATAACTGCCTGACTGCACCTCAAGGTTCTATAGATTATTGGCAAGTCCCGAGGAATTCAGGTGGTGAACAGAATAATGGTCGCACTCATGATCGGAACCACCAGTATGGAGAAACACTTCAGTGACACGATTCTTATCATTCTGAACAATATCGTACTGAAGGCCCAATGTACCAATAATGATAAAAGCCCAAAACTGTAGTTTTAACCCTATAACAGTCATACTTTTAGACCAATTATGTGAGTAATAATTAAGAGTTAACATTGATTACGTGTTTTTATGCATTTCAGGTTTCAAAGTCCATTATGTGCAGAAATGTGCCACTTTAGCGAGATAAAGGAGCTAAGGTTGGTTACTAAGGAGTTCCATGATTAAATGCCAAGATTCAAGAAGACAAAGAGTTTCTAAAGCCCAGTCAAAAGCTGAAAAGTCGACGCGGGCTGAAACAGCACACAAGTCAGCAGAACTTCCGAAAGTCGTATCTTTGGACTCAGACCTCAAAATTGGGCCTACCTTATGTCAAAACGACCGGCTCGGAAAGAGCTTTCCAATGGTCTAAGACTTGACCCAATCAGAGGAGCAGAAGTGGACGAAAAGTCTGTTGAAGCCAACTGCAGCTGAAGAGGCCTTTTTGGACTGAAAGAATTGGGTTTTGGGCCTGATTCTCTGGCCCAAAACATGGCTCCAAGCCCATGCACGATTTTTGGATCTGGACATATAAAAACCAAAGCTTAGCTCTTTGTTAATGGTAGCTAGTTAGACCTAAAACAATATAGATAATTCTAGATCTAGTTTAATTAATTAAATTAAGTTTTAGTTCCATTTTCAATTCTTGTTTTAGATTAAGTCTTTGAATCATTGTTCTTGATTGATTAGATAAATAAAATAGTTATTTTATCAATTTCGAATTGTGTTATTTCAATCTATTAGATCTAGTTTTAATTATTGTTGGTTACCATTTCTTAGTTGTTAATTAGAATTTAATTATCGTTTAGTTTAGATTAGTAAATTTCGAATCTTGATAATATGTTTAGTTTAGATTCATATGGGAATGATTGCGGAATGATTCAAGGCTAAAACCTCCATTAGAGGGGTTGATGAAGCCTTGATGAAAACTTAGTGGTATAGTGTAGAAGCATTGTAGAATCTATTCCAATCTAGAAGGTCGTGATTCGCCATGAGAATGGGTGGACGACCTCACATGCTAGTTAGTACTCGGTAGAAATTCCATGAACACTAGGGATTAGAACTCGAATTTCTTGCCATAAGAACGTAAGAATCGAGATACAAGAATCTATGCTAGGCTATTAAGTTGGATTCGAGGTGGATTCAATTCCCCCCTAATCCTTTATCTAGATTCAAAACAATCATATTTCCATAGCATTCGTAGTTAGATTCAACATAATCAATTTCATATAGGTATCGTAGTATAACACACCTTCGTAAAGCTCTCATTAGACTTAAAAACGACTAATTAGATTAGAAAACAATTCCATGCTAGAGCACTAGGAGTGGAACGAACTTTGTGACTCCACTCTATTTCAATAGATTCGAGAGTAGAAAACAAACATCTTTGATAAATATAGACACGTAAATAGTTTGTAGTTTTACTTTCGTATAGAGTCAGCATCGCTTTATTTCGTAGGTAAAACTAATCAATTTTATATTTTATCAAATGGCGCCACTGCCATCTTAGTTGCACTTTAGCATTGTTTTCATAATAGAATTAGTCATTTTTAAGTCCCATTAAACCCACCCACCCTTGTTTGATTCATACTGTGGTTATCCGTTTCAGCGAAAAATTCAGCGACAAAATTTACTTCGAGCGCCATCGCGCTTATAAGGGCGCACCTGCCTATATAGTCTGCGGAACATGAGCGCGACCCACCCTCAGACCGAGCATGACCCGCCCTAAGTTACTGGAACACGAGCGTAACCCGCCCTCATACCGAGCGCGACCCGCGCTAAGTCACTAAAACAAGGAGCGACCGGCTTCTATCGCGGCGCTTGCGCCACTAAGCCAAAAATCCCGGATTTCAACAGTTTGTTTCAAACTTCGATTTTTAAGTTTTCAGGTGTTCTAACTTGTTATTTACACGAACGAACACGATAAACAAGACGCTTATTCATAAGCGAAGCAAGGACCCTATCGGTATTCCTTTCTTCCATACCTCGTGATCTCGGTTAGAGGTTCATACTAATATATCAAGATTGTTTGGATTGTTGTCGTGTTTAGACTTAGACTTGCATGAGATTAAGGTCTGGTCGGAGGAAAACACCGAACGTAATTAACCGTCAACGTCAACAAACAAATCTATTGAGTATACCAATCACTACACCTCTAACTACTATTCCACCAACCACACCTGACACAATGGCTGAAGAAAGAGAGACTCTCTCTCCGACTTTTACAAAGCCTTGGCGATAGCCCTAAATCTTGCATCGTTCTAGCGGAGACCTAATGGGGATTTTGAATCCCCAAACATATTTAATTTGTTACCCGTTTCCCATGGTTTAGGCCATGAAAAACCTTACCAACACATGCGTAGGATTGAACAAGTCCTTACAACATTCCATCATCCTACGGTTGGTGCGGAACAAATTAAACTGAGGGTATTTCCCTTCACCTTAGCCGATAAGGCACCGTCTTGGTTAACTGCCCAAGCGCCTAACTCTGTGGACTCGTGGGCTAAACTTGTTTGACTATTTATGGAACATTTTACCCACCCCTAAAGACGGATGAGATGCTTTCCAAGATTCATTTCTTCCGGCGTAACCCTCATGAATCATTTTCGAGGCTTGGAATCGTTCACCGATCCGCTTATAGAGTGTCCACAACATAATCTAGCAAAAGACACGTTAGTTTCGTGCCTTTTCAAAGGACTTCAACATCACCATAAAGAAGTCCTTGACATAATGAATGGGGTAGTTTCCTAAGTAAAGGAGCCTCGGAGGCTTACAAATTTTTAGAAGAATAAACTAAATGCAATAACAATTGGGGGAGTGATGATATCCCCCCTCGCTAATTCTTCTTCAACAGCGATTAAGGCACGCGGTATGTTTGAGATGAAACCCGATCCAGAACTTAAAAATTTAATCGAATCTCTAACTAAAAAGGTAGAGGCTATTTCTATTCAACAAAAGCCTATCCCTATCATGAATGTAAACTCCAACCCATGTAATTTCTGTTTGAGTCCTGAGCACCCTGACTCCTATTGTACTCTCGCCTAGGAACAACAACAATTAGAGCAAGATAATGTTTGCTCTATTAATAACTATCCTATTCCTAATGCCCCATGGAGACAACATCCCAACTTTAGTTGGCGAAACAATCAACAAGTTACACCTCCAGGGTTTAATAACCAAAATGTTAGGCAAGCAAACAACTATAATCAAGCTCCACCTAGGCAAGGACAGGGACAAGGTCAAGGAAATTATAATAATTATAACAACCAAGTGCAACCACGACAAGGTGTAGCACAAGGTCAGAATAATTATAATAGTTATAATACTAATAGAGGTATCGTTCCGGTTAACAATAGTAACTATCACAACCCACCCATTAATAATCAGCGGAGGCGGTTCGGTCGCACCACCGCGGACTACTACACCTACACAACCGGATCGTATCGACGCCTTTATACAGGTTACCCAACAACTTTTCCAATCAATGACTCAATCAAACCAACAGATCTTACAATCCATAAATAAGGGCATACAACAGTTAGCCCAAGAGAAAGCCCAACCAAAAGGCGTGTTTCCAGGACAATCCATACCCAACCCTAAAACAACAAACACAGCCTTTGAGGTAAACGGTAATACTAGTACGGAAATGACAATAGTAGGTGACCTAAATACCATCACCACTCTCCGCTCTGGAAGAGTGGTTGATAACAAAGTAACTATGCCTATAGTTACCCCATCAGTACTCCCTACACCGGATATCGAACTAGATACCGAAGTAGAAACTGAAGACCCTACCACTGTAGAGGTACCGGTTAAACAACAAACTAAGAACAGAAAGCCAAGGTAACACATCAAGTCGAGCCATACGCTAAATATAGAGCAAAACCACCATTCCTCGAAGTTAGCCATGCTAACCGGGGATACAAACTTTGAGGAGATTAGAAAGCGTTTTCAAGAATCTAACGATAAACCTTCCTTTTCTCGAAGCTATTAAAAAGCTCCCTAACCACGCTAAGTTTCTTAAAGAGTTGTGCACTACTAGGCGTAAGACCAACATACCTAAAGACGCCTTTTTAACTAAACAATTCCCAACTTATCCGAAAATAATGGAATCGTTAAGTACAAGGACCCTGGTCGTCCTACTGTAAAATGCACCTTAGGAGATTCCCACACGACGACCGCTTTATTAGACACGGGGAAGTGTTAACTTACTCCCCGTGATTACTTGTATAAACAAATAGGTCTACAGAAATGCAACCTACAAAAATAACGTTGCAATTAGCGGACAAGTCAATTAAGTATCCTAAGGGTGTAGTGGAAAACGTGCTTGTTAAGGTTCAAGATTTTTACTATCCTGCTGATTTTGTTATCCTCGATACAGAAGTCGCCAACGACTTTGTACCGATCATCTTAGGGCGCCCCTTCTTAGCAACTGCCAACGCACTTATAAATTGATGCGATGGTAAGATGTCCTTATCTTTTGGCCATCTTACAATTGAGGTAAATGTTTTTAAAATGATGAAACAATTACCAGATTCGTCTATAGATGGGGAGGTTAGCATGATCGAGAGCTTAGCTCAAGATTATTTTAACAACACGTTTTCTGAAAATAATATGTACAAATTCCTTTCTTTTGGAACTTCAGATTTTGTAAATGACTCCTACTTAGAGGAAGTCAACACCATCCTTGAGTCCACACCAATTGTAGACACTTCGGTTGCTCCACATATTGAGTATGAAGACTTGCTACCTAAGCAAGTATTCATTATGCAAAATGAGGACCCCGACAAAACATCTATTGATTTTCCTTCCACCCCAGTGCTTAAACCCCTTCCACCAGAGTTAAAATATATTCAACTTGATCCGGATGGTAGTCATCCGGTAATTATATCTTCTCTGTTATCTAAGAATGAAGAGACACGTTTAATCCGGGTGATTAGGGAACATCGGTCTGCGATTGGTTGGTCCTTAGCCGACATTAAGGGAATTGACCCTAATGTTTGCACTCATCGTATCCATTTGGAGGATAACGCGAAGACTTCTCGCGAACCTCAGCGTCGCTTGAACCCTGCCATGAAAGAGGTGGTTAGGGAAGAAGTCTTACGATTACTCGATGCGGGTATCATATACCCAATCTCTGATAGCGAATGGGTAAGCCCCATTCATGTAGTTCCTAAGAAATCGGGAGTTACCATGGTACGAAATGGGAAGGGTGACTATGTTGTCACACAAGGTCCTATGAAATGGAGGATCTGTATTGATTACAGATGGTTAAATGCTATGACACGAAAGGATCACTTTCCCTTACCTTTTATAGATCAAATGCTCGAACACCTAGCTGGTCATGCTTTTTATTGTTTTCTGGATGGCTACTCAAGCTATTTTCAGATTATTATTGATATTGATGACCAAGAAAAGACTACCTTCACATGTCCCTTTGGAACATATGCCTATAAACGAATGCCTTTTGGCCTTTGTAATGCTCCTGGAACCTTCCAGCGGTGTATGCTTCATATATTTAGTGACATGGTAGAACGCTTTATGGAAGTTTTCATGGATGATTTTTCTATCTATGGAGACTCCTTCACAGACTGTTTGTCTAACCTGTCTAAGGTTTTGACACGGTGTGAAGAAAAGAGCCTCGTTTTAAACTGGGAAAAGTGTCATTTTATGGTGAAAAAGGGCATAGTACTAGGTCACATTGTATCTAGTGATGGCATCGAAGTAGATAAGGCCAAACTAGATAAGATAGCGACTCTACCTAAACCACGGACTGTCCGTGATATTAGAGCCTTTCTAGGCCATGCAGGTTTTTATAGGCGGTTTATTAAAGACTTCTCGAAAATAGCTTGGCCTTTAACTAATCTGCTTTTGAAAGATGCAATCTTTGATTTTAATTTTAAGCGTATGCAAGCTTTTGAAACTTTAAAAGCCGCCCCTAACCATCGCACACCATTATCTGACCTCCGATTGGTCTAAACCTTTCGAACTCATGTGTGATGCTAGTGACTATGCAGTTGGTGCAGTCTTGGGACAAAAACTAGATAATAAGTCCACTGTTATTTATTATGCTAGTAAAACATTAAACGATGCTCAACGGAATTATTCAACTACCAAAAAAGAATTCTTAGCCGTCATTTATGCTTTAGATAAGTTTTGTCCTTATTTGGTTGGTTCTAAAACCTTAGTTTACACAGACCATGCAGCCCTTAAGAATCTTCTTACGAAGAAGGATGCTAAGTAGAGATTAATTCGATGGATCCTTCTCCTGCAAGAGTTCACATTAGAAATAAAGGACAAAAGAGGGGTCGAAAACGTAGTTGCCGACCACCTATCTAGACTCACAAACGACGATCAGACTGATTCTGAGTCCATACCGGACTCTTTTCCTGATGATCATCTGTATGCCATTTTTTCAGCACCATGGTATACTGACATTGTAAATTATTTAGCGGCTGATGTTATGCCTTATAATTGGTCAAGAAATGAACGTAAGAAGTTCTTGGCCAGAGTTAAGTTATACTCTTTGGGATGAGCCCTATCTTTTTAAGTATTGTGCGGATCAGATTATTATTCGCCGTTGTATTCCCGGTGGGAATACAATGAAGTTCTCTCGTTCGCCATGACAGAAAGTGTGGTGGCCATTTTAGTGGGATGAAAACAACAGCTGCTAAAGTTCTTCAATGTGGATTTTATTGGCCTACCCTTTTAAGGATGCCCAAGTGCATTGCAAGGCGTGTATTAGATTTGCCAACAACTTGGGCGAATCCATGGCGTAATATGATGCCATTAAATCCAATCTTGATAGTAGAAATTTTTGACGTTTGGGGCATTGATTTCATGGGTCCTTTCCTGGTTTCCCACGGTTTCATTTATATTCTAGTTGTTGTGGACTACGTGTCTAAATGGATAGAGGCCCTAGCTTGCCGTAGCAATGACCATAAGACCGTTGTATTTTTTATTAAAGAATATATTTTAAATCGGGTTTGGCATTCGAAAGCCATCATTAGTGATGGTGGAACACATTTTGCAAATGAGTTGTTGCATCCCTAGTGAAAAAGTATGGAGTTACACACAAAGTAGCAACTCCTTATCATCCACAAACTAGCGGACAAGTATAAGTTTCTAATAGGGAAATCAAAAGATTTTAGAAACAAACTGTAAACCCCGATAGGAAAGATCTGGTCAAAGCGTCTATCGAATGCCTTATGGGCGCATTTAACTGCTTTCAAAACTCCTATAGGTATGTCTCCCTTTAGACTTGTATTTGGGAAACCATGTCATTTGCGGTTGAATTAGAGCACCGTGCTACGTAGGCTATAAAAGCCTTAACTTCAATATTGATGAGGCGGTGTCAAACGCAAGTTGCAATTGAATGAGCTTGAAGAAATCCGTAGCGATTCGTACGATCTCGCGAAGGATTATAAAGCTAACATGAAACGTGTTCATGATAAGCATATCTTGCACAAAGAGTTTGTGGTCGGTCAAAAGGTCTTGCTTTACAACTCCCGTCTACATATTTGCCCAGGAAAACTAAAACCGTTTGGTCCGCCCTTTCGTTATGAAGTCACCCCTTACGGGGCAATCACCTTGGTAAATCCAAATGACAATAGTACCTTTCAAGTTAATGGTCAACGGTTAAAACATTTTCACAAACTTCTGTCCCCTGATGTAGAGGAAGTCCTTTTACAGGACCCTGTCTATGAGGACTGACCTTGTCATTTGGTGTACTTCCTTTCACTCCCATATAGTCGTAAGTGCACCATTCAGGTAACCGGGACCTCCCTATAGAGTGTGTGGCTGTAAGTACCGGATCCTAAGTCCACGGTTAACATAATTCACGTTTTCCACTTTTACATGTTTTCTCGGTTTTTGAGTCATGTTCCTCTATGGGGTGAATTATGTATTTATTGTTTTTCGTGTTTCTTATAATAAACTAATAAAAAATAAAATAAAATAAAAAATAAAATAAAAATAAAAATTCTAAAATCATAGAAATAGCAATCCAACAAGTCTTGGGAATCTGACTTTAAACGACCCACGTTTTAAACAAATTTTGTGTTTAAAAATTTGTTTGGGGGTGGGCAGTCGATCTTTCCATCGGGATTGCTCAAACTTTCCATTGGTGTTGCTTAGGCCCATTACTTGTAGTTCAATTGGGTTGACGTAATCTAAAGCTAGAATTCCTTCGTTCGAATAACTTACGTCACACACGCACTTAGAGGCGTTCTTCCACCCTCTTATACGTCACCCATGGTTGGAATTGAGTGTTTTATGGATCATTGGATTGGAAATTCTCTACTGATCATTTCCATAACTCATTCGCCAAAATCGGGCCAGTAACGAAGCGGCAAATTGAATTTGAAATTGCGCAAAAAATCGGAAAATTTCGGAATTCAAATTGGGCTTGGGCCCAAACCGCACGCACGACTGTGCGTCTCCTTCCTTCCCAAACCGCACGCACAGTGTTTCCCTTTCAATCCCGCCAATTACAAGTTAAATCAAACTTTGAAAACCAAAATAAAAAAAAAAATAGAGAGAGAGAAGGAAACCTAACTACACCCACACCAAGATAATCAAAGCCAACTTAAATCTTCTCTAAACCATTACCACCACCACCCCAACTCCGAAAAAACAGCCACCAGTTCAAGTAACCACCGCCACCACCGTGTTTTTAGTAGTTTTTCTTCACACTCGCCTCCCCCACAGTCTACAAAACCATTACTTGTCTAAGAAACTTCAATGGCGCTACGACGTAGAATTTTGCCGGAGCACGCGTTTGCTTCCGACAGTTTCGCGCCATTTTACGACGCGGAGATGATTAAGAGGCATTGGAACGGACTGTGGTACTCGACTGAGGAGTTCTATCACTATGATTTGGTAGAACAGTTTTATAAAAAGCGAGAATTGGAAGGGGATAGGATTTTCATAAAGTTAGGAGGAACGAGGAGGGAAGTAACGAGACAGTTGTTGGCCGAACTGTTAGGAATTACACTTGAAAGCAACCTGGTAATGACAATTCAGGAATCCCAGTATACTGGAGTTCCTGCTTTGATGAAGGATACTGTCCTAGAGTGTGAATACAATCCGACATCTCATTCGTCCCATGATCCACCTCGAGAACCAATCAACGGGTCAGAGCTCGGTGGATTGGTAGGAACGTCCTCAGGAAAGACAAAGTCAGTGATATCGGCCTGTAATGTCTGCACGTTCTCTGGATTTTGCAAACAAATAAGTATAATTTATGCATCCTTGATTTAATGTTTAATGTGATTCGAGGAGTGGGGAAGAGCTTGGCGCCTCTTCCCGTATTGATCACTAAGATCATGCTCTCCTTTAGAGCTGTCGTAAGATCTGCTCCTATTAAGATCAAATTGCATTCTAATGCAAGTATCTATACGGATTGCATCCAAGAGACTTGGCCGTTGTCTAGAGAAAAAATGGTTGAGTCAGAGGATGAAAGGGAAGATATGACATGTTTGGATGAAGATGCATTAGATAATTGTAATTCTAATTTAGAACGCATGCAAGTGTTGCAAACTGCCTTGCGGTGCGTTTATGATATTTGTGGAAATATCCGAGATAGACAGATTGTAGTTCAAAAGAAGCAAGGGAACCTTCAGAGGAGATTTGAAATTCTCGAAGGGGTTCTGGACGATATCTTGTCTAACATGGGGACTATCCACCAGCATCAACAAACCCAGTATGCAGTACTCGGTACTGAGATGAAAGCCCAGCGCTTGTTCCGAATAGAGATGCTACGACGCATGCCACCCGTAGAGGACTGTTTTCAGCCAAGTCCCATTGGGCATGAGCGTCGTCGCCAAAGGACAGATGGTTCAAGCCAATCTCCATCCCAGGGCCCATCATCATCACAGAACTAGGTGTTCACCATCAGTTGTGTTCGCTGTTATTTCATAATTTTGTTTTATTAGTTGGATTTTAATTAAGTAGTTAAATTTAAATAGTAATGTGTTTATTTAATGTTGTTTGGATTTAAATTTTATTTTTAATATAATTGGTTATTTTCGAGTACTGCTTGTTTTATCATTAATCCCACCTTCCCGACTTGTTTGGGGGTGGAAATATTTATACCGAGCATAAGTCGTTATATGATCATCTGCTGTAAAGTTGTATTGGAGGAAAGGTTGATAATTTGGCCGATATCGGCATATCTATAATTTGTGTGGTGGTAGCATGAAATCTATGAGAGTTTAGAAGTTACTATTCTAAATCAAGTATGAAAGATACCAGGATTTATAGAAAATCATGGAAATGGTTTGTTTCCGTTTTCGGGTTTGGAATTTTTCTATTTCCGGAAATTGCCTTCAAACAATTTGGGAACTTCCCGATTCGTTTTGGTAGCTCAGAACCTATTTAAACTCCTTTCTTTCTACACTAACAAACCACACTACACCCCACCATCATCCCGCACCTTCCACTCTAAGTTTTTCTTTCTTTTTGCTCTAAACCCCGGTTTCAGCACTTACGAGCGCGCCTGCGCCCTCTACATTTTCACAAAATTTTTGTCGAGAAGCGACCCGCGCCCAAAACACTGTAAAAGCATTAACACACCTATGTGAGCGCACCCGCGCCCTGCCTTCTGTTAACGCGGGAAATTCCAATTTTCAGAGGGTCAGTCCAGGATTTTTTGGAACTGTTCAAGGAGTAGTTAAGATGACATCTCCTATAGTCATACCTGAACAGTCTTTCGAAGATGTGTTGGGCACCGAGACCTATGGACATTGGTTCCAACACAGGATCCTGCAGTTAGGATGGCGTCATCTACTGGTAAGTGATGACGATTCATATTCACCAGAGCTTACTGCTTATTTCTATGACCATGTTAAATTCTATTGTAATCAGGATGGAGAACAAGAATTCTCCATCGTAGTCGAAGACACGGCACATCAATTCGATAAAAATGTGGTCGCTTTAGTTTCAGGATTACCAATACCTGATCCTGTTCACACATGGGCATATATGACCGATAATGCATATCTTTATGATTATACATATTTCCATGAGTATTATGGGGGAGGGGTATTTCGAGTAATGGACCAGGGGCGATATAGCATTGCCCTTGGTAGCCTTTCCCTAAACATAGGCACCACCATGTTATTCATCCTGATGAATATTTTGGGGGAATGGCAGTTCATTTCTGCGAACAATACTGCTGGTGACATTTTCCTCGCTTTAGGCGGGGGCGTCGCCGATATGACATTCCCCGAAAGTATTAGTCGCTAGTCTTAAGAGAGCCCAAACCATGAGGCGTAAGTATCTTCTTATGCCTGTGTTAGTAAGCCGCATCATGCGTAGTTGTTTACCTGTATGTATTCTGTGCACAATTCACAGATTGGAAAAGGGTTGAAGTCATGAGACCCACCAATCGGGTGGTTCGGTAATGACTTGGCGGGATGGCAGGTGCAGCCTCATTTGGTTGCCCCGTACATCCCATCAGACATGATAACACTTAACAGGTTAGCATTAGTAGATGATAACTGGCGGCAAGCTTGGCAAATTACAATGGACTGGCAGGATGCGAAGGAACCTCGTCTCACTAACGAGGGAAGAGGATGCCTAAAGCGGGGAGATAAGGTAAGTTTTTAGTTTTGTTAGTGTCTGCTTATGTTCCAAGCAATTTCATTCGGTTAACCCCATAATGGGTGGAACTCTTATAGAGTTGCGTCAGTTTTTATTTCCTATATTAGTACGTTCTAACTTTGTTTTGCAGATGTTCCTGAATTTCACACGTTTCAATGGTATTTTTCCTACCCTCTTTATTTACAATACTTTGAGGACAAAGCATGATTCTTGTTTGGGGGGGGGGGGGGGGGGGCATAGAAACACGTGTAATTAAGGCATCTGTTAGGATATAGATATGTATAATATGCATTTGTTTTCTAGTTAAAGTTTCAAAAATTTACAAAAAATATAAATAAATAAGTTTCTGCTATACACTTAGGAATATTGGTATTGTTTTCTTTCTCTATGCTCTTAACAATCTAGAAGTCTCACGTAGCTTTTGCATCAGAATAATTGTTAGAAACTTAGGTTAATATGTAGGTGATAAACGATTAAATTGAATAGCTTACCTACGAAATGAACGATGAACTCAAAACGTAAGTAAACTAAAACTAATTATGATCCTATATGCTTATCAAAGATTTCTACTCTCAATCCTATGAGATATAGTGGAGTAGAGTGATTCGTTCCACTCCTAGTCCTTCCGCATGCTGTGTTATCACATGTAATTACTCTACTTAAGGTCTAATGAGAGATTTACGAAAAGGCAACTAGACTACGATGCAACTACCCACAAGATGCAACTAGTCGGTTATCAAAATAGCTAAGGGAATGCTACGTTGATTCTATGATAAGGAGTTAGAGGGGATTGATTCCACCTCAACTTCGACTTAATCCTATTAACGAATAATTTAATCGTCAGAATCCGAGTTGAACTGCTTCGCAGAACAATTGGTTCTTCCTAATCCCTAATTACACATGGCATTCCTACCAATTCATAACTAGCATGTGAACGATTAAACCCATTCTCATGGTGAACTAATCGTTTCTAGAGTGGAAAGGAAATTACGACGATTCTACGATAGTCGGAATCAAGCTTTCATCAAGGCTTCTCAACCCCCTCTAATGGAGGTTTAGCCGAGAATTATTCCGCAATCATTTCCGATTAAATTTAAACTAAACATGATATAAAGAATTTCAATTTACTAATCTAATTTAAACAATAATTAAAATCTAATTAATAACTAAGAATTGAATAACAAGTAATAAATGAATCAGATCTAACACAAATGTAAATGACAAGAATCGAAATTTAACAACTAGCTATTTTATTAATCAAACTAATTAAGAGTAATGATTCTAATAGTTTAATCTAAAACAAGAATTGGATTTGAAATTAAACTTGATTAAAAACAATTAAATAAAAACTAGATCTAGAAGCTATTTTAATGGCTACTTTTTACTCTAACCTATCTACCATTAACTATCTACCATTAACAAAGAGCTAAGCTTTTGTTTTTATACTTTCAGATCCAAAAATCGTGCATGGGCTTGGAGCCATGTTTTGGGCCAGAGAATCAGGCCCAAAACCCAATTCTTTCAGTCCAAAAAGGCCTCTTCAGCTACAGTTGGCTTCAACAGACTTTTCGTCCACTTCTCCTCCTCTGATTGGATCACGTCTTAGACCATTGGAAAGCTCTTTCCGAGCCGGTCGTTTTGACATAAGGTAGGCCCCATTCTGAGGTCTGAGTCCAAAGATATGGCCTTCGGAAGTTCTGCTGACTTTGTGTGCTGTTTCAGCCCACGTCGACTTTTCAGCTTTTGACCGGGCTTTAGAAAGGCTTTGTCTTCTTGAATCTTGGCCTTTAATCATGGAACTCCTTAGTAACTGACCTTTGCTCCTTTATCTCGCTAAAGTGGCACATTTCTGCACATAATGGACTTTGAAGCCTGAAATGCATAAAAACACGTAATCAGTGTTAACTCTTAATTATTACTCACATAATTGGTCTAAAAGTATGTCTGTTACAGGGTTAAAACTACAGCTTTGGGCTCTTATCAAACCACCCCCAAACAGCATTTTGCTTGTCCTCAAGCAAAGATAAGAAATTATAATAAGTGACCAAAAATGGAGTTCTAACTACTCTCGTTTTCCTGAGTGCGATTGCATTGACCATATGCAACAAGGCCTTAAACCACTAGGAATTCCCTAGTGGACGAGTTATAGCCTCGTGAGAGTTTTCCAATGAAGGTACTCACAAACTTCATCTATACTACAACGACTAAGAAATAAAACTATTGTTTCCTTATTCATACTCTAAATTATCTATACCTCTCATTAGCAATGCATATAGAGTACTCAAGTCAAAACCTAAGCTAATATATGCATAATAATAAATCATCTACAATAAACATATATACAATGAGTAATACTATGAAATGCCTAGCAGGTTCGTTTCTGAAACTCGGAATAACGTCCTTAAGTAGGTTCTCACAATAATAGTCAAGATACAACACTCTGATTTTTCCACTCAAGTTTTAAGCTACTCTAGTGCAGATGTGGGCACACTTTACCTTACAATCTCAATGACAACAAGGAAGCCGGAGTCGACAAAACACATCTGCCACTTACTATCACACTAACCTATTCCTAATTGAGCTAGAGGTCTTTATTAGGTCTTGAGGGGATTAGGAGATGGTTTAAGAAGAAAGGAAATGGATATTCAAAAAGGACAAGTCTGAGATAATAGAGTTTTCATATTATGTAACTTAGAGAAAACCTTGTTATTTTCTTTTGCTTCTATACTTTGTTTCCATCCTTAGCCATATTTTTCTTTTTCTTTTCTTTGGCTTTTGACTCCCTTTTATTCTATTTTTGGAGTTTTTATTTATTTCTATTTTTTTTTTCCTTGGATGGAAACTTCTTTTCTTTATTTTCTGAAGCAATTAACTAACTTTTGTTTACACAAGTTTTTCTCTTCTTCTTTCTTCCTCATTCTATTCTCAGACTTATTCTAAATTGTGTAGGTTGATTTATTTTTTTATTTTGTTTTTGTTTTTGTAACAGGGTAAAGGATTTGTGGTTTATGAAAGGCTAAAGAAAGGCTCAGAGGGGCGACTAGCGGACAATAATTCATAGGTTTGAATTTCTGGCTATATCGATCCAAAGAGGGCCTAAATTCTCGCTTAGGATATGGTTTAGTGATCAAGCAAGTGGACGTGTGATATCTCTATCCGGATTTTACTTCTCCCTTGTGTCATTTCTCAAATGTTTCGCTCATATAAGGCTTTAGGCTATATTCTCACAAGATTTGTAGAATAAGTACTCTAGCCTAGATTTCAGAAACTTTATCGCTAACAATCATCGATACTCATGTAATATATTTATAAATAGATGCAAAGATTATTACCTACATATTAACCTATGTTTCTAAAAAATTATTCGATGCAAAAGCTCATTGAGATTTCTAGATTGTTAAGAGCATAGAGAAGGAAAACAATACCACTATTCCTAAGTGTATAGCATGAACTTATTTATTTATATTTTTGAATTTTAAAATTTTAACTAGAAAACAAATGCATATTAACTTTATCTATATCCTAACGGATGCCTTAATTACACGAAGTTTCTATGCCCCCCAAATAAGAAGCATCGTTGTCCTCAAAGCATTTAAATAAAGAGGGTAAGAAAAATACCATTGATTGAAGCGTGAAATTCAGGGATATCTACAAAAAAAAGTTAGAGCGTACTAATATAGGAAATAAAACCGACTTAACTCTATAATGAAGTTCTACCCATTATGGGGTTAACAAGAATGAAATTGCTTGGGACATAAGCGAGACACTAACTAGAATGAAAACTTACCTTATCTCCCCGTGATTACTCATCATCTTACTCATCCTCTTCTTCCTTAAAGAAGTGAGGTTCCTTTGCGATCTGCCATGCCATGATAATTTGCCGGGCTTCACGCCATTTATCATCTATTATTGCTAACCTATTAAGAGCCACTTTGGTCGATGGGGTGTAGGGTGCAACCTGATGAGGTTGTATCCTCCACCTTTTGCCAAGTCATTACACGGAAGGATCGAATAATACTATTGGTGGGTCGCATGCGTCGACCGTAATCCAATCCGTGAAAGCGTGTACAAAAACAGGGGAAAGAAACATAGCATAATACGGGAAACTAGAACAGGCATAAGAAGGAACTTATGCCTCATGCTATGGGATCGAGCTAAACTAGACATCAAGGTTCGGGGAAGGTCATGACACATACGTCCTGTGGCTAAAGCAAGGAAAACGCTGCAAGTGGCATCATTCACAGAAGAAAAATGCCATTCCCCTAAAATGTTTAGCATGATCCAAAACATAACAGTTCCTATGTTCATGGACAGGCTACCAAAAGTGACCTTATAGTCCCCTTGGTCCTCGATACGGAAATTGTCTGCGCCGTACGACTCATGCAAGAACTCGTAAGTGTAGACATACATATTATCTACCCAATAGCACCATGGGTCTTGTATTTCAGTGGGCATAGCAAGTCCAAGAACAAATGCTAGCAAGAACCTGGTAATTTCCATTGGTTCATTATCAATGTTGATGGAGAACACTTGTTCTCCATCTGGTCTTTCAAAGAAAATGCAGTTATCGTAAAAATAAGATGCTAGTGTTGGAGAATAAAGTGCATCAGGTCTTACCATAAGCGGCTCCCAGCCAACGTATGTGATCGCCTCGCGAAACCAAGCACCATAAGTAGTGTTTTGGAACAAATCTTCGAAAGACTGTTCCGGTATCAGTGTTGGAGATGTCATCTCAAAATTACGCTCTAGAATAGCTATGAATGATCCAGATACTACCCGCAGAAAACTGGAAATTTTTATGTCCACGGAAGTCGGTAGCTGAGTGCGCTCGATAGAAGTATGAAAAGTCGCTCTAAATAGTTGGAATTTCCAGTGTTTGAGCGCGTGGTCGCTCTCAGCTTAAAAGCGAAAGTCTTTCGACAAAAATTCAGAAAAAAAATATGTAGATGCGAGCGCGCTCTGTGAGGGCTGAAAAGCTTCGGAGTTCTTGAAACTTCGGAAAATGAGCCGAAACGTGGGAATCGTGGGAGTGAAAGGTGAGTGATGGAGTTTAGGTGTAGTGTGAGTTGTGAGTGTAGAATGTATGAAGTTTATATAGGTTTTAAGTTGCTAAAACGGATCGGGAAGTTGCCAAAACTAATTACGGCAGTTTTCGGAAATCCTAAAATTTCCAAACCCGAAAACGGAAACAACTCATTATCTTGATTCTAATTCAAACCTAGTATCTTTTAGGTTGAATTTATGATAGAATCTACCTATTTAATCTAGATTTCATCCTACCCTTATAATTATTCCTGGATATGCCTAAACGGCCATATTTTCACCTTGACTCCGCAATAAATTCTAACACGAGGGTTATATAAAAATCATGCTTGAATAGATAAAACCACCCCCAAACAATTTGGGAAGGTGGGATCAATATGAGACAACCAGGCATAATAAAAATAACCGCATTATATTAAAATTTTCATTCGGAGTACATTTCACTACAAAATTCAAATTACGGAAATAAAACTTACATTAAAATAAATAACAATAATGAAACTACAAATAAACATAAAAACATCAAACGATGCTATCCCTAACTACTCCGGTACTGGTAGCGGAGGGCACACGGTCCGGAGACTGCTCCTGGGCTCCTGATGGGCCAGCACCATTCGTCCTTCGGCGACGACGCTCGTGCCTCGATGGTGTGTCCTCAGAAGGAGAGTCCCCGTGAGGTGGGAATCGTGTAAGCATCTCTTCCCGGAACTGGCGCTGAGCTTCTAGCTCGGCCCTCATCTGTTCCCACCTCTCCTCTCTCTGGGTACGGACCTCGGTTATGATGCATCGTTGCCTGTCGAGTCGGAGGTCTTCGCAGATAGTGTTGAGCTTAAGCGATGCCACGATGAATCACATCCATGCGTTACGCATCGACCCGACACCTCTCCAAGGCATCCGCATCAAAACACGTCAAATCCTCCTCATCCTCCGAGGCATTCTGATTTCCCCCAGCCTCCTCGGCATTCTCCTCTCGACCAGCCTCTTCTTCTTCTTCTCTATCCTCAGCCAACCTCCACACTCGTTAGACACACTCCCTATAGATGTGCGGGTTACGGTGTAGGGTGATGTAAGTCCTATCAGTCGCCTGAGCTGCTCTCAACTTCAACATGATCTTGGTTATCAACACAGGGAGAGGGGCAACAGACTTCCCTACTCCCCTAATCATGCTAAGTAGAAACTCCAAGATACAGAACTTGTACTTCTGCTCCTGGAGTATCCATAAGATATGGAAGCAGTTCAGGCCGATGTCACTGACCTTCTCTTTCCCCAGGACGTTCCGACAAATCCACTGAGCTGCAGCCAGCTGGTTGGTCCTAAGGGAAGCCTGTCGGACACAATGCGATCTCGCATTGTAGTCCCCTCCAATAACTGTCTCGTTCATCAATGGCTCTACCCCATTATGTTGGGACTCTGCGGTGGTGACATCGGATGGATTCTAGGCGGATGCCTAGAATCTCGATAACAACCAGTCGTCACTTCCTTCCTCCTCTTTGCCACCACAACAAAAATCCTAGTCCCTTCCAACTCCCTCGTATTGTAGAACCGTCTGACTAAGTCCTCGTGGTAATAGGCTTCAGTCGAGTATCACAAGCTATTCCAATCTCGACTGATCATTTTGTCACCGTAGAACGGCGCGAAGTGGTCACCGGTAAAAGCTTGCTCCGGAAAAATTCGGCGTTGTTGAGCCATTGGAAGTTTGGAATGTAGTGGGGGTTTAAATGGGATGTGGTGGTGGGATTTAAATCGACCAACTGAAGCAACAGTGGTGGTGGTGGAGTGGTGGCGCGGCAGCACTAAAATTTGGAGTTTTCGGTGGTTTTTGGTGATGTAAATCGGTGGGGGTTGTGGTGGGAAGCTTTTAGGTTAGATTTGAAATCGATTTGAATTGGGGGCGTGGGTTAATTTAGGTTTTCTTTTTATTTTATTTTATTTTATTTTTGTTTGTTTGAAGCTTTTGGGCGTTAATGGCGGTATGGAGAAGAAGATCGCGACTGTTGGCTAAGGTAAGGGTGCGGTCGCGCTGTCGGTGGGCGCGGGTTGGGCCCAAGCCCAAATTGAAATTTTTGAATTTTTTCGATTTTTCTCGAAACTTCAAATCAAAATTGCCGCTTCGTTACCGGTCCGATTTTTGCGAATGAGATATGGAAATGATCAGGACAGAATTTCCAATCCAATGATCCATAAAACACTCTATATTACAACGGAGCTTAGAAAATTTGTTTTTAGCAGTGGGTCTTTTAAAGTCAGATTCCCGAGACTTCCTATATTACTATGTTTATTCTTTAATATATATATATATATATTTATTTTTAATTTTAAAAAGAAAACAATAAACAAGAAAGACATAATTCACCCCATAGAGAAACATGACTCAAAAATCCGAGAAAACATACAAGAGTGGAAAATGTCAATTATGTTTAAACGTGGACTTAGGATCCGGTACTTACAGCCACACACTCCATAGAGAGGGCCCGGTTACCTTAATGGTGCACTCACCAATATATGGAAATGAAAGGAAATGCACTAAATACAAAAGTTGAGTCATTTATAGTCAGATACTCGAGACTTTATCTAAACGTATGTATGAACATGCAGTTTACCATATATCAACAACCGAAATAGTTATGGATCATTCCATAAATAAATATCACAGAAAACATATCCAAACACAATCAAGCACCAATATTTCCTATGACGCAACCTAGTGAAATGAAAGCGAAGTCGGATAACCCTATTACGTAACCTAGCATGCACCTTCTTTTTCATTTTTGAATGAGTGGGTGTTCTAGTAAATAAGTGTGGAAAAGTGAATGGTTGTGGAGAATATGGTGGATATGGATAAGTTGTAGAAAGACAGCCTGTAAACAATGAAGATGTGGTTTTAGCACAAAACTCATTCATTGTGTGTGTAGGGATTGTCTAAAGTCTGAAAATGAAGGTGTCAAATGGGTTGTCCTTCTGAAGTATTTGTTTACTAGGTCGATTTAAAAAATTATGGAGCACAGGGGAAACAAAAGGATTGAGTGCAACCTCAAGATTCCTTTCAAAGGGTGGAAGGAGGGGAATCGAGGTGGTTGTTGTGCAAAGTAGTTCTTGATAGGGTGAATCATCACCTGCTCTAAGAAACTCATTGAATTGCTCATCTAGATTGGTCATATCCACGTTACTATGATAGTCCTCTATATCTTTGAGAAAGTCATCTATCTCCTCCTCATCCGTAATATGTGTATCGACTAATGTAGGGATGGAAATGTTGGAGTCTGATCTTCCAAAGGAAAGAAATTTGGGCATATGATTATCAGGGAACGTGTTGTTGAAATAATCTCGAGCAAAGCTCTCGATCATGCTAACCTCTCCATCCATAGACGAATCGGGTAATTGTGTCTTTGTTTTAAAAACATTGACTTCAACAGCAAGATGGCCAAAAGACATGGACATTGAACCATCACGGCAATTAATGAGCACATTGGTAGTTGCCAGAAAAGGACGCCCTAAGATGATCGGGATAGAGTCGTTAACGACTTCTGTGTCGAGAATGACAAAATCAGCCGGATAGTAAAAATCCTGAATTTTTACCAGAACATTTTCGATGACACCCTTAGGATACTTAATAGACCGATCAGCTAATTGCAACGTCATTTTAGTGGGTTGTAGCTCCTCTAGACCTATTTGTCTATACAAATAAAATGGGAGTAAGTTAACACTAGCCCCCAGGTCTAATAACGCGGTCGTTGTATAAGAATCTCCTAAAGTGCATTGTACCGTAGGACGACCAGGGTCCTTGTACTTAACAATTCCATTATGTTCAGATAGAGTTGGGAATTGTTTACATTTAAAAAGCGTCTTTTGGTATATTGGTCTTACGCCTAGTAGTAGTACAATTCCTTAAGAAACTTAGCATGGTGTGGTAGCTTTTTATAGCTCGAGGAAGGGAAGGTTTATAGTTAGATTCTTGAAAATATCCCTAATCTCCTCATAATTTGCATCCCTAGTTAACATGGCTAATTTTTGTGGAAAGCGGTGGTTTTCGTCTATATTTAGCAATGGTATTACCCGGATGTTTAACCGTGGCTTCTGTTTCTTAGGTTTTGTTGTAATCGGTACCTCTACAGTGGGTAGGCTCTTGAGGTTTCTATTTAGGTATCTAGTAATATAGCGGTGTAGGGGCTCTTGGTGGGGGTAACTATAGGCATAGTGACTTTGTTATCAACCACTCTGCCGGAAGCAGAGTGGTGATGGCCTTTAGCTCACCTACATTTTCATACTCATTACTAGTATTATCGGTTACCTCAAAGGCTGTATTTGTTGTTTTAGGATTAGGTATTTCGTGACCTGGCAACACACCTTTGGGTTGGGCTTTATCTTAAGCCAACTGTTTGGTTAAATTATTAACGGATTGTAGAAGCTGTTAGTTAGATTGAGCCATGGTTTGGAAAAGTTTATGTCTCACTTGTATGAAGGTGTCAAGACGATCCGGTTGTGTGGGTGTAGTAGTCACGGGTGGTGTGACTGGAACTATTTCACATGAATTATTTATGGGTGGATTTTGATAGTTATTATTTACTGGAACGATACCTCTATTAGCATTATAATTATTATAACTACCCTGACTTTGTGCTTGACCTTGAAGAGGTTGCACTTGGTTGTTATAATTATTAAAATTACCCGACCACCGCCCTTGTCGTAGTGGGGCTTGGTTAAAGCCGCGTGCGCGTGGGCCTAACATATTGATTATTGTACCCCTTGAGGTGTGACGTTTTGGTTATTTCTCCAACCGAAGTTGGGATTTTGTCTCAAGGGGTTAGGTTCACTATTAATGGAACAAGCCCGTTCATAGGCAATAGACAAGTGTGAGCGGGGATGCTCGGGGCTCAACGAAACTACATGGATTTGAATTTATATTCATGACGGGGATTGGCTTTTGTTGTACAGAAATGGCCTCTACCTTTTTGTGAGGGATTCAATTAGAGTTTTAAGCTCGGGATCTGATTTAACCTCAAACATCTTGGTAGCCTTAAGCTGTTGAAGAAGAACTAGCGGCGGGCGAGTAATCGTCACTACCCCCAATTATTATTACGTTTAGTCGATCTTCCAAAATTTATATGCCTCTCGAGGCTCCTTTACTTAAGAAACTACCCCATTCATTATGTCTAGGACTTCTTTATGGTGGTGTAGAAGTCCTTTGAAAAGGCACGAACTAACGTGTCTTTTCGCTAAATTATGATGTGGACACTCTATAAGGAGATCGGTGAAAACGATTCCAAGCCTCTGAAAATGATTCATGAGGATTTTGTCGAAAGAAATGAATCTTGGAAAGCATCTCATCCGTCTTTAGGGGTGGGTAAAAATGTTCCCATAAATTTGAACAAGTTTAGCCCACGAGTCCACGAATTAGGCGTTTGGGCGAGTTAACTAAGACGCCTTTATCGGCTAAGGTGAAAGGGAATACCCTGAGTTTAATTTGTTCCGCACCAACCGTAGGATGGTGGAATGTTGTAAGGACTTGTTCAATCCTACGCATGTGCTGATAAGGTTTTTCATGGTCTAATCCATGAAAAACGGGTAACAAATTAAAAATATTTGGGGGGATTCGGAAATCCCCCACTGGGTCTGCTAGAACGATGCAAGATTTGGGGCTATCGCTCAAGGCTTTGTAGAAGTCAGAGAGAGGAGTCTCTTCTTCGGGCATTGTGTCGTGATGTGTGTGAAATAGTAGCTAGAGGTGTAGTGGGTGGTATACTAGATAGACTTGTTTGTTGACGTTGTTGTGTAATTACGTTCTGTGTTTTTGTTCGGCCAGACCTTAATCTCATACAAGGCTAAAACCAAACTTACCTAACACATCAACACTCCAAACAATTCTGATATACTAGTATAAACCTCTAACAGGAGATGCGAGGTGTGGAAGAAAGGAATACCTGATTGCATCCTTGCTTCACTTATGAATAGCGTCTTGTTTACGCGTGTTCAGTGTATATAACAGGTTAGAACACTGAAAAATTTGAAAAATCAAAGTTCGAATCAAAACTGTCAAAATCCGAAAAAATTTGCTAAGGGCGCGGGTCGCGCTCGCATAGGGCGCGGGCGCGCTCCGTGTAACTTGGTATTCCAGAGTTTAAGGGCGGGTCGCGCTCTTGCTCCAGGCTATAGGGTGCAGGTGCGCTCTGCTAGGGCGCGGTCGCGCTCAGTGTTATTTTGTCGGAACTTTCCAACGTTGAATCGGATAACCACAGTATGAATCAAACACTGGTGGGTGGGTGAAATGGGACTTTAAGAAAAGTACTAACACTACGAAAACAATACAAAAGTGAAACTAAGATGGCAGCAGCGCCATTTGATAAAACATAAAATTGATTAGTTTACCTACAAAATGAACGATGAAACTCAAAACGTAAGTAAACTAAAACTAGATTATGTGCCTCTATGCTTATCAAAGATTTCTACTCTCAATCCTATGAGATATAGTGGAGTAGAGTTATTCGTTCCACTCCTAGTCCTTCCACATGTTGTGTTATCACGTGTAATTACTCTACTTAAGGTCTAATGAGAGATTTACGAAAAGGCAACTAGACTACGATGCAACTACCCACAAGATGCAACTAGTCGGTTATCAAAATAACTAAGGGAATGCTACGTTGATTCTATGATAAGCAATTAGAGGGGGATTGATTCCACCTCAACTCGACTTAATCCTATTAACGAATTAATTAAGTAATCTAAATTGAACTGCCTTGCGCGAGAACAATTTGGTTCTTCCTAATCCCTAATTACACATGGCATTCCTACCAATTCATAACTAGCATGTGAACGATTAAACCCATTCTCATGGTGAACTAATCGTTTCTAGAGTGGAAAGGAAATTACGACGATTCTACGATAGTCGGAATCAAGCTTTCATCAAGGCTTCTCAAACCCCTCTAATGGAGGTTTAGCCGAGAATCATTCCGCAATCATTTCCGATTAAATTTAAACTAAACATGATATAAAGAATTTCAATTTACTAATCTAATTTAAACAATAATTAAAATCTAATTAATAACTAAGAATTGAATAACAAGTAATAAATGAATCAAATCTAACACAAATGTAAATGACAAGAATCGAAATTTAACAACTAGCTATTTTATTAATCAAACTAATTAAGAGTAATGATTCTAATAGTTTAATCTAAAACAAGAATTGGATTTGAAATTAAACTTGATTAAAAACAATTAAATAAAAACTAGATCTAGAAGCTATTTTAATGGCTACTTTTTACTCTAACCTATCTACCATTAACTCTCTACCATTAACAAAGAGCTAAGCTTTTGTTTTTATACTTTCAGATCCAAAAATCGTGCATGGGCTTGGAGCCATGTTTTGGGCCAGAGAATCAGGCCCAAAACCCAATTCTTTCAGTCCAAAAAGGCCTCTTCAGCTGCAGTTGACTTCAACAGACTTTTCATCCACTTTTGCTCTTCTGATTGGATCACAACTTAGACCATTGGAAAGCTCTTTCCGAGCCGGTCGTTTTGACATAAGGTAGGCCCCATTCCGAGGTCTGAGTCCAAAGATATGGCCTTCGGAAGTTCTGCTGACTTTGTATGCTGTTTCTGCTCACGTCGACTTTTCAGCTTTTGACCGGGCTTTAGAAAGGCTTTGTCTTCTTGAATCTTGACCTTTAATCACGGAACTCCTTAGTAACCGACCTTTGCTCCTTTATCTCGCTAAAGTGGCACATTTCTGCACATAATGGACTTTGAAGCCTGAAATGCATAAAAACACGTAATCAATGTTAACTCTTAATTATTACTCACATAATTGGTCTAAAAGTATGTCTGTTACAGGGTTAAAACTACAGTTTTGGGCTCTTATCAGTAGGTAATAATCTTTGCAGCTATCTATAAATATATTACATGAGTATCTATGATTGTTTAAGTTTCAAAATCTAGGCTAGAGTACTTATTCTACAAATCTGTGAGAATATAGCTAAATGTTAAACATTTGAGAAATGACACAAGGGAGAAGTAAAATCCGGATAGAGAAATCACCGTCCACTTGCTTGATCACTATGCCATATCCTAAGCGAGAATTTTAGGCCTCTTTGGATCGATATAAAGAAATTCAAACCTATGAATTATTTTCCGGTTAGTAAGCCCCTTTGAGCCTTTCTTTAGCCTTTCATAACCCACAAATCCTTACCTGTTACAAAACAAAACAAAATAAAAAATTCAACTTACCCAATATAGAATAAGTCGAGAATAGAATGAGTGAAGAAGAAGAAGAAAAACCCGTAAAACAGAAATTAGTAGTTGCTCCAGAAAAAGAAAAGAAGTTTCCATCCAAGGAAAAGAAAAAAAAATAGAAATAAATCAAAACTCCAAAAAATAGAATAAAAGGGAGTCAAAAGCCAAAGAAAAGAAAAAGAAAAATATGGATAAGGATGGAAACAAAGTATAGAAACAAAAGAAAATAACAAGGTTTTCTCTAAGTTACATAATATGAAGACTCTATTATCTCAGACTTGTCCTTTTGAATATCCATTTCCTTCCTTCTTAAACCATCTCCTAATCCCCGCAACACCTAATAAAGACTTCTAGCTCAATTAGGATTAGGTTAGTGTGATAGTAAGTGGCAGATGTGTTTGATCGACTCCGGCTTCCTTGTTTGTCATTGAGATTGTAAGGTAAAGTGTGCCCACTGCACATTAGAGTAGCGAAACTTGAGCGGAAAAATCAGAGTGGTTTTTGTCTTGACATTTATGTGAGGACCTACTTAAGGACGCTATTCCAAGTTTCAGAAACGAACCTGCTAGGCATTTCATAGTATTAGTCGTAGTATTTATATTTGTATCATAGATGATTGATTATTATGCATGTATTAGCTTAGGGTTTTGACTTAGTTATTCTTATTCAGTTGCTAGTGAGATGTATAGATAGTTGGGACATGAATGAGGAAACAATAGTTTTATTTCCTAGTCATTGTAGTATAGTTGAAGTTTGTGAGTACCTTCACTAGAAAACTCTCACGAGGCTATAACTCGTCCACTAGGGAATTCCTAGTGGTTTAAGGCCTTGTTGCATATGGTCAATGCAATCGCACTCAGCGAAACGAGAGTAGATAGAACTCCATTTTTGGTCACTTATTCTAATTTCTCATCTTTGCTTGAGGACAAGCAAAATGCTGTTTGGGGTTGGTTTGATAAGAGCCCAAAACTGTAGTTTTAACCCTATAACAGTCATACATTTAGACCAATTATGTGAGTAATAATTAAGAGTTAACACTGATTACGTGTTTTTATGCATTTCAGGTTTCAAAGTCCATTATGTGCAGAAATGTGCCACTTTAGCGAGATAAAAGAGCTAAGGTCGGTTACTAAGGAGTTCTATGATTAAAGGCCAAGATTCAAGAAGACAAAGCCTTTCTAAAGCCCGGTCAAAAGCTGAAAAGTCGATGCGGGCTGAAATAGCACACAAGTCAGCAGAACTTCCGAAAGCCGTATATTTGGACTCAGACCTCGGAATTGGGCCTACCTTATGTCAAAACGACCGATTCGGAAAGAGATTTCCAATGGTTTAAGCCTTGACCCAATCAGAGGAGCAGAAGTGGATGAAAAGTCTGTTGAAGCCAACTGCAGCTGAAGAGGCCTTTTTGGACTGAAAGAATTGGGTTTTGGGCCTGATTCTCTGGCCCAAAACACGGCTCCAAGCCCATGCACGATTTTTGGATCTAGACATATAAAAACCAAAGCTTAGCTCTTTGTTAATGGTAGCTAGTTAGACTTAAAAAATATAGATAATTCTAGATCTAGTTTAATTAATTAAATTAAGTTTTAGTTCCATTTTCAATTCTTGTTTTAGATTAAGTCTTTGAATCATTGTTCTTGATTGATTAGATAAATAAAATAGTTATTTTATCAATTTCGAATTGTGTTATTTCAATATATTAGATCTAGTTTTAATTATTGTTGGTTACCATTTCTTAGTTGTTAATTAGAATTTAATTATCGTTTAGTTTAGATTAGTAAATTTCGAATCTTGATAATATGTTTAGTTTAGATTCATATGGGAATGATTGCGGAATGATTCAAGGCTAAAACCTCCATTAGAGGGGTTGATGAAGCCTTGATGAAAACTTAGTGGTATAGTGTAGAAGCATTGTAGAATCTATTCTAATCTAGAAGGTCGTGATTAAGCCATGAGAATGGGTGGGGCGACCTCACATGCTAGTTAGTACTCGGTAGAAATGCCATGAACACTAGGGATTAGAACTCAAATTTCTTGCCGTAAGAACGTAAGAATCGAGATACAAGAATCTATGCTAGGCTATTAAGTTGGATTCGAGGTAGATTCAATTCCCCTCTAATCCTTTATCTAGATTCAAAACAATCATATTTCCATAGCATTCGTAGTTAGATTCAACATAATCAATTTCATATAGGTATCGTAGTATAACACACCTTCGTAAAGCTCTCATTAGACTTAAAAACGGCTAATTAGATTAGAAAACAATTCCATGCTAGAGCACTAGGAGTGGAACGAACTTCCTACTCCACTATATCTCATAGGATTGAGAGTAGAGAAATCTTTGATAAGTCTAAGGATCATAAATAGTTTTAGTTTACTTACGTTTTGAGTTTCATCGTTCATTTCGTAGGTAAGCTATTCAATTTCATCTTTATCAAACAACATTCGTCTCGACACAGTCACGATGAATCTTCGTCATTTTCTTCTCGTTCCGTTCATTCCCATAGGCGTCATCGCGTCTATGATTATGAGCCAGTTTATATGCATCTGATGACTCCTCAACGTGTCAGAGAAATGATTAAAAAAGACTTTCTTGATAGTGATCATTTTGAATTGACACTAGAGAATCTTGTAGTTAAAGATGGTATTTTGGACAAATTTTCTCTCGCCGTGTAAAGGGCTACTCATAGCAAGGATTTCAAACAACTTGAGTTTGATCAATATGATGATGTCGATTGATGCTCTATGCTTCATGTGATTAATTTCACGAACAAACTGGTTTTATTGGGAGGTGATGATGCTTTCAAATGCAAACTTTTCCCTTCTATATTAAAAGGAGAAGTGTTGGTATAGTTTAGCGAATTACCCCGCGATCTATTTGTCGGTTCAAGGACTTAACCAAAAAGTTTTCGAAGTGTTTTCATCATAATCTAAAACGTCCAAATTGTGTCCAGGTTCTTTTCAACATCAAGCAACAACATAATGAAACTCTCCGTAGTTTTGTCACTCATTTCTGCCAAGCTGTAGCTGAGATTTTCGAGCAGTCCGGTCTAATGGTGGTCTACACTTTTAAAGAAGCTATCTTGTTTGATAAAGATGGGTTATACAACTCTATTGTTCGGGACATTCCATCTTTCCGACGTATGTTATACCAGCGAGTTCAATAATTTATCAATGTTGAGGACAACACGGCTGCTCGAACTTCTCATGACAAAGATAATTAAGGAAATAATTTCAATGATCAGTGAAACAAATAGAATAATCTAACTTTTGATCAACCTCAACCCGATTAGAAGCCTCCTTATAAGAAAGAAGACACCATGAGCAGGACCGGAAAGCCTTTTAATGATTTTGAATTAACTCCGCTTAATACTAAATATGTCGTAGTTTACGACAAAATCAAAGATAAAGGTCTGCTCACTCTGCCGTTTCCCCTGCGCGAGGACACTAAAACAACTCGTGATAAATCTTTATGGTGCAAATTTCATAATGATTATTATAGTCATGGGACTGAGAACTGTCGATCTTTGAGGGGAAGAATTGAAAAGCTTGTGTAGAATGGGAAACTTGATCAATATGTGTAGAAAAAAGTGACAACTCAAGATTTAACTATAACAGAAAACAATGTCATTAAGGTTAGTCATGTCGTCATTGATTCATTGTCTAATACCCAGCAGAAAAATGCTCATCGTTCTAAAGTCAAATATCTTTCTAATTTTTACGAAGTCAACGGGATCAATTTCGTTGAAAGGTTTCCGCATGGAGACTATTGAAGACGAGTCGTTGTGTTTCACTGACCAAGATCTAATGGGAGTGCATGTTCCTCATTATGATGTTGTTGTCATAACTACATATATCAGCTGTATGCGTGTACAACATATAATGATCAACACTGGTAGTTCAGCTAACGTCATGTTTCCTGGGTGTTATCGCAGTATTCCTTTTATTGATAACTTGGTCACTACTATAAATGCACCTATCATTGGTTTTGATGGTACCGCTACTCATTGCGTTGGGAAGGTTTCTCTCACGGTTATTCTTATAAAATAGGAAGTCAATATTGATTTCCTATTGATGGATTGTAAATCCCCTTACAATGTCATCCTTGGTCACGATTGGATTCATTACATGCAAAATGTCTTATCAACATATCATCAAGCAGTCAAGTTCTCATTCAATGGTAAAGTTTATAAAGTGCGCAGTGAACAACTTGCATCTCTAATTCTCCATAACAATGTTCTCGATGATTATAATAAGCATGAAGTTGTTGGATGAACTATTCTTAGTTCTAACGCAGTCAAATAGCAATTACAGCATCTGGGACCTTCATTTTACTCTACACCATTGATCCATTTTTAGAAGTTCAAATTGGCCAACTCCCTGAAGAGAAAACTTTTATTTCGGCCGAGCTTCCAGAAGCGGAGCAACAAGAGCTTATTTTGTTATTAAGGAAGAATAGTCATGTTATTGCTTAGCAAATAGAGCAAATGCTTGGTATAGATCCTTCTGTGGCTTGTCATAAACTCGATATTGATCCCAATGCAAAGCTGGTTAGACAAAAGCCCCGAAGGATAGCCCCCGATAAAAAGATGAAGGTGAAAGAAGAAATCGACCGTCTCTTGTCTGTTAATTTTATAAGACTTGTGACTTATCCAAAATGGCTGACAAATGTAGTCGTAGTGCCTAAAAAGAATGGAAAATTAGGGGTTTGTACCGATTTCATGAATCTCAATAAAGTATGCCTAATTTATCTGTATCCATTGCCTCATATATTTGAAATGGTCGATGCAGCATCTGGTTTTCAGTGTTTGTCTTTTATGGATGCTTATTTTGGTTACCATTAGATTCCGTTATTCATTGAGGACCAAGAGTTCATTGCATTCATTATAGACCAAGGAATTTACTGTTGCCAAGTAATGCCTTTCGGTCTGAAAAACGTTGAAGCCACATATCAAAAGCTAGTCAACACCATTTTTTTTTTATCCACTTGGAAAAATAGTCGAAGCATACATCGACGACATGGTTGTAAAGTTTACAGAAGCACCTGATCATCTTACTGCTTTGCAAGCTGTTTTCGACCGACTCTCCAATTCAACATGCGTTTGAATCCGGCTAAGTGTTCTTTCAGTTTGTTATCTGGCAAATTCTTAGGTTACATAATGACTAGACGTGGAATTGAAGCAAATCCAGATCAGATTCGGTCTATCCTTGAAATGCCTTCTCTAACGTTAAAGAAAGAGATTCAACGACTTACAGGACGCTTAGCTGCCCTAAATCGCTTTATCACTTGGTATCACTACTAAAAAAATGACTTGTGATGACGGCTTTTAGCCGTCATGAAACAGGTTTAATGACATTTTTTCATTAAAAAAACCACCGTCATTATAGAGCCCGTCATAAAAGTTAACCAAAAGCGTCATAATTTTGATGACGGTTCTAGAGAAGCTGACATCAAAACTCGAATTTAATATGACAAAAACTCATTTATAAACGTCATAACTGGATCCTTTTGCATGACATGTTTTACTTAACCGTCATAATTTATTAGAAAAAGTGTCAAAAAATAAACCTTCATTTTTTTATTGTTTTTATTTAAATGTCATCCCGATAAACAAAAGCGTCAAGAAATTAACACTAAAACTGTCAAGAATTGGTATGCCACACGGCTAGTTCTTTGGAAGCCGTCATAACTCCTTTTTTTTTTTTTTTTTTTTTCCTGTAAATCTGAAAATTCCTATAAACCAATACATTCCGACACCACCAATACATTCAGACACTTGACAGCTAGAGTCCATTACGGAAACAAGAATCATACTTTTATTACTAACATAAATCATTCCAAGAACTTGTTCATATTACATGATTTATTCACGGAGAAAAAAATTAAATAACTTAAGCACTTGATTCAAAATCAAGTCTCATAATCCAACAACAATGTAATTTACATAACCCATCCAACAAATTGCTAATCAACCGATCCATCTCAAACAAACTTAATTGAGCTACCGTGTTATCTCACTTATAACCTAAAAAACAATATGAAAAAGAATGTGTTAGTTTGTTTAATAAATAAACTAAAAATATAATCATATAACAACTTTTACACAGTATTAAAAAAAATACACAAACAATGTGTTAGCACACTAAGTCAATAACTACTAAACGAAAGAGATACAATCAACTATAACAGAGAATCATATTGGTTAAGCCCCAAATAACGTACACCACTGTAGGATATATCTGATATGTACTAACTAGCCGAAGCACTAAAAGGTATAGGCTACCACTCGAAAAAAGGGAACTCAATCGCTAAAGCAAAGAATATAGGCAAAACCCGGAGGATACTTAAACATGAACCTCATTCTCCTATCTTAGGCCTTTAGGTGGCATAAAAGCCTTGAAGCGGCGGCTACGCGATTCGACTCACCATTATTAGATTAGGCCTCTTTGTATGTGCATTACCCTACTTCCTTAATCCAAATAGCCATAGGAGAAGCCGAGCTAGCTAACCTAAGTCCGTAGCTAAAGTTCTCAAACAAGAGTTCCATTCCCCTTACTCGTATTGCAGGCAAATCCGTTACTAGTAGTTCGGGTTAGACCACTTGCTCTTGAACAGTTAATCCGGGCCTTTCACTCATATCAACTACCTTAGGTGCTACCTCATTACCATTGGATGGTATACTCCAATCAAAGCCCTGGATCAACAAAGCCAACAACTTTGTAGGAACAACTTGAGCGACCAATGCCCGCTGGACACCCCCTTCTTCCGGATCCAAATGGCAAAATATTAAAATGTTGGCCTCTAACATCAACCATACTTGCATTTTCATTACACGGGCCTTGAGACATGAACCTTTCGAGGTTGGAACTTAAGTGGGTTTTCAAGTTTTAGGATCTCTACAAATAGACCAATTATTTATGAAAAGAATGGACTTTCTTTGGTATGTCATAGCCCAGCAACTTTGCAATCTTCTGTTGATTCTCTTTCAAATATAGGAATTGGTGGGTGAAGTCTAAGTGTTTCTTTGAATATTGCTTGCAAATAAGGTAAATTTGCAATATCAGATTTCTTAACCAACCTGTTTTTGCCCACAACTGAATCTATCTCTTCTTTTGCTTTTTCCATAAGTGCAGGATTATTAACTAGTTCGACATTGCCCATTCCACAACAATCCCGGATGTATCGGTTGCATTTGTAAGAAAGTCCTACGGGGAAAAAAACACATAAAACAAAGATTGAGTTAAGGGACGAGAAAGTAAATTTGCAGGTGTTAAAGGAGGTTACACACATTACTTTGACCAAACACTAACAAAGCCCATTATCAGTTGCATTTACCATACTTGTGATAACAAGTTGGACAATTTACCTAGCGAAGCAACAAACAATATTCTTTGCTAAAACAACTAAAATCTAGTAGATTAGTAATATACCATGTACAAGTGATTGATGTTGGAGTTATGGAGTGTGTATATTGGATTATTGGTACATGTTGAAGTGATTAATTATTATGAGAATGAGAATGCTTATGTAAAAAAAACAATGAAAATGAAGAAAGGTCGAGTAACTTTACGAACATGAGCGCCTTAATATTAGCTCACGGTCAATTTGATTTTTCGAGCTCATCATCCTCGATAGATCAAGTAACATGTCTAGAAAATCCTTGCTACTCTTCTCCACTTTCGTCCTTCTAACTTGTTCACGCTCCTTGATAATTTTTTTCAAGTAAAGTATCAAATCTGAACTGAATATTCATGGCTCTCTTTTTAATTCCTTGCACATCAATATGTCGCAAAAACCAAATAAAATCGGATAAGTTAAACGTCGCGAATGATCTCCGTGGCCTCTCGGACTACACTTCTAATCCCCTTGCCCCATTCATCCTCTCGGAACACCTAAAGCCCAACATCATCCTAGAAATTATATTGTTGAAACTTTGGCAACTTCTTCAAGGGATGCACGCATGGGGCGTGTCATCTCAAGAGTGTCTTGATTCGGTCTCGATTCGCGGAGGAGGATGGTGAATCATCAGCAATACAAAGGGAACTTGGTTGGGAAAACTTACGCCATGGTGCGATGGGCACGGACGGAGTGCTCTCTGTAAGCGTGATCGTATCTTTCTGCTAAAGCACGATAAGCTCGGTAGAACTCTTCGACCGGTTTCATTAGCTCGGGCGTTTCTTGTAGTACATCTCTGCCCCTTCTCGCAAAAGAATCTGCATCTTCTTCAATGAGCTTGAACATTGTTTTGACCTTGGAATCCATATGTTATTACAGTGAACATCATTGATCAGAAATCCATTCGTGCATCATTGATCGAGAAATCCATATCTATTACGGTGAACATTACTAACCCATTATAGTTTCAGATTGGATTAGTCTACGCATATGCCTTTATGGTGCAACCGAGCAAGTATATAAAAACCAAAGTGTGTTTTGAACCTTGATACAAAAGAATACAAATTTCCAAGAGGTACCAATTTCATGATAAAAGCGACTTGAGAACACAACAACTGGTTTCGATGATGAGAGAAGCGATGGAAAGGATGACAATGGATAAAGATAGACAAACTAATGCATTTGAAACCTCTGCGAGCTAAACCTTTGTATCATATAATCCTTTAGCAAGGAAAAACCCGCGACTTTTCGCTCATTAGAAAAATAGACAAATGCACTTTTTTTTTTTTATCTATATGAACGAGAAAAAGGATCGAGAACACGCAACATTCTCAAACAGAAATGTAGCCAAAGCGGTAATGGGAAAGCAATATACGTAAGATTTTCCTGAAGCCATTTTGAATTCTTTGGTATATGGCTGTCCCCCACCACCATGAATACTTGCGTCTTGAGTCGAGTATTGAAGGAGTGCAGGCTGGCTCTGCCTGTATTGAAGGAGCGGGCATCCATCCAATCTTCACTTATAGACATCAAATGGCCTTATTTCCGTTCGTTAACTACTTCTAACGAGCAAGTTAGTAGCCTACCTCGGCTGGATGTTGGGACAAAAAAGCGGCAATAACCGTGCTTATCCTTCTAATAAAAAACTAAGCCTAATAACCTAAGAAACCGATTCACCCACTACTGCTACTACTAGTATAGAAGAAGATCTATTAACACGCACGGCTACCTATATAACAAGTTGCCTCGACCTCGTCTCCGACCGCCAAATAGAACACGTAGCTTCATGCCCGACTGACTGACCTGACCTACTACTGCCTTAGCTGCCTAGCTACTAATAACTTGGCAGCCGTCCCGCCAATATAGTAGAAAGAGTATAACTTGGCACACTTGTTAGCTTCTGAGTTCCCATCTGTCTTGTAAAGAACTTCGAACTCCCGCGATTCTGGGACTAGCTCCCCTGCCTTGTAAAGAACTTGGCACACTTGTTAGCTACTGTTTCCTTTTTCATTAATGTAATCTTTTATCACTGATTTGCTCTTGTGGATTCAAGCGATAGAAGCAGCAATATATTGCAAGAAGAAAAACTATGTGAGCATATACATTTCCTCATGGGGCGGTAAATCCTAGAGCATTGGAGGTCATAAATCTATCAATGGGAAGACCGGTACCGCCTTGAGCACATGCACCTAGAGGGCAAAAGTTCAAAGCGTCCTCTGCAATTAAGTAAGGCATCCATCACACTCAAGCTACAAAACATTTATATTGCTAAAGTTAATACGTGGAAGCTAAATGAGCAGAAAAGACAACATTTGACTCAATTGTAAAACATGGTAAACTACCCCACATTTTCCAAGCATTTTCAAAACTGAATGTTGTAGGAAAAGGGCAGAGACAGATCTGAATGCAAGATCCATGCATTCATTTTCTTGTTAACTTTAGCAATGAGAAACACTCTCATCGATTAGGATGCACGACATTGTGGTGAGGCAAGCATCTGAAGCTATTGATTAAATTATTTACTACACTAGCGTTCTAGCTAAGCTATGTGGATTAGTTCCTTGTAAGCATTTCAAGTCTCAAGCAAACAAAATAATTGTTAATTGATAAAGACAACGATAAAGTCAACTGGTACCTTAAAAAGAATACAACAAACAAGGTACTTGAATCAAGATTTTAGTTTCAACTAGCGATGTATAGCTATCTTTTTTGCTCCTGTCCTGAACGTACAAGTGGACCCATTTCACATTTTGTTTCAAAACAAGTGGAAAAGATGCTAAACTCGTTTGTGAAGAGAGTGCGAATGTTCTCGGTCATTTGTTGTACCATGGTCATGTGACTGAAATCATAGAGCAAGGCGCCAAACTTTTATGCAAAAGCAGACGATATGTCAATATATATAGGAAATTCGACTCACCAATACCAACATTCACTGACAATGCCATGGAAGTGAAAACAAGTGGCAAGATACTAAGCTCAATTACAATAAGAGTTTGTGTGTAACTCTAGTCTGAGTGGGGGGTGTTGTATCATTTAAACTAGTAAAAAAGGCAACAAATGCCAAGAACTTCACGACATATTACAAACTATATCGATGCCCACACATTATATAATATATGCATGGCAAAGAAACCTCCCCTTACCTGCTCAACATAAGACAAGATTAGTGGCAAGAGAATCGGTTGGGCCCTTTGCATATGTGTATACCCAGGAACAATAAAGCCTTCATTTTTCTTAGCCAAATTAACCCGGTCGACTGCAGATTACATAATATGAGTTTTAATGAATGGCTTAAAAAAACTTATTTATTTAAGTAAAAATGCGGGTCCTTTACAACCCAAAAAAAAATTACTACAATGAGGAACCAAAGGAAGATAGGTTGGTTGGCATCTTGTTCTATGAGGTGGCATTGATTTCGAGCACTATGTTGAAACATTCTCTGCTTAATTCGGGGAATGACCTAAAGTAAATATATGATTGATATCTTAGTGCGGAGTGAGACATACGTGCTAGTGTGTGTGTGTGTGTACTGTGAGGGCGAAAAAGAGCTCCAATTATATCCCTCGGATCCTTAACTCCATAAGGGAATGTATTATAGAAGGGCGTAAGCGGAGATGTGCCCAAGTCTCCATAGACTACTCGAGACTTTGGAGCGTAAGTCATAAAAGCAATAACGATGAAAATGCCCGCACATACAAAAATTATCAATTGTACATATTCTCACTACTCAATCACACATTAATTGCATACTTCAAACAAACTCATAATCCATGATCCAACATATGATCCAATACTTCTTTGACAATGAAACAGTTTATAAGTACAAGCATGGGGTACAACTCAAGGTAACATAAAATCGATCATATAAATAACTTGAATAAAATGAAAAAGTAATGTTGCATTATCTAACCTCTTCCCTGTTCAAATCTTTGACCCTCCGGCTTCCTCCTCTTCCATATTAAACCAAATATAAGTACAGAATTGTAATAGCTAGCTAAATGCGTGTTGAAGGGCGGATGGTGGATAGCTTTTGATTTTAGTGTGTTACTACTTATACTATTTCTCTGAGTTTGAAGGAAATCTCCGACCATTGTAAATTTGTAGTACATTTGTTTTAGCGGTCGACTTTGAGAAGTCTGAAGTGTTCTTTTAGCTAGAATTAGATCAAAGGAAGGAAATCATATTGTCATTGTTACGCACAATCAAAGACTATAGATATTTAATACTTGTCGACACAAAAACTGCCGGAGAAGTCGTCTTGATTCATGAACCGGAAGGTCTTCCCATGTTGTGTAAAAGTTGGAAGAAAACATTCTGAATTGCTTAATTTCCTACCATTTTATTATCGACATTCTGAAATGAACACACCTAATTTATCACCACGGAAACTTTAATCCTAGTTTAAGCTTGTGAACTTGTGTACATACAATATGATACAACCAATGAAGGCCCAAAAAATAGGAGAAAAGAGTAAAGGATAATTCAATTCGAGAGTGTTACGGTAGATCTGAAATTCGATTGAACTAGATACAAAATAATAGGGAGAATCCGCGTTTGGATAAAGAGAACTCCCGTTCAGTAAATTCGAAGAATTAAAATTGAAAGCGATGCTTCTTCCAATTTTAAAATAAAACCCTATAAAAAAAATCGGTGCTTTAAATAAAATTTTTACTTTACTTACCTTGTTGAGGTGAGAGATAGAAGGAAAAAGAATAAAAAGGTAAGTGGCGATTGGGAGGCGAAGCTAGGTGGTGGTGGTGGGGAAGGAGAAAGCGTCCATAGTTTTTTTTTTTTTTTTTTAAGATTGGGGAAGGCAAAGTGTTGAGTGTTCCGCGGTATTGTCAAGCCCCTAACCCCACGGTCAAAACTTCGTGATAATTTGTTTCCATAATTGAGGAGTCTATTGACGGTTCAATAATTAGTGAGGAGTATATTGATTTTGGTATTATTTCTTTTGGTTAAATTGTTAGCGGTTTAATTGAAATCCAAAATGGACCAAAGCTAGTGCCCAAAAAATTGTAAGAAGGTTGACGGTTTATTCTATTTTAATTTGGCTGTTTTAAGAAATGTCATCATATTTTCTTGACACTTGTGTCATACACGACATAATATTGTAATATCCGTCATAAAATTATTATATTTTCTTGGCGGCTTGTGTCATACCGACATAATGTTGCAACAACCGTCATAAATTTATTATATTTTCTTGACGCTTGTGTCATACACGACATAATATTGTAACAGCCGTCATAAATTTATTATATTTTTTTGACGCTTGTGTCATACATGACATAATATTGCAATAGCCGTCATAAATTTATTATAATTTTCATTGGCGCTTTGTGTCATACACGACATAATATTGCAATAGCCGTCATAAAAATATTACTAAAACACCTATCTTGACGGTTTTTCGCAAAACCGTCAAGATAGACGAAAAACAAGCGTCATAATATGTCATTTTTTTAGTAGTGTATTCTGATCGATACCATCATTTTTTACACATATTGAAAGACACATCTATTTGGATGAAGGACTGTGAACTTGCCTTTCATAACTTGAAAGCGTACTTAGTCCAACCTCCAGTTCTTGCCAGTCCAGTAACAGGGCAGCCTATCGGTCTGTATTTAGCCACTACTGATCATGCCGTAAGCGCCATCTTATTTGTCGATGGTAACGATGGCCATCCTATATTATTTGTTAGTAAGACTCTTACAATGGCTAAAACAAGGTATTCTCGAGTGGAGAAAATTCCATTGGCCTTGGTTCATGCCGCCAGACGTCTTAAGCCTTATTTCCAGGGACGAGTTGTCAAAGTTTATACCAAATATCCACTGTGAAAGCTTTTTTGCAATGCCCAAGAATCGAGTCACCTTGCAGAATGGGAAAGTTACCTTAGTGCTTATAACATTGTTTTTGAAACTCGCACAGCTGAGAAAGGACAAGATTTGGCTTCGTTAATGGCCGATTTTCCTATTGATGATATTCCTATGTCTGACGCATTACTGGACGAAGAAACTATCGATGACAACACACCATTACCTCTTGGGCGCGATGACTTGCCACACCTATCAGATGTATTTGCCAATTGCTGGATTGTTTACAGTGATGGTTCACATAATAAGTCTGGCTCCAGTATTGGGTGTGCAATCTTACAGCCGAATGGAGAAAAAATTGAGAAGTCAATGCATTTTGGGTTTTGACGCTTCAAATAATGAGGCCAAGTACGAAGTTGTCATTTTGTGGCTTGCGCACTGCTCTTCACCTGGGGGCGACTAAGTTACGGTTATTTATAGATTCTAAATTAGTCGCTAGCCAGTTTGGAGGATCATATGCGGCTCGTGATGAGAGAATGTCGGCTTATTTGGACTTAATTTATCAGATTGCTTGAAATTTTGAATCTATCAATATTGTGCAGCGTCCGCGTCATGATGTATGACATGCTGATTCTCTCGCATATTTATCTACGGCAGTTAAGTCAGATGAGACTCGCCAGATTACCATTGAATTTCAAAAGGAGCCGAGTATTAATCTGTCCATCAAGGACTTGCGAGATACGTACATCACTCAGAGTTGTTTTTTCTTCCAGACATTTTCTGACGAATCACGCCATGCCAATTTGATATCTCCTATGCTGACTCAAAAGCGCAAGCGTGATCTTAATAATCAAGTTATCATTGTAAAGCAAACACTTGATCAACAACTTATGCTATCAGATGACCCCAATAAGCCTGTCAATGATATTGTCTCAGTCCATACCGACAATGATCATGAAATTGACAATGCTCCAGAAGTTCCTGATGTAGAGCTAAGTTTTCTGCTTCCGCCTTGTGGCAAGGATGATTGGTGCCTTCATTATATCACATATTTACATGATCACATCTTGCCTCAAGATCATACAGTTTGTGATCGTGTCAAACGTGATGCTTGGAAATAATGTATCATCTTCACTACAGATGGTCTTTTGCAACTCTATCCCAAAGGTTCAAGTCTTAACCCTATGCTTCATTGTCTAAGCAGAGCGGAAGGTTTACTAGTCCTCAAGAAAATTCATTCCGGCCTATAAGGGAATCACTCCCGGGGGGGGGGAGTCTCGCTCATAGAGCGATGACACAACGGTACTAGTGGCCATACATGCAAAAAGATGTTAAACGTTTGTCTGAGAAGTGTGTTCCTTGTCAGAAATATGATAATATGGGAAAATTTCCAATGACCGAACTTCATCCAATCTTGAGCCCTTGGCCATTTGCGAAGTGGGGTCTTGACATTGTAGATCCACTTCTAAAAGCCTTTGCCAGTGTTCGTTTCTTACTCGTCGCAATTGATTATTTTACCAAGTGGGCAGAAGTTATACCCTTAGCCCAGATCCATGCTTCAGATGTTAAAAAGTTCTTATGGCATGAAATTGTTTGTCATTTCAGTATTCCAATATTATTGACTTCTGACAATGGCAAGCAATTCGACGCTGAAGAAATTTGACAATTTTGTTCTGACTTGAAAATTAGTCACAATTTCTCGGCACCGTACCATCCTCAAGCTAATGGATAAGCTGAAGCTACCAACAAATCCATTCTTGCAATGCTCAAGCGATGACTTCAACAGGCAAAAGAAAATTAGGTTAAAGAACTTCCTGCGGTTATGTGGGCTTATCGAACCACGCCTAAGCATTCAACAGGGTTTTCTCCATTTAATCTTGCTTACGGTATGGAAGTGGTCTTGCGCACAAAGTTGATGACTCCAACCACACAAGTTTCTGCCATGAAATTGGAGTTGAATGATCAAGCACTTGCTCAAGCCAAAGCCTTGATAGATGAGACAAGAGATGTTGGTCTTCAACAATTAATTCATTATCAAGCTCATATGAAACGAAAATATGATAAGAAAGTTCAACTTAAAGTGTTTGCGAAAGATGACTGGGTACTCTGTCAAAAGACGAGGTTGATAGATTCCAGCAAATTTGGAGAAAACTGGACAGGTCCATACATCATTGATCGCCCCACCACAAAAGGATCTTATTTTCTCCGATATTTAGATAGAAATGTTCTCGATAAGCCATGGAATGCATTTTATCTGTGCAAGTTCTATAAGTAGATTTTAGTTGTTTTTGCGTTATCCTAAAAAAATAATTATTAGTTTGTTTCTAGTTCAGTCGTTTATTTTCCGTTATTATTTTTATACTTTTCAAGACTCGGTGATCAATAAAGAAGTAGTTCTTTCACTTCAGTTCCAATTATATAATTATGGTGCTAGCGAACCTTATTATCGCTACAACAAAATCTGACGAAGTTATCCCGTTTAGTTTTGTCAGTCCAAGTTTGAACGCTTTTACGCTCGCTTAGTTCGTTATTATCGCTACGACAAAATCTGACGAAGTTACCACATTTAGTTTCGTCAATCTAAGTTTGAACTCTTTTACACTCACTTAGTTCATTATTATCGCTATGACAAAATTTGACGAAGTTACCACATTTAGTTTCGTCACTCTAAGTTTGAACGCTTTTACACTCGCTTAGTTTGTTATTATCGCTACGACAAAATCTGACGAAGTTACAACGTTTAGTTTCGCCAATCTAAGTTTGAATGCTTTTACGCTCGCTTAGTTCATTACTATCGCTACGACAAAATCTGACGAAGTTATCGCGTTTAGCTTCGTCAGTCTAAGTTTGAACGCTTTTACGCTCGCTTAGTCTAATTTTGCCAAGTTAAGTTAGCATTGTGGGCATTTTTCTTTACATGGGGGCGTCTCGTTCTATTCCATTTCAACTACATAAATCGATAACATTGTCAGTTTTCCGCAAATATGTTCTCCGACATCACAATGATATTCAATAGCAAACCTATACTGTATTTTTATTTTCATCAAAAGAATTTTTATCTCTAGGGTATTACATTCACACAATTACATAATACTTGGTTTGGGAAAATCCAATGGTTCCTTACCAGTTTTTCGCTTATACAACTCGTATAAATCTTTATAATTCATCTTTTCATGTTCTAGTTCATCTCCAGCTTCTGTTAAATTCTCTGTCAATTGTCTTATGGACGATTCACAATGTACCATTTGCACGTGATCTTGGCCGAGCTGCTCGTTTAAATCTGTCATCCGCTTGTTATTTTTCTCTACCTCTTTTTACGCACGTTTCAGTTCCAGATCTTTGGTGCCATGAGTGCCGTCAATTCTATCACCTCTGCTTTTAAGCGTATGTGTTCTTCCATTATCTCATAGGCCTTCTCGAATTCTTCATAAGATCTCTGCTCTGCCTTTTCCGTTCGCTCGAGTAAATCTTTGTTTTCGTCTTCTAACTCTCTATTGGTTCCACTTAACGCTTTATTTTCTTTTTACAATTTTCGGTTAAGTATCTTCACTTACTTTATTTCTTCTAGGGCATTGACATCATTCAAAAAAAAAACTTTTCTTCGCTACTTTTTCATGAATTTCTTTCGCCCGTAATACCGTAGTTTCAACCTGTGGCAGAAAGATATCTAGTTTTTTGTCAATCTTTCAGACTTAACCAAAATTTTAAGATAACTGATAAAAAATACTGACATACCCGTTTCATACTGTCGAAAATCGTTGGCACCTCTCTATCATATTCTCCATAATTTTCCGTGTTTTGGTCCCACTTAAAATATTTTTCGATCCCCTCCTTTGTGCACGACACGTTTTCTTTATCCAATACTCTTTGGATAGTCGGCCCCACGTTCTCCCAAAATATCTGGCTCGTTTCATCTTTCTTTCTTTTTTGACGGGTTTCTAGATTTTCTTTTTGATCAGACAAATTCTTTTCGTTGCTCTATTCTTTTTCTGAATTCCTGCCAGTGTCCTTGGTACTTCGCTTGGTCCCTAGCGATACGTTCACTTCGTCTTCCAGACTTGAACATCTCCGTTTCATCTGCAGATTTCATTAGCTTAGTGTTGGAAATTGAACAAGCTAAGTTACGTACAAACACAGAAATAAAGTTCAACGGTCAACTTACTGTTAACAGACTCTGTGGTTTTCCTCCGTGAGTGATATTACCCCTCACAATACTTGTCAATGCTCGTGGGATTCTTTGCTCCTACACTTTGCTCTACCAATTGTTTTCTCTAACCAACTTTGTGCTCTTCGCCGCACCATCTTTTGCAAGTATCATTATTTCGCTATCCTCCCAGTTATTCTTTTCCTGCATATACCATAGCAGAACAACATATCACATCTCCCCGTTCTACAGATTTTTTGTTTATCCTATGGATTCTATTGTATTACCTTTATCCTTTGCTAGCTTTTAAAATCTTTTTTGACTTTATTCTGCTACTGACTTAGCTTTCTTTCTTTTTGTCTTTACCTATTTCATTGGTTCAGAGACTCACACTATGTATACAGTAGTAGTGTCTTTTTGTCTTAATTCCGTTCCATCTTCTTCATCACTATTGCTATCACTGCCAAATAATGAACTTTTGAGTCTCTTACTCCTGTTCTCCATATCACTATGTGTCTCCCTTGACCTATCAGGCCACCGTTCGATATCCCCATAGTTTTTGAAATCAACAATATCATCAAAGTAACTCAGATCTACCAATCTTTTGTCGGAACATTCATTAAATAAAAAATGAAGATTATTCTCCACTTCCTTGTCCAATTCAATTTTTGGTAATATAATCGCGTTTTCTGTTAGGCACAAAATAACTAATATTAGTCAACAATTTACTCTTAGTACAATTTTCAATACTAATGTTTCGACTTACCTCAAAATTTGTTCGACACTTTAAACTCTGTCGGATTCCAATTCCCTCGCAAGCGATATAAATATCTATCCCATCCGGTATAAATTTTCAGGAACCCTTTAAATTTTCTGTTTGGATTCTTAAATTCAACTTCAAATTTTATATATCTTTTAGTAAATACGGCTTTCGGTTTTATCAACGCGAAGAATTCTTGAGCCCCGAACCTTCTATTAAATTCATCTTGTAAACAGTGTACTCTTGTAAAAATTAACCATAACAGAATTGGCATTTGTCCCGGTGCAATTTGCCACCACTCCAATAATTGCACAATTTCTTTGATCAACGAAATTACGCTCGCAGAACTTAATTGTGAGTATGTCATTACTACTTTATCTTCTTCGACTTTTGTTTAAAATTCATACACTTCATCCATCTCAAATCTCTCGAGTACTAATATTTTTTGTATTTCCTTAAGTGAGCATCGCCGCTGCCTCGTATATTCGCTATATCTGTCACCTTCTTTCCACCTCACAAAGTCTAAGATCACCATAATGCCCCTGATTGATTCTCACTATTCTTGATTATTTTTGTGAAACTTCACGTTATTCCTTCGATATTTATTAGTTTTTTATTTAGTAGTATACTTTTGATCGTTATTAGCTGCTATGTAAGCACCACTGTTTTTTGTATCGATCTTGTATCAGTTGTTTTTCTCCTCAACTTTGGCCGTGTCACGATTCTTTATAACAAAAACTTCACTTCGTAAACCCCTGTTTAAAGATATCTCGAGTTCAAGTTCCTTATTCCCCCATATGAACTATCGTCAGGTCAACTCTACCTTCTTAAACAATACAAAGCAACTTGAGCCATGTACTAACAAAGAATGATAGATTGACAGGTATGCAGTAAGAGTACTAAGGAAACGTAACAAGGCAACTAGGACATGGAGACCCCGGATAAAGTTAAAGAGTTTTTTTGGGAGAGAAGCTCAATCCAGTTTTATAGGCCTCAATAGTCTGAGTTGTTTGTAATTCCTTAACACCCAACTTCGAACTTATCTTATAAAAAAAAAGAACAAAAAAAAGCAACGTCAAACTTATCTAGTTAAGTACATATATTTCGGTATACTTATTTTGTTCTTTATGTAATACTAATTACGTCCAATTAAGAATTATCCAAGTCCGCTACTTACTCCAATTCATTATGAAGTTTTGTTCCTCCTATTATTACTCTACTGCCCCTACATTTAATTTTAACTTTCTAATCCTAATATAAATCTTCCACTGGCATGAGTAGTCAAAATCAATTTTATTATTATTAAGTAATTATTTCGATACAATTTTTGCTATCAATTTATTTTGCAATTTTTTCTGTGCCACCCATTTAAATTATTACTTCAGCCATCTTTCATTTAACTACATTGCATCCCATATAAATTGGTTTGACATTATTTCGTTCACAATAATTCTCGAATTTTTCTCGACAGTCCATTTTCATATCGTTTACATTCACACGACACTTTGTTATACATTCCGCTCACTCTTTTCTTATTCCATTTTTTCATTAATTTTTCTTCTCATCTTTGCCATATGAACTTTGTTCGCATGCCAAAGAGGGGGCAGTGTTTCGACCCCTACCTACGTGGCAAACGTCCATTAGTAGGGGTCTCCATTTTATTCATTTAATCGACAGGGCTAAAGCCCAATTTGCAATACCATGGATCAATGTACAAGCTCATTAACTCATGTGTCTAAGGCTGAACCTTAGCCACATGGCTTGCCACTTACGTACATTAATTTATGTCCAGATTCTTTTCTTATCAAAGAGATAATTATCAGTTAATAGTTATATTCAAGTACAATTACTTGAGCTACAAGAAGTCTCTACTTTACCTATATAAATACCAACCTATTTTTCATACAGAACTACATTTTTTAGACTTGATCCCATCGATAATTTGGGTACGTAGGCAACCGAAAGGTTCAGTCTCATCATTCTCTTGATCACCATCACTTTTCTACGTTATTCATCTCTTTCGTTACCACTTAGTGTTTTGATCATATTTGGTCGAAATAAGGTTCATCCTAATTAAATTGTTTAGAGTTTGAGTGAGAGAGATATGAAAAAGAAAGGTAGACTCTTGTAGGATTAGAATGGTTCTAAGCTAATGAACTTGAAAGCTTTGATTGTTTGATTTAAATGACTTGAAAACATGAAAAGAAGATTGATTAAAACATTGAAATGAAAGCAATAAACAAGATTGAAGATTAAAACAAAGAACAAGTAACAAGTTTGATTGAAATAAATAAAAGGAAATAACAAGTTGATTGAAATAAAATAAAACAACAAGAAATTAAAAAAATGAATTTAAAAACAAGACAGGAAAATAAACAAACCAAATGGTTTGTATCCTAAGACAATAAATGAGTTCTCTCTCCCTTGTTTTTTGTTTATATACCCCTAATTTTGCCATTTACATATTTGCCGTTCTCCATTACAAACTAGACACCTCACCCCTTTCACTTATGCTTTTGCTTTTTGGTCCCTTCTTGACCAAGGTAGGTTTAGGGATAAGTCTTCATAATTTGAAATAAGGGCCTCCATTATTGGTCTTCTGATTTGAGGACTTTGACTGTTGACTTTGACCGATTGACTTGATTTTTTCAGCATTTTTTCATAACAGCTACTGGTCTTCATAATAAGCGTGATTAATGCTCCTTTTGGTGCTAACACGCAGCTTTTATGATAAGTGGTCTGAAATACTCCTTAACCTGAAAAATGCAGTAAAAGCTATGAGTTGTCTTTTCGTTAAGCGTAAGAAGGACTGTAATACAGCAATATACGGGTAATAAAACGCACATTTGGGAGCTGATCAGGGACTCAATCAGAGTTTTTAATTCTGAATTAGGTTTGACCTCAAACATAGATGTAACTTTAGAAGTAGTATCTTGAGATGATCTTGAAGTATCAGTGTTACCCCAATGGGTACCTCTCGAAGCTTGTTTTTCAAGAAAATTGTATGCCTCAGTAACCCCTTTGTCCATGAAACAACTGTCGTTCATAATATCAAGCGTTTCTTTTTTATGATTGGAAAGGCCATTAAAGAATGAACAGATGAGGACAGCGGTGTCAAGTTAATGATGGTGACATTCCAAAAGAAGATCGATAAATGGACTCCATGCTTCGGTAAACGATTCCTGAGGATGTTGGCGACAGAATTGGATTTTCTAAAGCATTTCAGTAGTTTTCTTCTAAGTGTAGAATTTGACCATGAAAGATTGCACAAGTTTGTTCCATGTGTCGATAGATTGTGGCGGTTGACCTGCTAGCCAAACTGAAGGTTTATCAGCTAAAGTGAAAGGAAACAACCTTAGCAAGACTTATTCGTTGGAGACGGATGGATGTTGGAAAGTGGTGGCGACTTGCTGAATCCAGCGAAGGTGATTGTATAGTTTCTCATGGTCTAAACCATGATAAATAGGTAACAATCCAAAAATGTTGGGTGGGATTCGAAAATCACCCACAATCTCCTCGAGTTTGATACAGGAAGAAGGTCCTTCCTATAAAGCAGTATAGAAGTCCGAAAGGGGCATCCCACTGGAGGATTTGTTTCGTCGGCCATAATGAATAAAGTTAATGGCAACACAAGATTTTGATGATTACTATTAACAGATGAAGAACTTTGTTGAGGTGAGAACTTGCGCAAATGTTTATCGTATTTTCGCCTACAATAAGTATATTCAAATTCTTTATTATTATCAGACCTTAATCTCATACAAGCATAAAATTAAATCTGAGGCACAAAAATAACTTATTTTTACATGAATTTTATCATTTACGTAAGCATTAGAAGTGAACAACGTAGGCCTACGCTGCTGCTAATGTAGCAGTGAATTGAGGAATACATGTGCATAAACCAACAGCTAGGTCACATGAGAGATATGAGGGAGGTTTTCTGCGCAAGCACGTTCTTTAATTTGATAACCTCAATCTTTCAAGTTTCATATTTTACAAATTATGCATAAGATAAAAGAAAAAAATATTAATTATTATTATTAATATTATTAATATTAGTTTTTCATTTTTCATTTTTCATTTTTCATTTTTCATTTTTCATTTTTCATTTTTCATTTTTCATTTTTATTATTATTTATTATTATTATTATTTATTATTATTATTTTATATAGTGTAAGTTACTAACTATGCATATAAAATCTAATCATGCAAACATAGTTCATTCATACGTAGCTATAGACATTAGTATGTGAAGAGATTCTACTCATACTTATATATATATATATATAGGCAAAGATGTATCATCGATATATATGTCTATATTAACTCGCAAATATACATCAGTAATGCGTATATGGAGGCTAATATGCAAATATATATTACGTATACGTATATCTACACTAACAGGCAAATTGAAACCACTCATACGTATATATATATATATAGAAGCAAAGATGGATCACATACGTAAAAACTAAACATGCAACGTAAAATAATATACTACACTAAACGACACATATTTTGCATAATGATTTGATTTCGTCAATACTCAGTGAGATTACGAATGTCATATAGGGAGCAGCTACACCCCCAAAGGGCTTAGAAACAACTTACCCAACTCAGATTTTAACCCTCGTTGGAATGTTCTTTTCTTTCATGACAAAATCAAATTATTGAACAAAACAGTGCACTTATACATAAATAAATGCTAAGCAGGTAACAACGTCCACTGATACGTATATATATTGTAAACATGCAAACAAATTCCACACATGCGTATATATAGATTATCATACAAATAATAATATACAATATGGTAATATTAAGAAATGGGGGGGGGGAGTTAGGAGTTGAAACATGAAAATGCCCATGCTACACTTATAAATAGCATCTTCAACAGCCCCCGTTCCACGTTCTTATGCTACTAGAACACAATATGAGTACTACCCCAGGTCTGAGAAGTGAATTGGATAGTCTCCCAAAAAATTCAACCTGATCAGTATTTCATGGAGGGCGGGCGTGCTCTAAAATAGGCAAACTGAGGCGCGGGACGCGCTTGGAACTTTTGGTATGCGGGCAATTTTTATTTTTTATTTTTTTTTATTGGATCGAGGGCGTGGGCGCGCTTCGATGCTAGAGTAGCTAGGTTTATGGTGGTTAGCTGCATGGTTTGATTGGTTCAAGTGTCAAACTTTACTGCTGCTGGAATTAGAGGAGCTCTTGCTTCTGTTTTCTGTATGAGATGAAGATGAAAGGCGTGTGCCCCTTTGGTTCAAATGTTGGTTCTCATGGGTTGACTTTGGATTAGTGGGTATTTGAGAGTAAGCAATACTAAAATGAAGCTCGTGGTACAAGGTTAAGATACAAAGTAAGGTGTTGTAAACTTAACCTCGTGGCACTTGGTTAACAATTAGATAGCAATTAGCCCTTAACAGATGTATTACTCTTTTGGTTGCAATCTATTTCCTACCATTCAAATCTTTAATTCTCTACTACGTCACGACCACTTTTACATAAATTCCAATTAGCCTGAAACCGCAACCTTTTCTACGTTTTGTGCATAATATCAATACCATGTAGAATTACCAAAATTACACTAATTAAATCTATTAATCAAATTAATTAGACTAACTAATGTACTGAATTGATGCAAATATGTATTAATTAGACACTGGTCAAATTCGAACAAACAGGAAAGTAAAAAATGAAAGAGATTAAAGGGTAGGAGGGGTCCCACGTATGCTGTTTCTCGAGCCTTTAGGTTGGCAGCGGCGCCAATTGATAATCGCACTTTTGCATATGTAAAAATATAAGTTTTCACACACACTCGAATACGATCATTCAAATACCTCACTCACGTGCATGTTTCAATATATTTGGAGTGAGGGTCTTCCTTCCAAACCTAAAAGCTAGAACTCAAATTGACAACCAAACAGAACTTTCTCTAGGAGGAACTTATGTGAGTAGGATTTTACAAATATTTTAAACCTATTTTCCAAAGTGACTTAATTTGCAAGTTCATTACTCAACTTAGATTAAACTAACAATGAGAAACATAAGAAAAGATAATTCTACTAGTTTACTTAATATTGCAATACTCAACTTAGAAATAACTTTAATTAATAACTTAGAATTGAAAACATATTATCAAATTAACTTAACAAAACCAAAAAAAAATACAAATGTAGAAACTTTCTACTCCATAACAAAACTAAACTAATGAGCAAAGGTTATGTCTTGCCTATCAAGTCTCCTTTTTATAGCAAATGAGAGTGCTTCTTTTTCTTTGCATCCACCTAAATTCCAATGCTCCACTACACTCTTAAATCTGGAATCATGAAGACTTTCTTTTTTTCTTTTCTATATGACTTTGTGTTACAAAACATAATTTGTATCTACCGGCCTGTCAAGACTTGTGCCAAAATTTGATTTATAATTACCTAATCATGCCACCTAATCCCTTTTCACCTAATCAAGCCACCACTTTGGACTTTGTGTCCTAATTAACAAGACTTTGTTCAAGCCACCTCATCAAATTTGATGACTTTTGTGCCAAGTTATGCACAAAAGTCTTTCATGCAAATTTACGTGTGCTGAAGCTTGACGTTTGAGCTTGGTCACCAATTTCTGTAGGTCCCTCATGCTTCGACCAGTGGCGGGTCCAAAAGTTGACTTTTTACAAAGTCCCGCCTATGTATAGAGCTCGTCGCCTTGATCATTTTGATGGTTCAATTGTTGTTATTGGAGTTTAGGTCTAGCAGATACAGGCTTCGGAAATTTGATGTTTTTTCGACCCTTTGATCCTGTTCTGACTTGGAACGGTCTTGTTTGATTCCTTAGGCTTTAGTTAGGCTTCACGTGAGCTGAATTGGAAACTTCATGTAGACACCCTATTCCATGCTTAAATACTGGCCTTTATCCTCATTTTCACGTTGATTGCTCCAACCTACAAAAGCACAAAAATACAATTATTTCATGATTATTAAACACATAATTAACCAAAATGCTATGTCTCTACGGGATTTTATATTACAGTTTTGGGTGCTTATCACCCACTACTAATCAAAGCATGTAGGTCCACCACTTAGTGGGTGCTCCATTATTTGAGTATTAATAGAAGGCAAAGTAGGTGGAGAATTAAATAAACAAAGTGGAGCACTTATCCTTAAAAACCCATATATACCTTCATAGCTTTGGTTGGATACTTTTCATGTCTCTTGATCATGTTTACATAATTTGTTTCATGGTTGATTCTACATGGGTTCTTACTCATCAAGTACAACAATGAAAACTCCAGTCTACTATTTGAACAAGCATCTTCAATAACACTAACGAAGCCTTCATACGATACTGTCTTCCAGAACACCTCAGTTTAACCTCACCACCAACATACCTATACACACCATGCTTGTCCATTTTCATTTCACCCCCGTAGTAAATTAGAACTTCCAATGTACCACATGAAAACAAAAAAATAAAATAAGTTTTTTAAAACAGTAAAAGCTCCCACCTTTCAAACTGGGTTCACATTTATGGCACAAAATCTACAATAAATTCTAGATAGTAAATACTTGATAGTAAACAAAATGAAACTTTTTGACCACCTCCAAAACATAGTAGAACCACAACAGCAACAATCCATGCAAAACAACATATATAAAATAAGAAGAAAACAAGAATAACTTTTAGAGACCTTAACCTTTACCTTTGTTGATGTTTGTGTTATTGTTTCCTTCCATTATTTCTTAAAAAATCGAAAAGGGGGAAGACAATGAGAAAGAAGAAAGTATAACAAGTTTTTGTGTTTTTGAGGTTGGTACAAAGTTTTTGAGTTTGAGAGTGCGGAAACCAAGATATAAGTTGTCTGTGTGGCAATGACATAAAAGTTGTTGATAGTTATTTAATTTATTACTACCTTCAATATGTGATAGTTAATTACTTCTCTACACTGAACAAAATACTACCATTTTTTTTCTTATAATTCGACCTTAATCTAACGATCCGGATTTTTTAGTTCGAATCTTTAAGATCATCTTGTGGTGTATGTTGACTGTAAGGTCACATCATATAGGAGAGAGAGTGTTACAGGTTGTGTAAGAGAGAGAGAGAGAGAGAGTTTGTCTCCAAGTACAAAGGCAAAAGTGTTAAATTTTCGTTGAATTGGTCAAAATTGAGTGTTTTGCGTGGATTGAGAAGAAATGACACTTTTCTTGCCTTGTTTAGTATATTACCCTTAAACCCAACTAATAATTGTGATGAATGGATGGAATTCTCTTGAACATATATATCCTAGATGTTTCATAGATCTTGAGTTCTTTACAAACTTTCGACTTTAATTTTAGTCAGTTTCTTTTGTTAGAATGTGATCAGCATGTAATTAAATTTGAACTGAAGTGATATTTTGTTATGTGAAAAAGAATAAGTGTACGAACATCTTTTGTATTTAACGGATGCTCAGACCCTTGAACATCTTTTGTGAATACGTTAATGAGCAGTGGTACCTTCTGAGTATTTGACAGGAGCACTCGAGATTTGGAATGTAAGTACTTGATCTGTCAAAAATACTAGAGTCAAGCAAGCGGTGTCATTAGCAACTAAAGCACTTGGCAGAAAATAAGCAATACTAGGATGGGTTACCTCATGAAAATATTTGTTCCTACCATGTTGTATACCGCTTAGGCACCAATCAAATGTGCCACAATTTGGAGTAATACTACACTGACACTGTCAAGACACAATGACGTGGAATGTTGCAACATCAATGTTGCAGTGGTGAAAATAAGAGCCAAAAATATCTTTTCTCTCTTTCAAAACACTTCTTATCTTTCCATTATCATTTTTCCATTCTTAGTTTGCCATTCTGTTCATAGCAAACCATCTATTCCATTGATTTTTCATGGTACAATATTGATGTTGCAGTGGTTTTCATGGTGTAACATTGATGTTGAAATGATATTTCTCTGTGCAACGTTCACGTTGTAGTGGTTTTCATGGTGCAACATTGATGTTGCAGTGATATTTCTTGGTGCATCATTCACATTGCAGTGGTTTTCGTAGTGTAACATTGATGTTGCAGTGATGGTTTTTCATAATGTAACATTGATGTTGCAGTGCCATGTCATTGTGTCGGTCAACTGTGTTAAATTCTCTGTGTCAATGTAGAATTATTGCACAATTTGCTACCATAGGCAGATTGACTGAATTTGTTTTTCCTCATCGGCTACTATTATTCCTCAAAATGTTGGTTTTTACTATAGTTATTCTACGAGTGCAGTTTGATGCGACAAATATTCGTCAAAATCTATTCTATTCCAGTGGCCACTACTCCTTAGTATACTCTCAACACAAAAGAAAAATGGTTAGTCATTTTATCCAAATATGTTTATTGCTTACAAGAAAATAGTCTAGATGACCAATTTCAGGCCAAAATCTCTCTCTAGGACAACTATTTTTCAAAATCATTTACAAGGACAATTTTCTTGTGAGAATAACATATTAGGACAAATAGTCTGGATTTGAAATAAATGTTTTCCGATTTTACTCTTTCTGTCGTTTTGGTATGAACAATGATTGTTCATATCTTATGTTGATGTATGAACAATGATTGTTCATACCCAAATAGATGATTGTTCATACCTTATGTTGATGTATGAACAATGATTGTTCATACCCAAATAGGTGAATATACCTCATACACTATGTTGATATATGAATAGTGATTGTTCATAGTTCATGTTGAGGTATAAACAATGATTGTTTATACCCAAAATATGTATGAACAATGATTGTTCATACTCCAATAGGTGTTCTTATTATTCATACATTATGTTGAGGTATGAACAGTGATTATTCATTGCTCATGTTGAGGTATAAACAGTGATTGTTCATACTCCAAATAGGTATGAATGATTGTTCATACGAACAATGATTGTTCATAGCTCATGTTGAGGTATAAACAGAGATTGTTCATACTGCAAATAGGTATGAATAATTGTTCATATGAACATTGATTTTTTATAGCTCATATTGAGGTATGAATAGTGTTTGTTCATACTTCAATAGGTGTTATTAGTTATCATACATTATGTTAAGGTATAAATCGTGATTGCTCATAGCCCTCATATTGAGGTATACCCAAATAGGTATGAACAATATACTATATACACTGGGTCGTTTCAGTTGGGTCGGGCCATTTATTATTTTGTGTCAGAAGTATACTTGACATTTCATCTACCCGAGTTGTTTTTTTATTTTGCGTCAAAGGTATACCTGACCTTTCATATACCCGGTCGTTATGAGTGATTAAAAAAACAAATGTGGTTTTGAGAGTGATTTTTACTTCCGTTTTGTCCTTGAGCCTTAACTCTCTATATTGCTTATTTCCTCCGGCTTCATAGCTTGCATACCTGAAACCATATGGTTACTTCACAAATTTTGGTTACTCAAATCTGTGAGTATAGACTCACTCCCTATTCCACTTCTTTCGTTAATACATTATTGTCAGAATCTGTAAGTGAGCAAATTCTGTTTTTGGCTCTTCTACCTTTCACCACTCTATAGAAGTTTGCAGTACATTGGTCACCATGCTGAGATCTATCCATCTTAGCTTTTTGCCTCAAGGAAGCTTCTTCAATCTTTGTTAACTCCTGGTATTCTATGAGTGTCTTCTGGTATTAATAGGTCTAATTTTGAATTACTACCTAAATTCGATCTAGTTTATCCTTGGCTTCAGCTACTCTAGTAGTTTATCCCTAGGTCTGCGAGAGAAGTGTAACCTGCTCCACGCCTTCGGCTTCTCCTTTATTCTTTGAATTTACTAGTGGACCTCATCACCGGGTTCCTATAATTAGGCTCCTGCCAACTTTGTTCCACTATTTCCTTGAACTGAGGGTGGTGTGAGGGAGTGATATTCTCATTCAGGAATATGTGGCACGTGTCCAGCATCACGAAAATACCATACCGACCTCATGCCCTCGTCCCTTGAGCTGGCTCAGAGCGACTCGCATCATCAGCTCAAGCACCCTATCTACCAGATCTCTCCAGAGTGGCTTAGCTCACACATTCCCATGCAGAACGTTCCATCTAATGACATCATCCATCTTCGATCTAGATGCAATCATTACCAAGCCATACTTACACAATCCATTACCGCAAAATATGAACCACTGTAACCACTGCCCATCATTATAGAATTCCTACCAACACCAGCCATACACTCCTCAATCTCAACCCTACATCTATGCTTGTCAGTACACGTGTTGCGTGGATCCTCATGTTCAACAACTATAAATACCCCCAGTATGAACTACACGGACTGATTTCTCTCCCCCAGTGAGATAGATCGTGGCGATTCGTTCATAACGAACTCGGTCTTTCCAATCTAATATCCCCATCTCCTCCACTTTAATCACAAGTTGAAAAGCCCAGACTAAATAACACCTTTACATTGGCGCCGTCTGTGGTCTCGATTTCTTGAAACCACTTTACATAAACACAAACCCTCAAGTCCATGAAGCATGGCAAGCCTCGAAGCTCAAATCTAGAGCTTAGCAAGTCAATTAGGTACAATGAATGAGCACATCACCCTGCTCAGGCAGGAAAATGTTGCAATATGAGCACAAGTGCATGCACAAAATCCACCTGGTGCCATAGTAGAGGACGGTAACAACGAAGTTAATCAGCAGATTAACAAACTGTCGCAGAGAATCGATTTGAGTGCAATCAAGAAAGATGCAACTCAAATCGTTAAGAAGATGTTAAAGACGTACCGGGCATTCCCTTTCACTACTGAGGTACTTGGTAAACCCTCTCCTCTAGATTTCATCCAGCCACGTTTTGCAATGTATGATGGCAGCACATGCCCCGGTCAACAAGTGGCTCGCTACATTTAGAGCCTCGCACTCTATAGTGCCCAGGAGTTTGACCATCTCCACTGCCGTTTGTTTCCTGCCAGCCTGAAAGATGGCACTCTCGATTGGTTCTTTTCACTCAAGCCAGACTCGATAAAGAACTTCGAGAATCTCACCGATCTATTCGCTAGCTAGTACGTCCACAACAGGCGTAAAAAAGCAGATCTAGATTCACTTTTCTAGCTCTCACTAGGCAAAGATAAAACCATCCGCGCCTTCTTAGGTCATTTCAAAACCGAACTGCTATGCATGGAGAGCGGCCTCAAAGAGTCATTTGCCACATTGGCATTCACCAACGCCTACCATGTGCGCAACACAGCGCTCTCTAGATCGCTCTTGAAAGAGCGTCTAGAAACTTTGTCTGAGTTGTCTGCTCGAGTAGACAAATATATCAAGTTGCAAGAAGGCCTGAAACGTCAAGGCCTCACCGAAGACCAAAAAGTGGCAGCGATCTCTGATGATGCCCCACCTAAAAAAAAACGACCTAGACAACAAGGACAGAAGTCTGAAAATAGAACACCCAACAACCGCGAGTTCGCTGTGCTCACCCGATCTCCCAGTTACATACTGGAGGAGATCAAGAAAGCTGCATATTATTGACCTAAGATGAGGCAGCCAGAGGATCGACCAGGCAAGGCTTACTATGCCTTCCATAGAGCAAAGTGTCATGACACCAACGAGTGCTGGGGGCTCAAGCACTACCTCCAAGACCTCGTCAAATCAGGACATATCAAGCATTATACCAATATCGTTGATGGCGACCTGCGCCATAAACTCATGGCTCACAGAGAGTGTAGTAGGTCTCTAGCTCGCCATAATGTTCAAACTCGCTCTCGTAGCAGAAGACGTCCCAGCGACCGCTCCCATCATGGCTGCCATTAGCACTCATCAAACGAGATAACGACAGGATGATCAACATGATCACGTTCCAGGATGATTCTGTTACATTCAACAGAGAAAAAAAGAGATGTGTAGGCACTCTCCAAGAAGTCTACCAGTTCTACTCCCAGGCAGGACCTGCCCCACGCAGTTCAGGTCGCAGTTCAGGCGACATAACTTTCACGGAGGTTGACCTGTACAAGGTTTGCCTGCCTTATAATGATGCCCTAGTTATCCACGACAAAATCAGCGACTGGACAGTCAAACATGTCCTAGTAAACCCAGGTAGTTCATGTGACATTTTGTTCTATCAGACCATCAAAAAGATGAACCTGCCCAGATCGGTCTTCATAGATCCAATCGCCCCTCTCTATGGATTCAATGGGTCTCGAGCTGATCCAATGGGAGACATCATACTTCCTGTCTTCGTTGGATCTAGAGAAGACAAAGTCAGCATCAATACACATTTCAGTGTTCTGGATGTCAGCTTGTCCTATAATGCCATCCTAAGACGTCGTTGGATCCATCAAATGCAAGCAATACCATCAACACTCCATCAAGTACTCCGCTTTCCCAACCCCAGAGGTATGATGGAGCTTCGCAACAACCAGCTCAAGGCTTACCACTGCAATCAGATCCTCTCGGCAAACAAACCCGCTGGGGCTTCCATCTGAACCAAGAGCGCCCTCACCAGCACCACGATGTCCAAATACTTAATCACTGAGGTCAAACCTAAAGCGCCAAAGGAGAGCGTTGGGGGGCTGTGTCAAAATAGTCACTCCACTAGTTCGGACCCCAGAGGTCGCCCTAGCCCCTATTACTCCACCAGTCAGGACCCCAGAGATCGCACTAGCCCCTGTTGTCATGACCACAGAGGTCGCATCAACCCTTGTTGTCATAACCACAGAGGTCGCACCAACTCCAGTTGCAAAGACCTCCATTCCGTAGATTGACAAAGCATCACCCGCGACTAGCTCCATTGAGGTTGCTTCAGATTCTAAAGCAGCAGTCCAAACTGAAGAAAAGGAGCAAGTGAACCTAGGGACAGAAGATGATCCCAAGTTTGTCTATGTGGGGGCTAACCTTAACCTTACTCTAAAGGCACAACTTGTAAACTTTTTATCATTGAATAAAGACATTTTCACTTGGGTTGTACATCGATATACCTGGTATAGATCCTAGTATCACACGTCATAATTTAAATGTCAACTCCAATGTTAGGCCAATCCGTCAGTGACCTAGGAAGACATCCCTGAGATTTCAAAAAGTAATTAATGATAAGGTCGATAAACTTAAAAAAGTTGGCTTCATCAGAAAGGTAGACTACCCAGAGTGGATCGTTAACATAGTTGCAGTCCTAAAAAAGAACAGCACAATTCGCCTTTGTGTAGACTTCACCAATCTCAACCAAGAAACCCCTAAGGATAGTTTCCCCTTGCCAAGAATCGACCAACTCGTGGACCAGACTAGCGGCCACGAGCTCCTGTCATTTGTGCATGCATACAGTGGATACAACCAGATGAAGACCAAGAGAAAACTTCATTCAGCACAGAGCAAGGGATCTACTGCTACAACGTCCTCCCATTCGGCCTCAAGAACGCTGGTGCGACCTACCAATGACTCGTTACTGACATGTTCCAAGACATGTTAGGGGACACCATGGAAGTCTATATAGATGATATGGTGGTCAAGAGCAAGAAAGCAGTTGATCACCTCACTCACCTCGAGCAGGCGTTCTCCAGATTACACCGAACTCAGATGAAGCTGAATCCTAAAAAATAGCTTTTTGGAGCATCCTCTAGAAAATTCCTTGGGTATCAGGTATCACAACGAGGAATTGAGGCCAATCCATACCAGATCCGTGCATTTTTGGAAATGCCTGATCCAAAAACAAAGAATCAAATACATAAACTATCAGAAATGGTGGCAGCTCTCAACCGATTCATATCAAGGGTGTCAGACAAATGCCGACCTTTTCTCCAGCTTCTCAAAAAAGGGGAACAATTCTCATGGAGTGGCCAATGCTAGCAAGTGTTCTCTACTCTAAAAAAGTACTTGACAACACCACCTGTCCTGGCCAAACCAACAAATGGTGAAATATTGGGGCTCTATCTCGCGGTCTCTAACTTTGCTATCAGTTTAGTTCTCTTCAAAGAGGACCAAAGATCAAAAAAGCCGATCTACTTCACAAGCAAGACGCTAACTCCAGTTGAAAAGAACTACTCTTACATTGAAAAAGCAGTACTCGCATTGGTGTACTTTGTAAGGAAGTTTAGGCCTTATTTTCAAGCATATCCACTCAAAGTACTCACCGACCTCCCACTGAAGAAGATCTTTCTTAAGGACAACAAGACAACTCGTATGGCTGTATGGGTAGAAGAACTCGGTGAACATCACATCGAGTTCGTCCCACGCACTTCTCAGAAAGGACAGGTCGTTGCTGACTTTCTAGCAGACTTTCCTGTCGACGACCTGAATTGGGATATCACATCCACCAAACAGCCAGGCAAGTCAGCCTGGTCACTCTTTATGGATGGTTCTAACAATCCCGAAGGAAGAGACATCGGAGTCATCCTAGTGTCACCAGATGGCACTATGGTTGAGAAATCAGTTCGCATCGATGTCACAACCTCTAACAATGAGGCAGAGTACGAAGCTCTAATTATGGGACTTAGAATGGCACTACAGCTCGGTGTTGATATATGCTTCTTTACTACTACTTAGAGGTTTGAACTCTCTAAATTGATGCAAAAGCAACTCAAGGTCCTTACTCACGATCTTCGATTTCGTAGAGTTGGAATAAGGATTCGAACCAACCTAAAGTCTAGGACAACTACAAATTGGTTGTTACAATAAAGGGAACTAAGGAGTAAGGTTGTAATACTAATGCTAGGTTTTCTTTCCTACACAACATTTAGAAAAACATTACAGTTTGAAATCATGCACTTAAACAAAATACAAATTACTAAGAAAAAGGTGGAGAGTTAATCCTCCTCATGTGAAACTAACCTTTAATTGTTGATTTGAAAAGGTTTATTGATTCTTTCTAGATTCATAGACAAGTCCCTAATGGAAAAAAAGATTTGATCCCTAGCATGTATGGCTCACTAAAGAGCTCATACATGCTAGCAAGTTAAACCAAGCAATGACTTATCTCTAAGCTCATTGCTTGATTCCTAACTAGACACTACACCAACTATCATTTTGGGATAGGATGTAGAGTTAGTTGTTCTTCCTAAAAACCTACCAAACCAACAACAATTGTTTTTCCCTCACATGAGTTGGATTAACTCCCCAAATGGGAAGTTAGCTCATGATCCTTGAGACAAGGAATTTAAACTAGAGAAACAAAGAAAGAGAGAAAAAGGAAGAAGATAAACAATCAAACTCACTTCTATTTATTTTCTAGAAGAAAACAAGTGTTTCCTCCATTAAAACTATTACAAGCTTCTTACCAAAACTAAAAACTAACTTATGATTTTCTTCACTAAGGAACTAAAATAATGCCATGTAAGGAAAATAAGTCAAGGGAGTAAATGGAGTGTCCCCCACCCTTGTCTAATTTCTTCTCCATTTGAGAGAAATCTCATTTCCTCCAACGTGAATCATCAAACCACATTAATTCATTTTTATCCACCACATTAAAACAAAGTGACACCTTGCCTTTTTTTCACTATTAACACCTAATCTAATTTATTACATGCAAGGTGGCAACTTTGAACCAATAATTTGTTATTTTTGTCTTGACATGCTCCATGATTGATGACTCATCCAATCTTGTGTCCCCAAGATAGTGGGTCCATGTGCAATCGATTGGCGGTCCGGTATTTTGGGCGCTTTTACATCTTCCCCGCCTATCGTAGAGTTCATCATACGATTGTCCGAAAGCAGCTCTCTTGTCGCATTCAGAGTCCTGGTTCGAGAGGTAGGAGCTTTGGAAGTTTGATGCTTCTGTGTGGATTTGGGAGAATTCATATATACGCCGTTCCTCGTGTTTTATTGCAGGTTTAACCAATATTTCCATATTTACTGCAAATACCTACAAAAGTATGAAAACATATTTATTTCATGATTATTAAACACATAATTAACCAAATTTATATGTCTCAATGGGGTTTCATAATACACTTTTGGGTGCTTATCACACTACCCCCAAACAGCACTTTGCTTGTCCTCAAGCAAAGAAGAGACACTAAAATAGGTAAGTGGCAAAAAATGTGTAGTCCTAATCTAATTCTAGTTTCGCAGAGTGCGGTTCCATTGACCATATGCAACAAGGCCTTAAACCACTAGGAATTCCCTAGTGGACGAGTTATAGCCTCGTGAGAGTTTTCCAGAAAAGATACTCACAAACTTCATTTATACTACAACGACTCAATGACAGAAACTCGTTTCCTAAATTAATCTCAGATATCCATACATCTCCTTAGCAGGGAACGAGGATTGATTTCTTTGAAACTCAAGTTAATATGTATTCAATAATTAAAACATCTACATATGATTATTCATGCAGTGAACTTTTCATTGAAATATACTAGCAGGGTTGTTTCTGGATTCCTTGGAGAGCGTACCTAAATGGGTTCTAACAGGTATGTGTCGAAACAAAATTCCACTCAAAATTTTACCACTCAGGTTTTGTTAACTCCAGTGTGCAGTGGGCACACGTTTCCTCACATCTCAATGACAGTCAGAGGAGCCGATGTCGATCAATCACGTCTACTACTTATTATCACACCACCCTACTCCTAATTGAGCTAGAGGTCTTTATTAAGTATTGTGGGGCTTAGGTGGATAGTGTACAAGAAAATGGAAATGGATAATCAAAATTTACGAGTATGAGAGAATAGGGTCTTTATATATTTACACTAGAGGAATCCTTGTTTTCTTTCCTTCTTCTAACTGAGTTTTATAACATTGTTCTTAAGCCTCTAATGGATTTTTATTATTATTATATATATATATATATATATATATATTTTAGATGGCTTAAAAACATGATTCTATTTTTCTTTCCTGAAGCAAGTAACTGACTTTTATTTGGGACAAGTCTTTCTCTTTATTCTTTCCACATTTTATCCAATTTCTCAGACTCATCACTTAGGTAGGTTCTTTTATTTGGTTTAATAAATGGGTAAGGAATTTTTTTGGTGAAAGTGAAAGGTTTGATGAACGGTTCAGTGGAGTAACTAGCGGTAAAATTTGTAACAGGTAAGAATTTTTAGCTATGTCGATCCAAAGAAGGCCTAAATTCTCGCCTAGGGTTTGGGTAGTGATCAAGTAAGTAGACGCGTGATTTTTCTAATCGGAAAAACTACTCCTCTGTGTCATCACACACAAATCACTCATGTCAAGGTTTTTGGTTAGATTCTCACAGGATTTATAGTTTAAGTAACTAACCGTTGGTTCTAGAAACTTACTGCTATGTACAATCGATGATACTCAGTACATGAATATTCATGAAAAGATGTATAAACTATTGCATACGTATTATCTAAAGTTTCTTAAAAACAAATCCTAATTCGGATACTAATGTGAGATTTCTAGACAATTTTCATCATTGAAAAGGAAACAAGACTTTGTCACTAAGTACAATTATTAATATGAAAATAAAAACAATATACAGGCTACAAGATGCCTAATTTTTGCTACAGGTTTAAAACACCCCCAAACAGAATGATGCTTAGTCCTCGAAGGATCAATAATTAAAGAGAGAAAGTACACGAGAACCGTGGAGCAAAATTAGGGCTAGATTGCTAGAAAGAGAAGTTGAAGATCATAATATATTATTCGGAAAGAACAAGAAAATGTTCAATAGCACAATAAACATAGCACGAAAAATAAAAACCATAGCATACTTAAACATGAAAAACAATAGCACACCAAACATAAGGTTTAGCTAGATATATGTACAATGGCAAACTCTAGTTTACCATCCAAAGGGATGTGAAGATGAAAGCGTGCCTTCTTTAAGGAAATGCATTTCCTTAGCATCGCGCCAATAGATAATAGTCTGCCAAATTTCTGCCCATTCTTTGTCTACGGATTCCCTCAAATTGGTCTTCATCTTTTCGTCCTTTGGGTAACATCGAACATGCCTCAGGTATCGAGCGAGACGCTTCCATTAACGAAACCTTAATGACCGAATGATTCTGTTTGCTGGGCACATGTAATCCACCTTGACCCAGTCCTGAAAAGTAGCTGCAAACTGTGGGAAATGTGTCTTCATGATCCGGCAAGCGGTGACTGGTAAAAGTATATACTGATCCTGAAAAGTGCGAGCTCATTTCAGGTTGGAGACAACACAACCTAAAATGTTAAATAATGCATGACCCTGAGCTAGTGCACTGAATATGACGCAAGTAGCCTCATTGGCAGTAGAAAAATGCCAATCTCCCATAATGTTCAGAAGTACAAATAACATTGCAGTCCCCATGTTCATGGTCATGCTTGCTAATTGAATGGTGATGTTGCGCCATGGCACATGGCCATTGCCTTCTCGTTTGATCTCAAGACCATCACCATAAGAGTCACAAAACGCTTGCCACTGAAAGGAACGGTAAGAATTATGATAGATGTAAGCCAAGATGCAGCAGGTTCGTGGTATGGAAGGTCCAAAGTTAGGGCAAGTTGTTGTTCAGAAAAGATATGAGGTGTGTCACCAACTCGGATTGTGAACCCGTCTAAGTAGAAACCATGCGCATGGTTGAATGTTGGTGTGTCTTCCATATTAGCATAAAAGTATGCAGCCAAACTCGGAGAATAAGTTTGGTCAGGTTGAAGAATTAGGGAAGACCACCCAATGTTTGTGATTTAATCATGGAAGAGATGGCCATATGCATTGGAATCCATCATAGACTAAAAGGATTGCTCAGGAATGAGTTTGGGAGGTACCATGGATGATGAAGATGCAATGTTTGATGAAGATGCCATGGTGGATGAAGTAAATAAATGGGTAACAATACCGGCAACTGGATGGAAAAATGAGTATGTAAGAAAATAGACCCTCTTGTAGCACATGTTAAAATTATATTAGTCACAACGGAAATGATGACAATCCTACTAAGCATTTCATACAAAAGAAGACAAAAAGATAAGACAAAATACATAGTATGACGGAAAAACGTAATAACATATATGATTATATACTTATTGACTTAGTAATATCATGGATTCTTATATTGATCTTGGAGATGCATATTTTGCACCAGACTGTTTAGGTCTTCTATTTGTTGGCCGAGCTGCATCTGAATGTCCCCTTGGCTGGCAGAGAGTACAGTTTGATTTTCCATTAGGAGAGCGTGATTTTGCAAGGATTGAGAATGATTTTCCAAGATCTCCTCCCTGTTCAACATCATCGTTGCTTGACGATCTTGGAAATCTGAAGAGTTGTGATGATGATATTCGACGAGCATGTAGTTCCCTCAAAACCACGATGAAGAAGTTTAATGCCTTCCATGGGATTAATAATATTCAGCATGGCATTTTCATCAAATAAATGGTCAGAATTTGAGCTTGGGTTGTTCTGCTCATCTATCAGAGTATCAGGGGTTCAAAAACCAACGGAGTAGTCTGTTTGGAGTACCTTTATATATGCTCTTTGAAGGGGTGTCTCTGGAGAAATTATTGGATAACCCCAACGCATCATAATCTGCGTTACTAAAGTGGGTAAGGGTGCTGACCTTCTTGTTTTCTTGGTGATTACGTTCCAGAGGTGTTGGATTAGACAAAAGTCATCTCTTTGAGTTTGCAAAATCCAAAGTAGGTGAAGTTGAGGCTTTGTGACTTCTGATTGGTGTGATGTACCTACCATATTATGTCCAAACCAGTGGAGCACAACACGTTGATTCTGTTTCAAAGAGCATTGAAGAACAATGTGATGTGTATTTTCGACATCGCCATGAGATACGGTAGCTCGCAGTAAAGTTTTTGCGGAATCAAATGATGACTCTTGAAAAAGGGACTCCTGGGTATTTATTGGGATTTGAAGTATGTCGGAGATCATTTCCTTATTCAATTCCAATCGTTGTCCATAGGCATTGAAGTAGAATTTTCCATCTTCATATCCACTAAATTGGTAGAACATCAAAACTAATTCTCGGGAATAACCAGCTGCTGAATGATATAGAAGAGGCGTCCATCCGCGACGTATGATTTCGGTGTCAAAATAAGGAGAAAACCGGCCCTCTTCGAAAGTTTTCAGGTAGTCTTTCTCTGCCGTTATTTTTCTTGGTTGAGCCATTACTGAGGGAAGGATAGTGAAAATTGTTTGAATAAGAATGGCTGAAAAAGAAGAGATTTATAGCCAATCTATGAGTCTATACCAACTGAGTCCAAGTGTAGTTAATGACCCATGTGATTATGAAGCGACATCATAGGGGATCCACGGTAAGTCTTTGTCATGTCAGGATATCTAAATACAATTAATGAGATGGTTTAATGTTAGAAAATACGGAGGAAAGTTTCATTGTGGGGTAGTTAGACTTACACTTAATTCAGAAATGATGATCATAACTCGGTAATAGAATATGGATAGAATAATCGAGCTGCATGTGTGACAAGTGTTATGTGTACCTTATAGCGTGCGCGATTTTCTCTGAACACCATGTGTATCCATTAATTATTTTGGTGAGTTTTGGATGGCCTTTCTTTGTTATGGTTTGTTTATTTATTTACTTATTATTATTTTTGTTATTATTTTTATTTTTTTATATATTTTTATTTTTTATTATTATTATTTTTTTTAGAGAGGAAAAGACAACTAATATACACAAATATTTAATACGGAACTTCTTCATTTAATACGTAACCCGTACAAATGTGTGAGAATTATTTAACACACCATACTAATATACAAAATGAAAATCAAAAAAAAACGGTTACATAGATCTAGATGTTCGGATCATGTTATGCATGAGTGACAAGAGAATAATGATAAACACAGTTATCACGATTAATGTGATAGCCCATTCAGCGTGCTCCTTTTCCCATCGGTCTATTTGATTCATTATGTTCAAGGAATTGAAAATTTGTGAAGAAGAATTTGTGAAGAGTGAGAGAAGGGAATGAGTGAAAGTGGAAAGGAGAGTTGTATTTATAACTTGATTTCTGACCGTTGGGCATCTGACCGTTTGGATCAGTCCATTGGGTTCTGACCGTTTGGATCAGTCCGTTGGGCTTTGAGAGTAGGCCCAATGAATCAAGGAGCAAACTCATATTTTTGAAAGTACTATATTCGCATAACATAAATAATTTCTCATTCAAACCGTCTGGAGATACAAAATTATGAGAAATCAACCGATATATAATAATTTAGCACTAAAAAAAAAAATGCAATGCATAAGGGAAATAAATGACATAGTCATTTCTAAACCAAGGGAAATAAACAGCTACTGGGAATCCTCAGGGTTAGCAGAAGATGAACCCGGGTTTCTACGTCTTCTGCCACGATGAACTTCAGCCGAAATGACCGGGAATGTGGCCTATAGATCTGTAGGAACCGATCTTGGAATTCTTTCTTTGAGATGCCATCATCATTCTCTCCGAAACGGCCTTGGCGATTTCTCATTTATTCTTTGGAAGTCATGCGGGAAGTAAGCATCTCTTCCTGGCGAAGAAACATCCTGCGCATACTAGTATTCATGTGCCTCAAGGCGTCCATAGGAGTATTGATTCGGGCGCATGGTATCTTCATTAAAACAGTCGGGTGGTGAAGGAGGAGGAGGAGGTACGTTATCATGCTCAATGTGTCTCAAAAATTCCAAAATTCTCGAAAGACCTTGTTTCAATGAAAGGAGTAGCGGACTGGAACCCTAAGTTAAGCATAAGCCGAAAGTAACAAGTACGCAAAGAAGAGGAGCTGACCTCGTTTGACGCGGTCGTAAGAATATGGCCCGTGAAATGGACCATACAGAAAGTGTTCTTTCCTCTCTGTAGGATCCACAGCAGGTGTAAGAAAGTCTTGTTCACGCCGACGCGTCTTTGAAGTTCAATGACGTTATGCGCCCGCCATCGAAAGTGGCGGCTAATTGGTTACGCCTCGGCGAATCTTTGGTACACGCATGATTCGAGCAGTGTTGTACTCTCCTCGAAGCGTGTCAAACATCAAATCCCTCGTGGTCGGATACTCGACAATAACAGGGTCGGACTATCGAGTTTATCGAAATCAATGCGGTATTCAAATCAACTCGGCGTGAGTTCACGCGTCCAACCCATCCGCCCGTAATCCAAAATTCGTCACCCCGGAAACCTCCATTGTTGTAAAATTTCAACACTAAATCTTCGGAGTACTGAGCTGGAATTCGGTGCAATAGATATTCCCACTCTCTACTAGCAATTTCTTCATCGAAAAATGGGTGAAACATCCCGAAATTGTAGAGATTTCCGAAATTTCGCTCAACTGTGATTCTCCTTCGTGCTGCCATAGCGCCCGATGTAGATGATCTTTTGAGGGTGCAAATAGCAAGAAGAGGTGGAGGAGATGGTGCTGGAGGAAGGGGGTTGAGTTTGATGTACTTTGGCCCGCGTGCGCGGGTCGAATTCACCTCTGCCTAGTCGCACGCGCGAGTGATGTGTGGGGGGGACCAAGATCCGATTTTTGTGGAAGAAGAAATGAGAGGGGTGGACGCGTGGGTGCTTCGCGCATGGGCTTTGTACCCGGATTTTTTATTTTTGGGTCGGGTCAAAATTTTGGCCCAAGCCCAAATGAATAACAGAAATTCCCCTTATGTCCCGAAATGTTCCGAAATTTCAAACGTGGAAATTCGATTCGTTTCAACTCCAAATTGAACGGATGAGATATCAAAACGATCGGCATTAAAATTGCCATCCACTAGAATATGAAAAAATCACATTCAAACAATTTTTTTTTTTTTTTTTTTAACAATACTAAACATTTTTAACTTTGGTTTTTATTTATTTACACTTTTATATACAAATGTACAAGTCGAGAAGAACGTGTCAACAACACCGGAAGTCCAAATAAAACAACACATCAAAACAGCTTAACTCAGGCAACTTTCATGTCGGCTCTGGGCGAACCCAATCCAGCCAGACTGTGGCTTATCCTTTATGTTTTGGGGGCCTAGGGTTCAGGACGGTACCATCCCTGACCAATGTGCAATGGTCTAATAATAATATTACCCTTAGTACATATGGTATAGCCTCAAACCGCCCCGAAACAGTCACATAGAAAACTGATTGGGGTTGGCCTGGTGGAATCCATTGCCCGTACGAACTAGGAAATGTCCGATGGTGCATATCACGACTCTCTTTGGGCACCATGCTGGGTGCTAATAAAAAAAAACGAGTATATACATGTTGAGTCTTTTTATGTCAGATCCTCAAGACGAATGTGAGTCTTTTAACGTCAGATCCTCAAGACGAATGTGAGTCTTTTAACGTCAGATCCTCAAGACGATTGTGAGTCTTTTAACGTCAGATCCTCAAGACGAATGTGAGTCTTTTAACGTCAGATCCTCAAGACGAATGTGAGTCTTGTAACGTCAGATCCTCAAGACAATTCCCAACCTGTGAGAATAACGGGACGACGACGAAGTTTATCCTGCTGAGCTGGTGTCAGATAATAATATACCTTATACCGGCTCATCTCGGATAGAAGATCAAGACCCAGACAGAAAGGAGTTTGACAGTTCATACACCACCCCACCCTTTTCGCACGTCGGTTTCGAGCAAAAGTACTACGACCATTACCAATTCGAGATGAGTGAGATTTACACCAAATGATGAGTTGGAGTTTGCGAGGAAGAGAATAGAAAAGGGAAGAAAAAGAAGGATTTGAAATTTTTGGTACCCATTGTTTTCTAGGATGCACGTTTGCTCGATTATCAGAAGACATTTATACTCAGTTCTGAAGTAGAGTTTTGTGGACTAAGGTTCCGGCGCTTGCAACCACACACTCTAGGGATTTTTAGAAAAGAAAATAGAAGAGGGCCCGGCTACCCTAATGGCATTTTTTTCCTGTTTAAATACATGGAAAGAAGTACACCAGCGAATCTATTAGTCTGTGTAGACTAGATCATTGAGAAAAGTCTCTTCGACATCTGGAGAGCGCAACTCATGATAATGTTTAAGGCGCTGGCCATTTACTTGAAATTCGCTACCATCATTTACGTTTTTCACAGAGATAGCCCCATAAGGGGTGACAGCAGAGACAGTGAAAGGACCAGACCATCGAGTTTTTAATTTTCCTGGAAAAATGTGTAATCTTGAGTTGTACATCAAAACTTTTTGACCGACTTTGAACTCTTTTCTCAATATGTGCTTGTCATGCACTCTTTTCATGTTGGCTTTATAGGATTTGAGAGATCATAGGCATCATCCTCGAATTTCCTCAAGCTCATTTAAGCGCAATTTTCTCTTCACCGCACCACGTTAGTGTTATAATTGAGGCTTTTGATGGCCCATAGAGCACGGTGCTCAAGTTCAACCGGCAGATGACAAGGTTTTCCAAAACAAGGCGATATGGAGACATCCCTATAGGTGTCTTAAAAGTCGCTCAGATGCCCACAAGGCATCGATAATCGTAGAGACGATCTTTCCTAGATGGATTGACAGTTTTTTTCCAAAATGGATTTGATTTTCGATTAGAGACTTCTACTTGACCCATTGGTTTGAGGATGATACGGAGTTGCCACTTTGTGCGTGACTCCATATTTCTTTACTAATGATTCAAAAATTTTATTGCAGAAATGTTTTCCCCCGTCACTAATTATAGCTTTTGGAACACCAAATCGAGAGAAAATATTTTCTTTTACGAACAAAACGACCGTTTTATGATCGTTAGCACGACATGTCAATGCCTCAATCCATTTTGACACATAGTCAACTACTATAAGTATGTATAGGAAGCCATGAGAATTTGGAAATGGACCCATGAAGTCGATGCCCCATACATCAAAGATTTCTACAATTAGAATGGGATTTAAGGGCATCATATTGCGTTGAGTAATGCGACCTAACTGCTGGCAGCGATTGCATGTTTTGCAATGCTCATGTGCATCTCTAAACAGTGTTGGCCAATAAAAACCACATTGTAGAACCTTGGCCGCAGTTTTCTTACCACTAAAATGGCCACCACAAGATTGTTCATGGCAGAAGGATAACACATCGTTGTGTTCCCAGTCGGGAATGCAACGGCGGATTAGTTGGTCTGAACAATACTTGAAGAGGTAGGGATCATCGAAATAGAATTTCACAGTGGATAAAACTTTTTCCGGTCATTCTGAGACCAAGATAAAGGGACTTCCTCGGTAACTAAGTAATTTACTATGTCGGGCGTACCAAGGGGACGAAAAAATAGAATACAAGTGTTCATCCGAAAGGAATCGAGAGATAGGTTAATTATCGATTATCAACATCAACGACAAGTCCTGTTAAATGGTCTGCGCAACCACATTTTCGCTACCTTTTTATATCTAATTTCGAGTAAACTCTTGCAAAAGGAGAATCCATCGGATCAACCTTTGTTTTGCATCTTTTTCGCTAATAGATAACGAAGTGCCGCATGGTCGTGTGTAGACAATAGTTGGAGAACCCATTAGGTAGGATTTAAACGTGATCCAACGATATACAACGGCGAGAAACTTTTTCTCAGGTGGTGGTATAGTTACGTTGAGCTTCATTAAGGGTTTTACTCGCATAGTAAATGACAACTGGGTTATCTTCTCGGCTTTGCCCTAGTACAGCTCCTATAGCATAGTCGCTCGCGTCACACATTAATTCAAAAGGTTTAGACCAATCAGGTGGTTGAATTATGGGGCGGTAGTTAATCGCGGTTTTAATATCTCAAAGGCTTGTTTTCAATCAAACTGAAATAAAAATGACATCTTTAAGCAGGAGATTGGTTAAAGGTCTAGCAACATTTGAGAAATCTTGAATAAATCTCCTATAGAAACCTGCGTGTCCTAAGAATGCGCCGAATGTCTCGAACTGTTTTTTGGTATAGGAAGTGAAGAAATTTTTCTATCTTAGCTTTGTCGACTTCGATTCCGTCCTTTGAAACGATGTGTCCTAAAACTATTCCTTTAGTAACCATGAAATGGCATTTTTTCCCAATTAAGAACAAGGTTTTTTCTTCTTCACAGCGTGTAAAGACCTTTTCAAGATTTGATAGACGACTATCGAAAGAATCTCCATAAATTGAGAAGTCGATCCATGAATACTTCCATAAACCGTTCAACCATATCACTGAAAATATGAAGCATGCAGCATTGAAAGTACAGTGTGCATTGCAAAGGCCGAAAGGCATTCGCCTATATGCAAATGTACCAAATGGACATGTGAGCGTTGTCTTTTCTTGATCAGCAGTGGTCTATGACTATCCGAAAATAACCTGAATAACCATCAAGAAAGCATTAATAGGCATGACCGCTAAGCGTTCGAGCATCCGATCGATGAATGGAAGTGGAAAGTGATCCTTACGAAAGTGACGGCATTAAGTTTCGCGATAGTCAATGCATATTCACCATTTTACTAGGATCTGGCGGAAATGCATTCATCTTTATCATTTCGCACAAACCGTAATGCCCGATTTCTTTGGAACTACATGTACGGGACTCACCCAAACACTATCGAGATAGGGTAAATAATGCCCGCGATCTAGTAATTTTAACACTTCCTCCTCGGACCACATCTTTCATGGTAGGGTTTAGGTTTACACCGTGGTTCACGCGCGATGTCTTAGCATTTTCTTCCAAGTGTATGCGATGGGTGCACACATTAGGTTCAATGCCTTTAATGTCATCGAGAGACCATCCAATAGCAGAACGATGTTGTTGAATGACATTAATTAAACGAGCTTCCACGATCGAAACCAATTGTGAAGAAATAATAATCGGGTGACGACCATCGCATCAAAAGTCATGCGTATTTTAATTCGAAGGAAGAGGTTTTAATTCAGGGGTGGGCTGAGTGGGTATTAAAGATTCTTGAGGAAGGTCATCATCCATGTAGTAAAAAGATTGATGATCATCCAAGTTACTTGACATCACTGTTGTAGGGTCAAATAATGGTACTGACTCTAATAACTCATTTACTTCTTGTGTATAATCATCGTCCTCAAACTCAGATTCGCTAAAGGAAAGAAATTGGTACACTTCATCTTCAGGAAAAGAGTTTGTGAAATACTCTTGCGGAATGTTGTCAACCCTGTTGACCTTACCATCAATGTCAGGCTCTGGAAGTTGTTTCATCAACTTGAACACATTCACCTCGACCGAAAGATTTCCGAAGGACATGGTCATGGAACCATCTCTACAATTAATAAGAGCATTAGCAGTGGCGAGGAACGAACGTCTTAAGATGATAGGAATGGAATCACATGCAACTTCTGTATCCAAAATAACAAAGTCTACAGGATAGAAGAAGTCTTGGACTTTTACAAGGACGTTTTCCACAATTCCTTTTGGATACTTTATGGAACGATCGGCTAACTGTAGAGTCATGGTGGTAGGTTTGAGCTCATGAAGACCTAGTTGTTTAAATAAATAATATGGAAGTAAGTTCACACTAGCTCCTAGGTCTAGTAGTGCAGTAGCCGTGTATTTGTCACCTAAGGTGCATGGAACCGTTGGTCTACCAGGGTCCTTGTATTTTACTATACCATTGTGTTCGGTGATGGAGGGAAACTGTTCAGTGAGGAACGCTTGTTGAGGAACATTAGTTCTCCTTTTTGTGGTGCACATATCTTTCAGAAATTTTGCATGTTTTGGTAATAGTTTTAAGGCATCGAGAAAAGGTAAGTTGATTGTTAAATTTTGCAAAGTCTCTCGAATTTCAGCAAAATTCTCATCAGGTTTATTCTTTGCCAAGCGTGTAGGAAACGTGCCTTAGGGCGGAATTTGGCAAAGGGGTCTACTTGCTTGTTTCCTACATTCGGAGGTGTTGACTTTGTTGAATCTGGGGAATCTTCCGTAGGTTCATTATTAGAAATAGATTCCTTGGAACCCTCATTTTCCTTTGGTTGATCATCTGGCATATGTATTTGATTGTCTACAGTTTTTCCAGATCGTAGAGTAGTGATTGCATGCACCTCACCTTGGTTGGGGGTGCTTGTACCAGGGGCATTGGTGAGTTCAAAGGCTGTGTTTGCTGGTTTAGGGTTTGGAACTGCTTGTGTAGGAAACACGCCTTTCTGACTCTTTTCTTGCGCCAATTGCTGAAGTGATTGTTGGATAGACGTTAAAATTTGAGATTGTTGGTTCATGTAAGCTAAGAAAGTCTCGTTTGTCCTATCTCAAAAGCGGGAGGTTAAATGCAGAGGTAGTAGTTCACGATTATTGCTGAGAAGTTGTTGATTATAGTTGGGATCTAGATTAAATTTTGGAACAAAGGCCGCGGTTGGTTTGATAGTTTGCATTGGAATTACTTTGAAATTGACCTTGTTGGTATTGTTGATTATTTCCTTGGCGGTATGGAATAAAATTGTTGGTAGGCGAACAGTGGATTAAGCGAAACTGGAGGAGCCCCCATTTGTTGGTTATTTCGCCAAACCGAAATTAGGATGTTGTCTCCGGTGCATTGGGAATGTTGAATGCACATGCCTCCTCCGATTGTTGAGTAGGGGAAGCATATAACAAGGGACAATATGCATCGGGATGGTCGAGGACTAAGACAAAAGACACAAGGAACGGTGTCAACGTTCATGAATGGTTTTGGTAGTTGATCGTTTACTTGAACTGCAAAGGGCATCTACTTTTTAGTTAGGTATTCTATCAAATTTTTATTCGGGATCGGGTTTTACCTCAAAATAGATGTGGCTTTTGTAACGGTATCCTTTGATGATCTAGGCGACTTCGGTGTTACCCGGTGTGTACCTTTTTCGCTTGTTTTCAAGAAAGTATAAGCTTCGGTAGCTCCTTTGTCCATGAAGCACCCTCCGTTCATTATATCAAGAGTTTCTTTTGATGATCGAATGAGACCATTAAAGAATGAACCGAACAAGGACAGCTTTGTCTAGTTGGTGGTGAGGACATTCCTAACGAGAAGATCGATAAAAGCGACTCCATGCTTCCGTAAAAGGATTCATGAGGATTTTGACTAAGAACTGAATTTTCGAAGCATTTGGTTGTTTTCTTTTGAGTGTAAAATTGAAGCATGAAAGCTTGAACTAGTTTATTCCATGTGTCTATGGCGTGGTGGCTGTTGTCCCGCCAACAGTTGATGCTTTTTCCACTAAAGTGAATGGAAACGATCTAAGCAAAGAGTTATTCCTTAGATATTCTTTGGATGGTGAAATGTTGTTGCCACTTGTTGAAGCTTCTACGAAGATGATTGTAAGGTTTTTCGTGGCTCCAAACCATGATATATAGGTAATAAACTGAAAACGTTTGGTGGGATACGAAAATCACCGACAATGTCCTCAAGTTTGATCGCGGGGAAGAAGGTCCTTCCTGTAATTCAAGATAGAAGTCGAGAGGGCTTCTCTGGCAGTGGAGGATCGTCGGCCATAATGACGAAGTTGATGGCTAACGAAGGATTGTGATGAAGGTAATTAGCGAAGAAGAACAATTTTTAGGTGAGAGCTTTTAATTGCATATCGTATGTTTTTCGGCGATAGGTATGCTTAATTTCTTTAGTGGAACCGGACCTTAATCTCATGCAAGCATAAAATTAGATCTAACTTACAGAAGGAATTTAGTAGGACTCAATTTTATTATTATCTTAAGCATTAGAGTTTAACAACATATGCCCTCAAGCCAAAGTAGCGGTGAAATTTAGGAATACGTGTGCATAAAACCCGGCCTGTGTCACAAGAGAGATATGAGGGAGGCTTCGTGCAAGCACGGTTCTAATTAAGTAACCTCAATCTTTCAAGTTTTCCTAGACACATAGGAATATAATTAAGATTTATGGAATTAAAATTTATGCAAAGGCGGTATTAATTTTAATTTAATTTATTTATTTTTATTTTATTTTTATTTTTATTTTATTTTTTAAGATTTATGCAGGGTGAAAATAAACATGCAACACGATCTACTCATACAATACTAGGTGCGATGGTATGTGAAGATACTCTACTCATAATGAATATAAGGCAAGTTTGTGTCATCGATAAATATTTCCATCATTGATAGGCAAATATACATCGAATAATGTGATATATGCGCTAATTTGAAAATCGATATTACGCAAAGCATTAAAACGATAGTAACATGCGCAAATTTGAATCACTCATGATCTAAATACATAAGCATTTCGGATATAGTATACATCGCAGCGGATAAATCGACAAAACTAAACATGCAAGGTATTATACATAGACTAAAATCACGATTTTGTATTGCATAATAATTCGATTTCGACAATACTCATTGAGATTAGAATGTCATATAAGAGCAGCTTTACCCATAGGGTTTAGAAACAACTTACCCAACTCGATTTTAACCCTCGTTGAATGTTCTCCTCTTTCTTGACAAAATCGACTTATTAGACAATACCGCAACGATAATGTAAAGAAATATTAAACATGTAACAAGAATCATTTATACGTGAAAGACATATACCCATGCAAAACAAGTACCATTATTTGTAAATATATATTAATATGCAATTCATGTCCGTAATCGTGATATAAATATTTACCGTAATACGAACTTGATTCGCGCATAATTCTAGGCTAAAACTTAAATAATAATCCATAAATTTTTCCTAATACTATATACATGGCATACATGCAGGAAAAAACATAAAAAAAATTACAATAATACCGGAAATTTTTGAACCTGTGAGCCTCCGGGCTTTTTCGCTTGAACTGAAACAAAACGTTTCAATTTGACGTAGCGATTAATCGAAAAGGATTATCGAATTTTTTTCGTCTGAGGCGGATATTTAGGCCCCGGAAATGGATCAAGGTAGATCGAGGAGATCTTGTGGTTGAACAGCGGGCGACAAACAAGCAATTTGACTTCAAACGCGGGTCACACCCTTCAAGACAAGCGACTTACTAGCAGCGCCGTGTCCGGTAATTCAGAATAAGTTCAAATTTTTACGGAGAAGTCTTATAATGGAATAGATTAGCTTTTCCTCTTAACTTTTGGTACACGGAAGTGGAACGATAAAAATCCGTGGTGGAGCGAAGGTTGTTTACGCAGACAAAATCGAAAAATTAACAAAAAGCGTAAGAACGAAGAAAAAGGAAAGAAAGAAGAGAATGGGGGTTCCCCTCAATGCAACTTCCGACCTGGAAGCACAAGTCCTATGGCTTTAGAACAAAGAAATGACCATTTGATATATACTTCTTTACTACTACTTAGAGGTTTGAACTCTCTAAATTGATGGAAAAGCAACTCGTTGTCCTTACTCACGATCCGATTTCAGAGTTGGAATAAGGATTCGAACCAACCTAAAGTCTAGGACAACTACAAATTGGTTGTTACAATAAAGGGAACTAAGGAGTAAGGTTGTGTAATACTAATGCTAGGTTTTCTTTCCTACACAAACATTTAGAAAAACATTAGCAGTTTGAAATCATGCACTTAAACAAAATACAAATTACTAAGAAAAAGGTGGAGAGTTAATCCTCCTCATGTGAAACTAACCTTTAATTGTTGATTTGAAAAGGTTTATTGATTCTTCCTAGACTCATAGACAAGTCCCTAATGGAAAAAAAGATTTGATCCCTAGCATGTATGGAAACCAAAGAGCTCATACATGCTAGCAAAATGAAACCAAGCAATGACTTATCTCTAAGCTCATTGCTTGATTCCTAACTAGACACTACACACCAACTATCATTTTGGGATAGATAGGATGTAGAGTTAGTTGTTCTTCCTAAAACCTACCAAACCAACAACAATAATTTTTTTCCCTCACATGAGTTGGATTAACTCCCCAAACGGGAAGTTAGCTCATGATCCTTGGCAAGGAATTTAAACTAGAGAAACAAAAAAAAAGAGAGAAAAAGGAAGAAGATAAACAATCAAACTCACTTCTATTTATTTTCTAGAAGAAAACAAGTGTTTCCTCCATTAAAACTATTGCCAGCAAGCTTTTACAAAAACTAAAAAACTTTATGATTTTTTCACTTTGAACTAAAATAATGCCATGTATGAAATAAGTCAAGGGAGTAAATGGAGTGTCCCCTACCTTTGTCTAATTTCTTCTCCATTTGAGAGAAATTCCCATTTCCTCCCACGTGAATCATCAAACCACATTAATTCCCATTTTTTATCCACCACATTAAAACAAAGTGACACCTTTTGCCTTTTTTCACTATTAACACCTAATCTTAATTTATTACATGCAAGGTGGCAACTTTGCACCAATAATTTGTTATTTTTTGTCTTGACATGCTCCATGATTGATGACTCATCAAGTCTTGTGGCCCGCTGAGGTTGGTGGAGTTTGGCTTCGCGTCGGGCGCTTCTAATTCTCTCTTTGGTATGCAGGAAAAAGTGGATGGTGAGGGGACCAAGATCCGTTTTTTTGTGGAAGAAGAAATGAGGGGTGGTGGGCGTGGGGCCCTAGCGTGGGCTTTGTACCCGGATCTTGGGTTTTGGGTCGGGTCAAAATTTTGGCCCAAGTAGAAAATGAATTACAGAAATTCCTCTTATGTCCCGAAAAGTTCAAATTTCAAACGTGGAAATTTGATTCGTTTCAACTCCTTAATTTAACGGATGAGATATCAAAATGATCGATTATTAAAATGCCATCCACTAGAATATGAAAAATCACATTCAAACATCAATTTTTTTTTAACAATCTTTGGTTTTTTATTTATTTATCCTTTATATACAAATGTACAAGTCGAGAAGAACGTGTCAACAACACCGAAATCCAAATAAAACAACACATCACACAAACGGCTTAACTCGGGGTAACTTTCATGTCGGCCGGGTGAACCCAATCCAGCCCGGATCAGTGGGCTTATCCTTTATGTTTTGGTGGCCTAGGGGTTTAGGGCGGTACCATCCTGACCAATGTGCAATGGTCTAATAATAATATTACCCTTAGTACATATGGTATAGCCTCAAACAGCCTTTCGAACAAATACATAGAAAACTGAGCGGGGTTGGCACGGGGAGTCCATTGCCCGCATTTAACTATGAAATGTCCGATGGTGCATATCACGACTTTCTTTGGGCACCATGTCGGGTGCTAATAACACAAAACGTGTATATACATGTTGAGTCTTTAACGCCGATCCTCAAGACGAAAGTGAGTCTTTTAACGCCGATCCTCAAGATTTAATGTGAGTCTTTTAACGCCGATCCTCAAGATCTAATCCCAACCCTGGTGGGAGCAACGGGACGACGACGAAGTTTATCCCGGTTGAGTGGTGTCGATAATAATATACCTTATACCGCTCATCTCGGATAAAAGATCAAGACCGGGATTAAAAGGAGTTTGATTCGGTTCATACACCACTCCCATCCTTTTCGCCGCTTGAAAGCAAAAAGTACTACGACCATTACCAATTCGAGATGGGTGAGATTTGGACCAAATGATGAGTTGGAGTTCGCGAGGAAGAGAATAGAAAAGGGAGGAGAAAGAAGGAGTTGAAATTTTTGGTACCCATTGTTTTCTTGGAGGCACGTTTGCTCGATTATCAGAAGACATTTATACTCAGTTCTGAAGTAGAGTTTTCGTGGACTAAGGTTCCGGCGCTTGCAACCACACACTCTAAGGAATTTTAGAAAAGAAAATAGAAGAGGGCCCGGCTACCCTAATGGCATACTTTTCCTGTTTAAATACATGGAAAGAAGTACACCAACGAATCTATTAGTCAGGTAGATCGGATCATTGAGAAGAGTCTCTTCGACATCCGGAGAGCTTAACTCATGATAATGTTTAAGGCCGCCATTTACTTGGAATTCGCTACCATCATTTTCGCTTTTCACGAGATAGCCCCATAAGGGTGGTGATGCCAGAGTTGAAAAGGACCGCACCATCGAAGCTTTTATTTTCCTCGAAAAATGTGTAATCTTGAGTTGTACATCAAAACTTTTTGACCGACTTTGAACTCTTTTCGCAATATGTGCTTGTCATGCACTCTTTTCATGTTGGCTTTATAGGATTTCGAGAGATCATAGGCATCAATTCAATTTCCTCAAGCTCATTTAATCGCAATTTTTTTTTTTCACCGCCATGTTAGTGTTATAATTGAGGCTTTTGATGGCCCATGTAGCCGCGGTGCTCAAGTTCAACCGGCAGATGACAAGGTTTTCCAAAACGAGGCGATACGGAGACATCCCTATAGGTGTCTTAAAAGTCGTTTCAGATGCCCACAAGGCATCGATAATCGTAGAGACCGCCTTTCCTAGATGGATTGACAGCTTTTTCCAAAATGGATTTTATTTCTCGATTAGAGACTTCTACTTGACCAATGGTTTTGAGGATGATACGGAGTTGCCATTTTGTGCGTGACTCCATATTTCTTTACTAATGATTCAAAAATTTTATTGCAGAAATGTTTTCCCGCCACTAATTATAGCTTTTGGAACACCAAATCGAGAGAAGATATTTTCTTTTACAAACAAAACGATCGTTTTTATGATCGCTAGCACGACATGCCAATGCCTCAATCCATTTTGACACATAGTCAATCGCTACAAGTATGTATAGGAAGCCATGAGAATTTGAAATGGACCCATGAAGTCGATGCCCCATACATCAAAGATTTCCACAATTAGAATTGGATTTAAGCGGCATCATATTACGTTGAGTAATGAGACCTAATTGTCGGCAAATGATTGCATGCTTTGCAATGCTCATGCATCTCTAAACAGTGTTGGCCAATAAAACCACATTGTAGAACCTTGGCCGCAGTTTTTCTTACCACTAAAATGACCACCACAAGATTGTTCATGGTAGAAGGATAACACATCGTTGTTCCCGGTCGGGAATGCAACGGGCGGATTAGTTGGTCCGAACAATACTTGAAGAGGTAGGATAATCCCGTAAATAGAATTTCACAGTGGATAAAAACTTTTCCGGCCATTACGGAGACCAAGATAAAGGAACTTCCTCGGTAACTAAGTAATTTACTATGTCGCATTACCGCGGGGCGAAAAAATAGAGTACAAGTGTTCATCCGAAAGGAATCACGATAGGTTCAAGACGATCAACATCACCGACAAGTCTTGATAAATGGTGCGCAACCACATTTTCGCTTACCTTTTTATCTCTAATTTCGAGAGTAAACTCTTGCAAAAAGGAGAATCCATCGGATCAACCTTTGTTTTGCATCTTTTTTCGCTAATAGATAAAAGGCGCCGCATGATCATGTGTAGACAATAGTTGGAGAACCCACTAGGTAAGGACGAAACTTATCTAACGATATACAACGGCGAAACTCTTTCTCGATTGGTGGTATTTCGTTGAGCTTCATTAAAGTGGTTTTACTCGCGATAGTAAATGACAACCGGCTTATCTTCTCGGCGTTGCCCTAGTACAGCTCCAATAGCATAGTCGCCACACACATTAATTCAAAAGGTTTAGACCAATCAGGTGGTTGAATTATGGGAGCGGTAGTTAATGCGGTTTTTAATACCTCAAAGGCTTGTTTGCAACTGAAACTGAAATCAAAAGCGGCATCTTTAAGCAGGAGATTGGTTAAAGGTCTAGCAACCTTTGAGAAATCTTGAATAAATCTCCTATAGAAACCTCAAGGTGGTCCTAAGAACGCTTGTGAATGTCTCGAACTGTTTTTGGTATAGGAAGTGAAGCAATTTTTTCTATCTTAGCTTTGTCGACTTCGATTCCGTCCTTTGAAACGATATGTCCTAAAACTATTCCTTTAGTAACCATGAAATGACATTTTTCCCAATTAAGAACAAGGTTTTTCTCTTCACAACGTGTAAATACTTTTTCAAGATTTGATAAACAGCTATCGAAAGAATCTCCATAAATTGAGAAGTCGTCCATGAATACCTCCATAAACCGCTCAACCATATCAATGAAAAATATGAAGCATGCGAAGCATTGAAAGTACCGGGTGCATTGCAAAGGCCAAAAGGCATTCGTCTATATGCAAATGTACCAAATGGACAGGTGAACGTTGTCTTTTCTTGATCAGCAGGGTCTATGACTATCTGAAAATAACCGGAATAACCATCAAGAAAGCAGTAATAGGCATGACCGGGTTAAACGCTCGAGCATCCGATCGATGAATGGAAGTGGAAAGTGATCCTTACGAGTGATCTGCATTAAGTTTGCGATAGTCAATGCATATTCGCCATTTTTTGGGATACGAGCCGGAAATGCATTCATCTTTATCATTTCGCATTAACCGTAATGTCGATTTCTTTGAAACACGTGGTAGGACTCACCCAAACACTATCGAGATAGGGTAAATAATACCCGCGATCTAGTAATTTTAACACTTCCTCTCGGACCACATCTTTCATGGTACAGGGTTTTAGGGCGACGCGTGGTTCACGCTGACGCCTTTGCATTTTCTTCCGTGTATCGCGATGGGTGCACACATTAGGTTCAATGCCTTTAATGTCATCGAGGGACCATCCAATAGCGAAACGATGTTGTTGAATGACATTAATTAAACGAGCTTCCCGATCGCCGCTTAATTGTGAAGAAATAATAACCGGTGACGCACCATCGCGATCAAGCCAGCACGTATTTTTATTCGAAGGAAGTGGTTTTAATTCAGGGGGGGGGCGGAGGTGGGTATTAAAGATTCTTGAGGAAGGTCATCATCCATGTAGTAAACAGATTGATGATCATCCGTTACTTGACATCACCGTTGTAGGTCAAATAATGGTACTGACTCTAATAACTCATTTACTTCTTGTGTATAATCATCGTCCTCAAACTCAGAGTCGCTAAAGGAAAGAAATCGGTACACTTCATCTTCAGGAAAAGAGTTTGTAAAATACTCTTGCGGAATGCTGTCAACCCTGTTAACCTCACCATCAATGTCAGGCTCTGGAAGTTGTTTCATCAACTTGAACACATTCACCTCCACCGAAAGATTTCCGAAGGACATGGTCATGGAACCATCTCGACAATTAATAAGAGCATTAGCAGTGGCGAGGAACGGACGTCCTAAGATGATTGGAATGGAATCACATGCAACTTCTGTATCCAAAATAACAAAGTCTACTGGGATAGAAGAAATCTTGGACTTTACAAGGACGCTTTTCCACAATTCCTTTTGATACTTTTATGGAACGATCCGCTAATTGTAGAGTCATGGTGGTAGGTTTAAGTTCATGAAGACCTAGTTGTTTAAATAAATAATATGGAAGTAAGTTCACACTAGCTCCTAGGTCTAGTAGAGCAAAGAGCGCGGTATTTGTCACCTAAGGTGCATGGAACCGTTGGTCTACCAGTGGTCCTTGTATTTTAGTATACCATTGTGTTCTCAGAATGGAGGAAATTGTTCAGTGAGGAATGCTTGTCGAGGAACGTTAGTTCTTCTTTTTGTGGTGCACATATCTTCTAGAAATTTTGCATGTTTTGGTAATAATTTTAAGGCATCGAGAAAAGGTAAGTTTATTGTTAAATTTTGAAAAGTCTCGAATTTCAAAAAATTGTCATCAGTTTATTCTTTTTGCTTGCGTCTTGGAAAACGGTGCCTTAAGTATGAATTTGGCAAAAGGGTCTACTTGCTTGGTTCCCACATTCGAGGTGTTGACTCTCTGTTGAACGGGGAATCTCAGTAGGTTCATTATTAGAAATAGATTCCTTGGAACCCTCCCCGTTCTTTTGGTTGATTATCCGCATAATGATCCGATTGTCGGCGCTTTTCCAGATCGTAAAGTAGTGATTGCATGCACCTCACCTTGGTCAGGGCTTTGTACCAGGGGGCATTAGTGAGTTCAAAGGTCGTGGTTTGTCTGGTTTAGGGTTTGAACCGCCTTGCAGAAAACGCCTTTCCTCTTTTTCTTTGGGCCAATTGCTGAAGTGATTGTTGGATAGACGTTAAAAATTTGAGATTGTTGGTTCATGTAAGCCGAGAAAGTCTCATTTGTCCTATCCGTGAATGGTTGGCGCGGGTCAGGCAAAATCGTAGTAGTTCTCGATTATTGCTTAGAAGTTGTTGATTATAGTTGGGATTTGGATTATCGGAACAAGGGCTGCGATTTTGGTCCGATAATTAGCATTAGAATTATTTTGAAATTGACCTTGTTGGTATTGTTGATTATTTCCTTGGCGGTATGGAATAAAATTATTGGTAGGTCGATAAAAGTTGATTAGCAAAAACCGGGAGGAGCCCCCATTTGTTGGTTATTTTGACGCCAAGTTTAAATTTGATGTTGTCTCCACGGTGCATTGGGAATGTTGAATGCACATGCCTCCTCCGCTTGTTGAGAAAGGGGAAGCATATAACAAAGGACAATATGCATCGGGGATGATCAAGACTAAGACAAAGGACACAAGGAGTGGTGTCAACGCTCATGACCGGGTTTTGGTAGTTGATCGCTTACTTGAACGCAAGGGCATCTACTTTTTAGTTAGGATTCTATCAAATTTTTATTTCAGGATCGGGTTTTACCTCAAAAATAGATGTGGCTTTTGTAACAAAGATCCTTTGATGATCTAGACGGCTCGGTGTTACCCCCAAGGTGTACTTTTTTCGCTTGTTTTTCAAGAAAAGTATAAGCTTCAAGAGCTCCTTTGTCCATGAAGCAACCTCCGCTCATTATATCAAGAGTTTCTTTTTTGATGATCGACAGTGCCATTAAAGAATGAACGAACAAGGACGCCTTTTTCTAGTTGGTGGTGAGGACATTCTAACGTAAGATCAAAAAACGACTCCATGCTTCCGTAAAGGATTCATGAGGATTTTGACTGGAAGAATTGAATTTTCTCAAGCATTTCGATTTGTTTTCTTCTCGAAGTGTAAACCGAAGCATAAAAGCTTGAACTAGTTTATTCCATGTGTCTATGGATTGTGATTGTTGTCCCGCTAGCCGATTGATGCTTTTTCCGCTTAAAGTGAATGGAAACAAACCAAGCAAGAGTTGTTCCTTAGAGATATTTGGATGATGAAATGTTGTTGCCACTTGTTAAAGTCTACGAAGATGATTGTACGGTTTTTTCGTGCTCCAAACCATGATATATTGGTAACAAACCCAAGACGTTTGGTGGGATAATAAAATCACCGACAATGTCCTCAAGTTTAATGCAGGAAGAAGGTCCTTCCTCGTAATGCAAGATAGAAGTCCGAGAGGGGCTTCTCTCATTGGTGGAGGATCGTCGGCCATAATGACGGAAGTTGGTGGCTTACGGCGAAGGATTGCGGATGAAGGTAATTAGCAGTAAATTAAGAACAATTTTTATGTGAAAACTTACGCAATTGCTTATCGATTTTTTTTTCGACGATAGGTTTGTTCAATTTCTTTAGTGGAACCGCACCTTAACCTCATGCAAGCATAAAATTAGATCTAACGCATTAAGGAATTATGAGGACTCGAATTTTATTATTATCTTAAGCATTAGGGTTGAACAACATATGCCTGTTGCCGCTAACGAAGCTTGATGAAGCTAGTAATACGCGGTGCATAAACCAACAGCCGTGTCACAAGATAGATATGAGGGAGGATTTCCGTGCAAGCACGGTTCTAATTAAGTAACCTCAATCTTCAAGTTTCCTAGACACCATTGGAATATGATTAAAATTTATGGAATTAAAATTTATGCAAAGGTGGTATTAAATTAATTTTAATTTAATTTAATTTAATTTAATTTTTTTTTTTTTTTTAAGATTTATGCAAGGTTTAAAATACAAACATACAAATACGATCTACTCATACAATACTAGGTGCAGTAGCATGTGAAGGTAATTCTTATCATAATGATAGCTATACCTAATAGGCAAGCTTGTGTCATCGATAAATAATTCCATACGTACAGGCAAATATACATCAGTAATACGTATATGTACGCTAATTTGTAAATCGATATTACTTAAATGTATATCAACAGTAACAGGTGAATTTGAATCACTCATACGTATCTAAATACCTTAGCATACTAACACGATACACATGCGCAGAATAGATGACAAAACTAAACATGCAAAGTTTTATACCTAAACTAAAATATTTACTTTTGTATTGCATAATAAATCGATTTCGACAATACTCATTGAGATTGCTAATGTCCTATAGAGAGCAAAATTTTACCCCCGTAGGGTTTAGAAACAACTTACCCAACTAAGATTTTAACCCTCGTTGGAATGTTCTCCTCTTTCTTGACAAAATCGACATATTAGACAATACCGTGTACGTATACGTAGAGAAATATCAAACATTTAACAAGCAACATTTATACGTAGAAAGACATATACCCATGCAATACAATACCATTAATATGTAAATATACATTCATATGCAATTCATGTCCGGTAATCGTGATATAAATATTTACCGCAGATTTAATTTGATTTATGCATAATTCTAAGCTAAAACGTAAATAATAATCCATAAATTTTTTCTAATACTATATACATGGCATACATGCAGAAAAACATAATAATAATAATATAAATAAATTACAATAATACTGAAAATTGAAACTCAGTAGCTTCCCCGTTTTAAGGCCAAAGATATGAAACAGACGTTTCGATCCGTCGACGCGATTAATCCCAAAGGATTATCGAATTTTTCGGTACTGGACCAAATATTTAGGCCTGGAAATGGATCAAGGTGGATCAGGAGATGCTGGTGGCTGAAAATGAGCAATAATGTAAGAAATTCACCCGAGGACGCTGGTCCCACTCTCACAAGACGCTGACTCCACCTAGGCGACGACGGTCTTTTTTTTCAGAATGACTTCGAATTTTCACAGAAGTCTTATAATTTGCTGCAATGATGTTTTCCAGTCCTAACTTTTGGAACCTGGCAGTGGAACGAAAATATTTTTAGCAAACAGGTTGTTTACGAGGCAAAAAATACGAAAAAAAACAAAAAAAACGTAAACGCAAATGAAACGTAAAGGAAGAAAGAGAATGGGGGTTCCCCCTTGATGCAACTTCCGATCTTTAGCACAAGTTCTATGGCTTTAGAACAGCAGCGGCGCCATTTGATATATGCTTGAAGAACACTACTTAGAGATTTGAACTCTCTAAGTTTGATGTAAAAGCACTCAAAGTACCTTACTCACGATCTTCGTTGAGTAGAGTTAGAATAAGGATTCGAACTACCTAAAGTATAGAACAACTACAAATTGGATGTTACAATAAGGGAACTAAGGAGTAAGGTTATAATACTAGGTTTTTTCCTAACAAACATTAAAGCAAAACATTTAAGTTTGAAATCATGCACTTAAACAAAATACAAATTACTAAAAAAAAAGGTGGAGAGTTAATCCTCCTCATGTGAAACTATCATTAGTTGTTTATTTGAAAAGGGTTTTGATTCTTCCTAGACTCATAGACAAGTCCCTAATGGAAAAATAGAATTGATCCCTAGCATGCATGGCTCACTTAAGAGCTCATACATGCTAAAGTGAAACCAAACAATGACTTATCTTTAAGCTCATTGTTTGATTCCTAACTAGACACTACACCAACTATCATTTTGGGATAGGATGTAGTGTTAGTTGTTCATCCTAAAAACCTACCAAACTCACAACCAATGTTTTTCCCTCACATGAGTTGGATTAACTCCCCAAAAGGGAAGTTAGCTCATGATCCTTGGGACAAGGACTTATGAACTAATAAAAACTCAAAAGAGAAAGAGAGAGAGAGAGATAGAGAGAGAAGAAAATCCACAACCAAATTCACTTCTATTATTTCTTAGAAGAACAAGTGTTCCTCCATTAAAACTATTACAAGCTTTTCTAATAAAATCAAAAACTTACTTCTCATTTTCACTAAGGAACTAAAATAATGTCATGTGAGGAAAATAAGTCAAGGGAGTAATTGGAGTGTCCCCACATTTGTCTAATTTCTTCTCCATTTGAGAGAAATCTCATTTCCTCCCACGTGAATTATCAAACCACATTGATTTATTTTTATCTACCACATTAAAACAAAGTGACACCTTGCCTTTTTTTTTCACTATTAACACCTAATCTAATTTATTACATGCAAGGTGTCAACTTTGCACCAATAATTTGTTATCTTTGTCTTGACATGCTCCATGATTGATGACTCATCCAATCTTGTGGCCCCAAGATAGTGGGTCCCATGTGATCCGATGGCGATCCGGTATTTTGGGCGCTTTTACAACTTCCCTTTATCGCGTAGAGTTCATCGCATACGATTGTCCGAGCAGCTCTCTTGTCGATTCGAGTCCCGGTTCGAGAGGTAGGAGCTTTGGAAGTTTGATGCTTCAACGTGGATTTGGGAGAATTCATATATACGCCGTTCCTCGTGCTTTATTGCATGTTTAACCAATATTTCCATGTTTACTGCAAATACCTGCAAAAGTATGAAAACATATTTATTTCATGATTATTAAACACATAATGAACCAAATTTATATGTCTCAATGGGGTTTCATAATACACTTTTGGGTGCTTATCAATCATCTTAGGGCGCCCCTTCTTGACAACTGCAAACACGCTTATAAATTGCCGCGATGGTAAGATGTCCTTATCTTTTGGCCATCTTTCTATTGAAGTAAATGTTTTTAAAATGATGAAACAGTTACTTAATCGCCTATAGATGGGGAGGTTAGCATGATTGAGAGCTTAGCTCAAGATTATTTTAACAACACTTTTCCCGAAAACAATATGTATAAATTCCTTTCTTTTGGAACTTCAGATTTTGTAAATGACTCCTACTTAGAGGAAGTCAACACCAATTGTAGACCCTTCGGTTGCTCCATATACTAAGTATGAAGACTTGCTACCTAAGCAAGTATTCATTATGCAAAATGGGGACCCTAATGAAACATCTATTGACATTCCTTCCACCCCAGTGCTTAAACCTCTTCCCCCGGAGTTAAAATATATTCAACTTGATCCGGATGGTAGTCATCCGGTAATTATATCTTCCCAGTTAACTAAGGGTGAAGAGACACGTTTAATCCGGGTGATTAGAGAACATCGGGTCGCGATTGGTCTGGTCCCTAGCCGACATTAAGGAATTGACCCTAATGTTTGCACTCATCGTGATCCATTTGGAGGATAACGCCGAAGACTTCTCGCAAAACCTCGGCATCGTCCCGAACCCCGCCATGAAAGAGGTGGTTGGGAAGAAGTCTTACGATTACTCGATCGCGGGTATCATATACCCAATATCGATAGCGAATGGGTAAGCCCCATTCATATAGTTCCTAAGAAATCGGGGAGTTACCATGGTACGAACGGAAAGGGTGACTATGTTGTCACCACAAGGTCCTATGAAATGGAGAATCAGTATTGATTACGACGTTTAAATGCTATGACATGAAAGGATCAATTTCCTTTACCTTTTATAGATCGGATGCTTTCGAACGCCTAGTCGGGTCATGCTTTTATTGTTTTCTCGGATGGCTACTTAGGCTATTTTTAGATTATTATTGATATTGATGACCAAGAAAAGACTACCTTCACATGTCCTTTGGAACGATGCCTATAAAGCGAATGCCTTTTGGCCTTTGTAATGCTCCTAGTACCTTCCAAATGATTGTATGCTTCATATATTTAGTGACATGGTAGAGCTTTATAGAAGTTTTCATGGATGATTTTTCTATCTATGGAGACTCCTTCATAGACTGCTTGTCTAACCTATCTAAGGTTTTGACACGGTGTGAAGAAAATAGCCTCGTTTTAAACTGGGAAAAGTGTCATTTCATGGTGAAAAAGGGCATAGTACTAGGTCACATTGTATCTAGTGATGGCATCGAAGTAGATAAGGCCAAACTAGATAAAATAGCGACTCTACCTAAGCCACGGACTGTCCATGATATTAGAGCCTTTCTAGGCCATGCAGGTTTTTATAGGCGATTTATTAAAGATTTCTCGAAAATAGCTAGGCCTTTAACTAATATGCTTTTAAAGGATGCAATCTTTGATTTTAATTTTAACTGTAAGCAGGCTTTTGAAACTTTAAAAGCCGCCCTAACCTCTGCACCAAATTATATAGCCTCCTGATTAGTCTAAACCTTTCGAACTCATGTGTGATGCTAGTGATTATGCAGTTAGTGCTGTCTTGGGACAAAAACTAGATAATAAGTCCACTGTTATTTATTATGCTAGTAAAACCTTAAACGATGCTCAACGGAATTATTCAACTACCGAAAAAGAATTCTTAGCTGTCATTTATGCTTTAGATAAGTTTCGTCCTTATTTGGTTGGTTCTAAAACTTAAGTTTACATGGACCATGCAGCCCTTAAGTACTTTCTTGCAAAGAAGGATGCTAAGCAGAGATTAATCCGATGGATCCTTCTCCTGCAAGAGTTCACATTAGAAATAAAGAACAAAAGAGGGGTCGAAAATGTAGTTGCCAACCACTTATCTAGACTTACAAACGACGATAATAGTGACTCTGAGTCCATACCGGACTCCTTTCCTGATGAGCATCTATATGCTATTTTTTTAGCACCATGGTATGCTGACATTGTAAATTATTTAGCGGCTGATGTTATGCCTTATAATTGGTCAAGAAATGAACGTAAGAAGTTCTTGGCCAGAGTTAATTTATACTACTAGGATGAGCCCTACCTTTTTAAGTATTATGCGGATCAGATTATTCGTCGTTGCATTCCCCAGTGGGAATATAATGAAGTTCTATCGTTCTGCCATGACAAAGAGTGTGGTGGCCATTTTAGTGGAATGAAAACAGCCGCTAAAGTTCTTCAATGTGGATTTTATTGGCCTACCCTTTTTAAGGATGCCCAAGTGCATTGCAAGACGTGTATTCGTTGCCAACAACTTGGGCGAATCACGAAGCGTGATATGATGCCATTAAATCCAATCTTGATAGTAGAAATTTTTGACGTTTGGGGCATTGATTTCATGGGTCCTTTCCCTGTTTCCCACGGTTTCATTTATATTCTAGTTGCCGTGGACTATGTGTCTAAATGGATAGAGGCCATGGCTTGCCGTAGCAATGACCATAAGACAGTTGTATTTTTTATTAAGGAGTATATTTTTCGTGGGTTTGGCATTCCTAAAGCCATCATTAGTGATGGTGGAACACATTTTACAACATAGTTGTTGCATCCCTAGTGAAAAGTATGGAGTTACACACAAAGTAGCAACTCCTTATCATCCACAAACTAGCGGACAAGTAGAAATTTCTAATAGGGAAATCAAAAAGATTTTAGAAACAATCAGTAAATCCCGATAGGAAAGACCGGTGAAGCGTCTATCGGATGCCTTATGATATGGGGCGGCTTTCAAAACTCCTATAGGTATGTCTCCCTTTAGACTTGTATTTGGGAAACCATATCATTTGCCCGTTGAATTAAAAGCACCGCGGCTCGTGGGCTATAAAAGCCTTAACTTCAATATTGATGAAGCGGGTGTCAAACGCAAGTTGCAATTGAGTGAGCTTGAAGAAATCCCGTAGCGATTCTTACGATCTCGCTGAAGGATTATAAAGCTAACATGAAACGTGTTCATGATAAGCAAATCTTGGCGCAAAGAGTTTGTGGTCGGTCAAAAGTCTTGCTTTACAACTCCCGGCCTACATATTTTCCCTCGGGAAACTAAAACCTGTTGGTGCGGTCCTTTTTACAGTTCTTGAAGTCACCCCCTTATGGGGCAATCACCTTGGTAAATCCCAAGGACAACAGTACCTTTCAAGTTAATGGTCAACGGTTAAAACATTTTCACGAACTTCTGTCCCCTGATGTAGAGGAAGTCCTTTTACAGGACCCTGTCTATGAGGATTGACCTTTGTCATTTGGTGTACTTCCTTTCACTTTCATATAGTGGTAAGTGCACCATTCAGGTAACCGGGCCCTCCCTATGGAGTGTGTGGCTGTAAGTACCGGATCCTAAGTCCACGTTTCACATAATTCACGTTTTCCACTTTTGAATGATTTCTCAGTTTTTGAGTCATGTTCCTCTATGGGGTGAATTATGTATTTATTGTTTTTCGTTTTTCTTATAATAAACTAATAAAAAAAATAAAAAAATAAAAAATAAATAAAATAAAAAAAAAATTCTAAAATCATAGAAATAGCAATCCAACAAGTCTTGGGAATCTGACTTTAAACGACCCACGCGTAAAACAAATTTTGTGTTTAAAAATTTGTTTGGGGGTGGGCAGTCGGTCTTTCCATCCGGATTGCTCGAACTTTCCATTTGTGTTTCTTAGGCCCATTAGTTGTAGTTCATTTGGGTTGACGTTATCTAAAACTTAGATTCTTTCGTTCGCATAACTTACGTCACACACGCACTTTGAGGCGTTTTTCCACCTTCTTATATGTCAACATGGTTGAAATTGAGTGTTTTATGGATCATTGGATTGGAAATTCTATACTGATAATTTCCATAACTCATTCGCCAAAATCGGACCAGTAACGAAGCGGCAAATTGAATTTGAAATTGCGAGAAAAATCGAAAAGTTCGAATTCAAATTGGGCTTGGGGCCCAAACTTCGCGACGCGACCGGCAACAAGCTGTGCCCCCCTTCTTTCCTTCCCAAACGAACAAGATCGTTCTAATCCCACCACCCATTAACAAAGTTTTCAACCTAAAAAAAAAAAAAAAAAAAAAAAAGAGGAAAGAAAACCTAACTACACCCACGCCAAGCATTTAAATCAAACTGAAATCTTCTCCAAACCATTACCACCACCAACCCCACCAATTTTAAAACTCCGAAAACAGCCACCAATTCAAGCTTCAACCTGCCACCGTACCCACCATCCCCACCACCGTTGTTTTTAGTTGTTTTTCATCAAACTCGCTTCCTCCACCGTCTACAAAACCATTGGTTGTTTCAAAAACTTCAATGGTGCTACGACGAAGAATTGTGCCGGAGCACGCGTTTGCGGCCGACCGCTTCACGCCATTTTACGACGCGGAGATGATTAGGAGAAATTGGAATGGACTGTGGTACTCGACTGAGGAATTCTATCACTATGATTTGGTAGAATAGTTTTATAAGAAGCGAGAATTGGAGGGGGCAAGGATTTTCATTAAGGTAGCAGGAACGAGGAGGGAAGTAACGAGACAGTTATTGGCTGAGCTGTTAGGAATTATGCCTGAAAGAAACCTAGAAACGACCATTTAGGAATCCCAGTATATTGGAGTTCCTGCTTTGATGAAAGATACTGTCGTGGAGGGTGAATACAATACGAGTTCTCATTGCGTTCGTCAGGCAACCCTGAGAACCAATCAACCGGTAGCTTTCGGTGGATTGGTAGGAACGCCCCGGGAAAGACAAAGTCATCGACATCGGTCTGCAATGTCCCGACGTTCTCGGATTTTGCAAACTAATAAGTATAATTTTGCATCCCGAATTAATTTTTAATGTGATTAGAGGAGTGGGAAAGAGCATGGCGCCTCTTCCCATATTGATCACTAAGATCATGCTCTCATTTTAGAGCTGTCGCAAAATCTGCTCCTATTAAGATCAAATTGCATTCTAATGCAAGTATTTATCTGGATTGCATCCAAGAGACTTGGCCGTTATGCGAAGGAAATATGGTTGAGTTGGAGGATGAAAGGGAGGATATGACATGTCTGGATGACGATGCATTAGATAGTTGTAGTTCTAATTTAGAACGCATGCAAGTGTTGCAAACTGGCTTGCGTTGCGTTTATGGTATTTGTGAAGATATCCGAGATAGACAGATTGTAGTTCGAAATAAGCAAACGAACCTTCAGACGAGACTTGAAATGCTCGAAAGGGGTCAGGACGATATCTTGTCTAACATGGAGACTATCCACCAGCATCACCAAGCCCAGTATGCAGTACTTAGGACTGAGATGGAAGCACAGCGCTTGTTCCGAATAGAGATGCTACGACGCATGCCACCCGTGGAGGATTCTGTTTCAGCCGGGTCTGAGAGGCATGAGCGTCGTCGCCGAAGGACAGATGGCTCAAGCCATTCTTCATCCCAGAACCAATCTCCATCTCAGGGTCCATCTTCATCACATGGCTAGGTGTTCACCATCAGTTTGTGTTCGCTGTTATTTCATTATTTTTATTGTTTTATTAGTTGGATTTTAATTCAGTTGTTAAATTTAATTATTAATGTGTTTGTTTTATGTTGTTTGGATTTAAATTTTATTTTTAATATAATTGGTTATTTTCGAATTGTGCGTGTTTTTATCTTTAATCCCACCTTCCCGAATTGTTTGGGGGTGGTAATATTTATACCGAGCATAATTCGTTATATGATCATCTTCTGTAAAGTTATCTTGGAGTAAAGGTTGAGAATTTGGCCAATATCGGCATATCTATGATTATGTGTGGTGGTAGCATGAAATCCAGGAGAGTTTAGAAGTTACTATTCTAAATCCAGTATAAAAGATACCAGGGTTGTTAGAAAATCAAGAATATGGTTTGTTTCCGTTTCCGGGTTTGGAAATTTTCTATTTCCGGAAATTGCCTTAAACAATTTGGCAATTTGCCGATTCGTTTTGGAAGCTCAAAACCTATTTAAACTTCTTTCATTCTACACTCACAACCCACACTACACCCCACCATCATCTCTCACCTCTCACCTCTCACTCCAAGCTTTTCCTTCTTTTTTCCTTGTAAACTTCTGTTTCAGCACTTACGAGTGCACCTGCGCCCTAGACACTGTCAGGAATTTTACTCAGAGCGCGACCCGCGCCCAAACACTGTAACTCCTAAAACACCTGAGCGCTACCCGCGCCCAAGTTGAGCGCGACTCGCGCCCAAACACTGTAACTCCAACAACACCCGAGCGCACCTGCGCCCAAGTGGAGCGCACCCGCGCCCTGCCCTCTGTGAACACGAAAATTTCCAATTTTCTGAGGGTTGTTCCAGGATTTTTTGGAGCTGTTCAAAAGAGTAGTTAAGATGCCATCTCCTATAGTCATACCGGAACAGTCTTTCAAAGACGTGTTGGGAACCGATACCTATGGAGCATCGTTCCGCGAGCGGATCGTGCAGTTAGGATGGCGCCATCTACTGGTAAGTGATGACGATTCATATTCAGCACAGCTTACTGCTTATTTCTACGACCACCACTACAAAAAATCAGTCTATAAACGACAGCCTTTATCTGTCATTTTAAGACAAAAACGTGTGCTTTCATCTGTCATTAGGGCCGTAATAAAAAAGGTTGTGGTATTTGGAAAACGACGGCCCGGGACACTTGTTTATCCAATTAAATAACGATGGCTTTTAACACTTGTTGATTAACGACGGCCATTAACACTTGCTTTTTATAAGTTTTGTCCCATCTTCTATTGTACCTAAACAACATCCTATGCCCGTTGTCTATGAATAAAAATAAAAACAGGTTATATATGCAGGTTTTTGGTTGCTCATTTTAGTACTCGATACCTGATAGTCATTTTACTAACACTAATATGAACTGTGCATTATAACTGTATAAAATTAAATGGAACACAAGTACTAAACAAAAACCAAATATTTTCATTTAATGCTGAAACTTCCACCAAAGTCAATCCCAAATAACAATTTCGTATAAACAAGTCTTTCATAAAAAAAAAAAAAAAATAATAATAATAATTACATAAGCAAAAGCTTTTAACCATCGAACGATACCACCCACTTTAATGTCACCAAAGACCCAAAGTCTTGAATCTCGTCTACCATGTTCCAGTATGCATTTTGTGGTACCCCCTCACAATCACCAAACAGTCTTCCAAAATGCAATAACCCTACGGCCAACTCTTTGCAACTCACATGATATAGAGATAGACGCAAGGGAACCAATTGCCACCTAGACAATGAATGCGTAGTTGCCTACAACACATGAACAAAATAACCATAACACATTGCCCTTTCCTACACATTGCCCTTTCCTGCAATCAAAATAACCATTTAGAATACACCATGCTAAAACAAACCTAAGAAGAGATAAGACTGAACTAAAATCAAAGCTAGATTTGCTAGAGATGGAATTAATTAACTGTGTTATAAAGAATAATTCTATGTGCTAAGAATATATATAAAAGGTGGTGACCCGATTACTATGTCATGCAAGAAACAAGATAATACAAATATAATCCTAATTAAACACTCGCGTCTATCACCTCATGTATACATGACCAGCTCTTGTTTAATTCACCTTAGCACACATGCTTAAAATAGTACCAAAAAGCTTATTCACCAATTCAATGATAAGGAAAGAACCACACTTCAACAAACAGTAAAAGAACTTGTTCTAAAATGATTGTAATCATGCCTTACCTTTGAAGTTTATTTAAAAGAAAATTCAATCCCAATAGCTACAAGTGATAAGCTAACATCATATCTTATATATTTTAATTGAAAAATGGAAGGAAGAAGGTATTAAAAAGAACATATATTTACTCCCCCCTTTCAAGCGCCCCTTCTCTCTCCTTTTGTTTCTCCCACCTGCAATTCCCTTTAATAATTAATAATACTATAATAACTAAATTGATCTACTTAACTTACCTTGGTTAACTAATACTATAATAATTAATAATACTATACTTCATTCTTTTCTTATTTCCAAAATTGAGAGGGTCGCTCTAAGCACAACACCTCTTGGTTAACTAAGCAGGTGGTGTCAAGCATACACAAACTCTATTGCTTCAAGCTTACCAAAGTAAGCCCACCTCCTCTCACTCTACTCATGTAACACCTAGCACTTCATAATATATGCATAACCTTAACGATAAGGCATGCCATAAGCCAATAACCCACAACAACAAACTTCAGATTCGTAAAACAGCATCCATAGTTCATACATCCATAGTTAGACAAGATCACATGATACTACTTATTCTATCAACAATTTTTCAAATCTACGATTATCCTGCACATTTAATATATCACTAAACAAGGAACCAGTTCTATGTATTGTAGGAATCAGCTCAATCATGTCCAACAAAGCTAATTAAACCATGTGACAACGAACCGAGAATATATATATACCAAATTTCAGCTCTTAGGCTCTTATGCAAAATGTTATTTGTGCAGACTCCTAGATGTTTTGTTCAAGAGAACATGCCATATAAAACCAATCATCCGCGACCTAGAGATGGATATTACAGTATTGACATAAATTTCAAGGAGGTATACCACTAGACCAAAAAGATCATAAATCATTCGATAGTTCATATGTGCACAGGCTGTAAAACAAAATAAAGTAGCTCATAGCTGATCGGAAACAGAGTTGGTAGAGCATCACATTTGGGACTCCGCATTGCTTCCTCGCATAGCTAGCAATCCATTAACTTGTGACTGCATTTCTATGCACGCCTTTTTCTCTTCGTACATTTCAAGTTTCAAATCCTCAACTTGGCTTTGAAGTTCCATTTGTGATGACTTATGCTCTTTTTCAGCCTTTCTCTTGTAAGGTTCTGCAGCCATGTGTATAGAACAAGTAAAAGAAAACGAACTACTTCTATTCTCGAAGCCAAAAATTTATCTCACCTTAGTGTCCACGTCCACATGTTCACGAACAAAACCATAAACCTGCAAACAAAAACATTATTCCTAAATATTATATATTTGCCAAAGCTTTATTCCTAAGTGAGCAAGTTTTGTTTTTCTTTGAACGGTAAAAATATAAAGATAGATCTCGGGTAGTAGCTATACTCTCGTGATGGCGGCAAACCACACCAGCAAAGGCCTTAGTTTTACCTTTTTAAAAAGGAAAATCTCTTGTGGTAGATCTATAAAAAATTGCACTCCACCTTTATAGGTTCTCTAATGCAAACAATGAACTCAAGTAACCAAGAGTTCACATAATAAATTACGGCAAAGTAACAGATGCAGCAACTTAAAGCATTCTGTTTTTTTTTCTTCCTTAATTTGACGTATCATAGATGTATAATTATCCCACTTAAAAATAACAACCACATATGTTAGTTTGCTTCTGGAATAATTTAATGCACTTGACTTGAGGGAAAAATACAATGTTTTGGAGCAAACTTCTGTAACATTTAATACAAAATTTTCTCTACTAGTAGTTTTAGCATTTTCCAAAGTCTAAACTAATAAACAAACAATTTTTCATATGCATAGCTCGATCAACTAATTGCGTCAGGGTTTCCCAGGATAATAGCCATTTACTAAGAAAGGACTATTTCTGTTCAAACAACAGATACAAAGGATTCTATTTCTGTTTAAAAGCAAAATACAAAGGTTCCTAATTTCCCTCAAAGTGAAAGACCCCACTCCTCAATTCTACAAAATAAGTACCAGTAGCATCAATATCAACCTTTGAAGAATAGCTATTGGTAAGTCTACAACAAACCAAAAGAAAACTTGGACAAAGCCAATATTTTTAAAGCCCAAATTGAAAAATCGATTACATAGCTGAATTGGCTCATTGATACCACCCTAAAAGCCCTAATGCACAAAATTTATAAACATCCCACACTACTATTGAAATATTCAAAGCCAATAAATAAAGTGATGAACGAATTACCTCAATAGCTGATACAAACAAAATAAATTTCGTCTTTAAATGAGCTGACTCCACGACCCATTTTCGAGTGTCTCTTGTTAACCAAAAACGCCAAAAAGAGGAACACCAAGTTTAAACAAAATAAAAATGTGAGGAACACCATGATTAATCACCAGCCACACCATCTCAAAGGTGCTATTTAGAAAGGAATTGCTTAAGAACAACAAAAAAGTTTTTTTTTTTTTTTTGGTGAAACATTGAATGAATAACACCATCCTGGCAAGCGCTAGGAAGAATTGAAAGGAGAATTGGAGCCTTGGAGGTAAGAAGGGAGAAATCAAATGGCGGAAGGCATGGTGCCCAGTAGGTGTAGCTTAAAGAAGTTGCCTTCTCTTAAAATTTTTTTTGAGAAATTAAACCCTAGCAAAATTTTGTTTGATTTCTCCAAATTTTTATTTTCCCACTCTAAAAACATGAGCGGCCCACGTGCTACAATACGATAGCTGTGAACACTCATTTTAAAATGACAGCTATTAACAGTCGCGGCGTCGCTAATGCCCATTGTAGCTGTTGTTTCTAGACCAATTTGGTGTAGTGCACGTTAGGTTCTATTGTAATCAGGATGGAGAATAAGAATTCTCCGTCATAGTCGATGACACGACACTAGAATTCAATAAATATGTGGTAGCTTTAGTTTCGGGATTACCAATACCTGATCATGTTCACACATGGGGATATATGACTGATAATGCATACCTTTATGATTATACATATTTCCATGAGTATTATTATGGGAGGGTATTTCGAGTAATGGACCGAAGGGATATAGCATTGCCCTTGGTAGCCTGTCCCTAAATGTAGGCACCACCATGTTATTCATCCCGATGAATATTTTGGGGAATGGCGTTCACTTACAAAACAAGATCTAGCTGGTGACATTTTCCTCGTTTTTATTTGAGGGACGCCGCCAATATGACATTCCCGAAGTTTTAGTCGCTAGTCTTAAGAGAGCCCAAAGCATGAGGCGTAAGTATCTTCTTATGCCTGTTTTGGTAAGTCGCATCATGCGTAGTTGTTTACCTGTATTATGTGCACAATTCACAGATTGAAAAAGGGTTGAAGTCATGAGACCCACCAATTGGGTGGTTAAGCTCATTCGCGAATTATGACTTGGCGGGATGGCGGTCGCGGCCGCGATTTGGTCGCCTGCACATCCCATCAGACATAATAACACTTAACAGGTTAGCATTAGTAGATGATAAATGGCGGCAAGCTTGGTAAGTTATAATGGTCCGGGCAGATGCGAAGGAACCTCATCTCTTTATAGAAGAGGAGGATGACGAGTAAACGTTGGAGTGGAGGTAAGTTTTTAGTTTTGTTATTGTCTGCTTATGTCCCAAGCAATTTAATTCTGTTAACCCCATAACGGGTGGAACTCTTATAGAGTTGTGTCAGTATTTTTATTTCCTATATTAGTATGTTCTAACCTTGTTTTGCAGATGTTCCAGAATTTCACGCGTTTCCATGGTATTTTTCTACCATCTTTATTTAAATGCTTTGAGGACAAAGCATGCTTCTTGTTTGGGGGCATAGAAACACGTGTAATTAAGGCATCTGTTAGGATATAGATATGTATAATATGCATTTGTTTTCAAGTTAAAATTTTCAAAAATATAAATAAATAAGTTTATGCTATACACTTAGGAATATTGGTATTGTTTTTTTCTTTCTCTATGCTCTTAACAATCTAGAAGTCTCCGTAGCTTTTGCATCATAATAATTATTAGAAACTTAGGTTAATATGTAGGTAATAATCTTTGCATCTATCTATAAATATATTACATGAGTATCTATGATTGTTAGCGATAAGTTTCAAATCTAGGCTAGAGTACTTATTATACAAATCTCTGTAAGAATATAGCCTAAAGCCTTATATGAGTGAAACATTTGAGAAATGACACAAGGGAGAAGTAAAATCCGGATAGAGAAATCACACGTCCACTTGCTTGATCACTATGCCATATCCTAAGCGAGAATTTAGGCCCTCTTTGGATCGATATAGCCAGAAATTCAAACCTATGAATTATTTTCCGCTAGTTAAGCCCCGAGCCTTTCTTTAGCCTTCCATAAACCACAACAATTCTTTTACCCCGTTACAAAAATAAAACAAAATAAAAAAGTCAACTTACCCAATCTAGAATAAGTCTGAGAATAGAATGAGCGAAGAAAGAAGAAGAGAAAAACCTGTGTAAACAAAAATTAGTTAGTTGCTTCATAAAAAGAAAGAAGTTTCCATCCAAGGAAAAGGAAAAAAAAAATAGAAATAAATAAAAACTCCAAAAATAGAATAAAAGGGAGTCAAAAGCCAAAAAAAAGAAAAAGAAAAATATGGCTAAGGATGGAAACAAAGTATAGAAGCAAAAGAAAATAACAAGATTTTCTCTAAGTTACATAATATGAAGACTCTATTATCTCAGACTTGTCCTTTTGAATATCCATTCCCTTCCTTCTTAAACCATCTCCTAATCCCCGCAACACCTAATAAAGACCTCTAACTTAATTAGGAATATGTTAGTGTGATAGTAAGTGGCAGATGTGTTTGATCGACTCCGGCTTCCTTGTTGTCATTGAGATTGTAAGGTAAAGTGTGCCCACTACACACTGGAGTAGCGCAACTTGAGCGGAAAAATCAAAGTGGTTTTCGTCTTGACATTTATGTGAGGACCTGCTTAAGGACGCTATTCCGAGTTTTCATAAATGAACTTGCTAGGCATTTCATGGTATTACTCATAGTATATATATTTGTATCATAGATGATTGATTATTATGCATATATTAGTTTAGGTTTTTGACTTGGTTATTCTTATTCATTTGCTAGTGAGATGTATAGATAGTTGAGACATGAATGAGGAAACAATAGTTTTATTTCTTAGTCGTTGTAGTATAGATGAAGTTTGTGAGTACCTTCACTGGAAAACTCTCATGAGGCTATAACTCGTCCACTAGGAAATTCCTAGTAGTTTAAGGCCTTGTTGCATATGGTCAATGCAATCGCACTCAGCGAACGAGAGTAGTTAGAACTCCATTTTTGGTCACTTATTCTAATTTCTCATATTTGCTTGAGGACAAGCAAAATGCTGTTTGGGGGTGGTTTGATAAGAACCCAAAACTGTAGTTTTAACCCTGTAACAGTCATACTTTTAGACCAATTATGTGAGTAATAATTAAGAGTTAATACTGATTACGTGTTTTTATGCGTTTCAAGCTTCAAAGTCAATTATGTGCAGAAATGTGCTACTTTGATGAGATAAAGGAGCAATGGTTGGTTGCTAAGGAGTTCTGTGATTAAAGGCCAAGATTCAAGAAGACAAAGCCTTTCGAAAGCCCGGTCAAAGCTGAAAAGTAAAAGTCAACGCGGGCAGAAATAGTGCACAAAGTCAGCAGAACTTCCGAATACCATATCTTTGGACTCAGACCTCAGAATTGGGTCTGCCTTACGTCAAAACGACCGGCTCGGAAAGAGCTTTCCAATGGTCAAAGCCTTGTCCTAATCAGAGGAGCAGAAGTGGATGAAAAGTCTGTCTAAGTCAACTGCAGCTGAAGAGGCCTTTTTGGACTGAAAGAATTGGGTTTTGGGCCTGATTCTCTAGCCCAAAACATGGTTCCAAGCCCATGCACGATTTTTAGATCTGAACATATAAAAACAAAAGCTTAGCTCTTTGTTAATGGTAGCTAGTTAGACCTAAAACTATAGATAATTCTAGATCTAGTTTTCATTAATTAAATTAAGTTTAGTTTAGTTTAAATTCAATTCTTGTTTTAGATTAAACTCTTAGAATTGTTGTTCTTCATTAGTTTGATAAATAAAATAGTTAGTTTGTCAATTTCGATTTTTGTCATTTACAATTGTTTATATCTAAATTCCTTTATTACTTGTTATTCATTTCCTAGTTATTACCTAAGATTTCAATTATTGTTTAGATAAATTGCATAAAGATAGAATTTTTATATGATATCTAGTTATAATTCAATGGGAAATGATAGTGGTATGAATCAAGGCTAAACCTCCATTAGAGGGGTTGAAAAAGCCTTGATGACGCTTGATCTTTGTTAAACTTAAGAATCGTCGTGATAATTATTCCACTCTAGGACCGATTAATTCACCATGAGAATGGGTTTAATCGCTCACATACTAGTTATGAATTGGTAGAAATGCCATGTATAATTAGGGATTATAATTACTATTTTGATATGCAAAGCATTCAATATGGATCACGACGAGTCTTGTTAGTAGGATTAAGTCGAGTTAAGGTGGATTCAATTCCCTTTAATTCTTTATCTAGATTCAAACCCTTAGCATTCTCACATTTCGTTATTCGTAACTTGTTAATTGTTTTCCCCTCGTAGTATAGAATTCCCTTCGTAAATCTCTCATTAGACTTAAGACCGATTAGTTGACTAGAAAACATTCCATGCTAGAGAACTAGGAGTGGAACGAATCATCTACTCCACTATATCTCATAGGATTGAGAGTAGAAATCTTTGATAAATATAGGCACGTAATAAGTTTTAGTTTACTTACATTTTGAGTTTCATCGTTCATTTTGTAGGTAAACTATCATTTTTATCTTTATCAATGATCCTCCCAACGCTAATTTAGTTGAGGGAGATAATATATATAATTGCTTCTGTAGTGTCACAAGTGTTCATGGCCACTGGGAAGAAGAACTGGGTACTAGATTCTGGTGCCACCCACCACATTTGTGGTGATGTTGAAGCCTTCTCAGACTACATACTAGTGAAAGATGAAAAGGTCTATATGGGTGACTCAAGGTCTGTTCCTGTTGAGGGAACATGCAAGATTCGATCTTCTGAAGTTAACTTAAGGAAAAACCCTTTCGCTTAGTAATGTTCTCCATGTTCTTGAGATTCGTCAGAATCTGACTTTTGTGTCATTACTGGGAAAAGCTGGCGTCAAAGTTACTTTTGAAAGTGACAAGTTCATTCTGAGTAAGAATGAGAGTTTTGTTGGGAAAGATTATTGTAATAACAGTTGTCTTTTCATGTTAAATGTACTTGACAATATTATTAGTAATGAGAATGAATCTGCTTCTGCTTACTTGCTTGACTCTTTTAATATATGGTATGGTAGACTAGGACATGTGAATGTTCAGCATATGAAAATGATGAAAGCATGTGGTTTATTGTCTAATATTTCTGATTTTTCTAATGATAAATGTGAGATATGTGCTGAGACTAAAGCCACAAAGAAACATTGCAGAACTATTTCTAGGAATAAAACTGAATTACTAACCTTTATTCATACGGATTTGGGTGAATTCAGAAGTACCATATCTAGAGAGGGGAAGTTTTATTATATTATATTCATAGATGACTTCTCTAGGTACACCATGGATATTTACTTAGGAACAAGCATGAGGCAGGTGAGATGTTTCTCAAGTACAAAGCTAAAGTTGAAAACCAGCTTAACTGTAAGATTAAAAGACTTCGGTCGTCTTGCAGGGGTGGAGAATATGAGTCTAACCCCTTCCAGGACTTTTGTGACAAGAATGACATTATTCATGAGACTACTCCACCATACTCTCCTGAGTCTAATGGAGTAGCATAACAGAAAAATAGAACATTAAAAGAGATGATGAATGCTATGTTTGTAAGTTCTGGAGCTTCCATGAACTTGTAGGGGGGAAGCAATCCTATCTGCTTGCCATATACAGAATATGATACCTAGCAAGAAAACAAGGAATAAGACACCATATGAATTATGGAAAGGTGATGTACCTAACCTAAAATGCTTCAAAATGTGGGGGTGTCTTGCCAAGGTTCTAGTGAACGAACCTAAAAAGAGAAAATTGGGACCTAGAACTGTTGATTGTATGTTCATTGGTTATGCTCATAATAGTGCTGCATATAGATTTTTAGTAGTAAAATCTGATAATAACCTTGTTGATGCTAACACTATTATGGAGAGTAAAAATGTTGATTTCTTTGAGAATGTGTTTCCTTTGAAACTTGGCATTGAGAGGTTGGTTGCTCCTAGTGAACAACAATCAACAAATCTTGAAATTTCTGAACAAGAAATTCGGAAGAGTAAAAGAGATAGAAAATTCACCAATTTTGGTGATGACTTTTACACGTTTCTCATTGATGATGATCCTGTGATGTATAATGAGGCAATCAGTTCTAGAGATGCACATTTATGGAAAGATGCTATAAACTCATAACTGATTCAATTATATCTAATCACACATGCGAGATAGTTAATCTACCTCTTGAGGCGAAACCTATATGTTACAAGTGGATCTTCAAAAAGAAACTGAAACTAGATGGTTCCATTGATAAATACAAGGCTAGACTAGTAGTCAAGAGATTCTCCCAGAAAAAAGGCATTGACTATTTTGATACTTATACTCCTGTAATTAGGATTTTTTCTATAAGACTTCTAATGGCTCTAACTGCTATTCATAATTTATTTATTCATCAAATGGATGTAAAAACTGCATTTTTGAATGGTGATCTTGATGAAAAATTATATATGATGCAACCTGAGGGTACTATAGTACCAGGGAATGAGCATAAGGTATGCAAATTGGTTAAGTCTTTATATGGGTTGAAACAAGCGCCAAAACAATGGCATGGAAAATTTGACAGTGTCATGATGTCCAATGGATATCAAATAAATGATGCTGATAAATGTATTTACTTTAAATCTTTTGATGTGAATACATATGTGATTATCTGTCTATATGTAGATGACATGTTAATCATGAGTCCTAGCCTTGATGTTGTGAGAAACACTAAGATGTTCTTATCCTCCCAATTTGGAATGAAGGATTTGGGAGAAGCTGATGTGATTATTGGAATCAAAATAATTAGAAATAGTGATGGTTATACGCTTTCACAAAAGCATTATGTTGAGAAGTTTTTGAAAAAGTTTAACTATTATAATAGTAAGGATGTGTTGACACCTTATGAGGCAAATAGTGAACTTAAGAAAAATAATCAACATAGTGTCTATCAGTCTAAATATGCCCAAATTATTGGTAGTCTCATGTACTTGATGAATTGCACTAGACCTGACATTGCTTATACAGTTAGCAGGTTAAGCAGATACACTCATTGTCCTAGCAAGGAACATTGGAGTGCTTTAGAGAGACTAACCAAGTACTTGAGAGGAGCAATGGATTACGACATACGGTTTAGACAAACTCCACCTATGATAGAAGGTTATTGTGATGCAAATTGGATATTTGATTCTCATGATATCAAGTCCACTAGTGGTTATATATTTCACCCTTGGTGGAGGTACAGCCGCTTGGAAATCTTCTAAGCAGACCTTGATAACTCGTTCAACTATGGAGTCCGAGCTTATTGCTTTAGATAAAGTAAGTGCTGAGGCTGAGTGGCTTAGAAACCTCTTGGCAGATCTTCCTATTAGTACAAAACCACCTCCAGCTGTACCTATGCATTGTAACTGTTAGGCCACAATAGCAAAGGCAAAGAGCAAATTATACAGTGGGAAAAGCAGACATATACGTCTGAGACTAAAGTCTATAAAGCAGCTGTTGAAATCTGGAGTTGTGGCTCTAGATTATGTGTGGTCAGAGTTAAATTTGGCCGATCCTCTGACCAAACCGCTTAGCAGGAGGCAAGTGGTTGAAATGTCGAGGGGGATGTGACTTTTGCCTAAGATAGAGGGCGACACTGACGACAACCCTACCTATGTGATTGGAGATCCCATGAAGTAGGTTTAAAGGGAAAAACAAGTCACCTAGTCGCTCTGGTATGCTATCGTCTTTTTTGAGACGTCCCACCCTATGACGAGATAGTATTTTTGTATACTTTGTATAACTTGAATTGCAATGAGTAAGGATGAGTTATTTTACTCTCATTGGAATCCATAGTCCATTTTATTATGAGATAGTGTATTTTAACTGCAATGTATACTTGATGGATATCCACCTATATGAATGTGGAACTGGGTCGGTTCTTATAGATATTTAGGCTTGTATCCTAGAGCATTCATGAAATACAGGTAGCGCAGGGCCAAAAAGTGCAACACTGCAGAACTGGCATATAATGAAATAGCAGTGTGGGTGCATGTGATCTATTTTATTAGAAGGGAATGTTGGTTCAAAGATTTTTCAATCCACAACTTTCACGTGATATAAGACATGTTACCCTATGATTGGTTTAAGCTCGTAAAGCACCAGTATCTTAGGCATTACTTTTTCGATTATCTCTGGCATTTCGTTAACCCATTTCTTTTGTAATATCCTATTCCAAAATAGTGGGGGACTATTAGTATTTTGAAATAGTGGGGGATTGTTGGAATCTCTTGTATTTCAAAGTACTAAGTGTGTGTGTGCAAAGTGGAGGAGATGAACAAAGAGTGCTCTCTCCACTTTAGTGCATAGAAGATAGTCCCACATTGGTTATCCACCACTAGCTAAACAAGTATTTGAGGACTTCCTCTACCATAAGGGCGTGCCCTTAGGGTACAAAGGCTTTTGTGTTAGGAGGGATGAGGACTCACCCAAAGCCACACACGCGTGCGCCCGCCCACACCACACCAAGTCGCATTGTGTCGGGTCGGGTTCGGGCTTACTGTGTGTGTCTAGGTAGTGGATTGGCCAATTGTCTAAACTTGTTTTAATTTGCTTTAGCAGCAAGTTTCGGACATCTATTCCTAGTAGGTTTCTCTTCCTTATTTGTTTTGGAAACTAACTAGTTGTGACTGACCTTACCTTTATATACTTAGGACTGTGTGTCCATAGAGGGTATTTCCACATCCAGAGAAATAGAAACAGAACTCGCGAAACCCTAGCATCTTCTTCTTCTCTTCTTACTATATCTCCAGAGAGAGTTATACTGCCGTTCTAGAGAGCAGCCTGTTTGAGTGCAAGTCAGTCTGCTAAACCATTGTATCCTATGAGGAAGACGTCACTGTTGTCTTTTTGCACCACTAGAAGGGGCGAAATCTTTCCTTAAGAACAGCCTAATCCGCGCCTTGGTTGTTCCCTGTTACTGCTGTCCTTGTCTCTTTATTATTTTCTTTATTCGCATCCATCAACGAGTACCCTAACACTACACGACTTTTGATTTCAATCACGATTCATGAGTCAAACATTTTCTTACCACTAATTCTACTCACATAGAAAAACGGACACAGTTAACCGACACAGTGAGATGATGATACATGTTATATATCATCATCTTTTCTCATGATATATGATGACATGTATCATTCTCCACATCACTGTGTTGGTTAGACTGTCTCATTTTTCTGTGTCAGTGAAGTATCACTATTTTTTTACCGCAATCAAAGTAGGAAAAGAATAGAGTCTAAAGTGTTAAGTACTGCTAAGCGTATGGCGGTCTAGCCACTACTACTCCACTGTAATGCATACCTTCAAAAAATGAATTCGTGAAACTCTAACCCCTAAATGCTGGTATCTATTCATTGAAATATTAGATTTCGGGTTGACTGAATACGGTGAAGCTTGGCAAAAGTTTTGTGAAATTTGACCTATGAATGGCAATGTATTTCAGCGCATTCTTAGTGAATTAGGCATGGAACTTGTTCTCAGCGTACGCCAATAGTGTCTATATGCATTTCTCTATGTGGAGCAACTCCAAACGAGAAGGGTATTTTAGGCCATGCTTATACAATATAATAAACATGTGACTTAGGAATGCATGGACAAGTTTTTAGGTCATATAATCAAATACATGATTGAAGTGTGTAAAGGTCGAATGAGTTGTACACAGTAGCCTACTTCTATGATTTATAAATGGAAGTAGCTTTTGTATGGGGTTTACCCCCCCAGGCTTTCTCTCTAAAAAAAACAGTCACTTGATCAAATACCATAAATTTTAGAGATTTTTTGTAATATTTGTCGGAATTCTTAAAAAACTAATAATCAAATTCTTAAACAAACCAATGTACTAATATGATAATGTGAATGAGACACGAGTTAAAGAGTTTACAGGAGTTTTAAGAAGAGTTAATGTTTAAGTATAATGTGATAATATTATGATATAACGTGGTATATATTATAATGGTGTGATCCAGTAGGAGTAGTGCGTGAAGAATATCTATAAGCTTTTGACATAATTATCGAGACATGGTTGGAACATACCTTACTACCTTAGAGATGCTATTTCATGGTTGAAATCATAATCGAGAGTATTTTTTTTTATAATGTTATTTGATTAGATTTATTTCGTAATATGATTTGATTTAAAAAAAAATTGTTTATTATATATTTATATAACCGAGACAATAAATTTGCAACCTTTAAAGAAATCTTATATGGTTTTTATCTAAGCTAAAAGAATTTGAATATAATAATAAAAGTAAACAAAGATGGAAAATGACAAAAATATGTATAAGTATTATTATGATCAGAAAATTGTGTTGAAGTCGTTAATTTAGGATTGTAATTTTCAAAAGTAAATTAATTATTATAACTAGAGTTTATTTAATTTGTGATGTTTTTTTAGTAAGATACTATATTTAATTCTTACCTAATAAAGCGTCATTTATTTATATAGAATCGACCCCACAAACACATTCATCATATGACAATTCACAATTTGGGATCGACTAATAGAATGAATTAAAGTAGAAAAAGCAATTGGAAGAGAACAAAACATAGATCAATATACAAAAAATATACAGAAAATAAAAGTATATATAATTATTAATTGAAGTCAACACTTAATAGGCCAACAAAAATTCGCCAATTTTAGCTAGCTCGACAATATCCTCTGTTCCAATCCTAGTGTTTCTAAATACTCTCTCAACTTTAAAATTCTCCAACTTTGTTGCGTCCCGTAATAACATATAAACCAAACTAGCCAAATCCAAGGGAAACATTCTTGCCGATGCTTGAATCAATGACTCCCATATTTATCTTTCCTTTCTTATTTGTATAAATAAAGTTCAAGGATGAAGCAACATCATCCTGACAAACTTATCGATGTTTAGGTTGATTTTTTTTTCTCATAGCTCTTACGAGCAACTAACCCCGACCAACTCTCTGATTGCTATAACTAAATCTGTCAAACTAGTATTTTATGGTCTAGAAATGAGAGAATCCAAATGCAATTTTTTGTGTTTTTCAGGGGCTTCCAGATTTTCCTTCCTATGTTGATATGGGCCAATTGATATAATATGTGGCTCATATGTATCTACACAAGCAACAAGTACGTAATCTCTTCGGAACTTCGTAGATATAGCAAAGAGATGAAGGCATACGTGAGATTTTCGCCATCATATGAGCAACTAATAACCTGTTATGCTCTTCAATTTCAATGATTATTACATGACTTGTTCTTGTAATTTCCTCCATTTCTCTGTTCTCTACCATCTCAGAAGTGAAAAATGAGGATGATGAGTGGCAGTTTTAAAGAATTGTTGTCCTAACCGAATGTTTCTGCTCCCTTCCTTCCTTTAATTTGTGTAAAAACTTTGGCTAAGCGATCTGATCGAGGACACTCTACGAAATAAGTTATTTTTCATTTTTATTTATACTTATATTTTTATTTATATTTATTTTTCTAAAAATGATTTTGGGATTTCTGACCCATATTCATTTTTGGAAAAATATCAAATATATTTCCCCAATGTTGTACTTACGAGTATGATGGAAATCTTGAAGACCATAGCCACCTTGAGCTTTAGTCCTGGTCATAGTACCCCAAATTGTTTTTTTGAACTCCCAAATGAAGTTCCTCCTAATTTGTCCAGCTCAAGCTCATTAAAGTAGGTAACATGTAAGGTTGAAAATGGAATTATAGAATAGCATTGGCTCCTTGGATAATTAAAGTGAGTCTTTCCATCAGAGGTTGTAGTTTGTTCGTATAATAGTTTTGTGATGATTTTCTAAGAAAAAAATACATAAACTTATTGGCCTATAATCACTAATTGTTTCTAGATAAAACCATTAGCTGTTAGCTTGTTACTTGGTGGAGACAAACAACAACTTACCGGTACTTTCTCATTGCGGTGCACAAATTTCTTTCGTACAAAATGTGTATAAGTACCCTAGTGGCGCGGGAATTAGGTTTATCAAACTTGTTTAACGGCAAAACCAGTGACCTGGTTGTGCTCTGAATTGCCTGATGCTCAGAGGTTGGAATGTAACTTCTACAATACACATGTATGCGCTCCAATCTGCATAACCATTTTCATAGAGTTCTGAACTCAAGTTAATAGGGAGCATATAACTCTACGGTCCGTAGATAAAAGTAAGAGATGCTTCTTGATAATGCCTTCACTGCAAAACCCATAGAACAAATTAAAACTAACAAAAATAGAAACTGTTTTTAAAAAAATTGTAAAGGCAAATTTTTCTCCAAGTGAAATGCTTAAGAAGAAAAAATGCATATAAAAAAAAAAACATACTCCTGAAGAGATAAATGCTCGAGGAGATTTTGGAAGTTGAGAACCTCGACAAGAATTTTGGCTTGCTGTCATGTAGCAATTATAATCTCATTTATCAAATGTCTGATTTTGAGTTAGTCCACTTTAACTCCATTCAAGCCTAAACCTACAAAGGGATTTAACAGTGGAGTTATGATTAAAATTACCCTATTCTAGCATTGATCTAGTACTACATGTCCAGTACCGACCTTTTTTATGAGACCCGCCCAAAATTGCATACAACAGCTTTATTGTTGCGCTTGCTTGATGACAACACTTCTACTATTACTGAGCAAACCATGAGTGATGTCATTGGAATATAGGAAAAGTACAAGATTTACCAGTGACCGTAGCAAGTCACAGAAATAAATCGTTATAGTTACGACAACACCACGTGTATTCTTCTTCCAAAATCTGGCGCTTTCATATATCACATAATCGAGGCGGTGCAGGTACGAAGCATGGGAGAGTTGAAACACATTTTTAATTGATATAATAGATGGTGTCTCAACAATTTGCACAATCTGTGATCAACCTGTAGTGAAAATGACAAATAAAATATGTACAAAAAGACAATCAATTGAAGCACAATGAAGTATTTTACCAAAACTTGTTTGAGTATCCACTTTCAAACAAAAGCAAGTAACAAAGGAAATAGATTGTCTAACTCATCCAAGTGACCAGACCTCAAATATGTGTTTTTATTATCTGCTTATAATGCATCATTTTAGTCATATTATATGATCAATAATGTGGAAAATTTATGTTCTTATTGCCTTTTCAGGTTACAAGCCTATTTTGGATGAAATATCTTAAAGGAGGAATTCTAGCTCCAAAAGGAGTCTAAATAGGACATCTTACGAAGACTAAAGCTTATTGGAAAAGAAGCCAAAAAGTCAACGGTCAAAGTCAAAGTCAACTCAAGGACCAAAGACCAATGATTAATTCTCAAAGGCCTAGAAGACTTGTCCTCAACTCAAAAGTTTACAAGATGAGTTCATTTGATCTTATCTAGTGTTTGTACTTAAAAATAATCTATAAAGCATAAAGTAAAAGCAAAAACAAAGTGATGTGTTGTCACTAAGATAATGGAAGAAGGTAAATCTGTAATCATGTAAAAGTTCTTTACAAAATGAAAAAAGATAGAGAGAGAAAATAGTTTTTACATTTTTAGGAGTAGTGTAAATTAGATAGGAGTAGGAGTAGGTTTAGAGTATGTTTTTATTTGTTTTATCTAATTTTCCATTGTTATCGATTCAAGCTTCAAGCTTTATTCAATACCAAGTTCTTTTCTTGATTTCAACCTTGTTTCAACCATTAGTTCCTTACTACAACTTGATTCCAAACATTTTTTCTTTACAAAAACATGTTCTAATCATTTGCAATCCATCAAATAATTAGAACTTGTTCTTAAGCATTTTCTCATTCCGATCCATACAACCATTTCAATCATGTTTTGATAATTAGTCTTCCATACAAACCATCCAAAATATATTTTTAATTATTAGTTTAATCTTTCAAACATCATTCAACATGTTTTCATTTAGTTAATCATTAGACAAAGTTAAACCACAAAAAGTGAGTTTCATACCCTAATCTTTCATGAGAATCATCATACTTCATTAGGAAATCCTTGGTGAACTTCAAAACCACTATAAACTACGAAAGATCACCAGACGAGTGATTACTTTGGAGTTATCAATACAAAAGCAAATAACGAAGAATGAGAAAAAAAAAAAGGATAGATACTACTGATTTCGTTAATGCAAATAAACAAAAAAAAAAACTGCTAGAGTAGAACCACATAGAAAAACACCTTGATTGAATCTCAAGCTAGAAAATTCACATAATAACTTCAAAATCAATATAAAAGTTAAATTCCAAAACAAATGCTGGTAAATAACGTGATGAAAATTCTCATTGGATGTATCCGATGGATAACAAAAAAATGCCAATTCTATATTTTAAAGCTCTAATACTATTAGCTATTAGATAAGGAGTAGCTAGCATGTCATTATTTTTCACATTTTAACAAAGACAGGAGAGAGGGTTTTAGATTAAGGAAGAAGGGAGAAGGATTTTCATAATTATTTCATGCGATCACAATTTCACAATATACATTTGATCGTGTGTTGTCATCCAACAAAACGCATCAAGTGCTTGTGCTAATCAATATATAGCAACAATTTTTTTTTGCATCCATAGAAAACATGAGTAAAACTGGGGTGAGAGACATCGAGAGAGATTGTTGGGGGACAGAGTTTGCGAGTGAATGTAGAAAGTAGCTAGGGGTTTTAGAATCGATAGGAAGGAACGAAGATAGTAGAATGAGATTTGGTCTCTTAAGAAACAATCGAAAATTAAAGGGAGGGGAATTTAAAACGGGTGAATGCCTAAGGTTTTGATTACCACAGTTTTCGAGAACACAGATAGTTAAGCTAGGGGTGTGTAAAAATCCGTTTAACCCAACAAAACCAACCGACCCGATCGAACCGTGCCATACGGGTCGGTTATCCATTTAGATTGGTTCGGATCGGTTGCAAATATGTTAAAACCGATTAGGTCGGTTCAGTGCTCGGTTTTGATTTGTGATAACCGAAAATAACCGACCCGATCCGACTTATATACTAATATATTATAATATATATTTAATTTTGGCTATTTACACATATATCCCCATATGTTTAATATATAAAATAAAATGTGAAGGATAAATTGGACATTTAAGTATTCTATAATCTATATCAGCAGTCAATAGTCAAAGATATCGGCTGAAATTTTAGAAGTGGACAAAAACACGTGTCTTAGTGTAAAAGTATTCCATATAAACAAACCAAAAATATAAAAAAGTTAATGTTTTTAGGGCACAGAACAGCTGCCACCTAAACAAACAAGAAATAAAGGTAAGAAGCTAATGTTGCTCGGGCGAAGGCCGCCACCCCCACCAGTCTTCCTGTCATCACTTTCTCCTCCATTCCCACTAGCAGTCCTCTATCACTCTGCTACTTTTTAGTCTTCCATTCCATTTTTTTTTCTCGCTCAAGTCTCAACACGTGGGATGGGTAGGGGTTTCTCATATATGTTGATGAGTTATGAATGATAACTATAAATCTGGAGGCGAGTTGATCCATCGCTCCTTTTACTGGATATAAATATCAATTTTGATTTAGTGTAGTGTCCGGAGACGAACAATTTATACTACAACAGTCGGTTTGGATCGGGTATCGATTATGTTGGAAACTGGTCGGGTCGGTTTTGGGTCGGGTAGGTCCAAGGTGTTGGTTCGGTTCGGTTAATAGAGCACATAAACCGACAGGGTCGGTTCAGTGGTCGATTTTAACCCAAACCCAACCCGAACCGACCCGTGCACACCCCTAAGTTAAGCCTTTTAACTTTGCCTAAAAACTGAGCTATTTTGTATAAGAGAATAGTTAATGCCCATGCCTTCAGCACAGATTTCATAAAGAGATAGGCATCATCCATAAAGAGACGGATTTCATTATGTAAAGTGCAAGTAGTCATTTTATCTCTGAAAATTGCCCTTACACCAAACGAGCACCCCTTCATCTTTAGTAATTTCAGTTGTTTTTGCTTGATGGTGCAACCATCTATATTTTCTAGCTAGAGTCAATTGCCAATGATTACAACAAAATGTATGAAAATTAGTTCAAACAAAATTTCATAACCAACACTTCAATTAGCTTTTCTTGATCGCATAATATAATTACAATTTTTGAAGTTACAAATGTTTTACAAAGATGTGGTCGAACACATTGCGAGGCCAGAACAAACCACATTTGTAAGACCTAAGCAAGTGAAAAAGACACTGAAAAGTTCAGACAACATTGCTCATGGGCATATTTTTTACGAAAACCACATCAGAAAGCGCTGTAAACTTATATCCCAAAGGCAGCATTATTGTTCATGAAATCAAAAATATCTTTCTCACGACCCATTCAATTTCTTCTCTTTTCCTAATCACGAAAGGATTGCTCAGGGTATAGTTAAAGGAGATGATCAACTATTAAGTCTTTAAAAAATCTCAATGCAATGTAGTGATCTCCCATGTTAACTGCACATATACCACTCATAGCTCTTTCCCTTCATTTAAACCTTTGAAAAAATCGACTCCTAATCCATGGGTTTTGCGTAAAATTCAGTTTCATAAGTGTTACTTTTCTTTTCACATAGGTCGCTAAACGCAACTTATTAGAATTTTTTAGTGATTTATAAGGTTGTAATTATAGCTAACCTGAAATTATGGAGTGCAAACTCAAACACTGAATGGTTCACGTCGATAATGCTCATCAAAGACAACAGAGACACACAGGGGATCTATTCTGTTCAGTTCCATCCATTCATAACATGTGACAAAGTAACCAATTGATGGTTGCTTGAAAACCAGCATTTGGGGTGTTCATCCTTTTAGCATAAGTTTGTTTCCACGTTTGGACATCCTATATTCATAATTTAACATGAACAAATTCTGGAGTAAGAATAACAGGAGAAATGAACTATGAATGATTGTAGAATATATATAAAAACACAGATGTACTTACCATAATGGTCTGCACAAAAGAAACAAAACTTGTTAAGAGGCATTATCTTTGCTTTAGCGGTTAAACCATACTGTAGTGGTTCTTGATTCCAAGAGGAGAAATTAGTATATAGTATGCAAAAACACAATATAGAGTGTGTAGTGTGTAAAAGAGGGGGGGGGGGGGGGGTAATAAAACCAAGAAGAATTAATTAAGAAAACCCAAATGTGCATCAAATTAAAGAAGACATTATGTCTTAAAGTAGATGAAATATTTTGACAATACATATTGTCTTACAATGCCAAACAGAGTCGAACTAAAAATATAGCAGAACTGAAAGGTAGATTGTTCAAGGAAGAGAAATTTTTTAGCACAAAATCTAAGAGCACGAAGTTTTTGGTCTTGTTGAAACACTTAGTAAATTGTGGGAACAAGAAACAAAAAACTTTCAAAATTGATTAAAGAGGAGAAAAATATTGAGATCACGCCTCCCAAGATGAAAATATTAACATGAAAATGAATAAGTTGTAACGTGTCTTACCTTGAGCAAGATTGTGATAAAAGAAGTGGGACTTTTCAAGTATACGATGGAAGGGTAGACGATAAAGTGATGCACCTGTTAGCGAATTAAATCAATTAGTATTTGGTAAAATACCAAAATAAAACAACACTGCAATGGAAATGTTGATCAATAGCAGCCTTATTCCTTACATCGAGCAATTGAAGAATTCTACAGCAGCTTCCTGGCTGTTTATTTGATGTTCATTAAGTTATTGGTGGCTTTTGCTACATCAAGCAATGGGAGAAAAAACATCCTAATTAAACTAATAACAACAAAATTGACTAGCTGAAATTACTCTAGGGGAGGTCTTTGCTGAAAAGGTGAATATAATAAGCAAATTAGCTACCATTCATTCATAAATTTCTCTTTTCATCTACACAATAGTTTCAGTAGTAGTCATTTTTAACGTGACTAACCAAATTTGAATTAGCAACTTGTGGAGCATGTAAAACAACTTACGATTTTTGTTGAACACGCTCCAAAGGATAAGATGGATTTGCACCAAGTGCACCGACAATAAATAGTTATGCATACAATCGGTTGCAGTTTTTCCCACCTGCACTGCACCAAGGCATTACATGCAATTTCAAGAGAACAATAACTTAGAATGGATAAACTATAACCAATAAGAAAAATAAATGTACTATCACAATATCACCCTGATATCACGATATATAGTTGTTTAACTATTTAAGGTACCTATGTCGCTACCCTTAATTAGTTGTAAACTGAACTAAGGAAAATAAAGACAAAATAAGTGAGGTTCTGATTAACTGAGAGAGAGAGAGAGAGACCCTCTCCTATCAGTCAAGGGAGAGGGTGAAAAAATTTTTCTTTGTGATAGAACTAACTGTTGGCAAAGGGATGCTTCTTTGCCATGCTAGTCTGCTGGATCAAATGAAAAGAGAAGGTGTAGCTTTTTTACAGGGAGATAATAGAAAGATCCTTGGTGGTTTAATTTTCCTTTTTTTTTTGTTCATTTTACCTTTTGGTTTTATGTAAAAGTAGTTTGTAAAATGGAGTTATGTTCTTATCATATCAAACTTTCCACTGCAAAATTTTCAAATAGAATAAACCAACAAAATTCAAAAAGATAAACTAATAGACATGAAAATTTCTAAATTTTGCAGCAAGAGAGCAACTGGCAACACCATTTGAGCAAAATGGATAACTACTGTACGGACAAAAATGTGTACCGAGGTCTATGCAATTGATTTTAGAGTCACCATTAACTTTATTAAGGAAAAGTTGAGTAAAACCTATGTGAAGGACTAGCTCTCGAAACTAGATGATTATTGGGTTCGGGAGTCAAGGTACGATGTGGGAAGGTGTTAGACACCCACGCTCGCCTAGTAAAACCAGCCTTACTTCTATTGAGGTGTAATGTATTAAGATAGGCAAACGAAGAAAGCTTGAAACATTAATCTACCAAGTTGGATGATCTTCACTAAATTATTTAAAAGCAAATGACTATATGCTATAGTAAAACTAAAAAACAAATAATCCTAATATGCAATACTAATTAAAATAAAAGAGAAAAGAAAGATGTCACCTTGTTTGAAATGTTGCCTCATACTTGATTGTAGATTGATTGATTGATTGATGATCTTGATTGATTGTTGATGAATGATGATGATAAACTTGATTTGGAATTGACAACTGTGAATTTTGGATTGAAACAGGTGATTTGAGAATAAAAACAACTTTTGGTGAAAAGAAGCTTCTACTCAATATCGAAAGAAGGGGAAAAAGAGGCTAAAGACGAAGAACACGAAGAACTTCATTAGAAAAACCTCAAAGTCGAAATTTTACCTTCAACTCTAGATTAAACTAAAGAAATTCTACTCTAGAATGATGAACTAGAAAAGAAAAAAATAAGAAGAACACTCAAGAAAAGAAAACTGCTAGGCTATTAGCTCTGAATAGCTAGGTCCAGATTATTAACTCCGAATTCCTAGCTCCAGATGTTTTTTTATGGGTGAATGAGACCCATATTTATAGCTTTTGGGTGTTGAGTCAAATATGGCAATGAGTTTGATCCAATGGCTGAGTATTGATGAAGAAAAATCCAATGGCTTGATCTCTTTTTGGTTGCACCTCCTAAATCTAGCACTTGATTCAAGAGGTGGGATAAGGGGTGCAATCTTGGCCCTTGATCTTTGGATATTTTAGATGGATTAGGGCAAAAAATCAAGCCCTACACATCCTCAATGAGCCCATAATTCAGAGTTTCCAAACATGGCTCCAAAATGGCACATTCTCTAGAATATTCTTGATTTTAGGGATCAAATCAAATCAAACAATTAAGGAAGGTTCTCTAGGTTTTTGGAGGCTTGAAAATGGGCAAAAAACACTAATGAAAAGTTCCAACTCGAGCTGGATCCATAGCCCACGAGCACGGGTCCAAAATCCACAAAAAAGGCCCATTTTGACCATTTTATGAACACTGCAAATTCTCTTTGACCGGGTCAAAATTAGGCAAACTCTTCTTCACAAAAATTGTTCATTAATCCATTAGGAAGGCCCATGAACTCTTAAAAATACCCTTAGGTCGAAATATTACTCCAATAATATATTGCATTGAACAGTGCGCACAACGGGCTAAAACGGGATAGGGCAAGATTAAGGTTTCTGAAATCTAAAAGGAACCTAGGCAAGCTTGTACTCATTTCGAAGGATTTTTTAAGGGGAATTCAAATATAAAATAATCTCATCCAAAGAAAGAGTGGAAAAAAATGAGATTTGGGCTCCAAAGGGTTACAGGGGTATTTTGGTCATTTTCAGCTCAAAACTCAACGAAACTTCAGCCATAACTAGATCATGATGAGGAGAGTCTAAAGAAACTAAAAGAAGATGAAAAGAAAGAAGTTTGATGTAGAAAAGAAGACTCTAGAAAGCAAATCACCTTATATGATCAAATTTAATTCAAGGCAAAATCGTGAATGAATTATGCCTAGGGTGCAAAAATGGGGTGTCTACAACTACTAAATACTAAGAGCATGATTGTGAAGAGGTGAAAAGTGTAGCTAACATAAATTAGAGTTCCCAGAGAAAGTAAGGGATTACCATTGTACATTGAGAAGGAATGCAACTCTAGAATTGTGTACCCGTTCAAATAGCTTTTCTCAAAAGTTCATTTCTACTTTAGTTAACCACAATTAAAAAAAAAAGATGAGAAAATTGAATAACATTCATAAACATCTGCAACTAAATTTTGCTCTCCACTCAAATAAAACACCCTTTAATTCTTATTAACATTGTGCTACATATGAACTGGCTAGAATTGATTGACGCCTCAAAATCAAAAGTTCGATGTAAATTCAAAAGTTCAATGGAAATACCATATCAAAAAGGTAAAGTTGAAATTATGGGGTGAAGAACAGTATGCCTTAAGTTGGGAATACCTTAATGGATTTATTGATGAATTTGAAGGTATAAATACCTTATCAGGTTTGCTATCAATCAAGAAGAAGAAGTGAAACTGGTTCGTACCACTTAAAAAAAAAATAGAAAATGAAAAATTGAGAAACTTACATGAGAGTTGCAAGAGTATTGAGCAAGGAGAAAAGTGTTCTTTTTTGTTAGATGAAGTTGTAGAGGGAGAGAGAACGAAGAGAACCAAAAAGTTTTTAATGGTTTTCACCATTAAGTACAAATTAAATTCTAATCCTACAAAACACATGGTCTCCAAGTCTCCCAACTGTGGTGTAAGTTTGGAGAAACGAAGGGGTTTTTTTTTTTGTTTACTTTAACAATTAAAAATCTAATTAATTTCTAATCCAACTCACGGGCTATCATGTGGCACTCGTCCCCACCCTCGATTTATACCCCCTGAAATCTAATCCCAGTCGCGAGTCAGGAAACTAAGCTGTTTTGTTAAGTTAATGTCTAAGGCTTAGACTAACACAATTTTCGAGAAAATGAGGTTTAGACTAACACATATCCCGAGAAAATCAATACCACCAGTTTAAGCCCTTTTAATTGTGCCTAAAAACTGAGCTATTTTGTATAATATATTACATGTGCTTGCTTGTTTTGGTTTAACATTATACAAGTACAAAATTTTTATTGGCAACATCATAGAAGTTCACACAAACCATATTTTAATTTGAATTGGTACGGTTGATTGTTTGAATGTTGCATCACTATCTCAGAAAAGGTAAAATTGAATGCCACTTCTTGTGATGTTAAGTATGAATGAATGGTGATAAACAACAAACATTTTTTTGTTCTAAAAAACTCAACTCCACGAGTTCGGAACCAAATAATTAGTTACAGGAGGTTTCGGAACATCTTCAATAGTTCAATCTACTGATGTTTTGACATGGATGACTTGATCCCTTATATTGCTTACCATATTGCACACTTTGCCAATGTAAAGACCAACACATAAGAATTCAAACAAGTAAATATCGATACCACAATATTTCAAAACACGTACTTTGTACATGAAATTTAAACAAATACCTACATAACAAAATTGCAAAACATTTTGTATTTTGTATTTTTTGAAATATTTAGAGGGTTAAGAAGATCCACACCGGTTACATTGAAGGACCCCGAAGGCTCATCAACCACGAAGGAAACCTAGCTAGCCCGAAGGTTCTCATCGATGTGCCATTTTGAATAGACCCAACCGCCTCTACCTTGTCTATAAAGACTCGTTTTCGTTCCTTGGTCCAGCTATTGTAGCTACACCTTGTCACTAGCCTGAAGGCTCAGCTCACTTGGCCCAAAGGCTACCACATAACTACACAAGAAAGAAATCCAAACCAACACTTGGTGGGATTAACATTTTGTACTTGAAAATTAGGAACACACTCATTTTGAATGAGACATCTGCCCAACATTAGACTCCCTCACAAAGTGATTAGCGAAAAAAATATATATAAAGACTCCCTCACAAAGTCACAAGTCACACCCACCAATCCCAGCAAGTGTTTAGAAAACTGGATTGGTGGTCGAACCGGGGTTCGATCGGAATCGGTAAATTTTCGGTTCGATTTGGTTAAAACAGGGACTTTTGGTTGGATCCTCGATCTCAGCTAAATCAAGTTTGAACCGGCGAACTGGGCAAACCGGTTCTTAGTTAAAAATCGGACCTCTTTTATTATAATTTTTTTTTTGAAAAATAGATAATGTGGGGAGTCAAACCTAACCTAAACAAGATAGTCCAACCTCCAAACCAACATGTTATTATGTGTTTCTTGTAGAATATTTCTATTTTGATTTATAATAATACGTAATACTAAATTGAAACATGTATTTGTTCATTTCATTTTTGTAAGTATATAATTTATTTAAAATTTTGGTAAATAAACATTAATCGGTCAGACCGAGTCGAACCATAGTTGAACCCGGTTGGGCCATTTCAATAAAAAAATCGGTTAAATTACCGGTTTGGTTTTCAAAACATTAATCCCGGCCAACTCACTCATTTACAACATATATTTAGGTACATTAATAGAAACAACTGATATGATTGAGATTTCGCCCCTTCAGATGGTGTAAAAGGCTTTACAGACGTCTCTACTCACAAAACTCTCTCTGGCGGCTATGGCTTAAATGAAAGGGATGGGTTTAGGTCTCAATTATTGAATATCTTTGGTTGATGACTACAAACCTTTATATAAAGGTTCAAGTCACTCATAAAGAGTTAACTAACTAATGTGGCACTAAAACAATAATATAGACTGCAAAACTGGTTTCCAAGAGTTTACCAGCCAATTCAATATGGGACTATCACACAAAATATAAGGAGAGAAAGAACACACTTGTTCATTTTCTTAACCAAGCTCACATAAGTAATTTGAAATACCAAAAAGATCGAAAATTCCAACATATTGACCCTGATCTTCCCATTCGAACAAACATTTTATTAACTATTGAAGCTGTACCCATACATAATTACAATTGGCCAACCAACATTCAAAAAGAATGTACAAGACAAAAAGAAACGAGGAAAAGAACGGACAAAGGAAAAAAATGTCCAAGCAGCATTATGTTGTAATAGGGGTTAGATAATCGAATAGAACAAAAGGACAGAGGAAGAATGGACTGTCAAGGTGTGTGAATACACTGTTCTTAAGAAGAGATTTCGCCCCCTCAGATGGTGTAATGGCTTCATAGGTGTAAAGGCTTCATACGCTTCTCTACTCACATGATTCAATGACAGAAGTAGACTAAGATATACTTCAATAATCTACTCTACTAGAACAACAACACAACTCTCTTTGGTGGCTAAGGTTTGAATGAAAGAGATGGGCTTGGGTCTCTGTAATTGAACTAATCTAGTTGATGACTACAAACCTTTATATAGAGGTTCACGTCACTCAAAAAGAGTTAACTAACCAATGTGGGACTAAAACAATAATATAGACTACAAAACTGGTTTCCAAGAGTTTACCAACCAATGTGGGACTATCACACAAAATACAAGGAGAAAGAACATACTTGTTCATATTCTCAACCAAGCTCACATAAGTAATTTGAAATATCAAAAGGAGAATTCCAACACATTACTTGCAAACTTATTTTGTTTAGAAATTGAACTTCATAGTTATGATGAAAGATAGCAACGAACCTGCTAAATGTTTCAGACACAGAGTGAATGGTGTATGTAAAGGTTATGATTCGTTTAACCTTACTGATGTAGGCAATTTGGGGGAGAAAGGGTTGATTGATTGGTTTGACCAAGTTCATGGATGACTTGTCTACGTATCAAGTTCTCTCTCTCTCTCATGGAGGGGGAGACTTGAATCAGGTCAGATGTAGTTCCTCATCCTCTTTATATAGGCAAGGTGCCTGCGCCTCTTGCTCTCCCACGTCAGGTCATATCCAGGTCTTTAGGTCACTTGCGAGCCATGATGGCGAGTTAAGGGCATTTACTGTGATGTGTACCTGAAGCTTCGGTCTTGATGGCAGTCAACGTCCATACGTTACTAGCCGTTATGAGATGGCAAGTGAGCAATGAAGAGATCACTTCTAGGCGAGGTCATCTACTCTACTCGAGTTACTTTGAAGCGAACTAATGGGATGAACATATGAGATCGGTTGGTGGTGATATCGCTCTTGGCGCGAGTTGCATGGGACGTTGGCCTAAGTCGAGTCATTATGAAGCGAGCTCTGAGGACGAGGATATGAGGTTGGTTGCTAACTCTATTGTGCTGGACACGTGTTTGATATGCATTGTTTGTGGATATTAATCCCTCACACAAACCCATCTCAGTAGGTCGCTATAGCCAGTATAGCGATCTGCTGAGAGAGAATGGTGGCACGTGTATGACACATGTGAGGGTGTGGGCATTTTTTAATGTGAATAGCAACCGCTTCGGTTTAGGGTGGGTGAAAATAGCACGTACTTGAAAAGACAATTCATAAGAAGACGTGTCGCTCTAGGTTTTGGTGTAATGATGGCTTGCGTTGGGAACTGAACAGGCGGCTTGTATAAGACATTTTTTTGGGAACTGAAGAGTTTATGTTTGACACATTTTCTTCACATTTTTAGAGCAGTTGAGCATCTAGGTTAGTTTTCTCGCCATTTTTGCATCTCTCGCTTTCGTAGATAGCATTTGTTTGTTAGGCTTGTAATCTTTTTGGTGTATAAGATGTCTGACTCCGATGACACACATTCTGATGAGATTATAGAGAGATCGGTAGGATCTAAAAATATTGTTGGGGAAGAGGTTTATGGGTCTGTTGTTGCTATTTTGAGTGGCAACGATGTAGAGGACGGTTCTTCTTCTAGTAGCTTACCACCTAGGGTTGTAAATAAGAGTGCGGTCATGAATTTTGCTGATATTAGGTCAAGATTTGACATTAACATCCTCGACCTGAGTAATGTATATAACGTGTTTAGCAGTAGTTTTTTATCAATAAATAGGGGGATTGTTGTATGTGTTGGGCAATTGAGGGCGGGGTTGTGCTTGCCATTCTCAAAGTTGACTTGGGACGTGTTGAACTACAATGGTAAGGCTCCCTATCAGTTCGTTGGAAACAGCTGGAGGTTGTTTAGGGTTTTCGATCTGTTGAACGAGTAAGGGGAATATGATATTGGACTCGATGATGTGCTCAAGCACTTTGCTGTGAAGCGATTTAGGTCGAACAATTTTAGTTTACAAACTATGTCAGGTAAGTCATCTATTTTGGATGGGGTTAGCAACGAGTCTTGGGAGCAAAACCATTGTTGTTTAGGGGGAAGTATTGTGTGACTAAAAGTAGTGTGCGATGTAGGAGTTGTAATTTTGATGGTGTGTGTGTACTAGTGTTTGTATTTGTGTTGATTATTGATATCGTTTTCTTGCTGGTTATAATATTTGGTTTGTGTTGGGTTTGCAGATGTTGTTATTACGAACCGAGGGTTTCGTGATGAAATCGAGAGATTTGCACGGCTTAGACGATTTGAGAAGAGGGAGATACTGACGATTGTAGCAAACTACTTCACTGAACGTGGTGGTGAAGGTATCAGGTCGAAGAGGAGGGAATAGAACAGAAGGGCACGATCTGCTATCGTGTTGAGTTCAGAGGTTGAAGTTGAAATGTAAAAGGGAACCAAGTGATCTGCTCCCAAATGTGCGTTTTATTACCCGTATATTATTGCATTACATTCCCTCTTACGCTTAACGAAAAGACAACTCATAACTATTACTGCCTTTTTTAGGTTAAGGAGTATTTCAGACCACTTATCATAAAAGCTGCGTCTTAGCACCAAAATGAGCCTTAATCACGCTTATTATGAAGACCAGTAGCTGCTATGGAAAAGTGTTAAAAAAAAGTCAAAGTCAACGGTCAAAGTCAATAGTCAAAGTCTTCATATCATAAGACCAATGATGGAGGCCCTTATCTCAAATTATGAAGACTTATCCTTAAACCTACCTTGGTCAAGAAGGCACCAAAAAGCGAAAGCAAAAGTGAAAGGGTGAGGTATCTAGTTTGTAATGGAGAAGGGCAAATTTGTAAATGGTAAAAGTAGGGGTATATAAACAAAAAGCAAGAGAGAGAGAACTCATTCATTATCTTAGGATCCAAACCATTTGGTTTGTTTATTTTCTTGTCTTGTTTTTTCAATTCATGTTTTTAATTTCTTGTTGTTTTATTTTATTTTCAATCAACTTGTTATTTCATTTCTTTTATTTCAATCAACTTGCTACTTGTTCTTTGTTTCAATATTCATCTTGTTTGCTTGTTTCATTTCAATGTTTTAATCAATCTTCCTTTCACGTTTTTAAGTCATTTTAATCAACAATCAAAACTTTCAAGTTCATTAGCTTAGAACCATTATAATATTCAAGAGTTTACCTTTCTTATTCTATCTCCCTCACTCAAACTCTAAACAATTTAGGATGAACCTCAACTTTTAATCTAACTCTTTTGAAGTATACTCACTACAATATTAAACTTTCAAATGGCGCCGCCGTCATGGATTGAAGGAGTGAGAGTGATTGGTTGAGAATCTAAGAAGGGATCATTATTCTCATCTCTTTATTTCTATTTTTTTTTTCAATTTGTCTTCATTTTATTTTTATTGTTTATCTGTACTGAGATACGTTTTTTACAAATCAGGTTGCGGGACAACAAAGGTGGAGAGGAGCTGATCAAACAAGTGAAAGACTACTGCCGTCCACCGGCGCCGGCGGGCAACTGCGCGGGGGTGGCGAGTGCGATAGCCGGGTCACCTTCACAGAAGTGTGTTTGATTTTTTCACATCCTAGTTCATTTGTGAAAAGAAGTTGTACTCCGAGCCCGGATTTTGTAATAGACTAGGAGAAAATAGTGGAACTTGTTTGTAATAGTTAGTGGAAAAAAAAAAAAACTTGGTTTTTGATTGATTTCTTATGATGAACAAGAGTTAAACTTGGTTTAACTTTAATACTTACCAAGGGATTATAGTTTTAATTGCCTTGGGAAGTTCAAGTGTGTGAGGCAAGTTGTAAATTATCATAACTCCCACACTTTGAATCAACTTGGTAATCAACACTCTAAGTCCAATTGACTCTAGTTAATCTAGGTGATTAATCTAAAACTAGTTAATTAGATTAGTATAATCTTAGTTTAGTTTTAAGTTTGAGCCCTTGAAGGTAAAGTTGTATAAATTGTCAAAAACCAAACTTGTGGGCTTTTTAAGTAGGCCTTTATTGTAACTTAAAACAGGGTAAAGCTCGAAAGGTTGGGCCTGATTCTCAGATCAAGCGCCAACCAACGTCGTATTCTCCTAAAGCAACGTGTAAGCATTGCTTGAGAGGTAAATTCTAAACCTCCTCGAAGACCAAGTAAGAGGATACTTGTGTGTTCAAGCATGCTTACGTGATTGTTTGAAATTTACTTTCCACACTACAATTTATATTCGCGTATAAGGCTGAACCCGAGCCATAACAACCATTGGAAAGTCATTACCCAATATAGGTAAAGTGGACGTTGTTTGATTCTTAAAAGCCCTAGACAAAAAAAAAATTAATTAAAATCAATCAATTAGATCCCAAGTAGTCACGCTCCTCCAGAAAAGGACGAAAATATAGCCACGAGAATTTAGAGTAATCGATCAGTTACCAGATTAACTACCTTCCTCACTCCCCTCCCCCAGATTCATCATGAGTGAGATTCTTGGTAGCACACCACTTGGTGAAGTGACTGCCTACTCTTTTGAGATGTGTAGTAGAGTCATCCTAGTCTCGCGCCTAGCTATTCCTTTGAACAAGGCATAGTAAAATATAGACCAAAACAAAGTTTTCAAAAATCCAAAAAAATGAATTTCTACTGTTTGTGCATCATCATTGATTGAGCATTCATGTCTTATCAATATGCATCACAACCGTCATGGAATTACAATGCAAACCCAAAACCCTATTCTTTTTGCAGTTGTCCGTATCACTGGTTATCCCATTGTCCATCATATACCGAATTCGACTCTACTACGGGAAATCTTTATGATTATGAACCTCAATTTTCAAACTTCCTTAGTACCCCATACACTCAAGAGTTTTCTAGTCATGCTGATAATTCATGGAGTTTCACCACATATAGTTAATCACAATTCATCTATCCACCTGGTTAGTCAGAGTACGGTTTCAACCAAAACCAATTACCATTCACATCACCATCCATATCAAATTCATATTCCGCTACACCATCTATCAAAGACCAATGTTACCAGGAAATGGCCAAGAAAACAATACTAACTCAGCAAATAGCAACTACCTTATGGTTTCTCCAATCCAATTCTAACAATGCCACATCTGAGATTAATATTCTTCCCACCTGTCCAGAACCCAACCGAAAAGAGAAACAAGGTGTCACTACTATAACAAAACCAATTGCTAAAGCCCATCCTGATACTCATGACCAGTTAAAAACCCATCATCCACCACCTGACTATTATGAAAATTCCAAATCTTATGACGATGATTATATGCCCGAAGTCACAGTTTCTCTCACATGCCTTAATGCATCATCACCTATAAATGAGAAAACTTTGGCAGAAAAAACTTAAAAGCATGTATTGGACTCGTTACACTTGGAAAATGGCATTGAGAAATTTTATGAAGATCTAGGCAGAGAGGACAACGAAAATGAAGTGCTTGGAAAATAGGGAATAAAATCTAGGGTTAACTAGTATTACCCCCCCACTAGATGAGCCAATTAGGATTTCCCCCCCACTAGATGGGAAATTAGGGTCTCCCCCCTAAATACACACAAAAAAAAAGTCAAAGTGGGTTGACCGAAATTTTTGTGTGTATTTAGGGGAGACCCTAATTCCCATCTCTGAGGGGAATCCTAATTGGCTCATCTAGTGGGGGGTAATACTAGTTCACCCTAAAATCTATGGTGGGAAGTGGATTTCAATTTAGTTTGACCGTTAAAGACTTATCGATGGAACAAATTTGTGACATTCTTACTATTGCAGATATGAACCACAATCTTATGGAAACGCCAAAACTAGTTGAAGAATTCTCTGAGTCCTCAAGATTATGTGAAGAACCACCACCCAACCATCACCATCCCAAATTAACACCTCTTGAAATCCAAACTCCATTCATAAAAAATCTACCAATTTTTGAAGACTGCACCACGAAACCATTTCAAATAAATCTCAAATTTGCACTTAAGCCAATTGCCTTTGAGATCCTTCATAATTTTCTCAACCTTCCCAATAAAGAGACTTTCCCCAACATACATACTCACGAGCCTATCATTCTAGTTGATGAGATCCCCGCTTTGATTGAAGTGTCAGAAAAAGAGGAAACAAAATCTATGGTGTTATGTGGATCCCAATCTAGCTTGGTCGTTGTGGACTTAACATTGGATGAAATCGATGATTTTCTTAAAGATGCCGACATTGACCCCAATTTTGTAGATTCACCCAAGGTAGATGAAGAGTTCTTGGAGTTCTTGAAAGCATGCGATGATGAACTCGTCATTCAAGTGGTTCAAAAGCCTAGTATGTTATATTTCGCATCATATATCTGAGCTTCCTGAAGAACAAATACTACCACACTCACACTCTTTTGGACAATTCAACTATGATGGGTTATTACATAAATTCCATGATGAGTTACACAAACATTCTCTCACCATTCTGCATCTTACACTCCAAATACATCATTTCATTCTGTTTAGGGGTGTATACTTTCATATATTTTTTCTATAAAGATCCCCAACTATTTAGGCTATTAGTATATAGTTAACAACATATCATCCATCATATGCATAGTCTTGGGGAATCTGACTTAAAACGACCCCATGTATAATCTTGAATATCTGACTATAAAAGATTCATGTTGTGTTTTCTCAATACATTCCAAGGGAGTGCATCATTAAGGTAACCGGACCACTCCACTTGGAATGTGTGGTTGTAAGTGCCGGAATCTTAGTCCACGTATATCTCGTATATTCTTTGTAAAATATTTTTTACTCGTCGTTTGAGTAAGGGTGAACTTGTGGAGCGAGTATACAATTTTCCTTTTCTTTATTTTACATTTCTTTGTCAAAATAGTTGTTTTTCTCTGTTCTCATTATGAAAGGTTCTCAATACATCAATAGTTATGTGATTTTCCAAAAACAAAACAGGCAACGGATTCCACAAAGACCAACCCTTAGAAGTACGCAATCTCCATTTCTTATAAAGACAGTCTGTGGATCAGTTATGTGTTACTAAGGGTTGCGCATATCACCATGCACTTTCTGTCTCAATATAAACTATATAGATACCAATTGTCCCTTGCTCACCAACATATCACCACTTTAAGCCACCAAATACATTCAAACAAGGACAAGGTACCTACAACAATCAAAACAGAGCATTGGTTCCATCCCATTTTAACCATAACTACCAAAATCCACCAAAAAGACCTAGTTACACCACCCACTAGTGTCCAATCAGATAAACCATCCCAGTAAGTCTTGCGCAGTAAATCCCTCAACATACATAACTGAAGCCACAGTCTGACTGGATTGGGTTCCATAAAGATCCGACATAAAAGTTGCCCAAGGTCGCCTGTTTTGTTTCCAAACTTAGCTTTAGAAATCACAACTTTTTGAGTACGAGTATCTTAAAATATCTCTACATAGTTTTCAAAACCCGAGGATATAAAAATGAAAATTATACGCCCTGGAGTAACCAAAATGATACTGGGTCAGCGTATAATTTTATCTTCTTCTCAAAACCTCTATATGGTTAGATATACATTTAGATTGAGAAAAACATTTTCTTAAAAAAAAAAAAAAAAACCACACACACATTTCATATATGTCTATATAGATAGTTGTTTACATACTTTTTAGTATAATCATAATCATGCATGCATGTTACATCTTTTCTGCATTTCATATATTTTTTCAAAAATACAAAAACCCAAAAAGATTTTATAGTAGAATAAATATTCCTAGTATAATAAACCATGTATTTCTCGTTCTATATCAAACAACCCACGCCCTAAACTTATTTGGGGGTGACATATTTTTATCGTGAAGAATAGAATACAGGTGTATCACCATTTTTGCTCATGTTTCTATGGTAATCTCTTTCCTTATCTCTTCATACTTTGAGGACAAAGTATAGTTCTATCATAGAGTTGGTATAGTAACATTTTGCAAAAACTAGGTATTTTCTATATAGTATATTTCTTCCTTTCTAAATTTTTTTTTTCGAAAAAGACCAAAAATATTTTTCCATTTAGTATTAAAAAAAAGTCTTGTTTCCTTTTTCTATTATGAATAAAAAATTTAGAAGTCTCATTTTAGTAACAGAGTAAGGATTTGTTCTTCGTACTTAGACTAATATACGTACAATAGTTTCTGCATCTTTTCATGAATGGTATGCATCAATATTTGTGTGTATATAGTAGTGAGTTTCCGAAGCCAAGGTTAGAACAATTAAGTTCCATATCCTGTGAGCATCTAGCCAAAAGCCTCATCTGAATGATTATTGAGTGATGACACAAAAGATGTCCAGATAGAAAGACCACACGTCTACTTGCTTGATCACCACGCCATATCCTATGAGGGAATTTAAGCCATTTTTGGATTGATATATCTAAATAAACGTTAAAAACTCAAAATATAGTTTTTCTCTAGTTACCCCTCTTGAGCCTTCACCCTTTCTAAAAGCCTTTTTATTTTTCACCAATAATTCCTAACCGTTACAACACACAATAAAATCTTACCAAGTGATGAGTTGAGAACTGGATGGATATCATAAAAAGAGAAGAGAAGACCTTTTACAAAAACAGAACAATTATTTGCTTCAAAAAGAAAAGAAAAGAAAGACCTATCAAAAACCAAAATTCCAAAAAAAATTCAAAATAGTCAAAAATTGAATCTCCCAAAAGTTCAAAATAAAAAAGAGACGATATCAAAAACAAAAAGAATCAAAAGCAAAGTTAGAACTCCCAAAATTCAAAATCATATGGAGTCACAAGGCCAAAGGGCTAAAAGAATGTAACAAAATTTGGAAGCAAAAGAACAAAACAAGGTTCTTCTCTGGTTTCTCATCTTATCAGATTTTGTTTTTCTTTTTTTTTTCCTTTCTTTCTAAACCATCACCCTTGCCCCGTAACTCCTAATAAAAGATCTCTAGCTCGATTAGGAATAGGATGGTGTGATAGTAAGTGGCAAGCGTGATCAATTGGCCCCGATTTCTTTTGACGTCATTTGAGTATTGATAGTAGTAAAAACACAACGTTTACCTAATCTTAACTAATTATGCTAGGAATAAGTAAACACATGAATTTACGCTTAGATCAAAGTTATACTCTTAATTATCATGCAATAACGGGAGTCTGAATTCGCTCCACTCCTAGTTGCTTAGACGTAATAATTTCTCTAAATTAAACAACTCTACAATATCTATGAGAGCAATGGTTTAATTATACTGATATGGTGAAAATAACTAATTAAGATATGCTAAATTTTATTATGGAAATTTAATGAAAAGATGTGAATAAGAAGAAGGTTAAGAGATTAAGGGGATTTGATTCCACCTTGATTAATTCTTAATATGCTAGTATATAGTTGTTGCAATCCTAATCTTTCTGTTTTCACATAAATGTTAGGTATTTTTAATCCCTAATTATTCATGACAATCTCTACCAACTAATAATTAGCATATGAGGCAATTGAAACTCATTCTCATGGTGAATTAACTACCTTCTAGAGTGGAATATCTTACTACAACTATTCTATGCTAACACATCAAGTCTTCATCAAAGCTTTAATAAAACCCCTCTAATGGAGGTTTAGCTATAATTCATTAGACTATCATAATTGAAAGAATAAGAATAAGACATAATGAAGAACTACTTTATCAAGAATAACTTGAATTGAATTATGGTGGCTAGTCTAATAAAACAATAACTAGGTTTTAAAACTAAAGAAGAAAACTAATTTATTATCTAATAGGAGAGTCTAATTAACTAAAATGTTAGATAGTTAGAGTTTTTGCCTTAGTCCTCTTATATAGGAGAGGGCTAGGTTTACAATTTCGTGCATGGGCTTTGGAGTTATGTTTTAGGCCATTACATCAAATCCAAAACCTAATTACTTAAGTCTAAAAAGGGTTTTTCTGTTGAAAATTACTGAAATAGACTTTTTTGTCCACTTTTACTACTCTTATTGGATCAAGGCCTAGACCATTAGAAATCTCTTTCCGAGCCGGTCGTTTTGACATATAGTAGGCCCAATTCCGAGGTCTGAGTCCAAAGATACGGCCCACGGAAGTTCTGTTGACTTTTATGCTCTATTTCTGCCCGCGTTGACTTTGACTTTTCAGCTTTGACTGGGCTTTAAAAGGATTTTTCTCCTTGAAACTTGAGCTTTAATCATAGAACTTCTTAGCAACCAACCTTTGCTCCTTTCTCTTGCAAAAGTGATATATTTCTTCACATATTTGATTCCAATACCTGAAATACACAAAAGCACGTAAACAGTACTAACTCTTATTTATTATAAACATAATTGGTCTAAATGTAATATTATTAAGGGGTTAAAACTATAGTTTTGGGCTCTTATCAAGTATGCGAGGAATATAAGTGTCCGCTGCACTTAAGAGAATGAACCTTGAGTGAAGTTATTAGAGAAATGTGATTGCAACACACTTTTGTGAGAACCCACCTTAAGAAAGCCCTTCAAAAGCCTCGAAAACAACTCTGCTTTTGCATTTCATTACTCATGTTTTGTACAATTATCTTTAGATGATTAAATTAATGTATATATGTTATTCTAAGTTCAAAGAAGCTTGTCCTTATTCCCCGCTAATGAGATGTATGAACTTATGAGAATAAATAAGGAAACAAGACCCTATGTACTAAATAGAAGAAGTTTGTGAGTACCTTCACTGGAAAACTCTCACGAGGCTTAAAGCTCATCCATTAGGGAAGTCCTAGTGGTTTAAGGCCTTGTTGCATATGGTCAATGCAATCACACTCTGTGAAACGAGATTAGTGTAATGTATAATAAATCACTCATTTGTGATCTTAGTTTTTTTTTTCTCAAGCAAGATGCTATTTGGGGGTGGTGATCAGCTCCCAAATATGCATTTTATTACCCGTACATTAGTGCATTACATTCCTTCTTATGCTTAATGAAAAGATAACTTATAGCTTTTACTGCCTTTTTCAAGTTAAGGAGTATTTCAGACCACTTATTATAAAAGCTGCGTCTTAGCACCAAAAGGAGCATTAATCACGCTTATTATGAAGACCAGTAGCCGTTATGGAAAAGTGCTAAAAAATTCAAAGTCAACCGATCAAAGTCAACGGTCAAAGTCAACAGTCAAAGTCCTCAAATCAGAAGACCAATGATGGAGGCCTTTATATTAAATTATGAAGACTTATCCCTAAACCTACCTTGGTCAAGAAGGCACCAAAAAGCAAAAGAAAAAGTGAAAGGGTGAGGTGTCTAGTTTGTAATAGAGAAGGGCAAATCTGTAAATAGAAAAAGTATGGGTATATAAACAAAAAGCAAGGGAGAGAGAACTCATCTATTGTCTTAGGATCCAAACCATTTGGTTTGTTTATTTTCTTGTCTTGTTTTTTCAATTCATGTTTTTAATTTCTTGTTGTTTTATTTTATTTTCAATCAACTTGTTATTTCATTTCTTTTATTTCAATCAACTTGTTACTTGTTACTTGTTACTTGTTCTTGTTTCAATCTTCATCTTGTTTGCTTGTTTCATTTCAATGTTTTAATCAATCTTCCTTTCATGTTTTCAAATCATTTTAATCAACAATCAAAGCTTCCAAGTTCATTAACTTAGAACCATTCTAATATTCAAGAGTCTACCTTTCTTATTCTATCTCCCTCACTCAAACTAAACAATTTATGATAAACCTCAACTCTTAATCTAACTCTTTTGAAGTATACTTACTACAATATTAAACCTTCACTTACAGGCCGAGAAGATCGTCGTCGAGGACGTGTTGGCCCAGGGAAGACCATGGGTGAAGCTGGTGGCTCGGGGAGTGGGGCTTGTGTGGTCAGGCGACTTGCTTCTCGTACTGAGGTGAGTGTAGAGGTCGCTCCTAGGGAGTCTGCGAGGCACCAGATAGAGGGTTCTCCGCTCGTGATGGACGATATTGTCGTCATGGTGTGTGACTCCCATCTGAAGAGGAAAGCTGGTCTTTCTTATTCGAGGCTTGGGAAAAGTGCCAGGACAGAGGGTGGGCGATCTACCCCTGGATCTGAGCAATCTGGGCATCCTGGATCTTCTCCTAGGTCAAGGGCTACGCCTACTATCAGAGCCAACCCGCTGTCTCTGGTGTACGTACCCCAGTAGTTAAGGTGAGAGGTCCGAGTAAGGCGACTGGGAAAACTGTGATGGGTCAAGATGATATGGACCGCAACCTGGTGTATGTTGATGACCAAGGTGTTAAGCGGACTGTCCAGCGTTCTGACTGTAGTTATAAGTTAGCTCCTGTGGCGGGTTGCCTGCTTGAGAGTATCGCTCTAAATGGTGACCGAAATGATCTTGATAGCAAGAGTTTGAAGGAAAATCTGAGATTGATGGATTTGTCCCAATGCTTGGTAAGTATTGTTGGGATTTTGCCTTGTTTCTTGTAATTGATCCATTTGAATCTTGATTGGTTGCCCTTTCCCTTTTGTACAGCTGATCAGTGGGTATCACAAGCTTAAAGAGATTGCCCAAATTACTAAGTCGGAGAAGGTTGTTGTTGACGGGCTGAGGGAAGAGCTAAAGAACGTCCAGCTCATTCAAGGAGCCAAGAAGAAAGAGTTTGATGAACTGAAGGTGAAGTACCTGGATGCTTATTTGGACAAGGTCATAGTGGGTATTGAACTTGCTCAAATGAAGGTGGAGCTCGTGATAGTTATGAACTATGCAAAATACTGTAAGGAGGTCACCCAAGAAGCGAATGACGCTTACAATGTTCTGGATTTTGACTATGTGGAGCTAGAGAAAGCGTACTCAGCTTTGAAGGATGAACATGAACGCGGGGCTTCAGGTACACCATTACTAGACGTACCTAAAAATGCATGTGATGTTCCTCCTTTTTGTACTTCTTCTTTAGAGATCGTGGAGAGCCATCTTGATCGAACTATTGCTGGTGCTTCTTTTGAAGCTGTTGCTGGAGCAAATGTGGAGGGCGTATTGGAGCCCCTGGCTGCTGAAAATTTGGCAAATGTTTCTTAATCTTGTCAGTTTTGAATGAGTGTTCCTCTTGTTTTTGTTTGTCTTTGCGAACGGTTGTTATGATAAAATAGAGCTGGTTTCCTGGGTTTGCCTAGGCAGTTCACCTTATTTATTGTTGTTACGTGGCATTAGCCAGATACATTAAGAGTTAATAACCTGGGGCGACCTAGGCAGTTCGCTTTTATTATCTGCTTTAATTTTGGTATTTCAACGAACTGGTTTCCCAGTTTGTTCTGGGCAGTTCGAGATGATGACATTATAGAACTGGTTTCCTAAGTATGTTCGGGCAGTTCGTATTTTGCACTTGTGAAATGCATATTTGCTTTGTTTTGCTTGAATGCTTGTTGCATGTTGTTTTGATATCTCAGTAGGAATTTGACATGGAGATGTATGTCTTGTTGTTTAAGAAGACTTAGGATGCCTTGAAGCATTTGAGCTTGATTGATCGTACTACGATGAAGAGCGTTTTGGCTGTTCGAGAGAGCGTTCTACACTAAGTTGACCCTAGAAGTGTAGGTCCTCAACTAGTAAGAAATGTTAAGGCTAAGTAGCCTGTGAGCTATGTATCCCTGAGCTCGAGTGAGCATTTTAGCTTAAGTAAGCATGTTGCTCTTAGAGAGCGTTCTGCACTGAGTTGACCCTAGAAGTGTAGGTCATCAACTAGTGAGAAATGTTAAGGCTAAGTAGCCTGTGAGCTATGTAGCCCTGAGCTCGAGTGAGCGTTTTAGCTTAAGTAAGCCTATTGCTCTTAGAGAGCGTTCTACACTGAGTTGACCCTAAAAGTATAGGTCATCAATTAGTGGGAAATGTTAAGGCTAAGTAGCCTGTGAGCTATGTAGCCCTGAACCCGAGTGAGCATTTTATCGTAGGGAACGTTTTAGCTCTGGATAGCATTTTAGTCCAAATGGTCATTTTGCTCTTAGAGAGCGAGCGGTGCGTCTGCCTGTGAAGTTTAAGAGACCGCTGTGCATTGATGCAAACAAGAAATGTGCGTACGGTAATAGTAATAAGAGTAAGAACTCATACAAATGAAATCTTTATTAATAAAATTTCTTTAACAAAAAGGTATTCCAAGGACATGGTAACGTCTGCCCATCCTGAGTTTTGATCCAATATGCTCCGTTGCCAACAACTCGTTCCACTATGTAAGGGCCTTCCCATGTTGGTGCAAGTTTCGAGTCATCCTTTGTCTTTTTCAAGACTAAGTCTCCAAGTTGAAAACTTCGAGGGTTTACTCGCTTGTTGTATGTCTTCCTCAGAGTTTGGTGGTAGGATGTCACTCGAATGGCTGCTAAGTCACATCGTTCTTCAAGTAAGTCAACCTCTCGAGCGAGAATGGAATCGTTCTGACCAGATTTGACGATATCAGATCGAGTCATTGTAATTGTCAGCTTAGTAGGAAAGATGGCCTCAGTATTGTAGCATAGTGAGAATGGTGACTCGCCTGTACTAAAATGAGCTGTCGTTCTATGAGCAAATATAATGTTTTCTAGCAGCATTGGCCACTGTCTTTTGTTCTCTTCAATCTTTTTTTTCAAGTTCTCCATAATTGCTTTGTTACTAGCTTCTGCTTAACCATTGTTTTAAGCGTACTGGGGAGTGGAGAACGCGTGAACGATCTTCCACTTAGCCAATAATTTCTTAATTGTTTTTCCCTTGAACTGGGAGCCATTATCTATCACCAATGTGTGGGGGAGGCCAAATCTAGTAATGATGTTGTCCAAATGAAGTTTTTGACATTAGATTCCTTGACATGAGCCAAGGGGATTGGTTCCACCCATTTGGTGAAGTAATATGTTGTGGCTAGGACAAATCGGAAGCCTGCACTTTTCTGTGGAATGAATGGACCCATGATGTCCAAGCCCCACATGTGAAATGGCCAAAGGCTGGCAATGTTGATGAGTTCTCGAGCTGGATGGATGATATTGTGGCCAAATGTTTGGCATTTAACACATTTTAGTACATACTTCTTGGCATCGATCTACATTCTTGGCCAGAAGTATCCTTGTGAGATTGCTTTGAAAGCCAAAGAACGACCTCCTGTATGATTCCCGTATTCGCCCTCATGGATCTCTGCGAAAATCATCTAACCATGTTCTGGGCTTATGCACCTCAGATGTGGTCCTCCGGTAGATTTTCTAAAAAGTTTGCCGCTTACTAGGATGTAGCGACCTGACTGGTATTGAACCTATCTAGCCTTGGTTTGATCTGTTGGCGTTCTACCTAGCTGGATATACTCTATGATAGGTTGCATCCATGTTTGACTCATCTGAGTGTCAGTGAGTAGACATAGGTTGCTGATTTCTAGGACGTGCTCGTTTTGGTAAGTAGGTCTATCAATTACTTCGATGAGTAGTTTCCTAGGGTCACAGTTCGGTGTTTGGGTTGCGAGGTACACCAAGCTGTCATCATGGCAATTCTCTTCCCGTAAGAAATGGCGTATGGTGACTTTCTTGAAAGACGGTATGTAGTAATTGATTTACAACTTGAAGGTACTTAGAAAGGTTACCTTCATTCATGGCATACTCATTGGCGATCTGGTGAACGACTAGTTGTGAATCGTTGAAGACCTTGAGCTCCTGAACCTTGAGTTCTAATGCCATACGAAACCCCAGGATGAGGGCTTCATACTCAGCTTCATTGTTGGAGATAGTGAAATCAATGTGAACTAATTTTTCCACCATAGCGCCATCTAGTGTCATTAAGACTACTCTGACTCTGCTGCCACCTGGATTGCTAGATCCATCAATGAAGAGTGACCATACCGACGCATTATGTTATATGAAAGTTGGGGTGTGGACCTCTGGTTCCCAGTTCAGGTCGTCAACTGGGAAATCTGTAAAGAAATCAGCAACGACCTGACCTTTCTGAAATGTTCTCGAGGTGAACTCAATGTGGTGTTCGCCTAGTTCTTCTGCCCATACTGCCATGCGACTTGTCTTGTTGGCTTTAAGAAGGATCTTTTTTATTGGCAGGTCGGTGAGCAATTTGATTGGATGTGCCTGGAAGTAGGGCTTGAACTTTCTTGCTGAGTAAAGTAATGCCAGTACTACCTTTTCAATGTGGGAGTAGTTCTTCTCAACTGGCAACAATGTCTTGCTTGTGAAGTAGATCGGTTTCTCTGCGTTCTGTTCCTCTTTGAAGAGAACTGAACTTATAGCGAAGTCAGACACAACTAAGTATAGCCCCGGCATTTCACCATCAATCGGTTTTGCCAGCACAGGTGGTGTTGACAAGTAGTCCTTGAGAGTAGAGAACGCTTGGTGGCATTGTTCGTTCCATGAGAACTATTCACCTTTCTTGAGAATTTGCAGGAAAGGTCAGCATTTGTCTGATGCTCTTGATATGAATCGATTTAGAGTTGCCACCATTCCTGACAGTTTCTGTACCTACTTCTTTGTCTTTGGGTCAGGCATATCCAAGAATGCTTGAATCTGGTCTGGGTTAGCTTCTATCCCACATTGTGAGACCTGATACCGTATAAATGTCCCAGAGAACTCCCCAAAGAGGCACTTCTCGGGGTTAAGTTTCATCTGAGTTCGCCGCAATCTGGAGAACGCTTGTGTGAGATGGTCTAAGTGATCTCCAGCTTTTTTGTTTTTGACAACCATGTCGTCTATGTAGACTTCCATGGTGTTATCTAACATGTCTTGGAACATATCGGTGACAAGTTATTGGTAGGTCTCTCCTGCGTTCTTGAGGCCAAACGGGAGGATGTTGTAACAGTAAATTCCTTGCTCTGTTACGAATGAGGTTTTCTCTTGGTCTTCTTCTGCCAGTGGAATCTGGTTGTAACCAATGTAGGCGTCCATGGACGACAAAAGTTGGTGCCTACAGGTTTGGTCTACGAGTCGGTCGATTCTTGGTAAGGGGAAACTATCCTTAGGAGTTTCTTGATTTAGGTTGGTAAAGTCTACGCAAAGGCGAACTATGCCATTCTTTTTTGGGACTATTACTATGTTAGCGATCCATTCAGGGTAATCGACCTTCCTAATGAAGCCGACTTTTTTGAGATTCTCGACCTCTTTATTGATTGCTTTTTGAAATCTAAGGGATAACTTTCGAGGTCGTTGGCGAACTGGTTTAGCATTTGGGTTAACATTTAACTTATGACATGCAACATTGGGATCAATTCCAAGCACATAGATGTACGACCAAGCAAAAACATTTTTATTCAATGATAAAAAGCTAACAAGTTGTGCCTTGAGAGTAGGATCAAGGTTAGCTCCTACATAAACAAACTTGGGGTCCTCCTCAAATCTTAGGTTGACCTTTTCTTTCAATTCGGGCCGAGTAGCCACCTCAGTGGGCTGAGCAACCTCTGGGGTCTTGGTCTCTTGAGGTGCTTCCTTGACCGAAAGAGGTGGAGCGACCTCTGTGGTCTTGGCTTCTGGAGGGACGTTTTTGACCGAGCCCCAGTGTTCTCTTTTGTCAGTTCATTTCGAGGGGTCTTGGTCAAGGTCTTGACCTCAGAGATGAAGTCTTCTACCAACTTGGTTTTGACGATCTCTCCCTTGTTTTTGAGTGAAGCCCCAGCAAGATTACTAACTTAGAGGATCTGGTTACAATTGTGAGCATCGAGCTGGTTGCTTCTGAGCTCCATCATGCCTCTGGTGCCAGGGAAGCGTAAAACCTGATGGAGTGTTGATGGTACTGCTTGCATCTTGTGGATCCAACGGCATCCTAAAATAGCAGTATAGGACAAGTTAACATCCCGAACGCTGAAGTGCATGTTAATGCTGACTTTATCTTCACGTGACCTGACTAAGACAAGTAGAATTATATCTCCAATTGGGTCAGCTTGAGATCCATTGAAGCCATAGAGGGGTTATTGGATCAATCATAACCGGCCTAGGCAAGTTTACCTCTTTGAGGGTTTGATATAACAAAATGTCACACGAACTGCCTGGGTCGGTCAGGATGTGCTTGACTATCCAGTCGCTGATTTTGACATGGATAACTAGGGCACCATTGTGTGGGACGCAAACCTTGTTGAGGTCGGCCTCAATGAAGGTTATGTCTCCTGAGCTGTGGCCAGCTGGTCGTGGAATGGTGGCCTCTTGGGAGGAGAACTGGTATACTTCTTGGAAAGCGCCAACTCTTCTCCTCTTCTCCCTGGAGGACATGACAGAATCATCTTGGAAGGTGATCATGTTGATTATCCTATTATTATCTCTGTCAGATGAGTGCTGGCGGCGCTTATGACGAGACCGCTCATTTGAGCGTCCTCGAGCATAGGAGCATTCGCTGTTGGTGTTATGTTATGGAGTTCGGCTTCACTCTCTGCGAGCCATGAAATTGTGGTGTAGGTCCCCATCAGCAACACCAGTATAATGCTTGATATGCCCTGCCTCAATGAGGTCTTGGAGGTAGTGTTTGAGCCCACGATATTAATTGGTCTCATGGCACTTTGCTTTATGGAAAGCACAGTATGACTTTCATGGTGTGTCTTCTGGCCATTTTACCTCAGGTCGGTAATAGACCGTTTTTTTTATCTTCTCCAGTATGTAACTTGGAGATCTTGTAAGTGCGATGAACTCTCTTCTGGTGTGAGTTCGGGTGCTGGACTGCTAACCCTATTGTCTGGGTCACTTCTTAGAGGATGGGATGATATCTGAGATTGCAGCAACCTCATCTTCTTCCTTCAGTCCTTCTTTCTCTAGACCTTCTTGGAGCTTAATGTACTTCTCCACACGTGCGTACAACTCGGCCAGTGTTTCAGGATGTTCCTTCATGAGCGACCTGTATAGACCAATGTTTTTCCTGATCGTGTTCGTGAAAGCCACTGTGGCGAATGACTCCTTGAGGCCGCTCTCCATGGACAGTAGCTCTGTCTTAAATTGCCCTAAGAAGGTGCAGATTGGCTCGTCACTCTTCTGAGACAGTCGGAAGAGTTAATTGAGGTCTTCTTTCTTACGTCGGTTGTGGACGTACTGGCTACTGAACTGTTCAGTTAGCTTTTCGAAGCTGTTTATTGAGTTTGGTCCTAGCGAGTAGAACCAATCGAGAGCTCCATCTTTTTAGGCTTGCTGAGAACAAGCAGCATTGCAGGTGGTTGATAAGAGCCCAAAACTGTAGTTTTAACCCCTTAATAATCATACTTTTAGACCAATTATGCGAGTAATAAATAAGAGTTAATCCGATTCACGTGTTTTATGTATTTGGTGATAAAAGTCAATTTATGCAGAAATGTGCCACTTTGGCGAGATAAAGGAGCAAGGGTTGGTTGCTAAGAAGTTCTGTGATAATGGCCAAGATTCAAGGAGACAAAGCCTTTGTAAAGCCCAGTCAACACGGGCAGAAACAGTACACAAGTCAGCAGAATTTCCAAAGACCATATCTTTAGACTCAGGCCTCGGATTTGGGCCTACCTTATGTCAAAACGACCGGCTCGGAAAGAGCTTTCCAATGGTTTAAGCCTTGGCCTAATCAGACGAGCAAAAGTGGATGAAAAGTCTATTGAAGCCAAATCCAGCTGAAGAGTCCTTTTTTGGATTGAAAGAATTGGATTTTGGGCCCGATTTTCCGGCCCAAAACATGGCTCTAAGCCTATTCACGATTTTTGGATCTGAAGCATATAAAAACAAAAGCTTAGCTCTTTGTTAATGGTAGCTAATTAGACCTAAACTATAGATAATTCTAGATCTAGTTTTAATTGTTTTTAATTAAGTTTAGTTTCATTTCATTCCTTGTTTTAGATTAAACCTTAAAATCATTGTTCTTCATTGATTAGATAAATAAAATAGTAGATTCTTGTTCATTTCGATTTTGTCATTTACAATTGTTTAGATCTAAATTCCCTTATTACTTGTTATTCATTTCCCAGTTATTACCTGAGATTTTAATTATTGTTTAGATAAATTGCATAAAGATAGAACTTTTATATGATGTCTAGTTTTAAATCAATGGGAAATGATAGTAGTATGAATCAAGGCTAAACCTGATGAAGCTTGATCTTTGTTAAACTTAGAAATCGTCGTGATAGTTATTCCACTCTAGAGGTCGTTGATTCGCCATGAGAATGGGTGGACGACCTCACATGCTAGTTATTAATTGGTAGAGATGCCATGGATAATTAGGGATTAGAATTACTATTTTGATATGCGAAGCATTCAATTTGGATCACGACGAGTCTTTGTTAGTTGATTAAGTCGAGTTAAGGTGGATTCAATTCCCTTTAATTCTTTGTCTAGATTCAAACCTTTAGCATTATATCATTACGTTATTCGTAACTTGTTAAGTGAATTCACCTCGTAGTATAGAATTCCCCTCATAAATCTCTCATTAGACTTTGGACTGATTAGTTGACACGAACCCATTGCATGATAAAGAACTAGGAGTGGAACGAATCATCTACTCCACTATATCTCAATAGGATTGAGAGTAGAAACTTTGATAAAGCTTAATAACAAACAGTTGTACATTAGTTTTACTAGCGTTTAGAGTTCTCGTGAGCTTTATTCATTGGTAAAACTAACGTTTTAGAGAATTATCAAATGGCGCCACTACCATCTTAGTTCCCTTTTAGCATTGTTTCGTAGTATAATTAGTCTTTTCTAAGTCCCATTAAACCCACCCACCCTTGTTTGATTCATACTGTGGTTGTCCGTTTCAGCACTTAAATTTTCCTCGCGAAAATACACGGAGCGCACCTGCGCCCAAACAGAGCGCCACCTGCGCTCAAAACACTGGACATTTGACAAGTCCTGAGCGCACCTGCACCCAAATAGAGCGCCACCTGTGCTCAAAACACTAGACATATGACAAGTCTGGCGAAAGCGCTGCCCAAAGCGAAAGCCACATGCGCCAAAGGCTGGAACTCGAGTTTGTCTGGCGTATTTTGCCCTAAACCGAGCCTCCGCCCTCTGCTAAAATTGCCCGATTTCCTCAGGTTTGTTTCAAACTTTCCATTTCTTCAAGTTTTCAGTGTTCTAACTTGTTATACACACTAAACACGCGTAAACAAGACGCTATTCGTAAGCGAAGCAAGGAGGCATTCAAGTACTTTTTTTCTTCCACACCTCGCATCTCCAGTTAGAGGTTTATACTAATATATCAAGATTGATTGGAGTGTTGTTGTATTTACACTTAGCTTTGCATAAGATTAAGGTCTGGTTGAAGAAAAACACCGAACGTAATTAACCGTCAACGTCAACAAACACGTCTATCTAGTATACCAATCACTACACCTCTAGCTAGTATACCACATACTCTACCTGACATAATGGCTGAAGAAAGAGAGACTCATCTCTCTGACTTTTACAAAGCTATGAGCGATAGCCCTAAATCTTGCATCGTTCTAGCAGACCCAGTGGGGGATTTCAGCATCCCCCCAAATATATTTAATTTGCCCCATGAAAAACCATATCAGCACATGTGTAGGATTGAACAAGTCCTTACAACATTCTACCATCCTATGGTGGGTGCTGAACAAATTAAACTGAGGGTATTTCCCTTCACTTTAGCCCGATAAAGGCAAACGTCTTGGTTAAGCGCCCAAAGCCTAATGCAATGGACTTCGTGGGCTAAACTTGTTCAACTATTTGTGGGACATTTTTACCCATCCCTTAAGACAGATGAAATGCTTTCCAAGATTCATTTCTTTCGACAGAATCCTCATGAATCATTTTTCGAGGCTTGGAATCGTTTCACCGATCCGCTTATTGAGTGTCACACACCACAATTTTCGCGAAAGACCGCGTTAGTTCATGCCTTTTTCAAAGGACTTCTACATCACCATAAAGAAGTCCTAGACATAATGAATGGGGTAGTTTCTAAGTAAAGGAGCCTCGGAGGCTTATAAATTTTAGAATACCAAACTAAAGCGTAACAACAACTGGGGGTAGTGATGATATCCCCGCTCCGCTAGTTCGTCTTCCACGATTAAAGCCCGCCCGGTATGTTTGAGATGAAACACGATCCCGAGCTTAAAACTCTAATCGAATCTCTCACTAAAAGGTAGAGGCTATTTACGTACAACAAAAGCCTATCCCGTCATGAATGTAAATTCCAATCCATGCAATTTTCTGTTTCACTCACGAGCACCCGACTCTATTGTCCTCACCGCATATGAACAACAACCACGAGCGGGATAATGTTTGCTCTATTAATAGCTATCCTATTCCTAGCGCCCCCATGGAGACAAAATCCCGATTTCAGGTTGGAGAAACAATCAACAAGTTACACCTCCAGGGTACATTAATCAAAATGTTAGGCCAGCAAACAATTACAATCAAGCTCCACCTAGGCAAGGACAAGGACAAGGTCAGGGTAACTATAGTAATTATAACAATAATAATTATCGCTAATAATAGGGTATTGTTAGATTAATCAGAACTATCGCAAACCACCTTTTAATAATCAACGTGAGATAGTTCCAGTCACACCACCAGTGACCACTACACCTCCACAACCGGATCGTATCGACGCCTTCATACAGGTTACAAAACAACTTTTCCAATCCATGACTTAATCTAACCAACAGATTTTACAATCCATTAATCAAGGCATACAACAGTTAGCCCAAGATAAAGCCCAACCCAAAGGTGTGTTTCCAGGTCAAGCAATACCTAATCCTAAAACAACAAATACAGCCTGTGAGGTAAATGGTAATACTAGTACGGAAAATGAAAATGTAGGTGAGCTAAATGCCATCACCACTCTCCGTTCTGGTAAAGTGGTTGATAACAAAGTAACTATGCCTATAGTTACCCCACCAGTAGTCCTTACACCGGATATTGATCTAGATACCGAAATAGAAACTGAAGAGCCTACCCCTGTAGAGGTACCAGTTAAACCACAACCTAAGAAACAGAAAGCCAAGGTTAGATATCCAGTTGATCTATACGCTAAATATAGAGAGAAACCACCGTTTCCTCAGAGATTAGCTATGTTAAACAAGGATACAAACTTCGATGAGATTAAGGATGTTTTCAAAAATCTGACGATAAACCTATCTTTTCTCGAAGCAATTAAAAAGTTACCTCACCACGCTAAGTTTCTTAAGGAGTTGTGTACTACTAGGAGTAAGACCAATATACCAAAAGACGCCTTTTTAACTGAACAGTTTCCAACTTTATTTGAGCATAATGGAATTGTTAAGTACAAGGACCACCGGTAGATCCCTCTTTGTCTAATGCACCTTAGGAGATTCCCACACGACGACCGCGCTATTAGACCTGGGGGCGAGTGTTAATTTACTCCCGTATTATTTATACAAACAAATAGGCCTAGAGGAGATGCAACCTACTAAAATGACGTTGCAGTTAGCGGATCGGTCTATCAAGTATCCTAAAGGTGTTGTGGAGAACGTGCTTGTTAAGGTTCAAGATTTCTACTATCCTGCTGATTTTGTTATCCTCGATACAGAAGTCGCTAACGACTGTGTCCCAATCATTTTAGAGCGTCCTTTCTTGGCAACTGCCAACACGCTTATAAACTGCCGCGACGGTTCGATGTCCATGTCTTTTGGACATCTTTCTATTGAGGTAAATGTTTTTAAAATGACGCCACAGTTACCAGATACAACTATCGATGGAGAGATTAATATGATCGAGAGCTTATATAGCTCAAGATTATTTTAATAACACGTTTCCAAAAAACAAAATGCATAAATTCCTTTCTTTCGAAAGTTCAGATTTTCAAGATAATTCCTACATAGAGGAAGTCAATACCCTCTTCGAGTCTACACCTACCTTGGATCCTTATATTGCTCCATCTACTGAGTTTGAAGACCTGCTACCTAAACAAGTTTTCACTACTCAAGATGAGGACCCTCCAAAGACCTTTATCGACATTCCTCCCACCCGGTGCTTAAACCTCTTTCCTTCGGGTTGAAGTATATTCAACTTGATCGGATGGTAGTCATCCGATAATTATATCTTCTACTATATCGTGGATGAAGAGGCACGGTTGATTAGGGGTAATTAGAGAACATTGTTCTGCGATTGGTGGTCTCTAGCGACATTAAAGGGAATTGACCTTAATGTTTGCAATCATCGTATCCATTTGGAGGATAACGCGAAGACTTCTCGCGAACCTCAGCATCGCTTGAACCCAGCCATGAAAGAGGTGGCCAGGGAAGAAGTCTTACGATTACTCGATATGGGTATCATATACCCAATCTCTGATAGCGAATGGGTAAGTCCCATTCATGTAGTTCCTAAGAAATCGGGGGTTACCATGGTACGTAACGCTAAGGGTGACTATGTGTTCACACAAGGTCCTATGAAATGGAGAATCTGTATTGATTATAGACGTTTAAATGCTATGACACGAAAGGATCACTTTCCTTTACCCTTTATAGATCAGATGCTCGAACGTCTAGCTGGTCATGCTTTTTATTATTTTCTGGATGACTACTCTGGCTATTTTTAGATTATTATTGATATTGATGACCAAGAAAAGACTACCTTTACATGTCCTTTTGGAACATATGCCTATAAACGAATACCTTTTGGCCTTTGTAATGCTCCTGGTACCTTCCAGCGGTGTATGCTTCATATATTTAGTGACATGGTAGAGCGCTTTATGGAAGTTTTTATGGATGATTTTTCTATCTATGGAAACTCTTTCCTTTGAGTGCACATCAACTGTCAAAGGTCTTGACCAGTTGTAAAAAGAAGAGTCTGGTTTTAAATTGGGAAAAATGTCATTTCATGGTGAAAAAGGGCATTGTCCTAGGTCACATTGTATCTAGTGATGGCATCGAAGTAGATAAAGCCAAACTATAGAAGATAGCGACACTACCTATACCATGGACTGTCCGTGATATTAGAGCCTTTCTAGGCCATGCAAGTTTTTATAGGCGTTTTATAAAAGATTTTTCAAAAATAGCTAGGCTTTTGACTAATTTACTTTTAAAAGATGTCATTTTTTATTTCAACTATAACTGTAAACAGGCTTTTGAAACTTTCAAAGCCGCATTAGCCTCTGCACCCATTATACAGCTTCCCGATTGGTCTAAACCTTTCGAACTTATATGTGATGCTAGTGATTATGCTGTTGGTGTTGTCTTGGGACAGAAACTAGATAATAATTTCACTGTTATTTATTATGCTAGTAAAACTTTAAACGATGCTCAAAAGAATTATACAACTACGGAAAAAGAATTCTTAGCTGCATGCCGTTTATGTTCTAGATAAGTTTCGACCTTATTTGGTTGGTTCTAAAACTTTTCGTTTACACGGACCATGCACCCTTAGGTACCTTCTTGCAAAGAAGGATGCTAAGGAGAGACTAATTCGATGGATTCTTCTCCTGCAAGAGTTCACATTAGAAATAAAGGACAAAAGAGGGGTTGAAAATGTTGTTGCCGACCACTTATCTAGACTTACAAATGATGAGGATCGTGATTCTGAGTCCATACCTGACGCTTTTCCGGATGAGCACCTGTATACTATTTTTTCTGCACCATGGTATGCTGACATTGTGAACTATTTAGCTTCTAATATTATTCCTGATAATTGGTCAAGAAATTAACGTAAGAAATTCTTGGCCAGAATTAAGCTATACTACTGGGATGAGCCCTACCTTTTTAAGTATTACGCGGATTAGATTATTCATCGTTGTATTCCCCGGTGGGAATACAATGAGGTTCTATCATTCTGCCATGACAAAGAGTGTGGTGGCCATTTTAGTGGTATGAAAACAGCTGCTAAAGTTTTTCAATGTGGATTTTATTGGCCTACCCTTTTTAAAGATGTCAAGTGCATTGCAAAACGTGTATTCGTTGCCAACAACTGGGGAGAATCACAAAACGTAATATGATGCCATTAAATCCAATCATGGTGGTAGAAGTTTTTGATGTATGGGGCATTGATTTCATGGGTCCCTTTTCTATTTCCCATGGTTTCATTTATATTCTAGTTGCCGTGGATTACGTGTCTAAATAGATAGAGGCCATGGCTTGCCGTAGCAATGACCATAAGACAATTGTGTTTTTTATTAAAGAGTATATTTTCTGTCGTTTTGGCATCCCTAAAGCCATCATTAGTGATGGTGGAACATATTTTTGCAACAGAGTTGTTGCGTTTCTAATAGGGAAATCAAAAAGATTTTAGAAACAACTGTAAATCCTGATAGGAAAGACTGGTTGAAGCGTCTATCGGATGCCTTATAGGCGTATAAGACTGCTTTCAAAACTCCTATAGGTATGTCTCCCTATAGACTTGTATTTGGGAAACCTTGTCATTTGCCCGTTGAAATAGAGCACCGTGCTCTGTGGGCTATAAAAAGCCTTAATTTTAATATTGATGAGGCGGTGTCAAAATGAAGTTGCAATTGAATGAGCTTGAAGAAATCCGTGGCGATTCTTACGATCTCGCTGAAGGATTATAAAGCTAACATGAAGCGTGTTCATGATAAGTAAATCTTCGCAAAGAGTTTGTGGTCGGTTAAAAGGTCTTGCTTTACAACTCCCGTCTACATATTTTCCCGGAAACTAAAACCGGTTAGTGCGGTCCTTTTAAGTTCTTGAAGTCACCCCTTCAGGGCTATCACCTTGGTAAATCCCAAGGACAACAGTACCTTTCAAGTCAATGGCCAACGGTTAAAACATTTTCACGAGCTTATGTCCCCTGATGTAGAGGAAGTCCTTTTACAGGACCCTGTCTATGAGGACTGACCTTTGTCATTTGGTGTACTTCCTTTCACTTCCATATAGTGGTAAGTGCACCATTCAGGTAACCGGGCCTCCCTATGGAGTGTGTGGCTGTAAGTACCGGATCTTAAGTCCACATTTAACATAATTCACGTTTTCCACTCTTGCATATTTTCTCGGTTTTTGAGTCATGTTCCTCTATGGTGTGAATTATGTACTTATTGTTTTTCGTTTTTCTTGTTAAAAAAAAAAAAAAATCATAGTAATCTAACAAGTCTCGGGAATCTGACTTTAAAAGACCTGCATTTAAAACAAATTTTCTAAAAACTATTCTGTCTAAAAAAAAAATTGTTTTTGGGTGGGCAGTCGGTCTTTCCATTTGGATTGCTCAAACTTTCCTTTTTATGTTGCTCATGCCGGTTAATCGTAGTTCGTTTGGGTTGACACCATCTATAAATTAGGATTTCTTTCGTTCGCATAACTTACGTCACACACGCACTTCGAGGTGTTTTCCCACCTTCTTATATGTCACCCACGGTTAGAATTGAGTGTTTTATGGATCATTGGATTGGAAATCCTCTCCTGATCATTTCCATCGCTCATTCACAAAAATCGGACCGGTAACGAAGCGGCAATGTTATTTTGAAGTTACGCGAAAAATCGAAAATTGTCGGAATTTGAATTGGGCTTGGGCCTCAACTTGCGCGCACGTGCGCCCCCTTCCTTCCCAAAACAAACTGTATCGCGATTTCTAATTCCACCACCGCCATTAACAAAGTTTTCAACCTAAAAAAAAAAAAAAAAACTAACTACACCCACGCCAAGCATTTAAATCAATCTAAAATCTTCTCCAAACCATTACCACCACCAACCCCAACAATTTTAAAACTTTGAAAACCACCAAAAATCTAAAAATTTGGAGCTGCTGCGCCACTGACGCGCCACCACCATCGGTTCTTTTTAGTAAAGTTGTCTAAATTCCATCCCCACACTCCATTATACAAACCCGTAGATTGTTTCAATATTTCCCATGGTTAAGTTATTTTAAGACGTCGGATTTTGTCGAACGAGCGCTTTTGCCGACCGGCGCCATTTTTCTGACGCGGAGATGATTAGGAGAAATTGGAATAGACTGTGGTACTCAACGGAGGATTTTTACCACTATGATTTGGTAGAACAATTCTATATGAAGAGAGGTGGAGGGGGATCGAATTTTTTGTTAAGGTTGCGGGGAGAAGGAGGGAAGTATAGCGAGAGTTGTTGGTCGATGTTTAGGCATTACGGAACGCCACCTTGAAGCCACCATTCAGGAATCGCATTATACCGGAGTTCTGCTTTGATGAAAGATACCGTCGTGGAGGGTGAATACAATCCGAAGTTCTCATTCGTCGCCGGTCAAGTCGAGAACCAACCAACCGATTTGTAACTTCGGTGGATTGGTAGGAACGTCCCGGGGAAAGAAAAGTCGGCGACATCGGTGCGCAATGTGCGACGTTCTCTAGATTTTGCAAGCGAATAGGTATAATTTCTGCATCCTCGAGTTAATTTTAAATATGATTAGAGGAGTGGGACAGAGCACTGTGCCCCTTCTAGTATTGATCACTAAGATCATGTTGTCTTTTAGAGCTGTCGCAAAATCTGCCCCTATTATGATCAAATTGCATTCTAATGCAAGTATTTATACGGATTGCATCCAAGAGACTTGGCCGTTGTCTGAAGAAAACGTAGTTGAGTCGGAGGATGAAATGGAAGATATGACATGTTTGGATGAAGATGCATTGGAGAGTTGTAGTTCTAATTTAGAACACATGCAAGTCCGCAAAACCCGGCTGCGTTGCGTTTATGGTATTTGTGAAGATATCCGAGATAGACAGATTGTAGTCGAAATAAACAAAACGAACCTTCAAACGAAAGTTGAAATGCTCGAAAGGGGTCAGGAAGATATCTTGTCTAACATGGAGACTATCCACCGGCGTCACCAAGTCCGATTATCTGATTCTTTCGGGTGAGATGGAAGCCACAACGCTTGTTTGAATAGAGATGCTAATGACGCATGCCACCCTTGGAGGGTTGTTTCGGATGAGTCCGAGAGGCATGGCGTCGTCGCCGAAGAAACGGATGGTATAAGCAATTCATCATTCCAGGACCAATCTCCATCTCCGGGTCCAGCTTCATCACGTGGCTAGGTGTTTCGAAGAATGTTGTGCTTCGCTGTTATTTTGTCTTTATTTATTTTATGGTTTTATTAGTCAGATATTAGTTCAGTAATTAAATTAGAATTTGGTTGTTTTATGTTGTGTGAATTACATTTTTTAATATAATTTTCGTTATGTTCAAATTGTGCGTGTTTATCATTAATCCCACCTTCCCGAATGGTTTGGGGGTGGTATTATTTCACCCTAGCAAAATTCGTTATATGCTCATTTTTTGTAAAATTGTTTTGGAGTGAGGGTTGACAATTTGGCCGATATCGGCATATCTATGATTTTATGTGATAACAGCATGAAATTTAAGAGAATTTAGAAGTTACTATTCTAGATTCAGCCTAAGATATATTACGTTTATAATAGAATCAAGAATATGGGTTGTTTCCGTTTTCGGTTTGGAAACTTGTTGTTTTCGCAATTGCCTTAAAAATTTTGGCAACTTGCGAATCGGTTTAAGGAACCCAAAGCCTATATAAACTTCATTCATTCTCCACACAAAACTCACATCTCCTACATTCAACCATCACCCTTCACTCCCCGTTTTCCTTTCTTTTTCTTCTCACATTCAGCGGTTCGGCAACTTCGAGCACCCCCTTTGTGGAGCGCCAGCGCCTTAAAATCTTGCCGAGAAATTCAAGTCGGGGACTTGGGCCCCCACAAGCACACACCTGGCGCTTTAGAGTAATCTGTAACTAGAAAACCATCGAGGAGGCGCAAAAAGAAAAGCCACTGTACCCAAGTGCACGGAAGTCCAATTCTTGAATTTTACTGCGCCCATAAAAAGCGCCTGGCATACGATTTCGTAGATCGCGCAATTTCTGATTTTTGGGTGAGTTGTTCGGGATCGTTGCACTGTTCTAGAGAGTAGTTTTGAGATGACATCTCCTATAGTCATACGAACAGTCTTTCGAAGATTTGATGGGAATCAATACCTATGGAGCATCGTTCATGGCCGGATCGATGCGATTAGGATGGCGGCATCTTACGGTGGCGATGGCGATTCCTTTTCACCTCGACTAACTTAAATTTTTCTATAATCATATTACATTCTATTGTAACCAAGAAGGAGAACAAAATTTGCCCTTGCAATTAATGACCACGACTATGGAATTCAATAAGAATTTGGTAGCTTTGGTTTGGGATTGCCCTTGCGACCTATGTTCCGTGGGGGTATATGGTGATAACTCATACCTCTATGAATATGCATATTTCCAAAGCGTATTATGGGGAGGGTATTTCGTGTCATGGACCAAGAGCGATATAACATAGCCCCTGGGTAGCCTATCGCTGAATGTAGGCACAACCATGTTATTCATTATGATGAATATTTTAGGGGAACGGCGGTTTATACGCAAAATAGTATTATTTGGTGACGTTTTCCTTGCTCTAGCTGAGGGACGTCGCCGATATGACATTCCCCAAGTTTTAGTAGCTACTCTAAAGAGAGCCTATACCATGAGGCATAAGTATCTTCTTATGCCTGTTTTGGTTTGCCGCATTATGCGCGGTTGCTTACCGGAATTCTGTACCCAGTTCACAGATTGGAAAAAGGTTGAAATCATGAGACCCACCAATCGCGTGGTCAGATCCCTCCGAGCCATGACTTGGCCGGGATGGCAGGTGCAACCTCATTTGGTTGCCCCTTACACCCCATCAGACCAAGTAACACTCAAGAGGTTAGCAATGGTTGATGATACACGACGAAAGGCGTGGCAAGTTGTTATGGCATGGCAGGATGCGAAAGAACCTCGCCCCTTTGAAAAAGAAGAGGATGACAAGTAAGCGGGAGAAGAGGTAAGTTTTTAATTTCAGTTAGTGTCTGCTTATGTCCCAAGCAAATTTATCTTGTTAACCCTATAATGGGTGGAACTCCTATAGAGTTGCATCAGTTTTATTTCATATATTAGTATGTTTTAACCTTGTTTTGCAGATGTTCCAAAATTTCACGCGTTTCCATGGTATTTTTCTTACCCTATCTATTTAAATACTTTGAGGACAAATCATATTTCTTGTTTGGGGGTGGGCATAGAAACACGTGTAATTAAGACATATGTTAGGATATAGATATGTATAATATACATTTGTTTTCTAGTTAAAATTTCAAAATTTTAAAAATAAAAATAAAAATAAAAAGTTATGTTATACACTTAGGAATATTGGTATTGTTTTCTTTCTCTATGCTCTTAATAATCTAGAAGTCTCACGTAGCTTTTGCATTTGAATAATTTTTAGAAACTTAGGTTAATATGTAGGTAATAATCTTTGCATCTATCAATAAATATATTACATGAGCATCGATAATTGTTAGCAGTAAGTTTCTGAAACCTAGGCTAGAGTATAACTTGTGAGAATATAACCTAAAGTCTTATATGAGCGAAACATTTGAGAAATGACACAAGAGAGAAGTAAAATATGGGCAGAGAAATCACACGTCCACTTGCTTGATCACTAAACCATATCTTAAGGGAGAATTTAGGCCCTCTTTGGATCGATATAGCCAGAAATTCAAACCTATAAATTATTTTCCGCTAGTCGCCCCTCTGAGCCTTTCTTTAGCCTTAATAAACCACAATCCTTTACCCTGTTACAAAAACAAAACAAAAAAAAAAAAAAAAAATAAAAAAATCAACCTACCCAATTTAGAATAAGTCTGAGAATAGAATGAGTGAAGAAAGAAGAAGAGAAAAACCTGGTAAACAAAAATTAGTTAGTTGCTTCAGAAAATGAAAGAAAAGAAGTTTCCATCCAAAGAAAATAAAAATAAAAATAAAAACTCCAAAAATAGAATAAAAGGGAGTCAAAAGCCAAAGAAAAAGAAAAATATGGCTAAGGATGGAAACAAAGTATAGAAGCAAAAGTAAATAACAAGGTTTTCTCTAGTTACATAATATGAAGACTCTATTATCTCAGACTTGTCCTTTTTTATTATCTATTTCCTTCCTTCTTAAACCATCTCCTAATCCCCGCAACACCTAATAAAGACCTCTAGCTCAATTAGGAATATGTTAGTGTGATAGTAAGTGGCAGATGTGTTTGATCGACTCTAGCTTCCTTATGTGTCATTGATATTATAAGGTAAAGTATGCCCACTACGCACTGGAGTAGTGAAACTTGAGCGGAAAAATCAGAGTGTTTTTTGTCTTGACGTTTAAGTAAGGACCTACTTAAGGACGCTATTCCGAGTTTTCAGAAACGGACCTGCTATTGCATTTCATAGTATTACTCATTGTATATATGTTTATTGTAGATGATTGATTATTATGCATATATTAGCTTAGTTTTCGACTTGATTATTCTATATTCATTGCTAGTGAGATGTATAGTTAATTTAGAGCATGAATAAGGAAACAATAGTTTTATTTCTTAGTCGTTGTAGTATAGATGAAGTTTGTGAGTACCTTCACTGGAAAACTCTCACGAGGATATAACTCATCCACTAGGGAATTCCTAGTGGTTTAAGGCCTTGTTGCATATGGTAAATGCAATCGCACTCAGCGAAACGAGAGTAGTTAGAACTCTATTTTTGGTCACTTATTCTAATTTCTCATATTTGCTTGAGGACAACCAAAATGCTGTTTGGGGGTGGACTGATAAGAACCCAAAAATATAGTTTTAACCCCTTAATAATCATACTTTTAGACCAATTATGCGAGTAATAAATAAGAGTTAATGTTGATTACGTGTTTTTATGTATTTCAGGCAGTAAAGTCAATTATGTGCAGAAATGTGCCACTTTGGCGAGATAAAGGAGCAAGAGTTGGTTGCTAAGAAGTTCTGTGATAATGGCCAAGATTCAAGGAGACAAAGCCTTGGTAAAGCCTGGTCAAAAGCTGAAAAGTCAACAGGCGTAAAAGCGACACACAAGTCGTGACATTTCGAAGACCATATCTTTATACTCAGGCCTTGGATTTGGGCCTACCTTATGTCAAAACGACCGGCTCGGAAAGAGCTTTCCAATGGTCTAAGCCTTGGACCAATCAGAGGCGTAAAAGTGGATGAAAAGTCCGTTGAAGCTAAATCCAACTGAAGGGCCTTTTTTTTTGAAATAATTGGGTTTTGGGCCCGATTTTCCGGCCCAAAACATGGCTCCAAGCCCATGCACGATTTTTGGATCTGAAGCATATAAAAACAAAAGCTTAGCTCTTTGTTAATGGTAGCTAATTAGACCTAAACTATAGATAATTCTAGATCTAGTTTTAATTGTTTTTAATTAAGTTTAGTTTTATTTCATTCCTTATTTTAGATTAAACCTTAAAATCATTGTTCTTCATTGATTAGATAAATAAAATAGTAGATTCTTGTTCATTTCGATTTTGTCATTTACAATTGTTTAGATCTAAATTCCCTTATTACTTGTTATTCATTTCCTAGTTATTACCTGAGATTTTAATTATTGTTTAGATAAATTGCATAAAGATAGAATTTTTATATGATGTCTAGTTTTAAATCAATGGGAAATGATAGTAGTATGAATCAAGGCTAAACCTCCATTAGAGGGGTTGAAGAAGCCTTGATGAAGCTTGATCTTTGTTAAACTTAGAAATCGTCGTGATAGTTATTCCACTCTAGAGGTCGTTGATTCGCCATGAGAATGGGTGGACGACCTCACATGCTAGTTATTAATTGGTAGAGATGCCATGGATAATTAGGGATTAGAATTACTATTTTGATATGCGAAGCATTCAATTTGGATCACGACGAGTCTTTGTTAGTTGATTAAGTCGAGTTAAGGTGGATTCAATTCCCTTTAATTCTTTGTCTAGATTCAAACCCTTAGCATTCTATCATTACGTTATTCGTAACTTGTTAAGTGAATTCACCTCGTAGTATAGAATTCCCCTCGTAAATCTCTCATTAGACTTTGGACTGATTAGTTGACACGAACCTATCGCATGCTAAAGAACTAGGAGTGGAATGAATCATCTACTCCACTATATCTCAATAGGATTGAGAGTAGAAACTTTGATAAAGCTTAATAACAAACAGTTGTACATTAGTTTTACTAGCGTTTAGAGTTCTCGAGCTTTATTCATTGGTAAAACTAGCGTTTTAGAGAATTATTAGTGGTCAAACTCCTGCACACTATAGAGTGCAAGGCTCTGAATGTAGCGAGCTACGTGCTGACCAGGGCACGTACTGCCGTCATACATTGCGAACCGAGGCTGAATGAAATATTGGGGGGAGGGTTTATTAGGTACCTCCGTTGTGAAGGGGGACGCCCGATACGTCTTCAGCATCTTCTGGACGACCTGAGTGGCGTCCTTTTTGCCGGTGCTTTGTTCGATCCACTGGGAAATGTTGTTAATTTGTTGGTTTACCTCATTGATTCTGTCCTCAGTGGTGATTTCGTTCAGGTTCTGGGACTCGACCTGGGTTTTGAATGTTGCAATCTGTTAGAGTTGGGTGATGCTGTCGTTCATCGTGCCCAGTTGGCTGACCAAGTTCTTAACTTGTTCTTAGAGGCTTTCCATGCTTTGTGGGCTTGAGATTTTGTTTTGAAGGTTTTGTGAACTCAAGAAATCGAGCCACAGACGTTGCCAATGTAAAGGTTATAATTCGTTTAACCTTACTAATGTAGGAAATTTGGGGGAGAAAGGGTTGATTGATTAGGTTTGACCGAGTTCGTGGACGAACTGCCTACGTATCAAGTTCTCTCTACTAGGGCGGGGGGAGACTTGAATCAAGTCAGACGTAGTTCCTCATCCTCTTTATATAGGCAAGGTGCCCATGCCTCCCGCTCTCCCATGTCAAGTCAGATCTAGGTCTTCAGGTCACTTGCGAGCCATAATTGCGAGTTAAGGGAATTTAATGTGATGCATACCTGAAGCTTTGGTCTTGATGGCAGTCATAAAGCCATACGTTACTAGCCTTTGTGACATGGGGAGAGTGTGCACTGAAGTGATCGCTTCTAGATAAAGTCGTCTACTCTACTCGAGTTACTTTGAAGCGAACTGATGGAATGAGTACATGAGATCGGTTGGTGGTGATATCACTCTTGGCGCGAGTTGCATGGGACGCTGGCCTAAGTCGAGTCACTATGAAACGAGCTCTAAGGATGAGGATATGAGGCTAGTTGTTAACTCTATTATGCTGGACAGGTGTTTAATATCCATTGGATGTGGATATTACTCCCTCACAATGTAATATTGTAATGTGCCCAGGCCAGTATCTACAAACTGAGATTTATTTTGCCTGAATGCCTCATGGACTACTGTAAAGATGAGCTCATTCTGTAGCTTAATAACCATGTCCCTTGCAAAAATTATCCATAAAGGTTGTGTTTGTATAATACCATAACGGAGTATACCAGGTTTTGGGTTTATGGGATCATTAGTTGGGCTTGTGACTACATATGTCTCCAAACTTTCCACCAATTACTTCTTTACCAAAACCAATGGCGCAGTCAGCTAAGGCACGTCTATTCAATGCCCAATTGGGATCGTTTCTCTAACAACTATCAATTTTATTCATGAGTTAAGTATTTTTTATGGTTCTTTGACACTGTGCTGCACTTGTTTTCTAGTGAGAAAGCTTGCATGGCTAGAGCCCAACCTGTTAGTGTTGGGCGTCTTTCTTTATGAGACCCAACTGATATTAGGCCACTAACAGAGGGCAATTTAGTATTTTTACATTTAGAAACAAAACATAGAAAACTCTGGAATAGTTCGGATTGTTCTTCTTCTTCGTCTTCTCCCGATGGCTCCAAATTCTTCTGGAGAACTCTTCAATGGCGGTTTGGCAAACTATAAATAGGAAGGAGATGAGCAGCTATTGATCAAGTTAAGGAGTCTCTCATCCAAGTGTTCTTCACTCACTAGCTCAGTAGTATTTGTGACGATATATCCGCAAATACAAAGGTCAATTTTCTTGTCTCCATTTTTCATTAGTTTTCATTGTAATCTACTCTACTTGTTTGGGTAATGAACATTGTGTTATAGTGTATTCCCATTTAACATTGAAATCCCAAATATCTCTTACTGAAAGTTCTCTTATTAGAGAAATTGTGTCTCTGTGTTGTTACTGTGCTGAGTTATTGTTGTGTTGTTTTGTTCTGTATTTGTGCAAAGTAGTTGTCTAGGGTATTGTTACCCAATAGTGGTATCAGAGCAAGGTTCTATTTCTATTTTTTTTTTTATCTTGTACAAATCATGAAAACGACCACAACCCGTATGGTAAGTTTAAATAGGGCAAACTACGCAATTTGGAAAGCAAAAATTGAGGACTTATTGTACTGCAAGGATCTTGCAGCACCCATTGAAAATGAGGGGCAAAAACCCGAAGCGACATGTGACGCCGATTGGAAAAAATTAGACCATAAAGCAATTGGCTTTATTCGTCAATGGATAGATGATAATGTATTTCATCATGTCTTAATGGAAACGTCGGCGTATTAGCTTTGGAAGAAATTAGAAGGGCTGTATGAGAGAAAGATTGCTGGAAACAAAGCTTTCTTGATTAGGAAGCTTGTGAATTTGAAGTATAAAGATGGCACGTCAATGACTATGCATTTAAACAACATGCTAAGTATTGTGAACTAGCTATCCTCCATGAAGATGGTGTTAGAAGATGAATTGCAAGCATTGTTGCTACTTAGCGCTCTACCAGAGAGTTGGGAGACCTTATTTGTGTCTCTAAGTAACTCTAGTCCAGATGGAGTTATTACGATAAGCCAAACAACAAGAAGCTTATTAAATGAAGAAACAAGGAGAAGTAGTGCAAGTTCATCTCACTCAGAGGCACTCGTTATAGAAAGCCGAGGGAGAAGCCAAAATAGAAAACCTCACTACCGTGAAAGGTCAAGGGGCAGATCTAAATCAAGACCACGGAATGAAGTCAGCTGCTACCATTGTGGCAAGCCGGGTGATTACAAGAGCGAGTGTCGAAAGTTGAAGAAGGAACAAATAAAATAAAAAAGAGGTCATAAGCATGAGAAGGATGTTATAGCAATTACATCAGATGGGGAGGACATCATATTGTTCTCTAATTGTGAAGATGCATGTCTTAGTGTCACATGCCATGATAAAGATTGGGTGATTGATACTGGTGCATCTTACCATGCTACACCTCGTAAGGAGTTCTTCATATCTTATAAGTCCGGTGATTTTAGTGTAGTGCGAATGGGGAACAATGACATTTCTAAAATTATTGGAATTAGGGATGTGTGTATTGAGACTAGTGTTGGTTGCACATTAGTTCTCAAAGATGTACGACATGTACCAGATCTTCGCTTGAATCTAATTTTAGTAGGAAAGCTCGACAAGGAAGGCTATATTAACCAATTCAATTTGGTGGCGGTGAATGGAAGCTCACTAAGGGGTCTTGTGTGGTGTCACGAGGAAAGAGATGTTGCACTCTGTACAAGACACAAGCAAAGCTATGTAAGGGCTCGCTGAATGCAGTTGAGGAGTTGTCCATTGAGCTTTGAAATAAAAGGCTTGGTCACATGAACGAGAAGGGGTTGCAGATTCTCGCCAAAAGAAAAGCCTTGCCTAACATGAAAGGTGCGCATTTAAGCAGTTGCACACACTGTTTAATTGGTAAGCAACATAGAGTCTCCTTTCATAAGAAGCCCGCTACAAGGAAATCTAATGTGTTGGAGCTAGTTTACTCCGATGTTTGTGGCCCTATGAAAGTCAAAACGCTTGGTGGTGCCTCTTATTTCGTCACTTTCATAGATGATGCTTCTAGGAAAGTGTGGGCATATGCCTTGAAGACTAAAAATCAGGTGCTTGATATATTTAAAACTTTCCATAGCATGGTGGAAAGAGAAATGGGAAATTCATTAAAGTGCATCGCACTGACAATGGCGGAGAGTATATTGGGCCATTTGATGACTATTGTAAAAGTCATGGTATTCAGCATAATCAGTCTGTTCCCAAGACTCCACAACATAATGGTGTTGCAGAAAGGATTAACCGAACTATTGTCAAAAGAATTAGGTGTATGCTCTCACACGCAAAGTTGCCAAGAAGCTATTGGGGGGGAGGCAAAGCGTACGGCATGTTATTTGATTAATTTATCCCCTTTAGCACCTTTGAATGGAGAAGTGCCAGAAAAAGTATGGAGTGGCAAGAATGTTCACTATGAACATCTAAAGGTGTTTGGCTGCAGGGCATTCGTGCATATTCCTAAAGATGAAAGGTCAAAGCTTGATGAAAAAGCAATACAATGCATTTTCTTGGGATATGGTGATGAGAAGTTCGGGTATAGGCTGTTGATCCAGCTAGTAAGAAGGTGATAAGGAGCCGAGATGTGGTCTTTCTTGAAGACCAAACTATTGAGAATTTTGAGAAGCTCGAGAAGCTTGAACCCTTTGTCAATGATCTCATTGACTTAGATCCACTTGTTCCTCCTGTGGCAGAAGGAAATTATGGTGTTGGAACTATCCAAGGACATGAACAAGAAAATCATGATACAAGTGATAATGAGCAAGAAGTGGAGCAGCAAGTTGAATTGGAAGTTCAACCCAATACTGAACAAGAAGTGCAACCACCTCAAGAACTTCCAATTGAGGTGAGACAATCAATTAGAGGGCGACAACCATCAAAAAGATATCCTCCAAATGAGTATGTCACATGCATGGAAGGAGGTGATCCCGAATCTTATGAAGAATCTATTAGCGAAGTGCACAAGACAAAGTGGCTAAAAGTTATGTAAGAAGAAATGGATTCCTTGCATGAGGACAACACTTATGATCTAGTTGAGATGCCCAAAGGAAAGAAAGTACTCCAGAACAGATAGATTTACAAGATAAAATCAGAAAAGAAAAGCTTGCGACCAAGGTACAAGGCAAGACTAGTCGTGAAAGGTTTTGGCCAAAAGAAGGGTGTAGATTTTGATGAGATATTCTCACCGGTGGTGAAGATGACTTCAATCCGAGTTGTATTAGGATTGGCAGCAAGCTTGAACCTAGAAATTGAACAACTAGATGTTAAAACGGTGTTCCTACATGGTGATCTTGAAGAAGATGTGTATATGGAGCAGCCCAGAGGATTTGAAGTCAAGGGTATGGAGAATTTGGTTTGTAAGCTAAGGAAAAGCTTATATGGGCTGAAGCAAGCACCACGGCAATGGTATAAAAAGTTTGAATCATTCATGGTGGAACACAGGTATGAAAGAACAACTTCCGATCATTGTGTCTTTATCCAAAAAAATTCTAGTGGTGATTTTATCATTCTATTATTATATGTCGATGACATGTAAATTGGTGGACAAGATACTAACAAAATTGTGAGGTTGAAGAAAGAATTAAGCAAGTCATTCGCCATGAAGGATTTGGGTCCAGTTCAACAAGTCCTTGGCATGCATATCTCTCGTGATAGAAAACTTGGGAAGTTGTGGCTATCACAAGAGCGGTACATTGAGAAAGTACTCAAAAAGTTTAATATAGATGAGGCTAAACCAGTTAGTTGTCCACTTGCTAGTCACTTCAAGTTGAGTTGTGATAAATGCCCTTCAAGTAGCAAAGAGAAGGAAGAAATGGAGAAAGTTCCATATGCATCAGCCGTAGGTAGCTTGATGTACGCCATGGTATGCACACGGCCAAATATCGCCTACGCAGTTGGTGTAGTGAGCCGATTTCTTTCCAATCCTGGGAAATAACATTGGGCAGCAGTGAAGTGGATCCTAAGGTACCTGAAAGGATCCTCTAGCGCTTGCTTATGTTTTGGAAATGAAAAGCCTATGTTAGAAGGCTACACCGATGCGGATATGGCAGGTGACGTGGACTCCATGAAGTCTACTTCAGGGCATTTGTTTACATATGCAGGGGGAGCTGTGTCATGGCAATCTAAACTACAAAAGTGTGTGGCTCTATCGACTATGGAAGTGGAGTATATTGTTGTTACAGAGAGTTGCAAGGAAATGTTGTAGATGAAGAAGTTCTTTAAAGAACTTGGCATGAAACAGGAGAAGTATGTCGTATATTGTGACAATCAAAGCGCCATCCACCTTAGCAAGAATCTAAGTTTCCACTCCAAATCAAAACACATCAAGGCGAGATATCATTGGATCCGAGGTGTACTTGAAGAAAAGAAGTTGCTACTTGAAAAGGTACACACCGATAAGAATGGATCCGACATGATAACAAAGGCATTACCCAAAGGCAAGCATGAAGTATGTTGTTCCATTGCAGGTTTGGGTATGGTGGGTACTCTCTCATAAATCGGGAGGGGGAGATTGTTGGGCATCCCTCTTTATGAGACCCAACTAATATTAGGCCACTAACAGAGGGCAATTTAGTATTTTTACATTTAGAAACAAAACATAGAAAACTCTGGAATAGTTCAGACTGTTCTTCTTCTTCCTCTTCTCCCGATGGCTCCAAATTCTTCTGGAGAACTCTTCAATAGCAGTTTGGCAAATTATAAATAGGAAGGAGATGAGCAGCTATTGATCAAGTCAAGGAGTCTCTCATTCAAGTGTTCTTTACTCACTAGCTCAGTATTATTTGTGATGATATATAAGCAAATACAAAGGTCAATTTTCTTGTCTCCATTTTTCATTAGTTTTCATTGTAATCTACTCTACTTGTTTGGGTAATGAACATTGTGTTGTAGTGTATTCCCATTTAACATTGAAATCCCAAATATCTCTTATTGGAAGTTCTCTTATTAGAGAAATTGTGTCTTTGTGTTGTTACTGTGCTGAGCTATTGTTGTGTTATTGTGTTCTGTATTTGTGCAAAGTAGTTGTCTAGGGTATTGTTACCCAACAATTAGGAGGCATGTAAAAAGAAGTAGAGAGGTTTGGGAAACCATGTTTGAGTAATGAGTTGTGTGTTGATGTGTGTTATTCAAGCATTGAACTATATATACTAAGATGAAGAGTCAAAGACTGCAAAAGGTGGTGTTGAACGCGACCTTATGATTAGCAGTAGACTTTGTTCATTTACCAATTATACTTGAGTAAGATTTCTCACTTAACAACAAGAATCGTGGTTGCACTAGTTAAGAGAATAAGAGTTTTGATATATATATATATATATAAAAAAGTTGAGACTTCAGATTTTGTTGCTATATATATAAGGGTAGTTAATTGGGCACTCATCAAATTGGATTGGGCAACCCCCAATTTTTTTTTACTAGTTTGCCATCAAATCCCATGCCCAATAACCAATTCAACGGGTCTCGCCATAACGAAACCCTCGGGTCATTTGAGTGTACATTCAAACGATGCCCCCATATCGTTTTAGTGACCACCATGTCATTCCATTGTACATGCACGTGGTCCCGCAGAGTTGTTTGAGAATTGGCTCTCTGGATTCTCCATGGAACAGTCTGAGACTGCCGTTTGAGTATACACTCAAACAATACTATCATATCATTTGAGTATACACTCAAACGGCTTGGCCATGTCGTTTGAGACAGAGCTCTCTGTTTTTTCCATGGAACGGTCTGACGATGATGTTTGGTATCAGATGCAAGCAGTACCGTTGGGTCGTTTGGGGATTCAATGGGGCGACATGGGGGAGTCGTTTGGACTAAAATAATTGAGAAGTTTTAAACCAAGGAAATTCCTGATTAACCAATGATTAGCCCGATTAACCAATAAAAATTGATTACATAAACACCAATTACACTTTTCTTATAATACAAATCATTAATCGATCATAATTATACAATAATTTAGTTAAACAATGATCTGCAAAATTGAATTAGTAATGATCAATGATCAACACATCCCAATTGAATTAGCAAAATTGAAATCCGATTTAAAAAATTGTGTTAAGAACAACACAATTAGTTGCACCAACATAATTACATGCACTCTGCACTTTTTATCTGTTATGACATAATATCTATATAACCAAGTTAAAACATGTAATCAAACATGCCAAAATATAAAATAATGTAATCAAACATGCCAAAATCTAAAATAATAATTTGTTTTATATCTAAACTTGTTATTTTTCATTTTTTTTTCAATTGTGAATTATAAACTAGTTTGGGGTTTAGGGTTTAGGGTTCAGGGTTTACAAATTTCGTACCAACATATTTCACTCAATTATTCGAAATAATAATTTGTTTTATATCTAAACTTGTTATTTTTTATTTTCTTTTTCAAATTGTGAATCATAAACTAGTTTGGGGTTTGGGGTTTGGGGTTTAGGGTTAAAGATTTACAAATTTCGTACCAACATATTTCACTCAATTATTCAAAATAATAATTTGTTTTATATCTAAACTTGTTATTTTTCATTTTCTTTTTCAAATTGTGAATCATAAACTAGTTTGGGGTTTGGGGTTTACAAATTTCGTACCAATATATTTCACTCAATTTCAAATATCTTTACATAGAATACTTAAGTTTTTCATTTACTCCTTAGTCCTTTTTTCATACTTAATCAAATACTCAAGTTTCTCATTTACTCCTTACTATTTTTATACTTAATCAAAACCTAATCAAAATCCTAAATGGAACACAAAGATGAAGAAGAAGCAGTTGAGGTGCAACAGCAAATTAGAGAAGGAGAAAATAGAAGAAATGTTGAAAGTGAAGCACAACCAATAGAAAGTGAAGAAGTGGCAAAAAATATTGAAGGTGAAGGTGAAGAAGTTGAAGAAGTTGAAGAAATAGAAGATGCGACTAGTCGAGCAAATGAGATGTCGAGAAATCGTCAACGACAAAGATAGCCAAACCTAAATAATGATGTAACACTTGATTAGAATGAATACAAAATACTTGATTGATTGAATAAATCTACAAGAGAGCATTGATTAGAATGAATGCTAAACACTTGATTGATTGAATGAATGAATGAATGCAAAACACTTGAATGAATGAATGAATCAATCAATCAACAACATTTAGAACCTAAGCTCAAACGACACCTCTGGGTCGTTTGGGGACTCTAGCAACCAACATGGCTGGGTCGTTTGGACCCTCTATGGAACTATATGATTGGGTTGTTTATGGACCCTATTGGCCGATGTGGCTGGGTCATTTGGACTAAATTTAGTGAGAAGTTCATTTTTTTTGGTGACTTTGAAATCCCTCATTACACAAATTGTTTTAGACTCTTGTTTTATTCTATATGTAGGATCCTTTGCCGCGATCTGAGAACCGATCCTCTGCAAACTCGAATGACGTGGAAATCGAGTGATTGACTAAGTTGATTTGGGCGGCAATCAAGTGATCGACTAAGTTGTACAATGTTGTCAATATGATATTTTGATGTAATTTGGAATAAGTATAATTTGATTTGATTTTACCCCAAACGATATGGTGAAGTCATTTAGGCTTCAAACCAAATGGTTTGAACTGGCCATTTGACCTTTGAACCAAACGGTCTGAGGTGTCGTTTGAGACAGAGCTCTCTATTTTTTCATGAAATGATCTGAATGGGTCGTTTGGGAATTCAAATGAACGATATGGCTGGGCCGTTTGAGTACTCAAGGGGACAACATGGCTAGGTCGTTTGGACAAAAAAAAACTAGAATTTAATTTTGTTTTTACAACACTTTCATATCCAAAAAACAAACAAATTCCACTTTCAAAACATCAAATTCATATACCAAACATCAAATTCATATACACTTTCAAATTCATTTCAAAACATCAAATTTCACTTTAAACCATCAAATTCATATACACATCCACTTTCATTTTCAATACATCAAATTCATTATCAAATTGGATTCCAACACATCAAATTCATTTCCGCATCAAATTCAATTCGAATACATCAAATTCCACTTCAAAATACATCAAATTCAAAAATACATAAATTACATTAAAATTGAAAGCCGCATTCAAAAATCAATTATGATAACTGTACCGCCCACCTCTGTACTTGCACCTAGTCAAGTTATACACCTCCTCGAACGAGGACCTTGCTTTTTCGGGAATATTATTCCCACCCAATTGCAAACCTCTCTCTAGGAAGTGTCTCGTTTCATTGATAATGTTGTTTTGTCGAAATAAGAGGGCAAAACAATTATTAATTACAATTTTAAAAGATCGTAACCAAAACATAATTAGAAAATCACAATACTCACAATCGGTGCACAAGTGGGAAGTGTCTGCAGGGAGAAATGGATAGAAAGCCGCTCAGGATTTACCAATCAAATGCATACCACTCCATATAGTTTGGATGACACTCCCATTGATAACTACAGATGGGTCATCGACTGCTGGGTTGGATCACGTGATTCTACCATGACTCCCAATATGTAGGCCCAACAGTTGTCAATATCCATTTTATTTCATACCCGCGTTTGGCTACAGTTCTGGTTGTCCAATTTGGTGTTGGAAGAGCTGCGGGTATAAACTGCACATGACCCAACTGTCGCATGACCCTTGCAATGGCATAAATCTCCACAACGTCAAAAAAGCAGATCACTCCCTAAAAAAAGGCAATGTCATCGACTGGGCGTATAGCTTTGACATTATCGTATGGATGTCAATCAACTTTAAACAAAATAAAATGTGTCATTAATCACATACTCAAATAATCAATTACTAAAAAAAAATTGAAACAAAATGAAATACTTACATTGAACACTATCATATCATTAATTATCGCTCGATAATACTGCAATGCATGACATGGGTTCTCATAGTGCACAACGCTAACTGTGTGTCTAAGAACACACGACCCAGCCAACTTATACTCCAAGTTTGGGATTGGCCTGAATAACGGGAAGTACTCATAAATCTAGATATATACACACAAAGTTAACATACTAATAGAATAATATAATTAACATTAAAAAAAATCTGCAAAATATTTAAGTTTTACATGTAGAAGAGTCAGGAAGCCCGAAATACTTTTCACCTTTATACACGTGGTAGTCCCAAGTCCTCTATACAAAAAGGCCAAAATTATTGCACCCCATGCATGCTAGCCAATCTCACTGAATTTCAGCAACAACATCAAATAATAAACAGGCACTCTAGTCCCAGACTTGTTTGTGAAGATGGTACATCCAAAGAAAAATAGTAGATAAGCTCTTACAGCCTGCTGTACCTCCACCAAAGTTGACACCTTCCCTTTTACATTTCCATATTTATCCTTTTTGCGAACCTTCCCAGCAAACTGGCTCCGCAGGAATTCTAGCCTTACCTTTGAAATGAACCAGCTCATGTCCATCTCCGCTTTAATCACAGGCAGTAAGACACCCAGAGCACGATGTATGAGACTCTTCGATTGTTCACGAGTTAACTCCGTGTTCCCTCGCACTACTCTGCCTCTAATCGCGACGCCTAGGATTTGGGAGACATCATCCAAAGTCACAGTCATCTCCCCAAATGGCATATAGAAGATGTTGGTCTCTGAATGCCACCTCTCCACAAATGCAGAGACTAACGGATCTTGATGTTTGTAACACCCAAATACCATATCATAAAATCTAGTCCTCTTAAGCTCATTTTCAAATCTGGGAGATCTTTTGAACTCATTTTGGAGATCCCATTAGCTTAAATTGGATAGATGCATAACACACTTTAACACTCCGCGCTCCGGCTGAAACAACAAAAAGTCAATGAGGAGAAGCAAAAGGCTTTGTAAAGACAAAGGAAAATCAAGATACTAAGTCTATGATAATACCTTATTTTCCCAAACATCATGAGCCACATGCACCGAATAGTCATACAGAAGCTCTGACTCAGTAGGGCCACTACCATATACACCTCGTGTGTACTCCAAATCATCTTTGAATTTTCTCACATAGTCTACCACTGGAGGTGCTTCGACTTTGACCGATGCTTCAACTTCCATCAATTCTTCCAAATCATCATTATCCTCATCATCTTCAACACCCTCTTCATCACCAGACTCTTCCCCATCATCTCCATCCTTACCATCATTATCAACATCATCATCCCCAACACTTTCAATTACATTCTTCCCACGATCGATTTACTACATTAAATCTTTATCCATCATCTAAATATTTATCTGCATCTAAATCTTTTACATTAATATCACCCTCACTCTCCGTTTCACAATCACTCTAAGTATCTACATTACTTGGAACAACCTCTTTGTGGGCCCCTCTACACACTGAGACCGAGGTGCCCGCTCCCCTTCTTCTTTTCTTCTCTCCTTCTATATCACCTACATTAGTAGGATCAACATCATCTGCTTTTCTATCGCCTCTACGGATTGAATCGGATGTTTTCGACCACCTAACTCTCTTCTTCTCCGGCTCAAGCTAGCGCGTCACCGCAACTCGAAGAGGAACTACCGCCACCAAACAACTTCTGTACACCCTTGAATGTAGATTTAGCTACATTATTTGATCGAGGACCCATTGCTACAAAGAAAAATAAAATAAGTATTAGTAACTATAATAAGTTTAATCAAATCTAAATCATATTCTGATTTTTAATACTACTATTATAGTTCCAAAACTTCCAAAACTTTCAAAAATTCCAACAATGATTACTTCACAACGAAACAAATGTCATAATTGGTAATGGAATCGAACTAAAACTAACCAACAAAACTAATCGAACTAATGTCATAATTGGTAATGGAATCGAACCCATTGCTACAACGAAACAAACTTCCACTAAGATTATTAAAAGAAAAATTAAACACCATTAAATTCAAATAATTTCCAATAGATAATGGAATCGAACTAAAACTAACCAACAAACTCTGGTATTAAACCAGACATTGCATTACTAATTAAATTAAGCTTCCATATATTTTTTCTACATTTCCAGCTAAATTACAATGCATTCTACATTTCAAGCTAAATTAAATTCTTTCGACATTACGATCACTACAATCACTAAGACGGATAGTTGAATAACACAAACACCCAAACCCTAAAATCACTACAAACACTCAACTCTATGTCATTCTAAATGAGAAACTTGAACACTCAACTCCTTACAAACATATTCAAACGACCTCATTGGGTTGTTTGGGCCATATACAAAACGACCTCACTGGGTCGTTTGGGGTTTTTTCAAACAAAAACAATAATTCATTTTGGTACTTCCAAACAGCGTTGCACTCACCAAAATAACAACTAACAAAACATTACGAGTAATCAAAATAACAATAACAACCATACTCATTATTCAACAATATACACAAAAAATTGATAAATTAGAGTTGAATAAAAAAGAAAATAAATTAAATTATGCACTCACTAAAATTGTTATTTGAAACTGGAGAAATGATTGTTTGCAGCAACAAAACTATTCTTGTTTGCAATGCATACCGACACTCCTTCAATAAACTCAAAATCTCTTGAGTGTTCAACCAAACTCCAAACTCTCAATCTCCACAATTCGCCCAAACACAATGTCCACAATGAGTGTTAACAAGTATGTCCACAATCAATTCAAGCTCAAACTCAAATTTTTTGTTTTGGGTGTTTTTGGTGAGAAATCGCGAGAGAGATAACCGGTTAGAGCAGGTTGTAGCCGGTATGCGTTGAGGTGGGGAGTGTATTGGGCTTTTGCTGTTGGGCTTTTGCAGTCAGAGCGAGCCGTGAAGTAGTTGAAAAACGAGACACTTGCTGAAAATCAAACTCACCTGAAAATGGAAGGTTTGAAACACAGCATTGGAGTAGCAACCTTAATAAACCCTCACCGCCACCACCATTTGAAACTGAAACCCACCAACGCAAGCAGCACGAGCAACAAATGGGCTGACCGTCTATTAAGTGACTTCCAATTCACCGACCCACTCACACCGACCAATCCGAGCTCACCCCTAATTTCAATCCTCCCACTCCCATCCCGCCACGTGTCCTTACCCATCGATTTCTACCAAGTCTTAGGTGCCGAACCCCATTTCTTATCCGACGGAATAAAACGTTGCTTCGATTCCAAAATATCACAATCCCCACAATACGGCTTCACTCAAGAAACTCTCTTAAGCCGCCGACAAATACTCCAAGCCGCTTGTGAAACTTTGACTAATTCCACCACCCGACAAGATTATAACCAAGGACTGGTTGAAAATCTTATTACGGAAGTGCCATGGGAAAATGTAGCAGGTGCATTATGTGTGTTGCAAGAATGTGGTGAGACTGAGCTTGTTATTAAAGTCGGTGAAAAGTTACTTAGAGAAGGAGGTGGTGGGAAATGGTTTAAACAAGATGTTGTTCTAGTTATGGCTTTAGCTTATGTTGATTTGTCTAGAGACGCTATGGCTTTAAGTCCGCCCGACTTTATTGAAAGTTGTCAAGTTCTTGAATGTGCTTTGAAACTCTTACAGGTCACTCTCTTCGTTTTATGCTTCATATGTATTAATTGGTACCTATCTTCTTATTATAATTTCTACTTTGTTCTCATGCAGGAGGAAGGAGCAACTAGCCTTGCACCAGACTTACAAGCACAGATTGATGAGACCCTGGAAGAGATCACCCCACGTTGTGTTCTGGAGCTTCTGGCCTTACCTCTTGACGACGAACACCACCATAGAAGGCGGGAAGAGGGCCTCCGTGGGGTGCGCAATATATTATGGGCAGTTGGAGCTGGGGGTGCTGCTGCTATTGCAGGAGGATTTACTCGTGAAGACTTCATGATTGAAGCGTTCGCACGGATGACAGCAGCTGAGCAGGTGCATATTAAACTATTAATTAATCTTTCTATCCTGAAACTTCAAATTCCTCCTCATTTCTGATCCTTTTCTCATTGTTGGTGGTACAGGTGGATCTATTTGCTGCAACTCCAAGTAATATACCACCAGAAAGTTTTGAAGTTTATGGGGTGGCATTGGCTCTTGTTGCCAAGGCATTTGTGAGTAAAAAGCCTCATCACATCCGAGATGCCGACGGCCTTTTCCTACAACTTCAGCAAACTAAGGTAACAACTCTGGGCACAGTTGTTCTTGATTACACCACCAGAGCAGACCTTGAGACAGACTATGCTTTGGAGAGGGGACTCTGTTCATTGCTTGTAGGAGAGCTTGATGAATGTCGCACTTGGTTGGGTTTAGACAATGTCAGCTCCCCTTATAGGGACCCGGATGTTGTAGAATTTGTCATGGAAAACTCAAAGGATGACGATGAAAATGATTTCCTTCCTGGGCTATGTAAGCTATTGGAAACTTGGCTCTTGAAAGAAGTGTTTCCCAAGTTCAGAGATACCCAAAATATACAGTTCAAGATTGGAGATTACTATGATGACCCTACAGTCCTGAGATATTTAGAAAGACAGGAGGGGGTTGGTGGGTCGCCGTTAGCAGTGGCAGCAGCTATTGTGAGAGTTGGGGCCAAAGCCACAGCAGTTCTTGATAATGTGAAGGCTAGCACAATCTTGGCGCTGCGAAAGGTTTTTCCGCTAGGCAACAGGAAAGAAAGTATGAAAAGTGAGGAAGATGATAGTAAGATTATCTCTTTTCCTTCTGTGGAAACAGAGGAAATTCTAGAAAATATTGATCGCGACAGTTCTGGTGGTTTAGCTGAGATATCTGGGAAAAGTAGTTTCGATGACTTAAATGATGAAGAATCAGTGACAGAAAAAACAAAAGATGCAAGTCTCATGATTATGTCTGCTGGAGTGGTTATTGCACTACTGACTTTTGGTGGTTTGAAGTATATAACTGCTAGAAATTGGCTCTCTGGTTCAAGCAAAGTCGTGCCATCTGTTGCTTCTGATGTTGTCAATGTGGGTATGGTTTATCGATACTTTTTCTCTTTTAGCTTATTTAAAGGGAAATTAAAATAGTAATTAACAAATAAAAAAACATAAAATGAAAAAAAGTAATCGACTTCTAAAGTAATGGTGAGTTGAGTTCTTGTACCAGTCACAGTTTATTTATGGAATAGCACATCTAAGAAACAACAGATGATTATAAGTAAATGCCCATTAGGAAAAGCTTCACTAGTTTCCCCTTTCTTTTACAATCATACTAATGATTTTAAGCTAAATCAAATGGACTCTATAGTCTGTCTTATGAATTTTAATGACCTGTTATTTGGCATCATTCTTTGTCATTTTTATATACATTCTTTTACGTGCCTGTTTTTTCCATTTTTCGAGCTGTACTAGGTGGTAATTAGTCTTTTCCGTTTTGGCTTATATGGTAAACCAAATTGTGTGGGCATATAACAAACAACTTAGAGAGGTTTGAATTTTCCTCGAGTCGGTTGATGTAAGGTTAAGATGTAATGACACATGTAAAAGGGAAAAGACAAAAGAAAACATTCAAACCTTTAGGAGAGGTTTTGCTGTACTTTTTTTTAATAATTTTGAAATGGAAAATGCCATTACTTTTGAAGACTTTTGATTGGGCAAGTTGTTTTTCTACAAAATGTATATATAAGGTTGGTGCCTTAGGATAGCCAATTTCTCCTGAAGACATTGCCATCGTGGACACACAGATGGTGAAACAATATATGTCGAACTTGAAATGTCGCAATAATTAACTTTTGTATCATGGAAGTATGATTTTGTTGTCCTTTGTTTTTTCTTGTCCTGCTATTCTATTACTGATTTTAAGTCTGAACAGATGAATTGAATGTGGACGCGGAGGTTACACCTCGAATGGATGCAAGGTTTGCTGAAAATGTAGTTCGCAAGTGGCAGGACGCTAAATCTCAGGCTCTCGGACCTGATCATTGTTTTGCGATATTGCCAGAGGTAAGAATACTTTTTTGTCCTATTCTATTATTTACTTTTATACTAGGTTACATTGACACGGACACGCATGTCGGTGTCCGACACGGATACGGGGTGTCGGATACGGCGAGCAGTTGAAGATCGACACGGGGACACGGATAGGAATAATTAATTAATTTTTTAATAATTATAAATTTATTAAATTAGATGGTAAATCAGAAATTCGAGGTAAATTAAATACAATATGTGTCCGTGTGTGTCCGACACGGATACGGACACGTGGATACGTATCCGACACAGATTTTTTTCAAAATATGGCGTGTCCATGTAACCTAGCTTTTATATGATTGGAGGAGGTGCAAGATGCACATAGATTATCTCCTATGAATTCACCTTGAGATTCTTGTAGTAGTAAGTATTCCACCACTAAATGGACGCCAGGTCCGACTGTAGGAGCTTGGTTGGGTTAAACATTTATCAGGTCCCCGAATTCGACTTCGAACAGTGATATGTTTGAAAAATGCTAACGTAGTATTGCGACAGTCACCATCACCTTTCTTTTAGACTGCCCATCTGCCACCATTGATTGTGCTTCAAGATGCAAAACAAACACAGTTCATTAGTTGTATTCACAATCAGTTATGGCGATGGGCTGTCACTGACTCCTACATAGTGAAGGTGGATATCACCTTAGCATTTGGTCAAATGAGTATACAATGGAAAAATGTAAGGTGAAGCAGAAAAGGAAACAATTTAGTTTTTTTATGGTAATCAGGTTTATATTGTATATCTAGAAGTTGAAACTTTGGGGAACACACCATTAAAAGTGCAAGTGGTGGAAAACTGGAAAAGTTAATGTTTCAGCTATTCTGATAAAAGTAGTCATTATTTGTTGAACAAAATAAGTATTTATATATCTTAACTACTATAAAGTGTGCACAACAAGTAACAGGGTTTTGTGTATACTGTACGACTGTTGTTACCTAAAGTCCCAATTTCACCCCTGTTCTCTGCCAATTGTACCGATTGCGTCTACACCACACAATAAACTACAAAATACTTCTTCAGTAACATTTGTCTCTTTCAAAACCACAACCCTCTCTTCTATGCTCTTCCATTGTTTTTGTGGAAAGGTCGCCCATCAGTTTCTCTATCTTAATGTCTTTATTCGTGTTAGGTAGAAATTGAGTGAGGATTCTATGATTTCTGTATTTTCCCCCCAATTTTTTATTACACTCCCTAACTAAATCAAGAAGACAAAAAACCGGTTTGGTAATGATCCGATATCTATTTTTACTATTTTAGTAGTCAGTTTCATTCCTATTTTTCTTTTAGGCCTTTAAGGTTTGTGTTAGAAGTTGTATTTGGTTTGAACCTTTGGCTCATTTAGTTCATAGGTTGGTTTCTTTAATGTTTAATATTTGTGTGTCACGGGTTTGATGATTTGATCCTGTAATGAATATATATTTCAAATAGTGGATTATAAACAAATGGTTTTGTGTCTTTGTACATTAGAAATTTTAAAGTTCCTAAAAGGTCAATCTTTGGAATTTGCCAGCTCTCCTCATGGAATTTGATCCACATGTTGGATGCTCTTCATGTTCTCTATGCTAGAGTTCTTTTTATTTATTGGACTTTTTTGGAGAGCATCCCAAATTTGTGACTTTAGGTAACAAATAATACACATGTCTTATTGTTCTTGTTAAGTGTGTGAGAGGGCTGAATTTCTTTAGACCGTATACTCTATACTCTTTTCTCTCTTCACTCTTCTCTCGATTTTCGGCTTCATTTATTTAATAAGAAAAATGTTTTAACTCTCTAGTCTCTACATTATTGGTCAATTGGTCAACTTGAAAACTTATGTTTTTCAATAATTCTTATAGTTTTCTCACATTTAGATTTTGAATGTTGAGCATCTGAGCCCATCTTTTTTTGCCCCCCTCTTAGTTTAAGGACTTCCACTGTCCTTTTGGATTGTAGGTGAAATAGTGAAAACGTAGAATAATGCTTATTGCTATCTATGTTATAGATGTTATTATGTTCAGACAATCATGATAGTTGACTTACAACATTAGAAAATCATGCAGTACACCTACATGACATTAGTGAACATATAACCTTAGTGGTGCCTTGTGTCTTTCTACATTCATGATGGTTGACCTGCCTCTGGCACACAAGGCCCGTGCTTGTTCATACACATTTGTCCGCCTTTTGGCATGTCAAATTTTGATATGCAAAACATGCATTCGAGGCTGCGATATTTTTCGTACCTATGGCATGTATCAGCGTGTGTTCTGCACATTATGTCACACTTCTCCGAAGCACAAAAGTTTCCCATTTTAAAAAAAATTGGCATTCATCTGTGGTCTCAGTTGAAGGTATCACTAAACGCTCTTCAGAAACAGTTCATAACCGACTTGTCTATCAAGGTACGGCATCTTGAGCTTCAAACATTAAATAGTACGAGAAAGTTTCTCTCTTCGGCGTGTATACATTGCATATTGCTGTACACGAATTTGATAGATCTGTCATGATAATCAGTTTAAGGCTTATTTTTCATGAAGTTAGTATGACCAACTTTTGATGTTCCACTTGATTTTGCTATCTTGAATTTGTACAAAAAGGATTGAAAATGGAACAATCTGGATCGCTTGTTAATTATGACCATTTGATCCAGCTCTAGATAGGTGCTTACTGATTCACATATAACCTATCTTATAGTAATTTTTTCGTTTGTGAAATCAAGAGTACTTGATTGTTGGCATTTGCTCTGAGTTATCTTGAGTTCCTGTTTTATCTCCTGGTTTAGCCTGACATCTTAAGATGCACTGACTAGATCTTGGAGGGCCAGATGCTGAAGATTTGGACAGATCGTGCTGTGGAAATTGCAGAGCGTGGTTGGGTCTGGGAGTACACACTATTGAGCTTGACTATTGACAGCGTGACGGTCTCATTGGATGGAAAGCGGGCCATGGTGGAGGCAACACTTGATGAAGCAGCTCGACTGACGGATATAGTCCATCCTGAGCATAATGACTCCTACAGCACGATCTACACCACAAGGTATGAGATGTCCTTTTCCAAATCAGGGTGGAGGATCGTTGAAGGTGCTGTACTGAAATCATAGTTTTGGTACTGAGGATTTTAAATGAGTCTCTCCCTGTTTCTTTTATCGTCTCATAATTGTAACTTTGTAAGTGCCACATCAATTTTTCCACAATTTTCGTATGCATTCCTTTTCCTGGGTGTTATTTATTGTCAAATCTTTTTGTTACAGAAGGTATGGTTCTCTATTGGTTTGTGCTCGTATCTGTTTTCAAAATGATTCTAGTTCTTAGTGAGGTGGTTTTTTCAAGCGAGTTACAATTAGTGGCAGGTCATACCCTGACTCGCACGTCCAAGCCAACAACCATTCACCGCCAACTGAAATGACCCGATTGCCTATCCAAGCTAAATTGCCACCCATGACTTCTCAAAACCCAACTTGAATTTCTATTACGAACGCATTTCACGATCTTGGGAATCTTATTGAACAAGCAAGTTAGTCTGCCCAATGGGCAATTGTCTTCTTTGACACGGACGTGTTTAGTTTTGATTGTCAGGTCGGGTACAAAGATTGACTTGTGGTCTTGTGGAGATATTTTTGGATACGTCATTCTATTGCCATTTCCATCTAGAAAAAGGAAGACCTTCAGAGTGTGAGTGGCTGTCTAATCGATAGGAAATGGACTCTTAAGACGGAAACTTAACGCTCTGCCTACACCAAACATACTAATAGTTGCGGTTTCTATATTCAAAGGGTTTCTTCACTGTTAAGACTGTTCACTGCCTGTTGGATTGCAAAAACGGGCACTTACAAGAGGTCCAATCTTTATCACAACTTGTTTAACCGAAGTTATCTGATCTTGAGTTACTCCATGAAACTCTTTATTTGAAAATGCAAGGTGTACATGTTGGCGCCACTAAAATTCTTCAAATCTCACCGGAGTACAGTCATGCAACCGAAAATTAACCCGATGCCAAGCCCAATGATAGAATGGGACATTTGATCCGTTTTGCCCAGTTGTTTGAGTTGGGTGAATGTATGTTCATACAACGAACAACTGAAAAAGAAACTACATGTCTAAATAAGTTGAGCAATTCCCTTTGCACTGTTATGGAATTTTTCTGATACAAGGTGATTTTCACCTTGCACTGTGAATGCTCTAAGCTCTTAATAGCTGGCAATCAGGCACATGAAGTCATGAACACAGGTCCACATGTCTCTTCTGTGGGCTTGAACTTGAATCTTAAACCCGTTTGTTCTCATATGCAATACAGAGCTGATTTTCATCTTGTTTCACTCTAAGAACAGATCCCTATTTCATCAATGGAAACAACTAAATTGAGATTCTTATAATTTCACCTCTTCACTTGTTTCCTTTTACCGTCCATGGTAAACTTGGAACGAGAATCACACTGAACCGAGTGAACAGGACCGCAATTTTTATTTTTAATTTCTTTTGTTTCATACTTCATTTTTTCAAATGTTGACGCAGACAAAACACTAACATGAGAACATCTTCAGTAATCTAAGCAAGATCTGACAAACCAGTCAGTAAAACTTCAATCAAGTGACATGCTGCTGATTTGGATCATTGGCTCGTCCGCCACAGGAATAAATTTCAGGTTTGCAAATTGAATGATCTGCTTGGTCAAAGTAAATACCACACACATTAAAGTACGATATAGAGGTGCAAAAATCTTCATCTGATTTTTTTCTGTTAGATTAGCGGCTGCCAAAAAATTAATAACATCTGTGTTTTGCAGTAGGGTCCTCTCCTATATATGACTCGTCGTCAAAAACACAGCTCTATATTGCGCAGCCTGCAATGCTATATGGCGTCTATGTGCAAGCTTTACATGAGGGAGGATAAGCTGTGTTTCCAACTGTAGGATTTCTCGCTAGTGGGTGCAAAGCTGAGGCCAAACATCTCCTTGAGAGCATTTCCTGGCTCAACAAACCCAATTAACTTCGCCACAAGGGAAGCACATTCATTTATGTGTTCCATGTTTTCTGTGTCAGTAAAGAGGTGTCGAACCAGCTGAAGTCTCCTCTGCTTCGTGTTCAATTCAATACCCCATCTCTCGTAGAGGCTCTCTCTCTCCTTTTCTGAAAGCCTTTTCTGCATTCGCTTGCATAGCATCTCCCTCTCTCTGCGAAGGGCTCTCGTGCTGCATTTCCAAACTGAATGTTAGACTGATTTATTGGTGAAATAAGACGTAATCAAAGACCAAAAAAAAACACTAGAAAAATTTGAACTTTGAGTCTGAAGTCTCGGTACAAGTTAAAGGTTGTCGACTTCAATATTTTGATGCATGTCTATTACTATTAGAGACAAAAAAGTGGTGCTTGTAACTTCTGCTGCTAGAAAAGAAAAGATAAACTTAGTAGAAGATGGTACCTGGAAGCTGGTGCGATGGAACTGCTATGTCCCCACGAGAATTTGCCCTTAAGAAAAGACAACCTCCTGAGCTCTACCTCTATGTAAATGCTGTCTGTGGGGTCGCCTTTGAATAGCAGGATAAAGTAGGTTCTGTGGACCAATGAGACATTGCAGGTCTGCCAAAGTTCAATTATCTCTCTTTGCTGCCTCCTGAACTCTGTAATCCTGCTTGAGGGAGATTCAGGATCATCATGCATAGGATCCAAACCCACATCCTTGCGAGTGTTTCCAAATTCACTAACCCGTACTTCATTTTCTTGACCCTACCATGCATAAGATTATAAGAAATCAAAAGGAAACACCAGATGTAACTATGTAAGTCTCAATTCATTTAGTATAGATTTGTTTTCGTACTTTCACTTATACAAAGAAAATCTAAAGTATCATTGTTCTATATTATCCATCTATTTTCAAGAAGAATCTATATCAACTAGCGCAAGGAATGTGCTATGTTGCCCACACATACAAACTTGTATTGGATGACTAAATTCCCAACACTAAGATTGCAATTCGAAAGTAAATTACCATTATAGCAATGTTATCCATATCTACTTTGATGTCAGACATTTACTTTCATGATTTTTAGTTATTCACTGTGACCTTGTCTGTAATTATCATTCAAATATCTCACACACAAGAAACATTTATTGCAATGTTTCATTCACGTGCAATACACATGCATTTCTACTACTGTACATCTATGCTGGTAATGTTTGTTTGTTTTTTTTCTAATTTTTATTTCTTTTGGAGTTGGAGGGGGGGAGGGGAGCAAAGGATGTTTCTACAGGTAGGTTTTGAGCTTGTGCTGTACGTGATTTTGGTAACTTCTTTCCCACATCCCCATTTTAGCCAGATTGCAGTAGGTGGGTTTACAAGTCATAACTATATGTATCTGGCAAGTTTTTTCGATGGATCAGAGGCCTTTCTTCTATTCCCCAGGAACTATAACTCTTATAAAGCAAGAGAGCAGAAGTAAAAGTGTGTAAAGGGTATAGAGGTATATCTGGTCAACAAAGTTAACCAGAGCCATCAGAAGACAAGTGTTTCAAATTTCACAAAATTGCAAGTAACTTCTAATTCTCATGATTAGATGGTAGCAAGATCTAAATAATTACCTGGCTATTGACGAGTTGTTCATCATACTGCAGTTTAGCCATTTCCTTCAGTCCTGTAACAAAACTATGGATGCTAGTGATATCGTCTTCAGCTGAGATATTGGGATCCTCTTCTTTTAGCTCATCTAAAGAAGCACTGTGTTCTGAAAGATTAGAATCTTCTATCGACGATTTCTCATTCTTGGCATCATACTTCAATGCAGAGAACTTCTTTCTTGAACGATTTGGTCTTCCAGGGAAATCCTTCTCAAATCCATTTGGTGGTGTGCTGACATTCTGATTTACCTCTTGGAAGTATGGAGGAGATGTGATACTCATTAGTGATTCTCTGCTTCTTTGAGTTAACTGCACGCTACTGGATCTCGATAGATCTGATGCCACAGGCGAAGGAGATGACTCTTCAGGATACGGATTAACAAGACAGTCTATGGTTTTCTGTACATCCTGAAGTTTCAGCTCAAGTGCACCATATGCTGATTCAGTATGAACATGCATCAATTCATCTCCATTTGGCAGTGATGATACTGATTCCCTATGTGTTGCATCTCCATTCCCAGTCACTGTACTTTCACTTTCTGCAGGTAATGAAGCATTGAACTCAATATCTTTGTTTGTGCTTGATTCTTCCACCTCGATACATCGAACTTCTTTGCAGAGGTCTTCAAATTCTTCTCTTGTGCCTTGTACGTTGTCCTCCCAACCTTGACGCGAATCAGGTCCTGCAAATTTAATTTGTAGATTGAGGACAGTGTAGAGGTACCATCAAATTCCCTCTAGGTTTGTCAATGCTGCAGGTACTAAAGTTGAATTTGACCCACATACATTGGGTCATACCTGATATTTCTGTCAATGAATTGTCATCTTCCCATGCATTCTGCAGAACTGATTTTGGTGGTTTATCAATCACTGCCTAGAAAGATGAAAAATAACAAGAATTAGCTGTTTAGTCCTAGACATGAATTGCTCAAACAGAATAATTAAGGGAAATACCACATGTCTAGAAGCTTTATCATCTCCAACCACTTTCAGCAAATCCTCAAGCCGTGATTGAGCAAGATCTCGTTGCCGTGTCAGCTCTTTTATCTCTTTCTCCATCTGCAGAAGGTAATCTAACAATAACAACATGACCTATTTTTTGGCATGTCCTTTCTTACATGCATGAGCTTATGCTTATGCAGCAAAGTAAATCGAAGCAGGTTGGCAAGTAAGAAATTCAATCATATTTCTGGAATAAAGAACCACGAGGAAATACAGTACTCGTCTCACACAGACAAAAGAGACAAACTTGTTATGTGTATGCCTAATTGCCTATATTCTTAAAGAGCGTAAAAGCTATTACTGACCTTTTCAATCTGACGATCTTTATCCCTCAATAGTGCTACACTATTGGACTTTGCAGGAGTTGGTATTGGACATCTTAACTCACTCTCAAGTCTAGCAAGCTCTTTTTGCAAATGCTTTACCAATGCCTTATCTGACATAACCACATTTACATGTGCATTTGTGGCCACTTCTTTTGCACAACTGGCAAATAACAGGGTATTTCTTGTTTGTTCAACATGGCTTTGTGCCGGGCTGATTGTGCATATGATAGCAGTTCTTGCATTTCCTCCCAAGGAAGGTTGCAGTATCCGTGTAAGCTTAGAGTCTCTGTAAGGAACATGTGCATTCCTTCCCTTGCTGTTTACAGTGAAAAAAAAACGACCAATTAGTAGCATAATATTTCTACGTCGCTAAAGTTTTCTAAGAATGAAAGAACAGCCAAAAGAAATATTCAAATTTGAAATATATTGATTATCATAATGAAATTGCAACCATGCAACAGTTCTACATCAGTTCCAACTCAAAACAGCTAAACAGAGCTACAATTAAATGATATAGAAAAGTCAGGAGAACTGTAGGTAATGAACATGAGGGCAGCATCCTAATCCTTTTCAAACGTCTGCTAAAGCTATTATATAGAATTTCACTTTTCTCCGGGTTATAAGCCATAGACAATGTGACACTGTAAAACAAGCGAAGATCTAGGGATGAGATTCTTATCCATTCTATTATATACCTTCAACGTATGTGTGCAATTCCACCAAACAATGCTTAAACACGATATCATTTAAGTCTTCAACAATGCAGTACCTTTTGATTCCTCCAACGAAATAGATGATATCTAAGTGATCACAGATAAATTTTTTCCATGGCTAGCCTTTCAGGCTTCGTATATAATTTTAAAAGTTTGATGTTTCCATGCCTAAATGTCACTATGCTTTCTTTAACTGCAGAACCAAGCTGAATTGGTTTCTATCTTCCCGAGTCTTCGGTTGAACTTATCCAAAATTTTATACAAACTTAGATTCAATTTGATGTTTCAGGCTTAACCACCAAGTTAATGCTTTGCTCATACACTATACATTTTGCGTCTAAGTTCTCAAATTGTGGTGAAGACTTATGCCTTGTATTTGAAAGAGTTTGTACCTAAATTCCAGCCCCTCAACTATGAATTTCTCGGGTTAAATAAAAAAATCTGCCTCAAGGATGAAAAGTTTTGATCTCAGGGCTCGCACATATTATTGTTCAATTTATGACGTAGACCATCTAACTAGGAAGGATGGGGATTCAGGTAGCATGCGTTTGGTTCACTCAAACACACCCACTTCAAGTCAACAAAAACTGTTTATGGCCTTCATGAACCATGGGTTGGCTGGAGCCCTGGCTACACAAATACTAAATAAATTTAGAGATAATTTCATTTTGCACAACAAGAAACTGGGCTGAAGGGTAAAACAAAAGAAAGAGAAAGAAGTTTAATATATTTGTTTTGTAAAGTTTAGTAGTCAAATTGTCTCTAACTGATAGCAGAAATATTTACTTTAAAAAATATGGAAAAGTAATTAAAGAAAATAGGCAAGAGAAATCACAAAGTAAATGAATACCTTAGCTTGCGGATTACGGTTCCCAGGGTGAGCAAACTTCGATTTATGTGACACCCTTCTTTTAATCTTGTACCTGCTGATAATGCCTGAGATGCACGCTCACTCCCTGCTAGATCAACAAAATTCTGTACACAAGGACAACTCAGTATTATTGTATTAATCTTTTGCTTTTGTGTTCTTTTAGCTTTGAAAAATAATAATAATATATATATATAATAATAATTAATTAATTAATTAATTAAAAAAAAAAACAGATATACTGTTTTCATTCGTACCACACTAGCTGAAAGAGTGCTTGAATTGTCCTTGCCCAGGAACTCAAGAGCAGAACTCTCTATTGTCTGCAGAAAACCCACCCACCACCATTATAGTTAGAATTCCATACGAATATTTTGAAGGTGTGAAATTAATAATTTTCCCTGACATAAAAGAGTTTACCAATCTGAGAATCTGATGAGATCTAGAGCTTGCTTCGTTTAATAGGGTCTCTCCTATCTGCCTTTGAGCTACAAAAGTAATGCACACGCATTACGGATTTGCAATAAAAGTAAATCACATAAAACCAGGAATAGCGCAGAACACCTATACCTTCACACACTGAAAGAAGCTGCTTCAAATGGTTCCAGTCCCTCAGGGTTTCCTCAGTGAGTTTCTCCACAATAGTGCCTTTCTATTGTGCTTACAATGTAAAAGTTAGTAGCATGAGTGAATGCACATTCTCAGGAAAAATTAAAATTAATTACCTCTGGGTCGTCTAGAAGCCTAAGCGGTGAACTATCTTTACTTAAAAGATCTCGAACAGCTTCATTATAGATCTCTGTCGCAGAGAACTTCAAAACAAATGCTCTTTCTTCATGCTACAAGAAGGAAAACCACTCTGTTAGGAAGCCATAAAATATGATGTACTCATAGCCAAAAACAGGACATGAATGAAATCAGTATCTTCATTACCCTCTTGATATACTGGAATATATCAGCTACTGTATATGCAGTAATTCCAGTCATCGTGTACGTTTTTCCACTGCTTGTTTGTCCATAAGCAAAAATGCTAGCTGAGTAATCAAGTTGTTTGGGAAAAATTCACTTGTCAATGGTGGATAGTGTTAAGGTATGGTGTTAACCAAGTAATATACAAATGGCACAGGTGAATGCGTTACTCACAGTTAATACCACTGACGACTGAGAGAGCAACGCTCTTGGCTGCTTCCTCATACACCTGCCTTGTTGTGCAGTGGCCCTGGAATACTCGGTCTAACCCACAAAAATAGGCCAAGAACAAAAATCAGAAGTCAAACAATAAAAATCCACCATAAGACATATCTGAATAAAAACTTTGTTCATTAAGATTGTTTCAAATCCCAATCACAGAACAAAAACCACCCAATGAGTGTCATTATCCTCTCAAATACTGTATGTTTAGATCTCAAAACTTTGTTGGCTAAAAATAAAAAACCAAATTTCTCTATCCAGTAAAATGCTATGGCATAACAATCACTTCAAAATTACACACCCATTGTCAGATCTAGATTCAAAAATTCACATACAATGAAGGGTTCCTTATTTCCTTACCAAATGTATAAGCAGTCGGATAGTTGTACCGCTCTCCAAGAGTGTTCCGATATATAACAGCGTTATCATTAATACATTCCCAATCCGATACATCATTCCTGGCCGTCTCCCTATCATTCAAAGGCCTCAATCTCACTGTAACCAAGATCTTCTCCTGAGGCGATACACTCTCGTACTCGCTCCCCGTCTCCCACCCCTTCTGCTCTTCTTCCCCATCAACTACCCCCATCTCTTCCTGTGTTCACATTACAACCACAACAAACAGAATAAACCTCATTCTTTCACTAAAATACAATATCCCACAAACCCAACAGGCAATAAAAATAAACAATAAAAAAGAAAAAGAAAAAAATCCCCTCACACCAACTTTTTCTGCTCTATGTAATGAGAACAAACACAATGGTACCCAAAAGTCATAAGCACAAAATAAACAAACATATACATAAAAAGATAGGCCCTCTCAAAATCTAAGACAGTTAACAAACTAATAAGGTGGTTGCATTCATTATACCACATACAATTATAAACAACCTTTCCAATTAATGACCCCACCCCACACCCATAATCTCCTGCACCAACAATATTAATAATTAACAAGTACTCACCTTTTTTTTTTGCTTAAACTAATCATAAAGCATATCTAATAAGACTAGTTATATTAAAGTAATAATGAGTAATAAAGAGCTTTAAAGCAATGCCAAATGCCAAATGTGGGGACCTTATTATTATTATATTCCCTTATATATAACTTAAGAAAGAAGATTAGAAGAAACTTTACTTACCAAAGAAATCATTACAGTCCACCACGGCTGTTATAGCTTATGCTTGAAAACCAAGTAATTCCAAATGCTTCTTTATCCATCCTATATTTTCAGATATATTAAGTAAAAGTAATAAACTTAAAAATGTAGTGCAACACTTATTAGCTAGAAAGGGTAAAATAGATGAAGATTGAAAATGTGAAAACAATATATATAATGAGGTCGGAAGCTCACATTTTGTTTAAAAGTAAACCGTATCTCGATCTGGACTTTTGGAGTCTAGTCTTTCAAGTGTGAAGACTATTACATTCTTCTTCAGTTATATATTTGTTTATCCTTAATTTTCAGGTTTGAAAAAGGTACGTTGTGAGTTGTTACTGTTTTGACATCTGTACCACTCTCTTTTTCTGATCTGGTCATGTGCTTAAAGGCCCATTACCTTCATTCTTCTAAGGTAGAATGGTAGATAAGCCTATTATTCTCTTTAGAGGACAATAATGTGGGTCCAAAGTGATACAAAATGAGTGTTTCGAGAGTTCGATTGAATTACAAGGTCCTAAAAAGTAGAATGTTGTCTTGAATTCTATTCATCCTGTGGTCCTAAGACAAAAGCTTTGGCTGTTAGGGGTGTTACGATGCGCCTCAAAATAATTACTTTTGTAACTAAAAACATAAAATTAAAGTGGTTTGGTGGTGATGGGGATAGGGGAGGGAGAAAATTGGCTTTTGCATAACTATCTACAAATGAATTATGCTCGAGATTCAAGCTAACCTCACAGTGGCATTGTGGCAAAAAAAAATTACAATGTTTTGATGTAATGCAATGGTCTTACGGATGCGTCCCATATTTCCCATACTTTTTCCGAGTGCTCAAAATCTCCCTAGTCCTACCAAATACATATGCCAAAGTCCATCCAATAAATTCTTTCACCTAGGGATATAATTATGAGGGCTTCTTCAGTGCGGGAGCTGTATTTCTACGCACGTTTTTGGGCCACTCATTTTACAACTTACAACCGGTTGTTTAGGTGGCATTAAAGGGGGTAAAAAAGGTATATCACTCCGGATTATTAGCGGAAAAAAAAAAGAAATTAGATATACTCCCACGTCCCACTTCAGAAAATCATACGAGAATAAGAAAATTATAGTGGGAATTTTCTCTTCGATTCTGCGTGTGTCTTTAGATGGTAAAGTAATGCAGAAATTTCTTCTTCCTGTTCTCCTTTAGATGGTAGAACCATTGGATAGTCGGACTACTTGATTTACTTATTTGATTTGACTTCTGTAGTATATTAAAATGCAAAAGCCATTTATCAGTTCTCAGTGGCGAGTCAATTATTTATCAGTAGAAAGGCAAACACACTTTATTTTGAATTTGGAATATGTTATCCATAAATTTCATAAGTATATGATGATACCAATACTCATTGACACATATTTTTAATTCATTTCGTACACTCACCTACCACACTGAGTCTAGTTCGACATAGATGTTTTTACCTCTAGGACGTAACAATTATCTGAAACTAGATGGACAAGAAAAAGAGTGGGGAGCAAGACAAGTGACCTGGTGGTTGGATTTCTGTTGGGTGGAGGGGATCTCTATTTAGTGGGGGTGCAATATCCATTTGTGGATACTTAGTTTTTGGCAAGAAATGACTTCCTTCAGTCAAACGAAAAAGGTGATCACCAATGTGGGAATTTCAAGCTGGTCACCCAGAGGTAGTTTGTCCATTTCCAAGCCTTCTGAAGTGAAGATTCCAAGCCTTTTAACGGTTTTTGCAGTGGTTATTGTGACTCCAAAACTAGATTTCTGCATCACCATTTTAGGGCTAAGAACAGTATTATGGGGAGTTTATGTCTTCCATGAATTAGCGATAATGTTCTTTGTTAGCTGATTTGGGACATTTACGACTTTAATAGGTTCCATGATTTGGATTGTGCCATTGTCTGGTCTTTTAGAAGAAGGTGTTGACATTTTTCGTATTCTTGGTTTGCTTAGTTAGTTTGACTTTCTTGGTGGTGGTGTGACTTCTTTATGCTTGGTTAGAGTTGTTTGGGGTTCTCACAAGTAGCCCTCTAGGTCTTTGTTCCTATGTTGGTTTCAACGAGAAAAAAAGGTACTTCTCTAGGTGAGAACGATTCTATTTAAACGGATTGGTGACAACTCCCTACAGATTTCTTGGTGTAATTAAAAGTTTTATATGTCTAATCCATTTGATGCTAATAAGAATCCAAATAGGATCAATAATCAAATCTTTCTTCACATGACCTTATCGACGTTGTATAGTGGTTAACCCTAAATGTTTCAACACAAATGGCTTGTTGAAATTTCACTTTTTCACAAAGTAGGTAACACCCTCCCTTTCATAAAAGTTTAGCTGTATAAATTGCAGCAAAAGCGAAAACCATATGAAATTTGAATAAAACTTTGTTGAGTGGTAAAGGTAGAGAGGGTTTAGTTGAAAACATATTATTATAAAACTTTGTTTTGGGGGGTTCAGCCTCTCATTCAATGCAATAACGTTCAAACGTAAGTACGCTTAAAGAAAAGCAAAAGGGTTGCCAAAATTATTATAGGAAAGGGAACTAAAAAGTGACTCGCATGCCTGTGGAGTAGAGAGATGATCTACATGTGGTGGAGAGTGAAACTATTGTACTGTCCTTATCTCAGGATGTCATAGCTTTTAATTCGCAAGTTGCCTTGGTATCTTCTAAAAGTCTATATATAACACCTTTCATATAAATTTGAAGGCATTGTCCTTTTTCTTGAAATAGGAATGAATGTTGGTCATCCTTAATTCTCTGTTGCAGGTCAAGTGTTATATGAAGCAGTTACTTTCAGGGCTTGAGCATTGTCACAGCCGAAGTGTTCTACATCGTGGCATCAAGGGTTTAGATCTTCTTATTGACAATGAACAAGTACTTAAAATAGCTGACTTTGGATTGGCTTCCTTTTATGATCCTGACTAGAGGCATCCCATGACTAGTAGAGTTGTCACCCTATGGTACCGCCCCCCCTGAGCTCCTATTGGGAGCCACTTTTTATGATGTTGGCGTTGACCTCTGGAGTGCTGGATGCATTTTGGGTGAGTTGCTTGCTGGGAAGCCCTTAATGCTAGGACGGAAGGAGGTACTACAAATCTACAACCTTTTAGTTTTCCAATTCCTATTTGTTGAGGTACTTTTAAGCGTTCCATTCTTTAGATGGTTTCTGTTGTTTTAAGTATGGATTTGTAATAGGTTATATTACAAGGATCATCTTCTTTGAATGTTTAAGATGCTTGAATGAGTTTACTATCTCTTTAATTGTTGTTTAGATAACCAATACGAAATTACATTATAATCTTAAACTGATATATATCTTAACCAATAATTCAATAATTTTTCTCAGTACGTCATCAGAGTTTAAACTTAACCTATCAGTGGATTGGAGGTCACCGATAGTATTTGTGAGCCTAGGTGCTCTACTAGTTGTCCTAATATTACTCAAGCTTTAACTTATAACTCGGTGTATAAGCAAGTTGTAGGAATGCCCCTTAACTAGGAAAACTCTACTCATTAGCAGAGATTAAATCATTCTCTGGCAAAACTCAATTGAACGTTTAATTTCTTACTGAAAAAATAATTGAATTCCTACGTTTCCATATCACCACCATTGAATGGAAGACAACTGCTTTTCATAGTTGTTTCATTGAATAGACTCATTTGTTTAGTTCGGGATATATAGCCTCATTGAAATTGGTGAAGTATTGCCAGATTCTTTAACCATTTCAATAGCCATCCCATATTTTATTAGCAAATTTACATTCCCATAAGAGGCTTCATATCTTGCTGGTAACAAGGACATCTCAGCTCAATGCTATTTTGACACAATAACACCTATGCTTTTAGCAGCAAAGCTTGCATGTTCTGTCCGATTTGTATACTTCTGGGAAGTAAAAACATATTTGTGATGAATATGGTGGTTCCACACTTTGTTCCACATTCCAACTTTACCTCTGAGCTCTCTGCATTTTATAGATAAATGTTAGCAGTGTATTACTTTAAAACTCGTCTCATAGAATAGCTTCAGTACTAGTAGAGTCTCTTCATTCAAAACAAAGTCTTCTATTATATACCAATAGAAAAGCTATAGTGCACGGGGTGTATCGGTGCAGAGGATTCTCAGCCACTCATGTTTAATATCATGAACGGGTGAATAAGTTTCTCATATAGGGGGGAAAGGGTAACACAGAAACACAGCAGCAATTTTCTCTCTCAACCTTAACTTCTACCTCTTGAATGTCAAGACCATATTTACTAGAATTAGTCATTCATATACTTCAAATTGGTTGCATGTTTGTCTCTGTGTTATCAAGAAAATTAAAAGTCGATAAAAAAAATAATGACAAAGTTAAAAATAACAAGAAAAATATAATATAAAATCTCTCCTCAAACATTTAGAAATCCTTATGAGTAAAAGAAAATTATTCATTTGCATGAGTGACTCTTTAATACATTGTTATTATATCTTGATGGAGTAGTTGTGAAATTTTCCTTATTTTCTTATAAACATTTCATATGATCTGACCTTTTATTTTCCATTTTAGGTGTCTTTTTTTTTGTCTATAAATGTGTGCAAGATCTAGTTGAGAATGAGTGGTCAGAAGATGTTTGGTGCAAATAATATTAAAAGATATGTTGAGTGAGTTGGAAGTCTCACTATTCTGTTGCTTTTAATGTTCTCATCTACACTTGAGTTTCTATACCTATCTAGATCCGAAATTCCCATCCGGAAGTGGGTTTTACTTGATCAGGTTCGCTAAAAAACTGTGGCACTTGTTAGTCGTGAATGGTTCAGAAAAAGCAGTATAGTTCCTCTCATGGAGAGGTTTTATGATCCTACATTAGGTATATTTGGATGAACATTTTCTCATACACTGTTGGCATGTTTTTTTTAATGATTTAATATTTTATTTATTTAATTTTTATTATTATTAATTTTTAGTTATGTTTAATCTATATCATCTGTCAGATTTGATATTGAATGCATTTTGGCTTGCTTTCAGGAGAAGTCCTGTTGGATGGTGAGAATATTAAGAGTCTTAAACTAGAATGGTTAAAAAACCAAATGAGACTGGTCACACAGGAGCTTGCTTTACTAAGTTTGAGCATTAGAGATAACATTGCGTACGGACGATCTGCCACGCCAGATCAGATCGAGGAAGCTTCTAAAACAACGCATGCACATACATTTATCAGCTCCCTTGAGAAGGGCTATGAAACACAGGCAGAATATATGTGATATTTTCTTCTGTTCAAAATTTTTTCAACCTTGATGAAAATTATACAAGTAAAGGCATTCATTGAACTCTTGTATAATATATTTGAAAAGTAAGGGCTATGAAACACAGGTAGAATATATGTGATATTTTTTTCCAAATTCAAATTTTTTTTCAACCTTGATGAAAATTATACAAGTAAAGGCATTCATTGAACTCTTGTATAACTATATTTGAAAAGTAAAGATGCAACCCACGACTCATTTTCCATCTTGACAATATACAAAATATCAACTTGTGAAGTCCTAGAATTATAGATATTCCCGTCTCGTTAAGAGTGCAATAAAAAAAAACTCGAAAACACTCACAAAGAACACCCCCAGAACCTCTGAGTGGGGAGCTCTTAAACAATGACTATTATCATAGCAAAGTCATGTATCTTAATGCTTGGTATTAAGTTATTAATGGAAGAATTATTCTTTTGTTGATATTCCTCTATTTTTATGCATTTTAGGTGGGCGAGTGGGTTGGCATTAACGGAAGAACAAAAGATTAAACTTTTCGTTGCCCAGAGCAATGCTTTCAAATACATCTATTCTTCTTCTTGATGAGGTGACTGGTGGCCTTGACTTTGAAGCAGAAGGGGCTGTTCAGGAGGCTCTAGATATTCTCAGGTTGGGGCGATCAACTATTATCATAGCTCGACGTCTTAGCCTAATAAGAAATGCTGACTATATAGCCATGATGGAGGAAGGACAACTTGTTGAAATGGGTACCCATGAGGAACTGTTAGCCATCGATGGCTTGTATGCAGAGTTACTTAAATGTGAAGAAGCCGCAAAGCTTCCCAAAAGGTATAACCAATGTTTGTTTTACATTCAGCATTTTACTGCCTAAGTTATTGTCATGGAAGACAATTGATATGTTTTGGAAAGTCTGAAAAGAATTGTTAAATTGTTAAATTGTTATCTGATTCGGCAATGCTACTAGAGATTCTCATTTCCTGTTCATGAGCTTCCCTGTGCACTAGTTTAGTTATTACCATATATGCATGGTTCAGATGAAAGTTGCATCATTTGCAGTCCCTTTTGCCTTTTCATTTTTCATTTTTATTTATATTTTTTACCAAATTCTGCATGTTAGGTGTGTTTGCTTGTTAGAAAATATTACATGCATACAAAACTTTTGATTAATTGATAACTCAAAGTTATATCTATTTACCGAGGATTTTTTACACTTTAACGGGTTCTAGGGACATATATGTTTGACATACAAAATCACTCATCCGGACAACCATAGGATCTTGAAAGTTTAATGGTTGAAAGATTGCCACGTGTCGAGTCAAAATGGTGAATTCTTTGCTTTCTAATTTAGCTTGAGCCAAGCCAAGTGCACTTGAGTTTCTATAACAACTTCTAAGTCCTCGATGTCTTTTGCTCCATGAAGCCTAGTGTTTTCGAAGCTCACTTATTGTTTGGGGTTCAATTGGTCGGAGATGCGTTTGTTTATTATTTACAATGTATCATGGCCTGACATGGTATATATCCACATATATTTGTCTTGCACTTGAGCTTATTGCTTCCTTGGTTGCTAAATAATTCAATTATAAATTCATATGTAGGGGCAAACTTAGCAGGGGTCCATTATGTGTAGGCGTTGCACAATTGAAACTTGTTAAAGTTTCTTATATTCTAGATCTATTTAATACTAAATTGTGTTTTCCTTAATACTTATCTTCCTTAATCAATACAGATTATTGGTTGCGCATTGTTCTTAAAAGCTCACTCTGGAGTGTTCGTTAAGTTACATGATGTAAAGGAAAGTAGTGATAATTTGTGCCCACGATTGTTGCAGGCCTTTGAATTGATGTGGTTAGTAATGGGCTTATGTAATCCTACCTTAGCATCTTGCTAAGGACCAGGAGGTGTAATTAACACCCCCCTACACCATTTGGGCTATTTTGCAACCATTGGGATTTTTCATTACCAACACATATACATCCGTTAGTTAATGGACCAACATTTAGTAATCGTTAGCAATACAAGTATCCGTTGGTAAATATTATATAACGTTTCTTTTATATTTTCTAACGCTTGTGTATATGTTATAGAGTTGATAAACAAAAAGGGCAAATAATTAAATTGTCAAAAACAAAAATCACTTTGCTAAAAAATATAAGGAAAACTTAAGCGGGAAATAACGAAAACTTAAGTGGGATTATTTTTGATCTAGCCGCTCATCTAAACCCCGATCCCCTAAAAAGGAGAAATCAATAACAAGTGAATGAAAAGGAAAAAAGAGAAAACAGTGGAGTGGTGTTGTCGCGCAGGCCAAGGTTTCGATTCCTTACTAGGTAAGTCGTCCTCTCTTCCTCTCTCTTGTTTTTCTTATGTTCCACCCCCTTCTTGTTCCTCTTCTATCCTCTTTCAATAATTGATTTGGGGTTCTAATTAAAATTTTATCTATGTTCTCAGTGTATCCCAAAGATTAAACAAGCTGTCGTTGCTTTTGTCATTCAATCTGCTCAAGGTAACTAATTTACTCATCAATTGTTTTAAAAAAGTGGGGTTCTTGCTTATGGGTTTTCTCCAACTTTCGATTATGAGATAAAAGACGCATCTTTTATATAAAAGGTGCTTCTTTTTATTAGATTTGTTTACTCTCATGTGTTGTGACTTGATTTACTTAGTGTTAGATCGATGTTTTATCTAACACTATTAATGGTTCATAGTGGTATTTTCAAAACTTAAATGCAATATCTGACTTGTTTTGATATTTTGTCTTGTTTTACAATTTGCAGTACGCCTTTGGTTTTTTCATTTGAAGTTATACCAATTAGTCTCACTTAATGTTTAAAGTTTTAATTGTTAAGTATTACAGGAAAAAAGAGATGAGTGTACATGGTATGGTAGTTGATAGTACATATGAGTGTTTAAGTGTTACTTGTGCGTTTGCATATAATTGGATCCTTTACATCTTAAATCTTGTGTTTTCATATAATTAGGAGTAGCTTAATTGGTTTGAAAAATGTCAATGCCTAATAAGCCTCAATGACCATGAAAAGGCTGATACAGTGATACCATATGCACAATGAAAGGTCAATTCTGATTCTCTATGACACAAGCCGATACTTCGATCATCGACCAAAACTTTCCATTATGTACCAATGACTTGTGAACAAGAATATGTATAAAGTGTTCAAAGTGTATCCTCTTCCCAACTACTTAAGGTCACTGACTTTTTAGTCGATGTTACGTTCTATATATGAGACTTATAGCCTAATTTTTTTGCTACCTAGTTTCGTTTTGTTTTTTCGTCTTCTCTGATTTGGTAGAACCCTGTGTAGACACATAATGCGGCGTTAGCATCACATGAATGTCTTTGTCTACGTTGGAGGTTTTTTTATTGTGTATAAGCATGTAGGCTATCTGGTTGTACCTTTTTACCCTTCTCTTTTAACATGCCATTATGTTATCCTTAGAATGAGAAGGAAGTCAATTCCAACACAGATATCTTAGCTTGCCCAATTTGTTATAACCAACTAATACACAATGGTGACATGTTTTAATTTACAGTAGATCCTTATACTACACCATAATATGATATTTGCAACACGGACTTTTTTTGCTTTGCAACGGTTATTTACTGTTAGTAAGTTGCCAACGCTTATATAGTGTTAGCAATATTATAAAGCGTTATTTTATTTTGGTGAATTTCAGGAATTAATTGCTAACGCTTAAAAGTCGTTTGAGAAGTGTTGCAAATTAAAATCTTGAAATATAAAACATAACTTTACTTTCTCTCTCTCTCTCTCTCTCTCACCGCCGCTACACTCTCCAGTCTCCTCCCTCTCTGCCCACACACACACTCCACCAACTCAAAAGAAGATGAAGAAGAGTTTTCAGATCCAAATTATTCAAAGTAATAATTTCTTAAATTGATTTTGACTAATTTTTTGTTTTGTTTTGAATTGGTTTGTGGTTTTTTTTTTTTTTTTTGTCACTCATTTGAAAGGGATTATTTCGGCTTTGAATAATTTCAAGGAGAAAATCTCAGAAAGAGAATTGAAGAAGCATGAGGTGACGATTTCAAGGTATATTTAACTCAAAACCTGTGAATTCCAAATCGTTGAAGCTAGATTTCGTTATTTGTGCTTATTTTAACGGACAACATAATTGGGCTTATGTCTAAGTAAAAGTAAAAGTACTGACATTTTCAGATAAGTATCTTTATCAGGTTAACAAGTTTGAAGAGGTTGCCTTTAGCTTTAATGGAGGGAAAGATTCAACTGTAATTTCTCTCCCATTTCTTGTCTGAATATGAGTTCTATTTATGCAGTAAACTAGGCTCTTTACACATGATTTTTTGCAATTGCTTGGTTTTTCAGGTTTTGCTACATCTTCTTAGGGCTGGTTACTTTTTGCAAGTGGGAAAACCTGATGATTCAGACGGGAACGTACAAAATTGCACACTAAAGTGTCCCATATGAACTATTTATTTTGAGACCACGTATGCTTTCCCTGAGATCAATTCATTCACTCACGAAACAGCTACAAAGTAAGAAAGCTTTTTGTTGCTTTTGATTTGTCTTTATGTCAGAGTATATAAAATAAATGGCTCTTTACTTGTTCGACCAGTTATGGATTAAAAATAGAAACTATTTGCTTAGATTTCAAATCGGGTTTGGAGGCTCTACTTAAGGAAAAACCAACCAAAGCTATATTTCTTGGTACAAGAATAGGCGACCCAAATGCGGTAAATGCATTTATTTTCACTCTTTTATTTTTCTCTCAGAAGAAATATTTCATTTTTATCCCAGCTGCATAGGCATTTCGCTTAGATTTTCACATTGAATAATCACCTTTAATGGGATCAACATGATAAATTGGCGTCCTTTGCATTTATTTTCTGTGTGCAGGTTGGCCAAGAACAGTTTTCCCCTAGTTCGCCTGGATGGCCACCTTTCATGAGAGTGAATCCAATCTTAGATTGGTCATACAGGTTATTTCTAACTAAACTAGCTTACACGTGAACATAGACTCTCAAAAGTTGGTGCGGGAAATCTGTAGCTTGTCATTGTTCACAACTTCATATTACTTGAGCGGAGGGATACATATACATTTCTTCCTAGTTTGTCTGTGCAAACCTAAGAACATCAATTCATATTCATATTCAAAGAAAAGAAAAAAGAAAAAAGAATAATCTATTAAATAGAAAGAAAGGAAGAAGAAAAAAAGTTTGTGTCGGACACATGGACATGTTGTGCATACGGTTTTTAACCAGGGGTTCTTCTATACCCTAAATGACTAGGAAAATAATCTATTAACATAGTTACAGCTCCATGATATGTTACTTTCATAAGTAATTGTTTGTAAGGACGCGCTTTGTAAGGTCTTTAGCCAAGAATTAGTTGTGTAACTAAAGCATGGTAAGAAGTTTTTTTTTCCTTGTGTCCGACTTAATATAAATCGCCGTGTCAGACACTCTGTATCTGTGTGGGACAACAACATGTGTATCTGTGTCAATGTGACTTGGGTTCAGACAAATTATGAAGGTTTTAACATCATTCTATCTTTCTTACAGGGATGTATGGGCATTTCTTTTGACATGTAAAGTTCAATACTGCAGTCTTTATGATCAGGGGTAAGTCTCTTTTAACTGGGCTTATAGTATTTTCTAAGTCAGTGCCTCGGAAGTTCTCCTGGTGTGAGCACCACGATTTAACTTTAACTGACTCTCATTGTTTTAAATGTATATAGTGGTTGTTCTGGTTTATCGAATTTATTTACATAGGTAATCATAAATGGTTTCTCTGTTTTACAGTTACACTTCTATCGGAAGTATATATGATATGGTACCAAATTTGTTACTGTACGTGCATCAGTGAATCTAGCAAGAGAGATCACTTCAGACCTGCTTATCTACTTACTGATGGAAGATTGGAAAGAGCTGGGAGAGCAAAACGGTATACACCTCCGGCTTCTGGAAGTGTTCCAGTTGTAAGCAATGGACTGAATAGTATAGACCCGCATCAGAATAGTACTCTCACAGCATCAATTATTACTGTGGGTGATGAGATTTTGTAAGTCCTGATCTGTGGCATTACTTTTGTATTTTGACAAAGTTTCATTTCGATCAGTACGATCTTTTTTCTTTTGTGTTACATATGTGTGTGTTTTGTGTCACTACAGAAGTATTTAATACGTCTAAATCTTAGATCCTAAACTAAAAATGAAACTAGCTTATGCTTCATCCATCATAAACATATCATTATACTGTATTTCCTGACATTACCAAAAGACATTAGGTTGAGGAACATATCCTTAATGCAATTTATTTATCTGGTACACCGTTATTGGTCACAAAGGTTGCAATTATGATTCATGCTTAAGTTTGAAGTTGTGTATCTAATATATGCTTCTCTGTCTCTTCCATAGCTCAGGTTTGGCTTTGGTGAGGACCAACTGGGACCGCCATTGTGTAGAAAGCTTCACTCTATTGGCTAGGCTGTATCACAAACTGCTGTTGTTCGGAATGAAGTAAGTAACTATTTTGTAGAAAAGAATTATTACAATTTTAATTGGTGATATTAAAATATTGCTAAGATTTATGGTGCCTGGATACTTCAATATGCCTAGAGTGACAACATATCTGTATCCACCGTATACGAGACCGCCACTGTCTTTAAACAATCCTATGCAATCCTAAATATTGCATGGTAGATATCCTCAATCACGACTTGTTAACTCGAGATCCCCCAACTCAAGTCTTTAAGCATTTTTACCAAAAAGAAAAAAAGGTTGCAGAGAACCTTTTTCAAGACCTGTTTTGGGCAGAGAATTGATTTTTGGTATCATCTGTGAAATCTTGTTTCATTTACTCTCAAACTGTAAATAATAGTTGCTTGATATTTCAGTCTGAATTTTCTTTCAATATACTGCGGAAGGATTTCATATAGACTGTGTTTTGTGATACATTAGTCTAGAGGCCTTTTAAGATTGTGATACTTCACAAGATTTTGTTCTTTGACTTGAAGTAAACCGTAGCTGACGGTGATGGTATTACAAAATTCTCCAGCTATATAGAAAGTTGTTCATTCAATTCTAACCACAACTCTTTCTCTACTTCAAGCAACACCAGTCCTCTTCTCTACTCTAAATGGTTATTAATACTTTTATCAGAAAAAACTAGGTATATGCTTTGAGTTTCTTGATCAATGCATGTAGAGTCACCATGAGACTTAACATCTGCAACTAGTCATTTGTATTTGGAAATCTACTTACATTCCTGATATGCAGATTGCATATCAGTTTTTATATTCTAGAGGTATTTATGTTCGCTTCTTAAAGCTCCGTATTTTTCTTTTGTATATGTCAAAATGCAGGTCGATTCTGTAGCTGAACTAGTTGAAAAAGAGAAGTCTGCTAATGATATGGTAGGCCTCTCTCTATTTGGTATTTTTATGTTAGGGTATAAGCTCTTTTGTGTGGAAAACATCTGATCTCAGTCTTGCAGTTATTTATATTTGGAGGTGTTGGCCCCTTGCATTCGGATATTACTGTGGCAGGCATTGCGAAAGCCTTTGGAGTTCGTATGGTGCATTTTAGTTTTACAGATGCAAGCAATTCTATGCTAACATGTTAATATTTTGGTTGTGTGAATGTCATCTTTTTTTTTCTTCCTGTGAATGTTGCCTATTGTATTGTCTGTATGCTCTATCTATAGAAGAATATCAGGATTAATATTTATTGTTGTCTGAATAGGAGTTCTATTTAGGTTCTTTACACATGATTATTTGCAATTGCTTGGTTTTTCAGGTTTTGCTACATCTTCTTAGGGCTGGTTACATTTTGCAAGTGGGAAAACCTGATGATTCAGATGGGATTATTTATTTTGGAAATCTGTTTTCTTTATTAATAAGGTTTGAATTTATTGAAGGAAAACTTTAACTTAATAGTATCAGTAGTTAGGGTTTTGTTTTGGTGGGATTATGTCATGTTTCTCACTTTGTGTTGTTGTAATAAGAGGAATCAAGAATGATTTGCGTTGTGTTCTTGACTTTATTTCTGACTTCATTGTGTTAGGGTTTGCAATTTGTTATTGAAATTTGAAAGCAAGTTAGAAGCAGTGGAAACTTATTTATTTGTGTGGGTCAATGTTAATTAGGAAACTTAAAAGGATACTCTATTGAGAAGTTGCCATATAATAGTGTTTTACGGTCTTACCGTCATAGGGCGTTGTTTAAATAATTCCTACGTTATTACTGTGAGTATCTGTTGCATTGGGTTTTTTCCTTTTATTTGTTCAGAAGTATTTCCTTTTATTTTTTCTTGTGGAATGGTGGGATGATCTTAGTTGATAACGCATGTGTAAATTTGAACAGAGGCAGTTTCTGATGCAAACAGAGCAATTGAGCTGGATACTTCCATGGCCAAAGCATACCTACGTAAAGGGTGAGAGGACATTTACTTTTATGATCTTAAACATAAATGTGCTATATGCTGTGTAGATACGAAGTATTAGCGACTTTGCAAATGGTTGGAAACTTATATGGATTTCTTAATTATTATATTATTGTTCAATTGTTGCCTTTTATACCTTTCCTGTTTACAACTTCCATCTTACAAGGATTTTGTTTCTTTTTTAAGGACTGCCTGTTTAAAGCTGGAGGAGTTTCAGACTGCCAAGGCTGCCCTTGAAGCAGGTGCTTCCTTGGCACCTGGTGATGCACGGTTCTCCAATTTAATCAAGGAATGTGATCAACGCATTGCAGGTACTTATAGAATGGAATCTCATTTATCTACCCTTCTACTTAAATAGTGGTGAAGAATCTAATTGTCCAGCATATGAGTATAATTAGTATGTTTCATTTTTACATGTACACTTTATCGATTTTTAAGATTAATTTGCAATTTATGATTAATCAGAGGAACTTGGTGATCTGACAAAGCAACCAGTGGGCAATGTGGCACCAGTTGCTGCATCTCCTTCAGTATCAGCCAATTCTGCTGATGGAAAAAGTCATGAAAACAGTACTTTGTCCCATTAGGCGACAGTCACAACTCCTGCTAAACCAAAATTTAGGTACTTAATAGTCCCATTTTACCGTAATCATTGTCCTTGTGTAGTTTTATCTATAGGCTATATAATATAGAGAACTTTTTATGGTTCTGGACTTATTTGAAAATTTTGATCTTAATGATATGGTTATGCAGGCATGATTTTACTAGAAGCCAGAGGAAGTAGTTGTGACTATTTGCGAAGGGTGTACCAGAAAAATATGTGATTGTCGACTTCGGTGAACAGATTGTACGTTTTCATTCAAAAACTATGTTTTGTGCATGTATATCATGCTCATTCTTTTGTTAGGTCATCCCTATTTCAAGGAAAAGATCTTAAAATAATTCCACCTCCTTTGTAATGCAGCTAAGTGTTACAATTGATATCCCTGGTGAAGATGTGTACCATTTTCAGCCACGCTTATTTGGAAAGGTATCTCTTTGTTTGCCGATTTAGTGTCAACTCTTTTTGTTGCTGTCTTGTAACATAGGAAGTGATTGCCCCTTGATATGGATTTAAGTTGACTTGGGCAACTTTTGCTAATTATTCAGACGGGATTTAAGTGGGAAAATTGCACACTATAGTGTCCCATACGAACTATTTATTTTGAGACCCCATCTGCTTTCCCTGAGGTCAATTCATTCACTCACGAAACAGCTACAAAGTAAGAAAGCTTTTTGTTGCTTTTGATTTGTGTAATTTAATACTACTTTTTTTTTTTGTCTTTATGTCAGAGTATATAAAATAAATGGCTCTTTACTACTCAAGGACGCATGAGGAATTACATTACTTATGCCACCACTCTCCTCCAGGTCTGATTTTAATGTTTTATTAGACTATATAATAATTAATAAGTTTCTAATCCAAAGATAGCTACATTTTTAATCTTATTACCATGACTGGAATATGAACATGTATGATAGAAATTGATGGGTTAAAGCTTTCATCAGGCTTCTATATTTCTTCGGGATAAAGGGTCTAACGAGATTGTTCTTAAAGCTATGGGGAGAGCTATCAACAAGAATGTCATGATTCTTTGAACTATTTAAGGTACTTTTTTTTTTTTTTTTTTTTTTTCTCACTAGTCACAAATATTATCTAAGATGAATTTCCTTTTTCCAAAGAAGGATTGCTAGTCTCCATTAGAACACATCTATTGGATCAACTGATATTATCGACATGTGGGAGCGCCTTTGGAAGAAGGCCAAAAGAATTACTTCCCAATCTGATGAGTCATGCTCACCTCAAGCTCCTCGTCAAGGTAAAAACTTAAACCTCACTCTCTATTTTCTCAATTTTCAACTCGTCAAGTTACTATAAGGTTTTCTTTTTATGCACCAATTTTATGTAATTATTGTTTATGTCGTCGAGATATGGGAGTAGACAACAAATGCTCTATCTTTTTTTGGGGGGGCGGGGTCAAGTATTTAATTAATTGCATGAATTTAATTAGTATGATTGTTTTTCTGAGTTCATTATTTATTTTGTGATTTTTTTGGAATTAGATAGACTTTGTGGAGCGGCACTAGGATTTATATTGAGTGAAGCCATCGTCACTGATGCTTGTTATTGCATTTTTGAAGATTCGGGATTGTTTGGAAAATCGTATAGAAATTTGTAATATTTTTTGAAGTTATATATATGGTTCAATGAATATAATATTTTTTTCAGGCGTTTGCTTGTGTTTATTTTACTTGTCAAATGGTATGAAAAATTAGTAATTTTATTTGTTTCTATATGAAACCAGGTGCTGGTTCAGGGCAGGAAAAAAATTATATTTTACCGTATCAATACATTAGTAACGGTTGTAAACCGTTGTAAAGCAAAAAATAAATATTAAAGCATCTATCAATAATCGTTATAGATTAAAACATAACGTTTTTTAATGTTTTTAATCTCTGCGGTTGGTTAATAATTGTGAGTAATGACAATTACTAATCGTTATAGATTAAAACGGTTATAGCGTTTTTTAACCGTTAGTAATTGTTGGAACGGTTAATAACCGTTGCAAAGGGGTTGAAAAATTGCAACGCTTTTTAATCGTTTTTCCCGGTTAATAACCGTTGGAAAATTTTTCAAGCTTTTAACTTTTTTGATATGTGGCCATTTTCGGGTTCTTGATATACGAAGTTCGACATGGTCCAAGAGGTTAAGGTGGGGACTGTCTTCAAAATTGTCATCTCCAGTATTTGTTCCCTGTGCTGAGCATCCCTTGCTTCGTATTCTTTAGGACAGTGGTGCATCTTTTTCACTGTATTTTGATATACTTTAATTTCTTCTTATCCTATTATCAGTTGTTGAATACTATTTTTATATAGATTCTATAGGAAACTAAGCTTCTTTCTATTGTTGAACATACGAAAGATCCTATCGAGGTCATATTATGTTAAATTTGCAACTTTTTTGTTTTTGTTTTCCAAGTTTGGTATAGCTTTCTTCACTAATTTTTTTTTAATGTTCTTTCTCATGCCACTGAAGGAATTTAATATCCAGACTTGCACTTGGTGTTCGTGCCTTGAAGAATCATAGAAAAGTATAAGCTATTTGATGTGCATCCTTCTTAACGGAACAATCAATATGATGCATCTTTATCTTCTTAAACTACAACGGGAAAAAAAGAAAAAGAAAGATTTTTTTTAGTACCAGTGCTCGACACCTTCCCCACTTCTTCTTGACTAGGGCAGGAATATGTTTAATTGTTCCACTTAGAATTGGAACATTTTGTTCATCTTCAGTCGTTTTCAACCCCCTAATAGGTTGTCTACTCAAATCTAAGGGGCTATTTGTTTTTTTGGGTTAAGTTATAAGAGGGTCTTATAAGAGCATATGTTATAAGATGGTCTTATAAAGTGGTTTGTTTTTCATTTTAAGTTCCTCTTATAAGCATTTGTAAAAATAGAAAAAATAAATACATGACATCCTATAGATGGTTATTTGACAAATATAATCCTGCTTTACACCACATTTAACTTGAATAAATTAATTTAAAACAAGCGTATAGTTAGATTTTCGGTTTCAAATCAATTTTGATAATTAGAATATCAATTTTAGAAAACTATTTTAATTGGCGGTGGTGGTGGTAGTGGTCTTAATAGCACGGTGGTGGTGCGGTGGTGGTGATGATGGTGGTCTTGGTAGTGGTGGTGGTGGTGGTAGTGGTAGTGGTGGTGGTAGTGGTGGTGGTGGTGGCAGTGGTGGTGGTGGTGGCAGTAGAGGTGATGATATTAGTCTTAATAGCACGATGGTAGTGGAAGTGGTGGTGGCGGTAGTGGAAGTGGTGGTGGTCTTAATTAATAGCGATGGTGGTGGTAGTGATAGTCTTAATGAATGCGGTGGTGGTGGTGGTGGTGGAGGTGATGATGGTGGTGGTAGTGGCGGCAGTGGTAGTGGTGGTGGCTAAGACAATGGAGTTATTTGGAAAAGAAGATAATGAAAATGGAAGAAGAGAGAAATAAGACTAGGGGTATATGAACGGGGTGTTTGAGTCATTTTTCAAGTTATAAGACTTATAGAATTGAAGTAGATCCAATTTTTGTACTTATAGAATTGGAGCCTCTTATAAGACATTTCTAGTAGAATGTCTCTTATAAGAGGTAAAAAACAAACCAAAAAAATGTCCAAAATCACTAGGCCACATCTGATAAGAGGTTATAAGACCTCAAGGTCTTATAAGAGGCAAAAACAAATGGCCCCTAAGAGTATAAGGTTGCATTGTGCAAGAGTAAATAATTGATTGTGCGAGTAAATGATTGATGTACCAGAGTCTTTAAAATGGTTTGTGGCAGATAATTGTATATATGCATATATTATGACAATTTTTGTTTCTTTTTTTGACATCAATGATATGTGACATATTTATTGTCATATTGTTAAGTATGATAAAAACAATAACATATTAGGCAGTTATTATAACGGTTGGAAAGACATCTTTCTTATGACAATTGGAATGACATAGTACGACTTGTTTCAATGCCACATCAAATTTGGTCTCATATGACTCTAAATTGTTTGTAATGAAAATATCCACAACGTCGTATTAAATTCTCAATGTCATATTGGCGCTTTACTTCTAAAGGTTTCTAAAGTAACATACGTACCCTTTTCTCCAACACTAAGTCTAATTTAAATATCATTTGGAATGACATATACATATATTACACCATTTGTAATGATATTAGTACTAATATATCATTTGGAATGACATGTATATATATTACTCCATTTGTAATGACATAAAAACCAATATGCTATTTGGAATGATATGAACCTATACTACGCAGTTGTAATGACATAAGTACTCATATATCATTTGGAATGACATAGACCTATATTACGTCAATTGTATTAACATAAGAGCATCTCTAGGTGGTGGAGACAAATCCCCATAGTTTGTCTCCACCAATAAGAGTAGTCACTCACAAATCGTCCCCAACTCTAGGTGGTAGCAACCAAATTAAGTAAATAGTGGGACCCAATTTTATTTTAAAATTATTTTTTGTTAAAACTGGGCCCCAAGTTAGTTTTTAAATTATTTAATTAAAAATTAATTTGGCCAAAAAAGTGGCAATGGTTTGTATGTGATTCTCAATGTCATATTAGTGCTTTATTTCATAAAGTAACATATGTAGGCTTTTCTCCAGCACCAGTCTAATTTATATATTATTTGGAATGACATATACATATATTATGTCATTTGTAATGACATTAGTACTAATATATCATTTGGAATGACACACACACACACACACACACACACACATATATATATTACTCTATTTGTAATGACATAAGAACCCATATGTTATTTGGAATGATATAGATCTATACTACACAGTTGTAATGACATAAGTATCCATATATCTTTTGGAATGACATAGACCTATATTACGTCATTTGTAATAACGTCATAGACCTATATTTTACCGATATATTTAGTTCTTCATAAAATACCAATTTTATCGGGGAAAAAAAACATGATTTTTAACCAGTGAAGTGAGTTCCTCCAACCATGGAATTAATTCTTAGAATGTCAGTGCCGGTTAGCTCAATAACCAATATATTTCACGAAGTATCACAGTACTTTTTCTTGAGTTTCTTCCTCAGTTTAATTCTTTCCTATGGTTTAAACTTTAGAATGTCACTTGTAAGATTGTTTTTTGACATAATCACCAAACATATTATGTAATCCCTAAAGCCTAAAATTCCCTCCCTTAGAGTCTAACGAGATCTACAGCTTATATTGTCAATCACTAACATTACCACATTAAAAAATATTCACCTCTAATTCCCAGTCTAACCTATTTTGAAATTATCTCATCGAAATCCATTCACTTGTATAGCTTCGCTCTCTACACTCCATTTTTCATTTTTTAGTATCTTATATTTAAAAGCTTTCTTATGCCTTACTCTTTTAGTCCTTTTGGAAGACTAAGATTTTGCAACTTTTTTACTAAAGAGAACAACAACAAAGACATTCATTTTTCTAGTGATTTCTGCTGAACCTGCATCATTTCTTCGCATTTATATATTTTCAAAAATTCAATGCTTTGTCATTCCTTTTTAAAGATCCAAACTTCGCATCTTCATCCCTTGTTTTTTTGGAATCAATAAAAAATTACCAATCAAGTCACGTTATATAGACAATTACATTACGACCCACCAAAGTAGAAGATGTATATTACGCTAAGATCTATCCAAGTAAACACATTGACGTAATCTATTGACAGTTTCTATTGTTTCCAAGAATCCTAGGACACGTGCTCAGAATCATTCAAGCACCCGGTATTACTAGGGCCAATTGTAAATGTGTAAGGATGTTGAGGCTGCCACCAAACTTCAGTAAAACTGTACAACATACATATTGAATATACCTGTATGGCGCGAATTTGAAATACCCTGGATGCATATGGAAGTGAACGGAGAAGAACCAGCAAAAGCTGAACGTGTTCAAATCGATGACCATGATCATAAATATTTAACCCATCATCTGTTGTAGAAGCATTTATCTGAAAGAAATCATATGGGGATCAATTGGTATAATTATAATCAAATGGAGACCTAAAACAAACAACTCTTAATTCCTAACAGATGTTCACATGCATATTATCAATCAAACATGTACGAAATCATGTGAAGATGTATATGTGCACAGGCAAGATCTCTGTGAGTGTGTGTGTGTGTGTGTGAGAGAGAGAGAGCGAGAGAGTTGTTCATCAAATCTGCAAAGCCTAAAGTTGTTGGCTTTCTCTATTTCAAGAGTAATTAGTATGATGGCTAATTATCTTGCAAAAGCAGATTCTTCTTCTCAACTGGACGACTCTTTTTCTCTTTATCAATAAAAAAATTCAATTCAATCCCACAGAATTTTAAAATTACATCTTTCACTTTTGATGTGCCGTAGTAATGAGATGCTACAAGGCCATCAAGCGTACACCCTTTACGCAACAATCATATCCCAATTACAATTAGAGCCAATTGTAATTTACTCCTTGGAAACACGAAGATATGCACGCTCACTCAAACAAAAACACACACACACAAAAAAAAAAAAAAACAAACAAACAAACAAACAAACGCGCACACACTACTTGTGCAAATCCATCTCCCTTTGTTCAAAAACTCATATTTCTTTCGTCAAGTTTGGATATCTTCATTTCTTGTGTAGTATATATATATAATAGACCGCCTAGGCTGCCCTCCTCGGAACGACTACCTCCTAGCGCTTTTTAGAACACTGGAAATAACTATGTACAACCTTAGGTCCAGTAACAATAAAATAACTGTGTAAAGTGTTTGTTCCATCCAATTCATTGACAAAAGAAAACCATACGACAAACTAGAAAACTAGCAGTAGCCATACCGATGCAGCCAAAAGAGCCATGCAGACATTAGTTGTCATAAGCCTACGTGGTGCCGCATGAAGAGCTTTTTGCAAGGCAAAAAGTAGCAGAGAAAGCTTATCATCAAACATCGTTCCATCTCCATCATGCAGTCCATTACCCAGAATGCTACTTGTCATATTTGATGGAGTATGTGCACCAAATTTCAAATGCCCTGCTGCCACTAATGCACCTAATAGACTGATGATCCGAACAACAATGCCATAGCCATTGTCAATATTATAGACATTGTTTCGAGCACTGTCAGCAGTTATTGAGAAACTTATACCACCCAAATTCTTTACAAGTAAATTCTCAGACACAGACGTTCTTCTATCAATACTATTGCGGATGGAAGCATCAATGGAGTTGCCACCACTACCAGACAATTGTAATTCAAAGGCTTCTCCATCAGAAACAGATTCGTTTCCCTCAACTGCTACTAAAGCTTCATTGTGACTTATTTCATCCATGATACCAGTAACATCAACAGATCCTTGAAGAAACTCATTTTTCTCATTCTTAACAATAGAGTTTTCAGTATTACTGTTGTCACCAGCTTTTGCTTCTCTTTGCAGAAGGACAAAAAGTGTTTCTATCCCTCCTCAAGATAGAAACGGTTCAGCAAATGTGTGAGCCCTCGATGTATTTGGTTGAACCACCAGCCTGTAGATTAAATGCAAAACCTTCACAACCTGGAAAAGCAAAATTATTAGGCATATGATCTATATCAGATTACATTGATTCCCGAAGAACACATCTCAATAAATAAAACCTAAAGCATGAGCTCTCGAACAAATTTTACAATCCTACCCTGATGGGCGAAAAAACCTTTTAACTGTGTGCATGCTGCAGAAAGCGGGAGATTGTAGCATGGTTGTCCATGCAAAACTTTTGCTTTGGGATCATTATGAAAGTTCCGAGTTCTAACATTGGCAACTTTTGCTTCATTATAAAAGTATAAGTTAATTTACTCCCATATGTTTTAGCGTTCTTGAATACCAACATGTTTTTCATATAGTAGTATCACTACCCCCCTCATCTTTAGTCAATTTAGACCTCTTTCTTTTCATTTCCATTGCTGCCTACTCTTCAACAAACAAAATACCAAAAATCGGAAAGGTTAATATAATCCGTTGTTATCATTTATTCGCATTCATCCACTGATGCTTGAGCAAAATCAGAGAAATGATACTAGTTACAGAAAAAACAGAGGATTGTATCAAATTCTGAAACACTTTAAAAAGTGTTGCAAGTTTCAAGGTCATTCGTATCTAGGATCATGATTATTGACATAGAATAATCCATAGGTCATTGCCACTTTAGCCACAGAAATCATATAGAATTGAGTCATAAAAATTCATGTGAAATTACTCTTTGACATTCATCTATCCATCCATAACAGTAACGAACTCTGGTTAACATGACACACTCGTAAAGCCCTCGTGAGATGAGCCAAGAGCTGCTTTTAGCAAACAAGATGATTGCACCAAGAACATTATCCTCCAAAAAAAGCTCAGTTTAACAAGTTCACGATAGGAAAGGAGGAGGGCAGATTTATAAAGCTACAGTCTGTATCATCTTGAATCTCATACAATGTGCTTAGTGAAATGGACCACTCTTTATTTCTGTCTGAGGGATAAAAACTATTTTTTGTGAGGACACTCTTAGGGATGAGAAATACTCCACCATAAAGTAGCCTCGCGCTAATCCATGTGAGTACCAAGAGTGAGTGTGTGGATTTGGGTGTTTGTGCATGTGTATCAGTTATTGTTTATTAACAGCGCCATCTTTGGAAAACACCGAACAAAATAAACTCATGCGGCCCAAGTTGAGATAACTCAAGTTTGGTGAAGATAAATCTCCTTCATATATAATACACCCTCATAGTATACAACAGTTCCAACAATTCTGGCCATATCAAATGTGAATTGCAAACACTAAAAGTTATAGGTTGTTCTCTCATAGATTCAACATGGTTAGAATAAACAATAAAGTGACTTTTTGGGAGCATGACCTCAGTTGTTTTATCATAAATTCATCAAAATCAACCTTGATGCATTTCCACGTTGATCATAGAAAAGTAACAATAGTAAGAATACACTACGTAAATTATTAGATATTGCACCTGATTAGGCTGTAGACAGTCAACTAAAAACCCGATCAAACAACGAACATCATCTGGTGCAACTGAAGGAGCTGCTCCTCCCACTAAGAGTTCAATAACCACTAAGAGCTCATCGACTAATGCATTTACTTCACCAACTGGTCTTGGTGTCTCCTGCAGTGAAAACGTATTGACAAAGTCTTTTTCTCGAATGACCCAATAGCATCTTCTGCAACTATCAAGAAGCATCTGCACAGCATTAGCATCTCGCATGACTGATGACTCGGTAAATACCATGTCAGCGAGGGAAGATAGGAGCTTCTTCTGTAGTCCATAGTTGCATAAGCTCCACATTTTCAAATCCAGTAGTAAAGTACTAAAAAACTGCACTTTGAGTGCATAATTATTCTTCTGAGATTGACAGAGGGAAACAATAGCTGCAACTAGTTCCTCATCTCCAACTCCATTTTGCTTTCCAAGATCTAAAGAAGACAGAGTCTGCAATAAATAATCTAAGATTCTCAACAAAACGTCAGGCCCCCTTGTGCAACGCAACTCTTCATTATTTCCAGGATATTGTATGGCCATGGAAATAATTCTAAATATTGAAGCAGAAAGAGTTGCCGTAGCAGAAGACAATGGAAAAGACCCCTGTAGGGGTTCCAAGCTATCTTCCTGCACATTGCTTACTGCCAGAGGAAGCAACGACATGGATCCACCATAAGCCAAGGCCCACAGAGCTTCAGTTGGGCACATTCGAGTGGCAACGTGAACTTGCCCAAGAACCTCAGCAGGTCTTCTGTGTTCCTAATATAAGAAAAAAGAAAATGAAACCATTTACATTGGAAAATTAATTCTACAAACCATTTACAAAAATAACAAACCATCCCAAAATTCTCTAAGTATTATAATAAGAAAATGTATATATTAAGCGACTCAAGAAAAAATTAACAAAATAAAAAATAATCATAATGACAATAATAGTAAGGGACTGTCTATGAAGTAAACCCATCCATCAGCACTACATGCCATTACAGGCATGAGTAGAAGACAAGTTGCCTCAACTAACAAGCATTAAAAGAAATAATTAACAATTTATTCCAACAGAAACCTTTTTTTTTTTAATCTGATTAGTATCTATTAATCTGTACCATTTTCAGTTGGATTCTACGACTTCAATACTCAACACATATTCACAGAACCTTTCTTCCCAACTTCACATAATAATTTGTTTAGTTTCTTCTGTTAATTTCAACCAGTTGTATATCATCATGTGTCCCTCTATTATAATTCGTTTTTGTTAAGTTCAAAGATACAGTGAGATTCAATTCCAGAATACAGCTTCAGTCCATAAGTTGATTTGCATTAAGAATACTATTCTCAAAGACAATTGTGATAACAAACTATCTGTCCGAACAACTGTACTTATGTTAACTTCCTGCAAAACTTAAAAATAGCAATAAAAAGACAAACTAATAAAAGAAATTTCATATTGTGACTTCTAGATCTGATTCTCACAAAGATTTTTTTAGTTTTCGCACAGATGTATCTTTCCAGTAATAGTTATACTTCTATTTTCTTTTCTTTTTTCTGATTGATCTTTCCAATAATGGTTGCATACTTGCATTCCATTTATCCAAATAAAGTGAAGTTATATATCAAACAGGCCTGCAGCATGAGCATTGCAAATGGATCCCTTAGTATTGAATTACCAAGAGTTCATTAAAAGCAACAGTCCTGCTCCATATAAAAACCACATGGCTAGAAAAAGAAAAAGAAAAGAAAATAATATATATAACGGAAGGTTCTAGGGGCATATATCATAAAAACAAGTAAGCAAACTCATAATCGTTAGGGTATTTTAAAGTTTTAGATTAGGATAAGTTTGTGTAGATATGATCTCCTCACTATTTTAAACATTTTCACAAAAAAATCAAAGTATTTGGGAATTTCTGACCTTGCGAAATATAGCATCAATTATCTTGAAAATGTACGGTTCTTGATTTGTTGACTACATTCAATGGCGATAGAAGTTTTCGATTTAAATTAATTTTTGTGACAATGTTTTAAGTGGTTGGAAGGCCTTAACGCTCATGAGTTTGTTTACGTGTTTTTATAATATATATCCACAGAACCCTCCCCATATATATATATATATATATATATATATATATATATATATATATATATATATATACATCCAATAATAATCCATAACTAAATTTAACTGTAAGAAGTCATAAAAATGATTCTGGAGGACCACAGTAACAAGTGTATACTACGTCATTCAGGTTCCTGTTAATAGAAACAGCTGGATCTATCCACAACTGGTAATTGATGATTGTTAGTGTACGTTATAAGCTTCCCACTATATAACAAGTGAATTATCAAATTGTGTTTTCAACTAGTCTTTTCAGAACTAATTTGCACTCTTCCATGATTCAACTCAGCTACTTATCCAAAATGTATATCTAGGATGTAATATAATATGCTTCTAAACAATTATCCATCAACCAAATACACAATGAAAATACTTTGTATAAAAAGATGAGACTTTCAAATCCAACTTAAAAGGACATTCCAACAACTTCCAGAAAAAAAAAAATATAACATTCCAGCTTCCAACAACATTCCAATAACTACAGACCAATGCTTAGTAGATAAGACGTGGAAAACAACAAAAGGAATTTCAAGCATTTAAACGGGGACCTTTAGACAGGCAATTCCAAGATTGGTTTGAGAATGGAATGCCCTAATATTCAAAATTTGATGTACTGCATTTTGGGGGTCTTGGGTTTCTGTTCCTTGATATCTTCCTAAAAGTAGAATGAATTGGAGTCTGAATACTCTCCTATTCGGGTGATGTAAATTAAGTTCACATCAAAAAAATTACATGTTTCCAATCAAAATTAGAGGAAAAAAAAATAAATTAATAAAAATAATAGATTAGATATGCCATGCAAAAACCTCAATGAAATTCGAAACTCTCCACTTCCTCTCTTTGGTGTCACATATGTTGCTTCTCTACTTATAGAATTGAATAGAAAATATTTAAGCGCTTGTGGTATACTGAGAAAAACATAAATTCCACCCTCAGAAAAACGTTCATATCAAGGAATGTTTGCGGTTTATATGAAGGAATGGCATAACAGATGAAGCCGTAAAGGGATCAGAAGGGGATGAAATGCTAACAATTGTCTAAAATTAATTAGATTAATGTGGACAAGTCAAATTAAGAGAAAGAAAGAAGAAATATGTAAGTGAACCTGCAGCACCAGAAGGGGAAGCATCTGGACAGAAATGACCACTAAGCAACTTAGGGTGATAAAGAAGGTGCAAGCTTCCTCCGAGTTCTGTATCCAAAAATGCACTTTCTTCTGCCAAACTCCGTACATGGTCATTGGATGCTAGCCATGGCAAGCCAGCTCCATTACCAAAAGAAGGAAGTACATCTCCTCCTCTAGAAGCCAGGCGAGCCATCCTTTCAGGGCCAATTATCTCCTTGAAAATATAAATAGGCCCCATCTCAGCAAATAGTGGGCATTGACGCTGGCGCCGCTGCAAACCAGCCATTGTTGGAGGAGGATTTGTCCCAAAGCAACAAAATGCTAGAGGCTTGGATATCCGTGGGAAATCAAATGGACGACTTTCATACAAAGAACCATCAATATACAATCTCAGCTCACTTTCTGCTTTCCCTAGCAAACTCTGCTTGCAAGTGTGTTCAAGTCCAATAAAATAACAGTGCTGTGGCTTGAATGCATGAGTGAAATGCAAGGAAGCCTTCTTTCCCTTGCCACTACCACATTCAACTACCAAAAAATGAGCATGAAAATAAGCCTCTATCCCTTGATTATCAGCAGATAGAAAAATGAACAGCCGAGGCATGTGAGTTGTACCTTCACCAGCAAGCGCACTTGCAGCAGCGGCAGCCGACATGGCCGAGGATTTTCCAGACGTGGCTGCAGTAGCTGCTGCGATTTCTACAGCAGCTGTGGCTGTATTTAGAGTATCAGCAAATGATTCTATGTAAATCCATGTTGCAAATGCATAGCCATTAGTGAATGGCCAGCGACTCTCACCAGGACCTAGTAAGCCAGAGCTTTCACCATCAAACTCAAGCGTGCTTGCTGGACCTCTGCTTTCCTTTCCACCCATGGCTTTCTCCAAAGAAAGCAATACACGGTTAGCTCAGACTGTCGTCATTGTTCTCGTAATAACCTGAAGCCACCTAGAGGGAAAAAAATCACAATGAATTACAAGCCATCTTAGACAGGACTCTTGTCATGCCCCAAATTTTGGCATGCCTGAATACCAAAGACACATGGCATCTACAGTCATTACGAAACTCTGAACGTGATACGGGCCAACCAAGCAAAACCCAAACTATACAAAGACAGCAAAATCCTACAAAATTTTTGACAAAATCTCCTTTGTATTTTCGACATTTCATAAATTTAAATCTTGTCATAACCTGGAAATCATAACAATATATATCTCATTGCTCAACCTAGCTACTTAACCATCTCAACGAATGCCAAAACAGTTAAGTAACTCTTACGCCTCAAGACAATTTAGTTCCTTCCCTCGGAAGGCATTAGTTTCTCTAGCGCGTCTAAAATCTACTAAAAACATTATATAACTTACATCAGGACAGTTAGTTCCTCTATATAGTGTGAGGCGTCCTTTTTTTTTCAAAATTAATCAACAAATAAAATAGATTTACTTTGTTCAAAAATCTTTATATGGTAATCCACCCCTACAAGATTTACCTTGTTCAAGAATTTGTTTCCACAACCTATGGCTTCCAGCTCTCTGAAAAAACCCATCTCCATCACTATGATGAAAGCATGCATAAACATATTTTATTCCTGAACATCTGCATATATCATCTATAATTCTATATAAATGATAGCCTATACATCATGGACTCATGGTGCATGTTCTAAACAAAATATCAATCGTGCCATTACTTTATATAGCTAGAGAGCGAAAAATATCCATTCAACAAGATATGATGCTGCATTTCAATTCTCATTGCTATGAGAGTAAGACTTGAACTTTGAAACTTAAAACCACTGCTAACGCCCTCGTATGGCCATATCAATTACCACTCCAACTATGTATAAACTCAGTATCAGATTGACATTCTTGAGACCACAAAATTACCTCCAAACATTAGTAAAGTATGTCTTAGATGCCTGATATTAAAATTTTCATATCACCTTTTTTCTAGGAACAGCTTCTATAATCAGATCGTAATACATAGACACGGAAGTAATCATTCTTAAAAAATAAGATAAATATCATTAGTCAAGGTTGAAAGTTGAAACAAAGTCCTACTTCAAGTGCATCTAATTCAACAGCTCTTTGTGCTGCTTCAGCTTGTTGTCTGTCAGACCGAGCACAAGCATCGAGCTCTCATTCTAAACTCTCCACCCACCCTTTGTTCAAGTACCTACAATGTTTCTATTAATTAATAAAATCAACTAATTACACAAAAATTAATCAATTAATACCTTGATAGTTTGAGCTTGTTGAGAGTTGAATGATGCTTTAGAAGAAGTCTTGTCGTCAACGAACACAACATTTTTCATGAGTACCCTTTGTACTCGTGTGTCAAGATTAGATCCCATTTCAGTTAAATTCACTATTGCCATTCAAGGAGTTGAGGTGAAGAGAGAGAGAGAGTAAAGGTTAACCGTACTCCATGCCCGGAAACATAATGACCCGGTCTCTAAATTTTGAGTGGGAAACTGAAATTTGGGCGGCATTCTTAAATTTTTCACTGAGATACCAGCGGGAAAAAATTAGTTGGCAACAATCACCTTGGAAACTAGGGGGTGTCACAAAACCATTTACACGGACCGAACCGAACCGCATGAGTTAGGTCGGTTCGGTCAATAGTTTTTAGAATTATAAATCGAAAATAACCGAACTGAACCATATTACTACCAAAATTACTAGAACCATATATCTATCTAATAAGATAGGGTGTTTTTTTTCGCTACAGGACAAAACTATAATAAAGGACGGTCGGGATCATTTCTATCACCATTCTACGGCTACTGAGTAGTGATTAATCTCGAGATACGAGTTCTAATTAGAATTTTGAAACAGGAAACTGCCGGGACGGATCCCATTTGGTTTTTATGGGCTTTTCGCACACAAGTCACGGGTTCGAGCCCAGAGAACACTAACGAGTTTCGGTTTTTTTTTTATTCAAATCTTCTTAAAACACACAGTCAACTCCACTACTTACCCTCCACTCCGTCACCATCAAAAAAAAAAAAAAAAACCCTCCACTCCAAAAGTGAGTATCATGCAGCATGCAGGCCGGTATCAGTTTTATATACTTAATTAAATAAAGTTTAGCTCAACAGCTCACAAAAGTTTTAGTCAACATTAGTTAAGAGTTTGAGACCATACTAATTTCTTTCACTCAAAAGACATCACTTTCTATAAATTTTCACTTCAGCAATTTAAAACAATGTTATTAAAATGTCTCAAATATCAATGTGAGTTTGCTATCTCAGTTTTTACAATTGTTTATCACTTAAGGATTTTCGATGTCAAGCAAGCTATTGAAGGGTTGATGAAGAGGCAAGCTATTGAAGAGTTGATGAAGACCAGCAGTGGTATGTGTTTGCGCAGTCCTCTGAGATTGTTGATCATTTTTTTTTCCGCTAAACTCGGGATTGTTGATCACACCATCTCGATAATCAAAGCTTTTTCTTAGCTATATGCCTATAGGGGCTCGGCACCACAAATCTGTTGGCAAGCTCAAGTCCGGTTTGAGCCACATTTAAATAACTCATATGACTTATTAACTTCGGTTCATGCCTATGTAAGCCATTTGAATGTGGGAAATTGGGAATTATTCAAATCTGAGATAAAAACATAGAATGGAATCTTATTTGTTAGTTGATTTTGGTGGGAGCGTTTCCCATTACTTTCATACTAACCCTAATCACCTTCCTTCATTCGACGAGCGGTGTGTTTAAGAAACATGTTAGTATATTTTCTACATTCAATCGACCCTTTTACAATATTCTTGATTGATTAAAATGCATATTTTTAATATTTATTCTCTCTTTTTTTTTCCAATGTTTAAACTCCTCAGAAGCGTGGCGAGATTACAGTTAATTTGTAACACAAAGTCAATGTATACTAAAAGCTGAATAATAGACTTAATTAAATTAGAATTTTATATGTTAATTCCTAAATATATATGAAAGTCAATGTATTTCAGTGTTTTTCAATTAGGTGTTCTACTATTTACTACTTTGAGTCTTAGCCGTGCTCTTTGATTAGAGCTCGTTTTGATTCTCTAACTGCGTGTTTCCAAATTTTGTGAATCCTCAAGATAAGGGTTGAATTTAATTGTTGGAATATGACATTAACGGAACGAATCCCACTTTTTTTGGCGTTTCTTTCACACCAAGTCACGGGCTCGAGTTAGAGCCCATCATCAATTTCATTTTTGGGCACTCCTTTTTGCCCTCGGTTGGACAATGAGTGATATAACTAACAATAGTAAGGGGTCTCGATATGATTTAGTTGGACCCTTCTAGAGGGCATCGATATTCTTGGGTTTGGATGATAGTAGGATTTGTAGGTGGGATAAAGCGTGATCGAAAAGATATGATTTAGAATCTCTTCATGAAGTGAGAGTACATCCGTCGGACATCAGTTTTTCTAGAGGGGCCGAACTTTCGAATGATTTTTATTTTTTCCATTATTGGTGGTGGTTCAATTGTGGTTGGATCTCTTGGTGGTAAAATTAGATTGTATTTGCCATTCTTGGTGGTGGTTGATTATTGTCATGAGTGCCGTCGGCATGGGCATCAACTAGTATATATATAGGGGTGGGATAGAGGCACATTCATTTGTAGCCATGCAGGGCATGATGAATCCACACCATCAATGCGGGCCAATCAACGGACATAGTCTATTCTAAATTACCAAATCGAAATAAATGAAATTTCAGAAAAACAAATTTTGCTAAACTAAAAACCACGAAATAAACAAAAAATCGATCGAACCTTCTTCTCCAAAATTAGATCGATAATTTTTCTCTCCTCTCCAAAATTCGAGTGGGTTCTCTCTTTTCGTGTACTTTTTAGATTCGAGGTAATTTCTCTATTTCTCATTGCCACATCGAGGTGGGTTGGTATATTTTACATTTTTAGCTTAATCCATGAGTTGTTTGTTTGTTTGTTGATTTGCATGTTAGTATTGTGTGTTAGATCAGAATTTGAATATGTTTTGATAGATTTTCAAATTTTGGAATCTGATTTGGATGTTTTAGCTTAAACTGCCTTAGGTAGGCCAAGATATAAAAATCCTATTTTATTTTTGCAGCTGCATTAGATTAAGAGCTGTCATCATTCACGTTCAATTGGTATTCCAAGAGAACTCCATTATCTCTTTAATTGCCAATAATGTAACTCTTGAACCTTATGTCTCTCTAATTTCTTTGATTTTTGTTTACTTTACACTTGCATTGGCTAATATTGTCATTCGATCCTTTCGAGTCGACACGCATCATATCATTATATTTCTATACTTCTATAGTTACCATCACCATTTTATCACATACACTGTAATCATGTCTAATATTTGGCTTATAGAGGACCCGAGAGAAAGAATATCCACATAGCTTAGATCATATGATACATCAATCATTTGAACATGATGTGATGTTGGCGTGTTGATTTCTATATGACATTTTTTGTTAATTTTCTTTGCAATGGTATGATCGGGCTCGGTGAAAATTTATTTAATTTTCAACACTTTTTAAGATTATTTCTTCTTCTATGAAAGTTCGAAACTTTGTTTTCTCATTTTCCCTTTTAAAGTTCAATGCACACATTATTCCTTATGCAATTAGATAATCGATGGGTGGAATCTGATTTGCTTGAAGGTGAAAGCACTAAAAAGAAAGGCATCAATAAAGCAAACTATGCTAGAAAATATGCCCCTCCATTTTGTGAGATTTGGTTTATCAACAAAGGAAATCATGCAGACGAGGGAGGCTTCGAAAAATTTGATTTGTGTTTATAACTTCATTTCGATCCGAAAGCAAGGCAAGAAAGGGGTTAGGGTCAATATCATCTCCTAATGATAGGTCTAATTACGTACTTTACCCCACCTTTCCTCGATATAACTCTTGTCCACCTAGTGGAGCTCGAACTTGGTTGAGTGTCTTGTGTTAGATCAGAATTTGATATGTTTTGAGAACTGGCTTTATCTGGCGATGGATCTAGTTTTCACGGAGAGAGTTTCAAAGACTGCATCAAGTTCAAATAGTTTAACCGGCATCATTGCGTGGTATGCCTCGGCGGAATTGAAATGTTACGAGAGATCGGTTCGATTTGTTAGAGGGAGAAAGCTTTTATAATCGGATGTTAAATTCACGGGTATGAAGCTGCGACAACAAAAAGGAAGCTTTTTCGAGCTCTTTAAAGCGTAGAAGATTAGAACATGAAGTTTGTGGAAGCTATAAATAAGGTTGTCTTCTCAAAGGAAATTTAACATTTATAGAGAGTGGCTTCCGCGAGGCTTTGGTATTTTTCACCGAATCTAGCTAGATTAAGAGCTGCCATCCTTCACGTACAGTGGTATTCTTTCTAGTCTGAGAGTCATGTTTATGTTAAGGGGGCCCTTATGTTAAATGGAACCTGTCAAAACTTTGTTCTGTGAAGTTTATTTTGAAGTTCATTTTGGAACCTGTCAGAAATTTTCATTTTTTCTGTGAAGTTCATTTTTTCTGCCAGAAATCTTTGCCCGTCAGGCTGTATGTTAATGAAACTTGTGAAGCTATGTGTTCCCTATATGCAGATGGAGCCACATAAGTTATGTCCATGTACATGCAGACGGAGCCACATAAGGACAAGAACTGGGCGAAATGTTAGGCAAAAAATTGGGAGAAATCAAATGATGTGCCTCCTGAATAATCTTAAAACATTCAAATCTATATTCAGAATAATAGGAAACAATATAAAACTCTATCACCAGTAAAATGACTGACCACATGTCAAATAATCCAAAAAACAACTCTTACAATTAATACCCACCAACAGCAGTTCAATAGGATTATATCAAGTTTGGTAATCGGCTTAAATCAAGCTAGTCTAATAGCATCCCAAAACAACAGAGCAAAACTAATTAAAACAAGCTAGTCTATATCGAGTTGTACTCCTTTCTCTAATAGCATCCCAATGACCTTTCTCTTCACAAAGATATTTGCCATGAAAACTTGCAGAAGTACTTTGCATGCTGACTAACTTCCATCTTCTTAATCTGCTTTCGCAAACTTGCACCATAACGGGCACCATATTTCCCGACGATACCTGCCTTCTTTGCCCGCTTAGTCATTGTTAGAGATGGAGGCTAGGTTTTTTTTTTTTTTTTTTTGCAGAGTTTTGTTTTTTTTCTGCTGGAGATGGAGGGTAGTCATAATGGACTTATGGTAGCTCTTATATCGACTGAGTATAGCTGCAGCTGATCAGATAGTCTTCCTTCACAATGGGATCAGCTACTGATATGCAAAAATCTGATAGGCAAAAATCTGGGTAATAACACAGCTACTGGCCTGAAAATCTGATATGCAAAAATGTATGAGTAGAGTCAGATGCTACTGGCAGATGGGTCACGGCAGACCAATGAAGGTTCTATGCTGAAAGCTCAAAGGAAGATTTGAAATGAGTAAAAGCAAAATTACAATGATTTAAATACTTGAAGGCATTAAATAGAGAAGTCGATGTGGTAATGAGAAATAGAGAAATTACCTCAAGCGAAAAGAACACCGCGGTCGAAAAAAGAGAACCCACTCGTGAATTTTGGAGAAATATAATAACTACCCAGAAGCATAACAACATAAGCCATAGATGTTGAGAAACAAAAACATTTGAAGTAGATAAAAACAACCCCAACATCAGAAAATATGATACAGCCCCACCGTCCCCACATAATCAAAATCAGAAAAGAAGCATTGATGAAGTAAACCCCAAACACCCATCAGCATAGCAAGATGACAGATAGAGTTGCTACTTCAACAATGGAGAACCAGATAACTAGTCCATACAACTCTTTTTTATGAATAATTCAGATATTCACATCAATTCTAGTTCAAATAACTTCTTTTCGCGGTATATAAAATATTCAAGGCAATAGATATGAAACAACATCACTTAGACTGCACTGCAAGTCTTCAGGATGGTTGTATAAGAACCAAAAAAAAGGGTTTTTTTTTTTTCCGACGGGGAGGTTAAAAAGATTAGTAAGTGTATAACTATTCTCATTTAAGATCGATCGATAGAGTTTAGATTAATAATGTGATCTGAATCAACACTAAAGCCTAGGTGATCAAGACAATCGACTTTCAAGAAATGTTAAGTGGTCATAGAGTCATCGGCCAGGGTTTTATCTTGTAGAGAAGCAAACTTATATCAATGAGTTAAGCCACACACACTCTTTGGCGAGAAAAATCAAATTCCCCTTCAGTTGGGTTTCATGTTAAAAAATCATTAATGAGCCATTAACCAACCAATCGGTTACAAAAGCGTTATCACTTAGTTAAGTTAAACGCTAAATTGTCTCACTACATATATGAATTTTCCATGGCCTACAAACAAGCTATCTTGATACAAAATCTTGATACAACCAAACAAGCATGTGTATTTGCTAAACCCGCACATGACCCTAATAGCATGTAACTTGTGTAGAATAATGCCACTTATAATGTTCATAATAATAATTATATAAGCAGCCTATGAAGCTAGATTATCAACATTTCAAAGTGACATCAAGGACATATCACATAGGTTTGATCGAGATTCTCACTTATTACCGCCAAACTAGCAAATTCATAACAATCATATGTCCTCACAAAGCACATAACAATCATCATTATATAGAGGGGACACAACACAACATTCCTTTACAAGCCTAACAATGAAAAAATGAAATACCTCATTGATAGCAAGCACTTGTCCATTGCTCTTCTTAACCTTCTTGACTTCCTCAAGAAATACCTATAAAACCAACCAAACCAAAACAACAAAACATATCGGATCATCAAAAAAAAAAAAAAAAAAATGATGATGATGATGATCATAGTTAGATTGGTTACGAACTTGGATTTGTACGAACTTCATTAGTAGCCCAAAGCTTCATCCACGAAAATCTTAGGGTGCTCCTCCGATTAGGTTGGAAGAGCTCTCCCCACCACGATCTTGATGAAACGCACAACACCATGAAACACCCATTTCTCAAAATGAAGAAAATAACATTACATGATAGAATGAAAAAAAAAAAAACTTACCACGAAGGTAACCATTTCCATCACGAGAGTTTAGATACAACAAAAACCTTGAATCACATAAAAGGAACTCCCAAACAGAGATATATTAGACAATAAAACACAAAAATATTATGATATATGAAGAAACCTTCGGATCGGTCTCAATTTTGAAAATTTAGGTGTTTAAGATGGGTTGTGTGCATTCACTGTTCCGAAATTTCATTAATTTCGTTTTGATACTTGAGAATTGAGATGGTCGAGATAGTCCGTTGGATTGGAGATAGATTGGTGGTGTGGATTCACTGTGCCCACAATGTGGCTACAGTGAATGTGCCTCTATCCTACCCCATATCTATATCTTAATATTAAAGCTCCCGCAAGGGGTATTTTTCGAGCTCTATTAAAATTCCACGTCATCTCCTATTAAAACGAGAATTTCTCTCCTATTTGAAAAACGGGAATTTCTCTTCTATTATAACGACGAGAATTCCTTTTCTATTAAACAAATTCTAGCACTTCTAATTAAACCGGGAATTATTCTCCTATTAAAATGGGAATTCCTCCACCATTGAAAAGGGAAAATCTAGCATATCTAATTAAAATGTGAATTATTTTTTTATTAAAACAAAGATCTCTCTCCCAATTGAAAAAACGGTTTTTTAAAACTTAATTAAAACAATTTGTTGGAAAATTAAAACGGGTTAGCGATTAAAACCGAAGTCCCAATTTTCTAAAAAAAATCTAAATATTTTCAAAAGAGTTAGTGCGTATGCACGGGCATACAAGCTAGTATATATATATATATATATATATATATATATATATATATATATACACGCACTTACAAGCTATTTGATTATTCTTCCATAATATTGGTTTGGTTACGGTTAAAGACAGTTAACCAATAAAATTATTAGTTTGGGTCAATTTTTGGTTTTGTAAAATACATTGGTTTAGTTGTAGATCGGTTAACGATAAGGTGTTGGTTTGGTTGCGGGCCAGTTAGCCATTAGCCATAAGGTGTATCTTGTAATACCTAAACCGATTAGGGCGGTTCAGATAACGGTTTCAACCCAAAACCGAACCGAACCGACCCATGCCACACCACTCTTGGAAACAATATATGAGGCGGTAGGGTTGGTCATCGAGTTGAGTTGTTCATGAGTAACTCGAGCTTGCCTTGTCGAAGGCTCGACTCAAACTCGCTCATTCAATAATATGAGTCGAGTTTGAGCACAATTTTAAACTCGATCGAGACGCTCGCGAGGTAGTTGTAGTTCACACTTTACATAGTTATTATGTTAACACTTATTTGGGATAGTTATTTATGTTAGTATGTTGGATTATAATTACTCAACACATATTGATTGTATTTATAATGTGCACACCTTGAAATAGTTGTTTGATAATGGTTATTATGGTAGCAGTGAATTGTAGTTGTATTTTAGTATTTTATTTAGATGAGTTTAGCAAGTTATTTTGGTCTTGAAGTAAAATTTAGAATCTATTTGTGCTCAATTATCTCTAGTTTGTGGTTGAAGTCGAGCCTATACATAATACAAGTCAAATCAAACTCTAGAGCCTATGATCGAATTCAAATTTGTAGTCTAGAAGAATAGGAATCTAGACTCATTGAGCTACTCGAATACTCGATAAGTCGAGTTTGAGCGCGAAATAAAGTTCGAACAAAATTTGAGCTCGACTCGAGAGATACATGAGCCAAGCTTGAGTACCCTAGTACTCAACACGAGTAGCTTGATGACCAACCCTATATGATGGGCACAACACTCAACACTCCTACTAGATCGAATAAAGGCTATTATTCCTACACACTCACACTTTGTTAGAAGTCTTGAGTTTTATGTAAAAATTATGGTTTGGCAAAAGATAGCTTAAAGATTGTCAAATGGTCTGCTAAGTTGAGAGACTTGATGGGCATATTACAATCGATGTGGATCTCAACATTTTTGCCAACTTGGTATATATGAAAATGATATTACGTGGCTTTTAGATGATTAAACATGACCAAAACATTAGGTTTGCATTGAAATACATGACGCTATCTCAAAGTGTAATAAGTATAACCTCACATTGACTTTTGCGTGAAAGCTTTCTTTTATTTGAATTTTGATTCCCTGGTTATAAAGTATGTAAACCGTGGGGGTTAGCTAAGCAATATTTATCTGGAGATGGCCACAATCGTTAATTAAGTCAAATGCAATAAACCATATTACATACACCGAACTGGTGTTGCTATCTTCACCATTACCATATTGAGATTATTAATCTATTTTCAAACTATATAAGCATTAACAAAACATCAATTGCATAAACAACCCATCAATTTTATTCTCCCTCTATATACACATGCATAACAACACACAGACAATCCATTATTCTATTTCCTCAGATCATATGACAATTTCCAATGTGCTTAAATTTGATCAAATTGTATTGCTAATATGATTCAATTGATAGGTTAAGATACGGGCAATAATAAAATAAATAAATGTATAAATCCTAATATAATCATATATTTGAACGAAAAACCACTAGTTGTAATCATAAACCTATATATTCCACATAACCACATAATAATAATTATTAGGCTAAAGAGATTCTCAACCCCCCTTGGTTGGGGATGATTATGAATATTGAAGTTGCATGCAATGATCCGCCTTCATGAGCCTCCAAACTTTTATTGCTTAAGGGATTAGTAGGTGAATCTTTCTAACACCTTATATAAGAACAAATGATAATGCCAATTCATTGATGACTCAACCTATTCCCTCGTTAAATCAGTTTCAGATTTTTACAAAAAGAGGATAATCATTGGAAAGTAGAGAGTTCGTTGAATGAGATAAACTCTAAATGAAAAATATCTCGAAACAAATCATATTAAACGAATACTACATCTCAAAACAAATCATTCCTTTCAAAATTTCGACATAACCTCCTTTGTACTTTTAGCGTTTTCAAGAACGAGAAACCTGTAATAATGCACGTTCATCCAAATCCAACCATTTTCCAATCAATCCAACAAAGAAACCATAATAGTTTACAAATAAGATAACAATGTTCACCAAGAAGACGTTATTACATATAGAAACTACATGAAAGGTTATACATAAATTACAATATCTTCCAATCTTAATATACACGATGCGAAGAACATAGTATATGTCGAATCACATACCAAAATCCATTTGTAAAACACGATCCAAATAGATACATTTTATTTCTTCTCCATTTAAATTATATACAAACGCATTCCCCGCGCCTTTAACTAATTAACATTAACATGTGAGGTAAAAGTTATGTATTAAGCGGCTTCAACGTTTTCTGTATCATCTCACTAAAGGTAGTACTCCTGAAATTCACAATTTAATAAAGAGAGATTAGTACGTTAAAGATGTAGAAAAGGTCCATGCTCCAGAAAATCCAAGTCATTAAAAGAATTTTGAAGACATTCATACTAATATTACACTAATATATGCAAATGCTAATTTAAATGTAAAAGTGTTGTGTAGCAAATATATGGAAGCACATTCTTAAAACTAACACTAATAAAATTCAAGTTCATGCAAACACTATAAGAGAAATAAAATATCAAACTAGTTATTTCACTAGCAACAAACTAAACCATACCAAGTACTAACATGTAATTTTGATCTCAGCAGGCAGTGTAATCTTGCCGCGGCTTAAACAGTGAAACTCCACAAATGGTCGGGGATGGTAACAAAGAAAAACTTAAGAACTAAAATTCAAAACCCACCTGGCCAACGCATATTTTAGGTTGTACAAGTATATAAGATGTGTCGTTGCTTTAATGCTTAACATTGTCCATGTTTATACAAATTGTCCAACCCCGGGCAGGTATCCTGCACCTCGCGTTCATGATATCTACATGATATCTACATTCAACTGTGTGCTTCTTTCACGACATGCTCTTATCCCGGGTGTCTTCCTGTGGTATTCTAGCGTTAGAAGAAGTCATGTCTGTCCCGGACATCTGCAACGTCCTCCCACGCCTTTTTTTTTAGAAAAATATGTGACAAATTGAAGGAAAAGACTAACCCCATTCGGTTACTTTCGCGGTCTCCCTCACTAAACCGACTTGGATCTGAACTACGATTCAGATCAACTCTTACCGATATCGGATTTCCTTTTCGTTCCATATGCACTTAGACTTTACTTTGTCTTTCCCCGCTTTTTTTCCCGGTCCAATATTTTTTCTCGAAGGTCTTCGTTTCCGTGTAGAAGCAAACTCTCCAAATTTATGACCAACCTTTCCTTCACTTACAACGAACATCAGTTTTTCCGCATTCAGTTCTAGCCATTTCTCCACCTTATGATCGACCAACTACCCAAAAAGTTCTACCTGCATGTGTTAAGAATATAGCAAGCGTTCGTTCTGAGCTAGGATCAAACTCTTCTTTTGAGTATGATTGGTGAACCGTATCCTTTCTTTCTTCTCTTATGATATAATGATTGGCATAAAGTCAAATCCAACATAAAGATCTTATTCTCGAGCCGGAAGCGCAGGTAAGGGATACTGATTAGCCCCGCCCTACCTATCACACTCACATGCTGCAAAAGCTTCAAAATCAGCAAGCCTTTCTTGGTGGATTCTACTTAAAGTAAAGGCTCGGCTAGGTTGTTAGGGAGCAGCAGACAGCAGATAACCATATATAGGAAGATAGGTTGTAAGATACACTTCTTGACTTATAGCCTCTTGACTGCCCTATTTATTACAAGGAATACAGGAAGGCATCACTCTTATAGCTGTAAGAGGTGTGAGTTACGAGAGTAAGGAACAGAGTGAGACTTCTTGCTCTTCGCTTTCTACCTCAGCTAGTAAGAAACAGTTCTACTTTTAGAAGCCATTCTTAACGATGCTCGGGCTCCCCTCATACGGTGAGAGAGGGGGATCCCAGCGCTCCTGGAACAGATTATATAAGATATGAAAAAGAAAGAAGAGACGAACTCCTAATTCTCTTGCTTTAGCGCAAAAGAAAGGTCAGATCATTGCCCACTCTTTATCCTCATTGGACACAAGGACATCGATAAGCTAAACCAATTAGGCAGTAGATTCTTTCTATCCTACATGCGCCTAGCTGCCTGTCTTGAGATAGCTCGATCTTATTTCTTCTGTCCTTAGCTTCTCTAACCTTTATGAACTCTAGGAAGCCATTAAAATAAAGCACTTGGAAGCCAGAGAGAACTCCGGGGGAGAGAAGCGGTGAGTCCTTACTCAACTACCAGTAAGTTAAGGAAGCGATAGCTAGCTCGACCGGCAGGGAGAGGAAGAGATGGCTACAGCCTAAAAGCAGGAGATTTTCTCTATCCTACATGCCCTTAGCCACCTGTCTTTAGCATCCGGGCGATCTAATTGGTTCTTATTTATCCTATCTTGAAATAAAAATACAGGAGTGACATCCAACTACAAAGAACAACAGCAACAAAGAAGAGGAGCTACAATCCTATCTATTCTTATCTGTTTTAATCCGAAAAACAGCAAACTAACAGCGGAAAGCAGATAACCATTTGTCGGGGTGAAACAGCATATAGAATCAGTCAAAGTAAGCATCTCTATGTGAACACCTCAGTTTTGGAGCTGCAAAATTCTATCTTATCTTAATGCAACAGTTTCGAATAAGTGCTTCATCAAATTTGAAAAAAGGAAATATCTTTGGGTAACCCGTCATTGTTGGTGTGGAAGGCCGTAACTTAAGCATTCAGCTCCATCGCATAGCTTTAGCTCGTTGATTCAATTGTCATTATGTAATTACAAGCTGTTGACTTAAGTCCTCGTCAAGCAGTCTCGCCTCCTCGAAGAGGCGGGGGACTTTATCTATGCACTATGCTTCAAATATTCATTCAAGACTTTGATCCCCTATCGATCTATACGAGGATGTGTTTTTGATACTGGTCCGATATACCTTCTGTTTTCTTTTGGTTAGCATTTCCCTTTCAATTGAGGTTATCCCCTTTTTCATCCTCCCCACCTTTCGGTTGCTTAAGGCATAATAAAAGATTCACCAATCACACTTCTAGAAAAAGTCACTGGTCGCATAGTTTGAGTATGCTTCTTGTATAGCTTGGAGAATAGGAATCACAATCGTTTGAGTAGAAGCTTCGGCTTTTTATTATATGAATATAAGTAATATAAGTATTTTTTTACTCCCCTGAAAGCCGCTATTGCCAGTTGTTCTGATTGGTAAAGGACAGCACCTGTTGTAGTGTGCGAGTTGTTTCATATCGTATTTCACGTTGGTCCTAGGGTGTGCTTCAGCCTCAATCGACTGAGGAAGAAACTACTGAGATGACTTCTCACCCGAATAACCACCACCTTTTGCTTCATCGAAATCAGAATCATATTAGAAGAACAGCTTAATCGACAGGTTATGAATTTACCCCAGCTACGACAAGCACCTATGTATACGGGCTAATCTGGAACAGTACCTTAAGCTAAAGAACAGTACGACTGGCTAAAAATCTGCTGGAAAAGCACCACCTACGGAGCAAGAACTTGAGAACTATGCTAGCTACAAGCACACAATCAGTACGAGCTACAGAACCAAAAGCTGGAGCAGTAGCTACAACGGCAAAAGCTGGAAGAAAGACGATCAAACCAAACCCACCCCCGGGCAAGCAAGTAATTTGTAACAGACCATCCCTGCAGCAGTGGTGCGTCCCTCCTTTCATTAATGACTCGGTCATGGTGAATGTATGGATGTGGTGTTGGTTGTATAAAGAGCTAGTTCTCCGTGCTACAATGACTCACTTTGTTAGCCCCCAACTGCGCGCCTCATAGTTAGCTGTTTTCTCCGTATCCTATATCAAGGAATAAGAAATTGTCTTAGTTACTGCCATTCCAATTCCTGGAAGGAGAAAGAAATTCTTTTAGTCCCCAAACCCCGAGGCCGGGCCACGAGGGACGAAGCTGGAAGGGAGCAAAGGAATACAAATCGCCTTGTTTTCGGTCTCAAAATACTATGATCAGCAGCCGCTACTGTCCCTGCTATGGCGGAAAATGACATCTATCCAGGCGGGCAAGGACATCCAACACTAGCTAAAATGGCCAAGCAGTTCCGAAACCTTATTCTCTGACCCCAAGGGGCGATGGCACAAATGTATTATTTGCATCTCCCGTTCGATCAACTAATGCCTCAACTGCTGTAGCTTCTATTCGTTCATCGACTGTTGGATCCCCCCACCTTTATATTCTATTTCAGTCTCAAAATAAAGAAAAAAGAATCTAATGTGAGTCAATATCACAATATTTTATTTCAAAGGATGTCCGAATATTATCAAATTTTTCAAAAAAGCTGGGAATCTAACCATCCTTGCCTTCTCTTTCCTAGGAGCTGCGGCATTCGGCTTTGGCTTCTCCCCCGTAGTCAGACCTCTTTTCTCTTTCTCAGTTGTATGCTTTCCCTGTCTCTGGGCTCTACTCTCTCTGAATGGAGAGAATGAGTTCTACTCTTTCACTGGTTGCTATCTTACTATACTACAGAGTGGTCCTCTCTTTGCTACCCTCTCGTCACTCGCTTCCTTTTGAGAAGACGAAGAGGATGACACTGGGGATCGTTCTTACTTCAAGAAATTCCCATGAGCTGGTAACCCCAAAATCGATGATTCTTGGCCACTGACTTACTGCTTTCATTCAAATGCCACTGATGCGTAAGACATTGAGTTGGACTACTTTCCAACCTTCTAGTAATGCCTCTATTTTCTTTCCCTGTGGTCACCTTGCCCTTCTACTTACTGGCTTGGCTATTTCGAAAGAAAAGGATTCGCTTTTTCGGGTGATTGAACTAAAAAAGAATTTAACTAAGTGGCACTCCTTCCTTGCTTCTTACCCCGTAGTGGGATATTTTTTTACAATCGATTGTCCCTGGCTTGGCCAGGAACCTAGTCCCTTCTTGTGACAACAGAAGAGAAGGAATTGCCTTTTTCCTCTCTTTTTTGCCTTTCGCCTGGTCAAAGCAAAAAATCCACTACCGACTAAGATTTCCACGAAAAAAGCTGCTAGTCGAAGATCCACTATTTACTTATTTCTAATAGGATAGGACCATCGGAAAGAAAGTAAAATCGAATCCGTGCTTTGGGTGATTCTTCCCGCATTCAAATGCTACCCGTGAATGCTAGTCGAATCCGCCAAACCACATAAGCTAAGCAGCTAGATCGATTCCAAGCGTGTGATTAGTAGCTTATTCAGCAAAAGAAGAACAGTTTCTTCTTCTATGATGACATCTGCAGCAGATTCAATGGCTTCATGCCCAAGGGGGCGAACTTTTTATGATTTCACTAGCCGTCGTAGAAGGAAAGATGATCTATGCCCAAATCACGTCACGGGGTTGGATGCAAGTGATAGAATGCGCTGCAAGAATTGTCTCTTTGATGACCCTTAGGCGAGTGAAGTCACCTCCGTGGGATGGGAATAGCCCCCCACTTTAGAATGGAATGAAGCAGAAAGCATCCAAAGAACCGATTGACATAGGCACCCAGACCTTCCTTAAGAAGAAGAGAATGCACATGAAAGACATGAAATGGTGTCAAAATCCCTTGCCCTTGAATCTGCTCTTACTATTCTCGAATAGGCTCTTTCAGGTTCAGGAAGGAAGAATCCGTTGCTCTTAGGCATCCCGTCGAATCAGCTCTGAGGGCGGGGAGGAAGGACTGACGTTGTCGAGAGATGGGATTCATACCCAGCAAGCATCCTGCTTCTTGTGACAGAAGAAATTGGATATATAAGAAAGCGTCTGTTCACGTCAGGGTCCGAAGGAGATGTAGTTGCTTGTACTTGTTTTTTGTCGAGATTGGGTTGGTGTTCAGAGTACTCTAGTATAATACGAGATCTAATTTGAATATCGAATGTCTGTTGAACTGAACTCTCTCTCATGCTCTTGAAGTTGCTCTCTTGTTAGTAGGCTCTGCCCCAAGAGTCGTAGACCGGGAACCTAGAGGTGAAGGCAACTGGCAACGGATGGAGCATTCGGAGAGGTTTCAGTTCACATTCATTCGACTGAACTTAGCGAGCTCTTTCTCAGAATCAAGTTGGCAAATACCCGCCCCATTTATTTTTCTATTTATCGTCTAGATGGGGTAGGTGTGAAGTCTACCTTCGTACAAGATCCAATCTCGATTATCTTTCTGCGGAAGTATCTACTCGTTACGGAATCTTAAGTAGTAGATGTTATGTTAGAACCTGGCGTTCTCGGATCAACTTTCAATAAAAAAGGGGGCATCTATGTCCATCCTTGACAGACCAACACCTGCCTTTGGGACGTACTAGAGTCATGCCTTTCCAATCTTCTATCGCCGGAAGTCAGCCCGCCCCCCGCCCCCCCACTTCACCATGAATAGTTTCAAATCTCCCATCATATCAAATTCTCAACCAACACAAATAACACAACCAACGACATCATAACAGGTTTAATCTCAAGATACCTATAAGGGCATACTTTAATTGGTTCAGATTTGTAAATAAGGCTTAATATCAGATTTTGGAAAACTTTCTAGAATAGGACAGGCTGTCTTCTTTCCCCAACAAAAACTTGCACGCCTAACTTTTCAACAAAGAAGGTGAACTAAAACCATTTAAGGAAAAGACAGTATTTTATCGTTGAGCCGAGATCCATTTAAGGCATAAAACAAATGACACTATAACGAGCAAATGCTATAGCTAACAAAAAAGAGTAAACACACTTTCTACTGCCCAATACTAGCATGATTGCCAACTGCCACAATCTTTCATCCCCTCAAGTTTAGCATCCTGAACACTTAACTTGAATCCAAATACAATCCATCAAGACTTCTTTCTCAACCCAACTACAATCCATCAAGACTAAACAAACAAACATGGTAGGGAAATGTAAACAATCAAACACCAAACAAGATTATGTAAATAAAATCCTAAAGAGAACTTCAATCCTTAAATGCATTCGAAAATAAGTTGGAAACAATCATAATGTTCCCCAAGTAACTGGTCAACTGGTACAGGTTCAATTATCTCATTACTGATACTAACATTAAAATTGACAACCAAAGAGCAATAGAAATAATTAACAACACAAGCATAAAATTCCGAAAGCAAATACCTTAATACTAATCACAACTCCTTTTCGGCTAAACTTCACTCCTAGATCTTGATTAAATTCCTAAAGAATATCGTTGTATTCTCTAACCCACAACCAAAATTTATGACTATAAAGTATTTTAGATTTTACTTCACCCGATTCAATGACGCAAGTTTGTCAAATAAAAGGAAGACTATTATATTGATGGCAACATATCCAAGCTTACGATATTCGTTAGGTACGGAAAGGACTTGATTTGGTCATTATCAGTTTTGTTGCCAAAATCATAGAGGAGACCGTGGAAGGTGGTGGTAGTAGTTGTGAAAGGAGAAGATAATCGGGTGGTGGCGGCATAGATATGGCCGGGTTTGTGAGGATTGTCGCAAGAATGGGTTGATGGCAAACTGCAACGCTTTCTTCTCCTTTAGTGCCATCTAGTTGCTGTGTACCACTGACATCACAAAAAATACCATGAGACTAATGTAAGAGTGATTCTGAAGGGCCAATCAACCATGTGAAAGGTTGACGAAGGAAATAGTCAACAATCCATTCTTTAGAGCATTCCCAATACAAGTCACTATGAGGGGAAATTGAGAGTTTTCACTTTTGAATACCAAAAAACCCCTTGCCCAATGCAAGGGTGACAAAGTCGGTGACTTGTAACTAAGTCACAACGAGGGTAGCACTTGCTACTGAGATTTTCACTGAGTTGTGAGCTTCGGACGGAATGTTTTATTCCGTCTCGTGTTTTTTTTTTTAAATTTCGGTTTTTTTTTCTCGGATGGAACCCGTGTGTTTTTTCGACTTTTTTTTGGTTTTTTTTAACTTCGGACAGGATGCTTCATTCCGTATGGCGCGTTTTTTTTATTTTTACATTCAGACGGAATCAAACATTCCGTCCAAGGTTTAAAGTCACCTCTGCATTAGGCAACCTTTTCTTGTTTTTCACCACAAAGGTAACAAAGAGGGGAAATAGTCCTACATGGAGGTGAAAAAAAGTTGCTTGCATTAGGAATGCTCTTAATGGTTTATGATAATATTCATGTCAAAATGAACTAATTTTGTGTACGTTAAATTCCCAAATGCCATAAGAGAAAGTGCCTATAAGAGTTGATGCCAACTAACTTCAATAATAATATAGGTGGTGTCCTCACATAGCTTTCTTATATACTTGTACTGGTTAGTTTCTCTAGGACAATGAAAAATTCAAATATTCTGAAGAACCAAGTTAAAACTTTAATGTGCTAGTAGGTGTTTAGGAGTAAATTGTTCAAAGCTTAGGAGCCAGCTTTCACTTCATTGATGTAGGCACTCAATCAAAAAACATATTCTCTATTGTGCAATCTTTTCAACATTCACTATAGTTCTGATGGTTTGAGTTTGTAAAGTTACTACACGAAGGGATGTGCTGCAATCTCTCATTCAACAACACCCATCAACATGACACCATGCCTCCTACTAATAATTTGAACGAACTAAGGTCAATTATTGGTGGCAAGGCAGAGCTGTTGCACAGGGGAAAATTAGTTATACTAATTTGTAAAGAGGAACTTAAGACAAACCACACTATTATATATGGGCAAAAAAAATATTGTCAGACTTAAGAACACATTATTCTTCAACTAAAGTTTCAATAAGGTGTGCATATCACTTCGAAGAATTCATAAGGACCGCTCCAGTGGAAGACAACTTTGTATTCGAATACCAAGAATTAAATTGTAATGATAGGCAAAGATCTTTATTTTTAGTAAGGTGGTCTCTATGCAACTCTATAAACAGTTACTTCTTAAAATTCATCAGAATGAATTACTTGATGTTTGGAATAGGCAAAAAAATGTGATTTTCAGTGAGTTTCTCAGAGACTGACATAATTCTACCATTGTTATGCTATTCAAAGAGTGATCGATTCTTCTTCTTCTTGTTTTACAATATTGTGGAGTTGGAGTAGTTTCTTTGATTCGTTCAGGTTCAGTTTTAGAGGAGGTGGAAACCTATTTTTCGTTTACATTGTCGACAAAATTATGATGTTATCTTTTAAAATTTTTTTCTTTCGGTTCTACCCTCCTGTTCTTTCGATTCTACCCCTCCCATTGTGTGGTTAGAAATCGTGCGCACCAAAACTTTCGGTACATCTCGCGCACCATAGATATAGCATTATATATGGGCAAAAAAATATTGTCTGACTTAAGAACACATTATTCTTCAACTAAAGTTTCAATAAGGTGTGCATATCAATGAAGTAGCAAAAAAAAACAAAATGATGATTGAGAAATGCTACAAAACATCACTTTGAAGAATTCATAAAGACCGCTCCAGTGTCCTAATTTCTATTACAATAGAGCAAGTCAACTTGGCAAATTCTTAGTGATATCTTGTCAAGCAAAATAGTCCAATCCAAGTTATTGAATTCCTTCCCTCCACACATTCTCATTGCCTTACCTTTCCTTTGTTTTTGTCTCTCACTCTTCTCTTACTTCTATAATGTTTGCACCAATTAATTCTCCTTCAACCCCTTGTCTAATTACTTCACTCAAATATGGTGACCCAGTTAGGGGTTGCACTGACTTCTTCTCGTTTACTCTTTTCTCCTCTCCCCAAACCCTTCTTCTCCCTTTCATCATCATCTTATTCTTCACCAACTTGTTCAAAAATTCACTTCAATCCATCTGTTCAACTTATTAATCACAAACTATCACCTCGGCATCGGGTTTTCATTATTTCCCCTAAAGCCACTGAGCAACAACAAGGTTAGTTTCTTATGTTGTCTAGTATATATAATATATCATCTCGGTAATTCGGTATATTTACTTCGACTGTGGATATTATTTTCAGGTCAGGTAAAAGAAGATGAGATTTTTGACAGTAACATCATGCCATATTGTAGCATTGAGAAACAAAAGAAATCATTAGGGGAGCTTGAGCAAGAGTTTTTTCTAGCACCACAAGTACTCACTCTAATAGTTCTTTTAATTCCTCTTATGATTATTATTGTCTGTACTTGGCTTCGGTTTTCATAGATTCTAGACATAGAAATTTGAAGAACGAGATTCCGACAAATAGAAATACAATCTCATGCTACATTAACATCAATTAAAATCAATACACATGATATTCTGTTTAAATGTTGTCAAAGAATCATATTTCATAAATATGAATGCATATAATTAAGTACCATTTTTTGCCACTAGCCATTACTAGGCCAATTAGTTGCCTAAGATTCACAAACCTGTCAAATCTTGTTTGCTCCACCCCTGATTCCCTGAATCCTGCTTTCTCCATGACCCAATCACCTCATAGCGTGAATACTGAAACCCAAAGACACATAACAGAAGGAAAAAAAAAAGGATTCAACTCTAGTTCTTTTTAGTTTCCATGGTGTAAAGTTCAACTCAAATAATAACAGAACTAACCAAAAAAGTAAAATATATTCTAAGTTACTATTTTCTCATCAAAACAACCAATCAAATAACATAATCAATCAACAACCCAGTAACAGAATGTATGATCAAAGACAAAAAACTAGCAAAAACTCCCTAGAAAAAAGAATAATTTGTTCAACAGTACCATTGATGGGTGTGCGAAAATAGAGTCGAAAATCCCAGTTGTAGAGTTATTCTTTGAAGAAGAAGAAGAACCACCCTTTGGTCCAAAAACCTCATTAGATATTGAAGAACCAGTTTGAAGGTGAAGAAGAAGAAGAAGAAGCAGCAGTTTGGAGTAGTTTCTTTGATTCGTACAGGTTCAGTTTTAGAAATGGAAACCATTTTTCGTTTACATGGTCTTTTTTTTTTTCGATAATTTTTTCGTTTACATGGTCGACAAAATTATGAGGCTATCTTTTAAAATCTTTTTCTTCCGGTTCTACCCTCCCATTGTATGGCTAGAAATCGTGCGCACCAAAACTTTCGGTACATCTCGCGCACCGTAGATTTAGCCTTGTAGAATTAGGTGACGAATTGTTTTTATGTGAGGGACTAGGGTTTTAATGGGCCGCGATAGTGGGTACTGCTGTTATTGGGCCTCAGCCCAGTTTATGGCCCAAGTTTCGTCGCCTCACTGAAATATTGACAAAAAATCGGTTTATTGAAAATATATAAATAGATGAGTCTCTCCACTTTTATTAAACTGGGCAGAGCACTCATACTATTTTTTTTTTTTTTTTTTTTTTTGTTAAGGGTAATTGTATTAATAAGAATTTTTTTGAAGTACAAAGAATAGATAGGATTGATAGTAAATCACTATCTCAAAGCTCAGTTTACAAATCTATAATACGTGGTGTTCATATCCTCAATTCTATGCGCGAATGCAGGCCTGCCATCCCACCACTTATTCTCTCTCTTTTCCAAGTGAGCTGCTTCTTTGGAGCAGATGTCCGCACCAAAGTTAACCTCACGCCAAGTGTTAGCCACAATGATCCAGTCCGCTAACCCTTTCACTTTGTCCCAAGTTGCTTGAATTTGCTCATACTATTTTATTGTATCAAGTTATATATAGGCTAATTTAAAAGAACCTAGGTTCACCGATGTTGTTGTAGAATCCAATGACGTCTGAATAAGGTAAACTTTATTGGTAAGCCTATGAAAATTTTACCAATAAACGAACTAATGTATTTTGAAAAAAATATATAAATGTTAGAATTACCAGTAAGAAATTCGTCTTGCTTATCTCGTGGGGCTAATTTCTTGAAATCGACAAAGCTGAATAGTTGTCGTGGAATTGATGTTTCATCTGAAATATTCCTCATGGTTGTATACTTCTCAAATGTTATCTTGTTTTTATTGTTCACGAGATAGTAAGACCTAATGTTTTTAATGGTGAATTTTTCCAAATGTACCACTGAACCATCTTGAACTTTTTCCTTAAACTGTGGATAGATCTCCATAGGTATAGACGCATTGATTTGGTCACCCTGTATGAATGAAAAAAATAATGGATAAAAATCGCAAAGTGATAAAAGAGATGTTGAATAAGTGTGGTACTTACTTTTTCGTCGATGAGGATCATATCCTTACTTAACAATGTCTCATTTCCAACCAGATAGTGGTCCCAACTTCTATCAATTTTTACTCTGAGCTTCAAATTTCTAACTGACTTGGTGGCTTGCTTTATCAAACTTTAATGAGTTGTCATGTCTAAATGCTGCAAGTTCAGTTTGTTACATTATATAATATTAGATCGACCGAGAATAGATAAGTAGGAGATTATCTTTTCAAAGTTAATATAATTAACTAAAAAATAAATATAAAATGAAAACAAAGGTATGTCCAATGAAGTAGTAAATTGTAGTGATTTCAAACACTTGGCATATACAGAAAATGGGTGTGTATATTCAATAAAGAATAAACGAGAATAAAAAAAAAATGGTGAATGTGAATAATGTCTCCATAGTAGCTGTTGGTCCTCTACACTGTAATAGAATAAAAAAAAAATAGTTAGTTAATAAGTAATTAACTCTATATGAAGTTAAAAAATGAAAATTTGAGATTGAACTAATATTTTTTTTACCTCATTGTAAATTGTTGAATGCTTCTTTGTAGACAATATTATGAGTGCATCTTTCTGGTTCGTCACCATTTTTCTTGATTAGTAATTTTAGTTCTGATCGTGCAGTTGTTCGTGATACTGCAACGTATAGTTATCCATGACTGAAAACTGGCTTAAGCAAGTATACCCCCACATGCTTCAATGTATGTCCTTGACTTTTATTTATTGTCATTGCGAAACAAATCTTTATTGGAAATTGTATTCTCTTCAAAATGAAAGGCTAGTTGGTGCACTTATAAGTTGTCTCTATCCTTGGTATATCAATTTCCCCGCCAATGTTGCTCCCTATTATAATTTTTGCTCTAATGACTTTTGGAGCTAGTTTGATAACAATAAGTCTCGTTCCATTACAAAGACCAAGGCTCTGGTTTATGTTTCTAATTAGCATGATTGGCGTCCCAAGTTTCAACTCCAACTTGTGGTTTGGAAGACCAGATCCTTTAATTGTGTTAAGAAATTCAACTGGGTATACTGCATACTGTTCTTCAATATTTTCAAATATGGAACTTATTAAATCAGTGCTGAAGTACTCACGCATTTGTCCCTCGAAAGAAGACAGGATGTGGGAGTTGATATCATCTACAGACTCGTTTGTAGGTGACAGAATGCATCTATCTCTGAAGTAGTTGTCATCCATGTATTTTGATGGTAAAACTTTGTAAATACTTGGCACAATTTCACTTATGCTATCACCGCCAGGGGGAATAAGAAGATCATTAGGAATTTGGATCCAATTTTTTTCTTTACCTTCGAATATGGAAATGGCAGGTAAGTTTCCTTCTCCGAGGTCTAGTACCCACTTGCTGAAATCTGACGCCAATGAAGAGTCCACATTCTCTAAGCACATGTTTTTAGGTAGCTTGAAGACTTTGCAATGGTGCCAAATATGTGATTTGTTTATCGATGAAGCAATTATTAATTCCCTTGTACCTCTTGGAATGACAGGTAAAATATGTCTGAAATCTCCCCTTAGCAGAATAATTTTACCTCCAAAGATCTTGTTTTCATTTTCTTTTCCCATTTGATCTTTCAATGTCCTATCTACTGCTTCAAAATCATGCATCTGGGTCGTAGGAGCTTCGTCCCAGACTATAAGATCATCTCGATGAATAAGTCTGGCCAGCATGGTGTTTTGACTTATATTGCAGGTTGAGTACTCATTAATTTCTATTGGGATTTTAAATCTTGAATGCGATGTCTTTCCACCTGGAAAAAGTAGAGCTGTTATTCCCGAAGAAGCAACTGCAATGGCTATTTTCCCTTGTGACTGCAGTTGGGTCAGTATGGTATTGTAGAGGAATGTCTTGCCAGTCCCTCCTCCATAGACAAAATAAACCTCACCTAAGTTTGTATTGACTGCATTTATAATTTCATCATATATAGTCCTCTGTTCATGATTCAAGCAATTTTGCATTTCATGAAATTGTTGGTGCATTTCATTGTGACTATATTCTTGTTCTTCCGTGATGAGTCTATCTGGGTCTCTAGGTTTTGACCTCATATCTTTGAACGGTATCTTAAAATCCTTCAGTTGACGGTTTACTTGCTTCAGTAAACTGTCAATCTCAGTTAGCGCATGGTTTCTGTTGAAGTATGTAGTGTCAGTCTCACACATTCTATAAGTGTGAGACTGTCCCTTAGTTAAGGAGTTGCTATTTTAGTCATCCAATATAAATAACAATTGTAGATTAGAGTAAAATATACTCTGAAAGCCTACCTTCTTCTTGTGCCTCCATCCTTTCTTCTTCTACACACTCAATCCCTTTAACCTAACAAGCTAACCACCATATGTATCTCCTATCATAATTAACATGGTATCGGAGCCGACTCTGTTTAGAGAATGCTAGGAGAGAGATCCTCAGTTTCAAGGTTCCAGTTTTAGTATTAGTTGTTGTCTTAGTATTGTTTTGCTTCCGCAATCTCTCGGTATTGATAAAGAGGAGTACGTCAGGTTTTCATAAGGCGAAGGCGTGGTATCGTCATCTCGTTGGTTTTCTCAATCTCTACGCGGTACCGGTCGCTCGGTTAAAGCTTCTTGAAGCACCACCTTCGTAGTACTTTGTCATGGTTTTAGCGATTTCATATTCTTTTTCATCAAGCGAGTTTTTTTTTCTTTTTACAATGACTGATGTTGTTCCAAAATCTGATGAATTCGGTAATACGTCTGTTTTCTCTGTTGGTATGACCTCTGTCAAATTGGAGGGTGTTGCCAATTACCTTTAATGGGCAGAGGCAGTTATTGTTTATCTTACTGGAAAAGGTAAGAAAAATCATCTGACAGATCCCCCAGATGATAAAGGAAAGACAACCTGGACGAAAGATGACGCCTTGGTTAAGAATTTCCTGTGGAATACTATGGAGAAAGATGTTTGTAATACTGTGCGGTTTTTTAAAACCTCGAAGGAGATTTGGGAGTATCTACAAGAATCATACTCTCAATCTCAGAATACTTCTCGTATCTTTCAGTTGTATGAGAACATCTTTGATCTCACTTAAGGAGATATGTCTATCTCTGAATATTACAATTCTCTTCGTAGCAAGTGGGAAGAACTGAGTATATATCACCCACTTACTACAGACATAAATCAGTTGAAGATACAAAGAGAGGAATTTTGAGTCTCCAAATTCCTATCTGGGCTACGTCCCAAGTTTGCTAATGTGAAAGCCTAAGTTCAAGCTGAATCTAAGCTCCCTACTTTGTCTGAGGCTTACTCTCGTTTGTCTCGTATTACTGCACCTCCTCCAAGGCACAATGACAGTGCGGTTTTATTGATCCCTCCAAGCAGTAATAACAACCCCTCTTCTGGTCGTGGTAATGGAGGTAGAGGAGGTAGAGAGGGGGGTGGGGGTGGTCGTACCTTTGCACAAAGCTAACAATGCCACAGTAGTTGATCAGAAAGTGACTCATTTTCAATGAGTTCAAGAAGACTTTGTAACCCTGATGAAGCGGATACAAGCTATTCCCAGTTCATCGAGTTTGTCCGACCAACCCACTGCGACCCTAGCCGATTCAGGTAAAACATGTCTTCATACAAGTGGTAACAACTCTTGGGTTATTGACTCAGGAGCTTCTGATCATATGACAGGTAATCCCCAGTTGTTTTCTAATCTTGCGTATACTCACACACCATCATATGTCACATTAGCAAATGGAGCTAAGGCTAGTATTCTTGGTCGGGGTACTATTCAGTTAACTCGTAATATATCACTTGTCTTAGTCTTGCTTATTCAAAATTTCCCCTTTAATCTATTGTTTGTTCATCGTCTCACCCAATCTCTTCACTGTAATGTCATGTTTTCTTCCACTCATGTTGTGTTTCAGGATCTACAGACAAAGACACTAGTTGGTGGGGGGTATGAGCACGGGGGCATCTATTACTTTCAAGATGATTATGGGCACTCTCACCAGAAGTAGGCTCTCACAGTCTCAGTCTCTCCTGTTTAGTGGCATAGACGTCTTGGTCATCTTCCTCTGGCTAGTTTGCGAAGTTTAGTTCCCAGTATTTCTTCTAGTATTCAGTTTTTAAGTTGTGAGGTTTGTTAGTTAGCTAAACATTGTCGTGCTATTTACAAAAATAGGTTAAATAAGTGTTCTAGTGCTCCTTTTCAGTTAGTCCATTCAGATGTCTGGGGTCATTGTAGAACCGCTAGCCTTTTTGGAGCCAAGTATTTTATTATATTTATAGATGATTTTTCTCGTGTTTGTTGGGAGTATATTATGGAAAATCGTTCTCAAGTATTCTTTGTTTTTCAAAAATTCTATGCTGAGATTACTAATCGGTATTCTGCACACATGCATGTTTTTCGAACTGATAATGCCAAAGACTATACCTCTACAATATTCCAGAGTTTTTTTAGATGACAATGGCATTACACATCAAACCTCCTATGTGGATACACCTTAAACAAAATGGGGTTGCTGAGAGAAAGAATAGACCCATTCTTGAAGTCGCCCGATGCTTAATGTTTCAAACAAATCTCCCAAAGTTTTATTGGGTAGAGGCAGTCCTTACTGCCACATACTTGATTAATCTTATGCCCTCTTCAGTATTAGGGGGAAAAACACCACACTCTGTTCTTTTTCCTGGTCAACCTTCTTTCCATCTTCCCCCTCGGATTTTTGGTTGTGTCTGATTTGTTCATAATCTTCAGTCGGGTTGTGATAAGTTAGACTCTTGTGCTATTAAGTGTGTTTCCCTTGGGTATTCACGTACACAGAAAGGGTACAAGTGTTATAGTCCTCATCTGCGCAAATCATTTGTCTGTGCTGATGTTACTTTTTTTGAAGATGTCCCGTCTTCAGAAGGGAAGATGTCCTCTGAACCATTTGAGGATTGTGTTATGCCATCTGGTGTTGTTGGATATGATCTTGGTGAAAGTGAGGGAGCTCGTGAAGAAGGAGCGCGACCTGTGCCCATAAATGGCCTTATAGAGCGCGACCTGCGCTCCCTTGATGGTCGAGTTCCAGGCGATGGAGTGCACCCTGTGCCTGTAGGAACCATTATTTCAGAATGAATATTCTACAAACCGCGAAAACCAACGTGCAGCGGAATTAATGTGGTTCACGGTTTTGGATAGAAAACATACCTTTTAGAATCGGCTAAGATGTAATCTCTAAGAATCCAAGCTATGAATCCGAATCAACAATCAACCCCTTGATCTTCTGTTGTATTCCTGTAGAATAGATTGGACGTTGTGTGGGCAACGATCTACCAACACCCTTCTTTCTCACAAAGCTAGATCCAATTTTAGATCTATCTTTCCTTGCCTATTTTTCTAATCCAGTGAATAGTGATTTCGGCCAAGAGAAAAAGGATTCTATTTATAGGCTACAATAGGGACCATGAGGAGAAATTAGGGTTGGGCCTCCTGACGGGCTTGGGCTTCTCATGTTCTCCCAGAACACACGGCCCAAGTCCGTCAACAAATGGCTTATTCCACTAAAGGCCATTGTTGCACTACCGCCCTAATCCCAAATTACGTGTCAGCGTTCATGGGCTCCATATTATATGCTCGTTGATCTCCCCGTGTTTAAGATATCGAATGCCCGTTGATTAAGTCAAGTTACTAACAACTACATTAATCAACTTCTTATGTTCTTGAGTAGTACCACTCAACCTCATTGTTATGTTGGAATAAATCCACCTGCAGGGTTTACATGACAATCTTTTTGAGCTCCTCAAGGGGACATCATCAACCCGACTTCCTGCGGGTCACGGATTCCTTCTATAATCAACAACACACCTTACATACAATGTCATTACCCAATCCATCGAGTTTGTTGATTCACAAATGAATCTCACTCATTGATGATTTAAAGCAATGTACAATGCACGTAAGTGCCTATTATTATATCCAGATTAAGAGGACAAACATCCATAATAACAGAGGTGTTTGTTCTCTTATATAGTTAGTATAAAGAGAAACAACTTCACTTGGTCCTGTTCAATACACATAAAGTGTACAAGTGTAATCCTATAGTCAAGATAGACTAATACCAGATTATACTACAACCGTACCAATGGTTTGTCCAAATCCATTTAGGTTGTGAATGATTACTTATACTTTATAAGGTACTGATGATATGATCTTCTGTGTGTTCACACCATATCATCTACAACATAAAGTATTAGACATATGGATATAACTAATAACATATATAATATGCATAACATTTGCCCATATGATTCTCATTCAAAATATAAAGAATTAGAGTTATTACAAAAGTAATGCTTTTAGTATATAACCCTATCAGTGCCCACTGATGGCCTTCCAGAGCGCGACCTGTGCTCCCTTGATATTCGAGTTCAGCGGAGCTTATCCGCTTCCATCGATAGCCTTCCAGAGCGCTGGGCGGCCAATTACCTTCAATTGCCATTCCAGAGTTTGAGGCCGAAAGTTCAACTGCTCCACTGCCCTCACCTCCTCCCACTGTGTCTGTGGATCTTATTGCCATTCAATCTGTCCTCGATGTTCCTATTGCCCTTCGAAAACTTGAACGTCCACCTACTAGTATGCGTCTTCCTAGTAAGTATGCTTAGCATTCTATTTCTAAGTATGTTTTCACTGATCATTTACCACCATCTGTCAAGTCTTTTGCTACGTCCTTATTGTCTGTCTCTGTCCCGTCTAACTATAGGGATGCTCTATCTCATCCTGGCTGGAAGCAAGCAATGGACGAGGAGTTGAGTGCCTTGTATTCTAATGACACTTGGGTTCTTACAAATCTTCCTTCTGGGAAGAAAGCAGTTGCTTGTAAGTGCGTTTTCACTATTAATCATAATCCAGATGGTACTATTTCTCGTTTAAAGGCTCGTCTGGTTGCAAAAGGCTTTACCCAGACGTATGGTATTGATTACTCCGAGACATTTTCTCTAGTTGCAAAGCTCACCTCTGTGCGTATTATGATTTCTCTTGTTGTTCATCATCATTGGCCTCTGTTTCAGTTGGATGTGAAGAATGCCTTTTTACATGGCGATCTTCTGGAGGAAATCTATATGGTTCAAACTCCTGGTTTTGTTGCTCAAGGGGGGAAAATCTGTCGATTAAAGGAGTCTCTTTATGGGCTCAAGCAGTCTCCTAGAGCTTGATTTGCGAAGTTTAGTCAGGTTTTGATGGCTAATGGAATGACTAGGTGTGAATATGATCATTCCATGTTTTACCGAAAGACCCAACAAGGGATTATTGTCTTAGTTGTGTATGTTGATGATATCATTGTCACAGGGTCTAACAAACAGGGTATTGATCGACTTAAAGTCAATCTCTCAAGATAGTTCCAGACCAAAGATCTAGGAGAACTGAAGTATTTCTTAGGCATTGAAGTTACTAGGTTCCCTGGTGAAATTCATCTCTCACAGAGAAAGTATGTATTAGACCTGCTCAATGAGACAAGTAATTTAGGAGCTCGCCTAGTAGAGACTCCTATGGATTCGAACGACAAACTCCAATCTGATGTTAGAGAGATGTATGCCGATATTGAGGGATACCGTAGATTGGTGGGAAAGCTGATCTATGCTACTATTACTCGCCCCAATATCTCCTTTGCAGTCAGTGTAGTATCTCAGTATATGCATGCACAACGGATTCCTCACTACCAGGCAGTTATTCGTATTCTGAGGTATTTGAAAGGTTCTTCTGGTCGTGGATTGGTCTATCGTTCTAATGGAAAGTTTGATGTTGTTGGATATTCAGATGCTGATTATGCAGGATCAGTTTCAGATAGACGATCCACCACTGGGTATTGTACTTTCCTTTGTGGAAATTTGGTGACATGGAAGAGTAAAAAGCAAACAGTTGTGTCAAAATCTAGTGCAGAGGCTCAATATAGAGCTATGGCTCAAGGGACTGGTGAGCTAATGTGGATTCGTAATCTGCTACATGAGTTAGGTTTCAAGGTACAGCTACCGATCCCTCTTCATTGTGACAATCAGGCAGCCATTCATATCGCTTCTAATCCAGTATTTCATGAGAGAACTAAGTACATAGAGGTAGATTGTCATTATGTCAGACATAAGGTTGAAACAAAGGAGATAAGTACTCCTTATGTGGCTTCTCGAGATCAGTTAGGTGATATCTTCACCAAACCAGTGATTAGTCCAATTCTGAGTTATATTGGTAACAAGCTGGGCATGAGCGATATCTATGCTCTAGCTTGAAGGGCGGTGTTGAAGTATGTAGTGTCGGTCACACACATTCTATAAGTGTGAGACCGTCCCTTAGTTAAGGAGTTGCTATTTTAGTCATCCAGTATAAATAACAATTGTAGGTTAGAGAAAAATATACTCTAAAACTCTACCTTCTTCTTGTGCCTCCATCATTTCTTCTTCTACACACTCAATCCCTTTAACCTAACAAGCTAACCACCATATGTATCTCCTAGCATAATTAACAGTTTCTAAGCTCTTCAAGTGTTAAAATCAGATCACTGTCATTTACAAGAGTTCTTTCTTTGTCCAGTATGTCGTCTGTAAACAACTCCCAATGTTTGTTCCATAGAACCAAATGTTCACTCACCTCACAGAAAACTAATAGTGTCACAAATAACTGCCTCAAGGAAGCACTACCAGCCCATTGACTTGCTTCAACGATTGCATCGTTCCATTCGTTGTCATTTTGCAACAGTCCAAGTGCAACACATGTTGATTTGAAATCCTCATACACCTTGCCGTTGACAGTTCTGAGATCTTTATATGATGTTGCACCTTTTTGAACATTTAATACCATTCGCAAATAAAACCGTTCACCTGATGTCGGATGTGCAAAGATCCTTCCGATTTTTACTTATTCCTGTCTTAATTTCCAATATTTCAGAGAATCAACCCAAACAAATTTTAATAGGAAATCAACTTACCTCAGTTGTCTACCATCTTCATGTAATTGGTTATAGCGCATCCACTCTGTAAATTTGGTTTTATTTGCACTTTCACAGGTGATGACTTCATCTGTGTTGTCATCATCATGATAGAACACCATATGTTCGCCTTCAAGATGGAATGGTAGTCTCTCAATAGGTGGGTATTGATATTGGATATCGTATCCAAATATATGTTAAAAGAGTATCTTGATTTAATTTAAGGAAGAACAAAAGAAAGGAGTTGACGTTAAAGAGTGGTGAGTATGAAGAAAATAGAGTTGTAGGTTTTTATTTATTACTTTGATTGAATTAGTACTATTTTTTTTTATTATAGTGATTGGCACTACATCAGAAATGGCAAAAAACGACGGTTAAATCCGTCCTAAATCGAGATTTACGACGGGAAATGGTGTCCCAGACTCCGTCGCAAATAGCACTGTCGTTAATATTAACGACGGAAAAAACGTGGTAAGCTGAATTAGAATTGCGACGGGTGTGAGACGATTTATGCCGTCGTTAAATGTAGAACACTCAAAACCGTCGTATATTTCCTTCACATTCTTATTCTATATTTTCAAAACTAGAACTCAACCAACTGTCGTAAATCTGTGTCCTAAGCTTAGGACATGCATTTCCGTCGCCATTTCATTTTTTTTTAAAGTAACTTTTTTTAATATATATATATTTTTGGTACAATCTATTTTTCCAATGCTACTTGATTTGAGATTTCTCATATCATAAAATCAATTACACAACATACTAAAATAACATATTTCCAAAATTGATATATAATAGATTGATAATTTCCAAAATTTACAATGTTTTCAAGTTTTTGATTGCCAACAACTAGGCTTTCAAAATATACAAAGCAGAACAAAAACATAATAAAAAAACTATTTGAAATTTGAAATTCCTATCTTCATCAGATTTGCGCATTTCCTTCTTTCACGTGAATCACATAGTTTTTCATGAGGGTAAACAACCTTGAGAGTTTTCTCGAGATGGAACAAGCAGAGGCAAACAATGAACATGGTAGGAGCATTATCAATCCAACGCCACTCCACACAGCAGAGGCAAACAACACGGCATGAGCATTATCAATCCGACGCCACTCCACACAGAGAAGTGAGTTACAAGAGTTGACTTCGGTGTCCATGAGTAACCGATATATAAATAAATATTCCAATCTTTGACCACACTACACAATCTATGCAAAGTCATTATCAAACCTATTAATATGAACTAAATTATTTGTCTGAGTATAAGTCGCATGGAGTTTACATACCTCATTAAAGTGTAAAGTCTATAACATCTTTGCTAGGATGGAGGGCTCTAGAAGACCAACTCCAAGAAGGTGCACTAAAAACCTTAGAAGACTTGCACGGCTTCCCTGTAAAACGAACCATAGTCATGACCTTCATAATTAACCTCAACATCGCCGCTACATTAAAAAACAGTGAATGCGCTAGCAATACTAATCAGGTAACAAACAGATTACACAACAAAATGCAACTAGTTAAAGTGGGCAAGATCAGTTCTTACTCATGCTTTCCCTGAAATTCTGGTGAAGAGAGTCACCATTCCTATTGATATCCAAAAGCAAAATATTCCGCCCCGACGCCAAAGCTCTCAAAAAATAATCATCAATCTCTCTAATAATCCTAGCAAGGGTCTTCTTTATACTACTTGGAATAACTAAAGTAGTATCACTAGCCATCTTAACTATATTGTCTAAGCAAAAAACAAATAAAATGGTCTTACAAAGCAACCAAAATAGTGGCTTCTGCTCAGCAACAACTCAAATTTCCATTTTGTGTAAAAGATTGTCAATCAAATCAATTGTTGATTTGTTGAATAGTAACTGAGTTAAGACAATATACAAAATACATGTCCGCCTTTATCATATTCAAGTCGAATAGTAATTGAGTGAAGACACAATTTTGAATCACTCACTTCGAGAAATTGAGCTCTTAACAACACTCAGTATACATGGTCTATTACTCCTTCCTATATAGGCTTGATTAAACAATCTTTGCTCAATGTATATGCTTATAATCAGCTATGATAATAAACCATTTGGTCCAAGATCAAATTTAGCAGTTTTAAAGAATGAAAACTGTTTTAATCATCAAACTTAAAACAAAATACAAATAACATACAATTCAGAAGGTAAGCTATACTGGTATATGTCGAACGCCAAAATTAACAACCATAAGTCCATAACAGTAAAGAATCGTAAAGAAATATCACCTTAGCTTCCTGATCTTGGGCACAACAGACCTCATCATGTAAAGTCTATCATTAAGCTTCTTCCTACGATGTCTTTCAGCCATCAGATTCTTAGGAGGCTCCGTTTTCTTCCCTTTCTGATCTCCACCATCAGTGATAGTACTATTTGGATTGCATTCGAATTATTCACACTACCATTCTTACAATTCTCGCCCACCTTATTATTATCATCCCCCATTCCTTCATTAGAATCATAATTAAAAATCAATTGTCACTCCATTTTTCGCGAGACAGACCTGAGTAATTAAGAGATATAGAGAATTAAAAAGAAAAAACAAATATGAACTTGGAAACGAGAAACCCTTACCATATGAAGTGAATTAAAACACGAACCGAGAAAAGATCACCAATTAAACAAGCTCATATGGTACTAGTTTGTAGACTAGTATCAGACTATAACCATCTACACTTGTGCATGGCCCTAACGCCTTATGTTTATGCCTTTCTTCCCTAGTTAAAACATATAAATAGTTTACATCATCTTTAATGAGAGCAACCATATTACGCCATTAAAGTATATTATTAGTCGGGTGGAACTTACTTACACGCCTAAGTTGAGAACCCCCATCATCCAAAGAAAACCTTTAGAGCCTACAACTTCGTACTTCTGATGGTTCGGGGTTTATGAGTGGGAGTGGTAACCCCTATAGGTGTGACTAAGGGCGGGAAACCCCAGTATCATGGACTTATGATGATTTCTTTAAATTCACGTAATCAAAAACCTAAAGTTCATCGATGTCAAAATTTTCAGAATTAGATTTACCAACACTCAAATAAGGGAAATTAGATTTAAGCCACACAGAAGTGAGACCAGTACCAATGAGCGTAAGAACTCAATGGAGAGCGTCTTGTTAGCACCATTATAATATTCAATAAACGAGACAAGCCAACTGCCACATTTCAGTATCTGATTGGCCAATAAACACATAGCACCATATATACCCCCTCCCCTCCCACATGGTCCCCTATATCACCTCTTGTCGTACTTGCCACGAAAAAATTTCTGGAATTCATGTGACAGTTTTCTGAAATTATAAGCAGAAAAGATGTTTGCACGTTTGCCCACAAAAAGAGAGGGAAAAAAAAGTTTTAAACACAAAAGATTTTGTGTATTCTATATTTAAACCAATTGAAGTACTAAAAACAATGAATAATTTGGCAAAATTACAGAAGTTGTGAAAGTTATACGAGAAAAAGCAGCAGGAAACACGAGATTTTTTTATAAAAGTAAAAAAAAATGCAGATAAGGGATACTTTGTTATCTAGTAACTCAGTTCATGTAAATTCAAGATGGATGAGGGACCAGAAAGGAAGAGGAAACTGTAGATATGGAATGTGAACATAGAAGCTACAAGGAGGCAGATTGTGCAAAGGGGAAAGGGCAGAAGAAGATACATGCAACTTGAACACAAATGGAACTCTTCAAGGCACAAACGGAGGATGGGCAGCAGTACTTGGAGACTTTTATGATGAAGTTATAGCAACACCACATGAGAGAGCAGATTATGACACAATTGCACTCATAGAACATCAAGGACTGAAGCAAGGATTGAGACCGGCTCGGCAGCACAATATAAGGAATATCAAGGCACAAACAGACTAAGCAATGTGGTTTCTTTTTTGAAGAACAGAAGGCAGCATCCATGACAAGCAAATCACATGATGGAGATCATACAAGACTACATTGGGCATATAGATCAGTTTAGCATTGTACATATCCATAGAGTCTAGCAAATTAGCGTATGCTCTAGCTGCTAATATTCCCACTGTTAGCTTCACTGAAATTGTACCTAGTTCCTTTTCTGAAGATGTTAAGAAAATTGTGTATGTATAGGCAAAGAGAATCCAAGATTGTAATCAGTTTCTTTTATTATTGAAAAGGGGTAAGGGGACTCTTTAAAACCATGCTTACCTATCCAAAAAAAAAAAAGAAAAGAAAGAAGTATTGAACTTTTCAGAAGGATTGAAAAAACAAAAGAAAATGTACAATAGTTTCAAATCGAGATTTCAAAAGCAGGGGAACATTAGCATATTCTCTGTCCTTACGGTAATTCATGTGAGTTTTTTCAAACAAGAAACACAAAGAAACATTGCCTAAAAAATAGAATAAGGCAAACTTTTAATTTTAAAGTAATAGAAGTGTGTTTTCTCAAACTGAAGAAACTAAAAACAGAGAAACTCTTGCAAAATTAGGCAATATAATTTTGGCCTAAAAAACCATTTTCAAAATAATTTTTCAGAAGAAAGTAGGAACTATGAAATGTTACAAATTTAGGCGTTTACACTAGATTGAGAGAATTTTGAAGAGTGATTTAAGTCTGGCTTAAAACAAAAGAATTTCCTTGTGAAACATAAAGTTTTTGTGTAAACTTTTGAAAACAAAAAAAAAAAATTATGATGCATTACTTTTTCTATAAGTGGCGAGAATTTCACCAAACTGTCATTTCGAAAAAATTGGTAGAAGATTTTTAAAGAAGAAGCACAGAAACATTTTGAATAAAAATAGAGAGAAGGTATGCTAATTGTAGGAAGTAGATAGTAGGAACCAATAAAATTTGGAACATTTGGTGTTTTCGACAGATTAAGTGAATTTTAAAGATTACGTGCCTTCGCCAACAATTCATACTCCATACTGCCAAGTAAAACGTACCCGCGAATATCCTCATTACTGCTCAAGACACCCAGTAAGGTAAGGTAATGAGAGGTTTAATTTTGAAAAATAAGAGAAACATCCTAAACCCACGAGCATAATAAGAGCTAAACATACAAAAAAAATTACTTGCTTTTTCAAAGGAAGAACCCCCTTGAGAAGATATAGTGCGTGAACTTAGTACCAATTTTTCACTTAAGTTAACCTCTAAACCACTACCCGAGTCCCCGCAATGCAATGATCTAGTAAATTGGCTCTCTGCTGCTACAATTTAAGATTCACGTCACTGAATAATACACAATATATAAACAAAAATTAAATAATGTGTCAAGATGAAAAAACAAAGGAGTCAGGTAGTAGCAGTCTAGTCAATTATCGAATAACATACTTCTTATAATGAATTTCAGCATACCATGTCAACCCAGGTCACAACACGAATAAAAGGAATGAGAACTAATGTATGGGTAGGTGAAGAACAAGGAGTTTCTTCCCTCAAATTTCAATTGCATAGTCATTCCTGATTACAAAATGTAAAGTTGAGAGTGAAAAAAAAAATTATGCATGCACATTAACAAAGGGTGTATAGATATATCTTCATGCTATCCAAAAAGAGGTACCATTCATTCAAATTCATCACGCTAAAATATATTTGAAAGTGAGACTGAAGAATAAAACTAACCTTTTTCATAAAGAGTCGAGTTTGAGCTGCAAAATGAATATGATCTCCAAGTTAAGGATGTTAAAAGCACCTACATTCATATACAAAAACTCTAAGTAGTGGTACTATGATAACTGCTCACAAATGGTCAGGAACATTAGGCCATTGTTTTAACACAAAAAAAAAAAAAAAAAAAAAAATGCAAAACCCAAGAGGGTCTGCTAGTTCTTATTAATTCTTATTAGTACTTATTAGTTCTTATTAGTTTGTAGCTGATTTCAAAAGCAAATTAGGAGAAAAAAGAGTGAATACATGTCAAGAATTTATTTCGGAGAAAACCAAAACCTATTTGACGATTCCCAAAACCAAAACCTATTTGAAACCCGTGTCGAGCTTATTATTGCAATAAAATGTATACTTGAACAAGGCATTACATAAAGTAGGAGATGTCTGACTGTATTGTGTGTTGGCATATATACGGTTAAAAAATAACTTTCGGTAATGAATTCCCCTAATATTGTTTTTTTTTTTTTTTTCTATTGGAAATAGGAGATTTAGACATACCAGAAATGTAGAGACCCCAGAGGAAGAAACAAATGTGGCCTTCCTGCAAAAGATCTGCAAGGCATGCAAGTTAGAATACTTAATACGGCAGACATATTATCTATTCAAACAACATGGCAGAAGCATTACCTATGCAACTCTAGTCCACACACTAAACTGGACTAACTCCAAGAAGAGTATGTTTTGGTTCGTCTGAATGAAACTGCAACTGTTGTACAAGATCACTTATGACTGAGATACCTAATAGCATTCACAAAGCAAAGATTAAAATCGAAGAAAAAAACACAAAGGGCACTGCTGAAAATATCCAGCTAAGTCTAATTAACTAGAAGACCACATATTTAGTTTTAAAGCACAACAATAGGATTTGAAAAAGATACAATACCTGTTTGAGAGCCTCAAGATCATTAGTTTCATTCCCTCCATTGACGGTAGACACGGCGAGCTGTCAATGCTTAGCTTGTTCATATCGACAATCATATACATATTTAACCTCTTAATCTAAAAACCCCAATTAATAAAATCAAATGAATTGAAATGGAATGTAATGAGCACTTCTTGTATGTTTCAACATATACAGAAATATTAACAACACAAGAATCACAAAAAGATAGCTTTCTTAGCAAATAACAAAACCAAATTTTGACAAAAGAAAATAATTTTTACAGCAAAACTAGTTTACAACTCACAACTTATTAACTTAACAAGATTAACAACATTTGTCACCAGTAACAACCAAGATCTAGCAACTTTAAAACAACCAGCACCAAATAATTTAATCAGAAAATTAGTTTAGAGGAGTTAGTTATAAATATTTAGTAGTCCTAAGACTCCTCTTAAATTTGTTTAGAATTTAATACCCCAATTTGACCAGAATATGGAACTAACCACCTGTTATCCAATTTTACCAGGAATAGACGAAAATATTCTCACTTGGAAACAAACATAACCGACTATCTACCCAGTAACATAGTGGGATACAAAACAAAAAATTGAATTTCACACAAAAAATTCACTTATAACTACCTGCCTTCACATTTAAAAATGCATATAATGAAAAGAGGGCATCTAGGGTGCATCGAGTGTATGAGTCTTGCGAGGAATGAGAGCCCTTGGACAATACTTCTTTGCTGCAATACACCAGTACTTGTGCCTATATGAGTGGCCCAGATGCTATACGCTGAGTACACCCTACGCACACTAGCTTTTCGGTAATGAAAAAACTAAAAATATTATGCCTCCAATATTTTGTGGAGGCATTTGACACTAGTCGTTAAGTCTAAACTCCAAACCACTAGACACTAAACCCAAAATCTTTATAAACTAGACCCTAAGCCTAAACCCTAAACCTTAAGACACTAAACCTTAACCCCTATAAACTAGACCCTAAGCCTAAAGCCTAAACCTTAAGACACTAAACCCTAATCCCTATATCCTAAATTTATAAACATTAAACTCTAAACCAACCCGTTTCATTTAATAGTAGTTAATCAAACCCACAAAATAAATAATCAAATGCATTTTGTATCTGCATTTTAAAATGCGTGGTGTGTATGCATTTTAAAATGTATAATTTATAACGTGGTGCATCTGCATTTTAAAATATATAATTTATAACATGGTGCATCTGCATTTTGAAATGTATAAGTTTATAACGTCCACATTCAGATGAAAACAGATAGTGTCAAATTTAACTTTTGGAGCAATACACGGTACTTTTTGCTAAATTCTATTCAAACCCAAAATCTACTCTTTTTGTTCTAGTAGTTATCTTATCTAAAAGTAGTTATCTTATTCAATCTTTATTCTGGTAGTTATCTTATCTACAAGTAGTTATTTTGGAAGGGTGAAAAAGAGAATAATTTATATTAAAAAATAACATGTGGCACTTGGTCTCGAGTCAAAAGCTTAGATTCTAAAGGATTTTTATAAAAAACACTTATGGCGAATAAAAACAATGTAGGGGTATTAAAACCCAAAAAAATTATGGATAGGGCTTTAGAGTTGTTTTTTTTAAAATGAGACTCTCTAGCCCAATTTCTTGATAATTTAATATCAATCAAGTTAACATAACCCAAATACCAAAAAAGAGACGAATATTTTATACCCATCAATGAAAAATCAAAATAACAAATACCCATGATAGATTCAGCGAACCCCATTGAATCCATAGTAATTAAACAATAAGGAATGAAAAAGAATGAAAAAAGGAAAGAACTTTACCTCAATTTGGAGAAGGGACCTTGATTTGATCAAAGTTTCAAATACCCATATCAGTTTAGTGAACAACACAACAATTTACAAACAAAAATCAGACGAAAAAACACAAACTTGAAGCTTTAAAATCATTAAAATATTATGTTTTGAGAGAGAGAGAGAGCTTACAATTTCAGAGAAGCTCACAAGCTTTGTGTTCATAGTTCTTATTTGCTTTGTGTTCCTTGCAGAAGCTCTGAACGGCTTGTTTTTTTTTTTTGCCCATTTTTTTTACCTCTCTCTCCACTAGTGTTTATGGATTTGTCAGTGTTGATATTCAAGTATAAGAATGGAAAAGCGATGAGGGCCACAATTAAAAACTTGCCCCACCACATAAGCGACGAGTTCCAGAACTATCTCCACCGTCGTGTATTTACTACACAAATACCCGTCCTCTATTTTAGCTTAGGTCAGTACACGACGGCTTTATACCATATACGACGGTTTTTGTAGACCTAAATTTAGGACGGTCGGGATAGTCCTAAGCTAGTGTCGTTTTTCAGCAATTCTGGTGTAGTGTGGTTTTCCCATTCTTGACACTCCTCGGTTCATTAAAGGAGGTTGTCTGAGTGAATATATGATCACTTGCCTTACGGGAAAAACTCCTCCATCTCGAACTGAATTGAAAAGAGAAAAAAAATAAGTAACAAGAGAGCTTAAAAGCCTATCATAAGAGAGAGGGTGAGAGACTAAGGACTGTTCCATTTTCTGATTTAGAGTGAAGGAGTTGGTGGGATGCAATTGTATTTGGTGAGTCAATAGGAAATCAGGACCTTTCCACCGTGCTTGGAGGAAAAGGACGACACCAAAAGCATGTGTTTTCCATCTCCGTAGTACATGTAAACAAAAGACAAGCTAGGCTTTAATTCATGGTGCTGGAAGTCAAGCAAGCTAGCTAGGTGGCGAGTACTGGTCTTGTCATTGATATATCTACTGTCGCCTCCTTAAATTCCACTTAGAGCAAACCAATTACTCTTTTGTATTAATGAAGAGTTGGGCTTTATACATCCTCCTGGGAGATAAGGTTGATCGGGGTGTCTATCTAAGGGTCCGAGAGGAATACCTGCGCGCTAACCAGACCCCACGTACAGAAAATGAAGGGGGTGGGTTATTTCATGAATTGAAATAGTAAATGGGAAAACTACATGCCACTGCCAGGCCGCCAAAAGCCATAAGCAAGGCCTTTACAGGCCTCTTCCAGGCTGCCACAGGGCACTCACCAAGACCGTTACAGGCCATTATCAAGCCGCGACACGCCATCGCCATCACCTCATAGCTTATTATTTGATTTTCCGTTTGGCTAAATTATTAAATGTCAGGCGATTATCATAGGTTTCACCTACGCTAATTACTTCATTTTCTAGGTTGAGTAATATATATGGTGCGTTTCGGGAAAAATCTCTAAAGAGAAAAATTAAAGTGGCATACAATATAGTATACCGATTCTAGGTAGGAAATCGGTTAGTGATCGTTACATTATTAGAACAGGAACGAGGAACCCATACTGCCTTCCTCACCGGAATGGCTTAATCCATTACCACTGATCCTTACACCCCATAGGTGAATTACGATTGTCTTGATCCCTTAAAAAATGGTACATAGGCAGCCACCCGGCTCAGCCGCTTCAATAGGAAAACCCCTACCCCTTTGTGGAAGAAAACTGAATGTTTTCATATTCTTTTATCACTGTTTAAAGATTGGAAAAAAAATATATATATATATATATAAAATTGTACGTGTGTTATGCATGGAAATATTGTTTTATATGGAATGTTAACGTTTTTCTTGAGATTATGTTAATCGATGCACTTACGAGGATTTAATAAGCAAACGGTAAGTTTTATTAAGCAACTAAGGTACGTGTCAACCTGCTCTTTTGTATTCAATTTCATTTCAAGTTGATTATTATATATTGACTACGTATCTAACATTGAGCGTTAGAGTATCTTCACAGGGATAGATATGTGCTCCCATAAGACATGAAAAGGTGTACGTTCGTGCAAGTTAAGAAAAATTTAACGTGCAGTGCACTCAGATTGATGCAACGGCTCTTTTAGCTATTTATTTTAATTTTAAATTGATTCATTTTAAGTTGTTTTGTAACAATTTATTATTTCTTTATTGTCTTTAATAATAAATCTACATTAGAATGCATCTATTTGTTAGAAATGATGACGTTGATTAGCATTCAGGGGTGAAATACCGATCTTGGGTAAGAGATCGGTTTTGGGGAGCTACAACCTATTATGTATATTTTATAGTTTTTTAACGTCTTGTTTTTATGAATCTAACTTACACAAAATTTACTTACTACTGTGTATCGATCTTCTCTATTTTCTTAATTTCTTTTTGGTGTCATTGGTCTAGTTGTAGGTGTCGATGATTTTTATGATTGCTAGAGAAAGGATAATTATGTGAGAGATCAAAATGTTTCGTTTTAGAGCTATTAGGACTTATTATATCTATGTATTTTGTTTACAAAAGACTTAATGAGTTTACTGATTGTTATTATCACATTGTTGAATAAAATATAATCAAAGTTAAGACTTGCGACTTATGAATGAATTATGGAGTATGTTTGGTTTAAGTGTTTTCTTTCTCGCTATTGTACCCAAGTGTATGTTTAAGTTTTTAGTGGGATGGATGGGTTGTGTATAATACGTGGGATATATGTATGCTAGAAGCAGGTGGTAGGAAAGATTGGGGCCATAATATTTAATTATTTTTTTTAGATGTTTCCAAATTTAGCAACGGTTGTGTATCCATTACTAATGAAAGAATAAGTAACGGTTACGTATCCGTTAGAAATGAAAATTGCTAACACTTTCATTTGTTGGAAATGAATTAAGAATAAAATTAATAACCGTTATTAATAATTTACTAACGGTTGATAAGTGTTGCTGAAATTAATTTTAGTAACATTTGGTAACCGTTGGTAAATTTGCTAACACTTTATAACCGTTACTAATCTCCATTACTAATATTTCTCACGCTTTTGTGTCGACGGAAAATAACCGTTACTAATATTTTTTGTAACGAATGTATATCTGTTACAAATAAGCTGTTATGGTGTACTGATAATCCCCAGCAAGCTTCATGTGCAGATACATACCGACAGTCTAAGAATCTTTGAATTTCGCCTATGTTTTCGATAGTGGTATCAGTCTCAACAATAGTAGTGGATCTATCTTGACCTTTGCTCAAGTATTTGAAGAGAGACTTGACCATTCGACTTCTATTACAGAACTCCATGTTGATGTGTGCTCCATATTTCTTCGAAAGAGTTGGATTATAAGGAACAGCCCATCTGTTATCAACCGTGAAAGTCTTCTTCTTCCATTTTTTTTTGTAGCTGTTCTACCTAGTCTTCTCATGTACTTTGCAAATCCATTGTCATCGAAAGTAGTTTCTTCACAGAATTCTTTTGGATAAAGTCTGGTACATTTTCGTTCGTCATGCAAGGTGAATTCTCATCTAGCTCTCCATATGGACCGTGTATCATGTTGTCTAAGACAATTTCATATAACAACGGGTCATCATTTTTGTCTGGAAGTTCAGCTGATATAATAATCTTATCAATGTCAGCAGGTGTAGAAGGTTTGTCATCAGGGTGCAACCAGAGTAGTATATATGTGAGCGTGCGGCAGACCTCATTTTTGGAATTCAATAACATAGATTGCTGCAAAATTCAAATTTAAAAGTAAATAAATATACCACTATATCACACGAAAATTTACAAATTTGTTTGTATAAAACCGCTACGTCTAAGAAAGGAGTATAGTATATAAAGACCTACGACACTAAATAATTTTTTGAATCCACATAACCTAGATATGTGATTAAAACTTATCCATAGTATAAATTTGTTTGTATAAAGCTGCTACATCTAAGAAAGGAGTATAGTATTTTAAGACCTACGTCTAAGTAATTTGCTTCCACCTGAAAAGGTCTAGAGTTAGCTAGACTTGTGATAACCTCTTATAAGGCTTAATAAATTTAGTGTAGGCCAACCAGTAATGAGAACAGTTACTGCTTAATATTCATCATTGAGAACAGTTTTACAACCATCTTCCTTTTCCTTTCTGCCATTCTTCAATATATGAAACAACAACATGAATTATATATTGCTATTAGAATCTGCTTTCAGTCCTACCTTCAGTCAAATAAGGCAATGCTAGATACAAATAATGTATCCTATAGAAAATTCAAGTCTTACAACACAGGCAATATAAAGAACTTGGCAATTTTAACCAAATATGCTAGACAATCCGAATCCTACCCTAAACCAATCAAGTCACCTAGATGTATTTATTGGATACTATCTTTCCTAAACAATATATGTATAAGACTGAAAAAACGTTATGTATAGTATATAGTTTAGGCATCACACGAATAAAATTAAGATGTAAAATATTTAAAATTACTTGCCATAACTTTGCCAAAGTGTTCTTCTTCTTTGAGGTCCTTCATAATCTTGATCCACTTTTATCTTAAATGCTCTAACTACAACTTCGGGACAGTATTCGAATTTTAGACCTTCAATGTACTCTTTTCATTGCAAGTTTAATTTCATTCCACTTTGGATTGCAAGTGAATGTGATAAACAAATCTGGAGGTCCCGCCCATCTGCGTATAGCAATGACATCCTGATAATTTTGCACCATGTACTGTGGCCCACCAGTAAATGAAGAAGGCAAAACTAAACGCTTTCCGACTAATTTTGCATCTGTGTCTCCAAATAAGTAATCGAGTCAACTATATTCTTATATAGTTACGCTCGATTATTGGTGGTTGTTGTTTTGGAACCAATCAAGTATTTCTTCTTCTACACATGTGTATATATCGACCAGAAATTGCAGTTTTACTTTACCACCTGTGACTAAAGTCTAGTCCTCATTTTCTCTATATTGAAGTCTAAAGGCATAATATTCTTGCATGCTAACTGTGTGGCGGTGATTTTCTGATATTTTTTCTTCTCCTCGGTACAAAATATCGAATGTGTAGCCGTCCTCACCATATGGAAATAAAAGAGGATATTATTGCATTGCCATAAAGCTAGGATAATGTTCAGTAATTCGTTTGAGGCCTTCTTCTTGGTGTTCAACAACTATATCTCGATGTTGAAATTCAACTCCATTTCCAAGCATCAGTGATGCTACTTCAGTAGATGTAGGCAGGTTGTACTGTCTTGCATCTTTTGAGCATGTGCTGATGAGTCTAATGCTTACAGGTATGTAGTCCTCTTCATTGAACCTATCTTGTGCCATTCGAAAGGCCTTCGCAATTTCATTTTCCGCATTCAGCATTGTTAGCATGCAATCCTTCAACTACACTACCATCTAATACTTGTTCAGTGCTTGATTGGGCAGAGCATTTAACCTATTAGACGGCACCTCATTCTTTGTGTCATATAGTTAATGGCCATCTGAAGAGACAATAAGCCTGCAACATATTATATTAATAAACTATAGAATAAGCCCCACTTTTATTAATATAATTTGAATAAGGTCCCTTTTTTATTAATAATTTAGAAACACCTCTCTAATGTCACTTAAATTAAATAATTACTCCCATTTCCCACATTGAAATTAAAACAAGCCCTTTTTTATTATTGGTTTATCTCCTGTTGGAAGTAACGATCCGATTTTATGGTAATTTTGTCTATGAATTTTGAAGACATGCATATGGACAACCACCATTATTAATTGCATAGTCTATTTTTCCACCTATTAATGTGAAAGCAAAGATTGAATTATATGATCTTATGTTTTCAATAAAATGAGTGCTTCTTGGTCCCCTTGATTCAAGCATATCCTTTAAGAATTGTGGAGGATTCTTCAATAGTGGAAGTTGTATCGTTCCCACTTGACAACAAATGGAGAATGTAGGAAGCTGTCCCTTTACACTATATGATAGTCGGATTTTCCGGAATACCTTTCCCAATATCGAGTAGGCAATTTAAGATCTCCTTATTTACTTAATTTAGAAACACCCCCTCCCTAAATTTAGAATAAGCCCCACTTTTATTAATATAATTTGAACAAGGTCTCTTTTTTATTAATAATTTAGAAACACCTCTCTAATGTCATTTAAATTAAATAATTACCCCCATTTCCCACATTGAAATTAAAACAAGCCCTATTTTATTATTGATAATTTAAAAGAACCTCCCTAATATCACTTAAATAATTAACATAATTATCTTCCATTTTGTTTAAAAAAAATATAAATAGATGAGTCTCTCCTATATAATTACAATTACTATTTACAATTAGAATCCAAAGAAACCATGCTAACTATCGATCTCGAGGGACGAGTTTCAAGACTTTAAAAAACCGATGCGTAGCACGGTTTGCATACTTGTAACATATGATAGCCGGGTTATCAGGAACCACACTTCTCAACCGAATAGGCCATTATATTTCTATTCTCTCATGTTTTACAATTTTGAAACACCTCCCTCAATTATTCTAATCAGGTCCCTCAATTTTAAGTAATTTACAAAAAACTCCCTCACCTCATTGAAATTAGAATTAGTTTTCATATTATTTAAAATAATTTAGAAAACCTCATTCACATCTCTGAAATTATAATCAACCCCTCCTAATGTTTTTATATTGTTTTTTAAAGATGTTAAAGCAACAGGTTTAAAGATTTGAAACAAGAGACACTACTAAAAAATGGCTTTTTATGACGGCTATTTTTTTTCTACCTTGATGGCTTCCGTATAAGTCGTCATTATTTCTATCTCACCATTAATTTTATGACACTTGATGTCAAATATTGACGGTTATAGGCTAGCCGTCATACATAACTTTGACGTTTTTTTATCAATATGTCAAGTTTGTGACTAACAATTGTATACTTACTGTTCACTTTATGACACATGATATTAATGTTGACTGTTATAGGCTAGCCATCATAAATATCTATGACGTTTTTTTATCAATGTGTTAGGTTTGGTGTCTAATTTATGAGTTCTTTTTCACAAACGTCAAGTCAAAAATTGTCTAACTTTTTCCTTATAGCAGAACCGGTGTTTAATTAATTGTCTAACCATTTAGGAGCAATTAAAAACGAAGAACGGGACTGGTCGAGTTGAACAGTGAATAACAATAGGGTTAAGTCTCGGGTCAGTAATAGTATACCCAATTCTCAATAACCATTTAATTTTCTTTTTTCACTAATATATCCAGTATACCCAATTCTCAATAGAAAAAAAAACCTATTTTCTAATAGAAAAAAAGAAAAAGAAAAATTCAGTTGCAGTCCGCTCTGGCACTTTCCCAAATCCATGAACATATATCAAAGGGAACCGTCGTTGAGATCTTGTATTCAACACTAAAATTTATGAATCCACACACTCCAGCTGCCGCTCAATAATCTCGAACCTACCGCTCATTGGAACTATCCCTCTGCAATCGGAAAGGTACTTATTTATTTCCGTAGTTCTTATCTAAAGTTAGTGATTTTGAATGCAATACAGAATTAATTGGGTCTTTTGGTTTATGAATTTCCAAGTTGGGAATGCATGCCTAAAGTTTTTCTTATAGTTGTTTAATTTCATGAAAAATTCATTTTTTTATTGAGATTTGGTATGTCAATTTCTTCAAATATGACAAGTTTAGGACTAACATAGAGATGGTTCAATCTAGGTTCTCACGGTTTTACTTTTAGTACATTCTTCTTCATCTTAACTATCAATGGTACGGTTTTTTTTTGTCAGTAGATGCCATTCCTAACAGAACAAGGTTCTTGTTTTAGTATAAGGTTTGAGTTGTTTCACTCTCGATCCATCCATTGTTCTCTAGTGATTTATTTTCGATTTTTTTTATTCCTTGTGGTTATTGCCTCACTTTTGTAAAGGTTATATTTGGTTTTACCTTACAGATTCAAGAAAGTGAGGGAGATGATGTGTAAATATGGTGTTGACCGAGTTCGTATGGACGAACTGCCTACGTATCAAGTTCTCTCTCTGGGGGGGGGGGGACTTGAATTAGGTCAAACATAGTTCCTCATCCTCTTTATATAGGCAAGGGGTTAGCGCCTCCAGTTTGCGCGCATCAGGTCAGATCCAGGTCTTCAAGTCACTCGCGCGCCATGATAATGACTTAAGGACATTTATGGTGAAGCGTGCCTGAAGCTCCAGTCTTGATGATGGTATTTAAGACTTATGTTACTGTCCATTGGTGTGAGCGAGAATCATGGAGATCACTATTCAATAGAGGTCGTTTGCGTGTAGTGAGTCACTATAGAGCGAGCTCGTGTGACGAAGACTTTAGGTCGGTTAACTACTGTTTAGTCAGATCGATTGCCATAGTTGAGGATGAGGATCGAGGGTCGATCTGTATTCACGTCTGTGCTGGACATGTGCTTGATATTCATTGGATGTGAATATTACTCCCTCACACAGCCCCATCTCAGTAGGTCGTTAAGTTCACGATATCGATCTGCTGAGAGTATATAGAGCTTGGCGTGGCAAAGACGGCGGGTATGCGATGTGATTTGAAAGGGTTGGTGACCGAGACCTCATTTTACGGGAACACGTGGTACGCTAGGTTGAAATAAAATGATTGTGTTTTTTTCAAAAAATGAACCGGTGGGTGATTTGTGATATATGCCTGGAAAAGTGAAGAGTTCTCATTGGCTTCCCTTAAGAATGAGAGCTAAGGTCAGTTTCCGCCATTTTCATTTTTTGCACTTTCCTTCTGTTCACTTTACTTTTGTTGGTATCTGGTTTTAGTTTTGGTTTAGTAGTTGTTATGATCTTGAAGAAAGGAAGAATAATGTCTGATTCTGATGATACCCGCTCTAAGGAGGTTAGGGAGGTTGAGTTAAGTGAGGAGATAGAGGATGTTGGTTCTGAAACTATGGTCGTAGTGGTGAGCAGTTCTGGAGCATCATCCTCTAGCGGGTTGCCTCCTAGAGTAATAGATAAACGAGCTTTGAAAAGTTTTGGTGATTTGAGGCATGCTTATGGCACTTTTTGTAGCGATCTGGAGATTCACAAGCTGGGTGAGGACGCTAACGTTTTTAGTAGCGCGTTCGTCCCTCGTGATTATGGTGTGGTTATCTGTGAGGGACAGTTGAGAGCGGGGTTGAGGTTATTTTCTCGGTTGACGTGTGAGTTTTTAAATTTTTGTGAGAAAACGCCCTGCCAGTTCGTTGGGAACATATGGCGTTTGCTTAGGGTGTTTGATATTTTGAATGAGAGTGGTGAGTACAACATTAGTGTTTTGGATATTGCTGAGTACTTTGTTGTGAAGCGATCCAGTGCCAACAACTTCAGTTTACAGACTTTGACTGGAAAGTCTTAGCGTGTTGGATGGAGTTAGTAACGAGCCTTGGGAGAGGAGGCCATTTCTGATAGTTGGGAATTTTTGTGTCTCTGGGTTTGGTGTGGAAACTAGGGTGTGTAATTTCACTAGTACGTGCTAGGTTGCATGGTTTATCCATGTCTTTATTTTGTGTGCGATGAATTTGTGCTATAACAAATTGAACTTTGACTTTCTTATGTGCAGAGGTCGCTATTGCCAGAAAGAAAAGGCGTGGTGTGATAAAGAAGTTCGCTTGTTTGACTCATGATGAGAAGCGAGAGAAGCTGCCTGAAGTGGCCGATTACTTTGTTGAAAGAAGTGGTCGTGGGATCAGGGCGAAGAGGAGGGAACAGAAGAAGAGGTCTAGGGGTGAAGACGTTGTGAGGCTTTCTAGTGATCAAAGCATGAATCGTGAAGATAGCGAGATAATAAGTAGGGAGCAGAGGAAGAAGAATGTTGGTGGGTCAATGCGACCTGGTGGAGGTGTTGGTGGAAGTGGTAAGCAACCTAAGGTGGATAGGTCTACTACTGGTGGAAGGGGGAAGGAACTTAACAGGAGAATGTCCTCGTTGATGTTGAGGACATCTCTTTCGTTCCTCGTGAGCGAAAGAGTTCCTTGAAGAGGAAGGCTGAGGAGCCTATTTCTAGAGATGCGAAGGTCGCTAGAGCGTCTGAGGTCATCCTTGGTGGCAGTTTTGGTACTACTAGTGGGGAACGAAGTGGTGGGAAGTCATCTCGGTCTTCCCGATCTAGGATGGACTTTAGCGTTCTGGGTTATGGGGATGCTGGTACTACTGTTGAGAAGATGAAGGAGAAGTCTCCTGTTGTGAAGGCTGGGAAGGGTCATGTTGATGCTGGTGAGGATGACCTGTAGCATACTCTCGTGTATGTACACCAGCGAACTGGTTGGGAGGTGACTGTGAAGAAGTCGGATTGTAGTTATAAGTCCTCACCTGTAGTGTCGTGTTTGCTGGAGGGAATTACGTTGGATGGTGATCAGAAGGATCTGGATTTGAAAGATCTATCTGAGAACATACGAGCATTGGATCAGGCTCACTGCTTGGTAAGTGCCAACCCGTGATTTGACGATGAAGCTTTGTTTTTGCTACTAATCGTGTTTACTCGGCTGCAGATTATAGCTAGGTAACAAAAGATGAAGACTGCTGTTCAGTTCGCTGAAAATGGAGAAGAACGAGCTGGAGAAGCTGAGGGACGAGCTTGCTAGCGTTCGAGATATGCAGCAGGCTGAACATACGAAGTTGCTTGACCTTCAGGAGCAGGTCGCTACGTTGTCTTTGTGGAGTACGATCGCAGAGAACCGAGCGACTGAGCTGGAAGGGCAGTTGACCACAGCCAATGACTTTGCTGGCAAGTGTAAGAAGGTAGCAGTGGATGCTAAGGAAGCATATGATCGTATGTTCACCGAACTAGAGGAGCTGGAGGAGATGTATGAGCAGCCCGGGATAGAGCACGAGCAGCTCAAGGAGGCGTATGCTCATGTAGTTACGGGTAAGAAAGAGGTCTCTCCCATCGTAGATGCAAGTGGCGATCTTGCTATGGCACCCACTCCTACTGCTCCTGTTGTTGAGTCGCTTGCTGAGATTGGTGTGGGAACGAACTCTGAAGTTCCTCGTGTGTTGACCTCGCTCCAGGTCACCTCCGCATCTTCTGTTGATCCTTTTCAAGTTGATGATGTTATCCAATTTGTGTAAAAAGTTTTAAGTTTCTATACTTGGTCGTGGGCCTGATACATTAGAATTGATAACTTGGGGAAACCTGAGCAGTTCGCTTCTATGATGTGCTTTGAGGGAGAATTGACTGAACTGGTATCCCAGATTGTTTTGGGCAGTTAGCTTTGACTTATTGTTGTATGGCCTATGTCCCAATACATTAAGAACTGATGACCTGGGCTTGCCTGGGCAGTTCACCTTTATTATCTGCTTTATTTCGGAACGAACTGGCTTCCACCGGAGTGGCAGTTTGGTAACTTTAGAGAACTGGTTTCCTGAGTCTGTTCAGGTAGTTCGTGCTTTTACATTTATGAAATGCATGCTTATTTTCCTTGCTCTTTTCCTTGACGTCTTAAATGCCTTTTTCTTGATACTATTGTACTTGTACTGCGTTGTATGTTCCAACTGGTGAGAAGTCCTGCTCATAGAGAGCGTTCTACAGTGAGTTACCTCTAGTGCTGTAGGCTATGATTAGTGAGAATTGTTGAGGCTATGTAGCCTGTGAGATCGAGTGAGCATCCTGGTCGTAGAGAGTGTTTTCCATCTTAGAGCGTTCTGGTAAGAGTGGACCTTAGCGCGTGTGTGGCACGTGTGAGGATATGAACCGTTTGGGAGCCAGAAAAGGTAACCTTGTTGATTTATGGGATTTTCAAAAAATGGCGGTTCTTTCGGCACGTCGGTTAGGGTTTTGGTATATTTATGGTATGCCTTGGGAAGTGGAACAGTTTGCCTTAAATACTTTTTGTGTGAGTTTTTAGGGTTACTGGTTCGTCATCTTTCTTAAGCTTTTTGCAAAAGGTCTTGCTCAAGTGCTGTTTATCGTTCTTGCCCAAGTATTATTGGAGCTCTTTCCAAAGTTCTTTAACGCTTCAGGTTCGTTTCCGCCCTCTGCTCATTGTTTTGCTTTTGTGATATGTAGTCTTTGTATGGCTCTTATGTTAAAATTGTTTTTGCAGAATGTCTCAGGCAGATGGTGATGACTTTGAATATTTGGTCCCTCTAATGGGAGGGGTGAGGGAGACTTCTCCGCTCGTCTTGGAGGAGATTGAGTATATTTGGTCCTCTAATGACTTTGAATATATTGGTCCCTCCAATATTCTTGCCACGGCGTTCACGTGATGCTGGTAAACAGAAAGTGGTTGCTTCTGATACAAGGTCCAAGAAGCGTTCTAAAAGTGTGGGTCGCTCAGATTCTGGTTCACGCAAGCGAACTGGAGCTGTGGCGATCTGGGGCCCGAGTTCTAGGTGTGAGGTCGACCTGGGTTATCGCATCCGTGTTGTGGCTGGGAAAGGAAAAGTTGTTGCTGGGGAAAACTCTAGGCTGATTTGTTGGGGGTGCATGATGGCGACCTGGGAAGACCGTTCGTCTACTCTGGGAAAACGGGGAAGAGGCGGGCAGTCAAATGATCATTTGACTGCAGCCTCGATTTGGCCTTCGTAGCTAACTGTTTTCTAGAAGGTATTGTCTTGGCTGGTAACAAGGAGATCCTAGAGAACCAAGATTTGGATAAGACTGTGGAGACCATGGACATGGCTTGCTGTTTGGTAAGCTTTTAATATTCTCCAGTCCTTTTTTCTTTTATTGGCGAGAATAACATGTATGTTTTTGTTGTAGTTTCTGACTGGGTATCATAAGTTGAAGCATGCGGCTCGAGTTATGGGAAATGTATAAAATGATGTGGGAAAGATAAAGGCGGACCTGCTGAGTTTGCAACTCGCTCGAGATGCTGAGAGGAAGGAACTGAAAGCTTTGAGGAAAAAGCATCAGGATGCTATAACTGAGAGATCGGTGATGATCAGTTCGATGATCGACTTGCATGAGAAATTGGGTGCAGTAACTGAGCACGCCAAACAATGCAAGTCGGTTGCTCGGCAGGCTCAACAAGCATATGATCAAGTGTGCAAGTATTATGTGTTGCTGGAGGAGACGTACTTTGAACTGAGAGAAGAGCATGAACGTGGGGCTCAAGACGTGGGTGTGCTTGCTATATATAGTTGGAGATGTTAGTAACGCTCTGTCTACCAGTACTGTTCCTGCTGATCTAACTCTCATGCCTGTTGAAGATAAACATGCTACTCCTGACACGTGATCACTGCTACTGCATTTCTTCTTATTTTGTGAGGTTTGTTTTTATGTTCTCTCTAAGTCCAAAATTTTCAGTGGTTGTAAAATAATAGAACTAGTTTCCTGGGCTTACCTGGGCAGTTCGGTTTTTGAAATGGTAGGGGCTCGACCCAGATACATTAAGAGCTGATACCCTGGGGAAACCTAGGCAGTTCGACTTATCTATTGTTTTATTTTCGAGATTTAGACAAACTGGTTTCCACCTGAGTGGCAGTTTGATAATTATTTAAGAACTGGTTTCTTGAGTGTGTTTAGGTAGTTCGTATTTGCACTTAGAAATGCATGCGTATTTTAAAGTATGTTCGTAGTTTAGGTTGAACACGTGTTGCCTATATTTTTGTAGGAATTAAACCTAGGAATATATATCCCGTTGTCTAGGAAGACATAGGGTGCTATGAAGTGTTTGAGCTCGTTTGAGCATTTTAGCTTAAGCGTGCGTGCTGCTCTCGGAGAGCATTCTTCACTATGCTAATCCTAGCAATGTAGGTTTTGTACTTAGCGAGAACTGTGTAAGTTATGTTTCCCTTAGCTCGGGTGAGCGTTTTAGAACGTTTGAGCTTCGGCGAGCATTTAAGTTCGTTTGACTGTTTTGCCCTTGGAGAGCGTTCTTCGCTTGTTTGACCGTCGAAGTATAGATCTCCATCTGGTGAGAAGTGTTAAGGCTAAGTAGCCTGTGAACTATGTAGCTCTAAGCTTTAGTGAGCATTTTGGCATTCAGAACGTTTGAGCTTCAGAGAGCGTTTAAGTTCGTTTGAATGTTTTGCCCTTAGAGAGCGTTTTGCGCTTAGTTGACCTTAGAAGTATAGGTCTCCAACTAGCGAGAAGTGTTAAGGCTATGTAGCCTATGAGCTATGTAGCTCTGAGCTCAAGTGAGCGTTTAAGTGTGGAGAATGTTTAAGCTTTATAAAGCATTTTAGTTCGATTGCGCATTCTGCTATTCGAGAGCGAGCTGTGTGTCGATTTGACAATACTGCGAGATTGCAGTACTTTGATGCAAAATAAAAAGTATGAGTATTAACAAAAAGAATTCATGAAATGGAATTGTTTATTGATAAAATTTCTTTAATAAGAAAGTATTCCAAGGACGTGGAAGTACAAAACCTTTTGGGTTTTGATCTAATATGCTCCAAATGAAGTTTCTGACATTAGCCTCTTTGACATGTGCCAATGGAATCGCCTCCACCCATTTGGTGAAGTAGTCTATTGCAGCTAGGACGAACTGAAAGTCTGTGCTTTTTTACAGAATGAATTGGCCCATGATGTCCAAACCCCACATGTGGAATGGCCAAGTGCTGGCGATATTGATCAGTTCCCGAGCTGGCTGAATGATGTTGTGGCCAAATGTTTGGCATTTAACGCATTTGAGTACATACTTCTTGGCATCAATCTGCATTCGCGGCCAGAAGTATCCTTGTGAGATCGCTTTATGAGCCAAAGAGTGACCTCCTGCGTGGTTATCGCATTCTCCCTCGTGAATCTTTCCGAAAATCGTTTTACCTTGTTCTGGGCTTATGCACCTCAGATATGGTCCTCCAGTCGATTTTCTGAAAAGTTTGTCGTTAACGAGGCAGTAGCGACCTGACTGATATTGAACCTGTCTGACCTTTATGCGATCTTCTGGTGGTTTGCCTAGTTGAATGTAATCTATAATAGGTTGCATCCATGTTTGACTCATTTGACTGTCAGAGAGTGGGCATAGGTCGGTAACTTCTAGGACGTGCTCATTTTGGTAAGCAGGTCGGTCTACTACTTCAATGAGTAGTTTCCTAGGGTCACAGCTCGGTGTTTAGGTTGCGAGGTATGCCAAGCTATCAGCGTGTCAATTCTCGTCCTGTAGAAAGTGCTGTATAGTGACTTTTTTGAAAGATGGTAATAATTGATCAACAACTTGAAGGTACTTAGAAAGGTTACCTTCATTGGTGGTATACTCATGAGTGACTTGGCGAACGACCAGTTGTGAATCGCTAAAGACCTTGAGCTCCTGAACATCGAGCTTTAAAGCCGTATGGAGTCCCATAATGAGTGCTTCGTACTTCGCTTCATTGTTGGAGGTCGCAAAATCGATGCGAACTGACTTTTCCATCATGGCGCCATCTGGTGATACTAAGACTATGCCGACTCCACTACCCCCTAGATTGCTAGCTCCATCTACGAATAGTGACAACACCGATGGGTTTTGCTATTTAGAAGTCAGGACGTTCTCCTCTGGTTCCCAGTTCAGGTCGTCTGCTAGGAAATCCGTTAAGAAATTAGCAACGACTTGACCTTTCTGAGATGTTCTTCTGCCCATACTGCCATGTGAGTTGTCTTATTGGCTTTAAGAAGGATCTTCTTAAGTGGCAGATTGGTGAGCACTTTGATTGGATGTGCTTGGAAGTAGGGCCTGAACTTTCTTGCTAAATAAAGCAATGCCAGTACTGCCTTTTCAATGTGGGAGTAGTTCTTTTCAGCTGGCAACAAGGTCTTGCTTGTGAAGTAGATTGGTTTCTCTGCGTCTAGGTTCTCTTTGAAGAGAACTGAACTGATAGCGAAGTCAGAAACAGCTAGGTACAGCCCCACCGTTTCATCATCAATCGGTTTTGCCATCACAGGTGGTGTTGTCAAATATTCCTTGAGAGTAGAGAACGCTCGATGGCACTGATCATTCTAGGAGAATTGTTCCCATTTCTTAAGGATTTGCATGAAAGGTCGACACTTGTCTAACGCTCTCGATATGAATCGGTTTAGGGCGGCTACCATTCCTGACAATTTTTGTATTTGTTGTTTTGTTTTTGGATCGGGCATATCCAAGAATGCTCGAATTTGGTCTGGGTTAGCTTCTATCCTTCATTGGGATACTTGATACCCCAGAAATTTCCTAGAGGCCACGCCGAAGACGCATTTCTCTGGGTTGAGCTTCATTTGAGTTCGTCCGAGTCTAGAGAATGCTTTTTCAATATGGTCTAAGTGATCTCCAGATTTCCTGCTTTTTACAACGATGTCGTCTATGTAGACTTCCATGGTGTCTCCTAACATGTCCTAGAACATTTCGGTTACCAATCTTTGGTAGGTCGCTCCAGCGTTCTTTAGGCCGAATGGGAGGACGTTGTAGCAGTAGATGCCCTGTTCTGTGACGAATGATATTTTCTCTTGGTCTTCTTCGGCCAGAGGAATCTGGTTGTAGCCACTGTAGGCGTCCATGAATGACATGAGTTTGTGGCCAGCGGTTTGGTCTACGAGCTGGTTGATTCTTGGTAAAGGGAAACTGTCTTTGGGGGTATTTTGATTGACATTGGTGAAGTCGACACATAGGCGAACTGTGCCATTCTTTTTTGGGACTGCTACTATGTTAGCAACTCATTCGGGGTATTCTACCTCTCTAATGAAGCCTACCTTTTTGAGATTGTCGATCTCATCATTTATTGCTTTTTTGAACCTAAGAGATAGTTTCCTAGGTCGCTGGTAAACTGGCTTAGCATTGGGGGTTCACATTTAGCTTATGGCATGCAATATTAGGATCGATTCCTGGCACATCAATATACGACCAAGCAAAAACATCTTTATTCAATGATAAAAAGCTTACAAGTTGTGCCTTGAGAGTAGGATCAAGGTTGGCTCCAACATAAACAAACTTGGGGTCATCCTCCGTTCCTAGGTTGACCTTTTCCTTCATTTTGGTTTGGGTAACCGCTTCGGTAGGGTGGGCGACCTCTGGTGTCTTGGTCCCCTATGATATCTCCTCCGCTTGTATGGGTGGAGCGGCTTCTGGGGGCTAGAGTCCTGGAAGGATGTTCTCTGTCGAGCCCCTAGTGTTTTCTTTAGTGACCTCGATAGGGGGGGTATTGATCAATGTCTTGACCTCAGAGATGAAGTCTTTTACCAGCTTGGTTTTGGAGATCTCTCCTTTGTTGTTGACGGAAGCCCAAGTGGGTTTGCTAACTGAGTGGATCTAATTACAGTTGTGAGCATCGAGCTAGTTGCTTCAGAGCTCCATCATGCCTCTGGGGCCAGGATAATGCAACACTTGATGAAGTGTTGATGGGACGGCTTATATTTTGTAGATCCAACGGCGTCCTAGTATAGCCGTGTAGGACGAGTTGACATCCAGGACGCTAAAGCGTGTGTTGATGCTGACCTTGTCTTCACACGATCCCACTGAGATAGGTAGAATGATATCACCTATTGGATCAGCTTGTGATTCGTTAAAGCCATAAAGGGGGGTTATTAGATTGATCATGACCGACTTAGGCATGTTCATCTCCTTCAGAGTTTGATAGAATAGGATATCGCATGAGCTTCCTGGATCGATGAGGACGCGTTTGACAATCCATCGCTGATTTTGACGTGGACTACCAAGGCATCATTATGAGGGAGGCACACCTTGTTGAGGTCGGCCTCGGTGAAAGTGATGTCTCCTGAGCTGCGGCCACTTGTGCGTGGGATGGGGGCCCCATGTGAGGAAAACTAGTAGACTTCTTAGAGGGCGCCTACTCGTCTCCTTTTTTCTCTAGAGGACGTGACAGAGTCCTCTTGGAAGGTGATCACGTTGATTGTTCTGTCGGTGTCTCTGTCAGAGGAGTGCTGGCGACGCTCGTGACGCGATCGCTCATTTGAACGTCCTCTAGCATGAGAACGAGCTCTGTTGGTTGGTCATGGTGGAGTTCAGCTTCACCCCCTGTGAGCCATGATTTTGTGGCGCAGGTCACCATCAGGAATATCAGTGTAGTGTTTGATATGCCCTGCCTCAATGAGGTCTTGAAGGTAGCTTTTGAGCCCCCGACATTCGTTAGTCTCATGACACTTTGCTTTATGAAAAACACAGTACAACTTCCCTGGTAAGTCCTCTAGGCGTTTTACCTCAGGTCCGTAATAAGCTGTGTTTTTTATCTTCTCCAATATGTAACTTGGAGATCTTGTAAGGATAGCGAATTCTCTTTTGCTTTGGTTCCTGGTGCTGGTCTGTTGGCCCTGTTGCTTGGGTCGCTTGTTGGAGGATGGGGCATTATCCGAGATCGCAGCGACCTCGCCTGCTATCTTTAGCCTTTCTTTCTCGAATCTTTCGGCAAGTTTGATGTATTTCTCTACTCGCGCGTACAGCTCAGCAAGCGTTTCAGGGTGCACTTTCATGAGCGACCTGGATAACTCAGTGTTTTTCCCGATTGCATTGGAAAAAGCTAGTGTGGCGAACGACTCCTTGAGGCCGGTTTCCATGGACAGTAGCTCTGTCTTGAAACGTCCGAGGAAGGTGCGAATTGGCTTGTCACTATTTTGAGACAGTTGAAAAAGTGAATTTAGGTCGGCAATTTTACGTCTGTTATGGACGTATTGGCTGGCGAACTGGTCACTGAGCTTTTCGAAGCTGTAGATGGAGTTTGGTCCTAACGAGTAGAACCAATCAAGAGCTCCATCCTTTAAACTTGCTGGGAATAAGCGACACTATAGGTGGTCAAATTCCTGCGCACTGTAGAGTGCGAGGGCTCAACGTGAAATGGCGGCGCGCCCGGACGACACGCTCTTGTCGTACATTATTACGAACCTAAGCTGAATGAAATTTGTAGGGGAGGCTTTACTGAGTACCTTGAGTGTGAAGGGTGATGCCCGGTACGTCTTCAACATCTTATGGACGACCTGAGTGGCGTCCTTCTTTCTATTGTTCTGTTCGATTTGCTGAGAGAGGCTATTGATCTGCTAGTTAACCTTATTGATGCCGCCCTCAGCGGTAACTCTGTTTGGGTTCTGAGACTCGACCTGGGTTCTGAGTGTGGCATTCTCTTGTCGGAGCTGGGTGATGTTACCGACCATGGCTTCCATTTGGGTAGCCATATTCTTCACTTGTTCTTGAAGGCTTTCCATGCTTCGTAGCCTTGAAAATTTGGGAATCTAAGAGGATTGTTGGAAGTGATGTAAATTCTGAGTAGATGAATTTTCAGGAAATTCGATCCACAGACGGTGCCAATGTAAATGTTATATTTGGTTTTACCTTACAGATTCAAGAAAGTGAGGGAGATGATGTGTAAATATGGTGTTGACCGAGTTCGTATGGACGAACTACCCACATATCAAGTTCTCTCTCTAGGGGGACTTGAATCAGGTCAGACGTAGTTCCTCATCCTCTTTGTATAGGCAAGGGGTTAGCGCCTCCGGTTTGAGTGCATTAGGTCAGATCCAGGTCTTCAGGTCACTCGCGCGCCGTGATGATGAGTTAAGGACATTTATGGTGAAGTGTGCCTAAACCTCCGGTCTTGATGATGGTTTTTAAGACTTACGTTACTGCCCATTGGTGCGAGCGAGAATCTTGGAGATCGCTATTCGATAGAGGTCGTTCGCGTGTAGCGAGTCACTATGGAGCGAGCTCGTGTGACAAAGACTTCAGGTCGGTTAACTACTGTTTAGTCAAATCGATTGCCATAGTTGAGTCGCTATGAAGCGAGCTTTGAGGACGAGGATCGAGGGTCGATCTGTATTCATGTCTGTGCTAAACACATGTTTGATATTTATTGGATGTAAATATTACTCCCTCACAACTTTTATGCAGAATCTTAAAGGTTGATTTTCCAATAGCTATTGGTCTGTCGTGATGGGATTTGTCGGTGCTCTTCAATCCGAATTTCAAGCACATCGATAAATCCTTTTGGGATCTGGTAGGTAAGTCAATATTGAAACTATATTTTTCTTCTTGTTTTAAGTTAATTTCTCCATTGTTTGGAATTTTTTTGTAAATTTAAACAAAGAATACGTTCTTTTGTTAACAATCTAATTCGAATTTTCCGATTGTAATTTAGTCTTGGTGGCTTGATTTTGATTGTTGATCTATATTCGTATTATTGAGCTTGTCCATATAAGAAATGGTCTTGGCACTTTTTGTATATCAGATGTATAGACATGTGTTGTACGATTATCCCAATCTGATGTGGGAAAATGATGAGTGAGCTGTGACGGTATTTAGCCGCATCCCAGCTTATATTATTGTATTTCCTTTAAAGATCTTTGGTCAGCTCAAGATGTGGTGTATTGCAAGGACCAAAATATCGCCGATATATTCGATATATATCATTTTTTTGGTACACCGACATCGATATTTCCGACATATATCTACTGAATATTGAACCATTTTTTCCGATATATATCGGAATTTCCAATATAAAACTTTATATCGCCGATATAATCGATATATACGATATTTATGATATATATCGTTTGACTTTTTGACCATTTTTTAATATAAATCCAATATTTCCAATATATTTCCGATATATTTTTGATATTTCTGATATTTTAAATAGTTTGGACTGGTCACAAAAAAAAGATATATCCAATATATATATCGGTTTTTGGGTACACCGATATCGATATTTTGGTCTTGGTGTATTGATAATGAATAGGGTAGTTGATTAAATCGGAATTGGAATAATAGTTGTAAGTAGAGAATACTAATTTATTAGGCATTACTTACAATAGAATAATTTCTTTATGGTAATAGATCTATCTGTTGTGACTTGTGATAGTCTCACTTAGTCATTTTAAGTTGATCAGGTACATAACAATTGATTTAGAATAAAACAAAAGGTGGGCCGGTTTTTGTTGTTGATAGGAATCTCGTCATATCTGGTTAATGACGTTTTCAGGTAAACTTGACATAAATCTGGTAATCATATATTGATTTGGCTTAGCAGGGTTTGCAGTCAATGAAGAGAGTGGCTCTTATTCTAAACATGGTAGTCTCTAAAGCATTTTATCAACATTTCTCTTGTTGAAGCAAAGTGGATGGGGGGGGGATATTAATTGAAAAGGATTTTGCTATTTATTATTGCATTTCTTACTAATTTGGTAAATAAACTAAATGTGAGTTGTACTTGTTAGAAAAATGAATTTGCACAAATCCATTGAGATATGAATGAGTAATTTGTCTCCCAAGTTATCTCACATTGAGATGAAATAGGTTTCTCTTGAAACAGTACGTAAAGTGAGAAAAATCTTTTCGAAAAGGTGCACTGGTTCGAAACAGTGCATTATGCCGAAAAGGTGCGACCTTTTGAAATGTGCACTTGTTCGAAATAGTGCATCATGCCGAAAAGGTGGGACCTTTCGAAATAGGTACTGGTTCAAAACAGTGCTTTATGCCGAAATAGTGTGTCCTTTCGAAACATGTGACTTTTCAAAGAGTTGCTTACTTTTTTCCAAGAGTCACTGTGTTGTTTCGAAGAGACACCACACACCTATAAATAGTGGATGAATTTGGAGAGAAAGATACACCAGATCACACAGAGTTCTGATCTTTCTCTTCTCCCACTTTCTTAGTCAAATACTATGTTGTGTTCGCTGAGTCTATAGAATTGAAGTGTTAGCTTTCTATAGAAGGAAATCCGTTCTATTTTGGGAGACAGTTTCCCATCAACCTTCAAGCACCGTGAGGGGGAAAATCTATCTTAAGGACATAGTGAATCTTCACTAGGCTCGGATTTAATTATTAGAAAATTAAGTTCATTAGTTGAACTAAAATGTTTGTTTGTTTTTTGAACTAAAGGTTTGTTCATAATATATTTGTTATATCAATTTGATTTTCTTGTTTACTTAACAATAAGTATATTTTTGGAATAAGTTTCCTACAAACTTAAGACAAAATTTTTTTTGGATGGAATTTTGGTTATCGTACTTATTGTTAATGCACTAACAATCTTTATTGGTGTGAGACAATATGAAAGTGTCTACAGGTAAATACTAGTACAATTCAGTAACACGTAGAAAATCAGGTATGTTTTCGGGACCTTGTTCATATATTTAATGTGAACAGTACACATACACTACATGAAACACCATTGTCTATTAGATTACTGGTGTATTTCCTTCAAAGGGTTTTATTCCCTTAAGGGTACGTATGTGATCATTGGCCACTTTAATTTGCAACACAGTTCTTCTTGGATGTTATACGAATGTTCATAATGAACCGTTGCAACCTTTTAAAGGTTGGATAGTATCTGGCCACGCACCCATTAACAGTTACTTTTAAAAGTGGCAGTTAGGATTGCTTGAACACATAAAGCCAATAGATGACGTGTTTATGTGTTTGACACTTTGACTCACATGGAGAATGTTAGTAACTAACAGGAGATAATCACTTTGAAACAACCAAAGTGTGCTGCACCCTTTCTCATATATTAGGACTTAGTATCCGTTTGTTTCTTCCTTCTAAGCATGTGCAAATGTGAGTAGAAGGATTTGAAAGAAAAAGGTGGGAGTAAAGTGTTAAATTTCGTTTGGAGGCACTAGAAAATATATTATGGTTTCTCCACACTAAGCCAATAACGGTTTGGTAATAACCTTGTTATGTGCAGTTGGTTATGCCCTGTGGTCTTCACAGAAAGATTACATGTGCTGGTTGAGTTATTGTTTGGTAAAAGTGGTTAAATTTTGCGTTAATCATATCCCAGCCAAGTGACAAGTGGCATTAGTTGGGGCACTCTTTCCAAACAGTGATACGATGAACATATTCTCTAGTGTCACTGAAAGTTTGAAAGTGACGTTTTAACAAAAGAGTTTCTAGACACTTGGTGAGAAACATATTCAAGGTTTAAGATCAGCAAGTGAAATGAAAGTATATCTTGGCACCATCTCATGGTTGGATTAACCTGTAGGAACCGTTATTTCAGAATGACTATTTCTACAAACCGCGAACACCACGCACAGCGGAATTAATGGGTGTCCACGATTTGTGATTGGAAACATACCTTTGAGAATCGGTTTAGATGTAATCTCTGAGAATCCAAGCTTTATGAAATCCGAAATCAACCCCTTGATCTTTTGTTGTATTCCTTGAACCCTAAACCCTAAACCCTAAATGATCTACTAACCCCCTTCTTTCTCTAAAGATCAGAAACGAATTCAGATCTACTTTTCTTGCCTCTTTTTCAGAACAATGAATAGTGATTTTCGGCCAGAGAGAGAGTATTCTATTTATAGGCTACAACAGGGACCATGAGGAGAAATTAGGGTTGGGCCTCCTGATGGGCTTGGGCTTCCCATGTTCCTGAGAACACACGCCCAAGTTAGGTCAACAAATGGCTTATTCCACTAAAGGCCATTGTTGCACTACCGCCCTAATCCCAAATTACGTGTCAGCGTTTATGGGCTCCATATTATATGCTCGTTGATCTCCCCGTGTTTAAGATATCGAATGTCCATTGATTAAGTCAAGTTACTGACAACTACATTAATCAACTTCTTATGTCCTTTAGTAGTACCACTCAACCTCATTGTCATGTCAGAATAAATCCACCTGCAGGGTTTAACATGACAATCTTTTTGAGCTCTTCAAGGGGACATCATCAACCCGACTTCCTGCGGGTTACAGATTCTTTCTATAATCAACAGCATACCTTACATACAATGTCATTACCCAATTCATCAAGTTTGTTGATTCACAAATGAATCTCACTCATTGATGATTTAAAGTAATATACAATGCACATAAATGCCCGTTATTATATCCGGATTAAGAGGACAAGCATCCATAATAACAGAGGTGTTTGTTCTCTTATATAGTCAGTATAAGGAGAAACAACCTCACTTGAAACTGTTCAATACACACAAAGTGTACTAGTGTAATCCTATAGTCAAGATATACTAATACCAGATTATACTACAACCGTACCAATGGTTTGTCCAAATCCATGTAGGTTGTGAACGATTACTTATACTTTATAAGGTACTGATGATATGATCTTCTGTGTGTTCACACCATATCATCTACAACATAAAGTATTAGACACATACATATAACTAATAACATATATAATATACATAACATTTGCCCATATGATTCTCATTCAAAATAAAAAGAATTTGAGTTAATACAAAAGTAATGCTTTTAGTATATAACCCTATCATAACCAGTATACGACATAAGATATCAGGCTATCCATTGGTTATATTGTTGCAAGTTAACTAAACCATTTGAAAGAGAGTCATAGGCTCACAACAAGGCTATAAGGTGATTAAGTACTTGAATCAGATTTGATCAAGGATGAGACGCTGATTACTTTGGAAGAATTCAGGTCATTCATTGGTGAATCTATCAGTGTTTAGTGAACAGGCATGGTTTTGGTTCCAAATTGAACAGAAACAAAGGAAACTTCACAACAAGGTATTTTTGATGCCCACTCATTTTACCGGAGAAATAACAAAGTGTATTTCTATTTCAAAATAGAAATGATAACACCACCAGGTTCCCCTATTCATGATGTTCATATTTCATTTGCTAGACCTACTAGTTCGTTGAATGGTATGAACATTTTGTTTCCCGATGACGACCTTATGTTCGTAGAGGTGGAACACAACAACTACGGGTGTCTACTAGCAATGGTGGATACTGGTTCAACTCATACGTTAATCTTTGAGTATATATCCGAGGTTATTGGATATATATTTTATTTTCATGTCAGCTAAAATACTACTCTTACTTATATTTTATTTTCATGTCAGCTAAATGTTAATTGTATAGTTCCCTTCTTTTCCCTTTTCCCTTTTCCCCCCTTTCTTTTAAATCATGTTGCATGTGCGGCAATTTCGTCCTTAGTTTTTCCCTTTTGTTCAAGCCCAAACATATATACATGAATTCTGATGATTGGGACAATCATACCATTCCAGTCGAGATGAACTTAGGTGTGGCACAAATGGAATCTTCCATGCATCTTTCTAATGGAGGTACATTTAATTTAGGTTTTCTTCTCAGCATGTGATCATCGTTTTTTTTTGTTTGGTCCTGATGTTAGTTCTCCCCTGTTAAATTTGCATGTGTACATTTAGACCCTAATTATTCTTCAAAGTCAGGAAGAACCACTGGAGATCAAACCTGGGGCTCTCTCTTGCTGCCATTTGTGAGTTAAACTCAATAGTGTTTGACTTTCATTCTGTTTTGCCCACTCTGTCGGCTAATTTAATTAACCTACTACTTTACCCAGACGTTGAATGTAACTACATCTTTGTTCCCAATGGCTTGTAGTTTCTGGGACCAGATGACGGAGAACGGATTTACGCTTGATAGAGCAGTTTCAGAGACACTGGTTAATGCCATCAAAATGAAGGATGTTGCCAATGTTAGCAGAGGTGAGTCAACAGAACTTAAGCATGGTTCGTTTTAACACTTATTGATTCAGGAGTTCCATCAAGCATAGTAAATAGTTACCTTAGGGCTGCTAGAAAACAGGAGCACTCAGTCCACTCTTACCTAAATAAAGGAAAAGCTAGGACAGTTCAAAACCCGAATCTTCCAGTACAGTAAGATTGGTCATCTCATCCGGTTTGGAGATCAAAAAATCCTATCTCAGATCAGCAAGTTAACTACCGTTTCGGAAGAAGATAAGGGCGATGTTCCTTTCCAAGCAGTATAGCGATCAGGGTTTCCTTAGAAGCATTTACAGGCAGGGGAATGGGAATCACCTTTACTCATTTATTTTAACACAACCTCACCTCAGAAGTCTTTCAAAAGAAAGAAGTCGAGTCGGCATTCGATTTGTGCCTGCCTATGTCTGGTTCAAGAGTGCCTACAGTCAACTGGCAGGAAGTGGAAGTTGTGGGGCGTTCAGGTTGTGAAGGAAGTTGGTGGGCTAACAATGGTCCAGGTAATGTTGGTGGGGAAGGCTCGCCACGAGATCGACCGATAGCTTTGACCCAACCCCGGAAGCGGAAGTGCCCGACAGATGATCTTTGTCAGGCAGAGTGGCATTCCAAGGTCAGGTATAAGGTGCTACGGGAACGATGTCTCAAAGGTAAGTGCCAAGGGCTCAACGCATGCTTGCGTATTGATTTTATTCAAAGGTATTTTCAGCAGGTTAAATACAAATAAATTCTAAAGTTTCTTAGCATGTGCTAAAAAGAATGGAGAAGTTGATGAATACAGTAGCTAATCTCCAGACACCTATCCAACTGATGCTGAATGAGAGTTATAATATTGAGGGAGTCATGTTGGTTCTTGGATCAAGTCCTATCCGTCCTCAACAAGTTTACGAGATGTTATTCTCACATTGAAGCTTCGTTGCAGAACATACAATCGACTACAATAAAAACAAAGCTGCAGAGACTCTTTCACGGAAGGTTCTTTCTACTATTGGATTTTAGGTTGCTAGGAGAGTAACTCTATTTATTCTCTGTCTAAAATTTGATGTTATTATGTGCTAAGGCTATCCGAGCATTGGTCTCAGATGGTGCAAGATCTGTTTCCTATGCAGGTTAGCTATTAGCACGGCGCTGATTTCTACTACATTGAAGTTACAAGCACACTACTCTTCTTGGTTAATATTTAATTTTCGTGTAGGCCCAACAAAACTATTTCTTCTTGTGAAAGCTCCTGTCACTTTCAATCTTCCATTGCATTTCCTTCCTAAACGCGACTTCAGATACAGTAAAAAGGTATCAATGTTTTACAAAGGGGATAATTATATGCTTTTACGTGTTCTCTGGGGATTAAAAGTGTTATAATCGTCTTACCTCTATATATCCCTCTGTTTCTCTTTATTTTATAGACTCTAACAACACGGAAGATGTGATGCTTGGTCGTCACATGCGGTTTATGTAAAAATTGTTGGACGTGTCCGGATTAACAAGTCTGTTAGCCCAGCAAATGCCAAGGGCTCAACGCATGCTTGCGTATTGATTTTATTTAGAGGCATTTTCAGCAGGTTAAAATACAAATAAATTCAAAAGTTTCTTACCATGTGTAGAGTTGGTGTCCCATCTCTGCATGTAGCTACCCACGACAATGGGGCTATATAATCATAACTTGATCAAGTTGTGGCCTAGAACTTGACCTAAATAAATTCACCCTATTTATCTAATATTTTTGGAAGTGAAAAACAGCTTAATAAAACAAAATAATCTTTAAATAGGTGCTCTATCAGAGCCGATCTAGATTGTTTGGCATATTTAGCAGTAGCATTTAAAGATGAGGAACTGGTAATCATATGCTGCTTCTGCATATTTGGTGTTTACCTAAATTAAAGCAGTCAAAATAAAATTTTATGGTCTCCCTTTACACTAAAGTCACTATTATGAATGATTTTTCCTGGTTTGAGAAATAGGTTGAAAGGGTTGATTCCTTCTTTTACCTTGTGAACTCCTACTGAGGTTAGAGCGATTGGATAAGGCCGGACAGAGTGATATTGCTTTGAGATAATATAATCGCTTTTTGTACCTTGCGGCCATTCTTGGCAGAGGACATTACAGGTTTGAGTTTTGGACTTATCTATTGTGCTACCAAATATTCTTTAAAATTACACTGCCATTCTTAGACAAAGATCGATGTGGGTGTGGCAGGGTTGCCTCTGTGGAGCCAGTTATGGTCTAGACATCACACTTACGGGGAAACATAGCTTATTGCATCGCCATGATTTGCGAGGAAAATGTTTGTGTCTTATCAATATGAGTTTTGGGCAGTGTAATATTTAATTATACTCCCATAAGTTAGAAAACTCTAATATATATATGGATTATGAGGTGACATTTGGGCAGTGTTCTGTTACATCAAATACTTTCATTGTTTCTTTCTCCAGGTTGGTGAGACCCCTTCTAAGGGTGTTGTTATCTGCTGTAGACCTGGAACAAAAAAATACTTAGGCGTTGCCAACAGATCAGCTCCTTGATTCATTTGTGTTATTCAAAGTGAACACTCTAGCTGGATATTTTCCAATGGTCCGAAAACTTTATCAGCTTACAAAGTATTGCATTTTGGAAAACCATAATTCTTCATGCATAGTGATTCACAATCAAAAGTTTTTGAGCATATTAATGTGTTTGTCATTTGATATTTAGTTTTAAATTGCAGGGATTTCTAATTAGATGCCAACTTAGTGAACGTGAATTGGACTTGAAGTCAAGGCAAGTATGTTGTTTACCAAAGCTATTATAAAAAATGAGATCGTTTAGGAGATCCTGGCGACAATAGTCCAGTCTTGATTAGCGCTGGACATGCGTGGAGTGCCAAATAGATCAGTTCCGCGTTACTCTTTAACACTCGCACTCTAAGCCAGAAACTGACACCACCGACGATTAGAGAGTAAGTGATGTTAAAATACTTAATTTGATTGTTACTTGAGAAGTTAAATGCCTATACCTGAGTTTCTCAAGCAATCTTAAATGGCTTTAGTTGACAGACGCGTATCAAACACATGATGCAACGCAGCCTAGGAGTCCAGCCATGCACTGCCCCTTTTGAAGTTATCAACTGATATTGAAAAGGAACCAAACACCAGTTACACCTGACCAATGTGTCCAAAGTTTCAGGATCATTTCCTTTAAATGTCTGACACGCGTCAAATCAATACTTGGGACTTGACTCCGATAAAGTTATCACCATGCGTACTACTGTTAATTGTATCATCTAATTTTGTCATGTCCGAACTATAATCACCTTTGTAACTGTGCTTGATACTTTACCCAATCAATCAAATTTACTTATTGAATATAATTTACTAATTCCAGAGCTATGGGCCAATGCCAGTTATGTTTTTATCAGGTTTGAATTTCCTTCCAATTCTTAAAGGTTAAATAGCATATATGATGTTCAAACACGATGAGATATGTAGATATTAACCTCATTGGATACTAACATAGCATCACAATATGTTGCTATCAAATACAAATGCGGTGCGCTGCGCCAATTATTCTATTCCACCAAGTATCCTATTAGTATAGGTTCTAAGATGTGTCAGTATTATACAAAGCATATCTTATTTTTTTTAGTGTTTTACTTGGAGATTATTCCATGTGAATGCTCAATATTAGTTGATACATTACTAAAGGTCCTAAAATGCAACAACACTATACATAGATCCAACATTTGTTTTAGAGATTTTTTTTTTTTAGTTATGCAGATTGTGAACTAAAGATCCTTAAAAGAAATTTCATTAATAGAGTGAGTCGAGAGCTTTTATCAAAGTGCTTTGGACAAATAAAAGGGTGAGTCCATCACAAGTAGAATCTTTGTGTTAATGTGTTGATAGGTTGGAGGTCACTATCTAAATCCAACTTTTATATGAACTGCATGTTTCCAAACGTTATAGAGTTGCAACATAAAACTTAACACCACCACTTCTGCCTTGCTAGACTTTGGATTCTTCAGTTACTATACGTTGGACAAATGCACAGAGTCTCACTCTTATTTGTGCGCACTACATGCACATTGTGTACTGCGGAAATATTATGTAATCTTGAAGTGTTATGGATGTGAACCCGAGGAGTTTGTTGATGCCTAAAGAAGAGAGAAGGTCACTGTTGATAGGATTATTTGACCCGCATGCATATAGTCTAATGTATATTAAACTGGAATACTATGAAATTTTTTATTATATTATATATCCATTTGCATATGAATATTGCAATAGTTTATTGTTCATATATCCATATTATCACTTAAAATTATAGCAATAAAAAAAAGGACGGTGGATGTGTAGACAAAAGCAATGATTTTGTTTTAACTATTAAATAAATTATGTTGTTTCAAAATTTGCTCCCATACTAAGTGCTAAGAAGATGGTACAGTTACTAGGCAATTACAAGTATCTTAGATAAGTTGCATGTTAACATTGAACAAACACATCCCAAGACTTTGAGATTTTGATGCCCTGTGGGACCATAACACTGTAAGCACGGGAACAGGTATTGTACAAGCTAAGCAAGGAACAAAGCTTTCTAAATATGAAGTTAAACAGTTAATGGATACTGTAAGTCCAATAACATAGTGAGAAATATCGACAGTTGAGCATTTTGTACTCAAGCTTATAGATTATTCTTTTATCATTTCTCTTTAATTTTTAATCCAGTAAATCAATCTTCAAAACAGGCTGACGCAGATGGCAATGGCACCATAGGCTATGATGAGTTCATCACAGCGGCAATGCATATAACCAAAACGGATGGACAAGAGCGTCTCTATACTGCATTCCAATTCCAATACTTTGATCAAGATAATAGTGGGTATGTCGTATTAACACAATTATTTTAGTCCCATAACAAAATTATAAAAAAATCACGAACACTCCTTTGCTACAAAAATATGTTGAAACTCCAAAATCATGTTAGGTCGTTTAGGAGGCCATTATTTTATTATTGCTTGTGGAACATTATGCGAAGTGCCAAACAGTATTGACACCAAATAATAACTTAAAATAAGAGTTTCACTTATGGCTTCAGCAACCATTTGTTTAGCAGGTACTCTCTGGAGGAATTTGAATGTAATTGGGCTGCCAATGGTTGCAAAATGTTACTTACGTAGCTAATAGGATTGTATGAAACGTGGGCGAGATGGTCTTCAGTTTACACTAATGATACATGTTTTGCATCGATATACAAGAGTAAGTGTCATTAAATTACTTAATTTGATGGTTACTTGAGACGTACAATGCCTATACCTGAGTTTCTCATGCAATCTTAAATGGCTTTAGTTAACAGACGTGCAAACGTACAAATGATGCAACGCATCCTTTGAGTCCAGCCATGCATTTCCCCTTCTGAAGTTATCAACTAATAGTGAAAAGGAACCAGACACCATTTACACCAAACCAATGTGTCCAAAGTTTTAGGATCGTTTCCTTTTAAATGTCTAACACAAGCCTGATCAATACTTAGGACTTGACTCCGATAGAGTTATCACCATTCGTATTGCTGTTAATTGTATCATCTAATTTTGTCCTGTCCGAACTGTAATCACCTTTGCAACTGTGCTTAATACTTTACCCAATCAATCAAATTTACTTATTAAATATGATTTACTAATGCCATGGTCTGGGCAATGCCAGTTATGTTTTTATTTGGTCCAAAACTTATGATTCTAAATAAACCGTTTGGCTTAAAAACAAATATTATTAAATCCCAACTCCTTAAAACATGGTTCCAATTTTAGGCCTTTAATTAGCCCTTAACAGTAGCAACCAACGTATCCAACGCCTTCCTTTGAAATGCTTCGTCTCCCACAATATTTACTTCAATTCAGGCAAGCCATTTTAAAAATGGAAACCCTCTGAAGCAAATGTTATTACTCCCTCTACATAATTCCTCACTCATCATAATTCCCCAAACAACATTAATAGCTGATCAATGCCTATGGTTGTTCATCTTATTTCTCTTTTGCGTTGGTTTAACTCCTATAAATACCGTCGATTTTATTACATTTCCTACACATTTACTCCTTGCTTCTTCATCCTCTAAATCTCCAAGTAGGCAAACAAAGTATGTATGTTATGCTTTTGTATTGTGCTCTCCACGGTCATATTTAAACTTTTCTATTTACTTCGTAATAAGTTAACTTCTACTAACTAATTATTTTGTCTTCTTTGGAGATTCCGTTACAGGCTATGGCGTACAACAACGTTCCTATTTCATTCAAGAACTTACTCGATGAGGCGTCTCGGATCCTAGGAATGCATTTACCTACGTATGGATCAAATTTCGTCGCCGGCCGGTATGAGTCGTGGGTTGAACTACAACCTACAAAAAGGAGATTTTTTGGATTGCCCACACTACTTAGGGATGATTCGGAACAAGTGGCGGCAAGGTTAGCCATTAACTACCTTAAACAAACATTCGAAGTTGAAATAATTGATTTCAATTTTCATGAACTTCGTGAAACACGTATGCAAGTCCAAACTCTTGGAAACCAATTAACTCAACTTCGGAACGAAATATCCCAAGTTCGCAATCGGAACCTAATACTACAACATCAAGTTCAAAATTTGCAGCACCCACTTGCCAATCCTGAGGTCATATATATAAGTTAGTTTTTGTCATTAATGGTGGCAAATAAGGGGTGATTTGGTGACTAGGGGTAAAACAGTCTTTTTAGGATTTTTTTTTAGAAATTAGAAGAAATAACATGGAAATAGTGAAATCGAGAGTTCTGAAGGAGGGTAGTCCTAGTACTCCTAGTATTAGTGAAAGTGAGGTAGAAGAGATGGAAGCACTGGTGTTAAGCAGATTTGGAGAAGGGTCGTTGGAGAAAATGTTAAGGAAGCGAATGATGAAGATACACACGGATCTCATTCAAGATGTAGAGGCCCAGGTTAGTGCAGGACAAAACCAAGCACTAGTGGTGTATGAGGAACCTAAAACACAAGAGAAGGAAGAAAACGGAGTTGTGGAGAAGGTAAATCATAATCCCGAAAAAAGTGGATCTGGAGAGAAATAGTCGTCGTGGGCTGAAATACTTGGAAGGAAGGCAGTGGGGTAGAAGAACCTAACGTACATAAAACCAACATATGTGGATGGGAAGCCAGTAGTGCATGTACAGTCTAGCCAGTTTGAGCACGTCATTAAGAAGTACGATAAACTGGTGGTGGGCAGCTTTGTTGGGAAGAAACCTGGTTTTATGTTTGTGAAGGATGTGGTTACTCGTTCATGGCGGTTGAAGCATAAGTTTATAATGAAAACTTATGGAGAATCAATGTTCACATTTGATTTTGAATCAGAAGAAGATCAAGTAATAGTGCTGGACATAGGAAGCTTCCATATTGCAAGTCAGTTGTTCGTCGTAAGGCCTTGGAAACTTTTCCTAGAGGCAGAAACGAAGGAACTCAAGACGATTCCGATATGGATTATTATGAAAAACTTCCCATTGGAAATGTGGGATTCAAGGGGGTTTAGTCAGGTGGCAAGTGCAATAGGAATACCGATGTTTACTGATAAACCAACAGAGGAGATGACCAGAACTAGTTATGCAAGAATCTGCGTCGAAGTTGATGTGGACTGCAAGTTCCAATCGGAAGTACCACTGGTGATAGATGAAGTTAAAGCGATGACCATTCCAATAGAATATAACTGGAAACCACCAATATGCAAACACTGCAAAGTGTTTGGACACAATGATTCAAAGTGCCAGAAGGTAGAAAGGGAGAACAGAGGGCAACAAAAGATTTGGCTGAAAAAGGGAGAGGGAGTTAAAGACAAAGAACGAGAGAGTGAGACACAGACTACTAAGGTTAAAGAAGAGAAGGCAGAGCAGAAAGAAGAAGGAATAGGAGTTGAAAGAGAAGTAGAGGAAGAGAATAGTAAGGAAGGGTGGATATCCCCATCACGAAGACACATAGTTAGAGCAAGAGCTGACCACAATATGCCTGAAGATACAGAGGGTACAGACTGTGAGAAGGGAAGTGAGATGAATAAAAAAGATACAACAGAAGGATTGAAGAAAAGAAGTGGAAGCAAGGAGCTGATGCAGAATGTGAAACCAGTGCAAATAAAGGAGAGTAGGATTGCAACTCTTACTACATCAAGTAAGATTGTGCCAACTACATCAGGAGGGGTACAAAAACCAGGAATGAAGGACCAATCAAGGTACAATATAGGCACATCCAATCGAATTAAATGATTAATACAGCCGCTTGGAACATGAGGGGGTTAAATATGGTTTTTAAACAGATGGAGGTGAAAGAATTAATTAGGAAGTACGAGATAAGTTTGATAGGGCTGCTGGACACAAGAGTTCAGGAGAAGAACATGGGGCTGATCACTGACAGAGTATGTGCTGGATGGGAAGTGATTCATAACTATGAGTTAAGTGAAGCAGGAAAGATTTGGGTATGCTTAGACCCAACGATGTGTACTATAATTAATATAACAAGGAAGGTATAGTATATAAGCTTGGAGTTATCTCTGAATAATGGGAAAACATGTGTGGTTACTATCATATATGCGAGTACAGACTATAGGAGGAAGAGGGAAACATGGAATGATATAATAGGAATGTCAAATAGTATACAGGTGCCATGGATGGTAATGGGAGACTACAATTCCATCTTGAATTCACAAGAGAAGGTGGGGGGATTAGCAGTGAGAACGCAGAATTATGCAGATTTGTTAGAGTGCACGAATACAGCTGGGCTGGTAGATTTGAGATACAGTGGTAATTTTCTCACATGGAGCAACAAACAAGATGACAGAGTATGGTGTAAACTTGATAGGGTTATGGTGAATTCAGAATGGGTTGATGAGAATAATGATATGGAGGCAATGTTCTTAAATCTGGGAGCAACATCAGACCATTCAGCCATGGTGGTGTACTCAGTTGCTCAAAGGCAGAAGAAGAAAAGAACATTCAGATACTTTAATTTCTGGTCGAAAGAGGAAGGGTACATGACACTGATACAGAAAGCATGGGAAACTCCAGTCGTGGGGAATCTAATGTATGTATTCATGAGGAAGTTAAAGTATGTGAAGCTAGCTTTGATAGAATGGAACAAGGAAAGAGTGGGGAAAGTAGAGGTTCGGTTAGCTAAAGAGAAAGAGAGGCTAGATGAGGTACAGACCAAGTTACAACAACAACCAATGGAGATAACACTGATGCAAGAGGAAAGAGAGGCTATAACAGGATATGTTAGAGCTTCTTTGAATGATGAATTCATGAAGAAACAGAACTCGAGAGATCAAGTGATAGTGCTAGGGGATAACAACACAACCTATTTTTTCAAGTCTATGCAGGCAAGAAGAATGACGAATAAGATAACATGTCTTAAAGATGGAAGTGGGAACATGATTGAAGAGGTGGATGAGATTGGGAGAGAATGTGTAGAATATTATAGGGAGCTGTATAATCCAAGTACCCTTACAAGACCAAATTTCGATATGTTTGATGAAATACAGCCAAGATATGTGTTAAATGAAGAATTAAAAGGGGAGCTGGAGAGAGAAATAACAAGAGATGAGATAGTGGAGGCGCTATCTGGAATTGATAGTGACAAAGCACCAGGGGGAGATGGATTTGGATCACACTTCTTGAAATCTGCATGGAGAATAATAAGAGATGATTTTGTGAAGGTCATTAAGAACTTTTTCATCTCTGGAATGTTCTTGAAGGAGGTAAACTCGACTTGTGTAACTCTTATCCCTAAGAATCTGAGTCCTTCATCTCTGAGTGACTATAGACCAATATCATGCTGTAGTGTGATGTATAAAAGCATTACTAAGGTCATGACCAGTAGAATGAGGAATATTATGCATAATGTAGTATTTCCAAATCAATCAGCGTTCATCTCAGGAAGGAGCATCCAAGATAACATTCTGTTGTCTCATGAGTTATTACATAATTATCATAGAGATGAGGAACCCTCGAGAATGGCAGCAAAGATTGATCTGAAAAAGGCATATGATTCAGTGAGATGGGAAACAATTGAGTTTGCATTGACAAGGTTTGGGTTCCCAGCTAGGTTCATTGGATGGGTTATGGCATGTATTCAGACACCATACTTCTCTATTATGCTAAATGGAGCGCCTTATGGATATTTTTTAGGGAAGAGAGGAATAAGGCAAGGGGATCCAATGTCACCGTATTTATTTGTTATGGTCATGGAGTTGTTCTCAGAACTTATGATGCACAGTGTGGTGAGGGGAGAGTACAAACTTCACTATAAATGTCATGATCCTATGATAACCCATTTATCCTTTGCAGATGACTTGATAGCATTCATGCATGGAGATTTTGGTACAACAAACACATTGAAGGCTACACTTGAGGTTTTTAAAAGGTGCTCAGGCTTAGAAGTAAATGTACAAAAAAGCCAAGTATTCTTTACAGGAATGGATGAAAGAATCATTGAGGAAGCAACACAGACATTACAATTCTCTGAAGGGGTGCTGCCAATGAAGTACTTGGGAATGCCACTCATCACCACAAGACTCACATTTACATATTGTATGCCTCTCATCACAAAGGTAACAAAGAGAATTCAAGGATGGAGGAGTAAATTCTTGTCTTATGCAGGGAGATTGCAATTGTTGAAAGCAGTTCTCAATAATTTGAGCGTGTATTGGTTATCATCTTTTGTCCTGCCTCAAAGGGTAATAGATGAAATCAATAGATTATGCAGAAACTTTCTATGGACAGGGACTGATGGGGACACATCTCATGCTTTGATCAGCTGGAAGGACTCATGTCTGCCATATAGTGAGGGAGGGCTTGGGATAAGATGTTTGGAAACGACGAATCATGCAGCAAACTTACGGCATCTCTGGAATGTAATAAGCAAGAAGAATACACTGTGGGTGAGATGGATACAGAAGAATAAGATTAAAGGGAGGAATATATGGGATATTAAAATTCCAAATGACTGTTCATGGAGTTGGAGAAACATCTTAAAGGAAAGGCCGAGAGCTAAAGGAATGGTGCTGCATTTGATTGGGGATGGGGAAGAAACAAAGCTATGGAGTGATCCAGGGCATCCTCAGGGCATATTGAAAGATAAGTTTCCTAATGCTCTTCTATACACAAATTACCACAGGAATAGTAAGGTTGCGTGTCTAATAGAAGATGGGCAGTGGCAGATTCCACAAAGGTTTAAGGTGCGGTGTACAGAAATAGTACAAGACATAGAGAGAGAAGTCAAGTTGCACAAGGGGAATGATGAGATAGTTTGGACTGAGATAGTGGAAGGAAAGTACACCATGAAAGACATATATGAGGGACTCAGACACAAAAAGCAAAGAGTAAACTGGTCGGAGATGGTGTGGTTCACTAATCGAATACCAAGGTATTCATTTATATGTTGGCTGGTACTGAAAAATGGGTTAAAGACTTTGCAGAGGTTAAAAGAATGGGATGTGGTTGAATCTGAGTCATGTGTATTGTGTAACTCTGGAGTTGAAATAGAAGAGCACCTCTTCTTCATTTGTAGATATGCGAAAATGGTCTGGGAGGGATTGTTGACGAGAGCAGGTTATCACAAGACAAGAGAGCAAACTTGGTAGGAAGAATTGAATTGGATTATGAATAGAAGTAAGGGGAAGGGGGGAAAGCAAGATGCTTTGAAACTGATTTTTACATGATTCATATATTGGGTTTGGCGGGAAAGAAACTCAAGGATATTTGATCACAAAGCAAGAAGTGGGTAGCAGTGGGTGGATGCGATAATGAGAGAGGTGAAAGTGAAGGTACACGCGATTAATATAACAATGGAGGAAGGGCCCGATCGGCAGAAGTTTGAAGAAGACTGGAACAGACGGGTAGAGGTGGTGGAGCATACAAGTTTGAAATGCAAATGGAAGAAGGCGATGGCAGGGAACTACACCTTAAACACAGATGGAAGTGTGAAGGGAATGAGAGGACAATGGGGAGCTGTAATACGAGATGAAGAGGGAGTAGTGGTGGCAGCAGTGAATGGTGTTTCAGAATTCCAGAATATAGCTTTGGTGGAATTACAAGGTTTAGAACAAGGTATCAAGTTAGCTATGGGCCAGAATATAGGAAGGATAGAAGCCCAAACGGACTCAGAAAATGTGGTTGCATTTATAAAGACCAGGAAATACCCATGGAGAGTGAGAAGGCAGATAAAAAATATCCATGATATGCTAGCAGGAGTGGAATATTTCGCTATAGAACATATCTACAGGGAAACAAACATGTTAGCAGATGCAATAGCGGCAAAGTGCCAAATGTTAGTTATCATGAAATTGTAATTAACACATTAGCAGAAGATGTAATCAAAATAGCACACGATGATGCTATAGGAAGAGAGTATGTAAGGAAGTGATTGTAAACAAACATTTTTTATGATTAATAATAGGGGCAGGGGTCCCCGTTAACAACCTCGCTTGCCAAAAAAAAAAAAAAAAAGATGATGAGGAGCACGATAATGTTGACTCGGATTCTGAACCCTCCATGGACTTCAACTATGAGATGACGACTGAGGATTGAAGCTTTTATTGTTTTAGATGTTTTTTTCCCCGTTTTTTATAATTTTTTTAAGTTTCCCTAAAACATCAATTAATTACTTCATCCAAATCTTGCTTTGTATCAAAGTGATTTATAGATACGCTTAGTATTAAATTGAGTAGTTCATCAATGTAAAGAGTGTTTCGGTCCTCTAAGGCCTATCTATGAAGTATCAATTTTATGCATGTGTTTGTAAAAAAATTGAGCTGTTTGCTATTATATTTCCTTTAGCATTGCAACTTATAACAATGTTTTACATGCTTTCACCCTTTTTCTGTGTTCATGGTTATGAGTGTTGGCTATAAATTCAAGACATAATATGTGTTATGTTTTATTTTTTTTCCCGATCGTCCTGTTATCTATCTACTCAATAGCCATTTTCTGGACTCAAGACAGTGATATCTATCAACTGCAACATACCAACTTTGACTCTGCAGGCAAAAATTGCACAAAAACACCTTCAACATTATAAACAGCAAAAGACACAACACAGTCAAGGCTACTATTTGAGCCTTCTCCATAGCATATAGCAGGTCTCATTGGCCAATTCAACTTGGTTTTGTTGAAGGAAGACAGTTGGCTGCAAAGAAACCCCTCATTTCAGCAAACCTTCATGTTGTTTGTGGTATGTTAAAGGAATTGCTATTTTCTCTCATGTCTATACCATCATCTATGTGGTAAAGAAAATGCATCTGACTTCATCGTCTCATTCGCTCTCCCTTTGTTAGTTGAACTGTGATAGTGGTATGTCTGAATGTGTTTTGGAATACTTTGATATTGGTATGTCTGAATGTGTTTAGAAATACTTGCAGAAAGTTGATGAGATGATAGACATTGCTGCAAGTGAACTAGTAGTTGCGGTCCTTGGGTTGGGGCAAATGAAATAATTTAAAACCATCATATTGAAGAAGAGACCACCACTTTGTTTATCTTAATTTAACTTTTTTTTTTTTATCAACTCCATTGGCTTCTAGACTGTATGGTGACATTATGTAATACTTTTGATCTAGATCCTCATTGGCACATATTTCTTTTGTTAAATCATCTTCTGATAATAGTTAAAGGTTTATCATTTTTTTTTCTTCCCCGATCAGTTAGGAATGTTTATTTTTATTTTCCTGAAATGAGTGTTTCCGCTTTATAGGATCGAAGTTGTAATGGAACTTAAAGATTTCTATCACTATTGCATAGGTTTGTACCTTGGTATTTTTTCTTCTTTTCTTATGATAGTATTTTGCATGTAGAATTTGTTCTTGCTTTTGTGAAAACTATGCTTAATTGTTGACTATGATTGTTGTATGATTTAATCAGTTAAAACCACGTCCATTCTATTTGGACTACTGTTTTAGTCAGCGAGAATGTTGCTGCATTTTATTTCTGTCATGCCATTCTTATTGATTTTTAAATCCTATAAGGCCATCTCTATGGAGCCTATTTTCTCCCTGAGCCTTTCAGTCCCATGCGGATGCTCATTTGGAGCTTTGTAGCTATGTTTTATTGTCTTTCAATCACATATGAGATCAATGTCGTTCCTGTGATTTTTAAATCTATATAAATAAACGATGTATATGCTTGGATCGCATCAAAGCTATATCCGATGCATTTGTTTAAAATCTGCTTTTAAAAACTGTTTCACTCGACCTTCCTTTGGTTTACCCAGAGTCTTAGGAACTGCAACTTGCAAGGACCAGTTCCAAACCTAAGTAGAATACCAAGTCTTGGCTACTTGTAAGTTTGTGTGTTTGGCTGGTAACTTCTTTAGTTTCTTATCGTAGAATGAATCAATGGTAAATCTCACCACTTCCAAGGGTGGAGATAAGCTGCATTTTAGTGATTGATGATGGGAATGTCTACTTTAGTTATGACATTCAATTTCCAGAGATCTCAGCTAGAACCAGCTCAATGGATCAATACCATCAAATAAGATTTCTGATGAAATCACTATCATGTATGTACTGTTATTCAATTCTCTTTGTTATGCTTAGTCTGTCTCTGTTTAACATATTTTATATTGTGGAGGACATGTATATCTATGACTTAAGGGAAGTTTTAATCTCCATCTATTCAAGCTAGTGTTCCTTTCCTTGGCTGTGGAACAACGGAACTGATTATGTTGTACTATATGCAGTGATATGTCATACAATAACCTCTGATTTTTAAATCCTTTAAGGCCATCTCTATGGAGACTATTTTCTCCCTAAGCCTTTCCAGTCCCATGCGAATGCTCATTTGGAGCTTTATAGCTATGTTTTATTGTCTTTCAATCACATGTGAGATCAATGTCGTTCCTGCGATTTAGAAATCTATGAATGTATCCCTCTGTTTCTATTCCTTGTTTTAAAATCCTCAATTTTTTATTTACTTCTTTACTTCATTGGAATTAATACTTTTGCCACCACGGATGAGGGTAGTAGGTATAGTTGTTAATTTAACGAAAAAATTAATGTGTAAGTAGGTAGGGCAGTTTTGGTTTAGTCCTTAGGTAGGTATGTTGTGGTTTACTCCTCTAAGAGATTATGCAAGTACCAAAAATTTCATAAGATTTTTGTGGAATGGCCTGTTTGCATATGTGTTACAATCTTGCTAGATCATGCTTGGAAGTAGGGACCATTAAGAAAAGTTGTTCTCTGTAAAAAGTTTTCAACCAGTTTCAATAACCTGCCTCATCTCGTGGGTCCGGAGAAATAGTATTTTGAGTTGAGTTATACAACAGAGTGATTATCAAAAAGAACTAATGCCGTAACTTCTTTGTTGAGAGGATCTACTCGGTCAAAGACACCTTGCCTTGATATGATGGAAAGACCATAAAGGATCTCACTTTCATCAGCAATTGGTTTGAAATTTGAAAACTGAAAAGGTTCCGCTCTCTGCTTAATGTTGTAAGAGCATGCTCAATATCTGTATCTGGATGCATGGTAGGGCTGTTTGCTTTAAAACTGACCATGCTCTTGGCTTCCTCAGGAAAATGGACAAAACAACCGACTCAATGACATATGTAACATGTACATTGGGAGATGCAAAGGATCCAATAATGATTCAGTAATTTCATCGAAAACTGCTACGTTTCTTCAGTAAAGACCATGGTGTTATCTATCAACCTTGACACACAAGTGAATGAGATTTATTGAAGGAGCCGATGTATGTGCCAGACAAGATTTATTGAATGTCATTGCGTATGGAACGTGGTTAAAGTGGTCAAGCTTGAAATATGTGGTAAATATTTATTCTCCTCCTGCCCTGGTTCTTTTTCCCTACAATTTAACTATTTTTAATGTGATAATTATTTACGCACAAATGTATTAGCATCACGGTTAGAGCCATCACATATGTGCTTGAAACTATTATTATACTTGAGGTCTGAATCAGTATGAATAGCTGTTCTTCTTTCTCATTTGACTTCCGTTGCAAACACTTGGTTTCTATTTCTTGCCTAGAGAATAGAGATGATGTTTATTTGAATGTATTTCCTGAGCTAATGACCATAATATTCTGTGTTTGTTTATCTATATTCTGCTTAATTAATCTGCTTTCACTGGAAGTAAAGGCTTGAACACGTTTTTTTTGTCTGTTCCATGGAAAAGATAGAGAATTTTCATGGATGGGAGAAAGAAAGACAAAATTTGTTTTTCCTTTGGCATATATGAGATGCTTATGGGTGATACATTTTTATTAGTTGGGTTAAAACTTAATAATATCGCTCCTGTTGCTCTTTGTTCTTCTCGTGAGGTCGCACACCTGAATCTAGCTTATGGTAATTGATACTCATACTATTGCAATGTGGAAACAAATTTGACATTTTTTTAAAGGTTTGTGTTTATGACAAGTTTTTGCTGAACAATTGTAGGATTTTTTTTTTCTCATGAATCTATATGAATAAGAAGTTTGCTTGGTGAAGGCAGGGGCAACTTAACTATGGGGATATTGAGCAACTCTGAGTTTTTGTGTACATCTTTGTGTCAACCTTTCAAATTTGTTCACTCAATACTCTCATAACACATAATTGTGTTCCACTTTCCCCCTCTAAAACGACGTGACATTTTCTAAGATTATCTCAGTTTGTCACTCTATGAACAACATAACAAGTGATCATATACTAAAAAAATTGTACGTACATGCTGCATGCCAGTTTCGAACTAAAATTTTAAAACCAAAATTATGTTCAGATACATACTCAAGTACTCTACAATATGAACTCTTTGTTGTCCATGTGCAGAGCACGTGAACCTCTGCATCATCCATTTGGTCATTTAGGGTAATACGAAAGATCATTTTGGGAGAGATTTCAATTATTACCTTTGCCTGTTTGTCTCTAATGAATGTCAAAGCTGTTCTTGTAATGCTGGTAGACCATTTTCGGCCTGCTTCAAATTGTTCTGCTTTTTGCAGCTCTTCAGGATATTCCTATAGCCATCAAGCCTAAAACACCAAAATCCCAACATTATAAGCTGCCCACCATATTTTTTAACATGGTGCTAGAAAAGAATATGAAATATAGGTGAGTGGCTCATGTCAAACTAATTACTTGCTTCAATTAAGTTTATTGATACTTAGATATGCCAACTAGGGTGTATATCAAACAAGGGAAGATCGAAGCAAGATACAACTCAAAATAGATGGAATGCGCACTGATTGGTCAATGAGGATGGTTCAAAATTCTCTTATAGCATTACCAGGTGTCAAAACTATAGAATTTGATTCCATGCTTCATAAAGTTTCCCTTTCTTATAAGTCCGAGCAAACAGGACCCAGAAATTTCATTCAGGTGATTGAGCCAATGGGATCCGGGTGTTTTACGTCAATGATGCACCCTGAAGGAGAAGGTAAAGTTTGTTACAGTTAGGAAAAGATTAAACAGTATAACAAATCTCTCCTTTGGATTTTGATTTTTACGATTCCTGTATTTCTCACATCCATGTTGTTCATGTATATAGCATGGACTATACACAACAATAGTGAATATGATTAGTATTGGGGAGCTCTTAAGATGGATACTCTCTTCTCCATTGCAATTCATTAGTGGCCGATGATTTTACACTCGGTCCTACAAAGTATTATGGCATGGGTCTGCTTCTATTCAGTCCTATGAGCAGCAACTTCTCATGATTTCAAGTCTATGGATTTCTTTGAGACCAGATCGATGCTTATATCATTTATTATTCTTGGCATTGGTGACAAAACGGATAATGCAAGCTCTTCAGACTAATCTTGATGAAAAATCAAAGCAGTATAGGGATTCGGCCTTGACTCAATTGTTTCTTATGAACAACATCCACTATATGGTCAGATCTGTGAGAAGGTCTGAGATAGCCGCTGACAGTTGGAATTAGTAGACTAAGGATATATAATTGACTAGAGATAAATCTTTTTTCTTTTCCAGGTCAGAGGCAAAGGATTTGTTAGGAGATGATTGGGTGCAAATACATCATAGGACAGTGCAACAACATGCAAATCAGTATAAAAGAGTCTCCTGGGGAAAGGTTTTCTTCTCCACTTTCTTCTATATTGTTATGTATATCATTTGTCGTATCTCAATGTGTGTTTCTTAAATTGTTTCTGCTTGAGCTCTAAATTTGGTTTAAAATTCCATTCTTCGAACTTCAGACTTTTATAAAACTTTTTGCTCCGTAAGTCAAACTTGCTCGCAATTCTTTTCTAATTCTATAGATATTTAAGGGGTGAGGTTCAACATTTGTCTATAGAACATCTTATTGCACATTAGCTGAATTTGACGAACCTGATCTAGATTCAAATTTAAGTGTTAAAGCTTTATTGTGCAACATCACTTCAACGATTCCTGTGGCGTAGATGTTGGATTGAATTTCACAAGGACATATTCAGTGCATCAATTATAAAAAACCTTGGTAAGTAGAGATAGTCTATGGGGATCATGAGCAAAAAAAGTAATTATTAGGGTATAATTAGTGATGTGAGAGACTAGATTTAGACATGGAAGAGCCTACTTCACTTGGAATAGATGGTGACAACTGTAAGAGCTATTCACTTATTTATAGGCAGGACAAAAGAGGTACTAACATCTGCGACATCTATCAATTAAGAGAACAAGAAGAGAAGGGATAGTTGTTGATTCATTTTATATGAAACTCTTCTTACTAATCACTCAGGCCTCTGGTATCTGTTGCTATTTTGAATGTTTTCATGGTGTCTAATCTGAAACTGTTGGAAACAAATTTCAAATCTTAGGTTCTTCCATGTCGGTTTCAAAGCAAGATTAAAAAATGAAATTCTCTTGGTTGTTTTAACCCATGCATCTTCTACTGCAGATTTTGCAAACTCTTTCAGTTCAGGGCATGACTTTGTCAGGGGGTGGTAATGGAATGGGAGGCGACGGAGGAAGTAGCAGTGGGGTTTCAAGGGCAATGGTGAAGGACAAGTCATAAATATGCAACTTATTATGTGGGGTGCTTCAAATAGTGAGGCACACGAGGTTGTGGATGTGGACTTCTGCAAAAATGACACTAAAAATGCTCTTACTGGTGAAACAAGTAAAGTCCATACTGAAGAGTTGGAGAAGAGTGACAACGAGATTTTTGAAAATAGTAATGCGAGCAGAAATTCCCAGAAGCTAAGGCAAAGGAAAGTGTGTATGTTGAATGACATCTTAAAAAACACTCCTCCGGCTCTGTCCGACCAATCTTATGGTTTCGAAGAAGATAGCAACATCAATATCACCGAAGTAGAGGCTGAGCAATCAAGTGATGAAAGTAATATACAATTAAGTGATAGAAGTGATGTATCACTTAGTATTGATCTCAATCTTAGTCCCACCAGGCAGGTGGCTAAGAAAAATAAAAATGTCATTCCCGATGAAGACGACTCCTTGCAAATGAGTTTCCAGAAGGCTATACCTGAGAATCTGGTCAATCTTTGCTTGATCGGATCAACAGGCTGCTTCTCATAAAAAAGAAAGGCAAAATGCCTCAGTGCGTTGATGTGGAGTCTGCCTTGATGCCTTCGCAAGGGTATCACTGTTTAAGTTGTGTTCAAACTAGAGATGAAAGTGTACCAGTTCAGTGTACTGGACCTCAACTGGTTTCTCTTGCACCAACAAATGATGCATCTATTGGAAGAGGTTTCCTTTCTGCTATTAAAACTCACATGGAGAGACAACATAACGGGGAGAACTAATTGAAAACAATAACGCATTTGTGAACTCTCAGTCTGAAGTCCCCCCATCGGTGGGAGAGAGTTAGCACACCTCAACTGGAGAGTGGGGCCTCTGCGCTACAAGACCAACCACAGGTATTAACATTTATTTAGGTACTCATCAGTAAAACTCATTCATACTTGAATTTGTACGTACCTTGCTTTATGCCTTTCTATAACTGTTTTTTATTTACTATACTTCATTTAAAACAATTAGCATGTTGTGAATCGAGAGTTCCTGAAGCTTCATATATTGTCACAACACGTGAGTAGAATCAGGTTTTCCATTTAATTAGGTGATAAAAAGATGATCTTCCAATTTCCATTGAATAATCCATGGTCTAATTATTGTGAGTTCAAGACACAACACACGTACGTACACACTCTCCTATAAAAAAAATTTGTGTGCTTTCTCTCAAAATTTGCTGCTTCCAAAAACCCCAATTTGAAAATTAATAAAAAATGGCAAAGTAAAATTATGTTTACACTTTTCGGCAAGTTTTGTTTAATATCGCATGCATAGCATGTGCATCTTGCTAGTATATATAACCTTCTTCTCAAAGTTAATGGTAAATCCCTCATTGGATTCGAGAAAATAGAAGAAATATTTACTTGCTTTTGAGTTATCGAATAAGCTCCTTTAAAAAATCAGCTCCAAAGCCAAGATGCATCCTTTCAAGCAAAATCTACAGTCCTTAAAGATTTCCCCATAAATTCCATACTATAATATAGTAAAACCCTCAATTATCCCCATCGAAATAGCTCTAATTCGATACCCTACAAATTAAAACTCTACTTAATTTGTATTTCTTAGAAATAGTGATGATTATGAGTCCTTCAATCACACAACTAGTCGAGAAATGGAGTAAACTCTTCCCCACAACAAAACCATAATCTTTTCTTTTGAAGACTTTAGAGAGAGAGAGAGAGAGAGAGAGAGAGAGAGAGAGAGAGAGAGAGAGAGAGAGAGAGAGAGAGAGAGTATTCCCTCTTTTTCTTTCTTTTTTTTCATGGACCCGACCATGGGTCATGGGTCACCACCCCTAAGCACAATAATAAGGGTTTTACATATTTCCACCCTTAAAAGAATTTCGTCCTCGAAATTCAACGTACTCGAGGTTACACACACTTGAATACCTTTGAAGAGTCAAACTATAAGATTAAACTAGTTATGGTCATACATAAAATAATCACCAAGGTCCTCTGTGTTCCAAACAGTTAGCTAAAGACATGCATAAAGCAACTTAATCCATCATCCCATCTTAACAACACAATCAAACACTCTAGCAACTCAAAAAGGTTTTGACACACACCAAATTAGTAAAATTCAATGACAAAACCCAAATTAGACTTGAGAAATAGAGAGAAGATTTACTCACCTTCAATTTGCACATGAATTCCCCCAAATAAGAGTGTTTTTAAATAGAATTCGTCCTCTAAGAGGAATCTCTCTTTCCTTTGACGTTCCAAGATGATTACGAAAGTGTAGGTTGCAAAACCCCTAATTCTCCTTATTAAATTTGACTCTCACACTAATTTCCATTTCACTGAGAAAAAGAGATCCACTGGATACCACTGAGAACCGAGAGCTGAGAGAGAGAACTAAGTACCATTGAGAGAGTAAGGTTCCTTTCCGAACCCCTTCCTAACTCTTCCCATCCTCTCTTTCTTTATCTTTTTTTCTTTTGAGAGATATCCCTCAAAGAAAGATCCTGAGCCCTCATTGGCCATCCACAAAAAACCCATAATATGGGTTTTTAAATACTTCCACCCTTAAAAGAATTTCGTCCTCGAAAGTCAAAATTCAACAAACTTCTAGTTACCAAACGTAACATGCAACACAAGTTTCGACAGAGGGCCCAAAGTGTAAAACACGAATAGAAAAACATCACACAAGCTAAATATTATTATCTAACGACCACATAAAATTTTAGGATACCAAATCTCTGCCACCCAAGCATGACAATATTACTCATATAACACATCCACTTACTTAAAACGGGAAACACTTCTCTTTTTAGAAACCAACTTCAAATGAGACTCTTTTTTTCTCCCACAAATGGTATTTTTCGTGTTCTATTAAGATTCCACGTCATCTCCTATTAAAACTAAAATTCCTCTCCATATTAAAAACTAAAATTCTTGCACTTTTATTTAAAACGGAAATCTTATTTCTAATTAAAACAGGAATCTTTCTCCAACTAAAACGGTCTTTTCCCCAATTAAAAATGGGTTTTTACAGCTCAATTAAAATGATTCGTGATTTACAAAAATTCTTGTTGTCTAGAACCTGCAAATCAATAAATATAATTTTTAAACCTGCAACAATTAAAAAGAATAGTGGCAAGTTAGAGTCGAACCACACCTTGAAATGGGGAAATTTGAACGGAGAGAATTAATGAACCAATAACTAACAAAGTACGTGAGATTTAAAACAATTTTTGGATTTTTGATTTTATCAAACTAATTTAATCTAGGAATGAAAATTTGCTTTTATTTTATCAACTAATTAAACTAAATTTTGCCGATTTTCAAGAATTCAATTAATGAGAAATCCTAATGGTGAATGACTTCACCCCTATTTTTAAAGAATAGATTATTTCATATATTTCCAAATATTTATTCTCCTTTCTATTTTATAAATTTCATCAAATAAACTCCAACGCTAATTGCAAGTTTAATGGATGGTTTTCAATAAATGCATTTTATGGATGCTAGTCACATTTTTTTAAAAGAATAAATCTTCAAATTCTTCAAGCATTATAGGAAGCTATCTAAGCATGACAAATCAACTCAAATAAATTAAAGTAGTATAAGTCATCAAGGATAGGCAACTAAAACATTATTGAACAAGCTTTAATAAAAATAATAATGATGAAAGAAATTAACAATAAGAAATACCCCAATTATTATGGTGATAGAACTCGTGCACATTTTGTTTCAATATTATTAATTCATATGAAGAAAATCATTGGATTCGTTAAAGATTATGCTGGAGAATAAAAATTGGAAATAGAAGAAAATAAGCCTACATCTTCATGATATGGGATTCATCTTCCACCATTAGGGTAGAGATTTTACCCCATCATGAGTTTAAAACACATAAAAAGATAAGAAGTAGATACCACCATTTCACTTGAAACTTAAATTATTGTATTGATTGTTGATCGAGAACAAGAGAAACTAATACACGCTCAAAACTCTCTCCCTTAAAACAAAAATGAACTAACTAAAGAACTAGCTTGATTTATTTTTCTCTCAAGTCCGGATGTCTTCAATGCCAATTCTCTTCTCTATTTATAGCTTCTACAAAGAATATCTTGGTGCATAATATCTTCACATGAAATGGAAACAATCTTTGTGATATGGAAAGAGAATATAAGATAAAGAAATTTTGGAAATGGAATATAGAAGAGATATTCTCAAGGCATGATGAGGCAAGAAAATAGAAATTGGTAATCAAATAAAGGATAAAATGGAATGATATGGTTTTGAATTAGGAATGGAGTGATTGGCAAGAATATGGAGGATATGGGAGAATATATATGGTGGCAAAAATATAAGGTATGAAGGAATGGTTTGATATGATAAAATAAAGGGAATAAATTATTAATGGAAATGGGGATATTTAATGGGGTGAAAATGGTAAGGATATATAGTGGTAGTTGTGATTATCCTTTCTTGGTTTTCTTCCATTATTATCAATTCTCTAACATTTCCTTCCATTCTTGATAGAAGAATTTATTCCATGAGCTCTCACTTATTGATTCTTTAAATGATCCTTTTTGGCTCATGGGCCCGGGCTTTGATTGCGCTTTGACCAACATCTTTATTTCCTAAAAAAAAATATTAAACCAAATTAATTAAACATATTTTGCATGGGACTTTTCCAAAGACATGCACATATATGCAAATAAACCTTTATGACAAAAAAATGTGCATAATATCATAGAATAAAGCAAATGTATGGTTTTATGTTAAAAATACGCCATTAAGCATAAATGATATTATAAAGTGCCTATAAAACTATATATAACATATACAATTTTAGGCACTTATCAAACACCCCTAAACCTACATTTTGCTAGTCCTCGAGCAAAACAAAACAAAAGAAAATCCTAACTCACTTTCGCAGGAGTCGCGGCTGCACTTAGCTTGTGTAACAAGCCGTTAAACCTCAAGGTTACCCCTAAAAGACGAGTGTTGTCTCGTGAGGGTTTGCAGAGAATATACCGACAAAATTCTGGTGTTCGAAATTAGACTATAAAGACTCGATTATGAAGGTTATCACCCTAAGTTATCTCAGCAAAGTCCTTTCATCTTTTTTGGCAACAAACTTCAATTCTCGTGACACCAGAGTTAATAAAAATGCAATAAACACAAGCATTAAACAATATAAGCACTCTGCTATGAAAAGATGCAATGCTATGTACAAGTAACTTTACTTCTGGGATCCTTTAAAAAGAATCAATAACTTGGGTTCTCATCAGTTGTGTCATAGACACGTATCACTCATATTATTACACTCCAAATCAAGGTCACTTTAGTGTGTGAGGGCACACTCAATCCTTACACTCTCAATGACTAACCAAAGAAGCCGAGGTTGATCATCACATCATCTTCTTACTTTCACACCACACTTAGCCTAGGAAGCTAGAGGTCTTAAATGGGTTGTAATAGGGCTTAGGTAGGGGTTCACAAAAAAAGGAATGGATATTTCAAATAGCTATTACTTGAGAGAATAGGGTCTTCACAACTACTTAGAGAAACTTCAAACTTTAGGGCTTCTTCAATTCAAATTGTAACTTTCAAGGAGGCCCAAGATTTTTTATTTTTTTTGGAAGGTGGGCACATCTTCTTGACATTTTGATTTTTAATTGACTTGTGGCAAGGTCTTGAAACTTTGAATTTTCTATTAAGGAAGCAACTGACTTTTAGTACACTTTCTTTATTTTCTTCACAGTCATCCTAACTCTCAAGTAACAAGTTAGGTAGGCTATATTATGGGTTAAAAGATATGGGTTAAAGAGTTTGGTTCACAAGAAAAAGGCTTAAAGAGCAAGGCTTCAAAAGGGCTTCTAAGGAAATGATATATATAGGTGGGATATACCAGGCTCAAACGGTCAAAGAATGCCTAAATTCTACCTAGGTGTCCGTGTGGTGATCTAGCAAGAAGAAGTGTGCATCTCTCTACCTAGAAAAGCTTCATCCATGGTGTCATCACTCAAGAAAATTCACACATAATGCAGGCTTTTGGCTCAGACTCACAGGTTTTGTCTAGTTAATTCATCTGACTCTTGGATTCTAGAAGTTCATTACTCATAAAATGCAATGCAAGATTCATGCAAAAATACTGAAGAACTAATGCAAGGTCTATTACACTCTAATTAGCTCAGATTTCAAAGACTCAAGTCAAAGTATGTAGCCAAATTGAGACTTCTAGACCTATTTCATCATCGAAAGGGTATCAAACCTTTATTATCATAAAAATCCCATAGTTGAAATCTAGAACACCATTTTTTATTTTTATTTTTTTAACAAAAATCATAAACATCAAAGAGAAAATTTTAAATTTCAACACCCCCAAACCTAAATGAAACATTGTCCCCAATGTTGAAAACTAAACCACCAAAATGACAATAATGATGTTGATAAGAGCCCAAAACTGTAGTTTTAACCTCTTTAACAATATTGCTTTAGACTACTTATGTGATTAATAAGTAAGAGTTAGTACTGTTATCGTGCTTTTGTGTATTCCAGACATTAGAGTCGAATATGTGCAGAAATGCGTCCCTTTTGTGAGATAAAAGAGCAAAGGTTGGTTGCTAAAAAGTTCTATGATAAAAGGCCAAGATTCAATGAAAAAAAACCTTTTTAAAGCCCGGTCAAAGCTGGAAAGTCAAAGTCAACGCGGGCAGAAACAGTGCACAAAAGTCAACAGAACTTCCGAAGGCTGTATCTTTGGACTCAGACCACGGAATTGGGCCTACCTTATGTCAAAACGACCGGCTCAGAAAGAGCTTTCCAACGGTCTAAGAATTGATCCAATTAGAGGAGCAAAAGTGGGCAAAACTCCATAGAAGTCAAATCTAGCTGAAAAGGCCTATGTGGACTGAAGAAATTGGGTTTTGGGCTCGATTTTCCAGCCCAAAACATGGCTCCTCAGCCCATGCACGAAAAAGTGGATCTGATCTCCTCCATTTGTATGGAGAAGACTTAGCTCTTAAGGATACCTAGATCTAGATTAAAAAATTAGGTTAGACTCCATTAATTAGTTCCAATAGCTTGTTTTAGATCTAGTTTTTACCTTCAATTAATTAATGTTAGAACAAAGTAGATTATTATTTAGAATCACTATTAGTTTTATAATAAAGTATTAGTTTTCATTTCTATTTAGTTATTGATTAAATTCTTATTTAGTTTTAGTTGTTTTAAATTCATAAATTAGGTTGTCTTCATTTTGATTCTTAGACTATTGTTAAAATTAGATTTATAAAGTTTAAATTAGTTATTAAATTATGACTTGTTATTCTTGTTCTTGTGTTGGAAATGATAGTATAATGATATTAGGCTAATCTCCCCATTAGAGGGAGTGGTTATGAAGCCTAATGAGGAATAGATTTCTTAGTACAATTATTTAATTGTGTATGTATTTCAACGAGTTTAGTTTGTTGTATGACTTCCAAAATAAGCATATAGTAAATTAAACTAGGGATTATTATAATTAAGTCTAGATACTTGATTGTAATAATCCTACATGCTAGTAATAATGACTATAGAGATGTAGGTTGTTGCTAGGGATGATAAAGGTTGAGGCTTTAGGTTGAATCATTATGTGAAAACCTAAATATGATCTCTTTTCAATGAATAATTCGATTCTTGCATGAAACTAGTCATTAGGTGGATTGATTACTCTTCTCTATAACTTTCTCTTCCATCAAAACCCTATTTTTATTAGTTTTGTTAATTTAGATTTATTTGAATCCATCTTATAATCGTAGAATAGAAATTTTACATCACATATTACTCTCAGCATTGTTCTTTGTGTTTGATTAGTTGAATTCGTTTAAGTCTAGAGAGTTAAGAGTGGAACAATTTCATACTCTATATATTGCATGAATATATATGTGAGAGTAAGAAATAAATAATTGATACCGTAAGAATAAAGTTAGAGTAATCTTAAACTCTGCCATCTTAAACTCTTTCTAGACAAGAATTCAATTGCTTGAATTCAAGGGGCAATCCCCCATTCTCTACCCACCCACCCTTTTCATTTTTATTTCTTTTTTCTCCTATTTTCGTCACTGTTCACAGTTTTAAGCACAGGGGCACACGCCTTCCATTTTGCCCTGTTCAGAACGCGCTCGCCCTGCTTTGTGTCTACGGAATCACAGCGAAGAATACTGCGGTAAAGGTATTTGTAAATTTTTGAAAATTCTGAACATTTTCAGGTATAATGTTTAAGGTGTTATTGATTTACTGAAATATTTTCAGAATTTTCCTAATTGTTTTACCTTGTGAACAAATGCGATCTTTATAGTGCTGCATTTCAGTTTTCAAACCGTAAGTTCTTGAAAAACAGACGAGTAAGGTTAGTTAGGCAGTTCTAAAAATTCTAAACTTTTCACAGGAGTATCTATCCTAAGTCTGGAGTTTGCAGTAAAAATTTGAAGAATTTTGATTTGTTTTGACCTCCTAACTAGTGGAGTGTTTCCAATGTGTTTCTGCAGTTTTGCAACACTTAATTTCTGAAACAATAGCCAATAAGGAGGGTTTGTAGAACTCCAATTTCTCTAAATTTTTTATAGGAATACCCATGATCTGTCAGGAGTCTACAGTCAAATTTTGAAGATTTTTGTCTCTTTTTTGATTGGCTAACCATTCAGTTTTTTGTATTATGTCCGAAAACTGTTTCATAAACTTTGAAGGGCAGTAGAAGGACTTTCATAGCTCCGATTTATCTGACATCTTACTGGCTACTTGATAGACGTCTTAGCAAACTACTGTAAAAATTTCAAATTTTTTGGAGCACGCCCCGCACCCTAGATAGCCTATTTCCAAGCGCGCCCCGCGCTCAACCGCCTGGACATTGTGTCAAGCACAAGAGCGCCCCGAGCTCAACTGGCTGGACATTGTGTCAAGCATGAGCAGGACCCGCGCCCTAGGTAGCCTATTTCCAAGTGCGCCCCGTGCTCAACTACCTGGAACTTGAGTTAGACAGGAGCGCGACTCGCACCCGACCAAGGCTATTTTTAGCGACCCGCCCTCCATCGAGCGGCTTCGATTTTTCGTGTCGGTCAAATTTTCATTTCTTCAAGTTATTCAGTGTTTCTAACATCATACAAACACTGAGATCGCATATACAAAACGTTATTCAAATGCGTCGCAAGGAGGCATTCAGGTACTCCTTCTTCCACTCCTCGCCTCTTTTGTCAGAGAAGTTTTCATTCTAGTATAATCAGGCTTGTTTTTCGTAGACATAAATACCACACGCCTATCTAGAATTTCACACACTACACCTACATTAATGGCTAAAGAACAAGAGACTCCTCTCTCTGATTTTTATAAAGCCCTAAACGATGGTCCTAAGTCGTGCATCGTTCTTGTAGACCTAGTGGGGGATTTTTGAATTCCCCCTAATATATTTAACTTGTTACCGGTTTTTCATGGTTTAGACCACGAGAAGCCTTACCAGCATATGCATAGGATAGAACAAGTTCTCACTACATTCCATCATCCTAGGGTAAGTCCGAATCAAGTTAAACATAGGGTGTTTCCTTTCACCCTAGCCAACAAGGCGGCGTTTTGGTTAACTGCCCAAACGCCAAACTCTATGGACTCATGGGCTAATCTTGTTCAATTGTTCAAGGAACAGTTTTACCCACCACTGAAGACAGATGAAATGCTTTAAAAGATTCATTTCTTCTGCCAGAATCCTCATGAATCCTTTTCAGAGGCCTGAAATCGTTTCACTGATCTTCTCATTGACTTCCCGCATCATAATCTTGCGAAGGACACGCTTGTTCGTGCCTTTTTCAAGGGGCTTTTACATCGTCATAAGGAGGTTCTAGATATCATGACTAGGGGTAGTTTTCTTAGTAAAGGAGCCTTGGAGGCTTATAAATTCTTAGAAGATCAATCTAAGAAGAATAACAATTGGGGAGGTAACGACTCTTCCCGCTCCACTCCTTCTTTTGAGGTTAAACCTGATCCAGAGCTTAAAACTCTTATCGATGCCCTCACTAAAAAAGTAGATGCCATCTCTGTTAAACAACAACCCACTCCTGTCATGAACATTAACTCTACTTGTTGTAATGTCTGTTTTAGTCTTGAGCATTCTGAACATTAACCAGAATAGAGGTTTAGTGCCCATGACCTAGAACTATCAACATCAAGACATGAACGCTCAACAAGCCTTAATTCCAGTTCAACCATCTACAAACGAAATAGTAGTGGTCTTGTTAGAGAAACAAAATCAAATTATGCAACAAAACTCCAACTTGATGAAATATCAGCATGATCAAAACTCTAATATGATGAAACAAACGATGCAGTCTTTGTGCCAAAAGGTTATTGACATGTCTCCTAACCAAAATAATAACGAAACAGGCGCGTTTCCAGGTCAAGCAGTGCCTAATCTTAAGTCAACAAACACCACATTTGAAATAAAAAGTATTCAGTGTAAATATAACCCCAGGGGACCTACAGCAGTCACTACCCTTTGTTCAGGGAGAGTAGTTGATAACAAAGTAACTATGCCTAAAGACCACCCGCAAACAGAAATTGAAAATAAAACCATATCGAATACTGTCATAGAAATTGATGATCCTACACTTGTAAAGGTTCCAATATGGACACCTAGATAGAAAATGGCTAAAGATAAAGCAAATACTAATAATACTTTGGAACTTTATGCTAAATATAGAGGTAAACCACCATATCCCGAGAGACTAATTGTGTCTAAAAAGGACAAAATTTTTGATGAGATTAGGGAAGTGTTTAAAAATCTAACTATAAACCTACTTTTTCTAGATGCTATAAAAAGTATACCTAGACACGCTAAGTTTCTAAAAGAGTTGTGCACCAAGAAGAGGAAAACCAACATACCTGATGAAGCCTTCTTAACTGAACAATATCCCTCTTTATCTGAACATAACGGAATTGTTAAGTACAAGGACCCTGGTCGTCCTACTATACAATGCACCTTAGGTGATACCTTCATAACAACTGCTCTATTAGAACTGGGAGCGAGCGTTAACTTACTCCCATTTTATTTATATAAACAACTAGGTCTAACAAAACTTCAACCAACCAAAATAACTTTGTAGTTAGCCGATCGTTCTATTAAGTATCCCAAGGGTGTAGTTGAAAACATTCTCATTAAAGTGCAGGATTTTTACTATCTGGTCGACTTTGTTATTCTTGACACAGAAGTTGCTCATGATTCTATTCCCATCATCTTAGGGCGTCCCTTCTTGGAAACCGCCAATGCCCAAATCAATTGCTGGGATGGCTCAATGACTTTTTCTTTTGGAAATCTTTCTGTGGAAGTTAACATGTTTAGACAAAAGAGACATCTAGGTTTTCCTATAGAAGGTGAAGTTAAGTCTATTGAGAGTTTTGTATATCACATTAGTGCTTCCGACGATCTCGTCCCCACATTAGTAGATACCCCTCTTATGGAAGAAGACAAAGATCACAATTTTGACTCATTGAACATAACTGAATTAGAGACAGAATTTTCCACCCTGCCTTCTGACCCTATGAGAGATGGAGTCAATCTCACAATAGATGAGATAGATGAATTCCTTAAAGATGGAGAAAAATACCATAATTATATGGATGCGAACAACCTAGATGAGGAATTCGATGAGTTTCTAAGAGCCTGTGATGATCCACCTTCTCAAGAACTACCTAAAGAGCCACCTGATATCTTCATTTTCAGATATGTGATAATACCAACCCATGCCACCAATAAGTTTTATGCTAAAACCACGCACTCCTTTTTTCCATTCCTTCCATCTAAAACTTATCCATATCCTACATATCTTCCACAACCATCCATTTTCTCACGATCATTCACTTGGACACCTTTCTGTTCAAAGAAAAAAAAACTGTATGCTCGATTAGGTTCTAGATCCATCAGAATTCACTCCCATTCTACTAAGTCATGCCATAGGAAATCTTGGTGCTTAATTCTGTTTGGTGGAGAATTCCATGTTAATTATTTATGGAAAGATCCATAATTATTTAGATTATTGATATATGGGAAACTACATGTTAATACATATATATCACATTAAGTCTAGGGAATCTGACTTTAAAAGACCCAAGTTTTTGTATAATACCAACTTTCTGGAGTATAGGCCAAACAAAAATTTTCAAACTTAAAAAGAGTTTTCCAATTTTGTTTGGGGGTGGCGTATTTTGGTATTTCATTTCAAAACATTTTGCTACCTTTTGTCTGTCATGTTTACTAAAATTTCGTTAGTACGTAATAGTTTAATTGTGCTTCATGTTATCATATCATTTTATCATATCATTTTTACAATATTTTTACAATAATAGTTTTACATTACAGTCTGCACGCCAATTTTTGCCACGTTTCTATGGTAAATTCTTTCCTTATCTCTTTATATTTTGAGGACAAAGCATTCGATTGTTTGGGGGTGGGATAGAAACATTTGCAAAAATTAGGCACTTTTAGGATGTAAATTACGCACTTTTCTTTATATAAAAAAAATTAAAAATCATAAATATTGTTTATACTAGGCACTTAGTGATAATGGTATTGTTCCCTTCTCCATGATGATATTAGTCTAGAAATCTCACGTAGTACTTGAATTAGGATTTAATTTTTGAAACATAGATTAATACGTAGGTAATAGTCATTGCATCTTTTCACGAACATCTTGCATGAGCATTTTTTATTGTACTTGGCAGTATTTTTCTGAGACCTAGGTTAGAGTACTTAATACATATCCTGTGAGCATCTAGCCTAAAAGCCTCATAAGAGTGAAATATCTTAGTGATGACACAAGGGAGAAGTAAATTCCGAGTAGAGAAATCACACATCCACTTGCTTGATCACCATACTATATCCTAAGCGAGAATTTAGGCCTTCTTTGGATCGATATAGCCAGAAATTCACACCTATATGAAATTTATTATCTGCTAGTCGCCCCACTGAGCCTTTTATTAGCCTGTTCACAAACCACAAATCCTTTACCCAATAAAACAAAATAAAAAATAAAACCAGCCTACCTATCTGGATAAGTATGAGAAATAGGATGAGTGAAGAAAACAAAAGAGAAAAACCTGTATAAACAAAAATTAATTAGTTGCTTTAGAAAAGAAAAAGAAAAGAAGTTTCCATCCAAAGAAAAGAAAAGAAAAGAAAAAGAAAAATAGAAATAAAAGAAAAACTCCAAAAATAGAACAAAAAGAGACAAAAAGCCAAAATAAAAAGGCTAAGGATGGAAACAAAGTGTAGAAGCAAAAGAACAAGGTTTTCTCTAGTTACATAATATGAAGACCCTACTTTCTCAGACTTGTCTTTTTGAATATCCATTTTCTTCCTTCTTTAACCAACACCTACGCCCCGTATCACCTAATAAAGACCTCTAGCTCAATTAGGAATAGGTTGGTGTGATAGTAAGTGGTAGATGTGTTTGATCGACCTCGGCTTCCTTGGATTGGCATTGAGATTGTGAGGAAACGTGTGCCTACTGCACACTGGAGTTAGCAAACTTAAGTGGAAAAATCAGAGTGTTATGTGTTTTTACACATTCCTTGTGAGAATCTACTTAGGCACGCTACCCAAAAGTTTCAAAAACGGACCTGCCATTGCATTTCATATCATAGTTTATTGTATAGTTATTTGTCTTAAGATGATTTGATTATTATGCATGTATTAGTTTAAGTTTTAGAATGATCATTCTTGTTTAAATACTAGTGAGATGTATAGATCATTAAAACATAAATAAGGAAACAATAGTTTTATTTCTTAGTCGTTGTAGTATAGATGAAGTTTGTGAGTACTTTCACTGGAAAACTCTCACGAGACTATAACTCATCCACTAGGGAATTCCTAGTGGTTTAAGGCCTTGCTGCATATGGTCAATGCAATCGCGACTTTCGGGCTTAAACGAGATTAGTTAGAACTCCATTTTTGGTCACTTATTCTAATTTCTCATATTTGCTTGAGGACAAGCAAAATGCTATTTGGGGGTGGTTTGATAAGAGCCCAAAACTATATTTTTAACCCCTTTAACAAAATTTCTTTAGACCAATTATGTGATTAATAAGTAAGAGTTAGTACTGTTATCGTGCTTTTGTGTATTTCAGGCATTGGAGTCGAATATGTGTAGAAATGCATCCCTTTTGCGAGATAAAAGAGCAAGAGTTGGTTATTAAGAAGTTCTATGATAAAAGGCCAATATTCAAGGAGAAAAAGCCTTTTTAAAGCCTGGTCAAAGCTGGAAAGTCAAAGTCAATGCGCGGGCAGAAACAGTGCACAAAATTCAGAGAACTTCCGAAGGCCGTATCTTTGGACTCAGACCTCGGAATTGGGCCGACCTTATGTCAAAACTCCTGGCTCCGAGAGAGCTTTCCAATGGTTCAAGCCTTGATCCAATCAGAGGAGAAAAAGTGGGCGAAAAGTCCATAGAAGTAAAATCTAGCTGAAAAGGCCTATGTGGACTGAAGAAATTGGGTTTTGGGCTCGATTTTCCGGCCCAAAACATGGCTTCTCAGCCCATGCACAAAAAAGTGGATCTGATCTCCTCCATTTGTATGGAGAAGACTTAGCTCTTAAGGATACCTAGATCTAGATTAGAAAATTAGGTTAGACTCCATTAATTAGTTCCAATAGCTTGTTTTAGATCTATTTTTTACCTTCAATTAATTAGTTTTAGAACAAAGTAGATTATTATTTAGAATCACTATTAGTTTTATAATAAAGTATTAGTTTTCATTTCTATTTAGTTATTGATTAAATTCTTATTTAGTTTTAGTTATTTTAAATTCATAAATTAGGTTGTCTTCATTTTGATTCTTAAACTATTATTAAAATTAGATTTATAAAGTTTAAATTAGTTATTAAATTATGACTTGTTATTATTGTTCTTGTGTTTGGAATGATAGTATAATGATATTAGGCTAATCTCCCCATTAGAGGGAGTGATTATGAAGCCTAATGAGGAATAGATTGCTTAGTAGAATTGCTTAATTGTGTATGTATTTCAACGAGTTTAGTTTATTGTATGACTTCCAAAATAAGTATATAGTAAATTAAACTAGGGATTATTATAATTAGGTCCAGAGACTTGATTGTAATAATCCTACATGCTAGTAATAATGACTATAGAGATGTAGGTTGTTGCTAGGGATGATAAAGGTTGAGGCTTTAGGTTGAATCATTGTGTGAAAACCTAAATATGATCTCTTTTTAATGAATAATTCGATTCTTGCATGAAACTAGTCATTAGGTGGATTGATTACTCTTCTCTATAACTTTCTCTTCCATCAAAACTCTATTTTTATTAGTTTAGTTAATTTAGATTTATTTGAATCCATCGTATAATCGTAGAATAGAAATTTCACATCACACATTACTCTCAGCATTGTTCTTTGTGTTTGATTAGTTGAATTTGTTTAAGTCTAGAGAGTTAAGAGTGGAACGATTCCGTACTCTATATATTACATGAATATATATGTGAGAGTAGGAAATAAATAATTGATACCATAAGAATAAAGTTAGAGTAATCTAGTTGAGTTTTTACGGGGCTATCAGATGTTAAGGACAAAATGAACGTAAGCTTGGAAAGAGAGAAATTAAAACATTTTACCTTGTTTGATGCTTATTTACTATTCACATTTCTTGCCAATAAAATAAGAATGAAAACACAAGGAAATGCAACTATACTACAACGACTATATATACAAGTGCATCCCCAAACCTAGAGTTTTGAATATATATAATACTTTGGGTTGCCTCCCAAAAAGCGCTAAGGTTTGCGTTGTCAGCCCGACGCAGCGGTGATCAAAGAGATGATCAATCCTGATAGACAGGATCTTCCAGAAGTATTTCCACTACTTCTGGGGAACGTAACTCCAAAAATGGCTTCAAACGTTGACCATTGACTTTAAAAGTACTACCATCTTTTGGGTTCTCAACTGTGATTGGTCCATAAGGAGTGACATGCGTGACTATGAAAGGACCAGACCAACGAGTTTTTAATTTCCTAGGGAACAAATGAAGACGGGAATTAAACAGTAAAACTTTTTGACCAATGAGAAATTCCTTCCTCATGATTTAGTTATCGTGCACCCTCTTCATATTGGCTTTGTACTTTTTAGAGAGGTCATATGCATCATTCCTAAGCTCCCCAAGCTCATTCAATTGCAACTTCCTATGGTCACCAGCCTTGACAAGGTCAAAATTAAGGCTTTTTACAGCCCAATAGGCTTTATACTCTAACTCTACAGGCAAATGACAAGGCTTACCAAAGACTAGCTGATAAGGTGACATACCAATAGGTGTTTTGAAAGCAGTTCTGTAGGCCCAAAGTGAATCGGGGAGTCTTAAACTCCAATCTTTCCTATCTGGTCGGACCGTCTTTTCAAGGATTTGCTTAATTTCCCTATTGGAGACCTCAGCTTGGCCATTGGTCTAGGGGTGGTAAGGTAAGGCAACCTTGTGAGTAATCCCATATTTCTTCATTAAACTTTCAAAAGCCTTGTTGCAAAAGTGTTTTCCCTCGTCACTAATGATAGCGCGGGGAGTACCAAATCTAGCAAAAATGTGTTCCCTTAGAAAATTGACAACAACTCTATGGTCATTGGTCCTACATGCAATAGTGATAAGAGCCCAAAACTGTAGTTTTAACCCCTTAATAATCATACTTTTAGACCAATTATGTGAATAATAAGTAAGAGATAATACTGATTACGTGTTTTTATGCATTTCAGGCTTCAAAGTCCATTATGTGCAGAAATGTGCCACTTAAGCGAGATAAAGGAGCAAAGGTCGGTTGCTAAGAGGTTCTGTGATTAAAGGCCAAGATTCGAGAAGACAAAGCCTTTGTAAGCCCGGTCAAAAGCTGAAAAGTCGACGCGGGCAGAAACAACACACAAAGTCAGCAGAACTTCCGAAGGCCGTATCTTTGGACTCAAACCTTGGAATTGGGCCTACCTTATGTCAAAACGACCGACTCGGAAAGAGCTTTCCAATGGTCCAAGCCTTGATCCAATCAGAGGAGTAAAAGTGGACGAAAAGTCTATTGAAGCCAAATCCAGCTGAAGAGCCCTTTTTGGACTGAAAGAATTGGGTTTTGGGCCCAGTTTTCTGGCCCAAAACATGGATCCAAGCCCATGCACGATTTTTGGAACTGAAAGTATAAAAACAAAAGTTTAGCTCTTTGTTAGAGGAGGTTAGGTAGAGAATTAATGGTAGATAGTTAGGTTAGAAATAAAATTAGTTAGCCTCCATTAAACCTTATTTCTAGATCTAGTTTTAGATTAAATCAATTAGTTTCATTCTTATTTTAATTTTAGTATTGAATGATTGTTCTTCCTTGAATTAGATAATAAAATATTAGTTCTTGATTCAATTTCGAATTGTCATTTACAATTATAGATCTAGTTTAAATTCTTATCTGCTTTCAATTCTTAGTTATTAATTAGATTTTAATTATTGTTTAATTTAGGTTAGTAAATTTCAATTATTTATAGTATGTTTAGTTTTAAGTTAATCGGAAATGATTGCATAATGATTCTTGGCTAAACCTCCATTAGAGGGGGGTTGAGAAGCCTTGATGAAAGCTTGATTCCGATTATCGTAGAGTTGTCGTAATTTCTATTTCACGCCAGAAATGATTAGTTCACCATGAGAATGGGTTTAATCGTTCACATGCTAGTTATGAATTGGTAGAAATGCCATGTGTAATTAGGGATTAGGAAGAACCAATTGTTCTGCGTAGCAGTTCAATTCGGATTACGACGATTCATCGTTAGTGGATTAAGTTGAGTTAAGGTGGAATCAATCCCCCCCTCTAACTCCTTATCATAGAATCAACGTAGTATTTCATAGTTGTTTATTTAGTTGACTAGTTGCATCTCGTGGGTAGTTGCATCGTAGTATAATCCCTCCCTCATAAATCTCTCACTTGACTTAGAGTAGAGTAATTAGACTTAGAAAACACAGCATGTGGAAGGACTAGGAGTGGAACGAACTTCCTACTCAACTATGTTCAATAGATCGAGAGTAGAACACAAATCTTTGATAATTTACGCACGAAAATAGTTCTAGTTTTACTAGCGTTTAGAGTTCTCGTGAGCTTTATTCATTGGTAAAACTATTCTTTTTACATTTATCAAATAGCCTCAATCCACTTTGAGACATAGTCAATTGCTACTTAAATGTACTCAAAGCCATGGAAGTTATGAAAAGGTCCCATAAAGTCAATACCCCACACATCAAAAACTTCCACAATTAGAATAGGGGTAAGAGGCATCATGTATCTATGACGCATACGCCCTAGGTGTTGACATTTACTACAAGCTTGACAATAAGTATGGGCATCACGAAACAATGTAGGCCAATAAAATTTGCATTGCAACACTTTTGCAGCGGTCTTTTTGGAGCCAAAATGGCCACCACATGCATGATCATGACAAAATGAGAGAATAGCTCTATATTCCCACTCAGGAATGCATCTACGTACTATCTGATCTGGACAATACTTAAAGAGGTAGTGGTCATCCCAAACGAAATATTTGGCAGTAGCCAATAACTTCGACCTATCGTGCTTACTCTAATGATTGGGTAATTGAGTGGTGACAAGGAAGTTCACTATGTCAGCATACCATCGGGTCTGAGCAACAGCCATCAAGTGCTCATCAGGAAAACTCTCAGAAATAGGCCAGTTTTCAATGGCCTCAATCACTAGCCTAGACAGATGATTAACAACTACATTTTCAGTACCTTTTTTTATCACGAATCTCAAGATCAAACTCCTGTAGCAACAAGATCCATCAGATCAATCGTGGTTTGGCATCCTTCTTAGAAAGAAGAAGCCTTAAAGTCGCATGATCAGAGTAAACAATCACTTTGGAACCAATCAAATAGTGTCGAAACTTATCAAAAGCAAAAATAATTGCCAACAACTCTTTCTCGGTGGTTGAGTAGTTAAGTTGGGCATCATTGAGAGTTCTACTAGCATAATAGATGACGTGAGGGAGTTTATCAACCTTTTGACCTAAGACTGCACCAACCGCGTAATCAGAAACATCACACATCAACTTAAAAGGGAGTGACCAATTAGGTGGTCGAATGATGGGTGCAGTGGTCAAAGCATTTTTTAGATAGTCAAAAGCTTTAATATAGGCCTCAGTGAAATCAAAAGGAGCATCCTTATCAAGTAAGTTACTCAGAGGCTTAGCGATTTGACTAAAGTCCTTTATGAACCGACGATAAAAACCTGCATGCCCTAAAAAAGATCTAACATCTTTAACAGACTTGGGAATAGGTAGAGTAGAAATCACATCAATTTTAGACTTGTCAACTTGGATACCCTCACTAGAAACAATATGACCCAAGACAATGCCTTTCTTCACCATGAAGTGGCATTTCTCCCAATTTAGGACTAAGTTTTTCTCCTCACATCTTTCTACGACAAGACTCAGATGGTTCAAGCAATCATCAAAAGAAGAGCCAAAGACAAAGAAGTCATCCATGAAAACTTCTAAAAACCTCTCTACCATGTCAGAAAAGATACTAACCATACACCTTTGAAAAGTCGCAGGTGCATTACAAAGCCCGAAAGGCATGCGTCGATAAGCAAACATACCAAAAAGATAGGTAAAGGTAGTCTTTTCTTAGTCTTCTGGGGCTGTAACAATCTGAAAGTAACCAAAGAAACCATCTAAGAAACAATTGAAAGCATGACCTGCTAATCTATCCAATATCATATCAATAAACGGGAGAGGGAAATGATCTTTTCTTGTTTGTGCATTAAACTTCCTAAAATCTATGCACATTCTCCATCCAGTCTGAACTCTAGTTGGGACTAACTCATGTTCATCATTTGGGACAACAGTTATCCTGGATGTCTTGGGTACAACTTATATAGGGCTAACCCACTGGCTATCTGAGATGTGGTAGATGATACCTACATCTAGGAGCTTCAAAACTTTAGCTCGGACCACTTATTTCATGTGTGGGTTCAATCTCCTCTGGGATTCTCTAGAAGTTTTAGCATTATCTTCCAAGTGAATTTTATGTTGAACCAATAAAGGATTAATACCTTTGATATCACTAAGGGACCAACCAATGGCAGACTTATGCTTTTTCAAAACTTTAACTAACAAAATCTCTTGTTCATCTGATAGATCAGAGGTAACAATAACAGGGTATGTCTCATTGGGTCCTAAGAAAATATATTTGAGTTCAGTTGGCAAAGGTTTAAGTTCTGGGCTTGCTGGTGAAGGAGTAGAATCAACCTTGGGCTCACTACTAGGCTCAAACTTGGAATCAACACTGGAAATTGTTTTCGGAATAGGAAGGTGGAGTGGTTCTACCTTAGCTTTCCAGTTTTCGGTATCTAGGATAGGTGCTGAGTCTAATAACTCATTCATAGCACTAATGGAACCATCTATATCAAAGTCACAAGCAAAATGGGTTAAACAGGCTTCTAATGGGTCTTACATTTGTGGAGTAGGGATCAAACTATTGAGGAGAAAAACTTCACCAATATCCTCATCATCATTGTGTTTCTTCATAAGGTGGAAAACATTCACATCTGCAGACATATTCCCAAAAGACATTGTACGCACAAAAATGTGTACCTAGGTCTATGCAATTGATTTTAGAGTCGCCACTAACTTTATTAAGGAAAAGTTGAGTAAAACCTATGTGAAGGACTAGCCCTCGAAACTAGATGATTATTGGGTTCGGGAGTCAAGGTACGATGTGGGAAGGTGTTAGGCACCCACACTCGCCTGGTAAAAACCAGCCTTACTTCTATTGAGGTGTAATGTATTAAGATAGGTGAATGAAGAAAGATTGAAAATTAATCTACCAAGTTGGTTGATCTTCACTAAATTATTTAAAAACTAATAACTATATGCTATGATAAAACTAAAAAATAATCTAATATGTAATGCTAAAGGAAATAAAAGAGAAAAGAAAGATGTCACCTTGTTTGGAATGTTTCCTCATACTTGATTGTAGATTGATTGATTGATTGATTGATTGATGATAAACTTGATCTTGAATTGATAACTGTGATTTTTGGATTGGAACAGGTGATTTGAGGAAAAAAATAACTTTTGGTGAAAAGAAGTTTCTACTCAAGATCGACAAGAAGAAAAGAAGGCTAAAATGAAGAACTAGAAAGAAAAAATGAAGAACACTGAAGAAAAGAAGGCTATTAGCTTTGAATAACTAGGTCCAAATTATTAACTCCGAATTCCTAGCTCCAGATCTACTTTTGTGGGTGAATGAGACCCATATTTATAGCTTTTTGGGATGGATTTTAATATAGTAATGAGTTTGATCCAATGACAAAGTATTGATGAAGAAAAATCCAATGGCTTGATATCTTTTTGGTTGCACCTCCTAAATCTTGCCCTTGATTCAAGAAGTGGGATAAGGGGTGCGATCTTGGCCCTTGGTTTTTGGATATTTTAGATGGATTAGGGAAAACAAATAAGCCCTACACGTCCTCAATGAGCCCATAATCTATGGTTTCCAAACTTGGCTCCAAAATGGCATATTCCCTAGAATATTCTTGATTTTAGGGATCAAATCAAATCAAACAATAAGGAAGGTTCTCTAGGTTTTTGGAGGCTTGAAAAATGGTCTAGAAACCCTAATGAAAAGGTCCAACTCGAGTTGGATCTACAGCCCACGAGCACGGGTCCAAAATCCACAAAAAGGCCCATTTTGACAATATCTTCAATGCTGCAAATTCCCTTTGACTGGGTCAAAATTAGGAAAACTCTTCTTCACAAAAATTGTTAATTAATCTATTAGGAAGGTCCATGAACTCTTAAAAATACCCTTGGGTCAAAATCTTACTCCAAAAAATTGTTGCACTCAACAGTGCGCACAATGGGCTGAAACGGGATAGGGCAAGATTAAGGTTTCTGAAACCCAAAAGAAACCTAGGAAAGCTTGTACTCACTTCAAAGGATTTTTCAAGGGGAATTAAAATATGAAACAATTTCATCCAAAGAAAGAGTGGAAAAAATGAGATTTGGGCTCCAAAGGGTTATAAGGGCATTTTGGTCATTTTCAGCTTAAAACTCAGAAAGCAACGAAACTTCAGCCATAGCTAGAACATGATGAGGAGATTCTAAAGATGCTAAGAGAAGATGAAAAGAAAGAAGTTTGATGTAGAAATGAAGACTCTAGAAAGCAAATCACCTTATATGATCAAATTTAATTCAAGGCAAAATCGTGAATGAATTATGCCTGGGGTGCAAAAATGGGGTGTCTACAGTTGCCCCTCTTTGTCGGAGGTTGCTTGCAACTGAATGGCAAAGCCATGGAGACAAACCATTTTTGTCAAGCTCCAGCCAAAAGATCTCATGCAATTTTTGAAAATTCATTTGAAAAATATTTTTTGAAAGAGGGCATTTCTCTGGATATTTGAAATCCTCAATTTTCTTCAAGTTGTTTGTGAGGGCTTAAAAATGATTGAATGTTGGTGGATGCATCGAACGGACTTATACCACGCAACATGGTAATTGGATTATCTGTGGAAGCATTAGATGGACTTATACCACAAGACAAAATATCAATGCTAGAGGAAGCATCGGACGGACTTACACCGCATAACATGATATTGGTTGATTGAAAAGTATTTTCTGAAAATGATGAACAACTTTTTTGAAATCAAGGGACAATTTATTATTATTATTATTTTTTAAAATCTGATATTTTCAAATTCATTTTGGAAAACTGGTGAAATCAAGTTGATATATCAATTCATTCATGATTTTGACTTAGATTAAAGATTCTCATATAATGGTGGTAATCAAACACTGAGAAAAGGAAAAACTCACCAGGGAGAGCAAGAAGATCCACCGGGGATGGGAGATTCTAAAGATGAAGGACGAAGACACAGACAAACACTGCTGGGGAAGTTAAGAGATGTGTTGGAGATGAAAGATGGATGCTGGGGATGATGATATTCAAGTTCAATCAATCAATCAATCAATTATGTTCAAGTATACTTGGATTGGAAAAGACTGTCCCTATGAGTTCAGGCTGATCCATCCATGAGGCTGTCAGTAAAACTGACATTGTTCTCGCGAACAATTTTAATGTTGCACAAATGGAGCTACCGAAATGTTATCAATGATCAAGTGGTTGCCAATAGTGCGGTGGTGAAAACAAAACTTGATGAATATTTTCTCATACTGGAGGGTAAGAACTCCATGGTACTAATATTCATCATTTATTTATTTATTATTTTATTTTATTTTCAAACTTTGTCAACTGTCAAAACTGGTCAAACAGTAAAAAAACCGAGTCACACTGGTCAACACCGGGTCAGCTAATGTCACAATGGACCAACCGGATCATCCTGGACCAAACTGGTTGAACCAGGCCAAACCGGGCGAGAACCAGGTAAGATGCACCGAAATTCCATTTTGCATTTGCACGGACTCAACATTAAAACAGATCTTCAATATTCCAAAAAGGTAAAAAGAAACTTTGAAAAGTCAAACTGTTTTGTTTCCAAAAACAATCATTACTTTTTTTTTGTAAACAAAATCGAATAGTACCCTTTTCGAAACAAAATCCACCGACTTCTAAACAAACAAGATCACATGCACTTTCTAATTGGGGTAATTTCCCAATTAGTAACCCATAATGTCAATGTATTCCCAAGTAGTAACCACTCTTCAATTTTGACTTTTCAACCTCACTTTTGACACTTTTGCCCATCTCCTTATTTTCAAACAATGCCCACGTGGACCTGCAACACTCTCTCTCCTTATTTTAACTGATTTGAAGTGATTTGATGGGTGTGTGGATAGATACCACATATTATCTTACAGATGAAGAGATGCAAATGAACGGTCACGAACGCATCTGTGGTTTGAAAGCCTCGAGATTCGTAAACATTAAGATGGACGGTTTTTTACATTAACACTGTTCATATACTCTTTTTATTATAAAAAAATTATTTTTAATAAGAAAAATGTAGAAATATTACAAGAACCAACAAAAACATGAATAATGGTAAAAAAATAATAAGATTCTTGTAAAAATAACAAGATAAAAATCATGAATTAAACCAACCCATGTATTAAACCCTTAAACCATCAACAAAGGATTAAAACTAAAGAAAATCTACACAGCATTCACAGGACATGTTTTGGTTCTACAACTATCATCAACAAAAATTGCAAAAGCACCAGAAACTAAGACAAAACATAAACCCCAACATAAATATAGAACATAACAACCCTTAATCTTCATCGTCTTCATCTTCCTCCTCGTCTTCATCTTCCTCGTCTTCGTCATCGCCATCATCCCCAGAACTGGAACTATCATCATCATGTTGGTCTTCCCACATGTAATCGTAGGTCTTCAACAAAAATAAGGATCATACATCTCTTCATCATCTTCTTCTTCATCGATTAGTCAGTCAAGAGAATAACTATCCCACATTTTCTCGTACTCGTCACTTGAGTAATCAGTGGTTTCACCGCTTGAACATCCAGGAAGAGGCATGTTGATAAAAAACGATGGAGAGAAAAGTTTTAACTTTGGTAGATTGTTGCTAACAGAAAGAATATTAGAATGTGAGAGAGATCAAATTTTAGATGACTATTTCCACTGTTATTTCGAAGTGATTTTAAAGATAAATGTTTGCGGGAAACGAGGCATTGTAATTATGTGGGGTGGTTAGTTTTCTTTTCACCCTTCTTAATGTACCGTAAATGGTCATCATGACACAGAAAACATGAAGGGACAGACAAGACCAAATTAATTTAGAAAATGAAGTGAATTTTGACCCTTTGTCAAACCCAATGTAATTCGTTTGTTGCCATATTAGAGGACATGCAAGTATGCAACTCGACAAAATTACCCCTAAATTAACCCATAAATGGACCCTAAATGGATTGAATGAATAATTTGGGTACCCATAAATAATTATCAATGTACAAGAAAGTTACTGATAGTCTTAAGGCCACAATATAGTTATTAATTGGATAGAGGAATATGAATATCATTATTTTGGCGGGAAATTTGAGGATTGACATGTGTCCCCAATTTGTAGAAGACCTTTTATTTATTTAAAGGCAATCAAACCTTTTTTTTTTTTTTTTTTTTCAAATACCCATGTTTATTTCATGATATTTAGTGGCAAGCATGCTTCGACATGTTAAAAAGCTTCATGTAGAATGTTAATCTTTATATTGAATTTTTTTTAACCTTATTAGAATTAATTATTTAGACAATGTATAGTAAAGTTGCTGATAGTTCTAGGGTCAAAATATGTTTATTCATTTGATAGAGGAATCAACATGGACATCAGTATTTTGGCGGGAAATGAAGTTGGGTACCCAATGAAGTCTGACACGTGGAGGGAAATGACCTTGGAACGTATGTGTCACAGTAACCAAAACTTAAAGAAATCAATTGGGAATTAGGGGGAAAAACTGTCCTAGTGAACCTCAATTAAATTTGGAAACCCTAATTTTTAGTTTCACTTCAATCTCCATATTATAACCCTCCTTTACGGTTCGAATTATTGGTGGAGAAATGAGGAAGCTTAACCTGACATGTAGAATGTCATTAGATAAAATGCAGAAATTATTTGGTGGATTTAGTAAGGAAGAAAGGGAGGATTTTGAGAATTCTTGTTTTCGAAGCTTTTTGCAAATCCAAAAAAATATGTACGCAACAACTACACTAGTTTGTGCCATACTTAGCCATAAAGTTGGTAGACTTTGCTATCGGATTGGTAACAAAGATTTGGTATTCAAGAAGAGTGATGTTGCATTGATTATGGGTCTTAGTGTAAACTCTGTTGCTAAGTCATTCTACACCACTGACGTGAAGAACAACACATCAGAATTTCGTGCTAGGTTTTTTAAAGGAAGCACTGTTAGTGAGACAAAAATATTAGATGCTTTAGTGGTGGCAAAATCCAGTGGTAGTGAAGATAAAAGTGATATATTTAGGCTCAATAGGTTGTATGTGCTGCTCTAAGTTGTGCTTCCTGGATCTTCTAGGACTGTAGATGGAAGGTATGTTGATTTTGCAGAGGACCTAGCTGCTTTTGATCAGTTTCCATGGGGCACACCTTGCTTTGAGATGTTGGAATACTGTTTGGATGATATTTACAAAAATATGTTAGCTGAGAAGGACTCCTTTGCAATTTATGGTTATGTTATTTGTTTTGATATTTGGGCATACCTTCACATCCCCTCTCTTGGGGCTCGTAGGGCATTGAATGGTAAATTCCCAAGAATACTAGATTGGGTTCAGTTGCCTCCCAAGAACTTACATCTCCAGACCTGGAAGAAGAAGCTCGAGCCTCTTAAGGGTAAGGTTGTTGCCTTTGACACTTTGGATATTGAAGAAGAAGAAATGAATGAAGATGTAATGAAGGTGGCTTTCAACCAACAGGCCACACAAAGCGCTGCTTCGGTTTCAGAGGAGATGCTTCAGAGACAGGCACACCTACTGAAAGGCCTTGTAAGCATATCATTGAAACTCTGCATTATTTATTATTTGACATAAACTCTGCATTGTTGATTATAAACTCTGCATTGTTGATTATAAACTCTGCATTGTTAATTATATTCTACAACTAGATACATCAGCATTGCATTTTTAATTATTTGACATCTGTTGCATTTATAAGAAAGGTTCTTAAACTGAAAATATCAGGAAGTATATATTACATTTGTGTTGACTCACAGGATAGGTTCTTAAACTTGATATATCATAAACTCTATGGTAGTTTTATGTTAACTGATAAGATAGGTTCACAAACTGGATATATCAGGAACTTTATGTTAGTGCTCATAAGGTAGATATGACTCATAAGATAGGACTCTATGATACACCGGCAATGCTTACTTCAACTAACTTTTGAATACAGGTTAAGGTGGCTCGGAATGACATCAAGTCTGAAATTAGGACAGGTATGGAGACAATACTGCAAGGGGTTTTACAGGGTGGGAAGAAAAGTGGATTGGGTGAACCGTCATCATCTGAAGGGACCAAGAACAAAGAAAACAAGGGGAAGAAGCTGTGTCTACACCAATGCTGATGTTGCTGTCAAAAAACTTACTACACGGTTTGTTAAGAATAAGGCTAAAGCTGTTATGGAAGAAGCTGTGTCTACCTCACCTTCTAAGAGGAAGTCATCATCCCCACCTCCTAAGAGGAAGTCATCATCCCCACCTTCTAAGAGGAAGTCATCATCCCCACCTCCTAAGAGTAAGTCATCATCCTCTAAGAAAGTTACATTTGATCTTTCACATGAGGTTGAAGAAAATAGAAAAAGAGGAGTGAATGCGGGGTTTAAAATGGTAAGAAGGAGGGGTGAAGAGAAACAGAGTATGCAGCAAGTGAGAGTCCAGCCACCAAGGTTAAGTAAAGTAGAGGCTGTAAAGGCTAGCAAAAGGCAATTTTTTTTGAAAAGAAGTAAAGTCAGTGAGAAAAGAAAAGACATGGAGGCTAAGAGCAAGGAAGCTAACAAACCAAAAATAAGAAGAAATTTGATTGGTTTAGGTGAGGAAGAAGAAGATGGAGAGGGAGAGGGTAGTGAAACTGATCTTGTTGAAGCAGCTGATGTTTTGAGAGATATTAGTGAAGAGTTACCCAAGACTCCTCATGATGACCAGGTGATGGGGGAAGACCATGTACATGGTTTTTTCCAAGAACCTGAACATGAACATGAAGGCCCTTATGATAATGATGAGGGTGCTCCAGAGTTTTTTGTTGAGGAGGTTGAAGAGAGGGTTGTAAATACTTACAAATGTCAAGAGAATGTGGTTCAGGAGTCTTTGAGCAATGAAGTGCAGGAAGAGGGTGTGAAAGAGCTTGTTGGTGAGAATGTGGTTGGCCAAAGTCCCCTAGTGGAAGTCTATAATGTGGATGTTGTTGAGCATGTGCCATTTATTAGTCCCTTGGCCATTGCTCCTGGTGATGGTCCCTTGCCTGCACCTAATGTTGATGTTATTGCTCCTGGTGATGGTCCCTTGCCTACACCTAATGTTGATGTTCCCTCCAATGATGATGTTGATATTGATGGGGAAGAAGTCCTGAACTCAGAAATGGAGAAGGTCACATTTTCTGCTTTACTTTCTTGCAGTAGTAACATAACTGACTTGCCTGTATTGTCACCCACAACTGCTCAAACCTTTGAGGTAGATAGTCAGCTCAAATCAATTGTTGTTATGAAATCTAAAAATGATAATGTGATGTTGGGAGAACATGATAATGATGTAGATGATGATGATGCTGTGGAGGTGGAAATGGTGGTCCCTGATGTGGTGCGCATACAGAGTCAAATGGCAAGTGAAATGGAAAAGAAAACTGAAGAAACACACGAAAGAAGAAAGAAGAGAAGGCAAGGGATGCAAGGTCAGTCATGGGAAGAAAACATTGGACAGGAATGTGATGAGCTGATCAAGTCTGCTCTGGCCAAAACATTTATCAAGAAAACCACCACCAAAGGTGACCTCCTCGTACTACAATACTATTAGAAGATGTTCACAAGGTTGTACAGTCCACAAAACTGTTTAGATGTTAGAGTGTTTGGATACAACCAGTCTATTTCAGTGCACAGTTTCCATTCATTGCATGGAAGAGAGTGGGTAGATGGGGAGGTCAGTACATAACTAACATATTATCTTACATATTAACCATCAGTAACTAACATATTAACCATCAGCAACTTCTGCATAATAATGTTTAAAATTCTATGACTCAGGTGATCACCATATATGTGAAGCTGTTGATCAGGTGGTACATCCAACATTGTAAGGAAAATGACATTCCAGAAGAAGAAACATATACTATCATTGAAGATGTATACTTTTCTGTAAGTTGTATCTCATTGGTTGATGGAATTTGTTTTGTATAGTTCACCTTACTGATGAAGTACTTCATGATTTTGTTGATGTAGAAATTCATGAACAGAGAGTATACAAACTTTTAAGAAGAAGATGGAAGACCAAACCTTGATTGGTGCAACTCCCTCGATGGTGAGTAGATAGTGGTGCGTATCATCCACATGAAGTTGTTAAAGAGTACTTAGACCCTTATGAAGGAAGAATTAGAGATCAAGCACACCCATCTAGGGCAATGGGTCTTATCATTCTTCTTCAAGTTGAAGGTAGCCACGGGTTCTTGAAGTCTACACAATTTTGGAAAGAGAAAAATCTACAACTATGATTCTCTTGAGTGCGAAGAAAGTTTCGATGAGCAACTTGCTATAGAGACTTGTCTTACTTATGTCATGAGGTGTCTTTGATCCATCGTCACCTCATGATTTGGGAGCCCTGGGCTCGTGAGTTTGTGCCTGTTACTCAACACCCGGATACAAATAGTTGTGACCTATTTTGCCTAGCCTATCTAGACTGCCTTCTGAGGGGTGTACCTGAGGAAGTAAACAAAATAGATATGCAACCCCATCGAATGAGGAAGAGGATTGGAATGGATATAATTAATTGTGGGTTGAATCCAGATACTGTTTCAAAAAGCAGACAAGAGCAATTGGAGAAGAGTTTGGAGGATGCTAAAGAAGTCGGTACGTGAGTAGGGGAATCACTATGAAACAGCTTGGTGGATGCTACTTTTTCTATTTTGTGTTTAGTGAAACAGATAACTTCTTCTATTTGTGTTTAGTTGTCTAATTTTAGTATGGTAATATCATTTTGTGGTGCCGTTAATATCATCAGCTACGAATTTGTGATGATGAAATTTGTCATTCATTGCTTCATGCTTTCATGGAGTGATGAGTTAAGTTTTTAGTGAAGCATTTTTTTATGGAATTAGTTGCTGATAGTTCCTGCAATGCAATATGGTTATTGGAATATTTTGTTTCATCAAACATTTGTGTATAGTTTAGGCGGGAAATGTTTTGGGCGGGAATAGTTTGGCGCCAACACCACTTGGGCGGGAAAATAGTGTGTTTCCTTTATAAGTACAAACTGGGTTGCCTTTCTTGGTCCATCCCATTTCTCTTTCTCTTTTTTTTCTCGTTCAAAATGGGTGGGGGTGAGGATTCTACCAAGAATAATACAAATGTTGGTTCATCATCAACCAACTATAGCAAATGTTTTAAGTGTGGGGAAACTGGGCACTGGAAGATCAACTGTCCATGGGCAACTACGCACTGTCCGCTATGCTCAAGTACGAATATGAAGTATGGTGTAAGTACAAAGCCACATAGTCTGGGAAGAAGGTTTCTCTCATGTAGGGCCGATCCATGCAAGGGTTTTAAATGGATAGATCTAGAAGGTGAAGGGACACATAAGGCTAAAGCACCTGCTAGTGAAGCAAAGGTGACAAAGGAAAACTAGTTGCAAATCACCATTGATGGTCCTATTAAAATGAAAATAGAGGGCAGTGTTGATGATGTTAGCCTACTTGTAAAGAAACTATCCATTAGAGACTGACCATGTCATTGTTATAGTTACTGATATTAATAGTACAAGAAGATGTCCGTTCAAACCAAATTAATTATGAAACCAAAATTGCCAACCAAAACTATCCAAAATATCAACCCCGAAGTAAAGCCACAGGGTAACAATTTACCACTAACATATATGCAACTGCAAGTGCCAATTTCAAACAAACAAACCAAAGCTGCCACTATTGGTGATTGGTTAAAAGAAAGATCATATGTACTCTTCATATTCAAAATCTGGTGGAATCCCAGCTGAAAAATCAATCCACTCAGCATCATCACTGGCAACCGTGCAAGTTGCCTTATTGTGTCCAAGACCACCGCTGCATTACACCTTCTTCTTTGCACTTTGGGACTCCCTCTCCTTTAGAGCGCTTTCTCTTTTTCTGTGGTCTTAGGGCATCACCTCATCAATGGGTGGGCCGGACGATGATGCAATCATAAACCCAAACCTTTGTTCTTTTCCTCTTAATGGTGTCCAGTTCTCTCTATATGTATCCATCATCATTTCTTTTTGTGTATCAATGCAAGCAAAAGTTATATGCACATAGCTTAAAGTGATCGATTGCCTTCATAGCATGGCTACAAGGAAGACCAACCTGCTGAAAGAAACGCGTATGTGCAAGTCCTCTCCAAAAGGTCTGGTGTTAGTATGGTCTAGTGATTGCCGCGAGTAAGCGTGCTCACTTGCCTTTGTTGCTGCGTGAACGTCTACGTGATATATCTCGACGAGATGAGCACTTCCTCGGCTGATTTGGTCGGGTTTGTCTTCAGCTTTGGCGCCATCACCCGGTAGTCATAAAATGTTTCATTATGTTCAACCCGATACCATTGACAAAGATGATGGCGGCATAGCTCTCTCTGGAAGTATCATCTTGTTCCAGCTCTCTATGTGATTTGTGTAGCAAATGCCATACCTTCTCATTGGAGCAAAAGCACAACACCACGAATCTTTCGGAATCTTTACAATCTTTGCATAACCTTTGCTGTCGGCACAATAAATTTGGCTCATAAGTTTTACAAATTCTGCCTGTTCATAAGTTTCAGCAGCTCTCTTCACCTTCTCTTTTGTCTCTTGCTTAGTCATACAATTTGAAATGTGTTGTGCACAAAAGCAATGGACCGCATTAGGAAGTATTTTAGGCACGGCTTGAAGAATGCTTACATGCCTATCAGAGAGAAGAACAAAGTTTTGCTCCATCCCAACAACAAGGTCTCTTAACTTTTCCATAAACCAATCCCAGTGGTCATTATTTTCCTTTGGGACTATGGCAAATGCAATTGGAAACACGTGGCTATCGCCATCAGCCGCGATAGCAGTTAGTATGATTGACTTGTACCTACCTGTCATGAAAGTGCCATCAATCATAATCAATGGACGAAGACATCTTTTGTAAGCTTCGGACGGTGGCGCCAGAGCTCACAAACAAAGCGTTCAAACTTGTGCTTTCGGGGGCGATGGCGTTTGCATTTCGGTGAAACAATCTGAATCCACTCTTTTAAGTTCTTTACAATAATTTGGCAACATTTGGTACGACTGACTAAAGCTTCCCCTTATCTGCAAGCAAAAAAGCTAAACAAACATAAGTTAGTTGTTGCTACTATTGCGTTCATTAGTTGCTGATATAACCAATGCAGTTACCTTTTGCATTGCAATTTCTTTTGCTTTCCAAGCAACTTTATACGACACATTTGTCTGGTGTGTGCCCTTAACCTCCAACTGCAACTGTTTCGGAGCCATATCAATATTGTCCCTAAGTTTCGATTTCACAACTTCTGAAACCCATTTTGCATCAGCTTGTTTATTAGTTGCAATTGCTTTATCTTGTGAACATGTATGTGCTTCTCTGAAGGTTATAATAACCCATATATCAGAACCAGTGGTCGGCTTTGCAAACAAATGAAATGTGCAACCAGGAGACTTACACTTCATATAAATCATCTCAGGAGAAGTGCTTGCACGACGCAAATCAAATATGTTTGTTATTGCGTATGACTTCATGTCTTTTATAAGATCATCCCGAGTAGGATAGTGTTGTCCTACTTAAGGAGGAACAAACTTCAGGTTCACATGAGGAGGAGTTACATCCACTTTAGCTGGTGTTTCTGGACTATGGGGAGAGCGAAGAAGATCATATCCTTGATGTAAGTCTTCTGAATTTAGATCTTCTGCACCGAATAGCGTAGCATCAACCATTCCATTTGTTTCAATATCAGGTTCACTTTGGCCTTCCTCATCATTAACAGTCATATCAGGTTCACTTTGGCCTTCCTCATTATTAACAGTCATAGGCGTGCCTCCCCAAAAAAACTCTTGACTACGGTTAGGAATAGACCATACATCACAATCATCATCCAATAATTGAACTTCATCATCATCAGCTCCATCCTTTACTTGTACTACTTCTTCTTCTTCAAAATTAACTTCATATAGTATTTCAACTTCATCATTATCACCCTCATTATTGTCAATATTTTGATTCATGGAAATTCTATATTCCTCAGGGACGTCCTCTGTATCACCATATAGATTTTGGGAATCAAAGTCCTCATAATCAGGTTGATAAAGATCTGCTACACCATCTTGCTCATCACCATCATTGACCGTCCCTGTATTATATCAGTAATTAGCTCCCCACTATCAGCAACTGGAACTATATGTTACCTTGCAAGGCTATAGTGTGTACCTTCCACAAATGGAGAAGGCGGTGTGACCGTTTCTCTTATCTGTACTAAAGGTTCAGGTGTAACTTCAGAGGAAACACCCTCTGGCCAAATATCTATATTTCAATGAACACTCAGTAAGTTCCACACTACTATCAGCGACAGGTAAGCTATCATCTATCAACATATCCCATTGATATCGAAGACTTACCTGCCATCACCTTTTCGAACGTTGACAAGCTGTGAGGTTGAATGTGTTCTTCGACGTCGTGAATCTCCACATCTTCCCATTGATGAGTCCCCACTCTCCCACTCCAGGGTTGGTCAAGGGGACTTTCTGGAAAACCAAAGATTCATAACTATCAGGAAATAAAGCATGTACCCACCCTCACTAATAATGACCTAACCAAATGGAACTGCATTACTTACCAATTGCTTCATCGACAAGTTTAAATTGGTTAATAGGACGCTTCTAATGAGCTAGCTCCTTCTGTTTCAGAAAAGAGTGTTTCACAGGAGAAACAATGCTTGGACTCGCGTCCTTCTGTTTTAAAAAGGAGTGTTTGACAGGAGAAACACTGCTTGGAGTCGCGTCTTTCTTAAACAACTCAGTAGCAACTTCTTTCTTCTTAACATTAGGCTGTCCATTGCTTACCACTTCTACTTCGTTGATAACCCAAACCATCATTATTTTTCTTGGAGACTTTCTTTGTTTCATAATCATGTTCAAATAATCTGTTTCTTCATCAATTCGACACGGGGACTTCTTCGTCAAGTATCTTATAGAAAAAGTAGATCTCTTTCTCGACAACACACCTTCCACGGTACTCATGAATCCTTCAAATGAAATACCTCCATCACAAAATCTCAATTTCACCTCGCCACCAACATACTTCATCCGGCCATACTTGTCCGCTTTTATCTCCCCATTGTAGTGAATAAGAACATCCAAAGAAGTACCTAACCAGTAAGTATAAAAAAAAACAACCAAAAAGCGATGGTTACAAGGAAGTACCTAACCATAAACCATAAAAACTGAAAAGTAAATTCAAATATTTAAGCACAAAACTAGTTACCCAACTAATTAAACTAACACTTTTAGAACATTTATGACAGAATCCATCTTAAATGCCTTAATATTAAACCCAACATTAAATATAGAATCAACATGGAAACCACCAACATTCTACCACAACTATATAATCAACATGCATTTATGCATGGAGACGTCATAGCTGTCTTCAAAACCCTCTTCCTTGAAAGATGAAACATCAAACAAACAAAACACTAAACTACGTGGAACAAAACCGTAGACCCAAGGCCCTAGATAGCTTAAAAAACAACAAACTATACCTTTATCATGTGAATGTGTCATGTTTTCCATGTCAAACCTTAAAAAATACAAAAAGCAGAGGGACAATGACGAGGAAGAAGAAGAAACAACCAAGAAAAAAACAGAAACTTTGAGCTTTTGTCCTTATTTTTTAGGTTGGCTCAAAATATGAGGTAAAAGTTGTAAAGGTACTGACAACCAAAATCACTGAGAGTTGCTGATAGTTTATTAGTCAGTTGCTTCTTCATTATAGCAACCACAGATACTACAACATGTTTTGATTAACGTGTTTTCTTGATCAAGATCCAACGGTTGTCCATCACTGCAAAGTCAAACTCATCAGGTACAATATGAAAGAGTTATGCGCAGTAGGTAAAGAGGGGAGAGAGAGTGTTGCAGGTCCACGTGGGCATTGTTTGAAAATAAGGAGAAGGGCAAAAGTGTCAAAAGTGAGGTTGAAAAGTCAAAATTGAAGAGTGGTTACTACTTGGGAACAGATTGACATTATGGGTTACTACTTGGGAAATTACCCTTCTAATTGGCCCGTCCAACCACACCTATATATACAGACGTGACCAAAGGAAGAAAAAGAATAATCATACCTTGCCTACGTCCAGAGAGAAGGAGAATAGGAGAGCCGTACCTTAACTGTTGTCCAGGAAGAAACAAATAAAGTCATGGCGGCGACGGTTCCACCAAGCAAAGGTATAAACCACTTACGTTATTTATTATTTCCTTCTTCTCTCTAGCGAGTGAGAAGGAGAAGGTGACGCCATGCCATGTAAGCCAATGCATTTTTTTTTTCTCTTTCTGAACTAACAGTGAGTCTTTGCTAAATATAGAATGCAATCTCACTTACTTTATCCATACTTCGCAGCTTTACCCTCAATCTCGCATCTTGAAATTTTGTCTGAAAACCTGTGAGACTAGAAAAGCAATTTCTTGGCAAAGAAAAGGCACGGACATTATTTCTCTCCATAACAAGTTAGTACAATATACATGACGTACATAAAACTATAATACAACTATGTTATTAGTGGAATATGCATGAGGTTAGAAAAGGATGCATGAACCTGATCAATGAAATGGCATAGTTTATTTTGGATATATTGCTTCAGAATCCTCTATGTAATGTTAACTTAGATTCTTCATCATCAGCCATCCGAAACAAGCCAAGTTTTTGAAAACAAAATATATATATATATATATATATATATATATATATATATATATATATATATATATATATATATATATATATATATATATTTATTTATTATTATTATTATTATTATTATTATTATTATTTTGAAACTCATTTTGAAAACAATGGCAAATAAAACATTTTTTATCCACAGAACAAGAAACACCACAAATGATTGAATAACAAATGAAGGTAGGGGAATGAGTTACCGACAAGAAGATCCTCATGAGAACGACCTCAGGATAGGAGTACGATTAATCTTAGCACAAAAAAGTAGTAAACAGACACCACCCTTTTCCCTATCTGATTGCATGACCTCCACTATATGCTGAAAACCAACCATAAATCCTTTCCACCACTCAAAATGATCATAAAGTAAGCATAGGACAACTTCTTAAAGACACTTCCTAAAACATTCCTTCTGGCCTCGATAACCTCTGAATGGATCACACTGTATCGGTGTATCCTCCAATTTTTTTTTTTTTTTTTTTTTTTTAACCTTGAACATTTCTCAACTAGGAGACATAGTGGATCTAAAGATCAAGAGCGGACTTTCATGGGACTATAATGTAGGTTTAGGTAGTGGGTTAAGAGAATAAGGAAAACATTTTTTTTTTTTTTTTTTTTGAATTTAGGGTAGAACTTGTCATGAAAAGAAAATGATAAAACATCATAAACCTCATATGAACCGCCCCTTGAATTGATTTGTATTGCCCCTTGCATGAATTTTTTTTTCCTGCCCCCTGCAATTTTTTTATTTTTTTGTTTATTTATTATTTTTTTTGCAGCTTCTCTTGGGGGTAACCATTGGGATAATCATAGCATATTGTAGATTGGGACCATAGTAGATACTTAACGATCAATAATTGATGATGAAGATGATTTTCCTAATCATGACAAGTTCTATAATTGGTAGGATTTGAGAACTCAACACCATCAAGATCAGTGAGGATCACTGCTTTCCCAGGTGGAATCTTCTTAATAATGAAGGGGCCCTCCCAATTAGGTGTGAACTTCCCTCATGGGTCTGGCAGATGTTTAGGCCTAATTTCTTTCAGAACCAAATACCCTTCCTTCAAATCTCTCGGACGAACTTTCTTATTAAATGCTCGGGCGATTCTCTGCTGGTAAGCTCGTGCATGAGCTGTAGCTTTAAGTCACTTTTATGTGATTAGGTTAAAAGATTCCACTCTGGCTTAGATCTATTCCTCCTCTGAACTGGCATCCTCCTTCAAAATGCGTAGAGTAGGCATTTCTACTTCTGCTGGCAAAACGGCCTCCATTCCATAGACTAGTGCATAGGGAGTAGACCATGTGGCTGTACGAACCGAAGTTCGATAAGCCCATAGTGCATATGGTAACTTCTCGTGCCAGTCTCTGTATATCTCAGTCATCTTCTCTACAATCCTGACAAGTGTCTTGTTTGCTGCTTCAACTACCCCGTTTGCTAACCATGAAACCAAGCAACTTTCCAGACGTGGCTCAAAAAACACACTTCTGAGGATTTAACTGTAACTTGAACTTACGAAGCCGTTCAAACAACTTCTTCAGATTCACATAGTGGTCGTCTCGACTCCCTGACTTAACAATCATATCATCCACATACATTTCTACTTCCACATGCATCATGTCGTGGAGTAAAGCAGTCATGGCCCTTTGATACGTGGTTCCCGCATTCTTCAAACCAAATGGCATAACTTTGTAGCAAAAGGTCCCCCATGGGGTGATAAATGAGGTCTTCTCTCTGTCCTCTTCCGCCATCTTGATTTGGTTATATCCAGAGAATCCGTCCATGAATGATAGTAGTTCATGACCAGCAATGTTATCGACCAGAATATCAATACTAGGTAACGGGAAGTCATCCTTCGGGATTGCCTTATTAAGATCTCTGTAATCAATGCACATTCTTACTCGACCATCTTTCTTAGTGACTGGGATGATGTTAGCCAACCAAATAGGATAGTGAGTTACCATCAGAAAACCAGCATTGTATTGCTTGATTACTTCCTCTCTAATCTTCAGCATCCATTCTGGTCTAAGCCTCCTCAGTTTTTGCTTAACCGGTTTCTTTTCTGGAGATAGTGGCCACTTGTGAACTACTATATTGGTGTCCAGCCCTGGCATATCATCATAGGACCAAGCAAACACATCTTTATATTCCTTTAGCAATTCAATCAGGTTTCTGCGCTCAGAGAGGGTTACAGTTGTACCAATCTTCACATCGCGTGGTTCTTCTGTGGTGCTAAGATTAATTGTTTCTGTTTCCTCGATGACTGGCGTTGATCGGTCTTCATAATGTTCGTAAGGAAGAATGGACTCAACAACTTCATTGTCCATTTCTTATTCATCGTCGGGGGAAAGGGGGTCATAACCTGCACAAGTCATCCAATCATCTTGCCCTAAGGCAAGTGGGTAAATCAAATCTGCGGGAGTTTTAAAACTTTTTTGATTTTTTTGGATTTTTGAAATATATGAATTTTTTTGGATTTTTGAAATATTTGAATTTTTTTAGAGTTTTGAAATATGATTATGTACATGGGTTGAATCAGAAAGTCTCACGGGCTTTTTTTTCGGGCCATATCGGACTCATCCGAAGGCTTAAAGAGAAGACTATGTTGGCTGGGGACCGGATTGGTCATGCATATTTGGGTTCCCCAATCATTATAGTGTCTGTCAAGGAACGGATCCTCATCAGAGTCTAAAGTATCTAGAAACCTTTCCCAAATTTCATATTGCGTCTGGGAGTCAGAAAGTGGCATGTTCTCAACACCCACTAGAACTGGGTCAATAATAGATTCCATATTCAACAAATCATCCAAATCAAGTATGGTTTGAGGGTCCAACTGGACATGATAAGGGGTGACAGTCTCGTCTCCTGGGTCAGTATCTAACTCGGGGGAACTGGCCAAAGTAAAAGATAGAGTATAGTTCATACCTGACGAGGAGGATGTCGATCCAACCTCATTTATCCAATTAAACTGTCTAGCCTCATGATCCAACCTAAGTTGGTGATATCCTGAATAGGAATTAACATCTGGCTCTGAAACAGTAACTTTTGAGTTTGGATCTGGGTCGTCATCTTCTCCCCAAAATATATTGGAATCACTAATAGCCTCAATCTCTGCCCCTAGATCAGGTAGAGCCAATCTGAGATAATTTACCATGACGTTAGAATCGATAAATAATTCTGCCAGTCTTTCCACAACCTCCTCAGTATAGCCTAGCCCTTTTCGATCATTTTGACTAGGAATCTGTAGTGGTTATAAATTGCCATTTTGGTTTTTTCCCAATCCAAGTCCTGGAAAATAATTTTGCTCACGGAATAACTGAGTAGTCTTGGGATTTCCATTGCAAAACGGGGTAGGGAGCTTCTCCTTGTCGGGTACTCTAAACTCCACAATCCCTAATGGTTCCTCAGTGTAGTTACACTTTCCTTCAATCATTGGTATTACCTTATGCTCCTCTAAAGAGTCCAGATCATCTGAATCACTAGTGATGCAGATAATCTTCCCTTGCCATAAAAATTTGAACTTTATGTGAAGTGTAGATGGAATTGTGCCAGCTTGGTGTAGCCATGGTCTACCCAAAAAGAAATTGTAATTGGCCTCGATGTCCATAGCCAAGAATGTGACTTTGAACGTGACATGACCTATTTGGACGTTTGTTGTGAACTCGCCAAGGACTTCTCTTCTCTGATTATCAAACCCATGAACTGCTCTGGCTGTATCCTTAGTGAAAGTGAAGTCTTCCGGCATGATTCCAATGGCTTTCGCAAAATTAACAGGGCAAATATTCAAACCAGATCCGTTGTCAATCAGTACAAATGGCACCTTATGGTTGTTGCAATACACCGTAATAGTCAACGCCTTCGTGTGGGTTATTCCATCTGCGGTCAAATCCTCATCAAAAAATATTATGGAGTTTGTCTTCCTGAGGGAAGCGACTGTACATGCCAAATCGTTCGGCTGGATAGAAGCTAGAACATGAGCTTGGTTCAAGACTTGAAGAACTGCTTGCCTATGTTGGGGTGATGCCATGAGTAAACCACATATGGAAATGTTGGACTTGGTTTTCTGCAATTGTTGGATTACTTCATTACCATCCTGCTTCTCTGGTTCAGTAGCCGTGGGCAGGTTAGGAGGTTGGGCCAAAACCTGATCCTTTTGTAAGTGTGGTGGCTTGTATATCCTTCTTCCTCTTGTCAAACCGTGAGTCTCAACACATTCCTCTGCCAAACTAGGTTCTAATTGCTTCAACTGATGTAGTGAGATTGCTGAGTCATCTTTACTTTTCTCGGGCTCAATCAACTTTTTCCCTAGAAAATTCTCGGTATCGTGACTCTTGGCTGGCACAAACTGGACCTTGGGGATTGTGATAGGAGTTAGGATCACCTGCTGCTGAGTTGGATTCTGGCGAATCATGGGTCCTTGAGGTTCTGACCCAACTTGTGATGCCGCGGATTGAGATGTATTCAAAGGATCTACCCATTTTGTAATGGGCCTCTGCATCATAAAGGATTCCAGGTGCTCTCTAGTCAACTTGAACAGCTTTTGAATCTGTGGAGTATGTAGAAATGGTACCACCACCTTATTTAATTGGATACCTCTAGATTTTGTTTGTTCCATGCATCTTCTAACTGCATCTTGAAGATTAAATGGCCTTGTGGTGTTAACATTGGATGTCTATCTGATCGGAATGATGAATGATGCCGGATCCTTCTTGACAACTTCCAAAGTATTAACTCTTCCATTATGCATTGGTAGTGGATTTGTCGATATATTGGGAGTGCCGAGACTGGATGCATCTATCTTACCCTCATCAATTAAGTTTTGGATAAGATGTTTAAGGAGCATGCACCTCTCCGTCGTGTGACCTGGAACCTGATGGAAGTCACAATGTTTTGAAGCGTCATACTAGAATGGCACCAGATTTGGAGGAGGCCTCGGTTGCATTAACGTAATCAAGCCCTGTTGGACTAAAGCCCTCAATACAACTTGTAATGGGAAGCCCAATTCTGTGAATTGCCTCTATTACCTGGGAAAACCCCTATCTTGCTGTCTTGGAGGGAAAATAACTTGATTGGAAAAAGGATGAGTTGTCACCCTCTGACTGAATTTGCGTATGCGGTGGGGTTGAACTTGTGCAGCAACCACATTGGCTTCTTTGTTGTTCACTGTTATAGTGGGAGGCTTCTTCTTCTACGGGTTAGATCCTATAGACATTGAGCTGATGGGAGAAATATTGCTAGATGATAACCCATCTTCTATTTGTGATCCAGCGGCAACTAAGGCTTGATATGTTGGATGATAACTAGCACTTAGCCTGGTCGCATACTCTTGGTTCAAACTCTTCATAACCATCTTAATTTATTCCTGTTTCGTGGGCCTATCAATGATTTGGGCCGCTTTTGTCCTCCATCTAGTAAAGTACTCTGTAAAACTTTCATTCGGACCTTGCTTCAAAGCTTCAAGTTGCATTCGGCCCATTTGGATATCAGTGTTGTAAGAGAAGTGAGCTACGAAAGCGTTGACCAGTTCAGGCCAAGTCTTGATTTTTTGCATTTCAGTATTCATCCACCAAGTAAGGGCTGCACCTTTAAGACTCCTCTGGCATAGTTGAACCATTAGTTCTGGCCCGATTCCCATTGGTTGTAGATAACTTGCATACATACGAATGTGGGCCTTTGGACAACCGGTTCCCTCATATCGCTCTATCTTTGGAAATTCAAATCCATGTGGTACTCTGATCTGTGGATATGGACACAGATTATCAAGGTCAGGTCTTCACCTTTCATCTTGGTCATTGCTTCTTTCAATTTCTTAATCTCCTCCATTACGGGGTCAATTGGTGGTTAGATTGGGTTTTGCACTTGGTATTGGGGGTTCGTGTAGAATAGTGGTTGTGGAGTTTGTGGAAAATAGGTTGGGGTTGGTAACATGAATGGGTTGGACATCATGGTTATAGTTGGAATTTGGTTTGGGCTTTGAAAAGTTTGATGAGTGGATGGTTGAGGCATGTAGGTTGGGTTATCTTGAGGAAAAAATTGGGACGTAGTATGGGTTGGCATAGGAACATGCAATTGGGTTTATCTATGTGTAGCATATGGAGTGGGTAATGTGGTTAGTAGAATGGTAGGGTTAGGACTAACCATGGGGGGTAGTGTGATACCCGGTTGTTGTGGTTGACCCAGACTTGGAGTTATTGCAAACTTTGACATCATCTTGAGAAACATCTTTTCCATCGCCTTCTCCATCAATTCCTCTTGACTGGTAGGGGTTGACGATTCACCAGCATTACTTGTATGTGGACTTTGGATGTTCACTGATAAAATTTGTCCCTCAGATGGAGGTGCTAGTGGAGAACTTCCTTGTGGCACATACATCTGTGATGAAGATATAGGTGGCAGCGATAACTCTTGAGAAGAACCGTCTGGTAGATTCTCCATTTCAATCAGCGAGTTAATGGTTGCACGAGATAACCTTAACCCTGGTCTTCTATTCCAACTAGCTTCTGGATAAGCCATCTTCTTTCCTATCTTAACTGAAACACCTCAAAGAAAATGTAAGTCTGACTCTCTAGGGATCCCCAGTAGAGTGGCCAAAAAAACCTGTACGCACAAAAATGTGTACCTAGGTCTATGCAATTGATTTTAGAGTATCCACTAACTTTATTAAGGAAAAGTTGAGTAAAACCTATGTGAAGGACTAACCCTCGAAACTAGATGATTATTGGGTTCGGGAGTCAAGGTACGATGTGGGAAGGTGTTAGGCACCCTTTTTCGCTGGTAAAAACAATTACTTCTATCTATTGAGGTGTAATGTATTAAGATAGGTGAATGAAGAAAGATTGAAAATTAATCTACTAAGTTGGTTGATCTTCACTAAATTATTTAAAAACTAATAACTATATGCTATAATAAAACTAAAAAATAATCTAATATCTAATGCTAAAGGAAATAAAAGAGAAAAGAAAGATGTCACCTTGTTTGGAATGTTTCCTCATACTTGATTGTAGATTGATTGATTGATTGATTGATTGATGATAAACTTGATCTTGAATTGATAACTGTGATTTTTGGATTGGAACAGGTGATTTGAGGAATGATAAGAGCCCAAAACTGTAGTTTTAACCCTTTAATAATCATACTTTTAGACCAATTATGCGAGTAATAATTAAGAGTTAATATTGACTACGTGTTTTTATGCATTACAGGCTTCAAAGTCAATTATGTGCTAAAATGTGCCACTTTGATGAGATAAAGGAGCAATGGTTGGTTGCTTAGGAGTTCTGTGATTAAAGGCCAAGATTCAAGAAGACAAAGCCTTTCTAAAGCCCGGTTAAAGCTGAAAAGTCAAAGTCAACGCAGGCAGAAACAACACACAAAGTTAGCAGAACTTCCGAAGGCCGTATCTTTGAACTCAGACCTCGGAATTGGGTCTACCTTATGTCAAAACGACCAGCTCGGAAAGAGCTTTCCAATGGTCCAAGACTTGATCCAATCAGAGGTGCAAAAGTGGACAAAAAGTTTGTTGAAGCCAAATATAGCTGAAAAACCCTTTCTGGACTGAAAGAATTGGGTTTTGGGCCCAATTTTCAGGCCCAAAACATGGCTCCAAGCCCATGCACGATTTTTGGATCTGAAGCATATAAAAACAAAAGTTTAGCTCTTTGTTAAGAGTAGATAGTTAGGTTAGAAAATAAATTAGGTTAGGGTAAGAAAAGTAGCCATTAAACTTTAGTTTTAGATTAATTAATTAGTTTTTATTCTTGCCTTAAATTCAGTATTAAATTATTGTTATTGCTATTAATTAGATAAATAAAGTTAATTAGTTCTCCATAATCTAGTTTCATTTTCATTTATTTATTAGCTTAAATCTTTAGATTTTCTTATTTGTCATTATTAGTTTAATTCAATTATTGCATGAGTAGTTTCGAATTGAGTTTAAACAAGTAAAGTTCAAATCTTTATATTATGTCTTGTTTAGATTCCATGAGAAATGATAGTCTTATGATTCTCGGCTAAACTTCCATTAGAGGGGTTGAGGAAGCCTTGATGAAAACTTGAGTTTGTTAGCTTAGAATTCGTCCTGATAATCTATTCAATTCTAGAAGTAATTAGTTCACCATGAGAATAGGTTTAATGCTTCACATGCTAGTTATTACTTGGTAGAGATTGCCATGAATAGTTAGGGATTAGATTTACCAATTGTTATGCGATAACATTTCAATTTGGAGTGCGACAGTTCTTTGTTAGTAGATTAAGTAGAGTTAAGGCGGAATCAATCCCCCTAATTTCTTATCATAGAGTCAAGTTAGAAATTCCGTAGTTAAGTTATTCGTATCTAGTTAGCATAATTTGCATCGTAGTATAGTCCGTAAACCTCTCATTAGACTTTAGTAGGATTGATAAGCTAGAAAACACACATGCTAAAGAACTAGGAGTGGAACGATTCCGTACTCTATATATTGAATGAATATATAAGTGAGAGTAGAAAATAAATTAGTTGATAGCGTAAGAATAAGGTTAGAGAAATCTAATTCAGTTTTTACGAGTTATCAAATGGCGCCGCTGCCATCTTAGTTCCCTTTGGTATTGTTTTCATAGTATAATTAGTCATTCTAAAGTCCCATTAAACCCACCCACCCTTGTTTGATTCTAACTATGGTCGTCCATTTCAGCAATTGAAAGTTCCTCAAAAAAAATACACGGAGCGCACCTGCGCCCAAAAGGAGCGCGACTCGCACTCAAAACACTGGAACTCGAAGTTTACACCTTGGCACTTTGTGCGTTTCAAAAAGGAGCGACCAGCTTTAAAAACACTGGAACTTTTACAGAGCGCACTGCGCCTTCAAAATGAGCGCGACCCGCGCTCAAAACACTGGAACTTCGAGTTTACATGGAGCGCACCTGCACCCAAACCGAGCGCACCTACGCCCTCTGCTGAATTTGCCCGATTTCCACAGGTTTGTTTCAAACTTCTATTTTTTCAAGTTTTTCAGTGTGCTAATTTGTTATATACACTGAACACACGTAAACAAGACGCTATTCGTAAGCGAAACAAGGAGGCATTCAGGTACTCCTTCTTTCACTCCTCATTTCTTCTGTCAGAAGAGCTTTAATTCTAGTATAATCAGGCTTGTTTTCTTAAAATGCAATACCACACGCCTATCTAGAAATTTATAGTTAGAGTTTTGGTTGCATATTAATTGCCTTATAATATATTTGTAAAACCAATATGGCATATCAATATATAGACCAACAATCATATGATAATTATGCAAACCCTTCACCATGTTCATGTTGTGGTAGTCTTGACCATTGGGCTTCTCAATGCCCATCATATCAAGAGCAATCATGTAATTATTATGAAAACCCTTCACCATGTTCATGTTGTGGTAGTCCTGACCATTGGGCTTCTTAATGCCCATCATATCAAGAGCAATCATGTAATTATTATGAAAACCCTTCACCATGTTCATGTTGTGGTAGTCCTGACCATTGGGCTTCTCAATGCCCATTATATCAAGAGCAATCATGTAATTATTATGAAAACCCTTCACCATGTTCATGTTGTGATAGTCCTGACCATTGTGCCTCTCATTGCCCATCGTTTCAAGAGTCTGAGCCTACTATAGGATATAATAATAATTATGAGCCTCAATTTTCAAATTCTTATAGTGACCCATACAATCAAGAGTTTTCTAGTCATCCAAACTATTCATGGAGTTCCACCAATAACAATCAACCAGCCATTCAACCTCAACCTAACCCATCACAGTACGATATCAACTAGAGTCACTCAAACGTCAATAACTATGACTATCAAACACCGTACCAACCAGATCCACACCACCAAGCTTCCCCTCCACTACCAACATTCGAAGAAATAATGGCCCAAAACAAAATAATACTTCAGGACCTAGACCGGAATCTAAAGATACTAGGCTCACCTACGCCAGACATTTCTACCATGCCAAAGATCAACTCTATTCCCATAACCACCCCATTCGACCTAGTTCAGACCTACCCTGAAGTTCATGAACCATGACCTTCCCAAGACCCTCCCATTAACCATTATATTAACTCCACACCCCACCTGGATGAGGAAATTCTTGAAGACGACTCTTTAGGACTAGTTTCGGATGACCACTCAAACTCGAGCGATGCCTCCGAGGAACTTTCCACGGATCCATCTGACGATGAATATAAGGATGACACTTTAGAAGATATTTATAAAGGTGTGACAAAAGAAGAATTTGATAACTATTGGCATTCTCTTAATACGGACCCTCCTGTTGAGCATGTCCAGGCCTTTGAGTTTGCTAACCACACTCGGCTGGATGATTCCTCGACACATTCGATTGAGGCCATTGAGGATACTTATAGTGTATTAGAGGAAGAGGGTGAGGAAATAGAAATTCAAAATTCTAATATAAGGCATGAACAAGTTAATGTGCAAGAAAAAGAGGAAGTTGCATCTTTAAAGCAATATGAATCTCAATTTAGCTTGGCAGCTAAGGAAATAACAATGGACGACATAGATGAACTACCAACCACCCACCATCCACCTGAGTTACCACCTCCTAAAATCCAACCATTTACCACAAACAAGCCATCCATTCACCCACCATTTCAGAAAAACCTCGATTTTGCACTTAAGCCTATTGCCTCAGAGACCTTCTATAATTTTTTCAACCCTCACAGTGAAGAGTGTTTGCCTAGCACACATTCCCATAAGCACACCATGTCGGTAATTGAGAGCCAAGCTTTCACCGAGTGTAGGGAAAAACCTAGTTTGTCTTATTTTTCCTCATCTGAGCTTAATGAAAGACATCAGGATCCACACTTCATTCCTTTCTCACCTAAAGTATCGCTAATTCAACTTTCGGGTCATTCCAACTATTTAAAATAGCTACAACATGATGGTTTGCATATATTCTTTGATAGGTTGCATAAGTTTTCTTTCATTCGCTTACATGTTTGTTTTCAATTATACAACATCATTCTGTTTGGGGGTGTTGTTAGTATCATGTTTTTATGGCTAGACCCCCAATTCTTTCGACTATTTGTTTATAGTTGACCACGCATCATCCATTTTGTGCCACCCCAGTTTCTTACTTGTTTGGGGGTGTGCACCGTCTAGGGGAATCTGACGTAAAATGACCCCACATTAAGTCTCGGGAATCTAACTTTAAAAGACCCACGTTTTAAAACAAATTTTTACAAACCTGTTTTCAAAAATTTGTTTGGGGGTGGGGTGTTTGGTTTTTCCATGCTTGATCACTAAACTTCCTATTCTTATCCCCACCTCACTCCCTTTAAGAGTAGCTAAATTGCTTATTGTTTGTTGTTTTGATGTTATTTTTATTGTTTTTAGTAGATAGGATGTTAAGTCGTTAAATTAAGTAGTTATATTTGAAATTCGGTAATTACTTGTTGTTTGAATTCAATTTTAATATAATTTGGTTATTTTCAAATTGTGCGTTGCTATTTATCATTAATCCCACCTTCCCGAATTGTTTGGGGGTGGTATTGTTTAATCTAGCATGAATTGTTATATGATCAGCTATTTTAGAAGTTGTTTTGGAGTGAGGGTTGAGAATATTGCCGTAATTGGAATACCTATGATTAGATGTGGCGGTAGGATGAAATCTAAGAGAGTTTAGAAGTTACTATTCTAAATCCAGTATAAAAGATATTAGGGTTGTTCTAGAATCAAGAATATGGTTTGTTTCCGTTTCCGGTTTGGAAATTTCTGTTTCCGGCAATTTCTCGATTCGTTTTGGAAATTTCCTGATTCGTTTTGGAAACCCAACCCTATATAAAGTTCATTCATTCTCCACACAACACACACATCTCTCACATTCATCCCTCATTTTTCACTCCCAATTTTCGCTTAATTTTCCTTCGCACTTCGGCGTTACAGCACTCGGAGCGCACCTGCCCCCATTGGAGAGCCACCTGTGCCTTAAAATTCTACCCTGAGCACACATGCGCCCAAGTTGAGTGCACCTGCGCCCAAAACACTGTAACTCCAAAAACATCTGAGCACACCTGCGCCCTGACCTCCGTAGACACGAAATTTCCAGCTTTCTGAGGGTTGTTCCAGGATCTTTGCAGCTGTTCCAGAGAGTAGTTTTGAGATGACATCTCCAACGATAATACCGGAACAGTCTTTCAAAGATTTGTTCCAAAGCACCACTTATGGAGCTTGGTTTCACGAGGTGATCACACACATAGGCTGGGAACCGCAAATGGTTCTTGCTAGCATTTGTTCTTGGACTTGCTATGTCCACTGAAATACAAGACCCATGGTGCTATTGGGTAGATAATATGTATGTCTACACTTATGAGTTTTTGCATGAGTCGTATGGGGCAAGGCATTTTCCGTATCGAGGACCAAGGGGAATATAACGTCGCCTTTGGTAGCCTGTCCATGAACATAGGAACTGTTATGTTTTGGATTATGCTAAACATTTTAGGGGAATGACGTTTTTCTTCTGTGAATGATGCCACTTGCAGCGTCTTCCTTGCTTTAGCCATGGGATGTATGTGCTATGACCTTCCCAGAACCTTGATGTCTAGTTTAGCACGAGCCCATAGCATGAGGTATAAGTACCTTCTTATGCCTGTTCTAATTTCCCGTATTATGCTATGTTTTTCCCTATTTTTTGTACACGTTTCACGGATTGGATTACAGTCAACACTGTGTGACCCACCAATAGTATTATTCGATCTTTCCGTGCAATGACTTGGCAAGGGTGGAGGATACAACCTCATCAGGTTGCACCCTACACCGTCCGGACAAGTGGCTTTTAATAGGTTAGCAATAATAGATGATAAATGGCGGGAAGCCTGGCAAGTTATCATGGCATGGCAGGATGCGAAAGAACCTCACTTCTTTATAGAAGAAGAGGATGAGGAGGATGAAGAATAAAAGCGGGAGATAAGGTCAGTTTTTAATTCTAGTTAGTGTCTGCTTATGTCCCAAGCAATTTTATTCTTGTTAACCCCATAATGGGTGGAACTCTTACAGAGTTGCGTCAGTTTTCTTTTCTATATTAGTATGTTATAACCTGGTTTTGTAGATGTTCCAGAATTTCACGCGTTTCCATGGTATTTTTCCTACCTTATCTATTTAAATACTTTAAGGACAAAGCATATTTCTTGTTTGGGGGTGGGCATAGAAACACGTGTAATTAAGGCATCTGTTAGGATATAGATATGTATAATATGCACTTGTTTTCTAGTTAAAATTTCAAAAATATAAATAAATAAGTTTATGCTATACACTTAGGAATATTGGTATTGTTTTCCTTCTCTATGCTCTTAATAATCTAGAAGTCTCACGTAGCTTTTGCATTAGAATAGTCTTTAGAAACTTAGGTTAATATGTAGGTAATAATTCTTGCATCTATCTATAAATATATTACATGAGTATCTATGATTGTTAACAGTAAGTTTTTGAACCCTAGGCTAGAGTACTTATTCTACAAATCCTGTGAGAATATAGCCTAAAACCTTATATGAGCGAAACATTTGAGAAATGACACAAGGGAGAAGTAAAATCCGGATAGAGAAATCACACGTCCACTTGCTTGATCACTATACCATATCCTAAGCGAGAATTTAGGCCCTCTTTGGATCGATATAGCCAAAAATTCAAACCTATGAATTATTTTCCGCTAGTCGCCCCTTTGAGCCTTTCTTTAGCCTTTCATAAACCGCAAATTCCTTTACCCTGTTATGAAAACAAAACAAAATAAAAAAATCAACCTACCCAAGTTAGAATAAGTCTGAGAATAGAATGAGTCAAGAAAGAAGAAAAGAAAAACCTGTGTAAACAAAAATTAGTTAGTTGCTTCAGAAAATAAAGAAAAGAAGTTTCCATCCAAAGAAAAGAAAAATAAAAATAGAAATAAAATAAAAACTCCAAAAATAGAATAAAAAGGAGTCAAAAGCCAAAGAAAAAGAAAAATATGGCTAAGGATGAAAACAAAGTATAGAAGCAAAAGTAAATAACAAGGTTTTCTCTAAGTTACATAATATGAAGACTCTATTATCTCAGACTTGTCCTTTTTGAATATCCATTTCCTTCCTTCTTAAACCATCTCCTAATCCCCGTACACCTAATAAAGACCTCTAGCTCAATTAGGAATAGGTTAGTGTGATAGTAAGTGGCAGATGTGTTTGATCGACTTTGGCTTCCTTGTGTGTCATTGAGATTGTAAGGTAAAGTGCACACTGCTAGCGTCTTTCGAGTAGCTTAAACTTGAGTTGGAAAAATCGTGAGTGATTTTTGTCTTGACTTTTATGTGAGGACCTACTTAAGGATGTTATTTCGAGTTTTCAGAAATGGACCTGCTATTGCATTTTATAGTATTACTCATTGTATATATGTTTATTATAGATGATTGATTATTATGCATATATTAGCTTAGGGTTCGACTTGATTATTCTATATTCATTGCTAGTGAGATGTATAGTTAATTTAGAGCATGAATAAGGAAACAATAGTTTTATTTCTTAGTCGTTGTAGTATAGATGCAGTTTGTGAGTACCTTCACTGGAAAACTCTCACGAGGCTATAACTCGTCCACTAGGGAATTCCTAGTGGTTTAAGGTCTTGTTGCATATGGTTAATGCAATCGCACTCAGCGAAACGAAAGTAGATAGAACTCCATTTTTGGTCACTTATGCTAATTTCTCATATTTGCTTGAGGACAAGCAAAATGCTGTTTGGGGATGGTTGATAAGAGCCCAAAACTGTAGTTTTAACCCCTTAATAATCATACTTTTAGACCAATTATGCGAGTAATAATTAAGAGTTAATACCGACACGTGTTTTTACGCTTCAGGGCTTCAAAGTCAATTATGTGCAGAAATGTGCCACTTTGATGAGATAAAGGAGCAATGGTTGGTTGCTAAGGAGTTCTGTGATTAAAGGCCAAGATTCAAGAAGACAAAGCCTTTCTAAAGCCCGGTCAAAGCTGAAAAGTCAAAATCAACGCGGGCAGAAAGAGCACACAAAGTCAGCAGAACTTCCGAAGGCCATATCTTTGGACTCAGACCTCGGAATTGGGTCTACCTTATGTCAAAACGACCGGCTCGGAAAGAGCTTTCCAATGGTCTAAGCCTTGATCCAATCAGAGGAGCAGAAGTGGACAAAAAATCTGTTGAAGCCAAATCCAACTGAAGAACCCTTTCTGGACTGAAAGAATTGGGTTTTGGGCCCGATTTTCAGGCCTAAAACATGGCTCCAAGCCCATACACGATTTTTGGATCTGAAGTATATAAAAACAAAAGCTTAGCTCTTTGTTAAGGGTAGATAGTTAGGTTAGAAAATAAATTAGGTTAGGATAAGAAAAGTAGCCATTAAACCTTAGTTTTAGATTAATTAATTAGTTTTTATTCCTGCCTTAAATTCAATATTAAATTATTGTTATTGCTATTCATTAGATAAATAAAGTTAATTAGTTCTCCATAATCTAGTTTCATATTCATTTATTTAGAACTCTCTCAAACCCGACTCTCTCCATGCTATTCAAACCTAGGGTTCCAAATATATCACCCGGATATGAAGATGAAGACATGATCGTCGGGTTCGATCTTCGATTAAAACTGGAGGTACGTTGTTATTTCTCTTCCTCACTTGAAATTTTTTCTACTTATTGTATCTGATTTGAAAGTGAAACCTTTACGGCGTTGCTGCTCTAACTTCGAGGTGGACGATGAGAGAAGGGTAAGAGAACTGTCAAGTCGATTTCTTTGCTCCGGCCAATCGAACCAAGTTAGTTATTCTAGGGTTTCTTTTTTTTATACCCTTTTAATTTGCTAGCTTTAATTAAAAAAAATTCCCCCATTATATTGAGCTTTTGCTTTTGATCGGATTCCGTTTCTAATCCTTCGTTCAATTGCACAAGAATGAAAAGGTATCCCAGTTGACAACGCTCTTCGTCTATCCCCTAACATCCCATGCTTCAGAACTAGCCCTTGTAGGAGCAAGGCTGCCTCCAAATGCAAGGTTCCGTTTTTATTCTTTAGCAGCTCCTTCATTTGAGCTTCCTTTACGTGACAAGCTTCGTTCAGGAGGCTCAACTCCACCAAGTAGAACTACCTTCTCAAGTATTGCCCAGACTCTTGCTTTCTCAATTACTACAACCCATGCACCTTCCTCGACGTCTTCTTTAGAAGGGAAAACCGAAGCATCTAGAGCTTTCCCTGCATCCCAAGGTAAATCAAACTGATATAGTAGTGTGGTATTTCCCCTATAGTAAGAAATTGTTGCAGTTCCATCACTAGAGAGAATGATTGCTGATCTAGAAAGCTTGCCCCTACACGAGAGTTTCATGGAAAACAAGAAGTTTTCATCCTCTACTCTTGCTTTTAGGCATTATCATTTGAACATGAGCTTTTTCTCGAACCCGTTCAAGTATTGGCTTACCATTGTCGGATGGAGTATTTATCCAGTGTCTATATTGGATCGTTAGAAGTAAGCTTCGCGTGTAACTAGAGCTGCTCACTCGATCCTTACAAGAATGAAAACTTGTGAAATTGTTTGTGTTTGCGAGGTAATAAAATAAAAAACCGAATCCTTACAAGAATGAAAATTGGCTTAATTAGTTATTTCTTATTGCATTTGCGAGGTAATAGTTTTGTTTGTCGTCTATCTTGGTAAGCAATTGTTTATATGGATGTTTGGAAAGCTTTGCAGCATACGGCAGTCATGGCCAACAATTTTACTTGTTTTGTTTAGGTACTATTGTTTTCCTTTCTCCTATATAATTAAAGAGCTTTCTTGTTAGTATGGCCTTGGTCTTTTTTCAAGAGGACCTTGTCACAAGTTAGTTTGATCCTAATTTCCCTAAGATGAACATTAGAAAAACATCTTTACAACTTTTACGCCGCAAGTTCTGACTAGCACTTCTTAATCTTTCTTAGGTGGTGATGAACATAGAAAAAATGTCTTTGTTTTCAACAAATAAGGAACACATAATTGTGCTTTGATTTTCCGCCATTGGATAGTCCGACCGCTGTTTTTTAGAAGCAAAGTTATAAAGTTATTGCTTTGACTTTAAGGAACTCGGGGTCTCTTTCATTAATGTCCCATTGCATACTAAAATCCAAACCGACCGTTTTGTCTTAATCTTTAATTGGGTTGAACTAAAGATTTCTACTGAAAATACACTTCAAATTTATTTACTCAGTTGTTCACATTTAATCTTTTTTTTTTATCAATGAGTTGGCATTAATGGGCTTGTTACTTTGAGGTTTCTTCTGTGATCAAAATACTTATTGGACATTTGGTGTTTGATTGCAAGCAGGAATCAAATGCATGCAAGGAGTGAGTCTTTGGATAGCTTGTCTTGCGCTAGCCACAAGGATTGAAGAGAACCACCCTTACAGCTGGTAATTTTATTTTTTTCTCACATTAATTAGTAGAGTAGATAAAACATTAATTGTTTAAGTGCTTTCCAATTATTGATGAAATGGAGTTGTGGGAATGAGATGGCTTGGAATTGACTTGGTCCAAGCTGATAAGTAACCCCTTAATTGCATCGGCCAATCGAACCAAGTTAGTTATTTTAGGGTTTATTTTTCTTTTGCCCTTTTAATTTGCTAGCTTTAATTCAAGTTTTTTCCCCATTATATTTAGCTTTTGCTTTTGGCCGGATTCCGTTTCTAATCCTTCTTTCAATTGCAGTCAACACAAATTTGAACTCTCGCTCTCTCTTCATTTCTTCTTCAAATAGGTAGGTCTCATTTAGATTGTTCTGTACCCTTGTTGTATTAGTACCTACTGTTGATCTGATTTTGAGTACAAAAAATTCTGTGTACTATTTAATATTTATTTCTTGCCTCTTGACAAAGTTTGTTTGCTATTTAGTATTTAGTATTAATTACTTTCAAAGTCTAGCTTTAATTATTTATTAAGTTTCTGGGATTATTTCCTGTATTCATGTTGTTTTATACCATATATTTTATGTGCTAGCTTTTGTTGTAGTGCTTTAGCAAAGGTCGCCTATTTGTGGAAATGACCAGAATTCGCAGATCCACTCGAGTACGGTAGCATTATACCCCTCTCTTATGTTTGGATTTCATATTCGTTTTAGTTGCTTATGTAATGACCGTTGATAAATTGCATTGCTTTTACAGGCAAAGCCATTTTGGCCTCCATTGGTGGATCAGCCAGCCCTCCTCAAAATTTTGCTCCTCCCATGTTTATGCTTTTGTAAAGATACCTCGAGTTTGACTCTCATGTATATTGTCTCCTAGCATTTTCTAGAAGCGATATAAGTTTTCGATTCTAATGTTTGTCACGGTTTCAAGTTTCTTTTCCACAACAACAAGCAAATCCATTTAATATGGCAGCTTCCCCAACATTTTCAGCCTGTTGGACCGTGTATTTCTCGTCAAATATGGGATTACATCTTTGGTCAAAATCAGCAAAGAACACTATCCCGAAATGATGCAAAAGTAACACCTCCGAGTGGACAAACTTCAAGTGTCATCCGGGAGCGGACTTCTGAGTTGTTGCTCCACAACAATCTAGCGACTACGGTTGTTACTCCATGAATGTTTCGGGTTTGCTCTACAGAGTTTGGTCGAAGAAAATGGACAAGATTGGTCACAAGACATAATTTCTGCCATCTTTCTCATAGTAATGGAGGTTTCATATCTCACATATTCTATTAAGGTAACATATATGTTTCCATATAGTGAATGTCATTGTAGAGTCAACCTTGTGTATGTGTATTTCTTATGCATTTTAGTCAAGCGCCCATCTCTTTTTGCATCTTAGTGTTTCGTTTCTTAGTAAGTGGTGAGTCACAAAGGAGCTAGTGTGGATTTCCCTCAGTGTATTAATGCACCTTCAAAGTAAATTACTTAGTAAGTCGAATTAGAAATTAGAGATCTCGTGTGAATTCTAGTGTGAGGTTGGGTGTTTATTTTCACTCAAGTTATATTGGTTGTACATGCCTTCTTCTTTGGAAGTTAAAACTTGATAGAGGTATTTGGAAGTTCTTTACTTAATATCTTATCATTTGCAAGCTTAGTTATATTAAATATGGGGTTCCCGAATGGAAGTGGGTAGTTTGTTGTAGAAAAAGGATTCTCTTGTTGAGCTGAATTGGATATTTTAATATTGAATTAATCTTTGGTGCTAATATAATGATAGTACTCATGGGTTGGAGTACAATAGGGACAATATGCCAAGGCTTTAGATATGACAACAGTAAATTTCCTTACACTTACGAATGATTACTCAAGGGTATTTAGGTTTCTTAATTAAGTGGTCGATAGCCTTAAATATGTTTTGGTTTGCAAAGACAAATGTGTAGTTCTTGGGTTCGTTAGGAAATCGATACCCTCTTGAACTTGCTCTTTTGGGGTTTGTTTAATATATTTTCTTAGCTTATGCAGATATTGTATCTTGTTGCATGCAACTTCTTGTACATAGCATCTTGTTCTTACTTCTTTGGACCATCTTCACATTAGTTAACTCTGTCATTTCTTTTATATTCACCGAAGTGACTAGCAAATGCATCCAAGAGCTTTTGTATGCCGTTTTCATAACGGCTATTCTTTTTTTTCTTTTTCTCGATAACTAATGAAATTTGTGTACTTAGGTGGCTTCCGCTTGATGTTGCAAGGATATGAGGACGCCATTGGCTTGAACCGTTGCTCTCACCCGGTTCTAGTTCGGACATCCGACATTTGATCAAATAATCCTTCCTTTTCTCTCTTGCATGTGGTTAATATAGCAAGGTATTTCCATAGACTTTCACATTTTACCTCGATATAGATATGTCCGCTAAAAGTGGCTTAAAAAATTGGTCTCAGTATTTATTTGTACCGAAGTTTCTTTCTGAATGGGCACACACAAAATACACCTTGAACTATAAGCATAAAACCCGATAGGCTACCCGAAGTTTTACGGATTTAAAGATTTTGTTGATTTGGTCATGCGAGTGTGGGTTGCAATCCTTTACCCCTGCGGAAGTGATGTTTGTGATGTCCGCCTCTAGAGAGCATGCACTGTAGTAGGGAAGGTATTTGTTATATTCTCTCCTGTCATCTTATTACTAATCCCTCATTTTGTTGCTATTTATTCACCTAGCTCCTTCTACATGTTTGAGATTAGCAAGAATACCATTATGTATTGAAACTATACAACTATAACCTATATGCCTATTATGTTGTACGGACTAGTATTTTGGTTGTGTTGTGATTGTTAGGGGTTGGTTTTGTGTTGGGTTCTTTTCAGAAACTACAATGCAAGTACTCATGGGTTAAGTTGGAGTATAATGGTGACAATATGCGAGGCTTTAGATATGATGCAGAAGTTTTCTTACTCTTACAAGAATGATTGCTCAAGGGTAGGTAAGTGGTCTTAAAACAGTTTTTGCTTTGGCGTTTACCCAAAATTGTATTGCCTATTGAGAGGTTGTTGCTTGTTGCCATTTTTTCGATTTCTCTCTTAAATGCTTTTTGAGGCCAAAAGCTATCCTTTGTGCAGGTTGTTGTTTTGCTGCAACTGTGGAGCCTTTTAAATGTGCTCTCGCTTCATTTCCTACTTAAACAAATCATTCTCTTTACTTGAAGATAATATGGAGGAATGTTGAAAGGCTAGATTATGAAACGTGACTTTGCTCGTTTATGTTTGTTTATATATGTCGTTGAAATGAATCAAGGAAGGAAGTAGGAAAACTTCTTTAGCTTTATTTTTTTATGTTTATGTAAATTGGGATTTGGGTGGATTGGAGGCTTTGTTTCTATGTAAATTGGGATTTGGATTGGTGGATTTGTTTCTATAAAGTTTAATTGGTTGGTTTTTCTTGTTATTCTTTTGTTGTTGTGGAGTGTGATATATTATGTAAGATGGAATAATCGGATCCGGGGCTAGAGCTATAAGTGTGGTGGAAACAATTTGATCCCAGAAATTATTTTTTTTTCCAGGTTTACAATTTAGTAACGGATATATCCGTGACATACCAAATCATTTTTCCCGCTAATTATTAGAAATGTAACAAATGCATCCGTTAGTGACTACAGCCCGCCAAACTTTACTCACATTTATATCCGTTATAATGACCAATTTGATTGACATTTATCTGTTACAAATATTTATAGTAACGGATATATCCGTTAGTAAAATTAATTTTAGTAACGGATATATCCGTTAGTAATTTTTGCCCAAGTGACTGTAACACCCCAGAGCTAACGAATATAAGCGTTAGTAAAAATATAAGTAACAGTTATAACTGTTGGTAAACGCCTCTTTTGGTGTAGTCGTAATTTCCTTTCCACTCTAGAAACGATTAGTTCACCATGAGAATGGGTTTAATCGTTCACATGCTAGTTATGAATTGGTAGGAATGCCATGTGTAATTAGGGATTAGGAAGAACCAATTGCGGGGCAGTTCAATTCGGATTCTGACGATTAGATTTGTTAATATGATTAAGTCGAAGTTAAAGGTGGAATCAATCCCCTCTAACTCCTTATCATCGAATCAACGTAGCATTCCCTTAGTTATTTTGATAACCGACTAGTTGCATCTTGTGGGTAGTTGCATCGTAGTCTAGTTGCCTTTTCGTAAATCTCTCATTAGACCTTAAGTAGAGTAATTACACGTGATAACATAGTATGCGGAAGGACTAGGAGTGGAACGAATCACTCTACTCCACTATATCTCATAGGATTGAGAGTAGAAATCTTTGATAAAATATAGGCATCATATATATCGTTTAGTTTTACTTAAGTTTAGAGTTTCATCGCTTTATTTCGTAGGTAAAACTAATTCAATTTTATCTTTATCACTTGTCTCATAGAGGGTTCAATAGCATAGAAGAATCTGCAGTTCGCACCATGTCAAAGATCGGGGATAAGGAGAGGGAGAAAGAATAGACATGCTAATAAGCAATACCTTCTAAGTAGAATTTACATGGGTTGGAACCAGGCAATTTTTAAAAGAAAACATATTAATAATAATAATAATAGTAATCACTTTGTAGGCGAAAAAGTGAAAAACTAACCTATTTACATTTAAAACTTACGTATAATCAGAAATAATGAGACCAAACAAACTAGTTGGATTCCAAGTGAAGAAGTCCTCCTTTACAAGAGTGTTTCATGGTTTGTCTTAATTTGTTTGATGATACTCCACTATACCATAATAGGCTATTACTAACAGTCAAAAACCGTTACAAAAAATATTTGTAACGCTTTTTATCTGTAACAGTTTGGGCGTGGGTAATCTGTTGCAAATATTTGTAATGGTTTAAAAGTGTTACAAAGCATTATTTTGCTAACGATTATTAAGCGTTTGTAAAAATATTTGTAACGGTTATTGGCTACGTTCTTTTGTTAATGTTTTACAAGTCTACTAACGGTTTTGGAAAATTTGTAATGATTCAGGGGCGTTGGGAAATAATTTATGTTTGAAAAAAAAATTACTTTGTAATAGTTTATAACCGTTACAAAGGGAATTGTATTTGTAAAAAAAATAATTCTTGTTTTTCTTCATTGCTTGGGGATTGCTAGACCTGCATAAAAATGCCCTATTTCTGCATTGTATACAAGGGAAATATCACAATATGATTACATAACAAATATTCGTTTATGGCTTCAGATTCCAACTTACTCAGTAATCCAAATCTATACATTTAGCATTTCACACCGGCCAAATAAAGAAAACTTTTAAAATATGCAAGAAGACAAAAAATACCATAACAATAGTGCAAATACAAATTAACACTTATACCACTGTTTTTTAAGTGTGGTATAAATATATTTACCAATTGTTATACAACCGTGACAATAGGTGGTGTGGTATATAATAATAGCAAAAGCGTGGTATATATATTTAATCGGATACCACGGTTTTTCAAAGAACCGTGGTTTGTATGCCCATTATATACCACGGTTGTCAATAGAACCGTGGCATATAAGCTATTGAAACCGTGGTTTTTATATTAAAACTGTGGTATATATATTTAACGGATACCACGGTTTTTCAAAGAACCGTGGTTTGTATGCCCATTATATACCACGGTTGTCAATAGAACCGTGGCATATAAGCTATTGAAACCGTGGTTTATATTAGTGTATGTGTAATAACACCGTGGTATATAGTTATACTAAATACTACGGTTTATGCCAAACCGTGGTATATATATATATATATATATATATATTTATATATATATATATATATTATTTTTTTAATAATAATACTAATAACAATCAAAAACTGAACCTGCATAACAAAATTTACACAGCCTACATACAACATTTCCATCTTCCCAACAAATTCCAAAATATACAATAAACTATCAAACATTGCAAAAAAAAAGATAATAATAAAAAAACTTCCATTAATTTTTTTCCTCGTTTCTGAAACTCAAGCGATTCAGAAACTGCATGTAACTCAGGGGTTCTAAGAGAGATTCAATATTTATACAACTTCGAGATTTTATTCATGTATACAGTTTTGGAGAGACATTATAATAAGAGAAACTACAAATGTTTCTTTCAATGTCTGATGTAAAAATATTGACAATCAACTCGTACAAGCTTCTGTTGATCTGAACCAACAATTGTGAGTCTTTCCTGGTTATTTTTAACAAAATTTGAGACCATTTAAATGACATTTCAAAGTTCAAACCAACTCTGGGGTGCTCTGCACTTTGATATAAGTAGATGAGCCATTCTTCCAAACAAGTAGTATCGAACTCATCCTTCCGACCATCATGGTTTTCCTGCCAAACGAACTAGACTTAGAGACCAATCAGGATAAAAAAAAAATGACAAAATTGATAGAAGAGAGGCGAGCAGATATGTACTTCAAATCCAAAGGTACATAGCAGAAGTTTGAAAGATTTACAATTAACAATGACAATACATCTTCACATGCTAGGCTTTAAACATCCACATTTCACACATGTTAAGGAGTTAACTTATTTTCAAGCTTCACAATGTTTCAGTCAACAAGGCAGGTTCATCACCATCCTATCCTATATGAAGTGAGAAAAATGATAGAGCTCTGTCTCATACCAGTTTATGGAATATGCAACCTAAATGATTAATAACCTTCTGAAACTAGCTCTATCAAGAAAGTGATACATGTTTGATGGACGTATGTTTATCTCCAATATATACCTTATTGTTGAACAACCTTTTTATGAATTTGAGAATTGAAAAGAGTAAAATCACACTAGCTTAGCAACACTATTACTAAGCTGTTGTAGGCTGTACTGCTGTAGCCATAGGCCATATGCAGTGAAGAACGAATGACCCCCTTGATGTCCAATTAAGACCATCATTAACATCAGACATATACTCACGTCCTTTTTACCTTTAGCTAGCTGAAACCAACCGAAATCCAACACCAGATATTATAACTAAAAGTCAGTGATAACCATTTTAAACTCAAACCAGACTAGTGCAAAAAGAATTGATCCACCTCTATCAAAATGTTTTACTTTGAATAAAACGGTCTTTACCTCTGTGTATCTAGGACCACTGCAGCTTTTGTGGAGAAAACTGACACCTAATTGAAAGCATTTGAAACAGCATAAAGGAAATCCAAGAAACCTGTTCCCTTGAGAAGACCTTTACCAGTCAAGAGCTCAAAATCTAACAACAAGAGGAAACCAATTGCGGCTGTCTTTCCATTTATTAATTCATTCCTCTTTGTGAAACCAAAACCAGTTTCACCCTCATCAACTATCATTCTCACCTGAAATCCATGAACAGAGAAAAAGTTGTAAAACGCAAATTAGTACTTAGAAATATTTTGTCTTTTTGAGTGAAACAATCAACTCTCAGTTACCTCATCCACATTGACATCAGATGCAGTTGCACCTGGTTGAGCCTTCCCACTAAAGACAATCTCGGCAGAGGCACCATATGGAACACCGTCTTCCAAGCTGATGTAAATGTTATCAGCATCCAATTTCACAGAATACACAAAGAGCGGTCTCAAAGAGGGTGTTAGGACTCTCAGCACAACATTCTTGGGATACCAATCTTTCACCTCCCCAGTTCTTAGATCATATGTACTGTCTGTAGATGGACAAACTATACAACCATCCTGAAAAAGAAAAGTATCATAGATTATTTTGCTTTAAATCCGCCCAAACTATGTCATAGCGACAATCTTATAGTTGTGCCAGAAACATGTGTCTTGTAAGAATATAGCCCAGGGACCAACTTCAGTTTATATACCACTGTAGTCCATTTTCTCATATTCTTTGGGCCAGACACTCTTCTCGTTATATGGTTTCAATTAAATGCCTACAAAAATTTTCATAAACTCCCAACAAATTCCAAAATGTACAATAAACTATCAAACATAAATTAAAAAGGTAAGACTCATAAATTAAACTGGAAGGGTCTGAACATAGCTAAAACTCATCCTCATTCGCTTCCGACTGAAACACCCCATTTTCCTGGATGAACTGAATAATATCAAGCCGAACACCGTCAAGTTCATCTTGCGTGTATGTCTCCTTCAGTTCTAAATTTGTTATCTGGATGAGTCAAAGCACAACATGTAGAGTTACTATATAAGAATAAGGCAAAGTCGTTGCATTGAGCCAAATAAAGTGTTTGTCAAAACTTTCGAATACCTTATTTTCAAATGATCCAGTTGAACAAGCTTCTACTATTTCCCTCATAAACTTCATTGTATAATACCCACACTCTGTGCCACCTGGTTGATATGGGCCCTAACATATAGACTCACAACATATGTAAACATATACTTTTCAAAGAAAAAACAATAATAATGTAGGATTTGTTTACCTTGATCTTGTCCCACTTCAATGAACTTCGTTTCCCATCAACCCTTTGCAATGTGAGGACCGCGACTTCACAAAGATAAATGCAAAACATTTAATTCACAATCGCTAGTGGGAAGTCTAATTGGAGACGTTTTTAGTACTTCATTTTATTCAATCCTTTATGTACTTTCACTATGGTAGTACCTCAAAATGTTAAGATATGTCAAAAAATATAGCTATGCTCACCTCCTAAAATATATTGCTATGTCGAGCTTGGTTCACCATGCATCGAATCCAACCAAATGAAAGACATACGTGATAGATCAATGACAATTAAAACCCAATGGCCGCTATGAAAGAAAAGGGGAAAAAAAATGGAAAACAATCAGTACAATTGATAGTTTTATCAATTTAAACAATACAATTGTGATAGGATCGTTTATGTCCTTACCCTGGATTGTAAGGAATGAGAACAATTTTCTTTCCACTTGCATTCCGCAATGTTTCTACAATGATTTCATTTTTAGCAATTCCATCTGCTCTTGTAAAAGATAAAGGATTAACAAATCCAACGATGTCCACGGGCAAGCAAGTTGACTCACAAATTCATCGTAAAAGGATTCTAAAAGGAAAAAATCACCGTCATAAATAAATTTAAATAACTAATATTTGATTAAAATCACCAATAATAAAACCTTCAAGATATGCTTACCTCATGTATGCAATTAAACAAACAACTTCTAAACTATCCATATTACACACATCCAACAAATCACATTTCTCGATAACAAATTTTTTCAGTATCTTCTCCAAACAACTCTTTTCCATTTGGAAAAATACCACACCATGGGTTAAAGGGAAGCATGATATTGAGCAGTCCCTTGAAAGAATCAATTGGACCTTGATGACGACTAGCACTACTTTTACTTGTCTCTTCCTAAATTATTGAAAATTCAAACCAACCGGCGTTAAAATCATAGCAAATCGGAAATAAAAAATTGCATATAAAAGGCTCTTTTACCTCAATGTCGTCCTTAAAAGAACAAGGTCTTTTGGCCATGGAACTTGTGTGCCAACTGCATCTTCCACATGCATGCAACTTCGTAATTCACTTGTATAGGAAGATAGTAAGCGAAAGCATCCTTAGAAACAAGTGACTTAACCGCCACCACGAAAATTCCCGGTGATCCCAAAAGATGACCGTGAACTTTATCGTTTGGTCCACACTCCTCGTAGACCAATCCTTTAGCAACAATATTTGTTCTAGAATTCACAGCTAAACTACACTCTTGCTCCTGTAAATCGCCAAGCAAATCATATTGGAACCAAAGCAAATTATTTCTATATTGCAAAAAGTTAATTAAAATTTACCTTCCCTAGACCAGATTTGGGACCCAAAGAAGGTGATTGACCTGTTCCTTTCTTATTTACTCTCTTTACATGATCAGATTTCAACTTTGATGATGGTTGTGTTGTTTTGGCCTTGCCTTTGGACTACATGTAAAAAAAAAAAATGCATGCATGGAAAAATGAATAATTGCATATAAAAGGCTCTCTTAATTTACCTCAATGTAGATCCTTAAAAGCGGAACAAAGTCTTTTGGCCACGGAACTTGTGTGCCAACTGCATCTTCCACATACATGATCTCATCATTCACTTGTATAGGAAGATGGTAGCGACTCAAACATCCTTATAAACAAGTGACTTAACCGCCACCACCTAAAATTCCCGGATCCCAAAAGATGACCGTGAATTTTATCGCGTTTGGTCCACACTCCTCATAGACCAATCCTTTAGCAACAATATTTGTTCTAGAATTCACACTAAACTACACTCTTGCTCCTGTGAACCAACCAAGCAAATCATATTGGAACCAAAGCAAATTATTTCTATATTGCAAAAAGTTAATTAAAATTTACCTTCCCTAAACCAGATTTGGGACACAAAGAAGGTGATTGACCTGTTCCTTTCTTATCTACTCTCTTTACATGACTAGGTTTCAACTTTGATGATGGTTGGGTTGTTTTGGCCTTGTCTTTGGACTACATGTCAAAAAAACAAATTATTACGCATGGAACAAAAAGAAAGGCTGTGGATCATGATAAACAAAAATACTTACTTGCTGAAATTTTCTCACTACTTTATGCCCTTGATGTTCGGTAGAAGAGCCGCACCATATGATCTCTCGACACTAGTAACGTTGTTTGAAGAGATCTTTTCGAGCCTCCATTCTCCAACCTTTTGACTCTTTCTAACACCATCCTTAATTCTTTTTGAAGTCCTGCGTTATGGTTTTGTTCGAACAAATTTTGGGTCTGTAATTCTTGTATTCTTTCTTGGTCCTCTTGAATTGTTGACTCAAGGTTAGCGATGTGTTTCCGTGAGCCACGTTTCATGAGGCTGAAGCACGTGGGTGGGTATAACCCCTTCCCCGCAGATCTCACACGACCCGGAATGTTCGGGTGTGCCTAATGCTAAAGTTAAGGCGTCTTTGCTTCCTTGAGTAGATACCTTCCCTCTGCAACTTGCTTTTCAGACATCCTTAATATATATTTTTCAAATAAAAAGGAATTGGAAAATATTAGAACATAAGCATTGATAAGGACCATAAAAAGTATTGACAAAAAGTTGATCTTACGATTTTTTCATCTACTTCTTTAGCAGCATCATCTTTGTATGTTCCTTTTTTCGTTTGGTGCGATCTTTTCCATATTATAGTCCTATCAGATGGATCAAAAGCTGGTCCCAACTCTTTTTTCTATGGTTAAACAATAATCATGCAAACAACTTAGTCAGAACATATTTGCATGGTGTATACGTGTCCGTGGAATCTAGACAAATGTTAACAATGCCGCGTACTAAATTTTCACCAAGATTAGCCAAACTCATCTTTCCCGTCGGTGGTTATATTTTTTTTTTTTTGTGAATTGAGCTTGCTAATTTCCTGCAAAACAATTCTACACTTATCATCTCATTTGGGTGAGGATGTAAGCCCCGCTAAAACCGACAATACAATCCCCACACTTAACTAGACTCGAATCATCTATCGCCAGATTATCATCTAGATGGAAAAATAAAAGCGAGTAGAATAAGAGTGCTGAAATTATGCTACTCTAATGTCTTTGAAAAACAAGTTGCTCTTATGCTACTCTTAGCACTCTTATGCTACTCTAATGTGCTAACCGCGACTAAAATTATGCTAACTCTAATGTCCGAAGTTCTTTTAATTCTTTCATTATAAAAAGAAAAACATCAATCGGTTAGAGGCTTAGAGCTATTGATTTCATAGTATTCAGTGAGGGTTATATGATGAGAATGATAACAAAATTTCATTCTAAGCTACTTGGATGTTAGTTTTATGGACTGGTAATAGTCTAGCCAAGCCCACCTTATTCGTGTGCCTACTGTGTTTCTTTAGAAAGGCCCTCAAGAAAGAGAAGCGGTATGAACATCCTATTGTCCAAGTGAATCGGTGATGTATTTAGAAAGGAAAAGGGACACATATAGGCTGACAAGTATACCTATGGTTATACCTATTTCTATGTAATATACCTATTTCTCATCTATCACCACTAGAATTAGAGTGAAATGAAAATCGAGAAGATGATTACAATAAAAGCAGGTTCATAATAAGTCGTAGTATGTACATCTTGGGGAGACAAAATTTCATGTTGGGCAGGTGATATTGATCAGCCAATGAATTCAATTTCGTATAACTATAAACCATACCTAAAGGTTAAACTCCATTATGTTAGCTAGCATTCTAGCAAGTTGTTGAATGGAAATAATTGTGACAGACTAGTAAGTTTGAAAATCTATTCTAAATTTCCTAATATAGAAATCTATAGTTTTAGTGATGCCGACTGGGTTACCACACATTCCAATTAACAATTAAAACACTCTGAAGCAACACTTTAGAGTTGCACTGAGCTACCCCAACATAAATCACAACAGGACATCCCTAGATGGACCTTCAAAAACAAAGGTTCAGGTTGTTCTTACTCAGAAATCAAGTCGTGAACAGGAAAAGGGAATATAGTAAATCCTTACCCATGGCGTGCAGGTCTATCAAAAGATGGTTCAAATTAGACCAGTCTGAAAGTTGCTTCATTGGTTGCTTTTCTAGATTAGTACTCACATGGCTAGGCAACCGCTCGGTACAACGACCTTTGTACCGTCGCGATTTGGACCACAAAGATCTCGTTCCCAGCCGAGCTCACACTTCTTCGATTGCTAATTCGGCCTGAATACAAGTGAATTGGTACTTCATTTCATATGATAAAACACAAAAGAAATACGCAGCCGTCCCTTCCGAGTCTCTCGACTCTCTTTAGGTTTTCGACCCCGCCCAAAGGAAGGTTGTGATAGTTGCATTGGCGCTGCGCTTGCATCGGGATCGGTTACAGAGAGGAGAGGTTTCGATATCAATAGCAGCTAGCCCAGTTAGTTGAACCAATGCCCGTTGACCGTGTCAAAGAAATAGATCCAATTTCGAAGCGGTCACGAAATTACCTTTATCTACTACCGGTACTAACCTGGGTACATTTGCCCTAGTTAAAGGTAATCTAAAAAGGCTCGGTTTGAACAAGAATATAGACTAAGAAACCCACTGAGCAATTATGAGCTCCCCGGGTCGTCGGTCTCGGTCGTTCAGCTTATACAACCTCAGTAGCCTTATATAGCCCATGAGTACACGATGTTAATCTCGATATTTCACTAAGCACGCGTCATGACCTATCACCAACCATACACATAATCCTTGGAGCCTATTGTCAACCATATCTAACACAACTTCTATGTTTTTAATGAACTATGTACATTAGATAAATACTATTAGATAAATTTTTTCTATATAAGGACATATAATGCGTTTATCTAAGATGCATGCTCATCAGGCTCTAAAAAAAATACACTTCCTCATAAGAATTTCCTGATGGACAGGAACTTTTTCTGTTTCATGAGACTGTAGAATTGTACTCTGTGTTAGATAAATAGATAACACAATGCACCTAAGATACGAACTCCTCGACTCTCCTACACTTGTAAGATACGAACTCCTCGACTCTCCTACACTTGTACTTATGAGATATTGGCATGTATCCTTGATCAATAAGAAGTTCCTGATGGACAGGAACTTTTTCTGTTTCATGAGACTGTAGAATTGTACTCTGTGGCGCATAGATTATTTATTTGATTGGTGGCGCAGAGAATTCATTTGTTCTTCACTTGTTGTTTTCGTTGTTTAGATGTAAAGAGTCATCCTATTTCAATCAGAGTGTGAGTTAGAATACTTGTTAGCCACCTTTTTTTTCATTCGATGAGATTGTTGTAACTGACATTTGGATGGTTGGGGTCAGGGGGATTGTACGAGATAGCCACACAAAACTCAAACTTGTCAACATAACAGGAGGCATGTTTAAGTTGGATGATGAGCCACTTCATGCTAAATCTGAAACACGCTAGTATGGGGTGGCTGCTCTTAACCATTTCATCAGTCCTCAAAAATAAAATGAAAAGAACATTGTTGAATACAATGAGGTATTGAGCCAACTATGACAGTCTATCTGAGAAAAGAAATTACAGACCTATTCTAGATGCTCTATCCATCAGCATTAGTCATGAGCACTAAATAAATCAGACAACGAGTGATTCATTATCATCCTTTCTACTAATTTTACGGTATTGTTAGCAACCTTCTCTTCAGCTGAATATATTTCCGTCATAATCTGCTCAAAAAGATCACCCCCTAACTGTCTTCTAGAATCGAATTCGGACTCCTCCTTAATAGCAACAACAGAGATTTAGCTAAACCTTTAGCCCTCCATGTCCCATTAACGTGTAGCTGAAGCAATCCCGGTATTGCTCCCTCCCTTAATATCAATTCTCGGTACTTTTCTCTACAACTATTACACATAGAAAAAAGCACTCCCGGGATTCTTTCGATCTGGTAAACCTACTAGAAAAAGTAAAATCTCAGTTTGAAACCCCAATACTTCAGCAGAGGCATCTTCCTGGCTTAGAAAAGATCCGCTAGAGATTCCCTCTCAGTCCTAGTCGAGATCTTCTCTTTCTCCAATCCCGGTAGACGGGCGAGCATCTCCTAACCTTAAGAAGTGAGTTTTCAAGAGAAGGAGTACGCTCTTCAACTCCGCTCCGTTCAGTGATTTTTAGCGCGATAGATCGTGAGCTCGGGGCCTTCTTGCAGTCTTATCGTACCACTTGCTCTCAATCTCGTAATGCCCTTGTTATAGAAGCCTGGCACATTTCAAGTGCGACCTAGCCAGCTTTCAAGCCTTTTATTTTAGTACCCTAACGATAAGCTAAGACCAAACTAAACTGATGTGACCCACGACGCCCCCCTCTCGCCCCTTTCATTAGAAAGAAAGCACAGAAGGTAAAGGTCAGCTGAACGAAGCCAGCTAATTAAGGAATAAGAGCTGGGGAAGAGCAGGAGAGCAAGACCCTCTGACACAACTACAGCTGTCAGGGAACATTGTAGATCTTCTATGGGAATGCCGACTACAGAAACTAAAAGACTACGACTACAAGCCAGCCAGAAGCGAGTCGCTTCTATTCTCGTTGGGGCTGATCCTTCCCCAGTTAGACTTCCTAAGTGTGGATTTGAGGAGCAGCATCATCAGATGTGGTCTATATTGACTCAACAAAATTATAGCTATCTGTTCTCTCTCACGGGCCAGAAGCCTAGAAGAACTCAACCTTGGAGTTGTCAAGTACCTCTAAGTTGCACAATTTTGGCTAATATGGAACACTAAATGATGTAATTTTCAGGATTGGAAATGCATCCATACTCCCTAAAAAGAAATTGGTTACGTGGAAGAACATCAAATACTAACGCAGTAGGTAGGCTAGAGAGAGCATATGCATATAACACTCTGTTTCCTTCTCTTTTTTTTCTTTTTTTTTCTTTGTTTTATAGGAATAAAGAGAAACGTTTCCAAATTAGAAAATACTCCCCAAAATGTAGTAGTCTACTAACACTCAAAGTTCGCATGGGAAGCTCCTGTGTGGGTGGTTAGCTAGGACAATGAGCTAATTCGTCGGTGAAGGAGCTAATAGCATTAAGACTACGTCTACAATGCAATACCAGCAGCAACAAAATGAAAATGTAAAACCAAAGCAGCCAAATAAAAGCAAAACAAAATAAAAAGGTAACACCATACCAATAGGAAAACCAAAAAAAGAGCTCAAGTTAATCACCATTAAATTAAAAATACGGCTATAACATGAAATGTACAAGAAGGTGAAGTTGATTACATCTTTGAAAGTTTAATTTTCTTCCAAGAATCACGTATTCACGCATTACAAGTAATCGGTTTGAAATAACGGGATCCCTCATTGACTAACTAACAATTTTTTTCGCCATTGGTAAACATTGATCATATATACATGCATTTAGCATATTTTTTCAACAATTTCATTAAACAGGACTTTGCTTTCAATCACATTGATTTTCTAACGTTTAGTTTCCATACAAACTTCATATACAGTTTGGGACATCTCAAACATACATATAATACCCTTGCTAATGACAAGCACATGTTCCTTTCTTATGAACGCCAAGCGTCATTGCCAGAATCCAGCGATCACATCTCTTGTCAATTGAAACAGGAAATGATGCTCGCCGAAAACTTCCACGACAGGAACACAACTGTGATTATGTTGCAACTGGGTTGAGAAAGCCTAACGGATGGTATTTTCGGCATTTGTGGGGTGCAATGCACACATATTCCAATTAACAAAACACTCTGAAGCAACACTTGTTGCACTGAGCTACCCCAACATAAATCACAAACAGGATATCCCTAGATGAACCTTCAAAACAAAGGTTCGGGTTGTTCTTACTCGTAAATCAAGTCGGAGCGGGGAAAAGGGAATATAGTAAATCCTTACCCATGCGTGCGTGTGTCTATCAAAAGATGGTTCAAATTACCTGTATCTACTACCAGTACCAACTGGGTACACTGCCTAGTTAAAGGTAATCCTAAAGGCTCGGTTTGAACAAGAATATAGGCTAAGAAACCCATCTGTAGATTCTACCTCAGAAACATGCAGTTCAGAATACCACTACAAACTCAGTGTCATACTGTCATATCTGAAGTACAACAATTAACATACACAAATCCAAGATAAGGACTTAAATGGTATTCATGCAAGTAGAGAAAGAAAGAAAGCAAAAAAAAAAAACTATAAGCAGAAATTCAGTTGTTAAAATAGTATACCTGAAATTCATCAGTCAATCTCGATTTAACAAACTTGTCCCAATCTTCTTGGCTGATATATTTTTTCAGATATTCTGGGAGGTTTTCTAAGCAATTCGAGTTGGTCTTTAAATGGTGTGATGTAGAACCCGGTCACCGCTCTTGAATTCTCTCCATTTCTCACCGATATCTTGCAAAGTACCTTTCATTTCGTGGTCTTCCAAGTTGAATTTCCCTAAAAACACATACAAGAGATTTTGAAACTAGCAAAGAATTAAGACTATCTAATTAAGTAATTTTATTTTCGAACTTTTTACCTTTATAAATTTCCATATCTGTCTCTCGCTTCTCCTTTGACATCATGCCAATTGCCATAAGTAGCAATGGAAACTTCGAGAAGCAACCAAAGCAAACCTGAGTAGCTAGCCAAATCTTTCCCACCTTCACCAATACGTTGACCATTTTGATTGAATACAACATCCACACGTTCATTCTCTCTTTCATCTTTGTAAGGCGTGAGCATACAACTGCTCCTCTACCTTTCCTTTTTCTCCAAGACGTTGTATCACATTTTCTTCCATGTTTGAGTCGAGTCTCGTCAACTTCCGTGTTAGAATTGAAGTTTTCTTACGGATCCATGTCCGAGTCAAGAGTCTCGTCAACTTCCGTGTTAGGATTGAAGTTTTCTTTCGGATCCATGTTAAATTCTGTGTAGAGTGTAGACATGAATAAAAGCACATGAAGCCAAATAAGATAACAACTATAACTTCTAAAATGATTACACAATTTTACTTAAGCGAAGATAACAAATCAAAATAAACCCAAATAAATTTTATTGAGGAAAAAATTAACGAAACAAACTTTTCTTAGTGATAAACTAAAATGATAAAATATCTGGTACAAGATAAACCAACTCCTTTGGAAGGAAAGAAAATATGTTTTAGGTCGAATCGACCCATATCCCCTCACAATTTGCACGAGCATAAGAACCCAAAGAGTCAACTTCGCAAACTTTTTTGTTTTTGTATGGTCAATAGAGCAACCAACGTTGATCTCATCCTCATTCTCCTCTTCATGGTAGTCTCTTTCAGGAGCCCTCAATGTTATTGACCATCTTGGGTCGAGCTGGTCGGGTACATAAAATACTTGCTTGGCTTGGGAGGCCATAACAAAAGAGTCTGATTTATGGCCTATTCTACCAAGATCAACGGATGTGAAACCCAATTCATCCACTTTGACGCCATTTCTGCTCTCAACCCAATCACACTTGAATCTTTGGGACTTTAAAGCGTCATATAGTCAAGCAACCATATTTCTTGAATAACACCGTAATAACACATCTCGAAATGACTGGGTTTTATCCTTGGCACTAGCAATTTGCCTTTGTTGAAGCCACTAAGCTTACACCACTATTCTGGTTTACTAGTGATGCTTCATGAGCCTTTGTATGAAAGCGAAACCCGCCAATAACATAGCCAGAGCATTTTATAACGTCTCGACGAGGTCCTTGAGCTACAACTTTCAAGATGTCTGAGAGATCGTTCCCGGGAATCATTTCCTCTTCCTCAACCTGCTTTTGCAGGTTTTGGGAACTTGTTAGTCACATTTATAATATGGTATTAAATGTGATGCAAGTTCAATTAGTATACCGTTTTACGAAGCCAGTAAATAAAGGTGCGGTGGTGCTCATCTTGTAGCCATTTTGCTGACCTAAGGGGATTACTACGCCTTAGGTGCTCCATATGCTTCCTACAAAGACATAATTAGGAAAATACAGTAACCATCAAACTGTCCAAATTAAGCAAGAAACTTTCATAGTTTCTTGTAGACGACATTGTTAGGTATAATTAATGCCGACTTACTCTATATAAAGTTGTACATCATCGTGTTTTGCAAAACACACCGATCGCGCTTTGCTCCCAAGAGTATTGTTCCACTCCAACAACCTTTGTACCACCAAGAGGCTTCCCGTTGGATATTGTATCTTTTTTTTCTTTGTTGTTGGTATCCATGTTTCTTCCTAAAGGAACTCCCACGGTTTGCAGACTGATAAGTACTTTCGAGAAGAAACTCTACGGCTTCCTCAACAAGATAATTTTCTGCAATGCATCCATACGGGACGATTTCGATTTGAGCGTATCCCTTCAATATCTTCATGAATCTAAAATTTAATACATATAAGAGTTAGAGAAAAAGGGGAAGCTTCGTTGAATTATTGAAAAATATAAGAAATTAGCTTGTACTTGCCTCTCAAATGGATACATCCACCGGAAGAATACTGGACCACAAAGCTCGACCTCATGTACAAGATGAATTGTGAGATGCACCATAATGTCAAAAAATGATGGTGGAAAGTACATTTCCAGCAAACACAATGTAACCGCCAAATTGTCTTGGATTTCCTGCAACTTAGACACATCCACCACTTTGGCACAATAAAGAGAACAAGAAGAAGAAACACGACCTAATGATGGCATATCTCACATGTTTTGGCAACACTGATCGTATAGCCACTGGAAGAAGTTGTTGCATCAATATATGACAGTCATGAGACTTGAGACCGTACAATTTCAAATCTTGCACTGACACGCGATGCCGGAAATTCGAACAATATCCATCTGGCACTTTCAGCTCAAGCAAAGTATTGCAGACTTTTGCTTTCTCCTCTCTAGTTAATGTATGACATGCTGGTGGAAGGTAAGTTCGATTTCCTCTTGTTTCTGGTGCCAGTTCCTTCCTAATATTCATCTCAACAAGGTCAAGACGACTTTTAAGGTCATCCTTCGTTTTATATTTCATGTTGAGGAGTGTGCCAATAATACTATCACAAACATTCTTCTCAATATGCATAACATCCAAATTGTACCGTACAAGCAGAAATTCCCAATATTCGAGCTCAAAAAATATGGACTTCTTCTTCCAACAAGTTCTACTTTCGCTTTCATTAGTCGAGGCAAGCCGCTTCCTCTTTCGTGTATCTGACTTTTCATCGGATGCCTTTGACTTCCTTTTTGATGCTTTTGGCTTCGGAATCACCAAAATTTTTTTTCCCCATTTGACTCGGATCCCCTTGACCTTTCCCAAAATCTTCTTCCCAGTTAACAACTCTGGACTTGATCGACATTCTTGCTGCCCATTAAACCCCTTTCTTTGCTTCCTAAACCGATGGTTTTTTGGAAGCCACTTTCGATGTGCTTGATATATGTTTTTATTCGAATGTTTCAATCTAATGGAATCTGTTTCTTCACTGCAAACTGGACAAGCAAAATACCCCTTGACGCTACAACCAAAGCTAAATTTCCTAACGCGGAAAATCATTAATTGTCCACATTAGTACAGCCCTCAATGTAAAGATTGCTGCTTGTAGGCATCAAAAACCTCAACACCAGGACCCCACAAAGTCAGTAAATCTTCAATCAAAGTTGTCCGAGGTAAATGTCAATATCATTACCCGCTGTCGTGGACTGATATCAACATTGTCAACATCAAAATTTTCTCTTCATACACAACCATGGAGGAAGATTGTAAGTGACCAACATAACGGGCCAACAACTATGCCTACCGCTAAAGGTTACTATGTGGATTGATTCCATCCGGTCGAAAGAGCTAATCGTAGATTCCTTGGTTCTCGAAGCAAAAGTTGGCCACAACTTATCGATCTCTTTCCACGCGAGGAGAATCGGCCAGGGATGACACATTTGACCATCAATTACTTCTCTCTCATTTGCATGCCATACCAAATCTTTTGTCATGCGAGCCGATTGAAACATCTTTACAAATCTTGGGATAGGTGAAAAGTACCACAATACTTTTGCGGCGCTTTACCCTTGTTTTCTTGGTATCTTGACGCTCCACAAGTCGGACAAGTAGTTCTAGACTTGTACTCCTTACCTCTATAAAGTATACAATCATTGGGACATGCATGTATTTTCTCGGATCGCATTCCAAACGCGTGAGACAAAATATCTCTAGCGTTGGACATGGATTTTGGCAACTCATTAATTTCGGAAGGGCTTTTTCGAACAACTTCAATAAAAGGCTAAAACTCTTGTCGACCACCCCGCTTCTTGCTTTCAAATTGAACATTTCGACAAGGAATGACAACTTTGTAAATGTTTTGCAACCTTTGTATGAGAGGCTTCTCCGCATCTTCAAGCAACTTACAAAGTTTTTCAGGATCCCCGATTGAAATGCTCATATGCATCCTCAACCATTCTAGTTGTGTGCGCAAAATCATCGGGGATCTCAAAATCTTGAGAAAGAGGTTGACATGTACTACCACGGCGGCTGATCACTAGGAGAATCTTCCCCATGCAATATCCATGTTGTATAGGTTTCTTCAAAACGTTTTCATATAAATGATTTTTTATCTCCACCAAAGTTTGGTGTTGATTATTCCCACAAAGCGAGCATGGGCATCTTATCCAATGAAGCATCTTCGGGCCTACACTCTTTTCAGCACATTTAAGAAAGTACAAGACCCCTACTTCGAATTCGTTCGTTACTCTATCCATAGTCATCCAGGACCTATCCATTCTTATTCCTATTGCAAGTAAACAAAAACTTAAAACCCCATAAAGATAAGTCATTTTAAACACCGTAACCACAAAATAAAAACAAGTATGTAGCATACTACATGGAGCTACAGAAAAGTACAAAGAAAAGTTCAGAGAACTGAATGCAGAAAACAATACCTAGCAAGAATACTGGTTTCCACTCAAGTCCTTACACGTACTATTCTCAAGAACTCCAAGAGCTTTCCCAAGAATCTGCAAGACAAAGGAAGAATGTTTACAATAACTCTCAAGTTACTTACTGCAATTACTACTTTGGCAATCTCAAATCAAGCTTATGACTTAAAGTGGTCTAACAGTAGAGTTCAGCTGCTTATAAGGTTCTCAAACGTCAAACCTGTATCCATGCCTTTAGAACAAACTGCCTAATCTCCACACAAGTAATTTTACTAGGTATGAGGTTGGGTCTAGTTCTCCTGGCTAGCCTAAACTCATTGTTGTTTGTTGGTATGCAACTCTATCCTGTACCAACCATGTTAAACTTGGATACTACACACAGATTTTCTAGTAGTACCCATGTCCCCTACCCAGGTGACAAAGTTTTCAGTTCACTACCAAAAGATGCATACGGATTGCCAAAATTATTCTTCTATGACTACTTTCAAGATTCTATCCTTTGAAGGCTCCTAATAATCGACATTAGGCTTCGTTCAAAAAATTCTAACTTGCTTCATTTGAATGGCTAGTTTAGTTAAAAACAGTACGCTTATCTATCCAAATTTTCACGGAGTAAAAATCCATATAATATCCTTCGTGGTTTAACATATAACATGACTACATCTGCAGGAGCTATGAACTAATGAACCGCCTACTCAAAGTTTATGTCTACAGAGGCGGGGAAAAACCTATATTCCATCACCAATTCCAAAGGGATTTATGCCTCTGAAGGGTGGTTTATGAAACTGATGGAGGGAAACAAAAAATTCATTGCGAAAGACCCTAGAAAAGCTCACCTTTTCTACATGCCTTTCAGTACACGGATGTTGGAGTTTTCCTTATATGCACCTAACTCACACGATCGGACAAACCTAGCTGCATATTTAAGGAGCTACACAAACATGATTGCGGCGAAATATTCCTTCTGGAACAGAACTGGTTGTCAAAAAGGAACCTCTGGCTAAAGTTGTTAACATGATAGGAATGTCTAATGCTCTCGTAGTTTTTGATAATGTTTAGTGTTATTGTGCTAAGGCCACGGGATCATAGTGTCTGTGTCTCACAGTGGAATGTGGGCTGGACAACTAACTTTCACATTTATAGAATGAGGTAAAGCATCAGCGAACTGTATCAAAGACAAATGAAGTGAAGTATACAAGAGCACGAGCTCAATTACCTAGAGTAGAATGAGGTATTATGAAAATATTGAAAATTTGAAATCACATGCACGCCGAAGTTATATCTTTGAATCTTTGGATTTTTATTAGGTAATCGGCAATTAGTAGGTGATCATCTTATTGTCTTTGATGTCTGTCAAGTGTCAATAACCTTAACTCCTTAAGGTTGATCATCTCCTCGTAACCACCTTTATAAGTTCTTTCTTAACATCTGTATCTTGCACCCTACTTGGTGAAATACCTTTTATCAACAGTAATCCAATTTTGTTCCCTCGCCTCTTGGTGAAACCGATGTCGCCACAATTAGCCCATTACCCATTTCTAGTGGTGTAGTACGGTATCCATGTGCTAGTTTGCTTTGTTTTTTTTCACTTTTTATGTTTTAGATGGTCTTTGTCTCTCTCTTTGTCCCTCTTTGGGGAAATGTTATGAAAATTTTGAATTAATGGAGTTTCATTGGATTCTTTGTTCGGTGGTTGTGCGGATGGTGGGCTCAGCGTCCACTTCAAATTCTTCTCTGTTTTATGGTATGGATGATGCTTTACTAAAAAATTGTATATGATGGGCTGGGTTCAGTTGGAAACTTGGAATATGTTTTTATGTCACAAAGCTAGCTAGTTAGAACTTAGAAGTGATTTTGTAATCCATTCAACTTTTAGAGTGAGAACTCATGAATTCCTTCAACTTTGCCTTGTATCTAGTATAGTGTAGTATGTGCTTAGATCATAACTAAAATTAGTCTTGTTTTTACTTTGTAATCATTTCATGAGCATCTTTAGTATGCTTTTGACATCCTATCAATTATCCTTGGCCATTTTTTTCTTTCCCTCTTTCCCATCAATCTGTTGGCTTGAAAAACCTCTAGGACTAATCTAGCTTTACTGGTAACTATTTGTAGAGAATGTCTTTTTTGTTGGTAGACGGTAGACCCTCCAAAGAATAGTTGTTATAGGCATTTTTATGAACTATATTTATATATTACATTTGTCTGGAGTCATTTCATAGCCATTTCTTCCTTTATTTGTACACAGTATAATTTTATAGCTATATTTGTAATGATGTAATGATGTAGCCATTTCTTAATAGGGTCATTATTTGAGTTCTTCATTTCAGTATCAAGTTGTATGATTCTCATCGTCAAAACCTTACGTAGATAGAATGATTATGGTTGATTCATTGCTATAATGCTAAGAGTATAGTAATGCTAATGCAAGTCAATGAGGGGTACACACCACACAAGTTAGTTGCATCCATCATTTCTCTTGGCGATTGGGAATCATTCCATATTTCTATGTATGTATTGGTTATTCGGGCTTCAAGTAATTGGGAGTGAGCCTATTTGAAGTGATTAGGTTGTCAAAAAGGAACCTCTCGCTAAAAAAATTTAACATGATAGGAATGTCTAATGCTCTCAGTAGTTTTTAATAATGTTTAGTGTTATTGTGCTAAGGCCACGGGATCATAGTGTCGTGTCTCACAGGTGGGTTTTGGACAACTAACTCTCACATTTATAGAATGAGGTAAAGCATGCGGTATGTCAAAGACAAATTAGTGTAGTATACAAGAGCACGAGCTCAAGACCTTGAGTAGAATGAGGTATTATGAAAATATTGAAAATTTGAAATCACATGCACGCCGAAGTTATATCTTTGAATCTTTGGATTTTTATTAGGTAATCGGCAATTAGTAGGTGATCATCTTATTGTCTTTGATGTCCGTCAAGTGTCAATAACCTTAACTCCTTAAGGTTGATCATCTCCTCGCGAACCACCTTTATAAGTTCTTTCTTAACATCAGTATCTTGCACCCTAAAGATTGTCTAATTCAATATTGGAGATTGTCTAAAGTTTGGTTCTAGCTCTCGAAATTGAAGGAAAAAACAACTAGAGGTTTCAAGCAATATTGCAACCTAATTAGCTAACTAAAGGTGGCTTCAATAATCTGATACCAAGATCTGGGTGATTCATGATCAGGTCTAGTGTGAAACCAACCTCGACGTATGAGTAGTTAAGAACAAACCTTCATTTTTGGCAACTTTCGGCTGACTCAAATGCCTTGTAGAACATGCCATGGGATAAGTGCAACACAAGTACTTCTGAAATTTGTCAAACTGACAAAGCTGTAAACTAAAGTGTAGCTACCATTCTTCCCTCCAAAGCAAAATAATAATAAAGCACCCATTGCCTCCCTTATTCCATCTGTGATACCAATCTCAAATTAAGAATCAATGGATACGTGCTCTAGAGTTTAGACTCCTACAGTTCCTACCTCCTAATCCTATTTAGATTGCAACATTTCATATATTATTTTTCCAGTTACAATCCCGGAAACAACGTTACTATAGTGAATATAGCTTGTCTGAACTAGAGGGTATACAATCATCGCAAAAAAAATAATTGAAACTAGAGGGTATCACATCTCATCGCAAAAAACAAATATATACATAAAAAAAAATACGAAAATAGATTTGTGAGAATCCTTTGAACTTGGTTAGTTGGTCCCCTTCAACAAAACAAATGTGAATAGTGAGGACGACAAAGTTAAAATCGATAAAAAGAAGCAAGTGAAGAAGAAATGGTTAAAATCAAAAAAAAAAAAAGTTGCTATTTTTATGAAAATGGTTACCTCGAGTGATTGAATAGTGAGGACGATGACGAGTTGATGTGAAGAAGACGAGTTGAGTTGTAGTTTTATAGGCAACTAACTTTGTGATAATTCTCTCAAAATCCAATTCCCGTTTCTCACGAGATAAGGTTATGGGAGTCCACAACAATTCTAATTCTACCAGTTTTTTATCCAAATGGGATGTGAGAATCGTAAACCCGCGGGAATCCTAAGAGTCGTGGAAGAACTGGAGAAGTTGTGAGGGAGAGACCGAGATAATAGAGGGAATATCTAATTTGAACGAGTTTCGCTGTATTTTTTTTTTTTTTGGGCGTATTTGACTATTTGGCATCAAAGCCCAAAATATCGATATCAAGGCCCAAAATGGATATATATCGGTGTACCCAAAAACCGATATATATCGGATATTTCGGATATATCCATTTTTTTTTGTAACCAGTCCAAACTATTTAAAATATCGGAAATATCGGATATATCGGAAATATCGGATATATATCAGAAATATATTGGAAATATCGGATTTATATTAAAAAATGATAAAAAAGTCAACCGATATATATCGGATATATCGATTATATCGGCGATATAAAATTTTATATCGGAAATTCCGATATATAGCGGGAAAAAAGGGTTCTATATTCGGTGGATATATGTCGAAAATATCGATATATGTGTACCAAAATACCGATATATATCGGATATATCGGCGTCGGATATATCGGCGATATTTTGGTCCTTGTTTGGCATAAAGTCATAAACCACGGTAGAAAGTGGAAAATTTATATACCACTGTTTATGTTAAAGGTAGTGGGGATCGCGGAGTATTCTCATCTTTGAAAAAAACTAACCATGGTATATGGCCCAACTTATCCCGGTTTTTTTTAATGTAAGCTGACATATACTAGTAAACCAATGACCAAAGAAATTTCCGCCGTGGTATATAAGTATTTCCCACGGTTTTTGGAATAACCATGGTATAAACGTTCTTATTGACCGTGGTATATGTGTCATTCTGTAGTAGTGGAATGATTTGATATGATAAAATCAAGGGAATAAATGATTAATGGAAATGGGGATATTTAATGGGGTGAAAATGGTAAGGATATATAGTGGTAGCTATGTTTATCCTTTCTTGATTTCTTTCCATAATTATCAATTCTCTAACACTTCCTTCCATTCTTGATAGAAGAATTTATTCCATGAGCTCTCACTTATTGATTCTTTAAATGATCCTTTTTGGCTCATGGGCTCGGGCTTTGATTGGGCTTTGACCAACATCTTTATTTCCTAAAAAAAATATTAGACCAAATTAATAAAATATATTTTGCATAGGACTTTTCCAAAGACATGCACATATATGAAAATAAACCTTTATGACCAAAAAATGTGCATAATGCCATGGAATAAAGCAAATGTATGGCTTTATGTTAAAAATACGCCATTAAGCATAAATGATATTATAAAGTGCCTATAAAACTATATATAAAATATACAATTTTAGGCACTTATCAATTCGTGTGAGACATGAGAGAAGCGGTCTTTCAACACGTACTAAAGTTATAGAAGTTTCTATTTTGTGGTAGCAAACTCATATTTCAAGATGGAGATGGAGAGCGAGAAGAGAGGGTGTTAGCGCCAGATTTGGTGGGGTAGAACCCCATTGAAGATATTCCATAAATAGCAGCAGTCAAAAGGGTAGTCCGGGAAAATTCAATAACCCCCCTTGGCAAAAGCAAAAAGGGTATGGCAATGCCCTTTTAAAAACCAAAAATTAAAGTTGCTAGCTTGCACAAAATTTTCGTATGCCAAAATTCAACCACAACAACTAACAGAAACTGACTAAACACAACCCAAATCAAGAACCCAGCTACACTTTTAACACGGCACTACATTTCACCAAAATAAGAGAAAACCACCCCAGTTACTACAAAAAACATGGAAAAGACACAACGGTATAGGATTGAAATAGAGACTGGATAAACTAACCTAAAAAACCTGTGAGAATATAACTAAATAAAACTTGAACTGTGATGGATTTATAGTCTAGAACAAAACTACTATAATCATGAGGCTGGAGATGAATTTACAACCTGAAAGCTTCTATTCAAATACACATCAAACCATGTCACAACCTATATTCATAATCAGGTACAAATACAATGGCCAATACAGTCAAGTTTCCTTTATAAAAAAAAAATATAGTCAAGTTTCACCTCTCACTAGCATCTATGTTTAAAATAATGGTATATCTAGCTAACACTAGTACCACTAAAATCACAAGACCTAAAACACAGTTCTACTGACAGAATCCACAAACTTTACCTAGATTTAAGAACACATAGCACAGAACAATCTAATTAAATAACCAAGAATCACCAAACTATAAAATCCAGATAAAATTTTGATACCACACTATTGCCTCAACTTGACATATCTTATCTAGAGAATAACCAAGACTAAAACAAAAACTAATTAATTCTTAAAACAAAGAACAATTTTTTTGTCAAAATAGCCATACATAACCAATAACCTAACTGCAAAACATAGAATACCAAACTGAAAGGAGATTCTAGTCTAATCAAACAAACTGAAACCCATGTCCTCATCACTTTCCTCCTTTGGCTCTTCCTACAAAACAAAAAAGCAAATTGAATCAGACTGACAAAAGTCTAAAAACACAGTAAAATATAATACATGAAAAACTAAAAACTCGAATTACCTTCTTCTCTTTAGCTGCAGGTGCAGCAGCAGTAGCAGGAACACCACCACCACCTGAAGCAGCAATGGCAACAGGAGCACCACCACCCCCAGATATCCTCAATGTTTCTCTTCTCAACAAGCTTAGCAAAGAGACCTGACCAATAGGCCTCAACTTGCACATTAGCGGCTTTCACTAAAGCTGCAATCTTATCATCTTGTAAACAGAATGGACAAGAAAACAATCCACAAATTTAGAAAAATATCAAACTTAAGATAACTTGAAAAATTAACAAATGGGCCATAATGAAAACCCATTAATATCAATTCCATCGCTACGGATAAAAAAATAAAACCTTATTTCACTTCATATGGAAGCATCATTCAATATACAGTATCCTATATAATAATAATAATAAAAATAAAACTATAAATAACACTTCAAAACTACATAGCTAATTAGAGAGAGCACATGATGATAGCAATTCCTACATTAGAAAACACCACGACACCATACCACTCTCGCTATAAATTAATTATTTAATAACCCAAAAGAGCAAAAACATTGTGGTGACATTAGTTGTTCTTTTTTACAATTGAGTCAGAATATGACTGTTTAATGGAGAAATAAGTCGAGTGGTTATAGGGCTTTCCACTATGAAAAGCTTGGAGTGAAAACTCTCCACAAAGGAACTGAAAGTGATTTGATCAAACAGAATTCATCTCCCTGGTGAGGAAGAATCTTCTCACCACCCAATTCACTTGTATAAAAAATCCTACTTGCACTTGACTTATTAGGCCATTAACCAATCTGATTCCTAGTCAGTTTCATACTAGATAAAATGTAACGCCCGTATTTTTAAAATACGTTTTTATCTATTTATTAATTAATTAAATTAATTATTTATTTAAAAATTCATCGGATTGGACTCGGGATACGTGGGCCTGGTTTAAGGCCGAGAGTCGTGTTGGGCTTGGGTTTGGACCCAAGATATAAACACATTGTTTCAGAGAATAGGGTTCCCGAAGAATAAAATATATTAAAAATGGAGGCAGAGAGATGAAAATTTGGATTTCGGAGGGTGGGGCCATGACGGCTTCGGATTTCGGAGAAATTAAGTAGAGAATTCATTATCTGGTGAGTAGTTAATTTCTACTTCACCCCAGATGATAATAGCTTTATCGCTTCATCATTCTTTGTCATATCGCGTTATTTATTAAATTTGGTTAGTTAGTAGTTTATTGTTTTGGTTATCTTTTATCTTTGTTGGATCGAGGTTGTTAATGGCCTCCAGCCACCAAACCAAAACAAATGATCTTGGGATTTTTCTGTTCCTTCTCGTCCGTTATTATTTGGTTTTCTTTAGTAGTAAGGTCGATTATATTTGACCGCTGGCTTTTATGGGGCTATTTTGATGTTGAACCGTCGAAGCCGATTGAGCATCAATGGCGCCAAGGCTCGACAAGATATCGGGCATTACCTACTCGCTTTGAACTGTTTATTTGTTGTTTATGTTTGAGTGTGTGAGGGCGTCGGGATTGATATTTGGGGGCTGGTGGAAGCTTGAATAACCGTCGACAGGCGGTAATGGAGGCGCCAGCTCGAGTTGGTACTGCTCTAAATTGTTTGTTTTGGTTTGGAGATTTGTGGGTTTGATGGATTGTTGGTGAGGGAGTAGTGTAGTAGGCGTGAGGGGGATCGAGTGGCTGGTTTACTGGGTTGTTGGGAGCTTGGGATAATCATTAATGGCGGCCAGAGAATCGCCCAGCCATGAACGAAATCCTAGTGAATTGTTTGAACTAGGTTTGGTTATTGGTTGGTTAGTGGTGGTTGAGGGTTGTGTGGGGCTGTCGATTTGAGCTTGGGGAAGCCATTAATGGCGGCAGTAAAACTTTTAGATCTAGTTTGAAGAAAAATATAGATCGAATGTTTTGGGGATTTTGTTTTTAGTAAAGTTATTAGGTTTTTCATTTGGGGTCAAACCACCTGGTTAAAAATGGGTGGTGTGTGGAGGAGTGGTGGCGATTTGGTCGGTAGTCTTTGGAGGAAGGAGATGACCGAAATTTGGGCTTGGGCTGGGTCGGTTTCTCTTGGGCTTTACTGTTGGTTTTGTTTGGGCGGTTTAGATTGTTGGGCCGAAATGTTTAAGTGTTTGGTTTGGGCCAAATTCCTTTTAGTGGCTAGGCGAAATTTCCAAGGGTGGCTTGGCCGAAATTTCAATAGTGGTTGGGCCCTTTTCTATTTGTTTTGAAATCTTTGGACCCGGTTTAATTAAGTTTAGTTTGGGCCCGGTTTAACTTAAGTTTTGGGACCGGTTCTAATATTAGTCTATGGGCCCGTTTCATTTTGTATTTTTGGACCGAACCACTTAACGTTTTGGGCGGTTTTAATATTCTTTGGGGCGATCCATTGGACTTAGAATAGATCTAATTGGGTCTTTAAATGTTTAGACTTTCGGTTTAAGGTTTGGGCTTGGCGGTTAGGTCCGAACTATGACCTTGGTCATGAGCCCATGAGCCACGCACCTTTGCCTTTAGCCATGAACCATGGCTATGACCATGAACCTGTCGAACATGGAAACGACAGTTTGACTTTGACCATGACATGTTGAGTTTGACCTTGACCATGATGTGTTGACTTTTGACCTTTGACTGTTGACTTTGACCGTTGACCTTTGACCGTTGACTTTGACTGTGGAATGTTGACTTTTCTAGTTTTTCACATATTTGATTATATAAAATATTGTCGATATTATATAACTTGGTTGGTCATTATCTAATTTAGATTTGACGTGAGTAGTGTGTAAAGCATATATATATTGGGCTTTGATTGTGGACTGTGGACTGTTTATTTGTGCTACGTTTTATGTGTATATTATATGGACACATATAGTAATAAAATGATGTGGAAGCTTGTATAATTTGGTGGTCATTATCTAAGAAAGATTTGACCTTGATGTTGTGTATTTTTGACACGTGACGATATTGAGATATTAGGAGATATTATATTCCTAATACGTTATAATAAAAATGTATGTGATAGGTTGAAGCATTGTGACATGAGATAATATGCTGGGATATTTATATTAATGCAATATCTTGGAGAAATGTATATACACTCCATTATTTTATATGTGAGATGCTAATATAGTATTGGTGAATATTTGCCAACGGGAGTGTGGTGTAGTGCAATAATATATTGACACGTGAAAGAATGAAAGTGACTATGAGATATAATTAAGATGTTTCTAGATATTATGGCTTAGTGCAATAAGGTAATTGACCTGCACGTGATATAGTAGAAATGTTTATGAGTCATTAATGTATGACACCTGAATAAATTACGTAACGAAAATCCTAGAACCTAACTACCACAACTCATGTGATTGGCCCTTCTGGCGTTTCAGTTAATCTGAATGGCCTTCGGGCAGCCCTTCTGGCATTTCAGTTAATCTGAATGGCCTTCGGGCGGCCCTCCTGGCGTAGCCGAATAGTGGCTTGATTATTCCCTTCGCAAAATAGAACGATGACGCGCGATATTTTATGCCGAATAGTGGCGATTTTACATAGATTTGGCTTCCGTGTGAGGATTTACGGTGTCGCGGCATCATTTCAGGGTGGTTACGCGGACGGAGTGGCTCATTATGTAAGGGAGGCATGTGGATGTACATGTTCGGCGTTGGGTAGCGATTGTGGTAGCCAGGGAAACTAGGTAAGACATAGATCTGACGTGATTTTAGGGACACACAAAGAAAGTCTAAACTAATATAATTATGGTAATATGTTGGTAAATAATATATCTCTAGATAGATGATTGTATATGTCGGGTGGTTAGTAGTTTAGTTATAACCTAAAAGGCCTCGTGGAGGAACTAAATGCCTTATTTATGATCGCATTATAGTTTGTTGTGTGGTTAGTGGGAAGTTAAAGAGCCTCGATTGGAGGAACTACACGCCTAGATTATTGTACTTAAAGATGTTGTATTAGTCGTTGAAAGTTAAAAACCGATTGGAGGAACTAAGCGCATTATGGATTATGGATATATTTGTATAAGTATATGTTGTTTTTAGAGCTACTCACACCATCATTTTTATAATGCTGGCCCGATTTGCATGTTTGCTTATCGGGTGTGTTCATTCAATGAACATAGTTGATAAGTTTTGACAGGTTTAGTGTTGAAAAGGTGGGCTGCTGCTTGTGGTTTGCGTTAGCATTGCATTTCAGGATGTATTTTGTTTTCCCTTAAGGTGATATAGATTTTCAGTCTAGACAATGTTTTTGAATTTCATTTGTAAATTTTATTAAAGAGTTATTGAAAGGAGAGTTGTAACCTAATCTTATTTGTGAATCTTTGTCATGAAGAAGACTTTTGTTTAAGTTAAAATTTTTATTGGTTTTTATTATCCGCATATTTAAACTGTTTATGGGTTTTTGGGAGTTGAGAGTGCGTCACACCTCGGAGATCGAAGTGTCGGGAACAAATATTGAAATTCCGAATTCTGTCGAAATTCGGGGTGTGACATAAAACAAATGACTTAAATTATGACTATTTAATGGAGAAATAAGTCAAGTGGTTATAGGACTTTCCACTATGAAAAGCTTGGATTGAAAACTCTCCACAAAGGAGCTAAAAATGATTTGATCAAACAGAATTCATCTCCCTGGTGGAGAAGAATCTTCTCACTACCCAATTCATTTGCATCAAAAATCCTACTTGCACTTGACTTATTAGGCCATTAACCAATCTGATTCCTAGTCAGTTTTAGACCAGAGAAAACAAATGGCTTAAATAATGACTATTTAATGGAGAAATAAGTCAAGTGGTTATAGGACTTTCCACTATGAAAAGCTCGGAGTTAAAACTCTCCACAAAGGAGTTGAAAGTGATTTGATCAAACAAAATTCATTTCCCAGGTGGAGAAGAATCTTCTCACCACCCAATTCACTTGCACCAAAAATCCTACTTCCACTTGGCTTATTGAGGCCATTAACCAATATGATTCCTAGTCAGTTTCAGACTAGAGAAAACAAATGGCTTAAATTATCCATATAAAGATAATTTTACAACGCATAACATAACCAAACAATCCAATACAAGTAAATGTCAAACAATTCATTTTGCATTTTCAATGTGCTAATTAGATCACACTAAGCATACATCAAACTTTTACCATTCTTTCTCTCAATATTTTCCAATAGTATTATACATACATGTAACTGTCATTTGACATACTACATAAAAGGAGTTGATTCCTTAGTCACATTTCTCTTCATATTAAACATCACAAATCTAACAAAATATTAACATTTACAAATCATTTTTCATAAAAGATTACTAATTTAACCATGTATACTCAGATTCTAAAACAAAAACAAAAGGGGGATAACAAAAACATTACAGTGATTGAAATTCCATCGTCGTGGAGGAGCATACAAGCGTAAGAGCAAGCGAGTTCACTAGTTGTAGACATCTTTTCGATCTGCAAAATCAAACAACCAAACCCAAACCCAAGTTAGATAAACAAACAAAGTAGATCCAATATTAATGAAGAAAAGGAATGAGAGTACCTTTTTGAGAAATGAGGTTGGAGCTTCTCTTATGCTTTGCTCTCGTTTCGTTAGGGTTTTGTAAAATGAGGTGATTATTTGTTTTTATAATAAGCTGTGTGAGGGACTAGGGTTTTAATGGGCCGTGATAGTGGGTACTGCTGTTATTGGGACTCAGCCCAGTTTATGGCCCAAGTTTCGTCGGAAAGATCTTTTATGCACATCCGACGTCAGGCGAACGGTTTTCTTTGCGAATGGTATTAAATGTTCAAAAAGGTGCAACATCATATAAAGATCTCATAACTGTCAATGGCAAGGTGTATGAGGATTTCAAATCAACATGTGTTGCACTTGGACTATTGCAAAATGATTACGAATGGAATGATGCAATCGTTGAAGCAAGTCAATGGGCTGGTAGTGCTTCCTTGAGGCAGTTATTTGCGAACCTATTAGTTTTCTGTGAGGTGAGGGAACCTTTGGTTCTATTGAACAAATATTGGGAGTTGTTTACAGACGACATACTGGATAAAGAAAGAACTCGAGTAAATGACGGTGATCTGATTTTAACACCTGAAGAGCTTAGAAACCATGCGCTAACTGAGATTGACAGTCTACTGGGCCATAAACTGAGCTGAGGCCCAATAACAGCAGTACCCACTATTGTGGCCAATTAAAACCCTAGTCCCTCACACAGCTTATTATAAAAACAAATCATCACCTCATTTTACAAAACCATAATGAAACGAGAGCAAAGCATAAGAAAAGCTCCAACCTCATTTCTCAAAAAGGTACTCTCTTTCCTTTTCTTCATTAATATTGGATCTGCTTTGTTTGTCTATCTAACTTGGGTTTGGATTTGTTTGTTTGATTTTGCAGATCGAAAAGATGTCTATAGCTGGTGAACTCGGTTGCTCTTACGCTTGTATGCTCCTCCACGACGATGGAATTTAATTAGCGTATTAAACTTAAGATTTTCTTCCCATCAAATTAGGATAAAGTAGTTTTGGGCTAATATCCGAGTATCATTACTATTAGAAAAGAGCAAAACTATACATGTTTCTGCTTAAGGACATCTCTTTGATTCCCAAAATCTTTCCACACTGTATTGAAGAAATGATACATGGAAACAATAGCAGATGGGCTGTAAACCATTTCTATTATCTCACAAATAACTCCAACGCCAGGAGAGACATAGTGAGCCAATTTGCAGGCTACGTACTTCAGCAACAAAAAATTCTGCTTGTTGGGCACACTAAGAGCTTTAAACTTTGAGTTGTGCCAGTTGAACCGAACGAGCTAACGGTGAAATCCATTGACTCATTTTCTTCACCTTCATCTTATATTTCACTCTCGCTTGCATCACTCTCTTGTTCTCCAACGTCATCAGCTGGAACAGTGAATTCCAAGTCGAAAAATGCCCCATCATCGTCGTCGTCGTCTGTTTCATCTGTCATGTGGTGGATAGTGGTGGTTGGGTTGGTGTTGGTGTTAGTGTTAGGAAGGGTAAAGCGTAAGTTTGTTTCAGCTGGGCTACCACTAGTTGTTCTCCAGTATTTGTGCAAGCTGATAACCTCCATAGTTGGGAGAGCCAGAGCGGTAGAAGTGAAAAAATGAGTGTTGGGGGGTTTTGCGGTTAGGTGGTTTTAGCTCTTTTTGAGGCTGGGGTGAAAGAAGAGAGAAAAGGAGAAAAAGTTGGTTAAAGAAGGATTTCTCTGTTCAACATATAAAATGATGTGTTTTTTAATTTTTTTTTCTTGGGGTGCACTGTGAAGTACTGAAAATGGCTTTGGCAGTGCCTATGAATGTATTTCAAGTGCCGCGTTAAGGGGTTGCTGCCTAAGCTGCCGGAGACGGACGACAGGAAGAAAAAAAGCACTTTACGAGCTAGAAGACCATTTCTACCTAGAGAAATCTCTCGTTTGAAGACTCTAATGATAGATGGTGCATGGAAGGTCAAAAATGTGTTCTTTAGATAAGAAAGCAGTTATTGAGTCAAACTCTGTGTGTTGACTTCCAGAAATATGCATGAGTTCTTGACCTTCGGCTTTTCTTTCACTTTCCGTACTTGACTTAGGTTATTCACTATTTGGCATAAAACAGTAGGAGTAATGGTATACTTAGAGAGTCAATATCTATGTGTTAAGCAAATGCATATTTCAAATTAGAGTAGCTTAGCTTGCTTTTTTCTGAGTTCAATGCCAGCTTTCGAATTTGGGCTTTCAGATAGACTCAATTCCCGACACTCAAAATAGGAACATGACTAGCAACTGGTTGCCCAAGGGAAATCCATTTCTAAGCCAATCGAAAGGGTGTGGAAGCATGGTATTTCTATTCCTAAGAGTGATCTCTTAGAGTAACAGTAGCTCTTTTGAGATACCCTTTTGATAAGCATCCAAAACTGTAATATTAAATCCCGAGAAACATAACATTTTGGTCAATTATGTGTTTAATAGTCATGTACTAATTATTATTTTTGTACTTTTGCAGGTTTCCGCAGTTAACATGAATATAATGATAAAACATGCATCGAAGTATGGGAATACTGGAATATTTGAAGTCTTCCCACTCAGCCCCAGTGAAGCCCAACAAAGCCTGACTAGAGCCGAAGTTTCCAAAGAAAAAAAACTAGTGTAGAACGGGTCCACATATAAAGAAGCAGCAAACTTCCAAAGCTCACATCTTATAAATCTGGATGCCGACGTTGGCTAGTGAACTGCTAGAGCGACCAGGGCGACGAACTCTACGCAAAGACAGAAAATTGTAAAAACGCCACAATCGGCGCCGCCACTGGACACACTAAGTGGACCCACTCTGTGGGCCCAAAAGGCATGACGAGTCAGCATATGCAGGTGGCAAGTGATGGTCACAATTTTGTGCCACCTTGCAGAAGGAGAAGACACGTACCAATTCAAAGTTTGAATTGAATTTGGCATAAGGACAAAAATGAAAACATAAGGTACAAAAGACAAAGCATCAAATTAATTCACATGAAGACAAAACTTTGTTATTTAAATTTTTGAATGTCTTAATTTGAGAAACGGACAAAACCCAATTAAAGGCTTCACGAGAGACCAGCCTATATATATGTAAGGGGGGTCTTCAATATTTCCCCTTCAGCATTTTATGCTTTAGCATTTGTTCATTAGTTTGTTAGCTTAAGTTAGCGTCTGTAGTTTCATTCCAGCACTTTACATTCTGTCATTTTCTCTTCTAGCAGCTTCAATACTGTAAGTTATTTCTTCCTAATTAAAGTCATTTCTTTTCAAGTTTAATTCCTATCCTGCATTTACTTATTTATTGTATACAACAAGTTTAATTATTCCTCATATGACCATGAGCTAATCCCCCCCCCCCCAGGGGAAGGGTTATACTGCTCGTGTGAGAATCCGGATTGACTCTTTAATATTCTAGAATTATTGCTTAGGAATTAGGTGTAAATTAGACATCCGATCCCAAAATGACTGAGACTGTACAAATTTGAAGTGCTGATGCTCCAGAACAGTCTCGCGAGAGACCCAAAATGTCTCGTGACGACGGTGTGTGACGACTCTCCAATTTGTCCAGCTGATGTAGAATCGAACCAGGAGCTGAAATGATATTCCAGAGATGAAATATTAGTTCAACTCCTTCTGCTAGTGCGATGCGACTCAGAGATGTACGCGTTTCGCTAGGGATCGATACTCGACGTCGTCTCGGGTTTGTCTATGAACTCGAGACGAATTAGAGTTGTAGTGATGTGATAATATAAACTGTTGAAAAATGATTCTTGCATGAGTATGATTAACCCTCTCCCTGTTTCTCTATCTTTGTTTATTTACGTTGAAATCACCGTTAGTAATTTACATTATTTACCTTATAGTTAATTTACTTAAACCAACTAAAAAACCTAAAATCCTACTCACCAAAAGTTGTAAATCCAGTTGTACACCTTGTCGAGCCCTAAGGTTTGGACGATCCCTTACTCGACCTATCCTACCAAACCCACGTGAGTAAGGTAACTTGACTAAACGGACGACTATATGGACTTTGGACTTTGGTCTTCAAACTTCGGACTGTGGACCTTGGACTAAAGTATAAAAACCAAAAACGTGAAAATTAACGTTTTATCAAATGGCGCCGCTGCACGCCGAAGGACTTTGGACATTTAAACGTAATAACTGGAATACATCAAAGAAAACCCCCTCCCCTATCCCCTCATCTTTTTAATTTCCATTTCTTTTACGATACTAACGTGTTACGTAACTGTTTGCCCCAAATTTGTCTACTAACAGATATCTGTGAACCAAATCTTGTTTATTTTTATTAGCACAATCTAAGTATTCCGTAGGAACTTGAAGCATTGAACTGACAAAAGAGTCTCGGACGAGACTATATTAGTAGCACGCGAGACTAACCTGGAGTATCAACACTCCGGTTTTCAGGTACAGGCCACTTTCTTTCTCAGTACTATTTTGGACTCTCTAGTCATATTTATCCACCACCAGTAAGTTCACGAGCTCGGGAGTAAATTCGATCATTTTACAAGGAAGCTCGGGACGCTAGGTTTTGAATTCTTAAACCCCTCAAACTTTGTCGAGGATAGTATTTGCTATAACCTATTTTACCTCGCATATTTGTGTGTTGGCATGAGAACTCTTTGCATGTAAATGTGGTTCGTCATTATAAATTCATATTAATTCGATTAATATGATTCAAATATATTTGGATGTATGCGTAATTTCAAACCACCTGCTTAGAATATTTTTGTATGTGTATGTTACATCAATTCACGCACGCGGTATTCATTTGCATGAGTTCGTTTTCGACATTCCCCTAGCTCACATATAAGTTGCACGTATCGGTAGCTATAGATTTGCATGTGTAGACTTCCTGTGTAAAACTAGCATGTGTTAATTGTATGTTTAGTTTCTATTTTGGCATCTATCGTTTTAATTGCATGTTTCGTAATCACATCTCCATAATACATTAATTACGTAAACACAAAATACAAAAAAAATTAAAAATTAAAAAAATAATAAATTATAAATAATAAAATAATAAAATCCTAATAATTAAAATTTTATCATAATCATCTTAATAATACCCCGCATAATACACTATCATAAAATCAACATCCTATTCCATCGGTGTCTAGGAAACTTGAAAGATTGAGGTTGCTTAATTAAGGAACGTGCTAGCACGAACAACCTCCCTCAATTTTCTAAGGTGACCTGGCTGCTAGAATATTCACACGTTATCCTAACTTATCTGCTCGAGTTAGCAACAGCTTAGGAAGACGTGCTTCACCTCCCTCCTTCCTTAATTCTAAATCCTCTTATAATAATTTGTTCCGTATGAACCTAGAATTAAAACTTGTATTTGTATGAGACTACGGTCGGGTACTAATAAGGAATTAGAACTTACATATTATCGTCGGAAATACAATAAACAACTGCTTATGCTATCTCCTAGACATAGTTCCTCCTTCGTAAACCAACCTCGTCAAGTATCTCTTTTACCATTATCTCCCTTAGTTATGGCTCAGGAAAATCCCACAGTCAAGAAACCCCTTTTGGATTTCTATACCGCCTTACAAGAAGGACCTATTTCCTACATTAAACTCGATGAGATTGCAGGAGATTTTCGCATTCTGCCAAACATTTTTGGTTTGTTACCTGTTTACCATGGTCTAGACCATGAAAAACCGTACAATCATCTTCGTCGAATGCAACAAGTAGTCACCACTTTCCGCCATCCGACCATTACCAACGAACAAGTCTTAGGTTGTTTCCCTTCACCTTAGCTGATAAAACTTCAGTTTGGCTCGCATGCGAAGCACCGCAATCCATTGACACATGGGCCAAACTTGTAAAAGCGTTCATAATAAAGTTCTATACTCAGAAGAAAACTACAGAAATGTTTTAGAAGATTTAATTCTTTCGCCAACACCCCCAGGAATCCTTTTCAGAAGCATGGAGCAGATTTACTGATCTGCTTCTCGAATGTCCTCATCATCAACTCGACACCGCTGTCTTAGTCCGTTCATTCTTTAATGGTCTCTCTGACCATCAAAAGGAAACATTAGATACGTGAACGGCGGTTGTTTCATGGACAAAGGTGCTACTGAAGCATACACTTTTCTTGAGAAACAGGCTTCACGAAGCACCCATTGGGGAAACACTGATTCTTCCAGATCTTCTAAAGACAATCCTACCAAAGTTACGTCTATGTTCGAGGTCAAACCCGATCCGGAATTAAAAACTCTGATCGAGTCTTTAAACAAAAAGGTCGATGCTCTTTCGGTTCAAGTAAATGATCAAAAACCCAAACAGGTCATGGCTGCTAATGCTTCCCCATGTCCTCTTTGCTTAAGTCATGAGCACACCAATTTTTATTGCCCTTTGACATACGAGTGCCCTCTCCAACCTTTTGAAGAGGCTTGTGCTTTCAACATCCCTAATGCACCTTGGCGACAACATCCAAATTTGGCTTGGGCACCCCCTGGCCAACAACAAGCTACTCCGGGTATCAACAATGCTCCTGTACGACCACCCGCAAACTATAATTCCTACCGTCAAGGAAATCCTCTGCAATTCCAGCAAGGGCAAAGTAATTTTCCCAACAATGCAAATATAGGGTACCAAAACAACCGCAACCTTGTTCCCGCTAATCAAGGATATGGCTACCAAAATCAACCCGTAAACAATAACCATGAACTAGTTCCTGTTGCTCCACTGATACAATCCACAGCCGATAAAACAACTGAAACTTTTCTGACATACATGAATCAATAGAATCAAATCCTAGCATCTATCTAACAGTCTCTTCAGCTATTAGCACAGGATAAAAGTCAAAAGGGCGTGTTTCCTGGCCAAGCAGTTCCAAACCCTAAGCCCACCAACATTGCCTTTGAACTCAACAATGCACCAAGATCTAGTAATCCAAGCCAGGGTGAGGTAAATGCCATTACCACTCTTCGTTCTGGCCGAACCATCGATAATCACATACGTATGCCATACGTCGAATCGACGGAAGCCACGACTGACGTCCTTCCAACTCCTACCTCACAACCTATAGCGGATGAAGTTGTTCCTTCCAAATCTACATCAATGTCCCCAGGGAAAGACGTCATTGATCCATATGCGCGATTCTGCCCAAAAGCTCCATTCCCTGCCCGTTTGGGAAAGAACAAACCAGACGAATATTTCGATGAGATCCGTGAAACCTTCAAAAATTTGACCATAAACCTACCTTTTTTAGATGCACTGAAGCATTTACCCAAGCATGCTAAGTTTTTGAAGGACATGTGCACCAACAAACGACATACGAATGTTCCTCAACAAGTGTTCCTCACTGAGCAGTTCCCCTCGATTACTACTACTAATGGTGTGGTTAAATACAAAGACCCAGGTCGACCCACTATACCATGCACGTTGGGCGGCAAGTATACCGCTACCGCACTTTTAGACCTAGGCGCCAGTGTTAATCTACTTCCCTACTATTTATTTAAGCAGTTAGGTCTTCATGATTTAAAACCTACCAATATGACTCTGCAACCCACGAATCGCTCCATCAAGTACCCAAAGGGCATAGTAGAAAACGTCATAGTCAAGGTCCAAGATTTTTACTACCCAGTTGATTTTGTAATTCTAGATACCGAAGTGGCCTGTGACTCCATTCCTATCATCTTGGGACGTCCATTTCTTGCAACTACTAACTCTCTCATAAATTGTCAGGACGGTTCAATGACATTGTCTTTCGGGAACCTTTCTGTCGAACTCAACGTGTTCAAATTAATGAAACAATTTCCCGATCCTATAATGGAGGGTGAGATTAGCTTGGTTGATAGTCTGGCACACGATTATTTTACAAACTCTTTTCCTGAAGATAAGGTACACCAATTTCTTTCTTTTAATAATCCTGAGTTTGATGATGACTCATACATTAAGGATGTCCACACATTATTAGAGTCAGTACCACTATTTGATCCTACTACTGTGGTGCCAAGTGATTCAGAAGAACCGGACTTGATCTTTTCCATTGAAAAGATGACCCCTCACGAGTCCTTGATTCCCAATCCTCCAACTCTGGATTTAAAACCTCTACCCTCTGATTTGAAGTACGTGCATCTCGATCCCGATGGTAGTCACCCTATAATAATTTCTGCTCACTTTACTACCGACGAAGAGGCACGTTTGATTCATGTCATTTGTGAACACAGCTCCGCTATCGGATGGTCCTTAGATGATATCAAAGGAATAGACCCTAGTGTATGCACGCATCACATACATCTGGATGACGTCTCAAAGACATCGCGAAAACCGCAACGTCGCCTTCACCCCGCCATGAAAGAGGTGGTGAGGGAGGAAGTTTTACGCTTACTTGATGCGGGTATCATATACCCTATCTCTGATAGTGATTGGGTTAGTCTTGTCCACATTGTTCCCAAAAAGTCCAGCATTCAAGTTGTACAAAATGAAAATGGAGAATGCATCTCCACTCGCATTCCATTAAAATAGAGAATTTGTATTGACTATCACAAACTTAATGCCAGAACACGTAAAGATCACTTCCCTCTCCCATTCATTGACCATATGCTACAACGTTTAGCCGGTCATGCTTACTATTGTTTTCTTGATGGCTATTCCGGCTACTTCTAAATTGTCATCGATCCCGCCGATCAAGAAAAGACAACTTTCACATGTCCTTTTGGAACCTTTGCATACAGACGAATGCCTTTTGGTCTTTGCAATGCCCCAGGCACTTTCCAACGCTACATGTTTCACATTTTCAGTGATATGGTGGAACGTTATATGGAAGTCTTCATGGAGGCCTTTTCCATTTATAGAAATTCCTTTGATGACTGCCTATCCAACCTTTCTAAAGTGTTAACGCGTTACGAAGAGAAAAATCTAGTACTTAATTAGGAGAAGTGTCATTTCATGGTTACCAAAAGACTTGTTCTGGGTCATTTTGTTTCAAAAGACGGGATAGAGGTTGATAAGGCTAAAATTGTTAAAATTGCTTCGCTACCTTTCCTACGTATAGTTCATGATATCCGTGCCTTTTTAGGCCACACTGGGTTTTACAGGCAATTCATTCAGGATTTTTCTAAAGTTGCTGGACCCTTAACCAATCTCCTACTTAAGGATGTGGTATTCGATTTCAATTTCAATTGCAAACAAGCTTTTAAAACTCTAAAAACCGCCCTGACTACCGCTCCTATCATTCAACCCCCTGATTGGTCTCAACCATTCAAACTGATGTGTGACGCTAGCAACTTTGCTATTGGTGCCGTACTAGGCCAACGACGTGATGACAAACCCATTATCATTTACTACGCTAGTAAAACTCTTAATGATGCTCAACGTAATTACACAACAACTAAGAAAGAGTTCCTAGCTATTGTCTATGCTTTGGATAAGTTTCGCCCTTACCTAGTTGGATCATCCACCATCGTATATACTGACCATGCCGCACTTCTGTACTTACTCATGAAAAAGAACGCGAAACAGCGATTGTTCCGTTGGATCCTTCTTTTGCAAGAATTCACCCTGGAAATCAAAGATAAGAAAGGAACCGAAAATGTCGTGGCCGACCATTTATCAAGACTGGTTGGTGATGTTGATAGTGATTCTGAAGCCATCTATGATTCCTTCCCAGATGAATATTTGTACTCTATTTTCTCCTCTCCATGGTATGCGGATATCGTTAACTACCTAGTTATTGAGGAAGTTCCTTCCTCTTAGTCAGGTCCTGATCATAAAAAGTTCATATCAACTGTAAAATATCATTTCTAGGATGACCCCTACCTCTTTAAGTATTGTTCTGACCAACTCATTCGTCGCTGCATTCCCGACTGGGAGCACACCGATGTATTATCCTTTTGCCATGAACAATCTTGTAGAGGTCATTTCAGTGGGAAGAAAACTACTGCCAAAGTGTTACAATGTGGTTTTTACTGGCCTACCCTTTTTGAGATGCACACGAACATTGCATAGCTTGCATTCGTTGCCAACACCTAGGTCAAATTACCAAACGCAATATGATGCCCCTAAATCATATCTTAATTATGGAAATTTTTTATGTTTGGGGCATTGATTTTATGGGACTCTTTCCTATTTCTCAAGGTTTTCTTTACATTCTAGTCACTGTAGACTATGTGTCCAAATGGATTGAGGCAATCGCAGGTCGCTCAAATGACCATAAGACTATCGTGAAATTTGTAAAAGAAAACATTTTCTCTCGTTTTGGTGTTCCCAAGGCTATCATCAGTGATGGGGGTACACATTTTTGTAATAAATTTTTTGGGTTTTTAAGGAAGAAATATGGAGTTACTCACAAGGTTGCTACTCCATATCACCCACAAACGAGTGGCCAAGTGGAAGTCTCCAACAGAGAGATAAAGTCCATTCTGGAGAAAACTGTCAATCCATCAAGAAAGGACTGGTCTCTCCATTTATTGGATGCCTTGTGGGCATACCGAACAACATTGAGGACACCTATCGGGATGTCTCCTTACCACATTGTTGTTGGAAAACCTTGTCATCTGCGAGTTGAACTTGAGCATCGTGCCCATTGGGCCATCAAAAGCCTCAATTACAATATCAACGAGGCAGGCGAGAAGCGAAAATTGCAATTAAATAAGCTTGAGGAGATTTGGAGTGATGCTTATGATCTCTCAAAATCTTACAAAGCTAATATGAAAAGAGTACACGACAAACACATTTTGCGTAAAGATTTTAAAATTGGCCAAAAAGTTTTACTGTACAACTCCAGATTATACATTTTTCCTGGTAAATTGAAAACACGATGGTCTGGTCCTTTCATTGTGTCTGCTGTGACCCATTATGGGGCAATCTCTTTGCTTAATCTACAAGATAACAGCAAATTTCAAGTAAATGGACAACGCCTCAAACATTACCATGAATTACGCTCCCCAGATGTTGAACAAACTCTTCTTTAGGATCTAGTTTACATAGACTAGATGTTTCATTTTGCGTACTCAATCTTGTTTCTATAGAGGGTACGCCATTTTGGTAGCCGGGCCATCTTCTATTTTATGATCTCAAAAGTTCTTTGAAGTGTGTGGTTACAAGCGTCGAAACCTTAGTCCACAAAAACTTTATTTCAGAACTGAGTATAAATGTCTTCTGCAACACGAGCAAACGTGCCTATCGGTAAACGATGGGTACCTAAAATTTCACCTCCTTCCTTCTCTTCCCTTTTCTACTCTCTACCTCGCAAACTTCAGCTAATCATTTGGTGTAAGTCTCACTCATCACGAATAGGGAATGGTTGTAGTACTTTTGCTCGTAAACGACGTGCGTGAAGGATGGGGTGGTGTATGCATTGTCGAACATCCTTCTGTCCAGGTCTTGAATTCCTATCCAATACTAGCCAGTTTAAGGTATACTTTTGTCTGACACTAGCTGCGTTGGATACACTTCGTCGCCGCACCGTTTCTCCCACGGGTTGGGAATCGTCTTGAGAATCTGACGTTAAAAGACATGAAAATGTCCTGAGAATCTGACATTAAAAGACTCGATTTGTCTTAAGGATCTGACTTTAAAAGACTCACCTTGTAGATATGTATATATTGTTACCTTTTCAAAATTCCCCGTGCATTAAGTTGTGCACATAGAAGATTCGTGTTCAACCTCGGATGTTGCATACTTGGAACACGTACGGGCAAAGGATTCCACCAGACAAACCCTAGAATTGGTTACTTTGAGTTCCTTTTGGGGCAGTTTGAGGATAACCGTATGTAATAAGGGCAATATTATTAGACCGTAGCGCGCACGGTCCAGGATGGTACCGTCCTGCCCCTAACCCCATAATACATAGAGGTAAAGCCACAGTTTGGCTGGATTGGGTTCACTCCAGAGACGACATGATAGTTGTCTATGAATTTAGATGGTGACTATTCTGGACATCCAGTGTTCTTCACGTATATCTCCCTTGTATATAAATAAAACCTTTGTTTATAAATAAAACACCCTCCTTTCTTTTCAAAAACTCTTCTGACCTTTGAAAATGACTCATATAATTGGATAACATTTTTTGTGCCGATCATTTCAATAGCTCATTCATCCAATTTGGAGTCCGAACGGGTCGTGGGTGAGCGTTTACATTTTTTAGGCTTATTTTGGGCTTGATTTGGGCTTGGGAAATTTTTTGGGCCCAACCAAATCTCATATTCTTGGTCCATTTAAACCTGAGACAACCTATCACACGCGTCACCCTTACAACCTTCGTCTTCCCAAAAATCCGGATCTAGTCCCCCTTCGCTTTAGTCTCGCACGAGACAGGCCCACTTTATATCCAGGTCTCGCACGCGACTCCTACAGCTCCAAATCCAATTCCCTTCCGTCAGCAAGTCCCATTTCTCAACCTCATCATAAATCAATAGCCAACCTCTTCCTAAGAGCACTAATGGCCGGAAACAGGCGAATTTGTGTGGAGAAATTTTTTGGAACTCTATTCGGAAATGGGATGTTTGCTCCATTCTTTGATAATGAAATACACTCTAGAGGATGGGAGTACTTGTTATATGCTAATGGTGGGCAATATTCTAAGGATTTGGTGATGAAATTTTACGACAATGGGGGCTTTAATGGCGACCATTTTTGGGTTACCGTCGACGGTGTGCGCCACGAAGTCACACCCGTTTTGATCTCCGGGATCACGGACATTCCTCTGGTCGACCACGTGTTGACTCAGCAGCAGTCTGTGTACCCACGGACTTACGACCTAATGCTCGACACGATAATCGAGGGCGAGTACAACATAGATGGGAAATGCGCCTATCAGCGCTCGGTGCGACGGAACCAGCTGGTTGTGACTCAATGGCTGGGACAGAACGTCATTGGCACCTCGAAGCCCTCGGACATCAACAAGACTTTCCTCCACCTTCCCTGGATCCTCCAGGAGCGAAAGGGTAACTTCTGCATAGTTACCATTCTTTTTGATATTATTACGCATCCCACTCTCAGGTCAGCCCCTCTTGCCGTTCTTGTAACGCAAGTTATGATTAATTTGGGTTTCCTGTCTGCCACCCCACTACTCCCTATACCACTATATGAGAATATGCTTGTCTTCAAGAAATGCATACTGGCCCCTTGGGAACCCACATCACCAATGGCTGTTGAGCACGCTAACGTAGGCCTATCTCACCCACCCTACTTTGATGAAACTGCTATGAGTAAGATGAGCCACCCCATGGATGCCTTACGTGCTGTGAACAGGGGTTTGAGAGACATGTACACTCACCAGGTATCGATGAAACATGCCTTGGGCTAGTTAAGGACGGATATGACCACTCGCCACGAGTCGCTGACAGACAGCATGGGCAAATTCCAGCAGGAAATGCGAGCTTCCATGACTGCATTTCAAGACCATATAACTACTCGCCAGAACCAGTTTTAGCGAATGCTCATGGCAAACCAGCATCAGTTTCAGGCTCAGGTGGTGGATACTCTGGGTGATATCCAGGAGCAGTTAGCCTCCACGGGAGATCGTACTGCATGCCGTCGCAGGACTCCTGGTTTTTCTTCTGCAGCCCCTGAGGATCATCAGTAGCCAGTTTATTTTTCCGTTCTTGTATATTATTTATGTCAGATATTTTGTTTACATGTTTGCATTTCCAACTTAATAGTCTGTTATTTTATAAAAAATTTTGCCTTGATATATTAGTTATCTCTAATATTATATTATATAGGTAGAAATATATATAATAATATTAGTAATAATAAATTATATCAATATATATAAAAATATATACATATATATTTTAGACGTCACACTTAACAGCAAATTTTACCGTAAACTAACGTTTTACAAAATGGTCAGAAAACGGTCTTGAAAACGCACCAAACACAGTCAGAAAACGGTCATGAAATCGCTTCTAAAAACGGTCAGAAAACGGCTCATTTTTCTTTCTATAAATAAGTTCAACACATCCTTCACATTCACTCATTTCATATTCTTCCCTCTACAATTCTTATTCTAAAATTCGTTTTTAGTCCGCTCCAAATTTCAAGCTTCATGGATGCACTAGAAAAGTTTGAGCAGCGGCAAATTGAATATGCTACTCAAGTCTTCATGATCGTTTGTTTTATTACAGTAATGTTGTTAATGTGTCATATAGTTCTATCTAATATTTAGGTTTGTATTTAATTTCCCGTATCATTATGATGTGTTTCCACACCTCTGTAAGTTCTTACATCTTATCGTAATATTATATTTACATATTCCTTTGCCTTCTACTTACGCTATTTATTTACGCTAAAAAATTAAAAAATTTAAAATAAATTAAAATTTAAAATTAAAAAAAAAAAAGAAAAAAAAAAGAAAAGAAAAAAGGGCACTCCTTGTAGACACATGCCTCATTCTTCTCATCCACACTACATCTTTTACGCCAAAATTTAGAAGATACACGTGGTCTAACTACACTGTGACACCTCGATCCGTATTTTCTCCATCTTCGGATTGGTGCCTATTTATAACAATGATAGACACCTCTAAAATCCAACTTCCCTTTTTCCACTAAAATTTCTTCACCACTCCATCTTTAATGGCCCTCACTCGAATTTTCGTTCCCGAGCAAAATTTTATGGAAAATTTCCAAAACGGTCTTTTTCATCCTTTTTTTGACACAAAAATTTTACGTCGAGGATGGTACCCACTTTAACATCATAAGCAAGCAATTATTTCCAGAGAATTGGTCCTGTTGTTCTATAAAAGCGGTTATTTCCAAAACAGGCAATTCTTTGTCAGTGCAAACGGATGCGAGCATGAATTGACTATGGAAATCATCTCCGAAGTACTTCAAATTCCCATTACAAACCAAGGAGTACACCTTCAGGATTCACCTTTCGACAATATCAGGCATTTGATGTTTGCATCTATCCTTTCCGGCGAATACAACCGGAAAAACCGTATTGTTTATCATCGATCCTTACAAAGAATCCAATTATCTGTGATCCAATGGCTAGCTCATAATGTGCTCGGCACGTCTAAGACTTCCAAAATAACTAAACCCCTCCTCCATCTACTCTGGGTCTTGCAGAATAACTGCAATGATTTTTGCATTATTAAATTTCTCTAGAACGCGATCGCACGTGCCAGGAAAAAGGCAGCTCCTTTGCCAACCATTGTGACACTTATCATGATACGTTGGGGTTTTTCTAGTACTTCTCCTAATACACCTCTCAGAACTGCTAACATTCTTACCATTCACTCAGTTTGTAGGAACGGTTTCTGGAATCTCGACGTTGCAAAGAACCATGTCGGTGCAGAAACTGACGAAACTTTTTCCGTGACAACATCTTCACTGAAAATGCATTATGCAACGTATTTAATCCCATGGAAGGCCTTCGTTTAATTCAAAAAGGACTGATGACATTATACAAACGTCAGAACATTATCATCACCAGTCTTCTTGAATTACAGGACCTGCGGACAATACAAGAAGAGGAACAAGCACAATTCTTGCACAGCCACAACCAGTTCTTGGCAAATCACACTCTCATAATGGAGAACCATGCCGAGATTTCCCAGACAGAAAGCGAAATGGTACAACGGGCTATTGCATAGATTGACAACATCGAGAATCTTATAAATGGATTCCTCTAACAAAAGTGTCCTCGCCGTTACTTGGGCCCATGACACAATTTAAATTTTGAAATTTTATGTTCTTTGTCATTTTCTTTCTAGTTTTTAAATATAGTGCAATTTCCCTATGGTAATTTGTTTTTATTTAATCATTCTCATCATATTCTAATATTTGTTTATCTTTGTCTACAGGTGGCATCATTTTTCACACGTCTTCTACAATGGCAGCTCCAAAGATGTTTCAGGAACAATCTTTCCATTCGTTACTGAATTCTCCTACATATGGTCATCTTTTCAAAGACTTCATCACTCGAGTCGGTTGGAACTCCCTTATTCTACACCCGGAGCAGACATACTCCCCATGTTTGGCAACTTATTTTTACGATCATATGGAAGACCTACTTGTTGTACAGGGTTTCCCTTTGAACGGATTTACAATCCGTATTGGTAACACCGACACCCTTTTTACGAGCTAACAATTGCTATGGCTATGGACCTTCCTCCTCTTCAGCCAGACATCCCCATTCAATACATGATTGAACACAACTTTAATGACTATTCTCGGGAAGATTTCGCCGCCCGTTATGGCGATGGCCTTGCCCACGTCAGTGAACGTGCAGAAGCTGGCCGATGGCCAGACATCCTTATTCCACTAGCCAGTGTGACCATGAATGTTGGAACTGCCATGTTATTTATTCTTCTGAACATCATGGGGAATTGGAATTTTTCCACTGCATCAAAGTCAACTTGTAAGACATTCCATGCCCGGGCCCAGCAACATACCGCCTTCGACATCACAAACCTAGTAATTGAGAACATTAAGAGGGCTCGGTCTTTTCGGCAGCACTATATCACCCTGCTAGTTACAACATGTAGGATAGTGAGGACGTACTTCCCACAGTTTGTGGCCACCTTTTAGGACTGGGTAAAGATCGACTCTATATGTCCAACAAACAAGATAATTCGTTCTTTGCGATTTCGGACATGGCGGCGCCCTGCAAGGTATCTAAAGAAAGTTCGTTCCTTCCCTGATGACGATAAAATGATAGCTCATCTGGACACTTTAAAAAAAAGGAAGTGGAGCGAAATCTGGAAAGCTATGATAGATTGGCGTGACGCAAAGGAATGACATTTCTACAGAGACGAAGCAAGGATGGACCATCCCCCAGTTCGTAAATGGGGTAATGTGAGTTGATGTACATATTTGTTTTACGTTTTGATGTGAAATAAATAAATAACCTAATAGTGTGCTAATCTAACAGTGTGCTTTCACTTTTATGATGTATAATATATAGTGTGTTATAATAAATTTTTGTGGAAGATGTCAGCTATATTTTTGCTCAAAGCCTCTCAGGTATATTCTTTCTTCCTCTTGACACTTTGAGGACACAGCATCCGACTGTTTAGGGGTGGTGAGAACCTTTCGCAAAAATTAAGCATGCATAGTTGTATATAGTTTTACTTTATGTCTAAATAAATGTATTTAGTGACAAATTCTTGTTTCCTTTTCTATGATGAAAAATATTTAGAAATCTCACCTTAGCATCAGAATTAGGACTTATTCTTAGAAACTTAATTTAATACATATATAATAGTTTTTAAATCTTTTCATGAGCATTCATGCACTGACTATCATTAAATGTACACGACAATAAGTTTCTGGGACCCACGGTTAAACAACTTAGTTTTCATATCTTGTAAGAATCTAACCAAAAAGCCTCAAAATGTGTGATATGTGAGTAATGACACAAAGGAGTAGTTTTTCCGAATAGAGAAGTTCACACGTCTACTTACCTTGATCACTACCCAAATCCTAGGCGAGAATTTCGTCCTTCTTTGGATCGATATAGCCAAAAATTCACACCTGTAAAATTTTTACCGCTAGTCGCCCCATTGTAAAATTCACAATAGTCTGTTATTTCCTAAAAATTTCTGCCTTGATATATTAGTTATCTCTGATATTATATTATATAGGTAGAAACACATAATAATATTAGTAATAATAATTTATATAGATATATATAAAAATATATACATATATATTTTAGACGTCACACTTAACAGCAAATTTTATCGTAAACTAACGTTTTACAAAACGGGTCATAAAAACGCACCAAAAACGGTCATGAAATCGCATCTAAAAACGGTAAGAAAACGGCAATTTTCTTTCTATAAATAAGTTCAACATATCCTTCACATTCACTCCTCTCATATTCTTCCATCTACACTTCTTATTCTAAAAATCGTTTTTAGTTTCGCTCCAAATTTCAAGCTTCATGGATGCACTAGAAAAGTGGGAGCAGCGGCAAATTGAATAAGCTACTAAAGTCTTCATGCTTGTTTGTTTTATTATAGTAATATTGTTAATGTGGCATATAGTTCTATCTAATATTTAAGTTTGTATTTTATTTCCCGTATCATTATGATGTTTTTCCGCACCTCTGCACGTTTTTACATCTTATTGCAATATTATATTTACATCTTCCTTGTTCTTCTACCTACGCTATCTTTTTACACTAAAAAAAAAGGCACTCTTGTAGTCACATGCCCCATTCTTCTCATCCACAATACATCCACTTTTGCGCCAAATTTTAGAAGATACACGTGGTCTAACTACCCTGTGACACCTCGATTCGTATTTTCTGCATCTTCGGATTGGTGCCTATTTATAACAAGGATAGACACCTCTAAACACCAACTTCCCTTTTTCTTCTAAATTTTCTTCACCGCTCCATCTTTAATGGTTCTCACTCAAATTTTCGTGCCCGAGCAATTTCCAAAACGGTCTTTTTCATCTTTTTTTTGACACAGAAATTTTACGTCGAGGATGGTACCCTATTTTACATCATAAGTAGGCAATTTTTTCCAGAGAATTGGTCCCGTTGTTCTATAAAAACGGTTATTTCCAAAACGTGCAATTCTTTGTCCATGCAAACGGATGCGAGGGTGAATTGACTATGGAAATTATCTCCGAGGTACTTCAAATTCCCATTACAAACCAAGGGGTACACCTTCAGGATTCACCATTCGACAATATTAGGCATCTGATGTTTGCAACTATCCTTTACGGCGAATACAACCGAAAAAACCGTATTGTTTATCAGCGATCCTTGCAAAGAAACCAATTATGTGTGATCCAATGGCTAGCTCATAATGTGCTTGGCACGTCTAAGACTTCCGAAATAGCAAAACCCCTCCTCCATCTACTCTAGGTCTTGCAGAATAACTGCAATGATTTTTGCATTATTAAATTTCTCTATAACGCGATCGCACGTGCCAGGAAATAGGCAGCTCCTTTGCCAACCATTGTGACACTTATCATGATACGTTGGGGTTTTTCTAGTACTTCTCCTAATACACCTATCAGAACAGCTAACATTCTTACCATTCACTAAGTTTGTAGGAACGGTTTCTGGAATCCCGACGTTGCAAAGAACCATGTCGGTGTAGAAACCAACGAAGCTTGTTCCGCTGACAACATCTTCATTAAAAATGCATTATACAACGTATTTAATCCCATGGAAGGCTTTCGTTTAATTCAACAAGGACTGATGACATTATACAAACGTCAGAACATTATCATCACCAGTCTTCTTGAATTTCAGGACCTGCGGACAATATAAGAATAGGAACAAGCACAATTCTTGCACAGCCACAACCAGTTCTTGGCAAATCAAACTCTCATAATGGAGAACCACGCCGAGATTTCCCAGACACAAAGCGAAATGTTGCAACGAGCTGTTGCACGGATTGACGACATCGAGAATCTTATAAATGGATTCCTCTCACAAAAGGATCCTCGCCGTTACTTGGGCCCATGACACAATTTAAATTTTGCAATTTTATATTCTTTGTCATTTTCTATTTAGTTTTTAAATATAGTTCAATTTCCCTATGGTAATTTGTTTTACTTAATCATTCTCATCATATTCTAATATTTGTTTATCTTTGTCTACAAGTGGCATCTTTCTTCACATGTTTTCTACAATGGCAGCTCCAAAGATGATTCCAGAATAATCTTTCCATTCGTTGCTGAATTCTCCTGCATATGGACATTTTTTCCGAGACTTCATCACTCGAGTCGGTTGGAACTCCCTTATTCTACACTCGGAGCAGACATACTCCCCAGGTTTGGCAACTTATTTTTACGATCATATGGAAGGCCTACCTGCTGTACAGGGTTTCCCTTTGAAAGGATTTACAATCCGTATTGGTAACACTCGACACCCCTTTTACGAGCCAACAGTTGCTATGGCTCTGGACCTTCCTCCTCTTCAGCCAGACATCCCCATTCAATACATGATAGAAAACAACTTTAATGACTATTCTCGGGAAGATTTCGCTGCCCGTTATAGCGATGGCCTTGCCCACGTCAGTGAACGTGCAGAAGATGGCTGATGGCCAGACATCACTATTCCACTAGCCAGTATTACCATGAATGTTGGAACTGCCATGTTATTTATTATTCTGAACATCATGGGGGATTGGCATTTTTCCACTGCATCAAAGTCAGCTTGTAAGACATTCTATGCACTGGCCCAGCAACACACCTCCTTCGACTTCACAGACCTAGTAATTGAGAACCTTAAGAGGGCTCGGTCTTTTCGACAGCACTATATCACCTTGCCAGTTACAGCATGCATGGTAGTGAGGACTTACTTCCCATAGTTTGCGGCCATCTTTCAGGACTAGGTAAAGGTCGACTCTATGTGTCCAACAAACAAGATAATTCGTTCTTTGCAATTTTGAATATGGCAGCGCCCTGTAAGGTATCTAAAGAAAGTTCGTTCCTTCCCTGATGATGATAAAATGATAGCTCATCTGGACACTTCAAAGAAGAGGAAGTGGAGTGAAGTCTGGAAAGCTATGATAGATTGGCGTGTGATAAGTGCTTAAAAAGTGCTATTTTACCCTCGATTATGCCTCTTGTTTAGCCATCTTAGTGGACTAATAGTGTTTATAAGTTGTGTTTTAAGATGCTACAGGTGAAAAAGAGAGTTTTGTAGAATATTAGAGAAAATGGGGTAAAACGAAGCAATTCGGAGCATTAAGGATCACATGGGAGGCCCGTGGACAATCATGGAGAAGGCCAAGGAATTGGAGCTGTTAAAGATGCGACTTGGACCTATTTTAAAGTCTATTTGGAAGCCCAAGGCCAAAGGATTCGTTGTTTGGACCAAAGCCCATAAAAAGGATAGAAGGATAGAGCGAAGAGAGAAAATCGGCTTATCGTGCGGGACGATGTATCGGCGTCGCCGGGACGTATTGATTGCGTCTGGGACGATAAATCGAAAGCGTCAGGACGCATTGATTAAGTCTGGGGACGATGAATAATGCGTCGGGACGCATGAATCGATTTTAATATAGCCAATTCTTTCTCAGTTTTGAAGACGAAGTCGGACTCTGGAAGAAGTATATTTGTATTAGGAAACAAATGACGGTTTGGAATGTTTCTAGAGCTCATTGTAACCCCTATAAATAGAGGACCTAAGTGCCTCATGTAATGGGCCAATTCACTTATATTCTTGTCTCCAGAACTTGAGGCAGAGAGAGATTAATAATAAAAGATCGGTTTTAACTAGCTGAGTCTTAATAAATTGGTCTTTCTAGTCTTATGTTCTTCGACTCTTCTTCTTCTCGTTCTTCATGTTCTTCCTTCTTTATGGAAGGCTAATCTTCTCCTTCAAGGGAGGAGATGAAGCCGGTGCTTAAGGTTTAATGATTCTTCTGGTTTATGGTGTTCTTCAATCAGGTTAGTTCTTGATGTTTTTAGTTATTAGTTCCATTGCCCACACCAGGGGATGGAAGTATAGATTAAGGTTTTTATTTATTACAATTGAATATCATGCTAGTTTAGGGTTTTATTTATTGTAATTGAATATTTGCTAGTAATATGCTTTTATTTATTGCAATTGAATATAATGCTAGAATAGAGTTTTATTTATTGTAATTGAATATTATACTATTATTCTCTACTTTTCTTCTAATTGTGTAGTGTTTTAGAGTAAGGGAAGTATTCCTTGTGTTTGCCTTAGATGGTGATTCATTGAATAGCTGCCCAAGCTCACATAAAAGGAAAGAAGATACTAGTAACATGAACATAGGAACAACCTTAAGTAGAGTTAATTGTTTAACGATGTTTCACCCAAAAAGGCATCGACACTCGCTCGATTGCCCGATTGTAGTCTACTTGGAGAACAACATGAAGTAAAAAGTCATTGAATCAAAAGTATTGGTGGATTTGAATCTCTTAAATCTATCTCTCTCATATTCTCTCCCTATTTCCAATTCTTAGCTTTAGTATAAGTTTAGTTAGTTTAGTTTAGTTTAGCATTAGAATCTAAAATCTCTACAATTATAGTTTTTAATCCCTCAAACCCCCTTTCCAGTCCTGTCCTTCATATAAACATACACTTAAAAGTGGAACGATACCCTACTCATCCTTTACTTATTGAGGGATAATTAGGTTTTGATACGCTTCTATTTTGTTCAACGACCATCATCTATCTACAACGACCATACCACATCTCACACACAAAAAGAGGTAGTGTCAATGGCACCGCTGCCGTTTTAAGTTGTCTATGTTTAATGTTTTCTTTCAAGATTAGAATTTTGGATCTTGAGGTAATTTTAGCCGCATCATCCATCCTTTTAAGAAAGAAAGAAGCTTGAAGGACATCTCGAAGACAAGATCTACCATCCAGGTTAGTCGAATCTTCATTCTTTTTATTGCTTTCTTATTATAGTTGCATCATAGTTTAGTTTATTGCTTTCTAGTATAATTGCATTTAGGATCTTTTCAACAATTGAAGTTGTAAGCCAACACAGCGAAATATCAAACTCTAGTGTTTCTTGTCTGAATCTTGACAAACGGACTATCGATGCGTGGGACGTGGTACTTAAGCAATCCAAGTGATTCACCATAGCCCTAGAAGAGACAGCTTTAGACAACGGGCGAGATACTAGCTGCAAAGCCCAACCAAGTTGAAGGAAAGTAGTTTTGCATATTAGTATAATTTAGAATAGTTGCATATTAGTTTAATTGCATTCAAGCATAATAGGATAGTTTTCATCATCTTCGCATGATAGCAAGAATACTAGACATGATTGATATAATGGCCAATTTTAATGATGGAGGTGTTTTGGACACCAATAATCCTGAAGCTATCCCACCCATGCAAGCACAACAAAGGAAGAAGTTGAGCGATTTCTATTCGCCAATCATTGGAGACCCACCCAGCAGTATTGTTTTTCCAGAAATAGAAGCTAACTAGTTTGAGCTTAGAGCATCAATAATCTCTATGCTTCCAAAGTTCAATGGTTCAGACAATGTTCAGCCTTATGTTCACATGAACAAATTTCTATCAGTCCTCAGAACTTTCAAGAACCAGAATATCAGGGATGAGAGTATCAAATTCATTCTGTTCTCACTCTCACTCGAAGGTAAAGCATCTGAATGGTTAACTGCACAACCGATCAATTCAATAGACAACTGGGAGAAGTTGAGAACAAAGTTTATGAACAAGTTCTACCCTGAGGAAAGGCGGATGCCATGCGACAGCAAGCCATCAACAATTTCCAAGGGAAGGTGACTGAAGAATATCATCAAAGCTGGGAGAAATTCAATAATTTGCTAGTCTCATGTCCACATCATGGATACGATAAGAGCACACTTGCTCATTTTTTCTATCAAGGACTCTCGATGATGAACAAGCGGATGATCTGATCCCAATGCACAAAGGCAAGTTTACATCGATGGATGGAGAGGAAGCTTACAACTTTCTCGAGAATTTAGCTGAAGAAACACAACAATGGACTACTAGTAACGAGGATGTCGCTAGCATGGAGGGGGAACCAAAGCAATTTGGTTACCAAGCACATGAACAATCAGATCAAGAACTGAAGTCTACATTGGCCAGCCTGGCCACCAGCATTGAAACTTTGAGTAAGAAATTCAACCAGTTCTCCATGAATCCCTCCAAGATCAACAAGTCTCATGCTAAATCTCTCCCAATCATGCAAGCTAGCCGATACTGTGAAGTTTGTTCAGACACTTCCCATGCAACTCTAGAATGTCCTGGTTACTATCAACATACATCAGTTGGAGAGTACAATATTAACTCATTTCAGAGGCCCAACCAAGGTGGTAATAACTTTCAAGGCAATTATTATAGACAGAACGCTGGACCCCCTGGTTCTCAAGATCAAAGTTATATTCCACAGACAAGTCAAGTTTCACAGTTGGTTCCTCAACAACAATTATACTCTCAGCAGAATTCTAATACAAGTGGAGAGTTAGTGCCTGATCCTAGGAGAAATTATGCCACACCTGCCAACTTGGAGAATGCTATAACTTTGCTTCCACAGAAAAATCAGAAGTTTAAAAGTGTTCTAGAGCTTATTGCACAGTCTCAGCTAATCTCCAGCAATCTCAGGCAAGTCAATGTTCTAGAATGGAGTCTCTAGAGGCTAAGGTCGACAAACTCACCACTGCTTTGCCTGTAAAGACACAAGCCACTCAACCTAGCTTATTGGAACCAATATTGAAGAGTGAAGATGTATGCCACATTGTGACAACTTCTAGTATTGATCACCTCCATGATCATGTTAGCTCAGTTACTACTCTCAGATCAGGATTGAAAATAGACAACAAGGTTGACTTACCTTCTCATGATGACATTGCTACAGAGCAATCGGTCAAGATTTCAAATAAAGTTCAAAAGGAAGTGGGGGAAATCCTTTCCACTCCCATTTGTCAAGATGACCAAGACAAGATATGCAAGAATGGCAAAGAGAAAGAAGAGCAAAAACATGCTGATGTGTTTGTACCGAAGGCACCTTTTCCTATGTTTTTTTTGCTCAAAGCAAAAAGGACAAGCAATTTTTAGAGATGAAGGAAGCATTTGAGAAAGATAACATCAATATCCCCTTTCTCAAAGCGATCAAGCAATTGCCATCATATGCCAAATTCTTGAAGGATGCATGCAACATAAAGAGAAGTACTCATGTTCCAAAGCGAGCGTTTCTAGCTGGACAAACAACATCTATTATCCATCAGCAAGCTCCAGTCAAGCTCAAAGATCTAGGAAGTCCTACAATATCATGCAAGATAGGAGAAAAATTCACGGGTAATGCTCTCTTAGACCTTGGTGCTAGTGTTAATCTCTTGCCATATCATGTGTACCAAGCGTTGGGCCTGGAAAACCTAAAGCCTACACAAGTCAAATTGAAGTTAGCTGACCGCTCTACCAAGATTCCCAGAGGCATAGTTGAGGATGTTCTTGTTCAAGTAGCTGATTTCTACTATCCAGTGGATTTCATTGTAATAGACACCAAGGAGGCCTTTGATAAAATTCCAATTATTCTAGGTCGACCTTTCCTCGTTACCGCAAAAGCTTTGATAAATTGTCACAACGGTGAAATGAAGATCAACTTTGGTAAGATGTCCATGGACATAAATATCTTTCACCTGTTGCATAAGGATTATGATGACACTGAAGGTGGAGAGGTGTACTTCCTTGATAGCATGATACAAGAATTCGTCCCATTCGAAGATACAATTGAGAGTGCTCAATCTACAGAAAACTGTGATGAACCTGAGAACCCCACCATAGAGGCGTTGCTAGCCATGTTCTTAGAATCTATGCAGAAAATTCAGGATTTAAGTGAGCATAATGGAAAATTGACAGAGAGAGTATCATATCTTGAGAAGATGAACTCTACATTTCGGGATGAACAACAAACTTACGCCGGAAAAATGGGTTACTAGAAAATCAGCTTAAAGAAGTTTTGGAAAAACAACGAGAATCTAGAAACCTGAAATGAGTTTTCTAAAGCAGAAAGTGAACCATATTGATAAGGAGAATTGCACTGTTGAAGCTTCTTCTACACCATCATTGTCTGAACAAGAGAAGTATGTGAACCAATCTACTACCCACCCTGAGCGTAGTCAGCCAGACATCCATTATCATCACTGTGGTGGTAAAGGACACATCAGATAGTATTGTCCTGTTAGAAAGAAAGATTTTCATCAATCTTCTATATAGAGGAACATAAGGCCTATCACAAAATCATCAGACCTGAAATAGTTCAAGGTAGAGAAGCAACTTCACCATCAATCTTTCCGACATATCAAGGAGTATTTTTGATGACCCACAAGGTGAGACCTCCTCGCCCTCCAAACATTCGTCAGATTTGGGTGAGAAAATCTGATCTCCTCACTCCAAATTGATAATGCATGATATAAAGTTTTGAGAATCTGACTTTAAAAGACTCACATTACGTCTTAGGGATCTGACGTAAAAAGACCTAAAAATTCGGCATCAATGGTAACATCTTCCCTTTTTCTCATTCATTTCATTGACTTAATTTCTATACATTGAGGACAATGCATATGTTAAGTTGGGGGAGGGTGTACTTGAGAAATGAATTTCGAAAATTAGTTTTCAAAAACAAAAATATTTTTGTTTCTATATCAGTTGCATGAGAAAAATGAATTTTAATGATGAGTCTGGGATATATATTCTATACTGCTTAGTGATGAGTTTGATAGATAGTTGATATTATTGATTTCATTACCGCTTAGACTATTTATTATGCTCGGACATAGTTCTTGTTGATAGAATTCTTTATCAAGGCACCACCATAGTACTTGGTCAGTTTTGTGTACTTTTGTTAGAAGAGAGATTTAAACCCCTAGTAAACTAGAAGTAGAATTTTTAGACTTAGCCCGTGAGACTTGAGCGTTATACCCATTCTTTGGAGAGTTCTTACGAAAAATCCGAGTCATAGTGACTCAACATCTTTCAGTTCTTTATGTCGTTGTAATACAGTCTCATTATTCGTTGATTTGGTTAATCACGAAGTGACATCAACTGAGGAGATAGCCATTAGGTCTTGTAGTCTATTCGAAACAGAGTATCATGCTGATAAGTCAAGTAGTAAACCCATTTAGCCTTTATCCCACCTAGTAGGACCATCATGTTAAACCCTTTTGCGCTTTATAATAAGCCATTTTCTTTCATAAAACCCTCTACCCTTTACCCAACTCCATACAAGGAGTATATCCAAAATCTTTGTCAGCCATACCCATATGTTTCTGAGAATACGAGGGGCACAATGAGGAAGAAAGAGCACAAAAGGAAGATTACAAGGAAATATCAGAGAGATACAATGAAGACCATCATTCTGTTCAAAGTAAAAGAAGCTAGTGAAAAACAAGTATATCTAGTATTAATCAAGGATATACCACTGAGTAAAAAAAAAAAAAAAAAAAAAAAAAAAAAGTTGAACAGAATGGATGGAAAAGCTAAGACAAAGGAAGAATTTTCTCTGCAATACAAAATTTAAAGAAATCTTCCAAAGAAAGAAGCAAAACCCTTAGTATTTTTCATAAACAACCTTAAAATCCTTTTTACCTTTCCTGCAACCAATACCCAATCCAAGTTACAACCCATGGCTTATCACTACAGTATGGTATGAAGTCTAGAATAGGTGAGAAGATGCTAAAGTGAAGGACCCCGACACTTCATATGTGATTGACATTCTTTCCATGAGACTACTTTTATTTAGAAGTTGTTTTTCAAAGTAGTATGTGGGATGTTCATATGCATTATTCTTTTCCCCACATACATGAGGTAAAATAGTAGACCATCTTCTGAGAGATTCTTTTCTAAGAGTATGACCGGTGAGGATTGAAAGTCGAGATTATCTACCTATGGTAAACTAGGGATTCCGTTTCTTGGATATGAGAGTATAGGAGATTAACTAAGTACACACATAAGCCTTGATTGAGAATTTTGTCAATTTTTACTATCTCCCATCATAATCTATGAGTCTTTGCAGCAATGTAGTTAGCAATGGAGAGTGTCTATTGGAGTAAGCACTAAGTAGGTAAGGAATTTCTCTCTTTGAAAAATATCATCATTCTTGAACATGTTATTGATTGATTTTGTGGGTATATCACCTGAAAACCCTCACGAGACTATAACTCGTCCTTTTTGGGGAACATAAAGGTTTAAAGCCTTGTTGCATATGGTAAATGCAATCGCGATGCCTGGGAAAATGAGTTAGGATTTTATTTTTGTTATTAGGATGTGATTTTGATCACTTATCTATTTTTTTATCTTATTTGCTAAGAGACTAGCAAAAGGCTAGTTGGGAGTTGTGATAAGTGCTCAAAAAGTGCTATTTAACCCTCGATTATGCCTATTGTTTAGCCATCTTAGTGGACTAATAGTGTTTATAAGTTGTGTTTTAAGATGCTACAGGTGAAAAAGAGAGTTTTGTAGAATATTAGAGAAAATGGGGTAAAACCAAGCAATTCGGAGCATTAAGGATCACATGGGAGGCCCGTGGACAATCATGGAGAAGGCCAAGGAATTGGAGCTGTTAAAGATGCGACTTGGACCTATTTTAAAGTCTATTTGGAAGCCCAAGGCCAAAGGATTCGTTGTTTGGACCAAAGCCATAAAAAGGATAGAAGGATAGGCGGAGAGAGAGAAAATCGGCTTATCGTGCAGGGACGATGTATCGAAGGCCCGAGGCGTATTGATTGCGTCTGGGGCACGATAAATCGAAGCGTCCAGACGCATTGATTAAGTCTGGGACGATGAATAATGCGCCCGACGCATGAATCGACATTATAGCCAATTTTTTCGGTTTTGAAGGCGAAGTCGGACTCTGGAAGAAGTATATTTGTATTAGGAAACAAATGACGGTTTGGAATGCTTCTAGAGCTCATTGTAACCCCTATAAATAGAGGACCTAAGTGCCTCATGTAATGGGCCAATTCACTTATATTCTTGTCTCGAACTTGAGGAGAGAGAGATTAATAATAAAAGATCGGTTTTAACTAGGAAGTCTTAATAAATTGGTCTTTCTAGTCTTATGTTCTTCGACTCTTCTTCTTCTCGTTCTTCATGTTCTTCCTTCTTTATGGAAGGCTAATCTTCTCCTTCAAGGGAGGAGATGAAGCCGGTGCTTAAGGTTTAATGATTCTTCTGGTTTATGGTGTTCTTCAATCAGGTTAGTTCTTTATGTTTTTAGTTATTAGTTCCATTGCCCACACCAGGGGATGGAAGTATAGATTAAGGTTTTTATTTATTACAATTGAATATCATGCTAGTTTAGGGTTTTATTTATTGCAATTGAATATTTGCTAGTAATATGCTTTTATTTATTGCAATTGAATATAATGCTAGAATAGAGTTTTATTTATTGTAATTGAATATTATACTATTATTCTCTACTTTTCTTCTAATTGTGTAGTGTTTTAGAGTAAGGGAAGTATTCCTTGTGTTTGCCTTAGATGGTGATTCATTGAATAGCTGCCCAAGCTCACATAAAAGGAAAGAAGATACTAGTAACATGAACATAGGAACAACCTTAAGTAGAGTTAATTGTTTAACGACGTTTCACCCAAAAAGGCATCGGCACTCGCTCGATTGCCCGATTGTAGTCTACTTGGAGAACAACATGAAGCAAAAAGTCATTGAATCAAAAGCATTGGTGGATTTGAATCTCTTGAATCTATCTCTCTCATATTCTCTCCCTATTTCCAATTCTTAGCTTTAGTATAAGTTTAGTTAGTTTAGTTTAGTTTAGCATTAGAATCTAAAATCTCTACAATTATAGTTTTTAATCCCTCAAACCCCCTTTCCAGTCCTGTCCTTCATATAAACATACACTTAAAAGTGGAACGATACCCTACTCATCCTTTACTTATTGAGGGATAATTAGGTTTTGATACGCTTCTATTTTGTTCAACGACCATCATCTATCTACAACGACCATACCACATCTCACACACAAAAAGAGGCAGTGTCAGCGTGACGTAAAGGAATGACATTTCTACAGAGACGAAGCAAGGATGGACCATCCCCCAGTTTGTAATTGGGGCAATGTGAGTTGATGTACATATTTGTTTTACATTTTGATGTGAAATAAATAAATAACCTAACAGTGTGCTTTCACTTTTATGATGTATAATATATAGTGTGTTACAATAAATTTCTGTGGAAGATGCCAGCTATATTTTTGCTCAAAGCCTCTCAGGTATACTCTTTCTTCCTCTTAACACTTTGAGGACACAGCGTCCGACTGTTTGGGGGTGGTGAGAACCTTTTGCAAAAATTAAGCATGCATTGTTGTATATAGTTTTACTTTATGTCTAAATAAACGTATTTAGTGACGAATTCTCGTTTCCTTTTCTGTGATGAAAAATATTTAAATCTCACCCTAGCATCAAAATTAGGACTTGTTCTTATAAACTTAATTTAATACGTATACAATAGTTTTTACATCTTTTCATGAGCATTCATGCACTAACTATCATTAAATATACACAGCAGTAAGTTTCTGGGACCCACGGTTAGGCAACTTAGATTTCATATCTTGTAAGAATCTAACCAAAAAAGCCTCAAAATGTGTGATATGTGAGTAATGACAGTAATGACATAGAAGAAAGCAGAATTTAGTTTTTCCTAATAGCCAAAAATTCACACATGTAATATATATATATATATATATATATATATATATATATATATATATATATATCTTGGGACCCACGGTTAGGCAACTTAGATTTCATATCCTGTAAGAATCTAACCAAAAAAGCCTCAAAATGTGTGATATGTGAGTAATGACATAGAAGAGTAGTTTTTCCTAATAGAGAAGTTCACACGTCTCTTTGGATCGATATTTAGGCCTTCTTTGGATCGATATAGCCAAAAATTCACCAAAAATATATATATATATATATATATATATATATATATATATATATATATATATATATATATATATATATATACCGCTAGTCACCCCATTGAACCTTTCATTAACCCTTTCTATTCTACCAAAAAAATTCATTACCCATCTATTAACCACAAATAAATAAGCCTACCTAGATGATGAGTATAAGAAATAGGATGAAGTGCGGAAAAATGAAGAGAAAAACTTGTCACAAATCAAAATCAGTTACCAGCTTCAGAAGAAAAGAAAAAGAAAAATAGAAATATGTTTCCAAAAATCAAAAGAAATATCAAAGGTAGAATTTCCCCCAAATCAAATAAAAAAGGGAATACAAAAGCTTAACAAAGCCAAGTATGGAAACCCATGTTAGAAGCAGGAAAGAAAATAAGGATTTCTCTAGTATAAATATCTTGAAGACCTTATTCTCTCATACTTATCATTTTTGAATTTTCCATACCAGTTTCTTCTACACTACCACCTAAGCCCGATAAAACCTAATAAATACCTCTAGCTCAATTACGAGTAGGGTGGTATGATAATAAGTAGTAGATGTGACTTCTCAACCTTGGCTCCTCTGACTGTCATTGAGTATGTGAGGAAATGTGTGTGCCCATCACAAGCCTTTGGAGTTAGCAAAACTTGAGTGGAAAAATAAGAGAGAAATTGTGTTTCGACACATACCGGTGAGAACCTACTTAAGAACACTATCTAAAGGATCCAAAAACGGCCCTGCTCGTACATTTCATTATAAAATCACTGCATGCATGCTCATATGTAGATGTTTTGATTATTGTATGTATATTAACTTGAATTTCGAAAGAATTAAATCCTTGTTTCCCCCCTAGCGAGATATATAGATATCTGAGATTAATTAAGGAAACAAGCCTTTGTTGCTGAGTCGTTGTAGTATAAATAAAGTTTGTGAGTATCTTCTCTAGAAAACTCTCACGAGGCTATAACTCGTCCACTAGGGAATTCCTAGTGGTTCAAGGCCTTGTTGCATACGGTCAATGCAACCGCACTCTACGAAATGAGACTTAGCTTAGGACAACACATTTTTGGTCACTTATCATTTTAATGTCTCTTCTTAATTTGCTTGAGCACAATAAAAGTTTTGTTTGGGGGTGGTGTGATAAGCACCCAAAACTGTAATATTAAACCCTGAGAGACATTGCATTTTGTTCAATTATGTGTTTAATAATCATGTAATAATTATATTTTCGTACTTTTGCAGGTTTCTGCAGTTAACATGAATATAATGATAAAACATACATCGAAGTACGGGAATACTGAAATATTTGAAGTCTTTCCACTCAGCCCCAGTGAAGCCTAACAAAGCCTGACTAGAACCGAAGTTTCCAAAGGAAAAAAAAACTAGTGCAGAACGGGTCCACATATAAAGAAGCAGCAAACTTTCAAAGCTCACATCTTATAAATCTGGACGCCGACGTTGGCTAGTGAACTGCCAGAGCGACCAGGGCAACGAACTCTACATAAAGACATAAAATTGTAAAAAATGCCAAAATTGGCGCCGCCACTGGACACACTAAGTGGAACCACTCTGCGGGCCCAAAAGGCATGACGAGCCAGCATATGCAGGTGGCAAATGATGGTCACAATTTTGTGCCACCTTGCAGAAAGAGAAGCCACGTACCAATTCAAAGTTTGAATTGAATTTGGCATAAGGACAAAAATGAAAACATAGGATACAAAAGACAAAGCATCAAATTAATTCACATGAAGACAAAACTTTGTTATTCAAAGTTTTGAATGTCTCAATTTGAGAAACGGACGAAACCCAATTAAAGGCTTCACGAGAGACCAGCCTATATATATGTAAGGGAGGTCTTCAAAGCCCAAAAGGCATGACGAGCCAGCATATGCAGGTGGCAAATGATGGTCACAATTTTGTGCCACCTTGCAGAAAGAGAAGACACGTACCAATTCAAAGTTTGAATTGAATTTGGCATAAGGACAAAAATGAAAACATAGGATACAAAAGACAAAGCATCAAATTAATTCACATGAAGACAAAACTTTGTTATTCAAAGTTTTGAATGTCTCAATTTGAGAAACGGACGAAACCCAATTAAAGGCTTCACGAGAGACCAGCCTATATATATGTAAGGGAGGTCTTCAATATTTCCCCTTCAGCATTTTATGCTTTAGCATTTGTTCATTAGTTTGTTAGCTTAAGTTATCGTCTGTAGTTTCTGTTGGATTTTATCGATATCTTATGCATGATTCCTATGATATATACAATTACGTTATACCACATGCATAAAATAGCGCAGCGGAAACAGAAGATCGTACCTTGGTCACAGCTTTCAATTTGAAGTTCCAAGCTTTGATCTACAGGAGAAGATGTTCTTGACACACTCAAGATCTTCTTCTTCTTAACTTTGCTTGAGTCAAGTTCCAACCACGAACGGGAAGCAACCTTTTGTTTCACGAACCAAGAACCAAGAACTGACAATGGCTAGGGAGGATACCACCTATGGAATCTCCACAAATTATCGGGCTTCTACTTTAGAAAATGTTGGAGGCTGCCATTAAAAGGAGAGAGCTTTTCTTGTTGTTCGGATGATTAATATGTGAGAGGTGGGGGTCTATTTATAGAGGTTCCCACCTCCTCAATATTGGATAGGATAGAGTCCTATACTCATCTAATATCGGATAGGATAGGATAGAGTTATATACTCATCTAATATCTAATATCGGGAGGAGAGTCCTATACTCATCTAATATCAGATAGGATAGAGTTATATACTCATCTAATATCTGATAGGATAGAGTCCTATACTCATCTAATATCAGATAGGATAGAGTTATATACTCATCTAATATCTGATAGGATAGAGTCCTATACTCATCTAATATCAGATAGGATAGAGTCCTATACTCAGTGGTTTATCCTTATCTTGGTGGGCGTCTATCCAACCTTTATTTCCAACATCTCCCACTCGCCCACAACGGCGAAGAAGGTTTCTAAGAGAAGCATTTAAGTAGAATGCTTAGCCATTTGTGTGTCTCACACGGCAAATGGTTCGTGTGACCCTAGCACACGTATCATGATATCTGTGAAGTAGCAAGTCGCAATGAAAAGCACGACACAGTGATCTACCATGAAAGTGATCTTAAAGAAGATGAATCCGAAAACCTAATATCCGGAGAGTGTGTATACCCCAAGATCTGTTTGTTTCATCACTTTGACAAATAGCACTCATCCCTATGAGTCCACACCATAAAGTCAAAAACGTATCACATGATTCACAATTATCATCAATTGTCCTGGCCAGGTAGAATCCCAGTGATTGTGTGATAAACCTTCAGTTCTTTTACCCTTTTGCACGCAAGTCATTATCGTCAGAGTTCTACCAACTTCCCAAGATGCATCGGTCGGCCTTTTAGTAAGAGCTTGTGGGGAGCAAACCAAAGTTACGAGTAGTCCTCTTATTTTCTTGACAAGGTCAAAAGTTCAAGGAGGGTACCATTCGATATGTTTTAAACAAAAAATATATCAATAGAGCTCACATAGCAAGAATTTTAGGGATATTTCTTTTCTTGCTCTCGGGTGGTCAACTATACATATGTTGTGTGAAAACATGTCATGGCAAGAGTATCTAATTTGTTTACTCAACAATAGATATCTGTATGTCCACTCATACCATGCAAGTGTTGTCATCCCTAATGACAATTCAAAGGATACTATGCTCCCACTTGGCAACAACCCGTTTGTAGGTTTAGGCGAGAATCTTCCCCTATGAAGCCTGTTTCTTCTTATCCAATTATAAGAAGGGGCATGACTCGACACTAGGTCCACCCTTCCTATAAGGTTTAGTGACTTGTCAAGCTAAACTCCCACTGTTTAAAATGGAAGTGATTTGTTCATGTGAGTGAACCAACCAACGCCTTGACATACATATGAGATGATAAGCGATTATAATGAGAATGCAATCGATCTGGAAAGAATGCACTTTTATTCATTAAACCATCAAAGTGTTCTTAACATAATCACATCCTCTTTAACCCAAGCATTTTTACATGTGCAAGGAAGAGTTCCTTTGGAATAGGTTTGGTCGGTGGATCCAAGAACCATCCGATCAGTGGATATATGTTGTAGAACCACTTTCTTTTTCAGTATCATTTGTCGTACGTAGTGGTATTTTAACTCTATATGCTTGGTTCTTCCATGGTACTTTGGATCTTTAGCATATGCAAGAGCGACCATCTTTGTCGATCCGGATATGAACTGGTTCAAGACTCTTGAGAACAACGACAAGTGTTTGATGAATCGTCGAGCCACCGCGACCTCACGTGTGGCGAGCAACATGCAATATACTTTCGGCTTCCATAGTTGAAAGTGCTATGGAAGTTTGCTTTCTCTTTGCTCGAGGATATAGCACCTCCATTCATTATGTAGGTATATCCCGAAGTTGACTTCCTCTCATCAAGGTCTCGGCCGGTCAAATTCGGCATCGAATTACCCAATCGACTTAAGATCTTTCCCTTGGTAGACAAGTGAGTAGTCCACGGTGCCTTTTAGATACCTCATTATCTTCTTGATGACCTTCCGATTAATGCGACCCGGGATTTGTTTGGAACCTTGATACTAACCCAACTGCATAGCGGATGTCCGGCCTTGTACACAACATTGCATACATAAGGCTTCCATCAAGCGGCTTTGAGTATGGTACATTTTTCATAGCCCGAGTTCAAGTAGGATTCTTGGGAGACATTTTAGAACTCAAAGACTCTCCTAGACTTCTTGGGAGATCCACTTGCTTACAATCGGTCATGTTGAATCTTTCCAAAACCTTCTTGATATATGTCTCCCGAGACAAAAGATAACAAAGCGTTTGGGCGATCACGAAGTTATTTTAACTCCTAAGACATAACTTGCTTCACCCATGTCCTTCATTTTGAAGTTTAATGACAACCACTCCTTAGTGGAATTTATCAATGCCTTATTGTTACATGCTAACAAAATGTCATCCACATATAGAGATAGAATCACAAAACCATTTTTAGATGTCTTGACATATACCTTAATGGTCCTCATTTACCATTTCGAATTTGTCTTGAAGCATTGCTTCATGGAATCTCAGATTCCACTGTCTAGAGGCCTGTTTTTAAACCATATATGGATCTGTTCGGTTTACACACTTTTTGTGTTCGACCCTTGATTGAAAAACCGATTGGGTTGATCCATATAGATTTCCTCTTGTAATTCTCCATTGAGAAAAGCAGTTTTGACATCCATCCGGTAAAGCTCTAAATCTAAATGGGCAACCATTGACAAAGAGGAGACGTATGGAGGCAAATCTCACTACTGGTGAGAAGGTGTCCTCATAGTCTATTCCTTCTTTTTGGGTGTAACCTTTTGCAACAAGCCTAGCTTTGAATTTGTCTATGTTCCCTTCCGCATTTTTCTTGATCTTGAGAACCCACTTGTTCCCAATAGATCTCCTGTTTGGAGGTAGATCAACTAAGTCCCATACTTTGTTTTTCTTCATCGACTCAATTCTTCCTTCATAGCTTCCATCCACTTACTTGTATTGGACCCGAAATAGCCTCCTTGAACGCGTTTTAGGTTCATCAGATATTTCTGTAAGTGCATTGGTCATATTTATCTCCCCTTCAATCTCAAACCGACGTTTGGGGATATGGCCTCTAACACTCTTACGAGGTTGGGATTGATCAATCATTTGACCAATGCCATTGTTACTAGAATCAGGGTTGATGAAAGTTTCATCTTCGCCTTGTTCATCAGCAGTTATAAGGTTATCAACCCGTAAAGTTGTATATCCTTATCAACCTCACCCCTCATTGGGTATTGATCCTCTAAGAATCGGCGTTACGTGCTTCTATTTACGTGACATGCCCTTGAGTATCCTCCCCTAGGAAGACATACCCCTTAGAAGTCTCAATCAGATCTTATAAAGATACACTTCTTTCCAGGAGCACTCAACTTTCCAAATTCTCGATTTTGAGAAGTGACAAAGGCCGCAGACACCCCCATGGTCTAAAGTAGTTCAAAAGCGGGTTGTCTACCAGTCCATAGTTCATAGGGTGTTTTGTCAACAGTTTTGAAGGAACTAGGTTAAGTAATGTGCAGCCGTTAACAATGCATCACCCCAAAATGAGATAGGCAAGTTAGCCCGAGCCATCATAGATCTAACCATGTCCAGCAGGGGTTCTATTCCTTCTCTCGAGACACCATTCTCTTTGAGGGGTATAAGGAATAGTTAGTCTGTCTAGCTATACCCTTATTTTCACGCGAGTTCCTTAAACTCATGAAAAGATATCACGTCCCCCATGGGTCAGTTCTTAAGGCCTTTATTGTCCTATCAAGTTGATTCTCAACTAAGTTCTTGTACTTTTTAAAATAGTCCAAGGCGTCGATTTGTGAGACATCAAGTACACGGTCCCATGCGTGTATAGTCATCTGTGAAGGTAATGAAATACAAAGCCCCATGCCTTTCTTTGTTACATTCATTTGGTCCCACGGATGTCCGAGTGAATAAGTTGTAAAGGATAAGTTGCCCTTTGGGCTTTCCCAAAAGGTTTCTTGGTGGCTTTTCCAAAGAAGACAACTTTCACAGGTTTCCATTTTAACAGAGGTTAAGTTACCTAATAACCCTCCCCCTTGCTAAGCGGTCTATCCTATTGTGTCCAATATGTCCTAGTCTAGCATGCCACAATTGGCAACCAACCATTTTAGACATAAAACTTCAGTTTGTGCTAAGTGTAATGTCATAAAAGAATTCATTAAATAAGCATGACCTATCAAACTATATTTAAAGATATCTCAAGCGAAGTTCGGGAAAAATTAAACACATAGGATTCTTGAAGTAATTTCAAACCGATAAAAGATTTCTCCTAATTGAGGGTACAAAGAGTACTTCTTCAATAAGGATGGATCTCCCACTCGCATAAAATCCAACCTACAAGTGCCGTGCCCAAAACATCAAGCAACACTTTGGTTTCCCATGTGGACTCTCCGAAGTTCCTTGTGGAAGTTTTCAGAAATCTTCAAATAGGGACCTATCCGGCTTATGTGGTGCATCGTGCTGAATCTACAATCCAATATTGTGATGAATCGAGAAAGATGACAAGATACTTATCACATTGACGATACTTAAAGTAAAACTCACCGGGGAGAAGGACATGCCCTAGCATAGTGTCCCATCGATGACAACGGAAGCATTCAACACTAGTCATGTCTATCGACTTCCTAGGTTTCTTTTTTTTGTGGGTTAGGCTTGGCCTTTTCCTTGCCTTTCCTTTTCCACTTTTCTTGTTCCAAGGAGCCTTCCTCTTTTTGGAGTTGACAACATTTGCTTCGGTTTGAACAACGGGCTTTTCATTGAGAAGCCTTTGTTCCTCAAGCTCACATTTCCTTTGCTTTGTGCAAAGTTTGTGATCTTGTCGTCATCGTCAAGATAAGGCGAAATTGTTCCCAAGTTTTAGGTAAAGACCTAATGACAGCTTGAATTTCTTTGTTCATTTGCCGGGGACTGCCCCGCTTGGGCTAACTTCAAGAACCATGTTTCTCATCACCGTGCAATGTTGTGTCATAGAGGTATGGGGGGCTTGATAAATTTGTCAAAGCTCATTTGTAGCCTCCTCTCAATGCAGTGAGTCGTACCCCAAGGTCCTTTTACTGCTTCCCATAGCTCTTTTGCCGATCCAAGGCCATCATACCGCATCATGAAGTCATTCCTCATGGTGCCAAGTATGGCAATTCGGGCAACATTATCTTTGCTTGTATACTCATTATACTTTTTAAGTCTGGCCGAATATAATAAGCTTGTGTTAATCCCCGGTGATGGGTAGGTTCTCATTGTCTTAGTTATTACATCAATGACCTTCCTATGCGCCGAATTAGCCTAACTTTCCTAGACCAAAGTTAAGTAATTCTTATCGTTTAACAAGTCCTTTTCAGGTAGCATCGTAAACGGGGATTTTCCATCGGGTGCCATTCTATCAAGTTTGAATTCCAAAAATAAGATACTACGAATAAGAATCATCTCTTAAATTTAAATCTAAGTAATCCACATTTTCACATATGAGATGATCATGATAATCTACTAGCATGATTCTAGCCATTAAATAAAATCAATGCATTTGACTATCAATAACATAGAATATGCAAAAAATCTACTACTTAAATTTCCATTTCATAAAATTGTTTCTACAAAAAAAAAGAGTTTCCTATCTTTCAAAAAACAATGTAGAACTAAACAGAGCTAGTCAACCATGAACATAGAAGCTTCCTGGGTGCCCAGGGGAGTCATCCTCATCCTCACAGTCACTATCAGCCATTCGAAAATTACTAGCCACTTCCTCTGTTTCCCCGTGAGGTGGGAAAATAAACCCTGATGACACATCATATGGATTTGGTTCCTTAGCATCGTCCCATAATCGATGTAGGAGAGATTTAAGTGGTCGAGCCTCATTCCTATCTTGAATAGGATTTGGGGCTCTTTGGTGTATATTCTGGTGATGGTGGCTCTGTCTCTATCTTATCAGATTTCAAGACAGTAGGCTTCAAAGTTCTCCTATATTGCTTTGCAGTCATGCGTTTCTTGGAAGCCCGTCTCCCAAGATCTGGTTCAGTTTTCCTACAAGTTTCGGGTCTATGTGACTTAGGCATTGTGCCTTAGTTTTCATATGACCGTTGATAGAAAACAAACAATTTTATATTCATGCAATAGTAAAATCCAGATTCAAATAATTCTTGCATGGTAAAAATAAACATCCTAATGTCAATTTTTAATTGTGGAAAAATACATGTGAAAAAAAAAAAATCCTAAAATTTATAGAGAAATAATCTTTAAATAAATTTCCATGTAAAAATTTCAAAGAAAAAAATTTCCTAGAAAAAAAATTTCCACTAATTATTTCCCATAAATAATTTATTTTACAAAAAAAATTAAGCAATATCTAATTAATTTTAAACAACCTAATTATTTAAAAATTAATTAAAATATTTTGAAAAAAACGCATTTTTTTCAAAAATTGTAGATCACAAGATCAAAACCACAAACAAAAGCATGCAAACCATGGAAAACTCGCTCGATGCCAATGTTGGATTTTATCGATATCTTATGCATGATTCCTATGATATATACAATTACGTTATACCACATGCATAAAATAGCAAAGAAATGAAATGAAAGATCGTACCTTGGTCACGACTTTCAATTTGAAGTTCCAAGCTTTGATCTATTGGAGAAGATGTTCTTGACACACTCAAGATCTTCTTCTTCTTAACTTTGCTTGAGTCAAGTTCAACCACTTAGCGGGGAAGCAACCTTTTGTTTCACGAACCAAGAACCAAGAACCGACAAATGGCTAGGGAGGATACCACCTATGGAATCTCCACAAATCGGGCTTCTACTTTAGAAAATGTTGGAGGCTGCCATTAAAAAGAGAGAGCTTTTCTTGTTGTTCGGATGATTAATATGTGAGAGGTGGGGGTCTATTTATAGAGGTTCCCACCTCCTCAATATTGGATAGGATAGAGTCCTATACTCATCTAATATCGATAGGATAGAGTTATATACTCATCTAATATCGATAGGATAGAGTCCTATACTCATCTAATATCGGATAGGATAGAGTTATATACTCATCTAATATCTGATAGGATAGAGTCCTATACTCATCTAATATCAGATAGGATAGAGTTATATACTCATCTAATATCTGATAGGATAGAGTCCTATACTCATCTAATATCAGATAGGATAGAGTTATATACTCATCTAATATCTGATAGGATAGAGTCCTATACTCATCTAATATCAGATAGGATAGAGTCCTATACTCAGTGGTTTATCCTTATCTTGGTGGGTGTCTATCCAACCTTTATTTCCAACAGTTTCATTCCAGCACTTTACATTCTGTCATTTTCTCTTCCAGCAGCTTCAATACTATAAGTTATTTCTTCTTAATTAAAGTCATTTCTTTTCAAGTTTAATTCATGTCCTGCATTTACTTCTTTATTGTATACAGCAAGTTTAATTATTCCTCCAATGACCATGAGCTAATCGCCCCCCTCAGGGGGTGGGTTATGTTGCTCGTGTGAGAATCCGGATTGACTCTTTAATATTCTAGAATCACTGCTTAGGAATTAGGTGTAGATTAGATATTCTGTCCCAAAATGACTAAGACTGTACAAATTTGGAATACTGATGCTCCTGAACAGTCTCGCGAGAGACCCAAAATGTCTCGCGACGATGCTCTGGTGTCAGACAGATCTCCAATTTGTCCATCTGATGTAGAATCGAACCAGGAGCTGAAATGATATTCCAGCGATGAAATATTAGTTGAACTCCTTATGCTAGTACGATGCGACTCAGAGATGTGCGCGTTTCGCTAGGGATCGATACTCGACGTCGTCTCGGGTTTGTCTATGAACTCGAGACGAATTAAAGCTATAGTGATGTGATAATATAAACTGTTAAAAAATGATTCTTGCATGAGTATGATTAACCCTTTCTCTGTTTCTCTATCTTTGTTTATTTACGTTGAAATCACCGTTAGTAATTTACATTATTTACCTTACAGTTGATTTACTTAAACCAACTAAAAAACCTAAAATCCTACTTACCAAAAGTTGTAAATCCAGTTGTACACCTTGTCGAGCCCTAAGGTTTGGACGATCTCTTACTCGACCTATCCTACCAAACCCACGTGAGTAAGGTAACTTGACTAAACGGACGACTATACGGACTTTGGACTTCGGACTTTGGACTTTGGACTTTGGACTTTGGACTTTGGACTTCGGACTTCAGACTTGGACTTCGGACTGTCGACCTCGGACTTAAGTATAAAAACCAAAAACGTGAAAATTAACGTTTTATCACCTTTCTATGGCCATTTCTCTTGAGTCAAAATCACTTTAGTCAAATAAGATGTACGTTGCTTCTTTTGTGAGCTAAGAGTTGGGGACAGTACGCTCTCGAGCAAAGAATGAACGGCTAAAGCAAAGAAAGGGAATAACGGCTAAAGCCTTGGCTTTCAGAAGGATTATTTCTTAGTTCAGCTTTGCTCGGGCTCAGCTACTGGACCTATATCAGTTTGAGAGAGTAGTTTTGTCAGGCGAGTTTCATTCCATGTAGGCAGTCTTATTTATGGCCAACGAATCCCTTGCTTGTTTGGTGGTTGCAATTGTCTTAGGTGTCAATGGTAAGTAGGAAGAGTAGTGTATGGGTGGGCTCACCAGGCCTGGACAGATATCCCTTTTCTAGTGTAGTTCCGACCTGCTAGCGTAGGCGGATAAGCAACCATAGTGCTCTAGTTCAAGTCGAGGCAGATAGGGAAAGTGTAAACGAGAAGGGGAGAGCTCAAAGGCGGGATCTGATCTTCAAAATGGAAATGCCAAATAGCCTTAGGCGACTTTAGGTTAATTAAGATGGCCATTTCCCACTATCTGATGAGGCCTGAAGGTTCAAAATCTAGTTATGTTTGCCGTTCTTTTTCAAGAGACAACACACTAGGACTCTTGGAGTAGTGATCCGGTTAAAGAAAAGAGGTTGGTGAACCATCTCACATTTTTGTTCCTGACCGGATGTAGGATGGCTTCTTGACGTTGCCCCGTACCTTCTTTGAGAATCAAGATTGTTGAGTGCATCTGTTCCTAAGTTAGCAGGGTGTAAAAGCTCTTTTGCCCCGAATTCCGTTCAGTCATTAAGGAAGGAGCATGAACCATTAATGTCAGTAGGGGAGTCAAGAATGGAAGGGGTAACCACTGCAAGTAAGGCAAGCCTGCCTAGTGTAGTACGACTTGAACTGTAACCCCCGATTGCTAGTGGTTAGCAGACTCGTAATTGATAGTTTCTTATGAATGGAGATGGCTATGGGGCCTACCTATGACTGATTTCCCTTACAGGTCCGAAAGGCATCAGATGCCTGGGCACATATCTGCCTCTGGTGATGGGACATATGGATCGAATGCATCATAGGGGTCAATGGAAGCTGGTGGGGATTAATATGGAGATAGCTTCGAGCCTTCACTGAACGACCTGAATACCAATCAAGACTAGGGGAGGTGGCCTCATATCCCGTCCCTGTGAAGTACTGAAAATGGCTTTGGCAGTGCCTATGAATGTATTTCAAGTGCCGCGTGACAGGACCTGTAAGGAGAAGAATGTTAACTGAATTTCATTCTAAGCTACTTGGATGTTACTACTTTTATGGACTGGTAAGAGTCTAGCCAAACCCACAATATTCCATGTGACTGGTCTTTGTTTCTTTAGAAAGGCCACTACTCTTGTAAAACCCTCAAGAAAGAGAGCAACGCAACATCCTATTGTTCAAGTGAATTGGTGATGTATTTAGAAAGGAAAATGGACATATAGCTGCACAGTAAAATTGATAGTAATATATTCATTATTTTCAATGAATACAATATTTTGAGGAATGCTAGCAGACAACTCATGTTGTGAGTTGCATATCTTCAGTCTGCACATTTTCTTGGGATCAAACTCTAATTACATCCTTAGGCAAAAAGTGAATCCCAACATAGGAAGTGTCTTTTTATGCTTAGCATGTATGATGACCTCACAAACTTTATCTTCTGTTAGCCCTCTAATAGGATATTGAAACCCTAGTCGGATGAATAGAAGTAGAAACATTTGTCAGTCCAACACTTGAACAGTGGTACACGCAAGGCAGAAAAACAACAGTAACTTATGCTGTTGTATGATTTTTCTGAGTAGTACTATGCTTGCAACTTAAAGCACCAAATGGTTTTCCTTTCTGACTCTTGCCAAAGATGTTTTAGGGTGTACTGGACTGAAATATGTGACGAGGCTTGAACTGCAGATAGTACATGTATATGAACATTTGCAAGTATAATGTCAGTCCCTTAAGCTTTCTTCGTTTATTACAGATGTTGTTGGTGGATATTTTTTTATTGTCAGCTTAAATTCTTTTTATTTATTTTTTCTCTATGGTGTTAGAAGATTCGATTTTTTTCAAATTATCCTTTTATGACATAAAGGAACTTACCTTTTCTGGCAATGGATCCAAAGACTGTTGCTGAGGGTTTGCAGCCAATGAATGCACTTTTCAAGCAGTAAGCTGCTCTTTTGTGTACCTAATTGGGTTCTTGTGGTGTGTTGTTTGGCTATTCTATATGTTTCTTTCCTACGAGGTTGCTGTATGGAATTTCTCACAAAAGTTTTCATAGTGATGTAACTTGCATGCCTGTTAGATTGTCTTCATAGGTTTGATTATAGTTAAAAAATCTGTAATGGTACAAACTTTTGAAGGGTTGAGAAATCGAGTTTTCACCCAAATTCACAAAATCTAGCCAAATTGTGGGTATGTTGAATTTTGTAGGATAGGTGACTTTAAGGTTTGGTTTCAATTTGCAATGGTATGAATTGTTTTTGGATGTCTGTTTCCTATATGTTTTGGTCATTGTGATGTTTCTAGTTAGTGAAGATTAGTTGTTGAGTTTGTATCATGTCTTAGATTGAATAAATGATATAGTAAGTAATCATCTCTATATTCATTATTCTTTGTGAATAACCTATATTAACTTCATTGTTTTTTCTTATTTACTTTGGAAATACAACAATCACCAGTTCATGAAGACTCCCGCAATATCCAACCTCAATCTACAACTTGTCACTTGAAGAGTTTCATAACAAAGACTGTGGTTGCACTTGGAGAAGTCTACACCTATTTAATGACACCTCCAAGTTCGTATAATATCCGAATCGATGAGATACTTGATGATTTTGCACCGTTGTATGAAGAAGATGGAAGACTTAGAGATATCATGCTTGGTGACATGATTACTTGGCCAAAAAATTACGTGGTTTTTCATTGATCGATGAAGCTTTTAAATCGACAAAAACTTATCTTCTTTTGGCGTGCCTTGTAAATCCTAGTACATAGTTGTTTTTTGGTCTTTGGATAGTGTTTCTAGCTAGCTGTTAAATACTTGAGCAACAAGATCAAGTTCAAATATTTTGGTAATTTGTCAGACTTCAAGTTTTATAGTATATGGTACTGCAATGTAAACATTTTGGATGGAATGATAAATATAAAGATGTTTTGGTACTTAAGTTTGATTATGGTTTCTTAATTATAGTGCAATTTGAATTTAAATTATTTGGGTAGCCAATTATATTGAAGCAGCAGGTGGATCTGATAAATTAGATTTTCAAATACTCTACTGTCATTAGCCGTCTGCAATAAGGAATTGAAACTATTCAGTTTTGTGTTTTGATCGAGCAGGACACAGCTCTAGACAGCGCGAAGCTGTTGTTTTAAACACTAAACCACGGCCATGAACCGTCCACAAAACTCATTTCTCGACGGCTACTAGCTGTCTTTGTATTTCAAATAATGGAAAGCCACTAACCGTCGAGAACCAAAACCACGACATTTTTAACAACGGCTTATAAGACAGTCCGTAGCCGTTGAGATTGACCAATCTCGACAGATATAAGCCATCCTAAATCAGCTATTTTGACATACTGTCACCACTTGACTTATTTCTCCATTAAACATAAATACTAATATTCTCCCTATTAGTAGCATTTCACAAATTTGACAAATTATTTTGACAAAATGACAACCATAGACATTTTCTTGATTAGTGTTTGTCAACCATAAACATATTAACATCTTACATACTAACTAATTGTACCAGCTCAATTAACTTTTAGAAGGAAAAAAAGTAAAACCAATAGAAAATAAGATAAAATAAAATAAAAATGAATAATTTACGGGAAAAAAAAGGAGGAATAAGATGTTTTCAAGCCAAGAGTCACATAGTTTAGGCATCACACAAATAAAATTAAGATGTAAAATTAAGTGTTCTTCTTCTTTGAGGTCCTTCATAATCTGATCCACTTTTATCTTAAATGCTCTAACTACAACTTCGGAACATTATTCGGATTTTAGACCTTCAACTCTTTTCATTGCAAGTTTAATTTCATTCTCAACTTTGGATTGCAAATAAATGTGATGAATAGATCTAGACGTCCCGCCCATCTGCATATAGCAATGGCATCTTGATAATTCTGCAGCATGTACCGTGGCCCACCAGTAAATGAAGAAGGCAAAACTAAACGTTTTCTGACTAATTTTGCATCTGTGTCTCCAGCGTGCACTGAGTCAACTATATTCTTATATAGTTCTACTCTGATTGTGGACTGGTTGTTTCGGAACCAATCAAGTCTTTCTTCTTCTACACATGTGTATATATCGACTAGAAATTGCAGTTTTACTTTACCACCTTTGACTAAAGTATGACCCTCATTTTCTCTATGTTGAAGTCTAAAGGCATAATATTCTCGCATGCTAAATGTGTGGCGGTGATTTTATGATATTTCTTCTTCTCCTCGATACAAAATACCGAATGTGTAGTCGTCTTCACTGTATGGAAATAAAAGAGGATATTGCATTGCCATAAAGCTAGGATAATGTTCAATAGTTCATTTGAAGCCTTCTTCTTGGTGTTCAACAACTATATCTCGATGATGAAATTCAACTCCATTTCCAAACATCAGTGCTGCTACTTCAGTAGATGTAGGCAGGTATATTGTCTTGCATCTTTTGAGCGTGTGCCGATGAGTCTAATGCGTACAAGTATGTAGTCTTCTTCATTGAACCTATCTCATGCCATTCGGATGGCCTTTGCAATTTCATTTTCCGCATTCAGCATTGTTATCAATCCTTCAACTATACTACCATCTAATGCTTGTTCGAGTGCTTGATTGGGTAGAGCACTTAACCTATATATTGGACACCTCATTCTCTATGTCATATATATAAAGTTGCACAAACTTTAGTTTCTTCTGTTGGAAGTAACGATCCGATTTTATGGTAATTTTGTCCAAGAATTCTGAAGACATATGGACCACCACCATTGTTAATTGCATAGTCTATTTTACCACCCATTGATGTGAAAGCAAAGATCGAATTATATGATCTTATGTTTTCAATAAAATGAGTGCTTCTTGGTCCCCTTGATTCAAGCAGATCCTTTAAGAATTGTGGAGGATTTTTCAATAGTGGAAGTTGTATCTTTCCCACTTGACAACAAATGGAGAATGTAGGAAGCTGTCCCTTTTGTTTCTTGTTGTTCCTTTCTTCATTCCAGAGTATAGCTCCACAGAAAGAACAAACTTTGTTGGGTTCACCAAAGTCCCACAGTTCTATATAAAGAAATAAAAGATAAAAAAAAATGATATAAGTTATTAATCGAAATATTCAACGTGTTTAATTTAATAATTACCAATATCGCGAGTACTTTTGCGAAGTGGAATGCTGTCAATGAAATCAAAATCTGACAAATCAAAATTTGTTGAATTGTTGTTGATGTTCTAAAAATCAACATCAGTAGTGATGCTTCTTTGCTTATTCACGGTTTCTTCTCTGTGCATAGACTGAACTTTTCAAATATTTGAAATTCGGTAGCACGAATCATTTATAACCAACTCTCTTTGCGGGAGAGGATTGCATCTTAGCCTTGATTTACGAACCTGTTTATTCTTCTTCTTGGCTATAGGGATTTCTTATAATAAAGATAAAAAAAGGCAGAATTATAATTGCAAGGGACACTTAATATAGAATAGTTAGATTGAACACACATAAAAGAAGTACTCAGATCATCTCTACTAGTAGTATAGCCTATAATGATCATGGCATCTTAAATTCATCCGGGTCTTTTTCTGACGCATAATACCCTTGATGAATAATAAAATCAGATGCCTAGATATTTATTAATGAGGACTACTTTGTCTTTTTATGCCTTTATAAATTTTCAGTACCGATATTGTCCTTAAATAAAAATATTGCTTAACACTTTTAAATAGGAGCAATCAGTCTTTTCATGTGGCAGTATATTAGAAAACCAAATCCACACCATTCTCAATTGTACGCCTTACTATAAATGCCATTTAATTAGCAATAATTGGGTTATTTAATAAGAGGTTAATAAAAGGAAAAGTTTAATCAGAGAATACGAACCGATTCTTTTCCCTTCTCTCCCATCTCTTCTGTTTCTCATAATTTTTGTTTCTAACAATGAAACTACTACTCTCATTCTTTTAATTTTGGATTTTTCCCTGTAAGACAAAGACAAAAGGAAATAAAAAATAACCAAAAAATTGAGTGTAATCTGAGTGTAACCAAAAAACCATTAGAGAAGAGCTCGGAGAAGAAAGTGCCACGGAGGAAGACCCCTCTCTTTATCTCCTTCTCATCCTATAATTATGTGGAATCGATGTCTCTAGCAAGCCGATTGCTTTGCTGATGGTTTTCTTTGTGTTCAGGAATGATTGGACACACTAAAGAGGTTGTTATCCTTTCGACTGAAGCAGGTATGGTGAGGTCTGCTTACAAGTTAATCTTAAGCTACTAAGTGAGGGACACAGTGAATAATGATATACCATTTGTTGTACATGGTGGTTGCTGATAGCCCTGTGTGTGTGTGTGTGTGTGTGTGTGTGTGTGTGTGTGTGTGTGTGTGTGTGTTTTTTTTTTTTTTTTTAATTGTTGATTTGTTTCCAAATTTTCTACATTTAGGTTCTGGTCGGGTACCCTGAAGCTCAGACGACTCAAGATTGACAAACTTCTTCATTAGGAGAAACATATTAGGAGTTAGTAAGAAGGTTGGAAAAAGGTATTTCTTAGATTTTCTTTGCTATTTCTAGCTTATGTTTAGAACCTGTATATGAAGTTCTTACGCACACCTTTTCTTTTTGATCCGTTTGTGATGATATGCGTATTCCTTCACATCTCAACTCTCCAATTTTTGTTTACTCAAGGTTCTTGCTTCCACTGCCATTTTTTCTTTTGTGCCAGTTTCCTCACAAAAAGGTTCAGTTAAAGTTTCTTCTTTTATTTTTTTCTTTTATTTTAGCTTTTAATCAGGAAAAAGATACCAACCAGAGTCAAAGGAAAACTTCTGATTGATGGAACAGGTTCGTTAGTTCTCCTATTCTCTTCAAGAATAGATATTATTATTATTATTATTATTTGTCTTCTCTTGGAACTCATTAGTATAGTGATGTGTGAATGTTTAGTTCATCTCTTATGAGTAGTAATGCAGGTAGGCTGTTGGGTTTCATAATTCATATAACCAATGTTAATGTACCATGGGCGTCTGTTTGTTTGTTTGGTTTTCATGCATTTTTTAGATAGATATATTGCGAATTGATGTGTTTGCAGTTTACTATAATAGTACCGAATTGACTGCGATTTAAGAAATGGCGAGGTCCAGAGGCAATCCAATACGTAGTGTGTCGAACTTCAGTTTTATATATATATATATATATATATATATATATATATATATATATATATATATATATATATATAAAGTAGTCTTTAAATGGTGTTGTTTAGTGCTTCTTGTCTTATTGCTTTTCAATTTGTATTATTGCTTTATAGACTGCGTACTTCATATATAACCAAGTTATTTTCCATTTGCCAGTGTTTGGAAATGGCTGGGACCAGAGGCCATCCAAAATTTGCTTTCTGTTAGTGATAATAGTGTGCACCAACAACAACAATAGGCTCAGAGCATTAGAGAAAGAGAGAGGCTTCCTTATAGATCAATGTTCAGTCCCCTCTTCAAATCCTGGTTATGTTTGTCATTCTTTAATTCATATTCATTCAGATATATGGGACATCCAAATGGGAAAGTAGCAGGAGCCTCGCATTTGGTATTTGTGGCTTTTGTAGCCTCTGGAAAAGATTCTAATATGGATGACAGAGTGTTACTAAAGGAACAATTAGTTTATTACATGCAAAGAGCTTTGGAGGTGTCTAAAAATACTGAAACTCATCCTTACATGCGGTGCAATGCTTACTTTATTTACTTTTTTGGTTAATACTCGCATATTTATGTAACAGTTCTAGAGGTTGGTGATGGGGTATTCGAGGTGTTGTCTACATCTGGGGATACACATTTGGGTGGTGATGATTTTGACAAGGTTTTTACAACTGCCTTCAGACCAATTGTCACACCCCGAATTTCGACAGAATCCGGAAAAACAATATTTGTTTCCAACTCTTTGATTTTCGAGGTGTGATGCACTCTCAACTCTCGAAAACCCATAATCAGTTTAAATACGCGGATAATTAAAAAACCAATAAAAATTTTCAAAAAACAAAAGTCTTCTTCATTACAAAAATTCACAAATTTGATTAAGTTACAAATCTCCTTTCAACCCTCTTTAATTATAATTACAACTGGAAATACAAAACAACATTTGTCTCAACTAAAATCTATTACACCTTAAGGGAAAACAAAATATATCCTGAATGCGACGCTAATGCAAACCACAAGCAGCAACCAACCTTCTTCAACATTAATCCTGCCAAGACTTATCAACTATGTTCATTTAATGAACACACCCGATAAGCAAACATGCAAATCGGGTCAGCATTATAAACAATGCTGGTGTGAGTAGCCCTAAAATACAAATCATACTAATACATATATATACCCAATAAATAAGGCAGTTAGTTCCTCCACCGAGGCGCCTTAACATCCAACGAATAATAGAACATCCTTAAGTACAATAATTAAGGCAGGTAGTTCCTCCACTGAGACGCCTTAGCTTCCCAACAATAATACACAGGCATTTAGTTCCTCCACCGAGGCGCCTTAGGTTCTAACTAAACTAATAACCAGCCAAGCATATTCTATACTTACCGCATTTCATGCTCCATTACAGAGGGGGTCGTCTCTGCACAAGTAATTAGTTTGACCCACCCTTTTGCAAAACCATATACAATCATATATTTAAAGATATATCATTAACCAACATATTACCATAATTATATTATTTAAGGCTTTCTTTGCGTGTCCCTAAAATCACGTCGTATCTATGTCTTACCTAGTTTCCCTGGCTACCACAATCGCTACCCAACGCCGAACATGTACATCCACATGCCTCTCCCCTCACATAATGCACCACTCTGTGCGTAGTTACCCTAAGCGAGATATCACATACCAGGTAACCCTCACACGACCGTCATTATGTGGGTACTGCCACTATTCGGCATAAAATATCGCGCGTCTCGTTCTAATTTTGCGAATGAAATAATGAAGCCACTATTCGGCTACGCCATAAGGGCCATTCAGATTCACTGAAACGCCAGAAGGGCCATTTAGATTCACTGAAATGCGAGAAGGGCCAATCATATCACATACGCCCATCACTAGGGCCAAATCATATGAGTTGTGGTAGCTAGGTTATAGGATTTTCGTTACGTAATTTATTTAGGTATCATACCTTAGTATCTCATAACCATTTCACTCTATCACGTGCCAGATAAATTATTGCACTAAACCACCATATTTGGAAAATCTCAATAATAATTCTTGTTCTATCTCATGCCAGTATACTTAATTGTACTGAAGCTCAACGTTTCTCGTTATAATAAAATTCCACATTACCACGTGCCAATACTATTCATGGCATGATATCCAAGCATCTCTATATCAAATCTCAAAATTTATTATTTCACGTGCCAATCATATATTGCACTACACCATATGGAATATCTCAAGCCTTCATAAATACTACAATTTATTTAAGTAGCAACTCATAATAGTAATCAATCATGTAACGTATTCATTCAATATATTTATGTGAACTCAATTCCCCACCAAAGGCACGCATTATTTCCATTTGTGCATAATATAAATAGTAAATAAACAATCAAATTATATGTCCATTCTACCAATGTCAAAATGAAACGACTTTAAAAAGAAAGAATAACTCAAGTCCAAGTATCATGCATAATTATTCGAGTCCAAATCACAAGTCAAATCAAACTGATTAACCGTCAAAAGCCCAAAACTAAAGTCCATGAATCTAAGTCCGTATGTAGTTTAATTCTCATAAAAACGTATATATCTAAGTCTTACAAGAATTCCCCTCTTGTTACGTGCCAATATTTATATGCTTTACACACTACTCACGTCAATCTTAATTAGATAATGACAAACAAATTTATACAAGCTTCCATAACATTTTTAGCATTTGATTTGTCCATACAATTTACAACATAAAACGTAGCACAATTAAGCAGTCAAAAGTCCCCAATCAAAGCCCAAAACCAAAACCCAAAAGTCTAAACACTTAAAGACCCCATTGGACCCATTTTTAAGTCATATGGACCGGTCCAAACAAAAATAGAACTGGCCCAAAAACTTAAACTGAACTGACCCAAAACTAAATAATAGAATCTGGCCCAACAACTAACTCATGTTTAGGCCCAAAACAATAGGAATGAATCCGGCCCAACAACTAATATAGAAACCGGCCCAAAACGAAAATAGATTTTTGGCCCAAAGCCCAACCGACCAACAGGTCGTCTTCTCCAGCTTCTTCTCCACCACCAGTCCAAATTTTTTTCCGGCCACCAACTCTCCTCCTCCCCCCTTTTCAACCCAGCGGTTGGACTTCTAATGAAAACCCCTAAGACTTTAATACATGTAAAACTTGATTTCCTCTCCCCCTCACCAGCGCACCAACGCGAATTCCGACCAAATCGCACCGCCATTAACTCCTCATTCAAGCTCCCAACAGCCCTCATACACCCCACTATCACCAATCAAAATCCAACTAAAACCACAACCTTAACCCACCAAAACAACAACATAATAAAAGTTCCCATAAATCCAGTACGATTCCTGAGGCACCTCCATTAACGACCTTTTCAAAGTTCAACAGCACCACCCAATTTCAATCCCGACATCCCCCACTACCACCAATCAGTAATTCAATCAACACAACAAGAGTATAATATACAAACAGTTTCAAATAATATACTAAAATTTCCAAATCATATACAGGACAACTATTTGTTTTGGCTCGCGCCGCCACTAACGGCCTCCAAGCTTCGACAATTCAAATCTCCATTTCAGAGTTTCAATACTACTATACTTTAACAAGTTTTAACAACGACGACCGGACAAATAATAATGACAGAAGAATGAGCGGAAAATATGAGCGGAAACCTTGAACAGTAAAATTAAATGTGAAATAGAAAACTAATCTACTCACATTAAGTAAAAGCTCCACGAATCTTTCCTAGTCCGAATCGTCGTGCTCCAACTCTCTAGCAATCGAGTTTCTTTATCTTCGCCTCTATTTTATTTAATTTTTTATCTAAAATCCCTATTCTCTGGAAAAATATGAATATATATCTGGGTTTGAAACCTAAGCCCAACACAAACTCAGGCCCATAAATCAGACCCACACATCCCAAATCCAATCCAACAAATTTTAAATAAATTAATAAATAAATACATATTATAAATATGGGCATTACACCAATCCTCTCTCTCTCTCCGCACACACACATTTTGCTTTTAAAAATGTTACATGTTGTAGCAAGCAACTGCTCACTAAATAAAGAATCTGTAGTCTAACAGAGAATTGTTGATTAGCTTGCTTTGAACTTCAAAAGAGATGAAGGTATTGATCTTTTGAAGGACAAACAAGCCCTTCAGCACCTCACCGAAGCTGCTGAAAAAGCCAAGATGGAATTGTCGTCCTTGACACAAACAAATATAAGGTATGTAATTCATATTTGTGTTGCCTCCCTTTTTGTATCTATAAACTACTGTTTCTGATTGAGGATTTCTTTAAATTTCCCAGTTTACATTTTCATCACTACAACGGCAGATGGTCCCAAGCACATTGATACCAGTCTTACAATAGCAAAGTTTGAGGAGTTGTGTTCTGACCTCCATGATAGGTATGTGATTTTTTCCAGTGAGTAACTTCACCCATATGCATAATTAGAATGTCCGTCTTGCTTATAGTTATTCATTAGTTACTCTAGTGTATCAGATTTTATGTACGGTATTTGTAATACTTATAATTCGTCTACTTTACTTGAAGCTGACGTAGGTTTGTATTGTAGACTTAAAACACCAGTTGATAATGCCTTGAAATACATAAAGCTCTCTTTTAAGGACATAGATGAGGTTATCCTTGTTGGTGGATCAATTTGAATTCCAGCACTGCAGGAACTTGTCAAGAAAATTACTAGAAAAGAACCCAATGTTATTGTCAATCCTGATGAAGTTGTTGCTCTTGGAGCTGCAGTTCAAGTTAGTTGTGTTATTCTTGGTTTCCCTACCTGTCAAACCAGCCTTTAATTGGCTTTGCTGTATGAGTTTTGATTATCAAAAAGAAAGGTTAGATTTCCATTTTTTAATTTCAGGTTTTGAATAAAACGAATTCTTTAATTGAATCTAAAAGATTTTAGTTCCTTTATCAAATTTTCAAAATTTTAAATTAAGCCGGTCTAATATTAATGTCTTGTGTTTTCTTGATGGCATATATCAGTTGAACGCTTGTGGGGAGTCTACTTTGTTTGATGTTCTGAACAGAATGGATTTCCTGCAATAAGCTTAGAAATGGAGTTATCCCGATTCCTCCAAAGAACAAGAAGTAAGTCGTCAGATTTTGCGGTGAAGATTGTTTCAAAGGTTAAAACTTTTAAGGTAGATAACCAAATTCATTAGTATCGCTATACTGAATCGTCAACTTCGTCAGTTGTTTCGCATAACACTACGGGTACTAATTAAGTAGGCCACAAATCCATGGTACACTACACCACAATGGCCATTTTGTAACGCTACAAAATTTTCATTTGTAACACATATATCCGTCACTGCCTTCCTAACGGATATAACTGTTAGGTTCTCTTGTATCCGTTAGTATATCTCAATTTATTTTTCCAATTACTATTAAAACATCATTTTATTGTTTGGTAACAACTGTGGTCCGTTAGGAACAAATAAAAACAACTCACACAAAGTATAAAAGGGTATATCTGGAACTAACGGAAGAGACTACAATTAAATAAAACTGGTTATGGCCGATATCTCCTACGCTCATCTCTCTCAAGTCTTCAAGCCTCCATCAAACACTATCTCCTTTGTCAACTCAGAACCAAGTACGCTTTCTCTCTCTCTCACTTTCCTGATATGATTTATCTCTCCTTCTACCCCAAACCCTAGCTAGCGAATTTCTAATTTTTTTTGTTTTAATTGTGCTCCTTGGACTGTGCAAGTTAGGTTTATTTGATTTTCTTGTTGATAAATTTGGGGAAATTATGTTTTGTGTGGGAACTGTAACACTGGACTCTAAATTTATGCTCCCAATTGGGAAAATTTCGTTTTTTTTTTTTTTTTTTTTTTTTTGGGTTTGGTTGGGAAAAAGAAACTAGGGCTTTGCTACTTTTCACAACCTGATTCATCGATGGTAACATTCATTGTGCAAGTAACATTCATTTTCCATTTCATCAAATTAATAAACAAATAAACGTTTTACTTTTGTTAACAAGTAGGTTTGTTTGACGAAACTGGGAAGCTTCTGGGAACAGCAAGTAGTCCAATACAAATATGTAAGAAAGGAGACTACATTGAGGTTGATACATATAATAAACTTATATTATATTATTTTTTCTCTCTATGTTTTAATATTTATTACATTTCTATGTTAAAACCAGCAATCTCCAACTGATATATGGCATGCAATATGTGCTGCGGTGAAACCAGCATGTTCTATAGCAAATATTGATGGTGCACAAGTTAGTAGTGTGGGGGTTTGCAGCTACTTGTTCTCTCGGTTTGTAATCTATCACTGTTTTATTACTCACATTTTGCTCATGGCCTAATATTGGGACTTCGTTTCATTTGCGCATAAATTAATTCGTTTCCTTTCGTTTCATGGCCTAATAGACGGATGGTCTTGTGCTTACAGACTGAGAATCTTAGATCATTTCATTTGGTTGCAGTAACCATTTCTTACACATTCGCAATTCCAGGTGGGCCTAAGGTTTAGCACACAGTGAGTGAGAGGTTTGGCAAATGCTTACTGGAATTAAGTGGGAACAATGCCATAATTGTCATGGATGATGCGGACATCCCGCTTAGCTGTCCGTTAAGTGTTATTTGTCTTTTGTGTTGCCGGGTCGTTTTGCACAACATGTCGTGAAATTTGGTAATTTAGTTTCGCTTTTATCATTAGAGTCCCCGAAATGATAACATTAGTCAAAGCGTTTAAGATTGTTTTTTTTTTTCACGGAATTGGGCATAGAGCCTTTGTTTTGTAGTTTACTCAAATAGGAAACAACACTAATTTTACAAATCAAATCCTTGTGGAGAATTTTTTAATTGACGTGGCCCGTGTGGCAAAGGTATTTGGAAACGAAAGTACTGTGACCATATGGGAGTTTTGGGGGTATTTTGGCATTTTAATTATGCAATTTTAAAACGCCAAGCCGCCATGTGGCGGCCCTTCATCGGTTGTTTTTTGCAGTGTGACATCAATGTTGCATTGTGACTTGGTGCACCGAAAATCCGAGCCACCGGGATCAAATAACGTGGAGATTTAGCATGATCCTAATTGGTGTACGCAGGGATGTACTTTGTAAAGTAAGTTCCTCCCCAAACTTATGCTATTACATTAGGGAGGGGATATGTTTGCCATAAATTCCATTTTCTTGATTTTTTAATGATGTTTTGTTGATACAATTTGAAATATTCTTTACATGCAGCTCCATGAAAGTATATATCAAAGTGTACTGGAACAACTAATTGGGGTTTACAAGCAAGTTCAAATGGGGGATCCATTAGAGAAGGGTACGCTGTTAGGGCCATTACATACTAGTGTGTCGAAGGAAAAGTTTGAAAAGGGAATGGAAATCATAAAAACTCAGGTAATCATTTTTTCTTACGATTAAAGTCGGTTTATGTTTCCCAGTCGTAAGTTTGGTGTTTGTCTTCTAGTGTTTCTTATAACTAAGGTGCATGCATTTTTTGTTTAAATTTAACTGTCATTTTTAATATTTATAATATTTTGGCATGTAATTTATTAATATTTTTCATATTGTTAATATTATTTATTTATTATTATTTTTTTAAAAAAAATTTAACTATAGTGAAGCATCTGGGGTGCTTCATACCAAAAACCCTACTAATAGAAACCCAAGAGACCTTTATGAAGCTTTACATAATTTTATTGCCCTCAATATAATTGGAAAGTAGTGGTAAATGCTGATTCTTCTTTATTCGTTTTGGGTGTTGGAACGCAATGGTAAAATAAGAGTTGTACTAGTTGTAATAAAAGTTATATAAAACTATGAAGTTAATGTTGTTTGGCTTTTGACAAAAATTACAGGTTTATAAAGCACTATTAGAGAAAACCAAATCACTCCCCTGCTAAAGTGGAGAATAATAGGTTAGTTGTGGTATCTGTTCACTTCTTCAAATGTGTTGATGAAAAGGTAGATTTCATTTCCATATCTTATATTTTATTTTCTCACGTTCTTCACCATGTGTGTGTTGTTATATTGTATTGTTATATATGGCTCTCATTAAGAAGGTTCGCATAGCTGTAAGTTTTCTTATTCTTATTCTTATACTTATTACTTGAATAATAAGTACGGTTTTATGTTTTTATCATGGTTAGATAGCATGGTTTTTATGTTTTTATCGTTGGATTATATAAGGCGAGTAACTACTTCTAAGTTTCATTGCTTGTTTGCCTTGACATTTTGTACTAATCAAGTGTCATTTTGTTTCATTTTTTCCCTTATTTTTAGGCTCACAACGAGTAGCCCCCTGTTCCATTGTGTTGCCTCAATTCATTTTTTTTGATCCTTGCAATTGTAGTATGCAATGCAAAACTAAGGTAGGTTCAAAATCTGTCTTTTAACTATGCTACTTGTGAAGTAGATATAATTTTATGTTATTGAGTACTTAAGTTTGTTAACAAATGCTTGCAACCATTCTATGGTTTTAAATCCAGATTTACATACAAATGATTTTGAATTGTTTTCCATTTTTTAAGTAGTGGCAATAGTTTATCTTATTTATTTGTCTTGTGTCTTAGACCAACATTACAACAATGTGGACAATACACCGGGCTTAGCAAACAACTAAAATAATGTTTGGTAACAATTGTGTTCATTAGCAAACAACTAAAATAATGAGCGAAGGGTATATTCGAACTAACAGGATAACATTAAATTAAATAGAGAAAAATTGTGCCGATGATTTCCCATTTTCGTCTCTCTCTCTTCAAGCCTCCATCGAACACTTCCCCCGTCTCCTCTGTCCAACCCTAGCCGACGAAGAAGGAAATAAACCAGGTACACTTTCTCTTTTCTTCTACCCAAACCTCATCTAGCGAATTTCTAAGTTTTTTTTTTAATTGTGCTCCATGATCGTACTGTTCAAGTTAGGTTTATTTGGTTCAGTTGCTGATAAATTTGTGGAAATTAAGCTTTGTATTGAAACTGCAAGATTGGACTCTAAATTTACGCTTCTCGATCATCAATTGGGATATTTCGTTGGTTTGGGCTTCGGTTGGCTAATAAGAAATCTAAGGAATTTCGGTATTAATTAAATAGCTTATGTTTATCTAAGATTTAGTTTTTTCCTTATAAACCAATTTTACATTTTCGTTTTGATTTCCTAGGTTGTGCTACATAGCTTTTTCTCTCACGGACACAGGCAAGTTATAGAATTTTTGTTACTTATTATTTTTTTTTACTAGTTTTTTTTTTTCTAGTGAAATCAATCTTCAGATAATGGGTTGGTTTATTCCTTGTTCATTTTTGTTTTTGTCAAGTGAAAAGCTTCGGCACATTGAACCTTTACAGTATTGTTGTATTGTTATGGAACATGCACGACATTCTCAAATTGATGAGAACAAATCTTTGGAGTCTGTTATGATTGGGAAGGTCGATAATTTTTCATGTGACACAAACTTGTAAGTTATATCACATTTTTTCTTCCTCTTTCTAGTACATCTATGTTGTAGAAAGTGTATTCATCGATTTGTTTTTTGTTCATACTATAAAGATTGTATGTGTTTTTATGCTTGTAATTAGATAACTCTTCATGGTCTTATAAAAGAGCTTCTTCTTTGATTCTTGGATGGAAGGGTGCCATTGATCTTTAATATATGACGACGTCAAGCTTTTGAATGCATTTGACTAGTCCGATGTTTAATATTCTGGTTAGTTTTTTTTCTTCATCTTCTTTTGTTTTCATTGTTTTATTGTCTCGACTTTATCAATTAGAATTAGCATCAATCAGGCTTGTCAATATGGTTGGGGTTGAGGAATCACTTCTTTGGATGTTCATCATTTGTTGTTGCATCCATTACCTTGAAGAAGTATTCATTGCTCATCTTTGTTTTACTACCTTCTCTTTTATTTCTATGTTTGTTTGTTTGTGCGTATGTATCACTCGGGTTTTGGGTCTGGAACAAGCCATGTGCAACTTCATACAAGTATTTTTTGTTCCTTTATTTTCAAAGGTAAACTTTATTAGTAATTAACCCCATGACTAGGTAAATCATACATAAAGGGAACAACTTATAGAATTGCGAGGAAACAACTTATGGTGGTGTTTCTTTGGATAATGTTGAATTGTCTTGCATCTATTGTGCTGATATTATTAAGGGTCGTATCCATTGTGCTGATTTTATTAAGGGTTGTATATTTTGGTTGCTTGCATTCAGATTGCTCCTTACGCCATCTATTATGCTGATTTTATTAAGGGTTGTATCCCACTATTGGCTTGCATTTAGATTGTTCCTTACGCCTTCTATTGTGCTGATTTTATTGGACTTTTCCATCCATTTTAGCTTACTTACAAAGTTTAGGGAAGTCATTTGGAGGGTTGCATGATTTAGAACTCTGATTAGTTTGCTGGTCACCAACACTTGAATAGTTAAGTTTCTGTTCAAAAGGGCGTAAGGAAAAATCTAAATGCATGTCCTTTTGCCTGACACATTGTTGTTTGAAGGAAAATAGTTCTTCTAGCTATTTTGATTTGTGAGTTTGTTGACATTGAGGATGCCATTAGGATGAGCGAGCAGACCCCTTCTTTTAGCTATTTTTATTCAAGTTCTTCATTTTTTCTATGTTAGTACCAACGTTCTGGTTTGATGCTTCTGAGGTTTACAAAATTTGAAGTTGAATAGCACACCACTCAACTTTATTCGTGTTTAATTTATATTAGCGTCTTGGTCCAAATATAGGTTCAACAATATTGCTCTAAGATACATTAGAAACATCAGCTCACCTTTGAAAATATTGTTTTCATTAGACATGTCTACCCACCCTTGTGCAAATTAGAACTCACATCACAAACCTGCCTTGGGCACCATAGAAATGTATTGATCAGACTATCGGTATCGCTCTTGTTTGTTGAATCTGATTCAGCTCCAATATACCAAGCTAGGTCTCGCGATAACATGAATTTATTGAATTGTCTTTTTCTCTTTGGTTGTTTTGGAACACTTCTAGTTAATTTGCTCGATTCGCGTGTTTATCTTTCCATAGTGTTAACAGAGTTATCCAAAGATGCCTTTTTTAGTGAAGTAAATGCATAGTATGTTCTCGAACAATCCTTTTGTTTTGTGAAATGGGTTCTTTTATTACATTTCAGGTGAACCGATTCATGTTTGACTTGAGTTTGCTTTCTTTGGATGTAGGTGACGAGGAAATTTAATGTGGTTTATAAAGGGGAGTGTTATTGGTCCAATGGGTATGGTTTCACAAGTTGTTCAAGGTAGTGGTTGCCATGTCCGACGATACAAATCATTTTGCTTTGAGAGGTATGTATGTTTTCCCTCTCGAAAGTCATTAGGCTTTCAACAAAGCACATTTAGAAATTTATAATACTAGATTACTAGTTTAAGACTAACAAAAGCTTCTTCCCTTTTCTCGTTAATCCAATTTGAACCATGGGTTTTCAGCACTTGGTTCTCTTGGTTTTAGGGGTCAAACTATATGTTATGGATCAAGTAGTGGGGTCAAATGTTTTGCATTGGTATAGATAACTGTTGTTCTTGTCCATAGGGTTTTTAGTGATCTACTTTATGTTTTGCTACTTTGGTTGTCTATCTTTTGATCTGAATAGAAAAAAAAATTCTATTGTGTTGGTTGTCTATCCTTCGTGTAATTGGCTTTATTTTACCTTTTTTACTTTCCTCCATGGTACACTCGGTCGGATAATTAGTAAAAGAAAGGAAGAAATGAAGGTAGTTGTAGTCTTGTAGATATGTACCATTAAAAAAGAACACCGCTATGTAACGGGGTATGGACCCCACTATGTATGTTTGGGAACAACACGAGCAATCTAAGCCTTTGATTATTTTTCCTTTATTGAACTAGACACCAATTAAGTTCATGGTAACTTCCTACACTTTGCATATAATATATTTCATGTATGAACGTAGGTTGCCACCGCCTATATGCATCGTGGTTTAGGTAATAATTTTTCATTTTCTAGTAGCTTGACTTATTTTTAATACATTATGGTAATGTCATTTCTAATAATTTTTTTAACCATTTGCTAGTGTGCAGCGTTGTAAAGCAAGCCTTTCTTATAGAAGTGCATGTCAAAGAAAGAAATGAAGTTTTGAGTTGGACATATTAGGTGTACTTGTAATTAATGAATTAAATGTGTATGGTAAATTTTGTTGGTAAGAAATCATTCACCCATTTAGTACCATTTTTTATGTCAAGACTTAGTATTTATGATCAATAAAATATATTTGTTTGACTTGAATGGTAGAGTTGGTATAAATTGTGTTTGGAATGGTAGAAGTATTTTGTGTTTCTTTACATGGTTATATGACTTGAATGGTTTTTTTTTTTTTTTTTTTTTTTTGGGGTGGCACCGCAAGTTTGGTAATGGGTGTGGGTGGGTGTGGGTGTAGGAGGAGCAGGAGCAGGTAGTCCATATCCAAAACAACCGGCTAAAATATATATTATATTTTTTTCAAAACAGTCCCCATATACACTAACGGATATATCCGTTACAAATTTGTTACAAATAAATATTGACTATTTGGTCAATGACATTAGTAACGATCATAAGTGTGATTTAATGTCATGAAATGAACAAAATTCACTTCAATAAGGTAAGTGTTACAAATTGGAACACTAACGGATATAAGCGTTACTTAAATTAATTTTAGTAACTAATATATCCGTTACAAATATTTATGTAAGGATCAGAATACCCCGGATGTAACGGATATAAGCGTTAGTAAAAATATTAGTAACAATTATTACCGTTACCAAACCCCTTTTGGTGTAGTGGTAGTGATATGAAAAAATACTTAAATATAGTTTCATCCATCCGCATGTGGTCTTCCCGCACCTCATCATTATTCACATGGTTTGGTTCTCTTCTTCTTATCTATTTTTATTTTTGTTATGGCATTTCAATTCTATGTAGGAAGAAGAATTAAAGCCATGAAAGTGATTTTATGGATGCAGTTGATGTCGCTACCATTGATACAAGCAGACTATAGGAGATATAGAGAAGGGAGTTTTCCCAAAAGTTGCTCGATAAGTATTGAAATACCCACTTCTCCTCTAAAAAACAAGGTATGTACTTGTGTTTTGGGTTAGACTTTACTTAAAAATCAAATTATGTGAAAATGGGGTCACGACGTGTGAACGTCATCACCCATAGCGATGAGTGTGCGTCTGGTTAAGGACTGGTTTGTCAAATTGTTATGATTCGGCACTTGAGCAATCATATTCTTAATACTACTGAATGAAAATGATGCCAATCTATTACAGTAGTACTATGAGCTGCGACTGATTTTTCTTAGTTTCACATATTATATTATAGGTTTTGTTCAAAGTTGGCGATGTTTGTTTTTAAAGTCCTTTCTTTTAGTCTTTTGGTACTTTAGTGCTGATATGATATTATCTTATACTTTCACATGTCGGTAAGAATATGAAATATTTCATTAAGTCTGTGATGCCTGTTTAGATGGACTCGAAAATTTACCTTTGTAGACTTCCAATGTATATACGTAGAGAAACTTTGTTTGGCTATGCCATTCATAGCTTACTTTCAGAAAGTCTAGATGTACTTTATGAAAAAGCTAACATAAATTAGGTCTCTTTATCATCTACCTTTTTGTACGTTCTGAAGAATAATGTATTTCTCTCGACTCCGTTATTTTCTTCCAACAAATCTGTGGTGTCGTTATGGCTTTTGTTTTAGGGCTGTTGGTGAATTGATTTGTGGTTTTAGAGGGTGTAGGCGGTGTGGTGTGTGGTTTCAGTGATGGTGGTTTTATACATGTAGGTCTTGATTGCTTTGGTAGTGAAAAGTATATGTTAACGAAAAGTACAATACTCTCGATGTGAGACTTATCTATTTATATTAAGTTTGGAAACCTAATTGCCCAGGCATGACCTGAGGCTGCATAATATGATTATAATACATACGTTCTCAACAATGATTTTAAAGTTATTTGTTTGCCTACCAAAAGTGGTCTTAACCCCAGTCGTGACTACATGATATTGATTTCAAAGCTCTTAGTTGTGATGATGTACTCTCATCAAGAATATCATCTTAATAACAGTCGGAGAAGTTACAACCTCTATTATTTGTGAAATTGGGAAAATAAACCATCTAAAGCGTCCAAATAAAAAACAATCAAACTTTACTCACATTAGAATTTTTTTTATATGAATGATCTGGCATTGATCTTCATTTAACATCTAAAAGAATATTAGCATGTTAGAGATGGTCGTGTGGGATGAGATTTTATGCAAATAATATGTCTATTCATATGTACTTACCAATTTCCTCACTGTTAAGAACATCCTTATGGTGCCTAATCCTACAACACTATGAATGCAAGAGAAATTGGCAAACACCTTTTTATTATCTCTTTTTCAATCTTACAGTTCAAGCAAGTGCCAAGCAGCCTATTTTTATTGAGTCATGTGGTTAAAATTAATTTGTATACAATTTTATACTCCCTATTTTGATTTTTAGTTGATGCGGAAGCTAGCATCACATTCTATCTTCCAGTTACATGGTTACTATTTTTTATTCAATAATATGTTATATCCCTTTTCTTTTAGGGCTTTAAAGTTACAAGGATGAGTCTATGGAGGTCTCCTCCATGTTGGCATGTGGTCTACTCAGACCCTCATCGTATTCACAAGCTTTGAGTTATCAAGTGATATGATCTGATCTGTAACACCACCTGAAAGTTTTCAGAACACTTTCCAAATTCACAGGGCTTTTTTCGTTGGAGTAAAAATGCCTGAATCTGGCATTTACCAACAGGTATCATCTATCTTCTTCATCAATTAGTTTTTATTATTGATTTGTAGATTGTTCTTAATTTCTCTTAGAAAATGGTGGATTTTATTGCTGGAAATTGGAACTCCACATTCCTTTATTATGTTTTTCTATTCTACAGGCTGGTGTTGTACAATAGAGTTAGAGTGTTTGTTTACAATAATCATTTTGGTTTTGGAACAACATCATGTTTACACTTTTCGGCAAGTTTTGTTTAACATCGCGTGCATAGCACGTGCATCTTGTTAGTATATATAGAGTAGTTAGATTGAGCACACAAAAAAATTTAAATCATGCACTCACAAAAGTTGGGCTGCACAAGTCTAACCCACTAGCAACAAGTAGAGGAGGACATATAATTTGTATCCTCTGTCGAGAAAATAAGCTGAAAAGAGGGCTATGATACACAATGTGTGTAACTTACCTTTGAATGTAACACAACTACACAAGCGGATACAATAAACAATATAGATCCTCATCTTTTCTGAATTAATATTGCTTCTATTTCCAAATCGTGTATCCAATTCACTTGTTTGTATTGACTTGAGTTGCAGAATAGAGTATGTGACTCTTCCATTTAAGCTGCACTTAGTATTTCATGCATTCAAAACACTAATATTTCTATATATAAGTCACAGCATTTTGACTTGTAATATAGGCATATAGCTTAAGGGACTCATAATCTGCAAGAACCTAAAACTTGAAAACTCAAACACTGATAAAGAAACATCAAATTACATAAGACCTTTGGACCAAAACCAACACACTTAGAATAGTACTGGATGAAAATTAAACAGAGAAATCATCAAACCAAGCATAGTGGACTTAATTAGGGCAACGGGGACTTGGACACTATTTCATTGGATTCAATAGTTGATGGTGATGGTGGAGACGGTGGAGAACTAGACTCTGTGGAGTCACAATAGTCTCGGAGTACATTGCCTTCCTTGTCGGTGAAGCCAAGTGAACCAAGCATGGAAGGCAACATATGTGCTCAATAATCCGAATAGCTCGACAGCAACCTGGTCCTAAGTATGTTTCACCATTGAAAAAGAAAAGAATGACTTCACCAGTACATGCTCGAAGCTCAGTCAAAGATTCCCAGCACTTGTATGAGTCCTCAAATTGTAGTCGAGCAGCCAGAGTTGAACTGGAGGCCAGTGGTCGTGCTTGCACAGTCATAGACACTATTGTCCATGTTAGCAGCACAGTGAGAGAGAGCATCTTCATTTGTTTAGAAGAGAATGCCATTCTTAAGATTAGAGATCGAGGAGCAGATGTGAGTAAGAGAGTGGGAAGCGTTTGATTTATATAGAACAGTGGGGAAAGTAAAGAGACAGAAAGAGTACTATTTTTGTGTTGTTGTTACGCTGTTTTAGGAATCTCATGAGGCATCCTTCATGCAAAGTAACTCTAACATAACGTACAATCATGCAATTGTAGACAAGTCTTCTCATCTTACTTAATTAATACCAAGTGATTATGACTCCACAAAGTTGATTAATCTTTCTAAGCTGTAGAAATTAATCGAGTGATGCTCGGCTCGATAAGCTTTTCCCTCCATATTCCAAACCACTATTCTAGCTACTCCAGTCCATCATTTTTGCATTTACAAATAATTGACTTGAGCACAGGTATGATCGGCCATTGTTAGCAATTCGGGATACCGCAATTATGCGGTGTTTAATTAATACGCCGGTGATTCAAAAAAGCGGTACGGTTAAATATTAGGTCAAAAATTCGCAATACGGCAATTATTCGGTGTTTAATTAATACGTGTTTTAAACGTTTGGTTGCAAAAATTCAGAAATAAAAAATTCTTAATATTATGTTAGTAAATATTAATAATAATTGTCATTCTTTACAACATAACAAATATATCTAAACAATTTAGCTACAAAAACATTGAAACCAAGGTCCACATAGGTACCTTCATTTATTTGTTCTTGGATTGAAATTAATGTTCAAATTTCAAAATAAACACACACCATGACATGACAATTTAAAAATTGCCAAAAAAGTATAAAAGCAAACATTTTGGATTAATTTATCACTAAAAATGTAAGAGTAAGGGACTTAAAGTAAGAGTGAGGACATAAAGTACATAAAAAATAACAAAAACACAACCGAATTTTCAGTTTTTTTTTTTTTTAGCCGAATTTTTTAGCTGAATTTTTGAAAATTCGGCAAAATCCGTAATATTCGTTTCAAGATAAAAAATCGTAAATTATTGCGAATCTTTCAAACATTCGAAAGTATTATATGTTTTGCCTTTCAAAAATTCGATTCACGAATATTCGCGAATAATTCGGCGAATTACTAACAAGGTGCTCGGCTCGATAAGCTACAGGGACTTGAGATGAGAAAATTTCATTTCTATCGGAAAAAAAAAAAAGAGATGAGAAAATTTCACTTCTACAAACCATTAGTAGTGAAAAACTAAAAGCGACAAAGGGGATCAGATTTCAATCCGAGGTTTTCCAAAATAATCAGAAAAAGAAACTCGAGACACCCGGGAAATCCAGAAGCCTAAAAGTAAGTATGCTGATTGTTTTTAGGACAACAAATTTGTTTCTATAACAAATGTTGAGTATCAGCCAAGAGTAATACTCGTCACACCCCAATTGTATCTCTCCACACCCTGTGTAAAAAATTGTCTCCACACCCCGTTTTAAGTTGGAAACACATCCCATTGTGGACGGGTGTGTTAATCGTTCACATACGGTTTTGATTTCTACTCAAAACTCGGTTTTCTCGTCAAACTCAAATAACTAAAAAAAATAATAATAATAAGATTATGCCACTTCTGATGACATACTTAAAAAAATAAGGTTATGCCACTTCTGATGACATACTTTGGCAGACTTGTTGAAACTCTGAAAACATCTTTTCTCTGTTCGGTGACATTAAGCGAAACATTGATGCATATGCCATTAACAGTGTCATACTTCATACCATTCTGAGTTGCATACTTCTGCCCATACTCTTGGGTGCCTCATGGCAAGGGACAACCCTAACACATACTTCCATAGCAACTGAAGCTTGGGAGAGAACTACTACAAAGTTTGGTCAAAACAAAGTATCATTTCTACTAAATGACCTTACTTTATATATATTATACCATTTACAGAGCACTTAACAAAAACTAGTTTTAATAAAATGTCAAAACCACTTCAAAAACCATGCAAAAACTTATGACATGCAGCTTACAATTTGGCAAGAAACAATAACAATATCAAACAACAACAAAATGTCTAAATTAGTAATCTTGCAATTTCGACAATATACATACACAAAATAGATATTAAAGCCAAAAATCTTGTCAAGATACAAGGATAGTTTCTGAAATGTCTAAATCCATAACATTTTTTGGAACCACCTTTTATACCACTTCACAATCCTTGGTCCCATTATAGTTGTCTAATCCCAAGCTTATGTCCATGCAAATGACTCCCATCCTGGAGCAAGTGGTGGAATAGGACTATCATTTTCAAGCATGAGTTTCACAAAATGTGTGCCTCCTCCAATGTGGCCTATTGCCGCTTATCTGAACACCTAATTGGATCGGGGAGCAGTCCACAAAGGAAAGTATGTCATACATTCTTTCTCTCCAATGACGACAATGACACACTGAAAAGTATTAGCGGCTAAAAATCCCATTGAAGGAAGTTCAAACTATTCATTGTATATGGAACTATACACCATAGATTTGTCTTGCTTGCTTCTTTTTCGTTCTTCTCCACCCATCATTAAAGTATAATCTGCCTCATGGGAAATCAACTCTGTCAACATAAGAGCCCTCATAGTAATCCATGCATCATCTCCATTAGACCCTAAGTATCGTGCAATCGCGCTAAATCCACAATGTCCATTCGGTTCAATATCTTGCCAATCCACAATGAAGTCTCGTATCAATGGATTTAAGTCTTGTAACATATCGTCCCAATTAGGCCCAATTTCAGGTAAATCTACAAACACTTGAATATGAGTTCCTTTTGGTCTTCTTTTGCATGGTACCAACTTCTTGGCTTTACTATTCTTGCTTTCTTGACTTGCAATTTGTTCCTCAATTGTTTGTGCATACTCGAAAGTTGAAGGCTCCCTCTTTGTGCCACTTTTACCTTTACAAGTCTTCACACCAATGTTTATTCCAGGTGGCCTACCCCTTACATTGGTGTTAACCCGAGGCTATCACATGAAAGTTGGCTTTGGATCACCTAGTTCTGTACACTTTTTCAGCATCAAAACCTTTTGTTCATCTGAGAGCGACTGAAACTTCTTCTGAATCTGTGCAAGCTAGGGGTGAATATCAAATGACCCATTAGGAAGATCAATCGGAGTGCTACTACATTGTCTCCACCTAGGGTTCAATATTTTCGGCTTTACAGATGGTCTAAATTTTCCACTCCTTTCACAACTCAAGAAAACTCTAGGTTTTCGCCCAAGTCCCAAATTATCAGACTTTAATATCACAACCGCAACTCCAACAGTAATATCAACTGTCAAACACCATTGGATCAACGAGTGACGATCTTTGAAGACATGCATAAACCCTTGATCTTAGATATTATTGACAAAAAATTATTTTTTGCTAAGTTATTGATATAATAAATAAATAAATAAATAAAAATACAAGTTTTCAAATTATTATCTCAATTGTTGTAAATGATTCGGTCATGTCGGGATAGCTAATTTCAACATTGTTCTGGAGTTCATCATCAGAACAATAATTGGATTGCAGTGGTGTTTAAGCTGATTCCATGTCACTTGGAGAACCTTGAAAGTTATCATTTTGATTTTGGTGGGAGAATTTATCTTGAATATTGCTTCCACCACTTGAGCCCATTCTCAAAGTGAAAATTTGGTGGGAATAACAACAATTTTGTGAGAGACTCAAGACTAACCTAAAATAACAAGAGAGGGAGTGGGAGAAATTTTAGAGAGCATGAGTGGTAGGAGTATTGGTGGAGTTGTAAGTATGGTGAAGAGCAAAGAGTTGGACGTATGAATTACAATGCGGTGTGGAGAGAGTTATTTAAGGGTATAATGGTCATATTAACAAAGAATGGGGTGTGAAGAGAGCACTAGTTTTTTTTAGAAAACTTTACCGCGCGTAGAGACTATCGGGTGTGACGAAAGTATTACTCTCAACCAATCCTTCGCCTCGTAGGTGCTCCTTTTTTTTTTTGTGAACTATTGGGAATAGGGCCTAATTAGCACAGTAAAACAAGACAATTCCTTAAGAAGGACCTATCTACAAGAGATGTAATAATCCATGTATTCGGACATACAAAAACCAAATCTGATCATCAGACCATGCCCTAAATGTCATATATCGGTGCATGGTTCTTAAAACAAACCTGTCGGTCATCTCAATTAGTAGAGTACACCATAATTAACATGGACATTTAAATTGGACTAGCCTTTTTTCTACCACTAAATACCCTTGATAAAATATTCAAACAAATTATTCAATGCCTTTAAGAAGGACTACTTCGTCATTTCAAAATTTTATACCCTTAAAATTACATAGTATTTTAAGGATGTATATGTAAATTCAAGTCGGAAATCAACTACATGCCACTATTCAATTGTTAGCGACTTAGCCTTCACATTAATTGCCAAATTATTACCATTTATGCCGAATTTCAATGCGAGGAAACCAGCCGTCTCTCTCTTCATCTTCTCTTCTTCTTCTTATGCGCACATTTCTCTCTCTCTTTCTTAAAAAGGTAAAAGCTAAAAAAAAAAAAAAAACATATATCCCGGGACGTCTTTCTCTTTTTCTCTTTTATGAGTTTTATCTCTCTCAAATCTCCCCTCATTCAGTTACCAAAAAGAAATCTCCCTCATTCGCTCTCTTAAAAAAAAAAATCCCTCGGTTGAATCTTTCCTTGCATCATAGTTTGTTACTATTGTCGATTTAACACTTTTCAATTTGAATATATCGCCTCTTTATTTTCTGGTTTGATAACAGATTATAAATCCTTCGATGTAAAACCCCTCTCAATTACTATGGCACCTAAGACAACAAAGAGCAGCGCCATCAAGCTAGAGATAGGTGAGACTAATTTCTAATAATTCATTTGCTCTAAGGTCTAAAATGTGCATTTTTTTGTCGGTATTGGAGGAAACCGAAGCTATAAGTACCGAGAGAACAGTTTGTCTTTGACGTAAGAAAGTAAAAAATGTTACCGTCTTGCAGAGAAGTGAGTCCGCCCTAGTTAGTATGATAAACCTGGTTAAGTTGGCCATTCCTTTCATCCGAAAGATACTTTGAGATAGCCATGGGGATTTGGGTGGGTGCTTCAAAAATGCTTGGGATGGATAAATCTTTTTGTAGTGGGGACTTTTCCATGTGATAGTAATTGTATGTATCGTAACTCCCTGCCTCGGTACTTCCATTTGAGAATTGGAGCAAGTGAAAAATTAGGATTCTCCTAGCTCAAATATTTTCATATTACAAAGTCGGGTTTACCATTGAAAATTCTCCCATGCAATCAAAACACCGTTAGATATTGGTAACGATCTGATTTTCGTGTTGTCATATTCGGACATATTGAGTTTCCAATGGTGATTAAGTTGACTAACCCATTATTGTACATTATACACTGGTTGACTAGATTTAATCACTATTAATTGAATGCCAAATTTCTGTATTTGCTTTTACAGCCACAAGTGGGGGGGAGCTATCTCGGACATCATTTAGGATAAAGCGTCTCATAGGCTACTTCAGAACACACTCCAAATGAAACCCAAGTACATCTGCGTTGTTGGATTATCCAAAGAAATCGGTATCATGTTCCAAACAACCATACAAATGAACGTGCCTAGGCCAGCAGGACCTTCAAGATATGAAAGAGGATATGGCCAGGATCAAAATTATTTCCATGGGAACTTTAGCAATCCTAGAGGTACAATTGTTAATTCTAGCAAGAAATTGGGCCTAACACCCAATTTTGAAGAAAATGAAGTCTAGAGGACACGGTTTTTGATGAGTAACTCACAAGGACAAATTCTAGCAATTACTAACTCACGAACCCACGATTTCAAATTTAGTAACCCTCAAGGACAAAATAAGTTGGCCCGGCCATTTTACTTTTTTTAAATGTCAGTTATACCCTTTCGTAAAAATAACCCTCAAGGACAAATGACCCGGATTTAAAATAAATATTTTCCAATTTTACCCTTTCTGTCATTTTACTATGAACAATGAGTGTTCATACCTTCTGCTGGTGTATGAACAATGATTGTTCATATCCAAATAGGTGAATGCACCTTATACAATATATTGATGTATGAACATTGAATGTTCATATTAAAAGACTATGAACATTGAATGTTCATACCAAAATGACTATGAACATTCAATATTCATACCCAATCAATGTTCATACCCAAAGACTATGAACATTGAATGTTCATACCCAAAGGACCAAAGACTATGAACATCGAATGTTCATACCCAAAAGACTATGAACATTGAATGTTCATACCCAATCAATGTTCATACCTAAGGACTATGAACATTGAATGTTCACTATAAACATTGAATGTTCATATCCAAGGACTATGAACATCAAATGTTCATACCTAAAAGATTATGAACATTGAATGTTCATACCCAATCAATATTCATACCCAAGGACTGTGAACATTAAATGTTCATACCCAAAAGACTATGAACATTGAATGTTCACTATGAACATTGAATGTTCATACCCAAAGGACTATGAACATTGAATATTCATACCCAATCAATATTCATACCCAAGGACTGTGAACATTGAATGTTCATACCCAAGGACTGTGAACATTGAATGTTCATACCCAAAGGACTGTGAACATTGAATGTTCATATCCAAGGACTATGAACATCGAATGTTCATACCTAATCAATATTCATACCCAAAGACTATGAACATTGAATGTTCATACCCAAAGGACTATGAACATTGAATGTTCACTATGAACATCGAATGTTCATACCCAAAGATGTATGAACATTCAATGTTCATACTAAATACACCAGGTCATTTCGTCTGGGCCGGGTCGTTAATTATTTCACGTCATGGGTATACTTGACATTCCATCTACCCGATCCGTTTTTTATTTCGCGTCAAGGGTATACTTGAACTTTCATCTACCCGGTCCTTGAGAGTTACAAAAATAAAAAGGTGTTCTTGAGAGTTACTTTTTCGCATTTTTTGTCCTTGAGAGTCACTCCCTGTAATTCTAGATCAACACCTTCTTACAATGAAATGTGGAAAGAACATAATTACAGAGCACAAGAGAGGTATCAGTATCAAGAACAATACCACTTACAGACATGAAAGTCGTCTTTGACAATCAAAGATGGTCCAACATACCAAAGACTCGTAAGCCACTAAGGAAGCATAATACTCTATTTTCACCAAGCCCACAGCAGATGCCTATTCACTATGTGGGTCAACCACCATGGCCACCAACCGACTGGATCGATAAACCATCCTATGAAAACCCTGGAATGTATGTCATACACCCAAAAATTCTACGAAAACACTAGGATGTATGTCAAACAACCCCGAGGTGCTCTCATCATCTAATGTGTATGAGAACAGGTAAAAAATGCTTCTGCCTCCATGATGATTATTATTAGAAGTAAAAAAAAAAATCTTGTTTCAAAACAGCCCCACTACTCAAAACCGGTTCCTTGGATGTGGTTGTTACATGTCCCTCGAAAAGGTATGTATTTAGCTTGGGATTTTCTCATGGAGAGTCTTTCAATGTTTAAGAGGCAACCCCTGTATTTTTGTACTTTCAAAAGAGAATATGCAAGGTAGGGTTGAGTTTTTCAATTGTAAAACAAAAATTTTGAACTATCGGATATTGTGAAAAATCCAAGTGATACTTGCTCTTAGTCTTGAGAAAAGGATCATTCCTAGGTGTAATGTGCTGGAAATTCTGTACTCAAACAGTTTGATAGGAAGAGTGAATGCAGGTTTAGTCACTTCAGCGTTGACATTAAATGAGGAGAAATTCATAGGGAAGTATGTCACTAAGTATCAAGTGACAATCCCTGAGATGGTACATATTGGGCTTGCAGATTTTGAAAGAGGGAGATGGGTTTTACAAGATGTAGAAAGTTGAGGTATGTATTCGTTTTCTTTAGTGGTTTTTGGTCCTTGACAACTATATCCATCCTACTTTTGTTGCTATGGTAAATGTGAAGAATGAATGTGATTTAATGTAATCGTACTTGGTTACTTTCACAAGTTGTACATTAATTTTTAAGTTCTACAATTTGTTTGCAGTGTCACTATGTGTCTCACTATATCCTCTGCTTTAATTGTGTTTATAATCAATGGCCCTGAAATTCTCTTTTGAATTCTCACTTTCTGGAGTGGTTTTCGAAGCATACAAAAATGTAGTATTAGCATTTCAGTCAATGGGCAATACATGTTATATGTTTTTCATCTTCATATGGTGCTTGACGCTTTGACATTTATGCTCTTTGAGGATATAGGAATAAACTTTATTAAGGGTGGATAATTATTTGAATACAAAAGTTGCAAAATTATGTTTTGTGTGCAATTAGCATTATTCGATCAATGCCCATTTGGACACATGATAGAGTCCTAACGCTTAAAGATGTGCTCTCTCGATAGGCAATGAAACACGGAAAGTGGTCCGAGTGACTCCATGTACTGGTAGTAGAGATGGTTAGTTACCATTTCAATCAAGTTGGTCTTTTCTCGTATTGCTATAAATAATTGGCATACTATTGAGAGAGTTTTTCTTCAAAGTAGTGGTTATTATCTTTTACATATTGATGGCATTGTTAACGACTTTTCTCTTATTGGAAACTAACCGTACTTTAACTTAAGTTGGAGATACTAATTTTATATCTTTTCAAACTTAGACATTTTGTGCTATTTTTGGTTCATACAGTCCATGAGGCAAGGCGGCAGCTGAAAAATCTCAACAATTGTTGCTTAACGAGACCATTAGGAAGACAAATAAGCAAGGTTAAGGTGACTTTCGGATCATCATGAAGAAGTGATTAAGGTTGGGATCAGTCCATCATTGAAAGAAAGTGAGTCATTCAGAAGTTTCTCTATGTCATTGCAAGCTATCCAGGTGATGTCAGGTACTACTGAGAATGTATTCTGTAATAGTTATTTATTTCTATTTTTTCCGGAAAAAATGAATTCATCTTAAACATTACAAGGAGTCACCTTGGTTCAAGCAACAAAGTTTACAGGTTGGCATCGATTGCAAATAGTTTTTGTAATATGTTTATTGCTTTTGTAATAATCTGTTTGCATTAGTTTTTTGGCTTCGATAATGGCCCATTATAATTGCAATATGTATGTTTTGTGCGACTTTGATAATGTATGTTGTTGATCAACACTTAACTTAAGAAATTTAGGGTTTAGGGTTGGGTTTAGAGTTATCGGTACCATTTGTTGTTTTTTATTCCAATTTTTTCAAGATCTCAAGCTTCATATTAGTACTGATGTATTGTGATTTTTAGCTTATATTTTTTTGATAATGTACTTTGAGATGTTTAACTATTTCGATGCATTACCATGTTATTGCATAGGAACCTCTAAATGAGCGGGGCTTTGCCGAACCTATGGAATTGAAGATCCATATATTTCTCTCTACGTGCATGATAATTAAATTTTTCATAAGTTTATTGATTTTTCTTTGATTGATTTCTGCTTAGCTATGTGAAAACTTTGATAGTTATAAAGTATTTTGGCTGATGTATTTAAGACAAAACTTTATAGGAATGTAGGTATGCTAAATCACCGTCAATCATACATCACAAGACCACCAAGTAACTGCTACCACCATTTACTTTACAGTTCTAAATTTCTAATAAGCAGAATCAGGGATCTATATGATTCTAGCTGGCCTAGCGATGCAAGGATGAGACTTATAGAGCATGATGGTACTATTGTATCTGATTTTCTCAATAAATACCAAATAGCGCCAAGCAAGTTGATAACCTTCTTTTAATCGATATATGGTTTGTTTAGAACTGCAATTTCTTTAAAACATTAAGCTTCTTCTTTGAATACATATTAAATTGGCCAGAACCTTCTTTTCTTTTAAAATCATCAAAACCTTCTTTTTTTCTAAAATGGTCGGAGCCTTCTTCTATGCATTTCTCCCTATAATGGTAGCTAAGTGCACTCATGCATAAGGTGAGGTTAAAGTTCAACAAAGTTTCACGATCAGAGCCGTAGACGTTTGTAAGTATATTTTCCTTTGTATATATGAGATTATGTCCTCTGATGATTTATAGCCAATGTGTCTTCCTATAATCTTGGACTTGATTGTGTTTAGTTTTGTAGCATACTGGAACTCCAATTCCATTCACTTGCACACATTCACGTTTAGGTCTACGATGGGAGGCGACAATTATGGAAATTTAAATGTGGAGGCAAAGGTGAGGCATTTGTAGATTGTGTTCTAATATTTCTTCTTTTCTCTCTCCTTTTGCTCCATCGTTACTAAAACATAAACATTTACTCATTATATAAGCCATTTCCTGAATTGGTTTGATTAAACTATAACTTATTTCTTGCTTTGTTTTTCTTTGTGTGTTTTCTCAATTTGTACTATTCTGCATTCTACACTTCCATCTATACTTTATAATTTTTCATTATTTATGTAAATACGCATTGGTTGCCAGTAATTTCTCTCACCTTATTGGTATTTGTTTTTGTGGAACAAGGAAGATCTTCGGGAAATATTTGAAATAGTGCTAGTGGAGAAGCCCTGCTTTGATCCTCTAGTGAGTAATCATATCTTTACATTAGATTAGCTTTCATGTAAAATGTTTGTAACCGTTCTTGCCTTTTTTCCTACATTTTATACATATCTATTGTTCCTGAGTTAGTTTTGGTGTGCTTAGATATTTCATTTTGTGTTCTTAGAAAAATCTGGTATATGCTTGGAAGCCTTTTGAAGATTTGTGGTTTTTTTTAGAAGCGTGAAATTGGGTTTCGGGTTTTGTTTGCAACCTATTGTATTTGAAAGTTTTTCCTCAATTTTTTCCCGACTTTTTGTTTTTGGATTCTATTGGGTTCACTGCATGAGATTTGAGAATGTGAAGTTCATGTGTTTTTGTTGGTTTGTTTGGCAGTTGAGGTTTAGTAAATACGATATTACTTCTGAGGAGGACTTCGTTGCTCTTGGTGAAAGGTATGTTTGTGCTATTTTATCTTAGCTATAGATTGTGGTTTTCCTTGGAGTTGCTTAATTTTCATTGGAGTTGTTGTTTACATACGCTATCCTTGCATGAATTTGAAATTATAGTGTGTGGGTTTTGGTTATTTTTAATTTTTAATTTTTTTTTTGTTGGGCATGGTTTTGCTGATGAATTCTTAATTAGGTTGTATTGAGTTTTGATACTGTGGTTTCTTTTGGTATCTAAGTGTTAAAAATCCATGATAGCAATATGACATTATGTGTGGGGTACCGCTTGTGCATATGTTCTGCTACTAATGCTTACCAATATATTTTATGAAAGTAGTGTGTAGAATGTTTGAATATGTAGCTTCATTTTTATTACATGACTTAGTACTTCATGTAGTAGTCGGGTTTTTCTTAAAAGTTATTAGGTTTCAGGCTGGTTTATGTGTTCTATTGTTTGTATCTTCTTGATTCATATGCTAATGTGTTGGAAGTGTTTGCAAAATAAGTGTGTCATTATTTATATATTAAGTCAAAGTTGTTGCGATAGTAGCATACAAAAACTTTTTAAAAAGAGAACACCTAAAGAGCCTTCGATCTATCACCAACGTTTGTCTTTCTTGGCAACAGTTGTCGAGCCACCAAAGCATTCCTCCTACTAGGAAGAAAACATAATGGAAAAGCAGATGAAAAGGTAGAAAAAATAACCAAATAATCATCATCGTGTATTCGTGTCTTTAGACTCCAAACTAATACGAAGAGATGGATTTTAAAATCTCTTCAATTTGCTTATTTTGTAATTTATTTTCTTCATCTATTTGGTGTTCTTTTAAGACCTTTTTCTTTGTCTTCTGATGATTAGGATGACATGTGACTACAAAGGTGGAGATGATCAACAATGGCGTGCAAGAGTTTTGTTTGATTTCCAAGGACCGAGTGACAGTCAATATTCAAACTCGTATATCTTTTTATTTATTGATATTTGTCTGTTTTAATGTGCTTCTTTTGGGTTTCGAATACAAATATAAACTTTATCTTATCATATGAGGTTGTTTACTTATCCGTTAAACAATTGTGTTATGATTTTCAATTGCATGTGAGTTTCCTCCAATTTTTCTACTTTCGATTGTGTGGAAATTGTATTTGTCTTCGGTAATTCAACTCCACTTTTAGTTATTTGATTCAATTGATTTTCAGTAAAAGCTTGACACCATTGAACATTAAAGATGGCCTGGTTAAGGCCTTTGTGTTTAAATTGGTTGAATACTCCTAAGTAGTGTCTTCGTCAATATGGCAGTATACCTCCAATCCAAAGATGTTTGAGCTGTTAGATTTGTGTAATTAGAATTTGATTTGGCATTTGTTCCCTTGGATATTGCTAGAGATTAGAAGATTGCAACAGTTAAATTTGGATTTCAGTAATAGTATGTTGGTGGGCTCACTTGCTCGGGAGATTAGTCAATAAAGTAATTGATCTTAGTATAAATGAGTTTACAGGTCAGTATGAGGATATTTAATTACTTGTAACTTATCAAGGAATCGTCCCGATGGTTGTATTCCTATACTGAATCGTCAACTTCGTCAGTTGTTTCGCATAACACTACGGGTACTAATTAAGTAGGCCACAAATCCATGGTACACTACACCACAATGGCCATTTTGTAATGCTACAAAATTTTCATTTGTAACACATATATCCGTCACTGCCTTCCTAACGGATATAACTGTTAGGTTCTCTTGTATCCGTTAGTATATCTCAATTTATTTTTCCAATTACTATTAAAACATCATTTTATTGTTTGGTAACAACTGTGTCCGTTAGGAACAAATAAAAAACAACTCACACAAAGTATAAAAGGGTATATACGGAACTAACGGAAGAGACTACAATTAAATAAAACTGGTTATGGCCGATATCTCCTACGCTCGTCTCTCTCAAGTCTTCAAGCCTCCATCAAACACTATCTCCTTTGTCAACTCAGAACCAAGTACGCTTTCTCTCTCTCTCACTTTCCTGATATGATTTATCTCTCCTTCTACCCCAAACCCTAGCTAGCTTAATTTCTAATTTTTTTTTGTTTTAATTGTGCTCCTTTTTTGTGCAAGTTAGGTTTATTTGATTTTCTTGTTGATAAATTTGGGGAAATTATGTTTTGTGTGGGAACTGTAACACTGGACTCTAAATTTATGCTCCCAATTGGGAAAATTTCGTTTTTTTTTTTTTTTTTTGGGTTTGGTTGGGAAAAAGAAACTAGGGCTTTGCTACTTTCACAACTGGATTCATCGATGGTAACATTCATTGTGCAAGTAACATTCATTTTCCATTTCATCAAATTAATAAACAAATAAACGTTTTACTTTTGTTAACAAGTAGGTTTGTTTGACGAAACTGGGAAGCTTCTGGGAACAGCAAGTAGTCCAATACAAATATGTAAGAAAGGAGACTACATTGAGGTTGATACATATAATAAACTTATATTATATTATTTTTTCTCTCTATGTTTTAATATTTATTACATTTCTATGTTAAAACCAGCAATCTCAATCGATATATGGCATGCAATATGTCCGCTTGTGAAACCAAAGATGTTCTATAGCAAATATTGATGGTGCACAAGTTAGTAGTGTGGGGGTTTGCAGCTACTTGTTCTCTCGGTTTGTAATCTATCACTGTTTTATTACTCACATTTTGCTCATGGCCTAATATTGGGACTTCGTTTCATTTGCGCATAAATTAATTCGTTTCCTTTCGTTTCATGGCCTAATAGACGGATGGTCTTGTGCTTACAGACTGAGAATCTTAGATCATTTCATTTGGTTGCAGTAACCATTTCTTACACATTCGCAATTCCAGGTGGGCCTAAGGTTTAGCACACAGTGAGTGAGAGGTTTGGCAAATGCTTACTGGAATTAAGTGGGAACAATGCCATAATTGTCATGGATGATGCAGACATCCCGCTTAGTCAGTCCGTTTACGCAGGTTATTTGTCTTTGTTTGTTGGTATCGGCTGGTCGGTACCGCAACAACATGTCGAGGGTCGGTAATTTAGTTTCGTTTATCATTAGAGTCCTGAAATGATAACATTAGTCAAAGCGTTTAAGATTGTTTTTTTTTTCACGGAATTGGGCATAGAGCCTTTGTTTTGTAGTTTACTCAAATAGGAAACAACACTAATTTTACAAATCAAATCCTTGTGGAGAATTTTTAATTGACGTGGCGCCCGTGTGGCAAAGGTATTTGGAAACGAGTACTGTGACCATATGGGAGTTTTGGGGGTATTTTGGCATTTTAATTATGCAATTTTAAAACATATAAGCCGCCATGTGGCAGCGCCCTTCAGTCCGGTTGTTTTGCAGTGTGACATCAATGTTGCATTGTGACTTGGTGCACCGAAAATCCGAGCCACCGGGATCAAATAACGTGGAGATTTAGCATGATCCTAATTGGTGTACGCAGGGATGTACTTTGTAAAGTAAGTTCCTCCCCAAACTTATGCTATTACATTAGGGAGGGGATATGTTTGCCATAAATTCCATTTTCTTGATTTTTAATGATGTTTTGTTGATACAATTTGAAATATTCTTTACATGCAGCTCCATGAAAGTATATATCAAAGTGTACTGGAACAACTAATTGGGGTTTACAAGCAAGTTCAAATGGGGGATCCATTAGAGAAGGGTACGCTGTTAGGGCCATTACATACTAGTGTGTCGAAGGAAAAGTTTGAAAAGGGAATGGAAATCATAAAAACTCAGGTAATCATTTTTTCTTACGATTAAAGTCGGTTTATGTTTCCCAGTCGTAAGTTTGGTGTTTGTCTTCTAGTGTTTCTTATAACTAAGGTGCATGCATTTTTTGTTTAAATTTAACTGTCATTTTTAATATTTATAATATTTTGGCATGTAATTTATTAATATTTTTCATATTGTTAATATTATTTATTTATTATTTTTTTTTTAAAAAAAATTTAACTATAGTGAAGCATCTGGGGTGCTTCATACCAAAAACCCTACTAATAGAAACCCAAGAGACCTTTATGAAGCTTTACATAATTTTATTGCCCTCAATATAATTGGAAAGTAGTGGTAATCTTGATTCTTCTTTATTCGTTTTGGGTGTTGGGAACTAATGGTAAAATAAGAGTTGTACTAGTTGTAATAAAAGTTATATAAAACTATGAAGTTAATGTTGTTTGGCTTTTGACAAAAATTACAGGTTTATAAAGCACTATTAGAGAAAACCAAATCACTCCCTGCTAAAGTGGAGAATAATAGGTTCTGTGTATCTGTTCACTTCAAATGTGTTGATGAAAAGGTAGATTTCATTTCCATATCTTATATTTTATTTTCTCACGTTCTTCACCATGTGTGTGTTGTTATATTGTATTGTTATATATGGCTCTCATTAAGAAGGTTCGCATAGCTGTAAGTTTTCTTATTCTTATTCTTATACTTATTACTTGAATAATAAGTACGGTTTTATGTTTTTATCATGGTTAGATAGCATGGTTTTTATGTTTTTATCGTTGGATTATATAAGGCGAGTAACTACTTCTAAGTTTCATTGCTTGTTTGCCTTGACATTTTGTACTAATCAAGTGTCATTTTGTTTCATTTTTTTCCCTTATTTTTTAGGCTCACAACGAGTAGCCCTGTTCCATTGTGTTGCCTCAATTCTGTTTTTGATCCTTGCAATTGTAGTATGCAATGCAAAACTAAGGTAGGTTCCAAAATCTGTCTTTTAACTATGCTACTTGTGAAGTAGATATAATTTTATGTTATTGAGTACTTAAGTTTGTTAACAAATGCTTGCAACCATTCTATGGTTTTAAATCCAGATTTACATACAAATGACTTTGAATTGTTTTCCATTTTTTAAGTAGTGGCAATAGTTTATCTTATTTATTTGTCTTGTGTCTTAGACCAACATTACAACAATGTGGACAATACACTGGGCTTAGCAAACAACTAAAATAATGTTTGGTAACAATTGTGTCTGTTAGCAAACAACTAAAATAATGAACAGAAGGGTATATTCGGAACTAACAGATAACATTAAATTAAATAGAGAAAAATTGTGCCGATGATTTCCCATTTTCGCCTCTCTCTCTCTTCAAGCCTCCATCGAACACTTCCCCGTCTCCTCTGTCCAACCCTAGCCCGATTTTAAGAAGGAAATAAACCAGGTACACTTTCTTTTTTCTACCCAAACCTCATCTAGCTTAATTTCTAAGTTTTTTTTTTTTTAATTGTGCTCCATGATCGCATGTTCAAGTTAGGTTTATTTGGTTCAGATTTTGTCGATAAATTTGTGGAAATTAAGCTTTGTATTGAAACTGCAAGATTGGACTCTAAATTTACGCTTCTCGATCATCAATTGGGATATTTCGTTGGTTTGGGCTTCGGTTGGCTAATAAGAAATCTAAGGAATTTCGGTATTAATTAAATAGCTTATGTTTATCTAAGATTTAGTTTTCCTTATAAACTGTTTCTTTTTCTGTTTGATTTCCTAGGTTGTGCTACATAGCTTTTTCTCTCACGGACACAGGCAAGTTATAGAATTTTTGTTACTTATTATTTTTTTTTACTAGTTTTTTTTTTTCTAGTGAAATCAATCTTCAGATAATGGGTTGGTTTATTCCTTGTTCATTTTTGTTTTTGTCAAGTGAAAAGCTTCGGCACATTGAACCTTTACAGTATTGTTGTATTGTTATGGAACATGCACGACATTCTCAAATTGATGAGAACAAATCTTTGGAGTCTGTTATGATTGGGAAGGTCGATAATTTTTCATGTGACACAAACTTGTAAGTTATATCACATTTTTCTTCCTCTTTCTAGTACATCTATGTTGTAGAAAGTGTATTCATCGATTTGTTTTTTGTTCATACTATAAAGATTGTATGTGTTTTTTATGCTTGTAATTAGATAACTCTTCATGGTCTTATAAAAGAGCTTCTTCTTTGATTCTTGGATGGAAGGGTGCCATTGATCTTTAATATATGACGACGTCAAGCTTTTGAATGCATTTGACTAGTCTGATGTTTAATATTCTGGTTAGTTTTTTTTTCTTCATCTTCTTTGTTTTCATTGTTTTATTGTCTCGACTTTATCAATTAGAATTAGCATCAATCAGGCTTGTCAATATGGTTGGGGTTGAGGAATCACTTCTTTTGGATGTTCATCATTTGTTGTTGCATCCATTACCTTGAAGAAGTATTCATTGCTCATCTTTGTTTTTACTACCTTCTCTTTTATTTCTATGTTTGTTTGTTTGTGCGTATGTATCACTCGGGTTTTGGGTCTGGAACAAGCCATGTGCAACTTCATACAAGTATTTTTTGTTCCTTTATTTTCAAAGGTAAACTTTATTAGTAATTAACCCCATGACTAGGTAAATCATACATAAAGGGAACAACTTATAGAATTGCGAGGAAACAACTTATGGTGGTGTTTCTTTGGATAATGTTGAATTGTCTTGCATCTATCAGGCTGATATTATTAAGGGTCGTTATCCATTGTGCTGATTTTATTAAGGGTTGTATCCCATCTGGTTGCTTGCATTCAGATTGCTCCTTACGCCATCTATTATGCTGATTTTATTAAGGGTTGTATCCCACTATTGGCTTGCATTTAGATTGTTCCTTACGCCTTCTATTGTGCTGATTTTATTGGACTTTTCCATCCATTTTAGCTTACTTACAAAGTTTAGGGAAGTCATTTGGAGGGTTGCATGATTTAGAACTCGATTAGTTTGTCGGGTCACCAACACTTGAATAGTTAAGTTTCGTTCAAAAAGGCGTAAGGAAAAATCTAAATGCATGTCCTTTTTGCCCCGACACATTGTTGTTTGAAGGAAAATAGTTCTTCTAGCTATTTTGATTTGTGAGTTTGTTGACATTGAGGATGCCATTAGGATGAGCGAAAGTTGACCCCTTCTTTTAGCTATTTTTATTCAAGTTCTTCATTTTTTCTATGTTAGTACCAACGTTCTGGTTTGATGCTTCTGAGGTTTACAAAATTTGAAGTTGAATAGCACACCACTCAACTTTATTCGTGTTTAATTTATATTAGCGTCTTGGTCCAAATATAGGTTCAACAATATTGCTCTAAGATACATTAGAAACATCAGCTCACCTTTGAAAATATTGTTTTCATTAGACATGTCTACCCACCCTTGTGCAAATTAGAACTCACATCACAAACCTGCCTTGGGCACCATAGAAATGTATTGATCAGACTATCGGTATCGCTCTTTGTTTGTTGAATCTGATTCAGCTCCAATATACCAAGCTAGGTCTCGATAACATGAATTTATTGAATTGTCTTTTCTCTTTGGTTGTTTTGGAACACTTCTAGTTAATTTGCTCGATTCTTGGTGTTTATCTTTCCATAGTGTTAACAGAGTTATCCAAAGATGCCTTTTTTAGTGAAGTAAATGCATAGTATGTTTTGAACAATCCTTTTGTTTTGTGAAATGGGTTCTTTTATTACATTTGGTGAACCGATTCATGTTTGACTTGAGTTTGCTTTCTTTGGATGTAGGTGACGAGGAAATTTAATGTGGTTTATAAAGGGGGGAGTGTTATTGGTCCAATGGGTATGGTTTCACAAGTTGTTCAAGGTAGTGGTTGCCATGTCCGACGATACAATCATTTTTGCTTTGAGAGGTATGTATGTTTTCCTCTCTGAAAGTCATTAGGCTTTCCAACAAAGCACATTTAGAAATTTATAATACTAGATTACTAGTTTAAGACTAACAAAAAGCTTCTTCCCTTTTCTGTTAATCCAATTTGAACCATGGGTTTTCAGCACTTGGTTCTACTGGTTTTTAGGGGTCAAACTATATGTTATGGATCGAAGTAGTGGGGTCAAATGTTTTGCATTGGTATAGATAACTGTTGTTCTTGTCCATAGGGTTTTTAGTGATCTACTTTATGTTTTGCTACTTTGGTTGTCTATCTTTTGATCTGAATAGAAAAAAAAAAAATTCTATTGTGTTGGTTGTCTATCCTTCGTGTAATTGGCTTTATTTTACCTTTTTTTTACTTTCCTCCATGGTACACTCTACCAGATAATTAGTAAAAGAAAGGAAGAAATGAAGGTAGTTGTAGTCTTGTAGATATGTACCATTAAAAAGAACACCGCTATGCGGGTATGGACCCCACTATGTATGTTTGGGAACAACACGAGCAATCTAAGCCTTTGATTATTTTTCCTTTATTGAACTAGACACCAATTAAGTTCATGGTAACTTCCTACACTTTGCATATAATATATTTCATGTATGAACGTAGGTTGCCACCGTCTATATGCATCGTGTTTCAGTAATAATTTTTTCATTTTCTAGTAGCTTGACTTATTTTTAATACATTATGGTAATGTCATTTCTAATAATTTTTTTTTAACCATTTGCTAGTGTGCAGGCGTTGTAAAGCAAGCCTTTCTTATAGAAGTGCATGTCAAAGAAAGAAATGAAGTTTTGAGTTGGACATATTAGGTGTACTTGTAATTAATGAATTAAATGTGTATGGTAAATTTTGTTGGTAAGAAATCATTCACCCATTTAGTACCATATTTTTTATGTCAAGACTTAGTATTTATGATCAATAAAATATATTTGTTTGACTTGAATGGTAGAGTTGGTATAAATTGTGTTTGGAATGGTAGAAGTATTTTGTGTTTCTTTACATGGTTATATGACTTGAATGGAGTTTTTTTTTTTTTTATGGTGGGGTGTGCTACTGCAAGCTTGGGTGTGGGTGTGGGTGTGGGTGTAGGAGGAGCAGGAGCAGGTAGTCCATATCCAAAACAACCGGGCTAAAATATATATTATATTTTTTTTCAAAACAGTCCCCATACACTAACGGATATATCCGTTACAAATTTGTTACAAATAAATATTGACTATTTGGTCAATGACATTAGTAACGATCATAAGTGTGACGAATGTCATGAAATGAACAAAATTCACTCGCAAGGTAAGTGTTACAAATTGGAACACTAACGGATATAAGCGTTACTTAAATTAATTTTAGTAACGAATATATCCGTTACAAATATTTATGTAAGTGACTGTAACACCCCAGATGTAACGGATATAAGCGTTAGTAAAAATATTAGTAACAATTATTACCGTTACCAAACCCCCTTTTTGGTGTAGTGGTAGTGATATGAAAAAATACTTAAATATAGTTTCATCCATCTGGCATGTGGTCTTCCCAGACCCTCATCGTATTCACATGGTTTGGTTCTCTTCTTATCTATTTTTTATTTTTGTTATGGCATTTCAATTCTATGTAGGAAGAAGAATTAAAGCCATGAAAGTGATTTTATGGATGCAGTTGATGTCTGCTTACCATTGATACAAGCAGCTATAGGAGATATAGAGAAGGGAGTTTTCCCAAAAGTTGCTCGATAAGTATTGAAATACCCACTTCTCCTCTAAAAAACAAGGTATGTACTTGTGTTTTGGGTTAGACTTTACTTAAAAATCAAATTATGTGAAAATGGGGTCACGACGTGTGAACGTCATCACCCATAGCGATGAGTGTGCGTCTGGTTAAGGACTGGTTTGTCAAATTGTTATGATTCGGCACTTGAGCAATCATATTCTTAATACTACTGAATGAAAATGATGCCAATCTATTACAGTAGTACTATGAGCTGCGACTGATTTTTCTTAGTTTCACATATTATATTATAGGTTTTGTTCAAAGTTGGCGATGTTTGTTTTTAAAGTCCTTTCTTTTAGTCTTTTGGTACTTTAGTGCTGATATGATATTATCTTATACTTTCACATGTCGGTAAGAATATGAAATATTTCATTAAGTCTGTGATGCCTGTTTAGATGGACTCGAAAATTTACCTTTGTAGACTTCCAATGTATATACGTAGAGAAACTTTGTTTGGCTATGCCATTCATAGCTTACTTTCAGAAAGTCTAGATGTACTTTATGAAAAAGCTAACATAAATTAGGTCTCTTTATCATCTACCTTTTTGTACGTTCTGAAGAATAATGTATTTCTCTCGACTCCGTTATTTTCTTCCAACAAATCTGTGGTGTCGTTATGGCTTTTGTTTTAGGGCTGTTGGTGAATTGATTTGTGGTTTTAGAGGGTGTAGGCGGTGTGGTGTGTGGTTTCAGTGATGGTGGTTTTATACATGTAGGTCTTGATTGCTTTGGTAGTGAAAAGTATATGTTAACGAAAAGTACAATACTCTCGATGTGAGACTTATCTATTTATATTAAGTTTGGAAACCTAATTGCCCAGGCATGACCTGAGGCTGCATAATATGATTATAATACATACGTTCTCAACAATGATTTTAAAGTTATTTGTTTGCCTACCAAAAGTGGTCTTAACCCCAGTCGTGACTACATGATATTGATTTCAAAGCTCTTAGTTGTGATGATGTACTCTCATCAAGAATATCATCTTAATAACAGTCGGAGAAGTTACAACCTCTATTATTTGTGAAATTGGGAAAATAAACCATCTAAAGCGTCCAAATAAAAAACAATCAAACTTTACTCACATTAGAATTTTTTTTATATGAATGATCTGGCATTGATCTTCATTTAACATCTAAAAGAATATTAGCATGTTAGAGATGGTCGTGTGGGATGAGATTTTATGCAAATAATATGTCTATTCATATGTACTTACCAATTTCCTCACTGTTAAGAACATCCTTATGGTGCCTAATCCTACAACACTATGAATGCAAGAGAAATTGGCAAACACCTTTTTATTATCTCTTTTTCAATCTTACAGTTCAAGCAAGTGCCAAGCAGCCTATTTTTATTGAGTCATGTGGTTAAAATTAATTTGTATACAATTTTATACTCCCTATTTTGATTTTTAGTTGATGCGGAAGCTAGCATCACATTCTATCTTCCAGTTACATGGTTACTATCTTTTATTCAATAATATGTTATATCCTTTTTCTTTTAGGGCTTTAAAGTTACAAGGATGAGTCTATGGAGGTCTCCTCCATGTTGGCATGTGGTCTACTCAGACCCTCATCATATTCACAGGCTTCGAGTTATCAAGTGATATGATCTGATCTGTAGCACCACCTGAAAGTTTTCCAAACACTTTCCAAATTCATAGGGTTTTTTCGTTGGAGGAAAAATGCCTGAATCTGGCATTTACCAACAAGTATTTTCTATCTTCTTCATAAATTAGTTTTTATTATTGATTTGTAGATTGTTCTTAATTTCTCTTAGAAAGTGGTGGATTTTATTGCTAGAAATTGGAACTCTACATTCCTTTATTATGTTTTTCTATTCTACAGGCTGGTGTTGTACAATAGAGTTAGAGTGTTTGTTTACAATAATCATTTTGGTTTTGGAACAACATCATGTTTACACTTTTCGGCAAGTTTTGTTTAACATCGCGTGCATAGCACGTGCATCTTGTTAGTATATATAGAGTAGTTAGATTGAGCACACAAAAAAATTTAAATCATGCACTCACAAAAGTTGGGCTGCACAAGTCTAACCCACTAGCAACAAGTAGAGGAGGACATATAATTTGTATCCTCTGTCGAGAAAATAAGCTGAAAAGAGGGCTATGATACACAATGTGTGTAACTTACCTTTGAATGTAACACAACTACACAAGCGGATACAATAAACAATATAGATCCTCATCTTTTCTGAATTAATATTGCTTCTATTTCCAAATCGTGTATCCAATTCACTTGTTTGTATTGACTTGAGTTGCAGAATAGAGTATGTGACTCTTCCATTTAAGCTGCACTTAGTATTTCATGCATTCAAAACACTAATATTTCTATATATAAGTCACAGCATTTTGACTTGTAATATAGGCATATAGCTTAAGGGACTCATAATCTGCAAGAACCTAAAACTTGAAAACTCAAACACTGATAAAGAAACATCAAATTACATAAGACCTTTGGACCAAAACCAACACACTTAGAATAGTACTGGATGAAAATTAAACAGAGAAATCATCAAACCAAGCATAGTGGACTTAATTAGGGCAACGGGGACTTGGACACTATTTCATTGGATTCAATAGTTGATGGTGATGGTGGAGACGGTGGAGAACTAGACTCTGTGGAGTCACAATAGTCTCGGAGTACATTGCCTTCCTTGTCGGTGAAGCCAAGTGAACCAAGCATGGAAGGGCAACATATGTGCTCAATAATCCGAATAGCTCGACAGCAACCTGGTCCTAAGTATGTTTCACCATTGAAAAAGAAAAGAATGACTTCACCAGTACATGCTCGAAGCTCAGTCAAAGATTCCCAGCACTTGTATGAGTCCTCAAATTGTAGTCGAGCAGCCAGAGTTGAACTGGAGGCCAGTGGTCGTGCTTGCACAGTCATAGACACTATTGTCCATGTTAGCAGCACAGTGAGAGAGAGCATCTTCATTTGTTTAGAAGAGAATGCCATTCTTAAGATTAGAGATCGAGGAGCAGATGTGAGTAAGAGAGTGGGAAGCGTTTGATTTATATAGAACAGTGGGGAAAGTAAAGAGACAGAAAGAGTACTATTTTTGTGTTGTTGTTACGCTGTTTTAGGAATCTCATGAGGCATTCCTTCATGCAAAGTAACTCTAACATAACGTACAATCATGCAATTGTAGACAAGTCTTCTAATCTTACTTAATTAATACCAAGTGATTATGACTCCACAAAGTTGATTAATCTTTCTAAGCTGTAGAAATTAATCGAGTGATGCTCGGCTCGATAAGCTTTTCCCTCCATATTCCAAACCACTATTCTAGCTACTCCAGTCCATCATTTTTGCATTTACAAATAATTGACTTGAGCACAGGTATGCTCGGCCATTGTTAGCAATTAGGGATACCGCTGAATTATGCGGTGTTTAATTAATCGCCCGGTGATTCAAAAAGCGGTGCACGGTTAAATATTAGGTCAAAAATTCGCAATACGGCAATTATTAGGTGTTTAATTAATAATGTTTTAAACGTTTGGTTGCAAAAATTCAGAAATAAAAATTCTTAATATTATGTTAGTAAATATTAATAATAATTGTCATTCTTTACAACATAACAAATATATCTAAACAATTTAGCTACAAAAACATTGAAACCAAGGTCCACATAGGTACCTTCATTTATTTGTTCTTGGATTGAAATTAATGTTCAAATTTCAAAATAAACACACACCATGACATGACAATTTAAAAATTGCCAAAAAAGTATAAAAGCAAACATTTTGGATTAATTTATCACTAAAAATGTAAGAGTAAGGGACTTAAAGTAAGAGTGAGGACATAAAGTACATAAAAAATAACAAAAACACAACCGAATTTTCAGTTTTTTTTTTTTTTTTTTTAGCCGAATTTTTTAGCTGAATTTTTGAAAATTCGGCAAAATCCGTAATATTCGTTTCAAGGTAAAAAATCGTAAATTATTGCGAATCTTTCAAACATTCGAAAGTATTATATGTTTTGCCTTTCAAAAATTCGATTCACGAATATTCGCGAATAATTCGGCGAATTACTAACAAGGTGCTCGGCTCGATAAGCTACAGGGACTTGAGATGGGAAAATTTCATTTCTATCGGAAAAAAAAAAAGAGATGAGAAAATTTCACTTCTACAAACCATTAGTAGTGAAAAACTAAAAGCGACAAAGGGGATCAGATTTCAATCCGAGGTTTTCCAAAATAATCAGAAAAAGAAACTCGAGACACCCGGGAAATCCAGAAGCCTAAAAGTAAGTATGCTGATTGTTTTTAGGACAACAAATTTGTTTCTATAACAAATGTTGAGTATCAGCCAAGAGTAATACTCGTCACACCCCAATTGTATCTCTCCACACCCTGTGTAAAAAATTGTCTCCACACCCCGTTTTAAGTTGGAAACACATCCCATTGTGACGGGGTGTGTTAACTGTTCATGCACAGTTTTCGATTTCTACTCAAAACTCGGTTTTCTCGTCAAACTCAAATAACTAAAAAAAATAATAATAATAAGATTATGCCACTTCTGATGACATACTTAAAAAAAATAAGGTTATGCCACTTCTGATGACATACTTTGGCAGACTTGTTGAAACTCTGAAAACATCTTTCTCTGTTCGGTGACATTAAGCTGAACAGAAACATTGATGCATATGCCATTAACAGTGTCATACTTCATACCATTCTGAGTTGCATACTTCTGCCCATACTCTTGGGTGCCTCATGGCAAGGGACAACCCTAACACATACTTCCATAGCAACTGAAGCTTGGGAGAGAACTACTGCAAAGTTTGGTCAAAACAAAGTATCATTTCTACTAAATGACCTTACTTATATATATTATACCATTTACAGAGCACTTAACAAAAACTAGTTTTAATAAAATGTCAAAACCACTTCAAAAAACCATGCAAAAACTTATGACATGCAGCTTACAATTTGGCAGTAAACAATAACAATATCAAACAACAACAAAATGTCTAAATTCGTAATCTTGCAATTTCTGACAATATACATACACAAAATAGATATTAAAGCCAAAAAATCTTGTCAGTACAAGGATAGTTACGAAATGTCTAAATCCATAACATTTTTTGGAACCACCTTTTATACCACTTCACAATCCTTGGTCCCATTATAGTTGTCTAATCCCAAGCTTATGTCCATGCAAATGACTCCCATCCTGGAGCAAGTGGTGGAATAGGACTATCATTTTCAAGCATGAGTTTCACAAAATGTGTGCCTCCTCCAATGTGGCCTATTGCCGCTATCTGAACACGAATTGGATCAGGAGCAGTCCACAAAGGAAAGTATGTCATACATTCTTTCTCTCCAATGACGACAATGACACACTGAAAAGTATTAGCGGCTAAAAATCCCATTGAAGGAAGTTCAAACTATTCATTGTATATGGAACTATACACCATAGATTTGTCTTGCTTGCTTCTTTTCGTTCTTCTCCACCCATCATTAAAGTATAATCTGCCTCATGGGAAATCAACTCTGTCAACATAAGAGCCCTCATAGTAATCCATGCATCATCTCCATTAGACCCTAAGTATCGTGCAATCGCGCTAAATCCACAATGTCCATTCGGTTCAATATCTTGCCAATCCACAATGAAGTCTCGTATCAATGGATTTAAGTCTTGTAACATATCGTCCCAATTAGGCCCAATTTCAGGTAAATCTACAAACACTTGAATATGAGTTCCTTTTGGTCTTCTTTTGCATGGTACCAACTTCTTGGCTTTACTATTCTTGCTTTCTTGACTTGCAATTTGTTCCTCAATTGTTTGTGCATACTCGAAAGTTGAAGGCTCCCTCTTTGTGCCACTTTTACCTTTACAAGTCTTCACACCAATGTTTATTCCAGGTGGCCTACCCCTTACATTGGTGTTAACCCGAGGCTATCACATGAAAGTTGGCTTTGGATCACCTAGTTCTGTACACTTTTTCAGCATCAAAACCTTTTGTTCATCTGAGAGCGACTGAAACTTCTTCTGAATCTGTGCAAGCTAGGGGTGAATATCAAATGACCCATTAGGAAGATCAATCGGAGTGCTACTACATTGTCTCCACCTAGGGTTCAATATTTTCGGCTTTACAGATGGTCTAAATTTTCCACTCCTTTCACAACTCAAGAAAACTCTAGGTTTTCGCCCAAGTCCCAAATTATCAGACTTTAATATCACAACCGCAACTCCAACAGTAATATCAACTGTCAAACACCATTGGATCAACGAGTGACGATCTTTGAAGACATGCGTAAACCCTTGATCTTAGATATTATTGACAAAAAATTATTTTTTGCTAAGTTATTGATATAATAAATAAATAAATAAATAAAAATACAAGTTTTCAAATTATTATCTCAATTGTTGTAAATGATTCGGTCATGTCGGGATAGCTAATTTCAACATTGTTCTGGAGTTCATCATCAGAACAATAATTGGATTGCAGTGGTGTTTAAGCTGATTCCATGTCACTTGGAGAACCTTGAAAGTTATCATTTTGATTTTGGTGGGAGAATTTATCTTGAATATTGCTTCCACCACTTGAGCCCATTCTCAAAGTGAAAATTTGGTGGGAATAACAACAATTTTGTGAGAGACTCAAGACTAACCTAAAATAACAAGAGAGGGAGTGGGAGAAATTTTAGAGAGCATGAGTGGTAGGAGTATTGGTGGAGTTGTAAGTACGGTGAAGAGCAAAGAGTTGGACGTATGAATTACAATGCGGTGTGGAGAGAGTTATTTAAGGGTATAATGGTCATATTAACAAAGAATGGGGTGTGAAGAGAGCACTAGTTTTTTTTAGAAAACTTTACCGTGCGTAGAGAGACTATCGGGGTGTGACGAGTATTACTCTCAACCAATCCTTCGCCTCGTAGGTGCTCCTTTTTTTTTTTGCGAACTATTGGGAATAGGGCCTAATTAGCACAGTAAAACAAGACAATTCCTTAAGAAGGACCTATCTACAAGAGATGTAATAATCCATGTATTCGGACATACAAAAACCAAATCTGATCATCAGACCATGCCCTAAATGTCATATATCGGTGCATGGTTCTTAAAACAAACTGTCGGTCATCTCAATTAGTAGAGTACACCATAATTAACATGGACATTTAAATTGGACTAGCCTTTTTTCTACCACTAAATACCCTTGATAAAATATTCAAACAAATTATTCAATGCCTTTAAGAAGGACTACTTCGTCATTTCAAAATTTTATACCCTTAAAATTACATAGTATTTTAAGGATGTATATGTAAATTCAAGTCGGAAATCAACTACATGCCACTATTCAATTGTTCGCGACTTAGCCTTCACATTAATTGCCAAATTATTACCATTTATGCCGAATTTCAATGCGAGGAAACCAGCCGTCTCTCTCTTCATCTTCTCTTCTTCTTCTTATGCGCACATTTCTCTCTCTCTTTCTTAAAAAGGTAAAAGCTAAAAAAAAAAAAAAAAAACATATATCCCAGACGTCTTTCTCTTTTCTCTTTTATGAGTTTTATCTCTCTCAAATCTCCCCTCATTCAGTTACCAAAAAAGAAATCTCCCCTCATTCGCTCTCTCTTAAAAAAGAAATCCCCTCAGTTGAATCTTTCCTTGCATCATAGTTTGTTACTATTGTCGATTTAACACTTTCTGCTGAATATATCTGCCTCTTTATTTTCTGGTTTGATAACAGATTATAAATCCTTCCGATGTAAAACCCCTCTCGATTACTATGGCACTAAGACAACGGTAGCAGGCGTCATCAAGCTAGAGATAGGTGAGACTAATTTCTAATAATTCATTTGCTCTAAGGTCTAAAATGTGCATTTTTTTGTCGGTATTGGAGGAAACCGAAGCTATAAGTACCTGAGAGAACAGTTTGCTGTACGTAAGAAAGTAAAAATGTTACCGTCTTGCAGAGAAGTGAGTCCGCCTAGTTAGTATGATAAACTGGTTAAGTTGGCCATTCCTTTCATCTGAAAGATACTTTGAGATAGCCATGGGGATTTGGGTGGGTGCTTCAAAAAATGCTTGGGATGGATAAATCTTTTTTGTAGTGGGGACTTTTCCATGTGATAGTAATTGTATGTATCGTAACTCCCCTGCCTCGGTACTTCCATTTGAGAATTGGAGCAAGTGAAAAATTAGGATTCTCCTAGCTCAAATATTTTCATATTACAAAGTCGGGTTTACCATTGAAAATTCTCCCATGCAATCAAAACACTGTTAGATATTGGTACGATCTGATTTCGTGTTGTCATATTCTGGACATATTGAGTTTCCAATGGTGATTAAGTTGACTAACCCATTATTGTACATTATACACTGGTTGACTAGATTTAATCACTATTAATTGAATGCCAAATTTCTGTATTTGCTTTTACAGGCCACAAGTGTCGGGAGCTATCTCTGGACATCATTTAGGATAAGCGTCTCATAGGCTACTCAGGAACACACTCCAAATGAAACCCAGTACATCTGCGTTGTTGGATTATCCAGCAAATCGGTATCATGTTCCAAACAACCATACAGCGAACAGGCCTAGGCCAGCAGGACCTTCAAGATATGAAAGAGGATATGGCCAGGATCAAAATTATTTCCATGGGAACTTTAGCAATCCTAGAGGTACAATTGTTAATTCTAGCAAGAAATTGGGCCTAACACCCAATTTTGAAGAAAATGAAGTCTAGAGGACACGGTTTTTGATGAGTAACTCACAAGGACAAATTCTAGCAATTACTAACTCACGAACCCACGATTTCAAATTTAGTAACCCTCAAGGACAAAATAAGTTGGCCCGCCATTTTACTTTTTTAAATGTCGGTTATACCCTTTCGTAAAAAATAACCCTCAAGGACAAATGACCCGGATTTAAAATAAATATTTTCCAATTTTACCCTTTCTGTCATTTTACTATGAACAATGAGTGTTCATACCTTCTGCTGGTGTATGAACAATGATTGTTCATATCCAAATAGGTGAATGCACCTTATACAATATATTGATGTATGAACATTGAATGTTCATACCCAAAAGACTATGAACATTGAATGTTCATACCAAAATGACTATGAACATTCAATATTCATACCCAATCAATGTTCATACCCAAAGACTATGAACATTGAATGTTCATACCCAAAGGACCAAAGACTATGAACATCGAATGTTCATACCCAAAAGACTATGAACATTGAATGTTCATACCCAATCAATGTTCATACCTAAGGACTATGAACATTGAATGTTCACTATAAACATTGAATGTTCATATCCAAGGACTATGAACATCAAATGTTCATACCTAAAAGATTATGAACATTGAATGTTCATACCCAATCAATATTCATACCCAAGGACTGTGAACATTAAATGTTCATACCCAAAAGACTATGAACATTGAATGTTCATACCCAAAGGACTATGAACATTGAATATTCATACCCAATCAATATTCATACCCAAGGACTGTGAACATTGAATGTTCATACCCAAGGAACATTGAATGAACATCAAGGACTATGAACATCGAATGTTCATACCTAATCAATATTCATACCCAAAGACTATGAACATTGAATGTTCATACCCAAAGGACTATGAACATTGAATGTTCACTATGAACATCGAATGTTCATACCCAAAGATGTATGAACATTCAATGTTCATACTAAATACACCAGGTCATTTCGTCTGGGCCGGGTCGTTAATTATTTCACGTCATGGGTATACTTGACATTCCATCTACCCGATCCGTTTTTTATTTCGCGTCAAGGGTATACTTGAACTTTCATCTACCCGGTCCTTGAGAGTTACAAAAATAAAAAGGTGTTCTTGAGAGTTACTTTTTCGGCATTTTTGTCCTTGAGAGTCACTCCCTGTAATTCTAGATCAACACCTTCTTACAATGAAATGTGGAAAGAACATAATTACAGAGCACAAGAGAGGTATCAGTATCAAGAACAATACCACTTACAGACATGAAAGTCGTCTTTGACAATCAAAGATGGTCCAACATACCAGCACTCTGTGGCGCCACTAAGGAAGCATAATACTCTATTTTCACCAAGCCCACAGCAGATGCCTATTCACTATGTGGGTCAACCACCATGGCCACCAACCGACTGGATCGATAAACCATCCTATGAAAACCCTGGAATGTATGTCATACACCCAAAAATTTACGAAAACACTAGGATGTATGTCAAACAACCTGAGGTGCTCTCATCTAATGTGTATGAGAAACAGGTAAAAATGCTTCTGCCTCCACTGCTGATTATTATTAGAAGTAAAAAAAAAAAAATCTCTGTTTCAAAACAGCCCCACTACTCAAAACCAGTTCCTTGGATGTGGCTGTTACATGTCCCTCGAAAAGGTATGTATTTAGCTTGGGATTTTCTCATGCGGAGAGTCTTTCAATGTTTAAGAGGCAACCCTGTATTTTTGTACTTTCAAAAGAGAATATGCAAGGTAGGGTTGAGTTTTTCACTGTAAAACAAAATTTTGAACTATCGGATATTGTGAAAAATCCAGTGATACTTGCTCTTAGTCTTGAGAAAAGGATCATTCCTAGGTGTAATGTGCTGGAAATTCTGTACTCAAACAGTTTGATAGGAAGAGTGAATGCAGGTTTAGTCACTTCAGCGTTGACATTAAATGAGGAGAAATTCATAGAGAAGTATGTCACTAAGTATCAAGTGACAATCCCTGAGATGGTACATATTGGGCTTGCAGATTTTGAAAGAGGGAGATGGGTTTTACAAGATGTAGAAAGTTGAGGTATGTATTCGTTTTCTTTAGTGGTTTTTGGTCCTTGACAACTATATCCATCCTACTTTTGTTGCTATGGTAAATGTGAAGAATGAATGTGATTTAATGTAATCGTACTTGGTTACTTTCACAAGTTGTACATTAATTTTAAGTTCTACAATTTGTTTGCGTGTCACTATGTGTCTCACTATATCCTCTGCTTTAATTGTGTTTATAATCAATGGCCCTGAAATTCTCTTTTGAATTCTCACTTTCTGGAGTGGTTTTCGAAGCATACAAAAATGTAGTATTAGCATTTCAGTCAATGGGCAATACATGTTATATGTTTTTCATCTTCATATGGTGCTTGACGCTTTGACATTTATGCTCTTTGAGGATATAGGAATAAACTTTATTAAGGGTGGATAATTATTTGAATACAAAAGTTGCAAAATTATGTTTGTGTGCAGTTGCGCATTATTCGATCAATGCCCATTTGGACACATGATAGAGTCTGAACGCTAAAGATGTGCTCTCTGATAGGCAATGAAACACCGGAAAGTGGTCTGAGTGACTCCATGTACCTGGTAGTAGAGATGGTTAGTTACCATTTCAATCAAGTTGGTCTTTTCTGTATTGCTATAAATAATTGGCATACTATTGAGAGAGTTTTCTTCTCAGTAGTGGTTATTATCTTTTACATACTGATGGCATTGTTAACTGACTTTTCTCTTATTGGAAACTAACCGTACTTTAACTTAAGTTGGAGATACTAATTTTATATCTTTTCAAACTTAGACATTTTGTGCTATTTTTGGTTCATACAGGTCCATGAGGCAAGGGCGGCAGCTGAAAAATCTCAACAATTGTTGCTTAACGAGACCATTAGGAAGACAAATAAGCAAGGTTAAGGTGACTTCAGATCATCATGAAGAAGTGATTAAGGTTGGGATCAGTCCATCATTGAAAGAAAGTGAGTCATTTCAGAAGTTTCTCTATGTCATTGCAAGCTATCCAGGTGATGTCAGGTACTACTGAGAATGTATTCTGTAATAGTTATTTATTTCTATTTTTTCCGGAAAAAATGAATTCATCTTAAACATTACAAGGAGTCACCTTGGTTCAAGCAACAAAGTTTACAGGTTCGGTATCGATTGCAAATAGTTTTTGTAATATGTTTATTGCTTTTGTAATAATCTGTTTGCATTAGTTTTTTGGCTTCGATAATGGCTTCGTATAATTGCAATATGTATGTTTTTGTACGACTTTGATAATGTATGTTGTTGATCAACACTTAACTTAAGAAATTTAGGGTTTAGGGTTGGGTTTAGAGTTATCGGTACCATTTGTTGTTTTTTATTCCAATTTTTTCAAGATCTCAAGCTTCATATTAGTACTGATGTATTGTGATTTTTAGCTTATATTTTTTTGATAATGTACTTTGAGATGTTTAACTATTTCGAGTACGTACCATGTTATTGCATAGGAACCTCTAAATGAGCCAGGCTTTGCCGAACCTATGGAATTGAAGATCCATATATTTCTCTCTACGTGCATGATAATTAAATTTTTCATAAGTTTATTGATTTTTCTTTGATTGATTTCTGCTTAGCTATGTGAAAACTTTGATAGTTATAAAGTATTTTGGCTGATGTATTTAAGACAAAACTTTATAGGAATGTAGGTATGCTAAATCACCGTCAATCATACATCACAAGACCACCAAGTAACTGCTACCACCATTTACTTTACAGTTCTAAATTTCTAATAAGCAGAATCAGGGATCTATATGATTCTAGCTGGCCTAGCGATGCAAGGATGAGACTTATAGAGCATGATGGTACTATTGTATCTGATTTTCTCAATAAATACCAAATAGCGCCAAGCAAGTTGATAACCTTCTTTTAATCGATATATGGTTTGTTTAGAACTGCAATTTCTTTAAAACATTAAGCTTCTTCTTTGAATACATATTAAATTGGCCAGAACCTTCTTTTCTTTTAAAATAATCAAAACCTTCTTTTTTTCTAAAATAGTCGGAGCCTTCTTCTATGCATTTCTCCCTATAATGGTAGCTAAGTGCACTCATGCATAAGGTGAGGTTAAAGTTCAACAAAGTTTCACGATCAGAGCCGTAGACGTTTGTAAGTATATTTTCCTTTGTATATATGAGATTATGTCCTCTGATGATTTATAGCCAATGTGTCTTCCTATAATCTTGGACTTGATTGTGTTTAGTTTTGTAGCATACTGGAACTCCAATTCCATTCACTTGCACACATTCACGTTTAGGTCTACGATGGGAGGCGACAATTATGGAAATTTAAATGTGGCGGCAAAGGTGAGGCATTTGTAGATTGTGTTCTAATATTTCTTCTTTTCTCTCTCCTTTTGCTCCATCGTTACTAAAACATAAACATTTACTCATTATATAAGCCATTTCCTGAATTGGTTTGATTAAACTATAACTTATTTCTTGCTTTGTTTTTCTTTGTGTGTTTTCTCAATTTGTACTATTCTGCATTCTACACTTCCATCTATACTTTATAATTTTTCATTATTTATGTAAATACGCATTGGTTGCCAGTAATTTCTCTCACCTTATTGGTATTTGTTTTTGTGGAACAAGGAAGATCTTCGGGAAATATTTGAAATAGTGCTAGTGGAGAAGCCCTGCTTTGATCCTCTAGTGAGTAATCATATCTTTACATTAGATTAGCTTTCATGTAAAATGTTTGTAACCGTTCTTGCCTTTTTTCCTACATTTTATACATATCTATTGTTTCCCGAAGTTAGTTTTGGTGTGCTTAGATATTTCATTTTGTGTTCTTAGAAAAATCTGGTATATGCTTGGAAGCCTTTTGAAGATTTGTGGTTTTTTTTAGAAGCGTGAAATTGGGTTTCGGGTTTTGTTTGCAACCTATTGTATTTGAAAGTTTTTCCTCAATTTTTTCCCGACTTTTTGTTTTTGGATTCTATTGGGTTCACTGCATGAGATTTGAGAATGTGAAGTTCATGTGTTTTTGTTGGTTTGTTTGGCAGTTGAGGTTTAGTAAATACGATATTACTTCTGAGGAGGACTTCGTTGCTCTTGGTGAAAGGTATGTTTGTGCTATTTTATCTTAGCTATAGATTGTGGTTTTCCTTGGAGTTGCTTAATTTTCATTGGAGTTGTTGTTTACATACGCTATCCTTGCATGAATTTGAAATTATAGTGTGTGGGTTTTGGTTATTTTAATTTTTATTTTTTTTTTTTTGTTGGGCATGGTTTTCTTGATGAATTCTTAATTAGGTTGTATTGAGTTTTGATCTTGTGGTTTCTTTTGGTATCTAAGTGTTAAAAATCCATGATAGCAATATGACATTATGTGTGGGGGTACCGCTTGTGCATATGTTCTGCTACTAATGCTTACCAATATATTTTATGAAAGTAGTGTGTAGAATGTTTGAATATGTAGCTTCATTTTTATTACATGACTTAGTACTTCATGTAGTAGTCGGTTTTTCTTAAAAGTTATTAGGTTTCAGTCTGGGTTTATGTGTTCTATTGTTTGTATCTTCTTGATTCATATGCTAATGTGTTGGAAGTGTTTGCAAAATAAGTGTGTCATTATTTATATATTAAGTCAAAGTTGTTGCGATAGTAGCATACAAAAACTTTTTAAAAAGAGAACACCTAAAGAGCCTTCGATCTATCACCAACGTTTGTCTTTCTTGGCAACAGTTGTCGAGCCACCAAAGCATTCCTCCTACTAGGAAGAAAACATAATGGAAAAGCAGATGAAAAGGTAGAAAAAATAACCAAATAATCATCATCGTGTATTCGTGTCTTTAGACTCCAAACTAATACGAAGAGATGGATTTTAAAATCTCTTCAATTTGCTTATTTTGTAATTTATTTTCTTCATCTATTTGGTGTTCTTTTAAGACCTTTTTCTTTGTCTTCTGATGATTAGGATGACATGTGACTACAAAGGTGGAGATGATCAACAATGGTGCAAGAGTTTTGTTTGATTTCCAAGGACCGAGTGACAGTCAATATTCAAACTCGTATATCTTTTTATTTATTGATATTTGTCTGTTTTAATGTGCTTCTTTTGGGTTTCGAATACAAATATAAACTTTATCTTATCATATGAGGTTGTTTACTTATCCGTTAAACAATTGTGTTATGATTTTCAATTGCATGTGAGTTTCCTCCAATTTTTCTACTTTCGATTGTGTGGAAATTGTATTTGTCTTCGGTAATTCAACTCCACTTTTAGTTATTTGATTCAATTGATTTTCAGTAAAAGCTTGACACCATTGAACATTAAAGATGGCCTGGTTAAGGCCTTTGTGTTTAAATTGGTTGAATACTCCTAAGTAGTGTCTTCGTCAATATGGCAGTATACCTCCAATCCAAAGATGTTTGAGCTGTTAGATTTGTGTAATTAGAATTTGATTTGGCATTTGTTCCCTTGGATATTGCTAGAGATTAGAAGATTGCAACAGTTAAATTTGGATTTCAGTAATAGTATGTTGGTGGGCTCACTTGCTCGGGAGATTAGTCAATAAAGTAATTGATCTTAGTATAAATGAGTTTACAGGTCAGTATGAGGATATTTAATTACTTGTAACTTATCAAGGAATCGTCCCGATGGTTGTATTCCTAGCTTCTTCGATTGCAATACGAATACACAGACACTAATGTGGCACCTACAGGCGAGGCCAAACAATTCAACTGCTTCCTCCAAGGAACGCTAATTGAGATACATGTCAGAATTATTGGAACATAAGGTGCAAACATTACAGACATGTGGTACCACATTATCCACACAACTAACATTGCTTCTAGTGAGTTATCTTAGGGCTATTATTTTCCTCTGAATTTGCCAGCTTAATTGTATAACCTCACATTCAGCAATAGTACTACACTTGGAATTCTGAATATATATTGTTTTTTAAACTTAACAGGGATGCAATCATGTAATGTTCTTAAAGGTGAGTCTCATATTACATGTTTATTCATGATTGACTTAAAAATGTTCTATTCAACTCTACTTCATTCTATATAAATACGGTTGGATTTATGGGTGAAGCTGTAACACTTGAATCAAAAACCCAATTACTTGATTATAAGACTTGAACTTAGTTTTTTTTTTCCTGAAATTTTAGAGTGAATTATGTAACCCATTTGCTCCGGATAGGAGATTTATCTACGAGAGCAGCTTGGTTTTCATGTTGCGGCTACCCCTTGCCTTGCAAATGAGTGTTTCATCCCTTTGGTAAGAAAATTGTTATTGACAATCTTTGTTAAAACACCATTTTTGTTTGTATTGTCAGTAGACTTACACACAAATTGCCAGTAATTAGTCATTGTCAATGTCTTGGATTCCATAGGGGATAGGGGATTGATCTTTATGATAAAGCCGTCTATAATGCTCTTGCTTTGCTTATGGTTTTTGAACCCTGATGTATGTCGCATGAACCTTCATGTTAATTAGTTAATGTTTTGCTATTCCAATGTTAAGGCTTATGCTTTACCATTCTTGGATGCCTGATTATTACACCATGTTTGCAAATACATCTTCTAAAATCACACCATGTTCGTAGCAATCTTATACAAATGCATTAACAACAAAATTATATGCAAAAGTAAATAGATGGGAGAAGCCAAGAATCTAATTATACTTTTTGTAAATATCTACGAAAATAGGTAGGGACCTATATTTTGCATTCTTACGGACCACTATCAAACATTATGATATAGAAGAGCTTCAATTTTGTGTTTATGAGTGCAATTATAAGATTTATTAGAAATTTAGCTGTTAGTATGCTTAAATATCAACCAATTTCCCAAGTTTTTACTCAAGGTTTTGGTGCTGTTGTTCCAATAGTTTAAACTTATGTATTTGCATATTCAAAAAACTTTTTTGTGCTACACTCGAAGAGGTTGACTGGATTTGTTGGGTTTGGTAGTCAGTAAAGCTTCAGTTTCAGAATTGTCCTTGATGTAAATAGCGTATTAGCCTGTCACCCTTGTTGGTTTTTCAGGTTACTTGAGAAATTGAATAATATTTTAGCATAATGTTTCAACTTTCATTGTGAAGTTGGTGTTTTTTTTCTAACTATTGCTAACTTTTATTCGACACACCAACATTCTTCGAGAGTTTGTGATGAAGGGATCGGAAACTACTTCAAATCCTCTTCAAAGACTCATGCTCTTTTTGGGTATTTCCATTTTTTGTATTTATCATTAACTACTTTCTTAAATAGAAAGAAGAAGAAGAAACGAAACTTTCGTATTTGTATTCTGTTTGTATGTACATGCATGAGAGTGCATCATATTTTTATGAACATATCCATCATTGTGAACTCCAATTGGATTTTGTATTTTTTTTTTTCTTATTATTATTGAATCTTTACTTCTTTAATGAGAAAGTTGTCTTAGATTTTGGATGTGTACATGCACGATCAAGTGAATCTTCAATGTAGGACAATGGTTCATTTTGTTTGCACAACTTTCTATTAAGTGATACCAATTGAATTTACGTTGGCCAAATTATCAAGAAATGTCAAATGTGTGGAATGTCCACAATTTTGTTGTATATATTTTGTTCAATATAAGTTTAACTTGAATATAAGGTTCAGCGCTAGCTAGATTTGGGTAAAATATAAAAGTTTCCTATTGATTTAATATATTTTAGATAAAACAATTGGGGAATATGAAAATTTGAAACACTTTCCAAGATTTGGTATTCAAATTATGGAATCAATTATGTTGGCTCTTGCTATTTGAAGGCATGGTACTCTAGCCTCGAAATAATGTACCTATTGATACCGTCCATCTCCATCTTAATGGGAATTCCATGGACTATCATACCGTGTACTCTAATATTTGTTTGTTTGAGTTTAAGTCAAACTCCACAAAGATTTTATGTTTGGCAGTATTTTCATATACTCCATGTGCAGAGCACATGCATTTTGCTTGTGTCTATAACTAGCACAACCATGTTAGAACATGATAAAACAGAACAGGAGACGTAAATATAAGAACCATGTAACCAAGAATTCATGTGAAATTTAATAACCAAAATTACAATACCCTTTGCATGAAAATAATTCCTACAGTTCTTAAAACATCTGCAAAATGGTTCACAAAATTCCCTCTTCCCTAAGGAATAGCTGGCATAATTTAAATAAAGCTCCAAATGGTTAGACAAAAATTTGTGCGTCCCATTGAACTAAGACCTAGGCTTCTCCTTCTCCTTGAATAGAGCCAAACGAGAGACTCCTGATACCTTCACAACCTTGAATCTGACTCCAGGAATATCTCCAACAGCATGGCCCTTCCGCCCAAACCCAGCAATAAGAACCTCATCCTGCAGAATTGATAACATTCTTCAGTTCAGAAATGTTAATTAACAAATTTCCTCTTATGTAGTCAGAACTAAGAAATATACTCACATTCTCTTCGATGTAGTTTAAGCAACCATCATTGGGCACAAAGGCAGCAATCTTCTTCCCATTCTTAATCAACTGAACGCGAGCACATTTTCGGATGGCTGAATTGGGCTGTTTAGCTTCAATTCCTCTACATAAAGGAAACAACACTAGTTTAGATAAAATACAATATAGCTAATCGAAATATGCAATAGTGAAAACATCAGCAAAGAGCTCTGGTATCAGCCTTAAATCTTTTCGAGAACAATACCCTTTGCATGTGAAGACCCAGCGAATGGCTTCTTCCATTCATTCCCAAGGTGAGATTTTTTGTATGATTTATCAGCCCATCTTTGAGTTCTGCGGTGGGTTTTGAGCTTACGAGCAGCTCCCATTCCACGTGTCTTCCTGCAAAACAATCAAAGTTTAAATTTAAATTCATCATTGGAATACAAATATGCATTCACGATAGGGAAAAATGAATTTTAAAAAACAAAAACACATTTTTTAGACAAGATTAACAGGAATGGAACCTCTCAGACAAATGCCTCAATTCACATCACGATTTAATGAATGGAATTTCTCAGACTCGTCATCAATATTGACATCATTGAGGCGTTACCCAAACTAAAAAACCAATTTTATAATCGCAACAAACAAAACAATCTAATAAAGTAAAAAATATAGGTGAGTGTGAAAATGTAACGAAATATGAGATTAGGAAGAGAGTGGTTTACCCCATGGTAAATGTAAGTAGTGGAAAACGGTCGAACGCAGTTGGAGAGAAAAAGGAGATGCCGCCTAATGAGTATATATAAATAAACCCTAATAATAAAAATGAGTGAGGTTGGAGAGACTTGGGTTCTACTTTGTATTTAAAGACTTATGTTAACGGGCTTAAAGCTGTTCGGCCCAATAAAAATGGGCTGATCCCGACAGATTAACTACCTACCTATATCGCTCTAGCTTCTGAACCGTCCTACTAACGGCTGTCGTAATATTAAATTATTCTAAAAAAATATTAGCAATTATGCAAAGCTATAAGATATAAAAATTATATTAATCACTCGTTCAAATTTCTTGCACCACTCTCCATAAAAAAAATTAAACACCAAATCTTGATAAAATCCATCGATTTCTTTTTGTTGTTATGTTTAATAATTGAAGTTTAATTGAAGTTTTGTAAAAATGCCCAATGTGCGCGAAGATGATATTTAAGTTATTTGAATAGCAAGGCATTCACAATCATAATAAAAGAATTATGATAAACACTACTTAAAATGCAAAACTATACTTGCTGAGACATTATATTCTCCTTACATATAATACAACTATGTTTAAGGGTTACTTCAATACATTTGCATCAAGTTTATAATTTCCCGTTAATTATTTTTTGAGGTTAGTTTAGTGCAGTTGCACCAAGTATATGATTTCTCGTTAGTTATTCATTAAGGTTAATTCAGTACAGTTACATCCAATTTTTGATATTTCGTTAATTACTCTTTGAGATTAGTTCATTGCATTTGCATCCAGGTTCCAATTTTCCGTTAATTACTCTTTGAGGTTAGTTCAATATATCTACATCCAGTTTCTGATTCCTATTAATTATTTTTCGAGGTTAGTTCGATGCATTTGCATCTAGCTTCTAATTTTCGTTTATTTATGTTTTGAGGTTAGTTCGATGTAGTTGCATTCGGTTTCCAATTTCCAGTTAACTATTCTTTGAGGTTATTTCACTGCATTTGCATCCAGTTTCTGATTTTTCGTTAAATATTATTCAATGATATTACATCCAATTTCTTATTTCCCATTAGTTAATATCTTATTTTAGTTTAATGCAGTTGCATCCAGTTTCTGATTTTCCGTTAATTATTCTCTGAGGTTAGTTCAATCCAGTTGCATCAAATTTTTGATTTTCCGATAATTGTTCTTTAAGGTTAGTTCAATACATTTGCATCAAATTTATGATTTCCTGTTAATTATTCATTAAGGTTAGTTCAGTGCAGTTGCATCCATTTTTTGATGTTTCATTAACTAGTCCTTGAGATTAGTTCATTGCATTTGCATCCAATTTCTGATTTCTCATTAATAACTCTTTGAGCTAGGTTAGTTCAATACATCTGCATCTAGTTTATAATTTATGATTATTTATGCTTTGAGGTTAGTTCGATGCAATTTCATTCGGTTTCTGATTTCCCGTTAACTATTTTTTGAAGTTTTTTCAATGCATTTGCATATAGTTTCTAATTTCCCGCAAATTATTCTATGAGGTTAGTTCAATGTAGTTGCATTCGGTTTTTGATTTCATGTTAATTATTTTTTAAGGTTCGTTCAATGCATTTGTATCCAATTTTCGATTTCCCGTTAATTATTATTTGAGGTTTGTTTGATGATATGCATTTGTATACCATTTCTGATTTCCCGTTAAATACTTTTCAAGGATTTGCATCCAATTTCTAATTTCACGTTAGTTATTCTCTGACGTTAGTTTAATGCATTTGCATCCAGTTTCTGATTTATAGTTAATTACTTTTTGAGTTTAGTTTATTGCATTTGCATAAAGTTTTCGATTTTCCGTTAATTACTATTTGAGCTCAGTTCAATGTATTTGAATCTAGTTTTTGATTTCCTTTTAATTATCTAATGTGGTGTGTAATACAACTTTTACTGATCCCATCTGTAGTGTTCTTGCAAACATGACATAAAAATAAATTATGCTTGATTTATTATATGGGATCATCAAAGATTATTCAGTTTCCAATTTCCCATTAATTATTCTTTAAATTATAACTGACTTACTATGTGGGATTTTCAAATATTATCTACAAATGGGTACTGTCATATTAATTATTCTGAAAAATATATGCAGAACTATTATATACGAATATTATATTGATCACTCATCTATATTTCCTATAACGTGAAAACCTTACTCTCCATTAAAAAAAAAACTCACTCTTGATAAAACCCTTCAACTTTATTTTGTTGTTTAATAATAAAAGTTTGATTGAAGTTTTGTGAGATTGTCTAATAAGGTGAAGTTCATATTGAAGTTACTTGAATGGCAAGCCGTTCCTAATCATACGAAAATAGATAAGATAAACATCATTTTAAAGGCAAAACTATACTTATCGAGACATTCCCATAACATATAACATAACTATATTTTGAAGTTAGTTTAATGCATTTGCATCTAGTTTCTGATTTTTTGTTATCTATTTTTTAAGGTTAGTTCAATGCAGCTGCAACTAGTTTCTGATTTCTTGTTAATTATTTTTTGCGGTTAGTTCAATGCATTTGTATCTATCTAATTTCCAATTTCTTGTTAATTGTTCTTCGAGGTCAGTTCAATGCATTTGCATCCAGTTTCTAATTTCCCGTTAATTATTCTTTGAGATTAGTTTAATGTATTTCCATCCAGTTTGTGATTTCTTGTTTATTATTCGATAAGGTTGCATTTGTATCTAGTTTTTTATTTCCCATTAATTATTGTTTGAGGTTAGTTCAATAAATTTGCATCCATTTTCTGATTTTCAGTTAATTATTTCTTGAAGTTAGTTCAATGCATTTGCATCTAGTTTATTTTTTTAGATTAGTTCAGTGTAGTTGCATCTAGTTTCCGATTTCCCTCTAATTATTCTTTAAGATTAGTTCCATGCATTTGCATCCTGTTTCCAATTTATAGTTATTTTTTTTAGGTTGGTTCAATACAGTTGCATCTAGTTTTCGATTTCCCCTTAATTTAATCTCTGTGGGTTGGTTCAATGCATTTGCATCCAGTTTCCAATTTTCTAACAATTATTTTTTTATGTTAGTTCAATGCATTTGCATCCAAGTTTTGATTTTCTGTTAATTATTCTTTGAAGTTAGTTTAATGCAGTTGTATCCATATTCCGATTTTCCATTAATTACTGTTTAAGATTAGTTTAATGCTTGCATGTGCATCCAATTTCCGATTTCCCGTTAAATATTATTTGAGGTTAGTTTGTTCGATGCATTTGCATCTAGTTTTCGGTTCCCGTTAATTGTTTTTTGACTTTAGTTTCATGTAGTATTATATATATTTTAAAATATTTGTCATTATTGGTTTGCCATTATTTTTTTTTTCATTTTCTATTATATATTTTGTGAAGTTATTTTTTGTATAATTTAATTTTCCACATATTATTTGTTTTGGTTTGGTATATAATTTATTTAAGCCAACGTCCGCTTTAACTGAATCTCATTATTCCGTTATATATATATAATATATATATATATAATTGTTTTTGGAAATATATATATGTAATTGGAAATTACATTATAGTTTTGAAAAGTTATAAATTCAGAAATTTAATTGGAATATGTCATAATTATTGTGGCCGGAATTGTGGTTTTTGAAATCCTTAACTATGGCTAAATGTCTAAATCCCACAGTGGATGACACATCAAATCGATCCAACTTTATTTGTTTAGGCCCATATAGTGCATATATACAATGCAATTTTATTTGTTTTAGGTGTACACTATTACTTATTTTATGATTAGTTGACTTTTTTTTAATTTTTTCCCAATCACATGTGTAGTTAACAAATGCATGCAGTATATGTTCAAGCAACTCAATTCATTTTTTCCTTTGTTCTTTCATAGTTTCATTGCCATTTTCTAGAAAGAAACTTTGTTATGTTAAACTTCACCTGAGATTAGTGTGGAAACTATTCTTTGTAGCGTAAGGGTTTTAGGAAAATCGGGTTTGGTTGAAACTATTGTTTTTAGCAATTTAGTTTTTTGTCTCATTTTTCCCCGTAATTAGCTATAACTAGATTTTGGACCCGGACATACGCCCGGGATCTATTAAATATTTTGTGGGCTGAAAATGCTTTACAAAATGTCTCACACACATTTTCGAATAAGAATATATTTTTATTGAAAATAAACCGAAATACATTAATGACCAACGATTATGGTACATAAGTACTTGGAAACTAATTAAGAGATCAAATTAAGATAGTCTTATCACTTTGTGGTTTAGGATATTAATTCGTAATTTTCAAATAGAATTATCTTAAACTCGATCTATCTTGTATAATAGTTTTATTATATTTATGGTGATTTAGCGGCAAATTTTTGAATCATAATATATTTTTATTAAAAATAAACCGAAATACGTTAATGAGCAGCGATTATGATACATAAGTACTTGGAAACTAAGGGATCAAATTGAGATAGCCTATTCACTTTGTGGTTTAGGATATTAATCCATAATTTTCAAATAGAATTATATTAAATTCAATCTAGCTTGTATAATAGTTTTCTTAGATTTATGGTGATTTAGCGGCAAATTTTTGAATCAGAATATATTTTTATTGAAAATAAACCGAAATACGTTAATGAACAGCGATTATGGTGCATAAGTACTTGGAAACTAAGGGATCAAATTGAGATAGTCTATTCACTTTGTGGTTTATAATATTAATCTGTAATTTTCAAATAAAATTATTTTAAACTCGATCTAGCTTGTATAATAGTTTTATTAGATTTATGGTGATTTAGCGGTAAATCATCACTGTTCGGCTTACGTCGTACTAATGTGTACAAATCACTAAAACAGATTGATTATTTCCATATCCTCAAATAATACACTACTCCCACTTGAAAAGATTTATCATATGAATGTGTCCTACGAACGGGTGCCGTTATATTAAATTATTCTAAAAAATATTAGCAACTATGCATAGTTATGAGATATGAAAATTATATTAATTACTCATTTAAATTTCTTGCACCACTCTCTATAAAAAGGAAGCACCAAATCTTGATAAAACTAATCGATTTTTTTTTTTTATTGTTAGGTTTAATAATTAAAGTTTTGTGAGAATGCCCAATGCGGCGAAGATAATATTGAAGATACTTGAATAGCAAGGTATTCCCAATCACAATAAAAATAATTATAATAAACACTGCTTAAAATGCAAAACTATATTTGTCGAGACATTTACTCCCCCTACATAAAATACAAATATGTTTTAGGGTTATTAATTCAATGCATTTGCACCAAGTTTATGATTTTCCATTAATTATTCTTTGAGGTTAGTTTAATATAGTATGTTGCATCCCGTTTCTAATTTCTCATTAATTATTCTTTGAAGTTAGTACAATGCGAATGCATCAAGTTTTCGATTTCCCGTTAATTATTATTTGAGGTTAGTACAGTGCAATTACATCCACTTTATGATTTCCCATTAGTTATTCATTAAAGTTAATTTAGTACGTACAGTTGCATCCAGTTTTTGATGTTTCGTTAATTAGTCTTTGAGATTAGTTCATTGCATTTGCATCCAGGTTCCAATCTCCCGTTAATTACTCTTTGAGGTTAGTTCAATATATTTGCATCCAATTTCTAATTTCCTGTTAATTGTTTTTCTAGGTTAGTTCGATAGTTTACAATTTCTATACAGTTTGCATACATGTAAGAGTCTGTTTTTATAAACTCACTTTTATTTTGGGTTCATAATTACTTGTAATTATTCATATGAGAAGGCTAAAAAAGTGGATATTTATGCCTTGAGGTCAGTGCGATGCAGTTACATCCGACTTCCGATTTCTAGTTAACCATTTTTTTATGTTATTTCAATGCATTTGCATCCAATTTTTGATTTCCCGTTAGTTAATATCTGATTTTAGTTTAATGCAGTTGCATCAAGTTTTAGTTTTCCGTTAATTATTCTTTTATATTAGTTCAATGCAGTTGCATATAATTTTAGATTTTATGTTAATTGTTCTTTGAGGTTAGTTCAATGCATTTGCATCAAGTTTCTGATTTCCAGTTAATTATTTTTTTAGGTTAGTTCAATGCAGTTACATCAAATTTATAATTTTCCGTTAATTATTCATTTAGGTTAGTTCAGTGCAGTTTCATCCATTTTTTAATGTTTCATTAATTAGTCTTTGAGATTAGTTCATTGCATTTGGATCCAGTTTCCGATTTCCCGTTAATAACTCTTTAAGGTTAGCTTAATACATCTGCATCTAGTTTCTGATTATTTATGCTTTGAGGTTAGTTCGATATAATTATATCCAGTTTTTTATTTTCCGTTAACTATTCTTTGAGGTTATTTCAATGCATTTGCATTTAGTTTTCGATTTCCCACCAATTATTTTATGAGGTTAGTTCAATGCAGTTGCATTCGGTTTTTGATTTTATGTTAATTATTTTTTGAGTAAAGTTCAATGCATTCGCATTCAGTTTCCGGTTTCTCATTAATTATTATTTGAGGTTTGTTTGATGTATTTGCATACCGTTTCCAATTTTCCGATAAATATTTTTCAAGGATTTGCATTCAATTTCTAATTATCCGTTAGTTTATCTCTCATCATTAGTTTAATGCAATTTGCATAAACTTTATGATTTCCCATTAATTACTCCTTGAGCTCAGTTATGTATTTGAATCAAATTTCCAATTTCCTTATAATTATCCAATGTGGTGTGTAATACCAACTTCTATTGATCCATCTGTAGTGTCCTTGAAAACATGACATAAAAAGTAAATTATGCTTAATTTACTATGTGGGATCATCGAAGATTATCTAGTTTCCGATTTCTCGTTAATTATTCTTTAAATTATGCAGGACTCACTATGTGGAATCTTTAAAGATTATCAACGAATGGGTGTTGTTATATTAATTATTCTAAAAAATATTTGCAAATATGCATAACTATTATATATTAATATTATATTGATCACTCAACCAAATTTCTTACAACGTGAAAACCTCACTCTCCATTAAAAAAAAAACTCACCTTTGATAAAATTCTTCAACTTCATTTGTTTTGTTTAATAATAAAAGTTTAATTGAATTTTTGTGAGATTGCCTAATAAGGCGAAGTTCATATATATTGAAGCTACTTGAATAGCAAGGAGTTCCTAATCATACGGAAAGAGATAAGATAAACATCATTTTAAATGCAAAACTATACTTATCGAGACATTCCCACAACATATAACCCAACTATGTTTTGAGGTTAGTTTAATGCATTTGCATCTAGTTTCGATTTTTAGATTATTTTATATTTTGAGGTTAGTTCAATGCAGTTGCATCCAATTTTCAATTCCCATTATTTATTTTTTGAGATCAGTTCATTACAGTTGCATCCAGTTTCTGATTGATCGTTAATTATTCTTTTCGGTTAGTTCAATACATTTGCATCAAATTCCCAATTTTCAATTAATTGTTCTTTGAGGTCAGTTCAATGCATTTGCATCCAGTTTCTGATTTCCCGTTAATTATTCTGTGAGATTAGTTTAATGTATTTGCATCAAGTTTTCGATTTCTCGTGTTTATTATTTGATAAAGTTGCATTTGCATTTAGTTTTCGATTTCCCGTTAATTATTGTTTGAGGTTTGTTCAATGAGTTTGCATCCAGTTTCCGATTTCCCGTTAATTATTTCTTGAGGTTTTGCATCCAATATATTTTTTGAGATTAGTTCAATGCAGTTGCATCCGATTTTCGATTTCCCGTTAATTATTTTTTAAGATTAGTTCCACGCATTTGCATTATGTTCCCAATTTATAATTAATTTTTCTTTGAGGTTAGTTCAATACAGTTGCATCCAGTTTTCGATTTCCCGTTAATTTAATCTTTGAGGGTTAGCTCAATGCATTTGCATCCAGTTTCTGATTTTCCGACAATTATTTTTTGATGTTAGTTTGATGTATTTGTATCCAAGTTTTGATTTTCTGTTAATTATTCTTTGAGATTAGTTTAATGCAGTTGTATCCATATTTTGATTTTCTATTAATTACTTTTTAAGATTAGTTTAATGCTTGCATTTGCATCCAGTTTTCGATTTCCCGTTAAATATTATTTGAGGTTAGTTCGATGCATTTGTATCCAGTTTTCCGTTCCCCATTAATTGTTTTTTGTCGTTAGTTTCATTCAATATTATATATATTTTAAAATATTTATCATTATTGCTTTGCCATTTTTTTTTTCATTTTCTATTATATATTTTGTATAATTGTTTTTAACTATGTTTTGAAGCCATGTTAAGGATATATTCGAAATAAGTTGGTGTTTTATCATAGATACTAAAATTGTATGATTTGTAATAGGAAATTACTTTATACAAATCACCTATTTTTTAGCATTTTTTTTATTTGATCAAATATATAAGAATTGGAACATTAAAAGTGTTTGATTCGTATTTCTACAAATCACCTATTTTTTTTAGTAATTTTTTTTTATTTGATCAAATATATAAGAATTGAAAATACATTTAAACTCTCAAAATATAAGAATTAGAAATACACTCAAACTCTCAAAAGAGTTCCATGTACGTGGGAGACTATTAGAAAATATTATCTTTCATATTAGAGTGCCACATAAGATAGAAAAAAAAGCTAACTCTCATATTAGAGTGCCACATAGGAGAGAGAAAATCCTTCTTTAAAGGTCTCTGCTTTAGTATATAGATAGTAGATATTTAAGAAAAGTTGGAGACTCTGTGAAACTCTAGATGAGATTGTTTCTTTATTTATATCATACTTTTTTATAATTAGTAATAGAGTTTAGAAAAAACTGGAGTCTCTGTGAATGCTCCAAAAAATAGATTGGTGAGGGTATACCTATAACATATATCTAAGGACATGATGATATAATAAATGTTAACAATCTAACATAATGCGATAGAAAGTACTAGTGCGAGTAGAAAAAAGATTCACTAGTCGGTTTTGTTGATGTATTTTGTCTTTATTTTTTATTTTGTTACCGAGGATATATTGTTAAAAAGAGAATTGTGGATTTTATTGCTCGCATAACTTTTGGAATGAAAATTCTGGTGCGAGTAGAAAGAAGATTCACATACTATTCGGTTTTGTTGAGATATAATGCACATGCATACACAAGTTTGCATGTGCTTTTCTTTCAACCTTGCACATGCATAATAATAGTTCTCCTACTACACTTATTCCTAGTAGGTAATTCTCTGTTTTGTTCTACTTAAATGCTCCAAAATTTTATTGGCTTCTAAGCATTGTGCCGCACACATATATACACAACAAAAACCAAATTTATGTACTAAACCTTAGAATATCTAGTTGGTGTGACATGCATGACAATATTGGACTGATGGAACAACCGTAGAAATGATGGACATTAAAATGCATACAATTTGTAATACATTCTCTTGTTAATTAGTAGTTCTTTTTTGTCTTTGCTATTTTTTTTTTAACCTTCACATGCATACTGGTAATATGTATGCATGTGTATAATGCACATACTTACACCAATTTGCATGTACTTTTTTTTTTCTACCTTGCGCTTGCATAGACCTGTAAACACATGCATAGACCTATATATATGCATGTAAAATCAATTCGCAAAAATACACACATATGCATGTATAACCAATTCACAAAAATAGTACGTTTCACTATTAAGTGGAAAAAGTATTTACCTTTGGAAAAGAAATAACATTTAACAAATTGAAACATTGGCTCAAATATTGTATAGGAAACATTGTCTCAAAGATTGCCACAACACATTTACTATTACTAAAAGACTATTACTAACAGCAGGCACTCAATGCTCTATCCTGACCAATCTCTGTTCATTGTTTCATTCATGACTACCTTGTTTTGCTTCTTTTGCTTGCCTTTCTCTTAATTCTTGACTGTCATTGATCTTCAATTTCCAATTTCTTGTATCGTCACACAACAATTGGTATGCCATTTCTGCTCTCAAGAAGTCCACACCATGTTTTCTTCAACTTTGAGGTTAAAAACTTACTAACACCCATGATTATTGTTCCTATGAAAAAACATATGTAAATTAAATAACACAATCATTCCTGAACGGTGAAAAAATATTAACATAAATGTCAAAGTAAAATCATTTCTTAAAAGAACATATATTCATCTAATTTTCAAAACTACCAAGCGAATGGTATTTACAGGGTTTCTTGCTGGTTGCAGGGCATGACTTCCAATTTTCTATCTGGTATCAACTTTCATGTTGGGTTCTCCATAGCCAAACGTTCGTTGATTGCAGCTAGGACTCTTGTTTTCTGCATTAACAATGACTTGTGATGTTAGCTAAAAAGTATATTTTCCTGTCTATCTTCAAAATACTCGGTGATAGTAGTATTGCTTAATCATACCATAAATCTTGCATTTTTTTTTATGAATTTGTCATTATTGCTATTCTATGTCTGAGTAGTGTTGTAGTACTCTCAGTCCCCTGACTTATCCAGTTATCCATATACAGTAATATCCAATGGTACCCTTTTGTGCCTATCTCTGTCTTGCCAAAGTTCATTGGAATAATCAAGTTGTCAAAATTGAGGTCTAACTCTCTAATCAGCTGTTCTACATAGAAATCACTCGTCTTCGCATGTGTAATAATGTTATGCAAAGAAGTCAGAGGTGTTATTCATGACCATGAACTGCACTGCTAGTGTTTAATTTATAGGGGAAAAAAATGAACAACCCATGAGTTGGGGGGGGGGGGGGAGATGATTTCAATTTTATCCCAATGTTTCCATTAAAAACAAGAAAAATCATCTAATTCAATACTAAAGAATAAAATCACAATCTAAATCCTAATTTACAAACCAAACATACATATAAATAACTTAACATAATCGTATCCATCTAAAGTTATATGACAAAAGAAAACAAACACAAAAAAATGTCACTTTAGTCTCTAACTTCCCATAAAATAAAAGTGTTATTAGTAGTGTAGTAGTAGGTTTATGATAAAGCTTTAACCAACCTAAATAAACATGTTAATTAACTCCTATTATATTATTATTACTTGCAAGCGCACAAGGGCTATTGTAGTAGGTGTGCGAGAATAAGGTCAAACCCACAGGGATTGCTATCTAGGAATAATTGAAATCTAAAATACTACTTCACCTAATCCGCATATGATGTTTGTTGATTTACAATATGTTTAGCTACTAACTAATTTAATTATACTATGAAAACAATGAGACTTGAATTAACTATGAATTGTGGAAACACTAAGGGGTTTGATTCCACCCTAGACCATTGTAGGTTATCTTAATTAACAAATTTAAAGTTCTCTTTTAATTACGAGTAGCATGAGGGAAAAGTAACTGTAGCTTGCTCGAATATGTGATCGTTAAGTCCTAAAATACATCTATGTATGCGGTTTATTAGAATTTCAGCATGCAAATGTATAAACCCCTAGCAAAAGTTGTCTTCTTATGACACAACTTCTCACAAACTTATATAGGCATTAAAACCGATGCTTAGATAAGAACAACATATTAATCCCACTATTAACTAGTCAAGTCATGACATAACATGCAAGATATAACCAATGAAGGTATACCACTAATATCAATATGAAAATAATTAATCAAGTTTAATAATTTAGTTTAGAGAACAGTGAACAGTAAATCAAGAATTTCCTACGCAAGTATAGGGCTTCATCTAAGCCCCAGCTTATTATTTAGCTACTTATAAATATGGTGATAGAAGCAAAACAATAAGGAAGAGAAGTGAAAACCATCGTCTTGTGTGGTGGCTTCTTCTCCAGAACTTCTTCTTCTTCTTTTCCAGTAGTTTCTTCGAAAGGTTTGTGATTTTGTGTGATCTGGAGAGAGAGAGAGAGAGAGAGAGAGAGAGAGAGAGAGATGTACTTCCTTTGTTTATATAGGGATGGATTAGGGCATACAAGCCTTGGAACTGTTTTAGAAAACTTCCTTTCCATGTTTTAATCCCTTTTGGAACTATCTAGCTAAATCGAGTTCAAGCGGTGGAGGGAAGTTGCAAAGGGTGCTATGAAAACACTGGAATTCTGCGTTTTAAGAAGGGGGTGCGAGTCGCGCTCTCGAATAGGCATCTTAAGGCGTGAACGCGCTCTGGCCTCTTAACAACAGTGCCTCAACTTTTCACAGTAGCTATATAATATCTCATACATGCTATTTCCAACCTTGTTTCATGTATTCTCTATGGAGTCAAGTCTTGAGGATCTTACAACCCCATAAAGTCCTCAGTCTCAGCCCGTTTCGTCATATTCACGTTGATTCCTGTAAAACCAATGAAACAGACTAATCAAAGGAACTTATACTAATTAACTAGATAATATAATATAAATATGGGCATAAATGTGTAGTATTTATGTGCTTTTCAAATACCCCCAAACTTACATTTTGCTAGTCCTCGAGCAAACTAACTCTAAACTAATAACAAAAATAAAAATCCTAACTCACTTTCGTAGGAATCACGATTACACTTAGCATGTGCAACAAGCCTTTTAAACCCCTAGGTTTACCCTAGTGGACGATTTTAGCCTCTTAGGTTTACCCTAGTAGACGATTTTAGTCTCTTGAGAGTTTTCAGAGAAGATACTCACAAACTTTATTTATACTATAGTGACTAAGAAATAACAGCAATGTTTCCTTAATTTATCTCAGGTGTCTATTCATCTCACTAGCAAGGAAGAAAGAATACTAATTTTAAAACTTAAGTTTTTTTTTCCAAATAAACGAGGGTTACACAGACCCCCACCTGTGTTAATTTAACTTTTCCTTACATACATAGTTCCACTCTTATCCTCGTTTACAATGTTTTGTACAACAAGATCCAGAGGATGTGCAAAGTGGACAGTAGAAAATTCAACATTTTCAACATTTCTATGTAAAGTAGCAAAATAATCATCTACCCTATTCACTTCTCGAAAAGCCTGTGAAAAAGAGATGAAACTAAAGCCTTCTTTCTTCCTGTCAATGGCAGCCACTACATCTCGACAATACCATGGAGATTTCTCAATTTTGTTGATCGCATTGATGGCTCTTAATGAATCAGATTCTACTTCTACCTCTAAGAAACCTTCTATCAGACATCGACCAAGACAGACCTCTATAGCTTTCAGTTCTTGGAATATAACTGACGCCATACCTCCACTTCCACTAAATGAAGCCATAACCCTGCCTTCATAATTTCTTATCACTCCTCCATGACCTGGCCCATAATTATCTAAGGCACTATCTGTGTTTGCTTTCATTCTCGTACCCATTGGAGGAATCCATGAGCAGTTTGTGATCATCTGTTGCTTGAAATCAGTGGTAATACCGATTCTGTAAAACAACCCTCTTCCACTTTCACTATCTCTGAGTTCAGGTCTTAGAACTTGTAAATATTTTCTCAAATCCCATACCATCTTGTTAAACACTACCTCAGGAGGTTTTTCAGTGTGTCGAAAGCGTCGTGCATTATGTTCTTTCCATATGCTATCCACCGAAGCACATATGAACACCTTATAAATCTCCCCCACCTCAACATTTTTACACTGTCGAATTATCGAAAACCATTCCTTATTCGCATTGCTGTCATCAATACAAATTCCTATTAACCATTTCACTTTACCAAAGAAATTCCTTGAATACGGATACTCAAAGAATAAATGGGCTGAAAATTCTCTTCTTTCATTACACAGGCAGCACACCGAACTGATGAGAATCTTCTTATGTACTAACCTGTCCTGTGTAGGTATGCTATTAGAGAATAGCTGCCATGTGGAAAAAGAGTGGCGTGGCAAAACCCATCTGCCCCATACCATACTGCACCATGTTTCTTCTCTCTTTCTCTGGTCAGAGCTTCATATGCGCTCTTGGAAGTAAATTTACCACTTTGATGAGGAGTCCAGACTATGAAGTCTTTGTCTAGGTGCAAATTGATTTGCACTTCATTGATCTCCTTCTTCAATTCTGCCGCCTGCAAATTTTGAACTTCTAAATTCCATGTGCCATCAGTAATAAGGAGATTTACTGTAGCATTCAGCTGGAAATCCCATGCTGCTCTCGCCTCTACATCTTCAATCAAAGGAAATCTTGAACACCAAATATCATGCCATAAGAGAGTGTCTTTACCATTAGCAATTTCATATCTGATAAATCTTTTAGCTTCCTTTCTAGTATCCAAAATGTTTCTCCATGTCCATGAGCAGTCTTTTGGGATACTCATGGACCAGAAAAACTTTTCTTTAATGTGCTACTGCCATGTCCAGTCAACCCAAATAGTTTCTTCTCTTATGACCAACTTAAAAACCAATCCACAGTAGGCCCCAATGTTCCACCTTTGTAGGTTCATGACTCCCAAACCCCCTTCCTCCTTAGAAAGACAAACAGTATTCCAGCTAGCTTGGTGATGTCCTTTCTTCTCTGTAGAACCAGTCCACAAAAATTTTGCACATATCTGTTGCACTTGTTCAAGAACCGTGGAAGGTAGAATCAAAGTTCAATTCTGGACCAATATGTATGGAAAGCAACAAGAACAGAGTTTATAACTTGTAGTCTAGCTTCCTGCATGAGACAATAGCTTAGACTTCCAATTCGAAATCTTGCTAGTAACCTTCTCAATCAAAGGTTGACATTCTCTAATCCCCAACCTTGCAGAGATGAGTAGGAGCCCAAGATATCTCACTGGAGGTTTAATCAATTCTATTCCCATAATCTCTGCTAAAGCTTTTGCATCCTGCTGACTAAGACCTCCAGCTAGTAAAGAAGTCTTGTGGTTATTGATCTTTAACCCAGTTGCATCTCCAAAGACTTTTAAGCCGTCTTTAATAGCTTGCACTGATGCACTATCAACTTTGCAGAACAAAAGAACATCATCTGCAAATGTTAGATGCGATAATCTCACCTTGCTACATTTGGAATGGAATAAGATGTCTTTGTTGTTGATACGCTGCATGAGAATACCATTCAGGATTTCCATAACCATCACAAATAGATAAGGTGATAAAGGGTCACCTTGACGAATGCCCTTTTTACCAGCAAAGAATCCTTCAGGAGATCCATTGATAAGGATAGAGAATGAGGGAGTCGCAATGCACATCTCTATCCATTTAACCATAGAGTCAGGAAATCTGAAAACTCTGGTCATCACTAAGATAGCCTCCCAACTCACTGTGGTGTAAGCTTTCCTTATGTCCAACTTTATAGAACATCTGGGTGTACCATACTTCCTATCATAGCCTCTGAGAAGTTCATGAGACAGAAGGATATTATCCTGTATAGATATGTCAGGAATGAACGTCGACTTGTTAGAGTGTACAATATCATTGATCACCATTTTAATCCTATTTGCTATGATTTTAGATATGCATTTATACATAGTATTACATAGTGCAATAGGTCTAAAGTCTTCAACTTTTGTGGGGTTGTGAACCTTAGGAATAAGACATATGAACGTGGCATTAACACCTCTTGGAAATTTAAAAAATTTAAAAGCATTGAGAATGGCCTGTGCAAAATCGTTCCCAACAATAGCCCAGCAGCTCGTGAAAAAGAAAGGAGTGAATCCATCTAGTCCCGGAGTTGCCTTCTCATACATGCCAAATAAAGCCTCTTTAACTTCTTCTGGAGAGATATCACTACTCAACTTTGCTTGCATGATCGGTGACAACAATGATTTGACTTGTAAGTTGTTTAAGAAGTCTACTCCACTTATCTCTTTTGCTTTAGACCCCAGAATCACACCATAATATTCCACAAAGGCTTTAATAACCTCGGCCTGACCAGTCACAGTACCACCATTAGAATTCTGCAAACACCAAATGCCACTCTTGGCTTTATTTTCCTCCAGAGCTTTGAAGAAAAATGTTGTACACTTATCTCCTTCCCTTGACCAGGACTCATCATATTTAGTTTTAACCTCTGCAGCGTCTATTCTTGCTAACTCACTGTATTTCTCTAGTGCAATTTTTTCATTTTGCCCTTAGAATAAATCCCATGGTTTGTTTTGCAATTGCCTTTGCAAATCGTATAGGAATTCCCTTGCCTGCTCCACTCTTGTATGAATATCAGAAAAATTATTTCTAGCCCATGGCTTGATTCTGTCCTTCAAGAGTTTTAGCTTCTGTATCAGAATGTACATATGATTGGTATATAACTGCATTGCCCATACTTCCATCAGCATGTTCTGGAATTCCTTGTGCTCCACCCAATGATTCTTGAATCTAAAAGGCAATGCTTTACTGTCATAATCATACCAGAAAAGCAACACTGGTGAGTGAGATGAAATTCCATGAGGCAAAAATTCCACCCTTGAATTGGGATAGATATCATTCCAGAGACTGTTAACCAAACATCTATCAATTTTGGTCATAATCCTTCCTGCTCTCTGGATACAATCAACAAATTCCACAACTTCTCTAGGATGCATCGGACTTCCCCCTACTCTTTCTTCAGCTTTAGAAATGTTATTGAAATCTCCAACAATAGTCCAAGGCACAGAGACTGTACTGTGTATAGCAATAATATCCCTCCATAGCCGAAGCCTGAGATTCTTTAAATTTTGTGCATACACCACAGTAAGTAAGAATGCTTCATTGGTTGGCTTGAATCTAACTTGACAATGTATGAACTGATCAGATTCTTGCAACTTCAAAATGTCTATCTTGAAAGGATCCCAACACACCCATATTCTACCTGCTGGATCCTCGTTATAATTATTTGTGTGAGCCCAGAGTGGATAGCAAATATTTCTAATAAGATCATACTTCTCTTGTCGCACTTTTGTTTCCAATAAACAAAAAACACTCAACTTCTTATGTACTCTGACACTATTAATCTCCTTCGCCTTCTCTATGTCATTAGTACCTCTAACATTCCAAAAGCACATGGATGTCATCATCTATGATTTTTGTTCTTGGAGCTTTTAGATCTGCCCCTTCCCTTCTTACCTTTGCTCTGAGCCTTGGGTGTAGATTCATGGATCGAATTCTCACCGCACACTCTGCCTGACCTTGTCACCACCCCACTGGCTTTCGCAACAATTGGGATGCTTCGTATTATCTCGCTAACAGGTTCAATTATTTGGTCATGAAAGTATCCCATTACTTCATCAGGAACCTTATCATCTAGAATCTCATCAGTATCATTAATTTCAGCCAGCAGGTGAAACCTTCTCGCTTCCATATTAAATGCCTGCAGCAGTTCCTCTTCCATCATATGCATTAAGCTTGAGCTCACCTCCTTTTCATGTATAACAAGAGCTTGTTGTACTGCAGGCTCAGTATTCACTCGAGCTTCATGACATTCCACAATACTAGTACTATTACTAGCCTGACACCCATTACTTTGTGCGTCTTGTTGGGCTTCTACATTTCTATCTTGGCCTGCAAGTACCACATTTTCTGTTGGCTCTGTACTTCCATTCCTTTCAGTTTGATTGTTCCTGCCTTGCACTCGAGATAGACTAGTACCAATATGCTCAGTTGCCTTAGAGTTTATCTGTCTCCATTTTGCCGCTTGATTTATCCTCCTCTGACTCTTAGACATCCTGACATTGTTGCCTTGTGTACCTTGTGTTTCTGGTACTGCTGGTTCCTTTCCTTTATCCATCCTCTGTGAAGTTTGTTGCACCCCCTGCTGAGTTTCCAAACTATCACCTCTATTCACTCTTCTACATTCCGCAACTAGATGTCCCACTATTTTGCAGTGATTACAAAACTTGGGTAAAGTTCCAAGTTGAACTTTCTGCCAGAATTCAACACCTAACTCAGGCACTTCAACAAATATCTGATCCGGTATAGGTTTTGATAGATCAATATCCACCAAAACACTCGCATAGTACCCATTCATACGTTCCACTAAATTCATGTCAACTCTTATTGGACAGCCAAAACCTCTACCCAAGCTCATCAGAATATCCACTTCCCAATATTCAAATGGAAGTCCAGGAAACTTGACCCACACATAGCCAGAAGTTTGTCTATGAGTCTTAATATTAAAGTTAGGTGTCCATCGGAAAAATCTCATCAATTGTTCTTGAAGATGCCAAGGACCTCCAAAGAAAATCTTGTTGAAATCTATTTCATTATCAAACCTGAACACAACATAACCTTTCCCCAAAGGTGATAGTTTTAATGGTCCTGTAAGCGCCCATTCACTGTCGACTGCCTTTCTGATGGTGCCAATGTTAAAAGTGGTAACATCCATCCGAGCTATCAAGGCAAACTTACAAGCTTCTATTCCCTTTTCCACTGATTCGCAAGAAATTTTCATAGCTGGTTTATTATCCTTACTAGTCGGCATGGGTAAGGTAGAAACATCAACGGTTTGTTTCATCCTACCTTTTGCTATGTTCACATAAGAATCCTTATTTGAACATGGTGAATCATTATTTCTACTTTCCCCCTGTCTCGAAGCCTCCACACCACATCTTTGGTGTCTTCCAGAACCAAACCCCAGATGAACCGCAGCCATGGAAACAAAAAGAACCCAGCTAAACTATAGATCAAATGACGTAAAAAGAGACAGAGCAACCAAGGTTAATACTACTAATGAACTCTCACTGTAACCAGTGGAGGATTTTACCAAAAATGTATATCAAACCTTGTATAAGATGAACAGTTACACACTTATCGTTAGCTCATTCCTTACCTAATGATAAGAGCCCAAAACTGTAGTTTTAACCCTGTAACAGTCATACTTTTAGACCAATTATGTGAGTAATAATTAAGAGTTAACACCGACACGTGTTTTATGCATTTTTCGGGTTTCAAAGTCCATTATGTGCAGAAATGTGCCACTTTAGCGAGATAAAGGAGCAAAGGTCGGTTACTAAGTAGTTCCGTGATTAAAGGCCAAGATTCAAGAAGACAAAGCCTTCCTAAAGCCCAGTCAAAAGCTGAAAAGTCGACACGGGTAGAAACATCACACAAGTCAGCAGAATTTCTAAAGGCCGTATCTTTGGACTCAGACCTCGGAATGGGGCCTACCTTATGTCAAAACGACCAGCTCAGAAAGAGCTTTCCAATGGTCCAAGCCTTGACCCAATCAAAGGAGCAAAAGTGGACGAAAAGTCTGTTGAAGCCAACTGCAGCTGAAGAGGCCTTTTTGGACTGAAAGAATTGGGTTTTGGGCCTGATTCTCTGGCCCAAAACATGGCTCCAAGCCCATGCACGATTTTTGGATCTGAAAGTATAAAAACCAAAGCTTAGCTCTTTGTTAATGGTAGCTAGTTAGACCTAAAACAATATAGATAATTCTAGATCTAGTTTTCAGTAGATTAATTAAGTTTTAGTTCCATTTTCAATTCTTGTTTTAGATTAAGTCTTTGAATCATTGTTCTTGATTGATTAGATAAATAAAATAGTTATTTTGTCAATTTCTATTCTTGTCATTTACATTGTGTTAGATTTGATTTCATTTATTACTTGGTATTCAATTCTTAGTTATTAATTCGATTTTAATTATTGTTTAATTTAGATTAGTAAATTTCAATTCTTTATATCATGTTTAGTTTTAATTTAATCGGAAATGATTGCGTAATGATTCTCGGCTAAACCTCCATTAGAGGGGGTTGAGAAGCCTTGATGAAAGCTTGATTCGATTATCGTAGAAGAGTCGTAATTTCCTTTCCACTTTAGAAACGATTAGTTTACCATGAGAATGGGTTTAATCGTTCACATGCTAGTTATGAATTGGTAGAAATGCCATGTGTAATTAGGGATTAGGAAGAACCAATTGTTCTCGCATGGGAGTTCAAGTCGGATTTCGACGATTCATCGTTAATAGGATTAAGTTGAGTTAAGGTGGAATCAATCCCCCTCTAACTCTTTATCATCGAATCAATGTAGCATTCCCATAGTTGTTCTGATAATCGACTAGTTGCATCTTGTGGGTAGTTGCATCATAGTCTAGTTGCCCTTTTCGTAAATCTCTCATTAGACTTAGAGTAGAGTAATTAGACTTGAAAACACAACATGCAGAAGGACTAGGAGTGGAACGAATCACTCTACTCCACTATATCTCATAGGATTGAGAGTAGAAACTTTGATAAACATAGGCACATAATATAGTTTTAGTTTACTTACGTTTTGAGTTCATCGTTCATTTCGTAAGTAAACTATTCAATTTTATGTTTATCAAATGGCGCCACTGCCATCTTAGTTTCACTTTCGCATTGTTTTCATAGTGTAAGTACTTTTCTTTAAGTCCCATTTCACCCACCCACCCTTGTTTGATTCCTACTGTGGTTTTCCGATTCAGCGTTGAAAAGTTCCGGACAAAAATACATTGAGCACGACCGCGCCTATAAGGAGCTCACCTGCGCCCTATAGCCTGGAACACGAGCGCGACCCGCCCCCATGTGGAGCGCGACCCGCCCTAAAAACACTGTAATTTGAAAATTACACGAGCGCGACCGCGCCCTTTGCTAATTTTTCCGGAATTCAACAGTTTTGACTCGAACTTTGATTTTTCAAGTTTTTCAATGTTCTAACTTGTTATATACACTAAACACGCGTAAACAAGACGCTATTCATAAGCGAAGCAAGGACGCAATCAGGTATTCCTTTCTTCCACACCTCGCATCTCCTGTTAGAGGTTTATACTAGTATATCAGAATTGTTTGGAGTGTTGATGTGTTTAGCTAAGTTTGGTTTTAGCCTTGTATGAGATTAAGGTCTGGCCGAACAAAACCACCGAACGTAATTACATAACAACGTCAACAAACAAGTCTATTTAGTATACCACCCACTACACCTCTAGCTACTATTTCACACACATCACCTGACACAATGCCCGACGAAGAAGAGACTCCTCTCTCTGACTTCTACAAAGCCTTGAGCGATAGCCCCAAATCTTGCATCGTTCTAGCAGACCCGATTGGGGATTTCGAATCCCCAAATATTTTTAATTTGTTACCCGCTTTTCATGGATTAGACCATGAAAACCTTATCAGCACATGCGTAGGATTGAACAAGTCCTAACAACATTCCACCATCCTACGGTTGGTGCGGAACAAATTAAACTCAGGGTATTCCCTTTCACCTTAGCCCGATAAAGGCGGCGTCTTGGTTAACTGCCCAAACGCCTAATTCGTGGACTCGTGGGCTAAACTTGTTCAATTTGTTTATGGAACATTTTTACCCACCCCTAAAGACGGATGAGATGCTTTCCAAGATTCATTTCTTTTCGACAAAATCCTCATGAAACATTTTCAGAGGCTTGGAATCGTTTCACCGATCTCCTTATAGAGTGTCCACATCATAACTTAGCTTAAAGATCGTTAGTTCGTGCCTTTTCAAAGGACTTCTACACCACCATAAAGAAGTCCTAGACATAATGAATGGGGTAGTTTCTTAAGCAAAGGAGCCCGGAGGCTTATAAATTTTAGAGGATCAAACTAAAGCGAAATAACAACTGGGGGTAGTGATGATATCCACCGCTCCGTTAGTTCTTCTAATACGATTAAGGGCCGGTATGTTTGAAATTAAACACGACCCCGAGCTTAAAACTCTAATCGAATCACTCACTAAAAAGGTAGAGGCCATTTACGTTCAACAAAAGCCTATCCCCGTCATGAACGTAAATTCAAATCCATGTAGTTTTCATTTTGAGCCCTCGAGCATCCTAACTCCCATCGTCCCTATTGCCTATGAACAGGCTTGTTCCATTAATAGTGAACCTAACGCCCCTTGGAGACAAAATCCCAACTTCGGTTGGAGAAATAACTAACACGTCACACCTCCAGGGTACAATAATCAATATGTTAGGCCAACACAAAGTTTTAACCAAGCTCCACCACGACAAGGACAGGGTCAGGGTAATTTTAATAATTATAACAACCAAATGCAACCTCGACAAGGTCAAATACAAAGTCAAGGTATTTATAATAATTATAATGCTAATAGAGGTATCGTTCCGGTAAATAATAACTATCAAAATCCACCCATAAATAATTCACGCAAAATTGTTCCAGTCACACCACCTGTGACTACTACACCTACACAACCAGATCGTCTTGACACCTTCATACAAGTGAGCCAACAACTTTTCCAAACCATGACTCAATCTAACCAACAACTTCTACAATCCGTTAATAATTTAACCCAACAGTTGGCTCAAGATAAAGCCCAACCCAAAGGTGTGTTTCCAAGTCACGAAATACCTAATCCTAAAACAACAAATACAGCCTTTGAGGTAACCGATAATACTAGTAATGAATATGAAAATGTAGGTGAGCTAAAGGCCATCACCACTCTTCATTCTGGCAGAGTAGTTGATAACAAAGTAACTATGCCTATAGTTACCCCACCAGTAGCCCCTACACCTGCTATTTTACTAGATACTGAAATAGAAACTGAAGAGCCTACCACTGTAGAGGTACCAGTTACAACACAACCTAAGAAACAAAAAGCCACGGTTAAACATCCAGGTGATACCATTGCTAAATATAAACAGAAACCACCGTTTCCACAAAAATTAGCCGTGTTAACTAGGGATACTAATTATGAGGAGATTATGGACATTTTCAAGAATCTAACTATAAACCTTCCTTTCCTTGAAGCTATTAAAAAGCTACCACACCATGCTAAGTTTCTTAAGGAATTGTGTACTACTAGGCGTAAGACCAATATACCAAACGACGCCTTTTTAACAGAACAATTCCCAACTCTATCTGAACATAATGGAATTGTTAAGTACAAGGACCCTGGTCGTCCTACTGTACAATGCACCTTAGGAGATTCTTATACGACGACCGCGTTATTAGACTTGGGGGCTAGTGTTAACTTACTCCCGTTTTATTTGTATAGACAAATAGGTCTAGACGAGATGCAACCCACTAAAATGACGTTGCAATTAGCTGATCGGTCTATTAAGTATCCGGCAAATTGGCATATTTCACCCTCGAACTTGTCAAGTTTTACCACTTACCCCCCTAAAGTTCAGTTTAGGCAATTTTAACCCTGTACTTGTAAAACGTATCCACCTTCATATTTCCGGTACATTTCCGGCACCTGAAGAGTGACGTGGAGTGACGTGGAATTATATTTTATGACGTGGAATTTCTAATTTTGCCTCGTGTCAAATTCTAATTTTGCCACGTCAGAAAATATAATTCAACGTCACTTTTCAGGTGCCGGAAATGAACTGGAAAAATGGAGCTGGATACGTTTTACAAGTCCAGGGTTAAAATTGCCTGAAGTGAAGTTCAGGGGGGTAAGTGGTAAAACTTGACAAGTTCGAGGGTGAAAACTGCCTTTTTGCCTTAAGTATCCTAAGGGAGTCGTCGAAAATGTTCTGGTAAAAGTTCAGGATTTTTACTATCCTGCTGATTTTGTCATCCTCGACACAGAAGTCGTTAACGACTCTGTCCCAATCATCTTAGGGTGTCCTTTCCTGGCAACTGCCAATGCGCTCATTAATTGCCGCGATGGTTCAATGTCCATGTCTTTTGGCCATCTTGCTATTGAAGTCAATGTTTTTAAAACAAAGACACAGTTACCCGATTCGTCTATGGATGGAGAGGTTAGCATGATCAAGAGCTTTGCTCGAGATTATTTCAACAATACGTTCCCTGATAATCATATGCCCAAATTTCTTTCCTTTAGAAGTTCAGACTCCAACATTTCCATCCCTACTCTAGTCGATACACATATTACGGATGAGGATGAGATAGATGACTTTCTCAAAGATGTAGAGGACTATCATAGTAACGAGGATATGACCAATCTAGATGAGCAATTCGATAAGTTTCTTAGAGCAGGTGATGATTCACCCTATCAAGAACTACTTTGCACAACATCCACCTCGACTTCCCTCCTTCCACCCTTTCAAAGGAATCTTGAGTTTGCACTCGATCCTTTTGTTTCTTTTGTGCTTCATAAGTTTTTAAATCCACCTAGTAAACAAATACTTCAGAAGACAAAAGCGTTTGACACCTTCATTTTCAGACTTGAGACAGTCCCTACACACACCATGAATGAGTTTTGTGCTAAACCCACATCCTCATTTTTTACATGCTATCCTTCTACAACTTATCCATATCCACCATATTCTCCATAACCATTCACTTTTCCACACTTATTTACTAGAACACCCACTCGTTCAAAAATGAAAAAGAAGGTGCATGCTAGGTTACGTAATAGGGTGATCCGACTTCACTTTCATTTCACTAGGTTGCGTCATAGGAAATCTTGGTGCTTGATTGTGTTTGGATATGTTTTCTGTGATATTTATTTATGGAATGATCCACAACTATTTCGGTTGTTGATATATGATAAACTGCATGTTCATACATATGTTTAGATAAAGTCTCGAGTATCTGACTATAAACGACTCAACTTTTGTGTTGGTGCATTTTCTTTCATTTCCATATATTGGTGAGTGCACCATTAAGGTAACCGGGCCCTCCCTACGGAGTGTGTGGCTGTAAGTACCGGATCCTAAGTCCACGGTTAACATAATTCACGTTTTCCACTCTTGCATGTTTTTCTCGGATTTTTGAGTCATGTTTCTCTATGGGGTGAATTATGTCTTTCTTGTTTTTATTTTTTTTTTTTTGTATATATATATATATATATTTTTATATTTTTAAAATATATATATATATATATATATATATATATATTAAAGAATAAACATAGTAATCTAGGAAGTCTCGGGAATCTGACTTTAAAAGACCCACTGCTAAAAACAAATTTTCTAAGCTTCGTTGTAAAAAAAATTTGTTTGGGGGTGGGGTGTTCGTGTTTCCGTCCTAAAATGTTTTATGTACCATTAGAATTGCTTAGGCCGTTTAATTGTAGTCCGATTCGGGTTGACATAATCTATGAATTTAGAGTTCAGTCGTTCGCATAACGTACGTCATGCATGCACTTCGAGGCGTTTTCCACTATCTTATATGTCATCCACGGTCGGAATAGAGTGTTTTATGGATCATTGGATTGGAAATTCTCTCCTGATAATTTCCATATCTCATTCGCAAAAATCGGACCGGTAACGAAGCGGCAATTTTGATTTGAAGTTTCGCGAAAAAATTGAAAAATTCACAAATTTCGATTTGGGCTTGGGCCTAACCCGCGCCCATCGACAGCGCACCCGCGCCCTTACCTTCACCATCAGTTCATCATTTTTTTTTACAAACCGCCATTAGCAAAGCTTCAAACAAAACCTAAAAAAAAAATAAATAAATAAAAAGAAAACCTAATTAACCCACGCCCACAATCAAGACCCAACCCAAATCGACTCCAACCGCACCGCCCCACAACCTCCACCAATTTACATCAACAAAAACCACCGGAAATCAAAATAAAATAAAAATTTTTGGTGCTGCCGTGCCACCACACCACCACCACCATCGTTCCTTTTAGTGAGGTGTCCCTCATTGCTTCCCTTTACCTTCTACAAACCTCAAACCGTATTCAAACTTCCAATGGCTCAACAACGCCGAATTTTACCAGAGCAAGCTTTTACAGGCGACCACTTCGCGCCGTTTTACGGTGACGAAATGATCAGTCGAGACTGGAATAGCTTGTGGTACTCGACTGAAGCCTATTACCACGAAGACTTAGTCAGACGGTTCTACAATACGAGGGAGTTGGAAGGGACTAGGATTTTTGTTGTGGTGGCGAAGAGGAGGAAGGAAGTGACTCATCTGGGTTGTTGGTCGAGATTCTAGGCATTCCGCCTAGAATCCATCTGGATGTCACGTTAGAGGAGTCCCAATATAATGGGGTAGAGCCATTGATGAACGTGACAGTTACAGAAGGGAACTACAATGCGAGATCGCATTGTGTTTGCCAGGCATCCCTAAGGACCAACCAGCCTATTTGCGGCTGGATTGGATTGGTCGGAACGCCCCGGGAAGGAGAAGGTCGGCGACATCGGCCTGAACTGCCTCCACATCTTATGGATACTCCAGGAGCAGAAGTACGAGTTCTATATCTTGGAGTTTTTACTTAGCATGATTAGGGGAGTAGGGAAGTCTGTTGCACCTCTCCCTGTGTTGATAACCAAGATCACGCTGAAGTTGAGAGCGTTTCGGGGCGTCGATAGGTCTTACAACACCCTACACCGAAACCCTCGCATCTATAAGGAGTATGTCCAACGGGTTTGGAGGCTGCCTGAGGATAGAGAAGAAGACGAGGAGGATGGGGTAAACAAGAATGCCTCGGAGGATGAGGAGGATTTGACTTGTTTTGATGGCGGATGCCTTGGGAGGTGTTGGTCGACGCAGGAACGCATGGCTGTGATTCATCGTGGCATGCGTTCGGTCAACACTATCTGCGAAGACCTCCGGACTCGACATGCAACTATCCATCATAACTTCGGAGATCCGTACCCGAGAGAGAGGATGAGAGGTGGGAACAGATGAGGGGGCCGAGCTAGAGCTTCTCGGCGCCGCCCGGCCGACATGCTTGCACGATTCCCACCTCACGGGGATTTTCCTTCGAGGACACACCATCGAGGCACGAGCCGCCGTTGTCGAAGGATCCGGATGGTGCCGCCCATCGGGAGCTCGGGGAGCCATCTCCGATTGTGTGCCCTTCACTACCAGTACAGGAGTGATTAGGGATAGTATCGTTTGATGCTCTATTTTTATTTGTAGTTTCATTATTGTCATTTATTTTCATGTAAGTTTTATTTCCGTAATTTGAATTTTGTAGTGAAATGTACTTTGAATGAAAATTTTAATATAATGTGGTTATTTTCATTATGCGTGGTTGTTTAATATTGATCCCACCTTCCCAAATTGTTTGGGGGTGGTTTTATCTATTCCAGCATGATTTTTATATGACCTTCGTCTTAGAATTTATTGTGGAGTCAAGGTGAAAATATGGCCGTTTAGGCATATCTATGAATAAATATCATGGTAGGATGAAATATCGATTAAATAGGTAGATTCTATCATAAATTCAACCTAAAAGATACTAGGTTTGTTTTAGAATCAAGAAAATGAGTTGTTTCCATTTTCGGGTTTGGAAATTTTGGTATTTCTGGAAACTGCCGTAAAAACCTTTTAGCAACTTCCGGATCCGTTTTAGCAACTTAAAACCTATATAAACTTCATACATTCTACACTCACAACTCACAATACACCTAACCTCCATCACTCATCGTTCACTCCCACGAATCCCACATTTCGTCTCATTTTCCGAAGTTTCAAGAACTCCGAAGACTCGCTCTCAATTTTTTTTTTTTTTTGTCTAAGAGCTTTTCGCTGCGACTTCCGTGGACCTGAAAAATTCCAGTTTTCTGTAGGTAGTTTCCGGATCATTCGCACCTATTCCAGAGCGTAATTTTGAGATGACATCTCCAACATTGATACCGAACAGTCTTTCAAGATTTGTTCCAAAGCACTACTTATGGTGCTTGGTTTTAAACGATCATCACATACGTTGGTTGGGAGCCGCTTATGGTAAGACCTGATGCACTTTATTCTCCAACACTAGCATCTTATTTTTATGATAACTGCATTTTCTTTGAAAGACCAGATGGAGAACAAGTGTTCTCCATCAACATTGATAATGAACCAATGGAAATTACCGTGTTCTTGCTAGCATTTGTTCTTGGACTTGCTATGCCGGCTGAAATACAAGACCCATGGTGTTATTGGGTAGATAATATGTATGTCTACACTTATGAGTTTTGCATGAGTATGGGGCGGGCATTTTCCGTGATCGAGGACCAAGGGGAATATAACGCCGCTTTTGGTAGCTTTGTCCATGAACATAGGAACTGTTATGTTTTGGATCATGCTAAACATTTTAGGGGAATGACGTTTTTTTACGTGAATGATGCCACTTGCGGTGTTTTCCTTGCTTTAGCCACGGGACGATGTGTCATGACCTTCCCGAACCTTAATGTCTAGTTTAGCTCGATCCCATAGCATGAGGCATAAGTTCCTTCTTATGCCCGTTCTAGTTTCGATATTATGCTATGTTTCTTTCCTCTTTTTGTACACGTTTCACGGATTGGATTACGGTCGATTAATCGCGACCCACCAATAGTATTATTTGATTGATCCGTCAATGTAATGACTTGGCAAGGGTGGAGGATACAACCTTATCAGGTTGCACCCTACACCCCGTCAGACCAAGTGGCTCTTAATAGGTTAGCAATAATAGATGATAAATGGCGGGAAGCCTGGCAAATTATCATGGCATGGCAGGACGCAAAGGAACCTCACTTCTTTTTGGAAGAAGAGGACGAGGAAGATGATGAGTAATGCGGGAGATAAGGTAAGTTTTCATTCTAGTTAGTGTCTGCTTATGTCCCAAGCAATTTCAATCTTGTTAACCCTATAATGGGTAGAACTCGTATAGAGTTGCGTCAGTTTTTATTTCCTATATTAGTACGTTCTAACTTTGTTTTGTAGATGTTCCTGAATTTCACACGTTTCAATGGTATTTTTCCTACCCTTTTTATTTACAATACTTTGAGGACAAAGCATGCTTCTTGTTTGGGGGCATAGAAACACGTGTAATTAAGGCATCTGTTAGGATATAGATATGTATAATATGCATTTGTTTTCTAGTTAAAATTTCAAAATTTCAAAAATATAAATAAATAAGTTATGCTATACACTTAGGAATAGTGGTATTGTTTTCTTTCTCTATGCTCTTAACAATCTAGAAGTCTCACGTAGATTTTGCATTAGAATAATTTTTAGAAACTTAGGTTAATATATAGGTAATAATCTTTGCATCTATCTATAAATATATTACATGAGTATCGATGATTGTTAGCAGTAAGTTTCTGAAATCTAGGCTAGAGTACTTATTCTACAAATTCTGTGAGAATATAGCCTAAAGCCTTATATGAGCCGAAACATTTGAGAAATGACACAAGGGAGAAATAAACCGATAGAGAAATCACACGTCCACTTGCTTGATCACTATGCCATATCCTAAGCGAGAATTTTCAGGGCCCTCTTTGGATCGATATAGCGAGTAAATTCAAACCTATGAATTATTTTCCGCTTAGTAAGCCCTCGAGCCTTTCTTTAGCCTTTCATAAACCACAATTCCTTTACCCTATTACAAAAACAAAACAAAATAAAAAATTCAACTTACCCAATCTAGAATAAGTCCGAGAATAGAATGAGTGAAAAAAAGAAGAAGAAGAAAAAACACGTGGTAAACAAAAGTTAGTTAATTGCTTGGAAAATAAAGAAAAGAAGTTTCCATCCAAAGAAAAAAAAATAAAAATAGAAATAAAATAGAAACTCCAAAAATAGAATAAAAGGAGTCAAAAGCCAAAGAAAAAAAAAAAGAAAATATGGCTAAGGATGGAAACAAAGTATAGAAGCAAAAGAAAATAACAAGGTTTTTCTAAGTTACATAATATGAAAACTCTATTATCTCGGACTTGTCCTTTTTTTGAATATCCATTTCTTTCCTTCTTAAACCATCTCCTAATCCCCGTAACACCTAATAAAGACCTCTAGCTCAATTAGGAATAGGTTAGATTGATAGTAAGTGGCAGATGTGTTTAATCGACTCCGGCTTCCTTGTCGTCATTGAGATTGTAAGGTAAAAGTGCCCCCATTTAGACACTGGAGTAAATGGAACTTGAGTGGAAAAATTAGAGTGTTGTATCTTGACTATTATTGTGAGAACCTACTTAAGGACGCTATTCCGAGTTTCAGAAACGAACCTGCTAGGCATTTCATAGTATTACTCATTATATATATGTTTATTGTAGATGATTGATTATTATGCATATATTAGCTTAGGTTTCGACTTGATTACTCTATATGCATTGCTAGTGAGAGGAATAGTTAATTTAGAGCATGAATAAGGAAACAATAGTTTTATTTCTTAGTCGTTGTAGTATAGATGAAGTTTGTGAGTACCTTCACTGGAAAACTCTCATGAGGCTATAACTCATCCACTAGGGAATTCCTAGTGGTTTAAGGCCTTGTTGCATATGGTCAATGCAATCGCACTCAGCGAAACGAGAGTAGATAAAACTCCATTTTTTGGTCACTTATTCTAATTTCTCATCTTTGCTTGAGGACAAGCAAAATGCTGTTTGGAGGTGGTTTGATAAGAGCCCAAAATTGTAGTTTTAACCCTATAACAGTCATACTTTTAGACCAATTATGTGAGTAATAATTAAGAGTTAACACTGATTACGTGTTTTTATGCATTTCAGGTTTCAAAGTCCATTATGTGCAGAAATGTGCCACTTTAGCGAGATAAAGGAGCAAATGTCGATTACTAAGTAGTTCCGTGATTAAAGGCCAAGATTCAAGAAGACAACGCCTTCCTAAAGCCCGGTTAAAAGCTGAAATGTCGACACGGGCAGAAACAACACACAAGTCAGCAGAACTTCTGAAGGCCGTATCTTTGGACTCAGACCTCGGAATGGGGCCTACCTTATGTCAAAACGACCGGCTCGGAAAGAGCTTTCCAATGGTCCAAGCCTTGACCCAATCAGAGGAGCAGAAGTGGACGAAAAGTCTGTTGAAGCCAACTGCAGCTGAAGAGGCCTTTTTGGACTGAAAGAATTGGGTTTTGGGCCTGATTCTCTGGCCCAAAACATGGCTCCAAGCCCATGCACGATTTTTGGATCTGAAAGTATAAAAACCAAAGCTTAGCTCTTTGTTAATGGTAGCTAGTTAGACCTAAAACAATATAGATAATTCTAGATCTAGTTTTCAATAGATTAATTAAGTTTTAGTTCCATTTTCAATTCTTGTTTTAGATTAAGTCTTTGAATCATTGTTCTTAATTGATTAGATAAATAAAATCGTTATTTTGTCAATTTCTATTCTTGTCATTTACATTGTGTTAGATTTGATTTCATTTATTACTTGGTATTCAATTCTTAGTTATTAATTCGATTTTAATTATTGTTTAATTTAGATTAGTAAATTTCAATTCTTTATATCATGTTTAGTTTTAATTTAATCGGAAATGATTGCGTAATGATTCTCGGCTAAACCTCCATTAGAGGGGGTTGAGAAGCTTTGATGAAAGCTTGATTCCGATTATCGTAGAGTCGTCGTAATTTCCTTTCCACTCTAGAAACGATTAGTTCACCATGAGAATGGGTTTAATCGTTCACATGCTAGTTATGAATTGGTAGAAATGCCATGTGTAATTAGGGATTAGGAAGAACCAATTGTTTCTTGAAGATTCAAGTCGGATTTTCGACGATTAAATGTCGTTAATAGGATTAAGTTGAGTTAAGGTGGAATCAATCCCCCTCTAACTCTTTATCATCGAATCAACGTAGCATTCCCATAGTTGTTCTGATAATCGACTAGTTGCATCTTGTGGGTAGTTGCATCGTAGTCTAGTTGCCCTTTTCGTAAATCTCTCATTAGACTTAGAGTAGAGTAATTAGAGTTGAAAACACAACATGCGGAAGGACTAGGAGTGGAACGAATCACTCTACTCCACTATATCTCATAGGATTGAGTGTAGAAACTTTGATAAACATAGGCACATAATATAGTTTTAGTTTACTTACGTTTTGAGTTCATCGTTCATTTCGTAGGTAAATTATTCAAATTTTATCTTTTATCACCTAACGAGGACAAGTTATAGATGAAAAAAACCTCAACTTTGCTAAAAGAAGAGAGAAGATTTCAAGTATAGCCTATCTCTACGAGGAGTATGAGTGAGCAAACAACATGCTTTGATTAAGATTACAACCGTTCACTCGAGAGTCTAGTTGCAACCTCTTCTCCACCAGTTGCTTGAACAGAAAGATACTATAAGTGGTAAACACTTTGGATAAGATAACTTGACGAAAGGTTTCTTTACTAAACTTGGTAATAAAAGATGGCACAGGATCAAAGAGCAACTTAAGTTATATCGCACCCAGTCGCCCTAAAATGAGTCCCCATTACCACTCAATGACAGATACTTAAGACTTTGAAAACAATTTTTTAAAATATGAAAGACAAATAAAAACAAACATTTTAAAACCTAAGTTAATACATGCATAATAATCAAATCATCTAAAAATAAATATACATGCAATGAACTATAATAGAAAATTCAATGGCAGGTCCGTTTATGAAACTTTTGGAATAACATCCCTAAGTAGGTCCTCACAAATGTGTCAAGACAAAAATACTCTGATTTTTCCACTCAGGTTTCACTTACTCTAGTGTGCAGTGGGCACACTCTTCCTTACAATCTCAATGACGTCCAAAGGAGCCGAGGTCGATAAAATACATCTGCCACTTACTATCACACCAACCTATTCCTAATTGAGCTAAATGTATTTATTAGCTATTATGTATAGCTTAGGTGATGGTTTAAGAATAAATGGAATGGATAAATGAAGCTTTAGTATTGGTGGAAGTATACTTCAAAAGAGGTTTAGAAGTTGAGGTTCATCTTAAATTGTTTAGAGTTTGAGTGAGGGAGATAGAAGAAGAAAGGTAGACTCTTGAATCTTAGAATGGTTCTAAGCTAAAGAACTTGAAAGCTTTGATTGTTGATTAAAATGGCTTGAAAACATGAAATGAAGATTGATTAAAACATTGAAATGAAACAAGTAAACAAGATGAAGATTGAAACAAAGAACAAATGACAAGTTAATTGAAATAAATGAATTGAAATAACAAGTTTGATTGAAATAAAGGAAATGAAATAACAAGAAATTAAAAACATAAATTGAAAAAACAAGACAAGAAAATAAACAAACCAAATGGTTTGGATCCTAAGACAATGGATGAGTTCTCTCTCCTTTGTTTTTTTATTATATACCCCTACTTTTGCCATTTACAGATTTGCCCTCATCCATTCTAAACTAGACACCTCACCCATTTCACTTTTGCTTTTGCTTTTGCTTTATGGGTGCTTTCTTGACCAAGGTAGGGTTAGGGATAAATCTTCATAATTTAAAATAAAGGCCTCCATATTTGGTCTTCTGATTTGAGTCTTTTGATTGTTGACTTTGATTGGTTGACTGGTTGACTTGACTTTTTCAGCACTTTTCCACAGCAGCTAATGGTCTTCATAATAAGCATGATTAAGGTTCTTTTTAGTGCTAAGACGCAGTTTTTATGATAAGTGGCATGGAATACTCCTTAACCTAAAAAAGGCAGTAAAACCGATGGGTTGTCTTTTCGTTAAGCGTAAGTGGGACTGTAATGCGGCAATATACGGGTAATAAAACACACATTTGGGAGCTGATCACCACCCCCAAATAGCATCTTACTTGTCCTCAAGCAAGGATGAGAGAAAAAACTAAGATCACAACTGGGTGATTTATTATATGTTATACTAATCTCATTTCGCAGAGTGCGATTGCATTGACCATATGCAACAAGGCCTTAAACCACTAGGAATTCCCTAGTGGACGACCTTTAAGCTTTGTGAGAGTTTTCCAATGAGGGTACTCACAAACTTTTTCTATTTAGCACAAAGGGTTTTGTTTCCTTATTTATTCTCAGAAGTTAATACATCTTATTAGCGGTGAATAAGGACAAGCTCCTTTAAACTCAGAATAACATATGTATAGTAATTTAAGCGACTAAAGATAATTGTACAAAACATTAGCAATGAAATGCAAAAGCAGAGTTGTTTCCGAGGCTTTTGGAGATCTTCCTTAAGTTGGGTTCTCACAGGGGTGTGTTGCAATCACAACTCTCTAATAGATTCACTCAAGGTTTGTTCTTTCAAGTGCAATGAGCACTAATATTCCTCGCATACTAAAATGACGTCCAAAGGAACCAGGGTCGATTGATCACGCTTGCCACTTACTATCACACAATCTTATTCGTAATCGAGCTAGAGGTGGTGATGGTTTAGAAAGAAAAAGGAAGGGAAAAACAAAATCTGATAAGATAAGAAATTGGGTTTTCAATATACTTGTAATCAGAGAAGAACCTCATTTTGTTCTTTTGCTTCCGAATTGTGATACATTCTTTTAGCCCTTTGGCTTTATGACTCCATATGATTTTGAATTTTGGGAGTTCTAACTTTGCTTTTGATTCTTTTTGTTTTTGATATTGTCTCCTTTTGATTTTGAACTTTTAGGAGATTCGATTTTTGACTCCAGTGGAATTTTAGAGTTTTGGTTTTAGATGGGTCTTTCTTTTCTTTTCTTTTCTTTCTGAAGCAAATAACTATTCTATTTTTGTACAAGGTCTTCTATTATCTTTTTCTGATAACCATCCAGTTCTCAACTCATCAGTTGGGTAAGCTTTTTATTAGGTTAGGAATTATTGGTGAAGAATAAAAAGGTTTTTAGAAAGGGTGAAAGCTCAAGAGGGGTAACTAGAGAAAAACTATATTTTTGGGGTATTAACGTTTATTTGGCTATATCAATCCAGAAAGGGTCGGCCTAAATTCTCTCATAGGATATGGCGTGGTGATCAAGCAAGTTGATGTGTGGTCTTTCTATCCAGACATCCTTTGTGTCATCACTCAATTATCATTCAAATGAGGCTTTTGGTTAGATTCTCATAGGATATGGAACTTAATTGTTCTAACCTTGGCTTCGGAAACTCACTGCTATATACAAATAAATACTGATGTATGACATTCAAGAAAAGATGCAAAAACTATTGTACGTATATTAGTCTAAGTACGAAGAACAAGTCCTTACTCTATTGCTATAATGAGACTTTTAAACTTTTTATTCATCATAGAAAAAGGAACAAGACTTTTTAATACTAAATGGAAAAATATTTTTGGTCTTTTCCGAATTTTTTTTGGAAAGGAAGAAATATAATATTATATATTATATAGAAAATGCCTAGTTTTTGCAAAATATTACTATACCAACTCTATGATAGAACTATGTTTGTCCTCAAAGTATGAAGATATAAGGAAAGAGATTACCATAGAAACATGAGCAAAAATGGCAATAGACCTGTATTCTATTCTTCATGATGAAAATTTGCCACCCCCAAATAAGTTTAGGGCGTGGGTTGTTTGATATAGAACGAGAATTATATGGTTTATTATACTAGGGATATTTATTATACTATAAAATCTTTTTGGGTTTTTGTATTTTTGAAAGCATATATGAAATGCAGAAAATCTAACATGCATGCATGATTATGATTAGACTACGATTGAAGAAATAAAAAGTACGAAATGTAAAGTATGTAAACAACTATCTATACTTACACATATGAAATGTGTGTGTGTGTGTGTGTGTGTGTGTGTGTGTGTGTGTGTGTGTGTGTGTGTGTGTGTGTGTGTGTGTGTGTGTGTGTGTGTGTGTGTGTGTGTGTGTGTGTGTGTGTGTTTTAAATCTAAAGGTATCTCTAACCATATAGAGGTTTTGACAAGAAGATAAAATTATACGTGGATCTGGTATCATTTCGTTTACTCCGGGGGGTATAATTTTCATTTTTATATCCTCTAGTTTTGAAAACTATGGAGAGATGTTTTAAAAAACTCGTACTCAAAAGTCGTGATTCTTAACGCTAAATTTTTAAAGCACCATAACAGGTGATTTTAGGCAACTTTTGTGTCGGCTCTTTATTGAACCCAATCCGGTCAAACTGTGGCTTCAGTTATATGTGTTGGGGGTTTACTGCGCAAGTCATAATGGATGGGTTTAGTTGGTTGGACACTAGCGAGTGGTGGAACTAGGTCTCTTTGGTGGATTTTGGTAGTTTTGGTTAAAATGGGATGGAACCAATGCTCTGTTTTGATAATTGTAGGTACCTTGTCCTTGTCTGAATGTATTTGATGGTTGGCGAACCCTAGAGGTGGTTAAGTTTGTGGCTTTGGGTGTTGCCTCCATGGTGCATTTGGTATATTAAAAGCACAGACTTCTTGATGGTATGTTGGTGCGCAAGGGACAATTGGTATCTATGTGTGTTAAGCTGAGCCAGAAAGTGCATGGTGATATGGGCGACCCTTAGTAAGACATAACTGATCCTCAAACCGCCCTTAGAAGAATGGAGATTGCGTACTTCTAAGGGTTGGTCTATATGGAATCCATTGCCTGTTTTCTTTTTCTTTTTGAAAAATCACATGACTATTGATGTATTGAGAACCTTCTATTATGAGAACGGAGAAAAACAACTATTTTGAAAAAGAAAGGTAAAATAAAGAAATGAAAATTGTATACTCGCTCCATAGGATCACACTTACTCAAACAATGAGTAAAAAGTGTTTTATAAAGAATACGCGAGATATACATGGACTAAGGTTCCAGCACTTACAACCACACACTCCAAGTGGAGTGGTCCGGTTACCTTAAGGATGCACCCCATGGAATGCATCGAGAAAACACGATGTGTCTTTTATAGTCAAGACTATATGTGGGGTCGTTTTAGGTCAGATTCCCCAAGACTATATGCATATGATGGATGATATATTATTAGCTATATACTAATATTCTAAACAGTTGGGGATCTTTATAGAAAACATGTAAAAGCATATACCCCCAAACAGAATGAAATGATGTATTTGGAGTGTAAGATGCAGAATGATAAGAGAAAGTTTATGCAACCCATCATGGAACTTATGCAATAACCCGTCATATTTGAATTGTCCAAAAGAGTGTGAGGTTGGTAGTGGATGCTCTTCAGGAAGCTCAGATGATGCGGAATATGACATATTAGGCTTCTGAACCACTTGAATGATGGGTTCATCATCGCATGCCTTCAAGAACTCCAAGAACTCTTCATCTAGCTTGGGTGAATCTACAAAATCAGGATTAGTGTCGGTCTCTTTAAGAAAATCCTCAATTTCATCCCTTGTTAAGTCCATAATGACTAAGCTAGATTGGGATCCACATAACACCATAGATTTTGTTTCCTTTTTTTCTGGCACTTCAATCAAAGCGAGGTTCTCATCAACTGGAATGATAGGCTCGTGAGTATATATGTTGGGCAAAGTCTTTTTATTGGGAAGGTTTAGAAAATTATGAGGGATCTCAAAGGCAATTGGCTTAAGTGTGAATTTGAGGTTTCTTTGAAATAGTTTAGTGGTGCAGTCACTACAAGAAACAGGGTCTTTAGCGACAAAAATAAACGTCACTAAATATTGATAAAATGTCGCCCATGATATTTAGTGATGATTGTTGGAGTGTTTCCACACCGTAGCCAATGATATAGCCAGCAATTATATAGAGCTGCGCTTTTTTAACGTCGCTAAATGTGGCACCTTCAGCGATGATGGTAACTGTCACCATTGTCCGAATTTCGTCGCTAATTTATTTTCACGTTCTCAATACAATAACGTCGCAAAAGGTGAATGTTTTGAGACGTTTGCCAAATCGTCAATAATGAGGCCTTACTTAGCAACATTTATATCATCAGTAAATGCCCAATTTTTTTGAAAAATCTAGTATTATTGGCAACATTTTGATCATCGCTACAATTCCAAAAAATTTAAAAAATTGGTGTTATTAGCAACGTTTTTATCGTCGTCAAAGGTCTAAAATATTTGAATTTTTAGTGTTTTTAGCGACATTGTTATCGTCGTCAAAGGTCTAAAATATTTGAATTTTGAGTGTTTGAGCGACGTTTTTACCGTCGTCAAAACTCTAAAATATTTGAATTTTGAGTGTTTTAAGCAACGTTCAAATCGTCACTAGAGGCAATAGATATGAGACCATTTTCATTACTAATATTGTCGTTAATTTTGCACCATTTGGACAATTTTCACCTGTCCCCCCTCCCATCCAATTACCATTCAACAAATAAACCTAAAATAAAACAATTAGAACATCAATTATTTAATAATATGTAATACACAACAAAATTTCAATAAATAAAAATGAGTCAATTCACTCAATTAGAAACAAAAGAGAGTTGCATCATCCCCTTTCATAATTTTTTTTCTTCTAAAGTCATCTTAATAAAAGTATTAACTTAAACAAACACAATTCTAAACATCCCTCAAGTAAGTTGCGAATGAAATCATCTTCACAAAAAAATAAAAAATTGACCAATAGCATTTTAGATTCATTGGAAGCCTCTTGCAATTCCTTATCACCATTTCTTTACAAAAAATAATATCACTTCTCTTTTGATGTAAGATTATCTGCACATTAAGATGTTATCCATTAGATCACCCAAAAACAAATGTGAAACCAAAAATATAATAGTTTCATCAAGTTAAAATTAAAATCCAGTGAACACAACTAAGAAAGGCAGAATTCAACTAAGATAGGCCACCAGACATGATGCAGCACCATTACCAAGAGACATATAAATACACTTACACCCATTTGCCAATGTTGATATCTAATACACAAAATAAAAAAAAGATGAAGGATTAAGGATTATATTATTTTTTTTGTTTTGGCCATATACCACTAGAATAGTATCAGTTAAGTGCTCATTGACCGGTAGCAGTCTTACTTGCAAAAGCAAAGGTTACAAGTAGTTCAATGTTATAACATGCAGATCAAGGACAAGTCATGTGAAATAAAACAGAATGCAATTTAGTAGAAAATTACACCTTAAGCAAGTCCCCCATATCCCAAACTATTAAGATTCCTAAAATACGTGTTTAGTTCACATACAACCACATGACAAACTCCAATAACAAATAAGAAAACGAGACTGCCTTAATCCACTCACCCAATTTATTAGGCATCTGTCAAGCATATTTAACTAAATATATTAGCTAAGTGATCATGTCCCAATCTAAAATACATATAGCCCATTGCCTCATAATGTATACACGTTACAGGCTAATAGCATCTGATCAAGAAGAGTTCACTTAGCCAATAAACTGAATAAGCATATTCAACATCAGATCCCACTAGTGTAGAACAGTAACATAGCCATCATCCACTCCTACTTTAGGAAATGACAACACTGCTAATACATATTCCACTACACCTTTGAGGAGATACAAGTATGATATACAGGTTTACACTAACTTCATCATTGTGAAAAGCCCAGGCAGAAAATTCAATGATGGCAACCCAGATAGTGATGCATGATACGGAGGCTTATTCATTCCAATGGTGTAGTGAATTTAGCTTTCTATGGGACTTCAAACAAATTAAAACCCAATCAATCAACACCACCACAAATCATAAAACAATTAAGTTAATAAATCATACCACATTGAAGGAGGACCACCAAGCTTCTCCATGAGATAGTCCAATTGGCATTGTTGTTGCTCAAATTGTGTCTTGTGTGCTGCTTGTGTTTCTTCAACCACTACCTTCTATGCTCGCAACTCTTCAAGTTGAGACTCTACCTCCTCTGCCCTTGCCCTCACTAGCTATGTCATGCTGTTAGATAATAATTGACTCACCAAATTATAATCTCAAAGATCTTGAACTTGTGTCTACAACCTAATTAAATAACCTAAGTCTAACCATACAGAAAAGAAAGATATAGTACCTTCGGTACGTAGTCCATTTTCCACCAGCGATTGTTATCAATCCAGGGCATTCAACATTTACAATATGATCCCTGGAAATGCTAGAAGTGTCTTTCGATGAAGGATCAGTGGCCAAAGGACGTATTCCACTCCACGTGGAGAGAATATCAGATCTCTGAACCTGAAATCCAATTAACTTAAGTACCACAAACCTTATCACATATTACCAGTCTTCTGAAACGAGGTAGCTATAATCTAATTAAATTTTTAAACAACAATATCAAGGTAAACACATAGCAGGTGTAGTTGGTAGGTACCCAAATAACATGTGTATAGAGTATCAACCTAAACTTGCCTGAAGCTAGGATTTGATCTACAGATCAATATATATGCGAGGTATAAAATGTTAACAACAAGCTTAGGCATTCATCTAGAGATGACAGTACAAGAAACATTCTTTTTCTACTAGTTGGGAGTTTTCTTTTAATCTGAACTGAAATAGTAATCTAGGGCCAGGTAAGAAAGTGTACCCTGAACCATGGTGAGCTGGTGTTGTTCCAGTAGATTGTCAAAACAAAAAGCTTGGTTCAGCTGACTAGCAAACGCTCAAGAAGCTTTCCTGTGTGCTGGAAATTTGAAATAGCAAAAAATGCAAGCCACATAGGACTGATATATTATCCCAATTAAACACGAGATCTGACTACTAGTTCTGCCCCTAATTCATAATTTTGACATGTAACAATTCAGACTGACGAATTTGTCCATATGTTATCTCAGGTTCACAAACAGTGATGCCTAGGGAAGAAAAAAATAGTGATGCCTAGAGAATGCCATTAATTTCATTACGACCATGTAAAGAGAGTAGGTGCCCTTAAACTACCATTAGTTGAATGTAACTTGGTGACAGAGCATTGTTGGGTCAGAATGAAACAATGTTCAAATTTTCATATAGGTATCATTGGGAGGTCTTTTTTGCATTTTCAGCTTCTACTGATGTTCTTAAACTTTTGATTGCTAAAAACTAAAAACTTTCTAGAATTATAGAGCAATGAGAAGTAATATAGCTCTAAAAGAAAGTGTTAAGCGTGGACCACTAGACCTAAAAAAACAAAAAGAAAAAACAGATGCCCAAACAATTTGTGATAATGATACTCAAGGAAATACATTTTAGGGTACATTTTAAACAGAATTACAATAACCTACAAGGTATTAAAAAAAAATGGTTATAAACAGAATCTAAAGAGATTGCCATTTAATAAAGATGCTAACATAATACAAAACTTTATTGCAAAATTATATTGCCAGTATCTGACATGTGTAATGTGTATTTATGACTGTTTAGAGTGCCCATCCCTCCCTTCATCCGTAATCAAAAATTTAGGAAACATGGGTATGAAGCAGGAGGTGGTGGTCTTATAATTTTACTAAATATTTCTATGACTTTGACAGCTAGAAACTTCTACATTCGATCTTAGATATACAAGATGATAGAGCTTCTCTTACTTGAAGATTATTAGTATCCATAGAGAGTGCATCTTCAAGAAGGTTTTTTGCTTGATGCAGAAGCCTCATCTTCTCCTTAGCTTTGCTTGGCCGCAGGCGTGATCTTTGTTGCAATACCACACCTCATCTGAACAAAGCTGTTTTACACGACAATGTAAAACGAGCATGTCAAAATTACTTTTCATAAAGATGCCAATTTCTTCAAATGTGCATACAGAAAAAAATGAACCAAGCAATTTTAAATTAAGACAATAGAAGTATCTAGCAAAAACCCTGCATTTGAGCAACACTAGCTAACTAGGTGCTAATATGTTACAGGGAGTAAGAGAATTATACCATAAGGTGCATATGCTTTGTTTGCTGACATCATTGCATTAAATTTGTCAATTGCAGCCAAGTAGACCCTATCAAAGATCGTATTTGCTCGAAAGTATGAAACAAATCTCAAATAACTTTCAGTAAATGTGAATAAATATATTAAAGTAGAATTGATAACTCCGACATCAAGTTTCTCATACCTAGACCGAAATAAACGGGTCATATATTTTGAATGCAATTATAATTCCAAATCCTCCAATGAACAGTAAATCAAATACTGCCAAATGGTCCAATAAAAAGTCTGTTAAATGGATAGTTGGTGTCACCTGGTATGTGTAACTACTATTTAATTAGTTGTGGAGGATCATCAAGACCTAAGGTTATCGTGTCCATCTCATGACACATCAGAATACTACATGTCAAGGTGGGTTTTCTACTGTAGTGTAGTTTACACATTTAGGGAGGCCCATTTTCGAAAAAATTAGTTGGGACTTGGGAGGGGGAATTAGGGTAGCACAAGTGCAGTACATTGTACACTTCTTAAAACACTTCCGGAGATCTTATCTTTATGAAGAGAAACCACTTCAGCATGGTTAAGCACTGAAGCACCAGCTAAAGCCGTAGTGCAAGCTATTGCAACGTTGAGACGTGAATCATCCATCTGTCCATCAAAATAAACAACTGCACCTCTCAACTTTAGCACCACAAATTAGCTGAAAGAATCAAAAAGGTAAATAAGCTACTAGAATTCTTGAATTGGGCGAATAAACCCAAATTTAAAGATAAAGGTAGAGTATATCAAACATAAACTTAACAACCATTAGTAATTGGATCACATAGTAAAAAGATGATGAAGAGAACCTGAAACCAGTGGTAGCAATGACATTTTAAAAACCCTAGATTTCAAAATCCATAGAGAAATCTTAACACTGGAGCGAAATCTCAGCAAACAATCGAAACCGAATTCAATTAAATATAACCCTAACCAATTAATCAAAAACAAAACTATTAATTAAAACCAAAGCTATAAGAAATTCTAAATCTAAAATATTCTAGATTTAAGGGTGGGGAAAACTCACAAGTGAGTGAGACTAGCTAGAAGGAGAGAATAATGAGGTGAGAGAGGAGAGAAAGAGATGTAATTTCCAGTTGCTTTGAGAGACTTCGTTGGAGTGACGGTGTTGTTTCCTTTCTTGGAGAGACGACGGTGAGAGAGGAGAGACGGTGGTGGTTTGTTTCCTTAGCTTTTTAGGTCTTTTTCTTTATTTTATTTTTCCTGTTTTTATGTGGCCGAGTATACTATTTTTCCCTTTTCTTTTTTTATTCAAATTATTTCGTTATACTGCCAAAATAGAAGGAGGGCGCGAGATACAAAAACCCAGGTGGCAAGATCTAATTTGTTTTTGCAATGGGGTGGGAAAGTTTTAATGACGAAATTTTAGTCCCAAAAGCCATAAGATTCGCGATGTTGTGTAAAAACCACGCCAATGACGACGTTTCTAAATGTTGCCTTATGTCAAAAGATTTTGCCAACGCTCATTACGTCATTGAAAACTAACTCTCAATTTTATTCTTTTACAGAATTTGGATTATGACTTTTGGCGACATTAAAAATGTTGCCAAATATTGGTTTTAAACACCGTGACAAAAGTTTACTTGTGACGCTTGTAAACGTCGCCAAAGGGAATCATTACCTACGTTTTTCCAACGTCACTAAAACTTTTGTCGCTAAAGAACCAATTTGTTGTAGTGAGTCCTCAGAAATGGGTGGATTTTTTATGAATGGAAGTTGGATTTCAAGAGGTGTTAAATTGGGATGGTGATGGTTGGGTGGTGGTTCTTTACATGATCTCGAGGACTCAGTGAATTCTTCATCTAGTTTTGGCGTTTCCACAAGATTGTAGTTCATATCTGCAATAGTAAAGATGTCACAAATTTGTTCCATTGATAAGTCTTTAACGGCCAAACTAAATTGAAATCCACTTTCCACCATAGTGATAAGTACTCAAAACGATAATACTAAACCCTATAGAGACATAGCGTTTTGGTAAATTATGTGTTTAATAATAATGAAATAATTATATTTTCGTACTTTTGCAGGTTTTCGCAATTAACGTGAATATGATGATCAAACCTGTATCAAAGTATGGGAATACTGTGCATACTTGAAGTCTTTCCACTCAGCCCTAATGAAGCCCAACAAAGTTTGACTAGAGCCAAAAATTCCAAAGGGACAAAACCAGTGCAGAACAGGACCACGTGTAAAGAAGCAGCAAACTTCCGAAGCTCATATCTTTCAAACCTGGACTTCAATTTTGGCAAGTGAACTGCCAGAATGACCAGGGTGATGAGCTCTATGCAAAGACACAAAGTTATTAAAATGCCAAAATCTGGGCCGCCACTGGACACAGCATGTGGACCCACTCTGCGGGCCCATAAGAAATGATGAGTCATCATGCATGGACAAGTGGCAAGTTATGGACACTTTGGTGACACCTTGCAAGAAAAGACAAGACAAAATAATAAATGCATGACTAGACTGTTGAAAAGAAAATGACAAACTTTGTGAAAAAAGGTTTGGATTTTTTGGAAACAAAAAGACAAATGTAAAATAAATGTAGGAAGGCTTTACGTGAGAAAGGGGGGATATATATTTTGGGAGGTTGGAGAAAGGATACATTCATTCTTGCATTTCCATTTTGTGTTTACATTTCATACATAATATTTTCCCTTCTTAGAAGCTTATGTATTAGGTTGGTACATGAAGTCTTAAACTTTTAATAAAATCTATTTTCTTTAAGTTAAATTCTAGTTCTTCCTTTATTTCTTTTCACTTTTCATTTCATACATGCAAGACATAAAATCAATCCAAGGACTATGAGTTAAAATCCTCCCAAGGGGAGGGTTAATGATGCTCATGTGAGGATCAGACTGCAATTTAGTAGTCCAGAATCACTACTTAGGAAATAGGTTTAGATTATACATCCGGTCTCAAAATGATTGAGTCTGACCAAGTTTGAAGTGCTGATACTCCAGAACAGTCTTATGCGGGCAAGTCTCGTGCAAGATCTTATGGTGGCCGTTAGCCCTCTGGTTTGTCTAGCTACTGTAAAATCAAACTATGAGTTGAAGTGATATTCCAAAGATGGAATGTTAATTCAACTCCTCATGCTAGTGAGATGAACTCATCTGGGATCGATACTCGACGTCGTTACGTGTTTGTCTATGAACACGAGATGGATTAGAGCTGTAGTGATAAGGTACTCTAAACTTTTGAAACTGACCTTGCATGATTATGATTAACCTTCTACCTGTATCTCTCTATCTATTTAGTTTACTTAGAAATCAATCGTTGTAATTTTACGTTACTTGTATTCGAAGTTTTAATTGAGGAACATGAGAAATAACCTAAAATCCTACTCACTAATCCTTTAAGGCTATAAATCCAGTTGTGAGCCATGCCTAGTCCTAAGGTTTGGATGATCCCTTAATCGATCTATGCTACCAACCCACGTGAGTAAGGTAACATGACTAATCGAACATTTTACGGACTTTGGACTCAAAAGAACAAAACCCTAAAGTACTGATTATCAAATGGCGCTGCTGCACACCTAAGGATTTCAGACATTTAACATAACAACTGGAATACATCAATGGACAACACCACCCCTCCCCCCCCCCTCTCCTACCCTCTTATATTTTCGATTTTTCATTTATTTTGCGATCTAATGTTTCTCTTAACTGCTCGTACCAACTTTTACTTTTCTACTTATAGGAACCTTTGAACCAGATCGGAATTATTATCCTTAGGACATTCTAAGAACGCTACAAGAAGTTGAAGTACTGCACTGATCTCATAGTATCGGACAAGACTTTGACTGGTTACGAGTGAGACTGCCCTCTGGAGTATCAGCACTCTAGTTTTCAGTCCCAAGTCACTTCCCTTCTCAGTGCTATTTTGGACTCTTTGGACCTGTTTATCTAACTTCCAATAAGTGCACGACCTAAGCTCATTTCAGGAGTTAATTCGGTCGCTTAATTCTAATAGGTGGAGTTGCGGGAAGCTCCAGGTTTCACATTCTTCCACTCCTCAAACTTTGTCAAGGAAATTATTTGGTTGATTACTATAACCTGTTTTACATCAAATATTTGTATGTTGGCATGAGAACCCCTTGCATGTATAGAATTTTTTCTGAGTATGTGTGGTTCGTCATTGCATATTGACGTTAATACGGGTAATATGATTCAAATATATTTGGATGTCTGCGTGATTTCAACCCACCTGCTTAGATTATTTTTGTATGTATATGTTACATCCATTCACATACGCGACATTACTTTGCATGAGTTCATTCTCGATATTCCCCTACCTCGCATCTAGTTGCACATGCAGGTTTTATTTTATGTATGCGTAGCTATATATTATTGCATGCATAGGACGTGTTTCTATTCACGTATGAGTAATATAGGGTTGCATGTGTAGCCTTCCTGTGTATATCTAGCATGTGCTTATTGCATAATTAGAATGCTAATTGCATGATTAGTCATCTATTTTGGCATTTCTCGTTTTTATTTGCATGTTTTGTAATCACATGTTTAGGCTACATATACGGTTGCGCAAATATATTACCTGTGTTTTCCCCCCTTCTCCATAATACATTAATTATGTAAAAAAAAAAAAAAAAAAAAGTCCCCCCCACTGATGTCTCTACTTTTGCTTTTGTGGCCTCCCATTGTCATACTTCTGAGCTTCAAAACCACATTCTTAGGAGTTGTGGCTCAGTACCTTTGGATGAGATTCTTGATGTTGCTAGCAGTGCATTAAGTCTCTGTCTACCCAATTTTGACATCAGTTATATGGCTGCGAATGCTACCGTCCCCCCAAAACCACAAAATTTTTTGGCAGAAGCGTTCTATGGTAAGATTGTTACTGGTCTTGAGAGGGAGTTTGTGTTATCTGCTCGTTAGAAAGCAGTCATTGGATGCTTGTAGTCAGAACATGCAAAAGATTTTCTACTTGCTATTCTGATGGAGGGACTTGGACAAAGATATGTCATTTGGTAGAGTATCGTTTCTATTCTCCAAGATGCGCCTCATGATTCCTTTGTACTCTGATAGTAGTCTATGCCCTGTTTGCAAAAAGAGTAAACTAGATGCTTTTTGGGACCATGCAGCACATTGTAGACATTTTCCAAGTTTAAAATACCGACATGATCATGTCAGAGATATTTTATGTGATGCATTTTGGAAGGCTGGGGTACATGTGAAAAAGGAGGCTCCTGTGAATTTTCTCACTGATCCGAATGAGGGGAGATCGACACTTTGGCCTGTGGATGTATTGATCTACAGTTGGTCTAAGGGGAAGCATGCGCATGTTGATGTAACTGGAGGCTCTCCATTGGTAGGGTTTGGGAATAGAGTCTTTGAGGTTGGAGAAGCAGCTAATAGAGCAGTAGCAGGGAAAATTGAGAAACACGAGGAGGCTTATAGAGCTAACCAACATTGTTTCATTCCTTTTAGTTTTGCCACTTTTGGTTTCTTGGCACAACAGTCTGTTGAGCTCCTTAAGAGATTGTAGAAAGTTATGGACTGTAATGTAATGACAGTTGGTTCTAACGAGTTTGTTTTTAGGAGGATAGGATTTGCCATTCAAAAAGGACTTGCAGCGCAACTTGTTGCACGCTTGTCCTAATTATTTGTAAAACTGGTTATCATTATTAATAAAATTTCCACTTCAAAATAAATAAAAAAAATCCTAATAATTATATTAATAATAATCACATAATATATCATCATCAATCATCATCTTATTCCATCAGTGTCTAGCAAACTTGAAAGAATGAGGTTACCTAATTAAGGAACGTGCTAGCACGGACAACCTCCCTCAATTCTCTTATGTAACCTGGCTGCTAGAATATTCACACGTTATACTAGCTTACCTGCTCACGTTAGCAACAGCTCAAGAGGACGTGGTTCACCTCCCTTCTTTCGTAATTACTAATCCTTATGTCATAATTCATTCCTTATGAGTCTAGAATTAAAATTTGTGTTTGCATGAGACTACGGTCTGGTACTAACAAGGAATTCGAACATACATATCGTCGCCGCAAATACCATAAATAGCTGCATAAGTTATCCACTAGACATAGTTCTTCCTCTGAAAACCAACCTCGTCAAGTATATCAGTTGCCATTACGTCCCATAGTTATGGCCTAAAAGAATCCCACAGTAGAGAAATCCCTTCCGGACTTCTATACGGCCTTACAGGAAGGACCTGCTTCCCACATTAAACTCGATGAGATTGCAGATGATTTTCGCATTCCGCCAAACGTTTTCAGATTCTTACCTGTTTATCATGGTCTAGACCATGAAAAACCGTACAATCACCTTCGTCAAATTTAGCAAGTGGCCACCACTTTCCACCATACGACCGTTACCAACGAACAAGTCTTGCTTAGGTTGTTTCCCTTCACCTTAGCTGATAAAGCTTCAGTTTGGCTCGCGGGTGAAGCACCGCAATCCCTTGACACATAGGCCAAGTTCATACAAGCATTCATGATAAAGTTCTATACTCAGAAGAAAACTACAGAGATGCTTCAGAAGATTCAATTCTTTCGCCAGCATCCTCATGAATCCTTTACAGAAGCATGGAGCAAATTTACTGATCTGCTTCTCGAATGTCCCCATCATCAACTTGAAACTGTTGTCTTTGTCCGGTCATTCTTTAATGGTCTATCTGACCATCAAAAGGAAACACTATATATCATGAACGGTGGCTGTTTCATGGACAAAGGCACTATTGAAGCATACACTTCTTTCGAGAAACAAGCTTCACGAAACACCCATTGGGGTAACACTGATTCTTTCAGATCTTCTAAAGATACTCCTATCAAAGTTACATCTATGTTCCATGTCAAACCCGATCCAGAATTAAAAACTCTGATCGAGTCCCTAAGCAGAAAGGTTGATGCTCTTTCGGTTCAAGTGAATGATCAAAAACACAAACAAGTCATGGCCGACGCTTCCCCATGTCTTCTTTGCTTAAATAGTTATGAGAACTCCCATTCTTATTGTCCTTTGGCATACGAGTTCCCTCCCCAACCATCTGAAGAGGCTTATGCTTTTAACATCCCTAATATACCTTGGCGACAACATCCGAATTTGGCTTGACGTACCCCTACCCAAAAGCCAGCTCCTCCGTGGTTCAACAACCCTCCTGTACGGCCATCCACAAACTACAATTCTTACCATTAAGGGAATCCTCCGCAATTCCCGCAAGGGCAAAGTAAGTTTCCAAACACCGCCAATATAAGGTACCAAAACAACCGCAGCCTTGTTCTCTCTAATCCAGGTTATGGCTACCAAAATCAACCCGTAAATAATAACCGTGAACTTGTTCCTGCTGCCCCACTGGTATAATTCAATGCCTATAAAACAACTGAAACTTTACTAACTTACATGAATCAACAATATCAAATCCTAACATCTGTCCAACAGTCTCTTCAGCTGTTAGCATAGGATAAAAGTCAAAAGGGCATGTTTCCTGGCCAAGCAGTTCCCAACCCTAAGCTCACAAACACTGCTTTTGAACTCACCAATGCACCAGGGTCTAGTAATCCAAGCTAGGGTGAGGTGAATGCCATCACCACCCTTCGTTCTGGCCGAACTGTCAACAATCACATACGTATGCTAGACATTCAACCGACGGAAGCCGCGGCTAACGTCCTTCCAACTTTTACCTTGCAACTTATATCAGACTAAGTTGGTCCTTCCAAATCTACAACCACGTCCCTGGGGAAAGACGCCACTGATCCATATGCGCGATTTCGCCCAAAAGCTCTGTTCCCTACCCGTTTGGCAAAGAACAAACCTAACGAGCATTTCAATGAGATCCGAGAAACCTTCAAAAATTTGACCATAAACCTACCTTTTCTCGATGCATTTAAGCATTTGCCCAAGCATGCCAAGTTTTTGAAGGACATGTGCACCACCAAACGACGAACGAATGTTCCTCAACAAGTGTTCCTCATTAAGCAATTTCCTTCTATTACTACCACCAATGGTGTGGTTAAATACAAAGACCCAGGTCGACCAACTATGCCATGCACGTTGGGTGACAAGTATACCGCTACCACCCTTTTAAACCTAGGCGTAAGTGTTAACTTACTTCCCTACTACTTATTCAAGAAGTTAGGTCTTCACGAATTAAAACCTACCAGCATGACCCTGCAACTCGCAAATAACTCCATTAAGTACCCAAAGGGCATAGTAGAAAAAGTCCTAGTCAAGGTCCAAATTTTTTACTACCCAGTTGATTTTGTCATTCTAGATACCGAAGTTGCCTGTGACTCCATTCCTATCATTTTAGGACGTTCGTTTTTTGCAACTGCTAACATTCTCATCAATTGTCAGGATGGTTCAATGACAATGTCTTTCGGGAACTTTTCTGTATAAGTCAATGTGTTCAACTTAATGAAACAACTTCCCGATCCTGACATTGAGGGTGATATTAGCATGGTTGATAGTTTGGCACAGGAATATTTCACAAACTCTTTTCCCACAGATGAGTTACACCAATTTCTTTCTTTTTGATAATCCTGAGTTTGACGATGACTAGTACATTAAGGATCGATGTCCACGCATTATTAGAGTCAGTACCACTATTTGACCCCACTGCTGCGTTACCAACCGATTCAGAAGAACCTGACTCGCTCTTTTCCATTGAAGGGGCGGCCCCTCACGAATCCTTGATCCCCAATCCTCTAACTCCAGATTTAAAACATCTACCCTCTGATTTGAAGTACGTGCATCTCGATCCCAATGGTAGTCACCCTATAATAATTTCTTCTCATTTGACTAACAACAAAGAAGCGCATTTGATTCATGTCATTCGTGAACACCGCTCCGCTATCGGTTGGTCTTTAGATGATATCAAAGGAATACACCTTAGTGTATGCACGCATCGCATATATCTAAATTATGGCACAAAGACATCGCGAGAACCGTAATGCCGCCTTAACCCTGCTACGAAGGAGGTGGTGAGGGAGGAAGTTTTATGTTTACTGGATTCGGGTATCATATACCCTATCTCTGATAGTGTTTGGGTTAGTCCTATCCACGTTGTCCAAAGAAGTTCGGCATTACAGTTGTGTGAAATGAAAATGATGAATGCATCTCCACTCACGTCCCAGTGAAATGGAGAATTTGCATTGACTATCGCAAACTTAATGTCGTAACACGTAAAGATCACTTTCCTCTTCCATTTGTTGACCAGATGCTAGAACGTTTAGCCAGTCATGCTTACTACTATTTTCTTGACGGCTATTTCGGCTACTTCCAAATTGTCATTGATCCAGCTGATTAAGAAAAGACAACTTTCACATGTCCTTTTGGCACCTTTACACGACAACTGAGAAAGATTTCATAGTTGTTGTCTATGCTTTGGATAAGTTTTGCCCTTACTTGGTCGGATCTTCAACCATCGTATATACTGACCATGCAGCACTTCAGTACCTACTCACAAGAAAGGATACGAAACAGATATTGTTCCGCTGGATCCTTCTCTTCCAAGAATTCACCTAGGAAATCAAAGACAAGAAAGGAACTAAAAATGTGGTGGCTGACCATTTATCAAGGCTGGTTGGTGACATTGATAGTGATTCTGACGCCATCTATGATTCCTTCCCAGACGAGCATTTGTACTCCATTTTCTCCCCTCTATAGTACGCGGATATCATTAACTACCTAATTACTGAGGAAGTTCCTTCCTCTTGGTCATGCCCTGATCGTAAAAAGTTCTTATCCACTGTAAAATATTATTTCTAGGATGACCCCTACCTCTTTAAGTATTGTTCCGACCAACTCATTCGTCGCTGCATTCTCGACTGGGAACACACCGACGTGTTATCTTTTTGTCATGAACAATCTTGCGGTGGTCATTTTCAGTGGGAAGAAAATTGCGGCTAAGGTTTTACAATGTGGTTTTTACTGGCCTACCCTTTTTCGCGATACACACGAACATTGCAAAGCTTGCATTTGTTGTCAGCACCTAGGTTGCATTACCCAACGCAATATGATGCCCCAAAATCCTATTTTAATTGTGGAATTTTTTTATGTATGGGGCATTGATTTTATGGGACCCTTTCCAATTTCTCAAGGTTTTCTCAACATTCTAGTCGCTGTGGACTATGTGTCCAAATGGATTGAGGCACTCGCATGTCACTCAAATGACCATAAAACTGTCGTGAAATTTGTAAAAGAAAATATTTTTCTCTCATTTTGGTGTCCCCAAAGCTATCATCAGTGATTGGGGTACACATTTTTGTAATAAATTTTTTTGGGTTTTAATGAAGAAATATGGAGTTACTCACAAAGTTGCTACTCCATATCACCCACAGACGAGTGGCCAAGTGGAAGTCTCGAACAGAGAGATAAAGTCCATTCTGGAGAAAACTGTCAATCCCTCAAGCAAAGACTGGTCTCTCCGCTTATTGAATGCCTTGTGGGCATACCGAACGGCCTTTAAGACACCTATAGGGATGTCTCCTTACCGCATCATTTTTGGAAAACTTTGTCATTTGTTGGTTGAACTTGAGCATCGTGTCCTATGGGCCATCAAAAGCCTCAATTACAATATCAACGCGATAGGCGAGAAGCAAAAACTATAATTAAATGAGCTTGAGGAGATTCAGAGTGATGCTTATGATCTCGCAAAATCCTACAAAGCTAATATGAAAAAAGTACACGACAAGCACATTTTGCATAAAGATTTCAAAATTGGCCAAAAAGTTTTACTTTACAACTCCAGATTACACATTTTTCCTTTTAAATTGAAAACACGATGGTCTGGTCCTTTTATTATGTCAGCTGTGACACATTATGGGGCAATCTCTTTGCTTAATCCACAAGATAACAACAAATTTTAAGTAAATAGCCAATGCCTCAAACATTACCATGAGTTACGCACCCCAACTGTTGAACATACTCTTCTTCAGGATCTGATCTACATAGACTAGATGTTTCCTTTGACATACTCAATCTTGTTTTTCTATAGAGAGTACATCATTTTGGTAGCTGGGCCATCTTCTATTTTATGATATCAAAATTACTTTGAAGTGTGTGGTTGCAAGCGCCGGAGCCGTAGTACACAAAAACTATATTTCATAACTGAGTATAAATGTCTTATGAAATGCGAGTAAACGTTCGTACTGGTAAACGATGGATTCCAAAAATTTCTCCGCTTTCTTTCTCCACTCTTTTCTACTCTCTTCCTGCCCACGTTCAAATCATCATTTGGACAAAGTCTCACCCTTCTCGAATTGGACAAGGTCGTTGTACTTTTGCTCGTCGACGATGTGCACGCAGAATGGGGTGGTGTATGCATTGTAAAACCCCTAACTGCCCTGGTCTTCAGCTACTTGGTGAAGGTGTTTATTATAACGTATACACTTGTTTGACACCAGCAGCTCGAGATCAACTTCGCCAAGTCGTTCCTCCCACAGGTTGGGATTTGTCTTGAGGATCTGACGTTAAAAGACTCACCCTATATACATGTATATATTGTTATCTTTTTAAAATTCCCCTTGCATTAATGTTGTGCACAAAGAGATTCTTGTTCAACCTTGGATGTTGCCTACTTGGGATACGGGCAATGGATTCCACCAGGCCAACCCCTAGATATTGGTTACTTTGAGTTCCCTTTAGGGCGGTTTGAGGCTAGCCATATGTAATAAGGGCAACATTATTAGACCGTAGTGCACACGGTCAAGGATGGTATCGTCCTGCATCCTAGACCCATAATATATAAAGGTGAAGCCACAGTCTGACTGGATTAGGTTCACTCTAGAGCCGACATGACAGTTGTCTAAGATTTTAGATGGAGAGTCTTCTAGCTATCCAATGTTGTTCACATTAATCTCCCTTGTATAGAAATAAAACCATATATATATAAACCATTGTTTATAAATAAAACATCCCTCCTTCTTTTCAAAAACTCTTTTGGCCTTTGAGCATGCCACATCAAATTGGATGACATTTTTCATTAGCTCATTTATCTAATTTAGAGTTCGAACAAGTCATGTGTGCGCGTTTACATTTTTTAGGTTTGATTTGGGCTTGGGAAAACAATTGGGCCCGACCAAATCTCTTGATTCTTGGCCCATTTATAACCCGAGACACCTCACCACACGTCACCATTCCCTCATTTCTTCTCCCACAAAAACCGGATGGATCTCGTCCCCTCCCATTCGAGTCTAGCACGAGATAGCCCCTAGTTCAAATCCAGTCTTGCACGAGACCACCACAACCCCGTTTCAATTTCTAATCCGCAACCAACTTCAAATTCTTCCTCTTATCTCAAAACAATCACCATCCTCTTCCTTCGATCCTCAAATGGTCGGAAATAGGTGAATTTTAGTAAAACTTAATTTTGGATCACTATTTGAAAGTGGGATGTTTTCCCCATTTTTTGATACAGAAATTCAATCTAGAGGTTGTGAGTATCTATTGTATGCCAATGGCGGTCTTTATTCGACGGATTTGGTATTGAAGTTCTACAACAATGGAGGTTTTAATGGCGACCATTTTTGGATCACCATCGACAACGTGCCCTGCCAAGTCACACCCGCCTTGATCTCTGGGATCACTGACATACCTTTGGTCGACTATGTGTTGACTCAGCAGCAGTCTGTGTATCCACGGACTAACGACCTCATGCTCAACATGCTAATTGAAGGTGATTATAATCTAGATGGGAAATGCACATATCAACGTTCTGTGTGTCGGAACCAAATTGCCGTGACTCAATGGCTGGGTTAGAATGTCATTGGAACTTCTAAGCCATCTAACATTAACAAGACATTTATCTACCTACTCTGGGTCCTCCAGAAGCGAGAGGGAAACTTCTGCATTGTGACCTTTCTATTCGACATCGTTACTTATGCCACACTCAGGTTAGCTCCTCTTGCCATCCTTGTCACGCAAGTTATGATAAATTTAGGTTTCCTGTCTGCTACACCTTTAGTTCCTATGCTGCATATATGAGAATATGCATGTTTTCAAGAAGTGCATACAGTTCCCATGGGAACCCACAGCACGCATGACAAAGGAACATGATAACGTGACTCCACCTCCCCCATCCCCTCCACCTTTCTTTGATGAGGCTGCAATGAGCGAGATAAGCCATCCTATACATGCCCTACGCACTATGAACAGTGGCATGCGAGACATGTATAATCGCTAAGTATCGATGGAACATAACATGGGAGAATTTAGGGAGGATATGAGCACTCGCCACGATTCACTGATCGACACCATGGGTGAATTTCAGCAAGAAATGCGCACTTTCATGAATGCATTTCAGGATTAGCTAAGTACTCACCAGAACTAGTTCTAGCGAATGCTCATGGCAAACCAGCACCAGTTTCAAGCCCAGGTGATACATACTTTAGGAAATATCCAGGAGTAGTTAGTCTCCATGGGAGCTCGTCCTGCACGCCCTCGCAGGACTCCTGGTTCTTCTTCAGCAGTCCCTGAGGATTCCCAGTAGACGTTTTATTTTCCTAGACTTGTATTTTATTTATGTCAGAAATTTTATTTACGTATTTCCATTTTAATTTTCTACCTAAGTATGTCTTATATTCCCTACATTTTCCATAAAATTCCGCCTTGTCAAGTATTATATTAGATCTTATATATCTCCAGAGATCTTGCTAAAAGAAAAAATTAAAACAGGTGACGTCACACATAACGACGAGCTTTACTGTTAACTAACGATCTGGAACGGTCAGAAAACTGCCACCACAACGGTCAGAAAGCGGCTCCATCTCCTTTCTATAAATAGAAAGTTCACCACATCATTCATATTCACTTTTTTCATCTTCTTCCCTCTGCACTTTTTCTTTAATTCTAATTATGCTTTTTAAGTTCTTTCCAATTTTCAGCTTCATGGATGCACTAGAAAAGTTTGAGCAGTAACAAATTGAATATGCTACTCAAGTCTTCATGCTCATTAGCTTTATTATCGTAATGTTGTTAATGTGGCATATAGTCCTATCTAATATCTAGATATGTATTTTGTTTTCCCGTTGTCATTATGGTGTGTTTTCACATCCCTATATGTTGTTACAACTTATTATGAGATTCTATTTACGTATTCCTTGTTCTTCTACTTACGCTACGTCTAGAGAACTTGCTAAAAAAAAGATTAGGAAGAGTGCGCCACTCCTTATAGTCGCATGCCCTATTTTTTCCCCTCCACACTACATCCACTTTTGCGCCTTGTTTAATTGATTTATGAATATACAAGTTGGTCAAACTACCCTGTGAAATCTTCTCTCGTATATTCTATCTCTTCCTACATCGGACTCACAGTCTCAGGGATCTGACTTTAAATGATTTTTAGGCAAGCACCTTGACAGAATTATTTTAGAAGATACACGTTGTGTAACTATCCTGTGACACCTTGATCCGTATTTTCTAAACTTTTGGATTGGTGCCTATTTATAGCTAGGCTAGACGCCACTAAAATCCAGTCTTCCCTTTTTCACCGAATTATCTTCACCACTCCATTCCTTCCATCTTCAATGGCCCTCACTCGAATTTTCGTGCCCGAGCAAAACGTTATGGAAAATTTTCAGAGCGGTCTATTTCAACCATATTTTGAAACTTAAATTTTACGTCGAGGATGGTTCCCTCTATTGCATCATAAGGAGGCACTTTATTCCAGAGAATTGGTTCTGCATTTCTATACAAACGGTTATTTCCAAAACGGGCAATTCTTTGTCTTGAAAATGGATGGGAGCGCGAATTGACTCCAGAAATCATCTCCGAGGTACTTCAAATTCCTATAACAAACCATGGGGTACACCTTCAGGATTCACCATTCGACAATATAAAACATTTAATGTTTGCAACTATCTTTTACGGCGAATACAACCGGAAAAACCGCATTGTTTACCAGCGATCCTTGCAAAAGAACCAATTAGTTATGATCCAATGGCTAGCCCATAATGTGCTCGGCACATCTAAGACTTCCGAAATAACAAAACCCCTCCTCCATCTACTCTGGGTCTTGCAGACTAAAAACATTGATTTTTGCATAATTCAATTTCTCTGGAACGTGATCGCACGTGCCAAGAAAAAGTCAGCTCCTTTGCCAACCATTGTGACACTTATCATGGTGCGTCCTACTACCTATCTCAGAATAGCTAACATTCTCACCATTCACTCTGTCTGTATGAACGGTTTTTGGACTCCAGATGTTGCAAAGAACCATGTCGGTGCAGAAACCGGCGAAACTTGTTCCTCTGTTAACATCTTCGCTGAGAATGCAATACACAACGTATTTAATCCTACGGAAGGCCTTCATTTAATTCACCAAGGACTAATGACATTATACACACGTCAGAACATCATCATCACTAGTCTTCTTGAATTTCACGACCTTCAGACAATGCACAACGAGGAACAAGCACAATTCTTGCACATCCACAACTAGTTCTTGGCAAATCACAATCTCATAATGGAGAACCAATCTGAGATTTACCAGACACAGAGCGCCCTGTTGCAATGGGATGTTGCACGGATTAACTTCATCGAGAATCTTATAAATGAATTTCTCCCACTTAAGGATCCTCACCATTACCTGGGCCATGACCCAAATTAAATTTCTCAAATTTCCGCTAAAATTTCCGTTCTTTGTCGTTCTTAGTTTTTTTTAGTAACCCTAATTAAGTGTAGTGCAATTTTCCTGTTGTAATCAATGTCATTTGTTTTTTCTTAGTCATTTCCATCATATTCTAAAATTTGGTTTATCTTTGTCTACAGGTGGTGTCTTTCATCACACGTCTTCTGCATCTCCAATAATGGCACCTCCAAAGATCATCCCTGAACAATCCTTTTGGGCTTTGTTGGATTCTCCTTCGTATGGACTTCATTTCAGAGACCTTATCACCCAAGCCGGTTGGACCTCCCTCATTCTGCAACCTGAGCATACATATTCTCCACATTTAGCGGCTTATTTTTATGATCATATGGAGGATACAACAATATTTAATGGTGCACGTGGTTTCTTTTTGAATGGATTCGCAATCCGTATGGGTAACACCAGACATCTCTTTTACGAGCCAACAATTGCTATGACTTTGGACCTTCCCTATCACGAGCCCACCCCTACCATTCAATACATTGTACAGAAGTCTTTTAATCACTACTTTTGGGAAGATTTCACCGGCCTCTATGGCGATGGCCTCACCCGAGTCATTGAACGTGAGAAAGCTGGTCGATGGCCGGACAAAACAATTCCCCTAGCAAGTATGACAATGAATGTCGGGACTGCCATGTTATTTATCCTTCTAAACATCATGGGGGATTGACATTTTTCCACTACCACCGAATCAGCTTGCAAGACTTTCCATGCTCTCGCTCAGCAACATACCTTCTTTGACATCACAAACCTCGTAATTGAGAACCAAAAAAGGGCTCATCATTTTTGACACCATTATATCACCTTGCCCGTTACCGCATGCAGGATAATGAGGGCATTCTTCCCACAGTGTTCGACCACTTTTCATAACTGGGTACGAGTAGATTCTATGTGTTCGGTGAATAGGATAATTCATTCTTTGAGATTTCGGGTCTGGCGTCGGCGCTCTTCAAGGTACCTGAAGTACATTCGTTGTTTTTCCAAAGACAAAGACATGATAGCTCATTTGGACACTTCTAAAAAGAGAAAGTGGAGCGAAGTTTGACAGACCATGATAAACTAGCATGACGCTAAAAAATGGCACTTTGATAGGGATGAAGCTAGAATGGACATACCCCTAATTCATAATTAGGGTAGTGTAAGTTGATGTACATATTTGTTACTTTACTTTTTGATGTGCCCTTTCCCTTTTGTTTTGTATATTATATGTGGTTTTCGTATAATCTTCTATTGCAAATATCAGCTCTACTTTTGTTCAAGCCTCTCAGGTATATTATTTCTTCCTCTTTACACTTTGAGGACATAATGTCCCACAGTTTGGGGGAACCTTTCGGAAAAATTAAGCATTTATAAGTTGTATATAGCTTTATTTTCAGTCTATATAAGTGTATTTAGTGACAAAGTCTCATTTCCTTTTCTGTGATGAAAAATATCTAGAAATCTCACCGTAGCATTAGAATTAGGATTTGTTCTTAGGAACTTAAGTTAATATGTATGCAATAGTTTTTACATCTTTTCATGAGCATTCATGCACTAACTGTCATTGAATGTACATAGCAGTAAGTTTCTGGGAACTACGGTTAGACAACTTAATTTCCATATCCTGTGAGAATCTAACCAAAAAGCCTCAAAATGTGTGATATATGAGTAAAGACACAGAGGAGTACTTTTTCCAAATAGAGAAGTTCACGCGTCTACTTACTTGATCACTACCCGAATCCTAGGTGAGAATTTAGGCTTTCTTTGGATCGATATAGCCAAAAATTCATACCTGTAAAAATTTTACCGCTAGTCGCCCCACTGAACCTTTCATTAACCCTTTCTATTTTACCAAAAATTCCTTACCCATCTATTAACCACAAATAAATAAGCCCACCTAGATGATGAGTATGAGAAATAGGATGAAGTATGAAAAAAATGAAGAGAAAAACTTGTCACAAATCAAAATCAGTTACCTGCTTTAGAAGAAAAGAAAAAGAAAAATAGAAATATGTTTTCAAAAATCAAAAGAAAAATCAAAGTTAGACTTTTCCACAAAATCAAATAAAAAAGGAATACAAAAGCTTAAAAAAACTAAGTATGGAAACTAATGTTAGAAGCAGGAAAGAAAATAAGGATATCTCTAGTGTAAATATCTCGAAGACCTTATTCTCTCATACTTATCATTTTTGAATTTTCCATTCCATTTTTTTCTACACTGCCACCTAAGCCACATAACACCTAATAAAGACCTCTAGCTCAATTAGGAGTAGGATGGTGTAATAATAAGTGGTAGATGTGAATTCTCGACCTCGGCTCCTCTGATTGTAATTGAGTATGTGAGGAAACATGTGCCCACTGCACACTGAGGTTAGCAAAACTTGAGTGGAAAAATATGAGAGGATTTGTGTTTCAACACATACCTGTGAGAACCTACTTAAGGACGTTATCCAAAGAATCCAGAAACGGCCCTGCTCGTACATTTCATTGTAAAGATCACTGCATGCATGTTCATATGTAGATATTTTGATTATTGTATGTATATAAACTTGAATTTCAAAAGAATTAATCCTTGTTTCCCCCTGCTAGTGAGATGTATAAATATCTGAGATTTATTAAGGGAACAAGAACTTGTTACTGAGTCGTTGTAGTATAGATGAAGTTTGTGAGTATCTTCTCTGGAAAACTCTCACGAGGCTATAACTCGTCCACTAGGGAATTTCTAGTGGTTTAAGGCCTTGTTGCATACGGTCAATGGAACCGCACTCTGCGAAATGAGACTAAGTTTAGGACAACACATTTTTGGCTACATATCATTTTAATGTCTCTTCTTTGCTTGAGGACAACCAAAGTGCTGTTTGGGGGTTGTGTGATAAGCACCCAAAACTATAATACTAAACCCCGTAGAGACATATCATTTTGGTAAATTATGTGTTTAATAATCATGAAATAATTATATTTTAGTACTTTTGCAGGTTTTTGCAGTTAACGTGAATATGATGATCAAACCTATAAAGTACGGGAATACTAATGCATACTTGAAGTCTTCCCATTGATAAGGTTATATACTAAAAGCATTACTTTTGTATTAACTCTAATTCTTTATATTTTGAATGAGAATCATATGGGCAAATGTTATGCATATTATATATGTTATTAGTTATATGCATGTGTCTAATACTTTATGTTGTAGATGATATGGTGTGAACACACAGAAGATTATATCATCAGTACCTTATAAAGTATAAGTAGTCATTCACAACCTAGATGGATTTAGACAAACCATTGGAACGGTTGTAGTATAATCTGGTATTAGTCTATCTTGACTATAGGATTACACTAGTACACTTAGTGTGTATTGAACAGGACCAAGTGAGGTTGTTTCTTTTTATACTGATTATATAAGAGAACAAATGCCTCTGTTATTATGGATGCTTGTCCTCTTAATCAGGATATAATAACAGGCACTTACGTGCATTGTACATTGCTTTAAATCATCAATGAGTGAGATTCATTTGTGAATCAACAAACTCGATGGATTGGGTAATGACATTATATGTAAGGTGTGCTATTGATTATAGAAGGAATTCGTGGCCCACAGGAAGTCGGGTTGATGATGTCCCCTTGAGGAGCTCAAAAAGATTGTCATGTAAACCCTGCAAGTTGATTTATTCCGACATGACAATGAGGTTGAGTGGTACTACTCAAGGACATAAGAAGTTGATTGATGTTGTTGTCAGTAACTTGACTTAATCAACGGACATTCGATATCTTAAACACGGGGAGATCAACGAGCATATAATATGGAGCCCATAAACGCTGACACGTAATTTGGGATTAGGGCGGTATTAGTGCAACAGTGGCCTTTAGTGGAATAAGCCATTTGTTGACGGACTTGGGCCGTGTGTTCTGGGCGAACATGGGAAGCCCAACCCTAATTTCTCCTTATGGTCTCTGTTGTAGCCTATAAATAGAATACTCTCTCTCTGGCTAAAATTCACTATTCATTGTATTAGAAAAAGAGGCAAGGAAAGATAGATCCAAAATTGGATCTAGCTTTGTGAGAAAGAAGGGGATTGGTAGATCGTTGTCCACACAACGTCCAATCTATTATAAAGGAATACAATAGAAGGGGTTGATTTTGGATTTCATAAAGCTTGGATTTTCAGAGATTACATCTAAATCGATTCTCAAAGGTATGTTTCCAATCACAAATCGTGGACACCCATTAATTCCCCTGCACGTGGTGTTCGCGGTTTGTAGAAATAGTCATTCTGAAATAACGGTTCCTACACCCACTCAGCCCCAGTGAAGCCCAACAAAGCCTAACTAGAGCCGAAGATTCTAAAGGGACAAAACCAGTGCAGAATGGGACCACATGTAAAGAAGTAGCAAACTTCCAAAGCTCATATCTTCCAAACTTGAACTCCAATTTTAGCAAGTGAACTGCCAGATTGACCAGGGCAATGAGCTCTACGTAAAAATAGAAAGTTATAAAAATACCAAAATCCATGCTGCCACTGGACACAACACATAGACCCACTTTGCTAGCCCATAAGAAATGATGAGTCATCATGCATGAACAAGTGGCAAGTTATGGAAACTTTGGTGACACTTTGCAAGAAAAGACAAGACAAAATAATAAATGCATGACTAGATTAATTATTGAAAAGAAAAAGAGAAACTTTGTGAAAAAAGGTTTGGATTTCTTGGAAACAAAAAGACAAATGTGAAATAAATGTAGGAAGGCTTTACGTGATAAAAGGGGGATATATATTTTGGGAAGTTGGAGAAAGGATACATTCATTCTTGCATTTCCATTTTGTGTTTACATTTCATACACAATATTTTCCCTTCTTAGAAGCTTATATATTAGATTGGTACAGGAAGTCTTAAACTTATAATAAAATCTTTTTTCTTCAAGTTAAATTCCAGTTCTTCTTTTCTTCTTTTCACTTTTCATTTCATACATGCAAGACATAAAGTCAATCCAAGGACCATGAGCTAAAACCCTCCCAAGGGGAGGGTTAATGATGCTCATGTGAGGATCATACTGTAATTTAGTAGTCCAAAATTACTACTTAGGAAATAAGTTTAGATTATGCATCCGGTCCCAAAATGACTAAGTCTAACCAAGTTTGGAGTGTTGATACTCTACAACAGTCTCGTGTGAGACCCAATTAACACTAGGTCAAGTCTCGTGCGAGACCCTATGGTGGCCATTAGCCCTCTATTTGTCCAGCTGGTGTAAAATCAAACCAGGAGCTAAAGTGATATTCTAGAGATGGAATGTTAATTTAACTCCTCATGTTAGTGAGATGAACTCAGAAATAAGTGCATCTCACTAGGAATCGATACTCGATGCCATTTAAGGTTTGTCTATAAACACGAGACATACTAGAGCTGTAGTGATAAGGTACTCTAAACTTTTGAAACTGACGTTTCATGATTATGATTAACCTTCTTCTTGTATCTCTATCTCTATTTATTTTACTTAGAAATCAATCGTTGTAATTTTACATTACTTGCGTTCAAAGTTTTAATTGAGCAACATGAGAAATAACCTAAAATCCTACTCACAAATCTCTTAAGGCTGTAAATCTAGTTTTGAACCTTGCCTAGTCCTAAGGTTCCGACGATCCCTTACTCTATCTGTGATACCAACCCACGTAAGTAAGGTAACATGACTAATCGGACATTTTACAGACTTTGGACTCAAAAGAACAAAACCCTAAAGTACTGATTATCACATAGTATTTAATCCCTATTTTCCAAGCACTTTATTTTCTTTATCCTCTCTACCTAGATCTTCATAAATTTTCTTAATGCCATTTTCCAAATGTGTCGAGTCCAATACCTGCTCTTGAGTTTCTTCTGCTGGAGTTTTCTAATTTATGGGTGATGATGCGTTAAGGCATATGAGGGAAACTGTGACTTTAGGCAGATAGTCATCGTCATAAGATCTGGAATTCATATGATAGTCAGGTGGATGGTGATAGGATTTTAATTGGTCATTAATATCAGGATGGGCTTTAGCAATGGGTGTTCGTATTGTTTGCTTGGCCATTTCTTGGTAGAGTTGGTCTGTGATGAATGGTGGAGTGGAATATGAATTTGATATAGACAATGACGTGAATGGTAATAGGTTTTGGATGAAACCGCACTCTTACTGACCATATGGATATATGAATGGTGGTTGACTATTTATGGTGGAACTCCATGAATTGTCGACATTACTAGAAAACTCTTGAGTGTATGGGGTACTAGGGAAGTTTGAAAATTGAGGTTCGTAAACGTAAGGATTTCCCGTAGTAGACTCGAATTTGGTATATGATGGACAATGGGATAACCAGTGATAAGGACTACCGCAAAAAGAACAAGGTTCTGGGTTTGCATTGTAATTCCATGACAGTTGTGATGCATATTGATAAGAGATGAATGCTCAATTCATTTTTATTGGATTTTTGAAAATATTTGCTTTGGTCTATAATTTTACTATGCCCTGTTGAAAGGAACAGTTGGGCGCGAGACTAGGATGGCGAGGCTCTACTACACGTCTTAGAAAAGTAGGCAGTCACTTCACCAAGTGGTGTGCTACCAAGAATCTCACTCACGATGAATTTGGGGGAAGGGAGTGAGGAAGGTAGTTGGTCCACTAGAATCTGGTAACTGATTACTTTAAATCCTCGTGGCTATATTTTTGTCCTTTTCTGGAGGAGCGTGACTACTTGGGCTCCAGTTGATTGATTTTAATTAATTTTTTTGGTCTAGGGCTTTCAAGAATCAAGCAACGTCCAATTTACCTACATTGGGTAATGACTTCCCAATGGTTGTTATGGCTCGGGTTTAGCCTTATGCGCGATTGCAAATTGTAGTGCAGAAAGTAAATTTCAAACAATCACGTAAGCATGCTTGAACACACAAATATCCTCTTACTTGGGATTTAAGGAGGCTTAGAAGTTACATCTCAAGTCGTGCTCACACGCTGCTTGAGGAGAAGACGACGTCGGTTGGCGCTTGATCTGAGAATCAGGCCCAACCTTTCTGGCTTTACCCTGTTTTAAGTTTCAAATAAAGGCCCACTTAAAAAGTCCACAAGTTGGGTTTTTGACAATTTATACAACTTTGCCTTCAAGGGCTCAAACTTAAAACTAAACTAAGATTATACTAATCTAATTAACTAGTTTTAGATTAATCTCCTAGATTAACTAGAGTCAATTGGACTTAGAATGTTGATTACCAAGTTGATTCAAAGTATGTGAGCTATGATCCACAACTTGCCTCACACACTTGAACTTCCCAAGGCAATTAAAACTCTAATCCCTTGGTAAGTATTAAACTTAAACCAATTAGTTTAACTCAAGTTCATCATAAGAAATCAATCAAAAAACAAGTTTTTTTTTTTTTTTCTTTTTATCACTAACTATTATAAACAAGTTCCACTGTTTTATCCTAATCTATTACAAAATCCAGGCTCGGAGTACAACTATGTGTCACAAATGAATTGGACCTCGAAAAAATTGCACACACATGTGTTGAGGTGACCCAATGGTCGCCGGCCAGCGCCGGTGGATGGCGGTCATCTTCTGCCTGTTGGATCAGCTCCTCTCCACCTTTGTTATCCCACAACCTATTTTGCAAAAAAGTATCTCAGTAAAGAGAAACAATAAAAATAAAATGACAAAAAATAAAAATAAAAATAAATAGAAATAGAAATGGAGAGGTGAGAATGATACTCCCTTCTTAGATTTTCAACCAATCACTCTCACTCTTTCAATCCATGACGGCAGTGCCATTTGAAACTTTAGTATTGGTGGAAGTATACTTTAAAAGAGTTTAGAAGTTGAGGTTCATCCTAAATTGTTTAGAGTTTGAGTGAGGGAAATAGAAGAAGAAAGGTAGACTCTTGAATCTTAGAATGGTTCTAAGCTAAAGAACTTGAAAGCTTTGATTGTTGATTAAAATGACTTGGAAACATGAAATGAAGATTGATTAAAACATTGAAATGAAACAAGCAAACAAGATGAATATTGAAACAAAGAACAAATGACAAGTTTGATTGAAATAAAGGAAATGAAATAACAAGTTTGATTGAAATAAAGGAAATGAAATAACAAGAAATTGAAAACATAAATTGAAAAAACAAGACAAGAAAATAAACAAACCAAATGGTTTCGATCCTAAGACAATGGATGAGTTCTTTCTCCTTTGCTTTTTGATTATATACCCCTATTTTTGCCATTTACAGATTTGCCCTCATCCATTCTAAACTAGACATCTCACCCTTTTCACTTTTGCTTTTGCTTTTGCTTTATGGGTGCCTTCTTAACCAAGGTAGGGTTAGGGATAAGTCTTCATAATTTGAAATAAGAGCCTCCATCTTTGGTCTTCTGATTTGAGTCCTTTGACTGTTGACTGATAACCCGTAAAAACTCAATTAGATTACTCTAACCTTATTCTTACGGTATCAATATTTTATTTCCTACTCTCACATATAGATTCATGCAATATATATAGAGTTAGGATTCATTCCACTCTTAACTCTCAAGACTTAAACAAATTCAATTGAACAAACACAAAGAACAATGGTGAAAGTAATGTGTTATGTTAAATTTCTATTCTACGATTATACTACGGATTCAATTTATACAAACAAGATACGATAATTCAACTACAGAAATACTACGTTGATTATATGATAAGGAATTAGGGGGGATTTGATTCCACCTTAACTCAACTTAAGTTGCTAACGACGAATCGTCGTAATCCGAATTGAACTGCTTCGTAGAACAATTGGTTCTTCCTAATCCCTAATTACACATGGCATTTCTACCAATTATAACTAGCATGTGAACGATTAAACCCATTCTCATGGTGACTAATCATTTCTAGAGTGGAAAGGAATTACGACTATTCTACGCTAACACAAATCAAACTTTCATCAAGGCTTCGCAACCCCCTCTAATGGAGGTTTAGCCGAGAATCATTCCGCAATCATTTCCATATGAATCTAAACTAAACATAATATCAAGATTCCAACTTTACTAATTTAACAAACAATAATTGAAATCTAATTAATAATTAAGAAATGATATCAACAAGAATTTAAACTAGATCTATAAATGTAATGACAAAAAAACGAATTGAATAATAATAAACTATTTTATTAATCTAATCAAATAAATAACAATAATGTAATACTGAAATTGAACAAGAATTAACTAATGAATTAATGTAAAACTAAATCTAGATCTAAATTATTCTAATCTAACACTAGCTACCATTACAAGGAACTATTTTTCTAAATAAAACTAGATAACTTAAGAACTAAGCTTTTCTTTGTTTTTATATGTTTCAGATCCAAAATCGTGCATGGGCTTGGAGCCATGTTTTGGGCCAGAGAATAAGGCCCAAAACCCAATTCTTTCAGTCCAAAAAGGCCTCTTCAGCTGGAGTTGGCTTTGGCAAACTTTTCATCCACTTTCTCCTTTGATTAGGTCAAGGCTTAGACCATTGGGAAGCTCTTTCCGAGCTAGTCGTTTTGACGTAAGGTAGGCCTAATTCCGAGGTCTGAGTCCAAAGATATGGTCTTCGGAAGTTCTGCTGACTTTGTGCACTGTTTCTGCCCACGTGGAATTTGACTTTTCATCTTTTGACCGGGATTTACAGAGGCTTTGTCTTCTTGAAAATTGGCCTTTAATCACATAACTCCTTAGCAACCGACCTTTGCTCCTTTATCTCGCTAAAGTGACATATTTATGCACATAATGGACTTTGAAGCCTGAAATGCATAAAAACACGTAATCAGTATTAACTCTTACTTATTATTCACATAATTGGTCTAAAAGTACGATTGTTAAGGGGTTAAAACTACAGTTTTGGGCTCTTATCAAACAATCCCCAAACAGCATTTTGCTTGTCCTCAAGCAAATATGAGAAATTAGAATAAGTGACCAAAAATGGAGTTTTAACTACTCTCGTTTCGCTGAGTGCGATTGCATTTACCATATGCAATAAGGCCTTAAACCACTAGGAATTCCCTAGTGGACGAGTTATAGCCTTGTGAGAGTTTTCCAGTGAAGGTACTCACAAACTTCATCTATACTACAACGACTAAGAAATAAAACTATTGTTTCCTCATTCATGTCTCAACTATCTATACATCTCACTAGCAAATGAATAAGAATAACCAAGTCAAAAACCTAAGCTAATATATACATAATAATCAATCATCTATGATACAAATATATATACTATGAGTAATACTATGAAATGCCTAGCAGGTTCGCTTTTGAAGCTTCGAATATCGTCCTTAAGTAGGTCCTCACATAAATGTCAAGACAAAACCACTCGATTTTTCCGCTCAAGTTTAAGCTACTCATTAGTGCAGTGGGCACACTTTACCTTACAATCTCAATGATAAACAAGGAAGCCGGAGTTGATCAAACACATCTGCCACTTACTATCACACTAACCTATTCCTAATTGAGCTAGAGGTCTTTATTAGGTGTCATGGGATTAGGAGATGGTTTAAGAAGGAAGGAAATGGATATTCAAAAGGACAAGTCTGAGATAATAGAGTCTTCATATTATGTAACTTAGAGAAAACCTTGTTATTTTCTTTTGCTTCTATACTTTCTTTCCATCCTTAGCCATATTTTTTTTTTTCTTTTCTTTGGCTTTTGACTCCCTTTTATTCTATTTTTGGATTTTTATTTATTTCTATTTTTCTTTTCTTTTCCTTGGATGGAAACTTTTTTTCTTTTTGAAGCAACTAACTAATTTTTGTTTACACGAGGTTTTCTCTTCTTCTTTCTTCACTCATTCTATTCTCGGACTTATTCTAGATTGGGTAAGTTGAATTTTTTATTTTGTTTTGTTTTTGTAAGAGGGGGTAAAGGAATTGTGGTTTATGGAAGGTTAAAGAAAGGCTCGTGAGGGGCTTAACTAGCGGAAAATAATTCATAGGTTTGAATTTCTGGCTATATCGATCCAAAGAGGGCCTAAATTCTCACTTAGGATATGGCATAGTGATCAAGCAAGTGGGACGTGTGATTTCTCTATCCGATTTTACTTCTCCCTTGTGTCATTTCTCAAATGTTTCGCTCATATAAGGCTTTAGGCTATATTCTCACAGGATTTGTAGAATAAGTACTCTAGCCTAGATTTCATAAACTTATTGCTAACAATCATAGATACTCTTGTAATATATTTATAGATAGATGCAAAGATTATTACCTACATATTAACCTAAGTTTCTAACAATTATTACGATGCAAAAGCTACATTGAGACTTCTAGATTGTTAAGAGCATAGAGAAAGAAAACAATACCAATATTTCTAAGTGTATAGCATAAACTTATTTATTTATATTTTTGAAATTTTTAACTTGAAAACAAATGCATATTATACATATCTATATCCTAACAGATGCCTTAATTACACGTGTTTCTATGCCCCCCAAAACAAGAAGCATGCTTTGTCCTCAAAGCATTTAAATAAAGAGGGTAGAAAAATACCATGGAAACACGTGAAATTCTGGAACATCTGCAAAACAAGGTTAGAACATACTAATATAGGAAATAAAAAAAACTGACGCAACTCTATAAGAGTTCCACCCATTATGGGGTTAACAGAATTAAATTGCTTGGGACATAAGCAGACACTAACTGAAACTAAAAACTTACCTCCACTCCAGTGTTTACTCGTCATCCTCCTCTTCTATAAAGAAGTGAGGTTCCTTTGCATCCTACCATGCCATTATAATTTGCCAAGCTTGCCGCCATTTATCATCTACGGATGCTAACCTGTTAAGCGCCACTTGGTCGGATGGGGTGTAAGGTGCAACCTGATGAGGTTGTATCCTCCACCCTTGCCAAGTCATTGCACGGAAAGATCGAATAATAGAATTGGTGGGTCTCACAATGTTGACCCCAACCCAGTCCGTGAAATGGGCACAAAAAACAGGGAAGAAACATAGCATAATACGGCAAACTAATATAGGCATAAGAAGATACTTATGCCTGATGCTATGGGCTCGTGCTAAACTAGACATTAAGGTCTTAGGAAGGTCATATAGCAGGCGTTCCTCACCTAAAGCAAGGAAAACATCGCAAGTGGCAACATTCACAGAAGAAAAATGCCACTCCCCTAATATGTTTAGCATGATAAAGAACATTACCGTATCACATTAAGGGACAAGCTACCAAGGGCTACGTTATATGTCCCTTGGTCCTCTACACGGAAAATGCCGGACCAATAATTCTCATGTAAAAGCTCGTAGTTGTAGGCAGAGAAATTATCAACTATGTAGCCCCATGGGTCTTGAATCTTAGCAGGCATAGGAATCTCAATAACAAAAGCCAACAGGGACTTAGTTATCTCCATTGTTTCGTCATCAATGTTCATCCATCCGATAAAAGAATGTACAATGGTTACAAAAATACGAGGCAAGTGCAGGGGAGTAAAGTTCATCAGAACTTACCATTAAAGATTGCCATCCTGCTTGTATGATTACTTCGCGAAACCAAGCACCATAGGTGTCACTTTGGAACAAGTCTTCGAAAGACTGTTCTGGTATGATACGTGGGGATGTCATCACAAAACTACTCTCTAGAACAGCTGCAACTATCCTGGAACAACCCACACAAAAAATCGGAAATTTCAAGGCTTCATCGAGTTTCGGCAAGTGCGCTTCCACTTGGGCGAGGAAAGGGCCGGGTGTTTTGGATTTACAGTGTTTTGGGCGCAGGTGCGCTCAGGGTAGAATTTCTGACAGTGATTAGGGCGCAGGTGCGCTCCACTGGGGCGCAGGTGCGCTCGGGGTGCTGTAGTGCCGAAGTGCGAAGGAAAATTAAGCGAAAATTGGGAGTGAAAAATGAGGGATGGATGTGAGAGATGTGTGTGTGTGGAGAATGAATGAAGTTTATATAGGGTTAGGTTTCCAAAAACGAATCGGGAAATTTCCAAAACGTTTTAAGGCAATTGCCGGAAACAGAAATTTCCAAAACCGGAAACGGAAACAACCCATATTCTTGATTCTATAACAACCCTAATATCTTTTATCTTTGGATTTAGACTAGTAACTTCTAAACTCTCTTAGATTTCATCCTACCACCACATCTAATCATAGGTATGCCAATTATGGCAATATTCTCAACCTTCACTCCAAAACAAACTCTAAAATGGAGGATCTTCTACAAATCATGATAGAATAAATAATACCACCCCCAAACAATTTGGGAAGGTGGGATTAACAATAAAATCCATGCACAATTTGAAAAGAACCACATTATATTAAAATTGAAATTCAAACAACATTTAACTACCAAATTCAAAGTTAACTACGGAATTTAACATCGTAACATCCTATCTACTAAAAATAATAAAAAACAACATCAAAACAACAAACAAGAAGAAATCTAGCTACTCTTCAAGGGAGCGAGGTGGGGGTAAGAATAGGAATTTGAGTGATCAAGAATGGAAAAACCAAACACCCCACCCCTAAACAAAGTTTTGAAAATAGGTTTGTAAAAATTTGTTTTAAAACATGGGTCTTTTAAAGTCAGATTCCCGAGACTTAATGTGGGGTCATTTTACGTCAGATTCTCCTAGACTGTGCACACCCCCAAACAAGCATGAAACTGGGGTGGCACAAAGTGGATGATGCGTGGTCAACTATAAACAAATAGTCGGAAGAGTTGGGGGTCTAGCCATAAAAACATGATACTAAATGCACCCCCAAACAGAATAATGTTGTATAATTGGAAGCAAACATGTAAGCGAAGGAATGAAAACTTATGCATCCTATCAAATAACATATGCAAACCATCATGTTGTAATTGTTTTAAATAGTTGGAATGACCAAAAAGATGAATTAGCGATACTTTAGGTGAGAAGGGAATGAAGTGTGGATCCTGATGTCTTTCATGAAGCTCAGATGAGGAAAAATAAGACAAACTAGGTTTCTCACTACACTCGGTCAGAGCTTGTCTCTCAATTACCGGAATGGTGTACTCATGGGATTGTGTTCTAGGCAAACACTCTTCACTGTGAGGGTTGAAAAAATTATAGATGGTCTCTGAGGCAATTGGCTCAAGGGCAAAATCGAGGTTCCTTTTAAATGGTGGGTGAATGGATGGCTTAGTTGTGGTAGATGGTTGGATTATAGGAGGTGGTAACTCAGGTGGATGGTGGTTGGTTGGTGGTTCATCGGGTGGTGGATCCTCACATGCTCTTAAGAACTCTACATCTGGCTTAGCTGAATCCACAAGGTTGTGGTTCATGGCTTTATCTTTAAGATTTTCCTCTATTTCTTTCCTTGTTATTTCCTCAGCTGCTAAACTGAATTGAGATTCACATTGCTCTAAAGATGTAACTTCCTCGTTTTCTTGCACATTAACTTGTTCATGCCTTAGATTTGAATTGTTAATCTCCATGTCCTCACCCTCTTCCTCTAAAACACTACAAGTATCCTCAATGGCCTCATTCGAATGTGTCGAGACATCATCCAGCTGAGTGCGGTTAGCAAACTCAAAGGCCTGGACATGCTCAACAGGAGGGTTCATATTATGAGAATGCCAATAGTTATCAATTCTTCCTTCATCACACCTTTATAAATATCTTCTAAAGTGTCATCATTATATTCATCGTCAGGTGGATCAGTGGGAAGTTCCTCGAAGACATCGCTCAAGTTTGAGTGGTCATCCGAAACTAGTCCTAAAGAGTCGTCTACAAGAATTTCCTCATCTAGGTGGGGTGTGGAGTTAATATCATGGTTAATGGGAGGGTCTTCGGAAGGTAATGGTTCATGAAATGTAGGGTAGGTGTGAACTAGGTTGACTGGGTTAGTTATGGGAATAGTGTCGATCTCGGCATGGTAGAAATGTTCAGCGTAGGTGAACCTAGTATCTTTAGGTTCGATTTATTTCTGAAGTATTATTTTGTTTTGGGCCATTATTTCATCGAATGTTGTTAGCTGAGGGAAGCTTGGTGGTATGGGGTCTGGTTGGTATGGTGTTTGATAGTCATAGTTATTGGCGTTTGAGTGACTCGGTTGATGTCGTCTTGTGATGGGTTAGGTTGAAATTTGAATGGCTGGTTGATTGTTATTGGTGGAATTACATGAATAGTTTGGATGACTAGAAAACTCTTGATTGTATGAGTCACTATAAAAATTTGAAAATTGAGGCTCATAATTATTATTATATCCTATAGTAGGCTCAGACTCTTGATATGATGGGCATTGGGAAGCCCAATGGTCAGGACTACCACAACATGAACATGGTGAAGGGTTCCCATAATAATTACAAGATCGCTCTTGATATGATGGGCATTGAGAAGCCCAATGATCAGGACTACCACAACATGAACATGGTGAAGGGTTCCCATAATAATTACAAGATTGCTCTTGATATGATGGGCATTGAGAAGCCCAATGGTCAGGACTACCACAACATGAACATGGTGAAGGGTTTGCATAATTATCATATGATTGTTGGTCTACATATTGATATGCCATATTGGTTTTTCAAATATATTATAGGGCAATTAATATGCAACCACAACTCTAAGCATACATTTCTAGATAGGCGTGTGGTATTTCGTTTTAAGAAAACAAGCCTGATTATACTAGAATTAAAACTCCTCTGACAGAAGAAACAAGGAGTGAAAGAAGGAGTATCTGAATGCCTCCTTGCTTCGCTTACAAATAGCGTCTTGTATACGCGATCTCAGTGTTTGTATGATGTTAGAAACACTGAATGACTTGAAGAAATGAAAATTTGGAACAAACCTTTACTGCAGTGTTTTCCTCTGTGATTCCGCTGCCCCTATGCCTAAAACAGTGAACAGTTCCGAAAATTCAAGAAATAGGAATGAAAATTTAAAAGGGTGGGTGGGTAGAGAATGGGGGATTGCCCCTTGGATTCAATCAATTGAATTCTTGTCTTGAACGAGATTAAGACGGCAGCGGCGCCATTTGATAACCCGTAAAAACTCAATTAGATTACTCTAACCTTATTCTTACAGTATCAATATTTTATTCCCTACTCTCACATATAGATTCATGCAATATATATATATAGAGTCAGGATTCGTTCCACTCTTAACTCTCAAGACTTAAACAAATTCAATTAAACAAACACAAAGAACAATGGTGAGAGTAATGTGTTATGTGAAATTTCTATTCTACGATTATATTATGGATTCAATTTATACTAACAAGATACGATAATTCAACTACAGAAATACTACGTTGATTCTATGATAAGGAATTAGGGGGGATTTGATTCCACCTTAACTCAACTTAACTTGCTAACGATGAATCGTCGTAATCTGAATTGAACTGCTTCGCAGAACAATTAGTTCTTCCTAATCCCTAATTACACATGACATTTCTACCAATTATAACTAGCATGTGAACGATTAAACCCATTCTCATGGTGCCTAATCATTTCTAGAGTGGAAAGGAATTACGACTATTCTACGCTAACACAAATCAAGCTTTCATCAAGGCTTCTGACCCCCTAATGGAGGTTTAGCCGAGAATCATTCATAATCATTTCCATATGAATCTAAACTAAACATAATATCAAGATTCCAACTTTACTAATTTAACAAACAATAATTGAAATCTAATTAATAATTAAGAAATGATATCAACAAGAATTTAAACTAGATCTATAAATGTAATGACAAAAAAACGAATTGAATAATAATAAACTATTTTATTAATATAATCAAATGAATAACAATAATGTAATACTGAAATTGAACAAGAATTAACTAATGAATTAATGTAAAACTAAATCTAGATCTAAATTATTCTAATCTAACACTAGCTACCATTACAAGGAACTAGTTTTCTAAATAAAACTAGATAACTTAAGAACTAAGCTTTTCTTTGTTTTTATATGTTTCAGATCCAAAATCGTGCATGGGCTTGGAGCCATGTTTTGGGCCAGAGAATAAGGCCCAAAACCCAATTCTTTCAGTCCAAAAAGGCCTCTTCAGCTGGAGTTGGCTTTGAAAAACTTTTCATCCACTTCTACTCCTTTGATTGGGTCAAGGCTTAAACCATTGGGAAGCTCTTTCCGAGCTGGTCGTTTTGACGTAAGGTAGGCCCAATTCCGAGGTCTGAGTCCAAAGATATGATCTTCGGAAGTTCTCACGACTTTGTGCAATCAAGCTTCTGCCGCGTGGACTTTGACTTTTCATCTTTTGACCGGGCTTTACAGAGGCTTTGTCCTCTTGAAAATTGGCCTTTAATCACAGAACTCCTTAGCAACCGACCTTTGCTCCTTTATCTCGCTAAAGTGGCACATTTTTGCACATAATGGACTTTGAAGCCTAAAATGCATTAAAACATGTAATCAGTATTAACTCTTAATTATTCACATAATTGGTCTAAAAGTACGATTGTTAAGAGGTTAAAACTACAGTTTTAGGCTCTTATCATTGACTTTGACCAGTTGACTTTGACTGTTTGACTTGACATTTTCAACACTTTTCCACCGCAGCTACTGGTCTTCATAATAAGCGTGATTAAGGTTCATTTTGGTGCTAAGACACAGCTTTTATGATAAGTGGTATGAAATACTCCTTAACCGAAAAAGGGCAATAAAAACGATGAGTTGTCTATTCGACTGTAATGCGACAATATACAGGTAATAAAACACATATTTGGGAGCTGATCAAAAAACAAAATAGACAAATCTGAGAAAATAGGGTCTTAAAAATATGTAACTAGAGAAAGGTTATTTGTTCTTACTTTGCTTATACACTTTGTTTTCATCCTTAACCCTTTTGTTTTGGCTTTTGACTCATTTGAGTATGTTTTTAGAGTTCTAACTTTTTATTTTATTTCTATTTATTTTTTCTTTCCTTTGGATGGAAACTTTCTTTTCTTTTTCTTATTTTTCTTTTGAAGCAACTAACAAATTCTTGGTTTTCCACAGGTCTTTCTCTTTTCTTTTATTCATTTCATCTTATTTCTTAGACTCATTCAAGATGGGTAGGCTGATTTTTATTTTATTTTCTTTTATTTTTTTATGTTATATAGGGTAAGGAATTTGCAGTTTATGAAAAGGCTAATAAAAGACTCAGTAGGGCGACTAGTGGAAAAAATATTCTTTAGATTGGAATTTCTGGCTATATCGATCCAAAGAAGGCCTAAATTCTCGCTTAAGATATGGTATGGTGATCAAGCAAGTGGACGTGTGATTTCTCTACTCGGTTTTAACTTCTCTTTTGTGTCATCACTCAGATATCAACTTATATTAGGCTTTTCGGCTAGATTCTCACAGGATATGTAAAATTAAGGACTCTAACCTAGGTCTCAGAAATCTACTGCCAAGTACAATTATGATGTCCATGCAAGACATTTATGAAAATATGTAATGACTATTACCTATATATTAACCTAAGTTTCTAACAACTACTCTTAATTCTAATGCTAAAGTGAGATTTCTAGACTATTATCATCATAGAAAAGGAAACAATACCACTATCCCTAAGTACATAGTATAAATAATTCCCAACCACCCCCAAACTTATTTTAGACATTGTCCTCAATTTGACATATATGCTCAAATTAAAAAGATAACAACATGGACAAGTAAAGATAAAGGAAAGAGGTTACCAAATAGCTCCATGAACGAAAAATAAAGCTTGAGCTACCTGTAGAAATTAGTACGTACCTTACCAAAGATATAACAGTGTGAATATATATAAGGAACCAAATTACTACAACAGCTAAAATGTGGCACGTGTCTCAATCTATAGAGTTACACGTCTCCAAAAAAAAATGGAGAAAAGGTGCTAAAGTTGAATGCATGAGATATGTGCACAAAAGACAACAAAAATAAAAACATGGGTTGCCTCCCATAAGTGCTATAGTTAACGTCTCTAGCAAACGAATGTTTTGCACACCCAATTCTTAGATTAGCACTATGTCTAGCTAAAGTAGACTAGGGGCTAGAATGAAATACATGGAAACAATGTGGAGCGACTTTAAAAAAAGGAAATAAACAAAACCTAAAAAGAACATAACCAATAAAACATAAATTACTAAAGTATAATAAGCATAATCAATCAATTATGATAAACATGATCAATAAGGTCCACCTCTTCCACATCCTGACCGGCCAAACCGTCAAGGTATGGTTTTAAACGTTGACCATTTACCAGCTTAAACACACGACAATCCGTAGGATATTCTATCTCAACAGCACCATGAGGAAAAACAGTTTTAACAATGAAAGGACCAGTCCACTTAGAACGTAACTTACCAGGAAAAAGACAGAAATGAGAATTATATAGCAAGACTTTTTTATTAGGTTCAAAAGACTTGCGAAGAATAGATTTATCATGAAAAATCTTAGCCCATTCTTTGTAAATCTTGGCATTTTCATATGCCTCATTTCTTAACTTAGCTAACTCATTTAATTGAAGTTTACGTTGTGAACCTGCCCTACACATATCAAAGTTAAAAGTTTTAATGGCCCAAAAAGCACGGTGTTCCAATTCCGCAGGCAAATGACATGCCTTCCCTAACGCAAGCCTATAAGGAGACATACCAATAGGAGTCTTATAAGCAGTTCTATAAGACCAAAGAGAATCATTAAGACGTTGAGACCAATCCTTAAGGTCAGGTCGTACAGTCTTTTCTAAAATCCGCTTAATTTTCTTATTAGATACTTCAACCTGGCCACTAGTTTGAGGATGGTATGGGGTAACAAGCTTATGAGTAATAGAGTACTTTTTCATTAAAAATTTAAATGCTCGAGTGTGTAAAATGAGTACCATTATCACTTATAATCACACGAGGAGTACCAAAACGAGAAAATATATTATATTTTAAAATATTTACTACGACTTTATGATTATTCATTTTACATGGCACCGCCTCAACCCACTTAGAAACATAGTCTACAACGATAAGGATATAAAGATAACCAAAGGAATGAGGAAAATGACCCATGAAGTCTATACACCACACATCAAAAAGCTCAACAACTAAAATAAGGGAAAGAGGCATCATGTTCCTATGGGAAATATTACCCGTATGTTGGCATCTATCACAACTCAAACAAAACTCATGTGCATCCCTAAAGAGAGTAAGCCAATAAAAACCACACTGCAAAACCTTCACAGTCATCTTTTTAGGACCAAAGTGACCACCACATGCATGGTCATGGCAAAAAGAAAGAATACTATGAAACTCACTCTTAGGAACACATTTCCTAACAATCTGATCTGGGCATGACTTAAACAAGTATAAATCATCCAAGAAAAAATTCCTAACCTCAGCAAAAAACTTAGATTTATCTTATTGTCTCCAATGAGATGGAAACTATTTTGTTACAAGATAATTAATAATATCCGCATACCAAAGTGACTGGGATATAGCAAAAAGTTGCTCATTGGGGAAAGAGTCATTCACAGGCAAAATATCAGTAGAAGGCTCTACTAGAAGTCTAGACAAGTGGTCAGCTACCACATTCTCCGTACCCTTCTTATCCCTAATCTCTATATCAAACTCTTGAAACAAGAGTACCCAACGAATCAGGCGCACTTTAGCATCCTTCTTAGTAAGGAAATACTTAAAAGCTTAATGATTAGTAAACATGACAATCTTAGATCCTATGAGATAATACCTAAATTTGTCTAAAGCAAACACAACAGCTAACAACTCTTTCTCAGTTTTAGTGTAATTAATTTGTGCATCATTAAGAGTTTGACTAGCATAATAAATAACATGGGGCAACTTGTCAAACTATTGACCTAAAACAGCCCCAACTGCATAATCAAACGCATCACACATTAACTCAAAAGGCACACTCCAATTAGGTGGTTGTATGATAGGAACGGTAGTCAATAAATAATTAAGCTTCTGAAAAGCTTTCAAACAATCATCATCAAAGACAAAAGCGACGTCCTTACCCAGTAAATTGCATAGGGGATGAGAAATCTTACTAAAATCCTTAATGAAACGCCTATAAAATCCAGCATGACTTAAAAAAGACTTAATTTCTTTCACAGTCTTAGGTGGTGAAAGACTAGAAATGACATCAATCTTGGCCTTATAAACCTCAATTCCTTTACTAGAAACAATATGACCAAGAACAATACCCTATTGTACCATAAAATGACACTTCTCCCAATTCAACACAAGATTCTTCTCCTTACACCTAATTAACACTAGTTCTAAATGGTGCAAACCCTCATCAAAAGAATCACCAAAAATTGAGAAGTCATCCATAAACACCTCAAGAAACCTTTCTACCATATCAGAAAAATACTAAGCATGCATCACTGGAAGGTACCAGGTGCATTACATAACCCAAAAGGCATACGACGGTAGGCAAAAGTTCCAAAAAGACAAGTAAAGGTAGTTTTTTCTTGATCCTCAAGTGTAATACATATTTGGTAATAACTGGAATAACCATCAAGAAAATAATAATACTTATAACCGATTAACCTCTTAAACATCTGGTCAATAAACGAAAGAGGAAAATGATCTTTCCTAGTGGCTAAATTCAACTTACGATAGTCAATGCAAAAGCGCCACCCGGTAGTCATATGGGTGGGAACTAACTTGCCCTTTGAATTCTCAACTACTGTAAGCCCAGACTTTTTAGGGACAACCTGAACAGGACTCACCCATTTACTATCGAAGATGGGATAAATGATACCCACATCTAACAACTTGAGAACCTCGGCTCTCACTACCTCTTTCATGTTAGGATTAAGTCGTCGTTGAAACTCATGGGATGGCTTAGCATCACTCTCAAGGTGAATATGATGCATACAATCAGTTGGGCTTATACTATTAATATCAATAATAGTCCACCCTAAAGCTGCTCTATGCTCTTTAAGAACTCTAATCAATTTACCCTTTTGATCATTATAAAGATTAGAAGCAATAATAACAGGTAAAGAATCATCAGGTCCTAGAAAGACATACTTAAGAGTATCAGGTAAAGGTTTCAATTCAAGCTTAAGAGGACTCTCTATGGAAGGAGCTAGGGTAGACTTAGATGGAGTCAGAGGTTCTACTGTGGCTTTCCACGTATCAATTTCTAAAATTAGGGCATCAAGCAACGCATTAACTTCACAAATGACACCATCCACATCACAATAGCTACCAGAATTGGTTAAACAAGACTCAAGAGGGTCATCAGAATAACTCTCCAAGAATGTGTCATGAACTATACTATCAATAAGATTAACATCCCAAAAATCATCGAGTTCAGGAGGTTCTTGACCCACATTAAGCACATTAAGTTCTGTAGTCATATTACCAAAAAAAAGCTTCAACACTCCATTACGACAATTAATGATAGCATTAGAGGTGGCTAAAAAGGTACGACCTAAGATGACAGGAATATGGTGCTTATGATCTTGAATAGGTTGCGTATCTAGAACAATAAAATCAACAGGGAAATAAAATTTATCAACCTGAATCAAAACATCATTAACAATACCACGTGGAATCCTAATAGACCTATCTGCCAATTGAAAAGTAATTGGTGTAGGTTTCAACTTACCAAGACCAAGCTGCAAATAAACTAAATAAGGCAACAAATTAATGCTAGTGCCTAAATCAAGTAATGCTTTCTCAATTATATGATCACCAATAACACAAGAAATAGTAGGGCATCCTGGATCTCTAAACTTAAGCGGTGTTTGGTTTTGGATAATAGAACTTATTTGCTCGGTAAGGAAAGCTTTCTTGTGCACATTCAACTTATGTTTTTGTGTACACAAATCTTTAAGGAACTTGGCATAGGAAAGAACTTGTTTTATAGCATCAAGTAACGGAATATTAATTTGAACCTGTTTAAATATCTCCATTATCTCATTAAGATTAGAACCTTTCTTAGCTTGAATCAAACGTTAAGGAAAAGGAGCTTTAGGCATATAAGATGGAACAGGGCTAGTCTCCACAGTAGTAGGAGGCTCTACACCCTTCCTAGAAGTATCACGACTATTAGAATCACTCACATCACTCTCCTCGTGGTCACACTCTATAAGATAAGATTTGACCTCAACATCCCTAGGCATCTCAACCCTGTTATCAATATGTTTACCATTCCTAAGAACAGTAATAGACTTGGTTTGCTCCTGGTGGTGGTCTTGGTTTAAGTTAGTACCTATTTCAAACTGACCCCTTGGGTTAGCCACTGGTTGACTAGGAAACCTACCCTTATCCCTCTCATTCAAATTACTAGTAATCTGACCCATTTGAACTTCAAACTTGGCAATTGATTGCGAGTTTGAAAGCAATTGTTGTTGGATATCTTTTAGAAATTGAAAAGTAGTCTGAGTTAACTGAGCAAGGGTTTCCTCTAAAGGTGAGGGTTTCGGTGGTTGAGGTGCATATTGTTGCACTGGGTTTGAGTTACCCACGGGACCTCCCTGATGTATATCCTGATAAATATAAAATGATAGTTTTACCTACGCATAAACGATGAAACTTACACGTAAGTAAAACTAAAACTATTTTGTGCTTAAGGGATTATCAAAGTTTTCTACTCTCGATTCTATAGCAATATAATGGGAATAGAAGATTCGTTCCACTCCGAGTTCTTTAGAATTCGCATTTCCTAAGATTATCACTCTATCCAAAGTTAATGAGAGTTTTACGAAATTATACTACGATGCAAATTATACTAACGAGATACGATAATTCAACTACAAAATGCAAAATTGATACTATGATAAGGAATTGGGGGGGATTGATTCCACCTTAACTCGACTTAATTTACTAACGAAGAATCGTCGTAATCCGAATTGAACTCCTTTTGCATAATAATTGGTTCTTCCTAATCCCTAGTTGTTCATGGTAATCTCTACCAACTAACATCTAGCATGTGAAATAATCAAACCCATTCTCATGGTGAACTAATTATTTTCTAGAATGAAATGGGAAATCACAACTATTTTACGCTTAACAAAAATTAAGCTTCATCAAGGCTTCTTCAATCCCCTCAAATGGAGGTTTAGCCTAAAATCATTATGTCATCATTAATATATAAATTTAAGCAAGACATGGTATAAAGATTCTAACTTTGCTTATTTTAATTCAAATGGAAATCTAATCATGCAAGAATTAATTGAAACTAATAATAACAAATAACTAAATCTATGAATTGAAACTAAATAATTAATGGAAAATGAAGCTAAATTATGAAAAACTAATTAACTTTATTGATCTAATGAATGACATTAACAATAATTCAATAACTAAATTAAAACAAGATGATAAAAACTAATTAATTAATGGATAATGGAGTCTAAATCTAAATCTAAAACTATTCTCTAATGGCTACCTACTACCTCCTCTAAGGATTCTTTAAGGGTTAAGTCTTGTGTGTTGAAATGGAGGAGACCAGATCCACATTTTCGTGCATGGGATGAGGGGCCATGGTTTGGGCCGGAAAACCGAGCCCAAAACCCAATTTCTTAAGTCTACATAGGCTTTTTCAGTTGGATTTGACTTCCACAAACTTTTCGTCCACTTATGCTCATCTAATTAGGTGAGTCTTAGACCGTTGGAAAGCTCTTTCCAAGCCGGTCGTTTTGACAAAAGGTAGGCCTAATTCCGAGGTCTGAGTCCAAACATACGGTCTTCAGAAGTTCTACTGACTTTTGTGTGATGTTTCTACCCGCGTTGACTTTGACTTTTCAGCTTTGACCGGGCTTTACAAAGGCTTTTTGTCCTTGAATCTTGGCCTTTAAACACAAAACTTCTTAGCAACCAACTCTTGCTCCTTTATCTCGCCAAAGTAACACATTTCTGCACATAATTGACTTCAATACCTGAAATATATAAAAGCACGTAATCAGCATTAACTTTTATTTATTACTCGCATAATTGGTCTAAAAGTATTATTATTAAGGGGTTAAAACTACAGTTTTGGGCTCTTATCAAACCACCCCCAAACAGCATTTTGCTTTTCCTCAAGCAAATATGAGAAATTAGAATAAGTGACAAAAATGGAGTTCTAACTACTCTCGTTTCGCCGAGTGTGATTGCATTGACCATATGCAACAAAGCCTTAAACCACTAGGAATTCCCTAGTGGACGAGTTATAGCCTCGTGAGAGTTTTTCGGTGAAGGTACTCACAAACTTCATCTATACTACAACGACTAAGAAATAAAATTATTGTTTCCTTATTTATGCTACCAATTATCTATACATCTCACTAGCAATAAATACAGAATAATCAAAGTCGAAACTTAAACTAATATATGCACAATAATCAATCATCTATGAATAAACATATATACAATGAGTAATACTATGAAATGCACTAGCAGGTCCGTTTCTGAAAACTCGGAATAGCGTCCTTAAATAGGTCCTCACATAAATGTCAAGACAAAACCACTCGATTTTTCGCTCAGTTTTTAGCTACTCCGATTAATGCAGGTGGGCACACTTTTACCTTACAATCTCAATGACACACAAGGAAGCCGGAGTCAATCAAACACATCTGCCATTTACTATCACACTAACCTATTCCTAATTGATCTAGAGGTCTTTATTAGGTGTTACGGGGATTAGGAGATAGTTTAAGAAGGAAGGAAATGGATATTCAAAAAGGACAAGTCTGAGATAATAGAGTCTTCATATTACGTAACTAGAGAAAACCTTGTTCCTTACTTTTGCTTCTACACTTTGTTTCCATCCTTAGCCATATTTTTCTTTTTCTTTGGCTTTTGACTCCTTTGATTATATTTTTGGAGTTCTAACTCTTTATTTTCTTTTATTTATTTATTTATTTATTATTTTTTATTTGGATGGAAACTTTCTTTTCTTATTTGAAGCGACTAACAAATTCTTGATTTCAAAGGTCTTTCTCTTTTCTATTCTTCATCTCTATTCCCAGACTCATTCAAAGAATGGGTAGGCTAATTTTTTTTTTAATTTTTTATTTATTTTTTATTTTTTATTTTGTTTTGTAACAGGTTAAAGGATTTGCGGTTTATGAAAGGCTAAAGAAAGGCTCAGAGAGGCGACTAGCGGAAAATAATTTCATAGGTTTGATTTTTTGGCTATATTGATGTAAAGAGGGCCTAAATTCTCGCTTAGGATATGGTATAGTGATCAAGCAAGTGGACGTGTGATTTCTCTATCCAGATTTTACTTTTCCCTTGTGTCATTTCTCAAATGTTTCACTCATATAAAACTTTAGGCTATATTCTCACAGGATTTGTAGAATAAGTACTCTAGCCTAGATTTCAGAAACTTACTGCCAAACAATCATAGATACTCATGTAATATATTTATAGATAGATGCAAAGATTATTACCTATATATTAACCTAAGTTTCTAAAAACTATTCTAATGCAAAAGCTACGTGAGACTTCTAGACTATTAAGAGCATAGAGAAAGAAAACAATACCAATATTCCTAAGTGTATAACATAACTTTTTATTTATATTTTTGAAATTTTACTAGAAAACAAGTGCATATTATACATATCTATATACTAACAGATGCCTTAATTACACGTGTTTCTATGCCCACCCCCAAACAAGAAGCATGCTTTGTCCTCAAAGTATTTAAATAAAAAGGGTAAAAAAATACCATGGAAATGCGTGAAATTCTGGAACATCTGCAAAACAAGGTTATAACATACTAATATAGAAAATAAAAACTGACGCAACTCTATAGGAGTTCCACCCATTATGGGGTTAATAAGTAATAAATTGCTTGGGACATAAGCAAACACTAACTGAAACTAAAAACTTACCTCCTCACCAGCGTTTAATCATCATCCTCATCCATAAAGAAATGAGGTTCCTTCGCATCCTGCCATGCCATGATGATTTGCCAGGCCTCCCACCATTTATCATCTACGATCGCTAACCTATTAAGCGCCACTTGGTCGGATGGGGTGTAAGGTGCAACCAGATGAGGTTGTATCCTCCACCCTTGCCAAGTCATTGCATGGAAAGATAGAATAATACAATTGGTGGGTCTCACAATGTCGACCCCAACCCAATCCGTGACATGGGTACAAAAAATAGGGAAGAAACATAGCATAATACGACAAACTAAAATAGGCATAAGAAGGTACTTATGCCTCATGCTACGGGCTCGCGCTAAACTAGAAATTAAGATTCGGGGAAGGTCATAGAACATACGTCCCGTGGCTAAAGTAAGGAAGACGCTGCAAGTGGCTTCCTTCATAGAAGATAAACGCCATTCCTTTAATATGTTTAGCATGATCCAAAACATAACAGTGCCCACGATCATGGACAGGCTACCAAGGGTGACGTTGTATTCCCCTTGGTCCTCGATACGGAAAATGCCTGCCCTATAAGCCTCATGCAAAAACTCATAGGTGTAGACATACAAATTATCTACCCAATAGCCCCATGGGTCTTGTATTTTAGCGAGCATAGCAAGTCCCAGAACAAAGGCTAGCAAGAACCTGATAATTTCCATTGGTTCATCCTCAATGGTGATAGAGAACACTTGTTCTCCATCCGGTCTATCAAAGAACGTGTAATTATTATAAAAATAAGATGTAAGTGCTGGAGAATAATGTTCATCAGGTCTTACCATTAGTGGTTCACTACACCATAAGGGCCAATTTGTAACAGACGATATTTTCGATTTCTAATGGATATATCCGTAACCAATTAACTAACGGATATAATTGTTACTTATCAAGTTATGCATTAGTTTATTTCTTTTTATATTCTGAATTGTTTTTTAATTATTTTTATAGCAAATAAAAGGCAAAAAAATAAAGGAGTAATTGTTCTACCCGACTAGAACTCTCTCAAACCCCAACTCTCTCCATGCTATTCAAACCTAGGATTCCAAATATGTCACCCGGATATGAAGATGAAGACGATGCATTTGGTTTGATCTTCGATTAAAACCGGATGTACACCGTTATTTCTCTTCCTCCCTTGAAAGTTTTTCTACTTATTGTCACTCGGTTTGGGAATTTGATTTTGGATGATTGAATTGAGGAGCTATTGTTGTAGAAGTCAGTTTTTCAAGTGTTGGGTTACATGTTTAGGATTTTGTTAATAAGTCTTGGAAAATAATAAATCTTACCCAGTTGCGGTCCCGTTTGTGTGGGAAGGGTGTAGAAGAAGTAGTGGTGTTAGAAGATGAGAAGGTGGACATGGGGTTCATCTCTCATTTCTTCGGCCGGACCCGCATTGTCAACCTCAACGACACTTAATCGGGCGATTAGTGTCAGGTCTCTTCTTCTTCCCTCATTTGGAAATCCCTACTCTCCTTCTTAGCCTCCCTTGATTTCCCCACAGGCTTGACAATGATCCTATTATAGTCCATGGCAAGCTCTGCAACTCTGGAACCAAGAGTAAGTACTACTCGATCGTTATTCACTCTAGTTTTTGTTTCTTTTCGTACTACTTGTTAATTTGCTTCTTCCTCATTTAGGTTAATCTTATTGGTGAAATCGGTTTGTCGAAAGTATTATATATATATATATATATATATATATATATATATATATATATATATATATATGTATAGTGTTAAACTCATTTTATTAAATTCTTTGAGTATTATGTATAAATAATTATTATTATTATTAAAGCATATGGTGGTCAATGTTATCGGATCCCTAACCGAGAAAAAGTTGTTGCTCGAAAGTGGTAAGACTTAAGGATGTTGATAAGTTGACTAGTCCATCTCAAGGGTTTTGTGTCACAAGATGAAATGGAGAACTTCTTTAACAGGTATGGATGTTCTTGTTTTATTTATTATTATAGTAGTTCATGCTTTGCCATTGTGTTACCGCAGCCTGTGGTGTGATATGGAAGATGTGTAAATAATAGTTTCTTTGTAGCTTGTGCTAGAATTTTGTGGTTGAGTTAGTTGTTTATTGGTGTTAAATTATTCTTGGTGTGTAACACAAATCACATTGATGTTGTTGTGCAACACGACGAAATAGCAAATGCACTTTTCAGTGGCACTTTTACAATTACATAACCATCTCGACAATGTTACTTCTTGTTATAACTTCTAAGCTACCAATAGATATTATTCATGGTGCTCAATATTGCTGATGTTTGATTTGAACAAATTCTTTGCACTTAACAATGTTAAGTAATATATGTTTTTATTTCAGTGTATTAAACGATCACCACTTTGTGAAGAAAGTAGCTGGTGTTTTGGTTGAATCTGAACTCAAGTCCCAACTTGAGAAAAGAGGTTAGCTCTGTAGTTTTTTATCCTTATTTTCAATTTTCTATCTATTTGAACAAAGCAATTAATAGTTTTCAAACTTTCTCTTCCTCATAGGATTTTCGCCTGTTGAAAAATTTCCACAAGTCAAATTTGCACCTTATAAGAACGTTGATTATATATGGAATTCAGCTGTAAGTCATGAAGTGCATGAGATATAGGGAGGTGAAGTATATGGGGTTTTACCTTGGTAGCCAGAGATTCCTAGCAGAAGTAGATATGCATTTAGATGTTGTTCATGGCCTTAACAGGACTCTAATCGAGCTGGTATTCTTCTATTTTTGGTATAGACTACTTTCAGGAACACATTGAGCATAAAGACCTTAGTCGGGTATTATCTATTGTAGTGCTTTCTACATCCCAATTTTTAACATATCTTATTATAGGTGTAATATGGGATAAATTCTGAGAATGGGATCATTGTTTGTTTAGGTTGTTTCGATATGGGTTATCACACTTTCCGTTAAGATTCGGGGAAGTGCTAATTTTTTTTGTAAAGAAAAATCATCATTTATTGCAGATTTAAACTTTTGAGCTTAGTTAATGCTTATTCTTGATAGATATAAATAGTGTATTTGGGTGGTAGTTTGACTGTTTTGTTATGGAACAAGGCTTTCTTCACTAGTAGGATCATGTTGTTGTCATGTTGGTACCGGTTAATACTTATTTCTTAATTAGATTGTGGAATTAGATTGTGGTGTAACAGTTTGTTACTCCTTAAATTTAGAATGATATTAGAGTTTCTGTTTTGTGCATTGAAGTTGCTAGGATTTCGTTGAAGAAAGAGGGTTTGACTTGAGCTGCATAATTCAAATGCAAAGTGATGAAACTGCTAGTGGTGCAACCTTAGCATCCAAAAGTTTAGAAAGTACTATTATTTCTTGGGAGGGCCATGCGAAGTTACCTGTGGTATTAGGGAGTGGATTGTGTATATTGTTAGTAAAAATTTTGTCACTTTCACCATTTGAAACCTCATTCTCTTACTTCGAGTCATTTGCATATATCTTTCTTCATGCTTGCATTCTACTGCCTCGTACATAAAATTCTACATTCTAATTTGCAGCTTCAGTCTTCTCCTTAAATTATAATACGTCTTTTTATGGTGGATGTTCCTAATTAGGTCATGGAAGTTGGATCTATTAGCAAAGCCTTTGATCGTGGGCTAAAGTCCTTGTTCGTCCATGCCGCAGGGATGAGAGTGTAGTCTATTATTTTAGTAGAATATCAGTAATATGCATAATAAAATTATTAAAATATCCATTCCTGTTTGTTCTTTGATCAATTAATATATACTCATTGTAGCTTTGGAATTATGTGTGAGACAATTTTTGTACGTTGTCCAATTGTGGACGTTTTCTAGGAAGAAATTGGAAAATTGCTACTTGATATACGTGGCACATAATATTAACGTAAGATCCCTAATGACTACATTGAAAAGACTCAATAAACTTGTTAATATTTCCGTGCACAAGTCATTTTTCCTTGTGTTTTTTCTTATCTCTAGTGTTTCTTTCTATAGGGGTCATCTGCATAAAAAATAAGACATTCGATGCATTCCAAGCGGCTCATGAATCACTTGGTTCAAATATTAAGATCTTGATGGCCAATAAATCAAATTCTGGGATACCTCCATCTTCGTTGATGTCATTCCTTAGAAAGGTTGGTTCATTGAACTAGATTTCTCAAATTATTGTTCCTACACTCCTTTGATTCTTAGGTAGAGAAAAGATGATAGATGTACTGGTGATAGATCTGAAAATTTTCAAAATGTAAAACACTTGTGAACTGCTTTATTCATTTTTGCAAGTTCGTTTGTTTAGCCAGTCTTTCTGATGTTAGTTTTTTCTCCTAGGACTCTTCAATTTCTGGAATTGTCTTGGAAGATTTCAATACTGCCTTCACCAACAAGTTTTACCACAGCCGCTTTTATGATCTATGTGAGTTGAGCTATTTTTATGGGTTGCAGCTGATTTTTTCCATAACATTTATAATTTTATTTATTATGTTTTCTTCTTTACTGCAGCAAATATTAACTCCTCTGCAATTGTAACGGCCGCTTCTTGTGGGCTGGTGAAGGATTATATTGGACCCACCAGTAACTGTCCAAACAACTACGTTGGTGTCCTTGTGGGAGAACCTTCCACGCACCATTACTTGACTATGTTAGTGATATATCTAGATTTGTATGGAACTTTTCGGGCTGAGAGAACATCTTTACCAAAGCGAGAATGCAAGCATTGCTTGTTCAACTTGCAGTAAGGCTGAAGTATGCATTAGGTCCGAAAAGAAGGGGAAGAGCACATGCGTTGTCTCCACGACGAGGTACTTTACTACGTACATAAAAGTAAGAGTTACATGTTGGTTTAAAAAAAAATAAAAGAGAGATCATTTCAGGTAATTTCTTGATGTTAGTGAATGATAAGCCTTTACTTGATGTTAATTGCAAGTGTGCACTAACTAATTTCTGTAAGTCGATCATTTCAGGTACATTCCTGCATATTCGACCCGGTTGAAGTTTGAATATGGAGTATGGCATGTTCTACCACCGGATGCATCTAATGTCATGGCCAAGCATGGTCGACCCAGTATGGACAGAGAGCTTCTGGGATGTAATTCAGCTTCGTGTTTACACAGTCCAGCATGCGACTTATGACCATCTAATTCTTCTTGGGGGTATTGTTGTTACTCTTTTGGCTTACCTTGCAATAGTAGTTACCAGGACTATTTTGACAAAGGCACTTAAGTGTGACTGAAAAAGAAAAAAAAACAGGAAGAAAAAACTCGCAGAAATCCTCATGACGTGTTGGAGATTCATTAACAGAGACAAATCTGATTGGACTGTTTACAATGAAACATATGTAACTGATTGGTTTTGAGATTCTTGATTAGATTGATGACTATATTTTTATAATAATGTTTAATTGATTGGTGGTTTTGTTTTTTGTTATTCATTTGTTGATTAAATTTGTGGAATGTGATCTTTATATCATATTTGCTAGAACTAGATGTGCATGGTGGACATTATTTGACTCAAGATTTTTTTTTTATTTTATTTTATTGGCTACAATTTACTAACGGATATTTTCGTTACAAACAATTGTTAAGTAAATAACACATCCATTACTAACGGATATATATATCGGTTAGAAATGACAAATTTAATCAGGCCATCAACAGTTATCTATCTGTTACAAAGAATTTTAGTAACAGATATAACCGTTACTAAAATTACTATCAGTAACGGTTATATCTATTACTAATTTTAGCCTAAGTGACAGTAACGCCCCAGAGCTAACGGATATAACCGTTAGTAAAAATATAAGTAACGGATATAACCGTTAGTAAACGCCTTTTCTGGTGTAGTGGTTCCCAGCCTATATGGATAATCACCTCGCGAAACTAAGCACCATAGGTGTCGCTTCGGAACAAATCTTCAAATGACTGTTCAGGTATAATTTTAGGAGATGTCATTGTCAACAACTCTCTAGAACAACTGCAAACGATCCTAGAACAACCCACAAAAAAGTCAAAAAATTTCATGCCTTAGGATGTCAGGGAGCGGGGTGCGCTCAACCTATGCCTTGTATAAGCGCAGGTTGCGCTCAGGAGCAATTGGACTTATAGTGTTTTGGGCGCGGGTCATGCTCAACCTATACCTGGGTAGGGCTCGGGTCACGCTCAGGTGAATTTGGACTTATAGTGTTTTGGGCGCAGGCGAGCTTCGAGCAGCTTAAGTGTTGAAGTGAGAAGGAAAAAGAGGGAAAACTTGGGAGTGAAAGGTGAGAGATGTGAGTTTTGTGTGGAGAATGAATGAAGTTTATATAGGTTTTGAGTTTCCAAAACGAATCAGGAAGTTGCCAAAAAGCTTTAAGGCAATTGCCGAAAACAAACTGTTTCCAAAACCGAAAACGGAAACAACCCATATTCTTAATTCTAAAACAAACCTAATATCTTTTAGATTGAATTTAGAATAGTAACTTCTAAACTCTTTTAGATTTCATTCTACCACAACATCTAATCATAGGCATGCCAATATCGGGAATATTCTCAACAATCACTCCAAAACAACTTCTAAAATTGTGGATCATTTAAAAATTATGCTAGAATAAATAATACCACCCCCAAACAATTCGGAAATGTGGGATTAACAATAAAATCAACGCACAATTTAAAAAGAACCACATTATATTAAAATCGAAATTCAAATACAATTAACAACTGAAATCAAATTTAACTACGGAATTCAAAATTTAACATCCGAACTAATAAAAACAAATAAAAAACCAACATCAACTCATAAGATCCCTAAACCACGCTCTGCTGGTAGTGGATGTAATATGAGAAGGAGATGGCTTCTGAGCTTCCGATGGTCCAGAGCCATCCATCCTTCGGCGACGTCGCTCGTGCCTCACAGACGCCTCCTCAATAGAAGAACCCCCGTGGGGTGGGTAGCGTTCCAGCATATCTTCTCAGAACTTCCGTTGAGCTTCCATCTCGGCCTTCATCTCCTCCCAATGCTCATCCTCACGCTGGGCTCGAGTCTCATAGTTATGATGGATGGTAGCTTACTGAGTCTGGAGATCTCCACAAATAGTATTGAGAGAAAGCATGCCACGATGAAGCATCGACATGCGTTCTGCATCAGACGTACACCTCCCCAAGGCATCGGCATCAAAACATGCTGTGTCATCCTCTGACTCATCCTCCGACTCATCCTCTTCAACTACCCTCTCTTTAGATCATTTGCAATGCAGGTGATAGTTTTCCCCCCCTTATTCACCGCCACCTCATCACTTATTCACCCCCTTTTCACCAATTCAGTGAAAAACAAGGTGAAGCTGTGCAATGCAAAGGTGATAAAAAATATCTCGGACGGGATGTTGGATTCCGTCTGGACGTAAAAATTGAAAAAACACTCTGGACGGAATGAAACATCCCGTCTGAAATTTAAAAAAAAAACCGAAAAAAAGTCGAAAAATCATGCGAGACAGAATCTAACATCCCGTCCGAAAAAAAAAACCCATTTTTAAAAAAAACACGAGACGGAATCCAACATCCCGTCCGAAGTTAACAAGTCAGTGAAAAACTCGGTGGAAGGTTTCACCTTGTTTTGAACTGGGGAAAATAGTCACCGAGTTTATCACCCTGCATTGCACAGCACTTTTGGACCCAACTAAGTGAAAGTTTTCATAAACCCCCCTTATTTCCCTGCATTGCAAATGCTCTTAGGCAACCTCCACGTCTTTTGGATAAGCTCCGTATAAATAGTAGGATTTGTGCCGCTTCAGCCCAATCCGATCAGACTTCGGAGTCGCTTTCAACCTCATCATGATCTTTGTTATCAGAATAGGGAGAGGTGCAATACTCTTCCCAACTCCTCTAATCATAGTAATAAAAAACTTGAGGATACAGAAGTCATACTCCCTCGTCTGGAGTATCCAAAGAACGTGAAGACAATTTAGGCTAATGTCACTGACTTTCTCCTTTCCAATGATATTCCTCCCAATCCACTGAGCTACAACCAGTTGGTTAGTTCGCAGAGACGACTGGCGAACACAATGCAAACTCGCATTGTATTTACCCTCCAAAACCGTCTCGTTCATCAAGGCCTCGATCCCACTAACTTGGGATTCCTGCACTGTGGCCACAAGAATGCGATCTTCCTCCATACCGAAGATTCCCACCAACAAATTCCTATCCACTTCTCTCCTTACTTTATTCACCTTCACAAAAATCTTATTCCCAACCAACTCCCTCGTCCTATAAAATTGTTGGACCAAATCCTCATGATAAAAATCATCTGTCGAATACCACAACCTATTACAATCCCTCCTAATCATCTCGTCACTGTAAAACGGCGCAAAGTGGTGGGCATAAAAAACCTGTTCCGGCGAAATTCGTCGTCTTTGAGCCATTGGAGTTTTAAAATGATTTATGGGTCTGTATAAGGTGGAGGAGACGAGTTTGAAACAAACTCAACAAAAATAATGGGAGGTGGTGCGGTGGCAGTTCGAAATTTGTGAATTTTTTTATTTTTTTGGTATTCCAAAAGGTCGGAATTGGTGGGGGAATGTTTTAGGGAAGATTTGAAGGTGTTTAGGGAAGATTTGAAGGTGTTTTAAACTGTTGGGCATGGGTGTAGTTAGTTTTTTTTTTTGGTTACTAGGGTTTATAAGCTTTGTTAATGGCGAAATGAGAAGGAAAGTCGCGATCTGTTTGGTTTGGAAGATGGAGACGCACGTGCGTGCGAGATTGGGCCCAAGCCCAATTCGATTTTTCAAAATTTGTCGATTTTTTGCGCAACTTCAACCTAAAATTGCCGCTTCGTTATCGGTCCGATTTTTGCGAATGAGATATGGAAATGATTAGGAGAGAATTTCCAATCCAATGATCTATAAAACACTCTATTCCAATCGTGGGTGACATATAATAAGATGGAAAACACCTCGAAGTGCGTGCGTGACGTAAGTTATGCGAACGAATGAAATCTAAATTCATAGATAATGTCAACCTGGATCGAAATACAATTAAACGACCTAAGCAACACAAATGGAAAGTTGAACAATCAAGGATGGAAAAAAACGAACACCCCACCCCCAAACAAATTTTAGACAGTAGAGTTTAGAAAATTTGTTTTAACGTGGGTCTTTTAAAGTCAGATTCCCGAGACTTTCTAAATTACTCTTTTTATGTTCTTTTAAAAAAAAAATTACTTTTTATGCATGATGTAAACTATAAGAAAAACAAAAAGCAATAAAGACATAATTCACACCATATGGGAACAAATTAAAAGTAAGGACTTGTTCAATTAAAAGTAAAAGGAAATACCCCCAGTTTAATTTGTTCAGCACCAACCGTAGGATGGTGGAATGTGGTAAGGACTTGTTCAATCCTATGCATGTGCTGATAAGGTTTTTCATGGTCTAACCCATAAAAAACGGGTAACAAATTAAATATATTTGGGGGGATTCGGAAATCCCCCACTGGGTCTACTAGAACGATGCAAGATTTTGGGCTATTGTTCAAGGCTTTGTAAAAGTTAGAGAGAGGAGACTCTCTTTCTTCAGCCATTATTTTAGGTGTTGTGTGTGGTATATTTGCTAGAGGTGTAGTGAATGGTATACTAGAAAGGCGTATTTGTTGACGTTACGGGTTGATTATGTTAGGTGTTTTTCATCGACCTGACCTTAATCTCATGCAAGGCTAAGACCAATCTTAACTAAACACGACAACACTCCAAACAATCCTGATATGCTAGTATAAACCTCTAACAGGAGATGCGAGGTATGGAAGAAAGAAGTACCTGAATGCCTCCTTGCTTTGCTTATAAATAGCATCTTGTTTACGCGAGCTCAGTGTATATAACAAGTTAGAAACACTGAATAACTTGAAGAAATGGAAGTTTGAACTAACCTGCGAAAATCGGGCGGTTTTAGAAGAGGGAGCGAGGCGCGCTCTAGTTTAGCCTTGGGAGGGCGCGGGTCGCGCTCAGGTCCAGATCGAGGTCTAGTGATTTGGGCGCGGGTGGCACTCCAAGTTTGCCTACTAAGGGCGCGGGGTGCGCTCTGGCCATCACTGATGTCTAGTGATTTGGGCGCGGGAGACCCTCTAATTTAGCCGACCAAGGGCGCGGGGTGTGCTCTGGCCTTCACTGATGTCCAGTGATTTGGGCGCAGGTGGCGCTCCAATTTAGCCTACCAAGGGAGCGGTCACGCTCTGTGTAATCCTGCGAGGAAAATTTCAGTTCTGAAATCAACAACCACAGTTAGAATCAAACAAGGATGGGTGAGTTTAATGGGACTTTGGAAAGACTAATTATACTAACAAAAACAATTCTAAATGGAACTAAGATGGCAGCGGCGCCATTTGATACGCGTAAATGATGAAACTTACACGCAAGTAAAACTAAAACTATTTTGTGCTTAAGGGATTATCAAAGTTTTCTACTCTAAATTCTATAGCAATATAGTGGGAATAGAAGATTTGTTCCACTCCTAGTTCTTTAGAATTCGCGTTTCCTAAGATTATCAATCATTCAAAAGTCAATGAGAGTTTTACAAAATTATACTACGATGCAAATTATACTAACGAGGTATGATAATTCAATTGCAAAATGCAAAATTGATACTATGATAAGGAATTAGGGGGGGATTGATTCCACCTTAACTCGACTTAATTTACTAACGAAGAATCGTCGTAATCCGAATTGAACTACTTTCGTATAACAATTGGTTCTTCCTAATCCCTAGTTATTCATGATAATCTCTACCAACTAACATCTAGCATGTGAAACAATCAAACCCATTATCATGGTGAACTAATTGTTTTCTAGAATGGAATGGGAAATCACGACTATTTTATGTTTAACAAAAATCAAGCTTCATCAAGGCTTCTTCAACCCCATCTAATGGAGGTTTGGTCTAGAATTATTATGCTATCATTAATATATAAATTTAAGCAAGACATGGTATAAAGATTCTAACTTTACTTATTTTAATTCAAATGGAAATCTAATCATGCAAGAATTAATTGAAACTAGTAATGACAAATAACTAAATCTATGAATTGAAACTAAATAATTAATGGAAAATGAAACTAAATTATGAATAACTAATTAACTTTATTGATCTAATGAATAGCATTAACAATAATTCAATAACTAAATTAAAACAAGATAATAAAAACTAATTAATTAAAGGAGTCTAAATCTATATCTAAAACTATTCTCTAATGGCTACCTACTACCTCCTCTAAGGATTCTTTAAGGGTTAAGTCTTGTGTGTTGAAATGGAGGAGACCAGATACACATTTTCGTGCATGGGATGAGGAGCCATGTTTTGGGCAGGAAAATCGAGCCCAAAACCCAATTTCTTCAGTCCACATAGGCCTTTTCAGCTGGATTTGACTTCCACTGACTTTTTGTCCATCTATGCTCGCCTGATTGGGTCAATTCTTGGACCGTTGGAAAGCTCTTTCCAAGATGGTCGTTTTGAAATAAGGTACGCCCAATTCCAAGGTCTGAGTCTAAAGATACGGTCTTCGGAAGTTCTGCTGACTTTTGTGTGCAATTTCTGCTCGCGTTGACTTTGACTTTTCAGCTTTGACCGGGCTTTACAAAGGCTTTTTCTCCTTGAATCTTGGCCTTTAATCACAAAACTTCTTAGCAACCAACCCTTGCTCCTTTATCTCGCCAAAGTGACACATTTCTGTACATAATTGACTTCAATGCCTGAAATACATAAAAGCACGCAATCAGCATTAACTCTTATTTATTACTCGCATAATTGGTCTAAAAGTGTTATTGTTAATTGGTTAAAACTATAGTTTTGGGCTCTTATCATACCCTTATACTAAGATAAATTGGGGTGATTATGCCACCCAGGGTTATACGTGTTAGAAAAAGGATTATTTCCTGGCTTTTGGTATGAATTAAAAGCATTCACTTGTGCAGTTATGCCAGAGCAATTATCTATAACGTGATCAAGACTATCACACAAAAGACAACCAAGAGCCTCAATATTGTTAACTAGAGCTAAAGAGTTAGTCTTTTTTTCTAGCTCATGAGCTTCAACTCTTTTAATTAAAGCGGCTGATAAGAGCCCAAAATTGTAGTTTTAACCCCTTAACAATAATACTTTTAGACCAATTATGCGAGTAATAAATAAGAGTTAATGCTGATTACGTACTTTTATATATTTCAGGCATTGAAGTCTATTATGTGTAGAAATATACCACTTTGGTGAGATAAAGAAGCAAGGGTTGGTTGCTAAGGAGTTTTGTGATTAAAGGCTAAGATTCAAGGAGAAAAATCTTTGTAAACCCGGTTAAAAGTTGAAAAGTCAAAGTCAACGCGGGTAGAAACAGTACACAAAAGTTAGCAGAACTTCCGAAGACCGTACTTTTGGACTTAGGCCTCAGAATTGGGCGTACCTTATGTCAAAACGACCGACTCGGAAAGAGCTTTCCAATGGTCCAAACCTTGACCCAATCGAAGGAGCAGAAGTGGACGAAAAGTCTATTGAAGTCATAGCCAGCTGAAAAGGGCCCTATAAACTGAAGAAATTGGGTTTTAGGCTCGATTTTCCGGCCCAAAACATGGCTCCTCAGCCCATGCACGAAAATGTAGATCTGGTCTCCTCCATTTCCACACAAAAGACTTAGCTCTTAAGTATCAATTAGCTTAGGATAGAAAGTAGCCATTAGAGATAGCTTCTAGATCTAGTTTTGAGAATTTTAATTAGTTAATTAATTAGTTTTTCATACCTTGTTTTAGATTAGTTATTGGAATCATTGTTATTCATTCATTAGATAAATAAAATAGTTAGTTCTTGATAAATTCGATTTTTGTTATTTAAAATTTCTTAGATCTAATTTCAATTCTTGTTTGTTATTCATTTCTTAGTTATTAATTTAGATTTGATTTATTGTTTAGTTAAATTTAATAAAGTTATAATCTTTATATTATGTCGTATTCAATTTCACATGGAAATGATAGTTTAATGAATCAAGGCTAAACCTCCATTAGAAGGGTTTGATAAAGCCTTGATGAAAACTTGATTATGTAGTGTAGAATCGTTGTAAGAGTCTATTCCACTCTAGAAGGTCATTGATTCGCCATGAGAATTGGTGGACTTCCTCACATGCTAGTTATGAATTGGTAGAGATGTCATGTATAATTAGGGATTAGAACGACCAATTCTCACCATAAGAACGTAAGAATTGGATTACAACAATCTATGCTAGTTTATCAAGTTCGATTCAAGGTGGATTCAATTCCCCGCTAATTCTTATTCTAGATTCAAACCTGAGTATTCCGTAGCATTTCGTAGTTGAATCATTTTAGTTAATATCTTGTTATTTGAATTGCATCGTAGTATAATCCCACCATTACTCTCATTAGACTTTGGATAGACTCGCAATATTAGAAAACATTTAATGCTAAAGAACTAGGAGTGGAACAAATCTTTTACTCCACTCTGTTTCGATAGATTCGAGAGTATAATAATCTTTGATAAATCTAGTAAAAGTTCAGTTTTAGCTTTGCTCGCGTTTAGAGTTTCATCACTTTATTCATTAGTAAAACTATTTAATTTTTACGTTTATCAAATGGCGTCGCTGCCATCTTAGTTCCCTTTAGTATTGTTTTCTTTAGAATTGATAGTTTTCCAAAGTCTCATAACCCACCCACCCTTGTTTGATTCTCACTGTGGTTGTCCATTTCAGCACTGAAAATTTTCCTCGCAGAATTACACAAAAAGCGACCCATACCCTGGGCAAGCTAAATTAGAGCCACCCGCACCAAACGCCTGGAACTCCACTTTTGGCTTTAGCGACCACCGCCAAGGCAAAACATGAAAGCCCCGCTGGCGCTGGACCTTGAGTTTTTCCCTGAGCGCGACCCACGCCCTACCAAGGCTAACTTCGAGCGCGACCCGCGCCCAAACGCCTGGAACTCCAGCTTGACTGAGCGCGACCTGCGCCTATTCTGCGCGTGACCCGCGCCCACTGCTGAACCTACCCGATTTCCATAGGTTTGTTTCAAACTTCCATTTCTTTCAAGGTTTTCAGTGTTCTAACTTGTTATATACACTGAGCACGCGTAAACAAGATGTTATTCATAAGCGAAGTAAGGAGGCTTTCAGGTACTCTTTTCTTCCACACCTCGCATCTTCTATTAGAGGTTCATACTAGCATATCAGGATTGTTTGGAGTGTTGTTGTGTTTCGTTAAGATTGGTCTTAGCCTTGTATGGGATTAAGGTCAGGCTGAAGAAAAACGCCTAACGTAATTAACCGACAACATCAACAAACATGCCTTTCTAGTATACCATTCACTATACCTCTAGCTAGCACACCACACACCACACCTGAAATAATGGCTGAAGAAAGAAAGTCTTCTCTCTCTGACTTTTACAAAGCCTTGAAAGATAGCCCTAAATCTTGCATCGTTCTATGAAACCCAGTGGGGGATTTCCAAATCCCCCAAAATATATTTAATTTGTTACCCATTTTTCATGGGTTAGACCATGAAAAACCTTATCAACACATGCGTAGGATTGACCAAGTCCTTACTACATTCCACCATCCTACGGTTGGTGCTGAACAAATTAAACTGAGTGTATTTCCCTTCACTTTAGCCGACAAGGCGACGTCTTGGTTAACTGCCCAAGTGCCTAATTTTGTGGACTCGTGGGCTAAACTTGTTCAACTATTTATGGAACATTTTTACCCACTACTGAAGACCGATGAAATACTTTCCAAGATTCATTTCTTTCGACAGAATCCTCATGAATCATTTTCAGAGGCTTGGAATCGTTTCACCGATCTTCTTATAGAGTGTCCACACCATAACCTTGCAAAAGACACGTTAGTTCGTGCCTTTTTCAAAGGACTTCTACACCACCATAAAGAAATCCTTGACATAATGAATGGGGGTAGTTTCCTAAGTAAAGGAGCCTCAGAGGCTTATAAATTTTTAGAAGATCAAACTAAGCATAATAATAACTGGGGGGTAGTGACGATCTCTCCCGCAACGCTACTTCTTCTACAACAGTAAAGGCCGCCAGTATGTTTGAGAAGAAACACGATCCTGAACTTAAAAATTTAATCGAATCTCTAACTAAAAAGGTAAAGGCTATTTTTGTTCAACAAATGCCTATCCCCGTCATGAATGTTAACTCCAATCCATGTAATTTCTATTTGAGTCCAGAGCACCCCGACTCCTATTGTCCTCTCGTTTACGAACAACAAACATTACAACAAGATAACATTTGCTCAATTAATAGTTATCTTATTCCTAACGCCCCTTGGAGACAACACCCCAACTTCAGTTGGAGAAATAATCAACAAGTAACACCTCCAGGGTTTAATAATCAAAATGTTAGGCAAGCAAACAATTATAACCAAGCTCCACCACGACAAGGATAAGGTTAGGGTAATTATAATAATTATAACAACCAAAGCAACCACGACAAGGTCAAGCACAAGGTCAGGGTAATTATAATAATTATAACAATAATAATTATAATACTAATAGAGGTATCGTTGCAAGTAAATAATAACTACCAAAATCCACCCATTAATAATCAACGTGACATAGTTCCTGCCACACAACCAGTAGCAAATACTACTCCACAACCAGATCGTTTTGATACCTTTATGCAATCTCAACAACAGATTTTACAAGCCATCTAACTTTCCTTACAGCAGTTAGCTCAAGAGAAAGTACAACCCAAAGGTGTGTTTCCAGGACAAGCGATACCTAATCCTAAAACACCAAACACAGCCTTTGAGGTAAACGGTAATACTAGTAACAAAAATGCAAACATAGGTGAGATAAATTCCATCACCACTCTCCGTTCAGGCAGAGTGGATAACAAAGTAACTATGTCTATAGTTACCCCACCAGGAGTTCCTACACCAAATATTACACTAGATACCGAAACAGAAACTGAAGATCCTACTCCTGTAGAGGTCCCAGTTAAACCACAGCCTAAGAAATAGAAAAGCAAGGTTAACCATCCTGTTGATCCATATGCTAAATATAGAGAGAAACCATCGTTTCCTTAGAAATTATCTATGTTTAACAAGGATACAAATTTTGACGAGATTAAGGAAGTTTTTAAAAATCTAACGATAAACTTACCATTTCTATAAGCGATTAAAAAGTTACATCACCATGTTAAGTTTCTTAAAGAGTTGTGCACTACTAAACGTAAAACAAAGATTCTTAAAGATGCCTTTTTAACTGAACAGTTTCCAACTTTAACGGAACACAATGGAATCGTTAAGTACAAGGACCCTGGTCGTCCTACTGTACAATGCACTTTAGGGGATACTCACACGACCACTGCTTTATTAGACCTGGGGACGAGTGTAAACTTACTCCTTTATTATTTATATAAACAAATAGGTCTAAAGGAAATGCAACCTACAACAATGACGTTGCAATTAGCTGATAGGTCTATCAAGTATCCTAAGGGTGTAATGGAAAATGCGCTGGTTAAGGTTCAGGATTTCTACTATCCTGCGGACTTTGTTATCCTCAATACAGAAGTCGCTAACGACTCTGTTCCGATCATTTTAGGGCGTCCTTTCTTGGCAACTGCCAACACGCTTATAAATTGTCGCGATAGTTCAATGTCTTTATCTTTTGGCCATCTTTCCGCTGAGGTCAATGTATTTAAAACGATCACACAGGTTCCTGATACCAATATTGATAGAGAGGTTAGCATGATCGAGAGTTTAGCTCATGATTATTTCAAAACCACGTTTCCAAATAATCAGATGCACAAATTCATTTCCTTTGGAAGTTCCAACGTCAACAAGGACTCCTTGGACGTTGATGAAATTGAGAAAGATTTCCTTCAACTCTTTTGCAACTCTTCCCAGCCACCTCACGAGTCCCACCCTGCCAACATTCCTTCATCCCTAGACACTATGACGGAAGCTGAATTTTTCACCCTCTATCCCAGTGAGTCTTTTGACCCGCCTATGGAGGGATGTCTTGCATATCTTAAGGCTTCTGATGATCTAGACCTGAGAGCTCTAGGGGACACTCATTCATCTTGCTGCACCAATTTTTCCTACTTTCCACCTTTTCAACGGAACCTGGAGTTTGCGCTTGACCCTCTTATTTTTTTTGTGCTTAATGATTTTATAAATCCTCTTAATATAGAAATAATTCCCAATGGAAAGGCATCTGACACCTTCATTTTCAGAATTGAGACAGTTCCACCCTACACCATGAATGAGTTTTGTGCTAAACCCACATCCTCATTTCTTCCATCCCTTATGTCTAAAATTCATCCATATCTACCATATCTTCCACAAACATCCATTTTCTCACAATCATTCACTTAGACACCCTCTCGTTCAAAGATGAAAAAGAATATGCATGCGCGCTTACGTTCTAGATCTCTCAGACTTTGTTTCCATTTCACTAAGTTGCGTCGTAGGAAATCTTGGTGTTTGATTCTATTTGGGGGTGCATTCCATGTTATTTATTTATGGAAAGACCCACAACTCTTTAGGTTGTTAATATATGGAAAACTGCAGGGTATATATATTTATATATCCAATTATTTGTTAAAGTCTAGGGAATCTGACTTTAAAAGACCCACTGTTAAAACAAATTTTCTAAATTATGTTGTCTAAAATTTGTTTTGGGGTGGGGTGTTCATTTTCGTACTGGATTGTTCAAACTTTCTATTTATGTTGTTTAGACCTTTTAATCGTATTTCAATTCGGGTTGACATTTTCTATTAAGTTAGATTTCATTCGTTCGCATAACTTATGTTATGCACACACTTCGAGGCATTTTCCATCTTCTTATATGTCACCCACTGTTAGAATATAGTGTTTTATGGATCATTGGATTGGAAATTCTCTCTTGATCATTTCCATAGCTCATTCGCAAAAATCAGACCAGTAACGAAGCGGCAATTTTAGTTTGAAGTTGCGCGAAAAATCGACAAAATCAAATTGGGCTTGGGCCCAATCTCGCGCACACATGCAACGCACATGCATCTCCATCTTCAACATAACAGTCGCGATTTCACCTTCCCAAACAGCCATTAACAACCATTAAGCTTAAAAACCTAACCAAAAATAAAAATAAAAAAGAATGGAAAAAAATAAGAAACCTAACTACACCGACGCCAAACATTTAAATCAATCCCAATTCCTCTCCAAATCATTCTCCCACCAATTCCCACCACCAAAAATAAAAATAAAATAAATAAAATAAAAAAAGAAGAAAACCTAAATACACCCGCGCCAAACATTCCTCACGACCTCCCCACCGCCACCTCCAACAATTGCAACTGTCAAAACAATAAATTTTTTGAAGAAAACTCGAACTGCCGCGCCACCACCGCGCCACCACCATTGTTTTATTAGTTAGGGAGTCTCAAACTCCATCCCCACATTCCATTTAAACCCCCAAATCATTCTAAAATAACAATGGCTCAAAGACGTCGGATTTTGCCGGAGCACGCGTTTACAACCGACCACTTCGCGTTGTTTTACGGTGACAAGATGGTTAAGAGAGATTGGAGTGGGTTGTGGTACTCGACAGATGATTTCTACCACTCTGATTTGGTTGAACAATTCTATAAGAAGAGAGAGTTGGACGGTCAGAAATTTTTTATAAAAATGGCTGGGACTAGGAGACAATTATCGAGAGAGAAGTTGGCTGAAATTTTAGGCATTACGCCTGGACGCCACCTAGAAGCCACCGTGCAGGAATCCCAGTATACTGGAGTCCTTACATTGATGAACGACACCGTCATGGAGGGTTAATATAATACGAATTCTCATTGTGCTTGACAGTCATCTCTGCGAACCAACCAACTAGCTGTAGCTCAGTGGATTGGTAAGAACGTCATTGGGAAGGAGAAAGTGAGTGACATCGGGTTGACATGTCTGCACGTTCTCTGGATATTGCAAGAGAAGAGGTATGAATTCTGTATCCTTGAGTTTTTGCTAAATATGATTAGAGGAGTTGGGAAGAGTATCTCACCATTTCCTGTTTTAATTACGAAGATAATGTTGTCTTGGGGGAGAAACCAAGAACTGAGCGGAGGATGTTGAAATTGCATGCAAATGAAATTAGTTATACGGAGTGTATCCAAAAGACTTGGATATTTCCGGAGGATAGGGTCGTGGATTCTGATGAGGAAAAGGAGGACATGACATGTTTGGATGAAGATGCCTTGGCGAGGTGTACGTCTGATTCAGAACGCATGTCAGTGTTGTATACTAGCGTGCGTTGCATTTACGCTATTTGTGAAGATATACGAGATAGGCAAATTATAATTTAAAATAAACAAAAGACCCTCCAGACGGGTTTTGATGTGCCCGACAAGAGCTAGGTGGATCTCCATTATAACATGGAGACAATCCTCTAGCATCAGGTTACGCATTATATAGATATGAAGGCAGAGATGAAAGCACAGTGCTTGTTCCAAGTAGAGATTTTATGACGCATGCCACCCTTGGAGGGTTATGTTTCAGATGAGCCTGAGAGGCATGAGCGTCATCGCCAAAGAATGGATGGCTCGGGCCCTTCTTCATCCCAGGACCAATCTCCATCTCAGGGTCCATCTTCATCACATGGCTAGGTGTTTCGAATAATTTTGTATTTCGCTGTTATTTAGTTGTTTTTATTGTTTTATTAGTTCGGATATTTTTTTTTTTTTTTTTTGAATTCAGTAATTAAATTTGAATTTGGTTGTTAAATGTTGTTTGAATTTCAATTTTAATATAATATGGTCCTTTTCAAATTGTGCTTTGTGTTTATTGTTAATCCCACCTTCCCGAACTGTTTGGGGGTGGTATTATTTACTCTAGCATGATTTGTTATATGATCCTCCATTTTAGAAGTTGTTTTGGAGTGATGGTTGAGAATATTGCCGATATTGGCATGCATAGGATTAGATGTGGTGGTAGGATGAAATCTATAAGAGTTTAGAAGTTACTATTCTAAATTCATTCTAAGATATATTAGGATTGTATTAGAATCAAGAATATTGGTAGTTTCCGTTTCCGGTTTTGGAAATTTCTGTGTCCAGAAATTGCTTTAAAACGTTTTGAAAACTTCCCGATTCGTGTTGGAAACTCAAACCTATATAAACTTCATTCATTCTCCACACAAAACCCACATCTCTCACATTCATCTCTCACCCTCACTCCCATTTTTCCCTTCTTTTTCCTTCAAATTTCATTTGATTTCAAAAGACTCCTGAGGCGACCTGATGGAAGGCGCCACCTGCGCCCTAAGCATTGTCAGTCAGAATTTCTTCGGAGCGTGACCCGCGCCCTACCAAGCACAAACTTGAGCGCGACCTGCGCCTAAAACACTGGAATTCCAGTTTTCATCTAGAGCGCAACCCGTGCCCATCCCAGGCAAAAAGTGAGCGCGCCCTGCGCCCAAGTACTTGGAACTCAAAATTCACCAGAGCGCAACCTGCACCCATCCCAGGCATAGGTTGGGCGCACCCTGCGCCCTGACCCTTGTGGGCACGAAAAAATCCAATTTTTTGTGGGTTGTTCCAGGATCATTGCAGGAACACTTGTTGGGAAGCGAGACTTATGGACATTGGTTCCACGAAAGGATCTTGCAGTTAGGCTGGAGGCATCTACTGGTAAGTGACGCCGACTCGTATTCACCTAAACTTACTGAATATTTTTACAATAATGTTAAGTTTTATTGTAACTAGGACAGCGAACAAGAATTCTCCGTCACGGTTGATGACACGCCACTAGAATTCAATAAGTATGTGGTAGCGTTAGTTTCGGGAATACCAATACCTTATCCTATTCAGACGTGGGGATATATGACCAATAATGCATACCTCTATGACTATACATATTTCCATGAGTATTATGGGGGAGGGGTATTTCGTATAATGGACCAAGGGCGTTACAACATAGCCCTTGGTAGCCTGTCCCTAAATATAGGCACCACCATGTTATTCATCCTGATGAATATTTTAGGGGATTGGCAGTTTACCTCGGCAAATAGTATCGTTGGTGACATTTTCCTTGCTTTAGCTGAGGGTCGTCGCCGATATGACATTCCCCGAGTATTAGTGGCTAGTTTTAAGAGAGCCCAAAGCATGAGGCATAAGTATCTTCTTATGCCTGTTTTAGTTTGCCGCATCATGCTTAGTTGTCTACCTGAATTTTGTACCCAGTTCACGGATTGGAAAACGGTCGAAGTCATGAGACCCACCAATTGGGTGGTTCGCTCTTTTCGAGTAATGACTTGGTCGGGATGGTAGGTGTAACCTCATTTGGTTGCTCTTTACACCCCATCAGACATAGTAACACTCGACAAGTTGGCACAAGTAGATGACACACGGCGACGGGCTTGGCAAGTTATCATGGCGTGGCAGGATGCGAAGGAACCTCATCTCTTTGGAGAGGAAGACGAGGAGGATAATGTTTAGACGCGGGAGTTAAGGTAAGTTTTTTTTTTTAGTTTTAGTTAGTGTCTGCTTATGTCCTAAGCAATTTGATTCTTGTTAACCCCATAACGGGTGGAACTCTTATAGAGTTACGTCAGTTTTTCTTGTCTATATTAGTATGTTATAACCTGGTTTTGCAGATGTTCCAGAATTTCACGCGTTTCAATGGTATTTCTCTACCCTATTTATTTATATACTTTGAGGACAAATCATGCTTCTTGTTTGGGGGGGGGGGCATAGAAACACGTGTAATTAAGCCATCTATTAGGATATATATATATATATATATGTATAATATGCGCTTGTTTTCTAGTTAAAAATTCATAAAAATAAAAATAAAATAAATAAATAAAGAGTCATGCTATACACTTAGGAATATTGGTATTGTTTTCTTTCTCTATGCTTTGAATAATCTAGAAGTTTCGCGTAGCTTTTGCATTAGAATAATTTATAGAAACTTAGGTTAATATGTAGGTAATAATCTTTGCATCTAGCTATAAATATATTACATGAGTATCTATGATTGTTTGGCAGTAAGTTTCTGAAACCTAGGCTAGAGTACTTATTCTACAAATTCTGTGAGAATATAGCCTAAAGCCTTATATGAGTGAAACATTAGAGAAATGACACAAAGGAGAAGTAAAATCCGGATAGAGAAATCACACGTCCACTTGCTTGATCACTATACTATATCCTAAGCGAGAATTTAGGCCCTCTTTGGATCGATATAGCCAGAAATTCAAACCTATGAATTATTTTCCGCTAGTCGCCCCTCTTATCCTTTCTTTAGCCTTTCATAAACCACAAATCTTTTACCCTGTTACAAAACAAAACAAAATAAATTAATTAAAAAAAAAAAAAACCTACCCATTCTTTGAATAAGTCTGAGAATAGATATGAAGAATAGAAAAGAGAAAGACCTTTGAAATCAAGAATTTGTTAGTCGCTTCAAATAAGAAAAGAAAGTTTCCATCCAAATAAAAAAAAAGAAAAAGAAAATAAAATAAAGAGTTAGAACTCCAAAAATAGAATCAAATGAGTCAAAAGCCAAAGAAAAATAAAAATATGGCTAAGGATGGAAACAAGGTGTAGAAGCAAAAGTAAAGAACAAGGTTTTCTCTAGTTACATAATATGAATACTTTATTATCTCAAGCTTGTCCTTTTTGAATATCCATTTTCTTCCTTCTTAAACCATCTCCTAATCCCTACAACGCCTAATAAAGACCTCTAGCTCAATTAGGAATAGGTTAGTGTGATAGTAAGTGGCAGATGTGTTTGATCGACTCCAGCTTCCTTGTGTGTCATTGAGATTGTATGGTAAAGTGTGCCCACTGCACACTGGAGTAGCGAAACTTGAGCGGAAAAATCAGAGTGGTTTTTGTCTTAACATTATGTGAGGACCTACTTAAAGACGTTATTCCGAGTTTTTAGAAACGAACCTGCTAGTGCATTTCATAGTATTACTCATTATATATATGTTTATTCGTAGATGATTGATTATTATGCATATATTAGTTTAGGTTTCGACTTGATTATTCTTATTTCATTGCTAGTGAGATGTATAAATAATTGAGACATAGAGAAGGAAACAATAGTTTTATTTCTTAATCGTTGTAGTATAGATGAAGTTTGTGAGTAACTCTACTGGAAAACTCTCACGAGGCTATAACTCGTCCACTAGGAAATTCTTAGTGGTTTAAGGCCTTGTTGCATATGGTCAATGCAATCGCACTCGGCGAAACGAGATTAGTTATAACTCCATTTTTGGTCACTTATGCTAATTTCTCATATTTGCTTAAGGACAAGCAAAATGCTGTTTGGGGGTGGTTTGATAAGAGCCCAAAACTTTAGTTTTAACCCCTTAACAATAATACTTTTAGACCAATTATGCGAGTTATAAATAAGAGTTAATGCTGATTACGTGCTTTTACGTATTTCAGGCATTGAAGTCTATTATGTGTAGAAATGTGCCACTTTGGCGAGATAAAGGAGCAAGGGTTGGTTGCTAAGGAGTTCTGTGATTAAAGGCCAAGATTCAAAGGAGAAAAACCTTTGTAAGCCCGGTCAAAAGCTGAAAAGTTAAAGTCAACGCGGGCAGAAATAGTACACAAAAGTTAGCAGAACTTCCGAAGATCGTATCTTTGGGCCCAAGCCTTGGAATTGTGCTTACCTTATGTCAAAACAACCAGATCGGAAATATCTTTCCAATGATCCAAACTTTGACCCAATCAAAGGAGCAGAAGTGGATGAAAAGTCTATTGAAGTCATAGCCAGTTGAAATAGGCCCTTTGGATTGAAGAAATTGGGTTTTGGGCTCGATTTTCCGGCCCAAAACATGGCTCCTCAGCCCATGCACTAAAATGTGGATTTGGTCTCCTCCATTTCCATACAAAAGACTTAGCTCTTAAGTATCAATTAGCTTAGGATAGAAAGTAGCCATTAGAGATAACTTATAGATCTAGTTTTGAGAATTGTAATTAGTTAATTAATTAGTTTTTCATACCTTGTTTTAGATTAGTTATTGGAATCATTGTTATTCAATCATTAGATAAATAAAATAGTTAGTTCTTGATAAATTAGATTTTTGTTATTTAAAATTGCTTAGATCTAATTTCAATTCTTGTTTGTTATTCATTTCTTAGTTATTAATTTAGATTTGAATTATTGTTTAGTTAAATTTAATAAAGTTATAATCTTTATATTATGTCGTATTCAATTTCGCATGAAAATGATAGTTTGACGAATCAAGGCTAAACCTCCATTAGAGGGGTTTGATGAAGCCTTGATGAAAACTTGATTGTGTAGTGTAGAATCGTTGTAAGAGTCTATTCCACTCTAGAAGGTCGTTGATTCGTCATGAGAATGGGTGGACTTCCTAACATGCTAGTTATGAATTGGTAGAGATGTCATGTATAATTAGAGATTAGAATGACTAATTCTCACCGTAAGAATGTAAGAATTGGATTACAACAATCTATGCTAGTTTATCAAGTTGGATTCAAGTTAGATTCAATTCCCCCCTAATTCTTATCCTAGATTCAAACCTGAGTATTCCGTAGCATTTCGTAGTTGAATCATTTTAGTTAATATCTTGTTATTTGAATTGCATCGTAGTATAATCCCACCATTACTCTCATTAGACTTTGGATAGACTCTCAATATTAGAAAACATTGAACGCTAAAGAACTAGGAGTGGAACGAATCTTTTACCCCACTCTATTTCGATAGATTCGAGAGTATAATAAACTTTGATAAATCTAGTATAAGTTCAGTTTTAGTTTTACTTGCGTTTAGAGTTTCGTCGCTTTATTCATTAGTAAAACTATTTAATTTTTACGTTTATCAGCACCATCCTAACGTTTGTGTCGAATTCTTTGTCAATGCAAAACAAACCATTCTGTGTAGTACTACTAGCCACCTTCTTAGGCTCACGACTAGTTTCCCATTATTGGACCTTTTCAAAGATTTCTTCTAAAAAGGTCCACACTTCATCTACAGTCTTATCACATAAATCTCCAGTACTCATGGTCTCAATCATAGCCTTAGAACATAAAATCAAGATCCTCATAGAGAATCTGTACTAGCCTACCCTTCTCTAAGCCATGGTTAGGACACTGCAAGAGCATGGCCTTAAACCTCTCCATACACTTCCATAATTACTCTCCATCATTTTGGCAAAAAGATGATAAGTCTTTTCTAAAAGCAGTTGCCTTATGATTAGGGAAAAAGTTCTTTAAAAACACAACGCAAAATTTTTCCCAACCTGTTATGGAGTTCGATGGGAGAGTGTGAAACCAACTCTCACTTTTTCCTTAAGAGAAAATGAGAATAGTTTTAATTTTATAACTTCATCACTAAATTGTTGAAGCTTAATAGTCCCACAAATATCCTCAAATTCCCTTACATGAAGATATGGATCTTAATCATCTATTCCCCTAAACTTAGGAAGTAGCCCAAGCAGATCGATTGGGCTTCAACTTAAAGTGATTAACATTGGTTGTAGGGCGAACGATGCAAGATGGTTGGGTTGTCCTAGTAGGATATATGAATTTCTTAATGGATCTAGGTACTTAGGCAACCACATCATTGTTAGTACCCTCCATGTCAGCAAAAATGGGTGTAGTGCCAACAAACGTTACGGGTACCTCTAACTCGGGGTTTCTACTTCTCCTAAGGAGTGTGCGCTCAATCTCAATATCAAACGGTGCAATTGGTGTGTTATCAGATTGAGTTTCTACCATAAACTACTTCTAAAAACTATGACTCTTATCTAAAACTTAGAACAAATTTAAATTACGAGTAAGAATAATACTTCCCTTAGTTTCACTGTGTCCTCTAGCACTGGAACATTGTACGAGCAAAGTTCTAGTTTCTACACAGCAACTGGAAGTAACCTGTAAAAGATCAGATGCCTCAGTATAGAAGTAAAGGGGCGGGCACGCTTGGAAAACACTGGAATAGGGCGCATGCGCGCTCTGTGCTTAATTTGCAGGAAACAAGAAGAAGGCGCGGGCGCACTCTCTGCAAGGCTAAATAAGGCTGGCGCGTTCTAGGTTCCTCACAGGTAGGTTTCAAATTTTTCAGGAAACTTCCCAAAGATGTCAAGAACTTGTTTCTATGGTCATATGCAGAAAATTCAAAACATACGCTTAAATTATCAATACTAGTAATTTAACTATGAAAAAATCACAAAATACAAAAAATAGCTTTTTCAAGTTCAATTATGCCACTACAATCCCCAGTAGCGGTGCCAAAAACTTGATAGAGATTTAACCAACCTAAATAAACATGCTAATTAACTCCTATTATATTATTATTACTTGCAAGCGCACAAGGTCTATTGTAGTAGGTGTGCGAGAACAAGGTCAAACCCATAGGGATTGCTATCTTGGAATAATTGAAATCTAAAATACTATTTAACATAATCCGAATATGATGTTTGTTGATTTAAAACATGCTTAATTATACTATGAAAACAATGTGACTTGAATTAACTATGAATTGTGGAAACACTAAGGCATTTGATTCAACCCTAGACCATTGTAGGTTATCTTAATTAACTAATTTAAAGTTCTCTTTTAATTACGAGTAGCATGAGGGAAAGGTAACCCTAGCTTGCTCGAATATGTGATCGTTAAGTCCTAAAATACATCTATGTATGCGGTTGATTAGAATTTCAACATGATATACAAACGTATAAACCACTAGCAAAAGTTGGCTTCTTACGACACAACTTCTCACAAGCTTATATAGGCATTAAAACCAATGCTTAGATAAGAACAACATATTAATCCCACTATTAACTAGTCAAGTTATGACATAACATGCAAGATATAATCAATGAAAGTATACCACTAATATCAATATGAAAATAATCAAGTAAAATAATTTAGTTTAGAGAATAGTGAATAGTAAATCAAGAATTTCCTACGCAAGTCTAGGGCTTCATCTAAGCCCTAGCTTATTATTTAGCTACTTATAAACATGGTGATAGAAGCAAAACAGTAAGGAAGAGAAGTCATTCACAAAACCGTCATCCTGTGTGGTGGCTTCTTCTTTTTCTTCTCTAGCAGTTTCTTTGAAAGGTTTGTCATTTTGTGTGATCCGGGCCGAGAGAGAGAGAGAGCTCAACTTCCTTTGTTTATATAGGGATGGATTAGGGCGTACAAGCCTTGTAACTTATTTAGAAAGCTTCCTTTCCGTGTTTTAATCCCTTTTGGAACTATCTAAATTGAGTTCAAGCGGTGGAGGGAAGCTACGAAGGGTGCTGTGAAAACACTGGAATTCTGCGTTTTAATAAGGGGGCGCTGGTCGCGCTCTCGAATAGGCATCTTAGGGCGCTAGTGCGCTCGACCTCTTGACCATAGTGCCTTAACTTTTCACAGTAGCTTTATAATATCTCATACATGCTATTTCCAACCTTGTTTCATGTATTCTCTATGGAGTGAAGTCGTGAGGATCTTACAACCACATAAAGTCCTCAGTCTCAGCCCGTTTCGTCATATTCACGTTGATTCCTGTAAAACCAAAGAAACAGACTAATCAAAGAAACTTATACTAATTAAGTAGATAATATAATATAAATATGGGCATAAATGTGTATCATTTATGTGCTTATCAGTTTACCTTATTAATTGGTTGTCTTAGTCGACGACTATTTCTTGGCACCTCCATTGTCTAACTACTCGCATCGTCTACTTTTTCACTTTCCACATTTCCTCTCATTTGGTTATCTTCCATTCCTCTCTCCTCTTTATTATCTCTCAGATCATTTTGTCTCTCATTTTTCTCTTCTCTCAATTCTCTAATTTGCTATTGCATATCTTCTCTCATTTCTCTAATTTGTTGTTGTACCTCAAACATTTGATCCTCAAGTGGTTTATCTTCATGTTTTAAAAAGTTTGAGTCTTCCATTTTAGTGTTTTGATTAAGTTTGATTGAGTTGTTTAAAATTTAGGGTTTAAGGATTAAGGTTTATGAGTTTTAAATGTGGGGAGAGAAGGAGATCGGGCTAAAAAAGGTTGCAACATGTTGACTTGATGTAGTTAGGGGGGTGCCTAATACAAAACAAGTTTTTTAGGTCAATGACAAACTTGTCATAATTTGTTTTTTGGGTATGTCCAATACAAAATGGAAGGTGCCCGTAGCGAGTACCTTATTTTTCTCTCCTAAATAAGTAAATAAAACAAATAAGACCGCCCACAAATCATCTGATTGAATAAAAACAACGTGTCTAAGCACGTGCAAACAAACTAGCTATTATCATCATTATCAAGTAGAAAGTAGATTAGGAGGAAACAGTAGAGAGAAATCAAGTTTGTTTAGTGGGGCAATTTGGAGATTGAATTTGGTGAGTGTACTTTTCTCCCAATATAACTAGTTTAAAAAATCGAATTGAACATGCAAGTACTAATTGGCTTGATTAGAATGCTTGTCTGACATAGGTGCCATCGTTTAGAATTTGTAAATTTATATATCCAAATGGAAACAACCACTGTAAATCACTTTTCGTTCATGATTGTACATACTAATGTTTGGTTGAACTAGTGTTTTTTATTAACGGTTGATGACAGATAAGTACCCCTGATTCTCTCATTACTTCCGTAACCTTGTCAACATTTTTCCACAATCCATATGCAGTATAAGTGTTGGACAACACGACATATTTTCCCGCATTTTCCTGTGCTAGCTCAAAGAACTTCTTCGCAACAACGTCCACCAAGTTAAGACATCCATGAATTTGACAAACACCTAATAATGCACCCCAAACAACACTATGTTTCTCGCAAGGTGACTTTTCAACAAACTCGAACGCTTCATCTAATCTCCCTACGCGACCTAACATATCAACCCATGGTTTCATAGTGTTTCAATCTCGGTTTAATACCATAGTCTTTTATCATAGAGCAAAAATATCTCTTACCTTCACTCACCAAACCGGGCTCCGTGACCACAAGCAGAGAGAACCACAAGAAAGGTAAAATAATCAAGCTTGAACTCTTCTTTTATCATCCTATTAAAAAATTCTATAACTTCATCGACTCGTCCATTGTGCATGTGTGATGGTTTTTCCTAATCTAGAAACACAAATATTTTGTTACTGATCAAAGAACAATGAGAAGTATTGGATCAAGAAGAAGAAGAGATGTAGAAGATGATGAGTTGAACCACATTTTTTAATGGCTGCCTACGTATCCTCTGAATAGGAATCAAACTCAAAGCGTAGTTCAACTATTCTATTTATAAGAATAGACGAGGTTTCCCAATTAGTATTTAACTAGGAGACCGTCTCTTGTCAAGTCTCATCTTGACGAATAGATGAGGTTTCCCAATTAGTGTTTAACTAGGAGACCATCTCTTGTTAAGTCTCATCTTGACTCTTCTAGAAGCCTCATGTTTCCCAAGTCAAATAGGTCTCTTTTATTGACTTAAACAACAGAAAAATATGTTTAGGTTCGAAGTAGTAGTTAGAACTCCGAGCCTAGCAGTTGAGTTTCGGATTTGGAGTTCATAGTTAGGAGTTGGTTATACGAACCTACTACTCCAGCTAGTTCCAAAACCTACGAACCTGCTCCGAACCTAATAGTGGAGTTCCGGATTTGGAGTTCATAGTTAGGAGTTGGTTATACGAACCTACTACTCCAACTAGTTCCAAAGCCCACGAACCTCCTCTTCTTGCCTTACTTCTGAACCTAGGAAGTGAGAGGATTTGAACTTGAAGTGTGTTCTGGTACTTTCTACCCACACCAAGACCATATCTGAGGCTTAAGAAGATGATGCCACGTGTTACATACCTATTTGCTAAAATATGCACACACAGATGCCCCCCTTTTTTATTCATGGGTTGTGAATCAAACCCTTAAGGAAAAAGGCCGGGTAAAAATGTAAGCGACGTCTTATGCCTCAACTTTCTCTGTGGAATGTATCGGACCTGCCATGACCATGCCCCCCGAACCTTGTATATTAAGCTGAACTTGCTGAACACTGGTCCTGCCATGCCTTGTGATGATCCGGACTTGGACATTAAGAACTTGGTGAAATCCAGACAGACATGCAATACATTGTAATGACCCAGACCTGGTCAGATCAATCCCACCCATGTTTCACAAAGATCCGAACTTGGGATTACATTCCAAACTACTAAACTTCATGAAAGCTGGACCTATCATCACCATGCCCCAAACCTTGTATATTAGGCCGAACCTAGTATATGAGGAGCTAACACAAGGAATCGAAATTTGTCAAGTTCGGACATCCCAAGTATTATAATGATCCGGACTTGGACAGTAGGAACTTGGTGAAACCCGGACCTGCCATGTTTTGTGATTACCCAGACCTAGAATACTAGCTCATGTAAGGGACCGAACACGGTCAGATGGTCCGGACGTAGGTAGATTTCATCAAATCACCTTGACTCGAAAGTGCACCCGAAACTGGAAGTGAAACCCGAAACTGGGCCTTGCGAAACTTGAACTGGGCCTTGCGAAATTGAGCTGTTGAACATAACAAAAAGATACCCTTCGCTAACTTTGTGTCTACTTGCTTGAAACCCTTCCTTCTAACTTCTTCCTTCATCCTTTGAGTTTTGCCCCACGCGAATTCTCTTCCTGCCCCCACTCAAATAATTCGGATATATCAAAAAGCTCCAAAATTGTTTCAACAGCTCCAACAGCTCGTGTTCCAACTTCCAAAATTCAAGATTCAAAATTGTTTCAACCGCTCCAATAGTTCCAACAGCTCGTGTTCCAACTTAAAAGATTCAAAATCTATGATAAAATCAACGTGACCCTTGTCAAATTTCTCCTCCATACACCGGCATCTAAGATGTCAAATATTGAAGCAACAATACATGTATGGATGTTCTGCAAGATGTTACCGTCATAGAAAATAACTTGGACCAACTGAAGAAACTCTTCCAACAAGAGGAGTACAAGGCTCTCAAAGCCATTCTCAGTGGAAGATGAATCATAGTTAACAAACTCAAAGTTAGTTCTGAACAAGCTAGGCAATGCATCATCACAGGAAGCAACAGCTTGCAATAACCCAAAACCACACTCATTCATCCGGAGTTGAGTCATCCGGAAGAGAGAATAAAGGAAATTATTTATCCAGAAGAGAGAACACGTCCTTCCTTCAGTTCTTTTCCTGTATCTATTTAGATACCTCCTTTGTAAACACTTTGAATTATTTTCCTGTATCTATTTGGATATCTCCTTTGTAAACACTATATAGGTCCCTTGCTAGCTGCCATTACTACCTTAGATCCACAGTTTGCCCCATTGACAATTTCTTTAGAAGCAAACTCAATAAATTTGAGTTTGGTTGCTTTGAAGACCGCCAGACACAAGGTGTTGAACCTGTTCTTTCTTTGATTGATTGAGAGTTTGAGTCCAAAATGTGTTAAGGTTTGTGTAGAAGAACTTGAAGTTTTGGGTGTCAAGGTGTCAATAGCCACGTTTTCCTTTCTAAAGTTGCACAAGCAATTCCGGCTTTGCTACCACCACTTCCAGTTCCGAATATATCCTTTTGACCGTGCACTCTTAATCAACTTTCAATGTCTCACCCATCAGCTTCGGGACCTTTAAATAGCAAGGCAGTTTCGGATTAAGTACCGAGCAATGCCGTTTCAGGTTCAATTGATATAGCAGTTCTGGGTTATAAAGCAATTACCGATGTTTCTCTTTCGACCACGCTGAAAACTAAAATCCCCACTTTTGACTGGAATATTATTCCATTCGGTGATATTTTGGATTTGGGAAAGATCTGTAACACATTTGCAATTCCAAAAGAAATCAAAATTGAATATCCATGGACTGCTGACCTTGGAACCGATGAAAGTCCCTTGATATTCGTTGGACTGCTAAAAGCTGGACTCCGACTCCGCTTGCCTTCGTTTATGGCAGATGCCCTCGAGTACTTCCAAGTCTCGATCAACAGAGTAATGCCTTGGTTTGTTCGCAATGTCACATACATGCACATATTGGGCCAAAAGCACAATATATTGGTGACTTGCGGAGTAATATCATACTTCTATAAACTGATGATACTAAATAATGGAGACTACACTCTCTCTGCTAAACCAGGAGTTGAACACGTCATATTATACGAAGGTAAAAACAACGATGACTACTGGCGTAAATATGCTATCCGTGTAACTGGTGGTGAGTGGGGTGATGTCACCTTTGATAATAATCAAAAGAGGATCCGATCCGGCTTTTCTTTGTCAGAGGAGAGAGTGGACGTGGGACTCCCGTCTCTAACTACTGTGGAACTAGATGCTGTGACAGCCCTTATTGCACTCCCAAACTCTGAGAAACGCCCTGCATCCATAGTTCTAGACCCATTATTAATCTCAAAGTATCTTACTATGTTACCAATGGAGTTGCAAGCTTTGGTGCCTGGAGTTGGGTATATGGGTGGGAACCCCGAAACTGCTACAACTTCGTACCCAAGGGAGGCCTTTATGGCAAAGAAGGTCCTAGGTCTTATTTCCAAGTCAAATTCTAACATAAAAAAGGGAGCTCCGAAAAAATCAAATAAACCTCCTCCCGAGGTTGTTAGATTTGCGAAGGTGAGTAAGGCTATAAATAAAAAACATACTGAACGAGGAATTGGGCAAGCTTCCAACGCTGTCATTCTTGATGAAGATGAAAATCCCATTAGAACTGAAAGTCTAGAGTGCGTTCAATCCTCAAGAATCAAGAGTACAATGGAAACACCGAACCTTCAACTTTCTGTTTATGATACAAATAAGTCAAATGTTGAAATGGGTGGTGACACTATGGGGGTAGATAGTAATGTCGAGTTCCCTTTGACTGATATTGAGAATGTGGACTTCATGCAATCCGATCCGAAATTGATAACGAACCTCGAAAATGTGGAACAAACCTGCTCTGCTAGTATTGTATTTGACAATAACCGTGTTCCATCCATTGAGTCAAATAAAAGGAAATCTCCTTCTCCGATTACCCAAGATGAGGACATTCGCTTAAGGAAAAAGAGTAAATCGACATCTTTGAACTCTAAACTTGCTCCAAACCCATTTGTTCCAGTTCCTATAGTGCTTGGATTACCAAAGAACCCTTTGATTACTGACTAAGATACGCTTAAGGACCCTAGAGTTGCTTTGGGATTGGTTGAATCTATGAGGCTTCCCGAAGAGAAAGCGAAACATAAAAGAGTACTTCGCGCAACGACAGGCCTGAAACGAATGTGTCGACATATGTTGAAGATAACCATTTTGTACTTCAATTCCTTACATCGTTTCCGGTTGTCTTTTTGTTTATATACACTAGCTCCTGATACATAAATTGTAATTCTTCTGGCACTGCAGGCTAGCATGGATGCGTCCACTACTTATGCTCTGTTGCATAAGAATCAGGATGAAGTGGATTAATTCACAAGAGAGAAATGTGACTTGACGAAGCAACTCCTCATATCCAACCAAAAGATTAAAAGATTGGAAGGTGATTATGATATAAACAAGAGTAATGAAAGCCTAGCCGATGAGATTGAGCAGGTCAGAGCCATTCAGAGAGATCTTAGAAAGACCAAATAGAAGAACAGGAATCTTGAAAGAGACCTTGAATTCACCAAACTTGAGCACCGAGAAGTTCTTAAAGCAAAAAACAACCTAGCCGAACGAGCTTCCCACTTTGACGGCTGTTGTGAGGCATGGCAAGCTGACCGAAACCGTTTGAATGGCGAGTTTGCAACATTGAAGAATCAGAAGATGTATTATGAGGATAAGGCCACGACTTTACAAAAAGAACTGGACCCTTTAAAATCCGAGCTATCCGAAGTTAACAAAAATGCCGCGTTGACATAACTAGAGTTGATAGACTCTCAGTTGATAAATAGGGAGTTGGGAGAATCACTAAGCAAAGCTAATGCAGAGCTTGAGCTACTGAGAGATCAACTTGCATCTCCTACCAATTCCTTGCTTGCCCCAGTTTCGATTCTCGAAGCTCCTGAAAGGAGCGTAAAGGAGGTGAACGAATTCTACACCGAGCTAGTTGATGTGGTCAGTTCTGAAGCATACAAGAATGGTATCTCCACCGCTTGTCGCATGCTTGACATTCTTAAACCAGAGTACGACAAGCGATATGGTGAGAAACTCGATAAAGCTTGGGCATCCGGAACCCTCCCTCATGATGATGATGTCCTATATCCCGATCTTGAGATTGATGTTGACAAACTTCAAGAGAAGTTAGAGGATGATTTGGCCTCACAAAAGTATCAACAAGGTTCCGAGGGGGAATTTTTGGAAGTAGGTTATGAAGAAGACCATGATACAGATGTGCACGAGGTAGAGGAATTGACTGATAACTCGCCTGTAGCTCCTGAAGAAACCTGATCTTGTCCTGGTAAGTAAATCCTTAAAATGCTATTAAGTTGCAATTTACTTATCTATTAGCAATTGACTTTTGATTAGCTATACTTGAGTGTTTATTTTGAGTTAAACTTTGCTAAATTTGTTTCAAAATAAACAAGTATGCGTGCTATGAGATTTCTTAACTCCTCTAATGTCCAGGAGGTTATCTGGGACAATAAAGAAAGGTCATATAGGAAAGTAGGGTATGCCCCTGTATCAGTTCCTGTAAAGACCGTAATGTCGACAAAGCTAATGCATAAATCGACACTTATAGACAAAAGGCATTAGAATTGCGCTTAGCTAGATAAAACCCAAGCTAAGTGTAAACTTTCTTAAGCACACACATGGAACAACATAGGAGATCTTTCACTCATTATCCAAAGAAAGATTTCTTAAGGTTTTGATACAAGTTTGGCCAACATATGGGATCTTGCACCCAACATCCAAAATGTATCCCAGCATAAAAATAACAAATTAAAAGAAACAACACTCTGAAAAGAGAACAGTTTTCTAGCTTTACCCCCACAAGTTTCATCCATAGGCTTACCCCCCAAGACCACGGTCAACCTAAGTTTGAGTGTGTTTTTCACCGTGAGCACCCATGAAAAGACCTCAGTGCCCTTACGTAAAATACTAGTCATTGCATCCACGGAAGGGCACTAAGGTCTTTTTCATGAAAAGAACATAGTCAAATAAGGTTGACTATGGTCTTGGGGGGGTAAGCCTATAGATGAAACTTGTGGGGTAAAGCTAATTAACCTAAGTTCTGGGGGGGTAAAGCTAGAAAACTGAAAAGAGAAAGATAACTTTTATTAAAAATACTTGCGGAAATTCGCAGTGTTCCATGGGTAACACTCTAACAAAGAGAAAGATAACTACTATTGAAAATACTTGCGCAAGTTTGCAGTGTTCCAAAGTTTAACAAAAACTTCACCATCCATGGATTTAAGATAGTAACTACCATTGCCAACTATCCTATCAACGATATACGGACCTTCCCAATTAGCTCCTAACATCTTAGGCGCGGGGTCCATACGGAGGACCAAATCCCCTTCCTTGAAAGATCGAGGTCGTACCCTTTTATCAAAAGACCTTTTCAGCTAGTGCTGATAAGATACCAGTCGTAAGGCTGCAGATTCTTTTTTTTCATCCAACAAGTCCAATTCGACAAATAATTTCCTCATGTGAGTACTAAATCTGACTTCTGGGTAGTGACCCTCATCTCAGTAGGAAGGACAACTTCGGTACTGGTGGAGCTAAACTCTCATGCTAGTGGAACCTTGATTCGAGAGGACTTGGTATTCACTAGGGATCAAAATTCGATTCAATAACTAACTAATAGCCAATCGAATTGCATGGTGGAATTTCCCCCCTCTATATTCTTCCAATTCATTATATCCACCTTTTAAACTGCTTAGTTAAGTTAGTTAATTTATAATTAGTTTTAGTTTAAACACTAAACACATCACTCTCACCATTGTTCCTTGTGTTGGATCAATTGAATTTGTTTAACTCTTGAGAATTTAAGAGTGGAACGAATCCTTACTCCTTATATTGCATGATTATGTTTTGAGAGGAAGAAGAATTGATTTAAACGTAAAAACGGTAATATTACGTATTAGTGTTGTTAACATTAATATTAATGTTTTAACTGTTTTTACGGGTTATCAAATGGCGCCGCTGCCATCTTAATCTCGTTCAAGACAAGAATTCAATTGCTTTAATTTAAGGGGCAATCCCCCATTCTCTACCCACCCACCCTTGTTTGATTCTAACTGTGGTCGTCGTTTTTGACAAGTGAAAGTTCCTCGAAAAATACGGCGGCGCTGAAAGAAAGGAGCGACTGCGCTCAAAACAACTGGAAGTTGAGCGACTGCGCGCCTCTAAGCAAAGCGCGCTGCGCTCAAAACAACGAAGCCGAGCGGACGACCGGGCTATATGCATACCGGCGCCCGCTCAAAACACTGGAACTTCGAATTTGCACCGGCGCTTTTGCGAAGTGAGTGAAGCGCTGCGCCCTCGGATTTTTTGCGGATTTCGCGGGTTTGATTCAAATTTTCAATTTTCAAGTTTTTCAGTGTTCTAACTTGTTATATACACTGAACACACGCGTGAACAAGACGCTATTTATAAGCGAAGCAAGGACGCAATCAGGTATTTCTTTCTTCTACACCTTACATCTTCAGTTAGAAGTTTCTACTAGTATATCAGAATTGTTTGGAGTGTTGCATGTTTAGTTAAGTTCAACTTAGTCTTGCATGAGATTAAGGTCTGGTCAAAGAAAAACAACTAACGTAATTACACAGCAACATCGACAAATATGTCTATCTAGTATACCACCCATTACACCTTTAGCTACTATTCCACACACACCACCTGATATAATGGCTGAAGAAAGAGAGACTCCTCTCTCTGACTTCTACAAAGCCTTGAGCGATAGCCCCAAATCTTGCATCGTTCTAGCGGACCGGTGGGGATTTCGAATCCCCAAATATTTTTAATTTGTTACCCATTTTTCATGGTGTAGACCATGAAAAACCTTATCGGCTTATCGCGTAGGATTGAACAAGTCCTAACAACATTTCACCATCCTACGGTTGGTGCGGAACAAATTAAAGCGAGGGTATTCCCTTTCACCTTAGCCGATAAAGGCGGCATCTTGGTTAAGCTGCCCAAGCGCCAAACTCTGTGGACTCATGGGCTCAACTTGTTCAATTGTTCATGGAACAGTTTACCCACCATCAAGGCGGATGAAATGCTTCACAAGATTCATTTCTTCAGCCAGAATCCTCATGAATCCTTTTCAGAGGCCTGGAATCGTTTCACTGATCTTCTCATTGAATGCCCGCATCATAATCTTGTGAAAGACACGCTTGTTCGTGTTTTCTTCAAGGGGCTTTCACATTATCATAAGGAGGTTCTAGATATCATGACTGGGGGTAGTTTTCTTAGTAAAGGAGCCTTGGAGGCTTATAAATTCTTAGAAGATCAATCTAAGAAGAACAACAATTGGGGAGGTAACGATTCCTCCCGCTCCTCTCCTTTTTCTCTTGAGGTTAAACATGATCCCCAGCTTAAAACTCTTATCGATGCCCTCACTAAAAAGGTAGATGTCATCTCTGTTCAATAACAACCCACTCCAGTCATGAACATTAACTCTACTTTCGTTGTAATGTCTGTTGTAGTCTTGAGCATTCCGACTTCTATTGTCCTCTTGTCTATGCACAACCACCACCACAACCACCACACTTCAACCAGTTAACTCAACATCAAGGACAAGGAAACTTAGGTGACCAGAATAAAGGTATAGGGCCCATGACCCAGAACTATCAACAAGCTTTAATTCCAGTTCAACCATCTACAGACACAGTAGTAGTGACCTTGTTGGAAAAACAAAATCAAATTATGCAACAAAACTCCAACTTGATGAAAGATCAACATGATCAAAACTCTACTATGATGAAACAAACGATGCAAATGATGCAGTTCTTATGCCAAAAAGTTATTGACATGTCTTCTAACCAAAATAATAACCAAACAGGCGTGTTTCCAGGTCAAGCAGTGCCTAATCCTAAGTCAACAAACTCCGCCTTCGAAATAAAAAGTATTCAGTGTAATGGTAATATAAACCAAGGAGACCTACAGGTAGTCACTACCCTTCGTTCTGGGAGAGTAGTTGAAAACCAAGTGACTATGCCTAAAGATCACCCGCAAACTATAAATGATACCATACCAAATACTGTCATAGAAATTGAAGACCCTACACCTGTAGAGGTTCCAATATGGACTCCTAGATGGCAAATGGCTAAAAATAATGCAAAGACTAATAATACGTTGGAACCTTATGCTAAATATAAAGATAAACCACCGTATCCCGAGAGACTAATTGTGTCTAAAAAGGACGAGAATTTTGATGAGATTAGGGAAGTGTTTAAAAATCTAACTATCAACCTACATTTTCTAGATGCTATAAAAAGTCTACCTGGACACGCTAAGTTTCTAAAAGAGTTGTGCACCAAGAAGAGGAAAACCAACATACCCCACGAAGCCTTCTTAACTGAACAATATCCCTCTTTATCTGAACATAACGGAATTGTTAAGTACAAGGACCCTGGTTGTCCTACGGTATAATGCACCTTAGGTGATACCTTTATAACAACTGCTTTATTAGACCTGGGAGCGAGTGTTAACTTACTCCTTTTTTATTTATATAAACAACTGGGTCTAACAAAACTTCAACCAACCAAAATGACTTTGTAGTTAGCCGATCGTTCTATTAAGTATCCTAAGGGTGTAGTTGAAAACATTCTCGTTAAAGTGCAGGATTTTTACTATCCAGCCGACTTTGTTATTCTTGACACAGAAGTTGCTCATGATTCTATTCCCATCATCTTAGGGCGTCCCTTTTTGACAACCTCCAACGCCCAAATCAATTGCCGGGATGGCTCAATGACTCTTTCTTTTGGAAATCTTTCTGTGGAAGTTAATATGGTTAGACAAAAGAAGAGACAATTAGATTTTCCTGTAGAAGGTGAAGTTAAGTCTATTGAGAGTTCTGTATATCACATTAGTTCTTCCGATGATCTTGTCCCTACACTAGTACATATCCCTCTTATGGAAGAAGACAAAGATCACAATTTTGACTCTTTGAACATAACTGAACTAGAGAAAGAATTTTCAACCCTGCCTTTTGACCATACAAGAGATGGACTAAACCTCACAATAGACGAGATAGATGAATTCCTCAAAGATGGAGATGAATACAATAATTATATGGATGCGAACAACCTAGAGGAGGAATTCGACGAGTTTCTAAGAGCCTGTGATGATCCACCTTTTCAAGCACTACCTAGAGCACCACCCTACCACCATCCACCTGAGTTAATCCCTCATAAAATCCAATCATTCTTCCCACCCTTTTCTTCTAACACTTATCCACATTCCAAGTATTTTCCAAAACCATTCATTTACTCACGATCATTCACTTGGACACCTTCTTATTCAACTAAGTTGCGTTGTAGAAAGTTTTGGGGCTCGATTCTGTTTGGTGGTGCATTCCATGTTAACTATTTATGGAAAGATCCACAATTGTTTAGATTATTGATTTATGGGAAACTACATGTTAATACATATATATCACTTTAAGTCTAGGGAATCTGACTTTAAAAGACCCAAGTTTTCGTACAATACCAACATTCTGGAGTATAGGCCAAACAAAATTTTCAAACTTAAAAAGAGTTTTCCAATTTTGTTTGGGGGTGGCGTATTTTGGTATTCATTTCAAATCTTGTTGCCACCCTAAGCATGTCATGTTTACTCCAGTAGAGTTTGTGTTAGTTAGTACGTAACAGTTTAATTGTGCTTCATATTATCATATCATCTTTACAATATTTACATTACAGTGCGCCAATTTTTGCCATGTTTCTATGATAAATTCTTTCCTTATCTCTTTACACTTTGAGGACAAAGCGTTCGATTGTTTGGGGGTGGGATAGAAACATTTGCAAAAATTAGACACTTTTAGGATGTAAATTACGCACTTTTATTTATAAAATGTTAAAAATTATAAAAATTAGTTAGTTACATAATTTAATTGTGCTATTGAATTGTTTCATGAACCCCCTTCTCCCAAATTGTTTGGGGGTGGTATAGAAACACGATGTAAATGTTAAACACATATTAGGTTGTATATTACGTATTATTTGTCTTAAAAATAATAAAAATAAAAATAAAAAGTTTATGCTATACACTTAGGAATATTGGTATTGTTTCTTTCTCTATGCTCTTAATAATCTAGAAGTCTCACGTAGCTTTTGCATTAGAATAGTTTTTAGAAACTTAGGTTAATATGTAGGTAATAATCTTTGCATCTATCTATAAATATATTACATGAGTATCTATGATTGTTTTGGCGATAAGTTTGAAATCTAGGCTAGAGTACTTATTCTACAAATCATGTGAGAATATAGCCTAAAGCCTTATATGAGCGAAACATTTGAGAAATAACATAAGGGAGAAGTAAAATCCGGATAGAGAAATCACACGTCCACTTGCTTGATCACTAAACCATATCCTAAGCGAGAATTTAGGCCCTCTTTGGATCGATATAGCCAGAAATTCAAACCTATTAATTATTTTCCGCTAGTCGCCCCTCAGAGCCTTTCCTTAGCCTTTCATAAACCACAAATCCCTTACACTGTTACAAAAACAAAACAGAATAAAAAAAAAAAAAATCAACTTACCCAATCTAGAATAAGTCTAAGAATAGAATGAGTGAAGAAAGAAGAAGAGAAAAACCTGTGTAAACAAAAATTAGTTAGTTGCTTCATAAAAAGAAAAGAAGTTTCCATCCAAGGAAAAGAAAAAGAAAAATAGAAATAAATAAAAACTCCAAAAAATAGAATAAAAGGGAGTCAAAAGCCAAAAGAAAAAAGAAAAAAAAAAAATATGGCTAAGGATGGAAACAAAGTATATAAGCAAAAGAAAATAACAAGGTTTTCTCTAAGTTACATAATATGAAGACTCTATTATCTCGGACTTGTCCTTTTGAATATCCATTTTCCTTCCTTCTTAAACCATCTCCTAATCCCCATGACACCTAATAAAGACCTCTAGCTCGATTAGGAATATGTTAGTGTGATAGTAAGTGGCGGATGTGTTTGATCGACTCGGCTTCCTTGTTTGTCATTGAGATTGTAAGGTAAAGTGTGCCCACTGCTTGGAGTAAATGAAAACTTGAGCGGAGGAAAACCGAGTGGTTTTGTCTTGACATTTATGTAAGGACCTACTTAAGGGCTTATTCGAGTTTTGAGAAGCGAACACGCTAGGCATTTCATAGTATTACTCATAGTATATATATTTGTATCATAGATGATTGATTATTATGCATATAGTAGCTTAGGTTTTTTACTTGGTTATTCTTATTCATTTGCTAGTGAGATGTATAGATAGTTGAGACATGAATGAGGAAACAATAGTTTTATTTTTTAGTCGGTGTAGTTTAGATGAAGTTTGTGAGTACCTTCACTGGAAAACTCTCACGAGGCTATAACTCGTCCACTAGGGAATTCCTAGTGGTTTAAGGCCTTGTTGCATATGGTCAATGCAATCGCACTCAGTGAAACGAGAGTAGATAGAACTCCATTTTTTGTCACTTATGCTAATTTCTCATATTTGCTTGAGGACAAGCAAAATGTTGTTTGGGGGTGGTGCTTAGGGCGCGGGTCACTAGCATGAGAGTTTAGCTCCACCACTAATCTCTTTGATGGTAGCTCTAAACTCTAGTTCATCATTATGAGGTTTATCTCTAAACACTCATAATAATGAACTTGAAATTCTTTGCAAAACCAACAACTAGACTCCTAACTAATCATCCTCACATGGCTTCATGAACCTCCTCTAATGGAGGTTTAGCCTAGAGTCATTAAACTATCATTTCTCATGGAATCTAAACAAGACATAATATAAAGATTTGAACTTTACTTGTTTAAACTTAATTCGAAACTACTCATGCAATAATTGAATTAAACTAATAATGATAAATAAGTAAATCTAAGGATTTAAGCTAATAAATAAATGAAAATGAAACTAGATTATGGAGAACTAATTAACTTTATTTATCTAATGAATACCAATAACAATAATTTAATACTTAATTTAAGGCAAGAATAAAAACTAATTAATTAACCTAAAACTAGATCTAGAACTAAGGTTTAATGGCTACTTTTCTTATCCTAACCTAATTTATTTTCTAACCTAACTATCTACCATTAACAAAGAGCTAAGCTTTTGTTTTTATATGCTTCAGATCCAAAAATCGTGCATGGGCTTGGAGCCATGTTTTGGGCCAGAAAATCGGGCCCAAAACACAATTCTTTCAGTCCGGAAAGGGCTCTTCAGCTAAATTTGGTTTCAACAGACTTTTCATCCACTTTTGCTCCTCTGATTGGGTCAAGGCTTGGACCATTGGAAAGCTCTTTCCGAGCCGGTCATTTTGACATAAGGTAGACCCAATTCCGAGGTCTGAGTCCAAAGATACGGCCTTTGGAAGTTCTGCTGACTTTGTGTGCTGTTTCTGCCCGCGTTGACTTTGACTTTTCAGCTTTGATCGGGCTTTAGAAAGGCTTTGTCTTCTTGAATCTTGGCCTTTAATCATAGAACTCCTTAACAACCAACCATTTCTCCTTTATCTCATCAAAGTGGCACATTTCTGCACATAATTGACTTTGAAGCCTGAAATACATACAAACACGTAATCAGTATTAACTCTTACTTATTACTCACATAATTGGTCTAAAAGTATTATTATTAAGGGTTAAAACTATAGTTTTTGGCTTTTATCAGGTACCATAAGTGAGAGTGAAAGGTGATTCTCCAGTCGAACGTCGAGGAGTTGTTCGGTAGGTCCAAAGTACTTTAGGCAACTCCTTAACCCACAATCCGCTTCTCTCCATGAGTTTCCGTTTCAAATTATCCAAAATAATGTGGTTAGAGGCTTCCGCCTGACCTTTACCTTGAGAATATCTAGGAGAAGAGAAAAGTTGCACAATGCCCCAATCTTGGCAAAAAGCGTGTGTTTTGGTGCTCTGGAATTGTGTCCCATTATCAGAAAGAATGACTTTAGGTAATCCAAACTGACAAATGATATTGTTCCAGATGAACTTTGTGACATCAACTTCCCTGATATTCACTAAAGGAACTGCCTCTATCCATTTAGTAAAATAATATGTTGCAACTAAAAGGAACTTCATGTTGCCAGGAGCTATAGGTAGAGGACCAACAATGTCCATTCCCCATTGAGCGAATGGCCACGGAGATGCCAGAGGATGGAGCTCTTCGGCTGGAACATGGATGTAGTTAGCATGTCTTTGGCAAGCATCACACTTCCGAACATAAGCGTCTGCATCTTTAAGCATATAAGGCCAAAAGTGCCCCTGTCGGAGTATCTTGAGTACCAAAGATCTGCCCCCAGCATGATTTCCACATTCGCCCAAGTGTATCTCTTCAAGTAGAGTATGAGCCTCGGCATGAGTAACACAACACAGGTGAGGTCCTAAGTAAGACTTCTTGTACAAGTTGTCACCAACAAGTAAATAACGTCCCACTTTGGCTAACAACTTCTGTGCTTCTGTCTTCTTTGCCGAAAGAGTGCCATCTAAAAGATAAGAAAGATAAGGATCCATCCAGGTCCCCACTGGAGCTTGCAAAATTGGAGCCACAAGACAAACTAATTCTCTTTCAATACTAGGCGCTGACTAATATTCGACGGGAATGGAATGAGCTTCGATATCCCCAAGCAAAGAAGCTAAGTAGGCAAGTGAATCGGCATGCCTGTTGTCCAACCTAGGCAAATTTATGAAATTTAGATCTACAAAATGAGAAGTAAGAGATCTAACCAACTCCAAATATTGAGCCATACGAAGGTCTCGAGCTTCGTAACCACCCTCAATCTGTTGTACAACTAATTGAAAGTTGTTGAATACTGTGAGATGTCGTACTCCTAAGTTTAATGCCATAGACAAACCCCGCTAGCATAGCTTCGTACTCAATTTCGTTGTTAGATGCCTTGAACCCCAAATGCACTGATTTTTCTAACTTAGTGTTATATGGAGTCAAGAGTACCGCACCAATACCTGCTCCTTGGTCATTAGAAGATCCATCTACGAACAACTTCCAACCTGGGATATGACTCCAAGGTCGAACTTGACTATAAGGAAGTGAGTTAGGTTCCTCTAACTCCATAAAAGCAGGAGGTGACTTTTCCAAATCTGCTACCATTGTCGAGGCTGAGGAATCTAGAGGAAAATCGATCAAGAACTCAGCCAAAGCTTGCCCCTTCTCAGAAATTCTCGGCACATAAATAATGTCAAATTCCCCTAATTGAATGGACCATTTGAAGAGATGTTCGGCCCTATCTAGTCTTGCCAAGACCGACTTCAAAGGATACTCAGTGATGACTCTGATGGTGTGAGCTTGGAAGTATGGTTGTAGCTTCTCAGCAGCAAAGATTAGAGCTAGAGCTATTCTCTCAATCTTCAGATATCGTGTTTCGGCATCCAGGAGGGCTCTACTAACAAAGTAGAGAGGCTTTTCGATATTCCTCTCATCAATTTGTACTAATACGGCGTTGATACCATGCTCGGAAGAGACCAAGTATAACCCTAAAACGTCTCCTTGCTTCGGTGTAGTGAGCACAGGAGGGGAGGACAAATAATTTTTTAGGTCCTTAAAAGCCATCTCACATTCGTCGGTCCAATCAAAGCGTATATTCTTCCTTAGTAACTTGTACAGAACCTGACACTTATCCGAACTTCTACTAATGAACCTGTTAAGTGCGGCAAGATGCCGAGTCAACCGTTATACCTCTTTCGGAGACCTTGGAGAAGGCATATCAAGAATAGCTTTGATCTGGTCCGGGTTAGCTTCAATTCCACGTTTAGTAACCAGATGTCCTAAGAATTTCCCGGAGGTAACACCAAAGGTACATTTAGCTGGGTTAAGTTTCATCGGATACTTCCTCAGGATCTGGAAAGACGCACGAAGGTGTGCAAGATAATCAGACTTCTGTTTACTTTTGATCGGGAGGTCGTCGACATAGACTTCGACAAAATCACCAATATGATCTTTGAACATCATTGTGACTAAGCGTTGGTACATTGCCCCTGCATTCTTTAAACCAAAAGGCATAACCCGATAACAATATGTTCCCTGTGCCATGATGAAAGTAGTATGCTCTTGATCAGGAGGGTACATGAGTATCTGGTTGTAACCCAAAAAGTCGTCACAGAAAGAGAAAATCTCATGTCCTGTAGTGGCATCGACCAATGTGTCAATACGAGGAAGAGGAAAACAATCCTTCTTACAGTGCTTATTCACATCCGTATAATCGACACACGTTCGCCAGTTCCCATTATTTTTCTTGACAGCGACAACGTTAGAGATCCAAGTGGGGTATGTGATCTTTCGTATGTACTTAGCCTTAACCAATTTATCCACCTCTTTGTCGATAGCCTCAGTATGTTCGGGACCCATCTTTCTGAGTTTCTACTTAACTGGCATGACGTTTGGATCCAAATTGAGCTTATGGTAGGCTATGGAGGGATCAATTCCAGGCATATCCTCATAACTCCAAGCAAATACATCTCAGAATTCTTGTAAGAAATTTATCAATTCTTCTCTAGTCTTCGGGTCCAACATGGTGCCAATTAAGACAAGTCGAGGTTCGGAACCATCTCCTATGTCGACTTCATCAACTGATTCCAATGTTGGTGGAGTCCTCCTCTCATCCGGCCCTATAGAATCTAATGGAATTACATCCAAAGGTGCCAACACTATGTCTTGAGAGGGAGACTCGTTCTGTAATTGCTATTTGGTGGTGCGAACTGCTGATGTTATTGGGCGGTTTGAACCATTTTTAGAAGAGCTGCGTAGCATCGCTTGGAAGCTTGTTGATCTCCTTTGATCACCACGATATTGCCTTTGAGAGGGAACTTCAAGGTTTGGTGATAAGTACTTGGAACCGCTTTCAAGCGATGAAGGCAACTCCTACCAAGAATAGTATTATATTAAGTAACTCTCCACGACAATCGTGAAGTTGACATTTGAGGCGGCGTCGGCGGCTTTATTGTCAATTCAATCTCTCCTTGCATCGGACATGTCACCATTAAACCCATACAAAGAAGATTTCACGGGACATTCTAGAATTGGCATTTGTTTGAAAGCATGATAGTAAAGTATATCTGCAGAACTCCCAGGGTCAATGAGGATCCTGTGCATATCACACCCAGCAACTTCTAAGGACAGAACCAATGCATCCGAGTGTGGAAAGAAACTTTAGCGTCTTCATCAGTGAAAACAACTGCGGAGTTGGATTCCTTGGTCGGTTTGGAAGTGACATTGTTAATGATTCGCAAATGCTTCGCATGTTTTTCCTGGTACCTTTGCCCTCTACTAAACTCTTCAAATGGGCGTTTAGAATTGCCCCCAACGATCGTGTGAGTCATTACCTTATCCATTCTTGTCTCTGCATTGTGTACATTGGTGTCAGGAATTACTGCAGTATTCTGAATTGGAGTACCCTTATATTCATCTAGTAAACCTCAGTCTACAAGATCCTGAATTCCATGTTTAAGAGACCTACAATTCTTAGTTCCATGACCGGCCTGTTTATGGAACTTACAGTACACGTTAGTATTCCTAGCTCCAATAGCACCGGGCTTCATCTTTGGATGAGTTAAAGTGGTAAGTATTCCTAGCTCCAATAGCACCGATCTGTTCTTGTTCTTGATGGCGTCGAAGATGTCCTCGTAAGGATGAGTTAAAGTGGTAAAGTCCCTTTCCAGCAGGGGTAGTTGGTCACTTCCTGACGTGTCACTAATCTTTTGCCTCTTGGACTTATCTTGATAGGAATTCTTGTCGACTGACTTGTGCTCCGATTGTGGTTCCTCAGACTTCCTATCATCATAATGACTAGTAGAGCTCCTACCAACAGGAGCGGAGGTGACACTGGTTATCACTCTTTTATGAGAAGAGTCCCTATCCAATTGGTCTTCTTCCAGTTCCGCATATTTATCAATCCGAGCCTACAACTCTATCATGTTCGTAGGCTTCTTTTTCTTTAAAGACGTGTATAGACCAGAAATGGGATCTAATCCCTTTCTAAATGCCACAATGGCGAGGGTCTCATCAATGTTGTCAACATGCAATTGAACCTCGTTAAATCTTTTGGTGAAATCCCTTATATGTGATAAAAGGATAAAATGAATAGTCTACCTACGAAATGAACGATGAACTAAAAACGTAAGTAAACTAAAACTATCTTATGATGCTTATATTTATCAAAGTTTTCTCTACTCTCAATCCTATGAGATATAGTGGAGTAGAAAGTTCGTTCCACTCCTAGTGCTCTAGCATGGAATGTTTTCTAATCTAATTAGTCGGTCTTAAGTCAATGAGAGCTTTACGAAGGTGATATACTACGATACTTATTGAATTTGATTACTTGAATTTAACTACGAATGCTATGGAAATATGATTGTGCTTGAATCTAGATAAAGGATTAGAGGGGAATTGAATCCACCTCGAATCCAACTTAATAGCCTAACATAGATTCTTGTATCTCGATTCTTACGTTCTTACGACAAGAAATTCGAGTTCTAATCCCTAGTGTTCATGGCATTTCTACCGAGTACTAACTAGCATGTGAGGTCGTCCACCCATTCTCATGGCGAATCACGACCTTCTAGATTGGAATAGATTCTACAATGTTTCTACACTATACCACTAAGTTTTCATCAAGGCTTCATCAACCCCTCTAATGGAGGTTTTAGCCTTGAGTCATCAAACCATCATTTCCCATTTCATTATAACTACACATCATATTAAAATTCTAACTTAACTAAATTAACTAACAATGGTTCAATCTATTTAAACTACGGAATGATAATCAATAAGAATTAAAATCAGATCTATAAATTGAAATAACACAAATCGAAATTGAGAAAGCAACTATTTTATTTATCTAATCAATCAAGAACAATGATTCAAAGAATTAATCTAAAACAAGAATTGAAAATGGAACTAAAGCTTAATTTAATTAATGAAAACAGATCTAGAATTATCTATAATATTTTAGGTCTAACTAGCTACCATTAACAAAGAGCTAAACTTTGGTTTTTATACTTTCAGATCCAAAAATCGTGCATGGGCTTGGAGCCATGTTTTGGGCGAAGAGAATCGGGGCCCAAAACCCAAGTCTTTCAAATCAAAAGGCCTCTTCAGCTGTAGTTGGCTTCCACAGACTTTTCATCCACTTCTGCTCCTCTGATTGGATCAAGACTTAAACCATTGGAAAGCTCTTTCCGAGCCGGTCGTTTTGACATAAGGTAGGCCCAATTCCGAGGTCTGAGTCCAAAGATACGGCTTTTGGAAGTTCTACTGACTTGTGTGCTGTTTCAGCCCGTGTCGACTTTTCAGCTTTTGACCGGGCTTTAGGAAGGCTTTATCTTTTTGAATCTTGGCCTTTAATCACGGAACTCCTTAGTAACCGACCTTTTCTCCTTTATCTCACTAAAGTGGCACATTTTTGCACATAATGGACTTTGAAGCCTGAAATGCATAAAAACACGTGTCGGTGTTAACTCTTAATTATTACTCACATAATTGGTCCAAAAGTATGACTGTTAAAGGGTTAAAACTACAGTTTTGGGCTCTTATCAAACCACCCCAAACAGCATTTTGCTTGTCCTCAAGCAAAGATGAGAAATTAAAATAAGTGACCAAAAATGGAGTTCTATCTACTCGTTTCAGCGAGTGCGATTGCATTGACCCTATGCTTGATAATGCCTTAAACCACTAGGAATTCCCTAGTGGGCCGAGTTATACCCTCGTGAGAGTTTTCGAGTGAAGGTACTCACAAACTTCAACTATACTACAATGACTAAGAAATAAAACTATTGTTTCCTCATTCATATCCCAACTATCTATACATCTCACTAGCAAATGAATAAGAATAACCAAGTCAAAACCTAAGCTAATATATGCATAATAATCAATCATCTATGATACAAATATATATACTATGAGTAATACTATGAAATGCCTAGCGGGTTCATTTTCTGAAAACTTCGAATAAGCGTCCTTAAGTAGGTCCTCACATAAATGTCAAGACAAGAACCACTCTCGATTTTTCCACTCAAGTTTATTTACTCTAGTGTGTGCGGTGGGCACTTTTACCTTACAATCTCAATGACAACAAGGAAGCGGGGTCGATCAAACACATCTGCCACTTACTATATCACACTAACCTATTCCTAATTGAGCTAGAGGTCTTTATTAGGTGTTTGCGGGGATTAGGAGATGGTTTAAGAAGGAAGGAAATGGATATTCAAAAGGACAAGTCCGAGATAATAGAGTCTTCATATTATGTAACTTAGAAAACCTTGTTATTTTCTTTTGCTTCTATACTTTGTTTCCATCCTTAGCCATATTTTTCTTTTTTTTTCTTTTCTTTGGCTTTTGACTCCCTTTTATTCTATTTTTGGAGTTTTTATTTATTTCTATATATTTTTTTTTCTTTTCCTTGGATGGAAACTTCTTTACGAAGCAACTAACTAATTTTTGTTTACCACGAGGGTTTTCTCTTCTTCTTTCTTGATCATTCTATTCTCGGACTTATTCTAAATTGGGTAGGTTGATTTTTTTTTTTTTTTTTCTATTTTGTTTTTTTGTTTTGTAACGGGGTAAAGGAATTGTGGTTTATGGAAGGCTAAAGAAAGGCTCGGAGGGGCGACTAGCGGAAAATAATTCATAGGTTTGAATTTCTGGCTATATCGATCCAAAGAGGGCCTAAATTCTCGCTTAGGATATGGCATAGTGATCAAGCAAGTGGGCGTGTGATATCTCTATCCGATTTTACTTCTTCCTTGTGTCATTTCTCAAATGTTTAGCTCATATAAGGCTTTTAGGCTATATTCTCCACGGGATTTGTAGAATAAGTACTCTAGCCTAGATTTGAAACTTCTTGCTAACAATCATAGATACTCATGTAATATATTTATAGATAGATGCAAAGATTATTACCTATATATTAACCTAAGTTCTAGCAATTATTCTGATGCAAAAGCTACGTGAGACTTCTAGATTGTTAAGAGCATGGAGAAAGAAAACAATACCAATATTCCTAAGTTTATAGCATAACTTATTTATTTATATTTTTGATTTTTTTTTTTTTTTAAAAAAAATTTAACTAGAAAACAAATGCATATTATACATATTTATATCCTAACATATGCCTCAATTACACGTGTTTCTATGCCCCCCCCCCCCCCAAACAAGAATCATGCTTTATCCTCAAAGTATTGTAAATAAAGAGGGTAGGAAAAATACCATTGAAACGTGTGAAATTCAGGAACATCTGCAAAACAAAGTTAGAGCGTACTACTATAGGAAATAAAAACCGACTTAACTCTATCTGAAGTTCCACCCATTATGGGGTTAACAAAAATGAAATTGCTTGGGACATAAGCGGACACTAAAAAAAACTAAAAACTTACCTTATCTCCCGCTTAAGCATCCTCCTCCTCATTAAAGATATGAGGTTCTTCAAGATCCTGCCGATCCATTATAACTTGCCAAGCTTACCGCCATTTATCATCTACTAATGCTAACTGTTAAGTGTTATTATGTCCGATGGGATGTGCGGGCGACCAAATGAAGATTTTGCCATCCCGCCAAGTCATTATTCGCGAATGAGCGAACCACCCTATTGGTTGGTCTCATGACTTCAAACCTTTTCCAATCTATGAATTGTGCACGAGAATACGGGTAAACAACTACGCGATGATCGCGCTTACCAACACGGGCATAAGAAGATACTTACGCCTCATGGTTTGGGCTCTCTTAAGACTAGTGACCAAAACTTCGGGGAATGTCATAGTGGCGGCGTCCCCTCCGGCTAAAGCAAGGAAAATGTCACCAGCGATGATTGTTTGCAGAAGTGAACTGCCATTCTCCCAAAATATTCATCAGGATAAATAACATGGTGGTGCCTACGTTTAAGGAAAGGCTACCAAGGGCAATGCTATATCGCCCCTGGTCCATTACTCGAAATACCCTTCCCCCATAATAATCATGGAAATATGTATAATCATAAAGATATGCATTATCGGTCATATATGCCCATGTGTGAGCAGGATCGGTATTGGTATTCCTAAAACTAAAGGCGACCAATTTTTTTGAATTCATGTCGCGTGTCATCGACTACTGACGGAGAATTCTTGATCTCCATCGATTACAATAGAATTTAACGTGGTCATAGAAATAAGCAAGTAAGTTGTGGTGAATATGACTCATCATCACTTACCGATAGATGGCGCCATCCTAATCTTGCGGGGATCGTGGCCGGAACCGGTGTCCATAGGTCCGGTGCCCAACACATCTTCGAAAAGACTGTTAGGGTATGACTATAAGAGATGTCATCACAATAACTCTTTGAACAGTTCCACAAAATCCTGGAATGACCGTCTGAAAATTGGAAATTTCCGCGTTTCCAGAAAACCAGTAGCTTCGTGTAGAAGCGGTCGGCGCTTCTTGTAAATCGCGATTATAGTGTTATGGAATTGGTCGCGCTTGGTATAAAAAGCGTGGTCGCTCTAGGTCGATAGCTGAGGGCTGGTCGCTCGAAGATGAGGCGGTCGCGCTCGACAAAATTCTTCAAAAAAAGTAAAGGCGCAGCGCGCCTCGACAAAGCGCAGGCTGGCTCGTAATGTATTGAAACCGGAGTTTAGATGAAAAAAAGTAAAACTTGGAGTGGATGGTGCGGGATGATGGTGGAATGTATTGTGGTTTGTTAGTGTAGAAAGAAGGGAGTTTAAATAGGTTATGAGCTTCTAAAACGAATCGGGAAGTTCCCTATTTGTTTGAAGGCAATTTCGAAAATAGGAAAATTCCCAAAAACCAAAAACGGAAACAAGCCATTTTCATGATTTCCTAAAAATCACGGTATCTTTCATCTTTGGATTTAGAATAGTAACTTCTAAACTCCCCTAGATTTTATGCTACCACCACACAAGTCATAGATTTGCCGATATCGGCCAAATTATCAACCTTTCCTCCAAGACAACGTAACATATACATGATCATATAACGACTTATGCTCGGTCTAAATATTTCCACCCCCAACCAAGTCGGGAAGGTGGGATAAATGATAAAACAAGCAGTACTCAAAAATAACCCATTATATTAAAAATAAAATAAAATATAAATCCAAACAACATTAAATAAACACATTACTATTTAAATTTAACTACTGAATTAAAATCCTTCTAATAAAACGAAATTATGAAATAACAGCGAACTCCAACTGGGGTGAGCACCTTGTTTTGTGATGATGATGGACCCTGAGATGGAGATTGGCTCTGGGATGGAGAATGGCTTGAACCATCTGGTTCGGCGACGGCGCTCATGCACTGTCGGACTCGGTGAAACAGAGTCCTCCCACGGGTGGCGTCGTCGTAGCATCTCTATTCGGAACAAGCGTTGGGCTTCCATCTCGATCGAGTCTGCATCGATCTTTGGGTTTGTTGTTCCTGGTGGATAGTCTCTATGTTATACAAGATATCGTCCAGAACCCCTTCGAGCATTTCAAATCTCCTCTGAAGGTTCCCTTGCTTCTTTTGAACTACTATCTGTCTATTTCGGATATCACCACAAATACCATAAACGCACCGCAAGGCAGTTTGCAACACTTGCATGCGTTCTACATTAGAATTACACTTCTCTAATGCATCTTCATCCCTCCATGTCATATCTTCCCTTTCATCCTCCGATTCATCCATTTTTTCTTCAGACAACGGCCAAGTCTCTTGGATGCAATCCGTATAGATACTTTCATTAGAATGCAACTTGATCTTAATAGGAGCAGATCTTGCGGCGACTCTAAAAGGAGAGCATGATCTTAGTGATCAATACGGAAGAAGGCTAAACTCTTCCCCCTCCTCGAATCACATTAAACATTAAATCAAGGATGCAGAAATTATACTTCTTTGTTTGCAAAATCCGGAGAATGTCGCGGACATTCGAGGCCGATATCAGCGACTTTGTCTTTCAGGGGCGTTCCTACCAATCCAGCGAGCTCTGACCCGGTTGATTGGTTCTCGAGGTGATGCGGCGGACGAATGGGATGTCGGATTGTATTCACCCTCCACGACGGTATCAGCTTCATCAAAGCGGGAACTCCGGTATCTTGGGGTTCCCGAATTGTCGTTACTAGGTTGCTTTCAAAGCGTAATTCCTAACAGTTCGACTAACAACCCGGCGTAACTTCTCTCAGCGTTCCTCCTAACTTTATGAAAATCCTATCCCTTTCCAATTCTCGCTTTTTATAAAACTGTTCTACCAAATCATAGTGATAGAACTCCTCGGTTGAGTACCACAAATCCGTTCAATGTCTCTTGAACATCTCCGGCGTCATAAAATGGCGTGAAACCGTCGAAGCAAATGCGTTTTTCGGCAAAAATTCGTCGTAAGCGCCATTGAAATTTCTTAGACTACTAATGGTTTTGTAGACTGTGGGGGGGGAAGAGTTTGAAGAAAACTACTAAAAAAGCGTTGGTGGTGGTGGCGCCATTGAAATTGGGTGTTTAGACTGATTGTTTAGAGAAGATGGATATAGGTGTAGTTAGGTTTTATATATATATATATATATATATATATATATATATATATATATATATATATATATATATATATATATTTTTTTTTTTATTTTGGTTTCCAAAACTTGTAACCGGGCGGTTTGGGATTGAAGTGGAAACACTATCGTGTGGGTTGGGAAGGAAGGAGACGCGTGGCGTCGCGTCGCGGTTTGGGCCCAAGCCCGGTTTTGAATGCGAAATTTTCCGATTTTTTGCGCAATTTCAAACTCAATTTGCCGCCTTCAATTCTTGGCCCGATTTTGGTGAATGAGTTATGGAAATGATCAGTAGAGAATTTCCAATCCAATGATCCATAAAACACTCAATTCCAACCATGGGTGACGTATAAGAGGGTGGAAGAACGCCTCGAAGTGCGTGTGTGACGTAAGTTATGCGAACGAAGGAAATCTAAGTTTAGATTACGTCAACCCAATTGAACTAATGGGCCTAAACAAAACCAATGGAAAGTTCGAGCAATCGATGGAAAGATCGATTTGCCCACCCCCAAACAAATTTTTAAACACAAAATTTGTTTTTACAACGTCGTCGTTTAAAGTCGATTCCCAAGACTTGTTGGATTGCTATTTCTATGATTTGAAGAATTTTAATTTTATTTTTATTTGTTTATTATAAGAAACACGAAAAATAATAAATACATAATTCACTCCATAGAGGAACATGACTCCAAAATCGAGAAAACATGCAAAAGTGGAAAACGTGAATTATGTGAACTGTGGACTTAGGATCCGGTACTTACAGCCACACACTCCATAGGGAGGGCCCGGTTACCTGAATGGTGCACTTATCAGTATATGGAAATGAAAGTAAGTACACCAAATGTCAAGGGTCGATCCTCATAGGCGGTGTCTGTAAAAGGACTTCCTCTACATCGAGGGGACGAAGTTCATGAAAATGTTTTAACCGTTGACCATTAACTTGAAAGGTACTTTGTTGTCATTTGGATTTACCAAGGTAATTGCCCGTAAAGGGGTGACTTGATAACTAGAAAAAGGGCCATACCAACGGGTTTTTAGTTTGCCTGGGAAAACATGTAGACGAGAGTTGTAAAGCAAAACCTTTTGACCGACCACAAACTCTTTGTGCAAGATATGCTTATCATGAACACGTTTCATGTTAGCTTTATAATCCTTCGCGAGATCGTACGAATCGCTACAGATTTCTTCAAGCTCATTCAATTGCAACTTGCATTTGACACCTGCCTCATCAATATTGAAGTTAAGGCTTTTTATAGCCCACAGAGCATGGTGCTCTAATTCAACGGGCAAATGACATGGTTTCCCAAATACAAGTCTAAAGGGAGACATACCTATAGGAGTTTTGAAAGCAGTTCTATATGCCCATAAGGCATCCGATAGACGCTTTGACCAGTCTTTCCTATCAGGGTTTACAGTTGTTTCTAAAATCTTTTTGATTTCCCTATTAGAAACTTCTACTTGTCCGCTAGTTTGTGGATGATAAGGAGTTGCTACTTTGTGTGTAACTCCATACTTTTTCACAAGGGATGCAACAACTCTGTTGCAAAAATGTGTTCCACCATCACTAATGATGGCTTTAGGAATGCCAAACCGACAAAAAATATATTCTTTAATAAAAATACAATGGTCTTATGGTCATTTGCTACGGCAAGCTAGGGCCTCTATCCATTTTGACACGTAGTCCACGGCAACTATAATATAAATGAAACCGTGGGAAACCGGGAAAGGACCCATGAAATCAATGCCCCAAACGTCGAAAATTTCAACTATCAAGATTGGATTTAATGGCATCATATTACGCCGTGATTAAGCCCAAGTTGTTGGAAAGCGAATACACGTCTTGCAATGCACTTGGGCATCCTTAAAAAGGGTAGGCCAATAAAATCCACATTGAAGAACTTTTTAGCGGCTGTTTTCATCCCACTAAAATGGCCACCACACTCTTTGTCATGGCATAACGATAGAACTTCATTGTATTCCCACGGGGAATACAACGACGAATAAATCGATCCGCACAATACTTAAAAAGGTAGGGCTCATTCAAGAGTATAACTTAACTTTCGGCCAAAACTTTTTACGTTCATTCCTTGACCAATTATAAGGCATAACATCAGCCGCTAGAAAATTTACAATGTCAGATACCATGGTCTTTGAAAAAATGGCATCTGAGATGCTCATCGGGAAAAGAGTCCGGTATGGACTCGAATCGATCGATCGTCGTTTGTGAGTCTAGATAAGTGGTCGGCAACACGTTTTCGACCCCCTCTTTTTGTCCTTTATTTCTAATGTGAACTCTTGGGGAGAAGGATCCATCGGATTAATCTCGCTTAGCATCCTTCTTTGCAAGAAGGTACTTAAGGTCTGCATGGTCCGGTGTAAACTAAAGTTTTAGAACCAACCAAATAAGGGCCGAAACTTATCTAAAGCATAAATGGCGGCTAAGAATTCTTTTTCTATAGTTGAATAATTTCGTTGAGCATCGTTTAATGTTTTACTAGCATAATAAAATGACGATAGACTTATTATCTAGTTTTTGTCCCAAGGCGCACCAATTTGCATAATCACTAGCATCACACATGAGTTTGAAAGGTTTAGACCAATCGGGGGTATAATAATTGGTGCGAGAGAGGTTAGGGGCGACTTTTAAAGTTTCAAAAGCCACGCTTTACGGTTAAAATTAAAATCAAAGATTGCATCTTTCAAAAGCAGATTAGTTAAAGGCCTAGCTATTTTCGAGAAGTCTTTAATAAATCGCCTATAAAACCTGCATGGCCTAGAAAGGCTCTAATATCACGGACGGACAGTCCGTGGTTTTAGGTAGCATCGCTATCTTATCTAGTTTGGCCTTATCTGCTTCGATGCCATCACTAGATACAATGTGACCTAGTACTATGCCCTTTTCACCATGAAATGACACTTTTCCCGGTTTAAAGCGAGGCTCTTTTCTTCACACCTTGTCAAAACCTTAGGCAGGTTAGACAAAGCGATCGTGAAGGAGTCTCCATAGATAGAAAAATCATCCATGAAAACTTCCATAAAAGCTCTACCATGTCACTAAATATATGAAGCATACACCATTTGGAAGGTTCGGGGAGCATTACAAAGGCCAAAAGGCATTCGTTTATAGGCATACGTTACAAAAGGACATGTGAAGGTAGTCTTTTCTTGGTCATCAATATCAATAATAATCTGAAAATAGCACGAGTAGCCATCCGAGAAAACAATAAAAAGCATGACCCAGCTAGGCGTTCGAGCATTTGATCTATAAAGGGTAAAGGAAAGTGATCCTTTCGTGTCATAGCATTTAAACGTCTATAATCAATCTGAGATCCTCCATTTCATAGGACCTTGTGCGACAACATAGTCACCTTTTTCGTTCACGAACCATGGTAACTCGATTTTTAGGAACTACATGAATGGGGCTTACCCATTCGCTATCGAAGATGGGGTATATGATACCCGATCGAAAGTGTCGTAAAGACTTCTTCCCTAACCACCTCTTTCATGGCGGGGGTTCAAAGCGATGCCGAGGTTAGCGAGAAGTCTTGGCGTTATCCTCAAATGGATACGATGAGTGCAAACATTAGGGTCAATTCCCTTAATGTCAGCTAGGGACCAACCAATCGCAGACCGATGTTCCCTAATCACCCGGATTAAACGTGTCTCTTCATCCATAGATAACAGAGAAGATATAATTATCGGATGACTACCATCCGGATCGAGTTGAATATATTTTAACTCTGGGGGAAGGGGTTTAAGCACTGGGGTGGGAGGAAAATTAATAGATGTTTCGTCGGGGTCCTCATTTTGCATAATGAATACTTGCTTAGGTAGCAAGTCTTCATACTCAATATGTGGAGCAACCGAAATGTCTACAATTGGTGTGGACTCAAGGATGGTGTTGACTTCCTCTAAGTAGGAGTCATTTACAAAATCTGACTTTCCAAAAGAAAGGAATTTGTACATATTGTTTTCAAGAAACGTGTTGTTAAAATAATCTTGAGCTAAGCTCTCGATCATGCTAACCTCCCCATCTATAGGCGAATCGGTAAGCTTGTTTCATCATTTTAAAACATTTACCTCAACCGTGAGATGGCCAAAAATAAGGACATCTTACCATCGCGGCAATTAATAAGTCGTTGGCGGTTGCTAAAAGAAACCCTAAGATGATCGGTCTGAGAGTCATTAGCGACTTACGTATCGAGGATAACAAAATCCAGCGGGATAGTAGAAATCTGAACCTTAACAAGCACGTTTTCCACTACACCCTTAGGATACTTAATAGACACGTCCCACTAATTGCAACGTTATTTTTGTAGGTTGCATTTTCTCGTAGACCTATTTGTTTATACAAGTATCACGGGAGTAAGTTAACACTTTCGCCCCGTGTCTAATAAAGCGATTCGTCGCGTGTGGGAATCTCCTAAGGTGCATTTTGATGGGGCGACCGGGTCCTTGTACTTAACAATTCCATTATTTTCGATAAAGTTGGGAATTGTTCGGTTAAAAAGCGTCTTTAGGTATGTTAGTCTTACGCCTAGTAGTGCACAACTCTTTAAGAAACTTAAGCGTGATTAGGTAGCTTTTTAATAGCCGAGAAAAGGAAGGTTTATCGTTAGATTTTTGAAAACGTTCCTAATCTCCTCGAAGTTGGTATCCCCGGTTAGCATGGCTAATTTTTTAGGGAATGGTGGTTTAAGCTCTATATTTAGCGTATGGCTCGACTTGATGTGTAACCTTGGCTTTTCTGTTTCTTAGGTTGTGGTTTAACCGGGTACCTCTACGGTGGTAGGTTCTTAGGTTTCTGGCCCCGATTATCTAGTTCGATATCCGGTGTAGAATGTACTGATGGGGTAACTATAGGCATAGTTACTTTGTTATCAACCACCTTTCGAGGCGGAGAGTGGTGATGGCATTCAGTCACCTACTATTGTCGTTTCCGTACTAGTATTACCGTTTACCTCAAAGGCTGTGTTTGTTGTTTTAGGGTTTGGTATCGCTTGTCACGGAAACACGCCTTTTGGTTGGGCTTTCTCTTGGGCTAAGCTTGTTGTATGCCCGATTTATGGATTGTAATATATGTTGGTTTGATTGAGTCATTGATTGGAAAAGTTGTTGGGTAACCTGTATAAAGGCGTCGATACTATCTCACGTTGATTATTTATGGGTGGGTTTTGATAGTTACTATTGTTAACCAGAACGATACCTCTATTGGTATTATAATTATTATAATTATTCGACATTGTGCTACACCTTGTCGTGGTGCGCTTGGTTGTTATAATTATTATAATTTCCCGACCTTGTCCCCATCCTTACCTAGGTGGAGCTTGATTATAGTTGTTTGTTTGCCTAACATTTTGGTTATTAAACCCTAGAGTTGTAACTTGTTGATTGTTTAAGCCAACTAAAGTTGGGATGTTGTCTCCATGGGGCATTAGGAATAGGATAGTTATTAATGGAGAAAACACTATCTTGCTCTAATTGTTGTTGTTCATAGGCGAGAGGACAATAGAGTCGTGGTGCTTCGGGGACTCAAACAGAAATTACATGGGTTGGAGTTGGCATTCATGACGGGAATATGCTTTTGTTGAATAGAAATATCCTCTACTTTTTTAGTTAGAGATTCGATTAAATTTTTAAGTTCTGGGTCGGGTTTCATCTCAAACATACCGCGCCTTAAGCTGTTGAAGAAGAACTAGCGGGAGGGGGGATATCATCACCCCCCAATTGTTATTGCGTTTAGTTTGTTCTTCTAAAAATTTATAAGCCTCTGAGGCTCCTTTACTTAGGAAACTACCCCCATTCATTATGTCAAGGACTTCTTTATGGTGATGTTGAAGTCCTTTGAAAAAGGCACGAACTAACGTGTCTTTTGCTAGGTTATGGTGTGGACACTCTATTAGCAGATCGGTGAAACGATTCCAAGCCTCAGAAAATGATTCATGAGGGTTCTGTCGGAAGAAATGAATCTTGGAAAGCATTTCATCCGTTTTAGGGGTGGGTAAAATGTTCCATAAATAGTGAACAAGTTTAGCCCACGAGTCCCTGAAGTTAGCGCTTGGGCGTTAACCAATTTGCCTTATCGGCTAAGGTGAAGGGAAATACCCCGGTTTAATTTGTTCGCACCAACCGTAGGATGATGGAATGTTGTAAGGACTTGTTCAATCCTACGCATGTGTTGGTAAGGGTTTTCATGGCCTAAACCATGGAAAACGGGTAACAAATTAAATATGTTTGTGGGGATTCGAAAATCCCCCACTGGGTCTGCTAGAACGATGCAAGATTTAGGGGCTATCATTCAAAGCTTTGTAGAAGTCGGAGAGAGGAGTCTTTCTTTCTTCACCCATTATGTCAGGTATGGTTGGTGGAATAGTAGTTAGAGGTGTTATGATTGGTATACTCGATATGTTTGTTTGTTGACGGTTATTTACGTTCGGTGTTTTTCTCCGACCAGACCTTAATCTCATGCAAGTCTAAGTCTAAACACGAAAACAACCCAAACAATCTTGATATATTAGTATGAACCTCTGGCGGAGATGCGAGGTATGGAAGAAAGGAATACCGAAAGCGTCCTTGCTTAAGCTTATGAATAAGCGTCTTGTTTACACGTGTTGGTGTAAATAACAAGTTAGAACACTTGAAAAACTTAAAAATCGGGTTGAAACAAACTCGTAGAAATCCGCATAAAATTTTGCTTAGTAGCAGAGTGTTTCGGAAGCGCGGTCGGCTCCTAGTCCAAAGACGTGAGCGCGGGTCGCGCTTGGTAAGAGGGGGAATCAAGCTCGAAGTCCGATAAGTGAGGCGGTCGCTCATAGTCCGGACTACTGGTAGCGGTAGCGATCACGCTCCGTGTAATTTTTTACGGAATTTTTTTCAACGCTGAAACGAATAACCACAGTATGAATCAAACAAGGGTGGGTGGGTTTAATGGGACTTAAAAATGACTAATTCTACTATGAAAACAATGCTAAAGTGCAACTAAGATGGCAGCGGCGCCATTTGATAAAAGGATAAAATGAATAGTCTACCTACGAAATGAACGATGAACTCAAAACGTAAGTAAACTAAAACTATCTTATGATGCTTATATTTATCAAAGTTTTCTCTACTCTCAATCCTATGAGATATAGTGGAGTAGAAAGTTCGTTCCACTCCTAGTGCTCTAGCATGGAATGTTTTCTAATCTAATTAGTCGGTCTTAAGTCAATGAGAGCTTTACGAAGGTGATATACTACGATACTTACTGAATTTGATTACTTGAATTTAACTACGAATGCTATGGAAATATGATTGTGCTTGAATCTAGATAAGGGATTAGAGGGAATTGAATCCACCTCGAATCCAACTTAATAGCCTAACATAGATTCTTGTATCTCGATTCTTACGTTCTCTACGGCAAGAAATTCGAAGTTCTAATCCCTAGTGTTCATGGCATTTCTACCGAAGTACTAACTAGCATGTGAGGTCGCCCACCCATTCTCATGGCTTAATCACGACCTTCTAGATTGGAATAGATTCTACAATGTTTCTACACTATACCACTAAGTTTTCATCAAGGGTTCATCAACCCCTCTAATGGAGGTTTTAGCCTTGAGTCATCAAACCATCATTTCCCATTTCATTATAACTACACATCATATTAAAATTCTAACTTAACTAAATTAACTAACAATGGTTCAATCTATTTAAACTACGGAATGATAATCAACAAGAATTAAAATCAGATCTATAAATTGAAATAACACAAATCGAAATTGAGAAAGCAACTATTTTATTTATCTAATCAATCAAGAACAATGATTCAAAGACTTAATCTAAAACAAGAATTGAAAATGGAACTAAAGCTTAATTTAATTAATGAAAACAGATCTAGAATTATCTATAATATTTTAGGTCTAACTAGCTACCATTAACAAAGAGCTAAACTTTGGTTTTTATACTTTCAGATCCAAAAATCATGCATGGGCTTGGAGCCATGTTTTGGGCCAGAGAATCAGGCCCAAAACCCAATTCTTTCAGTCCAAAAAGGCCTCTTCAGCTGCAGTTGGCTTCCACAGACTTTTCGTCCACTTCTGCTCCTCTGATTGGGTCAAGGCTTAGACCATTGGAAAGCTCTTTCCGAGCCGGTCGTTTTGACATAAGGTAGGCCTAATTCCGAGGTCTGAGTCCAAAGATACGGCTTTCGGAAGTTCTGCTGACTTGTGTGCTGTTTCAGCCCATGTCGACTTTTCAGCTTTTGACCGGGCTTTAGGAAGACTTTATCTTCTTGAATCTTGGCCTTTAATCACGGAACTCCTTAGTAACCGACCTTTTCTCCTTTATCTCACTAAAGTGGCACATTTCTGCACATAATGGACTTTGAAGCCTGAAATGCATAAAAACACGTAATCAGTGTTAACTCTTAATTATTACTCACATAATTGGTCCAAAAGTATGACTGTTAAAGGGTTAAAACTACAGTTTTGAGCTCTTATCAATCTGCTCATCCTTTCGGATTTTCATGTCAAATAGTGCATCAGCGATTTTAATGTAAGGTCGGTTGCAACTGAATTTTGCAATGAAATTGATGGATAGCACCTTAAACTCATGAATGCTGCCCCTGGGTAGCTTCATGTAATAGATGAGTGCCGAGTTTGTCAAACTTGAAGCAAAATACCGGCACAAATAATGATCTTTCTTAGAAAAACCCACCATTGCTTGACGATAACCGAGCACATGAGAAACCGGATCTCCTTTGCTATTAAATTTAGAGAACTTCGGTGGTTTATAATCATGGGGGATGTATCCACTCATAACATGCCATGAAAAAGGAGTTCCAATGTCACCCTGGATTGCTGACCGAACAACTGACTCATCCATCTTGGTTGGTTTCGAACCTCGTAGTTCCTCTAGTATTTGCGCCTTGAGTTGTGCAAGAGTAGTCGGTTCATGAATTGGAGTTCTCTCGTTGTTGTACCTCGGACTTGGACTCTCATAGTTCTCATCTTGATGATAACGTGGTTCCGGTTCCCAAGATCGAGTGGAGGAGTTTGCAAAACTGGATTGGGGAACTAAGGGATTCCAAGGCAATGAAGGTTCCCTTGGAACTGAAAGTCTTCTTCATACCGAGGGTGACCTCAATAGTTGTGGATTTTGGGCAAACACATTCGGATGTCCATCCCTCGTACCTCGAGAACTTGAATACCAAGAGAAGTCAGTTCCGTGTGAACTCGAGTGTTGGGTTGGATCCAATTCCGGATTATAATCTGAATCTGGTTGGTCGCTATGATACCCAGCGAAGTAAGGGATATAATGTGTAGGGACGTAACCCTCACCAGGGTCGAGACTTGGTGGCCGGAACTACCCCCTCGCATTTCCATCAGTAGGCAACACTCTTGGAGGTGAACGACCCTCCTGTGTGCGGTAGTAGTTTTGTAAAAAACGCAAACGAGCCTCCTGTCGACCACGTTCGACCATCACAGCATCCATGATGGCTTGGTTGGTTATGGCAGATTGGGGAGTATCGTTGTTAGGCTCATCATCTTCACTCCCCTGTCCAAAACGACGATCTCCTCTACGTTCAGATTGTCTTTGAGAAGTAATATGTGGGTTATTGATCTCGTTATTCCCCTTATTACCTTGATTCGCATTGGCTCTTGTAGTAACCATGATTTTGAATCAAAGTGAAAATTTTTTTTAAAAGAACAACAAACCCAAGAAAAATTGGTGGGTAGGAGAACTTAGAACTGAAAAAATTTCGACCAAGAAATCAAATAAATTCTGTATAGTTCTCCCCACAGACGGCGCCAATTGTGTGATGATTTTTCCTAATCTAGAAATACAAATATTTTGTTGATGATCAAAGAACAATGAGAAGTATTGGATCAAGAAAAAGAAGAGATGTAAAAGATGATGAGTTGAACCACATTCTTTAATGACTGCCTACGTATCCTCTGAATAGGAATCAAACTCAAAGTGTAGTTCAGCTATTCTATTTATAAGAATAGATGAGGTTTCCCAATTAGTGTTTAACTAGGAGATCGTCTCTTGTCAAGTCTCATCTTGACGAATAGGTAAGGTTTCCCAATTAGTGTTTAACTAGGAGATCGTCTCTTGTTAAGTCTCATCTTGACTCTTCTAGAAGCCTCATGTTTCCCAAGTCAAATAGGTCTCCTTTATTGACTTAAACAATAGAAAAATATGTTTAGGTTCGGAGTAGTAGTTAGAACTCCGAGCCTAGCAGTTGAGTTTCGGATTTGGAGTTCATAGTTAGGAGTTGGTTATACGAACCTACTACTCCAGCTAGTTCCAAAACCTACAAACCTGCTCCGAACCTAGTAGGGGAGTTCCGGATTTGGAGTTCATAGTTAGGAGTTGGTTATACGAACCTACTACTCCAACTAGTTCCAAAGCCCACGAACCTCCTCTTCTTGCCTCACTTCCGAACCTATGAAGTGAGAGGATTTGGACTTGAAGTGTGTTCTAGTACTTTCTACCCACACTAAGACCATATCTGAGGCTTAAAAAGATGATGCCACGTGTTACATATCTATTTGCTAAAATATGCACACACAGTGTCCATACCCAAATATCAAAGACGTCCACGTAACAACATTTCTTTCTGAAGACTTGTCAAAAACGCGATAACCATCACAAGAACTACTACATTTAAAGTACATGTCCATTAGCGCGCTATTAGCGACAACATTATCCTTAATATCACTATTGATCATAATAACATGAGCTTGCTTCATTTTCTCAATAGTAGCAAGTGTAGCACAAACAAGAAAAACAGACGAAAATGTAAACTGGTCCGACGTAAAACCACTCATCTTGTTATAAAATCCCAGTCCCATTTCTTCAAGGCCCTTTTGTACATACCTTGATATCATTGCATTCCATGAAACCAAACTTCTTTATAGTATTCTATCAATTAAAATGTGAGCAGCTCTAGTTATCAAAACCCAAATTGTTTTTTATGGGTTTAGTTCGGGTCGGTTATCGGGTTATAGAAACACATTGACAGCCCTGATTTTCACCGTCATTTTGGGGGCCAAAAGCGTTCCGCATGTGTTTAACGCACCCAACTTTTGAAACATCTAATGGACATCTGATAGCACCAACACCTCCTCCTCTTTCTTCTCTAATGGTTGTCTCCCTCTCTCCTGAGGGATAAAGCCTCTTCGCCTCTCCTGCGGGCCATAGCAGCTACTCTCCCCTCCTCTTCAGATTTAAAAAAAAAAAAAAAAAACACCTAGATCTGATTTGTTTTAACTTTCTCTTGATCCATTTTTGGGTTTCCTCTTTCCACAAATCTTCTCCTCGACTTCTTTAGTGTCTCATTGATGTTGTGATGAAGAAAAAAAAAGAAAAAAAGGAACTTGGTTGTTTTTATGGGTTTTTCTAACCCATAGTGTGATCGGCATAGATCGTTTGGATCAAGAGCTGTGGTCTTTGGGGTTTATGGTTTCTACTTTGTGGAAAGCCACCCCCTTTTTGCAGGCTAGTTCCTTGTTGAAGATCCAAAACAAGTACGATCTCGGTTTCCTATTTCCAGTTTTATTAATGTGTTATTTGGTTGGCAGCATCAAGTCAGATATACATGGTTGGACATTTCTCATACGATGTCGGAGGTGTAATTAGATTCTTTTGCTTGTAACTGGTTGTGGTTGTCTTCAGTGTTGGTTGGGCAGGAGTGAGGTTCTTTCCATTTATCTTCTCTCTTTCCGGATTGTTGGTTTGGGGGGTTTTATGGTCAGGCCACCACCCCTTTGTAAGGTTCTTGGTGAGGCTCACCTTCTAGGTGTAGCTAATCTGCCGCTATTACAGAGTTTATTGCTTTGTGGTTTGGAGACTTTTGGGTCTTCGTCTTGGGAGAATCAGAACTCGTGGTTGATCAGTGCTGGAGCAACTCAGGTGGAGAAGAAGCATGGGTTGAAGATTTCAGATTCGTGTTGGTGTTGGGAGTTCAATGCAAGGGAATCTATCTCAAATATACTTGGATGTTTGTGTTTTTTCTTGCATTAGATTTACTGTTTCTTCCATGTATTTTTTATAGTTGTCTGTTCTGTAAATTACTATGTTTTGAATTAATGAAATGTAGAATTATCGAAAAAAAAAAAACGCACCCAACTTTTAAACGCTTATTATGGATGGGGACCTTCGAGAAAACAGTAAATTAATATTTGTGCGACACGTTGGATTGTGGGGCCCAAGAAACTGAATAGATTATCAAAACACACGCATTTCTTATAATTTTTTCAAACGCATCATGCTCTAGTAAACACTTGAATTAAAAAGTATATTTCCCCTTGCGAGATTGAATTTGGTTTTCATCGTTTCATTTGAGTAGTAGTCATCAATCATCCCAAAGTCCTCCCTCTCTAATCTACTTTCTTTCCATACAAACAACAAAAAAACATTTCTTTCCATACAAAGACAGATAATCATCAAACATGCAGAGGTTATCTAGAAGCATTGTAAAGAATCTCTCCTCCTCCTTTCTCGTCTCACACCGCCAAACTGCTGCTTTTTTCTCAACTTCTTCTCTTCTCTTTGACGATACTCAAATACAGGCATGTCCTTTTTTTACTATACTAATCATTTATCTATCCTGTTTTTTGGCTCTTTAGTGTATACAGGAATAGTGTTCTTTTCAATCTCACTATATATTTTTTTTTATGTGTTTTGATGGTTACAGTTTAAAGAGAGTGTTGCACAATTTGCACAAGAACATATTGCTCCTCATGCATCCAATATTGACAGGACAAACTATTTTCCAAAGGTTTGCTGTAATACTAGCTCTTATTTATTTATTTATTTATTTGTTGGTTAAGTATACATTCCATCCCAACAATTTAAAATTAGTGAGGTGCTATGGCTAGATGAATTCCGCGCTAGGAAAGACTTGAAAGACGAGAAGAATAACTTCCAAACTTGTTATTTGGCCACTGTGTAAAGAACTAGGACACCACCTCCCTGGCTCCCTACAAACTGAACATTCATTCTTGATTTCGATCCCTATGGTAAAAGGTATATTAACAGTAATGTCTGTACTGAGAACACCTTATCCTTCTCCCACTTCCACACTCTTGCATCTTCCTTCCCACATACCATACTTTCTAATAAAAGACTAGCCAAGAGTCAGCATACACGTTCAACTCCTAATCATTTAAGTTTCTTCTTAAACCAACTCCCATTCCATTCTCCCTTTTTAGTCATGCTCATTCCATAATTTTTGCACTCTACTTTCATAATTATAAAGGAATTGGACACTAATTTACCTCACAAAAAGAAAAAAGTTGCTCTACCCCTGTTTGGAATGGTAACACCTTTTATTATTTGATCCCACACGCTAGCTATTCCTCTCCACTAAGTAATATCATAAGGGCACCTGATAATGTTTGGCTTTCACACACTTTCCTCTCCCCATACTTGCATACAGTTACCTTTCTTAAAGATGTTCCTTTTCCTCCTCATACCTCGACAACCGTTTTAAAGAAGTTGCTTCATTCATGACTTCTACATGTTTGCAGCCTAAACAATTACTAGGTTTTCAAGTAGCAAATATCTATTTACTAAAACATGTGGTTTTGAAGGGGATACCCAAAGTATACTGCTCAGAAAATGCTTGTGTAAATAAGAGATACAAACATGTGGAGGTGGAAGGATTTTGGGTAAATTTATTTTTCAAAGAATTTTGTAACTTTTTATCTGAAGCCGTTATTTGAATGAAAATACATGTTTGGACCTGTCTCGAAAGACTATTAAAGACCACTAAACTTTGGGCTTAATCTGGTACTTTGTGGGGACTAGAGCAACAGCAATGCCTTTATAATGATGCAAGAATGTAGGATGCAAAGGCAGCATTAATTTTGAGTAGCATAACTACAGGTGGGCATGTTCAACACTTATAATGTCATGAGTCGCGTAGCCATGGATGGATGCGCCAAAGAGTGTCTCCATAATATCATAGGGTTTAAAATCGTGTTACCGCCTAGTACTCTGTAGGGTATAATCTATTTTGTTTTGCTTTTTCAGGAGGTCAACTTGTGGAAGCTCATGGGAGATTTCAATCTCCATGGAATTACTGTACCAGGTATAGTTCTAAACAAGTAGAAACTATAAAAAAAAAAAAAAAAAAAAAACTACGAGTTTATCATCTGTAAAGGTTTTCTGTTTTGCCGTACATTTCGTTTATACTTTTTAAAATAATGTCTGACATATACAAGAAAATAAGTAGTTTACTAATTGTGTTACGTTATACAAGTTTTTTGTGGTCTCAATCAAATAGTGAAAGAAGTCTCGACTTTCATGTACAAAATATCTATTTTCTTTTGTTGGGGGGGGAGGGTAGGGTAGGGTGGTTCTCCTACTTGTGCGTCGCTTAGGTTTCTCTTTTTTCCAGGGAAAAGGGTTTCAATCTCTAAAACTTTAAACTGGGTCTGATGCATTCCACATTTATGTGTTGCCTCGGGGGTGCCAGCATCACACCTTTGGGACAGTTCACCTACTTTACTTTTTTCTTAGAATTTTATTTTATTATTATTTTTGTTCATTTTTGTTGTTTTGTTTTTGTTTTAGTCAGTTTCCTAGTCGAAGTTTGTTCTTTGACTAACAAGTAACCCAACTTATATATAAGTCTTTACAATTAAGGCATCACCAATGTGGATGTGTAAAACACTAATATTGCACAATTTTCTCTAAAAATCCTCTGCCAATGAGAATGTGTAAAATGATTTTGATGTTGTTTTACATTGTATTTGGCTATTTCAAAGTGTTTAAAACTTCAAAATTCCTTACAAGTATATTGGTTGAAATTGAAAAGTGTAAGTTCAATTACGAGTAAGGAAGTGAGCTCAAATCAGGACAAGTTGAAGGAACCGTAACTAAACCGTAACTATTCAAAGTAGTATTGAAGTGGTAACTCAATTACTGTGACTAAACTCAATGGTGCTAACTACCTTGTATATCTAAGTCTGTTAAATTAGTATTATTATTAATGTAGACTTAAACTAGAATTAGCAAAATCTACACTTTTAATTAAAACAAATAAAAAACACCCCTTGAAGTCTCTCTTTATTTATTCTCTAAAATTCATAAACATCAACTACTAATGAACCCTAATTACAATCCCTTATTTATACTAACTGACAACAAAGCAAACCAATTAAAACATGTCACATGGCAAGTTACTAAATAAACTAAACCAACTAAAAGAAAGAGGCGCCTAATGCAACCCATGGGTTTGTCTCGAACTTGATGTCCACATCAATTATGGCTGAAGAAAAAATTGAAGTATCCCAACTGAAACAGTGGATGATGATGAGGAATGGTGAGACAAGTTTCCTTGGTTATGTTATGCCAATTGTCTACGTAACAAAGACAACAGGAATATTGTTGCATGACATCAATACAACACTAGACATCTGATTCCCAAAAATCTGATACATGTCCACTCTGATGGGTGGGTGTCATATGTTCCTACACATTTGGTCTTAAATGCCAAGCTTCTGAATTTTTTTTGTTACAGTGTCTAGTAAAAGAAGATATTGTGTTATTATGTCTTCTTCACGACCAATGGAAATCTTACAGATTTTTCTTCATTTTATCCTTTCGTCATTAATGACTTCCTTTTAAGTGATTCAACTTTTTAAAATGATTTGATGCATTTGGCGACCGATATCACATTAAAAACTAAGTTTATGGTTCTCTTGCAGAGGAGTACGGAGGACTTGGTCTGGGGTATTTATACCACTGCATAGCAATGGAAGAAATTAGCCGGGCATCTGGATCAGTCGGTCTATCTTATGGTGCTCATTCGAACCTATGTGTAAATCAACTGGTAAGTCAGCAAATTTCCAGTTTTTAAAAAGATGAATATATTCGCTAAAATTAATTCCATTAATGTTGTAGGTGCGACATGGGACCCCTGCTCAGAAACAGAAGTATCTGCCTAAGGTTTATTTCCACATTTTATTTTGTTTTGATATTGTTTATTTTGATATTGCGGTAAGAGAATTACATGCTCGGGAGTTTGGGTTAATGTGGACTTATAGACAGTAGTTAATAGAAGAGCTACGTTTTCTAGAAAAGGATGTTAGATTGGTTAGTTTGGAAATGTGGATTAAATCTGATTGATTTTTTGGTGATGAGGAGGTCTGTCTTTACGTAACTGTTATTGTCTTAATTTACAATATATTAGTTATTAGCTTGCTGGGACATTTATGTGACAATTATGTCTCCAGGTGGACCCACATTTGGAATAAGTCCTTGTTTTTTTTCAGTGTATTTAGTTATCATGATGGACTTGTTCCCGGCCGTGATTTAAGTAATAGTACAAATGCGAGTGTTTACAATATAGAAATCAGTAATTTAGCGCATCTAAGTTATGATTGTTGACATGCTTTCAAGATATACTAAGTATGATTGTGTATTGCTGTGAAGCTAATAACTGGGGAACACGTAGGAGCTCTGGCAATGAGTGAGCCCAATGGTAACAAATGAAACTAGTTCTGTGTTTGCTTTGAAGATTGTTGTGGTCAATCACATATGTATTACACTTTAATCACCTTTGATGTAGCGTATCTAACTTGTATATGTTATGTCCAGCTGGGTCTGATGTAGTCAGCATGAAGTGCAAGGCTGATTGTGCTGATGGTGGTTATATATTAAATGGAAACAAGATGTGGTGTACCAACGGCCCAGTTGCGCAAACATTGGTATAGTCCTGACTGGTGATTGAAAATGTCATTCTTTCCCTTGTATTTCGTTTTATCATTTTTTGATGTGATGTAATCGTCGGCGGAAGCAAACAACGATAATAAATACCCATTGAATTTAATAAAAGAAACACCTAAAACTAGGATTTCTTTGTTCAATTTTGGAGAACAATCTCTCAAAGAATAATGTTCCATAAAAAACCATCCTCCAATGAAGGCCAACATGCCTTTAACATAACCTGTCACTAAAAACAATGGAAAAGGTACTAAAAACTTTACCTAAATTTGTAATTAGAAATAACCTAAAAAAACTATCCATTTTAATTGTTTAGAACCCTAAATCACATCACCACATATCTTTGGTGTAGTATGGTCTAGTATGGATAGAGGGAATCCTTATGACCGTACTCTTACAAAAGAAATGTATACAGTAAATAAATAATAATGTTTTTTTTTTCTTGGAGAAGCACAAACAGTGATAGGTCCCTCTCCTTATACGTAATTGCAGTTCCACAGAATTTCTTGTTTTTCGATTGCAACCTTTGTTTGTTTGTGCTGATGTTGTGATTGGTGCAGGTTGTTTATGCAAAAACTGACATTGCAGCAGGATCAAAAGGAATAACAGCATTTATAATTGAAAAGGGAATGCTAGGGTATAGTTTTTTATTTGCTATTTTGTTACAAGTTATACCTGAAAAAATTCAAGGTTAACAACTAGGTGTCGCTTGAGTTAGAGCGCCAAGAAGTCTGTTTGTCTGATTCAGCCTGAAATTGAGTGTCATAATTTTTTTTTTATTTTAGGAAGAATGAAGAAACTAGAGAAATGTTTAGTTCTTCTAATCATTCCTTCTAAACTTTTTGACACTTGAGGAATTCGGTAATAGAATCAGGGATATACTACCAATGATTTTGATGTGAATTAAAGGCGGAAACAACTTTAATCAGCACACTATTGATAAATTAAGGCTAATTCTAACCCTAATTTGATGGAAAAAGCGGATTTTAGTAAACCTTAAAATCAAACAACTCCGAAAATCACTACTAAATTCTCATTAAATCTGACAACTAGATTGTGTATTTATACAATCTCCAAGGAATCCTAAATAGAAACAGTGTGATGGATTTTCCTAATCTAGAAACACAAATATTTTGTTGATGATCAAAGAACAACGAAAATTATGGAATCTAGAAGATGATGAGTTGAACCACATTCTTTAATGGCTGCCTACGTATCCTGTGAAGAGGAATCAAACTCAAAACATAGTTCAACTATTCTATTTGTAAGAATAGATTAGGTTTCCCTTAATTACTTGTGAGCTAAGTAATTAGTGTTTAACTAGGAAACAATCTCTTATTAAGTTTTATCCAGACTCTTCTAGAACCTCATGTTTCCTAAGTCAATGTCTCTTTTATTGACTTAAACAACAAAGAAACATGTTCAGGTTCGAAGTAGGAGTTGGAGTTCCAAACTTCGTAGTTGAACTCCGGATTTGGAGTTCCTAGTCAGGAGTTGGTTCTCCGAACCTACTACTCTAACCAGTTCCAAAGAATTTCGAACCTCCTCCTCTTGTCTCACTTCTTGACCTAGAAAGGGACCTAGTCATGACTTGGACTTGAAGTTTGTTATGGTACTTCCTACCCACAGCAAGACTATTTGAGCCTTAAGAAGATGTTTCCACGTGTTACATATATATTTACTAAAATATGTACACACATAAACCAACTACTAAAATATAACCTACCAAAATACTAATTCCTAATAAACTAAGTTACTAAATATTTAATACTACTAAACACTAAATAATACTAATTCTATCATATTTTCATAAAGTCTAGGTTGGATTTGCTATGGTTTAAAAGTTATCCTATTCTCTGCTAGAGTAGCAGTTGTTGAATGTGTAGAAGGAGAGACAGTAAAAGTTAGGTCTCAAAGTGAGACCCATCCTCTATTTATAATAACAGAGTTACAGTGTACATAGGTTGGGCCCAAGTATAGGCCCAATAGGACTAATATTACAATACTCCCCCCAAGCCGGGTGCGAAGATATCCATAGAGAGCTTTTACAACGGAAGAGCTAAGATCGCAGGTCCCATTTGGTTTGGTAAAGAGTATCGACAATCATTGCCTTAGTCCTAACAAAGGACGGGAGACAATCCTAGATTTAACTTTCTCCATGAGAAAATGCACATCAATCTCTATGTGCTTAGTCCGCTTCATGTAGATCAAGATCCGGTTAAATGGATGGCGGCTTTGATTGTCACATGAAGTCACGGATGATCCGTGATCAGGTAAAACCAAGCTCTCCCAAAATAGATCGCGAACCACATAATCTCACAAGTGCCCAAAGCTAGGGGCACGATACTCGCCTTCGCCAGATGATCCGAGACAACAGATCGCTTCGGCTTTTCCATGAGATAAGGTGATTCCCACGGAAAGCACATAAAGAAGGAACGATCGGTATCAATAGAACCTCCATAATCGTAAATCGGTGTAAAGATTCTAAGGGACCCCGTGAACCGGCCGCGATAGAAAGAGACCTAAGCCGTGGCAAGACTTTAGTATTTTAATATGCTCCATCGTGATCCATATGAGATTGACGTGGAGCATGCATGAACCGACTAACTCGCCACAACATAGGCAATGTCCGGTCTAGTATTAACTAGATAAATAAGACGCCCAACAAGGCTACCGATAAGTCGATAGATCCGACAATAATGGTCCCTCGTGCGCGAACTAACCCTATTTTGTTAGGCACCATAGAGTAGAAAATGGCCGACAACCCAAAGATCCCCTCGGAAGATCTAGAACATACTTTACCGAGATAAAGAGATTCCCTTGGGACTACGGCAATCTCAATGCCAAGAAAGTAACGTAGAGGACCCAAGTTTTAACCTCAAAAGACTTCCCAAAGGATTCCTTAATTTGTACAATGCCCGACGATCATCGCTCTCGTAATAATAATGTCGCCCACATATACAAGCAGATAAGTCACGCGGTCCCTGAGTTAGCCGAACAAACAATGTATGGTTCGAGTGGCACTTGGTAAATCCATACTATAGCACAACCTCGCTGAATCTACTGAACCAGGCTCGTGGCGACTGCTTAAGCCCATATAAGGACTAACGGAGTCAACAAACTTTCCTAACATACTCCCCCTCACCACGAAAGCCTGGTGGGGGATCCATGTAAATCGTCTCAGCCAGATCTCCGTGAAGGAAGGCATTCTTCACATCTAACTGATGAAGAGGCCAATCATAAGAGGCAACCAGGGAAATAAGAAGTCGAACAGATTTTAACTTGGCTACCGGAGCAAAGCGTCGCACCAAAGTCACGCCCAGTACCGTGTAAATCCCTTTAGCAACCAAACGGGCCTTATATTGTTCAACCACCATCCGCCAAGTACTTCATCAGTAAAACCCATTTCAGATCCAACGGTATGAAGTCTTGGGAGGTAAAGCAACCATTTCCCAAGTCCGATTCTCGCCAAGGGTCATTATCTCATCCCGCGATAGCGGCTACCCAACGTGGATCCGATAAAGCCTCGAACCGATCGCGTATCCAAATGGAGGAAACCGAAGTCAGATATGTCTGATAGGAAGCATATACACCCTGATAAGAGACAAACTGCGCAATAGGATGATTAGTGGGAAAACCGTATTTGTCTGGGGGATGCCTGGTCCTGGAAGGAAATCGAGGGGCTCAACAACAACGGGGAGAATCAGCGGGGAGCAATCATGGGGAGTCAACAGTAGGAGCAATCACAGTAGGTAGATCACTAGAAGGTGAAGGAATGTTACCTGAGGCAGTGGGCAGAGCATGAGCATAAGTAGAAGTGCGAAGAGTATACACCTGTAAAGGTTTAGTAGGAGGGACTACCAGAGGAGTATCAAAGACAGGAATAGGATAAATAGCGGAAGACGCCTCCTCTGGGGAAGACAAAGGTTCCTGCACAGATATATAAGGACCAAAATATGCACTATGCTCAACAAATGTGACAACCAAGGTATGATAGAGGCGACGACTAGGTGGATGATAACAACGATACCCCTTGGACATAGGGGAATACCCTAGAAAGACACACCGAATGGATTTATCATCCAATTTGGTCCGCGTAGGACTCTTATCATGAACATAGCAAACACAGCCAAACACCCGGGGAATAATGGGAAACAGAACACGACTGGGGTATACAACTTGAAGAGGGGCCTTACCATTAAGAACTCTAATCGGGTCGCGGTTTCGGCGTAAGCGCCGTAAGAACCGTGATAATGCCGATGGGATCGAGGAACATACATACCTTGCAACAAACACCGAACTACATCCATAAGACTCCGATTTTTTCGTTCAACAACACCATTTTGCTCAGGTGTATAAGGATAGGTCAGTTGCTGAAGGATACCCTGTTGGTTAAGACGGGCGACAAATTCGTTGGAAACATACTCCTTCGCATTATCAGACCGAAGTCCGCGAACCGCGATATTGAACTGAGTTTTAATGAGTTGGAGAAACTGAGTAAAAATAGGGAGAACTTCAGATTTCTTGCGAAGTAAATAGATCCAAGTACACCGAGTATGGTCATCTATAAAGGTCACGTAGTACCTATGGCCAGAGAGGGTAGTCACAGGAGAAGGACCCTAAACATCCGTATGAATCACATCAAACATACAAGGAGATCTAGAAATGCGAGGAATATAAGAATTACGCACATGTTTAGACAAAGAACAAGTATCACAATGAAAAAGAGTATTTTTGCATGTTTTTATTAATTCAGGAAATAAAGTACATAGATACTTGAAGTTGACATGGCCCAACCGAGCATGCCAACTTTTCAAAGACTCAGCAGAAAACAAATAACGGCCTGACACAGGCAACACACTAGCATGCAAACTCGATACTGGTGGAACAGGTACTGGGACAAAGGGGGGATCTCCAAAGTAGTATAGTCCCGCATGCTCATAGCCCCTGCCAAAAATCTGCCTCGTACTCAGGTTTTGAAGATAACAAGAATGGGGTAAGGAAACAACAGAACAGTGATAATCTTTAGCAAGACGACTAACAGATAACAGGCTAAGTGCTAAGTGAGGAACATGTAAGACTAACTCTAAAGAGATAGCATGGGATAACTGAACAGTACCCTTACGGGTAATAGTGGTGTATGAGTCATCCGCAAGGCGGACATGATGTGAAAAGGGTGTGCTATCAGACAATAATCTAGACTCACCAGTCATATGATCATTTGCCCCGGAATCAAGGACCCAACCAGATGGAGGCGGAGAACGAATATGGAACGCAAAGAGGGTGTACCCGCGGCGCCATCATGGCGTATACTAGATGTCCCCCCACGCAGACATAGCATGCATAAGCCGATAACTGTCTTTGGGTAAAAGTCCCGTAATCCTCTAAACTCCCCCCTCGATGTGAAAAAAAAGTTATAATCGCCAGGAAACCCGCCGGAAAAATGTGATAAACGCTTTAAAAACCTACCGGAAAACCGCGGATAAACGCCGGAAACCTATCGGAAAACAATGGGAGGCAAAGACAAGTCGCGCCGGATGAAGCGTCTCTTCGGCATCGTCAAAGTCGTATAATATCGCGTTGCCGCCAGGGCTAGGAAGAAGGAAGGGGTGGCGGCTAGGGTGGTGGCTAAGGGTGGTGGCTAGGGTTTGATCTCCTTACTTCTCTCTTCCTGTTTTTTCTGATACCATGTAGAAAGAGAGACAGTAAAAGTTAGGTCTCAAAGTGAGACCCATCCTCTATTTATAATAACAGAGTTACAGTGTACATAGGTTGGGCCCAAGTATAGGCCCAATAGGACTAATATTACAATAGAATGTAATGTGTGATGGATGTACAAAAAGTGATGATAGGTTTTTTCTCTTTCTTATCATGCTTCTTGTTGCCAATAAACTTTCCTTCCTCAATACAAATATGACTTAAGAGGTGGAAGCGGGAATCAGACTCCGTGCCCCCGATGCAAGGGATGAGCGCATTTAGCGCGAAAGCCGTCGGCAAGTGTAGGCCAAGCTGAGGATACTGAGAGTGTGGGAAATTGTTTAGTTTAAATTAAACTTAAAGACACCAAAAATGTCTAGCCCACTCTCCAAAGTTATAATTTTTGGTGGGCTTGCTTTCTTTGATAAAAAAATATTTAAAATAAAAGCTCAAAAGATTCTCTGAAAAATTTAAATAACAGGATAGTGTTCAGTATCACTATTAAATAACAAATGTGGAGCACCTTCCTAGAGCAATTGTTTGGTTTCTTTGGAATGAAAGAAATTGGAGAATATTTAAGCAAAATAACAAGGAAGCATTTATTGTCTTCTTGGAGATCAAGGATTCAAGGAAGCATTTATTGTATTTTACAATTGGTCTAGGGGTGTGGCGGATTTGAAGGTCTTAGGATTTCAAGACTTTGTGTGTAATTGGGATAACATTGTAGTGTGAACATGAAGGGTGTCCTATGTTTAGGGTGTGCGTAACCTCATAACTTAGTACCTTGATAAGTAGGGATTAAAATTTTGTAATTTTTATCATGTCTTGGAATAAGTAAATACCTTTTACCACTCAAAAAAATATATAGTCTTAATTGTTGTTTCTTGTTACTTTACGTGCAGCTTTAGTACGGCCCAAAAATTAGACAAACTTGGAATGCGAGGAAGTGACACGTATGCTCTTTATCTCAATGTTTCCGTTTTTAATTTCTCATTCATTCTACATCAATATATTGTTTTAATGTTCTGTTCATCAACAATGACAGATGTGAGCTTGTTTTTGAGGATTGTTTTGTTCTTGCACAAAATGTTCTTGGCCGGGAAGGACAAGGTATTGGAAGTACACATAAATACATACTAAGCTGCTGGTATTAACAAGGTTAGATATTTCGAAATAATCTGATCTATTCTGATGATTTTCTCCATGGCGGAGAGATCATTTACACGAAAAAATCACCCCTTAATTGATCTTGTTGGTGCCCTTTACATGCGCCCTGTCGGCATATATACACAATATTGTTGTGGAAGCAATTAAAGTTCATAGAATGCGATAGGATGGTGAACGTTTTTCTCCATTTAAAGAGTCTATGAAACAAGAGATGGAGTCTTTTACTTGTGAAATAAAATGTAGTGAACATTTTGTATGTACTTTGGTTGAGAATATTTTTATTGGTTCTCCTCTCATAACAATACACCTCTTTTACTACCCTGGGAGGCAAGATCCTCAATATGATAATGCGTGAGGCTTTAAGGCATGCATCAAAGATGTCAATATCTGAATACTAATGCTTTATCAGTCATTTTGACCGCTTAATTACCATTCTTGTGAAGGTGATTGAACTATAGAATCCTTTCACAATTTGCTTATTTTGTCGATCTTTACTGTAGGAGTTTATGTCATGATGTCGGGGCTAGATCTGGAGAGGCTTGTTCTGGCAGCTGGTCCCCTTGGCCTTATGCAAGCTTGCCTTGATGTCGTTCTTCCTTACGTTCGCCAGCGGGAACAATTTGGTCAACCAATTGGGGAATTTCAATTAATACAGGTTTTCTAACAGTGCTTTTGTTGTAAAAGTCTTTTACTACTGAACAATTACTGAAAATTGTTGCACTGTATACAGGGCAAAATAGCTGATATGTATACATCTTTACAGTCTTCGAGGTAAATGTCTTTCATCATACCCTTTTTTTTTGCCTACAAATTCGTTTTAAATCAGCTAATTTCATATATTATTTTTGATACCAATCTAATTTCATCTTGTTTGCAGATCATTTGTGTATTCTGTTGCTAGGGATTGTGATGACGGAAAAGTTGATCGGAAGGTTATACTCCTTCCAACTGAATGATGGAGCAATGCTTTTTTCTTTTTCAGTTTATACTATACTAGTTCCCACTCTTACTACACTTAAATTCTGGTTTTTGTAGATTTTTATATTTAAGATAGGATTTAGTATGTTTAGGTTGTTTCTTGCCAATTTCCTATTGTATTAGGTTTCAGATTTAGTGGTTTCCAATTTGGTTTTCTATTTCGATTAGTAGTTCTAATTGGCGTAGTATACAATGTCAATAAGCCAATTTATATAAGTAGGGTTTTAGGCCACACAAAGTTGAGTTGGTCAGTGTGCCCTGATAGCACCAGAATCACATCTATAATACACTTAAGATTATGCCACATCTCAAATGCTATTGTAGGAAATATATATATACAATTAGCATTTGCACCATGCTTGAATGTATCTCAACTCATCTGAATGCTTATAGGATTGTGCCGGAGTTATACTTTATGCTGCTGAAAGAGCTACCCAAGTTGCTTTACAGGTAAACTACCTTGGCTATCCAAAGCACTAATGAGAATAATTACTTGTACATCCCCTTTGTCTTTTCACAGTACCATTTGAAGGTCTGATTCTGTCTTTTGATAAACCCTTCCAACTTTTTGATACTAAATAGTTGTACATTAAGCAATTCATCCGAGCACCTCAATTAATATTTCTACTTGAACAGTAAAAAGTAAAAACATGTATTAGTTTTTCTCTATCTAATGTGTTGCGCTCAATCTGGCAGGCCATTCAATGTCTAGGTGGAAATGGGTACGTGAATGAGTACTCAACTGGTCGTCTTCTTCGAGATGCAAAACTATTTGAAATTGGAGCAGGGACTAGTGAGATCAGGAGAATGATTATTGGTCGTGAACTATTCAAGGATCAGTGAAACTAAAGGTCCTCATAATTCCTTTCTCATTGTGTAACTATAGATGGTAACAGATGTACTGTTCTCCCGCCAATGTACTAATCTCAACTCAAGATTCTTCAAGTCATTCTAACCTGGTTTCAGTGGTGGAAGGCAACAATACTTTTGTTCGAGTCAATCTTTTCTGGATCCAAGCAAGTAACATGATGGATGACTCTGGATCATGCATTCACTCAGTTTAGATGCATTTTATACTTTTGAAGTGTCTGAAAATAAATTTCGTAACAAGAAAAACTAGATGCGTTTTAGCACTATTGTCTTGCATTGTATGGCCATGGTCCTATGGCTCCCGATAATAAAGGAATTGAACCGTTCAATGGTATACCATAGCTCTAATTGTATATGCTATTGGTCGTCCTATGGTTTCAAAATTCGAAGATATTGTTTCAGCCAATTTCTGTATGCTTCTCAGTCCAGTTTCTTTAATTTACTGTTTAGGAAGGTTACTGAAGCAATACTTGGGCGTTTAAGTAGAGTACTTCATGGTTCATGCCTGTCTATGCACTCTTGCCTGCACTGCAATGAGTTAGAAACTTAGAATGATAAAAACCAACAAAAGAAATACGATGAGTAATAGGCGACAAGTCGTTGGAATGTCGAATGAAGCCTCTTCCTTGTAATAAGTATGCAAACCGTGCTAATGTAACGCATCAGTTTTTTCTGAAGTCTTGAAACTCGTCTATGGAGATCCTTTCTTTGGATTCTAATTGTAATTATATAGGGGAGACTAATCTATTTATTATTACTATTATTATTATTATTATTATTATTATTATTATTATTATTATTATTATTATTATTATTATTATTATTTATTTTTAAATAAGGGATAATTATATTATTTAAATGACATTAGGAGGTTTTTCTAAATTTTTAATAAAAGAGGGCTTGTTCTAATTTCAGTGAGGGAGATGGGGGTAATTATATAATTTAGCTAACATTAGGGAGGTTCTTCTAAATTATTAATAAAGTGGGGGCTTATTCTAATTTTTGTGAGGGTACGGTTAAGCAAATATGGAGATCACAAATTGCCTACTCGATGGGGGAGAGGGGGTTCCTAAAAACCCGGCTATCAAAGATTTACAAGTATGCGAACCGTGCTACGCATCGATTTTTTTCAAATCTTTAAACCTGTCGCTCTAACATCTTAAAAAAAAATAATATAAAAACATTAAGAGGGGTTGATTATAATTTTAGTGACGTGAAGGAGGTTTTCTAAATTATTTTAAATAATATGAAAGCTAATTCTAATTTCAGTGAAGTGAGGCAGTTTTTTGTAAATTACTTAAAATAGAGAGAACTGATTAGAATAATTGAGGGAGGTGTTTCTAAATTGTAAAACATGAGAGATTAGAAATAGCCTATACTATAGTGTAGAGATGTTTCCAAACCCAACATAAATGAAATCTTTGTAGCCAGAGCCCACAGGGCGGACCCAGATAAAAGAAAGATTTATTCCACTGGTAGACTAGGGGTGTAAAATGGGTTGGCCTACCCTTAAACCATGAAATCCTCATGATTTGAGGCCTGGTCCCGACCCGACCTTCTTATGTAGTGAGGGGCTGGGCCTATGAGGGCCAGTACTAAAATTGTGAAGCCATAATCCTCACCTCAGCCCTCTTTAGAGAATTGAAGGCCGGGTTTGATTATTATCATATTTTATTTTTTATCAGCAAAACAATATTATAATAATAATAATAATAATAATGTAGTGTGAGAGATTCACACTACAAAATTACAAGCATACAAAAGCTAAGCCTCGACCACGACATCCCATCTAAATACAAGATCTTCCAATTTTAATCCCCTACAAATTGAGGGCCGGGTTTGATTATTTTCTTAAACTCTTTATTTACATTATAATCTTGTTAAATTAATAGACGATAAATTAATTATTATGCTTAAATAATAGATTTTGTCACTCCCGACTTTGGTCAATGCACTTAGTTAATAATTTGGTTAAAATTTGTAAGATAATAAAATCCAAAAGTTTTCATGTATGGTTCTTAGGCTATGTGCCCATGTATTATGTGAATCAATAAAAACTGTATATGAGAACAAATATGATGTGGTGTTATAGATTGTAGAATAGTTTGTGTTAATTAATCATTTGTAGTGCAAAATGAGAATTACCATAGCAAATCTACTAGAGATGATCTTAAAGTCCCCAGTCTTATACTCTTATTTGAGTTCTCGATATATTGGGAGAGAAAATTTTAAGTAGTTTGGTTAGTTAAGAATGGTGGTAATTAGTGGGCGATTTCCTTTTTTTAGGGTATTTTAGTCTTTGTAAGAAAAAATAGATGGAAAAAGAAGAAACACTAGGAATCGGATACTCAAACCCTAAAACTTCAACTAGGGTGGAATCTGATGATGATGATTATGAGAGATTAGAGATTGAACTTGAAAGAATCAATGGAAAGGGATCACTAGAGAGACTTTTGAAGAAAAGAATGCTCAAGATACACAATGATTTACTTGTCCAACATGAAGAAGAAGATACAACAAGTCCTAAAGGTAATATTGTTCAAGGCACAAGTAAGGATTCAAGAACGACATGCAATGATTTGCATTTACAGATTGAAAAAGAAGGAGATGCTGGATCAATATAACATCAAACCATGGACTCACAAGCACTAAATTCCAGATTTGATAAGTCTCTTGAAGAGCTCAATAGACTATTGTCCTACGAACCTGGCCAAAAGTGTTGAAATTGAATGAAATAATACAATGCTGGTTAGCCCTACAAACTTTCTTATGCTTCTCTATCTTCCCTGTCGCTACTCTCTTAGCTATTTCTCCCACCTAAAAGTCACCATTCCCTAACCTTACTAAGGGAGAGACTCCGGCTAGTTACATCAACACACATGTTTTCCTTCAAACCAACTGTAAATCAAGACATCTAGGGCTGCTGGGAAGGGAGCGAGTTCGGGTTGGATTCTCACTCAAAACTCTTTAGCATATTAGGATCCATCCGGATTCGGGTCAGATTTCGGATATCCATATCCATTAAAAAACACCAAAAAATACACTAATTTAATGATTTTCATATATAAATGTATGATATAAATTAATGTATAGGCATCAAAATATGAATCTTGTTAAAATGGTTCGATTTCAGGTTAGATTCTAGTCACAAACATAGAAACCATATCCGGTAAAATGGATTCGGATATGCTAAGATTTGGGTTGAAACCCATACCATTTCCAGTCCTAAAAACATCCGCAGGCCAAAGTGTCGATCTGCCCTCATTGGGATCAGTGAGAAAATTAACAGGAGCCGCTTTCTTCACTTGTACTCCAACCCTCCAAAATCAACTGCATAAAATGTCTCTAATAACATGATCATGTCGTCAGTATTTAAAATTGGGAAAATGTCTACAATGTGTTGCATGGTCCCCAAAGGTATCTAATCTACTCCTTTTGCATATAGGGCAAAGATCACTATTAGAGTATAAAGGAATCATAAGATGGTAGTGGAGAATGCATGGCACAATATCAACCTATGACATATGTTGTCCAGGCCAAGTCCCTCCATCGGAATAAGAAGTAGAATTTTTTTGCATGTTTCGACTGCAAGCACCCCATGAGTACTTTCTGACAAGCAGATAACTCAAACTCCCTCTCAAAATTAGCGACAATCTTACCGTAGAAACATTATTATTATTATTATTCAACAAACATTAATGTTTGCATAATTTCAATAATGATAATTTGATGGTATGCTTATTTTTGTGCTTCTAAAGATTCGATGATTTCCAACCCTCCCCTCAGTTCATCAATTGATAAATACTCAAAAAAATGTATTTTAACCCTCACTTATGCCTCTTGTTTGTCTCTCTTAGTGGACTAATTATGCTTGTAAGTTAGGTTTTGTGACTTTACAGGTGAGAAAGAGAAATTTGCAAAATATTAAAGAGAAAGGGGCAAAGAGAAGTTCTTAAGGATCATATGGGGAACTTCCGGATAATTTTCGAGAAGTCCTAAGATTTAAAGCTTATGGAGAAAGAGAGGACGTATTTATACCTGTTTTAAAGCCTATTTGGAAGCCTAAGATAAGTGGACCTGTTGCTTGGATCGAAGCTGCAAGATTAGGGCTTGAGGAGAAAGTTAGGTTTCAAGAAACTGTACCATGCGTTTGGGACGCAAGGATTTGGCCTTGCCCGAGCGTCCAGACGCATGCACCACCCACAACCACAATTTCACTTGTTTTTGGAAATAGAAGTTAGATTTGCAAGGAGGTCAGTTTTGTAATAGGAAATTGGACCTAAATGCCCATATTTTAGGATTTTTCTAGATCTCATTATAACCCCTATATAAAGAGCACCTCAGTGCTAGTTGTAAACATCCCATTCATTGTTATTGGTCTCTAGAGCTTGAGACAGAGAGGATAATAATAAAAAGGACAGGTTTTCATAGACAAGCTTTAATAAATTAATCTCTTTAGTTTCATGTTCTTCTTTTTCTTCTTCATTCTTTATGGAAGGCTAATCTTCTCATTCAATGGAGGAGATGAAACTAGTGCTTAGGTGGTTCTTTTGGTTCATGATGTTCTTCAATCAGGTTAGTTATTTATGTTTTTAGTTATTAGTTATATTGCCCACATTGTGGTATGGAAGTATAGAATAGGATTTATATTTTGCAATTTAATATCATCTAGTGTTATTTACTTTTCTTATAGTAGTGTAGTTCTTAATAGTTAGGAAAAATATTCTTTGTGTTGCCCTAGAAGGGGTAGCTCAGGGAGTGGCCGCCCAGGGAAAGTATTCTTTGTGTTTGCCTTATGTGGTGATTCATTGAATGACGACTGCCTAATTGGGAAGTGCTCCTTGATGTTTCTCGATCTCAGTAATACACTGAATGGCTGCCCGAGCATACATAAAAGGAAATAATATATTAATAACATAAACATAGGAACAACCTTAATTAGAAATAATTATTAACGATGTTTCGACCAAGAGGACATCAATATTTGCTTGATTGCCTAAGTGTAGTATACTTGTGAGAACAACCATGAAGAAAAGGGTCATGAATCAAAGGTATTGGTAGATTTGATTTTCTTGAATTCACTTGCCTATACTCTTTTATTCTCAATAGTTTAGTTTAGTTTAATTTAGCATTAGTTTAATTCACAATCACTACAACCATAGTTTTTAGTCACTCAAACCCCCTTTCCAATCTCGTCCTTCATATTTATCGCAACTTAGGAGTGGAACGATACTGATAAGCAACAAAAATTGTGTTATAAATCCCATAGAGACATAACATTTGGGTTAAATATGTGTTTAATAAATGTAAATTAATTATATTTTTGTGTTTTTACAGGTTTTAGCAGTTAACAACAAAATACAAACAAAACTTGCGTTTTCATGCTTGAACGTGAAGCCTTCTCTCTTTGCCCATTTGAAGCTTAAAAGGGCCAGACTAAAGCCCGTGGACTCAACACCGACCATTTCCGGGTCAAATCAAGACAATGGTGTAGAAAAGCCGTGGAACTTCTGAAGGTCATATCTCCTGATTCTGGACACCGAATTCAGCACTGGAACTGTCAAAACGATCGGTGCGGCGAGCTTTATGCAAAGACGTGAAGTTGTAAAAATCTGCATGACCCACATGGACCCATTGATAATCTCACTTTTGCATATGTAAAAATATAAGTTTTCACACGCACTCAACTACGATCTTTCAAATACCTCGCTCAAGCACACGTTTCAATATACTTGGAGTGAGGGTTTCGTTCCAAGCCTAAAGGCTAGAACTCAAATTGATAACCAAACGGAAATTTCTCGAGGAGGAACTTATGTGAGTAGGATTTTACAAATATTTTAAACCTATTTTCCAAAGTAACTTAATTTGCAAGTTACTCAACTTAGTAAACTAAAAATGAGAAACATAAGAAAAGAGAATTCTACTAGTTTACTTAATATTGCAATACTCAACTTAGAAATGACTTTAATTAATAACTTAGAATTAAAAACATATTATCAAATTAACATAACAAAGCCAAACAAAAATACAAATGTGGAAACTTTCTACTCCATAACAAAACTAAACTAAGGAGCAAATGTTATGTCTTGCCCATCAAGCCTCCCTTTATAGCAAATGAGAGTTCTTTTTTTTTCTTTGCATCCACGTAAATTCTAACGCTCCACTACACTCTTAAATGTGGAATCAAGACTTTCTTTTTTTCTTTTCCATATGACTTTGTGTTACAAAACATAATTTGTATCAACCTGTTAAGACTTGCGACAAAATTTGATTTGTAATTACCTAATCATGCCACCTAATCCCTTTTCACCTAATCAAGCCACCACTTAGGACTTTGTGTCCTAATTAACAAGACTTTGTTCAAGCCACCTCATCAAATTTGATGACTTTTGTGCCAAGTTATTCACAAAAGTCTTTCATGCAAATTTACATGTGCTGAAGCTTGACGTGTGAGCTTGGTCACCAATTTATGTGGGTCCACATAGTGGGTCCCTCATGCTTCAACCAGTGGTGGGTCCAAAAGTTGACTTTTTACAAAGTCCCGCCTATGTGTAGAGCTCGTTGCCCTGATCATTTTGATGGTTCAATTGTTGCTATTGGAGTCCAGGTCTGGCAGATACAGGCTTCGAAAATGTGATGTTTTTTCGGCACTTTGATCCTGTTTTGACTTGGAACGGTCCTGTTTGATTCCTTGGGCTTTAGTTGGGCTTCACGTGGGCTAAATTGGAAACTTCATGTAGACACCCTGTTCCGTGCTTAAATACTGGCTTTTATCCTCATTTTCACGTTGATTGCTCCAACCTGCAAAAGCACAAAAATATGATTATTTCATGATTATTAAACACATAATTAACCAAAAAAATATGTCTCTACGTGGTTTTATATTATAGTTTTGGGTGCTTATCACACTACCCCCAAACAGCACTTTGCTTGTCCTCAAGCAAAGAAGAGACATTAAAACAGATAAATGCCCAAAAATGTGTATTCCTAAGCTAATTCTCATTTTGCAGAGAGCGGTTGCATTGACCGTATGCAATAAAACCTTAAACCACTAGGAATTCCCTAATAGACGAGTTATAATCTCATGAGAGTTTTCCAGACAAGATACTCACAAACTTCACTTATACTATAATGACTCAGTAACAAAGGCTTGTTCCCTTAATTAATCTCAGATATCTATACATCTCATTAGCGGGGAACGGAGATTAATTCCTTTAAAACTCAAGTTAATATGCAGACAATAATTAAAACATTTACATATAAACATGCATATAGTGAACTTTACATTGAAATGTACAAGCAGGGCCGTTTTTGGATCCTTTGGAGAGCGTCCATAAATAGGTTCTCACAGGTATGTGTCGAAACACAAATTCACTCGTAATTTTTCCACTCAGGTTTTGCTAACTCCAGTGTGCAGTGGCACACGTTTCCTCACATCTCAATGACAATCAGAGGAACCGAGATCGGTCAATCATATCTACTACTTATTATCACATCATCCTACTCCTAATTGAGCTAGAGGTTTTTATTATGTATTATGGGGCTTAGGTGGTAGTTTAGAAGTAAATGGAATGGAAAATAAAAAATGACAAGTATGAGAGAATAAGGTCTTCAAGATATTTACACTAGAGAAATCCTTATTTTCTTTTCCTGCTTCTCACATGAGTTTCCATATATACTTGGAACTTTTAAGCTTTTGGACTCCTTTTGATTTGATTTTTGGGAGTTTAATTTTTCTTTTGACTTTTTGGAAACATATTTCTATTTTTCTTTTATTTTTCTTTCTGAAGCAAGTAACTTATTTTGATTTGGGACAAGCCTTTCTCCTTATTTTTTTTTCACATTTCATCCTATTTCTCATACTCATAATTTAGGTGGGTTTATTTTAGTTGGTTTAATAGATAGGTAAGGAATTTTTGGTGAAAGTGAAAGGTTTGATGAAACGTTCAGTGGGTCGACTAGCGGTAAAATTTGTAATAGGTATGAATTTTTGGCTATGTCGATCCAAAGAAAGCCTAAATTCTCATCTAGGATTCGGATAGTGATCAAGTAAGTAGACGTGTGATTTTCTCTACTTGGAAAAACTACTCCCCTGTGTCATTACTCATAATTCACACATATCTAGGTTTTTTGGTTAGATTCTCACAGGATTGGTAATTTGAGTAAACTAACTGTGGGTTCCAGAAACTTACTGCTATGTACAGTCAATGATACTCAGTGCATGGATGCTCATGAAAATATGTAAAAACTGTTGAGTACGTATTATCTTCAGTTTCTTAAGAACAAATCCTAATTCGAGTGCTAATGCATGTGAGATTTCTAGACAATTTTCATCACAGAAAAGGAAACAAGACTTTGTCACAAAGTATATTTATTTAGAATAAAAACTTTATACAACCCACAAGTTGCCTAATTTTTGCTACAGGGTTAAAGCACCCCCAAACAGAATGATGCTTAGTCCTCGAAGTATCAAGAGAAATAAATTACCTGAGAACCGTGAGCAAAATTAGGACTGGACATCTACAACATAAAGGTTTTATAACCAAATATACCATAGAAAAAGGAAAAATGATAGCACACCAAACACAACTATACAGTTATATTGTTCTATTCAAATGTTACCAACCACTAGATATTGACTTTCTCTCATCCTCTCTAGTGAAATGCATTTCCTTAGCATCGCGCCAATATATAATGGTTTGCCAAATGGTGCTCCATTGTGGGGCCCCTGATTCGTTCAAATGTGCCAACAGCGGACATACCTCAGGTACCATGACGGTCGCCGCCATACCCAAAATCTTAATGAACAAATTATTTTGTTCACAAGCCACATAAAATCTACTTTAACCCAGTCATTCAAAGTGGCCGAAAACTGTGGGAAATGTGTCATCATAATTCGGCATGCGGTTACAGGTAAAAGTAAATATTCATGCCAAAAATTGCGAGCTCTTTTCAAATTAGAGATAACACAGTTTGTGATATCAAAGAGTGTATGAACTTGAGCAAGAGCATTGAAGACTACACATGCAATGTCATTGGTAGTAGAAAAATGCCAATCTCCCATGATGTTTAGAAGTACAAACAACATCATATTTCCCACGTTCATGGTAATGCTTGACAAGGGAATTGTGGTTTCTGGCCATCTGCTAGGTGTTGCTTCGTTTATCCATGCTAGACCATCACTATATGTCCAACGAAAATGAGGCCATGAAAATGAACGGTATGAATTCTGGTTAATGTATGACTAAGTTGTTGCTGGCTGGTGATAAGGCAGATCCAAAATTAGGGAAATCGTTGGCTCAGAGAAAATATGTTGTGTGTCCCCAACTGTGATTATGAACCCATCTAGGAAGAAACCGTGTTCACGGTTGAATGCTCGGGTGTCTTCCATATTGTCATAAAAGTATGCAGCCAAACTTGGAGAATAAGTTTGGTCCGGTGGAAGAAGTATGGAAGACCACCTAATGTTGGTGATGTAGTCATGGAAGTGAAGGCCATAAGCTGGGGAGTCCATCATAGCCTGGAATGATTGCTCAGGAATGATTTTCAGAGTTGCCATGCTTGATGAAGATGATCCTTGATGGAATAGAGAGAGATGTGATTTATAGCAGGGAATCCTGACAGACTATCAATCAGTGTGGTGAGAAGTCCAAAAGTAAATAATTGCCTTGTGTGAAATAACGATAAGGGCCCACCGTAAGGGAATCAAATATGTTCCCCACGCCTGTTGATAAAGTTGAATAAAGTCTATTGCGATGGATGGAAGAGTATGGAAGCAGATAAATCCCTCCTACAAACAAATTTAAAACAATAGTTTAAAATTTGTCTTGAAATGATGGTTTATTGATAACAACAAGAATTATTACAGCCTAATGGTACATTGTCCTTAACCATTGCTTAACAAGAGAAAACACAAAATGACAAAAAAAATGGACTAAGAGATAAACATAACCGAAAAACATAATTTTTAAAGGTGGAACAAAATCCAAGGCTGTGTTAATGACGGGGATGGCTAAGTGGAAATAGTTGATTTACAATACTGTTGAGGGTATCAATTTTTTGGATGAGCTGCTACTGAAGTTCACTCTGGTGTGTGGAAAAATCGCTGTGGTTCTTCATTATGAGATTGTGATTTTCCAAAAATTATGAGTGGTTTTGCAAGAATTCTTCCTGTGTCACTTCATGTATTGCCTGAACTTCTTGTAATTCTAGTAGACTTGTAAAGATGACTTCCTGATGGGCGTGTAGGGCTCGGAGGCCTTATTGAAGAAAATGAATGCCCTCCATAGGATTAAAGATGTTATGCATGGCATTTTCATCAAAGAAATGTTTAGAGTATGGGTTTTGGTCTTCTTGTTCGTCTGTCAGGTTCATTGGAGGATCTGGAGTCCAAAAACCAGTGGCACACTCTGCGTGAATTACAGTAAGGCCAGCTATTGGAAGAGGTATTTATGGATAAACAACTTGATAACCCCAATGCAACATAATTTTCGTGACTAGAGTAGGCAAAGGTGCTAACCGTTTTTTAGGCCTGGTGATCGAGTTCCAGAGATATTGGATTATGAAAAAGTCATCTTTTTGAGTCTGCATAACCCAAAGTAGGTGGAGAAGAGGTTTAGTCACTTCAGATGTTTGTGATGTTCCCGCCACATTGTGTCCTAACCAGTGGAGCACGGTTTGTTGATTTTGTTTCAAAGAGCACTGAAGAACAATGTGGTTTCTGTTTCCGAGTTCGCAATGAGATATAGTGGCCTTCAGTAGTTGTTTGATGGTATCAAATGGTGACTCCTGAAAATGCATCTCCGGGTTCGTTATTGGAATTTGAAGGATGTCGGAGAAGATTTCCCTAGTCAATTCAAAACGTTGGCCATGGGCATGGAAATAGAATTTACCATGGTCAGGTCCGCTAAATTGGTAGAACATCAAAACCAATTCTCTGGAATAAGTAGCTGCCAAATGATTTAGAAGGGGCCTCCATCCTTGACGTACAATTTTTGTGTCCAAATATGGAGCAAATAGGCCTTCATGAAAAAAAATTCAAATAATTTTTCTCGGGCACTATTTTTCTTGGTTGATCCATTTGAAAGTATAAGTGAGAGGGAAGAATAGTGAAGAATGAGTGAAATGAAGATGGCTGAAAGGAAGAGATTTATAGCCAAGATATGAACATTTACGGATCAGGATGGCAAGTGCAAGTAGATCCAGAATTAATATGTGGAAAAGCAAAGATAAAACATATGTTCTTGTCACATCACATTTATGTGGTAGCACGTTCAAATGAGAAATTCCCTGATGAGTCTTTTAACGTCAGATTCCCGAGACGATGAAGAGGTGTTCATAAGGATTAGAGAATACGGAGGAAGGTTTCACAGGGCAGTTAGACCAACATGTATTTTCTATTTTGAGTTGTCAAATGGGGCATGTAAAGTTATGTCCCTAAGACTGTTATCGAGATATGCAAAGAGATAGAACATACGGAGGAAAGGGCCACAGGGTAGTTAGACCTACATGTAAATTTTGAATTTATGGAGCAAACCTCAATAATGGAAGTTGGTTAGAGCTTACAGAGTGGTGTGTGCGACATAATGATTTGAGCTTGTTTTGTTTTTGTGAATTTTTTATTATTTTTTTCTTTTTTTATGGGGTTTCTATTTTTTTCTTCTGTTTATGAGGAAGTAAAAATACAAATAATATATACAAACATAACATAGGCAATTTCTCCATTTAATACGTAAACCGTACAAATGTGTGAGAATTATTTAACACACCATGCAAATGTACAAAAACATTAAAGAAAATGAAAGATGTACTACATAGATCTAAATATTTTGAAGGATGTTATGCATTATCAAGAACATGACAGCGATAAACACCCCTATCATTAAAACCTTGAATACATCGTCACGTTGCTGCTTTTCAAATTTTTCGTTCTGATTCATCATGTATTAAAAGATTAGAGTGTGGAAGAATTGATTTTTGGAGACTTTGAGAATGGGATGAGTGAAGTAGTGGGAGGGGGGTCGATATTTATAGGAAGAGATAGGACCATTAGGGAAAGCGTGCGGAATAGTAGAGATCGCGTGGGCTAAAAAGCTCAAGCACGGGACTTGGATCTCGGTTTATTTTTATTTTTATTTTTTTTTAAGTGGAAATTTTATTGAAACTGATAAGGAATTTTACAAATAATTAGGACAAGTGTGCAACAAGCTGCGCCGCAAGTCCTTTCTGAATAACAAATCCTATTCTTCTGAAAACAAACTCGTTAGAACAAGCTGTCATAATGTTACTGTCCATAACTTTCTGAAGTCTCTTGAGAAGCTTAATAGACTGTTGTTCCAAGAAACCGAAAGTGTCGAAACTAAACAGAATGAAACAATGCTGGTTAGCCGTGCAAACTCCCTCATGCTTCTCCATCTTCCCTGTCGCTGCTCTCTTAGTTGCTTCTCCCACCTCAAAGACTCCATTCCCAAGCCCTACTAACGGAGAGGCTCCAGTTACATCAACACATGCATGTCTCCCCTCAGACCAACTGTAGATCAATACATCCGCAGGCCGAAGTGTAGATCTTCCCTCATTCGGATCAGTGAGAAAATTCACGGGAGCCTCCTTCTTCATTTGTACCCCAGCCCTCCAAAATGCATCATATAAAATATCTCTGACATGATCATGTCGATATTTGAAACCTGGAAAATGTCGAAAATGTGCTGCATAGTCCCCGAAAGCAACTAGTCTACTCTTTTTGCAAACAGGGCATAGACCACCATCAGAGTACAAAGGAATCATGAGATGGTACCGGAGAATAGAACGATACTCCACCAGCGACATATAGAAAATGTCATATACCACTGTTTTTTAGAGTGGTAAAAGACCTTTTACCACTGTTTCTAAACCGTAGTATCAACTGGGGTGGTAAATACTTCTTGTAAAACCGTGGTTTAAACTTGTATATATTAACCACGGTTTATTCTAGAACCGTAGTAATAAGTTTTCAAACCATGGTATAAAGTTAACATATTCGCCACGGTTCTTCCAGAACAGTGGTATATAATTTTTTTTTATTTAAAAAAAAATCCCTAATTATTTAAATATTCCACTCACCTAATATTCATAAAATCATGCATATAACATTCCACTCCAACACCACATGACTAATTCTAAACACCATCCGAAAACAATCCATTCCAAATCGAAAATAGTCCAAATTCTAATCAATACAAATGTATTATAAAGAACCTCCAAACCAAGTTATTCCATCTTGTTGTGTATTCCAAAATTGTATTGCAATGAAAGAATTACAAAACAAACAAAAATAAAATATAACTTTCTATAACTTCACCAAGAACATTCTCCTCTGTGCTGACATTCTCATCCCAAGAACATTCAACCAAGAATAAGTAAAATTTGACACCCTATGAAACAAATAGTTGTGATTACAAAATAAAGAAAAATATGAGTACGACAATGTAGAAAATATATAACCAAACACTTATGATACCTTGCTAAATAATTGGTTCCTTAAGATTCTTCAAGTATAGTTAGTTGGTTGTGACGTATAATTTGCCGAGATCACCATTGTTGCATACTCGTGAAGAAGCATCCTGTTAAATGAAAACTAAATGGATAAGAAATATAAAGAATCAAAATCGGAATTGCATCCAAACATAAGTTATGTTCGTTGAAATGACCTGATTTCGTGAGTTCTCATTTCGAAGAAAATCAAAAAGCTTCTTTGTTGAAACTGGAAGGCAAACGAAGGTAGCTGCACTTAACACAAGACCGGTAGGCCTTCCTAGATTGTCTACACTCTTTCTCGTCATTACCCTTACATCATCATCTCCAGTTCCTGATAATGTGGTCCATGTATGAGTTGTGGTAGCACTAACACCAGAACAAAAGCTTATTACCATCCTCTCAGCTAGCTTCAACATACTTCTGCCTTCTTGACTTGTTATCATTATTCAATAAAATGTTAAACTGTAATTATTCGTACATATTGATCGATCAGGAAATAATGGAAAAATTAAGTTGATTACAAGAAGAAGCAAGAAACAAATTATGGTAGACATACCACCAATATCTCCGCGAGGAATGGTAGTTGGATAGCCATTAAACTTGCAAGGCGTTCACATGGCTGATCTAAGGTTGCAAACGCTTAGCACCAAATGTGAGTCCGGACTCAACCAGGGGTGTATACATATTATGAACAGATTTATCATCTAGCTCAATGTGCTCCACCCATGTTACCTAAGAAAATTTGTAAGCATCACAGGGTTAAGAAAGTGGCTCTTAAGGTGTATAGTCATCATGCATTTCAAAAATGATCATTTACCTTAGCCATTTGGCATTTCTTGTATCAAGGTTGTAATTGATCCCATGAAACATCCACAAGAGCCCACGTTCCTTCCAAATGTAGTTTATAGTACCTTAAGAAAAAAACCTCTCGACAAGAGGTGAAAGGGCATGTAACTCAGCCGTCATCTGAAAAGTATAAAGGATTTTAGTTTTCTAAAATTAATTAACCTATGTACTATTGCAGGTCATTAAGGTTAGATATAGGTTTATATCTGACCAAGATATACAATTAGATTCTAGTTCTTTGATTGTGTGAGTAGAGTAATTAAGTTAGATTAATTACCACTTGCAAGGCACCGTTATAATTTCCTGCTACTCTGTTGACAAGACTTCAAGAGTGATGGCTCTTGAGACAACACCAGAGAACATATTCAACCACTGATTCTGGTTATCACAAGAACTAGAGAAGTCGATTATACTAGCTTGATTAATGCGTGCTTAATTATGATTTAGTGTAATTCATTGCAAAGCTACATACCGCGTCCATCAGAATCTCAACAAGGGTAGTATGATTCATGATAACAAGACTCGTCAATAGGTTTTTCCCCAATTCCCCTTGGGAATGATTGGAAATATTCCTCGATATTAACAGGCAAGATAAAACCTAACTAAACCCTCTCTATAGGCCATCGCCAGGTCTCTACAGGCCACTAGAAGGCAAGCTAAAACCTAACTAAACCCTCTCTATAGGCCATCGCCAGGCCTCTACAGGCCACTAGAAGGCAAGCTAAAACCTAATTAAACCCTTCAACAAATTTACAAAAAGAAAAATAACCTAAGTCCTAAAAAATGCAAGGATATTAAAAATACACCAATTGAAATTTCCTCACCTCATCAACAAGTGATCAGTATATATACTTTAGAGTAAAATCTTGAATATAATTTTCGGTTACAAGAAATCTTACCTTTTTTTCTTGACCATAGAGAAACAGATTACACCATATTTAGGATTGTCGAGATCATATTTAGGAATTTCCAATGATTGTAGCATGACTGATAAACGTTAAATTGATAGTTTTACCTACGAAATAAAGCGATGAAACTTACAAACGCAAGTAAAACTAAAACTAGATTATGATCCTATATTTTTATCAAAGTTTCCTACTCTCAATTCTATCGAGATAGAGTGGAGTAGCAAATTCGTTCCACTCCTAGTGCTCTAGCATGTAATTGTTTTCTAATCTAATTAATCAGTCTTAAGTCGATGAGAGCTTTACGAAGGTGATATACTACGATACTTACTGAATTTGATTACTTGAATTTAACTACGAATACTATGGAAATATGATTGTTTTAAATCTAGATAAAGGATTAGAGGGGAATTGAATCCACCTTGAATCCAACTTAACATAATTCACGTTGAATTACTTGAATTTAACGTGAATTGGTTACCTGAATGGTGCACTTATCAGTATATGGAAATGAAAGTAAGTACACCAAATGACAAGGGTCAGTCCTCATAGACAGGGTCCTGTAAAAGGACTTCCTCTACATCAGGGGACAGAAGTTCGTGAAAATGTTTTAACCGTTGACCATTAACTTGAAAGGTACTGTTGTCATTTGGATTTACCAAGGTGATTGCCCGTAAGGGTGACTTGATAAACTTAAAAGGGCCAGACCAACGGGTTTTTAGTTTTCCTGGGAAAATATGTAGACGGGAGTTGTAAAGCAAAACCTTTTGACCGACTACGAACACTTTGCGCAAGATATGCTTATCATGAACACGTTTCATGTTAGCTTTATAATCCTTCAGCGAGATAAATGCGAATCGCTCACGGATTTCTTCAAGCTCATTCAATTGCAACTGCGTTTGACACTGCCTCATCAATATTGAAGTTAAGGCTTTTTATAGCCCACAGAGCACGGTGCTCTAATTCAACGGGCAAATGACATGGTTTCCCAAAAACAAGTCTAAAGGGAGACATACCTATAGGAGTTTTGAAAGCAGATCTATACGCCCATAAGGCATCCGATAGATGCTTTGACCAGTCTTTCCTATCAGGATTTACAGTTGTTTCTAAAATCTTTTTGATTTCCCTATTAGAAACTTCTAGTTGTCCGCTAGTTTGTGGATGATAAGGAGTTGCTACTTTGTGTGTAACTCCATACTTTTTCACTAGGGATGCAACAACTCTGTTGCAAAAATGTGTTCCACCATCACTAATGATGGCTTTCGGAATGCCAAACCGACAGAAAATATATTCTTTAATAAAAAATACAACGGTCTTATGGTCATTGCTACGGCAAGCTAGGGCCTTTATCCATTTAGACACGTAGTCCACGGCAACTAGAATATAAATGAAACCGTGGGAAACGGAAAGGACCCATGAAATCAATGCCCCGTGGGCGTCGAAAATTTCTACTATCAAGATTGGATTTAATGGCATCATATTACGTTTAAGTAATTAAGCCCAAGTTGTTGGTAAGCGAATACACGCCTTGCAATGCACTTGGGCATCCTTAAAAAGGGTAGGCCAATAAAATCCACATTGAAGAACTTTAGCGGCTGTTTTCATCCCATTAAAATGTCCACCACACTCTTTGTCATGGCAGAACGATAGAACTTCATTATATTCCCACTGGGGAATACAACGACGAATAATCTGATCCGCACAATACTTAAAAAGGTAGGGCTCATCCCAGTAGTATAACTTAACTCTGGCCAAAAAATTCTTACGTTCGTTTCTTGACCAATTATAAGGCATAACATCAGCCGCTAAATAATTTACAATGTCAGCATACCATGGTGCTGAAAAATGGCATCTGGATGCTCATCGGGAAAAGAGTCGGTATGGACTCGAATCGATCGATCGCCGTTTGTGAGTCTAGATAGGTGGTCGGCAACCACGTTTTCGACCCCCTCTTTTGTCCTTTATTTCTATAATGTGAACTCTTGCAGGAGAAGGATCCAACGGATTAATCTCGCTAGCAGCATCCTTCTTCGCAAGAAGGTACTTATGGTCGCGATGGTGCATGTAGTGCGTGTAAACTAAAGTTTTAGAACCAACCAAATAAGGACGAAACTTATCTAAAGCATAAATGACGGCTAAGAATTCTTTTTCTGTAGTTGAATAATTTCGTTGAGCATCGTTTAATGTTTTACAAGCATAATAAATGACAGTGGACTTATTTTCTAGTTTTTGTCCCAAAACTGCACCAACTGCATAGTCACTAGCATCACACATGAGTTCGAAAGGTTTAGACCAATCGGGAGGATGTATAATTGGTGCAGAGGTTAGGGCAGCTTTTAAAGTTTCAAAAGCACGCTACGGTTAAAATTAAAATCAAAGATTGCATATTTCAAAAGCAGATTAGTTAAAGGCCTAGCTATTTTCGAGAAGTCTTTAATAAATCGCCTATAAAAACCTGCATGGCCTAGAAAGGCTCTAATATCACGGACGGTCCGTGGTTTAGGTAGAGTCGCTATCTTATCTAGTTTGGCCTTATCTACTTCGATGCCATCACTAGATACAATGTGACCTAGTACTATGCCCTTTTTCACCATGAAATGACACTTTTCCCAGTTTAAAACGAGGCTCTTTTCTTCACACCGTGTCAAAATCTTAGACAGGTTAGACAAACAGTTATTGAAGGAGTCTCCATAAATAGAAAAATCATCCATGAAAACTTCCATAAAGCGCTCTACCATGTCACTAAATATATGAAGCATACAACATTTGGAAGGTTCGGGGAGCATTACAAAGGCCAAAAGGCATTCGTTTATAGGCATACGTTCCAAAGGGACATGTGAAGGTAGTCTTTTCTTGGTCATCAATATCAATAATAATATGAAAATAGCCTGAGTAGCCATCCAGAAAACAATAAAAAGCATGACCAGCTAGGCGTTTGAGCATTTGATCTATAAAAGGTAAAGGAAAGTGATCCTTTCGTGTCATAGCATTTAAAGCGTCAGTAATCAATACAGATCCTCCATTTCATAGGACCTTGTGTGACAATATAGTCATCCTTTTCGTTCTGAACCATGGTAACTCCGATTTCTTAGGAACTACATGAATGGGGTGACCCATTCTCTATCGAGATTGGGTATATGATACCCGCGATCGAGTAATCGTAAGACTTCTTCCCTAACCACCTCTTTCATGGCGGGGTTCAAGCGGCCGAGGTTCGCGAGAAGTTTTCGCGTTATCCTCCAAATGGATACGATGAGTGCAAACATTAGGTAAATTCCCTTAATGTCGACTAGGGACCAACCAATCGGACCGATGTTCCCTAATCACCCAGATTAAACTTGTCTCTTCATTCTTAGATAACGAGAAGATATAATTACCGGATGACTACCATCCGGATCGAGTTGAATATAATTTAACTCGGGGAAGGGGTTTAAGCAGGGGGGGGGAGGAAAATCAATAGATGTTTTGTCGGGTCCCGATTTTTGCATAATGAATACTTGTTTAGGTAGCAAGTCTTCATACTCAATATGTGGAGCAACCGAAGTGTCTACAATTGGGGTGGACTCAAGGATGGTGTTGACTTCCTCTAAGTAGGAGTCATTTACAAAATCTGACTTTCAAAAGAAAGGAATTTGTACATATTGTTTCGTGAAACGTGTTGTTAAAATAATCTTGAGCTAAGCTCTCGATCATGCTAACCTCCCCATCTATAGACGGATCGGTAATTGTTTCATCATCTTGAAAACATTTACCTCAACTGTGAGATGGCCAAAAGATAAGGACATCTTACCATCGCGGCAATTAATAAGTGCGTTGGCAGTTGCTAAAAAGGGCCGCCCTAAGATAATCGGTACAGAGTCATTAGCGACTTCTGTATCGAGGATAACAAAATCAGCAGGATAGTAGAAATCCTGAACCTTAACAAGCACGTTTTTCACTACACCTTTAGGATACTTAATTGACCTGTCCTCTAATTGCAATGTTATTTTTGTAGGTTGCATTTCCAGTAGACCTATTTGTTTATACAAGTAATACGGGAGTAAGTTAACACTTCGCCCCGTGTCTAATAAAGCGTCGTCGTGTGGGAATCTCCTAGGGTGCATTTTACAGTTGGGCCGACCGGGGTCCTTGTACTTAACAATTCCATTATTTTTGGATAAAGTTGGGAATTGTTCGGTTAGAAAGGCGTCTTTAGGTATGTTGGTCGACGCCTAGTAGTGCACAACTCTTTAAGAAACTTAAGCGTGATTAGGTAGCTTTTAATAGCTCGGAGAGAAAAGGAAGGTTTACCGTTAGATTCTTGAAAACGTTCCTAATCTCCTCAAATTTTGTATCCCTGGTTAGCATGGCTAATTTTTGAGGGAGCGGTGGTTTCGCTCTATATTTAGCGTATGGCTCGACTTGATTTGTTACCTTGGCTTTCTGTTTCTTAGGTTGTAGTTTAACTGGTACCTCTACTGTGGTAGGTTCTTCAGTTTCTATTTCGGTATCTAGTTCGATATCCGGTGTAGGGAGTACTGATGGGGCTATAGGCATAGTTACTTTGTTATCAACCACTCTTCCAGAACGGAGAGTGGTGATGGCATTCAGGTCACCTACTATTGTCGTTGCCGTACTAGTATTATCGTTTACCTCAAAGGCTGTGTTTGTTGTTTTAGGGTTTTGTATAGCTTGTCCTGGAAACACACCTTTTGGTTGGGCTTTCTCTTGGGCTAACTATTGTATGCCCTAATTTATGGATTGTAAGATCTGTTGGTTTGTTTGAGTCATTGATTGGAAAAGTTGTTGGGTAACCTGTATAAAGGCGTCGATACGGTCCGGTTTTGTAGGTGTAGTAGTCACAGGTGGTGCGACTGGAACTATCTCACGTTGATTATTAATAGGTGGGTTGTGATAGTTACTATTGTTAACTGGAACGATACCTCTATTGGTATTATTTATAATTATTTTGACCTTGTGCTACACCTTGTCGTGGTTGCGCTTGGTTGTTATAATTATTATAATTTCCTTGACCTTGTCCCTGTCCTTGCCTAGGTGGAGCTTGATTATAGTTGTTTGCTTGCCTAACATTTTGGTTATTAAAGCCTGGAGTTGTAACTTGTTGATTATTTCGCCAACTAAAGTTGGGATGTTGTCTCCATGGGGCATTAGGAATAGGATAGTTATTAATGGAGCAAACATTATCTTGCTCTAATTGTTGTTGTTCATAGGCGAGAGGACAATAGGAGTCAGGGTGCTCAGGACTCAAACAGAAATTACATGGGTTGGAGTTGACATTCATGACGGGAATAGGATTGTGTTGAATAGAAATAGCCTCTACCTTTTTAGTTAGAGATTCGATTAAATTTTTAAGTTCTGGATCGGGTTTCATCTCAAACATACCGGCGGCCTTAACTATTGAAGAAGAACTAGCAGAGCGGGGGATATCATCACTCCCCCCCAATTGTTATTGCGTTTAGTTTGTTCTTCTAAAAATTTGTAAGCCTCCGAGGCTCCTTTACTTAGGAAACTACCCCCATTCATTATGTCAAGGACTTCTTTATGGTGATGTTGAAGTCCTTTGAAAAAGGCACGAACTAACGTGTCTTTTGCTAGGTTATGGTGTGGACACTCTATAAGCAGATCGGTGAAACGATTCCAAGCCTCAGAAAACGATTCATGAGGATTTTGTCGGAAAAAATGAATCTTGGAAAGCATCTCATCCGTCTTTAGGGGTGGGTAAAAATGTTCCATAAATAGCTGAACAAGTTTAGCCCACGAGTGCATAGAGTTAGGCGCTTGGGCAGTTAACCAAGACGCTGCCTTATCGGCTAAGGTGAAGGGAAATACCCTCAGTTTAATTTGTTCCGCACCAACCGTAGGATGATGGAATGTTGTAAGGACTTGTTCAATCCTACGCATGTGTTGGTAAGGTTTTTCATGGCCTAACCCATGGAAAACGGGTAACAAATTAAATATGTTTGGGGATTGAAAATCCCCACCGGGTCTGCTAGAACGATGCAAGATTTAGGGCTATCGCTCAAAGCTTTGTAGAAGTCGAGAGAGGAGTCTCTTTCTTCACCATTATGTCGTATGGTTGGTGGGATAGTAGTTAGAGGTGTAGTGATTGGTATACTCGATATGTTTGTTTGTTGATGGTTAATTACATTCAGTGTTTTTCTCCGACCAGACCTTAATCTCATGCAAGTCTAAGTCTAAACACGAAAACAATCCAAACAATCTTGATATTTAGTATGAACCTCTAACTGGAGATGCGAGGTATTGAAGAAAGGAATACCTGATAGCGTCCTTACTTCGCTTATGAATAGCGTCTTGTTTACGCGTGTTCAGTGTAAATAACAAGTTAGAACACTGAAGAACTAAAAAAAAATCAAAGTTCGAAACAAACCTGTAGAAATCCGCAAAATTTTGCTTAGAGCAAGTCTTATTTGGCATAGGGGCGGTCGCTCCTAGTCGATATAAGTGGAGCCGGGTCGCGCTTTTGGTATGAGGGGTGGTCGCTCGAGGTCCAAGAATCGAGGGCGGTCACGCTGGGTATGAGGTATGGTCGGCTCGTGGTCGTAGTATATATAGCGCAGCGCTCCTTTACAGCGGTCGCTCAGTGTATATTTTGTCGGAACTTTTTCAACGCTGAAACGGATAATCACAGTATGAATCAAACAAGGGTGGGTGGGTTTAATGGGACTTAAAAATGACTAATTCTACTATGAAAACAATGCTAAAGTGCAACTAAGATGGCAGCGGCGCCATTTGATAAACGTTAAATTGATAGTTTTACCTACGAAATAAAGCGATGAAACTTACAAACGCAAGTAAAACTAAAACTAGATTATGATCCTATATTTTTATCAAAGTTTCCTACTCACAATTCTATCGAGATAGAGTGGAGTAACAAATTCGTTCCACTCCTAGTGCTCTAGCATGTAATTGTTTTCTAATCTAATTAATCAGTCTTAAGTCGATGAGAGCTTTACGAAGGTGATATACTATGATACTTACTGAATTTGATTACTTGAATTTAACTACGAATACTATGGAAATATGATTGTTTTGAATCTAGATAAAGGATTAGAGGGGAATTGAATCCACCTTGAATCCAACTTAATAGCCTAGCATAGATTCTTGTATCTCGATTCTTACGTTCTTACGGCAAGAAATTCGAGTTCTAATCCCTAGTGTTCATGGCATTTCTACCGAGTACTAACTAGCATGTGAGGTCGTCCACCCATTCTCATGGCGAATCACGACCTTCTAGAGTGGAATAGATTCTACAATGCTTCTACACTATACCACTAAGCTTTCATCAAAGCTTCATTAACCCCTCTAATGGAGGTTTTAGCCTTGAATCATTCCGCAATCATTCCCATATGAATCTAAACTAAACATATTATCAAGATTCGAAATTTACTAATCTAAACTAAACAATGATTAAATTCCAATTAACAACCAAGAAATGGTAGCCAACAATAATTAAAACTAGATCTAATAGATTGAAATAACACAATTCGAAATTGATAAAACAACTATTTTATTTATCTAATCAATCAAGAACAATGATTCAAAGACTTAATCTAAAACAAGAATTGAAAATGGAACTAAAGCTTAATTTAATGAAAACAGATCTAGAATTATCTATATTATTTTAGGTCTAACTAGCTATCATTAACAAAGAGCTAAGCTTTGGTTTTTATACTTTCAGATCCAAAAATCGTGCATGGGCTTGGAGCCATGTTTTGGGCCAGAGAATCAGGCCCAAAACCCAATTCTTTCAGTCCAAAAAGGCCTCTTCAGCTGCAGTTGGCTTCAACAGACTTTTCGTCCACTTCTGCTCCTCTGATTGGCTTAAGGCTTGGACCATTAGAAAGCTCTTTCCGATCCGGTCGTTTTGACATAAGGTAGGCCCCATTCCGAGGTCTGAGTCCAAAGATATGGCCTTCGGAAGTCCTATTAACTTGTGTGTTGTTTCAGCTCGTGTCGACTTTTCAGCTTTTGACCGGGCCTTAGGAAGGCTTTGTCTTCTTGAATCTTGGCCTTTAATCACGAAACTACTTAGTAACCGACCTTTGCTCCTTTATCTCGCTAAAGTGGCACATTTCTGCACATAATGGACTTTGAAACCTGAAATGCATAAAAACACGTAATCGGTGTTAACTCTTAATTATTACTCACATAATTGGTCTAAAAGTATGACTGTTACAGGGTTAAAACTACAGTTTTGGGCTCTTATCAATAACCCAAGACTTGCTTACACCATATTCATGCATCACCCATAACCAAGCATTGCACATTTCCACTGAAGAAAATTAAACAAAGCTTCGATTTAAATGTTGTCAAGCTCATAAGGAAATCACAGTTGTTATATACTTCTATGCAGGCAATGACAACCCATCTCTTGTGCAATAGCCCTAAGCAAGAATTAGTTTATTTGAAACATCAACTACATTACTCACTAACCAATGAAGAGCACCACTACGAAATATACCTGGAAAACCATGGTCAAACCTTTAATAAGGAATATTCATGGATACTTCTTCACACCTTAGCGTCAAAGGAGTACTCAATGACATTGGCAATGTCACCATCAACAAACTCTAGTATTACTATGTTGTAATTTTGTGCATAGTCATCTTACCAAAAACCAAGTATATCACAGTGAATTTGCCAAAAATAGTTTATACCGTTGTCACAAATAGAAAAATAACCTAAGTTCTCAAAAATGCAAGATACTAAGAATAACTTACCTTGTCAACAAGTAAACAACCATCTCAAAAGAAGGTTATCTATCCGTCCTCAAAGCTTAAATGCCCACTACCTCAAGAAAATCAGGTGGCATTTCACTTCCACAACGAGACGAAAGATCTCATATAGAACTGAATCTTGATTTAGAATACCAACTTCTCCTACCCATACCATATTTCTTCCGAAATTACCCAGCACCAAATTTTAACCCCAGTGGTGTATGATGTCCTTCATCTTGTTGCAATAATAACAAAGTACATGGAGAGGCAGAAAATCGTAGCAACAAAGTCCATTTTTTAAACTAAAATACCCAAAATTTTGCAAAGAAAAAGTTCTTCAATTTAATAAATGCAACCTTGCAATTTATTCAGTAAAGTTTAAGAAATTAAATCAATAAAAAACAACAACTTACTTGCATAAAAAGAGCAACCTTGCAACTTTATCCACCGGAGAGAGATAGATCAGCAACCTTGCTCGAAATAATGAATTGGACTCGGAGAAATCGAGCAGTAATTTGGGGAGAGATTGAGTAGAAATTGGGGAGAGATCGAATAGAAATTGGGGAGCACAATCCCTAGTGACGATTTTTAGGAAGTTGAAAGAGGGAGATATAGCAAGAGACTGTTTCTGACTTTTTTTCCGATTTTTATTTTCTAATTTTTTTTAGCGAGTGGTTTGGCTAGACCACTATTATCCACGGCAGGTGTAAATTTTCAAAAAACAGACACCACCTTTTTTGAGAAACAGTGGGGTATGCTATTATCTATTTATCTAAAAACAAATTAGGCGATATTTGTTTGTACCGTGGCACAAGGCATATTATATCCCACTATGCACTGTCACCAAGTACAGTGTTTTTTTTGAATAAAATGCGTTTAAAACCCGTTAAATTGCCAAGACGTCTTGTATACGTTTTGAACCCGTGTTTTTCAAAATTAAACGTAAAAACCGTATATATCGGGAGATTTTGAAAAGACCACATTTTAAACTTTCTTCTCTTTGGTTTTGTTACTTTTCACTTTTGTCACTTTTGTTCAGAAAAAAAACAAAAAAAAACCCCGAGAAGGCGAGAACTTTACCCCAAAAAAAAAACCCGAGAAGAACTCCTTCACCAGTTTCACCACCAGCACCAAGTCGCCAACTCAAGGTTAGCTCTCTCTCTCTCTTGCTCCTTGCTCACTGAAAATCTATACCGTGTCTTAATTTTTATTTTATTTTTTAAAAATCTTTTGGTAAGAACTGAGTACAAAAGCTCACTAGATTCCTGATCCTATATTGTGCTTCTTTTTCTTTTTCCTTTTTCATTTTTTTGGTATGAAATGAGGAAGTAAGCTCACTAGATTCCTGATTCCATATCGTGACTTGGACGATCATGTTATCCGTAATTGAGGATCTACTTATTGAGACTGAAGCACTTCAATGGTTTTCGTTTACTTGAGAAGGAAAATAGTTGCGCACCAGATCGCTATATGGCCATTATAGAGCATTTCACCTTAGTGCCTTAATGGGTTGGGATGAGGAAAAGTATCCAAAGTTCCCAACACTAAGCCAGCCAAAATGTCCATTTAACCCCACAGGACCAGTGATTGAGTGAGTCCAGTAAAGTTTTGGTATAATTTTTCCCACCACCCCCCTCCTTTTTCGTATAAGATTTTTGAACAAGACTTCCCAGTTCCCACAGAAAAAATGTGTTCACATGGTTTCTTCCTTCTCTGGAGTCATGGGGGCATGGGGTTGTGAGGAACTGAGGAGTTTGAAATACCTTGAGGGTTGAATTGTTGAAAGGGTGCGTACGACCTGTGAAGTTAGATCAACCTGCGAAAATGTATATCATGTTTTAATATTAGCAACCACATATAAAGATCGATCTTAAGTAATCATACCAGTGTTTTTGTAAATTATTTTACACATGGAGTCATCAGTCTCCTCAGTTCCTAATCTCTATCTCTCATGAATTGCAATAATTGTTGTTGTTGTTGTTATAGAACTACATTTTCAAATTTGCAATCTTTTGATTCTTTTCTATGTATTTGTAGATATGCCAAGGGTTAGAGATCCATTATGGGAGTATGTTGAGTCAACCGCACAAAAGAAGAACAAATGCAAATTTTGTCAACTTGAGATATCTGGGGGAATAAGTAGGCTGAAGTATCACTGGGCAAAAATGATTGGGCATGATGTTAGTCCTTGCACTGTTGTGACTGATGAAGTGATAGAGTTGGCACTCAATGCCATAACCGAAATAGAAGACAGGCCTCGTGTTAACAAGAAAGCTAGAGGGAGTAACTCCAAAGAAGGAAACACATCCTCAAGCTTCAATTTCGGGTCTCAACAATCGGTTTATAGGGCATCAGGACAGTCAAGCACCGTTTCCTACCAACCGAAGGTTTTGGAACTACTGAAAAAGAAGGAAAAGGAGGTTGCTGATGCTATGGGAGTAAAATTTCTTGTTGCAAACAACCTTGCATTTAATATTTTAAGATCACACAAATTAAGAGAGTGGTGCCTAGCTATTGGGAAGTATGGTGAGGGGTATGTGCCTCCTGGCAGTGAAACTGCGCGGACCAAGATTCTAGGTTCATTGAAGGATGAAGCAACAATGTATGTGAAAAGTGTCCAAGAGTCATGGGAAGATACGGGTTGCACATTGATGTCAGATGGTTGGACAGATGCTAGAAGAAGGCACCATGTTAACTTGTTAGCTAGTAGCCCAAGTGGAATCGTGTTCTTGAAGTCCGAGGTTGTCAAAGAAAAACAGACGGGAGAATATCTCGCTAACTTCATAATGAGCACCATGGAAGAAATTGGTTCACATAATATGGTTCAAGTTGTTACAGATAAAGCAAGCAATTATGGTTCAGCTGGGGCTATTATTCAATCTCGTTACCCGCATGTTTTCAAGACTTCATGTGCAACACACTGCATAGACTTGATTTTAGAGGATATTGATAAGCTTCCTTCTGTAATGCCAATCATGAAAAGTGCAAGAGAACTTGTTACTTTCTTATACAGGTCACCTGCCATTTTGGAAACAATGAGAAAGTTTACAGACAATCGTGATTTGAAGAAGCCGGGAGCAACTAGATTTACTAGCCAATTTCTTTGCTTACAATCTGTATTGAAAGAAAAAGAACCTTTGAGATTCTTGGTAAGCTCAAATGATTAGCAAGCTCATAAGAGGACAAAAGAGGATGATGCTAAAGCACTTGTTGAGGTAATACAATCTAATGCCTTTTGGATTAAAGGCAATGAAGTGGTTGCAATTGTTGAGCCTATTGTGAAACTACTTAGGATGGTTGATGGAGATGAGTGTACATTGGGATACATATATGAGGGCGTTATTAGAGTCAAGGAGTCGATAAAGGTGATTCTCAATAATGATAAAGATAAGTATGACCCTTATTTGGCAATCATCGAAAGGAAACGAATTCAACGCCTTCATAGCCCCATTCATGCAGTGGCTGCGTATCTCAATCCTAAGTTTTACTATGAAAAGATTGTTAAGATGGACAACGAAATTAGAGATGGTATGAGTAAGGTGAGACAAAAATTACTTACAAGTGAAGAGAGGAAAACCTTCACTGGAGAGATAACTTTTTATCATGCAAGACATTCAAAGATTTTCACCCCAATGGCAGTTGATGCTCTATCAAACACTCATCCTCGTACGTAAAATTATTTCATTATTAATTTGTTTCTTCTTAGTAACTATTAGATGTTGATTACATTTATCTATTTGATTGTTACATTAATATTTGTACATGCTTTCTAGGCTTATGGTGGGATATATATGGTGGTGATCTTCCGATCACGCGTAAGATTGCTATGAGGCTTCTTAGTCAAACATGTAGTGCATCAGCTTGCGAGAGGAATTGGAGTGCCTTTAGTGCCGCACAAACCAAAAAGAGAATTAGATTGGAGCTAAAAAGATTGCATGACTTGGTTGAATCTCCACATGCAGAAGACTAGTGCGAAAAAGACGGAAGATAATCTAAAACCGATTCAACTAGATGAGGTTATAGCTTTTCCAGATGACCCGACTCTTGTAGTTGGAAATGATGTGGAGAATATTGTTGATGGTAGTGATATATCTGATGATGAGGAAGATGTAGATGTCGAGGATGGTGGTAATGGTGGTAATGAGGCTCTTGTTGAAGCAGACACAAATAATGAAAATGTGGATGATGAAGAATTTCATCGTTTAATGAATCGTATTTGAATGAGATAGTTTTGCATTTGGCTGGTCTCTCTGTTTGTTTTGCTTGCTTTTCCTATGTCAGTATGACTATATGAGATAGTTTTTCTTGTTTTATGGTTGGGAAACTTATAAACTGTTTCTTCTATTTCTTATAATTGCAGTTTGTGGCTTTGTGCTGCTTTTTTATGATAACTGTTTTTCTATGGTTACCATTTGTGCTGCTGGGGCTCTACTCTGTCATTCTTTGTGGTATGTTGATTTGGGGGGGTGTTATTATTTTGAATTTGTTTTGGTGAATCAGGCTATGTTTTAAATTTTGGGGTGTTAATGTGTTATTAGCCCAACATATCAGGAGTCGGGGACTAGTTGTGTTAGAAATGTGATGCCACCGATGATGTTGTCGTCGGGGAAAAAGAGGCATAAGACTTGCTTTGTAGGTCCGTGGTGCGTGGGCTCGTGCAAAACTGGTGGCGTCTTTGTTTCTTTTCGGTTATTGTTGCAAAACTTTTTATATATATATATATATATATATATATATATATATATATATATATATATATATATATATATATATATATATATATATATATAATATTCGATTTTAGGAAATTTTCAACCGAGGCCCGATACAAAAGAAATGGTAATTTATGGTTCAATAGCAAAAATAGGGGAATAAGGTCGAAAGCTATCGTTTTCCATTTCGGCAGATTTTGAATGAAAAAATTGGGATATTGCCGTTGAAGAGTTCCAATGCTTTGTGAAATGTGAATCTTGTTAGCACTAGTCGGACGAAAAAGTGATGCGGAAACAAGAAAAGTTGTCATAGTATGGTCCGACTAGTGCTTGAGCTCGCACTAAACCGAGCCAACCTTCATCCATCACTAAAAAGTTGAGCCCATCTTGAACCTCTAGCGTAAGAAAGGAGTGAAGCCTGAAAACACCAAGGCTGTGTTTAGTACTTTAGTTTAAGAAATTAAGATTCGGAAAAGCCAACCACAACATCTAGATGGCACCCCGGAGGGGCAGAAACTTTTCAAAGAACATGCGAATTGCTATTGATAAACGCAAATAATGCGCAGAAGAATCACATGCTTTGAACTTACGACTTTGCAAGTGGAAACTTGAACCGCCTTGCGGACTTATTACCATGTTGAGGCACTTCAAAGACTTGTTTTTTGTGTCACATAACTTTAAATCCTATACGTACAACAATAGAATAAGAACTTACTAATTACTAAATCCGTGATCAATTAGATTATAATCTTAATAATAGTATACCTGCTCCACTAAGCTAAACTTTTGACAAGATCTATCAAACAAAAACCCCTTACCATTTCCTCAAACACACGCCTAATAGTCTCATCTCATGAGTCATAAACAATACTTGAATTTTCAACCTCATGCTTCAAGGTCCTTAATCCTACAAAAGTCATTCATTCACCTGTTCTCTTTCGACAATTTAAGATCATATTTGCAAAAATTGAACCATTCGCAGATTACCCTTAAACATCTAAATCAATCACAAAACTGAACAACAGTTTATACCTAGAATTAATTCCCACACTGTAAACTTTAAACACTATACTTTATGTCATTAAGTTGATCTACTCATGTATCACACAACCATTCATAATCACCTAAATATGTTGGAGCTGATTTTTTCCATTGCTATCCCAGAAGCAACTAAAACTGGCTATACTCAATAACGCAAATGGAAAGAGGAAAAAACATAATTTATGTATATCTTCTACCATTACCTATAGTATTTTTTTGGCTCATTCTTTTTTCCACTCCTATATAAAATCAATCTCCTTACCTATAGTTTTTTTTTTATTGTTTCTTACCGTTTCTTTTACGTTTTATACGTATTATACGTTTTAAACCCGTTTTATTGTTTTAAACCTGTTTTTTATGCCCTACGTCCTTTTAAGCTTTTTTTTTTTTCCGTTTTTTTGCCGAGACATTCCGTTTAAAACATGAACTAAGTATTTTTCGAGTACAGCATTTTAAACCCGTACCGTACTTGGTGACAATGCCACTGTGTAATGAAAACAGTGGTATTTGGATGTACCAAAACTACAAATGCAAATTGTACCGTGGTAACTAACTATTAGCCATTATTATTAACAACACAGTGGTATATATCATTTCACCCACCGTAGTTAATGTTTATTTTTGTAGTAGTGTATGCTGTCCAAGTCCCTCCATCGGAATAGCAAGTAGGAAATCCTTTGCGTGTTCTGACTGCAAGCATCCAATGACTGCTTTCTGACGAGCAGATAACTCAAACTCCCTCTCAAGACTAGCAACAATCTTATCGTAGAACGCTTCCGCCAAAACTTTTTGTGGTTTTGAAGGGATGGTAGCATTCATAGCCAAAGAATTAAGGTCAAGATCGGGTAGACAGAAACTTAATGCACTGCTAGCAACATCAAGAATCGCATCAATAGGCAATGGTCCACAACTCCTAAAAATGTGGTTCTGAAGCTCAGAAGTCTAACAACGGGAGCCCACGAAAGCAAAAGTAGAGACATCAAAGTTACAATAGATACCTAACCCACCAAGACGTAATAGGATTGTCGATAAATGCCACTGTAGATCACTGAAGCTAGGACCATCAGAAACCACAATACCCTGGAGAACACTGTGGAGATGTCGATCAAAAGTCTTAGCTGCCTCTCTGAAAAGCGATGGTGGACAAGTACGAATCGCAAAGACCAACTTAGAGAGCCCAACACAAGCTCGTAAAAGCGCTAACTCACACTGATGATCTTCCAACACAGCTAAACGGTCCATCAAAGTCATAACCTTTGCAGCACGCTTTCGAGCAAGGCCCCTAACAAAGGATAGATCAGTGTTGACTGCACCTCCAAGCAACCTGACCCCTTGCTGAGGATGGGACAGATCTGAAGGAAAGAGACCGGGAGTGGAGCGACATGGATCCAATGATGTCCAAAATACCTCAGTTTTAGCCACATTAAGAATCACCCCATAAGAAGGTCTTTCTTCTTGAATCATACCCAAAGTTGTCGCCACTTGTTATGTATCTCCAATTAAAGTCCCATCATCTAGGTCCTTCTAGCTTAGTTGATAAAACCTTTGGGTGATGATACCAGAGGTCTGGGGTTCGAACCCCGCTACACACAATTGAGTTACTGATCTTTTTAGAAACAGGCTTGCCCACACATTATTTTTTGTAAGTGCCTTCTAGCTTAGTTGGTAAAACCTTTGGGTGATGATACCAGAGGTCTGGGGTTCGAACCCCGCTACACACAATTGAGTTACTGATCTCTTTAAAAACAGGCTTGCTCACACATTTTTTTTACCGTAAGTGCCTTCTAGCTTAGTTGGTAAAACCATTGAGTGATGATACCAGAGGTCTGGGGTTCGAACCCCGCTACACACAATTGAGTTACTGATCTCTTTAAAAACAGGCTTGCCCACACATTTTATGTAAGTGCCTTCTAGCTTAGTTGGTAAAACCTTTGGGTGATGATACCAGAGGTCTGGGGTTCGAACCCCGCTACACACAATTGAGTTACTGATCTCTTTAAAAACAGGCTTGCCCACACATTTTAGTAAGTGCCTTCTAGCTTAGTTGGTAAAACCTTTGGGTGATGATACCAGAGGTCTGGGGTTCGAACCCCGCTACACACAATTGAGTTACTAATCTCTTTAAAAACAGGCTTGCCCACACATATTTGTAAGTGCCTTCTAGCTTAGTTGGTAAAACCTTTAGGTGATGATACTAGAGGTGTGGGGTTCGAACCCCGCTACACACAATTGAGTTACTGATCTCTTTAAAAACAGGCTTGCCCACACATTTTCAATGGAAAAAGAAAAAACAAGAGAGAATGAGAGCGGGAATACTAGAACACCTAACAGGGTATCCAATACTGACGAGGATGCAGAGAAACTAGAAACTGAGTTTGAGAGACTTTATGGAAAAGGATCTCTTGAAAGGATGTTAGAACGAAGAATAATCAAGATACATGATGATTTACTAAATCAGAGAGAGGAGGAAGATGAAGTAACAAATGAGGAGGACTTCTTAAATGTGGGAAAGCAAAGTGGAGTGACTGGAAAAACAAGTCAGGGAAGTATGGAAGCACGACACATAACCGAGAATTTAGGATTGGAACTAGTGTGTTTGGGAACTGAAACCGTGAAGTCACAAATCCAAGTGGAGACTACTAGAGGTAACAGTAATGCGATTGGTGAAACTGAAGGAACACTGATTGGACAAACAGAGAAGGGACCTGCCAAGATGAGTTCATGGGCAGAGATCATCGGAAAAAAGGCTGTAGGAAGTGCAGCACTATCATTCGTCCCCCCTTCCATTGTGAATGGCAAACCAGTCATCCATGTAACCAGCTCACAATTTTCAGAATATAACAAAAAATTTGATAATTTGATTGTTGGGTCCTTTGTTGGGAAACGGTTGAATTACAACTATGTGAAGGATGTAGTCAGGAGAATATGGGGGATAAAAAGCTGTCATGAAACCTTATGGGGACACAATGTTCACTTTCAAGTTTGAGAAAGATGAAGAGAGGCAAGTGGTGCTGGATGTAGGGTCTTTTCACATTGCCAGCCAACTATTTGTTGTCAGGCCGTGGAAAACATTTGTTGAAGCTGAGACGAGGGAGCTTAAAACGATTCCTATTTGGGTGATTGTTAAAGGATTGCCAATGGAGATGTGGAATAAAGAAGGTTTCAGCCAAGTTGGGAGTGCTGTGGGTATTCCAATGTTCACAGATCGACTAACGGAGAACATGACACGCACTAACTATGTGAGAGTTTGTGTTGAAATCGACACTGAGTGCCCTTATCCAGATCACATTCCAGTGATACTTGATCAAATGAGAGCATACAAAGTGACATTTGAATATAATTGGAAGCCGCTGAGGTGTTCGACTTGCCAAACGTTTGGACACTCTGATCAAAGATGCCCAAAATAGGAACCGACGGGAACTGAGACGTCTAACAAAGTGTGGCTCAAGAAAGAAGTAAATGGTAAGAAGGAAGAAGAGAAGAAAGAGAAAGAGCAGCAAAATGCCCAACCAAAAGAAAATGGAAAAACACAGGAGGTAAGGTCAAAAGTGCAAGAAGTGCATGTTGTACCGGATGAAGAAGTGGGCTGGGAATCCCCTACCAAGAGGCATTGATGTAAGGCTAGAAATTTACAAGGGGAAGGCAGCAATATGACTGAGGTGGAGACAGTTAAGATAGGAAATGACCGCAGGGAGATAAGTGCGGAAGGGGATGAACAAGGAGAGGAACAGAGGGATACCAACATACAAGAAAACTTAGAAAAAGAAATGGGCACTAAGACTAAAGAGAAATCAGCAGAGAATATAGTGGAGAGGGACACAGAGGGGCAAGTAGAACAAGAGAAGACGGCCTCAAGAGAACTCAATACCACAAAGGGAAGTAAATCCAATGGAAGCACTGGTAATAAGGCAGCTACAAGTCTAGGGGGGAAGACAAAAAACAGTGGCTGCCAAGTACGGTCACTCTAAGCACGCAAACACTCAAAAATGAATACAGTCTGTTGGAATATTAGGGGGTGAATAAAAAGTTTAAGCAAAATGAAATAAAAGAGTTGATTAGGAAGTATCATCTAAAGATTGTAGCAGTAGTGGAAACGAAAGTCAAACAAGCCAAGATGGATGGGATTGTGAATAATTGCTTCCCGGGATGGCAGGTGGCTCATAACTATGAGTTTAGTGACATCGGCAAGATATGGGTAGCATGGGATCCACAGGAGTGTGGAGTGAGTAATATAAGGAAAGGGTTACAGATCGAGTATCACTATGGAAATAAAGCTACATAATGGCAAGGTATTTGAGCTAACAGTTGTGTATGCAAGCATTAACTCTTATACTCGACAACAGCTATGGGATGAGTTGATTAATATCTCCAATACCACTCGACCTTGGATAGTCATGGGAGACTTTAATTCGGTCTTACACTCGCATGAGAGAGTGGGGGCACACAGACAAGACCGCAACACTTTGCTGATATCTTGCAATGTGTCACCATTACAGGGCTCAGGGATTTGAAATCTAAAGAGAATACGCTCACTTGGAGTAATAAGAGGGAGAACAGAATTTGGCGGAAACTTGATAGGGTTATGGTCAATGCCAATTGGTTTGATGAATTTGAAGACCATGAAGCGGAATTTCTTAACCCAGGTGCGGCGTCTGATCATTCTATTATGGTAGTATATCCTATAAAGCAAATACATGAAAAGAAGAGAATTTTCAGGTTCTTCAACTTCTGGGTAAAGGAGGAGGGATATATGGAGGTTGTAAAACATGCATGGGGTGCGAAGTTTGGGGGCAATCCGATGTACATATTCATGAGAAAGTTGAAAAAGGTGAAGGGGGAGTTGATTGCATGGAATAAGGCTAGGGTGGGCAATGTAGTGACCAGAGCAGAAACTACTAAGATGGAATTAGATACTGTGCAAACAAAGTTACAAGGAGACCCACTAAATAATACGCTGATTAGGGAAGAGAGGGTGAATATTCATCACCATGTGTAGGCATCTATAGCTGAGGAAGAATTTCACAGACAAAAGTCGAGAGATTAGGTGGTTACCGGTGGGGATAACAACACTGCTTATTTTTTCAAATCTGTTCAGGCTAGGCGAAACACTAATAAGATAACTTTCTTACTAGATGGCCAGGGAACTGCGATGGAAGATGTGGGGCAGATTGGGGCAGAATGTGTGAAATACTATGAGAAAGTATATAGGCCAGAATGCTTGCCGGATATGAATTTTGAGGTGTTTGAACAGATACAACCAAGGTATCAGATTACACATGAGATGAAGGAATAGTTAAAGAGGGTAGTCACTAGGGATGAGATTGTGGAGGCTCTTGCCAGTATTGACAGTGACAAAACACCTGGAGGGGATGTATTCTCTTCCTTTTTCTTTAAGTCTGCATGGGGTACTATTGGGGATGATATAGTGAAAGCCATACAGAGTTTCTTCAGGGCTAATAGGATGTTGGGGGAAGTGAACTCTACTTGCATCACCCTGGTCCCTAAAGTACAGAGTCCCAATTCTCTTGGAGACTATAGACCTATTACGTGTTGCAGTGTGGTGTATAAATGCATTACAAAGATCATAACAGCTAGAATGAAGGGATTTATTAACTTGATTGTTTTAGAGAACCAATCCGCTTTTGTGCCAGGAAGAAGGATCCAAGATAACATCTTACTCTCCCATGAGCTGCTGCATAACTATCACAGGGAGTTCGCACTGCCAAGATGTGCAGCCAAGATAGATTTGAAGAAAGCGTATGACTCTGTTAGATGGGAAGCAGTTATATTTGCACTACGCAGGTATGACATGCCGGAGGAGTTCATTACTTGGATAAAAGTATGCATTGAAACACCCATCTATTCTATCATGGTTAATGGTGTGCCTTATGGATACTTTAATGGGACACATGGAATACGACAAGGGGACCCTATGTCTCTTTATCTCTTTGTCATAGTCATGGAGTTATTCACAGAGATTATGCATCATAGTGCAAGGGAGGGACAATTCAAACTGCATTACAGGTGCAAGGAACCACTCATTACTCATTTGTCATTTGCTGATGACTTAATAACATTCATGTATGGGGAGCTTGAGACCACCCAATGCTTGAAGGAGAATCTGAAAGTGTTCAAGGACTGTACTGGGCTTGAAGTGAATATACAGAAAAGCCAGATGTTTTTCTCGGGAATGGATGAAGCACTGTGTGAGTCTATCAGAGAGGCTATGCAGTTTACTCTAGGAAACTTGCCGGTTAAATATCTAGGATTGCCTTTGATAACGACAAGACTCTCACATGCTGATTGTCTACCTTTAATAGACAAGATGTCAAAGAGAATACAGAGTTGGAGGGGGAAGCTGCTTTCTTATGTTGGTAGAATGCAACTGGTGAAGTCAGTCCTAAGTAATCTGACTGTCTACTGGTTTGCTTCCTTTCGTATGCCGCAGAGTATTCTGGATGAGGTAAATAGATTATGCAGAAACTTTTTATGGACTGGGCCTGATTGTTTGCAATCACATGCGTTAATTGGATGGGAAGAAGTATGTTTTCCTTATGAGGAGGGAGGACTAGGAATAAGAAATGTTGAGACAGTGAACAAAGCAGCTATTCTCCGACATGTGTGGTAGTTGGCGGGCAGGAAATATAACTTATGGGTAACATGGATTTGGCAAAACTTAATCAAGGCCAAGAACCTCTGGAGCATGATGATCCTACAGGACTGTTCACATAGCTGGAGAGCAATACTAAGAAGTAGAGAGGATGCAAAGAACATAGCACAACACCAGATTGGGGATGGGAGAAACACTATGATATGGCAGGACCCTTGGCACCCCCAAGGCATATTGAAAGAGAGGTTTCCTCAAACTTATCTCTATAATTCAACTTGTCACATGAACGCAACTGTTTCGAATCTCATCAATGGAGAAGAATGGGATATCCCTCAACACTTGGAGAATCGGTGCCCAGACATAGTAAAAGATATGCGGGAGGGAGTTATCATCAAAGGGGGGACTGACGAAGTGGTATGGACTGTATCAATGTATGGTGAATTTCAGCTCAAAGACACATATGAAACCATAAGGAGGAAACTTCAACCGAATGACTGGCACAGAGTAATTTGGTTTACAAATCGTATTCCAAGGCAATCCTTTATAAGGTGGATGGTAATGAAGGGAGCACTTAAAACTTTAAGCAAGATGTATGACTGGAAGGTGGTACCATTGAAACTATGTGTACTTGGAGGGAAGATGAAACTGAGATACACTTATTTTTCCATTGTAACTTCACAAAATATATTTAGATCCATCTTCTTTCATATGCAGGTTATAATTGGATGTTGGCAGTAACTTGGGAAGAAGAAATCCGATGGGTACTCAAAGAAAGCAAAGGGAAAGGGGGAAAACAAGATGCATTGAAACTGCTACTGAATGGATTCTTCTATTGGGTTTGGCAAGAAAGAAACGCGAGAATCTTTAGGAACCAGCACAGCACATCACAAGAGATCATTCACAAGATCATTGGAGATGTAAAGATCAAACTACATGCCGTAAATTTCAAGGTCAGAGAAGGACTTGAGAGGCAACAGTTCATGGAGACTTGGAATGTCAGAACCACCGCTACTCAAGAGAAGAGAGTGTACTGTAGTTGGGAGAGAGGAGGACCAGACATGCTAAACCTTAATATAGATGGCACGCTACAAGGGACGCTCGGTGGATGGGTTGCTGCTATTAGAGGCCCAACAGGAGAAGTCATAGCTGCTGCTCATGGTAGGTCAGAGTATCAGGCAATTGCGTGGATAGAATTGCAAGGTTTACATCAAGGGATGAAGTTAGCGAAGGCAAAGAACATCACAAGGTTGTGAACACAAACAGACTCCACCAATGTAATTTCATTTATGAAGATAGCTCACCCGTGGCAGCTGAAGCACATAATCAGAGATATCCAGTTATTGGCTCAGGAGTTAGAATTTTTTGAATTAGTTCATGTGTACAGGGAAAGTAATAGGCTAGCTGATTTGTTAGCATCAACTATACCTAATGATAGATTTATTGAACTGAGCCCTAGCTTATTTTCAGAAGAGATTAGGAAAATTGTACAGGATGATGCTAGTGGGAAATAGTACTTGAGATGTAATTGACTCTAGACCGACTTTATTTATAAATAAAGGGGTAGGGGACCCCATTAACAACCCCGTTTGCCAACCAAAAAAAAAAAAAAACCAAGCCTATAGCAATAACTGACAACTGGACTGGATCCGTAGAATTAGAGAATGCAGCACCAGTGCAAAGAGAAGGGGACCCAAAGGGTCACCTTGCTGGACCCCAGTAGTAGACCATATGTAGCCATCCCCCAAATATAACCTTGCAGGTTGACAATACAAGTACTCAACCCAAGGGGCAATAGCTGGGCACCGGATACGAACCTCTCTTAACATGGTAGTCCGATCAACAATGTTAAAGGTATTTTGAAAATCTACAAGCAGCATCGAAAGAGATGTACTGTCCTTGTTAGCATAAATTATACGGTTGACAATGTGCAAAATTGCTTCTGCTCCACTAGAAACACCAACCCCATATTGAAAATCTTGTAAGTACCCTACCACGTCTTTGGAGACTCCTTTCATTGCAATCTTGGAGACCAGATGGTGCCAAACCATGCCCACAGCTATAGGACGAATACTATTATCCGGCTTAAGAAGTGGAGTAAGCAGAGCACTCGCAATGAACTCCGCTAACGGCTATAGACATCGTCCCTGTAACCAAAGATTCACCACAGGGGTCAATGCATCTAGCAAATCAGACGATATAGCTTCTACAACACCACTCATGGCATCCAACAAGTGCTGAGCTTGAAAACCATCACGGCCACAAGAAGTACCTTTTAGAAATGACATAATACATGATAATAGGGCGTCTCTCTCTACCACTAAAGGGGGCTCAACAAAAGGAATAGTTGGTCTTACAGGTGGTTATCGCATCGGGTGCCCGCGGTATTGGAGGTAACTCCTGATGAAGTCAACACTTTTACTGCTGTAGCAAAATGTCCATCAGCAACTTTCTGCAAGCATCATGCACATTCTGAATGGGGACATATCCCTAGGGTGGCTAGATTAAAGGAGGCTCTATTACAAACTCTAAGAGACAAAACATCCTACCAGGCTCATTCTATGTCGTCAAAGCATGGAGAATCTGTTTCTGCTGAAGGTTTTTTCTAGTACCATAACGACGTTCCTGATGATTCTGTGGTTGAAAAAATTGTAGAGTATAGCACGGCAGAAGAAGGAGATGAACCTAGAGCATAACTGAGGATCAGCCGCAATATCCCAGAGAGCAGATTTTAGTGCACCAGAAAAATCCAAACAACAAACACGTGGTATACTTTTCACAGTACGAAAAGGTATACGGAATGCACTATCAAGTAATGTCTCATCAAGATGCAAAACATTACCAAGATGATTAGGGTTATCACCGTCACCCATGTGTGTCGTGAGTGTAAGATCCGTATTGTTGGGCTTAGAGGGTGACTGTGGTATGCCCACAATAACACATGTGGGTTCTCCACTCTCCATCAAAGCAGGCGGTTCTATGGTATCATCTGGATGACGACACGGTATCCCAAGTGCATGGATGCAAAGGCAAATGCGACAAACCCATTTGTCTAATGGCCTTAAGGAGTTCTCTAGTGACAAATACAGTTCACGATCATCCTTAATTTCATCTCGTACCCTATCGATACTCAACTGGCAATCCAAATGTTGTTTATCAAAATGTGTGAAAATGTAGGGAACAGTAAACCCATTACTGTTCACTCCATTGGTGCATCCATGACAATCCCGGAAAGGACAATGGACACGTTTCTTAGGGGGTGGGGCACAGACCCCCGAAGAAGTAACTGAGAGGGCGAGACCTTTCTTCCCTCTCATAGCCAAATCCCACAGTCAGGTCAACAAATCCCAAACCAAACAAATCACAAACTATACATATCCCAAACCCCAAAACCCGTCAAACAACAACACACAAAACCTAATACAGACAAATCCCCAAACAAATCCTAAAATCAGTCCACCAAACAAATCCAAAACCAAATGCTGTAAGCAATTCTGCTTACTGGTGGGAATTGGTTATGAAGTCTTTGGTTGCAAAAATAGACAAGAAAAGAGGTGGTGTAGGTTAATAGAGTGTTTTGTGGTGTTGCTGAAGGTGGAAGGACCCTAATGAATTTGAAGTTATGGTGGAGGTTGGATTGTGGTGGTGGTATTAGCAGTGGGGATGTGGACAAGGTGGCTGAAGGCTAATAGAGGCGGTATGGATAGATGGTGGCGCAGTTAGAGATGCTTGTCCAAGGTGGTCGTCGGGGTCTGTTTTTGGCAGAGATGGTGGTTAGGTGTTATGGTGGAGGCGAAGGTAAGAGATGGTGGTGGCATTGCAAGATATATATGGTGGCGGTGGTGGGATGTGGGAAAAGGATGGTTGTTGATAGAAGATGGTGGTGCTATGATAAGTGGTGGAGGAGATGGTGGTGGATTTTGGTGGTGGAGGTGGTGCTGGAATTTGGAGTAGAGAACAGTGGAGATTGGTGGGGAAATGGGAAAGATGGTGATAGGCAGACAGTGGTGCAATAACAGTAAAGTCAGGTTTTGGATCGGTGGAGAGATGGTGGTAGAGAGATGGTGGAGATGGTGGAGGATTGGTGGTGGGGGGTGGTAGCAACAAGTGGGTGCTGGAGGAAGGGTGCGGCGGTGGAGTGAGGTGCCGCACGAGTAGTGCGGCGCTGGAGAAGAAGGGTCAGTTTTTTCTGGAGAAAAAGGGACAGTAATTATTATTATTTTTATATATATATATATATATTTTTAGGAACTATATACAAATGTGCAAGGGAAGATTAACGTGTTAGCAACACTGGATGGCCTAAAGACTTTTCACTTAAAATCTCAGGCAACTGTCATGTAAGCTATGGAGCGAACCTAATCCAGCCAGACTATGGCTTAACCTTTATGTTTTGGGGGACTATGGTGCAGGACGATACTTAATGCTAGCACTTTTGTGGGGTAAAGATTTGAAGTTTCTTTATCCATTTTGGTACTAACTCAAGTTCCTTACTCATGGTTCGTCGTTTGTCTAGTTCGAGTAGGGATTCGTTCCAACTTAAGTTCTAGGATACATTACCAATCTTTAGTTTGCTCTTTTAGGAAACTAATTAGTAAGGCTTATGCTAAGTCTTGATTTGTTTTATTTCCTAACGGACACTTATTATGCAAGACACGAAAACGGATCAAAGTTGATATTTGACAAGATAAATAAAGAGAGAAAGGGTAGAGGCTTATGCTACTCATGCAAGGTCTCACTATATTCCTTCTAGAATCAGATTATTACAATCTCTAAGCCGTTTTGGCTTCATTAACAAACCCCAAACAGATTAAGAATCGATCCCTAGTGAGAAGAGCTCATTTCTAAGTCCATCTTACTAGCATAAGGAGTTGAACTGATATTTCATCTCTGAAATACCATCTCAACTCCTGGACTCATAAACCATACTCCTGTAAAATAGAGGAATATGAGGTTAAATAGGACTCGCGGGCTCGACTAGCCCAGTCGTGAAAACGGCGGCGCACGCGAGTCATTCTCAACCTCCAGGCCTCAAGTTTGGCCGGACACTACCATTTTGGGGTAGGGTGCTAAATGGATCCTAAGTTCTAAGCAGTTAATCCTACTTCTAAAAGGCATATAAGGATCCTCACATGAGCATCATTAACCCTCCACCTTGGAGGGTTTTAGCTCATGATCATGGGATTAATGGAATACTACCAGTTATCTATACTAATGTAAGAGGGGAAGAAGAAGAAGAATGATACACATACTAATTTACCTAAGGAAATGTTAAAATTTTATTCAAGAACTAAGACTGTTCCACCATTAAAACTAGGGTTAGTTAGACTTACCCCTCCATTAATAGTTGCAATTAGTGTTACCCCATTTTTCAAAAAAGATTAGTGATACCCCCCCAATTGCAAGATCCAATGGCTACGAGATGAATATTTTTTTTTTCAGATGAAGAAATTTGATCTTTGGATCTTACAAATAGGGGGGTATCACTGATATTTTGAAAAAATGGGGTAAGTCTATCTAACCCTTAAAACTTTTACACTTAAGAACTCCCTTAGAAAAAAAAAGGAAAATTACTTAAAAAAACATGGAATGAATGTTTTCCTTTTTCATTTACTACATATGAAAGCATTCCTTTCTCCATCCCATGTGAAACCACTTCCCATATTAACTTCCATCTTATCTAAAAAACCAAAGCAAATTGACACTTTGCATTTTTTTCACTATTAGCACCTAAATCCATCTAACTCCATTAATGTCATGCAAGGTGTCCACTTTCTGCAAATTATTTGTACATTTTGTCTTGACTTGCATGATGACTCATCAAATCATGTGGGCCTACATAGTGGGTTCATGTGCTTAGTCCAGTGACGGGCCAGTCTTTTGGCATTTTTACAACTTCTAGCCTTTGCATAGAGTTCGTCGCACTGATCGTCTGAGCAGCCCACTTTCCAAATTCGGAGTCATGGTTCAAGAGATATGAGCTTTGGAAGGTTGATGGTTCTGTACACGTAATCCCATTTCTGACTTGATTTTGTCCTGTTTGAGTCTTTGGGCTTTAGTCCGGCTTCGTTGGGCTTCACATGGGCTTAATCGGAAAGCTTTACATATACTCACTATTCTGTGCTTAAATACTGGCTTTATCATCATTTTTACGTTGGTTGCGCAAACCTGCAAAAGCACGAAAATACGATTATTTCATAATTATTAAGCACATAATTAACCAAAATATTACGTCTCTACGGGGTTTTATAATACAGTTTTGGGTGCTTATCACACCATCCCCAAATAGCACTTTTCTTATCCTCAAGCAAAGAAGAGACATATATACAGATAAGTGACAAAAAATGTGCAGTCCTAAGCTAATTCTCATTTCGCAGAGAGCGGTTGTATTGACTGTATGCAACAAGGCCTTTAACCACTAGGAATTCCATAATATACAAGTTATAGCCTCGTGAGAGTTTTCCAGACAAGATACTCACAAACTTCACTTATACTATAATGACTCAGTAACAAAGGCTTGTTCCCTTAATTAATCTCAGATATCTATATATCTCATTAGCAGGGAATGGAGATTAATTCCTTTAAAACTCAAGTTAATATGCAAACAATAATTAAAACATCTACATATGAACATGCATACAGTGAACCTTACATAGAATTGTACAAGCAGGCCCTTTTCTCGATCCTTTGGAGAGCGTCTCTAAATGGGTTCTCATAGGTATGTGTCAAAACACAAATTCGCTCATAATTTTTCCACTCAAGTTTTGCTAACTCCAGTGTGCAGTGGGCACACATTTCCTCCCATACTTGATGACAGTCAGAGGAGCCGAGGATGATCAATCACATCTACTACTTATTATCACACCATCCTACTTCTAATTGAGCTAGAGGTCTTTATTAGGTATTGTGGGGCTTAGGTGGTGATATAGAAGAAAATGTGAATGGAAAATAAAAAATGACGAGTATGAGAGAATAAGGTCTTCATGATATTTACATTAGAGAGATCCTTGTTTTCTTTTCATGCTTCTACCCGAGTTTTCCTACTTTGCTCTTACGCCTTTGGACTCATTTTTATCTGATTTTTTTTTCAGAAGCTTAAGAAACATAATTCTATTTTTCTTTTCTGAAGCAAGTAACTGACTTTTATTTGGGACAAGTCTTTCTCTTTATTTTTCTACATTTCATCCAATTTCTCATACTCATCATTTAGGTATGTTATTTTATTTGGGGTTAATAGATGGGTAAGGATTTTTTGGTGAAAGTGAAAGGTTTGATGAATGTTCAGTGGAGTGACTAGCGGTAAAATTTGTAACAGGTATGAATTTTTGGCTATGTCGATCCAAAGACGGCCTAAATTCTCACCTAGGGTTTGGATGGTGATCAAGTATGTAGACGCGTGATTTTCTTTATTCGGAAGAACTACTCCTCTGTGTCATTACTCACATATCACACAAATTGAGGCTTTTTTGTTAAATTCTCACAGGATTGATAATTTATGTAGACTAACTGTGGGTTCCAGAAACTTACTGCTATGTACAATCAATGATATTCAGTGCACGAATACTCATTAAAAGATGTAAAAACTATTGCATACGTATTATCTTAAGTTTCTTAAAAACAAATCCTAATTTGAATGCTAATGTGAGATTTTTAGACGATTTTCATCGTCTAAAAGGAAACAAGACTTTGTCACTAAGTACATTCACTAACAAGAAAGTAGAAACTATATACAGCCTACAAGTTGCCTAATTTTTGTTACAGGTTTAAAGCACCCCCAAACAGAATGATGCTTAGTCCTTGAAGTATCAATAGTTAAAGAAAGAAATTACCTGAGAACCCTGAGCAAAATTAGGGCTAGATCGCTGAAATAGAAAGTTATTATAACATAATATATTATACAGAAATAACAAAGAACAACAATAACATAGGAAAAACTAATATAGACAATTAGATATATATACACACATTAGCCATCATCAAATTTACCAACCAGTAGGTCCTGATGTTCTCGCATCATCCCACGTGAAATGCATTTTCTTAGCATCGCGCCAAAAAGATAATGGTTTACCAAATGGTGCTCCATTGTTGTTCTCTGGATTCGTTCAAATGTGCCAACATTTTGTCATCGTTCGTGTAACAACGAACATTCCTCAGGTACCGTGAAGGACGTCTCCATTGCCGAAACCTTAATGAACAAATTATTTTGTTCATCGGGCACATAGAATCTACTTTAACCTAGTCGTGAAAAGTAGCCAAAAACTGTGGGAAATGTGTCCTCATAATTCGGCAAGCGGTTACAGGTAAAAGTAGATACCGATGCCGAACAGTGTGAGCTCTTTTTAGATTGGAGATAACACAATTTAAGATATCAAAGAATGTATGACCTTGAGCAAGCGCATTAAATACAACACATACAACATCATTGGCAGTAGAAAAATGACAATCTCCCATGATGTTCAGAATGATAAACAACATCACATTCCCCACGTTCATGGTCATGCTTGCTAAGGGAATGGTGATGTCTAGCCATCTGCCAGGTGTAGCTCCTTCTTCTTTAATTGCAAGACCATCACCGTATGTTGTGTGAAATGCAGCCCAGGAAAAGGAATGGGTAGAGTTCTGGATGATATATGGCCATGTTGCTGCCGACTCGTGATAGGGAAGATCCAAAGTTAGGGAAAGCGTTGGCTCAGAAAAGATATCGTGTGTGCCACCAACTTGGATTGTGAACCCATCAAAGAAGAAGCTGATAAAAGTAAAATGAATAGTTTTACCTATGGATAAATGATGAAACTTAAACGTAAGTGAAACTAAAACTATTTTGTGTGCTAGGTTATCAAAGTTTTCTACACTCTCGATGCTATTGCACTAAGTGGAGTAGAGAATTCGTTCCATTCTTAGTTCTTTAGAATTAGCGTTAACTAAGACTATCAGTCTACCAAGGTCAATGAGAGAAACACAGAAATTATATTAACAAGATATGATAAGATAATTCGACTACGGAATACTAAATTGATACTATGATAAGGAATTAGGGGGGATTGATTCCACCTTAAATCCAACTTAATAAACTAGCATAGATTGCTGTAATCAAATTCTTACGTTCTTACAATAAGAATTGGTCGTTTTAATCCCTAATCATTCAAGACAATCTCAACCAACTAATGACTAGCATGTGAGGAAGTTCTACCCATTCTCCTGGCGAATCAACTACCTTCTAGAGTGGAATGGAATCTTACAACTATTTCTACACTACACAATCAAGTTTTCATCAAGGCTTCCTCAAACCTCTCTAATGGAGGTTTAGCCTTGAGTCATAAAACTATCATTTCTATATAAATTTAAGCAAGACATGATATCAAGATAATAACTTTACTATATTGATCTAATCAAGAATTCGGATCTAAATTAACAACTAAGAAATGATTAACAACTAATAACTGAATTTAGATCTAAGTAATTTAATAAACCAAAACTGAAATTATGAATAACTAACTAATTTTATTAATCTAATGAAGAATAAAACAATACTGATTCTAAAATAATAATCTACTTGTTCTAAAAACTAATTACTTGAATGTAAAACTAGATATATCTAAAACTATTGGCTAAATGGCTACCTAAAAAACTATATACTTAAGAGTTAAGTCTTCTATTCTCCAATGGAGGAGACAAGATCCACATTTTCGTATATGGGCTGAGGAGCCATGTTTTGGTCCGAAAAATCGAGCCCAAAGCCCAATTTCTTCAGTCTACAGAGGCCTTTTCAGCTAGATTTGACTTCAACAGACTTTTCGTCCACTTTTGCTCCTCTGATTGGGTCAAGGCTTGGACCATTGGAAATATTTTTCCAAGACGGCCGTTTTGACATAAGGTAGGTCCAATTTCAAGGTCTGAGTCTGAAGATACGGTCTTTGGAAGTTCTGCTAACTTTTGTGCGCTGTTTCTGCCCGCGTTAACTTTGACTTTTCAGCTTTGACCGGGCTTTAAAAAGGCTTTTTCTCCTTGAATCTTGGCCTTTAATCACAGAACTTCTTAGCAACCAACCCTTGCTCCTTTATCTCGAAAAAGTGACACATTGCTGCACATAATCAGAAATATATTAACTCTTATTTATTATTTGCATAATTGGTCTAAAAGTATTATTGTTAAGGGGTTAAAACTACAGTTTTGGGCTCTTATCAAACTACCCCCAAACAACATTTTGCTTGTCCTCAAGCAAATATGAGAAATTAGAATAAGTGACCAAAAATGGAGTTCTAACTACACTCGTTTTGCCGAATGCGATTGCATTGACCATATGCAACAAGGCCTTAAACCACTAGGAATTCCCTAGTGGACGAGTTATAGCCTCGTGAGAGTTTTCCAGTGAAGGTACTCACAAACTTCATCTATACTACAACGACTAAGAAATAAAACTATTATTTTCTTATTTATGCCTCAATTATCTATACATGTCACTAGCAATGAATACAGAATAATCAAGTCGAAACCTAAGCTAATATATGCGTAATAATCAATCATCTACGAATGAATATATATACAATGAGTAATACTATGGAATGCACTAGCAGGTCCGCTTCTGAAAACTCGGAATAGCGTCCTTAAGTAGGTCCTCACATAAATGTCAAGACAAAAACCACTATGATTTTTCCGCTCAAGTTTCGCTACTCTAGTGCCCAGTGGGCACACTTTACCTTACAATCTCAATGACACACAAGGAAGCCGGAGTCGATCAAACACATCTGCCACTTACTATCACACTAACCTATTCCTAATTGAGCTAGAGGTCTTTATTAGGTGTTACGGGGATTAGGAGATGGTTTAAGAAGGAAGGAAATAGATATTAAAAAAGGACAAGTCCGAGATAATATAGTCTTTATATTATATAACTAGAGAAAACCTTGTTCTTTACTTTTGCTTCTACACTTTGTTTCCATCCTTAGCCATATTTTTATTTTTCTTTGGCTTTTGACTCATTTGATTCTATTTTTGGAGTTCTAACTCTTTATTTTCTTTTATTTATTATTATTTTTTTAATTATTTGGATGGAAACTTTCTTTTCTTATTTGAAGAGACTAACAATTCTTGATTTCAAAGGTCTTTCTCTTTTCTATTCTTTATCTCTATTCTCAGACTCATTCAAAGAATGAGTAGGTTGATTTTTATTTTTATTTTGTTTTGTAAAAGGTGAAAGGATTTGTGGTTATGAAAGGCTAAAGAAAGGCTCAGAGGGGCAACTAGCGGAAAATAATTTCATATGGTTTGAATTTCTGGCTATATCGATCCAAAGAGGGCCTAAATTCTCGCTTAGGATATGGTATAGTGATCAAGCAAGTGGACGTGTGATTTTTCTATCCGGATTTTACTTCTCCCTTGTGTCATTTCTCAAATGTTTCACTCATATAAGGCTTTAGGCTATATTCTCACAGGATTTGTAGAATAAGTACTCTAGCCTAGATTTCAGAAACTTACTGCCAAACAATCATAGATACTCATGTAATATATTTATAGATAGATACAAAGATTATTACCTACATATTAACCTAAGTTTCTAAAAACTATTTTAATGCAAAAGCTACGTGAGGCTTTTAGATTATTAAGAACATAGAGAAAGAAAAACAATACCAATATTCCTAAGTGTATAACATAACTTTTTATTTATATTTTTGAATTTTTGAAATTTTTACTAGAAAGCAAGTGCATATTATACATATCTATATCCTAACAGATGCCTTAATTACACGTGTTTCTATGCCACCCCCAAACAAGAAGCATGCTTTGTCCTCAAAGTATTTAAATAAAAAGGGTAGGAAAATACCATAGAAACGCGTGAAATTCTGGAACATCTGCAAAACAAGGTTAAAACATACTAATATAGGAAATAAAAACTGACGCAACTCTATAGGAGTTCTACCCGTTATGGGGTTAACAAGAATTAAATTGCTTGGGACATAAGTAGACACTAACTGAAACTAAAAACTTACCTCCTCTCTAGCATTTAAGCGTCATCCTCATCCTCTTCAAAGAGATGAGGTTCCTTCGCATCTTGCCATACCATGATAACTTCCCAAGCCCGTCCCCGTGTGTCATCAACTTGTGCTAACCTGGTGAGTGTTGCTAGGTTTGATGGGGTGTAAGGAGCAACCAAATGAGGCTGCACCTGCCAACCCGGCCAAGTCATAACTCGAAATGAATGAACCACCCAATTGGTGGGTCTCATGACTTCAACCCTTTTCCAATCCGTGAATTGGGTACAGAATACAGGTAAACAACCGTGCATGATGCGGCAAACCAAAATAGGCATAAGAAGATACTTATGCCTCATGCTATGGGCTTTTTTTAGACTAGCCACTAATACTCATGAAAATATGTATAGTCATAGAGGTATGCATTATCGGTCATATATCCCCACGTGTGCATAGGATCAGGCAAGGGCAATCCCGAAACTAACGCTACCAAAGACTTACTGAATTCTATTGTCGTGTCACTAATTGCAAGGGAAAATTTTTGTTCTCTGTCTTGGTTAGAATAGAAAGTAATATTATTGTAGAAAAATACAGTAAGCTGAGGTGAATATGAGTCGTCATCAGTTACCAGTAGATGCCGCCATCCTAACTGCAAGATCCTGTTGCGAAACCAACCTCCATAAGTCTCGCTTCCCAACAAGTGTTTGAAAGATTGCTTAGGTATGACTGTAGGAGATGTCATCACAAAACTACTCTCTGGAACAGCTGTAAACGATCCTGGAAGAACCCATAAAAAATTGGAATTTTTTGTGCCTACGGATGTCAGAGCGCGGGGGGCGCTCAAACTATGCCTGGGTAGGGCGCAGGTCGCGTTCAGGTGAATTTTGAGTTACAGTGTTTTGGGCGCAGGGTGCGCTCACTTTTAGTCTGGGAAGGGCGTGGGTCGCGTTCAGGTGAATTTCGAGTTACAGTGTTTTAGGCACGGGGCGCGCTCAGATTTGGTCTAGGTAGGGTGCGGGTCGCGCTCCTCACTAAATCAAGTCATAGGTTGTTCAAATGCAGGTGGCGCTCAACTGAGGCGCAGGCGCGCTCCGTGCAGCTTTAGTGCTGAAGTGAAGAAGAAAAGAGGAAAAATTGGGAGTGAAAGGTGAGAGATGAAAGTGAGATATGTGGGTTTTGTGTGGAGAATGAATGAAGTTTATATAGGGTTTGCGTTTCCAAAACGAATCAGCAAGTTGCCAAAAAGCTTTAAGGCAATTGCTGGAAACAAAATATTTCCAAAATCGAAAACGGAAACAACCCATATTCTTTATTCCAAAACAAACCTAATATCTTTTAGGTTGAATTTAGGATAGTAACTCAGGTATGGGCGCAAGTCGTGCTCAGGTGTGGGCTTGATAGGGCGCAGGTCGTGCTTAGGGTAGAAGTTTTCTAGGAATGTCTAGGGCGCAGGTGGCCCTCCACTGGGGCACAAGTGCGCTCGAGGGTGCTGTAATGCGGAAGTGCGAAGGAAAAATAAAGAAAACTTGGGAGTGAACAGTTAGAGATGTGAGTGTTGTGTGGAGAATGAATGAAGTTCATATAGGGTTGGGTTTCCAAAACGAATCGGGAAACTTACAAAACGTTTTAAGGCAATTGCCGGAAACAGAAATTTCCAAAATCGGAAACAGAAACAAACCATATTCTTGATTCTATAACAACCATAATATCTTTTATACTGAATTTAGAATAGTAACTTCTAAACTCTGTTAGATTTCATCCTACCACCATATCTACTCATAGCCATGCCAATATCGGCAACATTCCCAACAATCATTGCAAAATTACTTCTAAAATTGTGGATCATATAAAAATTATGCTAAAAGAAATAATACCACCCCCAAACAATTCGGGAAGGTGGGATTAACACAAAAATTAACGCATAATTTGAAAAGAACCACATTATATTAAAATCGAAATTCAAATACAATTAACTACCGAATTCAAAATTTAACTACTGAATTCAACAACTTAACATCCGAACTAATAAAAACAATAAAAAAACAACATCAATCCATAAATTCTCTAAACCATCCGCTACTGTTTGACGATGGAACATGAGATGAAGATGGGTCTTGAGCTCCCAATAGGCCCAAGCCATCCGTCCTTCACCGACGATGCTCGTGCCTCATGGACGCCTTCTCAGAAAAAGAACCCCCATGGGGTGGGTGGGAAGCATCCAAGCATTTCTTCTCGAAACTTTCACTGTGCTTCCATCTCTGCCTTCATCTCTTCCCAACGCTCATTCTCGCGCTGGGCATGAGTCTCGTTGTTATGATGTATGGTAGCCTGCCGAGTCTGGAGATCTTCACAAATAGTATTGAGAGAATGCATGCCACAATGAAGCACCGACATGCATTTTGCATCAGACGTACACCTCTCCAAGGCATCGGCATCAAAACATGCCGTGTCCTCCTCATCCTCTTTTGCTACCCTCTCTCCGGGCAACCTCCACGTCTTCTGGATACACTATGTATAAATAGTCAAATTTGAGTGCCTTTTCAGCAAAATCTGATCAAACTTCAGAGTCGCTCTCAACCTCATCATGATCTTTGTTATCAGAACAGGGAGAGGTGTAATAGTCTTCCCCACTCCTCTAATCATAGTTATCAAAAACTCGAGGATACAGAATTCATACTTCCTCGTCTAGAGTATCCATAGAATGTGAAAACAATTCAGACTGATATCACTAACTTTCTCCTTTCCAATGACATTCCTCCCAATCCACTGAGCTACAGCCAGCTAGTTGGTTCGCAGAGACGACTGGCGAAGACAATGCCAACTCGCATTGTAGTTACCCTACAAAATCGTCTCGTTCATGAAAGGCTCGATCCCACTAACTTTGGATTCCTGCAATGTAGATACAAGAGTGCGTCCTTCCTCCATACCGAAGATACGCGCCAACAAATTGCTATCCACTTCTCTCCTTACTTTATTCACCTTCACAAAAATCTTATTCCCATCCAACTCCCTTGTCCTATAAAATTGTTGGACCAAATCTTCGTGATAAAAATCGTTCGTTGAATACCACAAATGCCTCCAATCCCTACAAATCATCTCCTCACTATAAAACGGCTCAAAGCGGTTGGCATTAAATACTTGTTACGGCAAAATTCGTCGTCCTAGAGCCATTGAAGTTTTGAAAGGATTTGTGGGCTTGAATAAGGTGGAGGAGACGAGTTTGAATAAGCAAACTCACTAAATTTTTGGGAGGTGGCGTGGTGGTGGCGATGGTGGTTCAAAATTGATTGGATTTTGTTATATTTGGTGGTGCAAAAAGGATGGAAATGGTGGGGGGTATGTTTTGGAGAAGATTTGAAGTTGTTTTAAACTGTTGGCGTGGTTGTATTTAGGTTTTCTTTTCCTTTTTTTTTAAAAATTTTTGGTTAGGGTTTAAAGCTTTGATAATGGCGGAAGTGAGAAGGAAAGTCGCGAACTGTTTTGTTTTTGGAGGAAGGGGACGCATGTGCCGCGCACGTGCATACGGGATTGGGCCCAGGCGCAATTCGAATTCCGAAATTTTTCGATTTTTCGCGCAACTTCAAACTAAAATTGCCGCTTCGTTACAGGTCCAATTTTTGCGAATGAGATATGAAAACGATCAGGAGAGGATTTCCAATCCAATGATCCATAAAACACTCTATTCTAACCATGGGTGACATATAAGAAGATGGAAAACGCCTCAAAGTGCGTGCGTGATGTAAGTTATGTGACTGAATAAAATCTAAATTCATAGATAATGTCAACCCGAATTGAAATATGATTAAACGGCATAAACAACACAAATGGAAAGTTGAACAATCAAGGACGGAAAAATAAACACCCCACCCCCAAACAAATTTTAGATAACAGAGTTTAGAAAATTTATTTTAAACGTGGGTCTTTTAAAGTCAGATTCCCGAGACTTTTTAGATTACTATTAATATATATATATATATATATATATATATATATATATATATATATATATGGGGTGGGATAGAGGCACATTTACTGTAGCCACATTCTAACCACAGTCTATCCAAACCGTTCTATTCCCTTAAATCTAATGAACATAACTTAAAGTCCAATCTTCAGTTTTCATTGAGAAAGAAGGGAGGGTAATTTTGGAAAGAAAGTTTGACCCGACCCAAAAACACATTTCTCTGAATTCTGTAACACCTTCTTTTTCCCTGAACCACTCCTTTCCCTCTACCTCTCTCTCTCTCTCCAAAATCAGGTACTCCCATGCATAATTTAATCTCTCAAATGAACTTGGTTTAGTTTGTGCGCCTCCCATAGTTCACTAAACCGACTTTTGCTCGATGTTTACATTATTAGAACCTTAAATTTTACAGTCATATTACAAAGAGTTATTTGGCCAAAATGAGCTTTGTACAGACTACAAGAGAGTTGCTTCGAAAAACAAAGAATTTTTCATTAGATTTCAAGTAAAGTACAATAAAGAGCACTTGTACAGATTAGTAGACTACTACTGAGAGTTGGCTCAAAAAAAAAAAAAAAACACTTTTTAACAGACTACTTGGAATAGCAACCAGGGTGTGCGAAACTAACATGGCCACATTTGGAAGAGTAAACAATTGCTTTGTTTCATTCAATATACTCCAAATCATAAGCATCTACCCATTCACCACCACTGTGCTGTCAGAAGTATATACTCCAAGCTCACCACTAAAGTTGCTCACCCGTTGGGTGAAATGCTCCCAGTCACTAACATGTTGCCCAACCTTGCTGAGTGGAATATTTACCATGCCAAACTTGATGGTTGCTGGCCCATTGAAGGGGAAGAAAACCAACATCAACTATATCAGTGAAAGTTCCTCCTAAAGCTGGTTTCACATGAACATAAAGCTAAACACTCTCGATGTCGCCATTCTTTACTAAACCGTTCCAGTCATCATCTGGTAGGTCTATCCAATATTCTCCATCATTTTCACCTCTATTAAGCATGTTAGAGCCAGTGCAATCAATGGCCTCACCCACCACATCACCTCTTTTGTACAACATACTAAAAACCAACCAAACAAACGTAGAAACAATTGCAACAATTACAAAAAGTACAAACAACCAACCAAACTCATCTCCATTTGCAAACAGTTGCAACAAATCCCATCGATTTAATCAACCCAACAAAATTGAAACCAACTAAGTTTTTGTGCGGATTCATATCGATTTAGGAGAGAAATTAAGGCAGAGAGAGAGAGAGGAAGAGAGAAGTGAGGTGTCTGATTTTGGAGAGAGAGCAGAGTCGGCCTTTTTCCAGTGAAGATGAAGGTGTTTAGAAATGGGATCGATCTAATTTTGGGGAGAATGCGTTTTAGGTTTCGGTCAAACTTCTTTTCCAAAATTACCCTCCCTATTTCTCAGTTAAAACTATAGAATAAGCATATCCGTTAGATTTGAGTGAGTAGAGGGCTTGGATAGACTGTGGTTAGAATGTGACAACAGTGCCTGTGCCTCTATCCCACCCCTATATATATATATATATATATATATATTTTTTTTTTTTTTTTTTTATTTATTTTTTTTTATGAAAAATATTTAATAGAAAAAAAACAATAAAGCAATAAATGCATAATTCACACCATAGAAGGACATGACTCAAAAACCGAGAAAACATGCAAGAGTGGAATACGTGAATTATGTTAAACGTGGACTTAGGATCCAGTACTTATAGCCACACACTCCATAGGGAGGGCCCAGTTACCTGAATGGTGCACTTACCAATATATGGACGATGAAAGGAAGTACACCAAGCAACAAAGGTCAGTCCTCGTAGACAGGGTCCTGTAAAAGGACTTCTTCCACATCAGAGGACATTAACTCGTGGAAATGTTTTAACCGTTAGCCATTGACTTGAAAGGAACTGTTGTCCTTGGGATTTACCAAGGTAATTGCCCCGAAAGGGGTGACTTCAGTAACCAGAAAAGGACCAGACCAACGGGTTTTTAATTTCCCTGGAAAAATATGTAGACAGGAGTTGTAAAGCAAGACCTTTTGACCTACCACAAACTCTTTGTGCAAGATTTGCTTATCATGAACACGTTTCATATTAGCTTTATAGTCCTTCGTGAGATAATAAGAATCGCTACGAATTTCTTCAAGCTCATTCAATTGCAACTTGCGCTTGACACTCGCCTAATCAAAATTGAAGTTAAGGCTTTTTATAGCCCACATAGTATGGTGCTCCAATTCAACGGGCAAATGACAAGGTTTCCCAAATACAAGTCTAAAGGGAGACATACCTATAGGAGTTTTGAAAGTTGTCCTATACGCTCATAAGGCATCAGATAGACACTTCGACCATTCCTTCCTATCAGGATTTACAGTTGTTTCTAAGATCTTTTTGATTTCCCTATTAGAAACTTCTACTTGTCTGCTAGTTTGTGGATGATAAGGAGTTGCTACCTTATGTGTAACTCTATACTTTTTTACGAGAGACGCAACAACTCTGTTGCAAAAATGTATTCCACCATCACTAATGATGGATTTAGGAATGCCAAATTGACAGAAAATATACTCTTTAACAAAAAACACAACTATCTTATGGTCATTGCTACGGCATGCCATGGCCTCTATCCATTTAGAAACGTAGTCCACGACAACTAGAATATAAATGAAACCGTGGGAAACAGGAAAAGGACCCATGAAATCAATACCCCATATGTTAAAAATTTCTACCACCATGATTGGATTTAATGGCATCATATTACGCCAGTGATTAAGCCCAAGTTGTCAAGTAAACTAACACACGTCTTGCAATGCACTTGGGCATCTTTAAAAAGAGTAGGCCAATAAAACCCACATTGAAGAATTTTAGTAGCTGTTTTCATACCACTAAAATGGCCACCACACTCTTTGTTATGGCAGAATGAGAGAACGTCATTATATTTCCACTGGGGAATACAACGACGAATAATCTGATCCGCACAATACTTAAAAAGGTAGGGCTTATCCCAGTAGTATAACTTAACTCTAGCGAAGAACTTCATTTCGTTCATTTTTTGATCAATCATAAGGAATAATATCAGAAGCTAAATAATTCACAATGTCTGCATACCATGATGCAGAAAAAATAGCATACAGATGCTCATCAGGAAAAGAGTAAGGTATGGACTCAGAATCACTATCATTGTCATTTGTAAGTCTAGATAAGTGGTTGGCAACTACATTTTTGACTCCTCTTTTGTCATTTATTTCTAATGTGAACTCTTGTAGGAGAAGAATCCATCGGATTAATCTCTGCTTAGCATCCTTTTTTGCGAGAAGGTACCTAAGGGCTGCATGGTCCGTATAAACTAGAGTCTTAGAACCAACCAAATAAGGACGAAACTTATCTAAAGCATAAACGACAGCTAAGAATTCTTTTTCAGTAGTCGTATAATTCTTTTGAGCATCGTTTAAAGTTTTACTAGCATAATAAATAACAGTGGATTTATTATCTAGTTTACATCCCAAGACAAAGACCAACAAAGATAATCACTAGCATCACACATGAGTTCGAAAGGTTTAGACCAATCGGGAGGCTGTATAATGGGTGCAGATGTTAAGGTGGCTTTTAAAGTTTCAAAAGCCTACTTACAGATAAAAATAAAATCAAAGATGGCATCCTTTAAAAGCAGATTAGTTAAAGGCCTAGCTATTTTTGAAAAATCTTTGATAAAGCGCCTATAAAAATGTGCATGACCTAGAAAGGCTCTAATATCATGGACAGTTCATGGTATAGGTAGAGTTGCTATCTTATCTACTTCGATGCCATCACTAGATACAATGTGACCTAGCACGATTCCCATTTTCACCATGAAATGACATTTTTCCCAATTCAAAACCAGGCTCTTCTCTTCACACGGTGTTAAAACCTTAGACAGGTTAGACAAGCAGTCAATGAACGAGTCTCCATAGATAGAAAAGTCATCCATGAAAACTTCCATGAAGCGTTCTACCATGTCACTAAATATATGAAGCATACACCGCTGGAAGGTACCAGGAGCGTTACAAAGGCTAAAAGGCATTCGTTTATAGGCGTATGTTCCAAAAGGACATGTGAAGGTAGTTTTTTCTTGATCATCAATATCAATAATAATTTGAAAATAGCTAGAGTAGCCATCTAAAAAACAATAAAAGCGTGACTAGCTTGACGTTCAAGCATCTGATCTATAAAGGGTAAAGGAAAATGATCCTTTCGTGTCATGGCATTTAAACGTCTGTAATCGGTACAGATTGTTCATTTCATAGGACCATGCATGGCAACATATTCACCCTTGGCATTACATACCATGGTAATCCCTGATTTTTAGGAACCACATGAATGGGACTTACCTATTCGCTATTAGAGATTGGGTATATGATACCTGCATCGAGTAATCGTAAGACTTCTTCCCTGACCACCTCTTTCATGGCAGGGTTCAAGTGACGCTGAGGTTCGTTAGAAGTCTTTGCGTTATCCTCCAAATGGATACGATGAGTGCACATATTAGGGTCAATTCCCTTAATGTCGGCTAGGGACCAACCAATCGCAAAACGATGTTCCCTAATCACCCTGATCAAACGTGCCTCTTCCTCCTTAGATAATAGAGAAGATATAATTACCGAATGACTACCATCCGGATCAAGTTGAATATATTTTAACTCAGAAGGAAGAGGTTTAAGCACTGGGGTGGAAGGAATGTCGATAAATGCTTCTTTAGGGTCCTCATCTTGAGTAATGAATACTTGCTTAGGCAGCAGGTTTTCAAACTCAGTAGATGGAGCAACAGAAGGGTCTACGATAGGTATAGACTCAAAAATAGTGTTGACTTCCTCTAAGTTGGAGTCATCGACAAAATCTGAAGTTCCAAAAGAAAGGAATTTATACATTTGGTTTTTGGGAAACGTGTTGTTAAAATAATCTTGAGCTAAGCTCTCGATCATGCTAACCTCCCCATCTACAGATGAATCTGGTAACTATTTCATCATTTTAAAAACATTTACCTCAACAGAAAGATGGCCAAATGACAAGGACATCGAACCATTGCGGGCAATTTATAAGCGCGTTGGCAGTTGCCAAAAAGGGATGCCCTAAGATGACCGGAATAGAGTTGTTAATGACTTCCGTATCGAGGATAACAAAATCAGCAGGATAGTAGAAATCCTGAACCTTAACATGCACGTTTTCAACCATAACCTTAGGATACTTAATAGATCGATCTGCTAATTGCAATGTCATTTGAGTAGGTTGCATCTCTTGTAGACCTATTTGTTTGTATAAATAATACGGGAGTAAGTTAACACTTACCCCTAGGTATAATAAAGCGGGAATCTCGTAAGGTGCATTGTACAGTATGACAACTAGGGTCCTTGTACTTAACGATTCCATTATGTTCTGATAAAGTTGGAAACTGTTCAGTTAGGAAAGCGTCTTTAGGAATATTTATCTTACACCTAGTAGTGCACAACTTTTTAAGAAACTTAGTGTGGTGAGATAACTTTTTAATCGCTTCGAGAAAGGGTAGGTTTATCGTTAGATTTTTGAAAACTTTCCTAATCTCGTCAAAGTTTGTATCCTTGTTTAACATAGCTAATCTCTGGGGAAATGATGGGTTCTCTCTATATTTAGCGTATAGATCAACTGGGTGTCTAACCTTGGCTTTTTGTTTCTTAGGTTGTGGTTTAACTGGTACCTCTACAGGGGTAGGCTCTTCAATTTCTATTTCGGTATCTAGTTCAATATCCGGTATAGGGACTATTGGTGGGGTAACTATAGACATAGTTATGTTGTTATCAACCACTCTGTCAGAGCGGAGAGTGGTGATGACATTTAGCTCACCTACGTTTGCATTTTCCATACTAGTATTACCGTTCACCTCAAATGCTGTGATTGTTGTTTTAGTATTAGGTATCGCTTGACCTGGAAACACACCTTTGGGTTGTACTTTCTCTTATGCTAACTGCTGTAAGAAAAGTTGGATGGCTTGTAAAATCTATTGTTGAGATTGCATAAAGGTATCAAACCGATCCAGTTATGGAGGAGTATTTGTTACAGGTTGTGTGACAGGAACCATGTCACGTTGATTATTAATGGGTGGGTTATGATAGTTATTATTTACCGGAACGATACCTCTATTAGCATTATAATTATTATAATTACCCTGACCTTGTCCTTGTCGTGGTGGAGCTTGGTTATAATTGTTTGCTGGCCTAACATTTTGATTATTAAACCCTCGAGGTGTTACTTGTCGATTATTTCTCCAACTGAAGTTGGGATGTTGTCTCCAAGGAGCGTTAGGAATAGGATAACTATTAATTAAGCAAACGTTATCTTGTTGTGATGTTTGTTGTTCATAAGCTAGAGGACAATAGGAGTCGGGATGCTCAGGACTCAAACATAAATTACATGGATTGGAGTTGACATTCATGACAGGGATATGCTTTTGCTGAACAGAAATAGCCTCTACCTTTTTAGTGAGAGATTCGATTAAAGTTTTTAGCTCAGGATCGGGTTTCATCTCAAACATACCAGCGGCCTTAACTGTTGTAGAAGAACTAGCGGAACGGGAGATATCGTCACTACCCCCCAGTTATTATTACGCTTTGTTTGATATTCTAAAAATTTATAAGCCTCTGAGGCTCCTTTACTGAGGAAACTACCCCCATTCATTATGTTAAACACCTCTTTGTGGTGGTGTAACAGTCCCTTGAAAAAGGCACGAACTAACGTGTCTTTCACGAGGTTATGGTGTGGACACTCTATAAGAAGATCGGTGAAACGATTCCAAGTCTCTGAAAATGATTCATGGGGATTCTGTCGAAAGAAATGAATCTTGGAAAGCATTTCATCTGTCTTTAGTGGTGGGTAAAAATGTTCCATAAATAGTTGAACAAGTTTGGCCCATGAGTCCACAGAATTATGCGCTTGGGCAGTTAACCAAGACACTGCCTTATCGGCTAGGGTGAAATGAAATACCCTCAATTTAATTTGTTCAGCACCAACCGTAGGATGGTGGAATGTGGTAAGGACTTGTTCAATCCTACGCATGTGCTGATAAGGTTTTTCATGGTCTAACCCATGAAAAACGGGTAACAAATTAAATATATTTGGGGGGATTTGGAAATCCCCCACTGAGTCTGCAAGAACGATGCAAGATTTTGGGCTATCGTTCAAGGCTTTGTAAAAGTCAGAGAGAGGTGACTCTCTTTCTTCAGCCATTATATCAGGTGTAGTGTGTGGTATATTAGCTAGAGGTGTAGTGAGTGGTATACTAGAAAGGTGTGTTTGTTGACGTTGCCGGTTGATTACGTTAGGCATTTTTCTTTTGCCTGACCTTAATCTCATGCAAGGCTAAGACCAATCTTAACTAAACACGACAACACTCCAAACAATCCTAATATGCTAGTATAAACCTCTAACAGGAGATGTGAGGTGGAAGAAAGAAGTACCTGAATGCCTCCTTGCATTGCTTATAAATAGCGTCTTGTTTACGCGAGCTCAGTGTATTTAACAAGTTAGAAACACTGAATAACTTGAAGAAATGGAAGTTTGGACTAACCTGTGAAAATTGGGCAGTTCAGAAGAGGGCGCGGGGTGCGCTCTGGTTCAGCCTTGGGAGGGCGCAGCGGCTTCCAGTCAAACTTCGAGTTCAGCGCTTTTTAGGCGGCCTTCGAACTTTGCCTTTGGAGGGCCCGGGGCGCGCTCAAGTTCAATTCGAGTTCCAGGCGTTTCAGCGTGTGGGGCGCTCGAACTTTGCCTTGGTAGGGTGAAGGGTGCGCTCTAAATTTGCGTACCAAGGGAGCGGGTCGCGCTCCGTGTATTCCTGCGAGGAAAAATTCAATTCTAAAACCAACAACCACAGTTAGAGTCAAACAAGGGTGGGTGGGTTTAATGGGACTTTGGGAAGACTAACAATACTAACGAAAACAATTCTAAAGGGAGCTAAGATGGCAGCGACGCCATTTGATAAAAGTAAAATGAATAGTTTTACCTACAAATAAATGATGAAACTTAAACGCAAGTAAAACTAAAACTATTTTGTGCTTATGTTATCAAAGTTTTCAACACTCTCGATGTTATTGCACTAAGTGGAGTAGAGAATTTGTCCTAGTCCTAGTTCTTTAGAATTAGCGTTAACTAAGACTATCAGTCTACCTAGGTCAATGAGAGTAACACGGAAATTATACTAACAAGATATGATAATTCGACTACGGAATACTAAATTGATACTATGATAAGGAATTAGGGGGGATTAATTCCACTTAAATCTAACTTAATAAACTGGCATAGATTGTTGTAATCAAATTCTTACATTCTTACGATAAGAATTGGTTGTTCTAATCCCTAATCATTCATGACAATCTCTACCAACTAATGACTAGCATGTGAAGAAGTTCTACCCATTCTCATGGCGAATCAACTACCTTCTAGAGTGGAATAGAATGTTACAACTATTTCTACACTACACAATCAAGTTTTCATCAATGCTTCCTCAAACCCCTCAAACCCCTCTAATGGAGGTTTAGCCTTGATTCATAAAACTATCATTTCTATATGAATTTAAGCAAGACATGATATCAAGATACTAACTTTAATATATTGATCTAATCAAGAATTCGAATCTAAATTAACAACTAAGAAATGATTAACAACTAATAACTGAATTTAGATCTAAGTAATTTAATAAACTAAAATTGAAATTATGAATAACTAACTACTTTTATTAATCTAATGAAGAGTAAAACAATATTGATTCTAAAATAATAATCTACTTGTTCTAAAATCTAATTACTTGAATGTAAAACTAGATAGATCTAAAACTATTGGCTAAATGGCTACCTAAAAAACTACATGCTTAAGAGTTAAGTCTTCTGTTCTCAAATGGAGGAGACAAGATCCACATTTTCGTGCATGGGCTGAGGAGCTATGTTTTGGGCCGGAAAATCGAGCCCAATGCCCAATTTCTTCAGTCCACAGAGGTCTTTTCAGCTATATTTGACTTCAACAGACTTTTCGTCTACTTTTGCTCCTCTGATTTGGTCAAGTCTTGGACCATTGGAAAGCTCTTTCCAAGACGGTTGTTTTGACATAAGGTAGGCCCAATTTCAAGGTCTGAGTCCAAAGATACGGTCTTCGGAATTTCTGCTGACTTTTGTGCGTTGTTTCTGCCCGCGTTGACTTTGACTTTTTAGCTTTGACCGGGCTTTAAAAAGGCTTTTTCTCCTTGAATCATGGCCTTTAATCACAGAACTTCTTAGAAACCAACCCTTTCTCCTTTATCTCACAAAAGTGACACATTGTTGCACATAATTAACTCCAATACCTAAAATACATAAAAACACGTAATCAGCATTAACTCTTATTTATTACTAGCATAATTGGTCTAAAAGTATTATTGTTAAGGGGTTAAAACTACAATTTTGGGCTCTTATTAGATGCTGTGAGCATGGTTGAATAATGGTGTGTCTCCCATATTGGCATAAACGTATATAGCCAAACTTGGAGAATAAGTTTGGTCAGGTCGAAAAATAAGGGAAAACCACCCGATGTTAGCAATGTAATCACGGAAATGAAGGCCATAAGTATCGGAATCCATCATAGCCTGGAAATATTGTTCAAGAATGATTTTAAGTGCATCCATTCTTAATGAAGAATATTTAGTAGGAGTAGAGAAAGGGAAGACAGACTTTCAATCAGTGTGAGGAAATGTCCAATAAAGTCTGACTGGATGGATGAAAGAGTATGGAAGAAGATAGAATTATCCTGTAATCAAATTTAAAATAACAGGTTAAAATTTGATTATTGGCTATTAAGAACAACTTGAATTATGACAATCCTAGTAGGCATACTCGTTAAACATTGCTTCAATAGAAGACACAAAGATAACAACAAATTTTTGATTATTAGAGCACACGATGAAAAACTTAAGTAATAATTTATTTATTATTATTATTATTATAATTTTTTTTACCATTTTTTTTTAAGTGAGATCATGGACCAGGATGACGATGATGATGGATATGGGGACGTATATCATGCACCACACTGTTTAGTTCAGTAATTTGTTTCCCGAGTTGAAGTTGAATGGTTGGCAGAGAGCGTAGTTTGATTCTCTATTAGGAGAGCGAGATTTTCCAAGGACTAAGAGTGATTTTCCAAGATTTCCTCCTGTTTAATGTCGTGCATTGCTTGACATTCTTGAAATTCAAGAAGACTTTTGATGATGATTTCCTGGCGAGCGTGTAGTTCCCGCATGCCTTGGTGAAGAAAATGAATGCCTTCCATAGGATTAAAAATGTTATTCATGACATTTTCATCAAAGAAATGTTCAGAGTATGAGCTTTGGTCTTCTTGTTCATTTGTCAGAGTATCTAGAGTCTAAAAACCAGCGGCGCAGTCTGTGTGAATTATAGTAACGCCCACTTTTTGAAGAGGTATTTCTGGATAAATTGCTGGATAACCCAACGCAACATAATTTTTGTGACTAGAGTATGCAGAGGTGCTAACCATTTTTTAGGCCTGGTGATCGCGTTCCAAAGATATTGGATTATGCAAAAGTCATCCCTTTGATTCTGCATAATCCAAAGTAGACGGAGTTGAGGTTTTGTCACTTCAGAAGTTTGTGTTGTACTTGCCACATTATGTCCTAACCAATGGAGCACAACTCGTTGATTTAGTTTCAAAGAGCGTTGAAGAACAACGTGATGTCTGTTTCCGACTTCGCCATGAAATATAGTGGCCCATAGTAGTTGTTTGACAGTATCAAAGGGTGACTTTGGAATATGGAACTCCGGGTTATTCATTGGAATTTGAAGTATGTCGGAGATAATTTCTCTAGTCGATTCAAATCGTTGTCCATGGGCATGGAAACAGAATTTACCACGTTCAGGTCCGCTAAATTGGTAGAACATCAAAACCAATTCTCTAGAATAAGCAATTTTCGAATGATATAGAAGAGGCATCCATCCTTGACGTACAATTTCTGTGTCAAAATATGGAGAAAACAGGCTGTCAATAAAAAATTCAAATAATTTTTCTCTGGCACTATCTTTCTTGGTTGATCCATTTTAAAGTATAAGTGAGGGAAGGATAGTGAAGAATGAGTGAAATGAAGATGGATGAAAAGAAGAGATTTATAGCCATTATAAGAGCCTGTACGAATCAGGATGGCAAGTGTAGTTAGATCCAGAATTAATATGTGGAACATAAGTGAAACATGTGTCGTTGTTACAAAAATTATGTAACAGAAACTTATGGGTATCCATAGTAGGTCTTTTCATGTTAGATTCCTAGAACAATTACTGAGGGGTCCACAATGTTAGAAAATACGGAGGAAGGTTTCACATGGCAGTTAGACGAACACATATTTTCTATCATAAGTTGTCAAATAGGGTATTGAAAAAACGTCCCTAAGACTGTTACTGAGGTAAGCAAAGAGATAGAACGTACGGAGGTGCAGTAGCCACAGTATAGTTAGACCTACAGGTAATTTTTGAATTGATGTAGCAAACCTCAATAATGGAAGATGGATAGAATGATATAGTTGCATGCGCAACATTTGTTATGCCTACCGTGTAGCTTGCATGACCTTCAATGAACACAATGAGTCGAGATTGATTTATTTTTGTGAGTTCTTGATTTTGTTTAGTTTTTATGTTTTTTTATAATTTTTTTTATGTTTATGATAAGGTAAAAATACAACTAATACACACAAATATTAAATAGGGGACTTCTCCATTTAATACTTAAACCATACAAATGTTTGAGAATTATTTAACACACCACACTAATATACAAAGCGACAAAGGAAAAGAGAGATGTAGGTTACATAGATCTAGATATTCTGGAGGATGTTATGCATGATTAACAGTATCACAACAATAAATACTGTTATCAGGACGACTATGAATGCTCCATCATGTTGCTCATTTTTGAATTTCTCGATCGGATCCATTATGTTGAAGAAGATGGTGAAGATTAAGTTGTGGAGAGTGAGAGAATGGGATGAGTAAAGTTTGATGAGGAGTGTCGGATTTTATAGGTGAAAATCTGACCGTTTGTGGATATTTGACCGTTGGGGTATCGGGCCGTTGGGCCTACTGAATAAATCCGATGGAGCTACAATTTGAATAAGTCCGTTGGTCCTAAAGATTAGGCTCAATGCCAAAAGGAACAAACTAATATATTTATAGTAGGAAGACAACAATCTCATAACATAAATAATTTCTCATTTAATATGTCTGGAGATACAAAATTATGAGAAATTAATTGACATACCGTTTTACATCACTAGAAAAATAAAATGCAATACTTAAGGAAAACAAATGACCAAGTCATTATCAAACTGAAAGAAGGAAGATGCTATTGTGAATCTTTAGGGTTAGTTGAAGATGAACCAGGGTTCCGACGACGATGGGCACTGCGAACTCCTGAGTGAGATAACTAGTTCCGTATATTGCCTAAAGACTGAACCACTTGTTCCTGAAATTAATGCTGGTTAGCCATCAACATGCGCTAGAAACGGCTCTAATGATTATGCATCTCTTGCTGAAAATCACTCATGGAAGTTTGCATCTGTTGCTGAAAAGCAACTATGGAAGTTTCCATGCTCTCTTGGCGAGTAAACATGTTGCGCATGCTAGTGTTCATTATTCTCAAAGCTTCCATGGGATAACTGATTCTATGCATGGTATCCTCATTAAAACAATTAGGGGTGAAAAGAGGAGGAGGAGGCACATTATCACACTCAGCATTATCTCTTGCTATAGGTTCCCAGTGATCCAGGGCACAAGTCTTGAAAATCCCAAATTTTTTGAAAGACCTTGTTTGAATTAATGAAGTAGCAGATCGGAACCCTAAATTAATCATAATCTTTGTAAAAAGAACAGCAAGAGGGGCTGACCTGTCAGATGTAGTAGTAAAGACATGGCCAAGGAAATGGACCATACAAAATGTTTCCTTCTTCTCCTGGAGGATCCATAGCAAATGCAATAACGTCTTGTTGACGTTGGACGTCTTCGATGTACCAATCATATTGTAAGCCAGCCATTAAGTGACTACTAGTTGGTTCTATCGAGAGAGTGTTGGTACATGCATCTCGAGCCATTATTATATTCTCCCTCGAGTAGCGTGTTGAACATAAATTCTATAATGTTAGGATACTCCGATATCAGCAGGGTTGGACTATCGGAGTTGATCGGAATATTCGTTATAACTGACAACAACTCCAACGTGAGTTCACGTTCCATCCCATCGGTCGTAATCCAAAACTCATTTCCCCGAAAACCACCATTGTTATAGAACTTCAACACTAAATCTTCGGAGTAGTGTTCCGGAATTAGGTGCAATAGTGATAGGGTTATATACTAAAAGAATAACTTTTGCATTAACTCTAATTCTTTATATTTTGAATGAGAATCATATGGGCAAATATTATGCATATTATATATGTTATTAGTTATATGCATGCGACTAATACTTTATGTTGTAGATGATATGGTGTGTGGTGACACACAGAAGATCATATCATCAGTACCTTATAAAGTATAAGTAAACGTTCATAACCTAGATGGATTTGGACAAACCATTGGTATAGTTGTAGTATAATCTGGTATTAGTTTATCTTGACTATAAGATTACACTAGTACACTTTGTGTGTATTGAACAGGACCAAGTGAGGTTGTTTCTCTTTATACTGACTATATAAGAGAACAAACACCTCTGTTATTATGGATGCTTGTCCTCTTAATCCGAATATAATAATGGGCACTTACGTGCATTGTACATTTCTTTAAATCATCAATGAGTGAGATTCATTTGTGAATCAACAAACTCGATGGATTGGGTAATGACATTGTATGTAAGGTGTGCTATTGATTATAGAAGGAATCCGTGACCCGCAGAAAGTCGGGTTGATGATGTCCCCTTGAGGAGCTCATAAGGATTGTCATGTAAACCCTGCAGGTGGATTTAATCCGACATGACAATGAGGTTGAGTAGTACTACTCAAGGACATAAGAAGTTGATTAATGTAGTTGTCAGTAACTTGACTTAATCAACGGGGATTCGATATCTTAAACATAGGGAGATCAACAAGCATATAATATGGAGCCCATAAACGTAACACGTAAATTTCGGATTAGGGCGGTAGTGCAACAATGGCCTTTAGTGGAATAAGCCATTTGTTTGCGAACTTGGGTTATATGTTCTGGGCGAACATGGGAAGCCCAAGCCCGTTAGGAGACCTAACCCTGATTTCTCCAAATGGTCCCTGTTGTAGCCTATAAATAGAAACCCTTCTCTCCTGGCCGAAATACTCAGGTTTTGCTCAAGAAAAGTGAGTTCCAAATTCGGTTCCAACTTTGTGAGTAGGAGAGGCAAAGAGAGAAATAAAGGGCTGGTAGATCGTTGCCCACACAACGTCCATTCTAAGGATAGGAATACAACAGAAGATCAAGAGGTTGCTGATTCGTAGAGCTTGGATTCTCAGAGTTATAACAGCTGATCAAAGGTATGATTCTAAACTAAATCGTGAGAACCCTTTATTCCACTGCACATGGGTTTTCACAGTTTGTAGTAAATCATTCGATGCAACCATAATGGTTCCTACAAATAGATACTCCCACTCCCTACTTGCAATTTCCGCATGAAAAAATGGGTGAAACATGCCGGCATCATATAAATTTTTGAAATTTCATTCTACTGTGATTCGTTGATTTTTGGCCATAATGAGATCGAATCGGTTCTCTGAGGGTGTATATGGGGTGAACGAAGTGAGGAGAAGATGCTGTAGGAAAAGATTTTGCTTCGGTGAGGTTTCGATCACGTGACGCGAGTCAATTTAGAGTATTGGTATCGCGTGCGTAATTGTTTTAGTTGGGAACAAGATCAGTTTTTTTAGGGGGACAAAATGAGAGTGGCTGATGCGTGGTATGGATCGCGTGAAGGTTTTATTGGCTGGGCACGTGACTTGGGTCGGTTTTGAATTTTTGGCCCAAGCCTAAATGAAAACCGAAAAGTCCCATTATGTCCTGAAATGTCTGAAACTTCCAATTTGAAATCTCGATTCGTTTCAACTCCAAATGGAACGAATGAGGTGCCAAAATGATCGGCATTAAAAATGCCATCCAATGGAATATGGCAAGGGCACATTCAAACTTGTTTTTGAAATGATTGAAGAAGATTATATAATATGTTAAGGGGTTGAGTCCTGTACAAACAGAACTCAACCATTTTTTTTTTGTTTTGTTTTGTTTTTTTGTTTTGTTTTTTGTTTTATTTATTTATTTTTAATTTTTAATTTTTAATTTTTAATTTTAATTTTTATGTACAAATTTATAAGGGGAGATGAACGTGTTAACAACACTGGACGTCTAGAAGAATCACCACATATAGTAAAATCAGGCAACTGTCATGTCGGCTCTAGAGCGAACCCAATCCAGCCAGACTGTGGCTTAACCTTTATGTTTTGGGGGCCTAGGGTGCAGGACAGTACCATCCCTGACCGTTGTGTAATGGTCTAATAATAATATTACCCTTAGTACATATGGTATAGCCTCAAACTGCCTCGAAATGAAATCAAATAGCAAACAACGAGGGTTGGCTTGGTGAAATCCATTGCCAGCTCGAATTAGGGAACATCCGATGGTGCACATCACGAATCTCTTTGTGCATAATGCATAGTGCAAAGGGAAAAATAAAACACACGAGTATATACATGTTGAGTCTTTTAACGTTAGATCCTCAAGACATAAGTGAGTCTTTTAACGCCAGATCCTCAAGACAAAAGTGATTCTTTTAACGTCAGATCCTCAAGACGAATGTGAGTCTTTTAATGTTAGATCTTCAGGACGAATATGAATCTTTCAACGTCAGATCCTCAAGACAAATCCCAACCTTAGGGAGCAACCGGGTGGCGATGAAGTTTATCTTTCTCAGCTGGTGTCAGACAAAAATATACCTTATATCGGCAAATATCGGATAGTAATTTAAGACCCAAAAAGAAAGGTGTTTGACAATGCATACACCACCCCATCCTTCGCGCACGTCGCTTTTGAGCAAAAGTACTACGACCATTACCTATTCGAGATGGGTGAGATTTACACCATATGATTAGCTGAAGTTCATGAGGAAGAGAATAGAAAAGGGAAGAGAAGGAAGGAGGGGAAATTTTTGGTACCCATTGTTTACCAAAAGGCACATTTGCTTGATTATCAGAAGACATTTATACTCAGTTCTGAAATATAGTTTTTGTGGACTATGGTTCTGGCGCTTGTAACCACACACTCTAGGAGATTTGAGAGAAGAAAATAGAAGAGGGCCAGGCAACCCCAATGGTGTACCTCCCCTTTTTTAAACATATGGAAGGAAGTACACCAGTGAATCTAGTAGTTTCTGTACACTGGATCTTGGAGAAGGGTCTTTTCGACATCTAGAGAATGCAACTCATGATAATGTTTAAGGCGTTGGCCATTTACTTGAAATTCACTGTTATCATTTAAATTTTTCAAAGAGATGCCTCATAATGAGTGATAGCAGTGACAGTGAAAGGACCAGACCATCGAGTTTTTAGTTTTCCTAGAAAAATGTGTAATTTTGAGTTGTACAACAAAACTTTTTGACCAATTTTGAAATCTTTTCTCAATATATGCTTGTCATGCACTCTTTTCATGTTGGCTTTATAGGACTTCGAGAGATCATAGGCATCACTCCGAATATCCTCAAGCTCATTTAATTGCAATTTTTGCTTCTCGCCTGCCACATTGGTATTATAATTTAGGCTTTTGATGGCCCATAGAGCACGATGCTCAAGTTCAACCGGCATATGACAAGGTTTTCCAAAAATGAGGCGGTAAGGAGACATGCCTATAGGTGTCTTAAAAGCCATTCCATATGCCCACAATGCATCAGATAATTAGAGAGACCAATCTTTCCTAGATGGATTAACTGTTTTTTCTAAAATGGACTTAATCTCTCTATTAGAGACTTCTACTTGGTCACTGGTCTGAGGATGATACGGAGTTGCCACCTTGTGAGTGACTCCATATTTCTTTACTAACAACTCAAAATTTTTATTACAAAAATGTTTTCCCCCAACACTAATGATAGCTTTGGGAACACCAAAATGAGAGAAAATATTTTCTTTTACGACCAAAACGACAGTCTTATGATCATTCCCACGACATGCCATTGCCTCAATCCATTTTGACATGTAGTCAACATCTACCAGTATGTAGAGAAAGCCAAGAGAATTTGGAAAGGGACCCATGAAGTCGATGTCCCACACAAAAAAAATTTCCACAATTAAAATTGGATTTAAGGGCATCATATTGCGTTAAGTAATGCGTCCTAGCTGTTGGCAGCGGGTGCATGCTTTGCAATGCTCATGTGCATCTCTAAACAGTGTTGGCCAATAAAGCCCACATTGTAGAACCTTGGCCGTAGTTTTCTTACCACTGAAATGACCACCACAAGATTGTTCATGGCAGAAGGATAACACGTCATTGTGTTCCCAATCGGGAATGCAACGGCGGATCAGTTGGTCGGAACAATATTTGAAAAGGTAAGGATTATCCCAGAAATAAAATTTCACAGTGGATAAAAACTTTTTTTGGTCAATACGAGACCAGGATGAAGGGACTTCCTCGGTAACTAGATAGTTTACTATATCAGTGTACCAAGGAGGCGAAAAGACGGAATACAAGTGTTCATCAGGAAAGGAATCATAGATGGGTTCGGTATCATTATCGACATCATTGATGAGTCTTGATAAATGGTCTGCAACCACATTCTCGCAACCTTTTTTATCTCTAATTTCTAGAGTAAACTCTTGCAAAAGGAGGATCCATCGAATCAACCTCTGTTTTGCATTTTTTTTCGCTAATAGGTAACGAAGCGCCGCATGGTCAGTGTATACTATTGTGGAAGAACCAACTAGGTAAGGACGAAACTTATCCAAGGCATATATAATTGCGAGAAACTCTTTCTCAGTGGTGGTATAGTTACGTTGAGCTTCATTAAGAGTTTTACTAGCGTAGTAAATGACAATTGGCTTGCCATCTTGATGTTGCCCTAGGACAGCTCCAATAGCGTAGTCGCTCGCGTCACACATTAATTCAAAAGGTTTAGACTAATCAGGTGGTTGAATTATATGAGTGGTAGTCAGGGTAGATTTTAAGGTCTCAAAAGCTTGTTTGCAATTGATAGTGAAGTCAAATACGACATCTTTAAGCAGAATATTTGTTAAAGGTTGAGCAACCTTAGAGAAATCTTGAATAAATCTCCTATAGAACCCTGCATGTCCTAAAAATGCACGTATGTCACGAACTATTTTTGGTATAGGAAGGGAAACAATTTTTTCAATCTTAGCTTTATCGACTTCGTTTTTGTCCATCGAAACAATATGACCTAGAACTATTCCTTTTGTAACCATAAAATGACATTTTTCCCAATTAAGAATGAGATTTTTCTCTTCACAACGTGCAAAAACCTTTTCAAAATTTGATAGACATCTATCGAAAGAATTACCATATATTGAGAAATCGTCCATGAAGACTTCCATAAAACGTTCAACCATATTACTGAAAATGTGAAGCATTCAACATTGGAATGTACCAGGGGCATTGCAAAGGCCAAAAGGAATTCATTTATACGCAAATGTACCAAATGGACAGGTGAATGTTGTTTTTTCTTGATCAGCGGGATCTGTGACTATTTGAAAATATCCTGAATAACCATCAAGAAAACAATAATATGCATGACCCGCTAATTGTTCAAGCATCTGGTCGATGAAGGGAAGTGGGAAGTGATCCTTACGAGTGACCGCATTAAGTTTGCGATAGTCAATGCATATTCGCCACTTCACTGGAATACGAGTGGAGATGCATTCATCTTTATCATTTTGTACAACTGTAATGCCAGACTTCTTGGGAAAAATGTGTACTTGACTCACTCAAACACTATCAGAGATAGGGTAAATAATACCTGCATTGAGTAACCTTAAAACATCCTCCCGTACCATATCTTTCATGGTGGGATTTAGACGACGTTGCGGTTCACGCGACGTCTTTGCATTTTCTTCAAGATGTATGTGATGGGTGCACACACTAGGGTCAATGCTCTTAATGTCATCGAGAGACCATCCAATAGCAGAATGGTGTTTTTGAATGACATTAATTAAACAGGATTCCTGATCGTCAGTCAATTGTGATGATATGATAATTGGGTGACTACCATCTGGATCAAGATGTACGTATTTTAAATCCGAAGGAATAGGCTTTAAGTCAGGGGTGGGAGGAGTGGGTATTAAAGATTCTTGAGGAAAGCCATCTTCCATAGAGAAAACAGATTGATGTTAGTCTAAGTCGCTGGACAGCACGGTAGTAGGGTCAAATAGTGGTATTGACTCTAATAACGCATTTACTTCCTGTGTATAAGCATCAACATCAAATTCAGAAGCACCAAATGAAAGAAATTGGTGTACTTCATCATCAAGAAAAGAATTTGTTAAATATTCATATACAAGGCTGTCAACCAGGTTAACCTCACTATTATTGTCAGCCTCTGGAATTTGTTTCATCAACTTGAACACATTAACCTCGACTGAAAGATTTCCGATGGACATGGTCATGGAACCATCCCTACAGCTTATGAGAGCATTAGTAGTTGCTAGGAATGGACGCCCTAAGATGATAGGAATGGAGTCACATGCAATTTCTGTATCCAGAATGACAAAATCGACGGGATAGTAAGAGTCTTGGACTTTTACAAGGACGTTTTCAACAATGCCTTTTGGATACTTAATGGAAGGATCGAGTAATTGCAGAGTCATGGTGGTAGGTTTAAGCTCATGAAGACCTAGTTGTTTGAATAAGTAATATAGAAGTAAGTTTACATTAGCTCCTAGGTCTAGTAGTGCAGTAGTCGTATATTTGTCACCTAATGTGCATGAAACTGTTGGTCTACCAAGGTCCTTGTATTTAACTATACCATTGTATTCGGTGATGGACGGAAACTGTTCGGTGAGGAACGCTTGTTGAGGAACAGTAGTTCACCTTTTTGTGGTGCACATATCTTTAGAAACTTTGCATGTTTTGGGAATTGTTTGAGGGCATCGAGAAAAGGTAAGTTGATTATCAAATTCTTAAAAGTTTCTTGAATTTAGCATCGAGTAGTTATTGCATTCACCTTACCTTAGTTTGGAGCATTTGTACTAGGTGCATTGGTGAGTTCAAAGGCAGTGTTTGCTGGCTTAGGGTTCGGAACTGCTTGTCAAGGAAACACGCCTTTCTGACTCTTTTCTTGCGCTAATTGTTGAAGTGATTGTTGGATAAACGTTAGTATTTGAGATTGTTGGTCCATATAATCTAAGAAAGTCTCGCTTGTCTGATCAGTAGTGAGTGGCACATGTTGTGCAACATGGACTAGTTCACAATTATTACTGAAAAGCTGTTGATTATAGCCAGAACTGGGATTGGCTGGAACAAGGCTGCGGTTGGTTTGGTAGTTATCATTGGAATTACTTTGAAACTAATTTTGACTTTGTTGGTACTGCTGATTATTTCCTTGGCAGTATAGAATAAAGTTGGTGGATGGTCGAACAGATGGATTGGCAAAACCTGGAGGTGCCATCTGTTGAGTATTCGGGTGCCAAGCGAAATTCGGATGTTGTCTCCAAGGTGCATTAAGAATGTTGAATGCACACGCCTCTTCTGATGGTTGGGAAGGGGAGGAATATAACAAGGGATAATAAGTATCAGGATGGTCAGAACTGAGACAAAAAATACATGGGGAAGTGTCAACGTTCATGACCTATTTTGGGAGTTGATCGTTTACTTGATCTGTAAGGGCATCTACTTTTTTAGTCAGGGATTCTATCAAAAATTTTAATTCAGGATTGGGTTTTACCTCAAAAATAGATGTAACTTTTGTAACAGTGTCCTTATATGACCTAGAAAAATCAGTGTTACCCTTATGTGTACCTCTTGTTGCTTGTTTTTCAAGAAAATTATATGCTTCAGTAGCTCCTTTGTCTATGAAGCAACCGCCGTTCATTATATCAAGAGTTTCTTTTTGATGATCGAAAAGTCTATTAAAGAATGAACGAACAATGACAATGGTGTCGAGCTGATGATGAGGACATTCTAAAAAAAGATCAGTAAATCGAGTCCATGCTTCCGTAAAGGATTCATGAGAATTTTGATGAAAGAATTGGATTTTTTGAAGCATTTTAGTAGTTTTCTTCTGAGTGTAAAACTGTAACATGAAAGCTTGAACAATTTTATTTCATGTTTTAATAGATTGTGGCTGTTGTCCTGCTAGCTAAACTGAAGCTTTATCAGCTAAAGTGAAAGGAAACAACCTAAGCAAGACTTGTTCAGTAGAGACGGATGGATGGTGAAATGTTGTGGCTACTTGCTGAATCCTACAGAGGTGATTGTACGGTTTTGCATGATCTAGACCATGATAAACAGGTAACAATCCAAAAATGTTAGGCGGGATTCGAAAATCGCCGGCTATATCCTCGAGTTTAATACAGGAAGAAGGTCCTTCCTGTAATGCAGTATAGAAGTCCGAAGGGGGCTTCTCAGGTGGTGGAGTTTCGTTAGCCATAATGAATAAAGTTAATGGCAGCAAGGGATCTTGATGATTTTTATTAACAGATGAAGAACTATGTTTAGGTGAGAACTTACGCAATTGCTTATCGTATTTTCTCCTACAATAAGTATGTTTAACTTCTTTATTATTACCAGACCTTAATCTCATGCAATCATAAAATTAGATCTGATGCACAAAAGGAACTTATTAGTACTTGAATTTTATTATGTTTTGAAGCATTAGAAGGGAACAATGTAGGCCTAAGCTGCTGCTAATGTAGCAGTGAAGCTAGGAATACGTGTGCATAAACCAACAGCCAGGTCACACAAAAAAATAGAGGGAGATTTTCGGTGCAAGCATGGTTCTAATTAAGTAACCTCAAACTTTTAAGTTTCCTAGACACCGTTGGAATATGTTTAAGATATATGTTTAAAAAAAAAATTATGCATATAAAGTACAATCATGCAATCATGCAAATACAACCTACTTATACATTACTAGATACAGTAGCATGTGAAGATACTCTACTCATATGTATAGAAATACTAATAGGCAAAGTTGTATCATCAATAAATACTTCGATACATACAGGCAAATACACATAAGTAATACGTATATGTAGGCTAAGAGGCAAAAATATATTATGTATACGTATATCTATGCTAACAGGCAAATTGTAACTACTCATACGTATCTAGATACTAAACATGCAACAACAGCCACTTATACGTATATATAGATATAACCATGCAAAATAGTACCACGGGCATGTATATATACATTAATATGTAATTCATAATCACTTAACTGCATATATATATTAATAGGCGTATTCACATGGTTCATACATATTTCTAACCTAATATGCAAATAATTGTTCATTACCTACGACATAATAGATAACACATGTGAATCATACAATATTATATTAATATTAGAACCTGTTAGCGCCCCATAAGTCCACCAAAGAAAAATAGAAAGACCGCTCGTGCAACCCGTGTTTATACGAAATTCAAAAGGAATGTGAAGTAGTTGTTGCAAGAAAATTCAAAAACGAAGAAAAAATGCAAGAAAATGAAATCAAGAAAAGGTAGGAGATTAGGGGGTTTCCCCTTGGAGCAATTCCAGCTTGGAAGGGAAGATCCATTTGTCCTTAGGACGGCAGCGGTGCCATTTGGTGCTAGCACTTTTGCGGGGTAAAGATTTGAAGTTTCTTTATCCATTTTGGTACTAACTCAAGTTCCTTACTCACGGGTCATCGTTTGTCTAGTTCGAGTAGGGATTCGTTCCAACCTAAGTTCTAGGATACATTACCAAGCTTTAGTTTGCACTTTAAGGAAACTAATTAGTAAGGCTTATGCAAAGTTTTGATTTGTTTTACTTCTTAACGGACACTTATCATGCAAGACATGAAAACGGATCAAAGTTGATATTTGACAAGATAAATAAAGAGAGAAAGGGTAGAGGCTTATGCTACTCATGCAAGGTCTCACTATATTCCTTTCTAGAATCAGATTACTACAATCTTTAATCCATTTTGGGTTCATTAACAAACCCTAAACGGATTAAGAATCGATCCCTAGTGATATGAGCTCATCTCTAAGTCCATCTTACTAGCTAGCATGAGGAGTTGAACTGATATTTCATCTCTGAAATACCATCTCAACTCCTGGACTCAGAAAACATACTCCTATAAAATCAAAGAATATGAGGTCAAATAGAACTCGCTCGCGCGACTAGTCCAAGCGTAAAAAGGGTGGTGCACATGAGTCATTCTCAACTTCCAGGCCTAAAGTTTGGCCGGACACTACCATTTTGGGGAGGGTGCTAAATGGATCCTAAGTTCTAAGCAATTAATCCTACTTCTAAAAGACATATAAGGATCCTCACATGAGCATCATTAACCCTCCACCTTAGAGGGTTGATAAGAGCCCAAAACTATAGTTTTAACCCCTTAACAATCGTACTTTTTGACCAATTATGTGAATAATAAGTAAGAGTTAATACTGATTACGTGTTTTTATGTATTTCAGGCTTCAAAGTCCATTATGTGCAGAAATGTGCCACCTTAGCGAGTTAAAGGAGCAAAGGTCATTTACTAAGGAGTTCTGTGATTAAAGGCCAATTTTCAAGAAGACAAAGCCTCTGTAAAGCCCGGTCAAAAGATGAAAAGTCAAAGTCCACGTAGGCAGAAACAGTGCACAAAGTCAGTATAACTTCTGAAGACCATATCTTTGGACTCAGACCTCGGAATTGGGCCTACCTTACGTCAAACCGACCAGCTCGGAAAGAGAATTCCAATGGTCTAAGCCCTGACCCAATCAGAGAACTAAAAGTGGACGAAACGTTTGTCAAAGGCAACTCCAGCTGAAGAGGCCTTTTTGGACTGAAAGAATTGGGTTTTGGGCCTGATTCTCTGGCTCAAAACATGGATCCAAGCCCATGCACGATTTTGGGTCTGAAGCATATAAAAACAAAAGCTTAGCTCTTTATTAATGGTAGATAGTTAAACCTAGATTAGAAATTTGATTAGTTAGCCTCCATTAATTAGTTTTAGAACTTAGTTTTAGAATTTCAATTAGTTAATTAATTATTTTTTCATATCTTGTTTTAGATCTAGTTTCATGTTTAATTAATTACTTTAGAACAAAGTAGATTATTAATTTAGTATTTGAATCATTGTTTTATTATTCATTAGATTAATAAAATAGTGTTCTTGGTAATCTAGTTTCATTTTCTATTTACTTATTTAGTTCAATTCTTAGATTCAATTATTTGTCTTTATTAGATTGAATAGATTTTTGCATGAGTAGTTTCCATTTGTGTTTAAATAAGCAAAGTTTCAATCTTTTTATCATGACTTGTTTAATTTTAATTGGAAATGATAGTGTTATGATTCTCAGCTAAACTTCCATTAGCGGGGGTTGAAACACCTTGATGAAACTTGAATTCGATTAGCATAGAGTAGTCGTAATTTCCTTTCCACTCTAGAAACGATTAGTTCACTATGAGAATAGGTTTGATCGTTCACATGCTAGTTATGAATTGGTAGAAATGTCATGTGTAATTAGGGATTAGGAAGAACCAATTGTTCCGCGGAAGTAGTTCAATTCGGATTACGACGATTAGTCATTAGTAAATTAAGTCGAGTTAAGGTGGAATCAATTCCCCCTAATTCCTTATCATTGAATCAACGTAGTATTTCTGTAGTTGAATTATTGTATCTTGTTAGTATAAATTGAATCCGTAGTATAATCATAGAATAGATATTTCATATAACACATTACTCTCACCATTGTTCTTTGTGTTTGATTAATTGGGTTTGTTTAAGTCTTGAGAGTTAAGAGTGGAATGATTCCGTACTCTATATATTGCATGAATATACATATGAGAGTAGGAAATAAAACATTGATACCGTAAGAATAAGGTTAGAGTAATCTAATTGAGTTTTTATGGGTTATCAAATGGCGCCGCTGGCATTTTAATCTCGTTCAAGACAAGAATTCAATTGATTGAATCCAAGGGGTAATCCCCCATTCTTTACCCACCTACCCTTTTAAATTTTCATTCCTATTTCTTGAATTTTCGGAACTGTTCACTGTTTTAGTCGTAGGGGCTGCGGATTCACAGACGAAAACACTGCAGTAAAGGTATTTGTAAATTTTTAAAAACTCTAAAAACTTACAGGTGTAATCCTTAATGTGTTATTGATTTACTGTAATTTTGTTAGAAATTTCCTAATTGTTTTACCTTGTGAACAAATACGATCTTTACTGTGCTACATTTTCAAACCGTGTGTTCTTGGAAAAACTGTCGAGTAAGGTTACTTAGGTAGTTCTAAAAAATTTATAATTTTTACAGGTGTATCTATCCTACGTCAGGAGCTTGTAGTAAAAATTTGACGAGTTTTTGAATTGTTTTGACCTCCTAAATAGTAGAGTGTTTCCAGTGTGTTTCTGCAGTTTTGCAAACACCTAATTTATGGAACACCAGCTCATAATGAGAGTTTGTAGAACTCCAATTGCTCTAAAATTTTTACAAGAACAAGTACGATCTGTCAGGAGTCTCCAATAAAATTTTGGCAATTTTTGGCTTTGTTTTGATGGGTTAACTGTTCGGTTGTTTGTATTATGTCCGAAAACTGTTTCACAAAGTTTGAAGGGAAGTAGAGGGACTTTCATAGCTCCGATTGATCTGAAATTTTACAGACTTCTTGATAGACATCTTAGAAAACAACTGTAAAAATTTTAAATTATTTGGAGCATGTTAACCTTACTGGAATTAGAGCCAAGCCACGAGCACACCTGCGCCCAAATGCTCGAACTCGGCACTCAAGGCCAAACAAAAGCGGAGGCCCTAAACTGCTGAATTTGCCCGATTTCCTCAAGTTTGTTCCAAATTTTCATTTCTTCAAGTCATTCAGTGTTTCTAACATCATACAAACACTAAGATCGCGTATACAAGACGCTATTAGAAAGCGAAGCAAGGAGGCATTCAGTACTCCTTCTTTCCTCCTTGTTTCTTCACGAGGAGTTTTAATTCTAGTATAATCAGGCTTGTTTTCTTAAAATGAAATACCACACGCCTATCTAGAAATGTATGCTTAGAGTTGTGGTTGCATATTAATTGCCCTATAATATATTTGAAAAACCAATATGGCATATCAATATGTAGACCAACAATCATATGATAATTATGCAAACCCTTCACCATGTTCATTTTGTGGTAGTCCTGACCATTGGGCTTCTCAATACCCATCATATCAAGAGCAATCTTGTAATTATTATGGGAACCCTTCACCATGTTCATGTTGTGGTAGTCCTAATCATTGGGCTTCTCAATGCCCATTATATCAAGAGCAATCTTGTAATTATTATGGGAACCCTTCACCATGTTCATGTTGTGGTAGTCCTGATCATTGGGCTTCTCAATGCCCATCATATCAAGAGCAATCTTGTAATTATTATGGGAACCCTTCACCATGTTCATGTTGTGGTAGTCCTAACCATTGGACTTCTCAATGCCCATCATATCAAGAGTCTGAGCCTACTATAGGATATAATAATAATTATGAGCCTCAATTTTCAAATTTTTATAGTGACTCATACAATCAAGAGTTTTCTAGTCATCCAAACTATTCATGTAATTCCACCAATAACAATCAACCAGCCATTCAGCCTCAACCTAACCCATCACAGTACGACATCAACTAGAGTCACTCAAAAGCCAATAACTATGACTATCAAACACCATACCAACCAGACCCACACCACCAAGCTTCCCCTCAGCTAACAACATTCGATGAAATAATGGCCCAAAACAAAATAATACTTCAGAAAATAAACCGGAACCTAAAGATACTAGGTTCACATACGCTAGACATTTCTACCATGCCAGAGATCGACACTATACCCATAACTAACCCAGTCAACCTAGTTCACACCTACCCTACATTTCATGAACTATTACCTTCCGAAGACCCTCCCATTAACCATGATATTAACTCCACACCCTTTGGATGAGGAAATTCTTGTAGACGACTCTTTAGGACTAGTTTCGGATGACCACTCAAACTTGAGCGATGTCTCCGAGGAACTTCCCATTGATCCACCTGACGATGAATATAATGATGACACTTTAGAAGATATTTATAAAGGTGTGACGAAGGAAGAATTTGATAACTATTGGCATTCTCGTAATATGGACCCTCCTATTGAACATGTCCAGGCCTTTGAGTTTGCTAACCGCACTCGGCTGGATGATGTCTCGACACATTCGAATGAGGCCATTGAGGATACTTGTAGTGTTTTAGAGGAAGAGGGTGATGACATGGAGATTAACAATTCAAATCTAAGGCATGAACAAGTTAATGTGCAAGAAAACGAGGAAGTTACATCTTTAGAGCAATGTGAATCTCAATTCAGTTTGGTAGCTGAGGAAATAACAAGGAAAGAAATAGAGGAAAATCTTAAAGATAAAGCCACGAACCACAACCTTGTGGATTCAGCTAAGCCAGATGTAGAGTTCTTAAGAGCATGTGAGGATCTACCACCCGATGAACCACCAACCAACCACCATCCACCTGAGTTACCACCTCCTATAATCCAACCATCTACCACAACTAAGCCATCTATTCACCCACCATTTAAAAGGAACCTCGATTTTGCACTTGAGCCAATTACCTCAGAGACCATCTATAATTTTTTCAACCCTCACAGTGAAGAGTGTTTGCCTAGCACACAATCCCATGAGTACACCATTCCGGTAATTGAGAGACAAGCTCTGACCGAGTGTAGTAAGAAACCTAGTTTGTCTTATTTTTCCTCATCTGAGCTTCATGAAAGACATCAGGATTCACACTTCATTCCCTTCTCACCTAAAGTATCACTAATTCATCTTTTTGGTCATTCCAACTATTTAAAATAATTACAACATGATGGTTTGCATATGTTCTTTGATAGGATGCATAAGTTTTCATTCCTTCGCTTACATGTTTGCTTCCAATTATACAACATTATTCTGTTTGGGGGTGCATTTAGTATCATGTTTTTATGGCTAGACCCCCAACTCTTCCGACTATTTGTTTATAGTTAACCACGCATCATCCACTTTATGCCACCCCAGTTTCATGCTTGTTTGGGGGTGTGCACAGTCTAGGGGAATTTGACGTAAAATGACCCCACATTAAGTCTCGGGAATCTGACTTTACAAGACCCACGTTTTAAAATAAATTTTTACAAACCTGTTTTCAAAAATTTGTTTGGGGGTGGGGTGTTTGGTTTTTCCATTCTTGATCACTCAAATTCCTATTCTTACCCCCACCTCGCTCCCTTGAAGAGTAGCTAGATTTCTTCTTGTTTGTTGTTATAGGATGTTACGTTGTTAAATTCCGTAGTTAACTTTGAATTTGGTAGTTAAATGTTGTTTGAATTTCTATTTTAATATAATGTGATTCTTTTCAAATTATGCACTGTTTTTATCTTTAATCCCACATTCCCAAATTGTTTGGCGGTGGTATTATTTATTCTAGCATGATTTGTTGTAGGATCCTCCATTTTAGAGTTTGTTTTGGAGTAAAGGTTGAGAATATTGCCGATATGGGCATATCTATAATTAGATGTGGCGGTAGGATGAAATCTAAGATGAGTTAGGCAGTTTCTATCCTAAATTCACCCTAAAAGATATTAGGATTGTTTTAGAATCAAGAATATGAGTTGTTTCCGTTTTCGGGTTCGGAAATTTTATTGTTTCCGAAAATTGCCTTAAAGCTTTTTGGCTACTTCCCAATTCGTTTTAACAATTCAAAACCTATAAAAACTTCATTCATTCTACACTCACAACCCACACTACATCTCACATTCATCACTCACCTTTCACTCCCACGTTTCCCATTTTTCTTCACCATTTTTAGCACCAAAGAACTCTTTCGGCGCCAAACTGCCTTCGTAGCGCACTGCGCTCTAAGCCTTCGTCGAGAATTCTAGTCGAGCGACTCAGGCTTAAAGTAAAAGCACCTGTGCTTAGAGTAATCAGAACTTCGAAAATCATCGAGGCGCACTGTGCCCAAGTGAAGCGTACCTGCGCCCTAACCTCCGTAGACACAAAAATTTCTAGTTTTTCTGCTGGTCGTTCCCGGATCATTTGCAGCTATTCCAGAGGGTCGTTTTGAGATGACATCTCCTACAATAATATCGGAACAGTCTTTCGAAGATTTGTTCCAAAGCACTACTTATGATGCTTGGTTTCGCGAGGTGATCACATACGTAGGCTGGGAACCGCTTATGGTTCTTACTAGCATTTGTTCTTGGACTTGCTATGCCCGCTGAAATACAAGACCCATGGTGCTATTGGGTAGATAATATGTATGTCTACACTTATGAGTTTTTGCATGAGTCGTATGGGGCAGGCATTTTCCATATCGAGGACCAAGGGGAATATAATGTTGCCTTTGGTAGCCTGTCCATGAACATAGGAACTGTTATGTTTTGGATCATGCTAAACATTTTAGGGGAATGGCGTTTTTCTTCTGTGAATGACGCCACTTGCAGCGTTTTCCTTGCTTTAGCCATGGGACGTATGTTCTATGACCTTCCCAGAACCTTGATGTCTAGTTTAGCACGAGCCCATAGCATGAGGCATAAGTACCTTCTTAGGCCTGTTCTAATTTCCCGTATTATGCTATGTTTCTTTCTTGTTTTTTGTACACGTTTCACGGATTGGATTACGGTCGACATTGTGAGACCCACCAATTCTATTATTCGATCTTTCCGTGCAATGACTTGGCAAGGGTGGAGGATACAACCTCATCAGGTTGCACCTTACACCCCATCCGACCAAGTGGCGTTTAACAGGTTAGCATCCGTAGATGATAAATGGTGGCAAGCTTGGCAAATTATAATGGCATGGCAGGATGCGAAGGAACCTCACTTCTTTATAGAAGAGGAGGATGACAGTAAACGCAGCTGGAGTGGAGGTAAGTTTTAGTTTCAGTTAGTGTAATGCTTATGTCCCAAGCAATTTAATTTCGTTAACCCCATAATGGGTGGAACTCTTATAGAGTTCGTCGCTTTTTTATTTCCTATATTAGTATGTTCTAACCTTGTTTTGAAGATGTTCCGAATTTCACGCGTTTTCCATGGTATTTTTCTACCCTTTTATTTAAATGCTTTGAGGACAAATCATGCTTCTTTTTTTTTGGGGGTGGGGGCATAGAAACACGTGTAATTAAGGCATCTGTTAGGATATAGATATGTATAATATGCATTTGTTTTAAGTTAAAAATTTCAAAAATATAAATAAATAAGTTTATGGTATACACTTAGGAATATTGGTATTGTTTCTTTTCTATACTCTTAACAATCTAGAAGTCTCAATGTAGCTTTTTGCATCGAGAATAATTGTTAGAAACTTAGGTTAATATGTAGGTAATAATCTTTGCATCTATCTATAAATATATTACATGAGTATCTATGATTGTTAGCAATGAAGTTTTTGAAATCTAGGCTAGAGTACTTATTCTATAAATCGTGTGAGAATATAGCCTAAAGCCTTATATGAGCTTAAACATTTGAGAAATGACACAAGGAGAAGTAAAATCGGATAGAGATATCACACGTCCACTTGCTTGATCACTATGACATATCCTAAGTGAGAATTTAGGCCCTCTTTGGATCGATATAGCAGAAATTCAAACCTATGAATTATTTTCCGCTAGTAAGCCCCTCGAGCCTTTCTTTAGCCTTCCATAAACCACAATTCCTTTACCCTATTACAAAAACAAAACAAAATAAAAAATTGAACTTACCCAATCTAGAATAAGTCTGAGAATAGAATGAGTGAAGAAAGAAGAAGAGAAAAACCTGTGTAAACAAAAATTAGTTAGTTGCTTCAGAAAAAGAAAAGAAGTTTCCATCCAAGGAAAAAAAAATAGAAATAAATAAAAACTCCAAAAATAGAATAAAAGGGAGTCAAAAGCCAAAGAAAAGAAAAAGAAAAATATGGCTAAGGATGGAAACAAAGTATAGAAGCAAAAGAAAATAACAAGGTTTTCTCTAAGTTACATAATATGAAGACTCTATTATCTCAGACTTGTCCTTTTGAATATCCATTTCCTTCCTTCTTAAACCATCTCCTAATCCCTGTAACACCTAATAAAGACCTCTAGCTCAATTAGGAATATGTTAATGTGATAGTAAGTGGCAGATGTGTTTGATCGACTCCGGCTTCCTTGTTTGTCATTGAGATTGTAATGTAAAGTGTGCCCACTACACACTAGAGTTGGGAAACTTGAGCGGAAAAATCAGAGTGGTTTTTGTCTTGACATTTATGTGAGGACTTACTTAAGGACGCTATTCCGAGTTTTCAGAAATGAACCTGCTAGGCATTTCATAGTATTACTCATAGTATATATATATGTATCATAGATGATTGATTATTATGCATATATTAACTTAGGTTTTTGACTTGGTTATTCTTATTCATTTGCTAGTGAGATGTATAGATAGTTGAGACATGAATGAGGAAACAATAGTTTTATTTCTTAGTCATTGTAGTATAGATGAAGTTTGTGAGTACCTTCACTGGAAAACTCTCACGAGGCTATAACTTGTCCACTAGGGAATTCTTAGTGGTTTAAGGCCTTATTGCATATGGTAAATGCAATCGCACTCAGCGAAACGAGAGTAGTTAGAACTCCATTTTTGGTCACTTATTCTAATTTCTCATATTTGTTTGAGGACAAGCAAAATACTGTTCTGGGGTGGCTTGATAAGAGCCCAAAACTATAGTTTTAACCCCTTAACAATCGTACTTTTAGACCAATTATGTGAATAATAAGTAAGAGTTAATACTGATTATGTGTTTTTATGCATTTCAGGCTTCAAAGTCCATTATGTGCGTAGGCAGAAACAATGTACAAAGTCAGCAGAACTTCCGAAGACAATATCTTTAGACTTAGACCTCAGAATTGGGCCTACCTTACGTCAAAACGACCGGCTCGGAAAGAGCTTTCCAATGGTCTAAAACAAGACCCAATCAGAGGAGTAGAAGTGGACGAAAAGTTTGTCAAAGCCAACTCCAGTTGAAGAGGCCTTTTTGGACTGAAATAATTGGGTTTTGGGCCTGATTCTCTGGCCCAAAACATGGCTCCAAGCCCATGCACGATTTTGGATCTGAAGCATATAAAAACAAAAGCTTAGCTCTTTATTAATGGTAGATAGTTAGACCTAGATTAGAAATTTGATTAGTTAGCCTCCATTAATTAGTTTTAGAACTTAATTTTAGAATTTCAATTAGTTAATTAATTAGTTTTTCATATCTTGTTTTAGATCTAGTTTCATGTTTAATTAATTACTTTAGAACAAAGTAGATTTTTAATTTAGTATTTGAATCATTATTTTATTATTCATTAGATTAATAAAATAGTGTTCTTGGTAATCTAGTTTTATTTTCCATTTACTTATTTAGTTCAATTCTTAGATTCAATTATTTGTCTTTATTAGATTGAATAGATTTTTGCATGAGTAGTTTCCATTTGAGTTTAAATAAGCAAAGTTTCAATCTTTTTATCATGACTTGCTTAATTTCAATTGGAAATGATAGTGTTATGATTCTCGGCTAAACTTCCATTAGCGGGGGTTGAAACACCTTGATGAAACTTGAATTCGATTAGCGTAGAGTAGTCGTAATTTACTTTCCACTCTAGAAACGATTAGTTCACCATGAGAATGGGTTTGATCCTTCACATGCTAGTTATGAATTGGTAGAAATGCCATGTGTAATTAGGAATTAGGAAGAACCAATTGTTCTGCGGAAGCAGTTCAATTCGGATTACGACGATTCGTCATTAGTAAATTAAGTCGAGTTAAGGTGGAATCAATTCCCCCTAATTCCTTATCATTGAATCAACGTAGTATTTCTGTAGTTGAATTATTGTATCTTGTTAGTATAAATTGAATCCGTAGTATAATTATAGAATAGATATTTCATATAACACATTACTCTCACCATTGTTCTTTGTGTTTGATTAATTGGGTTTGTTTAAGTCTTGAGAGTTAAGAGTGGAATGATTCCGTACTCTGTATATTGCATGAATATACATGTGAGAGTAGGAAATAAAATATTGATACCGTAAGAATAAGGTTAGAGTAATCTAATTGAGTTTTTACGGGTTATCAAGGGTTTTAGCTCATGATCATGAGATTAATGGAATACTACGAGTTATCTATACTGATGTAAGAGGGGAAGAAGAAGAATAATAATACACACACTGATTTACCTAAGGAAATGTTGAAATTTTATTCAAGAACTAAGAGTGTTCCACCATTAAAACTATTACACTTAAGAACTTTCATAGAAAAAAAGGAAAATTACCAAAAAAACAACATGGAATGAATGCTTTCCTTTTTCATTTACTACATATGAAAGCATTCCTTTCTCCATCCCACATGAAACCACCTCCCATATTAACTTCCATCATATCTAAAAAACCAAAGAAAATTGACACCTTGCTTTTTTTTTCACTATTAGCACCTAAATCCATCTAACTCCATTAATGTCATGCAAGGTATCCACTTTGTGCCAATTACTTGCATATTTTGTCTTGACTTGCGTGATGACTCATCAAATCTTGTAGGCCTACAAATGGGTTCATGTGTTGTGTCCAGTGGCGAGCCGTTCTTTTGGCATTTTTACAACTTCCCGCCTTTGCATAGAGTTTGTCGCACTGATCGTCTGAGCAGCTCACTTTCCAAATTCAGAGTCCTGATTCAAGAGGTATGAGATCTGGAAGGTTGATGCTTTTGTGCACGTAATCCTATTTCTAACTTGATTTTGTCCTGTTTGAGTCATTGGGCTTTAGTCCGACTTCGTTAGGCTTCACATGGGCTTAATTGGAAAGCTTTACGTATACTCACTATTCCGTGCTTAAATACTGGCTTTATCATCATTTTTACGTTGGTTGCGCAAACCTGGAAAAGCACGAAAATACGATTATTTCATGATTATTAAGCACATAATTAACAGAAATGTTACATCTCTACGGGGTTTTATAATACATTTTTCGGTGCTTATCAGTACCATCTTTGACCGTGCGAGGGGTGCAATAGCCTAATAATATAACCCTTATTACATATGGTATAGCCTCAAACTGCCCCAAAACAAAATCAAATAGCAAACCGCTAAAGGTTAGCCTGGTGGAATCCATTGCCCATGTCCCAAGTAGGCAACATCCGAGGTTGAACACGAATCTCTTTGTGCACACTGGTAGTGCAAAGGGGAAATATAAAATACACGAGTATATACATGTTGAGTCTTTTAACGTCAGATCCTCAAGACAATTGTAAGTCTTTTAACATCAGATCCTCACGATGATTGTGAGTCTTTTAACTTCAGATCCTTAAGACGATTCCCAAGCCATGGGAGCAACGGCGTGGCGACGAAGTTTATCTTTCTTAGCTGGTGTCAGACAAACGTATACCTTATACCGACAAGTATTGAATAGGAAGTGAAGACCTAGACAGAAAGGTGTTTGACATTACATATACCACCCCATCCTTCGCGCATGTCGTTTATGGGTAAAAGTACTATGACCATTACCTATTTGTGATAAGTGAGACTTACACCAAATGATTAGCTGAAGTTCGTGAGGCAGAGAGTAGAAAAGGGAAGAGAAGGAATGAGGGGAAATTTTTGGTACCCATCGTTTACCAGACGACACGTTTGATCGATTATCAGAAGACATTTATACTCTGTTATGAAATGGAGTTGTTATGGACTACAGTTCCGATGCTTGCAACCACACACTCCAGTTGATATGAAAGAAGAAAAGAAAAGAGGGCCCGGCTACCAAAATGGTGTGCTCCCTTTTTAAAACACATGAAATGAAGTACACAAAACAAATCTATCAGTCTGTGTAGATTGGATCTTGTAAAAGAGTTTTTTCGACATCTGGAGACCGTAACTTGTGGTAATGTTTGAGACGTTGACCATTTACTTTAAATTTGTTGTTATTGTTGAAATTTTTCAAAGAGACAGCCCCATACGGGATTACAGTAGAGACAATGAAAGGACCAGACTATCGTGTTTTCAATTTTCCTAGAAAAATCTGTAATCTTGAGTTGTAAAGCAAAACTTTTTGATCAATTTTGAAATTTTTCCGCAAAATGTGCTTGTCGTGCACTCTTTTCAAGTTGGCTTTATAGGATTTCAAGAGATCATATGCATCACTCCGAATTTCCTTAAGCTTATTGATTTACAATTTTTTCTTTTCACCTGCCGCATTGATATTATAATTGAGGCTTTTGATGGCCCATAGAGCATGATGATCAAGTTCAACCGGCAGATGACAAGGCTTTCCAATAACAAGGCGGTAAGGAGACATCCCTATAGGTGTTTTAAAGGTCGTTCTATATGCCCACAAGGCATCGGATAATCAGAGAGACCAGTCTTTCCTAGATGGATTAATTATTTTCTCCAGAATTGACTTTATCTCTCTATTAGATACTTCCACTTGACCACTGGTATGAGGATGATACGGAGTTGCCACATTGTGGGTAACTCCATATTTCTTAACTAATGACTCAAAAATTGTATTACAAAAATGTTTTCCCCCATCACTGATGATAGCTCTAGGGATACCAAAATGAGAGAAAATATTTTCTTTGACAAAAAATATGACAGTCTTATGGTCATTAGCACGACATGTTTTTGCCTCAATCCACTTTGACACGTAGTCAATAGCCACCAGGATGTAGAGAAAGCCATGAGAATTTGGGAAAAGACCCATGAATTCGATGCCCCAGACATAAAAAAATTTCCACAGTTAGAATTGGATTTAAGGGCATCATATTGCATTAAGTAATGCGGCCTAGCTGCTGGCAGAGAACGCATGCTTTGCAATGCTTATGTGCATCTCTAAAAAGTGTGGGCCAATAAAATCCACATTATAGAACCTTTGTCGTAGTTTTCTTACCACTGAAATGACCACCACAAGATTATTTATAGCAGAAGGATAGCACATCATTGTGTTCCTAGTCGGGAATGCAATAGCGTATGAGTTGGTCTGAATAATACTTGAAGAGGTAGGGGTCATCCCAGAAATAATATTTCACAGTGGAAATGAACTTTTTTCGGTCAGCACGAGACCAAGAGGAAGGGACTTCCTCGGTAACAAAGTAGTTTACTATATCAGCGTACCAAAGAGATGAAAAGATTGAGTACAAGTGCTCATCAGGGAAGGAATCGCAGATGGGGTCTGAATCGTTATCAACATCACTGACGAGCCTTGATAAATGATTGGCAACAACATTTTTGCAACCCTTTTTATCTCTAATTTCCAAAGTAACTGCTTGCAAGAGAAGGATGCATCGGATCAATCTCTGTTTCGCTTCCTTTTTTGCGAATAGGTAACAAAGTGCTGCATGGTCAGTGTAGACAATTGTCTATGATCCAACTAGGTATGGACGAAACTTATCCAATGCATATACCACAGCTAGGAACTCCTTCTTAGTGGTGGTATAGTTACGTTGAGCTTCATTAAGAGTTTTACTAGCATAGTAAATGACAATGGGTTTGTCATTTCGGCGTTGACCTAGGACAGCTCCAATAGCGTTGTCGCTAGCGTCACACATGAGTTCAAACGGTTTAGACCAATCTGGTGGTTAGATGATAGGAGCAATAGTCAGGGCGGTTTTCAGAGTCTCAAAAGCTTGTTTGCAATTGAAATTGAAATTGAAATTGAATATGTCATCCTTAATTAAGAGATTAGTTAAAGGTCTAGCAACCTTTGAGAAATCTTGAATGAATCTCTTGTAGAATCCAATGTGGCCTAAGAAGGCACGGATGTCATGAATTGTTCGTGGGATAGGAAGAGACGAAATCTTATCAATCTTTGCTTGACCAACCTCTATTCCATCTTTTGAAGCAATATGTCCTAGAACGATTCCTTTGGTAACCATAAAATGACATTTTTCCCAGTTAAGGACTAGATTTTTCTCTTCACAACGAGCAAAAACATGTGAAATATTTGATAGGCATCTATCGAATGAGTTACCATATATGGAGAAATCGTCCATGAAAACTTCCATAAAAGGTTCAACCATATCACTGAAAATGTAGAGTATACATCGTTGGAATGTACCAGGAGCATTACATAGCCCGAAAGGCATTCATTTATATGCAAAAGTGCTAAAGGGACAAGTGAACGTTATTTTTTCTTGATCAGCAGGATCGATGACAATTTGAAAATATCCTGAATATCCATCAAGAAAACAGTAATATGCATGACCCGCTAAACATTCAAACATCTGGTCAACGAAGGAAAGAGGAAAGTTATCTTTACGTGTCATCATATTAAGTTTGCGATAGTCAATACAAATTCTCCATTTCACTGGAATACGAGTGGAGATGCATTCATCTTTTTCATTTTGCACAACTGTAATGGTAGCCTTTTTGGGGACAATGCGAATTGGACTCACCCATACACTATCAGAGATAGGGTCAAGTAATCTTAAAACTTCCTCTCGCACCACATCCTTCATGGCAGGGTTTAGATGACATTGCGGTTCACACAACATCTTTACTCTTTCTTCAAGATGTATGGGATGGGTGTACACACTAGGGTCAATGCCTTTGATGTCATCTAAAGACCATCCAAGCGCAGAACGGTGTTCTTGAATGACATCAATTAAACGGCATTCTTGATCGTCAGTCAACTTGGATGAAATGATAATTAGGTGACTGCCATCTGGATCCAGATGTACGTACTTCAAATCCAAAGGAAGAGGCTTTAAATCAGGAGTGGGAATCAAATATTCTTGTGGAAAGTTTTCTTCAATAGAGAAGATGGATTGAGGTTCTTCAAAATCATCAGACAATGCTATAGTAGGGTCAAATAGTGGTATTGACTCTAATAACTTGGTGACATCCTTAGTGTATGAGTCAACATCAAATTCTGAAACACCAAAAGAAAGAAATTGGTGCACTTCATCGTTAGGAAAAGATTTTGTTAAATAGCCTTGTGCGAGACTATCAACCATGCTAATCTCACCATCAATGTTAGCATATGGAATTTGTTTCATTAACTTAAAAATATTTACCTCAACAGAAAGATTTTCGAAGGACATGGTCATGGAACCATCCCAATAGTTGATGAGGGCATTTGCAGTTGCAAGGAAAGGACGTCCTAAGATGATAGGAATAGAGTCACAGGCAACTTCTGTATCCAGAATAACAAAATTGACAGGATAGTAAAAGTCTTTGACTTTTACAATAATGTTTTCCACAATGCCTTCGGGATACTTGATGGAGCGATCGGCTAACTGTAATATCATGGTGGTAGGTTTTAGCTAATGTAGACCTAGTTGTTTGAACATATAATATTGAAGTAAGTTCACACTTGCGCCTAGGTCTAATAATGTAATAGCAGTATATTTGTCTCCCAATGTGCATGGAATGGTAGGTCTGCCTAGGTCTTTGTATTTTATAATGCCATTAGTTTCAGTGATGGAAGGGAACTGTTCTGTGAGGAACGCTTGTTGAGGAATATTGGTTCTCCTTTTGGTGGTGCACATATCTTTCAGAAACTTTGCATGATTTGGCAATTATTTGAGGTCCTCAAGAAATGGTAAGTTGATGGTCAAATTCTTGAACGTTTCTCGAATCTTATCAAAATTTTCATCAAGTTTATTCTTTGCGAAATGTGCAGGAAATGGTGCATTTGGTTGGAATTTTGCATACGAATCAGATTGCCCGTTTCCCGGTGTGGTGGATGATGACTTGGTTGGAAGTGGTGCTTCCCGTATAGGTTCAACATCAGAAATAGGTACATTAGGAGAGTCAGCTGTATTTGGGTGATCAGCTGGCAGATGTATTTGATTATCTACGGTTTTGCCAGAACGAAGAGTAGTGACTGCATTCACCTCACCTTGGTTTGGATTACTTGTACCTGGTGCATTGTTGAGTTCAAAGGCAGTGTTTGCTAGTTTAGGATTTTGAATTGCTTATCCAGGAAACACGCCCTTTTGACTCTTATCCTACGCTAAAAGTTAAAGAGATTGCTGGATAGACATCAAGATTTGAGACTATTGATTCATGTATGTCAAGAAAGTCTCAGTCGTCTTATTAGAAGAAGGTTGCGCCGGAAGAGCAATAGGAACTAGTTCACGGTTATTGTTGGTGGGCTGAAGATGATATCCCTAATTTTGATTCACTAGAACAAGGCTGCGGTTGTTTTGGTAGGTAGAATTTGAATTGCTCGGAACTTGATTTTGACCTTGTTGGTGCTGCTGATTATTCCCTTGATGGTATGGAATATAGTTGGTGGATGGTAGAACATGCGGATAGGTGAAACCTGGAGGAGCCATCTGCTGTGTATTTGGTCCCCAAGCGAGATTCAGATGTTGTCTCCGTGGTGCATTTGGGATGTTGAATGTACAAGCTTCTTCAGATGTTTGGGCAATGGAGTCATATAACAATGGATAATATGTATCAAGATGGTCAGGATGTAGGTAAAGAAAATATGGGGAAGTGTTAACATTCATTACCTGTTTGGGTTTTTGATTGTTTACTTGAACTGCAAGAGCATCTACCTTCTTGGTTAGGAACTGAAGCTTTAATATTGTAGTGAGTATACTTCAAAAGAGTTAAGATTAAGAGTTGAGGTTCATCCTAAATTGTTTAGAGTTTGAGTGGGGGAGATATGAAGAAGAAAGGTAGACTCCTTGTAGGATTATTAGAATGGTTCTAAGCTAATGAACTTGAAAGCTTTGATTGTTTGATTTAAATGACTTGAAAACATGAAAGGAAGATTGATTAAAACAAGGAAATGAAAGCAACAAACAAGATTGAAGATTAAAACAAAGAACAAAAAACAAGTTTGATTGAAATAAAGAAAATGTAATAACAAGTTGATTGAAATAAAATAAAACAACAAGAAATTAAAAACATGAATTTAAAAATAAGACAAGAAAATAAACAAACCAAATGGTTTGGATCCTAAAACAATGGATGAGTTCTCTCTCCCTTGCATTTTGCTGATATAACTTATGCCATTTATAGATTTGCCCTTCCCCATTACAAACTAGACACCTCAACCCTTTCACTTTTGCTTTTACTTTTGCTTTTGCATTTGCTTTTTGGTGCCTTCTTGACCAAGGTAGGCTTAGGGATAAGTCTTCATAATTTGAAATAAGGGCCTCCATCATTGGTCTTCTGATTTGAGGTCTTTAACTGTTGACTTTGATCGTTGACTTTGACTGGTTGACTTGATTTTTTAGCACTTTTCCATAGCAGCTACTGGTCTTCATAATAAGCGTGATTAATGCTCCTTTTGGTGCTAAGACGCAGTTTTTATGATAAGTGGTCTGAAATACTCATTAACCTAAAAAAGGCAGTAAAAGCTATGCACTGTCTTTTCATTAAGTGTAAAAGGGACTATAATGCAGCAATATACGGGTAATAAAACACACATTTGGGAGCTGATAATGATAAAAAAATTGAATAGTTTTACCTACGGAATAAAGCAATGAAACTCTAAACGTAAGTAAAACTAAAACTATTTTACACTGCTAGATTGCTTATCAAAGATTGTTATACTCTCAAATCTATCGAAATAGAGTGGAGTAAAAGATTCGTTCCACTACTAGTTCTTTAACATTCAAGTTTTCTATAATCGCTAGTCTATCCAAAGTCTAATGAGAGAACTGATAGGATTTATACTACGATGCAATTTCAAATAACAAGATACTAACTATAATGATTCACTACGAAATGCTACGGATTACTAAGGTTTGAATCCAGATAAAGAATTAGGGGGAATTGAATCCACCTTAACTCGACTTAATCAACTAACAAAGATTCGTCGTGATCCAAGTTTCAATGCTTCGCATATCAAAATGGTAATTCTAATCCCTAATTATACATGACATCTTTACTAATTAATAACTAGCATGTGAGGAAGTCCACCCATTCTCATGGCGAATCAACGACCTTCTAGAGTGGAATAGACTCTCACGACGATTTCTAAGTTAACAAAGATCAAGCTTTATCAAGGCTTCTTCAACCCCCTCTAATAGAGGTTTAGCCTAGAATTATTAAACTATCATTTCCCATTGAATTAAAATTAGACATCATATAAAGATTCTAACTTTATTAAATTCAACTACACAATAATTGAAATCTAAATTAACACATAAGAAATCATTAAATAACAAGAATTAAAATTAGATCTAAACAAATGTAAATAACAAAATCAAAATTATCAAGAACTACTATTTTATTTATCTAATGAATGAAGAACAATGATTCAAATAACTAATCTAAAACAAGGAATGAAACTAATTAATTAACTAATTGAAATTCAAAAACTAGATCTAGAAGCTATTCTAATGGCTACTTTTCGATCCTAAGCTATCTAACTATATTTCTTAAGAGCTAAGTCTTGTCTTTTCTAAAGGAGGAGACCAGACTCACAATTTCGTGCATGGGCTGAGGAGCCATGTTTTGGGTCGGAAAATCGAGCCCAAAGCCCAATTTCTTCAGTCCACAGAGCCTATTTCAGCTGTCTTTGACTTCAGCAAACTTTTCATCCACTTTTGCTCTTCTGATTGGGTCAAGGCTTAGACCATTGGAAAGCTCTTTACGAGTCGGTCGTTTTGACATAAGATAGGCCCAATTCTGAGGCCTGAGTCCAAAGATATGGTCTTCGGAAGTTTTGTTCACTTGTGCATTATTTCTGCCCATGTTGACTTTTTAGCTTTTGACCGGGTCTTAACAAAGGCTTTGTCTCCTTGAATCTTGGCCTTTAATCATAGAACTTCTTAGCAACCAACCCTTGCTCCTTTATCTCGCCAAAGTGGCACATTTCTGCACATAATTGACTTCAATGCCTGGAATATATAAAAACACGTAATCAGCATTAACTCTTATTTATTACTCGCATAATTGGTCTAAAAGTATGGTTGTTAAGGGGTTAAAACTACAATTTTGGGCTCTTATCAAACCACCCCCAAACAGCATTTTGCTTGTCCTCAAGCAAATATAAGAAATTAGAATAAGTGACCAAAAATGGAGTTCTAACTACTCTCATTTCGCTGAGTGCGATTGCATTGACCATATGCAACAAGGCCTTAAACCACAAGGAATTCCCTAGTGGACAAATTATAGCCTCGTGAGAGTGTTCCAGTGAAGGTACTCACAAACTTCGTCTATACTACAATGACTAAGAAATAAAACTATTGTTTCCTTATTCATGCTCCAAATTATCTATACATCTCACTAGCAATGAATACAGAATAATCAAGTCGAAACCTAAGCTAATATATGCATAATAATCAATCATCTACAATAAACATATATACAATGAGTAATACTATGAAATGCACTAGAAGGTCTGTTTCTGAAAACTCGGAATAGTGTCCTTAAGTAGGTCCTCACATAAATGTCAAGACAAAAACCACTCTGATTTTTCCACTCAAGTTTTGCTACTCTAGTGTGCAGTGGGCACACTTTACCTTACAATCTCAATGACACACAAGGAAGTTATAGTCGATCAAACACATCTGCCACTTATTATCACACTAACCTATTCCTAATTGAGCTAGAGGTCTTTATTAGGTGTTGCGGGGATTAGGAGATGGTTTAAGAAGAAAGAAAATAGATATTCAAATAGGACAAGTCTGAGATAATAGAGTCTTCATTTTATGTAACTAGAGAAAACCTTGTTCCTTACTTTTGCTTCTACACTTTGTTTCCATCCTTAGCCATATTTTTCTTTTTGTTTGGCTTTTGACTCATTTGATTCTATTTTTGGAGTTCTAACTCTTTATTTTCTTTTATTTTTTATTTTTTTTTTTTATTTTTTTTTATTTGGATGGAAACTTTCTTTTCTTATTTGAAGCGACTAACAAATTCTTGATTTCAAAGGTCTTTCTCTTTTCTATTCTTCATCTCTATTCTCAGACTTATTCAAAGAATGGGTAGGCTGATTTTTTTATTTTTATTTGTTTTGTAACAGGTTAAAGGATTTGCGGTTTATGAAAGGCTAAGGAAATGCTCAGAGGGGCGACTAGCGGAAAATAATTTCATAAGGGTTGAATTTCTGGCTATATCGATCCAAAGAGGGCCTAAATTCTCGCTTAGGATATGGTATAGTGATCAAGCAAGTGGACGTGTGATTTCTCTGTCCGGATTTTACTTCTCCTTTGTGTCATTTCACTAATATTTCACTTATATAAGGCTTTAGGCTATATTCTCACAGGATTTGTAGAATAAGTACTCTAGCCTAGGTTTCAGAAACTTACTACCAAACAATCATAGATACTCATGTAATATATTTATAGCTAGATGCAAAGATTATAACCTACATATTAACCTAAGTTTCTAAAAACTATTCTAATGCAAAAGCTACGTGAGACTTCTAGATTATTAAGAGCATAGAGAAAGAAAACAATACAAATATTTCTAAGTGTATAGCATAAACTTTTTATTTTATTTTTTGAATTTTTGAAATTTTTGAATTTTTAACTAGAAAATAAGTGCTATTATACATATCTATATCCTAACAGATGCCTTAATTATACGTGTTTCTATCCCCGCCAAACAAGAAGTATGTTTTGTCCTCAAAGTATTTTAAATAAAGAGGGTAGGAAAATACCATTTGAAACGCGTGAAATTCTGGAACATCTGCAAAACAAGGTTATAACATACTAATATAAAAAATAAAAACTGACACAACTCTATAGGAGTTCCACCCATTATGAAGTAGTAAGAAATTAAATTGCTTGGGACATAAGCAGACACTAACTGAAACTAAAAACTTACCTGTACTCCCGCTTAATCTTCCTCTTCCTCATCATCCGCTGTAAAGAGATGAGGTTCCTTCGCGTCCTGCCACGCCATGATAACTTGCCAAGCCCGTCGACGTGTGCCATCTACTTGTGCTAACCTGTCGAGTGTTTCTATGTCTGATGGGGTGTAAGGAGAAACCAAGTGAGGTTGCACCTGCCATCCCGGCCAAGTCATGACTCGAAAAGAGCGAACCACCTAATTGGTGGGTCTTATGACTTCAACCCTTTTCCAATCCGTGAATTGGGTACAGAATTTAGGTAGGCAACTAAGCATGATGCGGCAAACTAGAACAGGTATAAGAAAATACTTATGCCTCATGCTTTGGGCTCTCTTAAGACTAGCCACTAAAACTTGGGGAATGTCATATCGGTGACGTCCCTCAGCTAAAGCAAGGAGAACGTCACCAACGGTACTATTTGCAGAGGAAAACTTCCAATCCCCTAAAATATTCATCAGGATGAATAACATGGTGGTGCCTACATTTAGGGACAGGTTACCAAGGGCTATCTTTGTAATGCCCACGGGTCCATTATCTGAAATACCCTCCCCATAATACTCATGGAAATATGTATAGTCATAGAGGTATACATTATCGGTCATATATCCCCACGTGTGAATAGGATCAGGTATTGGTATTCCCGAAACTAACGCTGCGACATATTTATTGAATTCTAGTGGCGTGTCATCTATCGTGACGGAGAATTCTTGTTCTCCGTCCTGGTTACAATAGAACTTAACATTATTGTAAAAAAATTCAGTAAGCTTAGGTGAATACGAGTCGGCATCACTTACTAGTAGATGCCTCCAGCCTAACTGCAAGATGATTTCACGAAACCAATGTCCATAAGTCTCGCTTCCCAACAAGTGTTCGAAAGACTGCTCCGGTATCACTATAGGAGAAGTCATCACAAAACTACTCTCTAGAACAGCTGCAACTATCCTGGAACAACCCACAAAAAATTAGATTTTTTCGTGCCCACAGGGGTCAAGGCGCAGGGTGCACTCAAGCTATGCCTGGGATGGGCGTAGGGTGCGCTCTGGTGAATTTTGAGTTCCAGGCACTTTTAGCTTGGGATGGGCGCGGGTTGCGCTCCGGATGAAAACTGGAATTCCAATGTTTTGGGTGCAGGTAAGCCTTCGAGGTTTTGAAATTTGGAGGGCGCAGTCGCTTCGGGGTAGAATTTTTTCGTGGCGGTGTAGGGTGTAGGTGGTAGGCTCGTAAAAGCAGGCGCTCGGGGAGCTAGTACGCCGAAGTGCGAAGGAAAAATAAGGTAAATTGTGAGTGAAACGTGAGAGATGAATGTGAGATGTAGTTGGGGTTGTGAGTGTAGAATGAATGAAGTTTTTATAGGTTTTAAATTGCTAAAACAAATCGGGAAGTTGCCAAAAAGCTTTAAGGCAATTGCCGAAAATAATAAAATTTTCGAAACCGAAAACGGAAACAACTCATATTCTTGATTCCAAAACAACCCTAATATCTTTTAGGTTGAATTTAGGATAGAAACGGCCCAACTCATCGAGATTTCATCCTACCACAATATCTATTCATAACGATGCCCATATCGACAATATTCTCAACCCTCACTCCAAAACAACTTCTTAAAATAGATGATCATATAACGAATTATGCTTGGCTAAATAATACCACCCCCAAACAATTCGGGAAGGTGTGATTAATGATAAAAACAACGCACAATTTGAAAATACCCAAATTATATTAAAATTTTATTAAAACAAAATAAAACAACCAAATTCAAATTTAATTACTAAACTAATAATCTAACATCCAAACTAACTAAAATAAAGACAAGTACAATAAAACAAATCAACTCATAAGATCCCTAAACCACTCGCTGCTAGTAGTGGAATGCGCTCGAGAAGGAGATGGCTCTTGGGCTTCCGATGGGCCAGATCCATCAGTCTTGCGGCGACGACACTCGTGCCTCACAGATTGCTCCTCCGAAGAAGAACCCCCTTGGGGTGGGAAGCATGCAAGCATGTCTTATCGGAACTCGCGTTGTGCATCCATCTCTGTCTTCAGCTGTTCCCAACACTCATCCTCGCGCCGGGCACGAGTCTCGAAGTTATGATGCATGGTAGCCTGCCGAGTCCGGAGGTCTTCGCAAATGGTATTTAGAGAACGCATGCCACGATGAATCACAATCATGTGTTCTGCATCCGACCTACACCGCTCCAAGGCATCGACATCAAAACAAGCCGTGTCCGCCTCATCCTCCGAGTCAGTCTCTTCAAGTACCCTCTCTTCAGGCAACATTCAAACTCGTTGGATATACTCCGTATAAATATGAGGATTTCGGTGCTCTTTCAGGCAAATCCTATCAGACCTCGGAGTCGCTCTCAAGGTCATCATGATCTTCGTTATCCAAACAGGGAGAGGTGCAATACTCTTTCCAACTGCCCTAATCTTGTTACGCAAAAACTCCAAAATACAGAACTCATACTTCTGCTCTTGTAGTATCCATAGAACGTGAAGGTAGTTCAGACCGATGTCGCTGACTTTCTCCTTCCCTATGACATTCCTACCAATCTACTGAGCTACAGCCAGCTGGTTGGTTCTGAGAGACGACTGGTGAACACAATGCGAGCTTGCATTGTAGTTCCTTTCCGAAACAGTCGCGTTCATCAAAGGCTCTACCGTAGTAATTTAGGAATCCTGTAATATGGCATCGAGATGGCGCCTAGGTGGAATGTCTAAAATCTCAGCCAACAACCCAGTAGATACTTCTCTCCTCCTCCCAGCCACCTTAACAAAAATTCAATTCCCATCCAACTCCCTCGTCCTATTAAACTCTCGGACCAAATCTTCGTGGTAAAAATCGTCTGTCGAGTACCACAACCTACTCCAATCTCTCCTAACCATCTCGTCATCATAAAACAGTGCGAATTGGTCGGTAGTAAACGCATGCTCTGGCAATATCTGACGTCTTTGAGCCATTGAGAGTTTGGAATGTAGTGGGGGTTTAAATGGGATGTGGGGTTGGAATTTGAGTCAACCCAACGAAACAAACAATGGTGGAGGCATGGTGGTGGCGCGACAATTCACAATTTTTGAATTTTTGGTGGTTTTTGTTTGTTTAAATTGGTGGAGGTGGTGGTGGGTGTAGTTAGGAGAAGATTTGGGGTAGATTTAATTGATTGGCATGGGTGTAATAGGTTTCTTTTTTTCTTTTATATATATATATATATATATATATATATATATATATATATATATATATATATATATTTTAGGTTAGGTTTTGAAGCTTTGTTGTTTGTAAATGGCGGTTTGTAGAATAGAAACACGACTATTGGTTGAAGAAAGAGATGCACGTGCGTTGCACGCACGCGAGATTGGGCCCAAGCCCAATTTGATTTTTTGGATTTTCTTCGATTATTTGCAACTTTAAACTAAAATTGCCGATTCGTTACCGGTCCGATTTTTGCAAATGAGATATGGAAATGATCAGGAGACAATTTCCAATCTAATGATCTATAAAACACTCTATTCCAACCGTTAGTGACATATAAGAAGATGGAAAATGCCTCAAAGTGTGTGCATGATGTAAGTTATGCGAACAAATGAATCTAAATTCATAGATAATGTCAACCCAAATCAGAATACGATTAAACGACCTAAACAACACAATTGTAAAGTTGAACAATCAACTACAGAAAACGGACACCCCACCCCCAAACAAATTTTAGACAACAGAGTTTAGAAAATTTGTTTTTAAAAGTGGGTCTTTTAAAGTCAGATTCCCGAGACTTCTTAACTTACTATGTTTGTGATTTTAACAATTTTTTTATTTTTTTTATTTTTATGAATAAAATTTAATATAAGAAAAACAAGAAAGCATTAAATGCATAATTCACACGAAAGAGGAACATGACTAAAAACTGAGAAAACATGCAAGAGTGGAAAACGTGAATTATGTTAAACGTGGACTTAGGATCCGGTACTTACAGCCACACACTCTATAGGGAGGGCCCGGTTACCTTAATGGTGCACTTACTAATATATGAAAATGAAAGGAAGTACACCAATGAAAAAGGTCAGTCCTCATAGACAGGGTCCTGTAAAAGGACTTCCTCTACATCAAGAGACAATAGCTCGTGAAAATGTTTCAACCGCTGGCCATTAACTTGAAAGGTACTGTTGTCCTTGGGATTTACCAAGGTGATTGCCCCGAAAGGGGTGACTTTTGTAACCAGAAAAGGACCAGAGCAACGGGTTTTTAATTTCTCTGGAAAAATATGTAGACGGGAATTGTAAAGTAAGACCTTTTGCACAAGATTTGCTTATCATGAACATGTTTCATGTTAGATTTATAATCCTTTGCGAGATCATAAGAATCACTACGAATTTCTTCAAGCTTATTCAATTGCAGCTTGCGCTTGACACCCGCCTCATCAAAATTGAAGTTAAGGCTTTTTATAGCCCACATAGCTCGGTGTTCCAATTCAATGGGCAAATGACAAGGTTTCCCAAATACAAGTCTAAAGGGAGACATACCTATAGGAGTTTTGAAAGCAGTCCTATATGCCCATAAGGCATCAGATTGACACTTCGACCAGTCTTTCCTATCAGGATTTACAGTTGTTTCTAAGATCTTTTTGATTTCCCTATTAGAAATTTTTACTTGTCCGCTAGTTTGTGGATGATACGGAGTCGCTACCTTATGTGTAACTCCATACTTCTTCACTAGAGATGCAATAACTCTGTTGCAAAAATGTGTTCCACCATCACTAATGATGGCTTTGGGAATGCCAAATCGACAAAAAATATCCTCTTTTACAAAAAACACAACTGTCTTATGGTCATTGCTAAGGCAAGCCATGGCCTCTACCCATTTAGACACGTAGTCCACGACAACTAGAATATAAATGAAACCGTGGGAAATTGGAAAAGGACCCATGAAATCAAAGGCCCATACGTCAAAAATTTCTACCACCATGATTGGATTTAATGGCATCATATTACGCTTCGTGATTCGCTCAAGTTGTTGGCAACGAATGCACATCTTGCAATGCACTTAGGCATCTTTAAAAAGAGTAGGTCAATAAAATCCACATTGTATAATTTTAGTAGCTATTTTCATACCACTAAAATGGCCACCACACTCTTTGTCATGGCAGAATGAGAGAACCTCATTATATTCCCACTGGGGAATACAACGACGAATAATCTGATTCGCACAATACTTAAAAAGGGAGGGCTCATCCCAGTAGTATAGGTTAACTCTGGCCAAGAACTTCTTACGTTGATTTCTTGACCAATCATAAGGAATAACACCAGACGCTAAATAATTCACGATGTCAGCATACCATGGTGTAGAAAAAATAGCATACAAATACTCATCAGGAAAAGAGTCAGGTATGGACTCAGAGTCACTATCATCATCGTTTGTCAGTCTAGATAAGTGGTCGGCAACTACGTTTTCGACCCCTCTTTTGTCCTTTATTTCTAATGTGAACTCTTGCATGAGGAGAATCCATCGGATTAATCTCTGCTTAGCATCCTTCTTTGCGAGAAGGTACCTAAGGGCTGCATGGTCCGTGTAAACTAGGGTCTTAGAACCAACCAAATAAGGATGAAACTTATCTAAAGCATAAACAATAGCTAAGAATTCTTTTTTAGTAGTTGAATAATTCCTTTAAACATCGTTTAGAGTTTTACTAGAATAATAAATAACAGTGGATTTATTTTCTAGTTTCTGTCCCAAGACAGCACCAACTGCATAATCACTAGCATCACACATGAGTTCGAAAGGTTTAGACCAATCGGGAGGCTGTATAATGGGTGCAAAAGTTAAGGCGGCTTTTAAAGTTTCAAAAGCATGTTTATAGTTAAAATTAAAATCAAAGATGGCATCCTTTAAAAGTAGATTAGTTAACGGCCTAGCTATTTTCGAAAAATCTTTGATAAAGCGCCTAGAAAAACCTGCATGGCCTAGAAAGGCTCTAATATCACCGATTGTCCATGGTATAGGTAGAGTCGCTATCTTATCTAGTTTGGCCTTATCAACTTGTATGACATCACTAGATACAATGTGACCTAGTACTATACCCTTTTTTACCATGAAGTGACATTTTTTCCAATTTAAAACCAGACTCTTCTCTTCACACCGTGTCAAAACCTTAGATAGGTTAGACAGGTAGTCAGTGAAAGAGTCTTCATAGATAGAAAAATCATCCATGAATACTTCTATAAAACGCTCGACCATGTCACTAAATATATGAAGCATACACCGCTGGAAGGTACCAGGAGCATTACAAAGGCCAAAAGGCATTCGTTTATAGGTGTATGTTCCAAAAGGACATATAAAGGTAGTCTTTTCTTGGTCATCAATATCAATAATAATTTGGAAATAGCCAGAGTAGCCATCCAAAAAACAGTAAAAAGCATGACCAGTTAGACATTCTAGCATTTGATCTATAAAGGGTAAGGGAAAATGATCCTTTCGTGGCATGGCATTTAAACGTCTGTAATCAATATAGATCCTCCATTTCATAGGACCATGTGTGGCAACATATTCACCCTTGGCATTACGTACCTTGGTAATCCCTGATTTCTTTGGTACTACATGAATGGGACTGACCCATTCGCTATCAGAGATTGGGTATATGATACCCGCATCGAGTAATCGTAAGACTTCTTCCCTGATCACTTTTTTCATGGTAGGGTTCAAGCGACGCTGAGGTTCACGAGAAGTCTTTGCGTTATCCTCCAAATGGATACGGTGAGTGCACACATTAGGGTCGATTCCCTTAATTTCGGCTAGGGACAAACCAATCGTAGAATGATGTTCCCTAATCACCCTGATTAAATGTGTCTCTTCCTCCTTAGATGACAGAGAAGATATAATTACCGGATGACTACCATCCGGATCAAGTTGAATATATTTTAACTCTGGAGGAAATTTTTTACGTACCGGGGTGGTTGGTATGTCGATAAAAGCTTCTGGAGGGTCCTCATCTTGAGTAATGAATACTTGCTTAGACAGCAGGTCTTCAAACTTTATATATGGAGCAACCGAAGGGTCTACGATTTGTGTAGACTCGAAGATGGTGTTGACTTCTTCTACGTAGGAGTCATCGACAAAATCTGAACTTCCAAAAGAAAGGAATTTATGCATATGGTTTTCTGAAAATGTATTTTTAAAGTAATCTTGAGCTAAGCTCTCGATCATGCTAACCTCTCCATCTATAGACGAATCTGGTAACTATTTCATCATTTTAAAAACATTTACCTCAACCAAAAGACAAGGACATCGAATCATCGTGGCAGTTTATAAGCGCGTTGGCAGTTGCCAAGAATGGATGCCCTAAGATGATCGGAATAGAGTCATTAATGACTTCTGTATCGAGGATAACAAAATCAGTTGGATAGTAGAAATCCTGGACCTTAACTAGCACGTTTTCAACCACACCCTTAGGATACTTAATAGACTTATCTGCTAATTGCAACGACATTTGAGTAGGTTGCATCTCTTGTAGACCTATTTGTTTGTATACATAATACAGGAGTAAGTTGACACTTGCCCCCAGGTCTAATAAAGCGGTGGTCCTGTGAGAATCTCCTAAGGTGCATTGTATAGTAAGACGACCAGGGTCCTTGTACTTAACTATTCCATTATGTTCTGATAAAGTTGGAAATTATTCAGTTAGAAATGCGTCTTTAGGAATATTTGTCCTATGCCTAGTAGTGCACAACTCCTTAAGAAACTTAGCGTCGTGAGGTAATTTTTTAATTGCTTCGAGAAAGGGTAGGTTAATCGTTAGATTCTTGAATACTTCCCTAATCTCATCAAAGTTTGTATCTCTGTTTAATATAGCTAATTTCTGGAGAAATGGTGGTTTCTCTCAATACTTAGTGTATGGTTCAACTGGATGTCTAACCTTTGCTTTTTGTTTCTTAGGTTGTGGTTTAACTGGTACCTCTATAGGAGTAGGCTCTTCAGTTTCCATTTCGGTATCTAGTTCAATCTATGGGGTAGGGACTATTTGTGGGGTAACTATAGGCATAGTTACATTGTTATCAACCACTCTGCCAGAACGGAGAGTGGTGATGACATTTAGCTCACCTACATTTGCATTTTCTGTACTTGTATTACCGTGCACCTCAAAGGCTGTGTTTGTTATTTTAGGATTAGGTATTGCTTGTCTTGGAAACACACCTTTGGGTTGTACTTTCTTTTGAGCTAACTGCTATAAGGAAAGTTAGATGGCTTGTAAAATCTATTGTTGAGATTGCATAAAGGTATCAAAACGATCCGGTTGTGGAAGAGTGTTAGCTATAGGTTGTGTGACAGGAACTATGTCACGTTGATTATTAATGGGTGGATTTTGTTAGTGATTATTTACCGGAACGATACCTCTATTAGTATTATAATTATTATTGTTATAATTATTATAATTACCCTGACCTTGTCCTTGTCGTGGTTGAACTTGGTTGTTATAATTATAATTACCCTGACCTTGTCATTACCTTGGTGGACCTTGGTTGTAATTGGTTGTTGGCCTAACATTTGGGTTATTAAACCCTGGAGGTGTTACTTGTTGATTATTTCTCCAACTGAAATTGGGGTGTTGTCTCCAAGGGGCGTTTGGAATAGGATAACTATTAATTGAGCAAACGTTATATTGTTGTAATGTTTGTTGTTCGTAAACGCGCGAGAGGACAATAGGAGTCGGGGTGCTCTGGGCTCAAACAGAAATTACATGGATTAGAGTTGACATTCATGACGGGGATAGGCGTTTTTTGAACAGAAATAGGCTCTACCTTTTTAGTTAAAGATTCGATTAAATTTTTAAGTTCCGGATCGTGTTTCATCTTGAACATACCGGCGGCTTTCATTGTTGTAGAAGAACTAGCGGAACGGGAGATATCATCACTACCCCCGGTTATTATTATGCTTAGTTTGATCTTCTATAAATTTATACGCCTCTGAGGCTCCATTACTTAGGAAACTACCCCCATTCATTATGTCAAGCACCTCCTTATGGTAGTGTAATAGTCCCTTGAAAAAGGCATGAACTAGCATGTCTTTCGCGAGGTTATGGTGTGGACACTCTATAAGTAGATCGGTGAAACAGTTCCAAGCCTCTAAAAATGATTCATGAGGATTCTGTCGAAAGAAATGAATCTTGGAAAGCATTTCATCGGTCTTCAGTGGTGGGTAAAAATGTTCCATAAATAGTTGAACAAGTTTAGCCCCTGAGTCCACAGAATTAGGCTCTTGGGCAGTTAACCAAGGCGCCGCCTTGTCGGATAAAGTGAAGGGAAATACCCTCAGTTTAATTTGTTCAGCACCAAACGTATGATGGTGGAATGTAGTAAGGACTTGGTCAATCCTACGCATGTGCTGATAAGGTTTTTCATGGTCTAACCCATGGAAAATGGGTAATAAATTAAATATATTTCGGGGGATTCCGAAATCCCCCACTGGGTTTGATAGAACGATACAAGATTTAGGGCTATCGTTCAAGGCTTTATAAAAGTCTGAGAGAGGAGACTTTCTTTCTTCAGCCATTATCTCAGGTGTGGTGTGTGATGTGCTAGCTAGAGGTGTAGTGAGTGGTATACTAGAAATGAGTGTTTGTTGATATTGTCGGTTAATTACGTTAGGTGTTTTTCTTTAGCCTGACCTTAATCTCATGCAAGACTAAGACCAATCTTAATGAAACACACACTCCAAACAATCCTGATATGCTAGTATGAACCTCTAACAGAAGATGCGAGGTGTGGAAGAAAAGAGTACCTGAAAGCCTCCTTGCTTCGTTTATGAATAGCGTCTTGTTTACGCGTGCTCAGTATATATAACATGTTAGAACACTGAAAACCTTGAAAGAAATGGAAGTTTGAACAAACCTGTGGAAATCGGGCAGTTTCAGCAGAGGGTGCAGTCGCATTCAGAATAGGCTTAGGTAGGGCACAGGTCGTGCTCAGGTCAAACTGGAGTTCCAGGCGTGTTGGCGCGGGGTGTGCTCGTGTTTAGCCTTGGTAGGGCGTAGTTCGCGCTCAGCCAAAAAGTGGAATTCTAAGGTGTGGGGCGAGGGCGCTTTGTGTTTTGCCTTTGGGGGGCGCAGTCGCTTTTAGCCAAAGCGGTGGAGTTCAAGCATTTGAAGCGGTGGCGCTCAATTTGGCTTAGCTGTATGTGGTCGGCTCCTAGTAATTTTTCGAGGAAAATTGCAGTGCTGAAATGGACAACCACAGTGAGAATCAAACAAGGGTGGGTGGGTTATGGGACTTCAAAAACAATCAATTCTAACGAAAATAATACTAAAGGGAACTAAGATGGCAGCGGCGCCATTTGATAATGATAAAAAATTGAATAGTTTTACCTACGGAATAAAGCGGTGAAACTCTAAACGCAAGTAAAACTAAAACTATTTTACACTGCTAGATTGCTTATCAAAGATTGTTATACTCTCAAATCTATCGAAATAGAGTGGAGTAAAAGATTCGTTCCACTCCTAGTTCTTTAGCATTCAAGTTTTCTATAATCGCTAGTCTATCCAAAGTCTAATGAGAGTACTGATGGGATTTATACTACGATGCAATTTCAAATAACAAGATACTAACTATAATGATTCACTACGAAATGCTACGGATTACTAAGGTTTGAATCTAGATAAAGAATTAGAGGGAATTAAATCCACCTTAACTCGACTTAATCAACTAACAAAGATTCATCGTGATCCAAGTTTCAATGCTTCGTATATCAAAATGGTAATTATAATCCCTAATTAGACATGGCATCTTTACCAATTAATTACTAGCATGTGAGGAAGTCCACCCATTCTCATGGCGAATCAACGACCTTCTAGAGTGGAATAGACTCTCACGACGATTTCTAAGTTAACAAAGATCAAGCTTCATCAAGGCTTCTTCAACCCCCTCTAATGGAGGTTTAGCCTAGAACCATTAAACTATCATTTCCCATTGAAATAAAACTAGACATCATATAAAGATTCTAACTTTATTAAATTCAACTAAACAATAATTGAAATCTAAATTAACACATAAGAAATTATTAAATAACAAGAATTGAAATTAGATCTAAACAAATTTAAATAACAAAATTAAAATTATCAAGAACTACTATTTTATTTATCTAATGAATGAAGAACAATGATTCAAATAACTAATCTAAAACAAGGAATGAAACTAATTAATTAACTAATTGAAATTCAAAAACTAGATCTAGAAGCTATTATAATGGCTACTTTTCTATCCTAAGCTATCTAACTATATTTCTTAAGAGCTAATTAAGTTTTGTCTTTTGTAAAGGAGGAGACCAGATCCACAATTTCGTGCATGGGCTGAGGAGCCATGTTTTGTGCCGGAAAATCGAGCCCAAAGCCTAATTTCTTCAGTCCACAGAGCCCATTTCAGCTAGCTTTGACTTCAGTAGACTTTTTGTCCAGTTTTGCTCTTCTGATTGGGTTAAGGCTTGGACCATTGGAAAGCTCTTTCCGAGCCGGTCATTTTGACATAAGGTAGGCCCAATTTCGAGGCCTGAGTCCAAAGATATGGTGTTTGGAAGTTCTGCTAACTTGTGCACTGTTTCTGCCCACATTGACTTTTTAGCTTTTGACCGGGTCTTAACAAAGGCTTTGTCTCCTTGAATCTTGGCCTTTAATCATAGAACTTCTTGGCAACCAAACCTTGTTCATTTATCTCGCCAAAGTGGCACATTTCTGCACATAGTTGACTTTAATGCCTGGAATACATAAAAACACGTAATCAGCATTAACTCTTATTTATTACTCGCATAATTGGTCTAAAACTATGATTGTTAAGGGGTTAAAACTATAGTTTTGGGCTCTTATCAGGAGCTGATCACCAACCCCAAATAGCATCTTGCTTGTCTCCAAGCAAGGGTGAGATAAAAAACTAAGATCACAAATGAGTGATTTATTATCAGTTATACTAATCTCGTTTCACAGAGTGCGATTGGATTGACTATATACAACAAGGCCTTAAACCACTAGGAATTCCCTAGTGGACGAGCTTTAAGTCTTGTGAGAGTTTTCCAGTGAAGATACTCACAAACTTCTTCTATTTAGTACAAAGGGTCTTGTTTCCTTATTTATTCTCAAAAATTCATACATCTCATTAGCGGTGAATAAGGACAAGCTCCTTTGAACTTAGAATAACATATGTATAGTAATTTAAGCATCTAAAGATAAGTGTACAAAACATGAGCAATGAAATACAAAAGCAGAGTTGTTTCCGAGGCTTTTGGAGAGTGTCCTTAATGTGGGTTCTCACAAGGGTGTGTTGCAATCACAACTCTCTGATAGCTTCACTCAAGGTTCGTTATCTCAAGTGCAGCAGGCACTTATATTCCTCGCATACTTAAATGATGTCCAAAGAAACTGGGGTCGATTGATCACGCTTGCCACTTACTATCACACCATCCTATTCCTAATCAAGTTAGAGGTACTTTTATTAGGAGTTACGGGCCTAGGGTGGTGGTTTAGAAAGAAAAAGAAAGGGAAAAACAAAATCTGATAAGTCGAGAAACTGGGTCTTCAAGATACTTGTAAATAGAGAAGAACCTCATTTTGTTCTTTTGTTTCCAAATTGTAATACATTCTTTTAGCCCTTTGGCTTTGTGACTCCATATATGATTTTGAATTTTGGCAGTTCTAACTTTTCTTTTGATTCTTTTCCTTTCTGATATCGTCTCCTTTTGATTTTGAACTTATAGGAGATTCGATTTGTTTGACTCGTTTGGATTTTTGGAGTTTTGGTTTTGGATAGGTCTTTCTTTTCTTTTTCTTTTTAAAGCAAATAACTGTTCTGTTTTTATACAAGGTCTTCTCTTCTCTTTTAATGATAACCATCCAGTTCTCAACTCATCAGCTGGGTAAGCTTTTTATTGTGTGTTGTAACGGGTTAGGAATTATTGGTGAAAGATAAAAAGGCTTTTAGAAAGGGTGAAGGCTTAAGATGGGTAACTAGAGAAAAACTAACTTTTGGGGTTTTTAACATTTATTTGGCTATATCGATCTAAAAAAGGCCTAAATTCCCTCATAGGATATGGCGTGGTGATCAAGCAAGTGGACGTGTAGTCTTTCTATCCAGACATCATTTGTGTCATCACTGAATAATCATTTAGATGAGGCTTTTGGCTAGATTCTCATAGGATATGGAACTTAACTGTTCTAACCTTGGCTTTGGAAAGTCACTGCTATATACAAACAAATGCTGATGCATGCCATTCATGAAAAGATGCAGAAACTATTGTACGTATATTAGTGTAAGTACGAAGAACAAGTTCTTACTCTATTGCTATAATGACACTTCTAAACTTTTTATTCATCATAGAAAAATGAAACAAGACTTTTTAATACTAAATGGAAAAATATTTTTGGTCTTTTTCTAAAAAATTTGGAAAGGAAAAAATATACTATTATATCTATTATATACAGAAAACCTAGTTTTTGCAGAATGTTACTGTGTGTGCATATTTTAGCAAATAGATATGTAACATGTGACAGCATCTTCTTAAGGCTCAGATATGGTCTTGGTGTGGGTAGAAAGTACCATAACACACTTCAAGTCCAAATCCTCTCACTTCCTAGGTTCGGAAGTGAGACAAGAAGACGAGGTTCGTGGGCTTTGGAACTAGTTGGAGTAGTAGGTTCGCATAACCAACTCCTAACTATGAACTCCAAATCTATAACTCAACTACTAGGTTCGGAGCAGGTTCATAGGCTTCGGAACTAGTTGGAGTAGTAGGTTCGTATAACCAACTCCTAACTATGAACTCCAAATCCGGAACTCAACTACTAGGCTCGGAGCTCTAACTACTACTCTGAACCTAGACATGTTTTTATGTTGTTTAAGTCAATAAAGGAGACTTATTTGACTTGGGAAACATGGGGTTTCTAGAAGAGTCATGATGAGACTTAACAAGAGACGGCCTCCTAGTTAAACACTAATTGGGAAACCTCATCTATTCTTATAAATAGAATAATTGAACTACGCTTGGAGTTTGATTCCTATTCACAAGATACGTAGGTAGCCATTAAAGAACGTGGTTCAAATCTTCTACATCTCTTCTTCTTCTTGATCTAATACTTCTCATTGTTCTTTGATCATCAACAAAATATTTGTGTCTCTAGATTAGGAAAAATCAGCACACAATTGGCGCCGTCTGTGGGAAAACCATATAGAATTTATTTGATTTCTTGGTCGAAATTTTTTCGGTTCTAGGTTCTCCTACCCACCAATTTTTCTTGGGTTTGTTGTTCTTTAAAAAAATAATAATTATTATTTTCTTCAATCTGATTCAAAATCATGGTTACTACAAGAGCTAATGTGAATCAAAGTAATGAGGGGAATAACGAGATCAATAACCCACATGTTACTTCTCAAAGACAATCTGAACGTAGGGGAGATCGTCGTTTTGGACAGAGGCATGAAGAAGATGAGCCTCACAATGATACTCCCCAATTTGCCATAACTAACCAAGCCATCATGGATGCTGTGATGGTCGAACGTGGTCGACAAGAGGCTCGTTTGCATTTGTGGTCGTTCACCTCCAAGAGTGTTCCCTACTGATGGAAACTCGAGGGGGCAGTTTTGGCCACCAAGTCTCGACCATGGTGAGGGTTACGTCCCTACGCCTTATATCCCTTACTTCGTTGGGTATCATAGCGACCAACCAGATTCGGATTATAATATGGAATTGGATCCAACCCGACACTCGAGTTCACATGGAACTAACTTCTCTTGATATTCAAGTTCTTGAGGTACGAGGGATGGATGTCCGAATGTGTTTGCCCGGAATCCACAACTATCAAGGTCACCCTCGGTACGAAAAAGACTTTCAGTTCCAAGGGAACCTTCATTGCCTCGCTCAAAATCCCTTAGTTCCCCGATCCAGTTTTGCAAACTCCTCCACTCGATCTTGGGAACCGGAACCACGTTATCATCGAGATGAGACCTATAAGAGTCCAAGTCCAAGGTACAACAATGAGAGAACTCCAATTCAAGAAATGATTACTCTTGCACAGCTCAAGGAGCAAATACTGGAGGAACTGCGAGGTTCTAAACTAACCAAGATTGATGAGTTAGTTGTTCAGTTTGCAATCGAGGGAGACATTGGAACTCCTTCTTCATGACATGTTATGGGTGGATACATCCCCCATGATTATAAACCACCGAAGTTCTCTAAATTTAATGGCAAAGGAGATCCAGTCTCTCATGTGCTCGGTTATCATCAAGCAATGGTGGGTTTCTCTAAGAAAGATCATAATTTGTGCTGGTATTTTGCTTCAAGTTTGATAGACTCGGCACTCATCTGGTACAGGAAGCTACCCAGGGGCGGCATTCACGAGTTTAAGGTGTTATCCATCAATTTCATTGTGAAATTCAGTTGCAATCGACCCTACATTAAAACCGTTGATGCACTATTTGACATGAAAATCTGAAAGGACGAGCGTATCAGGGATTTCACCAAAAGATTTAACGAGGTTCAATTGCACGTTGACAACGTCTATGAGACCCTTGCCATTGTCACCTTTAGAAAGGGGTTAGATCCCACTTGTGGTCTATACATGTCCTTGAAGAAAGAGAAGCCTACGAACATGACAGAGTTGCCGGTTTGGATCGATAAGTATGTGGAACTGGAAGAAGACCAATTGGATAGGGAATCTTCTCATAAAACAGTGATAACCAGTGTCACCTCCGCTCCTATTGGTAGGAGCTCTGCTAGTCATTATAATGATAGGAAGTCCAAGGAACCACAGTCGGAGCACAAGTTAGTCGACAGGAATTCCTATCAAGATAAGTCCAAGAGACAGAAGGCTGGTGACACGTTCGGAAGTAATAGATTACCCCCACAGGATAGGGACTTTACCACTTTAACTTATCCTTATGAGGACATCATTGAAGTTAACCAGGAACAAGATGTTCATGAAAGATCCTCTAGTGGTGAATCTCAATGCTAACATGTATTGTTTCCAAGTAATGTTAAACTACTCTTAGCTTCTAAGTGACAAAATTTTCACAAATTTGGATCTGCTTCCACTATACTGGGGGCATGATTTATGCCAATCAATTCTCAATAAAAGTTATATTTCTATTTTCAGAGTATTGTGTCTTTTATAATTTTCTGCTGGGATACTTTTTGGATATTGGGTGGGAGATCCCATATGTTGGCCAAAGTTGTATCAGAACCTTTAGAAAGCTTTCTCGGGATGATGAGTGAAAGATCTCATGTGTTGTTCCCCATGTGATGGAGAAAGTTTAACTTAGCTTGGATTTTATCCTCCTAAGAGCAGTTCTAATGCCTTATGCTTATAAGTGTCGGTTTATACATTAGATATCAGATTATTTAAGGACTTTATAGGAAATAATATAGGGGCATACCCTACATTCCTACAAAGTCTTATTTCTTAACAAAACTAAAGGTATTTATAGGAATTGACACAGGGGCAAACCCTATTTTCCTACAAAACCTTGTTTTCTAAGATTTGGAATACGAATTTGTATAAAATATAATTCGACACTTTTGTCATTTTTCTTCAACGGTCGAATGTGCAACCATCATCTAAGAGAAAAGTGGGGCATCTGTGTATACATATTTATGCAAATAAGGAGAAAAGAACTCCACTTCCTAGCTAGTTAGGAACTCCACATTTGGAACTCTACTTCCTAGCTAGTATGGAACTCCACGTTCGGAACTTGTCCAAGTTCGAAACTCCACTTCCTAGCTAGTCTGGAACTCAACGTTCGGAACTTGTCCAAGTTTAGAATTTCACTTCCTAGCTAGTCAGGAACTCCACGTTCGGAACTTGTCCAAGTCAGGAACTCCACTTCCTAGCTAGTCAGGAACTCCATGTTTGGAATTTGTCTAAGTTCGGAACTCCACTTCCTAGCTAGTTAGGAACTCCACGTTCGGAACTCCACTTCCTAGATAGTCTGGAACTCCACGTTTGGAACTTGTCCAAGTTCGGAACACCACTTCCTAGCTTGACTGGAACTCCACATTTGGAACTTGTCTAAGTTCGGAACTCCACTTCCTAGCTAATAAGGAACACAGAAAGTCCAAGTTCGATACTGTTCTCTCGAGTAACAAACCCGAAACTGTTTTGTGGACTGAAGAATTCGGAACTGCATTACCCAGTACTGAATTCGGAACTGCCTTACAAATTAAAGAACTCGACACTAATTGATGAGACATCGGAATTGGAAATACATAGTCAATTTAGTTACTTGCTTGATCCGAAAGTGGTGATTCAATTAGTGAACTCGGAATAGACCGAAACCGGTTTTGACAACCTGATGCAAAGAGAAAATAGTCGATTTGTAAACATAAAATTGGTTTTCACTACCCTTGGTCTCAAACTCTCAATCAGTAAGAGAATACATGGTAATTGTAGTGGATTGTAGTGGATTACTACTTTAGCTTGAAGTATATGCGACGACAAAGAGCTTCGATAACCTGTTCATGGCGGTCTAAAGAGAAGACAAATTGATTTTTTAATGTGCTGTTGGAACAAAATAGATTCGCGTTCAATACTTTTGTCTAAGAAATCAGTGGCAATTGAATGCGAAAATATTGATCCAAACTTCAAACGGTATCAAAAGCTTAAAGAGTTATTGGCGGTAGCAACTTAAAAGTTTGGAGGAATTGACAAAGTTCACTTTTTGATATGACAAACTTTACTTTCTAATATAAAAAGAGAACAAGCTCCACCGTTTGCTAAAAGGACTAATTGGTGAAGGAAACTATACTAATAGTAAGGACGAAGGCTAAGCAAGCAACGAAACCTCTTTTTCTCATCCAACTAGTGGGACATGGGTTTATGGGATGTGCTGCTATACCCCAAGTTCGGATAAATTATTAAGACATGTCTTGATTTTGTGGACGTGATGCCATGTGCTGATTTCATAGGTCCAGATCATTATAAATCATGACAGGTTTGGCTTATTATAACACAAGTCCGGGTTATTGTTGGATTATCATTATAAGGCATGAGCTGATTTGCTCAGGTCCGGATGTCCAAGTCCGGATATTACAAGGCTTGGCAAAGTTGGCAGGTCCAGATTTGCTAGTTCGGTTCCTTGCACTTGACAAAGTACAAATCCGGGAGTAATGCAAAATTTTGCCGATACATTCCATAGAGAAAATCGAGGCATAAGACGTCGGGTACATTTTTACCCGGCCTTTTTCCTTAATGGTTTGATTCACAACCCATGAATAAAAAAGGGGGGCATCTCTGTGTGTGCATATTTTAGCAAATAGATATGTAACAAGTGGCAACATCTTCTTAAGGCTCGGATATGGTTTTTGTGTGGGTACAAAGTACCAGAACACACTTCAAGTCCAAATCCTCTCACTTCCTAGGTTTGGAACTGAGACAAGAAGAGGAGGTTCATGGGCTTTGGAACTAGTTGGGGTAGTAGGTTCGTATAACCAACTCCTAACTATGAACTCCAAATCCATAACTCAACTACTAGGTTCGGAGCAGGTTCGTGGGCTTTGGAACTAGTTGGAGTAGTAGGTTCGTATAACCAAATCCTAACTATGAACTCTAAATTCAGAACTCAACTACTAGGCTCGGAGATCTAACTACTACTCCGAACCTAGACATGTTTTTCTGTTGTTTAAGTTAATAAAGGAGACCTATTTGACTTGGGAAACATGGGGCTTCTAGAAGAGTCAAGATGAGGCTTTACAAGAGACGACCTCCTAGTTAAACACTAATTGGAAAACCTCATCTATTCTTATAAATAGAATAGTTGAACTACGCTTGTAGTTTGATTCCTATTCACAGGATTCATAGGTAGCCATTAAAGAACGTGGTTCAACTCATCATCTTCTACATCTCTTCTTTTTCTTGATCCAATACTTCTCATTGTTCTTTGATCATCAACAAAATATTTGTGTCTCTAGATTAGGAAAAATCATCACACAGTTACTATACCAACTCTATGATAAAACTATATTTATCCTCAAAGTATGAAGAGATAAGGAAAGAGATTACCATAGAACCATGAGCAAAAATGGCAATACACCTATATTCTGTTCTTCATGATTAAAATACGCCACCCCCAAATAAGTTTGGGGCATGGGTTGTTTGATATAGAACCAGAAATACATGGTTTATTATACTAGGGATATTTATTCTACTATAAAATCTTTTTGGATTTTTGTATTTTTTTTTTGAACATGCATGAAAGAAAAATGGAAAATTTTGGCATGATGTATCTGTTTTACCTTCTACTCATAAGGAAAACAAAACAAAATAAATTAAGCAGATAATATTAAACATAAAATTAAACATATACTACGCCATACACGTGAAAAAGAAACATAAAAATAAATAGATCCAACTATATGGACACTACGAATCTTAGTCAGAATCTGTGCGTGAGTCATCTCGACGTCTAGAAAATCCTTCTCCTTGCTGCTGTCAAGGCCTGGCATATCTATCACTACGCGGGAGCACGACTCTGATGCTCTATAGTCTTCTAGTGACACTATGCTGAAAACATCGCCGCTCCTGTTGAAAGGTCAGCTGCTCCTCTCTAAGGGTATGTTGTTCCGCTCTAATATTCCATTGTTCCACTATGATGTTACCCTGAGTTAGTGGAGATATGAGTGCAGAATCCTCTAGCTTCCATGGAGGAAGTGAATTCCATCCATGGGCTGAGTGAACTGTCTAGTGGCATTTTCAGCGAAGTAATCCACCTTCTCAGTCGGGCGTGCTTGCTCAGTGACTCTGGCTTCAGGTGGAAGCCATGACTTCTAGACGCAGTGGGCATAGATAGGACTTGTGGTAGTGTCCATGACCTCCACTAGGGAATTTGTGGCTTGGAACCCCCATTGCTACATGATCTTGGTGACCAGCACTGGTAGAGGGGCAGTTGTCTTCTTTGGTTTGTAAAGTTGCTCGAAGGTAAAGGAGACGATGCAGAAGCTATTCTTCTGCTCTTGAAGAATCCATAAAAGATGAAGCATCACCTTACCTATATCCGAAGGCTTGGCCGAGCCTAGCAAGTTGTAGGCTATCCACTGAGATACTGCTAGCTGGTTCCTTCGTAGCGAACTCTGGTAAGCGCAGTGAGACTTGGGGTTTTTAACCCCCTCGAGAAACATCTCTACCATCATCACGTCAATGGTCTTACCATCTGGGGACTGTTCTGTCTGAACATAGGCCTTCAGAGAAATCCCCAGAACACCACTCACCACCTCCTTGGTGAGCTTTAGCGAACCATCCTTAACAACCGTAATGCGGTCATCCTCTTTTCTAAGCATGCAATTATAAAATGAAAGAGTAAGAGAGGGAGAATAAACCGCATCTTCCAACAAAACCAAGGGTTCCCATCCTCTTCTTTTGATCTCATCCCTGAAGTGCACTTCAAACAGATCGGAATAGAAAAGGTCTTGAAAATTTTGCTCCCGCACAATTTTAAGAATTCGAACCATTTAGAGTAGGGATTTAAAAAATTGGGTTTTTGAGTTGGAATGGGGGTTGAAAATGGGGAAGGTTGTAAAAAAGGTGTATGGTGGTGTGTTGGGGTGAGGTCCCGACCGCGAGTGGAGTAGGGGCGGGCGCGAGTCAACTTGTGGTGGCTAGGGTTTGAAATTTTTTGGAGAGGAAGAAAGGAAGGTGGGCAATCATGTGGGGTTAAGGCTTTGATGGCACGTGCCTCTTTTAAGAGTTTGAAATTTTGGCCTAAGCCCAAATGAATCAGGAAATTCCAATCTTGTCCTCAGTGCCTTGCCAACTTTAGGAGCCGATCCATGTTTCGTTAGTTGTCCGATATTGACCCGTGAGGTACCAAAACGATCAACATAAAAAATGCAACGTAACGGTATATGATACACTGACATCCAACGATAGATGAGAAATAGATGATGGAAAGAATTGTACAAGAACTGTAAGAAAATATGTATAGATAACAGAAAGAATATTTTATTTAATTTTTTTGAATTTTGAATAAGTTTGACAGAAATTTAAAAAGGTGGGTCATTTAAAGTCAGATCCCCAAGACTTGGAAGTTTTTGAAAAATTGAGTCAATCCCAACAGAGCGGTTGAATTACTCTCTTAGACCGAGCGTAATGCACTGGGGGATAACACATGTAGACTTTGTAAATAGAATTATTATGAGGTTGAAGACTAGGGCAAGTTGGTGTTTGAAAATTCAAGCACTAGCCTTCTCTCTTAGCTCGTCTCTTACGTGCGTATGAACTCTTACCTAAACCAGGAATGATTTTTGATATATGTGTCCACATCTTAAGCTGCAGTTCTCTAGGAAGTGCTTGCACACGATCATTGAAACTGATCCATCTAGTTTGCTAGGTGGATGGTTTTTGTTTGCTACAGAAGATATTTTTGAAAAGTTTTACAGAAACGAGAAAGATTTAGAAAGGGAAAAGATTTAAACGAGAGGGGAAAGATTTTTAAGAAAGGAAATTTTTTAGTTTTTTAATGTCAGATTCTTGAGACAAAATAGAGAGGTGGAAAAAAAAAAAATTAAACAGATAATAGTATCACTTTTGGTTACTCTATTTGTTTAATTCTCATTTGGAGACGCCTCGTCTTTTTGTTTTTGGGTTGGTTTTCTCATTCAAAATATATCTCTATCCATATAGAGGTTTTGCCAAGAAGATAAAATTATACGTTAATCCGGTATCATTTTGCTTACTCCAGATGTATAACTTTCATTTTTATATCTTTTGGTTTTGAAACTATGGAGAGATATTTTAAGAAACTCGTACTCAAAAGCTTTGATTCTAGATGTTACTACTTTAAAAACAAAATAGATAATCTTAGGCAACTTTTGTGTCGGCTCTGTGTCGAACCCAATCTAGATAGACAGAGCTTCAACTATGCGAGTTGGGGGATTTACTGCACAGGACATAGAATGTCCTGACCCGGGCAAATAGCTCAGTGATATAGGCGACCCTTAGTGAGAAAAGCTTATCTCAAACTGCCCTTAGATTGCTTTGGTCTAGGGGTTGGTTTGTGTAAAATCCATTGCTCATTTTGAAAAATCACTTAACTATTGATGTATCGAGAATCTATCATTAACAAACATTATTATTAAAAAAAAAAGAAACATTTGTTTTTGACTTTTTGGTTTTTATGTTCCTAAATTACTATGACATAAAAATATAAAACTACTAAGAAAAATCACTATGACGAAAGTGATCCTCCCAATAGAAGATGCTTGAAATTAAGTGATTCTAATAGTGAACTGATAAGTACCCAAAACTGTATTTTAAACCCCATAGAGACATTAAATTTGGGTCAATTATGTGTTTAATAAATGTAAATTAATTATATTTTCATGTTTTCACAGGTTTCAACAGACAACGATAAAATACACACAGAACCTGCGTTTTAGCATGAAATACAGCCGAATAAAGCTTGGACTTGAAATCTTAAGTATCAGCTCATTTAAAGCTCCAAACTGCCAGCAAAGATCATAGGCTCAGAGAACCATGAAACAAGTTGAAGAATCCAAACTTGAGTCCCTCAGCCAACTAAAGAAGAGATTTTGGTCAAACTGATCTAAATCAGCCCGAAAGTCAGGAGAAAACTTCAAACGGTGATATTTTCCATCTCCTAACTCTAATTCAAGCATTCGACTAGCTAAAATGATCAGCACAGAAAACTCTACGCAATGGTATCTAGCTTCCAAAAAATGGGCGTACGGTTTGGAATATGGAGATAAAGCTAAAGCCTGTTACTATTTAGTACAAGCCCATTACTATTCTAGAGAATATTCCTAGAATATTCCCTAGAGAATATTATTAGAATATTCCTAGAATATTTCCTAGGATATTATATTTTATTTGTAACCGTTAGATTTTGATTAGATGGATTGAATCTAGACCGTCAGAAAAACTATAAATAGAAGGTTCTAGTTTTAGTTTTTCTGATGGAATAGTTGGCATTCCATCAGTAGGAGTAGAGTAGTTTACTGCTTTCCTAGTGTAATGAAGAATTTAATTTCAAGTTTTTAATTAAAATATTTTTAATTCAGTTTTATTTTATGTTAGTTAGAATAACACTTTAGTTCAGTGATCTCAGAGTAGAAACTCTGCCCGAGTGAGGATTATATTCGTTAGGGAGGGTGTTTCAATAATTATAACGATTAGGAACCGAGTAAGTTCACCCAGAGATAGGGTTCTGAATCGATTCCTCACTCTAATAACGCTCATTCAGAGATGAAGAGTCGTTATTAGGGATAAAAAATGGAGACTAATTCTTTTAACGGAGATATGATTCGCTCAAACGGATTTTCTATCTCAAAAATCAAAGTCTATTTTCATTTATTTTCAGTATTTTCTCATCTAAATCTATTTTCACAAACATCACGTGATCGAATTAGTTTTTGTTTATAAATAAACTTTTACAATTTTATTGAAATGCGAAGGAAATGACAAACCCGACCGCTGCTTTACATATAGATCAATGCGCCGCTGCTAGGGAGAAAATAATGAAATTTTCGTTCGCAACCCCGGCAGCGGCCATTTGATCTTAGCACTTTTCAGTGTTTTTAGAAATTTACTTACTACGTGCTAAAACTCAATATTTCCTTACTTTTTTTTTTTTTTTTTCCTGTTTTTTCTAGTTCGAGTAGGGATTTTGTTCCACTCCTAATACAAGAATCTAAATGATCACAATTGAAATCTACACCTTGGAGAATTAAGTGAGAAAGATTTGATAGATAGATTTTTGCTACACAAGTTATCTAAAATTTGTAAATTTGTTTTATAGTTAAATAAAAGAGAGAGAAAGATAAGGAAAGATTAATCCTACTCATGCAAAGCCTAGCTACAAGTCTTTTAGAAACAGATCACTACCATCTTAAATCCTTAACACAATATACCTATCTCTAAACATATCATGCTAGCATGTGGAATTGAAATGATATTTCATCTCTGAAATATTATTCCAACTCCTAGTTCTATTTTACAACAATTGATCAGATATTAGTCAATCTCTGTCATTTTGTGACAAGATGAAAAATATAACCAAAGTCTTTAAGTAGTGATTTCTGGAATCCTAAATTTGTAGCCTGATCCTCACATGAGCATCAATAACCCTCCCCTTGGGAGAGTTTTAGCTCATGATCCTAGGATTGAATTAAACTACAAGAAGATATGTGAAATGAAAGAGAAAGAGAATGAAACAAGAAACTACAACCTATTTACCTAAATGAAGAAGAGTTTATTAAAAACTATAGAGAGTTCCTCATTAACAAGTTATAAGCTTTTATTTTTCTTAACACTAAAAACTAAAAGTAAAAGTAAAGACATGGAAATAAATGAAAAGTAAAAGTCAAGGAAAGCTAGCCTACTCCCAAAATCCACCACCATTTACATAAGAGAGCCTTTTTCTCTTTTCCCACGTGAAACATTCTCCTTTCATTTATTTTTCTCTTATCCACAACTAACCCCCATTTGACACCTTTCATTTTTTTAGATAATCATCACCTAAATCCAACGAACTCATTAACTTCATGCAATGTGTCAAATTTGCACCAATTATTTGCACCTTTGTCTTGACTTGCATGATAACTCATCAAATCTTGTAGGCCCGCCTAGTGGGTCCATGTCCAGTGTCTAGTGGCGGTCTAGTCTTTTAGCATTTTTACAACTTCCCGCCTATGCGTAGAGTTCGTCGCACTGATCGTCGGAGCAGCTCACTCATTGCATTCGAAGTCCTGGTTCAAGAGATATGAGGTTTGGAAGTTTGACGCTTCTGTGCACGTAATCCCGTTTATGAATGGATTATGTACTATTTGAGTCTTTGGGCTTTAGTCTGGATTTGTTGGGCTTCACATGGGCTTGATCGGAAGGCATGTGTATACTCCCTATTCCGTGCTTAAATGCTGGCTTTATCATAATTTTTATATTAGTTGCTCCAACCTACAAAAAGCACGAAGATGCGATTATTTCATGATTATTAAGCACAAAATTGACCGAAATGTTACGACTCTATAGGTTTTTATAATATAGTTTTGGGTGCTTATCACACCACTCCCAAACAGCACTTTGCTTGTCCTCAAGCAAAGAAAGAGACATTAAAATAGATAAGTGGCCAAAACTGTGCATTCTAAGCAAAGTTTCATTTCGCAGAGTGTGGTTGCATTGACCATATGTAACAAGGCCTTAAACCACTAGAAATTCCCTAGTGGACGAGTTACAGCCTCGTGAGAGTTTTCCAGAGAAGATACTCACAAAATTCATTTAGACTACAACGACTCAGTAACAAAAGCTTGTTTCCTAAATTAATCTTAGATATCTATACATCTCCTTAGTGGGGAAGAGGATTAATTCCTTCAAAACTTAAGTTAATATGCATACAATAATTAAAACATCTACATATGAACATGCATACAGTGAACTTTACATTGAAATGCACAAGCAGAGCAGTTTCTGGATCCTTTGGAGAGCGTACCTAAATGGGTTCTCACAGGTATGTGTTGAAACACAAATTCGCTCATAATTTTTCCACTTAGGTTTCATTAACTCCAGTGTGTAGTGGGCACACATTTCCTCACATACTCAATGACAGTCAGAGGAGCCGAGGTCAATCAACCACATCTACTACTTATTATCACACCATCCTACTCCTAATTGTGCTAGATGTCTTTATTATATATTATGGGGCTTAGGTGGTAGTGTAGAAGAAAATGGAAATGGATAATAAAAAATGATAAGTATGAGAGAATAAGGTCTTCAAGATATTTACACTCGAGAAATCCTTGTTTTCTTTTCCTGCTTCTACCTGAGTTTTCCTACTTTGCTCTTAAGCCTTGTACTTATTTCACATTTTTTTTAAGGCTTAAGAACCTGATTCTATTTTCCTTTCCTGAAGCAAGTAACTAACTTTTATTTGGGACAAGTGTTTCTCTTTTCATTTCATCCTATTTCTCATACTCAGCACTTAGGTAGGTTCTTTTATTTGGTTTAATAGATGGGTAAGGAATATTTAGTGAAAGTGAAAGATTTGATGAAAGGTTCAGTGGAGTGACTAGCGGTAAAATTTGTAATAGGTAAGAATTTTTAGCTATGTCGATCTAAAGAAGGCCTAAATTCTCGCCTAAGGTTTGGATGGTGATCAAGTAAGTGGACGCGTGATTTTCTCTATTCGGAAAAGCTACTCTTCTGTGTCATTTCTCACAAATCACTCATATCGAGGCTTTTGGTTAGATTCTCACAGGATTGATAGTTTAAGTAGACTAACTGTGGGTTCCAGAATCTTTCTGCTATGTATAATTAATGATACTCAATGCATGAATACTCATGAAAAGATATAAAAACTATTGAGTATGTATTATCTTCAGTTTCTTAAAAACGAATCCTAATTCGAATGCTAATGTGAGACTTCTAGATAATTTTCATCATTGAAAAGGAAACAAGACCTTGTCACTAATTACATTTACTAACAAGAAAATAGAAACTATATACAGACTACAAGTTGCCTATTTTTTTTTTTTTTTTTTTAGGATTAAATCACTCCCAAATAGAGTGATGCTTAGTCTTCGAAATAAAAATAGATAAAGAAAGGAATTACTTGATAACCATGAGCAAAATTAGAGCTGGATTGCTAGAACAAAAAGTTGTGGTAACATAATATATTATACAGAAAAAAAAAAACAAAGAAAAACAGTAGCACACTATATACAACTATATACAGTTAGATATATGTACAATTCCCTACTCAAGTTTACCATCCAGGATGTGGTGAAGGTTTGGCGTTTTCTTCAGTGAAATGCATTTCCTTAATATCGCGCCAAAAGATAACGTATTCCCAAATGGTGGCCCATTCTTGTTCACCTGATTCGTTCAAATGTGTCAACATCTTATCATCATTTGGAGAACAACGAACATGTCTCAAGTATCGTGTAGGATGTTTCCATTTCCTAAACCTTAATGAACGAATTATCTTGTTTGCTGGGCACATAGAATCTACCTTGACCCAGTCATGAAAAGTAGCTGAAAACTGTGGGAAATGTGTCTTCATAATTCGGCAAGCGGTTACAGGTAAAAGTATATATTGATCCCGAAAAGTACGAGCTCATTTCAGATTGGAGATAACACAGTTTAAGATATCAAAGAATGTATGACCTTGAGCAAGTGCATTGAAGACTACACATGCAGCATCATTGGTGGTAGAAAAATGCTAATCTCCTATGATGTTCAGAAGGACAAACAACATCGCATTTCCCATGTTCATGGTCATCCTAGCTAAGGGAATGGTGATGCCTGGCCATCTGCCAAGTTTAGTTCCTTCATCTTTAATTTCAAGACCATCACCGTATGCTGCACAAAAAGCAGGCCATGAAAAGGAATGAGTAGAGTTGTGATAAATGTATGGCCATGTTGCTGCTGCCTTGTGATATGGAAGATCTAAAGTCAGGGAAAATGTTGCCTCCAAAAAGACATGGTTTATGCCACCAACTTTGATTATGAATCCGTCTAAGAAAACGTCATGAGCAGCGTTGAATGCCTATGTATCTTCCATATTAGCATAAAAGTAGGCTGCCAAACTTGGAGAATAAGTTTGGTCAGGGCGAATAACAAGGGAAGACCACCCGATGTTAGTAATGCAATCACAAAAATAAAGTCCATAAGCATTGGAATCCATCATTGCCTGAAATGATTGCTCAGGGATGAGTTTCGAAGGTGTCCTATTTGATGAAGATGCTACGTTCGATGAAGATGCCATGTTTGATGGAGTGGAGTGATGGGGAAAGATATGAGAAGAAATATGTCCAAGAAAATTTGACTGGATGGAGGAATGAGTATGCAAGAAGATAAAACCTCCTGTAATCAAGTTTAAAAGAACACGTTAAAATTGTTATTATCATAACTTGAAATATGGCAATCCTAGTAGGCATTTCTTACAAAAGAAGACACAAAGATAACAACAATTTTAATTAAAGGAGTACACGATGAAATACTTAATAATAATAATTTTATTGTAAAAACAGAATGCAACCCAACCCCCCCCACACACACACACACACATTTTTTTAAAACAATCATGGTTTAGAATGATGATGAGGATGGTGATAGGAATGCAGATCGTGGACAACACTGTTTAGCTGTTTAGTTCATCAATTTGTTGGCTAAGCTGGATTTGAAGGGTCCCCTGGTTGCCAGAGATCGTAGTTTGATTCTCTATTAGAAGAGTGTGATTGCCTAATGACTGAGAGTGAGTTTCCAATATTGCCTCTTGATCAACATCATGCATTGCTTGACATTCTTGGAAATCCATAAGACTTTTGATGATGATTTCCTGACGTGCGTGTAGTTCCCTCATGCCTTGATGAAGAAATTGAATACCTTCCATGGGATTAAAAATGTTCTGCATGGCATTTTCATCAAAGAAATGTGCAGAGTTTGAGTTTTGGCCGTCCATTTCATCTGGCAGAGTATCTGGCATCCAAGAACCACCGGCACAGTCTTTGTGAAGTATAGTAACAACCGCTCTTTGAAGAGGTATTTCTGGAGAAATTGCTGGATAACCCCAACACATCATAATTTTCATGACTAAAGTAGGCAAAGATGCTAACCTTTTTGTTTTCCTGGTGATCGCGTTCCAAAGGTGTTGGATTATGCAAAAATCATCTCTTTGATTCTGCATAATCCAAAGTAGGTGGAGTTGAGGCTTGGTGACTTCAGATTGGTGTGACGTACCCACCACATTGTGTCCCAACCAGTGGCGCACAGCTTGTTGATTCTGTTTCAAAGAGCATTGAAGAACAACGTGATTTTTATTTCCGACTTCACCATGAGATACGGTGGCCCGTAGTAAATTTTTGACGGAATTAAATGTAGACTCTGAAAGATGGGACTCCAAGTTATTCATTGGAATTTGAAGTATGTCAGAGATAATTTCCCTAGTCAATTCAAATCGTTGTCCATAGGCACGAAAATAGAATTTTCCATTTTCAGGTCCGCTAAATTGGTAGAACATCAAGACCAAATCTCTGGAATAACCTGCTTTTGCATGATATAGAAGAGGCATCCATCCTTGACGTACAATTTCTGTGTCATAAAAAGGAGAAAATCGGCCATCATCAAAAAAAAAATTCAGGTAGTTCTTCTCGGGCACTATCTTTCTTGGTTGATCCATTTGAAAACGTAAGTGATGGAAGGATAGTGTAGAAATAGTGAAATGAAAATGGCTGAAATGAAGAGATTTAAAGATAATATAGGATCTTGTACAAATCAGGATGCCAAGTGCAGCTAGATCTAGACTTAATGTGTGAAAAACACAAGTGAAACATGTGATGTTGGTATCCCTAATTATGTACAACAATTATGGGTATCCATAGTATGTCTTTTCATGTCAGGTGTCCAAAAAAAATTAATGAGGTATTAAAATGATAGAAAATACGGAGGAAAGTTTCACAGGGCAGTTAGAACTACACATAATTTCAGAATTGATGATCATACCTCAATAATAGAAGATGGATAGAATAATCGAGCTACGTGCATGACAAGTGTTAGGGCACCGTGTAGCGTGCACAATCTATTATGGAAACAATAAGTTGAGATTGATTTATTTTGGTGCGTTATTGATTTTGCTTATTTGTTATGGTTTTGATAACTATTTTATGTTTATGATAAAGTAAAAACACAACTAATATACACAATTATTAAATTGGGTACTTCTCCATTTAATACGTAACCCGTACAAATGGTTGAGAGTTATTTAACACACCATAGTAATATACAAAGCAACAAATGGTTGAGATACGTAGGTTACATTGATATAGATATTCTGGATGAAGTTATTCATGATCGGCAGTAGAACAATGATAAATAATGTTATCACGAATACTGTGACAACCCATTCGCGTTGCTCCTTTTCCAATCGCTCGATCGGATCCATTGTTTTGAATGAAAAGATAATATGTGAATATTAAGCTTTTGAGAGTGAGAGAATAAGGTGAGTGAAGGGTGATGAGGAGTGTCGGAATTTATAGGCGAAAATCTGACCGTTTGTGGATATCTGACCGTTTGTGGATATATGACCGTTTGTGCCCTGTAATAATTACGATGGAGATAATATTTGGGTTTTGTGACCAGACATGTGATTTGGGTCAGTTCTAATTTTTGGCCCAAGCCCAAATAAATTCCGGAAATTCCCCTTATGTCTCAAAATTTGAAACGCGGAATTTCGATTCGTTTCAACTCCAAATTGAACGAATGATATGCCAAAATGATCGGCATTAAAAATGCCATCCAATGGAATATGAAGAAGGCACCTTCAACCTTTTTTTTTTTTTTTTTTTTTTTTTTTTTTTTTTTTTATATACAAATGTACAAGTGGAGATGAACGTGGCAATGTACAAGGGAAGATGTATGTGTCAATATACAAAAGAACGTGACAACAACATCGGACTACAAGAAGAAAACCATTACAGTAAAATCAGGCAACTGTCATGTCGGCTTTGGGGCGAACCCAATCCAGCAAGACTGTGGCTTAACCCTTATGTTTTGGGGGCCTATTGTTCAGGATGGTACCATCCCTAACCAATGTGCAATGGTCTAATAATAATATTACCCTTAGTACATATGGTATAACCTCAAACCGCCCCAAACTGTCATCAAATAGAAAACTATTCGGGGTTGGCCTGGTGAAATCCATTGCCCGTGCGAACGAGGGACCATCCGATGTTGCACATCACGACTTCCTTTGTGCACAATGCAAAGGTGAAAATAAAAGACACGAGTATATACATGTGGAATCTTTTAATGTCAGATCCTCAAGACGAATGTGAGTCTTTTAACGTCAGATCCTCAAGACGAATCCCAACCTGTGGGAGCAATGGGACGACGACAAAGTTTATCCTGCTGAGCTGGTGTCAGACAATAATATACCTTATACCGGCTCATATCGGATAGTAATTCAAGACCTAGACAGAAAGGTGTTTGACAATTCATACACCACCCCATCCTTCGCGCACGTTGCTTTTCAGTAAAAGTACTACGACCATTACCTATTTGAGATGGGTGAGATTTACACCAAATGATGAGCTGGAGTTCACGAGGAAGAGAATAGAAAAGGGAAGAGAAGGAAGGCTGGGAAATTTTTGGTACCCATTGTTTTCCAGAAGGCACGTTTGCTCGATTAAGAAAAGACATTTATACTCAGTTCTGAAATAGAGTTTTTGTGGACTAAGGTTTCGGCGCTTGCAACCACACACTCTAGGAGATTTGAGAGAAGAAAATAGAAGAGGGCCCAGCTACCCTAATGGTGTACTTTCCCTGTTTTAAACACCTGGAAAGAAATACACCAGCGAATCTTTAGTCTTTGCAGACTGGATCTTTGAGAAGAGTCTTTTCGACATCTGGAGAACGCAACTCATAATAATGTTTAAGGCGTTGGCCATTTACTTGAAATTTGCTGTCATCGTTTACATTTTTCAAAGAGATAGACAACAGAGACAGTGAAAGGACCAGACCATCGAGTTTTTAGTTTTCCTGGAAAAATGTGTAATCTCGAGTTATACAACAAAACTTTTTGACCAATTTTGAATTCTTTTCTTAATATGTGTTTGTCATGCACTCTTTACATGTTGGCTTTATAGGATTTTGAGAGATCATGGGCATCACTCCGAATCTCCTCAAGCTCATTTAACTGCAATTTTTGCTTCTCGCCTGCCCCATCGGTATTATAATTTATGCTTTTGATGGCACATAGAGCACGATGCTCGAGTTCAACTGGAAGATGACAAGGTTTACCAAAAACAAGGCAGTAAGGGGACAAGCCTATAGGTGTCTTAAAAGTTGTTTTATATTGCCCACAAGGCATTATATAATCGAAGAGACCAGTCTTTTCTAGATGGATTAACTGTCTTTTCTAAAATTGATTTAATCTCTCTATTAGAGACTTCTACTTGGCCACTGGTCTGAGGATGATACGGAGTTGCCACTTTGCGAGTAACTCCGTATTTCTTTACTAATGATTCAAAAATTTTAGGGTTAGATAGACTTACCCCCATTACTAGGTTGCAATTAGTGTTACCCCATTTCCCCATTTATGATCCAATGGTCAGATTTCTTCATCTAAAAAAAAAATCATCTCATAGCCGTTGGATCTTGCAATTGGGTGGGGAGGGGGGGGGGGATCACTAATATTTTTGAAAATGGGGGGCGGGGGTAACACAAATTGCAACTAGTAATGGCGGCGGGGGGGTAGGTCTAACTAACCCAAAAATTTATTACAGAAATGTTTTACCCCATCACTAATTATAGCTTTGGGAACGCCAAATCGAGAGAAAATATTTTCCTTTACGAACAAAATGACCATTTTATGATCATTCACACGACATGCCAACGCCTCAATCCATTTTGACACGTAGTCAACAACTACTAGTATATATAGGAAGCCATGACTATTTGGAAAGGGTCCCATAAAGTTGATGCCCCATACATCAAAAATTTCTACAATTAAAATTGAATTTAAGGGCATCATATTACGTTAAGTAATGCGTCCTAGCTGCTGGCAGCGGTTGCATGCTTTGCAATGCTCGTGTGCATCTTTAAACAGCGTTGGCCAATAAAATCCACATTGTATGACCTTGGCTGCAGTTTTCTTACCACTGAAATGACCACCACAAGATTGTTCATGGCAAAAGGATAACACGTCATTATGTTCCCAGTCGGGAATGTAACGACATATCAGTTGGTCATAACATACTTGAAGAGGTAGGGATCATCCCAAGAATTAAATTTCACAGTGGATAAGAACTTCTTTCGATTCGTTCGAGTCCAAGATGAAGGGACCTCCTCGGTAACTAGGTAGTTTACTATATCAGCATACCAAAGAGATGAAAAAATGGAGTACAAATGTTCATCTGGAAATGAATCGCAGATTGGTTCGGTCTCATTATCGACATCATTGACGAGTCATGATAAATGGTCTGCTACCACATTCTCGCAACCTTTTTTATCTCTAATTTCTAGAGTAAACTCTTGCAAAAGAGGATCCATCGGATCAACCTCTGTTCGGCATCTTTCTTTGCTAATAGATAACGCAGCGCCGCATGGTCAGTGTAGACTATTGTGGAAGAACCAACTAGGTAAGGACGAAACTTATCCAGGGCATATACAACTGCTAGAAATTCTTTTTCAGTGGTAATATAGTTACGTTGAGCGTCATTAAGAGTTTTCTAGCATAGTAAATGATAATTGGCTTGTTCTCTCGGCGTTGCCCTAGGACAGCTCCAATAGCGTAGTCACTCGTGTCACATATTAATTCAAAAGGTTTAGACCAATCAGGTGGTTAAATTATCGGAGTTGTAGTCAGGGCGGACTTTAATGTCTCAAAAGCTTGTTTGCAATTGAAAGTGAAGTCGAATACGGCATCTTTAAGTAAGATATTTGTTAAAGGTTGGGCAACCTTTGAGAAATCTTGAATAAATCTCCTATAAAACCCTGCGTGTCCTAAATATGCACTTATGTTGTGAACTGAAGTTGGTATAGGCAAGGAAACAATTTTTTCAATCTTTGCTTTATCGACTTCGATTCCGTCCTTCGAAACAATATGTCATAGTACTATTCCTTTTGTAACCATAAAATGCCATTTTTCCCAATTAAGAACGAGATTTTTCTCTTCACAAAGTACTAAAACCTTTTCAAGATTTGATAAACAGTTATCAAAAGAATTACCATATAATTGTACATAGCAGAAAGTTTCTGGAACCCACGGTTAGTCTACTTAAACTATCAATCCTGTGAGAATCTAACCAAAAGCCTCGATATGAGTGATTTGTGAGAAATGACACAGAAAAGTAGTTTTTCCGAATAGAGAAAATCACGCGTAGACTTACTTGATCACCATCCAAACCCTAGGCGAGAATTTAGGCCTTCTTTGGATCGACATAGCTAAAAATTCTTACCTGTTACAAATTTTACTGCTAGTCAGTCCACTTAACCTTTCATCAAACCTTTCACTTTCACCAATAATTTCTTACCCATCTATTAAACCAAATAAAAGAACCTACCTACGTGATGAGTATGAGAAATAGGATGAAATGAAAAGAGAAACACTTGTCCCAAATAAAAGTTAGTTACTTGCTTCAGGAAAGGTAAATAGAATCATGTTCTTAAGCCTTTAAAAAAAAATGTGAAATAAGTACAAGGCTTAAGAGCAAAGTAGGAAAACTTAAGTAGAAGCAGGAAAAGAAAACAAGGATTTCTCGAGTGTAAATATCTTGAAAACCCTATTCTCTCATACTTATCATTTTTTATTATCCATTTCCATTTTCTTCTACACTACCACCTAAGCCCCATAATACCTAATAAAGACCTCTATCTCAATTAGGAGTAGGATGGTGTGATAATAAGTAATAGATGTGATTGATCGACCTCGGCTCCTTTGACTGTCATTGAGTATGTGAGGAAACGTGTGCCCACTGCACACTAGAGTTAACGAAACTTGAGTGGAAAAATTATGAGTGAATTTGTGTTTCAACACATACCTGTGAGAACCCATTTAGGTACGCTCTCCAAAGGATCCAGAAATGACCCTGCTTGTGCATTTCAATGTAAAGTTCATTGTATGCATGTTCATATGTAGATGTTTTAATTATTGTATGCATATTAACTTGAGTTTCAAAGGAATTAATCCTCGTCCTCGATAAGGAGATGTATAGATATCTGAGATTAATTTAGGAAACAAGCTTTTGTTACTGAGTCGTTGTAGTATAAATGAAGTTTGTGAGTATCTTCTCTAGAAAACTCTCACGAGACTATAACTCGTCCACTAGGGAATTCCTAGTGGTTTTAAGGCCTTGTTGCATATGGCAATCAATGCAACCGCGACTCTGTAAACGAGACTTAGCTTAGAATGCGCAGTTTTGGCCACTTATCTGTTTTAATGTCTCTTCTTTGCTTGAGGACAAGCAAAATGCTATTTGGGAGTGGTGCGATAAGCACCCAAAACTGTATTATGAAAACCCGTAGAGACGTAACATTTCAGTCAATTTTGTGCTTAATAATCATGAAATAATCGCATCTTCGTGCTTTTTGCAGGTTGGAGCAACTAATGTAAATTTTTTGATAAAGCCAACATTTAAGCATAGAATAGGGAGTATACACATGCCTTCCGATCAAGCCCATGTGAAGCCCAACAAATCCGGACTAAAGCCCAAAGACTCAAACAGTACAGAATCCATTCAGAAACGGGATTATGTGCACAGAAGCGTCAAACTTCCGAAGCTCATATCTCTTGAACAAGGACTCCGAATGCAACGAGTGAGCTGCTCCAATGATCAGTGCGACGAACTCTACGCATAGGCGGGAAGTTGAAAAAATGTCAAAAGACCAGACCGCCACTGGACACTGCGCATGGGCCCACTAGGCGGGCTCACAAGATTTGCTGAGTCATCATGCAAGTCAAGACAAAGGTGCAAATAATTGGTGCAAATTTGACACCTTGCATGAAGTTAATGAGTTGGTTGGATTTAGGTGATGATTATCTAAAAAAGTGAAAGGTGTCAAATGGGGATTAGTTGTGGATAAGAGAAAAATAAATGAGAGGAGAGTGTTTCACGTGGGAGAAGAGAAAAATGCTCTCTTATGTAAAGGGGGGTGGATTTTGGGAGTAGGCTAGCTTTTACTTCCTTGACTTTTACTTTTCATTTACTTCCATGTCTTTACTTTTAGTTTTAGTTTTTAGTGTTAAGAAAAAAAAAAGCTTGTAACTTGTTAATGGGGAACTCTCTCTAGTTTTTAATAAACTCTTCTTCATTTAGGTAAACAGGTTATAGTTTCTTGTTTCATTCTCTTTCTCTTTCATTTCACATATCTTCTTGTAGTTTAATTCAATCCTAGGATCATGAGCTAAAACTCTCCCAAGGGGACGGTTAATGATGCTCATGTGAGGATCAGGCTATAAATTTAGGATTCCAGAAATCACTACTTAAAGACTTAGGTTCTATTTTTCATCCTGTCCCAAAATGATAGAGATTGACCAATATCTGATCAATTGTTGTAAAATAGAACTAGGAGTTGGAATGATATTTCATATTTCAATTCCACATGCTAGCATGATATGTTTAGAGATAGGTATATTGTGTTAGGGATTTGAGATGGTAGTGACCTGTTTTTAAAAGACTTGTAGCTAGGCTTTGCATTAGTAGGATTAATCCTTGCTTATCTTTCTCTCTCTTTTATTTAATTATAAAACAAACTTACAAATTTTAGATAACTTGTGTAGCAAAAATCTATCTATCAAATCCTTCTCACTTAATTCTCCAAGGTGTAGATTTCAGTTGTGATCATTTAGATTCTTGTCTTAGGAGTGGAACGAAATCCCTACTCAAACTAGAAAAAACCGAAAAAAAATAGTAGTAAGGAAATTTTGAGTTTTAGCACATAGTAAGTAAATTTCTAAAAACACTGAAAAGTGCTAAGATCAATGGCGCCGTTACGTTTTCCTTAAAATTTGCAAAATAAATTAATTTGTTCACAACACTTCCATAATCATTTTTATTCCCTCCACAATTTTTCATTTTCCTCTAAAAAAACCCCCCACAAAATCTTCCATTTTGTAGTTGTGGGCCTACTTTGGGGCCTTTCTTTCTATTTTAAAAAAAAAAAAAACTCACCCACTCTTTCTTCTCTTCTTGCCCTCCTTCTCTTCTTCTCTGACAAACTCCTTTTTCTTCTTCTACTAAACTAGACTTCATCTCGCCCCTAAATTTTCTTGTGTTTTCTTAAATTCTCTTCTCTTAACCATTAATTCCTTGCTTCTCATCTATATTTCCTTTTGTTGAAGGTGCTGCTGCTACAACTGGATTGGAGTTGCGTTGTGGCGATGGTAAATAACAAAGAATACGGTGATGGAAGGTGATGGCTATGTTCGCGATCTTTGAATGGAGACAATTGTTTGGTGGTGGTTGATTTGTGTATGTTGGTGGTGAAGCTTGCATTTGTCGAGGTGATTTCTTGTCTGTGCTGCCAGTCGATGTCAAGTATTGTCCTGTTCATGGTGACGAATCGGTGGTAGTTTCGTGAAGGTGATGAGTGTTTCAGTGGTGGTTGTATAGAGGTGAGAGGCGTGATGGCTAGTGCAGCTTGCTGTTTGTGTGTTGTTGCTGCTTGTTTGTTGTGGTAATGATGATTGGGAGATGCTTGTTGTGGTTATGCTGATGCCTAGTGAAGGAGGTGTTGTTGGGGGTGACTGAAAGCTGGTGTATGATGAGTGATGGTGGCTTGAGGTAAGCTAGAGGGTGTCTATGCTGCCGGTGCTGCTTATTATCGCTGCTGTTGCCGCGACTGTTGATGCACGTTGCTGCCACTCCTTGGTTGCATGAAGATGATTTTGTTTGTTGGTGAACTAAGACGAAGGGTTGAGGTATGTCGGTGGTGACAGTGAATTGGCTGTGAAGGTGCTGCCAATCTATGTTGAAGTTGAGTGATGGTGATAATGTGAGCAGGTGACTGAAGCAATTACTAAAAGTCTACGTTGGTAGCTCTGAGGGTTAACTTTGTGGTTGCACCTAACCCAAAAGCAATTAAGAAAAAAAAAATTAAAAAAAAAATAATAATAATAATACGTAAATAATAAATAAATCAATAATAATTTTGTGTGTGTGTGCTAATTAGGACTTGCTCCTAAAAACCGATTGGATTTTGGACTAAATGATTTGGGGACTGCCCCTAATGCTTACTCCCACGCTTAATTGTGCCGAAAGTACACGGACTGTGGACCTTGATTTTTATCATCCAACCACCACACATTTAATTAATAATAATAATAATAATAACAATAATAATAATAAATAAATAATAATAATAATAATAATAATAATAATAATAATAAATTAGGATGTAGAATTATTAGGTTTTTATTTTATTTTTTACTTGTAATTTTGTTGTTTTTATTTTTAAATATATTCGTGTAATTAGGCCCTCGAAGGCACCAAATTGTAACTTATTGGCCTTGTGCCACCATTTCCGCCTGGCTTGTGGGCTTCTATATGTTTGTAAATAAATTTTCTAAAACAGATGAGTGGCATTAACTCCGACCTGTCAACAGGTCAATGACCACTCAAATCATCTTGGACCCAAGTGTGTGTAAGCATAACTTGGGAAGGTACGTTTTCTTTTCTCTCTCTCTTGAATCTCCTGTCAAAGGGTTATATGCAATTTCCAGACATGATTAGGCTACTTAAATGAAAATCAATTTTAGCCTTCTGGAAATGATATGATAGCATGGTTAGAATCATGATTTAACGTTAATGCATGTTTAGAACGTAGGATTAACAAGTATGATTAGACTTCAAATTTTATGAATGCTTAATAATTTTGCAAACATGATCAACTTTAAACACATGCTTTTATATCGGGTAGTTGAAACATACTTTTAGGTAATCTACTACATGCAAATTCAAAAAAAAAAAAAAAAAAAAAAAAAAAATACCATCACAGTAAATCAAAATGTAGACCTACCTAAGAGTAAAGAACCTTGACCCTGCATACAAGAAATAATTCAATCATTCCCGTAGTTGAGAACAATCTTTCAACTGAACATCTTAAAAATGCTAGTTGTCCTATTTTGCATATGTAAGCTTCATGATAGACAACTTTTGATGCATTTTCATTTTCTATCTCAACACGGATGTGTAAAAATACCAATTTTTTTTTGGGTACTTCCTAAACCCCCAAATCGTTCAACTATTCCCTTATAGTTGATCGAGAAACATGCATGACACCCCAGTTTCATCCTATTTGGGGGTGTGCATAGTTTAGGGGAATCTGACGTAAAAAGACCCAAAAAACCTAGTCTCGGGAATCTGACTTAAAAGGACCCAACATAAAGTCTTGTGATAAGAGCCTAAAACTGTAGTTTTAACCCCTTAACAATCATACTTTTAGACCAATTATGCAAGTAATAAATAAGAGTTAATACTGATTACGTGCTTTTATGTATTTCAGGCATTGAAGTCAACTATGTGCAGAAATGTGCCACTTTAGCCAGATAAAGGAGCAAGAGTTGGTTGCTAAGAAGTTCTGTGATTAAAGGGCAAGATTCAAGGAGACAAAGCCTTTGTGAAGCCCGGTCAAAAGCTGAAAAGTCAACGTGGGCAGAAATAGTGCACAAGTCAGCAGAACTTCCGTAGACCATATCTTTGGACTCAGGCCTCAGAATTGGGCCTACCTTATGTCAAAACGACGGGCTCGGAAAGAGATTTCCAATGGTCTAACCCTTGAACAAATCATAGGATAAAAAATGGATGAAAAGTCTATTGAAATCAAAGCCAGCTGAAACGGGCTCTGTGGACTGAAGAAATTGGGCTTTGGGCTCGATTTTCCGACCCAAAACATGGATGCTCAGCCCATGCACGAAAATGTGGATTTGGTCTCCTCCATTTCCACACACAAGACTTAGCTCTTAAGCATATAGATAGATTAGGTAGAAAGTAGCCATTAAAGCTTAGTTCTAGATCTAGTTTTAGATTAATTAATTAGTTGTTATTCTTGTTTTAATTTCAGTATTGAATGATGGTTATTTATTTGTTAGATCAATAAAATAATTAGTTCTTGATAATCTAGTTTCAATTTCCATTAATTATTAGCTTCAATTCCTAGATTCATTTAATTGTCATTATTAGTTTGAATAAATTTTTGCATGAGTAGTTTCCATTTGAGTTTAAATAAGCAAAGTTTCAATCTTTTTATCATGACTTGTTTAATTTCATATGGAAATGATAGCATGATGATTCTAGGCTAAACCTCCATTAGAGGGGGTTGAAGAAGCCTTGATGAAGCTTGATTTGTGTTAGCATAGAGTAGTCGTAATTTCCATTCCATTCTAGAAACGATTAGTTCACCATGAGAATGGGTTTGATCGTTCACTTGCTAAATGTTAGTTGGTAGAGATTACCATGAACAACTAGGGATTAGGAAGAACCAATTGTTCTAGAAAAGCAGTTCCATTCGGATTACGACGATTCGTCGTTAGTAAATTAAGTCGAGTTAAGGTGGAATCAATCCCCCCTAATTCCTTATCATAGATTCAACTTGTAGCATTTCGTAGTTGAATCCCATTATCTTGTTAGTATAAATTGCATAGTAGTATAATTCGTAAACCTCTCATTAACTTTAGTAGTATTGATAAGCTAGAAAACACGAATGCTAAAGAACTAGGAGCGGAACGAATCTTCTATTCCAACTCTATTTCAATAGTATCGAGAGTAGAAATCTTTGATAAGAAGTCTAGCACAAAGTTAAGTTATAGTTTTATTAGCATTTAGAGTTCTCGTAGCTTTATTCATTAGTAAAACTATCATTTAACTTTTATCAAATGGCGCCGCTGCCATCTTAGTTCCTTTTAGCATTCTTTCCATAGTATAATTAGTCTTCCTAAAGTCCCATTACACCCACCCACCCTTGTTTGATTCTAACTGTGGTTGTCTATTTTAGAACGGAAATTTTTCGAGCAAATTCACATGGAGCGCGACCCGCGCCCTGGGCTAACAAACTTAGAGCCTGAGCTGCCCTCAATACACTGGAGCAGAGCGCGCCTCGCCCTCTCTAGAGCGCGACCCGCCCTCAAAACACTGGATCAGAGCGCGCCCAGACCCCAAAGGCCTGGAACGCACAATTTTCCAGAGCGCGACCTGCGCCCACCATAGGCATACACGAAGCGCGACTTGCGCCCACCATAGACCTACACGGAGCGCTACCTGCGCCCACTGCTGGATTTGCCCGATTTCTATAGGTTTGTTTCAAACTTCCATTTCTTTAAGATTTTCAGTGTTCTAACTTGTTATAAACACTGAACACGAGTAAACAAGACGCTATTTATAAGCGAAGCAAGGAGACATTCAGGTACTCTCTTCTTCCATTCCTCGCATTTTCTGTTAGAGGTTTATATTAGGATATCAGGATTGTTTGGAGTGTTGTCGTGTTAGTTAAGATTGGTCTTAGCCTTGCATGAGATTAAGGTCAGGTCTAAGAAAAACAACTAACATAATCAATAGGCAACGTCAACAAACACGCCTTTCTAGTATACCACCCACTACACCTCTACCTAATATACCAGACACACCACCTAAAATAATGGCTGAAGAAAGAGAGTCTCCTCTCTCTGACTTTTACAAAGCCTTAAACGATAGCCCAAAATCTTGCATCGTTCTAGCAGACCTAGTGGGGGATTTCCGAATCCCCCCAAATATATTTAATTTGTTACCCGTTTTTCATGGTTTAGACCATTAAAAACCTTATCAGCACATGCGTAGGATTGAACAAGTCCTTACAATATTCCACCATCCTACGGTGGGTGCTGAACAAATTAAACTAAGGGTATTTCCCTTCACTTTAGCCGATAAGGCGGCATATTGGTTAACTGCCCAAGCGCCTAATTCTGTGAACTCGTGGGCCAAGCTTGTTCAATTATTTATGGAACATTTTTGCCCACCCCTGAAGACAGATGAAATGCTTTCCAAGATTAATTTCTTTCGGCAGAATCCTCATGAATCATTTTAAGAGGGTTGGAATCGTTTCACCGATTTTCTTATAGAGTGTCCACACCATAACCTAGCGAAAGACACGTTAGTTCGTGCCTTTTTCAAAGGACTTCTACACCACCATAAAGAAGTCCTTGAGGCTTATAAATTTTTAGAAGATCAAACTAAGCATAATAACAACGGGGGTAGTGCGATATCTCCCATTCTGCTAGTTCTTCTATAACAGTTAAGGCTGCCGATATGTTTGAGATGAAACCCGATCCTGAACTAAAAAATTTAATCGAATCTCTCACTAAAAAGGTAGAGGCTATTTCTATTCAATAAAAGCCTATCCCCGTCATGAATGTCAACTCCAATCCATGTAATTTCTGTTTGAGTCCTGAACATCCCGACTCTTATTGTCCTCTAGCTTATGAGCAACAAACATCACAACAAGATAACGTTTGCTCAATTAATAGTTATCCTATTCCTAACGCCCCTTGGAGATAACATCCCAACTTTAGTTGGAGAAATAATCAACAAGTAACACCTCCAGGGTTTAATAATCAAAATGTTAGGCAAGCAAACAATTATAACCAAGCTCCACCACGACAAGGACAAGGTCAAGGACAAGGTCAGGGTAATTATAATAATTATAACAATAATAATTATAATGCAAATCGAGGTATCATTCCGGTTAATAATAATAACTATTACAACCCACCCATAAATAATCAACGTGACATAGTTCCTGTCACACAACCTGTAATAAATACCACTCCATAACCGGATCATTTTGATACCTTTATGCAATCCCAACAATAGATTTTACAAGCCATCCAACTTTCCTTACAGCAGTTAGCACAAGAGAAAGTATAACCCAAAGGTGTGTTTCCAGGTCAAGCAATAACTAACCCTAAAATAACAAACACAACCTTTGAGGCGAACGGTAATACTAGTACGGAAAATGCAAATGTAGGTAAGCTAAATGCTATCACCACTCTCCGTTCTGGGAGAGTGGTTGATAACAACGTAACTATGCCTATAGTTACCTCACCAGTTGTCCCTACTCCGAAGATTGTACTAGATACCGAGATGGAAACTGAAGAGCCTACCCCTGTAGAGGTACCAGTTAAACCACAACCTAAGAAACAGAAAGCAGAGGTTAGACATCCAGTTGATCCATACGCTAAATATAGAGAGAAACCACCGTTTTCCTAGAAATTAGCTATGTTAAACAGGGATACAAACTTTGACGAGATTAGGGAAGTATTCAAGAATCTAACAATAAACTTACCCTTTCTCAAAACAATGAAAAAATTACCTCGCCACGTTAAGTTTCTTAAAGAGATGTGCACTACTAGGCGTAGGACAAATATTCCTAAAGACGCCTTTCTAACTGAACAATTTCCAACTTTAACAGAACATAATGGAATTGTGAAGTACAAGGACCCTGGTCGTCCTACTGTACAATGCACCTTAGGTGATTCTCACACGACCACCGCTCTATTAGACCTGGGGGCAAGTGTAAACTTACTCCCGTATTATTTATACAAACAAATAGGTCTACAAGAGATGCAACCGACTCAAATGACGTTGCAATTAGCGGATATGTCTATTAAATATCCTAAGGGTGTGGTGGAAAACGTGCTTGTTAAAGTTCAGGATTTCTACTATCCTCCTGATTTTGTTATCCTCGATACGGAAGTCGTTAACGACTCTGTTCTGATCATCTTAGGGCATCCCTTTTTGGCAACTGCCAACGCGCTTATAAATTGTCGTGATGGTTCGATGTCCTTGTCTTTTGGCCATCTTTTTGTTGAGGTAAATGTTTTTAAAATGATGAAACAGTTACCAGATTCGTCTATAGATGGGGAGGTTAGCATGATCAAGAGCTTAGCTCAAGATTATTTTAATAACACGTTTCCAGAAAACCATATGCATAAATTCCTTTTTTTTAGAAGATCAGATTTTGTCGATGACTCCTACTTAGAGGAAGTCAACACCATCTTTGAGTCTACACCTACCATAGACCCTTCTGTTGCTCCATCTACTGAGTTTGAAGACTTGCTGCCTAAGCAAATATTCATCACTCAAGATAAGGACCCTCCAGAAGCATTTATCGACATTCCAACCATCCCCGATACTGAAACCTCTTCCTTATGAGTTAAAATATATTCAACTAGATCTGAATGGTAGTCATCCGGTTATTATATCTTCTCTGTTATCTAAGGATGAAGAGACATGTTTGGTCCCTGGCCGATATTAAGGGCATTTACCCTAATGTGTGCACTCATCGTATCCATTTGGAGGATAATGCAAAGACTTTTCACGAACCTCAGCGTCGCTTGAACCCTACCATGAAAGAAATGGTCAGGGAAGAAGTCTTATGGTTACTCGATGCGGGTATCATATACCCAATCTCTGATAGCGAATGGGTCAGTTCCATTCATGTAGTTTCTAAGAAATCAGGAATTACCATGGTACGTAATGCCAAGGGTGAATATGTTGCCACACATGGTCCCATGAAATGGAGGATCTGTATTGATTACAGACGTTTAAATACCATGACATGAAAGGATCATTTTCCCTTACCCTTTATAGATCAGATGTTAGAACGTCTAGCTGGTCATGCTTTTTACTATTTTTTGGATAACTACTCTGGCTATTTCCAAATTATTGTTGATATGGATGACCAAGAAAAGACTACCTTCACATGTCCTTTTGGAACATACGCCTATAAACGAATGCCTTTTGGCCTTTGTAATGCTCTTGGTACCTTCCAGTGGTGTATGCTTCATATATTTAGTGACATGGTAGAGCATTTCATAGAAGTATTCATGGATGATTTTTCTATCTATGAAGACTCTTTCACTTACTGCCTGTCTAACCTATCTAATGTTTTGACACAGTGTGAAAAGAAGAGTCTGGTTTTAAATTGGGAAAAATATCACTTTATGGTGAAAAAGGGCATAGTACTAGGTCACATTGTATCTAGTGATGGCATATAAGTTGATAAGGCTAAACTAGTTAAGATAGCGACTCTACCTATACCATGGACAGTCCGTGATATTAGAGCCTTTCTAGGCCATGCAGGTTTTTATAGGCGCTTTATCAAATATTTTTCTAAAATAGCTAGGCCTCTAACTAATCTGCTTTTAAAGGAGGCCATCTTTGATTTTAATTTTAACTATAAACAGGCTTTTGAAACTTTAAAAGCCGCCTTAACTTCTGCACCCATGATACAGCCTCCCGATTGGTCTAAACCTTTCGAACTCAAGTGTGATGCTAGTGACTATGCTGTTGGTGCTGTCTTGGGACAGAAACTAGATAATAAGTCCATTGTTATTTATTATGCTAGTAAACCTTTAAACGATGCTCAAAGGAATTATACAACTACTGAAAAAGAATTCTTAGCTGTCGTTTATGCTTTAGATTAGTTTCGTCCTTATTTGGTTGGTTCTAAGACTCTAGTTTACACGGACCATACAGCCTTTAGGTACTTTCTAGCAAAGAAGGATGCTAAGCAGAGATTAATCTGATGGATTCTTCTCCTGCAAGAGTTCCCCTTAGAAATAAAGGACAAAAGAGGGGTCGAAAACGTAGTTGTCGACCACTTATCTAGACTGACAAACGACGATGATAGTGATTCTGAGTCCATACCTGATTCTTTTCCTGATGAGCATTTGTATGCTATTTTTTCTGCACCATGGTATGCTGACATCATGAATTATTTAGTGTCTAATGTTATTCCTTATGATTGGTCAAGAAATGAACGTAAGAAGTTCTTGGCCAGAGTTAAGCTATACTACTGGGATGAGCCCTACCTTTTTAAGTATTGTGTGGATCAGATTATTCGTCGTTGTATTCCCCAGTGGGAATATAATGAGGTTCTCTCATTCTGCCATGACAAAGAGTGTGGTAGCCATTTCAGTGGTATGAAAATAGCTGCTAAAATTCTACAATGTGGGTTTTATTGGCCTACTCTCTTTAAAGATGTCCAAGTGCATTGTAAGACGTGTGTTCATTGCTAACAACTTGGGCGAATCACGAAACGTAATATGATGCCATTAAATCCAATCATGGTGGTAGAAATTTTTTATGTATGGGGCATTGATTTCATGGGTTCTTTTCCAGTTTCCCACGGTTTTATATATATTCTAGTTGCCGTGGACTACGTGTCTAACTGGATAGAGGTCATGGCTTGCCGTAGCAATGACCATAAAACAGTTGTGTTTTTTGTTAAAGAGTATATTTTTTGTCGATTTGGCATTCCCAAAGCCATCATTAGTGATGGTAGAACACATTTTTGCAACAGAGTTGTTGCATCTCTCGTGAAAAAGTATGGAGTTACACATAAGGTAGCAACTCCATATCATCCACAAACTAGTGAACAAGTAGAAGTTTCTAATTGGGAAATCAAAAAGATTTTAGAAACAACTATAAATCCTGATAGGAAAGACTGGTCAAAGCGTCTATCTGATGCCTTATGGGCATATAGGGCTGCTTTCAAAACTCCTATAGGTATGCCTCCATTTAGACTTGTATTTGGGAAACCTTGTCATTTGCCCGTTAAATTGGAGCACCGTGCTATGTGGTCTATAAAAAGCCTTAACTTCAATTTTGATGAGGCGGGTGTCAAGTGCAAGTTGCAATTGAATGAGCTTGAAGAAATCCGAAGCGATTCTTATGATCTCGCGAAGGATTATAAAGCTAATATGAAATATGTTTATGATAAGCAAATCGGCAAAGAGTTTGTGGTAGGTCAAAAAGTCTTGCTTTACAACTCCCGTCTACATATTTTCCCAGGGAAATTAAAAACCTGTTGGTCTTGTCCTTTTCTGGTTACTGAAGTCACCCCTCACAGGGCAATCACCTTGATAAATCTCAAGGACAACAATACCTTTCAAGTCAATGGCCAACGGTTGAAACATTTTCACGAGCTATTGTCCCCTGATGTAGAGAAAGTCCTTTTATAGGACCCTGCCTATGAGGACTGACCTTTTCATTGGTGTACTTCCTTTCATTTCCATATATTGGTAAGTGCACCATTCAGGTAACCGAGCCCTCCTTATGGAGTGTGCGGCTGTAAGTACCGGATCTTTAGTCCACGGTTAATATAATTCACGTTTTCCACTCTTGCATATTTTCTCGGTTTTTGAGTCATGTTCCCCTATGGTGTGAATTATGCATTTATTTCTTTCTTGTTTTTCTTATATTAAATCTTATTCATAAAAAATAAAAATAAAAAATAAAAATTGTTAAAATCACAAACATAGTAAGTTAAAAAGTCTCGGGAATCCGACTTTAAAAGACCCACTTTTAAAAACAAATTTTCTAAACTCTATTGTCTAAAATTTGTTTGGGGGTGGGGTGTTCATTTGTCCGTCATGGATTGTTCAACTTTCCATTTGTGTTGTTTAGGTCGTTTAATCGTATTCCGATTCGGTTTGACATTATCTATGAAATTAGATTTCATTCGTTCGCATAACTTACATCATGCACTCACTTCGAGGCGTTTTCCATCTTCTTATATGTCACCAACGATCGAAATAGAGTGTTTTATGGATCATTGGATTGGAAATTCTCTCCTGATCATTTTCATAGCTCATTCGTAAAAATCAAACTGATAACGAAGCAGCAATTTTAGTTTGAAGTTGTGCAAAAAATCGAAAAATCAAATTGGGCTTGGGCCCAATCTCACACGCACGTCCAACGTGCGTCTCCATCTTCAACATAACAGTCGCGATTTCACCTTCCAAAACCGCCATTAACAAGTTTTAAAGCTTTTAACCCTAAACCAAAAAAAGACAAAAAAATAAATCTAACTACACCCACGCCAAACATTTAAATCAATCCCAATTCCTCTCCAAATCATTCTCCCACCAATTCCCACCACCACAACATTAGGAAAAACCAAAAAAATTTGAGAAATTTGAACTGCTGCACCACCACCATTGTTTGGTTAGTGAGGTTGTCTCAAACTCCATCCCCACATTCCATTTAATCCCCCAAATCGTTCCAAAGTCTCAATGGCTCAAAGACGAAGGATTTTGTCGGGACAAGCGTTTACGGCCGACCGCTTCGCACCGTTTTACAGTGACGAGATGATTAGGAGGGATTGGAGTAGGTTGTGGTACTCGACTGAGGATTTTTATCACTCAGATTTGGTGGAGGAATTCTATAGGAAGAGAGAGTCAGATGGGAATCGAGTTTTCGTTAAGGTGGCCGGGAAGAGGAGAGAAGTGACGAGGAGGTTGTTGGCTGAGATTTTGGGGATTCCGCCTAGACGCCATATCAATGCCACATTGCAGGAATCCCAATTTACTGGGATTGAGCCCTTGATGAATGCGATGGTTGTGGAAGGGAACTACAATGCGAGCTCGCATTATGTTATCCAGTCGTCGCTAAGAATTTAACCAGCTGGCTGTAGCTCAGTGGATTGGTAGGAATGTCACTGGAAAACAGAAGGTGAGTGACATCAGTTTAAACTGTCTTCACATTTTTTGAATACTCTAGGAGCAGAAGTACGAATTCTGTATTCTGGAGTTTTTGATTGATATGATTAGGGGAGTTGGGAAGAGTATTGCACCTCTCCCAATATTAATAACAAAGATCATGATGCAATTGAGAGCAACTCCAAAAACTGAGTGTACTATGGTTAAGATGCATACGAATGTCGTAACATATACGGACTGTGTTCAGGGTACAAGAAGAGACTGACTCGGAGGATGAAGAGGACACAACATGTTTTGATGCCGATGCCTTAGAGAGGTGTAGGTCTGATAGAGAACGCATGTTGGTACTTCATCGTGGCATGCATTCTCTAAACACTATTTGCAAAGATCTTCGGACTCGCCAGACTGTCATACATTGTAACTATGAGACTCGTGCCCAGCGTGAGGATAAGCGTTGGGAGCAGTCTGTGAGACACGAGCGTTGCCACCGCAAGATGGATGGCTCTGGCCCATCGGGAGCTCAGGAGTCATCACCTGACCATGTGTCATCCACTACCAGCAGCGAGTTCTTTAGGAATATTATGGATTAGATGTAGTTTCATTGTCCTTTTATGTTTTTATTTATTTTAATTTAGGCGGATGTTAAAATTTTTAATTCCGTAGTTAAATTTGAATTTCGTAGTTAAATGTTGTTTGAATTTCATTTTTAATATAATGTGGTTCTTTTCAGATTGTGCGTTGTTTTTATCATGAATCCCACCTTCCCGAATTGTTTGGGGGTGGCATTATTTAATCTAGCATGATTTGTTATATGATCATCCATTTTAGAAGTTATTTTGGAGTGAGGGTTGAGAATATTGCCGTAATTGGCATACCTATGATTAGATGTGGTGGTAGGATGAAATCTAAGAGAGTTTAGAAGTTACTATTCTAAATTCAGTATAAAAGATATTAGGGTTGTTATAAAATCAAGAATATGGTTTGTTTCCGTTTCCGATTTTGGAAATTTCTGTTTCCAGCAATTGCCTTAAAACGTTTTGGAAATTTCCCGATTCGTTTTGGAAACCCAACCCTATATAAACTTCATTCATTCTCCACACAACACTCACATCTCTCACTGTTCACTCCCAAGTTTTCTTTATTTTTCCTTCGCACTTCCGCGTTACAGCACCCTCGAGCGTACCTGTGCCCTAGTGGAACGCCACCTGCGCCCTAGACATTCCCAGAAAACTTCTACCCTGAGCACGACCTGCGCCCTATCAAGCCTACACCTGAGCGCGACCTGCGCCCATACCACTAGAATTCCAGTTTTTCTACAGAGCGCGCCCCGCCCCCTACCCAGGCATAGGTCGAGCGCGACCCGCCCCCAAAACACTCTAAGTCCAAAATTATCAGAGCGTGACCCGCGCCCTCAACAGGCTCAGGCTGAGCACACCCCGGTGAGCAACAAAAATTTCAAATATTTTGAGAGTTGTTCCAGGATCGTTGCAGCTGTTCCAGAGGGTAGTTTTGAGATGACAACTCCTACAGTCATACCCGAGCAATCTTTCGAAGGCTTGATGGGAAGCGACTCTTATGGGCATTGGTTCCGCGATAGGATCTTGCAGTTAGGATGGCGCCATCTATTGGTAAGTGATGACGATTTATATTCACCTCAGCTAACTGCTTATTTCTACGACCATGTAAATTTCTATTATAGCCAAGATGGAGAACAAAAATTCTCCATCGTAATTGATGGCACGCCACTAGATTTCTGTAAGTATTTGGTAGCGTTAGTTTCGGGATTGCCCTTGCCTGACCCCATGCACACGTGGGGATATATGACCGATTATGCCAACCTCTATGACTATGCATACTTTCATGCATATTATGGGGGAGGAGTATTTCGAGTAATGGACCAAGGGTGATATAGCATAGCCCTTGGTAGCCTATCCCTGAATGTAGGCACAACCATGTTATTCATTATGATGAATATTTTAGGGGAGTGGTAGTTTACCTCTGCAAATAGTACTGTGGGTGACATTTTCCTTGCTTTAGCTGAGGGACGTCGCCGCTATGACATTCCCCGAGTATTAGTGTCTAGTCTTAAGAGAGCCCACAGCATGAGGCATAAATATCTTTTTATGCCTGTTTTGGTTAGCTGCATCATGCATGGCTGTTTACCTAAATTCTGTACCCAGTTCACGATTGGAAAAGGGTAGAAGTCATGAGACCCACCAATTGGGTGGTTCGCTCATTTCGAGTTATGATTTGGCCGGGATGGCAAGTGCAACCTCATTTGGTTGCTCCTTACACCCCATCTGACATTGTAACACTCGACAGGTTAGCACGTGTTGATGACACCCGGCGTCAGGCTTGGCAAGTTCTCATGGCATGGCAGGATGCGAAGGAACCTCAACTCTACAAAGCTGATAATGAGGAGGAAGAGTAAGCAGGAGTGCATGTAAGTTTTAGTTTCAGTTAGTGTCTGCTTATGTCCCAATCAATTTATTTCTTATTAACCCCATAATGGGTGGAACTCCTATAGAGTTGCGTCAGTTTTATTTTCTATATTAGTATGTTTTAACCTTGTTTTGCAGATGTTCCACAATTTCACGCGTTTCTATGGTATTTTCCTACCCTTTTTATTTTAAAATACTTTCAGGACAAAGCATGCTTCTTGTTTGGGGGGGGGGGGGGGGGCGGGGCATAGAAACACGTGTAATTAAGGCAACTGTTAGGATATAGATATGTATAATATGCACTTAGTTTCTAGTTAAGATTTCAAAAAAAAAATTTTAAAAATTTAAAAATACAAATAAAAGTTATGCTATACATTTAGGAATATTGGTATTGTTTTCTTTCTCTATGCTCTTAATAATATAGAAGTCTCAAGTAGCTTTTGCATTAGAATAGTCTTTAAAAACTTAGGTTAATATGTAGGTAATAATCTTTGTATCTATCTATAAATATATTACATGAGTATCTATGATTGTTGGCAGTAAGTTTCTGAAACCTAGGCTAGAGTACTTATTCTACAAATCCTGTGAGAATATAGCCTAAAGCCTTATATGAGTGAAACATTTGAGAAATGACACAAGAGAGAAGTAAAATCCGGATAGAGAAATCACACGTCCACTTGCTTGATCACTATACCATATCCTAAGCGAGAATTTAGGCCCTCTTTGGATAGATATAGCCGGAAATTCAAACCATATGAAATTATTTTCCGCTAGTCGCCCCTCTGAGCCTTTCTTTAGCCTTTCATAAACCTCAAATCCTTTAACCTGTTACAAAACAAAATAAAAATAAAAATCTGCCAACCCATTCTTTGAATGAGTCTGAGAATAGACATGAAGAATAGAAAAGAGAAAGACCTTTGAAATCAAGAAATTGTTAGGTGCTTCAAATAAAAAAAAGAAAATTTCCATCCAAATAAAAAAAAGAATAATAATAATAAACAAATAAAAGAAAATAAAGAGTTAGAACTCCAAAAATAGAATCAAGGGAGTCAAAAGCCAAAGAAAAAGAAAAATATGGCTAAGGATGGAAACAAAGTGTAGAAGCATAAGTAAAGAACAAAGTTTTCTCTAGTTACATAATATGAAGACTCTATTATCTCAGACTTGTCCTTTTTGAATATCCATTTCCTTCCTTCTTAAACCATCTCCTAATCCCCGCAACACCTAATAAAGACATCTAGCTCAATTAGGAATAGGTTAGTGTGATAGTAAGTGGCAGATGTGTTTGATCGACTCTGGCTTCCTTGTGTGTCATTGAGTTGTAAGGTAAAGTGTGCCCACTGCACACTGGAGTAGCAAAACTTAAGCGAAAAAATCAGAGTGGTTTTTGTCTTGACATTTATGTAAGGACCTACTTAAGGACGCTATTCCGAGTTTTCAGAAACGGACCTGCTAGGCATTTCATGGTATTACTCATTGTATATATGTTTATTGTAGATAATTAATTATTATGTATATATTAGCTTAGGTTTCGACTTGGTTATTCTGTATTCATTGCTAGTGAGATGTATAGATAATTTGGAGCATGAATAAAGAAACAATAGTTTTATTTCTTAGTCGTTGTAGTATAGATGAAATTTGTGAGTACCTTCACTGGAAAACTCTCACGAGGCTATAACTCGTCCACTAGGGAATTCCTAGTGGTTTAAGGCCTTGTTGCATATGGTCAATGCAATCTCACTCAGCAAAACGAGAGTAGTTAGAACTCCATTTTTGGTCACTTATTCTAATTTCTCATATTTGCTTAAGGACAAGCAAAATGCTGTTTGGGAGTGGTTTGATAAGAGCCCAAAACTGTAGTTTTAACCCTTTAACAGTCATACTTTTAGACCAATTATGCGAGTAATAAATAAGAGTTAATACTGATTACGTGCTTTTATGTATTTCAGGCATTGAAGTCAACTATGTGCAGAAATGTGCCACTTTGGCTAGATTAAGGAGCAAGGGTTGGTTGCTAAGAAGTTATGTGATTAAAGGGCAAGATTCAAGGAGACAAAGCGTTTGTGAAGCCCGGTCAAAAGCTGAAAAGTCAACGCAGGCAGAAACAGTGCACAAGTCAGCAGAACTTTCGAAGACCATACTTTGGACTCAGGCCTCGAAATTGGGCCTACCTTATGACAGAACGACCGGCTCGAAAAGAGATTTCCAATGGTCTAAGCCTTGACCAAATCAAAGGAGTAGAAGTGGACGAAAAGTCTGTTGTAGTCAAAGCTAGTTGAAACGGGCTCTGTGGACTGAAGAAATTGGGATTTGGGCTCGATTTTCCAGCCCAAAACATGGCTCCTCAGCCCATGCACGAAAATGTGGATCTGGTCTCCTCCATTTCCACACACAAGACTTAGCTCTTAAGCATATAGATAGATTAGGTAGAAAGTAGCCATTAAAGCTTAGTTCTAGATCTAGTTTTAGATTAATTAATTAGTTGTTATTTTTGTTTTAATTTTAGTATTGAATGATAGTTATTTATCTGCTAGATCAATAAAATAATTACTTCTTGATAATCTAGTTTCAATTTTCATTAATTATTAGCTTTAATTCTCAGATTCATTTAATTGTCATTATTAGTTTGAATAAATTCTTGCATGAGTAGTTTCCATTTGAGTTTAAATAAGCAAAGTTTCAATCTTTTTATCATGACTTGTTTAATTTCATATGGAAATGATAGCATGATGATTATAGGCTAAACTTTCATTAGAGGGGGTTGAAGAAGCCTTGATGAAGCTTGATTTGTGTTAGCATAGAGTAGTCGTAATTTCCATTCCATTCTAGAAACGATTAGTTCACCATGAGAATGGGTTTGATCGTTCACATGCTAGATGTTAGTTGGTAGATATTACCATGAACAACTAGGGATTAGGAAGAACCAATTGTTCTGCGAAAGCAGTTCCATTCGGATTACGACGATTTGTCGTTAGTAAATTAAGTCGAGTTAAGGTGGAATCAATCCCCCCTAATTCCTTATCATAGATTCAACCCATAGCATTTCGTAGTTGAATCCCATTATCTTGTTAGTATAAATTACATCGTAGTATAATTCCTAAACCTCTCATTGATTTTACTAGGATTGATAAGCTAGAAAACACGAATGCTAAAGAACTAAGAGTGGAACGAATCTTCTATTCCAACTCTATTTCAATAGTATCGAGAGTAGAAATCTTTGATAAGAAGTCTAGCACAAAGTTAAGTTATAGTTTTACTAGCGTTTAGAGTTTTCGTAGCTTTATTCATTAGTAAAACTATCATTTAACTTTTATCATCTTGAGTATCTGACTTTAAACGACTCATTTTTCGTTGCATTCATTACTAAAAAAAGGGCGTTTTATGACAATTTTTAGCTGTCATGAAATACATATCATGACACTTTCTAATTGAAAATCTAGCCGTCATTACTGAGGGTGTCATAAAAAGTCAACCAAAACCGTCATTAAATTTATGACGGTTCATAGAAAGATGTCTTAGAAGGTCCTCCCATTATGACATATATTAGTCTTTAAAATGTCATAGTAGGTAAGTTTTATTATGACACCTCATATATAACCGTCATTAATTATAGTTAGAACCGTCAAGAAATTAACAATATTTTCTAACAGTTCACGTCATAACCATCATGAAATGCCAATTGACTAATGTGGAACCGTCATGAAATGTCCATTGACTACTGTTGAACTGTCATGAAATGCCCATTGACTATTGTAGAACCGTCATGAAATGCCTATCAACTACTACAAAACCGTCATTTTATGGAAGAAAAATACGTCAACAAATAATTTACACTGTGACAGTTCGTCTACAACCGTCATCTTTTTTTTTTTTAATTATTTTTTTAATTTATATTATATATATTATTATTATATTTTTCCTGTAAAAAATACTGCATAATAACCTGTAATTCAATTCCTACCTAATAACCTGTAATTCAAATACTGCATAATAACCTGTAATTCAATTCCTACCTAATAACCTGTAATTCAATTCCTAATCTGTAAACTTATTTCGACAATAAAACAGCTATAAAATTCTCAAAAATAAAATTAAAACATCCACAATAACTGCAACCCATATATTTTCAAACCATTCAGAAACACTTATTCTTTACATCAATTTATCATTTATCCAACATCACTGAAAAATGCTAGATACATTTATTTGATAGCACATTCAACCAAACTAAAAGTCATTCTAATAAACTCCATCATCAACAAATTAAATATTATCCATCGATCGATCGAACGTTGTCAAACCTAAGAAACAAATAAAGTAAAGAAATATTATTAGTAAATTTGCCACTGACCAAAAGCAGACTATTTCATATAAGCATGACGATAACAATGCGATGGGACCTAGTTCTCACAACGGAAGTAAAAATAAATGAAAATACCTACAATGCAAATGGGGTGTGATTCAAGATATACACTACTACATTTAAAGTCATCCCATACCTCAAAAAGTAGCAAACAAAATAAAACAAAATACTATTATTATGCAATACATACTCATACCTTTGGCTTGGCGATATAAATCGTTCGATAAAGTCAATAAACTCCCATACAATTTCAATAAGCTCAGCATTGGTATAGGTGATAGTGTTGGCCAGCTCCATTAGCTACACGAGTACGTCAAGTCAACAAAAAATTTAATATATATGATATACGTTTACAAGAAAAAATTACATAGATATTTTAGAATATATTAACAAGAAAGACTTGCTAACCTTTGTCTTAATTGATTGACTAGGATCCATCATAAAATGTCTCATGAACCGCAAGACATAATATCCACACTCGTATCCTCCCGGGTTGAATTGGGCACTACACTAAAACATAAACAAATTGTCAAAACACATTCAATACACTAAGTAAATCTTTCACATTCAAATATTGTATATTTACCTTGACATAGTCCCTCTGGTTCCACTCTTTTTCCTTCACTTAATGCTAATGTCTTCATCCCACTAAAAACAAACTTTACAATTAAGTTACAAGTTGTTTGCATATATGACATACAAAATAAAAATAAGATTAATCAACTCACGTGTTCACCATGCATCTTAGTTTTATATCAGGGACACCTCCAGTTGAATCAAGAAAATATACTTTTTTTGCACTTACGTCAATAATTACCAAAACCCAATGGATCCTATACAACCATATATAGGAGTTAAGAAAGTACAATAAATAAAAATAAAATGAGAATGCATATATATTAAATAACATGACCAACAAGCATACCCCGAATTGTACGGAAGAAAAATAATTTGGTCTCCTTGTCTTGCCATTAATCTATTTGAGACCAGACGATTCATCTCTTTTTTGTCTGCATACAAGTTGAAATCGCCAGGATAACAGAATCCAAACCTCTGTCGAGAACTTTCGTATTTCTCATACAAATATCTAAAAGTAAAGTATACTACCATTAGTACGACATGTACGCATAAATTAAACAACTCATCTCTTAAAAATAAAATCCAAGATTCCACTCACCGGATATATACTACAATGCAATTGGCATTCAACATTTGCTTATGACAAATATCCATTATTTCATCTTTTGCAATATAAAACTGCAGTTCACGCTCAAAAATCCTCATGTCCATTTCACTTATATGATTTCCCTTCATTATATTGCCGACCAAAACCATAAAATTCTTCAAATATAATTTCGTCATGCTCATCCGCAATCGACCTCATTTTTCTATAAAAATAAATAAATAAACAATGAATAATAAATACAAATAGGTGCTAATTTATATAAATATTGATAGAAAAATATAATAAGAGAACGTTTTACCTTATTATCAAGTATGACAAAGTCACGAGGCCAAGCCACGTGGTACCCGATCGCACCACCTACCCCGGTAATGTCATCATCGGGGAATTGGTCTTGGTAGAAGAGCAATCGCTGAAATTGCACGTATTATTTGTACACCATTACATAGCCTTCACCCATTCTATCATTATGGATCTTGTCATCCGGTCCAAATCCCTCAATTATACAAGCATCAGCAACAACATTGCTTTTGGACCCCAAAGCAAGTTTACACTTTAAAACAACCACAAACATTAAAATAATTATAAATTAAAAATTCTAGTGAGTACCATGATTAATGATTTTAAAAATTAGAGATTTTACCTTCTCATTTCCTGATTTAGGTTTAGAGATTGGCATAACACTTTTGGCTTTATTAGCACCATTATCATTGCCTTTTGATCTGGCTTTAGCACCATTATCACTGTCTTTTGATCCCACAGCCTAACAAACATTATAAGGACAATTTTAATAGATATTTGTAAACTATATATAACTATCACTTTTAGTTAATATCAAAATGACAAGTACCTGCTTGTTTCCTAACATAGGTTTTGAGATAGCCAAATTGTCAAATACCACAAAGTCACTTGGCCAAGCCACGTGGTAGCCAACTGCACCTCCTATGGTGGTAATATCATCATCCGGAATCGGTCTTTGCAGAAGAGAATTTGCCAAAATTGCACGTATGATTTGTACGCATTACATAGCCTTCCCCATTTTAACATTATGGATATTGTCATCGGTCCCAACCCCTCAATTAGACTAGCATCCCAACAATATTGCTTTTGGACCCCAAAGCCGACTTACACTTTTGAAACAACAAAACAATTGAGTATAACATTATTGGTAGCACTACACCATAACACTTAATTTGCAACATATAGTAAAATTGATTGCTAACACTTATTCATCCGTTATAATGTTTGTCACACAAGTTTTATGTTAGAAATATTACCAACCGTTACCTATTTTGTAGGCAAATACTTGATTTATTTCCTAACACATACCCAATATTATGTGATGGATAAATAAAGAAAAAAAAAAAAAAAAAAAAAAAAAAAAAAAAAAAATTGAAAACAAATGAAAATGGGTGAAAACATTTGGGGTGATGTTTTTCATTCTCGCTCATCTCGCAGAGACCCTCAATAACACCATGACTCTTGTACTTTCACTATTATTGCATAGGAACTAGGACGGATAAGAGTACGGTAAGCTAAGCTATTGTCATTTTTTTCCATCTTTTAAAGCTATTGTATTTTGATAATGACACACCATTATGCTTGTTTCCTATCTATAATTAAGTTAAAAATTCCTTGAAGATAAATTATAAACCCCCCCTTTTTTTTTTTTTTTGTACCTACCCCTTAACTTTCTGTAAAGTGTCTATATAAGTATTTAGAATATTGTGCTACTAACTATTTGCAAGTATGTTTCAAGAGCATATATTTGCAAATCCACCTGCATCCTAGTGTTAGTAGCGTAGGAGGTAATACGTTACTCCCATACTTGCCTGTGAATATTGTGTATTTTAATCTGTTCTATTAATATTAACTAATATCTTTCTAAGCCACAAATAAAGCCTTTGGCACGTGAGCTCTATTGATACTTTTGTGAACTGCTCAAGTAGGTTTGGTGGCTAATTTGATGAATATTCTAGTGTATACTTTTAAGTTTCTTAAGACACCGCGTGTACAAGTTGATCCCGGTACACATTTGTGGTTTCAAAGAAGTCATGCACACTAACCATATCACATCATGTGCTCTCTCTCTCTCGATTATAGAAACTCCGGATGGGAACAATAGTACACTATTCATCACTTGGGTAAAACCCTATGTAAGAGTATCCGAGCTATACTAACGGTTCCAACCGGATAAACTCATTTATGTCGAGGGTTGACATCATGAAAAAAAAGTTGTGTCATACCAATGAAAAGCGTAACTGTTTACAAGGCTCACACTCCATACTCCTAACGACAGAATAGATATTGGCATATCACTTTTGAGTTTATCACCATTGTAAAACATTTACCTTCCTATGCCTCTCTAACTCATTAGTAAAAAAACTATTACCCCGCTTTGCGCCCGACTTATGTTGAAAGACTGCCACTTTGCTATTAAGTTTAGCAACACTACTGTTCTTCAAGCCCACATCCTAAGAGACATAACAATGAATTTAAAATCAACAATCTTTTAAGTAACATTTAAAGATTGCACGTTAAATAACATATACCTGCTCATTTCCTAATTTTTGTTTAGAGACTGCCTCATCGCTTTTAGATTTAGCACCACTAATTGCCTACACACATATTGAACAAGTTAATTCAAAACTGAAAAAATATTTACATTGAGTAGCCATTTATTTAAAGTAATACCTTTCTCGACTTCTTTCTCGAATTCACACCCAATGCTCTCTCAAGACATTTATTAATTGTCTTGTTGTTAGTGCCAGAAGATAATACATCATCATTTGGACTTTCCATTCGCTTTTTACTATTATTCTTGGAACCATTGGAGGCAACTTTCTCTATGTGTTGCGAGCTAATCACTCCTTGTAAGGTCTCCAACTCTCTCACTCTTTCCTTTAATGCCTGGTTTTCTTCTTCTTTCTTACGGATCGTGGACTCCATCTCTGCTCTATGTGCTTTTGATCCCCGTTTAGGGAGATTAAAGTAAGTAGTTGGAGTGACATATTTCCCTCCTGCTCTAACCCTGCCACAATGTTCTGGAGTCCCCAATGCCTTCATAAGAACATCATCGCTTCCTTGGGTTACTAACTTCCCTTCAGCCTCTTCCTTTTTTAGTTGTTCCTGCGAAAACATTCTCTCTTGTTAAGCAAGGTAGATCATACATTTACTGAGAAAGAAAATATCAACCCATCATTCTCAATGTGTGTTTTCTTAGTGAGTGTAGCTAACTGGTGGACTGGCCATGCCTAATTGGGACGGTTGACGGCTTGTCATGGGCTGACTGGTGGACTGCCAATGCTTTTTTGACCTGTTAAGTATTGCGGGTGGACATGAATGGTATGGACATGGTCTGTTGAAGCTTGATATTGATTTGTAAAGGACTGAACAGGGTCTGACATGGGCTGGAAGACTGAACAGGGTCCGACATGGGCTAGGAGACTGAACAAGGTCTGACATGGGCTAGAGAACAGCCCGTGGGGTCTTGAACATATTCTGACATGGGCTGGAATATAATAGTAGTTAGTCCTTTAGTTTGTTTGGAGTGAAAGCAGCCTTTATAATACATCAACTTCAATACTTGGCTGTCCAGTAATGAGGCCAACTATGAGAATCTAATAACTGGTTTTACAAGATTATATAAGTATTGACTATGGAGTTATTGGTTTTTGAGACAGACAAATTATAATTCATGCCTAATTGCCCATATTTATCTATACTGCGTACAGACAATACAGTAGTCACAGTGTGGCTTACATGCATCATTATATTCTTAAACCTCTGCGTTCTATGCCTTGAGGAAAGCTTGTGTTGAAAATTAGTAAATGCCTACAACTTCCACAGGTATGTGATTTACTAGCCTACAGCCAGAAACTTAATTGGTGGAAATTCTTTAACTTTCATCACACATGTTCCAATAATAGGCGCAAAAATTTTCCACCTCATGTAACATTGCTTCACCAATATCATTTCCCCAGAGAAAATCCATAGAATGGTACCATATGCATGAGTTACATAAAGTTGGGTGATCTAGAAATATATTAGTTGGTTTTAAGATTTTATTGAAGCCCTTTTTGGTACAGGCTCACAAATGATCAATTAAATCAACTGATCTAGTGAAAAACTAAGAATTAACTGACTCACCTGCTTTCGAGGACTAAAGAGGTATATACAAATTAAACTACTATTACCGTACTTAAAGTTCATATACACTAGACAGTACTCTTCTAGTGTACTTAAAGGTCTTTAAGCTTTCACCCCAATGGCTACAGAACTCTTCTTCCTAGCACCTACCAGGGGGTAGCGACTGTTTATTAAAAACACAGGACTCTGCCAGTGGGAGTGTGGATCTCCGGGTTTTGGAAACACACAAAAGAAAATTCTATATAATGGATGGGCTTAATTTTTCATTTATATAAACATCGTTCCTTTTCCATTGGTACCAGTTAAGGAGAGGCACACAGTGACTCCACCGACAGGAGCAACAGTGGCGGCATGGGCGGGAAGACTGAACAAGGTCTGACATGAACTAGAACATTAGTACTTTAGTCTATTACCCGTGCTAGCATAGCTCAAAACTTACAATTTTTTCTGCCACCTTCCTTATATCATCGTTAAAGTATTCGCCACTCTTGTTCTGCCGAGCTAAAAGCCACAAGCCTGCTCTATCATCCTCATCAAACGATTCTCCCAACTCTTCTTGCTATAATGAGATATACAAAAAAAAAAATCAATTTAGTTATGAAGTATTTGATATGGTTTACTATATACATTAAGATTTTAAAAAGTTGTACAAGTCCTCACCATCTTATCTATCAAGCCAGCATATCCAAGCCTGCTAACTCGGTGATTATACTTACCCTTTGCCCTTCGTGCAGATTGTAACTTACTCTTCTCCTATAATAGATAAAAAATTATTAATTTAAATAGAACAATATACCTATTTAAATGTCTCACACATACACGGAACTCTTCGTTAATCTCGATTTCACAAATGCATCCGGCTTTTTTAATTAGCTTATACTTTGCAGGTGGTTTTGAGAGTGCCTCGGGATCATCTTTAAATGGAATAATATATTTGACAGTCAGCATATTCTTGAAGGTCCTCCATCTAACTCCAAACGATTTCAAACTGACTTCCTATACGATATCTATATCGAATCTTATCGGGTCACATAATAGTTTTAATAAATAAACCGAATCCAAGTTACAAGCAAGATAAGAAACAACAGGAAAATAAAAATTCAAAATTCAAAATTCAAAATAAATTACCAGTATGCTAGCCCATAATATATATATAAACACCTAGTAATAGCAAATGCACACCAAGCAAATTGTATTTCTTGTAAATAAGTTTCGGAATCAAAAAGAGAACACTGGTGGTGTCATAACCTAATAATATTGTATTGCCAAGTGTTTCTGTTTTGCTGTATAACTGGAGCCATCAAATGCTACTATTCGAATTTCAGGTTGTTTCTCTCCTTATGATGAATGCAAGGTTTCTGACAAGCTAAGCGCTCAAATCTTTCAAGGCGTCTGGCGTTTGTCATGGGTTGTCACTATGATCAGATTGACTCGCAACATACCAAAGAAGCTCACCGATGCCAACCTCTATTCCAAAGACTATTGACTCTGTAGACCACAACATTAAGCCAACTACCCCACGCGGTTACGGACCTACCATATCCGCCGCTAAATACATATGCGTCATGAAGCGCATGGGTGACTGGAAGAGAAGGTCACCGTTTCGAAAAAAAACCAGCTACAATGCAATGCCGAGAAAGAGGAAATCTTTGAATCTTTGGCGTGAAACGTGTCGATGCCCTAGAACAAGAACTCATGGCAACCAAACTGGTAATTTTATAGACTCATGGTTTTTGAATTTGAAATACTAACACCTGCTCTACTCTTCTTGATTGCTAGAACTCATTGTATGTATTTGGCCCAAGGTAACAGCTACTAGCAAGTGGCACATTCAAGGAAAAACGTCAGAATGCTTTTTATTACACCGATTATTCTTGTTTTTCGCAGGCTCTGGAGGATGCCCTTGTCCGTGAGAAGGAACTTGAAGCCTATGTAGATAAAAAGAAGAAGAAGAAGAACAACAAGTTGAAGAAACTTTTGGTATGTATGATAGCAAGTTCAATGCTTAGTGATTGTGTAACATGTCATCTCACTTAACGGTTTTTCCCCCTTACACTTCCTTCTTTTTCTGTAATTGTAGAATCATTTCCGATGGTGAAGGGCTAGGTGACATGGTTGGATTCTCAGAATAGCGAGGTCTAAATTCAGGAAACTTGTGACTTGAGTGATTTCAGCTCTTGAGAGCCAAAATCACGCTGTAACACACTTCATTCAAGGAAAACCTTATGTAAATGTTTTGGTAAAACACACTTCATTCAAGGAAAACCTTATGTAAATGTTTTTTGTGCAAATTCTTTTCAACAGAATACCCTGTATCAAAGTAGCTAACAGCAAAGGATCCCAAGTACCATAATACTAAGGAGTGCCTCACGGTTCTGACTCCCCAATTGTATTGGTCAACAACAAGATCGCTAGTTCAAGTGAAATAGTCCGTGGAGCGTAAGAGCGTGCCTCACGGTTACTTCTTTTGGTGCTACATTAACACTGAGTTAACATAGTATCTCATATTTCTATAATTGTAAGATATTTGAAAGTGACTATGAACTATAGTTGTATTTTCAAGGGTATCCTGCTGTATTTGAAATCTGAGATGTAACCTGCCTATAATATCCTCATTAAAAGTTGTAGTAAGACTATTTGTCTAATGGATCTGACATAGAGTCCCACACAATGTCCACGATTGGGTAGATATAGAAATTGGGTGGTGTTCTTTGTATCTTGGGGGGAGGTTCAAGAAACAGATTGTAATTCCGACTCAACCATGTTGTCGAGGAAATGATATGATAACGGAGAATGGTGAAGAAACACGTGCCGTGGACATACCACTATGGAGGAAACCAACTCCGGCTAGGTTGTAAGTAATTTGCAATGGCTAAGCTACGCTTATTAAGGTAGGCCGCCTTACAATGGGAAGTCAAGACACATGAGTCTTCGACAATACTCGTTATTAAGGTATGCATACGAAAAGTAGATATAATGTGTTTTTCAACCCATGTACATTAGTCATTTGATGTTTTATTGAGATGTACGTGTTATTCAGTGTTGCATTTTAATGGACTATACAAGTTCCTTTGGTACTTTATTGTTATCCTTTTTTATGGATATATTTTTAAGCAAAGCCCTCAGATTTGCATAATTTGTTTTGTATGATTCACTACGTATAGTGAAAGCATAGGATTAAGAACTCCTACTATAGTTTCATCTGGATCCTTTAGACTTTCTGCCAATGAATAACACGAGAACCGACCATGACATTTAGAAGGTTGTGTTGTCTCCTACTGCTTATGGAAAAAAACAAAATTCAAGAGTTTTAAAAGACGACAGAACTCGAGTTTCAAGAACTAATTTGTGTAAATGTTTCTCTTAAATTCATTTCGTGTAGCTATTATTCTCAGTTTACGTCTTAACCCATTCTTTTTTTTTGGCTCATGGGTTTAACGCCTATGGTTTTGGGCTGCAAGACTTGGCATTCTCGCTACAGTTTGAAGTCAAGCACTCCAGTACCGTTTGTCAAAGTTTGGTGGGCAAACAGAGGAGTGCCCTGCACATAAGTCAATCTAGAATAGAACTAAGAGTCTGCTGCATATAATAAGCTCTAATCTTTTAGGTTCCATATATATATTACATAGGTTTTACGTTAAAATCACGGATGGTGGTCAGTCATATCATATTGCTATATATATATATAGAGTTGTTATTACTTCTTTTAGTTCTTAGTACTTTCATGCTAATTTATAAGCGTTTAACGTTTTTGCAGTTTTCGTGAATGGGAAATTTTGCAAGGACCCAAAGCTTGCTCTGACCAATGATTTCTTTTTTGGGCTTCATATGCCGGGAACACATCGAACCAACTTGGTTCAGCGATCACTCTAGCAAATGTGGCTCAAATACCGGACTTAACACTCTAGGCATCTCTTTGGCTCGTGTTGACTTTGCACCCTATGGTCTAACCCTCGCCGCGATCACGCACCCTCGAGTGGCGAGATCGTAGTAGTCGTGGAGGGTACACTTTATGTCGGATTTGTCACATCAATCCGGATAATCGTTTCATCACCAAAGTACTTTATCGAGGTGATGTGTTTGTGATCCCCGTAGGCCTTATTCACTTCGAGTTCAACACGGTAACACTCAAGCAATTTATTGCGTTTGTTGGTATAAGCAGCGGAACCCTGGTGTGATTACTATTGCCAACAACATCTTTGGATCAATCCGCCTATCTCCGATGATGTTCTTTGCCAAAGCGTTCGGCTTGACAAGAATGTGGTTGATAATCTTCAAGCTAAATTCGGGATGGACATTGCCTAGAACTGCTTGAAAAATACTACTGCTGCTTGTTTGTATGTACTACTTGCCATATAGTCCGTGATTGGCTATAGAAATAAGAAAGGATCCCAAGTACCATAATACTATAGTTCTTTGAGAAGACTTTCAAGAAAGGGGATACGGTGATATACACGGTTGGAAAAGATCCCAATACGATAATACTATAGTTCTTTGAGATCGGCGTGCCTCTGTTCTGACTCCCCTAATTGTATTGGTCAACAACAAGACCGCTAGTTCAAGTGAAATAGTAGCTACACTTCACTTCATGATAGCTGCAGAGCTGTTCTTGTTGGGGAGAAGACTTTCGATAAGGGTCTAATTCAATCAGTATTCGAACTTAATGATGGATCGGGTGTGGTAGTCCTTTGTTGGGAAGTATGTAACGCCAAATCATATGGACATCAATGGAAATGGAATAGAACCAGATTATCGTATCCCATTTGGGGCCGAAGTTGCAAAACATTTATTGCAGTGCCATACCGAAGGAATGGATCATCCGGGTTTTCTGACTAGTTTCCCGGTGAGATAATGGTTTGAGGATTATGAGAAACAATGGCTATCTCCCCATTATTTTCCCTCGAAGGGGACCAAGATGTAGTGATGGGATTGAACTTGGTCAGTTACTGATTCTTCCTACTCATGTTGCAATAAGTGCCCATCATCCATTTTAGGGCAAAGAAGCAACAAAAATACCGATTTTAAGAAAGAAAGAAACATTTATCAGACTAACAACTGATGCAACAAAACTGCAAAAGGGAACTGTGTAGACAGACAAGATATGAAGATAGGCTCTGTTGACTAATTGGCTGGGTTTGAAAATGTATAACAAGCTTCTTTTTACCTGTTTGTCATTAGGCTTGGAATTCTACAATTATAGAAGATGTTATTATCTCTAATTATCTCTCTAGAATGAATTGTAATACAACAAATATTTGTATTTCAAGTATAATGAAAGCTAAAAAATTTGTTTGAATAATACGGCATAGATGAAGTCTACTCATGAAATAAGTAAAGCTCCAAATGGAAAACAGAAAAAGTGACTAATAGAAATAACTAAATACAAGATTCATCGGGAAGGCTTAAAAAAATCTTGATCAATTGACAACTTATAGAGAATCTTACAATAAAAAATCGCGAGAAACAAAAAGAGAAAAAAAAACAAAATGACTAGGTTTTAGATGATTCATTCTCAACCCATATTCCCTCACAGTCTTCACGTGTGTAAGCTAACCGAGATTCATCAATCAAATCAAAAGAATCAGCACTTGGAAATACTTCGGAATGAACCTTGTCTCCTATGTCCCCATCAAACACGTCATTACCAATATCGCCAACATTATAACATCTTTTAGGAGCTGCCAGAGCAACTGACCACTTAGGATCAAGTTGGTCAGGAACAAAAAAGACTTGCTTGGCTTGAGAAGCTAAGATAAACGAATCAGATTTATGCCCAACTCTACCAAGATCAACTAATGTGAAACCCAAATCATCTCTCTTGATACCATTCCTACTCTCAACCCAATCACACCTGAACACTGGAACGTGAAAATTAAAATAATCAAGCAGCCATATTTCAACAATAACTCCATAAAAGGACATATCAGAAAAGGCTGGTTTCTTATCCTTCGCACTTGCAACTTGCATTGATGCGGCGACCAAGCTCACACCACTGTTTTGAGTGACACGTGAAGCATCCCAATTTTTGTGGAAAACCGATAACCATTGATGATATAGCTCTCATAATTTAATACATGCATCCGAAGGCCCTTGAGATATCCACATCAAGGTATCCGAGACTTTGTTATTGGTGATCGTCGCTCTTGTGAAACTGTGTTCTTATAAGAGTTAGTAATGATTAAATGGAGTTTCTGAAGAAATGGTACTTTAGAATTGCTTAATTGTACCCTTTCTTTAAGCCAATCACTAAAGGTAGGATTGTGTTCTTCTTGTAACCATGTTGGTTTCTTTGACTGACGGGGGTGGATTTTCTTCAGGTAGTCCATGTGCTCCCTATTTAGTTACCGAAAGCAATCTCACATTTAGCTATAGGAATTCTAAACCAATGGAAGAATGGAAGTAAACTATCAACATATTTTACCCTATGTAAGGCTCAACAACTCCTGTGTTGTGCAACACATAAAGATGCGCTTGCTCCAAGGCAGTACTATCAACTTTAGCAGCAGAACCCCCTACAGGGGTAACTCCGTCCACCAGCATATCATCAGGAGTGATTTTACAATTGGGAGGAACCCCAATTGCATCCAAGTCAGATAAGAATTCACTGCAAAACTCAATTGCTTCCTCTGCAATATAATTTTCAACAATGCAACCTTCTGGACGATTACGGTTTCGTACATAACCCTTCAGCACCACCATGTACCTAAGACATTTCAATGGGAAAGTATTTTTCCAGCATACATACGGTGACAACAACATCCCTTTGAATTTGACTCAACTGCTGCACATCTATTACTTTTGCACAAAGTGCACTGAAGAAGAAGCACAACCTGACAATTGCATATCTCACATGCTTTGGCAAGACAGATCGTATTGCCACAGGAAGCAACTGCTGCATCAAAACGTGGCAATCGTGCGACTTCAGCCCTTGCAATTTTAGATCATCCATTGAAACACGGGCTTGAAATTAGAAGAGTATCCTTCGGGGACTTTCAGCTCATGCAATGTTTGGCAAACTCTTCTTTTTCATCCCTAGATAATGTAAAACAATTTGGGGGTAGGAAAGTTTTACTTTTACCTATCTTTGGTGCCAACTCCGCCCTTCCCATCTCCTCAAGATCAAGGCGACCGTTAACGGTATCCTTTGTTTTGAAAGGAATGTTAAGCAATGTACCAATAATCTTTGTCACAAACATTCTTCTCAATATGCATGACATCCAAGTTGTGTCTAACAGGCAAATACTCCCAATAGTCAGTTCAAAAATATTGACGACTTTTTTTCCAACATTTCAAAATATCATCGACTCCATTATCAACCCTTGGCGATGTGGTTGACATCTTTGCCTTTTTTCTCGCACCACAATAAGCTTCCTTTTACCCATTGACTTCTTCAATTTTTCGTTTCCTAACTTCTTTCCGCCCTTTTGGTTTTGCTAAATTCTTCACAGTTACATTCTTAACTTTTTCCCCAAGAAATATTAAGCGGTTTAACCTTTTCTTTTACTTTCTCACGGTTAATGGTTACGGTTGTGATCGAAACTCTTGTTTACCGTTAAACATCTTCTTACGCTTTCGTAAGGGTGGTTCTTTGGGAGGAATCTTCTGGTGGACATGTATACAATCTTCTTAGAATGCTTGATCCGGCGAAGGTGTATTCTCACCGCATATTGGACAAGCATAATATCCTTTAACGCAACAGCCAGATAGGTTACCAAGTGCGGGAAAATCATTTATTGTCCACATTAGCACAGCTCTCAATGTAAAGGATTCATGTTGGTAAGCATCATAAGCATCGACCCCAGTATTCCATAAAATTTTTAAGTCGTCAATCAAGGGCCTCAAGTACACATCAATATCGTTCCCTGGTTGTCGTGGACCTGATATCAACAATGTAAGCATCATAAACTTTCTCTTCATGCACAACCATGGTGGAAGGTTGTAAGTGATCAACATAACTGGCCAACAACTATACCTACTACTCATAGAACCGTGTGGATTGACACCATCTGCAGAGAGTGCTAGACGCAGATTTCGTGAATCTGCTGCAAACTCTGGCCACATGCAATCTACAGTCTTCCATGCTGGGGAATCTGCTGGGTGACGCAATTTGTCATCAACTTCTCTTGCATCAGCATGCCATGTCAAATCCTTTGCTGTTTGCACAGACTGAAACATCTTTTTGAACCTTGGGATGGGTGGAAAATACCACAAAACTTTTGCAGGCACACCTTTACTTGTCTCGGTCATATTTTTATTCTCCTTATACCTTGACGCTCCACAAGTAGGACACACAGTAAGATCCTTATACGTGTCACCTCTGTACAGGATGCAGTCGTTAGGACATGCATGTATCTTTTCATACTTCATTCCATAGACGGACAATGTCTTCTTGACCTTATTGGTGAGGGCGGTAGTAAATGACCTTCCGGAAGCGCCTCTCCAAACAATTTCAGTAACTCTGAAAAAGTCTTGTCTGACCACCCACCTTTGGCTTTTAGATTGAATAGTTTAACCACCATTGATAACTTGGTAAACTTTGTACACCCTTCATATAATGGTTTCTCAGCATCTTGGAGCAATTGTTCAAACTCTACAGGATCACCGGTGAATTGGTCACGTCCAGCATCTAGCAAGTTTTTTGTACTTGCTGCATCTTCTGGAGTTTCCATATTGTGATAATCTTGATGGTCTCCATTTCCATCGACACTAGAAGGGGCTGCATTATGACTTTTCTCCCCGTGATATATCCAGCTAGTATAGTGTTGGTCGATACCAGATTCAAAAAGGTGGTTTCTAACCTCCTTTTGAGTAAACTCACAAAGATTCACACAGTGTTTGCATGGACATCTTATGAGAATGGTCTCACTCTCTGTTGGATTTGCAAACAGAAGAAAATTCTTAACCCCAACAATATATTCATCTGTTAGCCTATCCTTGGACATCCACATTTTGTCCATTTCGAATAAAGTATAACACAAAAATCCACGAAAACACCCAAATTTTGCACTTTTTAGTTAAGAAAATAAAAATAAAAATAATCGTTTCAAGATCATTAAATCTATTAGTGATTTTATTCTTCTCTATTACTATGTATTCTCATAGGCACCATAAAAGTGCTCTAATTTTTGTATCACTACTACTTTCCAGTAGACATTTGCAGTGGAGCAAATTAATTTACTTACTAACAATCTCAATTTGATTACTAGTTCACTGTAAGTCCGTAACACACTGTTCACACTTCTTCTATATATAAAAGGAGACACTGCTCTATGACTCTCTCTCTCTCTCATTTTTCACGCAATGGCGTACTCCCTCTAAATGGATTGTTTGACTGCTAAACAAATTATCATTCCAACATATTATTATAATCATTATCTCTAAATGGCGTTTCAACTTAATAGACTCTTTGTATTCGGGTTCTTTACCGGTAAGTTTTCTACTTCATCTCGTTTACAAATCATGGTAATAATTATTTCTTCTAACTTTTCACACTCTAATTCTATTCATTTTATTATTATTATTATTATTATTATTATTATTATTATTATTATTTACACTTAGAGAATTGCTAGCGTCTTCCCCTTTTAAGGGGTAGGACCATCCTACCTCTATATCTGACAAAAGAACTTACTTGTTGACCATTTCTAGAGGTTCCTCTTTTATTAAAACTAAATGAAGTAAAGACCAAAAATCAAGAAGTGAGTTGACTCACTACCTTCTCATCCAAACTAAAAACAGACCGACCCTCACTGAAAGTCCCACTAGAACTGGTCTAGTGATGAACATATCATACCCCTGAATTCCGTCATAACGTTCTCTTATATTTTGTACGGGATCTGGTCTGGAGCACTCACTTTCTTTGTTCCATCCCATCATGGTTCCACACTTCCACTATGACCACAATACAAGATATAACTACTTGTGTGATTTGTTCAAATTTCAAATGCTTTAGTGGATTGCTTATGTTGTAAAGAACCTTTCTTGGAAGATTTATGAATTTAAAGAGGAACAGATTTGGAAAGCAACTTTGCCACAAGATATGTTGATAATTGTTCATAACTAACCAAGAGAAAATGACTTAATCAATTTTAAGAAGACCAACTCAAACATCAAAAGAAATTACATAGCCTGTGTCTCTGGAATTCTCTTCTATTTCCCTTTTTCTTGTTTCTTGTTTTTAATTGGACTCACAACCCACTTTAAAAAAATGATTTTAAAGAAAGCAGCTCAAAACATTTACTGGTCACCTTTTCTTGTTTTAATTAGAGGTAGGATGGTCCTACCCTTAAAGGGGGTGAGGGCGCTAGCAATTCTCTTACACTTATTTGTGGTTTTGCTCTCGCCTGATCCAATCTGAGGACAATTGCAGAATTATTCAGGGGAGTTGTTTACAATATTCTCCATTCAGTAATAGTGTTAACTATAGTAAATGTAGTTAGCACCTTAAGTTTAGAAAAGAAGGGGCACTTGTATAATTCACTTGTGAAAACATCAATTCGGAGGAAACCCGTTTCTCTTTCAGCCACCCGAAACTTCGTTAACCTCTCATAAAGGTAGGACTCTATCACAGTTACCTAGGCACGGGATCTCGAGTGGGGATCGGACTTCAGATTCGATTTCTTGATTTGCTTAAGACATCAAAAGTGATGATGACAAAGTGGCTTCTATGTTAGCTCATTCTACCTATAGTTCTTACAAGAAGGCCTTGACTACTTCAACAACAAGAACTGTCTCCCTCAACAGTAAATACAACCCTCATATCGGTCAATAACGCCCTACTACCGAAACTACAAGGCCTATCTTCTACCTTTAACGCCCTCAAACAAGGCAAAACAGACCAGTCTTTTATCACATGTGGAGCGGGTTTAGAATGGAATGATCGATCGGAGGGAGAATGACAAGTCGTAGTCGACTTCAGGTTACCTTCTGACTACTTACCCCGGCGTTGCTTCCCTTTTCTGCTTTCCCCTATAGCTACCTTTCACCGAATAGCTCTTGCAAGCCAACTAAAACTAATGCGATGTGCGCCGATCTCGATCCGCTAGTTCCACCATATTTTCATTGATCATCACCGAGGAGGAGAGAAAGCATTAGATGCGGCGGAAAATCTTGTATGATCACAACATATACTCGTCTAGAGAGTACCGTGAGATTCAATTTTGGTTCGAAAGAATGTATCGGTAGGAGGTTCTTTTCAGATTAAACCGACCAAGTTAAATGATAGTAATGGAGTGAAGAGTGCTCTTTTGCTAACTTTGGTTAGTATATTTCGTAAGCCGGCAAAGGCATTTATTGTTGTAGCAGAGCAGTTCTAATGGGCACGCGTTGCGGGGTCGAGTCAAAAAAAGAGTGCTTCGGATGCTACTACCAAATCGGTCGCGAGAAAAAAATTAATGTGGCAAAGCCCAAAGATGGAGAGAAGGAGGCTAAGGTGGAAGTAGCCATTTCGACTCGGCTAAGGGTAGTGGCAATATAAAAAAGACCAAGCTTAGGGGAAAAAGAAGTAGGTGGCAAATAAGAATAAACTAAAAAAACTTTCGGTACTCTTTTGTTTCTTCCGGTGATGCTAAGATTAGTGGTTTTAAACAAGTGAAGAAGCCCAACCTGACCAAACTTGCTACCCCCACAGGTGATGCAAAGGTTAATGGTTCTAAACAAGCTTTTAACTCAGAGAAGGCTAGTGTGACCAAAATTGATGGCCAATCTGTTCAGGCTTCAGAAGTAAGTATGAGTGTTAACAGTGTAATTTTTGATGACACATTTCTTACTACTTGATCTGATATATATATACACACACAAATGCGGAAGAATATAAGTTCAAATCAAATTCAATAAGGAGAACTAAGTTCACTTAAAAATATAATGTTAAAACATCCCTCGGAAACTATGGCATGGTTCAGAAGAGTTTTACAAACAAGAAATCCAGATACGTGTTAAACAACAGAAAATAGCATCAGCAATCCAGAATCCAGTTGAGTTTTATAACAGAAAATAGCATCAGCAATAAGCATCCAGAGTTTTACAACAGAAAATAGCATCAGAGTTTTAAACTCTGATATATATACATCGAGTTTTACAAACAGAAAATAGCATCAGCAATAAGCATCCGGTTGAGTACCCAAAAGAATCGAAGCAATCGAGAATCGGATCGTGTTAAACAAGATTGCAGCCAAAACAAGTTATGTATAGATAATACCTTTAAAAAAATTCCAAACACCCTATTTAATGAAATTTTAAATCAAAACAACATTATAAAACCTTTATAGAATGCTTAACAGATAGCAAAAAAACAAAAGTAAAATCTTACTTGCTAATAAGAAATCACTTCCTTGGCAAAAAGCAGCGACTCCACTCCAAGTTAGACTCTAAGAGAACAACGCTACACGATTATGAAATTCAAGATGAGTTAAAAGATGCAGACATTTAAATTTATATATAATTGAGATACTATGCTAGGGTTTCCAAAGCAAATCCCTATGAATCAGAGTGAAGGGGAATATTTACCTCTTTCGCGCGTTAACCAATCTCTAATCCCAATTTGACAACTTACAATAATAAACTGTTATGGTTTAGGAGAATCCGGGAATTATATTAGAAAGCGCGCGTTGTATATTTGTTGAGCGGGGAAATTCTTTCTCCATATTGATTTTATTACCTTCGGTATTAGATAGGGAATCACAGTTTTGGTTATTTGCGATGTTTGGTTATTGAGTTACCAAAAAAAAAAAGAGTTTGGTTATTACGAATTCGGTATACTCATAGTTGAATTCGAATTTCGAATTTCGAATTTCGAAATTCTCGAATTCGACAAATCAAAATCAAAATTCATTAAATTTCGACCCTATCACATTGAAAATTCGGATATTTCAACTCTTTATTTGGAATTCCGTGTTTTTGAAAAACCGAAATTCCGGGCGGAATTCCGAAGTTTCGTTCGGAATCACGAACTATGGGTATACTATTACTGACTCAAGACTTAACCCAATTATTCATATTCACAGTTCACTTTCGACCCGGTCGGTTATAATGGTTTCGTTTTTAATTGTTCCCAAATGGTTAGACAATTAATTAAACACCGGTTAGTGCCAGAAGGAAAAAGTTATACAATTTTTTAGTTGACGTTTGTGAGAATGAACTCATAAATTAGACACCAAACTTGACACATTAATAAAAACGTCAAAGATATTTATGGCGGCTGGCGTATAGCGATCAACATTAACATCATCGTCATAAAATGAACGATAAGTATACAATTGTTAGTCACTAACTTGACACATTGATAAAAAACGTCATATATATTTATGACGCATGACCTATAACCGTCAACATTTGACATCAAGCGTCATAAAATTAATGGTGAGTTAGAAATAATGACGGGTTATACGGAAGTCGTCAAGGTAGAAAAAAAATAGCCGTCATAGAAAGCCCTTTTTTTAGTAGTGTGTTCTTCCATAAAGAAGTGAGGTTCCTTTGCGTCCTGCTATGCCATGATAATTTGTCAGGCTTCCCGCCATTTATCATCTATTATTGCTAACCTATTAAGAGCCACTTGGTCTGATGGGGTGTAGGGTGCAACCTGATGAGGTTGTATCCTCCACCCTTGCTAAGTCATTGCACGGAAGGATCGAATAATACTATTGGTGGGTCGTACAGTGTCGACCGTATTCCAATCTGTGAAACGTGTACAAAAAACAGGAAAGAAACATAGCATAATACGGGAAACTAGAACAGACATAAGAAGGAACTTATGCCTCATGCTATGGGATCGAGCTAAACTAGACATCAAGGTTCGGGGAAGGTCATGACACATACGTCCCGTGGCTAAAGCAAGGAAAACGCTGCAAGTGGCATCATTCATAGAAGAAAAACGCCATTCTCCTAAAATGTTTAGCATGATCCAAAACATAACAGTTCCTATGTTCATGGACAGGCTACCAAAAGCGACATTATAGTCCCCTTGGTCCTCGATACGGAAAATGCCCGCCCCATACGACTCATGCAAAAACTCATAAGTGTAGACATACATATTATCTACCCAATAACACCATGGGTCTTGTATTTCAGCGGGCATAGCAAGTCCAAGAACAAATGCTAGCAAGAACCTGGTAATTTCCATTGGTTCATTATCAATGTTGATGGAGAACACTTGTTCTCCATCTGGTCTTTCAAAGAAAATGCAGTTATCGTAAAAATAAGATGCTAGTGTTGGAGAATAAAGTGCATCAGGTCTTACCATAAGCGGCTCCCAACCAACGTATGTGATCGCTTCGCGAAACCAAGCACCATAAGTAGTGCTTTGGAACAAATCTTCAAAAGACTGTTCCAGTATCAATATTGGAGATGTCATCTCAAAATTACGCTCTGGAATAGCTGCGAATGATCCGGAAACTACCAGCAGAAAACTAGAATTTTTCAGGTCCACGGAAGTCAGGGCGCGAGTGCGCTCTCTTAGGGCGCGAGTGTGCTTTGAAGAATTGGAATTCCAGTGTTTGAGCACGGGTCGCGCTCACCTTGGGCGCGAGTGCGCTTTGACAAAAAAAACTGAAAAAAATTGCGGAGCTTGAGCGCTCTGTAGAGCGCAAGTCGCGGTCGGAGTTCTTTGAAACTTCGGAAAATGAGACGAAACGTGGGATTCGTGGGAGTGAACGGTGAGTTATGGAGGTTAGGTGTATTGTGAGTTGTGAGTGTAAAATGTATGAAGTTTATATAGGTTTTAAGTTGCTAAAACGGATTGGGAAGTTGCCAAAAGGTTTTTACGGCAGTTTCCGGAAATACCAAAATTTCCAAACCCGAAAAGGGAAACAACTCATTTTCTTGATTCTAAAACAAACCTAGTATCTTTTAGGTTGAATTAATGATAGAATCTACCTATTTAATCGATATTTCATCCTACCATGATACTTATTCATAGATATGCCTAAACGTCTATATTTTCACCTTGACTCCGCAATAAATTCTAAGACGAGGGTCATATAAAAATCATGCTAGAATAGATAAAACCACCCCCAAAAATTTGGAAAGGTGGGATCAATATTAAACAACCACGCATAATGAAAATAACCACATTATATTAAAATTTTCATTCGAAGTACATTTCACTACAAAATTTAAATTACGGAAATAAAACTTACATGAAAATAAATGACAATAATGAAACTACAAATAAAAATAGAGCATCAAACTATACTATCCCTAATCACTCTTGTACTGGTAGTGGAGGGCACACGGTCCAGAGATGGTTCCTGAGCTCCCGATGGGCCAACACCATCCGTCCTTCGGCGACGACGCTCGTGCCTCGATGGTGTGTCCTCAGACGGAGAATCCCCGTGAGGTGGGAATCATGTAAGCATCTCGGCCCGGAACTGGCGTTGAGCTTCTAGCTCGGCCCTCATCTATTCCCACCTCTCATCCTCTCTCTGTGTACGGATCTCGAAGTTATGATGCATCGTTGCCTGTCGAGTCCGGAGGTCTTCGCAGATTGTGTTGAGCGAATGCATGCCACGATGAATCACAGCCATTCGTTCTGCATCTAACCAGCACCTCTCCAAGGCATCCGCATCAAAACACGTCAAGTCGTCCTCATCCTCCGAGGCATTCTCATTTCCCCTATCCTCCTCAGCATTCTCATTTCCCCCATCATACTCCTCGTCCTCTACCTGATCCTCAGGCAACCTCCAAACCCGTTGGACACAGTCCTTATAGATGCGAGGGTTACGGTGTAGGGTGATGTAAGTCCTATCAGTCGCCTGAGCTGCTCTCAACTTCAGCATGATCTTGGTTATCAACACAGGGAGAGGTGCAACAGACTTCCCTACTCCCCTAATCATGCTAAGCAAGAACTCCAAGATGAGAACTTCGTACTACGCTCTGGAGTATCCATAAGATGTGGAGGCAGTTCAGGCTGATGTCGCTGACCTTCTCCTTCCCCAGGACGTTCTGACCAATCCACTGAGCTGCAGCCAGCTGGTTGGTCCTAAGGGATGCCTGGCGAACACAATGCAATCTCGCATTGTAGTTCCCTTCTGTAACCGTCACGTTCATCAATGGCTCTACCCCATTATATTGGGACTCCTGCAACGTGACATCCAGATGGATTCTAGGCGGAATGCCTAGAATCTCAGCCAACAACCCCGTCGTCACTTCCTTCCTCCTCTTTGCCACCACAATAAAAATCCTAGTCCCTTCCAACTCCCTCGTATTGTAGAACCGTCGGACTAAGTCCTCGTGGTAATAGGCTTCAGTCGAGTACCACAAGCTATTCCGATCTCATCGATCATTTCGTCACCGTAAAAGCGGTAGCGAAGTGGTCGCCGATAAAAGCTTGCTCGGCAAAATTCGGCGTTGTTGAGCCATTTTAGTGTTTGGAATGTAGTGGGGGTTTAAATGGGATGTGGTGGTGGAATTTGTATCGACCCATTTGAAGCAAGCGGTGGTGGTGGTGGCACGACGGTGGCGCGACAGTACCAAAATTTTTAATTTAATTTGATTTTCCGGTGGTTTTTGTTGATGTAAATCGGTGTAGGGTGTGGGGCGGTGCGGTTGGAGTAGATTTGGGTTGGGTCTTGATTGTGGGCGTGGGTAAATTTAGTTTTCTTTTTAATTTTATTTTGTTTTAGGTTTTTGGAGCTTTGGTGGCATTAATGGCGGTTTTGAGAAGATGATCACGACTGTTGGGCTAAGGTAAGGGCGTGAGTGCGCTGCCTGTGGGCGCGGGTTGGGCCCAAGCCCAAATCAAATTTTGTGAATTTTTCGATTTTTTTGCGAAACTTCAAATCAAAATTGCCGCTTCGTTACCGGTCTGATTTTTGCGAATGAGATATGGAAATGATCAGGAGAGAATTTCCAATCCAATGATCCATAAAACACTCTATTCCGACCGTGGATGACATATAAGATAGTGTAAAATGCCTCGAAGTGCGTGCATGACGTACGTTATGCGAACGACTGAACTCTAAATTCATAGATTATGTCAACCCGAATCAGAATACAATTAAACGGCCTAAGCAATTCTAATGGGACATAAAACATTTTAGGACGGAAACACGAACACCCACCCCCAAACAAATTTTTACAACGAAGCTTAGAAAATTTTTTTTAGCGATAGGTCTTTTAAAGTCGATTCGAGACTTCCTAGAATACTATGTTTATTATTTGATATTTTTTTCTTTTATAAGGAAAAACAATGAGCAAGAAAGACATAATTCACCCCGTAGAGAAACATGACTCAAAAATCCGAGAAAAACATGCAATAGTGGAAAACGTGAATTATGTTAATCGTGGACTTAGGATCCGGTACTTACAGCCACACACTCCGTAGGGAGGGCCCGGTTACCTTAATGGTGCACTCACCAATATATGGAAATGAAAGGAAATGCACCAAACACAAAAGTTGAGTTGTTTATAGTTAGATACTCGAGACTTTATCTAAACATATGTATGAACATGCAGTTTATTATATATCAACAACCGAAATAGTTGTGGATCATTCCATAAATAAATATCACAGAAAACATATCCAAACATAATCAAGCACCAAGATTTCTTATGACGCAACCTAGTAAAATGAAAGCGAAGTCGGATAACCCTATTACTTAACCTAGCATGCACCTTCTTTTTCATTTTTGAACGAGAGGGTGTCCTAGTGAATAAGTGTGGAAGAGTGAATGGTTGTGTAGAATATGGTGGATATGGGTAAGTTGTAGAAGGAAATCATGGAAAAAATGAGGATGTGGGTTTAGCACAAAACTCATTCATAGTGTAGGTAGGGACTGTCTCAAGTCTGAAAATGAAGGTGTCAAACGCTTTTGTCTTCTGAAGTATTTGTTTTCTAGGTGAATTTAAAAAATTATGAAGCACAGAAGAAACAAAAGGATCGAGTGCAAACTCGAGATTCCTTTGAAAGGGTGGAAGGAGGGAAGTCGAGTTGGATGTTGTGGAAAGTAGTTCTTGATAGGGTGAATCATGACCTGCTCTAAGAAACTCATCGAATTGCTCATCTAGATTGGTCATATCCTCGTTACTATGATAGTCTTCTACATCTTTGAGAAAGTCATCTATCTCATCCTCATCCGTAATATGTGTATCGACTAGTGTAGGGATAGAAATGTTGGAGTCTGAACTTCCAAAGGAAAGAAATTTGGGCATATGATTATCAGGGAATGTGTTGTTAAAATAATCTCGAGCAAAGCTCTCGATCATGCTAACCTCTCCATCCATAGGCTAATCGGGTGGCTGTGTCTTTGTTTTAAAACATTGACTTCAATGACAAGATGGCCAAAAGACATGGACATTGAACCATCGCGGGCAATTAATGAGCGCATTGGCAGTTGCCAGGAAAGGATGCCCTAAGATGATCGGGACAGAGTCGTTAACGACTTATGTATCGAGGATGACAAAATCAGCCGGATAGTAAAAATCCTGAATTTTTACCAGAACATTTTCGACGACACCCTTAGGATACTTAATAGACCGATCAGCTAATTGCAACGTCATTTTAGTGGGTTGCATCTCGTCTAGACCTATTTGTCTATACAAATAAAACGGGAGTAAGTTAACACTAGCCCCCAAGTCTAATAACGCGGTCGTCATATAAGAATCTCCTAAGGTGCATTGTACAGTAGGACGACCAGGGTCCTTGTACTTAACAATTCCATTATGTTCAGATAAAGTTGGGAATTGTTCTGTTAAAAAGGCGTCTTTTGGTATATTGGTCTTACGCCTAGTAGTACACAATTCCTTAAGAAACTTATCATGGTGTGGTAGCTTTTTAATAGCTTGGAGGAAGGGAAGGTTTATAGTTAGATTCTTGAAAACATCCCTAATCTCCTCATAATTTGTATCCCTAGTTAACACGGCTAATTTTTGTGGAAACGCTGGTTTCTGTCTATATTTAGCAATGGTATCACTTGGATGTTTAACCGTGGCTTTCTGTTTCTTAGGTTGTGTTGTAACTGGTACCTCTACAGTGGTAGGCTCTTCAATTTCTATTTCAGTATCTAGTAAAATAGCAGGTGTAGGGGCTACTGGTGGGGTAACTATAGGCATAGTTACTTTGTTATCAACCACTCTACCAGAACGGAGAGTGGTGATGGCCTTTAGCTCACCTACATTTCCATATTCATTACTAGTATTATCGGTTACCTCAAAGGCTGTGTTTGTTGTTTTAGGATTAGGTATTCCGTGACGGAAACACACCTTTGGGTTGGGCTTTATCTTGAGCCAACCTGTTGGGTTAAATTATTAACGGATTGTAGAATTTGTTGGTTAGATTGAGCCATGGTTTGGAAAAGTTTTGGCTCACTTGTATGAAGGTGTCAAGACGATCGGGTTGTGTGGGTGTAGTAGTCACGGGTGGTGTATTTGGAACTATTTCACGTGAATTATTTATGGGTGGATTTTGATAGTTATTATTTTAGGAACGATACCTCTATTAGCATTATAATTATTATAACTACCTTGACTTTGTGCTTGACCTTGTCGAGGTTGAACTTGGTTGTTATAATTATTAAAATTACCCTGACCCTGTCCTTGTCGTGGTGGAGCTTGGTTAAAACTTTGTGTTGGCCTAACATATTGATTATTGTACCACGGAGGTGTGGCGTGTTGGTTATTTCTCCAACCGAAGTTGGGATTTTGTCTCCAAAGGGCGTTAGGTTCACTATTAATGGAACAAGCCTGTTCATAGGCAATAGGACAGTGGGAGTCGGGATGCTCAGGGCTCCAACAGAAAGTACATGGATTTGAATTTACATTCATGACGGGGATAGGCTTTTGTTGAACATAAATGGCCTCTACCTTTTTAGTGAGTGCTTCGATTAGAGTTTTAAGCTCGGGATCGTGTTTAATTTCAAACATACCGGTGGCCTTAACTGTATTAGAAAAACTAGCGGAGCTATAACACCCCGTGTTTTTTTATACGTATTTTTCTATTTAATTAATTAATTTAATTGTTTATTTTAAAAATTCGTCGGATTGGACTCGGGATACGTGGGCCTGGTTTTGGGCCCGAGTCTGTGTTGGGCTTGGGTTTCAGACCCAAGTATATAAACACTTTTTCTAGAAAATAGGGTTCGGAAGATAATATAATATATAAAAAAAGAGAGAAGTCGGGTTTGGAGCATTGGGTTGACGAATCGGGCTAGGAGGATTCGTCGAGCATTTTGTGCTCATGGTGAGTAGCTATTTTGCTATTTCACCGAACTTATGGTTTTCGTGTATTGATCTTGTTCATTTCATTTGTGTTGGACTTCGTATAATTTGTTTTATTAAATTTTATTAAATTTGAATTTGGAATTAAATTGTCGAAGCTGTGAATTGTGGTTTTGGATGAAGCTGTTCAAGCTCAATTTAAACGTTAATGGCGGCGTGGGCTTTGAACTTAAATCTTGTTGTAGCTCTGTTTCACGCTCTGAACAGCGCTAATGGCGTCGTCGAGGAAGCGCCAGTTTTGTTTGGAAACCCATCTCGATAGTGGTTGTGAAACCGTCTTGATGGTGGCGGGTTGAACTTCGTTTTTGTGTGGTGATGAACTGTTTTGTTGATAGTGGTGTTGTTGGGTTGTGTAGTGCGTGATGTCGGGGGCTGCAAAGCTTGGTTGGAGGCGGTAATGGCGGTGGCGAATCGGTGGTGGGGCTGTTTTGGTCGATTTTGGTTGGTTGAGTGGCAATGGGTTGAAGTGGTTAGTGTAGTGTGGGTATTGATGTTGAATGGGGGCTGTTAGAAGCTCCCAAAACTCTTTAATGGCGGTTCGAAATTTGGCTAGATCTAGTTTTTAGAAGATATATATTGAAGGAGTTGGGGTTTTCGGTTTTTGTAAATGTTGTGGGGTTTTCCCCGAGCATTTTCGAAAGTAGATTGGGAGGAGTGGCGATCGGATTTGGTGGTGGTCGGTTTTGGTGGTGGTGGAGAACTGTGGGAAGGAGATGATGAAGCGTAAAAGTTCGGTTTGGGCCTTGGGCCAAACCTTTGGTTTTGGTTGGGCCGATCTTGTTTTGTTTTGTTTGGGCCTAGTTTGTTTAGTTGGTTGGGCCGAAATTTCATTTGTTGTTTGGGCCAAATTCTTTTAGTGGCTTGGCCGAAATTTCAGGGGTGGTTGGCCGAAATTTCAGATTTAGTTTTATGTGGGCCGAAATATAATTTAAGTGGTTGGGCCTTTTCTATTTGTTTTGTAATCTTTGGACCAGTTTAATTAAGTTTTGTTTGGGCCTTCTCCAAATTATGTTTTGGGCCAGTTCAGTATAAGTTTTTGGGCCCGTTTCTAATATTGCTTGGGCCAGTCCATATAATTTAATATAGATCCAATTGGGTCAGGTAGAATAAATAAGTGGACTTTTAGACTTCCGGGTTCTAAGGTTTGGGCTTGGCCAGTTGGGTCCGAACCATTACCTTAGTCACGAGCCCGTGAACCATGCACCTTTGACCTTAGCCATGAACCATGGCTATGACTCTGAACACAAACACACGGAAACGCCGGTTTGACTTTGACTAGGACAGGTTTGACTTTGACCATCGACCGTTGACTTTGACCTTTGACCATGGACGGTGACTTTCACCTTTGACTTTGACTTGGACAGTTTGACTTTGTCAGTTTGACTTTGACTAGGATAGTTTGACTTTGACCATGACATGTTGAGTTTGACCTTGACCATGAGGTGTTGACCTTTGACCGTTGACTTTGACTTTGATTTGACTTGGACCGTTATTTGTGAATGTTGACTTTTCCATTTTTTTTTTTCATATGTTTGTTTATATGGATATATATATAGTAATAAAAATCTTGTCGGATATTGTATAACTTGGTTGGTAAATTATCTAATTTAGATTTGACGTGAGTAGTGTGTAAAAGCATATTGGGCTTTGATTGTGGGGTTGTGGATTGTTTAATTGTACCACGTTTTATGTGTATATTATATGGACACATATAGTAATAAAATGCTGTGGAAGCTTGTATAACTTTGGTTGTCATTATCTAAGAAAGATTTGACCTTGATGATTGGGTATCTTTGTAAAACATAAGAAAGTAAGTTATGTGTGTTAGCTTTTTAACTCAAAAAGCCTTGATGCATTTGGACACCTGTGGAAAGCGTTGTGTCATTCGGAAGATAGTCTGTCAGAAATCTAGTTTGCTGAATATTAGGATTTTTACCGTTTTTGACCTAAGTTTTCTTCTAGATGGGCTGAGGTTGGGACTTCGAGTTCTACATAAAAAAAGTATGTATATATACCTTAGTTTCTAAATAATTAAATTACATGTCATTTGAATGAATGTAGAAAAAAAATTATAGCATTGACTATGTGGCTGTTAAGAACTACGAAGGCTTGATTCCAATCTTAAAAGATTTGGATACGTAGGCTTTGAGCAAAAGTGCAGCCACTACACTATACTATATTAAATATTATATATTAGTTATTGTGGTAACTATATGTGAACGTGATTGTGTACGTGATTGTGGTTAATTAAAATGTATTCACGAAACATTTAACTAATGTGTTATTCCTGATTGAACCTTTTGATATCTATGATTTATATAATTGATAATGAGGTGAGTTGATTAGTTATTGTGTTTGGAATATTTAGTAATGAATTATTGTTTGAGACGATGTTTGTTTTGTAATAAAAATATTATAATAAAATGAGAACTCATGAGTGTTAAAAATCCGGTGTAAAAGTGTCCGGTGAAAGTTTAATGTGTTGCCCACATCTTTAGAACTCTCCACGCCTCAGGATTTGGTAATGAGATATTATGACTTGTGATGTCATGTGATAGATGGGTATTCATTGAATGTGCCATGAATGACCCGGGTATTCATTGAATGTGCCATGAATGACCCAATCGTTTGGACTGCCCTAGAGAGGAACTAAGGTATTCGCCTTGCGGGTTGGTCGTATTCCTTGAATGTACGGGAATGTAGGTTTGGGTATTCCTTGAATGTGGCGGGAATGACTCAGGGCATTCATTGAATGTGCCATGAATGGCCCGTTAGTGTTATGATGGGTATTCCTTGAATGTGGCGGGAATGACCCAAGGTATTCATTGAATGTGCCATGAATGACCTGATATTTGTTATGCCCAAAGAGGCTTTGTGATTATGTGTATGGAAAGCCCAGAGATGGCTGTGACTCACAAGTTACGAGTTTACAAGATGAAAGTATGTTTCCTGGAGGCGATATCCCGCTTGGGACGTATGTCTTGTAGTGTACTTTCGGTGTGAGTGAAGACGGATATGTGTGATTTGGCAAATGTGTGTAGTGCAAATCGTGGAGTAGGAACTAAAGGTTGGGCTGTGTCTTTGAATAAAGGAGTCAACAAGATAATTAATAAGCAAAGTAAAAATATTGATTTTACGCGTGTGATGGAGTTATGGCATATGATGTCTATGATTTCTTATGAGAAATGTTTACGTGGTTTGTATGAGTTGATACTCACAAAGGGATGAATGTACTCCTTGGTTGTGACTTTTCCTCGTTCTCATAAGTAGGCGAAGTGATACTAAAGTAAAAGTATATGAATTGTGTGATGTTATGGATATGAAGTGTGACGGTGAATAATACTAGTAAATGATTGTGAGTTCTATGTGATTTGTGAATTGACTATAACTTGATATGTTATTACTTAAACTATTAATGACTTGTGATAGTTTGAGATCTATGATTATACACAGAAACTTTATGACGTAATGATGTCATATGAATGACTACCCTTGATATAGGTATTATGATAAGTGGTATTCCCGAATATCTTGGACGGACGAGTTATATCAATTAGACTTAAATGTCTTAAATGAGGTTGGGTCATGAATAGAATTTTGGTGGGCGGAGATAAATCAATTTATTGTGATGACTAACTCGTTTTTGCGAGGAGGGTAGGATCTATTAATCTTTTCTCAGAGGGACGTAAATATCCTACCCTAAGGCGGCGTGTCGGCTTAAAGGTAAGGTATACCAAACTCATATTTAATTAGGTTATCAGATGTGCAGTTAATAAATGAAATGTAAGTGGTATTGTATTGTGAGTTAGTTTGGAAAGTGGGAATGACGAGTAATATTATATGAGATTCTTGGAATTTGTATGTTGGGGTGAAATCTTACTTGGGAAGAAACTACACCGTTTTTTGGAAAACGGAACTATATTGTCTTCCAAGTTGAAATTGTTTGTAATGTTATGTTATTCATTTGAAAGATTATTATATATATTTTGTTGTTAGTCTACTCATACCAGCAAATTCAATTTGCTGACCCATGTTTGCTTTGTTTTGCAACGTGGGTGTGTTCTTGGGAACATAGATGGTGGAGTGCAGTGGATGAAGACACGTGACTTGGATTTGCTCTTGGAGTCTTCTGGTTTAAGTTTTTCGAAAGTGTATAGTTTTGAATTGAAACAAAGGTAATAGAATTGGTTAGTAAAAAATTTTATTTGTAAATGAAGCGTTGTTCTTTCAGTTTTAATTTGATCACAGTTTTTAAATATTGTAGTTGATAATATGTTAGTGGGTTTTGTTTCACCCTGGGTTTCCAGATGATTGAATATCAGTTTTAATTTTTCTGGAAATTTGGGGTGTGACAGGAGCGGTGGATATCATCACTACCCCCAGTTGTTATTTCGCTTAGTTTGATCCTCTAAAAATTTATAAGCCTCCGAGGCTCCTTTGCTTAAGAAACTACCCCCATTCATTATGTCTAGGACTTCTTTATGGTGGTGTAGAAGTCCTTTGAAAAAGGCACGAACTAACATGTCTTTCGCTAAGTTATGATGTGGACACTCTATAAGGAGATCGGTGAAACGATTCCAAGCCTCTGAAAATGATTCATGAGGATTTTGTCGAAAGAAATGAATCTTGGAAAGCATCTCATCCGTCTTTAGGGGTGGGTAAAATGTTCCATAAACAATTTGAACAAGTTTAGCCCACGAGTCCACGAGAATTAGGCGTTTGGGCAGTTAACAAAGACGCGCTTTTATCGGGCTAAGGTGAAAGGGAATACCCGAAGTTTAATTTGTTCCGCACCAACCGTAGGATGGTGGAATGTTGTTAGGACTTGTTCAATCCTACGCGATGTCTTGATAAGGTTTTTCATGGTCTAATCCATGAAAACGGGTAACAAATTAAAATATTTGGGGGGATTCGAAATCCCTACCGGTCTGCTAGAACGATGCAAGATTTGGGGCTATCGCTCAAGGCTTTGTAGAAGTCGAGAGAGAGAGAGTCTCTTCTTCGTCGGGCATCAGGTCGTGATGATGCGTGAAATAGTAGCTAGAGGTGTAGTGGGTGGTATACTAGATAGACTTGTTTGTTGGCGTTGTTGTGTAATTACGTTCGGTGTTTTGTTTGGCCGGACCTTAATCTCATACAAGGCTAAAACCAAACTTAGCTAAACACATCAACACTCCAAACAATTCTGATATACTAGTATAAACCTCTAACAGGAGATGTGAGGTGTGGAAGAAAGGAATACCTAATTGCGTCCTTGCTTCGCTTATGAATAGCGTCTTGTTTACGTGTGTTCAGTGTATATAACAAGTTAGAACACTGAAAAACTTGAAAAATCAAAGTTCGAGTCAAAACTGTTGAATTCCGGAAAAATTAGCAAAAGGCGTGGGTGCGCTCTCATAGGGCGCGGTCGCGCTCCGTGTAATTTTCAAATTACACTGTTTTTTTTAGGATGGGTCGCTCCACGGGGGGCTGGTCGCTTAGTGTTCAGGTATAGAATTGAGGTGCACTCTTCCGAAAGCTGGTGCTCTCAGTGTAATTTCTCGCTAAAATTTTCAACGATGAAACGGAAAACCACAGTATGAATCAAACCAGGGTGGGTGGGTGAAAATGGGACTTTAAGAAAAGCACTTACACTACGAAAACAATGCGAAAGTGAAACTAAGATGGCAGCGGCGCCATTTGATAAAACATAAAAAGAATAATTTTATTAATGAATAAAGCGATGAAACTCTAAACGTAAGTAAAACATAAAAATGAATAGTCTACCTACGAAATGAACGATGAACTCAAAACGTAAGTAAACTAAAACTATCTTAAGTGCCTAATTTATCAAAGATTCTACTCTCAATCCTATGAGATATAGTGGAGTAGGAAGTTCGTTCCACTCCTAGTCCTTCCGCATGCTGTGTTTTCTACGTATAAGTACTCTTAACTCTAAGTCTAATGAGAGATTTACGAAGTGGCAACTAGACTACGATGCAACTACCCACAAGATGCAACTAGTCGGTTATCAAAATAACTATGGTTATGCTACGTTGATTCGATGATAAGGAGTTAGGGGATTGATTCCACCTTAACTCCACTTAATCCTATTAACGCGACAAATCGAAATCTGACTTGACTTGAATCGAGAACAATTGGTTCTTCCTAATCCCTAATTACACATGGCATTTCTACCAATTCATAATTAGCATGTGAGCGATTAAACCCATTCTCATGGTGAACTAATCGTTTCTAGAGTGGAAAGGAAATTACGACGACTCTACGATAATCGGAATCAAGCTTTCATCAAGGCTTCTCAACCCCCTCTAATGGAGGTTTAGCCGAGAATCATTGCGCAATCATTTCCGATTAAAATAAAACTAAACATAATATAAAGAATTGAAATTTTACTAATCTAAATTAAACAATAATTAAAATCTAATTAATAACTAAGAATTGAATAACAAGTAATAAATGAAATCAGATCTAACACAAATGTAAATGATAAGAATCGAAATTAACAAACTAGCTATTTTATTAATCAAACTAATTAAGAGTAATGATTCTAAGAGTTTAATCTAAAACAAGGATTGGATTTGAAACTAAACTTAATTAAAGCTAATTAAATCTAGATCTAGAAGCTATTCTAATGGCTACTTTCTATCTACTATTCTCTACCTCTTATCTACCATTAACAAAGAGCTAAGCTTTGGTTTTTATACTTTCAGATCTAAAAATCGTGCATGGGCTTGGAGTCATGGTTTGGGCCAGAGAATCAGTCCCAAAACCCAATTCTTTCAGTCCAAAAAGGCCTCTTCAGCTGCAGTTGACTTCAACAGACTTTTCGTCCATTTCTGCTCCTCTGATTGGATCACATCTTAGACCATTGGAAATCTCTTTCCGAGCCGGTCGTTTTGACATAAGATAGGCCCCATTCCGAGGTCTAAGTCCAAAGATACGGCCTTCGGAAGTTCTGCTGACTTGTGTGTTGTTTCTGCCCGCGTCGACTTTTCAGCTTTTGACCGGGCTTTAGAAAGGCTTTGTCTTCTTGAAACTTGGCCTTTAATCACGGAACTCCTTAGTAACCGACCTTTGCTCCTTTATCTCGCTAAAGTGGCACATTTCTGCATATAATGGACTTTGAAGCCTGAAATGCATAAAAACACGTAATCAGTGTTAACTCTTAATTATTACTCACAATATTGGTCTAATAGTATGATTGTTACAGGGTTAAAACTACAGTTTTGGGCTCTTATCATATATTATCGACATCATCTAGATCCAATAAGCAGTCAATAGTAGCTCCATCAATTGAATAGCCTCTGGGTAACACACCACTTCCATTTAATGCTTCAACAAACCAACTCTCAGACTTAGAATCATCTAAAAGTGAACCAATTGAAGAAGCGGAATCTGGTTTTGTTGGTAAAAGGAATAAACGAAGTCTAGATGGTCTAATTGAAGAAGGGGAAGAAGTATGATCATATTCTTCAATCATGTTATCGAGATCTTCATCAGTTGTTACCGAGATTAGTGAATCAAGATCATTGTTTGGGAGTTGGTATTTTACTGTGAAGTTACGATCGTTAAATAGACTTCGAGATAAGTGACATCAGATTTTGTTACCTGTCCATTTCAATAGCGACACGCCATCTTCTGTTAGCACACATAAGCAAACGTTTGTACACACAGGCAGCCGTTTGTACACATTGGCAAATTTTCTAACGGAAATACACCGGTGGCCCAAACTGATAAAAAAAAGAAAGGTCATGGCCCAATTTGCTCAAAAAAAAGTTATTGGCCCAAATTGATAAAACCAGCAAAGTTCATGGTACTAAATGGCCATTTTTTCAAGATAATATCATATAATTATGTCAAAACACAATAAAATTAATTATATTAAATACAAATAGTTTAAGCTTTGAAAGTTTAGTCTTTTAGTTTAAGTTTACTTACCAAGAGTTGGGGATTCAACCAACTTGGACTGGTTGGATGTACGTGGCATGAAAGAGTAGTACCACGCGCGCACATCACAACCCAACTTGGGGGTTGGAGTTCCATTCTTTGACGAACACTTTCCAAACTTTTTCGTATTTTGTTTAATTAAGTTATTAGTTAATTAAGTTAAACGTAGTTAATTTTTGTGGTTACCGCTTTTATAGTTTAAGCCCACGAAGGCAAATTTTTTTTAAGCCCACGAAGGCAATCAATTGTAATTTATTAGCTTTGCCAACATTTTGACCCTACTTGTGGGTCTTAGTTAGATTAAATTTGTAACCGTAAAGAGAGTAGTAAACTACCAGATTCCAGTGGACCACCCACCTTCCTCACTCCCCTCCCTCAGAAATACCGTGGGTAAGATTCTTGGTGGCACACCATCTGGTGTAGTAGTGATCTTCTTCCTCGACGTGTGTAGTTTCTAAAACCCAGTTTCGCACCCACTGTTAAATTCAAACAGGGCATAGTTTCTAATCTATAGGCAATGTATGCAAAATTTTCAAAAACTTCAAAGTCATAAATGAATTTCTGCAGATTGTGCATCATTCTTGTTTGAGCATTCATGTCTTATCAATATGCATCGCAACCGTCATGGAATTATAATGCAAACCTAGAGCCATGTTCTTGTTGTGGTAGTCCGTATCATTGGGCGTCTCAATGCACATCATATACCGAGTTCGAGCCTCCTATGGAATATTCTTATGATTACAAACCTCAAATTTCAAATTTCCATAGTACCCAATACACCCCAGAGTTTTCTAATCATGCACACAATTCATGGAATTCCACCACAAATAGTCAACCATCATTCATATATCCACTCGGTCAGTCAGAATATGGGTCCACTAACAGTCCATTACCATTCACTTCACCATCCATTTTAAATTCATATTCCACTCTACCATCCATTACAGACCAACTTTACCAAGCAATGGTTGAGCAAACAATTCAAATATAACAAATAGCAAAGACCTCATGTTCTCTCCAATCCATTTTAATCATTATCACGTCTAAGGCTAATGTTCTTCCCACTAGTCCAAAAACCAACCAACAAGAGGATCAAGGTGTTGCTATAACAAAACCAATTGCTAAAGCCCATCTTGACGTTTATGACCAATTAAAACCACATCACCATCCACCTAACTATCGTGTGAATTTCATATTCTATGATGATAATTATATGCATGAGAACATTTTAACAAAAGAAACTCTACAACCTGTGTTGGAGAGTAACTCGACAAACTTGGATGATGACATTGAGAAAATTTATGAAGTTCTAGATAAAGAGGACAAAGAAAATCAAGTGCCTAGAGAAGAGGATATAAATTCTATAGTGGAAAGTGGATCTAATTTTAGTTTGGTCGTTAAAGACTTATCGATGGAAGAAATTTGCGGCATCCTTAATATTGCTGATATGAACCACAAATTTGTGGAAATGCCAAAGCTAGATGAAGAGTTCTTTGAGTCCTCGAGATCATATGAAGAACCACCACCCGACCATCATTCCCCCGAGTTAACACCTCTCGAAAGCCAACCTCCATTCATAAAAAATCCACCAAATTCTGAGGATTACACCACTAACCCATTTCAAAGAAACCTCAAGCTCGCACTTAAGCCAATTGCCTTTGAAATCCTTCATAATTTTCTAAACTTTCCAAGTAAAGAGAATTTGCCCAACATAAAAACTCCCGAGACTATCATTCCAGTTGAGAAGAGCCCCGCATTGATTGAAGTGCCAGAAAAAAAGGAAATAGAATCTATGGCAGGATGTGAATTCTTAAGAGCATAAGATGATCCCTTTATTCAAGTGGTTGAAAAACACAGTTGGCCATATGTCGTATCATATAAGCCTCATGAAGAACAACTACTACCACACTCACACTCTCTTAGACAATTTAATGACGGGTTACTGCATAAATTCCATGATGGTTTACATAAGCTTTCTCTTATCATTCTACATCTTACACTCCAACTACATTATTTCATTCAATCTGGGGGTAAATGCTTTCATATGTTTTTCTATAAAGATCCCCAACTGTTTATACTATTAGTATATAGTTAACATCATAACATCCATCTCATATGCATAGTCTTGGGGAATCTGACTTAAAACGACTCCATGTATAGTCTTGAATATCTGATTATAAAAGATTCATGTTATATTTCCTCGATGCATTCCTTGGGAGAGCATCACCAAGGTAACCAGACCACTACACTTGGAGTGTGTGGTTGTAAATGTCGGAGGCTTGAGTCCACGTATATCTTGCATATTCCTCGTTAGCACTTTTACTCGTAGTTTGAGTAGTGTATCCCATGGAGCAAGTACACAATTTTCTTTTTCTTTATTTTACACTTCTTTTTAAAATACCTTTTCTATTCTTGTCATTTACAATTCCTGTCTTTATTTTAATTTCCTTGCTTTCTATTTTTACATTTTCTATCTTACATAAGCATTTTTATTTCAATCTTCACTTTTAACATTGAGTACTCTTTCCTTTATAATGAAGAGATGTGAAACAAAGCAGAGGGCGATGGGGATCGAGTGAAGGTGTCTTACGGCTGTCTCTCATGGTTGTTTAGCATGTCTCGTCTTCCATAGGCATGCCATACCGTGGGATGGTTGGCAGCTGGAGTCCTTGATTTCAAAAACTTTTTCCTTCTATAGGTGATTTCTAATTGTTTCGAGCTTCGTCTTTCTCTCTGGTTGGAATAGCTACAAAATAGGGCTAACTAGAGATTAGGAGAGAAGAGACTAGATTATCTAGCAATAGAGCTAGTCCTCTTCACTAGATTCACTTTCTTGAAAAACAAGGAAGTGCACAATCTAAGGTAAGCCAAACCCCACACAAGTTTTCAATTAGAATCACTTAATTTCAAACACCTTCTATTGGGAGGATCACTTTCGTCATAGTGATTTTTCTTGTTATTTTTCTTGTTTATATTTTTCTGTCATAAGTAATTTAGGAACAAAAAGCCAAAAAGAAAAACCCTTCTCTCACCCTTTCATAAAAGTTCTTGTTTTTCCAGTGCTTATAATAGAGTTTCTCGATACATCAATAATTATGTGATTTTCCAAAAACAAAACAGGAAATGGATTTCATATCGACCAACCCTTAGAAGTATGCAATATCTATTCTTCTAAGGGCGGTTTGAGGATCAGTTATGTGTTATTAAGGGTCGCAGAAATAGCCATGCACTTTCTGTCCCAGCTTAAACCAGATACCAATTGTCCCTTGCTCACCATCATACCATACTTCCACCAGAAGAAGTATGTGCATTCAATGTACCAAATGCACCACGGAGGCAACACCTAAAGCCACAAACCCAACCACCTTCAGGGTTCATCAAACCACCAACTACATTCAGACAAGGACAAAGTACCTACAGCAATCAGAACAGAGCATTGGTTCCACCCTATTTTAACCAGAACTACCAAAATCCACCAAAGAGACCTAGTTCCACCATCCACTAGTATCCAATCAGATAAACCATCCCATTACGTTCTGCGCAGTAAATCCCACAACACACATAATTAAAGCCATAGTCTGATTGGATTGTGTTAAATAAAGAGCCGACACGAAAGTTACCTAAGATCATCTATTATGGTATGTTTTTAAATCACTGCTTTTGTACGAGTTATCTTTAAAACATCTTTCCTTAGTTTTTCAAAAACTTGAGGATATAAAAATTAAAATCTTACGCCCCAGAGTAACCAAAATGATACTGGATAAACGTATGATTTTATCTTCTTATAAAAACCATCTATATGGTTAGAGATACCATTTGAGAAAAACAGGATTCAACATTAAAAAAAAAAACACACACACACACACACACACACACACACACACACACACACACACACACACACACATACACACAGACACACACACAGACACACACAGACACACATACACACACACGCACACACACACACATTTCATATAGATAGTTGTTTACATACTTGCATTTCCCATCTTTTTATTTCTTAACTTATAAGTATAATTCTGCATGCATGTTAAGTATTTCATATAATAGAATAATTACGTAAATCCCTAGTACAATAAACCATGTATATCTTGTTCTATATCTATCAACCCACGATCCAAACTTGTTTGGGGGTGGTATATTTTCATAACGAAGAACCGAGTACAGGTTACTGCCGTTTTTGCTCATGTTCTTATGGTAATCTCTTTCCTTTTCTTCATACTTTGAGGACAAAATATATTTTTGTTTGGGGGTGGTATAGTAACATTTTGCAAAAACTAGGCATTTATTATATAGTATTCTTATATTAGATAGATTTAGTATATTTCTATATTTCTTTCTTTCTTAAAATATTTCGAAAAGACCAAAAATAATTTTCTGTTTAGTACCAAAAGTCTTGTTTTCCTTTTTTTTTTATGATGAATAAATGGTTTAGAAGTCTCATTATAGCAATAGAGTAAAGATTCATTCTTCGAACTTAGACTAATATACATATAATAGTTTCTACACATTTTCATGAATGGCATGCATCATCATTTGATTGTATATAGCAGTGAGTTTCCCAGACCAAGGTTAGAATAGTTAAGTTCCATATCCTATGAGAATCTAGCCAAAAGCCTCATCTGAATGATTATTGAGTGATGACATAAGGATGTCCGGATAGAAAGATAACACGTGCACTTGCTTGATCACCACGCCATATCCTAGGAGAGAATTTAGGCCCTTTTTGGAAACCAAAGAGATAGTTTTTTCTCTAGTTACTGCCCTTGTGCCTTCATCAAATTCTAAAAGCCTTTTTATTTCTTTGCCATCAATCCCTAAACCATTACCACGCACAATAAAAAGCTTACCCAGCTGACGAGTCGAGAATTGGATGATATGTAAAAAGAGAAGAGAAGACCTTGTACAAAAACATAATAGTTAGAAGCTCTAAAAAGAAAAAAAAAAATAATAAATAAAAGAAAGAAAAGATTCAAAGATTGAAATCTCCCAAAAGTTCAAAATCAAAAGGAGTCTATTTCAAAAAAAACAAAAGCAAAGTTAGAACTCCTAAAAATCAAAATCATATAGAGTCACAAAGTCAAAGGGCTAAAAGAATGAATCACAAATTCAGAAGCAAAGAACAAAATGAGGTTCTTATCTAGTTATAAATATCCTGAAGACCCAATTTCTTAATGTTTCGACCAAATATGATCAAAACACTAAGTGGTAACGAAATGCATGAATAACATAGAAAAGTAGTGAGAAAAGTGATGGTGATCGAGTGAATGATGAGATTGTACCTTTCGGTTGCCTACATACCCAAATTATCGATAGGATCAAGTCTCAAGAACGTTGTTCTTTATGAAAAATAGTTTTGTATTTATATGTGTAGAGTCGAGACTTCTTGTAGCTCAAATAATTGTAATTGAATATAACTCTCAATTGATGATTATCTCTTTGATACGAAACGAATCTAGACATAAATTAATGTATGTAAGTGGCAAGTCATGTGGCTAGGGTTCAACCCTAGACACATGAGTTAATGGGCATGTACATTGATCTATGATATTGAAAATTGGACTTTAGCCCTGTCGATTAAACGAACTAAAGTGGAGACCCTCACCAATGGACATTTGCCACGTAGGTGGGGGTTGAAACACTACCCCCTCTTTGGCATGTGAACGAAGTTCATATGGCAAAGAAGAGAAAAGAAAATTAACGAGAAAAAGTAATGAGAAAAGAATAATTGGAATGAATAAGGTGTGAATTTAAACAAATAGTTATATGTGAAAATCGATTGGCTGATTAGATGGGACTTGGGCGGGGCTGGACGGATTAGTAGGGCCTGTGTATTAAGCTTTGTTATTAAAGGCAATCAAAATAAAAAGGAAATTAAACGTTCATAGTACCAGCCCAACACAAAAACATAAAAAGCCCAAATCGGACAAGCTACTATAAAGGTCCAATTGCTGGCCCAATAGGACAAGCTAACATCTTCTCGTTCGCTCTTACTGTAAAAGACAATAATGGAGGAACAAACTCAATGAAGCCTCAAAATTATTTGTGTGCACAAAACTAATTATGTTTATCCAGAGACTTAAAGTAAGCAAAACCTCAAGGGGAGGCCTCTTAAAGTGTGCATGTGAGGCAAGCCACCAAAGGGAGAAGGTATTTTGCAAATTGGAATTATATTAGAACTTGGATTTGTGTTGGTGACGAAACAATGATGTGGGGATAGATTAGAAGATGAAAACCAACCTGAACTTGGAGAAAATATTAAGGTGTTGAACTTGAACTTGGACTTGCACATTAATTGAACGTGAAAGAAATTGATTGAACAGGCTCGTATATAGATGAAGTGAACGAGTTCGAATTGATAGAAAAGCAAATAGCAGCATAAAACTAAAGCTATATATACGAATTGGTAATGAGGTTGAATGACGGGACCATGATATAGAATTTGATGACCATTGGGCACGAATGTTGGGGTGAAAATTTGTTGGTGGCAGTGGCCTGAAATTGAGGAGGGGAGGTGGTTTGTTGTTGATGAGTGTCGAGAATCATCTGTTTGAACGATGGCAGTCAATGGACTATGGTTGGTGCTTGATCAGTGTTGTCGACATCTTCACCACATTAATTGTTTTGCTCTTTCTCATTCATTTTGAAGCGTAGCGACAACGATCTCTTTAGCTATGCTTCGGAACTCCAAACGAAACTTAACCAGAGCACAGAAAATCTTGCGGAATATGACAAAGCAGTGTCAATGATTTTCGATAGTATGCAACAAGTATGTCAATATTTGTTATTAGTTATTTTAAAATTTTGGTTAAGTCAGAAAGACTGATGAAAAGATTGAAACTTTTGTCACAGGTCGAAACGGCAGAATTACGAGCAAAAGATATTGACGAAAAGTCTGCGAAGAAAAGTTTCGAGCGGAAAGAGCTCAATGTCTTATAAAATAAAAAGAAGATGGAGAAAATTTTCGCTCAGAAATTTGTCATAATGCAAATTTTCACCACACAGAGAAACGGGGGTATTACGAGCAAAATATATTCACAAAGAGTCGACGGAGAAAAGTTTCGCACAGAAAGGTGTCAATTAATGTCATAGAAGAATTAAAGAAGCTGTCAAAAGTGTCGTTGAGAAAGATCTGGTCAATGCCTTAGAAAAAATAATAAAGTTGACGGAAAGTTTCAATTTGATCGGAAAGATTCGCTAATCGGCTCATTGCCTTAGAAAAAATAATGAAACTATCGGAAAATTTCTCTCAGAAAGATCAGCTCAATGCTTAACAAAATAATGAATTTGGAAGATATTTAACTGAAAATGCTAAGCATAGCAAATGTAATTTTTCAAAGAAGAAAATGAAGATTTAATCAAGCGACTGTGAGACAATTGACAGAGATTTTAACAGAAACGAGATATGAACTAGAACGTGAAAATATGAATTACAAAGATTTGTACGAGTTGTCTATGCAAAAAAACTGATAAGGAACCATTGGATTTTCCTAAACCAATGATTATATGATTGTATGAATGTAATACCACAAAGCTAAAAATTCTTTTAATGAAAAATAAAAATGAAGTATGGGTTTGTTATTGAATATTGTTGGTGTGTCAGAGAACATATCTGCGGAAAACTGACAATGTTGTTGATTTACGTAGTTGAAATGGAATAGAACGAGACGCCTCCATGTAGAGAAAAATGCCTCCAATGCTAACTGAACTTGTCAAAGATTTTGTCGTAGCGATAGTAACGTACTAAACGAGCGTAAAAGCGTTCAAACTTAGACTAACGAAGCTAAACGTAGTAATTTAGTCAGATTTTGTTGTAGTGATAGTAATGTATTAAGCGAGCGTAAAAACGTTCAAACATAGATTGATTAAGCTAAACGTGGTAACTTCGTCAGATTTTGTCGTAGTGATAGTAACGTACTAAGCGAGCGTAAAAACGTTCAAACTTAGACTGATGAAGCTAAACGTGGTAACTTCGTCAGATTTTGTCATAGCGATAGTAACGTACTAAGCAAGCGTAAAAGCGTTCAAACTTAGACTGACGACGCTAAACGTGGTAACTTCGTCAGATTTTGTCATTGCGATAATAACGAACTAAGTAAGCATAAAAATGTTCAAACTTAGACTGACTAAGCTAAACGTGGTAACTTAGTCAGATTTGTTGTAGCAATAATAAGGTTGCGATGGAAACATAATTAAACCATTAGAACTGAAATGAAAGAAATACTTCTTTATTGATCACCGAAGCTGGAAAAGTGCAAAGATAATATCGGAAAATAAACTATTGAACTAGAAACAACAAGAAAATAGTCCAAAGGACCAATTTGGGGAAAAAGTAACTCTAGAGGACACAATTTTTTGTGAGTAACTCACAAGGACAAATTTTAGGGAAAAGTAACTCACGAACCCACTATTTCAAAATTAGGAACCCTCAAGGACAAAATAAGTTGGCCCAGCCCTTTTACTTTTTTTAAATGCCAATTATACCCTTTTGTGAAACCATCAAGGACAAATGGCCTGGATTTAAAATAAATATTTTCTGATTTTACCCTTTCTATCATTTTACTATGAACAATGAGTGTTCATACCTTCTGTTGGTGTATGAACAATGATGGTTCATATCCAAATAGGTGAATGTACCTTATACAATATATCAATGTATGAACATTGAATGTTCATACCAAAAGGACTATGAACATTGAATGTTCATACCCAATCAATGTTCATACCCAAAGGACTATGAACATTGAATGTTCATACCCAAGGACTATGAACATTGAATGTTCATGTATGGATATTGAATGTTCATACCCAATCAATGTTCATACCCAAGGACTATGAACATTGAATGTTCAATGTTCATACCCAAGGACTATGAACATTCAATGTTCATACTAAATACACCGGGACGTTTCGTCTGGGCCGGGCAGTTAATTATTTCGCGTTAGGGGTATACTTGACATTTTATCTACCCAATCTATTTTTTATTTCACGTCAAGGGTATACTTGACCTTTCATCTACCCGGTCCTTGTGAGTTACGAAAAAAAAGGGTGTCCTTGAGAGTCACTCCCTGTAGAAACAAACTAACAAAGTTTCGTCTGTTTTTTCTTTCAACTTGTCTATTTTCTAAAGACTGGGATGGTGACGAGAAATTGTGACTAATCTTAAAGTCAAAACAAAATTGACAAATTTCTTCGATGACGTATTATTTGCCATTGTCAGAAGTCAACGATGCTGGAATATCAAAACGGCAAATAATGTCACGCCATAAGAAATTTTTAACGTCTAAGACATGGATTTACCGCTCACTTAGTAAAATAATTTGTTGCGACGATCAAGAAAGGAACACTACCAGGGGCTGTCGGAAAAATAACCAACAATGTCAAGCCCCTATTTCGCAAATGACCAAGGGCTATGGATTAGATGATGCTTCATCACGAGAGGTTTGACCCATATTATCATGTTTATAACAAGGAACACACTTATCTGAAAAATGCTTAATATCATGTTGCATACCAATACTATTGGGTCATTGCTCTGTGAGCAAGACCTAAATGAATTTCTTCGAGCCCTAGTAAATCGTTCATTCTGCTCAAACAACGAAGGATAGGATTGAGAATTGTGCCTTTGCGATATAGTTTTTGGTCATCAGGAATTTCGGAGCATTGTCAACTGTATGATCGTCGTCGGTAGCCACGGTAGATACCGAGACATTATCAGTGTCAAACTTGTTAGGATCATCTGACATCATAAGTTGTTAATCTAATGTTGTCTTGGTAGTGATGACTTGATTTCCACAGATAAGTATACGGTAGAATCAAAATGCTTTACATCATAATGCGAATACTACACAATACTGATAGATATAAAATTTCATGCAATTCGTTGAATTAAGTTCAAATAAATGACCATTCTATCATTGCGAGCTGCATATTATCATTCAAAGTGGCTAGGGACTAACTTAAAATAATTAATCGTAACTTAGTCGCCCCTAACTGAAGAGCTATGCGCATACCGTAAATGATAGTTTCGTACTCGACCATATTATTTGAAGCGTCAAAACCCAAACATAGAAACCTCTCAATTATGTCTTCATTCAGCTTCAAGATGATAAAACCAAGATAGAAGCCAGACTTATTATGCAAACTATCGGTGTAAATCTAGCAATTAGCTGATATATCCGATAAATATTTCAAGTCATCGCCCCTGGGAGGTAATGACAATTAGGGATAGATGTGTTCCTCATCGAGTAATGTGTTCGATATAGGAATATCATCAATAAGAAAATTAGCCATTAGTGAAACCAAAGTTTGTCTCTTGTTAACTATATAAGTGTTAGAGATAATGTTGTAAGCGCTAAGGTAAATTTTCCATTCTGCGACTCGATTCATAGATAGCATGAAACAAGACGTCTGACAGCATGAAACAAGGCCAATGCAATTTTCTCAATGCAAGAATGCCTCCATTCAACTGATATAAGAGTCTTGCTAACAAAAAATATGAGAGGACCATCGTCACTATCAAACGATAATAGACAAATATGAATTAGATATGCTCTACTGAGATTTATGAAAAGTAACCATTGCGAACAATGAGAATCTAATCATCACCATATAAACGATCTCACACGCAACTATGTTGTTGGCGTGTGTTTGTGGTGTGACAAATACAACACCATTTTCGAAAACTCATGGATGATGTACGTTGTGACCAATGGGAATTGCATTCTCACCACATAAACGATCCCACACGCTACGATGTCATTGGCATGTGTTATGTTATGGGGTGATAGATTTCACATCATCTTCAAGAGGAATGGTTTGTTTCAGATGACGCTTGTAGTTTTCTTTCCATACACACTTGAACTATCAAAAAAGTGCTTCATTCTCGAGACATTTAACTTATATTTTCAGTATCAGATTACGGAGAAATTTTAGAGGCAATATCTTCGTGCTAAAAAATTTCGCGCATTGGTGGAACCGTAGTAGAGTGGATTCTATCGCTGAAGAGGAGTAAGAAGGATTTTTTTTCCATTGTTGCCAGGTTGACTGACCTTGAACATCATAATTGGGTTGTTCGTTAGTAAGTGCATCTTGAACTATCGTAGAACATGATCGGGGGTTTTGAATAAGAACCACAGACGACGCCAATTATATTTCAACCAAATATGATCAAAATACTAAGTGGTGACAAAATGCATGAATAACATAAAAAAGTTAGTGAGAAAAGTGATGGTGATCGAGTGAATGATGAGACTGTACCTTTCGGTTGCCTACATACCCAAATTATCGATGGGATCAAGTCTCAAGAGCGTAGTTCTTTATGAAAAATAGTTTTGTATTTATATGTACGTGTAGACTAGAGACTTCTTGTAGCTCAAATAATTGTAATTGAATATAACTCTCAATTGATGATTATCTCTTTGATATGAAACAAATCTAGACATAAATTAATGTACGTAAGTGGCAAGTCATTTGGCTAGGGTTCAGCCCTAGACACATGAGTTAATGGACCTGTACATTGATCTATGATATTATAAATTGGGCTTTAGCCCTGTCGATTAAACGAATTAAGTTGAGACCCTCACCAATGGGCATTTGCCATGTAGGTGGGGATCAAAACACTCAAATTATCAGAGTTAATTTCCCTTCCATTTATTTCTAAACCACTACCTTAGCCCTGTAATTCCTAATAAAATACCTCTAGCTCAACTAGAAATAGGATAGTGTGATAGTAAGTGGATATTGTGAACAATCGACCCCGGTTTCTTTGGACGTCATTCAAGTATGTGAGGAATATAAAGTGCCCTTTGCACTTGAGAAAACGAAACTTGAGCGAATCTATCAGAGAGTTGTGATTGCAACACACCCTTGTGAAAACCCAACTTAAGGACGCTCTCCAAAAGTTTCATAAACGACTCTGCTTATGCATGTAACCGCTCATGTTTTGCACGTTTATCTTTAGATGATTAAACTATTGTATATATATTATTTTGAGTTCAAAGGAGCATGTCTTTATTCTCCCGCTAATAAGATGTATAAATCTCTGAGAATAAATAAGGAAACGAGACCCTTTGTACTAGATAGAGGAATTTTGTGAGTACCTTCTCTGGAAAACTCTCACGAGGCTTAAGCTCGTCCACTAGGGAAGTCCTAGTGGTTTAAGGCATTGTTTCATATGTTCATTGCAATTGCACTCCACAAAACGAGATTAGTATAATAAATCACACATTTGTGATCTTAGTTTTTTATCTCTCATCTTTTGCTTGAGGACAAGCAAAATGCTGTTTGGGGGTAGTTAATCAGTCCCCAAATGTGTATTTTATTACCTTTTTATTACCTTTACAATGCTTCAAATATGCCCTTATTATGCTTAATGAACAGACAACTTATAGCTTTTGCTACCATTTGCAGGATACAGGCCATTTAGGATGCATATTCCTAATATGTGCATTTTGTCACAAAAAGGATGGCTATTTACATTGCTTGGGAAGATTCCAACTTAGGAGCAACAGTGCTAGAAAGTCAAAGTCAAAAGTCAAGTCAACTATCAAAGTCAAGGACGCAAAGACTCAAGACTTAAAGCTACTGACCCAGGGACTTAAAGCCAATTTCAAGACTTCTAGTGTATGGGCTTAAGTCAAAGGCCCATAAGATTGTTTCTAGAAGGCATTGCATAATTGTAAATGGTGTCCTATATAAACCAAAGAGATGTAAAGAATTTCTTATCTAATGTATTAGGGTCCAAACCATTTAGTTTGTTAGGGGTTGAACCCTAGATCTAAATCTTTGGTCATTAGGAGTAGGTTAAATATTTTTATTTTAAATTGTTATTTCCTTATTTTCCATTTTCGTGTTCTTCAAGCTTTAGTGTAAACCAAGTTCTTAATCAATTCAATACAAGTTTTCGTAATCATTTCAATACAAGTTTAAGATTGAGAGTAATTCCAAATAGCCAAAAGAGACTAGGAGAGTAGAGTTACAAAGTTTAGTGTTTCATCCATTAAAAATCCTCCTCTAAACAAAGAATCTAAGAAGAATAACAAAACCCTTTCCACCACTATCAATAAATCTTTTTCAATGCGGTTATCATCCCCTCTAAGCATGTAGTTATAAAATTAAAGAGTAAGAGAGGAAGAATACGCCACACCTTCCAACAAAACCAAGGGTTCCCATCCTCTTCTTCTAATCTCAGCCTTGAAGTGCATTTCAAATAGATCAGAATTGAAGAGGTTTTGAAAACTTTGCTCAGACACGATTTTAAGAACTCGAGCCATTTAGAGTAGGGATTGATAAAATTATGGTTTTGAGTTGGAATGAGGGTTGAAAATGGAGCAGGTTGTATAAATTTGGAGTGGTGGTGTTTTGAGGTGAGGTCGCGGTCGCGAGTGTATGAGGAGCAGTCACGAGCTGGTGTGGGCGGCTAGGGTTGGGGAAGAAAAAAGGAAGTTGGGCGGTCGCGTAGGTTAAATAGTTTGATGGCACGTGCCTCGCATGTGCTACTTTAATGAAATTGAAATTTTTGCCCAAGCCCAACTGAAATCAGGAAATTTCAATCTTGTCCTCAATGCCTTGTAAACTTCAAGAGATGATCCGCGCTTTGTTACTTGTCCGATCTTAACTCGTAAGGTATCAAAATGATCAGCATCGAAAATTCAACGTAACGGTATATGGTACACTTACATCTAACAGTGGATGAAAAACAAATAATGGAAAGAACTGTAAGGAAATATGTACAGATAATAGAAGGAAAATTTAATTAATTTTTTTTGGGTTTTGCATAAGTTCGACTGAAATTTTAAAAAGGTGGGTCATTTTAAGTCAGATCGGCAAGACTTGGAAGTTTCTGAAAACTTAAGTCAATTCCAACTAGATAGCTAGATTACTCTCTTAGACTGAGCGTAATGCACTGGAGGATAATACATGTAGACTTTATAAACAGAATTATTATGTGGTTGAAGATTGGGGCAAATTGGGGTTTGACAGTTCAAGCACCAGCCTTCTCTCATAACTCGTCTCTTACGTGCGTATGAACTCTTACCTAAACCAGAAATGATTTTTGGTATATGTGTCCATATCTTAAGCTGCAATTCTCTAGGAAGTGCTTGCACACGATCATTGAAACTGATCCATCTAGTCTTGCTAGGTGGAGGGTTTTTGTTTGCTACAAAAACATTTTTGAAAAGTTTTTCAAAAAAGATAGGGATTGAGAAGGGGAAATGATTTTTAAGAAAGGAAAATTTTGTACAAGTTTGAGTCTTTTAACGGCAGATTCTTGAGACAAAATAAAGAGATGGAGGCAAAAGATAGAATTAAACAGAGGATAGTATCACTTTGGATTACTCTATTTGTTTAATTCTCATTTGGAGACGCCTCATTTTTTTTTAAAGTTGGTTTTCTCAATCAAAATATATCTCTAACCATATAGAAGTTTTGCCAAGAAGTTAAAATTATACGTTAGTCCGGTATCATTTTGGTTACTCCGGGGCGTATAACTTTCATTTTTGTATCCTCTAGTTTTGAAAACTATAAAGAGATGTTTGAAGAAACTCGTACTCAAAAGTTGTGATTCAAGATGCTACTATTTGAAAGCAAACCATAATGGATAATCTTATGCAACTTTCATGTCGACTCTGTGGCGAACTCAATCTAGACAGACAGAGCTTTAGCTACGTGAGTTGAGGGATTTATTGTGCAAGACTTGGAATATCCTGACCCAGGTGAATAGCTTGGTGATATAGGTGACCCTTAGTAAGCAAAGCTGATCTCAAACTGCCCCTAGATTATGTTGTTCTAGGGGTTAATCTGTGTGAAATCCATAGCCCATTTTGAAAAATCACTTAACTATTGATATATTGAGAATCTTATCATTAACAGAACAAAGAAAACAAACATTTTTGTAAAAAAAATGTAAAATAAAGAAAAGAAAATCTGTATACTCGCTCTATAGGTTCACACTTACTCCAACGAGTAAAAAATATTTTATAAAGAATATATGAGATATACTATGAACTAAGGCTCCAACACTTACAACCACACCCTCCAAGTGGAGAGATCCGGTTACCTTATTGATGTATCCCCTTAAAGCAAAAGATGGAATGGAATAGGAAAGGAATACATCAAAAAAAATGATTCAATCCTCGTAGATGGGATGATTAAGAAAGAGTTTTAAGTGTTCCAGCTTCGTTCACTTCACTTGTTGCTTTAAAGGCTGTGTTTGTTAGTTTATGATTAGGAATAGCTTGACCTGGGAATACACCTTTCTAGGTTTTATCTTAGGCTAACAAGTTTAGAGATTGTTGTATGGATGCTAGGATTTGGGTTTATTATTGCATGACAGATAGTATTATTTCATTGGGCTTATCTGTTTGGACACTAGTTGATAGTGTAATAGGAACTAGGTTTCTTTGGTTATTGACAGGTGGGTTTTGATAGTTCTGGTTAAATTGGGATTGAACCAATGCTCTGTTCTGATTGTTATAGGTACATTGCCCTTGTCCTTGTCTGAATGTATTTGTTGGTTTGTTGAAACTTGGAGGTGGTTGGTTTTGTGGAATGTTGGACCATGCGAAATTTGGATGTTGTCTCCATGGTGCATTTAGTACATTGAAAGCACATACTTTTTCTAGCTGAAGTGATGATAGGTTTGTGATCAGGGGACAGGTGGCATCTATATGATTTAAGCTTAGACAGAAATTGCATGGTGAGATATTTATATTCATGACAGGATGAGGAGTTTGGTCTTTTTGTTTGGTTGTAAGGGCATCTATCTTTCTTGTAAGGGTTTTGATTAAAGTTTTGATTTTTGGATTTGATTTCACCTCAAAAATACCACTAGCCTTAGATGTACTGGGTGATAGGGTTATATACTAAAAACATTACTTTTGTATTAACTCTAATTCTTCATTTTTTGAATGAGAATCATATGGGCAAATGTTATGCATATTATATATGTTATTAGTTATATGCATGCGTCTAATACTTTATATTGTAGATGATGTGGTGTGTGGTGAGACACAGAAGATCATATCATCAGTACCTTATAAAGTATAAGTAAACGTTCACAACCTAGATGTATTTGGACAAACCATTAGTATGGTTGTAGTATAATCTGGTATTAGTCTATCTTGACTACAAGATTACACTAGTACACTTTGTGTGTATTGAACAGGACCAAGTGAGGTTGTTTCTCTTTATACTGACTATATAAGAGAACAAACACCTCTGTTATTATGGATGCTTGTCCTCTTAATCCGAATATAATAACGGGCACTTACATGCATTATACATTGCTTTAAATCATCAATGAGTGAGATTCATTTGTGAATCAACAAACTCGATGGATTAGGTAATGACATTGTATGTAAGGTGTGTTGTTGATTATAGAAGGAATCCGTGACCCGCAAGAAGTCGGGTTGATGATGTCCCATTGAAGAGCTCATAAGGATTGTCATGTAAACCCTGCATGTGGATTTAATCTGATATGACAATGAGGTTGAGTGGTACTACTCAAGGATATAAGAAGTTGATTAATGTAGTTGTCAGTAACTTGACTTAATCAACGAGCATTCGATATCTTAACACGGGAAGATCAACAAGCATATAATATGGAGCCCATAAATGTAATACACGTAATTTGGGATTAGGGCGGTAGTACAACAATGGCCTTTAGTGGAATAAGCCATTTGTTGACGGACTTGGGCCATGTATTCTAGGCGAACTTGGGAAGCCCAAGCCCGTCAGGAGGCCCAACCCTAATTTCTCCTCATGGTCCCTGTTGTAGCCTATATAAAGAAACCCTTCTTTCCTTGCCAAATACTGGGTGATTGCTCAAGAACAATTAGTCCCAAAATTCGGCCAAGAGAGAAAGAAGGGGTTGGTAGATCGTTGCCCACACAACGTCTATTCCAAGGATAGGAATACAACAGAAGATCAAGAGGTTGCTGATTCGTATTCTCAGAAATATCACAGATGATCAAAGGCGTATGATTTCCTAACCAAATCATGAACACCCTTATTCTGCTGCGCATGGGTTTTCACGGTTTGTAATAGATGACATACAACCATAACGGTTCCTACACTGGGTTGGGCTATTCTAGAATTATCTATATCACTCCAATGGGTACTCTTTTCAGCTTGGTTTTCAAGTAAGGTTAAGGCTTCAGTTACACCTCTATCTAAAAAATTACCATTACTCATGATGTCGAGGGTTACTTTATGTTCTGGGAGAAGGCCTTTGAAGAAACATTGGACAAGAGTAGATTTTTCTAGTTTATGGTGAGGACATGAATGGAGTAGGTCAGAGAATCTATCCCATGCTTTAAAAAATGTCTCACTCAAACTCTGTCTGAAGAACTATATCTTTCTTCTTATCTTTTCTGTTTTCTTCGGTGGAAAGTACTTCTTCATGAAGGAGAACACAACCTTTTCCCATGTATCGAAAAAGTCAGCCTTCTATGAAAGAAGCCAAGCATGACTATTACCAGCTAGAGTGAAAGGAAACACTCGTAGCTTAACCTGATCGTCGGTGATGCTTGGATGATGAAAGGTATTACATACTTCATGTATCCGGCATAGATGCTCATACGATAACTCGTATGCTAACTCGTGGAAGATGGGTAGAAGATTGAACACGTTCAGTGGAATGCGAAAATCACTCGTGAGTGGTGTGAGTCGTATATAATATGGAGGCCCATCTTGTAACGATGTGTAGAAGTTGGAGAGAGGCTCTTCAGCTTGCACTACTTTGTCAACCATCTTATGAGATGGAGGACTAGAAATAGGAAATTGTCTAGGGCAACGAGCTCTCCTACATGAGTAAGTTTTATTCTTGCTAATTCAAAAACATCATTTTGCCATTGGTTGGTCGCTTGGTGATATAAAGGGAATTGATCTAAGGATTTGCACGCACCGGCCGGATTCACCTGGAAAAGAATGCCAAGACCTCTAGAGAGCCACAGCGTTATTTAAACTCGGCCATGAAAGAGGTAGTAAGGGAGGAAATCTTAAGATTACTGGATGCTTGAATCATTTACCCTATATCTGACGATGAATGGGTCAGCCCTATTCATGTGGTGCCAAAGAAATCTGGGATTACAATGGTCCGTAATGAGGAAGGGGAGTTAATTCCAGCACGTGTTCCCATCATGTGGGGGATTTATATTGATTATCGGAAGCTGAATGCTATCACAAGGAAAAATCATTTTCCCTTGTCGTTTGTAGATCAGATGCCTGAAGGTTTAGCAGGACATGCTTATTATTGTTTCTTGGATGGATATTCTGAATACTTTCATATTTTAATTGATGAAGAAGATTAGGAAAAGACTAACATGCCCTTTTGGAACATATGCTTATGCATGTATTCCCTTCGGTCTCTACAATGCACCTGCCACATTTCAATGCTGCATATATGTTGCACACTTTTAGTGATATGGTGGAGAGATTTATGGATGATTTTTCGCTCTATGGATATTCTTTCGATGATTGCCTATCCAACCTTTCCAAGGTATTAGCGCATTGTCAGGAAAAGAATCTCGTCCTTAATTGGGAAAAGTGTCACTTCATGGTAAAAAAAAGGGAATAGTGTTAGGTCATATTGTGTCTAAAAATGGTATAGAAGTAGATAAAGCTAAGATAGACAAAATTTCTACTATACCTATTCCACGGAACATCCGTGACATACAAGCCTTTCTAGGCCATGCTGGATTTTATCGAAGATTCATGAAAGATTTCTCAAAAATTGCTAAGCCTTTAACTAATCTTCTTATAAAAGATGCCCCTTTTGAGTTTAACTTCGACTGCATGCATGCTTTTGAAAAGTTGAAAGCCGCCTTAATAATTGCACCTATAATTCAACCTCTTAATTGGTCAAAACCATTTAAGCTCATGTGTGACGCCAGCGACTACGTTGTTGGCGTCGTTCTAGGCCAAAAACATGATAGGGGACCAGATAAGAGCCCAAAACTGTAGTTTTAACTCCTTAATAATATTACATTTAGACCAATTATTTTTATAATAAATAAGAGTTAGTACTGTTTACGTACTTTTATGTATTTCAGGTCTTGGAGTCAACTATGTGAAGAAATATGTCATTTTTGCAAGAGAAATGAGCAAAGGTTGGTTGCTAAGAAGTTCTATGGTTAAAACCCAAGTTTCAAGGAGAAAAAGCTTTTTTAAAGCCCAGTCAAAGCTAAAAGTCAAAGTCAACGCGGGCAAAAATAGAGCATAAAAGTCAATAGAACTTCTACAAGCCGTATTTTTGAACTCAGACCTCGGAATTGAGCTTATTATATGTCAAAACGACCGTCTTGGAAAGAGCTTTCTAATGGTCTAGACCTGAATCCAATCAGAGGAGAAAAAGTGGATGAAAAGGTTATTGCAATAAGTTCAGCAGAGAAACCCTTTTTGGACTTAAGTAATTAGGTTTTGGGCTTGATTTAGTGGCCCAAAATATAGCTCTAAAGCCCATGCATGAAATTATAAACCTAGCCCTCTCCTATATAAAGAGGACTAAGGCAAAACTCTAACTCTCTCCTACCTCTTCTCTTTAGTCTAAACCTAGTTTAAGTTTTATTATCCTAGCCACCATTAATACAATTCAAGTTATTTTTAATTATGTTTTCTTCTTATTATTATTTATTCCATGATAGTCTAATGAACCATAACTAAACCTTCATTAGATGGGTTTGATTGAAGCTTTGATGAAGACTTGATGTGTTAGTATAGAATAGTTGTATTTAAGAGCTCCAAGTCTAGAGGGTAGTTTATTCACCATGAGAATGAGTTTCAACTTCCTCTCATGCTAATTATTAGTTGGCTAGAGATACCATGAATAATTAGGGATTTTCAAGACTAAACATTTATGTTAAACCTTGTGTGAAAACATAAAGATTACGGTTGTAACAAACTCTATACTAGCATGTTAGGGATTAATCAAGGTGGATTTCAAAACTCCCGAATTCCTTCTTCATATTCACATCTTATTATTTAATTGTCACAGTTTAATTTAGAATATATTCAATATTAATTTTCACCATATTAAAATCATTACTCTCATGTTGTTTGATTATTAATCATTAGTAGATTTAGTATTTTCTAAGCAACTAGGAGTGGAACGAATTCTTACTCTAGTTTATTACATGATAATTGAGAGTAGAACTTTGATACAAAAAGATGCAAATTATAGTTTACTTCTTCCTAGTATAATTAGCTAAGATAGAGTAAAAGTTTTAATTTTCAAAATATCAAATGGCGCTGCTGCCATCTTAGTTATCTTTAGAATTTAATTCTCTTAGTTTTTTCAATTCTACAAATAGCCCAATTCACCCACCCACCCTATTGTTCGAAAGTGTTGTGTTCTGACTTTGTTTTCTGTTTCTTGAAAACAGGATTTTGCTCGTGGAAGTGTACTGGGATTTTTCGAAGTTGTACTCGGGCGTGCACGCGCCCTTATTTACACTATACCTTAGCGTGCACGCGCCCTTCTTTCTAGTAAGCTTATTTTGTGTTTCTTTCTAATTTTCAAGCCCAGCCCATTAAGAAACTACGCGAAAGCCTGTTTCTAAATAAAATTCACAGAGCGCGCACGCGCCCTTGTTACTTTATATTTGAGCGGCCCCGCGCCCCTTTGAAGAAAGCCCGATATACATAGGTTAGTTACAGAACATCTTTTCGTTGGAAATAATTGTTGATTCAATGTTACAAGCTTCCACAGGACACTGAGGTTCGTATTAAAGACAATATTCATAAGTGTAGCAAGGAGGCATTCAGGTTCTCTTTCTTTCACTCCTCGTCTCTTATGTCAGAGGAGTTTAATTCTAATATATCAGGTTGTTGTTTGACTACTGTTAGTGTTTCTTTTATATTGGACTTAGTCTTGCATGAAATTAAGGTCTGGTAAAAGAAAACCATCTAACGTTATCTATCATAAACGTCAACACACACGCCTATCTAGAATATCACATATTACACAAGCATCAATAGCTGAAGAAGTAGAGACTCCTCTCTCTGATTTTTATAAAGCTCTAAATGATTGCCCTAAGTCATGCATCATTCTTGTAGACCTAGTGGAGGATTTTTCATGGTTTCGACCACAAAAAGCCTTATCATCATATGCGTAGGATAGAACAAGTTCTCACTACATTCCATCATCCTAATGCAGGTTCTGAACAAATTAAACTGAGGGTGTTTCCTTTCACCCTATCCTATAAGGCGGCGTCTTGTTTAACTGCCCCCAAACGCCTAATTTCGTGGACTCATGGGCCAAACTTGTTCAATTGTTCATGGAACAGTTTTATCCACCACTGAAGATAGATGAAATGATTCAAAAGATTCATTTCTTCCACCAGAACCCTCATGAATCCTTTTCAGAGGCCTGGAATCGGTACACTGATCTTCTTATAGAGTGTCCACATCATAACCTTGCGAAAGACACGCTTGTTCGTGCCTTTTTCAAGGGGATTTCACATCATCATAAGGAGGTTTTTGATATAATGAATGGGGGTAGTTTCCTTAGTAAAGGAGCCTCAGAGGCTTATAGGTTTTTAGAAGATCAATCCAAGCGTACTAATAACTGGGAGGTAACGACATCCCCCGCTCCACTACTTCTTCTTCCATAGCCAAGACTGCTACTTTGTTTGAGGTTAAACCTGATCCCGAGCTTAGAACTCTAATCGAATCCCTCACAAAAAAGGTAGAAGCCATTTATGTTCAACACAAGCCTACTCCTGTCATGAATATCAACTCTCTTCCATGTAATTTCTATTTTAGTCTTGAACATACCGACTCCTATTGTCCTCTCGTCTACGAACAACCACCCGCATAGCCGAACAATGTTTGCTCCTTAAATAGCCTTCCTAACACACTTTAGAGACAAAATCCCAACTTCAGTTGGCATAATAATCAACTAGTTATACCTTCGGGGTTTAATAATCAAAATGTTAGGCCAGCAAACAACTACAATCCAGCTTCACCAAGACAAGTACAAAGACCAGGTAATTATAATAATTATAATAATAATAATTAAGGTATCGTCTTGGTTAATAACAACTATCATAACCCACTCGTTAATAATTAACGTGAGATAGTTCCTGTCACACCACCTGTGGCCACTACACACTCACAACCGGATCATTTTGATGCCTACATGCAATCTTAACTATAGATTCTACAATCCATTCAACAATCCATACAAAAGTTAACCCAAGATAAAGGCCAACCAAAAGGTGTGTTTCCAAGTCAAGTTATATCTAATCCTAAAATGCCAAACACAGCCTTTGAAGTAACCGGTAATACTAGTAACGAAAATTTAAACATAGGTGAGTTAAATGCCATCACCACTCTCCGTTCGGGCAGAGTGGTTGATAACGCCATAACTATGCCCATTGATACACAACTAGTGGTCATTACAAATAAAAATTTACTATATACCAAAATAGAAACTGAAGATCCAACCCCTATAGAGGTACCAGTTAAACCATAACCCAAGAAAAAAGAAGTCAAGGAAAACACTCATATGCTAAATATAGAAAGAAACCATTGTTTCCCCAGAGACTAGCCATGTTAAAAAAGGATACAAATTTTGCTGAGATTAGAGAAGTTTTTAAAAATCTAACGATAAACCTACCTTTTCTTGAAGCTATTAAAAAATTACCACAACATGCTAAGTTTCTAAAAGAGTTGTGCACTACAAGGAGGAAAATAATTATTCCAAAAGATGTCTATTTAACTTAACAGTTTCCCACTCTATCTAAAAATAATGGAATCGTTAAGTACAAGGACCCTGGTCATCCTACTATACAATGCACCTTAGGGGATACTCACACGACAACTGCTCTATTAGACTTGGGGGCGAGTGTTAACTTACTCCATTATTATCTATATAAACAAATAGGTTTACAAGAGGTGCAACCAACTAAAATGACATTGCAATTAGCTGACCATTCTATTAAGTATCCTAAGGGTGTTGTTGAAAACGTGTTGGTTAAAGTTCAAGATTTTTACTACCCAGCCGACTTTGTTATCCTTGACACAGAAGTCACTAATGACTCTGTTCCTATCATCTTAGGGCATCCCTTCTTGGCAACTACCAATGCGCTCATAAATTGCCGCGATGGTTCGATGTCCATGTCCTTTGGACACCTTTTTGTTGAGGTGAATGTTTTCAAAATGATACAATAGTTACCCAATACGACTATCGATGGAGAAGTTAGCATGATCAAGAGCTTAACTCAAGGTTATTTCAACAACACGTTTCCAGAGAATCAGATGCGTCAATTCCTTTTCTTTGAAAGTTCCAACTTCAATGATGACTCCTACGTTGAGGAAGTCAATGCCCTTTTCGAGTCTACTCCTATCTTAGATCCTTCTATAGCTCTATCTTCTGAGTTTGAAGACCACTTACCTAAACAAGTCTTTACTACTCAAGATGAAGACCCTCTGGAAGCCTTTCTACCCATTTCTCCCACCCCTGTGCTTAAACCCCTTCTTGCTGAGTTGAAATATATCCAGTTTGATCCAGATGGTAGTCATCCAGTGATCATATCTTCTCAATTGTCTACTGATGAAGAGGCACATTTGATTAGGGTGATTAGGGAACATCGTTCCATGCCCGGTTGGTCCCTAGACGACATTAAGGGGATTGACCCCCTAGTGTATGCACACATCGCATGCATTTAGAGGATAGTGTGAAGACTTCATGCGAACCTCAATGTCACTTGAACCCTGCCATGAAAGAGGTGGTCAGGGAAGAAGTCTTACGGTTACTCAATTCAGGTACTATATATCGCATATCCGATAGTGAATGGATAAGCCTCATTCACGTAGTTCCTAAGAAATTGGGTGTTACCATTGTGCTTAATGTTGCTGGTGAATATGTTTCCACAAGAGTTCCTATGAATTGGAGGATCTGTATTGACTACAGACGCTTAAATGCCATGACACGAAAGGATCACTTTCCTTTACCTTTTATAGATCAAATGCTCGAACGTCTAGCTGGTCATGCTTATTACTGTTTTTTAGATGGCTACTCTAGTTATTTTTAGATCATTATCGATCCTAACGACCAAGAAAAGACTACCTTCACATGAACATATGCCTATAAACAAATGCATTTTGGCTTTTGTAATCCTCCTGGTACCTTCCAGCGGTGTATGCTTCATATCTTTAGTGACATGGTGGAGCACTTTATTTAAGTTTTCATGGATGATTTTTCTATTTATGGAAACTCTTTTAGTGACTGCCTATTTAACCTTTCTAAGGTGTTGACACGGTGTGAGGAAATGAATCTGGTTTTAAACTAGGAGAAATGTCATTTTATGGTTAAAAGAGGAATAGTTCTAGGTCATATTGTATCTAGTGACGACATAAAAGTAGATAAAGCCAAATTAGATAAAATAGTGTCTCTACCTATACCACAGACTATCCGTGATATTAGAGCTTTTTTAGGCCATGCAGGTTTCTATAGGCATTTTATCCATGATTTTTCAAAATTAGCTAGGCCTTTAACTAATCTGTTTTTAAAAGATGCCATATTTTATTTCAATTATGACTACAAATAAGCTTTTGAAACATTAAAAGCCGCTTTAACATCTGCACCGATTATACAGCCTCCCGATTGGTCTAAATCTTTCAAACTTATGTGTGACGCTAGCGATTATACTGTTAGTGTTGTGTTAGGCCAGAAACTAGATGATAAGTCCACCATTATTTCTTATGCTAGTAAGACTTTAAATGATGCTCAAAGAAATTATACTACTACGGAAAAAGAATTTTTAGCTGTGGTTTACTGATAAGACCCCAAAACTGTAGTTTTAACCCTGTAACAATCATACTTTTAGACCAATTATGTGAGTAATAATTAAGAGTTAACACTGATTACGTGTTTTTATGCATTTCAGGTTTCAAAGTCCATTATGTGCAGAAATGTGCCACTTTAGCGAGATAAAAGAGCAAAAGGTCGGTTACTAAGTAGTTCCGTGATTAAAGGCCAAGATTCAAGAAGACAAAGCCTTCCTAAGCCCGGTCAAAAGCTGAAAAGTCGACACGGGCAGAAACAGCACACAAGTCAGCAGAACTTCCGAAGGCCGTACCTTTAGACTCAGACCTCGGAATGGGGCCTACCTTATGTCAAAACGACCGGCTTGGAAAGAGATTTCCAATTGTCCAATCCTTGACCCAATCAGAGGAGCATAAGTAGGCAAAAAGTCTGTTGAAGCCAACTGCAACTGAAGAGTCTCTGGCCCAAAACATGGCTCCAAGCCCATGCACGATTTTTGGATCTGAAAGTATAAAAACCAAAGCTTAGCTCTTGGTTAATGGTAGTTAGCTAGACCTAAAACAATATAGATAATTCTAGATCTAGTTTAATTAATAAAATTAAGTTTTAGTTCCATTTTCAATTCTTGTTTTAGATTAAGTCTTTGAATCATTGTTCTTGATTGATTAGATAAATAAAATAGTTATTTTATCAATTTCGAATTGTGTTATTTCAATCTATTAGATCTAGTTTTAATTATTGTTGGTTACCATTTCTTAGTTGTTAATTAGAATTTAATTATCGTTTAGTTTAGATTAGTGAATTTCGAATCTTCGATAATATGTTTAATTTAGATTCATATGGGAATGATTGCGGAATGATTCAAGGCTAAAACCTCCATTAGAGGGGTTGATGAAGCCTTGATGAAAACTTAGTGGTATAGTGTAGAAGCATTGTAGAATCCATTCCAATCTAGAAGGTCGTGATTCGCCATGAGAATCACATGCTAGTTAGTATTCGGTAGAAATGCCATGAACACTAGGGATTAGAACTCGAATTCTTGCCGTAAGAACGTGAGAATCAAGATACAAGAATCTATACTAGGTATAGAACTGCTTTCAAAACTCCTATAGGTATGTCTCCCTTTAGACTTGTATTTGGAAAACCATGTCATTTGCCCGTTGAATTAGAGCACCGTGCTCTGTGGGCTATAAAAAGCCTTAACTTCAATATTGATGAGGCAGGTGTCAAACGCAAGTTGCAATTGAATGAGCTTGAAGAAATCCGTGGCGATTAAATGCGATCTCGCATGAAGGATAAGCGTGTTCATGATAAGCATATCTTGCGCCAAAAGAGTTTGTGGTCGGTCAAAAGGTCTTGCTTTACAACTCCGTCTATATATTTTCCGGAAAACTAAAACCCGTTAGTGCGGCCCCTTCAGTCGTTGAAGTCACCCCTTACGGGGCAATCACCTTGGTAAATCCAAATGACAACAGTAACTTTCAAGTTAATGGTCAGCCAGTTAAAAACATTTTCACGAACTACGTCCCGATGTAGAGGAAGTCCTTTTACAAGACCCTATCTATGAGGACTGACTTTGTCATTTGGTGTACTTCCTTTCACTCCCATATAGTGGTAAGTGCACCATTCAGGTAACCGGGCCCTCCCTATGAAGTGTGTGGCTGTAAGTACCGGATCCTAAGTCCACGTTTCACATAATTCACGTTTTCCACTTTTGCATGTTTCCTCGGTTTTTGAGTCATGTTCCTCTATGGGGTGAATTATGTATTTATTGTTTTTCGTGTTTCTTATAATAAACTAATAAAAAAATAAAAAAAATAAAAATAAAATAAAAATTCTAAAATCATAGAAATAGCAATCCAACAAGTCTTGGGAATCTGACTTTAAACGACCCACGATTTAAACAAATTTTGTGTTTAAAAATTTGTTTGGGGGTGGGTAGTCGATCTTTCCATCTGGATTGCTCGAACTTTCCATTTGTGTTGCTTAGGCCCATTACTTGTAGTTCAATTGGGTTGACGTAATCTAAACTTAGATTTCCTTCGTTCGCATAACTTACGTCACACATGCACTTCGAGGCATTCTTCCACCCTCTTATATGTCACCCATGGTTGGAATTGAATGTTTTATGGATCATTGGATTGGAAATTCTCTACTGATCATTTCCATAACTCATTCGCCAAAATCGGGCCAGTAACGAAGCGGCAAATTGAATCGGAAATTGCGCGAAAAATCGGAAAATTTCGGAATTTACATTGGGCTTGGGCCCAAACCGCACGCACGACTATGCGTCTCCTTCCTTCCCAAACCGCACGCACAGTGTTTCCCTTTCAATCTCGCCGGTTACAAGTTAAATAAACTTTGAAAACCAAAATAAAAAAATAAAAAAAAAATATAGAGAGAGAGAAGGAAACCTAACTACACCCACACCAAGATAATCAAAGCCAACTTAAATCTTCTCTAAACCATTACCACCACCACCCCAACTCCGAAAAAACAGCCACCAGTTCAAGTAACCACCGCCACCACCGTGTTTTTAGTAGTTTTTCTTCACACTCGCCTCCCCCACAGTCTACAAAACCATTACTTGTCTAAGAAACTTCAATGGCGCTACGACGTAGAATTTTGCCGGAGCACGCGTTTGTTTCCGACAGTTTCGCGCCATTTTACAACGCGGAGATGATTAAGAGGCATTGGAACGGACTGTGGTGCTCGACTGAGGAGTTCTATCACTATGATTTGGTAGAACAGTTTTATAAAAAGCGAGAATTGGAGGGGGATAGGATTTTCATAAAGGTAGCGAGGGCGAGGAGGAAATAGCGAGGCGGTTGTTGGCGAACTATTAGGAATTTCGGCTTTGAAAGCAAACCTGGTAATGACAATTCAGGAATCGGTATCTTGGAGTTCTGCTTTGATGAAGGATCATCACGGAGGGTGAATACAATCAGACATCTCATTCGTCCGCTTGATCCACACGAGAACCAATCAACCGGTAGCTCGGTGGATTGGTTGGTAGGAACGCCCGGGAAAGACAAAGTCAGTGATATCGGCTTGCAATGTCTGCACGTTCTCTGGATTTTGCAAACAAATAAGTATAATTTCTGCATCCTCGATTTAATGTTTAATGTGATTCGAGGAGTGGGGAAGAGCTTGGCGTCTCTTCCCGTATTGATCACTAAGATCATGCTCACCTTTAGAGCTGTCGCAAGATCTGCTCCTATTAAGATCAAATTGCATTCTAATGCAAGTATCTATACGGATTGCATCCAAGAGACTTGGCCGTTGTCTGAAGAAAAAATGGTTAAGTTAGAGGATGAAAGGGAAGATATGACATGTCTGGATGAAGATGCATTAGATAATTGTAATTCTAATTTAGAACGCATGCAAGTGTTGCAAACTGCCTTGCGGTGTGTTTATGGTATTTGTGGAAATATCCGAGATAGACAGATTGTAGTTCAAAAGAAGCAAGGGAACCTTCAGACGAGATTTGAAATGCTCGAAGGGGTTCTGGACGATATTTTGTCTAACATGGAGACTATCCACCAGCATCAACAAACCTAGTATGCAGTACTCGGTACTGAGATGGAAGCCCAATGCTTGTTCCGAATAGAGATGCTACGACGCATGCCACCCGTGGAGGACTCTGTTTCAGCCGAGTCCGACAGGCATGAGCGTCGTCGCCAAAGGACAGATGGTTCAAGCCAATCTCCATCCCATGGTCCATCATCATCACAAAACTAGGTGTTCACCATCAGTTGTGTTCGCTGTTATTTCATAATTTTGTTTTATTAGTTGGATTTTAATTCAGTAGTTAAATTTAAATAGTAATGTGTTTATTTAATGTTGTTTGGATTTAAATTTTATTTTTAATATAATTGGTTATTTTTCGAACTCTTGCTTGTTTTATCATTAATCCCACCTTTCGACTTGTTTGGGGGTGGAAATATTTATACCGAGCATAAGTCGTTATATGATCATCTCTTTGTAAAGTTGTATTGGAGGAAAGGTTGATAATTTGGCGATATCGGCATATCTATGATTTGTGTGGTGGTAGCATGAAATCTAGGAGAGTTTAGAAGTTACTATTCTAAATCAAGTATGAAAGATACCGGGATTTATAGAAAATCATGGAAATGGTTTGTTTCCGTTTTGGGTTTGGAATTTTTCTATTTCCGAAATTGCCTTCAAACAAATTGGGAACTTGCCGATTCATTTTGGTAGCTCGAACCTATTTAAACTCCCTTCTTTCTACACTAACAAACCACACTACACCCCACCATCATCCCGGACCTTCCACTCCAAGTTTTCTTTCTTTTTTGCTCTAAACTCGCGTTCAAGACTTACGACTTAGCGCGCCTGCACCCTCTACATTTTCACAAAATTTTGTCAGAGCGTGACCCGCACCCTCCTTGAGCGCGACCCGCGCCCAAAACACTGTAATTCTAAAACCCACGAGCGCCGACCGCCTCTATTTGAGCACCCGCACCGCGCCTCTCGTTAACGGGAAATTCCAATTTTCAGAGGGTCAGTCCAGGATTTTTTGGAACTGTTCAAAGAGTTGTTGTGATGACATCTCCTATAGTCATACCTGAACAGTCCTTCGAAGATGTGTTGGGCACGAGACCTATGGACATTGGTTCCGACCCACGGGATCCCCGATTAGGATGGCGTCATCTATTGGTAAGTGATGACGATTCATATTCACACCGACTTCTTTGCTTATTTCTACGACCATGTTAAATTCTATTGTAATCAGGATGGAGAACAAGAATTCTCTGTCGTAGTCGAAGACACGACACATCAATTCGATAAAAATGTAGTCGCTTTAGTTTCAGGATTACCAATACCTGATCCTGTTCACACATGGGCATATATGATCGATAATGCATATCTTTATGATTATACATATTTCCATGAGTATTATGGGGGAGGGGTATTTCGAGTAATGGACCAGGGGCGATATAGCATTGCCCTTGGTAGCCTTTCCCTAAACGTAGGCACCACCATGTTATTCATCGATGAATATTTTGGGGGAATGGAAGTTCATTTCGCAAAGCGATCTGCTGGTGACATTTTCCTCGCTTTAGGCGAGGGGCGTCGCCGATATGACATTCCCCGAAAGTATTAGTCGCTAGTCTTAAGAGAGCCCAAACCATGAGGCGTAAGTATCTTCTTATGCCCTGTGTTAGTAAGCCGCATCATGCGTAGTTGTTTTACGTATTACGTGCACAATTCCCACAGATTGGAAAAGGGTTGAAGTCATGAGACCCACCAATCGGGTGGTTCGCTTCGTGCGAATAATGACTTATTTGGGATGGCAGGTGCAGCCTCATTTTCATTTGCCCCGTACATCCCATCGGACATGATAACACTTAACAGGTTAGCATTAGTAGATGATAGCTGGCGGCAAGCTTGGCAAATTACAATGGACTGGCAGGATGCGAAGGAAGCTCGTCTCACTAACGAGGAAGAGGATGCTTAAGCGGGAGATAAGGTAAGTTTTTAGTTTTGTTAGTGTCTGCTTATGTCCCAAGCAATTTAATTCGGTTAACCCCATAATGGGTGGAACTCTTATAGAGTTGCGTCAGTTTTTTTTTTTTTTTTTTTTATTTCCCTATATTAGTATGTTCTAACCTTGTTATGCAGATGTGCCAGAATTTAACGCGTTTCCATGGTATTTTTCTACCCTCTTTATTTAAATGCTTTGAGGACAAAGCATGCTTCTTGTTTGGGGAGGGGGGGCATAGAAACACGTGTAATTAAGGCATCTGTTAGGATATAGATATGTATAATATGCATTTGTTTTCAAGTTGAAAATTTTCAAAAATATAAATAAATAAGTTTATGTTATACACTTAGGAATATTGGTATTGTTTTCTTTCTCTATATTCTTAACAATCTAGAAGTCTCACGTAGCTTTTGCATCAGAATAATTGTTAGAAACTTAGGTTAATATGTAGGTAATAATCTTTGCATCTATCTATAAATATATTGCATGAGTATCTACGGTTGTTAGCAGTGAGTTTCTGAAATCTAGGCTAGAGTACTTATTCTACAAATCCTGTGAGAATATAGCCTAAAGCCTTATATGAGCGAAACATTTGAGAAATGACACAAGGGAGAAGTAAAATCCGAATAGAGAAATCACACGTCCACTTGCTTGATCACTATGCCATATCCTAAGCGAGAATTTAGGCCCTCTTTGGATCGATATAGCTATAAATTCAAACCTATGAATTATTTTCCGCTAGTCGCTCCTCTGAGCCTTTCTTTAGCCTTCCATAAACCACAAATCCTTTACCCTGTTACAAAAATAGAACAAAATAAAAAAAAAATCAACCTACCCAATATAGAATAAGTCTGAGAATAGAATGAGGAAGAGAGAAGAAGAGAAAAACCGGTGTAAACAAAAGTTAGTTAATTGCTTCAGAAAATAAAGAAAAGAAGTTCCCATCCAAAGAAAAGAAAAAGAAAATTAGAAATAAAATAAAAACTCCGAAAAAAAAATAGAATAAAAGGGAGTCAAAAGCCAAAGAAAAGAAAAAGAAAAATATGGCTAAGGATGGAAACAAAGTATAGAAGCAAAAGAAAATAACAAGGTTTTCTCTAAGTTACATAATATGAAGACTCTATTATCTCAGACTTGTCCTTTTGAATATCCATTTTCTTCCTTCTTAAACCATCTTCTAATCCCCGCAACACCTAATAAAGACCTCTAGCTCAATTAGGAATAGGTTAGTGTGATAGTAAGTGGCAGATGTGTTTGATCGACTCCGGCTTCCTTGTTTGTCATTGAGATTGTAAGGTAAAGTGTGTCCACTGCACACTGGAGTAGCGAAACTTTAGCGGAAAAATCAGAGTGGTTTTCGTCTTGACAATTATGTGAGGACCTACTTAAGGACGCTATTCCGAGTTTTCAGAAACGAACCTGCTAGGCATTTCATAGTATTAATCATAGTATATATATTTGTATCATAGATGACTGATTATTATGCATATATTAGTTTAGGTTTTTAACTTGGTTATTCTTATTCAGTTGCTAGTGAGATGTATAAATAGTTGGGACATGAATGAGGAAACAATAGTTTTATTTCTTAGTCGTTGTAGTATAGTTGAAGTTTGTGAGTACCTTCACTGGAAAACTCTCACGAGGCTATAACTCGTCCCCTAGGGAATTCCTAGTGGTTTAAGGCCTTGTTGCATATGGTCAATGCAATCGCGACTTTCAAAGCGAGTAGATAAAACTCCAATTTTGGTCACTTATTCTAATTTCTCATCTTTGCTTGAGGACAAACAAAATGCTGTTTGGGGTGGTTTGATAAGAGCCCAAAACTGTAGTTTTAACCCCATGAATAGATCATACTTTTAGACCAATTATGTGAGTAATAATTAAGAGTTAACACTGATTACGTGTTTTTATGCATTTCAGGTTTCAAAGTCCATTATGTGCAGAAATGTGCCACTTTAGCGAGATAAAGGAGCAAAGGTCGGTTACTAAGTAGTTCCGTGATTAAAGGCCAAGATTCAAGAAGACAAAGCCCTCCTAAGCCCGGTCAAAAGCTAAAAAGTTGACACGGGCAGAAACAGCACACAAGTCAGCAGAACTTTCGAAGGCCGTATCTTTGGACTCGGACCTCGGAATGGGGCCTACCTTATGTCAAAACGACCGGCTCAGAAAGAGCTTTCCAATGGTCCAAGCCTTGACCCAATCAGAGGACCATAAGTGGACAAAAAGTCTGTTGAAGCCAACTGCAGCTGAAGATGCCTTTTTGGACTGAAAGAATTGGGTTTTGGGCCTGATTCTCTGGCCCAAAACATGGCTCCAAGCCCATACACGATTTTTGGATCTGAAAGTATAAAAACCAAAGCTTAGCTCTTGGTTAATGGTAGTTAGTTAGACCTAAAACAATATAGATAATTCTAGATCTAGTTTAATTAATAAAATTAAGTTTTAGTTCCATTTTCAATTCTTGTTTTAGATTAAGTCTTTGAATCATTGTTCTTGATTGATTAGATAAATAAAATAGTTATTTTATCAATTTCAAATTGTGTTATTTCAATCTATTAGATCTAGTTTTAATTATTGTTGGTTACCATTTCTTAGTTGTTAATTAGAATTTAATTATCGTTTAGTTTAGATTAGTGAATTTCGAATCTTTGATAATATGTTTAGTTTAGATTCATATGGGAATGATTGCGGAATGATTCAAGGCTAAAACCTCCATTAAAGGGGTTGATGAAGCCTTGATGAAAACTTAGTGGTATAGTGTAGAAGCATTGTAGAATCTATTCCAATCTAGAAGGTCGTGATTCGCCATGAGAATCACATGCTAGTTAGTATTCGGTAGAAATGTCATGAACACTAGGGATTAGAACTCGAATTCTTGCCGTAAGAACGTGAGAATCAAGATACAAGAATCTATACTAGGTTATTAAGTTGGATTCGAGGTGGATTCAATTCCCCTCTAATCCTTTATCTAGATTCAAAAACAATCGTATTTCCATAACATTCGTAGTTAAATCATCAAATAATCAATTTCATATTGTATCGTAGTATAACACCCTTCGTAAAGCTCTCATTAGACTTAAGACCGACTAATTAGACTAGAAAACATTCCATGCTAGAGCACTAGGAGTGGAACGAATTTGTTACTCCACTCTATCTCGATAGAATTGAGAGTAGAAACTTTGATAAGCAATCAAGCATCGTAAGATAGTTTGTAGTTTTACTTTCGTATAGAGTTTCATCGCTTTATTTCGTAGGTAAACTATTAATCAATCTTATGATTTATCATTTATGCTTTAGATAAATTCCGTCCTTATTTGGTTGGTTCAAAGACCTTAGTGTATACTGACCATGCAACTCTTAGGTACCTTCTCGCCAAGAAGGATGCTAAACAAAGATTGATCCAATGGATCCATCTCCTGTAAGAGTTTACCTTAGAAATTAAGGATAAACGAGGGGTCAAAAATATAGTTGTCGATCACTTATCAAGACTAACCAATGACAGTGATAGTGACTTTGAGTCCATACCTGATTCTTTCCTTGATTAGCACCTTTATTCTATTTTTTTTGCACCTTGTTATGCCGACATTCTGAATTTTTTAGCTTCTGATGTTTGGTCAAAAAGCGAACGTAAGAAATTTTTTGCCAGAGTTAAGTTATACTACTGGGATGAGCCCTACCTTTTTAAGTATTGTGCGGATCAGATTATTCGTCGTTGTATTCCCCAGTGGGAATATAATGAGGTTTTATTCTTTTGCCATGACAAAGCGTGTGGTGGCTATTTTACTGGTATGAAAACGGCAGCTAAAGTTATTCAATGTGGTTTTTATTGGCCTACCATTTTTAAAGATGCCCAAGTACACTGTAAGACGTGTGTTCGTTGCCAACAACTTGGGTGTATCACTAAACATAATATGATGCCTTTAAATCCCATTATGGTAGTGGAAATTTTTTATGTATATGGCATTGATTTCAGGGGTTTGATCCTTTTCTTGTTTCCCACGATTTTATTTATATTCTTGTTATCGTGAACTACGTTTCCAAATTGATAGAGGCCATGGCTTGCCGTAGTAATGACCATACGACAGTTGTGTTTTTTTGTTAAAGAATACATTTACTCTCATTTTGGCATCCTTAAAGTCATCATAAGTGATGGCGGAATGCATTTTTGTAATAGAGTTGTTGCTTCTTTAGTTAAGAAATACCGAGTTAGTCATAAGGTGGCAACTCCTTATCATCCGCAAACTAGTGGCCAAGTAGAAGTCTCTAATATGGAAATTAAAAAAAATATTAGAAACGATAGTCAATCCTGATTGGAAAGATTGGTCTAAACGTCTGACAGATGCCTTATGGGGATATTGGACAGCTTTTAAAACTTCTATAGGAATGTCTCCCTTTTGACTTGTGTTTGGAAAACCTTGTCACTTGCCCGTTGAATTGGTGCACCGTGCTATGTGGGCTATAAAAAGTCTGAACTTCAATATTGATGAGGCGGGTGTCAAACGCAAATTCCAATTAAATGAGTTTGAAGAAATTTGTAGCGATTCTTATGATCTCGCGAAGGATTATAAAGCTAACATGAAACGTGTTCATGATAAATAGATTTAATGTAAAGAGTTTGTAGTTGGTCAAAAGGTTCTACTTTACAACTCACGTTTGCATATTTTCAAAGGGAAATTAAAAACCCGTTGGTCTAGTCCTTTTCTGGTTACTGAAGTCACCCATCACGAGGCAATCACCTTGGTAAATCCCAATGACAACAGTACCTTTCAAGTCAATGGCCAACATTTAAAACATTTTCATGAGTTAAGGTCCACAAATGTGGAGAATGTCCTTTTACAGGGCCCTATCTATGAGGACTGACCTTTGATGTTTGGTGTACTTCCTTTCATTTCCATATATATTGGTAAGTACACCATTAATAGTGTGTGGTTGTAAGTACCGGATCCTAAGTCCATGTTTAACGTTTAACTAGAAGGTAGTTCATTCACCATGAGAATGGGTTTCAACTTCCTCTCATGTTAATTATTAGTTGGCTAGAGATACTATGAATAATTAGGGATTTTCAAGACCTAACCTTTATGTTAAACCTTGTATGAAAACATAAAGATTAAGGTTGCAACAAACTCTATACTAGCATGTTAGGGATTAATCAAGGTGGATTTCAAATCTCCCTAATTCCTTCTTCATATTCACATCTTATTATTTAATTGTCATAATTTAATTTAGAATATATTCAATATTAGTTTTCACCATATTAGAATCATTACTCTCATGTTGTTTGATTGTTAATCATTAGTGGAATTAGTATTTTCTAAGCAACTAAGAGTGGAACGAATTCTTACTCTAGTTTATTACATGATAATTGAGAGTAGAACTTTGATACAAAAAGACGCAAATTATAGTTTACTTCTTCCTAGTATAATTAGCTAAGATAGAGTAAAAGTTTTAATTTTCAAAATATCATGACCTACGGTTGTTTACTATGCAAGTAAAACACTAAATGAGTCTGGAAGGAATTATATGACCACTGAAAAAGAATTCTTAGCCATTGTCTATGCTTTAGACAAATTTTGTCCTTATTTGATAGGTTCAAAAACCTTAATCTACACTGATCATGCTGCACTTAGGTACCTTCTCACGAAGAAGGATGCTAAGCAGAGATTGATCCGATGGATTCTCTTCCTACAAGAATTCACTTTATAGATAAAAGATTAAAAAAAAAGGAGTTGAAAACATAGTGGCAGATCACCTATCTAGGTTAACTAATGATAATGATAGTGATTCTGAACCCATTTTAGATTATTTTCCTAACGAGCACCTTTACGCGATCCTTTTTGCACCTTGGTTTGCTGATATTGTGAACTATCTGATGACTAAAGAGACTCCGCCATTATGGAATAAAAATTAGAGGAAGAAGTTCCTGGCTCAAGTAAAGTATTATCATTGGGATGACCCATATATTTTCAAATACTACCCAGATCATATCATCCGACGTTGCATTCCAGAATGAGAACAGTCTGCAGTCCTTTCCTTCTATCATGAGCAGGCTTGTGGAGGACATTTTAGTGCAAATAAAACTGCTGCTAAGGTCTTACAATATGGATTCTGCTGGTCAACACTCTTTCGCAATGCATTTTTTTAATGCAAAGCATGTGCTCGTTACCAACATCTCAGTCGTATTTCTATACGTAACATGATGCTCTTAAATTCCATTCTCATAGTAGACATTTTTTATGTCTGTGGCATCGATTTCATGGGGCCCTTCCCAACTTCTAATTGTTTCACCTATATCCTAGTAGCCATAGATTATGTCTCTAAATGGATTGAGGTCATATCATGTCGTAACAATGACAACAAAATAGTCATCGGGTTCATAAAAGAAAACATTTTTTTAAGATTTGGTGTTCCAAAAACCATCATCAATGATGGTTGATTGCATTTTTGCAATCGAGTTTTTGAACATATCATGAAAAAATATGGAGTAACCCACAAGGTTGCAACTCTATACCATCCTCAAACAAGTGGTCAAGTAAAAGTCTCTAATCGAGAGATTAAGCATATCTTGGAGAAAACAGTTAATCCAAATAGGAAAGACTGGTCTTTCCGTCTGAACGATACACTATGGGCATACATAACCGCTTTTAAAACACCTATAGGGATGTCCCCCTATAGGCTTATCTTTGGAAAACCTTGTCATCTGCTAGTTGAACTAGAGCATCGTGTCATGTGGGCAATAAAAACCCATAATTATAATCTCAATGTGGGAGGTGAAAAGCGTAAATTACAAATAAACAAGCTCAAAGAGATTCGAAATGATGCTTATGACCTTTCAAAAGATTACAAACCCAACATGAAAAGAATTCATGACAAGCATATTTTGCGAAAACATTTCGAAGTTGGTCAAAAAGTTTTGCTTTATAACTCTAGATTGCATCTTTTCCCAGGAAAATTGAATACTCAGTGGACTGGTCCGTTTAAAATAACCAAAGTCACGCCTTATGGGACTATTACCATAAAGGACCACAAATATAATAGAACAGTGCAAGTAAATGGTCGACGCCTCAAACATTTTCATGAGCTAGTGTCTATGGATGTCGAAGAAATCTTTCTCAAAGATCCCATCTACGAGGATTAAAATCCTCTTTTCCGATTCCATTTCATCTTTTGCTTTAAGGGAATACATTAATAAGGTAACCAGACCTCTCCACTTGGAGGGTGTGGTTGTAAGTGCTAGAGCCTTGAGTCCACAGTATATCTTGCGCATTCTATGTTAGCACTTTTACTCGTCATTTGAGAGTGTACCCCTATAGAGCAAGTATACAAATTTTCTTTTCTTTATTTTGCACTTCTTTTTAGAATAGCTTTTCTATTCCTGTCATTTACAATTCTTGCCTTTATTTTAATTTCCCTACTTTCTATTTTTACATTTTCTATCTTACATAAGCATTTTTCTTTCAATCTTCACCTTTGACGCTGAGTAGTCTTTCCTCTATAATGAAGAGATGTGAAACAAAGTAGAGTGCGATGGGGATTGAGAGAAGGTGTCTTACGATTGTTTCTCATGGTTGTTTAGCATGTCTCATCTTCCATAGGCATGTCATACTGTGGGATGGTTGGTAGCTGGAGCCCTTGATTGCGAAAACCTTTTCCTTCTATGGGTGATTTCTATTTGTTCCGAGCTTCGTCTTTCTTTCTGGTTGGAATAGCTACAAAATAGGGCTAACTAGAGATTAGGATAGGAGAGACTAGATTATCTAGCAATAGAGTTTGTCCTCTTCACTAGATTTGCTTTCTTGCAAAACAAGAAAGTACACAATCTAGAGTAAGCCAAACCCCATGCAGGTTTTCAATTAGAATCACTTAATTTCAAGCATCTTCTATTGGGAGGATCACTTTTGTCATAGTGATTTTTCTTAGTAGTTTATAGTTTATATTTTTCTATCATAGTAACTTAGGAACATAAAAACCAAAAAGCCAAAAACAAATATTTTTTTCTTTCTTTAATAAAATTGTTGTTTTCACTGTGCTTATAATAAATGATTCTCAATACATCAATAGTTAAGTGATTTTTTTCAAAAGCAAAAACGGGCAATGAATTTTACACAGACTAACCCCTAGAACAACACAATCTAAGGGCGGTTTGAGATCCGCTTTGCTTAATAAAGGTCGCCTATATCACCGAGCTATTCACCCAGGTCAGTACATTCCATGTCTTGCATAGTAAATCCCCAAACTCGCGTAACAAAAGCTATGTCTATCTAGATTGGGTTCGCCACAGAACCGACACGAAATTTGCCTAAGATTATCTATTATGGTTTGTTTTCAAATATTAGCATCTAGAATCACAGCTTCTGAGTACGAGTTTCTTAAAACATCTCACCTGAGTTTTCAAAACTAGAGGATATAAAAATGAAAATTATACGCCCCAAAGTAACCAAAATGATACCGGATTCATGTATAATTTTATCTTCTTGTCAAAACCTCTATATGGTTAGAGATATATTTTGATTGAAAAAAAACCTTCGAGGCGTCTCCAATCCCCCTTCTCATTCCCTCTCTTTCCAAAAAAAAATTCAAAAGCTTTCAAAATGTCATCTGTTAAGAACAACAATCATCCACCTAGCAAGACTAGATGGATAAGTTTCAATGATTGTGTGCAAGAATTTCCTAGAAAACTGTAGTTGAAGATATGGATACTTATACCAAAAACCATCCCTGGTTTGGGTAAGAGTTCATACGCACGTAAGAGACGAGCTATGAGAAAAGGCTGGTGCTTGAACTGTCAAACACCAACTTGTCCTGGTCTTCAACCTCATAATAATTTTGTTTATAAAGTCTACACGTGCTATCCTATAGTGCATTACGCTCAGTCTAAGTGAGTAATCCAACCATCTGGTTAGGATTGACTCAAGTTTTCAAAAACTTCCAAGTCCTGGGGATCTGACTTAAAACGACCCACCTTTAAAAAATTCAATCAAACTTATTTAGAACCTAAAAAAATTAGTTAAAATTTTCCTTCTATTATCTGTACATATTTCCCTACAGTTCCTTCTCGTTTCTTTCCATCATCTGCTTTTCATACACTGTTACGTTGAATTTTCAATACTGATCATTTTGGTACCTCACGAGCCAAGTTCGGATGAGTAACGAATCGCAGATCGGCTCTTAAAGTTGGCAAGGCACTAAGGACATGATTGGAATTATCTGATTTCATTTGGGCTTGGGCCAAATTTTTGAAATAACTTACAAAGGCAAGTGCCTAGCACGTGCCATCATCTCATATATAACTCACGTCTGCCCAACCTCATCATCGTCCCCAAATTTTCCGAAACCCTAGCCACCCAATTCAGCTCACGCCCACTATTTTTCAACTCGCAACCGCCCGTTCACCTATAAACACCACCACTCCAATTTTTCCCAGCCTACCCCATTTTCAATCCTCATTCCAACACAAAACCCCAATTTTATCAATTCCTACTTCAAATGGCTCGAGTTCTTAAAATCATGCCGAAGCAAAATTTTGAACCCATCTTCAATTCCAATCTGTTTGAAGTGTACTTCAAGGCTGAGATTAGGAGAAGAGGGTGGGAAGCTTTGGTTTCTTTGGGTGGTGGGGCTTATTCTCCCTCTCTCACTCTTTTGTTCTACAATGGTATGCTTATAGGGGAGGATGATTGCATCACAGTTGTCAAGGATGACCGCTCGCTTAAGCTCACCAAGGAGGTGGTGAGTGGAGTTCTGGGGATTCCTCTAAAGACTTATGATCAGACGGAACAGTCCCCCAGATGGTAAAACCAATGATGTGATTATGGTAGAGACACTTCTTGAGGCGGTGAAAAACCCCAAGTCTCCCTGCGCATTTCAGAGTTCGCTACGAAGGAACCAGCTGACAGTATTTCAATGGACAGCCTGCAACCTGCTAGGCTTAGTCAAGCCTTCTAATATAGGTAAGGCGATGCTTCATGTTTTATGGATTATTTAAGAACAGATGAATAGCTTCTGCATCGTCTCCTTTATTTTTGAGCAACTCTACAAACCAAAGAAGTCAACCGCCCCTCTACCAGTGCTGGTCACTATAATCATGCAGCACTGGGGGTTCGATACCACAAACGCCCTAGTGGAGGTCAGTTACTCTACCACAGGTCAAATCAATACCCATTGCATCCAGAAGTTTTGGTATCCACCTGCCACCAGAGCCGCCGAGCAAGCATGCCCGACTGAGAAAGTGGATTACTTCGCTGAAGATGCCACTCGATAGTTCACTCAGCCCATGGACGGAATTCACTTCCTCTATGGAGGTCAGAGGATATCTCCATCAGCTCAGGGAAACATTATAGCGTAACAGTGAACCATTAGAGAGGAGCATCGGTCCTTCCAGTAGGAACATCGATGTTTTCAGCACATTGTCACTAGAACACTGTAGAGCATTAGAGATGTGCTCCCGCATAGTGATAGACATGCTAGGACCCGACGTCATCAAGGAGAAGGATCTTCTAGACGTCGAGATGAGTCACGCACGGATTCTGACTAGGCATTTCCCTAGTGTCCGTATAGTTGGATATATTTCTTTTTCTTTTTCTTTCTTACGTGTATGACGTTTAATATAAGTTTAATTATATGCTTAATATTATCTGCTTGTTTTATTTTGTCTTCTTGTGGGAATTTGGTATATGGGTAAAATAGATACATCATGCCAAAAAAATTCATTTTTTTCTTTCTTTCTTTCATGCATGTTTTCAAAAAATATAAAAACCCAAAACGATTTTATGGTAGAATAATTGTCCCTAGTATAATTAACCATGTATTTCTCGTTCTATATTAAGCAACCCACGCCCCAAACTTATTTGGGGGTGGCATATATTCATCATGAAGAACATAATACAGGTGTATCGCCAGTTTTGCTAATATTTCTGTGGTAATCTCTTTCCATATCTCTTCATACTTTGAAGACAACATAATTCTATTTGGGGGTGGTATAGTAACCTTTTGCAAAAACTAGGCCTTTTCTACATAGTATATATAATAGTATAGTTCTTCCTTTCTAAGAAAATTTTCAAAAAAGACCAATTTTTTTTTTTCTGTTTAGTATTAAAAAGTGTTGTTTCCTTTTTCTATGATGAATAAAAATTTTAAAAGTCTCATTATAGCAATAGAGTAAGGATTCACTCTTTGTACTTAGACTAATATACGTACAATAGTTTTTACATCTTTTCATGAATGGCATACATCAGTATTTGTTTGTATATAGCAGTGAGTTTTCGAAGCCAAGGTTAGAACAATTAAGTTCCATATCCTGTGAGAATCTAGCCAAAAGCCTCATCTGAATGGTTATTGAGTGATCACACAAAGGATGTCCGGATAGAAAGACCACACGTCCACTTGCTTGATCACCATGCCATATCCTAATAGAGAATTTAGCCCCTTTTTGGATCGATATAGCCAAATAAACGTTAAAAATCCAAAAAGATAATTTTCCTCTAGTTACACCTCTTGAGCCTTCACCTTTTCTAAAAGCCTTTTTATTCTTCACCAAAAATTCCTAACCGTTACAACACACAATAAAAAGCTTACCCAGCTGACAAGTTGAGAACTGGATGGATATCATAAAAAGAGAAGAGAAGACCTTATACAAAAATAGAACAGTTATTTGCTTCAGAAAAGAAAAAGAAAGAGAAGAAAAGAAAGACCCACCAAAAACCAAAAACTCCAAAAAAATCGAAGGAGTCAAAAATCGAATCTCCCAAAAGTTTAAAATCAAAAGGAGACGATATCATAAACCAAAAACAAAAAGAAACAAAAGCAAAATTAGAACTCCCAAAAATTCAAAATCATATGCAGTCACAAAGCCAAAGGGCTAAAAGAATGTATCACAATTCATAAGCAAAATAACAAAATGAGGTTCTTCTCTGGTTACAAGTCTCTTGAAGACCCAGTTTCACAACTTATCAAATTTTGTTTTTCCCTTCCCTTTTCTTTCTAACCCATCACCCTAGCCCCTTAACTCTTAATAAAAAACCTCTAGCTCGATTAGGAATAGGATGGTGTGAAAGTAAGTGGCAAACGTGATCAATCAACCCTGGTTTCTTTGAACGTTATTTGAGTATACGAGAAATATAAGTGCCCACTGCACTTGAGAGAACGAACCTTGAGTGAATCTATCAGAGAATTATGATTGCAACACACCCCTGTGAGAACCCACCTTAAGGACGCTCTCCAAAAGTCTTGGAAACAACTCTGCTTTTGCAATTTATTGCTTAGGTTTTGCACATTTATCTTTAGATGATTAAATTACTGTACATATGTTATTCTAAGTTCAAAAGAGCTTGTCCTTATTCCCCACTAATGAGGTGTATGGAATTTTGAGAATAAATAAGAAAACAAGACCGTTTGTACTAAATAGAATAAGTTTGTGAGTGCTTACTCTCACAAGGCTTAAAGCTCGTCTACTAGGGAATTCCTAGTGGTTTAAGGCCTTGGTGCATATGGTCAATGTCGCACTCTGCGAAACGAGATTAGTATAACTTATAATAAATCACTCATTTGTGATCTTAGTTTTTTTCTCTCATCCTTGCTTGAGGACAAGCAAGATGCTATTTAAGGGTGGTGGGTGATCAACTCCCAAATGTGTGTTTTATTACCTTTATATTACTGCATTACAGCCCTTCTCACGCTTAATGAAAAGACAACTTATAGCTTTTATTGCTTTTTTCAGGTTACAGAGAATTTTATACCGCTTATCATAAAAGCTGTGTCTTAGCACCTAAAGGAGCCTTAATCACGGTTATTATGAAGACCAGAAGTTGCTATGAAAATGTTGCTGAAAAAGTCAAACTCAACAGTCAAAGTCAAAGGTCAAAGCCCTCAACTCAGAAGACAAGAGATGGAGGCCCTTATCTCAAAATATGGCATTCTCAAAAACCTACCTTAGTCTAGAAGAAATCAAAAAGCAAAAGAAAAAGCAATAGCAAAAGTGAAGTGTGGTGTCTCAAAAGTAATTGAGGAGGGCAAATAAGTAAAAGGCAAAAGTAGGGGTATATAATCTAAAAGTTATGGAGAGAGAATGCACCCCTTGTTAGCAATTCGGGATACGGTAAAAATTCGGTACGGGAATAATTCGAGAATTATTCGGTGATTCAAAAAAACGGTACGGTCAAATATTCGGTCAAAAATTTGCAATACGGCAATTATGCGGTGTTTAATTAATACGCGTTTTAAACGTTTGGTTGCAAAAATTCGGAAGTCAAAATTTCGTGATATTATGTTAGTAAATATTAATAATAATTGTCATTCTTTACAACATAACAAACATATCTAAACAATTTAGCTACAAAAACATTGAAACCAATTGAATGATCCACATAGGTACCTTCATTTATTTGTTCTTGGATTGAAATTACCGTTCAAATTTCAAAATACACACATCATGACATGACAATTTAAATATTGCCTAAAAAGTATAAAAGCAACGCTTCTGGATTAATTTATCACTAAAAATGTAAGAGTTGGGGACTTAAAGTAAGAGTGAGGACATAAAATACATAAAAAATAACAAAAGCGCAACCGATTTTTTTTTTTTTTTTTAGCCGAATTTTTTAGCTGAATTTTTGAAAAATTCGCCAAAATCTGTATTATACGTTTCAAGGCAAAAAATCGTGAATTATTCTGAATTTTTCAAACATAAAGAAGTATTATACATTTTGCCCTTCAAAAATTCGATTCGTGAATTATTCGCGAATAATTCGGCAAATTGCTAACAAGGAATGTACCTAGACTTAATCTAGTGTCATGTAGGATTTATTTTCTTGTATAGTTTTTCAATTAAGTCGTTTACTTTCTCGTTTTTCAATTCAATCTTGTTCTTGTTTTTTACATTTCAATCAATCAATCAATCTTATTTCTTCAATCAATCATTTCCTTCTATTTGCTTTCAAGTTTATGTTTTGTCAATCTTCAAAACAACTTTAGTTTTCAATGTTCTTCATTACTTAGAACCAAAACTTGTCCTAAATAAGATCCTACCTTCCTTTCTTCAACTCCCAACCATTCAAACTCTAAACAATCTAGGATGAACCTCACTTCTTATAATCTTGTGAAAATACAAACCTCTATCACAGCTTCAACATCCATGAAAGACAAGAGTTCGTGGCCACAGGTTTGGTTGACAAGTCGGTCTATTCTAGGCAATGGGAAACTACCTTGGGAGTTTCTTGATTTAGGTTGGTAAAGTCTACGCAAAGGCAAACTGCACCACTCTTTTTTGGGATTGCTACAATGTTAACGACCTATTCAGGGTAATCGACCTTCCTAATGAAGCCAACTTTTTTGAGATTTTCGACCTCTTCATTGACTACTTTTTGAAATCTAAGGGATAATTTTCGAGGTCGTTGGGGAACTGGTTTAGTATTTAGGTTAACATATAACTTGTGGCATACAACATTGGGATCAATTCCCGGGACATCAATATATGACCAAGTAAAAAGATATTTATTCAATGAAAAAAAGCTTACAAGTTGTGCCTTGAAAGTAGAATCAAGGTTAGCTCCTACATTAACAAACTTAGGGTCATCCTCAGTTCCTAGGTTGACCTTTTCCTTCAATTCGGGCTAAGTAGCCACCTTAGTAAGCTGAGCGACCTCTGTGGTCCTGGTCTCTTGAGGTGCCTCCTTGACCAAAGGAGGTGGGGTGACCTCTGGGGTCTTGGCTTCTGGAGAAACATTTTTGACCAAGCCCCCAGTGTTTCTAAAGTCTTTTGCCAGCTTATTTTTGGTGGTCTCTCCCTTGGTTTTGAGTGAAACCCCAGCGGGCTTATCTCCTGAGAGGATCTGATTGCAGTTGTGAGCATCGAGCTGGTTGCTTTGAAGCTCCATCATGCCTCTGGGACCAAGAAAGCATAACACTTGATGTAGTGTTAATGGTACTGCTTGCATCTTGTAGATCCAACGATGTCCTAGTATGGCAGTGTAGGACGAGTTGACATCCAAAACGCTGAAGCGTGTGTTGATGCTGACTTTATCTTCACGTGACCCAACTGAGACAAGTAGAATGATGTCTCCAATTGGGTCAGCTCGAGATACGTTGAAACCATAGAGGGGGGATATTGGATCAATCATAACCGACCTGGGCAAGTTCATTTCTTTGAGGGTCTGATAAAATAGAATGTTACACAAACTGCCTAAGTCGATCAAGACACGCTTGATTATCCATTCACTGATTTTGACGTGGACAACTAGGGCATCATTATGTGAGAGGCAAACCTTATTAAGGTCGGCCTCAGAGAAGGTTATGTCTCCTGAGCTGTGGCCATCTGTTCGTGGGACGGTGGTCGCTTGGGAGGAGAACTGGTGTACTTCTTAGAAGGAGCCAACTCTTCTCCCCTTCTCCCTAAAGGACGTGACAGAATCATCCTGGAAGGTGATCATGTTGATGGTTTGATTATTGTCTCTGTCAGACGAGTGGTGGCAGCATTCATGGTAAGATCGCTCTATAGAACATTGTCAAGCCCTAGAGCGACTTTGGGGGTTGTTGCCTGACCTTGCTCCTTTTTGTGTATGAGATGTGGTATGGATGATGTAGATAGATGATGGTCATTGAACAAAAAGAAGCGTATCAAAACCTAATTATCCCTCAATAAGTAAAGGATGAGTAGGGTATCGTTCCACTTTTAAGTGTATGTTATGTGAAGGACAGGACTGGAAAGGGGGTTTGAAGGATTAAAAACTATGATTATAGATATTGTAGATTCTAATGCTAAACTAAACTAAACTAACTAAACTTATAATAAAGCTAAGAATTAGAAATAAGGAGAGAATATGAGAGAGATAGATTCAAGAGATTCAAATCCACCAATGCTTTTGATTCAATGATCTTTTGCTTCATGTTGTTCTCCCAAGTAGACTACAATCGGGCAATCGAGCGAGTGTCGATGCCTTTTTGGGTGAAACATCGTTAAACAATTAACTCTACTTAAGGTTGTTCCTATGTTCATGTTACTAGTATCTTCTTTCCTTTTATGTGAGCTTGGGCAGCTATTCAATGAATCACCATCTAAGGCAAACACAAGGAATACTTCCCTTACTCTAAAACACTACACAATTAGAAGAAAAGTAGAGAATAATAGTATAATATTCAATTACAATAAATAAAACTCTATTCTAGCATTATATTCAATTGCAATAAATAAAAGCATGTTACTAGCAAATATTCAATTGCAATAAATAAAACCCTAAACTAGCATGATATTTAATTGTAATAAATAAAAACCTTAATCTATACTTCCATCCCCTGGTGTGGGCAATGGAACTAATAACTAAAAACATAAAGAACTAACCTGATTGAAGAACACCATAAACCAGAAGAATAATTAAACCTTAAGCCCGGCTTCATCTCCTCCCTTGGAAGGAGAAGATTAGCCTTCCATAAAGAAGGAAGAACACGAAGAACGAGAAGAAGAAGAGTCGAAGAACATAAGACTAGAAAGACTAATTTATTAAGACTCGGCTAGTTAAAACCGATCTTTTATTATTAATCTCTCTCTGCCTCAAGTTCTGGAGACAAGAATATAAGTGAATTAGCCCATTACATGAGGCACTTAGGTCCTCTATTTATAGGGGTTACAATGTGCTCTAGAAGCATTCCAAACCGTCATCTGTTTCCTAATACAAATAGACTTCTTCCAGAGTCCGACTTCGTCTTCAAAACTGAGAAGGAATTGGCTACAGTGTCGATTCATGCGTCCCAAACTTAATTAATGTGTTTGGATGCTCGATTTATGTGTCCCAGATGCAATAAATGCGTCTGGACGCTCGATACATGCGTCCCAGACGCGTAAGCCGATTTTCTCTCTTCTGCTCTATCCTTCTATCCTCTTTTGCGGGCTTTGGTCCAAACAACGAATCCTTTGGCCTTGGGCTTCCAAATAGACTTTAAAATAGGTCCAAGTCGCATCTTTAACAGCTCCAATTCCTTGGCCTTCTCCATGATTGTCCACGGGCCTCTCATGTGATCCTTAATGCTCGAATTGCCGTTTTACCCCATTTTCTCTAATATTCTACAAAACTCTCTTTTTCACCTGTAGAATCTTAAAACACAACTTATAAACACTATTAGTCCACTAAGATGGCTAAACAAGAGGCATAATCGAGGGTTGAATAGCACTTTTGAGCACTTATCATTGCCGTGAGGTGGGGTTTTGTTCCTTTCTCTACGATCCATTAACTTGTGGCATAGGTCGCCATCAGGAATATCAGTGTAGTGTTTGATATGTCCTGATTCAATGAGGCATGGAGGTAGTGCTTCAGCCCCCATCACTCGTTGGTCTCATGACATTTTGCTTTATGAAAAGGGCAATATGGTTTGCCTGGGGTGTCATTAGGTCGCTTTACCTCAGGTTTGAAGTAGGACTCTTTATGGATCTTCTCCAATATGTAACTGGGAGATCGAGTGAGTGATGTGAACTCTCGCTTGGTGTGTGATCTTGTGGCCATCTTTTGGTCTTTGGGTCTGGGGTGCTTGTTGGAGGGGGTGGCGTTTGAGATCGACGTGACCTCCTCTTTCTCGCCTTCATGCTCTAGTGCTTCCTGTAACTTGATATACTCATACACCCGGGTGTACAGGTCTTCTAATTTTTCAGGACACTCTCTCATTAGCGATATATATAGCTAGGTGTGTTTTTGGATAACCTTGGTGAAGGCCAAGGTGGCTAAGGACTCCTTGAGGCTGCTATCCATGGACAGCAATTCAGCCTTGAACCGTCCTAAGAAGGAGCGGATTAACTTGTCACTCTTTTGGAACAATAGGAAGAGTGAATCGAGGTCAGCATTTTTACGTTGGTTGTGGACATACTGGCTAGCGAACTGGTCATTTAGCATCTCAAAGATGTCAATAGAGTTCGGCTCTAGTGAGTAGAACCAATCGAGGGCTCCGTCCTTCAAGCTTGCAGGGAACAAGCGGCATTGTAAGTGATCGAACTCCTGTGCACTGTAGAGTGCGAGGCTCTGAATGTAGCAAGCTACGTGCTGACCGAGGCACGTGTTATCATCGTATATTATGAACCTTGGTTGGATAAAATCCTGTGGGGAGGGGGGGGGCGGGGAGGGGAGGATTTTACTGAGTACCTCCGCAGTGAAGGGGGATGCCTGATACGTCTTCAGCATCTTCTGGACGATCTGAGTGGCATCCCTTTTCATAGTACTCTGATCAACCCACTAGGAGAGGTTGTTGAGCTGTTGGTTCACTTCGTTGATATCGTCCTCAGCGGTGATTCCGTTTGGGATCTGGGTCTCGACCTGGTTTCTCAGTGCCATGTTCTCCTGTCGGAGTAGGGTGATGTTATCGTTCATGTTTCCAATCTGGTTGACCAGATTTTGTACTTGTTCTTAGAGACATTCCATGCTTTGTTGGCTTGAGGTGTGTAAGGGGGATTTCCCATTGATAAACGATTAAATGAATAGTCTTACCTACGAAATGAACGATGAACTCAAAATGTAAGTAAAACTAAACTATTTAGGATGCTATTCGTTTATCAAAGTTTCTACTCTCAAGTCTATGAGATATAGTGGAGTAGAGTGATTCGTTCCACTCCTAGTCCTTCCGTATGCTATGTTCTCACGTGTAAGTACTCTACTTAAAGTCAATGAGAGATTTACGAATGAGGCAACTAGACTACGATGCAACTACCCACAAAATGCAACTAGTCGACTATGGGAATAACTAAGGGAATGCTACGTTGATTCGATGATAAGGAGTTCGAGGGGGATTGATTCCACCTCAACTCAACTTAATCCTATTAACGACGAATCGTAAGTAATCGAATTGAAGCTGCCCATGCAGAACAATTGGTTCTTCCTAATCCCTAATTACACATGGCATTCCTACCAATTCATAACTAGCATGTGAACGATTAAACCCATTCTCATGGTGAACTAATCATTTCTAGAGTGGAAAGGAAATTATGACGATTCTACGATAGTCGGAATCAAGCTTTCATCAAGGCTTCTCAACCCCCTCTAATGGAGGTTTAGCCGAGAATCATTACGCAATCATTTTCGATTACATTTAAACTAAACATGATATAAAGAATTGAAATTTACTAATCTAAATTAAACAATAATTAAAATCTAATTAATAACTAAGAATTGAATAATAAGTAATAAATGAAATTAGATCTAACACAAATGTAAATGACAAGAATCGAAATTGACAAACTAGCTATTTTATTTATCAAACTAATTAAGAACAATGATTCTAAGAATTTAATCTAAAACAAGAGTTGGATTTGAAATTAAACTTAATTAAAAACAATTAAATAAAAACTAGATCTAGAAGCTATTTTAATGGCTACTTTTTACTCTAACCTATCTACCATTAACAATCTACCATTAACAAAGAGCTAAGCTTTTGTTTTTATACATCCAAATCCAAAAATCGTGCATGGGCTTGGAGCCATGTTTTGGGCCAGAGAATCAGGCCCAAAACCCAATTCTTCGATCCAAAAGGCCTCTTCAGCTGCAGTTGGCTTCAACAGACTTTTCGTCCACTTCTGCTCCTCTGATTGGATCAAGGCTTAGACCATTGGAAAGCTCTTTCCGAGCCAGTCGTTTTGACATAAGGTAGGCCCCATTCCGAGGTCTGAGTCCAAAGATACGGCCTTCGGAAGTTCTGCTGACTTTTGCTCCTTTATCTTGCTAAAGTGGCACATTTCTGCACATAATGGACTTTGAAGCCTGAAATGCATAAAAACACGTAATCAGTGTTAACTCTTAATTATTACTCACGTAATTGGTCTAAAAGTATGATTATTAAGGGGTTAAAACTACAGTTTTGGGCTCTTATCAAACCACCCTCAAAAGCGGCATTTTGCTTGTCCTCAAGCAAAGATGAAAATTAACATAAGTGACCAAAAATGGAGTTCTATCTACTCTTCGTTTTAGCGAGTGCGATTGCATTGACCATATGCAACAAGGCCTTAAACCACTAGGAATTCCCTAGTGGGACCGAGTTATAACCTCGTGAGAGTTTTCCAGTGAAGGTACTCACAAACTTCATCCATACTACAACGACTAAGAAATAAAACTATTGTTTCCTTATTCATGCTCTAAATTAACTATACCTCTCATTAGCAATGCATATAGAGTAATCAAGTCGAAACCTAAGCTAATATATGCATAATAATCAATCATCTACGAATAAACATATATACAATGAGTAATACTATGAAATGTCTAGCAGGTCCGTTTCTGAAACTCAGAATAACGTCCTTAAGTAGGTTCTCACAATAATAGTCAAGATACAACACTCTGATTTTTCCACTCAAGTTCCGCTACTCCAATGTGTAGTGGGCACACTTTACCTTACAATCTCAATGACAACAAGGAAGCCGGAGTCGGTCAAACACATCTGCCACTTACTATCACACTAACCTATTCCTAATTGAGCTAGAGGTCTTTATTAGGTGTTACGGGGATTAGGAGACGGTTTAAGAAGGAAGGAAATGGATATTCAAAAAGGACAAGTCTGAGATAATAGAGTCTTCATATTATGTAACTTAGAGAAACCCTTGTTATTTACTTTTGCTTCTACACTTTGTTTCCATCCTTAGCCATATATTTTTTTTTCTTTGGCTTTTGACTCCCTTTTATTCTATTTTTTTGGAGTTTTTATTTTTCTTTTCTTGGGATGGAAACTTCTTTTCTTTTATTTTCTGAAGCAATTAACTAACTTTTTGTTTACAGGTTTTTCTCTTCTTCTTTCTTCCTCATTCTATTCTCGGACTTATTCTAAATTGGGTAGGTTGATTTGATTTATTTATATATATATATATATATATATATATATATATATATATATATATATTTTATTATGTTTTGTTTTTTGCGAGGGGTAAAGGGATTGTGGTTTATGAAAGGCTAAAGAAAGGCTCGAGAGGGCTGACTAGCGGAAAATAATTCTTAGGTTTGAATTTCTGGCTATATCGATCCAAAGAGGGCCTAAATTCTCGCTTAGGATATGGCATAGTGATCAAGCAAGTGGGCGTGTGATATCTCTATCCGATTTTACTTCTCCCCTTGTGTCATTTCTCAAATGTTTTTCGGCTCATATAAGGCTTTAGGCTATATATTCTCACAGGATTTGTAGAAAGTACTCTAGCCTAGATTTGAAACTTCTTGCTAACAATCATAGATACTCATGTAATATATTTATAGATAGATGCAAAGATTATTACCTATATATTAACCTAAGTTTCTAACAATTATTACGATGCAAAAAAGCTCATTGAGACTTCTAGATTGTTAAAAGCATGGAGAAAGAAAACAATACCAATATTCCTAAGTGTATAGCATAACTTATTTATTTATATTTTTGAAATTTTGAAATTTTAACTAGAAAACAAATGCAGATTATACCTATCTATATCCTAACAGGATGCTTTAATTACCGTGTTTCTATGCTGACCAAAAAGCATGCTTTGTCCTCAAAGCATTTAAATAAAGAGGGTAGGAAAAATACCATTGAAACGTGAAATTCAATAATATCTGCAAAACAAAGTTAGAGCGTACTAATATAGGAAATAAAACCGACACAACTCTATCACGAGTTCTACCCATTATGGGGTTAACAAGAATGAAATTGCTTGGGACATAAGCGGACACTAACTAGAATGAAAACTTACCTTATCCCCCATTACTACTCATCATCTTACTCATCCTCTTCTTCCATAAAGAAGTGAGGTTCCTTCGGCGTCTGCCATGCCATGATAATTTGCCGGGCTTCCGCCATTTATCATCTATGATTGCTAACCTATTAAGAGCCACTTGGTCCGATGGGGTGTAGGGTGCAACCGGATGAGGTTGTATCCTCCACCCTTGCCAAGTTATTATTACGGAAAGATCGAATAATACTATTGGTGGGTCGTGCGATTGTCGATGATAATCCAATCCGTGAAGCGTGTACAAAAAGCAGGGAAAGAAACATAGCATAATACAAGAAACTAGAGCGGGCATAAGAAGGTACTTATGCCTCATGCTATGGGATCGAGCTAAACTAGACATCAAGGTTCGGGGAAGGTCATGACACATCGTCCCGTGGCTAAAGCAAGGAAGACGCTGCAAGTGGCATCATTCACGGTAAGAAAAAGCGCCATTCCCTAAAATGTTTAGCATGATCCAAAACATATAACAGTTCTATGTTAATGGGCAAGGGCTACCAAAGGCTACGTTATATTCCCTTGGTCCAATCACGACGGAAAATGCCCGCGCCATACGACTTATGCAAAACTTCGTAAGTGTAGACATACATATTATCGACCCAATAGCACCATGGGTCTTGTATTTCAGCGGGCATAGCAAGTCCAAGAACAAATGCTAGCAAGAACCTGGTAATTTCCATTGGTTCATTATCAATGTTGATGGAGAACACTTGTGAACACTTGTTCTCCATCTGGTCTTTCAAAGAAAATGCAGTTATCGTAAAAATAAGATGCTAGTGTTGGAGAATAAAGTGCATCCGGTCTTACCATAAAAAGCGGCTCGGCCAGCGAAGATGTGATAAAAACGGCGAAAAACCAAGCACCATAAGTAGTGCTTTGGAACAAATCTTCGAAAGACTGTTTCGGTATCAATGTTGGAGATGTCATCTCAAAATTACGCTTTGGAATAGCTGCGAATGATCCGGATACTACGCGCAAAAAATTAGAAATTTTCTGGTCGACGGAAGTTAGAGTGAAAGTCGCTCGATAGAAGTGGCGCGCTCTGAAGAAATTGAAATTTCCGGTGTTTGGCGCTGGTGGTGCTCGGCGAAGCGCAAGCGGCGCTTCGACAAAAACTCAGAAAAATATAGGCCTTGCGAAGTGCGCTCTGTAGAAGCCGAGTCTTCGGAGTTGCGAAAACTTCGGAAAATGAGCCAAAAGCGAGGGAATCGCGGGAGTGAAAGGTGAGTGATGGAGTTTATGTGTAGTGTGAGTTGTGAGGATAGATTGTATCAAGTTTATATAGGTTTAAAGTTGCTAAAATGGATCGGAAGTTGCCAAAACTAATTACGGCGGTTTCGGAAATCCTAAAATTTCCAAACCGAAAGCGGAAACAACTCATATCCTTGATTCTAATTCAAAACCAATTATCTTTTAGGTTGATTTTATGATAGAATGTACCTATTTAATCTAGATTTCATCCCTACAATGATATTCAATCATAGATATGCCTACACGGCCATATATTTTCACCTTGACTCATAATAAATTCTAACACGAGGGTTATTCAAATAATGCTTGAATTGATAAAACCACCCCCAAACAAGTTGGGAAGGTGGGATCAATATGAAACAACCACTCATACTGAAAATAACCCTTATATTAAAATTTTCATTGAGTACATTACACTACAAAATTCAAATTACGGAAATAAACTTGCATTAAAATAAATAACAATAATGAAATTACAAATAACAAATAACATCAAACTATACTATCCCTAGCTACTCTCGCGGTGGTGGCGGAGGAACATGCTCGGAGACTGCTCCGAGCTCTGAAGAGCCGGCACCATTAGATCCTTCGGCGACGGCGGCTTCGTGCTGGATGGTGTGTCCCTCGAAGGAGAGTCCCCGTGAGGTGGGAATCGAGTCGACATCTCGTCCGGGCTGGCGCCGAGCTTCTAGCTCGGCTCATCTGTTCCCACCTCTCGTCCCTCTCTCGCAGATGCGGAGCTCAAAGTTGTGATGCATCGTTGCTGTCGAGTCGGAGGTCTTCACAGATAGTGTTCAGCGAATGCATGCCTCGATGGATCACAGCCATGCGTTTCGCATCGTCCAAAGACCTCTCCAAGGCATCCGCGTCAAAGCAGGTCAAGTCCTCCTCGTCCCCGGAGGCATCCCGATGTCCCCGGCCTCCTCGGCATTCTCAGCTCCTCCATCCTCTTCTTCTTCTTCTCTATCCTCAGCCAATCTCCAAACCCGTTGGACACACTCCTTATAGATCACGAGGGTTACGGTGGGAAGTGATGTATGTCCGATCGATCGCTGAGCTGCTCTCAACTTGAGCATGATCTTTGTTATCAACACGGGGAGAGGGCAACAGTCCTCCCTACTCCCCTAACCATGCTCGGTAAAAACTCTAAGATGCAGAAGTCATACTTCCGCTCACGAGTATCCATAAGATATGGAGGCGGTTCAGGGCCGATATGGTTGACCTTCCCTTCGCCGACAACTACAAAATCCTAGTCCCTTCCAACTCCCTCGTGATCGTAGAACCGTCGGACTAAGTCCTCGTGGTAATAGGCCTCGGTCGAAAGTACCACAAGCTACTCAATCTTGAGTGATCATCACCGTCACGTAAAAGCGGTAGCGAAGTGGTCGTGATAAAAGCTTGTCTCGCAAAATTCGGCATTGTTGAGCCATTGGAAGTTTGGAATGTAGTGGGGGTTTGAATGTGATGTGGTGGTGGGATTTTAATAGACCGGTTGATGCAAATGGTGGTGGGTGGTCAGTGGTAATGGCGTGACAGCACTAAAATTTTGAATTTTGGGTGGTTTTTAGTGATGGAAATCAGTAGTGGTGGTCGTCGGTGGTGTTTGGAATTGATTTGGGTTGGGATTTGATTTGGGAGCGTGGGTTAATTTAGGTTTTATTTTTATTATATTTTTTTTATTTGTTTCAAGCTTTTGGGCGTTAATGGCGGAATGGAGGAAGAAGAAACGCGACTGTTGGTGGAGGTAAGCGGCGTCTTGTGTCGTGGCTGGTTGGACCCAAGCCCAAATCGAATTTTTGTGTATTTTTTTCCGATTTTTTGCGAACTTCAAATCAAAATTGGCGATTTGTTACCGGTCCGATTTTTGCGAATGAGATATGGAAATGATCAGGAGAGAATTTCCAATCCAATGAACCATAAAACACTCCATTCCGACCGTGGATGACATATAAGATAGTGGAAAATACCGAAGTGCGTGCATGGCGACGTTATGCGAACAATTGAAATCCAAATTCATGGATTATGTCAACCCGAATCGTAATACAATAAAGCGGCCTAAGCAACTCTAATGGGACATAAATATTTAGTAATGGAAAACAACGAACACCCCCAAACAAATTTTTACAACGAAGCTTAGAAAATTTGTTTTTAGCGATAGGTCTTTTAAAGTCGATTCGAGACTTCCTAGGTTACTATGCTTTATATATATATATATATATATATATATATATATATATATATATATATATATATATATATATATATATATATATATTTTTTTTTTTTTTTAAAAAAAGAAAAACTATAAACAATAAAGACATAATTCACCCCATAGAGAAACATAACTCAAAAATCGAGAAAACATGCAAGAGTGGAAAACGTGGAATTATGTTTAACCGTGGACTTAGGATCCGGTACTTACAGCCACACACTCCATAGGGAGGGGCCGGTTACCTTAATAGTGCACTCACCAATATATGGAAATGAAAGGAAATGCACCAAACACAAAAGTTTAGTGGTTTATAGTGGGATACTTTCGAGACTTTATCTAGACGTATGTATGAACATGCAGTTTATCATATATCAACAACCGAAATAGTTGTGGATCATTCCATAAATAAATATCCCAGAAAACATATCCAAACACAATCAAGCACCAAGATTTCCTATGACTCAACCTAGTGAAATGAAAGCGAAGTCGGATAACCTTATTACGTAACCTAGCATGCCCCTTCTTTTTCATTTTTGAATGAGTGGGTGTTCTAGTAAATAAGTGTGGAAAAGTGAATGGTTGTGGAGAATATGGTGGATATGGATAAGTTGTAGAAAGACAGCATGTAAGCAATGAGGATGTGGTTTTAGCGCAAAACTCATTCATTGTGTGTGTAGGGACTGTCTCAATTTTGAAAATGAAGGTGTCAAATGGTTTGTCCTACGTAGTAGTTGTTCACTTTCGGTGGATTTAAAAAATTATTAAGCACTGAAGAAACAACGAGGGATCGAGTGCAAACTTCGAGATTCCTTTGAAAAGGGTGGAAGGAGGGGAATCGAGGTGGATGTTGTGCAAAGTAGTTCTTGATAGGGTGATTCATCACCGCTTTCGAAGAAACTCCTCGAATTGCTCATCTAGATTGGTCATATCCTCGTTACTATGATAGTTCTTTATATCTTTGAGAAAGTCATCTATCTCCTCCTCATCCGTAATATGTGTATCGGCTAGTGTAGGGATGGAATTGTTGGAGTATGATCTTCCAAAGGAAAGAAATTTGGGCATATGATTATCATGGAGCGTGTTGTTGAAATAATCTCGAGCAAAGCTCTCGATCATGCTAACCTCTCCATCCATAGGCTAATCGGTAAATGCTTGTGTCTTTGTTTTAAAACATTGACTTCAATGACAAGATGGCCAAAAGACATGGACATTGAACCATCACGGCAATTAATGGCGCATTGGCGGTTACCAGAAAAGGGCGCCCTAAGATGATCGGGACGAGTCATTAACGACTTACGCGGTCGAGGATGACAAAAATCAGATCGGATAGTAAAATCCTGAATTTTTACCGGAACATTTTCGGCGACACCCTTAGGATACTTAATAGACCGATCAGCTAATTGCAGCGTCATTCTAGTGGGTTGCAACTTCGTCTAGACCTATTTGTCTATACAAATAAAGCGGGGAGTAAGTTGACACTAGCCCCCAAGTCTAATAACGGCGATCGTCAGTATAGGAATCTCCTAAGGTGCATTATGCGATGGGGCGACCGGGGTCCTAATACTTAACAATTCCATTATGTTCCGATAGAGTTGGGAATTGTTACGTTTAAAAAGCGTCTTTTGGTATATTGGTCTTACGCCTAGTAGTACACAATTCCTTAAGAAACTTAGTATGGTGTGGTAGCTTTTTATAGCTTCGAGGAAGGGAAGGTTTATAGTTAGATTCTTGAAAACATCCCTAATCTCCTCGTAATTTGTATCCCTAGTTAACATGGCTAATTTTTGTGGAAGCGGTGGTTTACGTCAATATTTAGCAATGGTATTACAGGTGTTTAACCATGGTGTCTGTTTCTTAGGTTGTGTTGTAACCGGGTACCTCTACGGTGGTAGGCTCTTCAGTTTCTATTCGGTATCTAGTAATATAGCAGGTGTAGGGGCTACTGGTGGGGTAACTATAGGCATAGTTACTTTGTTATCAACCACTCTACCAGAACGGAGGGTGGTGATGACCTTTAGCTCACCTACATTTTCATACTCATTACTAGTATTATCGATTACCTCAAAGGCTGTATTTGTTGTTTTAGGATTAGGTATTTCGTTACCTGGAAACACACCTTTGGGTTGGGCTTTATCTTGAGCCAACTGTTTGGTTAAATTATTAACAGATTGTAGAAGTTGTTGGTTAGATTGAGCCGTGGTTTGGAAAAGTTTTTGGCTCACTTGTATGAAGGTGTCAAGGCGATCGATTTGTGTGGGTGTAGTGGTCGGGTGGTGGATTTGGAACTATTTCACGTGAATTATTTATGGGTGGATTTTGGTAGTTATTATTTACCGGAACGATACCTCTATTAGCATTAAAATTATTATAACTACTTTGACCTTGTGCTTGACCTTGTCGAGGTTGCACTTGGTTGTTATAATTATTAAAATTCCCCTGACCCTGTCCTTGTCGTAGTGGGGTTTGGTTAAAGCTGTGCGTAGGCCTAACATATTGATTATTGTACCCTTGAGGTGTGGCGTTTTGGTAATTTCTCCAACGAAGTTGGGATTTTGTCTCAAAGGCGTTAGGTTCACTATTAATGGAACAAGCTTGTTCATAGGCAATAGGACGGTGTGAGTCGGGATGCTTTCGGGGCTCAATGAAACTACATGGATTTGAATTTACATTCATGGCGGGGATTGGCTTTTTGTTGTACGAAATGGCCTCTACCTTTTTGTGAGGGATTCAATTAGAGTTTTAAGCTCGGGGATCTGATTTAACCTCAAACATCTTGGTAGCCTTAGCGTGGAAGAAGAACTAGCGGATTTGGAGTAATCGTCACTACCCCAGGTTGTTATTTCGCTTAGTTTGGTCCTCTAAAATTTATAAGCCTCGAAGCTCCTTTGCTTAAGAAACTACCCCCATTCATTATGTCAAGGACTTCTTTATGGTGGTGTAGAAGTCCTTTGAAAAGAACGAACTAACGTGTCTTTCGCTAAGTTATGATGTGGACGATCTATAAGGAGATCGGTGAAAGCGATTCCAAGCCTCGAAAATGATTCATGAGGATTTTGTTGAAAAAAATGAATCTTGGAAAGCATTTCATCCGTCTTTAGGGGTGGGTAAAAATGTTCCATAAAGAGCTGAACAAGTTTAGCCCACGAGTCCACAGAATTAGGCGTTTGGGCAGTTAACCAAGACGCCGCCTTATCGGCTAAGGTGAAAGGGAATACCCTTAATTTAATTTATTCCGTACCAACCGTAGGATGGTGGAATGTTGTTAGAACTTGTTCAATCCTACGCATGTGCTGATAAGGTTTTTCATGGTCTAATCCATGAAAAACGGGTAACAAATTAAAAATATTTGGAGGGATTCGGAAATCCCCCGCTGGGTCTGCTAGAACGATGCAAGATTTGGGGCTATCGCTCAAGGCTTTTTAGAAGTCAGAGAGAGGAGTCTCTCTTTCTTCCGCCATTATATCAGGTGGTGTATTTGAAATAGTAGCTAGAGGTGTAGTGTGTGGTATACTAGATAGACTTGATTGTTGATGTTGTTGTGTATTTACGTTCGGTGTTTTTGTTTAGCCAGACCTTAACCTCATACAAGGCTAAGACCAAACTTAGCTAAGCACGTCAACACTCCAAACAATTCTGATATACTAGTATAAACCTCTAACAGGAGATGCGAGGTGTGGAAGAAAGGAGTACCTGATTGCGTCCTTGCTTTCGCTTATGAATAGCGTCTTGTTTACGCTTGTTAGGTGTATATAGCGAGGTTAGAACACTGAAAAATATGAAAGAGCAAAGTTCGAGTCAAAACTGTCGAAATCCAAAAATTTAACACGAGTATTTCGGCATCAAATAGAAGCCTTTCGCTCGAGTAATTTTCAAATTACAGTGTTTTTAGCGGAGGTCGCGCTCCACAAGGGGGCGGGTCGCGCTCTATGTCTAGTGAGTTAGTGGTCGGCTTCAGGAGGAGGCATGGGCCTTCGGTGTAATTTTACCCGGAATTTTTCAACTCTGAAATGGACAACCACAGTATGAATCAAACAAGGGTGGGTGGGTGAAATGGGACTTTAAGAACAGTACTAATACTACGAAAACAATACGAAAGTGAAACTAAGATGGCAGCGGCGCCATTTGATAACAGTTATTTGATAATACATAAAATGATTAGTCTTTCCTACGAAATGAACGATGAACTCAAAACGTAAGTAAAACTAAACTATTTAGGATGCTATTCGTTTATCAAAGTTTCTACTCTCAAGTCTATGAGATATAGTGGAGTAGAGTGATTCGTTCCACTCCTAGTCCTTCCGTATGCTATGTTCTCACGTGTAAGTACTCTACTTAAAGTCAATGAGAGATTTACGAATGAGGCAACTAGACTACGATGCAACTACCCACAAAATGCAACTAGTCGACTATGGGAATAACTAAGGGAATGCTACGTTGATTCGATGATAAGGAGTTAGAGGGAGATTGATTCCACCTCAACTCGACTTAATCCTATTAACGACAAATCGTCGCAATCCGAATTGAACTGCTTCGCAGAACAATTGGTTCTTCCTAATCCCTAATTACACATGGCATTCCTACCAATTTATAACTAGCATGTGAACGATTAAACCCATTCTCATGGTGAACTAATCGTTTCTAGAGTGGAAAGGAAATTATGACGATTCTACGATAGTCGGAATCAAGCTTTCATCAAGGCTTCTCAACCCCCTCTAATGGAGGTTTAGCCGAGAATCATTACGCAATCATTTCCGATTACATTTAAACTAAACATGATATAAAGAATTGAAATTTACTAATCTAAATTAAACAATAATTAAAATCTAATTAATAACTAAGAATTGAATAACAAGTAATAAATGAAATTAGATCTAACACAAATGTAAATGACAAGAATCGAAATTGACAAACTAGCTATTTTATTTATCAAACTAATTAAGAACAATGATTCTAAGAATTTAATCTAAAACAAGAGTTGGATTTGAAATTAAACTTAATTAAAAACAATTAAATAAAAACTAGATCTAGAATCTATTTTAATGGCTACTTTTTACTCTAACCTATCTACCATTAACAATCTACCATTAACAAAGAGCTAAGCTTTTGTTTTTATACATCCAGATCCAAAAATCGTGCATGGACTTGGAGCCATGTTTTGGGCCAGAGAATCAGGCCCAAAACCCAATTCTTTCAGTCCAAAAAGGCCTCTTCAGCTGCAGTTGGCTTCAACAGACTTTTCGTCCACTTCTGCTCCTCTGATTGGATCAAGGCATAGACCATTGGAAAGCTCTTTCCGAGACGGTCGTTTTGACATAAGGTAGGCCCCATTCCAAGGTCTGAGTCCAAAGATACGGCCTTCGGAAGTTCTGCTGACTTTTGCTCCTTTATCTTGCTAAAGTGGCACATTTCTGCTCATAATGGACTTTGAAGCCTGAAATGCATAAAAACGTAATCAGTGTTAACTCTTAATTATTACTCACATAATTGGTCTAAAAGTATAATTATTAAGGGGTTAAAACTACAGTTTTGGGCTCTTATCACCCATCAATAGCTAAAGGACACGTGGATAGGGAATGACATGTAACTATAAATACCCATAATAAGACGAGAACCATCGGATTAGTTCTCGGAATAAGTAATCTTGTGTTTATCACGAGTGTTTTATAAGCATGTGCTAGTCATGTGACAGACCACCTCTAGAGATAACAATTAGCCAAGTCATTAGGAACTGATATAGACAGTTCCTAAACATAAGGGAACTGAGGAGGACGGTCCTTGATGATAAAGAAGGAATCAGGATGACTTATCTCTAAGAAGTTACCTATTGGGCCTAATCTTCCCGTATATGATGGGTTATTATGATCCAAAAGGAAACATATCTCTGATAAGATATGGTCCAGATTCAGACTTCCAAGGAGAGAAGATTCATAATAGGAAAGCAGAGTCCAAGGAGGGGAGGAAACTCAAAAGCAGTGAGGTTATCCTAAACCTCAGGACTCCTAAGACTCTTTCTATATAAACAATAGGAATTCGCTCTTAGGAACTACGTGCAATAGGGTTTGATTCTTCTAAGCAGATAGGAAGATACATAGGCAGCCACAAAAGCGGTTCAACCCTGATCAATCATCTCATCTCATTTCTCTCTTCCATCCCGAAGTTCTTCATCACATGACACAGAGGAGGATTGTAGGAAACTCAGAAGTTCCCCTACATCTTTTGGCGCCGTCTGTGGGGACCAGAAACAGGTAATCTTTTTTTCGTCGACCAAATTAATTTAAAGGCTCTTAACGTTGTGATGGCAGGAACTAAGAAAACAAAAGGTGGTGCTACCACTCGTAGCATCACTGTCAGAGAAGAGGAACATGAGATGCATGATGAAGGAGAGAATATCGAACATTACGATGCGAATATTCCCCTTCAAGGGCAGGTAACTAGCTTTGACGGACTAGTTGCCCCAGGCGCAGGCACTGACGCTCAAGGAAAACGTCAGAATGGCGAGAATATTACTTTTACTACTCCAGGGTCTATTCATGCAAGTCAGGCGGTACAGACTCTGGAATAGCAAAGACGAAACCTCGAGCTAGAAGTACAACTGCTGAGGCAGTTGTATCAAAATGACACAAGGAAGGAGCCACACATTGATCTCGGTGGTGATGGCCTTCCAAAGAACAGTCAGATCAGGAACCCAAGATGATAGGATCCAGTTCGGCGTGAGGCATCAGAATCAGAATACAGTAGTTCAGACGAACATTCAAACTCTGCTGAAGAATCAGAGTCAACTAATTAGGATCGCGACATCAACCCTCGACACCAAATCAGAACTCAGAACAAAAGAGTTTCTAGCAAATAAAGTACATGGGAGATTGAGAAGAGTGACCTGATCCGTCAAATGCACAGGTTGACTGGTAAAAGAAGAAAAATGCAAGGCTCCCTGGTTCAATCCGCTATAATGGGGGTAGGCCTATCTCCTTTCTTATCACAAGTGCTCAGAAAGTTATATCCCCACGGTTACAGACAACCAAAATTTAGTATCTTCAGTGGCAAGTCAGATCTAGTGGATCATGTGTTCAGATATAGAGCCACCATGGGACAGTATGAAAGGTATGACCACGTTATATGTCAAGAGTTGAAAGTTTCCCTATCTGGATCCGCACTCTAGTGGTACCATAGGTTACTAGAGCGGTAGGTCAGGTCCTCAGCAGAGCTGTTTAGAATCTTCATCAACAGATACTCATGAAACAAGCATCAACCAAAATGAATCGATGCACTGTTCAACATTAAGAAAAAAGATGGCGAAGCATTGAGATCCTATATGCAATACTTTATGGAAATTTTGATACAGATAGAGTTTTATGACGAACAGACTGCTATCATAGCTTTCAAACAAGGGTTGGATAAAAATAATGCCTTATTCAGATCCTTCTCCAGAAAACCACCCCACAATTTGGAGGAACTCCTAGACAGGGTTGAAACTCATGCAGGGTGGGAAGAGGATGTCCTGAATAGGCATCAGGAAGCAAAGAAAACCAATCAGACAACCCCCTTAGTCCAACGAGAGGGGCAGGGGAACTCTTCACCTCCAAAGCATAATAGAGACCGCCATCATGGTCGCCAGAGGTCAGATTCCCCATCAAAAGGGTGAATGCCAAGAGGGCAGTACCAGAATTCAACCAGCAATAAAGATAGAAAATTGCATAAGAAACCATGCATGGAAGTGAAGAAACTCTTCCCTCACTCGACAGGTACTTTTCTCCCCTAAACAAAATGCCAGACGAGTTCCTGGACTCAATCAAGAACCAGAGCTACCTCAAATGGCTAGCTCCACTCAAGCTAGGTTCCTTGGGTACCAGAGATCAATGAATTTACTGCAAGTTCGACAAGAGTAAGGGCCATAACACCAGGGCTTGTAGGACCCTAAAAAATGAACTCAAGGATCTAATTGAGAGGGGGTACTTAAAACAGTTCGTAGCACACAAGCAGGCGAATGCAGTGCAACCTAAATAGGTCAGCACATCCAGTCGAGATCCCCCAAGAACTGGACCACTCAATGGTCGTATTCAGATCAACATGATCTCAGGAAAGGCAAGCCAGAGAAGTGGACAGGTCACAGAGAAAGGTACGAGATACCAAATGCGCGTCGCAAAGCATATGAGGATCATAAACAGCGAAGTGACTACAGACTGTCATCAAGTCAACACGTTGTCCCACAAAGATCCAACCATCCTATTCAGTGAAGCCGACTGCCTCAGCATCCAGAGACCACATGAGGACGCATTGGTCCTTACACTTCTTTTTGGTGATTACGATCTGCATCGTATATTAGTCGATCAGGAAGTTCGGCAGATGTGTTATATTATGACGCATTCAAGAACTACAGATTCCTAACTCAGAGATGGTTGTCACTCACTCCAACCTGTATGGATTCAGTAGAGACAAAGCCCTAACAGTTGGAAAGGTCCAGCTACCCATAGCCAACGGTCCGATACCCTCATCATTAACTTTGTTGTGGTCAAAGCTAACACACCTTATCATATGATCCTGGGCAGAACCTGGTTGCATAGACTCTGCGCTGTTCCCAGCACCTATCGCCAATATTTAAAATTCCCGCATAATGGAAGAATCGAGACAATCATAGGAGATTAAGTGGCTGCCAAAACATGCTACGCTCTGGCGACAAAATAGGCCCTACTCCCTTTTGAGCAAATGGATGTGGAGTTACCTATCAAATAGCAATTACAGTTGGATCCTCCTCTCCCAGACCTGGTCCTTAGAGAGAGGGACGATCCCCCTGCACTAGAGCCCTTAGAGGAAGTGGAAATCGTGGGAGGAAGCACGCCTAGAACCAATTTCATCAACACCTTGTTGAGGGGAAGAGCATCAGGCTCTAATACACTTCCTCCAATAACACAAGGACATATTTGCTTGGTCAATCGATGAAATGCCAGGAATTGACCCCCATATGGCATGCCACTGGCTGAATGTCTACAGTGATGCAGTAGTAGTCAAGCAGAAGCCAAGGAAAATAGGTGTTGGCAGATCCAAAGCAGTGAAAGCCGAAGTCCAAAAGCTGAAAGCAACTAATTTTTTCAGGGAAATCAATTTCTCCACCTGGATTTCTAACATTGTCCCAGTACGTAAGAAGAATGGGTCATGGAGAATTTGTATCGACTTTACATATCTGAACCGTGCATGTCCAAAAGACAATTACCCTCTGCCACGAATTGACAAATTGGTGGATGCAACAGCTGGACATGAATTGTTATCCTTCACATATGGGTCATCCGGCTACAACCAGATCCCATTGCATGAGGAAGACCATAAGCATGCTAGTTTCACAATCAAGGATAGCATGTACTGTTATCAGGTCATGCCATTCGGACTGAAAAATACGGGTGCCACATACCAACGTTTAGTAAACAAGATGTTCGAGGGATTGATAGGCAATAGTGGAAGTGTATGTAGACGATCTCTTGATCAAAAGCCTAAGACGTGGAGACCACCTCTCCCACCTAAAACGAGCATTTGATATTCTGTGAGAGTATCGTATGAAACTCAACCCAATGAAATGCGCTTTTGCTATCTCATCAGGGAAGTTTTTGGGGTATTTGGTTATTAAGCGAGGAATTGAGGAAAACCCAGATCAGATTCAGGCGCTTATAGAAATGCCTTCACCTAAAAACATGAAGGAGGTCCAAAAAGTCACAGGCAAGTTGCAGCTTTGAACAGGTTCATTTCCAAAAGTTTAGATAAGTGCAGGCCTCTATTCTAATTACTATAAAAGAATACCTCGTTTGCCTAGATGGAAGACTGCCAAAAAGCATTTGATAAACTCAAAACTTATCTAAGGTCACCACAAATCCTTTCCAAACCAGTTGATGGAGAAGTTTTGGGTCTTTATCTCTCTTCATCTGACTACGGTATCAGTTCAGTACTAATACGCGTGGATGAAAATAAGGTGGAAAAACCTATCTATTTCTTGAGTCGAACGTTCCTACCAATAGAAACAAGATATCCTAAGCTCGAAAGAGTCGCGTTAGCTCTCGTTTTTGCGGCAGAGAAATTATGACCATACTTCCAGTCTCATACTATCAAAGTGATCTCAGAATACCAGTTACGATTAGTTTTGGAAAGACCAAACAGGTCAGGAAGGTTAGCTAAGTGGTATGTGCAACTGTCAAAGTATGATATAATCTATGTCCCACAAATCTCGAAAAAAGGTCAGGCACTTGTAGAATTCTTGGGAGATTTCCTAATGACTTACACTGGGTACGACTCAACAATCCCAAGTGCAGATGATAGTACCCCGCCAGAATCTCAAATTGTGTGTCCAGACCCTTAGGAGCCACGCTCCGGATGGCTACTGTTTGTGGATGGATATTCAAATGACAAAGGCACCGAAATTAGAGTTATTTTAGTTACTCCTGACAACATGCGACTAGAGAAATTTATTCGGCTAGGTTGGAATGCCTCTAACAACGAAGCAGAGTATGAGGTGACCTTTGCTGACCTCACAATGGCTCTCGACCTTAGTTTAACACACCTCACTATTTTTAGTAACTCCTAGCTGGTTGTGTTTCAAGTTTATGGAGGCTACGATGCTAGAGATGAACGGATGGCAAAATACCTGGAACTGGTAAGTTTTAGAGTAAGTCCGAGAATATTCAGTATTATCAACTACCCCGCTTAGAAAATCGACACGCAGATGTGCTGGCATATGTTGCCACAATGTTGGGCAATTGCGAGTCTCGATCCATACCTATAAAGTTCCAAAATAGACCAAGCATCCATGCACCTAGTGTTACCGCAATTTGTGTTATTCCAGCCACCATACCAAAATGGATGGATCCATACAGATCTTACCTTAAGGACGAGACACTCCCAGAGGATAAGAACATGGCAAGATGACTGCTGGCAAAAGTGCCAATATTTACCCTCGTTGGGGATGATCTCTATAAGAAGTCGTTCCTGGGGCCTCACCTACGACGTCTCTCCCCTGACCTCACTAAATAGGTCATGCGAGAGGTACATGAAGGAATTTGTGGTAATCATGTTGGGGGCAGAACACTCGCTTTCAAGATCCTAAGGCAGGGGTACTTTTGGCCTTACATGCAAAAGGATGCACAAATTTTTGCACTTAAATATGAGAAGTGTCAGTGACATGCTCCGCTTATCCATGCTCCCATGACAGAACTGCACCCATGGCCATTTACGCAGTGGGGAACTAACATTGTAGGACCCTTGCCACCCGCCCCTGGCAATGTCAGATTCTTACTAGTCGCGATTGACTACTTCACCAAGTGGATCGAAGCAGTTTCCCTCGTCTTCATTCGCGAGCAAGACGTCAGAAAGTTCATTTGGAACAATATTTTCTGTAGGTTTGGCATACCCAAGGTCATAATCTCAGATAATGGGCAATAGTTCGTTGGTAGATAGGTAGCCGAGCTCTATGAAGAGTTGCACATCACCCATCTTTTATCAACCCTAAGGTATCCACAAGGCAATGGCCAAGCTGAGGCCTCAAATAGAGTTATTTTAGATAATATGAAGCACAAACTAGATGAAGCGAAGGGGTTGTGGGTTGAAAAATTACCTAAGGTCCTATGCGGCGTACTGAACTACACTCAGATGATCCACTGGTGAGTCTCCATTTTCACTAACCTACGGAACTAAAGCTATCATCCCTCCTAAACTAGTAGCCCCTACCTAGAAATCGGACGTCGTGCACACACTAAACAATAAGGAGCTGTTATGCAGAGAAATAGATCTCTTAGATGAAAAATGGGAGGGAGCCACATTGCGTTTGGCTGCCAACTAGTAGACTCTGAAGCGATCATACGACAAGAAAGTCCGAACTCGGGCATTCAAATCTGGAGATCTGGCCCTTCGTGAGATCCCAGAGTATAACGGCAAGCTTGGGCCTAACTGGGAGGGACCCTACATCATCGACAAGGTCGAATGAACTGGCTTTTACTACTTACATAGTATTGATGGAGAAGTTCTTGTCAAACCATGGAATGCAGAGCACCTCCGCAAGTACTTTCAGTAAATTATGATTTCATGCTTTCTTATACTTAATTTATTCTCTCCAGTTATCAATAAAGTTCCTCACTTTGCAATCGAATCTCTTCCTTGCATAAGCTCTTTATTTTTTATCCACAATGGACTAAGCCTTTAGGGAATTCAATACTCATTATCTGTTCAAGTATTTTGTATGCCAATTTGCCTTGGAACAAGAGATACTATGTTTGGGGATGCCAAACTGTATGCCAGTTCTTTTGTTCCCATGAAGCTTGAACTATATGCTAATTCTTTAAGACTTTACGATCTCGTCACTGAGATCATCCTCAATGGGTTAAGCCTTTAGGGAAAATGACCACACTATCTGTTCAGTATGTTGTATGCCAGTTTGACTTGGAACCAGAGATAGTGTTCCTGGGAACTTGAACTGTCTACCAGTTCTTACGTTCCCATGACATCACCACTGGGGTGCTAGGTAGTTTTAGGTTGGATCCATATCCTAGCACACAATCACTGGTCTGGACTTATGTCGGCATGATTGCACAAAGGAAGACTCCCCCAATGTTACTCTTGCGATAACCTATTTATTTTTTAAATAAATAGGACCTATCATTAATGAACACAATGTCATGCTCAAGGCACCAAGTTACCTTTGCATAGACATACGGCTCCTTTGGGATGATGTTTCTTTCTACGATTGAACTTTCAGTTATGGTTAAACATGAATGGCTCCCATGATATCCTTATCATCTGGTTATGCCTCTGTTTAACCCGTTTAGCCTATCAGGGTCACCTATTGTTGTTCCAAATAAACTTTGGAGGCATCAGGGGTAAAATATGCATAGTAGTTCATGTCATGTTATGTTATACATAACATAGATTGTTTCAAATGCATATGTAAATTAGAAGAGTTACAGAGCTCAATAAGTAAATAGTATATGAGCAACATAGCTCAATATTACAAACCCATAGAAATATTGTTTCTAAGTAAATGTTTTCTAGTCATGAACTGATTAGCTAAGTCTTTACTTAGCTTGTTGAGTAGGGGTAGAATTAAGTTTTGGAACAGTATCACTACTTGCAACTGCACCAGCATCAAGAGCTCCTAGGCCACTCTCAGGAACTGACTGTGCGGTCGGATTGACTAGGACGGTTGATGGCTGAACAGAGCATTCACCTGAAATAGGTACATGCAAAACAGGAAGCTGGAAGTCAGGCATATCATCATTGGTGTCTTTTTCAGAAGATGAGGAAGCATCGGGAACGAGCTCATTCTGAATTGCTGAGATACTAGTAGTCAGGTCAGGGAATAGGATGAAAGGGTTAATCACTTTCCCCTGATCGTCCACCTGAGAAATGTATCCAGCAGCCTCAATAGCCTCCTCAAACTTAACTTGTTTGGCTACATTAAAGCAGTCTTCAGAAACATCAAGTACTCTTAAGGCAAAATGAATAGCATTGTCAGCAGACCTTCTCTTCACCTATTGCACCACCTTGGAATAGAACTCAAAGGTCTCTACCAAGAGATCATCAGCCCTCTTTACAGAATATAAACACTTCTCTCTGAGATCCCTCTCATAACCTGCCATAGTTTCATTAGCATAAGTAATGGCCTGGCCAAGTGTCCTCATCTCGGCATTCCTACGGTTAAGCTTACCCTGAACTTGGTCATTCTTTGCTTGAAGTGTGGTGAATTAGGAGCATAGCTCCAAGAACTTCATTTTCCAAGAAGCAGCATCAGCAGCTCCTTTTTGGGCCTTACCTAGAGAGTTTTAGAGGTTGGCAATCATCTCTCTCATGTTCTTGAAACCAGTATCTGACTTCTTCTCTTTTGCCAAAAGCTGGCCAACCTGGGTCTGCAGTTCCTCAGCTCTTTTCTCAGCATCTTCTTTCGCCCAGTTCAGCTCACCAGTAGCCATGTCATCAACGGATGTATTGGCTGAGTTCGCGAAGATTGATTCTTTCATGGCCAAGAAATTATTCACTAACTATAAAAGAATATAGAACGTGTAAGCAACACAATGAGATAAACAGGACATTGTACAGAGAAAGAAGTCTTACCTTGGCAAGACAAATGGTAGATCTATGGAATGACAAATTCATACTACCAGCCATATTGGCTTTAGCTCTATCAATAAGAAGTCACGCAGCTTCCAGAACTCCAAGCGCGATGTCAACATCATTAACTAAGTGTTTATTGGTAACAGTAAGCTCATCAAGTTGGCCCCAATGCCTTATCTCCACGACCATCTCCCTTTTAGGAGAATATGGGGATTGCGGCAAGAAGGGCATATCATCTCTCCTCTCCTCCTATATCCATCCCTAGATTAAGGAGGAGGGAGAGCAACAGTTACAGCAGTCATCTCAACGACACCTTTCCCCTTTCGGTCATCGGGGAGGGAAAGATTATTAGTCAATGGTAAATGGTCACCAGCCTGTTCAGAACCTAGGGGAGGGTCCGAAACTGGTAGGGGTGCAGCAACTTTCTCAAAAAACTTACCAGAACTGGGAACAGTCATAGGAACCTTGAAAGATGTTTCTTCATCCACAAATAGAGGATGAAATTTGGTTCTCTTACTTGAGGGTGCAGTGAAGTTGTTATAGAGTGATGAGTCTTCAAAAGTTTGTAAGAAATGAGGTTCATCCTAGATTGTTTGGGCTTGAATGATGGGAGTTTGAATAAAGGAAGGTAGAGTTCTTATCTTAGGACTTGTGTTTTTATCTAAGTTATATGAAGAACATGGAAAGCAAAGTTTAAGTTATTGAATGATTGAAAGAAACATAACTTGGAAACAAGGAAAGGAGATTGATTGCTTGAACAATAACAACAATAAAATAAGATTGATTGATTGAAATAAAGCAAATAACAAGATTGAAATGAAAGAAATGAAGAACAATAAAGTAAATTACTTGAATTGAAAAACAAGAAAAATAAATCCTAATGACATTAGATTAAGTCTAGGTGCATTCTCTACTCCTACAAACCAATTGGTTTGGACCCTAAATGTAATGGATACTTTCTCTCTCCCAAACTTTTAGATTATATACCCCTACTTTGGCCTTTTACTAATTTTCCCTCCTCTATTACTTTTGAGACACCTCACACTTCACTTTTGCTTTTTGCTTTTTGAATTCTTCTTGACCAAGGTAGGTTTTTTAGAATGCCATATTTTGAGATAAGGGCCTCCATCTTTGGTCTTCTGAGTTGAGGGCTTTGACATTTGACTTTGACATTTTTAGCACTTTTTCATAGCAACTTCTGGTCTTCATAATAAGCTTGATTACAGCTCCTTTTGGTGCTAAGACGCAGCTTTTATGATAAGTGCTCTGAATTTCTCTATAATCTGAAAAATACAATAAAAGCTATGAGTTATCTTTTCATTAAACGTAAGAAAGGTTGTAACGCAGTAATATAAAGGTAATAAAATATGCACATTTGGGAGCGGATCATGCAGCATCAGGAGCAAGAACATAATTAGTTCACTTTGACTTTGAACGATTAGACATGCGTACTTCCCTTATTAAATTAGTAGAAGCTAGAAGTTTATGAGGCAGTTCAAGGCCCCTCCCACCAGTGATTTACACAATCATCACTGATATCAGGCCCCTGAACTATATCCGATATGGCAACATCACTAGAAGTCGCAATAGAAACCCCTCTCTTTGCGGTTTCCTTTTCTTCTAGTATTGAGAGAAGATTCATCCTGAACTGGAGGAGGAAGAAGACCAGCATCTTAATCCACGGGAGGAGGAAGTACTGTGCGTCCAGATTTCCCAGTATTAATCCCGAAAGGAGAAAAGCCGGGGGCAAGTGCCAGTAGTTCCTCAGCATACATGTTAAAATATTTAAGGAGGCGGGTGGGATCAGGAACTACCACCCAGGGCATCCTCTGGTCTTTGGAGATCTTGTTAATGAAATCTACCATAGCAGCGTCAGTTGCAGTAAGTTGGTTCCATGGGGAAGAGTCATCTAAGGATTAATAACAAAAGAACTCAGTTGAAAGCACTTATGGATGATTTGTAAAATTCATGAGAAAGTATACTTACTGGTCGGGGAATGAGTATGTTTTTTGGGAACAATAATCCCCACTTGCTCACTAATGAGAGCCCAAAACTGTAGTTTTAACCCCTTAATAATATTACATTTAGACCAATTATGTTTATAATAAATAAGAATTAGTATTATTTACGTACTTTTGTGTATTACAGGTCTTGGAGTCAACTATGTGAGGAAACTTTTGCAAGAGAAATGAGCAAAGGTTGGTTGCTAAGAAGTTATATAGTTAAAGCCCAAGTTTCAAGGAGAAAAAGCATTTTTAAAGCCTAGTCAAAGCTGAAAAGTCCAAGTTAACACAGGCAGAAATAGAGCATAAAAGTCATTAGAACTTTCACAGGCCGTATCTTCGGACTCAGACCTCAGAAATAGGTATATTATATGTCAAAACGACCGTCTCGGAAAGAGCTTTCTAATGGTCTAGGTTTTGATCCAATCAGAGTAGTAAAAGTGGACAAAAAGGTTGTTGCAATAATTTTCAGTAGAGAAATCCTTTTTGGACTTAAGTAATTAGGTTTTGGGCTTGATTTAGTGGCCCAAAACATAGCTCCAAAGCCCATGCATGAAATTATAAACCTAGCCCTCTCCTATATAAAGAGGACTAAGGCAAAACCCTAACTCTCTCCTACCTCTTCTCTTTAGTCTAAACCTAGTTTAAATTTTATTAGCCTAGCCACCATTAATACAATTCAAGTTATTTTCAATACAAGTATTTCTTTAATTATGTCTTCTTTTTATTATTATTTATTCCATGATAGTCTAATGAACCATAGCTAAACCTCCATTAGAAGGGTTTGATTGAAGCTTTGATGAAGACTTGATGTGTTAGTATAGAATAGTTGTATTTAAGAGCTTCAAGTCTAGAGGGTAGTTTATTCACTATGAGAATGGGTTTCAACTTCCTCTCATACTAATTATTAGTTGGCTAGAGATACCATGAATAATTAGGGATTTTCAAGACCTAACATTTATGTTAAACCTTGTGTAAAAACATAAAGATTAGGGTTGTAACAAACTCTATACTTGCATGTTATGGATTAATCAATATGGATTTTAAATCTCCCTAATTCTTTCTTTATACTCACATATTATTATTTAATTGTCATAGTTTAATTTAGAATATATTCAATATTAGTTTTCACCATATTAGAACCATATTAGAATATTAGTTCCCGAACAAGTTTTTTCCAGTGTACAGTTTGTACCCTTCTTCAATACCAAAATGCGTATTAGGAAGTGGGAAGGGTTGTGGTATTCTACTGATGGTTTTTATCACACTGATTTGGTGCTTTCGTTTTACTAGAAGAGGGCGGTGGTGAATAGTAAGATTTTTATAGATTTGAATGGTAGTCGTAAAGAGTTGACTACAGCAGTGTTGGCTGAGATAAGTGGCATTGAGCAAAAAGACATCGTAGTCACCATGCAGGAATCTCAGCTTGGGGGGATCAGTCCTTTGATGAAGGTATGACGGTATTGGAATGATGTTACAATCATGGGTCGCATTGTGTTCGTTAGTCATCTCTGAGAAGAAACCAACTAGCAGTGGTTCAGTAGGTTGGCAGGAATGTTATTGCTACCACGAAAGCCAGGGACATAAATTTGAGTTGTCTGCACATTCTCTGGACCTTTCAGAACATAAGGTATGGGTTTTTCATCCTCAAATTTTTATTGAATGAGATTATAGCAGTTGGTTAATTGACCGCAGCTTTCCCTGCATTGATCACAAAGATTATGTTGTTTTGGGGATGTGTTCCGGATTCTAGTAAGGTTAAGTTGAAGTTGTATGAGAATGCACGTATTTATCGATAGTGTATTCAGAAAGAGTGGAATATGCCTACAGATTTGGCTGTTGAGATGGAATCGAAGGAGGAAGAGGAGGAAGATGCAGCCTATTTTGATGCAGGAGCTTTGGAAAGGGCTACTACGGATATAGCCCATTTCTCATTACTTCATCGTGGCCTACAAACTCTCCATAACCAATATGAGATGATTCATATAGGCTAACGTTCTCTTAGTGACCTCTGTGATGTTATCCAGACAAGGCCAGGTATCATTCTCCGTAACCAAGATAAGCTTCAGTCTAATATTGAGTTGCTCAGCGATAGTCACCAGGATCTCCAGGCTAACATGGAGACTCTTGCTCAGACTCATAATGAGCATTGGGAAGCCATGGATATTTTAATGGAACAACAGCGCATGTTTCAAAAAGAAGTTCTACGATGCCTGCCACTTCATGATGGTTCTTCCTCTGCTGACTCTGGAAAGCGTGAGCATCGTCGACCTAGGACTAATGGCTTTGTCCTTTCCTTATCTCGTGGCTAGTTCTTTTGTATTATTTTTAAGAATATTTCCCTATTTTAGTATTATTATTATTACCAGTTGTTAGTTTAAGTAGTTAATATTGGATTATGTAAGTTGATTGTTATTTTAATTTCAAGTTAGTTTAATTTTCTACGCATGCTATCTATTTTTCATGAATCCCACCCTTCCAACTTGTTTGGGGGTGGCATTATTTGCTTAGCACTGTATTTTACCATATCCACATGTTTTTGGAATTAATATTGCAATGCTTAAGGAATATAGTTTATATGAGCATTCTGCTAATATAGTGTAACTAGAATTAGCTACTGTTGGTTGGTGCAACCTCAAGGGTTAGAAGCATTGAGATTGCTATTTTGATTCTATGTTTAAAACCATATAGATTTGGTGCTGGAGTTTGCTCTCGGCTGTTTCTATTTTGGTTTTAGAAGAATTTTTCTTATTCCATCTCTTTCTTTATCAATTTGGGAACCTTGGGAACATTTGTTTAAGAAACTAGTGCTCTATAAATACATGGCACGCCATGTACTTCACTCTGCACCTCTTGAATTCATATCATAAGTCTTGCTCAGAGCGTGCACGCCCTTATATTGCATTAACATAAAGCATGCCCGCACTATAATTCTAGTATCGCAGAATTTTCTTTTGTCAGAAGAGAGCGTGCCCGCCCTCTGACATAGGCCATTCTGAGCGTGCTCGCGCCCTTACTTCAACATACCTCCAGTTCTTTTTTCTGGGGTTTCCTACAGTCACTTCCAAGAGTCTATTAGTGTGTTTGTTTCCTATGAAATCTCCTCAAATCATACTGGAGTAGTCCTTTGAAGAATTGCTCGGAAGTGACACCAATGGGTTCTGGTTCCGCAACATGATTGTGCAGTTAGGATGGCAGCCTCTAATGGTAAGTGTTGATGAATCTTATTATCCTGTACTTACTGCTTATTTCTATGATAATTGTAGGTTCTTTTATTGACCAGATGGGGAACAAGTGTTCTCTATCACCATTGATGATGAAACAATGGATTTAAGCAAGTTTTTGTTAGCCTATGCTATTGGACTTTCTATGCCTCCTGCCCAAAACTCATGGGGCTATATGGCTAATAATATGTACATCTACAACTATGAGTATTTCCAAGAGACATATGGGGCGGGGATTTTTTGTGTAGAGGACCAAGGGCAATATAACGTAGCCCTTGGTAGCTTGTCCCTTAACTTAGGCACTATTATGTTCTTTATTATGCTGAATATTTTAGGGGAATGGCGTTTTTCTTCTGTGAATAACGCCACTTGTGACGTCTTCTTTGCTCTAGCTGAAGGATGTATGCTGTATGACCTTTCCCAGACCTTAGTGTCTAGTTTAGCACGAGCCCATAGTTTGAAGCATAAGTACCTTCTTATGCCAGTCTTGGTTTGCCGCATAATGCTATGTTTCTTTCCTGAATTCTGTACCCGTTTCACGGATTGGGTTGGGGTTGACATTATGCGACCCACCAATTGCATTGTATGCTTTTTTCGTGTTATGATTTGGATGAGGTGACGGCTACAACCTAATTGGGTTGCCCCTTACACCCCATCCGACCAAGTGGCGCTTAACAGGTTAGAAAAGGTAGATAATAAATGGTGTGAGACCTGGCAGATTATCATGCACTGCTTGGCAGGACGCAAAGGAACCTCACTTCTTTATAGGAGGGGAGGACAACGCTTAGTATATAGGGTAGGTTTTACTTTCTGTTAGTGTATGCTTATGTCTGAAGTAATTTAATTCTTGTTATTCCCATAATGAGTGGAACTCATATAGGAGTTGCGTCTATTTTTATTTACCTATATTAGTATGTTCTAAATTTGTTTTGCAGGTGCACTAAAATTTTCACGTGTTTCTATGGTATTTTCTATCATTCTTATTTCTATACTTTGAGGACAAAGCATGTTTTTCTTTGGGGGTGGCATAGGAACACGTGGAATTTAAGGCACCTATTAGGATATACATATATATATATATGTGTGTGTGTGTGTGTGTGTGTGTGTGTGTAATATGCACTTTGTTTTCTAGTAAAAAAATTAAAAAATAATAAAAATATAAATAAAAAGTATTTATACTATGCACTTAGGAATATTAGTATTGTTTCTTTTTCTGTGATGATAATAGTCTTGAAGTTTCACTTTACTTCTTAAATTATAATAGTTTTTAGAAACTTAGGTTAATATGTAGGTAATAGTCATTACATCTTTCCATAAATATATTGCATAAACATCTATGTTTGTATTAGCAGTGAGTTTCTGAAATCTAGGTTTGAATACTTATTCTACAAATCTTGTGAGAATATAACCTAATTAAAAGCCTTATATGAGTGAAATATCTGAGTAATGACACAAGAGAGAAGTAAATTCCAAATAGAGAAATCACACGTCCACTTACTTGATCACTATACCATATCCTAAGCGAGAATTTAGGCCCTTTTTAGATCGATATAGCCAGAAATTCAAACTTATATGAAATTATTTTTCGCTAGTCGCCCTTCTGAGCTTTTCTTTAGCCTTTTCATAAACCACAAATCCTTTACCCTTTTATAAAAACAAAATATAAATATAATCAGCCTACCCATTTTTGAATGAGTCTAAGAAGTAGGATGAAATGGAGAAAAGAAAAGAGAAAGACTTGTGGAAAACCAAGAATTTGTTAGTTGCTTCAAATAAGAAAAGAAAGTTTCCATCCAAAGAAAAGAAAAAAATAATAATAATAAATAAATAAAATAAAAAGTTAGAACTCCAAGAACAGATTCAAAGGAGTCAAAAGCCAAAAGAAAAAAGAAGAAAAAAATGGTTAAAGATGGAAACAAAGTGTAGAAGCAAAGTAAGAACAAGGTTTTCTCTAGTTACATATTTTGAAGATCCTATTATCTCAGACTTGTCCTTTTGAATATCCATTTTCTTCCTTTTTAAACCATCACCTAATCCCCACAACACCTAATAAAGACCTCTAGCTCAATTAGGAATAGGTTGGTGTGATAGTAAATGGCAGATGTGTTTGATCGACCTCGGCTCTCTTGTATGTCATTGAGATTGTGAGAAAAAGTGTGCCCACTGCACACTGGAGTGAGCAAAACTTTAGTGGAAAAATCAGAGTATTTTTGTCTTGACATATTTTGAGGACCTACTTAAGGGCGATATTACAAAGTTTCGTAAACGGGTCTGTTATTGTATTTCAAAACATAGTTCATTATATATATGTTTATCCGTAGATGATTGATTATTATGCACATATTAGCTTAGGTTTCGAATTGATTATTCTTTATTCATTGCTAGTGAGATGTATAGATATATGAGAATAAATAAGGAAACATTCATTTTATTTCTTAGTCGTTGTAGTATAAATGAAGTTTGTGAGTATCTACTCTGTAAAACTCTCACGAGGCTATACCTTGTCCACTAGGGAATTCCTAGTGGTTTAAGGTCTTATTGGAGATGGTCAATACAATCACACTCGGTGAAACGAGATTAGTTAGAACTCTATTTTTGGTCACTTATTTTAATTTCACATATTTGCTTGAGGACAAGCAAAATACTATTTGGGGGTGGTTTGACGAGATCCCAGAACTGTAGTTTTAACCCTTTAATAATATTACATTTAGACCAATTATGTTTATACTAAATAAAAGTTAATATTGTTTACGTACTTTTGTGTATTTTAGGTCTTGGAGTCAACTATATGAAGAAATATGTCACTTTTGCAAAAGAAATGAGCAAAGATTGGTTGCTAAGAAGTTCTATGGTTAAATCCCAAGTTTCAAGGAGAAAAAGCTTTTTTAAAGCCTAATCAAAGCTGAAAAGTCAAAGTCAACGCGGGCAGAAATAGAGCATAAAAGTCAACATAACTTCCGCAGGCCGTATCTTTGGACTCAAACCTTGGAATTGGGCCTATTATATGTCAAAACGACAGGCTCGAAAGAGTTTTCTAATGGTCCAGGCTTTGATCTAATCAGATCAATAAAAGTGAACGAAAAGGTTGTTACAATAATTTCCAGCAGAGAAACTCTTTTTGAACTTAAGTAATTAGGTTTTGGGCTTGATTTAGTGGCCCAAAACATAGCTCCAAAGCCCATGCACGAAATTGTAAACCTAGCCCTCTCCTATATAAAGAGGACTAAGGCAAAACCCTAACTCTCTCCTACCTCTTCTCTTTAGTCTAAACCTAATTTAAGTTTTCTTAGCCTAGTCACCATTAATACAATTCAAGCTATTTTCAATACAAGTATTCCATTTATTATGTCTTCTTCTTCTTATTAATTATTCTATGATAGTCTAATGAACCATAGCTAAACCTCCATTAGAGGGGTTTGATTGAAGCTTTGATGAAGACTTGATGTGTTAGTATAGAATAGTTGTATTTAAGAGCTTCAAGTCTAGAAGGTAGTTCATTCACCATGAGAATGGGTTTCAACTTCCTCTCATGCTAATTATTAGTTGGCTAGAGATACCATGAATAATTAGAGATTTTCAAGACCTAACCTTTATGTTAAACCTTGTGTGAAAACATAAAGATTAGGGTTGCGACAAACTCTATACTAGTATGTTATGGATTAATCAAGGTGGATTTCAAATCTCCTTAATTCCTTCTTCATATTCACATCTTATTATTTAATTGTCATAGTTTAATTTAGAATATATTCAATATTAGTTTTCACCATATTAGAATCATTACTCTCATGCTGTTCGATTCTTAATTATTAGTGGAATTAGTATTTTCTAAGCAACTAGGAGTGGAACGAATTCTCACTCTAGTTTATTACATGATAATTGAGAGTAGAACTTTGATACAAAAAGATACAAATTATAGTTTACTTCTTCCTAGTATAATTAGCTAAGATAGAGTAAAATTTTAAAATATCACTCGCCATCATCATCTTGAGGACGAACGTCCCACTCATCACCCAACACCCGAAGGTGGTGATCAGCACAACCATCATCACTGTGTTTCCCCTCGAAGAAGACGATCGGAGCATTCTTGTCTCTGGTCATGAGGTAGTAGTAAGATTGGTCCCGAATGCGATGGACCTCATAAAAATACCCAAACACCCATCGATTCAAGACGAATCCATATTTCTTGGCCAGTATGGTAGAGTACATGCAAGTTCTGTAGAACATGGGCGTTGCTTAACCAAGGGCAAGATTGAAATGAATCAGACACTCCCTAGAGGACGAGTGAGACCAGCCCAAAGTTGACCAATTGTGATGAGCACAACCTCCTTGTAGGCCAACTCATCAGATAATCTCACCCACTCAAGCCCAATATTATTAGCAAGGATGTGAAATTTCTCTCTGATCAGTTCTAAGGAAGAGAGATCTCCGAAGTTGATAAGTGACCAATTTGGATTCGTAATGATCAGAAAAGATAGAAAGTTTGGATTTTTAGTTTAAACCTGATAGGGTTATATACTAAAAGCATTACTTTTGTATTAACTCTAATTCTTTATATTTTCAATGAGAATCATATGGGCAAATGTTATGCATATTATATATGTTATTAGTTATATGCATGTGTCTAATACTTTATGTTGTAGATGAAATGGTGTGTGTTGACACACAGAAGATCATATCATCAGTACCTTATAAAGTATAAGTAAACGTTCACAACCTAAATAGATTTGGACAAACCATTGGTATGGTTGTAGTATAATATGGTATTAGTCTATCTTCACTATAGGATTACACTAGTACACTTTGTGTGTATTGAACAAGACCAAGTGAGGTTGTTTCTCTTTATACTGTCTATATAAGAGAACAAACACTTCTGTTATTATGGATGCTTGTCCTCTTAATCTGGATATAATAACGGGCACTTACGTGCATTGTACATTGCTTTAAATCATCAATGAGTGAGATTCATTTGTGAATCAACAAACTCGATGGATTGGGTAATGACATTGTATGTAAGGTGTGCTATTGATTATAGAAGGAATCTGTGACCCGCAAGAAGTCGGGTTAATGATGTCCCCTTGAGGAGCTCAAAAGGATTGTCATGTAAACCCTGCAGGTGGATTTATTCCGACATGACAATGAGGTTGAGTGGTACTACTCAAGGACATAAGAAGTTGATTAATGTAGTTGTCAGTAACTTGACTTAATTAACGGGCATTCGATATCTTAAACACGGGGAGATCAACAAGCATATAATATGGAGCCCATAAACGTAACACGTAATTTGGGATTAGGGCGGTAGTGCAACAATGGCCTTTAGTGGAATAAGCCATTTGTTGACGGACTTAGGCAGTGTGTTCTGGGCTCGTCAGGAGGCCCAACTCTAATTTCTCCTCATGGTCCCTGTTGTAGCCTATAAAAACAAACCCTTCTCTCCTGGCCGATTTTACTATTCATTTGGTTGAAAAAGAGAGGCAAGAAAAGTATATCTGAACTCGTTTCTAGCTTTGTGAGTGAGATAGGCCAAGAGATAAAGAAGGGGGTTGGTAGATCGTTGCCCACACAACATCCAATCTATTGATAGGAATACAACAGAAGATCAAGAGATTGTTAATTTCATAACTATTGGATTCTCAGAGTTATCTTAGCCGATCTACAGGTATGAATTTTTATCCAAAATCGTGAGAACCCCATTGATTCCGCTGCGCATGGTTTTCACAGTTTGTAGAAATTTACATTCTGAAATAACAGTTCCTACAAAACCCTAGCGGGAGAATGAAAGGTTCTGTATACAGAGAAGGTTGGTTGAAGAGATAATGAGGACTCTCTCACCAAACTCTTTATATACGGACAGGATGAACGGTTGAGATTGTCCAAAGCGTTGTGTCTTTTTGGGATGGAACTGCCATCATTACCTATTTTTGGGAAATGGCATATCTACTCGAGCCGTCTTTTCAAAGCCTTAATTAGGTAAGCCTATAAGCAGTTGCGACAACTATTTATGGAAAATATTCTCGTGCCAAAAGTAGTGTCGCTTTGAGCACCCACGTGCTAGATGGCACGAGAGGGGGCATCTGTAAGGGGGATTTCCCATCAATATATAGCTAAAGGACATGTGGATAGGGAATGACTTGGAACTATAAATACCCAAAATGAGATGAGAACTATCGGATTAGTTCTGGGAATAAGTAATCTCGTGTTTATCACAAGTGTTTCATAAACGAGTGATAGTCACGTGACAGGCCACCTCTGGAGATAACAGTTAGCCAAGTCGTTAGAAACTGATATAGACAGTTCCTGAATATAAGGGAACTGAGGAGGACGGTCCTTGATGATAAGGAAGGAATCAGGATGACTTATCTATAAGAAGTTAACTATTGGGCATAATCTTCCCGTATATGGCGGGTTATTATGATCCAAAAGGAAACATATCTCTGATAAGATATGGTCCAGATTCAAATTTCCAAGGAGAGAGGATTCCTAATAGGAAAGCAGAGTCCAAGGAGGGAGGAAACTCACAAGCAGTGAGGTTAGCCCAAACCCTAGGACTCCTAAAACTCCTTCTATATAAACAATAGGAATTCCCTCTTAAGAACTATGTGCAATAAGGTTTGATTCTTCTAAGTAGATAGGAAGATACGTAAGCAGCCGTAAAAGCGGTTCAACCCTGATCAATCATCTCATCTCATTTCTCTATTCCATCCTGAAGTTCTTCATCACACGACACATAGGAAGATTGTAGGAAACTCAGAAGTTCCCCTACAAGGTGTTTGGAATGTTTGAATTGTTGTGGTTATCTCAAGAATTTCAAGCCATAGACGGCACCAATGTAAAGGTTGTAATCTGTTTGACCTTATAGATGTATGCTGATTTGGGGATAAAGGTTGTATGGATTGAATTGACCGAGTTCGTATAGACAAACTGCCTATGTATCAAGCTCTCTCTCTCTGGGGGACTTGAATCAGGTCATACGTAGTTCCTCATCCTCTTTATATAGGCAAGATGTTCGCACCTCCTGTTTTCCTGTGTCAGGTCAAGTTCAGGTCTCCATCTTATTGGCGAGTTATGGGGAATCAATGAGATACGTGCCTGAAGTTTCAGTCATGAAAGCCATAATAAAGACGTACGTTTCAAGCCGTTATGGAACGAGATGAGCGAGAGTCATGGAGGTCGCTTCTGTGCGAGATCGTTTATTCGACTCGAGTCACTTTGAAGCGATCTCACAAGATGAACACTTGAGATCGGTTGGAGGTCACTTGGTTAGTCAAATCGCTTGCCTGAGGTGAGTCACTATGAAGCAAGCTCTGAGGACGAGGATCGGAGGTCGGTTGGTAGTTCTATTTATGTTGGACACGTGCTTGATATTCATTAGATGTGAATATTGTTGGGATTACTTTAATCCTACATCTTTAACATGTCAATCTATTATTAATCAAAAATGAATTAAAAGAAAAATACCTTCAAAGCTGAATCCAAAAAACTTAGTCTTCAACCTTCAAGTAGTATTCACCACACAACACACTACAAAACAATTTTTCTTTTCTCCTACTTTTAGTTATACTTTTTCTGGAAAGACTAATGGTCCCTTTCACCAAAAGTAATTCCCTTATATTGAAATTTTTTGAGAATACGTAAGTGTATAGTGGGATCTACTTAGGATTCCAAGTCTTATCTTAAAGAGGACAAGTCCTTGTCATACAAGTACTTGTACTTGATATACTAAAACACTTTTAATATATATCTCTTAATATGGAAAGTTCCCATTAACAAATCCATATTTACAATAATAAGGCCCCTAGAACTTTCTAGAAAGTCTTTTCCTACCATTAATTATATCTAAGTCCCTCCACCTCACTTGTATTATATTCACAATTAGACCATTGGAAATATGTTCTTTATTGTCACACACATGTCTAATTGACCCAATGTGACATTCAACATCAATTGAGCATTAAGAAACTATTTCTTATACCGGCCGAGTTTGAGCTCAATTAGTTATGTCACAATTTCCTAATATATAACTCTGTAGAGTTGTAGATCCTTTATTAGAATTCATAATTCAAGACATCCTACATTCATTACCTAAAATGTCAAGTCTAGTCTATGAATAGACATTACTTTTTAACGTCTCAAAGTAATAAATTTGAGACACAATGAATTTTCACAATTCCTCAAGTTTAGGGATTAATTGGTAGAGTGAGATTTACACACTAATCTTAACAACGAATTTATAATGTGTTCTCACTTTGATCCCCTCAGTATCAGTCATGTGACTACACCAATATACAAACTTAGAGTCATACTTAAATGATTGAGATATCATCATCATATCCTATAGCAGTTATGTATATTACAGTCTTATAAGTGAAGCGTCCGACTTCACCCCTAACTGTGAGTAATCTAGGTAAATAGATACAATCAAATCTTCTGCACATGACTCTTCATATGCTTGATTGTTCTAATTCTATTACATATAGAACTTATAGTTTCATCATATGATATTAGTTCACCCATATGCATAATAATAAAATTTGTGTATCTAATTAAACATCATCATGTATAAACTATAAATATTTATCGGCTTTGTAAAGGCCAAATATCCCAACAAATATTACTCCCTCATTGTAACAATCTAAATTCAGCATTCCCCATTGAAGTGGTCCATCACTTTAGTACTTCAGTAATTCAGTTCACAGCGACAACTCCACTCAAGGCTTTCACTTCAATTACTGTGTTGAATAATGCAATGTTGCCCATGGTTGGTTCATCAATTCGGGGCTTGACCAGAAGGTTTCTGTAGAGAAAAAGGGCGTTTTTTCTCTTTCATGTCTAGAGCGCACCTGCGCCTCCGGGCTTAACCCTCCGGTGTTTTTTTAAAAGGGTGTTTTTCTCTTTCATGTCTAGAGCGACTCGCCTCGATGGGTAGCGACCTCTCCAGTGTTTTTTAGCACGCAGCATTTACGATGAAGCGACCAGCATCCAACCAATTTCAGCCCGAAATTCACTGTTTCAGAAACTTTTCTGAAATAGTATAAAAATAGGTTTTTTCTGTAGAAACCAAACTTTTCCAAAACCAAGAAAGAGAGAGATTATAAGAGAGCAATTCTTTGTGAGTTGAGTATTCATTCTTTGTGAGTAAATTGAGAGACTTGTAATATGTTACTCCGGACATCTAGTAAAGCTTGGAACTCGCAGTGTGGACGTAGGCAAATTGCCGAACCACGATATATCTCGTCTTGTGGTTTGTTCTTCTTTTACATTAATTGTTTTACTTTATATACTTGTTATTTGATATTGAGAAGTGTTGGGATATTACTTGGAGGGTGTTGAAGTCTTGACTATTGAGAATGATCGATCCTTCTGTTGGATTGATCCGTTTGTTATGGGTAACGTTGTTTCCGTAGTCATATATTTACAACAATTGGTATCAGAGCGTAGGTATACGACCTAGGATTTTGAGTTTAGTGCTCGAAATTTGTGTAGACAAGGTGTTCGATTAAATTCCGAGGTGAATTTTTTTTTTTTTTGGGTTACTGTGTGTAACTTGAAAGATGGCTCCCAAGATGTCAAACGCAAGGTTTGAAGTAGAGAAGTTTAATGGGAAGAATAACTTTGGGATTTGGCAAGTCCAAGTAAAGGACATCCTCGTCCAACAAGGTTTGCACAAGGCTTTAAAGGGGATTAAATCTAAGGCGGCGAGTATGAGTAATGATGATTGGGAAGAGTTCGATCTTCAGGCTTGTTCATCAATCCGGTTATGTCTTGCTAATGAGGTCATGTATAGTGTGATGGGAGAAAATACCGCTGCCGGTATTTGGCTCAAACTAGAATCTATGTATATGACCAAGAGCATGACGAACAAGATGTACCTTAAGAAGCGTCTTTATCGGTACATGATGGTCGATGGTTCAACAATGGAAGAGCACATTAGTGAGTTCCGTCGACGTCTAGCGGATTATTTGAATGTTGGTATGAAGATGGATGATGAGGATCAAGCGGCATGTTTAATATTCTCCCTGCCAAAAAGCTATGAGCATCTAATGACTACATTCATGAACAGAGAAGTCGTCGATCTTGACGAAGTTCAGAGTGCACTTCTTTCTTATGAGTTGATGAAGAAGACACGTATAGAGAATAACATTGATGCAGGTCAGGGGCTAGTGGCAAGAGGAAATTCGTATGAACAGAATTATTCAAGTAATGAGAATTCTAGGTCCAAGTCAAAGAAGCCTTTAAAACATGTACAGGGCTACAATTGCAATGAAAAGGGACATTACGCAAGTAATTATCCTCACCCGAAGAAAGAGAACAAGAGAGATGGTCAGAAGAAAGGTAAGGCAAAAATTGAGGCAAATTATGCTTCTGGCTCTGAAGATGATGAGTTCAGTCTCTGTGTGTCCACACAAGACTATATGACCGACAGGTGGATTCTTGATTCCGGATGTTCCTATCATATGTGCCCAAATAGAAAGTAGTTTACTTCTTATGAGAGCATTGATGGTGGTTCCGTTTTAATGGGTAATGACGTTGCTTGTAAGACGGTAGGAATTGGAACTATACGGGTCAAGATGTATGATGGTGTAGTGAGGACTTTAACCGATGTGAGACATGTTCCTGAGCTAAAGAAAAGTCTTATTTCTCTTGGTACCTTGGACTCCAAAGGCCACAAGTTTGTGGGGAGAAGGTGGAGTCCTAAATATTGTTAATGGCTCTTTAGTTGTTATGAAGGGTCAAAAATATGGAACCTTGTATACTCGATAGGTAGTACGGTGATAAGCGATGTAGCGATGGGTGTATGTAGTAATGAGTCCGAGTGCACTAAGATATGGCATATCGTTTAGGGCATATGAGTGAAAAGGGTTTGTCCGAGTTGTCTGCGAGGGTTCTTGAAGAACTTAAAGAAGCTAAGTATGGGGTTTTGTGAGCATCAAGTCTATGGGGAAGTAAAGGCAGAGTCAAGTTCAAGTCAAGCAAGCACACGACAAAAGCGGGCATCCTTGACTATGTGCATACGGATGTTTGGGGACCCTCCGGTGGCTTCCAAGGGGAGATAACCGCTATTATGTCTCCTTCATTGATGATCATACCGCTTTGTGTGGGTGTATATGATGAAATCGAAAGATGAAGTGTTTGAGACATTTAAGAAGTGGAAGGCAAGGGTTGAGAATCGACGACGGATAGGAAGGTAAAGACATTACGGCCCGACAATGGTACTAAGTATACCTATGGACCTTTCCAAGAGTTCTCGGCTTGGAACGAGGGAATTGCCGGACACTAGGCGATCACGCCACGCCAGAGAATGGAATGGCGAGAGATGATGAATAGAACTTTGCTTAAAAGAGCAAGATGTTTATTGTCTAATGCCGCCCAGGCAAAGAGTATCAGGCGATGCAATGTCCATGGCGTGTTACTGCATATAATAGGTCACCGCATCAAACTATAGATTGCAGGACACCTTATGAGGTGTGGTCAGGTAACCCAGCTGATTATAGTATTTTGCGAGTGTTTGGAGCAATTCTTTGTGAGTTGAGTATTCATTCTTTGTGAGTAAATTGAGAGACTTGTAATCTGTTATTCCGGACATCTAGTAGTGCTTGGAACTCGCAGTGTAGACGTAGGCAAATTGCCGAACCACGATATATCTCGTCTTGTGGTTTGTTCTTCTTTTACATTAATTGTTTTACTTTATATACTTGTTATTTGATATTGAGAAGTATTGAGATATTGCTTTGAGGGTGTTGAAGTCTTGACTATTGAAAAGGATCGATCTTTGTGTTGGATTGATCCGTTTGTTGTGGATAACGTTGTTTTCGCAGTCATATATTCACAACAGTTTCCAATTAGATTGGGGCTTTATTATAGGCCTCTCCACCGTAAATAAAGTAACTTAAATAGGCCTAGAGGCTCAGTCCAGATCCGTACACAATAGAGTAGAATCTCAAAAATTAACTCATCACTCTTGCACTTCAGTTCACAGCCACGTATACAACTTGTGGCTTCAATATCTCAACCAAAAAAAATGCGAAACGACTCTCAGTTCTATTCTCCTCTAGCCATGTCGCCCGTGGCTAAGAAATTAACCGTAATTGAAGCCACCCCAACTAGCTTTGAGCAATTCGGTCAAGTAATCGAGGCTGCACATGGTGATGAGTTCGGTCCACAAGATGCTCAATTAGACCTCACCCAAGGATCACCCAGGCACATACCCTTTCCTCTTTTTTTTTTTCTTCAAAATTAAATAATTTTTTTTTCTCTTACAATTTTGGGTCCCACAGGTTTTACATAATGCATTTACAAGACCGACCATTTGAGTTCTGTAAAATAACCCACCATGCAAATGTGACTCAGTGTCTTGGCTCAATTGGTGGACATGCTTGGTATCTTGGTGTTGCTAAACCGTCAATTGTGGTCACTTCTAGTGATGAAATTAGTAACAGCAAGAAAGTTGTCAAGTCTAGTTGTGCTGGTGGGCATTATTATGTGCCACCAGTTGTTGAGGATGTTCGTGTTTTTCGAATATCTGGTAACAAGTTTGTGAAACTACATCGTGGAACGTGGCATGCTGGACCTTTGTTTAAAGGAGATACTATGGATTTCTACAATTTAGAGCTCAGCAATACCAATGTAAGTATCATTTATATGCCTAGTACGTGCCTTTTTGTTTTTTGCATTTGATATTGTTGCTCTTACATATTGGATGAGACCATGATTCTTTGTGATTGAATTTTAGCAATGAATGTTGGAAAATATGATTAGGTGAATGAAAATTAAACATTTCTTGCTAGTCAAGTTTCTGCACTTTTATGTGTTTTAGTAAACGCATATTTTTATTTAAGTCAAATTGTTTTTGTTTGGGCTTTTATTAGGTTCATCTAGATTAAAAAAATGAAATGATTCAAATCTTGAAGAATAAATTTGAATGCAGTTACTAGTAATATTTCCTTCACATGTTATTGTCTACAGTTAGAAAGGAAGTTGGAAATTTTATTATTCTTGATCATTATTTGAACGCTTTTTTAGTTTTGTTTGTCAATATTCTAAATTTTTAGATTAGTATTGTGTAGAGTTTAGTTTCGTGTATGCTTGTAGTGGTCTAGTGGATATCAATGGATGATTGTAAAGTTGGAATTTCTCGTCTTGCCAACAGTGTGAAGTCAAGTTTTAAAAATGGTGTCATGGTATTTAACTCTCAAACTTGGCGAGTTGGTAATGCTTCGTGTAAAGCTAAATAGTTAAGTATTTGGAAATATGGGTTGTGGAAAGAAGAGTACATCTCTGAAAATGAGATTTGGGAGCTAATTGAGCAATCGAGAATTCTAGTACATCTCTAAAAATGCTAAATGAAATGAGTTTGTACTGAACGTAGTTTTTGACTTTTATGGGTATTGTAAGTTTGCAGCAACTATGGAAGATAGGGGAATAAGTTTTTTAATTGTTGGAAGAGTCCTACTGCTAAAAGAATGTTGCTAGGTGTGGAAGTCGACAATAGAATTAGTGTTATAAGCCCCATTGATTCGATTCCACCAATGGTTGTACCGGAACAGTTTCGCCTTCATATTTTTCATACTTGGTGCACCAGAATCGGCACGTTCAGCACTGTGATGACTGATCAAAGGCTGTGCAAGTTTGGTGTAATCAGATGTTGCTGAATCACCCGTCTCGAATTAAGGCAGAAGAACATAAGGAGAGTTAGAGGTATACTATTATTTATTCAACCCGATAATTAAGTGGATGCACAATTCTTCAACTGTTCCAATTACTAAGAAGTGTTCTGCTGGTATATCGGAGATTGTGATGAGCGTGTTTTGTGTGACGTTAGTAATATAATTGTTGGTCATTTACTCTTTGGACGTCTATGCAAGTACTGTAGGAACGTCATCTACAATGCATAGCCCAACACGTATTCTTTGTATTAGAAGGAAAACAATCCTTCTCAGACCTTCTTCAGTTAATGGCGATGCACGGATGGGTGCGGTAGACCATCTCAGACCTTATTCTTACTTGCTGTATAAACTAGTGGTGTCTAAAAAAACACGTAGAGGTTTGCTTCAAAGCCTCATACCCAGAATCCCACTGAGGTTATATCTCGCAGGTAGTGCAAGTGCCTTAAGCTATTTTAAGTGTATTTTCTTTTATTCATATTTCATGTATATTTTAAGTTCTAATTTTGCTTTAGTACATTTAATCATATGGCATGTTGTATCTCATACCCTTTTTTAAAATGCATTTTTCTGTTCGCTGACTTCGCTTGTTCAGGAATAGAGGCTTATCTCATTCACCTTTGAGGCTTGTCCCAAGCCTCGTTGAAGCTCTTATGTGTTTTTTTCGACATTGTATCAGTGAAAGTTCGAGCTTGAACTTTTTCCAAATGGGGGAGAATGATGCAATCTAGTGTTTACGTGTACCCAAACTTGGTCCAATTTGAAACCGAATTAGAGAGCCAAATCAATATGGGCGTCAAATTCTTTATAGTCATAGCCCTTGTTGAGTTAATTGAAATATTTTGTTTTTTTTATGTTTTATGCATATCCTCTATTGCGAAATTTTGCTACTAAGTTGATGCATTCTAGGGTTGGAACCCTTATTTTGAGTCCTAATTGGTTCAGAAGCATGTTATTAGGGATTTTCAGAAGCATGTTTGATTGCTATTTTGGTGTTTTTAGCATAGGTTATTTTTAGGTTTATTTTTTATTCCAATTAGTTGTTTTAGTTTCTAAATTGAATTAGAAAGCTAGTTTCTAAATTCATTGGTTCCTTTAGTTATATATGGAGTTGTAGGCCATTGGCCATAATTGGTTGTTGATTAATAAACTTTGTGTTTGTGTGAGAAGGGTTTTCTCTTCTTGTGTGTTTGTTATTGATTATTTGCAGGGTGATTACAATTTACAAGCGATAACTTGTCATCTCCCTTCCCAATTTTCTGGGTTTCAAGTCCGGTTGTCTCGCACAACAACCGTAGTGGCTCATAAGCAACTAGTTCGTGATTCTTCGGCGTCACGTTCATATCTATATGCACACAAGTGCATCAATTTGCTTTCCTGCTTAGTATCTTGTTTTTCAAGTTTCTTAAGGCTGAAAGTTGACTAGTAGATGTTGTTAGAGAAAAGGGTTTTATCTTGTGTGGATGGCGTTTTAGTTAACGTCGTGAATTTGCAAGGAGGTTACACAGTTTTTAGTCTGCTGTCATGCTTAAAAAAATTTAGAGGTGATTCTTCAGTGTCACGTTCATTTTGTAGTTGTTTGCACATGAAGTGCATCAAACAAAATTTTGTTGCTTGAGAAGTTGAGATTGAGTATGAATTATTATGGAATGCCATGAATTGGCTGTTTTTCTTCATATACACTGGAGGGAATATATCTCCTTCATCACAATTTGGAAGCTTTCAAAGTCGAAAAAGCCATTGCTCAAGTGGTTAACACAGAATTTTCTACGATAGCTTTTTAATTGCGTGTACTCAATATGGGAGCCAGCACTTTCTTCTTTAAATGTTTGGAAATTGCTTAGCAGAACATGTTTCTTCATTGAGTTCATACTCGGACAATCTTACCTAATAATTTAAGTTTCTTTTCCTACAAACTTAATTTTATTTATTTACTATCATTTATGTTTTCATTTCACTTTTGTCTAAGTCATAGTCATGCGAGTCCCCCTTTTTATCATATATTGTATTACCTTAGCATAGCAGATCAAATCTTCCTTAATTGTTTTTGCTTAATTGCCACCCATGAGCACTTCTACTCCGACCTACTATTCCAACCCATACTTATAGATAAAGTTGATCTGCCTTGCAACACATGTATCTCTCTATACAAATGAACAATGATCCGTTAGTAGGTCGATTTAGTAGGTCCACCTAAAATTTGATCACAAATTGCAACCACTTCTTAACTTTTAGTGCACTCATCTATAGTAGTAACACTTTACCTGAATGAGAAGACTAAGGTTGGCTGGACTTAAGTGTTCGGTTGATAATGATTGACAAGGAGAGAGAGATAGAGAGGGAGGGGGGAGAGTGAGGGGATGGCGATGCTTGATGGAGCTGAAGGTGGTATGGTGTGGTGGTGTCAGGAGAAGAGTTCACTGTTGAGCTACGGTTGGCATATAAAGAGTTGATTGTTGAGCTATGTGCTTATGCTTGAGCTAATGGTATCTGGAGGTAATAAGTTTCCTGGGACTTGAACTGCAGGTTGTGAGATCACATCACATTTTGTGTTTAGTATATAAAATTTTGATGAAGTTTTTAGGGAGTTCAGTGCTGCAACATTGTACCTATCCATGGTTATGGACTTCATATGCAGATCTTGGCTTGGTTATATTCTCTTGTCATGTTCGCATTCTTGTACCATGGTTATGGACTTCATATGCAGATCTTGGCTTGGTTATATTCTCTTGTCATGTTCGCATTCTTGTACTAACAATGTGTTTTGAGCTTCCTTGCACTAGAAACGGTGAACTAGGAGATTTACTAGGTGTTGTCTTTGTCTTCTTTATGCTTCCTCTTATGGTCTTGAAAATTGTAAGAGAGAAAAGGGCATTTGATTGTAAAAGATTTTTAGGTTTTTTTTATAAATGCAGGTAGGGGTCGCCAGAAACCCCAAACTTTGTTTGGAAAAAAAAAATTGTTTTTCTCTCTACATTAGATAAACCCAATACGTAGCTTCAATGCTATCTTCCCTGCTAAACTTGGCTGTTCTAAAAGTTTATTTCATTGTGGCTTCTCCATTTAGCCCTACATGTTTCAAATGGAACAAAACCAAGATTTTGGTTGAATGCCCTTTGGGTGGCACACTGGCACTTACCTGATTTATTAACTTCAATATGCAACACAGTTTAATGTAATTTTTCTTCGTACTTTAGGCCTTCTCAGCCTACTTTTATTTGTATTCATGATTAGTCTTTTGAACTTAGAAAAAAAGAATGTTAAAGAGAGGTGGTTGATGTTCGTTTACAAAACTTGTAGTTCCTGATTTTGGGTGAAGGTGTTTTCACTGGCACTTCTCTGATTTCTTAGCTTCAATATGCATCCGGAACTCGGAAGGCTTTCTGATTTCCTGTAATATTGTTTTGTCGTGTTCAGTCTACGACAAAAACAAGTTATCGTTTGACTTCTGCAAATAGACTCACACTGTATGTGAAATGCTTATTACTACAGAGGTAGTGCTAAAAACTAATGTAAAATGGTTACCTAGATGACGCCATCCACTGAGTAATCCCCAATCAAATTTGTTTCAATTGTTTATTTATTGCTCCTCTTTAAATTTGGGCATTATTTAGTTTTATATAAATTTGTGTATCTAAAGACACTTAGAGAGATTAATCCGGATAAACAACAACCATATCTCCTTTTATGCCTATATATTGGGAATAGAAAACCCAACGTAGGTTATCTCTTTGATTCTTCATTATCTCTTCTCTCCATTAATCATTGGCAAGCTAAAATAGGGTTTGTGTGAAAACAAAATCACTATTTTAGTAATTGTGGCTACGACAACGAGAGACAAGACGTGTCTTTAATCGATTTCGATTCCACTTCCGTGAGCTTACTATTCTATTTGGACAAAATATATGTGCACTATTTGTCTTCATAGATGAACTCTTGACTAGCCAGAATTACAAGTTACAAGTGAGGCTTTAAGAAGAGTGTAATCCGTGAGAATGATTGATTATTTTTTTAGGGTTCATACTCCTATTTTCGAAATCAAATTGCACAGATGTTGAAGTTTCAACCACTACTTACATCACAAAGTTTCAGAATGCTTGCTAAAAGAATTCCGTGATCAAGGAATACGATCTGTTGACGATTTCATGCTTAAAGTGGTTTTTCTAATACGACGAACATATTTTCTACGTAGGTGGTGGATCATACAACACACGACTTAAAGAAAGAAGAGGGACTGGTTTTTTCTTGTGATGACTAAGTGGATAAGTTTTTGGTTACCTTAACTTGTATAAATATTGTTCAAATACTAGTTGGATCTCCCCTCTTATGGTTAGTGACTTTGTTATGTAACAGTGAACTAGTGACAGTAAATGCTATCACGTAGCGTTGTAAATCTAGCAGAACTCTAGCTGGCTAGCAGAGTTGGTTCAAGTGCACCACAATTTTAAAGTCTGAAGTTCTGAGTGTCCTTGGAACCCCATCTTCTTATGTGATGCACAGGAATTGGACGTGGTGCTTAGGCTCCTGGGTATGAGTTATCCACGTTAAGAAAAGCGAGACTGGAGCTTTCAGCATAAATACAAACATGATTATTGGTAAATTCATTCTTGTTGTGTAAATTGTTCCCACTATGAGTTTCATCTGTATGGATCTGTATGGAAGAATGGCGAAGCGTCTTGTTCATAATCATGGCATTCTCTCACCTTTTACTCGGTCCATTTATTGTCTTCATTTATATGAAAGCTTATTTCGGTAGTTTAATTGGGCACTCATCAAATTGGATTGGGCAGCCCCAAAAAAAATCAACCGGTCTCGCCATAATGAAACCTCCGGGTACCGTTTGAGTGTACACTCAAACGGCTTGAACATATCGTTCTAGTGTACATCCACGCAGTCTGAGCTTATCGTTTGAGAATTGGCTCCTGGAATCTCCATGGAACGGTCTGAGCGTGTCGTTTGAGTGTACACTTAAACGGTACCACCTCACATGGATCGATTCGTATGTTGTTGGACTGACCGATTCGTATGTTGTTGGACTGACCAACACATTCACTTTGGGAGTACAACGACCAATAGAGTTGAAAGGGCTCAGGTGAAGCGTGTACTAGGAAATGCAAACTGTCATGATTTTTTGAGTATGTTTAGTTTTATCCAACTGATTCTAGAGATCCAGGTGTCCGAGATTAGAGCTACCTTCTAGAGGAGTGATTGTAACTCAGCACCACCACCAGATTTTTTTGTTTCGTGAACTCAGAGGCCTTGTCTCACGCAAATGTTTGGACTTACTATTTGAAGAAATAGATACCCGCGTAAAACGTGTTAAAGATAGAGAGATCAGGTGTTGGTGTTATTTGCGCATGAGCCATGGACTGCTATGTGCTTATGAATTAATTGAGTTTGAAGAGCAAGAGCGGTTAATCCCTTTGACTGCTATCGACCCTTTTGGAAAATATTGTCTGCTTCTCCCAATGTGTCAGTGGGTATTGGTCTCGATGTTACACCTTCAATCGACTTGTTCATGAAAAGGTTTGCAATGGTTTCTGGAAAAAAAAAAAGCAGAGGGTTATGATTAGGAAGCTTATGGAAATTGTCGTACTATAAAGTACATGGCTAGTACCGCCTTATTAGGAAACAAAAACCAAAGGTCGGCCGAAAGGTAGTTGCAGGAGAAAGCTTCCAACTGGATATGAAAACTCTTCAAAGTGAGATCCATCTCATTTTGAACATTTTCAACGTGACCATGAGGAGTGGGTCTCGTCACAACAAAACACTACGCCCACCCAAAACACCCACACCACACCAAGAAAGAAGCCTTCTCCAAAAACACCCACACCACACCAAGAAAAAAACATTCTCTAAAAACACCAACCCAAAACACTCACACCACACCAAGAAAGAAGCCTTCTCCAAAAACACCAAAAACAACCACACCAAGAAATAAGGATTACGGATTACGAAATGTGAAAGATGGGGTAGACTTTGGAAAGATGAGGGGTCCTAAGGATTACGGGTTGTATATTCCTGAAAAAATGCACAAATACATTGTTAGAGTCAATGACTCTGTTGGCGATGGCAACTGCGGTTATAGAGCTTTGTGCATTGCATTAGGAAGAAGTCAAGAAGATTGGCCGCAGATAAGAAAGGACTTGTATCAAGAGGTTATTGACCACCTCCCACTTTATTGTATTTTGTACACTCAAAATGAGGTTGTTTATGTGAAGAAAATAATCCTATATGAAGAAGGTTACGCACCCTTAAATAAGTGGATGAGCATGCCCTTTGTTGAATACCTATTTGCTTCAAGATTTAATGTTGTCCTCATGTATTTAGGAGCTCGTCAGTGCTTCTTTATCATGCCGCTGAGAACCCAAGAAAATCCTGAGAGAGTGAAAAAACTGTTGGGTAGCGCACATGTTGGTGGAAATTATTTTGTCAATGTTGAACTTGTTGAAGATTGTCCGGTTCCTCTAGTAATGCGCCAATGGCTTAGAGCTCGATATGATATTGCTGAAAGTTGGAATTTGGCATTCACAGCAAGGCAATTGCAATTTATGGCATTGAGCATTCCCAATCTAATATGGGAAGATGAGCCCATTGAAGACCCAACAGTACATGTTATCGACTAAGTTGTTCGTATGTTGTCAATATGATATTTTGATGTCATTTGTAAATTAATTTTGACATGTTATTTTGATGTAATTTGGAACAAGTGTAATTTGATTTTATTTTTATGTTATTTGGAAATAATGTTTGCGCTTTTATTTGAGTTGATTTGGAAATCAAGTGATCGACTAAGTTGATTCGGACGGCAATCGAGTGATTTGGAAATAATGTTCGTATGTTGTCAATATGATATTTTGATGTAATTTGGATTAAGTGTAATTTGATTTGATTTGATTTGATTTTACTTGATTTTACCCCAAACGATATAGTCAAGTCATTTTACCTTTGAACCAAACAATATCAACTGGTCGTTTGACCTTTGAACCAAACGATCTGAACTGGTCAACGACATGGCTGGGTCGTTTAGATAAAAAAAATTTAGAATTTCATTTTGTTTTTACAACACTTTCATATCCATACAACCACACAAACATCCATTCATTCCAAAATTCATTCATTCAAATAATAACAAATTCCACTTATCATCCATTCATTCCAAAATCAAAATTCATTCATTTAATCCATCCATTCCTTCCAAAGTTACAAATTACAAAATTAACAAAGTTACAAACCCTAAAATGAAACAGATCATGAATTATAACGCCTACCACTGTACTTGTACCTAGTCAAGTTGTATGCCTGTTCAAAGGAGGACCTTGCTTCCTCTGGAATATTATTCCTAGCCAATTGCATACCTCTCTCTAGCATGCGACTAGTTTCATCAATGACGTCATTCTGTCGAAAAAAGAGAAATCAAGATAAGTTACCAATCGAATGCAAAAAATCACAATTAGATAAACTCAATTAAAAATCACAATACTCACAATCAGTGTATAGTTGGGAAGTGTCTCTAGGGGGAAATGAATAAAAGCATGCTCATGGTTTTCCAATCGAATATGAGAATTCCTCGCATACCAAATCATGTAGTTTGGATGACACTCCCATGGATAAGACGAGATAGGTCCTAGATTGCAGGGTTACATCACGTGATTCTGCCATGACTCCCAGTAAGTTCCCTCAATATTGGTCCATCTCACCGCATACCCACGTCCTGCTACAGTTCTTGTCCTCCAATTTGGTGTTGGAGAATCTACGGGTATAAGTTGGATGTGACCCAACTAACGCATAACCCTTGCGACAGCGTAAAGCTCAACAATGTTGAAAAAACATATCAATCCCTCAAAAAATGCAATGTCATCGATCGGGTTTGTAGCTCTGACATTATTGTAGAGATGCCAATCAACCTGAAACAAAATCAAATGTGTCATTAACAACTTCAAAGATCAATTACTAAAAAAAATAATATAAACAAACTTAAATACTTACATTAAAACAATTCATATCATCAAGTATCGCTCGATAATATTGCAATGCATGCGTTGTATCGTCATAGTGTAGAGTGACTACTGTGTGTCTATGAGCACGCGCCTGAGACAAACTATAGTCCATGTTTGGGATTGGTCTGAATACCGGGAAGTACTCATAGTTCCACGCCTAAATATATATATACACAAATAGTTAACATATTGATAGAGTAATAAAATTAACATTAAAAATAATCTCTAAAATACTAAAGTTTTACCTGTAGAAGAGTCATATAGCCTGTAACCCCTTTCACCTTCGCACATGTGGCAGCCCCAAGACCTCTATACAAAAATGCCGAAATTGCTACACCCCATGCGTACTCTCCTATCTCACTGAATTTCAACAACGGCCTCAGATAACATAGAAGCACTCCAGTCCCAGACTTGTCAGTAAAAACGGCAAAAAAAAAAAAAACATGATAAAAGCTCTAATAGCCTGTTGGACTTCCTGCAAACTCGAGGCCTTCTCCACCGCCTTCCCAGCAACGTTACATATGGGCTTATCATGAACCTTGTTAGCAAAATGCTTCCAAAGGAATTCTAGCCTTACTTTTGAGGTGAACTTGCTAGCTTCTATCTCCGCCTTAATCAAATAAATAGGGAGACCTAGACCACGGTGTAGGAGATTTATCGATTGTTGTAAGTTCAACTCATTGTCCCCTTGCACCGCTCTTCCTCTAACTGTGACTCCACAGATTTGCACAACATCGTCCAAAATCACAGTCATCTCCCCAAATGGCATATGGAAGGTGTTAGTCTCCGGATGCCACCTCTCCACAAACGCAAAGACCAATGGTGGATCCATATGGTCGTGATAACTTAACACGAGATCATACAACCCAGCCCTTCTCAGCTCGTGGGAAAATCTTGGAGACTTTCTAAATTCATTCATGAAATCCCATTGGCAGAACTTCGCTAAGTGCAAAACACACTTCAACGCTCCGTGATCCTCCTAAAACAACCAAGCACACATTAAATATATATGAGCAGAAACAAAAGATTTTTTAAAAGAAAATCAAAGTACTAAAGAAAATCAAAATATTACCCTCTTCTCCCAAACATCGCGAGTAACATGCACCGCATAGTCATACAACAACTCTGACTCATACGGGCAACCCCCATACTCACCTCTTTTGAACTCCAAATCATCATTGGATTTTCTCACAAAATCCAATACCATCATTGGAAGAAAATGTGGTAAAAGTTGTACCACGGTACAACTTTTACCACATTTTCTTCCACATTATCATCCTGCTCCTCCTCCTCATCCCCATTGTCATCCTCTTCATCACCCTCCTTTTCCCCCTCCTCATCACTCTCCTCTTCCCCCTCTTCACCCTCAGCTCTCGTCTTCCACTATACTCTTCCCATTATTCATATTTATATCTAAGCCTACATTGTTATCGCTATCTACATTATCTTCACTCGATGAATGAACTTCATGAACCTTTTTTTCAACATGGTCCCCTCTACGCGCTGATGCTGTTAAGCCCTCTCCCCTTTCTCTCTTTCTTTCAGCCGCATCACCACTAGAGGAACCGCTGCCTAACAACTTCTTCACACCCTTGAATGTAGTTTTCGTTACATTCTTCACATTCTTTGATCAAGGACCCATTGCTACAAAGAAAAATAAAACAAGTATTAGTAACTATAATAAGTTTAATCAAATCTAAATCATATTCTGATTTTTAACACTACTATTACAGTTCCAAAACCTCCATAGTCTTCCGTAATACCCTTGCCCAACCTACATTCCATGTATGTTATGCCTGCTACTCCTACTAGTTAAGTTGTCATTATCCATAAGCATAGACCCTATGTTAGAAACTTTTGTATACATACCGTCCACCAAGCTCTTTATCTTTAGGTGGGAGCACAGGGGACATCATCTTTGAGTGGAAATGCTAGTGCTCGGGACTTGTTATAGTTTACTAGGATTTTGTATACTTTTTTTCCCGTAGTAAATATATCTTAATCTGCTGACTTAAAAATAAACTACAGTCATTCAACTAAATATGGTGTGATGGTTTCCTGAGGAGTAAATAAACCCTAAAAGTTATAAATCACTTGCCAGCTCCTATAATTCCATTAGAAATTTTTTAATTTTTTTATTGGGTTATTTAGAGATTGGTCCTACTTATTTAGGGGTATTTCGGGATAGGTCCTAAAATTATCGATTATTAGGCTTTAGTCCTACTTTTATCGATTGACCTTGAGTCAATTCAGTTGACCGTAGTCAACCCATTTTATAATAATATAATTTTTGTTTTTTATGAAAATGGCCAAACTACCCTTTCTTTCTTCTTCTCAATTGACCCATTAATTAATCAATGATAAACCTTCAAACATCAAATTCAAAGAGTGAAATGAAAATGAAAATGAAAACATCAATCCAATCCAATCCAAATCGAAGTACGACAACAACAAAGACATAGAAGACTACTTGTGGTATACGATGAGTCAGAATCAAATTTTAGCAATCCAATCCAAAAGAGAACAAAAACAGCAACCCAACTTCAACACCCAAAACCATTTAACTTAGGAGAATCAAATATGGATAACCGATATGGATATTCAATTAAGAAGAAGGAGCAGCCTAAGATGCAGATGAAAAGATGGCCAAAGATCTTATATTATCTGTCCCCCTTCTCCCCGGATGTGGCTAGCTTGAAGCTGACCAAACGCTTTCTTCATTTTCAATGAGCTTTAGCTTTCCTTGAGTTGGCTGCTGGGTCCTTGTCCTTAGGGCATTCTACTCTCTTTTTCTGGGGAAGAAGCCAAAGGAAAATGACACTAGCTGAGCGCCCGACTTCATAAAAGTAGCGATATTGCTCTCCTCGAAGATGACATAATATTTGTACCACAAAAGGCTACCAACTATGCCATCGGGGAATCGAGTCGTAGCCATGGCTAGAAGATCGTCATCATTACACGCCGTCGTCCACGATCCTCTTTTTTCGGCTGGCGGGGAAGTTTCACCTCGGCTAGTTAAGCGGTGAGCCATCACCTCGCCAGAAAGACTTCAGGGCTTTCGAGACCAAAATAGGTCGATTGCCTAAAATAAGGGGAGGGTACATCACTTTACGCCCTTTGCGCTAACAGAGAGAGAACTGTAAAATAGCTCCATGCCGGAAAGGTTGGATGAAGTGCCGGGAATTGTCCCTTAAGAAACTAAGTAAGCGGATGCAATGAAGGCTCATGAAATGGGGTTTAGGGGGCCATTCCGTGTGTCAACGGGCTTCTATCCTTGATGAGGAAGCTAGGTGTAATACACTTCTTCTCATTCAATTATGTGGACACGATTTGGTTGTTGACAAAATCTTTTGGCTGCTTTGTTTGCTGGTGGGTTCAAGAACCATTGATTAATTAATGGGTCAATTGAGAAGAAGAAGAAAATTTTGAGAAGAAAGAAAGGGTAGTTTGGCCATTTTTATAAAAAACAAAAATTATATTATTATAAAATGGGTTGACCACAGTCAATTGAGTTGACTCAAGGTCAATCGATAAAAATAGGACTAAAGCCTAATAATCGATAATTTTAGGACCTATCCCTAAATACCCCTAAATAAGTAGGACCAATCCCTAAATAACCCTTTTTTATTACTTCTCCTGAATGTCAATTCCTACTTTAAATAGAAACTCTTAGCGAATGTCATGAAAATGTCAATCAAGATAGCCAAGTTTCAGTAGCATAAGATGGCTACAATCTTTAAGACACTAACAGTGATCACAAGCGTATCCGTTGTAACTCTCACTCTCATTATGCCACAGAATGAAGTACAAACTTAAGTGTATATGCTATATAGAGGTAGTCTTGATAGAGAGAAAAAGGGAGAAGGTCGTTTTGTTAGATTTTCACAATAAAAGCCCAATGTGGGCTCCGTTCCAAGGGAGATAGAAAACGGCAATCTCATTTTATTCTAACAAACCAACCACAATATTTTATTCATCGACGACCGTTGAATATATTTTATTCATCCAACCACAATAGTTTTGCACTTCCACAGATTTACTAATATTCTAACAAACATGCCAAACTATTGTTGGCAAACTCGAATTGAAAACAAACCCATTGTTGGCAAGCTCGAATTGAAAACAAACTCATTGTTGGCAAATTGAATAAAATTAATTTAAACGAATGGAAAACAAACCTGTAGTATTTGGTATTTGATGAGAGCACAAGAGATTAACAATGGCGGTTACACAAGATAGCAGACCAGTGTTTTGATGTAATGGTGAGAAACTCGAATGTGGTGATTTAATTGTCCAAACTCGAATTAAAACGGTGAGAAACTTGAATTAAAATGGTGAGAAAAGGTTTGGTTTTGAGTTTTTTTCGTTAGAAACGCTATTTTTTTGTGAGTGCGAGAGAGAGAGAATACCGGTTAGAAAGGTTTTCCTGGTATTGCACGTTTTAGGTAGGGGGGGCAGTGGGGTGGTGTATTGGGCTTGCTTTGGACTTCGTTTTTGGGTTTGGGATGGACGCTGGAGCCTGCCCAATCTAATTCGGAGGCTGCCCAACACACACTACTAAAAAAAGGCTTTTTATTACAGCGTTTAGCTGTCATGAAATACATATCATGACACTTTTTGATTGAAAAACGAGCCGTCATTACTGGGGGTGTCATAAAAAGTCAACCAAAATCGTCATTAAAATTATGATGGTTCATAGAAAGGAGTCTTAAAAGTTCCTCCCATTATAACATATATTAGTCTTTAAAACGTCATAGCAAGTAAATTTTATTATGACACCTCATATGTAACCATCATAAATTATAGTTAGAACCGTCAAGAAATGCCCATTGACTACTGTGGAACCATCATTTTATGGAAGAAAAATACGTCAGTTTACACTATGACAGTTCTTCTAAAACCGTCATCTAATTTTTATTTTTATTTTTTAAAAAAAAATTATATTATTTATATTTTTATTATATTTTTCCTGCCAAAATACTGTATAATAACCTACTGCATAATAACCTTTCATTCAATTCCTAACCCGTAAACTTATTTTACCAATAAAACAACTATAAAATTCTTAAAAATAAAACTAGATTATCCACAGTAACTTCAACCCCATATATTTCCAAACCATTTGAAAATACTTATTCCTTACATCAATTTATTCAACAAGAAAAAATAGCAAGTTATTATCCTTTATCCAACATCATTCTAGATACATTTATTTGATAGCACATTCAACCAAACTAAAAATCATTCTAATCAACTCCATCATCAACAAATTAAGTATTATCCATCGATCGAACGATGTCAAATTTAAGAAACAAAATAACGAAACATTATTAGTAAATTTGCTACCAAAAGCTCAAACCACTGACCAAAAGCAAGCTATTTTATATATGGCATGAGAGAAACAATGCGATATGATGGGACCTAGTTCTCACAAAAGAAGGAAAAATAAATGAAAATACCTACAATGCAAATGTAATGTGGTTCAAGATATACACTACTACATTTATATATAGTACATAAATAAATGAAAATACCTACAATACAAATGAACTGTGGTACAAGATATACTCTACTACATTTATATATAGTACATGGTTGTCAGAGAGCTGAAAACAAAAAAAACCCACAAATGCAAGGGTCGTCATAGCATTAATCTTGACTAAAGCCATCTCATACCTCAAAGCAAACAAAAGAAAAACAAAATACTATTTTCACAATACATACACATACATTTGGCTTGGGAGATCAAGATCATCCCTTGATACATAGGTATGGCATTCAAATTTTCGGCAGGACTGGAAAATAACTATCACCTCTCTTTTCTTAATATTGAAAATAGATTCATAGTTTGATTTTTTTTTTTATTAGTGAAGTATAAGACACATTGAACAGTGTGAAAAACATTTAAATATGGGACAACTTAAACAATACTAGTGTGGAAAGGGAATGAGGAAACAATGCATACATATATAAAATCTTGTGGGACTGCTAGTCGACTTAGAACCAGAGTTGAATCCTACGTCACCCTTACTGCGTAGTCCAAAATACAACCAAGTTGAATACCTAATGATGCATACAGAAAACAAATACGAAGTTTGAAGTACATACAATACAGCAAATGATTGGGGTTTCTGGCAACCAGCTGACCTCGAAACAAAGAAGCTGCAAAGATAAACGAAGGAATTTGTTAGAGCAAGAAAAAACTAGAAAATCTTCTCTCCAACATATTTTTCACTACTAAAAGAAGCATATAGAAAGTGCATGTATAACTAAAACGAGATGATACTTACGAATTCAGCTCGCCTTCCGCTAGCTCACAAAATTTGAATAAGACTTCTACAATGATATGATTGTAACATGTATAAACAACTAGATGGTTTGACTACATTTCATTGCTCAATGCTTACAAAGTTACATCAATATAAAATGAGAGTGTACTGACAAATATCGTATTAACTCTAAACCGATCTGTGGCACCTTCCAGCTTCAAAAGCAAGAACCTACATTAAGCAGAAACAATTGTATAAGTGCCCTGGACTTGTCAAGAAAAGAAACCACAAGTAAAAGACAAGTGGGGAAGTGGGAACAAATAACTAACTCTAGTATCACTCTCTAATAATGCGGCTTTAAATGAACTCATTCCACCACCAAATCTGCTCATAAACAGTTGAATCAAGATCTATCCTAACAACACAACCATTTAGTTGATAAGGCAGAGCATACATACCCTGGGATGATCTTGTTCCTTTCAGAAGCAATATACGTGAGCAAGATTGATGCACCACTGATCAAAAGATGCCCTTTAAATATAGACCAGCATCAATGAAGAGTTAACACTTACTGCCATGGCGGAGAAATGTCTTATCACCAATGGGTACTAATCTCAATAGGATGCAGAAAAAATAATGAAAAACAGTAAACAATTAAATCAAAGAAAAAACCACATAACATCTTCAAATTCTCTTACATGAAGATATGGATCTTCCTCATCCGTTTCCCTAAACTTAGGATGAAGCCGCAGTAGATTGGGCTTCAACTCAAAGTGATTAGCATTGGTTGTTGGGGGAACGATGCAAGATGGTCAAGTTGTCCTAGTAGGATATATGAATTCCGTAATGGATCTAGGTACTTGGGCATCTGTGTCATTGTTATTACCATCCATGAAAGCAAAATTTTGTGTATTACCAACAAAGGTTAAAGGTATCTCTAACTCGGTAGGATTTCTAATCCTCCTATGGAGTGTTCGTTCAATCTCTGAATCAAACGGTGTTAACTCTGTGTTATCGGATCGAGTCTCAACCATAAACCACTTATAAAACCTAAGACTTAAAAAAAAATGATGCAGACGATGCACACACAAACAATATCAAACAAATATTTCAAACCAGATTGAATTTTAAATATTGTTTAATATATCTGCTCATAAACCCAAATAACACGATTTCCAGTACTTGTGCAAAAGCACCGTCACTCGATCCACATGTCAAAATGGCTTTCTTAATGAGCGGATTAAAACCTGTCCTAATGCAAAATGCCTATGGCTAATCAAAGTGATTTAACCTTCCTAAATGCAAGAAATAATGAAAACAAGCAAAACATGCAAAACAAACAAAGTCCAACCCCACAAATTAAGGAAAGACGTACCTCCGGCATGAGCCTTCGAGGGCTACTTGCGACGTCGGGTGACGACAAGCAAAATGCCTATGGCTGATCAAAGTGATTTAACCTTCCTAAATGCAAGAAATAATGAAAACAAGCAAAACACACAAAACAAACAAAGTCCAACCCCACAAAGGAAAGACGTACCTCCGGCGTGAGCCTTCGAGGGCTACTTGCGACGTCGGGTGACAAGCAAGCAACTTCACAAAGTCTACAACAAAATCACGACTATCACTTTGTAAGAATAAATATGTGCTTAATGATAAGCACCCAAAACTATAATAATATTAAACACTTTTGCGGGTTTACGCAATTAAAATGAAGATAGCGATAAAACATGCATCAAAGTACACGGGGAATACGGGAATATTTGGAACCCGTAAAGCCAAGTTTCAAAAAGAACCGGTCTGAACCAAAATGAACGGGCCCACATATGAAAAGCAAAAGAAACTTCCGATGCTCAAATCGGATAAATCTAGGTGCCGAGCGTTGGCTAGTGAAGGCTGCCAAAGTACAAGAATCTGGGAATATTGGAATTCCCGCTCAATCCCGTAAAAAGCCCAAACAAAGCCCGACTAGAGCCGAAGTTTCCAAAAGAAACGAGAACCGGCCATGAACGGGCCCACATATAAAGAGGCGAGGAAACTTCCGAAAAAGTGGACACATTATGCGGCCCGAGAAGACATGATGAGTCAAGATAGGCGGGTGGCAAATGATGGTTTCAAATTGATACCACACGGGCAAGAGAGAAGCAATCAATTCAAACCCGGTGGTTTGAATTGAAATAAGTCTGAAACAAAATCTTAAGCGGCTAAAGGACAAAAATTTAAAATATGGTTGAAACAAAACTTTGATTCTCAAAGTTTTGAACTTTCAAATAAGAAACAAACAAACCTGATTTAAAGGTTAGAATTCACGTGAAGTGGACATCCGCTTATATACATGCCTCATATAGAACCCCTTCAAAGATTTTCATGCTTTTTCAATTTAGTTTCTTTTCAAGATTTTACATTTCATGGCCATTTTTATTTAACAATTTAGTTTCTTCGGTGAAGTTATACGGTGAAGTTATTTTACCCTTAAATATCATTTCTTTTCTTGTTTAATTTTCACCGCAGGATTTATTTACTTAATGAAGTTTTATTATTCCTCCTATGATGATGAGCTAATCCCCTCGAGGGGGTTATCTTGTCTTTCGTGTAAAAATCGGATTGACTTCGTTAATATTCTAGAATCACTAAGGAATTAGACATAGAATTAACATCCGGTCCCAAAATGGCCGAGAAGTGTATAAAAACCAGTGTCCACTCTCCAATTCGTCCGGATGTGAACTGTGCGAGGCGAGAAATAATATACCAGAGATGAGGTATTATCGAAACTCCTTAAAACCTAGAGATGTGGGCATGCACTAGGGATCAATACTCGACGTCGTCTCTAAAAGCGAGGCGAACTAGAGATGTAGTGATTTAGTAATAAAAAAGTATGATTAACTCTCTCCCTGTTTCTCTACTTTTATTTACCTACATATAATCGCCGTAGTAATTTATATTATTTGCATTACCGTTATTTTAATTAAAACCAACTAAAAAGAAACCTAAAAATCCTACTCACCTAAAGTTGTAACTCCGGTTGTGAACCTATCCGTGCCACTAAGGTTTGGACGATCCCTTACTCGACCTATCCTACCAATCCCGTGAGTAAGGTAACTTGACTAAACGCATCGACTATACGGACGTTGGACTTTTTGTGGACCTCGGACTTTGATATGTGGACCTCGGACTTAAGAAATAAGTAACTGAAATCAAATAAACGTGCCTAAATTTACGTTTTATCACTTAACTATCTGAAAAATAACTAAAATTAGCCACGTAAACTATGAAGTAATAAAACTACAACTAAACTTAAAGTTAATCACTTAAAAAATAAGACTTTAAAAAAATCAATTGTGCCCAATCCGCCAGTTAGTTCAAAAACTTGATAGGAAATTAAACAGTCTAATCAAATAGACTAATCTAATCCTAGTTAAACTGCAAGCGCACAACTATCGTTGAAAATAGTTGCGGCGAACGGGTCGATCCCACAAGGATTGCATGTTGGGAACAATTGAGTACTAACTTATTATTTATCTTAATTCGAACAATAATTGTTTATGGAATTTTGAATTACTATTTACTAAAGCTATTTAATTTTAACTACGAAAACAATAAATTTGGATTTACACTATTAATGGAGAAAAACTAAGACTCTTGAATCCACCCTAGACCATTGTAGATTATCATAGTCAAATTAATTTAGAGTTCTCGTTTTATTACGAGTAGCACGAGGGAAAGGTAACCCTTGCTTGCTCGAAGATGTGATCGTGAATTTTCTTAAGTCATTCTAATAATTAGTTTGATTTAATTTCAGCAAAACAAATATGAACCGTAGCTCTGTTGTGGCTCATCTGTCTTCTGTTTCCCTAAAACTCTATTTTGCCTCCCAAAAGATCTCCCTCTCTTCTGCATTTCTACCAGTATTTATATGCCTTTGTTTAAGTCATGAAAGTGGTAGAATAAAACTAGTATACTACATTGTAGTGGGGGCGTGAGCAGAGCATATCATTTCATTAATTATAAATTATATTCTTTAATTTAATTAATTATAAAAATCTCACTCGTTAATTAATTATTATTTAATTATAAATTTTCTTCTGAAAGTTGTTATTGTTAAAGGATGAGGAAATATTGGTTGTTTATCATATGAAATTAAGCAGAGAAAAGCTAGTCCATCCTTCCCTTCAAGGTAGACTCCGTAGCTTCAGTTGGAGTCCTGCAATACAGGAAGAAGAAGATACGTTTAAATTACAAGACTGATTACCAATGCCTAGAATGTTTAAGTTTGATATAGTTGGATCCATTACCACAAAAACTAATGTTGTATGCATTCCAACAACCTCCATAAAATAATGCTTGGGGAGGATAGAGAAAATATCTGCTTGGATTATATCTTAAACTGTAGACCATCTAAATTACCTACCCACCAACTTAACTGCTAATCCATACTGATTCTTGCTTCAACCCAGAATGCAAAATCAAAGAGATCAAACAAAAAGTTTAAAGATCTGAAAACTAATGTAAATCCTGCAATCACTTTTACCTGTAACTTTCTTTAAAGGTTGGAACTCAATAAGAGTTGTCCAATACCACAATGTCGCATGAATTGATAACTCTTTTCTTTTCTGTTCTAATGCCTAGAAATGCAGGCCATAAACAAGAAACATAGAGAGTAGAAAAGAACTTACACAACAAAGACGTGCCCTCCCCAACCACTCAAATAGCTATTCCGCTTCCTGATAGATAGTAACAGTAAAACTTGAGATTTTATTATGATGTAAGCGATCATATGAAAGTTGTTTTCTCTTTCTTTTTTATTAGCCCCCAAATATGTGTTTTTATCCTTTTATAATGCTTCAATTTAGTCAAATTATATGATGAATAATATAGAAAACTCATGTTATGTATTTTTTCAGGATACAACCTTATTCTGGACCAAATACCTCAAAAGATAAATTCTAGAGCCAAAAGGGACCTTATGGGACATTTGAGAAAAAGTGCCAAAAAGTCAATGGTCAAAGTCAACTCAAGGGTCCAAAAACTCAAAAGCTCAGGAAACACTCCAAGGCTTAAAGGACCAAGGACTCAACCCTTTGCAAGACAAGGACTAAACACAAAAATCTCAAAAGACCAAAGGATCAAATTCCCAAAGACATGGGCTTGGGCCCAAAAGGCTTGACCCTATCCACTCAAAGAAGGCACAAGAAGCTCCTAGATTAGGTAACTTGTTAGATAAGATAAGATGAGGGCAAACTTGTACATATCTACACATATATAAGTGTAGAGATGCCCCAAAAATAAGTGAGCTAGTTAACTAATAGCTAGATGACTCTAGTAGGAGTAGGAGATAAGAATTTAGTTAATTACTTTTTATTCATTAGTTTCCATTTTCATTGTTTTAAAGCTTCAAGCTTTGTCAAATCTAGTTGGTTTTCTTCCATTCAAAGTGTTTAATCTTGCTTTTCATAACAATAGTTCTTCAAAACATCTTTTTAATCTTTCATCCAACCAACCAAATTAAGTTGGTTATACTCATTTGAATCAATCAAATGAGTATAACTTGCTAACCAAGCTACCTTTTTCTTATCTAATCTTCATGTTTATCAAACTAAAACAACTCTTGTTTTCACGTTTTAATCATCAAAACCACAATAACTAGTTCTCAATATCTTCATACACCCAAAAACCATAAGAAAACCAAGTGAAAAGCAAAGAAAAGTTGGGGTTTTCTCCATCACACTTCGAATCACAATAGATCTAAGATGAACAACTTCAAAACCCCAAACCCCACTATCCAACTAAAACCAAATGGTGCCACCGTCATGGATCTACTGATTTTAGAAGAAGAGTGAATCAAAAGGGGAGTATCTTTCTCTTTTCTTAAAACTTCTCAACTTGTTTTTCTTATTTTCAAGTGTTCTTTCCTGTTGGATCTTACTGATCTGTTTTGTTTATGATTTCAGGTCTCACTCTAGGTTGAAAACAACTTTGTGAAGCAACTGGAGGAAGCAGGTCAAAAGTTGTTAGAGTACTGACCGCGACCGCCCACACCCGACTTGCGCCCGCCTAGTCCAACCTGCGACCCGCCCTATCACCTTGCTGCACCAGGACAAACCCTTGGCGCAGATTGAAGGCTTTGTTCAATATATACATGTACAGGACTCAAGTCTAATAAGTAGCAGCAATGTTATCGGTAAACTTTTTATCGAAAAAAAAAAGGTAGTTTAATTGGGCACTCATCAAATTGGATGGGGCAACTCCCAAAAAAAAAAAAAAAAAAAAAATTACAAGTTTGCCATATTACAAGTGTCGGGGCAAAAAGTTAACCTGACACTCCCGATGTGATGGTGCTTCTGAAAGCTCGAAAGAGATAGGGATTGGGATTTTTGAGGAAGAGAGACTGCACCAATGTTCTGGTTGCCTACGTACCCAGTGAGAAATTCGGGATCAAGTCTCTTAAAAACGTAGTTCTGGAGGATGAAAAAGCCTCCGTATATATAACAATCTCCTGCCTTGGCGGCCAAGAAAGTGATTTTTCTTCATGAATCCTAGTATGATCCTATCTAAAATAGGATCATTCCCCAAGATTTCATTCTATCCTCATGCAAGATCTTATTGGATTGCACTAGGATTTCTTGCTTCTGCGGATCAGATTATTGGATCAGAATCATTCGAACGGATTGGATCTATGAACTTGGGCCACCCGGATGGGCCCTGGACCTGTTCTGAACTTTGACGGATTAGAAGATCGAATGATCCAAAAGTGTTTATTTGGACAGCCACTAGACTGGTCTGCCGCTGGTCCCACATCCGGTCCATGGACCGAGTACACTTTGGACTGGAAATATAATGTAGGGTACACACATTGCCTCCTCTTCAACAGAAGAGCAAACTAAGATGAAGGTGGTATGTTGAACAAGAAAAATGATGGAAAAAACCAAAGTGATATAATGGGAAAGTGGAATGTGTAATGGGAAAAAATAAGAAGTATGTAACAGAGATGGACGAAAAAATGTGAGATAATCAAAAGAAACAAAAGTGGGAAAAGTGAAAGGTATAAACGAAAATGATTGTCTTAGGTAAATAGTAAAAAAAGAAAAATGACAATGAGAGTTAATCTAAAAATAGAGAAGTGGGTGTAAATTAATAAATGATAGGGAGCTTAAGAGGGGCTAAAGTCAAAAAGTGGGAAAAGGAAAAGGGGTTGGGGGGTAAATAAAAAATGTTTGTAATAAATGGGTGGTTGGATAAGTTAAAAGAATGAGATAACAATTATGTGGGTGGGGTGCAAAAGAAAGAGATAAGAAGATAAAGAAGAATAAGGAGAGAAGTGAAGAACTAAGCCTTACCATGTAAGTGTGCTTCAATTTTTCACTTAATTCACTTGTGTAGTTGTCACTAGATGTTAAATAGGTAAAACTTTGCATGTCGAGCTTATAAGGTCTAAAGAATCATATAAACCCCATAGCTTGAATACTTTAGTGAGTAAATTGAGTGACCAAATTAGTGATATGGTTATGGGAGATGCTAACTTGGCCTAAAAATAAACCAAATGAGTTGAAAAAGAACTGACCCGGCTAGCAAACTACTGACCCGGGAAGAAAACATACTGACCCAACCTGAAAACTAGTGACCCGGCAAGGAAACAGTTTGACCCAGTGCAAAAATAGATAAAAATCGCCAGATCCATATATAAGTAGGCCTAAATCGGCCTGTATACCGCTGGAACTAGCTTGTATACCACTGACCCGGAAGGGAAAAGCCAGAATCAGCAAGAAAAATGCCTGGACAAGCTGGAAAATATGTGACCCGGCTGTAAAAACTCCCGAACCGGCTGAAACCGTCCTGAACCGGGTGAAAAAATACCTGGACAAGCTGGAAAACTGCTGAACTGGTTGGAAAAATGCCAGAACCGGCTGAAAAATGCAGGAACCGGTGGTAAAAATGCTGGAACCGGTTGGAGAATTGTTGAACCAGTGGGAATAACGCCTGAACCGGATGGAATATGCCCAAACCGGATGGGAAACTGCTGAACTAGTGGTGAAACGCATTAATCGGCAGGTGCCGGTCGCCGGTGCCAGTTGCTGGTGGTATAGGATCAGCACACAAAGTTTGTGGATTTTGGGTTTTGGGCTTTGTGGATTTTGGGCTGTTGAATAATGGGTGTTTTGGATATTGGAAATTAATGGGCTTTTTGCAATTGAGCTTGGGGAAATAATATATATGGGGCTTTGAAATGAAATCCGACCAGACTAAGGAGACTAAGGGGTTGGGTCAAGACCACCTAACCCATACTTTGAGGTTAGGACTCCTGGTATGCCTCGACCACACTAGCCCATACCTCGATCAAACTAAGAAAACGAGGGCGACTTCAAGAGTGCGCCTATCACTTGGTTCACTTCTCTGAGGCACTTCAAGAGTACGACTTCGGTCTAATAGCCTGGTAGAGACTTCTCCATCCAAACTAAAGATAACTAATGATGAGTCAGAAGTTCCAATTACTGTACTTAACATTCATAGCATGTCCATATTCATTATAGCTTGTGTACTTAACTGGCCATGTGAATGCAGGATGATAAAATATAAAATTGAATAGTTTACCTACGAAATGAACGATGAACTCAAAACGTAAGTAAACTAAAACTATCTTATGCTGCCTATGTTTATCAAAGATTATACTCTCAATCCTATGAGATATAGTGGAGTAGAGTGATTCGTTCCACTCCTAGTCCTTTCGCATGTTAATGTTCTCTACGTATAAGTACTCTTAACTCTAAAGTCTAATGAGAGATTTACGAAGTGGCAACTAGACTACGATGCAACTATCCACAAGATGCAACTAGTCGACTATTAGAACAACTATGGGAATGCTACGTTGATTCTATGATAAGGAGTTAGAGGGGGATTGATTCCACCTTAACTCAACTTAATCCTACTAACCATTTAATCGTCAGAATCCGAATTGAATCGCCTTGAGAACAATATGGTTATTCCTAATCCCTAATTACGGGGCATTCCTACCAATTCATAACTAGCATGTGAAGCGATTAAACCCATTCTCATGGTGAACTAATCGCTTCTAGAGTGGAAAGGAAATTGCGACGATTCTACGATAATCGAATCAAGCTTTCATCAAGGCTTCTCAACTCCCTCTAATGGACGTTTTAGCGAGAATCATTACGTAATCATTTCGATTAAATTAAAACTAAACATAATATAAAGAATTGAAATTTACTAATCTAAATTAAACAATAATTAAAATCTAATTAATAACTAAGAATTGAATAACAAGTAATAAATGAAATCAGATCTAACACAAATGTAAATGACAAGAATTGAAATTAACAAACTAGCTATTTTATTAATCAATCTAATTAAGAATAATGATTCTAGAGTTTAATCTAAAACAAGAATTAGATTTGAAACTAAACTTAACATAAAGAATTAAATCTAGATCTAGAAGCTATTCTAATGGCTACTTTCTATTCTAAGCTACTTTTATTTTTAACCTCTTATCTACCATTAACAAAGAGCTAAGCTTTGGTTTTTATACTTTCAGATCCAAAAATCGTGCATGGGTTTGGAGCCATGTTTTGGGCCAGAGAATCAGGCCCAAAACCCAATTCTTTCAGTCCAAAAAGGCCTCTTCAGCTATAGTTGGCTTCAATAAACTTTTCGTCCACTTCTGCTCCTCTGATTGGATCAAGGCTTAGACCATTAGAAAGCTCTTTCGGAGCCGGTCGTTTTGACATAAGGTAGGCCCCATTCCGAGGTCTGAGTCCAAAGATACGGCCTTCGGAAGTTCTCACTGACTTTTGTGTCTTTGTTTATGCCCGCGTCGACTTTTCAGCTTTTGACCGGGCTTTAGAAAGGCTGGTCTTCTTGAATCTTGGCCTTTAATTACGGAACTCCTTAGTAACCGACCTTCGCTCCTTTATCTCGCTAAAGTGGCACATTTCTGTACATAATGGACTTTGAAGCCTGAAATGCATAAAAACACGTGTCGGTGTTAACTCTTAATTATTACTCACATAATTGGTCTAATAGTATGATCATTCTGAGGGTTAAAACTACAGTTTTGGGCTCTTATCAAACCACCCCCAAACAGCATTTTGCTTGTCCTCAAGCAAAGATGAGAAATTAGAATAAGTGACCAAAAATGGAGTTCTATCTACTCGTTTTCATTTGAGTCGCGATTGCATTGACCATATGCAACAAGGCCTTAAACCACTAGAATTTCCTAGTGGACGAAGTTATAGCCTCGTGAGAGTTTTCCAAGTGAAGGTACTCACAAACTTCATCTATACTACAACGACTAAGAAATAAAACTATTGTTTCCTTTATTCATGCTCTAAATTAACTATACCTCTCACTAGCAATGCATATAGAGTAATCAAGTCGAAACCTAAGCTAATATATACATAATAATTAATCATCTACAATAAACATATATACAATGAGTAATACTATGAAATGCCTAGCAGGTTCGTTTCTGAAACTTCGGGATAAGCCCCTTAAGTAGGTTCTCACAATAATGGTCAAGATACAACACTCGATTTTTCCACTCAAGTTTATTTACTCTAGTCTTGTGATGGGCACACTTTACCTTACAATCTCAATGACAACAAGGAAGTCGGAGTCGATCAAACACAATTGCCACTTACTATCACACTAACCTATTCCTAATTGAGCTAGAGGTCTTTATTAGGTGTTGCGGGGATTAGGAGATGGTTTAAGAAGGAAGGAAATGGATATTCAAAAGGACAAGTCTGAGATAATAGAGTCTTCATATTGTGTAACTTAGAGAAAACCTTGTTATTTTCTTTTGCTTCTATACTTTGTTTCCATCCTTAGCCATATTTTTTTCTTTTTCTTTACTTTGGCTTTTGACTCCCTTTTATTATTATTTTTTTTTGGGAGTTTTTATTTTATTTCTATTTTTATTTTTCTTTTCTTTGGATGGAAACTTCTTTTCTTTATTTTTGAAGCAATTAACTAACTTTGTTTTTTAATGGGTTTTCTCTTCTTCTTTCTTCCTCATTCTATTCTCAGACTTATCTTAATTGGGTAGGTAGAATATTATTTTTTTATTTTTTTTTTTTTGTAACGGGGTAAAGGATTTGTGGTTTATGAAAGGCTAAAGAAAGGCTCAGAGGGGCGACTAGCGGAAAATAATTCATAGGTTTGAATTTCTGGCTATATCGATCCAAAGAGGGCCTAAATTCTCGCTTAGGATATGGTTTAGTGATCAAGCAAGTGGACGTGTGATATCTCTATCCGGATTTTACTTCTCCCTTGTGTCATTTCTCAAATGTTTCGCTCATATAAGGCTTTAGGCTATATTCTCACAGGATTTGTAGAATAAGTACTCTAGCCTAGATTTCAGAAACTTACTGCTAACAATCATCGATACTCATGTAATATATTTATAAATAGATGCAAAGATTATTACCTACATATTAACCTATGTTTCTAAAAATTATTCTGATGCAAAAGCTACGTGAGATTTCTAAATTGTTAAGAGCATAGAGAAGGAAAACAATACCACTATTCCTAAGTGTATAGCATGAACTTATTTATTTATATTTTTGAATTTTTAAAATTTTAACTAGAAAACAAATGCATATTAACTCTATCTATATCCTAACAGATGCCTTAATTACACGTGTTTCTATGCCCCCCAAACAAGAAGCATCGTTGTCCTCAAAGCATTTAAATAAAGAGGGTAGGAAAAATACCATTGAAACACGTGAAATTCAGGGATATCTGCAAAACAAAGTTAGAACGTACTAATATATGAAATAAAATCTGATGCAACTCTATACGAGTTCTACCCATTATGGGGTTAACAAGAATGAAATTGCTTGGGACATAAGCAGACACTAACTAGAATGAAAACTTACCTTATCTCCCGCATTACTCATCATCTTACTCATCCTCTTCTTTCATAAAGAAGTGAGGTTCCTTTGCGTCCTGCCATGCCATGATAATTTGCCAGGCTTCCCGCCATTTATCATCTATTATTGCTAACCTATTAAGAGCCACTTGGTCTGATGGGGTATAGGGTGCAACCTGATGGGGTTGTATCCTCCACCCTTGCCAAATCATTGCACGGAAGGATCGAATAATACTATTGGTGGGTCGTACCGTGTCGACCGTAATCCAATCCGTGAAACGTGTACAAAAAATATTAAAGAAACATAGCATAATACGGGAAACTAGAACGGGCATAAAAAGGAACTTATGCCTCATGCTATGGGATCGAGCTAAACTAGACATCAAGGTTCGGGGAAGGTCATGACACATACGTCCCGTGGCTAAAGCAAGGAAAACGCTGCAAGTGGCATCATTCACAGAAGAAAAACGCCATTTCCCTAAAATGTTTAGCATGATCCAAAACATAACAGTTCCTATGTTCATGGACAGGCTACCAAAAGCGACGTTATAGTCCCCTTGGTCCTCGATACGGAAAATGCCCGCCCCATACAACTCATGCAAAACTCATAAGTGTAGACATACATATTATCTACCCAATAACACCATGGGTCTTGTATTTCAAATGGGCATAGCAAGTCCAAGAACAAATGCTAGCAAGAACACGGTAATTTCCATTGGTTCATTATCAATGTTGATGGAGAACACTTGTTCTCCATCCGGGTCTTTCAAAGAAAATGCAGTTATCGTAAAAATAAGATGCTAGTGTTGGAGAATAAAGTGCATCGGGTCTTACCATAAGCGGCTCCCAACCAGCGTATGTGATAAGCCAGCGAAACCAAGCACCATAAGTAGTGCTTTGGAACAAATCTTCAAAAGACTGTTCCGGTATCAATGTTGGAGATGTCATCTCAAACTTACGCTCTGGAATAGCTGCGAATGATCCGGATACTTCCCGCAGAAAACTGGAAATTTTTCGTCCCGGAAGTCGGAAGTCGAAAAGCGCTCGATAGAGCGCGCTCTGAATAGTTGGAATTTCCAGTGTTTGAGCTGGTCACGCTTTTAGCTTTTAGCTTGAAAAAGCGCTCGACAAAAATTCAGAAAAATATATAGAGCTGAAAGTGCGCCTGTGTAGAAAGCGCTTCGGAGTTCTTGAAACTTCGAAAAATGAGCGAAGCGTGGGGAATCGTGGGATTTGAAAGGTGAGTGATGGAGTTTAGGTGTAGTGTGAGTTGTGAGTGTAGAATGTATGAAGTTTATATAGGTTTTAAGTTGCTAAAACGGACGGGAAGTTGCCAAAACTAATTACGGCAGTTTCGAAAATCCTAAAATTTCCAAACCCAAAACGGAAACAACTCATTATCTTGATTCTAATTCAAACCTAGTATCTTTTAGGTTGAATTTATGATAGAATATACCTATTTAATCTAGATTTCATCCTACCCTTATACTTATTCCTGGATATGCCTAAACGACCATATTTTCACCTTGACTCATAATAAATTCTAACACGAGGGTTATATAAAAATCATCTTTGGAATAGATAAAACCACCCCAAACAATTTGGGAAGGTGGGATCAATATGAGACAACCACGATAATAAAAAAATAACTGCATTATATTAAAATTTTCATTCGGAGTACATTTCACTACAAAATTCAAATTATAGAAATAAAACTTACATTAAAATAAATAACAATAATGAAACTACAAATAAAACATAAAACATCAAGCGATGCTATCCCTAAACTACTCGGATCTTGGTAGCGGAGGGCACACGGTCCGGAGATGGCTGGCTCTCGATGGGCCAACACCATTAGATCGCCCTTCGGCGGCGACTTCGTGCCTCGATGGTGTGTCCTCGGAAGGAGAGTCCCCCGTGAGGTGGGAATCGTGTAAGCATCTATTCTTCGGGCGGCGCCGAGCTTCTAGCTCGGCCCTCATTTGTTCCCACCTCTCATCCTCTCTGCGGTATGCGGATCTCGAAGTTATGATGCATCGTTGCTGTCGAGTCCGGAGGTCTTCGCAGATGGTGTTGTTTAACGCATGCCCGCGATGAATCACAGCCATGCGTTCGCGTCGACCAACACCTCTCCAAGGCATCCGCATCAAAACAAGTCAAATCCTCCTCATCCTCGAGGCATTCTGATTTCCCCGGCCTCCCTCGGCATCCCCATCTCCACCATCCTCTTCTTCTTCTTCTCTATCCTCAACCAACCTCCAAACATTCGTTGGACACCTCCTTATAGATGCGAGGGTTTTGGTGTAGGGTGATGTAAGTCCTATCGACCGTCGCTGCTGCTCAACTTCAACATGATCTTGGTTATCAACACGGGGAGAGGTGCATGAGACTTCCCTACTCCCCTAATCATGCTAAGTAAAACTCCAAGATGCAAAACTCATACTTTTGCTCTCTGGAGTATCCATAAGATGTGGAGGCGATTCGGGCCGATGTCGCTGACCTTCTCCTTCCCGGGGCGTTCCGACCAATCCAGCGGCTGCGGCAAGTTGGTTGGTCCTAAGGAAGCTGTCGAACACAATGCGACCTCGCATTGTAGTCCCCTCAATAACTGTCTCGATTTCATCAATGGCTCTACCCCATTATGTTGGGACTCCTGCAATGTGACATCAAATGGATTCTAGGTGGAATGCCTAGAATCTCGACCAACGGTCGTCACTTCACTTCCTTCCTCTTCGCCACCACAACAAAAATCCTAGTCCCTTCCAACTCCCTCGTATTGTAGAACCGTCCGGACTAAGTCCTCGTGGTAATAGGCTTCGGTCGAGTACCACAAGCTATTCGATCTCGGCCGATCATTTAAATCACCGTAAAGCGGACGCGAAGTGGTCGCTGATAAAAGCTTGCTTTGGCAAAATTCGGCGTTGTTGAGCCATTGGTGTTTGGAATGTAGTGGGGGTTTAAATGGGATGTGGTGGTGGGTTTTAATCGACCAACTGGAAGCAAAGTGGTGGTGGTGGTGGAGTGGTGGTGCGGCAGCAAGAAATTCAGAAATTTTGGTGGTTTTGGTGATTTAATTTGGTGGAGGTTGGTGTGGTAGGCGTTTGGAGTCGATTTGGGTTGGGTATTGATTGTGGCGTGGGTAAATTTAGGTTTTCTTTTTAATTTGATTTTTTTGTTTTAGGTTTTGGAGCTTTTGGCGTTAATGGCGGTTTGTAGAAGATGATCTTTGTTGGGCTAAGGTAAGGGCGCGGGTTGGGCCCAAGCCCAAATCGAAATTTTTGATTTTTTTCGATTTTTCGCGAAACTACAAATCAAAATTGCCGCTTCGTTACCGGTCCGATTTTTGCGAATGAGATATGAAAATGATCAGGAGAGAATTTCCAATCCAATGATCCATAAAACACTTTATTCCGACTGTGGATGACATATAAGATAGTGTAAAACGCCTCGAAGTGCGTGCATGACATACGTTATGCGAACAATTGGACTCTAAAATCATGGATTATGTCAACCTGAATCATAATACAATTAAATGGCCTAAGCAACTATAATGGGACATAAACGTTCTAGGACGGAAACACGAACACCCCACCCCCAAACAAATTTTTTACAACGGAGCTTAGAAAATTTGTTTTTAGTAAATGGGTCTTTTAAAGTCGATTCGAGACTTCCTATATTACTATGTTTATTCTTTAATATATATTACTATGTTTATTCTTATATATATATATATATATATATTTATTTTTAATTTTAAAAAGAAAACAATAAACAAGAAGGACATAATTCACCCCATAGAGAAACATGACTCAAAAATCCGAGAAAACATGCAAGAGTGGGAAAGCGTGAATTATGTTTAAGCGTGGACTTAGGATCCGGTACTTACAGCCACATACTCCATAGGGAGGGCCCGGTTACCTTAATGGTGCACTCACCAATATATGGAAATGAAAGGAAATGCACCAAAAACAAAAGTTGAGTCGTTTATAGTCAGATACTCGAGACTTTATCTAAACATATGTATGAACATGCAGTTTATCATATATCAACAACCGAAATAGTTGTGGATCATTCCATAAATAAATATCATAGAAAACATATCCAAACACAATTAAGCACCAAGATTTCCTATGACTCAACCTAGTAAAATGAAAGCGAAGTCGGATAACCCTATTACTTAACCTAGCCTGCACCTTTTTTTTTCATTTTTGAACGAGAGGGTGTCCTAGTGAATAAGTGTGGAAGAGTGAATGGTTGTGGAGAATATGGTGGATATGGGTAAGTTGTAGAAGGAAAGCATGGAAAAAATGAGGATGTGGGTTTAGCACAAAACTCATTCATAGTGTAGGTAGGGACTGTCTCAAGTATGAAAATGAAGGTGTCACACGCTTTTGTCTTCTAAAGTATTTGTTTACTAGGTAGGTGAATTTAAAAATTATGAAGCACGGAAGAAACAACGCGGGATCGAGTGCAAACTCGAGATTCCTTTGAAAGGGTGGAAGGAGGGAGATGAGGTGGATGTTGTGGAAAGTAGTTCTTGATAGGGTGAATTATCACTGCTCTAAGAAACTCATCGAATTGCTCATCTAGATTGGTCATATCCTCGTTACTATGATAGTCCTCTACATCTTTAAGAAAGTAATCTATCTCATCCTCATCCGTAATATGTGTATCGACTAGTGTAGGGATGGAAATGTTAGAGTCTGAACTTCCAAAGGAAAGAAATTTGGGCATATGATTATCCGGGAGCGTGTTGTAAAAAAATCTCGAGCAAAGCTCTCGATCATGCTAACCTCTCCATCCATAGGCGAATCATGCTGTGTCTTTGTTTTAAAACATTGACTTCAAACAAGATGGCCAAAAGACATGGACATTGAACCATCGCGGCAATTAATGGCGCATTGGCGTTGCCGGGAAAGGGCGCCCTAAGATGATGGGGACGAGTGGTTAGCGACTTACGTCGAGGATGACAAAATCAGCGGATAGTAAAAATCCTGAATTTTTACGAGAACATTTTCGGCGACACCCTTAGGATACTTAATAGACCGATCAGCTAATTGCAGCGTCATTTTAGTGGGTTGCATCTCGTCTAGACCTATTTGTCTATACAAATAAAGCGGGGAGTAAGTTAACGCTAGCCCCCAAGTCTAATAACGCGGTCGTCGTATAAGAATCTCCTAAGGTGCATTATACAGTAGGACGACCAGGGTCCTTGTACTTAACAATTCCATTATGTTCAGATAAAGTTGGGAATTGTTCTGTTAAAAAGGCGTCTTTTGGTATATTGGTCTTACGCCTAGTAGTACACAATTCCTTAAGAAACTTAGCATGGTGTGGTAGCTTTTTTATAGCTTCGAGGAAGGGAAGGTTTATAGTTAGATTCTTGAAAACATCCCTAATCTCCTCATAATTTGTATCCCTAGTTAACACGGCTAATTTTTGTGGAAACGGCGGTTTCTGTTTATATTTAGCAATGGTATCACCTGGATGTTTAACCGTGGCTTTCTGTTTCTTAGGTTGTGTTTGGCTTGGTACCTCTACGATGGTAGGCTCTTCAATTTCTATTTGGTATCTAGTAAAATAAGGTGTGTAAGGATTGGTAGGGTAACTATAGGCATAGTTACTTTGTTATCAACCACTCTGCCAGAACGGAGTGGTGATGGCCTTTAGCTCACCTACATTTTCATATTCATTACTAGTATTATCGGTTACCTCAAAGGCTGTATTTGTTGTTTTAGTATTAGGTATTGCGTGACCTGGAAACACACCTTTGGGTTGGTCTTTATCTTGAGCCAACTGTTGGGTTAAATTATTAATGGATTGGAGAATTTGTTGGTTAGATTGAGCCATGGTTTGGAAAAGTTTTTGGCTCTCACTTGTATGAAGGTGTCAAGGCGATCGGTTGTGTGGGTGTAGTAGTCACGGGTGGTGTGGATTTGGAACTATTTCCGTGAATTATTTATGGGTGGATTTTGATAGTTATTATTTACGGAGCGATACCTCTATTAGCATTATAATTATTATAACTACCTTGACTTTGTGCTTGACCTTGTCGAGGTTGCACTTAGTTGTTATAATTATTGAAATTCCCCGACCAATCCTTGTCGTAGTGGGGCTTGGTTAAAAGGCTGTCGCGTAGGCCTAACATATTGATTATTGTACCCTTGAGGTGTGGCGTGTTGGTTATTTCTCCACCCGAAGTTGGGATTTTGTCTCCAAAGGCGTTAGGTTCACTATTAATAGAACAAGCCTGTTCATAGGCTATAGGACGATGGGAGTCGGGATGCTCGGGGCTCAACGAAACTACATGGATTTGAATTTACATTCATGGCGGGGATAGGCTTTTGTTGAAGCGAAATGGCCTCTACCTTTTTAGTGAGTGATTCGATTAGAGTTTTAAGCTCGGAATCGTGTTTAATTTCAAACATACCGGTGGCCTTAAGCTGTATTTGATGAACTAAGCGGGCGGTGGATATCATCACTACCCCAGTTGTTATTTAAGCTTAGTTTGATCCTCTAAAATTTATAAGCCTCAGGCTCTCCTTTTAAGAAACTACCCCATTCATTATGTCTAGGAATTCTTTATGGTGGTGTAGAAGTCCTTTGAAAAAGGCCGAACTAACGTGTCTTTTGCTAAGTTATGATGTGGACACTCTATAAGGAGATCGGTGAAGCGATTCAAGCCTCGAAAATGATTCATGAGGATTTTGTCGAAAGAAATGAATCTTGGAAAGCATCTCATCCGTCTTTAGGGGTGGGTAAAAATGTTCCATAAACAGCTGAACAAGTTTAGCCCATGAGTCCACAGAATTAGGCGTTTGGGCAGTTAACCAAGACGTTGCCTTATCGGCTAAGGTGAAAGGGAATACCCTGAGTTTAATTTGTTCCGCACCAACCGTAGGATGGTGGAATGTTGTTAGGACTTGTTCAATCCTACGCATATGCTGATAAGGTTTTTCATGGTCTAATCCATGAAAAACGGGTAACAAATTAAAAATATTTGGGGGGATTCGGAAATCCCCCACTGGGTCTGCTAGAACGATGCAAGATTTGGGGCTATCGCTCAAGGCTTTGTAGAAGTCAGAGAGAGGAGTCTCTTCTTCGTCGGGCATTGTGTCAGGTGATGTGTGTGAAATAGTAGCTAGAGGTGTAGTGGGTGGTATACTAGATAGACTTGTTTGTTGACGTTGTTGTGTAATTACGTTATGTGTTTTGTTGGCCGGACCTTAATCTCATACAAGGCTAAAACCAAACTTAGCTAAACATATCAACACTCCAAACAATTACGATATACTAGTATAAAACTCTAATAGGAGATCGCGAGGTGTGGAAGAAAGGAATACTGATTGCGTCCTTGCTTCGGCTTATGAATAGCGTCTTGTTTACGCGTGTTGGTTATATAACAAGTTAGAACATTGAAAATTTTGAAAAATCAAAGTTCGAGTCAAAAGCTGTAGAATTCGGAAAAATTAACAAAGTGAATTCGCTTTCATAGAAGCGTGATGGCGCTCGGGTAATTTTCAAATTATGTTTTTTTTTTAGCGCTCCACATAGGGCTGGTTCGGCCTCGTTGCTATATAGAGGTAAAGCTCCTTCGCCTTGGCGTGCTCGGTGTAATTTCTGGGACTGAAATTTTTCAACGATGAAAGCGGAAAGCCCGCGGTATGAATCAAACACGGGTGGGTGGGTGAAATGGGACTTTTAAGAAAAGTACTTACACTTCTGAAAACAATGTGAAAGTGCAACTAAGATGGCAGCGGCACCATTTGATAAAACATAAAATGAATAATTTTACCTACGAAATAAAGCGATGAAACTCTAAACGTAAGTAAAACTAAATGCTAGCTTATGATGCCTAATTTATCAAAGATTTCTACTCTCAATCCTATGAGATATAGTGGAGTAGAGTGATTAGTTCCACTCCTAGTCCTTCGCATCTTTGTGTTATCACATGTAATTACTCTACTTAAGGTCTAATGAGAGATTTATGAAAAGGCAACTAGACTACGATGCAACTACCCACAAGATGCAACTAGTCGGTTATCAAAATAACTAAGGGAATGCTACGTTGATTCGATGATAAGGAGTTAGAGAGGGGGATTGATTCCACCTTAACTTCGACTTAATCCTATTAACGGCGAATCGTCGTAATCGAATTGAGCTGCCAGCTGAACAATTGGTTCTTCCTAATCCCTAATTACACATGACATTCCTACCAATTCATAACTAGCATGTGAATGATTAAACCCATTCTCATGGTGAACTAATCGTTTCTAGAGTGGAAAGGAAATTACGGCGATTCTACGATAGTGGAATCAAGCTTTCATCAAGGCTTCTCAACCCCCTCTAATGGAGGTTTAGCCGAGAATCATTATGCAATCATTTCGATTAAAGTTAAACTAAACATGATATAAAGAATTGAAATTTACTAATCTAAATTAAACAATAATTAAAATCTAAGTAATAACTAAGAATTGAATAACAAGTAGTAAATGAATCGGATCTAACACAAATGTAAATGACAAGAATCGAAATTTAACAACTAGCTATTTTATTAATCAAACTAATTAAGAGTAATGATTCTAATAGTTTAATCTAAAACAAGAATTGGATTTGAAATTAAACTTAATTAAAACAATTAAATCTAGATCTAGAAGCTATTCTAATGGCTACTTTCTATTCTAAGCTCCTTTATTTTCTAACCTAAAATCTACTATTCTCTACTAAAAATCTACCATTAACAAAGAGCTAAACTTTTGTTTTATAATTTCAGATCCAAAATCGTGCATGGGCTTGGAGCCATGTTTTGGGCGAAGAATCGGGCCCAAAACCCAATTCTTCGATCAAAAGGCCTCTTCAGCTGCAGTTGGCTTCAACAGACTTTTCGTCCACTTCTGCTCCTCTGATTGGATCACGGCTTAGACCATTGGAAAGCTCTTTCCGAGCGGTCGTTTTGACATAAGGTAGTAGGCCCCATTCGAGGTTTGAGTCCAAAGAGATGGCCTTTCCGGAAGTTCACTGACTTTTTGTGTCTTTGTTTTACGCCCGCGTCGACTTTTCAGCTTTTGACCGGGCTTTAGAAAGGCTTTGTCTTCTTGAATCTTGGCCTTTAATCGCGGAACTCCTTAGTAACCGACCTTTGCTCCTTTATCTCGCTAAAGTGGCATATTTATGCACATAATGGATTTTGAAGCTGAAATGCATAAAAACATGTCGGTGTTAACTCTTAATTATTACTCACATAATTGATCTAAAAGTATATGCATTCTGAGGTTAAAACTACAGTTTTGGGCTCTTATCAAACCACCCCAAACAGCATTTTGCTTGTCCTCAAGCAAAGATGAGAATTAGAATAAGTGACAAAAATGGAGTTCTAACTACTCGTTTCCCGAGTGCGATTGCATTGACCATATGACAAGGCCTTAAACCACTAGGAATTCCCTAGTGGGCCGAGTTATAGCCTCGTGAGAGTTTTTCGATGAAGGTACTCACAAACTTCATCTATACTACAACGACTAAGAAATAAAACTATTGTTTCCTTATTCATGCTCCAAATTATCTATACCTCTCATTAGCAATGTATATAGAGTAATCAAAGTCGAAACCTAAGCTAATATATGCATAATAATCAATCATCTACAATAAACATATATACAATGAGTAATACTATTAAATGCAATAGCAGTCCGTTTAAAGCTTCGAATAAGCGTCCTTAAGTAGGTTCTCACAATAATAGTCAAGATCTGACTCTCGATTTTTCCACTCAAGTTTATTTACTACAGTGCGATTGGGTACACTTTACCTTACAATCTCAATGACAACAAGGAATCGGGTCGATCAAACACATCGCCACTTACTATCACACTAACCTATTCCTAATTGAGCTAGAGGTATTTATTAGGTGTTGTGGGGATTAGGAGATGGTTTAAGAAGGAAGGAAATGGATATTCAAAAGGACAAGTCACGAGATAATAGAGTCTTCATATTATGTAACTTAGAAAACCTTGTTATTTTCTTTTGCTTCTATACTTTGTTTCCATCCTTAGCCATATTTTTTCCTTTTTCTTTACTTTGGCTTTTGACTCCTTTTTATTTTTTTTTTTTTTTTTGGAGTTTTTATTTTATTTCTATTTTTATTTTTTTCTTTTCTTTGGATGGAAACTTCTTTTATTTATTTTCTGAAGCAATTAACTAACTTTTTGTTTACACGGGTTTTCTCTTCTTTTTCTTCCTCATTCTATTCTCGGACTTATCTTAATTGGGTAGGTTATATATATATATATATATATATATATATATATATATATATATATATATATATATATATTTTTAAAAAATTATATATATATATATATATATATATATTTTATTTTGTAACGAGGGTAAAGGATTTGTGGTTTATGAAAGGCTAAAGAAAGGCTCGGAGGCTGACTAGCGGAAAATAATTCATAGGTTTGAATTTCTGGCTATATCGATCCAAAGAGGGCCTAAATTCTCGCTTAGGATATGGTTTAGTGATCAAGCAAGTGGGCGTGTGATATCTCTATCCGGTTTTACTTTTCCCCTTGTGTCATTTCTCAAATGTTTAGCTCATATAAGGCTTTAGGCTATATTCTCCTTTGGATTTGTAGAATAAGTACTCTAGCCTAGATTTGAAACTTCTCTGCTAACAATCATCGATACTCATGTAATATATTTATAAATAGATGCAAAGATTATTACCTACATATTAACCTATGTTTCTAAAAATTATTCTAATGCAAAAGCTCATTGATATTTCTAGATTGTTAAGAGCATAGAGAAGGAAAACAATACCACTATTCCTAAGTGTATAGCATGAACTTATTTATTTATATTTTTGAATTTTTAAAATTTTAACTAGAAAACAAATGCATATTAACTCTATCTATATCCTAATGAGGATGTCTTAATTACCGTGTTTCTATGCCCCCAAACAAAAGCATCGTTGTCCTCAAAGCATTTAAATAAAGAGGGTAGGAAAAATACCATTGAAGCAGCGTGAAATTAGGGGATATCTGCAAAACAAAGTTAGAGCGATACTAATATAGGAAATAAAACTGGCCTTAACTCTATCTGAGTTCTACCCATTATGGGGTTAACAAGAATGAAATTGCTTGGGACATAGCGGACACTAACTAGAATGAAAACTTACCTTATCTCCGCATTACTCATCATCTTACTCATCCTCTTCTTCCATAAAGAAGTGAGGTTCCTTTAGATCTGCCATGCCATGATAATTTGTCGGGCTTCCCACCATTTATCATCTATTATTGCTAACCTATTAAGAGCCACTTGGTTTGATGGGGTGTAGGGTGCAACGATGAGGTTGTATCCTCCACCCCTTGCCCAAATCATTACGCGGAAGGATCGAATAATACTATTGGTGGGTCGTGCAGTGTCGACCCGTAATCAATCCGTGAAGCGTGTACAAAAACAGGAAAGAAACATAGCATAATACGGGAAACTAGAGCGGGCATAAGAAGGAACTTATGCCTCATGCTATGGGATCGAGCTAAACTAGACATCAAGGTTTGGGGAAGGTCATGACACATATCGTCCCCGTGGCTAAAGCAAGGAAAACGCAAGTGGCATTATTCACGGAAGAAAAGCGCCATTCCCTAAAATGTTTAGCATGATCCAAAACATAACAGTTCCTATGTTCATGGACCGGGTTACCAAAAGCGGCGTTATAGTCCCCTTGGTCCTCGATCACGGAAAATGCCTGCGTGTTTGTCATGCGACTCATGCAAGAACTTCGTAAGTGTAGACATACATATTATCTACCCAATACCACCATGGGTCTTGTATTTCAGCGGGCATAGCAAGTCAAGAACAAATGCTAGCAAGAACACGGTAATTTCCATTGGTTCATTATCAATGTTGATGGAGAACACTTGTTCTCCATCACGGTCTTTCAAAGAAAATGCAGTTATCGTAAAAATAAGATGCTAGTGTTGGAGAATAAAGTGCATCGAGGTCTTACCATAAAAGCGGCTCCCGACCATAGCGTATGTGATCGCCTCATGAAAACCAAGCACCATAAGTAGTGCTTTGGAACAAATCTTGAAAGACTGTTCGGTATCAATGTTGGAGATGTCATCTCAAACTTACGCTCTGGAATAGCTGCGAATGATCGGATACTCCCTGAAAAACTGGAAATTTTTACGTCCCGGAAGTCGGCGTGAAGTCTTTCGATAGAAAGTGAAGTCGCGCTCTGAATAGTTGGAATTTCGGTGTTTGAGCACGGTGCGCTTCGGCTTAGTAGCGAAGTCGCGCTCGACAAAAATTCAAAAAAATATCACGGGGCGTAAAGTCGCTCTGTAGAAGCTTGAGTGCTCGAGTTCTTTGAAACTTCGAAAAATGAGCAAAAGCGTGGGAATCGTGGGAGTGAAAGGTGAGTGATGGAGTTTAGGTGTAGTGTGAGTTGTGAGTGTAGAATGTATGAAGTTTATATAGGTTTTAAGTTGCTAAAAGCGGATCGGGGAAGTTGCCAAAACTAATTCTGGCGGTTTTCTGAAATCCTAAAATTTCCAAACCAGAAAGCGAAAACAACTCATTATCTTGATTCTAATTCAAACCTAGTATCTTTTAGGTTGAATTTATGATAGAATCTACCTATTTAATCTAGATTTCATCCTACCCTTATACTTATTCTGGATATGCCTAATCGGCCATATTTTCACCTTGACTCCATAATAAATTCTAACACGAGGGTTATATAAAAATCATCTTTGGAATAGATAAAACCACCCCCAAACAATTTGGGAAGGTGGGATCAATATGAGAACAACCGCGCATAATAAAATAACCGCATTATATTAAAATTTTCATTCGGATTACATTTCACTACAAAATTCAAATTACGGAAATAAAACTTACATTAAAATAAATAACAATAATGAAACTACAAATAAACATAAAACATCAAGCGATGCTATCCCTAACTACTCGGTCTGCGGTAGCGGAGGGCACCACGGTCCGGAGACTGCTCTTGGGCTCTGATGGGCCAACACCATTAGATCGCCCGGCGACGGCTTTCGTGCCTCGATGGTGTGTCCTCGGAAGGAGAGTCCCGTGAGGTGGGAATCGTGTAAGCATCTCTTTCCGGAACTGGCGTTGAGCTTCTAGCTCGGCCCTCATCTGTTCCCACCTCTCATCCTCTCTCTTGGTACGGATCTCGAAGTTATGATGCATCGTTGCCTGTCGAGTCCGGAGGTCTTCGCAGATGGTGTTGGCTGAGCATCCCCGATGAATCACAGCCATGCGTTCTGCGTCTGACCAACACCTCTCCAAGGCATCCGCATCAAAACAAGTCAAATCCTCCTCATCCTCCGAGGCATTCTGATTTCCCCCAGCCTCCTCGGCATTCTGATCTCCACCATCCTCTTCTTCTTCTTCTCTATCCTCAGCCAACCTCCAAACTCGTTGGACACCTCCTTATAGATGTGCGAGGGTTACGGTGTAGGGTGATGTAAGTCCTATCGGTCGCTGAGCTGCTCTCAACTTCAACATGATCTTGGTTATCAACACGGGGGAGGGGCAGACTTCCCTACTCCCCTAATCATGCTAAGTAAAACTCCAAGATCACGAGAACTCAAACTTCTGCTCTGGAGTATCCATAAGATGTGGAGGCAGATTCGGGCCGATGTCGCTGACCTTCTCCTTCCCGGGGCGTTCCGACCAATCCGAGCTGCGGCCCGGTGGTTGGTCCTAAGGAAGCTTGGCGAACACAATGCGACCTCGCATTGTAGTTCCCTTCGATGCTTATAACGTTCATCAATGGCTCTACCCCTTTATGTTGGGACTCCTGCAGCGTGACATCAAATGGATTCTAGGCGGGATGCCTAGAATCTCGACCAACAACCGGTCGTCACTTCCTTCCTCCTCTTCGCCACCACAACAAAAATCCTCGTCCCCTTCCAACTCCCTCGTATTGTAGAACCGTCGGGACTAAGTCCTCATGGTAATAGGCTTCGGTCGAGTACCCACAAGCTATTCGTCTCGACCCGATCATTTAAATCACCGTAAAATGGTAGCGAAGTGGTCGCTGTAAAAAGCTTGCCGGCAAAATTCGCGTTGTTGAGCCATTGGTGTTTGGAATGTAGTGGGGGTTTAAATGGGATGTGGTGGTGGGTTGTTAATCGACCAACTGGAAGCAAACGGTGGTGGTGGTGGAGTGGTGGTGCGGCAGCAACAAAATTTGGAATTTCCGGTGGTTTTGCTTATTTAATTTGGTGGAGGTGGTGGTAGAGATTGCGTTTTGCGGTCGATTTGGGTTGGGTATTGATTGTGGCGTGGGTTAATTTAGGTTTCTTTTTTATTATTATTTTTTTAGGTTTTGTTTTAAGCTTTGGCGTTAATGGCGGATTGTGGAAGATGATTGCGATTGGTGAAGGCAAAAGGAAGGTCTTGGCTGTCGGTGAAGCGGGTTGGGCTAAAGCCCAAATCAAAATTTGTGATTTTTTTCGATTTTTCGCGAAACTTCAAATCAAAATTGCTGCTTCGTTACCGGTCCGATTTTGGCGAATGAGTTATGGAAATGATCAGGAGAGAATTTCCAATCCAATGATCCATAAAACACTCTATTCCAACCGTGGATGACACATAAGATAGTGGAAAACGCCTCGAAGTACGTGCATGATGTACGTTATGCGAACAATTGGACTCTAAAATCATGGATTATGTCAATCCGAATCGTAATACAATTAAACGGCCTAAGTAACTGTAATGGGACATAAACATTCTAGGGCGGAAACACGAACACCCACCCCAAACAAATTTTTACAAGCGGAGCTTAGAAAATTTGTTTTTAGCGATAGGTCTTTTAAAGTCGATTTCGAGACTTCCTATATTACTATGTTTATTCTTTAATTTTAATTTTAATTTTAAAACACTCTATTCCAACCGTGGATGACACATAAGATTCTTTGCATGATATGCGTTATATGCGAACAATTGGACTCTAAAATCATGGATTATGTCAATATCGTAATACAATTATATAATGGGACATAAACATATACAACGGAGCTTAGAAAATTTGTTTTAGCGATGGGTCTTTTAAATATTACTTCCTATATATATATATATATATATATATATATATATATTTAATTTTAAAAAGAAAACAATAAACAAGAAGGACATAATTCACCTCATAGAAACATGACTCAAAAATCCGAAAACATGCAAGAGTGGAAAAGCGTGAATTATGTTTAAGCGTGGACTTAGGATCCGGTACTTACAGCCACACACTCGTAGGGGAGGGCCGGTTACCTTAATGGTGCACTCACCAATATATGGAAATGAAAGGAAATGCACCAAACACAAAAGTTGAGTGGTTTATAGTCGGATACTTTCGAGACTTATCTAAACATATGTATGAACATGCAGTTTATCATATATCAACAACCGAAATAGTTGTGGATCATTCCATAAATAAATATCACAGAAAACATATCCAAACACAATCAAGCACCAAGATTTCCTATGGCCTTAACCTAGTAAAATGAAAGCGAAGTCGGATAACCCTATTACTTAACCTAGCATGCACCTTTTTTTTCATTTTTGAACGAGAGGGTGTCCTAGTGAATAAGTGTGGAAGAGTGAATGGTTGTGGAGAATATGGTGGATATGGGTAAGTTGTAGAAGGAAAGCATGGAAAAAATGAGGATGTGGGTTTAGCACAAAACTCATTCATAGTGTAGGTAGGGACTGTCTCAAGTCTGAAAATGAAGGTGTCCTGCGGCTTTTGTCTTACGAAGTATTTGTTTACTAGGTGAATTTAAAAATTATGAAGCTTGGAAGAAACAAAGGATCGAGTGCAAACTCGAGATTCCTTTGAAAGGGTGGAAGGAGGGAGATGAGGTGGATGTTGTGGAAAGTAGTTCTTGATAGGGTGAATTATCACTGCTCTAAGAAACTCATCGAATTGCTCATCTAGATTGGTCATATCCTCGTTACTATGATAGTCCTCTACATCTTTGAGAAAGTAATCTATCTCATCTTCATCCGTAATATGTGTATCGAGTAGTGTAGGGATGGAAATGTTGGAGTCTGAACTTACAAAGGAAAGAAATTTGGGCATATGATTATCGGGGAGCGTGTTGTTGAAATAATCTCGAGCAAAGCAAAGCTCGATCATGCTAACCTCTCCATCCATAGGCGAATCGGGTAAGCGTGTCTTTGTTTTAAAAACATTGACTTCAATGACAAGATGGCCAAAAGACATGGACATTGAACCATCGCGACAATTAATGGCGCATTGGCGGTTGCCGGGGAAAGGGCGCCCTAAGATGATCGGGACGAGTGGTTAGCGACTTACGTGTCGAGGATGACAAAATCAGCGGATAGTAAAATCCTGAATTTTTACGAGAACATTTTCGGCGACACCCTTAGGATACTTAATAGACCGATCAGCTAATTGCAGCGTCATTTTAGTGGGTTGCATCTCGTCTAGACCTATTTGTCTATACAAATAAAGCGGGAGTAAGTTAGCGCTAGCCCCCAAGTCTAATAACAGCGGCGTCGTCGTATAAGAATCTCCTAAGGTGCATTTATGCGATGGGGCGACCGGGGGTCCTTGTACTTAACAATTCCATTATGTTCAGGATAAAATTGGGGAATTGTTCGTTAAAAGCGTCTTTTGGTATATTGGTCTTACGCCTAGTAGTACACAATTCCTTAAGAAACTTAGGATGGTGTGGTAGCTTTTTTATAGCTTCGAGGAAGGGAAGGTTTATAGTTAGATTCTTGAAAACATCCCTAATCTCCTCATAATTTGTATCCCTAGTTAACACGGCTAATTTTTATGGAAACGGCGGTTTCTGTTTATATTTAGCAATGGTATCACCTGGATGTTTAACCGTGGCTTTCTGTTTCTTAGGTTGTGTTGTAATTGGTACCTCTACAGTGGTAGGCTCTTTAGTTTCTATTTCGGTATCTAGTAAAATAGCAGGTGTAGGCATTTGGTAGGGTAACTATAGGCATAGTTACTTTGTTATCAACCACTCTGCCAGAACGGAGAGTGGTGATGGCCTTTAGCTCACCTACATTTTCATATTCATTACTAGTATTATCGGTTACCTCAAAGGCTGTATTTTTTGTTTTAGTATTAGGTATTGCGTGACCTGGAAACACACCTTTGGGTTGGTCTTTATCTTGAGCCAACTGTTGGGTTAAATTATTAACGGATTGTAGAAGCTGTTGGTTAGATTGAGCCATGGTTTGGAAAAGTTTTTGGCTCACTTGTATGAAGGTGTCAAGACGATCCGGTTGTGTGGGTGTAGTAGTCATGGGTGGTGTGGTGGAACTATTTCCGTGAATTATTTATGGTTGGATTTTGATAGTTATTATTTACCGGAACGATACCTCTATTAGCATTATAATTATTATAACTACCTTGACTTTGTGCTTGACCTTGTCGAGGTTGCACTTGGTTGTTATAATTATTGAAATTCCCCTGACCCTGTCCTTGTCGTAGTGGGGCTTGGTTAAAGCTGTGTGTAGGCCTAACATATTGATTATTGTACCCTTGAGGTGTGACGTGTTGGTTATTTCTCCAACCGAAGTTGGGATTTTGTCTCCAAGGGGCGTTAGGTTCACTATTAATAGAACAAGCCTGTTCATAGGCTATAGGATAGTGGGAGTCGGGATGCTCAGGGCTCCAACAGAAACTACATGGATTTGAATTTACATTCATGACGGGGATAGGCTTTTGTTGAACAGAAATGGCCTCTACCTTTTTAGTGAGTGATTCGATTAGAGTTTTAAGCTTCGAAATGCGTGTTTAATTTCAAACATACCGGTGGCCTTAAGCGTATTTGATGAACTAAGCGGGCGGTGGATATCATCACTACCCCAGTTGTTATTTAAGCTTGGTTTGATCCTCTAAAATTTATAAGCCTCGAGGCTCCTTTGCTTAAGAAACTACCCCCATTCATTATGTCTAGGACTTCTTTATGGTGGTGTAGAAGTCCTTTGAAAAGGCACGAACTAGCGTGTCTTTGCTAAGTTATGATGTGGACACTCTATAAGGAGATCGGTGAAGCGATTCCAAGCCTCGAAAATGATTCATGAGAATTTTGTCGAAAAGAAATGAATCTTGGAAAGCATCTAGATCCGTCTTTAGGGGTGGGTAAAATGTTCCATAAACAATTTGAACAAGTTTAGCCCATGAGTCCCTGAGAATTAGGTGTTTGGGCAAGTTAACCAAGACGCCTTTATCGGCTAAGGTGAAAGGGAATACCGAGTTTAATTTGTTCCACACCAACCGTAAGATGGTGGAATGTTGTTAGGACTTGTTCAATCCTACGCGTGTCTTGATAAGGTTTTTCATGGTCTAATCCATGAAAAGCGGGTAACAAATTAAAAATATTTGGGGGGATTCGGAAATCCCCCACTGGGTCTGCTATAACGATGCAAGATTTGGGGCTATCGCTCAAGGCTTTGTAGAAGTCAGAGAGAGGAGTCTCTTCTTCGTCGGGCTTTGTGTCAGGTGATGTGTGTGAAATAGTAGCTAGAGGTGTAGTGGGTGGTATATTAGATAGACTTGTTTGTTGATGTTGTTGTGTAATTACGTTCTGTGTTTTTGTTCGGCCAGACCTTAATCTCATACAAGGCTAAAACCAAACTTAGCTAAACACATCAACACTCCAAACAATTCTGATATACTAGTATAAAACTCTAACAGGAGATGCGAGGTGTGGAAGAAAGGAATACCTGATTCGTCCTTGCTTCGGCTTATGAATAGCGTCTTGTTTGGCGTGTTTAGTGTATATAACGAGGTTAGAACACCTGAAAATTTTGAAAAATCAAAGTTCGAGTCAAAGCGTAGAATTTCGGAAAAATTAACAAAGGGCATGGAGTGCTTCGCATAGAGAGCGTGATGGGTGCGCTCGGGTAATTTTCAAATTACAATGTTTTTTTTAGGGGTCCACGCTCGTGGTGGGGGCGAATTCGCTTCGGGCTATAGGTAGTGCGCTCCTTACGGCGAAGGCGGCCTTCGGTGTAATTTCTCGCTGAAATTTTTCAAGCGATGAAGCGGAAAGCCACGGTATGAATCAAACACGGGTGGGTGGGTGAAATGGGACTTTTAAGAAAAGTACTTACACTACGAAAACAATGCGAAAGTGCAACTAAGATGGCAGCGGCGCCATTTGATAAAACATAAAATGAATAGTTTTACCTACGAAATAAAGCGATGAAACTCTAAACGTAAGTAAAACTAAATGCTAGCTTATGATGCCTAATTTATCAAAGATTTCTACTCTCAATCCTATGAGATATAGTGGAGTAGAGTGATTCGTTCCACTCCTAGTCCTTCTGCATGCTGTGTTATCACGTGTAATTACTCTACTTAAGGTCTAATGAGAGATTTACGGAAAGGCAACTAGACTACGATGCAACTACCCACAAGATGCAACTAGTCGGTTATCAAAATAACTAAGGGAATGCTACGTTTTTTCGATGATAAGGAGTTAGAGGGGGATTGATTCCACCTTAACTCGACTTAATCCTATTAACGACGAATCATCGTAATCGAATTGAAGCGCCCATGAGAACAATTTGGTTCTTCCTAATCCCTAATTACACATGATATTCCTACCAATTCATAACTAGCATGTGAGCGATTAAACCCATTCTCATGGTGAACTAATCGTTTCTAGAGTGGAAAGGAAATTACAACGATTCTAACGATAGTCGGAATCAAGCTTTCATCAAGGCTTCTCAACCCCTCTAATGGAGGTTTAGCGAGAATCATTACTGTAATCATTTTCGATTATAGTTAAACTAAACATGATATAAAGAATTGAAATTTACTAATCTAAATTAAACAATAATTAAAATCTAATTAATAACTAAGAATTGAATAACAAGTAGTAAATGAATCGGATCTAACACAAATGTAAATGACAAGAATCGAAATTTAACAACTAGCTATTTTATTAATCAAACTAATTAAGAGTAATGATTCTAATAGTTTAATCTAAAACAAGAATTGGATTTGAAATTAAACTTAATTAAAACAATTAAATCTAGATCCGGAAGCTATTCTAATGGCTACTTTCTATTCTAAGCTCCTTTATTTTCTAACCTAAAAAAATCTACTATTCTCTACTAAAAATCTACCATTAACAAAGAGCTAAGCTTTTGTTTTTATACTTTCAGATCAAAAATCGTGCATGGGCTTGGAGCCATGTTTTGGGGCGTTCTGAGAATCGGGCCCAAAACCCAATTCTTTTCTTGAATCAAAAAGGCTTCTTCACCAGCTGTAGTTGGCTTCAACAGATTTTTCGTCCAGTTCTGCTCCTCTGATTAGATCACGGCTTAGACCATTGGAAAGCTCTTTCCGATCCGGTCGTTTTGACATAAGGTAGGCCCGTTCGAAAGGTCCGAGTCCAAAGATATGGCCTAGATTAGTTAGCCTCCGGAAGTTCGATAAATAAACTTTGTGTCTTTGATTTATTGATTCTTAGTTATTAATTAGATTCCATTATTGTTTTTAAGCGTCGACTTTTCAGACTTTTGACCGGGCTTTAGAAAGGAAACTTTGTCCTCTTGAATCTTGGCCTTTAATCACGGAACTCCTTAGTAACCGAACCTTTGCTCCTTTATCTCGCTAAAATTGGCACATTTCTGCACATAATGGACTTTGAAGCCCTCGAAATACATAAAAGCACGTACTAATCGGTGTTAACTCTTAATTATTACTCACATAATTGGTCTAAAAGTATGTCTGTTACAGGGTTAAAACTACAGTTTTGGGCTCTTATCATCAAGGTCCAAGATTTTTACTATCCAGTTGATTTTGTAATTTTAGATACTGAAGTGGTTTGTGACTCCATTCCTATTATCTTGGGACGTCCTTTTCTTGCAACTGCTAACGCTCTCATCAATTGTCGGGATGGTTTAATGACATTGTCTTTCGGAAACCTTTCTGTCAAACTCAACGTATTCAAATTAATGAAACAATTTCCCAATCCTATAATGGAGGGCGAGATTAGTTTGGTTGATAATCTGGAACATGATTATTTCACAAACTCTTTTCCCCCAGACGAGATACACCAATTTCTTTCTTTTGATAATCTTGAGTTTGATGATGACTCGTACATAAAGGATGTCCACACATTATTAGATTCGGTACCACTATTCGATCCTACTGTTGGGTTGCAAACTGATTTAGAAGAACCGGATTCACTCTTTTCCATTGAAGAGATGATCCCTCACGAATCCTTGATCCCCAATCCTCCAACTCTGGATTTAAAACCTCTACCCTCGATTTGAAATACGTGCATCTCGATCTCGATGGTAGTCACCCTATAATAATTTCTGCTCACTTAACTACCGATGAAGAGGCACGTTTGATTCATGTCATTCGTGAACACCGCTCCGCTATCGGATGGTCCTTGGATGATATCAAGGGAATAGACCCTAGCATATGCACGCATCGCATACATCTCTATGACGGCACAAAGACATCGCGAGAACCACAATGCCGCCTTCATCCCACCATGAAGGAAGTGGTGAGAGAGGAAGTTTTACATTTACTTGATGCAGGTATCATATACCCTATTTCTTATAGTGATTGGGTTAGTCTTGTTCACGTTGTTCCCAAAAAGTCCGGCATTCAAGTTGTACAAAATGAAAATGGTGAGTGCATCTCCACTCGCATTCCATTAAAATGGAGAATTTGCATTGACTATCGCAAACTTAATGCCAGAACACGTAAAGATCACTTCCCTCTCCCATTCATTGACCCGGATGCTAGAAGCGTTTAGCGGTCATGCTTATTCTTGTTTTTCTTGATGGCTATTCGGATACTTCTAAATTGTCATCGATCCCGCCGATCAAGAAAAGACAACTTTCACATGTCCCTTTGGAACCTTTGCATACAGACGAATGCCTTTTGGTCTTTGTAATTCCCCAGGCACCTTCCAAAGCTGCATGCTTCACATTTTCAGTGATATGGTGGAACGTTATATGGAAGTCTTTATGGACGATTTTTCCATCTACGGAAATTCCTTTGATGACTGCCTATCCAACCTTTCTAAAGTATTAACGCGTTGCGAAGAGAAAAATCTAGTACTCAATTGGGATAAGTGTCATTTCATGGTTATTAAAGGACTTGTTCTAGGTCATATTGTTTCGAAAGACGGGATAGAGGTTGATAAAGCTAAAATTGTTAAAATTTCTTTGCTACCTTTCCCGTCGCGATTCGTGATATCCGTGCCTTTTAGGCCACTGGGTTTTCTGAGGAGATTCATTCAGTATTATTCTAAAGTTGCTCGACCTTTAACCAATCTCTTGCTTAATGATGCAGTATTCGACTTCAATTTCAATTGCTTCTCCAATATAAAGTCTCGCCCATTAACGTAGTCTTTAGGAGACCAATACTCACTTTCTTGATTAAATTCCCCCCATAGTGGACCCTTATTTTTCTCATTGGCCATAAACCCTTACCTTTAAAAATGTCACTAAAGACAAACAAACAAGAAACATGAAAATACATTAATATTTGCATAATTGAAATCAAAATCAACTAAGAAATTTAATTTAGCACGCAACTAACCCATTTTGCATTAACAGAATTAATTGAAATTAATTGACAGTTCAATAAAATTACAAGTACATGAAAATACATTAACATCTATATAATTGAAATTAAAATCAATAGATAAATTCACTCAAAACAATCAAACGATTTATAAAAAAATGATGACATAATGCTAAGCAATTGAATTCGAAATTTAATTTTGCGTGAAACCCATTTTGCATAAACACAATTAATTCAAATTAAATTCAATAAACTTACAATGCTTTTCCAAAAGTGGTAAATCCAGCTGACACTTCTTTTGTTTATGGGGGAGAATAATAATGACCATCAACTACTGAAGAATCCACATCGATGAAATTTTCTAGGGGTGTGGTGCTGCATGACCACGTCTCGGTTTTTGTTGTTTATGACAAGGATGCATGATCGAAAATAATAATAGAAAATATAGTTTAATTTCATTTAAGAGATAAAAAATGGTGGAGACAAGAAGCTAGGGCTTTCTCCCGCCGAAAGAGAGAGAAAGATAGTGAGAGGAGTGATTTTTCCCGATAATAATCTCATTTTTTTTTGTTTTGGTCAACGGTAGAGATTAGATCATCTAATTTATTTTAAATTGACGGTCGAGATTAGATCTAACCATTTTGGTAGTCTTCCACACGTGGACTAGTGTTGAAGAATATGCTTAATTAAACTCTGATAGTGTATACACGTGGAAGGGCAAAAAAGGCATCAAATTATTTTTTTTTCTGTTCGGTGACCAACAAAAATGAGCAGTAGGGGGATATCAAATGAATTTGAAAACAGGGGGGGTATCTCAGAAAAAAAAATGCAAAACAGGGGGGGGTATCTCAAATTAACCCAATTAATAAACCCAATCAATACTGATCAATATCCCAATTTAATTATATAATAAAAGCACACCAAATTAAATTATCACTCAAAAGCACCACAAAGTCAAAATAGTTTGACTGAGAAAGAAAATTTTAACAAACAATCCAGAATTGAAAAATTCTAGTTGTGGGCAGAAGGAGATGAAGGAGGGCCATGTTGATGACGAGAAAAAGGAGTAGGTGGAATCAAACCAGTCACAAGATGGTGAAATTAATCAACATGCTCAATGACTTGCAGTTGAAGCTCACCTTGATTCTCGAAAATCGCCATTTGATTCTTGAAAATGAGGGCGTGATTTGCCAAGAACTGGGAGTGGGTTTGCAAGAACTCTGCTTGCTCCTAGTCATATACCATATGTCGTGCTTGTAATTCCAGCAAATTTCCGTTGATGACGTGCATGTAGTGCCCTCAGGCCTTGGTGAAGAAATCGAATACCCTCCAAAGGATTAACTATGTTAGCCAGGGCATCCACAGTGAAGAAATTTATAGAGGAGGGAGATTGGTTGTCTTGTTCATCGTCCAAGTTCAGTGCAACAGTTGGAGTCCACAAACCGTCCATGCAATTTGAGTTAATTGATAAATTGTCAGCCATTTTAAGAGAGATCTTAGGATAGATAGTTTGAAAATCCCAACGCAACATGATTTGTGTCACTAAGGTAGGCAAAGGGGTTGACTTTTTCCTGACACTTGTAATCGAATTCTAGAGATACTGGACTATGCAAAAATCATCCCTTTTAGTCTGCATCACCCAGAGTAGGTGGAGAAGGGGTTTGGTCACTACAGATGCTTTTGAGGTGCAACTACACTGTGTGCCAACCAGTGGATTATAGTGAGTTGGTTTCGTTGTAAGGAACGCTAATGAACAATATGGGATTTGGGGTGGAATTCGCCATAAAGAACAGTTGCAAGCATTAGTTGTTGGACGGTGTCGAATGAGGATTCCTGAAGATGCACCTCAGGATTCGTCATGGGAATTTGAACAATCTCGGAGATGATTTCAAAAATCAATTCACATTGGCGTCCATTGGCCCGGAAGAAGAATTTACCATTGTTGACTTCACTATGTTTGTACGTAGAACATCATAACTAATTCTCGCGAGTATTTGCCCTACAAATGATGTAAAAGAGGTAGCCAATCTCTATGGGTGATTTCAGTATAAAAAAAGGATGAAATATGCCTTCATTAAAATTTTGTAAAAATTCTTGCTCGGGCACTATGGTTCACTTATGAGCCATTGAATTTGGAAAAGATGGAATGATGGAGTGAAATGAGGATGGCTGTAAGAAAGAGTCTTGCAGTCAAGATATAAGTAGACATGGATCTGAATATGAGTGAATGGAAGATTCAGAATATGTGTGGAAGCTAGGACAAAATAAAAAGCATAAGAGACGACACGTGCTTTTGTCTGATCACTATTACATGTCGCACACATGAAAAGTGAGTATTTTTCAAAGTAGGTCTTTTATCGTGAGATTCCTAAGTCGAAGAACGAGTTGTTCAAAAAGATTAGAAAATACGAATGAAGATTTCACAGGGAAGTTTGACCAATACGTATATTCTACATTGTAGTCTAGAAAAAAAAAAAGGTCTTTTAAAGTCAGATACCTAAGACTGTGATTGATGCTTAATTTGTAAAGATTAGAAAATATGGAAGAAGGTTTCATAGAGTAGTTAGACCAACACATATATTCTGAAAATATGTAACAAACTCCAAAAGTGGAAGCTTTTTAGAGTTGAAAGAGTAGCGTGCGCTACTAAATTGGTGGCTCGCTCGACTTGAATTGAGTATAATATTTTAATTTTGTTGTGTTTATTGAGTTTTTTTTTTTTTTTTTTTTTTTTTATGATTTTTAATGATGTTTTTTGTTGGTTTATGATAAGCACGTAAACGTTACATATATACGCCAAAATGTATATTTGTTAGTCTATTTATTTTATTTGTTTGATTTAGTTAGTGTGATTCTGTAGGAAATTGGTATTGTGCACAAAATATTGACTAGGTTGTGGTTTCAAGCTAATTGGAGATTATGTAAAAGTGGTCGTGCGCTAGAGAAACAAATATTTGATAGAGGCTTCTCATTAGTCTTGCAACAGGACATAGAAAGTGACCGGGTTATTGGTGGCAGCACATGGCAACAAGCACAAGTGCTGGTCTGAAGTAGTTAAGACTTGGTCTGTGTAATTCACAAAGGAGTTTTGGGCTAAACTGCTGAAGTTAAATGATATATGGGCCTAGGTTGAGTTGGCCCAAGAACTAGGACCAGACCATTTAGGTTAAAGTCTAATAAAGAAGGTGATAGTGGACTGAACTATATGGAAGCCCATGTGCTGAATTCTTAGCACTTCATAGACCGGACCAGATCATGTCCACAATTAAAAGCCCACACCCACCAAGCCATTTGTTCCTTGTATGTAACTACTGGACTACCCAATCACCACCTTCTATTCTTTTTCACTCACGAATAGAAACCCAACATAATCGAAAGAAACCCCGCCACTCCTATTTCCAATCAAATTGATAGACTTTGAAACTCTGGTGGCCGAATTAAAAACTTATAATTTCATTCCCAATCAAACACTGTCCTAACCAAACCTATATATATACCAGAGAAACATAAAGGAAATGCCCTCTTTTGCAAGCAGAAAATCAGATCTTGGGGAGGCAGAAACTTGAGTTAGCGCCGGCGGAATTGAAACTTGGGCAAACCGAGTTGGGAGAAGACGACACCACTGCTGGACTACGGTTTTGCGATAATTATCTCTTCTTTTAACTTCGTTTTTCCCTTCATTGATATTGTTATGTGTAACTAAACCAAAGTCTAGGGCTTAGATGAATCCCTATACTACTGTTTGTGTATTGGGATTAAATTTAATGATTACCAGTTAGTTCAAAATCGTTTTATTTTTCTAATTTCATAAATTAATAGTAAACTTATATCCTTCATATAGTATGTCAGACATGTGATATAGTTTGATATTCGTTGTTATTAGTTAATTAAGCTTGTGTTGACTGTTGATGTCAAGTTTAGATATTCTTCGTGCCGTAAAAAGACGAGTAATCTTTTAAGCTTGATCATTAGTGCTGCTGAACTCTTAGAGGATTCATGTTTAGTTAAGATTTATCACGATCATATCTCCGAGAAAGCAGTTGATTCTCATCGATAATGCTACTCGTATAAATTTGGAACATTGAATTTGATTCTAAATATACAAACAGAAGTTTAAGGTGGATTCGATAGTCTTAGAATTCTCTTCTCTTGGTAAAACTCAATTGTTTAATTTATTATTTTCGTAAACGTAGTTAAATTAATTAGTTTTAGTTAATAGTAATTCTAAATTTCTATAAAACAACATTGTCGAATTAGGTTAGGTAATATTTTAGTATTCAATTGTCCCTAAGTAGCAATTTCTGTGGGATCGACTCGTTCGCCGCAACTATTTTCAACGATAGTTGTGCGCTTGCAGTTTAATTATAGGGTTTAATTAGTCTATTTATTTAAGTCAGTTAAATTCCTATCAGTTTATGATAACTGAAAAATCAAACTAATACACATAATAATATAAACATAGATAACTTCTCAAATTAATTCGTAACACGTACAAATTTTTGAAAATTTATTAAACACACCACATTTATTGACAAAAAACAACAAAAAGAACAAAAGAACAAAAATTTACATAGATCTAGATATTAGTTATGACTAGATGCTAGAACAATAAAATGACACAAATAAAAAACGTTAACATGAAGCACAAGTAATATTAGAATGTGGAAATATGATATGTCAGAGAAGGTGAGAAGAGGACCTAAGTTAAGTATGGTGGAAGATCATGTATTGGGTTTTTTAGACTTTGGTCCTACGCATAGTTGGTTTATTAGACTTTGGTCCAGAAAAGCTTGACTATTAGGGTTTAGTCCTAGTTATGTCAGTTGACTATCAGTCAACTCAGTTGACTGTTAGTCAACATGGTCAACTGCTTACATTCGACTAAGTTGACTGATAGTTAACAAACAGAACTAGGATTAAACCCTAATATTCAAGCTTTTATTGATTAAAGTCTAATAAACCAACTATGCGTAGGACTAAAGTCTAAAAAACTGTTTATTCAAGCTCCGACTAAACATTGAGTGCTAGTTCAAGTAGCAAAGAAACTCAGACTATTTATGGAAGCCTCTGCAAGATGGTAGAATAAAAGCAAACACATACGCGTCCTTGAATAGTAAAGGCCCAGGACACGGTGGGGTGATGAGAAACTCTCAGGGTAGAGTTTTAGCTTGCTTCAGTGAGAATGTTGGGCTCAAATCGGTGATCTTCCAGGAATTAAAAGCAATAGAGATTTTCCTAGGCAGATGCATTTGAGAAGGATTCAATGAAGTTGAGCTCGAATGAAATTCTTTGAGAGCTATAAACGCAATTAACAAGTTAGAGAAGCCTCCTTGCTATTGCTTAGATGTTCTTGCTTCCATTGAATTAAAGAAGTCTAAATTTTGATTCATTTCCTTTACTCATGTATTTCGAGAGGTTAATAGAGTTGCATATTATTTAGCTACTCTAGTGCAGAAAGATAGTATTTGTACTGTTCACTTTGGCCCTCCTCTAGATAGAGAATTACAAGTCTATGTAAATGAGGATGCTAGTGGGCAAGTTTATGTAAGAAGACATTGAATTTTAATATAGGTGAGGGTCTGCCTAACCCTAGCTTATTTGTGGAAAAAAAAAAAGTCTAAAAAACCCTCATATATTTATAGGAAGGAAATATAGCCGTTTGGGCACGACCGTTGGACCGTTGCATGTGGGGGAAGAAAATGACGCGTGTAGGGCCGTGTGGGTGTAAACAGGGTTGCGCACACGTGATTTGTAGCGGGCCCAAATCTTGACCCGAGCCCAAAACAAACTAGAAAATGACCATCATGTCCTGGATTCCTTGAAACGCGTAAAACGCAGATTCCCACTTCGTTTGCACTCCAAATTTGACAAATGAGCTACCAAAATGTTCAACATGAAAAATTCTATCCAACGGTATGTGGCATGCTTAATTTCAAACTTTTTTACAAAAAAGGTCGGGGAAGAACGTTACAAGCGGGAGGGTTTTTTTTTTTTAAATTTTTTAATTTTTATGTATCTATACAAGGGAAGATTAACATGTTAACATCACTGTGATGGCTATAGAACTCAATTTCAATCGAGATGATCCTAGGCAACTTTCATGTCGGCTTGTGAGTGATCCCAATCCAGTCAGACTGTGGTTTCACCTTTATGTTTTGGAGGTTTTACTGCTCGGGACAATACCATCCTAGACCTTGCGAGGAACGCGACGGACTAAGCTACCCTTATTACATATGGCTTATCCTTCAAACTGCCTCTAGAATAATGAAAATTGCGTACTTTTAGGGGTTGACCTAGGTGGAATCCATTGTCTGTGTTCCTAGTAGGTGACATATGCTGTCCTCCATGAAATCTTTTTGTGTATGCAGCGAGGTGATCAATTGAAAAAATGACACGAGTATATATGTGGTGAGTCTTTTAGAGTAAGATTTTCAAGACTAGTCCCATCCTGTGGGAGGAACTACGTGGCGAACTCGATCTCGCTCTGTTGTGTCAAACAAGTGTACACCATGTAAGCAGAAACTTCTGCAAGCGGTTGAAGACCGGGGCAGGTAGGTGTTTGACAATGCATACACCACCCTATTCTTTTCACACGTCATTTACGAGCAAAAGAATTACGACCTTGACCTATCCGAGATGGGTGAGACTTACACTAAATGATGAGTTGAACGTTGGTAGGAAGAGAGTAGAGAATGAAGGAGGTGAAATTTTAGGCACCCTTCGTGTGCCAGAAGTTTAGCTTGCTCGATTATCAGAAGACATTTATACTCAGTTATGAAATAGAGTTTTTATGGACTAAGGTTCCAGCACTTGCAACCACACACTCCAAGATAATATTGATAGAAGAAAAGAAATGAGGCCTGGGTACCAAAATGGTGCACACCCTTTATATGAGAAATGAATGGAGTACACCAAGTGAAATGTCTAATTAATCTTTGTAGACATGATCCTGTAGAAGTGTTTTTTCTACAGCTGGAGAACGTAACTCGTGAAAATATTTGAGGCATTGACCATTGACTTGAAATTCGTTGCCATCCCTTGGATTTTTCAAGGAGATTTCCCTGTAAGGGGTGACAATGGTGACAATAAAATGACCAAACCATTTGTATTTAAGTTTTCCAGGAAAAAGATGTAATATTGTGTTGTAAAGCAAAACCTTTTGACCAATTTGAAAATCCTTCTGTAATATATTTTTTTTTTGGAAATATTTATAGGGTTAAGGGCAGTCCCACACCAGTTACATCGAAGGACCCTAGCCCGAAGACTTACATTGCCTAAAGACTTATTAACCCCGGAGGGACACTAGCCTGAATGCTTACATTGCCCAAAGACTCATCAATCGAAGGGAACCTAGCCCGAAGGCTCTCGCCGATGTGCTATTTTGAGTATACCCAACCGCCTCCATCTTGTCCATGAGGGCTTGCTTTTGCTCCTTGGTCCACCTATCATAGCAGGACCCTTATCACTAGCCCGGAGGCTCATTTGGCCCTAAGGCCCATCACATAATTACACAAGGAAGAAATCCCAATCAACACTTTGTGGGATTCGAACTTGCAACCTCTCCCATGACGAGAGGGGTACACAACCAATTGAGCTAGAAGCTTTTATGTACTTACATGTTTGTCATACATTATTTTCATGTTAGCTTTATAGGTTTTCGAGAGATCATTAACATCATCCCGAATTTTCTCAAGCTCATTTAATTACAATTTGCACTTCTTGCCTGCTGAAGTTGTGGTTATGGTAAGTATTCAAAGATTAGTTTGATAAGGTTCACCATGGATTTTTAAAGATGGATTGATGGGAGTTTATGAAGAGGGGAAGGTAGTATCCTTAAAGTTCATGACTTGTTTTTTGAATGAAACAACCTTGTATTAAAACTTGACAAATATTGAATGAAAATTTGGATTGATGAATGAAACTTGTATTGAAGATTGAAAGACAAACTTGAATGTAAATTTGTATTGAAACAACTTGTATTGAAGATTGAAGAACAAACTTGAAATGAAAAGTTGAAATGAAGAACAAAGAGTAAACAAGAAATAAAAACTTGAAAATATAAAGGACTTGAAATAAAAATCTATTCTACTCTTACATGACCATAGATTAGGTGTAGGTGCCTTCTCTCCTCCTACTTTTTGGCATTTATACTACACCTTTTGCCAAAGACTGATTTGGCCTCTCCCTCTACAATCAAGACACCTCACTATGTTGCTTTATGCTTTTCCTTTTGCTTTTTCATATTTTCTTGAGCAAGCTAGGTTTTTGAGCAAGTCTTCTTTTGTAGCAAGGCCATCCATCTCTAGTCTTCTGAGTTAAGGATGCGACTTTCAGTTCTTTGGTTTTGAGTCCTTGACCTTTGACTTTAACTTTGACTTTTTAGTACTTTTTCATAGCAGCTTCGAGTCTTCATAATAAGCGTTAATAAGGCTCCTTTTGGCACTAAAATACAACTTTTATGATAAGTGGTCTGAAATGCTCTGTAACCTAAAAAAGACAATAAAAGCTATGAGTTGTCTTTTCATTATGTGTAAAAATGGCTATAATACAGTAATTTAAAGGTAATAAAACACACATTTGGGAGTTGATCACCACCCAAAAATAGCATTTTGCTTGTCCTCAAGCAAGGATGAGAGAGAAGACTAAGATCACAAATGAGTGATTTATTATTTATTATACTAATCTCGTTTTGCAGAGTGCGATTACATGGACCATATGCAATAAGGCCTTAAACCACTAGGAGTTCCCTAGTGGACGAGCTTATCCCTCATAAGAGTTTTCTAGATAAGGTACTCAAAAACTTTTTCTATTTAGTACAAAGGGTCTTGTATCTTTATTTATTCTCAAAAGTCTATACATCTAATTAGCGAGGAATAAGGACAAACTCCTTTGAACTTAGAATAACTTATGTACAGTAATTAAATCATCTAAAGATAAATTTGCAAACATGAGCAATAAAATGCAAAAGTAGAGTCATTTCCAAAACTTTTGGAGAGCACCCTTAAGGTGGGTTCTCACAGGGATGTGTTAAAACACAAACTCTTTGATAGATTCACTCAAGTTTCATTCTCTCAAATGTAGCGGACATTTATATTCCTCACATGCACGCATGATGTCCAAAGGAAACCATGGTCGATTGATCACACTTGCCACTTACTATCATACCATCCTATTCCTAATCGAGCTAGAGGTCTTTTATTAGGAGTTACGGGGATAGGAAAAAGGAAGGGAAAAACAAAATCTGATAAGTTGCGAAATTGGGTCTTCAAAATACTTGTAACTAGAGAAGAACCTCGTTTTGTTCGTTGCTTCCAAATTATGATGCATTCTTTAGGCCTTTGGCTTTGTGACTCCATACAATTTTGATTTTTGGAGTTCTAACCTTGTTTTTGTTTCTTTTTGCTTTTGTTTATTTTGATATCAACTAATTTTGATTTTGAACTTTTGGGAGATTTGATTTCTGACTCATTTGATTTTTTTTGGAGCTAGTTTTGGTTTTTGTACAAGGTCTTCTCTTCTCTTTTTCTAATATCCATCCAATTCTCAACTTGTCAGCTGGGTAAGCTTTTTATTATGTGTTATAATGGGTCAGGAATTGATGGTGAAGAATAAAAATGCTTTTAGAAAATTGTGAAGGCTCAAAATGGGTAACTAGAAGAAAACTATCTTTTTGGGGTTTTAACGTTTATTTAGCTATATCGATTCCAAAAAGGGCCTAAATTCTCTCATAGGATATGTCGTGGTGATCAAGCTGGCAAATGGACGTGTGGTCTTTCTATCTGTACATCCTTTGTGTCATTATTCAATAATCATTCATATGAGGCTTTTGGCTAGATTCTCACAGGATATGAAACTTAATTGTTCTAACCTTGGTCTCGAAAAATCACTGCTATATACAATCAAATACTTATGCATGCCATTTATGAAAAGATGCAGAAACTATTGTATGTATATCAGTTTAAGTTCGAAGAACGAATCCTTACTATGTTGCTATAATGAAACTTCTAGACTATTTATTCATCATAGAAAGGGAAACAAGACTTTTAGTACTAAAAACACACACACACACACACACACACCTTGTTTGAATTTTTTTTATAAGAAATGAAGAAATATACTACTATAACTATATACTATCTATATAAGAAATGTATATTTTTTGCAAAATGTTGCTATACCACCCCCAAATAGAAATATGCTTTGTTCTCAAAGTATGAAGAGATAAGAAAAGAGATTACCATAGAAACATGAGCAAAAACGACGATACACATATACTCTATTATTCGTGATGAAAATATACCACCCCCAAATAAGTTTGGGGCGTGGGTTGTTTGATATAGAACGACAAATACATGGTTTATTGTACTAGAGATTTATGTAATTATTCTACTATGAAATTTTTGGGTTTTTGTATTTTTGAAAACATAAGTAATGCAGAAAATAAAAGTGGAAAATTTTGGCATGATGCATTTGTATTACCTTTTATTCATATACCAAATTCCATAGATAAAAATTATACATAAGTGCGAAAAGAAAAGAAAACAAAATAAACCTAAACATACAACTATACGGACACTATGGAGCTGCCTTGTCAGAATCCGTGCGTGACTCGTCATGACGTCGAGAAGATCTTTCTCCTCGGTGATGTCGAGTCCTAAAGTGTTTATCACAATACAGGAGCGCATCTCTAATGTTGTGCAGTGTCCTTGTGACATTGTGCTTAAAACATTGCTGCTCCTGCTGGAAATACTACTGCTCCTCTCTGAGTTGTTGAGCCGCTATAATAACTCGCTATCCTTGCTTGAGTTGGTGGACGTGCTGGTGCAGAATCCTCTGGCCCTCATGGAGGAAATGAATTCCATCCATGGGTTGAGTGAACTGGAGAGTGGCACCTTCAGTGAAGTAGTCCACTGGCTCAGTAGCACGTGCTTGCTCGGTGGCTCTGGTAGCAGGTGGATGCCAGAATTGCTGGACGCAGTGGGAATAGATAGGACCTACGGTAGCGTCCTTGACCTCCACTAGAGCGTTCTGTAGCAACGAAACCCCAGTGTTGCATGATCCTAGTGACCAGCACTGGTAGAGGAGTGGTGGACCTCCTGGGTTTGCAGAGTTGCTCCCAGACGAAGGTGGCGATGTAGAAGCTGTTCTTCTGCTCCTAAAGAATCCATAGGATATGGAGCATTGCCTTACTGATATCAGAAAGCTTGACTGAGCCTATCAAGTTGAAGGTTGTCCATTGAGATACCGTCAACCGATTCCTTCGCAGCGAACTCTGAAACGTGCAGTGTGACGTGGGGTTTTTCCTACCCTCAAGAAGCGTTTCTTCCATCATAACATCAATGGTCTTGTTGTCTAGGGACTGTTCCGTCTGTGTATAGACTTTCAGAGGAATCCCCAGAGCCTCACTCACCACCTCCTTAGTGAGCTCGAACGTGTTGCCTTCCATGACAACCATGACGCGGTCTTCCTCCCCTCGTTGAATGTTGTTGTAAAATGAAAGAGTGAGTGAAGGAGAATAACTTCGCGTCCCATAACAAAACAAGAAACTCCCATCCTCTTCTTCTAATTTCAGTCTTGAAGTGCACTTCAAACAGATCGGAATTGAAGAGGGGTTCAAAATTTTGCTCTGGCACAATTTTTAGGACTCAAGCCATTTTGGGTAGGAGTTAATGAAATAGGGGTGGTTAGTTGAAATGAGGGTTAAAAATGGAGCTTACTGTAAAAATTTTGAGTGGTGGTGTTTAAGGTGGATGGGCGGTCGTCGCGGTGGTAGAGAGAGGACGTGCGCTGGTGTGGTGCGGCTAGGGTTTGGGATTTTTGGGGAAGATGGGTAGGTCGGGTGGTCACGTGGTTTATAAAGGATTTGATGGCACGTGCGAGTGTGAGGCACTTGCCTCTTTAAGTTGTTTAGAATTTGGGCCCAAGTCCAAATGAAATTAGGTAATTCTGATCATGTCCTTAGTGCCTCGACAACTTCAAAAGCAAATCCGCGCTTTGTTACTTGTTCGATTTTGACCCGTTAGATACCAAATCGATCAACGTCACAAATTATACGTAAAGATATCAAGTAAACTCACATCCAATGAAATGAAAAAGAATGAAGGGAAATATATACAAATAAGAAGGAAAATTTTTATTATTATTTAATTATTTATTTTTTTAAAAAAAAATAGGTGGGTTGTTTTAAGTCAGATTCCCAAGACTTTTAGAAGTTTTTGAAAACTTTAGTCAATCCCAACTAGATGGTTGGATTACTCTCTTCAGCTGTGCTCGGTGAGCAGGTGGCTGACACATGAAAACTTTGGTGTTTGATAGTTCGAGCACCAACCTTCTCTCATAGCGCGTCTCTTACGTGCGTATAAACTCTTACCCAAATCAGGAATGATTTTTGGTATATGTGTACATATATTCAGTTGCAGTTATCTAAGAAGTGCTTGCACACGATCATTGGAACTAATCAATCTAGTCTTGCTAGGTGGAGGGTTTTTGTTCTTAACAGAAGACATTTTTATAAATTATTTGAAAGTTTTGATAAAGAGAGGTTGAGAAGGGGAATTTTTTTGAGAATTTAAAATACTAAATTTTTTTTATTTGAATTTTTTTGAAAGTTTGTGTAAGGTTGAGTCTTTTAATGTCAGATTCTTGAGACAAATAGAGAGGTGGAGGCAAAAGATAGAATTAAACAGAGAATAGTATCACTTTGGGTTATACTATTTGTTTAATTCTCGTTTGGAGACTCGTTTTTTTTTTTTTTTTTTTTTTTTTTTTTTTAAGCAAAAGATATCTCTACCCATATAGAGGTTTTGACAAGAAGATAAAATTATACGTGAATCTGGTATCATTTTGGTTATTCCGGGGCGTATAATTTTTATTTTTATATCCTTTAGTTTTAAAAACTATGGAGAGATGTCTTTAAGACACTTTAAGACACTTGCACTCAAAAGTCGTGATTTTAAAGGCATTTTTTTGAAAACAAACTATAACAGGTAATCTCAGGCAAATTTCGTGTCGGCTATGGGGTGAACCCAATCTAGACAGATAGAGCTCTAGCTATACGCGAGTTGGGGGATTTACTGCATAAGATATGGAATGTTATGACCTGTGCGAATAGTGTGGTGATATAGGCAACCCTTAATAAGCAAAACTGATCTCATACCGCCCCTATATTGCATTTTTTTAGGTTGGTTTGTGTAGAATCCATTGCCTGTTTTGCTTTTAAAAAATCACATGACTATTGATGTATCGAGAATCTTGCATTAATAGAACAAGAAAAAAACTGGTTTGAAAAAGAAATTGTAAAATAAATAAAAGGAAAATTGTATACTCGCTCCACAGGTTCACACTTACTCAAACGACGATTAAAAAATGTTTTACAAAGAATATGTGAGATATACTTGGACTAAGGCTCCGGCACTTGCAACCACACACTCCAAATGGAGGTTCGGTTACCTTATTGATGTATTCCCTTTAAGAAAAAGATGGAAGGAAAAGGGGAAGGAATATATTGTGGAAAATAGGATTTAATCCTCGTAGACAGGAATACTCATGAAAGAAGTTTTTGTGCTCCAACTTCTTTCACATCACTTGTTGCTTAAAAGGATGTGTTTGTTGGTTTAGGATTTGGGATTGCTTGTCCTGGGAACACACCTTTCTGGGTTCTGTCTTGGGATAACAAGTTTAAAGATTGTTGCATGGATGCTAGGATTTGAGTTTGTTGTTGCATGACCGATAACATTATCTCGGTTGGCTTATCTGTTTGGACACTAGTTGGTGGTGTAACTAGAACTAGGTCTCTTTGGTTATTAATTGGTGGGTTTTGGTAGTTATGGTTAAACTGGGATGGCACCAATGCTCTGTTCTGATTGTTATATGCATTTTGTCTTTGTTTGAATGTATTTGGTGGTTTGATGTGGTTATTGAAACCTGGAGGTGGTTGGGTCTAGCTGTGGATTATTAGTCAATGCAAAAATTAAGGTGTTATCTCCATGGTGCATTTGGTATATTGAAAGCACATACTTCTTATGGTGGAAGTGATACGATGATGTGTTTAGGGACAAGTGGTATCTATATGATTTAAGCTTAAACATAAATTACATGGTGAGGTATTTATGTTCATGACAGGATGAGGAGTTTTGTCTTTTTGTTTGGTTGTGAGGGCATCTATCTTTCTCACTCACAGTGAATCTGGGGGAGGGGATTGAGGAAGGTAGTTGGTCCACCGGAATCTAGTAACTGATTACTCTAAATCCTCGTGGCTATATTTTTATCATTTTCTGGAGGAGCGTGACTACTTTAGGCTCTAGTTGATTGATTTTAATTTGTTTGTTTGGTTGGGCCTCAAGTAACAAGCAACGCGTCGGTTTATCTACATTGGGTAATGACCTCCCAATGGTTGTTATGTGGCTTGGGTTTGGCCTTATGCATGAATTGAAATTACAGTGCGAAAAATTAAATCAACCAATCATGAAAGCATACTTGTAACACTCAAGGTATCCTCTTACATGGGCTTAGAGGAGGGTTAGAGTTTACCTCTCAAGCCATGCTTACACGCTACTTGAGGTGAATGCGACGTTGGTTAGCGCATGATATGAGAATTAGGCCCAACCGTTCAAGCGTTCCCTGTTTTAGGTTACAAAAAAACTTACTTAAAAAGCCCACAGTTCGGGTTTTTAATAATTATACAATTTTGCCTTCAAGGGCCCAAAACATAAAAGTAAAGCTAATACGTACTAATACTAATACTAATAGATTAACTATAGCTAATCATAATTAAAGTATTGATTATCAAGTTGATTCAAAGTGCGCAAGCGTATGATTCACAACTTGTCTCGCACACTTGAACCTCCCAAGGTAATGAAAACTCTAATTATTGGTAAGTTTCATAACTTCAACCAAGTGATCAACTAATTTTAATATAACATAACTAATATTAACTAATATTTTTGATATTTTTTGTTTGTTTGTCTGTTATTTTTGTTTGTTTTTTTTTAATATCACAACAGAGTTCACTGATTTATACTACTGATAAGAGAAATATTTGTGTCTCTATCAAAACAGTAATGAGAAGATTCTTGAACAGTGAATTTAAGGGTGAAAACAATAATCTAAATACTCTCAATATCGTAGAAATAATGAGGAGTAGTCGTGTTCAGTCCACTCTAGTCATACATGATTTGAATGCAAGTCTAGATTAGTCAAATGCTTGAGAGTAAAAATAGTAGATTAGAGATACTAAAACAGTAGATATAATGATGATAAAAAGATATAGAGAAGGTTAATCCGCCATGTGATTCGATTGACTATTAGTTAGTTATCGAATTGCTTGTTTGATCCCTATTGAATACCAAGTCGTCTCGGATCAATGTTTCACTAACTTGAGAGTTTAGCTCCACCACAAATCTCTTTGGTGGTGGCTCTAAACTTTAGTTCTCAGTTATGAGCTTTATCTCTAGACACTCACAATGAAGAACATGACGTTCTTTATGCAAAACAATAATACTAATGGCTAATCATTCTCACATGACTTCATAAACCTCCTCTAATAGAGGTTTAGCCTTGTGTCATCGGAATCATACTAAATAAATAATTAATATAAGACATAATGTAAAAGACGAGAATTGAAATTAATACTAAAGCTTTTACTGAAGAAGGTTTAATGGAAGCTACAATTATAAAACTATTCTAACCCTAATTATAAACTAAAGAAGTAAAAACCTAATTAAAACTAAACTAAACTAATAATAAACTAAGGGGTTGAGAGAAAAGAAGAGATGATAGTGTTTAGCCTTAACCTTCTTTATATAGGAGAGGGTTAGGGTTACATTTTCATGCATGGGTCAAAAAGGGGGACTTTGGGCCTTTACTGTGAGCCCAAAGTCCATTAGGTTAAGTTTAAAAAGGCCACAGCTGTTGGAAATTACTTCCGTACCCTTTTTGCCTACTTTTACAATTCTAATTAGGGCAAGGCTGAGTCCATTGGAAATCTGGTTTCGAGTCGGTTGTTTTGACATAAAATAGGCCCAATTCGATGCCCGAGTCAAAAGATATAGCTTGTTGAAGTTCTATTTACTTTTATATTCTTTTTCTACCCAGATTGACTTTGACTTCCCAGCTTTGACTGGGCTTGAAAAAGTGGTTCCTTTAGTCACCTAATCAACTTCAAGTCCCGAAATGCACAAAAGCACGTAAACAGTACTAACTCTCATTTATTATAAACATAATTGGCCTAAGTAGAACACTATTAAGGGGTTTAAACCACACTTTTGGGTGCTTATTGATAAGAGCCCAAAATTGTAGTTTTAACCCTGTAACAGTTATACTATTAGACCAATTATGTGAGTAATAATTAAGAGTTAACACTGATTACGTGTTTTTATACATTCCAGGCTTCAAAGTCCATTATGTGCAGAAATGTGCCACTTTAGTGAGATAAAGGAGCAAAGGTCGGTTACTAAGGAGTTCCGTGATTAAAGGCCAAGATTCAAGAAGACAAAGCCTTTCTAAAGCCCGGTCAAAAGCTGAAAAATCGATGTGGGTAGAAATAGCACACAAGTCAGCAGAACTTCCGAAGGCCGTATCTTTGAACTCAGACCTCGGAATGGGGCCTACCTTATGTCAAAACGACTGGCTCGGAAAGATATTTCTAATGGTATAAGCCTTGATCCAATCAGAGGATCAAAAGTGGACGAAAAGGCTGTTGAAGCCAACTGCAGCTGAAAAGGCCTTTTTGGACTGAAAGAATTGGGTTTTGGGCCTGATTCTCTGGCCCAAAACATGGCTCCAAGCCCATGCACGATTTTTGGATCTGAAAGTATAAAAACCAAAGCTTCACTCTTTGTTAATGGTAGCTAGTTAGACCTAAAACTATAGATAATTATAGATCTAGTTTTCATGTAATAAAATTAAGTTTAGTTTAAATTCAATTCTTGTTTTAGATTAAACTCTTAGAATCATTATTCTTAATTAGTTTGATTAATAAAATATCTAGTTTGTTAATTTCGATTCTTGTCATTACATTTGTGTAGATCTAAATTCCCTTATTACATAGATAGCTAGACTTAGATTAGTTAGATTATTAATTTAGTATTTGGATCATTGTTTTATTATTCATTAGATTAATAAAATAGTGTTCTCCATAAGTTAGTTTCATTTCCATTAATTGTTTAGTTTCAATTCGTAGATTTAAGTAATTGTCATTATTAGTTTAATTCAATTATTGCATTAGTAGTTTTGAATTGGGTTTAAACAAGCAAAGTTTCAATCTTTCTATCATGTCTTGTTTGAATTCCATTGGGAATGATAGCGTGATGATTCTCGGCTAAACCTCCATTGAGGGGGTTGAGAAGCCTTGATGAAAGCTTGATTCCGATTATCGTAGAGTCGTCGTAATTTCCTTTCCAATCTAGAAACGATTAGTTCACCATGAGAATGGGTTTAATCGTTCACATACTAGTTATGAATTGATAGAAATGCCATGTGTAATTAGGGATTAGGAGTAACCATATTATTCTGCGAAGCAGTTCAATTCGGATTATGACAATTCGTCGTTAGTAGGATTAAGTCGAGTTAAGTTGGAATCAATCCCCCTCTAACTCCTTATCATAGAATCAACGTAGCATTCCCATAGTTATTCTGATAGTCGACTAGTTGCATCTTGTGGGTAGTTGCATCGTAGTCTAGTTGTCATTTCGTAAATCTCTCATTAGACTTTTTAGTTAAGAGTACTTCTACGTAGAGAACACAGCATGCGGAAGGACTAGGAGTGGAACGAATCATTCTACTCCACTATATCTCATAGGATATGAGAGTAGAATCTTTGATAAAATATAGACACGTAAAAAGTTTTAGTTTACTTACGTTTTGAGTTCATCGTTCATTTCGTAGGTAAACTAGTCATTTTAACGTTTATCAAATGGCGCCGCTGCCATCTTAGTTTCACTTTCGCATTGATTTTGTAGTGTAAGTACTTTTCTTAAAGTCCCATTTCACCCACCCACCCTTGTTTGATTCATACCGTGGTTGTTTGAGCGACCCCCCCCATCTTGAGCGACCAGCCCTAAAACACTGGAACTTCCTAAGTGTGGCGCACCAGCCACTAAGCTAAATTTTTTCCGATTTCTGTTTTGATTCGAACTTTGATTTTTCAAGTTTTCGGTGTTCTAACTTGTTATATATCTTGAACATCGTGCGTAAACAAGAGGCTATTCATAAGCCGAAGCAAAAAAAATCTCCTATTAGAGGTTTATACTAGTATATCAGAATTGTTTGGAGTGTTGATATGTTTAGCTAAATTTAGTCTTAGCCTTGTATGAGATTAAGGTCTGGTCGAACAAAAACACAACAACGTCAACAAACGATTCTATCTAGTACACCACCTACTTGTTTTGATTTTGTAGTGTAAGTACTTTTCTTAAAGTCCCATTTCACCCACCCACCCTTGTTTGATTCATAGTGTGGTTGTCCGTTTCAGCGTTGAAAAGTTCAAGAAAAATATACGCGGGCGTGACAGCCCTAACGGCGCACTGGCCCAAAAGCTGGAAAAGCGACCCGCCCTAAAAACACTGGAACTTCAAGTTTCTAAGTGGCGCCCGCCTCTAAGCTAAATTTTTCCGGATTTCTACAGTTTTGATTCGAACTTTGATTTTTCAAGTTTTTCAGTGTTCTAACTTGTTATATACACTGAACACGCGTAAACAAGACATTATTCATAAGCTAAGCAAGGACGCAATCAGGTATTCCTTTCTTCCACACGTCGCATCTCCTATTAGAGGTTTATACTAGTATATCAGAATTGTTTGGAGTGTTGATGTGTTTAGCTAAATTTAGTCTTAGCCTTGTATGAGATTAAGGTCTGGTCGAACAAAAACACAACAACGTCAACAAACGATTCTATCTAGTATACCACCTACTACACCTCTAGCTACCTTTTCACACACACCACCGACATAATGCTTTCGACGAATGAGACTCCTCCTCTCGGACTTTTATAAAGCCTTGGCGATAGCCCCAAATCTTGCATCGTTTAGCAGACCCGATTGGGGATTTCGAATCCCCAAATATTTTAATTTGTTACCCGTTTTTCATGGATTAGACCATGAAAAACCTTATCAGCACATGCGTAGGATTGAACAAGTCCTAACAACATTCCACCATCCTACGGTTGGTGCGGAACAAATTAAACTAAGGGTATTCCCTTTTACCTTAGCCGATAAGGCGGCGTCTTGGTTAACTGCCCAAACACCTAATTCTGTGGACTCGTGGGCTAAACTTGTTCAGCTGTTTATGGAACAATTTTACCCACCCCTAAAGACGGATGAGATGTTTTCCAAGATTCATTTCTTTCGACAAAATCCTCATGAATCATTTTCAGAGGCTTGGAATCGTTTCACCGATCTCCTTATAGAGTGTCCACATCATAACTTAGCGAAAAGACACGTAGTTCGTGCTTTTTCAAAGGACTTCTACACCACCATAAAGAAGTCCTTGACATAATGAATGGGGTAGTTTCTTAAGTAAAGGAGCCTCGGAGGCTTATAAATTTTTAGAGGATCAAACTAAAGCGAAATAACAACCGGGGGGCGATGGCGATATCCCGCTCCGCTAGTTCTTCTAATACTGATTAAGGGCCGGTATGTTTGAAATTAAACACGATCCCAAGCTTAGAACTCTAATCAAATCACTCACTAAAAGGTAGAGGCCATTTATGTTCAACAAAAGCCTATCCCATCATGAATGTAAATTCAAATCCATGTAGTTTACATTTGGAGACTTGAGCATCCCGACTTCCAGCGTCCTATAGCCTATGAACGGGCTTGTTCCATTAATAGTGAACCTAACACCCTTGGAGACAAAATCCCAACCGGTTGGAGAAATAACCAACACGCCACACCTCCAGGGTACAATAATCAATATGTTAGGCAACGCATACGTTTTATCCAAGCTCCACCACGACAAGGGCGTGGTCGGGGTAATTTTAATAATTACAACAACCAAGTGCAACCTCGACAAGGTTAAAGTACAAGGTCAAGGTAGTTATAATAATTATAACGCTAATAGAGGTATCGTTAGGTAAATAATAACTATCAAAATCCGCCCATAAATAATTCCGCGAGATAGTTCGGTCCACACCACCCGTGACTACTACACCCACACAACCGGATCGTCTTGACACCTTCATACAAGTGAGCCAAAAACTTTTCCAAACCATGGCTCAATCTAACCAACGACTTCTACAATCCGTTAATAATTTAAGCCAACGGTTGGCCCAAGATAATCCCAACCCAAAGGTGTGTTTCAGTCACGAAATACCTAATCCTAAAACAACAAACACAGCCTTTGAGGTAACCGATAATACTAGTAATGAATATGAAAATATAGGTGAGTTAAAGGCCATCACCACTTTCCGTTACGCAGAGTGGTTGATAACAAAGTAACTATGCCTATAGTTACCCCACCAAGATAGCCCTACACCGCTATTTTACTAGATACCGAAATAGAAATCAAGAGCCTACCAGCGTAGAGGTACCGGTTACAACACAACCTAAGAAATAGAAAGCCACGATTAAACATCCAGGTGATACCATTGCTAAATATAGACAGAAACCACCATTTCCACAAAAATTAGCCGTGTTAACTAGGGATACTAATTATGAGGAGATTAGGGACGTTTTCAAGAATCTAACTATCTATAAACCTTCCCTTCCTCGAAGCTATTAAAAAGCTACCACACCATGCTAAGTTTCTTAAGGAGTTGTGTACTATTAGGCGTAAGACAAATATACCAAAAGACGCCTTTTTAACAGAACAATTCCCAACTCTATCTAAACATAATGGAATTGTTAAGTACAAGGACCCCGGGTAGATCCCATCAGACAATGCACCTTAGGAGATTCCTATACGACGACCGCGTTATTAGACCTGGGGGCTAGTGTTAACTTACTCCCGTTTTATTTGTATAGACAAATAGGTCTAGACGAGATGCAACCCACTAAAATGACATTGCAATTAGCTGATTGGTCTATTAAGTATCCTAAGGGTGTGGTCAAAAATGTTCTGGTAAAAATTCAGGATTTCTACTATCTGGCTGATTTTGTCATCCTCGATCTGAGAAGTCGTTAACGACTCTGTCCGATCATCTTAAAGTCCTTTCCTGGCAACTGCCAATGCGCTCATTAATTGCCGCGATGGTTCAATATCCATGTCTTTTGGCCATCTTGCTATTGAAGTCAATGTTTTTAAAACAAAGACACAGTTACCCGATTCGTCTGGGCAAGGAGAGGTTAGCATGATCGAGAGTTTTGCTCGAGATTATTTCAACAACACATTCCCTTATAATCATATGCCCAAATTTCTTTCCTTTGGAAGTTCAGACTCCAACATTTTCATCCCTACACTAGTCGATACACATATTACGGATGAGGATGAGATAGATGACTTTCTCAAAGATGTAGAGGACTATCATAGTAACGTGGATATAACCAATCTAGATGAGGAATTCGATGAGTTTCTTAGAGCGGTGATGATTGATTCTACTTTGCACAACATCCACCTTGACTCCCCTCCTTCCACCCTTTCAAAGGAATCTCGAAGTTTGCACTTTCGATCCTTTTTTGTTTCTTACGTGCTTCATAATTTTTTAAATCCACCTAGTAAACAAATGCTTGGAGAAGAACAAAGCATTTGACACCTTCATTTTCAGACTTGAAACAGTTCCTATACACACCATGAATGAGTTTTGTGTTAAACCCACATCCTCATTGTTTACATGCTTTCCTTCTACAACTTATCCATATCCACCATATTCTCCACAACCATTCACTTTTCCACACTTATTTACTAGAACACCCTCGTTCAAAAATGAAAAAGAAGGTGCATGCTAGGTTACGTAATAGGGTTATCGACTTCGCTTTCATTTCACTAGGTTCGTCATAGGAAATCTTGGTGCTTGATTGTGTTTGGATATGTTTTCTGTGATATTTATTTATGGAATGATCCACAACTATTTAGGTTGTTGATATATGATAAACCTGCATGTTCATACATATGTTTAGATAAAGTCTCAGTATTGACTATAAAGCGACTCAACTTTTGTGTTTGGTGCAATTTCTTTCATTTCCATATATTGGTGAGTGCACCATTAAGGTAACCGGCCCTCCCTACGAGTGTGTGGCTGTAAGTACCGGATCCTAAGTCCATGTTTAACATAATTCACATTTTCCACTCTTGCATGTTTTCTCGGATTTTTGAGTCATGTTTCTCTATGGGGTGAATTATGTCTTTCTTGTTTATTGTTTTTCATTATAAAAGTAAAAATATATATATATATATTAAAGAATAAACATAGTAATCTAGGAAGTCTCGGGAATCTGAATTTAAAAGACCCACTGCTAAAAAACAAATTTTCTAAGCTTTGTTTTAAAAAATTTGTTTGGGGGTAGGGTGTTCGTATTTCCGTCCTAGAATGTTTTATGTCCCATTAGAGTTGCTTAGGCTGTTTAATTGTATTTTGATCCTGGTTGACATAATCATGAATTTAGAGTTCAGTCGTTCGCATAACGTACATCATGCACGCACTTCGAGGCGTTTTCCACTATCTTATATGTCATCCACGGTCGAAATAGAGTGTTTTATGGATCATTGGATTGGAAATTCTCTCCTGATCATTTCCATATCTCATTCGCAAAAATCGGACCAGTAACGAAGCGGCAATTTTGATTTGAAGTTTTAGAAAAAAATCGAAAAATTTAAAATTTCGAATTGGGCTTGGGCCCAACCAGCAAGACCCGGACGGCGCCAGCTTACCTTTCCCCAAACAGTCGCGTTCATCTTTCCAAATCGCCATTAACGACCACCAAAGCTCCAAACTTAAAAAAAAAAAAAATAAAAAATTAAAAAGAAACCAAATTAACCCACGCCAACCATCAAGAATCCAATTCAAATCTCCTCTAAAACCAAACCACCACCAAATCCACCAACTTACATCACCAAAAACCCACGAAAATTTACAAATTCAAGCTGTCGCGCCACCACCGCGCCACCACCACTGTTTGCTTTAGTCGGTCGATTCAAATTCCAACACCACATCCCATTTAAACCCCCATCACTACACCTAACCTCCATCACTCACCTTTCACTCCCACGATTCCCACGTTTCGTCTCAATTTCCGATCTTCAGCACCTCGGAGTGCGTCTACATCCCAGAGGAGCGCACTCGAGCCCTGCATTTTTTTCAGAATTTTTGTCGAGGCGACTTTCAGCGCCAAAGTGAAAAGCGCCCGGCGCCAAACAACTGAATTCTAAAACCCGAGCGCGCGCTGGCTTCAAAAAGCGCTCGAGCCCTGACTTCCATGGACCAGAAAAATTCCAGTTTTTCTGCGGGGTGTTCCCGGATCATTCGCAGCTATTTCAGAGCATAATTTTGAGATGACATCTCCTACATTGATAACGGAACAGTCTTTCAAAGATTTGTTCCAAAGCACTACTTAAGGTGCTTGGTTTCGCGAAGCGATCACATACGTAGGCTGGGAACCGCTTATGGTAAGACCTGATGCACTTTATTCTCCAGCACTAGCATCTTATTTTTACGATAACTGCATTTTCTTTGAGAGACCAGATGGAGAACAACTGTTCTCCATCAACATCGATAATGGACCAATGGAAATTACCAGGTTCTTGCTAGCATTTGTGCTTGGACTTGCTATGCCCGCTGAAATACAAGACCCATGGTGTTATTGGGTAGATAATATGTATGTCTACACTTATGAGTTTTGCATGAGTCGTGTATGGCGCAGGCATTTTCGTATCGAGGACCAAGGGGAATATAGCGTTGCCTTTGGTAGCTTTGTCCATGAACATAGGAACTGTTATGTTTTGGATCATGCTAAACATTTTAGGGAATGGCGTTTTTCTTACGTGAATGATGCCACTTGCGGCGTCTTCCTTGCTTTAGCCACGCGGGGGCGTATGTGTCATGACCTTCCCGAACCTTGATGTCTAGTTTAGGTCGATCCCATAGCATGAGGCATAAGTTCCTTCTTATGCCTGTTCTAATTTCCGTATTATGCTATGTTTCTTTCTTGTTTTTGTACACATTTCACGGATTGGATTCACGATTCGACACTCTAAGACCCACAAATAGTATTATTCGATCTTTCCGTTGCAATGACTTGGTAAGGGTGGAGGATACAACCTCATCGAGGTTGCACCATACACCCGTCGGACTAAGTGGCTCTTAATAGGTTAGCAATAATAGATGATAAATGGCGGGAAGCCCTGGGCAAATTATCATGGCATGGCAGACGCGAAGGAACCTCACTTCTTTATTTAAGAAGAGGATGAGGAAGATGATGAGTAATCACGGGGAGATAAGGTCAGTTTTAATTCTAGTTAGTGTTTGCTTATGTCCCAAGCAATTTCATTCTTGTTAACCCCATAATGGGTAGAACTTCGTGATATAGAGTTCGTCGGTTTTATTTCCTATATTAGTACATTCTAACTTTGTTTTGCAGATGTTCCTAAATTTCGCGGCGTTTCAATGGTATTTTTCCTACCCTCTTTATTTAAAATACTTTGAGGACAAAGCATGCTTCTTGTTTGGGGGGGGGGGCATAGAAACACGTGTAATTAAGGCATCTGTTAGAATATAGATATGTATAATATGCATTTGTTTTCTAGTCAAAATTTCAAAAATTCAAAAATATAAATAAATAAGTTCATGCTATACACTTAGGAATATTGGTATTGTTTTCCTTCTCTATGCTCTTAATAATCTAGAAGTCTCACGTAGATTTTGCATTATAATAATTTTTAGAAACTTAGGTTAATATATAGGTAATAATCTTTGCATCTATCTATAAATATATTACATGAGTATCGATGATTGTTAGCAGTAAGTTTCTGAAATCTAGGCTAGAGTACTTATTCTACAAATCCTGTGAGAATATAGCCTAAAGCCTTATATGAGCGAAATATTTGAGAAATGACACAAGGGAGAAGTAAAATCCGGATAGAGAAATCACACGTCCACTTGCTTGATCACTAAACCATATCCTAAGCGAGAATTTTGGCTCTCTTTTGATCGATATAGCCAAAAATTCAAACCTATTAATTATTTTCCGCTAGTCGCCCCTCTGAACCTTTCTTTAGCCTTTCATAAACCACAAATCCTTTACCCTGTTACAAAACAAAACAAAATAAAAAATTCAACCTACCCAATATAGATAAGTCTGAGAATAGAATGAGGAAGAAAAAGAAGAAGAGAAAACCTGTGTTTACAAAAGTTAGTTAATTGCTTCGGAAAATAAAGAAATGAAGTTTCCATCCAAAGAAAAGAAAAATAAAAATAGAAATAAAATAAAAACTCCAAAAATAGAATAAAAGGGAGTCAAAAGCCAAAGAAAAGAAAAAGAAAAAAATATGGCTAAGGATGGAAACAAAGTATAGAAGCAAAAGAAAATAACAAGGTTTTCTCTAAGTTACATAATATGAAGACTCTATTATCTCAGACTTGTCCTTTTTGAATATCCATTTCTTTCCTTCTTAAACCATCTCCTAATCCCCGCAACACCTAATAAAGACCTCTAGCTCAATTAGGAATAGGTTAGTGTGATAGTAAGTGGGAGATGTGTTTGATCGACTCTGGCTTCCTTGTTGTCATTGAGATTGTAAGGTAAAGTGTGCCCATTTTGCACCTTTGGAGTAGCGGAACTTGAGTGGAAAAATTAGAGTGTTGTATCTTGACTATTATTGTGAGAACCTACTTAAGGACGCTATCTCGAGTTTTAGAAACGAACCTGCTAGGCATTTCATAGTATTACTCATTGTATATATGTTTATTGTAGATGATTGATTATTATGCATATATTAGCTTAGGTTTCGACTTGATTACTCTATATGCATTTCTAGTGAGAGGTATAGTTAATTTAGAGCATGAATAAGGAAACAATAGTTTTATTTCTTAGTCGATTTGTAGTATAGATGAAGTTTGTGAGTACCTTCACTGGAAAACTCTCACGAGGCTATAACTTCGTCCACTAGGGAATTCCTAGTGGTTTTAAGTCCTTGTTGCATATGGTCAATGCAATCGCGAGACTTTGAAAGCGAGTAGTTAAAACTCTATTTTTGGTCACTTATTCTAATTTCTCATATTTGCTTGAGGACAAGCAAAATACTGTTTGGGGGTGATTTGATAAGAGCCCAAAACTGTAGTTTTAACCCTGTAACAGTCATACTATTAGACCAATTATGTGAGTAATAATTAAGAGTTAGCACTGATTACGTGTTTTTATGCATTTCAGGCTTCAAAGTCCATTATGTGCAGAAATGTGCCACTTTAGCGAGATAAAGGAGCAAAGGTCGGTTACTAAGGAGTTCTATGATTAAAGGCCAAGATTCAAGAAGACAAAGCCTTTCTAAAACCCGGTCAAAAGCTGAAAAGTCGACGCGGGCAGAAATAACACACAAGTCAGCAGAACTTCCGAAGTCCATATCTTTGGACTCCGACCTCGGAATGGGGCCTACCTTATGTCAAAACGACCGGCTCGGAAAGAGCTTTCCAATGGTATAAGTCGTGATCCAATCAGAGGAGCAGAAGTGGACGAAAAGTCTATTGAAGACAACTGTAGCTGAAAAGGCTTTTTTGGACTGAAAGAATTGGGTTTTGGGCCTGATTCTCTGGCCCAAAACATGGCTCCAAGCCCATGCACGATTTTTGGATCTGAAAGTATAAAAACCAAAGCTTCACTCTTTGTTAATGGTAGCTAGTTAGACCTAAAACTATAGATAATTATAGATCTAGTTTTCATGTAATAAAATTAAGTTTAGTTTAAATTCAATTCTTGTTTTAGATTAAACTCTTAGAATCATTATTCTTAATTAGTTTGATTAATAAAATAGCTAGTTTGTCAATTTCGATTCTTGTCATTACAATTATGTAGATCTAAATTCCCTTATTACGTAGATAGCTAGACTTAGATTAGTTAGATTATTAATTTAGTATTTAGATCATTGTTTTATTATTCATTAGATTAATAAAATAGTGTTCTCCATAAGTTAGTTTCATTTCCATTAATTGTTTAGTTTCAATTAAGTAGATTTAAGTAATTGTCATTATTAGTTTAATTCAATTATTGCATTAGTAGTTTTGAATTGGGTTTAAACAAGCAAAGTTTCAATCTTTCTATCATGTCTTGTTTGAATTCCATTGGGAATGATAAGCGTGATGATTCTCGGCTAAACCTCCATTGAGGGGTTGAGAAGCCTTGATGAAAGCTTGATTCGATTATCGTAGAAAGTCGTAGTAATTTCCTTTCCAATCTAGAAATGATTAGTTCACCATGAGAATGGGTTTAATCGTTCACATACTAGTTATGAATTGGTAGAAATGCCATGTGTAATTAGGGATTAGGAGTAACCATATTGTTTGCTGGGCGATTCATTCGGATTCTGACGATTCGTGGATTAGTAGGATTAAGTAGAGTTAAGGTGGAATCAATCCCCCTCTAACTCCTTATCATAGAATCAACGTAGCATTCCCATAGTTGTTCTGATAGTCGACTAGTTGCATCTTGTGGGTAGTTGCATCGTAGTCTAGTTGCCATTTCATAAATCTCTCATTAGACTTTTTAGTTAAGAGTACTTATACGTTGAGAACACAGCATGTGGAAGGACTAGGAGTGGAACGAATCACTCTACTCCACTATATCTCATAGGATATGAGAGTAGAATCTTTGATAAAATATAGACACGTAAAAAGTTTTAGTTTACTTACGTTTTGAGTTCATCGTTCATTTCGTAGGTAAACTTTATCTTTTAACGTTTATCACTTATCACACCACCCCCAAACAACATTTTTCTTGTCCTCAAGCAAAGATGAGAAATAAAAACAGATAAGTGGCCAAAAATGTGGTCCTAACTAATCTCGTTTTGTGGAGTAAGATTGCATTGACCATATACAATAAGGCTTTAAACCAATAGGAATTCCCTAATGGACGAGTTATAGCCTCATGAGAGTTTTCCAGAGAAGAGACTCACAAACTTTATTTATATTACAACGACGAAGAGATAAAGGTAATATTTCCTAATTAATCTCAGATATCTACACATCTCTATAACAATATAATAAGAACAATGCTTTTGGAACCTAAGCTAATATACACATAATAATCAAATCATCTAAAGAAACACATGTATGCTAAGAACTATGTTATGAAATGCAATAGCAGGTCCGTTTCTAAAACTTTTGGAATAACTTCCTTAAGTAGGTCCTCCCAATTTGTCAAGACAAAAATACTCTGATTTTTCCACTCAAGTTTAAATCACTTCAGTGTGCAGTGGGGACACGTTTCCTCATAATCTTAATGACGTCCAAAGGAGCCTATGTCGATCAATCACATTGATAAACGCAAAAACTGTACTAGATTTCTCTAACTTATTCTTACGTTATCAATTATTTATTTCCTACTCTCACATATATATTCATGCAATATATAGAGTACGGAATCTCTCTACTCTTAACTCTCTAGACTTAAACGAATCCAACTAATCAAACACAAAGAAACAATGGCAAGAGAAATATTTATGGATATGAATTTATACTACGAAACTAAATATATGAATTTAACTTATACTAATTTAACTAAAGCAATTTAATATGACTTGAATAAAATATGGAGAAGAATAGAAAGGGATTGAAATCTACTTTAATTAATACTTAACATGCTAGCATAGAGTTTGTTGCAAAACCCTAATCTTTACATTCAAACACAAGGTTCAAACATAAAGATTAGACCTTTAATGATCCATAATCAATTATGGTATCTCTAGTCATAACTAATTATCATAAAAGAAAGTTTGTTTTCCATTCTTATGACAAAACTCACTATTCTCTAGTTTAGATTAAACTCTTCTTATTTCTAAGGCAAGAAAATCCTAACTTGAAGTTTTAACCAACAATTATATACTAACAAATCAAGTCCTGATCAAAGCTTCATTCAAACCCCCACTAATAGAGGTTTAGCTTTGATTCATGGGACTATCATGAATAAAAGAATAAGAAGAAGACATAGTTAAAGGAATACTTGTATTAAAATAACTTGAAGTGTTCAATGGTGGCTAGGCTAATAACATAAACCTAAATTATTCTAAACTATGGGGAAGAGGTAAGAGAGAAGATTGAATAAGAACCTTAATTAAACTAAACTAAGTGGGAAAGAGAGAAAATAGAATTTTGCCTTAATCCTCTTTATATAGGAGAAGGTTAGGTTTACAATTTCGTGCATGGGCTTTGGAGTTGTGTTTTGGGCCACTAAATCAAGCCCAAAACCTAATTACTTAAGTCCAAAAAGGGTTTCTCTACTGGAATTTACTGCAATACCATTTTTCATCCACTTTTACTACTCTGATTGGGTCAAGTCCTGCACTATTAGAAAGCTATTTCCGATTCGGTCATTTTGACATATAATAGGCTCAATTCTGAGGTCTGAATCGAAAGATACGACCTATTGAAGTTCTGTTAACGTTTCTATTCTTTTTCTACCCGCGTTGACTTTGACTTTTCAGCTTTGACTAGGCTTTAAAAATGATTTTTCTCCTTAAAACTTGGGCTTTAATCATAGAAATTCTCTAGCAAGAAATTTGACTCATTTCTCTTGCAAAAGTGACGTATTTCTTCACATAATTGATTCCAAAACCTGAAATACACAAAAACACGTAAACATTACTAACTCTTATTTATTATAAACATAATTGGCCTAAATGTAATACTATTAAGGGGTTAAAACTATAATTTTGGGCTCTTATCAAACCACCCCCAAACAGCATTTTGCTTATCTTCAAGCAAATATGTGAAATTAAAATTAGTGGCCAAAAATGTATTTCCAACTACTCTCGTTTCACTGAGTGCGATTACATTGATCATATACAATAAGACCTTAAACCACTAAGAATTTCCTAGTGGATGAGTTATAGTCTCATGAGAGTTTTCCAGAGAAGATACTCACAAACTTCATTTATACTATAACGACTAAGAAATAAAAGTAATTGTCCCTTAATTTTATCTCAGAATCTATACATCTCACTAGCATTTAAACAAAGATCATCAATCTAACTCATAAATTAATACATGCATAATAATTAAATCATCTTAAGATAAACAACTATACAATGAACTATGCTATGAAATGTAGTGACATGTCTTTTTCTGAAACTTTTGGGTAGTGACAGTTTGCACTTTTGCACGTTTTAAGAATTTGATTCTCAATACACACTCGAGTACATTTGTTCAAGTACCTCACTCATGTGCAAGTTGAAAAATAATTGGAGTGAGGGTTTCGTTCCAAACCTAAGGGCTAGAACTCTAATTTTACAAATATTTTTTTAAACCTATTTTCCTAAGTGACTTAATTTGCAAGTTACTAAAATATGAACCTAATCAATAAATCGAATGGTTGTAAATGGAAATAACCAAAAGACAATAACTTCTAATTTAGATATAAAGACAATATTGGAACATATAATAAGACATAAAAAAGCTTTTGTTCACAACTACACATTAACCAAATTATAAAACTTAAACCTTACATGGAAACTTTTAAACTCCGACTAAAAACTACATTATGGAGCAAAAGTTATGTCTTGCCCATTAAGCCTCCTTTTTATAGCAAATGAGAGTGCATTTTTTTTTTCCTTTCCTTCACATAAATTCCAACACTCCACTACACTCTTTTAATGAGTAACTTTGATTTTTTTTCATGCCACCTCATCAATTGCCAACCAATAAAGACTTTGTTGCCAAAATTTGATTTATATTTACCTAATCATGCCAACTAATCCTTTTCCACCTAATCAAGCCACCACTTTGGACTTTGTGTCCTAATTAACAAGGCTTTGTTCAAGCCACCTTATCAAATTTGATGACTTTTGTGCCAAGTTATGCACAAAAGTTTTTCATGCAAGTTTATGTGTGCTGAAGCTTGACGTGTGAGCTTAGTCACCAATTTATGTGGGTCTGCATAGTGGGTCCCTCATGGTTCGACCAGTGGCAGGTCCAAAAGTTAACTTTTTACAAAGTCCTGCCCATGTGTAGAGCTTGTCACACTGATCATTCTGATGGTTCAATTTCTATTATTGGAGTCCAGGTCTAGCAGATACAGGTTTCAAAAATTTGATGCTTTTTCGGTACTTTGACCCTGTTATGACTTGGAGCAGTCTTGTTTGATTCCTTGGCTTTAGTTGGGCTTCATTTGGCTTCACGTGGAATAAATTGGAATGCTTCATGTAGACACACTATTCCGTGCTTAAATACTGGCTTTTATCCTCAGTTGTACGTTGATTCCTCAAACCTGAAAAAACACGAAAATACGATTATTTCATGATTATTAAACACATAATTAACCAAAATGCTATGTCTCTACGGGGTTTTATATTACAATTTTGGGTGCTTATCAGGTAACGTGCCTAAGTAGGTTCTCACAAGGAATGTGTCAAGACACATAACACTCTGATTTTTCCACTCAAGTTTGCTAACTCCAGTGTGCAGTGGGTACACGTTTTCTCATAATCTCAATGATAATCCAAGGAAGTCAAGGTCGATCAAACACATCTACCACTTACTATCACACCAACCTATTCCTAATTGAGCAAGAGGTCATTATTAGGTGTTGCGGGGATTAGGTGATGGTTTAAGAAAGAAGGAAATGAATATTCAAATTGACAAGTCTAAGATAATAGGGTCTTCAAAATATGTAACTAGAGAAAACCTTGTTGTTTTTCTTTGCTTCTACACTTTGTTCCATACTTAGCCCTTTATTTTGGTTTTTGACTCCTTTTGATTCTATTTTTGGAGTTCCAACTTTTATTTTTCTTTCCTTTTGGAAGCTTTATTTTCTTTTTATTTTCTTTCGAAGCAACTAACTAATTTTTGTTTAAACAGGTTTTTCTCTTCTCTTTTCTTCACTCATCCTATTTCTCAGACTTATCTAGATAGGTAGGCTGATTTTATTTTTTATTTTGTTTTATTGGGTAAAGGATTTGTGGTTTGTGAAAAGGCTAATGAAAGGCTCAGTGGGGTGACTAGCGGAAAATATACTTCATATAGGTGTGAATTTATGGCTATATTGATCTAAAGAGGGCCTAAATTCTCACTTAGGATAGGGTATGATGATCAAGCAAGTAGATGTGTGATTTCTCTACTTGGATTTTACTTCTCCCTTGTGTTATCACTAAGATATTTCACTCATATGAGGCTTTGGCTAGATTCTCACAGGATATGTATTAAGTACTCTAACCTAGGTCTCACAAAAATACTGCCAAGTACAATCATAGATGCTCATGCAAGATGTTCATGAAAAGATGCAATAACTATTACCTACATATAAATCTAAATTTCAAAAATTAAATCCTAATTCAAGTACTACGTGAGATTTCTAGACTAATATCATCATGGAGAAGGGAACAATACCATTATCACTAAGTGCATAGTATAAACTATATTTATGATTTTTAACATTTTATAAAGAAAAGTGTGTAATTTTGCATCCTAAAAGTGCCTAATTTTTGCAAATGTTTATATCCTAACCCCAAACAATCGAATGCTTTGTCCTCAAAGTGTAAAGAGATAAAGAAAGAATTTACCATAGAAACTTGGCAAAAATTGGCAGTACTTGTAACAGAAATATTATAAAGATAATATGATAACATGAAGCACAATTAAATTGTTACATACTAACTAACACAAACTCTACTAGAGTAAACATGACAGACAAAGGGTGCCCAAAGTTTTGAAATGAAAGACCCAGATACGCCACCCCCAAACAAAATTTGAAAACACTTTTTAAGTTTGAAAATTTTTGTTTGGCCTATACTCCAGAAATGTGGTATTGTACAAAAACTTGGGTCTTTTAAAGTCAGATTCCCTAGACTTACTAATATATGTTTATGTTTTTATTTTTTTTTAATTTTTATATGTTTGATTTTTGGAAAAACAAAATTACGAGGAAGAAATAAAAATGAAACTCACTCTATAGAGAAACACTACTCAAACAATGAGAAAAAGTGTAAAAGATGAATGCGTGAGTCACATGGAACGTGGACTAAGGATTCGACACTTACAACCACGCACTCCAAAAGAAGGGCTCAGTTACCTTAATGGTGCACTCCCATAATATAAGATTGGAATGGAGTACACCGAAAAATAAAGTGAGTCTTTTATAGTCAGATACTCAAGATTTTATCTAATATATATGTACATGCCACTTGCCATATATCAACAACCAAAAATGTTGTGGGCTTTCCATAAATAATTAACATGGAATGCACCCCCAAACAGAATCCATCACCAAGACATTTTACGACACAACTTAATGGAATGAGAGCGAGACCTGATGGACCTACAACCTAATCGGAGTGTACTCTCTTTGTTTTTGAATGAAAAGGTGTCTAAGTGAATGATTGTGAGAAAATGAATGGTTGTGGAAAGCACTTGGAATATGGATAAGTGTTAAAAGGAAAGGGTGGTAAGAATGATTGGATTCTATGAGGGATTAGCTCAGGTAGATGGTGGTCGGGTGGTGCTCTAAGTAGTTCGGGATCATCACAGGCTCTTAGAAACTCGTCAAATTCCTCATCTAACTTGGTTGCATAAACATAATTATGGTATTCATCTGCATCTTTGAGAAAGTCATCAATCTCGTCAAAGGAGTCGAAATTGTTATCTTTGTCTTCTTCCATAAGAGGGGTATCTACTAGTGTGGGGACGAAAACAATGATATGTGAAAATTTTACAGGCGACTCCCACAGACTTGTGGACAATGATTCTTTAGCCGTTTACCCAATCGGCTGTCTGAAAAACAATCAACAATAAGAATCTCAAGTTAAAAGGTAACGAAACGCAAAAAAACAAGAATGAAAAATTAAAAGGGTGGGTGGGTAGAGAATGGGGGATTGCCCCTTGGATTCAAGCAATTGAATTCTTGTCTTGAAAGAGTTTAAGACGGCAGCAGTGCCATTTGATAAAACGTAAAATCCCAACTAGATTTCTCTAATTTAATCTTACGTTATCAATTATTTATTTCCTACTCTCACATATATATTCATGCAATATATAGAGTACGGAATCGTTCCACTCTTAACTCTCTAGACTTAAACGAATTCAACTAATCAAACACAAGGAAACAATGGTGAGAGCAATATTTATGAATGTGAATTTATATTACGAAACTGAATATATGAATTTAACTTATAATAATTTAACTAAGCAATTGAATATGACTTGAATAAAATATGGAGAAGAATAGAGAGATTTGAAATCCACCTTGATTGATCCCTAACATGCTATTATGGAGTTTGTTGCAAATCCTAATCTTTATGTTTTCACACAAGGTTTTACATAAAGGTTAGGTCTTTTTATTCCTAATTATTCATGGCATCTCTAATCAACTAATAATTAGCATGAGAAGAAGTTGAAACTCATTCTCATAGTGAATTAACTACCCTCTAGAATTGAAACTCTTTAAAACAACTATTCTATACTAACATATCAAGTATTCATCAAAGCTTCAATCAAACACCTCTAATGGAGGTTTATCTATGGTTCATTAGACTATCATGGAATAAATAAGAAGAAGAAGAAGACATGATTTAAAGGAATACTTGTATTGAAAATTGACTTGAATTGTATTAATGGTTACTCAGCTAATAAAACTTAAACTAAGTTAAAACTAAAGAGAAACTAAATTATTCTAGCTAATGGGAGAGATAGAGAGAGAGAACCCTAATTTCCATCTAAATTAAAGAGGGGAGTAGCCAAGTTTTGTTTAGCCTTAACCCTCTTTATATAGGAGAAGGTTAGATTTACAATTTTGTGCATGGATTTGGAGCTGTGTTTTTGGTCACTAAATCAAGCCCAAAACCTAATTGCTTAAGTCCAAAAATGGTTTCTCTATAGGAATTTACTACAACACCCTTTTTGTCCACTTTTACTACTATGATTGGGTCAAGGCTGAAGTTATTAGAAAGCTCTTTCCGATCCGGTCGTTTTGACATATAATAGGCCCGATTCCTAAGTACGAGTCCAAAGATACGGTCTATAGAAGTTTTATTGACTTTTCTGCTCTTTTTCTACCCGTATTGACTTTGACTTTTCAGCTTTGACTAGGCTTTAAAAAGGTTTTTTCTCTTTGAAACTTGGGCTTTAATCATATAATTTCTCTAGCAAGCAATTTGACTCATTTCTCTTACAAAAGTTACGTATTTCTTCACATAATTGATTCCAAGACCTGAAATACACAAAAACACGTAAACATTACTAACTCTTTTTTATTATAAACATAATTGGCCTAAATATAATACTATTAAGTGGTTGAAACTACAATTTTGGGCTCTTATCATTTAGTTTTATGTTTTGGGCCCTTGAAGGCAAACTTATTTAATTATCAAAAACCCAACTTGTAGGCTTTTTTTAGTGGACCTTTATTGTAACCTAAAACAGGGTATAGCTCGAAAGGTTGGTCCTGATTCTCAAATCACACACCAACCGACGTCTCATTCTCCTCAAGCAGCATGTAAGCATGGCTTGAGAGGTAACTTCTAAACCCCCACGAAGCCCACGTAAGAGGATACCTTGTGTGTTTAAGCATGCTTACGTGATTGTTTGAATTTTAATTTCCACACTGCAATTTACATTCATGCATAAGGCTGAACCCGAGCCACATAACAACCATTGGGAAGTCATTACCCAATGTAGGTAAATCGGATGATGCTTGATTCTTGAAGCCCTAGACCAAAAAAATGAATTAAAATAACTAAGTTGAACCCAAAGTAGTCACACTCCTCCAGAAAAGGACAAAAATATAGCCACGAGGATTTAGAGTAATCAGTTACAAGATTTTGGTAGACCAACTACCGTCCTCACTCCCCTCCCACAGATTCATCGTGACTGAGATTCTTGGTAGCATACCATTTGGTGAAGTGATTGCCTACTATTATGAGACGTGTAGAATAACCATCCTAGTCTCGCGCCCAATTGTTCCCTTGAACAAGGTATAGTAAAATAAAGACCAAGTAAAGTTTTCAAAACTCCATACTTGCAAAAACGAATTTCAATTACTTGAACATACTTTGCATTGTGTGCGGATGTTAGGATAGTTTTGTCGTATTGCTAAAAGCGCATGATACTGTGTTCAGGCACTACAAGTATTAGCAAGAATAAAACTTACTCATAGGAGAGCATGCCGTCCTAGACAATCTCCTATTTCTAGTCCTCCATCTACTAAGATGGCTAACGAAGTAGTGCAAGTAGAAGAGCCTCTCTCTAACTTCTACACACCGTTGCAAGATGGGCCTCCATCTTGTATATATACGACTCACACCGCTCATGAGCAATTTTCGCATTCCACTGAACGTGTTCAATCTTCTACCCATCTTTCACGAGTTTGAACACGAGCTACCGTACGAGCATCTACGCCAGATACATGAAGTATATAATATTTTCTACCATCCGGGCGTCACCGACGATCATGTTAAATTACGAGTGTTTCCTTTAACTCTAGCTGGTAAGAGTCACACTTGGCTTCTTTTGCAGAAGGCCGATTCTTTTGATACATGGGAAAAGGTTGTGTTCTCCTTCATGAAGAAGTACTTTCCGCCGACAAAAATAGAAGAGATAAGAAGCAAGACACAGTTCTTCAGACATAGTCCAAGTGAGACATTTTTTGAAGCATGGGATATATTCTCTTACCTACTCTATTCATGTCCTCACCATAAACTAGAAAAATCCACTTTTGTCCAATGTTTCTTCAAAGGTTTTTCCAATAACACAAAGAAACCCTCGACATCATGAGCAATGATAATTTTTTGGGTTAGGGAAAACTCCCATTACCCCGTTTTTCAAAAATATTAGTGATACCCCCCCAATTGCAAGATCCAACGGTTACGAGATGAATTTTTTTTTTTCAGATGAAGAAATCTGACCGTTGGATCACTCAAATTGGGGGGGGGGGGGGTATCACTAATATTTTTGAAAACGGGGAGGGGGGGGGGGGTAACACTAATTGCAACTAGTAATGGTGGGGTAAGTCTAACTAACCCTAATTTTTTAGATAGAGGTGCAACCGAAGCCTTAGCCTTTCTTGAAAACCAAGCTGAAAAGAGTACCCATTGGGGGTGATATAAACAATTCCAAATTAGCTCAACCCAGTACATCTAAGGCTAGTGGTATTTTTTAGGTGAATTGATCCTGAGATCAAAACTTTAATTGAAGCCCTCACAAAAAAGGTAGATGCCCTCATAACCAAACAAAAAGACCAAACCCCTCATCTTGTCATGAACATAAATACCTCACCATGCAATTTTTGTCAAAGCTTAAATCATATAAATGTCGCATGTCCCTTGATCACAAACCTATCATCACTTCAATCAGAATAAGTATATGCTTTCAATGTACCAAATGCACCATGGAGACAACATCCAAACTTTGCATGGACCAACATTCCAGAAAACCAACCACCTCTAAGGTTCAATAAACCACCAAATACGTTTAGACAATAAGGACAAGGACAAGGTACCTATAACAATCAGAACAGAGCATTGGTTTCATCCCAGTTTAACCAGAACTACCAAAACCCACCTATCAACAACTAAAGAGACATAGTTCCCATTACACCATCAACTAGCATACAAATAGATAAGCCCACCAAAATCATGTTATCTGTCATGCAACAACAAACCCAAATCCTAGCATCCATGCAACAATCTCTGAACTTGTTAGCCCAAGACAAAACCCAGAAAGATGTGTTCCCAAGTCAAGCTATTCCAAACCTTAAACCAACAAACATAACCTTTGAAGCAACAAGTGGGGTCAACGAAGATGGAGCGCTAAAAACTCTTTCTTAATCATCCCATCTATGAGGATTAAAATCCTCTTTTTCAATGTATTCCTTTCCCATTCCATTCCATCTTTTACTTTAAAGGGAATACATCAATGAGGTAATCGCCATTTGGAGTGTGTGGTTGTAAGTGCCAGAGCCTTAGTCCACGTATATCTCGCATATTCTTTGTAAAACACTTTTTACTCGTCGTTTGAGTAAGTGTGAACTTGTGAAGCGAGTATACAATTTTTCTTTCTTTATTTTACATTTCTTTTACAAAAATAGTTGTTGCTCTATTCTGTTAATGCTAGATTCTTGATACATCAATAGTTATGTGATTTTTCCAAAAAACAAAATGAGCAATGGATTTTACACAGACCAATCCCTAGAACAACGCAATCTGGGGGTAGTTTGAGATCAGCTTTGCTTACTAAGGATCGCATATATCACCAAGCTATTTGCCTGGGTCAGGACATTCCATGTCTTGTGTAGTAAATCCCCCAACTCGTGTAGCTAAAGCTCTGTCTATCTAGAATGGGTTCGCCACAGAGCCGACACAAAATTTGCCTGAGATTTCCTATTATGGTTTGTTATTCATCACAGTTTGTTGAGTACGAGTTTCTTAAAACATCTCTCCATAGTTTTCAAAACTAGAGGATATAAAAATGAAAGTTATATGCCCCGGAGTAACCAAAATGATACCGGATTCATGTATAATTTTATCTTTTTTTTTTCAAAATCTCTATATGGTTAGAGATATCTTTTGCTTGAGAAAACCAACTAAAAAAAATGAGACGTCTCTAAACGAGAATTAAACAAATAGAGTAACCCAAAGTGATACTATGCTCTGTTTAATTCTACCTTTTGCCTCCACCTTCTATTTTATCTCAAGAATCTGACATTAAAAGACTCAAAATTGTACAATTTTTTTAAAAAATCTTTCCCCTTTCTTCTCTCGCTTTCTAAAAACTTTCAAAACTTTAAAAAATGTCTTCTGTAGTGAACAAAAACCCTTCACCAAGAAAGACTAGATAGATCAGTTTCAATGATCATGTGCAAGCACTTCCTAGAGAACTGCAGCTGAAGATATGGACACATATACCAAAAATCATTCTTGGTTTAGGTAAGAGTTCATATGCACGTAAGAGACGAGCTATGAGAGAAGGTTGGTGCTCAAACTATCAAACACCAACTTTGCCCCGGTTTTCAACCTCATAGTGAAAATTCATTTTTCGACGTTTTCATGTACCAGCCACCCGCTCATCGAGCACAGTTGAGGAGAGTAATCCAACCTTTTGGTTGGGATTGACTCAAGTTTTCAAAAACTTACAAGTCTTGGGAATCTTACTTAAAGCGACCCACTTTTTTAAAATTTCAATTCTTATTCAAAACCCAAAAAATTTAATTAAAATTTTTCCTTATGTTATTTGTACATATTTCCCTATAGTTCCTTTTCATTTCTTTCCTTCATCTATTTTTATCCACCATTGGATATGAGTGTACCCTATATCTTTATTTGGAATTTTCAATGTTGATCGTTTTGGTACTTCATGGGTCAAGATTGGACGAGTAACAAAGCGCAGATCAGCTCTTGAAGTTGGCAAGGTACTGAGGACAAGATCGGAATTTCCTAATTTCATTTGGGCTTGGGCCAAAATTTCATTTTAACTAAAGAGGCAACGTGCCTCCAATCTATTTAACCCACACAACCGCCCACATCCCATCTTTTTCCTCACAAAAATCCCCAACCCTAGCCGCCCAAGCCAGCTCGTGACCGCTCACCCATACACACCACCACCTAATTTTTTTTACAGCCTGCTCCATTTTCAACCCTCATTCCAACTAAAAACCTGAATTTTATCAATCCTTACTCTAAATGGCTCGAGTTCTTAAAATCGTGCTGGAGCAAATTTTCAAAACCTCTTCAATTCCGATCTATATGAAGTGCACTTCAAGGCCAAGATTAGAAAAAGAGAATGGGAACCCTTGGTTTTGTTGGAAGGTGCGATTTATTCTCCCTTTCTCACTTTTTTCATTTTATAACCACATGCTTAGAGGGGAGGATGACCGCATCACAGTTGTCAAGGATGGTTGCTCGCTTAAGCTCACCAAGGAGGTGGTGAGTGAAGTTATGGGGATTCTTCTGAAAGTTTATGTTCAAACGGAACAGTTCCCAGACAACAAGACCAATGTTGTGATAATGGTAGAGACTCTTTTCAAGGGGGTGAAAAACCCCAAGTCTCACTACGCATTTCAGAGTTCGCTGCGAAAGAATCAAATGGCAATATCCCAATGGACATCCTACGAAAAAGCGATGCTCCACATTCTTTGGATTCACCAGGAGTAGAAGAATAGCTTCTGCATCGTCGCCTTCATTTGGGAGCAACTTTGTAAACCCAAGAAGCTAACCACCCCTTTACTAGTGCTGGTCACCAGGATCATGCAGCACTAGGGATTCGAGGCTACAGACACCCCAGTGGAGGGCAAGGACACTACCATAAGTCTCATCTATGCCCATTGCATCCAAAATTTTGGCTTCCACCTGCTGCCAGAGAAGCCGAGCAAGCACGCCCTACTGAGAAAGTGGATTACATCACTGAAGATGCCACTCGACAGTTCACTCAGCCCATGGACAAAATTCACTTCCTCCATGGAGGCCAGAGGATTCTGCATTAGTACCTCCACCAGATCAGGCAATCACAGGGAGCCATTATAGCGAAACGACAGACCCTCATAGAGGAGCAGCGGTCCTTCCAGCAGGAGCAGCGACATTTTCAACACAGTGTCACTAGAACAATGTAGAGCATTAGAGATGCGCTCCCGCATAGTGATAGACACGCTAGGACCTGACGTCATCAAGGAGAAGGATCTTCTCGACGTCGAGACGAGTCACTCACGGATTTTGACTAGGTAATTCCCTATTGTTCGAATAGTTGGATATATTTCTTTTTCTTTTTCTTTCTTACGTGTACGACGTTTAGTATAAGTTTAATTATATGTTTAATATTTTATGCTTATTTTATTCATTTTCTTATGAAATTTGGTATATGAGTAGAAGGTAATACAAATACATCATGACAAAATTTTCCATTTTTTCTTTTCTGCATTTTATATGTTTTCAAAAATACAAAAACCTATAAAGATTTTATAGTAGAATAATAATCCCTAGTATAATAAACCATGTATTTCTCAGTCTATATCAAACAACCCACGCCCCAAACTTATTTGGGGGTGGCACATTTTCATCATGAAAAACATAATACATGTATATTGTCGTTTTTGTTCATGTTTTTATGGTAATTTCTTTCTTTATCTCTTCATACTTTGAGGACAAAACATATTTCTATTTGGGGGTGGTATAGTAATATTTTGCAAAAACTAGGCATTTTCTATAGTAAATATAATAGTATATTTCTTCCTTTCTAAAAAAATTAGATATAATAATATATTTCTTCCTTTTTAATTTTTTTTTTAAAAAGACCAAAAATATTTTTCTGTTTAGTATTAAAAAGTCTTGTTTCCTTTTTCTAAGATGAATAAAAAGTTTAGAAGTCCCATTATAGCAATAGAGTAAGGACTTGTTCTTCGTACTTAGACTAATATACGTACAATAGTTTCTGCATCTTTTCATTAATGGCATGCATCAGCATTTGTTTGTATATAGTAGTGAGTTTTCGAGACCAAGGTTAGAACAATTAAGTTCCATATCTTGTGAGAATCTAACCAAAAGCCTCATCTGAATGATTATTGAGTGATGACACAAAGGATGTCCGGATAGAAAGACCACATGTTCACTTGCTTGATCACCACGCCATATCCTAGGAGAGAATTTAGGCCCTTTTTAGATCGATATAACTAAATAAATGTTAAAAACCCCAAAAGATATTTTTCCTCTAGTTACCCCCCTTGAGCCTTCACCATTTTAAAAAAAAACATTTTTATTCTTAGTCATAAATTCCTGACCCATTACCACACATAATAAAAAACTTACCCAGCTGACGAGTTGAGAACTGGATGGATATTAGAAAAAGAGAAGGGAAGACCTTGTACAAAAATAGATCAATTAGTTGCTTCGAAAAGAAAATAAAAGAAAGAGAAGAAAAGAAAGACCCATCAAAAACCAAAACTCCAAAAAACTCGAATCTCCCAAAAGTTCAAAATCAAAAGGAGACGATATCAGAAACAAAAAGAAACAAAAGCAAAGTTAGAACTCCTAAAATTCAAAATCATATGGAGTCACAAAGCCAAAGGGCTAAAAGTATCACAATTCGGAAGCAAAATAACAAAATGAGGGTCTTCTCTGGTTACAAGTATCTTGAAGGCCCAGTTTTTCAACTTATCAAATTTTGTTTTTCCCTTCATTTTTCTTTCTAAACCATCACCCTAGCCCCGTAACTCCTAATAAAATACATTTAGCTTAATTAGGAATAGGATGGTGTGATAGTAAGTGGCAAGCGTGATCAATCGACCCTGGTTTCTTTGGACGTCATTTGAGTATGTGAGGAATATAAGTGCCCATTGCACTTGAGAGAATCAAACTTGAGTAAATCTATCGAGAAAGTTGTGATTGCAACACACCCCTGTGAGAATCCACCTTAAGGACGGTCTCCAAAAGTCTTGGAAACGACTCTGCTTTTGTATTTCATTGCTCATGTTTTGCACTTTTATCTTTAGATGATTAAATTACTATACATATGTTATTCTAAGTTCAAAGGAGCTTGTCCTTATTCCCCGCTAATGAGATGTATAGAATTCTGAGAATAAATAAGGAGATAGGACCTTCTGTACTAAATTGAAGAAGTTTGTGAGTACCTTCACTAGAAAATTTCACGAGGCTTAAAGCTAGTCCACTAGGGAATTCCTAGTGGTTTAAGGCCTTGTTGCATATGGTCAATGCAATCTCACTCTGCGAAACGAGATTAGTATAACTTATAATAAATCACTTATTTGTGATCTTAGTTTTTTCTCTCATCCTTGCTTGAAGACAAGAAATATGCTATTTGGGGGTGGTGATCAGCTCCCAAATGTGTGTTTTATTACATTTACATTACTACATTACAGCCCTTCTTACGCTTAATGAAAAGATAACTCATAGCTTTTATTATTATTTTTTCAGATTACAGAGAAATTCAAATCACTTATCATAAAAGCTGCATCTTAGCACTAAAAGGAGCCTTAATCACGCTTATTATGAAGACTAGAAACTGCTATGAAAAAAAGGCTGAAAAAAGTCAAAATTCAAAGTCAAAGGTCAAAGGTTAAAGACTCAAAACCAAATAGCTGCAAGTAAAAGTCCTCAACTTAGAAGACCAGAGATAATTGTCCTCAACTCAAAATATGGTTTGCTCTAAAACCCATCTTGATCAAGAAGAAAAGGAAAAAAGTAAAAGCATAAAGTAAAGGATGAGGTGTCTCAATTGTAATAGAGAAGGGCAAATTTGTTATTTGCATAAAGTAGAGATATATAAACTAAAAGTTAAGGAAAGAGAATGCACTTAGACTTATTCTAGTGTCATGTAGGATTTAATTTATTGTTTTTCAATTCAAATCATTTACTTTATTGTTCTTCATTTCAATATTGTTATTTTATTTTATCTTTCAATCAATCAATCTTTCTTTTTGTTGTTCTTCATTTCAATCTTTCAATTCAATCATTTCTTTCAAGTTTATGTTATTTAAATCTTCAAAACAACTTAAGCTTTCAATGTTCTTCATTCAACTAGAGCTAAACAAGTCCTAAAAAGAAACTACATTCCTTTCTTCTAAAACTCCCAATCATTTTACTCTAAACAATCTATGGTGAACCTCACTTCTAATCTTTTGAAGACTCATCACATCACTACAACTTCTGGTGCGCCTACTATTTTTGTTTCAAAGAAAGATGGTACTTTGAGGATGTGTATTGATTTCAGGGATTTAAACCTTGTGACTATAAAAAATAAGTATCCACTTCCTAGAATTGATGATTTGTTGGATCAATTAAAAGGGGCTAAGGTATTTTCAAAGTTTGATTTAAGGACTAGTTATTATAAGATGGGAGTTGAAGAGAAGAGTATTCCTTTGACTACATTTAGAACTCAGTATGCTTTGTATGAGTTTTTGTGATGCCTTTTAGGTTGATGAATGCACCTGCATTCTTTATGGATCTGATGAATCGTATTTTCAGATCCTATTTAGATATATTTGTGATTGTTTTCATTGATGACATTTTAGCGTATTCACAAAATACATAAGAACATAAAATACATTTGAAGATAGTGATGCAGATGTTTAAAGAACAGAAGTTGTATGCTAAGTTTAGTAAGTGCCATTTTTGGGAAGAAGAAATTCGTTTCTTGGGACATGTGATATCTAGTGAGGGGATTGATGTAAACCCTGAGAAGGTTGTTGCAGTGAAAGAATGGAAACAACCAACAACTGTTATAGAGATTAGGAGTTTCTTGGGGTTAGCTGGATATTATTAGAGATTTATTGAGAAGTTCTCGCTTATTGTAGCTCCTCTCACGAAGTTAACTAGGAAGGATGTGAAGTTTATATAGACAAATGATTATGAAAAGGATTTCTTAGAATTAAAACAGAGGTTGACTACAACTCCAATTCTAGTAATCCCGACTAGAGGCGGAAAACTAGTGGTTTTTACATATGCTAGTGGAACTGGTTTAGGTTGTGTGTTAATGCAAGACCAGAAGGTGGTGTCGTTTGCTTCAACAGTTGAAGATACACAATAGGGACGTTATCCTACTCATGACTTGGAGTTAGCAGCAGTGGTTTTTTTATTTGAAGGTTTGGAGGCATTATTTATATGGTGAGAAATTCGAGCTTTACACGGATCACAAGAGTTTGAAGTATCTTTATTAACAGAAAGAGTTGAATATGAGGCAACAGAGATGGATAGAATTCATAAGTAGTTATGACTTCAAGATTCAGTATCACCCAGGCAAGGGCAATGTAGTTGCTGATGCACTTAGTCGATTGCATTGTGTTTTGATCACTCTTATGGTGTAAGAGTGGAAGAGTTTGTAGACTATAGCAGCTTATGTTGTCCGAACTACACTAGGTACATATGAAAGGCATATATGCAGTTTGGAGGTTAGGTCGGTGATTTTCAGTAGAGTGATTGTCATGCAGCACATAGACCTATTTCTTTTGAGGCGGTTAGATGATCTAGTCATTGATATTTTAGATGATTGTCCGTCTGATTAGGCAGTTGATTCTGAGCGAGGATTAAGATTTCATGGGAGATTGTGTGTACCAGATGATGCAGAGTTAAAGAAGGAGATATTATATAAAGCTCATCATTCTCGGTTTACAATTCATCTTGGAGGAACGAAGATGTACTATGACTTGAAGATGACCTTTTGGTGGGAAGGGATGAAAAGAGATGTCGGAGAATACATTTCTCATTGTTTAACTTGTTAGCAAGTCAAGGCTGAACATCAAAGGCCTTCTGGATTATTGCAACCATTAGAGATATCGATGTGGAAATGGGAGCACATTTCTATGGATTTTATTAAGGGCTTGCCTAAGTCTCGAAAAGAGAATGAATCTATTTGGATTATTGTTGATCATTTAACAAAGTCTTCTCATTTCATTCCTATTGACGTGCGTAGAAATACAAATAAGTTGGTTTCCTTGTACATTCGGGAAGTGGTCAGGTTACATGGGATTCCAGTGAGCATTGTTTCAGATTGGGATCCTTTGTTTACTTCCGAGTTTTGGAAGAGTTTTCAGCGTGCTATATGGGTACTAGTTTGGTGATGAGTGCTGCTTATCATCCTCAGACAGATGGATAGAAGGAGAGGGTAAATTAGATATTAGAAGATATGTTACGGTCTTGTGTAATGGATTTTGGTGGAGGATGGGAGGAGCATTTGCCTTTGGTGGAGTTTGCATATAATAACAGTTTCCAGTCGAGCATCGGTATGACACCCTTTAAGGCTTTGTATGGGCGTCCATGTTTGATCACCTGCTTGTTAGGTAGAAGTGGGAGATAGAGTATTACATGGGCCTGAGATAGTGAGAGAGACATCCGAACAAATTGGAGTTATTAGAGAAAGGATTAAGGCAGCACAAAGTAGGCAAAAAAGTTATGCAGACTTGAAGAGGAAATGGGTTGAGTTTTATGTAGGTGATTTTGTGTTTTTGAAGGTTTCCCCTATGTGTGGAATTATGAGGTTTGGCATGAAGGGAAAGTTGAGTCCCCGGTATATTGGACCATATGAGATAGTTGCATCCGTTGGTAGTTTGGCATACCATCTTGCTTTGCCACCTAACTTGACGATGATTCATGATGTCTTCCACGTGTCTATGCTACGGAAATGTGTGAAAGATCCTACACATGTTGTTCAGCCAGCAGAGCTAGAGTTGAACGATGATGTAACCTTTATAGTGAGGCTTATCATGATAGTAGATAGAGATGTAAAACACCTTAGGAGGAGATTGTAAACATAATGAAAGTGCAATGGAGCGAAAGGGAAAACGACATGACTTGGGAACTTGAAGATAAAGTAAGACAGATGCATCCTAAGCTTGTCTCTGACACTCTACCTTGAATCTTGGGACGAGATCCTTTTAAAGTGTGTATATTATAACACCTCTGTATTTTTTTTATATTTTCCTAGTACTATAAACAGAAAAATAATAATAAGAAGAATAGATAAAATAAAACAAAATAGGATAAAGATTAGTTAAAGATAGGAAACGTGGGTAAAGAGGATAAACCCTCTTCCCTATTTTCGGGTTATTTTTAAAAAAAGAACACATAGAGGAGTTTACACGAAGAGTTTTACACAGAGAGAAAAAAAAAAGTTTGACGACACAGAGGAAAAGGGAGGCTTCTTGCTGGAAATCTACTGATAATAGGAGCGTATCACGAGTGAGTAGATTTTATGTTTCACTAAACTTTTATTGAAAGGCTTTCTCTTGAAACAAAAGGTTTCCAATTTATATAAAAACTTATTTATATATAACTATGTTAGGATTAAAATGCTTAGCTGTGGAAAAGTTATATTCATTTTGTGCCATTTTATGTTATTATGCATGCTCTGTAAAATTGTCTACAAATTGTCTACGACTGATTGAACAAAGTGTATTGATAACAATTCGTATTACTTGACTTGAATCTAATGGTTATATACTGCCGAAAATTTGTTATGTTAAATTATTTGAATTTCGCAGGTTATTAATACTGTCATTTGTTTTGGTTGTGTGAACCAAATTGTTTGGATGATCATATGGGTTGTTGATTTATGTCGGTTGGTTGTTGTTTGAGTTGAGTATGTTGAGTTTAATGGTTTGGGTGTTGTTGAAGCTCCGAATGAGTGTTAATGGCGATCGAGATCAATTTTAGGGTAAGGGATGGAATTTAATTTTGTTAATGGCAAAAAGTTGAGTTTTTGAGGGGGAGTAAAACCGAACAGTTTTGGTGTGGTGGTGAGTGAGAGTTGTGGTGGCTGATTCGGTGGTGGTGTGGTTTGTTTGAGGAAGAAGAAGGAGATTACGATCTAGTGCTCCAACACTTAGTTGGTAAAATATGACTTTAAGTGAACTAGGCTTTAGTTTCTTTTAGTTGGGGCTTGGGTCTTAGTTCCTGGATTGTGGGCTTAGAGTTGTTAGTGTTGAATCGGTTTATGTAAGATATTTCTAGTTGGGCTTAATCTGTTTATGGGCTAGGTTAAGGCTTAAGTTATTGAACCGGTCAAATTAGCCAAGTCGGTTTAGGACTTATGAGTTAACTGTTTAGTTAATGGGTTATGGGATGAGTTTTGGATTAACTGATTTTAGGAAAGAACCCTTTGACTATTGATTGTCAGGCTTGACCCTTGGCATGTTGACTACTGTTAACCAGTCAACCCTTTGACTTGTTGACCAAGTTTGACTTTTGACTATTGGCTAGGATTAGGTCTATTAGGATAGGTCTAGGGCTATTAGGGTGTTTGGCTTTAGGTTAAGACTATATTTTTACATAAGTGTGTACGTGTATTAACTACTATGTGAAATTACATTATTACTATAATTCTTTTATGATATACGACGCTATGACACTTAGACATCGTGATAATTAATAACGCATGAACAATGAAATACGAACAAGATACTTCTTTTTACACTAAAAGAATATACGCAATACAATTCAATAATGTTTTCAACGTGGCGACCACACCTTTTAGAACTCTCCACGCCTCCAGATTTGGAAATGAGATATTATGACTAGTGATGTCATGTGATAGGTGGGCATTTATTGAATGTGCCATAAATGGCCCATTGGTGTTATAAAGGGGTATTCATTGACTGTGTCATGAATGACCCGGGTATTCATTGAATGTGCCATGAATGACCAAATTATTTGGACTGTCCTAGAGAGGAACTAAGGTATTTGCCTTGCGGGTTAGTTGTATTCCTTGAGTGTACAGGAATGTAGGGTTAGGTATTCCTTGAATGTGGTAGGAATGACCTAGGGCATTCATTGAATGTGCCATGAATGACTCGTTAGTGATATGATGGGTATTCCTTGAATGTGGCGGGAATGACCTAAGGTATTCATTGAATGTGCCATGAATGACATGAGATTTTATGCCCAAAGAGGCTGTGAATTAGGTGTATGGAAAGCCCAGAGATGGCTGTGATATAGTGGTACTCGATGGGAGAGAGGCACACAGGAATGTGTGATTTGGCAAATGTGTGGAGTGCAAATCGTGGAGTAGGTACTAAAGGGTGGGTGTATAAAAATTAATCGATTTAGTTAATAAGAGAAATTGATTTGGTTGTGCATGTGCGTGCTTGGACTTGTGTTTGAATACATATAGATTAGCTAAATATGTATATTAAGAATTTCTAACTTTCATTTGCAGGAGGGTATAACTTACTAATATTTTGTGCAGGGACGTTGTCCTACCTTTATACAGAAGCGGTTATCGGTAAGATTTAATTCAATTACTGAGTTATTAGAATGGAAATCTTGCTTGGGAAGTTATCAGCTCCCAAATGTGCATTTTATTACAGCCCTTCTTACGTTTAATGAAAATACAACTTATTGCTTTTATTGCCTTTTCCAGGTTACAGAGAATTTCAGACCACTTATCATAAAAGCTACGTCTTAGCACCAAAAAGAGTCTTAATCATGCTTATTATGAAGACCAGAAGCAGCTATGAAAAAGTACTAAAAATGTCAAAGTCAACTGTCAAAGTCAAATGTCACAGTCAAAAGTCAAAGCCCTCAACTCAGAAAACCAAAGATAGAGGCCCTTATCTCAAAATATGGCATTCTCCAAAATCTATCTTGGTCAAGAAGAAAGATAAAAGCAAAAGCATAAAGTGAAGTGTGAGGTGTCTCAATTGTAATGGAAAAGGGCAAATCAGTAAAGGGCAAAAAGTAGGGATATATAATCTAGAAGTTATAGAGAGAGAGAAGGTATCCATTGCATTTAAGGTCCAAACCAATTGGTTTGTAGGATTTAATTTCTAGTCTTTTACATTTTCAAGTCTTTACATTATTGTTCTTTATTTCTTTTCATTTCAATTATGTTTTTTTTGCTTATTTCAATCTTTATTTTAATACTTTCTTTCAATGTTTTCATGTCATTTCCATCTTAAACAACTTAAGTTTTCATGTTCTTCATTAGCTAAAAAACTAAACAAGTTCTAAACTAAGAGTCTACCTTCCTTCTTCTTCAACTCCCACATTCAAACTCTAAACAATCTAGGATGAACCACATTCAAATCAACTTTGAAGCGACTTTCAAATCTACAACTTCAAATGACGCTAATGAGATGTATGGACTTTTGAGAATAAATAAGGAAACAAGACCCTTTGTACTAAATAGAAGAAGTTTGTCAGTACTTTCACTGGAAAACTCTCACGAGGCTTAAAGTTTGTCCATTAGGGAAATCCAAGTGGTTTAAGGCCTTGTTGCATATGGTCAATGCAGTCATACTCTTCAAAATGAGATTAGTATAACTTATAATAAATCACTTATTTTTGCCTAAGGACAAGCAAGATACTATTTGGGGGTGGTGATCAAGTCCCAAATGTGCGCTTTATTACCCTTATATTACTATATTATAGCCCTTCTTACGTTTAATGAAAAGACAACTCATAACTTTTATTGCATTTTTCAGATTATAGAGAATTTCAGACCACTTATCATAAAAGTTGCATCTTAGCACCAAAAGGAGCCTTAATCACGTTTATTATTAAGACCATAAGCTGCTATGAAAAAGTGTTGAAAAATTCAAAGTCAATGGTCAAAGTCAAAGGTCACAGTCAAAGGTCAAAGCCCTCAACTCAAAAGACCAGAGATAGAGGCCTTTATCTCAAAATATGGCATTATCCAAAACCTATCTTGGTTAAGAAGAAAGCAAAAAGCAAAAGGAAAAGCAAAAGCATAAAGTGAAGTGTGAGGTGTTTCAATTGTAATAGAGAAGGGCAAATGTGTAAAAGGTATAAATTAGGGGTATATAATCTAAAAGTTAGGGAGAGAGAAGGTATCCATTGCATTTAGGGTCTAAACCAATTGGTTTGTAGGATTTAATTTCTAGTCTTTTACATTTTCAAGTCTTTACTTTATTGTTCTTCATTTCTTTTCATTTCAATCTTGTTATTTTTGGTTATTTCAATCAATCAATCAATCTTATTTTGTTGTTCTTTGTTTCAATCTTCATTTCAATACTTTCTTTCAATGTTTTCATGTCATTTCCATCTTAAACAACTTAAATTTTCATGTTCTTCATTAGCTAAAAAACTAAACAAGTTCTAAACTAAAAGTCTACCTTTCTTCTTCCTCAACTCCTACATTCAAACTTTAAACAATCTAGGATGAACCACATTCAAACCAACTTTGAAGAGACTTCCAAATCTACAACTTTAGTGTGTTGCAATCATAGTTCTCTGATAGATTCACTCAAGTTTTGTTCTCTCATGTGCAGCGGGCACTTATTTCCTCACATGCTCAAATGACGTCCAAAGGAACTAGGGACGATTGATCATGTTTGCCACTTACTATCACACCATCATATTCCTAATTGAGCTAGAGGTCTTTTACTATGAGTTACGAGGCTAGGGTGATGGTTTAGAAAGAAAAAATAATGGAAAAACAAAATCAAATAAGTTGAGAAATTGGGTCTTCAAGATACTTGTAACTAGAGAAGAACTTCGTTTTGTTCTTTTCTTTCAAATTGTGATTCTTTAGCCCTTTGGCTTTGTGATTCCATATGATTTTGAATTTTGAGAGTTCTAACTTTGTTTTTGTTTCTTTTTGCTTTTGTTTATGATATCGTCTCCTTTTGATTTTGAACTTTTGGAAAATTCAATTTTTTACTCCTTCAATTTTTTTGGAGTTTTGGTTTTTGGTGGGTCTTTCTTTTCTTCTCTTTCTTTTCTTTTCTTTTCAAAGCAACTAACTGATCTGTTTTTGTACAAGGTCTTCTCTTCTCTTTTTCGATATCCATCCAATTCTCAACTCGTCAGCTGGGTAAGTTCTTTATTGTGTGTTGTAACAGGTCAGGAATTTATGGCGAAGAAAAAAAAGGCTTTTAGAAAATGGTGAAGGCTAAAAAAGGGTAACTAGAGGAAAAACTATCTTTTTGGGTTTTTAACGTTTATTTGGCTATATCAATCCAAAAAGGGCTTAAATTCTCTCTTAGGATATGGCGTGGTGATCAAGCAAGTGGACGTGTGGTCTTTCTATTCGGACATCATTTGTGTCATCACTTAATAATCATTCAGATTAGGCTTTTGGCTAGATTCTCATAGGATATGGAACTTAATTATTCTAACCTTTGTCTCGGAAACTCTTTCATTGCTATATACAATCAAATGTTGATGTATGTCATTCATGAAAAGATGCAGAAACTATTGTACGTATATTAGTCTAAGTTCGAAGAAAGAATCCTTACTCTGTTGCTATAATGAGACTTCTAAACTTTTTATTCATCATAGAAAAAGGAAACAAGACTTTTTAATACTAAATAGTAAAAATATTTTTGGTCTTTTTCGAAAAAAAATTTTAGAAATGAAGAAATATACTATTATATCTACTATAGAAAATTCATAGTTTTTGCAAAATGTTACTATACCACCCCCAAATAGAACTATGTTTTATCCTCAAAGTATGACGAGATAAGGAAAGAGATTACCATAGAAATATGAGCAAAAACGGTGATACACATGTATTCTGTTCTTCATGATAAAAATATGCCACCCCCAAATAAGTTTAGGGCGTGGGTTGTTTGATATAAAACGAGAAATACATGGTTTATTGTACTAAGGATTATTATTCTACTATGAATATTTTTTGGATTTTTTTATTTTTGAAAACATATGAAATGCAGAAAAATGGAAAATTTTAGCATGATGTATCTATATTAGGGCATCTCCAATGGAGAGTGTAAACCGTATAGAGTGTAAAGTTTACACTCCAAATGGTATTAGTTGATAGAGGAGGTGGGGAATTCTCCATCTCGTTTTCAGTTGATAAATAGCTCTGGCGACACTTTAACCAACATCTGAACAAAAAAAAATTCGAACGTCACTTTAAGTAACGTCCCTTTCTAATTATAAAGTAATTTTTTTAACTCGGACATCACTTAAAGTAACGTCCCAGTTTAAATTAAAGAGAGACGTCACTTTAAGTGACGTCCGAGTTTAAAATCCAATTTTTTTTACACTTCTCCATTGGGGAGTATAAAGTGTGAAAATTTATAGGCTATACAATAGTATGCAATTAGAGTTATAAAATCCTAATGGAACCTACGTGGAGCCTAGGTGGAGGTGTAATTTTACACCTCCCCCATTGGAGATGCCCTTACCTTCTACTCATATACCAAATTCTACAAGAAAACAAATAACATAAGCATATATAGAATTAATATTATACTAACACCATAAAAAAGGAAAAATAAAACAACAGAAAATACAATAAAAGGAAAATGTCCAACTATACGGACACTAGGGAACTGCCTAGTCAAAATCCGTGCGTGACTCATCTCGACATCGAAAAGATCCTTTTCCTTGATGACGGCGGGTCCTAGCGTGTCTATCACTATGCAGGAGTGCATCTCTAATGCTCTGCAGTGTTGTAGTGATACTATGCTGGAAACGTCGCTGCTCCTGCTAGAAAGATTATTGCTTCTCTTTGAGGGTCTGCTGAGCCTCTAGAATGACTCCATGTGTTTGCCTGAGCTGGTTGATGTGCTGGTGCAGAATCCTCTAGCTTCCATGGAGGAAATGAATTCCGTCCATAGGCTGAGTGAATTGTTAAGTGGCAACTTCAGTGAAATAGTCCACTTGCTCGGTAAGGCGTGCTTGCTCGGCAGCTCTGGCTACAGGTGGATGCTAGAATTTCTAGATGCAGTGGGCATATATAAGACCAGTGGTAGCATTCTTGACTTCCACTAGGGCGTCTGTAGCCTTAAGCTCCCAGTGTTGCATGATCCTGGTGACCAACACTAGTAGAGGAGCAGTGGACCTCTTGGTTGTGCAGTGTTGCTCCCAAACGAAGGTGACGATGCATAAGTTATTCTTCTGCTCATGGAGAATACATAGAATGTGGAGCATCGCCTTACCGATATCAGAAGGCTTGGCTCAGCCTAATAGGTTGTAGGCTGTCCACTGAGATACTGCCAACTGATTCCTTCGCATCGAACTCTGAAACGCATAGTGAGACTTGTGGTTTTTCACCCCTCGAGAAGAGTCTCTACCATCATCACATCGATGGTCTTGTTGTCTGGGGACTGTTTCGTCTGAACATAAGCCTTCAGAGGAATCCCTAGAACCTCACTCACCACCTCCATATTGAGCTCAAGCGTGTGACCATCCTTGACAACCGTTATGCAGTCATCCTCCCCTCTAAGCATGTGATTATAAAATGAAAGAGTGAGAGAGGGAGAATAAGCCGCACCTTCCAACAAAACCAAAGCCTCCCATCCTCTTCTTCTAACCTCAGCCTTGAAGTGCACTTCAAATAGATCGGAATTGAACATTGGTTCAAAATTTTGCTCAGGCACAATTTTAAGAACTCGAGCCATTTGGAGTATAAATTGATAAAATACTGTTTTTAATTAGAATGGGATCTGAAAATTGAGGAGGCTGTGAAAATTTGGAGTGGTGGTGTTTGGGGTGAGCGGGCGGTCGCAAGTTGAAAGGGGGTCGTGAGCTGGCTTGTGGTGGCTAGGGTTTGGAAAGTGTGAGGAAGAAGATGGATGGTTGGGTGGTCGCTTGGGTTAAATAGGTTTGATGGCACATGCCTCGCATGTGCCTTTTAAGTTGAAACGAATTTTTCGCTCAAGCCCAGATGAAATCAGGAAATTTCGATGTTGTCCTCAGTGCATTGCCAACTTCAAAAGCAAATCCGCACTTCATTACTTGTCTGATCTTGACCTGTGAGGTACCAAAACGATCATCATCTAAAATTCTATGTAATGGTATAGGGTACATTCACATCCATCGGTGGATGAAAAACAGATGAGGGAAATAAATGAGAAGGAACTGTAGGATATGTACAAACGAAAGAAGGAAAATTTTAATCAATTAATTTTTTTGGGTTTTGAATAAGAACTAATATTTTAAAAAGGTGGGTCATTTTAAGTCAGATTCCCAAGACTTTGAAGTTTTTGAAAACTTGAGTCAATCCCAACCGGATGGTTGGATTACTCTCCTTAGCTGTGCTCGATGAGCAGGTGGCTGGCACATGAAAACCTTGAAAATTGAATTTTCACTATGAGGTTGAAGACCGGGGCAAGTTGGTGTTTGATAGTTTGATCACCAATCTTGTCTCATAGCTCGTCTCTTACGTGCGTATGAACTCTTACCCAAACCAGGAATGGTTTTTGGTATATGTGTCCATATCTTCAGTTGCAGTTCTCTAGGAAGTGTTTGCACATATGTGTCCATATCTTTAGCTGCAGTTCTCTAGGAAGTGCTTGCACACGATCATTGAAAATGATCCATCTAGTCCTGCTAGGTGGAGAATTTTTGTTCGTTACAGAAGACATTTTTGAAAGTTTTTAGAAAAAGAAAGATTGAGAAGGGGAAAGATTTTTAAGAAAGGAAAAAAATTTCAAAATTTGTTCAAGTTTGAGTCTTTTAACATAAAATTCTTGAAACAAAAGATAGAATTAAACAGAGAATAGTATCACTCACTTTGGGTTACTCTATTTGTTTAATTCTCGTTCGGAGACACCTTGTCTTTTTTATTTATTTATTATTATTATTATTATTATTATTATTATTATTATTAAGTTTTTGTTCCTAAATTACTTAAAACAATAACAGAAAAAGAGAAAACTACTAAGTTAAATCACTATCAGGAGAGTGATCCACCCAATAGAAGGAAAAAGATTTTTGAATTTAGGTGACTCAAATTGCGAACCATCCTATGGTTTGGCCTCCTTAGATCTTCCACCTCTTGTTTTGCAAGTAAGCAAATCTAGTGAAGAGGGCTAGCTCTATTTCAAGATAATGTAGACTCTCCTCTCCTACTCTCTAATTAGCCCTAGTTAAAGCCATTCCAACTAGATTATAAGATGAAACTCGAAACAACTAAAAATCTCCCACAGAAGGAAAAAAAATTTGAATTAAAAGGGCTCCAATTGCCAACCATCCCATGGTTTGGCATACCTATATAAGACGAAGCATGGAAAACAACCATAAAAAACAAACGTAAGACACCTCCACTCAATCACCATCTCACCTCTGCTTTGTTTCACATCTCTTCTTTATAGAGGAAAGACTACTCAAGCGGCAATAGTGAAGATTGAATGTAAGTGTTAAGTGCTCAAAATGTGCATTTTAACCCTCGATTATATCTCTTGCTTAGCCATCTTAGTGGACTAACAGTGCTTGTAAGTCATGTTTTATGATTCTACAGGTGAAAAAGAGAGTTTTGTAGAATATTAAAGAAAAATGGGTAAAACGGAGCAATTCGGAGCATTAAGGACCACATGGGAAACCCGTGGACAATCATAGAGAAGGCCAAAGAATTGAAGCTATGAAAGATGCGACTTTGACCTATTTTAAAGCCTATTTGGAAGCCCAAGGCAAAAGGATTCGTTGCTTGGACCAAAGCCCACAAAGGAGGAAAGAAGGATGGAGCAAAAGAGGAAAAATAGGCCCTCCTGTCTGAGACAAAGGATCATGCGTCCAGATGCGACGCTCACGTCTGAGATGCAAGGATCGTGCGTCCAGACACATGAACCGACATTATAGTCACTTCCTTCACAATTTTGGAAATGAAGTTGGACTCTGAAAGAAGTTGATTTTTATTAGGAAACAAACCACGGTTTGGAATACTTCTAGAACTCATTGTAACCCCTATAAATAAAGGACCTAAGTGCCTCATGAAACTTGCCAATTCACTTACATTCTTGTCTCAAAACTTGAGGCAGAGAGAGATTAATAATAAAAGATTTGGTTTTAACTAGTCGAGTCTTGATAAGTAGTCTTTCTAGTGTTATGTTCTTCGACTCTTCTTCTTCTCATTCTTCGTGTTCTTCCTTCTTTATGGAAGGCTAATCTTCTCCTTCAAGGGAGGAGATGAAGCCGGTGCTTAGGGTTTGATGATTCTTCTGGTTCATGGTGTCCTCCAATCAGGCTAGTTCTTTATGTTTTTAGTTATTAGTTCCATTGCCCACACCAGGGGATGGAAGTATAAAATAGGGTTTATGTTTTGCAATATTAATATCATGCTAGTGTTCTATACTTTTCTTCTAGTAGTGTAGTTCTTTAGAGTTTGGGAAGTATTCTTTGTGTTGCCTTAGAAGGGGTAGCTCAGGGAGTGGCTGCCTAGGGGAAGTATTCTTTGTGTTTGCCTTAAGTGGTAATTCATTGAATGGCCGCCCTATTAGGAAGTACTCCTTGATGTTACTCTCGGTAATATATTGAATGACTGTCCGAGCTTACATAAAAGGAAAGAAGATATTAATAGTATAAACATAGGAACAACCTTAAGTAGAGTTATTCGTCAATGATGTTTCGTCCAAGAGGGTATCAACACTCGCTCGATTGCCTAATTGTAGTCTACTTGTGAGAAGAACCATGAAACAGAAGATCACAAATCAAAGGTAACGGTGGATTCTAATATCTTGAATTCTCTCTCCAATAAATTCTCAATAGTTTAATTAGTTTAGTTTAGTTTAGCATTAGAATCTAAAATCTCTACAATCATAGTTTTTAATCCTTCAAACCCCCTTTCCAGTCCTGTCTTTCACATAACATACACTTAAAAATGGAATGATATCCTACTCTTCCTTTACTTATTGAAGGATAATTAGGTTTTGATACGCTTCTATTTTGTTCAACGACCATCATCTATCTACATCATCCATATACCATCTCATACACAAAAAAGGAGCGCGTGTCAAATGGCGCCACTGCAGTTTTAAGTTGTTTATGTGTAACGTTTTCTTTCAAGATTAGAACTTTGGATCTTGAGGTAATTTTAGCCGCATCATCCATCCGTTTGAGAAAGAGAGAAGCTTGAAGGACATCTAGAAGACAAGATGTACCATCCAGGTTAGTCGAATCTTCATTCTTTTTATTTCATTATAGTATAATTACATTTAAGACCTTTTCAACAATTGAAGTTGCAAGCCAACATAATGAAACATCAAACTCTAGTGTTTCTTGTCTGAATCTTGACAAATGGACTATCGTCTGTGGGCCATGGTATTTAAGCAATCTAACTGATTCACCATAACCCTAGAAAAGACAACTTTAGACAATGGGCGAGATACTAGCTGCAAAACCCAACCTAGTTGAAAGAAAGTAGTTTTGCATTTTAGTATAATTTAGAATAGTTGCATATTTGTTTAATTGCATTCAAGCATAGTAGGATAGTTTTTCGTAATTTTTGCATAGCATATTCTAGTGTATGCCCCATCGTCCATATCATCATCCGGTAAGAACACAACAGTGCACAAGGTTTAACAACCGACTCACAAGAATACTAGATGAGATTGATACAATAGCCGCATGATAATAGTAAAATGATAGTTTTACTAATGAATAAAGCGATGAAAATCTAAACGCAAGTAAAACTAAAAACTGAACTTGTACTAGATTTATCAAAGATTTCTGCTCTCGATACTATTGAAGTAGAGTTGGAATAGAAGATTCGTTCCACTCCTAGTTCTTTAGCATTCAAGTTTCCTATGACTATCAATCCTACCAAAGTCAATGAGAGAATTACGAATTATACTATGAAATGCTTCGGAATAGTAAGGTTTGAATCTAGAATAAGAATTAGGGGAGAATTGAATCCACCTTGAATCCAACTTAAGAAACTAGCATAGATTGTTGTAATCCAATTCTTACGTTCTTACGGTAAGAATTGGTCATTCTAATCCCTATATATACATGACATCTCTACCAATTCATAACTATCATGTTAGGACGTCCACCCACTCTCATGGCGAATCAACGACCTTCTATAGTGGAATAGACTCTTACAACGATTCTAAGCTAACAAAATCAAGTTTTCATAAAGGCTTCATCAAACCCCTCTAATGGAGGTTTAGTCTCGATTCATCAAACTATCATTTCCAAATGAAATTGAATAAGACATAATATAAAAATTCTAACTTTATTAAATTTAACTAAACAATAATTGAAATCTAAATTAACAACTAAGAAATCATTAAATAACAAGAATCGAAATTAATCTAAACAATCATTAAATAACAAGATCGAATTTAACAAGAACTAGCTATTTTATTTATCTAATGAATGATACTCAATGATTTAAATAACTAATCTAAAACAAGGAATGAAACTAATTAATGGAATGGAAACTAATTAATTTAATCCAAAAACTAGATCTAGAACTAACCTTTTTAATGGCTACCTTCTAACCTAAGCTAAATGATACTTAAGAGCTAAGTCTTGTGTGTGGAAATGGAGGAGACTAGATCCACACTTTCATGCATGGGCTAAGGGTCCATGTTTTGGGCTGGAAAATCGAGCCCAAAGCCCAATTTCTTGAGTCTACAGGGCCCTTTTCAGCTGGCTTTAAGTTCAATAGGCTTTTCGTCCACTTTTGCTCATCTGATTGGGTCAAGGTTTAGACCATTGGAAAACTCTTTTTGAGTCGGTCGTTCTGACATAAGGTATGCCCAATTTCGAGGCTTGAGTCCAAAGATACGATCTTCGGAAGTTCTGCTGACTTTTGTGTGATGTTTCTGCCCGTCTTGGCCTTTAAATCCCAAAACTTCTTAGCAACCAACCCTTTGCTCATTTATATCACTAAAGTGGCACATTTCTACAAATAGTTGACTTCAATGCCTGAAATACATAAAAGCACGTAATTAGCATTAACTCTTATTTATTACTCACATAATTGGTCTAAAAGTATTATTGTTTGGGCTCTTATCAAACCACCCCCCAAATAGCATTTTGCTTGTCCTTAAGCAAATATGAGAAATTAGCATAAGTGATCAAAAATGGAGTTCTAACTAATCTAGTTTCGCCGAGTGTGATTGCATTGACCATATACAACAATAAGGCCTTAAACCACTAGGAATTCCCTAGTGGACGAGTTATAGCCTCGTGAGAGTTTTCCAGTGAAGGTACTCACAAACTTCATCTATACTACAACGACTTAGAAATAAAATTATTATTTCCTTATCTATGTCTTAATTATCTATACATCTCACTAGCAATGAATACAGAATAATCAAGTTGAAACCTAAGCTAATATATGCATAATAATCAATTAACTATGAATAAACATATATACACTGACTAATAATACTATGAGATGAACTAGTAGGTCCGTTTCTGAAAACTCAGAATAGCATCCTTAAGTAGGTCCTCACATAAATGTCAAGACAAAAACCACTCTGATTTTTCCGCTCAAGTTTCCCTACTCCAGTGTGCAGTGGGCACACTTTACCTTACAATCTCAATGACACACAAGGAAGCCGGAGTCGATCAAACACATCTGCCACTTACTATCACACTAACCTATTCCTAATTGAACTAGAGGTCTTTATTAGGTGTTGCGGGGATTAGGAGATGGTTTAACAAGGTAGGAAATGGATATTCAACGATGACAAGTCTGAGATAATAGAGTCTTCATATTATGTAACTAAAGAAAACCTTATTCATTACTTTTGCTTCCACACTTTGTTTCCATCCTTAGCCATATTTTTTTTTTCTTTTTCTTTGGCCTTTGACTCCTTGATTCTATTTTTGGAGTTCTGACTCTTTATTTTATTTTATTTTATTATTATTATTTTTTTATTTGGATGGAAACTTACTTTTTTCTTCTGAAGCGACTAACGAATTCTTGATTTCAAAGGTTCTTCTCTTTTCTATTCTTCATCTCTATTCTCAGACTTATTCAAAGAATTGGGTAGGTTGATTTTTTATTTTGTTTTGTTTTGTAACAGGGTAAAGGATTTGTAGTTTGTGAAAGGCTCAAGAAAGGCTCAGAGGGGCGACTAGAGGAAAATAATTCATAGGTTTGAATTTCTGGCTATATCGATCCAAAGAGGGCCTAAATTCTCGCTTAGGATATGGTATAGTGATCAAGCAAGTGGACGTGTGATTTCTCTATCTGGATTTTACTTTTTCCTGTGTCATTTCTCAAATGTTCACTCATATAAGGCTTTAGGCTATATTCTCACAGGATTTGTAGAATAAGCACTCTAGCCTAGATTTCAGAAACTTACTGCCAACAATCATAGATACTTATGTAACATATTTATAGATAGATTCAAGGATTATTACCGACATATTAGCCTAAGTTTCTAAAAACTATTCTAATGCAAAAGCTATGTGAGACTTCTAGATTATTGAGAGCATAGAGAAAGAAAACAATACCAATATTCCTAAGTGTATAGCATACTTTTTTTTTTTATATTTTTCAAAAATTTTAAATTTTTTAACTAGAAAACAAGTGCAAATTATACATATCTATATCCTAACAGATGCCTTAATTACACGTGTTTCTATGCCCCCCCCCCCAAACAAAAAGCATGCATTGTCCTCAAAGTATTTAAATAACTAGGGTAGAGAAATACCATTGAAACGCATGAAATTCTGGAGCATCTGCAAAATAAGGTTAAACATACTAATATAGAAAAGAAAAACTAACGCAACTCTATAAGAGTTCCACCCGTTATGGGGTTAATGAGAAATAGATTGTTTGGGACATAAGCAGACAGTAACTGAAATAAAAACTAACCGTAACTCCCGTTTAAGCATTTTCCTCATTTCCCTCTCCAAAAAGAGGAGGTTCCTTCGCATCCTGCCATGCCATGATAACTTGCCAAGCCCCGCCGTGTGTGTCGTCAACTTGTGCTAACTTGTCTAGTGTTACTATATGTCGATGGGGTGTAAGGAGCAACCAAATGAGGTTGCACCTGCCATCCCGGCCAAGTCATTACTCGAAATGAGCGAACCACCCAATTGGTGGGTCTCATGACTTCAACCATTTTCCAATCTGTGAACTGGGTACAGAATTCTGGTAGACAACTGAGCATGATGCAGCAAACCAAAACAGGCATAAGAAGGTACTTATGTCGCATGCTTTGGGCTCTCTTAAGACTAGCCACTAATACTCAGGGAATGTCATATCGGCGACATCCCTCAGCTAAAGCAAGGAAAATGTCACCAACGGTACTATTTGCAGAGCTAAACTGCCAATCCCCTAAAATATTCATCAGGATGAATAACATAGTGGTGCCTACATTTAAGGACAGGCTACCAAGGGCTATGTTGTAACGCCTTTGGTCCATTATACAAAATACCCCTCCCCCATAATACTCATGGAAATATGTATAGTCATAGAGGTATGCATTATCGGTCATATATCCCCATGTGTGAATAGGATCAGGTATTGGTATTCCCGAACCTAATGCTACTACATACTTATTGAATTCTAGTGGTGTGTCATCGACCGTGACAGAGAATTCTTGTTCTCCATCTTGGTTACAATAGAACTTAACATTATTGTAAAAAAATTCAGTAAGCTTAAGTGAATACGAGTCGTCTTCACTTACCATAAGCAGGCCCGGCCCTGAGTAGGTGCCGTGTGGGCGACGCACAGGGCCCCCAATATATAAGGCCCAAAAAAATAGTTTTAGTGGAAAAAGCTTATTTCGCAAATCAAAAGCCCAAACCGATGAAAAACCCAAAAAACCAAAAATTTCACAGTAAACAGTCGATTATCTCATATTCTCTTTCCTCATTAATTATATTAATAAAAAAAGAAAATAACAATAGATATAATAGATGAGGATATCTTCTCAATGACTAGATCTCTCTTTTCCTAATTAATAACGTTTTCTTTTGGAAAATCACTCCAATTAATTGCTTGAGTTGTCCTCAATTACTAAAATACAAAAAGAATTAGTAAAAAAAAAAAAACCCCTCATTCAACTTATAATCATCTAGTATCCTCTCATTCTCAATAATTTCTTTCTTTACAATTGTGGATCCGTATTAATTTTCACTTCGATCTTAATTACTTATTCACCTAAATTTTGATTATTTTTCAAGTAAGTTAGATATTAAAATCAATTTTTCCTTTTCTTAAATATTATTTCAATAACTCAATTTAATTCTAAAGTAATCTAGTCTAATATTATTCACCTAACTTGATTTCTTGAAACGACATGATTGTTTTCCTAATGCATTCATAACTTATAGAATTTTGTTGATTGTTCCCATTACTGTCGCGTATGCAGAAAGAAGTTTTTTAAAATTAAAACTATTGAAATCATACCTTAGATCGACTATGTCACAAGAAAGTCTAAATGGGCTAGCGTTAATATCTATTGAAAATGAATTTTTAAATAAAATTAACTTTGAAAGCTTCATTGATGATTTTGCAGCCAAAAATGTGATAAAGGAAATATTTTGATGATCCAATTTGTGTTGATGGAAAACTAGAAGAGGGCCACATTTCGCCGTTTGCAAATGGCCATTGAAAACTCAAGGACGGCCCTGACCATAAGATGCCTCCATCCGAACTGCATGATCCTTTTGCGGAACCAATGTCCATAAGTCTCTCTCCCCAACAAGTGTTCGAAAGACTGCTCCGGTATTACTATAGGAGAAGTCATCACAAAACTACTGTTTAGAACAGCTGCAATGATCCTGGAACAACCCACAGAAAATTGGAATTTTTCTTGCCCACAGGGTTTTGGGCGCGGGGTGCGCTCCACCTATGCCTGGATAGGGCGCGGGGTGCGCCTTGGTGATTTTCGAGTTCCAGGCACTTTGGGGCGCTCACTTTGTGCTGGGATGGGCGATGGGATGGGCACTTTTTAGGATGAAAACTGGAATTCCAGAGTTGTGGGCGCAGGTCGCGCTCAGCTCAGGGCTTGGTAGGGCGCGGGTCGCACTCTGATGAAATTTTGTCAGAAAGTGTCTAGGGCGCAGGTCGGTCGCTTCATCGGGAGCTCAAGGCCGAAATAGTGTGCTAAAATGGAGAAGAAAATGAGAATTGTGGGAGTGAAAGGTGAGAGATGAAAGTGAGGTGTAGTTTGGGTTGTGAGTGTAGAATGAATGAAGTTTTTATAGGTTTTAAGTTGCTAAAACGAATCGGGAAGTTACCAAAAAGTTTTAAGGCAATTGCCTAAAACAAAAAAAAAAATCCTAAAACCGAAAACGGAAACAACCCATATTCTCTATTCCAAAACAAACCTAATATCTTTTAGGTTGAATTTAGGATAGAAACTGCCTAATTCATCGAGATTTCATCATATCACAATATCTATTCATAGCCATGCCCATATAAGCAATATTCCCAACAATTATCGCAAAATTATATAATAAATTTGTGGATCATATAAAAATCATGTTAGACTAACTAATACCACCCCCAAACAATTCGGGAAGGTGGGATTAACAATAAAATAATGCATAATTTGAAAAGAACCAAATTATATTCAAATTCAAATTCAAATACAATTAACTACCGAATTTAAATTTAACTACTGAATTTAAACAACTTAATATCTGAACTAAGAAAAACAATAAAAACAATTAAATAACATAGAAACCACATATTTTTCGAAAACCTAGCCACATGATGAAGATGGACCCTGAGATGGAGATTGGGCCTGGGATGAAGAAGGGCCCGAGCCATCCGTTCTTTGATGATGACGCTCATGCCTCTCAGACTCATCTGAAATAGAAACCTCTAGGGGTGGCATGTGTCGTAGAATCTCTACGTGGAATAGGCGATGTGCTTCCATTTCTGCCTTTATCTCTGTATAATGCACATCCTGGCGCTGTAGGACTGCCTCCATGTTATAATGGAGATCCGACTGGCTCTTGTCGAGCATTTCAAAATTCGTCTGAAAGGTATTTTGTTTCATTCGAATTTTAATCTGCCTATCTCGTATATCTTCACAAATAGCATAAATGCAACGCACGCTAGTATGCAACACTGACATGCGTTCTGAATCAGATGTACACCTCTCCAAGGCATCTTCATCCAAACATGTCATGTCCTCCCTTTCCTCATCCGAATCAACCATCCTGTCCTCCGGCAACATCCAAGTCTTTTGGATACACTTCGTATAAATAATTTCTTTTGAATGCAATTTCAACATAGTCCTCCCAGTTCTTGGTTCCCCAAGACAACATTATATTCGTAATTAAAGCAGGGAATGGTGCAATACTCTTCCCAACTCCTCTAATCATATTTATCAAGAACTCGAGGATACAGAATTCATACCTCTTCTCTTGCAATATCCAGATGACGTGCAGACATGTCAAACCGATGTCGCTCACTTTCTCTTTCCCAATGACGTTCTTACCAATCCACTGAGCTACAGCCAGTTAGTTGGTTCGCAAAGATGACTGTCGAGCATAATGAGAATTTGTATTATATTGACCTTCCATGAGAGTGTCGTTCATCAATGCAGGAACTCCAGTATACTAGGATTCTTGCACGGTGGCATCGAGGTGGCATTCAGGCATAATGCCTAGAATCTCAGCCAACTTCTCTCTCGATAATTCTCTCCTAACCCCAGCCATCTTCATGAAAACTTTCCGACCATCTAACTCTCTCTTCTTATAGAATTGTTCGATCAAATTGGGGTGGTAGAAATTATTTGTCGAGTACCACAACCTATTCCAATTCCTCCTAATCATCTCGTCATGAAAAAACGGCGCAAAGCGGTTACCGTAAAAGCTTGTTCCGGCAGAATTCTTCGTCTTAGTGCCATTAAAAGTTTTGAACTGATTTGGGGGTTTGTATGTGGTGTAGGAAACGATGTGAAACAACCCTACTTAATAATTAAAAAAAATGATGGTGGTAAGACAGTTGTGGCGCGGCAGTTCAAATATTTTTCGGTTTTTCTGTAATTTCCGGTGTTGGGGATGGTGGTGGGGAGTTTTTGGTTAAGGTTTAAATTTGGGCGTGGTTGTATTTAGGTTTCTCTTTTTTTTTTTTTTTTTTTTTTTTTAGGTTATGGTTTTGAATTTGGTAATGGCGGTTTTGGAAGGTGAAATCGTGACTGTGATGTTGAAGATAGAGACGCACGTGCGTTGCATGTGTGCGCGAGATTGGGCCCAAGCCCAATTTGATTTTTCGAATTTTACGATTTTTTGCGCAATTTCAAACTAAATTTGTCGCTTCATTACCGGTCCGCTTTTTGCGAATGAGCTATGGAAATGATCAGGAGAGAATTTCCAATCTAATGATCCATAAAACACTCTATTCCGACCATGGATGATATATAAGAAGATGGAAAATGCCTCGAAGTGTGTGCGTGATGTAAGTTATACGAACAAATGAACTCTAATTTCATATATAATGTCAACCCGAATCAAAATACAATTAAACGGCCTACGCAACACAAATGAAAAGTTGAACAATCCAGTACAGAAACGAACACCCCACCCCCAAACAAATTTTTGGCTACGAAATTTAAAAAAATTGTTTTAAAAGCGAGTCTTTTAAAGTCAAATTCCCGAGACTTCATTAATTACTATTTTTATGATTTTAACAATTTTTTTATTTTTTATGAATAAGGTTTAATATAAGAAAAACAATAAAGCAATAAATGCATAACTCACACCATAGAAGAACATGACTCAAAATCCGAGAAAACATGTAAGAGTGGAAAATGAGAATTATGTTTAACGTGGACTTAGGATCCGGTACTTACAGCCACACACTCCATAAAGAGGGCCTGGTTACCTGAATGGTGCACTTACCAATATATGGAAATGAAAGGAAGTACACCAAACAACAAAATGAGCCGTTTATAGTCAGATACTCGAGACTTTAACAAATAACTGGATATATGTATATATATATATATATATACCCTTCAGTTTTTCATATATCAACAGTCTAAAAAGTTGGGGGCCTTTCCATAAATAAATAACATGGAATGCACCCCCAAACAGAATCAAGCACCAAGATTCTCTACAGCACAACTTATTGAAATGAAAGCGAAATCTGATGGATCTAGAATATAACCACGCATGCACCTTCTTTTTCGCTTTTGAATGAGAGGGTGTGTAAGTGAATGATCGTGAGAAAATGGATGTTTGTGGAAGATATGGTGGATATGGATGAATTTTAGACGTAATGAATAGAAGGAATGAGAATGTGGTTTGGCGCAAAACTCATTCATGGTGTAGGTGGGAACTGTTTCAATTCTGAAAATGAAGGTGTCAAGTGTCTTTCCCTTGGGAATTATTTCTGTATTAAGAGAATTTAGAAAATCATGAAGTACAGAAGAAACAAAAGCGTTAAGCGCAAACTCCAGGTTCTTTTGAAAGGGTGGAAGGTGGGTAATATTGGTGAGGGAAGATGAATGAGTGTCAGCTAGAGCTCTCAGGTCTAGATCATTAGAAGCCTTGAGATATGGCAGACATTCCTCAATAGATGGGTCAAAAGAATCACTGGGATAGAAGGTGAAAAATTCATCTTCCATCATAGCGTCACGGGATAGATGGATGATGGTAGGGTGGGACTCGTGAGGTGGCAGGGAAGAGTTGCAAAAGAGTTGAAGGAAATCTTTCTCAATTTCCTCTACGTCCAAGGAGTATTTGTCGAAGTTGGAACTTCCAAAGGAAAGGAATTTGTGCATCTGGTCATTCGGAAACGTGGTTTTGAAATAATCATGAACTAAGCTCTCGATCATGCTAACCTCTCCATCGATATTTGTATAAGGTAACTGTTTGATCGTCTTAAAAATGTTAACCGCAACGGAAAGATGGCCAAAAGACAAGGACATCGAAACATTGTGGCAATTTATAAGCGCGTTGACAATTGCCAAGAAAGGGCGTCCTAAAATGATTAGAACAGAATCGTTAGCGACTTCTGTATCGAGGATAACAAAATTCGTAGGATAGTAGAAATCTTGAACCTTAACTAGCACGTTTTCCACTACACCCTTAGGATACTTGATAGACATATCAGCTAGTTGTAACGTCATTGTTGTAGGTTGCATTTCATGTAGACCTATTTGTTTATATAAATAATAAGGGAGTAAATTAACACTTGCCCCGAGGTCTAATAAAGCAGTGGTCATGTGAGTATCTCCTAAGGTGTATTGTACAGTAAGACGACCAAGGTCCTTGTACTTAACTTTTCCATTGTGTTCCGTTAAAGTTGGAAACTGTTCCGTTAAAAAGGCGTCTTTAGGAATCTTTGTCTTATGCCTAGTAGTGCACAACTCTTTAAGAAACTTAGTATGGTAAGGTAACTTTTTAATCTCTTCAAGAAAAGGTAAGTTTATCGTCAGATTTTTAAAAACTTCCCTAATCTCGTCAAAATTTGTATCCTTGTTTAACATAGCTAATTTCTGAGGAAACGATGGTTTTTCTCTATATTTAGCGTATGGATCAACTAGATATCTAACCTTTGCTTTCTGTTTCTTAGGTTGTGGTTTAACTGGTATCTCTACAGGGGTAGGATCTTCAGTTTCTGTTTCGGTATCTAGTGTAATATCTAGTGTAGGGACTACTGGTGGTGTAACTATAGACATAGTTACTTTGTTATCCACCACTCTGCCTGAACGGAGAGTGGTGATGGAATTTATCTCACCTACGTTTGTATTTTCGTTACTAGTTTTACCATTTACCTCAAAGGTTGTGTTTGGTGTTTTAGGATTTGGTATCGCTTGTCCTGGAAACACACATTTGGGTTGCACTTTCTCTTGAGCTAACTGTTGTAAGGAAAGTTGGATGGCTTGTAAAATCTGTTGTTGAGATTGCATAAAGGTATCAAAATGATCCGGTTGTGGAGTAGTATTTGCTACTGGTTGTGTGACAGGAACTATGTCACGTTGATTATTAATGGGTGGATTTTGGTATTTATTATTTACCAAAATGATACCTTTTTTTGTATTATAATTATTATTGTTATAATTATTATAATTACCCTGACCTTGTCCTTGCCTTGGTGGACCTTGGTTGTAATTGTTTGTTGGCCTAACATTTGGGTTAAACAACCTTGGAGGTTGTTGATTATTTCGCCAACTGAAGTTGGGATTTTGTCGCCAACCTACGTTAGGTTCGCTATTAATGGAACAAACATTATCTTGTTGTGGTTGTTGTTGTTGTTCATAGGCGAAAGGATAATAAGAGTCGGGATGCTCTGGACTCAAAAAGAAATTACATTGATTGGAGTTGACATTCATGACGGGGATAGGCGTTTGTTGAACAGAAATAGCCTCTACCTTTTTAGTTAGAGATTCGATTAAATTTTTAAGTTCCGGATCGGGTTTCATCTCAAACATACCGGCGGCTTTTACTGTTGTAGAAGAACTAGAGTTGCGGGAGATATCGTCACTACCCCCCCAGTTATTATTATGCTTAGTTTGATCTTCTAAAAATTTATAAGCCTCTGAGGCTCCCTTACTTAGGAAATTACCTCCATTCATTATGTCAAGCACCTCCTTGTGGTGGTGTAACAGTCCCTTGAAAAAGGCACGAACTAGCGTGTCTTTCGCGAGGTTATGGTGTGGACACTCTATAAGTAGATCGGTGAAACGATTCCAAGCCTCTGAAAATGATTCATGAGGATTCTGTCGAAAGAAATGAATCTTGGAAAGCATTTCATTGATCTTCAGTGGTGGATAAAAATGTTCCATAAACAGTTGAACAAGTTTAGCCCACGAGTCCACAGAATTTGGCGCTTGGGCAGTTAACCAAGACACCGCCTTATCGGCTAAAGTGAAGGGAAATACCCTCAGTTTAATTTGTTCAGCACCAACTATAAGATGGTGGAATGTAGAAAGGACTTGGTCAATCCTACGCATGTGCTGATAAGGCTTTTCATGGTCTAACCCATGAAAAACGGGTAACAAATTAAATATATTTGGGGGGATTCGGAAATTCCACACTGGGTATGATAGAACGATGCAAGATTTAGGGCTATTGTTCAAGGCTTTGTAAAAGTCAGAGAGAGGAGACTCTCTTTCTTCAGCCATTACTTCAGGTGATGTGTGTGGTATATTAGTTAGAGGTGTAGTGAGTGGTATACTAGAAAGGCGTGTTTGTTAACGTTCTCGGTTGATTACGTTAGGCGTTTTTCTTCGGCCTGACCTTAAACTCATGCAAGACTAACCCAATCTTAACGAAACACAACAACACTCCAAACAATCCTGATATATTAGTATAAATCTCTAACAGAAAATGCGAGGTGTGGAAGAAAATAGTACATGAATGCCTCCTTGCTTCGCTTATAAATAGCGTCTTGTTTACGCGTGCTCAGTGTGGATAACAAGTTAAAACACTGAAAACTATGAAGAAATGGAAATTTGAAACAAACCTGTGGAAATCAGGCAGTTTTAGCAGAGGGCGCAGGTAGCGCTCAGGTTCGAGCTAGAGTTCTAGGCTCTTGGGCGCAGGGTGCACTCCAATTTTACCTTGGTGGGGCGTAGGTAGCGCTCAGGGAAAACCTTGAGGTCTAGGTGCTTTAGCGCGGGGGGCGCTCGTGTTTTGCCTTGGCAAGGTGCGAGTCGCGCTCAGCCAAAGAGTGGAGTTCTAGGCCACGCTTGGTGGCGCTCAATTATGCCTACCAAGGCTGGTCGCTCGTGTATTTTTGAGGAAAATTTTCAGTGCTGAAACGAACAACCACAGTGAAAATCAAACAAGGGTGGGTGGGTTATGGGACTTTGGAAAATTAACAACTCTAAAGAAAACAATGCTAAAGGCAACTAAGATGGCAGCGGCGCCATTTGATAATAGTAAAATGATAGTTTTACTAATGAATAAAGCGATGAAACTCTAAACGCAAGTAAAACTAAAAACTAAACTTATACTAGATTTATCAAAGATTTTTACTCTCGATACTATTGAAGTAGAGTTGGAATAGAAGATTTGTTCCACTCCTAGTTCTTTAGCATTCAAGTTTCCTACGACTATCAATCCTACCAAAGTCAATAAGAGAATTACAAATTATACTACGAAATGCTACGGAATACTAAGGTTTGAATCTAGAATAAGAATTAGGGGGGAATTGAATCCACCTTGAATCCAACTTAAGAAACTAGCATAGATTGTTGTAATCCAATTCTTACGTTCTTACGATAAGAATTGGTCGTTCTAATCCCTAATTATACATGGCATCTCTACCAACTCATAACTAGCATGTGAGGACATCCACCCATTTTCATGGCGAATCAACGACCTTCTTAAGTGGAATAGACTCTTACAACGATTCTAAGCTAACAAAATCAAGTTTTTATCAATGCTTCATCAAACGTCTTTAATGGAGGTTTAGCCTCGATTCATCAAACTATCATTTCCAAATGAAATTGAATAAGACATAATATAAAAATTTAACTTTATTAAATTTAACTAAACAATAATTGAAATCTAAATTAACAACTAAGAAATCATTAAATAACAATAATCGAAATTAATCTAAACAATCATTAAATAACAAGATCGAATTTAACAAGAACTAACTATTTTATTTATCTAATGAATGATACTCAATGATTCAAATAACTAATCTAAAACAAGGAATGAAACTAATTAATGGAATGGAAACTAATTAATTTAATCCAAAAACTAGATCTAGAACTAAGCTTTTTAATGGCTACTCTAATGGCTACCTTCTAACCTAAGCTAAATGATACTTAAGAGCTAAGTCTTGTATATGGAAATGGAGGAGACCAAATCCACATTTTCATGCATGGGCTGAGGGTCCATGTTTTGGGTCGGAAAATCGAGCCCAAAGCCCAATTTCTTCAGTCCACAGAGCCTCTTTTCAGTGGCTTTGATTTCAATAGGCTTTTCATCCACCTATGCTCGTCTGATTGGGTCAAAATTTGGACCATTGGAAAGCTCTTTCCGAGCCTGTCGTTTTGACATAAAGTATGTCCAATTCTAAGGCTTAAGTCCAAAGATACGATCTTCGGAAGTTCTGCTAACTTTTGTGTATTGTTTCTGCCCGTCTTGGCCTTTAAATCCCAAAATTTCTTAGCAACCAACCCTTTGCTCCTTTATATAGCCAAAGTGGCACATTTCTACACATAGTTGACTGCAATACCTGAAATACATAAAAGCACATAATTAGCATTAACTCTTATTTATTACTCACATAATTAGTCTAAAAGTATTATTGTTAAGGGGTTAAAACTACAGTTTTGGGCTCTTATCACCACATGCAATGATGGAGGTGTTATGGACCCAAATAATCCTGAAGCTATCCCATCCATGCAAGCACAACAGAGGAAGAAGCTGAGTGATTTATATTCGACAATCATTGGAGACCCACCCAGCAGTATTGTTTTTCCAGAGACAGAAGCTAACCAGTTTGAACTTAGAGCATCAGTAATCTCTATGCTTCCAAAGTTCAATGGTTCAGAAAATGTTCAGCCTTATGTTCACATGAACAAATTTCTATCATTCCTCAGAACTTTCAAGAACCAGAATATCAGGGATGAGAGTATCAAGTTAATTCTTTTTCCACTCTCACTCGAAGGTAAAGCATCCAAATGGTTAACTGTATAGCCGATCAATTCAATCAACAACTAGGAAAAGTTGAGAACAAAGTTTATGAACAAGTTCTACCCACCCCAGAAGACAGATGCCATGCAGCAAGCCATCAGTAATTTCAAAGGGAAGGTGACTGAATAATATCATCAAAGTTGGGAGAAATTCAATAATCTGCTAGTCTCATGTCCACATCATGGTTATGATAAGAGCACACTGACTCATTTTTTCTTTCGAGGAATTTCTACTATGAATAAGCAGATGATTCAGTCGATGTATCAAGGTAAGTTTACATCATTGGATGGAGAGGAAGTTTACAACTTTCTCGAGAATTTAGTTGAAGACATTCAACAATAAAGTACTAGCAACGAGGACATAGCTAGAGTGGAGGGGGTGCCGAAGCAATTTAGTAACCAAGTTTGTGAAGACCCAGATCAAGTGATGCTATCAATTATGGCAAGCTTATCAACATGACTTGAAACTCTGAACAAGAAGTTTGATCAGTTCTCTATGAATCCTCCGAAAGCAAACAATTTCCAAGCTAAACCTCAGCCATCCAAGCCTTGTTATGTCATTTGTGAGCTATGTTATGATGAACGCCATACCACTAAAGAGTGTTCATACTATCTGGATACTAATGCAGAGGCATGTAGTATCAACTCTTTAGGAAGAAATAACCAGTTCAATCAGGGACAGAATTATTAGAAGCCACAAATTACAAATCAGAGGAATTTTCCTCCAGGATTCCAAAATCAATCTAATCAATTCCAGAATAACCAGTATCAATTCCAAGACTGCCAGCAACCATATAGAAAATCAACAGTAATACCAGAACCAGCAATACCAAGCCAACACAAATAGAGAGTTAGTACCATATCTTATGAGTGGATACATTACCCCTACGCCTTAGTCTAGCAAAGTAGTTATCCCATATCTGGAAGAAGCTATCACCAGCATTGTCAATAAGTTGAAATAGACAAATCAAAGAACCCAGAAGTTGGAGAATAACTTTAGTGTCATTCAAGGCCAGATAGGGCAAATTGCTGCTGCCTTGACAGAAAGATTGAAAGGAGCATTACCAAGCCATCCAGAGCCAAATCCGAAAGGAAGAGGTGTCTTGCAGGTGGATAACCTGGAGATTACTCAGTCGAATGACCAAGTTAATTTTGTCACCACTCTGAGGTCAGGCAAGAAAGTTGATAACAAGATTGTCTATGAACCAGGGAAAGATTCTGCGGAGCCTGAGGTAACTTATGTTCCCACCATCCCACCCAATTCTGACAATCCATATATATATATATAGTGTTCTGCCACTCGCTGAAGTAACTGTTGAAAGAGAAGCTGAAGGAACTACTGTGGAAATAAGTAAGAAGAAGCCATCACAAGTGACTCCACCTATCGCTCCACTATCTGTTACCAAGCCAACCGAAGCTGAAAGAAGAGAACTGATATTGAAGAATCCGCCAGCACCGTTTCCATCGAAACTAGTGAATACCAGAAAGGATGACCAATACAAGGAGATTTGCGATGTATTTCAGAATTTGCATATTAATATCCCATTTCTGACCGCCATCAAGCAAGTTCCCTCGTATGCCAAATTTGTGAAATATCTAGTAAAGAAGAAGACCAACATTCCGAAATAAGCTTTTATTGCTCAAAGATGTTCATCGTACCTACAGAATCTAGCGGTTGTGAAACTGAAAGATCTGGAAGTCCAATTGTTACATGCAGAATTGGAGATTCTTTGGAGGAGCAAGCTTTATTAGATTTGGGTGACAGTGTGAATCGTCTACCAAATTTCGTCTATGAGAAGTTGGGCTTGAAGGATCTAAAACCGACTGATGTTATTTTACAGTTGGCAGATAGATCAGTGAAGATACATAGAGGAATCATTGAAGACGTCATAGTCAAGATCGAAGATTTCTATTATCTGGTTGATTTCATAGTACTCGACACAGAACCTACATCTGGTAGGTAGATACCAATCATTCTAGGCAGACCATTCTTGGCCACTACAAATGCACTCATCAACTGTCAAAACAGTAATATGACGTTATCCTTTGGTAATATGAGAGTCGAGACCAATGTTTTCCATATGTTACAGCAACCATAGGAGGTGTGTGTTGTGAACGAGGTATGCATGATTGAAGCATTAGTACAGGATTATCTGACTCATTCATATCCTGCTAACGAGTTATTGAAAGCTTTGACAGACTCCGACTGTGAGGAACTTAGTGTCCAGGAAATCAATGCGATTTTGGATTCCTCACCTGTCATGGATGACAACAAGTTCAAAGCAAAGTTTGAATCGCCTACACCTGATGGACCATCTAAAAAGCTTAAGAAGGAGTCGCCTAAGCTAGAATTGAAGCCTTTGTCATGTACACTCAATTATGTTTTCTTGGGAGATTTGGGAACCTACCCAGTAGTCATTGCATCAGATTTGACTGAGGAGCAGGAATCAGGTTAGTACCACTTTTAAAGGAATATAAAACAGCTATTGGTTGGACAATTGATGATATCAAGGGGATCAGCCCTATGATAGTTCAACATAGAATTTATTTGGAAGAGGATTCAAAGACTTCTAAGCAACCACATAGGAGGCTTAATCCGAAGATGAAGGAAGTAGTTCGAGAAGAGGTCATCAAACTCCTTGACACCGACATTATCTATCATATTCTGATAGTTCAAGTTGTGCCGAAGAAGTCCGAAACCACAGTGATCGAGAACGAGAACAATGAGTTGATTCCAACCAGGATTCAGACTGGATGGAGAGTTTGCATCGATTATAGAAAGCTAAATAGCGCATCGAGAAAAGATCATTTTCCATTACCTTTCATCGATCAGATGTTAGAAAGATTAGCTGGACAAGCTTACTACTGCTTTCTTGATGGTTATTCAGGATATTTTCAGATCCATATTCACCCTGAGGACCAAGAGAAGACCACATTCACATGTCCGTTTGGAACATTCGTCTTTCATCGTATGCCTTTTGGTCTATGCAATGCACCGGCCACTTTTCAGCGATGCATGATGAGTACTTTTAATGACATGGTGGAGAAATACATGGAAGTTTTTATGGATGATTTTTTAGTTTTTGGATCATCTTTTGAGGATTACCTTCACCATCTATCCTTAGTCCTTACACGTTGTTGCGATACCAACTTAGTTCTGAACTAGGAAAAGTGTCACTTCATGGTAAAGGAAGGGATAGTGTTGGGTCACCAAGTTTCAAAGGAAGGAATTCTAGTAGATCGAGCAAAGATTGATATTATAAAGGATCTACCCAAGCTGAGAACTATCAAAGATATCCGTGCCTTCCTCAATCACGTGGGATTCTACCGTCGATTTATCAAGGATTTCAGCAGAATTGCAAGACCGCTATCACATCTGTTAGGGAAAGATATTATCTTTGATTTTGATATCTCATGTGTCGAAGCTTTTATGAAATTGAAGGAAACACTCACTTCAGCACCAATCATTTGTGTGCTCAATTAGAGCCAGCTCGTTTGAGATCATGTGTGATGCATCTGATTATGCTATAGGAGCTGTTCTAGGACAAAGAGACAAGAAAGTGACATACACAATCTATTATGCTATCAAGACTCTAAATGGAGCTCAGATTAATTATTCTACCACTGAGAAGAAACTCTTAGCTGTCATCTATTCTCTTGACAAATTTCGTCAATATCTGATAGGTTCAAAGGTAATAGTCTATATTGACCATGCTGCCTTGCGTCATTTACTCTCTAAGTAGGATGCTAAGCCTAGTTTGATCGATGGATACTACTTTTATAAGAATTTGATTTGGAGATACGTGATAAGAAAGGAACAGAGAATATCGTTGCTGATCACCTTTCTAGATTGCTAGTGGAGAATACGGAAGACAATTTATAAATCTGTGAGACTTTTCCTGATGAACAGTTGTTTAGTATATCAGAAGTACAATGGTACGGCCACATCGCAAATTATCTTGTGACCGACAAGGTACCATCGCATTGGAGCAAGCAAGAAAAAGATTTATTCTACTCAAAGGCCAGATATTATTTTTGGGATGATCCATACTTATTCAAGAAGTGTTCGGATCAGATTATTTGAAGATGCATCCTAGAATCGGAACAGGAATCCATTCTATCATTTTGTCATGATCAGCCTTACGGAGGACACTTTGGCTCGCAGCGCACTGCAGACAAGGTATTACAAGCTGGATTCTATTGGCCTACTCCTTTTAAAGATGCAAATGTTTATTGCAAAGCATGTCTGAGATGCCAATTTTGGGTAAGACCTCGAAAAGGTTCAAGTGGCCTCAACAACCGATTCTTATCTCAGAAATCTTTGATGTATGGGGTATAGATTTCATGGGACCATTTCCGCCTTCTTTTGGTTACACCTACATTCTACTGGCTGTGGACTATGTTTCAAAGTGGATTGATGCAGTTCCTACAAAGACCGCCGTTCATAAAGTCGTCATGAACTTTCTGAAGAAGAACATTCTACCAAGATTTAGAACACCGAGAGCCATCATCAGTGATAACAGTTCTCACTTCTGTAACTATGTATTTGGGAATCTTATGGCAAAGTATGGAGTAATTCACAAGCTAGCTTTACCATATCATCCTCAGACTAATGGTCAAGCAGAAGTTTCGAATAAGGAAATCAAGAGTATTCTGGAGAAGATAGTTAATCCTTCTAGGAAAGATTGGTCTCTTAAACTCCAAGATGCACTATGGGCATACAGAACAGCGTTCAAAACACCCATAGGGATGTCACCCTATCGCTTGGTATATGGAAAGGCGTGTCATCTACCTGTTGAGTTAGAACATGAAGCCTACTGGGCAGTGAAAGAGATGAATTTCAGCCTAGATCAAGCAGGAGAAAGGAGGAAGCTTCATATCAATGAATTAGATGAATTGAGAAGTGATGTTTATGATAAGTCAAGGATATACAAGGATAAGACTAAAGCATTACATGACTGAAGAATTTTGAAGAGAGAATTTGAACTTGGACAAAAGGTTCTGGTCTACAACTCTCGTCTAGAAATTTTCCCTAGAAAGTTGAGATCTAGATAGATGGGACTGTTTGTAGTAAGACATGTCACACCAGATGGAGCTATTGAAGTAGAAGACGTAAAAAGACTCCCATTACGTCTTGGGGATCTGACGTAAAAAGACATATATATATATATTGTATGTAGTAAGACATGGCACACCTTATGGAGCCATTGAAGTAGAAGACATAAAGAGAAGGACTCGTTTCAAAGTCAACGCTCATCGACTGAAGCCTTTTCTGGAGTTACCTACTGGAGATGTGGAGGCCGTTTTTCTCAAGGATCCGGTTTATCATACCACTGTTGAAGCGGAAAATTGGGGTAAGTTACCTACATACCTTAAAGATTACATTCTATGTCTTGCTGAACCTGTTACTCTCTCTAGTTTAAGTTTTTTGCATGAGGAAGCCAAGCGTCGTAAGCTTGACTCATTAGGATCTCATTAGTATAAGTGCCACCGATAGTCGGGCCCTCAGATTTTCATAACTTTATCCTTTACTGAGAGGAGTTGCAAGCGCCGGAGTCAAAGTCTCATAACTCTAGTAGACCGAGTATAAAATGTCTATAGGAAGTAAGCATGTTGTCAAGAGATCAATTTTGAGATGGAAACCTAAGTGTTCACCATCTATTAGTTTGTGGGATTTACTCCCTGTTGACCTTCAAAGGAAGATTATTTCTATCGCTCATGTAAGGTTCGGTAAAAGTTCATTTGCGCGTAAGAGGAGAGTTCGTAAGCTAGGTTGGTGTAAGAATTGTCATTTTGAAACTTGTCTTGGGTTATAGCCATTAAGAGAAAATTGTTGGTACAAGGTATACTTTTTTCAATCACCTGCTAAGAGAGATCAGAAGAATCCCTACAAAGTGAAACCTAGTGGGTGGGAATACTAGTCTTGAGGATCTGACTATAAAGGACTCAAAAGTCTTGAGAATCTGACTTTAAAAGACTCACATTATGTCTTGGGGATCCGAAAAAAAGATATATATATATATATATATATATATATATATATATATATATATATATATATATATATATATATATATTTGTGTGTGTGTGTGTGTGTGTGTGTGTGTGTGTGTGTAGTAAGACATGTCACACCTTATGGACCCATTGAAGTAGAAGACATAAAGAGAAGGACTCATTTCAAAGTCGGGCCATTTTGAAGCCTTTTCTGGAGTTACCTACTGGAGACGTGGAGGCTGTTTTTCTCAAGGATCCGGTTTATCAGACCACTGTTGAAGCGGAAAATTGGAGTAAGTTACCTACATACCTTAAAGATTACATTCTATGTCTTGCTGAATCTGTTACTCTGTCTAGTTTAAGTTTTTTGCATGAGGAAGCCAAGCGTCGTAAGCTTGACTCCTTAGGATCTCATTAGTACAAGTGCCACCGATAGCCGGGCCCTCATATTTTCATAACTTTATCCTTTACTGAGAGGAGTTGCAAGCGCCGGAGTCCAAGTCTCATAACTCTAGTAGACCGAGTATAAAATGTCTACAGGAAGTAAGCATGTTGTCAAGAGATCAGTTTTGAAATGGAAACCTAAGTGTTCACCATCTGTTAGTTTGTGGGATTTATTCCCCGTTGACCTTCAAAGGAAGATTATTTCTATCGCTCATGTAGGGTTCGGTAAAAGTTCATTTGCGCGTAGGAGGAGAGTGAGTAAGCTAGGTTGGTGTAAGAATTGTCATTTTGAAACTTGTCTTGGGTTACAGCCATTAAGAGAAAATTGTTGGTACAAGGTATAATTTTTTCAATCACCTGCTGAGAGAGATCGGAAGAATCCCTACAAAGTGAAACCTAGTGGGTAGGAATACTAGTCTTGAGGATCTGACTATAAATGACTCAAAAGTCTTGAGAATCTGACTTTAAAAGACTCACATTACGTCTTGGGGATCTGACGTAAAAAAACCTATATATATATAGGTTTTTTTACGTCAGATCCCCAAGACTGATACATGATTATGAGGACAAATGCTGATTATGATGATTAATTTTGATTTGAACTAATTGTATTTGATTTTCTCTATTTTGTAAACTTAACCTTTATATGACAGAGAAAAATCAAAATATTTATACTCAGCATCAATGGTAATATCCTACCTTTTTCTCATCCATTTCATTTACTTCTTTATACATTGAGGTCAATGCATGCATAAGTAGGGGGGAGGGTGTACTTGAGAAATGAATTTTGAAAATTAGTTTTTAAAAACAAATAATATTTTTGTTTCTATATCAGTAGCATGAGAAAAATGAATTTTAATTATGAGTCTCGGATATAGATTTTATACTGCTTAGTGTTGAGTTTGATAGATAGTTGATATTATTGATTTCATTACCGCTTAGACTATTTATTATGCTCGGACATAGTTCTTGTTGATAGAATTCTTTATCAAGGCACCACCATAGTACTTTGTCATTTGTGTACTTTTGCTAGAAGAGAGATTTAACCCTTAGTAAACTGGAGGTAGATTTTTTAGACTTAGCCCATGAGACTTGAGCTTTATACCTATTCTTTGGAGAGTTCTTACGAAAAATCCGAGTCTTAGTGACTCAACATCTTTCAGTTCTTTATGTCGCTGTAATATAGTCTCATTATTTGTTGATTTGGTTAATCACGAAGTGACATCAACTGGGGAGATAGCCATTAGGTCTTGTAGTCTATTCGAAACAGAGTATCATACTAATAAGTCAAGTAGTGAACCCATTCAGCCTTTATCCCACCTAGTAGGACCATCATGTTAAACCCTTTTGAGCTTTATCTTTTAAGCCATTTTCTTTCAAAACCCTTTATCTTTTACCCAACTCCAAACAAGGAGTACAACCCAAAATCTTTATCAGCCATACCCATATATTTCTAAGAATACGAGGATAACAAGGAGGAAAAAAGAGCACAAAAGGAAGATTACAAGGAAATATCATAAAGATACAATGAAGACTATCATTCTGTTCAAAGTGAAAGAAGCTAGTGGAAAACAAGCATATCCAGTACTGATCAAGGATATACCATTGAGCTTAACTAAAAAAAAAAGTTGAACAGAATGGATGGAAAAGCTAAGACAAAGGAAGAATTTTCTCTGCAATCTCGAATTTGAAGAAATCTTCCAAATAAAGAAGCAAAACCCTTAGTGTTTTTCAGAAACAACCTTTGAATGCTTTCTACCTTTCCTTCATAAACCAATATCCAAGCCAAGTTACAATATATGACTTATCACTACAGTATGGTACGAAGTCTAGAATAGGTGAGAGGATGCTAAAGTGAAGGACCCGACATTTCATATGTGATTGACATTTTTTCCATGAGACTACTTTTATTCATAAGTCTGTTTTTCAAGGTAGTATGTGGGATGTTCGTATGCATTATTCTTTTCCCCACATATATGAAGTAAAATAGTAAACCATCTTCTGAGAGATTCTTTCCTGAGAGTATGACCGGTGAGGATTGAAAGTCGAGATTATCTACCTATGGTAAACTAGGGATTCCGTTTCTTGGATAGGAGAGTATAGGAGAGTAACTGAGTACACACATAAGCCTTGATTGAGAATTTTGTCAATTTTTACTATCTCCTGTCATAATCTATGAGTTTTTACAGTAATGTAGTTAGCAATGGAGACCGTCTGTTGGAGTAAGCACTAAGTGGGTAAGGAATTTCTCTCTCTAAAAAATACTGTCATTCTTGAACATGCTATTGATTGATTTTGTGGGTATATCACCTGAAAACCCTCACGAGACTATAACTCATCCTTTTTGGGGAACTTAAAGGTTTAAAGCCTTGTTGCATATGGTAAATGCAATCGCAATGCCTGGGAAAGTGAGTTAGGATTTTATTTTTGTTATTAGGATGTGATTTTGATCACTTATCTCTTTTTATCTTATTTGCTAAGAGACTAGCAAAAGGCTAGTTGGGAGTTGTGATAAGTGCTCAAAAAGTGTATTTTAACCCTCGATTATATCTCTTGTTTAGCCATCTTAGTGGACTAACAATGCTTGTAAGTCATGTTTTATGATTCTACAGGTGAAAAAGATAGTTTTGTAGAATATTAGAGAAAAAGGGGTAAAACGGGGCAATTCGTAGCATTAAGGATCACATGGGAAACCCGTGGACAATCATGGAGAAGGCCAAGGAATTGAAGCTATGAAAGATGCGACTTTGACCTATTTTAAAGCCTATTTGGAAGCCCAAGGCAAAAGGATTCGTTGCTTGGACCAAAGCCCGCAAAAGAGGAAAGAAGGATGGAGCAAAAGAGGAAAAATATGCTCTCGCGTCTGAGATGCAAGGATCGTGCATCCAGATGTGACGCTCGAGTTTGAGACATAAGGATCGTGCGTCCAGATGCATGAACCGACACTATAGCCACTTCCTTCACAATTTTGGAAATGAAGTTGGACTCTAAAAGAAGTTGATTTTTATTAGGAAACAAACCACGGTTTGGAATGTTTCTAGAACTCATTGTAACCCCTATAAAGAAAGGACCTAAGTGCCTCATGAAACTTGCCAATTCACTTACATTCTTGTCTCCAGAACTTGAGGCAAATAAAGATTAACAATAAAAGATTCGGTTTTAACTAGTCGAGTCTTGAAAAGTAGTCTTTCTAGTCTTATGTTCTTCGGCTCTTCTTCTTCTCATTCTTCGTGTTCTTTCTTCTTTATGGAAGGCTAATCTTCTCCTTCAAGGGAGGAGATGAAGCCGGTCCTTAGGGTTTGATGATTCTTCTAGTTCATGGTGTTCTCCAATTAGGTTAGTTCTTTATGTTTTTAGTTATTAGTTCCATTGCCCACACCAGGGATGGAAGTATAGAATATGGTTTATGTTTTGCAATATTAATATCATGCTAGTGTTCTATACTTTTCTTCTAGTAGTGTAGCTCTTTAGAGTTAGGGAAATATTCTTTGTGTTGCCCTAGAAGGGGTAGCTCAGGGAGTGGCTGCCTAGGGGAAGTATTTTTTGTGTTTGCTTTAAGTGGTGATTCATTGAATGGCTGCCCTATTAGGAAGTACTCCTTGATGTTGCTCTCGGTAATACATTGAATGGCTATCCGAGCTTACATAAAAGGAAAGAAGATATTAATAGTATAAACATAGGAACAACCTTAAGTAGAGTTATTCATTAATGATGTTTTGTCCAAGAGGGTATCGGCACTCGCTTGATTGCCTAATTATAGCCTACTTGTGAGAACAACCATGAAATAGAAGATCACAGATAAAAGATAACGGTAGATTCTAATCTCTTGAATTCTCTCTCCTATAAATTCTCAATAGTTCAATTAGTTTAGTTTAGTTTAGCATTAGAATCTAAAATCTCTACAATCATAGTTTTTACTCACTGTCCTTCACATAACATACACTTAAAAGTGGAATGATATCCTACTCATCCTTTACTTATTGAGGGATAATTAGGTTTTGATGCGCTTCTATTTTGTTCAACGACCATCATCTATCTACATCATCCATATACCATCTCATACACACAAAAGGAGCTCGTGTCAGTAAGACAAAAAACAAGAAAATTATATAGAAAAAGAATGTAAAATAAATAAAAGGAAAATTTGTATACTCTCTCCATAGGTTCACACTTACTCAAACGATGAGTAAAAAATATTTTACAAAGAATATGCGAGATATACATGGACTAAGGCTCCGACACTTACAACCACACACTCCAAATGGAGGGTCTGGTTACCTTAATAATGCACTCCCACCTTAATGATGCATTCCCATGGAATGCATCGAGAAAACATAACATGAATCTTTTATAGTTAGATATTCAAGACTATATGTGGGGTCATTTTAAGTCAGATTCCCCAAGACTATGTATAAGATGGATGATATGTTGTTAACTATATACTAATAATCTAAATAGTTGGGGATCTTTAAAGAAAAATATATGAAAGCATAAACCCCCAAATAGAATGAAATGATGCATTTGGAGTGTAAGATGCAGAATGATAAGAGGATATTTGTATAACTTATCATGGAACTTATACAATAACCCATCATGTTTGAATTGTCCAAAAGAGTTAGATGTTGGTAGTATATGTCCTTCATAAGGCTCAATTGATGGGGAATAAGACATACCAGGTTTCTCAACTACTAAAATAATTAACTCTTGTGTTTGTATATTAGGCAAACTCTCTTTACTAGGAAGGTTTAGAAAATTATGAATGATCTCAAAGACAATTGGCTTAAGTGTGAATTTGAGGTTTCTTTGAAATGGTTTAGTGGTGCAGTCCTCAGAAATTGGTGGATTTTCGATGAATGGAAGTTGGATTTCAAGAGGTGTTAATTTGAGATGGTGATGGTTGGGTGGTGGTTCTTTACATGATCTTGAGGACTCAAAGAATTCTTCACCTAGTTTTGGCATTTTCATAAGATTGTGGTTCATATCTGCCATAGTAAGGATGTCACAAATTTGTTCCATCGATAAGTCTTGAATGGCCAAACTAAATTGAAATCCACTTTCCACCATAGATTTTATTCCCTCTTTTCCAAGCACTTCATTTTTTTTGTCCTCTCTGTCTAGATATTCATAAATTTTATCAATGCCATTTTCCATGTGTGTCGAGTCTAATACATGCTCTTGAGTTTCATCTCGGAGTTTTCTAATTTATGGGTGATGATGCATTAAGGCATGCGAGAGAAACTGTGACTTCGGGCATATAGTCATCATTATAAGATTTGGAATTCTCACGATAGTCAGGCGGATGGTAATGGAGATTTAATTGGCCAGAAGTATTAGGATGGGCTTTAGCAATTGGCTTTGTTATAGTAACACCTTGTTTCTCTTGTTGGATGGGTTATGGACTGGGAAAAATATTAGTCTCAGATGTGGCATCTTTTGAATTTGATTGGAGAAAATATAAGGTAGTTGCTATTTGCTGAGTTAGTATTGTTTGCTTGGCCATTTCTTGGTAAAGTTGGTCTGTGATAGATGGTGGAGCGGGATATGGATATGGATGGTGATATGAATGGTAATGGGTTTTGGGTGAAACCGTACTCTGACTGACCAGGTGGATATATGAATGGTGGTTAACTATTTGTGGTGGAATTCCATGAATTGTCGGTATGACTAGAAAACTCTTGAGTGTATGGGGTACTAGGGAAGTTTGAAAATTGAAGTTCATAATCAAAAGGATTTCCCGTAGTAGACTTGAATTCAATATATGATGGACAATGAAATAACCAGTGATAAGGACTCTGCAAAAAGAACAAGGTTCTGGGTTTGCATTGTAATTCCATAACGGTTACGATGCATATTGTTAAGACGTGAATGCTCAATCAATGATGATGCACAAACAGTAGAAATTTATTTTTTTTGGATTTTTGAAAATATTTGTTTGGTCTATAAATTACTATGCCTTGTTCTAGGGAACAATTGGGCGCGAGACTAGGATGGATCTACTACATGGCTAAGAAAAGTAGGTAGTCACTTCACCAAGTGGTGTGCTACCAAGAATCTTACTAGCAATGAATCTAGGGGATGGGAGTGAGGAAGGTAGTTGGTCTATCGGAATCTAGTTACTGATTACTTTAAATCCACATGGCTATATTTTTGTCCTTTTCTAGATAAGCGTGACTACTTTGGGCTCTAGTTAGTTTATTAAAATTCATTTTTTTGGTCTAGGGCTTCAAGAATCAAGCAACGTCCAATATATCTACATTAGATAATAACTTCCCAATGGTTATTATGTGGCTCGGGTTCAGCCTTATTCGTGAATGTAAATTATAGTGCAGAAATTAAATTTCAAACAATCACGTAAGCATGCTTGAACACACAAGGTATCTTCTTACATGGACTTCAAGGAGGTTTAAAATTTACCTCTCAAGCCGTGCTTACACGCTGCTTGAGGAGAAGGCGACGTTGGTTGGTGTGTGATCTAAGAATCAGGCCCAACCGTTCGAGCTTTTCCCTGTTTTAAGTTACAAAACAGGTCCACTTAAAAAGCCCACAGTTTGGGTTTTTGATAATTAAACAATTTTTCCTTCAAGGGCCCAAAACATAAAAGTAAATTAATACTAAAACTAATATAATATATTAACTAGTTTAGAAAGATTATCTAGATTAACTAGAGCTAATCTTAGTTAGAGTGTTGATTACCAAGTTGATTCAAAGTGTGCGAGCATATGATTCACGACTCGCCTCGCACACTTGAACTTCTCAAGACAATGAAAACTCTAATCTCTTGGTAAGTTTAGAACTTCAACCAAGTGCTCACTCATGTTCATCCACATAATCAATCAAAAACTCATATTCTCTATTTATTTATTTTTGTTTTTGTTTTTTTCTTTTTATATCTCTATCTATTACAAACAAGTTCCACTGATTTATACTACTCTATTACAAAATCCGGATCTATAAATCAACTAAACATTACAAAACAACTGAAACTGTTAAAAACTGGACACTGGGATGCTGAGGTGGACTCGGCGTCGCCCGCACGGTCTCCCATCTGATTCCAGCCAAGTCAAGTCGTTTTTCAGCTTTAGCTCCTCTCCAGCATGTTGATCTCGAACCTGGATTTGCAAAAAAGTAAGTCAGTAATGAAAAACAAAGAAATAAATCAACGAAAATTAGAAAAATAAGAAGTGAAAAGGTGAGAGTGATGCTTCCCTCCTTAGATGCTCAACCAAGTATTCTTACTCTTTCAATCCATGACGGCGGTGCCATTTGAAGTTGTAGCTAGATTGTGTTGAGTCTTCAAAATGTTTTGTAGTGAAGTTCACCATAAATTGTTTAGAGTTTGAATGGTTGGGAGTTTTGAAGAAAGGAAGGTAGGATCTTTAGTTTAGGACGTGTATTGGTTTACTAGTTTATGAAAAACATTGAAAAGCTTAAGTTGTTAATGATTGAAAGAACACAAACTTGAAGAAATGAAATGAAAAGATTGAAACAAGAACAACAGAGAAAGAAGATTGATTGATTGAATAACAAAAGCAAATAATAAGATTGAAAATGAAGAACAATAAAGTAAATGACTTGAATAAAAAAAAAGACTAGAAATTAAATCCTACATGACACTAGAATAAGTCTTGGTGCATTCTCTCTCCCTAACTTTTAGTTCATATACCCATACTTTATGCAAATGACTGATTTGCCCTTCTCCATTACATTTAAGACACCTCACCATTGCTTTATGCTTTTGCTTTTTCCTTTTGTTTTTTGATTTCTTCTTGATCAAGATAGGTTTTAGAGAAAGCCTTCTATTGAGTTGAGAACATCTATCTATGGTCTTCTGAGTTGAGGACATTGACATTCAACTATTTGGTTTTGAGTCCTTAACTTTTGACTTTGACTTTGACTTTTTCTGCACTTTTTCATAGCAACTTTGAGTCTTCATAATAAGCACAATTAAGGATCTTTTTTGTGCTAAGACGAAGCTTTTATGATAAGTGGTTTGAATTACTCTACAACCTGAAAAATGCAATAAAAGCTATAAGTTGTCTTTTCATTAAGCGTAAGAAGGGTTGTAATACAGTAATGTAAGGGTAATAAAATATACATTTGGGAGCTGATAAGTACCCTCTTCATTTTCTTTGACTGGACCCCTAGCTATTTGGATATGGTCTTTAGCAATAATGCCTTGAATTTCACTCATTTCCTTTATGAATAAATCCTTCGGTTTGAACGTTTGGTTGATTATGAGTTTAAATAAGTTACAAGCAGGGATGACTATTTTTTTTTTCGTTCTTATTGCAAAAATCTTGCAATTGTTAGTGCAATCAAAACAGTTAACTTGTCTCTAGGAAAGAGAAAGAACAATCCAAATCAAAATTGGAACTACATGAAGGTAAACTACTATTTTCCGCTAAAAGTGCAATGTGTATCTTTGTAATTGGTTGCATATATATTATTGATTGTTTTATATATTTTTTTGTGAAGTGCCCACAACATAAGGGGGTTGTCTTATGTGGTTACTATGTGATGCTCTTTATGTTGCACTTGATCGAGGATCCTGGTCTACTAATAAAAAAGAATGTGAATAGAGTTATCATGTTCTTTAATACATCATATCAACATAAACAAAAAAATATGATATCGAAAAAAGTATGTTATCGATAAAATTTCATAATCCATCAACTTTCTTCTTGACTTACTTAGGTGATGGAGTTGGCTAGCAAAGACATGTACATGACCAGGCAAATAGATGTACTTTGTCAAGACTCCATTGACTTTATCGACCAATATATCCTATAGATCATCACGGCTATTTGTGTAAGGTATTATCTGGGCTCTATTGGCTTATATTAATTAGAACTATTTTCTAATTTATTTTTTGAGCTACCCATGGAGTAGCTAGCTAGCTTGCTTGTTAAGGAGTCCAAGTAGTCGCTAAGGTGTACGTTGGAACAATTTAGTTGTTAATCTTCAGTTTTTCAATAGTTAGGTATATTGCTCAATCTTTTGGTATTAGGAGAAATGAGAAGAGTGCAAGATGAACTCGTTCTAAATTTGGATCTAGGCGTCGGAATGGATTTCATTTAAGTATGGATATAAGATTAGTAATTACCAACTCAACAATAAAGCAAACACTGAATTTATAATCAATGAAAACTTTAGGAAATATGGTATATGTATACATTGTAAATATCATTTGTTAAGGATGTAGACCTTTCGATAGCTATGGGACTTAGATGTATGTATTTTACTTGTGTTTTCGGTAATGACTTTGTACGAGGTGCTTGGATGATTTGGCATTAGTTAAGACATTCAAGTACTTTGGCGTACTAAGTCCTAATGTTGAAGTGATCTCATTTTTGTAAGCTAGTTATTTGATTGCTCTGGCATCGGTCGAGACGGTTAAGTAACTGGGTTAACCAATGAGAAATATATGATTGTGATTTTCAGGTTACGACAGGTTTATATTTATGAAATATCAAAATTACAAAGGAGATGCTGCCGAAATTTTACTATAAAAACCACGTGTCATAGGTTTGTAATTGTTTGAGTTTTGGGGCGTTACATATTTGCTTGTTCCAAAACTAGAAAAGAGTTTTGTACCATATTTGCATTTTGTATTTGCATTTTATACTAGAAAAGATTTTTGTACCGTATTTGCTTGTTCCAAAACATGTAGCGTATTTGCATTTTGGACTATAATGAATTTTGGGGTCGCTTTACGATATATTTAACCGTACCTAACTACTTTTTTGTTTAGTTTTTTCTTTTTTTGTAGATTGAACTTAATAGAACGCGGCTATGATGGCTAGATGGATGGATAAAAGCTAGACGTGAAATTATTTTCTCACATGGTGTTAGACTAGACTAGGCTGATTAGGTTTTATTTTTTGGGTTTTCGTTTTGTATTTTGGATAGTTGGTTGGTTGGTTGTAAACTGATGTTGGATAATGGAACTATTTAGTAATGAAATGAAATTGTTTTTGAGATTGTTAGTTGTGTTATATCGATGTGGATGACAATGATTTTATATAGGTCAATAGTTGTTCTACATTTTTTTTTCAAAACAGATGATCCACTAAAATCGACAAGGGATCGATCCAATTTTGTGCGGTTTAAAGAAGAAACGACACAACAACTCCATTTCTTGTGTCGGTTTGTGCTTTTCCCCAGAGCAAATTTACAATTGTGTAAGGCTAAAACCGACACAAGTAGTATACCTGTTGTGTCTGTTTATACTTAAAAACCGAGATAAGTACTATATCTATTGTGTCAGTTTGATAAAAATATGTTATGTCACCACTACTTGTGTCACTTTGTAAATCAAAAAAACCTGACACATCAGACTTGTTGTGTCACTTAAAAACTGACACAATAAGCCTTTTTTTTAGTAGTGATATCTTAATTTGGAGGTTTGCGACAGGAGCTAGAGCCATTGAATTGTTGGAACTGACGAGAGTAGAGGATAGGACATCACAACAAGCTTTCAATTTTGTTAAGCGATAAGAGCCCAAAATTGTAGTTTTAACTCCTTAATAGTATTATATTTAGGCCAATTATGTTTATAATAAGAGTTAGTACTGTTTACGTGTTTTTGTGTATTCCAGGTCTTTGAATCAATTATGTAAAGAAATACGTCACTTTTGCAAGAGAAAGAAGTCAAATTGCTTACTAGAGAAGTTCTATGGTTAAAGCCCAAGTTTCAAGGAGAAAAGACCTTTTAAAGCTTAGTCAAAGTAGGAAAGTCAAAGTTAACTCGGGCAAAAAAAGAACAAAAAAGTCAACATAACCTCAGCAGGCTGTATCTTTGGACTCAGACCTCGGAATTGGACCTATTATATGTCAAAACAACTGGCTCAGAAAGAGATTTTTAATGGTTTAGGACTTGACCCAATCAGAATAGTAAAAGTAGACAAAAATGGTGTTGCAGTAAATTTAAGTATATAAGCCCATTTTGGACTTAAGTATTTAGGTTTTGGGCTTGATTTAGTGGCCCAAAACACAGCTCCAAAGCCTATGCACGAAATTGTAAACTTAATCATCTCCTATATAAAGAGGATTAGGGCAAAGCATTAGCTTTCTCCCCTCTCCCCTCTCCCCTTCTCCTCTCTCCTACCTCTTCCCCATAGTTTAATTTAATTAGGGTTTAATGTTCTTAGCCTAAAACTCCATTAAAACACTTCAAGTTCTTAGTTTAATATAATTTCTCTTTCTATTATGTCTTCTTATTATTATTTTGTTCATGATAGTCCCATGAATCAAAGCTAAACCTCCATCAGAGGGGGTTTGAATGAAGTTTTGATGATAACTTGATTTGTTAGTATAGAATTGTTAGTTAGAAGAACTTCAAGTTTAGGTTTTTCTTGTCTTAGAAATAAGAAGAGTTTAATCTAAATTAGATAATTGTGAGTTTTTCCATGAGAATGGAAAACAAACTTTTTCTCATGCTAATTAGTTATGACTAGAGATACCATAAATAATTAAGGATCATTAAAGGTTTAATCTTTATGTTTGAACTTTGTGTTATAACGTAAAGATTAAGGTTTCGCAACAAACTCTATGCTAGCATGTTAAGAAATCATTAAAGTAGATTTCAATCTCTCTCTAACATTCTATATCTTTTTATTCCTCATATCATATTTTAATTGTTTAATTAAATTAGATTAAAAATATAATTATTAGTATAATCGTAGTATAATTATTCTCTCAACAGATTACTCTCCCACCTTGTTTTTTTGTGATTTAAACAATGAATTATATTTAGTATTGATAGTTTAAGAGTGAATTCGAACCTTTACTAGATCTATATTACTTGATAGTACAGAGAGAAAGTAAAGTATTACCTGATAGTATAGAGAGAGAGAGAGTAAAGTATTGATATAATCAGGAAAAAATGAATTTCTGGGCATCAAACTACAGCTAATTTCACATAGTGGGCAACCAACTTTTTTTGTTAACACTTTGGGCATCCAACTTTTCAATTTTAACAATGTGGGGATTTCATCAATTTTCCATCCAAATTAACTTAACAGTTGCATTTTTTTTTTAAAAAATTATCAAAAATTAAGAAATTAATCTACGTGGCAAAATTATAATGATGTGGCAAATGTCCACATAAGCAATTGCTAAGTTAATTTGGATGGAAAACTGACAGGATCCCCACATTGTTAAAATGAAAAGTTGAATGCTCAAAGTGATAACAAAAAAAGTTGGTTGCCCACTATGTGAAATTGGCCATAGTTTGATGCCCAGAAATTCCATTTTTCCATATAATCATGAGTTTGTTAGATTAGGCATTAGTGCTAACGCATTAATATTATGTCTACTAAAATTCGTGTTTATCATTAAGGGATTCCTTTTCTTTCTCTTTTTGTTGTTCTATATATTATGTCTAGCTAAATTCCAAGCTATGGCTTAGATGAAGCCGTAGACTTGTGTAGATTTATACTGTTGAATTGGTTAACTGTTCTTTAACTTAACCATTAAGCTTAATTGTTTTCATATTGATTTTAGTAGAATAATTTCATTAATTATATCTTGCATGTTAAATTGCATGACTTGACTAGTTAATAGTTAGATAAATATTATGTTATTATCAAAGCATTGATTTTATTGTTTATATAAACTTGTGAGAAGTCGTGTTGTAAGAAGACGACTTTTGTTAGGAGTTTATATTCTCGTTTGCTGAAATTCAATCAAATCAATATATAAATTTATATAAGAGCTCAACATTCACATCTTTAAGTAAGCTAGGGTTACCTTTTCCTCGTACTACTCGTAATTAAAAGAGAACTTTAAATCAATTGAACCAAGATAACCTACAACGGTCTAGGGTGGATTCAAGTACCTTAGTATTCTCTCTATTAATATAGGTTTTATTATTTTCATAATTAACTAGCTTTAGTTAATAAATACTATCTCTATAAACAAATACATATTTGGATTAGGTTAAGTAAAATTATAACACTCAATTGTTCCCAACACGCATTCTCAATGGGATCGACCTCATATATGCATACCTACTATAGTAGACCTCGTGCGCTTGCGAGTATTACAATTATAGGATTAAATTAGTTTGTTTATTTAGACCAGTTAAATCTCTATCAAGTTTTTGGCACCGCTGCCGGGGATTGCAGTGGTACGATTGAGTCTTAGAGTCTTACTTTACGTAATTAGTTAATTTTCGTTTTAGTTTAGTGATAGTTTTAGTAATTAGTAGTTTAAGCATCTGTTTTAAAGGTTTCTGCATTCAACCACATTAATAAGTTCCTGACATCTGTGGGAACTTCTCTGAAAAATTGTAAGTCTGACTGTGCGAAGTTGAGAGGGCACACGCCTCCTATTTTGCCTTGTAGGAAGGGTGGACACCCCTTCTCTTAATTCCCTGAAATTCAAGCATAAGGATGCACACCCCCTATTTAAGTGTTTTCAGAGGGCGCCCGCCCCTTCAATGCTCCTGATCTCATTCTAAATTTTTGTAGGCTACTTCTAGTCACTTTGTTGTACCCATAACTTTATCTGAATAATGTTCCATTGCTACAAGACACAGTGAAAAAGGGAGGTACACTTCGGACTTGTGAGGTTGAATTGGTTTATGTCGTGTGTTTTTCTTAACTATTTTTTATTTATTTGCATTTAGGAAGGATAATTCACCTTGACCAGCCCTAGGCATTTTGCATTCGGACATGTTAAGCCCGTTCAATAGGAAGGCCCTTTTGACACGTGGATTGAGTGACGGTGCTTTTGCACAAAAACTGGGAATCATGTTATTTAGGTTTAGGAGCAACAATATTAAACATATTATTTTTAAATTGGAATTGTTATACTTGTTTGATATATATTGTTTGTGGGGATTGTCGTATTTAGAGTCTTTAAAAAAGAAGATTAAATTGAATTTTATGAACATGTGGAGTTATAATGCATGCAATCCTTTTGCACTTTCATTTTCTTTAGCATACTCTCTTGCTCAATTGGAGCAAAGTACCATGGGAATGCAAGAGGTCAAGAGGGAGGCACTAGCTACCTATGAGGCAACCCAGCTACTTGAGACTCGTGTCAATCAGTTAGTCAACCTTATTGACAAAAATAATGAGAGAGAACTCCAAAACCAGTTAAAGCCTAATGTCTTTAATATAAGCAACCAACTTGGAAAGTCGGACAATTTATGTGAGCTTAATTTAGTTGAGACTAATAACCAACTATTGGGTAATAGTGATGACACTGAGGATGATTTTTGGCCGTCCGATTTCTCTGAGTCCATGTATGTTAGACCAGACCACTTTAGTGATAGTGATGATGAGGAACAAAGAGAGGTAGTGGTTCCTATATCTCAGGATTGTTCTTTTAGTGATCCTCTTGATGATTCTTCATGTCTTATTTCTAATGATCCTCTTTCTAATGATTGTAGTCTTAGTCTAAGTAATAGCAATGATAGTTTGTTGAGTGATTCAAATGATAATTTTCATGAGATGTCTTGTACTTTTAAGGAAAAATCAAGAATTGCTTGAGGAAAATGACAAGTTGTCTGATAGGATAATCACTCTTGAAAGTGAAAATATTGTTTTGAGTTCTCATGATAATGAGACTGTGTGTTGCTAATAAGTTGAAGGTAGAGAATGAATCTCTCATGCATAAGCATAATTCTTTGAAACTTGAGATTGGCATAATTAAGGAAACTCAAAAAGATATTGAAACTGTGAGTGTTGAGGAGTGTCCAAGTGCTTGTGATAATCTTGTTGTGTATTCTACGTCAGTTCCATCTTATTTAAACTAATGGTATATGCCAACTAATATCCCTTCCACTTACCATGTTGATTGTAGTAGACAACCAATTGTTTGTTATTATTGTGGTGGTGTAGGTCATATTAAATATCATTGTCATGTTAGGAAATGCAATTTTCAGGTTTGGCATAAATCTAGTCATGTACACCCGTTATCATTTTTTAACCACGTTCCACAATCACATGCTCCATCTCATGACATTGCTAATGATGTTATTATATCTAAAATACCTAATAGAGTTATGAGATGTGATTATAATTTGCCTAGGATTTATGGTAAGAAAATATAAGTGATTGAAATTTACTTTAATACCTTTTTCGTCCATGTTTACTTCTTTTATTGGGTTGAGGTCTAAACCATTAGATAGCTCTTTCTGAGCCGGTCGTTTTGACATATAATAGACCCTTTGAAATTTTTTTTGCAAAATTGATGGTCCTAAGAGTCCAAAGATACTATTAAAGGATTTAAACTACTGTTGAAATTATGTTGACCATATTTTTTATGTTTTTCTTAGGGTAACTAATAGTTTATATTGCACATGAGAGTCGTTCCATTACCTTGTATTAAAATTTGCGACATTTATTTAAATATTTTAGGGTAACTCACGCAATCTAAATGCCCTGTGAATTGGTTGCATTATTTGAGAGAGGCATGCGAATGTGCATGTTTGGCTCGATTGAGGGGAGCGATTGTGGTAGACAAGAAACTAGGTAAAACATAGAGACAACATTATTCTAGGAACACTTTTGAAGAAACTCTAAATAAGAATTATTATTTGTCAAAGTGTATGTTAACACAATAATAAATGATTGACTATGGTTGTGAAATTTATCGTGGAGTTTGTTCTTTTCGATTTGATGGAATGATTGAAATTTTGTATAAGATAAATTTTGTTATTTAGTATTTTATTTGCACTCACAATGGTTTTGCAGAGGGGTGGGTAGAATTAATTATTTATGCATATATAACCCACTCTGTGATCAGGCCTACACCAATGTAAGTATAAAGTAAGTTTTACGTTTGTTATTTAGTTATTGTTAGATGCAGTTGATCTAGTTTGAAGCTAAGGCACCTCGATGGAGTAACTAAATACTTTATTATTGTTGAATTGGAAGCTAAGGTGCCTCAGTGGAGAAAACTACCTGCCTTAAATTATTGTACGTATAGATCTTGTAATATTAGTTGGAAGTTAAGACGCTTTGGTGGAGGAACTAACTGCTTTATTGATTATGTATATGTATGTATAAGCTTGGTTTGTATTTTATGACAGCTTATACCAACATTATAAAATAATGCTGACCAAATTTGCATGTTTGCTTATCAGGTGTGTTCATAAAATAAACATAGTTGATAAGTATGTTTGACAGAATTAGTGTTGAAGAAGGTTGATTGCGGCTTGTGGTTTGCGTTTGTGTCTCATTATAGAATATGTTTTGTTTTCCATTGAGGTGCAATAGATTTTTAGTTGAGACAATATTTTATATTTTCAGTTGTAATTATAATTAAAGCGTTGTTGAAAGGAAATTTGTAACTTAATCATATTTGTAAATTTTTGTAATGAAATGGACTTTGGTTTATTTTAAAAAAAATATTAGTTTCATATTATTAGAATAATTCAACAATGATAGGTTTTTGATAGTTGGTTATGTTTTCACACCTCGAAAATAGAATAGTCGGTAACAAATATTGTTTTTCCGATTTTATCGAAATTTGGCGTGTGACACTCGACATCATGAACAACGGTAATTTCAAGGATATAGGCGCTAATGACGCGTACAAATTTCTCGAAAAACAAGAATCGGGAAGTACCTCTTGGGGATGAACTGATTCTTCCTGATTATCTCACATCACTTCTCCAAAAGCCACATATATGTTTGAGGTCAAACCTGATCTAGAATTAAAAACTCTGATCGAGTCTCTGACCAAGAAAGTAGATGCTCTTTCCGTGTAGGTGAATGATAAAAATATAATGCAACAAGTCATGAACGTTAACACTTCTCCATGGTACATTTGTCAGAGCCTTGACCATACTGAACTATATTGCCCGTTGCTCTATGAATTCAATCCTCATCCACCTGAAGAAGTTTGTGCCTGCTTCAACATTCCTAATGCACCTTGGTGACAACATCCCAATTTTTTTGGCGTAACAACCAACAACAGCTAGGACCTCTAGGTTTCACCAATCAACTCGTTAGGCCACCTACAAACTTCAATTCATATCAATGAGGGAATAATCAGCAGTTCCAGCAAGGACAAGACCAATTTCCAAGCACTTCAAATCCCAATTACAACCGCAGTCTTGTTCCCATTAACCTAAATTACGCCTATCAACAACCACTCATCAACAATCACCGTAAACTCGTTCCTGCAGCACCACCCGTGCAACATTCCACCGATAAGACCATGTCCTATGACCTCATCAACTGTCATAATGGTTCTATGACCATGTCCTTTGGCAATCTCTCTATCGAGGTAAATGTTTTCAAGTTGATGCAACAAATCCCAAATTTTGACGTTGATGCCGAGATTAGCATGGTTGAAAATCTAGTGCATAAGTATTTCACCAACATTTTTCCAGAAGATGAAGTGCACCAATTTCTTTCTTTTGGTGAATCAGAGTTTGATGTTAACTCTTACATTCAAGAAGTCAACACATTAGTAGAGTCAATACCACTTTTTGACCTACAGTAATATTGAAGAACCTTAGTGCATCTTTTTAGTTGAAGATAACATTCCTCATGAATCATTGATTCCCACTCCTCTACCTCCCGATTTAAAACTTCTTCTTTCCAATCTGAAATACATACATCTTGACCCCCGATGGCAGTTTCCCAATCATCATTTTCTCACAGTTAACTACCGATGAAGAAACATGTTCACTTTATAACATTAGAGAACACCGTTCTGCAATCGGTTTGTCTTTGGATGACATCAAGGGCATTGACTATAATGTGTGCACTCATTGCATACATCTCGAGGAAGGAGCTAAGACATCACATAAACCACAACATCGTCGTTTGAACCCCACCATGAAAGAAGTGGTGTGGTATGAAGTTCTAAGATTGCTTGACCTAGTATCATTTACCCTATCTCTTATAGCGTTTGGGTAAGTCCAGTCCACATTGTTCCAAAAAAGTCAGGCATTACAATTGTACAAAATGAAAATGACTAATGCATCTCCATTCTCGTGCCAGTAAAATAGAGAATTTGCATTGATTACCGCAAACTTAATGTTGTGACTCGTAAACATCATTTCCCTCTTCTATTCGTTGACCAGATGCTTGAACGATTAGCCGAACATGCGTATTATTGTTTCCTTGAAGGATATTCTAGCTACTTTCAAATTGTCATCAACCTAACAAACCAGGAGAAAACCACTTTCACATGCCCTTTTGGAACTTTTGCATATAAACGTATGTCATTCGGTCTTTGTAATGCACCTAGTACCTTCCAGCGTTGTATGCTTCATATTTTCAATGACATGGTGGAATGTTTTATGGAAGTTTTCATGGACGATTTCTCTATCTATGACAATTCTTTTGTCGACTGTCTTTCCAATATAATCTTTCCAAAGTATTTAAGCGTCGTCAAGAGAAGAATATGGTTCTAAACTGGGGGAAAATGTCACTTTATGATCTGAAAAGGAATAGTCTTAGGTTGATACAGCCAAAGTAGCCAAAATAGAATCTCTACCCAGTCCACGGGCTGTTCATGATATTCATGCCTTATTAAGACACGTCAGATTTTACAGGAGATTTATTTAGGATTTTTCGAAGTTGTTAAGCCTCTTTCCAATTTATTGCTTAAGGATGTCTTATTTGATTTCAACTTTGATTGCAAGAAGACCTTTGACATTCTAAAGGTTGTTTTGACCACAACACCAATAATTCAGCCTCCTGAATGGTCGAAGCCTTTTGAGCTTAAGTGAGATGCTAGCGACTATACCGTTGGTGTCGTGCTAGACCAAAGACGAGACGATAAGCCGACTATAATATACTATGCTAGTAAGACTCTGAATGAGGCCTGATAACTAGAGTTTTAATAGATGTAAAAATAGTGTTTCTATAGTACTAAACTCATGCTAATCAATCAATAATAATACTCTAGGAGTAGTCGTGTTCGATCCATTCTTGTTTGCACGTACTTGAATGCGAATCTAGACTAAATAAATTATTCATTAATGAGAGTAATATTTTAATCATATAAAAATAGTAAACTAAGATTCTAAAATAGTGATTTAATTAATATGAGAAAGATATAGAGATGGGTAATCCACTAGGCAATTCGATTGACTATTAGTTGGTTGTCGAATTGTTTGTTTGATCCCTAGTGAATATCAAGTCATCTCTGATCAAGGTTTCATTAGCTTGAGAGATTAGCACCCCCACAAATCTCTTTGATGAGATTTCTAATCTCTAGTTCTCTGTTATAAGTTCTATCTCTAGAAACTCACAATGAAGAACTTGAAGCGCTAATTTATAAAACAATAACTATACTACTTAACAATCATCCTCACGTGGCTTCATTAACCCCCTATATTGGAGGTTTTAACCTTGTGTCATCGAATTGAAACTACTTAAACAATAATAAGAAGACATTAGAGTAAAGAAGAATTAATTGAATTGAAGAAACTAAGCTTTTATTGAAAGGTTTTAAGGAGGCTACAAACCCTAACCCTAAACTAAACTATACTATTCTAAAGAAAGGGAAGGAAAGAGAAAAACCTAAATTATCACTAAAGTAATGAGGGAGTAGCCAAGTTAGGTTTAGCTTTAATCCTTGTTATATAGGAGAGGATTAGGGTTACATTTTCGTGCATAGGCCTGGAGGCTAGACTTTAGGCCTCTAATGTGAGCCCAAAGTCCATTAGGTTAAGTCTAAAATAGATAATGTTACTGGAAATTACTTTAGTGCCCTTTTTGTCTATGTTTACAGCTCTGATTAGGACAAAACAAGGTTCATTGGAAAGCTTATTCCGAATAGGTCATTTTGACATAAAGTAGGCCCAATTCCGATGTCCGAGTCCAAAGATACGCTCTTTTGAAGTTCTGATAACTTTTTATCATTTTTCTACCCGAATTGACTTTGACTTCCTAGCTTTGACTGGGCTTGAAAAGGTTTTTTCTTCTTGATTCTTGGGCTTTAATCATAGAACTCTTCTAGCAATCATATTGACTCGTTTTCCATGCAAAATGGCATCTTTAAGCACATAAACAACTACAAGACCTGAAATACACAAAAACACGTAAACAATAATAACTTTTATTTATTATAAACATAATTGGCCTAAGTAGAATGCTATTAAAGGGTTTAAACTATAATTTTGGGTGCTTATCACACCACCCCCAAACAGCATTTTGCGTGTTCTCAAGCAAATATGAGAAATAAAAACAGATAAGTGGCAAAAAATGTGGTCCTAACTAATCTTGTTTCGTAGAGTGTGATTTCATTAACTATATGCAACAAGGCCTTAAACCACTAGGAATTCCTTAATGGACGAGTTTTAAGCCTCGTGAGAGTTTTCCAGTAAAGGTACTCACAAACTTCTACTATTTAGTACAAAGGGTCTTGTTTCATTATTTATTCTCAAAAGTTCATACATCTCATTAGTGGGAATAAAGACAAGCTCCTTTGAACTTAGAATAACATATGTATAGTAATTTAATCATCTAAAGATAAATGTGCAACACATGAGCAATGAAATGCAAAAGCAGAGTTGTTTCTGAGACTTTTGGAGAGCGTCCTTAAGGTGGGTTCTCACAGGGGTGTGTTGCAATCACAACGTAACTCTCTAATAGATTCACTCAAGTTTTGTTCTTTCAAGTGAAGCGGGCACTTATATTCCTCACATACTCAAATGACGTCCAAAGAAACCGGGGTCGATTGATCACGTTTGTCACTTACTATCACACCATCCTATTCCTAATCGAGCTAGAAGTCTTTTATTAGGAGTTACGGGGCTAGGGTGATGGTTTAGAAAAAAAAAGGAAGGGAAAAACAAATTTTGATAAATTGAGAAACTGGTTCTTCAAGATACTTGTAACCAAAGAAGAACCTCATTTTGTTCTTTTGCTTCAGAATTGTGATACATTCTTTTAGCCCTTTGGCTTTGTGACTCCATATAATTTTGAATTTTTTTTGGGAGTTCTAACTTTGATTTTGTTTTTGTTTCTGATATCATCTCCTTTTGATTTTGAACTTTTGGGAGATTCGATTTTTGACTCCTTTGATTTTTTTTAGAGTTTTGGTTTTTGATGGGTCTTTCTTTTCTTCTCTTTCTTTTTCTTTTCTTTTCAAAGCACATAATTGTTCTGTTTTTGTACAAGGTCTTCTATTCTCTTTTCCTGATATCCATCCAGTTCTCAACTTGTCAGCTGGGTAAGATTTTTATTATGTGTTGTAACGGGTTAAGAATTTTTAATGAAGAATAAAAAAAGCTTTTAGAAAAGGGTGAAGGCTCAAGAGGGGTAACTAGATGAAAAACTATCTTTTGGGGTTTTTAACGTTTATTTGGTTATACCGATCCAAAAAGGGCCTAAATTCTCTCCTAGGATATGGCGTGTTTATCAAGCAAGTGGACGTGTGGTCTTTCTATCCGGACATCCTTTGTGTCATCACTCAATAATCATTCAGATGAGGCTTTTATTTGGCTAGATTCTCACAGGATATGGAACTTAATTGTTCTAACCTTGGATTCATAAACTCACTGCTATATACAAACAAATGTTGATGTGTGTCATTTATGAAAAGATGCATAAACTATTGTACGTATATTAAGTATGAAGAACGAATCCTTACTTTATTGCTATAATGAGACTTCTAAACTTTTATTCATCATAGAAAAAGGAAGCAATACTTTTTAATACTAAACATAAAAATATTTTTGGTCTTTTTCGAAAAAAAAATTAGAAAGGAAGAAATATATTATTATATCTACTATATATAAAATGCATAGTTTTTGCAAAATGTTAATATACCACCCCCAAATAGAACTATGCTTTGTTTTCAAAGTATGAAGAGATAAGGAAAGAGATTACCATAGAAACATGAGCAAAACCAGCGATACACATGTATTCTGTTTTTCATAATGAAAATATGCCACCCCCAAATAAGTTTGGGGCGTGGGTTGTTTGATATAGAACGAAAAATACATGGTTTATTATACTAGGGATAATTATTCTACTATGAAATATTTTTGGATTTTTGTATTTTTTGAAAACATATGCAAGAAAGAAATATGGAAAATTTTGGCATGATGTATCTATTTTACCTTCTACTCATATACCAAATTCCACAAGAAAACAAAATAAAACAACAGATAATATTAAGCATATAATTAAACTTATACTAAATGTCATACACGTAAGAAAGAAAAAGAAAAATAAATATATCCAACTATAGGAACATTAGGGAAATGCCTAGTCAGAATTTGTGTGTGACTCGTCTCGATGTCGAGAAGATCCTTCTCCTTGATGATGTCGGGTCCTAACATGTCTATCACTACGCGGGAGCGCGTCTCTGATGCTCTACAATATTCTAGTGACACTGTGCTGAAAACTTCGCTGCTCCTGCTGGAATGACCGATGCTCTTCTCTGAGGGTTCGTTGTTCTGCTATAATGTTCCCTTGAGTTTCCCTTAGCTGGTGGAGATACGAAGGCAGAATCATCTGGCCTCCATGGAGGAAGTGAATTCCGTCCATGGGCTGAGTGAACTGTCGAGTGGCATCTTTTGTGAAGTAATCCACTTTCTCAGTCGGGCATGCTTGCTCGGCGACTCTGGCAGCAGGTAAAAGCCATAACTTCTGGATGCAGTGGGCATAGATAGGACTTATGGTAGAATCCTTGACCTCCACTAGGGCGTCTGTGGCCTCAAACCCCCAGTGTTGCATGATCCTGGTGACCATCACTGGTAAAGGAGCGGTGGACTTCTTGGGTTACAGAGTTGCTCCCAAAAGAAGGTGATGATGCAGATGTTGTTATTCTGCTCTTGAAGAATCCATAGAATATGGAGTATTGCCTTACCGATATCAGAAGGCTTGGCTGAGCCTAGCAGGTTGTAGGCTATCCACTGAGATACTACCAACTGATTCCTTCGCAGTGAACTCTGGAAAGCGCAGTGAGACTTGGGGTTTTTCACCCCCTCGAGAAGTGTCTCTACTATCATTACATCGATGGTCTTGTTGTCTGGGGACTATTCCATCTGAACATAAGCCTTTAGTGGAATCCTCAGAACTCCACTCACCACTTCCTTGGTGAGCTCAAGCGAGTGACCATCCTTAACAACTATGATGTCGTCATCCTCCCTCTAAGCATGCAATTATAAAATGAAAGAGTAAGAGATGGAGAATAAGCCGCACCTTCCAACAAAACCAAGGGTTCCCATCATCTTCTTCTGATCTCAGCCTTGAAGTGTACTTCAAATAGATCGAAATTGAAGAGGTTTTGAAAATTTTGCTCCAACACGATTTTAAGAACTCAAGCCATTTAGAGTAGGGATTGATAAAATTGGGGTTTTGAGTTAGAATGAGGGTTGAAAATGGAGCAGACTATGAAAATTTGGAGTGGTGGTGTTTCTAGGGTTGCGAATGTATGAAGGGCGGGCACGAGCTAGGTTGTGGCAGCTAGGGTTTGTGATTTGTGAGGAAGATGATTGTGGGTTGGGTGGTCGCGTGAGCTAAATAGGGTTGATGGCATGTGCCTTTTTAATGAAATTGAAATTTTTGCCCAAGCCCAAATGAAATCAAGAAATTCCAATCTTGTCCTCAATGCCTTGCCAACTTCAAGAGTCGATCCGCGCTTCGTTACTTGTCCGATCTTGACCTGTGAGGGACCAAAATGATCAACATCAAAAATGCAATATAACGGTATAGGGTACACTCACATCCGATGGTGGATGAAAAATAGATAATGGAAAGAAACGAAAAGGAACTATAAGAAAATAGGTATAGATAACAAAAGGAAAATTTGATTTTTTTTTTTTGGGTTTTGAATAAGTTTGACTGAAATTTAAAAAGGTGGGTCGTTTTAAGTCAAATCCCCAAGACATGTAAGTTTTTGAAAACTTGAGTCAATCCCAACTAGATGGTTAAATTACTCTCTTAGACCGAGCTTAGTGCATTGGAGGATAACACGTGTAGACTATATAAACAGAATTATTATAAGGTTGAAGACTGGGGCAAGTTGGTGTTGGACAATTCAAGCACAAGCCTTCTCTCATAGCTCGTCTCTTACGTGCGTATGAACTTTTACCAAAACCAAGAATGATTTTCAGTATATATGTTCATATCTTCAACTGCAGTTCTTTAGGAAGTGCTTGCACACGATCATTGAAATTTATCCATCTAGTCTTGCTAGGTGGAGGGTTTTTGTTTGTTATAGAAGATATTTTTGAAAAGTTTTTGAAAAGAGAGAGATTGAGAAGGGGAAATGATTTTTAAGAAAAGAAAAATTTTGAAAATTTATACAAGTTTGAGTCTTTTAACGTCAGATTCTCGACAAAAAATAGAGAGGTGGAGGCAAAAGATAGAATTAAACAGAGAATAGTATCACTTTGAGTTACTCTATTTGTTTAATTCTCATTTGGAGACGCTTTTTTTTTTTAATCAAAATATATCTCTAACCATAGAGAGGTTTTGTCAAGAAGATAAAGTTTTACGTGAGTCCAATATCATTTTGGTTACTCTGAGGTGTATAACTTTCATTTTTATATCTTCTAGTTTTGAAAACTATGGAGAGATATTTTAAGAAGTTTGTACTCAAAAGTTGTGATTCTAGATGCTACTACTTGAAAACAAACCATAACATATAATCTTAGGCAACTTTCGTGTCGACTCTATGGCGAACCCAATCTAGACAGACAGAGCTTCAGCTACGCGAGTTCAGGGATTTACCGCGCAAGACATGGAATGTCCTGACCCGAGCGAATAGCTCGGTCATATAGGTGACCCTTAGTAAGAAAAGCTGATCTCAAACCGCCCCTAGATTGTGTTGTTCTAGGGGTTGGTCTGTGTAAAATCCATTGCCCATTTTGTTTTTGAAAAATCACTTAACTATTGATGTATTGAGATTCTATCATTAACCGAACAAAGAAAATAACTCTTTTTGAAAAATAAATGTAAAATAAAGAAAAGAAAATGTGCATACTCACTCCACAGGTTCACACTTACTAAATGACGAGTAAAAAGTGTTTTACAAAGAATATGCGAGATATACTATGGACTAAGGCTCGACACTTACAACCATACCCTCCAAGTGGAGTGGTCCGGTTACCTTATTGATGTATTCCCTTAAAGCAAAAGATGGAATGGAATGGGAAAGGAATACATCGGAAAAGATGATTTAATTCTCGTAGATGGGATGCTTAAGAAAAAGTTTTTACCACTCCAGCTTCGTTCACGTCACTTGTTGCTTCAAAGGCTGTGTTTTTCGGTTTATGGTTTGGAATAGCTTCTCCTGGGAATACACCTTTCTGGGTTTTATCTTGGGCTAACAAGTTTAGAGATTCTTGCATGGATGCTAGGATTTGGGTTTGTTATTGCATGACAGATAGCATTATTTCGGTGGGATTATCTGTTTGGACACTAGTTGATGGTGTAATGGGAACTAGGTCTCTTTGGTTGTTGACAGGTGGGTTTTGGTAGTTCTGGTTAAACTGGGATGGAACCAATGCTCTGTTCTGATTGTTATAGGTACCGTGTCCTTGTCCTTGTCTTAATATATTTGTTGGTTTGTTGAAACCTGGAGGTAGTTGATTTTGTGGAATGTTGGTCCATGCGAAGTTTGGATGTTGTCTCCATGGTGCATTTGGTACATTGAAAACACACACTTCTTCTGGCTGAAGTGATGATAGGTTTGTGATCAAGGGACAGGTGGCATCTATATGGTTTAAGCTTAGACAGAAATTGCATGGTGAGGTATTTATGTTCATGACAGGATGAGGGGTTTGGTCTTTTTGTTAAGTTGTAAGGGCATCTATCTTTCTTGTGAGGGTTTCGATTAAAGTTTTGATTTCTGGATCTGATTTCACCTCAAAATTACCACTAGCCTTAGATGTACTAGGTGTTAGTAGTATACTAAAAAGCAATGCTTTGAGTATAAGTGGGAGATTGATAGGGTTATATACAAAAAGCATTACTTTTGTATTAACTCTAATTCTTTATATTTTGAATAAGAATCATATGGGCAAATATTATGCATATTATATATGTTATTAGTTATATGCATGTGTCTAATACTTTATGTTGTAGATGATATGGTGTTGACACACAGAAGATTATATCATCAGTACCTTATAAAGTATAAGCAATCGTTCACAACCTAGATAGATTTGGACAAACCATTGGTACGTGATAAAAGTTAAAACTGATAGTCTACCTACGAAATGAATGATGAAACTCAAAATGTAAGTAAACTAAAACTATCTTATGATGCTTATATTTATCAAAGTTTCTCTACTCTCAAGTCTATGAGATATAGTGGAGTAGGAAGTTCGTTCCACTCCTAGTGCTCTAGCATGGAATGTTTTCTAATCTAATTAGTCGGTCTTAAGTCAATGAGAGCTTTACGAAGGTGATATGCTACGATACTTACTGAATTTGATTACTTGACTTTAACTACGAATGCTATGGAAATATGATTGTGCTTGAATCTAGATAAAGGATTAGAGGGGAATTGAATCCACCTCGAATCCAACTTAATAGCCTAACATAGATTCTTGTATCTCAATTCTTACGTTCTTATGGAAAGAAATTCGAGTTCTAATCCCTAGTGTTCATGGCATTTCTACCAAGAAGTACTAACTAGCATGTGAGGTCGTCCACCCATTCTCATGGCTGAATCACTTTAACCTTCTAGATTGGAATAGATTCTACAATGTTTCTACACTATACCACTAAGTTTTCATCAAGGCTTCATCAACCCCTCTAATGGAGGTTTTAGCCTTGAATCATCAAACCATCATTTCCCATTTCATTATAACTACACATCATATTAAAATTCTAACTTAACTAAATTAACTAACAATGGTTCAATCTATTTAAACTACGGAATGATAATCAACAAGAATTAAAATCAGATCTATAAATTGAAATAACAGAATTCGAAATTGAGAAAACAACTATTTTATTTATCTAATCAATCAAGAACAATGATTCAAAGACTTAATCTAAAACAAGAATTGAAAATGGAACTAAAGCTTAATTTAATTAATGAAAACAGATCTAGAATTATCTATATTATTTTAGGTCTAACTAGCTACCATTAACAAAGAGCTAAACTTTGGTTTTTATACTTTCAGATCCAAAAATCGTGCATGGGCTTGGAGCCATGTTTTGGGCAGAGAATCGGGCCCAAAACCCAATTCTTTCAAATTCAAAAGGCCTCTTCAGCTGCAGTTGGCTTCCACAGACTTTTCGTCCACTTCTGCTCCTCTGATTGGTCAAGGCTTAGACCATTGGAAAGCTCTTTCCGAGCCGGTCGTTTTGACATAAGGTAGGCCCAATTCCGAGGTCTGAGTCCAAAGATACGGCTTTTGGAAGTTCTGCTGACTTGTGTGCTGTTTCAACCCGTGTCGACTTTTCAGCTTTTGACCGGGCTTTAGGAAGGCTTTATCTTCTTGAATCTTGGCCTTTAATCACGGAACTCCTTAGTAACCGACCTTTTCTCATTTATCTCACTAAAGTGGCACATTTCTGCACATAATGGACTTTGAAGCCTGAAATACATAAAAACACGTAATCAGTGTTAACTCTTAATTATTACTCACATAATTGGTCCAAAAGTATGATCTTTTTAAAGGGTTAAAACTACAGTTTTGGGCTCTTATCAAACCACCCCAAACAGCATTTTGCTTGTCCTCAAGCAAAGATGAGAAATTAGAATAAGTGACCAAAAATGGAGTTCTATCTACTCTCGTTTACTGAAGCGATTGCATTGACCATATGCAACAAGGCCTTAAACCACTAGGAATTCCCTAGTGGACGAGTTATAGCCTCGTGAGAGTTTTCCAGTGAAGGTACTCACAAACTTCAACTATACTACAACGACTAAGAAATAAAACTATTATTTCCTCATTCATGTCCCAACTATCTATACATCTCACTAGCAAATGAATAAGAATAACCAAGTCAAAAACCTAAGCTAATATATGCATAATAATCAATCATCTATGATACAAAATATATATACTATGAGTAATACTATGAAATGCCCTAGCGAGGTTCGTTTCTGAAAACTTCGAAATAGCGTCCTTAAGTAGGTCCTCACATAAATGTCAAGACAAAACCACACTGATTTTTCCACTCAAGTTTTTTTTGCTCCGCAGCAAGTGGGCACACTTTACCTTACAATCTCAATGACAACAAGGAAGCCGGGTCGATCAAACACATCCGCCACTTACTATCACACTAACCTATTCCTAATTGAGCTAGAGGTCTTTATTAGGTGTGTCATGGGATTAGGAGATGGTTTAAGAAGGAAGGAAATGGATATTCAAAAGGACAAGTCCGAGATAATAGAGTCTTCATATTATGTAACTTAGAGAAAAACTTGTTATTTTCTTTTCTTTGCTATACTTTGTTTCCATCCTTAGCCATATTTTTCTTTTTCTTTTCTTTGGCTTTTGACTCCCTTTTTATTCTATTTTTGGAGTTTTTATTTATTTCTATATATTTTTTTTTTTTTTTCTTGGATGGAAACTTCTTTTCTAAAGCAACTAACTAATTTTTTTGTTTATTAATGTGTTTTCTCTTCTTCTTTCTTCACTCATTCTATTCTCAGACTTATTCTAAATTGGGTAGGTTGATTTATTTTTTCTATTTTGTTTTTGTTTTTGTAACAGGGTAAAGGAATTGTGGTTTATGGAAGGCTAAAGAAAGGCTCAGAGGGGCGACTAGCGGAAAATAATTCATAGGTTTGAATTTACGGCTATATCGATCCAAAGAGGGCCTAAATTCTCGCTTAGGATATGGCATAGTGATCAAGCAAGTGGACGTGTGATATCTCTATCCGGATTTTACTTCTTCCTTGTGTCATTTCTCAAATGTTTCGCTCATATAAGGCTTTTAGGCTATATTCTCACAGGATTTGTAGAATAAGTACTCTAGCCTAGATTTCAAAACTTCATCGCTAACTAACAATCATAGATACTCATGTAATATATTTATAGATAGATGCAAAGATTATTACCTATATATTAACCTAAGTTTCTAGCAATTATTATCGATGCAAAAGCTAACACCTACCAAAAAAACTAAAAAAAACAATTATTCCTAAGTGTATCATCTTATTTATTTATATTTTTGAATTTTTTTTTTTAAACATCCTCCTCCTACATTAAAGATATGAGGTTCCTATGCCCCAAACAAGAATCATGCTTTGTCCCATTATAAATTAGGAAAAATACCATTGAAGCTTAGGAACATCGCAAAACAATTTATCATCTACTAATGTTAACTCTATCTGAAGTTTCAAGTGTTATTAACAAAAATGAAATTCTTGGGACATGGGATGTGCTTGGGCTTAAACACATTAAAAATGAGGTTCCTTGCATCTCCCGCCATCCCAAGCTTGCGCCATTTATCATCTACTAAGTCATTATTCGCGAATGGGATGCTTAACCAAATGAGGCTATCGCCATGGGTCTCATTGACTTCGAAACCCTTTCCCAATCTTTCCCAATCTATTGTGCACGAGAATACAGGTAAACAACTATGCATGATGCGGCTTACCAACGAGGCATAAGAAGATACTACGCCTCATGGTTTGGGCTCTCTTAAGACTAGTGACCAAAACTCGGGGAATGTCATAGTGGCGGCGTCCCCGCCTAAAGCGAGGAAAATGTCACCAGCGAGCATTGTTTGCAGTAGTGAACCGCCATTCCCCAAAATATTCATCGGGATAAATAACATGGTGGTGCCTCTTACGTTTAAGGAAAGGCTACCAAGGGCAATGCTATATAAGCCCTGGTCCATTACTTTCGAAATACCCTCCCCATAATAATCATGGAAATATGTATAATCATAAAGATATGCATTATCGGTCATATATGCCCATGTGTGAGAGGAGGATCAGGTATTGGTATTCCTAAAACTAAGGCGACCAAATTTTTATTGAATTCATGTGTCGTGTCATCGACTACGACGGAGAATTCTTGATCTCCATCCTGATTACAATAGAATTTAACGTGGTCATAGAAATAAGCAGTAAGTTGTGGTGAATATGACTCGTCATCACTTACCAGTAGATGACGCCATCCTAACTGCAGGATCCTATGTCGGAACCAGTGTCCATAGGTCTTGGTGCCCAACACATCTTCGAAAGACTGTTCAGGTATGACTATAGGAGATGTCATCACAATAACTCTTTGAACAGTTCCACAAAAATCCTGGAATGACCATCTGAAAATTGGAAATTTCCGCGTTCACAGAAACCAGGGCGCGCGTGCGCTCGTGTAGGGCGCGGTCGCGCTCTTGTGTAAATGCGATTACAGTGTTATATGCTGGTGGCGCTTGGTATGAGGAGGGTAGGCTCTAGGTCCAGTAGCTGAGGTGGTCGCTTCGGTATGAGGGCGGTCGGCCTCGACAAAATTCTTCAAAAAAAAAGTAAAGCGCAGCGGCGCTCGACAAAGCAAGCTTCGTAGTATTTGAAACCGGAGTTTAGATGAAAAATAAAGTAAAACTTGGAGTGGATGGTGCGGGATGATGGTGGAATGTATTGTGGTTTGTTAGTGTAGAAAGAAGGGAGTTTAAATAGGTTATGAGCTTCCAAAATGAATCGGGAAGTTCCCTATTTGTTTGAAGGCAATTTCCGGAAATAGGAAAATTCCCAAAACCGAAAACGGAAACAAGCCATTTTCATGATTTCCTAAAAATCCTGGTATCTTTCATACTGGATTTAGAATAGTAACTTCTAAACTCTCCTAGATTTCATGCTACCACCACACAAGTCATAGATATGCCGATATCGGCTAAATTATCAACCTTTCCTCCAAGACAACTTAACATATATATGATCATATAACGACTTATGCTCAGTCTAAATATTTCCACCCCTAAACAAGTTGGGAAGGTGGGATAAATGATAAAACAAGCAGTACTCGAAAATAACCAATTATATTAAAAATAAAATAAAATATAAATCCAAACAACATTAAATAAACACATTACTATTTAAATTTAACTCTTGAATTAAAATCCTTCTAATAAAAGCGAAATTATGAAATAACAGTGAACTCAATTTGGGGTGAACACCTAGTTTTGTGATGATGATGGACCCCGAGATGGATATTGGCTTGAACCCTCGTCCTTTGGCGACGGCTCATGCACTGTGGGACTCGGCTGAAACAGAGTCCTCCACGGGTGGCATGCGTCGTAGCATCTCTATTCGGAACAAGCTTTGGGCTTTCCATCGATCTGCAGAATCTAGCGCATCTTGGGTTTGTTGTTCTGGTGGATAGTCTCTATGTTTTACAAGATATCGTCCGGAACCCCCTCGAGCATTTCAAAATCTCCTCGAAGGTTCCTTGCTTCTTTTGAACTACTATCCAATCTATTTCCGGATATCTCCACAAATACCATAAACGCACCGCAAGGCAGTTTGCAACACTTGCATGCGTTCTACATTAGAATTACACTTCTCTAATGCATCTTCATCCATCCATGTCATATCTTCCCTTTCATCCTCCGACTCATCCATTTTTTCTTCAGACAACGGCCAAGTCTCTTGGATGCAATCCGTATAGATACTTGCATTAGAATGCAATTTGATCTTAATAGGAGTAGATCTTGCGACAGCTCTAAAGGAGAGCATGATCTTAGTGATCAATATGGGAAGAGGCTAAACTCTTCCCCACTCCTCGAATCACATTAAACATTAAATCAAGGATGCAGAAATTATACTTCTTTGTTTGCAAAATCCAGAGAACGTGCAGACATTGCAGGCCGATATCACTGACTTTGTCTTTCCCGAGGACGTTCCTACCAATCCACTGAGCTACAGCCAGTTGATTGGTTCTCGTGGTGATGCGGGCCGAATGGGATGTCGGATTGTATTCACCCTCCACGACAGTATCCTTCATCAAAGCAGGAACTCCAGTATAAGAGTATACTGGGGTTCCTGAATTGTCGTTACTAGGTTGCTTTCAAAGCGTAATTCCTAACAGTTCGCCTAACAATGTCGCGTTACTTCTCTCCGCGTTCCTCCTAACTTTATGAAAATCCTATCCCCTTCCAATTCTCGCTTTTTATAAAACTATTCTACCAAATCATAGTGATAGAACTCCTCAGTTGAGTACCACAGTCCGTTCCAATGTCTCTTGAACATCTCCGCGTCATAAAATGGCTGAAAACTATCGGGGCAAAAGCGTTTTCGGGAAAAATTCTACGTCGTAAGCGCCATTGAAATTTCTTAGACTACTAATGGTTTGTAGACTGTGGGGAGGCGAGTTTGAAGAAAAACTACTATGGCGTTGGTGGCGTTGGTGGTGGTGGTGGAAACTGTAATTGGTGGGTGTTTTTCGAAGTTGGGTTGGTGGTGATGATTGTTTAGAGAAGATTTAAGGTGGATTTGATTTCCTTGTTGTAGGTGTAGTTAGGTTTTCTTCCCTCTCTCTATATTTTTTTTTTCCGGCGGTTTGGGATTGAAGTAGAAACACTATGCGTGTGGGTTGGGAAGGAAGGAGACGCGCAACGTGCGTGCGGTTTGGACCCAAGCCCAGTTTGAATTTCGAAATTTTCCGATTTTTCGCGCAATTTCAAACTCAATTTGCCGCTTCGTTACTGGCCCGATTTTGGCGAATGAGTTATGGAAATGATCAGTAGAGAATTTCCAATCCAATGATCCATAAAACACTCAATTCCAACCATGGGTGACGTATAAGAGGGTGGAAGAACGCCTCGAAGTGCGTGTGTGACGTAAGTTATGTGAACGAAGGAAATCTAAGTTTAGATTACGTCAACCCAATTGAACTAATGGGCCTAACAAAACCAATGGAAAGTTCGAGCAATCCCGTTGGAAAGATCGATTTGCCCACCCCAAACAAATTTTTAAACACAAAATTTGTTTACAACGTGGGTCGTTTAAAGTCAGATTCCCAAGACTTGTTGGATTGCTATTTCTATGATTTTAAGAATTTTAATTTTATTTTTATTTGTTTATTATAAGAAACACGAAAAACAATAAATACATAATTCACTTCATAGAGGAACATGACTCAAAAACCGAGAAAACATGCAAAAGTGGAAAACGTGAATTATGTGAACTGTGGACTTAGGATCCGGTACTTACAGCCACACACTCCATAGGGAGGGCCCGGTTACCTGAATGGTGCACTTATCAGTATATGGAAATGAAAGTAAGTACACCAAATGTCAAGGGTCAGTCCTCATAGACAGGGTCCTGTAAAAGGACTTCCTCTGCATCAGGGGACAGAAGTTCATGAAAATGTTTTAACCGTTGACCATTAACTTGAAAGGTACTGTTGTCATTTGGATTTACCAAGGTAATTGCCCCGTAAGGGGTGACTTCAATAATTAGAAAAGGGCCAGACCAACGGGTTTTTAGTTTGCCTGGGAAAACATGTAGACGGGAGTTGTAAAGCAAAACCTTTTGACCGACCACAAACTCTTTGCACAAGATATGCTTATCATGAACACGTTTCATGTTAGCTTTATAATCCTTCGCGAGATCGTACGAATCGCTACGGATTTCTTCAAGCTCATTCAATTGCAACTTGCGTTTGACACCTGCCTCATCAATATTGAAGTTAAGGCTTTTTATAGCCCACAGAGCACGATGCTCTAATTCAACGGGAAAATGACATGGTTTCCCAAAAACAAGTCTAAAGGGAGACATACCTATAGGAGTTTTGAAAGCAGTTCTATACGCCCATAAGGCATCCGATAGGCGCTTTGACCGATCTTTTCTATCAGGGTTTACAGTTGTTTCTAAAATCTTTTTGATTTCCCTATTAGAAACTTCTACTTGTCCGCTAGTTTGTGGATGATAAGGAGTTGCTACTTTGTGTGTAACTCCATACTTTTTCACTAGGGATGCAACAACTCTGTTGCAAAAAAATGTGTTCCACCATCACTAATGATGGCTTTAGGAATGCCAAACCGACGAGAAAATATATTCTTTAATAAAAATACAACGGTCTTATGGTCATTGCTACGGCAAGCTAGGGCCTCTATCCATTTTGACCGTAGTCCCGGCAACTAGAATATAAATGAAACCGTGGGAAACCGGGAAAGGACCCATGAAATCAATGCCCCAAGCGTCGAAAAATTTCAACTATCAAGATTGGATTTAATGGCATCATATTACGCCGTGATTAAGCCCAAGTTGTTGGCAGCGAATACCGTCTTGCAATGCACTTGGGCATCCTTAAAAAGGGTAGGCCAATAAAATCCACATTGAAGAACTTTAGCGGCTGTTTTCATCCCACTAAAATGGCCACCACACTCTTTGTCATGGCAGAGCGATAGAACTTCATTGTATTCCCATCGGGAATACAACGGCTAATAATCGATCCGCACAATACTAAAAAGGTAGGGCTCATCCCAAGTAGTATAACTTAACTCGGCCAAAACTTCTTACGTTCATTTCTTGACCAATTATAAGGCATAACATCAGCCGCTAGATAATTTACAATGTCAAAGATACCATGGTCTTTGAAAAATGGCATCTGAGATGCTCATCGGGAAAAGAGTCCGGTATGGACTCGAGAATCGATCGATCGTCGTTTGTGAGTCTAGATAAGTGGTCGGCAACTTCGTTTTCGACCCTCTTTTTGTCCTTTATTTCTAATGTGAACTCTTGCAGGAGAAGGATCCCGGATTAATCTGCTTAGCATCCTTCTTTGCAAGAAGGTACTTAAAGAGGCTGCATGGTCCGTGTAAACTAAAGTTTTAGAACCAACCAAATAAGGGCCGAAACTTATCTAAAGCATAAATGATGGCTAAAAATTCTTTTTACGTAGTTGAATAATTTTCGTTGAGCATCGTTTAATGTTTTACTAGCATAATAAATGCGATTGGAATTATTATCTAGTTTTTTGTCCCAAGGCGCACCAACTGCATAATCACTAGCATCACACATGAGTTCGAAAGGTTTAGACCAATCGGAGGTTTGTATAATTGGTGCGAGAGATTAGAGGCGACTTTTAAAGTTTCAAAAGCCTGCTTACAGTTAAAATTAAAATCAAAGATTGCATCTTTCAAAAGCAGATTAGTTAAAGGCCTAGCTATTTTTGAGAAGTCTTTAATAAATCGCCTATAAAAAACTGCATGGCCTAGAAAGGCTCTAATATCGCGGACGGTCCGTGGTTTAGGTAAAAGTCGCTATCTTATCTAGTTTGGCCTTATCTACCGATGCCATCACTAGATACAATGTGACCTAGTACTATGCCCTTTTTCACCATGAAATGACACTTTTCCCGGTTTAAAAGCGAGGCTCTTTTCTTCACACCTTGTCAAAACCTTAGGCGAGGTTAGACAAGCGATGCGTGAAGGAGTCTCCATAGATAGAAAAATCATCCATGAAAACTTCCATAAAAGCTCTACCATGTCACTAAATATATGAAGCATACACCACTGGAAGGTTCAAGAGCATTACAAAGGCCAAAAAGGCATTCGTTTATAGGCATACGTTCCAAAGGGACAAGTGAAGGTAGTCTTTTTTGGTCATCAATATCAATAATAATCTGAAAATAGCACGAGTAGCCATCCGAAAAAAACAATAAAAGCATGACCAGCTAGGCGTTCGAGCATTTGATCTATAAAAGGTAAAGGAAAGTGATCCTTTCGTGTCATAGCATTTAAGCGTCTATAATCATCTGAGATCCTCCATTTCATAGGACCTTGTGTGACAACATAGTCACCCTTTTCGATTCATTACGAACCATGGTAACTCCGATTTCTTAGGAACTACATGAATGGGGCTTACCCATTCGCTATCGAGATGGGGTATATGATACCCGCATCAAGTAATCGTAAGACTTCTTCCCTAACCACCTCTTTCATGGCGGGGGTTCAAGCAATGCCGAGGTTAGCGAGAAGTCTTCGCGTTATCCTCAAATGGATACGATGAGTGCAAACATTAGGGTCAATTCCCTTAATGTCGGCTAGGGACCAACCAATCGCAGACCGATGTTCCCTAATCACCCGGATTAAGCGTGTCTCTTCATCCATAGATATGAGAAGATATAATTACGGATGACTACCATCGGATCGAGTTGAATATATTTTAACTCGGGGAAGGGTTTAAGCACCGGGGTGGGAGGAAAATCAATAGATGTTTTGTTTCGGGGTCCTCATTTTGCATAATGAATACTTGCTTAGGTAGCAAGTCTTCATACTCAATATGTGGAGCAAACCGAAGTGTCTACAATTGGTGTGGACTCAAGGATGGTGTTGACTTCCTCTAAGTAGGAGTCATTTACAAAATCGACTTTCAAAAGAAAGGAATTTGTACATATTGTTTTCAGGAAGCGTGTTGTTAAAATAATCTTGAGCTAAGCTCTCGATCATGCTAACCTCCCCATCTATAGAGCGAATCTGGTAAGCTGTTTCATCATTTTAAAAACATTTACCTCAATTGTGAGATGGCCAAAAGATAAGGACATCTTACCATCAGCGGCAATTAATAAGTCGTTGGCGGTTGCTAAAAGAAACCCCTAAGATGATCGGAGACAGAGTCATTAGCGACTTACGTATCGAGGATAACAAAATCCAGCGGGATAGTAGAAATCTGAACCTTAACAAGCACGTTTTCCACTACACCCTTAGGATATTTAATAGACCGTCCGCTAATTGCAGCGTTATTTTTGTAGGTTGCATTTCTGTAGACCTATTTGTTTATACAAGTAATACGGGGAGTAAGTTAACACTTCGCCCAGGTCTAATAAAGCGATTGCCGTGTGGGGAATCTCTAAGGTGCATTTTACAGTAGGACGACCAGGGTCCTTGTACTTAACAATTCCATTATTTTCGGATAAAGTTGGGAATTGTTCAGTTAAAAAGGCGTCTTTCGGTATGTTGGTCTTACGCCTAGTAGTGCACAACTCTTTAAGAAACTTAGCGTGATTAGGTAGCTTTTTAATAGCTTCGAGAAAAGGAAGGTTTATCGTTAGATTTTTGAAAACGTTCCTAATCTCCTCGAAGTTGGTATCCCTGGTTAGCATGGCTAATTTTTGAGGGAATGGTGGTTTCGCTCTATATTTAGCGTATGGCTCGACTTGATGTGTAACCTTGGCTTTCTGTTTCTTAGGTTGTGGTTTAACTGGTACCTCTACAGTGGTAGGTTCTTCAGTTTCTATTTCAGTATCTAGTTCGATATCCGGTGTAGGGAGGACTGATGGGGTAACTATAGGCATAGTTACTTTGTTATCAACCACTTTTCCAGAGCGGAGAGTGGTGATGGCATTTAGGTCACCTACTATTGTCGTTTCCGTACTAGTATTACCGTTTACCTCAAAGGCTGTGTTTGTTGTTTTAGGGTTTGGTATCGCTTGTCCTGGAAACACGCCTTTTGGTTGGGCTTTCTCTTGGGCTAAGCTTGTTGTATGCCCGATTTATGGATTGTAATATCTGTTGGTTTGATTGAGTCATTGATTGGAAAAGTTGTTGGGTAACTTTGTATAAAGGCATCGATCACGGTCCGGTTGTGTAGGTGTAGTAGTCACAGGTGGTGCATTTGGAACTATCTCACGTTGATTATTTATGGGTGGGTTTTGATAGTTACTATTGTTAACCTAGGAACGATACCTCTATTGGTATTATAATTATTATAATTATTCTGACCTTGTGCTACACCTTGTCGTGGTTAGCGCTTGGTTGTTATAATTATTATAATTTCCGACCTTGTCCCCATCCTTGCCTAGGTGGAGCTTGATTATAGTTGTTTGTTTGCCTAACATTTTGGTTATTAAACCACGGAGTTGTAACTTGTTGATTGTTTAGCCAACTAAAGTTGGGATGTTGTCTCCATGGGGCATTAGGAATAGGATAGTTATTAATGGAGCAAACATTATCTTGCTCTAATTGTTTGTTGTTCATAGGCGAGAGGACAATAGGAGTCGAGGGTGCTCGGGACTCAAACAGAAATTACATGGGTTGGAGTTGACATTCATGACGGGGAATAGGCTTTTGTTGAATAGAAATAGCCTCTACTTTTTAGTTAGAGATTGATTAAAATTTTTTAAATTAAGGTCGGGTTTCATCTCAAACATACCGGGCGGCCTTAAGCTGTTGAAGAAGAACTAGCGAGGCGGGGATATCATCACTCCCCCATTGTTATTGCGTTTAGTTTGTTCTTCTAAAATTTATAAAGCCCTCTTAGGCTCCTTTACTTAGGAAACTACCCCATTCATTATGTCAAGGACTTCTTTATGGTGATGTTGAAGTCCTTTGAAAAAGGCACGAACTAATGTGTCTTTTGCTAGGTTATGGTGTGGACACTCTATTAGCGGATCGGTGAAATGATTCCAAGCCTCGAGAAAATGATTCATGAGGGGTTACATAGGAAGAAATGAATCTTGGAAAGCATTTCATCCGTCTTTAGGGGTGGGTAAAAATGTTCCATAAATAGCTGAACAAGTTTAGCCCACGAGAGTCCACGAGAGTTAGCTTGGGCGATTAACCAAGACGCCGCCTTTATCGGCTAAGGTGAAGGAAATACCTCGGTTTAATTTGTTCGCACCAATCGTAGGATGATGGAATGTTGTAAGGACTTGTTCAATCCTACACGTGTTGGTAAGGTTTTTCATGGCCTAAACCATGGAAAACGGGTAACAAATTAAATATGTTTGGGGGGATTCGAAAATCCCCCACTGGGTCTGCTAGAACGATGCAAGATTTAGGGCTATCGCTCAAAGCTTTGTAGAAGTCGGAGAGAGGAGTCTCTCTTTCTTCACCCATTATGTCAGGTATGGTTGGTGCAATAGTAGTTAGAGGTGTTATGATTGGTATACTCGATATGTTGGTTTGTTGACGGTTAATTACGTTCGGTGTTTTTCTCCGACCAGACCTTAATCTCATGCAAGTCTAAGTCTAAACACGAAAACAACCCAAACAATCTTGATATATTAGTATGAACCTCTAACTGGAGATGCGAGGTATGGAAGAAAGGAATACCTAAAAGCGTCCTTGCTTCGCTTATGAATAGCGTCTTGTTTACGCGTGTTCAGTGTAAATAACAAGTTAGAACACTGAAAAACTTAAAAAATCGAAGTTCGAAACAAACTGTAGAAATCCCATAAAATTTTGCTTTAGGCGCAGTGCGCTTTCGGAGAGAGGCGGTGGTCGCTCCTAGTCCAAAGACGCGTGGTGGCGTGCTTTGGTAAAGAGGGCTGGTCGCTCAAAGTTGGTAAAGTGGTGGGTCGCTTCAAAGGATGGACTCAAAGTCGGACTATAGCTAGCGCTCCTTATAAGCGATCAGCTCCGTGTAATTTTTCCGAATTTTTTCAATGCTGAAGCGAATAACCCGCAGTATGAATCAAACAAGGGTAGGTGGGTTTAATGGGACTTAAAAATGACTAATTCTACTATGAAAACAATGCTAAAGTGCAACTAAGATGGTAGAGGCGCCATTTGATAAAAGTTAAAACTGATAGTCTACCTACGAAATGAACGATGAAACTCAAAACGTAAGTAAACTAAAACTATCTTATGATGCTTATATTTATCAAAGTTTCTCTACTCTCAAGTCTATGAGATGTAGTGGAGTAGGAAGTTCGTTCCACTCCTAGTGCTCTAGCATGGAATGTTTTCTAATCTAATTAGTCGGTCTTAAGTCAATGAGAGCTTTACGAAGGTGATATGCTATGATACTTACTGAATTTGATTACTTGACTTTAACTACTTAATGCTATGGAAATATGATTGTGCTTGAATCTAGATAAAAGGATTTGAGGGAATTGAATCCACCTCGAATCCAACTTAATAGCCTAACATAGATTCTTGTATCTCGATTTTACGTTCTTCTGGCAAGAAATTCGAGTTCTAATCCCTAGTGTTCATGGCATTTCTACCGAAAGTACTAACTAGCATGTGAGGTCGTCCACCCATTCTCATGGCGAATCACAACCTTCTAGATTGGAATAGATTCTACAATGTTTCTACACTATACCACTAAGTTTTCATCAAGGCTTCATCAACCCCTCTAATGGAGGTTTTAGCCTTGAGTCATCAAACCATCATTTCCCATTTCATTATAACTACACATCATATTAAAATTCTAACTTAACTAAATTAACTAACAATGGTTCAATCTATTTAAACTACGGAATGATAATCAACAAGAATTAAAATCAGATCTATAAATTGAAATAACACAATTGAAATTGAGAAAAAACAACTATTTTATTACCTAATCAATCAAGAACAATGATTCAAAGACTTAATCTAAAACAAGAATTGAAAATGGAACTAAAGCTTAATTTAATTAATGAAAACAGATCTAGAATTATCTATATTATTTTAGGTCTAACTAGCTACCATTAACAAAGAGCTAAACTTTGGTTTTTATACTTTCAGATCCAAAAATCGTGCATGGGCTTGGAGCCATGTTTTAGGCCAGAGAATCAGGCCCAAAACCCAATTCTTTCAGTCCAAAAAGGCCTCTTCAGTTGCAGTTGTCTTCCAGAGACTTTTCGTCCACTTCTGCTCCTCTGATTGGGTCAAGGCTTAGACCATTGGAAAGCTCTTTCCGAGTCGGTCATTTTGACATAAGGTAGGCCCAATTCCGAGGTCTGAGTCCAAAGATACGGCTTTCGGAAGTTCTGCTGACTTGTGTGCTGTTTCAGCCCGTGTCGACTTTTCAGCTTTTGACCGGGCTTTAGGAAGGCTTTATCTTCTTAAATCTTGGCCTTTAATCACGGAACTCCTTAGTAACCGACCTTTTCTCCTTTATCTCACTAAAGTGGCACATTTCTGCATATAATGGACTTTGAAGCCTGAAATGCATAAAAACACGGAATCAGTGTTAACTCTTAATTATTACTCACATAATTGGTCCAAAAGTATGACTGTTAAAGGGTTAAAACTACAGTTTTGGGCTCTTATCAGTACGGTTATAGTATAATCTGGGTACACTTTGTGTGTACTGAACAGGACAAAGTAAGGTTGTTTCTCTTTATACTGACTATATAAGAGAACAAACGCCTTTGTTATTATGGATGCTTGTCCTCTTAATCTGGATATAATAACGGGCACTTACGTGCATTGTACATTGCTTTAAATCATCAATGAGTAAGATTTATTTGTGAATCAACAAACTCGATGGATTAGGTAATGACATTGTATGTAAGGTGTGCTATTGATTATAGAAGGAATCCGTGTCCCGCAAGAAGTCAGGCTGATGATGTCCCCTTGAGGAGCTCATAAGGATTGTCATGTAAACCCTACAGGTGGATTTGATCCAACATGACAATGAGGTTGAGTGGTACTACTCAAGGACATATGAAGTTGATTGATGTTGTTGTCAGTAACTTGACTTAATCAACGGACATTCGATATCTTAAACACGGGGAGATCAACAAGCATATAATATGGAGCCCATAAACGCTGACACGTAATTTGGGATTAGGGCGGTAGTGCAACAATGGCCTTTAGTGGAATAAGCCATTTGTTGACGGACTTAGGCCGTGTGTTCTGGGCGAACATGGGAAGCCCAAGCCCGTCAAAAGGCCCAACCCTAATTTCTCCTCATGGTCCCTGTTGTAGCCTATAAATAGAATCCCTTCTCTCTTAGTTGTTTTTACTATTCATCTGGATTGAAAAGAGAGGCAAGGAAAGATAGATCCAAAATCGGTTCTAGCTTTGTGAGAAAGAAAGGAGTTGGTAGATCGTTGCCCACACAACGTCCAATCTATTGAAAGGAATACAACAGAAGATCAAGGGGCTGATTTCGGATTTCATAAAGCTTGGATTCTCAGAGTTATCATAACCGGATTTACAGGTATGTTTTCCAAATCCAAAATCGTGAGAACCATTAATTCCCCTGCGCATGGTTTTCACGATTTGTAGAAATATTCATTCTAAAATAACGGTTCCTACACTAGGTTGGGCTGTTCTGGAATTGTTTATGTTGCCCCAATGGGTACTCTTTTCCGCTTGGTTTTCAAGAAAGTTTAAGGCTTCAGTTGCACCTCTATCAAAAAAAGTATCATTACTCATGATGTCGAGGGTTACTTTGTGTTTTGGGAGAAGACCTTTGAAGAAACATTGGACAAGAGTTGATTTTTCTAGTTTATGGTGAGGACATGAATGGAGTAGGTTAGATAATCTATCCCATGGTTTGGAAAATGTCTCACTCGGACTCTGTCTAAAGAACTGCATCTTGCTTCCTATCTCTTCTGTTTTCTTCGGCGGAAAGTACTTCTTCATAAAGGAGAACACAACCTTTTCCCATGTATCGAAAGAGTAGAACTTCTAAGAAAGATGCAAAGCATAACTCTTACCAGCTAGAGTGAAAGAAAACACTCGTAGCTTAAGCTGATCGTCGGTGACGCCCGGATAGTGGAAAGTATTACATACTTCATGTATCCGGCGTAGATGCTCGTACGGTAACTCGTGTTCTAACCTGTGAAAGATGGGTAGAAGATTGAACACGTTTCGTGAAATGTGAAAATCGCTCGTGCACAATGTGAGTAATATACAAGATGGAGATCCATCTTGCAATGGTGTGTAGAAGTCGAGAGAGGTTCTTCAACTTGCAATACTTCGTCGGCCATCTTAGTACATAGAGGACTAAAAATAGGAGATTGTCTAGGACGACATGCTCTCCTACGTATGTAAGTTTTATTCTTGCTAATACTTGTAGTGCCTGAAGGCAGTATCATGCACTTTTAGCAAGACCCCAAAACTATCCTAACATGCACAAACAGTGCATTGTATGCTCAAGAAATTGAAATTCATTTTTTCAAGTATGGTGTTTTGAAAACTTTGCTTTGGTCTATAATTTACTATGCCCTGTTCAAGGGAACAATTGGGCGCGAGACTACAATAGCTCTATTACACGTCTCAGAAGAGTAGGCAGTCACTTCACCTAGTGGTGTGCTACCAAGAATCTCACTCACGATGAATCTGGGGGTGGGGAGTGAGGAAGGTAGTTGGTCCACCGGAATCTAGTAACTGATTACTCTAAATCCTCGTGGCTATATTTTTGTCCTTTTTTGGAAGAGCTTGACTACTTTGGGCTCTAGTTAATTGATTTTAATTCATTTTTTGGTCTAGGGCTTCAAGAATCGAGCAACGTCTGATTTACCTACATTGGGGAATGACTTCCTAATGGTTGTTATGTGGCTTGAGTTCAACCTTATGCATGAATGTAAATTGCAGTGCGGAAATTAAATTTCAACAAATCACGTAAGCATGCTTGAACACACAAGATATCCTCTTACTTGGGCTTTGAGGAGGTTTACAATTTACCTTTCAAGTCGTGCTTACACGCTGCTTGAGGAGAAGGCGACGTCGGTTAGCGCGTGATTTGAGAATCACGCCTAACCTTTTGAGCTTTACCCTGTTTTAAGTTACAATAACGGTTTCCTTAACAACTTTTTAAGTGGCCCTTTTGATAATTACACAACTTTGCATTCAAGGGCCCAAAACTTAAAACTAAACTACTACTATACTAATATAATTGATTAACTAGTTTAGATTGATAATCTAGATTAACTAGAGTTAAATAGACTTAGAATGTTGATTACCAAGTTGATTCAAAGTGTGCGAGCGATGATTCATGACTTGCCTCGCACACTCGAACTTCTCAAGACAATGAAAACTCTAATCTCTTGGTATGTATACAACTTCAACCAAGTTTCAACTCATGTTCATCCACAAAAATCAATCAAAAACCATTTTTCCAAAAAAAAAATTTTTTTTTATCTCTAACTATTAAAAACAAGTTCCACTGATTTAAACTACTATATTACAAAATCTAGGTTCATAGTTCAGGTAAGCACTTCAAAACAACTGGAACTAGAAAAAATCAGGTGCTGGTATACTGACATGGGCTCGCGGTCACCCGCGGTTCCGGCAAACTTCCATTGGCTTTTGTTCACTACTTCAGCTCCTCTCTAGCTTGTTGATCCCGAACCACCCTGATTTGCAAAAAAGTAAATCAGTAATGAAAAAAAATAGTAAAATAAAATAATAAATAAATATATATATATATATATATATATATATGAGAAATGGAAAGGTGAGAATGGTGCTTCCTCCTTAAATGCTCAACCAAGCACTCTTGCTCCTTCAATCCATGACGGAGCCGCCATTTAAAGTTGTAGATTTGGAAGACTCTTCAAAGTTGATTTAAATGTGGTTTATCCTAGATTGTTTAGAGTTTGAATGTAGGAGTTGAAGAAGAAAGAAGGTAGACTCTTAGTTTATAACTTGTTTAGTTTTTTAGCTAATGAAGAACATGAAAACTTAAGTTGTTTAAGATGGAAATGACATGAAAACATTGAAAGAAAGTATTGAAATGAAGATTGAAACAAAGAACAAAAAAATAAGATTAATTGATTGATTGAAATAAGCAAAAATTACAAGATTGAAATGAAAAGAAATGAAGAACAATAAAGTAAAGACTTGAAAATGTAAAAGACTAGAAATTAAATCCTACAAACCAATTGATTTGGACCCTAAATGCAATGGATACCTTCTCTCTCCCTAACTTTTAGATTATATACCCCTAACTTTATGCTTTTTACTGATTTACCCTTCTCCATTACAATTAAGACACCTCACACTTCACTTTATGTTTTTGCTTTTCCTTTTGCTATTTGCTTTCTTCTTGACCATGATAGGTTTTGGAGAATGCCATATTTTGAGATAAGGGCCTCCATCTTTGGTCTTCTGAGTTGAAGGCTTTGACCTTTGACTTTGACCATTAATTTTGACTTTTTCAGTACTTTTTCATAACAGCTTCTGGTCTTCATAATAAACGTGATTAAGGCTCCTTTTGGTGCTAAGACGCAACTTTCATGATAAATTGTCTGAAATTCTCTATAACCTGAAAAAGGCAATAAAAGCTATGAGTTGTTTTTTCATTAAACGTAAAAAGGGCTGTAATGCAGTAATATAAGGGTAAAAAACTCACATTTGGGAACTGATCACACACTCCTGTGAGAACCCACCTTAAAGACGCTCTCCAAAAGTTTCAGAAACGACTCTGCTTTTGCATTTCATTGTTCATGTTTTGCGCATCTATCTTTAGATGATTAAATTACTGTACATATGTTATTCTAAGTTCAAAGGAGCTTGTCCTTATTCCCCGCTAATGAGATGTATAAACTTCTGAGAATAAATAAGGAAACAAGACCCTTTGTACTTAATAGAAGAAGTTTGTGAGTACCTTCACTGGAAAACTCTCACGAGGCTTAAAGTTCATCCACTAGGGAATTCCTAGTGGTTTAAGGCATTGTTGCATATGGTCAATGCAATCGCACTCCGCGAAACGAGATTAGTATAACTTATAATTAATCGCTCATTTGTGATCTTAGTTTTTCTCTCACCCTTGCTTGAGGACACACAAGATGCTATTTGGGGGGGTAATCAGCTCCCAAATGTGTGTTTTATTACCCGTACATTACTACATTACAGCCCTTCTTTCATTTAATGAAAAGACGACTCATATCTTTTATTGTCTTTTTCAGGTTACAAAGCAATTCAGACCACTTATCATAAAAGCCGCGTTTTAGCACAAAAAGGAGCCTTAATTATGCTTATTATGAAGACTTGAAGCTGCTATGAAAAAGTGCTAAAAAATTCATAGTCAAAGTCAAAGTCAAAGGTCAAAGACTCATAACCAAATAGCTGAAAGTCAATGTCCTCAACTCAGAAGACAAGAAATAGATGTCCTCAACTCAAACGAAGGCTTTCTCTAAAACCTATCTTCATCAAGAAGAAATCAAAAAGCAAAAGAAAAAAGCAAAAGCATAAAGTAAGGGTGAGGTGTCTCAAATGTAATGGAAAAAGGCAAATCAGTTATTTACATAAAGTAGGGGTATAATAACTAAAAGTTAGGGAGAGAGAATGCACCTAGACTTATTCTAGTGTCATGTAGGATTTAATTTCTAGTCTTTTTTCATTCAACTCATTTACTTTATTGTTCTTCATTTTCAATCTTGTTATTTGGTTTTGTTCTTTTTTCTTTATTGTTCTTGTTTCAATCTTTTCATTTCATTTCTTCAAGTTTGTGTTCTTTCAATCATTAACAACTTAAGCTTTTCAATGTTCTTCATAAACTAGTAAACCAATACAAGTTGATAAGCACCCAAAAGTGTATTATGAAACCCCATTGAGACATATAAATTTGGTTAATTATGTGTTTAATAATCATGAAATAAATATGTTTTCATACTTTTGCAGGTATTTGCAGTAAATATGGAAATATTGGTTAAACCTGCGATAAAGCACGAGGAATGGCGTATATATGAATTCTTCCAAATCATATTGAAGCATCAAACTTCCAAAGCTCCTACCTCTCGAACCGGGACTCGAATACGACAAGAGAGCTGCTGCTCGGACAATCGTATGATGAACTCTCTACGATATAGGCGGGAAGTTGTAAAACTGCCCAAATACCGGACCGCCATTGAATGCACATGGACCCACTATTGCGGGGCCACAAGATTGGATGAGTCATCAATCATGGAGCATGTCAAGACAAAAATAACAAATTATTGGTGCAAAGTTGACACCTTGCATGTAATAAATTAGATTAGGTGTTAATAGTGAAAAAAAAAGGCAAGGTGTCACTTTGTTTTAATGTGGTGGATAAAAATGAATTAATGTGGTTTGATGATTCACGTGGGAGAAAATGAGATTTCTCTCAAATGGAGAAGAAATTAGACAAGGGTGGGGGACACTCCATTTACTCTCTTGACTTATTTTCCTTACATGGTATTATTTTAGTTCCTTAGTAAAAAAAAAAAGGAGTTAGTTAGTTTTTAGTTTTGGTAAGAAAGCTTGTAATAGTTTTAATGGAGGAAACATTTGTTTTCTTCTAGAAAATAAAAAGCAAGTGAGTTTGATTGTTTATCTTCTTCCTCTTTCTCTCTCTTTTTGTTTTTCTAGTTGTAATTTCCTTGTCCCAAGGATCATGAGCTAACTTCCCTTTTGGGGAGTTAATCCAACTCATGTGAGGGAAAAACAATTGTTGTTGGTTTGGTAGGTTGTTAGGAAGAACAACTAGCTCTATATCCTATCCCAAAATGATAGTTGGTGTAGTGTCTAGTTAGGAATCAAAGCAATGAGCTTAGAGATAAGTCATTGCTTGGTTCCACTTGCTAGCATGTATGAGCTCTTAAGTGAGCCATGCAATAGGGGTTTGTCTATGAGTCTAGGAAGAATCAATAAACCTTTTCAAATCAACAACTAAATGATAGTTTCACATGAGGAGGATTAGCTCTCCACCTTTTCTTAGTAATTTGTATTTTTGTATTAAGTGCATGATTTCAACCTTTAATGTTTTTCTTAATGTTTGTGTAGGAAAGAAAACCTAGCATTAGTAGTATAACCTTACTCATTAGTTCCCTAAGAGTAATAACTAATTTGTAGTTGTCCTAGATTTTAGTTGGTTCGAATCCTTACTTTAGCTTTACGAAAACGAAAATTGTGAGTAAAGAACTTTGAGTTGCTTTTGTACCAAATTAGAGATTCTAATCTCTAACGTAAGGAAAAGCTAATATCAAAATGGCGCCACTGCCGTTCTAAAGCCAAAGAACATGTTCTACAAATCGGAAGTTACATCAAGGGGGAACCCCCATTCTCTTCTTTTCTTTCCTTCTCGTTCGTTATTACGTTTTTGTTATTTTTTCGGATTTTTCCCTTGCAATAGACCTGTTCGCTAAAAAAAATTTCGTTGCACTTCCAGGTACCAAAAGTTAGGACTGGGCGAGTACACTGCAGGAAATTATAAGAGTTCTGGAAAAATTTGAACTCATTCTGAATTACTTGACACGTGTGCGCGTGTGTGAAGTCGCGTGCGCATTACTGACCCGCGTCCGCGGGTGAATTTCTTCCTTTGCCTCTCCTGTTCAACCGCCAGCATCCACTGATACACCCTGATCCATAGCCAGGCCTAATTATCTGGACCAGTACCTAAAAATTCAAATATCTTTTGGGATTAATCACATCGACGGATTGAAACGTCTGTTTCAATTTTTTGGCGGACTAGCGGGAAGCTACAGGTTTCAAATTTTCAGTGTTATTTTTATTTTTTGTTTTTTCTGCATGAATGCCATGTACATAGTTATTATAAATTAGTTTATGGATTATTATTTACGTCTTAGGCTAGAAATATGCATGAATCATATTAATACGCCCGTAAATATTTATATGCGATTAAGTGGGTATGAATTGCATATTAATGTATATGTACATACCAATGGTACTGTTTTGCATGGTTATCTATATTTATATGTATAAGTGTCTATTATTGCATGTTTAGTATTCTCTGCGTATACGTACACAATATTGTCTAATAAGTCGATTTTGTCAAGAAAGAGGAGAACATTCCAACGAGGGTTAAAATCTAAGTTGGGTAAGTTGTTTCTAAACCCTACGGGGTAAAGCTACTCTCTATATGACATTCGCAATCTCAATGAGTATTGTCGAAATCGAATTATTATGCAATACAAGAGTCGTATTTTAGTTTAGGTATAATACTTTGCATGTTAGTTTTGTCGTATTATTCTGCGTATGTATACTATATTCACATGCTAATGTATTTAGATCATTATGAGTGATTCAAATTTGCTGTTCTTGTTGATGATATCGTTTACGTAATATCGATTTACAAATTAAGCGTACATATCATTATTCTTGATGTATATTTGCCCTGCATGCGTATGGAAATATTTATCGATGACACAAGCTTGCCTATTCGTATAGCTATACGTATGAGTAGAGTATCTTCACATGCTACTGCACCTAGTATTGTATAAGTAGATCGTATTTGCATGTTTGTATTTTAACCCTTGCATAAATCTTATAAAAAATAATAATAATAAATAAATAAATTAAATTAAAATTAATACCGCCTTTGCATAAATTTTAATTCCATAAATCTTAATCATATTCCAATGGTGTCTAGGAAACTTGAAAGATTGAGGTTACTTAATTAGAACCGTGCTTGCACAGAAATCCTCCCTCATACCTCTCTTGTGACCTGGCTGTTGGTTTATACACACGTATTCCTAGCTTCACTGCTACGTTAGCAGCAGCTTAGGCATATGTTGTTCAACTCTAATGCTTAAGATAATAATAAAATTCGAGTCCTACTAAATTCCTTACGTAAGTTAGATCTAATTTTATGCTTGCATGAGATTAAGGTCTAGTTCCACTAAAGAAATTGAACATACCTATCGTCGAAAAAAAAATACGATAAGCAATTCGCGTAAGTTCTCACCTAAAAATTGTTCTTCTTACGCTAATTACCTTCATCACGATCCTTCATCGCCATCAACAACGTCATTTATGGCCGACGATCCTCCACTAGCAAAGAAGCCCTCTCGGACTTCTATCTTTGCATTACGGGGAAGGACCTTCTTCCGCATCAAACTTGAGGACATTGTCGGTGATTTTTCATTATCCCACCAAGCGTTTTCAGTTTGTTGCCTATATATCATGGTTTAGAGCACGAAAAACCTTACAATCATCTTCGTAGGCTTCAACAAGTGGCAACAACATTTCACCATCCAGCAGTCTCTAAGGAACAACTCTTGCTTCGACTGTTTCCATTCACTTTAGCGGAAAAAGTGTCAATTTGGCTAGCAAGACAACATCCACAGTCCATAGACACATGGAATAAACTAGTTCGAGCTTTCATGCTTCAATTTTACACTCAGAAGAAAACAACTGAAATGCTTCAGAAAATTCAATTCTTTCGTCAAAATCCTCATGAATCCTTTACATAAGCATGGAGTCGTTTTACTGATCTTCGTTAGAATGTCCTCATCACCAATTTGGACAAAGTTTGTCCTTGTTCGTTCATTCTTTAATGGTCTTTTCGATCATCAAAAAGAAACTCTTGATATAATGAAGCGGCGGTTGCTTCATGGACAAAGGAGCTACCGAAGCTTATACTTTTCTTGAAAAACAAGCAAAAAAGGTACACTTTGGGGTAACACCGAAGTGCGTCTCGGTCATCAAAGGACAATGTTACAAAGGCCACATCTATTTTTGAGGTAAAACCCGATCCCCGAAATAAAAATTTGATAAAATCCCTAACTAAAAAGTAGATGCCCTTGTAGTTCAAGTAAGCGATCAACTACCAAAACCGGTCATGAGCGTTGACACCGCCCTTGTGTCCTTTGTCTTAGTCTCGACCATCGATGCATATTGTCCCTTGTTATATGCTTCCCCTACTCAACAATCGGAGGAGGCATATGCATTCAACATTCCCAATGCACCGTGGAGACAACATCCGAATTTCGCTTGGCGCCAAAATAACCAACAAATGGGGGCTTCTCCAGGTTTCGCTAATCCACCTGTTCGACCTACCAACAATTTTATTCCATACCGCCAAGGAAATAATCAACAGTACTAACAAGGTCAATTTCAAAATAATTTCAATGCTAATTATCAAACCAACCGCAGACCTTGTTCGGCTAATCCGGATCAAACTATAATCACCAACTTCTAAGCAATAATCGAGAACTACTACATTTGCACAACCTGCGCGAACCCGTTTTCAGATAGGACAAAGCGAGACTTTCTTAGCTTACATGAACCAACAATCTCAAATTTTAGCGTCTATCCAACAATCACTTCAACAATTGGCGAAGAAAGAAAAGAGTCGAGGAAAGGCGTGTTTCCTGCAAGCGGTTCAAACCCTAAACCGGCAAACCACGACCTTTGAACTCACCAATGCCCTCGGTACAAGCACCCCAACCAAGGTGAGGTGCATGCAATCACTACTCTACGATCCGAAAAAGCGTAGACAATCGGATCATTATGCGGATGATCAACCAAAGGAAAAAAGGGATCCAAGGAATCTATTTCTAATAATGAACCCTCTGAAGATTCCCCGGATCCAACAAAGTCAACACCTCGAATGTAGGAAACAAGCAAAGAGACCCCTTTGCCAAATTCAGCCCTAAGGCACCGTTTCCTGCATGCTTGGCAAAGAATAAAACGATGAGAATTTTCTTTGAAATTAGAGACTTTTCAAAATTTAACAATCAACTTACCTTTTTCGATGCCTTAAAACTATTACCAAAACATGCAAAATTTCTGAAAGATATGTGCACCACAAAAAGGAGAACTAATGTTCCTCAACAAAGCGTTCCTCAGCTTTGAGCGGTTTCCTCCATCATCGAACACAATGGTGTAGTAAAATACAAGGACCACGGTAGACCAGCGGTTCCATGCACCTTAGGTGACAAATACCGCGGACTCTTGCGACTACTAGACCTAGGAGCTAGTGTGAACTTACTTCCATATTATTTATTTAAACAACTAGGTCTTCATGAGCTCAAACCTACCACCATGACTCTACAGTTAGCCGATCGTTCCATAAAGTATCCAAAAGGAATTGGTGGAAAACGCCCCTTAAAAGTCAAGATTTCTTCTATCCTGTAGACTTTATTATTTTGGATCTGAAGTTGCATGTGATTACATTCCTATCATCTTAGGGCGTCCGTTTCCGCCCTTTGCTAATGCTCTTATTAAGCTGTAGAGATGGTTCCATGACCCATATCCCGGAAATCTTTCGGTCGAGGTGAATGTGTTCAAGTTGATGAAACAACTTCGAGCGACATAGATGGTGAGGTCAAGCGGGGTTGACAAACATTCATAAAGAGTATTTCACAAACTCTTTTCGAAGATGAAGTGTACCAATTTCTTTCCTTTAGCGAATCTGAGTTTGAGGACGATGATTATACACAAGAAGTAAATGAGTTATTAGAGTCAGTACCATTATTTGACCCTACAACAGTGATGTCAAGTAACTTGGATGATCATCAATCTGTTTACTACATGGATGATGACCTTCCTCAAGAATCTTTAATACCCACTCCGCCCACCCCTGATTTAAAACCTCTTCTTCGGAATTAAAATACGTACAGCTTGATGCCGATGGTCGTCACCCAGTTATTATTTCTTCACAATTGACTGACGATCAGGAAGCTCGTTTAATTAATGTCATTCAACAACATCATTCTGCTATTGGATGGTCCCTCGATGACATTAAAGGCATTGAACCTAATGTGTGCACCCATCGCATACACTTGGAAGAAAATGCTAAGACGTCGCGTGAACCGCAGCATCGCCTAAACCCTACCATGAAAGATGTGGTTTGAGAGGAAGTGTTAAAATTACTAGATGCGGGTATTATTTACCCTATCTCTGATAGTGTTTGGGTGAGTCCTATACACGTGGTTCCAAAGAAATCTGGCATTACAGTTGTGCGAAATGATAAAGATGAATGCATTTCCACTCGTATCCCAGTAAAATGGTGAATATGCATTGACTATCGCAAACTTAATGTCGTCACTCGTAAGGATCACTTTCCACTTCCATTCATCGATCGGATGCTTTCGAGCGTTTAGCGGTCATGCCTATTATTTTTGTTTTCTTGATGGTTATTCGGGTTATTTTTAGGATAGTCATAGACCTGGCGATCAAGAAAAAAGACAACGCGTTCACTGTCCATTTGGTACATTTGCATATAGACGAATGTCATTCGGCCTTTGCAATGCACCTGGTACTTTCCAACGTTGCATGCTTCATATTTTCAGTGATATGGTTGAACAGTTTATGGAAGTATTCATGGACGACTTCTCAATATATGGAGATTCTTTCAATAGCTGTCTATCAAATCTTGAAAAGGTCTTTACACGTTGTGAAGAAAAAAACCTTGTTCTTAATTGGGATAATGCCATTTGATGGTTACTAAAGGAATAGTTTTAGGACACATCGTTTCAAAGGACGGAATCGAAGTCGACAAAGCTAAGATAGAAAAAATTGCTTCACTTCCTATACCAAAAATAGTTCGAGACATTCGCGCATTCTTAGGACACGCAGGTTTCTATAGGAGATTTATTCAAGATTTCTCAAAGGTTGCTAGACCTTTAGCCAATCTCCTACTTAAAGATGTCGTTTTTTATTTCAGTTTCAGTTGCAAACAAGCCTTTGAGATATTAAAAACCGCATTAACTACCGCTCCCATAATTCAACCACCTGATTGGTCTAAACCTTTTGAATTAATGTGTGACGCGAGCGACTATGCTATAGGAGCTGTACTAGGGCAACGCCGAGACGATAAGCCAGTTGTCATTTATTATGCAAGTAAAACCCTTAATGAAGCTCAACGTAACTATACCACCACTGAGAAAGAGTTTCTCGCCGTTGTATATGCGTTGGATAAGTTTCGTCCTTACCTAGTGGGTTCTCCAACTATTGTCTACATTGACCATGCGGCACTTCGTTATCTATTAGCGAAAAAAGATGCAAAACAAAGGTTGATCCGATGGATTCTCCTTTTGCAAGAGTTTACTCTCGAAATTAGAGATAAAAAGGTAGCGAAAATGTGGTTGCGGACCATTTATCAAGACTTGTCGATTGATGTTGATCGATGCGAACCTATCGTGATTCCTTTCGGGATGAACACTTGTACTCTATTTTTTCGTCCCCTTGGTACGCCAACATAGTAAATTACTTAGTTACCGAGGAAGTCCCTTTATCTTGGTCTCGTAATGACCGGAAAAAGTTTTTATCCACTGTGAAATTCTATTTCTAGGATGATCCCTACCTCTTCAAGTATTGTTCAAACCAACTAATCCGCCGTTACATTCCCGACTGGGAACACAACGATGTGTTATCCTTCTGCCATGAACAATCTTGTGGTGGTCATTTTAGTGGTAAGAAAACTGCGGCCAAGGTTCTACAATGTGGTTTTTATTGGCCAACACTGTTTAGTGATGCACATGAGCATTGCAAAGCATGCAATCGCTGCCAACAGTTAGGTCGCATTACTCAACGCAATATGATGCCCTTAAATCCCATTCTAATTGTGAAAATCTTTGATGTATGGGGCATCGACTTCATGGGTCCATTTCCAAATTCTCATGGCTTCCTATACATACTTGTAGCAGTTGACTATGTGTCAAAATGGATTGAGGCATTGGCATGCCGTGCTAACGATCATAAAGCGGTCGTTTTGTTAAGTAAAAGAAAAATATTTTCTCGATTTGGTGTTCAAAAGCTATAATTAGTGACGGGGAAAACATTTCTGCAATAAAATTTTTGAATCATTAGTAAAGAAATATGGAGTCACGCACAAAGTGGCAACTCCGTATCATCCTCAAACCAGTGGTCAAGTAGAAGTCTCTAATCGAAAAATCAAATCCATTTTGGAAAAAACTATCAATCCATCTAGGAAAGACTGGTCTCTACGATTATCTGATGCCTTGTGGGCATACAGAACAACTTTTAAGACACCTATAGGGATGTCTCCGTATCGCATCGTTTTTGAAAAACCTTGTCATTTGCCGGTTGAACTTGAGCACCGTGCTCTATGGGCCATCAAAAGCCTCAATTATAACACTAACGTGGCAGGCAAAAAGAGAAAATTGCAGTTAAATGAGCTTGAGGAAATTCGAGTGATGCCTATGATCTCTCGAAATCCTATAAAGCCAACATGAAAAGAGTGCATGACAAGCACATATTGAGAAAAGAATTCAAAGTCGGTCAAAAGTTTTGATGTACAACTCAAGATTACACATTTTTTCGGAAAATTAAAAACTTCGATGGTGCGGTCCTTTCCTTTTGTCTCTGCTGTCACCCCTTATGGGGCTATCTCTGTGAAAAATGTAAATGATGGTAGCGAATTTCAAGTAAATGGCCAGCGCCTTAAACATTATCATGAGTTGTGCTCTCCAGATGTCGAAGAGACTCTTCTCAATGATCCAGTCTACACAGACTAATAGATTATTTGGTGTACTTCTTTCCATGTATTTAAACAGGAAAAGTATGCCATTAGGGTGGCGGGCCCTCTTCTATTTTCTTTTCTAAAATCCCTAGAGTGTGTGGTTGCAAAGCTGCGGAACCTTAGTCCAAAAAACTCTACTTCGAGGCCGAGTATAAATGTCTTCTGATAATCGAGCAAACGTGCCTCCTGGAAAACAATGGGTACCAAAAATTTCAAATCCTTCTTTCTCTTCCCTTTTCTATTCTCTTCCTCGCGAACTCCAACTCATCATTTGGTGTAAATCTCACCCATCTCGAATTGGTAATGGTCGTAGTACTTTTGCTCGAAAGCGACGTGCGTGAAGGATGGGGTGGTGTATGAATTGTCAACAACGCTTCTGTCCAGGTCTTGATCTATTATCCGAGATGAGCCGGTATAAGGTATATTATTGTCTGACACCGCAGCAGCAGGATAAACTTCGTCATCGCTCCGTTATTCCCACAGGTTGGGAATCGTCTTGAGAATATGACGTTAAAAGACTCACATTCATCTTGAGGATCTGACGTTAAAAGACTCACATTCGTCTTGAGGATCTGACGTAAAAAGACTCAACATGTATATACTCGTTTTTTTTTATTATTAGCACCCAGCATGGTGCCCAAAGAGAGTCGTGATATGCACCATCGGACATTTCCTAGTTTCGTACGGGCAATGGATTCCACCAAGGCCACCCCGATCAGTTTTCTATGTGATTTGTTTGGAGGTGGTTTTGGCTATACCATATGACTAAGGGTAATATTATTATTAGACCATTGCACATTGGTCAGGGATGGTACCGTCCTGAACCCTAGGCCCCCAAAACATAAAGGTTAAGCCACAATCTGGCTGGATTGGGTTCGCCCAGAGCCAACATGAAAGTTGCCTAAGTTAAGCTGTTGTGATGTGTTGTTTTATTTGGACTTCCGGTGTTGTTGACACGTTCCTCTCGACTTGTACATTTGTATATAAATGTGTACATAAATAAACACCAAAACAAAAAATGTTGAATGTGATTTTGTCATATTCTAGTGGATGGCATTTTTAATGCCGATCGTTTTGATATCTCATCCGTTCAATTTGGAGTTAAAACGAATCGAATTTCCACGTTTGAAATTTCGGATCATTTCGGGACATAGGGGGAATTTTTGGACTTCATTTGGGCTTGGGCCAAATATTTGACCCAACCCAAAATCACGGATCCGTATACAAAACCCACGCGCGAGGCACCCACGCGTCCACCTTTCTCATTTCTTCCCCCTTAAAATCCGGATCTTGGATTCCCCCACACACCCAGCGCCAAGACTTCGGCCAATGATGAATTGACCCGCACGGCCAAAGTCCTCCAAACTGAAACCCCTTTCCTCCAGCACCATCTCCTCCACCAATCCTAGTTATTTCCACCCTCAAAAGTTCATCTACACCGCGCTATGGCAGCACGAAGGAGAATCACAGTTGAGCGAAATTTCGGAAATCTCTACAATTCAGGGATGTTTCACCCATTTTTCGATAAAGAAATTGCTAGTAGAGAGTGGGAATATCTATTGCACCGAATTCCAGCTCGATTACTCGAAGATTTAGTGTTGAAATTTTACAACAATGGAGGTTTCGGGGTGGCGAATTTTGGATTACGGGCGGATGGGTTGGAGCGTGAACTCACGCCGCTGGAGTTGATTTGAATACCGCACGATTCGATAAACTCGATAGTTCGACCCCCTGTTATTGTCGAGTATCCGACCCGAGGGATTTGATGTTTGACACGCTTCTCGAGGGAGAGTACAACATTGGCTCGAGCTGCGTGTACCAAAGATTCGCTCGGACGTAACCAATTAGCCGTCCACTCGATGGGCGGGCGCGTCATTGGAACTTCAAAGGCGTCGGCGTGAACAAGACTTTCTTGCACCTGCTATGGATCCTACGGGGAGGAAGAACACTTTACGTATGGTCCATTTCTGGGCCATATTTTACGACCCAGCGTCAAGCGGTCGACTCCTCTTCTTTGTACTTGTTACTTTCGGCTTATGTTTAACTTAGGGTTCGATCCGCTACTCCTTTCATTGAAACAAGGTCTTTCGAGAATTTTGGAATTTTTGAGACTTGTGTTTTTAGACCACTGGGACCCGGTAGCTAGAGATGACATTGAGCATGATAACGTACCTCCTCCTCCTCCTTCACCACCCGATTTGTTTTAATGAAGATACCATCGCCCGAATCAATACTCCTATGGAAGCCTTGAGGCACATGAATACTAGTATCTTGAGGATGTTTCTTCGCGGGGAAGAGATGCTTACTTCCCGAGAATGACTTCCGGCAAAGAAATGAGAAATCGCCAAGGCCGTTTCGAGAGAATGATGATGGCAAATCAGCAAAGCAATTCAAGATCGGTTACTTCGATCTATAGGCCACATTCGGACCGGTCATTTCGGCTGAAGTTAAGTCGTGGTGGCGAAGACGTAGAAACCCGGGTTCATCTTCTGCTAACCCGAAGGATTCCCAGTAGCTGTTTATTTTCCTTGGCTTAGGAATGACTATGTCATTTATTTCCCTTATGCATTGCATTTTTTATTTTTCTAGTGATACAAAAAATTATATATCGGTTGATTTCTCATAATGTTGTATTTCCAGACGGTTTGAATGAGAAATTATTTATGTTATGCACGTAGTGTACTTCCTCATATATTCCTTGATGCATGGGCCTACTCTCAAAGCCCAACAGTCAGACACCAACGGCCTGATCCAAACGATCAGATGCCCAACGGTCAGAAATCTACTTATAAATACAACTCTCCTTTTCCACTTTCACTCAACCCCTTTCTCTCATTCTTCACAAATTCTTCTTCACAAATCCTCAATTTCTTGAACATAATGAATCCAATAGAGCGATAGGAAAAGGATAACGCGAATGGGTTATCACAATATTAAGTGATAGCGGTGTTTATCATTGTTCTCACTGTCACTCATGCATAACATGATCCAGAACATCTAGATCTATGTAACCATCTCTTTGTCTTTTGTTTTGTATATTAGTATGGTGTGTTAAATAATTCTCACACATTTGTACGGGTTACGTATTAAATGGAGAAGTTCTGTATTAAATATTTGTGTATATTAGTTGTCTTTTTCTCTCTAAAAAAAATAATAATAATAATAAAAATAAAATAATAAAATAATAAAATAATAAAATAATAAAATAAAATAATAAAAAAATAAATAAAATAATAAAAAATAAATAAATAAATAAACAAACCATAACAAAGAAAGGCCATCCAAAACTCACCAAAATAATTAATGGATACACATGGTGTTCAGAGAAAATCGCGCACGCTACAAGGTACGCATAACACTTGTCACACATGCAGCTCGATTATTCTATCCATATTCTATTACTGAGTTATGATCATCATTTGTGAAATTACGTGTAAGTCTAACTACCCTGTGAAACTTTCCTCCGTATTTTCTAACATTCAACCATCTCATTAATTGTATTTGGATATCTGACATGACAAATACTTACTATGGATCCCCATTGATGATGTTCATAATCACATGGGTCATTAACTACACTTGGATTCTAGATTGGTACAGACTCATATATTGGCTATAAATCTCTTCTTTTTCAGCCATTCTTATTCAAACAATTTTCACTATCCTTCCCTCAGTAATGGATCAACCAAGAAAAATAACGTGAGAGAAAGACTACGAAAACTTTCGAAGATGGCGGTTTTCTCCTTATTTTGACACGAAATCATCATCGTCGCGGATGGGGCCTCTTCTATATCATTCAGAAATTTGGTTATTCCCAAGAATTGGTTTTGATGTTCTACCAATTTAGCGGATCGAAGATGGAAAATTCTACTTCAATGCCTATGGACAACGATTGGAATTGACTAAGGAAATGATCTCCGACATACTTCAAATCCGGTGAATACCGGGGGTCCTTTTTCAAGAGTCATCATTTGATTCGCCAAAACTTTACTACGAGCTACCGTATCTCATGACGAAGTCGGAAATACACATCACATTGTTCTTCAACGCTCTTTGAAATAGAATCAACGTGTTGTGCTCCACTGGTTCAATGTAGTAGGTACATCACACCAATCAGAAGTCACAAAGCTTTAACTTCACCTACTTTGGATTTTGCAGACTCAAAGAGATGACTTTTGTCTAATCCAACACCTCTGGAACGTAATCACCAAGAAAACAAGAAGGTCGGCACCCTACCCACTTTAGTAACGCAGATTATGATGTGTTGGGGTTATCGATAATTTCTCGGAGACACCCCTTCAAAGAGCACAAATAAAAGTACTCCAAGCAGATTACTCCGTTGGTTTTGGGACTCGATACTCGATAGAGGAGAATGAATGAGCTCAAATTGACCATTTATTTGATGAAAATGTCATCTTTGAACATTATTAATCCCATGGAAGGCATTAAACTTCTTCATCGGGGTTTGAGGGAACTACACGCTCGTCGAATATCATCATCACAACTCTTGAGGATTTCCAAGATCGTCAAGCAACGATGATGTTGAGCGAGGGAGGAGATCTTGGAAAATCATTCTCGATCCTTGCAAAATCACGCTCTCTAATGGAAAATCAAATTGTACTCTCTGCCCGAAGGGGACATTCGGATGCATTTCGGCCAACAAATAGAAGACCTAAACGATGCGGTGCAAAATATGCATCTCCAAGATCAACATAAGAATCCATGATATTACTAAGTCAATAAGTATATAATCATATATGTTATTACGTTTTTCCATCGTACGATGTATGTTGTCTTATCTTTTTGTCTTCTTTTGTATGCAATGCTTAGTAGGATTTTCATCATTTCGTTGTGACTAATATAATTTTAACATGTGCTCTGAGGGGAGGTCTATTTTCTTATATACTCATTTTTCCATCCAGTTGTCGATATCGTTACCCATTTCTTTACTTCATCCACCATGGCATCTTCATCAAACATTGCATCTTCATCATCCATGGTATCTCCCAAACTCATTCCTGAGCAATTCTTTCAGTCTATGATGGATTCCAATGCCTATGGCCATCTCTTCCATGATTACATCACAAACATTGGGTGGTCTTCTCTAATTCTTCAACCCGACCAAACTTATTCTCGAGTTTGGTGCATACTTTTATGCTAATATGGAAGACACACCAGCATTCAACCATGCGCATGGTTTTCTACTTAGACGGGTTCACAATCCGAGTTGGTGACACACCTCATATCTTTTTCGAACAACAACTTGCCTTAACTTTGGACCTTCCATACCACAAACCTCTTTGCATCTTGGCATTACATCTATCATAATTATTACCGTTCCTTTCAGTGGCAAGCGTTTCGCGACTCTTATGGTGATGGTCTTGAGATCAAACGAGAAGGAGATGGCCATGTGCCATGGCGCGACATCACCATTCCATTAGCAAGCATGACCATGAACATGGGGACTGCAATGTTATTTGTACTCCTGAACATTATGGGAGATTGGCATTTTTCTACTACCAATGAGGCTGCTTGCGTCGTATTCAGTGCACTAGCTCAGGGTCATGCATTATTTAACATTTTAGGTTGTGTTGTCTCCAACCTGAAACGAGCTCGCACTTTTCAGGATCAGTATATACTTTTACCAGTCACCGCTTGCCGGATCATGAAGACACATTTCCCACCGTTTGCCGCTACTTTTCATGACTGGTCAAGGTGGATTCCATGTGCCCACCAAAAACAGAATCATTTGCTCATTGAGGTTTCGTCAATGAAAGCGTCCCGCTCGATACCTGAGGCATGTTCGATGTTACCCAAAGGACGAAAATATGAAGACCAATTTGAGGGAATCTGGAGACAAAGAATGGGCAGAAATTTGGCAGACTATTATCTATTGGCGCGATGCTAAGGAAATGCATTTCCTTAAAGAGGACGCCAGACCTTCACACCCTACTGGATGGTAAACTTGTGCTTGCCATTGTACATATATCTAGATAAACCTCATGTTTGGTGTGCTATTGGTTGTCATGTTTCGTATGCTATTGTTTTTCATTATTTCGTGTGCTATGTATCGTGTGCTATGTTTAGTGTGCTATTGAACATTTTAGTGTTCTTTCTGAATAATATATTATGATCTCCAACCTCTCTGTTCCAACAATCTAGCCCTAATTTTGCTCACAGCTCTCAGGTACTTTCTCTTTTTATTTATTGATCCTTCGAGGACTAAGCATCATTCTGTTTGGGGGTGCTTTAAACCTGTAGCAAAAAAAATTAGGCATCTTGTAGCCTGTATATAGTTTTTATTTTAATATTAATAATTGTACTTAGTGACAAAGTCTTGTTTCCTTTTCAATGATGAAAATTGTCTAGAAATCTCACATTAGTATCCAAATTAGGATTTGTTTTTAAGAAACTTTAGATATCATTATGCAATAGTTTATACATCTTTTCATGAATATTCATGTACCGAGTATCATCGATTGTACATAGCGATAAGTTTCGGAACCAACGGTTAGTTACTTAAACTATAAATCCTGTGAGAATCTAACCAAAACCTTGACATGAGTGATTTGTGTGTGATGACCACAGGAGGAGTAGTTTTTCAATTAGAGAAATCACGCGTCTACTTACTTGATCACCACCCGAACCCTAGGTGAGAATTTAGGCCTTCTTTGGATCGACATAGCTAAAAATTCTTACATTACAAATTTTACCGCTAGTCACTCCAATCGAACCGTTCATCAAACCTTTCACTTTCACCAAAAATTCCTTACCCATTTATTAAACCAAATAAAAGAACCTACCTAAGTGATGAGTATGAGAAATAGGATGAAATGTGGAAAGAATAAAGAGAAAGACTTGTCCCAAATAAAAGTCAGTTACTTGCTTCAGGAAAGAAAAATAGAATCATATTTTTAAGCCATCTAAAAAAAAAGATATAATAATAAAAATCCATTAGAGGCTTAAGAACAAGGTTATAAAACTCAGTTAGAAGAAGGAAAGAAAACAAGGATTTCTCTAGTGTAAATATATGAAGACCCTATTCTCTCATACTCATAAATTTTGATTATCCATTTCTATTTTCTTGTACACTATCCACCTAAGCCCCCACAATACCTAATAAAGACCTCTAGCTCAATTAGGAGTAGGGTGGTGTGATAATAAGTAGTAGACGTGATTGATCGACATTGGCTCCTCTAACTGTCATTGAGATGTGAGGAAACGTGTGCCCACTGCACACTACAGTTAACAAAACATGAGTGGTAAAATTTTAAGTGGAATTGTGTTTCGACACATACCTGTGAGAACCCATTTAGGTACGCTCTCCAAGGGATCCAGAAACAACCCTGCTAGTACATTTCAATGAAAAGTTCATTGCATGAATAATCATATGTAGATGTTTTAATTATTGAATACATATTAACTTGAGTTTCAAAGAAATCAATCATCGTTCCCTGCTAAGGAGATGTATGGATATCCGAGATTAATTTAGGAAACGAGTTTACATCCTTCGAGTCGTTGTAGTATAAATGAAGTTTGTGAGTATCTTTTTCTGGAAAACTCTCATGAGGCTATAACTTCGTCCACTAGGGAATTTCTAGTGGTTTAAGGCCTTGTTGCATATGGTCAATGCAACCGCTCTCTGCTAAACGAGAATTAGTTAGGACTACACATTTTGGCCACTTATCTATTTTAGTGTCTCTTATTTGCTTGAGGACAAGCAAAGTCTTTGTTTGGGGGGTAGTGTGATAAGCACCCAAAAGTGTATTATGAAACCCCATTGAGACATATAAATTTGGTTAATTATGTGTTTAATAATCATAAAATAAATATGTTTTCATACTTTTGCAGGTATTTGCAGTAAACATGGAAATATTGGTTAAACCTGCGATAAAGCACGAGGAACGGCGTATATATGAATTCTTCCAAATCCGCACATAAGCATCAAACTTCCAAAGCTCCTACCTCTCGAACCAGGACTCCGAATGCGACAAGAGAGCTGCTCAGACAATCAGGGCGATGAACTCTACGCATAGGCGTGAAGTTGTAAAACTGCCCAAATACCGGACCGCCACTGGACTGCACATGGACCCATTAGATTAGGATGAGTCATCAATCATGGAGCATGTCAAGACAAAAATAACAAATTATTGGTGCAAAGTTGACACCTTGCATGTAATAAATTAGATTAGGTGTTAATAGTGAAAAAAAGGCAAGGTGTCACTTTGTTTTAATGTGGTGGATAAAAATGAATTAATGTGGTTTGATGATTCACGTGGGAGAAAATGAGATTTCTCTCAAATGGAGAAGAAATTAGACAAGGGTGGGGGACACTCCATTTACTCCCTTGACTTATTTTCCTTACATGGTATTATTTTAGTTCCTTAGTAAAAAAAAGGAGTTAGTTAGTTTTTAGTTTTGGTAAGAAAGCTTGTAATAGTTTTAATGGAGAAAACATTTGTTTTCTTCTAGAAAATAAAAAGCAAGTGAGTTTGATTGTTTATCTTCTTCCTCTTTTTCTCTCTTTTTGTTTTTCTAGTTGTAATTTCCTTGTCCCAAGGATCATGAGCTAACTTCCCTTTTAGGGAGTTAATCCAACTCATGTGAGGGAAAAACAATTGTTGTTGGTTTGGTAGGTTGTTAGGAAGAACAACTAGCTCTACATCCTATCCCAAAATGATAGTTGGTGTAGTGTCTAGTTAGGAATCAAAGCAATGAGCTTAGAGATAAGTCATTGCTTGGTTCCACTTACTAGCATGTATGAGCTCTTAAGTGAGCCATGCATGCTAGGGATCAAGTTTTCTTCCATTAGGGGCTCGTCTATGAGTCTAGGAAGAATCAATAAACCTTTTCAAATCAACAACTAAATGATAGTTTCACATGAGGAGGATTAGCTCTCCACCTTTTCTTAGTAATTTGTATTTTTGTATTAAGTGCATGATTTCAACCTTTAATGTTTTTCTTAATGTTTGTGTAGGAAAGAAAACCTAGCATTAGTAGTATAACCTTACTCATTAGTTCCCTAAGAGTAATAACTAATTTGTAGTTGTCCTAGATTTTAGTTGGTTCGAATCCTTACTTTAGCTTTACGAAAACGAAAATCGTGAGTAAGGAACTTTGAGTTGCTTTTGTACCAAATTAGAGATTCTAATCTCTAACGTAAGGAAAAGCTAATATCACAAGTCCTAAACTAAAGATCCTACATTCTTTTCTTCAAACTCCAAACCATTAAAACTCTAAACAATCTATGGTGAACCTCCCTTCAAAACACTTTGAAAACTCAACACAATCTACAACCTCAGGTACTCACATGTTTATCTCTAATTTCAGATCTGGATTTGGTTCACTTCCAAGAGAATTAAACCAGTACACTTCCATCAATAGTATGTCAATACCTATTAAAACTCAATGCCCACTACGACAAATCAAGTATAATTAAATAAATAAATTCTTACAAAAATAAAAAAAATTATTTCATAAAAAGAATACACATACCCTGTGTTATAAGGAATTAAAAGCTTGCAGTTGCCATGGATAGATACTAGCCAACTGCTGAATGTATCGTGTCTTACCATCATCCTTTGTAAGAGCATTAATGCTTTGAGGGTTTCCAAATGCATATTTTGCTCGAGCAATCCCATAAGAAGTATACACATGTCTAAACCATATATAAATCAATTAGATTTTATTGTATCAAACAAGAATGAATTTTAAATGGCAAACCAAGAGTTCTCACCTAATGTATGTTATCAGGCAAGAAGAAGCTAACTGTCCCATGTGACACACATCACTCAGCTCATCCATACTCACTGTTATATCGTCCATCTCATCGATAAAACGAGTTCCAACCAGTGGAACAGTTATCAATCCATTATCCCCCAACTTCTTTTCTACAGTTTGATAAAATCTTGTGAACTTATTTTCCTTATCACCATTTCTCAATGGAGCATGTTTTTCCTAACATATACGTTATCATATCATTGAGCAAGATTGATACTGTGATAGTGATCGTAGAAAAACTATACATATGTAAAATATTGTTAACACACTCACCATAACATTTTCAAGTATCACAAATTCCTTTGGCCAAGCCACAAATGAACCAACTGCATCTTTCACACATGAATGTTCACCAGATCCATTAGGTAATGGGAGAAGGGCACCACCAGACAATGTTTTTTCAATCGACACACGTACATATGCATTCGGGAGAGTCAAGCAATGCATAGATGTTGATGCCTCTGTCATTGGATAAATACTTCCTTCTACAACAACATTGTCTTTTGATCCCAAAGCCAATTTACACTTTTGGAACTATGAAAAATAAAGAAATTAAAAAAATATTAGGACTTGTTGAAACATAAACGTATGTCTTAATCTTCAATAGGCAGATACTTACCACCATCCCATTTATAGGAATAAATTTTGATGTTGCTACAATGCGTTTTTCTTTAATTGCTTTTGACTATACAATGAATACAAAGCCAAGCCAAGTTAGTAAGGAAAACAATATGCATAACAGAACAATATATACAATCACATATAGAGTCAATCTATCCTAAAATACTAGAAAACATAAGCCATATATTTTAAATAAGTACCTGAATTTTTTTCACCTTTGTTTTCAACAATGCCACGGTCTGCTTTGTTTTACTGACTTCCTTTGACTACGCATTAATTGAATAAAAGTGAAGTCAACAACTACATAGTGCTTAAAAGGCTTAGGAAACCAACATATAGAATTAAAGGTATAAAGGTACAAAGTTTGTACCTGTTAGCTACATGAATTACAATTTTGAGCTTAGGCTAACAGCCCCTGTCTATTATCACTCTTAGCACTATTGGATGCCACATTTTCTACTAGTGTGGAGTTGAGCATTCCTACGTGTTTCTTAAGCAACTCACTCAATGTTTCATCTATTGGTGAGTTAACCAATCCTTGTTGTTTAAGCAACTCTATCATTGATTTCCTTAATGTCACAATGTGATCATCTTTTTCTATCAACTGTGCCTCCAATTTCTTAGTATATTCCTTATGTGATCTATGATTAGGGAGATTAAAGTATGTAGTTGGAGTACATTACATGCAACCCGCCCTAACTCGGTCACTATGCTTAGGGGTTCCCAATGCCAAAGTAAGAATATCTTCACTACCTTCTGTTACCAACTTTCCTTCCTTTTCATAATGTTTTAGTACTTCCTGTAAGATAATAGAATGAGAAACTCATTAAGTACCTTCCCACGAATTAGAAGTGTTTTCAATAAAATTTGGAACTTATGATTTTTTCAGCTATCTCCTTACTGGCATCATTTGAATATTCACCCTTTTTGTCTTGTTGTGCTAGTAGCCACATGACATGTCTATCTTTAGGATCAATCGATACTCCCGCTGCTTTCTATTATCATCACAAGTCAAAGAACTCAAATAATGTTAGAATATATAATACAATTTCAGAGACTAAAATATTAGATCTATCTACATGTTGTCATGATGTCTATGGAATGGGAGAACTCTAAACATCATTTGCACTTGGAACTGTTTTAGGAACAAGCCTGAAAATGCATTTTTTCTAGTCTTTCTTCAAGGGAACGAGTCGAGTAGGAACAAGATTTTATCAATGCACACTCACCCTGTTGGCAGTCATCAGACTTGTGCACATTCACCTTAAGTAGACCATACTCAAGTCCTAGGCAATTAAAAAAAATATACAACAAAATATTAAGGTACTCGAATCCACCCTAGACCGTTGTAGATTATCCTGGTTCAATTGATTTAAAGTTCTCTTTTAATTACAAGTAGCACGAGGAAAAGGTGACCCTAGCTTACTCGATGATGTGAACGTTGAGCTCTTATATAAATCTATATATTGGTTTGATTGAATTTCAGCAAACGAGACTATAAACTCCTATCAAAAGTTGTCTTCTTACAACACGTCTTCTTTCAAGTTTACGTAAATGATAAAATCAATGCTTTGATAATAATGGAATATTTATCTAACTATTAACTAGTCAAGTCATGAAATTTTACATGCAAAATATAATTAATGAAAGTATTCTACTAAAATCAATATGAAAACAATCAAGTTTAATCGTTAAGTTGGAGAACATTTAACCAATTCAACAGTATAAATCTATGCAAGTCTACGGCTTCATCTAAGCCTTAACTTAGAATTTAGCTAGACATAATATATAGAACAACAAAAAGAGAAAGAAAATGAATCCCTTAACAAAACCGAAAGCTTGATGTGATGTCCTATCCTCTACTCTCGTCTATTCTAACAATGCAATGGCTCTAGCTCCTATCGTAAACCTCCAAAGATATCACCTGTTTTAGTGCACGTGAGGTCCTCTTCCAATTCTCTCCTCTCTTCTCTCTCTCTCTTTCTTCCTATTCTCTGTTTTTGGCTTATGTTCTGGAGAGACCCTTTTCTTTTGGTATCCCTTTTGTTTATATATAGAGTCTCCTTTAGGGCATGCACGAGTTGGGATTCGGGCACCTCTTCCTAATTTGCCTCATTACCGCATGGCTCCTTCTGAGCATGCCAAATTGCAGAGGCAAGTTTCTAAGTTATTGGTTAAGGGATTCATTCGCGATAGTATGTCTCCTTGTGCTGTGCCAGCTTGACTCACTCCTAAAAAAGATGGGAGTTGGAGGATGTGTGTTGATCGCAGGGCTATTAACAAGATTACTGTGAAATATCGATTTCCTATTCCACACCTTGAGGGTATCCTAGATTCCTTACATGGTGCTAAGGTGTTTTCTACACTTGATTTGAGATCTGGATTTCATCATATTCGGATCCGCCTTTGAGATGAATGGAAAATTGCCTTTAAAATGAAGGATGGTTTATATGAGTGGTTGGTCATGCCTTTCGGTCTTTCTAATGCTCCTTCTACTTTCATGTGTCTTATGACTCAAGTTTTGAGGCCTTATTTGAACAAGTTTTGTGTTGTTTACTTTGATGATATTCTGATATACAGTTCTTCTGAGTCTGAACATCTACAACATATTGAGCTTTGATCAACTCCCAAATGTGCATTTTATTACCCTTACATTACTTCATTACAGCCCTTCTTACGCATAATGAAAAGACAACTCATAGCTTTTATTGCCTTTTTCATATTACAAAGAAATTCAGACCACTTATCATAAAAGCTGCGTCTTAGCATCAAAAAAAGCCTTATTTACACTTATTATGAAGGCTCGAAGCTGCTATGAAAAAGTGCTAAAAAGTCAAAGGTTAAAGGTCAAAGGTCAAAGACTCCGAACCAGAGAGCTGAAAGTCAAGTCCTTAACTCAGAAAACCAAAGATAGATGTCCTTGACACAAAAGAAGGCTTTCTCTAAAACCTATCTTTATCAAGAAGAAAAGGAAAAAGGAAAAAGCAAAAGCATAAAGCAAACTTGGTGAGGTGTCTCAAATGTAATGGGAGAGGGAAAATCAAACTTTTGTGAAAGTAGGGGTATAAGAACTCAAAAGTAAGATGAGAGAATGCACCTAGACTTATTCTAGTGTCATGTAGGATTTATTTTCAAGTTATTTATATTGGGGTATAAGAACTCAAAAGTAGGATGAAAGAATGTACCTAGACTTATTCTAGTGTCATGTAGGATTTATTTTCTAGTCATTTACATTCAAGTCATTTACTTTTTGTTCTTCATTTTCAATCTTGTTATTTCTTCAAGTTTTTGTTATTCATTTAATCAAAAGTTCTTTCTTTAAGTTTGTTCTTCATTTCAATCTTGTTATTTCTTTCAGTGTTTGTGCTTTCAAACAACCTTCCAATCAACTAGTTTTTTCTAAGGTTCTTCATACAACTACAGTTAGTAAACAAGTCCTAAAGCAAAATAAGTCTACCTTCCATCCTTCTAAAACTCCCTTTCATCTAAGTTCTAAATAATCTATAGTGAACCTCAATCAATATCTTTTGAAGACTCCTCTACCTACAAATTCAAATGGTGTCGCCATCATGGATTGAAGGAACAAAGATGTTTGGTTGAGCATCTAAGGAGGGAAGCATCACTCTCACCCTTTCATTTCTTGTTTTTCTAATTTTCGTTGATATATTTTGTTATTTTTCATTACTGATCTACTTTTTTGCAAATCCAGGTTCGAGATCTACATCTTTGGAGAGAGTGAAAGTCAAATTTGGAGGAGGACAAGTTTAACTTGGCCGACATCCACCACGCGACAGCGGACGATCCCCCTTGCCGAGGCTGACGCCTTGACCACCTCCACACTATTGTCTAATTTTTCTACAGTTCACTCATTTTCAGTGTGTAGTTGTACTATGAAACTCGGATTTTGTAATAGAGTAGTATAAATCAGTGAACTTTGTTGTAATAGATAGAGATAAAAAAAAAAAAAAACGGAAAAAAATAGAAAACAATGAGTTTTTTATTAGTTATTTAGATTAATGTGAGTGGAATACTTTGTTGAAGTTGTGCAACTTACCAAGATTTAGAGTTTTTATTGCCTTGGGAAGTTCAAATGCGTGAGGCAAGTCGTGAATCATATGCTCGCATACTTTGAATCAACATGGTAATCAACACTTTAATTATGTTTAGTTCTAGTTAATCTAGGTAATCTATCTAATTTAGTTAATCTAGTAGTTTTAGTATTAGTGTTATTTTACTTTTATATTTTGGGCCCTTGAAGGCAAAATTGTTTAATTATCAAAAACCCGGATTGTGGGCTTTTTAAGTGAACTTTTTTTGTAACTTAAAATAGGAAACGCTCGAATGGTTAGGCTTGATTCTCAGATCACGAGCTAACCAACGTCACCTTCTCCTCAAACAACGTGTAAGCACGGCTTGAGAGGTAAATTATAAACCTCCTTGAAGCCCATGTAAGAGGATACCATGTGTGTTCAAGAATGCTTACGTGATTTGTTGAAATTTAATTTCCGCACTGCAATTTACATTCACGCATAAGGCTGAACCCGAGTCACATAACAACCATTGGGAAGTCATTCCCCAATGTAGATAAATCAGGCGTTGCTTGATTCTTGAAGCCCTAGACCAAAAAAATAAATTAAAATTAATCAACTAGAGCCCAAAGTAGTCACGCTCCTCCAGAAAATGACAAAAATATAGCCACGAGGATTTAGAGTAATCAGTTACCATATTCCGGTGGACCAACTACCTTCCTCACTCTCCTCCCCCAGATTCATCGTGAGTGAGATTCTTGGTAGCACACCACTTGGTGAAGTGACTGTCTACTATTCTGAGACGTGTAGGAGATCCATCCTAGTCTCGCGCCCAATTGTTCCCTTGAACAGGGCATAGTAAATTATAGACCAAGCAAAGTTTTCAAAACTCTATACTTGCACAAATGAATTTCGATTGTTTGAGCATACCTTGCATCGTTTGCGCATGTTAGGATAGTTTTGCGATCTTGCTAAAAGTGCATAATACTACGTTCAGGCACTACAGGTATTAGCAAGAATAAAACTTACTCACGTAGGAGAGCGTGTCATTCTAGACAATCTCCTATTTCTAGTCCTCCACCTACTAAGATGGCCGACGAAGTAGTGCAAGCGGAAGAGCCTCTTTCCAACTTCTACACATTAATACAAGATGGGCCTCCATCTTGTATACGACTCATACCGCTCACGAGCGACTTTCGCATTCCCCCAAACATGTTCAATCTTCTATCTATCTTTCACGGGTTTGAACACGAGTTACTGTATGAGCATCTACGCTGGATACATGAAGTATGTAATACTTTCCACCATTCGGGTGTAACCGACAATCAAATGAAGCTACGAGTGTTTCCTTTCACTCAAGTTGGTAAGAGTCATGCTTGGCTTCTTTCTCAGAAACCCAATTTTTTCGATACATGGGAAAAAGTTGTGTTCTTCTTCATGAAGAAGTACTTTCTGCCGAAGAAAATAGAAGAGATAAGAAGTAAGATATAGTTCTTCAGACAGAACCCGAGTGAAACATTTTCCGAAGCATGGGATAGATTCTTTTACCTACTTCATTCATGTCCTCACCATAAACTAGAAAAATCCACTCTTGTCCAATGTTTCTTCAAAGGTCTTCTCCAAGAACACAAAGTAACCCTCGACATCATGAGTAATGGTAATTTTTTGGATAGAGGTGCAACCGAAGCTTTAACCTTTCTTGAAAACCAAGTTGAAAATAGTACCCATTGGGGCGATATAAACAATTCCAAAACAACCCAACCCAATACATCTAAGGCTAGTGGTATTTTGAGGTGAAATCTGATCCAGAAATCAAAACTTTAATCGAAGCCCTCACAAAAAAGGTAGATGCCCTCACAACCAAACAAAAAGACCAAACCCCTAATCTTGTCATGAACATAAATACATCACCATGCAATTTCTGTTTAAGCTTAAATCATATAGATGCCACATGTCCCTTGATCACAAACCTATCATCACTTGAACCAAAAGAAGTATGTGCTTTCAATGTACCAAATGCACCATAGAGACAACATCCAAACTTTGCATGGACTAATATTTTACAAACCTAACTGTCACACCCCGAATTTTGACAGAATTCGGAAAAACAATATTTGTTCCTGACTCTTCGATCTTCGAGGTGTGACGCACTCTCAACTCCCAAAATCCATAATCAATTTAAATACGCGGATAATTAAAAACCAATAAAAATTTCGAATCAACAAAAGTTCTCTTCATTACAAAAATTCACAAATAAGATTAGGTTACAAATCTCTTTTCAATAACTCTTTATTTAAAATTACAAATGAAAATATACAAACATTGTCTAGACTGAAAATCTATATCACCTCAAAGGAAAACAAAACATATCCTGAAATGCAACGCTAACGCAAACTACAAGCAGCAACCAAACCTTCTTCAACACTAAACCTGTCAAGACTTATCAACTATGTTCATTTAATGAACACACCCGATAAGAAAACATGCAAATCGGGTCAGCATTATAAAAATTCTGGTGTGAGTAGCTCTAAAATACAATATATACTTATACATATATTTACACACTAAATAAGGCAGTTAGTTCCTCCACCGAGGCGCCTTAACATCCAATAAATAATACAACATCCTTAAGTACAATAATTAAGGCAGGTAGTTCCTCCACTGAGGCGCCTTAGCTTCCCAACAATAATACAAGGGCATTTAGTTCCTCCACCGAGGCGCCTTAGGTTCTAACTAAACTAATAACTAGCTAAGCCTATTCTATACTTATCGCATTTCATGCTCAATTACAGAGTGGGTCGTCTCTGCACAAGTAATTAGTTTGACCCCCCCTTCTGCAAAACCATATACAATCATATATTTAAAGATATACCGCTACCAACATATTACCATAATTATATTATTTAAGACTTTCTTTGCGTGTCCCTAAAATCACGTCGTATCTATGTCTTACCTAGTTTCCCTGGCTACCACAATCGCTTCCCAACGCTGAACATGTACATCCACATGCCTCCCCTCACATAATGAACCACTCCGTGCGTAACTACCCTGAGCGGGATGCCGCACACCAGGTAACCTTCACACGAAAGCCATTATGTGAGTACTTCCATTATTCGGCATAAAATATCGCGCATCTTGTTCTAATTTTGCGAACAGAATAATCAAGCCACTATTTGGCTACGCTAGAAGGGCCATTCAGATTCACTAAAACGTCAGAAGGGCCAATCACATTACTTACGCCCGAAGGGCCATTCAGATTCACTGAAACGCCAGAAGGGTCAATCATATCACATACGCCCATCACCAAGGCAAATCCCATGAGTTGTGGTAGCTAAGGTCTAGGATTTTCGTTACGTAATTTATTCAAGTGTCAGACATATATATCTCAGAATAATTCTTATTCTATCTCATGCCAGTATACTTAATTGTACTGAAGCTCAACGTTTCTCGTTATAATAAAATCCACATTATCACGTGTCAATATTATTCATTGCACGATATCCAAATATCTCTATATCAAATCTCGAAACTTATTATTTTACGTGTCAATTATATATTGCACTACACCATATGGAATATCTCAAGCCTTCATAAACACTACAATTCATTTAAGTAACAACTCATAATAGTAATCAATCATGTAACGTATTCGTTCAATATATTTATGTGAACTCAATTCACCATCAAAGGCACGCATTATTTCCATTTGTGCACAATATAAATAGTATATAAATAATCAAAATATAAGTCCATTCCACCAAATATCAAAATGAAATGACTTTAAAAAGAAAGAACAACTCAAGTCCAAATATCACGCATAATTATTCGAGTCCAAATCACAAGTCTTGTAAGAATTCCCCTCTTGTTACGTGCCAATATTTATATTCTTTATACACTACTCACATCAAATCTTAATTAGATAATGACAAACAAATTTATACAATTTCGACAATATTTTATTACTACCTTTGTCCATATTCTTAAATATGTGAAAATCTGGAAAAAAATTAACATTCCACAGTCAACGGTCAATGTCAAAGTCAACCTGTCATTGACAAAGTCAAACTGTCGTTTCCATGTTCAACAAGTTCAGGGTCATAGCCCTGGTTCATGGCTAAGGGCAAAGGTGCATGGCTCATGGGCTCATGACTAAGGAAATGGTTTGGACCCAACTAGCCGAGCCCAAACCCAAACCTTAGAACCCCGCCCCAAAACAAACTTGAAACTGGCCCAAAACTTTAATTGGTTCGGCCCAAAGAAAACTAAAGTGGTCGGACCCAAGAACAAAATAGAACTGGCCCAACCAAACAACTAAAACCGGGCCCAAAGAAACAAAATAGAACTGGCCCAACCAACCCAAATAGAATCGGACCCAAAGAAACAAAATAGAGCTCGGCCCAACAACTTAAACTAGCTAAGGCCCAAGCCCAACTGACCCAACACAGCTTCCTCCTCTAGCAGCTCTCTCCTCCACCACTTCCAGCCACCATCCACCACCCACCGACACTCCAAACCAACCCAAACCAGTTTGGTTTTTCACCCCCTGAAAAACCCCACATGCCGATACTACTCAATTAAATTTTCATTCCTCTTCCAAGATCGCATTTTTGCGCCATTAATGGACCTCCAAGCTTCAACAGTACCTTACCACCCATCGAAACAGTTGGGTTTTGATCCCCAACAAAATCCAACACTATACTATACAAAAAAAACTTGATTCCTTACCTCATTCACCCCTTACAGAAAAACTCGACCTCCATTGACGAGTCTTCGAGTTTTTTGTCAAAGCTTCAACAACTCCATCCGACCAACATTCAATCACCCATCACTAATCACAGTTTAACAGTTCAACAGCATCTACCAACCCAACAACATAATAGTTCATAATAAACATACAGAACCGATTTCTAATGGGTCATGCGCCTCCATTAACGAGTTCTCCGAGCTTGAACAGCTCCCTAATAATGTACCAACACAACCCAACGTTCATCCCTAAACCCCGACATCAGCCAAACATCAAAACTGTATACCAGTTCAACCCATTTACTGAACGATATTTTCTTTGGGCTTTAGTCGCCATTGACGCTCTTTCGAGCTTCAACAGTTCAAATCCAATTTCCAAGTTTCAACAGAGTTTAATCAGTTTTAATAGCGATAGTTTTAACAAGTTTTAACAATGACAGAACGAATATTAATAACAAAATAATTAACATGTTTCGTGAAATAGAAAACTAATCTACTCACCTTTATTAATATCTCGACGAATCCCTCCTAGTCCGAATCGTCGCGTCGCACTCCAACGCTCTAGGCAACGAGCTTTTATCTCCACCTCCATTCTTTTTTTATTTTATGTTTATCTCTCCACCCTATTTTCTAGAAAAATATGAATATATACTTGGGTTTGAAACCTAAGCCCAACACAGACTCGGGTCCCAAAAATCAGGCCCACATATCCCAAATCCAATCCAAAAATTTTAAACTAATTAATTAATTAATTAATAAATACGTATTTTAAATACAGGAGTTACACTAACCACCTCCAGATTTCAATAAACCACCAAATACATTCAAATAAGGACAAGGTACCTATAACAATCAGAATAGAGCATTGGTTCCATCCCAGTTCAACCAAAACTACCAAAACTCACCTATCAACAACCAAAGAGACCTAATTCCAATACACCATCAACTAGTGTCCAAATAGATAAGCCCGCCGAGATAATGTTATCTATCATGCAACAACAAACTCAAATCCTAGCATCCATGCAACAATCTCTGAACTTGTTAGCCCAAGACAAAACCCAAAAAGGTGTGTTCTCAGGTCAGGCTATTCCAAACCCTAAATCAACAAACACAATCTTTGAAGTGACAAGTGACGTGAATGAAGCAGGAGCACTAAGAACTCTTTCATGGTCATCCTATCTACGAGGATTAAATCCTCTTTTCTGTGATGTATTCCTTCCCCATTCCATTTTAGTTTTTTGCTTTAAAAGGAATATATCAATAAAGTAACCGGACCCTCCATTTAGAGTGTGTGGTTTTAAGTGCCGGAGCCTTGAGTCCACGTATATCTCGCATATTCTTTGTAAAACACTTTTTACTCGTCGTTTGAGTAAGTGTGACCCTATGGAGCGAGTATACAATTTTTCTTTTCTTTATTTTACATTCATTTTCAAAATAATTTTCTTTCCTTGTTTTCTGCCTTACATAAGTTCTTTCCTTCAATCTTCACTATTAACGTTTGAATAGTATTTCCTCTATAACAAAGAGATGTGAAACAAAGCAGAGGTGAGATGGTGATTGAGTGGAGGTGTCTTACGGTTGTTTTTCATAGTTGTTTTGCATGCTTCGTCTTATATAGGTATGCCAAACCATGGGATGGTTGGCAATTATATCCCTTTTAATTCAAAAAAGATTTCCTTCTGTAGGTGATTTCTAGTTGTTTCGAGTTTCGTCTTACAATCTAGTTGGAATTACTTTAACTAGGGCTAACTAGATAATAGGAGAGGAGAGACTAGATTATCTAGAAATAGAGCTAATCATCTTTACTAGATTTGCCTACTTGCAAAACAAGAGATGGAAGATCTAGAGTGGCCAAACCATGGGATGGTTTGCAATTAGAGTCACCTAAATTCAAAAATCTTTTCCTTCTACTGGGTAGATCACTCTCCTTATATTGATTTTTCTTAGAAGTTTCTCTTTTTCTGTTATTGTTTTAAGTAATTTAGGAACAAAAGCTAATGTTGTTGAAGTGGCCGGATGATGACACATTGATATGTTTTATGGAGAAGAACAATTGGGAGTCTTGGGTGATAGATTCTGGCGCATCGTTTCATGCTATCTCAAATCGAAGTTCTTTAAGAACTACACCGAAGATGACTTAGGCGGTGTTTCTTGGTGATGATCAACCTTGTAACATTGTTGGCAAGGATGATGTGTAAATCAAATTGAAAAGGTTTGCATGGAAATTGAGGGATGTGAGACATGTCCCTGATTTGATGAAGAACTCAATTTTTGTGGGGCAGTTGACAGATGAAGGTTATATGACAACCTTTACTGGTGATGCTTAGAGGGTATCTAGGGGTTCTATGACAGTGGCAGAAGGAAAGAATAATGATACTCTCTATAGAACCATAAATGCATGTGGTTCAATTGTTGTTGCGTATAACAAAGAGAATATGGATGGGTGGCACTGCAGACTTGGTCACGTGAGTGAGAAAGGAATGCAAGTCCTTCACTCAGTTGGAAAACTACCCATGTTACAGTTGACTGAATTTGGCTTCTATGAGAATTGCGTTGGAGAACAAAAGCGGGTGAGTTTTCAGAATGTGGGCGGACCTCTGAAAGCATAAAAGCTTGAGTTCGTCCATATATATGTCTGGTGACCAGCTACAGTCTCTTCCCATGGTAGAAAGTCATATGTTGTGACTTTCATTGATGACCACATGTGAAAGGTGTGGGCATATTTCTTGAGACATAAATTTGATGATTATGAAGTGTTCAAGAAGTGTAAGGCAAAGGTTGAGAATGAGACAGGCTTGAGGGTGAAAGAGCTGAGATTCGGTGAAAGAGGAGAGTATGTTGATACAGGTTTCAAGATCGATTGTGTAGATAATGGAATGAAGATGGAATATACTATGTTAGGTATGCCTCAACAGAATGGGGTGGCAGAGTGTATGAACATATCACTAACAGAAAAAGCTAAGTGTATGTGTACACTAGCAGGGATGCCCAAGTAGTTCTGGGCAGAAGCCAAGCATAGTAGCTTACCTGATCAATAGAGAATCGCCAGTATTATTGCTACGTACTGATGGTGGTATGCCCCAATGTTATGATAAAACATTGGAGGTTGATGATACGAGCCAGTGGGAGCTTGCACTGAAGAATGAGATGAAGTCCCTCATCTCTTATTACATAGTGATATTCTCTCCAGTTGTGAAACTGAATACTACGATGTCAGTGTCGAGTATTGTTGCAGCAGAAAATTTACACCTTAAGCAATTAGATGTGAAAATTATCTTCCTCCATGGTGACCAAGAGGAAGAGATGTGTGTGCAGCAACGTGAGTATTTCATTGAATTGGGTAGAGAGAATATGGTATACAAGCTAAGAAAGAGTTTGTATAAGACACAAGCCCCTAGGCGTGCAATGGTACATTGTTTGCACACGCCCAAATATTTCCCGTGCAGTGGGAGATGTTAACAGGTTGATGACCAATCATGGCAAGAAGTATTGGGAAGTAGTAAAGTGGATACTGCGAGGTGATATCTCTTCCTCCCAAATTGAAGAATCCAAAATATAATCTTTAACGATATGACCTGCAAGGAAGTGAATCCTAACGTTGTTACATAGAATTCATTATTTTTCTTCAATACTTTGCAAAGTTTCTAATTGCTTTAGTCATGGTTTTTAAGGTACGATTCTATTTCTAATTTTTTTTTATTGTTACACTTTCTCTTATGGAGTTAGGTCAAGTTGTATGAACCTAGTGTAAAGTAGGGGTGGGCAATGGGCCCGGTCGGGCTAGCCCGGCCCTAAACATTTAAAGCCTTTCAGTTATTAGGGTCGGGCCAGCCCGGCCCTAAAGTCTCTATAGGGCCGGGTCACAGGTCTAAATTTCAAGCCCTGACCCTACCCTAAGCCCTCTTTAACAGTTTAGGGCCGAGTCGGGCCGAGCCTATATATTTTCTTCTTTTTACTGTATCAGTTTTAAAACTCATTTATATTACAAAAATATTTCAAAGATTTGCAAACTCAAAGTCCCACCACTTTGAAATTTGAATAACAACCAATCTAGTAATAATTCTTGATAAGTCCAACAATTTAAAATGCATATCCACAATCTAATAAACTGAAGTACATAGAGACTCATATTTATATTTCAAAATTACAATTAAAATGCACAAGACACATTTTGGAATGAGCTTTCACTGACATAAATCCGTTATTTCTTGTACTCAAATCTCATCAAAATTACATTTAACATTGAAGAACACAAAGACAAATAAGAGTATGGAATGTGTTTTTACTGACGTCAACCTATTTTTCATTAGGCTAGTGCCCAGTGCTCATTATTGTTCTTGGCGACTAGGTTAGACGGGGAGTTGTGAGGTGTACGTGAGTTGTGAGATGGAAACAATTAGGTTTACAAGTTTTTATGATATAAGACAAGTTATTAGAAGTACCTATACGATAAGTGATAAATTACAAAGGACAGTGTTATTTTAATTGAAAATATGTAACAAAGAGTTGGATAGTTTTAGTTGTGTATTTTATAGTGAAATTATAACTAGGGCTTGGTTAGGGTCGGGCCTATGTTTCATAACCTTAGCCCTGACCCTGCCTTAGAAGGCATTAGGGCCGGGTCGGCCCTGCCCTAAAGTCTGTGAGGGCTTTAGTTGTGAGAGTTTTATAGGGCTTAAGATCGGATCGGTCAGGGCCGGGTTAAGGTCGTTAGGGCCAAATTCCCACCCCTAGTGTAAAGTATCTAGATAATATTAACACTGTATTAAGTTTGTCAAATAATCTCTCCCCAGTCCCCACCATGAATACTGAACATATGCAACTATTCGGTTTTCTTAGGCAATCGCAAGTAGATAATAAAGTTTTTAACTCAAGTTTGATATGTTGAATGTTCTATCAAAACAAACCGGAAGTGATTCAATTGAGATTTTCTTATGTGCCTTACGAATTTAGATGATGATCATCCTATTCTAATTTTCTGAACCTACACCATCTTAATCGATATTCACCTTGAGAAATAAATATGAAAAATATCTCATGAGATTCATTTCTTAGAGTTTGCTCGGGTTTTGGGCTTCTTGGGTTGTGCTCGGGTTTTGGGCTTCCACTTTTAATGAGAAAAAGAGGGTTTCATTGTTCTGGTCGACACTCAACTGTTGCAGTTTATTATCGAAAAAACAACAAAAAAAAAAACTCAACTGTTTTGCAGCCGTTAGCTCAAAATGGCGATGTTAAGAAGGGTTTCTTCTGGTACTCTCTCTCCTATCTTGCATTCTCTTTCCTTCTTTCGTTTCAAAACTACTACTACTACGTATCGCCCACGTCAATCATCAACCACTTCTGCCGATAAAAACCGTCTTCATTTTGATTTATTAGACAAATTGGTTAGAGATCGTTGTAAATTTGGAACCCTTGAGCTTGACGAGGCATTGGGTTTCTTTAATGAGTTGATTCGGTATCGACCCTTGCCTTCCATTCACCCATTTACTCAATTTCTAGGAGCCCTTGTCAAGACCAAACACTATTCTACTGTTTTGTCCATGTACAATGCAATGGCTTCTGCTGGAGTCCAACCGAGTATTGTGACGCTTAACACCTTGATCAATTGCTGCTCTTGTATGGGTCGGGTGGATTTTGGGTTTGCTGTTTTGGGGACTATTCTGAAACGTGGGTTTCAACCGGATGCTTTTACTTTTAACACTCTACTTAAGGGGATGTTTTTGGAGGGAAAACCGACACCTGCTTTGGTATTGTTTGAAAAAATAGTGGCAAATTGATATCAATGCAATGTAGTCACTTATGGGGTTGTCACCAATTAGTTCTGCAAATCATTAAATTCAGATACTGCCCTTCAATTGATGAGCTCAATGGAAAAGGAAAAACTTAAGCCGGACATCCACATATACAGTATGATCATTGACTGTCTTTGCAAGCAAAACCGGGTGTATGATGACTTCAATCTCTTTCAGAAAATGGTTGACAAGGGAGTTGTCCCAGATGTCATTACTTTCAACTCTTTAATTCTTGGACTATGCAGCATTCGTCAACTGAAAGGAGCCATCAGCTTCTTTGAAGATATGTCGAAAAGGAGCATCTCACCGAATGTAGTAACCTTCAACATTCTTGTCGATGCCCTTGGCAATGAGGGTAGGACCAGTGAAGCACTTCAGGTGTTAGAATTGATGCTTCAAAGAGGTATAACGCCTGATGTCGTCACAAATAATTCTTTGATTCATGGCCTATGTATCTCCAGTAATTGGAACAAGGCAGTTGAATTGTTACATGATATGATCAGTCGAGGAATCTTGCCAGATGTGACAACATACAATATTTTGGTTGATACATATTGCAAAGAAGGGAAACTTAGTGAGGCACATCAACTATTAGAGGAGATGATTCAAATAAATGTGGCGCCTAACACTCTTAGATACAACTCTTTGATGGATGGGTGTTGTTTGCAGGGTCGAATGGAAAAGGCTGCAAATGTTTTTGATTTAATGGTGGATGCTAGTCTGGAACCTAATATTGTTAGCTATAATACAATGATTAATGGTTATTGCAAGGCTAAGAGATTAGATGAGACTATGCAACTTTATGAGAATTTGAAGTGCAAGTGCTTGAATCCTGATGTTGTTACATATAACACCCTTATTGGTGGGCTATGTAAGGTTGGGAGGGTTGTGGACGCAAAGAAATTTTTGAAGACATGCAAACTCATGGATTAAGTCCAGATATTCTCACATATGGTACTTTAATAGAAGGTTTGTGTGCTAACAGTGGTCTTTCTGAAGCCATGGAATTGTTTCATTTGATGGAAAGAAATGGGTTAAGAGCTCATGTTGTGATTTATAACAGTATTATTCACTACATGTGCAAAGAAGGAAAGTTGTTGGAAGCCAAAGAACTATTTTACAGCCTTTCTTCAAAAGAGGTGTTGCCCAACACCATAACATATACCACAATGATCAATAGCTTTTGTAAGGAGGGCATGTTAATTGATGCTCAAAGTTTGTTCATAAAGATGGAAAAGAATAGTATAGCTCCAGATGACCTTACTTTCAATATCATGGTTCAAGGATTTCTCAAGGAAAAAGATATTCAAAAGGCACTCCAATTTCATAAAGCAATGATTGACAGGGGTTTCTCAGTGAATGTTGAAACTACATCTATGATATTGCATGTGCTTGTGACAGATGAAACGAATGACAAAGACAGGGAGATTCTTCATAAGTTCTTGTTGAGTGACAAATAAAGGCGTTAGTATGCATGTTGATTGATGGCTAATTCTCCAAGGACTTATTCTTAATAACATTTCCTTGTGAAGATTCCAACCAATCCCACCAGGATGATGAACTCTGTAAGTTGTTTTCTTCATCCATTCTTTTGCTAATTTATGTGTCAACACAAAGTGTGTACTTGTCTCCTGTCTCCATATATAGGATGTGCATCTTTGCATATATTATGTGCTTCACTTGTTATCTGATTTTTACTTATTATTATTATAATGTGCTTCACTTGTTTAATTTTTTCTTCTTATTATTATTATAATTATATTATATTATTATTATTATTACTAGAAAACCAAGAAGGGCGGTGAAAACTGACGTTAGGTCTAGACTTTATGAAGGAAGAGAAAAAGAAGAAGAAAATAAGTAAAAAAGAAGAATTAAAGAAAGGTGTGCAGGAATTTGGTGGTTGGTCGAGAGAAAAGTAAAGAAGAAGAATTAAAAGAAATGTGTGTGTGATTTTGATGGTTTTGGTTGAGAGAAAGATGGGGGATTTTGAGGAAGAAGAGAATGAAGAAGAAAGTGTTACACACACTTTTGTGATGACGGACAGACATTGAAATTTTGGGCCCCTAGACCCAAAAGACCTACTAACATCGGTCAATTATTATTATTATTGTTATTGTTCTTGTTCTTGTTATTTTATTTTATTTTTTTCATTTTTTTCCATATCATAACACATGTCACATGGGCACCTAAACTGCTATAGTGATAATTCCGACCATTCAACTTCAGTCATTATTCAAAAAAAAATAGATGTCTGCATATGTGCTAATGGACGAATGTACAATTCTAACTTTTGTGTATGGGATATTATCATCTGCTATACGAATGAACTCATTGATAAATTTTGATGACTTGTATAATTTTTATCTTTATAAGTTCTGATGTAGTCTTAGAGGGCAGTACTTTTTCTAACATGTTTTCCACTCTATAGGAGTACCTTTTTAATTGGTCCAATAAAAGTTTTGTGTGGTCCTAATTCCTAATACATGCATAGTTTTCTAATTGATTCTTTCTCTAATTGATCCTTGCAACTATTTTAAGGCGTTCTAATATATTTATGAAATGATTGAGTGGAAATTATTACCTTATGCTGAATCTGTATTATTGGTAGTGATACTTGTGACGACGTGTTTACCATAAACGTCCTTCTTAAAGGTGGATGCATGAAAATAGATACCATATACTTAAGGGTGCATGCCACACATTATTATTGTTTATGGAAGAGTATACTACTGCTCTGTATTTGGCTCTAATTATTGATGAATTCTTTGTTTAATAATAGGTGTTACTTGTTAGCCTATCCAAAAGCCCTAATTGTTATGTAATCTGTGGAGTTGTAGACCCTCAGGGTGATTTTCCTGTTTGTTTGGCAAGAGCCTTATTGTAATGAGTGTTGATGGCATATGAGTATTCTGTGGTTTAATCTAATACTGATGGAGTTACTATCAAAACAATTGATTGGTTGGAATGCTTAGGAATAGAAAAACCTTATAAGACACGGGGACCAGGGTAGAAACCTTCTTGCTATTAGAAATAAGCAAATCATAGCCAAAAATTGATATATTTGCAATCATTGGAAGTTTTTACAGTCTTGATGGCCCATTAGTAACAATTGGAATGGAAATGTTGTGGGGACAAAACCCACGACCTATGTTACTCTTCTTCTCCGTTTCAATCTCTTTCTTCAAAATCGAGTAGATCCCTCAATTGTCTCTGTATAGACATCAATTTCTTCTTCAGCTGACTATACCTTGATTTCGGATGGAGGTTGTGGTTGAATCAAGTTTTGGTTGGTAGTATTGAAGGCTTATTTGATTTCTACTGGAGAACTCACATCTGGTTGGCCTGGTTCACATGATAGATTGGTTAAGAAGGTGGTCGGGTAAAAATACAACGAAAATGCTCCAAAGAAGATGACAGCTCCCAAGAGCTCAGATTTGCCACTAGTACTAAACTCCTTGTCTGGTCTAGTTTATCTTTCAAATGCGCGACAAATCTATAACACCAAATCAGATAAGTTTGATATTTCAATATTTGATATCCGCTCCGCTGTGCAACCTTTGTGTTTCTTTTATGTCGTTTTCAAGTTCCCTCTCTTGGTGAAGGCTAGGGCCAATTCTTAGTAGTTTCTCCTTTTCTTTATTTTAAGTAGTTTATTTCTTGTGGACATGACAGCCATTAGCAAGCAATTTGTCTGCATAATAGGTGGATTACCCTATATAACAAGTGTAGTGTAGCTCATAACCTTCGCATATCAAGATCTTAGTCAATTTTATAGTCGCATGCGTTTACGGTTACATTTATAACATGCAATAATTGTACTGTTATTCTCTTCATCACGGTAATGATAAACTGTTTGTATGAATGCCTATTGAGCACGTAATAAAATAGCAAACACTAGATGCCAATACGTTATATTTGGATTTAAATTCCAGCACGTTACCTTAGCATGTTAGCTTAACACATTACCTGAGATGATATCATGTGACTCTAGCATTCAAACTATATTATTCATTTATTCCCATAACATATTTTCTTGTCATGCCTTTATAACATCTATGGTAGTAGTGCAAGATGAATTTTCAGGTAGCAAATTTCCAGTATCGTATTTCAGAAGACAATACCACAACTATCTCCATGTCCTGTAGCAATCGACGTCTTGTAGCGCTTTCCAGCAACTTCTCAATAAACTGAAGGAACGTCCTCCCAGTCAAAGCACAACAATGACGACTCCCACCACGCTATCAACCAAGCATCCCACTGCTGGGGATGCTGGCACGCTTGCTCAATCGGATCCCTGACTCACTATAGCTCACTTTATCGCGGGCGATTCTCTTCGTCAAAGGGACATTATTTGCTCAAGGCATTCGATCAATTCTAGCGGCACGTATTACCGCACAATTTGCTATGACGAACTGCCAAACTCGATCAATGAACAGTGCAGACACTTGGTCCACGCACTACCGAATTCCATTAAAGCAAGGCTCTAGATCAGGTCCATTGCTGTATCGACTCCATAACCCTTGATATCTCTTGACTTGATTTCCACGAGATTGCTCAAGACGTCACTCATCTATTTCAGCCAGCTAAGTATACGCTTCTTACTCCATCACTTTTATCTTACAATTTCGAAAAGCTAAGTATTTCCAATTCTGCTATTTGTACTTCATTAACTCGAATGCTGTTGTACCAAATAATCTGGCATCTCTCTTTTACAATTACACTTTGCTATCACCACACCCACATTGAGTTCTTTCCCACACATGCTACAAATTCTAGTCTCGATACTGATCCAAGAGATTAGTTTCCATATTGTCATTCTTTGGCAAGTATTGTTGCACTTATTAAGCCTGCATTGTTAGATTTTGGCAAGTTTTCTCTTTTTGACTAGCTTGTGCTTCAGCTAGAACTGGACAGTTACAAGACATAGGTGACCTGGAGAACGCCCATCAGCTGTTTCTCCAAGACGTTATATTTTTTACTACTAAACACTTCACTTGATCTTCACTCGCATATTACGTCACAAGCTACTTACATGCTGATTTTTCACAAGGCTTCTCTGCCAGCAATTATAAGAATCCAACTTCCACTGGACCATCTCAAGCTTATTCTCATACAAAGCAGAACGATGCAGTTTATAAGCCCTCCCTCATGGCAATGGAGTCCAATCACTATCAAAAAATTCTCGGAATCTCCCTATGGCTGCCAACACCCACTGGTTTCTCATCAGTTTGAATCGAGATAAGTTTTTACTTCACTTCTTATTATTTAATCACCAAAATCAGTTGAGCTTATCCATTTCTTCTATTTTGGTAGTCAACACTTAAGCACGTTTTCTTTCACCTTCCTGGTTACCTACTGGTACTTGAAGTTAAACACCTTATCATATTATCTTAACACGACATATACATCTGCATACCTGTTTCAGAACATCATTTGTTTTACATGGTAACATCAAGCTACTTTGATATTGTCATCTGGTTAGAACACCTGCTTTCGAACGTTAGTCTCTCTAGATAGCATGACGTTGCTTTCCTCACATTGTTTGCTACTTTAAAACGTTAACCTCGCTGTGGTGGATGGTCTACTTGTATTATTGTATTACCAATATCTCTTACCATACAAATGTGTGATTACTTGTGAATCACCAATGGCTTCAAGGTTGAAATGGTAGTGCAGCTGATTCTAGTTTACCTATCGATCTGCTAGATGACAATTATACTCCAAAAAATGAAAAGGGCATGAATGGGTGTCCTAATTAACACTTGGGGGCAAGATGATATTCGGATCCAATAGTTACATTTGTTAGTTGATCCCTGGCTTAGTATAGCTATTTTCTAGTTGCTACTATGATGACACATGGCTTGACTATATCTTATGGGAATCCCTTTATCAATCTTTTGCAGCTACGAAACTAGCTATAAATATTGAAGTTTTGCTCCTGTATGACTACATTAATTATTTCTAATGTTTGACGTTGTCTTTTTCTTCCCCTGACAATTTATTTCAATTAGAGTACCAATATTTGTAACCTACAAAGGTACAACTTGTGTATTAATATACCATTTATGGCTACAGAGTTGCAACAATTGTTAATGGTCTTCTTATACTGAAGTTGTGGCATGTGGATTTGGTTGTAATAATATGGATTTATTGTCTTAATTTTGATTTCATGCTGGTGATGGGTATTCATTATAGAGAGAGATAACAAAAGGCTTGCTTTCATTGACAAGAAAAGAGATGCCCACAACTTGTGTGACCTTGTGCTACTATTGTGGATTGAAGGTCCTAGGTTGAAAAGTTTGCAAGTCCTAGACGCGGTGTTTGGGCCCTCCGAAACATGAAAAGGTCACAAGTCTACTGAATGTACACAGTCTTGAGTATATGATCGCAGCTGCCAAAGACCGGGGGGGCATGAGCCCTTCACGGAATCAACTTGGGGGCAAACAAAGCAACGCCCTTTTGCCAAAGGGGGGGGGGGGGGGGAATCAATTTGGGGCAAATTGAGCTGCCCCCAACTACCAAAGACTGCGTGGGGTATGAGCACTCCGCGGAATCAACTTGGGGGCAAACTGAGTTGTCCCCACCTGCCAAAGACCGCAGGGGGGATGAACCCTCCGCGGAATCAATTTGGGGGCAAATTGAGCTGCTCCCAACTGCCAAAGACCACGTGGGGTATGAGCCTTCCGCGGAATCAACTTGAGTCAAACTGAGCTGCCCCCAACTGCCAAAGACGGCGGGGGGATGAGCCCTTCATGGAATCAACTTGTGGGGGCAAAGCGGGGCCCCTATTTGCCAAAGACCATTTGGGGTGATGTGCCATCCGCGGAATTAATTTGGGGGCAAATTGAGCTGCTCCCAACTGCCAAAGACCGCGTGGGGTATGAGCTTTCCGCAGGATCAACTTAGGGGCAAACTAAGCTAGCCCAATTGCTAAAACATGAGGGGATGAGCACTCCAGCGGAATCAACAAGGGGCAAAGCGAGTTGTCCCCGCGCCAAAACCGTAGGGGGATAAACCTTCCGCGGAATCAATTTGGGGGCAAATTGAGCTGCTCCCAACTGCCAAAGACCACGTGGGGTATGAGCCTTCTGCAGAATCAACTTGAGTCAAATTGCCCTAACCGCCAAAGGCAGGGGGGATGAGCCACTTCATGGAATCAACTTGTGGGCAAAGCGGAACGCCTCAACTACAAAGACGCGGGGGTGATGTGCCATCCGCGGAATTAATTTGGGGCAAATTGAAGTGCTCCTAATTGCCAAAGACCGTGGGGTATGAGCCTTCCGTGGAATCAACTTAAGCAAACCGAAGGCTACCCCCTAACCGCCAAAGGCGGGGGATGAGCTCTTCATGGAATCAACTTGTGGGCAAATCGGAACGCCCTTAACCGCCAAAAGAGGGTGAGGGGGGGAACGGGCGGAATCAATTTGGGGCAAATTGAGTGCTGGGGTAACTACCAAAACTGCGTGGGGTATGAGCACTCCCTGGAATCAACTTGGGGCAACCGAGTTGTCCCCACTGCCAAAGACCGCGGGGGATGAACCCTGAGGGAGAATCAATTTGGGGCAAATTGTTGCTCCCTAACTACCAAAGACCACGTGGGGTATGAGCCTTCCGCGGAATCAACTTCGAGTCAAACCGAGGCCGCCCCTAACCGCCAAAAGACGGGGGATGAGCCACTTCATGGAATCAACTTGTGGGCAAACGGGCTGCCCTTAACCGCCAAAGACCAGGGGTGATGTGTCATCCATGGAATTAATTTGGGGCAAATTGAGTTTGCTCTAACCGCCAAAGACAGCGTGGGGTATGAGCTTTCCGCAGGATCAACTTAGGGGCAAACTAAGCTAGCCCCAACTGCTAAAAACCGCGTGGGGGATGAGCACTCCGCGGAATCAACTTGGGGGCAAACTGAGTTGTCCCCACCTGCCAAAGACCGTAGGGGGGATAAACCTTCTGCGGAATCAATTTGGGGGCATAATTGAGCTGCTCCCAACTGCCAAAGACCACGTGGGGTATGAGCCTTCTGCAGAATCAACTTGAGTCAAATTGAGCTGCCCCCAACTGCCAAAGACGGTGGGGGGATGAGCCCTTCATGGAATCAACTTGTGGGCAAACCGGCCGCCTCAACTACCAAAGACCTTGGGGGTGATGTGCCATCCGCTGAATTAATTTGGGGCAAATTGCTCCTAAGCGCCAAAGACCGTGGGGTATGAGCCTTCCGTGGAATCAACAGGCCAATCCCAAGCTAACTGCCCCGCCAAAGACGGGGGATGAGCTCTTCATGGAATCAACTTGTGGGCAAAGGGAGGGGGAACGGGAATCAATTTGGGGCAAATTGAGTCGCCCCTAACTACCAAAGCTGCGTGGGGTATGAGCACTCCATGGAATCAACTTGGGCAAGCGAAGTTGTTGTCCCCGCCAAAGACCGCAGGGGATGAACCATGCGGAATCAATTTGGGGCTGCTCCTAACCGCCAAAGACCACGTGGGGTATGAGCCTTCTTCATGGAATCAACTCGAAGTCAAACCGGGCGCCTTTAACCGCCAAAGACGCAGGGGATGAGCCCTTCATGGAATCAACAAACTTTAACCAAAGGGGGGGTGATGTGCCATCCGCGGAATTAATTTGGAGGCAAATTGAGCTACTCCCAACTGCCAAAGACCGCGTGGGGTATGAGCTTTCCGCAGGATCAACTTAGGGGCAAACTAAGCTAGCCCCAACTGCTAAAAACCGCGAGGGGGATGAGCACTCCGCGGAATCAACTTGGGGGCAAACTGAGTTGTCCCCACCTGCCAAAGACCGTAGGGGGGATAAACCTTCCGCGGAATCAATTTGGGGGCAAATTGAGCTGCTCCCAACTGCCAAAGACCACGTGGGGTATGAGCCTTCTGCAGAATCAACTTGAGTCAAATTGAGCTGCCCCCAACTGCCAAAGACGGCGGGGGGATGAGCCCTTCATGGAATCAACTTGTGGGCAAACTGGGCTGCCCTCAACTACCAAAGACCGCGGGGGTGATGTGCCATCCGCGGAATTAATTTGGGGGCAAATTGAGCTGCTCCCAACTGCCAAAGACCACGTGGGGTATGAGCCTTCCGTGGAATCAACTTGGGGCAAACTGAGCTACCCCCAACTGCCAAAGACGGCGGGGGGATGAGCTCTTCATGGAATCAACTTGTGGGCAAACTGGGCTGCCCCCAACTGCCAAAGACAGCGGGGGTGATGTGCCATCCGCGGAATCAATTTGGGGCAAATTGAGCTGCCCCCAACTACCAAAGACCGCGTGGGGTATGAGCCCTCCGCAGAATCAACTTAGGGGCAAACTGAGCTAGCCCCAACTGCTAAAGACCGCGAGGGGGATGAACACTCCGCGGAATCAACTTGGGGGCAAACTGAGTTGTCCCCACCTGCCAAAGACCGCAAGGGGGATGAACCCTCCGTGGAATCAATTTGGGGGCAAATTGAGCTGCTCCCAACTACCAAAGACCACGTGGGGTATGAGCCTTCCGTGGAATCAACTTGGGGCAAACTGAGCTGCCCCCAACTGCCAAAGACGGCAGGGGGATGAGCCCTTCATGGAATCAATTTGTGGGCAAACTGGGCTGCCCCCAACTGCCAAAGACCGCGGGGGTGATGTGTCATCCGCAGAATCAATTTGGGGGCAAACTGAGCTGACCCCTAACTACCAAAGACTGGGGGGGGAGAGATGAGCCCTCCGCAGACCCTCATGTCCGAATTAAACAGGAGGTAGGCTGAGCTTTTTCCGGATGCGCATCCCAAAGGAGAGCGGATGGGTTCGAGAAGACCTTTTGCGGATATGCCGTGGGGTTATCCGAATGAGTGCAGGGGGGATGAGCCTTTTGCGGACCCTCGTGTCCGAATTAAACAGGGGGCAAACTGAGATATTCCTAGATGCGCATTCCGAAGGAAAGCGGTGTGGTTCAAGAAGACCCTTCACGGATATGCCGTGTTGCTATCCGAATGAGTCCGGGGGGATGAGCCCTCCGCGGACCATCGTGTCCGAATCAAATAGCGGCAGGCTGAGCTGTTCCCGGATGCATTCCGAAGGAGAGCAGAGGGGTTCAAGAAGACCTTCGCAGATGTGCAGTGTTCTATCGGGGGGAGGGGGGGCAGACTCTTGTGTTCAAATCAAATTGAGGACAAGCTGAGCTGTCCATGAATATATTTCGTGCTATCTGAACAGATGCGGGTGGGAGGAGCCATCCGTGGACCCTCTTACCCAAAACAAACGCGGGTTCGTGCTATCTGAACAGATGCGGATGGGAGGAGCCATCCGTGGACCCTCTTACCCAAAACAAACGCGGGTTAGACACCCTCTTAAACCATCCACAATGTTATTAGGACACGAAGGCTGATAATCATGGTCTGTCACACCCCATGGTTGAGTCACACTCGTCAACCACCATAGGCACCATATTGATTTGTGATACTCCCCTTGCAAAGCTTGTTAATCATTTTGGATACTTCTTCATCACTGCCCATAACACTCGTAATAATTCCACATTCTCGGAGCAGTGCAACATCACTGGAGGTGTTAATAAGGCAATCAAGTAGCAGAACGTAATTAGTAAAATAAGTAGCCTCATCTTTACCACTTTGCTCCAAGGCGATTAGATTTCGGAAGCGAGAGTTGGTTGAGTCTGATATCGTCACAGTTGGGATTTCAAGCATTCCATTGATAAACTTCACTTCCCAAAGGCAAGCTGAACGACCCTTTTTAAATTCAAGAAAATAGTCCAGAGAACCAATTTGGGGAAAAAGTTAACTCTAGAGGATATTGTTTTTTGTGAGTAACTCACAAGGACAAATTTTGGGGAAAAGTAATTCACGAACCCACTATTTTAAAATTAGGAACTCTCAAGGACAAAATAAATTGGCCCGGCCCTTTTACTTTTTTTAAATGCCAGTTATACCTTTCCGTGAAAATAACCCTCAAGGACAAATGGCCTGGATTTAAAATAAATATTTTTCGATTTTACCTTTTCTGTCATTTTTACTATGAACAATAAGTGTTTATACTTTCTACTGGTGTATGAACAGTGATTGTTCATATTCAAATAGGTGAATGTACCTTATATAATACTAGCAAGTTGCACGTGCTTTGCACGATGATGATAAGGAATACATATATTGGAGGGTATGTGATAATGTTAAAAAAAAAAACATTGAAGTGTATGTGATTATGGCGAACTTGTGAACTATCACAACTTTACTAATTGATAAGGACATTGTAATAACTGATAACAAAATATAACCTGGACATATAAATTTTGTAAGAGATTCTGTTTACATTTACAGAGTGGGTGACCACCACTGAAATAATTTTATAGTCTGTCACATGGCTCTAGCGAAGGTTATGTCATTGATGCTAACAGTTATACGTGAGGATCTGAAAATGCATAATTTAATGCTTCTTAACATCGAAAAGCAGCTGAAGAAGACCTTATGGAGGTTTTTAATCTTTTAACTGAATTTACCATGTCTGGAAACTTCTTGTATTTCGTTCACCATTCCGACTATATATCTCAACATAACCATTTTCCTGTATTTGAGCATGTTCACCGCCATACTTATATTCACATGTGAATTTTGTACCCTGGAACTTTTCAAGAATTTGAGAGATTCCTTTAGTTGGTTTCGGAGATAGCGAGATCCAATAAGGACACAATGAGTAAGCCTACATGACTCTGAGAGCTTCAAAACACCACTTTATAGAAGAGCAATGAATGATTTTATCAAAGTTTGGAAATTATGAGTACACTTTCTTTACAATCTCTCAACGCAACTTCTTCGAGGAGAAAACTTAAAATGAAGTTGTGAAGGAGGTCGATTTTTTAGAATAAATGTACCGCTTGGCCTAAAACAACTTAGACGGTTTGCTCCCCTAAGTCGATCCCCAGCTTTGAAGTAGACAAATTATATCTTGTGGTCCATTAATCTGTATGCGATTTAAGAAGTCTCTCGATCGGCTTTTTTCTTTACTTTACTATATTTCCCGTGATTCAATGGCAATGGTGGGAAATTTATTCAAAATTTTGACAACAGTTAATGGAGCATACTTGTAATTGAATCACCTGCCGTGGACGAACAACTTTCCTTGACAAAACCACCTAAATCGCGATATTTCTTGACTTTGATAAGAGAAGGCTTTACGGATACCAAGCTCTTACTTAATGTGCTTCTACAAATCTTGTAAGTTTTATTTCTTGCCTTATTGATAAGATCGACTCACCGATGCCAAGCTCTACACCCAAAAAGAAGTGGCAATCTTGTTACTCTAAAGGTAAACAATGTACCGCCGATAATGGGCGTGGTAGTAATGACAATCCGAAAAGCAATACAAAGAATTTCAATCATCTTCGCTCAACTTGATTTATTTATTATCATATAGCAAATCGAAAACCCGAAAGCAAGAAACAAAACAACACTAAGTCTCCCTCATTCCGAATCGTGAGAATTAGTATTGAAATCTACGGGATTTTTCTCCAACTGAATGGTACTTTGTCCAATCCTTTCCTGTTCAATATTGAGTTAATGCATGAGGTTCATTTTTAGAAGGCCTTGGAATGGTGGAATTTTTAGGTTTATGGTTGTCTAACTTTGGTCTCTTGGATGATGGTGAAGAAGTATAGGATGATGGTTGTTTACGTCTTTCGAGCTAGAGCATCAGCCATGAGAACAACATTAGGATTAACGTAAGACATCGTAGCCTCAAGAGAAGTCACAATGTAAAGCAAAGGTGCCGATGCAGACCTACAATGCAAACCCACATGGAAACATGGAAGGTTACGTTGGTATAGCTTAAAAAAAAAAAATCCATGTTGTCCGGATGTCAAATTACGTAATAGAGGTAGATCTCGTAAAATTATGTCGAATTTAATAGACTTTTACGCTAAAAAATTATTAAAACAATCAAAATCAAACAAAAGGGAACTAATTGAAGACGATGATTTGGTGTGAAGAACAGCTACTTTCATAATATGTTTTCACAAACACTTAAAATCCTATTTGAAAGCCATGTGAAAAGGTGATATGGATAGATACAATCTATTGTCACATCATCCATATAAACTATCAATACCACATTCATGTAAAACGGTTCACCCAAAACAGAAAAAGAAATAGTAAAAATTTGTCCAACATCTAACCACGATCTACTATGAATAAAGGATGGTAGCGTGTTTGTTTGAGAAAAAATAAAATAAAATACTGATTACCAAATACTTCCTTATATTCTCCGTCATTTTACCTAACTACCTAAGTAAGTCAAATTGGATTGCACAATCTACTACAGTACCAATTTTACAAAATACCTTTTTATCATTTTTTTGTACAAAATACCTCCAACCGTATAGCAATTTGATGTGCCTTCCATAGCTAGTTAATTCACATTAAAGTTGAATAAATAAACAAAATAAATGGCGCGGAGGAATAATGGTTACCTTAAGATTCGAAAGCAAGTGAGGATTTTGATTTGATCAAGTCTAAATGTAGTTGGCATGTGATACTGCATAAAAATAGGTGCTACTTGTGGCACGATCTATGTTTCCCATCAATATAAGTTGGTCCATCTAACTGAGTTAAATGCGCGACTTCACTCCATCAAAACTGAACCTTGGGTCCAAATAGCCCGAAACAGGAATGCCTTAACAATTCAAACCCCTCACCCATATGAACCATTTCAGTTTAGAGATGAGTTTGGCTGGCTTAGTTTCACATATAAATGTTACCGAAAATTGTGTGCACATAGTTCTCCACACAATTTTGATTTCTAAAATTTTACTTAAATAACAACAAATTTATACAATAGCCAAAAATCATTTTCTGACGGTAACTTCAATCTATAGTTACACTAAAGCCCACAAAAATATAAACAGTACTTCATGTAACTTTGGTTCTTTGTGCAAAAATATCAAGTTATGTGTTAAGGCTCTTAACATATAGATGAAAACCACCCTCCAAACAAAAGATGCAAGTAGTCAAGTACACTATTCTAAAGTTTAAATGTATTAGTAAACCTAGTTTTCATTATTCCAAGCATGGAAAAGTTGGAAAGAGAAATCATAGAAAAATTGGAGAGAGAAGGAGAAGAAGATAGTCAGGATTCAAATCGGGCTATATATTTGAAACCACTAGAGAAGTACATAAACTAATGCCCTTTTACTTTCGCAATGCCAAAGTCCTTACACATACCATTAAATATCAATCAATATGTGAATCATTAATTTTTTTCCTAATCAATAAGAATCAATCACAAAAATAGATTAGATTCTATTAATAAGTACGTAACGATGAACACTGCTAGTATATATATGAAGTGAGCAAAGAAAACTGAAAGTATAAAATACGGTATAAAGGTGTGCAATAGAAAAGTATACTTGTATGAATTTCATGCATAACGTAGATTGAGAGTGTAAATTGATATTATATGGAATGACCTTTAATATTATATAAATTGAGCAACAACCTCTTCATTAAGTGACGGATACAAACATTGTCCAATCAGTTATGTATTGCCTTCATAGAAATCTCTATGGCCCTTACTGGTAAGCACACATTTGTCTCTTACTGCTACTACTTTTCGCTGTCGCGTCTTGTTCAGTTCTCAATGCCACAGTAAAAGTGAAAAGTGGTACTGAGAACTGAGAACTGAAAAGACTTGTTCAGTTCTTAGTGGGCACTTTTCAATCAGTTCTCCTGTTAAGGCGTCTTAAACAAAGCTAGAGCACAATCCTTAAATTACCTAATTTTAAGAGAAGTAAATAACACGAAGAAGAAAACAAAACAACCCAAGAAAACAACAACTCAAGAAAGTTTTGAAGAAGGGGCAGCTCCCATAGCTTTTGAGGTTGGGGACTTAAAACTAAAAAGTTTTAAGTTCATCGAACAAAATACAGTTGATAACAATAGTTTACAATCGGACTTTTAAGCCATCAACCCGCTTTTCAGAGGCCTCCTTCCAACCAACCCCTCATTCCAATCTCAACCAAAACATATGAAAATCACCCCTTCTTGAAAATAATATCAAAATGCTCTCATAAATATATGTTCTCAACACTAAAATCTGAACCAGATTTACAAAACGAAAAGATGGATAACAACAACTTGGGTTGAGGGGGCATGTAGTGATTTCAAGTCATGTCAATTAGTCAATTTAAGCTCCTACTTCATGAACTATAAAAGAAATGTATAAAAATAAACCACATAAAGTCTCCCAACCCCCACTTCAAATATGAACTAACTTTGTATCACCAAGAAATACATGTGTTTCTAACTTCATTACATTTCTCTTTATGGAAAAACATAAACTAACAACACGGTTCAAAGCGCTAAATCTTTAATACCTTAATCAAGCAGGTGTATTTTAGAACCATTCTCACTCATGGGGTGCATATCCTTATAGAGAAAAATAGCTTCAATATCCTCATTAGTTCATATCAAAGCCATCCAACATAATAACAATCACCAAACACAATCCATGTAGACCAACCAAATATAAATATCTCATTGTTCCCTTTAAAAATAGCCAATAATTCTTTTCCTAACCTTTTCTTTTCTATCGCTACAAGAAAACTTTTTCTAGCGTGTCTTAGAAGAATATGTTAGTGTAACCAAGTAACTTGGCCCACAACCAAGTAGCCTTCCCCTAAATGTTAAGTTCTCGAATTTAACCGAATAAACTAAAATCCAAAATTGTTTTGACTCCAAGAAAATAAGAAAATGTGCAAACAAACATGTGATAAAAGAGCAATTCATTACACCTGATTTTGTGGCTACTCATGTCAGAATCACAGTATATAACTTAGCTTAAAGAACAATCTGTCAGCAAATAACGTATATTAATCTGCCTGTAACTAACAAAATTCTAATAGTACCTCCATTGTTTTTTTTTCATCTATATGGTTTTTTATCTCCTCAACCAATACTTGAAAATCTCAGCCATTCCTTGATTGAGATGAGTCCAGGACATATACATGAAAAAACTAAGCTCATATACATGGAAAACTCCAAGACCAAGTTGAAATGAAATGTTTGTCTAAGAACAATTAACAGCACGGCAAATAACACAAACATGCAAGAGATGAATGATTAGTTTGATATTGTGACAGGAAGCCATACACACATATTTAGCTCAAACATTGAGAAATGGCCAAGATGCATTTAAGCTCACTATAGTCACTTAAGTTTCTTCATATCTTCTAAGATGTGATGCATACATATACAATGAACCAATAGATAAAGGACTATAACAAAATCAGATTGTACCAGTGAGTTCTTACTGAACTTCATTGCGTATGTGCTGTCCAATGATGATCAAACCATAGAATCCATAGTTCCATACTAGAAGCCATCTGATATAACAAATAGTGAAAAACATAGTTTAGTATCATAGTATCATTGCTTGAGTTTAAGGTCTAACCATCCTATTGAAAGCAAGGTATCACCATGGCACATTGCTGAAAATCTACACAAAAGCAAACACAATTAACACCAAGAGGTTATCAATCAAAAGATTAAAAAATCCAAAAACCACCATATGGAAATCAAATAAGCAAATGACATGAAACAAAATAAGTTCAGGACTAACTTGAAAAGGGTATTGAGCGATTTTGATAGGGCCCTCCAGAGTTAACTTGTCTTTGTTGTTCCTAATAGTCAAGAAGGGACTAATCATCACAATTCAAACCACAAAGCACTTCAACGAATATGAGTTGCCGATGCGAGAAATAACTTTGATTTTATGGGTACAAAATCTGTTGAATTGGAAGAACTTGCCACAACAGATAGTGAATTGGTTAAGATGTTACTGTTCGAGTGACGACAAAATAAAGCCAAATGCGTCAAAGTAATATAAAAAGAATGAAAAATGGGTTGTTCGAATTAGTAATATATTGAATCATGAAAGAAAACTGAAAAAGAATAGAAAAAGCTTAGGAGGAAAATACTTTTACCTTTTGAAAAAAATAAAATGGCAATAAAATCGCAATGGAGAGATCGAGGAGTCGAGAGAGAGGGAGATTTTGGCTTTAACAGTGAGAAGAAATAATATTTGGATTTCCAACCCTTCCGCTTTCATATTCTTTTAACGCCTACCATCGACAAATAATTTCACCTAAGAGTACAAGAGACAATGCAATGCTACAAATAAGAATCGCTATCTCTCGCCGCCCGGCAAAGCAAACAATGTTTCTGAAGGCTGATTTTGATGCTGATCTTGACCTCGGACTTCAAGGCTGATTTTGATGTCGACCTCGGACACGCCTTTAACTTGGCCATGACCACCTCCTATCCGGTACTTTCCATTTTCGCCATAATGTCATGCAAAGATCGGACAATTGAGTTTGGTTGAACACATTTTAATGACAACTGAGGCGTAAGCATCGACCTATTGCATCTAAAAGCAAGAAGCAGAATATTTAGCAACCTTTCTAAACCATGCAGAAAATTAGCCAACCCACTTATCGAAAACTATATAGCACTAATATGTAATAAATTCATTATAAATCTTTTATTAAATGTACAAATTATTCTTAGGAGCTTGCTCTCTCGGTTTACACACAATGCATAAGCGGTAAAGCGGAGAACCCGATTTGCGGGTAATTATGTGCTAATTTGACTTTGTAACATTGTCACAAGAGCAAAATGTGCGGTGGAAGGAAAATGGTGTGTAGCATAAGAATACGCCGCTTATGTCCGGTAATCGCTCTTTGATCGCCAGAGTTGCAGCTCTATACCATCTTTGCCATAGCCATGGCTCGAGGTGATCCGCATGCAAGGATTTCAAGAGATCATCTAACCATCGATGAGAGCACCTTAGGTTGCCCCGACATACATCCCAAGTGTTTTCAGTAAATTTCGGGTGTATGACATACATTCCGTGGGTTTCATAGGTCGGGTTTATCGATCTAGTCGGTTGGTGGCCGTGGTGGTTGACCCACATACCGACGGGGTGCATATGTTGTTGACTTGGTGAAAATAGAGTATTAGGCTTCCTTAGTGGCCACAGAGGCCGGGGTATGTTGGACCATCTTTGATTGTCAAAGACGACTTTCCCCGTCAGAAGTGGTATTGTTGTTCTTGATAATCGATACCTCTCTTTGCTGCTCAAATTCTATTTTTCCACATTTCATTGTAAGAAGGTGCCGATCTAGAATTAACAATTGTACCTCTAGGATTGCTAAAGTTCCCATGGAAATAATTTTGATCCCGACCATATCCTCTTTCATATCCCGAAGGTCCCGGCCTAGGCCTCGGCCTAATCGTATGGTTGTTTGGAACATGATACCGATTCGGCTGGATAATCCAACAACACGATGTATTGGGTTTCATTTGGAGTGTGTTCCTCGAAAGCCTATGAGACGATCTCCTAAATGAGGTCCGTAGATAGCTCCCACACTTGCGGCTCTAAAAGCGATACATAAATGTGGCATTCAATTAATAGTGATTAAATCTAGTGAACCAGTTGTATAATGTACAATAATGGGTTAGTCAACTTAATCACCATTGGAAACTCAATATGTCCGAATATGACAACACTTAAATCAGATCGCATTCAATATCTAAATGTTGTTTTGATTTCATGGGAGAATTTTCAATGGTAAACCCGACTTTGTAATATGAAAATATTCGAGCTAGGAGAATCCTGATTTTTCACTTGCTCCAGTTCTCTAATGGAAGTACCGAGGCAGGGGAGTTACGATACATACACTTACTATCACATGGAAAAGTCCCCATTACAAAAGAGATTTATCCATCCCAATCATTTTCTGAAGCACCCACCCAAATCCCCATGGCTATCTCAAAGTATCTTTCAAATGAAAGGAATGGCCAACATAACCAGTTTATCATACTGACCAGGCGGACTCACCCAACAATTTATCTTTAGCAAAATCCCTCGATTCTGTTCTACTTCACAAAGTTTACAGAGTTTATCAATTAGTGGTAGAGAGTTTCTCAATCTTTTTCTAATTTTCTCTTTACACTTTTATTAAAACTAATTACTTTTATTTCTCTATATTTTTTTTAATTTCTCCCCTTGTTCTCATTGTGGTTTCTTTTGAGGGGAAGTTCTTGGTGTGTAAAGAAATATAATATATAAGGTATTGAATAGAGTACACATAAAGTGGGTTAAACAATTTTTCAAATATTTGATATAAATGAGAGCTTTTTTAGATATGTTTTGGAACCAAACTAACCGATGAACCAACCTGAAATTTTTGGTTAAGTTTGGATACCTGAAATTGTGACCCCACTCTGAAATGCAATGTGCTTCATCAACAGCCAACAAACAGATTTCGTTGTAACAAATTAGACCAAAACCCACAATACCGTATGAAAAAAGAATAAATATTACATTTAAATGAATCTTGGCTACCGCATGTAATAGAATAAATTCAAGTCATAAAGCAACATAAATCTTACTTGAGTAAACTACCAGTAGAGACTAAAATCATACTAATATTTGCTTGATGGTCAATTGCATATGATTTTAGTACAATCAAATTATTGAAAAAGGGGAAAATATAAGTTTTGTTTTACCTTTCCTCTGCCTTCCTTTTGCCCATAGCACTGGAATTATTCGGATTTACAGTTTCACACAAAGTGATCAACTCACATGTTCTTTACCGAAACAAAAAATCAACTCACCTGTTGAGTCTCCTACTTTGACATTGGTTTCAACTTTCAAGTGTGCTAATTGTGGGCTAGAAACCTCTCCAACATATAAGCAAATGTTGTACAAATGTAAGTTCACGATTCATAATCTGCTTTTACCAGGAAGCCCAACTTGTTGAGGCCTTAAGGGACGTAAACAAGATGGGAAACACTCGACAAAGAAGAGTGCAAAGAATGTCTTTGGTCACCCAGAGTGCACTCGAGTAAATGAGTCACTAACCGGGATGCACTTTCTTTGAAGCCTTTTCCTAAATTTTTGTGCTCTTCTTTGTTGTGAATCACCCGACTTTGCTCCTTTTCTAGATAAGACATATACAATGACCATTGCTGCCGGGTGATATTCTCGGGCATTCATGACATGCCATTACCCACCACCGATGAGCCTCATACATCCGCCTCATTTGTACATTAGACATCCACCTGGAACTTTGCAAAGATAACGTTGTTTTCTTCGCTCACAAGTCCTCGCCAGCCGCCGTTGGTGTGCAATAGAATGACGATCTTTTCGGTGCCTCGGGCAACTCAGAATGATGATGGTGATTGTGTTGTCCGATTATTAAATGGTGCATGCACTGCACTGTTGTGGAACTACACTTACGTTCTCTTGACGGAAATTCCATTTGCCTTGCTATAACTTATTTCCTTTTGTCTGCTTCTACTTGTCTCTGTTGATGCGCATTACTTCTAATGCCCCGTAAGGTTTTAAGTTCTTGGGTCATATGCACCGGCCGGGCTTAACAATTACACCGCTTTCCGCATTTGTTGGTTTAACTCTTCATTATTTACTTTCGGTGGACTCAGCCAAGCATGCTTGTATACTGACTTTTTATGTTCCTTTGGACCTTTTTTGCAACAAAAAATGGATCTGCAATGTTGGATGAAGTACGCCACAATTTAGCAATACAAATTTGAGGTAATGTATAGAACTCTATTCCAAAAAAATTCATAACTTTGACCCATAATAAGTATAATGTAAACTACCTAAACAATTAATATTTTCTTCGACATAATCACAAAGAGAACTGATCTTTCAAACGAAAAGCTAGAATTTTAAAAAATGAGAAAATCATTAATCGACAAAGATTATCTAAGAGCCTACACACATTGATAAATAGTTTGTAATGTGTTCAATATAATACAAGCACATAATTCATGCCACTATAGTATACAGAAAATAAGTCACGATATATGCATGAGAATTACTCTCAATTTAAACAGAGCAGGGGAAGACAAAGATGAATGGTGCACAATGGCAGTTTTAAACTCAACACTCCAATCGACACTTTACACCAAAAGATTTATGCAGTCTCCGTCAAACTCGACAATTGCATATTCCCCAAAACAACAAAAATTTCTAAGCTTAACATGCTTATCTAATGTTTGAAATTTGTCATACATTCTGAATGGTGTACGTGGCACTTTATATATGTGTACAGGCCTTTCTAGAAGAGTGGCATATCAAGTAGGCAGTCGAGTGAAGCTCTAAAGCTCCACGTACTCAAAGGATGGACGACGGATACATAAAGCTCCAAGACATTATATTACAACAAACCCACCATGCATATTAAATATCGATAAGTCTGCGAAAACTATTTATCAAAGAAAAGATCGAGTAGACCACAAATAACAATAATTAGAAACAATTATATTTGGCGTTAAAATTGAATTAGACACGCCAATATCTAATAGAATTGAAATAAAAATAGACTATGGAATGACCACATGGCTAAAATTTCAACAAAAAGGATTCTCTTTTCTATTTTGGTTAAAGAAAACACTTTAATGATTTTAAGAAAGGATTAATGGACTACCCGGCTAAGCTAGCACCCTGAGCTGAAAGCTTGAAAGCAATGCTCGACAAACTTTATGCAGCTACACCGCAAATGAGGGCATCACATGGATTAAGAACATAAAATGGCTATTGAGTAGATAAGGCCTAACCCGGTGAATGTTGCTTTTGCTTTTGATATCCTAATCATCATATCATTGTTATTTCACTAAGGGACAGATTATCATTTATCAAAGAATCAATACAACAACATAGAGTGATAGACTACCAAAAAATTCCAAGATAGACGATCACAAATGACATTCACTTGGCATATGTATTGTCATCTCCCTTTGCCCCAATTTATTAGGAAATATATGTAATATATCCCTCACATTTTACACTCTCCTATCATGTTTACCACCCTATCCTTTATATTTCTCAGACTTCATTTGGTAGATTTCTTGGAAAGTCGATTTCCACCGGGAAAAAAAAAATAAAACATAACACATATTATGTCTTGAATTTATAGCCAACACTAATAACCATGAACACGAATAAGGGTGAAAACATATAAAACATTGTTATAAGTTGCAATGCCAAAGGAAATATAATAGCAAACAAGAAAAATTTGTTGACAAACACATGCATAAAATTGATACTTCATAGATAGGCCTTGAAGGACCAAAACACTCTTTACATTGATGAAACCGCTCAATTCAATACTACGATATCCATAAATCACTTTGATACAAAGCAAGATTTGGATGAAGTAATTAATTGATGTTTTAGGGAAACTTTAAAAAAAAAACAATAAGAAACGGGAAAAAAACATCTAAAACAGGCTCGCTAAAGCTAAAAACGGAACTTAGCTTCTCACTGACTACATCAGAAGTGAAATCCTCAACTTCAAATACAATGCGAGCTGGGACGGGGTTGCCTTAGCTACTATGGTGTACATATGCCAGGAATCGCACCATCGCCGAGTCGATCGAGGCGGAATGAATTTCCCACCTACCTTGGGGCAGGGCCAGATCTTGACGCTGCAGATAATCATCCATGTTCAATTCACAATGATCCAATTGAGCATCCCCTACAAAAGAAGCACATTTTGGTATCTGGATCAATGCACGAGTGATGAGCATTATTTCCTACCCTCGCTCGGTACTAAACTATTATTTCCACCGGTTTCCACCGTGAAGTGCACCCTCGAACCAAAGAAATGTGATAAAAAGAAATTATAACACAGAATTGACATTTTCACTTACCGCCAGTGGTGGTCCGAAGATTAACATTAAGAGATTCCAAGCCACTTAAAATGGAAGCTCCCGAAAAGGGAACAAAGTTTTTGATATGTTATCCAAGATAATGACCAGCCACCAAGGAGAGGGGAAGGGGTGTAGAAGTGAAAAGAAACAGAACTTTACGTCTTCCCACGCTTTCAAAGATCAAACAAAAGTTCCCCGACTTTCCCGTCAGTAGACAAAACATCCAAATTTTAGTGTCCGTTGGGAGACAAATTCAGAGGAAGTGTTAGTGGGGCCAAAGGTGCAAAGCACCTAATTGTTGGACAATCAACAGGTTTGAAAGTGATGCAAGTCCAGGTCCTCCCTCTAAGTCCTTAGCATTTGAGGCATGAAAATGGGGAGTCTCAAGCATGATAAATGGAACCCTCTCACGCCACGTAAACCGCATGTGAGGCAGGAAGCTTGTCTTTTGGCCGCGCATTACTTTGACCCTATGCTGAAATTTCTCAAGTAAAGATTCACTCATCGATAACAAATATCATATGATTGAAAGTGGTAAAAGTTAGAAAGTACCTATACATGAAAGATTCAAAATCGAAAACATGGCTCATGTCCCGCAGCTCTGGAATCATGGATGATATCTTCAAGACCAGAAAATTTCTGCAACCGAGATTAATTATATTACCAAAATGCATTAATGTCAATACAAGAAAAGGAAAAACTGAAAAAGAGAATAATCAAGATTTGATACAGGAATGAGAATTATGACTCCATACCTCTTTTCCCGATCTTGTGAAACCCGATTGCAAGTATCCATGAGATCCGGAGATTGTTGACTCTGAATGTAAAGTATCTATTTATCCGAGATGTTGGGACGAACGCTTAATCTGGTGCAGAATATTTGTCGCGAATGAGGCATACAGATCTGGATGGAAAACTTCGCTGCTTGTTGAACTCTTGATTCAAGAAGTCTTGGGCAAAAATCAGTTAGAGGGGCTGTACATGACAAATAGTCGCATCCGTGTAAAGAGAAACAGGGATGTACTGCCGCCTTGGCGGTTTGTGCTTGTTGTGACGGAGGTCTCCTTTCCAAAGATTGGCAAGCTTTTGGTATCGCAATAATGGGATAAACTAACATTTTTCCCATTATTTCGTAAGCTTTTGGGTTGATTTACATGATATTTCAATCATTTTTGCTATCAATTTTAAGGGAAGTTTCACTATTTGTAGAACATCTTTGGACATTTGGGGTTTATATATATACACGAAGTCCTCACATCACACGTGAGGCTTGCACTTTTCACTATTATTAGTTTAGGGGCTGTATTATCCGCTCTATTAATTCTTGTTAGCACTAATTAATGATATTGTACAAAGTCATTCAAGAGCTGTTTTTGCCGCGAAGAGTAAACGTGATCTTCTTAGCATGGTGATGATTATGACATGGTGAGCTTTGTGCCATTTCGACTTGAGGAAGTAAAGCGTAGTAGTCTCTCTACGCTTTTCAGATATGGATTTATCAATTAGGTTCCTCTCAAGATCGACGCCACCATCTTTATATAGTTTCGGACCTTCATTATTGGTTTTTCGCGTGCATTCACCTTAAAAAAAATTAAACTCTTCAAGAGGTTAAACGCTTGAGCCGACCGTTCAGTTCAAAGCAAGGTCAAGTCTCGACATTGCCCACGAGGCGTCGGTGTACCCCACCTACACTCGTTATTTTGTTACTATGCGATCGATTTTAGGACATATTCGAATCATTGATTCCAATGTCCATATTCCATATATTAGTAATGAACTGAAATTCTAATACAAATTTAAATTGTTTTGATAATATTGATTTCATAATTGTAAGGAGATAATACCAATTACCAATCCCAAACAAAGATGTGCCATCATCCACAAATCTCCCCTAACACGCTTTTTAGGCAACCTACACACCAATGACTTGTACTCGGCGACCTCTCTCCTCCACACTAAGGACCTATAGTCAAGGGACCTAGAAGATGTATGTCCAAGATGTCCAAAAGGACACCAAAGAATAAATGAAACGATGAAAAGAAATAAAAGTAAATGTTCTAATCAATTAAATCAAAGATCATAACAAATGAAAGCATTCCAATATAGAGCCAACTTGGTATTCATATGTTGAAAGACCAAAAATCCAATGAAAAAATAGAAAAAATTTAGGCAGAAGACCATACATTTGCAATGAGAAGTTGCAAATTGCACTTGATGAGACAACTCTACCCTCTAAATTGGAACAATCCATGCAATGAATATTCAAGTGTAGACCGTGAAAAAGGATAGATCAAAACATAAATTATATGATTATTTAGAATACAATTAAAGTTAATTAACCAGTAAAAGAAGACAATTAATATTTAAGAAAAAAAAATGTAGAACCAATGACATCTACACCGAGCCAAGTGAATGATAATCGAACCGACAGAGGCACCACATAAAATGCCAATTTCGAATCTTCAAAACAGTTATGGGCAGAATAATACATAGTTTTCATATAAATACTGTAAAAGAAACCAATCATTCATTAACAGATGATGGAAATACCTATAATTTTGTCCGCAATTTCCAAAGGCTAAGCATGCATAAAGGAAAAAGATGTACTTTGCGCATTACACCGAGTAAATTTTCTTCCTAGCTTCCTCCTCACTGTAAAACCAAATAAAGGCAAATAAAATTGACTTAGACCACAAATCCATCAAAGAAAAGAAATTTATTTACAGGTGTACTACAACTATTACCAAGACACGCCGTATCAAGTGCAAAACACACTCTTGGAACTAAAGACTCTTAGAAATGGGGGTCACATCCATGCGAAAAGACTTCCTTTTTTGAGAGACCCAAACCAACCTGCATCTTTGAGAGCAACCATTCGTTAGTGAGAGAGAAGTTGAAGGACTTTTCGTTTGTTTGATAAGAAAGAGTAGAGATGGGAGAGAAGGGAGAAGAGACTGTTCGTATTAGGCTATTAGCTGATTAAATACAACTCTTATTAAATAACCCAATTATTACTAATAATTAATAAATGGCATTTATAGTAATGCGTACAATTGAGCATTGCGTGGATTTGGTTTTAGAATATATTCCCACATGAAAAGACTAATTGGCCCTATTTAAAGGTGTTAAGCAATTATTTTATTTAAGGACAATATTGGTACTGAAAATTTATAAACACATCAAAAGACAAAGTAGTCCTCATTAATAAATAGGTAGGCATATGATTTTATTATTCATCAAGGGTATTATGCGTCAGAAAAAGTCCCGGATGAATTTAAGAGACCACGATCATTATAGGCTATACTAATAGTAGAGATATTGATGTATAAACATTGAATATTCATACCAAAAAGACTATTAACATTCAATGTTCATACCCAATCAATGTTTATACCCAAAGGACTATAAACATTGAATGTTCATACCCAAGAATTATGAACATTCAATGTTCATACCCAATCAATGTTCATACCCAAAGGACTATGAATATTCAATGTTCATACTCAATCAATGTTCATACCCAAGGACTATGAACATTCAATGTTCATACTAAATACACCGAGTCGTTTCATCTGGGTCGGGCCGTTAATTATTTCGTGTCAGGGGTATACTTGACATTTCATCTATCCGATCTGTTTTTTATTTCACGTCAAGGTTATACTTGACCTTTCATCTACTCAGTCCTTGTGAGCTACGAAAAAAAAAGGTGTCCTTGAGAGTTACTTTTTCGACAGTTTTGTCCTTGAGAGTCACTCCCTGTATTCCAGCGTTTTGGAGTTCCAATTGCACTAGGTATAAGCTCTGCATCACCATCAAAGGTCACCCTTTCTTTTGTAGGCAAGTAAGCATAAATGGAGTATGTGATGCTTCATAGCTGTGAGAGCCTTTGAAAACTACACCTTCCACTGTTTTATGAGAAGTACTCAATGGTGAGAACAAGAAGACTGACATTGTCTCCATCAGAGCTATTACTTAGGTATAGGTCATATAATTTTTCGATAACAAAAAATGGAAGCTGATTCTCAAGTAACAACAGATCAAAGCGCATCCAATATTTCATCCGAAATTTATTGTAAATGAGTTCGTCAATACTGTTGCCTAAAGAATTCCGTTTCCTCCACTTAAGGAACAACTCGATTATGAAGCAAGCATCTAACAACATAAGTTTGATGAAGTCATTGCTATTGAGGCTGATGGTTTGTGCATAACAATCAAGTGCTTTATCTTCCAGATCCTTCAAAACTCCAATGCAGTCTTCCAACTTGATTCTTGGAGAACGAGCGAGAAAGTCTTTTAGATATTGCCGCTTATGAGCTTCCATGTCTCGCAATTCTTCCTTGCCATAGTGCAAAGGTCCGAAGGATACCATTCTAGGCGTCTATGCTGCTTCATCAACACTGCGAAGTAGTACTTGAACCTTGTAAATGGAAGCCTCAGATGACAGATGCACAGTCGGTAATATCGATTTTATAGAATTCACCGCCATACTTTCCTGCACGTATTATCTGTTTTCAACTTAGACGATCAGGAATATGAAGGGAAAAGATAATTACTACGATTACCAAGAAGACAGGTAGGGCGATGTCAAAATAAGGAATTCGTGAAGAAACACATGTACCATCCTTTTTAGCATGTAATTTACGTAACACAAGCATATTTTGATGTAAAACTCCCTACGCAGAACAAGTATCATACCTGACCAATGACCATGACTATAACTCAAAAAGAAAAAATTAAAAATTAAAAGCTCTGCGATGGTCATACTCATTAATCAAATCGGTGAGCTCATTTACCTTGCCTGAAGGTTAGGGTTTCTGACTACCAAAGAGGCCGGTGTAAGATGTGGCCATTACCGCTGATTGTTATGTTTTCGAGGCACCTACTTTCGTGATTGAACCATCCTGTTGAGAGTGCTACAACTGGTGTGTCATTGGAGTTGTACTGATTGTCACATTTTGATGGTCCACCACCATCTCCTCCTTCCTCAAAATTGTTGATTGTCAGGACTGCCTTTGTTTGGCTAGACACAGGTGGCAAACACTTATATATGGTGTACATCTTTCCTTGTTTACAACAGTCCGAGTCATTCTCTGTGTTGCATTGACCTGGAGGAGGTTTTCTTCCCCTCACTTTGCCGCTTGGGTTGCAAGATTGAGCTCCAACTTCAAGAATATATGTACTCAAGTTGAGGATGATAAGAAGTAATTCACACAAAAATAAGTTTCTCTTCATCTTCAGATCTTCTACCTCTGTCAGGTTATCTGTTTTTCAGTATATAATGTTGTGCTGCTTAGTGCTAAGAAAGGGCACAACTGAGCTATATGTAGGGAACAACCTGCTATTAAGTTCAACTTTGTGGTCTTTCGTCAGGAAAGAACAGTTTCAGGCATTTGAAATTTACTTTGTTAGCTACATGCACTATTACATAGGAAGATACCCTCCAACAGGCGTTCACTTAATCTTAACGACTTCAAATTGGTCCTGCGATCTTAATTTCAGTACCATTCTCCTGGGTTCCGTATCTTGGCAATCAAGTAGAGTTTTAAACTTCAAGGGATGAGCTGAGAAACTATCAATATGAGCCAGAATGATATAAATGGAGACATGGTTAAACTATTAAACATTTCGAGGTGGCTCGCCTCAATTAAAAACTGCTTTCAAAAAATTTATATCACAGAGCTAGTTTCAGAGGAGTACTCAAAATTATGAGACCAAGTCATGATACTGCAAAGGTTTGGAATCCAAGTACGAATACAGGAAACGTCAAAGTCTTCTCGGGTCCACTGTCTTCGTTAACGGACCTGAGAGGGGGCATATGTAGTAACCATATTTATGACCACTAACATCACATTTAGAAGAGGCCAGGATTCAACCCGAATCCGACCATATCCAAATTTATTTTAACGGATATAGTTTTCATGTTTGTGACTAGAGTCCGACCTGAATCATTTTAACAAGATTTATATTTTGATGCCTAAAAATTAATTTATACTTTACATTTATATATGAAAATCATTAAAATAGTGTATTTTTTTGTGTGTTTTTTAATGGATATGGATATCCGAAATCCGACCCGAATCCAGATGGATCTTAATATGGTAAAGAGTTTTGAGTGAGAATCCAACCCGAACCCGCTCCATTTCTAGCCCTACCAAGAATATAACACTTAAGGAAAATGAAAGCATAAGAAGATAACCCAAAAAAGAGTGAGAGAGAGAGACAAGTAGACCTTGTATGATATTGGGCCAAATAGATGGGACCAATATCAGACAGGTCCAAAAACATTGACCTAGAAAAGAAAATGAGTATTTTTCCGAGAAGAAACGGAGGAGAGAGACATGTAAGATTAAAAGGTATGAATTGGGTTCATACAAATGTCTCGACCCGTGAAGAATAGTAGAAACCTTCCACCTGACAGAGATAAAAGCCCATCATAGCAAAAAATTGATGTTTGAGGGAGAATTTGAAATTACCACAGACAGTAACAACAGCACTGAAATATTTATAAAATTACCACAGACAGTAATAACAACACTGAAATATTTAAGAAACCAAACAATGACATGTATAACTTTTCTAAGATCGAGAATGACCTGGGAAACCAGGGTCTACAAGGTGCAAAACAACGGAATTAAGTACAAACGGCGGCAAAACTCAGCAGAGACACCAGGGAACGGGACAAACAAGAAAACTTCACTGAGAAATTATAGGTTCTGATTAGGGAATTGTTGGCAGAATAACTGGAAGCAAACCATTTGATTGAAAAACCGAGGGTCACAGGCTGTCAAGCTTCTGAATGGAACTCTATTTGCAGACTCAAAACTAATAAAAAAGGCTGGGATCATTAAGTTGATAATGTTTATCACGGAACAGGGATGACTATCCAACCCGAAAGAGTAGTTTCTTCAGCAGACATTGGTTAGGCCGGTCTTTTTCATCTTAGAAAAAGCTTTTTGCTTCTTTATTCTTCTTTTGTTTGGTATTGGATTTTCAGTGCATTCCCTTCCCTTGTCAGACTTGATTGAATTATGAATATATTGATGGCTGTTAATTTTGATTTTTCTACTTAATAAAACCTCAGTCAAAGGGAAAAATTTACATAGTGGTCGATCTCTTTCCCTGCAGAAAAGCGGACTCCCTGTTGTAACCATTTCTGGTTCAACGAGTTTGGGTTATGAAAATCTCTAATCTCTAATTTAGGGTGCCTTTAATTACAAGGGTAATTCCTTCAATTGCAAAAACAAAGCAGTTATACGCTTGAAAGTCTTTTCAAATATAAACCAAAATATACTTCTCAACATCGTAACTACTTTCCTGATTTCCTAATGAAGAAGAAACAAGAATACACTGTTATTCTCAAAACTCAAAAGTATATTTTCCCACTGTTTTTTTAAGAAAAAAAATATTTTCACTGCTCATTCTTTCTTTCATTGATGCATACCATCATTAATTTGTTGTCGACACATTCATATGGATACAATGCTCTACATGCTATGCTTTGTATTTTTATGATAAAGTTGAAATTGATAGATTGCATGCATGGTTCAACTATGTCTTTTTTCTGCGTCTTTGTGTGATCAATAATTCTAGGGAGACAGGGAATGAAGCCCGTTTTAGTGACTGGCTGACGTGGCTATACTCTCTCACGTGAATACTTACAACAATAGTAACAAAGGCTACGAAGGCTAAAAAGAGAGGGAAAGTTGGAAACTAAAGAAGAAGTGGGAAAAAGTGGAAACTTAAACGTCTCTTCTCTTCTCTGTACTTCTGTCCATGCCCAAATTTCTCATCTTTTCTCTTTTTCTATGTGATCCATCACCGAGATTTCAAACTTTCGAAGATTCCAGACACTGATAAATCAAAACTAGTTAATTTCAACCATATCAATCGTAATTTAGGTATTTGATTGTATTCTTGACTAAGTTTTTATTTTGCATGCATACTTATAATTCATTGAAGCTTACAAACTCATTTTGATCTGTTAAATCCTTCGTATATACATGTATTAAACCATATTTTCAAAATGTTATAAATCAAATTGATATTGTATCACTTGACACATTTAGTAATCATTTAATTTCATCTTGCAGAAATGGAAAATGAGTTATCTGGTATTACTGACGAGTACGGTGTCGAAAAGGATATGGCGGATGTAGCTGAATTTCAAGAGTGTGTGGAAAATGAAAAAGTTGATGAAGTTGAAGAAGTTCTAGGAGATCCAGAACTAGGAATGGAGTTCGGCATTATTGATGAGTATATGGAATATTTTACTAGATATGGTAATCAAAAGGGATTTCCAGTGAAAATAAGATCTACAGAAAAGGGACAAGATGGGGCGGTTAAGTTTGTGATTCTTGCATGCACTCGGTCGGGAATTTCGAAATGCAAGTCAAGGAATCCCTTCAAATTACATCCTATTAGCAAAACTGGATGTAAGGCTAAGATTAGAGCTGCTATATGTTCAGATGGAAAGTTGCGGGTAACGACTCTAACGTTGGATCATAATCATGAATTGAGTCCTGGAAAATCGAGATTTTACAAGAGGAATCGGAAGATGAGCAATTATGTGAAAAGGAAACTTGTATATGATGATAAGGTGAGCATCAATACAAGCAAAACCTTTGGTTCTTTTTGTATGAAGCTGGTGGGAATGAGAACCTGGAATTTATCAAAAAAGATTGCTATAATTATGTCGACCAATATAGGCGCCTAACACTTGGTGATGGGGATGCTATGGCACTTCAACACTATTTCCAGAAAATGCAAGCTAATAATGCAAATTTTTTTTATTTGATAGATATGGATGATGATGGGAGGTTAAAAAATGTTTTTTGGGCAGATGCAAGGAGCAGGGCAGCTTATGAGGAGTTTGGGGATGCCGTTACCTTTGACACAACGTACTTGACTAACAAGTATGATATGCCTTTTGCTCCGTTTGTTGGTGTTAATCATCACGGCCAATCAACACTTTTCGGGTGTGGGTTGATATCGAATGAAAATGAGAAGACATTTATTTGGCTTTTTGAGACTTGGCTTGCATGTATGAATGGTCACGCTCCCACTGCTATAATCACTGACCAAGACAAAGTAATGAAGAAAGTTATTGAAATCGTCTTTCCCAACACACGTCACAGGTGGTGTTTATGGCACATTATGAAGAAGTTACCCGTGAAATTAAGTGGTTGCACTCAATATGAGTCTATCAAGTATGCAATGCAAAAAGCAGTTTATGACTCTTTGACTTGTGAAGAATTTGATGGATGGTGGAATAGTTTCATCAAAGAATTTAACCTTGAAGAGAATAAGTGGTTGAGTGGGTTGTACAGTGAAAAAAGTCGTTGGATTCCGGTACTTTTACGAAATACCTTTTGGGCGGGAATGTCCTCGACTCAAAGAAGTGAAAGTATGAATGCCTTTTTTGATGGTTATGTTAATTCAAAGACAAGCTTAAAGAAATTTGTTGAACAATATGAGAACGCACTACAGAGTAAGGTGCAAAAGGAGAATGAAGAGGATTTCAATTCTTTCGATCGTTGGATTCCATGCATTACTGATTATCCATTCGAGAAACAAGTTCAAGATGCTTACACTACAGCAAAATTCAAGGAGTTTCAAGATGAGGTGAAAGGTCAACTTTACTGTGTTATTTCTTCCGTTAAAGAGGAATGTAGCTTTCAGGTGTACGATGTTGCGCAAAACATGTTTGTAGGGACAAAGACTCATTGAGCCACTTTTAGAGTTTGTTTCAGAGAGAATGATTCTGACATTAAGTGCAATTGTCAATTATTTGAGTTTAGAGGAATCTTATGTAAGCATGCCCTTACTGTCTTGGTCCATAAACAAATTTATACTTTACTAGATAAATATATTATCTGTAGGTGGAGGAAGGATGTGAAGAGGTGTCATAAAAAGATTAAAATTATATATTCTGATTGGGAGCTAAACCCTGAAAACAGGCGCTTTGATAGGATGTGTAATGCCTTTTTTGAAGCGGCAGACTTGGCAGCTGAAAATGAAGGTAAGACAGAAATGGTTTTCCGTTGGATTAAGGGGTTGCTTAACGAACTAAAGATAAGTGATGAAATTGATGAAGGCAGTCATGCTAGTACACCTGAAATTCATACACAAGTACATAGTGGTGGTAGAAATTCTTTGGCAGTAGAAAGCAACAAAATTCTTAGTCCTTTGGTTGTCCGTCGTAAGGGTCATCCACGCAGTAAACGGTTTGAATCTACGATTAAAAAAGTTGTTAGAAAGGAAAAAGAGAAACAGAAGAAGGCAGAAAAGAGATTAGAAAGAGAAGGGTACAGAAAATAAAGAGCTGAGGATGAAGAGGGCTACTGGAACGAACATGGATACCATTAATTTGGAAAAGGTTAGTTTTTTTTAATTTAAAGAAATGTCAATGTTTAGTCTGTATTGATCATAACTAGTGTCACTTTCTGTTTTCATTGTGTAGGCTTCTCAAAGTAGCTACGCCATACACGGTTCAAAAAAATACAGGACACATGATTCGTTCAATCTCAATATGCCGGTTTGTGTGATTTACTTCATTTTATCCTTTTAGTTGGTAGTGCATGTTAGGCTACATGTTATTTTCATTTTCTAATCTACTTTTTAGAATCTTGTATGGCCTGCACTTTTCTCTGCCTGAGCACACTTCCAACCAATTCCCATGCCTTTCTAACATTTTAATTTGGAAAGATTTCTTGTTATGAAGTTATCTACAGGGTGTAACTCTTCTTTATCTTTGTGTTATGACTGTTATCATACTCCTTGACTTCTTTCTACTGTTTCAAAAAATAGTTTATCAATCTCAAAAACCTTGGAGTATCTCTTTTTGATATTGTAAACTATTTTAAGGTATATTTTCTTGGATTTAACATATAACAACCTTCGACATTGCCTTGTTTGTAGGTACCAAATGTTCTAGGCAGTGTTTCGCGGGAACCAAATGTACTAGGCATCCCTAGTGGCACCAATTTTATGGAACTCGACGCTAGTCGAAGCTTCTCCAATGGCACAAATGGCATGGGCTTCCTAAATGTACTGGACACCCCAAGTAGCTCCAATTCCTAGAGACTCGATGCTAAACTAAACTTCTCCAATGGCACAAATGGCATGGGCTTCCTAAAGGCACCCCGAGTAGTTCCAATTACCAGGGACTCGATACTAGAAGAAGCTTCTCCAATGGCAGAAATGGCATGGGCTTCTCAAATGCCGTCAGCTTTGAGTGGGCAGATTACTACCCATTTTTGAGAGCGAAGGATTTAATCCCGAAAAATAAGCAATTAGACATGTTGTAGCTTATGTTTTGATGCTTTGTCCTTTTTTGTTCCAATGTCAACCATTTTTCTAGACTGCTAGTATTATAAAAAAATTATGGGCTACAAGACTGTGTTTGTTTTGGTCAATGGTATAATATGTATCAGATGAACAAGTTGTGTTACAATGTTATATTTGAACAGGCTCTGTTATCTTTCTCCTATATTAGATGCTTTAGTCCAAATTATAGGTGGAATGCTGTCAAATTTTTCTAATAGTCTTCTTCCTTAAATCATATCACACAGCAAAAACCAGTATGAGTAGGCAATAGAGAAAATAGTTGGCATAACAATTCCGTCAATTCGACAAATTTACTCGAACTATTTGCGTCTTTGCACACTTTTTTTGGAATCGAAAAATCAAATGTGAAGTAGTTCGATGGAGTTTGCAACAACAGGAGGCATAGCTTGAAGGTGTGCAACAAGGGACACATGGCTGATTACGGTATCATCTGAGAATTGTTTTGAGCTAATTAATAAAGTAAAAAAAAATCACTGACAAATCGCACCAACATGATGATTATTATTAGGATACAATGTGAAGGTTGTTCCATTTATACATCCAAAACTATTAAGGACTGCTTAAAATATATATTCCAAGAAAAACACATCATCCGTGCCAATAGATTTATGTTTTAGTTTCTACAACAATTTAAGAAAGACTGATGGGTTCACCACACAACTGCTCCACTTCACTCTCTAAAAGCCACAATAAATTTGTTTTAGTATGCCTATATACCCAAGCTCGACTACTTTTATCCCAATCGAACCTTGACGAACCACTGCAAGAAGAATAATGATCAAGGAACTGACTATAATGAAAAGAAAGAAAAGTAACTAGAAACGATTCAGTTCATAGCTAGAGATGGAGGGCATAGTATATAATGAAAGAGTTATCAACCATTCAACCTTTTAGGCTTATTCCCTATTGCAATGAATTTGATTTAAAAGAATAGCATAAAACTAAATATTTGCTACAAGTTGAACTAAACAATCATTCTGAAGGCTTGATATCACACCCCGAATTTCGACAGAATTTGGAAAAACAATATTTGTTCCCGACTCTTCGATTTTCGAGGTGTGATGCACTCTCAACTCCCAAAAAAACCCCATAATCAGTTTAGATACGCGAATAATTAAAAACCAATAAAAATTTCAATAAACAAAAGTCTCTTCATTACAAAAATTCACAAATAAGATTAGGTTACAAATCTCTTTTCAATAACTTTTTATTTAAAATTACAAATAAAAATACAAATAACATTGTCTCAACTGAAAATCTATTTCACCTCAAGGGAAAACAAAACCTATCTTGAAATGTGACGCTAACACAAACCATAAGCAGCAACCAACCTTCTTCAACACTAAACCTGTTAAGACTTATCAACTATGTTCATTTAATGAACACACCCAATAAGCAAACATGCAAATCGGGTCAGCATTATAAAAATGCTGGTGTGAGTAACTCTAAAATACAACATATACTTATACATATACATACACAATCCATAAGGCAGTTAGTTCCTCCAACCGAGGCGCCTTAACATCCAACGAATAATGCAACATCCTTAAGTACAATAATTAAGGCAGATAGTTCTTCCACTGAGGCGCCTTAGGTTCCCAACAATAATACAAAGGCATTTAGTTCCTCTACCGAGGTGCCTTAGGTTCTAACTAAACTAATAACCAGCCAAGCATATTCTATACTTACCGCATTTCATGCTCAATTACAGAGTGGGTCATCTCTGCATAAGTAATTAGTTTGACCCACCCTTCTGCAAAACTATATACAATCATCTATCTAAAGATATATCATTAACTAACATATTACCATAATTATATTATTTAAGGCTTTCTTTGTGTGTCCTTAAAATCACGTCGTATCTATGTCTTACCTCGTTTCCCTGGCTACCACAATTGCTACCCAACGCCGAATATGTACATCCACATGCCTCCCCTCACATAATGAACCTCTACGTGCGTAACTACCCTAAGCGGGATATCACATACCAGGTAACCCTCACACGAAAGTCATTATGTGAGTATTGCCACCATTCGGTATAAAAATATCGCGCTTCTCGTTCTAATTTTGCGAACGGAATAATCAAGTCACTATTCGGCTACGCCAGAAGGGCCATTCAGATTCACTGAAACGCCAGAAGGGCCAATTAAATTACTTATGCCCGAAGGGCCATTCATATTCACTGAAACGCCAGAAGGGCCAATCATATCACAAACGCCAATCACTAGGGCCAAATCACATGAGTTGTGGTAGCTAGGTTCTAGGATTTTCGTTACGTAATTTATTCAGGTGTCATATATTCCTGTCTCATAATAATTCTTGTTCTATCTCATGCCCGTATACTTAATTGTACTGAAGCTCAACGTTTCTCATTATAATACAATCCATATTATCACGTTCCAATACTAGTCATTGCACGATATCCAAGTATCTCTATATCAAATCTCGAAACTTATTATTTCACGTGTCAATCATATATTGCCACTACACCATATGGAATATCTCAAGCATTCATACATACTATAATTCATTTAAGTAGCAACTCATAATAGTAATCAATCATGTAATGCATTCATTCAATATATTTATGTGAACTCAATCCACCATCAAAACCCAATACTAAAGTCCATGAATATAAGTCCATGTGTAGTTTAATTCTCATAAAAATATATATATCTAAGTCTTATAAGAATTCCCCTCTTATTACGTGCCAGTATTTATATTCTTTACACACTACTCACGTCAAATCTTAATTAGATAATGACAAACAAAGTTATACAATTTTCGACAACATTTTATTAATACATTTGTCCATATTCTTAAATATGTGAAAATCTGGAAAAAGTCAACATTCCACAGTCAACGGTCAATGGTCAAACCCAATAGTCACCAATTCGGCATTCATCCAAACAGGTCCTAACGCAAACTCGAGGGTAAACACTTCAACCCATGGTCCTAATCCAACTAACCAAAATAAAGCCCAAAACTGGGGCCGAAACCAAGGCCCAAAAGTCTAAACCCTTAAAGACTCACTTTGACCCATTTTAAGTCAAATGGGTCGGCCCAGAATAAAAATAGAAACTGGCCCCAAACCAAAAAGAAATGAATTGGCCTAACACAACTTAAAATGAAATGGGCCCAACACAACTTAAAATGAAATGGCCCAACAACTTAAACTAGCTAAGACCCAAGGCCCAACCCCAACAGGTCGTCTTCTTTATCTTCCTCAGCTCACCGACTTCCTCCACCGCACCAGCTCGCGCACTGGCCACCCCTATCTCTCCCCTTCATCCCAGCAGTTGGACTCCCTGCGAAAACCCCTGCCACTTTAATACATACAAAACTCTAACCTATAAACTTCAAAAATCACTCCCCAACCAAGATCCGACCGCCATTAATGCCTCCTTCTAGCTTTCAATCAACACTCAAACCTCCTCACTACCCCCATTCATCAATCAACCAACCCACAATACAAAATAACAGTTCAAACTACAAAATCAACACCACCACAGTATCAACCTTGGATCCGACCTCCATTGTCGCATCCTTGAAGCTTTCAACCACACCCAAACTCCCCACTACCACCATTCATCAATCAACCAATCCACAATACAAAATAACAGGTAAAACTACAATATCAACACCACCACAGAAGAGTTCCACCAAAAATGTAGGACGGTTTCTTGCTGTTGGACTTGCGACACCATTGACGACTCCTTCCGAGTTCCAACAGTTAAATCCAGAGTTTCAAGGATTTAGTAAATAACTATACTACCATCTAACCTAACCAGTCCAAATATTTCACAGGAGGAGCAAAACAACAAAAATAGGAAAAGCAGAAAAACTGAGCGAGAACCAAAACTCTAACAGTAAAGCTTTGGTGAAATCGATTTAAAAATAATATAATTACTCACCGGTATTAAAAGCTCCACGAATCCCTCATAGTCCAAATCGTCTTGCTCTAACTCTCTAGCAATCAAGCCGCCTCCATTTTTATTTTATTTTTTTATCTAAAAACCTTATTCTCTGGAAAAATCTAAATATATATCTGGGTTTGAAACCAAAGCCCAACACAGACTCGGGCCCAGAAATCAGGCCCACATATCCCAAATCCAATCCAATAAATTTTAAATGAAAATAAATAAATAAATAAATAAATAGTATTTTAAATATAGGCGTTACACTTGATCATATCTTATTAGCTATGTTGCATGGACACACCATATTTAAAAATAATCCATGTCTGATACATATCCCGTAATGCGTAATGGGACACATACACACAAATAATGCGTGTCTCTAGTTTGTGAAAATTTTGTTAAAACCTCCTTAATCCCCTTCGAGAATGATTTCTATTTTACTGACATGGAGCTACACCTCAACTAAACAGAAGAAAACTTTAGATGAGGCGTCATACAGTGACGGACAAAAGGTCCAAATATGTCAGTAGGCATGTTTCTTTTAGTGATTCGAATTACCAAAACCAATGTATTGCATACTCACGGTAAATTACTGATAAAAGATAAGAAGATTATATCCATGAAAAGCAGTCAATTCTAAAAGTTCTAGTGTCTCAGCAATTATGAGTTGGTTTGGCTAAATTTCTATATGGCCCTAGAAACCATCCTTTAAGATATTTAGTACAATGTTGAGCACCATTGTCTCCGTGTCATTGATGCATAGCAAAATCACAAATTAACTTAATGCCTTCTGCAAGATGGAAGACATAATTTGACAGATGTGTAAGATCTCATGAGATTTTAGAATGTGAAATGAAGTATACCCCAAAACGACAATGAAATATAACCATGACTAACAATTTAGTTAAGACAAACAATCAATCCTACCACTTAACTTGTAACAGAAGTAAAGGCGAGTAAAATCTTCACGGGGATCATACACTTGCTAGGAGAGAATTGCATCTGTCTTTGGGCTTTAAGGAAGGCATGCTTCCTTAAACTTATTTTGGTTGACTCTTTGTTTTAACTTTTAAGGTAGAGTAAGTACTAGATAGAGCTACATGGCCTCTGGTGGAAAAAATAAAAAGCCCGTTAAGTGGTGGAGACACAAGCTTCTTTCCTTTTCAAGGTAGGATTGTCCCCTCCCCGGCCCCTTCAATCAAATACTAATAGAATTCTTTAAAGCAATATGGCATCTACAAAAGGCCTCATAAACGTCTTAAGGAGGTTGAAATGTGAAGCTTCCATAAGGAATTTTCTCTAGGTCTAGAAAAGGAAAAATGAAAATTTTCCAGTGTAAAGCATTCTGTAACACATAAATTGCATATTTAATACCTCACAGGGGACGATAACCAGAGCTGTCTATTTGGCGTTTGCTTGTTCAACACAAAGGTGCCCAAGTTCCCAAGCTTGAGAAAATCAATGCTTTATATTTACACTTTAAAGTTAGCTTAAAGTGTAAATATAAAGCTTAAAATCAATGCTTTATATTTGCACTTTAAAGCAATTGCAATCCAAAAACAATTGTCCTCACTCCATAATCTATGTTGAAACCATCAACTTGACTGCAATCACCATATTCCTAAACAAAATTTCAACAAAACAACAAAGAAAAAATAAATAAATGAACAGAAAAGCATAAAGTTGTATATCACAATATTAAGGGGCTTGATACAGATGAAAATTTTGTAAATCTCCTTATATGAACTATGAATAATTCAATCTAACAACAACCCCCAGAGTATGTTGATATAAATTTCACACAAAGCAGTGTCCTTACAGAATCTAGTTTTATTTTACAAACAACAATTGGTGCTTTCGATTAGTTAATTTTCTCTTTCGGAGAAATATGTTTAGCAGGCGAAAATTTGATAAATTTCACAAACTCTGTTTTCAAGATAAATAAATACAAGTTAAAAACATACTTTCTATTTTATTAAGCAAATAATAAAGAGACCATAAATTTCGTAAAATATCTACCTCAAATTTCTCTTGAAGATCATGGATTGTAGAATCAAGGAGTGACTCTCAAGGACAAAAATGCCAAAAAAAGTAACTCTCAAGGACACCTTTTTATTTTTGTAACTCTCAAGAACCGGGTAGATGAAAGTTAAAGTATACCCTTGACGCGAAATAAAAAACGGATCGGGTAGATGAAATGTCAAGTATACCCCTGACGCGAAATAATTAAGGCCCAGCCCAGACGAAACGACCTGGTGTATTTAGTATGAACATTGAATGTTCATAGTCTTTGGGTATGAACATTGATTGGGTATGAACATTCAATGTTCATAGTCCTTTGGGTATGAACATTCAATGTTCACAATCCTTGGGTATGAATATTGATTGGGTATGAACATTCGATGTTCATAGTCCTTGGATATGAACATTCAATGTTCACAGTCCTTGGGTATGAATATTGATTGGGTATGAACAATGTTCATAGTCTTTTAGGTATGAACATTCGATGTTCATAGTCATTGGATATGAACATTCAATGTTCATAGTCCTTGGGTATGAACATTGATTGGGTATGAACATTCAATGTTCATAATCCTTTGGGTATGAACATTCGATGTTCATAGTCCTTGGTCCTTTGGGTATGAACATTGATTGGGTATGAACATTGAATGTTCATAGTCCTTTTGGTATGAACATTCAATGTTCATAGTCACATTCAATGTTCATAGTCCTTTGGGTATGAACATTCAATGTTCATACATCAATATATTGTATAAGGAACATTCACCTATTTGGATATGAACAATCATTGTTTATACACTAGCAGAAGGTATGAACACTCATTGTTCATAGTAAAATGACAGAAAGGGTAAAATTAGAAAATATTTATTTTAAATCCGGGCCATTTGTCCTTGAGGGTTATTTTCACGAAAGGGTATAACTGACATTTAAAAAAAGTAAAATGGCCGGGCCAACTTATTTTGTCCTTGAGGGTTAAAAAATTTGAAATCGTGGATTCGTGAGTTACTAATTGCTAGAATTTGTCCTTGTGAGTTACTCACCAAAAACCGTGTCCTCTAGACTTCATTTTCTCCAAAATTGGGTGTTAGGCCCAATTTCTTGTTGTAGAATCAACTAACTTATGGTACTCATCCTCCTCCAAAAGAGACCTACAATTCCACCATAAACCCTTTTAGAGTCATAACAAATTCAAAGAAAATAAACACTGATTGAGATAAGTATTACGCACTGATAATCAATTGATGCAGGTACTTGAGCTTCATCAAGATTTAGAGGACGAGAACAAAAAGACACTCTAGAAGTGATTGTAGGAGAAAAGAAAGAATGTTGAGACGTTTTGAGTGGTTTTAGAAGAGATTGTGAAGAAGAAGATATCAAATAAGATAGTACAGATGTAGATTTCAGTATTGTTATCTTACTCAATAGACATCTTGAAGAAGATAAAAACATCTTGCTCAACAGACGCTTTGAGTGTTTGTTTTCCGTTGAATTTCTCTCTTATATTTGAGTTTCTGCTTTTGTAAGTACTCACGTGAGAGAGTATAGCCACGTCAGCCAGTCACTAAAAAGGGCTTCATTCCCTGTCTCCCTAGAATTATTGTTGTGTGATACTGGATTCTGGTCTTTCATTGGGTTTCAGTTGTGTTGTTCTCTGAATTGCAATTCACGTGGTAATTGTTTTACTTATCAGGTTTCTTGTAGTCTATCTAAATTAATTTTTATTCCCTTTGATTTCTACAATTGTTTTATTCTGCGTTTCATTGTTTAATGGTACTAAACCAGTGATTACTTTTTCGTTCATTATAAATAATTGTAGTTTCATTGCATGCTTATTAATTTCTTTCACCAGTCACTACTACTTTTAACTTATCATACCTATTTACATAATTGCCAATGATGATTGGTATAGAATAAACTAAATACATAAAGTTAAATTGCAGAAACACTTCATTAATTGAATCTCTACAAGCATTTCTATTTAAAGCATACCCTCATCAGCAAAGAAGAAGTTCACTGTAAAATAATTGTCGTAGTTCTTTGTGCAAACCATAAACTTGTAATATTTGTTCTCTTCATTCACTTTTCTCATTCTTAATTCACACGCTTTTTTTCTTTCCTTCTTCCACACATACATGCAAACCATACATTGTAAGATTGTATTTATATTTTTCTTTTGCTAAATAATTATTGGGTTTACATTTCTATTCAAATTGTTGGCTATGCTATAGGGTTGTAGACAACTAGGAAGGAAACTGTTAGAAAAATGATTTGCTTAAATCCATTTGAGATATGAATGAGTAATTTGTCTCCCAAATTATCCCATATTGATATGAAATGGGTTTCTAAAAAGAAACAGTACGTAAAGTGAGAAAAACATTTTCGAAATGGTGCACTGGTTCAAAATAGTGCATTATGCGAAAAGGTGCGACCTTTCGAAATGTGCACTGGTTCGAAATAGTGCATCATGCCAAAAAGGTGTGACCTTTCGAAATAGGCACTGGTTTGAAACAGTGTTTTATACCAAAATGGTGTGTCTTTTCGAAACATGTGACTTTTCAAAGAGTTGTTTACTTTTTCCCAAGAGTCACTGTATTGTTTCGAAGAGGCACCACTCACCTATAAATAGTGGATGAATTTGGAGAGAAAGACACACCAGATCACACAGAGTTCTGATCTTTCTCTTCTCCCCTTGTTCTTAATCAAATACTATGTTGTATTCACTGATTCTATAGAATTAAAGTGCTAGCTTTCTATAAAAGGAAATCCATTCTATCTTGGGAGACAGTTTCCCATCAACCTTCAAGCACTGTGAGGGAGAAAATCTGTCTTAAGGATATAGTGTATCTACACTAAGCTCGGATTTAATTAAGAAGTACAAGACACTTACAAGACAAAAGATTTGTATAGTTTGGTAATTGGTAAAGAGTAAGTACAATTAAATTGTATATTCCTAACAGAAACTTCACTATTATATGACTATTAAATTTGTTTTCTAAATCTTTACTTTGGTACAAAAAAGTTGTTTGATATAGTTTTCTCCCTGGAGTATTATAGTTTCACATATCTGTCATGATGGCTGCTTATCTGAACTTTTGAGGGTTTAAGTTCTTATTGAGATGAATGGGATGCTGATGATCAGCCAAAATGAATCTTTTACTTTATTCGGGTTTCTTATTTTGTTTCCATTACTCATACTGTTATTGGTGGAAATGTAATCAAATTTGGGTTTTCACTATATGTTGTTTGTTTTTATTTGGATTTAACTAATTGCTTCTGTAGGTTTTTTTTTTAGAAGATTGTGTATGTTTACCCTAAACCCAATGCAGTGCAGTATTCTAGTCAGTTTCAAGACTGACAATACCAACGAGGCGTTACCAGATATTCAAGAGAGCAAAAAATTTGAACCCTTGTTTCTTTGCGATTGGGTCTTTACCAGTTATGTTCAACGATAAATATCAGTAGGTCTAAATATGCGGAAGAAGAAGTGAACAGATGCCAAATTCAACAATTGTACCCAATTTTCAAATCAGTTTCAATCAGAACCCTAATCCATGAGCTTCCGGAGACCTTTGTTCATCACCTTCGGATGATTCTGGACACTTCATGCTTCCCCAATCCATCTCTAGTGAAGATGCCTTACCTAGGAGAATCCACAATCCTGAAGAAGAAGAGGATTTCCAAGTCACTAAAGGGTCTGAAGAACAACCTCCTTCACCACCAAGTTTCCCAGAATTTGAGCTAGGCATCAAGGAGTCTATCCTGGTGGCGCTAGATTCCCTAAGCTAAATTGGAGTACCCCAAAGGATTCTGCTTGGATTAGTACAACTGGAAACCTTAAATGCACCTCCTTCAGTGAAATCACACCCTTGTACGATCCTCAATATCATTGGTTCATGGTCTTTGACATGCCTATGAATCTTGCACTGATAGGACTCCATCTAGACCTCCAACATTTTTCTTGCCCTTCGAAAGTGGTACTCATCTTTCCATGCTGAAATAGAATTTCGTTGTTTTGTTCGAAATCAACATCTTATTGTCGTCTCCCAGCTAGAGATCACTGAATTTTACCCTGTTCTTCTGGAGAAAAAATGTTATCTTGAAATTATTAGAATGGACAAAATCTGTGTAGCTTAATATTGCCTAACGAATATGATATACGCTTAGATTGTTGAAAATTGTTAGTTACATTGAAGTACTTTAAAGTATTGATCCATTTCTCGTGGTCTTTTGAAAGATGGACAATATTTGAGGAATTGGGTAGTTACACATTTACACATACTCCACTTAGCGTTATGCACTTCAACATTTATGCCTATTCTTGGCAAGCTGACTGTAGTGGCCAAATATCGTACTAACCGATATTTCAACCGGTAATTTTGTTTATAAACTGAGATATTGACATGACTCTTTTAATTGTATGAGAGAGAGAGAGAGATAGAGAGAGAGGAGAGTCTATTTTTTTTTCAAACTTTTTCTTGTAATCGGAGAGAAACGAAATCACTTTTGTAACTCCATTAGAGATTATCAATAAAGCTTCATTTTTTAGTTATCCCATTAATCAATCATTACACTTGGGCTTACTTTATGTCAAAACGACCGGTTCGGAATCAGCTTTTCAATGGACCCGGCCTTGCCCCAAATAGAATTGTAAAAGTGGATGAAAATGGTACTGAAGTAATTTCTAGCAGCTGTGGTCTCTTTAGACTTAACCTAATGGACGTAGAGGCCCAAAGTCCCCCTTTTTGGCCTCTAATGTTGTTATTTCTTAGAGCTTTACATTCATAACTGTAATGGTCTTGCATGCCACAATTGTAACACAAATCATCACTTGTATCTCTAGGTTCCTGTTCAATATCATCAAGGCTATGAGATTTCCATCCCCCCTTTTATGTTTTAACCGATGTCAGCCTTTGTATGAATTCATTCCTTTACTATTTGTGATCAATGAAGACTCTGAAGTGGAGGCACTATCCGACTGTCTTAGAATTTCTTCAGTTAGTATCATACTAACAATTTTCAAAAAAAAATCGCCCTAAGTCCTCTTAAATTTTAATTTCGCCCTAAGTCCAAAAACACGGGCTAATGTCAGCATGTAAATTTAAAATTTTCATTTGTAAAATACTATGTAAATTTATATTTTCATATGATACCTAATATAGTAGGTAATATCTGGGTCTTTTGGAAGGAAGGTTTGAATATAAACCTTATTGGCTTATCTCACCAGCAGATCACAGTCAAGGTGGGGAATTCTATTATGTCTTTCGTGCATGCTAGTTGTGTTTATGGCATTCAAAAAGAACTTTGGGATGAGTTGTCTATTCTAGAAAGTGGTTGTGCAGCATGGGCTATTGTAGGGGATTTTAACATTGTTACTTCCTCCACAGAAAGAAAGGGTGGCAGCATCCCTTGTCTTGCAGCAGTTATAGAGTTTAATAGTTTCATTCATTCCAATGCTCTTGTTGACTCTACCACTATGGGCTTCAAATATTCATGGTGCAATAAAAGAAGAGGGGCCCAAAGAATGTATCAAAAGATTGACATAATTCTTATAAATCAGCAGTGGATTGACTCTAGTGCAAGTTGGAAAAGTAGAATTATGAAGAGAAAACTCTCGGATCACAGTCCAATTGTGGGGTGGAACACAAAGATACCTAAACCAACTAATATTCCTTTCAAATTCAAAAGAGCTTGGATTCTCCATGCTAACTTGAAGGAAGTCATTGAGAAGAGTTGGCCTGAGCCCTTGTTTGATGTTCCTATAAGGAAGGTCACAAAGAAACTTAAAAGGCTCAAGATGGTATTGAAAGATTGGAACTATAAAATCTATGGTAACTTCAATCAACACATCAAACAGATTGATAATGACTAGGAACTTATTCTTAAAGACCAAGAGTTGTATCCTTTCGATCCTGAGTTACATAAGCTTGAGCAAGACAAAGCCACCGAACTAGAAGAAGTTATGAAAGTGCAAGCAATGATGGCAAAGGAAAAGGCAAGAGTTTCATAAGCTATTGAAGGGGACCAAAACACTACCTATTTTCATGCAACCACAAAAATTAGATTGTCAAGATCTCAAATTATGGAGTTTAAAAATGTTGATGGTACTCTACTCAAACAACAAGATCAGATCAAAGATTACTTGGTCATGGCATATGAAGAGAAATACAAGCACCATGAAGTGACTATGGACCAGAATCTTCTTAATCTTATTCCTCGATTGGTCTCAGCTAATAATGGTAACGCTTACCTCACAGTTATTCCTTCAAGAGAGGAAGTGAAGGATGCAGTCTTTGTTATGGATGCATATAGCACCCCGGGCCCTGATGGATTCCAAGGCATATTCTATCATACTTTCTAGAGTATTATTGGTCTCGATGTGAGCTCAGCTATCATATCTTTCTTTAGAGACAATGTTCTTCCTCAAGGTATGAACTCTAGCTTCCTTGTCTTAGTTCCTAAAATTGAAAATGCTAGCAATATAAACCAGTTTAGGCTTATTTGTCTTAGCAATTTTCTTTTCAAGATTATCACTAAAATTCTTTCCTTGAGAATCAAATATATTGTACACCACATTATTAGTAGGGAACAACTTGCTTTTATCCAAGAAGGACAGGGACAACTGGCATAGCTCTTGCTTCTGAGATGATGAATGAGCTAGACACAAAGACTATAGGAGGCAATGTGGGAATCAAACTAGACATCACACAGCCTTTTGATTCTCTCAATTGGGAATTCTTGTTAGAAGTGCTATCGAGATTTGGTTTTAACTAGGTGTGGTGCTCTTGGATCTTGACGCTCCTCAAGAGTGCAAGAATTTCTATTACGATCAATGGAGGTTCGTGTGGTTTCTTTGGTGCTGGTAGAGGGCTCAAGCAAGGGGATCCACTATCTCATATTCTTTTTGATATAGCAGAGGATGTTTTTAGTAGAGGACTCAACTAGCTTTACAATTTGGGTAAGATAAAACATATGGCAGCCATTGGCAACTATCCGAGTCCCACTCATATTCTTTTTACTGATGACATTTTTGTCTTTGCAAATGGAGACATTAGGGGTCTCAAATTCCTAGAGAAGTTTCTTACTTCTTATCAACATTCAGCAGGCCAATTCTTCAATGCCTCAAAGAGTAAACTTTTTCTTGGGGCTAGACAGAAGCAAAGAAACAAAGAATAGGAGAACTCTTCGGTTTCCAAGAGGGTCGACTGCCAGAAAGATACCTTAGAGCTCCTATTTTCAAGGGAAAAGTAACTAGAGCTCATTTGCAAGTTCTAGTGGATAGAGTCAAACAAAGAGCTAGTGGGTGGGCTGGGAAAATGCTTTCCTTTCAAGGTAGAGTATTGCTTGCTAACTCGATACTCAATAGCCTACCTATTTACAATATGGCAGTATACAAATGGCGATCCAAATGTATTAGAGAATGTGAAGCAGCCATAAGAAATTTTGTATGGTCAGGTGATCCAACTGTTCGAAAGGGTATTACATTGAAGTGGGAAAATGTTTGCAAGCCCCTAGATGAAGGGGGGTTGGGTCTTAGGAAACTAAGAGAACTCAATCTAGCTCTTCTCATGAAGCTTTCTTGGTCCCTCTTTACTAAGAAAACTGAGTGGAGCAAATTTATGCTGAGCAAGTTCACTATGAAGAGTGGGCAGTGGATCACTTACTACAAGAAGTCCTCGGTGTAGCCTAGGCTGAGATGGGCGCTTCAAGAAATGGCTCCACATATGGGCTAGATTGTAGGAAAACGTACTGACATAAACCTTTGGCAAGATGCTTGGGCCGGTAATGCAATTGCAGAATTTGTCCAAGGCATTAACTGGAAGGAATTCAGAGCTAAAGTGTCGGACATCATAGTTGATAACAATTGGGTCATTCCATCCCCAGTAGCTGCAGTGCTTAACAGAACTGGCATTGATGTTAACTCATTGTTGCCACCTTCCAAAGATGAGCATGACAAAAGAATCTGGAAGCCGGCCAAAGATGGAATCTTCTCTGTCAAAGATACATTCAAAGCAGTTAGGAAAAAAGAAACAAAGGTGAGTTGGCATAAGTGGATTTGGTGCAAACACATACATCCTAGGGCTGCTGATTTGGCTTGGAAATTGGTTCAGAGAGCGGTGCCCACTGATGAGAAAGTTAAAAGGAAGGGCATTCCTCTAGCTTCTAGGTGCAGAATATGTAACAAAGAGGAGGAGAGTGTCTCACATATGCTATGGGAATGTGATATTGTAAGAGAGTTGTGTGGTCTTGGCTGGCTGAACTTTTTAAGGTCTCACTTCCTATTTTGGACCTTCAGAATGTCATGAAAGCAGCGAGAGTTCATAGCCCTATTAGGAATGAGCTTTGGAACGCAGGAGCAGTACAACTAATGACTCAAATTTGGAAAACAAGGAACAAAATCCTCTTTGAGGACATGAAGCTAAACTTAATGCACCTGAAATCAGATGTAATTAAAGGAGTCAAAGTTTCTGGTCTTATTGCTAGAGGGACATTGTTCAACACTGTCGATGATCTGATTATATTGCACTCTTCAACATACGGGGGAGAGCAAGAACTTCGGGTAGAATCAGAGAAGTTTCATGGGTTCCACCACTACCAGGTACAATCAAAGCTAACACTGATGGCTCTGCATTAGGAAATCTTGGGATTGGAGATGCGGGTGTTATATTCAAATATCATAATTCAATTTTTTTGGTGGTTCTTGCACATGGAATGGGAGTCACCTCAAACTATGTGGCTGAATGTACAGCAATTGTTCTAACAATGGAACGAGCTGTAGAAAACAACTGGAGGAGGCTATGGTTGGAAAGTGACTCGATGCCAGCAGTTCTCTCTTTCAGAAAAGGCTCCATTCCATGGACCTTAACAACAAGATGGAAGAGGCAACTCAAAAACTCGATCATTGGTGCATCTCACATACATTGCGAGAGGCCAATTTTGGTGCGGATGCGGCCGCAAAGAAGGGAGCTACTATGATTATGGGAGAAACAATTTGGAGCACAAGTAGACCCCTATTCATTACCAGTATAGAATGTCCTCACAGGACCTACTATATATTTGAATAGGATATCTGTGTTGTTTATAGTCTTAAGTTTAACCTATACTCTCGATGTAACATTTTTTTATTATTACTAATAATATCCCTACTTGTGTGCAAAAAAAATTATATTTTCATATGAAAATTTAATTTTACATATGTAAATTTAAATTTGCATAGGTAAAGAAAAACTAGGTAAATTTAAAATTGTCATATATAAATTTGAATTTACATATGATGATGTTAACCCGGTTTGTCCTTGAGCCAAAATTATTAATGAAAATGTGTCATTGAGCCGAAATTATAAGTAAAAAAATGATGACATGATGACATCCTAGTTTTGGAGTCATGGTGAAATTAAAATTGAAGTGGACTTATATGGTGAAATTATTATTAGGTTTTGTCCTTGGCCCGTAATTTATGGTTAACTTATATGCTTTTAAATAAATTTTCACATTTATGAGTTAAGTTAGTAAACCCCGTCGGCAACTTCTTCTCCAGAGCCCGGCCTCTAATTAAGGGGATTAGGTGATGTGTTTAATTACTTTAATACAATTAAATTTCTCCATGTGGCATGATGTTTTAAATATTGTGCTTCAGAAGTGGGCTTAATCCCCAAGACTCATTAACCGACAAAAAAAAAATGGAAAAATAAAAGAAATTCTTCGTTACTGGTGTGCCTATAGCACTACATCCCTACCATAGAATTTTTTAGTAGTCACCAAAATGATATGAAGTTTTCTTTCTTTTGCCAGGCAACAAGTGATTGGGTGGCTACTTATAAGATTCATATAGGAAGAATATTTTCCATCCGAGACGGATCGGAACCACTAAAAGTTTTGTGAAAGTCAGCATGGATGGAGCTCCTCAAGGTCTCAAACTAACTCTCTAGCAATGGGTTACCTAAAGACATTAAAAAACATGTCTATAACTATAGTGGTAGGGTCTGTGATATAAAGGATCATGGGTAATATTGGCCCGATGCAAGATGTGGTAGTGGAAGCCGGGGTGTAGAGGATCAACAATATGATGGGCCCGAGGCAAGATATGCGGAGAACTCGCGAGTATAAGATCGGTCCGCGGTCCTGTAGGTACGCGGTAGAAACCCTACACGTGGAAGAAGTGAGAGTGAGGGATGGAGGGATAGGTGGACGACTAAGATGGAAAACAAGGGGGTAAAAAGAGAACAGTGAGAGAGAGAGAGAAGAAGGGACTTTTGGCCATACTAGAGAGAGGCGAGACCTAAGAGAGAAAGGAGAGAAGAGTGTTAAGCATTAGAGTTACAACATTTGGCTCCTTCTGTGGGGAGAGAGAGAGAGAGCAAAGCAACATACAGATGACGACAGTGGTGAAGAGAGGGGCTGGAAGGCCGAAAAAGGTGGTGGTGCAAGAGCCAGAAGTGGAGGTGGTGAGTAATGGAGGAGGAAACCGAGCAGAGGAGACAGACGCAAGTTCGGCATCGGAAGAAACATGGCTCATGGAAGAGATCGTGAGGCTAAGGGAAGAGAATGACGCATTCAGAAGAGAAAGAGAAAGGACGGAGGAAGGACCGGGAGAGGAAGCAAGTGGGGAGTCTGATAATAAAGAAGTCATGTCAGACCTCGTTGAAAACCCAGTAACCAGCCTTACGATGGAGCAAGTTCAAGAAATGATAAACAAGGACCGAGAGGCGAACCTTCAACAGGTGAAAATGCAAGGTGGAGTGGCCAGCCAATGGTGGCGAGTCTGAACTGTAACCCATTAGTAGACAATATATGGGCTTCAGAGGTTCTAAAGTGCTTTAATCAGCCCCGATTCAAAAGATATGATGACAAGGGGGACCTAGCAAATCACATTCATCATTTTTGATAACAGATGCCTCTTTGGCAAGAGGCTCAGTATGTGGGTTGCGGTGTATGATATTCCCGGCTAGTCTCAAGGGAAGGGCTTCGGATTGGTACTACAGGTTGCCATCTAGGAGCATACATAGTTTTCAAGAATTAGAATAGGCATTCATAGATCATTTTATACATCAGAAAAGGAGGTTGGTTGACATCGCGACATTGTTCAACGTTAGGCAAAGATCCACGAAATCAGTGAGGGATTATCTGTGCCGATTCAAGGCAGAGACGTTGAAGGTGGAAAACATAGATGAAAGGACCGCGGTAATAGCATTTGAAAGAGGTCTGCAAACTGGAACGGGAGTGCATCATTCCATAGTAAAAAATGAGATCGCGACCCTACACGAGTTATATCCTCGGGTGGAAAAATACATAAGGTATAAGGACACAATGCAGAAAGATTCCAGAAGGTCAGGGAAGGCGGTACTATCTTTAGAAAAATAGGGGGATTATCAGAAAATGGAGGCATTCGATAGAGGGAATGGTGGGTACCGCGGATACTCATCACGACCAGAAAAGAGTAGGGAGGGTAGGGGTGGGAATTTGGCCCTAACGACCCTAACCCGGCCCTGACCGACCCAACCCTAAGCCCTATAAAGCCCTCACAATGAAAGCCCTCACAGAGTTTAGGGCAGGGCCGGCCCGGCCCTAATACCTTCTAAGACAAGGCTAGGGCTAAGGTTCTGAAAAATAGGCCTGACCCTAATTCAGCCCTAATTAGCCCTAGTTATACTTTGACCACTATAAATATACATACCATAATTGTCCAACTATTTGTTAAATATTTACAATTAAAATAATATTGCCCTTTGTAATTTATCACTTACAGGGGGGGTATTTCCAATAACTTGTGATATATAACAAAAACTTATCTAACTAAACCTAATTGTTTCTATCTCTTGGAACTCCCAATCTAACTTAGCAGGCTCGAATTAAATCTACTCTCTCACTCTCTCAAAAATGTATCTCTCTAACCATTGTAATGATCAAAGGAAAAGGTATCTCTCTCACCATTACGAACAATGAGCACCATTGTAATGAGCACCATTACAATGAGCCTAATAAAAAATAAAATTTTATTCATCAAATCTCCTGATCCCTTCTACTCTACTCTCTCACTCTCTCAAAAAGGTTTCTCTCACTTATTTCCCACTTACTTCTACACATAAACCAAAAAACAAAAAACAACCTTTGTCATTTGTTATGTGTTATGGTATTGGTGATTGATTATTATGCTATTTCATTTGTGTACAGGTTTCAGTAGTATTTCTTCCCTTGTGATATACGTGTTGCACGTTGTCGAGGTTTGTTGGTTTCTGATTTTACTCAAATTTTTGTTCATTGATTTGTCATGGATGTTAATGTTGATAATATGGGTATCGATGTTGATATGGGTGTTGCTGAGGAACCAAATGTTGAACCTGTGGTTCAAATTCCACCTAAATTATCTACTAGGAAGACGTCAATTGTTTGGAAACAATTTGACCAAGTTTCCGAGAAAGACAAGGACAGGGTTGTGATTAAAAAACCTGATGGGAAAGCTTTAATGAAAGTCGTTTGCAAAATTTGTAGTTCAAAACTGGTTTTTGGGGGTTCTAGTGGGTCAACCCACCTTAAGAGACATATGATCCGGTGTGTGAAGTTTAATCGAGAGCGTGTTGGGGACGTAGACCATAGTAGGCGAAATCCGGTGGGATTTATTGTTTTACCTTTAATCAAGAAAGAGCTCGGAAAGAAACTGTTAGGTACATCATTCGTGAAGAATTGCCTTTCAATAAAGTTGACAAACCTACTTTTAAAAGGTATATCTTTGAAGGCATTTTGGCCCTCAGTTCAAGCCTATTAGTCGTAAAACCTTAAGAGTCGATATGTTTGAAATGTTTTCAAAAGGAAAAGATGATCTAAAAGAGCTTTTGAAAAATATCCCTGGTAAGGTCTGTTTCACATCTGATATGTGGACTTCAAATCAGGTTTTAGGGTATGTGTGTCTTATTGCCCATTTTATTACTGAAGACTGGAAGTTACACAAGAGAATTATTAGTTTCTCTATGCTGCCTTCACCTCATACGGGTAAAGCAATCGGTGATGCCATCTATACTAACTTGTTAGCATGGAATCTATGTGACAAGATAGGGACTATAACATTGGATAATGCTTCCAATAATGATTTTGTGTGTCTAGACTGTGAAGTTCACTTTTTAGAAATGATAAGGTGGGTAGAGAGTTGTTCCATCAACGCTGCTGTGCACATATTTTAAACCTGTTAGTGAAAGACGGATAGAAATTTGTTGAGAGCTCTCTTCATAATATAAGAGAAAGTGTGAGACATGCCAAGTCTTCTCAATCGAAGCTTGAGAAGTTTTTCGATGCTTGTGAAAGTTCCAACATGAAAAAACGAAGGTTGCCCATTGATATTCAAACAAGATGGAATTCGACTTACCTCATGTTGTTAGCTGCTGCACCATACAAGGGTGCATTCGAACTGTTTTTTTATGATTCAGATTTTGTGAATATACCTTCTGATGCTGATTGGCATAACGCAGTTGTCATTCGAGACTTTTTGAAACCATTTTATGAGTCAACTAAGCTGTTTTTCGGGATGAAATATGTTACCTCTAGTGTTTTTGTTTTGGTGACTAAGATTGCAATGCTTTTGAAAAGGTATGAACATGAACCTAGCTTTAGGTATCTGTGTGAAAGCATAAAATTGAAGTATGACAAATATTGGAAGGACATTCCAAAGGTTCTTGGCTTAGCTTCTTGCATGGACCCTCGTTATAAGCTCACAGTCTTAGAGTTGTGCTTGGACCTTAATTATGACTATGTTGCCCCCCACATTGCGGGCTAATCCTATTCCTAAAGAGAATCCAAAACTGAAAGATTATAGAGTTACGTTATATGAACTCTTTGAGGAGTATTCTCAAAAGATGAATCAAGATGGGAGTGTTGTGGATCAAGCAACTACCGGGTTCATTGGAGATGATAACATGGTCTTTGCCTTGTTATCAAAGCGTAGGAGTTAGGTTGTTAAAACATGCAAATCTGATTTGCATCGTTACTTAGACCAACCGACTATCGTTGATTCTAGCAAATCATTTGATGTTCTAGAATGTTGGAAGACCCAAGGAACTGCGTATCCTATTCTTGCTGCAATGGCACGTGATTTATTAACTATACCAGTATCTACTGTACCGTCTGAATCAGCATTTAGTGCAAGTGAACGTGTCGTGAGCAAATGTCGAAGTTCTTTGTTACCTGAAACAGTTGAGGCGTTAATTTGTTTAAAAGACTGGTTTCAAGCTGAGGAAGGGTTACAAGATGAAAATTTGGAAGACTTCGAGGCACACATGTTAATGGAAGATCAGGACCTGTAATTTTGTATATGCAGCGATCCTTTTTTGCGTAGGAGAATCTTTTGGACTTGGAACTTATTTATTTTGTAGCTATCTCACAAGGTTCTCCCACTTTTTGTGACTCTGTTTTGGCAGTGGAGGAATTATGAAGATTCACTTCCTTGATATTATTTTGGAGGTGAGCAATACTCTACTGATTAATTGTTTATAACTTGTAAGAATTTCTGTTTACTTTATTCATGATTCATCTCATTTAATTCTTATATTCTTTATGTTATAGAATCTAGTAATAATCTCATTTTCTGCTTTTCTTCTTATTATATGTTAATTTATGTTTTCTTATAACTGTTGCAGGTACTTTCTTTCACTTGGCCATGTTGCTTCTTTGTTTCCTAGAATGTTTTGTACAGAGTTAGTTTCTTCATTTTCTGAAATTTTCACTGCTGCAACTCTTCGCTCAATCAATGGTGTCTTGGCTGTCATCTGTAGCCTTCTTGTATATGAGATTCTCACCCTGTCAAGACCATAGTGCGTGCTATGTACCTTGCTTGTCTGAAACAACATTTTCAGCTTAGTGCACTGGTAAAGTGGTAAATGCAACATTCTTTATTCCCTCGGAAACATGGATAATATATACTTGTTTCATTTGTGAAGGATTAAGAACTTTCTATATAAAAAAAATCAAGTTCCTTCTTGTTATGCAGAAGCATGGTTATATTGGGGAGTTTGAGTATGTCAATGATCATAGATCTGGAAAGATTGTGGTTGAACTCAATGGGCGACTTAACAAGTGTGGAGTCATTAGTCCTCGTTTTGATGTTGGCGTTAAAGACATCGAGCCCTGGACTGCAAGGTTGCTTCCATCTAGACAGGTTAGTCTGATCCTCTTGTTTAGTCCTTTAGTTTTGAATGAAGTTACATGTGCTGCTTCCATCTAGAGTCTAGACAAATTACAGTGACAGAATGCTCTAGATCATGTTGTATGTGAAGCATCCAAAATTGTTTCTGTTGGACACTGCAGTTTGGATATATTATGACAACTTATCTTTGGCATCATGGATCATGAAGAGGCGAGGAAGGAAGAATGTTGGTGGTAAAGTACCTAGATTCTTTTACTAGGTGGAGTCGCCGAGTTTTGTTCGGATTGGTATTCTTTGTTGGAAAAGATCTTGGAGTTTTGTGGAACAAGTTACTTTTCGGTTTATGTTTTTTGATTCGAACTTTTATTTTTAAGAAAAAAAGAACTTTCTATATAATATCCTAAAAGCATCAAAGATGGATGGTATACTTAATTAATTTTTTCCTGAGTTGTCTTGCAATCAAGTGCTAAAGTTTCTTTACAGGAAAATTATGGTATGCCATTCTATTTCATATACGAAGTGAGAAGAATTGAGGGCCTTCCAGTTTGATTGCCAAAAAGATTGTCATGGCCTTGGAAGACATTAAGGTGCTGTCAAGTTCACACTGGCAGTCTTCCTCTCTGTGAACTAACATTCGATTATTTTCTATAACATATATACTTAATTAATTTTGATTATTTTCTATAATGTATATTATCCTAGTTCATTAAGGGGATCTTAAGTCTCTATTGTATTAACAGTCAGCGAATTTTCCTTTAGCAGGCTTTCTTTTTGTCTTTGCATAGTGAAGTAGGTCATCTATTTACTTAGACCAACAGACTGGAATCTAATAACATTTTGTAACTATCAATGAAGATAAAAATTATCTTTGGATGGATATAGAATTATAGATTGTAACATTTTATATTGTGGATGTATATTTTAAATTGTTGAACTTATCCGGGATTATTACTAGATTGGTGGGAATTTGAGTTTGTAGATTTATGTACATTTTTGTAATATAAATGAGTTTTTAAATTGATGCAATAAAAAGAAGAAAATATATAGGCCCGGCCCTAAAGCCTTTAAAGAGGGCTTAGGGTAGGGTCAGGGCTTGAGATTTAGACTTATGACCCGGCCCGGCCCTAATATATAAAGGGCTTTAAATATTTAGGGCCGGGCTAGCCCGGCCCATTGCCCACCCCTAGGGAGGGGGTGAGGAGAGAGAATAGGGAGAGAAAGTCGTACCGCGAACTGGAACAAACTCCACTACATAGGCCATTGAGTGAGATCTTGCATTTGATCAAAAATATTCAGGGATATGAAGGACCTCAAAGCAAACCGATAGAGATGCCGAACAAGCCATATTGTGCGTATCACCAGGTACAAAATCATGAGACTAATGAATGTTATGCATTGAAATGGTTGATTCATAGGCTAGTAGAAAAGGGAAGGATGAGAGAGTTTGTGGTGGATGCCTGGACTAAGGAGCAAGAATCGGCTTAGGGTAGGATACTAGGAACAATTAACGTGATTTTCAGTGGGGAGGTTCTGTAACGCCCGTATTTAAAATACGTAATTATTTATTAATTTATTTATTTATTTATTTATTTATTTAAAATTGGTTGGATTGAATTTGGGATAGGTGGGTCTGGTTTCTGGGCCCGAGTCTGTGTTGGGCTTGGGTTTCAAACCCGAGTATATATTCGTATTGTTATGGAGAATAGGGTTCTTAGATAAATAATATAATAAAAATGGAGGCAGAGATAGAAACGTGTTTGCTTGAGCGTTGGAGCGCGACGATTCGGACGATGAGGGTTTCGTCGAGTGAAGTTTTATTACAGGTGAGTAATTATATTTTTACTCTATTTCACAAAAGCTTTATTGTCAGAGTTTTGTTCGCACTTAGTTTTCTACTTTTCCTATGTCGGATTATTTTCTCGTCGTCACGTGGAATTTTTGGACTGGTTAGATGTTAGTATAGTTATTTAGTTAAGCATTGAAAGTCTTTATTAACTGTTGGAACAAGGAAGAAGAGGTCGGAAATGGGGCCCATCCTAGAGAACGAGAAAATCACCTCACCTTGTTTGAACTTGTATTGTGTTTATTAGGTTGTTATATTGGTTGGATGTTTGATTGGGTCGTGTAGTGAGGTGTTTCTTTGAAAGCTTCGGAGGAGAGGAGGCGTCAAATGGCGGCAAGACGCCCAGACGTCCTTCCTCAGTAAATAATTCGAACTATTTTTGGATGGATTGTGTTGGTTGATTTAGGATGGGTTGAAGGGGGGGGGTGTGTTTGAGTGGGTGAGGGCGGTCGAATAGGGGCTGTTGGAAGCTTGAAACAAGCGTTAATGGCGGCGGGAATTATTTTCAGATCTAGTTTGGTGAAGTTTGGATTGAAGGATTTGGGGATTTTTGTTTTATTAAAGTTGTGGGGTTTTTCACCCACACAATTTTCGATGGGTTTGTTTGGGGTGGTGTGTGAAGGTTTTGTGGTGGTCGATTTTCGTGGTGGTGGAGAGAGAACCTTTGGAGAAGATGAACAAGAGGGTTAGTTTGGGCTTGGGCCGAAATGTTTTAGTTTTGGTTGGGCCGAAATCTAATTTCAGTTTTTGGGCCTTAGCTTGTTAGTTGGGTTGGGCCAAAGTTCTATTATTTGGTCTTGGGCCTTAGTTGGTTTTTGGGCCCGATTTTAGTTTGTTTTGTTTGGGCCTTTTCCAATTAGTTTTGGGCCAGTTTCTAATATTGTTTGGGGCCAGTCCATAGGACTTAATAGAGATCCAAATGGGTCTTTCAACATTTTAGACTTTTGGGTTATAAGGTTTGGGTTTGGGCTTGGCTAGTGGGTCCGAACCATGACCTTAGCCATGAGCCCATGAACTATGCACCTTTGACTTTAGCCATGAACCATGGCTATGACTCTGAACCTGTTGAACATGGAAACGACAGTTTGACTTTGATAATGACGTGTTGACTTTGACAATGACGTGTTGACTTTGACTTTGACCGTTGACTGTGGAATGTTGACTTTTTCCAGTTTTTCACATATTTAAGAATATGGACAAATGTAGTAATAAAATATTGTCGATATTGTATAACCTTGTTTGTCATTATCTAATTAAGTTTTGACGTGAGTAGTGCAATATAATATTGGCACGTAACTAGAGGGGAATTCTGATAATAAGAATTTGATATAAATGTTTTTATGAGTATTAAATTATATACGGACTTAGATTTATGGACTTTAGTATTGGGATTTGATTGTGGACTGTGGACTGTTTAATTGTGCTACGTTTTATATTGTAAGTTGTATGGACAAATCAAATGCTAAAATGTTGTGGAAGCTTGTATAAATTTGATTGTCATTATCTAATTAAGATTTGACGTTGATATTGTGACATTATATAATATGTTGGGATATATATATATATTAAATGCAATAGTCATGGAGAAATAAATGTATATACACTCCATTATTTTATTTGTGAGATGCTAGTAGAGTATTTGTGGATATTTCCCATGGGAGTGTGGCGTAGTGCAATAATATATTGGCACGTGAAAGAATGAAAGTGGTTATGAGATATAATTAAGATATTTCTAAATATTGTGGCATAGTACAATAAGGTATTTGACCTGCACATCATATAGTGGAATTATTATGAGTCATAAATGGATGACATTTGAATAAATTACGTAACGAAAATCCTAGAACCTAGCTACCACAACTCATGTAATTTGGCCCTTCTGGCGTTTCAGTGAATCTGAATGGCCTTCAGGCGTAAGTAATGTGATTGGCCCTTCTGGCGTTTCAGTGAATCTGAATGGCCTTCGGGTAAAGTAATTTGATTGGCCTTACGGCGTTTGATTGAATTTGAATGGCCTTCGGCTTAAGTAATTTGATTGGCCCTTCCGGCGTTTGATTGAATCTGAATGGCCTTCTGGCGTAAGTAATGTGATTGGCCCTTCTGGCATTTCAGTAAAGCTGAATGGCCCTTCTGGCATAGCCGAATAGTGACTTGATTATTCCGTTCGCAAAATAGAACGAGACACACGATATTTTATGCCGAATAGTGGCAGTACTTACATAATGGCTTTCGTGTGAGAGGTTACGGTTACGGCATCCCATCCATTTCGGTAGTTACGCACGGAGTGGTTCATTATGTAAGGGGAGGCATGTGGATGTACATGTTTGGCGTTGGGAAGCGATTGTGGTAGCCAGGGAAACTAGGTAAGACATAGATACGACGTGAATTTTAGGGACACACAAAGAAAGCCTTAATTAATATAATTATGGTAATATGTTGGTTAATGATATATCTTTAGATAGATGATTGTATATGTTTGGCTGGTTAGTCGTTTAGTTAGAACCTAAGGCGCCTCGTGGAGGAACTAAATGTATTTTTATTATGCGTATGGTATGTTGTATTAGTTGTTGGAAGTTAAGGCGCCTCAGTGGAGGAATTACCTGTCTTACCTATTGTAGTTAAGAATGTCGTATTAGTTGTTGGGAGTTAAAGCACCTCGGTGGAGGAACTAACTGCCTTATAGATTGTGTAAATATATGTATAAGTATATGTTGTATTTTAGAGCTACTCACACCAGCATTTTTATAATGTTGACCCGATTTGCATATTTGCTTATTGGGTGTGTTCATTAAATGAACATAGTTGATAAGTCTTGACAGGTTTAGTGTTGAAGAAGATTGGTTGCTGCTTGTGGTTTGCGTTAGCATCACATTTTCATTTGTTAATTTTTGTATTGAAGAGGACTTTTGTTTAAGTTAAAAAATTTATTGGTTTTTAATTATCCGCATATTTAAACTGTTTATGGGTTTTTGGAAGTGGAGAGTGCGTCACACCTCGGAGATCGAAGAGTCGGGAACAAATAATGTTTTTCCGAATTCTATCGAAATTCGGGGTGTGACAGGTTCTGAGTCAGAACGCCCATAGAGAGAAGATAAGGAGAACTGCGAGTATACAGCAAATCAATGAGGTAACGGGAGTGCCGCGGCCGAAATCATGGTCGGTAAAGGGATGGGATCAGATTGTATTCCTAAGCGCTGATCTCAAGGTCGTCGATTCCCCCCACGAAGACGTGTTGGTCATTATGGTAGCGATGGGCAATTACATAGTTAAGAAGGTGTTGATTAATTGCAGTAGTGTCATGGACTTGTTATTCAGAGGAGCCTTAGAGGAAATGAGGATTGATCTAAGGCAGCTTAGATCTCCGCGGACCAATTTGTATGGGTTCAATAGAAATATGACAGAGCCTATGAGAGAACTCTTGCTGCCTGTGACAACATGACCTGTGACAGTATTCACTCGGTTTATGGTAGTGGATTCCAACTCTCAATATAATGTCATTCTGGGGAGACGTTGGATCCACGAAATGAAGGCGGTACCGTCAACATACTGGTAATTCGGTTCCCCACCACGAAAGGGATGTATGAAGTTCGCTGTGATCAAGTGGCAGCTAAGAATAGTCATCAGGAGACGGTGAAAGGTATGGTCCGCAGAACAGAAGGGGAGTCATCCCACTCCAAGAAGAGGCAAGCATAGCAATTACAGTGTGCCACTGTGGTAGAGGAGGCGGAGTTGTTGATGGGACCGAAGACCCTCGACGAGATCGAGATAGTGAATTTGGGAATGAGAGAGGAAGAGAAATTTATGTCAGTTGGATCCAGTTTATCGGAGGAGTGGAAGAGAAAGCTGGTGTAGTTCTTGTCAGAAAATAAGGATGTCTTTGTTTGGGTAATTGAGGATATCACAGGATTAGATCAAGGCTTCGCATGTCATCGCCTGCACATGAATGAATACACAAAGCTTGTGAGACAGAAGATGAGGAGTATTAGGCCGAAGTATGATGAGGGGATTCGGGAGGAGGTTACAAGGCTAAAAGGGGGAGGAATAATACGAGAGGTGGAGTTCACAGACTGGCTATCTAACGTCGTTGCGGTACCAAAGAAAAATGGCAAGGTCCACATGTGTGTTGACTTCACAGACGTTAACCTAGAGTGTCCTATAGACAGTTACCCCATGCCACGTGTGGATGAGTTAGTGGACATAACGGCGGGGTTCAAAATATTTTTGTTCATGGACGCATCTATGGGGTATAATCAGGTCGCGATGTACAGACCAGATCAAGAGAAGATGTCCTTCGTGGTGGAAGGCGGTACATATTGTTATACGAGGATGTCATTCAGTTTGAAGAACGCTAGGGCCACTTTCCAGCGGTTGGGAGAGAAAAGGTTCGAGAGCAAGATCCGAAAGGGAATTGAAATACATATAGATGACATGGTGGAAAAGAGCATGTTGGAGGAAGAGAACTTGGAGGGCCTAAGGGAAACATTTAGCATACTACAGACACATAATTTGAAGCTCAATCCAGAGAAGTGCACATTCGCGGTGACCATAGGGAAGTTTATGGGTTACATTGTTACTCATCAGGGAATAGAGATTAATCCCGACTAAATATGATCTTTGATAGAGATGCCCTCTCCTCATAATATTAAAGAGGTACGCAGCAACTAGCGGGAAGGGTCGCGACATTGAATAGGTTCATTTTGAAGTCGTTAGACAAATGTAAGTTGTTGTATCAATTGTTAAGGAGTACCCCGGACTTTGTTTAGACGTCTGAATGTGAGAAAGCATTTAAGGAACTGAAGAGTTATTTGGGCAAGGCTCCTTTGCTATCGTGGCTGGAACAAGGAGAGAGGTTGTACTTATATCTGGGGGTTACAGAGTACGCAGTAAGCTCAGTCCTCGTCCGAGTGGTCGATAGGATAGAAAAATTGGTATATTTCCAGAGCAAAACCTTGTTGGATGCATAGACCCGGTACATTAGAGTTGAGAAGTACGCTTTGGCATTGATATTCTCTGCATTGAAGTTAAAACCTTACTTTGAAGCACATTCGGTAGTGGTGGTAATAAATCTGTCCCTCAAGCAATCACTGAAAGCAGAGAAGTCCGGAAAAATGCTAAAATGGGTGGTGATGTTTATATGAAATCCAATATCAGATAAGGACCGCGGAGAAAGCACAGGTAGTGGTGGAGTTTTTGGCGGAGTTCCCAGTAGAGGATCCTACTTGGGGGGAAGAGATGATCATAGAGCCTTAACATGAGGTGGAACCGAACTTGCTAGATCCATGGGATAAGAGGAACGGATGGAGAATATTCGTGGATGGGTCCGCTACAGATATATGCAGCAGAATATGGGTCATATTAGTTACACCAGATAACGATAGAATAGAACTAACTATGAAGCTGGGGTTCACGGCAGCCAATAATGAATTAGAATATGAGGCTGTGATAACGGGTTTGGGAATGGCAGAGGATTTGGGGGTGGATGAGCTAACAGTGTATTCGGACTCGAACTTGGTAGTATGCCAGGCAAACAGAGGATTCGTCCCTAGATGTGCACGAATGTCGAGATATTTGGAGGTTGTACAAAGAAAAGGTGCGAAGTTCAAAAAAATCAAGTTCATACATTTGGGTCGCGGTGAGAACAGGCATACGGACGCCCTAGCTTATGTAGTGGGCGCAATACCGGGGTCTGAAGAAAGAACGATAAAAGTAAGGAGATTGGAGAAACCGAGCATCAAGGAGGTGGAAAAGGTATGCCAAACCACAGAAGGGGAAGGAGGATGGATGGACCCTATTAAACACTTTCCGTCCGGAGGAGAGGTAGTTGATAAGAAAGAGAGGAGAAGGTTGGAACAAACGTCACATAAATACACATTGCTAGAGGGAGAGCTATACCAAAAGAATTTCGATGGGCCACTGTTGAAATGTCTGGGACCAAATCTGGCACGAGAGGTATTGGCAAGACTGCATGGGGGAGATTGTAGGAGCCATTCAGCGGGGAGAACCACAACACACCGGCTATTGACTCAGGGTTACTTTTGGCCCCATATAAAAAGGGACGCGGTGGAGTTTGCTAAAAAGTGTGGAAAATGTCAGAGGTTTTCTCAATTGATATTTGCACCAGCCGAGCCGCTGCACAATGTATCAAGTCCGTGGCCATTCGCCATGTGGGCCATGGATATTGTAGGTTCGCTGCCTATGGCCAGCCGTAGAGGAGATTCATGCTAGCTGCTATAGATTATTTCAACAAATGGATAGAGGTCGTGGCATTGCAACAGGTGAAGGAGGAGCAGGCGATTAAATTTTTATGGGAAAATATCATATGTATGTTTGGACTTCCACATTCTATCATAGCGGACAATGGAACACAGTTCACGGGATCAAAGGTGAAAGATTTCTTACAGGCATACAATGTGAAACAGGGATTCTCTGCTCCCTACAATCCAAAGGGTAATAAACGGGCTGAATCATCTAACAAGACCATAATGAACAATCTCAAGAGAAAGCTGGAGGATCGAAAAGGGGTGTGGGCCGATGAGTTGAGTCATATGCTCTAGGCTTACCGAACTACACCGCGGACTTCCACTAGAAAAACTCCTTTCTCACTAGCTTACGACATAGAGGTAGTGATCCCGTCAAAAATAGTGGCATCTACAACCCGGACTAAGGTTGTTGAGGAGGGTTTGAACTGGTGCATACTATCTAGGGACTTGAATTTGGTAGAGGAGAGGAGGCAATCCGCGTGTGTCAGGCTAGAGGAGTACCACAGAGGCTTGCAAAGGCAGTATAACAAGAGTTTAAAGCCGAGGCAATTCCAAGTGGGAGATTCTGTGCTCCGCAGAGTGACTCCAACTACCAAGAGGGTGAATGACAGGAAGCTAGGCCCAAATTGGGAGGGACCCTATACAGTGGTGGATGTAGGAGGGGCTGGCACCTACAAGCTGCAAACAATGGAAGGAAAATTGATAAAGAGACCCTGGAATGCAAGAATATTGAAAAAGTTTTACACTTAAATGTAATACATGTCCAGTGCAAGGGACTTGAGATGTTTGCAAATATATAATATAACGACACTTTTGAGAATTGATATGGCGACTTATTAAAGGCTTATCATCCATTGAGAGACAGCGGGGGGGAAGAGCCCTTCGCGAACATGATGTCCGAATTAAACTTGGGGGCAAGGTGAGTTAGTTGAAGTAGGGCTCCCTCAGCCATCGAGAGGAGGCGTGGGGAGATCCGCCCTTGAGACATGATGTCCAAATCAAACTTATGGGCAAGGTGAGTTGCCCCGGCCGGGATCCTCGACCCCGGAGAGAGAGCGGGGGGGAAGAGCCCATCGCGGACATGATGTCCGAGGGGGCAATATGAGGTTGCCCCAGTGAAGCTCTTCAACCATTGAGAGACAGCGGGGGGGAAGAGCCCTTCGCAGACATGATGTCCGAATCAAACTTGGGGACAAGGTGAGTTGCCCCCAGCAGGCTCCTCAGCTATCAAGAGACAACGAGGGGGAAGAGCCATTCGCGAACATGATGTCTGAATCAAACTTGGGGGCAAGGTGAGTTGGCCCCAGTAGGCTCATCAGCCATAGAGAGACAGCGGGGTGAAGAGCCCTTCGCAGACATAACAGCCGAATCAAACTGTAGGGCAAAGAGAGTTGCCCTAGCAAGCTCTTGGGGAGAAAGGCCCCAGAGCATAGAGTTATGTAAAATAATAGTAAGAGAGACAACCGAAAAGCAATGGTAGAGTATGAAAGAGAGAGTATCTTATATTTAGTAGGGCGCACGAGCCGCAATGGAAAGTTATCCAAACACAATAAGCTAAAGAGGAGCGGGAAGGAGAATCCATAGGCTCGGAGACCATTAGAGTAAAGTAAAATATGAGTGCAAGAGCAAACAGATTCTAAGTGGGGTTAATACTTTGTTACTGAGAAACAAAAGTAGTAAAAGATGTAACACTAGTACATGAAACAAAACATCCTTAATGTCAAGTCCACATCAAAAGGAATACAGAATTCACACAAATGGACACACAAGACAATATAACCAAGTTGAGTAAACAAAATGCCAAGGCAAGGAATCCATAATCGGAGTCTCAAAGTATTTCGGGGGGTGGTTCAGTGGAGGTGGTGTCCGCAACAGAGATCTCCATAGTAGTAGTTACTGCTTCATCAGTGGTATCTTCCACGGTGGATCCCAGCGCCTCGATTTCAACTGCAGCTTCAGTGTTCCCTTCTGCGAACTCCTCGACAGGGGTGGAGGGCTTCTCGAGAAGAAAGCATCCCTCCTTGAAAAGTCGAGCATGTTCTTCTTGTATTTTTCTTGGCCACTTTCTTGTCCTCCAGAGCCTTGAAATGACTTTGGAGAGTGACCATGTCTGCCTTGTGTTTTCTAAAAGAGCTGTGGTACTTTCTTGATGCTGCAGAGTAAGAGCGTCAAAACTGGTTTGGTGTTGCTGGAGGAGGGTTGCACGTTAATGACTCAAGCGATCATTGACCCCATCCATATATTGCTGGTGATTGGCTTCCGCAGTATTTAACTCTTCTTGAGCCTTGGTTTTGGCTAGGTCCGCGACTTCTAGTTCCCGCTTGAGTCAGGCACAAGTGGCCCTTAGTCCGTTAGGACTATGAGATTCTTTCTCTAGGGAATCCACCTTGCCATGAGCGCCAAAGAGACCGTGGATCATGTAGGAGATGTCAAGGCTCACCTGAAAGCAAGAAGGATAATAAGTTAGAGGTGAGAGGTGAAAGATTAAGGGCAGAGATAAGAGCCGGTACCTTCTCCCAGTTGGTGTACAGGGAAGTCCGGTGATGTTCAAAGGATCCTCCGTCCACGTAGGCCAGATCTTTTGGAAGGTGAGAACCATAGAAGAGGGAGGAGGCCACGGCAGGATTCTCAAGAGCGGAGTCTGCAACGTTAACCTTACGATTGCGAACCTTGAACGTAGGGGCGAACTCCTCAGGGGCGGTATCCTTACCAGAAGGGAGGGCCTGCTCTTTCCCTGGCTGACGGGCAGACACCGAAGGGTCCGCAAAGTCAGTTACCAGAGTTGTAGGGGCAGGTCCTTCAGACATAGAGGTCCTCTATCTTTTGCCTGGTGGCCCATCAGCAGAAGCAACCACCTCAGTGGGCCAGACTTCCATCACCTTATCATCATCAGCAACAGCATCGCTATCAAACAGCTTCATTTTGGTGACATCCATGTTTGCGGAGCGAGAGAGTGGAAGGGTGTATTGATCTTCCCAAGTGGGAATGGACCTATAAAAGGGAAAGGTTTCTAGAGCGGATGAGGAAAGAGGCTCACTAAGTACAAGAGTAGTGGGAGAGTGGGAGGAGTCTCGGACGTGGCTGCGGCAAGGAGTCTGGAGGCGGGAGCGTTTCTTGGGAGGAGGCGAGGCTCAGGGTTTCCTTTCTTTAGGAGGCGTAAGATGGTAAAAGGGAGCGGAGAAGCCCGCGATGGTGTGAAATGCTGGCACTTCTAACAGCAGAGTACTTGTGGTTGGATGGAGGTTCAGGAAGGCAGCTTGGGCAGATCCTAGACTACGGACTGCAGAGTCTTTCAAAAATGGAATAGGTTGTTCCTGAGTATAAGCGAGACTTGGAATCGGACCGCCAACCTGTAAGGAAATACATCCGTAAGACCGTTAATAACATGGGTAAATTACAAGAAGATAAGGAGGCTACAATAAGACTCACCACTGGATTGAAAAGCAAGATGGTTAAGTGTCAACCGGGAGGGGAGGTCCGCGAGCAAGAAATTCCCAGATACATACAGCGGGTAGTGATGCCACAATTTATCAAAGGTGGTAATGTGAAGGACAAATGATTTCTTTTTAGGGCGGACACAAAAAGAATGGTACCCCCACGCTGACGTCCTTGGTACTTGTCTTTATGAAGTATTGAGATATAATATTGCGGTATGATATTTTGGGATCACCCGACCTATTGTAGTAGTTCACGGCATACATCAACCTCCAAAAGTTCTCAATGCCTTGACAACGAGGGATGTTGAAAATATTGCATACCTCAACGTCTAATAATATGAGGGGAAGCCGCAACCCGGCGACAATTTGACCTATGGAGACTACAAAAGACCCCGGCCACTGGGGAACCAAATGAAGGTAATGGGTGACAGATGGTGCATGCTCTAGAATGATGTCAGCAGGGATTCCATAGGCTGCCCTAATCGCATCCAAATTAGGTCTACGACATCAGGAAGGGGGCGGCAATGAAAGGATGAGTCGCCCAAAGGTGGACGGGACCGCAGCAGTGACCATTGGAGGTGGGAGGCCACCTCTGTAAACTAGGAAGAGGAGGAGTCCTCGGAGTCCGATGACGACATCGAGAGGGGAAGATGAACAGACTCGAAGAAAAGGGAAGACTCAAACAGTTGCTATGTAAAGGCACAAAAAGAATAAAAGAAAAACACTAAGACAAAAGGGAGAAGAAAATGACAAACCTGAATCGGAATCCCAATAAGGAAGAGTTGTACAGGAGCAATCACCAAGGGTCTAAGTGGATCGGAGTGTGGCAGAAGAGGAGGAGTGGTTGGAGAGAGAGAGGAGAATAATAAGAGAAGAACGAAATGAAGAGAGTAAGGAAGAAGAAATGAGCTGGACTTTAAATAGGGGAAGGGAAAAAGAGTAAAATCCCTAGGGCAAAGAAACCGAAGAGTCGTCAGGTGGTTCAATAGAAGGGTGACATGTGGAGGCTCAGAATACGAAGGGGTACTGAAAAGACGTGCGTGATGAGTACTCTCTACAGCACACACATACTGATGAAGAGTCAGAAGAGGAAGGCCAGGTGCTGAAGCAAAGAGGTAAGGGGAATTCTCGACCCCGGGCCTATATATGGCCGCGGAATCAAGAAGGGGCATCTGTAGTGGTAGGGTCTGTGATATAAAGGATCAAGGGTAATATTGGCCCAATGCAAGTTATGGTAGTGGAAGTCGGGGGTGTAGAGGATCAAGAGTATGATGGGCCCAAGGCAAGATATGCGGAGAACTCGCGAGTATAAGATCGATTTGCGGTCCCGCAGGTACGCGGTAGAAACCCTACACATGGAAGAAGTGAGAGCGAGGGATGGAGGGATAGGTAGACGACTAAGATGGAAGACAAGGGGGTATAAAGAGAACAATGGGAGAGAGACGAAGAAAGAACTTTTAGCCACACTAGATAGAGGCGAGACCTAGGAGAGAAAGGAGAGAAGAGTGTTAAGCATTAGAGCTACAACAATAACACTACTGGTAAGCATATTATTTTGACATACTTGATGTTTGAGTAAGATGATGATGACCTTGACATGGTTGTTATTCTTTTTAAGGTACTTAACCAGATAAAGGGGTTCAAAACAAGCACCACAACTATAAATCAATGCAACAAATTTAATAGACATGATATTGAGTAAAAAATATGAACCACATCCCCTACTATAAGTTGATACTACTATCTTAATATATATTTTGTTCCCATCAATATTTAAGTGTCTTTATCAAGTAAGTAGTGTGATCTTAGGCAACTATATCATTTAGAACTAACTATCAACTTAGTGATCCAACTTGTCGATTTTTTTCGATTTGGTGAGTGAATTTTTTTTTTCATTCAATTTGACGTGTACTTTCAATTTTTTCGATTTGGTGATTTCGTTTATTTCAATTTAACATACGTTAAACTTTTTCATATGTGGCATTGAATTTTTGTTTTTTTAATGACCAAGAATAATGACATCGGCTGGTGTAAACCAAATTGGTCGACGTGGAGACATGACTTATTTGCTTTGAAATGATTAAATTGCCCAACCCCCAATCGTAAAATTTGATGAAGTTAAGCAGGTGTCTTCTTCTTCCCCAATTTAGTTGCAGAAGAACTATTACACCACTATAATTAGAGGTCCATTTATACATTTTGATGTGAATCAATTAACTTTTAACATTCAATTAGAGTGGCATTGTTTTTTTAATTTGGGGTCCTCCTTTTCACTGGATCAATAAATTTTTCTCATTTCAGCCATGAGATATTGGAGCTACGGCACTTCACCGCCACTAACAATTGACAGTGCACAATTCAACCATATCAATTCGAAATATCACCGCCGCCACCACCATCTCTACCCATCACAAAATCAGTATCAAACAATCATTTTCTCTCATCATTAGAAACACTGCCACGAACCCATCTTCCATTAGAAACAAGAGCTTTATTTTTCTTTTTTCTTTTTCTCATTCCAGCTTCTTAATAGTCGATGATATTAGCCGGCCGTCAAACCTATTATTTGGGTATGAGCACATGCCAGCAAATGAGGTGGTGTGTTCATATTTTCCAGGTGGTCATTGCTACGTATGAAAAAATAATAATAACCGTACCATTGCCTTGTTTGAAAATAATTGATGTCTGTCAATTTGATTTTAACATAATCACCAAATCGAAAAAAATTGAAAGTACATGTCAAATTGAACGGAAAAAAAAGTTCAGTCACCAAATCGAAAAAAGTCGACAAGTTGGATCACTAAGTTAATAGTTAGTTCTATCATTTAATAACTAATAACATAAAATCATATTACATTCGTGTCATAGTATCATAGTTTAAGATTTCTAAATTTTCGGAACTCCAACAACCTCAAAGATAGAAATTTTGAAATATTCCATGACAGATTCAAAATTCGTTTTTTTCGACCCGTATCTTAATATTTCGATCTCCAAAAACTGAAATATTTGACGAAATTTCGAGATTCAAACCATTCATAATATATAATTAGTGTCAATGGGTATCCGATTACCCGGAACCGATGGGTAATACATGACGCGTACACTAGTAATCTATAACCGATCAATTTTTCTTTCTTCCTATATATATATATATATATAACCATTAAGATGTTTTTTCTTCACTTAATGTTTTCTCTATTTATTAATAAACCATTCATATTTTGCAACTGAAAATATAACGTTTTGTTAGATTAGAAACTAAAAATATATTACAAAATAAAAACTATTTGTCTCCATGTTAAGTGAGTACGGGCATTACCCTTATTGGCGCCAAAGATTAGGGTCAAGATCATATTGAGTGTTAAACACAAAGTGAACTAATAATATTGTTGCACCCAATTATCGCGACCTTTAACTTTACTTGTATTAAAGCTCTATATCTATTTTTTATCGGCTGCACCAATTAGGTTGCATATGTACCCATTCCGGGATCAAGCCGTTGTAGTTCACTCTGGTCTCCTCACCCCTCCCCCCTCTCTCCCTCTCTTATGAGTTGCCCCCTTCCCTAGCCTCCTCCCCCATTTTCCTCTTCCCTCTCTCCTCTCTTTAGGTTTACCTCATGGGCTATAGTATGGTATTGGGCCTATCTCTTGGCCCAATACCTATATGATCCATCTATCAATATGACTAATACAAATACCTTGTAAGTTTTTATAAAATTTGTCTATTTATTGTGTCATCACTACAAGAAAACAACACAAAACATAAAAAATACTTAAGCCGTCAAATATATGGTTTTTTTTTGTCATTTTCACTTGGGTGATTTTAAAACCGGGGTGTCCTTAAGGCTCTGTTTGGTAGCATGGATTGGGTGACCTGTAGAATGAATAAGACCTTTGATAAGGTATTTGGTTGTTTGGTCCGGTCAATTTTCAGTATATGGGCCACAACTTATGAATAAGGGGAACAAAAAAGGACCTATAACCGGTATAATGGTATCTATTGGAATAGCTGCGATTACGTTATTCTTTGGTGTTAACCACTTTTTAGAGACCGAGGAAATAAAAAAGGAAAATCATGAACGAGAGATAAGAAGAAAAAAAAAACTTTGTTCGTCTTCTTCATCTTCCCTACTCCTAGTTTTATGGAATTTCCATAATAGCCAAGTAACTTGTCCTCCCCACCTCAACTCCCTCTCTCTCATTATAGATCTTCTTCATTAAATCGAGAGAATTCTAAAGTCTCATTTTTCTTATTCTCTTTAAGAATCTAAGGAGAAACCAATCTATTGGAATCGATGGAGAAGATAATGATCTGTTGTAATCGTTGTAATCATTCACATGTTGAACATGTGGGAGAAGTCAGAGAAGGCGCGGGAGCGCTTATATTACATATGATGAAGGCGCGGGCGCGCCCTAGTCGGTTTTGATAGAGGTTCAATAGATTCGTATATTTTCTATAAAGGAAAGTCTTCAATCCTTTTAGAAACAAAAGATACGAGTATGCACTCATATTGTGCTATATATAAACCTCTGTAACACAAACCTAAAGTAATCTAGCAGTAAACCTTTCTTCTCCCGTGGACGTAGGCTGCCGCATTGGCACTGAACCACTATAAATTTTGTGTTTTGTCTCTTTGATTGGTTGTTTAATTATACATGGTATCAGAGCAGATAGCTTAATCTCTCCTGGTTTGAAGCTGTCATCAATTCTCTTGAATTGAACAAACTATATACCTTGGTCTAGGGCTATTTCGCTATCTCTGGGTGGCAAGAGGAAATTAGGGTTCATTAATGGTGCAAAGGTGCGTCCTGCCATTGATGATGCCGAATATGAGAATTGGGTTTCCAATGATCAGCTTGTTCGATCTTGGTTTCTCAATTTTATGGAGTCAACTATTACTGTAATTTTTACTTTCTCTGATTCTGCAAAGGAGATGTGGGATTCAATTGAAGATTTATACGGAAACAAAAACAATTATGCCCGTGTTTTTGAACTTCAACTCGTAATCAGTGTTTTGCAACAAGGTGAGAAGACTTTTACAGAACACCTTGGGAATTTGAAGAAATTGTGGGATGAGTTAAACATATATCATTCACACACCACAGATGCTAAGACTCTTTTGAAATGGGCTGAAAAGGATAAAATTTTCACAGTATTTCGTAGTCTTAAACCAAAATATGAACATCTGGAAAGTAATATTCTAATGGAAAATACTCTACCATCACGTGCTGCTGTTTGTGCAACTATTTAGAAAGGGGAAACAAGGAAGAAAACCATGAACTCCGAGGTGAAGTCCTCAATCTCTGAATCTACTGTATTACTTGTAGAAAACGATTTTCGAAAGAAGTCAGAAGGATTTGAAAAAGGGAAGGGAAAAAGGGAACCGTCTCACTGTGATCATTGTGGAAAAAATTGGCACACCAAGGACCGTTGTTGGGAATTATATCCGTATCTTAAAAGGGAAAAGGAACTGTCCAAGAAAGAGTATGTCCGCTGTAGCCGAGACATCAATGTCCAACTCAGATATTAGTCATCAATTGAGTCAAATTCTCCAACAACTCTCTAAAGTCCATGCCATCTAGCAAAGGTCAGTATGTCTCCAATCATGTGTCAGGTAATTTACATGCCTATTTTACTATGCCAAAAAATAGTAACTCATAGATAATTGATTCGAAGGCTACTAATTATATGGCTAATTGCCCTGCCTCTGTCCATAATTTTGTGTCCAAAACGGAAAAACATAATATTTCCATAGCCAATGGATCCATTGTTCCCATTCTAGGTAGTGGTCAAGTGGATTTTTTCAATCAAAGTCTCAAGAGTGACGCTCTAGTTGTTCCTTCCTTCCCTGTCCAATTTCTATCTATTGGCAAACTTACAAATTCTTTAAATTGTAATGTCATTTTTTCTCCTAACTCTGTCGTCTTTCAAGATCGAAAGTTGAAAAGGACAATTGGTGAAGGAATTTATTCCAATGGGCTCTATTTGTTGAAGTCGCATAAGAAGGCGTGTCAAGCTAGTGGTTTACTTTAGAGTCACATTTTGCATAAAAGACTTGGGCATCCATCTAGTCATGTCCTGTCAAATTTGTTTCCGCATGTTTCTATAAACTCTGATGATGTTTGTGATGTTTGTCAATTTTCTAAACAAACTCGTTTACCTTTTCCAAACTCGTATACTATGTCTAATAATTTGTTTGAGTTAATCCACTCTGATTTATAGGAACCTACCCCCTTTAATTCTTATAATGGCTATAAGTATTTTGTGTTGTTTATTGATAATAAATCTCGTGCTACATGGTTATATTTGTTGAAATCGAAGACTGAGGTTGTGAATGTTTTCAAAGATTTTCATAATATGGTTACTAATTAGTTTGGTGGAAAAATCAAGATGTTCAGATCAGACAATGACACTGAGTTTTGCAAAGGTCTGTTACCTGAGTACCTTCGTAGCCAGGGGATAATTCATCAAACTAGCTGTGTTGGCACACCTCAGTAGAATGGCATGGCTGAAAGAAAAAACAGACACTTTTTGGAGACCACTCGTGCTCTTATGTTGGGCATGAATGTTCCTAAGCAATACTAGTCTCATGGCATCTTAACTGCTACTTATTTGATTAATCTTCTTCCCAGTCGGGTTCTTGGTTTTAAATCCCCATTAGAAGTGTTCAAATCTAGGCCGCTGGATCTCTCTCATCTGCGAGTTTTTGGGTGTGTTTGTTATTTACATCAGCAAGCTCTTCATCGAGATAAATTCAATGCTCGGGCTACTCGATGTATTTTTGTTGGTTATTCTACCACACAGAAAGGCTACATATATTACAATCCGGCGACAAGAAAACTGGTTGTCTCTCATGATGTACGATTTGTGGAATCTGAAGCTTTCTTTCAAGATCTAGCTATGCCTAGGAATCGGTCCCAGGGGGAGTGTATGGCAGATTTGGCACCTTTCCCAACAGTTATGGCTGATTTGGCACCTCTCCCAACAGTTGGTGAAGGCATAGTTCCTGTCCCAGTGGTTGGTGAAGGTATAGTTCTTGCGCTAAAGTTATGGGTCTATTGAAGAGAGGGCGCGGGCGCGCTCCCAGACTGAGCAACTAAGGGAGGGCGCTCTAGTGCCTGATGATTTTCTAGTAGATGAGGCGCGGGCGCGCTCTAGTGCTCCTCCAGTTTCTCAGCAATCAGAATGAGAGAGATGACCTCCAGTAAATCTCAAGGATTACTATAAATTTGATAGAGAACTGCATCCTCTAGTGATTCACAGGAATTTTTATTCCTTGCATGATGTTTCATATCCGCTACAGGTGTATATAACGTATGCCAATATCACTTCATCTCATCATACTTTCTTGAGTACAATCGATGATGTGCAAGAACCCAAGAACTTTAGAGAATCTAACTCTCGTCCAGTATGGAGAAAGGCGATGCAAGAAGAACTTCGTGCTCTAGACGAGAATAAAACTTGGGAGATTGTTATACTACCTTACGGAAAGAAAACAGTTGATTGTCGTTGGGTGTTCCGAAACAAGTTCAACAGTGATGGTTCCTTAGAAAGGTCTAAAGCTCGACTCGTTGCAAGGAGATTCACCCAAACATATGGTCAGGACTACAAGGAGACTTTTGCACCAGTTGCAAAGATGAACACGTTTAGAGTTCTTGTATCTCCTGCTGTAAATCTAGACTGAAAATTGTTTCAGATGGATGTTAAAAATGCATTCTTACACAGTGATCTTAAAGAAGAAGTGTATATGAGCATCCCACCTGGACATCCGAAGGAGACTAAAGTTGGATTAGTATGCAAGTTAAAAAAGGCTATCTATGGACTTAAACAATCTCCACGAGCGTGGTATGCCAAGCTCAGTTCTGTTCTAGCTATGACCGGTCTTAAGCGGAGTGATGATGATCCTTCCTTATTTGTTAAGTCTAGCAAGTCAGGCTTGGTTGTTGTTCTTATTTATGTTGATGACATAGTTATCACAGGTAATGACCATATGGAAATCTCTAAGCTCAAGGATCTACTGCACAAGAAATTTGCCATCAAGGATCTGGGTATTATGAAGTACTTTATTGGGATCGAAATTACTTATTCAAAAAGAGGCATATTTCTTAATCAAATAAAGTATGTGTTGGATTTTTTGAGTGAAGCAAGAAAGATGTGGGTAAAACCATCTGATTCTCTAACTGGCAGTGGAGCCAAGTTGGACCACATCGGAGATCTTCTTACTGACATTGGTCAGTATCAGCGATTAGTTGGTAAACTAATATATTTAACTATTATTCGACCATATATTACTTATGCAGTAAGCTTGGTTAGTCATTTTATGCATGCTCAAAAGACTTCACATATGAATGCAATTTTTAGAATACTGCAGTATCTGAAAGGATCGTCAAGCAGAGGTATTTGGATGAGGAAAAATGGGCATACATCTATTACTGCTTATACAGATGCTGATTGGGCAGGATGTCCATTTGACCGGCAGTCTACTTTCGGTTATTGTACCTTTGTGGGAGGTAATTTGGTCACTTGGAAAAGCAAGAAACAGAATGTAGTGGCTCGTTCTAGTGCTGAAACTGAGTACAGGGCTATGGCTTCCACCACCAGTGAAATCATATAGCTTTGCGCTCTTCTGAAGGATTTGTGTTTTGGTTTGCATATGCCAACTACACTTTACTGTGATAATTAAGATGTTATGCACATTGCTGCAAATCTGGTGTTCCATGAGAGAGCTAAGCATATTGAAGTTGATTGTCATTTTGTGCGTGAAAAAGTACAGTCTAGCATTGTCAGTACCTTCTTTGTTCGAAGTGACCAACAGCTTGCTGACATTTTTACCAAGGGACTTCCAGCTTCCAAGTTCCATGATATTCTCTCTAAGTTGGGCTCGCTGGATATCTTCGCACCAACTTGAAGGGGAGTGTGGGAGAAGTCAGAGAAAACGCGGGCGCGCTTATATTACACATGATGAAGGCACGGGCGCGCCCTAGTCGGTTTTGACAGAGGTTCGATAGATTCGTATGTTTTCTACAAAGGAAAGTCTTCAATCCTTTTGGAAACAAGAGATACGAGTATGCACTCATGTTGTGCTATATATAAACTTCTGTAACACAAACCTAAAGTAATCAAGCAATAAACCTTTCTTCTCCCGTGGACATAGGCTGCCGTATTGGCACCGAACCACTATAAATTCTTGTGTTTTGTCTCTTTGATTGGTTATTTAATTCTACAGGACCCTAAATCACTTTTGTGCATTTAGTGTAAAATTGAGGATTTATTTGTTTGTGTTTCTTGGTGGGTTTGACGAAGAATTTGTTTGAGCTTATGAATCAACTCTGTGTGATAAATATATTGTATACAAATAAATTTCAATAACTTTTTTGGGGATTTTTGTGGATTTTAAATTGGATTTTGAGTTTCAGTCACTTTAGTAATCTATTTTTTGACAAATATATATGAATGAGAATGTGGACCAAACATCTGCCAAAGTAGCCAACTTTTTGTGTATCTGCTACTTGACTTGAATGCTCTAAACTTGGTTGAGTACCATATCATACATCGTAAGGGCATCTCCAATGGGGGGTGTAAACCGTATATAGAGTGGAAATTTTACACCCAAATATTAAAAAAAAAAAAAAAAAAAAAAAAAAAAAAAAAAAAAAAAACTCTTTCCAATTGGGGTGTTATACCGTAGGTAATAGAGTATTAGTTGATAGAAAGAGTAGGGAATTCCCCCTCTCGCTATCAGCTAATAAAAAGCCCGGGTGAAACTCGAACAGACGTCTGAGTAAAAATAAATTCGGACCTCACTTGGAGTGTCATCCCTATCTATTTCTAAAGTCACAATTTAAAAATTTAAACTCGGACGTCACTTGAAGTGACGTCCCACTTTAATTTAAAGAGGGATGTCCTGACGTCCGAGTTTAAAATTGAACTTTGTATAGAAAAATGATGTTTTCTCATTCTGGTGTGAAGGGCGCGACCCGCGCTCATGCGTTTGGAGACTTACAGGTTCTTTAGTGCGACCCGTGCTCAACTTTGCCTAGTCGAGGGCGCAACCCACGCTCCACGTTGTTTCAGCACGAATTTGCCCTTTTTCGGAAGTTTTCTGAAATAGTATAAATATAGGTTTTTTCTATAGAAACCTAACTTTTCCAAAACCAAGAAAGAGAGAGATTATAAGAGAGCAATTCTTTGTAAGTTGAGTGTTCATTCTTTGTGAGTGAATTGAGAGACTTGTAATATGTTACTCCGGACATCTAGTAAAGTTTGGAACTCGCAGTGTGGAAGTAGGCAAATTGTCGAACCACGATATATCTCGTCTTGTGGTTTGTTCTTCTTTTACATTAATTGTTTTACTTTATATGCTTGTTATTTGATATTGAGAAGTGTTGGGATATTGCTTGGAGGGTGTTGAAGTCTTGTCTAGTAAGAAGGATTGATCTTTGTGTAGGATTAATTTATTGTAGTGGGTAACGTTGTTTCCGCAGTGTTATATTCACAACAATAATTGAGGCAAGTTATGTTTCAGGCTCTGAAGAGGATGAGTTTAGTCTTTGTGTGTCCACACAAGACTATATGACCGAAAGGTAGATTCTTGATTCCGAATGTTCCTATCATATGTACCCAAATAGAAAGTGGTTTACTTCTTATGAGAGCATTGATGGTGGTTTCGTTAAGTTTTAATGGGTAATGACGTTGCTTGTAAGACGGCAGGAATTGGAACTATACGGGTCAAGATGTATGATGGTGTAGTGAGGACTTTAACCGATGTGAGACATGTTCCTGAGCTAAAGAAAAGTCTTATTTCCCTGGGTACCTTGGATTCCAAAAGGCCACAAGTTTGTGGGCGAAGGTGGAGTCCTAAATATTGTTAATGGCTCTTTAGTTGTTATGAAGGTCAAAAACATGGAACTTTTATATACTCGATAGGTATGCGGTGATAGGCGATGTAGAAGTGGGTGCATGTAGTAATGATTCCGAAAGTGCACTAAGATATGACATATCGTTTGGGCATATGAGTGAAAAAAGGGTTTGTCCGAGTTGTGCTGCGAGGATTCTTGAAGAATTTGAAAAAGCCAAGTATGGGGTTACGTGGCGTCTATGGGAGGCGGTCGGGGGTCAAGTTCAAGTCAAGCAAATACAACAAAAGACATCCTTGACTATGTGCATACGGATGTTTGGGGACCCTCCAGGGAGGTAATCACTATTATGTCTCATTCATTGATGATCATACTCGCTATGTGTGGGTGTATATGATGAAATCGAAAGATGAAGTGTTTGAGACATTTAAGAAGTGGAAGGCAAGGGTTGAGAATCGCACAGATAGGAAGGTAAAGACATTACGATCTGACAATGGTACTGAGTATACCTATGGACCTTTCCAAGAGCTTTGTCTTGTAACGGAAATTGCCGGACACTAGGCGATCGGAGGCACGCCATGCAATGAGAATGGAATGGCAGAAAGGATGAATAGAACCTTGCTTGAACGAGTGAGATGTTTGTTGTCTAATGCCAGTCTAGGCAAAGAGTATTGGACAGATGTAGTGTCCATGGCGTGTTACTTGTACAATAGGTCACCAGTACCAGCTATAGATTGCAGGACACCTTATGAGGTGTGGTCAGGTAACCTAGCTGATTATAGTATTTTGCGAGTGTTTGGATCGACAGCTTACTACCATGCGAGGGAAAGCAAGTTAGATCCTAGAGCTAAGAAGGACATATTCTTAGGCTTCGCAAATGGGGTAAAGGGTTACGGATTATGGTGTCTAGAAGACCACAAGTTCCTGGTCAGCCGAGATGTTATCTTTGATGAGACTTCCGTATTATCTTTCAGTAAGCCGGAAGTAGCTGGGCAGAATGGTGAGTCTATAGAAGTTCAAGCTACTGAGCTTGAGTTATCGATCTGTGAGATGATTTGGTTAGATCATGATGAGGTACCAAATCATGGTACCACACAGCAATAGGAAGAAGAGCAAGAGCATCCGCAACTTGTAGTGGCTGACCCTAGGCCAAAGAGACAAGTTAAAGAAGTACACAAGTATGGGAACGAGAAGCCGATGAAACACTATGGTCAGGTGGATTTAGTGGCATATGCACTGAATATCGAAGATGATGAGCCAGATAGCTTCAAGGAAGTTGTTAGAGAAGCTCATTACAGAGATTGGTTGGTAGCTATGCAAGCAAAGATGGAATCTCTTGATAAAAATCACACATGGGACCTAGTTTTACTGCGAAAGGGCAAAAGGACTATCTGCAGTAAATAGGTGTTCAGAAAGAAAGAGGTCCTTCCTAAGTTCGACAGTATTGGGTACAAGGAAAAAGTGGTAGCAAAGAGTTTTTCACAGAAGGGAGTCGACTACAATGAGGTATTTTCCCCGGTAGTCAAACATACGTCCATTCGTGTGTTATTGAGTTTAGTTGCTCACTTCGACTTGGAGTTAGAGCAACTTGATGTGAAAACTGCTTTCTTGCATGGGGACTTAGAGGAAGAGATCTATATGAGATAGCCTGAAGGGTTTGTCGTTGCTGAGAAAGAAGATCATGTATGCAAATTGAATAGATCACTGTACGGGTTAAAGCAATCGCCCAGGTAATGGTACAAGCGCTTTGATACGTTCATGATGCAACATGAGTACAACCGAAATAAGTATGATTGTTATGTTTATAATGACTTCATCTATCTCCTGCTTTATGTGGATGATATGTTTATTGCTTCCAAAAGCATGGTGGAGATAGACAAGTTGAAATCTCAACTTAGCTCTGAGTTTGAGATGAAAGACTTAGGTGGAGCCAAGAAGATACTGGGCATGGAGATTGACGAGATAGCCGAGAATCGACGGATAGTTGTATCTCGGAAGAAATACCTTCGAGAAAGTATTTTCGTGTTTTGGTATGGAGAATGCAAAGTCGGTTTCTACGCCTTTATTTGGGCATTTTAGGCTTTAAGTTCTATCCTAGTTGATTGGAGGAACAAAAGCATATGGCACATGTTCCTTATGCTAATGCGATTAGGCGGTTTGATGTATGTTATGGTGTGCACACGCCCGGACATTTCCAAGCGATTAGTCTTTTGTAGCGAGGTATATGGCTAATCCTGGGAAGCAGCATTGGGAGGTAGTGAAATGGGTATTAAGGTACTTGAATGGTACCTTGGATGTGGGATTAGTTTATGGTGGAGGCATTTGTTATGTCAGTGGATATGTGGATTCAGATTATGCAGGTGATCTAGATAGACGACGATCGACTACTGGTTATGTGTTTATAATGCATGGTGCACCGGTTAGTTGGAGGTTTATGCTACAGGCTACAGTTGCTCTATCTACTACTGAGGCAGAGTATATGGCAATGGCAGAGGCAGTGAAAGAGGCATTATGGCTTCGAGGTCTTCTGAATGATATGGGTATTGAGCATAACAGTGTTGCTTTGCATTGTGATAGTAGAGTGCTATTCATTTGGCGAAAAACCAGGTTCATCATGCTCGGACCAAGCATATTGATGTTCGTTATCACTTTATACGGGATGTCGTTGAGGATGGTGATGTAGCACTTAAGAAAGTGGATACCCATGACAATTCTGCTAATATGCTGACTAAGGTTGTCACCGGAGTTAAGTTCCAACACTGTTTGGACTTGCTCCAAATCCTACATGCTTGATAAAGCCCCTTGTGGGCATGGCCCTTAGGGGCGGATGGACTGCGAGTTTCTTGCTGGATGTGTTCGGCTCGGTTTTATGTGTTAAAACCTCACCGAGGTGGAGAATTGTAGAGAAAAACGATGTTTTCTCATTCTGGTGTGAAGGATGCGACCCGCGCTCATGCGTTTGGAGACTTACAGGCTCTTCAGTGTGACCCGCGCTCAACTTTGCCTAGTCGAGGGCGCGACCCGCGCTTTACGTTGTTTCAGCACGAATTTGCCCTTTTTCAGAAGTTTTCTGAAATAGTATAAATATAAGTTTTTTATGTATAAACCTAACTTTTCCAAAACCAAGAAAGAGAGAGATTATAAGAGAGCAATTCTTTGTGAGTTGAGTGTTCATTCTTTGTAAGTGAATTGAGAGACTTGTAATCTGTTACTTCAGACATCTAGTAAAGCTTGGAACTCGCAGTGTGGAAGTAGGCAAATTGCCGAACCACAATATATCTCGTCTTGTGGTTTGTTCTTTTTTTACATTAATTGTTTTACTTTATATGCATGTTATTTGATACTGAGAAGTGTTGGGATATTGCTTGGAGGGTGTTGAAGTCTTGTCTAGTAAGAATGATTGATCCTTGTGTAGGATTGATCTATTGTAGTAGGTAACGTTGTTTCCGCAGTGTTATATTCACAACAAACTTTTTTACACTTTTCCATTAGGAACAATAGAGAGTGGATATTTATAGACTCTACAATAATTTACAATTGGAGTAGTAAAATCCTAATGACACTTAGGTGGCGCCTATGTGGAGGTGTAATTTTACACCCTTGGAGATGCCCTTAGAACCGGAACCATTTGTGCTGCAATTTTTTCTATGCCGAGTTTGCTTCCTACCCAATTAAAAAACTCCACGTGTCAATAAATACGGATCCAAAATTCATTCCGTTTCTTATCCGAAACCGAAAAGTCAACATTTTTTTATTCTTAGTACTGCACTGCTGCTATTCTATGCTAGCCTAAGTAAAAGACAAAACTAAAACAAAACAAAAATAAGCGAGACAAAACTACCAAAAGACAAAACAAAAATTGAAACTGGATAGAGAAAGACTTCGTTCTCTCTCTCTTTTTCTTTTTTTCTCTTTTTTTTTAAGTGATTAAACCGTTTAAAGTGTAGTGGTCATTAAAACGCAAAACTCTATTTACACTTTAGTGCGCGTCTTATTGAAGTGAAGTGTGCAGTAATTAAAAAAAATAAAATTAAAATTTTATATGACATAATTTATCATAATTTGCATAATCAAATAATCAAATAATATAATCAATTTTATAAAATTGTAAACATGTCAACCACTCACCAACGCCCCTAAAAATCACATGTCATTTTGAAAAATGTAAGCAATACGTAAAATGTGTACAAAAAAAAAAAAAAAATGTAAATGATGATGACAAGACATGTGCTTTTCCGCGCCTTGACTACACTGACTTTAAACCATTATAGTCAAGATCTAGTGGCGAATACTATATTAATCCAATGATGACCCATATTCGTTCGGGTACACAAATGTATTCTTGTTCAAGATTTCAAAATTCTCGAAATTTCGACAATTTTAAAATTGAAATTATAGTTGATTTTAAAATTTTGGAGGAACTAACACTAATCTTAATTTTTCGATATCTCTAAAAACCGAAATATTTAGTGGAATTCCAATATTCCGTTTCAAAATAACTATAATCATACCGTCTCTTCTTCAAAAAAAATTATTTTGAAAATTTTTACCATTTTTTAATTTGAGTTTGATATGAACAATTGTATATTTATTAATGGTTATCAAGTTATACGAGCGAGTAGAGTATTACCATGCTCAAGTTAGACTCGTTCACTTGTGTACTAATAACTCGAGCTTGAGCTCATTTTGCACTACGAGCTTGATTTTGAGCACAAGCTTAGTTTCGCTAGTTTGAACTCGAACTCGAACTCGAATTTAAAGTCGAAAAAAGAAATGTTAGCAACCAAGACTACAACTTCAAATTGAATAACGTTTTGTCTACTATGGGAAAAAAAAAACACAACTATTGCATTGCAATTCTATGTAAGCTCAGAGTGCCAAACTAACTAGTATAATAATATATACCTTTCTTCCTAAAAAATAAGAAAAACGACACCAATTTTAGCATTTTCCTTCTAAGATGTCAGCAATGCATAGAGCTTGTCAAAAAAAAAAACTGGAAAACTTAACCGAACCAAGTTAAACCGGATGAAATTAATGGCTTTTGACTTCCTCGGTTCAGTTGCCGATTTTCAAAAGGCAAAACAGACTGGTTAGGTTTGGTTTTTTGGATTTAACGATATAAAGTTTGTGCTATATATATATATAATATATATAAATATATATATATATATATATATATATATATATATATATTTGCCTAAATTAATTAGCATCAATACTATTCAATATATTTATTAAAATTTACTTGGCTGGTGATCAGTATGCCCATATAGGCTTCGATTTGAAGTTCGATAGAAGGCCCAAATCGAAACCGAACTGAACATCACCTCGGTTTTTATTCAAATTTGGTTCGTTCGAAATCAATAACTATGATCATATCGTCTCTAGCTTAATCTTTTTGTTTCGAAAAATTTTACCATCTTTTTTTCATTTGAGTTTGATATGAACAATTGTATATCAAATCTGGTAACTTTTTTTTAAACTACAACACCTAACTCTCATTGGCCACCATATTTGTGTCAGACACGATATAATATTGATACTTGTCGAATATCACGATATAATATTGATACTTGTCGGATATATTACTTTTTATTTTTAAAAAAAAACTAAAATAAAGGGGCTCTCGCAAACGAGTTTGTTTTTGAGAGTACGATTTGCAATTGCAAATAAAAGAACTCGCAGTGCACTTTGTAGTGCGCTTGTCGATTTTCTTGTTGTAATTTGATTATATATCAATATAATATTAATTAAAGCAAAAAAATAGGCAACAAAAAAAAATGTTAAATTGGTCAAACCAAGCCCAAAGATTCTAATCCAAGTGACCAACCTTAGTTGAGAGTCATAGTTTGAGACTAGTTCCATGCCTCCATTTTCAATTTCCGATACTTAATTATTATTAATGTTTTTTTGTAGTATCACTTAGGGCTGTCAAATGGGTTTCGATAACCCGATAACTGATCTGAACCAAACCGATAAAAAACGGTTTGGATTTTGGTAATTTGGTTTGCTCTCTACTGAACCGACATTTTTTTTCCACTAAAAGATAATTGATTAAAAGAATAAAAAGTTACAAAAAAAAAAAAAAAAAAAGTGTTAAGAACTGTATAGTATGAGTATCATCAATTGTGTACCCACCTATTACATCCTACATTTAACTTATGAAGCAGAAGTAAGTAGTAAAGTAGTTCTCTATATCTCTCACAAAAGGAGGTTTGTTGTCCCACCATTTACTTTCTCCATTTTGCAATGTTGCTCCATGTCTCGCATAGCTATCCGCACCTTTGTTTGTCTCCCTCCATGTAGCTGTAACATTGATTCATGATGCTTTCTCCCTGAGTTGCTTCCATTTTGTTCTAACCCTCCAATGCACTGTGTGTTCCTGAAAAGCTTTGACTACCGATGCAGAGTCGGATTCCACCCATATATATCGCCAGTCCCGATCCAGTGCCCTCTGAATCCCTTCTATAATAGCATAAGTTTCTGCCATATAATTAGTAGATACCCCAAGGCCTCCTGCTGCTTTGCCCCAAAAAGTTACCCATGTCATCCCACGAGAATCACTCCCCAACCATTACCGCTTTGGGTTCCCTTGTGAACTTCCATCCACATTAATTTTTATGATGCCAGGAGGTGGTAGAAGCCAGTAATATTCCAGAATTTTGGGTGCTCTTCTCAGTTTGTGTTGGAGATTAAGGGTGTGAAGAATTTTCATATCGGTTACTGTGTTGTTCATGGTACCTGTCGATTTTTGGTATGCTCTGATGATGGCTCTTCTAGTTAGAAAGCAAATGTTAGAAAAGCTGGAGTTTCGGGGTTGCCATCCACCGAACCAATAAGATGACGTTTTAGTAATATTTATGATTAATTTTGTGTAAGTTTATCAATTGTGTGGCTAAAATTAATCGATTTAATTTTGGATTTAATTGATTTTATAGTTTTCGATTCGGATCGGTTCGGATTTGGGTTTCCAATTTTCTTATTGGTTTGGGTTTGGATTTTCTATAATCCGACCCAACCCAATCCATTGACAGCCGCAGTACCATTTATAATTGATGGATTTTGGTAATACTATTGCGAGAGATAAAATGAAACAAAACGGTGAAAATTAAGTATATTGTCATTAGTGCGTGGATTTTTATTTTATTTTAAAAAAAAAAAAGACAACTCTTCATGGCGAAACATTGCTATCCATCACACACATTTTAACTGTATGTATCTTAACCGTATATTTAAATTTTAATTAGTAAATTTATGTCAAGAATACAAATCAAAATTCAATGGTCTTAAAAAAAAAATGTATTACTAAATTTTTTACGTTTTGGTTTTGAAAATTTCTATTTCCCATTCCTCTTAATTAGTGAACTTGTGGTTTTATTAAAAAAAATGATTGAAAAAATATTTAGTCATAATGTGGAGCAATTCCAAATGTTTAGTGTTACCAGTTTGGGTCAAATTTGGGGCCTGAGAGGTGCACAAGTGTACATTTTGTTTTCTTCCATAAGAATTTTCAAAAGTCAAAACAATTGATTTATGGTGGGCTTGGGGACAAAAAACTGACGAAGTAAAAAACGGAGTATAACTTTTATTTGGCCAGAACCAAACTGGGCAAACGAAAATTGCAGCAAAAATGGGCTCCCCTTAGCTACTGCCAAACAAAGCCCTAGGGTGTACTTTAACCCAAAATTGCTTGCCCCGAGAGTGAACTGGACACTTAAAAAGCCCATAAAATATTGTCCAAAGCCCAATAACACGTCATCTTTTAAACCCTACAACTAAAACCCTAAAATCTCTTCTCTCTAGAAACTAGACTCTACCTCAAAAATGGCGAAGAAGAGAAAGCAAAGTGAACCAAAATCTTCAGACCCATCAGCAAAAGAAGAAGAACTAATCGCACCCACAAGACCCGAACGAACACTATCCGGTTACAAACACAAAATAAAAGTAGCTGACCACCCACAAGAAGAAGAAAAACAAAATGACTCGCCTTTTTTCCGAAACAAAGAGAAAATTCTTGTCACGTGTTCACGTCGCATTAATTTCAGGTTTTTTTTTTTATATAAAGTTTTAATCTTTATGAGTTAATTAATTGAATGTGTGTTGTGAAATGTGTTGGGTTTTTTATATTCAGGTATCGGCATTTGATGTTGAATGTTGTGTCGGTATTACCGCATTGTAAGAAGGATAATAAAGTTGAGTCCAAAGAAAGTAAAGGGGCTACGTTGAATGAGTTGGTTGAGCTCAGGAACTGCTCTTCTTGCTTGTTTTTTGAGGTAATTTTATTTAAAGCATTATGTAATAGTCGATAGTAAATGCGGGTTTTGTTGAAATAAGACACGTTTATTCAAATCTTGTATGCCGAGTGTTGTAAATTAGTCCATTTTGAAAGAAGGAGAGTTTGGAGAAGAGAAAGTTCACTACAAAAGGAGTTGAAACCTGACTAATATGGTTGGGCCCATTTTTATGCTCGAGATTTCAACTCTTTTGTGGAGACTTTTCTCTATCTCCCCAACCTCTATTATGGTTTTGAACACTCTTCCTACTAGTGAACTTTATGTCCTATCAAATATATTATGGTTACAATCAGATTCTGACTTAGATTCTCCTAAATAATAACAAAGGAACCCTTAAGTTTGCTACTGTATAGAAGATAGGAGGGATCTGCTGTAGGCTTTCTCGGGAAACTTGGATGTGCAGACCTAGATCTCTGTAACTGAAGCAATTGAATTAGAATTATTTTGTTTTTTTGTTTTTGAATTTTCTCTTCTCCTGAAAATGCCCATGATCTGTTTCTCATTCAGTGCCGGAAGCAGAAAGACCTTTACCTGTGGATGGCCAAGTGCCCTAATGGACCATCTGTAAAGTTTTTAGTCAATGCTGGTAAGTTTTTATGAGGTTTCCTTATCGCTTTGCGTTTTCTTTTAGTTTACGCAAGTCGAGGGGGTGGAATGCGTCAGTTATATTTGAATATATGTAAATGATGTTGTTCGTACTTTTCTCTGCCAGTTAATGTATCATGCTAAATTTGGGTATTTGTTTTCAGTTCACACAATGGAAGAACTAAAACTTACTGGAAATCATCTGAAAGGATCAAGGCCAATTTTAACATTCTCCTCCAACTTTGATGAAAACCCTCATTGGAAACTTTTGAAAGAGATTATAGTCCAGGTACTTAGATCTGCATATTTCACATTTTACTGTTATTTCCATGCGAGTTAACAGTTCAGTGTCTTTTCATTTCTACCTTTTTAATGAAAAAATGCTTTGTGATTGCCTTTCTCCAATTTGTATTCTTGACTGCTTAACTATGGCATGAAGGCACTGCTGGTAATGTGTCGGTAGTGGCAGTGTGGAACTGTGGTTATGGATGCTATGTAGAAATGAATGATTTCTTATTGCTTATTCCTGACTTTGCTCTTGTTTTCATTGTATGTTTATTCGTTTGAGAAATGGTAGGCAACTGTGAATGAGGTAATGGTGTGCAGAAGTAAGTTGAGTTTGAGGCTGTTGATTTGTTGTTGCAGAAGTGGTTTGCAGTTTGAATACTTTCTTGAATTTGTGGAGATGATGTTTGCGATATGATAGTGGGAGTTGTAGTAGAAAAGTTTAGAATATTGCTGTCAGATATATATTGAAGTGGTGAAGAAGTAGGACTATGACTAGAATGTGAATTTGTTGAATGTGATGACGTTGTTGGTGAATTTGTTGGAGGTGAGATACTGTAGAATGTGATTTGTTGTCCCTGAAGTTGTATGTAATGTAGGACTAACATGAGGAAAATTTGGTAGAAAATGAATTGGGACGGAAAGAGTACTGACCAAATGAAATTAGTAGGTGATTTTGATTGTTGGGATATGCATTGTTGTGGTAAATGTTACACTTTTAGAAATGTAAATTCTGCCAGTGAGAGGGTCTAGACATATGTATCCTTGATGATTTAAGCTATAATTCCCTGTTGAATTGAACACTTGAACCTGCCATTTGAAATTTTGAATTTGCCTTTTTGGGTGAGAATTGATGGATTATATCAGCTCTTGGAGATGATGCTATTATAGCATTATAGGTTTGACCAAGATTACCTTTTGACATCAAAATAACCTAATCCACAAATAACTAATAAAACGACCAAGGGCTATGAACGCACATTCTTTGCTTCTTGCATGGAATTCATTTGTGATACAAGGCTTGAGCCATGGGTAACAGGTACATCCACAATTCTTTAGAAAAGTATACTTAGGTGCCAATTTAAACATTCTTTCTTATGGATATATATAGTGATAATGTTTGGTTGGTATTTTATTGATGAGGAAAACATATGTCAGATAAACTTCAGTCCAATAAGAGCGAGGCATAGAATTCTGACAGAATAGAGTTGTACGTAGGCCATTGATTTGGCTGTGCGTTCTGCCCACATACCACCATTTTGTTGTGGAGTGTAAGGAAAACAGAATTGGTGTTGGATACCACATTTTAAATGAAAATTTTCAAGAAAGTTGCATGTAAAGTGTCCTCCTGCATCAGATCTAATGTTTTTTCACTTTTAGATCTAAGAGGTTTTCTGTTTGAGTTTTGAAGTTTCAAAAAACAACGTTGAAATCCGACTTCGCATTTAGAGGGAAAACTCAACAATGTTTAGAATAGTCATCAACAATGCTTGCAGAAAATCTGAAACCAGAAATAGATTTTACTGGTGATGCCCCCAAAGATCTACATGCAACAAATACAGAGGAAACCTAGCTTTTGTTAGTGGACAAAGAAAAAGACAGTTGTGTACTCTTGTTAAATTGGCAGTTATTACAACAACTCTTTTGTAACTCTTTGTTCAAAGGTAACTCAAATTTATGCGCTTTATTCAACACAAAGAGGCAGGATGTCCTGGCATTTTGATGCCATATCATAGGTTTAATCCTTTTACCATTTTAGGTATTATTTGATTATGCATGAGTTGAAGCGGATGAGAGATGAGTTGTAGGAAGTGAGAGTGGATATATTGATCCGGTGCCCCTGGAAAAGGATCCTCTGAGTTGTGTTGTCAGAACTAGTTGGTATTATTTGAACTTGAAGCATAAATTTTGTTGGCGACCATGGCATGTAGCTTCTTTTGTGGTATCTTTCCCTGATTAGCCAAATTCATCCTATCATAACAGTCAATAGCATGATGACCTACTTTACCACAGAGTTGGCAAACAGGCCTTTTCCATAGTTGGACTGAGCAGTCACTTCTTGTCCATTAGAGACAGATACAAGACATCCGAGCAGTTAAAATTTACTATACTTCCGACTGGATGTAGATTATCGGTAGCCTTCTTTAACTTCTGTAGTTACTCAGACATGGTGAAAATTCCTTTTGATGTGGATTGTAGATTGATTTTGAGCTGGTGAATGTGTGACCTTGAAATAGAAGAGAAACGGTTCTTGAATGTGACCCATAGATCCTTTGAATTAGGTGATGCAACAACACAAGGTAAAAGATTCTCCGAGATGGTTGCATTGAGCCAAATCAGCAGATTTTGGTCTCTTTTGTCCATTTTATGAACCAAGAAATTTTGCAGGACACTGAAGTTCCATCAACGAATCCAGTTAGTTCTTATATTCACAGATTATGTTTGAAGGACATTGTGGAGTTCCATCAACGAATCCAATTAGATCTTATGTTCACAGAATAGGCAAGAACAAAGATTTTCGTAAGACATTTTTGTCTATGGTCAATTTAATGGTGACAACATGTGAGATATTCTGAATTGATTGTGAGAACATTTTGAAGTTTGAGGATTGATCTCATGTTTAGACAGTTTGTGAAAAATTTAGAAATCAAAAGCGTGATTACTTTTAAAGTTTTGATTGATTTAGCGTTAAACTGTGTAAGAAGAGATGGAATATAATAGAATCGAAAGATTTGAAGAGAAAATTGAATTTCTAGATTGATATTGAAGCGAAGAACAGTTATTTTAAAGAATTGATTAGATTAGCAGGTGTCGACTAGCAAAGTCGGTAAAACCTTTGGGTGATGATACCAGAGGTCTGGGGTTCGAATCCCGCCAGCATCAAAGAGTTACTGATCTCATTTAAAACAGGCTTACCAAAAAAAAAAAAAAAAAAAAAACAGTTATTTTAAAGAATTGATTAGATTGGTTGAATATAGAGAAAAGAGAAAGAACTTTCATGAAGTAGAAATCACAATCACTTGAACTCCACTAGAGAGTAACCTTCAAGCTTTAAAGAAGCAGAAGATCATGTTTTGAGATTACTGCTAGGTGTAATGCTCTGATACGATGTGGAACTACTGATTTCACTAAGAGGACAATGTTTTACATCACTGTCTATATATTGACAAATGTTCAACAGAATTAAATCAGACTAACTAACTTGACAACTGTCTAACTGACTTGTAACTAACTAACAAATTTGCAACTGATTTAGAACAGACTAACTGCCTTGACTTTGACTACAACTAACTATCTTCTAGAAGCTTCTGGGAACTTGCTTATAAACTCATAGTAGATAGTAGTCCGCAATTTGTCCCTTGACAACCTTCTGATTTCTACCCCAGTTATCAGATGATTAATGAGTTGTTGTTTGTTTTTGCACAACAAGAGTTTGTGTAAATGAGTGACTGGTTTGTTGTTGTACTCAATTTTAAATTTGGATGGGAAGTGATTAACTTTCCTATATTTAAATTTAAATGACTGTTTAGTGGTTTCTCATGGCTAATCTTTATGAGTGGTTTTACATTTTTTGTAAAATCCACTGACAATACTCTTTTATTCTATGTTACATGGACACCATATTTTGCAAATAATCCGTGTCGGATACGTATTCATGTGTCCGTTTCGGACACATAATGTATGTAATATACCTCAGTTTTTTATATTTTGCCTTGTTAGACACTCTGTATCTGTGTCAGATACGGACACACCTATCTGTGTCAACGCAACTTAGCTTTTATAATCAGCTTTTAATATTCTATCCTGGTGATTGATTATATGCTCATTGGTATGTCATGGTTTAGGTGGGTTGCCTTCTTGTAAAACATGATTTTGTTCTCGACTCTTGACTGATCCTCTTTTCATATAGCGTAGATTGATATTGCATATTGTATATCAAGATCAAGTTTCTCTGCTTCTCCGAAATTTTACATCATTTTCATAATTCATGTTTTTACAGATATTTGGAATTCCCAAGGATCACAGAAAAGCTAAACCTTATCATGACCACGTCTTTGTATTTTCTATTGTTGACGATCATATATGGTTTCGGAATTACCAGGTACATGTTTAGATTATTATATTTTGTGAAACGCGTATGCATTGTTTACGTATTTATTTTGATGCGTGCGAGTGTGTGTTGGGTGGTGTGGGAGGGGTGGGGGGTGGTTAAATCGTCGACCCCCAACATTGTATGCTAAGATTGTACTCCCTATCATACTGATTGACCATATTGGGGTTGACTCAAAGGAGAGTTCATTCATAGTAAGTATGGGAGCCAAGTTTGTGGACATAAACTAAATTCATGTCCAGGGGACACAGAAGCTGATTGGGTCCACATCAGCCACTTAACTCATTGGACCAACAACTTTATCAACATCAGTTTTCGTTTATATTTTGCCAAACAGAAAAGATAAATAGAAGCTAAAGCTAATAAGCCTAATAATTATGTTTTGTGTGGATCTGTTTGTGACTGTAGTTCTTAAAATTGGGTACTTCTAGGTTGTGTTTTGTGGGATAGCTTCCGGTCTTTTAAGAGAAACAACACTTGCTTGTGTCTCTTTGTATAAGGAAAACAGAGGAAGAGTGACACGGCGAGATATTGGAGATATTGTTTCAGTTGCCTTTTTTGTTGATTGGCAATTCAATTGTTGCTTGTCTTCATTTTTTTTTCTTTTCCTTTTCTAAAGATGTTTGTACTATAATTAATTCCCACAAGTTAAACACACTCGTAGTAGGTTATGCAACATAGGAATTATTATTGTCTAATTGTTTTACGGTTTTCCACCGATACATCACTCAGTAGCATGCAGTATGCAATTCACCTCATGCTATGGTTGGAAATTGTGAGCACTTTGGATGATCAACCATCTAAATGCCTGTGGCATCTTGCATACCATTAAGGAGCACAAGTGCACCTTGTGCATGCCTAGCTGCTCAATCAATTGTGTTTAGTTAAGAGTTCAGATGTGCCGATGTGGTTGCAGACTTTCCACGGCACACACATTAAAATCAGATGTTTCTGATGTACAATTAAAAGTAGATGTTTCTGCATTAAAGAAGCTCAAAGTTGGGTGAATTTCACTAAAGGATTCTTGTGTCTGAAGTTGGTGAGTGGTTAGTCGTTTCCATTTGAGTTTGTACAATGCAGTACCATGGTATGTTAGGTTAACAGTATATCATATGATATGCTTTTATCAACAAGGATCTTTCCTAGTACTGCACTCGTACACATTATTGTTGCATTTTCCCAGGCACAGCTTGTCGCCATATATATCAAGTCTTTGGTCCATAGGTTCCATATATATTTTCTGGTTCACAAACAGGCTCAGTCGAATGATAGATTGCAAGACACTTGAAAAGGATTCTAAACTATGTTCTTGGAGTGATTCTGAGCTAGGAATTCCTTAGGAAGGATCTACTTTGGTTTAAACTCCATCTAATCCGTATTATACTAGATGCATTGACAAGTATAAATATTACTTCAGGACTATCTGATACTGGATTCTTTGAGAAGCTAGTGCCGACTGGGGGGTATATTGTTATACAAAATGATGTATAAGGAACTGTTGCACCTTTTGTAGTGTGAACTTCTTACACTCTAAGTTACTTTGACACGGATACATGTGTGGATACATGTGTCTGTATCCGACAAGGACACGAAGTGTCAGACACGGCGGAATATCAAATATTGAGGTGTATATCACATACAATATGTTTTTGTGTGTCCAACACAAACACGTGGATACGTATCTGACAAGGATTATTTTTAAAATATGGTGTGTCCATGTAACATAGTTTACACTACATCACTATTATTAATATAATATAAAATATTGTCTCGCTGATCAAAAATAAAATAAGGAACTATTGCACCAAAATTATGTCATCTTTTATATTTTATTAACATTAGGAGTCTTTTTTTCCTAATATGCAGACTGCTACTTATTCTTATTTTTGTATTCTCTCCATGTTGCAGATTTCTGTTCCTCACAATGAAACAGATAAAGTAGACAGAGGCGGTCTTGAAAAAATGACCCTTGTGGAGGTTTGTGATGATACACGAAAATTTTGTTTTATAATATCCAATAATTGCCCAAGAAATAGATATATACTCAATTTATGAACTGGTTGTGGTAGGTTGGTCCAAGGTTTTGCTTGAACCCGATCAAGATATTTGGTGGGAGTTTTGGTGGCCCTACATTGTATGAGAATCCATTGTACATATCTCCAAATCAGGTTAGAACATAGAATACTTGTCACCGCTTCTTGTGATTGTGATATTATCAATATATATAAATATATCCTGTCTTAGTAATGAAACATAATGATCCTATGACTTTTTCCAATTTGAAATACTTTCAGATTCGCGCGTTAGAGAAGAAGAAAAAGGCTGGCAAGTATGCCAAGAAGGTGAAGGCCAAGAAAAGGAGAAGGATGCACGAGGAAACAAACCAGTTGGAGCCTGATGAGTTTGCAGATATTTGGAAAGATTGATGGCATCATATATTTGGAAAGATTGACGAATCAATCATTTCAGGATGGAATTTATTCTGCAGGGGTTCACATTTCCTTTTAAAGGGCTCTGTATACAATATTGGAAGTCAATATTGTTCGTGTTAGTGGCCATCCTCCATGCCTTCCAAGCTGCAACTCAATTTTGATTTTGACAATTGCTGTAACAGTATTTGTTTCATTAGCAACTATGCAAATATTTTTACAAGAATGGGAAAACAAAAAACTGAATTTGCATGCATCTATGACTGAATCTGTTTTACAATGCATGCGGTTCATGAAATCTGTATTGTCTTGCTGAAAATTCCTGCATCACTGATTACTCCAACTAAATCAGCTTGTTTATGGCTCTTGATTCGGCACAAATTGGTCCCCCCATTGCGTTGGTTGATACATATGCCAAGTTTAGGTTGCTCAAGACGGTATTTTTACAGAGATTCTTTTTTTTCCTTGGCTTTTGTGGAATATGCTGATTTTGTGACTTTGCGCTCGCCAAGGACTTTAGTTGAGAGAAATGAGGAGTTGGGATGTTTATGTGGGGTTTTAGTAGGAGTTAAGGATAATATACGGGTGGTTGGGTATAGACTGGCTTTTGATGCCACGGCAGGTAAGAAGTTAGGGAACTTTGCGTTCGCCAAGTTTATTGGTTGATGCATTTGCCAAGTTTGGGACCGACCATTAGAAGTTTTCTACATGTGTCGGAAAATGTAGTGAGATTTGTTTTTCCTTCGCTTTGGATGGTTGGTGATAACTGCAAACTGAAGGAAAAAGTAGATGATTGCAATGACGACCCTAACAAAAATAGCTCTTCCTCTTCAGATCCCTCAAGCCCAATAGGAAAGATTTGTGCCTTAGTGCTTTTCCATCTAAGCGTCTGACCGGCAGAGTTGTAGCTATCATTCAAAAGTCGCCTCGCCGTGATGCCCTTGTTGGCTTTCTTGGTGCTAGCCAATGGCGGCCTTCTGGCGGAGAAGGCTTTCAGAAGGAGACGAACCAAAATAAGACTTTTGTCTCATATTCCAATCAGGAATTCATTGAATTGATACCAAATTATGCAAAGTTTCCTAAAATGTTGGTTTGTTTGAGAGACTTACCAGAATACATCAAGAAAAGATTGGTGAAGAGTGACGCAATGGAGTTAGTGGTTGTTTGGATTGAAAATTGGAGGGAAGACAGTCTTTTACCGCATGCCTGTGTTATGCATAGTTTTGGGCGAGGGGGAGAAATTGAGCCACATCTTGCAACAATCCTATTTGAAAATTCAATTTGCGTTACTGAGTTTTCTCCTGAATCACTTTCCAACCTTCCAAAATTCCCGTGGGAAGTGCCTGCCGAGGAGTTAGAAAGAAGAAAATATCTTAGACATCTTTGCACATACACTTACAATTGACCCTTCTACAACTACTGATCCTGATGATGCTCTATCAGTTCAAAGAGTCTCTGATAGCATTTTCAGAATTGGTGTACACATTGCTGATGTTTCATATTTTGTTTTACGGAATACTCCATTGGACATAGAAGCCCAAACCCGATCTACGAGTGTCTATCTCCGACATAGGAAGATTCCTATGCTGCCAGCTCTTCTTTCAGAAAACATTGGTTCACTTGTTCCTGGTGTAGATAGGCTTGCCTATTCTATCATGTTTGATTGCAACCTTGTTGATCGCTGGATTGGTCGCACTGTCATTCGTTCATGTTGTAAACTGTCCTACCAGCATGCTCAGTACATCATCGACAGGTTGATGGATGTTGAGAGGCATGATACAGTAGTTAGTCAGTTTCCTGAGGTATACGGTCAGTTTGGAAAGGTAGATGTAATTGGGTCTGTCAAAATCCTTACTGAAATTTCTAAGAGGTTGAAAGAGAACAGGTATAGAGATGGTGTTGTTTATTTAGAAAGCTCCAAGCCATTTTGCTTGTTTGATGAATGCGGAATTCCATACGACAGTATGCTATCTGAGCAGACAGAGTCTGACTTTCTTGTTGAAGAATTCATGCTTTTGGCAAATAAAACTGCAGCAGAAATCATATCTAGAGCATATCCTGATTGTGCATTATTGCGTAGGCACCCAGAACCTAATGCACGCAAGCTCAAAGAGTTTGAAGTATTTTGGCTTAAGCACGGTTTAGAGTTGGATACTTCTTCCGGCCAGTTTACCCTTTCATTGGGAAAGGTTAAAGAAAAGCTCAAGAATGATCCTGTGTTATATGATATTTGTAAGTACCCTCCGTTCTACACTACAGAGCACATGTCCACATGGCAGGACGTCTTACTTCAGCTCGTCCCACAACATCAGATCGTACCAACGACCCAACACCCAGGTCGTCACCAGCAGCAGTTACAATTATTCATGGAAATATATCAACTAGCACAATCTTGGAGCTCAATCAACGCCACAACAAAGAAACATTAACTTTGTAACAACACATTAATGGCGAATCATTAAGATAGCACACAAGGTGGATCTGCAATCCATAACGGTTCAAGCACACATCTATAAATAGAGAGAGATGAACTACGTAAGGCTTGATTCAAGTTTACCCCGAGAAACTTGATACGTAGGCAACTCTTATCCCAAGAAGAGCGCAGTCATCCCCTATCCAACAAATCAGCAGGTCCTAGTCCCAAAATAACCAACATCTACATTGGCGCCGTCTGCCGGTTCGTTTCCTTAAAAAAGAACAACCACTCTTTTCTCAAGCCCACGAAGCTAGTTAGAAAAACCACAATGGATCCCAACTTATAAGCATTGGCAGACCAGGTGAAAACACTCCAAGAAACCTTCATCACTTTGTAACAAGAAAACCAGACAATGCGAGAGCAGGCCAACTCCAACGCCAACAATGGCACCACAGAAGCCGGGGAGTACAACACTATGGTAGCCCTAACCAACACCACCAATCAGCGTTTAAAAGACTTCGCATAAAAATTAGAGAAGTTAAACGAAAGAGCCAGCGCGATCCAGATCGCTCAGAAGATGCTAGAAATGTACAAAGCATCACCATTCATCCAAGATATTAGAGACAAACAGCCTCCTTTAGAGTTCATCCAACCAAAGTTTCCGTTGTACGACGGTACCTCCTGCCCAGGCGAGCACGTAGCTTGCTTCAACCAAATTCTAACACTCTACAGCCATCCTGAATACGACTACCTGAAATGCAAACTTTTTCCAGCCAGTTTAAAGGACGGAGCAATAGACTAGTTTTACACACTCCCTCCCGATTCGATCAACAATTTTCGAATTTTTTGGCGAGTCGTTCAAAAGCTTGAGTTAGTCCCAACAAGAAAAGAAAGCGCCGACCTAGACTCCTTGTTTCAGCTCAAGTAAGCTCATAGCGAAATGATCCGAGCCTTCCTAGGACGTTTTAAGAAGGACCTCCTCTCGCTGGAATCAGGACTCAGTGACGGTTTTGCAATTTCTGGGTTCACAAACGCCCTCTTGGACGACTCCAACCTAGCAGGGTCCCTCATGCGCAACCAAGTTAGACTTGAAGCTACAATCACCATTCTCAACAAACTTCTTCAGCCCACTATAGGGGTCCTCATACATAACCATCTTATCAAGGACAACATTGTCACTCTTCTTACTTAGGTCCATACTTTCTGACCCCTTGCCCTGCTCAACAACAGGCTCAGCCTCACCAACTTTCTTTTTTCCACGGGCCTCAGCCACCCCAGCATCAACAGCAAAATCAATCAGGTTCATCTTCTTCAGATGAACCCGACCTGCAGACGAACGACCTTCAACAGTACCAGGTCGGTTTTCAAACTCAGTTCGGGCCTTCTTAGCCCCCTCCGACTCAACCACTTCGGAACGCCTTTTCAGATTAGGCTTTCGGAACGAAGTTGGAGCATCACCCACTCCACCAGCACTGCCACTCCCAGCACCCGCATCTTTAGAGGAGAAGTAGTTGGATGCAGAACGATCTGCATCACCAGAGGAGAAGCGATTGGACGCAGAGCGCCCTCCATCCCCCAGCTCAAAAAATTTGGGGTGCCAAACGATTTGCATCACCCAACTCAAAACGTTGGGATAACAAACGATTTGCGTCACCCAACTCAGGACGTCTGGAAGGTGTCACCCCTCGGCCGATCCTCATAGCGTCGAGCGGTGTTGGTGACCCCACCGGACTCCCCTAGCTCCACGAGCGGTGTCACCAAACCTCCACTCCTTTTCATTCCAGAAATAGGTGCCTTCTTTTTACTCTCCCTCTCCATGGCAGATTCCGAGCTAGAATCAGAAAATTCAACCACTACCTTGCGAGCCCTAGCCTTTTGCTCCAACCTCTTACGGTTGATTTTCTTCCCTCCACACCTCTTAAAATAATGCGCAACCTCCCCCAACAAAGCTTGCTTCTCCTCCAAGCTCAAACAAGCAAACCTTTCAATAACACCGTTCTTCGTACGAAAACGGATTGTAATCTCTGTAAAAACAAATCAAATAAATCAGAACGTCCAAATTATAATTTACCATACACATTACGACCTACAACCAGCGACCTACCAGAAAATTGTACAACACGTTTATTAATCTCCAAACTAGGCGGGCAATATCTACTTATAACTAACAACGGCTTACACCCCCATTCATCCTTACTCACCCCCACAATAACAGGAGACTTCCCCTTATAAACATGAAAACTAAAATTCATAGCACCCGACCTCCTCACAACAAAGTGCTCCATCACATTGTTTAAACAAATGTTGTAGCCCCTGTCATTCAACAAATCCAACATATGGAGAATCCTCCAACTGTTCCCCACAAGTTGACAGGGGGCTTTCCCTAAAAAGTTCAAAACCTCCACAGTAAGACGGGAAAAGGGCAACCTCATCCCAGCCTTCAACTCCCCATAACAAACAACTACTCCTCCACCCCAAGGAATGTAGTCGTTAGTATACAAATTCTTCTCCCCAGCCAGATCGTACACAGACAGATCGGATTCCACCCAACCAAACTCCTCCCTCAAAGCGGCATAACAATCCACCAACTTAGACTTCCTCTCATCCACCGTCTCCAACGAGAAAGACGACGAAGCCTCATCACCACTACGAACCCTCTCCTCAACTTTTTCGTCACTTACCGTTCTCTCTCCCCATTTACCAACTTCAACCTCACCACTCAAACTATCACTAGTCATAGACATTGTGCAATGAAAGAAAGAAGGAAAACTCAAATTTCTAAGTTGAAAACATGAACCTGATGGCAAGGGATGAGAAGTTTTTCTTTGCCTTCTTTCCTTTTCTTTCGCTCTAGATTTTTCCTTTTTTTTCCCTTTGGTTGAACAGTGAACAAACAAAAAGCTTTTACAAGTCAAACATCCCTCAACTGCCCAGACACCTCGAGACAATCAAAACGTTTCATGTTCCCAAAACCTAAATCATTACTTGCCCACAAATCACCGTAACCTCAGGCCCACGAATCCAGCCCAACAGTTCCCACACATTCCTCGAAACCTAAATTTAAAACAAAACAGCTGTCAGACACGTGCTTTCAGACTTTACTTTTTAACCATTCTCCTTCCATGCAACAACTGTCCAATGAACGAATAAAAAATAAATGGGGTTGTGTAAGTACCCTCCATTCTACACTACATAGCACATGTCCACATGGCAGGACGTCTTACTTCAGCTCGTCCCACAACATCAGATCGTACCAACGACCCAACATCCAGGTCGTCACCAACAGCAGTTACAACCATTCATGGCAAGATATCAACTAGCACAATCTTTGAGCTCAATCAACGCCACAATCAAGGAAACACTAACTTTGTAACAACACATTAATGGCGAATCATCAAGATAGCACACAAGGTGGATCTGTAATCCATAACGGTCCAAGCACACATCTATAAATAGAGAGAGATGAACTATGTAAGGCTTGATTCAAGTTTATCCCGAGAAATTTGATATGTAGGCAACTCTTATCCCTAGAAGAGTGCAGTCATCCCTTATCCAACAAATCAAGGTCGTAGTCCCAAAATAACCAACATCTACAATATTCTTATATCATATACTTCAAGGCCAATCAATTTAGCAGTGTACTTCTGTACTGGTGATTTTAGAGACAGAGAGAATGAGTGGGATCATTATGCTTTAGTATTTCCTTGATTTCCAACAATTTCAAGTTTTTCTAGTTAAAGTCTAACAATTTCGTCCCCGAATTCTATAATGAACCTTTCATATTTCCTTGTTGACCGTGGCTTAACCCCCTTGGATCCCATAATGCACCTTTCATATTTCCTTGTTAACCATGGCTCACATCTGTCAATGTGTAACAACTAACAAGCCCCCCCCCCTCCCCCGGCCCCCCACACACACACACCTTGGATCCCATAATGCACCTCTCATATTTCCTTGTTGACCGTGGCTCACATCTGTCAATGTGTAACAACTAACAAGCTATAATAAATTTATTTTCTGGCTCTTGAATGGAGTGTGTAATAAACTCAATGAGCAATTTTTTACAAGCCTTTGACTTGAAGTGAGATATAAAAATCATCAAAACTTATCGTTATTTTGTTGTTGTCGTTTTCTTTGTTTTGCATGAGGGAATAGGTATAAATGAAATCCTAGATGCCATTGTTAAAAAGGTTCCACCACCTCTTAATACAGCTGATAATCCTCTAAGGGCTCTAATATTCGATAGGTAATGTCAATATATTAACTTTAGTTATTTGATGTTAGCAGAGTATCTTTTCTCTTTTCTGCTGCATTCTTTGATATTTTGTTCTATAATTATTTCTGGTTGGTTCCTTGTAGTGCTATCTATCGTGAACCAAACACTAAGATTATAAGATAGCACTTGTTATTAATGAAAAAGTAGAAAAAGTAGTTGTAAATTCAGAAGAATGAAAAACAATATGCCATATTAATGAAGTTACTAAAGCATAAATAAATGAAGTTACCTTCCCCGCTTATATACTTGATGGATACTCAATTTCTCATTGAGTGACTCGTAGCACCATAATGTCTCAAGTTACATTTGGTATAGAAATCGGTTTTAAATGATGTTAAGGTTTTTGAAGCTAGAGTTTCTATACGATATAAGTCAGGCTTGTAGCTACAGTAGAAAGACTTGCTAGAAAGAACTGGTTGGGTTTGTCCCACCAAGGGAAGCCCCCCCCCGCTTATTTTTTGATTTGTTACCGGCAATCGGCGTAGGGGGAGTGCCCCACCCCCCACCCCACCCATGCAACAATGTCAGACTTTATACGAACTGTCGCTATCGGGGGATACCGGGATTCAACATTTATACCTACTACCTGTAAGTTAATTTACCATGTCATGTCCCAATAATTGTTCTTTAATTGTTAACTTTTTTATATATCATTCGTCCATATTCTACCATGTCATGTCCCAATAACCAAATAGGAGGGATGCAAGTAGACAATTGCATGCGTTTTACAGGCAGTTCATAATGCACTACGTGTGTTTTATAGAAAGGCCACTCTTCACAGAATTGCTCACCAAAGATTTTCTTGTAAAATAGTTGTTCTTTCCCGCCGGATAGTTGCTCGACATGGACGAGTTCCACAACCACAATCCCATGTATAATTGAGTATTAGAGATAACAATAGATGTAAAGTGACTATTCAAACACAAATTGTGAATTATTGCTTACCTCTTACCAATGCGCAAGTTTTCGAAAATCATGTAACGATATTGTATGGTTAAGTTGTCCAGAATGCAAACGAAGATTCCCTTATTTGAAGATATATGCATGTATTTGTTCTTCTTGCAAGTCTATGGTTAAGTTGTCTAGAATGTCAAAGAAGATTCCCTTATTTGAATTTTTTTGCAGGTATATGTTCTTCTTGCAAGTCAGATAAGCGAGGGAACCACCAAGCAAGCACGTTTAGTGTGGATAACTCAATCCATCCTGGTAATGTGCCTCTAGAATTGGCTCGTTTGATAGATTTAGAAAGAATTCTTATTGTTAGGGTGCACCCAATGATGTCTGTATATCATGTGAAAGGTCAACAATACAAATACAGTGGTAATGTGATAAACTTTGCACAAGATGTCAATGCAATTGCAACCATTTTGTCATACAAGCATGCTGATTTATCTGCAATACTAGTTGTTAATAGGGGCGGTACACATACAAACAAGGAGTTTCGTGTTCGTCGCGAGTTTGTACGTGAAACATTAGTTTGGTTGAAAAAATATCATAGGCACTATGGTGATATAATTATTGATGACGAAACTCTAGAAAGACTTCCAGTAGATGGGATATCGGAAGACATCCCAAGTGCGGGAGAAAGTTTGGGAGATCTTAACAATGAAGACAAAGCAGTGCAAATGCAGACAGATGAGTATGAAGGACCACCTGAGCTACATAACCAAGATTTCCACATTAATGATTTTCATGCTGCTGGTACTATTGCTATTTTGCCGCAACCTAATCAACAAGCATGTCTCTTAAGGGCATTGCAAGTTACAAATGCAGATCAGACACATGTGCATATGCCTTTCACTATAAAGATCATTAATAAGTTTTCAACTCCCGGATACATTGATATGGCTTTTCCAACCTTGTTTCCTTGCGGCAATGCTGATTTGAGGTAAACTCGTCAAAGGAAAGTAAACCCATTGCAATACTTTCAATATTTGATGAAGTACGATGATGGTCGTTTTGCCAAAGATTTAAGATTTTGGTATTTTGCATGGAACTTTTTATCCAGGTGGCGCGCACTTGCATTGGGTGATGTTTTCGTGAGAAAGAATCCAGGAGATGCAGAGTTGTCAATACAATATATTCGAGATATGATTTCATCTGGTGACAAACAACTAGTTAGTCGCATTTCTTACTTTGCAAGGAATATCTGTGGTACTCATGCTTTTTGGTTTACAAGGTTGAAAGAGTTAACAGCCATGGTGAAACAGTTAGGTCCGCCAACGATATTCTTCACACTCAGTGCTGCTGACATGCAATGGCCAGAACTCTTTCACATTTTAGATTCATCTAATGCACTTGAAAGGTTGTCTCATTTTAATGTTGAATGATGGTGTTGTACATCATTTTAATATATCTTGGCTACGAGTTAGGAATTATTTGAGGATCTTTACAGGTATGACATGTTGAATTATCTGACTTACAAGTTGTCTCCTTTAGAAAAAAGGAGGGGACGTGTAAGGTTGGTTAGCGAAAATCCAAGTGTCGTCGCATGGTTCTTTCAGGCTAGGGTATCCAATTTCTTTCAAAAATATTTAAGCAATGAGTTTTCTGTGGTTGATCATTGATACCGGTTTGAGTGGCAGAATCGTGGCAGTGGTCATATTCATGGATTTCTTTGGCTAAGAGGTGCTCCAGATGTTAGTGGGATAGGTACAAGCGCAAAGGTTAGATCAAATGTCATTGAATATTTTGATAGACTTGTTTCCACTATAAATCCAAATCCTAGCATGGATAGAAATATACAAGAGCATTCTTGTGCACGTACTATGCCACTTGAATTGAATCTTGATACAGACGAAAATGACTATGCTTTATTGGTTAATTGGGTCATGCGACACAGCATATGTGGAAGTCATTACTTACATTTACATAAAATAATGAAACAGATGGGATGCCACTTTAGATATCCATTTGATGTACTTGATCAGTCGAAGATTGTTGAAGAACCGCCTAACAGTAATATGTTCCGGTTTATAGGGCGTCGAAATGATGAGTTAGTATGCTCCTATAATAGAAAAATTCTACAGACATGGCATGCAAACATTGATTGGTCTCCCATCCTTTCGGTGCAGTCTGTAGTAAATTATATTGCTAAGTATGCTTTAAAATCTGAGCCTGTGTCAAAGAGTTTCACAGAAACTTTACGAGAAATTGTTAAAGATCTTCATCGTCCATGTCAGAATGCAAAATCTACTTTCAAGTGATTGCTTATAAAAAGTGTATCTAAAAGAGATATTTCTGCCCAAGAAGTATGTCATTTGTTAATAGGGTACCCATTGGTACGATCATCAAGGAAGTTTGTCCTTTTAAATATAAGTGAAAAGAACATGTTAGCATCAACTTTATGTCGTAGAAGAGGGGACGAAGATGAAGAGATTGTTCGAACATACCCAAGCTTTGTAGGAAGATATATGCAGTGACCTCCTTGCTATGAAAATATATCCCTCCTCGATATGGCGAAAAGACACTACTTTAATCGGAAGGGTTGGCACACTTCTTGAGTTAGTGTAATTGTGTGTTTGGTTCCACAACTGAATGGTGACATCCTACCAAACACTAAAAAATAGGAATTATTTTGTCGTCAACAAGTCTTGATTCATCACCATTTTCGGAGTCTAGAAGAAGCAAAAGGGGATTTCATACTATGGTCAGAAAGGTACATTGACTTGGGCTTCGGAGAACACCAATCAATAATTCTTCCTGAACCTGTTGATGAATAATTCAAAGATGATATTGAGATAGAGAATGATATGGAAGACCTATTTCGAGATGAATGGATGATGACAGCAGCAATGGGTCTCTTGTTTGTCCCTGGGGAGAATGTCAAATTAGGAATGTGAGACTTTGATACTTGACACAATTGGGCTGAAAGTTTATATCGATATCCAAAATGGAGAGTGAAAGAAAATTTGTGCATACTTTGCGCAGTGGAGAAGAAGTTAACGTTAAACCTCTTATTGTAACCCTTGATGAACTATCTCCTGAATAAATAGTGGCACATGATATGGTTATTTGAGCACTAGAATGTCGAGCGTGCATTCGTATGATAGTTTGTGGTGGTGTAGGCACAGGGAAGTCCACTCTCATAAATGCAATTGTGCATTCAATTAATGGATTTTTTAGATCAGCCAAAGCAGTACGTGTCATGGCTCCAACTAGAGTCGCTGCTTTTAATGTTGGAGGTGTAATGTAACGCCCGTATTTTTAAAAGACATATTTAATTATTTATTAATTAATTTAATTAATTATTTTCAAAATTCGTCGGATTGGACTCGGGATATATGGGCCTGGTTTTGGGCCCGAGTCTGTGTTGGGCTTGGGTTTCGGACCCAAGTATATAAACACTTTTTCTAGAAAATAGGGTTAAGAGAATAATAAAATATTAAAAATGGAGGCAGAGAGAAGCTGGTTTGCTGGAGCGTTGGAGCGCGACGAATCGGGTTAGGAGGATTCGTCGAGCTGTTACGTCAGGTGAGTAGCTATTTGGCTATTTCACCGGAGTTATAGTTTTCGTATATCATACTGTTTAATGTTTCTTTTTTCTTTTTTACCGTTCATTATATTGTTTTTCGCGAAAGTGAATTATTAGTAGATTTAACTCTGTTGAGACTTCGGAAGCTTCGACATTTCATCATCCAAGCTCGATATTTCAACCGCCCAAGCCGGATGGGCGTTAAGGCGATTAAAAGCCCCGAGAGAAATCGTTATTTTCTTTGTTTTCTATGTGTATACTCTTGTTGATTTACTGTGGTGGTTGTGGTTGTTTTAAACTGTTGAATGCCGGATTGGGAAATTGTTGGTCATTAAATCTTTATGTTTTGAACTATTTATGTTTTTGTTTGTTTGTACTCTTGTTGTTGGATTTGGTTGGAAATTTGTGGGTTTGATGGATTGGTGGTGATGGGGCGCGCCGGTGGGTGGGGCTGTTTTTGGTTTATTGGTTGTGTTGTTTTGCTTTGTTGTGTTGAGTGTATTGTTGGAGGTGAGTGGGGGTTGAGTGGGCTGTAGAAAGCCATTAATGGCGGCATTAATGGCGGCAGTAAAACAAATCTTGCAGATCTAGTTTTGAGAATGGGATATCGATTTAGTGAATGGTGTTTTGGTTTTGTAAATGTTATGTGGTTTCTCCTTCTCTTCATTTTCGGTTTGATGAAGTGAAGAATGGTGGCCGGCGGTTTTGGGTGGCTGCTGGTGGTGCTGGATCTGTTGGAGGGAGAAGACAGAGAACGCGATCCGGTGCTCCCGGGAGACTCTATTTTCTCACACTTTGTTGGGCCTTGGGCGGTTTTTGATTTTGGGCTATTTTGGTTGTTTTGTTGGGCCAGTCCCTAATATTAATCTATGGGCCTGTTTTAATTTGATCTTTGGAAGGTTTAATTAAGTCTAGTTTGGGCCCGGTTTAACTTAAGTTTTGGGACCCGTTCTAATAAGTCTATGGCCCGGATTTTTAAGAACCCCTTAACGCGTTTTGGGCGGTTTTCTAATATTGCATGGACGGATCCATTGGACTTAAAATAGATCTACATGGGTCTTTCACTTGTTTAGACTTCGGGTAGTAAATTGGTCCGAACCATGACCTTGGTCATGAGCCCACGAGCCATACACCTTTGACCTTAGCCATGAACCAACCATTTATGACCAAAACCTGTCGAACATAAAAAAACGGTTTGACTTTGACTAGGACGGTTTGACTTTGACTAGGACGGTTTGACTTTGACCATCGACCGTTGACTTTGATGGTTGACTTTGACCTTTGACCATGGATGGTTGACTTTCACCTTTGACTTTGACGATGACAGTTTGGCTTTGACCATGACATGTTGAGTTTGACCTTGACCATGAGGTGTTGACCTTTTGACTGATTGACTTTGACCGTTGACCGTGAATGTTGACATTTTTCATATGTTTGTTTATATGGATATATATAGTAATAAAAATGCCGGATATTGTATAACTTTTGGTAAATTATCTAATTTAGATTTGACGTGAGTAGTGTGTAAAAGCATATTGATTCATGGACCGGACGTGGATTTTTAATTGTACCACGTTTTATGTTGTATATTATATAGACATATGTAGTAATAAAATCTTTGTGGAAGCTTGTATAACTTTGGTTGTCATTATCTAAGAAAGATTTGACCTTGATGTTGTGTATTTTTGACACGTGACGATATTGAGATATTAGGAGATATTATATTCCTAATAACGTTATAATAAAATGTATGTGATACGTTGAAGCATTGTGACATGAGATAATATCTTTGGGATATTTATATTAATGCAATATCTTGGAGAAATGTATATACACTCCATTATTTTATATGTAAGATGCTAATATAGTATTGGTAATGGTGTAGTGCAATAATATATTGGCACGTGAAAGAAATGAAAGTGACTATGAGATATAATTTAGATGTTTCTAGATATTATGGCTTAGTGCAACAATCTTGCGTGATATAGTGGAATGTTTATGAGTCATTAATGTATGACACCGAATAAATTACATAACGAAAACAGAACCCGACTACCACAACTCATGTGATTGGCCCTTCCGGCGTTTCGGTTAATGAATGGATGAATGGCGAACCGAATAGTGGCTTGATTATTCCGTTCGCAAAATAGAACGATGATGCGCATTAATATTTTATGCGAATAGTGGCATTGCTTACATAGATTTGGCTTCCGTGTGAGGATTTAATGTGCGGCAGAGGTGGTGGTTACGCACCTGAGTGGCTCATTATGTAAGGGAGGCATGTGGATGTACATGTTCGGCGTTGGGTTGCGATTGTGGTAGCCATGAAAACTAGGTAAGACATAGATATGACGTGATTTTAGGGACACGCAAAGAAAACCTTAATTAATATAATTATGGTAATATGTTTGTTAATGATGTATATGTAGATAGATGATTATATATGGTTTTGTAGAAGGGTGGGTCAAACTAATTACTTGGGCAGAGACGACCCACTCTGTGATTGAGCATGAAATGAGGTATGTATATAATATGTTTGTTTGGTTATTTGTTTAGTTGAACCTAAGGCGCCTCGATGGAGGAACTACATGCCTTATTTATTATGTGTATAGTTTGTTGTGTGGTTAGTGGGAAGTTAAGGCGCCTCAGTGGAGGAACTACCTGCCTTAAATTATTATTCTTAAGGATGTTGTTTTAGTCATTGAAAGTTAAGGCGCCTCAATGGAGGAACTACCTGCCTAAATTATTGTACTTAAGGATGTTGTTTTAGTCATTGAAAGTTAAGGCGCCTCGATGGAGGAACTAACTGCCGTATAGATTATGTATATATTTGTATAAGTATATGTTGTTTTTAGAGCTACTCACACCAGCATTTTTATAATGCTGACCCGATTTGCATGTTTGCTTATCGGGTGTGTTCATTAAATGAACATAGTTGATAAGTCTTGACAGGTTTAGTGATGAAGAAGATTGGTTCATTGGTTTACGTTAGCATTGCAATGTTTTGTTTTCCCTTGAGGTGATATAGATTTTCAGTCTTGACGATGTTTTACGTATTTTCATTTGTAATTTTAATTAAAGAGTTATTGAAAAGAGATTTGTAACCTAATCTTATTTGTAAATTTTTGTAATGAAGATGACTGTTATTTAAGTTAAAAATTTTATTGGTTTTAATTATCCGCATATTTAAAACTGTTTATGGGTTTTTGGAAGTTGAGAGTGCGTCACACCTCGGAGATCGAAGAGTCGGGGACAAATAATGTTTTTCCGAATTCTGTCGAAATTCGGGGTGTGACATGTAACCATACACCATGAACTCGCCATCAGAACTAAACAAAAAATTGAACGAAATGTTTCAAAAAAAATAAAATCTTTTGAAGGTGATTAATGTCAGCGTATGTAAGAGGACTTTAAAGACACCAAACTCATCATTATTGATGAATATAGTATGGTCAGAATATCTATGCTTGCAAATATTGACCGTCATTGTCGAGATATTTTTGGGTCTAACGAGCCATTTGGTAATGTCTCTATTCTCTTTATTGGTGATATGCGTCAGTTACCTCGTGTATGCGATAGGGCATTGTATAAAGGAGTTAGGAGTCCTCAGCAACTATATGGTGGACTTATGTACTCTTTTTTTGATAAATGTGTTCGGTTATCTTATATATTTCGACAAGAAAGGGATATGCAAGCATTATTTCGGGAAGTATTGATGAGACTTAGTGATGGAACATCCACGATCGGTGACTGGAAATTATTTATGACTAGAGACTTTTCCTCGCTCAGTGCGGAAGAAATTAACACCTTCAAATATGTTTTGCGTCTATTTCCGACCAAACAAGCTGCACATGATTATAATCTCAATAGACTAATTAAGCTTGGAAAACCTGTTGCTCAAATTTTATCAAAAAATAATTGTGATATCTCTTCTAGGGCTTTGTCTGATGATGCGAAAGGCTTGGAAATTTTTTTGTGTTTATCAGTTGGTGCATATGTTATGCTTCGATCAAACTTTGCTACACACAATGGTCTGGTTAATGGTGGAATGGGTATTATTGTGGACATTGTCTATGCAAATGGTTGCAAATCACCAGAAGATATTCCTCTTGCGATCATGGTTGACTTTGATAACTACTATGGTCCTAAGTTCCGTCCAGATTCCAATATAATACCAATTGCTCCACAAACAACTCATTGAAAGACAAATGATACTTCATGCCAAAGAACTCAGATTCCTCTAGTTTTGTGTTGGGCTATAACAATTCATAAAAGTCAAGGGTTCACTCTTGATCAGGCTATGGTAGATATTGGTGAAAGAGAAAGCCTCGGTTTGACATTTGTTGCTTTGTCACGTACTAGAAAGTTGTGTGATATGGTATTTAGCCCTATGTTCACTTTAGATAGACTGCAAAGAATTGGAAGATGTGATGGTCTTAAAGGCCGATTGCAAGAGGAAAGTCGTTTGCTTCATATGTCCACTACAAGTATTAGTTGAAACTACACTTATCTTGAGATTTTGTTTATATTCTTGGTATGTTAATTCATGATTATATCTTATCGTTGATTTATCTATATGTACCTTTAAACATCTCTAAAGTTAGACAAAATATGTTTCTTATAATATCATAATTGAATCTTAAGTGGGAGGTCGTACATATTGGTTTTCCATAGTTTGACACTTACTAATGTGTTTCATAATGTTTCTTATTATCTTTTTATTATTTCCTAATATAGGGACTCGGCAAATACCAACCATGAAGAACATTTTTTGACACTTTCTAGTGTATCTCGTCTGTTCTTACTGGACTTTGATTCACCTCCACCCGCCATCTTCTTTAAGCTTGATTACTAGTGTAAATCTGCACCATATATGTTTAGGTGCAACTGTATAGTGAAAGCTATGTAATGAAATAATATGTAAAGTCTTATGCGTATTTTGTTGTATGTATTATGTTTATAAACTTATACAATGTAAATTGTTATGTATTTTTGTTTTGGATGGTGTTTTGTAAAAGTCGAAAGTAGGTATGACGTGGAGATATGATTTAATGTTGAAATTACAGAAGGGGCTCTGCCAAAATTTTGGATGATGTTGTACATCTTAGTTTGTTGTATGTATTGTGTTTTTGGATGGTGTTTTACAGGTATAACGTGGAGATATGATTTAATATTGAAATTACAAATGAGGCTATGTCAAAATTTTGGATATTTTGAAAGGAATCGGGTTTATAGATTATTCATGACATAGTTCAGAAAAAAGAAACAGAGAAGTAATGATGTGAAATCCAATTGAATTTTTTCATTTACGAATAAAAAATATTAAATTTATAGCCACAAAATTGCAACACTATCAGTACAATGACCACATTAGCAATTGCTAAGGCTGTTAAAGGGATTTGGGACATGATAAAATAAAAATTTCTCATTATGTAGAGCTGGGTTTAATTATGCCAAAGTGGCACTCTGGACTTATGATTGTTTCTCTAATTTCAAAGCGTTTGAGTAATAGGGTTACATGGTTGGGCTAATTTTAATAGAACATAGTATTTCAATCTTCTTAGAACATAATATTTCGATCTTTTAACTGAACATGGTTACGTGGTTTGCCTAATCTTTTATCAGAAAATTTTGAATTTTTTTCAAAGTCTTTATAAAACAATTTATAATTAACGAAATGGTATGAAATGGTATGAAATGGTATGCTCCGCTCACGCCCCACTGCAATGGGCAATATACTAGTCTTTATCTTTATACTATATACTATATAAGAAAATACGGGTTCGATGAATAGTAGATTAACATACGTCACAGGGGCAAAATCGTCATTTCGATCGCTAAACAAAACATTTCTCTCTCTCTCTCGGTCTCCCCATTTTGCTCTCTTCTCAAGCTTCAAGCTCGCCAACCCTTTCTCTCTACTCACTCTCTAAAAATATTATCTCTACGCTTCTCGATTATCCCTCTCTCTCTGTGCACAGTCTCCTTCTTCTTCCTATTTTGTTATTGTTGTTGGAATTGGTAGAGTGGTGGAGATGATGGTAATGCTTTTATAAGAAAGTTTAGTAGAGAAGGCTATCTAGAATCGTGTTCGTCACTGTGAACAACAGGTTTAATTTTTTTTTAATACTTTAAATTTACTTGTACTAATCTGGTTATGATCGATGTTTATTGAATAGGATGAGGATGAAGATGAAGGGTGTTGTTTGAGTTTTACTGTTTTTGTTTGAGTTTTGATTTTTTTGGGAAGAAAAAATTGTTGACATGTGGTGTAAAATGTAGCGAAAGGACCGCCGGTGTAGAGGAAACCGTTGAAGCATGTGGTTTTTTGAAGTGGACCTTGAATCTCGACAAGCAAAAAACACAGGTTAGTCGATTGTTTTATTTTTATTTTTGTTTATTTATTTATTTGAATGTTGAGTGTGTTTGATTGTTGATTTAATGGTATGACTTAATTGAATGTGTTTGTTACAAGATGACTGTTGTGTAATTGAATGGAATTCAACAAGTTAAACTTCTAAGTCAGTTGTGGGTTCTTAGAAAGATTTTAGAAGACTAGAATTAGAACACCTATATAGAAGTGATTTATAACAGTTTGGACTAAGTTCACATTTACCAATCGTTGGAAAGTAATGTGGATAAGCATTTCAATGATGCATATGTCGAGATTGATTTTTTTTAATAGTACAAAAGGAAGGAAAGTCAAGATGGGAATATCTCCATCTCCCCTCTTTCTCTCTCTGCTGAAGGCTTCAATCTTTATCCCTATCAAATTAATATGTTCTAATTGCCAATATTTTCAAATAAACTATCAAAGTTATTGTCTCATTCTCTTATGACCAATTTATAAAACAAGGTGTGTTGAAATTTGGGTGGGAAACTAAGTTTGATGGGTTACTAAACAAATTGTCGGTGTCAGCAGTTTGTTAACGTGGTTATATGGAAAGGCTAATTGGCAAATTTGATTGTAGAAGCTTGGTGGATTTGATTGTGGAAAGAAACTCTCAATGTCAATTTATTTTTCAGTTTATCAGGCAAGGTTATCACCCAATTCACTAACAAACGGTGTAAATTGAGTCCGACCGTGTGTCTGTGTTTAATTAGAAGATGGTACCTTTCAACTGCTCCTTTGTTCATTTCCAAAACCCGATAGATGTTACATGTTCCCAACTCTATGAGTTACGTATACAAAAATATTATATCAAATGGTTTAGGCGTTATCAATATTACTAATCATTTGGAATAGAGTGATAGATGACTATGATTAAAATCTGATCAATTGATATTAGGAATGTTGTAGACTGGAGTCCAGCAGTTTAATTTCCAAAATAGGCATGCATTTGATCTTCCTCTTGGTTTGTATGTTTATAAAAGTTTAACGTTATGCCCACATTTGCTACTCAATCAATGTCTTAGCTCTATTGTAGTGCACGATAGACGTTTACACCACATTACCACATGGGGCAACGGATAGTGATGAAGCCTTTCATTTCAAATCTGTGTTAGTGCATCTGTGCAACCTACCCCAAGTGAAATATATCTCTTTGGATTGGTATGTTTTTACTGAATCCCATCATACATAATACTTTTTACTGATGCAACAAAAATCTGCAATACTGTGATAGACTATTATGATATGGAAACATTGTCTGTTGTTATACTTACATTGATGAATTTTGTTCAGTATGTCCAGTTTTAAAATTTATCTATGCGCTCTTCTCAGTGTTTCTATGTTTATGATTCTTGCACCCGTAGTTGGCATGAGCAGCAAGAACACTATTTAACTCCATTATTTTACTTATTTCTTTGATAATTTGTTTGATTGTAATTTTAGCATTGTTTATATTTACTGTTTTGGGTTGGACGCATTCTCTTGCCACAATATAATTCCAGGGCGTCCAACATGGACAACTCTTCCTAGCAAGACTCCATCGTGGTGGAGAATGTGAGCGACAATGCATTCTGTGTTCATCGAGATCGACAAAGAAACTGGTGCCAAAACATTACTGAGGAAGAACTTTCCATAGTCAGAGAGCGAGACCATCTTCATCAAGTGACGAATGACTGACGAAAAACTATCCCTAGCTTGAATGCGAATCCTTGGCTCCTGAGGAAATATGGCTGTCACAGAAATGTCGAAGTATGCTCAACCATCAAGTGTGTTAAGTATTTGTACAAAGGCTCCGATCGAGTATCTATGGAGGTAAGTTCCACCTCACATAATGATCTGGATGAGATCAAGCAGTTTGTCGATGCCCGCTGGATTACACCTCATGCAATGCATGCTATGATCGAACCTTTGTCCATGAGGCGTGCATCTTTTAGTTTGTTGGCCCCTACCTCAGTGATATGTATAAAGTTGTTCATACTCCGTCAACTGTTCTCGACTTCTCGATATTCAATTTCATCTTTTTTCGTTTTATCTATACTTACGCATCTAATTATATGCAATCTATTGATTTTCATGGGCAACACTTAGTATAATTTGTATTTTTGAATTGGAACTTTGTATATATAACGTAATTATACTTGGGCGATGGTATTGCATTTATTTCACTAACGCCACTAACTCTGGCGATATTAGTTATTCATCCATCTGTTTAAATGTGTAGTTGATTACTTGAATGTTTAATTACTTAATTAGTCGTTTGATTTTTTATTTTATTTTTATTGGATGCATTCTCTTTTCGACCAATTAATTCAAGGAAATGATGAACGACTCTTCCCTACAAGAATCTACTTAATGACAGCAACAACATAATGCACATTCAATTGGAGAATCAACGGTGGAAGAAAAAACAACACGAATACATGTCTGAAGAACAACTTTCCTTGCTCAGAGAGCGTGATCGTCTTGGTCATCAAAATAAAAGACAACAAATGACAGATGAACAACGAGCTCTCGAACGCGAAAAGAGTCAATGATGTCTCTCAGAGGTTACTATCTATGTTCACAACTCTTACATATGGACAATGTTGTTATCAATTTATGTTCTGAATAGATAATATGGCCTTTTTGCTGTTTTTAGATATATGATCACATTCTCCTTTCATGTGTTACAAACTTCTGACAGGCAACAACAAGAAGATGAAGCTCATAATGTACATGTGTTAAGTCATCCAGACTTTTACATTTAACTCTAACTTGCATTGATGTTTCTCATTTATTATACTCTCTTATGTTGTAAGTAATAACTCTAAATCTTCTTTGTATCTTGCATAGATTGTATACATTCACACGTACAACTGTCTTACACATGTTCTATCATAACACCTCACACTTTCTATTGTTATCTATTCAATACCTCAACAAGCACTCGCTTCTATTACTGAAATGCTTAGCACGGATATCATTTTTTGTTTATAGAAAAGTTATTCTCCTAAGTAACCCCCAAAACCTATTTATATAGTGCAACCTTTTTTTTTTGGGCATGAATTGTTAACATAAATACTCTCTTATTAACTGGGTGTTTAACTACAGGTGTGGTTATTTTAGCAATTCCAGGTGAATGTTGTGCATATTGCATGGGTGTCACTGCATTTGTCATAGGATGGAAGGGTCCTGATGTAGGTCGTACAGACAATGGGTATATTAGGTTCTACCCTGTTGATATAACCAGGTGGTAGACCTGGCTGTGTGACTCACAAGTTTAATGTTCAATGACGATGTACTTGGGCATCTGTACACTCTGTAGGTTGGCTACTGGTCCATAATCTGTAACCATTTTTTCTATCATTTCTAGGTTGCTGAGGATTTTGATGAGCAACTTTTGATCAATCAAGCTTCCTTGCTTATTACTTCTCATGAATGCAGTTGAAGCAGCAGAGGCAGATGCTACTACAGCTAATTGAACAAGCCCCTTACTAGATTTGTCATTGACATTAGGAGGCTTTGGAGTAGTGAGTACATTCCTCTGAGGTTTATGAGTAAATCCCTGAACCAGACTTTGGGGTAATGTCTGCAGCTATGAATTTATGGGACTATTATGTGTTCTAATTGAATCTGATGATGGTTGAGCCACATCTTCATTTTCAATGGGACTGATGGGAATAAGAGTAATCTGATGATCTTCATTATATGAATCTTCCAGTTTTAATGAAACGGATGGGCTGTGCAGAGTAAATGGATAAGATTAGCATAAGACACTAAAAGAAACCTAATGAAGCTTCACAGGGGGTAAGACAGACCTTGCAGGTATGGCAGAAGGGAGAGGATAAGTAGCTTCAAACATTCATCTCCCGCTACTTTTAAACCTCTGCCTCTTCACTTTCTTCGCTAGAAACAACTCTGAGTTTTGTTGTTGATACAGGTAATTGCTATACTCCGAATTTTCCAACAATGTTTAGCCATTAACCTGATTAGACTTTTTTCTTCAACAGTCTAAATTAGAGCTTTGTGCTTAGAGGAAATCATTGAAATAGCAAGTAATTAAAAGTCATATTAATTTGTTTGATTCTAATATAACATATATCAAAACTCCATGGTTCATTGAATGTAGTTTTTGAAGGATTTTATTCTGATTAGTTTTTCAATTTAATGAAGGATGAGTTGTTATAGAGTGGTGCATGGTTTCACAAATCTCCAAGGTCCAAATGCCGATTTTTTTTATATATTAATTAAATATTTCCTTAAATAATTTAGTCTTAACTTTGAATTATTTGTTACTAACTTACTGAAGCATTGTACTTAATTTCCAGGCAAATTTGGTTCAAATTATGCAATCTCTTCATCATTACAAAAGGGCATGCATACATTTTCATATGTTCTCTCATTCCTCAGGGCTTCATTTACGGAGAAATCCACTTGACTTCACCTAACTAACTTCTGTTCATATCGATCTTTTGTTAATTTGCAATGTCTCAACATATTTTGACATGTACAATAGATGATTTTGGTTTTAAAGCATTTTTTAATGTATATATTCAATACATTTTTTGTCATTGCCTCAACTTTGATCTTTAATTATGGTTTTGTTCTCTTTACATATTCATTTTCATTTATCTTCTGTTTCGACCAGATATGATCAAAACATTAAGTGTTGGTAAAAGAGACGAATAACGTAGAAAAGTAATTAGAAAAATGATGGTGATCGGGGGAATGATGAGACTGTACCTTGCGGTTGCCTACGTACCAAATTATCAATGGGTTCAAGTCTCAAGAACGTAGTTCTGAATGAAAAATAGTTTGGTATTTATATAGGTAGAGTAGAGAATCCTTGTAGCTCAAGTATTCTTGTAGCTTGAGTCATTGTGATAGAATATAATTCTCAACTGATAATTATCTCTTTGATAAGAAATGAATTTGGACATAAATCAATGTACATTAGTGGCAAGCCATGTGGCTAAGGTTCAGCCTTAGACACATGAGTTAATGGGCATGTACATTGATCCATGGTACTGCAAATTGGGCTTTAGCCCTGTCGATTAAATGAATAAAGTGGAGATCCCTACCAATGGACGTTCGCCACGTAGGTGGGGGTTGAAACATCTTCAATGCAGGTTCAGTTTGTGTACATGTTTCTGTATAATCTCTTACTTTCAAATATTGTGTACACTTTGGTCGTGAACATAATAACTAAAGCCAACAGTTTACTTTGAGAGCACATAATAAAGTCAATTTCAGGACTTCAAATATTTTAAGGTGTTCAAATGCTTGTGTCTTATCCATGTATGTACAACTTTCTCTGTAAAATGAGATAAATTGAAATCAAAACCTTTTAATGATACTTCTTATGCATTTCGCTACCCTTGTTATCACGTGCATCGCATGTGCATGAGGCTAGTATTGTATAATATTGCTTGTACATTGTAATGTATGATGCTTTTAGAATAAAAGATGATTTAGGAGGTCTCTTACATTTGCAACATGTGGTGATAGACTAGCCGTCCATTCTACTTCTTAAAACCTATATATTGGAGGAGGCCTTCATTTGTTACCAACTTGGAAAATCAGAAAACACCAAGAAATCTTGAGTGATAATAAAGATTTTTTGGAAGGTTTTCCTACTTGAGCATGTTGTTCTCTGTTATTTCTTTTGTGTCTGTGTATACTGATCAAGGATGATTATTTGGGATAATCAAGGAGTGATTGATTTAAAATACAAAGGCAGTTCCCTCCAATCAATTATCTACATGGATTTGAATTGTTTTTATAAGGTCAACCCTAGTAAGTTTTCAGAATTTATAACAAAATATCTAAATTATTTCAAACAAACAAATATCACAACTGCCACTCAAACCCCAAAAAGAAAGCCAGTAAAAAAAGGGTGATCTTGGACATACCCATAAAAACACTCCCTACCCCATAACTAACATAAGTTTTTGTCTTACCCCAATAACTACCTAAATCTAATAATATCTCCCAAATAATTTGGGGTATTTCCAATAAGGGCAGGGGGCAAAAAAATAAAAAATAAAAAAAATAGAATAAGGACACATCTATTTGGTACTTTTTAGTAAAAGTTTCTTTGGCCATTATTCTTCATCAACGGGCCTTGCCTTGCAAACACAGATTTAGTCCCATGCGTATTAAACTTGAACTTGCTTTTAAATTATGAAGTCATTTTTTTCAGTGTTTCTAGCCTTTGTCTTTCAGCAACTATGCAAAGAAGAATTTGGAATTGGATCTATTGAGCCTTAATTGGTTGTCCGTTTGGTTTTCACCACCATAGTTGTTTGATGAAATGTCGCATACCAGTTAAGAAATTTCTTTTAGAGTGCAAAGTTGAATGTATGTGTTATGTTGAAAGCCTGCGTATGTAGTGACAAGGAAATATTGGGTATTGGGTACATTAGTATGCAAATAGTATTGCAAACGTCTAACTGATGTGACATTTTTCTATAATGAGGAAGGGTTGTTGGCCTATACCAAGTGGATATAATTTTCAGAGCAATGGTTTTGCAAACAACTGCTGAAATCAGCTCATATGGAGGGAACATCCAGTGGTGGTAAGAGATTTTTCAGCATAGATAGAGAAGGTTCATTATGAAGGCATACATTATACATGATGTTAGAATCAGAGTCAGGTACAAGATTACAAACGCTTTTCATCATGACACATAGATACAGGTTGTCCCCTTTGATGGAACACGGGAGCTGGCTTTCAAAGGGTTCAAAATTAGTTGGTTCTTGAAGGTTTAGGTAAAACTTAATCAAGAGGGCTTGCTTTCTTACTTCTTAGTTTTTTTATGTTCTCATATTGGTCTTCTCAACTGGGGCACTGTTATGTTTTAATTTGAATATCATGAGAAGTCTCAGTATTAGTCTATTAGTCAACTTGAAATTTAGTAATGAGGCATCTGTAGAAAATGGCTTTCAAGATAAAATCTTGTTTATGGGATTGGAATAGCTTGCTGCTAAACCGGTTGTAAAGTTATTTCGACTATTGGTATGCCATGATCCCTCCGTTTCTTAATGTCACAAGGGGTTGTGTCCTGAATGTTGGATTAGGAAATCTGCCTTTGACATTGGGGTGCTAGAAGCCTTAGCAGTTCACTGAAATTGAAGGAATTCTTGTTAGGGTGGTCCCAATGTCAATAAAGGATATATTGGTTAATGAAAGCCTTGTTATACAAGTTGACAACATCACTTGGGTAAATGTGAGAAGAATCTCCGTATGACTGAAAAAGATGAGTGACAGTTGCTATTTGGATTCGTTAAATATCATATGGCTGTAGTTAGTTGAAGCTTATTGATTTGGGCTAGAACCTTAGAAGGTGTGAGTTATATCTTATATTGGTGAGATGGAGGGATAGTTGGTGTCATATCAGCCTCTGCGTCTTGGGCCTGCGTTGGCTCTTGGTGGGGTTCTGTTATCCATTTGCCCCTACATCTGAAACTTATTTACAGCTAGGAAGGGGTATGGAGTATTGTTTTCCCTGCTATCATCTCAAGCACTTGGCTGGAGAGGACAGGAAAGACTTTTGACTAAGAGGATTAGGAACATGAGATGAATCACCAGATCTTCGACATAAGAAGCTTCTTCTGCCTTTGGTTAAGGAGTAGTGCGACATAGGCATTTTTAGGAGTCTTTGTCTCTAAAGGGAGACTTTTCTTTGTAGAGGGTGATCTTTCTATATTTTGTTTACTCTTTTCTCTCCATGTACTTTGAGTAGGCCTCCTCGTCCTAGATTGTACTTGTTTAATTCCTCCTCTTCGGCTCTTCCTAAGCAATAATATTAAATAACCCTCAAATGGTGGAGACCTACTGATTAGTTGGTGGATGCTTAGTAGCTCAAGTTGATTCATGCTTAAAAAATGAATATATTTTTGGTCACGATTGTGTGAGGACTAATTTCAATATGCTGCTGGTGGAGTTCGAATTTCCATGTCTTTCTTGATGCTCGTTGTTACTTGGTCTCATATATATTTTGGGGGTCATGCTTCCACTAGTGCCTTCTTGATGGAGCTTATAGTAAGTTTTGTTTTTAGTAATCTCTTTTGCTGTTTGAAAAGAGAGATAAATAGAGCGGTGTGGGTATACTTGACAAGGGAATCTATATATAGATGGTTAATTTTTTTAATGTTAGTAGTACGTTTTCTTTTAGTATAGATAGTCCACCACCCATTAAATCTCCACCTTCATGGTTGGCTAGAGATTAAGGAAAACTCCTCTCCCTCTAAATCTCTACCATCAGATAATAATCTTGTTCTGTCATTTTTGTCACCCACAACTAGTGACGCTTGAAATTGCATTTCATTTTATTATTGTCTATTTTTATTTTCCGCATCAGTATTCTTCATTAATTTTCCATGGTTGATAACAAGTGGTGCCGACATATCTTCCGCTTTTCAATTTTTTAGAGTTAAAACGAACTTGTTGAAAAGATAGACACATTATTATTGGAAAAAAAGGAGAAAAGATAGACACATTTTGTATGATTGATTCAAATTTAAAATGGGTGTTTGCATATTTATTGATGAGATAAAAGAATAAGAGGTTATTGGAAAAAAAAAAAAAAAACGCAGTTATTTTCTTCTACAACTAAATCACGTAGAGTAAATGATTTGTTTTAGTCAATAAATATTTTGGGTACGTCTAATAAAAAAGAAGTATAATTTAAGAAACTAAATATATCTAAATTATTTTATTTATTTATTTTAAAGTTAGAGTACAAGAGGGTTTTGTTGGGTATGTCCAAAATCAGCTTAAAAAAAACACCCTAATAATAAAGAAAACAGTGATACACACCTGAAATTATAATATTATATTATTATTCTAAAGTCTAAACTGAGCTAACCCCACCAAACAAACAAAATCTAGTTTTATTTGGTCGGTCTGTCCCTTTCCTCCCGTCTCTTTCTTTAACCTTGACTTTCCCAAACTCCCCTCAGCCCCCCACTCAACACTCTCTTTTTCTCCCCTCCAATCAAATGAATACAGATACTACTACTACTAGTCCTCCCACCCCAAAAGACTCTTCTACTGTTATTATTATTACTGAAGAACCATCTCTTGACAAGAAAGAAGAAGAAGAAGCAGAAGCAGAGGTTTTGACGACAGAGAATCAAAATATGATGGATATTGATTCTTCTTCTTCAATTATTGATGAAGATGATGATTTGGGGACTACTACTACTAATCCAGCCACTGTTTTCCAGATTAGTCTTAAACAGCCCACTTCTAATCTCAGGCATAAAATGAGTGTTCCTGGTCTCTGTCGCAATTTCAGGTCACTTTTTTCAACTCCGGTTTTCCTTTATTTCATTGCCAAATCATGAAATGAATCATCTTTTTTTGTAATCTATGAATTTGATTGAGAAATTTATGATATTTAGCTGGTTTTTATGTTCTGATTGGGGTAATTTGTGTTTTTTGAGGTGCGCCTTTTTGTAATTCTATGTTATAACTGTTTCTCTTGGTGAGGGTAGTTGCCTTGACGCCGGATACTAAAATGCTTGAAACCTATTACACTTTTATGGTTTTATCTTGTTGTTGTGCCACTTTTTAGATAACAGTCGATAAGCATTACTCTAATTTATTGATCCCGTTATTGGGAATATGGGTTTGCTTCCTGTTTAAGAGGAGTTTACTTTTTCTAAGCTCTATACTTTGAGTTGTGTTATTTCCAGTTTTATCAGAATAATTGCCTATTCGTATTCAAAATGTATTGGATTCCAAGATTATGACGACTTGTCTCATTTAACTTCTTTTTTAGGGCAACGGATGCATGCCCATATTGAACGTGTTTCTTAAAGTTTCCTATATGATTCTGATGTCAGTAATCTCATAATTCAAAAGTTGCATTATGCATGTATATTATTACGTAGATTACAAGTTTACAACATGGTTCTGGTTCAAACATTTCTTAGATTGGACTCATGTGTTGCTTATTCTTTTTCTTTCTGGTTGAGAATCTGTTCTGCTGCATTGTTTTTACTAAAGTCGTATATGAATTTAGTTCCACCCCCCACTCTTTGAATGATGTCTATTGAAATATCTTTAATGTATCTTTTGCAGTGCTGTTTCCTGGTGTGCAAAACTGAACGTAATTGCATGTGCATCAGAGACTTGTGCAAGAATACCAAGGTTTGCACTTCTGATAGTTGGACTTTTTCCATTTTCACAGTACACTATGTTGTCACTTTCCGCCGTACTTGTTGCAGATATTTAAAAAAGTTTAACCTCCATGCCTTGGAAGTACAGTGTCGTATACATCTCATCATGTGGGGAAAAGTTGATTGTCATGTTTCTGCTTCCTTTTCATTATAACAGTGTAAATTATTAATGCATACCCAGCGAGAAAAGTAAACTATCAATGCATTTCTTCCTTGTTAACAGAGAAAGCTATTCTGGACAATTCTGGTGTCTTTATATAGGTCTTGAATGTCATTAACTTTTACTTTTAAGTATCATCGTCAAAGTGGTTGTGGAGGTCATTTTTATAATTATATTTTAGTTTTAAGTTTCATCTGCGAGACCCATTGAAAAATGACTGATGAGACTATTGCCTCCTATAGTCTTAAATGCCTATCCGAATCCATCAAATACTGTCTTCTACAATTTTTTAAAAGTGGGCTTCAGGTAATGGGATATAACATAACCTAATATCATCGGACGACACATGCATAATCTAAATGGAGATGCCAATTATTGTCCACATAATGTGCTTAAGTTTTTCTAACCAAAATAAGAAATCTATTAAAAGCAACATATAAAATGAAAATAAAGTGTAATTATTGTATTTAGTATTCACATTAGTTGGTTTTCCATGTCATATACTAGACCAGAGGTTATAGTATCGATGAAAGGGTTCACTTTCCTTTGGTCCAAATTTTGGGAGTGGAGAGACACCCAAGCATGATCGAACTTCCTAGTTCTTTGTTTTTATTTTCATTCTCCTTGTATTTCTCTTGTCTCCTTGTATTTGTTTTTTGCTATTTTACCTACCATTTATCTATCTAATATTTGCATTACTATTGACTATACTGTTATTGTCCGTATGTTATATTTTTTCGTGTAAATATATTTCTTCTGCATGCATATTATGTCAGTTGTCTTTATAAGTTTATAATTTGATCAATATTTGACACACTGTTTTATTATCTCTTATTGTTATGATTGTCATTAAATTATAGTTGTCCATTGGCCTATGGGTCAAGCCCTGGGGATATGATGTATTGGGTATTGGTCGGCTATTTGTTTGCTGTCAGTATTCTAGCTTATATATTGATCTTCTTGTGTTTTCTGTTTGTTGCTGTAGCGTATTTGAACCAATAGTATTCCACGGAAATTTTCACCTGAACAGAAACCCAAAAAAGGGTTTAGGTGGTGCATGTCTTATGCTGTATGTTGTTTCACATTTATTAATGAATTAAGAGAAAAAGGAGCACACATATTTCGTCCCCCCTAAATCTAAATTCGGTGCTTTTGTTTTCTCATTTGCATTTATGGTCTTTTATTGTAGTTCAAGTGAAAATCCAGCATTTTGGATTCCAATACATATTGTGAACCCAGAGAGACCAACCGAATGTGCAGTATTCAATGTTATAGCAGGTATGGAATGTTTCACCTGAGCATATTTAGACTATCGTTTTTGTGAAATTTTTATTTTATTGATTGTAAAGAAATGCAGTCACGTCACATAACATGTCTAGTTGAAGGGATTGGTTAGTTGTTTGCATGGGTTTGATAGAGAGTGCCTAGCCCAGGACCCTAGGTTCAAGGGTTTTGGTACTTATATTGTCACTGGTAAGCTTTTCACACCTATTCATGTACACATAGCACACATGTAAGGTGATATAAAGAAACGTTCGGAAGGATTTCAAGTCTTGTCCGAACGATTTTATTCCCAAGGAAAAAGTATAGGTTAGAGTTTCATTCCATGGTGATGCAAAGAAGGTAAGATACCATAACTTCCCGAATATTCCATAACGAGAAAAGGAAGTATGTGTTCGCTGGTCATTTTCTAGACATTTCTTTCCCAGGCGATGATATTAGGTGAAGTTTAAATCTCACTTGATTAGCAGATTTTGTGGGACAATTAAAGGATCCTCGAGGCTTTGAACCTCTTTTTATGAAGAATGACCTTTGTTATATTTAAAGAGTCCCGGTTGTATAAGATGTGAGGTGGCATACACATATGGGACCTTTTGTAATGTTTGCACTTTGTCTAGTTGATTGCAGCAGGATCATAGAGTCATTCAATATTGTTTTCTTTCTGTGAGCTTCAGTGTAGTGATCGATTGTGTGAATTTCCTGCAGACTCACCTCGGGATTCAGTTCAGTTTATTGAATGGTCACCTAGTTCTTGTCCTCGCGCTCTATTAGTTGCAAACTTTCATGGGAGGATAACTATATGGACTCAGCCTTCCAAAGTAACTACTTCTGAAGTGTTTTCTATTTTCATTAAAGTTCATGTTATTCCTTCCGTCTCTCTCTTGGTGAACGTTACAACACATGCTGGTGCTGATGTCATAATCCTGGAAGCTTTCTGCAACTTGTTTTAACAAATTTCCTTGTCTTTTTTCAGTTCATAATATGATGATATACCAGATTACTTTTTCCTACAAAAGTTAAATGTATTTCTTTTTTGGTCCAACATGTCTGACGTGCCGTGATGTGTCATACTGTATATATTCTATTTGCTCCTGAAATTTGTATATGCTTCTGCAGTGTCTTATCTTTCCAACCCTTATTGACTTTGTTTTGGCTTACTCAGGGGCCCGCTAATGTCATAAAAGATGCTAGTTTCTGGCAGTGTGAACACGAGTGGCGACAAGATATTGCAGTTGTAACAAAATGGCTATGTTGGATGTCTCCGGTATTCTTTTTTACTATGATCTCATCGAATCATATGAACTTTTTTTAGAAGTTTTTTTGCTTTGTTATGGCGATACAATTTTGTTAATATGTAAAATTCCATCTCAACGACCCCAACCGTTATTTTGAAGTTGGAGGCAGTGCAACGATACCCTTTGTATGGTCAGGAAAGGGAAAGACTAATTGAATGAATAAATTTTCAGGTTATTTCTGGGAATGTTGATGGTCTCAGGTTGTAGGTTGTGATAGCCTGATAGATTAAAATCAACCAATTTGTTTCATTATAGTTATTCAACAACTAGTTTAAGAATTTGATTCTTTGTCATACTCAGTGACAGATTCTGCAAGAGAAAACTATGCAGGGTTTGAGAAAAAAACATTTTGAAACACGTGTGTTTGTCTTCTGTGTATATATGAGAGGTTTGACTCGTGGGTATACGACTCACTGTATAGTACACGTTCACGGCCCAAATGGATAAGAGTTAAGGGCTGACTTTTACGGCAGAAGGGACCTCCACCTTGTTGATCACCATTTTCAAGAAAAACTCCATTTGAGGATGGTCACACTCCTTTGGGTCTCGCAAGAGCAAGGATCTTTTGCTCTAGTAGGCAATTTCGCATTGGATTTTCTCTGTCAATAAGAAATTGATGACAACAGATGGAGTGGATGGCATATAGTTTGTATAGTTGGCCTCGCCAAAGTTTATGATCATGTCATTGGGATTTCCTTCACTATTATTTTGGGGATGATATTTGTCAGGCTTTATCTGTGTGTGTGTGTGTGTGTGTGTGTGTTGTGGGGGGGGGGGGGGGTGTGTTAATCAGAATGATAATTTATATCTCATTTTCAATTCATGCACTATACTTGCTTTCACTTAGTTTCCCCTGCAAGTATTATCTAAACTTGTTGGGATTTGTAAAGATTAATTGAAAATGTAATTGTATTAGAATTGTGGATGAAGATGTACTTGCGAAAGTGGCTGCAAATAGTCGATATTGTGTTTATGTTACTGCGGAGGGTATAATCCTTTAGGATGGTATTGCTGGTTAACAAAAAAGTTGGAAGAAATGGTTTGAAGTGGATTAATTATTCATGGGATTTAATAAGAGGAGGAGAGGTCTGGGACATGGCTCAGGGAGGTTGCTGGAACTTAGCTGGTGGCCCATGGACTTAGGGCCCCTGCGGGGTTCTATTTGTTGTTGTTTTCTTTCTTAATTATGTTTATGTTTTGGTTTTTCTTTGTACGTTTTTTTCTTTTATTTTCTTCTATTCTTTTCCCTTTGTTTTTGGGTGTGTTGTGAACTTTTGTTAAGGGACAAACTTAGGCTTCTTTGTAATCTAATTTGGGTATTGATGTAATTGCATTGCTGATTATATATTAATTAAAAAAGGAGAGTTTAAGTAACGAAAGGCCTGTAAAATTCCTGCGGTGCAGAGTCCAACGCCACAGAAGCTGGAAAACATTAAAATAAAAGAACAGATAAACATGAAAATCAATATTCAAACAGCTTCATTTTGATTTAGGGACCGAATATAAGTTTACAATTTTGCAGCTAAAAACAAAAAAAATTGGGAAGTTATTGAAGCTTAAAAAGGCACTAAGAACCACTGAAATTGATCAGTTCTATACCTCCCCTGGTGAAAAATAGGGAAAGAAATTTCACAAAATGAGGGGACCAGCATTAGCCAAAAAAATTGAAAATATTTGCCTATGCACATGTAGAATCCCCAGTACAGAAAAATAGAAGGCTAGAACTCCATGAGTCACACTTTTAATGTCTTATTGGAGCATGTTATGTACTTATTTATAAAATTATGTAATGGCTCTTCTTGGTCTAATGTTTTGGACTTTTGATGCTATTGATGTGCAACCTTTATGCTTATTTTCAATGCGTGTTCTATTTCAGATTTTTTAACTATTATTTTACTTGGAACTCATGGATCAACTTATTTTATTTTATTGTTGAACTCAGTATAGGTGGCTTTCCTCGAATTCCAGTAGTTCTACTTTCGAAGAAAAATTTCTTTCACAACAGAATCAAACTTCAGGTTTGTCCTGTCTTCCAACTTTTCCTTACTACTTTTTCTGAGTTACCATTCTTGGAAGTCGTTGCAGCTTGTGATTGTACTTGTTTCTTCCTTCTGTTACCTGATTTTCTTGTTGAGTTCAACAGATGACTACATCAATATAGTTATAACCTTGTAATTTTGGCATTCTCATTCAATTGTTGATAAAAGCTAGAACTTTTCTGTATTTGTCCCCAACTTTTCTAGCTTATTTTGAGTTACACCCATCTTTTGAAGTTGAAAGCCTCCCCCCACCCCCCTCTGTTGCGCACACACACACAGATTCTTAACAGATGCCAGTCAACAAACAGTTGACCAACTTAGTGTGGTTAAAGGACTAAAAAGCCCTTAGGTTCACCTAAAACAGAAACACAGTCAGCAGGGTTCCTTTCCAAAATATCAACAGTGTGCTGACACGTCAGGAAGCACTACCTCCCACTGAATTCAATCTTGGTGGCAAATAGTAAAACCAATGATGAAGATGAACCTTAACTGTTGGATTGAGTTTGGGTGGGTGGTCTGGATTTGGGCACATGTCATCTTACGTTAAGTGGATGACATTTAATCTTGACCACTGGATCATAATCTGTTATGTTTGATGGTGAAGATTAAATTAAGTAGGAGCAAGTCGTCGTTGTTGATGTGTCAACTCAGTTTTGACCTCTCATGCACTGGACTGGACATGTTGGTAGGTCCCTGCTGATGTGTTTCTCTTTTAAGCAAGCTTAAGGAAATTTGTTCCTTTTACCCTGCCAAGGCCAGTGAAGTCTTAGTTGTTGGATGATTCTTAAAAATTTGGGGGAAACAATCTTGATTTTAAATGCTGGGGAGGGAAAATGGGGGCAAATACGAAATTATTTCAAAACCTTATATGGCAAAAACACTGAAGTGCACGCGGCCAACTCAGGCTAATTATTCGCCAATGTTCCAAATTTAGAATTTTTTTATAATCCAAGCGTAGCCGAAGGTATATATATCCTACGTTTTTGTGCGGTCAATTTGGGAAAGAGAGTTCCACGTGACTTCAGTACCTCGAGTTTGACTGCAGTTTGAGAACTTTTTAACGTTCGTACGTTCCAGCTGAGTTGCAACATTTAACTTAAGTCTTCATTGCATGATATCAACCGGTAGTTTTTTCCTCATATTGTGGCCATGGACTCGTGAGCTAGGAGCTTTTGTCATTGTTATGTGCGTCTATTATGGCTTGATTTGTAAAGATAAAGAAAACTCATTTTTAATTATTTATTAAACGTATACAGGTTGTTTCTCGACTTTGTATACTAAAAATCTGATAATACATTGCTATGAGGTCTCTGATGCAGCTTTCCATTTTGTATTTCAGCTAGGTGGCCGAATTTTCTTTGTGTTTGTTCTGTTTTCTCGTCAGGCTCTATCCAACTTCACTGGTCTCAGTGGTCTCCCAACCGGAGTACTGCAGGATCTAAGTGGTTTTCTACAAGAAAAGGACTGTTGGGAGCTGGTCCTAGTGGCATCATGACTGCTGATGCCATTATAACTGAATCAGGAACAATGCATGTGGCCGGTGTTCCAATTGTGAACCCATCAACTGTGGTTGTTTGGGAGGTTACACCTGGCCCTGGCAACGAGTTTCAAGCAAGTTTGAAGACAAATATAAGCACTGGGGTTCCACCTTCTTTAAACCCTCCTTGTTGGACAGGTTTTGCCCCTCTGGCTGCATATTTGTTCAGTTGGCAGGAATATTTGGGTTTTGACGGAAAGCAAGGGATTAGGAGTGATCAAGAATCCAGTGAAACAATTTCGCTTCATTGTTCACCAGTTTCAAATTTTTCTGCATATGTCAGCCCTGAGGCGGCAGCTCAATCAACAGCAACAACATGGGGATCTGCTGTTACGGCAGTAGCTTTCGATCCTGCATGTAGTGGGTCTGTCATAACAGTTGTGATAGTTGAAGGTACCTTCTCCAGCCTCCCCATTTTACTTCTGTTTCTTGTTAGATGACAAAAAGGTGCATTTCTCCAGTAGTCCAGCACAGATTTTAATCATGGATATGGTGGAAAGGCTCAGTACACAAAATTCAATAAGTTAATGTGACCAGTGCTCCTTACCTAGATAATTGAATTATTTGGTGGCGAACATTGACAGAGTTTAGTGTCTTACTATTGCATGCAGTGATAGCAAAATCCAACTTTTCCACTGATAGCCATTGACACGCCAGTAATACAATATCTATTACCTGAAGTTTGCATATACTTGAATTAGCCAAAAATAAGATGTTTGTTTGGAACTTGAAGATATTGATGGGAATTTGAAGATATAGACGAGAAGTTAGGCGTGAAATTTTCTGATGTAGATTGGTATGACGAGCTCTGATCTGAAAGGGGGAGGTGTGGTGCTAATGCTGGTGGATGCTCGGGGTGAATTTAGTTATTTAGTTATGGTCCTGTTTGTTGGTCTCTGGGTACTTTTTTGTTTTTATTTATTTTTATTCTTTTATAATCTTTTCTCGTTTATTCTTCTTTTCTTTTCTTTGTCTTGCATCTGTCACTCTTGGGTTTGTTCTGTGGGTATTGGCGGGCCATGATCAGAGTCGTTAGCTGTTTGCCAATGATCGTAGTGTTGATGTAATTGATGTTTTGGCTACATCAGTAAATTAACTTCTATATCTCAAACAAAAGAATTTCTTGGAACGCAAGTTCTACTTTTAGAACAAGTTGCTGAAGTATTTCCGACTTTTTTGGTTCTAATCTACTGACCAGGATAGAACGTTAAGTTTCACAACCTATCTTGATGTGCTGTGCGATGCACAAGACGATCCAGTTATCCAGATACTGCATGTACGAAATTTTGAAACCTCTCCTTATGCTTTGTAAGTATAACTTTAAAAAAGGGAGGTACATATAGTATACGACAAATCTCCGTATTGTTTCATAATGTTATTTTAATCCTGTTTAGTAGTCTTAATTTCTTACATTGCTAAAGTGCTGTGTCGATCCCGTCTAATGGACTATTTTCATGTTATTGTGGTTTTCAGTACTTTTCATTTCTTTTACTTCTTCGCATAAGATATAAATGACACTTTCAGCTTCTGTTAAAGGAAGTGTTGATATAATAATACTCATTGTCAGTCTTACGCATGGTTAAATATGTATATTTGAAAGACGGAAGGTAATACATAACACATTCTTCTGCAGGGCAATACATGTCCCCTTATGATCCTGACGAGGGTCCATCAATCACTGGATGGAGACTGCAACGATGGGAATCTTCTCTTAAGGCTGTTGTCCTTCATCCTATTTTTGGAAACCCTGCTTCCAGTTTTGGCGGACAGGCACCTATGCAAACAGTTTGGACTAGGGTAAACAGAAGTATTATTTTATCAAGTCAGATGAAAAGTTTCAGACCATCTGTGACAGCGTCCACTGAGCAAAACATGGCTGATTCTGTTATTGAGAAGGTGAATAGGCTCAGTTTTGATCCTTGTGATTTGCCAAGTGATGTTCGAACATTGGCTCGAATTGTGTATTCTGCTCATGGTGGTGAGGTTGTTGTTGCTTTTCTAGAGGGCGGGTTTCACCTATTTTCTGGTGAAACCTTTACACCAGTTGAAAATTGCCGTGTGCCTGTTGGTTCTGCAATTGCAGTCCCTGCCTTCTCTTCTACTAGTTGCTGTCTGGCATCTGTTTGGCATGATACTGATAAGGATTTTACGATGTTGAAAATAATTCGTGTTCTTCCTCGTACTGTTCGTAACAGTCAAGTGAAAATTAGTTCAGCAACTTGGGAACGTGCTCTTGCAGACAGGTACTTGATAGCCTACTGTCTGACAATCAAATTGTTTCTTGAAAATGATTATTAGCTAATGTCCTGTGGGAGTAGGTTTTGGTGGAGCCTTTTGGTTGGTGTTGATTGGTGGGATGCTGTTGGCTGTACACAGAGTGCTGCAGAGGATGAGATTGGTAGGTAGAATACTCTCAGTTGCTTGTGTAGTCAAACTGTTAAATGCAACGAGTTTATAAGACCAATTTTCCCAAGTAACATTTGACTTTCATGATAGCTTTTGTGTTGATGAGAAATGAATAGTGCACCATGTACTTCGTTGCCTTCCGCATTCTTCAGTCTGTATCTGGAATTGTCTAAGATATAATAAGGACATAAGAAGGAAAGATGTGGTTAAGACAGCCTACCTTTACAGATATCCTAAAATACTTTCCAGTATACTATCCCCAGTTCAAGAGAGTGGTCTTGTTAATTTATATTTTCCAAAAAATAACTCTTTCCCAGCATGATTTCATCGATAAAAAAGTGTGTATGAACAAGCAAACAGGTAGTGTATGGAATCGTACTTTACTACAAAGCTCCGAGTTGTGAGTGAGAGGGTTACATATAACTAAGAACTTGGGCGGAGGCCCAAGAACATGTCCCTCAGAGCTTTTGCTCGACTGGAGGCTGGATTCCATCCCTGTTTGGGCTTATTGCACTAAAACAAAGTAAACGAGCTTTAGTAAATGTGTGGTGACTTCATACTTCTTGATGATTTAAATAGAATTAGGCCATGCGTCTTGAGCATTGGAAACTGCAAAGGCAGTTTGAAACTAAAAACTCGACATAAATGAAGTTCTTATAATTTTATTATTCATTGTTTATTTGTAAAACTATGTGGTAACAAGCTTTGTGATGAAATTGCACTGATATGTATTATCCTTTTATTGTTTGTTTCAGTGTCACTGAATAGTGTGATTGCAGTATTGGATGCAGATTTTCATTCTCTTCCGTCTCTTCAGCACAGGCAACTGCACGGCCCGGTATTTTTATGCTTGTATTTCCTTCCTATTGTGTTTCTCGCTGTTTTAAAAGACTGTATACATACAAGTTGTGCTTACTATTCGTGTGGCTCCAGCTGGTAAAATTTATATTTAATAGGAATTGTTGACTTGTAAGTGTTGTATTTAACTAGGTATTTTAGTTCTATGCAGAGTTTGGATAGGATAAAGTGCAGGCTGCTGGAAGGTACAAGTGCTCAAGAGGTGCGGGCACTAGTTTTGGATATGCAGGCGAGGTTGTTGTTGGATATGTTGGGAAGAGGAATCGAATCAGCCCTCATAAATCCTGAAACTCTAGTACCTGAACCTTGGCAGGCCTCTGGTGAAACGTTGTCACTCATTGATGCCAATGCAATGACTGTTGAGCCTGCACTAGTTCCAAGCATCCAGGTATCCACTTGTTTTATCGATCTACTATGTACTCAGTCTGGTTGTAATCAGCTGACATGGGACGTTTCTGGCCTTACATGTCTCAAATGTAGGATATCATAGGTAGTGAGTCGTCAGATTTGTGTCACCAGTTCTTACTCTCCATACCGGTACTTTGTTTAGATATACCTCTATGTGCTGGAAAGTTTGGACTGATGGAAACTTGTTTTATTGAAAGAACTGAGGTCCAAGCGCCTATACAGCACATCCATATTCTAGCTTAGATACCAAGCTTGTGCACCCTTTCATTGATTCAACTCAGTCTGTTATTTTATCTTGTTTGTATTCTGAAATGCCTTTTTTAATTTACAGGCATATGTTGATGCCATCCTTGACCTCGCTTCACATTTTATCACACGCTTGAGGCGTTATGCAAGTTTTTGTCGTACGCTGGCAAGTCATGCTGTTGGAGCTTCTACAGGCAATAATAGAAATATGGTTGCAAGTCCTACACATAGTTCAGCATCTCCTTCAGCTAATCAAGGTGTGTTTATACCTCTCTTTTGAGTTCCAATCCTTGTATAAAATGTTAACGTAGAGTCTTTTTCTATTAAGATGTGTCAAAATGAGACAAAAACTCACATTTATTCTCAGTTTTTTCTTGTTGGAATTAATGCATCACTGCTACTGACAGTGCTGCTTCAATGTGGTTCCAGGAGCTCAAAATGGAGCAGCAAACTCCACCGGTAATACCCAAATGCAAGCTTGGGTACAAGGTGCTATTGCTAAAATCAGTGGCACTTCTGATGGGGTTTCGAATGCAACCCCAAACCCAATGAGTGGACCGTCTCCCTTAATGCCAATTAGTATTAATACAGGAACCTTTCCAGGAACTCCTGCAGTTAGGCTCATTGGAGACTGCCATTTCCTTCATAGGCTTTGTCAACTTTTGCTTTTCTGTTTCTTCTTTTGGAGAAAACAGTTACCGCGTCTTACTGGGGGTGCACAAAAGAATTCTCAGCTTATTGCTCCTGGCAAGGTAGAGGAGACCCATGGTGGCTCAACTAGAGCGACAACAGGCATGGCCAGGCCAGAAGAAGGTCAGGCAGTTCGATCTGGACAGCTTATCCATGGATCAAAAGGAGTCGAAGAAGGTCCAGCAGGTCGGTCTCCAAGATTTAGTCTTGGAAATGGTAATCAGGGATATAATTTTGAAGAGGTAACTAGTATTTCTCTCTTGGACTTGTTCTTATGATCAAATACAGGATATACATGTATTTATATATCCATGTCTGGAAGAAATATTGTCTTGGGTATTTGAGCTCGTTGACCTTGCATTTTTTTTCGCTTCTAATTGGTACAACTTTTATAAACTTTAACTGCTAAACGGTTGAATCCCTTTTCCCCTCTGAATATGTGAATGGATCCCAAGACCTTAAGTCCTAACCCTGAGGTTTGACCAGTAAGCCACTATCTAAAATTCTTGGATTTTTACATTCAAGTTTGCTCCTTATCAGAAAATTGTGCTCAAGTTTTACTTATGTTCATTTAAGGTTGGGGCAAACTTTTTCCTCTCAAATTCCTCTCTAAGTGTATTCTTGTCCTGCAGGTTAAGGTCCTTTTTCTTATACTGATGGACCTGTGTAGGCGAACATCAAATCTGGAACATCCATTACCAGTTTCTCAGGTTGGGAGCAGCAACATCCAGATCCGCTTGCATTATATTGATGGGAACTACACTGTGTTACCCGAGGTTGTTGAAGCATCCCTTGGCCCACACATGCAGGTATTACATTATTGACTGTTTTTTGTCAACTTAAGTAGTCGATAAGGATGGATAATGATGATAGATCTTTTGTATGGGGAATTATGTATCTTAAGGAATTTTAGATGAACTGGATCATACTCTAATCAGTTCCCGTGATAAGCTGATTTACTCTAAATTGTCAGATAGAAAAAGAAGTCAAGAATAGGGCACGTCATTCAACGCTCCTTTATTTGTTCGTTCCTACTATGCACCAAACCACCAATAATTGCTCTTTTCAAGATCATTATCAAACCAACATATATGGAGGCCATACCGACCAATTCTAAAACAAGTCAAGAATGAATATATAGATCCTCAGGACCTTGTTCATGAACATAATCAACAACAAAGAGCCTACCTTTAGTTAAAGGAAAAGACTTAGAAATTCATGCAGCATTTTACAAATTGATTCCTACTCTGTATGACAAAGATTGCTTCTCTGTATGACTGTTCCTGGCCTCCTGGGAAGATTTACCTGCGACTGAACATAAAACCGAGTGAATAGACGCCATGTTTTTTCTCCCATGAGCAGTTATCCTTGTCTTGGGAAAAAATGTAAACTTAGCTTGAAAAAAATGTTCTCGGAAGGACCTGTTACAAGTTGCATTTCATTAGATATGACACCTGATAGCCATTTCAAATAGAGAGCAACATTTTATGTACACAAACTATGTTGCTAATTATTTGAAGATCTACCTCTTCAAAAGTAGCCATTCTTTCATTACTAATTTCTTCACGTCATTTTTTAATATTCCCTGTAAATTAAATTGAAAACCAGAATATGCCTCGGCCCAGAGGAGCGGATGCTGCTGGTTTGTTACTCCGTGAGCTGGAACTCCACCCACCAGCTGAAGAGTGGCACAGACGCAATATGTTCGGTGGGCCCTGGTCTGATCCCGAGGACCTAGATGATACTCCCAAGCTGAACAGTTCGTCTAACCTATTTGAGGCTAACACATCAGAAGATGTGGAAAGTTACTATGGATCTCAAGGACTCTGGCCAAAGAAGCGTAGGCTGTCTGAAAGAGACGCTGCTTTTGGCCTCAAAACTTCAGTTGGTCTGGGTGCATATCTTGGCATTATGGGGTCACGAAGAGATGTTGTGACAGCTGTGTGGAAAACAGGTCTTGAAGGGACTTGGTACAAGGTATGATCCTGAAGCTGGTTTTGTTACATACCTCACCCCCCCTTGACCCAAAAAAAAAAGGAACAGAAAAACAAAGCCATCACCGCCAACAGCTTCTTGGTATCAAGTAGTTTTGGTGGGGTGTAGACTAGGGCAATTTTCTTTCCTAATTGTTAAAACAGAGACTTGTGATGTAGAGCAATAGAAATGGATAAAAAGATGCAAATGATAATGATTAGTGGCGTCACTACAGAACTAACAAGTCCAATTGACATGTCTCACTAATTTCAAACCTTTCATTACTTTCCAACCACCTCGAAATTTATCCACTTATGTCCTGTAACTCTCCCCCCCCCCAAGTCGGCATTGCACAACTTAACAACCTAAATATACATACAAGTGTCTGTAGATGCAAGCAATGTACTATTGATACAAACCTTCAGTCATGGTCATATTCACTCACTTTGTCAGTGTTGGGACAATTTATGGCGCCAAAGTGGTTTGTCAGTTTTGAGCTTGCTGAGAGACCAAATATGTGAATATGATTTTGAGTTCCGGTGACAGGAGCTTGATTAAAACAAGCTTCAAGTAGTTTCGGGTATCCTGAATGTTAGATAGTAGGGTATCATGCGGTTTGGCTGGATGACTTTTCACTCGAGTATAATTTGTTTTTTTTTGTGTATTTCTACTATTCATCCTTCATCAAATAATTTTCTTTATGTGTTTGATGTTATTGACAATTTCCTCTTGCATCCTGTATCATACAGTGCATAAGATGTTTACGGCAGACTTCAGCGTTTGCTTCACCAGGCACAACTAATGTCAGCGATCAGAATGAACGTGAAGCATGGTGGATTAGTCGCTGGTCTTATTGCTGCCCGATGTGTGAAGGAACTTGGGTTAGAGTTGCTTAAATACAAAATTTGGTCTGCTGGAGATCAGGTATCAGATGTATTTAGTATATTGCCCCATGTGTACATGATGGTCCAGATTATTACAGACCATTTTGGGTGTTGACAATTGGCACACAACCTTACAATTACCCTTTCTGGTGACCCTACCATTACCATCTGGGGTGCTGAGACTTAGCACACAACCTTAAGACGCATGGGTAGTTGTTGCCTGTGTCGACAATAGGTTGAAGATATCTGAGTGTGTTATCAATGTTGTAGCCTGTTTTTCTCCCCAGTAGAGGAACTGTTGCTGTGGTGATATTTGTACATATAATAATCGTACAAATTTTTTGATATGTTTGACAACCTGACTATTGTTGGACCATGCATCCATTTTTTTTTTAATGAATCATTTATGAAGTTATTGTGCAGTCTGCGGCTGAGAACATCTGATATATGGTACAAAATATTGTGAAATATCACGATATATAGTGAGATTTCAGCAATAGATATAAAAATATCGTGATATGTGAGATAAATGAGACTGTAAATATTGGCAATATTTCAACGATTTCAATGATATTTGGCGATATTTTGTGTAGGTAATAATTTTATTTAATATTTATCATTATATTTTAAATAAATACAAAAGTTATATTGTGATATATTAAGAAATATCCATAATATTTATGATATTTGGGTATGAAATAATATAAAATATCTCCAAAGAGAAAGATATATCCATGATACATATCAAGAAATTGAGTATTGATAAATATTTATATTTCGATATTTTGTATTATGATATGATATACTATCAAGCTGATCTCTGACAATTTAAGATGAACTATCGCCATGGGTTGTTAATCCTTTAGCTCTTCGTCCATGTAATAACTCGAGTTTTGACTGGTTTTGACTTCTGAGCAACCCTAGTCATCCTTTTTTATATATATAGTAGTATATAGCTCGTGCCCAAGGCACTGTTTCAAATTAAGTTCAATCCCAACTAACCAAATGATAAAAGTCCAGCCCACAAAGTATTCATTGTTGACCAAATCAACAATAATTGAGTACTCTCTCAAATTAACATCGTAAATTGTACATACTCTATAAGACGTTGGACTAGCTTTCGAATCCGGTGCCGTTATATTAAATTATTCTGAAAAATATTTGTAACTATACACAGTTATAAAATATAAATATTATATTGATCACACATCCAAATTTCTTGTAACGTGAAAACTCCATACTCCATAAAAAGATAGAACACAATTTTGATAAAATCTTTTGACTTCTATTTGTTGTTAAATAATAGAAGTTTGATTAAAGTTTTGTTAGAATGTTCAATAAGGTGAAGATCATACTTAAGCTACTTCAATACCAAGTCATTCCCAGTCATACAAAAATAAATATGATAAACACTATTTTAAATGCAAAATTATACTTGTCGAACATTCCAACGACACATAATACAACTATGTTTTTATGTTAGTTTAACGCAATTATATCTAATTTTTTGATTTGTTAATTATTCATTGAGGTTAGTTCAATGCATTTGCTTCCATTCTAATTTCTCTTTAATTATACTTTTGAGTTAGTTTAATGCAGTTGCATTCAGTTTTTGATTTCCCGTTAATTATTCTTTTCGGCTAGTTCAATGCATTTGCCTCTAATTTTTGACTTCACAGTAACTATTCTTTGAGGTTAGTTCCATGCAAAAAATAATATTAAATAAATAAATAGGGTTAGTTCATTCAATGCATATGCATCCAATTTATGAGAATTCCCGGTGATTTTCTTTAGGTTAGTTTAATGCAGTTGTTTCCAGTTCCTGATTTATCGTTAGTTATTCTTTGAGAGTTAGGTCAATACAGTTGCATACAATTTCTGATTTCATGTTGCATTACTATTCTTTGAGTTAGCTCCACGCAATTGCATCTAGTTTCCGATTTCCTGTTGATTATTTTTTGAGATTAGTTCAATACAGTTGCATACTTGTATCCAGTTTTCGATTTCTCGTTAATTATTTTTTAGGTTAGTTTAGTGCAGTTGCATTGAGTTTCTGATTTTCCTTTAATTATTCTTTGGGGTTAATTCAAAGAATTTGCACCCAGTTTTCAATTTCCCGTTAACTATTATTTGAGGTTAATTCAATATATTTGTATCTAGTTTTATATTTTTCGTTAATTAATTATTCTTTGTGGTTAGTTTAACGCATTAATATTCCGTCTCTGATTTCTCATTAATTATTTTTCGAGGTTTGTTCGTAATATTTGCATTAGGTTTCTGATTTTCCGTTAATTATTCTTTGAGGTTAGTTCGTTGTGTGTTTGCATCCAGTATCTAATTTCCCGTTAATTATTCTTTGAAGTTAGTTTAATGCATTTGCATCTAGTCACCCAGTCACGATTTCTAGGTTAATTATTATTCTCTAAGGTTAATACAATGCAGTTGTGTCCAATTTTCTGATTTTCTGTTAACTATTATTTGAGGTTAGTTCAATGCACCTGCATTCAGTTTCTGATGTCCTATTAATTATTCTTTGAGGTTAGGTCAATGCAATTGCATTCAGTTTCCGATTTCTCGTTAATTGCTATTTGTGGTAGTTCGATGCATTTGCTTCCAGTTTCCGATTTCACGTTAGTTCTATGCAAGAAAAAAAAATGTTAGTTTCATGCAGTTTCATCTAATTTCTGATTTCCCAATAATTATTCTTTAAGAAATCTGATTTCCCGTTAATTATTTTTTGAGTTTAATTCAATGCATTTGCATCCAGTTTTCGCTTTCCCGTAAATTATTATTCGAGATTAGTTCAATGCATTTGCATCAAATTTTCGACTTTCTTTGATGTTAGTTTGATGCACTTGCATCCAGTTTCCAGTTTCCGATTTCCCATTGATTATTCTTTGAGGTTAGTTCAATGCATTTGCGTCCAAACCGATTTTTTGTTAATTTTTTTTTTTAGCTTAGTTCAGTGCAGTTGCGTCTAGTTTCAGATTTTCCGTTATTTATTATTTGAGGTTGGTTCAATGCAGTTGCATTCAGTTTCGAATTTCCCGTTATATATTCTTTGTGGTTAGTTCAAAGCATTTGCATTTAGTTTTCGATTTCTTGTTAATTATTATTTAAGGTTAGTTCCATGCAAAAAATAAAAAATTAAAAAAAAAATAAAAAATAAAATAAAAAAAAAATAGTTTCATGCAATTTCATGCAATTACTGATTCTCTTTAATTATTCTTTGAGGTTAGTTCAATATATTTACGACCAGATCGAACCTGATTTCCAATTAATTATTTTTAGAGATTAGTTTAATGCATTTGCATCTAGTTTCTGATTTCACGTTAATTCTTTTTTGAGGTTAATTAAATGCATTTGCATCCAATTTTCGATTGCCCGATAAATATTATTTGAAGTTAGTTTAATGCAGTTACATCCAATTTCTGATTTTCTATGAGTAATATTTTGAGGTTAGTTCAATACAATGGCATCCAGTTTTCGATTTTCCTTTAATTATTCTTTAAAGTTAATTCAATGCATTTACATATAGATTCTGAGTTCCCGTTAATTATTTTTCAAGGTTAGTTAAATGTAGTTGCTTCAAGTTTCCGATTTTTAGTTAATTATTCTTTGATGTTAGTTCAATGTGTTTGCTTACAGTTTTCGATTTCCTGTTAATTGTTCTCTGATGTTAGTTTGTTGCGTTTGCATCCAGTTTCCAATTTTTCATTAATTAGGTTAGTTTAATGTAGTTGCATCCAGTTTCCGATTTCCCGTTAATTATTCTTTGAGGTTATTTCGTTGCATTTGTATCCAGTTTTCGATTCCAATTAGGGTAGTTCAATGCATTTGCATCTAGTTTCCGATTTCTCATTAATTATTATTTGAGGTTAGTTTAGGTTAGTTCAATGCATTTATATACAATTTTCAATTTCTCATTAATTATTTTTTGAGGTTCACTGCAATTCCATCAAGTTTTCGATTTTATGTTAATTATTCTTTGAGGTTACATAATTCAATACATTTGCATCCAGTTTTCGATTTTCCATTAATTTTATTTTTAGGTTACTTCAGTGTAGTTGCATCCAGTTTCTGATTTTCCGTTTATTTTTCTTTGATATTAGTTTAATGCATTTGAATCCATTTTCTAATTTTCACTTAATTATTTTTTGAGGTTAGTTTAATGTCTCGCGTCACAAATCTTAGTATGATTAAACCTTTGTAAGTAAACCACTCCAAATAAATTATTATTTCTTAGAAGCTCGAATTTTTGTGGTTATAGAGGGACTCTAAAATAGCAATAAGTGTCATAGCTCTAGACTCTAGCCATACTTTCCTCATGTGTTTATTAATAAGAATTATACTAATGGCGACATGAAGCCTCCTCAACTTAACAACGTCAACTTTTGCACATTTGCACTCTGTCCCCGATTCTTAAATACCTTCTGAGATAGTTGATTCTGCTCCAAAGCTTTCTCATTTCCCGATTCTTATATACAACTTTAAGAAGACGCCTAAATAGACAACCCTCAACTGAATCATCATCTCCTTTATGTATAAACAATGTGGCAAAACCTCTTTATTAATCAACAATGCAACATAAACGTGTGTTTTTATTATTCAATAGCTTCGGCTAATTTCCTATCAGGCACACTAAGCTCGCTACTTGCAATAACTGAGTCGTGGTATTCGTTTAAGCTGCTAGCTCATGCTGAAGCAAGTCAAGGGCGGGTTCTGATTCTAACTTTGACAATATATTGTTAGCCCTATTTAGATATCCTAAACTATCATTAAGCCTGTTCAAACCATAGCAAGAAAATCCCATCAAATGTAAAGTTTAGAACTATTATGTGTAAAGACGACAAACATGAATCATTTTCACTATTAACTGAAGTTTATTTAGAACCAAATTATGTGTAATTGTGATGCCTTCTATAAGAGGAGAATACCAACATCTAGTGCTAAAAATCTCAAGCCCAAAGAGAAAATAAGGCGTGGAATGCTCTAATTTCTAGCTATGCTCAAAACGGTTTTTATTAGGATAGCATACAACTCCTACAGGACATGAAGCATGCCGGGTTAAACGCAGATGTAGTTACATATAGTGGGGTTATTTCTTCTCTTGCTCAATATACTATGTCTAGTGATGCCGTGAGCATTTTCATTCACATGTTGGATCGGGCTTGAAGTCGAATGTTGTAACCTTAGCAAGTGTCCTCCCTACCAGCAATATCTTTAGTGTAGCTTGATAATTGTAAAGAAATAATACAAAAATCCATGGCTACTCTTACAGGAACATATTGGATTCTGAAAGAAGGATTATAAATGCTCTTGTATCTGTTTACACCAAATGTGATTCAATTCAATATGTTGCTTCTGCCTTCGAAGATACTACGTACCGAGATATGATTTCCTGGAGCTCAATGGTTGTAGGATACGTTCAGAATGGCTATCTCTGTGATAAACATTATTCATAAAAGCAATCAGCCAATGCGAAATCCGAAAAAGTCAGTGGTCGTGTAAAAGCAATCGGCCCAATCAACCATCTCCCCTTAAAGAAAACTAAAGAGGATTGAAAACTTCATAAAAGTTCTTCAGTGAAATTTTCTCTTTCAGTGGTTTCTTATTGATGTAGACTAATAGAAGAGCGAGCATAAAGAGCATTTGGCTCAAATTGCTGAGCTGTTGCTGGAGAAGGAAGTTTTACACCAAGAGGACATGATTAGAGTACTGGGGGAAAGTCCTTGAAAGTCAGATAAGCAGACAAACTACGATAGGTTCAGTGATGGATTTATTGTGGAAGAGAAGAGTGTAGAAACCACAAAGGTTGAAAATGTAGACGATGAATCGTCATTGGCCTCTTGAGCCACAGTTTGTGTTTTGTATATGAAATGGGGTTTTTCATCATCCCATGTACAGTTCAACATGTTTTCCATAAGAGTACTACTGCATAACGTTTGTTGTTGTTGTGATTTGATATCTTGGTAATCAACCCCTCAGTAGAGGATTTTTTTTCTCCAGTATTTATTTTTTTTGCTAAATCTCCAATAATAATTCATGTACATGTATAGTCTATTTCATGGGACTAAAAGTCTTTGTAGCAGAAGGGCATGCAGAAAAGTTCTTACTTGCTATTGTTGTTGTGGGATATGCCTTCTCTTAAATCTACTGATGAAGATTATACAGATTTATGAGTTCTTTCAAATCATATTTTCTTAGAAGGGCCTTAAACATAGGATACCCTAGCTTATAAAATATCTATTTTGGTCTTGAAAAGTACTTTGCTGCTTGCCTTGGTAAAAAAAAAAAAAAGGAGACACGCTCTTAACTTTGACAACTTAACCATCTTGAAAATCAAGGAAATAAAAAGAGTATAAACATCCAGCCCAAAGTTGGAAATTCTTTATTTGCTTGATTTTATCTTATTTGTCCCCTACTTTTTCATAATTAGCTAAAGAGTTTTACAAATATTGGAGACTCTGTGAAGGCAAAAAAAATAGAGCCAAGAGAGTACAGTTATAATATATATCTAAAGATATGTCATATTACAATTTGTGAAATACAATAGTAGCCGCCGGATGGGGGCCTACAGACTCCACACCAAGCCTTTTTTATTAGATAGATATATAGAAATGAAAACTATTAATCAGAGACAGGTAACTGCCGGTGTTTGTATGTAAATTCAAGGGGATTGTTTAAGTCCCGCATTAGTTGCAGATTGTCAGTTTGCTAAAATTGGTTAAAAATGTTTTGTTTTTTTTATTTATCTATTCCCATGAGCTACATGTATGTTGCATGCGTCTGAAGTCTTAACAAGGTAAAAAGTAAATAAATGAGGAATTTTTGTACTTATTCCCGACGTTTGTAAATTTGTTCGCCATAGTTGGGACTTGGCAACGTCAGAATGACACATTCCGTTTAAAATTTATAAGATGGACAGCTAGATTTGACAGCCATTAACAACAAAAGCGATCAAAACTCTGTATCATGATAAGGAGAGACTTGAGAGTTCCAATGAAGACAGTTTCTTTTTAAGGGACTTATTTTCTTTTATGAATTAAGTAAAGGTAATTGGTCGTATCAGATAACAGCTGAACAGATTAAGAGGTCGTTGTGGAGGGGCCAAAATGGCTAACCTATATTGAGAAATTGTTGTATATGCATAATATATTTATGTTAGTACCCAACATTTTTTTATTTTCCCTCCAAAGTTTGTATTCGGTTTGTCAAAGCCTTTATTTTTTGGACATCCCGTTTCTCCAGTCCATTTCACATAAATGACTCCAAAATTTTGAGAAGCAATTTCAAATGGAGCCCAAGATGTAATTCAAACCCTAGTGTTTAATCTAAAAAAGACAAGAATCTCCATCCCTCCAATTCTTTCTTTAATTGATCTTTCTCCATGTTCTTAATATGCAAGACAAAAATCTTGATGAGTCAATTCTACAAATATTTGAAATTATACTTTTCCAATTTGATCGGCAATTATTGGTTATCATGATTCTATGTTGTGATGCAATTGAAGTCGTTATGATCTAACAAATATGTATGGTAGATATAACACCAGATTTAGATAACAAATTACATGACTCAAAATAAACATTGTTCTTTCAGACTCATATAATGTACATGACGTAATTTCCGCTTCTCATGTCTTATATAAACTATTAACTACAGCAACTCACAAGACTTGTATATGGGAGTGAGCTAGGTTCCAAATCGATCAAGGAAAAAGTCCTGTAAAGCCAAGTTGCGGACACGATATCAAAGTTTACGTGACTCTACCACAATATTTTTAGATGTTGGAATAAACCAAAAATTGAATACTGTAAAGCGATTGACAAGAACACTTACTTCCAACTAATGTTCTTAGTTTACACAATTCATGATGTAGATATGAATGAAAATTTTACGAGAATTGAAGAAAAGCGATGTGTTTATTGATTTATGATAAACCTCTTTACAATTTCTCTCTGGTTCTCTCTTTCTCTCTCCTATTTTTACAATTTTTTGTAGTATGAATCGAATGATTTTTTTTTTTCTTTTTCCAGTATTTATATAGCCCTCTCAATTAGCCTTGACCCAATCCGCTGTTGACACCTGTCCCTTGTCTTTCTTCCTCGTTTCCCTCCTTCTACCTGCAACACAATTCAAATACCCACGAGATCTATCGAGATATTGGCCTTATGCCAATATCTCGAGTTTTAAAATACTGAAATGAGCATATTTATAGGTATGATATTTGCCCACTACATCGCCCCTCTCGAAATTTTGAAATTTTATTTTAAATTTCAACTTTTTGAGAAGTGATTATATCCGACATCAGGTAGTTTTTAAACCTTGGGCCCAAATAACCACCCGGTCCAATGTTTCAAGATTATAAATCTAAAACTGAACTGTTTCTCCCTCTTTAGCTTCTTTAGTACGCTTCCAAACACAAAACTCTGGTCTCCTTCTTCTTCAACTTCCCAGAAGGTTACATTCGTTCTTTTGAAAACCCACCACTCTTGCAACCATTAGGTACGCTTCTTTTGTCCTGCACTTCGTTAAACTTTCTAAAACATGCATTGAAATACTTATTTTACTAATAATAGATACAATAGTTTGTTTTAACTTTAGTTTCTGACATTTGAATCCCGTAAATCTGTATGTGCTTGTGTGCTACTGCTTATGCAATGATATATATTACTACCTTAAACTCCAAAGCATGTAAAAGTTTGAATCTTTTTACTTATAACATTATTTGCATCTCCTTGTTTGTTATGGCCTGTCTATCGGCATATACCACGATATTTTTGATATTCCAATACTATGTTATTCCAGTATATACCCTTACATCGGCATTTTCGATGCTCTAATCTTTGTATCGATATTTTCGACGTTATAATACTATGATGTTAATAATGTTTTGTAAATCCTGAATTGACGATATTAAAAATACCTTTGTCATCCTTTCTTTGTGTATAGTCGTTTTAATGGCCAGTGAAGATACCATCTCTGATGCTAGCCTCCATTCTGAGGACACCATATCGGATGATATCCTTTCTGATGATATACTTCCTGATGATAGACCTCACAGCCAAAACTTTGCTTCCACTTCAACCAATAAATCTCGGCCTCAGATTTCTTGGGAACTATCTTATGTTGTAGAAGGCATTCCCTGCCATCCCTTTCAAACCAGTAACTCTAAATCTGAATCGCGATACTATTGAAGATACCAGTCGATGGAGCGACAGACTTTGCAGTTTTTTCATCAAGCGACCAAACCTAGCTTTAGTCCAAGCCGCCTATCAAATTCCCTCTTCGCTTTATTTGCAATATTATGCTGGTACTCGGGTTTTTACTCAGTGTTAGAGTGGTACCAAAGAGGGAATCATTGTTACTATTGGCCAGCTCGTCCGCTGGATTGAGATTTCCTTTATCCAATCTCGATCGAGAAATGCTGAACCATCTGATCATTTCCCCTGGTCAGGGTATGGGTAACTTCTGGAGGTTAATGTTTGTCTGTAATTATTACAATAACCACCTCTCCCCCGATAGATATGAAACTGACCAGATTAGGCTATCCGATATTCTTATGCATTATAGATTTTGTGAAAAGATTATCGGATATTTTTATCCCAAAAAACATACCCATAGAAACATTAGGGGTATTCTTCGAAAAAATCGTAATTGCGACAAACAGTGGACCCAATATCCGATTGTTGTTATGGGTAATTGGGAAAGCGCCGATATCCCAGCAAATCCTCCTTTGAAACATCAAGTCTTCAACTTTTCAGGTATATCCTCATTTTGATTTGTTTTCTATCTTAAGAATATCGAAATTCCTACCTAACCTTAGTCTTCTTTGTGCCTTTTCAGTTCTTCTTCCTTGTTTTACGAAAAGCCGTGGAAATTCAGACAGAGTACTGAGGCTTTTAGAAGGGACTGAAGTAGATGTTAATATTAAAACGGGGGCAGATAAAGAAGGGAATCCCAAAGTCACTGTTCCTCTTCCTGATATCTCAAACTATCGCGCACCTCTTTATGTACTAAAACATCGAGCTCTCCAAAAGATGGGTTAGTCGCCAACTCCCACTCAATCTCCTTTAGAAAATCCCACAGACAATCTTTCCTTTCTCATATCCTCGTTTGCCTTGCATGAACTACCTCCTAAACTTCCCGAAAGTTTCTTTGAGTATTTATATAATGATTGTGCCATGACTCCCAATCTTTTTCCTCAGATTAAAGAAGAGGTTCCTGACTTTTATGAATATCCGATTTTACAAAATATATTTAATCAACATATTTTATTGTATACAGATATGGCTCCTCGAATGCCGATGAATGCCAACGCTGGTCGCTACTTATCTGAAAAAGGGGAAAAGAAAACCTCTGAACCCACCTCGGCACCAACTGCTGCTGACAAACAATCTGCACCTTCTTCCATTCCTGATAAGCATACTTCTACTGCTACTAAGGACAAGCCTCCTACTTCTTCTCAGCAAACCACCTCCATCCCTCCATCGACTACTACTGTCCATTTTAAGAAAAGAAAAACCCATCCATGGGGTGAGAGTGGACTTGCTGATTGATAAGAGCCCAAAACCGTAGTTTTAACCCCTTAATAATACTACTTTTAGACTAATTATGCGAGTAATAAATAAGAGTTAATGCTAATTACGTGCTTTTATATATTTCAGGCATGGAACTCAATTATGTGCAGAAACGTGCCACTTTGGTAATATAAAAGAGCAAAGAGTTGGTTGCTAAGAAGTTCTGTGATAAAGGCCAAGATTCAAGGAGACAAAGCTTTATAAAGCCCGATCAAAAGCTGAAAAGTCAACACAGGCAGAAATAGTGCACAAGTCAGCAGAATTTCCAAAGACCATATCTTTGGACTCAGGCTTTGGATTTGGGCCTACCTTATGTCAAAACGACCGGCTCGGAAAGAGCTTTCCAATGGTCTAAGCCTTGAACCCAATCAGAGGAGCAGAAGTGGACGAAAAGTCTGCTGAAGTAAAATCCAGCTGAAACGGGCTCTGTGGACTGGAGAAATTGGGATTTGGGCTCGATTTTCCGGCCCAAAACATGGCTCCTCAGCCCATGCACGAAATTGTGGATTTGGTCTTCTCCTTTACATAAAACACTTAGCTCTTAAAAAAGAGATAGTTAGAGAATTTAGAATAGAAAGTAGCCATTAAAATAACTTGTAGATCTAGTTTTTGAATTCAATTAGTTAAATTAATTAGTTTCATACATTGTTTTAGATTAATTCTTTGAATCATAGTTTTTCATTGATTAGATAAATAAAATAGTTATTTCTTGTTCATTTCGATTTTGTCATTTAAAATTGTTAGATCTAATTTCAGTTGTTGTTATTTAATTCTTAGTTATTAATTTAAAATTCAATTATTGTTTAGTTAAATTTAATAAAGTTATAATCTTTATATTACGTCTAGTTTTAATTCACATCGTAGTATAATTCCCACCATTGCTCTCATTAGACTTTGAATAAATTAGTCAATCTAGGAAACTTGAATGCTAAAGAACTAAGAGTGAAACGAACTTTTTAGTCCACTCTATTTCGATAGAATTGAGAGTATAGAAATCTTTGATAGCAATGCGTAATTAAGTTTAGTTTCACTTGCGTTTTGAGTTTCATCGTTCATTTCGTAGGTAAATTATTCAATTTTACGTTTATCATTAATGGTCAAAACCTTAATTCTATTCCGTCAGCCGATGGCAGCCAACTCTTCAGTCCTGTGTTTTGCTTTACTGATGGCAGCGATGTCCCTTTAACAGCCTCGCTTTTTGATGATACTAATAAGGATGAGTTGGGTGTCGCATTGTCTAGCAGCTATATCCTTCCCAAAGATAAGCTAGCTGCTATCAAAGTTAATCCCACTGACCGCCTTACCCAATATTGCGATCACATGGAAAAGGTACTCGTGTCTTGTCTTCTCTCATTTCATACCAATTTCGCCTTTTACTTTGTGCTTATCTGTTTTTGATATCTTTATAGGCGAAAGTGCTTGCCATGACTCAATTTGATCTGCTTCATAAACAAGAGTGTGAGATCGGGCGTCTTAGAAAAACCATGAACTCCCAGCAATCAGAATTCGATAGATTAACCCGATAGAATAGCGGCTTCAAGAAGGAAATCCATCAATTGAAAACTGATATGAAGCTGCAATCTGAAAAATTTGAGAAGACTTTATATGATAAACTGGCTGAACATGCCGAAGTTGTGAAGAAAATGCTTGAAGACTTTGATTCCGAAAGAAAAAAATATGAAGAAGTCTCTGAAGCTGCTGATGCTGAGTACAACATTGTCATGGCTGCAGTAAATTCCCTAGGCGACAAGCTCGATATTTGTAAACCCTTTGTTCCACCTAACGTTCTTGCAGAAAATGGGATGATCTCTGACGATGAAGAAGGAAATATAACACCCTCTAATCCTGATGTGACTGATACCATCTTGCGGATTACTCCTGATGCTTCTCAGAACATTGATACTAATCTGGCTTATGTCGATGACCTTCTCAACAATCCTCCCCTTTAGACTATAATCTTTTCAATTCAAATGTTGTATTCTCCAAACAAGTGATACTTTTTGATCACTATAATTTCTAAATTCCCATGGTTTTTCGCCATGACCTTTTGCTATTATTGGTATATATATATACCTGGCTATACTGCCACTCTTATCTCACACTTCTTCTTCAGCCGTCCGATCTGTTCCTGAGATCATCAGGTCTAATTTGAAATTTAAATCGCGAAATTTCAAAATTTCAATCTATTTCAAAAACTAAAAATTGAAAAATTGAAAAAAGGCGAAGTTGGTGGGGGAAAACTCATCTCGGTCTTCTTCTTCTCCCTCCGAGCTCGGGACCAAAATCGAAATCAACTTGTTCAACTCTCACTGCCACCGAACTAGTTTCTTCTTCATCTCCAATTGTTAAAAAAGTATTCAAGGTCAAATTTATTTAAATCTCTGTTTGTTCTGTTTTTCAATTTTCATATTAGATCTAATTTCAACCAATCGTTTGTTATTTACAGGTAATTAGAAGAAGGCGTTCAAACCGCCATCAGAAACTCAGATTCGAAAAGTTGCATCTGGTGAAGCATGAAGCATGAGCATCGAGTTCTTGTAATTATGTGTAATGATCTGAATATTATTACTGAAGATTTGAATAACAGTAATGTAATGATTTCAAAAGAATGTATTCCTTTACATGTTAGAATGCTTCACTAGATGCTCATGAGCTAAAGACCTTTGAAAGTGCCAATATTTGTTCTTGTGTTTGTTTTCAATGCCAGTGAACAAACACAAGAACAAATATTGGCACTTTTCGTATCTTTAGCTCATGAGCATCTGGTGAAGCATTCTAACATGTAAAGGAATACATTCTTTTGAAATCATTACATTACTATTATTCAGATCTTCAGGAATAATATTCATATCATTACACATAATTACAAGAACTCGATGCTCATGCTTCATGCTTCACCGTGATGCAACTTTTCAAACTGAGTTTCGATGGGCGCTTTGAACGCTTCTTCTAATTACTGTAAAATAACAAACGATTGGTTGAAATTAGATCCGATATGAAAATTGAAAACAGTAACAAACAGAGATTTAAATAAAATTGACCTTGAATACTTTTTTAACAATTGGAGATGAAGAAGAAACTAGTTCGGTGGTAGTGATAGTTGAACAAGTTGATTTCGTGATTTTGGTCCGAGCTCGAGTGGGAGAAGAAGAAGACCGAGATGAGTTTTCCCCCACCAATTTCGCCTTTTTTCAATTTTTCAATTTTTAGTTTTTGAAATAGATTGAAAATTTGAAATTTCGCGATTTAAATTTCAAATTAGATCTGATGATCTCAGGAACAGATCGGACAGCTGAGAAGAAGTGTGAGATAAGAGTGGCAGATTTAGAGTGGCAGTATAGCCATATCCTTAGATATATATTATAGCTATACCCTCTTGGCTCTATTTTTCAAGGCTTCACAGAGTCTCCAACTTTTTCTAAATTCTAATACTAATTACGAAAAAAATAATAATCCAAATCTTTAGATATATATTATAGTTATACCCTCACCAATCTATTTTTTTGGAGCACTCATCGAGAGACTCCAATTTTTTATAAACTCTATTACTAATTATGAAAAAGTAGGATATAAATAAATAAACAATCTTATCTAGAGTTTCACAGAGTGTCCAACTTTTCCTAAACAATATAGCTAATTACGGGAAAAAAAAAACTAAATTGCAAAAAATAATATTTTCAACCAAAAATGATTTTCCTAAAACCCTTACGCCACAAAGAATAGTTTCCACACTAATTTCAGACGAAGTTTAACATAACAAAGTTTCTTTCTAGAAAATGATAATGAAACTATGAAAGAACAAAGGAAAAGATGAATTGAGTTGCTTGAACATTTACTTTATGCATTTGTTAACCACACATGTGACTGGGAAAAAAAGAAAAAAAAAAGTAAACTAATCATAAAATAAGTAATAGTGTACACCAAAAACAAATAAAATTGTATTGTATGCACTATATATATGGGCATAACAAATAAAGTTGAATCAATTTGAGGTGTAAAATTTAGTCATAGTTAAGGATTTCAAAAACCACAGGCCACAATAATTACGACATATTCTAATTAAATTTAGGGTTATTTAGGGATTGGTCCTACTTATTTAGGGGTATTTAGGGATAGGTCCTAAAATTATCGATTATTAGGCTTTAGTCCTACTTCTATCGATTGACCTTAAGTCAACTCAGTTGACTGTGGTCAACTCATTTTATAATAATATATTTTTCAATTTTTATCAAAATGGCCAAACTACCCTTCAACGTGTTTCGCATGTGACTTTAGAGTCGTTGAAAATGGCCAAACAATGGGCACGTGTCAAAATCTGACCAAAGATATTTCATCAACTTAAATTCACCAATGGTATTTCATGAACTTAAATTCAAACTCTTTAATGGCAGAAAAGTAGGACCAAAACCTAATTAACTCAAATACAGGAGGGGTTAACTCTTAAAAGACTAATTCTATGTTGTATCAAATTCTAATTTTTTTTTAACTTAATTGGTTGATCAGACCAAGGATATGGTTTGCCAATAGGAATTGGGATTTGAGTCAAAGACTCATTTTTCACATCGAAATAGGATACAATATTATTCAAAACGAAAAGAATCTTATCCCCATTTGCAACAAGAGTTCTAAGAAATTATTCAAAACATTTACGAGTGACCTAATGTGGAGGGTTAGGAAGAGGGCAGGATAAGTTTAATTATATATGGGTGAAAACTTCGCCTGTGGTGTTGGTTCAAAAAATTGTTTCCAAACACATAGATTTTCTCTATTTGGATTAGACCTCTTGGAAAGCAAGTGAGCGGACTCCTTTTCGCCATTGAAAATTGATTTGTTGGTTTTGGTATCAAAGGAGAATATATCCGTAGAACCTTCAAGTTTCTCTTTTTTTGAAGGTTCACCGATAATACCACCCATCATAAAGATCTTGGACCCAAGAGCGACATAACCACTACACTTGCCGATTTCAGGGTAAGGAATTATGCAAATAGGAGCCAAAAGAGTTTGAACGTTGTTGATACACTTGCTAGGATCGACCCAGTACCAATAAACACTATCACGAATAGAGAAACGGAAAAATAGTTTCTTCGCCTGTTCAGAGTCAGACTTAGAACATCGATGTAAAGAAGAGGACGAAGACTCACTCACCTTCAAATCAGGAGCTTCTCTCAAGTTTGAGCAACGACGCAGAGATGAAGACGAACACCACAAAGGGCTCACCTTCAAATAAGACATTTCACTCCTGCCTTTCTCACCATCCATCTTTCTCTTCTTCTCGACGATTTCATAGAAGGCTGTCGGAATCATCCCTCTAACTTTTTTTGAACTTAATTGGTTTATCAGAGTAATTATGCTTCAGATTTTTGACACGTGTTGATTGTTGGCCATTTTCAACGACTCTCTAAAGTCACATGCGAAGCACGCTGAAGGGTAGTTTGGCCATTTTGATAAAATATGAAAATTATATTATTATAAAATGGGTTGACCACGGTCAACTGAGTTGACTTAAGGTCAATCAATAGAAGTAGGACTAAAGCCTAATAATCGATAATTTTAGGACCTATCTCTAAATACCCCTAAATAAGTAGGACCAATCCCTAAATAACCCTTAAATTTATGAATTTTATAATTTCCAATTTTAGCGGAATAACGAGATTCAGTTAAAACGGATATTGGCTTAAATAAATTATATAACTATTGATTTAGTTAAAATAGACGTTGGGCTTAAATAAATTATATACCAAACCAAACCAAAACAAATTACATGTAGAAAATTAAATTTTACAAAAAGTAACATCACAAAATATATAATAGCAATTGGGAAAAAAAACAATAATAACAAATATTTTCAAATATATATAATACTACATGAAACTAACGTCAAATAACAATTAACGAAAAATAGAAAACTAGATGCAAATGCATCGAACTAACCTCAAATAATATTTAACAGGAATTCGAAAATTGGATGCACATGCAAGCATTAAACTAATAAACTAATCTTAAAAATTAATTAATGGACAATTAGAATATTGATACAACTGCATTAAACTAACTTCAAAAAATAATTAACGGAAAATCAAAACTTGGATGCAAATATATCAAACTAACACCAACAAATAATTGTCGGAAAATCGAAAACTGGATGCAAATGCATTGAACTAACCCTCAGAGATGAAATTACCGGGAAATCGGAAACTGGATGCAACTGTATTGAACTAACCCAAAAAAAAATAACTAAATTGCAAAAACAATATTTTCAACCAAAAACGATTTTTCTAAAACCCTTTACGCCACAAAGAATAGTTTCCACACTAATCTCAGATGAAGTTCAACATAAAAAAGTTTCTTTCTAGAAAATGATAATGAAACTGTGAAAGAACAAATGAAAAAATGAATTGAGTTGCTTGAACATTCACTTTATGCATTTGTTAACCACACATGTGACTGGGGAAAAAAAAAAGAAAAAGTAAACTAATCATAAAATAAGTAATAGTGTACATAAAAAACAAATAAAATTGTATTGTATGCACTATATATATGGGCCTAACAAATAAAGTTGAATCAATTTGAGGTGTAAAATTTAGTCATAGTTAAGGATTTCAAAACCATAGGCCACAATAATTATGACATATTCTAATTAAATTTATGAATTTTATAATTTCCAATTTTAGCGGAATAACGAGATTTAGTTAAAATAGACGTTGACTTAAATAAATTATATAACTATTGATTTAGTTAAAGTAGACGTTGGGCGTAAATAAATTATATACTAAACCAAACCAAAACAAATTACATATGGAAAATTAAATTATACAAAAAATAACATCACAAAATATATAATAGCAATTGGGAAAAAAAAACCCAATAATAACAAATATTTTCAAATATATATAATACTACATGAAACTAATGTCAAATAACAATTAACGAGAAACAGAAAACTAGATGCAAATGCATCGAACTAACCTCAAATAATATTTAACGGAAATTGGAAGTTGGATGCACATGCAAGTATTAAATTAATCTTAAAAATTAATTAATTGACAATCAGAATATTGATACAACTGCATTAAATTAACCTCAAAAAATAGTTAACGGGAAATCAAAACTTGAATGCAAATACATCAAACTAACACTAACTAATAATTGTCGGGAAATCGGAAACTGGATGCAAATGCATTGAACTAACCCCGAGATTAAATTACCGAAAAATCGGAAACTGGATGGAACTGTATTGAACTAACCTAAAAAAAATAACTATAAATTGGAAACATGATGCAAATGCGTGAAACTAATCTTTACAAATAATTAACGGGAAATCAGAAACCGGATGCAACTACACTGAACTAATTTAAAAAAAAAAATGATGCAAATGCATTGAACTAACCTCAAGAAATAATTAATGGAAAATCGGAAATTGGATGCAAATTCATTGAACTAACCTCAAACAATAATTAACGGGAAATCAGAAACTAGATACAAATACAACCTCATCGAATAATAAACGAGAAATAAGAAACTGGCCGGATGCAAATGTATTAAACTAATCTCAAAAAATGATTAACGGAAAATCGAAAACTAGATGCAAATGCATTGAATTGAGCTCAAAGAATAATTAGAAGGAAATTGGAAATTGGATGCAAATGCATTAAACTACAACAAAGAATAATTAATAAGAAATCGGAAACTGGATGCAACTGCATTGAACTAACCTCAAAAAATAAATAACATAAAATCAGAAACTGGATGCAAATGCATTGAACTAACCTCAAAATATAGTTGTGTTATATGTTGTGGGAATGTCTCGATAAGTATAGTTTTGCATTTAAAACGGTGTTTATCTTATCTTTTTTCGTATAATTGGGAACACCTTACTATTCAAGTAGCTTCAATATGAACTTCATCTTATTAGACAATTTCACAAAACTTTAATCAAACTTCTATTATTAAACAACAAATGAAGTGGAAGGGTTTTATCAATGGTGAGTTATTTTTTTTTAATAGAGAGTACGTGAGGTTTTCAAGTTATAAGAAATTTGGATGAATGAGCAATATAATATATGTATATAATAGTTATGCATATATAGTTGCATATATTTTTCAGAATAATCAATATGACAAGACCCGTTCGTAGATAATTTTTGAAGATCCCACATAGTGAGTCAGGTATATAATTTAAAGAATAATTAATGAAAAATCGGAAACTTGATAATCTTTGATGATCCAATATAGTAAATCAAGCATAATTTATTTTTATGTCATGTTTGCAAGGACATTACAGATGGATAAGTAGAAAGTTGATATTACACACCACATTGGATAATTAAAAGGAAATCGAAAACTGGATTCAAATACATTGAACTGAGCTCAAAGAGTAATTAACGGGAAATCGAAAACTTTATGCAAATGCAATAAACTAAACTCAAAAAGTAATTAATTAGAAATCGGAAACTGGATGCAACTATATTAAACTAACGTCAGAGAATAACTAATGGGAAATTAGAAATTGGATGCAAATACTTGAAAAATATTTAACAGTAAATCGAAAACGGTATGCAAAAATGTATCAAACAAACCTCAAATAATAATTAACGATGAATCAGAAATTGGATGCAAATGTATTGAATTAACCTCAAAATATAATTAGCATAAAATCAAAAACCAAATGCAACTGCATTGAACTAATCTCATAGAATAATTGATTGAAAATCAGAAACTACATGCAAATGCATTAAAACAACCTCAAAGAATAGTTAACGGGAAATTAGAAACCGGATGAAATTGCATCGAACTAATTAAAACCTCAAAGCATAAATAATCATAAATCATAAATTAGATGCAGATATATTGAACTAACCTCAAAGAGTTATTAATGAAAAATCGAAAACTGTATGCAAATGTAATGAACTAATCTAAAGACTAATTAACGAATATAGAAACATAAAAAAATGGATGCAAACACACTGAACTAACCTTAATGAATAATTAACGGGAATCATAAATTTGATGTAACTGCATTGAACAAACCTCAAAAAATAATTAACGGGAAATCTAAAACTTGCTGCAAATGCATTAAACTAACCTCGAAAAATAATTAATGGAAAATCAGAAATTGGATGCAACTGCATTGAACTAACCTCAAAGAATAATTAACGAAAAATCGAAAACTGGATGTAACTGCATTAAACTAAAATCATATATTAACTAACATGCCGGAAATCAGAAATTGGATGCAATATCCTTGATGAATATTTAATGGAAAATCAGAAACTGGATGCAAATGCATTGAAATAACCTTAAAGAATAGTTAACTAGAAATCAAAACCGGATGTAACTACATCGAACTACCTTCAAAGCAGAAATAACCGGAAATTGATTGGAAGCTAGATGTGAAATAACTTCGAAAAATAATTAACGGGAAATCAGAAATTGGATGCAGATGTATTAAACTAACCTCAAAGAGTAATTAATGGAAAATTGGAACCTTAATGCAAATGCAATTAACTAATCTCAAAGAGTAATTAACGAAACATTGAAAACTAGATGGAACTGCACTGAATTAATTTTAATGAATAACTAACGGGAAATCATAAACTTGGTGCAACTGCACTAAACTAACCTCAAATAATAATTAACGGGAAATCAAAAACTTGATATAACTACATTGAATTAACCTCAAAGAATAATTAATGGGAAATCGGAAACTAGATCCAACTACATACATTGAACTAGCATCAAAGAATAATTAACGTAAAATTGGAAACTTGATGCAAATGCATTGAACTAACTTCGAAACATAGTTATATTATATATAGAGAGAATATAATATCTCGACAAGTATAGTTTTGCATTTTAAGTAGTGCTTATTATAATTATTTTATTATGATTGTGAATGTTTTGTTATTTAAGTAGCTTCAATATCATTTTCACCACATTGAGCATTCTCACAAAATTTCAATCAAACTTCTATTATTAAACATAACAACCAAAATAAATCGATGGGTTTTACGAAAATTTGGTGCTTTCGTTTGATAAAGAGTGGTGCAAGAAATTTAAACAAGTGATTAATATAATTTTCATATCTCATAGCTATGAATAGTTGCTAATACTTTTTAGAATAATTTAATATAACCACACCTGTTCGTAGGACGGGTTCGAAAGCTAGTATATATATAATAGCAGTCCCTTCTTTTCAAGCTCTCTAAGAGTGTCCACCTCAGCAAATTTTAAGTACCTTATTTTACTCACGAGAAATGAGGAGGAGAGGGATTACGGAAAAAAAAATGGAGAAAAAAACTGCGACATATGTCTCCCACTTAGAATGGAAACCCGCCCTAAAAACCCACGACTGTTCCCAAAATAAAAAAGAAAAACCCGTGACTAAAATTAAAAACAACCCTTGAGATTCTCTAATGAGTACATAGTCACGAGAAATCATGAGCAAAAAAAAAAAAAACAATGAATCGGCAGGAAAAAAAAAAAGAGAAATAACATCTAACAGAGCCCATTCACGCTAATTACTTTAGTGTAATTCAAGCCCTCATTCACATTCTACTCATAAAGCTGAATGGGTCTTTGCACTGCTACTGCTCCTCCATATTCTCTTTGAAATCCAACATGCTCTAGCAATCACTTAGATCCCGGTAATCGGGTAAATATTTTTTATGTAGAAATTACATTATCGAGGAACTGTATTAATGCTAATGCTTCATCTATTTTTCCTTAATGATGTTTAGCTTTGGTTCTTGGGCTGTTTTGCAATCTGAGTTCACGACTTCGACTTTATAGCTCACGGGATATAGAGTGGATTTGCCGGTCAATATCGTTCGACCCAAGTGCACTAAAGACATATTTAGATATTTTCAATTTTCTTATTAACGGATGTCCGGAGCTCAATGAAGGTATTTTGTACTAGGCATGTTTTGGTGACTTCTAAAAAATTGTGGTATAATTTTTGGTCCATATTTTGGTATATATCCTCACTCCTTCCATTTCATGCGTAAAGATATATTTCTATAGCGGTGATGTCTACCATTTGTTGTTCCCGGTAGGGGTTTCTTTCTCGTTTTTTTTTTCTTTTTAATAAAAAAAACACGTGGTAATCTTGGACTCATGGGCATGAGGTGTAGAAGCTTTGTTTTAATTGTATAGGTTGGAAAATATTTGTAGACTAAGTTTCTATCTTTGGTCTTTATTGTGTTAAATCTTCTATATGTCTATCCGATATGGATAGTTCTTTTTTTTTTTTTCTCCCACTTGAATTGGTTATGATATTGAACCTTTGAAGTTTTTGTGCGAACCAAAGCAATCGCGTGGTGCAGTTTGTAATTGGGAATGTGAACTTGGTCCCCGGCTATATGGGAATTTTTGTATTGTTGTATAGCTTTCATGAAAGCAATGTGATAATGGGTCCCTACATCCGCAACTTCACACTTTTTTGTACATTATTATAACGTGTGCTCTTGTTGAAACTCATTCTCGCTTTTTATGCCTACTTCCAGTTCTCATATTTATAAGTAACATTTATAATCATATTTCCCCCCTAGGATTTGGTTCATTTAATAAGCCAAAGTCATCACTGTCAACTTGATGAGCAAGAGAAGACAATTTTCAACATTTAAATGAAAATGAGGTGAATCTCGCTACCCCATATATTGCCTTCTTTGTTAAATTAGGATTCTGGTGCTTCTTCAATTACTATGCTATCTAATATTTGAAATGGTTGCCAATATGATTATTGTTAAACTTATTGACACAAATTTTCCTCTTTTTATCTAGCTCCTCCTTTTATTCGTGATTGTATTAGAGCAGAAGGCCAAAACTGCATTGTATTTACATTGTTTTATGTAATGAAATGTATATCTCTGCTGTCATTATCAGGCATCAACTCAATCACTTTGTATCTATGCTGCAATAGTACGCGTTCAATCATGAATTGTCGGATGTTTCCCAGTGCAGGTTTCTTCATTCTCTTAAGCACCAGGTCCAACATCTTATTTAACTTTTACTTTTTACATTTTGCCCATAAAATTCTGCTCCAAAAAAAAAAAAATGATACGGGTCAATGTATAACTTTCATACATATAGAAAAACTGCAATACATGTCTCTAACATAGGCTGGAAAGCCCTAGACCCGCCAAAAACCCACGACCTATTCACCTAAACAAAACACACACACAACGACTAAAATTAAAAACACCCCTAGAGATTCTCTCACTAAATTTTGTCTCTCTTCTCTCCAATCTTTTCAATTTCTTCTTCATATCAGGTATGCGCCACCTTATTGTTTTTTGTTTATTCTCTTTTACCTTTTTACCAATTTCCATATTGTTATCACTATCTTTATTTTTTTAGTTAATTTTTTGTTGTAATATTTCTTCTTATTCCCACAGTTTAATTTTCCAAAACCATCGAATTCATCTTTTAATTGTTAGTTGTAAGAGATGAATTTTCCAAAACCAATTAACTGTTGATCGAGAAATCAAAGTAAAGAAAACTTTGATTTCGGTGTACTTTTCTTTAATGGGGACCAATTTTAGGAAACTGGGTAGCGAAATAACATAACTTATTTCGGTGTTCCTGTGCTCCCTTTCTTTACCGCTTTTAGTAAAAGATAGTAGGTGAATAGCACAAATCCTTTCAACAATCTGTTTTCGCTCCATTTCAGGAAACAAAGAGAGACTTTGAGCTCTGCACCTCTTCAGCTGTGTCTTGGGCTTTCCCGGTGAAATCCCACACTCCCTCAGAGTGCGTGTTCGGGAAGACCTTCTTTGTATTTTTCTTTGGCTGGTAAAATCCTTCATTTCATCTACACATTGTAAGTTCGGCCAAGAAGCTACCCCTCTCTGGAGTTCCTTAACGGTAAAATCCTCCACTTCTGAAAGTGTGAGTTCGCAAGGTAATAGCTAGTGTAGCTTGGAGATACTAACCATCCTTCTTGGGTTGAAGACTCATGGCTTCCTCAAGCAATCCGATACCTTCTGAGAGTCGTACCAGCAATGGGGGGACAAGAAACACCTCCGAGTTCTAACGTTTGGTCGAAATTGGTTCGTCGAAAATCCAATTGGCTTTCAAATCCTTTTCACCTATCTTCGTAGATGGTGTAGCTCAGTTCCTCTCGGATCTCATTGAGCGGGGGTATTCAACAAAGTGGGATGAGTACCTTGTAGGATATTTCCTAGACAAAAGGTCGCCATTTCTTCTGAAGGGAAGTACCGGAGAAGAAGTGGAAATTAAAAGGCTCCTTTGATCTCACCACCGATAAGGAGCTCTTTTATATGAATTTTACGAGTTCAGAGGACCGGCAGATGGTGCTCGATGAAGGACCAATCTTTATCGCGAACCGAGTGTTTGTGGTTAAACCATGGTCAGTTGAGGTAGAGAATTACAAGAATAAGGTTGCTTCAATTCCTCTCTGGGTGAAGCTAATGGATGTGCAGAAGGAAATGTGGACATTTGATGGGCTTTCCTACCTTGCAAGCCTGGTTGGAGGAACGCCAATGTTCATGGACGAACAAATGAAGAGGAAAAGATTATCCTTTGCAAGGTTACGTATTGAGTTCCCAAAGTGAACTTTGAGTATAAAGACTCTTTAAGGGTTAAGGCTGGAAACCGAGAGGTTGAAATCCCACTAGAGTATCCATGGAAGCCTTTGTCCTGTTCAAAATGCAATAAGTTTGGACATGCCATCGACAAGTGCCCCGCAGAATTAGCGGCGAGGGTATGGCAAATGAGGAGGCGAGAGCCAAATAGGAAATTTGAAGCAATTCCAAGTCAAGGGAATGAAGGTCGAAAGTGTCGGGGCATGTGCAAGGTGACACTTCGCGCAGGAAGCGGTATGTGAAGGAGCAACTGCTTCTAGAGTTAGTAACGACAAGTGATGAGCAAGCAGTGGCAATAAGAGCTGGAAATCAGAATGAGCTTGACGCTTTTTATAGTGACGAGGGTGGGCTACCAAATCAACCGATCCAAAGTGAAGCTCGTCATCGAAAGTATAACTCGTCTCCCCGGGCTTAATTGAGTGTAATTTTGAAAATCTTAATAACGCCAAAGGAGCCCAAGCAGTTATGCAAACACCTATACAACAAATACGCACCAATGCACCCTCGATGAAGGTACTTTCTGATCGAAAGGAATATCTTCGGAGGAGCTCGCAGATTTGGAAGATGATGATCTCGGATGCGAACCTGAACTGTTTGGGGATAAGGACTCCACTCCAAGACCACGACGAATCTGGTGTACCGACGCGAAGACAAAACACGAGCTCGGAAGAGACATGAGGCTGAACGGAAGAAACAAATGAGAAGCAAGGGTAGGGCGGACCAAAAAAGGGAGTGGGAAGAGGAGAGCGGTAACCAATCCCAATGATTAAAATAGGTAGTTGGAATGTTAGGGGGTTAAATGACTTCACTAAGGCAAAACAGCTGAATAACTTTCTCGTTGATAATAAGATTAGTTGTATGGGTATTTTGGAAACTAAAGTACGCATGGAGAAGTTTAGAACCATTGCAGGATTGGTATGTCCTTCTTGGGCTACAGAGCATAATTACTCGTCTGATGAATATGGTAGAATCTGGATCATATGGGATAGGAATTTTTTGGAAGTTCAAAAGGAGGTGGAAGGGGATCAATTCATACATTGCAAGGTCACTAGTAGGCAGTATGGGTTTTCCTTCCAGTTAACGGCAGTTTATGCGAAGAATAACAGCCATGAGAGGCTAAAGCTATGGGACGAGTTAAAAGCCTTAAGTGCAAGGATCCTTGGTCCATGGTGTGTAATGGGAGATTTTAATAATGTTTTGTACTCTCATGAAAGAATTGGAGACACGGCAGTTCACCCGAGAGAGACGCAGCCTTTTGCAAGTTGCTTGAATGTAGCAGGGTTGTTTGACCATTCCACATCAGGGTGTTTTTTCACATGGAACAGTGGAGGGGGAAATGCTAGGAAATGGTCGAAAATTGACAGATGCCTTGTCAATGTAGCTTGGTGGCGATTGTGTTGGCTACAAAAGTGGAAGTTTTAACGCAAAGGATTTTCAGATCATTGTCATTTGATGACGCGTTCCAAAGCTCCTTCGAAGCCATCCCCGTTCGCTTTTGCAACTTCCGGTTGAAGCATCAAGACTTTGAAGATACTCTTAAAGTGTCTTTGGGACATAACAAATAATGGCAGCCCCGTGATATGTTAACTAGAAAGCTGAAAAATTTGAAGCTAGTTTTTGAAAGGTTGGGCAAGGAGTTTTTGCTATGATATTCAGAAACTAGTGACTGAAATGAGAGTACAATTGAAGCAAGTCCAAGAAACACTTCACCAGAACCCTCTAGATTGCTCCCTCAGTACAAAGGAGTTTGAGCTGAGAGAAAAGCTTTGCTGTTTGATAAAACTGGAGGAAGCTGACCTTTTCCATAGAACTGATATTGACTGGTTGTCGTTCGGGGATAAATGTAGTGCCTACTTCTTTAATGCACTAAAGGAAAAGAAGACTCGAGGCCATGTCTGGGATATCATTGATGAGCATGGTGTTCGAAGAGAGGGAAGAGAGCCAGTAGCTAATGCTTTCCTACAGTACTACTCCAACTTACTGGGAGTTCCATTTGCTGCCTCCTGTGGTTCTGGGTTTCTCTGTAATTTGCAACTGAAGGAGATTAATCAGAGTACTAGCAGTTTTCTAGAGTCTCCGATAACTGATCTGGAGATAAAGGAAGCGCTCTTTGCCATGGAGGATAATAAGTCGCCGGGACCAAATGGTTTCAACGCCTGTTTCTTCAAACATATTTGGGCTCTTGTTGGGGCTGATTTCAAATGCTATTAAATACACATTTTAAATTAAGAAAATTTCAGGAGGGTTAAATTCCACTCTTCTCTGTCTTGTGCCAAAAGTGAAGAATGCTACGAACGTGGGCTCATTCAGGCCCATAGCATGCTGTAATATTGTATATAAGTGTGTATCAAAGGTTCTGACCAACAGAATGAAGACTTGTATATCCTCCTTAATCTCAAGTACCCAGTCGGCTTTTATTCCAGGGAGGTCGATTCAAGATAACTTGCTTTTAGCTCATGAACTACTACGGGGATATACCAGGAAACATGGTCAGAAGAGATGTGCTATCAAGCTTGATATAAAGAAAGCATATGATTCGGTGTCTTGGTCAGCAGTAGAAGCTATCTTGCACACTTTTAAGTTCCCTCTCCTTTTCGTTGAATGGCTAAAAATGTGCTATGCTTCCCCTTCGTACTCAGTACTGGTTAATGGGACTCCGGAAGGGTACTTTGAAGGGAAAAGAGGGCTTCGACAGGGCGACCCAGTCTCTCCTTATTTGTTTGTGCTTGTCATGGAGATTTTGAGTGCTCTGCTATATAGAGGGCTTCAACGAAAAAATCGATGCTCAACTCCAAATGTAGGGAACCCGGACATAACACATCTATGCTTTGCCGATGATGTCCTTATTTTCTGCAAAGGTGATAGGGATTCTATGTTGGCTATAAAAGAAATCTTGCAGGACTTCTCTCAGGCTACAGGGCTCCAGTTAAGTAATGGAAAGACTACCCTCATAACGGGTAGCATGTCGAAAGAAGAAGGGCGAGAATTAGCGGCAGTTATGGAAATCTCTCTTGAAGCTCCCCCTGTTACTTATCTAGGGCTGCCCCTAATGGCCACTAGATTGGGTATAAGGGAATGTTGGCCTCTAATTGAAAAAATCACTGAGCGTATCTCTAATTGGAAGAATAAGGACCTTAATGAGAGAGGAATAGTACAATTGGTGAAGTCGGTTCTAGCATCGTTCCAAACCTATTGGGCGAAGACTTTTGTGTTGCCAAGAACAGTGATTGAGAAGGTGGGGAAGATGTGTAATAGGTTCATCTGGGCAGGGCCAAAGATGGAGAGAAAGATGCATCATGCTAGCCATGCAACACTCGGGATTTGACAAGGATCGGGGAGGGCTTGGACTTGTGGATCCAAAAGTTTGGAATCCATTTGCATCTTGTGGGTTGGTGTTTAAACTGGCGCAGAAATCAGATTGTTTATGGGTTAGATGGGCATGGCAGCACCACATAAAGCACAAGAAGTTTTGGACGATGAAGGTGCCGAGGGATTGCTCCTAGGTGTGGAGAGGGGTTATGAACCATAGAGAAGTCGCATGGAAGTATGTCCGATATGGTAACGGAACTAGTTTCTGGCATGATCCTTGGTGTTCGGGGCCACTCTACCTAAATAACCAAGCCAGGAGCTTGTTAGGCAGCAGTGTTCCAGAGGATGCGAAGGTTTCCGAAGTGTTAAGAGAAGGGAGATGGTCAAGCTGTATCGTTGATATGCCGGAGGGTGAGGTGAAGGATTGGATTCTGGGAACTGAGATAAACCCCTACATTGAAGAGGATCAGGTGACATGGACCCCAAGCAGTTCAGGCAAATTCTCTACTTCCTCGCCTTTTACTCAGATCTTGAAAAGAGTTCAAGTAAGGTGAAATGGTTCAAGATAGTGTGGGGAAATATTCAATGCCGAAGCACTCTTTTACTACTTGGCAGTACTGTTTTGGGTTCCCTCCCAACTCAGAATAGATTGAAGGCCAAGAGGGTGATAGTGCAATCTAAGTGTCGCTTGTGTGGGAGTCATGAAGAGAGTTCAAAGACATCTCTTCTTTGATCGGTTCGATTTCGACTCGTCCGGCAGAATTTCAAGACAGCCATGGGGCTGCCAGGATGGATCGCGACATCGCATAGCTTAATGGTATTACTTGATGCGACTTTGCAGAGTGAACACCTTAGCTGCTGAAGTGATAAGAGCCTTCACCGCTTGTGATCCAAACCATTTGGAATGAGCTTAAACCGAGGTCAAGAAAGACGATTTCGGTCGGTGATGTAGTCTTTTTAAAGTCTTGAGCACATGAAGATCTATTTGGGTAAAACTCGGAGCAGGTAAAGGAGGAGGAGGCTGCGAGAGTTTGCTAGTGAAACTGGGAATAGGTGTTACTCTCTGCCAAGAGTCGAGAGGTATGGGTAAAATGGAGTAAACCACCGATGGGCTAGTAGTAATTGAATTCGATGGTTCGGTACAAAAGGAAAGGGCTAGCTATGGTGGAGCGGTAAGAGATTGGAATGGAGATGCTCTTATGGCGTATAATGGCGGTTCAACGAGAATGTCGGGATTTTGTATCAAGAGTTATGGGAGTTCAAAGGGGCTCGAAGGTGCGGAAAATATGAGGATTAGCGTAATTCAAGTGCGGTCGACTCTCGAGGGCCATGAGGATTCCTGGAAGGAGGAAGAGGTGCCATGGCACTGCCAAAACATAGCAGCCCATATACAAGCCGAGATATTGAAGTTCGAGATGGTCACTTTTAAGCATGTTTTTCATGAGGGTAACCAAGTTGCTTGATTATCTATCTAAGCTCTCTTTTTTTGTAATGAGTGTGTGTACTTTATACTTTATTTTTTGGATCACAAACTTAATGATTTGATCTTGGCGGATAAGGTAGGGAAGATGTATCTGCGAGTTCCTTAGTTCCATAAATAAAGGTTGGGGAGTCCAAAAACCCCTAGTTATTTCAAAAAAAAAAAAAAAAAAGTAAAGAAAACTTGATACTCAAGCCATTATAAAGTTAGTAGAATCGATAAGCATATAAATTAAGTCTTCCCAATACCCATACCCATGCCCCATACGCTTTACAAATGCTTTGTCTTTCACATTTGTTTTGGATTGATATTGGATTCTCCTCACCTGTACAAGGACCAAAATATTTAATGTGTAGAAAGGATAGAATAGCAGAGAAAAGATTTACTGTAAAAATTGTCATAATTAATGGAAACCACAATTTTTAGCTGTAGAAAAGTAGAAGTGAAAGATCCTGTTAATGCAAGAAAAGTTCTAAAGGTAGACCGTGACAAGTTGAGAAGGGACCCACTAAATGAGCAGTTTCTTGAGTAAGACTGGGGAATGCACTAGGTACCATATATCCTTATTTATCTTCTGTGTCACTTGCTTTTGATAGTCGTGCGCTTATGAAACTATGAGAGGATTATGTATGCTAGACTAACGTGCACATTGTAGACCCTGATCGGCCAAAGAATGACAAAACAGCTATTCTAGGTGATACAGTCCAAATGCTAAAGGATTTGACCGCGCAGGTTAACAAGCTAAAAGCGGAGTATGCAACACTCTCAGAAGATTCATGATAAGTAATGTTTCTACCTTCATATAATATTCTGTGAGTTTGGAGGATTTATTGATTTGGATCTGTTTTGTTAATTTCATCTACGGTGTGTAATTAGTGGATAGGATGCGTTATCTCATAGTTGAATTTAAGACCATTGCAATTCTAAAACACCACCCTATTTTTAAAGACCTTTTGATAGGAGCTTTCATAGGAAGAGAAGAAGAATTGTTTATCTCAAGAGATACAAAAGTTTGTTCATACATTTTTTCTTTTCCTTTTTTTTTATATGTGAGAATCCGACAACTTCAGTTGTGATTTTGAAAATTGTTTGTTTTCAATTGTAATTGATTGTTTTTTCTCCGTTTGTACCAAAATATGAGTAAAATTTATTGATTTATCTCCTTTTGTTCCTTAGAAATCTCATCTCTTCTAACCGGTTGCTCTCGCGGAACTTTTAATTTGCAATCTCTTTATCCATCGCCAGCTCTCAAAATTTACATTAACTTATAATTGAGGTATAGTTCATCTTTTTTAAATGTGGTATTTAAATTTGAGGATGGGGCAATTTTAGGATTAATTTCGTAAAACTTGAACGTGTATTGGTTTATTGAGGTTTTTAACTTGGTTTACTGAAACTCCATCTTTGTAACATAGAAATGGGTCATTCTTCTTGATCAACAAAGAAGTAGAGAGCAAATTGCGGAGTGGGACATTCTTTTTTGGTATTTCATGTCACGTAAGTAACCAATTTTAATTCTTTGCAAATATTAATACCGCTTTTTAATTGATGTCATGACAGTCACGTAGATATCCAATTGCTTATTAGTTATTACAATGTAGAGTTACAACCAGTTGCTTAGATAGAACATTAAAAGTAGTTCTTAGATTTTTCTCTTTTCCTACACGAATTCTAATCGCATTAAAAATGTAACTATTTTTTTTTTGTGCTCAGAAGTTTGATTGTCTTTACATACTTGGTCATATCTCAATTCAAGTGAACTTCAATTTATTTCTGATCAAGTGATAGTAGTATAACAATTTTTACTACTTATTCCACCTGGTCATATATTTCTTGGTTCCTACATGAGACAAGTATCTAAGCTAGAGCAGATGTTGAGGAGAATGAACTTTGAGAGCTTTGGTTTAGAAACGTATACTAATACAAGTTTCGTTAGAATACTTAACAAAAATCAAGTACATGGACTGGAGGTACAAACAAAGAATGGAGAATAATGGATTAGTATTAATCCATCACTTGCCTCCTATGTTATCATGCTTGGTGACACCTGCATGATGGGTTATGATTATGTCTTTGAAACGATGAAATTTTATTGTATATGATATGTCAATCAATTTTACAAATTTTATTGTAATTACTTTATGTATCAAAATTTATTTGCTAATAGTTGATAATGCTGTCTCACTAGGCATGGAGCAATTGCAAATACTATAATGTTACTCACCGCATTATGATGAAAGGGGATACTCTATGGGATTCTTCACACGTCAATGGTATAGTCTAAAACTACAGACTACAAAAAGCCACTTTAGTCATTTAAGATGGTCGAGCAAGTCTTTCAATTTTTGACAAAATAACCCGAACAAATTTCATGAAGCTAAAGGGTTTGATCAAAGTTTTGAATGGTTGAGCAAGTCTTTGAATCCAAAGTCAGGAGATTGTCAAATTTCTATATGCTTGCCGTTCTTCGAGAACTACTCAGGAAGAATGAATCCCTTTTGGCTCTCTAGGTATTGTCTCCTTTCATACTATCCCTTTCCATTATTGAATATTTTAATAAAATAGAAGTAGGTTCAATCTCTTGCATTTGTTGCTTTGAACTACCCTTTTTGAGTTTTGTTGTGTTTGAAAGAAGACACAAAAGGCTTGAGGTTCATTTGAAGGAATTGAACATAGGGATTGCTATTATGGGGTATGGGTACAATTGATTGGAGTAGGGAGTTAAACATTTTGGGGACCCTCAAGATAATAGTGATAGCCGTAAACTTATTTTACTAATACCCATCCTTTACAAACTATTATTAAGAGTTCATTTTTTTTTATAATTGAAGTGTACTAATGCCGCTGTTGAAACTTGATTATTGCACTATGGGCACACTAGCAATTGTATTGAAAGCTCTTAAGTTATTTTCAGTGTTTCTTTTCAATTTGAATGCATCATGTTATACCTACAAGCAGTTTGATTCATTTCCAAGTCGGGGAACTACATATAAAAAGCTACAATAATTGGAATGGGTATGTCAGTAATGTAATTTTATAGATGAACATTGGGAAATAAGGTAAAATCTTAACTCTTCAGATTATTTCAGAGTTGAGATTTACATCTAAATCTCCTGTATAATTTCTTAGTAATTATATCATCTTGCATAAACAATCCAGTTGAATTGATTTTCATTTTTTTCCCCTTGAAAATTATGTTTGTGATATGGTTGAAACAGTATATATTGGTGTTTGGTACTGATTAAGAACGTCTTTGTATTTCAAGCTAAGATTGGCTTGGTATTGGATTAGTTGATCGGTGATAAAATAATCAATGGAACTAAATCAGCAGAGAAAATAACCGTCGCCAATCGTGTTCTTCAATCTACAAATTCACGGTTTGTTCCTTCTTTTTCTTCTCTTACCTTCAATCAATTTTTAATATATATCAATTTCAATTTTGAGTGTTCAGTCAATTTATTAGGTCAAGCTTTTATTGAACAAGAGGAGGAAGCTTTACCATAAAAAAGAATTTTTTTATAGATCACATCAGTACATAGTATTTCATACTCTATAAGGGTATCTCCCTTCTCCACCACAGGTCCTAGGAACTTCGAGTCCAAACCGGATTTTGTTTTAATATAAGCCACAAGATTGTCATATTTTTTGTTAAGAGCTAATGTTTTTGGATTTAATCTATCTGCTTCTCATTGTTGGTACAGAACCAATCTATAAGCAATGCATACCCTTTCCAAAGTTGGAGACTACATGCGCTCAAAAGAACGAGGGTGACAAGGAGAAATAAATAACTATCGTTAACACATACGGCGTCAATCTTTGGCACTAGATGGTGGTGTTATTGCTCCAAATGTGTAAGCAAAAGTCCTTCCATGCTCTTACTTAGTCCATTTCACTTTACTTGATTGGTAAGTTTAGGCCCTATTTTCATTGGTCATATTGTTTAAGAATTAAGAATGGTTTCCACTATACTATTATGTTATCAAAATAAAAATAAAAAATGCTACTATGTTTATCTAGAAAGAAGAGTTTGCTGAGTTGCACTAGGGTAATTACAACCCTTGCAAGTGGCTTACGTATAGTTGAATCCCTTGCAAGTTTTTATATATTCTTTTACATGTCAAGAAGTGAAAGCATGTTTATAATTTATAGTGTTTTTGCATAGAGATTTAAGTTTCTGATTTTTTACAAGGACGCAAAACAGGATTGGGGTCCATTAGATAGTCCCTCTGCTTATTAGATATGCACCATTTTAGTATTTGTTTTTGTTCATGTGATGCTTGATACTCTTGGGGCAGAGCAGGTGCTATGATTTTGTTGAATTATCTACTCCTAATATACACATAATCAAACATATATGATTATTCACCGAGTTTGAGGTCTTATGAATATATTTTTTTTCAAATAGGTGAATGGCATAAATGGAAAGATCATTGATTCATGGGTTGAACAGGCATTACTACTCAATCAATATGATTTCAGGAAGAATAAATTAATTTGAGGGTAAAAATGCTGCTGAACCTACATAGAAAGAAGTGGACTAATGGATTGACACTTTGGCGATTTGATACCTACTCCAAAATCAACAAGCAGGTCGTCCAGGTTATTGAATGTTCATTGTCATTACGTATTATGTTTTATATGCCATATGTTAGTTTTACTTTCCAACAAATTATATGACTAGGAGATGGAGGATTTATTGTTTGGCATATGTGTGTTTTCTGCACTACCACCAATTCCACCTATTGTACCAATTGATAAATAAGTCGGGAGGACCAATTGAATCAATCCTAATTAATCTTAGTTCTTTCAAATGATGGTAAATTTGAACTAGCTAAAAGTATTCTTGGGGAACTCTTTGAGGATGAAAACCTTATTATATGGAATTGTTTAATGAAGGTACAGTAAGCAATGGGCATTCGGTGGACTTCTCTAACATTGTGACTATCATGACATCAAACAGTGGAGAAGAGCACCTTTACGTTGGACTTAGGGACGAGTGTTCAATGGAAATTGCTAAAGAGCGAGTGTTATGCGAATTGAGGTTGAGTCCTGAGTTGATTTGTTTGTTGGATTATATTGTACTTTGGTATCCATAGGCCTGTAGAAAAAAGAAATCTACACTAGCTGTCTCAGCATATGCTTTTTCTCTCCCCCATTCCCCTAGACAATTTAACCATAATATTTGTGATCACAACTTAAAGCAAAAGCAAAAAAAAAAAAAAAAAAAAAAATTGGAGTTTTAGATTTTCGGCGCAACTTATTTTCTGAAACTCCTTCAAGGTTAGTTCTTTTTTTTTTTTCTTTCTTAGTTATCTTAAACTTTTTTCTTTCTTAGTTATCTTAAACCTATCTTTTAACATAACTCATTCAATGAGGGACTGAGGCAATGTTTGTGTATTTCATTAGTGTTTTATTTATTTATGCTCTTTTCTTTATTTAATTTTGATGCATGTAAGAATTTAACATAAAATCTTTTCGTTATTGTTTTTGTTTGGCGTTATTAGTATCCAGACGTTAAACACTCAAAGAGTGGATTTGTAGGTCTGGGAATACTGACATCAGCTTGCAATCAATTTGGTTAACAAGCGCCTGTCGAGTATCCCATATTTGACCAGGTAAACAAGATATTGATACCATTACGTTTCCTTTTCACCACCCTCACTTATACTTTATTCAAAAAAGCTTGCAAGCATGCACTTCCTTAATTGGTAAAAGGATTACAAATTATCAAAAATTATTAGTATAATTTTTTTTGGTTTCACTTAAGGAAGTGTAACAATTTTTGTTTCAAACTCTTCCAACAATATCTAATCTTCACATTACTCAAAGTTGGTGAGACGTTCTGAATAATGTGTTTTGGCTTCATTTACGTGACCTCTATTAAAATCTAGAATCATTAGTCTTATCTACCATATATATGCATGTGGTTTAACCATAGATCGGCAAGCTTTTGGTATATATTCACCAGGACTTGACACAATAACTAGGTTCTGTGAACTTAATTAAGTACATAATTGACTCCTAACTAAACCAATATTATTTGTTTAGTGCAATATTATTTGTTATTGTTTGTGTGCTAAAGGATTCCAGTTGAACTTTCCAATGCATGTGCAACTATGAACAACCCACGAAAATCTATTTGAATTGCCATTTGCAAGAAGAAACCAGTTATGTGGCTTTTGGTGTTCTTGCCAAGCTTTTTTTTTCTTTGGCCTCTTCAATTCCAATGTAGTTTATACATATGAATTCATCTACTTTATAAAAAGAGTTGTCTTAGACAATGATTAGTATTCTGGTGGTGTTAAAGGTTGAAATTGATTGATGGTTGTGCATCATTATTTGGTCTATAAGAAGTGTAACAAAGTTTTTTTTTTCTTTTTATGTATTTTCCCCGCTCTATATTTACGGTAACAACAGCCTCTCATTTTATTCTATTGCTAATCTTTTGGAAGGTTTATTTATTCTGTGGAAGGTAAACAAGTTATGGTAGAAAATGATATTGTAAAACTACAAACCATATGAGATTTGAATAATCAGGATTCAGGAATGTTACTATCGCCCTGCTACTCCGGGGTCTATAATGTTTTTTAATCTATCAAAATGTTATGTGTAAGAGTTAGCCAATTAACATTTCTTTCAATACTACTTGCGTATTTCACTCAATATAGGTGCAGTGGAGTATTAATGAATAGCTGCATGTGTTGACGGGAATGTGTAAATAGCGTATGAGGATAAAAGCACCCAATGCCAATATAGTAGGACTGTACATACTAAAAGAAACCAATGCCAAAATGGTGGGACTACAAACAAAGATTTTGGTATTGTTTCTAATTATAAGGCTCAGGGCAGTCCATTGTTGTTAGCAATGAAAATTGCCGTTAGCAGGAATAATAGATGATTATGGATAGAACTTGATTTTCGGATTACTCTTACAAGTTATGGAATCCCATGGGATCTTAGACAGGTGTCGAGGACTTGAGGTGGCAACTCATGCACAACAAACTTAGGAAGCATTCCAAGAAGTTTAGCTTCTTTGGCTCTTTGTGGAATTTCATCAATCTGGTTACGAAAAAATCCGGTTATGAAAATAATGCTGAATTTTCATTTTACTAGAAGGACTCAAGCATGCTTAAATATCATATGAAGCTTAAACTCATTATGGGGAAGGAACCTTCAATCAGTTCAATGGAGTCATGCATAGAAGTAGGTGTTGACAACTCTAACTCAAAAGAAAATTTAAGGCAAGAAATTGAATTATGGACCCAGACGTGAAATAGACTAGGCTCAATTATGTCAAAGGTGCATTGCTATTGTTGTTGGAGTGGTCTTTATTAGAAAGGGAAAAAAAAAATTAATTTAAATTAAAAATTAATTAAAATTATACAAACAACATTGTACATGCAATGAAGTAGACTAGGCTCAATTATGTCAATGGTGTATTGCTATTATCCATTGAAATTATATTATTGAATACTTACAAATGAGAACAATAAGATTTTGTTTTAGTGCAATATAGCTATACTAAATTTTTAACATGGACGGTTCTTCAATTCTCCGGTTTGGTTGGTAACTCTAACCTCAAAGAATAATCAACGGAAAATGAGAAACTCGATGCAATTGCATTGAACGAAAAATTGGACACTCGATGCATTCATTATGAAGCAACAAAAAAAATGTCAAAGGGTTTAATCAAGGGTAATGGGGTTTTCCCTTTGTAAGAAATTTGGATAAGTAATCAATATTATATTCATATCTCATAGCTCTGTTTTAGAATAATTTAATATAACGGCACCCGTTTTTAGGACGGGTTCGAAAACTAGTATATATATATATATATATATATATATATTAATCTGATATGCTCGTACTTGCATTCATTGAAAATCACACTTTTCGATATCCTCAACAAAGAGAGAGTATCAACAATATCATATCAACAGAGAACCCAATGTTCGATATTCTCTACAAAAAGGACAATTGTATCCAAAGAAAATCCAATTTTCGATACCCTCAGCTAAAAAGGAGAGTATCGCTGATACGTAGACTTGCTGACACTTAGACTAGAATATCAGCGATACTTAGCCTTGTATCAATAGAAAATCATATTTTCGATACCCTCAACAAAAAAGGAGAGTATTGTTGATACTTAGATTTGCTGATACTTAGACTAGAATATCAGCGATACTTAGCCTTGTATCAACAGAAAATCATATTTTCAATACCCTCAACAAAAAAAGAGAGTATCGCTGATACTTACATTTGCTGATACTTAGACTAGAATATCAGCGATACTTAGCCTTGTATCAACGGAAAATCATATTTTCAATACCACCAACAAAAAAAGAGAGTATCGCTGATACTTAAATTTGCTGATACTTAGACTAGAATATCAGCGATACTTAGCCTTGTATCAACAGAAAATCATATTTTCGATACCCCAAACAAAAAAGGAGAGTATCGTTGATACTTAGATTTGATGATACTTAGACTAGAATATCAGCGATACTTAGCCTTATATCAACAGAAAATCATATTTTCGATACCCTCAACAAAAAAGGAGAGTATCGCTGATACTTAGATTTGCTGATACTTAGACTAGAATATCAACAATACTTAGTCTTGTATTAACAGAAAATCATATTTTCGATACCCTCAACAAAAAAGGATAGTATCGTTGATACTTAGATTAGTATCAAAAAAAATCAAATTTTACCTTTGTTATTATTATCAAGCATAAAGCATTGCAACATACCTTTATTATCGAATGATCTTTAATGCATCATCCTTTGCTGATATCTTTCCTGATATTATCCTTTCTGCCCTTCTCAGAATTTTTCATGCCTGATATCTGCCACTGTTTTTGATATCAGGACTTTTTGACAATACACCTGAGATCAACATTTCTGTCAACCTCAGGACTTTTTATGCCTGATATTTGCCATTGTTTTTGATATCAGGACTACTTCTTGACAATATGCCTGACATCAACATCTTTGTCAATTTCAGAACTTTTTATGCCTGCTATCTGCCACTGTTTTTGATATTAGGACTTTTTGACAATATGCCCAATACCAACACGTCTGTCGATATCAGGACTTCTTATGCCCAATATCAACATTTCTGTCAATACTAGGACTTTTGACAATATGCCTGATACCAACACGTCTATTGACACCAGGGCTTCTTATGCCTGATATCTGCCATTGTTTATGATATCAGGACTTTTTGACGATATGTCTGTCATCAATATTTCTATTGATACCAGGACTTCTTATGCCTGATATCTGCCATTGTTTCTGATATCAGGACTTTTTGACAATATGCCTGATATCAATATTTCTATCGATACCAGGACTTTTTATGCCTGATATCTTCCACTGTTTCTGATATCAAGACTTTTTGCCGATATGCCTGATGTCAATATTTCTATCGATACCAAGACTTCTTATGCCTGATATCTGCCACTGTTTCTGATATCATGATTTTTTGTCGATACGCCTGACATCAATATTTCTATCAATACCAGGACTTTTTATCATATGATAACCCCATATATTTTCAAACAAAAATTGAAATTTTAAAAATTGAATCCACTTGTGTTGAATTGAAAATTCCTACTACACAACTCATTTCCCTATAAAATTTGAAAATTTCATTATTGATAGAATACCTTCAGATTATTGACATTCTGAGGCTTTGCTAGCAATTCACCATCAGCTTTCTTTAGATAATACGCTCCATTTATCCCCACCTTGTGGACAATGTATGGACCTTCCCAATTTGCCGATAACTTTCCAACTCCCTTTTCTTTTGTCGCCTGTGTAACCTCTTTCAGCACTAGGTCACCTTCTTGGAAATTTCTTTCTTTAACTTTCTTATTGAATGCTTTTTCTCGAAGCTTGCGTGATAAGAATCAAGCTTCATTCTTGCTTGCTCCCTTCTCTTTTCCAAATTCAAGACTTCTGCCTGCATCCCCTGGTCATTCAACCCTTTTTCTACAAGCATTGTCCTTGATGTCGATACTACCATCTCAACTGGAGTCACTGCTTCCATACCATACGCTAGAGTAAATGGCGATTCCCCCATTGCTACTCTTGGCGTTGTTCTGTATGCCCACAACACACTGTTTAACTCATCAACCCATAAACTTTTCTTATCCTCCAGCTTCTTTTTGATGTTGTCCATAATGGTCTTATTTGTTACTTCAGCTTGCCCATTCCCTTGAGCGTAGTAAGGTGCCGATGGAAAGTGCTTAATCCTGTATGATTCTAAAAAATCTTTCACTTTACCGCCAATGAATTGAGGACCATTATCTGATATGATAGCATACAACAACCCGTATCGGCAAACCACTCTTTCAAAAAGAAAACCGATGATGTCCTGCTCTTTGACATGTTGCAAGGCTATCGCTTCTACCCACTTAGTGAAATAGTCAGTTACTGCTAACATGAATTTTTTCTTCCCTTTTCCAAGTACTAGAGGACCCCACAATGTCCATCCCCCATAAAGCGAATGGCCATGGGTTCGAGACACAGTGTAACTCCTCTGCTGGCACATGAATGGCATGTCTATGCTTCTGACATTGGATACACTTTTTTGCATATCGTAGACAGTCCCTCCGCATTTGTGGCAAGAAATATCCCTGCCTTGCAATCTTACTTGCCAACGATCTTCCTGCCGAATGATTTCCACATTCCCCTTCATGTATTTCTGCAATAATTTTCTGAGAATCTTCTGCCAATATACATTTTAAATGTGGTCCTCCTGGATTTTTTCGATACAGTTGATCGTCAATTAATAGATATCTTTTAGCTCATCCTTTTACCATTCTAGCCTTATTATTATCTGCTGGCAGTTTTCCTTCTGACAAAAACAGCATATAATCGCTCAACCATGATGCCCCCAACGTGTGTATTTCCATCACCTCTATATGTTTTATACTAATACTTGGAATTTGCTGAACACCGATATGCAACAGATAACCTTCCTCATTTTCGAGCATAGCAGCTACATATGCCAATACATCAGCATGTTGGTTTTCTCCCCTATCGAGATGCTGAAAAATAATCTTCCTGAAATCCTTGAGCTTTACTCTCACCACATTCATATAATCTATCATGTTATCGCATTTTACAGAATATCTTCCATTGATCTGGCTTATCACCAACTGAGAATCACTGAAGACCAATAAGTCTTTGACGTTTAATGATTTAGCCATCTCCAAACCTGTTATTAGAGCCTCATATTCCGCTTCATTGTTCGACGCATGAAAATCTAAAGTAACTGCTGACTCGAGTCTTTGGTTTTCTGGAGTTATCAGAATAGCGCCGATACCACATCCCTTTTGCCCTGATGATCCATCTACAAAGAGCCTCCATCCATTTGTGCCAACCCAAGGATCATCCTCATCCATTGCATTATCAGGCTCTTGTAACAGTAGACGATTATCTTCTTTAGCCTTCCAATCTTCATTTTCTGCAGGAAAATCTGCTAAGAAATTCTCTAAAACTTGGCTTTTCTCTGATACTCTATTCCTATATTCAATCCCAAACTCATCAATAAGAACTGACCACTTCGCCATTCTCCCCGACTTAGCTGTCTTAGCTAAGGTTTGTTTCAAAGGAAGATTTGTCATGACCACTACTGAATGGGATTGAAAATAAGGCTTCAGCCGTTGAGTATAATATAGGAGAGCTAACGCATATTTTTCTAACATTGAGTATCGAGTTTCAGCTTCGAGCATTGTTTTAGACTGAAAATACACAGGTCGCTCAGCTCCATCTTCCACTTTGACGAGTACTGAACTGATAGAGAAATCCGAAACAACGAGGTATAAGAATAACATATCGCCTTCTTCTAGTTTTATCAGAGTTGGTACTTCTTGCAGATACTTTTTTAACTCGGTGATTGCGAGTTCGCATTCCTCACCCCATACAAACTTTGTATTCTTCTTTAACAGTTTGAATAAAGGTATTGAGAGCTGTAATTCTGCCTGTAAGCTTTTGAATTTGCTTTCTTGTACTGGGCGAAGGCATCTGTTGGATAGCTCGAATCTAATCTAGATTAACATCAATTCCTCGTTTTGTGACGATATATCCAAGAAATTTTCCTGAACTTATCCCGAAAGTACACTTTTCAGGGTTAAGCTTCATATTGAATTGTCGAAATATTCGAAACACCGTATCTAAATCTTGAACATGATTACTCGCCTTTTTTGAATTAATGACCATATCATCTATGTATACTTCCATAATATGCTTAATCAGATGTTTGAACATCTTTTCCACCAATCACTGATACGTTGCCCCTGCATTCTTCAACCCCGAATAGCATTCTAATGAAATAGTAAAGATCCCCCTTCAACAACAAATGTTGTCTTCAATTGATCTAATAATGACATAATAATATGGAAATAACTGGAATGACCATCGCAGAAACTCAACAATTCGAACCCAGTTGTTCTATCCACCAGTTCATCAATTCTAGGCATCGGATAATAGTCCTCCAGGCATTGTTTGTTAACATTTGTGAAATCAACACATATCCGAACCTTGCCATTCTTTTCTGGGACAAAAACAATGTTTGCAACCCACTCTGAATTATCAATCTCTTTGATAATTCCACATTCTAGCATTTTCTGAATTTCATTTTGTACTGCTTGCGCGTATATCGGCCTGACCCTTCTATGCCGTTGATGAACTAGGGTTGCTCCTTCTCGCATATTTAACTTATGGGAACATATCTGAGGGTCGATACCGGGAAGATCAGCCATCGATTAGGCAAATATATCTTTATTTTTCTTTAAAAATTAGATCAAATCACTCTTGATTTTTGAACTCATCTCTGTTCTAATGAAAGTGAATCAACTTTCATTGTCTTGCCCGATATTGATCTTTTGCACTTCTTCCATTGTCTTACTTGGGATTATCTCGGGCTCTATCTTAATCTCCGATATGAATCTAAAGTCCCTCCGATGGTTTTTGCTATCGGGTTTTGGAGATGAATTTTCCATTAATTACTATCTGGCGACTTCCGAGACGCCCCCAATGTCCACTTTCTTCTCTTTCATCATACCCTTCACAGTAACAAAATTGCACTTCTCAGATTCTGACTGGTCGCCTTTTATCTCATATGGCCCATACGCTGTAGGAAATCTGATAACTTGATAAAAAGTGCTCTGAACTGCTCTCATAGCATGTATCCATTTTCTTCCCAAAATAGCATTATGATCTGAATGGTGCTTTATGACTATAAACTTAGTCATAATATTCTGTAGGTCTGCCCTTACTGGCAACTTGATTTCCCCCGCTGGTCTTGTTAAGGTTCCATTGAAACCAAACAAATTAAAATGTGGTTCTTTTAAATGGGACTCATCAAATCCAATGCCTGTATATGCTTTCCAAAACAGAATATTGACAAAACTACCACAATCCACCAATATCTTTTGCACATCATATTCTGATATTCTTAATGTAATCAACAGAGCATTATCATGAGGTAACATTATCTTTGACAGATCGTCAGGTACAAACATAATAGCTCCAGATATACTTGTCGATATAAGAGCAGGGTCTACTGGTATCGGCTCCACATTTACTTCCAGCACCTCTTTGATTGTCGATATCTTTCAAATTTTATCCCTTATGATCTTCTTCTGTGGGATAACCGACTTATATATCATATTGATCACCCCTAAAGGCTTATCATTCATCACCGCCGCCACCTCTGGTCTAGCATCAGCTCTAAACTCCCTGAATTTTCCATCTCTCATTAATCGATCTACTTCCCTGAGCAATTGAAGACACTTGTTCGTCTTGTGATTCTTTACCATGTGAAAATTACAGAAAGGTTTATCTGCTATCTCCGAGGTCTGTGAGTCGGATGCTGGAAATAAGGCTCTTTCCTAACCCTTCTCAAGATGTCTTCCAATGTAGTATTAATAGCGATATAGTTGGATGGATCCAACTCCTCTCTTAATGACTTTTCGAATTTCTTCTTCTGTGAAGGTTGACCTTCAGATTTCGAGTAAGAATCATTCAACTTTCTCTTATCGGACTTATGATGGGTCTCTTCTTTGGCCGAGTTGCTTGCCTCAGACACTTGTAAAACAGGTTGAACTAAAGTTGATAGAACACCCTTTTCAACTTGCACGTCTTTCTCGGCTTTATCATAAAGTTCTCTCAAAGTTTTAATATCCTTTCAAAGCATATACTTGTGCATATCGGATGCAGGAATGAGACCTGTCTGAAAAGCCATTACTGCTGTCATTTCTAACTCATCCAAATGCTCTACTAGCTGCGCTTCTGCCTTGAATCGCAACAAAAACCCTTTCAAAGATTCCTTCTTTCCTTGTTTTAATTGGAACAAAGCGGATACCTGCTTTGGTTTCACTCATTGATGCCCATAATTGGTCAAAAAAATTTCTTCAATCTCCCTATAGCATGATATTGATCCCTCTTGTAAAGAACAGAACCACTTCAATGCCTTCCCTTTCAGACTTGAAGAAAAGGATTTGCATAGCAATGAATCTAGATATGCAGTTCCCTTATATATCGAAAACTTATGCCGGTATGCGAAGAGATGGTCCATCGGATCTGATAACCTATCATATTGAGTGAATTTAGGCAGTTTAAACTTCGGCGGAATAGGCATCATCTCAATACTTTGATGTATCGGATTCCTACTAACATCATCCGCCAGTTTCCTTATTGACAAGTTTTCTCGAGCACTTGATTTCCCAATTGTTTTAACATCATTTCTTGTATCATTTCCTTAGTGATGGGATGTGGTATCGGCATTTCAGCTACCGGCGATACTTCTTGTAACGCCCATATTTATAATATGTATTTATTTATTTATTAATTAATTAATTAATTTATTTAAAATTTGTTAGATTGAATTTTTGGATATGTGGGCCTGATTTCTGGGCCCGAGTCTGTGTTGGGCTTAGGTTCCAAACCCAGATATATATTCATATTTTTGCAGAGAATAGGGTTTTAGACAAAATAACATAAAATAAAAATGGATGCGGAGATAAAAGCTCGCTTCCTAGAGTGTTGGAGTGCGACGATTCGGACTATGATGAATTCGTGGAGCTTTTGATTAAAGTGAGTAGTTTAGTTTTCATTTCATGTTGGTACATAGAGATAACTTTAACTTTACTGTAGTACAATGTTTCCGTTCAGTTTATGCTCATTTCTCTTCAGTCATTATTCATCTCGTTATTGTTTAAAACTGGTTAGATGGTAGGACTGTCGAAACTAGGAAGGGGTTGTTAATGGAGGCGTGAGCCCTAAACCTCTTTCTTTGTCCTATACTGTCGAACTGCGATACTGTGGGTGTGTTGATATTTTACTTTTACTATTATTTTGTGTTATTTTTGGTGGTTGATATCGGGGGTTAAGTATTTGATGTTGGTTTGGGGTGATCGAGTGTTGGAGATGGGTGCTGTCGTAGCTCTGTAGATGTATTAATGGCGACACTATGATATCGCTAGTACAATTTATGTAACTGTTATTGTTGTTTTTGTTGTTGACTGATGATGGGTTGTAGACTTGTAGTGAGGGGTTTGAGTGCTGTCGGGGGCTGTTGGGAGCTTGGAGAAGTTGTTAATGGCGGCACTAAGAAATCACCAGTACAATTTATGTAACTGTTATTGTTGTTTTTGTTGTTGACTGATGATGGGTTGTAGACTTGTAGTGAGGGGTTTGAGGTTTGTCGGGCTGTTGGGAGCTTGGAGAAGTTGTTAATGGTGGAGCCGATCCCGTTTGGGGAAGGGGATCGAGATAATGAATCGAAGTTTTTTGTGTGTATTAAAGTGGTAGGGTTTTTCATGAGGGATAAAACCGATGGGAGGATGGTGCCGGACGAGTGGAGGTTGTGGTGACCGATTTGGTAGCTGCTGGAGCTAAGGGTGATGACCGGTTGGGCCTTGGGCCAAAACCTATTAGTGGGGCTTGGGCCTTAGTTGGTTTCTTTGGGCCTGATTTTATTTTGTTTTGGTTGGGCCGGTTCTGATTTTAGTTTTTGGGCCTAAACACTAGTTAGTTGTTGGGACGGATTAATCTTAAGTTTTAGACCAGTTTAGTTTAAGTTTGGGCCGATTTCAGTTTAAATTCTTTGGGCCGAACCCATGCGTATTTTGAGCCAGTTTCTAATTTGGTTTTGGGCCGGTCCATATAACTTAAAATGGATCTAATGGGGTCTTTAAATATTTAGAATTTTGGGCTTTGATTGTGGACTGTGAACTGTTTAATTGTGCTACGTTTTATGTTGTAAATTGTATGGACAATGCAAATGCTAAAATGTTATGGAAGCATGTATAAATTGGTTTGTCATTATCTAATTGAGATTTGACGTGAGTAGTGTGTAAAACATATAAATATTGGCACGTAACAAGAGGGGAATTCTTATAAGACTTAGATATATACATTTTTATGAAAATTAAATTATATATGGATTTAGATTCATGGACTTTAGTATTGGGCTTTGATGGTGAATTGAGTTCACATAAATATATTGAACGAATACATTACATGATTGATTACTATTATGAGTTGCTACTTAAATGAATTGTAGTATTTATGAAGGCTTGAGATATTCCATATGGTGCAGTGCAATATATGATTGGCACGTGAAATAATAAGTTTTTAGATTTGATATAGAGATGCTTGGATATCATGCAATGAATAGTATTGGCACGTGATAATGTGGATTTTTATTCTAACGAGAAACATTGAGCTTCAGTACCATTAAGTATACTGGCATGAGATAGAACAAGAATTATTATTAAGATTTTCCAAATATGGTGGTTTAGTGCAATAATTTATTTAGCACGTGATAGAGTGAAATGGTTATAAGATACTAATGTATGACACTTTAATAAATTACGAACTAAAAATCCTAGAACCTAGCTACCACAACTCATGTGATTTGGCCCCTTGTGATGGGCGATGTGATATGATTGGCCCTTCTGGCGTTTCAGTGAATCTGAATGGCCCTTCTGGCGTAAGTAATTTGATTGGCCCTTCTGGCGTTTCCAGTGAATCTGAAAGGCCCTTCTGGCGTAGCCGAATAGTGGCTTGATTATTCTATTCGCAAAATTTAGAACAAGACGCGCGATATTTTATGTCGAATAGTGGCAGTACTTACATAATGGCTTTTGTGTGAGGGTTACCTGGTGTGCGGCATCCCGCTTAGGGTAAATGCGCACGGAGTGGTCCGCTATGTGAGGGGGGGCATGTGGATGTACATGTTCGGCGTTGGGTAGCGATTGTGGTAGCTAGGGAAACTAGGTAAGACAGATACGATGTGATTTTAGGGACACCTTAAATAATATGATTATGGTAATATGTTGGTTAATGATATATCTTTAAATATATTATTGTATGTAGTTTTGTAGAAGAGTGGGTCAAACTAATTACTTGTGCAAAGACAACCCACTCTGTAATTGAGCATGAAATGCGGTAAGTATAGAATATGCTTGGCTGGTTATTAGTTTAGTTAGAACCTAAGGCGCCTCGGTGGATGAACTAAATGCCTTTGTATTATTGTTGGGAAACTAAGGCGCCTCAATGGAGGAACTATATGCCTTATTTATTATGTGTATGGTTTGTTGTGTGGTTAGTGGGAAGTTAAGGCGCCTCAGTGGAGGAACTACCTGCCTTAATTGTTGTACTTAAGGATGTTGTATTATTCGTTGGAGGTTAAGGCTCCTCGGTGGAGGAACTAACTGCCTTATTTATAGTATAAATATATGTTGTATTTTAGGGCTACTCACACCAGCATTGTTTATAATGCTGACCCGATTTGCATGTTTGCTTATCGGGTGTGTTCATTAAATAAGCATAGTTGATAAGTCTTTGCAGGATTAATGTTGAAGAAGGTTGGTTGCTGCTTGTGGTTTGCATTAGCGTCATATTCAGGATATGTTTTGTTTTCCTTTAAGGTGTAATAGATTTTAGTTGAGACAAATATTGTTTTGTATTTTCAGTTGTAATTATAATTAAAGAGGGTTGAAAGGAGATTTGTAATTTAATCATATTTGTGAGTTCTTGGGAAATGAAGATGACTTTTGTTTATCTTAAATTTTTTTGTTGGTTTTTAATTATCTGCGTATTTAAACTGATTATGGGTTTTTGGGAGTTGAGAGTGCATCACACCTCGAAAATCGAAGAGTCGGAAACAAATATTGTTTTTCCAAATTATGTCAAAATTCGGGGTGTGACAGTTTGGTATCAAAGCATTTTGTTAGCTTAGACTTAGGTGAGTCTAAGTGATTCTTAGATCGTGGTTTATGGGTAGTGTTTAGGAAGTATTATTTTCAAAACTATTTCCGCTAGTCGTTTTATTTTTACAAAGAAAAGAAAAGAGATACAGAAATAAAGAGAGTCAATATTTTTCTTGATTTGTTTGTATGTGTAATGTGTATATTTGTATTAGTTACTTTTGTGGGGGTGCATATGAAATACTTTTCATTTTTCTTATCATATGAGGAGTGGTTATATGTGTAATATGTTAATTATTAACGGATTTGATCAAAATGATGTGTACTGCTATAATGTTGTTTTATGGTTAGTGTTCATTTTTACATGGATTATGGGGTAAGTGCAATAACCTGTTTGTGAACTTTGTATTTGAGGGTTATGTTATTATTCAAGAAACAAGGAGATATTTTAATCGATATTGAATGTGCTGCATTAACTGATGACTTTGTGACGTACTAAGTAAGGAACTAATTGCCTCTGTGTTGGAGGAACTATCTCGCCTCACTCGTACACTTTAATGGATGAATAATATTTTAAAGTATAAGAGATTAATTTGTTAGATGTGATTAGTTAGAAATAGAAAGAAAAAGAAATTAAAATATATGTGTATTCCTTTTGAGATGTGTATACTTGCGTATACACGCTTTCTTATATTATTGTATATAGATGAACTATTACCGTGCGTATGTGATGATAATATTGTTTCACCAATAAGACATACATGTGTAGGTTGTTTTCTTAATGATGCGTTATTAATGATTAATTAAAATAGTCGTGATAATTGGTAGTCATAAACCATAATTGGATTAATTGTTCTTAATTAATATATTGAACTTTGTTCATGGCGATATAAATTATTGTTGCTGATATATTAGAAGTGGGTTTATATTATCCTAAAAATTTTAAAATTCGTGTTATACGGTAGCAAGTCTTATTTTAATTGTCATTGTATATGGAGATTAATTTTTGAATCTTTTCACCGTTTAAAGTAATAGGTAAGAATAATAATAGCAATGAACATCGAGTATTTCTTCTTAATTGTTTTGTTTCAGTCTATATGATTTTGATAGATGAATATTAAAAATTATTGTTTTTTTGAATACGCGTTATATTTGATCCAGTTGCATTCCTGAATTAGGATTCGATGGTTGTTTTCATGTTTATGATTTATATAGTTTTAAATGATTCATTTTTGCTTGCTTAAATAAGAGTAGTATATGTTTGATTGGTTATCTTCCTCTCATGTTGATGAATTATAATTGCATAAGCTTGAGTTAGAGTTCCTTAATAGTTTGTTTAACAATGCAAAAAATAATATTTGTAGATACAATAAAATAATAGAATAAAAGAGTTTCTGAGAGCATGACTAAAGTAAATATAAAGTTTATTGTTTGAGGTTGTTACTATCATGTGACATTTCAATAAATTTCACATGCATAATAGTTAGTGTAATTCATCCGTTCTCTATAACTTTTGCCGATTATTGATTTTATTCTTGTGTGACTAAAATGTGTTAGTGTGTCGAAGTTTTCTTACACTTTTAGATCCATGGTTTATCATAGTGAGAAGTCATGAAATAAACTACAAATTATATGCATTTTGTTGTTCAAATTTTTCTTATGAAATACGTAGTAGGTCAATTGCTTAGAGGGTCATCCATGATAATAAGAGAACTTGATTTGTTTATTTAGTAAAAAAAAAAAAAAAAAAAAGTGTACTAGTAAAAGAGAATAAATTTTGATATATTCATGAGAATAAATTGATATAAAGTGGGATAAGAGTGTTTTAATACGTTATTGATGATGATACATTGGTGTTTAGAGTAGTAAACGTGATTGATTCATATTATTGATTGTATTTTTAATTGGATGTTTCCTTTTTGATGTGACTCATATGGTATGAGAGTACGCTTAATTAAAATATTTTAGATTCTTATTGTAGTTTCCATGACTGGAGTGATTTTTATTTTAAGTGTATTAGGGCATTAATTTTTTTTGGTGCATGATAATGAGAAACTCCATAATGTTTTATGCAGGGATGAACTTACTCCATATTATTGATTAGTTAAATAGAATATTAATTTTCATAGAGTTTGTTACGTGTCAAGAAACTACATGCTAAAAAGAAATGATATATTTATCTTGCGTTTAAGTGATAGTAATAATTTGTTTTAATATAGATAGTTAAACTATAATAGATTTTGTAGTGGCATGAGAATATATATTCTGAATTATTTAAAAATAATTCATATCAAAGTTATATTGCTTAAGTTTAACCTCTATACATCCTTAGGTAATTCTAAGTTAATAACCAACGTTATTTGTTCGGATAGCTTACCTTACTTCCGAATCTCGGGACGAGATTCTTTTGAGATGTGTATAGCTGTAACGCCCGTATTTATAATATGTATTTATTTATTTATTTATTAATTAATTAATTTATTTAAAATTTGTTAGATTGGATTTGGGATATGTGGGCCTAATTTCTGGGCCCGAGTCTGTGTTGGGCTTAGGTTTCAAACCCATATATATATTCATATTTTTCCGGAGAATAGGGTTTTTAGATAAAAAAAACATAAAATAAAAATGGAGGCGGAGATAAAAACTCACTTGCTAGAGTGTTGGAGTGCAACGATTCGGACTATGATGAATTCGTTGAGCTTTTGATTAAAGTGAGTAGTTTAGTTTTCATTTCACGTCGGTACATAGAGATAACTTTAACTTTACTGTAGTACAATACTTCCGTTCAGCTTATGCTCATTTCTCTTCAGTCATTATTCGTCTTGTTATTATTTAAAACTGGTTAGATGGTAGGACTGTCGAAACTAGGAAGGGGTTGTTAATGGAGGCGCGAGCCCTAAACCTCTTTCTCTGTCCTATACTGTCGAACTGCGATACTGTGGGGGTGTTGATATTTTACTTTTACTGTTATTTTGTGTTATTTTTGGTGGTTGATATTGGGGGTTAAGTATTTGATGTTGGTTTGGGGTGATCGAGTGTTGGAGATGGGTGCTGTTGAAGCTCTGTAGATGTATTAATGGCGGCACTAAGATATCGCCAGTACAATTTATGTAACTATTATTTTGTTTTTTGTTGTTGACTGATGATGGGTTGTAGACTTGTAGTGAGGGGTTTGAGTGCTGTTGGGGGCTGTTGGGAGCTTGGAGAAGTTGTTAATGGCGGCACTAAGAAATCACCAGTACAATTTATGTAACTGTTATTGTTGTTTTTGTTGTTGACTGATGATGGGTTGTAGACTTGTAGTGAGGGGTTTGAGTGCTGTCGGGGGCTGTTGGGAGCTTGGAGAAGTTGTTAATGGCGGAGCGATCCCGTTTGGGGGAAGGGGGATCGAGATAATGAATCGAAGTTTTTGTGTGTATTAAAGTGGTAGGGTTTTTTCATGAGGAATAAAACCGGTGGGAGGAGGATGTCGGACGGGTGGAGGTTGTGGTGGCCGATTTGGTGGCTGCTGGAGCTAAGGGAGATGACCGGTTGGGCCTTGGGCCGAAACCTATTAGTGGGGCTTGGGCCTTAGTTGGTTTCTTTGGGCCTGATTTTATTTTGTTTTGGTTGGGCCGGTTCTGATTTTAGTTTTTGGGCCTAAACACTAGTTAGTTGTTGGGCCGGATTAATCTTAAGTTTTAGACCAGTTTAGTTTAAGTTTGGGCCGATTTCAGTTTAAATTCTTTGGGGCGAACCCACCCGTGATTTTGAGCCAGTTTCTAATTTGGTTTTGGGCGGTCCATATAACTTAAAATGGATCTAATGGGGTCTTTAAATATTTAGAATTTTGGGCTTTGATTGTGGACTGTGAACTGTTTAATTGTGCTACGTTTTATGTTGTAAATTGTATGGACAATGCAAATGCTAAAATGTTATGGAAGCATGTATAAATTGGTTTGTCATTATCTAATTGAGATTTGACGTGAGTAGTGTGTAAAACATATAAATATTGGCACGTAACAAGAGGGGAATTCTTATAAGACTTAGATATATACGTTTTTATGAGAATTAAATTATATACAGACTTAGATTCATGGACTTTAGTATTGGGCTTTGATGGTGAATTGAGTTCACATAAATATATTGAACGAATACATTACAGGATTGATTACTATTATGAGTTGCTTCTTAAATGAATTGTAGTATTTATGAAGGCTTGAGATATTCCATATGGTACAGTGCAATATATGATTGGCACGTGAAATAATAAGTTTCGAGATTTGATACAGAGATGCTTGGATATCGTGCAATGAATAGTATTGGCACGTGATAATGTCGATTTTTATTCTAACGAGAAACGTTGAGCTTCAGTACCATTAAGTATACTAGCATGAGATAGAGCAAGAATTATTATTGAGATTTTCCAAATATGGTGGTTTTGTGCAATAATTTATTTGGCACGTGATAGAGTGAAATAGTTATGAGATACTAAGGTATGATACTTTAATAAATTACGTAACGAAAATCTTAGAACCTAGCTACCACAACTCATGTGATTTGGCCCTTGTGGTGGGCGTATGTGATATGATTGGCCCTTCTGGCGTTTCAGTGAATCTGAATGGCCCTTCTGGCATAAGTAATTTGATTGGCCCTTCTGGCGTTTCAGTGAATCTGAAAGGTCCTTCTGGCATAGCCGAATAGTGGCTTGATTATTCCGTTCTCAAAATTTCGAACGAGACCCGCGATATTTTATGCCGAATAGTGGCAGTACTTACATAATGGCTTTCGTGTGAGGGTTACCTGGTGTGCGGCATCCCGCTCAGGGTAATTGCGCATGGAGTGGTCCGCTATGTGAGGGGAGGCATGTGAATGTACATGTTCGGCGTTGGGTAGCGATTGTGGCTGCCAGGGAAACTAGGTAAGACATAAATACGACGTGATTTTAGGGACATGCAAAAAAAGCCTTAAATAATATGATTATGGTAATATGTTGGTTAATGATATATCTTTAAATATATGATTGTATGTAGTTTTGCAGAAGGGTGGGTCAAACTAATTACTTGTGCAGAGACGACCCACTCTGTAATTGAGCATGAAATGTGGTTAGTATAGAATATGCTTGGCTGGTTATTAGTTTAGTTAGAACCTAAGGCGCCTCGGTGGAGAAACTAAATGCCTTTGTATTATTGTTGGGAAACTAAGGCGCCTTAATGGAGGAACTACATGCCTTATTTATTATGCGTATGGTTTGTTGTGTGGTTAGTGGGAAGTTAAAGCGCCTCAGTGGAGGAACTACCTGCCTTAATTGTTGTACTTAAGAATGTTGTATTATTCGTTGGGGGTTAAGGCGCCTCGGTAGAGGAACTAACTGCCTTATTTATTGTGTAAATATATGTATAAATATATGTTGTATTTTAGGGCTACTCACACCAGTATTATTTATAATGCTGACCTGATTTGCATGTTTGCTTATCGGGTGTGTTCATTAAATGAACATAGTTGATAAGTCTTGGCAGAATTAATGTTGAAGAAGGTTGGTTGCTGCTTGTGGTTTGTATTAGCGTCACATTTAGGATATGTTTTGTTTTCCCTTAAGGTGTAATAGATTTTAGTTGAGACAAATGTTATTTTGTATTTTCAGTTGTAATTATAATTAAAGAGGGTTGAAATGAGATTTGTAATTTAATCATATTTCGAGTTCTTGGGAAATGAATAGGACTTTTGTTTATCTTAAATTTTTTTTATTGGTTTTTATTTATCCGCGTATTTAAACTGATTATGGGTTTTTGGGAGTTGAGAGTGCATCACACCTCGAAAATCGAAGAGTCGGAAACAAATATTGTTTTTCCGAATTCTGTCGAAATTCGGAGTGTGACACTTCTGCCCCTTTCTCATTTCCCTTCGACTTACTGAAGCTCTTGTGTTTCTTGTATCCGATTGATTATCGTTTTCCATTCTTTTGTTGTTTGTTTTCTTCTTAGGAGCCATTGTAACCGAATTCACACTCTTCTATCACACTTCCTTCACTCAAATCTGTAGAAAACTGTTGATTTTGGATCTTAGAAGAAGAAAATTGGAAATTTTCTTGTTCTAGATCCACAGACGGCACCAATGTGATTGCGAAGAACACTTACTTCCAACTAATGTTCTTAGTTCATACAATTCATGATGTAGATATGAATGAAAGATTTACAAGAATTGAAGAAAAACAATGTGTTTATTGATTTATGATAAACCTCTTTACAATTTCTCTCTGGTTCTCTCTTTCTCTCTCTTGTTTTTACAATTTTTTGTAGTATGAATCGAATGAATCTTTTTTTTTTTTCTTTTTCCAGTTTTATATAGCCCTCTCAATTAGCCTTGACCCAATCCGTTGTTGACACCTGTCCCTTGTCTTTCTTCCTCGTTTCCCGCCTTCTACTTGTAACACAATTCAAATACCCGCGAGATCTACCGAGATATTGGCCTTTATGCCAATATCTCGAGTTTCAAAATACTGAAATGAGCATATTTATAGGTACGATATTTGCCCACTACAGTCTTCATTTGGTAATTGGAGAGTGTAATTGTGGGAAATTGTACATTTGGTAATTAGGAAGTGTAATTCTGGGAAATTGTTTTGGTGTTTTTTTTTCTAACAAAAGGAGACAAAAGGAGAGAGTGGTTTTATAATCTACTAGCATTTTGGGCACACTCTATGAGCGTGAAATTGAGAGTTGTCCAATTAACTAAACCATGAAAGCAAGCCCATCAAAGTCCAGTACATGTGGCAATGTTGATTTTAAAAAAAATTGCAACCGAATCCCAGTCAAAATAAGCCCAACCAAATTGCAACCGATGCGCCTGTTTTTTTCGCACTTACTTTATGCTATCTATCCGAAACCGAAATCAATCGGGTTAATAAAAAAACCCCGATCCAAAATTCAAATTTGAATCGATCATAAAATTTTAAATTCCCGACCCGATTTGTTACTCTAGATGTAAAGAGGTCCCACTAACCCACTAATTTAGACTAATATGTTAAATTTGTCGGGATAAAAAAAAAATAATTTCCAAATTTTAAAATATATTGGAATTTTGTCCGAAATTTCTGATGGAATTGTCGAAATTTAATTGTCTTCTAGCACGCACGATGTGCCTATTTTTTTTCGCACTTATTTTATGCTACCTATCCGAAACCGAAATCAATCGAGATAATAAAAAACCCCGATTCCAAAATTCAAATTTGAATCGAATATAAAAATTTAAATTCCCGATCCGATTTGTTGCTCTATATATAATGAGGTCCCACTAACCCACTAATTCAGACTCATATAATGTAGATGATGTAATTTCCGCTTCTCATGTCTTATATAAACTATTAACTACAGCAGCTCACAATACTTGTATATGGAGCGAGCTAGGTTCCAAATGCTTTGGATCAAGGAGAAAGTCCTGTAAAGCCAATTTGCGGACACGATATCAAAGTTTACGTGACTCTACACAATATTTTGAGATGTTGGAGTAAACTAAAAATTGAATACTGTAAAGTTAATTCTAAGTCTTCATTTGTAATTGGAGAGTGTAATTGTGGGAAATTGTACATTTGGAAATTGGGAAGTGTAATTCTGGGAAATTGTACATGCAATTGTTGTTAATCTTTTGGAGACAAAAAGAGAGAGTGGTTTTATAATAATATAATCTATATTAGGACATAATTCACGTCATCTGTTTCTCATGTTGTTTCCTTTAATCATATTAAGGCTTTGAATTTTTGTTGTTTCCTTTAATCATACTAGCATAAGTGCACGTGCCTTGCACGTGACAAAGACCCATCCATTGCCAAAATGTTCGTACCACTTTATCACCCGAAGACTTGCCGACTGTCAGATTATCAAAAATAAAAAGTAAAAAACGGAAGACCCGCCAAAGCAAATTGACCCTAAAGCATGAAGTGCAAAAGATGTTCATCTTTGATTGGCAGTGTGAAAAATGTTGACAACATATTTAAATCATTAAACAAACTAAACAAAAGTTAATTGGTACCGAAAGTTAATACACAATTGCTATATTGTGACAACAATCAACTGAAAATAAGTAAACTTGTAACAACTCTTTAGTTACCTAGATGTATATACAATTTTACAATTTATATAAAAGATATATTTGAGAGCAGAATCTCAAGTCTCAACACACATTTTACAATGAAACATTCAATACAAAAGCAGTGTAATCTCCAACATTGTGACCATGTCTTTGTAGCTGCCCCAAACCTGCAACAATTACTATGAATTAGTTGGATTACAAAGTAAGATAAACCATGAATATTTACTGACAGCTACAAAAGTGTGCATGTTAGGGTGATTATCAACTCTATATATATATATCCAATCACATCATTACAAATCAAGTAATTACACATAAGAATCACATCATTATTGTTGTTCCAGTCGTGACTTAGCCAAGGTTAGTTATACATGTAGGAGTGCCATCAATGCCTTCCATACACACACGTTGGGATTATTATCGTAACTTCGCAGATTCGATTTTAAAAGCAACTAAGCCAACGCAGAAAAAACAAAGCTCATACTAACAACTTCCGCTTTCGATTGTGAGGTACCCATAGAGAGCATTTCCCTAGGAGGGAAAAGTAACTATGATCAAACTCAACATAGGAGACACAATGGTTTTATCGTACACATGACATTTGGTTGCTCATGTGTTGATTACAGAATTCAGACTTGCTGCATTAGCAATCACACCATATAATCAAATGTGGTAACTTGAACAGCAAACAGCTCAAGGCCAATTCAATACAGTGGCCAACTGGAAGCAATTGGTTTAGTTCATCGACATTTGGACAGCTAAGATTTAAGTATGCCCGCACTCATTAATACCTCTATCTCATTGTTCCACACCCCACAAAAAATTTAGTCTTAAAGAGCGATATAAAGAACGGTGCTGAAGAAAAACCTTCAAATAAAGAATTACAACCAACAATATTTAAAAGTAATAAAATCTTAGTAGATTGGAAATGAAACAATGGAAGAAATAGGGTATCATGAACAAACAAAATTTGGGACAAAGAATAAAATAAATTAAAAATATTACCTGTTGATATGAATGAGAGAATCTGAAAATTGAAGAAGCATAAACCTTAGGTGTGGCGTCATGAATCTGAAACCTAATCAAGTGGAACCCATAAAAGTGCTACAAGAATAACGCATAACACAATCCTAAAGCTTTTGCAAAACCAACTGCTTGTTATTATATAAATCTATAGCAAAATCAGCCAGTAGTTTTGCACTAAGGGCTCAGATATCTGAATGTTCCTTTTTATAATCATTGAAACTAAAAAAAGTCTCGCTAAATAAAGCTTGGATGTCCAAAGCAATTATATGCCAACAAAATAAAAAGTTAATCTATCAAAGGCAACTATGCAAATAAAAAAGATTATAGACAGGGAAAAAAGAAGTAAGACCTACAAATTTAAAAAGTAATTTTTCTACTCCATTTTCTTCTCTCCGTCCTATTGATTTTGTATGCATTTCCGTCTACCATGGCAACTTCATAGCCTCTTGATCATAGCACCTACATCAGGGAGATAAGCAGAGCAACCATTGGTTACTCCAAGTGACAACTTATTTATAATTATATGCATTGATACACTTTATCATTTTTTAAAATTAACAATTACAAAAGCTAAAGTTGGTGCTCACAATGAACTTGAAACAAATCTCCAATTTAGAATAACATACACATAAGAATACCACACTGTCATGTAGATAGAGTAGGCAAAAATATATAAAGGGTCAAGAAGATGATTAAAATCCAAAAAACAATTACCTGATTTTGGTTATGTTCTATTTCTCGAGCACATAAACTCCAATACATTTGTAGCCAATCAGAGAAAGTTTAAAGGAGGTTCCAGAGTCATTGTGTGCCTGACATTCCGTAAAGACCTGCATTAAGATCCAGATTAGACAACTGAATGTATGTACAATACAAAACGGAAGGAAAAAAAAAACCTAAAAAAGAAGAGTATATATATTACATGCATGCAGCAAATGAGACTACTTGTGCCCCCTGGTGAAAATAGAGGTATCAAAGCAGGATTATGCTCGCTTGCAATGAGTGGCAAAAGTGTAACGAATCACCATATGTATAGAACCCGCTTTGGCCTGAATGGCAAATGTGAATTTTGTAGAGTTCCATGCATTAACCATTAGCTGCATAAGATCAAAACTCAGAAAGTTGCTAAATCATTATAAACAACCCTTGTAAAGTCACAATGAAATTTAGTATCATAGATTGATGAATTAAATTCAGCATAAACAACAACTTGAAAGAAAGGAGATGGGACAATGAACTCGTATGCAATGTACGCTTATTTAGCTACAAGAACATAAGTAGTCCAAACAATATATATTCAGGATTGTCTCCATCGGGCCTCGCTCATTATCACTGAGGAATTGATACAAAAGCTCATACATAAATATAGGAAGAAACAAAAAACCGTCAGGGAACAAAGTTTGGTTAGGGAACAAAAAATTAGCTGATCATTGTATATTTAGAACAATGATCACTTTCCTTAGGTTTCAGAATTTCAAATTTATTATTAAGCAATATTGCCACTTTTAAGCTATTGAAGTCCCGGTCTCGTGTATCCAAACAGACCAGACAAAGACAAAGCGAGAACAACCTTGTCTGGCTAAGTTTTGTTTTCGATCATTATTCACATAATGAGCAAAGGTTGATCATTATTCACGTAAGCAACAAAATATGTGAACACTATATGTTACTTAGGAAGTCCAATCCAAAGTTTTATGACTTGGAAAATATCATATGCATACATATATTGTTAACTTATGATAGATCTAACAAAAAGAAACACACAAATTTATCAATAACAAATTAACCTAAGTCAATTAAATGGCTTAATACTCACATTTAAATGTAAGCGTGGTTTCTGAAAACACTTTATATGTTTTCTTTTTCAAATCTTGTTTCGCTAATATTATTCTTTTTTCTATTTTTGAAATAAAATGTACAATTAATATAAACTGATGATTAGTCTGAGAGAAAAGTCCATACCTCCTTTGCAAGTCCTATCACGTACAAACTACTCTCTCTTTGATCACCTTCGCGAGAGTTATTGAAGCGCCCTACTAAATCATTCATTTGCTTACTCCCAGTTGTAATACACAAACTTGTTGGCTCATCTGGTAATGTCCAGCTGCCCATGACCTCACTCTGATATTCTTCGACTCAAGACACTTGAGTGATTTCCTCATTTCAATTGAAGTTGCACGCTTACTCTCATAATTGTCTACATAAGCTACATAAGCTCTATATAAGCTACATAATTGTCTACATAAGCTACATAATTGTCTACATAAGCTCTATGCCCACTCTCCAAATTGATAGAAGAACCTTGCTGTTCACAGTGCACGTTTGCATTGTGTTCTGCACTGAACAAATCATCAAGTTCTCTTCAAAACAGAAGCAGCCTCGCCTTGAAGTTCCACCAAACTCCTCCACCAATGCTCCCTTTACATTATGTATTTTGAATTCAACTTGTTTACTCGAGTTATTTCTTCCATCTTAGGTATCGTGATCCAACACCTCAAACCGTAGTAGAATTTTGAGTTATATCAGATGCCTCCACAGTGAGAGCATTAGAATCATTTTTTGGTTGCAAGGTCACATCCAAAGGGTTTATTAATGCTAAGAGATCCAGTTCTCTTTCCTTAATTTGATGCTTAAAAATAGATATTGCAAGAAACAGAAGAAACAAAATGTATAGTTATAATTAAAGAAAGTTACCCAAGTTGGAACAATCCTTGAAATGAACATTTGAAGTGTAGACCGTAAAAAAGGAAAAATCATAAGATAAATTATATGATTATTTAGAACACAACTAAAGTTAACCAGAAAAGAGAATAACTTGCGTACCTTATGGATTTATCATACGGTAAGTAGGGTGATCTACCTCTCCAATCAATATTTCTACCTCTCCTCTCTATTTCTCCTCTCTACCTCTCCGAAAAAGTTTTTTTTTTCTTCTAGTCAGATCACGAATCTGTATCGTGTCGGTGTCGACACGACACGGGACACACAGGAAATATTAGCGTACCCATGCAACACAGCTCTACAGTCACCAAAATTCACATAGTCTTAACTCACAAACATGCAGGCCTGCTATAAACACATCACTTAAAATGTGAAAACACTTTAAGCAAAATGTATAGATAGTCACAATGTTATGAAAGCAGTCTCTCAACACGGATGATAGGAAATAAGCATATTGTCATTTGTCGGGATCCTCAAATCCCAGACATGTGATTCAAGGAGCCAAATTAATTATCAAAGTCCCTCCTCACAGTGAAGGAATTCCCACCAAGAAGAAAGCTTCATGATACACTCAAAGGATATAATATCAACTTCAAAGTTTCATATAACTTCCTGATATACGCTTCTACCCTCTAAAATTATTAGGTAGGGAATGATATTGGACTCGAGGTGAGAGGAAAGGGGTGGTGTTTGTAAACTTCTTGCCTTGTTACCCGTTCTTTATGTTCCTTTTCACTTTGTTCACTTTTAAATACCGGATTATTGATCAATAGAAGAATAGAAAACACACAAGTATATATATGCACTTGTGAGTATCATTGTCACCAACCAAAATAAGGACACCGACAACCATGATCTTACAAAACATGTAATGTGAACATACTCAATTACAAAATCTATGAGACAATATCTGCAACATACATGTACCATTTCACCGATGTAATCTGAAACCTCTGGTCCAATCATATAACCCGGCAAAGTAGGTAACCAACAATAACCTAGCGAGACAAATCCACAATAAATACAACAATGTAAATATAGATTGTAACAAAATCCGTGCAGATGAAAGACCAAACACTAAGCCGCCGCTTAAGGCTACAAGGGTACTAACCGGGTTGTCCCACAAAGGAAAAGGTGATTCCACCAATTGTGGCGTAAAACAATTACAAACGACCAAGTCTGAAATCAGCCTAGAGTGACAGAGTTAAGTAAGATTCAGAACCGAACCCTAACTTCATTGCAAGCATTACTAAGACATGGGCATAAAATGAATAAATGATAATGCATGCACGAGGGCACAGCATGTGTATTGTATGCACAAGATAAACACACACACAGCGCATGTGTGAACAGAAAGAGAGAAAGATAATATGACTTTAATACTTTCTGAGTAACAAAAATTTAAATTATCAGAAGACATTGAAAATGGACAGACCTTAAATCTACTTGGAGCACTGGATACTTTGATTTCTTGTTGGACATCACAAATACATTGTCCTATAATGAAGTAAACACATAAAAACAAATCAAAAGGTGTAATAAGGTGATGTTCGGACTGTTAGAGAGAAACAAAATTTCTACCAAGTTCTACACACCTTCTTATCTATCAAGGTTGTCGTGTCATCGGAATCTTCATTTTCAAGTGAAAACACATCCGGAATTGAAATGGTCGTACAAGCCGCAAGAAACACATTACTATGACGGTCAATCAATCAATATATTTCTTAGCCACCAATCGAAGTTCCAAGGGTTCTCATACTTTTTCTCTAGAGTATCGTTCTTTTTGGCTTCTCATGAGTAACCTTGGCAAATTTGTCTCCAACACGGCCTGTGATACAACGGATCCAAAAAATCATAATTAATATGATTTAACCAAAAGAACACTTTGATATACCCAGAAACTAAGGGAAGTTAAACGATCTAACGAAATATATTTAAGAACAGTAATATTTTATTTTCTTTTTTACTTAAATGTGAAAATCTAGAGAACAATGTTGGATTAGATAACAAAAGATACCAAACTTTCCACACATGCAACATTAACGAAATCAATGATGCAATAAAACGCGTGGGCGCTGATAAGGCCAGTTGGTAAGTCTATGGAATAGACGCGAGCTTAGGCGGAACAAGGTGGCCCCTGTTCCGAAGCAAAACAGGTGGGCCTAGACCCTAGGCAAGCCTTAAAATGCATACTATCTATCACCAAATGGAATTATGGATTAATGATTTTCTGGAAAGTACAATTCACAACATACTCAGTATCACATATTTCGATGAAATCAAAGGTTCTTAGTCCTTAAATCTTAAAAATGATATTGTTGTGAAACATTTCAGGAGGTATAAACATACTTGTTGATCTGCCACAGTGCTTATGCTTGCATCAGGTCCTGAAAAGGTGGACAACAGTATCATCTAAGTTCCAATAGAAAATGGCAGATAATTTAAAGCCATAAAAACCATAAATAAATAAAACCAACAGAATATGGTCAACAATTTGGTTGTGATGCACACATAGCAAGGTGAAGAATTTTATTGATGACAAATCAATCGAGTATAATAAGATATTTTTATATTCCCCTGTTTCCATTGCCAACTAAAACAACAAAAATTTACCCTCGGGGAGCACAATAACAAATTTGTATTCACTATGATCAGCATCTTACACACCAACTCTATCTATATCCGCATCTTAAACTTTCTACAACGCTTCTATTATGGCAGAATCTAGAGGACATGTATCTCCGTGTATATTTTCACCACTGAATTGCGATCATTTCGACCAAAACCTGAACAGCTAAGAAGCTAAATAAACCTCTCTCTCTCTCCACAAAACTATCACAAATAAAGACGAAATTTAAGTTAAAAATAAAAAATTATAAACAAACGCTAAAAAATGTATATAGAAAAAACCTAACCATCAGGTTGATCGTTTTCAGAGAACTCCTTTTCAAGCACGCGGTCAAACATCTTGGCAATACCGCCTTCTCCAGTAGCAGGTGGCGAAGCATCATGAGAAAGAACTGAAACGAAAAACGAAAAAGAATCTAGCCAGTGTTGTAACATAAAACGAAAAAGGACACAACAAACATGTACCTCACGAAGTAAATATCTTGAGAGGAGAAGGTTGCTTTGACTTCCTTCTTGTTTGCCAATTGCGCCATAAACCGCCTTTATAAAAACAAAGAAAAACTTATCATTAACTATCGATAAAAGCACATTTAATTCATTCCAGTTTAGAAAGAAATACAAAACTTAATACATTGTTCACTCCTAACCATGTAATTGGTCAATGAACCGGAACATTAGTTAGATTTCTATCATTAACTCCATTAATATACACAATTGGCAATGAGTAGAGTAGTTCTAGGATAATACAATTTAATATAGGATGATGCAAGGCTTTAAACGCCCAGCGTGGGAATCTACATCTCATCACGAAGAGACTAATTGTAATTGTAATATATTATACACCTTATAAATATCTACTGATCTTTTATGAGGTTAAAGAATCAATACCTTGATCACCTATCTTATCGACCCTCTTACCGATCAATCTTGATCACCAAGTCCTTAATTGATGATATTAAGAATTTGAGTGGAGGCACAACTTGAACTGGAACACAATGTGGGCGTACATGAAGGCCCTTTATTGCCGCTTTCTTCCTAACCTCTGTTGTCGCACATGCGGCCCGTTCATCGACACCCCTACCTCGATTCAGGTTTTCCCCCCATTATTGATGTACCAAAGGGTTTGTTGGTCGTTAATCCAAAGCATTTTCAGACCCTCCGGTTGCACCCGGCTTGGAAAGCTTGAATCAGCTCGGATCGGCCCTGCTATCCAAACACATTTCTTCAATACCTGCATATATTTTAAAAATTTTCATATGAAGCTATCTTATCAAGATAATAATAATCGCAAAACCTTCAATATATCAAAAGACTTTTAAATAAAGCAACATTGGCTTCTTGCCCTTTTTGCTTATGTGTAGTTGCCTATATAAGTTAAAACCACCAAGTGAGGGGTGAAACAAACATCTTTTTGTGAATTGACAAACTCCAATATAGCACTTAAAGGTAACACTTGTAACTTTAAGACGCCCTTTGACTTTGAAGATCGCGACATCTTAAATGTCTTTATCCAGTTCTGAGAATCCCGCGTCCTTGAACCTCTTCACCAAGCTGTTTCACAAGTATATCGTATGTCTTCTTTTTGTGCTACAAACAAAAAACTCCGTATGATTTTACAAGCATTCAATTTCCTGGGCAGACTACCCTATACATAAAACAATCCTTACAAAGACTTACATGGAGAGAAAGTTTGAAAGCCCCATACAATTGAATGCAATGGCCAGAGCATGATAGCATGCAGCAGTCTGAATATGCTCCTCACCAAGAAGGTGCTCATTCTTTTTTAAGGGTTCTTGCAAATAACGAAGAGCTGTATTCATCTTCCAATGTCCTGGTACATCATAGCTACATTTATGAAAGTTGAAGCCACGTCAAGATGATCGGGACCACATGATAAACTTAGTAGGAGCAATGTCCAGGACATATGCCGTAGAGCGAGCTCTGTTTGGTTCAGACCATGATAGAAGAGAGCCATATTGCCATAGTTGTAACAATGAAAGACACACATACACAAACCAACAATAATCTTATCGAAAGCTAGTATACAATGTTAAATAAGGAATCGGAAAGCTCTTTGTGTGTTGCTTTATGGAGGAGTTTTCCCTTCTACAACTATAATTATGAGGGTATTGACAGATTAATTGGTACCTGTGAGCAGTCCGAGGTAGCGCTCATTTATGATAAGTTCTTTGTGCTGCTACAGTATTGCTCCTGCCATGTCTCCACCATTGCAAGGTACCTAATGATAGAAAAATTACAGTATCAACACCATGCACATAAAAAAAATTACAGACACTATAAATATCATATCTACTCACTACATTATGTTCTTAGTTCAAAAACCCGTCAATGCAAGAGTCGAATAGAAAAGGTAATAAATGGGCAGTCTCTTGCATTGACGATGAGACCTTAGTTTTCAAAGAAAATTCAGAAAAAAATTTATGGTACCACTAAGATAGTTGGTAAGGAAGAACAATAGATGTCTCATCCACCCAACAGATATGTATCACGAAAAAGAAACCAAAGGGGGTATATAAGAAGGAGAAAAGTCAATATATAAATGGTAATTACAAGCAAAGCAATTTGCAACCTCTCGATGCATGGGACCAATAACTGCGCTACACAGCGGTCAAAGCGAAAATGAGAAGTTAAATTATTTTATTGGTAGCACTAAAGCGTGATGCTTAATATAAAAAGGAAAAAAGAAAATGGCAACCATGAAATGTGGGTATATGGAAAGAGCATACTTGCTGAAGCATGGAAAATGCTTTGAAAACAAAGTGTAAGCCTTATTAAGCATTCCCTTAAACAATTCCCAAAGCAGAACATAGTATCCACTACCAATTACTACACAAAACAAAAAGAAAATCTCTACGGAAATGAATCGCTATGTCAGAGAGGATGAAACACAAAAAAAAAAAAAATACCTCTACCAACCGAACTTTCCCAGTTTCCACAAGATCCCTAGCTTCTGAACATACAGGCACTGAATGCTTCACCACAGGTTGGAGATCAAATATATCCGAAGTTTGGAATGGTGTCTTTGCATCTAAATCATATTTGTGTGTCAGAACTTGTAACACCCTATTTGTTAAGATATGAGCAGCCCACGCTTAGCATATAAACAGTAAAAGCATTTCAAAACTAATACATCTGTGCATCTATGCTAAGAAATCTCATACTGGGACAAAGCAGATATAAGAAGTTAAGCGATTTACCTCAAAACTATAATGCACAACAACTTGTTGAGGCGGTCGCTTTAATCCAAAATATCTCAACATCATATGTTGAAAGGCCAAAAATTCAATAAAAATAGAAAAATTTTTACTTGCAGAGAAAAAACCATACCTTTGCATTTGAAATGAGAAGTTCCAAATTGCACTTTGATGAGACAGTGATTACACGGCATAAAAATATTAACAAGATGGACAAATATGAAATCCCGGACTTTGCATTTATACCTTAAAACTTAAATTAAACATAGATGGTAGAGAGTTATATACCCGCCCGGGGGTGGGCAACTTCCAGCATATCTATTAGCCAATTTAGCTAATTTATGAGCGTTATAATTACATTTATCTGGAATCCAAAAAAAAACTTAAAACCGACTGTAAAGTCACTTGAAAAATACTCTTTAAAACCTTTTTGAATCTTATTAAGGTGATCTTCTCATCTCCATATCAGCTGTTGTCCAATAAGGCAAAAGCCTTCATGAGTTGTTGGATGTCACTTATTACCCTTGTATTGGATGTCTATAATTTGTATGCTAACACTGCCGCTAATTCTTCTCCTTTACACTCTGCTTGCATAGCATTTTGACACGAACCTTGTTGTAAATTGCATCTAGAAGTCATCCACAATGTCTTTTACATAAGGTTGTCGATGCTCGCTATTTGTACCCCCTATCATAAGATTAATGCCAAATTCAAAAGAATACTCACTTGAGACACTCAAAGGTTAATATCTTATATATGCAAAGTTTGGGAATTTATAAGCAAGTTTTTCACTTATCATTGCTTTCTGTTCCATGATGGTGGGTGTAGATAATTCCAATTTTGGGTTAGGTACGGTAGCAAGTTAGATTTTCTCATACAGGTGAGAGGAGGTCTATGTTAAAAGCTTGTAGAAAAATGTAAATCAAGATCAGTTAAAGGGAACTGAAAACGACGTATACAAAAGCCATTGAGATTTGATAGTCACTAAAGAAGTCATAAGAAATACTAAATATCACATATATATACTGGATCACGGATGCAAAAGAACAAAAGAGTAATATCATATACATATTGTGCTACCACAACTTTCAATGTTTCATAGATTATCGAGGGCAAGACTCTCTCATTGTATTTCTCTCCTAAAGTCTTGTGAATGGTAGGCAAATAAGATGGAGGAAATAAAGACACCTTTAACCACCAGAATAGAAAAATAAATTTTACCTAGTCGAAATCTTCTTACATCTCAACAAAGTCAATATATTGATGCCAAATTTCTATCTGAGTGACATCAAATGGCTTTACATGGAAATACGGCCTCCTTAAGCGAGTCTGAAACAAACATATCTTTGCATCCAAATCACTTGCATTATGAAAGAACAAGTATCCAGTAGATAAATATTTTTGCAATGCACTGTGGCTACGCAACCTAATTGGGGGATCAAGGAGGCACTTAATTACAAAAGAGATATTAATGTGAGGGGGAAAAGAGTCAAAAGACTAAGGAGTTTAGATGTTTGAAGCAAAATCATTCATCTTGTTCAGATTTCAAGAGAAGAGAAGTCAAGAGGGGCTATTACGATCGGTTTGTCAATTACATCTCAAGTCAAAAAGTTTACCTTGTTGGGAGAGATGGAGTAATGGAGGCGGCATAAAAATCAAAGAAGTGGGTTGGAGGAAAGAGATGCAATCATGGCGTCTTTATGCGCAATGAAATGGATATTCATCGCGATTGATGGAGAGACAAAAATAAAGCATCAAAAATTCAAAAGGATTTTTTTTTTTTTTCTTATTTTTTTTTTCAAATTTCTTAACCATAAAATTCTGCTACAGTTTCTTTTTTAATTGAATTATGCTACTGTTTCAAATATCAATTTCTAACAAAAGCTAGTTCTCCCATAATCTAGATACCACGACAATTAGTAACCTAATTTTTGAGAAAAAAAACCAAATATAGTCTTCACGATAAGAGAATATTTGCAAACAATATGCCATGGATAATCATAGAATCAAAATTTACACCGCCAAAGCTGTTCTTTGTTCACACAGTTGCAAACTTTTCCGTTCCAAGATTTTCTCCATGACAAAGCACTAATAGGCTTCATAGGCTCTTGTTGCTCGAAAAAACCTTCATCGGTGTATTTGATGCAACAAAAGACCCTTAGGGAGTTCAAAGCTAGCAAACTTTATAGGCGAAATTTTCTGCCCGAGGAGAACACCTTAAATGAGCTTTGGGCCTTAATGGCGGTGATTGTAAGACTTCGCCTCGATAACTTAACAACATCGGTTGCAATTCAAATATATCGGCAAAAGCATTTGTCAGCGGTTCGGCTAACCAAAGAAATTCCATTTGGGTCACCGCCCCATTCTTCAAATATGATTAAAATGTTACCGCTTGGATTCAGCCATGAGGGGGGACATGATCACTGCATCGAACATAAAAGATTGATTAGGTAACATTGATTAACATAAACTATGTAATTAGGAAAGGTCACCTTTGCCTCACCATCTCTGGGAGGAGGCTGGAGAGATTCTTAAACAATGGTTACATGCTCAAAAGGAGAAAAAGATTTTAACTTTTGAAAAAATCAAATGGCAACAGAGTGACTCTTTTTCAATAATCAAATCGCCCATTATTTGAGAGAGAGAGGGGCGCATATGAAGAAGAGAATGGCTGGAATTTGTTGCAATGAGAGAACTCAATTTGAAGAGAGGGGGAGAGAGAATGATGGCTCTGTTTAATTTTTGTTGCAAAACTTATTTTTCTGTACTGTTTGCAAAAGAAGGGAAACGTAAGGGTGGAGATTGGGAGGGGAGACGTAGAGGTGTATTTATTGCATTACTAATTAAATGTCATTTATTGTAAATTTATGGTAAGCGTACAATTCAAAATGGGCGTGGAATTGGTTTTTTAATATACCACCACATAAAAAGACTGATTGGTCCTATTCAAAGGTGTTAAGCAATATTTTAATTTAAGGACAATATCGGTATTGAGAATTTATAAAGACATAAAAAGACCAAATAGTCCTCATTAATAAATATTTAGGCATTTGATTTTATTATTTATCAAGGGTATTATGCGTTAGAAAAAAACCCGGATGAATTTAAGAGGCCACAATCATTATAGGTTATACTACTAGTAGAGATTAAGGCTTTGAATTTTGCACCTGTTGTGGCTTTGAATTTTGCAATTCCTATTAATGATAACGTTTTCTTCAAATGGGTACTGATATAATATGGTGTAGTCAACTACCATGAACTTTCTCAGCTTGAAATTTCTTAAGAGAATACATTTTGGTAGTGGATTGGAAACAACAATTTTTTCATTTTTATTTGTTATTGAAAGAGGGTTCCCAGTAACACTGTACACATTACACCGCTACAATTAGGAAATAAAAACAGGAGAAAAGCTTCGGTCCTCAGCGCTTAGAATTGAGCTGCGTCCAAAACATTTCGACACCACACATTTATTGTCCACATCAGTAATTCCACACATCAGTAATCATCAACAAAAAAAAAAAAAAAAAAAAAAAAACATATGGAGGTGCTTTGGACGCGCCTCGGTCCTAAGCTGAGGACCGAACTCTTTTTCTAAAAAAAACAGCTGCAAGTCTGCAACTAATCTTAATGTGAGCTCCATTCGCTCCAATTTGCTTCACTTCCTACACGTGGCATACTGTTTATCCTCGAATAAGTATCAACTTTAAAATTGGCCCCACACATCACTCCCTCGCTGTCTACTCGTGGCATCGGTTTCATCTTGTTGATCGGATGTTCATAGCTCATCAACCCACCTTCGCTGTGAAACATGCACCCTGCAGGAGAAAATTACAACTCATAAATATATCAAAATACAGTCCTATTATCGTAGCATTTGATCAATGCACCAAAAGGACATCTTATTTTACTCTTATTATCGTAACCATTTGATCAATGATTAAGTTTTCTATATCAGCAATTAGGTCCATGATCATGTGTAGCTAGGCTCACCATTCATGGGCTTTCCCATGGGCCACTACTTGTTTTAACTTTCAAGAGGTCCAATAATTAACATTTGAATACCAGTTATCGAGAAAAAAAAACATACCAGTTGGAAAGGGTGCAAATGATTTTGCACAGCTTCTTTTAACAACCTCAATATCATCCGAAATTACAACCGAGCCATCCGCAGCAATACCCCAGAACAATTTAATCCTTTCATCCGAACACTGCCACAACAAAAACATAAAACTAAAACTTTTGACAACAATACTGAATAATTAACGTCCATAAAAATTTGTAGTGAAAGTAAAGTATGTACCAGAGCAGTAAAGAGAGTTTTGGCCTTCTGATCATAGATGACAAATGCAAAACTACCATCAAGATCTTTCACCACTTGATCAGCTGGGTATGGGCCTCGGTCACGGAGGGTTCGATATGCTTCAATAGCGAACATGGCCTCATTGGTTCCTTTAGAAAGCCCATATTGCTTAGAAAGGACACACAGGTTGTCCAAAGTGCCCAAGAAGATGCAGTATAAGTCATCCAGTCCACAGAACAACCTACCATAGACCACCAAAAAAGAAGAGGTTGAATTATACTGGAACATCTAAGCATAAATTTAAGGGATCCCAAATTTAAGTAGACTATGGCACTAGGACCACACTAGGACCACACACTTTTTTTTCTGGCAATATATAATAACTATGTAGAGTTATAACTTATAAGATCAAAATTAGAGGTACCTTTTGTTAACTGAGTAAGGTAGATCTGGATTTTCATAAGCAAGAATAGCTGATTTCCCAAAGCTCATTGAAAAAGCATTGTTTTGATGAGATGAGAGAAAATCTTTAAGAATATCCTCAGGGAACTTAGGCTTCTTAGACCCCTTTGATGAAGCAGGACTGCTTAACTCCTGTGGAGGGTGAGCAACTGTTTTTTCAAATATAGCCAACATTCTTTTTTCTTCTTTCTTGTAATCACTTAAATATATATCAAGAGAAATACACAATGATATGAAGGATGGAGTTATGTGTAGGAGGAGTATATTTATATGTGAGTTTTTGTCACAAGGTGGCAACATTATCCACTTCGATTTTTAAAATGAAAGATAAGTTTACTCGACTACCAAGGTTACTCTCGCTCTCAGTGATTGATTCCAGTTCTTTTTTTCTTTCTTTTCCTTTTCATATGTTAATTGGGTGGTTACGATTCCACGCATGCATGACTCATCACTCAAGTCTTAAAACATGAAAGGACCCACAACTATGTTGTCATCTTATTCGATGATATAAAGTGTGGACCCCAGATAAATGTGAGTGGTCGATGCTCATCATAGTCAAAATTCCTTCTGAATTTAGATAGATATTTTTTGGTAATTTGGAAATTTCTTTAGAATTGAGATAGTTATACCGACCTAATTATCGAAAAAAAAGACTGTTACCGACCTTGTCAAATTTTCAAGTAGTGAAATGGTGTAGTTAACGAACAAGGCAAGTTTGATCACGTATTACTCCCTGTGGGCACAACCTATTTTGTGTTGGGCAGCCCAAAAAATAATAATAATAATAATAATACAGGTTTGTCATTATCCTAAAAATCATATTTTGTGTTGGGCAGATCCCAAAACTACATCAAATAACCTATTGCAACCTTTTCTAGCCATTCGCCCATTGGGATATCGGTATCGTAATACTTTACGAAATGGGAACTCCAAAAGCACGAGACTTCTGAAAGTGCATGAATAATATGGGATTAACCAACGGAAGACTGACAAAGCGATGATATGCAGTGTCCTGCAACTGGATGTATTAATTCAACGCACCAGTATATAAATTCCTGCAATATGATTAACTCATCAAAGAGGACCTTTGCATCTTCCGTGAAATCCATAAAGGGGAGCTCTCGTGCGAAGCTATCAATCATACTTTCATTGTCCTGGTGCCGATGAGGGGGTAGCCAGAGTGGAGGATTTTCGTTCTATCAGCCTCTTTAACGGAGTCTACAAGATTCTATCAAAAGTTCTTGCATGTAGGCTAGGTTCGATAGCTTACTTGCTGGTTGGGACCGAACAATCGGCCTTTGTTAAAGGTCGCAACATTGGGGATGACTTTCTTCCTGCTACAGGCTTCGTTTCCTAAACATCATAGAGGGCATGTCGAAAGAGATTGAGAAATTGTATTCCAGCACCACAATTGATTGATTAATGGTATTCCTTTTTTTTTCTTTCAATCACAAAGAAGAAGCTACAAGTCCTTACTAAACTCACAGCGCTAGAAGGAATCCTTCAACATGAGCGAAGAAGGAAACCAAATAGAAGGCCGGGTTCTTAGACTGGAGTACGAGCAAAATTTGAAATACTTGGTAAAATGCGAGCCCTATACTTCAAAAATGAAGAACTTGGCAATAATATTTGTACTTTGCTGACATTATGTTATGTTTATAAACTTTAGCTATCACCTATCTGTGAAGCCTTTTTAATTACTTTTTTTTTGGTTTTTGGTTTTGGTAGGTTTTTTGTGAATTCGACGAAGGGTGGTAACTGGTTATTTCGGGTTCGTTTTTGTTCGGGTTTGGTCACGGGCAAAATTCTCTGTTGCGCCCAACATAAATTGGGTCGGGATCTGCCCAACCCGGTCTGTCAATAATAGGACCCTTAAAATTATCTTTTATATGCTTCAAAATTACAATCTTTGAATTGTAGCTTGTAAGGGCATTCCCAATGGGCAGGTGGATATGGTGGGAATGTGACTTTATTAACTTCTTTTTATGGTTCAAAACCTTTGCCCAATGTAAAAGTGAATATGGTGGTGACTATTTTCTCAAGTCAAAACGAGGGTGAAATTTTCAACCGAGATAGTGGCTGAGTTGTGAATTTCGGACGGGATGTTGGATTCCGTCTTGTGTGTTTTTTTAAAAAATGCAATTTTAAAAAAATGTGTTTTTTTTTGGACGGAATGTTTATGGGTCTCACTGTTTTTTCGATTTTTTTTCGTTTTTTTTAAAACTTCAGACGGGATGTTTCATTCGTCCGGCGCATTTTTTCGACATCCGAGATTAATATTTACCTTTGCATTGGACAACCTCATCTTGTTTTTTACCAAAACAGTGGAAAATAAGAGAAATACTACCTACATGGAGGTGAATAATATTGATATGCATTGTGAATGCTCTAAATATCACGATTTATCATTAAAGTCTAGCAGAACTCGTGGTGAACATACATCACAACGAATAATATCATCAATGCAAATTAGACTATTAGCATGATTGTTTTGACTTTTTGAATAATAAATCTTGATGCAAGGGATGATATGATTGAGTATGTAAGATACCATTGCAGATGTTTGCTGCATAGTAACATAACCTTTATTTGATACAGCACACTTTGTCTTCAATTTTACAGTTCTGTTTTTGGCAAATTGGATAAGATATGGGAGTGCTGACGTCTATCTTGTTGTGAACAAATCTGGTAAATAGTGACGAAGATTCCGTGGACTGTTTGCCACGTTTGATTCCTGACAATATTTTCTTCACGTGAATTCGTAAGAAGATAACTATCTTTACACCCTCATTCCCTCCGTCCGTGACACGTTGTTGTTTGTGGAGATTGGTGGAAAGTTTAGCTTCAGCCACCCAGTGACGTCCACAATCACCAATCCATCTCAATTTTCTTGCCGTCAGGATTCACCTAACAAAATATTTGTAGAAAATAACAACTAATTAATTAGACAAAACACAAAATTTATAGTGGTTCGGCACTATTGTGGCAACCTACGTCACGAAAAAGAAAGAGGTTTTATTATTTGGTTAGATGATTAGGGTTTTGCAGTGCTGGCCCTGAGGCAAAGCCACACAAACAAGTGCTTTGGGCCCCATTATTTTGGCAAATTAAGGGGCCACCAGTCCACCACTAGAGTCAACTGAAATAGTTTAACACACCTTGCAATATACACTTACTAATAAAAATAATATAATTATAGGCTTAATTGTAGATTATATATGGCTAATGAAATTATTAAATCTACTTGCTATTTCATAGATTACGAAGTCAAAAGATGCATAAAATCTTATTTGTTACATAAAACAAAAAAGAATTCGACTAAAAAGAAGAGATAACAAATAATAACGCTAGGCAAAAAATACATCGATTTTTGTTTTTGACATGTGAATTTACACATATAGGGCCACATTTTAAGAGTTGGCTTCGGGCCACTAGAAACTCAAGGCCGGCACTAGGGTTCTGATACAAAAACTTATATAGGCACACTCGTCTGTAGTAGTTTCTAAAAAGTGTAGTCTGCACTTATAGAAACAAATCTATCGAACTTCGAACTTTGTTGTGAACCGACTAGGGGCGCACGCCCCTTCATCATGTGCAATTGAAGGGCACACGCCCTGTCTCTTTCTTCTCCCACACTCCCCTTCAAATTGGTGCGAAGATATCCAACAAGCCCAACTTGGAGAGTATATCATGGAACTTGGAAGCTGAAAGTCCCTTGGTAAAAATGTCTGCAAGCTGCTGGTCACTGCGAGCAAAGGAGGTAGCAACAATGTTGGACTGTACTTTTTCACGCACAAAATGACAGTCAACTTCAATATACTTAGTTCTCTCATGGAACACCGGATTTGCAGCAATGTGCATAGCAGCTTGATTATCACAGTAAAGTGTAGTTGACAGATGCAAACCAAAACATAAATCCTTCAGAAGGGCACAACCATATAATTTCACTAGTGGTGGAAGCCATAGCCTTATACTCAGCTTCAACACTAGAATGAGCCACCACATTCTGTTTCTTGCTCTTCCAAGTGACCAAATTATCTCCCACAAAGGTACAATAACCAGAAGTAGACCGCCGATCAACTGGACATCTTGCCCAATCAGCATCTATATAGGCAGTAATAGATGTATGCCCATTTTTCCACATCCAAATATCTCTGTCTGGCGACCATTTCAGATATTGCAGTATTCTAGAAACTGCATTCATATGTTGAGTCCTTGGAGCATGCATAAAGTGACTAACCAAGCTCACTACATAAGAAATATCTGGTCGGGTAATAGTTAAATATATTAGTTTACCAACTAATCGCTGATATTGACCAATGTCAGTAAGAAGATCACCGGTGTTGTCCAACTTGGCTCCACTATCAGTTGGAGAATCAGATGGCTTTACCCCCATTTTTCCTACTTCACGCAAAAGATCTAACACATACTTTCTTTGATTAAGAAATATGCCCCTTTTTGAATAGGCAATTTCGATCCTAAGAAAGTACTTAATAATACCTATATCCTTGATGGCGAATTTCTTGTGCAGTAGATCCTTGAGCTTAGAGATTTTGATATGGTCATTATTTGTGATAACTATCTCATCAACATAAATAAGAATAACAATCAAGCCTGACTTGCTAGACTTAAAAAATAATGAAGGATCAATATCACTCTGCTTAAGACCGATCATGACTAGAACAGAACTAAGCTTGGCATACCATGCTCGTGGAGATTGTTTAAGTCCATAGATAGCCTTTTTTAACTTGCATACTAATCCAACCTTAGCCTCCTTCGGATGTCCAGGTGGGATGATCATATACACTTCTTCTTTAAGATCACCGTGTAAAAATGTATTTTTAACATCCATCTGAAATAATTTCCAGTCTTGATTTACAGCTAGAGATACAAGAACTCTAAACGTGTTCATTTTTGCAACTGGTGCAAAACTCTCCTTGTAGTCCTGACCATATGTTTGGATGAATCCCCTTACAACGAGTCGAGCTTTAGGCCTCTCTAAAGAACCATCACTGTTGAACTTGTTTCTGAACACCCAACGACAATCAACTGTTTTCTTTCCGTAAGGTAGCATAACAATCTCCTAAGTTTCATTCTCATCTAGAGCACGAAGTTCTTATTGCATTGCCTTTCTCCATACTGGACGAGAATTAACTTCTCTAACGTTCTTTGGTTCTTGCACATCATCGACTGCACTTAAGAAAGCATGATGAGATGAAGTGATATTAGCATACGTTATATACTCCTATAAAGGATATGAAACGTCATGTAATGAATAAAAATTCTTATGAATCACTAGAGGATGCCGTTCTCTATCAGATTTATAGTAATCCTTGAGAGTTATTGGAGGTCGTCTCTCTCGTTCAGATTGTCGAGGAACTGGAGGAGCTTGAAAATCAGGTGGAGGGTGCACGCGCGTTTCAGTATAAATAGGTCCAACTGTAATAGGCCCAACAAGAGAATCAGAATCAAGAACGTCTGTAGTGAGGGGGAGCACTCCCCTTAGTTGTTCGTTTGGTGAGGGCACACGCGCCTCTGTCTGTGCAATGTCTTTAGTACAAGTGCTAATAACTTTTGCAGTAGGTTCAATAACTTCTGCGGCAGGAACCATACCTTCACCAACTGCTGGGAGAGCTGCCAAATCTGCTAAACACTCCCCCTAGGACCGATTCCTAGGCACAGCTAGAGCTTGAAAGAAAGCTTTAGATTCTACAAATCGTACATCACGAGAGACAACCAGTTTTTTTGTTGCCAAATTGTAACATATGTAAACTTTCTGTGTGGTAGAATAAAAAAAAAAATACATCGAGTAGCCCGAGCATCAAATTTATCTTGATGAATAGCTTGTTGATGTACATAACAAACACACCCGAAAACTCGCAGATGAGAGAGATCCAGCGGCCTAGATTTGAGCACTTCCAATGGTGACTTAAAACTAAGAACCCGACTGGGAAGACGATTAATCAGATATGTAGCAGTTAATTAGATGCCATAAGACTAGTATGGCTTAGGAACATTCATGCCCAACATAAGAGCACGAGTAGTCTCTAGAAGATGTCTGTTTTTCCTTTCAGCCACACCATTCTGCTGAGGTGTGGCAACACAGCTAGTTTGATGAATTATCCCCTGGCTACGAAGGTACTCAGGTAACAGGCCTTTGGAAAAATCAGTGTCATTGTCAGATCTAAACATCTTGATTTTAGCACCAAACTAATTAGTAACAATATTATGAAAATCTTTGAAAATAGTCACAACCTCAGTCTTCGATTTCAATAAATATAACCATGTAGCATGCGATTTATCATCAATAAACAACACAAAATACTTATAACCATTATACGAATTAATAGGAGTAGGTCCCCATAAATCAGAGTGGATTAACTCAAACAAATGATTAGACATAGTATGTGAGTTTGGAAAAGGTAAACGAGTCTATTTAGAAAATTGACAAACATCACAAACATCATCAGAGTTTATAGAAACAATGGAAACAAATTTGACAGGACATGACTCGATGGATGCCCAAGTCTTTTATGTAAAATGTGTCTTCTCAACTAAGCCACTAGCTTGACACGCCTTCTTATGAGACTTTAACAAATAGAGCCCATTGGAATAAATTCCTTCACCAATCGTTCTTTTAGAATTTCGATCCTGAAAAATGAAATAGTTAGGAGAAAAAATGACATCACAATTTAAGGAATTTGTAATTTTTCTAATAGATAGAAGTTGAACTGGGAAGGCAGGAATAACAAGAGCGTCACTACTGGGACTTTGAGTAAAAAAATCCACTTGACCACTACCTAGAATGGGAACAGTGGATCCATTGGCCATATAGATATTATATTTTTCAGTCTTGGACACAAAATTATAGACAGCGGAAGGGCAATTAGCCGTATGATCAGTAGTCCCTGAATCAATTATTCAGGAATTACTATTTTCTGGCATAGTGAAATAGGCATGTAAATTACCTGACACATGAGTTGAGGTATACTGACCTTTGCTAGATGGTATGGACTTAGTGAGTTGTTAGAGAATTTGACTCAACTGATGACTAATATCTGAGTTGGAAATTGATGTCTCGGCCACTGCAGCATGATCTTTCTTGGATAGTTCTTGATCAGCTCCCAAATGTGTATTTTATTACCATTATATTGCTGCATTATAGTCCTTTTTACGCTTAATGAAAAGACAACTCATAACTTTCACTGCCTTTTTCATGTTAAGGAGTATTTCAGACCACTTATCATAAAAGCTGCGTCTTAGCACCAAAAGGAGCCTTAATCACTCTTATTATGAAGATCAATAGCTGTTGTGGAAAAGTGCTGAAAAAGTTAAAGTCAACGGTCAAAGTCAACAGTTAAAAGACTCAAATCAAAAGACCAAAGATGGATGCCCTTATTTCAAATTATGAAGACTTATCCCTAACCCTATCTTAGTCAATAAGGCACCAAAAAGCAAAAACAAAAACAAAAGTGAAAGGGATGAGGTGTTTTGTTTAAAATGGATGAGGGCAAATTTGTAAATGACAAAAGTTGGGGTATATAAACAAAAAGCAAAGGAGAGAGAACTGATCCATTGTCTTAGGATCCAAACCATTTGGTTTGTTTATTTTCTTGTCTTGTTTTTCAATTTATGTTTTTAATTTCTTATTATTTCAATCAACTTGTTATTTCATTTATTTTATTTCAATCAACTTGTTACTTGTTCTTTGTTTCAATCTTCATCTTGTTCTTGTTTGCTTGTTTCATTTCAATATTTTAATCAATCTTCCTTTCATGTTTTCAAGTCATTTTAATAAAAAATCAAAGCTTTCAAGTTCATTAGCTTAGAACTAACCATTCTAATATTCAATAGTCTACCTTTCTTCTTCTATCTCCCTCACTCAAACTCTAAATAATTTAGGATGAACCTCAACTTCTAAACTCTTTTGAAGTATACTCACTACAATATTAAAGCTTCAAATGGCACCGCCGTCATGGATTAAAGGAGTGAGAGTGATTGGTTGAGAATCTAAGAAGGGAGCATCATTCTCACCTCTCCATTTCTATTTCTATTTTTATTTTTCATCATTTTATTTTTATTATTTATCTATACTGAGATACTTTTTTGCAAATCAGGTTGCAGGACAACAAAGGTGGAGAGGAGCTGATCAAACAGGCGAAAGACGACTATCGTCCACCGGCGCCAGAGGGCGACCATGCGGGCGGCGCGCACGCGACCGTTGGGTCACCTCCACAGAAGTGCGTGAGATTTTTTTGAGGTCCAGTTCATTTGTGACACATAGTTATACTCCAAGCCCGGATTTTGTAATAGAGTATGTAGGAGAAAATAGTGGAACTTGTTTGTAATAATTAGTGAAAAAAAAAAAAAAAAAAAAAAAAAAAACTTGGTTTTTGATTGATTTCTTATGATGAACAGGAGTTAAACTTGGTTTAAGTTTAATACATACCAAGGGATTAGAGTTTTAATTGCCTTGGGAAGTTCAAGTGTGTGAGGCAAGTTGTGGATCATAGCTCACACACTTTGAATCAACTTGGTAATCAACACTCTAAGTTCAATTGACTCTAGTTAATCTAGGAGATTAATATAAAACTAGTTAATTAGATTAGTATAATCTTTGTTTAGTTTTAAGTTTGAGCCCTTGAAGGCAAAGTTGTATAAATTGTCAAAAACCCAACTTGTGGGCTTTTTAAGTAGGCCTTTATTTGTAACTTAAAATAGAGTATAACTCGAAAGGTTGAGCTTGATTCTCAAATCAAGTGCCAACTGACGTCACCTTCTCCTCAAGCAGCGTGTAAGCACAGCTTGAGATGTAAATTCTAAACCTCCTCGAAGCCCAAGTAAGAGGATACTTGTGTGTTCAAGCATGCTTACGTGATTGTTTGAAATTTACTTTTCACACTGCAATTTACATTTGCGCATAAGGCTGAACCCGAGCCATAACAACCATTGAGAAGTCATTACCCAATGTAGGTAAATTGGACATTGCTTGATTCTTGAAAGCACTATACCAAAAAAATTAATTAAAATCAATCAACTAGTGCCCAAGTAGTCACGCTCCTCCAAAAAAGGACAAAAATATAGCCACGAGGATTTAGAGTAATCAGTTACCAGATTCCGGTGAACCAACTACCTTCCTCACTCCCCTCCCCTATATTCATCGTGAGTGAGATTCTTGGTAGCACACCACTTGGTGAAGTGAGTGCCTACTCTTCTGAGATGTGTAGTAGAGCCATCCTAATTACGCGCCCAACTGTTCCTCTGAACAAGGCATAGTAAAATATAGACCAAAAGCAAAGTTTTCAAAACTCCATACTTGCAAAAGCGAATTTCGATTGCTTGAGCATACATTGCACCGGTTGCACATGTTAGGATAGTTTTGGAGTCTTGCTAAAAGTGTATGATATTGCGTTCAGGCGCTTCTAGTAATAGCAAGAATAAAACTTACTCACGTAGGAGAGTTCGTCGACCTAGACAATCTCCTGTTTCTAGTCCTCCATCTCTTAAGATGGCTGATGAAGTAGTGCAAGCTAAAGAGCCTCTCTCCAAATTCTACACACCGTTGTAAGATGGACCTCCATCTTGTATATGACTCACACTGCTTATGAGCGATTTTAGGATTCCATCGAACATGTTCAATTTTCTACCCATCTTCCATGGGTTAGAACACTAGTTACCGTATGAGCATTTACGCCAGATACATGAAGTGTGTAATACCGTACCTTTCATCATTCGGGCGTCACCAACGATTAAGTTAAGCTACAAGTGTTTCCTTTCACTCTAGCTGGCAAGAGTCACGCCTGGCTTCTCTCACAGAAGGCCGACTCTTTCGATGAAGAAGTACTTTCTGCTGAAGAAAATAGAAGAGCACTACAAGAAAATTGAGCATTGGCTCACAGAGACAATAAAGCTTTAGCCACGGACAATAGCTGTGGGTGGGCTACAACGGTTCTTCACCGTGGGAAAATCTTTTACTGGCCGTGGCAAAGTTCATGTATAGTTTAAGTTTTGGCAGATGTTTGGCCACGGTCGTGTCCTTTTCTCTGTACACCGTCAGATTAGAACTTGTATTCTAATTTCCATTGATTTAGTAAGGGGAGCACAACCTAAAAGATTTAGAGACTGAAATAACTCCTGACGGTTGAAGGAACGAACTCGTTGCCTCTGGTTCACCACTCTCTTCACTCCTCTAAGAACTCATCTTCTCTTTCTTTGTTCTCACAAAGGAGGACCAATTTATTCTCAATGAAAGAACCACCGCACCAGTGTTGATTGACACTCGTTCATTTGATCAACAAGTATTTTCTTCTTCTCAAGTTTTACTTCGCATTATCAAATACTTTATTTTTTCTTGTTTTATGTTTAAAGGTGCTACCTTTGTTCCCCCACCAACCTGATTTATGCATTCAATTTTTTATAGGTCTGGGGTTAGGGATTTTTGTGTTTTATAAAGGTTGTTGTTTTTTGTTTACATGTATTGACTTGATAGGATAGGGAGCACTTTGGATGTGAAATTATGCAGCAAATTTAGTAGCACAAGCTCAAACTTGTGTTAGAACTCGATGAAGCTTTGATTTGTATCATGAGACTCCAACTCTTTCTAATCGTTCTTTAGTAAAATGTCCCCGACCACTATAATTCTTCTTCGGATTTGGACGGTTAAGATATCCAAAAGCAAAATAACTCATGCCCATATGCTTCCTTGAAATAGGACGATTAAGATAACCTCATGCTCAATATTGTTCAAAGTTCAAACAAATAGCATATTAATTAATTGAGACTAACTAACTACATTTTTCTTGGGTGCCAACTGGAAGCGAATTCGTTGAAGATGGTTCATATCTAGTAAGCTCATTTTATTTTATATTTTATTTTAATATATTTGATTGTTGATTGGGGCTTGTTTTTAATTACAGAGTTTTGAAAGTGAGACTAGGCAATTGAAATTGCTTAATCAGGTACTTTATGATTCATCATTGCTACTATTGTCAGATCTTGTTTTGATTTACTTTTTTATTGATAGGAAGCGGTAAATACACTGAAAGAACCTTTATGATTCATCATTACAAAACATGCTTGCAATGTTTCGTAAGTCAAAAAAAAAAAAAAAAAGACTAGCAAGTCTTAAGTCTTAAACTACATTAAACAATCCATAGATGTAGAAAACTTCACATTTGTTTACTTCAACACCTTCTCCTTACTTTCCTTTCTCTATTAAGTCTTTGCCTATGTATACACTTTACTGTTTATACACTCAGCTCTCTAATAATCTCTAACTTTTTTTGTCTAAAAATGTTCAAAGTATCTTTTATTGTTATTTGTCTTACCTTGGTTGCTAGTGTTTTTATTGAGGTTTCAGTTGCAGAGCATGAACATGAGCCTGAAGTTGAGTTCTATGAACTCAAGCAAGGAGATTTCTCTATTAAGTTTACATAAAAGGTTTGCTGCTGTTTTTAAATAACTTTTAAATAAGGGTTTGTTAATGAATTTGGGGTATAAACCTATAGAGGCAAACCTAAATATGAATTAATGTCTCTGTTAATGAACATTTTGATTGCAGAATATTATAGAACACTTATGTTCACTTCTTGGTCGACTTGAATTGGAGGAGCTAAATTTACTTTGAATGGAATCACTTACCATTTGATAGCTAACGACGGCAATAATACGCTTCATGGTGTATACTCACCAAGGGTTATATTTATTCTTCCTTTCATGTCTTCTTAGATTCTTTAGATTAATTACGCAAGTCTCAAATATTTCAGATCGTTGAATGTGGTTAATGTCATTAATTTATGTTTGATGTGTAGGTGGGCCTAATGGATTTGGTGATATGATTTGGAGAGTGAGCAAGTATGAAAAGATGGTCGTGATCCGTATATCACTTTAACCTACGAAGCTTTGATGGTGAACAATGTAAGCTTCACTTCTGATACTTGTCTTCTTATCTCTCTTTTCCTTTGTCTGCTAAAATGCACATGCAGTTCATTAGTTTTTGTATCCATTCTTACAAACTTGTTTCAATTAAGAACTGTAACTATAACAACCTTCTCATTACTGATCTGAATACCATATACATCTTCACACTCATATTAGACTAGTAGCTAATGCTATAGTACTATCAAATCCTTGCAATTGATGAGATGGTTTAATGATTAGAATGGAGTGTACATTTCTAATGCCTTCAAATATATATATATATAACGGGTTTCCCTGGGAACTTTTCTGTATATGTAACATACAAGCTGCTTGGAGAGCAAAAGTTAAGTGTGATAATGAAAGCCAAAGCTCTAAACAAGCCTTGGAGAGCAAAAGTTAAGTGTGATAATGAAAGCCAAAGCTCTAAACAAGCCAAACTCTAGTGAGTATGATCCTACACACTTATTGGAACCTTAGTGGCCATAACAGCGCAATATCCTATCAAATACCTACACATTTTTCTTGCTTTGTTGGAGTGTGTTATGCATTGTAGTAATGCATGCAATTGATGGACCAACTTGGGCAATGGACATTGTTTTATTTTCAGAACATTTTTTTTGTTTATCGAATTTCAAGATTTAGAGTCTAAACTTGATATCTTTTGTTGTTGGTTAGATTCTATTCTTATAGTTTAGGAAATAACTTTGCTGAATTGACTATCCTAATTGCACTATGTTCTTATTGTAGTGTTGTAAACAACACAACAAGTGATGCATTGGGATGACTAGGATGTCCGGATCATATTAGACTTGTGCTGGTGATAGAGTTGATCAAACTAAGTCTGGGGTTTACATTTTTTTTTTTCTTTGGTAGTATATGCCAACTTCATAGAATTTTTGTTGTTGTACTAAATTGTTTTTTTTATGTAGTTTGGAATCCCATATAGGGCACACTGTTTGTAAAGTTTTTTAACACATTTTTCAGTTGCATAATCAAATGTTGAATAATAAGGATTATGGTTTTGGCATGTCACATTGGAATCTGGTTGTAGAACATTATGAAGTTGCAGGTGTAATTTGGAGGGATAGAAATCTGTTGTTTTTTTTTTAAAAAAAATGAAGAGGTTTGCCACGGCTATGATCCGTGGCCAATTCAATGATAATATACCATCAAAGTGACTTGACCATGGCTGTACAACACTATTACCACAACTAAGCACCGTGGCCAATGGACTTCTTTGCAACAGCTTAGATCCGTGACCAAAAACATACCTTTCCCCACAGCCATGGGCTGTGGCCAAAGATTAGCCACAGGCGCATTGGCAACGGTCCTGCAACAGCTATAAACCGTGGCTAAAGGTCTTTTGCCACAGCTCATGACCGTGGCTAATACTCAGTATTCTTGTAGTGGAGATAAGAAGGAAGATACAATTCTTCAGACAAAGTTCGAGTGAGACATTTTCTGAAGTATGGGATAGATTCTCTGACCTACTCCATTCATGTCCTCACCATAAACTAGAAAAATCCACTCTTGTCCAATATTTCTTCAAAGGCCTTCTCCCAGAGCACAAAGTAACCCTGGACATCATTAGTAATAGTAATTTTTTGGATAGAGGTGCAACCGAAGCTTTAACCTTTCTTGAAACCTAAGCTGAAAAGAGTACCCATTGGGGAGACATAAACAATTCCAAAATAGCTCAACCCAGTACAACTAAGGCTAGTGGTATTTTTGAGGTGAAATCAGATCCAGAAATCAAAACCCTAATAGAAACCCTCACAAGAAATATAGATGCCCTCACAACCAAACAAAAAGACCAAACTCCGTCATGAATGTAAATACCTTACCATGCATTTTCTGTCTAAACTTAAATCATATAGATGTCACCTGTCCCTTGATCACAAACCTATCATCACTTCAGCCAGAAAAAGTATGTACTTTCAATGTACCAAATGCTTTAAGGGGATACATAAATAAGGTAACCAAACCTCTCCACTTGGAGGGTCTGGTTGTACGTGTCGGAGCCTTAGTCCACAGTATATCTCACATATTCTTTGTAAAACACTTTTTTACTCGTCGTTGGAGTAAGTGTGAACCTGTGGAGTGAGTATACAAATTTTATTTTCTTTATTTTACACTTTTTTTTAGAATAGTTTTTTATTCATGTCATTTACAATTCCTGTTTTTATTTTCATTTCCCTATTTTCTATTTTTACATAAACATTTTTCTTTTAATCTCACATTTGACGCTGAGTAGTCTTTCCTCTATAAAGAAAAGATATGAAACAAAGCAAAGGGTGATTGGGATTGAGTGAAGGTGTCTTATGGTTGCCTCTCAAGGTTGTTTAGCATGTCTCGTCTTCCATAGGCATGTCATACCGTGGGATGGTTAGCAGCTGGAACCCTTGATTTCGAATTTTTTTTCCTTCTATGGGTGATTTCTAATTGTTTCTAGTTTCGTTTTTCTCTCTGGTTGGAATGGGTTTAACTAGGGCTAACTAGAGAGTAGGAGAGGAGAGACTACATTATCTAGAAATAGAGCTAGTCCTCTTCACTAGATTTGTCTAATTACAAAACAAGAGGTGGAAGATCTAGGGAGGCCAAACCATGGGATGGTTCTCAATTAGAATCACTTAATTTCAAGCACCTTCTATTGGGAGGATCACTTTCGTCATAGTGGTTTTTTTTAGTAGTAGTAGTTTATATTTTTCTGTCATAGTAATTTAGGAACATAAAAACCAAAAGGCCAAAAACAAATGTTTCTTTATTTATTTCTTTAATAAAATTGTTGTTTTCACTGCACTTATAATAGAGGATTCTCAATATATCAATAGTTAAGTGATTTTTTAAAATGGGAAACAGATTTTACACAGACTAACTCCTAAAACTACGCAATCTAGGGGCGGTTTGAGATCAGCTTTGCTTACTAAGGGTCACCTATATCACCGAGCTATTCGCCCGGGTAAGGACATTTCATGTCTTGCATAGTAAATCCCCGAACTAGCGTAGCTGAAGCTCTATCTGTCTAAATTGGGTTCGCTATAGAGCCGACACAAAAATTGCATAAGAATATCTGTCATGATTTGTTTTAAAGTAGTAACATCTAAAATCACTAGTTTTTGAGTACGAGTTTCTTAAAACATCTCTCCATAGTTTTCAAAACTAGAAGATATAAAAAATGAAAGTTATATGTCCGGAGTAACCAAAATGATATATGAGTAATGTATAATTTTATCTTCTTGTCAAAAACCTCTATATGGGTAGATATATTTTTTAAATGAGGAAACAAACCCAAAAAAAAAAAAAAGATGAGGCGTCTCCAAACAAGAATTAAACAAATAGAGTAACCCAAAGTTATACTATGCTATGTTTAATTCTATCTTTTTGCCTCCACCTCTCTATTTTGTCTCGAGAATCTGACGTTAAAAGACTAAAAAATTTCCAAAATTTTCAAAAAAATTCTTTCTCAAAATTCTTTCCCCTCTCGTTAAATCTTTTCCCCTTCTAATCTTTCTCGTTTCTGAAAAACTTTTCAAAAATGTCTTCTGTAGCAAACAAAAACCCTCCACCTAGCAAGACTAGATGAATCAGTTTCAATGATCGTGTGTAAGCACTTCCTAGAGAACTGTAACTTAAGATATGGACACATATATCGAAAATCATTCCTGGTTTAGGTAAGAGTTCATACACATGTAAGAGACGAGCTAAGAGAGAATGTTGGTGCTCAAATTGTCAAACATCAACTTGCCTCGGTCTTCAACCTCATAACAATTCAGTGTTTACAGTTTTCATGTGCCAGCCGCCTGCTCATCGAGCACAGCTGAAGAGAGTAATTCAACCATCTGGTTGGGATTGACTCAAGTTTTCAAAAACTTCTAAGTCTTGGGGATCTGACTTAAAATGACCCACCTTTTTATTTTTGTCAAACTTATTCAAAACCCAAAAAAATTAATTAAAATTTTCTTTCTGTTATCTGTACATATTTTCCTATAGTTCTTTTCATCATCTATTTCTCATCTACCGTTGGATGTGAGTTCATCCTATACCGTTACGTTGCATTTTTTATGCTGATCGTTTTGGTACCTCACGGGTCAAGATCGGACGAGTAACAAAGTATAGATCGGCTCTGGAAGTTGTTAAGGCACTGTGGACAAGATCGGAATTTCCTTATTCATTTGGGCTTGGGTCAAAATTTTAATTTCTTAAAAGAGGAATGTGCAAGGCACGTGCCATCAAACCCTTAACTCCACGCGATCGCCCCTTACTTTCTTCTCCATCCCAAAATTTTGCAACCCTAGCCGCCCTACTTAGCTCACACTTGCCCCTACTTTACTCGCGGTCACGACCTCACCCCAACACACCACCATATAATTTTTTCACATCCTTCCCCAAATTCAACCCCCATTCCAACTCAAAACCCCAAATTTTCAAATTCCTACTCTAAATGGCACGAATTCTCAAAATCGTGTCGAAGCAAAATTTTCAAGACCTCTTCTATTCCAATCTGTTTGAAGTGCACTTTAGGGCTGAGATTAGAAGATCGAAGAGGATAGGAACCCCTGGTTTTGTTGGAAGATGTGGTATATTCTCCCTCTCTTACTCTTTCATTTTATAATTGCATGATTAGAGGAGAGGATGACCGCATTACGTTGGCTAAGGATGGCTGCTCGCAGGAGCTCACCAAGGAGGTGGTGATTGGTGTTCTGGGGATTCCTCTGAAAGCCTATGTTCAGACGGAACAGTCCCCAGACGGAAAGATCGTCGACGTGATGATGATAGAGACGCTTTTCGAGAGGTTAAAACCCCAAGTCTCACTGCTGCTTATTAGAGTTCGCTATGAAAGAACCAGCTAGCAGTATATCAGTGCACAACATACAACCTGCTAGGCTCGGTCAAGCCTTCAGATATAGGTAAGGCGATGCTTCATATTTTATGGATTCTTCAAGAGTAGAAGAATAGCTTCTACATCGTCTCCTTTATCTTCGAGCAACTCTGCAAATCAAAGAAGACGTCTGCCCCTCTACTAGTGCTGGCCACCAAGATCATGCAGCACTGGGGGTTCCTAGCTCTAGACCCCTTAGTGGAGGTCAAGGACGCTACCACAGGTCCTATCTATGCCCATTGTGTCCAGAAGTCATGGCTTCCACCTGAAGCCAGAGCTGTTGAGCAAGCACGCCCGACTGAGAAGGTGGATTACTTCGCTAAAGATGCCACTCGACAGTGCACTCAGCCCATGGACGGAAGTCAATTCCTCCATGGATGCCAGAGGATTCTGCACTTATATCTCCACCAGCTTAGGGAAACTCAGGGTAATATCATAGCGGAACAACGGAATATCAGAGTGGAACAATAGAGAGGAGCAACGGACCTTCCAGTAGGATCAGCGACGTTTTCAGCACAGTGTCACTAGAACACTGCAGAGCATCAGAGACGCATTCCCGCGTAGTGATAGACATGCTAGGCCTCGACGTCAACAAGGAGAAGGATCTTCTAGACGTTGAGATGAGTCACACATGGATTCCGACTAGGATTCCTAGTGTCCGTATAGTTGGATCTATTTATTTTTATGTTTCTTTTTCACGTGTATGACGTAGTATAAGTTTAATTTTATGTTTAATATTATCTGCTTGTTTTATTTGTTTTTCTTGTGGAATTTGGGTTATGAGTAGAAGGTAAAACAGATACATCATGCCAAAATTTTCCATTTTCTTTCATGCAAGTTTTCAAAAATACAAAAACCCAAAATTTTTTTACAGTAGAATAAATATCCCTAGTATAATAAACCATGTATTTCTCGTTCTATATCAAACAACCCACGCCCCAAACTTATTTGGGGGTGGCGTATTTTCATCATGAAGAACATAATTCAGGTGTATCGCTGTTTTTGCTCATGTTTCTATGGTAATCTCTTTCCTTATCTCTTCATACTTTGAGGACAAAACATAGTTTTATCATAGAGTTGGTATAGCAACATTTTGTAAAAACTATTCATTTTTTTTTAGTATATTTCTTCCTTTCTAAAAAATTTCGAAAAAAGACCAAAAATATTTTTCCGTTTAGTATTAAAAAGGATGTCCGGATAGAAAGACCACACGTCCACTTGCTTGATCACCACGCCATATCCTATGAGGGAATTTAGGCCATTTTGGATCGATATAGCCAAATAAACGTTAAAAACTCAAAAAGATAGTTTTCCTCTAGTTACCCTTCTTGAGCCTTCACCCTTTCTAAAAGCCTTTTTATTCTTCACCAATAATTCCTAACCCATTACAACACACAATAAAGAGCTTACCCAACTGATGAGTTGAGAATTGGATAGTTATCAGAAAAAGAGAAGAGAAGACCTTATACAAAAACAGAACAATTATTTGCTTCAAAAAGAAAAAGAAAAGAAAGAGAAGAAAATAAAAGAAAGACCCATCTAAAACCAACACTCCAAAAACCAAAAGAAGTAAAAAATCGAATCTCCCAAAAGTTTAAAATCAAATAGGAGACAATATCAAAATCAAAAAGAATTAAAAGCAAAGTTAGAACTCTCAAAATTCAAAATCATATGGAGTCACAAAGCCAAAGAGCTAAAATAATGTATCACAATTCGGAAGCAAAAGAACAAAACGAGGTTCTTCTCTGGTTACAAGTATCTTGAAGACCTAATTTCTCATCTTATCAACTTTTGTTTTTCCCTTCATTTTTCTTTCTAAACCATCACCCTAGCCCCGTAACTCCTAATAAAAGACCACTAGCTCAATTAGGAATATGATGGTGTGATAGGAAGTGACAAACATGATCAATCGACCTTGGTTCCTTTGGACGTCATTTGAGTATGCGAGGAATATAAGTGCTTGCTACACTTGAGAGAACGAATTTTGAGTGAATCTATCAGAGAGTTGTGATTGCAACACACCCCTGTGAGAACCCACCTTAAGGAAGCTCTCCATAAGCCTCGGAAACAACTCTGATTTTGCATTTTATTGCTCATATTTTGTACAATTATCTTTAGATGCTTAAATGACTGTACATACATTATTCTGAGTTCAAAGGAGCTTGACCGCTAATGAGATGTATGAACTTCTGAGAATAAATAAGGAAACAAGACCCTTTGTACTAAATAAAATAAGTTTGTGAGTACCTTCACTGGAAAATTCTCACGAGGCTTAAAGCTCATCCACTAGGGAATTTCTAGTGGTTTAAGGCCTTGTTGCATATAGTCAATGCAATCGCACTCTGCGAAACGAGATTAGTATAATGTATAATAAATCACTCATTTGTGATCTTAGTTTTTTCTCTCATCCTTGCTTGAGGACAAACAAGATGCTATTTCGGGGTGGTGATCAACTCCCAAATGTGCGTTTTATTACCCTTATATTGCTGCAGTATAGTCCCCTTACGCTTAACAAAAAGACAACTCATAGCTTTCATTGCCTTTTTCAGGTTAAAGAGTATTTCAGACCACTTATCATAAAAGCTGCATCTTAGCACCAAAATGAGCCTTAATCACACTTATTATGAAGATCAGTAGCTGCTATGGAAAAGTGTTGAAAAAGTCAAAGTCAACGGTCAAAGTCAACAATCAAAGGACTCAAATCAGAAGACCAAAGATGGAGACCCTTATTTCAAATTATAAAGACTTATCCTTAACCCTATCTTAGTCAAGAAGGTACCAAAAAGCAAAAGCAAAAGCAAAAGTAAAAGTGAAAGGGTGAGGTGTCTTGTTTAGAATAGATGAGGGTAAATATGTAAATGGCAAAAGTAGGGGTATATAAACAAAAAACAAAGGAGAGAGAACTGATCCATTGTCTTAGGATCCAAACCATTTGGTTTGTTTATTTTCTTGTCTTGTTTTTCAATTTATGTTTTTAATTCCTTGTTACTTCATTTCCTTTATTTCAATCAACTTGTTATTTCATTTCTTTTATTTCAATCAACTTGTTACTTGTTCTTTGTTTCAATCTTCATCTTGTTCTTGTTTGCTTGTTTCATTTCAATGTTTTAATCAATCTTCCTTTCATGTTTTCAAGTAATTTTAATAAAAAATCAAAGATTTCAAGTTCATTAGCTTAGAACCATTCTAATATTCAAGAGTCTACCTTTCTTTTTCTATCTCCCTCACTCAAACTCTAAACAATTTAGGATGAACCTCAACGTCTAAACTCTTTTGAAGTATACTCACTATAATATTAAAGCTTAAGTTCTCTTTTGAGGTGTGGATGTAATTCCCAACAACGGTTCTTGGTGTGCCAGTTTTTACCACAATGATCGCAGTGACTTCTTTTGAAAATCGTTTTCTGCAAGTAGTACAGTAGATTTAGAGATTGAAGACTTCAACTCGGAGTTCATGGTTTTCTTCATTGTTTCCTTTCTCTGAATAGTTGCACAAACAGCTGCAAGTGAAGGAAGAGTGCTATCCATTAGAATATTGCTTTCCAAATTTTCATATTCTGGTTGAAGACTACGAAATAATGCAAAGAATTTATCCTCTTCAGCCCGTTTTAAAAGAGTCTTAGCATCTGTGGTGTGTGGACGATATATGTTTAACTTATCCCACAATTTCTTCAGATTCCCAAGGTGTTCTATAAAAGTCTTCTCACCTTGCTGAAAAGCACCGATTGCAATTTGATGTTCAAAAACCCGAGCAGAATTGTTCTAGTTTTCGTATAAATCTTCAATTGAATCTCACATCTCTTTTGCAGAATCAGAGAAAGTAAAAATTCCAATAATAGTTGACTCCATCGAATTGAGTAACCAAGATCGAACTAGCTGATCACTGGAAACCCAATTCTCATATTCGGCATCATCAATGGTAGGACACAGTACACCTTATTTGCACCATTAATGAACCCTAGTTTCCTTTTGCCACCCAGCGATAACGAAATAGACCTAGACCAAGGTATATAGTTTGTTCCACTCAAAATAATTGATGACAACTTTCAACTGGGATTAGATTCAGTCTCTATTGTTACAACAGACTTTGGGTTTGGTTTTGGATCTGTTATAGTTTTTTGTTTAAGTAAGTTGAGGTTGATTGAGAGAAGAGATTAAGTGCTCCGCTCTGATACCATGTAGAAAACAACAACTAATTAAATAGACAAAACACTAGATTTATAGTGGTTCAGGGCCATTGCGGCAACCTACGTCCACGGAGAAGAAAGAGGTTTTATTATTTGGTTAGATGATTAGGGTTCTGATACAGAGACTTATATAGACACACTCGTCTGTAGTAGTTTCTAAAAAGTGTAGTATGCACTTATAGAAATAAATCTATCGAACTTTGTCGAACTTTGTTGTGAACCGACTAGGGGCACACGCCCCTTCATCATGTCCAACTGAAGGGTGCACGCCCTGTCTCTTTCTTCTCCCATAATATTGTATCAGGCAAAAGTATCCATACACTAGAAAGTCGATTTTTGGTTATTTTAAGACTATAAGGCCCCTATAATCAATAAATTGTTATATTTTTGAAGAACGGTAGGTTAGTAGGCAGTGTCGTAGACTTATAGTCAGGACGGACCCAGGAGTTTCAGCGAGGGTATTCAAGTCAGAAATTCAACAATCAAAAAATTTCTTTAGTGTAAAAAAAAAATCATAGATAAAAGCAAGTAACGAATAATTTCATTTTGTAAAATCTTGAGAACACTAAAACTAGAAGGTTCAGTAGAAATAACATACAAGTTTTGTGTACAAACCACATGGATACATCAACTGCTCAAAAATTATTTTTTTTCAAATTCTCATATACAAAACAAACATTGAATATTTGAATAATGGAAAAATGACTTATGGTTTCATACAAATGAATAAATTAACAACATGTACCTCAAAAAACAAACATATGATTCCAAAAAGTTTGAGAAAATATGGAGGTGATAATAAAACAGAGGTGATCGAGAAATATAATTGAGTAAGTTTGGAAAGAGACGCATCCAAGTATATAAGAATCCTAAAACATACTCAAGTTCTGATACACTCTAGCTAGGCACTTGATCACCATGCTAATAACCTATGAAGATCACGTTTTAGTATACTGTTTAGACTCCCACCTATGTGGCAAATGTCTATTGGTAGGGGTCTCCACTTTATTCGTTTAATCGACAGGGCCAAAACCCAATTTACAATATCATGGATACATCAATGTACATGCCCATTAACTCATGTGTCTAGGGTTGAACTCTAGTCACATGACTTGCCACTTATGTATATTAATTTATGTTCAGATCCGTTACTTAGTGTTTCGACCCCCACCTACGTGGAAAACGTCCATTGGTATGGGTCTCCAATTTATTCGTTTAATCGACAGGGCTAAAGCCCAATTTGCAATATCATGGATCAATGTACAAACCCATTAACTCATGTGTCTAGGGTTGAACCCTAGGCACATGGCTTGCCACTTATGTATATTAATTTATGTCAAGATCCGTTACTTAGCAAAGAGATAATCATCAACTAAGAGTCATACTCCATTATAATTACTTGAGCTATAAGAAATCTCTATTCTACACATATAAATACAAAACTATTTTTCATAAAGAATTATGTTCTTAAGACTTGATCCCATTGATAATTTGGGTATGTAGGCAACCGAAAGGTACAGTTTCATCATTCTCTCGATCACCATCACTTTTCTCACTACTTTTCTATGTTAGTCATCTCTTTCATCACCACTTAGTATTTTGATCATATTTGGTCGAAACATATACGAAACAAAATATCAATCAAAACTGAATAACTCATAGCAAAACAAAGCAGAAACATACCCATTGCAACCCAAACCCACCGTAAATTTGTTCTTGAAAACTCAATGGATATATATTCTTTACCAAAGGAATTACTCTTGGAGTAAAAGTGTGGACTTGGGCTGTTGGGTCTACATAGCTAATTACCAACACTACTACTTATTTTTTCGGCAAAGTTGATGGTATTCAAGTGAATACCTTACACTGGGTTTGTCCTGGCTCATAGTTCAAGTTGTGCAACATTTTGCAAGACATTTTGTACCATGCTTCGAAGGCTATGCCAGGGGGGTTTAACACTACATAAGTGATAGGTCCTGCATAGGTGCCATTGGACATTGGATGAGATTTTTTTTTGGTAACTATACGTTTATGTATCAAACATTACGAAATATACATACAATAGTAAGATCGTTAAATAATAACCTAGTTACACATAAAGGTGGTTGTTGAAACCATATAGACATAGCATCTAAAGACATACTAAGAAGATTATCAAGAAGATTTAGTCGATGAATTGTTGGATGAAGCCACCATTATTTTGGATTAGCAACATGGTTAGAAGCCATCTTGGCAAAAGCGTCAGCCACAAAATTGCCTTCTCTATATGTCTACTGAAGTTGGAAAGTGGAGTACTAACGTAACAATTCTTTGATATCAGAAATAAGAGTAGCATTCGCCCAAGGCACAGAGTGAGTCATTTCTTATGCAGTCAAAAAAATATTGTGAATCAGTTTCAAAAATAACATACGTTAACTCTAGCTTGTGAGTGAAAAGATGTATATAATGTTGAGTTTGAAGTTCACCCTAAATCTTAAGATGGGAAGAATGGTTGATGATAAAAAACAAGAACCTTTTCAACTTTTCTTATTCATTGTTCTGGAGCTAAAGAGATATAGAAAAAACAAGTTGTTTATGAATAGAAAAACATTGAAGTTTGTGTGTGATTAAAACATGAAATGAAAAGAGAGGAAAATAGATAACTATATCACCAAGTCACACTCATTTGATGTCTTCAAATGAGTGTAACTTGTGTTCTTGAGATTTTAATGACAAGAAATTGAAGTTTAGAGACAAGTTGATTGAAATGACAAGATTGAAAACAAGTATTGAATGCAATGAAGAATATGAAAACAAAGAAAAGAAAATAGATTGAAATAAAAGAAACAACAAGACAAGAAAATTAAATGCCGATTAGTTTTTATTGTTCGCTCTTTTCCTGTTCTCTTTCCTCCATTTTAGCTTTAAAATTGTTAAGCCATGCCAGCTCAAACTCCACATCAGATCCACATGTGTCTAAGATATTTCCTAGAGATATGGAGACTCTAATATGGCCATTAGATATTTAGCATGAGAAATTGGCCCCATCAATCTAATCTTTCTCTATAATTACTCTTTTGAAAAAAAATGAAAGAAAGAAAGGGTTTTCTTTTGGAATTGAAATTGAAAATATAATTCCAAGACTTACATACAATTTCAAGTAGTTAAAATTCCTGAATATATGGAAATCTCAAGTTTCTACCCTCTATAGAAACTTAAAATTCTTTATTTTGGGGATTTGGGGTTTCCATTCCAGTGCAGAAAATGTTGCCAAACAGGGTGATTCTTAATTTTCGAAAATATATTGATGTAGGATTACTAGCCCCTTTTTCTTACCATAATTCCTTTTGCTTGTGCTAAGATCATTATTTTCAAATTAAAATTATTATCTATTAAGAATTTGGAATATTTAGTATTTTCTATTTAGAGTTTAATTAGCTTTAGAAGTCTAGGTTAGATTCAGAAGTCTAATTTCCTTGTTAATCAAGTATGGCTTATCTATATAAAGATGTCATTGTAGTTTAGTTTAGGAATTCAATTATCAATTATCAAATTATCAAATCTCCAAAACCTATTATACTTTTCTCCCTCAACTTTTATAATTCTTCTATTCAATATTTTTCCTCCTTAAATCTATTCCCCCTTTTGAAGATCTTTGTATTTTTTCTTCTAAATCTCTTTTATTCCATATCAATTGGTATCAAAAGCCCCACTTTTTAGATTCTGATATAAAAAGTGATCCACCACCACCACCACCACCACTTCCGCAAACCACCAAATTTTTCTCTCTCAATGGCTGAATATGTTACGAAACTCCAAGACTTACATACAATTTCAAGTAGTTAAAATTCCTGAATATATGGAAATCTCAAGTTTCTACCCTCTATAGAAACTTAAAATTCTTTATTTTGGGGATTTGAGGTTTCCATTCTAGTGCAGAAAATGTTGCCAAACAGGGTGATTCTTAATTTTCAGAAATATATTGATGTAGGATTACTAGCCCTTCTTTCTTACCATAATTCCTTTTGCTTGTGCTAAGATCATTATTTTCAAATTAAAATTATTATCTATTAAGAATTTGGAATATTTAGTATTTTCTATTTAGAGTTTAATTAGCTTTAGAAGTCTAGGTTAGATTTAGAAGTCTAGTTTCCTTGTTAATCAAGTATATATGGCTTATCTATATAAAGATGTCATTGTAGTTTAGTTTAGGAATTCAATTATCAATTATCAAATTATCAAATCTCCAAAACCTATTATACTTTTCTCCCTCAACTTTTATAATTCTTCTATTCAATATTTTTCCCCCTTAAATCTATTCCCCCTTTTGAAGATCTTTGTATTTTTTCTTCTAAATCTCTTTTATTCCGCATCAATTGGTATCAAAAGCCCCACTTTTTAGATTCTGATATAAAAAGCGATCCACCACCACCACCACCTCCGCAAACCACCAAATTTTTCTCTCTCAATGGCTGAATATGTTACGAAACTCCAAGACTTACATACAATTTCAAGTAGTTACAATTCCTGAATATATGGAAATCTCAAGTTTCTACCCTCTATAGAAACTTAAAATTCTTTATTTTGGGGATTTGAGGTTTCCATTCCAGTGCATAAAATGTTGCCAAACAGGGTGATTCTTAATTTTCGGAAATATATTGATGTAGGATTACTAGCCCCTCTTTCTTATCATAATTCTTTTGCTTGTGCTAAGATCATTATTTTCAAATTAGAATTATTATCTATTAGGAATTTGGAATATTTAGTATTTTTTATTTAGAGTTTAATTAGTTTTAGAAGTTTAGGTTAGATTTAGAAGTCTAGTTTCCTTGTTAATCAAGTATGGCTTATCTATATAAAGATGTCATTGTAGTTTAGTTTAGGAATTCAATTATCAATTATCAAATTATCAAATCTCCAAAATCTATTATATTTTTCTCCCTCAACTTTAATTTTATAATTCTTCTATTCAATATTTTTCCTCCTTAAATCTATTCCCCTTTTTGATGATCTCTGTATTTTTTCTTCTAAATCTTTTTTATTCTGCATCAATTGGTATCAAAAGCCCCACTTTTTAGATTCTGATATAAAAAGCGATCCATCACCACCACCACTTCCGCAAACCACCAAAAAGTTTTCTCTCAATGGTTGAATATGTTACGAAGAAAGAACTAGTAGACACTATCGACGACGTTATCACAAGCTTAAATTAGAATTGAACATTGATTCAAAGCTTGAAGGTTTGGAGATGAGACTCATGAATATGTTCAAAGAAGCATTCCCTCACACTATAACTTTTACAAACCCTAACACCACCACTTTTACAAACCCTAGCACCTCTGCAATAATCCATAAGACCCTTGTTCCTATATCCCTACCGAAAAATTTCCTCACCACTCCAATTATACCTCCACCAACACCAATCTATACTCCTCAAGAAGTTGAAACTATGAACGAATAAGATGTTGTTTCTTATGTTGGTTCTTCACAAGTTACAAAGAATACTCCACACATTGCTTATGAAGATTCCAACTTTCAAAGTCTACAAATTGGACAAAAAGGTAAGATTTTTCAAAAGATAGAGTTTTTTCATGAAGGGGCACACCAACTTTTATCTTTCCATCCTATGAAGATCCGTTTGCGTTGTTCTCTTCTCAAATGATTACATGTTATTCGAAGAAGCGCAAAAAATATCGTAAGAAGTGTCGTCGAAAGAAATTCGTTGAAAGTTCGTTTAAAGCTTCTTTTGGACATGTGTTTATTTTAAACAAAAGACTACGAACATTTCACCCAAGAAGTCGAAAGAAGCGTTAGAAAGATTGTGAAAATATTGTTTCTGACAAAACAATGTGATTTTTTTTTTCTTATCATCAACTCGAGGTTGAGTTTTTCAAAAGAAGAGAAGAATGATGTATGATTACTAGCCCCTATTTCTTACAAGAATTCCTTTTTCTTGTGCTAAGATTATTATTTTCAAATTAGAATTATTATTTATTAGGAATTTAGAATATTTAGTATTTTTTATTTATAGTTTAATTAGTTTTAGAAGTCTAGGTTAGATTTAGAAGCCTGGTTTCCTTGTTAATCAAGTATGACTTATCTATATAAAGAGGTCATTGTAGTTTAGTTCAAGAATTCAATTATAAATTATCAAACGAGGCCATTATATGAACTCCACCACCTAAAGTAGATTTATAAGATGAATTGAGAGCTGCTTTTTGGTGAAGATAGTTTTCTCATAATGGAGAATCTTCCTACAAAAAATCAGCCTAAACAAAAATGTTTAACATTATCAAAAATTGTTTTGAAATTTGAAAAATCTAGACTATTGGATATTTTTATAACATTGTAAGCAAATTTTGATACGCCTAGACATCTTCAAATCCGTTGATTTATTTTAAGGATGATATATATTGTGGGGAGAACATCTCCACCAAAAAATCAGCTTCTAATTCATTGTTTTTCATGGTGGAGTTTTTTTGGAGTTCGTATAAGTGGAGTTCATATAACGGGCAGGATTATCAAATTATCAAATCTCTAAAATCTATTTTACTTTTCTCCCTCAACTTCTACAATTCTTCTATTCAATCTTCTTCCTCCTTAAATCTATTCCCCCTTTTAAAGATATGTGTATATTTTATTCTAAATCTCTTTTATTCAGCATCATATATTAGGAATTCCCCTCTAAAATCCTGGTTGCCAAACACACCCAAAGAGAAATATTGTTCTGTAATTTGGGATATTGGGATAACATATAAGGGTCCGAATGTATAATTGTAGGAATGACTAATCTTTACATAATAATTGACTAATCTTTCCCGTATGTATAAATGGCTAAAAACAAATCATAAGTCGTCTACTTGGTTAGTTGGCCCACTACATCAGAAGTAAATTCACCCCCCACCATCAGACTTAATGGTTAGTGGGAAAATATTTATTCGAGTTGCAAAGGAAAATAACTCCTTGAGCTAGAGAACTTGAAAGGAGTTATGTTGTGAATAGATTAACGCGGAAACAATGTTATCCACTACAAATAGATCAACCCTACACAAGGATTGATCCTTCTCTCTTGACAAGACTTCAACACCCTCCAAGTATTATCCCAACGCTTCCCATTAGCAATTTAACAAGCATATAAAGTAAAGATAATAATGCAAAAGAGAACCAACCACAAGACAAGGATATATCGTGGTTCGACAATTTGCTTACGTCCACACTAGTGAGTCCAAACTTTACTAGATGTCTAGAGTAACAGATTACAAGAGCTCTCAATTCACTCACAAAGAATGAATACTCAACTCACTAAGAATTTCTCTCTTACAATCCCTCTATTTCTTTCTTTCTTTCTGGTTGGGTTAAGTTCTTACAGAAAAAAACTTATATTTATACTGTTTCTGAAAACTTCCGAAAACAGTTGAATTAAATCTTGAAAAAAAAGCGTGGGCGGGTCTTATTTGCCGAGCAAAGTCCGAAAGTGCGTGCACGCTTCTTAACGCATCTTGTTAAGTTTGCCAAGAGAGGAGCGCGGGCACGCCCTTGTCCAGGCATACATAAACGCGGGCGTGCCTTATACGAGAGAAAAAAAAACTCTTTTTTTCTCTACATTCTCCACCTCGGTAAGGTTTTAATACATAAAACCGAGCCGAACACATCTAGCAAGAAATACAAGTCCCAGAACTCGCCGTCAACTGCCCCGAAGGGCAATGCCCACAAAGGGCTATGCCCGCAAAGAGCCACCCACAAAGAGTGTCTTGCTCACGAAGAGCCACCCACAAAGAGTCATGCCCACGAAGAGCACGTCGTGCCCACAAAGAGCTATCTTCACAGAAAGTCATGCTCACAAAGAGCAATCACGCCCACAAAGGGCCATGCCTACGATAGGCATCAATCAACAATGCATGAGCCTCCACCATTTGTGGAGTACCTCCAACCAATATTGGAACTCAACTCTATAGAGAACCTTCTACAACCCAAAGTCGTCTTGCCCTTAGGCAATGAAACAAATTCCCAAGTACAAAACTTGTCACGAGCCTCCACCATTTCATGCATATCTACCGACCAATCTTTGCAATGACCATTTCTAACAACTTCTTCGAAGTCATTTGGTTCATTACCCTCCATATTCAATGCGTAGGCAATCGAGTTCGGTTGACCATAATGCTTCACTAGCTTATCATGCCCATACTTCCTAACTTGTTTCACACTTCTCTTTGGCTTTGATCTAACCAAAGCTTGTTGGTCAGGTTGTTGTAGCTCTACTTCTTGTTAAATAGTTATTTCATTAAGAACCTTACGCTCTATAGCATCCTTTGACATTTCTATCTCAATCACTTGAGATTCTATAGAATCACCACTATTTCTAGTCTTCTCCGGCCTGCTAAAATGTAGCACCGAAGTCTCATCAAAGGTAACCTCACTGCTGACCAAGAACTTGTGGTTCTCAAGACACCACAATCCGTATCCCTTTCCTTCCTTTGCATAGCCCAAGAATATTACTTTCTTAGCTTTAGAATCAAGCTTACTATCCTTCATGTGGTAGTAAGCACTAGATCCAAACATGTGCAAAGTATCATAACCTATCAGCTGGTTTCCCTATCCACACCTCATAAGGTGTCTTGCAGTCTATCGCCGGAGTTGGTGATATATTATACAGGTAACACGCCATGGCCACTGCATCTGCCCAGAATTCTTTGCCAAGATTGGCATTGGAAAGCAAACACCAAGCTTTCTCAAGCAACGTGCGATTCATTCTTTCTGCTAACCCATTCTGTTGCGGCGTGCCCCTCACTGTCCAGTGTCCGGTAAAACTCAAAATCCTAGGTCGTATAACCTGACTCCGATACCAATTGTTGTGGATAAAATCAATGCGGAAACAACATTATCAACTACAAATAGATCAACCCTACACAAGGATTGATCATTCTCTCTAGATAAGACTTCAACACCCTCCAAGTACTATCCCAACGCTTCTCATTAACAATTTAACAAGCATATAAAGTAAAGATAATAATGTAAAAGAGAACCAACCATAAGACAAAGATATATCGTGGTTCGGCAATTTGCCTACGTCCACACTGGCGAGTTCCAAGCTTTACTAGATATCCAAAGTAACAGATTACAAGAGCTCTCAATTCACTCACAAAGAATGAACACTCAACTCACTAAGAATTTCTCTCTTACAATCTCTCTCTTTCTTTCTTTTTAGTTAGGTAAAGTTTTTACAGAAAAAACTTATATTTATACTGTTTTTGAAAATTTTCGAAAAAAACAAATCAAATTCATCTTGAAAAGCGATTGGGATGCTGGCCTTTGGCTTTGGCAAAGTTTGAGTGCGTGCGAGCCTAACGTCATCGCTCGTTTTAATTAAAAGAGGTCTGCTGGCCACCCTTTGTCCAGCATACATAAGCGCGGGCGCGCCTTATAGGAGAGAAAAAAAAAAACTCCTTTTTTCTCTACAAGTTACACTCAAGACTTTGTAGACTTATTTATAGGAAGATCACGCTGGTGAAAAACTTTATTAAAACTTTATTAAGAACCGAGGGGCAGGATGCTATGCTAGCAATTCTCTTGAAGAGGCTAGATGACCAATCCTCAGATGCCATATTGTTGGTGTTATTCTTTCACCAACATAGCAATTGTTGCGTGAACTTCACCAATATAGGCAATTGTTGCGTGAACTGGAAAGGTATGACGATTTAAGCTAGAGAACTGGAGAAACAATGAATATTGAAAAAGAACAACTTCTTAATACAAACCAACAATAAATACATGGATTTTATTAATGAAATAAACCAAATCTTCACCAAATACATTTATGTAATTCACTTGCAATGATTTAATTTTTGGCTTACTCCAATTTCTCAAGATATTTTTGCCATAACAAACATCTATCATACTTGCATTCATGAGTGCTTTGAAAATCTGGACAATATCTTCAGAGGCTTTTGATTACATATACAAGACTCCTTACAAAAGCAAAACTATTGTGGGTATGAGTTATGTGGCGTTTGAATCATGTTCATGATTTAGATGGCGAACATGATTTTTTAATTTCACTTCACGTGGGCTATATGGATGGGTCCTTACACGGTTTTGGCTATATGGAATTCTATTTTGACTGGAATCTGTTTGGCTAGAACAGAAGATCTAAATACTTTCATTTGAAATAAACTGCGACAAATGTTTTTACAAAATATAAGGATTAAGTAGTATTACCCATTTACCCCCTAGATGAGCCAATTAGGATTTCCCCCATGGAAAATTAGGGTCTCCCCCCTCCCCAAATACACACGTTCCTTGCAATCAATCTGTTCCTTGCACATGAGACATGAGGAAGTACGTGCTACTATCACCCTATAGTTACAAGGCTTCAGTACAATATTCAGTCTAACATCATCAAAGGTAGTGTAGAACTTGACATGAGAGTGTTGACATCTCAAGTAGTAATTAACTTGAATATGTTTTGCACATTATGGAGCTTCACCACTTAATTAGCACATTGATCCACCTTCATCCAATAAAGCTACCAAAACTATGATAGTCTGATCACATTCTTCTAATCTGAAATTAGGATATCGAGGTTCAATGATATCATACCTCAGCTTGCTCATCTATAGATAACTGTTTCGCTTCACTTATCTTCATGAGGAACGTTAATACACTGTCCATATCAGGACGATTCTCTGCAGCGAACTGGGTGCAAGACAAGGCAAGTTCAAAGAGATCTACCATCTTCTCTTCCTCTTGTTGCTTTGACACGGTCAGAGCTAGATCTGGGTCCACCACTTGAAGAAGCCTCTTTATTCCATTCGTAAGGGCGGCCTCTACGAATTGACGGAGAGTAATTGGAAACCCGTTATCCTCTATAGTCCCTGTTGGTCTTCTTTTGGTTAGGAATTCCATCACGACTACGCCAAAGCTGAATACATCAGCTTTAGTGCTGACATTGTTTGTAAATGCAAACTCTGAACAGGCAGATGTTTTAAAACAGTGAGAAGTCGAACTGGAAATTATAGCCGTTAAGCAGCAGATAAGGACTTTGACAACTAAGGGAAGCATGTTCTTATCATCTTATGCAGCTTGTGATATAGTCATATAGCACACTAAGATAACTGTACTTTCGTTGAAGGATCTCAGTACTTGTGCTTTTGTACTTAAAGTTTACAACTTGCACATACTTTTACACAGAACCAGGGTTGAATGAGAAATGTTTGTTTGCTTTTGTTATTAACATGTTTTATACCACAGCACAATACAATACAACTTCTAATTTGAAGATTCAGCGACTCTCAGACATCAAATGTGATAAAATGAGCCCAACGTACTTGTCAACCAATAAGGTTGAACAGGAACAGTAGTATTAATAGAATGGTTAAAATATGTAAGATTAGACAATGCCCTCTCATTGAAAAATTTAAATCATGTAAAAATAACAGTAAGATGAACATAAAACAAAATTGCTGCATCAGAACAGAGCAGAAGAAGACAAGGTAGTGTAACTATTGTAAGTCCAGGGGATCTCCTCCTAAGGTTGTATAAAGGCAGGGTACGATGCAAGTCCTATTGTCCTAAACATTCAACTTTGTATATCAGATTTCAGACCAACACTTCAACGTAGTAAAACTTCAAGGTTATAATATTTTGGCCACGATCATAAATTAGACACCACAATGTCAAAGAATCGACACCCAGGATGTATAATTATAATAGTTCAGAATGAATTTGCAATGACCATTGAATGATGTAGTTATAAATTGACATCGGTGGAATGTGCTTATGCGCCTCTATTTTTATTTTTTAACAATTAACAACATGTATGTAGATACCGACAACTGGAAAACTGGAGTGGAAAAACGTACCTGGTGCCAAGTATCCAACTGTGCCTTGGAATGCTGATGATGAGGAAATGCTGTTTCCATTTTGGAGATTAACACCCAGCATCCTAGCTGTTCCGAAGTCGCTCACATGAGGTTCCCAATCTCCATCAAAGAGAATATTAGAAGGCTTTAGATCACAGTGAACAATTGGTTCACCATATTCTGAGTGCAAGTAAACCAAACCATTTGCAACAGAAACACACACTTTGAGCCTGTCGGATAGAGTCCACCTAGACATAGTAGTTCCAGGACCATGTATAATGTCCTCCAAGCTCCCATGTTCCATATACTCCAGAACCAGAGCCTTAAATTTTCCGCTCTCCCAAGCATAACCAATCATCTTAAGCAGATTTCTGTGCTTCAAATGGTTTAAGGTATTCAGTTCTCTATCAAAACACTTGTCGGACACCGCAGAGAACTGGAGCAGATTCAATTTCTTTACAGCTGCCGTCTGCTCATTTCCAAATCTACCCTTGTACACAGTACTCAACACGCTTCTGCCGATCACATTACCTTCGTCGAAGGAATCTGTTGCGATTTCTAAATCCTTCTGACTGAATCTTTTGAGTACAGGAGCAAAAGAATGATGAGGTTCTGAATTCTCAGTAGTTTTTGTTTTTCGCTTTTTCAAGTGTCTATTAACAATTATAACTGCAGAAACTAGGAGCAAGACTACAAAAATGGATCCAAGAGCTATGAGAATCAAAGCTGCCTTCTTGGAAAACCGGAGTGGCTTAGTTGATTGTTCTTTTTTGTTGCATGACTTGAGAACCAAGGTTCCACAAAGAGCAGGGTTACCAGCCAAACTTGATGAAGTCAGAGTTTTAAATACACCTTCTGTAGGAACAGGGCCTTCAAGCTGATTAAAAGAAAGGTTGAGATATTTCAGATTGGTAATGTTTGTGAAGCTAATGGGAATACTTCCACTAAAATTGTTCTGAGAAAGATCGAGGGAGATGAGATTCGGCAGCTTTGCTATGTCTTCCGGGAGGTTGCCAGCGAACCTATTTCCAGAAAGATTTAAGCGCGTTAACAAATCCAGCTCAGAGAAGAGATATTCAGGAATACGGTTGGAGAGCTTGTTTCGTGAAAGATCAAGCAACATCAAATTCTGACATCCTCTAAGTGTAAGTGGAATGCTTCCAGACATATTATTGTTTGAGATGTCAATGGCCTGAACCATTTCCAACCCACCAAGCTCTTCAGGAATATTCCCTGAGAAAACATTGTTCGATAAGTTCAGGTATATCTGCATGTTTTTCATTGTTGCTAGAACAGATCCAGGAATCGGTCCTGTAAGATGATTGTGGGAGAGATCAACTGTTGACAGTCGATTAAGATAGCCCAAACTCGTCGGGATGGACCCTGTAAGGTTATTCCGATGGAGATCCATGTACGAAAGCCACTTGAGTTTTGAGAGGCCATCTGGAATAGGACCAGTGAGCCTGTTGAGCTGCAACTGAAGTTCGACAAGCTGTTTTGCTTCAAATATTTTGTCAGGAATCTCACCTTCTAGAACATTCTTAGCCAGATTAAGTCCTTGGAGAAAAGACAATTTAGATATCTCGGACGGGATATGGCCTGAAAATCCGTTTCTACCAAGTTCCAAATTGATCAATTGGCTTAGGTTTCCAATCTCCCCCGGAATTATTCCAGAAACTAAATTGGAATGGATCTTTAAATTCCTAAGGCTGGAGAGTCTGCCAATGCCTCTATTCAGTGATCCAACGAAACTGTTCAGCGACAAATCCAAAGTGTGAAGATTGGTGCAATTATACAGGTCTTCTGGAATTGCACCGGACATTTGGTTTGCCCCAACACTAAAGAAATTCAAGTTTTTCAAAGAACCTAGGCCTTCAGGGATTTTCCCAGTTAATTTGTTGTAGGACATGGTCAGGTTTGTGATATGTGTACAGTTGGTGATGCTGGATGGAATTGAACCCTCAAGGAGGTTGTTACTCAGTATTAGAGTTTCCAAGTTATAAAGTGAGCCAAGGTTCGTCGGCATCTTCCCTCCTATAGAGTTGAAGCTCAGAGAAAAGTACGTAAGATTTGTCAAGTCCATGAGCGCCAAAGGGATCTCCCCGCTCAAGTTATTCGAGTGCAGAGTCAGGGATTTTAGTGATCTTAGATGTCCAAATTCAGAAGGAATTTGTCCACTTAATTCATTTTCTGAAAGACCCAAACGGGTTAGTGATATGCATTTGGACAAAGAAGGAGGAATTGTTGAAGATAACCTATTGTCGTATAATAACAACTGTTGTAAATCGACCAGATTTCCAAGCTGAGAAGGTATACTGCCAGTTAGTCGATTGGAATACAGGTTCAATTTTAAAAGTTTCTCACACCGGCCTAGTTCAGGAGGGATGTTACTAACAATTTCATTTTCAAACAACTGAAGATTCAGCAGCTCGGATAAGTTCCCAAACTCTGAAGGTACTACTCCTGATAACTGGTTTTGACTCAGATCTAAAGCTTGCAAATTTGCCAACTTACCCAATGAAACTGGAATAGAACCTACCAAGTTATTATCAAAAGCTACAAAAATTTGAAGATTAACCAAGTTACCAATGCAAGATGGGATTGTACCAGTCAAGTTGTTCACAATGACACCAAACGCCAACAATGCTGTGCAGTTGCATATGCTCCCAGGAATGCTTCCTTTCAGAAAATTATTCCCCAAGTCAACGAGCTGCAGATTTCTCAGGTATCCTAACTCCACAGGAATTGAACCCGAAAAAGAGTTCTGATACAATACTAACTCAGTAAGGTTCGAGCAACGCCCCAGCTCCTTTGGTATCAAACCAGTGAACAAATTCGACGTTAAATCAAGACTTTGCAAACTCGAAATATTCCCAATAAATGGAGAAATCTCGCCTTTGAGTTGTTTTTCAAGTAAAGAAATCGAAACAACTCTAGACAAAGGATCACAAGCAATGCCAGTCCAGTTGCAATGATGATTTTCATCGATCCAATCCGCCAACTCTGCAACTGAGTCCCTGCTAAGTGAACTCTTGAATGCCTTCAAAGCTTGAATATCGACATCAAAACTAGTTGCCATAGACACAGTTGTATCTACTAGCAAACATACGAAAACAAGAATCACAAAGACATTTCGAACCCTCATTCTCAAATTTCTAGATACTAATTAAAACTTCTGACTAGATGGATGATATATAGCAGTTGAAAGATGGGCAGCAGTGAAACATCAGTATCATGTCACAAGGTCACAAACATTCCAGACTCAATAATAGATATAAATGATCCAAGAAGACTCCCATGAAAACATCTCATTGACTTTTAAGTCAACCTAATACAGAATGAACTGTCATTATGAGCATCTAATGCAAAGAAGAAAAAAAGACTGGTTTAGACTTTAGACTACCTTAGAAGTACAAACAAAGACCACAACCCTACCAAAGTCATTCATTCAGTGAACTCAGCCCACTCATCTCTTTGTTGCATTCATATCCATATCTGATATGCGTGCAAATAAACAATATAAATAAATGGAATAAATAAATAAACAAGGGAGGGGTTCTAGGGGGGACATATTTTATATTGACACGTTCACGTAAGCAAACTCAAAATCGTTAGGACATTTATAAGTTTTGGATTAGGCAAATTTTTTGTAGATATGATCTCCTAACTATTAAAAACATTGTCACAAATAATCAAAAAAATAAAAAAATTGAAAACTTGCCAAATGTAGTTAACAATTTACAAAATTTGGCTAATTGTAGACCGTTCATTTTCACCATTTTTGATACTATATTTGGCAAGTTTAGAATTTTTTAATTATTTGTGACAATGTTTAGAATAGTTAGGATATCATATCTATAAAAAATTAGCCTAATCCAAAACTTATAAATGTCCTAACGATTTTGAGTTTGTTTACGTGTCAAGATAAAATATGTCCCTAGAACCCCTCCCAATAAACAAATACTCCAGTTTCTACTACATTCACACTTATTTCTCATCATGTCAAAATGTCATATATATAGACCTATTACGGCCAATAATAATAATAATATGCTGCATTGCATTCGAATTAATTTCTCAGATCATTTAACATAATCCTAAATTCCCAATTTAACCAATAAATAAAAGAAATCTTCCAAAATATAAACACATTTAAAAGCGTAATTTCATTAATAAAGTGTAGTTAAAACTTAAAAGTAATAACTGTTGATGTAAAATTACTTAAAGTAGATGGGGAAAAAATAGTAAGAAAGTTACCAGAGCCAGACTGATAATAGTGGATGAGGGCAAAGTGAATTTATATATGCAGGCTAGTTGCAGAAACAGCCAAAAAAAAATGAGTCGTTTTCTGTTTAGGCTTTGTTTGAAAAAACGCGGTGATTTGAAGTGTGGACTATGGAGTGTGGATGTTCATGAAGAAAAAGGAATTTAGTTGGCGCCAACAATAATAGGATGATGATGGCAGATTACTTGGGGCCCAAGTGACCGACGTCCAAGTGGGACGCATTTAGAAAGTAGAAAACAAACAACTTTCAGAACCGAAATGTACTGATATTGCGATATCTCACATAAATAATTTCGAAGTTTCGATGCCTAAAAAGATAAAGATATCGACTAGTATATTTCGATATGTGGGCGAAAAATAACTGAAGAAATTATTAAGAACAAGTAAAATTGGGGACATTTATCCTTGTAGGTTTGTATGAAGAACCATTTGATTCTCAGTACACAGACATAAAGAAGGTACGTAGTTGCCCGTGGGTATTTAATATTCCAAAATAATGCAACATGTAATTTACCAGATGTTGTTAGGGGAATCCAATTTGATGTCATTTTCGTTACCATACATGTGTGATTCCAGAGCAAGCACTGAACGCGTTTATAGGACATGCTGCAGGTAAGGCTTAGAATTTGAGATGGTGTTCTCAAACATGGTCAACAATGAGAAGTAGATTATTTACTATCTAGTAGTTGGATAATAGATCTACAAAATCTCTATTGACTTGGACGTTACAATTACTAAAAAAAAAAGAGACTTAGACGTTACGATTCAAGCCAGTAATTGGAAGGTCGACTTCTTATCAAGGGAACTGTGATTGCCCAATTGCTCGTACTCAACTTGTCCTACTTTTGCCTACCAAAATCTAAATCAAGTGGAAGATTACAAGCTTATATACAGCCACTTGTTCACAACTCAACTCAATAGACATATTAGGGTTAACTAGTATTTTTCTTAAAAACCCTAAAAACCCCCAATAAAGCTAATGGTTGTGACTTTTCTTGGCCTATTTTAAAATTAGGGTCTCCGATATATCCAAATAAACACTAAAAAAAACAGGTCAACCCCATTTAGTTTTTTAACTTTTTATTTTTATCATAAAACAAGTTTTTGAGACCAAAAAGTGTTTTTGGATGAAAAACTATTTTTTTTAAATAGAAACCAAACACATTTATTTTTGGGGGTTTTTTTGTAATAAACACTTTTTCAATAAATAACTAGTCCAAAACCCCTAATTAGTTTTTATTCATGATTACCTGAACCAGAATAGTAAGTGTTAGGTTTCGATTTTGGTTTTTATCAGATTCCAATGTCGAAGTGAGTGACTGATATCAAGCTCAGTAGTAAAACCGTACAGTCACTGTACTTCTACCATTTGTAGCGTCCGTCTCCTACCGTGTGTTTCGATTTCGTACTCAAGATAAAAAACTAGAAAAATAGGACAACACTTGTACAACTAGTAATCAATTTCTCCAGATCTTATAGCTGAAGAGTAAACTCAACTCCTCCAAAGCGTACATACCAATAATACCACGACGCTACAATTTGTAGTTTCTCAATGACTGTTCAATTTGAACGCGTCTGACTGTTCATCCTCTTGATGTGAATTAGCTTGTCATAAACACACCATGGAAAACTAAGGAAATGACTCCTATTCATTCCTTCGTTGTAGCATCCCCAGTAATCTGGATGATAAGTTATTCGATACCATGCCGACACCTTTGCATAAACATTGTCTTCTTGTGTACCTGATGTAGAGCTCTTCTCCTCGAACCAAGTTCTAGCTTCCTTCTTTATAGACCTTGCTGCATATTTAATAGCTTCCACATCCTTCCTACTGTTGAAAGATTTTTTTCAGTTTCATTATACTCCCACAAAGGATCTCCGCCTCACTTTTTATCTCATAGTAGTCCATCAAGTTCCCCAACTTGAAATCATATTCACCTTTGTAATACTGAGTGTCGTCAAGAAAATTCTCAAAACCATCAACTTCCATGTCTGGAACAAATGACCGCTTAGCCACCTCCCCAGTGAAGGATCTTAAACAACTTGTTTGGGGCGCCAACATCTTTGACCTCTAAACAGATTTCCAATCACTCTCTGTGATACATAGGTTTGCTTATCAAGCTTTTCCATGAAGTCAGGGCACTCTGTGACATGTAGATGAGGGGTGATCACTGCTGGCACACCGGTTTATGGAAAATCAACTGCAATCGAAAACAACTTTGCAAGCTGTATGCATTCTGGACTCGACCATTGTTGACTCCTTGTCGGCGAAGGCAGTGTGTGCATTTGCAATGACTCCTAAGCGATCATTGAGAATGTAATATGTGAAGTACTCTTGGACTTCCTGTTCCACATAAACAATTATGTCATTTAAGTGGAAAAGTAGCTAATAGTTACCAGTTTACCACATGACCTGACATCATTATCACCTTTTACTTCAATTGTGTCTTGGAATAAACTTTTCCTTATAATTTGAGATGCCAAACAAAACAGGTAAAGAAGGGGTGGGGTGTAGAGTAGCACACTTGTACATGACATCATGGTATTCCCTCAATCATAACATCATGTTCCTGTCCAAGACGAGGAGCAGGGGAGTAGTCCATCGGAGGAATATGTCGAGACGGAATAAGTTCTGGGTCCCAACTAACAGAGTATAAATCTCCATCCAAATCACTACCCGAACAGTCATTTGGATGAGGCCTACATCCACAACTTCAACTAATCATAATGCAACTTTTCATGACCAGGGAAACTATATCAACAAGCAGATGTTTTTGTAAATATAGCAGAAAGGATAACCCTATCAACTAATATAGAATGCAATTTTTAATTTTAACATTTCTGATATCGTGAACATTTTTATCCGGCTAAGACTTGTCTTTCCAATGAATATAAGCTTCTTCACAGAGATATGCTGTATAGACCATAACAAGAACAAATCTGATATAAAGTTCATGTTGCTAACAACAGATTTCAAGATATGTCTAGAAACTAATTCAAGCTCAGAATTGATATTTTACCTTCTGAGGAATAAAGGAACACACAGAAGATTGTCTATTGCAATCACAAGATTAAATCCACAAAAAAGGTTTATGAATTCTTTAAGAAATGAAACAAAATGATCTTAATGGAATAACTACACCTAAGCAGCAAAGAAACTCATGAATGAAAATAGTAAGATGTCTCACCTGAACCCCTTTTGTGGAAATCCAACACAATTCCACCACATGGTGCAAATCTGGGACATTGACAGCCTGCAGCAAGCACACATCCCCTGGATGCAGACAAGGGATTTCTCAAATAAATTGTATTGTTTTGATTCATTGGTACAAATTGTGAAGGGCACATATGAACTGAACCACTCACTGTTCATGCGAGAAACTTGCACAAATGCCTGCCCATATTCCAAGGTTCTAGTTTCATCTAAGCAACCCATCATTGTTCTACCATGTGGAACAAATATCCTTGCTTTATTTCTCAGTTCTAAAAACTTCAATCCATGAAATGTTCGCAACATCATAGAAAGAAACGGTTCTACATCAGGCTTGTAACCTGACAAAAGCATTTCCTTTAGGACATTTACGTTACCACCAGGAGCCATAATCTCGAGTGTCTCATATGCCTTTACTGGATAAGTTAAAATAATTTCCAGTTGGTTTATTGCTTCTCTTTGTTTCCTTTTGAAAATGCAATCACTCACACCAGGGGTAGATAAACGAGTAACTATTTGCCGATTCAAGAAACAAGGCTAAAATTTACGCCACGACAACACATCTAGTTTTGTGTTAAGTGATGTGAACTTTAACATGCCCTCCCTCAAAGATAACTTGCTAGTTGATGTTGGATCAATAGCAACTCCGCCTTTGTAACCACAATATCTAATCTGAAAAGCTGAAGGAGTAGATCAGTAATTCCACATTTCTGTGCAACTCTCACTGCAAATTCAGAAGAAATCTTTCCCTTCCCATCGGAGAAAACATATCTATTTCCATTCCATTGAATTACTACGTCAGGAATACTTTCAATTTCATCCACATTAACAGGCAGTCTTTCTGTTGATGAAACAAAAGATTGACCAAGTCTTACTGCATATTTAGCTACATTCCTTATCTCTCAAAAGTTGCCCATCCATTCTCTTATACTACTTGCTGAGATCCTACCCCTTGAAGCAACATCTTATCAAGGGAACTTTGTCATTTGTTTGCCCAATTGCTCGTACTCAATTTGTCCTACTTTTACCTCTGAGAAGCATATGTTTCCAGTTCTCCACAAATGTGTGCTAGAGAAGATAAGTCCATCCATTCGTACTTTTTATGCATACACCAAAGCCAAGAAACTTCACAGGAGAGTACAGAAAGTCAAGGAGATTCAGGTCTTTGGAGGATGCTTTAAGAAGGAAACAGGGCGGTAGTAATATATCGTTCAAAACCTGAGAAAATCAGCTGTCTTTGGAGGCATGATCAACAAAGTGGTCATGACTCTTTAAACGGGGACTTAAAAAATCATTGACATGGTATGAATTGCTAAAAAGAAAGTTCGCAAAGAAGTTAAGCTAAAGACTCATCAATCAACACCCTTAATAGCCTTTATTTGTCACTCAATAAGAACTTACGAAATATATCTGTACTTTCATCATTAGGTTCATCTGCCACAAGCAAATTTACAATCATAGATGTAGCTTCTGCACTAACTCTGAAACCCTTCTCCACCACTGCATTTAAATATTGCACTGCAATACGAAAACACTTTTCTGTGAGATAACCTTGAACTAGGAAATTGAATGTCACGTCATTTGGAGCAATGCCCTTCTCTTCAATATCTATCACCAACCTTTGAGCATCATTTAATAAACTTTTCTTACAAAGCCTGTAAATCATTGTGTTATATGTTAGGGTGTCGGGCAGCACCTCTTTGGTAAAGAGGCTCTGAAATAGTTCTTTTGCTTCCAACAACTTTGCTTCTTTGCACATGTAATGAATAATATTGCTGTATATCACAACATCAGCTCTTAGCCCATTACTTTCCATCAAAGCACCAATTCCATTGGTTCAGAAAGACCACTGTTAGCACACAAGCCTTCTATTAATATAGCATCAGTGACAATGTTTGGACTTTGCCCAGGAGTTTGCATGTCTTCAAAAATCTTCTTTGCATCCACAACTCTCCCAACCTTACATACCCACCAATAAGGGTGCTGCTATATGTAACACCATCAGGTTTCAATTCGTTGCAGTTCATATCGTTAAAGATTTGCATAGCCTCGTCTAATCACTTAGCCCTGCAATAACCATTAACCAAAGTTGTATAACTAACAATGTTGAGTTTCCAGACCAGCGTCCACCATTAAAACAAAAATATTCACAGCCTCTTCCATTCAGCCTTGCAAACAATACCCATCAATCAAAGAGTTGTATGTGATAGTGTTAGGCGCCACATTTCTTTGGATCATCTCCTCTAATAGTTGATGTGCGTCACTAACCTTCACTGTGATAACTTAATCATAGGCACTAAAAACAATAACTTGAGAAGTTAACAACAAAATAAAGTACCAGTAGGTGTACCGTGTCCCCAAATACCTAAGATTATGTGTTGTACCACATAGCCGTGTTCCTGTTTCCATATCCGAGCATCATAGTCTGGGACCTATCATTGCCTTGATTTGTCTGCTACTACTTCCAAACAATAGTAGTTGTTGTCCATACTCCATAGGCATTTGATGGATCCGATGGTTCAGTTACTCAACCGCTCTGCGAGTTTGCTATGGGGAACCACGGATAAAAGAAAAAAAAACTCTAACATGGAAAGTGAATTAGGAAAATGACTTTTGGACATGTCACTTTCAGGAAATGTACAGCTTGTACCAAGTAATTGGAAAAGCTTTTTTTTTTTTTTTCTTTCTAGAGTTTTGGAATTTAATGGAGAATTGCTACTTCTGAAAAACATATCCACTACCAGCAAGTTTAAGAGGCTCATTGGCATAACAAGTCAAATTTCAGGTGCGGCAAGCTGCTTCCGCAACCAACCATTTACACTTTCATACAACTATATCATCTACGTGTCCTCGCTGTATCCATGTCCTAGGATTTATCATATATGATATAACTTGTGACTATAGGTGAATTGTCTTAGTTCATAGTACTATACAATGGTCTCTCACATGCACAGACTCCCCTGAAAACAGATGGAAAATATTCTTAACAAATTATGCACACACATAGGAGTACATACATATTACTTTTGAGTTTTGACCAAAACGGAACTCCAATACAACATCAAACACGTCAATGCTCTTAAACAATAACTCAAAAAATACAAAGAATGCAGAATAATATACAGCAAACCATAGACATGGTCAATGCTCTAAAAGAATAGCTCAAGAAATACAAAGAATATGCATAACAATATACGGCTAACAATAGTTGAACCATGTCGGATCCGAACACGGGTATCCATCCATGTCAATGTAACTAAACTAGATCCGAGTTATTAGTTTAATAATTACATGTACAGTGGGGAACAAATTTAATATGAATAAAAATGAATTTTAAGTTGAAGGTAAGATATAATGGATAATAACATAAAAGAAGCTATCAGGTTATTGATTACAAAGAAATTAAAACTTACGAAGACATACTCGTTACAAGAATAAATGCCTAAAGCTTATTTGTGAAAACATGTGATACAGAACATGATTTGGTTAATCTTTTGCGAGCAAATTCACAAGCATTGACGCAGTATTTGCATCTGTCGAGAAACCCCTCTCGGCCATTTCCTTAAGAAATGGCAGCGCCCCGTCTTTGAGGAATCCTTGAAACGACGTGGGTGATTTGGAACGAGAGAAGAAGGAAAGAGGAGAGAGAGTAGTAGCAGAAGAAGAAACAAGCCTTCTTAACATCGCCATCCGCTCGTTCCATAATGATATGTGACACCCTAAATTGACATGCCCGCAATCTAACGGTCGTGGCTTATTCACCAAATAACGGGCCTGAATGGTAATTTTACATCTCTAATGCTGTGTTTGTTTAGTGGCAAATTTTATTTTCCAACTAGAAGCACCATTTGGCAAACACTATTTTTTTTTAGCCGGCTAATGATATTTTCCCACTAAACTCTTTTGCCAGTCAAAATTTGCCCATTAGGTCAAGAAATTTTTTCCACCATCATGTCTCTCGCTCTCGTCTCCCTCTCTCATTCACAGCTCGCTCTCAAAAGAGATAGTCGCTCTCCTCTGTCTCTCTCTCACTCGCATCTCTCTCTTCATCTGCTCGATCTCCTCTCTCTCCCCTCACAATTTTTTTCCTTTATTTTCAATTTACATATAGCTGATTTTGGAGAATTTGCTGGAAATTGACACTTGAGGTACAAAATAATTGTTTCCACCATCTTATAATTGTTTTTACTTTCATTTTTCCAATTCCTCAAGCGCTGTATTTTTATTGCTACTCGAATTTTGCTGATGGAAATATTGTTTCTTCTCTGTTTCAGTTGCTTTTCCACAGGTGGGTTCAAGCTCTATTCAGGTTAATTTAATTTTGCTTCTTTTCTGTCATCCAGTTTAAACTTTATTCCTTTATAAAAGTTACTAGTTCATCTGTCTTGACTTTAAAAGTATGTTAGTTTAGATGTTGGTACTACGAATTGAGTCTTTTATATGAAAATGACAATCTAATATTCTAGAACGAATTCGTTTACATTCTTGAAAGACTGTGCAAGCTCGTGTGACTTCCCATACCATTCTTTTATTATGTTTTTCTTCAATTTTATTTGATTCACATTCGTTGAGTTTATTTGTCGCTAAATTTTATCATAGAAATTGTATGGTTTGGTGTATAACTTAAATGGTGGTCTCATGGTTTAAAGAAGAAGAAGAAGAAGAGAGGTGTGAAGTGTGATTTGTGAACATAATGGTGGGAGGCAGACATACCGTGTTGTGAGACGCAGTTCTAGATTTATCTAATAGCACTTGTTGAGTTAGTATGTGTGTTTTTGTACTCAACTTAGAAAGTACATAATGGATCTTTAGCTCAAATGGGAGAGCTCTTGGGAGTTGGAGTGCATCTTCATGTATCCCAGGTGATGGTGGTTCAAATCCACCAAGATCATTTTTCTTTCTTATCATAGGTTTGTTTATGGCAGTGTAATTGTGTATGGTTGTATGCGTGCATGTGATTCTACATTTTGCATAACTATGGGAGTGTGTGTTGGTGCTTGTTGGTGTGTGTGCGGACTCTTGTGGGTGTTGTGTGGACTAGTGTGTGTGTGTGTGTAGACATGTAGTGACTGGTGTGTGTGTGTGTGTGTGGGTGGACTGGTGGTGACTGCTGTGTGTGGTGGTGGTGTGTGTAGTGACTGGTGTGTCATGTGTGTGGACTGGTGTGTGTGTGGGTGGACTGGTGGTGACTGTTGTGTGTGGTAGTGGTGGTGTGTAGTGACTGGTGGTGACTGCTGTGTGGTGGTGTGTGTAGTGACTGGTGTGTCATGTGTGTGGACTGGTGGTGACTGCTGTGTGTGGTGGTGTGTCATGTGTGTGTATGTGAACTGGTGGTGACTGCTGTGTCTGTGTGAACTAGTGGTCTGGTCTATGGTGGTTCGGTGGCTGATGTTGCTGCTGCAAGCAAGGCCCAAAATATCGCCGATATATCTGATATATCACCGATATATATCATTTTTTTGGTACACCAACATGGATATGTTCGATATATCTCAACCGAATATTGAATCCTTTTTTTCTCGATATATATCGCAATTTCCGATATAACGATATATATCGACCGATATATACGATATAAATTGTTGACTTTGACTGATATTGTTGATTTTGACCAAATATTGTTGACTTTGACTGATATATTGATGATATTTCCAATATAATCGATGATATTTCTGATATAATTGACGATATTTCCGATATATCGACATACAAAACAAAATTTTGACTGGTGAACAAAAAAATAGATATCTCTGATATTTATGATATATATCGGTTTTTGGATACATCGAAATATTGACTGAATTCGATATTTTGGGCCTTGGCTGCAAGGTGTTGGGTGCTGCATGTTGCTGCTGCTATGTGTTGATTGTGTGCTGCGCATGCATGCTGTTGTTGTTGCTATTACTATTGCTGCTGCTGCTGCAAGGTGTTGTGTGATGTTGCTGCAAGGTGGTTATACTCTGTTTTTAGAATTATTTAGTTTTTTCTCGGGTCTTGGTTATACTCTAGACAAGATATGACAAGTTGGGATTATAATGTGGTATCAAAAGTTTATTTCGATTTTATAGCTTGATGATTCCTGGTTAGTTGATTAGATTGTTTTGTGTCATGTTTGTTGTGGCATTTGTGAGTTGAGGTTCATGCCTTAAATTTAATGGGATATTTGGTTTTTAAAATTCTTATGTTGGACTAGATTTTGAATCGACCAATTTACTTGACACATCAATTAAGTTGGTTTTGGTTGGCATTGAACAGATGGTATCGTGTTAGTGTTGTGATGATGCTCTCGAGCAATTGGAATATTGGATTTGAGGTTCTTTCTCCAATGGAGGTGCTTGTTCACCCGCCATATTTGGGAAGTTCACGTAGTTGGAGTTTGTTTGTTTTTTGTTTGTTTTTGTTTTTGTTTTTGTTTTTTGTTTTTTGTTTTTTTTTTTGTTTTTTTTTTTTTTTCATTGAGTTTGAAAACCAAAAAAGAATATTTCTAAAAAGTTGAAATTATATTTGCCACTGAAAAAAAATCATGCAAACAAACACGGGCAAAACTGACGAATCTCATATTTTCCCACTATGAATTTTTGCAAACAAATATTGGCAAACTGAAATTTTTCCACTACAAATTAGCCTGGCAAAGCTCTAGTGGGAAAATACTGGCAAATCTAATATTTTCCCACTAAAGGTTTGCCACTAAACAAACACAGCCTAAGTACTCTTTTTCTTCACTAAGAACTGAACCAACATGCATACTCGATTTTCTTGGTTTTCAGGTATTGAGATGTCAAACACTTAAAGTTTTCTCTATCACGGACCTGATATGGACTTAAACCTTGAAATTTCTGGAGATGTACGTAGAACCCGATATGGACCAATGTGAAGAACTTGAAATGGGTGTGTAGATTTTCTCACTTTTTTCACTATTTTGATACAATTTTTTTTAATATCGTGAAAATTTGACTTTTTGATTTTTGAATGTTATCTATTTTAATTCAGTTGTTTTTCCAAGTAATTTTAAAATGTTAGACTTTTTGTTGTAATATGGAAAGAAAATACACTGTTTTGTTTACGTATTAAGTGGTGGTTTTCTAGTACAGATTCGGAGATGCCACAATTTGTTAGTGATCCTCAGCTGATAGCTGCAACCTCTTCGTCCTTCCAAACTCCAATTAAAGGAACGCAAGAATTAGAAGCCCCGTATAAAGGAATGTTCTTCGATAGTTTGGATACTGCAAAAAAATATTATGTACAATACGGTCAACAACAAGGGTTTTGTACCCACGTTCGAACTTCAAATAAAAGACAATGGGGTGTTGATACGACGAGCACTTGTTACTTGGTTTGTTCACATGAAGGCAGTCATACTAAGAAAGAAGATGTTGAAGCACCTGAAAATTCAAAGAGAACAGTGAGAAATACTTCAACTGTTAGATGTGGGTGCAAAGCTGACATAAAAGTAGTGAAGGTCAAATAGGAAAAGAAATGGGAAGTACCAATTGTTGATAACGACCACAATCACAATTTGGTGACTCCATGTAAGAGGAACTTATATTGAAGAGTAACAAATATTTGCCAACAACTGCAAAGGTGTTAGCAGAGTCATTTTATGATAATCGTTTACCGGTGGGAAAAGTTCCTGATATTCTTAATGGTGATTCAATTGGCTTTCGGAAGAAGTAATGTTGGAATTATTGCGGTGAAACGAGAAAGAAACTAAAAGAGGGTGATGCAAATTCTGTTCTTAATTTTTTTTTAAAAGGAAAAGTGTTGAAGATCCTCAATTTTATTATGCCATGGAATCAGATGATGATGGAACTTTACTAAATTTTTTTTGGGTGGATGAACGGTCACGGATGCAATATGAGCATTTTGGTGACGTTGTTTCTTTTGATACGACATACAAAACTAACACCTATTCTATGCCCTTTGCCCCATTCACAGGAGTCAACCACCATTTGCAGTCCATCCAATTTGGTTGTGCATTATTACTAGATGAGACAGAGCAAACCTTTGTTTGGTTGTTCGAGACGTGGCTTGCAGCATTTGGGTGTTAGGGGTATGTAAAATTACCATTCAGGTCCGTTTTTTCTTTTAAGGAGTTTATTTGGTGAATAAGTCACAACCGTTAGATTGCGCAGATCAAATGGCTGTGGTGAGATATCAAATATGGGTGTCAATTTAGGGTGTCAAGCTAGCCGAACCGATAATATATTATAGAACCTTTTTTTTCCCCCGCTATCTTCTAATATATTATATATATAACTAGATATATCGTTTCATAATCATTTTGAAATATCCGAATAATTTTGAGCTATCGATTTTGGAATTTCAATATTCGGCAAGGAAAGCTTATATGTCTACCTTGACTGTCTTTGGTGCCCTCTCGTGTGTTTGGATTTTATGCGAGCTATAAAAAACTAGAAAATAGTACTTTTAATTGGCATTGGCATAGTATACAACTAGATTTTAGACCTGGGCATATGTCTGACCCTTTTTTTTTAAGTGGAAATTTTATTGATACTGATGGGGAATTTTACAAATAATTAGGACAAGCGTGCAACAAGCAGCGCCGCAAGTCCTTTCTGAATAGCAAATCCTATTCTTTTAAAAACAAACTCGTTAGAACCAGCTGTCATAACGTTACTGTCCATAACTTTCTGAAGTCTCTTAAGAAGCTCAACAGACTGTTGTTCCAAGAAACCGAAAGTGTCGAAACTAAACGGAATGAAACAATGGTGGTTAGCCGTGCAAGCTTCCTCATGCTTCTCCATCTTCCCTGTTGCTACTATCTTAGCTGCTTCTCCCACCTCAAAGACTCCATTCCCAAGCCCTACCAACGGAGAGGCACCAGTTACATCAACACATGCATGTCTCCCCTCAGACCAACTATATATCAATACATCCGCAGGTCGAAGTGTAGATCTTCCTTCATTCGGATCAGTGAGAAAATTCACGAGAGCCTCCTTCTTTACTTGTACCCCAGTCCTCCAAAATGCATCACATAAAATATCTCTGACATGATTATGTCGGTATTTGAAACCTAGAAAATGTCTACCAATGTGCTGCATGGTCCCCGAAAGCATCTAGTCCACTCCTTTTGCAAACAGGGCATAGACCACCATCAGAGTACAAAAGAATCATGAAACGGTACTGGAGAATAGAACGATACTCCACCAGCGACATACGCTGTCCAAGTCCCTCCATCGGAATAGCAACGAGCAAAATTCTTTTTTTTTTTTTTTTACACGATAGGATGATTTTAGTTATTTTGCACGATAGGATGATTTTTTTTAATCCAATTTCATTTCAAATTTTTGGACTTTGTAGTCTCTAAGCAATTAATTATTGTATCTATACAATAAAACACAGCATGATTTGCATTGTGCAACAAATGTCAAATCATGCCACAGTTACTAATCTATAAAGAAAACATTATGCAACAAATGTCAGATCATTCCACAGTTACTAATGTATAAATAAATTATTCCACAGTTCAAAGCATATACCGACTCCCGTCCATATCAAAGCCACGAACATCATGTTCCTACCAATAAAAAAACTTAAAAACAAATCATCGCTCTTCAATGCGTAGGGTTCTGTTTTGAGCCACATTTGGTGCATTCTATACACAATGCATTGTTCCAGACACTGAAAGTTATTTGAAAAACTATTTACACAGGTCAGACTTTTTCATGTGTCTCTATTCAAATTGAATACCCCACCATAGTCCCTACCTCAATCACATATGTATCAGGAAATATTAGAAAAAATTCCAACCACACCTTTTTTGCATTGAGATTTTCTCCTCTAACTGCTTTTGTCATAGTTGGTGCGCCATTAATTACTTTACAAAACTATTTTCTGTACGCCTCGCTTCCATTTCTAGAATAACAGGTCACAGTTTTTAGGGCTAGAAATGGAGCGGGTTCGGGTCGGGTTTCGGGTCAAACCTCTTTACCATATTAGGATCCATTGGGTTTCGGATATTCATATCCATTAAAAAACACAAAAAAATACACTATTTTAATGATTTTCATATATAAATGTACCATATAAATTAATGTTTAGGCATCAAATTATGAATCTTGTTAAAATGGTTCGGATTCGGGTCGGATTCTAGTCACAAACATAGAAACCATATCCATTAAAATGGATTCAGATATGGTCGGATTCGGGTTGAATCCCGTACCATTTCCAGCCCTAACAGTTTTCCTTTGGAAAGAACACATAGAAAAACAAAAAAAATTGATTGCCTCAACGAAGGTCAGTGTTGTTTTGTAATCATGTTTTGCATTGGAGATACAAGGTTAGTGTTGTTTTTAAAGATGTTTTGTGTTGAGCCAGAATGGATTTATCATATGATGTTTTCCATTGCTTAGTTTTTTAGTTTTAAGATAACAACTTTATTGGGTATCAGTTGTAAGGTAACACTAACGCTCGGCCGGGCGGTGGTAAGATTCCCCAACTAAATGTTTATTCATGATTTAATCCTTATTGTTTTGGTCTTAACATATAATCTAAGGTCCATTGTATATCTAATGTAACCTTATATTTGCTTTCAGTATGATGATGCAAACAATCACCCAAATTGATTAAAATTTAATCCATAAGTTAAACATGGATTGTGAAACACCAGTGGCATTCGAACGCAAATGGTAGCACAAATTGAGGTATACCCGCTATCCAGCCTTAGTTTTCCTTTGTATAACTTCAACTCAAGTGAAATAAAAGCATATTGGTATTAAATCTACTGCCACTACAGATTCTTCAGGGTTCTATTTCGGAGCAACTTTGTCATAGTCAAACACCACAATCGCAAATAAGACGTCAGAGAGCATACATGATTGTAACTCCAACATTACTCCCAACAACATAACATCCACTGCCACATGAAGTCATGACCGTAAATCGTTCTTCCGTTATTGAACGACCAAATCGATATGCACTAACTCAGCATGTGCATAGAGAAAGGGAATGAGCTTTGCGATTGCAGCTCACTTCTCCAATTGGAAATTTTGTTTCTTCGTCAGTTACAAACTATGTTTCAGGAGGTTTTACACATGATCCCATGCTGATATCACAGTGTCCAAATGATAGGCAATTTGTCAATTAATTGTCAGCATTACATTCTAGCTGTGAAGACCGGCACAACCATTCTCCAATATCGACACATAGTTTTCCCTTTGGCCTCCAACTTGGATCATCTTCCTTGCGAAGCAGCCAGTAAGTCTAATATTACTGCTATAAAGTTTTCATGCTGTTATTTTATGGTGATTAAAATCTCATTGGTACCTCTATTTTGAATTTCAGATCAGTTAATACTACTCCTATGAGTACGTCTGAGATAGACTTACATTCTTAAAAAGATAGGAATTATGATGAAAACCATCAAGGCCTACATCAAGTCATGATGGTAAATCGTTCAAACATAATTGAACGACCCAATTGATATGCACTGGCTTAACGTGCGCGTAGAGAAAAGGAAAGAACTTTACGATTGTAGACCGTTTCTCTAGTGGCAAGTGTTATTTCTTCATCCACTACATACAATGTTTTGAGAGGTTCCTAACATTCTATATTGATCCCGTCTCGACAAACCGAGAAAGGTAAAAATGTCATTGATGATGAGACACCGATTTTACAACGTCCAAATGATAGGCAATTTGTCAGACAATTGTTTGTATCACATTCTGGCGATGAAAATATGTGTCATCATTCTCCGCATTCGACACGTAATCTCGCTTCTGGTTTCCAACTTGGATCTTCTTCCCTTCATAGCGGCCAGTAAGTCTAATCTATATTACTATTGGAAACTTTTCGTGTTGATATATTATGGTAAATAAAATCTGAATGGCACTTTTTTGAATTTCAGATAAGTTGATACTACTCTTATGAGTATGTTTGATATAGACTTAATACATTCTCAAAAGGAGATGGACTTTAATCAAACCTATGAAGGCGACGCATAATCATCCGATGAAGAAGATTATGATATATGATAAGCATATAAAACTGTAATATTAACCTACGTAGAGACATAGCAATTTGACTGATTATGTGTTTAATAATCACGAAATAATTATATTTTCGTACTTTTGCAGGTTTTTGCAGTTAATGTAAAAATGATGATAAAACCTGTATTAAAGCATGGGAATAGTGTACGTATATATCTGAAATCTTCATACAGAGCCCATGTGAAGCCCAACAAAGCCGGACTAAAGCTCGGAGACTCAAACAGGACATAATCAAGTCAAAACAGGATTACGTGCACAGAAGCATCAAACTTTCGAAGCTCATATCTCTTGAACCAGGACTCTGATTTCGGCGAGTGAGCTACTCAGACGATCAATGCGACGAACCCTAAGCAAAGGCGGGAAGTTGTAAAATTGCCAAAATCCCAGCCCGCCACTGGATGCAGCACGTGGACCCACTCTGCAGGCCCACAAGATTGGATGAGTTATCAATCATGGAGCAAGTCAAGACAAAATGTGCAAATTATTGGCACAAATTGACATCTTACATGACATTAATTAAGTTGACTAGAATTTAGGTGCTAATAGTGTCAATTTGTGCAAGGTGTCAATTGGTTTGATTTAGAGATAAGATGGAATTGAATGTGGAAGGTGGTTTCACGAGGGAAAAATGAGGGAAGGCTCTAATATGTATTGAATGGAGAATGAGAGCATTCACTCTCATTCATGCATGTGTTTATTTGTTAGCAAAAACTTAAGTTCTTGGAATAGTGTTAATGGAAGCCATTTTTTAGTTTTCTTAATAAAATATTTTGCCTTCTAGGTTAAGTTCAACTCTTTATATTCTTTTGATTATGTTTCTTTTCATTTTACTTAGCATACATCAAAGTTCTTGCATAATCATTCCTAGAATCATGAGCTAAAACCCTCCTAAAGAGAGGGTTAATGATGCTCATGTGAGGATCAGGTTACGAATTAGGATTCCAATTTCACTGCTTAGATACTTAGGTTTTCTATGACATCTCGTCACAAAATGACGGAGACCGACCAAATTTGGAGCTTGGAGCTTTAGATTTGGGAGGGTTAATGATGCTCATGTGAGGATCAGGTTACGAATTAGGATTCCAATTTCACTGCTTAGATACTTAGGTTTTCTTTGACATCCCATCACAAAATGACGGAGATTAGAGTGACCAAATTTGGAGCCTGGAGCTAGGACTGTAAAAAAAAACCGTTGACCCATCATCCGGTAGGGTACTCGGTCTTTACCCGCCACCCAAACCCGTACCGACCCGAAAACAGACCTGCCCCGCCCCGCCCCGCCACCGTTTCTATGCGGTCAGACTATGAGTGTAGGTTCTATGCTCAAACCCAACTCGTCAAGCCGCCTCGACCGCACCGTGTCAAAAGCCGTTGGCCCAACATGTTGACCCGCACAATTTTAAGACTCTAACTCTAATATTTTAGTATTTTGTTTATATTTTCTTTTAACTTTTGTAGGAATTTGGGAGATATGAACACAAACTTATGAGTTCAATATCAATTTCAAATATTCAAGTTTGAACATTGGGCAAATATCAAAAGGTCAAATTCAACTTTCGAATTTTTGAGAAGATAAATCATTCATCCTTGTATTAATTTCGAATTTTTTAGTTTATATTTTATTGTTTTGTACTATAGATTCTTGCTCCCATCTTCATTTTATCATACTATGGAAAATAATTAATTTACAAATGGTAAATCACGATAAAGAAGTTTCAAATTTACAGATATGATTTTGGGTTCAAGTTCAAGTTTTTTTTTTTTTTTTTTTTTATTTTTATTGATTGATTCAATTTTTTTTCTCTATGTTGTGAATTGGAAATATATTACTTGCAAAATTAGAAAGTTTTTTTTAGGTGAAATTGGGTTAAAATGATAATTTCCACTCGACCCGAATGACCCGCCCAAAACCCACCCCGTAAGCTGACCCAACAGGCCGGGTGATGGTACTAAGACATGACACTTCAACCCGCCCCGCCCCGTCAGGGACCACTGGATTTGTATCCCCTAGACCCGCCCTGACCCGACCCATCACTATTTGACCCGCGGTTGACCCGGCTCGCCCCGTATTACATCCCTACCTGGAGCTTTAGATTAGCTCACGCACGCGACCTATTGACACTGGGAAAACTCACGCGCGCGAGTTTTTGGCGAAATATACCCTTGAATTTGACCAGCTGGTGGAAAATGAAACCAGGAGTTGAAGGGATATTTTAAAGATGAAATATTAGTTCAACTCCTCATACTAGGAAGATGGACTCAGAAATGAGTACATCTTGCTAGGGACTTGAGATGTAGTGATCTTGTTTTCTAAAAATCTATATAACTAATTCTTGCATGAGCAGGTTAATCCTTTCCCTATCTTAATTTCTCTCTCTATCTCATTTAAGAAAACAACTTGTAATCTCTAGATAATTTGTGTAGTAAGTCATCTTTAGGAAGTAGAAATCTATCTATCAAATCCTTCTCACTAGTTCACTCTAAAAGATAAATTTCAGTTGTGATAATTGGCCTAGTCCTAAGGTTTGGACGAATACCCTTACTCTAAGTATACATGTGAGCAAATGTGTGTAAGGTGACATTGAATATTAGTATCTTTTGAGGATTCGTGTCTCAAAGACATTAAACTATCAAAAGGGCTAACATCAAATGGCGCTGCTGCCGGGGAATGCAATGTTGTTTATCCTTCTGAACATCATGGGAGATTGGCATTTTTCTACTGCCAATGATGCTGCTTGTGTAATTTTCAATGCGCTTGCTCAAGGTCATACATTGTTTGATATCATTAACTGTGTTATCACCAATCTGAAAAGAGCTCGCACTGTTCGGTATCAATATCTACTTTTACTTGTAACCGCTTGCCGAATTATGAGGACACATTTCCCATAGTTTTCGGCTACTTTTCATGAATGGGATAAAGTAAATCTATGTGCCCAGTGAATAGAATAATTCGTTCACTAAGGTTTCAGCAATGGCGTGAACATCTTTCACGGTACTTGAGGTACGTTAGTTGCTACCCTGACGACGATGATATGTTGGCACATTTGAATGAATCGGGGAGCAATAATGGAGCTCCATTTGGCAAACCATTATCTATTGGCGCGATGCTAAGGAAATGCATTTCACTCGAGATGACGCAAGAACATCAGAACCTAGTGGCTGGTAAATTTGAGTAGGCCACTATGTATATATATCTAATTGTATATAGTTACGTTGGTGTGTTATCGTTTTTATTTTTGTAAAATATATTATGTTAGAATAACTTTTTGTTGCAGCTATCCAACCCTAATATATTATGTCAGATAATTTCTTTCTTTCTCTCTTGATACTTCGAGGACTAAGCATCATTCTGTTTGGGGGTGTTGTAAGGATGTAGCAAAAATTAGGCAAATTGTAGGTTGTATATAGTTTCTAGTTTCTTTTTAGTGAATGTACTTAGTGACAAAGTCTTGTTTCATTTTCTATGATGAAAATTGTCTAGAAATCTTGCATTAGCATTCGAATTAGGATTTGTTCTTAAGAAACTTAAGATAATACATACGCAATAGTTTTTACATCTTTTCATGAGTATTCATGCATTGAGTATCATCGATTGTACATAGTAGTAAGTTTCTGGAACTCACGGTTAGTCTATTTAAATTATCAATCCTGTGAGAATCTAACAAAAAAGCCTCGATATATGTGATATGTGAATAATGACACAGAGGAGTAGTTTTTTCGAATAGAGAAAATCACACATCTACTTACTTGATCACCATCCAAACCCTAAGCGAGAATTTAGGACGTCTTTGGAGCGACATAGCAAAAAATTCTTACCTATTACAATTTTTACCGCTAGTCACCCCACTAAACCTTTCACTTTCACCAAAAATTCTTTACCCATTTATTAACCCCAAATAAAATAAACATACCTAAATGATGAGTATGATAAATAGGATGAAATGTAGAAAAATAAAGAGAAAGACATGTCCCAAATCAGTTACTTGCCTCAGGAAAGAAAAAGAAAAGAAAGATAGAATTATTTTTTCTTAAGCTTTTGTAAAAAAAAATAGAACTCGAAAAGCTTAAGAGCAAAGTATGGAAACTCATGTAGATGCAGGAAAAGAAAATAAGGATTTCTCTAGTGTAAATATCTTGAAGACCTTTCTCTTATACTTGTCATTTTTTATTTTCCATTCCCATTTTCTTCTACACCACCACCTAAGCCCCACAATACCTAATAAAGACCTCTAGCTCAATTAGAAGTAAGATAATGTGATAATAAGTAGTAGATGTGATTGATCGACCTCGACTCCTTTGTTTGTCATTGAGATATGAGGAAACGTGTGCCACTATACATTGGAGTTAGCGAAACCTGAGTGAAAAAATTAAGAGCGAATTTGTGTTTCGACACATACCTGTGACAATCTATTTAGGGATGTTCTCCAAAGGATTCGGAAACGGCTCTGCTTGTACATTTCAATGTAAAGTTCACTATATACATATTCATATGTACATATTTTAATTATTGTATACATATTAACTTGAGTTTCAAAGGAATTAATCCTTGTTCCCCGCTAAGGAGATGTATATATATTTGAGATTAATTTAGGAAACAAGTTTTTGTTACTGAGTCATTGTAGTATAGATTGATGAAGTTTGTGAGTATCTTCTTTGGAAAACTCTCACAAGGCTATAACTCATCCACTAGGGAATTCCTAGTGGTTTAAGGCCTTGTTGCATACGGTCAATGCAACCGCACTATGCGAAACGAGAGTTAGCTTAGGGCTGCACATTTTTTGTTATTTATCTATTTAATGTCTCTTCTTTGCTTGAAGACAAGCAAAGTGCTGTTTGGGGGTGGTGTGATAAACACCAAAAATTGTAATATTAAATCCCGTAGAGACATAACAATTTGGTTGATTATGTGTTTAATAATTAATCACGAAATAATTATATTTTCGTACTTTTGCAGGTTTTCGCAGTTAATGTAAAAATGATGATAAAACCTGTATTAAAGGTCGGGAATAGTGTACGTATATATCTGAAGTCTTCATACAGAGCCCATGTGAAGCCCAACAAAGCCGAACTAAAGTCCGAAGACTCAAACAGGACAGAATCAGGTCAGAACAAGATTACGTGCACAAAACATCAAACTTTGGAAACTCGTATCTCTTGAACCGGGACTTTGATTTCTGCGAGTGAGCTTCTCAAACGATCAGTGCAACGAAGGCGGGAAGTTGTAAAAATGCCAAAATACCGGCCCTCCACTAGACTCAGAGTGTAGACCCACAAGATTAGATGAGCCATCAATCATGGAGCAAGTCAAGACAAAATATATAAATTATTGGCACAAATTGACACCTTGCATGACATTAATTAATTAAGTTGACTAGACTTTAGGTGCTAATAGTGTCAATTTGTGCAAGGTGTCAATTGGTTTGTTTTAGAGATAAGATGGAATTGAATGTGGAAGGTGGTTTCACATGGAAAAAATGAGGGAAGACTTTAATATGTATTGAATGGAGAATGAGAGCATTCACTCTCATTCATGCATGTTTTATTTGTTAGCAAAAACTTAAGTTCTTGGAATAGTGTTAATGGAAGTCATTTTTTAGTTTTCTTAATAAATTATTTTAGCCTTCTAGCTTAAATTCAGCTTTTTACATTTTTTTTATTATGTTTCTTTTCATTTTACTTAGCATACATCAAACATCTTGCATAATCATTCCTAGGATCATGAGCTAAAATCCTCCCAAAGGGAAGGTTAATGATGCTCATGTGAAGATCAGGTTATGAATTAGGATTCCCATTTCACTGCTTAGATACTTAGGTTTTCTTTGATATCCCGTCATAAAATGATGGAGACCGACCAAATTTGGAGCCTGGAGCTTTAGATTAGCTCATGCACGCGACCCATTGACACTGGGATAACTCGCATGCGCGAGTTTCTAGCAAAATAGACCCTTGAATTTGACCGACTGGTGGAAAATGAAACCAGGAGTTGAAGGGATGAAATATCAATTCAACTCCTCATGCTAGCAAGATAGATTTAGAAATGAGTACATCTTGCTAGGGAGTTAAGATGTAGTGATCTTGTTTTCTTAAAAGCTATGTAACTAATTCTTGCATGAGTAGGTTAATCCTTTCCCTATCTTTCTCTCTCTATCTCATTTAATAAAACAACTACTAAAAGAAGGGTTTTTTGTGTCACTTTTAAGGTGACATAAGAAGTCACTTGTGTCACTTTTGAAATTAATTATGAAGTGACCTAACAGCCCCCGACACATAAAGTTCAACCAAAAGTGACACAAAAGCCTTACTAAATGTGTCACTTTTTGTTAATAAAATGACACTTAAGAATAACTTCTTGTGTCACTTTTAAAAAAGAGTGTCACATGACTTGTCAAAAGTGACACTAGTTGTATCCCTTTTGGACCAAAGTGCAACATAATTTCGTAAAAAATGACACATTAAGTATACTAGTTGTGTCACTTTTGGACTAGAATGAGACATAAGTACGTCAAAAGTGACATATTAAGTATACTAGTTGTGTCACTTTTGGACCAGAGCATGACATAAAATGCGTCAAAATAACAAAAAGCCCCCAACTTCTTGTGTCGCTTTTGGAAATCAGCTCCATATAACTCGTATGAAAAAATAAACGATACATAAGAGTGGTCAGTTGTGTCACTTTTAATAGATATTATGTCACTTTTTCCAAAAGCGACATTAATGTACATATTGTTTTTTTTTAAAAATATCATTTTTGCATTCAATCATTTACATTTATTTTCACCCTGCATCCTATACGTCATAACCAAAATCTCATTAACCTACTTTATGACATACACAACATCCATATTATCAAAATATCATAACCAAAATCACATTAACCTGCTTTATGATGGAAACATCTACTCGGGAAAAAAGAGACAACATTCAAAACAATTAACTTATATTGATTTCATCGATCAAACTAAGTATCTATCATCTATTTTGACTCCCAACAAAATAAGTCATTTCAATACCAAAAGAATGACAATAAAGCAAACAAAAAAAAATTACACGAAGCTAACACTATCCTAACTATATCTTAGCTTGTTGCGCGCACTTCCAACACCAAAAAACCTAGCTGCCATCCATTCATCTGTTAATCGATCTATGCATCCGCATCACGAAGTCGTCATTCCACTATGACTATACAAAATTAAAGAACGAGTGAATCAAGAAGAGTACGGTATATCGCAAAAGCAAGAAAAAAATCGATAAGAACAGTATACGTTAACAAGAGAGTCCACTAGTAAGTAACTCTGGTTTTACCATATCTTATCACGTTAGCAAATAGAAATATACATATTGCATTGGGACTTATAGATAGTGCATAGGAAGAGAGGTGAGAGCGTCAATGAGGATGGTATGTAAGGAATGTTTAGATTCGCACTTTCTTCTATCAGTAGAGTTGTTTCTTTCTGATAGTTATACGAAATATGAAGCATCATCCAAATATCAACACATGGCAGCACTTGAGTAAATGAAAATAATAATAAAGCCAAAGGAAAAATAAGTAGACAATGAACTACTTGAAATATAACGTCATTGAAATATTCCTATTAACTCCCTTTTATGTGTAGTAGATGATGGATTCAGATGATTTCAACACAGACATCATCAAACTATATACAATTCTTGATATATATTTTCCTTGAGATAAAGTATATACCTTAATCATAAGTGTCTAGTTAAGAAGATACGTAAACAGTGTTAAGGCTCATCGTATAAAAAGCCTAAGCAACCTCAACACAAAAATCTTAAACTTAACACCTTAACAGCACCTCGTCTTTACCACTATGATTTCCCACAATGTATTAGAAAAAGATAGAACAACTACCACTCAATTCTTCTCAAAAAGTTATATATCATCTTCTAATTCCTTCCATACATTTTATTCTCTTATTTATTAGTAAATACAGACTCTATTACAAGTACATTATCAAATTATGAAACCAACAAGAAAACACACCTTCCAGCACCAACTCTACCCTCCAAAATGTAAAGTTGTTCACACATTACTATATCCAAAACCCAGGAATTAGATTGCAAATATAATATGGATACAAAAAAGGCTTCAAAATAATATCTCTTCCTATCCACAACATAGAGTTTTCATATAGTAATCTTAGCATAATTTTACCGGAGAGAAAAGGCCATAGTCTATAGATAAATTTGATTCCAATTAACAAAAACATTTCAAAAACCTAGAAAAGTCTAGATTAAGAAAGACTCAGGTTGTGAATCCTATTAAAAACAAAATTCCAAAACCCAAAAAAATTTAGACGAAAAAAGACAAAACTACCAAGTACCAAGTACCAACCTGTGCATGCATCCTTAGGGCTGGACACTTAGCTCCACCTAACTTGACAAACTTATCGAGTATAGGACCAGGCCAGATACCTGCAAATCAAGTAATACGAACAAACAAATCAGGTAGACATACAAAAATGGGTAGGTCATGAAAACATTTTCTAAACTATAGGCAACTCAAACTATATCTAGAAAATGGTAAGACCAAATTGGTTGTCTGTATATATGCATGTGTAAGTGTCAGTGTGTCACACCGTGTATCGGGTCCCTCGTCATATATACTACATAAAGTCCTTCAGCATAGGATATGTATCATAATGTCCAACAGCATTAGTAGAAGTAGAATTAAGTATCATATATGGAAATGCTAGCATGCATGCATGACAGAGTAAACTACCCACATTTCATTTCCTAAAGAGGTCTATTGATCATCAACTACGCGGTCGAAGTGTGTTAGAATTGGTAACACGCAAGTAAACAAACACACATAGAGAAACATCAAAATGTAAGTAGAAAGCAAACCTCAAAAGCTTGAACACGAAAGCCAGATCAAAAGAATTAAGGAAGCAGCTAGTTCCAAACTAAGTTCATCGAGTCCAACGAAACCAACAGTTCCAGTAGACACCATATTTTTGTTTCTAGCTACTTATCAATAACTTCTCCATATTAATACTGTATACCAAAACAAAAAACTTCACTGGCATTTGATCAAACAAACAGCAAACATATTGTATACCAAAACAATAAATTGCATTCAATTCAGATAGAACAACATAGCACAAACATAAATTAAAATTGATGCAGGAAATACGAATAAAATAACTCGCTGAAGTTTCGGCCTTTTCGCAGGTGGAGAATTCAGCAGTGCCTCAAATACATACCCAAAGGGCAACAAAATCTTTAGCTAGCGAAAAAAGAGACTATCAAACAGAGAAGAATGAAAATTCTGCGAAAATAAAAAAGGTTTGTACCTTGATCTTGGGAAATAGCCAACGACTAACAACAACAAAGAAAGGATTACAAAGAACAGTGAGTGAAAGTGTGTTGAGAAGAAGGAGAAGATTCCACTTCACACTAGTTGGGGAAAAAAAACTTCCGGTGCAGATTGGAGTTTGGGGAGTTAGTGTGTGGGAAGAAGACGCGGTAAAACCGTAAAACAGAGAGAGAAAACTCTACTTGTGCACTTATTTTATTTGAGGGATCGTGGATTTCTATCCTTATTGGGATGATGGGGCACTTGCAAGGCACGCACGCTCTAGGAAACATTTGCATGTGTCACTTTTTGTTCAAATTCAAAATACGCTAAAAAGTTGACTTGTAGCCTTGTCCACACTCTAGGAAACATTTGCATGTGTCACTTTTTGTTCAAATTCAAAATACCCTAAAAATTTGACTTGTAAGTGACACATTAAATTTTTGATTTTTTTAGGCATTGTTCCTAGTATTACTATGGAATTAGATTTTGGTTTAGAAATACTGAAATATTAGTTTTTTGTCCTACTTCTCTTACTTGACCGTCAAAAAGTATGACTAAACTCTAATATCTAACTTATTAACTAGTATCTTTAGCGTGGCGAGTGGGAGTGAGCTGATTTGTATGGGGAGTTGGGTGATTGGGGAGAGAGAGATGGGTGAAGGAGAAAGGGTATTGGGGGCGAAGAAAAAATAAGAGAGAAGGTGAGGACAGACAGATAGAAACCAACCAAGTTGGTTTTTGTCCGCATAACCACCTCTTCTGCCAAGATCGTTCGCTCCGCTCACTCGATAAGGACTATGTCCTAACGATGACATTATTATATGGGTCAAATACTAACTTATCTTTAAGAGTGAGAGAGGACGATCAAGTTGACTGACGGTCAAGTAACAGAAGTAGGACCAAAAACTAATATTTCAGTATTTCTGGACCAAAGTCTAATTAACATAGTAATAGTATGACCAATGTCTAAAAAACCCTTAAATTTCTCTACTGGTGGCGCATTTGACCAAAGTGACACATTAAATATCTCTAAACGTGCTGCTTCTGACCAAAGTGACACATTAACCTAATTTCGATTGTGTCACTTTCTTAACAAGTGTCACAACTAGCCAAATGTTCTAAACAAGTGACACATAAGATTTTAGCGTGTCACTTTTTTTCAGTAATTAACAAGAGGCTTAAAAAAAAAGTGACACAAAAAGCCATTCATTTAGTAGCACAATTGTAATCTCTAGATAATTTGTGTAGTAAGTCATCTTTAGGAAGTAGAAATCTATCTATCAAATCGTTCTCACTAGTTCCCTCTAAAAAAAAAGTTTTAGTTGTGATAGTTGGCCTAGTCCTAAGGTTTGGACGAACACCCTTACTCTAAGTATACACGCGAGCAAACGCGAGTCAAGTGACATTGAATATTAGTATCTTTTGAGGATTCGTGTCTCAAAGATATTAAACTATAAAAAGGGCTAACATTAATATATTTGAGCTTGGGAACACATTTTAGGCACTGCCTGTTGTTCCAGATGTGCGCCATGATCTTGGCGAAATGGACGTCCAATGTCAGTCTTGCTCTGCCCTCCATTGGAGAGATGAGCAATTGACCAGGTCTACTGATAAGAGAAGATTTGATAGTGTGAAAACAATAGTTAAAACAGTACTAAATCATGCATATCAAGTTATTATAATACTCTCTAAACATGTTGATATAGAGGAGCAATCGTGTTCTCCACTCTTGCTTGCACGTACTTAATACGAATTTAGACTACCTAAACTACTTCACTAATGAGAGAGTAATATTTAAGGCTGTGAAAACAATAAATAAATATGCTAAAACAGTGATTTAAACTATGAGAAAGAGATAGAGAAAGTAATAAATCTACCTAATGATTAGTTTCATATAAGAATCGAATTATTCATTGAAAAGAGATCATCTTTAGGTTTTCACGCAATGATCCAACCAAATTAAAGCCTCAAACTTTATCATTCCTAGCAACAATCTACATCTCTATAGTCATTATTACTAGCATATGGGATTATTACAACCAAATCTCTCAACTTAATCATAACAATCTATAGTTTAATTTACTATATACTTATTTTGGAAGTCATACAATAAACTAAACTCATTAAAACACATACATAATTAAATAATTATACTAAGCAATTTATTCCTCATTATGCTTCATAATCACTCCCTCTAATGGGGGGGGGGGGGATTAGCCTAATATTATTGGATTAATTAAACTAAGACAAGAAGAAGAAGACATAATAATGTAAATACAATAATTAAAATTAACTAAACAATAGAATAAAGACATAATGTAACCAAAAATTGAACAAATACTAAGCTTTTATTGATGGAGAATTAATGGAAGCTACACTATAAACTAATTAATTAACTAAACCTAAACTAAACTAAAGAGGGGGAGAGAGAGAGAATCCTAATTTACAACTAAACTAAAGAGGGGAGTAGTCAAGTTTTGTTTAGTCTTAACCCTATTTATATAGGAAAGGGTTAGAGTTATATTTTCGTACATGGGCTAAAAAGGGGGACTTTGGGCCTTTAATGTGAGCCCAAAGTTCATTAGGTTAAGTCTAAAGATGCCACAGCTGCTAGAAATTACTTCAGTGCCTTTTTCGTCCACTTTTATAGCTATGATTGGGACAAGGCTAGATCCATTGGAAATCTTATTCCGAGCCGGTCGTTTTGACATAAAGTAGGTTTAATTCAAAGGCCCAAGTCCAAAGATATGCCCTTTTGAAATTCTATTGACTTTTCTGTTCTTTTTCTACCCAATTGACTTTGACTGGGCTTGAAAACGCTTTTTCTTTTTGATTCTTGGGTTTTAAACATAGAACTTTCTAACAATCATCTTAACTCATTTTCCACGCAAAATAGCATCTTTAAGCACATAAACAGCTTCAAGACATGATGAATCCCAGCATCCACACCACCAATAGAAACATGCTTGTAAATGGGAGCACCTGAAAAATAACGTTAATTTATACTAATATAAAGAAATAAAAACATACGCAACTCCTATATGAGTTCCTCCCGTTAGGGGATAACATAAAATAATAAATAGCGCTTGGAACATAAGTAAACTCTAACATAAATAAAATAATAATATCATACGTTTACAAATTAAACATGCGCTCCTATAGGATTAGCTTTCAAAATTCAGTAAAATAGTGAAATTTCACTAAATTAAGATACCTAATTACATTATACATCCCAATTAAATCAAGATTTTGATATTTATACATGCAATTTTAATACATGAACGTACAATGTGCTAAAATTAAATATACTACCCCCAAACAATTTGGGAGAAGGGGGTTCATGAAATAAATCAATAGCACAATTAAATTACTTAACTAACTAACCTAGACTATATTGGAGTAAGCATGAAAGGCAAAGAGTGACAAATTTTTTTGAAATAAAAAGACCAAAATATGCCACCCCCAAACAAAATTTGAAACTCTCTTTAAATTTGAAAAATGTTGTGGCCTATACTCCATTAAGGTGGTATGTTACAAAAAATTATATGGGTCATTTAAAGTCAGATTCCTTAGACTTAATGTGGGGTCATTTTAAGTCAGATTCCCCAAGATTGTGCACACCCCCAAACGAGCAAGAAACTGGGGTGGCACAAGATGGATGATGTGTGGTCAACTATAAACTAATAGTTGAAAGAGTTGGGGGTCTAGCCATAAAAATATGATACTAAATGCACCCCCAAACAGAATGAAGTGGTATAATTGGAAGTAATCATGTAGAAGAATGAATGAAAACTTATGCAACCCATCAAAGAACATATGCAAACCATTATGTTGTAGCTGTTTTAAAGAGTTAGAATGACCCAAAAGATAAACTATTGATACTTTAGGGGATAAAGGAATGAAGTATGGATCCTGATGTCTTTTATGAAGCTCAGATGATGAAAAATAAGACAAACTAGGTTTCTCACTACACTCAGTCAAAGCTTGTTTCTCAACTACAGGAATGGTGTACTCTTAGGATTGTGTGATAGGCAAAAACTCTTCATCTTGAGGGTTGAAAAAATTATAGAGGATCTCTAAGGCAAAAGGCTCAAGTGCAAATTTGAGGTTCCTTTGAAATGGTGGAGGAATGGATGGCTTAGTTATGGTAGATGGTTGGATTTTAGGAGGTTGTAACTCAGGTGGATGGTGGTTGGTTGGTGGTGGATCCTCACACGCTCTTGAGAACTTTACATCTAGCTTAGCTGAATCCACAAGGTTGTGGTCATTGGCTTCATCTTTAAGAAATTCATATATTATTTCTTCATCTGCCAAACTAAATTGAGATTCACATTGCGCTAAAGAAGTTACTTCCTTTAATTCTTGCACATTAACTTATTCATGCCTTAGATTAGAATTATTGATTTCTATTTTCTCACACTCGTCCTCTAAAACAATATAAGGTTCCTTAATGGTATCGTTCGAATTTATTGAGTGGTCATCCAAAACAAGTCCTAAAGAGTCGTCTTCAAGAATTTCCTCATCCAGGTAGGGTGTGGAGTCAATACAATGGTTAATGGGAAGGTCATGGGAAGGTAATGGTGCATGAAATTCATGGTAGGCTTTAACTAGGTCAAATGGTTTGGTTATGGAAATAGGTTGTTCTACTTGTGTGTCGATCTCTGGCAAGGTTGAAAGTTCTGTGTTAGGTAAGGGGATCATGGAAATCATCTGGGCTATGCTCTAAAGCATTTTGTTTTTCTGGGCCATTTGTTCCCTAAATGTTTTTTCATTGTCGGCCCTTTGTTCCCTAAACGTTTTTCATTGTTGGCCATTTGTTTTGTTGAGTCGGCTACTAGTTGGGAAATTCGGTCTAGGTAGGGTGGTTCTGGTTGGTATGGTGTTTGATAGTCATTTTTGGTGGAACTCCATGAATAGTTTGGATGACTAGAAAACTCTTAATTGTATGGGTTACTATGAAAGTTTGAAAATTGAGGCTCATAATTATAATTATATCTTATAGTAGGACCAAACTCTTGGTATGATGGGCACTGAGAAGCCCAATGGTAAGGACTACCACAACATGAACATGGTGAAGGGTTTGCATAATAACCACATGATTGTTGGTCTACATATTGATAAGCCATATTGGTTTTAAGGATATATTCTATGTTAATTAATATACAAAAATTCTAACTATAAATTTCTAGATAGACGATTATTTCTGCGTCAACGAGAATCTAATATGGCAAGTTTATGCGTACTAATAGATCTTAATCTCATATAAGTTTTAAGTCTAATAGGCAATTCCTAATGAGCATGCAAAAATTAGCCTTATTATTACTAGAAATAGAATCCTCTCATAGTAGATTCGATGATGTATAGAAGTGTTACCTGGAGTGTCTTTGCTACACGTATAAATAGCGTCTTCAACAGCCTTAAAGCATGTCTACTAAAAACTTTTCAAACCAACGGCCAGGCCACTTAAGAATTGAGGGAGGTTGTCTGTGCGTGCATGTTCCTTAATTAAATAACCCCAATCCTTTGAGTTTTCTAGACACCGTAAAGTATGAATTTTTTTTTATGCAATTGCTAGAGTGGTTGGGCATATTAGTACTATAATGTACACGTGACATAATATTGCAGTTAGTATAAAAAACTTAATTTAATCTAATTAACCTAGGGTGCACTTTAGAATAGGGTAAATTGGGCGCGGGGCGCATTTTGGTACTTTTTTTTTTGGTAAATTTAAAGGAGCACGGGACGCGCTTCAGATTAGGGTAAATTGGGCATGGGTCGCACCTATGGTGTAATGCGCGGGGAGCACTGTGTAAAGGCAAATCTAGGGCACGCGCACGCTCGTGAGTTAAAACTAGGGTTTGAAATTTTTAGGGTCAGGTCACTGGAGTGCAGGGAGTTGGAATCACAACTCGAATGCACTCAGGCAGTAGCAGAAAAATTTGAAAAAATTACGAACAATGTTTTGGTAAGTGAATACTGAAAATAGTTTTTATAATCTAAACACGCAATATGTAACAAAACAAGATGGCAAGCGGCACCATTTGAGAAGAGAAGATTTGATAGTGTGAAAGAAGTAGTTAAAATAGTACTAAATCATGCATATCAAGTTATTATAATACTCTCTTAATATGTTGATATAGAGGAGCAATCGTGTTCTCCACTCTTTCTTGCACGTACTTAATACGAATTTAGACTAACTAGACTACTTCACTAATGAGAGAGTAATATTTTAGGCTACGAAAACAGTAAATAAATATGCTAAAACAGTTATTTAAACTATGAGAAAGATATAGAAAAAGTAATAAATCCACCTAATGATTAGTTTCATACAAGAATCGAATTATTCATTGAAAAGAGATCATCTTTAGGTTTTCACGCAATGATCCAACTTAAAGCCTCAAACTTTATCATCCCTAGCAACAACCTACATCTCTATAGTCATTATTATTATCATGTAGGATTATTACAACCAAATCTCTCGACTTAATCATAACAATCCCTAGTTTAAACTAAACTCATTGAAACACATACATAATTAAATAATTCTGATAAGCAATCTATTCCTCATTATGCTTCTTAATTACTCCCTCTAATGGGGTATTAACATAATATCATTGGATTAATTAAACTAAGATAAGAAGAAGAAGACATAATAATGTAAAAACAATAATTGAAATTAACTAAACAATAGAATAAAAACATAATGTAACTAAGAATTGAATAAATACTAAGCTTTTATTGATGGGGAATTAATGGAGGCTACACTATAAACTAATTAATTAACTAAACTAAACTAAACTAAACTAAATAGGGAGAGAGAGAGAGAACTCTAATTTACAACTAAACTAAATATGGGAGTAGCCAAGTTTTGTTTAGCCTTAACCCTCTTTATATAGGAGAGGGTTAGGGTTATATTTTCGTGCATGAGCCAAAAAGGGGGACTTTGGGCCTCTAATGTGAGCCCAAAGTTCATTAGGTTAAGTCTAAAGAAGCCACAGCTGCTAAAAATTACTTTAGTGCTCTTTTATCTACTTTTACAACTCTGATTTGTGCAAGGCTAGATCCATTAGAAAGCTTATTCCGACGTTTTGACATAATGTAGACCCAATTCTGAGGCTCGAGTCCAAATATACGCTATTTTAAAGTTATATTGACTTTTATGTTCTTTTTGTACCCGAATTGACTTTGAGTTCCCAGCTTTGACTGGGCTTGAAAAGGCTTTTTCTTCTTGATTCTTGGGTTTTAAACATATAACTCTTCTAGCAATCATATTGACTCGTTATCCATGCAAAATAGTTTCTTTAAGCACATAAACAGCTTCAAGACCTAAAATACATAAAAACACGTAAACTATACTAACTTTTATTTATTATAAACATAATTGACCTAAATGTAATACTATTAAGGGATTTAAACTACACTTTTTGGTGTTTATCATCTACCAAGAAGAAGACTTTATTTGGGTCGTGTTGTTTACATGGAAAAATAAAAGTCCCTTGCCTTGAACCTTTACCTGAACCCCTTGAATCACTTTTCAAAGGTGCTGATTGGCTAGCAAAAGATTTATGTAAGAACATTCGAGGGTACAACGCATGCAATGCCTTTACAAGCCTAGGTATTAAAGCAAATGATCGTGTCTTGAGAGGGCGTGGCCTAAAATCATTTACTATTCATGGAGAATTGTTCCATAAGATTGGATCACTATTACCAAACGGTGATGTTGTCTCGAAATACACCCAACTATACATCTATGATGCAAGTGCAGCTCTCAAATATAGAAAACAATGCAATCCACATTTGTTAACAGAGGTGTTAAGTATTATTCAGGGGGTGCTTATTTAAGCGAATGTATGGTCCAAGTTTTTCAAAATTGTAAATGACATCCTAAGGTCAAATACAACTGCAAACAATAATATTCTAGCATACATACAACAATCCTGGTACTGATAGACGTTGGTACAATGTTCCATCGACTTCTGAAATTGTCGTTGTGTTGTCTGGGGATGAAAGTAAATGTGATATGTTACGAGACATCATTCTGCATTATAAAAAAGGTGGACTGGAAAGGATAAGTGAGTGTCATCCAACATATTCACCTCTACATTATGTGTTACTTTTCCCTAGAAGAGACCTTGGTTGGGCACAAGATATGCGCCAATGGGATATTGCTAACAACTGTCCAGGTGAAGCCTGTTTGACTCAAGTACAATATTACGCTTATCATTTACTCGATCGCCTCACAGAATACTCATCTATTTTAAGGGGAGGTTCTCTATTTCAACAGTGGATAGTGGACGCCTGGGCTGCAACTGAACAAAACCAGTTTGCGTTATATTCATATGAACCAAGACAACATTCGTGCAAATTTGTATAAGTGTTTGACAGACATTTCCTTGGAAGGATTACCTCTCGAAGGGATAGGCCAGCGTTACATTCTCCCGTCGGGTTATACGGGGAGCCTAATACAAATGTACGAAATTTACCAGGACTCAATGGCCATAACGTGTTACAATAAACATCTGGATGTGTTTCTTACTGCTATGGCAACCCTAACTGGCCAGAAATTAAAAGAGCACCGAAGCAGCACCAAACCGCCGGACCATCTTGAAGTGGTCGCATGTGTATTCGAGTTGAAAAGGAAAGCCATAATGGAAGAAATACTCAGAAATGGTGTGTTCAGCGAAGCAGTTACACATGTATATATTATTGAATTCCATAAATGAGGTTTTCCACACATGCATGCACTCATCTTTCTCAAACAACCTAATTAGATACACAATGCAAAACAAGTGGATAAGATAGTATGCGCTGAATTCCCCGACCCTGTCTCCCAACCAACACTTTTGAAACTGTAAAGAGATGTATGGTTCACGAACCCTGTGGCGCCAAGAATCTGCAGGCCCTATGCATGGAGAATGGAAAGTGTATCAAACATTATCCACATGCATTCATGGATGAAACAACAATGGATCAAGTTGGGTATCCTATTTACCGTAGACGCAATACTGGTAAGGAGTACGAAGTTCGAGATTATAAAGTTGATAACAGGGATGTAGTGCCTTACAACCCCTTCTTATCAAAAATGTTCGATTGCCATATAAACGTTGAAGTATGTTCATCAGTCCGTGTAGTTAAATACATCCACAAATACATCTACAAAGGCCACGACAGGGCAACTATGGTGACATTTGGCATTGATGACGAGATCCAACAATACATTGATGCAAGGTATGTCAGACCACCAGAGGCAGCATGGCGTTTCCTAGAGTTTCCTTTGCACAGAGAGTACCCAAAAGTTGAAAGATTAGCAGTTCATCTAGAAGGAATGCATCATGTCATTTTCAATGCAAGAGACACCAGGGCTGCAGTCCTTGCTAGAGCACATAGATAGAAGTCAACTCTAACAGCTTTTTTTGAACAGTGTGCTCGAGATTTAGAGGCCCGTGCATTTACTTACCAGGAATTCCCACAACACTATGTTTGGAAAAAAAAATTTGGAAGAAGAGAGATCAGTGTTGCGCTATTAGGAGAATGTACTTTATAAATCCAAATGTTGGAGAATGTTTCTACCTTCGCTTACTCTTGACAATTGTGAGAGGTCCTACATTCTTTTCAGATCTTCGTACTGTCAACAGATCTGAACATAGTACATTTAAAGCTGTATGTGTTGCACGTGGTTTGTTAGAAGATGACGATGAATGGAGGCAATGTCTACAAGAGGAGTCTATAATCAACACTGGCTACCAACTGCGCAGGTTGTTCAGCATTATACTTTTGGAATGTTCCCCCACAAGTCTTGTACTATTGTGGAATGAATTTGCAACAAGTATCTGTGATGACCTTGCAATAAAAATACGTAACACCTTTCCAATTCCTAACCCGACCGAAGAACAAGTAGTTGATTATGGGTTATATTTTTTGAACCAATTGCTTTTTGAAGCAGGAAGAACATTATCTGATTTCCCAGACATGCCTAAACCTAGAAGAAACTGGGACAAAGTTACAAATAACAGACTTATTTGGGAGCAATGACAACTCCAGCATGATGGGCTCCACGCAGAGGCTAACTCGAATGTCTTGTGGCTAAATGACGAACAGCGTGACGCCCATACCAAGGTAACAGGTTCAATGCTAAACAACCGGGGAGAAGTTTTTTTCTTGAATGGAGTAGCAGGGACTGGTAAAACATTTGTGTACAACGCAATTGCTGCAACTTGCCACAGTCTTAGCCATATAGTAATAACTATTGCTTCATCTGGAATTGTAGCATTATTGTTGTATGGGGGAAGAATGATGCATTCGACTTTTAAAATTCCTTTAAATGTGATAGATGAAACATTCTGCAGTTTTACCAAGAACTCAATATATACTGATCTTTTCAAAGAGACAAGCTTAATAATTTTGGATGAAGTCCCGATGCAGCATAGACACTGTATGGAAGCTGTCGAAAGGACACTTCGAGATATCAGGGATAATTCAAATCCGCCCATTTGGTGGAATAACTATTGTTCTTGGAGGTGATTTTAGACAGACCCTCCCTATTATACCGAAAGGGGTTCGGGAGCAATTTGTAGGTGCATCATCGAGGATATCTTAGCTATGGCGGCATGTGAATGTTGTGCACTTGGTCCAAAACATGCAACTTGATGTGTCAGACCCTGATAATGCATGCTTTGCCAATTACTTGGTCGAGGTAAGTTGTTATTTCAAAATTTTAGTAATAGTGCTTTACTATAAATATATCTTTAGTTAAAGTTGAACGACGACTAATTTTGTTTTTTCTCAACTTTTAGATTGGAACGAGTCCTATGGAAACGATCGAGCTGCCTACAGGCATACATAAGTGTGGAAATCAAGAAGAACTCATTTCATCAGTTTATCCAAATTTGGATGTAGTGGGCACAACATCACCAGCATTTCTAAACAAACGAACTAAACTCTTTGCACGAAACGACGTCGTCAGTGTAATCAACGAAGCAACCCTAAATTTGTTTCTTGGAGAAAAGCTTTCTTACTTAGCGGCAGATAAAATCATCGATGATGCTAACAATTCTAAAAACAACGGATCCCGTTATCCAAGTGAGTTTCTCAACTCTCTTGATCCCCTAGCTTGCCACCTTTTAATCTGCAAGTGAAGAACGGCTGCCCTATAATGTTGCTTAAGAATATTGCACCAAGGATGGACTCTGCAACGGGACACGACTGATCGTACTTCGTTGTGAACAAAGAGTGATTGAAGCAATGATTTTAACCAGGGGAAAAGCTGGAGATACTGTGTTTATCCCTAGAATATCTCTGTCTCCATCTATTGTTGAGATGCCGTTTCAAATGTCAAGATGTCAATTTCCAATGAGACTAGCATTTGCTATGACAATAAATAAGTCCCAAGGACAATCAGTGAAGTATGTTGGCATTGACCTACAAACACCCACATATGTTGCACTATCAAGATGCACATCTTTTTTTTTTACATGCAAGTAGGATATTTTATTAATAATAAGTAATAAAGAATACAACTCTGTCAAGATGGATTTACAACATACTCTAAGTATCAAATTTGTAGTAAGTCCGGTGAGGACATTCTAAGGACTTAATGAAAGGAGGTCTATTGGGACTCCAAGAGAAAACTCCTTTACTCAAAGTCGATCCATGTTTTCCTGCCGCATCCGTACCAAAGTTTGCTTCTCTGAGTGTATGTGAAATTTTCCAGCCGATAAGCTTTGAAGCTCTATACCATCTTGCTCTCAGCCACCATGGAACTTCACCTCTTTTGAATGCAAGTACTACGACCATTGAGTCACTCTCTATCCAGAGTTTGTGCCAGCCTTTATCCATGGCAGTTTCAGTAGCCAAAACCGCTACCAAGCTTTCTGCCTCATAATTTGTAGTAACCCCTAGGCCTTGTACTAAGATACCCAGAATTTCCACCTCGTTATTTCTGAAGATGATCCCCGCACCCCCCATTTCCTGGATTTCCTAAGGCCGATCCATCTGTGTTGGCCTTAACTATCCCTCGATCAGGAGGAATCCATGACACTTCTCTGATTTTATTCGATGGCCTCACTCTTCTTTTGATGTTCAGTTGGTTTAGAAGCTGAAAATCGATGGTAGAGTTGCTCATTGTTCCAATTAGCAGGAGACCAGCTATGCTTACCCCTTTAAGAACTTCGCATCTTATTCTTAGAGGATTTATCGTCGCATCTTCAAAGAAAACTCTGTTTCAAACTTTCCATAATTGAACCATGAGATGGATAGACGCAACATTCCAAGTTCCCTTCTGATTTGGTTGTGTCCTCGTCCTGCATCCATGACCGATTTTAAGTTGATGTTTGTGGGTTTGACTCTAAAATAGTTCAAAGCCCATTGCCACAGTGTCCTGGACTCCTCACACTCCCAAAGGATATGGTTTGCGCTTTTTGATTCCTTTCTATAGAGCTTGCATTGCAAAGCAAGGTGAATTCCCTTCTTTTGCACTTTGTCATTTGTTGGTACCACAGGGTGAATCAATTTCCAAGCAAGGCCAACTTGTCTAGTGATAATCTTGTCTAGTGATAATCACCTCGAACCCATCCTTCACTGAGTAAACACCATCATGAGAGGGTTTCCAGATTCTACTATCATGTTCTTCACCTGTTGGCGGGTTTAGGTGGTTTGTATTGATGCCCGCTTTTAATAACACTTCTTGAATTGGGGCTGCTATGTGCCATTGGTTATTGATGATAAGGTATGATACCTTTGCAGAGAACTCCCTCCAGTTTATACCCTGTACCACATCAGCCATTGCTGATCCTGCCCAAGGTTCCTGCCACACATTGATGCTTCTTCCTTGTCCCACAATCCACCCTAGGAAAGACTTCATTTCTGTTAAGGCCCATTTCAATGCCTGCCAGACTGATGAATGTTTGTGATAGGTTAAGTAATTGCCATCTCTCATTGTGAATTTATGCATCATGAATCTGCTCCACTTGGTCTCCCCATTCAGAAAATTCCAAGCTAGCTTTATAAGAAGTGCAAGGTTCAGCTCCTTGAGCCTTCTAATACCGAGGCCCCCTTCATCAAGTGGCTTACAGACCTTCTCCCATTTTAGAGTGACTCCCTTCTCAACGTTGGATCCCCAAACCAGATGAAATTTATGATGGCAAGTTCACATTCCCTTATGCAGTTTGCTAGCCATTTATACACCGACATGTTGTAAACTGGAAGATTGCTTAAGATTGATTGTGCCAGAACCACTCTACCTTGAAAAGACAACATCCTACCAGCCCATCCACTGGCTCTCCTCCTGATTCTATCCACCAAGACTTGTATTCTTGCTCTAGTAACTCTACCTTCGAATATGGGAGCTCCAAGGTACTTCTCCGGCAGTTAGCTGAGCTGGAAATCAAACAGGGAGGCAACTCGATGCTTCTTGGTGTCAGACATGGATCCCAAGTAGAGTTTGCTCTTTGAAGGATTAAAAAACTGCCCAACTGAAAACTGGTAAAGATAAAGCATCTCTTTAAGAAGTTTAAGTCCACGAATGTCTCCATTTGCAAAGATGAATATATCGTCAGCAAAAAGGATGTGTGTAGTAGGGCTAGGACAATTCCCGGCTGCTGTCATATGCTTAATTTTCCCCATATGGAAGAGCCAGTTTATACCTCTGCTTAGAACATCTTCAGCTATGTCAAATAGGATAGGAGAAAGTGGTTCACCTTGCCGCAAGCCTCTACCAGCTCCAAAGAACCCACAAGCCGTTGATCATAACAGAGATATGAGCACTTTTTAGCAAAGTAGAGATCCATGAGCACCAAGTATCATTAAACCTAAACCTTGAAAGGACTTCAAGAAGGAACTCCCAACTAAGTGAGTCAACAGGTTGGGTGATATCCAGTTTCATTGCCACATTACCACCCCTTTTCTTTAGTTCCAGCTCATTCATCATTTCCGAAGCCAAAGCAATTCATGTTGTGCCTGTTCTTCCTTTAATGAAGGCTAATTACTCTCCACTTATGATGTTGCTTAGGATATGCTTGATTCTAAAAGAAAGAATTTTAGTGATAATCTTGAAGAGAAAGTTGCTTAAGCATATAGGCCTGAAATGGTTAACTGCCATGGAGTTGTCTATTTTTGGCACTAGGACGAGAAAACTAGAATTCATACCTTGAGAGAGAGTGTTATCCCTAAAGAATGAAATGATAGCTGTCACACCCCGAATTTCGACAGAATTCGAAAAAACATTATTTGTCCCCGACTCTTTCGATCTCAGGGTGTGACGACTCTCAACTTCCAAAACCCATAAACAGCTTTTTAAATATGCGGATAATTAAAACCAATAAAAATTTCAATTAAACAAATGTCCTCTTCATTACAAAATTTTCCAATTAAGTTTAGGTTACAATCTCTTTTCAATAACTCCGTATTTAAAATTACAAATGAAAGTACAAATACATTGTCTAGACTGAAAATCTATATCACCTTAAGGGAAAACAAAATACATCCTGAAATGCAATGCTAACGCAAACCACAAGCAGCAGCCAACCCTCTTCAACACTAAACCTGTCAAAACTTATCAAATATGTTCATTGAATGAACACACCCGATAAGCAAACATGCAAATCGGGTCAGCATTATAAAAATGTTGGTGTGAGTAGCTCTAAAAACAACATATACTTATACAAATATATACATAATCCATACAGCAGTTAGTTCCTCCACCGAGGCGCCTTAACTTTCAACGACTAATACAACATCCTTAAGTTTAATAACTAAGGCAGGTAGTTCCTCCATCGGAGGCTTTTAACTTCCCACTAACCACACAACAAACTATACTCATAATAAATAAGGCATGTAGTTCCTCCATCGAGGCGCCTTAGGTTCTAACTAAACTATAACCAGCCAAGCATATACAATCATCTATCTAAAGATACATCATTAACCAACACATTACCATAATTAGATTATTTCAGGCTTTCTTTGCGTGTCCCTAAAATCACGTCGTATCTATGTCTTACCTAGTTTCCCTAGCTACCACAATCGCTACCCAACGCCGAACATGTACATCCACATGCCTCCCCTTACATAATGAACCACTCCGTGCGTAACCACCCTGAGCGGGATGCCGCACACCAAGTAAATCCTCACACGGAAGCAATTATGTAAGTAATGCCACTATTCGGCATAAAATATTGTGCATCATCGTTCTATTTTGCGAACGGAATAATCAAGCCACTATTCGGCTACGCCAGGAGGGCCATTCAGCTTTACTGAAACGCCAGAAGGGCCGCCCGAAGGCCATTCAGATTAACTGAAATGCCAGAAGGGCCAATCACATGAGTTGTGGTAGCTAGGTTCTAGGATTTTCGTTACATAATTTATTCAAGTGTCATACATTAATGACTCATAATAAATCCACTATATCGTCGCAAGGTGTCAATTGCCTTTATTGCACTAAGCCACAATATATAGAAATATCTCAATATATCTCATAACTATTTTCATACTTTCACGTGCCAATATATTATTGTACTACACCACACTCCCGTGGGCAAATATTCACCAATACTATGCTACCTCATAGTAGCATCTCACATATATAATAATGGAGTGTTTATACATTTATTTCTCCAAAACATATTGCATTATATATATATCCCAACATATTATATAATATTACAATATCCATGTCAAATCTTAATTAGATAATGACCACCAAATTTATACAATTTACAACATAAAATGCAGCACAATTAAACAGTCCACAGTCCACAATCAAAGCCCAATATATATATGTTTTATACACTACTCACGTCAAATCTTAATTAGATAATGACAAACCATGTTATATAATGTTCGACAATATATTATTACTATATTTATCCATATAATCAAATATGTGAAAAACTGGAAAAAGTCAACATTCTACAGTCAACGGTCAAAGTCAACGATCAAAGTCAAAGTCAAAGTCAACATGTCATGGTCAAAGTCAACATGTCCTGGTCAAAGTCAAACTGTCGTTTTCTTGTTCGACAGGTTTATGGTCATAGCCATGGTTCATGGCTAAGGTCAAAGGTGCATGGCTCATGGGCTCATGACCAAGGTAAGGGTTCGGACCCAACTGGCCAAGCCCAAACCTTAAAACCCGAAAGTCCAAACATGTAAAGACCCAAAAAGATCTATTTTAAGTCCAATGGACTGGCCCAAGCAATATCAGAAACGGGCCCAAAACTTATACTGACCTGGCCCAAAACATAATTGGATTCGGCCCGAAAACAAACAAGGAAAACTATCCCAAAATTTAACTGAAACTGGGCCCAATCTAAACCGAAACTGGGCCACAACTTAATTTGAACCGCCCCACACTTTAATTGGGTCGCCCCAAAGAAACAAAGAGAATCGCCCAACATAACTAATGTGGTCCGCCCATAACAACTTTAAACTAAAATCGGGCCCAACCACAACAAAATTAGAACTGGCCCAACCAATACCAAAATAGAATCGGGCCCAACAACAAATGAAATTAGACCGGCCCAAAAACTGAAACCGACCCAGGCCCAAGCCCAAGCCGTCAACAGTTCTTCTTCCTCACCCATTCTCTCCTCCACCACCACCAAAATCCGGCCACCAAAAATTCTAATCGCCTACCCATTCCAACCTAGCGGTTTGACTCCAAATGAAAAACCCCACCTCTTTAAAGAAAACGAAAACCCCCAATGTTAGTAAATCCAAACTCTTCTCAACCTAGATCTAAAATTTTCGGCTGCCATTAATGGCTTCTCTCAAGCTCCAATCGACACCATTTATAACCTAACATTCACACCTACATCAACAACCTAACCTCAACCCAACAAAGCAAAACAACACAACCAATTAAACCAAAAATAGCCCAACCACCGGCACCATTAACGCCACCAACCAAGCTTTGGCAGCACCTTACCAGCCCACAACCGCCAGCATCAAACCACCAACCCTCAATACACCAAAACAGTTCAAACATTACATAAATACAAAACAATCAAATTCCTTGTATCACAGTAGCATAAACTATCACTGGCGATTCCTTGGCTGCCATTGATGAACCGGGCAAGCTTTACAGAGCTTCGACAATTTTTAAGGCACAGTTCAACAGTGTTTTCTAAAGACAATCCAAACACATTTTAACAACTACAGAACTACCAAACGATTAACAATAACCGAATAAATGAACAATAAAATCTAGTGAAAACATTGGACAGTAAAACGGTTTCTGTATTCCGGTAAAATAGCAAAATAGCAAAATAGCTACTCACCTGTATGAACGGCTCTCCTACTTAATTCCTCCGAAATCGAAGTCGTTGGCTCCACGCCCAAAGAAACCGGCTTCTCTTTTCCATTTTCATTATTTTATTATTCTCTGAACCCTATTTTCCAGAACAATGTGTTTATATACTTGGGTCCGAAACCCAAGCCCAACACCGACTCGGGCCCAGAAACCATGCCCACGTGTCTCAAATCCGGTCCAGCGAATTTTGAAAATAAATAATTAAATTAATTAATTAAATAGATAAAAACGTACTTTTAAAATACGGGCGTTACAATAGCTTTGCTGACATCTTCCCCAATTATACTCCAGAAAGAGTGATAGAAAAAACCCTGAAAGCCATCTAGGCCTGGGGCACTGTTAGCATCCATGGCTAACACTGCTTCTTTGACCTCATCCATGGTAGGGATGGCAGTGAGAGTAACATTTTCCTCAACTGTAAAAAGCTTTGGAATGAGATTTAATAGGATTGGGCTTATGTTAACTGCTGAGTAGTTATATTTTTCCTCATAAGCCTCCACAATGAATTTCTTAATCTCCGCATGTTGCGTCAGCTTGTTTCCCTGGGCATCTTGGATCTCCATAATTTGAGATTTAGCCAATCGCATCTTTGTTGTGGCGTGGAAATATGTTGAGTTTCTCTCCCCCTTCTAGAGCTTCAGTAACTCTAGCTTTCTGTCTAAGTGTCATAATTTCCACATCTTTAACAACTTGAATCTCTATAGCATTTTCCAGCTCCTGGTTATGTAACTCAGCATTAAAAGGATCTTGCTCCTGCTCTTTGAGGATGTTCTTAAGCTCATCCTCCAGAGCTTTGAGATGTTGTTACGTATTGCCATAGATCCTCCAACTCCATTCTTTAAGAACTAGTTTGAGTCTTTTCAACTTTTTTATCACCTTTCTACCACTTCGCTCAGATTTTCATGTTGCACCCATGCTTGCTTAAATATGAAGGGAATGTCCGAAGGTTTTGGGATTTTTGTGTTCCAACCAACAATCGGGCAATGATTAGAATGTTGTCTTTTCAGAATTCTGCTACGCCAGCTAGCACTGACATCAATCCACCCTTGGTTTACTATCATTCTATCAATCTTTTGGTACATTCTTCTATTCCCCATTCTTTTATTGCACCAAGAGTATTTGAATCCCATAGTGGTGGAATCGAACAGAGCATTTGAGTGGATAAAAGAATTAAAGTCCAACATAGTTGTTAAACAAGGAGTTCCCTCTCCTTTGTGCTCACTTATTGTGGAAACTATATTAAAATCCCCCACCATAGCCCAAGGCTCAGCAACCAATCCTAGCTGTGTAAGCTCCGACCAGAGTGATCTTCTGATGCCATATGCACTATTTGCGTGAACAAAGGACAAAACGAGGTTTCCAACTTTCACTGTGATATGTTGTTGTGAGAGAGCATACAGAGTCACCACATTTCCCTCCCTCCAACAAACCCAAATATTTCCCACTTTACTAGGAGTATCATTATGCAAAAACATAGAGTCGAATCCCAATCTACCAAGCTCCGGAGGTAACTTAGCAGGTGGTCTTATTAGTGGCTCCGCAATACACAAGAATTCTGGATTATATTCTTTAACAATTTCCTCAAGATACGTCCAAGGATTTTGTCTTCTTATTCCTCTCACATTCCAGAATAGTGTATTAATGATTTCTTGTTATTTGGAGATTCTAGCCCTAGTAGAAGGTGGGGTTAGGACTTGCACTTGCCACATAGGCTTATAACCTTTCTTGTTCTTAACTTGCCCCTCTTCCATCTGATCCGCCCAGTTTCCTGACTCCAAGAGCTTTTCTGCTTCCTTCAGTGCGTGGAATCTGTTACCTTGTAGGCTTAGACTATGCTCTTCAAGAGTGTTTTGTTGGTTCATGTCATCTGGCTCACTCTGTTCTTTTTTTGTATTCTCACCCATTTCCATATTGTGTCTCTCATTTTCATCCTCTATAGATTGTTCCTTATTCAAATCCTTTTGCATTTTGATCATTTCAGTACTGTGTACTGGTGAATCAGACACCCCCAAAAGATTGGTCTCTATGGCTTCCCCCACAGTTACTCCTTCTTCAGTGTCAGTTCCCAGTTCAGCTTGATCGTGGTTCTGCGTCCTCCCACTAGATTTCAAAACCCCCTGGCTTTGCTGGTCGTATTCTACTGCAGCATCAATTTCACTTCTATTTCCCTCTGCCCTTTCAGCTTCTTGCTGCCTTGGCACATGCTCTTCCACAATCAATGGTTGAGTTTCAGAGTTAGGAACCTCCTCATTCCCTATTATGTTCTTTTTCCTCCATTTTTTTTTGGTTTCTTGTCATGGATTTCTCCCTCATCCCTTGTCCTTGAGATGTGTTGGCCACCGCAGTTTCACCCTCAGTCTGAGCTACCACTGTTTTCCAAGTTTAAGCAAGGTCCTTTTTCAGAAATCTACAGTTACTAATCATGTGGCTGACTCCTTTACAATGGGTGCAATAATCATGAAGTTTTCCTAACTGAATTTCTTGCCAGAAGGCAACTCCATTCTTCTTTGATTCCACCCATATCTTGTCTGGGATTTTTTTTAAGAGATCAATGTCAACCAAGACGCTCGCAAAATACCCAAGCTTTCTCATTGTTGTGGTTTCATCCACATGCATTGGACGACCTAGAGTTTTGCCCATTGCCAGAAGGTTCTTAACTTCCCAATATTCAAGACTCAACCCAGGAAATCTGTCACAGCCCGAATTTCTAAACAATAACAAAGTGAATATTTGAAATTTAAATATCTCAAACATCACTAGGTTCACTTGTTTAAAAACCCAGACTATGACGGAGGATACTACACATACAAACCCTAATAGCCATGTCATAAAAGAAACAACTTAAAATAAAATAATCCCGATAATTATCCGTAACTTCTTTATTAAGATAACATCTTTCTAAATAAAATATCAAACAAACTCTCAGAATAAAATTCCTCACTACCATGTTCTCATGCCATGAAAAAGGTAAACTACGTTATTACATCCTTCCAATAGGAATCAGACCTAAAAGAAAAATAACGGACTGCTCCAGGCAAGAATCCCAATCACACGCCGCGGTTCCACTGCCTTCCACCTATGTTCCCAAGAACACACCCACATTGCCAAAACAAAGCAAACATGGGTCAGCAAAATGGAATTTGCTGGTATGAGTAGACTAACTACATATAAACATTTCAAACTTTACTTATCCAACTAACACTTTAAATCTATCATAACCTAATCATTCTCGGCTTGGAAGATGTAGTTAGTCATTTCAACCGCATAGTTTCTTCCTAAGCAAAACTTCCATTTTATTAACTCATTCTAATAACTCCTTTTAATATCTAAATAATTGAATTACACTTACCGATGTCCGGCCAGATGTATAAAGGGTAGGACCCGTCCTACAAAAATATTATTAAGTCCTACCTCCCCGCAAAAGAAAGTTAGAACTTGTATATAACATATGTAGATATCCTATATGGATTCAAAAGTAAGCCCAAACACACTCGTGATAATCAAATCAATTTCTCTTGTCAATTAATTAATTACTTTTCTTATAGACCCACCCTTTAGTACCTACTCCACGATTTGCACTCCACACATTTGCCAAATCACACATTCCTGTGTGCCTCTCTCCCACCAAATACCACAATATCATAGCCATCTCCGGGCTTTCATACACATATTTTCATGACCTCTTTGGGCATAAAAACTCAGGTCATTCATGGCACATTCAATGAACACCTTAGGTCATTCCCGCCACATTCAAGGAATACCTATCATATCACTAACGGGCCATTCATGGCACATTCAATGAATGCCCTGGGTCATTCCTGCCACATTCAAGGAATACCCAATCCTACATTCCCGTACACTCAAGGAATACAACTAACCCGCAAGGCGAATACCTTAGTTCCTCTTTAGGGCAGTCCAAACCATCTGGTCATTCATGGCACATTCAATGAATCCCCTTATATAACGCTAACGGGCCATTTATGGCACATTCAATAAATGCCCACCTAACATATGACTTCATCAGTCATAAACTCAATTCTAAAACTTGAGGCGTGGAGAGTTCTAAAAGGGTGCGGTAAATTTTGTTTACGCATTATTGAACTTTATTGCATAACTTATTTCAGAGAACGAAGGAAAAATCTTGATTCAATTATTTTTGGTTTACGCGTTATTAATTTCATGGATGTATAAGTGTCATAACGTTGTGTATCGTAAAAGACTGAAAAATCACAAAGTAGTAAATACACGTACACAAGTATATTTAGAAAGGTCTTAGCCTAAGTCAAACATGCTAATTGTCCTAGACTTATCCTAATAGACCGAATCATAATTTTAGGAAAAAGTCAAATTTTCGGGTCAACTGGTCAAAGTCAAAGTCAAAGTCCACTCTGGTCAACAGTCAAAGTCAGAGTCCACTCTGGTCAACAGTCAATATTGGTCAACCTAGCCTAAACTCCAAAAACCGAAAAGCCCAAAGCTAAAAGCCCATAGTCTAAAAGTTAAAAAAAAACAAACAAAAACATATAGCCCACCACGATTTGGCCCAAGCCCAAATCGTGGGTCACTGTTCATCTCCTTCCTCATGAAATCTCCACCAGCGCCTCCACCACCGGCCACCCATAACTAAAAATAACCCAGCGGTTTTCATTCTTTTTCCAACCCCTACACACCTATCCTAACAATTCATGATTTCATCATACTGCAAAAAATCCAAATCGACACCATTGATGCTCTACAGAGCTCCAATCATCCCCTCTCCAGCACCCAAACAACCATTAACAAAACCTCACAACAAAACAATCAAACCCGACAACAGTTAAACAACAACAAACACAAAACGGTTAGGTTCTTGCTTGAACGCCATTAATGGTTGTTCAAGCTTCACAGCACTTCCCCTCATCTTAAACAACCACCTCTACTTCACCACGCCTAGTCCACAACTCCACAGTTCATCCATCCCAACAGTCTAACATTCATAAAAACAAAACAACCCATTCTGACACAACAAAACTTTGGACGATTTGGTTATGGCGGTGACGCCATTAACAACCCTCGTCAAGTCTTTGACAGTTAAACTCTCAAATTGTCAGAATTGATTTACTGTAGTACTTAAAAAATGGTAATGGTATCTAATAGAGTCGGCACCATTAACAGAGTTTTACATACTGTGGTACTGCGACATTCGTATATATCAGTCGACACCATTAAAGAGGTTTACACTATCTCAATTCTGGAAAACAGTATTACTGGGATGAATAGCATAAACAAATATAACAAAAAAAAACTTCAGACTACTCACTGTTTTAAAACCGAACAGCTTCCCAAGAGCGAAACCCCGAAAGCCCAACGTCTACTGTCGCGCAAAACTGGACGATATTTCTTTTTCAAACCCCACTTTTTTTTTTCTTTTCTAAAACTCTCGTTTTGTTTTTCCCTAAAAACTCTACGTGAGAAACCCCTATTTTCTGGTTTTTAAAACCTCCCCGAAAAACAAAGGTTTTAAACCTATCTACTTACTTACGGGCTTTTTTATCAAAAACTCTTTGGATATCCTATCTCTGTTTTATCTATTTCATTATTATTATTATTATTATTATTAATATTATTATAGGAAAAGCAATTAAAAGACGGGGTGTTATAAAATAACAAAGTGAATATTTGAAATATAAATATCTAAAACATCATTTTGTTATTGTTTAGAAATTCGGGCTATGACAAAATCTAACCCAGACCATCGCATGGGACTGGGTTTCCTTCTCTGTGGAGAAATTTGGGGTCCATTTGCTCAAGCGAAGAACTTGAGAATCAAACAACCACGATCCTTGTTTCTAGACTTTTGTATAATCCTCTTCCTTGTCAAATTTAAACATCAAGTACCCCCTTCCCAAGGGAGTAACTAAGCATTCTCCCGATAGAGCCCATTTTTCTACCACCAAAGCTTTCACCTTGATCAAATCCATTTTGACCAAGTCGAGCCTTCCAACCAGTGATTTTAAGCAGTACTGAATACCTATATCAACTTCCTCTTCAATCAAACATATTGTTGGGTACTCACCTTGCATTCCTGGAGTTGGAAGTGAAGAGGCATCTATACTCCGACCATACTTCGGTTTTGCCACAGCTGCTGCATACGACTTCCTTGTTGGTTCCTCACTGTGTCTAGGAGTAGTCCCAAGACGTTCTTGTTCTGTTCCCACCTCCGTGGTTGCATTTTTATTTCCTTGTTGTGGTGAAGCTTCAGCACTATTCTCATTGATAGATGAATGATTTATTAGTGGTTGCGGCTCACTATAAGATTTGCTTGGATTTATTAGTGAATGCACATCTTCAAAGAGGATTAGTGTTCTCTTACCACCCAGTCCATCTAATTGTACCACCACTATTGTCTACCCGAAAGTGTTGCTTTGATATTGCACAAGGGAATACAATTTATGTGAATATATGAATTACACAAGTGTCATTCAAATAATGAAACACGTGCTGTAAATTTGAAAGAAGCAAATCAAATGCTTTAATCCCTATAAAGACCGTCCTCCTTTTACTTTTTTTAAATTTGTCAAGCTTTATATTAAATTACAATATGCAATAAACCATGCATCATAAAGTGACACATGGGATTTTATCATTTGACAATAATTGATCTTACATTATTTAAAACTACCTCTACCATATCAAGTCACTCATATCATTGACACGCATGCGTTCACAATGAATTTATGAAGTTAATGACGCTTTTGTAGAAAAAACAAATTATATTATACTTAAAAACAAGTGTCAAAAAAAAAGTTTGTTTGACAAATTAATTTTTTTGTATTAAATAATTCTTTGACAGTCATGCTTAAGTAGAGCTTATGTTAAATAATTCTCCAACTGTGTTAGACAATAGAACAATTTTCTGAAATCCCTCATGCAACAGCCCTCATGCTTATATATATTATAAAAAAAATTGTAAAGAAAAAGGAAATAAGGGACACAAATTTATTTTAAAAAAAGCTTGCGATGCACGTACGAGTGTACCAATATAGAAGAAAACACATCTTCTTATCTCTCCCCCTCTCTAAAAGAAACTTCAATCACCTATACACACACCCATCCGCACCCACGAGTTTTATGCCCTAAACAATATTTCTTTTCCTACATCCATTCTCATTTCTCTTTCTCATCACAAACCTAACTTATCAATGGCCCAAAACAGACAAATTGTTCCTAAGCAAATTTTTTTACAAAATTACAATAAAGGTCTGTTTCAACCTTTTTTTGATATCGAACTACAACATAGAGGTTGGTTACCTCTTTTACATCACCCCGATGCTGCATATTCACCGGAATTAGTTTTAATGTTTTACAATAATGGTAGTTTCGGAAACAATTGTTTTTTTGTTCGTTTCAATGAACGCGAGTTTGAGTTGACTCAGAAATTGATTTTCGAGAGCACACACATTGCAATGAAGGACAGTGTACTCACACTCCAGAAATCACCATACGATACTATCAAAACATTAATGATTGATGATATATACAAGTTTATGTAAATTAACTATCTATGCGTAAACACAAATAATCAATCAACTAAACAAGTGCTTAGATCAATATTCCTACTCTCAAATAATAATAAAGTAATATAAAGAGTACGGATTCGTTCCACTCCTAAACTACCAAGACATAAATGAAATTGAACTAATTTAAATCACAAAGAAACAATGGTGAGAGTAATATTATGTTAAGAGATTTCTATTCTACGATTATATTATGGATTCAAATAATCTAAATTAACTAAACTAATAGAAATAGGGTTTTGATAGAAGAGAAAGTTATAGGGAAGAGTAATCAATCCACCTAATGATTAGTTTCATTTAAGAATCGAATTATTCATTGAAAAGAGATTATCTTTAGGTTTTCACGCAATGATCCAACCTAAAGCCTCAAACTTAATTTATCATCCCTAGCAACAACCTACATCTCTATAGTCATTATTACTAGCATGTAGAATTATTACAACCAAATCTCTCGACCTAATCATAATAATCCATAATTTAATTTACTATATGTTTATTTTGGAAGTCATACAATAAACTAAACTCATTGAAACACATACACAATTAAATAATTCTACTAAGCAATCTATTCCTCATTAGGCTTCATAATCACTCTCTCTAATGGGGGGATTAGCCTAATATCATTGGATTAATTAAACTAAGACAAAAAGAAGAAGGCATAATAATGTAAAGACAATAATTGAAATTAACTAAACAATAAAATAAATACTAAGATTTTATTGATGATGAATTAATGGAGGCTACACTATAAACTAATTAATTAACTAAACCTAAACTAAACTATAGAGAGAGAGAGAAAAAAAAAACCCTAATTTGCAACTAAACAAAAGAGGAGAGTAGTCAAGTTTTGTTTTGCCTTAACCCTATTTATATAGGAGAGTGTTAGGGTTACATTTTTGTGCATGGGCTAAAAAGGGGGACTTTGGGCCTCTAATGTGAGCCCAAAGTCTATTAGGTTAAGTCTAAAGAGGCCATAACTACTGGAAATTACTTCAGTACCCTTTGTGTCCTCTTTTACAGCTCTGATTGGGGCAAGGCTGAGTCCATTGGAAAGCTTATTCCGAGTCGGTCGTTTTGATATAAAGTAGGCCCAATTCAAAGGTCTAAGTCCAAAGATACGCCCATTTGAAGTTTTGTTGACTTTTATGTTCTTTTTCTACTCGGATTGACTTTGACTTCCCAGCTTTGGCTGGGCTTGAAAAGATTTTTTTTTTCTTGATTCTTGGGCTTTAAATAGAGAACTCTTCTAGCAATCATCTTGACTCTTTTTTCTCGCAAAATGGCATCTTTAAGCACATAATCAACTTCAAGACCTAAAGTACACGAAAGCACGTAAACAATGCTAACTCTTATTTATTATAAACATAATTGGCATAAATGTAATACTATTAAAGGGTTTAAACTATACTTTTGGGTACTTATCAATTGACACAGTCATTAATGGCGAATACAACCGAGGATCACGTTGTGTTTACCAACACTCTCTAAAGTGAAACCAACTAGCAGTGACACAGTGGTTGGCTCACAATGTGGTTGGTACATCAAAAGCATGCTACATTATGAAGACCATCCTCCACCTACTATGGGTTTTGTAGGAGAAAAAGGACGAATTTTGTATGGTGCAGTTTCTTTGGAACACAATTACGCAAGCTCGAAAAAATTCTGCTCCCCTACTAACCTTAATCACAAAAATATGTTACTGAGGTTTTTATATTGATTTCCCTCGACTAAAGATTCTAACGGCAGGCAACATCAGCAGCTATAGAACTTGCACTGCGGGTTTTTGGACGCCTTTTGAGATGCAAAATACTCTACATGAGCAATAGGACTCACTTGCAGCCCAATTAGATTACTTTGCTGAAGATGCATTAAGGGACATAGTTAATCCTACAGTTGGTATCCATTTTCTTTAAATTACCATGTTATTAGGGCAATGTATGAACGTCAAGGCTTCATTCATGCATAATTGATGAATTTACAAGAGCATGTGGAGGCTTCATTCATGCACAATATATGCTAGTGGGACAGAGGAGCTCTATCTCCTATAATGAAAAAATGTATTATACTTCGTAACATAATTGTTGAGAATGAATGTAATGTACAACTTCCAAAGTGGAAATCACTTTCAGATGAACGATTACGGCATGAAGTTGAGCTGCAGAGTAATGAACATGTATGTTATTGATAAGAGCCCAAAACTGTAGTTTTAACCCCTTAGCAGTCATACTTTTAGACCAATTATGTGAGTAATAAGTAAGAGTTAATCCGACATTCGTGTTTTATGTATTTCAGGCTTCAAAGTCAATTATGTGCAGGAATGTGCCACTTTGATGAGATAAAGGAGCAATGGTTGGTTACTAAGGAGTTCGGTGATTAAAGGCCAAGATTCAAGAAGACGAAGCCTTTGTAAAGCCTAGTCAAAAGATGAAAAGTCAAAGTCCACGCGTAAAAACATTGCACAAAGTCAGAACTTCGAAGACCATATTTTTAGACTCGGACCTCAGAATTGGGCCTACCTTATGTCAAAACGACCGGCTCGGAAAGAGATTTCCAATGGTCCAAGCCTTGACCCAATCAGAGGAGCAGAAGTGGATGAAAAGTCTGTTGAAGCGAACTGCAGCTGAAGAGGTTTTTTTGGACCGAAAGAATTGGGTTTTGGGCCTGATTCTCTGGCCCAAAACATGGCTCCAAGCCCATGCACGATTTTTGGATCTGGATGTATAAAAACAAAAGCTTCACTCTTTGTTAATGGTAGCTAGTTAGACCTAAATTAATATATAGAATTCTAGATCTGTTTTAATTAATTAATTAAGTTTTAGTTCCATTACAATTCTTGTTTTAGATTAAATTCTTGAATGATTGTTCTTGATTGATTAGATAAATAAAATAGTTATTATTCAATTTCGTTCTTGTCATTTCCATTCTAGATCTAATTTAAATTCTTGTTCTTATTCCATTCCAGCCATTAAATTAGATTCATTATTGTTTAATTAAGTAAATCTCAATTTCTTACATTATGTTTAGTTTAGATTCAATGGAAAATGTTAGTTTGATGACTCAAGGCTAAAACCTCCATTAGAGGGGTTGATGAAGCCTTGATGAAAACTTAGTGGTTAGTATAGAATTGGTTGTAGGATCTATTCCACTCTAGAAGGTCGTGTTTAAGCCATGAGAATGGGTGGACGACCTCACATGCTAGTTAGTATCCGGTAGGAATGCCATGAACACTAGGGATTAGACTCGAAATTCTTGCCGGAAAAACGTAAGAATCGAGAGATCGACAATCTATACTAGGTTATTAAGTTGGATTCGAGGTGGATTTAATTCCCTCTATTTCTTTATCTAGAGTCAAACAATCGTATTCCCGTAGCTTTCATAGATTAACTTTAGTTTATATTATATCTTGTTATTTAAATTAACGCGTCTTGTTAGCATAACATTTCGTAAAGCTCTCATTTACTTAAGACTGATTTCTTAGACTTAGAAGACAATCCATGCTAGGGAATTAGGAATGGAACGAACTTCCTACTCCACTTAGTGCAATTAGCATCGAGAGTAGAAGCTTTGATAATTGAGATAGTAAAAGATTAGTTTTAGTTTACTTACGGATTGAATTCGTTCATTTCGTAGGTAGACTATACATTTTACGGTTATCAGTTATACAAAACATGGTAGTCAGGATATTAAGTATTCTTTGTTGAGCTACTAATGAACAATTGAAGAATGATCTGGTTGAACATCATTGGGCATGTTATAGTGCACGCCACAACCAAAGGAACCACTAGTAAGTTTCTTTTAAGTTTGATTTGTCTTAACTGTATTTTATGTTAAGTGTGTTTTTTAAGTGTGTTTTCATAATGTTTGTTTTGTTTAAATAAGATTGTGATTTGTTGAATAAGATTGTTGTTAATTTGGAAGAAATTTGCGCGTTGTTTAAATTAAATTAAATTAAAATCAATACAATTTCAAATTAAAAACATTACAACTTCAAATTAAAAATGTTACAACTTACTTCAAATTAAAAACGTTACAACTTCAAATTAAAAATGTTACAACTTACTTCAAATTAAAAACGTTACAACTTCAAATTAAAAACGTTACAACAAAAAATCACCAGCTTCATATTCTTCATTTTCATCCCTAAAAAATGGATTGGGAGAGTGAAGCTTTAGAATGTGGTGAGTATACTTCAAAAAGTTTGTTTAAGAGTGAGGTTTATCCTAAATTGTTTAGAGTTTGAGTGAGGGAGATCTGAAGAAGAAAGGTAGACTCTTGTATGGATTAGAATGGTTCTAAGCTAATGAAAACTTGAAAGCTTTGACTGTTGTATTGAAATGACTTGAAAACATAAAAGGGAAGATTGATTAAAACATTGAAATAAGAACAAGTGAGCAAGATTAAAGATTGAAACAAAGAACAAGTAAACAAGATTGATTGAAATAAGAACAAGAAAATAACAAGTTGATTGAAATGAAATAAAACAACAAGAAAATAAAAACATGAATTGAAAAACAAGACAACAAATTAAACAAACCAAATGGTTTTGATTCTAAGATAATGGATGGTTTCTCTCTCCCTTGCTTTTTGATTATATACCCCTACTTTTGCCTTTTACAGATTTGCCCTTTTCCATTATAATTTAGACACCTCACACTTCACTTTTGCTTTTGCTTTTTGGTTTCTTCATGACCAAGGTAGGTTTAGGGAGAAAGTCATCATATTTTGAGATAAGGGCCTCCATCTCTGGTCTTCTGATTTGAGGGCTTTGACTGTTGACTTTGACCGATTGATTTTAACTTTTTCAGCACTTTTCCATAACAGCTACTGGTTTTCATAATAAGCATGATTAAGGCTCCTTTTGGTGCTAAGATGCAACTTTTATGATAAGTGGTCTGAAATACTCTTTAACCTGAAAAAGACAGTAAAAGCTATGAGTTGTCTTTTCGTTAAGCGTAAGAAAAGTTATAATGCAGCAATATACGGATAATAAAACACACATTTAGGAGCTGATCACCACCCCCAAATAGCATCTTGCTTGTCTTCAAGCAAGGATGAGAGAAAAAACTAAAATCACAAATGAGTGATTTATTATAAGTTATAATAATCTCGTTTTGCAGAGTGCGATTGCATTGACCATATGCAATAAGGCCTTAAACCACTAGGAATTCTCTAGTGGACGAGCTTTAAGCCTCGTGAGAGTTATCTAGTGAAGGTACTCACAAACTTCTTCTATTTAGTACAAAGGATCTTGTTTCCTTATTTATTCTCAAAAGTTCATATATCTCATTAGCGGTAAATAAGGACAAACTCCTTTGAACTTAGAATAACATATGTATAGTAATTTAATCATCTAAAGATAAATGTACAAAACATGAACAATGAAATGCAAAAGCAGAGTTGTTTCCGAGGCTTTTGGAGAGCTTCCTTCAGGTGGGTTCTCACAGGGGTATGTTGCAAGCACAACTCTCTGATAGATTCACTTATGGTTCGTTCTCTCAAGTGCTGCATGCACTTATATTCCTCACATACTCAAATGACGTCCAAAGAAACCAGGGTCGATTGTTCACGCTTGCCACTTACTATCACATCATCCTATTCTTAATCGAGCTAGAGGTCTTTTATTATGAGTTACGGGGCTAGGGTGATGGTTTAGAAAAAAAAATGAAGGGAAAAACAAAATCTAATTAGTCGAGAAACTGGGCCTTCAAGATACTTGTAACTAGAGAAGAACCTCATTTTGTTCTTTTGCTTCCGAATCGTGATACATTCTTTTAGCCCTTTGGCTTTGTGACTCCATATGATTTTGACTTTTGGGAGTTCTAACTTTGCTTTTGTTTCTATTTGTTTCTAATATCGTATCTTTTTTATTTTGAAATTTTGGGAGATTCGATTGTTTTGACTCCTTTGATTTTTTGGAGTTTTGGTTTTTGATGGGTCTTTCTTTCCTTCTCTTTCTTTTCTTTTCTTTTTGAACCAAATAATTGTTCTTTTTTTTTTGTACAAAGTCTTCTCTTCTTTTTCTGATATCCATCCAGTTCTCAACTCATCAGCTGGGTAACCTTTTTATTGTGTGTTATAATGGATTAGGAATTTTTGGTGAAGAATAAAAAGGCTTTTAAGAAAGGGGAAGGCTCAAGAGGTGTAACTAGAGGAAAACTATCTTTTTGGGGTTTTAACATTTTTTTGGCTATATTGATCCAAAAAATAGCTTAAATTTTCTCATAGGATATGGCGTGGTGATCAAGCAAGTGGATGTGTGGTCTTTCTATCCGAACATCCTTTGTGTCATCACTCAATAATCATTCAGATGAGGCTTTTGGCTAGATTCTCACAGGATATGGAACTTAATTGTTCTAACCTTAGCTTTGGAAACTCACTGCTATATACACACATATGCTGATGTGTGTCATTCATGAAAAAGTGCAGAAACTATTGTACGTATATTAGTCTAAGTACGAAGAACAAGTCCTTACTCTATTGCTAAAATGAGACTTCTAAACTTTTTATTCATCATAGAAAAAGGAAAAAAAATCTTTTTAATACTAAATGGAAAAATATTTTTGGTCTTTTTTCGAAATTTTTTTTAAAAGGAAGAAATATAGTATACTATATACTATATTGAAAATGCCTAGTTTTTGAAAAATGTTACTATACAAACTCTATAATAGAACTATGTTTGTCCTCAAAGTATAAAGAGATAAGGAAAGATATTACCATAGAAACATGAGCAAAAATGGCGATAAACCTGTATTCTGTTCTTCATGATGAAAATACGCCACCCTCAAATAAGTTTGGGGCGTGGGTTGTTTGATATAGAACGAGAAATACATGATTTATTATACTAGGGATATTTATACTTCTATGAAATCTTTTTGGCTTTTTGTATTTTTGAAAACATATATGAAATGCATGGAAAATTTTGGCATGATGTATCTGTTTTACCTTCTACTCATAAACCAAATTCCACAAGAAAACAAAATAAAATAAAACAAGCAGATAATATTAAGCATAAAATTAAACTTATACTACGTCATACACGCGAAAAAGAAATATATCCAACTATACGGACACTAGGAATCCTAGTCAGAATCCGTGTGTGACTTGTCTCGACGTCTAGAAGATCCTTCTGCTTACTGACGTCGAGGCCTGGAATGTCTATCACTATGTGGGAGCGCGTCTCTGATGCTCTGCAGTGTTCTAGTGACATTGTGCTAAAAACGTCGCTACTTCTGCTGGAAGGACCGTTGCTCCTCTCTGAGGGTATGTTGTTCCTCTCTGATAGTGTTCCGCTATGATGTTACCTTGAGCTGGTGGAGATACGAATGCAGAATTTTCTGCCTCCATGGAGGAAGTGAATTCCATCCATAGGCTGAGTGAACTGTCAAGTGGCATCTTCAACGAAGTAATCCACCTTCTTGGTCAGGCGTGCTTTCTCAGTGGCTCGAGCGGTAGGTGGAAGCTATAACTTCTGGACGCAGTGGGCATAGATAGGACTTGTGGTAGCATCCTTGACCTCCACTAGGGCGTCTGTGGCTTGGAACCCCCAGTGTTGCATGATCTTGGTAACCAACACTGGCAAAGGGGCGGTTGACTTCTTCGGTTTACAGAGTTGCTCAAAGATAAAGGAGATGATGCAGAAGCTATTCTTCTATTCTTGAAGAATCCATAAAAGATGAAGCATCGCCTTACCTTTATCTGAAGGCTTGGCTGAGCCTAGCAGGTTGTAGGCTTCCACTGAGATACTACTAGCTGGTTCCTTAGTAGTGAACTCTGAAAAGCACAGTGAGACTTGGACCCCCTCGAGAAGTGTCTCTACCATCATCATGTCGATCGTCTTTCCATCTGGGGACTATTCCTTCTGAACATAAGCCTTCAGAGGAATCCTCAAAACTCCATTCACCACCTCCTTAGTAAACTCCAGCGAGCGGTCATCCTCCCCTTTAAGCATGCAGTTATAAAATGAAAGAGTAAGAGAGGGAGAATAAGCTGCACCTTCTAACAAAACCAAGGGTTCCCATCCTCTTCTTCTAATCTCAACCCTGAAGTGCACTTCAAACAGATCGGAATAGAATAGGTCTTGAAAATTTTGCTCCGACACGATTGTAAGAACTCAAGCCATTTAGAGTAGGGATTTAAAAAATTGGGGTTTTTAGTTGGAATGGGGGTTGAAAATGGAGAAGACTATAAAATTTTGGTGTGGTGGTGTGTAAAGGTGTACGGGTGATCGCGAGCCAGAAGGGAGCGAGCGCGAGTCGAGTGGGGCGGCTAGGGTTGGGGATTTGTGAGGAGGAAGAAAGGAAGGTGGGCGGGCGCATGGGTTTATATCTTAATGGCACGTGCCTCTTTAGTGAGTTTAAAATTTTGGCCCAAGCCCAAATGAAATTAGGAAATTATGATCTTGTCCTTAGTGCCTTGCCAACTTCAAGAGCCGATCCACACTTCGTTACTCGTCCAATCTTGACCCGTGAGATACCAAAACGATCAGCATCGAAAATACAACGTAACGGTATAGAGTACACTCACATCCAACAGTAGATGAGAAATAGATGATGGAAATAAATGTACATGAATTGTATGGAAATATGTACATATAACAGAAAGAAAATTTTAATTAATTTTTTTGGGTTTTGAATTAGTTTGACTGAAACTTTAAAAAGGTGAGTCATTTTAAGTTAGATCCCAAAGACTTGGAAGTTTTTGAAAACTTGAGTCAATCCCAACCAGATGGCTGGATTACTCTCTTCAGCTATGCTCGATGAGTAGGTGGCTGGCACATGAAAACTGTAAAAACTGAATTATTATGAGTTTGAAGACTAGGGCAAGTTGATGTTTGACAATTCAAGCACCAACCTTCTCTCATAGCTCGTCTCTTACGTGCGTATGAACTCTTACCTAAACTAGAAATGATTTTCGGTATATGTGTCCATATCTTAAGCTGCAGTTCTCTAGGAAGTGCTTGCACACGATCATTAAAACTGATCCATTTAGTCTTGCTAGGTAGAAGGTTTTTGTTTGTTACAGAAGACATTTTTGAAATTTTTTTCAGAAACGAGAGAGATTTAGAAGGGGAAAAGATTTAAACGAGAGTGGAAAGATTTTTAAGAAATGAAAGTTTTGAAAGTTTGAAATTTTTTGAGTCATTTAACGTTAGATTCTCGAGACAAAATAGAGAGGTGGGGGCAAAAAGATATAATTAAACAGAGAATAGTATCACTTTGGGTTACTCTATTTGTTTAATTCTCATGAGACGTCTCGTCTATTTTTTTTTAGTTGGTTTTCACATTCAATGTATATCTCTATCCATATAGAGGTTTTGCCAAGAAGATAAAATTATACGTTAATCGGGTATCATTTTGGTTACTCCGAGCATATAACTTTCATTTTTATATCTTCTGGTTTTGAAAACTATGGAGAGATGTTTTAAGAAACTCGTACTCAAAAGCAGTGATTCTAAATATTACTACTTGAAAACAAAACATGAATAATCTTAGGCATCTTTCGTGTCGGCTCTGTGGCGAACCCAATCTAGACAAATTGATCAACTCCCAAATGTACATTTTATTACCTGTATATTGCTGCATTACAGTCCCTCTTATGCCTAATGAAAAGACAACTCATAGTTTTTACTGCCTTTTTCAGGTTAAGGAGTATTTCAGACCACTTATCATAAAAGCTCCGTTTTAGCACCAAAAAGAGCATTAATCAAGCTTATTATGAAAACTAGTAGCTGCTCCGAAAACTGCTGAAAATGTCAAGTCAATGGTCAAAATCAACAGTTAAAGGACTCAATTCAAAAAACCAAAGAAGGAGGCTCTTATTTCAAATCATGAAGACTTATCCCTAAACCTATTTTGGTCAAGAAGGCACCAAAAAAGCAAAAGCAAAAGCAAAAGTGAAAGGGGTGAGATGTCTAGTTTAGAATGGATGAGGGTAAATCTGTAAATGGCAAAAGTAGGGATATATAATAAAAAAGCAAAGGAGAGAGAACTCATCCAATGTCTTAGGATCCAAACCATTTGGTTTGTTTATTTTCTTGTCTTGTTTTTCAATTCATGTTTTAATTAATCAACAATTAAACCTTTCAAGTTCATTAGCTTAGAACCATTCTAAAATTCAAGAGTCTACCTTTATTCTTCTATCTCCCTCACTCAAACTCTAAACAATTTAGGATGAACCTCAACTCTTAGTCTAAATCTTTTGAAGTATACTCACTACAATATTAAAATTTCAAATGGCTCCGCCGTCATGGATTGAAGGAGTGAAAGTGATTGGTTGACAATCTAAGAAGGGAGCATCATTCTCATCTCTCCATTTCTATTTTTTTCAATTTTTCGTCATTTTATTTTTATTGTTTCTTTGTACTGAGATACTTTTTTACAAATCAGGTTGCAAGACAACAAAGGTGGAGAGGAGCTGATCAAACAGGCGAAAGATGACCGCCATCCACCGGCGGGTGACCACACACGCGTGGTGAGCATGATTGCCAGGTCACTTCCACAGAAGTGTGTTCAATTTTTTCACATCCCAGTTCATTTGTGACAAGAAGTTGTACTCCGAGCCCGGATTTTGTAATAGAGTAGGAGAAACCAGTGAAACTTGTTTGTAATAGTTAGTGAAAAAAAAAAAAAAAAACTTGGTTTTTGATTGATTTCTTATGATGAACAGGAGTTAAACTTGGTTTAAGTTTAATACTTACCAAGGGATTATAGTTTTAATTGCCTTGGGAAGTTCAAGTGTGTGAGGCAAGTTGTGGATTATAGCTCACACACTTTGAATCAACTTGGTAATCAACACTCTAAGTCCATTTGACTCTAGTTAATCTAGGTGATTAATCTAAAACTAGTTAATTAGATTAGTATAATCTTAGTTTAGTTTTAAGTTTGAGCCCTTGAAGGAAAAGTTGTATAAATTGTCAAAAACCCAACTTGTGGGCTTTTTAAGTGGGCCTTTATTTATAACTTAAAACAGGGTAAAGCTCAAAAGGTTGGGACTGATTCTCAGATCAACCGCCAACAGACGTCGTCTTCTCCTCAAGCAGCATGTAAGCACGGCTTTAGAGGTAAATTCCAAACCTCCTCGAAGCTTAAGTAAGAAAATACTTGTGTATTCAAGCATGTTTACATGATTGTTTGAAATTTACTTTCCATACTGCAATTTACATTCGCGCATAAGGCTGAACCAAAGCCATAACAGCCATTGGGAAGTTATTACCCAACGTAGGTAAATTGGACATTGCTTGATTCTTGAAAGCCCTAGACCAAAAAAATTAATTAAAATAAATTAACTAGAGCCCAAGTAGTCACACTCCTCCAGAAAATGACAAAAATATAGTCACAAGGATTTAGAGTAATTAGTTATCAGATTCCGGTGGACCAACTACCTTCCTCACTTCCCTCTCCAAGATTCATCGTGAGTGAGATTCTTTGTAGCACACCACTTGGTGAAGTGACTGCCTACTCTTCTGAGACATGTGGTTAAGCCATCCTAGTTAATTGCCCAATTGTTCCTCTGAATAGGGCATAGTAAAATATAGACCAAAATCAAAGTTTTCAAAACTCCATACCTGCAAAAACTAATTTCGATTGCTTGAGCATACATTGTACCGTTTTGCGCATGTTAGGATAGTTTTGGGGTCTTACTAAAAGTGTATGATACTGCGTTCAGGCACTTCTAGTATTAGCAAGAATAAAACTTACTCACGTAGGAGAGTTCATCGACCTAGACGATCTCCTGTTTCTAGTCCTCCATCTCTTAAGATGGCTAACGAAGTAGTGCAAGCTGAAAAGACTCTCTCCAACTTATACACACCATTGCAAGATGGACCTCCATCTTGTATACGACTCACACCGCTTACAAGCAATTTTAGGATTCTACCGAACGTGTTCAATCTTCTACCCATCTTCCATGGGTTAGAACACGAGTTACCATATGAGCATCTATGCCGGATACATGAAGTATGTAACACCTTTCATCATCCTGACGATCAAGTTAAGCTACGAGTGTTTTCTTTAACTCTAGTTAGTAAGAGTAATGCTTGGCTTCTCTCACAAAAGGCCGACTCTTTCGATACATGGGAAAAGTTTGTGTTCTCCTTCATGAAGAAGTACTTTCTACCGAAGAAAACATAAGAGATAAGAAGCAAGATACCGTTCTTCAGACAAAGTCCAAGTGAGACATTTTCCGAAGCATGGGATAGATTCTCTAGCCTACTTCATTCATGTTCTCACCATAAACTACAAAAATCCACTCTTGTCCAATGTTTCTTCAAAGGCCTTCTCCCAGAACACAAAGTAACCCTCGACATCATGAGTAATAGTAATTTTTTGGATAGAGGTGCAACCGAAGCTTTAACCTTTCTTAAAAACCAAGCTGAAAACATTACCCATTAGGGTGACATAAACAATTCCAGAATAGCCCAACATAGTACATCTAAGGCTAGTGGTATTTTTTAGGTGAAATTAGATCCAGAAATTAAAAGCCTAATAGAAACCCTCACAAGAAAGATAGATGCCCTCACAACCAAACAAAAAGACCAAACCCCTCATCCTGTCATGAACGTAAATACCTTACCATGCAATTTCTGTCTAAGCTTAAATCATATAGATGCCACCTATCCCTTGATCACAAACCTATCATCACTTCAGCCAGAAGAAGTATGTGCTTTCAATGTACCAAATGCACCATGGAGAAAACAACCAAACTTCGCATGGAGCAATATTCCTCAAAACCAAACACCACCAGGTTTCAACAAACCAACAAATACCTTCAGACAAGGACAAGGACAAGGTACCTATAACAATTAGGATAGAGCATTGGTTCCACCACAGTTTAACCAGTATCAAAACCAACCTGTCAACAACCAAAGAGACCTAGTTCCTGTTACACCATTAACTAGCGTCCAAACAGATAAGCCCACCGAAATAATGTTATTTGTCATGCAACAACAAACCTAGATCCTAGCATCCATGCAACAATACCTGAACTTGTTAGCCCAAGATAAAACCCAGAAAGGTGTGTTCCCAGGTCAAACTATTCTTAATCCTAAACCAACAAATACAGCCTTTGAAGTAACAAGTGACGTGAACGAAGTTGGAGCGCTAAAAACTCTTTCTTAATCATCCCATCTACGAGGATTGACTCCTCTTGTTCTGATGTATCCCTTTCATTTCCATTCCATCTTTTTCTTTAGGGGGATACATCAATAAGGCAACAGGACCTCTCAACTTTGAGGGTGTGGTTGTAAGTGCCGGAGCCTTAGTCCACAGTATATCTCGCATATACTTTGTAAAACACTATTTACTCATCGTTGGACTAAGTGTGAACCTGTGGAGCGAGTATACAATTTTTCTTTCCCTTTTTTTACACTTCTTTTTCAAAAATATTTGATTTCTTTGTGCTATTAATGATAGATTATCGATACATCAATAGTTAAGTGATTTTTCAAAATGAGCAATGGATTTTACACAGACCGACCCCTAGAACTACACAATCTAGGGGCGGTTTGAGATCATCTTTGCTTACTAAGGGTCGCCTATATCACCGAGCTATTCGCCCGGGTCAGGACATTCCATGTCTTCCGCAGTAAATCCCCCAACTCGCGTAGCTGAAGCTCTGTCTGTCTAGATTGGGTTCGCTATAGAGCCGACACAAAAGTTGCCTAAGAATATATATTATGATTTGTTATAAAATAGTAACATCTAGAATCACTGCTTTTGAGTACGAGTTTCTTAAAACATCTCTCCATAGTTTTCAAAACCAGAAGATATAAAAAATGAAAGTTATACGTCCGGAGTAACCAAAATGATACCGTGTTAACGTATAATTTTATCTTCTTAGCAAAACTTCTATATGGATAGAGATATATTTTGAATGAGAAAACAAACCCAAAATAATAATAAAATAATAATAATAATAAAAGGACGAGGCGTCTCCAAACGAAAATTAAACAAATAGAGTAACCCAAAGTGATACTATTCTCTATTTAATTCTATCTTTTTGTCTCCACCTCTCTATTTTGTCTCGAGAATCTGACGTTAAAAGACTCAAAAAATCTCAAAAAATTCCTTTCTCAAAAATCTTTCCCCTCTCGTTTAAATTTTTTCCCCTTCTAAATCTCTCTCGTTTCTGAAAAACTTTTCAAAAATGTCTTCTGGAGCAAACAAAAACCCTCCACCTAGCAAGACTAGATTGATCAGTTTCAATGATCGTGTGCAAGCACTTCCTATAGAACTATAGCTTAAAATATAGACACATATACCGAAAATCATTCCTGGTTTAGGTAAGAGTTTATATGCACACGTAAGAGACGAGTTAAGAGAGAAGGCTAGTGTTTGAATTGTCAAACATCAACTTACCCCGGTCTTCAACCTCATAATAATTTTATTTATAAAGTCTACATGTGTTATCCCCCCAATGCATTACGCTCGGTCTAGGATAGTAATTCAGCCGTCTGGTTGGGATTGACTCGAGTTTTCAAAAACTTCCAAGTCTTGGGGATCTGACTTAAAACGACCAACCTTTTCAAAATTTATGTCAAACTTATTCAAAACCCAAAAAATTAATTAAAATTTTCCTTATATTATCTGTACATATTTTCTTACAATTCTTATATAGTTCTTTTCATCATCTGTTTCTCATCTACCATTGGATGTGAGTGTATCCTATACTGTTATATTGCATTTTTAATGTTGATCATTTTGGTACCTCACGGGTTAAGATCGGACGAGTAACGAAGCATGGATCGGCTCTAGAAGTTGGCAAGGCACTGAGGACAAGATTGTAATTTCCTGATTCATTTGGGTTTGGGCCAAAATTTCAAACTCTTAAAAGAGGCACGTGTGAGGCACATGACATCAACCCTTTTAGCCCACGCGACAGCCCACTTCCTTTCTTCTCCACCCCAAAAATTTCCAACCCTAGCCGCCCCATTTAACTCGCGCCCACCCCTACTCCACTCGCGGTCGCGACCTAACCCCAACACTCATCCATAGAATTTTTTTTCACAACCTTATCCATTTTCAACCCCCATTCCAACTCAAATCCCCAATTTTTCAAATCACTACTTTACATGGCTCGAGTACTCAAAATTGTGCCGGAGCAAAATTTTCAAAACCTCTTATTCCGTTTGGTTTGAAGTGCACTTCAGGGCTAAGATCAGAAGGAGAGGATGGGAACCCTTGGTTTTGTTGAAAGATGTGGTTTATTCTCCCTCTCTTACTCTTTTGTTTTATAATCACATGCTTAGAGGGGAGGATAACCGCATTACGGTTGTTAAGGATGGCCACTCACTGGAGCTCACCAAGGAGGTGGTGAGTGGTGTTCTGGGGATTCCTCTGAAAGCCTATGTTCAGACGGAACAGTCCCTAGATGGAAAGACCATCGACGTGATAATGGTAGAGACACTTCTCGAGAGGGTTAAAAACCCCAAGTCTCACTGCGCTTACCAGAGTTCGCTACGAAGAAACCAGCTAACAGTATCTCAGTGGACAACATACAACCTGCTAGGCTCGTCCAAGCCTTCGGATATAGGTAAGGAGATGCTTCACATTTTATGGATTCTTCAAGAGCAGAAGAATAGCTTCTGCATCATCTCCTTTATCTTTGAGCAACTCTGCAAACCGAAGAAGACGTCTGCCCCTCTACTAGTGCTGGTCACCAAGATCATGTAGCACTGGGGGTTCCAAGCCATAGACGCCCTAGTGGAGGTCAAGGACGCTACCATAGGTCCTATCTATGCCCACTACGTTCAGAAGTCATGGCTTCCACCTGAAGCTAGAGCCGCTGAGCAAGCATGCCCGACTGAGAAGGTGGATTAGTTCGCTAAGTATGTCACTCGACAGTTCACTCAGCCCATGGATGGAATTCAGTTCCTCCATGGAGGCCAGAAGATTTTGCACTCATATCTCCACCAGCTCAGGGAAACTCAGGGTAACATTATAGCGGAACAACATAACAGCATACCCTTAGAGAGGAGTAGCGGACCTTCTAGCAGGAGCAGCGACATTTTCAACATAGTGTCACTAGAACACTGCATAGCATCAAAGACACGCTCCCGCATAATGATAGACATGCTAGGCCTCGGGCAAGGAGAAGAATCTTCTAGACATCGAGACGAGTCACGCACGGATTATGACTAGGATTTCTAATGTCCATATAGTTGGATCTATTTATTTTATGTTTCTTTTTCACGTGCATGACATAATATAAGTTTAATTTTATGCTTAATATTATCTACTTGTTTTATTTTGTTTTTCTTGTGGAATTTGGTTTATGAGTAGAAGGTAAAACAGATACATCATGCCAAAAATTTCCATTTTTCTTTCATGCATTTTATATATGTTTTCAAAAAATACAATAACCCAAAAAGATTTTATAATAGAATAAATATCCCTAGTATAATAAACCATGTATTTATCGTTCTATATCAAACAACCCACGCCCTAAACTTATTTGGGGGTGGCGTATTTTCATCATGAAGAACATAATACAGGTCTATCGCCGTTTTTGCTCATGTTTCTATGGTAATCTTTTTCCCTATCTCTTCATACTTTGAGGACAAACATAGTTCTATCATAGAGTTGGTATAGTAATATTTTGCAAAAACTAGGCATTTTCTATATAGTATATAGTATACTATATTTCTTCCTTTAAAAAAAAAATAAAAAAAGACCAAAAATATTTTTCCGTTTAGTATTAAAAAGTCTTGTTTCCTTTTTCTATGATGAATAAAAAGTTTAGAAGTCTCATTTTAGCAATAGAGTAAGGACTTGTTCTTCGTACTTAGACTAATATACGTACAATAGTTTATGCATCTTTTTATGAATGGCATGCATCAGCATTTATGTGTATATAGCAGTGAGTTTTCGAAGCCAAGGTTAGAACAATTTAGTTCCATATCCTGTGAGAATCTAGCCAAAAGCCTCATCTGAATAATTATTGAGTGATGACACAAAGGATGTTTGGATTGAAAGACCACACGTCTACTTGCTTGATCACCATGCCATATCCTATGAGGGAATTTAGGCTTTTTGGATCAATATAGCCAAATAAACGTTAAAAACCCAAAAAGATAGTTTTCCTCTAGTTACCCCTCTTGAGCCTTCACCATTTCTAAAAGCCTTTTTATTCTTCACCAATAATTCCTAACCCATCACAACACACAATAAAAAGCTTACCCAGCTGATGAGTTGAGAACTGGATGGATATCAGAAAAAAAGAAGATGAGACCTTGTACAAAAACAGAACAGTTATTTGCTTTAGAAAGAAAAGAAAGAAAAGATAATAAAAGAAAAGAAAGACCCATCAAAAACCAAAACTCCAAAAAAATTCAAAGGAGTCAAAAATCGAATCTCCCAAAAAGTTCAAAATCAAAATGAGATGATATCAAAAACAAAAAGAATCAAAAGAAAAGTTAGAGCTCCCAAAATTCAAAATCATATGGAGTCACAAAGCCAAAGGGCTAAAAGAATGTATCACAATTCATAAGCAAAAGAACAAAACGAGGTTCTTCTCTAGTTGCAAGTATCTTGAAGACCCAATTTCTCATCTTATCAGATTTTGTTTTTCCTTTCCTTTTTCTTTCTAAACCATCACCCTATCCCCGTAACTCCTAATAAAAGACCTTCAGCTCGATTAGAAATATGATGGTGTGATAGTAAGTGGCAAGTGTGATCAATCGACCCCGGTTTCTTTGGACGTCATTTGAGTATGCGAGGAATATAAGTGCCCACTGCACTTGAGAGAACAAACCTTGAGTGAATCTATTAGAGAGTTGTGATTGCAACACACCCCTGTGAGAACCCAACTTAAGGAAGCTCTCCAAAAGCCTCGGAAACAACTCTGCTTTTGCATTCCATTGCTCATATTTTGTACAATTATCTTTAGATGCTTAAATTACTGTACATATGTTATTCTGAGTTCAAAGGAGCTTGTCCTTATTCACCGCTAATGAGATGTATGAACTTTTGAGAATAAATAAGGAAACAAGACCCTTTGTACTAAATAGAAGAAGTTTGTGAGTACTTTCACTAGAAAACTCTCACGAGGCTTAAAAGCTCGTCCATTAGGGAAGTCCTAGTGGTTTAAGGCTTTGTTGCATATGGTCAATGCAATCGCACTCTACGAAATGAGATTAGTGTAACGTATAATAAATCACTTATTTGTGATCTTAGTTTTTTCTCTCATCCTTGCTTGAGGACAAGCAAGTTGTTATTTGGGGGTGGTAATCAGCTTCCAAATGTGCATTTTATTACCCGTATATTGCTACATTACAGTCCCTCTTATGTTTAATGAAAAGACAACTTATAACTTTTACTGCCTTTTTCAGGTTAAGGACTATTTCATACAACTTATCATAAAAGCTACGTCTTAGCACCAAAAGGAGCATTAATCACGCTTATTATGAAGACCAATAGCTGCTATGGAAAAGTGCTGAAAAAGTCAAGTCATCTAGTCAAAGTCAACGATCAAAGTCAATAGTCAAAGTCAATAGTCAAAGGACTCAATTCAGAATACCAAAGATAGAGGCCCTTATTTCAAATTATGAAGAATTATCCCTAAACCTATATTGGTCAAGAAGGCACCAAAAAGCAAAAGCAAAAGCAAAAGTGAAAGGGGTGAGGTGTCTAGTTTAGAATGGATGAGGGCAAATCTGTAAATGGCAAAAGTAGGGGTATTTAATCAAAAAGCAATGGAGAGAGAACTCATCCATTGTCTTAGGATCTAAACTATTTGGTTTGTTTATTTTCTTGTCTTGTTTTTCAATTCATGTTTTTAATTTATTGTTGTTTTATTTTATTCTCAATCAACTTGTTATTTCATTTCATTTATTTCAATCAACTTGTTACTTGTTCTTTGTTTCAATCTTCATCTTGTTTGCTTGTTTCATTTCAATGTTTTCAAGTCATTTTAATCAACAATCAAAGCTTTCAAGTTCATTAGCTTATAATTATTCTAATATTCAAGAGTCTACCTTTCTTTTTCTATCTCCCTCACTCAAACTCTAAACAATTTAGGATGACCCTCAACTTTTAATCTAACTCTTTTGAAGTATACTCACTACAATATTAAAGCTTCATAGACAGAGCTTCAGCTACGCGAGTTAAGGGATTTACTGCGCAAGACATGGAATATCCTGACCCAGGCGAATAGCTCGGTGATATAGGTGACCCTTAGTAAGCAAAATTGATCTCAAACCGCCCATAGATTGCGTTGTTCTATGAGTTGGTATGTGTAAAATCTATTGCCCATTTTGAAAAATCACTTAACTATTGATGTCTCGATAATCTATCATTAACAGCACAAAGAAAACAACATTTTTGAAAAAGAAGTGTAAAATAAAGAAAATAAAAATTGTATACTCACTCCACAGGTTCACACTTACTCCAACGACGAGTAAAAGGTGTTTTACAAAGAATATGCGAGATATACTGTGGACTAAGGCTCCGACACTTACAACCACACCCTCCAAGTAGAGAAGTTCGGTTACCTTATTGATGTATCCCTTTAAAGCAAAAGATGGAATGGAATGGGAAAGGAATACATTGGAAAAGAGGATTCAATCCTCATTGATGGGATCTTGGAGAAGGATTTCTTCGACATCTGTAGACTGTAACTCATGAAAATTCTTGAGGTCCTGACCATTGACTTTAAGGGTACTGTTGTCCTTATGGTTCTTTAAAGTAATAGTCCCATAAGGGGTGACTTCAGTTATATTTAAAGGACCAGTCCATCGAGTATTCAGTTTTCCTGGAAAAAGATGCAATCTAGAGTTATAAAGCAAAACTTTTTGACCAACTTCGAAATGTTTTTGTAAAATATGCTTGTCATGAATCCTTTTCATGTTGGTTTTGTAATCTTTTGAAAGGTCATAAGCATCGTTTCGAATCTCTTCGAGCTCGTTTATTTGTAGTTTACGCTTTTCACCTGCCGCATCGAGAATATAATTAAGGGTTTTTATTGCCCACAGAGCACGATGCTCTAATTCAACTGGCAGATGATAAGGTTTTCCAAAGACATGACTATAAAGGGACATCCCTATAGGTGTTTTAAAAGCGGTTTTGTATGCCCATAGTGCATCGTTCAGATGAAGAGACCAGTCTTTCCTATTTGGATTAATTGTTTTTCTCAATATATGTTTAATCTCTCGATTAGAGACTTCAACTTGACCACTTGTTTGAGGATGGTATGGAGTTTCAACCTTGTGGGTTACTCCATATTTTTTCATGATATGTCCAAAAACTCGATTGCAAATATGTGACCCACCATCACTGATGATGGCTTTTGGGACACCAAACCTTGAAAAAATGTTTTCTTTAAGGAAACCGATGACTGTTTTGTTATCATTGCTACGACATGGTATGTCCTCAATCCATTTGGATACATAGTCTATGGCTACAAGGATGTAGATGAACCCATTAGAAATTGGGAAAGGTCCCATGAAATCGATGCCCCAGACGTCGAAAATCTTCACTATGAGAATGGGATTTAAGGGCATCATGTTACATGCAAAAATACGACCGAGATGTTGGCAACGAGCACATGCCTTGCAATGAAGAAATGCATCGCGAAAGAGTGTTGACCAGCAGAATCCACATTGTAAGACCTTAGTAGCAATTTTATTGGCACTAAAATGGCCTCCACAAGCCTGCTCATTGCAGAAGGAAAGAACGATAGATTGTTCCCATTCTAGAATGCAACGTCAGATGATCTGATCAGGGCAGTACTTGAAAAGATATAGGTCATCCCAATGATAGTACTTTACTTGAGCCAGGAACTTCTTCCTCTGATTTCTATTCCACAATGGCTGAGTCTCTTCAGTCACCAGATAATTCACAATATCAACATATACCAGGGTGCAGAGAGGATTGCGTAAAGGTGTTCATCAGGAAAAGAATCTAAAATGGATTCGGAATCACTGTCACTATCATCAGTTAACCTAGACAGGTGATCAGCCACTACATTTTCAACTCTTTTTTTTATCTTTTATCTCTAAGGTGAATTCTTGCAGGAGGAGAATCCATCGGATAAACCTCTGCTTAGCATCCTTCTTCGCGAGAAGGTACCTAAGTGTTGCATGATTTGTGTAGATTAAGGTTTTTCAACCTATTAAATAAGGACAAAATTTGTTTAAAGCATAGACAATGGCTAAGAATTCCTTCTCAGTGGTCGTATAATTTCGTTGAGACTCATTTAGTATTTTACTTGTATAGTAAACAGTTGTGGGTCCCTTATCATGTTTTTGACCTAGAACAGCGCCAACAACATAGTTGTTGGTGTCAGACATGAGCTCAAACGATTTTGACCAATCAGGAGGTTGAATTATAGGTGCAGTTATTAAGGTGGCTTTCAACTTTTCGAAAGCCTGCATGCATTCCGAGTTAAACTCAAAGGGTGCATCTTTTATAAGAAGATTAGTTAAAGGTTTAGCAATTTTTTAGAAATCTTGGATGAATCTTCTATAAAATCTAGCATGGCCTAGGAAGGCTCGTATGTCACGGATGTTCTGCATAATAGGTAGAGTAGAAATTTTGTCTATTTTAGCTTTATCTACTTCTATACCATTTTTAGACACAATGTGACCTAACACTATTTCCTTTTTTACCATGAAGTGACACTTTTTCCAATTAATGACTAAATTCTTTTCTTGACAACGCGCCAATACTTTGGATAAGTTGGATAAGCAATCGTCAAAAGAATCTCCATAGAGGGAAAAATCATCCATAAACACTTCCATGAATCTCTCCACCATATCACTAAAAATGTGCAGCATGCAGCGTTGAAATGTGGGGTGCATTGCAGAGACCGAAAAGCATACGTGCATAAGCATATGTTCCAAAAGGGCAAGTGAAGGTAGTCTTTTCTTGATCTGCTTCATCAATTAAAATCTGAAAGTACCCTAAATACCCATCCAAGAAACATTAATAGGCATGTCCTGCTAAACATTCAAGCATCTAATCTACAAATGGTAGGGGAAAATGATTTTTCCTTGTGACAGCATTCAACTTTCGATAATCAATACAAATCCTCCACATGATGGGAACACATGCTGGTATTAACTCTCCTTCCTCATTACGGACCATTGTAATCCCAGATTTCTTTGGCACCACATGAATAGGGCTGACCCATTCGCTATCAGATATGGGGTAAATGATTCCAGCATCTAGTAATCTCAGGATCTCCACCCTTATTACCTCTTTCATAGCTGGATTTAACCGGTGTTGTGGCTCTCTAGAGGTCTTGGCATTCTCTTCCAGGTGAATCCGGTGGGTACAAATCTTTGGATCAATTCCTTTTATATAATCAAGAGACCAACTAATAGTAGAACGGTGTTCTTGAATCACTCTAATCAAACGCTCCTCTTCCTCTTTTGACAACTGGGATGAAACGATGATGGGATGTGTACTATCTATATCAAGATAGATATATTTTAGGTCAGGAGGGAGAGGCTTAAGAGCAGGAGTAGGTGTTATAGGTAACAATGTCTCTACAGGATTCTGTTCTTCCATTGAAAACACCTGAGCTGGTGATGTTTCTTTATGTTCAAGTAACTCATCATCTGAAATGCATAAGGGAACTGATTCCAAAGCTACCGAGGTATCTTCTTTATACTGATCCATATCGAACTCTGAATCCCTAAAGGATAAAAACTGATGCACCTCATTTTTTGGGAAAGTCCAGTCACAATACTCTTGCACTACACTATCTATCATACTAACTTCGTCATCCAATTCTTTTTCCATCTACTGTTGCATCATCTTGAAAACATTTACTTATACTGAGAGGTTTCCGAAAGACATGGTCATAGATCCATTATGGCAATTTATGAGGGCGTTGGCAGTTGCCAAGAATGGGCGCCCTAGAATGATGGGTATAGCATCATGAGTAATTTTGGTGTCGAGGATGACAAAATCAACAGGGTAGTAAAAATCCTTAACCTTGACAAGCACATTTTCGACCACTCCTTTTGGGTATTTGATGGATCGGTCAGCTAATTGCAATGTCATGGTGGTAGGTGTAAGCTCGTGGAAACTGAGTTGTTTAAAGAGGTAGTATGGAAAGAGGTTAACACTTGCTCCAAGATTAAGCAACGCAGTTGCAGTGTACTTGTCTCCTATAGTGCGAGGGATGGTAGGACGACCAAGATCTTTATATTTGACTATTCCGTTGGTCTCTGTGAGGGATGGAAATTGTTCTGTAAGGAAGGAATATTTTAGAATGTTAGTTTTCCTTTTGTTGGTGCACATATCCTTAAGAAACTTGGCATGCTTGGGTAAATATTTGACGACATTGAGAAATGGCAGGTTTATGGTTAGACTTTTAAATGTTTCTCTGATTTCATCAAAAAAATTATCCTCCTTGGGTATCATGAGGTGAGCTGGAAAAGGTGTATTTGGTTTGTATTGTCTAACTTGGTTAGGCGGAGGAATTGATGGTTTAGGGACTGGAATATTGCTAGGAATATGTAGAGGTATTTGGTTTTTAATTTATGGTTCTGGCACTAGAATGGTTACCTCTATAGGTGTAGGGTTTTTTGGTAGGACTAATTTGTTGTCAACAGTTTTGCCAGATCGCAAGGTTGTGATTGCCTTAATCTTTTGGGTTTTAAGGTTTTGAACTTTTTGGCTTGGTAATGAACATTTCTAGGTTTTATCTTGGGGTAACAAGTTCAGAGATTGGTGCAGGGATGCTAGGATTTGGGTTTGCTATTGCATAACAGATAGTATTATTTTGGTAGGCTTATTTGTTTGGACACTAGTTGATGGTGTAATGGGAACTAGGTCTCTTTGGTTGTTAATATGTGAGTTTTGATACTTCTGGTTAAACTGGGATGGAACCAATGCTCTGTTCTGATTGTTATAGGTATCTTGTCCTTGTCCTTGTTTGAAAGTATTTATTGGTTTGTTAAAACCTGGTGGTGTTTGGTTTTGTGGAACGTTTGTCCATGCGAAGTTTGGATGTTGTCTCCACGGTGCATTTGGTACATTGAAAGCACATACTTCTTCTGGCTGAAGAGATGATAGGTTTGTGATCAAGGGACAAGTGGCATCTATATGATTTAAGCTTAGACAGAAATTGCATGGTAAGGTATTTACATTCATGACAGAATTAGGGGTTTGGTCTTTTTGTTTGGTTGTGAGGGCATCTATCTTTCTTGTGGTGGTTTATATTAAGGTTTTGATTTCTGGATCTGATTTTACCTAAAAAATACCACTAGCCTTAGTTGTACTAGGTTGGGCTGTTCTGGAATTGTTTATGTCACCCTAATGGGTACTCTTTTCAGCTTGGTTTTCAAGAAAAGTTTAGGCTTTAGTTGCACCTCTATCCAAAAAATTGCAATTACTCATAATGTCGAGGGTTACTTTGTGTTTTGGGAGAAGGCCTTTGAAGAAACATTGGACAAGAGTGGATTTTTCTAGTTTATGGTGAGGACATGAATGGAGTAGGTCAGAGAATCTATCCCATGCTTCGAAAAATGTCTCACTCGGACTCTGTCTGAAGAACTATATCTTGCTTCTTATCTATTCTGTTTTCTTCGGAAGAAATAAGTACTTCTTCATGAAGGAGAACACAACATTTTCCCACGTATCGAAAGAGTCGGTCTTCTGTGAGAGAAGCGAACTGTGACTCTTACCAGCTAGAGTGAAAGGAAACACTCGTAGCTTAACCTGATCGTCGGTGACGCCCGGATGATAAAAAGTATTACATACTTCATGTATCCGGCGTAGATGATCATACATACTTCATGTATCCGGCGTAGATGCTCGTACGGTAACTCGTGTTCTAACCCATGGAAGATGGGTAGAAGATTGAACATGTTTGGTGGAATCCTAAAATCACTCGTAAGCGGTGTGAGCCGTATACAAGATGGAGGCCCATCTTGCAACGGTGTGTAGAAGTTAGAGAGAGGCTCTTCAGCTTGCAATACTTCGCCAGCCATCTTATGAGATGGAGGACTAGAAACAGAAGATTGTCTAGGGCGACGAACTCTCCTACGTGAGTAAGTTTTATTTTTGCTAATACTAGAAGTGCCTGAACACAGTATCATACACTTTTAGCAAGACCCCAGAACTATCCTAACATGTACAAATGGTGCAATGTATACTCAAGCAATCGAAATTTGTTTTTGCAAGTAAGGAGTTTTGAAAACTTTGCTTTTGTTCTATATTTTACTATGCCCTGTTCAGAAGAACAATTGGGTGCGAGACTAGGATAGCTCTACTACATGTCTCAGAAGAGTAGGCAGTTACTTCACCTAACTGATGTGCTGCCAATAATCTCACTCACAATGAATCTGGGAGAGGGAAGTGAGGAAGGTAGTTGGTCCACCGGAATCTGATAACTAATTACTCTAAATCTTTGTGGCTATATTTTTGTCCTTTTCTGGAGGAGCGTGACTACTTTGGGCTCTAGTTGATTGATTTTAATTAATTTTTTTGGTCTAGGGCTTTCAAGAATCAAGCAACGTCCAATTTACTTTCCAATGGTTGTTATGTTGCTCGAGTTCAACCTTATGCGCGAATGTAAATTACAGTGCGGAAAGTAAATTTCAAACAATCACGTAAGCATACTTGAACACACAAGTATCCTCTTACTTGGGCTTCGAGGAGGTTTAGAATTTACCTCTCAAGTCGTGCTTACACGCTGCTTAAGGAGAAGGCGACGTCGGTTGGCACGTGATTTGAGAATCAAGGCCAACCTTTCGAGCTTTACCCTGTTTTAAGTTACAATAAAGGCCCACTTAAAAAGCCACAAGTTTGGTTTTTGACAATTTATACAACTTTGGCTTCAAGGGCCCAAACTTAAACTAAACTAATATTATACTAATCAAATTAATTAGTTTTAGATTAATAACCTAGATTAACTAGAGTCAAATGGACTTAGAGTGTTGATTACCAAGTTGATTCAAAGTGCGTGAGCTATAATCCACAACTTGCCTCACACACTTGAACTTCCGAAGGCAATTAAAACTCTAATCCCTTAGTAAGTATATAACTTAAACCAAGTTTAACTCATGTTCATCATAAGAAATCAATCAAAAACTAATTTTTCCTAATTTTTTTTCGTTTTTCTTTTTATCACTAACTATTACAATCAAGTTCCACTGTTTTCTCCTACTCTATTACAAAATTCGAGCTCAGAGTACAACTATTCATCACAAATCAACCGCCCCGCCTGGATGGATACTTACGTGGGGGTGAACTTATGGCCTCAACCTAGCCTAGCCCACGGTCGCCCACCGGTGTTGGTGACTTTTCGTTGGCTTTTGTGTGTCTTCAGCTCCTCTCCAGCCTTGTTGTCCCGCAACCTGATTTGTAAAAAAGTATATCAATACTAAGAAACAATAAAATAAAATAACGAAAAAATTTAAAAAAAAAATAGAAATGGGGAGATGAGAATGATGCTCCCTTTTTAGATTCTCAACCATTCACTCTCACTCCTTCAATCCCTGGCAGCGGTGCCATTTAAAGCTTTAGATTGTGGTGAGTGTACTTCAAAAAGTTTGTTTAAAAGTGAGGTTCATCTTAAATTGTTTAGAATTTGAGTGAGGGAGATGTGAAGAAGAAAGGTAGACTCTTGTATGGATTAGAATGGTTCTAAGCTAATAAAAACTTGAAAGCTTTGATTGTTGTATTGAAATGACTTGAAAACATAAAAAGGAAGATTGATTAAAACATTGAAATAAGAACAAGTAAGCAAGATTAAAGATTGAAACAAAGAACAAGTAAACAAGATTGATTGAAATAAGAACAAAAAAATAACAAGTTGATTAAAATGAAATAAAACAACAAGAAAATAAAAACATGAATTGAAAAAAAAAATGCAAGAAATTAAACAAAGCAAATTGTTTGGATCCTAAGACAATGGATGGTTTCTCTCTCCCTTGCTTTTTGATTATATACCCCTACTTTTGTCTTTTACAAATTTACCCTTCTCCATTATAATTTAGACACCTCACACTTCACTTTTGCTTTTGCTTTTGCTTTTTGGTTTCTTCATGACCAAGGTAGGTTTAGGGAGAAAGTCATCATATTTTGAGATAATTATCTCCATCTCTGGTCTTCTAATTTGAGGACTTTGACTATTGACTTTGATCGTTGACTTTGACTATTGACTTTGATCGGTTGACTTTGAATTTTTCAACACTTTTTCATAGCAGCTACTGGTCTTCATAATAAGCGTGATTGAGGCTCCTTTTGGTGCTAAGACATAGCTTTTATGACAAGTGGTCTGAAATACTCTTTAACCTAAAAAATGTAGTAAAAGCTATGAGTTGTCTTTTCGTTAAGCATAAGAAAGGTTTTAATGCAGCAATATATGAGTAATAAAACACACATTTGGGGGTTGATCAGAGAGCATGTTTGCCTACCACAAGACTGACTAATACTGCTTGTTGATCCAGAAGAAGAAAACGACCCAAACTGCTGAGAAGGAGGGGTTGGAATGTATGGACTATGAGGGTTTGGAGTGTATGAATTAGGAGATGTATAGAGTAGGAGAGGTTGGAAATTTTGGATAATGAGGAACAGAAGGAGCAACATGAATACATTGTTCTTGTTCAACCTACTTACAATAGATAGTTGTTTGCTTAGCTTCCCAAAATGTAAGTTGAATACCGCTAAACTTGTTTAGATCAAGCATCATGATATCTTGTTCTTTTTGTGCGTCAAGCCCCAATCTTTTCTCTTCTGTATCATTTTTCATTGAGAGGAACATTTGTCGTTTTAGGTCTGTTTGTTCTTGCAGATATTTTGCAATTGTAAGTTGATTGTCTCTGACCTCCTCCAGAGTTTGTGCCATTTGGTACGCAACTTCATCAACATTGTTTTTCTTAAAATTTCTTCCCTTTGGCCATTTTTCTAATCCGGGCACTTCACTCGATGGCTGACTTTCTTCATCTAATGAAATATTGGCTATTCTAATATTGTTAGCAGTTGATCATATCCACCACTGCATCACTACTAGAAGTGGTTTTTAAATTTTTTGAACCACTATCACTTCTAGCTTGATAGTAGTGATTCCATTTTGAACTTAAAATTAAAACCCAATATCAATGCCCAAATTTAAATGGTTCATTAATTTACAACAGTTAAATAAATAGTACGAGCTCGTGACATTGTATCATTTGCATTAGTACCACTAGCATTCACTCTCGATTGTTGATCGATCATAATAACCTTGAAATAAACTTACCGCATGTTGGATTTGGTGAAAACAAGCTTGAACCGATCCACCAATTCATGGTTGGCCTACATAACCAAGCTGGCTCATACGCTTGTTCAGTTCTTCAACAACTTGGTAAAAAAAAACAAATCTATTTTGCCCTGTTCCAACAATTGCATCTTCTGAAATAAAAATCCAACTATGACATAAAATTTCATCTTCTACGATTGTGAAATTTTTTGAACGACCTTGAACAGGGGTATGTTGCCTATTTTCTTGGCTTTGGTTTTGGCTATTTCTACCACCCTATTTCCTCTACGTCTAGACCTTTGTGAAGACATTTTGTTGAATAATGAAAAAAGAAAGATGAGAAAAAAGATGAGTGAATTAGTGAAAATTGAGTGAGGCACTAATGCAATATATATAGGCCACCAGTCCAACGGATCTAAATATATCCGTTGGGCCTAACGGCACAAAATCCAGCCCTTTCAATTTTTTATTTTTAAAAAAATAGAAAAAAGTTTGGTCGGCAAAACTAGACCCGTCCGATCCGCTGCTAAAATTGTGAATATTTTGGTTGTGAATTTAACAATGGTTGAGATAGAAACGAGGTTTTAGCAACGTGTTGGTGACCCAAATTGCCAAAAAAAATTGCTACATGTCACATTATAAATGGTTTTTAGCATTGCGTTGATGATGCCTCTTAAACTTAAACTTAAAGTGATCCCCTTGAAATTGGTGGATAAGTTATAGCTAGCATATTCGAATCATACATTTCATAGATTAATGAAGAATCTTGTGAGTCTGTGATACTCGGCATATCCCTACTTAACTGCATTGCTTGTCTGCTTAAATGAATTCTATCCTGTATGTATAGGATACACTAGAAAGAGGTCCTTCAAATATCTTTCTGACAAATGACTTTCAGAATTTATCTTCTGGAAAATTTTCTCTGTTTAGAAAAATATGAAGACAACAAGAAGTGGTGTCCATTACAAAGACCAAAAGCTCTTATTACCACTTTCTAGCTTGTCACCTTCTCTTCACAAAAACGAAGAAAAAAATCCTCTAAAGACAGTGAAAAGGAGAAAAGCTCAGCTCCCTGTCCAAAAGGCAAGAAAATGTACAAAATCGTACAAACATACCATACACATTCTCATCAAAATGATTCCAAAAGCAGCAAACACCTTTGCACAACTGCTCTGCTAGGCAACGGACTGTAAGACTTTCAAAATGTCCGTAAATGTGACAATTCCGACCAGACTATAATCGTCTTCAATGACCCACACATAATTGATACGGTGCACAATTGCTTGCATCATTACTGCAACCAACGAGCTCCCTGGATGGCATACAATTGCCTCTGCACTGTTCACCATTCTCGTTGAATAACTCCCAGATCGATTAAACCTACCCGATATTCGCAATGAGGAATTGGACAATGAGGAAGACTCGTCATCTGATGACGACGACGATGAAGACAATGCTGAATTCGAACATTCATCTAGTAACTCCAACATTCCTTGTAAATTTCTTTCCTTCAGTCTTGCCTTCACGACTCGAACCATATCCTCTGGGGGACAACCGAAGTCGATGTAGGCCATTAAGTCACCTGCCGAGAGTGTTGTAATGGCAGTTGTGACTGTCTCGTCACAACTTGCCAACGTAATTGGAGAGATTTCTCCAATTAGTTTACCTTCATCATCAACCACAGCAACAGAAGTCTGTCCAAGCAGAGCACTAGAAATTGTATCAACGGCAGAGGAAGCAGGATCATAGTAACTAACAGCAAAGATATTATTCTTAACAATGCCAAGTGATTCAATTGAATAAGCCGGGATTGGGGAGAAAAGACCAATGGAGTTGAGTAGAAACCGAACTACATCTTCTTGAGTTAGCCAACAGAATTCTATTCCATTATGAAGATTGGGACTAGTTGAAGCTTTTTGATGGAGCTTCTTTCTTGAATTAATAGTGATATTGCTTCGTATTGGAACTACAAGGTTCTGAGCGCCTTTAAGAATCAGATCGATTGCGTCTAATAAACTGGATTAAACACATAACTAAAGTTAAAATCATTTCATACGGATTCAACACAAAAGCTGAAATTAATATCAAGTAGGGAGATTTGCCCAAACAAGGCTTGAATTTCATAATGAAGCTCAAGTACAATGTATCAAGATTCAAGAGCAATACTTCTGAAAGAATCGATAGTAGTTTTCACAGCATAGACAATGTTCTGTAAATTTTGAATTTATCCAGAAAATAAAATAAAAAAGGAGGAACAGATTCAGCTGAATGGTGTTGCATGACAAAAATTTAAAGGGGAAAACAAGAATAAAATAAAAAAAATACTAGGCCAACCATGTAAGTATATGAAAAACAATTGTGCAATTGATTGGTACAATTGTAAGTTTGTGGTGGTGGTGGTGAGAAGAACAAAATTTCAAAACCTAAAGCATAGAGCATAAAAATTCTTCTCTTAAGCCTAACTTTCGCGAACCTCGCGAAGAAAAAAAGTGTTGGGCAAAATATTCAATGACAAACTGGATTGAAGGAATTAAACAAAATTATAACAAGCAGACCATTCTATTGCAATTACAGAACTCTTTAATTAATTAACACTAAAAAAAATGTTTACCTCAGATGCGAATCAACATGTCGAACAAGTCCGTCAACCTTAGGAAGAAGAACAGAAACAGGATTATCAAGTGCAGTAGAAGGGGAAGCAATATTTTCTTCATTGCACAAATAACAAACAATATCAACCATGCATATTTTCCCAACACATTGACACTCATTCATCAACTCTTTCTTAGAAGAGTGATTACAAGTCCACACACTTAGATAGTTTTCATGAGATCTTTTTAATGTGTGTAAAGCATCAGAAAGTGTTGAAGTAATCGATAGAGATTTTAAAGGTGGTTTTCCAAGACAGAGGTCTGATACCTCGTAGGAAGACAGTGTAACTGCCATGCAAATCAAGGATTTTAAGGTTTACAGACCCAAGAAAAAGAAGTGTTGAGTTGCTGAGGTGTTTAATGAAGAGAAGAGGGCGGTGGACTGGTGGCTGGTACTTGCAGAAGTTTGTCACAATTAATTTTAACTTGTAAATTAAGATTCTAAATTACGAGAATTACAGAGGTACGGTTACACTAGAGGTTTGGACTTCCGCGTCACTGTTACAAATTTTGCACTAGATGTTGAAGTATGAGTGTGTCTCACCCTTCTGACAAGAAACAACTCTATTATTTATAGCTAACAACTGTACGGACCCTAAATCACCTTCATGACTTCATCAACCCAAGTCACTTTCACCTGTTTTAAACTTCCACTTTAAACAAAACGTGCTCGGACAACTGTAAGAAGAATTTGGTCTTTGTAATTCCATTATATTTTCAAATCCCCACCATGTGACCATTAAATTACCTGTCGCCTTCGAAGTAGAAGATTCCTACGTACTGCAAAAAACGAGATTTACAAATTCTACACTGGTGAACTGGCCGGTGCATGGTGTAGATGATCCAGACTTAAGATTAAATAAAGATTTAAAACAACTAGTCTTAGTTGGTATACGAGTATATCACTACCATGCACTAATGAGTGAGGTTTTCGTTCCAAGTTTAAACTAAAGATGATTCTTAGATACTTCATCAACTTGACAATATAATGTGCTAAATTGTTTATGTTGACCATAACATTTCCGTACTCATATTTTGTTTTGGAAACATCATTTGTGCGGGTCACTTACCATGCATGCCAGTTCATCCATAGACCAACACCATCCAACTATCCATTTGTATATAAGCTCATTTGCATATCATTTATAGCTATACCATGCATGTTAAACTAATCAGATTGTACTTTAATTAAACAAAGATGCTCAATTGCTCTACTGGCTTGTCCTTCAATTTGGATCTTTTTAATGTTAGTTCTTTGTGAAGACTTGAGAGTTAGGAGAGAAAGTAGCCCACATGATATTGACTCAGAGTGCTTTTGAGTAGGGAAATAAATATATTTGTTCAGTAACCTGATCCACTTGTCATAAGAAAATGCATTAGACGTACATCGAATACATTTCTCCTTTCCGTGAAGAGCGAATGCCCACATGCTCTTTTCTTATTAAGTTATGGTGTTGACAGAATGCACCTGATTTCCTGATTAAATTAATTAGGTAACAATTGGAATCATTTAAACCGAAATCTTGTTTGGGGAAAAGGGCGTCCTAATAGTGAAAATTGATAAGTTGATAACCACTTTCAATAGAAAAGCAAGTGCAGTTGTACGTGCATCAGTGCATGGCAAAGGTTGTACAAGTTTTATGACTTAACCATTGAAGGTTCAAAATGTTCATTTGAAACAATTATTAAAACCATGTTTTGATCAGAAGCATGGTTTATGCCGTATGGAGAACGAAATGTTTGTGGTTGGCAGGAAAAGAAAACAGATCAGATGACCCAAAAAAAAAACAGATGACCAGAAAGCATATACTGTACGTTGTACTACAAATTAGTTGTGGAGTTCATTGATTCCAATGTAAGTACAAAGCCAAGAAAACAAGAAGACAGAGATGCATTCAAGTCCGCATGATTACTACGTCAGCTCTATTGGAATTGATGGGCGACCGTACATATCTCGTGCACGACAAAATATTATTTTATCAGCTTATGGCCTATGTGGTAATGTCGGTCCTACTGTGCTGCTTTGATAATAAACGACAGGGGTGGAGATGTGAGCTGCACAATGGCTTATCGCTTTCCTGCTACGAGGCTATGAGGAGTGAGGACTGGCTGTGCACATGACATGAAGACCTCCCCTTGATATCGTTTACGGGCTTTTTTCACATCGCTAATACCCACTGTAAAGGTGTGATGTGATATTCCCTTACACACAGTCTCTGGGGGACTGATATGGATGGATGGGTGAGACCGAAGTTCGGCTTTTGGAAATTAAGCGCCACGATCTTACTACGGTTACGGGGTCGAGTAGAATCAGTCTGGCGAAGTTCATAGGAGTGGTATTTATAGAGATTCGGAGTGTATCCTCACCCTCCACGTGTAGAGGAGGGTCACTGGCGTGGGGTGTGGATCATGGGAGCACGCGAGAAATATCTACATAGGTCCTTTGTGATGATGAGGAGTGATCCGAGCAAGTAGCTTTATGCCCGTGATCGATGGATCGGTCGGGATTAGTGCAAGTACTCCTTGATCATGATTGCTTATGGATAGGAGTCCGTGTCATCACCGTGCGATTCGGCGTGATGTTGCGACCGTCTTGCGGGCACGATGTTGGCTCGTGGATCGTCGATATCATAGGTCGGTGCATTAGTTCCACCATGCTAAGCGCGTCTTTGGATAGAGAATATCACTCCCCCACGGCCCCTCTCGGTGGGGTTGTGGTAACGACTGTTTGAGAGAGAATAACGGGCACGCGTACTATGTGATATTTGGGGAAGCGGCCACGATTAAGAAAATTTGGTGTTAACCGCGTCGCGTAGTTAGTATGATCGCGTGTGACACGTGTGCGAACGCGTGGCCGGATCTGGCGATTCAAAAAAAAAAAAAAAAAAAAAAACGTGGGCCGCTTTTTCGGGATCTGAAAAAGACAAGACAGTTACTTGGAAGTCGTGGATGGCTAGGGCTAGGGTGTAATCATAATGCCTTGGAAACTGGAGGGGCGGTTGTTCAAAAATCCTACTTGCGTGACCGAGACTTCATTTTCTTCGCCGTTTGGTAGAGAGAAGTTCATTAGCGCATCAATCTTCAGGTTAGTGTTCTGCCATTTTTGAACCCGTTTCCCTTGTTTGGTGCTAAGCTTCTGTGCTAGAATTGTTAGGGTACTCTGTTAGATACTAGTAGCTAGATTTGATAAGTTTAGAGGAGAAAGATGTCGGATTCCGATGACACTCGTTCGAACGAGATCCGTGAAGTTTCCCCTTGGTTGGGAGGATGAGGAGGAGACAGATGAATCAGTTGGTATGCGGGGTGAGGGTGATGGGGATGAGGCTGTGAGTGAGGAAGGCGATGCTCGATCTGCTTCTGTGGTTGCTGACGTTGGCACTTCAGGACGCGGTGAGAGGTCGTCTTCGAGCGAAATGCCAACTAAATTCGTGGATAAACACGCTTTGAGGGCGTTTCCATATCCGAGGAAAAGATATGGTATAATCAGTAGACGGTCCGGAGATCCACGAGCCCGATCGAAGGCGCATCGGTGTTTAGCGATAGGTACGCCCCCCACCGCCATGGGGTGATCGTCTGAGGCGGTGGTATATGACGATACCATTTTCGAAGTTGGTTTGTCAATTTTTGAATTCGTGGCAAAGCGCTGTCGCGATTCGTTGGTAACACGCGTGGCGGTTGTTGAAGGTGTTCGACTGTTGAATGCCGGCCGTGAATATCGGATCGAAGTCGCCGATATTATTGAGCACTTCACCTTGGAAGCGATCTAGGGCATTTAACTTTAGCTTGCAAACCCGAAGCTACTCGTCACCCGCTACGGATGGAGTGAGTAACGAGTCTTGGGATAAAAGACCGTTCTCGTTAGTGGGTAACCAATGCGAGTGGGTTCGGTGTTGACAAGAAAACGCGTGTGATTTCACCGGTGGGTACCAGTACGTTTTCTTAGGTTTTATGCTGATAACGATTGATCCTGTATTGATCTAATATTTGTTATGTCGTCTTTTGTACAGATAACCGTCCTGCACAGGAGACGAACCGAGCAGTAATCGAGAGCTTCGCTAGGTTGACTCGGGACGAAAATTGCGAAGTTGCCAGAGGTCGCCGAATTCTTTAAGGGCGTGGAGGGCCCGTCGTTCCGGAAGAAGAAGGGAAGCTTCGAAAAGTAGGGCTCGTGGTAAGGGAGCGTCCAAAGTACGTGTTATGGAGAAGCGTGGCAGTGATCTCGTGACCAGAGAGGATAGAAACCGGGGCCGTACTGGGGTGAAGCGACCCACCGAAGTCTGGGGGCCGGGCCTCCAGTCAGGTCGGGGATGGGTCGGGAGGATGCTCCGTTCGACGTGGAGGACGCTCCCTCCGACGTTCCGGAGTACCGACCTGCTAAGACTGCGAGGGTGGCCAGCCGCACAGGGTGGTGAGGTGCGAATGGGTGGGAGGGCAGCTCGCAACCCGAGGTCGAGGCCGATGCCCGACTTCAGCGTTCTGGTTGAGGACGGCCCGGAGGTTGTCCCGGAGGTCGTTCGACCCCGTGTTGTTGGAGATGCCTCAGGCAAGATGAAGGGGAAGGTTGGCTCAAGAGACGCTGGTAAGGGGCCGTCCAGTACTGGAAAGGACGAGCTGGAGCGCAACCTGATGTACATTGACGAGACAACTGGGAAGAAGCGCTATGTGAAGAGGTCGGACTGCAGCTACAAGTCCGCACCCATAGCTGCTTGCTTGCTGGAGGGGATGACGCTTGATGGTGATAGGAAGGACCTTGATGCCAAGGAGCTGGAGTCGAATCTGAGAGGGGTGGATAAGGCGATTTGTCTGGTAAGTGGTCGTGTTGTAACTGTTTTTACTATTACTTATTGTACCTGCTCGTTGCTCATCGTTATGTTTGTGGTACTATGCGGCGATGCCGGTGATGCGATTACCGTAAAATTGAATTGAAGATACCGCCTTGTTTGCCGAGATGGAGAAGTCGGAGGTTGAGTCCTTGAGGCTCGAAGTCTCCGATCTCCGGCGATATAGCTCAATCGGAAGGTGGAGCTGGATACTCTCGAGGCAATAACCGGTTACGTTGTCCGGATAGGACGTCGGCCGTGAACGAGGCGGCCGGTCGGCATGAGGTCGACGATCCGAAGAAAAGGTCGCTGCCGCTAATACGCTCGCTGCCGTTGTAAAGCTACCGCGATGGAGGCGAGGGAGGCCTATCTTGCTATCCGTCTTTGAAATAGAAGAACTGGAGGCGAGATACGGCGACCTGCCGAGGAGGTACCGGCGATGGACCGGCAATAGACCGGCTGTGTCGATTCACTCGAGGTCGGTAGTGCTGGTCCTGCGGCCGTTCTTACTGCTGCTGGTGAGGTGGTTGGGGATCAACCTCCGTCGCTGGCGATCTGGTTGGGGCGTTAAGCGAAGAAGCGATGGCGTCTCCCCGGTGATCCGAAAGCCGTTCCCAGTCTTTGGGCGTCCCTCTGGTTGAAGGCTTTGATGATGTAGTTTGAAAGTTGAATGTCTGGTTTTTGTGTTTGTAAGCGGCCTCGTTAAAAAACGAAGAGAGCCGTTCGGGGGGTTACCGGGCGTTCGTCTTTTCTTTGTCTGTCTTTATGATACTGATGTTTTAGTTGGGCTGGATTTCCTGGGTAGACCCAAAGATTTCGGCTTATCCGGGCGACTGAGGGTCGGATTTGTGGTCTTCGGTTTGCTAATCATTTTATATTAACGCTTATGTTGTTATCCGTTGTTTTTCTTCCTTGCGCATCTATGTATATGCGTTTGATTTGTATGCCCCTCGGGTTGGTCGACTTTGTGTCGATCTTGAACTACATTTTCGCGTGTGTAGGCGGTGTTAGCCCTCTAGTTACTTCGATATTGGTACGACTAGAACGCCCCGCGTGAGCAATGGTCACTTCCATTACAGTGCGTGCTTGGCACGTGTCCGGATATGAACGGTTTGCGAAATATGAAATGATGGTTGCCAGTTGGATTGGCGTTTGGCGTCTCGATGCCTTAATGAGCTGCCTCGGGAAGAGACGTTTCTTTTGCATAAATAGAACCTGTTCGGGGAGAGCGATGGCATTTGGACTTCCTGTTGCTGCTGCCTTCGCTTCGCTGAACGTGCTTGCTTTTGTTGGTCATCTTCTCAGGTATGGTTGTTCTTTCATTCTTCTGATCATGATTGTAGAGGTGTTATCTCTCCCTTATTGCCTTTGTTTTGTTCTTTTTGCTTTAGCTTTTCTTATGGCTCGTTGCTACGCTTTTGGTGTGGGAGAAGGCAGTCTACGAGAGAGCTCTCCTCTACTGATGGAGGAAATGGAGTTCCATCCGCATGTGCACGATGACCGTGGCAAGAGGAAGGTGGTGGCATCGGGGTCCAAAAAAGCTAAACGGCCCCGGAGGTCGTGGCGCCCCACTGGAGGTGAGGTGATCAGGTCGCCCCATCGGGAGGACGGCGTCCCTCGAGCCGCCGAACGAATGGACGACCTGGGGCAGGGGGGCAACTTCGCTAGTGGGAGTTCGCGCCCTCGCGCTGGGGACGTGGGGAGCGAGTTCTTCTACGTCGGGAGGTCGGGGAAGAAGCGTGCTGTAAAACGTTCTGACTGCAGCTTCCACTCTGCGCCTATAGCGACCAGTCTTCTGAGGGGTATCGTGCTGGACGGGGACAAAGCTGAGGTTGAGGACGAAGATATGGATACGCTCCTGGGGACCATGGACATGGCGAAGCTGTTTGGTGAAAGTATTGTTTGTTAATTTCTCGGTCGTTCTCTCGATTGATTTTATTGTTCTTTTCGTGACTTGCGGTTTCTTTGGTTATGATAAGTGAAGAAACGTTGTCGGCAACGCCGCTATCTTGATGTTGATGCCCGAGGGATGTCTGGATGTCCGCTTTCGGGTAGGCCGACAAGAAAAAGGCTGGAAGCTATGTCGGCCAAATGTCGTGCTGTTGCTGATGAAAATGAAAAACTTGCTGCGTCTGTTGTTGATCTGCAAATGGAGATCACGGAGGTGACCGAGTACGCGAAGCAATGCCAGAGGGTTGCTCGTAAGGCTCAGAACGCGTATACCACTGCCTGTAGTGAGTACGCCAAAGTGGACGAAATATTGTCGGGGAAGCGGGTGGTGCCAAGAGGCCCGGTATCGTGTTGTTTGTTCTCGCGGTTTGCCGGACATGTTCCCTCAACCAAAGACATTCCCGAGGATAAACATGTGGTCGCTCCGTGATGCTGATTCTGTCTATTGGTGAGGATATGTTTTTTGTTTTGTTTGATCTGACCGCGCGTTTTCTTTGCCCCTATGAGGGTTAAACATTAGAGCTGCGTTTTCGGGCTTGCCCGACCAGTTCGCTTCTATTGATTTGGAGAACTGGTTTCCACGAAAGTGGCAGTTCGTTCCATTTGGTATTTTGTAACTTGGTAACCGACCTGGATTTTCTGGGTAGACCCAGCAGGTCGGTGCTCTGGAGATGATTTCACTGGGTCCGATATGTGTGCTTCTTTTGGTGAACACTTGATTAATGCTGTATATGTTTTGGTCTGACTTGTTCATGGCTTTGATTCTGTGTACGCATTTTGCTTCTGAAATGTATTCTTGCTACATGTTATCTTTGCTATGATAATGTATGGGAATACGCTTATGTAAGCGTTTGATTTTTAGGACTAAGCGGGGCTTTGCCCCTCGTAAGTTCGTGGGCTATGGTGCTCATTGGGAGCCGTTCTTAACGATTAACCTTAGGAGTATCGGTTCTTGTCTAGTGAGGATGAAAGAGGCTATGAGCCTCTACGCTCTCTATATCGTCCTGCTCGGATGAGAGTTTGCTGAGGGCGTAATGCTCCTGAGAGCGTTCTCACTTAGTTGATTCGAAAAGTGTATGCCCCCAACTTAGCGAGACTCGGAGAGGCGTTGAGCCTGTAAGCTCCTGAGAGCGTCCTGCGCGTATGAGCGCGTGTTTAGCCCCTGAGGGCGTTCTGCTCCTGAGAGCGTTCTCGCTTAGTTGAATCGAAAAGTGTATGCCCCCAACTTAGCGAGACTCGGAGAGGCGTTGAGCCTGTAAGCTCCTGAGAGCGTCTTGCGCGTATGAGCGCGTGTTTAGCCCCTGAGGGCGTTCTGCTCCTGAGAGCGTTCTCGCTTAGTTGATCCTAGAAGTATAGGTCCTCAACTTAGCGAGACTCGGAGAGGCGTTGAGCCTGTAAGCTCCTGAGAGCGTCCTGCGCGTATGAGCGCGTGTTTAGGTATGGAGCTTGCTCTGTGGGAGGTGTGGTTTGGAGATGTGAGTAGGTCCGCCATTTATGATACCATCTTGAGTTTCTTTCATTTGAACTTTGTTGTGCCTGGGAACAGGAATTACAATGCGTACTACACCTATTGGTAAAATTGCTTTAGCAAGTATGTGTTCCATGGTCGTGGCAGCATCCTTCCTTCTTGGGTTTTAATCCAATACGCGCCGTTGCCAACGACGCGTTCCACGATGTAAGGGCCTTCCCAAGTTGGTGCTAGCTTAGCCTCGTCTTGAGTTTTCTTCATCACGAGATCCCCGGTTGAAAAGATCATTGGGAAGTACTCGTTTGTTGTAAGATCTCTTGAGGACTGTTGGTAGTGCCACTTTCGGGACGGCTGCTAGGTCGCCGTTCCTCGAGGAGGTCGATCTCGAGCTAGAACTGAGTCATTAAGGCCTGTTTCGACAAGTTCAGATCGGGTTGTCGCGGATTGTCATTTCGGTGGGTATGGCGCAACGTCGCCATAGCATAGGGAGAATGGTGATTGTAGTCGCGATATGAGCCCCAGTATGTTCTCCAAATTGATTGGGCCGGCGGCTTTTGTTCTTTTCAATTTTCTTTTTCAAATTCTCCAGAATGGCCTTATTGCTGGCCTCTGCTTTTCCATTGCTTTGAGCGTACTGTGGTGTAGAGAATGCATGAACGATCTTCCATTTGGCCAGAAACTCTTTGACTATTTTGCCCCTGAACTGGGAGCCATTATCCATCACCAGTGTATGTGGTAGGCCAAACCGGGTGATGATATGAGTCCAAATGAAATTTCTGACATGTGATTCTTTGACGTGTGCTAACGGAATTGCTTCAACCCACCTTAGTGAAGTAGTCTGTGGCAGCAAGGAATGGCGGAAGCCGGTGCTCTTCGAGGGATGAATGGTCCCATAATGTCCATGCCCCACATGTGGAACGCCAAGGACTCGCGATGTTAATCGGTTCGCGATTTGGTTGTATGATGTTGTGACCAAATGTTTGGCATTTGACACATTTGAGGGTCGACGCTTTAGCATCGATCCGCATCTGAGGCCGAAGTAGCCCCAGGAGATCGCTTTGTTGAAAGTAGTGGCGGCCTCCAAGCATGGTTGCCGCATTCTCCTTCGTGAATTTCAGCAAAAATTAGCTGGCCTTGCTCTGGACTGATACACCTCAGATGAGGTCCCCCTGCGGATTTGCGAAATAATCTGTCATTCACCATACAATAACTACGTGCTTGGTGTGGAATCTTCTTGGCTTTGGTGCGTTTCTCTGGGAGTGTGCCGTACTGGATGTACTGTATAATAGGCTGCATCCATGATTGGCTCGTCTGATCTTCAGAGAGTGGGAACAGGTCGCTAATTGTGCAGACGTGGTTCGCTTGGTAGGCTGGTCGATCGACCACTTCGATGAGTAGTTGTCGAGGGACCGCGGTTCGATGTCCGAGTGGCTAAGCACGCAAGCTATCTGGCGTGGACGGTTCTCGCCACGCAAAAATGGTGTATCGTCGCTCCCGCTAAATGGCGGAAGCAAATTGTTAACAACTTGAAGGTATTTGGAGAGGTTACCCATTTGGTAGTGTACTCTTTTGCAACCTGGCGGCGAGCGACCGATTCGCGAGTCACTAAAGATTTGGATCTCCTTTACTCGAAATTTGGATCGCTACAAGATTCCCATTATTAGTGCTTCGTACTCTGCTTCATTGTTGGACGTCGCGAAGTCTATACGAACTGCCTTTCTACCATAGCTCCCTCGGGGGAGACTAAAACGATTCCCATACCACTGCCTCCAGGGTTGCTGGAACCATCGACGTAGAGAGACCAGACTGTGTGCATGTTCGCTTTCTTGGGTGCGACCTCTGTTTCGGCCTCCCAATTAGGGTCGTCGACTGGGAAATCAGCTAGGAAATCTGCCACGACCTGGCCCTTCTGTGATATGCGCGGGACGAAGTCGATGTGGTGTTCGCCCAGCTCTTCGGCCCATAATGCCATCCTTGTAGTCTTGTTTTCTTTGTGCAGAATCCTCTTCAAAGGGAGATCGCTAAGCACTTTGATTGGATGAGCCTGGAAATACGGTCGGAATTTCCTTGCCGAGTATAACAAAGCAAGGACGGCTCTTTCTATGTAAGAGTAGTTCTTCTCAGCTGGAGTGAGTGTCTTGCTTGTGAAGTAGATCGGCTTTTCTGAATTGTGTTCGTCCTTGAATAGGACCGAACTGATGGCGAAATCGGATACCGCCAGGTAGAGCCCCAGAGTTTCTCCGTCGGTTGGTTTGGCGAGGACGGGAGGAGTTGTGAGGTACTCCTTAAGGGTGGCGAATGCTTGGTGGCATTGATCGTTCCATGAGAATTGCTCGCCTTTCTTTAGTATCTGTAGGAACGGTCGGCATTTGTCTGATGCTCTAGATATGAATCGGTTGAGTGCAGCGACCATACCTGACAACTTTTGTATCTGTTTCTTTGTTTGCGGGTCGGGCATGTCGATGAACGCCCGAATTTGGTCTGGATTTGCTTCGATGCCTCGTTGCGAGACCTGATATCCGAGAAATTTTCCGGAGGACGCTCCAAAAAGACATTTCTCTGGATTGACTTCATTCGGTTAAATCTTATTCGAGAACTTGCTTTGCTCGAGGTGAGTGAGGTGGTCAGCTGCTTTTTTGCTCTTGACTACCATATCGTCTATGTAGACCTCCATGGTATCGCCTAACATGTCCTGGAACATGTTAGTTACTAGCCGTTGATAGGTCGCTCCTGCGTTCTTTAGTCCGAACGGGAGAACGTTGTAACAATAAATTCCTTGTTCGGTGATGAACGATGTCTTCTCCTGATCTTCTTCAGCTAATGGTATCTGATTGTACCCGCTTATATCGTCCATGAATGATAGCAGCTCGTGCCCACACGTCTGGTCGACTAGTTGGTCGATTCTTGGTAGGGGGAAGCTGTCTTTCGGAGTTTCCTGATTGACGTTGGTGAAGTCGACGCATAAACGGACTGTGCCATTCTTTTTCGGGACTGCCACTATGTTGGCGACCCACTCTGGGTAGTCGACCTTCCGGATGAAACCTACTTGTTTGAGCTTATCCACCTCGTCGTTGATCGCTTTTTGAAAGCGTAAGGACAATCTTCTAGGACATATTTGCCGAACCGGGTTTGGCACCATGGTTGATGTTTAAACGATGGCATGCAACACTAGGGTCTATACCAGGTACATCGATATCGACTGCCGCGAACACATCTTTATTCATGGATAGAAAATTTACAAGTTGAGCTTTAAGTGTGGGGTCGAGGTTGGCTCCCACATAGACGAGTTTAGGGTCGTCTTCGGTTCCGAGGTTCACTTGCTGTTTGTCTTGAGTCGGTGCTTGGCTGCTGTGTTCTCTCCGAGGGTTGTTTTTGCCGACTCGGCGGGTATCTTTGGTTGGCCGGAGTAGTCAGTGGAACTGGGACGTCCTCTGTGGTTATGACAACAGGGTCAGAAATGACCGTTGTTGGCGTGACAACAGAAACTGGGGTAGTTCCCTGCCATCCTTCTGGTTGGAGGGGAGGCGGTGGTGGTATCGAGACTCGCTTGTTCGTGATGCTTTTCCATGGGGCGACCTCCATTATTTTTTGTTGGTTAAGCCCGCCGCCTTTGGTAGTGGCCGAGATCGGATTTGGTGAGTGGAGACTTTGTTGGAACCCCCCGCTTTTTTGTTGCTTAGCTCTCACCTCACCACTAAATCTTTGGCCATTGTATAGTTGGTAGGTTCGTTCTGGTTGACGGAGATGGGAGGTTGCATGGTCTTGGCTGCTGCGAATGATCCGGGTTACAATGATGGGCCTCGAAGTGGGTTGCTTCGGTTCCATCATTCCCCGGGCCGGAAAAACGGATGACGATGCGGTGTGGATGGTACGGCTTTGATCGATGTATCCAACGCCGCCCTAAAATGGCGTTGTAGGGCGACTTGGTATCTAGGACGACAAGCGCGTGTTGAAGGCGACTTTGTCTTCCGGGATCCCACCGATTGGGAGGATGATATCTCCGATTGGATCGGGCTCGAACCGTTGAATCCGAAGAGGGGTGCAATGGGGTCTATGAAGACCGACTTTGGTAAGTTCATCTCTTGGATCGTGTGGTAGAACAAAATATCGCAAAGAGCTGCCCGGTCGATCAAAACTTTTGACGGTCCGGTCCGGTCGCTGATTTTGGCGTGGACCACGAAAGCGCATCGTTATCGCGGGGAGGCGGACCTTTGTTGAGGTCGACCTCGGAGAAGGTGATATCTCCCCGTTCTTCGCCTCGAACGTGGCACGGCCGCGGCGGCTTGTGAAGAGAAATTGTATACTTCATGGAGGTTTCTAGCGTCTTCTTTTCCGTGAACTTGAGAGACGGAATCATCTTGGAGAGTGATCATGTGTATGGTTCTGTGCGTGCTCGCGACCTCTTGACGGCTGACGGCGATCTTGATGGATCGTTCTCGGAGCGCCCCTCTCCGCGTGAGGGCGACTTTGAGATCTCGAGGAGCTCCGTGCGGGTGGGGGACCTGCCATTATCCCCGCGAGCCATGAGTTTGTGGCGCAGGTCGCCGTCGGGGTATATTAGTTATCTCGCTTGATGTGCCCAGCCTTCGAAGTCTTGCAAGTAATAAGCCAGACGCCGGTCTCGTGGCAATTGGCGGTGAAAAGCGCAGATAGGGCTCGGTCCGGGCGATCTGTTGGCATGCCTTATCTCCTCGGTCGGTAGAATGCAAAGACGCTTGATCTTTTCTAGTATGTAACTAGGAGATCTAGTGAGCAACGCGCCGAATTCCGATCATTTCTTGGTTTGGGTCTGGATGGTTGCCCTTGTTGTCGGGGTCGCTTCCTAGAGGATGATGCTACTTCGTAAACCTGTCCCTCTGCTGCTGCTTCTTCTTCTTCTCGTTTCTGCTTTAGCAAAGCTTCTTGCAGCTTGATGTATTTATCCACTCGAGCGTACAGCTCGGCCAACGTTTCGGGTTGGTCTTTCAAGAGCGACCTGGTTAGGTCGGTGTTACGGGTGCGGCAGGCGGTTGTGAAAGCCACCGCGGCAAATGATTCTTTGAGGCCGCTTTCCATGTCCAGGAGCTCTGTTTTGAACCGGCTTAAGAAAGAACTGTAGGTTTCCTCCCTGCCCAGAGTGAGCTGGAAGAGTGAATTGAGATCACCCTTCTTGCGGCGCCTATTGTGTATGCGATCTTGGTTTTGCGAGCGGTCGGTGAGCCGTTGAAGCTTCTTATGGAGTCCGGGTTCGAGGGAGAAAAACCGGTCAGTGGGCCGTCCTTCAAAGCTTTGCTGGAAAGAGCATCGAATCGATGGTCGAACTCGGGCACCTTGATAGTGCAAGCTTTTTGAGCATATCGTGCTATATGTTGGCTTTGGGCATAATGCGGACCGTCATATAGTGGGAACCGTGGTTGGACAAAGTCTGGAGGGGAGACTTTGTGAAGTACTTCGGCAGCAAATGGAGATGCACGATAGGTTTTCAACATCTTCTGCACTATCATGGTGGAATCCTTCTTGACCGCATTCTTGTCGAGCCTTTGGTTTAGCTCGGTGATCTGTTGACTGACGTTGATGACGTCGTCGTCTGCGGTGCCAGCGAGTGGGCTTTGTGTGTCAACTTGTGCACGTAATGTGACGTTTTCTTGCCTGAGTTGGGCAATTTGTTCGTTCATTGTTCCTAGCTGGCCGGCCAAAGTGTTGAATTGAGCTTCGAGTCTTACCATGCTTCGTGGGCTTGAGAATCTTTTTGGTTTGGTTTTTTGTTACTGATTAGTGTGAAAGTGGTTTGGTTTCTCAAGTAATCGAGACCACCGGTGGCCAATGTAAAGGTGTGATGTGATATTCCCTTACACACGATCTACGGGGGACCTGATATGGATGGATGGGTGAGACCGAGTTCGGCTTTTGGAGCGAACTGCCTACGTATCTTACTCTGGTTCTCGGGGTCAGAGTAGAATCAGGTCTGGCGTAGTTCATAGGAGTGGTATTTATAGAGATTCGAGTGTATCCTCACCCCTCCGTGTAGAGGATGTCACCAACGTGGGGTGTGGATCATGGGAGCACGTGAGAAATATCTACATAGGTCTGCTGTGATGATGAGGAGTGATACCGAGCAAGTAGCTTTGCGCCGTGATCGATGGATCGTCGGTCGAGGATTAGTGCAAGTACTCCTTGATCATGATTGCTTATGGATAGGAGTCCGTGTCATCCTTTCAGTGCGATTCGCGTGATGTTGCGATCTGTCTTGTGGCACGATGTTGGCTCGTGGATGCGACCTGATATCATAGGTCGGTGCATTAGTTCCACCATGCTAAGCGCGTGCTGGATAGAGAATATCACTCCCCTACACCCACCTTTAATTCTTTAAACAAGCAAACAAGCTCTGAAAACGATTTTAATAAGGAGTGCGGTATTTACACCCACTTTATGAGATGGGTGCTCATTTAGTAAAAGAATAAAAGAAAAGTAGTTATTCCGCCTGGGCGTCTTTTACACCCGAACTGGCAAGGTAGCGAGGTGTCGTTAGTTCCCACATTCTACGGAAGTGAGGTGCAAAACAAACCAAAGTGGAGCTTTGCTATGAATGACTTTATAATTATATTTTGTTTTCATCTCACTACTAAAAAAAAGACATGTAATCACAGCTAAAAGCCGTCATGAAACAGGTTTAGTGACGTTTTTTCATTAAAAAAACAACCGTCATTATAGAACCCGTCATAAAAGTTAACAAAAAACGTCATTATTTTAATGACGGTTCTGAAAAAGTTGACATAAACGCTCGAACTTAATATGACAAAAGTTTATTTATAAACGTAATAACTGGATCCTTTTTAGTGACATGTTTTACTTAACCGTCATAGTTTTACTAGAAAAAGCGTCAAGAAATAAACAACCTTTATGACTGTTTTTATTTAAGCATCACTATGAGAAACAAAAGCATCAAAAAATAAACAACCTTTATGACTGTTTTTATTTAAGCGTCACTATGAGAAACAAAAACGTCAAGAAATTAACACTAAAAGTTGTCAAGAATTGGTATGTAACACGACAGTTCTTTAGAAGTCGTCATAACTTTTCTTTTTTTCTTTTTTTTTCCCTGTAAATTTGAAATTCTAGTAAACCAATGCATTCATACACTCTGACAACTCAAGTCCATTACGGAAACAAGAATCATACTTTTATTACCAACATAAATCATTCCAAAAACTTGTTCATATTACATGATTTATTCACAAAGAAAAAAAATTAAATAACTCAAACACTTATTCAAAATCAAGTCATAATCCAACAATAATGCAATTTACATAACCCATCCAACAAATTGCTAATATACCGATCCATCTCAGACAAACTTAATCCAGCTACCATGCTATCTCACTTATAACCTAAAAAGCAATATGAAGAAAAATGTGTTAGTTTGTTTAATAAGTAAACTCAAAATATAATCATATAACTACTAAACGAAAGAGATACGATCAACGCTACTATGATAGAGAATCATGTTGGTTAAGCCCCAAATGTACACCACTATAGGATATCTGATCTGTATACACAAATAACCCTTTACCTAATAGGCAAAGGAAATAACGTAAGAAATTAGACCTATGGAGAGATGCATTGATGGTGTTGAATCTGTATGTGTTCTACATAATTTGAAATTCCAGAAGGTCATGCATGTATTAATATATGTATGTTTAGTGTCTAACAAGTTCATTACTTGGTACAACTTTGAAATGTTTAAGATTGGTTACTATATTTGTGTTTCTGACCACTTGACACTTAGTGTATGAGGGCATGAGGCCTTTGCATAGTGGCTACTAAAATTCAATGGCATTAAAGAAAAGCACGACAAGAAGGGATAAAGTACTATGGAAAATGCCTAATGTGGTTTGTGACATGTAAACTCCTATAGCATTTTAATAACTTTTACCTTCTGTGGTCTATGTCTTGCACAGTTGCACCCATTAATTTAAAAAGTATAAAAAGCAAATGGTTAAACTGATGGTGTTAGGACTTGGGGGGTTACAACACCTAGCAGCAATAGGTAGTAACACTCATTGGCCAATAAAAGAGCACCAAAAAGGAGAAAAGAAAAATGCTACTAAAATGTTTGCACTATAGAATTAAGTAATAGGACTGTTACTAAAACGCATCTGAGGGAAATACATTAGGCATTTGTAAGTTTGTCATGAACCTCAAAGTAGAGTCGATCAAGTAACCAACAAAGTTTTCGTAATGTTCACATTTCGAGTTATAGATAGTTTCTAAAGAGTTCAAAGAAGCACAAGTAATCTGTTCACCTGTCCAAAGTTGCTTGTCCACCAGTGAAGTATGCAATTTCTTGAATAAGTGTACTCTCTCCTCTGTGGATTGGTCTCCCTAAAGAAAAATGATTGCCTTGGCAACTACAATAAACAACAATAAGCTCTAGCAAAACTCATATGACAACACACTGTTACAAACAAGGTATGCAAATATTTTATTATGGTGGATGTACAGATAAAACTACACTTAGCTTACAGATTATACATCCCAAGTCCCCAGCTTCTTGTGAAGCTAAAAATCCTTGGCCTTTTGGTAAGAATCGCATCCAGATTCAATCTCGAAAAACACCCATAAAAAATCCAGATTCACTTAAATATTCAAAAGAATGAAAATGAAATTTCGGAAGTCTCTTTTAACCAAGAACGAACCATATATACTTGGGGAAAAAGAGAATGAATCCAAGCTTATAACATGTTTCTAAACTGAGCAAAACAATAAATAACTTCCAACAAAAAGGGTTGTTTTGTTTACGTGGGATACACCTAGATATGAGGAAGGGAGATATTAAAATCAAATGCATATGAACCAAAAGAAATAAATCCACACAACAAGAACATCATAATTCATAATCACCATACAAGCCCTTAGTCTTGAAGAGAAGTATGGAAAATCAACGTAAATAAACAAGCTAAATAGTCTCGACAAGGGCCAAAATGTCATTTGAGCATAAAGGTACAACTGTACAAAGTATATAACTTTGGTATTTAATGGCAGTATACCCATTTTTATTCATTGCACAAAATTCTAGTCAATAAAAAAAGTAAGCTTTGTTTTCCTTGCTTAAAACATAAAGCAAAAGTTACACAATCTAGTTGCTTGCTGATAACATAAAGCAATCTAGTTGACCAAAGAAAAACTTTCTGAGTTACACTTCATCAAAAACATACACCTGCTGATAACAAAAGTTATATGATTGTCTGACGAATTGTTTTCTTAAGTTATTAAGTTATTATCCCATTTGTTATCTATTCAACAGCTCTGTTTTCCTTTTGTTCCCATGGTTAAAGTTAACCCATACCAAGAGGTCTGCAACAACTCCTTTAATGTAACTAACAGTTATAACTTTTATTATTTTGGTGAATATGCACATTTCTCAAGCCAAAGGTGCCAGCATTTTATCAATTGAATTGAACTGGTCAATAATCCTTTTCTATTTCTAGTAGTGAGGGCAATACAATAATTTTCTAGACATCAAACTAGGACTGAATGAAGCAAAACACTTACAGAAAACCCCATCTGGCGTTTTATCAAACATCCTGTGCACAAAGATATTCATTCATTCAACATAAATGTTAAAAAGACAAAGTCCTGAACAAGTTAACCGACACCATCCAGCTTACACACATTTTTAAGAGTTACTGTCAATCCTAGCAATCAAAAAGTCTTATTTCAAACATCAAATTTGCACCATTCTTTCTGCATCAAATGTCCAACTTAGTGAAAAGTCGCCCATTCCAAATTAGAAGAATCTGCCCATTTCCTCAACAGTTGAGTCCTTTCAAGTAAACTTAAAAGAAAAGGGGTAACCAGAAAATATGATTAACCTGATCAAACCCACCACTAACAAACAAAGTACTTATCTCAACCCCAAAACTATAGCGCAATATATACCAGAAGACCCATAATAAATAGCGAAATTGATTGAATAATTAGAAAAATATAGAAATCACATAATGAGAATAGATAAAAATCATAGTATATTGGTTCACAAAAACACAGCGGCTTTGAATATACTTGATTCAGATCTAGAACTCATAAATTTCGATTTTGAACTTAACAAATGAGCTTAGAAGTGCTTCAGAATGAAAGGATTAGAAAAGTATGTTCATTGTAACTCTTTTTATAGGGCTTGTCACTAAAGGAGCAAACTTTGTTCAACAACTAGAAAACTTACCTTCTAAAACTATTTTTCAGGCGGAAGTTCACCATGTTAAGAATGAGAAAGACGATGAAGAAGACGACCAACCGAGGAGATCAAATAACACCAAGACATATTTGCGTTGGAAGAGTCGACGCCTAGGTTTTGAATGAAGGAGATAAAATGAAGTGTATTTGAGATGTTATGAGTTTTTTTTTCATTCACTCTCTTTCTTTGCTAAAGTTTCTCTCTCTGAATTATAAAAGTTTCCACGATTTTACTTATTGACGGTTCAAGTGAACACTTGAAAGTATGAAACGTAAACAGGTTGTGACGTTTTTAGGTTGGCCAAGCCCAAGTGCATTACATTTGCGTGCTCTTGACGGTTATTTGGTTGCCTATTGACGGTTCATTAAAAGAAGGATCTTGATTTCTGAACACCAGCAACGTAGGAATACCTTGATACCCCAAAATCCATTGCCATATGTGTACAGTGATGTCTCCAAACCCAAAGTAACACACTGCCTCCAAGCATATGAGTACCTGTCGAGAGGGCCTCACCATAAGAGCATTCTCAATGCTGGTGACTTTGACTTTAATTTTGAGTGATAATACCATAGGTCTGGGGATCGAACTCCGCCAGCATCAAAAAGTTACTGATCTCATTTAAAACAGGTTTGCCAATAAAAAAAAATAAAAAATAAAAATAAAAAATAAAAAAAATAAAAACTTTAATTTTGAGGGAAAATAACAATTAGTCACCCTTAAGTCTCCAAAACAATGGTCCAATGCAAGGATGATTATACAATTAGGATAGCTCTTGCTACTTTGATGGTTATTGAGTTGTGAACTTCGGATGGAACCTTATATTCAGTCTCGCGTATTTTTTTTTTTTTTTTTTTTTTTGGACGGGATGTTTAATTTATTCCCGCATGTTTTTTCGGTTTTTTTTTTAGACGGGATGAAACATTTCGTCCAAAATTTAAAGTCACTTTTGCATTGGGCAACACCTGGTACCTTATCACCAACAAGGTTACTTTGAGGAGAAATATTCCTATATGGAGCCTATGTGGAGGTAACAAGTTGTTGCTGCTCTAACACATAGGTGCTACATAGGTACCACATAGGATTATTTCCTCTCATAATTACCTTCTTAGTGAGAAGCTATTAGGGGTTGTCCAATGCAAAAGTGACTTTAAAATTCGGACAAAATGTTTTATTCTTTCTAAATGTAAAAAATGAAAAAATATCGAAAAAAAAAACTCGTTGGATGGAATGAAACATCTCGTCCGAAAAAAAATCGAAAAAACACACGAGACGGAATAAAAAGTTTTGTTTGAAATTCACAACTCAGTAACAATCAGGCAAGGTAGCAAGTGCTACCCGCATTGTTACCTAGTGAAGAGCTACTTCCATAGTCACCCTTGCACTAGGCCATTGTTTTTGGCTCATAAAGGCATCACTAATGCAGAGCTTTAAAACCCAGGGCCACGTCAATTTTTGGAGGGCAATAAAGAGTAGCAAAAACTCTATATATATTAATGGTTGTTCCAACGGAGACCCCTCCCCCTCCTTTATAACACGTGAAATTAGACAAAAAAAAAAAAAAAAAAAAAAAAAAATAAAAAAGTGAAGTCACGTGCTAACTTAAGTAAAGTCATGTGCACGTACAGTTTCTACTTAAGGTTTGGGCTTCGGGTCCTTTAAAACATCTGTAAGAACGAGGACAATTATCAAGGGGAATAAACATGGGGGCCATTTAGGGGTTGCATTAGAAGTTGTTTTTTTTAGGTCCGTTAAATTTGAAGAAAACGGCCCGTTTCCAAGCCCCATTGGTGATGCCCTAAGGGTGACAAATTATTATTTCCCCTCGAAGTCACCTGCATTGGAAATGCTCTAAAGGGGGCATCATAACTTTAAAACCCAACTTTGGTTCGGGTACTTTTTATTTTTTATTCTTTATTTCCAGCTCTTGAGGCCACTAGGCCAGTTTTTTTATGCAAGCCCAGTCTGTTTTTTTTTTTTTTATTATCTATAGAAACTACTATATAATATAAAAGTTAATCAATATTTTTTTTTTTTAATGAGTAGCAAACAAGTGATACAGTTCGGTTTGAACTTGACTGAATTGAAACAAGTCTGGACTAACACAGGAACTACAAGATTACAACCCAAAAGGAGATTTAGTTTGGCTGCCTCGGATATCATATGAGCATGCTTTATCATAACTATTAGTAATGTAATGTAAATACATTAGTGTGTACCTTAGTGTATATATATTAGGTTACGGAGTATTTATATCATATGATTGAGTTGTTTTACAATAATTAGGTTACAGAGTATTTATATTAGTCATCATGTACTGACAGCTGTCCAATACTGTAACAAACCTATAATAGAAATAGAATACTCTAACAAACCTGTAACAGACACAGGTATATACACTAAGGTACACACTAATGTATTTACATTACTTTACTAATAGTTATGATCTATTAAAGACTACCTTGAAAAAAGTAAAAGATTGTCTCTTACAAAAGACTCGATATGTGTTAGGAATATACAACTTAATTGTACTTACTCTTTACCAATTACCAAACTATACAAACCTTTTGTCTTGTACGTGTCTTGTACTTCTTTGTTAAATCTGAGTCTAGTGTAGATACACTATGTCCTTAAAATAGATTTTCCCCCTCACGGTGCTTGAAGGTTGATGGGAAACTGTCTCCCAAGATACCGGATTTCCTTCTATAGAAAGCTAGCACTTCAATTCTATAGAATCAGCGAACACAACATAGTATTTGACTAAGAACAGGGGGAGAAGAGAAAAATCAGAACTCTGTGTGATCTGGTGTGTTTTTCTCTCCAAATTCATCCACTATTTATAGGTGAGTGGTGCCTCTTCGAAACAACACAGTGTTTCTTGGAAAAAAATAAGCAACTCTTTGAAAAGTCACATGTTTCGAAAGGACACACTATTTCGACATAAAGTACTGTTTTGAACCAGTGCCTATTTTGAAAGATCACACCTTTTCGGCATAATGCACTGTTTTGAACCAGTGCACATTTCGAAAGGTCGCACCTTTTCGGCATAATGCACTGTTTCGAACCAGTGCACCCTTTCAAAAAGGTTTTTCTCACTTTACGTACTGTTTCAAGAGAAACTCATTTCATCTCAATATGGGATAACTTAGGAGACAAATTACTCATTCATATCTCAATGGATTTGTGCAAATCCATTTTTCTAACAATCCCCCACATTAATGAAAATTTGGCTTCTTTCTATCATAAACATCGAATTTCTGTTCTTTTATAAATGAAAAGATATCGCATTAGGTCAAGTAACATGGGAGGCCTTGAACTTGCCTTAGTGAAAGATGATTGGATTTAATTGGACGATCAATAGACTTCAATTAATGTCCTTGAACTATCAACCGTTTGTATAAACCTAGACAATCATCTTCACGCAGTACCTTCTCGAATACTGTTGGTTCTAACGTTTGTGTTCATTTTGGCCTTGAACACTTCTTGGTTTTGCTTTTAAGACATTTGCCTTTAAAATTCTCATAGAAGCGGCCCCACTTCGCACTAACATAGGTGATTTCTATAAAGAGTATCCTACAATACTCCATTTGAATAACATAACTTTCCAAGATATAGTAAATCATTAAAAGCTTGACTTATCCTCGTTCTCGCGGCAGATATGCACTGTCTTATATAAGAATGGGTTAGAGTATAATATTACTCTCCAGTGCTAACTAAGTCACAAACATATTTAAGTTGGCCTATTGAACCTAGATCTTGGGATCTCCAGTCAACTAGGTTGGTTTTTCCATTATGAGGACTCTTGGTTGATTATCTCAAAGGCTTTAAGCCCATTCCCCTTGATAATCTTTCCACTTGCTCTCTTGTTAAACCTTTTGTAAGCGGATCCATAATGTTATCTTTGACCTTACATAGTCGATTGAGATAACTCCATTTAAGAGCAATTGTCTAACGGTGTTATGTCTACGATGTATGTGTCGAGACTTCCCATTATATATGCTACTTTGTGCTCTACCAATAGCAGATTGGTATCACAAGTGTATACACCGCTGGCGGGCACGAGTTTAGCCGGTTTGGAATATCCTCTAAGAAATTTCGAAGCCACTCTGTTTCTTCTCCAGCCTTGTCCAATGCAATGAATTTTGATTCCATAGTGGACCTCGCTATCCACGTTTGTTTTGAGGATTTCCAAGAAACAGCTGCACCTCCAAGTGTAAAGACATATCAACTTGTGGACTTTGAGTCTTTAGTGTCAGATATCCAATTAGCATCACAGTACCCTTCTGGAACGGCTGGATATCTTGTATAGTGCAGACCAAAATTCTGAGTATACTTTAAGTGTCCTAAAACTCTCAGTATGGCAGTCCAATGATCTCTGCTAGGATTACTCGTATATCAACTTAGCTTGCTCACAGAGTATGTTATGTCAGGCCTTGTGCAGTTCATGACATACATTAAACTGCCAAGTATACGAGAGTATTCTAGTTGAGATATGTTATCTCCAGTATTTTTGGCTAAATGAAGATTTATATCAACTGATGACCTTTTTGGTGTGATGTTATATTTCTTAAACTTTTCAAGAATCGTCTCAATGTAATGAGATTGTGATAGAACAAGTCCATCCTCCATCCTAAAATCTTAATTCCTAGGATAACATCAGCAACACCTAAATCTTTCATTTCAAATTTACTAGACAACATTTGTTTGGTAGATTTTATGACATCCATATACCCAAAATTAGCATATCGTCTACATAGAGACAAATAATGACACATCCCTTTTGAGTACTTTTGACATAGACACACTTGTCACACTCGTTTATTTTGAAACCGTTTGAGAACATTGCATTGTCAAATTTCTCATGTCATTGCTTAGGTGCTTGCTTTAATCCATATAAAGATTTAACAAGCTTGCAAACTTTCCTTTCTTGTCTAGGAGCAATAAACCCTTCGGGTTGTTCCATATATATTTCTTCATCTAATTCACCATTCAAGAATATCGTCTTTACATCCATTTAATGTATCTCAAATCCATGTATTGATGCTATTGCTATTAGCATCCTTATGGAGAGTAAGTGTCAAAATAATCCAATCCTTCCTTTTGTCTAAACCCTTTGACCACAAGTCTAGCTTTATACTTGTTGATTGATCCATCATTCTTAAATTTCTTTGTGAATATCCACTTATATTCCAAAGTCTTGGAACCTGGTGGTAAATCCACCAATTCCCATGTATGATTTTGCATTATGGATTCAATCTCGCTATTTATTGCTTCTTTCCAATAAGTAGCTTTTGGAGATGACATTGCCTCTTTGAACGTTTGAGGATTATTTTCCAACAAGTATGTTAGAAAATCAGGTCCAAAAGACATTGACGTCTTTGGCCTTTTGCTACGTCTAGGTTCCTCCTCAATTTTGCTTTGTGTAGGATGATTACTAGTTGTAGCATCTAAAGTTCTCTTTGTTGAACTTGGCTCTATACACATGTTATACAGAAACATATTTTCAAAGAATGAAGCATTCCTTGACTCAATAATCGTATTAACATGTATATATTGAATCTCTTATTTATGAATGAGAAAACGATGTGCACTACTATTGTTTGCATATCCAATGAATACACAATCAATAGTCTTTGGTCCTATCTTCATCTTCTTAGGTTTAGAGACTTCCACTTTAGCAAGACACCCCCACACTTTTAAGAATTTGTAGGAAGTCTGATGACCTTTCCATAATTTGTATGGTGTTTTAAGCGTCTTCTTGTTAGGAATCTTGTTGAGAATGTAATTGGCAGAAAGCAAAGCTTCCCCCCCACAAATTCTGAGGTAAACCAGAACTTAACAACATAGCATTCATCATCTCTTTAAGAGTTCGGTTTTTGCGTTCCGCAATACTGTTTGATTGAGGTGAATAAGGAGCCGTAGTTTGATGAATGATTCCATGTTCATAATAGAAACCTTAAAAAGGTGATTCATATTCCCCTCCTCTATCACTCCTTATAGCCTTAATCTTTTTGCTTAGTTGATTTTCAACTTCATTTTTATAGTGTTTGAACACTTCAATTGCCTCATCTTTACTTCTCAACAAGTAAACATAACTATATCTAGTGCTATCGCTAATAAAAGTAATGAAATGATTTTTACCACCTCTAGTTTGCACATACTTAAGATCACATATATCTGTGTATATTAAGTCTAGAGGTTTAGTACTTCTTTCAATGGAATGAAAGGATGATTTGGTCAACTTGGATTCTACACAAGTTTCACATTTATGGTGTGGGTCTATTTTTATCTTTGGTATATAGTCCAAATTAATTAATCTATGCAAAGTATCATAATTAATATGTCCTAATCTACCATGCCATACATGTGAAGACTCAATCAAGTAAATAGAAGATTCAACTTTATTACGCTCTTTGGCGCAATAGTAAAACAAGACATCCTAAATAGCCCATCCTGAAGATAGCCCTTTCCCACGAATACATTAGTCTTAGTTAGTACAAATTTATCATAAACAAAGACTAACTTAAAGCCATTCTTGCTCAGCAGCGACCTAGAAACCAAGTTCTTGCGAATGTCAAGCACATAGAGAACCTCATTCAGAGTTAGTTCCTTCCCAGAAGTCAACCTCATTAGTACCTTTCCTTTGCCTTCAACCTTGGACGTAGAAGAGTTTCCCATAAAGAGTTGTTCTTCCTTTTCCACAGCATGATAAGTGGTGAACATCGACTTGTTGGAGCATATGTGGCGAGTAGCACCAGTATCCACCCACCATTCCCTTTCATTTCCAATCATGAGACATTCAGAAACCACAGCAGATAGGTTCATGTCATTAACATTAACAGAAAGCATGCATGTCCATTGTCACATTTGCTTCAGTCTTTTGCTTCATGTACTTCTTTGGCTTGCGACATTCACTTGCCTTATGTCCAGCCTTCCCATAGTTGTAGCACTTGCCCTTGAACTTTGTAGGCGTACTACTCTCTTCACCTTGAGCTTTGTCTTGGCGCTTCCTCTTTCCCTTAGCACTTGATCCTTCCACAACATTGGCCACCATGGGATCCTTGCCCTTCTTCTCAGATAAGCGGTTATCTTCCTCTATCCTTAGACAAACAATCAGTTCTTCAAGATTCATATCTTTGCATTTATGCTTAAGATAGTTCTTAAAATCCTTCCAAGATGGTGGTAAATTCTCAATCATAGCAACCACTTGGAAAGATTCTCTTAGGGTCATTCCTTCAGCAATGACATCATGGAGGATTACTTGAAGTTTTTGGACTTGGCTTATGACGATCTTACTATCCGTCATTTTGAAATCAAGAAATCTGCCAACTATGAATTTCTTCATGCCAGCATCTTCACTCTTGTATTTCTTGTCCAATGAATCCCAAAGTTCCTTAGCAGTCTTGAACATACTATACACATTGTATAATGAGTCAGCCAACCTGCTAAGGACATAATTTCTACACAAGAAATCAGCATGAAACCAAGCATCCTTGGCCAAAACCTTCTCCTTGTCGGTTTCATCAAGGCTTACATCAAGAGCCTTATCCCACAGAAACCTTGCCAAGTTAAGGGTGGTCAAATAGAAGAGCATCTTCTGTTGCCAGCGCTTGAAATCAGTTTCATTGAACTTTTCAAGCTTCTCCCCATGAAGAACAGAATGGGTAACAACAGTAGGAACAGTAACAACAGGTGTAACTGGTGGTGTTGTCATATTCTGAAGTACAACTACACTTTGTTATTCCTTTAAACCAAAAAACAAAAGAAAACAAAAACAAATTCTATTCGGTAAAGAAAAAGAAGAAAAAAAAATTTGTTTTAAGTTGTTAGGAATATACAACTTAATTATACTTATTCTTTACCAATTACCAAACTATACAAACCTTTTGTCTTGTACTTCTTAGTTAAATTCGAGCCTAGTATAGATACACTATGTTCTTAAGACAGATTTTCTCCCTCATGGTGCTTGAAGGTTGATGGGAAACTGTCTTCCAAGATAGAACAAATTTTCTTCTATAGAAAGCTAGCACTTCAATTCTATAGAATCAGCGAACACAATATAGTATTTGACTAAGAACAGGGGGAGAAGAGAAAGATTATAACTCTGTGTGATCTGGTGTGTCTTTCTCTCCAAATTCATCCACTATTTATAGGTGAGTGGTGCCTCTTCAAAACAACATAGTGACTCTTAGGAAAAAATAAGCAACTCTTTGAAAAGTCACATGTTTCGAAAGGACACACTATTTCGGCATAAAGCACTATTTCGAACCAACGCCTATTTCAAAAGGTCACACCTTTTCGGCATGATGCATTGTTTCGAACCAGTGCACATTTCAAAAGGTCGCATCTTTTCGGCATAATGCACTGTTTCGAACCAGTGCACCCTTTCGAAAAGATTTTTCTCACTTTACGTACTGTTTCAAGAAAAAACCTATTTCATATTAATGTGGAATAACTTGGGAGACAAATTACTCATTCATATATCAATGGATTTGTGCAAATCCATTTTTCTAACAATATGCCCCAAGACAAATTAGAACTGACTCCATTTACAACCTCCACAAGGTTTTGACAGTCTGAACACACCACGATCTTGCTAATTCCCGAGTGCAACCCTCACGGACCGAGCTTTAGGGCTTTTGATTATGATTCTTATGTTGAATCAGCATTGAAGTGCTTGCTTCCTGCAAACATAATTTGTTTTTGTCATGGGTTAATAGTAAATCCAACATCAACATTTCTACTATGAGGATCAAACCCACCATCAAAACAAAGCATGAAAAGATTTTCTATATGAATATGAGGGATTAAATATTTAAGAACAATTAATAGGAGGCTGGTTTCACCGGCAAAATAGATTGTTGAGCCTGTGACAAGATACTAGTAAAGTCCATAGGTTTGTAAGAGTGATCAAATATAGCATTATTCCCATCTAGCCAAATGAAATAGGCGCGCAACATTAGATAGAGTAGTAAGAGAGGCTAGCATATCCTCTTTACAAAGACAGTTAGTAATAATCTTATTTATCACATCCTTCACACTAAAATGTCTATCCCAAGAATGAAAGGACAAACCCAAAGGGGAAGCATACCATATTTTAGAAATATTAGGACAAGTAAAAAGAGCATGTTCTATAGTTTCAACATTGCAAATATTATTAGTAACCTAACGTTTCCTAGTAGGTAAAACAAGAGTTTCCTAGTAGGTAAAATACCTCACATTGCCTTCCAAATAAAAGATTTGATTCTTAATGGAGAATGCAACTTCCAGTAAGATTCCATAAAGTTTTAAGAAATCCATGAGTAGTATTAATATCATTAAAAGTAAGTTGAGATATGAACCAATTATATGTAGATTTAACGAAAAACACACCTTTTTTTAATAGACCAATACATCTTTTATGAGTGTGTTATGGGATGTATTTTAATTTTTAAAATTTCATTTTGCACAGCATGAACAAACAACATGTTAAGGATATCAATATTCCAAAATAAGGTAGTTTGGTCAATAATATCATAAACAAAAGTATATGGAGTATTATTAGGTTTTGGACCAACAGGTTTTTTAGAAACTAAAGTTGGGATCCAATTATCATACCAAATATCAATATTACTTCCTATCAAAATACTCCAACGTGGAATTAAAGATATCTCATTTTTTTATCTTAATTACATCTTTCCACCATTTTGAAACAGATTTTTTAGCTTTTGCTTTTAAAAAAGAAACATTTTTTAAATATATATCTTTTAATAATTGAACCTAGAAAAGGTCTGATTCAAAAATTATCTTCTAGCAAAATTTTGAAATGAGTGCTTTATTTTGAAAGTTAAACATTATTAATTGCTCATTTAGTGAACCTTGAACAGTGTAATATTTATTTTCTTTTCGATAGTAAACTCATTTGAGGGGCATGTTTTATCCTTAAAAAAGGAACCACTAAGAGCATCTCCAATGGGGTGTAAACCATATAGAGTGGAAAATTTACACTCCAAATGTCAAAAAATTCTATCCAATGGGAGTGCTAAACCGTAGGTAATAATAGGCTATTAGTTGATAGAAGGGGTGGGGAATTTTTCATCTCACTATCAGTTGATAAATAACCCCGGTGACACTTGCACACACTTCTAAACAAAAGAAACATTTGGACGTCACTTGGAGTGTCGTTCCTATCTATTTCTTAAGTCACAATTTGAAAATTCTAAACTCGGATGACACTTGAAGTGACGTCACACTTTAATTTAAAGAGAGACGTCACTTCAAGTGTCATCCGAATTTAAAATTAAATTTTTTTATATTTCTCCATTGGAAACAATAGATAGTGGATATTTATGGACTATACAATAATTTGCAATTGGAGTTGTAAAATCCTAATGGCATCTAGGTGGAGCCTATGTGGAAGTGTAATTTTACACCCCCATTGGAGATGCTCTAAGAACTATAATCCATATATAAATTAGCCTATTGCCGCAAGAATGGAGGGTGTACATCAGCCTTATATGATTAATGGAGTGGTGACAATACCAATGAATTCATTAAAGAGGCGCCAATCTCACTAGTTAGTTAGGGTGTAAATACCGCCACCCCTTAATAATCTTATTCTTCAGTCGCAACTCGCATCCAAAGAAAATTGGGATCTTGTACGGTTGCTAAGTTGATTCGCATGGCTCATTGGCTTTGGCTCCCAAAATCTTTATGCCTACTCCAACTTCAAACTTTGGCATAGTAGCATACTGCCACATATCGATTTCCAACATTATACGGCTGAAAATATTGGCCTGCCAACTACATCAACCCTGTAACGTATCGTGCTTATTTCTCATATTATGGCAGATTTGAGGCTTTTGCGTATTTTATAGAGCTTCTTTGCAAAATGAAATACCTATGATTCAGTTCAGTTTTTTATCTATAAAATGACAACAGTTTCAACCACTTCATTTTACAACACACTATGTACTGTTGTCAAATTATAATATAAAATAAATAAATAAAGGGGTTTGACTTGAAGAATACTCAATACTGTCAGCGGTTCTAGGCATGGCGTATTTCTCGTAGTTCTTTTCCCCCCTGTTCAAGTTTCCCTGGTTATATACAAAATTAAATTCACAAATAATGTTTGTTTTTCTTTTTCTTTTCTATAAAACAAATCAACAAAAAACGAAAAAAAATATTTATTATTCTGATAAGAGCTCAAAATTGTAGTTTTAACCCCTTAATAATAATATTTTGAGACCAATTATGCGAGTAATAAATAAGAGTTAATGCTAATTACGTGCTTTTATATATTTCAGGCATTGAAGTCAATTATGTATAGAAATGTGCCACTTTGGCGAAATAAAGGAGCAAGAATTAGTTGCTAAAAAGTTCAGTGATTAAAGGCCAAGATTCAAAAAGAAAAAGTCTTTGTAAAGCCCGGTCAAAAACTGAAAAGTCAAAGTCAAAGTCAACGAAGCGTAAAACAAAGACACAAAAAGTTAGAACTTAGAAGACCGTATCTTTGGACTCAGGCCTCGGAATTGGGCCTACCTTATGTCAAAACGACCGGCTCGGAAAGAGCTTTCCAATGGTCCAAACCTTGACCCAATCAGAGGAGCAGAAATGGACGAAAAGTATGTTGAAGTCAAAATTAGCTGAAAATGGCTCTGTAGACTGAAGAAATTGGGCTTTGGGCTCGATTTTCCGGCCCAAAACATGGCTCCTCAGTCCATACACGAAAATGTGGATCTAGTCTCCTCCATTTCCACACACAAGACTTAACTCTTAAACATCAATTAGTTTAGGTAACAAGTAGCCATTAAAGAATAATCTAGATCTAGTTTTATTCGATTAATTAGTTTTCAATTATTATTTTAGATCTAGTTTTTACTTTGCAATAGATTAGTTAGAACAAGTAAATGATTAATTGAGAATCATATTTAGTTTTATAATAAAGTATTAGTTTTTAATTCCGATTTAGTTTATTGATTAAAGTCTTATTTAGTTTTAGTATTGTTAAATTCATAAATTAGTTGTCTTTATTTCATAATTAGTTAATCATAATCTAATTAATTATTAAATTCATTAAAATTATTTTCGATCTTAGTTGTTAATCATTTCATAGTTATTAGTATAGTTTTAAATTATTTATTAGAATATTTATATTATTAAAGTTAGAATCTTTATATTATGTCTTGTTTGAATTCGATTAGAAATGATAGTTTGATGAATCAAGACTAAACCTCCATTAGAAGGGTTTTATGAAGCTTTGATGAAAACTTGATTGTGTAGTGTAGGACTAGTTGTAAGAGTCTATTCCACTCTAGAAGGTAGTTGATTCGCCATGAGAATGGGTTGAACTTCCTCACATGTTAGTCATTATTTGGTAGAGATTGTCATGATTGATTAGGGATTAGAACGACCAATTCTTATCGTAAGAACATAAGATTTTGATTACAACAATCTATACTAGTTTTTTAAGTTGGATTCAATCCCCTCTAATTCTTTATCTAGATTCACACCTTAGTATTTCCGTAATTTCGTTATTCGTATCTTGTTTAGTATTTGAATTGACATCGTAGTATAAATCTCACATTACTCTCATTAACTTTGACTAGGACTGATAATATTAGAAAACATTGAATGCTAAAGAACTAAGAGTGGAACGAATCTTTTACTCCACTCTATTCCGATAGATTCGAGAGTAGAATAAATCTTTGACAACACACACTTAAGTTCAGTTTTAGTATTATTTGCATTTAGTTTCATCGTTTATTCGTAGGTAAAACTATTAATTTTACGTTTATCAACTTCCTTAGTTCTTTGCTTAACTTCTTCAAATTAACCAAACATACGTTTGATCTATGACTCTATGAGCAAGTGTCACTTCAGATTCGACTTCTAAAACACAAACAAGAGTACAGTAACATTGACAACTGGTTACAAGCGCTATGAGTCACAAGGAGAATGTAAACAAAAGAGAACAATAATTCTAAATAACTTGAGCCATAATGAACTCAACGACCTAAATAACAAACCAAGCATACGCATTTTTTATACACAAAGCCTTCACTTCTATTTGTTGTAAATGATCCACAAAATGCCCAACTTGTTCGGGCTTTTAAGTAAAACTTTAGACAGCAAAAAGGCGAACGGAACTATTTCTTGAATACCTGAACTCGTTAATCACTGAGATTTTGACCTGCGAATCACATTTTCCTCTATATTTGATTGTAATGCCTAGAAATAACCTGCAATTCATATCCAATCAAAACCAATTTAGGACAGGCATTTGTGCCATAATAGAAAGGCAATGATCTCTGCCCAATCAGAACAACAGTGCACAGGTTCAACAAATTGAACAAGAGAAACTAAAGTGGCCCTAGTTCCTACCCTAGCCAAGATTATCTCAACAATCAGAATTAGAAAGTGTGATGAAGGAGATAATAAGACAAGGCATCTATCTTCTAAATGATCCAAGAGAACGTTCACATAATAGAGTATAATACAGTTAAAGATCATCCATTCCACTAAACGTCTGTAACATATCCAGTAGGAACACAAGGTTTATACTGGGAGGAACTAAAGTTAAAATCTCGACGCCAATCAAAACATTGAAACCTCGGCATATATCACATAATCTCAACTACGGTGCAAGTAAATTACATACTTTTACAACAGTGGAATTTGATATCAACCAAATTTCGATACAATCTCTAGTCGGCAGATTATCACAAAACTTTGCAACAATTTGGGGTATTTTTCACTAGGGTATTAATATATTCACCAGAGACATCAATACATTTCCCCAAAAATATATATCCATTACCAGTTTTGCCCCCTCTCCATCAACACCTCCTCTACCTCTTCTTCTTCATTTCTCTCTTTCTTTTCAAGAGAACCCAAAAACACAGAGGTATCTAGCAAGTCTTATTTGTAATAAAACCTTAACCACAACCACCCTCTCTTTGAGAACCAAATGAGGAGGCAAATATATAATTGATCTTGCTCATTCAACCTTTAAAGATCAATCGTACACTTTCTTGAAGTTAGCAGCGGATTTAGAGGAAATAGATCAAGAGGCAGTACCGATAGTGAATTATAGCAAATAATAGTTGAGAAAAGAAAAAAACCTCATAGTTTTTTTTATGTTTATCTCTCTTTTAATCCCACCAAAAAGCCCAACAAAAGAGAGAGAAAGAGAGGATTTATGGAGCATATGACAGTCTCATCAAATCAAACCGTCTTTATAAGAGATGTACTTCTTGCTTCTTACAAATTTACAGATGGGGTTCAGAGAAGATGCTCTGTTATATTGTGAGGTGGTGTGTTTGGGGGATTATAAAGATGTTTGAGATAAATATATCAGCACCCTTTGCAATATGATACAAACCATTCAATAGACATCAGATAACAATACAAAAAAGTAGTTTATAATCAAATAAAAAATAATAGACAACAGATAACAATACCAAAAAAAAATATTAAAATACATGAAATAACAGACTTGCCTCAGATAAGAGTGGCTTGGTATGTTCTTCCCACTCAGTGGCCCACCTTGAAGAAGACCCTGTTTCCAAGGCACCTTCCCGCAGCAACTTCAACGCAGTACACTCATCAGGGAAGCCCTTAAAGAGCATCTGCATTGGATTCAGTAATGCAATAGTATTACATTTTTTTCTAGTTTAACTTAGCACTATTTTACAGAGACTACACGAAACTTTGAAGTGGCAAACAAGAAAACTACAAATAATCATAAAAGTCTTCCAACAAAAACATATTTAACTTGCAAAATACACCAAAGGAAGATCTACACTATGAATCCATATTCTAATTCTAGTTCTCTTAGACTTCACCTGTACGCTGTAAAATTGCAGCCCTAAATGGAGAATTTTTTCCATTAGATATAGTGTAAAATTTTCGACATACCAAAGAGAAAAATCTGGATTTACTTGAGAAAACAGATAAACCCGACTGTACTAGAGTTTGGTCCCAATGCAAAGGGTATAATCGTTATCGAGCATACAGTTAGGCCGAGTATCTCATGCATGCTGAAAAAAAAAACTGGAACAGTTTGGTCCAAAACAAAAATATTAAATGCAGATCTATAGTGCTTCCTACTGGTTTCTAGATGGATATAAGAGTTTTAAACTGCTTTTCTCAGTTCTCACTGACTCGATGCACCTTAATTGAAAGCACCGGAAATAAATAATTAATACCATTCCAAGAAACTAATAATTGTGCGTTAAGTGTAGATTAAAATTGGGAAAATGAGATTAGACGATAACAAGTTAACAACAATGCCGTTGATGACCCCTTTCTTTCCCTATTCCTTATTTTGTTCTTTTCATTTGCCTCCCTCAAATCTTGGTTATGGCAATCAAGGAAGAATTAAGGTGAATACAATAAAGCAGAAAGAGCCTACCAAGCTGTGGCCTGTGGGAGATGTAACAACAGTCCTGGGTTTAAGATTAAAAAGCATGCTTAGCTAATTTTCGAGTAGAGAAATTGAGGAAACCAGAATCGCTTTTATATTTGAATCTCCACAGCAGGAAAAAGATCATGGTACAACAAAGGGAGGGTACGGCGTACCTAAGACATTCCCTCACTAGGTAGACACCCCTTGAACAGTATCATTTATCACTTACTGCCCTACCAAAGGTGAGGGAGGTCAAAGAAAGTGAATGACAATAATTATAACAATAATAACCAATACAAAGTTACAAATTGACTAGTAAGTTAATAACACAATACGAATAACAACTATTACATGAGGAAACGAGAACCTTAAAATATAAATTTCACAAATACAACTATCAGATGGCACAGCCCTACCAATGTGAGAAAACCTACCAGGAGTTCATCGGCAAGCTCAGAAGGTGATGAAAAGAGGAGGCCGTTTTTCTCCACTTTGACAAGCTCTTGAATGCTTTAATATGATCAAACGGACAGAAACCTCATTAGAAGATGCTAGTAAACAACATCAAAAGACTATGTAATGCACACAAATAACTTACCATGAGTAAGAAACAGCACAAACAGGCAAGCCACATCCAAACATATCCACAACCTGGCAATGTTTTCCAAATAAAGAACAAGGTCAGACAAAATGTCCAAGTAGTAATAGTAATTCTAATAACTTTCACGTCAATTCTTTAGCTTAGGGATGATTAAAGTACCTTCATGGGAAGGTCCAAGCCAGAAGAGGACGTATGCAGGCAGACTCCCAAGTCTGCCGATCCTACAGGTACAATACATATAAGTTGGCAGATGATCAATTAACGTAAAAATCACATCTGAAAAAATGTCGTGGAAGTTTTACCAAGCAACAGAGGATAATCTTCAGTCGACAACCACATGGTACGAAATGCCACACGTTTCAGATGTAGCCTCCTGATCTGGTCTTCATATTTTTCTCTTTCCGGCCCTTTACCTTCCGAGACCATAGTATCAAACATACCAAGTCAAATTCATGAAAAGTACAGGTAGCGTCAGCAAGAGAATACAATAATAGAAACATTACCAGTAATGATGAACAACAATCTCGGGTATAAGTATTGTTTCCCGTCATGGATCTCTTTCCAGAGCATTTCCTCCTCCACGGAATCGTCCTCATTTAAGATAGCTGCAACACGCCTATCATACATAACTGCTGCTTCCAAAAGCATGCCAAAATCTTCATCTGCAGTCCTGGAAAAAAAAATGGCCAAATTTAGCAAGCTATGTTTGTTTTGAAAGATTTGGATTTGTCAATAACGTAAATGAAGGAGCAAAGACAATCACATTCAAATGATATACGATAGTATAAATACTTTGGAAGAAGCCTTTTCTTCCAGCTTCTGTTTGTTGAATAGAAGTGGACCACCTTTATGAGAACAGCATTCAAAACTTTTACGTTGCTTGGTTGGGATTTAACATTAAGCATGTTAGAAATTCTGAGGGGCATTTCTCGAGAAAAGGACACGATGTTTCTATTATGTAAACCCTACTAGTTTCTTACATATAGTCATGAGTTGCAGAAATATTTAGTTTACCTTTAGTAACTTTTCTTTTTTAACAGTTTCAATGCAACATCATTTCTAAAATTGACCAAGTTGTCTACTAGCAAGAGAAAAAGTACAGAACATAATTCTGCAATCTTAGGGAAGTTGATATATGCTCTATATAAAACCATCCAATTAACATGGAAATGCATTGGAGCTCACCAGCTTGTACTGCTGACAACAATGGCTGGTCTGTTCAATCTCAAGAAAATATCAGAGCCATCCTGAGTGGTAAAGAGATTGTCATTTAAGCCACTGTTACTCGTCGCCACTGTTCCTGCACGAATTGTAAAAGTCTTAAGTTAACTAAACCTGATTTTCAAACTAAACTAATAAAAAACAAAAACTAGTAGGATATTTAAACGTCTGCATTACCACTGCTGACACAATCACAGATGCCACAAGGACGAGTGATATCTTTGTTTAATCTACAAAACAACTATAGAAGATCCAGTAGTCATGCTTGAATGTTACTAAACTACAACTTGAACAGAAGATGATATGAAAGAATCTCTCCACCTTATATTTCTCCTGAAGTGAAGCAGGGTGAAAGAACTCGGGAGGTTGGTCGTATAAAACCGTCGCTCTACTCATTTAGATAACAAACAAAGAGTTAATACATCGGGGGAGGGCTGGAATTTTACAGGTACACTACCAGCAAAAAGTGAAATGTCAACTTGTCTTACTTGATTCCCCAATTCTGATCCAATTCATGTTGCATTGCCTTTGTCACACATAAAGCGCCATTTGCCATCCTCCCATAACGCTTCTCAAACCTAAAGAGTTGAAAAAAAAATCAGGTTAACTGTACTAAAGACAAAAAAGCTTTAAGAGAAGAGATTGTCTTGCAAGTGATACCAATGGTATATCGCCACAAATCGGCTGCCTCTTCCAAGGGATAATCCCAGAAGAGTATACCCAAAATTATGCCAATCAACAATGATTGCAGAACGTCGCATCCAGCTGGCCCATTGTACAGCTACCAATGTGGGAACAGAAGGTGGATTCTAAGAAAGCCGGAAAATAAGGGAACGATTAGAGCTAAGAAAACATTGGAGCGTCAAGGGGATAGATTAAAATTTGAGAAATGGGCAAGTTAACAAGATGAAACAAATAGTAAAGTCACCTGCACAATGAAAACATCTGGAGCAGGAATTTTGACACACAAAAACCAGAGAAGCATAAAAAACTGATACAATGGCTTAAGCAAAAGCGTGAATGGTAACCGTTGAAGGATCCTTGGCCATTGTTTCTGTGCAGAGAAAAGACAGAGGGAATAAATGTGACATATTCTTCATTAGAGTTATAATTTTAGGCAATTGACATAAATCAGTACCATTTGATGTATATGGATAGAATGGTTTTCTAGAATAGCGGCATGGGGTTCAGATCCTGTTTGGATGATCAAATTATTAGAGTGTGTTGGCATAACAATAAGAACGTAGTAGAGTAGAAGAAAATAATATACCTCCATATGCAACAATATCCACTTGAAGATTAGCCTGAAAGATAAAGAAACATTGGTGTCATCCGAGGTATTTTATGTGTGTGTGTGTGTGTGTGTGTGTGTGTGTGTGTGTACCTGGCGAGCGAGAGAGAGTGCATGATATTGCATTCTAGGACTGCGTCCTAGATCCCCGAGTACAACTACCGCTGCTCTGTTCCTCATCTGAGACGAAAGTTTATTTCCCCACTCACTCTGGCGACCCCTTTTTATAGCTTTTCAATTAATGGGCTTCCCATTTTCAAATTTAGGCCCAATAAAGTTGTATACCAAATTTGAGAATTTTGTTTATATAATTTAATGGTTATTCAATTGTTTGTCGAATTTAATTTAATGGTTATTCAGTTATATCACTAATATGGGCAAGGTAAAAGAAAAACACATGCAAACTGGTGCATATTAATGTTTAGTATAGAATTTTGGTTTTTGTCATGTATATGTGTATGGCGGCGCGAAGCTTAGAAGCCAATAGGATTTTGGAGTCTTAATTAAGTAGAATAAAATTCAAATAATTACATATTAGGAATAAACAGAGTGAGAAACTAATATTATGTAAATGCAAAGTAGAAAGAAAAACACATACATACACCAGTATGCAAGTGTATGCATGTAAAGGTTTAGAACCAAATTAAATTAAAATTTGGTCTCTGTCATGTATATTCTAGCAGCGTGATGCTTAGAAGCCAAGAAGATTAATTTTGGAGTTCTAAGTAAAATAAAAAAAAAAAAAAAAAAAATCAAAGAATTACCTACTTAGAGCATCTCCAGGTGGATGCATTCGTGGTCGCATTCTTCAAATTTGAAGAAATGGGTCGGAATTTCCCGGAATTCCAACTCTAGGTGGTCGCATTCGTGGTCGCATCACCTGCTTGTTCGCATTCTTGTTCACAAATTTGGCAATTTGGATGCGGATGCAGAGCGACAATAGTAATGTCGCGCCACTTTTTTTACTTTGACCACAACAAAGCCGCGCCATTACCACTGTCGCGCGCCACTCCTACTGTCGCGTGCTCCAATGGGCAAAAAACGGCCGGATTTCTACCTTCTATATCTACACTCATCTCCTTCTTCATTTTACACACACTCAACTCAAATATTTGTATCAAACAACTCAACCATTTCACATCAATCCTTAACAAACAACACACACATTGCGAAAAAATGGATCATGAAGTATATGAGATATTTCCGCTTCAGTCTTCATCTTCATCTTCATCGTCGTCTTCTTCTTCATCTCCTCCAGCGGAAGACTCGGTAGATAGTTTTGATGAAGAATTTGTTAACATCATGCCCCTTATGAAACACACTTTGGATGTACTTACACAAGCACAAGTACATGCTCCGAAGGCACCACATGATGGTTCAAAGAAGGGTCGAAAAATTAAACATAGAAAATATGCTCTGACTTTGGAAATCTTGAAGAACAACTACTTGGCCGCGTTATTCTGTCTTTTCGAAAAGAGGATTTCAAACGGCGCCAGATGAAAAATCTTTATTTCTTCACATCTTCAACGATATTCAGACTCATTTTAAGTTTTTTCAGCCTAAAATTAACAATGCTGGTAAACCTGGTATAGATCCTCTGGTCAAGGTGGCTGCAGCTTTGCGTATTCTTGGTTATGGCACGGTGTCTGATCAACTTGACGATCAATTATACATTTCCGAGCAAAGTGGAAACCAGGCGTTGAGGCATTTCTGTGATGCAATTATCAAATTGTACGGTTCAGTCTACTTGCGAAGGCCAAATATTGCAGATACAGAACGCTTGCTTGCACATTCTGCCACACGTGGATGGCCGGGTATGTTGGGAAGCATTGATTGTATGCATTGGGAATGGCATAATTGTCCAACTGGATGGCAATGTGCTTACAGTGGTCGTTCTGGAAAACCATCTGTTATTCTCGAAGCTGTTGCAACCGAAGACCTGTGGATATGGCATTCTTTCTTTGGGATGCCAGGGTCACACAATGACATCAACATGTTGGACAACTCGTCGGTATTTGAGCACGTGATCAATGGTACTTCTCCACCTGTTTCTTTTGATGTAAATCAGCATAGCTATAATATGGGTTATTATTTAGCTGATGGTATCTATCCTGACTATGCAGCATTTATACAAACAATTTCAAACCCTAATGCTCTAAAGACGAAGTGGTTCGCAACGATGCAAGAAGCTGCAAGAAAATATATTGAAAGAGTTTTTGGGGTTTTGCAAGCTAAATTTGGTATTTTGAAGAAAGCTTGCAAATTATGGTATGTGGAGACAATAGGTACTGTTATGAGAGCATGTATCATATTGCACAATATGATAATCGGAGCTAAGAATAAAAATTATGAAATGAGGAGGTACATTCCCGATCCGTAAGGGCAACCACAGATCCCACCTCGGGAACACTACATTTGAAGGGACTCTACGAAGTTCAATCAAATACTATGCATGATAGACTTAAAAGTTTAACCTTGTCGAAATCATCTATGGAGCATTAGGGGTGACCGACATTGATTGTTGTAATCATCTATTAGTTATCTTTTATTTATTTATTAGATAATTAGAGTAACTCTAGTAGTATGTAATAAAATGGTGATATGTAATAGTTATCTTTTATTTATTTATTTTTATTTTATGTTTTTGCAATCATGTATTAGTTGTCGTTCTATTAATAAAAATTGTAATTCATTTGCTAAATCAAATGAAGTAAATTCTAAATCACACAACATAGTAATAACCGCACAACATATCACACAACATAATAATAATCACACAACATATCAAAATGATCAAATGAACAATTCTAAATCACACAACATAATAATAATCGTCATACAACAACCTCCTAGACTATCCTACATATCCCTCCTCTGCCGTGAACTCCTCCTCGACTGTCCTTGTGCTGAACTCTCCGTCTGTCCATGCTGTGATGAACTCACCCTTGTGCGATCAATCTGAGCCTGTAACTCATCAATCTGGTGTTGCAAATTGTCATAATCCACATGAGCCTGGGAAAGAAGTCTCTCTCTCTCAACATTGTAGGCGAATACCGAGGAGTGCAAGCCATCATTTACATGAATGCTTGTCTCATATCTCATGCGTAGGTCATCCTGAAATAATTATTCATTAATAATTTATGACATTTTCATAATAAACCAAAATAATAAAACAAAACCAATAAAAATAATTACCGAGATAGATGTCCAAGGTCGCTCTAACCGCATGACGCCGAAAGTGGCATCAATAGAAGAAATGGGGTCGGTAAAATCCGCCACTCGGATCGCTCAAACTGAAAACCCAAGGCCACTCTGACTGAGGGGGATCTGGCACTAGAACAAATGTGTGCATAGGTCCAGCCTGAAACGTCGGCTGTGACGGCTGGCCAATCTGGAATTCACGTCTGACACCCAAATTGCTAACCGTGATGAATGTTGCCTCAGATGCGACCTCCTACCGGTGGGAGCAAATGACCAATAGACACCCAAAACCAGTAATGGTAGTACTGCTCATAAGTCTGCAATGTAACTAGGTCAGAAGCCTGTAGCCAAGTCCAATGCACGTTACTCTCGATGACTTGCTCTAAGGTCATGTCCTTAGCCTCTGATACATGGGTAGGCGGATTAGGAGGGATACCAAAGCATGGTGTGAGCTGTCTGTAACATCTATCCCCTAAATACCACTCCATATCACTCCCACAAGTGAATACCATCATCCTATGAGAAATGAACAATGCATATCTACAGTCATTCGCGCCGATGTGTACAGATGTCCTCCAAGGCCTCCAAACAATAGAAGCCTGTGTGCTAAGCTCGATCTGGGTTCGGACGAAGTTATGTTATGACCGATCTCACCGGGTCGACGAAGCTCGACAAGGTCCGTGCCAAGCCCCGAGCCTAGGCCTCTCATCGGTATACTCTGTGAGGATAGGATTTGCAGCACGGAAATACTCATAAAACCATACCTCTAAGAGAATGACAAACCCTCCCATCTGGGGACTACTGACAACACCATTCTGTCGAGAAGCCCTATCTAAACAACGCAACAAATGACAGATATGGCTCCACCAAAATCAATAATACCAACTCATGCAAGTGCTCAAAGTTAGCTAGATATCCCAAATTAATCGTGGAATGGCGAAGGAAAAAGAAGACACCCATCAAATACATACGTAAAGCTCTTACATATACTCATCAACATGTGCTTGACCATCATCGAATCAAGTGACAAATAATCTATCAAAACTGCAATCTCGAATCGGTAGTCAGCGATTGTAATGTATGCAGCCTTGATACCGAAATCCTAACACCAAAGATCGTCATATGACTCCTCGGTCGGACAAAGGGAAGAAAGTCATCATTTGGGCACAACTCGAATTGATTGCTACATCTCAACGGATTACCTAATCCTATACTCAAACCAGATATCATGCAAAAATCTAATGGAGTGAAGCCCAACTCTCCCCGAGGGAAGTGAAAAGTATGTGTACTATCCCACCATCTCTCAACTAAACCATTAATAACTCCCCGAATGTCGGGTCTTATTGTAAGGGATGTCAACTAGATGAGCAAAGGAGTCACTAAAATTGCATCTCTAACATGGTCAAGTGCACCGACTTTCTTAATATCATCCCACCACGCCTTAAGCACACGTGGAGTGCAACCGAACCCGATACATAACACATCTCTCGTATGTAAAAATGAAACTAAAATTAAAAAAATAAAAATAAAAATATACGTATTGAACTACTAAAATTAACTACTACTACTACTAATTTATAAAATTAAAATACATACCTGTTGTTCAAGAACAACTCTTGAGACATGCCTATCATGAAACCTCTTAGACACCGGCCTAAGATGGCTGAAATCAATAGCCTCCACAGGAAATTCAAAATTGACTTGCTGATATTGAAGCAGCAATGGATTGTCAACCTCAGCTCCTTGATTTCCAGCTCCGGAAGTGGTTGGTTCATCATCTAGATCACCACTGGGATTATCCCAAACGTATGCACTGTTTTCTTCTTCCTCACTGCCACCACTCCATCGTGTTTGGTTATTATAGACGGATTCGTCGTCGGAACTCATTTTTTTTCCTATTAACTAGAGTGACTGAGTTGAAATTTTTTTTGTAAAATGACAAAAGTCCGACTGTCGCGCGACATTATATAAAACATAGCACGCATTACATTAGCATCGGGCGATACAAGACTAATGTCACGCAGGTGGGTCTACAATGAATTTTTATAACCATTTAATTTGCGACCACCTAGAGTTGGTCGAAATTTGCTACCAGATTCTGTGGTCGCATTCTTCAAATTTGAAGAGTATGCTACCACCACCTAGAGATGCTCTTAGAATAAAGAGAATGGGGAATTTATATTATGCATGTGCAAAGTAGGAAGAAAGGCATACGCATACTGGTGTATGCATCGGCATTAGTGTATGTGAAGTCGTGAAGGTTTAGCACAAAAAGTTGGTTTTTGCCATACCCCATATACATGTAAAACCAAAGTTCCAACCTCAAAAATTAAGACTGTATATTGGTACGAGAGTGGTAATTAACTAAACAACTCCAATCTAATATTTATTATACTATTATGATCCATTAGTATGAAAAAATGAATTTCAAATATGACCTATTTATGAAAAAATAATAATTTCAAGAGAAGAATGTCTCTGACAAAAAATAACATTAAGGAAATATATTTATTATATTGAAGAACATAATCTGTATAACACTGTCTAAAATTGGAGAACAAATTTAACCTAGATTTGAAATTTTCAAAATTCAAAGAAAACTTAGATAAGATGAATTAGAAGAAAAGATAAAAATGAAATCAAACTTAGATGAGAGACAAGCTATCGAGAAAATAAGAGTAATCACAATTTGGAATGCAATTAACTTGAATAAAAAAAATGAAATGTTGGGTTTACAATCCCAAATCTCCTATTTCTTGTATTGGATAGGAAGAAGGTTATTATTGAAAATAAATATAGCGAAAATAAGAAAAATTGTCATAGATCCATAATTGCTTACACTGACCCAGTTGATTTGTCTTGGAACAAATATCAGGGGAAAACAACTCTAGAGAACACCGTTTTTTTTAGTAACTCACAAAGACAAATTCCAGCATAAAGTAACCCATGAACTCACGATTTCAATTTTAGTAATCCTGAAGGACAAAATAAATTGGCCCAACCTTTTTAATTTTTTTTGAAATACCCGTTTTACCTCTCCGTGTTATTATAAATATAAAGCATAAATTTTTTTTATTTTTTAAAATACCAATTTCACCCCTCTGTGTTATGTTTATAAAGCAGAGAAATTTGGTGATTGTTCGTATCCAAATAGGTGAACATACCTCATACACTATGTTGATGTACGAACAATGATTGTTTATACTCCAATAGGTGTTCTTACTAACCATACATTATGTTGAGGTATGAATAGTGATTGTGCATAGCTCATGTTGAGGTATGAACAATAATTGTGCATAACTTATGTTGAAGTATGAACAATGATTGTTCACACAAACAGTAATTGTTTATAGCTCATGTTGAAGTATGATTGTTCATACCCCAAATATGTACGAATATTGATTGTTCATAGCTCATGTTTGTAGTATGAACATTGTTGACGTATGAACAATGATTGTTCATACTCTAATAGGTGTTCTTACTGATCATACATTATGTTGAGGTATGAACAATGATTATTCATAGCTCATGTTGAAGCATAAACAATGATTGTGCATAGCTCATGTTGAGATATTGGGGGTATGTTCATACAAACATTGATTATTCATAGCTCATGTTTAAGGTATGAACAATGTTGATGTATAAACAGTGATTGTTCATACTCTAAATAGGTATGAACAATCATTGTTCATACTCCAATAAGTGTTCTTACTGATCATACATTATGTTAAGATATGAACAATCAGAGTTGCTTATTATTTCGCGTCAGGAGTATACTTGACCTTTCATTTACCAGAGTCATTTTTTTATTTCACGTCAAGACTTAAGAGTATACTTGACCTTTCATCTACCCAGTCCTTGTGAGTGATTAAAAAAAATGTTGTGTTAAAAGTTACTTTTTTCAACAGTTTTGTCTTTGAGAGTCACTCATTGGTAAATAAAACTAACCCGATACTGTAGCCATAATTAATTTCCAATTTGAGTGATTGGCCTAAATTTATGAAGTTTGAATTGAATTTACATGTGCTTCGTTGATGAAGTGATGAACAACGCCGGTTAAAAGAGAGAGAGACGAGGGAAGAAAGTGACGAGAACTTTTTTCTTTCCGTAATTGAGTGATAGAGTGGAAATGTTTCCATTGGGTCCCACCCTATCATGACGCAAACAAGCACTCGAAAAATTTGCAAAACGTGCAAGCAATGGAGAACTGTCTAAAAGCAAGTCCAATGGGGGGCTATATGGGATGCTAAAGGCAAATATAGCACCCCAACTACAAAAATGTCATTCTAATGGGGCTACTAAAAGAGTCTTAAATTTGGAAGAAGTAAAAAATCCAGCCAAAGTTAAGACCTTCGCTAGCAGCTGCTATAATAAGTTCAGGAGACAGACGATATAGTTTTTGCCGTCCGTGTGTTAAATTTCGTCGAACGGTAGAAACTGTGTCGTCCGTCCAAAAAAAATTCAACTTAAGTTACAAAATAATGGACGGACAGCAGAAACTATGTCGTCCATATCATTTATCACTTCAAAACAGAAAAGCGATTGGATTGGTTTTTTGATTTTGGAATGCCAAATTTGGCTGGGCAAGCTAAAAATCTTGTGGCACCTTTTGGCAGCTCTCCTTTGGACTTGCTCTAATAATTGAATAGAAAGGTAAACCCATCAATCCGATCTTGCTAGTAAAAAAATCGTGTTTACTGCGTCACAGTGCTGCAATTGGGATAAAGAGGGAAATACGAATACTGAAGATGCACAATATCAAACCCGGTGGAACGTGAATCTGGACATGCATTTGAAAGCGTGCAAAGTGGTACTAAAGAGAAAAAAAAATGCTAAATTGTTTCTTAAGGTACAATGTGAGGATACGAGAACAAGTAATGAATCAGATCAAAGTCTCTTACATTATAGTGGTCGCTGGTATAAGCACCATAATAACATACAGTTTCCAGGAGTATCTACTAAACCATTAAACGTACATTACGATAACTTAACGAGAACACACAAAAAGGAGAAAAGGAAAGAGATAACAAAAAATTGAAAAAGAAACTGAATTTGCTAGATAACTACTGCGGAATCTTTTCTTTCAAATAATTCAATACAGCTTTGGTCCCTCGATCCAATATAGCCCGTCGGATGCTGCAAAATGTGTTGGCATCAGAACAGAATACACATGGTCCAATTTATAAAGCCGAAGTAACTCTAACAGTGTGTATCAATTCAGTGCCTACCTTCTCAATGGGTTCCCATCCAGTTTCAAGGCCTGCAGACTGGGTTCCAACAAACCCTGTGAAGTAAAATTCCAACCTCAGAAAATGTGGAACAGTCTACTACAGAAATTAGATCATGCTAATTTTTTCATGAAATTAGTATATATTAATTATTTCATTACTTAGAAGATTATTTTTGTCGTCAACAAATAGTGAATGCTTTTTAATTTCCCCAAACAATAGTGAATGTTAAATTCGATGATGTCCTACCATAGACTTTCCTCACAGGATATCGGCTCAGTCCAGCAATTCTTCTTTCTTTCTTTCTTTCATCACTACACTTTCAAAGAGGCTAGAATTGTCTGAATGAGCCGATCAGATGCGAGTGAGCATGGGATGGTCTCTAGTCTCTATTAGGAGAACTTAACCAAAAAACGACCTACATTCTCATCTCTATGCACTACAGGATTATGTTGAAAGTGATAATTAATAGTTACATATACCAGCAAAGAAGAATCAATGAAGCACTAGATGACAAACCCCTCAATATCGTAATATAACAATAATGGACTCAAGGATCAGTATACTAACCAGCTCCGGAGGAAGAGTACTGATGTTGTTGTCACTTAGGTAAAGCTCATTGAGAGATATAAGATTCTTGAGTTCCTGTGAATCATTGATTAGAAACAAGTGTGAGCGCCAATTGTTATGCGATAAGGGTTGTTATTAGCAGTATGCTACACTAAGATAGTCTAGGAACATTCTAAGAGTGATCTTTAGACCAATGGTCAAATTGGCTAAATCTTTGCCGTCTCTGGATCGTTTTTGTCATTCCAACAATCAACAAAACTTTTCCTTTGATGCAAAAGAAAATGACAAAAAAATGATAATATTTCCAAGGAAATAGCGATTGTATATGTAATACGTTGGTCATCCAAATCCCTTGAGTTGATGAGAAAAAGATTATAAGAGATAAACAAAGTTGATAACTAATTGCTACTAAGCGGACCTTCTTTGAACTGTAATCTAGACACGGTACCAGTGCCATATCCAAAGATATATAAATATAAGCTGTTTCACTGATTATCTTCATTTTAACACATCAAAGAATGTTATTTAAGTAAGGGTGTTGTTACCAATGGTATTGATGCAATGCAATTTTGGCTCAAGTCGAGAATACGCAGCTTCTGTAATCTCAATAGATCCGAAGGGACCTCGCACAGCTGCATTCGCCTGTACATGAAAAAAAAAATTAAATAACAAGCAAACAAACAAACTCTAGGATGAGATGCATGCAACTAAGTTAAGATAACATATAAACATCAAATAAATGAGTTCTGCTGCTCCAAACCTCAAGTAAAGTTCCTGCAATTCTGGCAGGTGAGAAAGTGCTGGAGATACTGGTAATGAGGCAATGTTTCCACTCAAATCAAGAATCTGGAGTTTCAAGAGAGATCCAAAGCCATCTGATGGGATCTGCAAGTATGGAGAGCTCGCGATAAACAAAGAACAGAAAATGTAACTATAGCAGTGTAATAAATTATACTAAATTACTAATGGGTCTGAAGTATGGGGTTTGACATGTCTGCCTTTCTTTTTACTTTTTCTTTTTAAAAATATTTTAAGTTTACTACTATGAGAAACAACCACAATTCCCAATTCGAAGTATTTGAACCTCAAGGTGGTTCAAGCTCCATGAGCAACTAAAATGTCACTGAAGTTAAACCTTGGTCTTAACCAAGTGAGATCCACTTGGCTCAAACTCAGGTCATCTTTCCATCTTTCTCAACATATGGTACTGAATAGGATATTCTTCAAATATATTAAAATTCTAACATAATTATGGTGTAATTTTAAACTAAAAGAATAGACAAATAAATCAATAATAAGATTTGGTTTTACCTGTTTAAGAGAGTTATTGTCAAGCTTTAAGCACAAGAGATTGGGAAGTGAACATAAAACTGAACCTGGCCATTCTTTTATCTTATTCCCGGACAATATCAAAGCCTGCAAGTTTTGACAAACACTGAGATGGAACCAAAGACATAAATTTTGCAAACATATTTTTCAATCAATTTTTGAAAACTCTTCACTGGCACAGAGCTTCGCCAAGCCAAGTTAGATTGGCATAACATTATTATTTGACACCCTGGAAGAAGTAGGCTGCTCAATGCAGTGATTTCCAATGCATGGGCAACTTCTAAACAGTTTGCATATCAACCAACCATTTTCGGAGATTTATAAACATAAAATTGATTAGCAATAAAATTGTAATCAAAGTCTTAGAGGTGTGAGCTAATAATAAGCCTATCTGGAAATCCTCTAGAGAATCTATTAACTAGGTTTTCCTTCACAGTAGCATTGTTTTCAGATATATGTATGGCTCGATCTTCCGCGGGATGGGATAAAGTGGGCAGCTGTTGATCGGTGCAGCCACCTTACAAAAAATATAGAGATAAAAATATCTGAAAACATCAAAACCTGGGGAAATAAGGAATGTTATCATATCTGTAAAATCCTTAGGTAAATGTGTTGACTACTTGTCCTTTCGGAGTAGCTCTGTTTTCAAGATATGGAAGGTATTCATAATGGAACTACTTTGCTCTTGGCAGTCCATGACTTTCTCTAACGTAACTATGTATGGAGTTTTTCTTTTCTTTTTTCTTTTATACCTGGATCAGTGAAGGTGAAATTATAACATAGATAATCAAAGTACGGTGTTGTCGGAATACATATCCTACAACAAAAAGAGAGAAATATATTTTTCTTTTTTGAAAAATACCATAGTAGAAACTACAGTACAAGCGTGGAGTATTTTCCAGTGTGGCCAAATTTGGATTTGGTTAGAGGGGGAAAGGACATTTTCATTTTTCATGATACTCTCACCAGGATCATACTAATATACATTGTGGTTGATCCTCAAAACGATCAGATGATGTCCCTTTTGGCTATTCCCTAATAAATTTTATCAGGAAACATGAATCAGACAGTTTCCAAAACTACAGATTATGTATACCCTATTATATCCTATTTCTGTGCTAATACTGGAATCAGCTGCCTTAGTTACCTGGAGAGAAGCACAGGAGACAAGTTCCTTTGGCAGCTCTTGAATTGAATTTCTAGAAAGATCAACCTTCAAAATGTCATCCGATTCCCATACTTCAGGTGGGACAGTGCTCAAACTTAACCCACTTAAAGACAGTTCCTGAGAGCATAAAAGTAATATTTGTTTAGACAATTTAACTATTTAAGCAATCAAGTGTATTAAGCTCTCAACTAAGTACTGTTAAAGGGTTCCTTCTGGGGTCAAGAGAAGGGTCAAAATCCCCTGCCATTTATTAAAATAAATCAATATAAGGAGTACAGATAGAAGAAGAAAAAAATGAATTTGCACATGCAAATGCAATGACATGCCTAAGCAATTAAACACAACATTCCATGACTCCACAGAACAAAACCAAGCAGCATTCTGAATTGGTTGAGCGATCACAGCTTTCGACTATTGTGTTCATAAAATAAAGTATGTTGCAAGTGCTTTTGAAAATCATCCACTAAGAAAATAATGATAATTCCGACAGCCATCTGTCTGTGCTAGGAATACACCAGTACCCATTAGAGAACTCAATACCCTGTAACAGAATATAAGAATGTATAACCTGGCATACAGACCTTGGTAGAGATAGACAATCTTGCTGCACTGGATATGGTCTCTTCTTTTGCAGGAGTAGTGGCAGCTCCAGACTCTACATAGAAAAAAAACTATATCAATTCATACAAAACTAAAAGCAGTAAACTTTAAAAGAGGAACAACTGATACTGGAACTCACAATTGAAACCTTGTCAAATACTCAAATTAATCACAACAGTTAACTAAATAGGAATTCCAGACATCTAGAGGCTTCAAATTTTCAAGGAACCGATCAATAGCCCAAAGTTGAATATGAGATATCAAAGTCAACTACCTTCTCCAGCTGAAAGTCTACTTCGAAGATACTTCAATAAGGCTGGGGTAGGTCCTGATACAAGTGAGCTAATAGTAAAATTGAATTAGATATATAACAAATTGATCCAATACAAATACTAAACCAAGCAAAAATCAAGAACTGGGTCAAACCTTCGAAGACTCCTCAGAGGATTGCCACTGAGCAAAAGCTTTCTAAGAGTCGTCATCACACCTACACATGGTTAGCAAAGTAAGGTGTTGAACTTTAGCTACATGGCATCTGAACAATTATCACTCAAACAATTAATAAAACTATGCAATCCTGTTGAGATTAATAGTCCCACAATGGGAGCTTACAGCTTAGCTTATAAGTTATAACATAGAAGTTCATGAGGCCATTCCACTTATCACCAATTGGTTTTGACTTGGATGCTCCAAATTTAAGATGGTATAAGAGCAAGCTATTTGAGTACATGGACCAAAGGGCCCATGTATGCTCCAAGGTATCCCAATAAGTCAAACTATCAAAGTCCATGTTGTTTGGATCAAGTCCCCTACGTCCCTACACATGAGGCAGCGTGTTGAGATTAATACTCCCACATCGGAAGTTTACAGCCTGGCTAATGATATATAAGTTCCTGGAGCAGTTCCACTCGTCTTTAATTGGTTTTGAGTTGGATGCTCCAAATTCATGAAATCTTCATTAAACATAAGCAGGGTTTTCGAGACACCATTCAATAGGTTGAACATGGATATTTATGTAAAACTAAACTCAAACCCACAAAACGATATCCTTACTCAGGTTACATTTCTACAAAAAAGACAAAACTATATTGGTCAAGCTTAGCCTTGAAGCAGACAGAAGATGATACCAATTGAATAGAATTTGAAGTTAAGGAGGACATGTTTATAGTTTCTGCATATTTCTTTCCATAATTATTTCACAAAGCAGCAGTATAACCAGACAGTTTGTTTTCCAACTATATAACTTTACCAATTTCTGGAGGTAGACCAGACAATGAATTGTTGGACAAATCTAGCAGTGAAAGACGCAATTTGCATGCCTCCGCAGGATATTCCTTCAACTGCATGAATTTTAAACTAATCAGCACTACTGAGGAGCCAAATGAAAATGGAAGATACCTAGATTAATTCTCAAAATATTTTATTGCTTTTATGGTTCTCCAATCATACGATCTATAGTGAGGCACCAATGGTATGTGCATTTATTGATAAGGCCATTGTGTCTAAAAATCTCCTACTTTCATTGTTTCTTTCGCACCAATGGTATGTGCATTTATTGATAAGGCAATTGTGTCTAAAAATCTCCTACTTTCATTGTTCCTTTCACCAATTGAATTATTTGGCAATGGAATCTGTTCCTTCAATTGAACTATTATAAATAATCTTTTAGGGGGAGTAAACATAAAGAACACAGAATAAATTCCAAAGGAGAAAATGTCACACCAGTTTACAAACTTATCAAAACAGCTCTGTTCAGTACTGAACTAGACATGTCAGCAATTAGTGGCCACAAATACGTAAAGTTCAATTGAGATTTTGATTTTCTATTTCCAGGGTGAATGGATTCTAGTTCAGTAAAACGTGACCAGATGAAGTGCTCAAAATCACAGTCAACGACTCCCTAAAGTAATTAAATTCGGTAAAAAAAATACTATATATTATTAGATTTACATGATTCATATTCTCTCACCTTCAGTTCTTTTCTTTAAAGTTTATTATAGATTAATAACAAATAAATAAATAAATAAAGGTTTTGCAATAGGTTATTCAGTCACAAATATCTAAAACATGAATTTACAAGAAGTAAATTAAGTTTCCTATTCAGTTCTGGAAACATTTTTCTTTTTTCTTTAAAAAAAATATATATATAATTGTTGATATGAGTTCAGGAACATGACAAAAAGAATCTTTCCCATATTTTGACTTAGTTCCAAGGGCAACTCGATTAATTAACTCCAAAGTTGGGCTAATAGCCTAATAGTTTCTAGAACAAATAGAGAAATTCTTGCATTACTCACAAGAGTATTAGGAGGGCAGAGAAGAAGAGACCATTATTATGTGCAACAATGTGCCATGCAAACTAACAGAAATGGTGGACGAATCAAACTTGCCAAAAAAAAAATGGAGTAACAACAACAGCGAAAATGTTGAGACCTGATTTGAGTGAAGATCTAAAGTTCCCAGGCAGGAAAGTGCCCCCAACTCTGGTGGTAAGGAGGCGAGCGCATTGTTTCTAGACGAGAAATAACCAAAAGTTGGTATAAAAAGTTGCAAAAAAACTGTTTTCCCATAGAAGTTGTGCAAGGGCGAACTAAAATTTACCCCATATAAAACTCGGCAAGAGTAGTGCAACCCATGATCGACGACGGGATAGAGAAAATTTCTGCACAAGCCAACAAACATAAAAAACCATATCAGGTGAGGTTCAACTACTCATAGCTAAAATTTGCATTCAACACAACTCACAAATATAATAGAAACTAAATGCAAATGTCACTCACTGTTTTGATGGAAATCAAGACGGACAACTCGTGAAAGGACTCCAATGTTCTCAGGAATACTGCTGAGAAAATTCTTCGCTGTAAAGAGAACAACGATGCACTTTCAATCATTTTAAGAAAAGCTACACAATAATTGACATTAGCAAAAGAACACTTTTGCAACACTCACAAGCATTAAGTTCCGTAAGCATAGTCCATGACACACTATTACTTTCACATAACATTGTCAACTTGTTTCCCTGTAAAAGAGCTTTAGATATGTAAAGGAACTGACAAAACTTTTGTATTCCCAATAGATATACCATACAAGTAGGATTTTACCTCCACATCCAATTTCGTCAATCTTAAACAATTCGATAAAGCTTCTGGCAATTTTGTTATGCAATTGTTGGATGCCTGAAGAGCAAGGGTAAGGGATTTTAACATGATAGACCACATTATATATTCCAAAATCTGACAAGCTATAAATGTTTCAGTTTAGTATACTGTCACTTAATATATTGAGTATCACCAAACTATCAATTTCATCTATTCTAAGTAGCACAAATTTTAACGATAATCTAATCTTTCATGGTTCTGACTTACATGCTAAGACTAGTAACAATCCATAAATATAGTACAAATCAATTTAGAATTAACCTGCAATAAACCAGTCAAATATTCGGAGGGTCCACCTTAAAGATCTGATCACAGAGAAAGTGACCATCCAACCTACTTAGATATCATTGTAAATATACTATATAAGTTCTCCATGCCCAAAAGTGAGCTAAAGAGTGGATCAATATATCTAAAACAACAGTTTTCAGCGTCCCTACTATTCATCCCTTGTATTTACTTATTCAGCTCCACTAACTGACAATAATTGATTTGTTTCAATATACGCAGAATTGTAATGCAAATCAACGTTATCCCACAGTACGGATGAATAGTAAGGACAGATAGTAGGGACGAGTAGAAGTGCTCTATCTAAATATATAATTCAAAAGATATTTACTTTTAACAGCTATTTGGAAGGTGTCCAGTGGTCTGTTAGTCAAGCCTTGGGAGGTTGGGACTAAGGTCTTGGGGTTGATTCCCACCGTCACCATGCAATAAGAAATTTAAGGGGTTAGAGTATAAAAGCTCTAACTTTCCAGAAATATAAAAAAAGAAAACAACAACAACCATTTTGGTCTAGTGTTGTACAAGTCAGCTTGCAGAGATCACCAAGATTCATCTTTCATAAAAAATCTTGGGTTTGACAGTCTTCAAATTCCCCAGGGGAAGAAAAGTTGAAAATAAATTTAAAACTTTAAATCCTAATTGTGTTCCTTTACATTTCTCAAAACTATTGGTCCCTAACTGACTCAACTATATGGATTTAGTGGGAATTGGCGATGCACGTACAGCCTAATAGGACCAGTGATCTTGAGTCAAGTCATGTAGAGTGCAAGCTGATTTGCATAGCCACTCAAACAAGGCATGTACTCATTCCCCAAGAAGGGCGCTTGAGGTAACTTACAACTTTAACAAGCACTGTTTTTCCTCTTTTTTATCAGCAGTAGTAGAGATGTGTATTATTATTGTTGAGAATGTTAGGTATTAGGTGTCTCTTATTGTGTCTAAGTGTTAGTCTTAGTAGTATTTTGTACTAGTACTTTAGTCCACATTGAAAAACTAGGAGACTCGTGTCATGTTCTCTCCTTATGTAGTTAGAGTGAGTCCTTGGCAATTGTAATTTTTGCTATTATCAATATATTAAAGATTTCAACTTGGTATCGGATCTTTAGCATGTTTGACCTATCAAAAGAGTAGATAGTGCTAAAGAGCAAGGACAGTTCTCAAATCATTCTCAATTTGTTTTATAGTCCCTAGCTGTGTTGCATTGGTACGGGTAGGAGTGTCGGGTTTGGTCATGGGTACGATGATTTGGACACGGCGAGGTCTGAAAATCAGGACACAGGGACACGGCTAATATTCTAATTTTTTTAAAAAGAAATTATTTTAAATGTAATACAGCTAATATTTTCATTTATATTTATTTTATTTTATTTAAAAAAAAAACACAAATATAGATTTTGATAAGGCCCATTAGCCATTTAAAACAGTTATTGCTTAAGTTTAAATCTTGAATATAACCCATTCCAGAAAGGTCCAAGTCCACATCCACTATTGTCTTAAAAACCCTAGATTTGGGTTGGCCACACATCCGCCATGGAAGAATTGAGACCAAAGAGAAGGAAGACAATTCTGCACAATAGCAATCCACCACTCGACGAATTCTCAGGTCAGTCTACTCCCTTTATCTCTCTCGTTCCTTCTTTCTTTTTCTTCCTTCTTTGCTTATCATCCTTCTTTTTTCTTTGAAATCGGAATTCTTGATTTGAAGGCGAATCTGTGTTGACACGACATGGGACACGCTACCAATATTGCCGTACCCATGCAACACAGGTCCCTAGGAATTAAAATTTCATTGATGAAAGCAAGGTACAAGCAAAGGAGGAATCAGGGAATGTAAAGATCCCAACCCTCACTTCCTTATCAAGGCACAAAGAAATATAAAGGCATCAACTAACCATCGGGAATTCGGTATTACGTTTTTATTACAATACAATGGTATCCCAGATTAACATGAAGCCATGCAATCAGCCATTTAGGTGAGTTTGTTGTCGACTTGCCACCCAATAACACAATATTCTCAGTTCTTTGATGTCAAGAATAATTTGTCAGAGATTCCTTTTTCATGCTCAAACACGCTCCCATTCCTTTCTTACCATAAAAACATTGTGTCCACTAACCACTTGGCATTAGTGAAAACTCGATGAGTAATATAATCTGATGTAGATTTAATTGAGCGGAAGCGATCTACAACTAAGAAGAAAAAAGAAAAGAACCGCAAAGGTTTCTCTGAATTCACTCTGGAATTAAAATAACATTCAACTAATCAACTAATGAACCCTAGGTTACAAGCCCTTATTTATAACGATACTGGAATAAAAGCAACCAATAGTAAAACGACATGTGTCAATACTAAAAAGAAAAGAGGGGCACCCTTATTGGGACGTCCTGGGCTTGGGCCTAATTGATGTCCGCATCATAATCTCTATGCAAAAAGGTGGAGCCCAAGGCTTCAACAAAAGATGTGACCTTAGTAACTAGAGGGAGAACTGAGAAGGTGCTTACATGTCTCAAATTCAGAACAGAACAATAGTATCCTGAAATTCAAATGGGTATCTTATACTACATCCTACACTGTAAAACGATGCCTGTGCAGCATGCCATATTTGAGTTATTGCGTAGGATAGAAATAGAGATTATCATCAATTTTTCAACTAAAACTGACAAATTTTCTAATAATCCACATATCAGGTTATCCAATCAAATCAATCTTTTAAGTTTTGACGAACTTTTTCCAATATATTGAACTCCTTTTGCCATTGGTAATACCAATATATTCCTAAACTAGAAACAAATTTATTACTTTTTTTCAACACGTGATCCATCAAATAAAGTATTACCTTAAGTTCTGACAAATTTAAGCATCCTCCAAGAGAGATTGGAAGTTCTTCAAGTAAGTTGTTTGAGCAGTCAAGCCTGGAGCACTCTCAGTAAAAAAACATGAACACCGTCAGAATGTGAAAGGGGGAACCCAACAATTATTGCTACTTACTAAAACCCAATACTTTGAGCCAGCTGAATGATCTATCATCTAATACTGTAATGTGAAAAACAAGTTTACAGCATATTTCTATTTTCAATAAAAACAAATAATGTAAACAGTGAGTAATTTGTATATATTAAGAAGCAAAAAAATAATTATAAAAGGTAATACTGATATGTTCATGTATTTTAATGAATATTCTCTTATTTACATGTCATCATTAGAGGAACATAAAGGAATGGTGGAGCTATATTGTCAGAGATGAGGCACCAGGTGCCCCAAGTATCACCTTAGGCGGCCGCCTTAGGCAACGCCCTTCACAATGACCTGCAGTTTTTTGCCCTAAAAGTTGCCACCTTAGGCGCTTGGCCGCTCCAATGCCATCTCTGAAAGCATAGTGATGGAGTACAGATTGTAGAGTAGCACAGAAATGAAATGGATCAGATCCATAACAGTAAAGGAGGGTGGACACTGATGAGTAGTGATAAATTGTGGCATAACTGCATAAACTACACTACACTACTCAAAATTGATGTACGCTAGCAACAGTGCACTGACTGACGGTCTATAGAGCAACACTGATTCCTTAACCCCCAAGGAGTATCAATGAGCATATCCATTTCCATTATCTTTCTCTCATTTTTTATTGGCAAAAAATAATTTTGTTGAATAATTAATGTGACCGGGGATATCAATGAGGATGTTGTTGACAGCTGGAAGAATATTCTTGAAGATAGACTATATCTCAAAGTTGAACTCTTCTAGAGATGGAAATATAGGAAACTGACTGCTAACCGACATTTCTTACTTGAGGAAGTTATCCTTTCAATCCGGGGCTAAATTAAGCATCGGAGCAGCTATGGTCAACAGTCAACACAATTCTATAGTGTCCAAAGTCAGTTTCGCCGTTTATACATATTGCAGGTGGTTCTTTACCATAGATAGATTTATAGGAGTGTGTGACCAGAAATATCACCAACATGCACTCATTAACTTTCCAACATATCCGTGAATTTCAAAAGTGTCTTTATAATAGTATATTACCATCAGAAGCAAATTTCTAATATGTAAATTTTTAGCCCTTCTACATATCTGAGGATCGATAAGAATGTGATACGTCAAAGTATGAGATTTTCGTGAGTACGATTTAAATCTTACTGGAACTTTCTAATCCATTTCCCTCACATGCATCTTAGGTAATGAACAACTTTTCAAATCTTCTGAATCCGTAAGGAAATAAAGGAAGGGAAGAATGAGAACCTACTTGATAAGAGATATTACTGAGCCAATCTCTTCAGGTATACTAACTATTGAGTTAAATGACACATCTAATGATTTCAGTAACTGAAGCCTGTCAAATGAATAAACGAGTGTAAGAACCCAGCATTAAAAAAAACACACCCGGAGCATCATAACCCTTCATATAAAATTATCGCCAAGTGGCTACGGATCACTTACTCTACAATAGCAGCAGGCAGGACAGAAAGCTTGTTGTGACTGATATTCAATACAGACAATGAAGACAACTTTTTAATGTCATCTTTCAATATATCAATTTCATTATGAGCCAAAATCAGCTTTTGTAGCTCGACAGCCTGTAAAAATTGGAAATTAACCCGTCAAACGCAGCTTATATTATAGATTACAAAAGTAAGTTCAAGGAACACTGTTGGATACAAACACACTCACTCAAAAGAGTCAACAAAGTAGAATAGTACCTCCCACCATTTATCACCCTCCCCTGCCATCTCCAAAATGTTATAAACTTCATTAGGCACTTCCCTGGAGAGAAGAAAAAGAAAAACAACTAAAGCATTGTACTTCATCCTATATTATAGGGTATGAAAAAGAGGCTCTGGAATATCAAAGGAATTGTGGTGTAAAACAAATAGGTATTCAATAATACACATTGAATGCTGAAATTACCGCCATTGTGGTGGAAGACCAATGAATGTAATTGTCTGTGTCAACCTATGTAACATGGACATGCCGTATTTTACAAATAATTCGTGCCGGGTAATATACGTCAATTTAAAATTTTTGATATTTCGCCGTGGTCAAACACTTTGTATCCGTGTCGGATAAGGACACACCTATCCGTTTCAATGTAATTTAGGTGTCAACTTAATTTTTGTAAAGATCTTCTGCTTATATATAGTAAATAGGACATTAAGCACAAGAAACCCAACCTCCTACTTTAATATTTATGATAATTTAAAAACTTAGGCTAATTTAGCAAGAAAGCCATATCCTCTCATGCCTACATTCATGAACCACCATTTGTAAAACTAAGTATGTCCTAATCCAAATTCTAATCATCATTTTGCCAAGTGATACAGGGTATTTAAACTGATTTAAATAAACTAACTAACTGACCAACAACTCCAACCATAAAAAATAAACATAGATCTATGAGTCCGATTACTTCATCTCAATAAAAATGAATACTGAGACATGACAAATTTCATAAAGATTTCAACTGTAACATATTGGGGAAAAAACAAAAAGATTTGATAGATTAAGAGACCTGAGAGATCGATTGGAGAGATTAAGAGAACCAGAAGATCTAGCTGCTTTCAAGATCCGATCCATGGCTGGTAGGTGAAAAAAAAAAATAGTTTAAAATGGAATCGAATAACAGTTTTTTGTTGCGGGACCAGCGTGGGCTAACCCAGTTAAGTACAGGGCGTAGCAGATATCTTTAGCCGTACATAACAACAGTACAATAAATCACTCCTAAAAAACAGTGAAACAAAACAAAAACAGCTACTTTCCGCCGGCATTTTCACAACACACGTGTCACTACACAACACCTAAAACCCGAAAAAACGTGTTGAAAATAACAGCTCATAAGAATCCCAAGAAAATCAACTTCTTTTCTCCTTCCTTTTATAAAACCCAAATCCCAAAAATATTTTCTTTGTCTCAAAACAAACAATGATTCCAGATACTTTCTATCTCAATCCTCAAACTTCATCAACTTCTTGGAGTTTTATGCAAGACAAGCAGTTTGAAAAAGCACTTGTTATTTTCCCAGAAGAAACACCCAACAGATGGGAAAATATTTCAAGTCAAGTTCCTGGGAAAACTGCTTCAGAAGTTGAACAACATTATCGAGTTTTAGTTGATGATATTAATGCTATTGAAGCTGGTTTAATCGAACCACCTACTTATACTGATGATTTCGTTTTTGAAAATCGTGATTCTTTAACAACGAAGACGGCCAAGAGTAATGATTCTGAACGACGTAAAGGAACTCCTTGGACTGAAGAAGAACACAAGTAAGCAGACCCATCATTTTTTTTTTTTTTTTCGCTTCATTTTGTTGCAAGATATTTTAGCCGTTGATTATAGTTTGGTAGAGAAATGTAGCACGTGGACGACTGGGATTTTTCGGTTCAGGAAAGTTTATATTTGCTGTGCCAGGTGTTGTGTAGGTTGGGAGCTACCTGGGTCATTGATTTGACAACTGTATGATTTGTCTATTTTTTAGGTAATTAATGTTATCCTATCCTACAAATAGTTTTGAGGTAGGACCAAATAAGACCAATAGGTATAGGTGTGAATGGACTACTTTAGCAAAGCCAGCTCATTGTCGTTTATTCATGGGTGCCCATTATTCATTTAGTTGGGCTGAACTCAAATTTAACAAATCAGTAGTGTATGCTCAAAATGATTGTACTTCTAAATGGATTCCCGTTTCTGCTCAAGAAATTATTGTACATTCCCTCGTACATCTTAAAAGTACTAGGTCTGTAGATTATGCAGTGTCTCTACTTGGACAATTAATTATTGAATGGATTGTGTTTCAGTGGATTATGTCATTGCTTAAGCTTGAATTGGTCTCTGATTTGCTCTTGTTGTTGTAACAGGCTTTTCCTGATTGGACTGAAAAAATATGGTAAAGGTGATTGGAGGAGTATTTCACGAAATGCAGTTGTGTCGAGGACGCCAACTCAAGTGGCTAGCCATGCTCAAAAATATTTCAACCGGGTAAACTCAGGTACGAAAGAGAAGAAAAGGTCTAGCATCCATGATATAACTGTCGATGAAGCGTCCCTTCTCCAGTCCAACAATCAAAATAGCATTGTGCCAGTCAACAACCCATCTCAGCAATTGCAAGTCCCATTTCCTAATCATGGAGCACCTGCGGGATACCAAGGGTTTGGGTTTCATATGTAGACTGCAGAGAATCAGTACACAGGCCACAATGGTACATGCTGCAGTCACCTAGCTAGAGCAAGCAAATTTGTATAGTTCTTATGTGTCAGTACTGAAGGAGTCTTTGTAGGATTATCTAGTAGCAGGTAGTGAAGGTCAAGTTGTTCTAGACTTCTAGTGTTAGGAAACTATTGTGAAATTGTGAGATACTAGTGTTTCCAAGGATAGCTTTCAGCTAGTTGCGTAGTGTCTACATTTCTTCTTAGAGAAGTTGGTTATAGGGTCCATTTGTTTGATGTTGATGCAATAAAAAGTCTAGAGGTAAAAGAAGCACTTGCAGTCTACTTTCTTAAAGCATCACCAACTCACCAAGGAATTGCTAAAGCTCATTGCTACGTGTCTGTGTGATTATTACGATTTTAATTTGCTTTTCTGATCGAATGAAACAAAAGTAAGATAAATTGGGCAAGGGTTTCATAAAGAGACCACATATTTACCTCCAAAAGTGATAAGGACACCCACCTCCACCAATGTCTCTCGAATTAAGCTCAAATAAGTCAAGAATGCTTTGCCAGCTTTGCCAATGTGAAGCCCAACCAACATGTCCAAACACAGATCGATTTCACATCCAATGATAGCAAATTTAGAGTTGATGTAATTTTCCTGAATAATTGATTGCGTGTGAAAGTGACGAGGAGATGAAAGTGTTGTTGCTACAACATTACATTGATAACGACAAGAATGGCAGTGATGATCGATGGTAAGTTGGAGCTATTAGAGGGTCTGTTTCTTTTGTGGTGCGTAATATTTGCAGTATCCTTATCACTTTTGGAGGTTTGTTTCCGCATATTGAATTGAGCCGATTTTTTGCGGAGAACACCATATACATATGGTGGGAACAATATACGTATATATTTTCTTTACATTCAAGCTATATATATACTAGTAAATGGGCACGCACGTTGTGCCTGCAAGTCTGCTGAAAGATGCATATGTGGTATTTGATTTTTATAAAGGGATGTAATAGTTATAGTACATACTTGCAATCTCTCAGGGAGGAAAGTCTGAAATAGTAAGAGACAAAAAAAAAAACACAGTGATAAACCAAAGGACATGTGAAAGTAGTAGCTGCAACAACATAGGAACGTATGCTGATCGGAAGGACATGTTAGATTAAAATGTTACTTTAAAATCGGGAAAGGGACAACGTACTCTTGCATTTATTCCCCGAATTTTTCCTTCTTAGCTTCCTAATAAAAAAAAAATAAGAAACACTTGATGTTGTGCTAATCCAACAAATCACAAATTAGGAACAAAGTAATTGACATACTTCTCACTGGAAACAACTAATGAAGCCACAAAGATCACCATCAATGAGAACCCTAGCAAGCTTTCTTTAGCATGCTAAGGTATTGTAAAACTGGATTAGTTTTGTGGTTCAAGCATTAAGAGAAAAGTAGCACTAATTGGACTTAAAAGTCAAGTGTGATAGTAATGTATTGTCATTGCAAACAATTTTGAATCGACATATATACAATTTTGAATCGATATATAACTTACAATAATACTATATGGACAAAACCTAAAATGAATATCATTTCCTGAAAACAACTTCTTAACCTATTATAAGACATCAAAAATTAGCAAGAGTTGCACACAATGAAGACCTGCAAGTCATATGAAGCCTGAAAAGTTCATATGCGTTGTCCATGTGCCTTGTAAAGTTGGATACCTTCCTTTCTAGGTCATTTGTTAACCTTGTCGCCAACTTCTTTTGTATGTTGCACACATAGCATGCTCATTCTTGTCTAGTCTTCAACCTTGGGTGGTTGACATATAGTCGTTTGCAGGTAGGAAAGTGTTCTCTGGTGTAAAACCTTTCTTGGTATACGTTCAAATTGTTCCATCTTATTGAATTCCTTTGCCTGGTCGACTGTGTCAATCCATCTTTTGGAGCTAGATTGTTGAAACATATACCATGCTCATTCATGAATTCAAATGTTATTACATAAGAAAAGCAGTCTTGTTTTGATGAAAAACTATCCACAACTAAGAAGCGAGCAAGTATAAACACTCATTTTGTACTGTTAAATCAAAGCAAGTCATACAATGATGTATAGGTTGTGAATGTAAGTTTGATTACATTGTCTACGAAACATAAACAACGTCAAACCACTTAATAGCAACCTAATAGTATACAATTATCTAAAATTTGAAAAACAGTTGGAAGGAAGATATAGCATATATGTCTGGAAACAAATAAAGAATAAACTCGATAACTACCAAACATGTAGCTAGCGACTATAGCAAAATCAAATTCAAGGAGCATTTCACGATTTTAGGCAAGATTTTTTTTTTTCACTCGTGATGTGGCTGTGCAGTGGAAGTAGCTAAGCTTATGGTGGAATCAACATAGTGATGCTCTCTTGCACACTGCGAAATTGAACCACGACGAACGAATACAAATATAACTAAATGCAGTAAAAAATATTATAACCAAAAATGAAGGTAGTAGTAGGAAAAAAATAATAATAATAATGATTTCGTCACGGCAAGATAAATTTGGTTAATAAGGAACCATGCATAAAATCGATTATTCCTAAAATATGAAGAAAAGAAAACAAAAAAAAATAAAAATAAGTATATTCATTATCACTGTGAAATACTCAGAAGTATCAATGTAATGTTCATCTCCTCGTCACTTTCACCTCCACCAATGTCTCTCGAATTAAGCTCAAATAAGTCAAGAATGCTTTGCCAATGTGAAGCCTGTGTGTACCCTATATCATATTTTCGGTCCAGAACGTACTCGGACCATGGACCGGGAGTGAGACCAGCGGTGGATCAGTCGGGTGGCGGTCAAATAAACACTTTTGGATCATCCGGCCCTCTAATCCGTCATAGTTCACAACAGGTCTAGGGCCCATCCGGGTGGCCCAAGTTCATGGATTAAATCCGTCCGGATAATTCTGATCTAGTAACCCGATCCGCAAAGGCGATAAATCCTATTGCAATCCAATAAGATCTTGCACAAGGATAGAATGAAATCTTTGGGAATGATCCTATTTTAGATAGGATCGTACTAGGATTCATGAGGGAAGGCAATCTCTGAGAATCTCTTTCTTGGTTGCCAAGGTAGGAGATTGCTATATATACGGAGGCTTCTGCAGCCTCCAGAACTACATTTTTAAGAGACTTGATCCCAGATCCTTACTGGGTACGTAGGCAACTAGAACGTTGGTGCATTCTCTCCTTCAAAATACCTAATCCCATCTCTTTCGAGCTTTCGGAGGCACCATTACATCGGGAGTGTCGGGTTGATGTTTTGCCCCGACATTCTTTGGCACCGTCTGTGGGGAACGAACCCACGACCACATAGTCTTCCATTGGAGCTTAATATCCTCGTCCTTAATTTTTCAAACGTCCTTGTTACCATGGCTGAACAAACTACGATGGATGATGCAGAAGTTGTCAATCGTCATGTAGCGACTCGACAGAACATGGAGACTGTTCCAGGCACCACTACAGAGGTGGGGTAGTCGATCCATCGTAGATCCTTTTCTCAAAATGGAGGAAATCGGATGGTCTGAAGCAATTCCACACACTTTGGAGCCACTAGGGACTCGGGGATCTAATCCCCGTGTCCCTCGCCGCAACGCTGTGTGGAGCACAAGCGCTGCTAGAATACACGTCAGGGATGGTCCTGTTGAACCCACTCGCAATGCTACTTCGCGACGTCCTCGAAAGGGCCGGGGAGGCCGACATGCTAACCCACGAGCCTCCATCCGGAACCAGCAATACCAATCGGATCCAGCTTTCATCTCTCTTTTGACAAGAATAGTTATGGAAAACGAGAGTTTGAGAAATCAACTAGGCAAACGGCCCAGAGACCCTGAGGAGCACCAATCGGTCGAGTCCCCTTTGTCTGAACGTAGGCAAAGCCAACAAGCCGAATCGGAACAGCGCGAAGATCCTGACAATGGCCACTTCCTTATTCACAATAATGGTCGAGTTAGAGATCCAAGCCAAAGCCGGACTATCAACCCTATCGTGCCTGTCCCCACTCACTCACAGTTAAACAATGTCTGGGATCATTTGAGCACAAATCCTCGGACACACCAGTCACAACAATCTGGAATGCCAGCAACTACATTGAGTTCCAGTTCAGAAATGCCAGCATCCATGGAAATGTCCGGATCAAGATATGAGTCCCAGCGCACAACTCGAAATGAGAGTCCACTACCTGCTAATAGAGTGGCAGGGAGAAGGCGTGGGGTAGAATCAAACATCGGCAACGACCGTATCCCAATCGAATCTTAGCCCACAATGAACGGATCTGGAGAGAAGAGAATCAAGATGAAGATAGCTATGAGAATATGAATGAGCAAAGGGTTAGTGAATTGATTAACCAAGTCGTGACCAGGCAAACCATCCGAGACGATCCCCTCTTGGAAAGGGCTGTGCAAGGTCCGAAATGTTCACCCTTTGTAAATGACATTAAAAACTGTGTTCATCCTGAGGCATTCAAACAATCCCCTCTTCCAAAGAAAAATGGGAAGCTCAGGGTTTGCATTGACTTCCACAACCTAAACAAAGCTTGCCCAGTGCATCAATACCCATTACCTCGCATCTCAGATCTAGTCGATGCAACCTCAAGATTCGAGCGTCTGTCGTTCATGGACGCTTCCTCTGGTTATAACCAGATACCTCTACAGAGATGAATGTCGACATTTTGGCTCGTGATGAAACCATGGTGGAGGAGATTAGCGATGAAGCCCTGCATAATCTCATAACTTACCAGGACTCTATGAAGCGTAGTTATGACAAGAAGTTGCGCGCACGCAAGCATTCAAACCAGGCGATTGGGTCTTACGTACAAGGCAGATATGTCACTTACATTAGTTATCATTAGTTCCACCAATAAAGTTCACATACATTGGACTTTCCTTCCATTTTTTATCAATAAATTTCATTTCCATTTATGTTACGTTACTTTGTTGGGAACATACCAAAGTATCATACCAGGCCAATTTGGTTCAAACTTCCATTATGGCAGATTGGATGTTTAGAATCATACCAAAGAAAATCCAGTATAAAGGGAAACATTCGTATGTAGAGAAGATCTAATGCTCCACTAACAAATTATGGAGTGGGTTCAAAATTTCAAACTTCTATAATATTGTGTCACGGGAAAGCTACAACCAGATCTAATCAAATCCTACATCCAGACATTCAGATAAGTATTCCACTTTTATTTGTTACGTGTTTTCTCACAATTTGCTACAATATAAATCTTATACTATATTATTAAGCCACCACTTTCACATACCCATTACACAATAAGTCTCATTCGATCATTGCCCACTACACTATGCGGTTCGAATAATTTAGTCCATAAGTTTTCTAACGTGTCAAAGCCTACTTGGGTGCATAGTTTTGATGAAATATAGTTCATATGATCTATTATTATTTGTTGACAGATTCCTTGATGTCTCTACTAGCCAATGACAATTTCATCCAACGTGCAACAATTTTTATTCTTACACTTATTAAACCTGGGTGGCGAATGTCATACTGCACTTCAGTTTCGGTTTGCGTGGTGCAGGGGGTCTACACCTGGTATCATGGTTCGACAACGCAAACCCAAGGACGATAATGTATCATTTTTGGTTTGGGTGCGATTGCTTCGGTTACATCAAGCGTCTACCCTTGGTGGCGAAATCTAAGCTACACTCAGATTAATCAAACTAATGCGGCACTTCTGGTTGTCCTTTGGTCTCCACAAGGATCATCTCCTGGAGAATCTTTGCAATGTAACTATATTTGTTCATCAAGTGACTTAGTTGCATTGATATAGTCGTGGCAACGGTAGACCACCATCTAATATTTTATGAGGATGGTTACACATTCAACATATCCAACTTATCGATAGAGTTTTATCTCTCTAGATTTCAAGCAAGTTACTTTATGTTCATACACATGATCGCAAAATCTAAACTACGATAGGGACAGTTCACGCCCTATTACGGTTCAAGTGCAGTTGTACGTTTACCCAGTCCAAATCCTGTTGTAGCGTGTCAATCGCTTCGATAATCTCCTCAGATGGTGGCACAGGCAACTGCTCTCGGGGAGCATGATTAGGATTTGGACATTGCCTATAGGCAGATCGGCGGCCACGAGATCCAGATGACGCAGAATTTAGTACTTCCGTTCCTGTGTCGGATACATTAAAGGTTCGCTCTCTATGTGATGCCGAACGACCATCAGATCCACGCGACCTCTCTGCAGCAAAGGTCGGTATCATAATACTGATAGGCATTATATCTAAGGGTACTCTTGACGGCCCACCACTCCTAACACGAAACCCAGATTCACTGGAACTAGTAGCAACTGACCCAAAAGCCGGAACAGTATGGGGTTGTGTTTCTCCCAACTGCACACCCTTCCCTCGATCATTTCTGGGGGCATCTGGTTCCTCCTCGTCCTCTGAGCTACTGACAATAAGATTCCTCCTTCACTCATTAAACCCGGGTGGCGAATGCCATCCTGCACTTCAGTTTTGGCTTGCATGGTGTAGTGGGCCTACGCCTGTTATCATCGTTCGACAATGTAAACCCAAGAACGATAATGTATCATTTTGGTCTAGGTGCGATTGTTTCGATTACATCAAGCGTATACCCTTGGTGGTGAAGTCTAAGCTACACTCAGATTTAAACCCAACTAATGAGGTACTTCTTGGTTGTCTGTTGGTCTCCACAAGAATCATCTATTGGTGAATCTTTGTAATGTAACTACACTTGCTCTTCAAGTGACATAGTTGCATTATATAGTCGCGGCAACGGTAGATCACCATCTAATGTTTTATGAAGATGGTTAGATATTACACATATCTTATCCGTATTACGTACGCTTTCAAAGGCTCTATGAAGAGAATCTTGCAGATATTTCTTCCAGTGCCAATTCGGTTGAAGATGTTGTCCCAATTCTGAAGATTCCAATTCTATTTCTCCTAATCTGGCTTCCATACTTTCATCTGCTACTAACTTTGTTCTTCACACGACACAGTTGCAGCGTTCGGTTCATTAGATATTATGTTATTTTGGTGTTATTTCGCGTCACAATGCCCATGTTATTTTTGATATGGCTGAGCTATGTACCGGGGGCGTGTAACCCAAGTGGGGGCATCTTAATTGATGAATTGTTGTAATAGGGGTTCTAACATTGATCGTGTAAGTCCTCAATGTTGTGCTAGGGACTGCTGAGCACAGTAGTGGAACCTTTAAGAAGTTAGCCATGTTGGCTAGTTTCGCCGCCTAGAACATATATAGTTTAAGGCTTGACCATCAAATAGTTGGTCAGCCACATAAAGCCTAGCCGTTCAAAACATCCAAAAATTCAGAATAGCCTCCCATGTCTTAAACAAAGGCCCATCCAGCCGGTTTAGGTGGTTTCCAGCCGGTTCAGACGGTTTTCATGTCTGCTTAGGCGTTGGCTAGTTTTTCCACCCGATTTTCAGGTCGGGTCAGCATTTTTTTCTTGTCGGGTCAGCATTTTTCTTGCCGGTTCCGCATGTTTTCTTATCGGGTCCAAAGTTTTTCAGCCAGGTAAGCCTCTTCTATGACCATATCACTCATCCCCACCCAACCACCACCCTTTTTACTTTTATCTTTTTAGCTTGGTCCCTTATTGTCACATTTTTTCACTTAAATTCCTTTTTCACGCTTCCTTAATTCTTCAACATACCACTTTCATCTTCGTTTGCTCCTCTGTTGAAGAGGGGGCAATGTGTGTACCCTATATCATATTTTCGGTCCAGAACATACTCAGACCATAGATCGGGAGTGGAACCAGCGGTGGATTAGTCGGGTGGCGGTCAAATAAACACTTTTGGATCATCCGACCCTCTAATCCGTCAGAGTTCACAACAGGTCTAGGGCCCATCCGGGTGGCCCAAGTTCATGGATCAAATCCGTCCGGATGATTCTGATCTAGTAACCCGATCCGCGAAGGCGATAAATCCTATTGCAATCCGATAAGATCTTGCACAAGGATAGAATGAAATCTTGGGGAATGATCCTATTTTAGATAGGATTATACTAGGATTCATGAGCGAAGGCAATCTCCAAGAATCCTTTCTTGGCCGCCAAGGCAAGAGATTGCTATATATACTGAGGCTTCTGCAGCCTCCAGAACTACGTTTTTAAGAGACTTGATCCCGGATTCCTTACTAGGTACGTAGGCAACCAGAATGTTGGTGCAGTCTCTCCTTCAAAATACCTAATCCCATTTCTTTCGAGCTTTCGGAGGCACCGTTACATCGGGAGTGTTGGGTTGATGTTTTGCCCCGACAAATCCCAACCAACGTGTCCAAACACAGATCGATTTCACATTCAATGATAGCAAATTTAGAGTTGATGTAATTTTCCTGAATAATTGGTTGAGTGTGAAAGTGATGAGGAGATGAACATTAACATTGATAACGACAAGAATGGCGGTGATGATCGATGGTAAGTTGGAGCTATTAGAGAGTCTGTTTCTTTTGTGGTGTGTAATATTTGCAGTATCCTTATCACTTTTGGAGGTTTGTTTTCGCATATTGAATTGAGCCAACTTTTTGTAGAGAACATGATATGCATATGGTGGGAACAATATACATATTATGACACTTACTTGCAGTAAATAATGGATTGATCATGAATCACATCTAAGCACAATAAGGAACCGGAGGTGGCGAATATCAATATAACAAGGGAGGGAAGTTTTATGACCAACGGCTGGGATTCCATCCTACGGTGGGCTGAGTGGTGGCCAGGATTGCCTCGAATGCGGTGTTCGCTAGATTAGGAATTAATTTGAGAAATAAATTATCTAGTAGCAGGTAGTGAAAGTCAAGTTGTTCTAGACTTAATATCATCAGTATAAGTAGGTGGTTCGATTAAACCTGCTTTAATAGCATTAATATCATCAACTAAAACTCGATAATGTTGTTCAACTTCTGAAGCAGTTTTCCCAGGAACTTGACTTGAAATATTTTCCCATTTGTTTGGTGTTTCTTTTGGGAAAATAACAAGTGTTTTTTCAAACTGCTTGTCTTGCATAAAACTCCAAGAAGTTGATGAAGTTTGAGGATTGAGATAGAAAGTATCTGGAATCATTATTTGTTTTGAGATAAAGAAAAGATTTTTGGGATTTGGGTTTTATAAAAGGAAGGAGAAAAGAAGTTGATTTTTTGGGGATTCTTATGAGCTGTTATTTTCAACACGTTTTTTCGGGTTTTAGGTGTTGTGTAGTAAACGTGTGTTGTGAAAATGCCGGAGGAAAGCAGTTGTTTTTGTTTTGTTTCACTATTTTTTAAGAGTGATTTATTGTACTGTTACAAGGTTTTCTTTGTTATGTACGGCTAAAGATATCTGTTATGCCCTGTACTTGCTTTGCCTAACTGGTGCCCACGCTGGTACCGCAACAAAAAACTGTTATTCGATTCCATTTTAAACTATTTTTTTTTACCTACCTATGTTTACGTTGATTTGCAGTGAGACGATTGATTTGTTTTCTATATGAAAATTTAACTTTTAGTAGGTTAAGTTACTGTGTAAATTTAAATTTACATAGATCAGTTCTGTCAGATATCAGTTGTACTAATATACTATTTAACAGGTCGTATAAAATTACATGAGTTCTTTCTGTCAGATATTAGATTGGTCAATTTCAAAGAAATGTTATGTGAAAACAATTTATCATGCATTTTTTTTTTTTTTTTTTTTTTTTTTTTTTTTTTTTTTTTTTTGACTTGTAAACACACTCTTCTAAATTAAAATTTTCATAGGTCAAGTTACTATGTAAATTTAAGTTTTTATAGCTCCAATGACTATGTAAATATAGTTTTACATATATACGATTATGTAAAAATACATTTGCATATATTCTGTCAAGTGTCGGAAAATTTTTAATTCCAAAAGCTATTATGTAAATTTAAGTTTTCATAGCTCCAGTGACTATGTAAATATAGTTTTATATAAATATGACAATGTAAAAATACGTTTACATATATTTTATGTTTTGCAAATTAAGTAATAACTCAAGTTCACACCATATACCCTTAGAAAATGGTCAGTGATTTCATCTGACTTAATCAAATGTTTGTCTCTCACCATATCTAAAACAATACTCTTTACAAGCTTACTATTTACTGGGGGATTATTAACAACAACGAATCCAGCTCCACATATGTGTTTTGTTTTCATTGTTTTTATCACCAAGAACTTCGACATCTTATACTTCTTGGATACCTGAACTTTCCATAGACACCCGATTTCAGTCTTCAAATAACACTCAGCCATGAATCTATCGAGATCATACTTCTTAATATAAACTCCATAATGATTAACAAAACAATGATGTAAAAGCTCAACACGAAACATAGCATCACCACCAAGAAATCTCTGTCCTACACCAGTCAAAATAGGTAAAGCAGCGACTTTTACATATTTTCCATCATACACAGCAGAAGACATAGAAAAACTAGCAACCAAATCTATAGAAAAACTAGCAACCAAATCTCTTAACGATGTCGTTATTAATTTTTTTTTTCGATAATACCTTATATATTCATTAAAACCACTAAACTAGTACAGGGGTAATCTTGTTTGTCAGGATACATTGTGGTAGCTGATCCAGTTGTTGCAGTTGGGAGGCCCATTTTGCTAACTGATGAGCCTCACCATTAGACCTCCTATTTATCCACTTAAACTTACAAAACACAAAATCAGAGCTTAACTTAACTACATAATCTCTCAAGCTCTCATACAACCATGAGAGCTTTAACCAAATTGAAGCAAATAAGGGATTGAAGCTCCGAGTCATTATCTGTTACAATACACTTTGAATCTCTTACAAAAGAAAGGTTTACAGACAAAGGAGTAAGGTCAGATCATGACCACTTTTCACAAATTGTACGTTTCAGATCGACAACCGTACAATTCGTCCCAACACAGGTACTCATCATTTGGGTCTCATAGATAATAACAAAAAGAACAGTCATATCCATGTCTGCATTTGCAAAAAACTAACAACAAAGAAAAACTGATGAATCATAATCATTATTCTAACAGACTGATGAATCTATGTAAATGTATTTTTAAATATTCACATATTTGTAAATCTATATTTACATAGTAATTTGACCTATGAAAACTTAAAGAAACTCAGCCAGTTTAAAACATGACAATACATTTTTCATGGCATGAATCTAACAAGTGAAATCAAAATCGCGAAGGATATTGAAAAGAGGTGAGTCAAAAGTTCAAAGAAGCTAAGTGTATTCCCGAACCTTATTTTTCAATGAAAAAAAATAGTGGAATCTCTTCAGCATCAAACCTTATTTTGTCAATAGAGAAACAAAAAAAGTTAAACTTTATTTCATCTACTTGGACAAATTGCGTTCTTTTTTGTTGTAGTGATGATGAATCTGTAATGTTCTCAAAAGGGTAAAAAAAGGAAATAAGATAAAACGGAAAATAAAAAACGGATTGGATTTTATCTCGATCTTTTTTGGAAAACAGGGATGTTATGTGGTATAGGCCAATGAGAGGGAGTTTATACTAAATTGGGTTAGAACCAAAGGGGCTGAGCCTCATTTCTTGGTTGAATACATGTACAACAACATTTATAAGATCAATTATCATTGATTACTTTTTGAAGCAGTTCCACCCTTTAAGTACAAGTAATTGGGCTAAGAGCCCAATTTTCTAAAAAAATTTTCATCCTAAGTCTAAACACACGGGCTGACTATAGCTTAATATGAAAATTTAAATTTATATATGCAAATATAAGTTTTCAATATAAATTTAAATTTACATATGATGATGTCAGCCTTATTTGTCCTTGAGCCGAAATTATAAGTAAAAAATGATGATGTACGATGATGTCAACTTGGTTTTCCTTGGGCCATAATCACTGCTTTAACTACTGTAAATACTACTTTATTTGCAAGTTTGCAACACATCAACATCATTGCTCTGTACTTTAGCTTGTACTTCTACCAAAATGCAGTCTTCTTTGAACTACTGAAAATGGATTGGTAAAAGTTTGAATTATATATTCATTGACAGGTTATCAGGATTCAGGATGAAGAATAACTAAAAGAACCTATCCAACACAGCTTAGAAGTTTCATTCTTTTGAAAATAAAGTTGGCAAGTTCATTGGCTCTGTGTCTAAGAATTGTCAGAATGCTAGATGATCTGGAATTAGCTGATCTGTGTTAAAATACGAAACTAACTATGAACTACACTTTTGTTAGCTTTTTGTATGATCCGGTGTGCGTTTCAGGGGCCCATAGACACCCTAGATTAGCTGATTCATTGCTCAGACTAGAAAACAACTATGATATGCATCTTACAAAGATAAATCACTCAATATTTTGAATTAATTTTATATCTAACTATGCTATGGATATGCCTCTTCATGGTATTGGTGATTCCAGCCATTTTGACATTCAGATCAAGCATTCAAAAATGCTTGAGGTTTGAAGATTTTAAGACGTTGGCTTTGTGTTAGGTGCTTGATCAAACTTCAATAGTACTTCACATGTAGTTCACTGAGTGATTTATCTTTAACTTTAAAAATAAAGAAGTAAGTCCAAAAACATGGATTGACGATAGCAATGCAAATTTAAATTTACATATACAAACTTAATATGAAAATTTAAATTTACATATGCAAACTTAAATGTACATATGTACAATACATATGAAATTTTAAATTTACGTATGCAAATTAAAGTTTGCAATGTAAATTTAAATTTACATATGCAAACTTAAATGTACATATGGATTGTCATATGAAATTTTAAATAATAAGCAAAAATGTTTAATGTAAATTTAAATTTACATATGATGACATCAGCCTGGATTGTCCTTGAGTTGAAATAATTAAAAATGAAATCATGATGGACTTTTCCTTAAATTGAAATTAAAAAATAAATGGGCTTGGTCCTTAGGCCATAATGGGCTTTGTCCTTAGGCCATAATCACTGCTTTAACTACTGTAAATACTACTTTATTTGCAAGTTTGCAACACATCAACATCATTGCTATGTACTTTAGCTTGTACTTCTACCAAAATGCAGGCTTCTTTGAATCTACTGAAAATGGATTGGTAAAAGTTTGAATTACATATTGATTGACAGGTAACCATGATTCAGGATGAAGAATAACTAAAAGAACATGTCCAACTGTTACATCCCGAATTTCCAGACAATTAAAACAGGGAATTATTCAAGATATAAATATATCAATTGTCACCCAATTCAACCTAATACCTTATTATCAAACATGTACAACATTAAAAAAAAAAAAAAAAAAAATCAAATTAAAACCAAAATGTACAATCCTTCAATCACATTATCAAATTAAAAAGAAGCTAACCAACTCTATTACATCTGCCTCAAACAAAACCGTACACTTTAGAAAACTTGAACAAGAAAGACTCCAAGTGCAAATCCAAATCAAGCGTTCTCATCCACTGCACTTCGACATCTATGTTCCCAAGAACACACCCGCGTTGCAAAAGAAAGCAAACATGGGTCAGCAAATTGAATTTGTTAGTATGAGCAAGACTAAAATAAAATATACAGTACTATATTGAATCTTTCAAATAAATAAATATAATGTCACCAACCATTTCAACTTGGAAGACAAAATAGTTCAGTTTTCCAAAACGGCGTGTAGTTTCTTCCAAGCAAGCTCACTATCCATGATTTCAAACTAGTAAAAAAACAAATTATACCTTACCTTTAATCTATCTCGTCGTGCCAGGGTAGGACAACGTCTCTACATAAAAAGTTAATAAGTCCTATCTTCCTGCAAAACAAAGTTAGATTTCCCAAACGCAATCCTTTAAAGTATACATCTATTTCACTCTCACTGCAACCATCATGGGTATACATAATATGACATAATATATCATCAATATTAACATTCATGTCACACCACCATATCCATCATATCACGTTAACCACATTCACATTCCTTCGTAAGAAATTATATGCATCATATCATAATACACAACCAATCATATCCAACAACTCGCTTATACATAAAACCAATATTTTACTTAAAAACACTCGTCTACTTATGAGAACAAGGAAATATCACAACCAGGGAGTACATTTATCCCGTGTAAATATCAACTCACATAAACCACATAAACATTCCTTTATAATAAATCATATACATCATAATACATAAATATTCATATGCAATAACTCAATCATATGTAAAATCAATATTTTACTTTTCTTATTAATTATCTCGTTGACTCATTTATTAATAGACACAACCCAACCTTTAGTTCATACTTCATGATTTGCACTTCACACATTTGCCAAATCATACATACCCGTGTGCCTTTCTCACACTAAGTACCTGATGCAGTACATGTTGCCAATGCATATGTCAATGAACTGGAAAAGTGGGCAACAAAGTCGAAAAGACATGGACGATCCCATGTTTGATTAGAAACGTCAAAATAAGCATAACCCACCATTTTTCTATGGGCACCACCCTCTCGGGCCCTAAATTCATCATTTAGGCCTTCAAAATCATGTTTTTGCCGTTTTAGGAAAGCTTTGTTTTTACTATATCTTTTGATAGGAGAGTCCGTTTTTTATTTGGTTTGTTGGGTTAGTTCTATTTTGATTAGTAGTTTCTTAATATGTGGTTATCCCAAAACTTTTCATTTTTGAATTTTTTTGAGTTTTGTGTTAATTAGGGTATTACGCCTATATAAAGGCTGGTAGTCTATATTAGGTTTTCAATTTTGATTGAGTTAATAATATTAAGAGTTTCTTATCTTGTTTCTCTTGTTTTGGTATTCCTTTTGTGTGAATCAACAAACCTTGAAGCCATTAATCCCTAGTATTTTATAAGAAATCAACATGCTTTAGTGTAGGTTGTGGAAATCTGCAAATTATAAGTTCTTCCCTACATCAGTTGGTATCAGTTGCCTCATATCCTACACCATACCTCTAAGAAAATGACCTGCTGCAGCACGCGAAGTTCCTCTTACTAATGTCATAGAATGTGATGATGTAGCACGATTATCACAACAAGTTGAGGCGTTAGCACAATAAATGGCTGACGTAATGACTCAACTATAAAATCAGAATCCAAATCCGCGTGTTGTGGAGGAGGAGGAAGATCATGACGGTGATGATTTTGAAAATCCCTTTGCTGAATATGGTCCTATTAAAAAGAGAATGGTGTTTCATGAAAACCCTAGGGAAGCACGTGAATCTTGATGTTGGGAATCAGGATTTAAAGTTGAGATTCCAGAGTTCCATGGAAGTTTACAACCAGAAGAATTTCTTGATTAGATTAATACGGTTGAGGAAATTTTGGATTTCAAAGAAGTTCCTGATACTAAACGAGTTCAACTGGTGGCTACTCGATTTTCGTGGACGCGCTAGCTGCTGCTTGGTGGCAACAAATTAAGCAAACACGTCTTCGACATGGTAAGCAAAAGATTGAATCTTGGGAAAAACTTAAGAAGCATATGCGCTTAGATTTCTTGCCTTTTAATTATTCGAGGGGTTTGTATCAACGCCTTCAAAATTTGCGGCAAGGACCCAAAACATTGATGAATACACCCAAAAGTTCTTTCAATTGGTATCTCAGAATGACTTGACATAAACACATGATCATATGGTTTCTAGATATGTTGGTGGTTTACGACAACCTTTCCATGATCCTTTGAACATGCTTGATCTTTATTCTGTCACAGAAGCACATTAGAAAGCACTGACTATTGAGAAGCAGTTAAACCATAAGAGTGGAAATACTCCATGGTCTAGCAGTTCTGGAAATCAGGGCAGTAGTACCAGCACACGTCCAACTACAACACCTCTTAATAAAGCACAAACATCTCACCCTAGATCTTGTTGCTTTAAGTGTGATGAACTAGGCCATATCGCAGCTTAGTGTCCGAAGCGTAATCCATCATATAAAGGTTTGTTTGTTGATGTAGATGATGCGAAGGTTGATGACTATGGCGATTTTGATGGTGAAGCAGTTTTTGATAATATTGAAGATGAATTGGTCGCAGAGGAATTTGTTTCAGGCGATTAAGGGCAAGCTTTGGTGATACGACGATCCTATTTTACACCAAATTAAAAGACATTAAAGGAGATGGCTGGCTTCATAACAATATTTTTCAGTCCATCTATGCCATTGGGGGTAAAGTTTGTCGCATGGTAATTGATTCTGGTAGTTGTGAGAATGTGATTTCAGAAGAAGTAGTTAAGAAGTTGAAGTTGGAGACCACTGCACATCCCAAACCTTATGATCTGACATGGCTTAATAAAGGCACCAATGTAGTTGTTTCTAAATGTTGTTTGATCAATTTTTCTATTGGGTCAAAATATAAGGATAAGGTGTGGTGTAATGTTGTTACTATGGATGCATGTCATCTTTTTCTTGGTAGACCTTGGCAGTTCGACAGGGATGTTTCTCACAGTGGTAAGCATAATACCTACAGTTTTATGTGGGATAACACTCGCATTGTGTTGGTGCCTACAAAAGAGGTTATGCCTAAACCTGCTAAGGGAGAGGGTTCAAATCTCTTGTCTATGAGACAGTTTGAAACTGAAATGCAAGATTATGGAATAGTTTATCTGCTGTTTGGTGTTGATACTCGTACTTGTCCTTGTATCCCATAGTGTGTACAATCGTTAGTTGAAGAATTTCATGATGTGTTTCCTAATAATTTGCCAGATAAGCTCCCACCTTTGCGTGCTATTCAACATCAAATTGACTTGGTCCCCAGTTCTAGCCTTCCTACTCAACCACATTATCGCATGAGCTCACTAGAGCATGAAGAACTTCGTCGTCAAGTTGAGAATCTTTTAGCTAAACACTTTATTCGAGCAAGCCTTAGTCTTTGTGCAGTACATGCTCTTCTCACTCCAAAGAAGGATGGTACTTGGAGCATGTGTGTAGACAGTCGTGCGATAAATAAAATCACTGTTAAGTATCGGTTTCCGATCCCTAGATTAGACGATTTACTAGATCAGTTGAGTGGAGCTATAGTTTTTACCAAGTTGGATTTGAAAAGTGGTTACCATCAGATTTGGATTCGAATGGGAGATGAATGGAAAACAACATTCAAGACTCGCGAGGGACTCTTTGAATGGTTAGTCATACCTTTTGGCCTTTCGAATGCTCCGAGTACATTTATGAGGGTTATGAATGAAGTGTTGTGTCCTTTTATTGGTAGCTGTGTAGTCGTCTACTTTGATGATATTCTGATTTATAGTGCTACCTCGGAGTTACATCTTCAGCATCTTCGTGATGTTTTGGCAGTTTTGCTTAGTGAGAAGCTTTTTGCAGCTATCAAAAAGTGTTCCTTCATGACAGACCAGGTGAACTTTCTTGGTTATGTGGTTTCTAAGGATGGTATATTAGTTGATGAATCTAAGGTTCAGGTAGTTAAAGAGTGGCCAACGCCATCCACTATTCATGTAGTGTGTAGCTTTCATAGTTTGACATCTTTTTATCATCGATTTATTCCTCACTTCAGCAGTGTCATGGCTCCAATTACAGATTGTATGAAGACTAGAAAGTTTTCCTGGATAGAGGAGGCTGATAATGCTTTTTCTTTAATCAAGAAGAAGTTAATCACAGCGCCTGTGTTCTTACTTTGCCTAATTTTTCACAACCATTTGAGTTGCATTGTGATGCATCTAAAGTTGGTATTGGCGCAGTTTTAAGTCAGCATGGCAAGCCAGTAGCATTCTTTAGTGAGAAATTGAATGGGGCAAGGAAGAATTATAGTACCTATGATGTTAAATTGTATGTAGTGTTTCGGGCCTTACAACATTGACGTCATTACCTAATCCATTAGGAGTTCGTGTTGTATTCGGATCATGAAGCTTTGAAGCATCTTAACAATCAGCACAATATTAGTTCTCGGCATATATAGTAGATGATCTTCTTATGCCCAACAATACACTTTTGTTCTTAAACATAAATCTGGTGTTCAGAACAGGGTTGCTAATGCTCTTAGCCGCCGTAGTTGCTTTCTCACTACTATGCACAACAAGGTACTTGGTTTTGATTCCTTTCATGAATTATTGGTTATTGATCCCTATTTTGCACCTGTGGTAGCTGATGTCTTAGCAGGCAAGTGTTCTGATTTTCTTATGCATGATGGCTTCCTATTTAAAGGGAATCAATTATGTGTGCCTGAGTCTAGCCTTTGACTACATATTATTCACGATCTTCATGGCGAGGGACATGTTGGGAGAGATAAGATGTTTGCACTTATTTCGATTCTTATTATTGGCCATCATTATGACGTGAAGTGGTTAAGTTTGTGGAGAGATGTCGTATTTCTCAAGTTTCTAAAGGCAAATCCACCAATGCAGGTTTATATTTGCCTTTGTCAGTTCCATCTCAGCCTTGGGCTGATGTTAGCATGGATTTCATCTTAGGTCTTCCTTGTACAAAAAGAGGTGTTGATTTTATCTTTGTAGTGGTTGATCGATTTTCAAAAATGGCACACTTCATTCCTTGCAAGAAAATGACCGATGATGTTGGACTTCCTATGTCTATTGTCTCCGATCGGGACACTCGTTTCCTTAGCCATTTTTGGAGGTGTTTGTAGAGACCTGCGAATACAAAGCTTGATTTAAGTAGTGCTTACCATCCCCAAACTGATGGCTAGACTAAAGTTGTTAATCGTTCTTTGGGAGATTTGTTACGTAGTTTGGTGGGTACCAATTTGAAGTCATGGGATCAGAAACTTTTCCAAGCTGAATTTGCTTTTAGTTGTTCTGTGAATAGGAGCACTGGTTTCAGTCCGTTCAATGTGGTGTATGGCAGTAATCCTCATTCTCCTTTGGATTTGGCTCCAGTACCTGATCTCATACGTGTTCATGGTAAAGTAGAGGATTTCATTGCAGAATTGAAGCATGTTCATGGTGAAACTGAGAAGCACTTGTTAGATTATGTTGCAAAGTATAAATTGGCTGCTGATAAGAAGTGTCATTTTGTTGAGTTTGAGGTTGGTGATTTTGTTTGGGCTATTTTGACTAGAGACCGATTTCCAGTTGGTGAATATTCCAAGCTAGCTGCAAGGAAGATTGGCCCATTGGAGATTTTGGAGAAAATTAATGCAAATGCTTATCGGTTGAAGTTGCCCAATCATATTCGTATTTCTAGTGTGTTTAATGTTAAACACCTTGTTCTTTATCATGGTGATAATTTTGATGATGATGCTTTGAATTCGAGGATGAATTCTCTTCAGCAATGGGAGGATGATGTAGGAACCGTTATGGTTTCGCCAAATGATTTACTACGAACTGCGAAACACCCACGCGCAGCGGAATAAGGGGGTCACGGTTTGGTTAGAAATTTACCTTTTAGATTAGCTTCTTGATATCTCTGAGAATCCAATAGCTATGAAATCTGAAATCAACCCCTTGATCTTCTGTTGTATTCCTTTCAATAGATTGGACGTTGTGTGGGCGACGATCTACCAACCCCTTTCTTTCTCACAAAGCTAGAACCGATTTTTCTATCTTTTCTTGCCTCTCTTTTCAATCAAGATGAATAGTAAATTTCGGCCAAGAAGAAAGGTTTCTATTTATAGGCTACAACAGGGACCATGAGGAGAAATTAGGGTTGGGCCTCCTAATGGGCTTGGCCTTCCCATGTTCGCCCAGAACACACAGCCCAAGTCCTTCAACAAATGGTTTATTCCACTAAAGGCCATTGTTGCACTACCACCCTAATCCTAAATTATATGTCAGTATTTATGGGCTCCATATTATATGCTCGTTGATCTTCTCGTGTTTAAGATATCGAATGCCCGTTGATTAAGTCAAGTTACTAACAACTACATTAATCAACTTCTTATGTCCTTGAGTAATACCACTCAACCTCATTGTCATGTCGGATCAAATCCACTTGCAGGGTTTACATGACAATCCTTATGAGCTCCTCAAGGGGACATCATCAGCCTGACTTCTTGCAGGACACGGATTCCTTCTATAATCAACAACACACCTTACATACAATGTCATTACCCAATCTATCGAGTTTGTTGATTCACAAATGAATCTCACTCATTGATGATTTAAAGCATTGTACAATGCACGTAAGTGCCCTTTATTATATCTGGATTAAGAGGACAAACATCCATAATAAATATAAAGAGAAACAACCTCAGGTCTTGTTTGTTAATCCTATAGTCAAGATAGAATAATCTTATACTATAGTAAATATAAAGAGAAACAACCTCACTTGGTCTTGTTCAATACACATGAAGATTTTCCTTTAGATGTACTAGTGTAATCCTATAGTCAAGATAGAATAATATATGCAAAGAATAAACTAAAATTTTAATTGGATCATGCCCATTATACATACTTAAGTCTACAAACCAAGGTTTTTACAATGGTTTGTCCAAATCCAAATTTAGGTTAGATGAAACCGTAAAAAAATATTGTGAATATTACATATGTATTTTATACTTATTTTGGAATTTTAAAGGTTGCAATATTGCATAAGGTAATAGAAATATATGGTGGAGGAAAATTATGATAAGACTAAAAATTTTAATTGTCCACACCATATCATCTACAACATAAAGTATTAGACACATGCATATAACTAATAACATATATAATATGCATAACATTTTCCCATATGATTCTCATTCAAAATATAAAGAATTAGAGTTATTACAAAAGTAATGCTTTTAGTATATAACCCTATCAGATGATACAATACAGGTTGCAAATGCATATGTCAATGAACTAGAAAAGCGGGCAACAAAGTTGGAAAAACATAAATAAGCCCATGTTTGATTGGAAACATCAAAAGAAGCATAACCCACTGCTTTGCCATGGGCACCACCCTCTCGGACCCTAAATCCATCGTTTAGGCCTTCAAAATCACCTTTTTGTCGTTTTTGGAAAGTTTTGTTTTTGTTATATCTTTTGATAGGAGAGTCCATTTTCGATTTGGTTTGTTGGGTTAATTCTATTTGGATTAGTAGTTTCTTAAGTATAACAACACCTTCCAAGTTAATGGTCAGTGCCTAAAACACTATCATGAGTTAGGGTCTATGGATGTAGGAGAAACCATTCTCAAAGATCTTATCTATGGGGATTAAATTCTCTGTTCCGTGATGTATTTCCAATCCTTCATTCCCTTACATCTATTTCTTTGGAGTACATCGAAAAAGGTAACTGGACCACTCCACTTGGAGTGTGTGGTTGTAAGTGCTGGACCCTTAAGTCCATGTATACTTGCATATTCCTTGTTAGCACTTTTACTCGTAGTTGGAGTAGTGTACCTCTATAGATCGAGCAAGTATACAATTTTCTGTTTCTTTATTTTTCACTCTTTTTGTTCGAATTAGTTTTTCCTTGTTGTTTTTATAAAAGTTCTTGGTTTTTCCAATTTTTATAATAGAGGATTCTCGATACAACACTAGTCATTTGCTTTTGTTTCAAAACGGGCAATGGATTCTACACGGACCAACCCCTAGAAAATCGCAATCTAGGGGTGGTTTGAGATCAGTTTTGCTTATTAAGGGTCACCTATATCACCGCGCTATTCGCATGGGCCAAGACATTCCATATCTTATGCAGTAAATCCCCCAACTCGTATAACTGAAGCTCTGTCTATCTGGATTGGGTTCACTTGGACCTAGGGGTGGGCAATGGGCCGGGTCGGGCTAGCCCGGCCCTAAACATTTAAAGCCTTTCAGTTATTAGGGCCGGGTCATAAGTCTAAATTTCAATCCCTGACCCTACCCTAAGCCCTCTTTAACAATTTAGGGGCGGGCCTATATATTTTCTTCTTTTTACTGCATCAGTTTTAAAACTCATTTATATTACAAAAAAATTTCAAAGATTTGCAAACTCAAAGTCCCACCACTTTGAAATTTGAATAACAACCAATCTAGTAATAATTCTTGATAAGTCCAACAATTTAAAAGGCATATCCACATTCTAATAAACTGAAGTACATAGAGACTCATACTTATATTTCAAAATTACAGTTAAAATGCACAAGACACATTTTGGAATGAGCTTTCACTGACATAAATCCCTTATTTCTTGTACTCAAATCTCACCAAAATTACATTTAACATTGAAGAACACAAAGACAAATAAGAGTATGGAATGAGTTTTTACTGACGTCAACCTATTTTTCATTAGGCTAGTGCCCAGTGCTCATTATTGTTCTTGGCGACTAGGTTAGACGGGCAGTTGTGAGGTGTACGTGAGTTGTGAGATAGAAACAATTAGGTTTACAAGTTTTTATAATATAAGACAAGTTATTAGAAGTACCCATACGGTAAGTGATAAATTACAAAGGATAGTGTTATTTTAATTGAAAATATGTAACAAGGAGTTGGATAGCTTTAATTGTGTATTTTATAGTGAAATTATAACTAGGGCTTGGTTAGGGTCGGGCCTATGTTTCAGAACCTTAATCCCCGACCCCCCTTTAGAAGGCATTAGGGCCGGGTCGGCCCTGCCCTAAACTCTGTGAGGGCTTTAGTTGTGAGGGCTTTATAGGGCTTAGGGATCGGGTCGGTCAGGGTCGGGTTAGGGTCGTTAGGGCCAAATTCCCACCCCTACTTGGACCGACATAAAAGTTGCCTAAGACAATCTGTTATGATATGTTTTTATCACTGCTTTTGTAAGAGTCCTTTATATATATCTCTACATAGTTTTAAAAAACTTGAGGATATAAAAATTTAAAATCTTACATCTCAGAATAACCAAAATGATACTAGATAAGCGTATGATTTTATCTTCTTGCAAAAACCCTCTGTCTTGTTAGAGATATCTTTTAAGAAAACCAAGAAAAAAAAAAAAAAAATGACAAGGAGTCGACTTTTAGAATTAAAAAAATGGTGTAACCCAAATTGAAACCATTATTTGTTTAATTCTATCATGCACATCTCTATTATTGTCTCGAGAATCTGACGTTAAAAGATTCATTTTGAATAAAAACTTCAAAAATTTCCCCCTCTTTTCTAAAACTCTACAAAATTTCCAATTGCCAAAAAATTTCATAAACTTTTTTTCTCCCCCCCCCCCCCCCCCTTTTACAAACCTTTCAAAATATCTAAAGACAATTCTTCTCCACAAAGCAAGGCTCAATAGAGACGTGTACCCTTTGATTCAGAAGTTTTTGCTTCTTTTCTGATTGATATATGATAAGAGCCCAAAACTGTAGTTTTAACCCCTTAACCATCATACTTTTAGACTAATTATGTGAGTAATAATTAAGAGTTAATACTGATTACATTTATTTTTATCGTTTAGGGCTTCAAAGTCAATTATGTGCAGAAATGTGCCACTTTGATGAGATAAAGGAGCAATGGTTGGTTTCTAAGGAGTTATGTAATTAAAGGCCAAGATTCAAGAAGACAAAGCCTTTCTAAAGCCCGGTCAAAAGCTGAAAAGTCGACGGGCGTAAAACAACACAAAGTCGTGAGAACTTCCGAGGTCAGTATCTTTGGACTCGGACTCGAATTAGGCCTACCTTATGTCAAAACGACCGGATCGGAAAGAGCTTTCTAATGGTCTAAGCCTTGACCCAATAAGAGGAGCAGAAGTGGATGAAAAGTCTGTTGAAGCCAACTGCAGCTGAAGAGGCCTTTTTGGACTGAAAGAATTGGGTTTTAGGCCTGATTCTCTGGCCCAAAACATAGCTCCAAGCCCATGCACGATTTTTGGATCTGAAGAATAAAAACAAGAGCTTGACTCTTTGTTAATGGTAGATAGTTAGGTTAGAAAATAAATTAGGTTAGGATAAGAAAAGTAGCCATTAAACCTTAGTTCTAGATCTAGTTTTAGATTAATTAATTAGTTTTTATTCTTGCCTTAAATTCAGTATTAAACTATTGTTATTGCTATTCATTAGATAAATAAAGTTAATTAGTTCTCCATAATCTAGTTTCATTTCCATTTACTTATTTAGTTCAATTCTTAGATTCAATTATTTGTCATTATTAGTTTAATTCAATTATTGCATGAGTAGTTTGGAATTGAGTTTAAACAAGTAAAGTTCAAATCTTTATATCATGTCTTGTTCGAATTTGATTGGGAATGATAGCGTGATGATTCTCGGCTAAACCTCCATTAGAGGGGGTTGAGAAACCTTGATGAAAGCTTTATTCCGATTATCATAGAGTCGTCGTAATTTCCTTTCCACTCTAGAAATGATTAGTTCACCATGAGAATGGGTGTAATCGTTCACATGCTAGTTATGAATTGGTAGAAATGCCATGTGTAATTAGGGATTAGGAATAATCAGATTGTTCTGCAAAGCAGTTCAATTCGGATTACGACGATTTGTCGTTAGTGGATTAAGTTGAGCTAAGGTGGAATCAATCCCCCTCTAACTCCTTATCATAGAATCGACGTAGTATTCCCATAGTTGTTTAAATAGTCGACTAGTTGCATCTTGTGGGTAGTTGCATCGTAGTCTAGTTATCATTTCGTAAATCTCTCATTAGACTTAGAGTAGAGTAATTAGACTAGAAAACACCGCATGCGGAAGGACTATGAGTGGAACGAATCATGTACTCCACTATATCTCAATAGGATTGAGAGTAGAAATCTTTGATAAATATAGACACGTAAATTATCGTTGAGTTTTACTTACGTTTAGAGTTTCATCGCTTTATTCATTAGTAAAACTTTATCTTTTTACTTTTATCAAATGGCGTCGCTGCCATCTTAGTTTCACTTTCGCATTGTTTTCGTAGTATAAGTACTCTTCTTAAAGTCCCATTAACCCCACCCACCCTTGTTTGATTCATACTGTGGTTGTATTTTTCAACATTAAACTTCTAAAAAAAAAAAAAAAAAAAAAAAAAAAATAAAATTGCACGGAACGCACCTGTGCTAAAGTTATCGAAGCCGAGCGACCGCTTCAAACCGAAGCGAATTCGCCAAACATCGTGAACTTCGAAGTTTACACTTTAATTCGCGCTTCAAAGTGGCGTACCAGCCTGAAGCTGAATTTTGCCGAATTTCCACAGGTTTGATTCGAACTTCGATTTTTCAAGTTTTTCAGTGTTCTAACTTGTTATATACACTGAACACGCGTAAACAAGACGCTATTCCTAAGCGAAGCAAGGACGCAATCAGGTATTCCTTTCTTCCACACCTCACATCTCCTGTTAGAGGTTTGTACTAGTATATCAGGATTGTTTGGAGTGTTGACGTGTTTAGCTAAGTTTTGTCTTAGCCTTGTATGAGATTAAGGTCTGGTCGAACAAAAACACCGAACGTAATTACACGACAACGTCAACAAACAAGTCTATCTAGTATACCACCCATTACACCTCTAGCTACTATTTCACACACACCACCTGATATAATGCCTGAAGAAGGAGAGACTCCTCTCTCTGACTTCTACAAAGCCTTGAGCGATAGCCCCAAATCTTGCATCGTTCTAGCGGACCGGTGGGGATTTCGAATCCCCCAAATATTTTAATTTGTTACCCTTTTTTTCATGGTTTAGACTATGAAAAACCTTATCTTTATCGTAGGGATTGAACAAGTCATAACAACATTCCACCATCCTACGGTGAGTGATGAACAAATTAAACTTCGTGGGGTATTTCCCTTCACCTTAGCCCGATAAAGGCGTCTTGGTTAACGCCAAAGCGCCTAATTACGTGGACTCGTGGGCTAAACTTGTTCAATTTGTTTATAGAATATTTTTACCCACCCCTAAAGACGGATGAGATGCTTTCCAAGATTCATTTCTTTTCGACAAAATCCTCATGAATCATTTTCGGAGGCTTGGAATCGTTTCACCGATCTCCTTATAGAGTGTCCACATCATAACCTAGCTTAAAGACACGTTAGTTCATGCCATTTTCAAAGGACTTCTACACCACCATAAAGAAGTCCTTGACATAATGAATGGGGGTAGTTTCTTAAGTAAAGGAGCCTCGGAGGCTTATAAATTTTAGAGGATCAAACTAAAGTTTAAATAACAACTGGGGGGGGTAGTGGACGATATCCATTTGCTTCGCTAGTTCTTCTAATACGATTAAGGCCACCGGTATGTTTGAAATTAAACACGATCCCGAGCTTAAAACTCTAATCGAATCACTTACTAAAAGGTAGAGGCCATTTACGTTCAACAAAAGCCTATCCTCGTCATGAATGTAAATTCAAATCCATGTAGTTTTTGTTGGAGTCCTGAGCATCCCGACTCCCACTGTCCTATAGCCTATGAACAGGCTTGTTCCATTAATAGTGAACCTAATGCCCCTTAGAGACAAAATCCCAACTTCAGTTGGAGAAATAACCAACACGTCACACCTCCAGGGTACAATAATCAATATGTTAGGCCAACGCACAATTATAACCAAGCTCCACCACGACAAGGACAGGGTCAGGGTAATTATAATAATTATAACAACCAAGTGCAACCTCGACAAGGTCAAGCACAAGGTCAAGGTAGTTATAATAATTATAATGCTAATAGAGGTATCGTTCCGGTAAATAATAACTATCAAAATCCGCCCATTAATAATTCATGTGAGATAGTTCCCGTAATTACTACACCCACACAACCGGATAGTCTTGACACCTTCATACAAGTGAGCCAAAAACTTTTCCAAACCATGGCTCAATCTAACCAACAACTTCTACAATCCGTTAATAATTTAAGCCAACAGTTGGCCCAAGATAAAGCCCAACCCAAAGGTGTGTTTCCAGGTCACGCAATACCTAATCCTAAAATAACAAACACAGCCTTTGAGGTAACCGATAATACTAGTAATGAATATGAAAATGTAGGTGAGCTAAATGCCATCACCACTTTCCGTTCTGGCAGAGTGGTTGATAACAAAGTAACTATGCCTATAGTTACCCCACCAGTAGCCCCTACACCTGCTATTTTACTAGATATCGAAATAGAAACTGAAGAGCCTACCACTATAGAGGTATCAGTTACAACACAACCTAAGAAACAGAAAGCCAAGGTTAAACATCCAGGTGATACATACACCAAATATAGAGAGAAACCACCGTTTCCACAAAAATTAGCCATGTTAACTAGGGATACAAATTATGAGGAGATTAGGGACATTTTCAAGAATCTAACTATAAACCTTCCCTTCCTCGAAGCTATTAAAAAGCTACCACACCATGCTAAGTTTCTTAAGGAGTTAGGTACTACTACTAAGTAAGACCAATATAAAAAAGACTTTTTAATGTAACAATTCCCAACTCTATCCGAACATAATGGAATTGTTAAGTACAAGGACCCCGGATCCCATTGCACAATGCACCTTAGGAGATTCCTATACGATGACCGCGTTATTAGACTTGGGGGTTAGTGTTAACTTACTCCCGTTTTATTTGTATAGACATATAGGTATAGGCGAGATGCAACCCACTAAAATGGCGTTGCAATTAGTCGATCGGTCTATTAAGTATCCTAAGGGTGTGGTGAAAAAATGTTTGGTAAAAGTTTAGGATTTCTACTATCCGGCTGATTTTGTCATCCTCGATACATAAGTCGCTAACGACTGGTCCGATCATCTTAGGCGTCATTTCGGCAACCGCCAATGCGCTCATTAATTGTCATGATGGTTCGATGTCCATGTCTTTTGGCCATCTTGTTTGTTGAAGTAAATATTTTTAAAACAAAGACACATTTACCCGATTCGATCTATGGATGGATAGGTTAGCATGATCGAGAGCTTCACTTTCGAGAGATTATTTCAACAACACGTCCCCACGATAATCATATCCCAAATTTCTTTCCTTTGGAAGTTCGGACTCCAACATTTTCATCCCTACACTAGTCGATACACATATTATGGATGAGGACGAGATAGATGACTTTCTCAAAGATATAGAGAACTACCATAGTAATGTGGATATGACCAATCTAGATGAGGAATTCGATGAGTTTCTTAAAGCAGGTGATGATTCACCCTATCAAGAACTACTTTGCACAACATCCACCTCAACTCCCCTCCTTCCACCCTTTCAAAGGAATCTCAAGTTTGCAATCGATCCTTTTGTTTCTCCTGTGCTTCATAATTTTTTAAATCCACCTAGTAAACAAATACTTCAGAAGGACAAACCATTTGATACCTTCATTTTCAGACTTGAGACAGTCCCTACCTACACCATGAATGAGTTTTGTGCTAAACCCACATCCTCATTGTTTACATGCTTTCCTTCTACAACTTATCCATATCCACCATATCTTCCACAACCATTCACTTTTCCACACTTATTCACTAGGACACCCTCTCGTTCAAAGATGAAAAAAAGGTGCATGCTAGGTTACGTTATAGGTCTATCCGACTTCATTTGTCGAGTTCACTAGGAAGGCGTCATAGAAAATCTTGGTGCTTGATTGTGTTTGGATATGTTTTCTGTGATATTTATTTATGGAATGATCCACAACTATTTCGGTTGTTAATATATGATAAACTGCATGTTCATACATATGTTTAGAGAAAGTCTCGAGTATCTGACTATAAACGACTCAATTTTTGTGTTTGGTGCATTTCCTTTCATTTCCATATATTGGTGAGTGCATCATTAAGGTAACCGCGCCCTCCCTATGGAGTGTGTGGCTGTAAGTACCGGATCCTAAGTCCACGGTTAACATAATTCACGTTTTCCACTCTTGCATGTTTTCTCGGATTTTTGAGTCATGTTTCTCTATGGGGTGAATTATATCCTTATTGCTTATTGTTTTTCCTTATAAAAATAAAAAATAAAAAATAATAAACATAGTAATCTAGGAAGTCTTGGAAATCTGACTTTAAAATACCCACTTTTTTTTAAAAAAAAAAAAAAAAAACAAAAAACAAATTTTCTAAACTCTGTTGTAAAAAATTTGTTTGGGGGTGGGGTGTTCGTGTTTCCGTCCTAGAATGTTTTATGTCCCATTAGAGTTGCTTAGGCCGTTTAATTGTATTTCGATTCAGATTGACATAATCTATAAATTTAGAGTTCATTCGTTCGCATAACGTATATCATGCACGCATTTCGATGCGTTTTCCACTATCTTATATGTCATCCACGGTCGGAATAGAGTGTTTTATGGATCATTGGATTGGAAATTCTCTTTTGATCATTTCCATATCTCATTCGCAAAAATCAGACCGGTAACGAAGCAGCAATATTAATTTGAAGTCGCCCTAAAAATCGACAAAATTGAAAAAATTGGGCTTGGGGCCCCAACTTCAGCAAGCAGCTAGCCTTTACCTTCACACCAACAGTCGCGTTCTTCACTTCTCCAAACCGCCATTAATGACCAACAAAGCTTCAAACCCTAACTAAAAAGTAAAATTAAAAAGAAACCTAACTACACCACGTCACACATCCAAATCAATTTCAAATCTTCTCAAAAACCTTTCCACCACCACCTCCATCCTTTTGCAAAACCAAAAACCACCAAAAAATCCAAAGATTGGAACTACCGCGCCACCACCGCACCACCACCATTGTTGTTCCAGTGAGGTTGTTCCTCATTGCTTCCTACACCTTCTACAAACCCCAAATCAGTTCAAACTCTAATGGCTCAACAACGTCGAATTTTGCCGGAGCAAGCATTTACTGGCTACCACTTCGCGCCATTTTACAGTGATGAAATGATTAGTAGAGATTGGAATAGCTTGTGGTACTCGACCAACGCCTTTTACCACGAAGAGTTAGTCCGACGGTTTTACAACACGAGGGAGTTGGATGGGAGCAGAATTTTTGTTACGGTGGCAAAAAGGAGGAAGGAAGTAAGCTCTTTGGGTTATTGGTGAGATTCTAGGCATTCCGCCTAGAATCCATCCGATGCCACGTTACGGGGAGTCCCAATATATGGGGTCGAGCCGTTGATGAACGCGATCGTTACCGAAGGGAACTACAATACAAGCTTCGCGATTGTGTTCGCCGGACATCCACAACCAACCGGTGGGGCGGGCCGGTGGATTGATTGGAACGCCTAGGGAAGGAGAAAGTCGGTGACATCGGTCCGAAGCTGCCTCCATATTCTATGGATACTCCAGGAGCGTAAGTATGAGTTACGTATCTTGGAGTTTTGCTTAACATGATTAGGGGAGTAGGGAAGTCTATTGCACCTATCCCCGCTTTGATAACCAAGATCATCTTTGAAGTTGAGAGCGACTCGCGTCGATAGGATTTACCTCACCTTACACCGAAATCCTAGTATTTATAAGGATTGTGTCCAACGAGTTTGGAGGTTGCCTGAGGATAGGGTAGAGGACGAGGAGGATGGTGGAAATGAGAATGACTCGGAGGATGAGGAGGACTTAACTTGTTTTGATGTTGATGCCTTGGAGAGGTGTTGGTCAGATGCAGAATGCATGGCTGTGATTCATCGTGGCATGCGTTCACTCAATACTATCTGCGAAGACCTCCGGACTCGACAGGCTACTATCCACCATAACTTCGTACCCAGCGAGAGGATGAGCGGTGGGAACAGATGAGGACTGAGCTAGAAGAGCAGCGCCAGTTCTGGGCCGATATGCTTGCACGCTTCCCACCTCACGGGGATTCTCCTTCTGAGGATACATCATAGAGGCACGTCGTCGTCCGAAAAGGCTAATGGTCTTTGGCCATTGGGGAGCGGGGAGCCATCTCCTCGGCGTGTGCCCTCCGCTACCGATACCGGCGTGTTTAGGGATAGTATAGCTTGATTTTTTTATTTGTAGTTTTATTATTGTTAGTTATTTTAATGTAAGTTTTTTTTAAGTAATTTGAATTTTGTAGTGAAATGTACTTTGAATGAAAAATTTAATATAATGCGGTTATTTTCATTGTGCGTGGTTGTTTAATATTGATCCCACATTCCCAAATTGTTTGGGGGTGGTGTTATCTATTCCAGCATGATTTTTATATGACCCTCGCTTTTAGAAGTTATTTCGGAGTCAGGGTGAGAATATGGCCGATTAGGCATATCTATGAATAAATATCATGGTAGGATGAAATCTCGATAAAATAGGTAGGTTCTATCCTAAATTCAACCTACAAGATACTAGGGTTGTTTAAGAATCAAGAATATGAGTTGTTTCCGTTTTCGGGTTTGGAAATTTTAGTATTTCCGGAAACTGCCGTAAAAACTTTTTGGCAACTTCCCGATCCATTTTAGCAACTTAAAACCTATATAAACTTCATTCATTCTACACTCACAACCCACACTACACCTAAGTTCCATCACTCACCTTTCACTCCCACGTTTCCCACGTTTCGTCTCATTTTTCAACCATTAGCACCTCGGAGCGCACCTGCGCCCCAGTGGAGCGCACCTGCGCCCTAGTCTCTGTCAGAAATTTTGCACTGAGCGCACCTGCACCCAAGGTGAGCGCGACTCGTGCCCAAACACTGGAACTCAAAAATCATCAGAGTGCACCTGCGCCCTGACCTCCGTAAGCACAAAAATTTCCAGTTTTCTGCGGGTTGTTCCCGGATTATTTGCAGCTGTTCCAGAGCATCGTTTTGAGATGACATCCCCTACAATAATACCGGAACAGTCTTTCGAAGATTTTTTCCAAAGCACTACTTATGGTGCTTGGTTTCGTGAGGCGATCACATACGTAGGCTGGGAACCGCTTTTATGGTAAGACCTTGAACTTTATTCTCCAACACTAGCATCTTATTTTTACGATAATTGCATTTTCTTTGAGAGACCAGATGGAGAACAAGTGTTCTCCATCAACATTAATGATGAACCAATGGAAATTACCAGGTTCTTGCTAGCATTTGTTCTTGGACTTGCTATGCCCTTGAAATACAAGACCCATGGTGCTATTGGGTAGATAATATGCGCATGTCTACACTTATGAGTTTTGCATGAGTCGTATGGGGGGGCGGGCATTTTCCGTATCGAGGACCAAGGGGAATATAACGTCGTCGCCTTTGGTAGCCCGTCCATGAACATAGGAACTGTTATGTTTTGGATCATGCTAAACATTTAGGGGAATGACATTTTTCTTCTGTGAATGATGCCACTTGCAGCGTCTTCCTTGCTTTAGCCACGGGACGTATGTGCCATGACCTTCCAAGAACCTTGATGTCTAGTTTAGCACGAGCCCATAGCATGAGGCATAAGTATCTTCTTATGCCTGTTCTAATTTCCCGTATTATGCTATGTTTCTTTCCTATTTTTTGTACACGTTTCACGGATTGGATTACGATTCGATTAATCGTGACGACCCACCAATAGTATTATTCGATCTTTCCGTGCAATGACTTGGCAAGGGTGGAGGATACAACCTCATCAGGTTACACCCTACACCCCATCAGACCAAGTGGCGGTTAATAGGTTAGCAATAATAGATGATAAATGGCGGGAAGCCTGGCAAATTATCATGGCATGGCAGGACGCGAAGGAACCTCACTTCTTTATAGAAGAAGAGGATGAGGATGATGATGAATAAAGCGGGAGATAAGGTAAGTTTTTAATTCTAGTTAGTGTCTGCTTATGTCCCAAGCAATTTGATTCTTGTTAACCCCATAATGGGTGGAACTCTTATAGAGTTGCGTCAGTTGTTATATTAGTATGTTTTAACCTTGTTTTGCAGATGTTCCAGAATTGCACGCATTTCTATGGTATTTTTCTACCCTCTTTATTTAAATGCTTTGAGGACAAAGCATGCTTCTTGTTTGGGGGGCATAGAAACACGTGTAATTAAGGCATTTGTTAGGATATAGATAGGTATAATGTGCACTTGTTTTCTAGTTAAAATTTCAAAAAATTCAAAAATATAAATAAATAAGTTCATGCTATACACTTAGGAATATTGGTATTGTTTTTCTTCTCTATGCTCTGAATAATCTAGAAGTCTCACGTAGCTTTTGCATTAGAATAATTTTTAAAAACTTAGGTTAATATGTAGGTAATAATCTTTGCATCTATCTATAAATATATTACATGACTATCTATGATTGTTAGCAGCAAGTTTCTGAACTCTAGGCTAGAGTACTTATTCTACAAATCTTGTGAGAATATAGCCTAAAGCCTTATATGAAGCCGAAAACATTTGAGAAATGACACAAGGGAGAAGTAAAATCCGGATAGAGATATCACACGTCCACTTGCTTGATCACTAAACCATATCCTAAGCGAGAATTTAGGCCTCTTTGGATAGATATAGCTAGAAATTCAAACCTATGAATTATTTTCGCTAGTAAGCCCCTCTCGAGCCTTTCTTTAGCCTTTCATAAACCACAAATCCTTTACCCTATTACAAAACAAAACAAAATAAAAAATTCAACCTACCCAATTTAGATAAGTCTGAGAATAGAATGAGGAAGAAAGAAGAAGAGAAAAACCTGTGTAAACAAAAGTTAGTTAATTGCTTCAGAAAATAAAGAAAAGAAGTTTCCATCCAAAGAAAAGAAAAATAAAAATAGAAATAAAATAAAAACTCCAAAAAAAAAAAAATACAATAAAAGGAGTCAAAAGCCAAAGAAAAAGGGAAAAAAAATATGGCTAAGGATGGAAACAAAGTGTAGAAGCAAAAGTAAATAACAAGGTTTTCTCTAGTTACATAATATGAAGACTCTATTATCTCAGACTTGTCCTTTTTGAATATCCATTTCCTTCCTTCTTTTTCCATCTCCTAATCCCCGCAACACCTAATAAAGACCTCTAGCTCAATTAGGAATAGGTTAGTGTGATAGTAAGTGGCAGATGTGTTTGATCGACTCCGGCTTCCTTGTTGTCATTGAGATTGTAAGGTAAAGTGTAAAGTGTGCCCAATTGCACTAATGGAGTAGTGAAAATTGAGTGAAAAAATCAAAGTGTTGTATCTTGACTATTATTGTGAGAACCTACTTAAGGACACTATTCTGAGTTTCAGAAACGAACCTGCTAGGCATTTCATAGTATTACTCATTGTATATATGTTTATTGTAGATGATTGCTTATTATGCATATATTAGCTTAGGTTTCGACTTGATTACTCTATATGCATTGCTAGTGAGAGGTATAGTTAATTTAGAGCATGAATAAGGAAACAATAGTTTTATTTCTTAGTCGTTGTAGTATAGATGAAGTTTGTGAGTACATTCACTGGAAAACTCTCACGAGGCTATAACTCGTCCACTAGGGAATTCCTAGTGGTTTAAGGCCTTGTTGCATATGGTCAATGCAATCCCACTCAGCGAAACGAGAGTAGATAGAACTCCATTTTTGGTCACTTATTCTAATTCTCATCTTTGCTTGAGGACAAGCAAAATGCTGTTTGGGGGTGGTTTGATACGAGCCCAAAACTGTAGTTTAACCCCTTAATCATCATACTTTTAGACCAATTATGTGAGTAATAATTAAGAGTTAAATACTGATCACGTGTTTTTATGCGTTTCAGGCTTCAAAGTCAATTATGTGCAGAAATGTGCCACTTTGATGAGATAAAGGAGTAATGGTTGGTTGCTAAGGAGTTCTATGATTAAAGGTCAAGATTCAAGAAGACAAAGCCTTTCTAAAGCCCGGTCAAAAGCTGAAAAGTCGACGCTGTAAACAAAGACACAAAGTTAAGAACTTCCGAAGGCCGTATCTTTGGACTCAGACCTCGAAATTGGGCCTACCTTATGTCAAAACGACCGTCTCGGAAAGAGATTTCCAATGGTTGAAGCCTTGACCCAATCAGAGGAGCAGAAAAGGATGAAAAGTCTGTTGAAGACAACTACAACTGAAGAGGCCTTTTTGAATTTGAAAAAGGTTTTTGGGGATTTTTGGCCCAAAAAATTGGGCTCCAAGCCCATGCACGATTTTGGATCTGAAACATATAAAAACATAAAGAAGCTTAGTTCTTAAGTATCTAGTTATATTTTGGAAAACTAGTTCCTTGTAATGGTAGCTAGGGTTAGATTAGAATAGCTTCTAGATCTAGTTTTAATGGATTTTAATTAAGTTTAGTTCATTTCATTTCTTGTTTTAGATTAAACCTTTAAAAGTATTGTTATTCATTGATTAGATAAATAAAATAGTTTATTATTATTCAATCCGTTTCTGTCATTATATTTATAGATCTAGTTTAAATTCTTGTTGATATCATTTCTTAATTGTTAATTAGATTTTTATTATTGTTTAATTTAGATTAGTAAATTTTAATTCTTTATAGTATGTTTAGTTTTAATTTAATCGGAAATGATTGCGTAATGATTCTCGGCTAAACCTCCATTAGAGGGGGTTGAGAAGCCTTGATAAAAGCTTGATTCGTGTTAATGTTGAATAGTCGTAATTTTCTTTCCACTCTAGAAATGATTAGTTCACCATGAGAATGGGTGTAATCGTTCACATGCTATTTATGAATTGGTAGAAATGCCATGTGTAATTAGGGATTAGGAATAACCAGATTGTTCTGCGAAGCAGTTCAATTCGGATTACGACGATTCGTCGTTAGTGGATTAAGTTGAGCTAAGGTGGAATCAATCCCCCTATAACTCCTCATCATAGAATCGACCTAGTATTCTCGTAGTTGTTTAAATAGTCGACTAGTTGCATCTTGTGGGTAGTTGCATTGTAGTCTAGTCATCATTTCGTAAATCTCTCATTAGACTTTAGTTAAGATTATTTATACGTAGAGAACATTACCATGCGGAAGAACTAGGAGTGGAACGAATCATCTACTCCACTATATCTCAATAGGATTGAGAGTAGAAATCTTTGATAGCAATTAGGCTCGTAATAAGTTTGAGTTTTACTAACGTTTAGAGTTTCATCGCTTTATTCATTAGTAAACTTTATCTTTTTACTTTTATCAATATAAAACATGATATCTGGAAGAGAATTCACACCACCACGCCTGGTGCAGGAAAAAGTTCATATGCCCGCCGACAGCGTGCAGTCAGGGAGAACTGGTGCTTGAGATGTCAAACACCAGACTGCCCTTGGCTTCAGCCGATAAGCGAATGCTCAATATTTACAGTCTACATGTGCCTTACACCAAAGCACAGAGCTCAGCTTCATAGAGTTATCAAACCATCTGGTTGGGATTGACTCAAGTCTTGGGGATCTGACTAAAAATGACCCACATTTTTACAGTTTTTCAAAAATATAACCCAAAAAAATTAATTAGTCTTTAATTTCAAGTATGTATATTATTTCCACCATCTGTTATCTTTGCTCTCATACCATTTTTTTTTATTCATTCCGTTATTCGTGTGTTTTGTTTTCAAGTTGGCATACTCTATTCTTTTTAGATCTCATTTGTGTATACAGTTTATGTCATCTTCACGTTTTAAGGCGTTCATTTATCATCTTGTATGTCATACAACCTTGGATCAAAACATGTGATATACCGTTGGATAAGATTTTTTGTGCTGATCGTTTAGACAGTTCGTTTGTTTGAATCGGACCGATAACGAAGAGGGGATTTGCATATTATGTGTTACGAGACGAAATGGGACCTTTTCGGTATTTCCACATTTCATATGGGCTTGGGCCAAAAATTTCAAAACTTAAAAACCAAACAATCAACGGTCGTACGCGGGTTTATAACCCAACCACGTGACCGCCCGACATACCATCTTCTCGACTCAAAACCCTAGCTCACAAATCAAAAGCCGACACGCGCCCGCGCCTACCCTAACCCGCGCTACGCCTACTTCTTTGCCAATTCCAAAACAGTTTCAAATGCCACTTGCCCACCTTCACCCCACCTCATACCTACATTCAATTTAACCAAAACATCTTCCCATGGCTGCCAATCGAAAGATTGTATCCGAGATGGATTTTTCAAATCTCTTTGATTTGGGGATTTTTGATGTTTTCTTCAAAGCACAAATCCTTAGAAGAGGTTGGAGACCACTCTTGCTAGAACCCACAGCCCATTACTCCCTTTCTCTTGTTCAAGCTTTTTACCGCTTCGTTAGGGGTCGGCTCTAGTTCTCTGCGATAACGGACATTTTTGGATATTGAAATGCAACCGTCAGCAATTTCGTTTAGGGGTTCAGGCTCTCATGTGTTCTCTAGATATCGATAGAAGTCGATCCTTCACATTCTTTGGATTTTACCGACCGGAACAATGGGTTATGTTAGGACACTTTTTGGATATTGAAATGCAAAATGTTTAGTCTACTAAAGTAAAATGAATAGACGAAATGAGCGATGTAAGTAAACTAAAACTATACTTTTACTAGATATTTATCAAAGTACTCTACACAATTTCATGGCTTAGTCCTTGTGCTTGTTTTTTGATAAAGTCATGAGAGATTTTACGAACTAGACGATGTTAAATGCAACTAGTCGATTATCGACAACTAAAGGGAATGCTACGTTGATTGATGATAAGGAGTTAGAGGGGGATTGATTCCACCTTAACTCAACTTAATCCACTGGTTCCTAATTACACATGGCATTTCTACCAATTTATAACTAGCATGTGAACAATTAAACCCATTCTCATGGTGAACTAATTAGAAAGAACCACGATAAACGGAATCAAGCTTTCATCAAGGCTTCTGGCTAATGGAGTTTAGTGGAATCATTCCCATTTAGATTAAAACTAAACATAATATAAAGGAAATTTACTTAATTAAACAATAATGAAATCTAAAACCTAAAATGAAATAAGGACGAGGAATTGAAATTAGATCTAGAATTGGAAATGACAAAAAGCGAAATTGAATACTAATAACTATTTTATTGATCTAATTAAATGAAGAACAAGATTCAAAGGTTTAATCTAATAAAGGATTTGAAACTAATTAAATAAAACAATTAAATCTAGATCTAGGCTATTTTAATGGCTACTTTCTATTCTAAGCTATCTACCCTAAACTATTAATCTGGGTTAACAATGTTAGCTTTTGTTCTTATACATTCAGATCCAAAAATCGTGCATGGGCTTGGAGCCATGTTTTGGGCCGAAGCTTTTCGATCCAAAAGGCCTCTTCAGCTGCAGTTGGCTTCCACAGACTTTTCGTCCACTTGCTCCCCTGATTGGGTATGGACCATTGCAAACTAGGCTCATGCTTAGTCCAAAGATATGGGATTCGGAGTTTCTCTTTGACTTTTGCTCCTTTTTCACTAAAGTGACTTTATGGCATAATGGAGTCAAATCTTCCACATAATCGTTATTAACTCTTACTTATTTCACATAATTGGTCTAATGTCTAGATTATTAAGGGGTTAAAACTCACGAGTTTTCTTATCAATCAAGTCTTCCACATTCACTCATGTCTATCTTCATTGCATTCAGCACGACTGGTCCCCAAAGGCTGTACAAGAGATCGAGCATGGTCTCGATGATGACAATGCTCCACCTCGACCTCTAGTAGACTACTTTGCTCCAGGAGCTCTGTCCCAGTTCACACGTCCTTTGGATGCTTTGCAATTCATGCATGAGGGTCAGCGTCTACTATATCAGCAGGTGAGTACAATTCAGCAAGAGCAACACACCTTTCAGGACAGCACTCTCCAGATGCTTCAGGAGCTGCGAGATGAGATAGTTCCATAGACTTTTGAGAGAACCTGACGAGAGAGGAGAGACAGGAGTAGCTCGAGTTCATCTCGACGTCGTTAGTTATCTTGTGTGGAATTTGACTAGGCAACCCCCTAGTGTCCGCATAGTTCTATGTAATTTATTGTCATTCTAGTATCTGTTTTTACTTTCTGCACTTTTAGTTTTTTTTAGTATTATCTGTTATGTCTGTTTGTGTTTTGTGGAATGTATAAGGATTTGTGGTATATGAACAAAAGGACATACAAATACATCATGCCCAAATTTTCTTATTTTTCTACACTATGCATGTTTATCCAATTAAAATTTCAAAAAGCCAAAAATTTCATGATTAGAATAATAACGCTTTTTTACCTTTTAGATAAATCATGTATTTTTTGTTCTATATCTATCAACCTACGCTCCAAATTTGTTTGGGGGTGGTATATTTTCATAACAAAGAACAGAGTACAGGTTCCTGCCATTTTTGCTCATGTCCCTATGGCAATCTCCTTCATTTTCTTCATACTTTGAGGACAAAGTATATTTCTGTGTGGGGGTGGTATAGTAACATTTTACAAAAACTAGACATTTATTATATAGCATTTCTTATATTAGATAGATTTTTTATACTTCTTTCTTTCTTAAAATATTTCGAAAATACCAAAAATATTTTTCTGTTTAGTATAAAAAGTCATGTTCCTTTTTCTATGATGAATAAATGGTTTAGAAGTCTCATTATAGCAATAAAGTAAAGATTCGTTCTTCGAACTTAGACTAATATACATACAATAGTTTCTGCACCTTTTTATGAATGGCATGCATCAGCATTTGATTGTATATAGCAGTGAGTTTCCGAGACCAAGGTTAGAACAGTTAAGTTCCATATCTTGTGAGAATCTAGCCAAAAGCTTCATCTAAATGATTATTGAGTGATGACACAAGGATGTCCGGATAGAAAGATAACATGTCCACTTGCTTGATCACCACGCCATATCCTAGGAGAGAATTTAGGCCCTTTTTGGATCGATATAGCCAAATAAACGTTAAAACCCCAAAAAGATAATTTTTTCTCTAGTTACCCCTTTTGAGCCTTCACCAAATTCTAAAAGCCTTTTTAATTCTTCACCATCAATCCCTGAACCATTACTAAACACAATAAAAAGCTTACCCAGCTAACGAGTTGAGAATTGGATGAAATGTAAAAAGAGAAGAGAAGGCCTTGTACAAAAACAGAATAGTTAGAAGCTTCAAAAGAGAAAAGAAAGAAAAAGAAAGAAAAGATTCAAATATCGAAATCTCCCAAAAGTTCACAATTAAAAGGAGTCGATTTCAAAAGAAACAAAAGCAAAGTTAGAACTCCCAAAAATTGAAAATCATATGGAGTCATAAAGCCAAAGGGCTAAAAGAATGAATCACAATTCCGGAAACAAAGAACAAAATGAGGTTCTTCTCTAGTTACAAATATCCTGAAGACCCCATTTCTCAACTTATCAGAGTTTAGTTTTCCCTTCCCTTTATTTCTAAACCACTATTTTAGCCCCGTAATTCCTAATAAAAGACCTCTAACTCAACTAGGAATAGTATGGTGTGATAGGAAGTGATATTGTGATTAATCGACCCTGGTTTCTTTGGACATCATTCGAGTATGTGAGGAATATAAGTGCCCTCTGCACTTGCGAAAACGAAACTTGAGTGAATCTATCAGAGAGTTGTGATTGCAACACACCCCTGTGAGGACCCAACTTAAGGACACTCTCTAAAAGTTTTGGAAACGACTCTGCTTTTGCATTTCACCGCTCATGTTTTGCACGTTTATCTTTAGATGATTAAACTACTGTATATATATACTATTTTGAGTTCAAAGGAGCTTTTCTTTATTCCCTGCTAATGAGATGTATAAACCTCTGAGAATAAATAAGGAAACAAGACCCTTTATACTAAATAGAGGAAGTTTGTGAGTACATTCTCTGGAAAACTCTCACGAGGCTTAAGCTCGTCCACTAGGGAAGTCCTAGTGGTTTAAGGCCTTGTTGCATATTGTCAATGTAATCGCACTCCGCGAAATGAGACTAGTACAATAAATCACACATTTGTGATCTTAGTTTTTTCTCTCTCACCTTTGCTTGAGGACAAGCAAAATGCTGTTTGGGGTAGTTGATAAGCTCCTAAATGTGTGTTTTATTACTTTTGCAATACTTCAATTATGCCCTTCTTATGCTTAATGAACAGACAACTTATAGCTTTTGCTACCGTTTGTAGGATATAGGTCATTTAGGATACATATTCCTAATACGTACATTTTAGCGCAAAAAGGCTTGCTATTTATGCAGCTTGGGAAGATTTCAACTTAGGAGCAAAGTGGCGGAAAGTCAAAAAATCAAATTGTCAAAGTCAAAGACTCAAGGACTCAAGGCTGAAATCTATGGACTCAGGGACCTAAAGCAAAAATCAAGAATTCTATTTCATGGGCTTAGGTCAAAAGCCCACAAAGTTGTTTCTAGAAGGGGGCAAAGTTGTAAAATGGTGTCCTATATAAACCAAAGTTGTAGAGAGAAAACATTACCCTAGAGCTAATCTTTGGTCATTAGGAGTAGCTTAAATGTTTTTAATTTAAATTGTTATTTACTTATTTTCCATTTTCATGTTCTTCAAGCTTTAGTGTAAACCAATTTCTACATCTTTTCATCCCTCTACAAGTCAACCAATAGTTAAAATTAAGAGTAATTCCAAATAACCATAAGAAAATAGGAGAGAAAAGTTACAAAGTTTAGTGTTTCATCCATCAAAATCATTCTCTAAACAAAGAATCTAAGATGAACAACAAAACCTTTACTACCACTATCAAATACTCATTTTCATTTTGCAAGTAGGCAAATCTAGTGAAGAGGACTAGCTCTATTTCTAGATAATCTAGCCTCTCCTCTCCTAATATCTAGTTAGCCCTATTTTGTAGTTATTCCAACCAGAGGAGAGAAAGATGAAGCTCGAAACAATTAGAAATCACCCATAGAAGGAAAAAGTTTTCGAAATCAAGGGCTCCAGCTGCCAACCATCCCATGGTATGGCATCCCTATGGAAGACAAGACATGCTAAAAACCATGAGAGACAACCTTAAGACACCTTCACTCAATCCCCATCGCCTTCTGCTTTGTTTCACATCTCTTCTTTGTAGAGGAAAGACTACTCAGCGTCAAAGGTGAAGATTGAAAGGAAAATGTTTATGTAAAGATAGAAAACGTAAAAACAAAAAGCAGGTAAATGAAAATAAAGATAGGAATTGTAAATGACAGGAATAGAAAAGTTGTTCTAAAAAGAAGTGTAAAATAAAGAAAAAGAAATTTGTATACTTGCTCCATATGGGTACACTACTCAAACTACGAGTAAAAGTGTTAACAAGGAATATGCAAGTATACGTGGACTCAAGGCTTCGGAACTTATAACCACACACTCCAAGTGGAGTGGTTCGGTTATCTTAAGGATGCACTTTCATGGAATGCATTGAGAAAACATAATATGAATATTTTATAGTAAGATATTTAAGACTATATGTGGGGTCGTTTCAAGTCAGATTCCCCAAGACTATGCATATGAGATGGATAATATGTTGTTAACTATATCCTAATAGTCTAAATAGTTGAGGATTTTTATAGAAAAACATAAGGCCCAAAATATCAAATTCGGTGAATATTTCGATGTACCTAAAAACCGAGATATATCAGATATATCGGATATATCGGATATATCTATTTTTTTGTTAACCAGTCAAAATTTTTTGTATGTCGATATATCAAAAATATCATCGATTATATTAGAAATATCATCAATATATCAGTCAAAGTCAACATTATCGGTAAATTTAACAATTTATATCGGATATATCGTATATATCGGTTGATATATATTGTTATATCGGAAATTGCAAAATATATCGAAAAAAAACATATTCAATATTCGGTTGAGATATATCGGATATTTCCATCTCTGTGTACCTAAAAAATGAGATATATCGGCGATATTTTGGGCCTTGGAAAAACATATGAAAGCATTTACCCCCAAACAGAATGAAATGATGCATTTTGAGTGTAAGATACAAAATGATAAAAAAAAAGTTTATGTAACACATCTTGGAATTTATGCAATAACCCATCATTGAATTGTCCAAGAGAGTGTGAGTGTGGTAATAGTCGTTCTTCATGGGGCTTAGATGATGCGACATATGGCAAACTGGATTTTTTGACCACTTGAATAAAGGGATTATCGTATGCTCTCAAGAACTCATATTCCACTTTATATTCTATTTCCTATTTTTCTGGCACTTCAATCAATGCGGGGCTCTTCTCAGCTGGAATGATAGTCTCGGGAGTTTGTATGTTGGGCAAAGTCTCTTTACTGGGAAGGTTTAGAAAATTATGGAGGATTTCAAACACAATTGGCTTAAGTGCAAGCTCGAGGTTTCTTTGAAAAGGTTTAGTGGTGCAGTCCTTAGAATTTGGTGGATTTTTTATGAATAGAGATTGGCTTTCGAGAGGTGTTAACTCGGGGGAATGATGGTCGAGTGGTGGTTCTTCATATAATCTCGAGGACTCAAAGAATTCTTCATCTAGCTCTGGCATTTCCACAAATTTGTGGTTCATATATGCAATATTAAGGATGTCACAAATTTGTTCCATCAATAAGTCTTTAACGGCCAAACTAAAATTAGAACCACTTTACACAATATAATTTATATCCTCTTCTCTAGGCACTTGAATTTCTTTGTCCTCTTTGTCATTGTCCAAGTGTGCCGAGTCATTCTCCAACACAGTTTCTAGAGTTTCTTTTGTTGAAGTGTTCTCATACATATAGTTATCATCATAGAATATGGAATTCACATGATAGTCAGGTGAACGATGATGTGGTTTTAATTGGTCATAAATATCAGGATGAGCTTTAGCAATTGGCTCTATTATAGCAACACCTTGTTCCTCTTTTTGGTTGGGTTCTAGACTGGTGGGAAGAATATTAGTCTCAGAGGTGGTAACAATTAAAATAGATTGGAGAGAACAGAAGGTCTTTGCTATTTGTTGTATTTGAATTGTTTGCTCGACCATTGCTTGGTAAAGTTAGTCTCTGATAGATGGTGGAGTTGAATATGAATTTGAAATGGATGGTGATGTAAATGGTAATGGACTATTAGTGAACCCATATTCTGACTGACCAGGTGGATATATGAATGATGGTTGACTATTTGTGGTGGAATTCCATGAATTGTCTGCATGATTAGAAAACTCTTGCATGTATTGGGTACTAGGGAAATTTGAAATTTGAGGTTCGTAATTGTAAGAATAGTCCATAAGAGGCTCGAACTCGGTATATGATGTGCATTGAGACGCCCAATGATATATACTACCACAACAAGAACAAGGTTCTGGGTTTGCATTATAATTCCATGACGGTTGCGATACATATTGATAAGACATGAATGCTCAAATAAGAATGATGCACAATCTCTAGAAATTCATTTGTGACCTTGAAGTTTTTGAAAAGTTTGCATGCAATGTCTATAGATTGGAAACTATGCCCTCTTTGAATTTAACAGTGGGCGCGAAACTGGGTTTTGGGAACTACATGCATCAAGGGAGAAGATTGCTACTTCACCAGATGGTGTGCCACAGAGAATCTCACGTACCCACGGTATTTCTGAGGGAGGGGAGTGAGGAAGGTGGTTGGTCCACTGGAATCTGGTAGTTTACTACTCTCTTTGTTCGTGCTAAATGTTTGTTCTACTGGACGTGACTAAATTGGCTCTGCTTGATTGATTTTATCTTTTTAATTTGGTCTATGCAACAAACATTTCACACAATGTCCATTCTAAAGTGGGGCTTAATCCCACTTTTTGTTCTTTTAGGGCTCAGGTTTAGCCTTAGCGTTAATGTAAAGATGAGACTAAAATATAAATCACACAATCATCTAAGCATGCTTAGTAACACACAAGTATCCTCTTACACTTTGTAGCGAGGAGGTTTAGAAATTACCGCCCAAGGTGTGCGTACACGACCTTTGGGGTGAAGGCGACATGGTGGGGTTGACGAAGTGTTTGGTGTCTTAGCGTGTCAACCCACCATTCGAGCTTTTCCTTACGGTTACAAGTTTAATCAAACTAAGACCCACAAGTCGGGTCAAAATGTTAGCAAAGCCAATAAATTACAATTGATTGCCTTCGTGGGCCTAAAACAAATTTGCCTTTGTGGGCTTAAACTATGAAAGTGGTAAACACAAAAATTAACTACATTTAATTTAATTAACTATTCACTAATTAAACAAATACGTAAAAGTTTGGAAAGTGTTCGTCAAAGATTGGAACTTCAACCCCCAAGTTAGGTTGTGTGCGCGCGTGGTACTACTCTTTCGTGCCTCGCACATCCAACCGGTCCAAGTTAGTGAATCCCCAACTCTTGGTAACTAAACTTAAACCAAAATACTAAACTTCCAAAACTTAGACTATTTTGTATTTATCCATTTTTTTTTTTTTTTTTTTTTTTTTTTTAGTTTTGACTTAACTATATGATATTATCTTAATCTAATCATGCATAACAACAATTAATGAAAACTAAAACCTAAACATGTTACTAAACCAATTCTAATATTTAACCTTGCTGATGGATTATTAACTCATTTTAATTAATAAAAACTTTTAATTTTTAAATTGTTTTTTAATTGAATTTTTTATTTTTGAAAACTCAAAAACTTGTAAATCTATCTACTTTTTATTTACTAACAGTTAAATTAAAAAGACCTAGGGGAATCAAAGTGGACTTACATATGAAGATTCCGAGCTAACGGAATATTTATTTGACAAAACGGAGGCGCGGCGCGGGTAAACGAGGTGCGGTCACGTGTCATTTGCGGGTGCGAGGAAATGGTTCGGGGGTGCGTGTTGTACACGGACGCGGGGAAACGGTTCGCAGGTGCGTTTCGCGGGGGCGTGTGTGACAGGTGCGGTGCGGGTTCTTTTTCTCCGTTTGTGCTCTGTTTTCTACAGCAAGTTCCGGTGATTCGTTTGGTGCTACTGTCGGGCTCCGTTTGCACAGAAATGTATTGGAAACATACAAAAACGAAACATCAGTAACGAAATTTTTTTAAAAATTTTTTTTTTTTTTGAAATGAAGATTGAGAAGAAGGGTTCAATGAGTGTTTTATTTTTCTCCATCTTCCTCTTCCCATTTGAATCCATGACAGCGACGCCATTTGAAGAGGATTGAATAGTGGTGGTAAGGGTTGTGTTGTTCATCTTAGATTCTTATGGTGGGAGGAATGGTTTTGATGGATTGAAACTACTCTCTTTACTATTTTCTAATCTTTCTTCTTGTTTTTAAGTTCTAATGGTGGAAACACTAGTTCTTATATTAACTTGTTGAAATATTAAACACGTCAATAGAGAAGCATGGATGAAATTGGTTTTGGTGATTATGCTCACAAAGTTATACTCATTTGAACTTGTCAAATGAGTATGACTTGTATTTGTAGGAATCAAGCAATATGAAATAAGTAGAGAACTTGTATCTAAGAGATGATGAAAACTTGTATTGAAAAGACTAAAGACTTGTATTGAAAAGACTAAGACTTGTATTGAAAACACTAAAGCTTGAAGAACATGAAAATGGAAAATAAGTAAATAACAATTTAAATTAAAATATTTAATCTACTCCTAATGACCAAAGACTAGCTCTAGAGTTACTCTACTCCTAACAAACCAAAATGGTTTGGACCCTAAAATATTGGATGGTTAATTCTCTATATCTCTTTGGTTTATATATGACACCATTTACAATTATGGCCTTCATTCTAGAAACAATCTTATTGGCTTTTGACCTAAGCCCATATAATAGAAGTCTTGATTTTGGCTTTAGGTTCCTGAGTCCGTAGCTTTTCGCCTTGAGTCCTTGAGTTTTTGACTTTAGACTTTGACTTTCCAGCACTTTTGCTCCTAAGATGGAATCTTCCCAAGCAGTGTAAATAGCCATCCTTTTTGTGCTAAAATGCACGTATTAGGAATATGCGTCCTAAATGGTATGTATCCTGCAAACTGTAGCAAAAGCTACGAGTTGTCTATTCATTAAGCATAATAAGGGCATATTTGAAGCATTGTAAAGGTAATAAAATGTACATTTGGGGGCTGGTCACTGCCCCTATGATTTCGGAGTCTTATGCAGACAAAGCTCGAGGTAGAATGAAACAAACTGTTGATGTTTCAACTTCACCTTTACCAACGCGAAAAGGAGACAATCCAGCAATCACAATTTCTCGAGCTTCGGTTGAGAGTGGAATAGAAGCCTGCAAGTATGCCTTAATTGCTAGAATGGATGCTAAAACTCTTAATTTAGACACCACCAGATCGATAGTCAACACTAAGTGGGGTCTAACCGCATCAGTTAAGCTATCGCCTTTGGGGAAAGGATACATTTTATTTCGGTTCACTAATGAGACAGATTTCAACAAGATTTTCTTTGGTGGTCCATGGTATATACAAGGACAAATGGTTAGATTCATCAGATGGACACCTAATTTCAACATTGAAACTAGCCTCACAAACAAACTTCTGGGTTTGTATGGGTCAAATTCCCAGGGCTACCGTTTGAATACTGGGAAGTTGACATCTTGATGAGTATGGGAAGAGGTTTGGGATGCCCAATTCGAGTGGATATGAATTCATTAGAAAGAACAAATGGATACTATGTTAGTGTTCTAGTTGAAATAGACCTAACGAATCCACTTCCTAATAAAATATCTGTCTAGGTGCCTAAGCTTGGGGTTGAGTTCTGGCAGGACATACAATATGGCTCACTTCCAAAGTTTTGCAACCGTTGTCCGATTGTTGGACATATTGTCTTTGAGTGTAGACAGGTTAACAAGGATAAGGAAGCATCTACACAAAACAACACGGTAGAAATACCACAGACAAATAATAGAGGGAAGGAACCAATGGAACAGGCAATATCGACAAATGGCAGGAGATTGTCCAAGAGCCAAAAGAGGAGACTAAAAAGAAGGAACCAAGACAAAGAATGGAGACCCAGAGTTGAGCAAGTTAGACCAGCAGAGGAAGCAGAGCCAAGTAACGCACACGCTCAAGAGTGTACTAATAATGGCCCAACTGAGCAAAATGTGAATTAACACCAATGGTAGACCCTACTGAACCAACAGATGAGCTTGAAGAGACACAAGCGATTGTCATTATATGAATGATAGTATTGAGCCTCTAAACTCGAGGATGCAAAAAGAGGATTTCATAAGGTTTGGCATGGAAGCAAGTAGATTTCATTTGTTGACAGATATACCTGAAACAGGTGAGGTTTTAGATTGCAAGACATCAGATAGAGAAGTTGAACATTTCCATGATTGTGTCAGGAATATTAATATAATTGAATCTGAACCCAGTACTACAGAACCTGTGAGATCAGGTATGGTGACTAGATCTGGCAAGCACTGTGGAGGGGAAAATAGTATGAACCCAAGCAAGCAGAAAAACTCTTCAGCAAAGAGTCAAAACAGTGGCAAGAAGGCAAGGGGCAGACCAAGAGGCTCCAAACACAAAAATCACCGATGATTACATCCATGGGTTTCTGGAATGTCAGAGATGTGAATGAAATAGAAAAGGCAAGGGAAATAAACAAGTTGCGAGTGGACAAGAAACTCAGTGTGTTTTGTCTACTTGAAACTAAAGTTAGGGAAAATAAGTATGATCTCATTAGGAACATCTATTGTCCTTTATGGGAGCATACAAAAAACTATGGCAAGGATCCTTCAGGTCGTATATGGGTTTGCTGGGACCCTTATAAGATTGATGTAAGTAAGATGAAAGAATCCGATCAATTCATTCACTGTAAAGTCAGATTCAAGCCAACCAATGAAGAATTTCTCTTAAAAGTAGTATATGCTAGAAATGTTAAAACTCTCAGGTTGAACTTATGGAGAGACATACTGGACATACAAGGCTTTGTCATCCTTCCTTGGTGTGTAGTTGGTGACTTCAACAACATTACCAAGGCTGAAGAGAGAGTTGAGAGGAGTCCTATGCATCCACGTGAAGCAGAAGAGTTTGTAGACTGCTTACAACAATTTGGCCTATCAGACTTGAGTTACAATGGGTTCTTCTACACTTGGAACAACAAAGTAGAGGGTAAAGGCAGAATCATAACGAAAATAGATAGATGCTTAGTAAATAGTGCATGGAATGCGGAGTATCCAACTCCTAAAGCAGAATTTTTACCGCATGGGGTATCAGATCACTCTCCAATTCTTCTTTACTGGACGGATATGGATAGCAAAGCTACACCTTTCAAATTTAAAAACTTTTGGTTAGAACAGAAGGAATTCCAGACATCCTTCAAGAAGTCTGGAAGGCGAGAATTCTTTCCAACCCTATGTATGCCCTAATGCAAAAGTTAAAGCTTCTCAAAGAAAGAATAAAGCCGTGGGCAATGAGAAATTTCTTAGACATACATGGCCGAGTGCAGCAGGTGAGAAAGATTTTGTAAGATACGCAAATGCAGATACAAGCAAATCCCATGGATCTTTTCTTTGGGCAAAAGGAAAAGGATGCTCTACAGAACTACAGTGAGTTGGCTAGAATCGAGATCTCCAAAATTAGAAGCAAATAGGACAGTGAATGGATGCTGGAAGGAGACAAATGTACTGCATTTTTCTTTAAAGCCCTGGAAGAAAAGAAAGCCAAGAGTGGAATCTGAAATCTTCAGAACTCACAAGCGGTTAATCTCACCGGACAAGTTGAGGTCATTAAAACAATCATAGAGTATTACACTGACCTACTTGGTTCGGATGCTGGGGAGATCAGTGGGGAGAATTTCTACAATCAGCTACAAGTTAAAAACTTCATCCCTGAATAGATGCAGGATATTCTGAATGTTGAAGTCACAGCAGAGGAGGTCAAGTTTGCTCTTTTAAACATGAAAGAAAACAAATCTCCTAGCCCGGATGGGTTCACTCCCCTATTTTTCAAGAGTTGTTGGTCTACAGTCGGGCATGACTTTACATTTGCTATTCTTAATGTTTTTAAATTCTGTAAATTTCCTATAGGTGTCAATTCCACATTTCTATGCCTCATCCCTAAAGTTACCAATCCTTCAAGGGTTGAGGACTTTAGACCCATAGCATTATGTAACACTATATATAAATGCATCTCTAAAGTTATCTCAAACAGAATTCTTTTAGTAATTAATGATCTAGTGCAGAATAATCAGTCTGCTTTCATCCCTGATAGATCTATTCAAGACAACATACTCCTATCTCATGAGCTTATTAGAGGGTATGAAAGGAAGAATGGTACTCCCAGATGCACCATAAAATTGGATTAGGAAGGCATATGGTATGATCAGCTGGGGTTCCATTAAGGCCATGCTCAAGAAATTTCAGTTTCCTACCATTATGAGTAATTGGATAGAAATGGGCATCTCAACTCTAACATATTCAGTTATGATAAATGGAGCACTAGAAGGCTATTTCTCAGGAGGGAGAGGAGTGAGACAAGGGGATCCCTTATCCCCGTACCTTTTTATACTAGCCATGGAGACTCTCAGTTGTGTTCTTAAACAAAAGCTCTCGAATAAATCCATCCTTTATCATTCAAAGTGTAAGAAGGTACAACTCTCCCATCTAGCTTTTGCAGATCATGTCCTCATGTTTTGCATAGGAGAAGCAGGGTTTGTGCAAGCTATCAAGGAATGTCTTGATGAATTTGGAAGTGCTACTGGGTTACAAATTAACAAGCATAAGACAACTCTACTAGTTGGAAGTCTAAATGATCAAGATGCGAGAGGTCTGGCACCTATACTGGGAATAGAAATGATCAAACACCAGTGAGATATCTGGGACTTCCACTCATCTTTACAAGGCTCGGTATCAGGGAATGTCAACCTTTAGTGGAGAAGGTGTCACAGCCCAAATTTCTAAACAATTAAAAATGAATATTTGAAATATAAATATATCAAACATCACTCGATTCAATTGTCTAAAAACTCAGGCTATGACGGGGTGGATACAATACCTGTCAAAACCTAAAACCCACATCATAAAGAATCTTAACAACAAAAATAATCTCCAAAAATTCTCTTTATTACTTTATAAAAAGTCTATCTTCCGTCCCAATAAAACATCAAACCACTCTAAGAATAACAGGTCTTCAACATCGTATTTTCATGTCATATGAAAAGAAAACTACGTTATTACATACTTTCAAAAGATCATACCTAAAAGAAAACTAACGGACTGCTCCAGGCAAGAATCCCAAATCACACGCTGCGGTTCCACTGCCTTCCACCTATGTTCCCAAGAACACACCCACGTTGCCAAAACAAAGAAAACATGGGTCAGCAAAATTGAATTTGCTGGTATGAGTAGACTAACCACATATAAACATTATCATACTTTAATTATCCAAACAATCACTTTATATTTTCCCATAACTTAATCATTCTCAGCTTGGAAGGCGTGTAGTTAGTCATTTCAACCGGCATAGTTTCTTCCCAAGCAAAACTTCCATTATATTAACTCATTCAAATCACTCGTTTTAATATCTAAATCATTGCATTAAAACTTACCGATATCCACTGCTGTATAAGGGTAGGACCGCGTCCCTGCACAAAAATATTATTAAGTCCTACCCTCCTGCAAAAGAAAGTTAGCAATTTTATATAATATGTGTAGATATCCTATAGGTATTCCAATGCAAGCCCAAATACACTCGCAATAATCAAATCAATTTCTCTTATAAAATAATCAATTTCTTTTCTTATACACTCACCATTTAGTGCCTATATACCTTAGGTCATTCCGTCACATTCAAGGAATACCCAACCCTACATTCCGTACACTCAAGGAATACAACTAACCCACAAGGCGAATACCTTAGTTCCTCTCTAGGGCAGTCTAAAGAATCTGGTCATTCATGGCACATGCAATGAATATCCGGGTCATTCATGGCACATTCAATGAATACCCATAGATAACGCTAACGGGCCATTTATGACACATTCAATAAATGCCCACCTAACCTATGACATCAAGCAAATCATAAAACTCAATTCAAAACTTGAGGCGTGGAGAGTTCTAAAAGAGTGCGGTAAATTTGTTTACGCATTGAAATTTATTACATATATTATTTAGAGAACAAAGGAGTATCTTGATTCATGTATTTTTTTGGTTACGCGTTATTAATTAGATTGATGTCTAAGTGTCATAATGTCGTATATAAAACTGAAATATCACATAGTATTTAATGCACGTACACACGTATATATAAAGGGTCTTAGCCTAAAGCCAAGCATGCTAATAGCCCTAGACCTATCTTAATATCCTAAATCATAATCCGAGTTAAAAGGTCAAATTGGGTCAACTGGTCAAAGTCAACCCTGGTCAACAGTCAACTCTGGTCAAAGTCAACACGTCATTGTCAAAGTAAAACTGTCGTTTCCATATTCGACAGGTTCAGGGTCATAGCCATGGTTCATGGCTAAGGTCAAAATGCATGGCTCATGGGCTCATGACTAAGGTAGTGGTTCGGACCCAACTGGCCAAGCCCAAACCTTAGAACCCGAAAGTCTGAACATTTAAAGACCCAAAAAGATCTATTTTAAGTCCTAAGGACTGGCCCCAAGCAATATTAGAAACTGGCCCAAAAACTAATTGGAGAAGGCCCAAACAAAACTTAATCTAAAAGAGCCCCAAACAAAACACCCTAAGGCCCAAAGAACCAAACTTTTCGGCCCAAGGCCCAATGAGAACAATCTAAGTTCCGCCCAAAGACTTAAAAAGAAAATGGACCAAACCAACTAAAATAGAATCCGCCCATCCAAACAAATAAAAAGTTGGCCCAAACAAAACAACCAAGGCTTTGGCCCAGCCCGGTCGGTCAACCATCATCTTCCCTAGCTACCACCACCAAAGACCACCAAATTTTCGGCCACCACTCTCCTCTCCATCATATCGGTTTTACTCCCCATAAGAAACCCAACAACATTAACAAAGGCAACAACCTCAAATGCTTAAATCTCCACTTCACCAAAACTAGATCCGGGAGAATTTTCGGCCTCCATTAAAGCTTGTTCCAAGCTCCAATTGACCCCACCCAATCCAACATCAACCCAACTACCACCATTCATCAAACCCCAAAACAACAATACCAAATTAAACAGTTCAAACACGAAAATCACAAATCAAAACTAACCCTCAGTATCACAGTAATGGCGTTCGGCGCCATTAAAGCCTTCTCAAGCTCCAACAGCACACTCTAATCTCCATCTCGACGTCCTCACACACTCAAACATAAACCCAATCATCCACAATCAATACCACAAGAGGAATTTAAAACACCCCAAAAGTATAAACTGTACAGGACGATTTCTGCTTGACGATTTCTGTCTACTGGGCTTGCGCCACCATTAATGCTCCTCGAAGCTTCGACAGTTTAACTAAAATAGCCACCCCCACAGTATTATAGTTCGACAGTTTAATTACAAATCCGAAATCAACAAAGTTTAATAATACAAATGGCACGAAGTCCAATACAACAGGATAATGAGCAGTATATATAAAAACAGAAACCTATACACCGATATACGAAAACTATAACTTTCGGTGAAATAGCAAAAATAGCTACTCACCTTTAGCGCGCTCCGACTATCAGCCAGCTACCAGGAAAAATCTTCCTTTTTCGGGTTGTCGGTAAAACTTCTCCCCTTTTCTATAAAACTCTCGCGGTGTTTTGACCAACCCTATTCTATTTTTACGTTGCATTTCAAAACAAAACCCCGAAATAGGGAAGAAGGTTTATCCCATAAACCCACGTCTCCTATTTCCACTAACACTTATCCTATTTTATTTTATCTATTATCTATTATTATTATCTTTTTATTATTATTATTATTAGGAAAATAAAAGAATTAAAACACGGGGTGTTATAGAAGGTGACGACTAAAATCACCAACTGGAAATCTAAGCTTCTCTCACATGCCAGAAGATTACAGTTAATACATTCAGTTCTTTTTATCATTCCACACATATTGGGCTCAAAATTTCATATTACCTAAGACTGTGCTCGAGCAAGTGGAAAGAATATGTGCTCAATTCTTATGGACTGGTACAACTTCACAGAGAGGATATCACCAGGCAAGCTGGAATTCCATTTGTCAACCAGAGGAAGGAGGGTTGGGAGTAATGAATGTGCATAGATGGAATATGAATGCATATTGTGGGTTGATATTCAAATTGGTCACAAGAGAAGATACAATATGGGTTGATTGGACCTAGCAACAACACATTAAGGCAAACTATTTCTGGTCTATGAAAGGTGCTGAGAGACTGTTCCTGGACTTGGAGGAGTATCCTGAATACCAGAAAAACAACAAAAGAGCTCATAAGATACACCATTGCGAATGGAGAGGATACCCTTTATGACATAACATCTGGTGCTCGAAATCGCCTTTGATTGAGGACGCAGAAGCTTGGGCAGAGTGGACATTTCCTATGGATACAAAGGTGCAAGCACTCATCACAAATGGCGCCTGGAATGAGGAAGTAATCAACTTGCAGTCACAATCACTTAAGGAAACTATTCTGACAGTGGACATCAATAGAAATCTGGCTAAGGACAAGATTGTTTGGACTCCACATCAAAGTGGTCATTTCACATCTCATAGTGCATATGGAGCCTTATCACTGAAAAGAGAGAAGAAAAGATAACATAATCTAGTTTAGGGTAAATGGGTATTGCCACGCCATTCTTTCACCACCTGGCAATTATTCTAAAATAGAATCCCAACACAAGATAGATTAGTTCAGAGGAAAATTTAGAGTTCTTCAAAATGTTGTCTATGCAACCACAACAGGAAATTCTAAGAACATTTGTTTTTTGAATGTCCTTATTCAAAAGAAGTGATTACAAGATTGAAACAGCAGTTGGGAATCTCCACAGATACAAGAACAACAAACAGGGAATGGACAATGATCCTAAGACTCTGTAGAGATGAAGCAATGGGAGAAGTGTATAAGATCTCCATATGTGCAACTGTTGACAGCCTCTGGAAGGAAAGAAATGCACGCAAATTTCATAACACGTTCAAAACAGCGAAGCCCATCTCTGATAAGCTGGAACGAGAGGTAAGGAATTATCTACAAGTTCTCAAGCCTGAAATCAAATAATGTAACTTAGCCAGGAACTTATTTCACCGACTCAGAATTGATACACAATTCATGACATCACGAGTTACAGAGTGTTGATGGACCCCGCCTCAAGGTGATTGAATAAAAGCCAACTCTGATGGTGCATACACTGAGTGCCAAGGGACCAAGTCATGGTGGAGTGATGCGAGACATCAAAGGTAGGGTCGTAGCTGCTTTCACGAGAAATGGAGGAATGAAATCGGTGATATTCCAGGAACTCAAAACCATTGATATCTACTTACAAAGATGTTTAACAGAAGGTTATCAAGAAGTGGAGGCTGAGTCCGACTCTTTAAGGACAGTCAACACAATCAACAAAGGGGAAAAACCACCATGGTACTGCTGGGACGTCATTGAAGCAATTGACAGGAAGAAACAACAGTTTAGATACATTTCATTCTCACATATATTTAGAGAAGTAAATAGAGTTGCAGACTATTTAGCTTCTTTAGGCCAGGATAGTAGTAATTTTGAACTACATTTTGTCCCTCGATTAGATCATATGCTTCAAAGCATTGTAAATGATGATGCTAGTGGACAAATGTATGTAAAGAATAGTTAACTTAATACAGGTAGGGGTCTGCCAAACCCCAGCTTAATCTTAAAAAAAAAAAAAAAAAAAAAAAAAAAATCGTTATCAATATCAATAATTAGGACTTGCGGCGCAGTTTGTTGCACATTTGTCCTAATTATTTGTAAAATTCGTTATCAGTATCAACAAATTTCCACTTAAAAAAAAATACATAGTAACTTGATCTATGAAAATTTAAATTTGGAAGAGTGTGTTTACAAGTCTGCAAACAAATAAGAAACTATGCATGATAAATTGTTTTCACATAGCATTTCTTTGAAATTAACCAATCTCACATCTGATAGAACGAACTCATGTAATTTTTATACGACCTGTTAAAATGTATTTTTACGCAGTAGATTACTACAACTGAAATCTGACAGAACTAATCTATATAAATTTAAATTTACACAGTAATTTGACCTATGAAAAGTTAAATTTTCATAGAGAAAACAAATTAAATCGATCATATCCTATGCAAAATTATTTTTACACAGTATATTTCTGAAACATAACAAATATAAGAATGCAAAGTAAAAACTACTACAAAAATATAAAATGCATACTAAAACTACTACACACACAAACATAAAAATGCATAATAAATCCAAACTTGAATTTGCAAAACTATAAAAACTATAAAATACAAAGTAAAATCACTAAACAAATGTAAATTTATATTTACAAACTAACTCGCATATGAAAATTCATTTTTTCATACAAATTTCTAAAAATATGATTAAAGGTTGAAGATTTTCACCAAATTTGGTTTGTTCGCCATAGTTTTTGGAGTAGCCATCTTCTCAATTTCATCTCAATCTCTTCTATAACTTGAAGGTTTGATTTTTTTTTTGTTTGGATTTTTAGCTTTTTCAAAATTGTTGAGTTCTTCCTTTTCTCTTTTTGTTGCTTTAATTTCATCTTTTTTGTTGATGATTCATCCACTTTATTCTCCTTGTACTATGTGAATTTAGATTTGCAGGAGAAGATATTTTAGATATAAAAAGCTAGAGAAAAGGAAGAGAGAAAATAGAAGGATTCACGGGTTCACGGGTTTGTTAAGTGGGGGTATTTTTGTGACTTTCCTTTTTCTAAAAAGTAAGGAGGTTTTGTGAGTTGTTACGATTTGATGGGGTTTTAATGGACTGGATTTTTAACTAAGGAGATTAAACTCAAATTCTGAAAAATGACGTAGCGGAAGCGATATAAATTGTTCATTGAAACATAAAAGAAATAAATGGAAACATAAGTTTATTGATAATATTGAAGAGTTGATTACAATTTTCGTCTATGAAACTCTTTATATAGAGAACTTCATCAAATCATCTTAGAAATTTACTAAAACACTAAGAAATACTTTCCTAATCTATCTATATCATAATAGTAACCTTCTAAGACTACTAGAACTCATAAATTAGACTTCTAGACACTTCTAAATTAGCCTTAAATAATAAAAACGAAAATAATTTGTTTTTAGTAAATTTGAATTTACTAAAAACAATTAGACAATAACCATATGCTCTATGTTCTATATAAAAAAAATGTGTAAGTCTCTTAGCTACACACAATTTGTAGGGCTGGTTAGTAAGTTGAGTAGCTTGCGAGCCATTTCCGTTAGGCTTTTTTTTTTGGGCTCGGGTAGAACTCACTCATTCAATAATATGGGTCAAATTTAAGCACATTTTAAAGTGTGAAAAACTTGCGAGATACTCGTATTTTAGATAGTTGTGTTAATATTTAGGATAATTGTCGTAATAGTGTATTGGATTGTATAATATAATCACATATTGATTGTGATGCACATTACAATAGTTGTTGGGGATGGTTATATGAACGCCACCTTATAGTGACTCCAAAGTTACTCCACTGACCACTCGTAAAAATGAACTTACAAAATAAATTGAGAACTAATTTTTTGTGGATGTATGCATCTCATGATGGAGAACACCCCCACCAAAAATCAGCTCGATTGAATATGTCTAACCTTGTCAAAAGTTGTATCGAAATTAAAAAAATCTGGACCGTTGAATAATTTCATAACTCTCTAAATGATTTTTTATGAGATTGTACATCTTCAAATAAGCTAATTTGTTGTGAGGATGATTTCAATTGTGTGGAGAATATCTCCACCAAAAATCAGATTCTAATTCATTGAGTTAAGTGGTGAAGTTCATTCGGAGTTTGTTTTAGTAGAGTTCATATAACCATCCCCATAGTTGTTATATCTTTACTACGTTAAAAATCCCACTCCCACTCCCATTTACAATATTACAATAGCACTTTATTATTTTTTATGTGTGACTCTTGGTCACTTTTTTTCCCAGTTTTACCTTTATCATTTGCGTACATTTGACGACTTTGCACTTGTTTTATGCTTACAAAAAACGTCTATACCCCTTCCATTCATTTCAATTGCAAACTATCGGATCCGATACAAATTTGAACTAGTGTTTTATTCCACCCAATTGGATCCTTCATTTCAATCTTCCTCCTTTACTTTGTATTTTTTGTTAAGTTATGTTTTGGGTTTCTATTGTTCTGTTTAATGTAGTTTGTTTTATAAAGTTTGAAGGTGTTAAAACACTAATAATTTGTGTAGTGAATAGATTGTTTTATTTGTTTTCATTTTGTGTTTTGGTTGGAAAACTCTATAACAAGATTTATAGATATGAAGAAGACTAGCTTACAATACAAAAATGAAGAAGAAGGGGACTAATATGTCTATCTTTGTAACATGGGCTTTTAATATTTGGAGCCTGATCAGGCCCCAAATGTGTGTTTTATTACCCTTACAATGCTTCAAATATATCCTTTTTATGCTTCATAAACAGACAACTCATAGCTTTTACTGCCATTTGTAGATTACAGGCTTTTTCTTACTTCTTATTGTAAAAAAAGCATTTTAGCGCCAAAAGGAGCTCTATTAACGCTTGTTATGAAGACTCTAGCTTACAGGAGAGAATGTTTAAAAGTCAAAGTCAACGGTCAGCGATTAAGGACCCAAACCCATAAGACTAAAGCTTGTGGCCTCAACTCAAAAGTAGTCTTGTATATAACCAAGCTTGCTCATGAAGAAACCCAAACGCAAAAGTAAAAAGCATAAAACATAAAGGAAAAAATAACTCATGAGGTGGCTTGAATCTAGAGAAAACATAAAGCAACCTCATGATGAGGTGGCTTAAATCCAATAGTGAGGGGCAAATCTGTAACTTGGAAAAATGTGTAATATATAAGCCAAAAAGTAAGAGGAGAAAGAGCACCTAGACTTAATCTATGGTCATGTAAGAGTAGTGTAGATTTTAATTTCAAGTCCTTTACATTTTCAAGTTTTTATTGCTTTATTTACTTTTGTTCTTCAATACAAGTTTGTTATTCAAGTTTTTATCCTAGTTTGTTATTCAGTACAAGTTTTCAATTCAAGATTGTTATTTAAGTTTCAACTCAAGTTTGTTCTTCAATACAAGTTTTCAATCCAAAGTTGTTAGTCAAGTTTTCAATCCAAGTTTGTTATTCAAGTCCTTGTTTTTGCAATCTCTACTCAATGTTTTCCCATTAAACCAAGTTCTTTACATTGCTTTTAATACAAGCCCTTCATTCTTTCAAACAAACAAGTTATGAACTTTAATAATTTCTACCTCCTCCCCTTCATAAACTCCCATCAATCCATCTCCAAAAATCTATGGTGAACCTCAAACTTAAACTCCCCTATATTTCTACATCAACAGAGCCAACTAGATTACTCACGTGCTTCGCATGTGCATACAACTAGTATTGATTAATTGTTTATATTGGAATGTAGTCACATTTTTAATATTTGTACTTCATTGGATTGACTTTGCATGTTCTTTAAGGCTTTAAGCTCACCTATTTTTGTGCTCCAATTTGAGCTTATACACAAAAGGAAAACCAAGTCAAATCAAGCTCTGGAACCAACTTTGAACTTATAGTTCTAAACAATCCGAACCTAGGCTCGCTAGCTTATATTCTATTTTCCCCCATTAAGGCAGGATTCAAACATAGGTCTTTGGGACCAACCTTTCTAACTCTTGACCAGTATGTCACTTAACACCTTGGAATGATTCACTATTCAGATCATTGTTCAATCCTAAAGTGCTCCGTTGTCATTTTTTTTTTTTTTTTACTACTATTTCAGTATTTCCTACATTCCATAATTTGTTTTTTCAATTATTGACTCTTTAGAGTATTCGTGATCGACACGCATAGTTAGGATGGACTAGTCACTATTAACTATTGTATGAAGCCCAATAATGTTTTTAGTTAATCTACCTCTTTGATTGGGACAATCCAAACATTCCATTTTAACACAAGGAAACAAATTAGTATGTGGGGATTTTTGTGTGTGGGTCCAATAGTGTATTGTCATGTGTCTACACATATTAACTATAGTTAGTGAGAGATTTAGTTTTAATAAGAAACTAAAGAAGGTGAGTTTTATTTGCAAGATTTTAGGGATATATTCAAACAAAAAAGGAAACACAAACAAATGTGAAACAAAAAGAGTACGTGAGATTTAGTATTCTTCTTTTTTATTGGCGCCTTATTTTCCTTCATTCTCTGTCATCGTTTTCATCAATATTCTCGACTCAGTAAGAAAAATAAATCTCACTCTTAATTTTTTTTTGCTTGGTGGTTCACTCAGCTCCTTTTACAATGCGATGTACTCACAGCATTTAGACAAGCGTGATTTTGTTCAAGCAACAAGAATCACATCCCACAATTTTGGACATAATAGTCATTATGTTTAGTGCATTCTTTAATAATGGAACAATTACTTCGTTTGTTTGTCATTTCATTTTTTTTTTTTTTTAGTTTGTTTGGGTACTGAAGTTTCATTGTCTCATTGACCACTAAATTAACTTTTTAATGGAAGTTATTTTTTTCTTATGGATGTGATTTTTTTTTTCTAGTATATACAATATTTTGTTAGAGGCTAGATTTTGCTAGGAAAAATAATAAAAGGAGGTGGGGAAATAAGGTGCGGGAAGAGGGAAAAAAACCTCACGTACTCATTTTATTTCCCATTTATTTTTGTTAAATTTTTAGTTTGCATCTCTCACTAAAATTTTGGACCTTTGGAAAGTAGTTGTGAGGGAGTAATATTCTCTTCTATGAATATTAAGCGTGTTCATAAGCAGAAATTCTACCCCTAAGATCGTTTCATATTCAGCTCGCTTCATGTAGGTGGTCTACTTCAGCTCGCTCCAAGATATCTCAGGTCTAATAGACGACCTCAAGCAGAACGCTTCATCTGATGACACCATCCTTTATCCATATGCAATCATTACCAGAGCCATACCTGTACTTCCAATCACCGTGATATACAAACTACTACAACCACTCCCAATCATCACATAATTCCTACCAAAACCAACCTAACACTCATTCTCAATCTCCATCCCACACTTGTACATGTCAGTACACGTGTCTCGTGGATCTACACTCCCCAATGTCTATAAATACAACCTACATGAACTAAGTGAGACCTGATTCTTCTCTCCCCCCAGAATTGAGAGACAGATACGTAGGCAGTTCGCTCATCAACGAACTCGGTCTTTCCCATTTCCAAACCCTTTCTCCTTTCTTTCTATATTTGTAAGGGAACACTAAAATGCTCATTTACATTGGCGCCGTCTGTGGTTTCGATTTCTTGAGGAACCACTTCACAAATCCCAAAACCAAGAAACCAAATCCTCAAGCCCACGAAACATGGCAAGCCTCGAAGCTCAAACCCAGAGTTTAGCAGGTCAGATAGGTATAATGAATGAGCACATCACCCTGCTCAGGCAGGCAAATGTCACTTTGAGTGTGCAAGTGGACACGCAAAATCCACCAGGTGGAGAGGACGGTATCAACAACGTTAATCAACAGATCACCGAACTGTCACAAAGGCTTGACCAAAGTGCAGTTAAGAAAGACACCACTCAGATCGTTCAAAAGATGTTGAAGACCTACTGGCGTCCCCATTCGCTGCTGAGGTACTAAGTAAAGCTTCTCCTCTATATTTCATCCAACCATGTTTTCCAATGTATGATGGCAGCACGTGTCTTGGTCAGCACGTGGCTCGTTACATTCAAAGCCTTGCACTCTATAGTGCACCGGAGTTCGACCACCTTTACTGTCGCTTGTTTCCTGCCAGTCTCGAAGATGGTGCGCTCGATTAGTTCTTTTCACTCAAGCCAGACTTGATAAAGAACTTCGAGCAACTCACCGATCTGTTCGCTAGCTAGTACGTCCACAACAGGCGTAAAAAAGGAGATCTCAATTCACTTTTTCAGCTAACACTAGGCAAGGATGAAACCATCCGCACCTTCTTAGGTCGGTTCAAAACCAAACTGTTAGACATGGAGAGTGGTCTTAAAGAATCATTTGCCACAGTGCCCTTCACCAATGCCTACCACGTACGCAACACTGCACTCTCCAGATCGCTCTTGAAAGAACAACCTGATACCTTAGCTGAGTTGTATGCTCTAGTCGATAAATACATCAAGTTACAAGAAGGCCTGAAAGATCAAGGCCAACCCGAAGAAGTAGAAGTGGCAGCGATCTATGACAATGCTCCACCCTCCAAAAAGTGACCCAGACAGCAAGAACAGAACTCTGGCAATAGAACGAACAATAACCGCTGAGTTCGTTGTTCTCACACGATCTCCCAATTACGTACTGGACAAGATCAAGAAAGCCGCATATTACCAACCTGATGTACGATAGCCAGCAGATTGACCTGGCCAGCCTTACTGTGCCTTTCACCGAGCCAAATGTCATGAGACTGATGCGTGTTGGGGGCTAAAGCATTACCTCCAAGATCTCATCGAATCAGGACATATCAAGCAATACACTAACATTGCTGATGGCGATTTGTGCCATAAGCTCATGGCTCGCAGGGTGCGAAGTAGATCTCCACCTTGCCATAATCACCACAATGTCCAAGCTCGCTCCCGTAGCATAGGACATCCCAGAGACCGTTCCTGCCATGAGCACCGTCAGCACTCGTCAGATCGGGATAATGACAGAACCATTCATATGATCACTCTTCAAGAGGATTCCGTTCCATCATCCAGAGAAAAAAGAAGGCGCATAGGCGCCTTTCAAAAAGTTTACCACTTTTCTTCATATAGGGCCGCACCTGCTCCACGCAGTTTAGGTCGTAATTCAGGAGATATAACATTCACAGAGGACGGCCTCAACAAGGTTTGCCTCCCTCATAATGATGCACTGGTTGTCCATGTCAAGATCAGCGACTGAACAGTCAAGCAAGTATTGATAGATCCTGGTAGTTCGTGTGACATTTTGTTCTACCATACCATTCAAGAGATGAACCTGCCCAAGTCGGTCTTCATAGACCCAATAGCTCCTCTCTATGGGTTCAATGGCTCCAGGGTCGACCCAATTGGTGATATTAAACTCCCAGTCTCTGCGGGATGTAGGGAAGACAAAGTCAGCTTTAATATGAGATTCAGCGTTCTAGACATCAAATCGTCCTACAACGCCATCCTAGGATGCCGCTGGATCCATCAAATGCAAGTAGTACCCTCTACACTTCACCAAGTGCTCCGCTTCCCTGGCCCTAGGGGTATGATGGAGCTTCGCAGCAATCAACTCGAGGCTTATCATTGTAACCAGATCATTTCAGCGAACAAAACTGCCGACCCACCTATGAGTAGTAGGAACGAGCCCACCAGCTATACGATGGCCAAAGATCTGGTCGCTGAGGTCAGAGCCAAAGCACCAAAGCAGAACGCTGGGGGCTCTGGCCAAAAAGTCCATTCGTCTGCCAGGACCCCAGAGGTTGCTAAACTTCATGTGCATCCACCAGTCAAGACACCAGAGATCGCCCCAGCCAAAGCAGCCATAACTCCAGAGATTGCATCCACCCCTGTTGTCATGACCACAGAAGTCATTCCTGACCCTGTTGTCGTGACCACAGAGGTCGCACCACCTCTTGCTGCTGAGGTCGCATCACCTCTTGCTGCTGAGGTCGCATCACCTTCTCCAGCCATCGTTCCAGTTGAGGCGAAAGAGAAAGTCAATTTGGGCACTGAAGACGATCCCAAATTTGTCTATGTAGGGGCTAACCTTAACCCTACAATTAAGGCTCAGCTTGGAAACTTTTTAACAATGAATAAAGATGTTTTTGCTTGGTCGTATATTGATGTGCCCGGTATAGATCCTAGTGTTGCATGTCATAGATTAAATGTCAACCCTAATGCTAGACCAGTTCGACAGCGACCTAGGAGATTATCCCTGAGATTTCAAAAAGCAATCAATGACGAGGTCGACAAACTCAAACAAGTCAGTTTCATCCGGAAGGTCGATTACCCAAACTGGATCGCTAACATCGTAGTAGTTCTAAAAAAGAACAACATAGTTCGCCTCTGCATCGACTTCACGAATGTCAATCAAGAAACACCTAAAAATAACTTCCCTTTACCTAGAATTGACCGACTTGTGGACCAGACCTGTGGCCACGAGCTCCTCTCCTTTATGGATGCATACAATGGGTACAACCAGATCCCACTCGCTGAAGAAGATCAAGAGAAAACGTCCTTCATCACTGAATAGGGAATCTATTGTTATAACGTTCTCCCGTTCGGCCTCAAGAACGCTGGAGCAACTTATCAGCGGCTTGTCACTAACATGTTCCAGGACATGTTGGGTGATACCATGGAAGTCTACATCGATGACATGGTAGTCAAGAGCAAAAAAGCAGGTGACCACCTCACACACCTTGGACAGGCGTTCTCCAGATTACGCCGAACTCAGATGAAGCTCAATCCCGAGAAATGCCTTTTTGGAGCGTCTTCTGGAAAGTTCCTTGGATATCAAGTATCACAACGAGGGATTGAGGCCAACCCAGACCAAATTCAAGCGTTCTTAGAAATGCCCGATCCAAAAACAAAGAAGCAAATCCATAAACTATCAGGAATGGTTGCAGCACTTAACCGATTCATATCTAGGGCATCTGACAAATGCCGACCTTTCTTGCAACTTCTCAAAAAAGGATAGTAGTTCTCATGGAGCGACCAGTGTCACCAAGTGTTCTCTACTCTTAAAGAGTACTTGACAACACCGTCCGTCCTAGCAAAACCAACAGACGAGGAGACGCTGGGGCTCTACCTCGCAGTATCATATTTTGCTATCAAATCGGTTCTCTTCAAGGAGGATAACAACTCAGAGAAATCGATCTATTTTACTAGTAAGACACTTACACAAGCTAAAAAGAACTACTCTTTCATTGAGAAAGCAGCCCTCGCGTTATTGTACTCTGCACGGAAATTCAGGTCTTACTTTCAAGCACACCCAATCAAAGTGCTCACCGATTTCCCACTAAAGAAAATCCTTCTCAAGGAGAATAAGACAACTCGCATGGCAGTATGGGCAGAAGAACTCGGGGAACACCACATCGAGTTCGTTCTATGCACCTCGCAGAAAGGTCAGGTCATTGCTGATTTTCTAGCAGATTTTCCTATCAATGACCTCAATTGGGAACCAGAAATAGATATCATATCCACGAAGAAGCAAAACAAGTCCACCTGGTCTCTTTTTATGGATGGATTTAGCAACCCCGGAGGAAGTGGAATCGGCGTCGTCTTAGTATCCCCAGATGAAACTATGATGGGGAAATCAGTTAGCATAGATTTTGCGACCTCCAACAACGAGGTGGAGTACGAGGCATTAATCATGGGGCTTAGAATGGCACTACAGCTCGGTGTACAAGAACGTCAAGTCTTTAGTGACTCGCAACTGGTTGTTGGCCAGATTGCTAAATAGTACACTACCCATTAAGGTAACCTCTCTAAATACCTTTAAGTTGTTTATCAATTACTTCCTTCTTTCAAGAAAGCCACCATACACCACTTTTTGCGTGATGAGAAAAGTCACGCAGATAGTTTAGCTTACTTGGCTACTCAAACACCGAACTGTGCCCCTATACAGTGACTCATTGAAGTAATTGACCGACCTGCTTACCAAGCGAAACACGTCCTAGAAATCAGTGACCTGTGCCCACTCTCTGATGATCAGATGAGTCAAACATGGATGCAACCCATCATAGAGTACATCCAACACGGTACACTCCCTGAAGAGTGTGCCAAAGCCCAATAAGTTCCATATCAGACACGTCGTTACTGCTTAGTTAATAACAAGTTATACCGAAAGTCTGTTGGCGGACCTCATTTGAGGTGCATAAGCCCAGAACAAGGTCAATTGATATTTGCTGAAATTCATGAGGGTGAATGCGGGAACCATGCTGGAGGTCGCTCTTTGGCCCATAAAGCGATCTCCCAGGGATACTTTTGGCCACAAATGCAGATCGATGCCAAGAAGTATGTCCTCAAGTGCATCAAGTGCCAGACTTTTGGCCACAATATCATCTAGCCAGCTCACGAGTTAATCAATATTGCAAGCCCTTGGCCATTTCACATGTGGAGGTTGGACATTATGGGACCATTCATCCCACAAAAGAGCACATACTTTCAATTCGTCTTAGCTACAATGGATTACTTCACTAAGTGGGTTAAAGCTATTCCTTTAACTCATGTTAAGGAATCACACGTCAGAAACTTTATCTGGACTCCCATCATCACCAGATTTGGTTTGCAACACACACTGGTGATGGACAATGGTTCCCAATTCAAGGGAAAAACAGTCAAGGAATTTCTAGCCAAATGGAAGGTCGTTCATGCATTTTCCACTCCCCAATATGCTCAGAGCAAGCCAAGCAGAAGTTAGCAACAAAGCAATCTTGGAAAATTTGTAGAAAAAGATTGAAAAGAACAAGAGCCAATGGCCAAATCATTTAGAGAACATTCTGTGGGCTCACCGCACTATAGCTCGCTCTAGCATAGGCTAGTCGCCATTCTCCTTATGCTATGGCATGGAGGCCGTCATTCCCACCGAACTGACAGTCACTACGACTCGATCAGAACTCGTCGAGTCTGAACACAATGACTCCGTCCTAGCTCGAGAGGTCGACTTGCTGGAAGAACGCCATGACTTGGCAGCCATCAGAGTGGCATCCTACCATCAGACTCTAAAGAAGTCCTACAACAAGAGAGTGAACCCTCGATCCTTTCAACCTGGTGATCTAGTTCTGAAAAAGACTCAAGACGACTCTAAACTAGCACCAACATGGGAAGGTCCATACATAGTAGAACGCGTCGTTGGCAATGGAGCGTACTGGATCAAGACCCAAGAAGGGAAACCATTACCGCGCCCTTGGAATACTTATTTGTTAAAGAAATTTTTTCAATAAAAATGCATTGTTGTACATTCCATGCTTTTACTTATTGCAAATTCAGGTATAGTTTACTTATGTTTGTTATTACAACCCACTCCGTTCAATTTCATCACCAAGACATTGAACTTGCACTGAAAGCACCACCAGTATACGCGCACTGTTAGCACTCTCATAAGTTTCAACGCTCTCCGTGAGCAATACACTTTCATAAGCTAACACACTCTCTGTTAGCAACACGCTCTCTTGAGCTCATAGACTCCATAGCCTCTCCAATTCTCACCAGTTGAGGACATATAACTCTAGGATCAACTCGGTGAGAATGCTCTCAGTGAGCAATACGCTTTCATAAGCTAACATGCTCTCCGTGAGCAGCACGCTCTCTTGAGCTCATAGGCTTCATCGCCTCTCCAATTCTCACCAGTTGAGGACCTATAACTCTAGGATCAACTCGTTGAGAACGCTCTCAGTGAGCAATACGTTTTCATAAGCTAACACACTCTTCATGAGCAGTACGCTCTCTTGAGCTCATAAGCTCCATCGCCTCTCCAATTCTCATCAGTTGAGGACCTATAACTCTAGGATCAACTCAGTGAGAACGCTTTCAGTGAACAATATACTTTCATAAGCTAACATGCTCTCCATGAGCAATGAGCAGCACGCTCTCTTAAGCTCATAGGCTCCATAACCTCTCCAATTCTCACCAGTTGAAGACCTATAACTCTAAGATCAACTCGGTGAGAACGCTCTCAGTGAGCAATGCACTTTCTTAAGTTAGCACGCTCTCCGCAAGCAGAACGTTCTCTTGAGCTCATAGGCTCCTTAGCCTTTCTAATTCTCGCTAGTTGAGGACCTACATCTCTAGAACCAACTCAGGGCGAACACTCTCTAAGAGCAGAACACTTCCTTAAGCTAAATCTTAGACTTCTCAGCCTCTACAGGCCTTAGTCCTTATAGACCTATGACATGAGGCTATAACAACGAAATAACATAGCATATGTACAAACAGATAGACTTAAGCAAAAATCACGCATTCCATAAACATGCATAGTGTGAACTGCCTGAACAAATTCGGGAAACCAGTTCACAAATCCACCGATCTGCTGAGACTACCCAGAAATCCAGATCGGTATCACTACAACTTTCGCAAATATCGAATTGCCACTCGCGTGGAAACCAGTTCGTTTTGTATCTGTACAAAAAGACGAACTGCCCAGGCAAGCCTAGGAAGCCAGTTCTACAGTTTTAATCTCTTACAACAAAAGAAACAGGCGAAACATTCAAAAGCCTTTTAACTTACAAAGACAAGTTCATAAATTATAGTCAAGGATCAGCAACAATGTGTTTATCATCAGCGGGCATAATGGGAGCAGCACTGGTCGAGGCAACGTTCCTCGCATCTCTGGGAACGACACGCATACTCGTACCCAAAGCCCCACGATCAGACGTCTCAGTTAATTGCAAGTACTTCTCGTTCAACTCGGCATATTCGATACATGCCAGATCGTACGCACCTTTCACCTTGCGTGCAACACCCTGACAGTACTTAGCATACTTCGTCTCACTCGCTAACTTTTCTTGCAGAGCCTTCATCGAATCAATCAACACAGACTTCTCTTCCACAACGTCCTAGTACTTTTTCGTCATCCTTTGCAATCTCCTCTTGTCAGCCTCCCACGCAGCTCGCATGCATTCCAGTTCGACTTTAGTGTTGTCACTATCGTCATAACGCTTAACAGTACTTTTCAGCTTATCATACCCAGCCAGGAACTATAAGTATAATCCCAAAGTTAGAGTCGCACCTCAAACAACAGTAAACTATATCAACTAAAGAACTTACCAAACAACAAGCTTTATCCATGGTTCTCAAAATTGTCCTCATGTCTTCATCTTCCAACTCTGCTTTGTCACCATTCAATACAATTCCTTCCAGGAGGCAGGTCGCTATGGGCACCGAGTGGAAGCTATGATAAGAGCCCAAAACTGTAGTTTTAACCCCTTAATAATCATACTGTTAGACCAATTATGTGAATAATAAGTAAAGAGTTAATCATTGATTAAGTGTTTTTTATGCATTTCGGGTTTCAAAGTCCATTATGCGAAATGTGCCACTTTAGCGAGATAAAGGAGCAAAAGTCGTGAGAACTTCGAATGCCATATCTTTAGACTCGGACCTCGGATTGAGGCCTACCTTATGTCAAAACGACCGCTCGGAAAGAGCTTTGCAATGGTCCAAGCCTTGACCCAATCAGAGGAGCAGAAGTGGACGAAAAGTCTGTGGAAGGCAACTGCAGCTGAAGAGGCCTTTTGGATTTGAAAAGAATTGGGTTTTGGGCCTGATTCTCTGGCCCAAACCATGGCTCCAAGCCCATGCACGATTTTTGGATCTGAATGTATAAGAACAAAAGCTTAAGTCTTTGTTAATGGTAGATTAAATAGGAGAGAATTAGGGTAGATAGCTTATATAGAAAGTAGCCATTAAAATAGCTTCTAGATCTAGATTTAATTGTTTTCTTTAATTAGTTTCAAATCCCTTATTAGATTAAACCTTTGAATCTTGTTCTTCATTTGATTAGATCAATAAAGTAGTATTCTTTATCCATTTCGATTTTGTCAATTCCAATTCTAGATCTAATTTCAATTCATGTCCTTAGTTCAATTTAGTCATTAAATTAGATTTCATTATTGTTTAATTAAATAAATTTCAATGCTTTATATTATGTTTAGTTTTAATATAAATGGAAATGATTGCGGAATGATTCAAGGCTAAACCTCCATTAGAGGGGTTGTGAAGCCTTGATGAAAGCTTGATTCGATTATCGTAGAATCGTCGTTATTTTCTATTCCACTCTAGAAATGATTAGTTCACCATGAGAATGGGTTTAATTGTTCACATGCTAGTTATGAATTGGTAGAAATGCCATGTATAATTAGGGATTAGGAATAACCAATTGTTTGCAGAGGCGATTCAATTCGGATTCTGACGATTAAATCGTCGTTAGTGGATTAAGTTGAGTTATGGTGGAATCAATCCCCCTCTAACTCCTTATCATAGAATCAACGTAGCATTCCCTTAGTATTCTGATAACCGACTAGTTGCATCTTGTGGGTAGTTGCATCGTAGTATAATTCTCTTCGTAAAACTCTCATAGACTTAAAAACGACTAGTTAGATTAGAAAACATCCATGCTAGAGCACTAGGAGTGGAACGAACTTATCTACTCCACTATATCTCATAGGATTGAGAGTAGAATTCTTTGATAACTCAAGATAGCATCAAAATAAGTTATAGTTTACTTACGTTTGGATTCATAGTTCATTTCGTAGGTAGACTATTCATTTTTAACAGTTATCAAATGGCGCCGCTGCCATCTTAGTTGCACTTTAGTATTGTTTTCATAATAGAATTAGTAATTTTTAAGTCCCATTTCACCCACCCACCCTTGTTTGATTCATACTTGTGGTTGCCGTTTCAGTTTTGGAAAAATTCGAGAAAATATTAAGCGGCTTAGCTTCAAAGAGCGACCAGCGCTATATTCTTGGAATTTGATCGTTTACACTGGCGAAGGCGCCAGCGCTTAAAGAGCGACCAGCTAAGTTCTTGGACTTTCGAATTTACATAAAGCTGGCCAGCAAGATAAATGGCCGCCGCGCCTTTAGCTGAAATTTTCGGATTTCCACGGTTTGATTTGAACCGAGTTGTCAAGTTTTTCAGTGTTCTATTCTCTTATATACACTGAACACGCAGCATACACAAGAGGCGCTATTCATAAGCGAAGCAAGGGCCTTAATCGGGTATTCCGTTCTTCCACACCTCGCATCTCTCGTTAGAGGTTTATACTAGTACATCGAATTGTTTGGAGTGTTGCATGTGTAGTTAAGCTCGACTTAGTCTTGCATGAGATTAAAGTGCGGCGAACAAAAACACGAGCGTAAATACAACAACAACATCAACAATCAAGTCTATCTAGTATACCACACAACTACACCTCTAGCTACTATTCCACACACACCACCTGATATAATGGGGAAGAAAAGAGACTCCTCTCTCGGACTTCTACAAAGCCTTGGCGATAGCCCCAAATCTTGCATCGTTCTAGCAAACCCAAATGGGGATTTGAGAATCCCTCCAAATATTTTTAATTTGTTACCCGTTTTTCATGGTTTAGACCATGAAAAACCTTACCAAATCATCGTAGGATTGAACAAGTCCTAACAACATTCCACCATCCTACGGTTGGTTGAACAAATTAAATTAAGGGTATTCCCTTTCACCTTAGCCGATAAAGGCGTCTTGGTTAAGCGCCTGGCGCCTAATTACGTGGACTCGTGGGCTAAACTTGTTAAATTTGTTTATGGAACATTTTTACCCCCCTAAAAGACGGATGAGATGCTTTCCAAGATTCATTTCTTTTCGACAAAATCCTCATGAATCATTTTGAGGAGGCTTGGAATCGTTTTTTCACCGATCTGCTTATAGAGTGTCCACACCATAACTTAGCAAAAGACCGTTAGTTCGTGCCTTTTTCAAAGGACTTCAACATCACCATAAAGAAGTCCTTGACATAATGAATGGGGTAGTTTCTTAAGTAAAGGAGCCTCGGAGGCTTATAAATTTTAGAGGATCAAACTAAAGCGAAATAACAACTGGGGGTAGTGATGATATCCCCGCTCCGCTAGTTCTTCTTCCACGATTAAGACTACCCGGTATGTTTGAGGTTAAATCGGATCCGAGCTTAAAACTCTAATTGAATCCCTCACTAAAAGGTAGATGCCATATCGTACAACAAAAGCCAATCCCGTTATGAATGTAAATTCAAATCCATGTAGTTTACATTTGGAGTCCCGAGCATCCCGATTCCCGGCGTCTATAGCCTATGAACAGGCTTGTTCCATTAATAGTGAACCTAAGCGCCCTTGGAGACAAAATCCCAACCGGTTGGCGGAATAACCAAAGCGTCACACCTCGAGGGTACAATAATCAATATGTTAGGCCTCGCAAAGCTTTAACCAAGCCCCACCAAAACAAGGGCGACGGGGGGTAATTTTAATAATTATAACAACCAAGTGCAACCTCGACAAGGTCAAGCACAAGGTCAAGGTAATTATAATAATTATAATGCTAATAGAGGTATCGTTAGGTAAATAATAACTATCAAAATCCACCAATAAATAATTCACGGAAATAGTTCGGTAACAACACCCGTGAACACTACACCCACCCAACGGATCGTCTTGACACCTTCATACAAGTGAGCCAAAAACTTTTCCAAACCATGGCTCAATCTAACCAGCGGCTTCTACAATCCGTTAATAATTTAACCCAACGGTTGGCTCAAGATAAAGCCCAACCCAAAGGTGTGTTTCGAGGTAGCGCAATGATACCTAATCCTAAAACAACAAACACAGCCTTTGAGGTAACCGATAATACTAGTAATGAATATGAAAATGTAGGTGAGATAAATGCCATCACCACTCTCCGATTTCGGCGAGTGGTTGATAACAAAGTAACTATGCCTATAGTTACCCCACGATAGCCCTACACCGCTATATTACTAGATACGAAATAGAAACTGAAGAGCCTACCAGCGTAGAGGTCGATTTACAACACAACCTAAGAAACAAAAAGCCACGGTTAAACATCCAGGTGATACCATTGCTAAATATCGAAGCCGAAACCACCGTTTCCACAAAAATTAGCCATGTTAACTAGAGATACAAATTCGACGGGAGATTAGGGATGTTTTCAAGAATCTAACTATAAACCTTCCTTTCCTCGAAGCTATAAAAAGCTACCATACCATGCTAAGTTTCTTAAGGAATTGTGTACTACTAAAGTAAGACAAATATACCAAAAGGCGCTTTTTAGCGAGAACAATTCCCAACCTTATCGAACATAATGGAATTGTTAAGTACAAGGACCCTGGTTAGATCCTCGCATACAATGCACCTTAGGAGATTCCTATCGACCACCGCCCGCGTTATTAGACACGGGGGCTAGTGTTAACTTACTCCCATTTTATTTGTATAGACAAATAGGTCTAGACAAAATGCAACCCACTAAAATGACGTTTGCAATTAGGCGATCGGTCTATTAAGTACCCTAAGGGTGTAGTCGAAAAAATGTGCTTGTAAAAGTGCAGGATTTCTACTATCCGGCTGATTTTGTAGTCCTCGTCTGAGAAGTAAGCTAGCGACTCTGTCGATCATTTTAGGGCGTCCTTTCTTGGCAACTGCCAATCGCGCTCATTAATTGCCGTGATGGTTCAATGTCCATGTCTTTTGGCCATCTTGCTTTGTTGAAGTCAATGTTTTTAAAACAAGGGACGCAGTTACCCGATTCGTCTATGGATGGAGAGGTTAGCATGATCGAGCTTTGCTCGAGATTATTTCAACAACACGTTCCATGATGATCATATGCCCAAAATTCTTTCCTTTGGAAAGTCGGACTCAACATTTTCATTCCTACACTAGTCGATACACATATTATTGATGAGGGCCGGGATAGATGACTTTCTCAAAGATGTAGAGGACTACCATAGTAATGTGGATATGACCAATCTTGATGAGGAATTTGATGAGTTTCTTCGAGTAGGTGACAATTCACCCTATCAAGAACTAACTTGCACAACAACCACCTCGATGCCCCTCCTTCCACCCTTTCAAAGGAATCCCGAGTTTGCACTTTCGATCCTGTTTGTTTCTTACGTGCTTCATAATTTTTAAATCCTCCTAGCAAGCGGATCTTGGAAGGACAACCTATTTAACACCTTCATTTTCAGAATTGAGGCAGTCCACACACACAATGAATGAGTTCGATGCTAAAACCACATCCTCATTGTGTACAAGCCGTGTCTTTCTAAAACTTATCCATATCCACCATATCCTTCACAACCATTCACTTTTCCACACTTATTTACTAGTACACCCACTCATTCAAAAATGAAAAAGAAGGTGCATGATAGGTTACACAATAGGGTTATCCGACCGTTTGGATTCCACTAGAAGGTTATGGTAGTAGGAAATCTTGGTGTTTCATTGTGTTTGGATATGTTTCCTCTGATATTTATTTATGGAATGATCCACAACTATTTAGGTTGTTGATATATGATCAACTGCATGTTCATACATATGTTTTAGATAAAGTCTTGAGTATCGACTATAAGCGACTCAAATTTCTGTGTTGGTGCATTTCCTTTCATTCAATATATTGGTGAGTGCACCATTAAGGTAACCGGGCCCTCCCATGGAGTGTGTGGCTGTAAGTACCGGATCCTAAGTCCACGGTTCACATAGTTCACGTTTTCCACTCTTGCATGTTTTTCGGATTTTTTAGTCATGTTTCTCTATGGTGTGAATTATGTCTTTATTGCTTATTGTTTTTCCTTCTAAAACTAAAATAAAAAAATAAAAAAAAAATAAAATAAACATAGTAATCTATGAAGTCCGGGGAATCGACTTTAAAAGACCATTTGCTAAAAACAAATTTTCTAAGCCGTTGTAAAAATTTGTTTGGGGGGGGGAAGTGTTTTGTTTCTGTACTAAAATGTTTTATGTCCCATTAGAGTTGCTTAGGCGTTTTATTGTATTACGATTCGGATTGACATGATCTATTCATTTAGATTTCATTCGTTAAGCATAACTTCGTCATGCGCGCTTCGAGGCGTTTTCCACTATCTCGTATGTCATCCGAAGTCGGAATAGAGTGTTTTATGGATCATTGGATAGGAAATTCTCTCTGATCATTTTCCATATCTCATTCGCAAAAATCGGACATGTAGCGGCGGGAATTTTGATTTGAAATTAGCGAAAAAATCGAAAAATCGAAAATTTCGATTTTGGGCTTAGGCCAACTTCAGCCCACCAGCGCCCATGGAAGCGCTTCGCGCTCTTACATTCTCACGCATAACAGTTCATCTTTTCCATCTTCCACCGCCATTAACAACCTCCAAACCTAGAAAAATCAAAATTAAAAAGAAATACCATAAACCCGCCAAAAATCAAATCGACCCAAATCGACTTCAAACACCAATCAAAACAAACTCCACCAATTTAACCCAACAAAAAGCGACCAAAATTTCAAAATTTGTTCTTTGCGCCGCCACCACTCCACCACCACCACTTTTCTTTAGGTCGGTCAAGTTAAACCACAACTACCACCCTCTACAAACCCCAAACCGTAATCAAACTCTAAATGGCTCAGCGAGAATCATCTGGGGAGGGTTTTCCTCCGGACCATTTCGCGCCGTTTTCACGGTGGCGAAATGGCTAGTAGAGACTGGAGTAGTCTGTGGTACTTTCGACCGAAGACTTCTACCCACGAAGACTTGGTCCGGCGGTTCTACAACACCGGGGAGTTGGAGGAGAGTAGGATTTTTGTGATGGTAAGGAAGAAGAAGGAGTTGACTCACGGAGATTTGTTGGCTGAGATTCTAGGCATTCGCCTAGAATCCATCTGGAAACCCTCTACAGGAGCCCGGTTTGTGAGGGTAGAGCCGTTGATGAAATTCGTTATGTCATCAATGGGAGTTACAACCCAAACTCATTATTGTTGCGCCCGAGCATCCACGAGGACCAACCGGTGGCTCTGACCCGGTGGATTGGTCGAATGTCTAAAGGGAAGGTCAAGGTCGGTGACATCGGTCGACCTGCCTCCGCGTGTTATGGGTACTCCGGGGGCGGAAATGCGATTTCTGTATCACGGAGTTTTCTTGAGCATGATCGGGGGTTGGAAGGTCTTTGGCACCTCTCCCGTGCTTATTACTAAGATCATCTTTGAAGATGAAGGCAACTCCGGCCGAGAGGAGGATTTACATTACCCGCACAAGAACCAGCGTATCTATAGGGAGTGTGTCCAACAAGTCTGGTTGTTGAGGATAGAGATGAAGAGGATATTGGGCTGGGAATGAAGAAGATTTGGGGGACAGCGGAGGATGATTCGGAGGAGGATGAGGAGGATGGCACTTGCTTTGATCACGGATGCCTTCGAGGAGGTGTTGGTCGATCTTTGGCGCATGGCTATGCTTCATAGGGGCATCGTTCACTCAACTCTCTGTGCGGACCTCCGGACTCGGCGAGGCGACCATTCATCACAACCGAGATCCGCACCCGGAGGAGGATGAGAGAGATGGGAGGCGGTGAGATAGAAGCCAGCGCCGCCCGAGTGGAGATGCTATGCGCTTCCCACCTCATCTGGGGACTCGCCTCGAGGACCGCGGCTACTAGGCATGGCGTCGTCGGCGAAGGGCGGCTGCTGCTTTGGACCATACGGAGCCCGGGGAGCCACACTTTCGAGTTCGTGCCCTCCGCCACCGATGGCGAGGTGTTTAGAAGGATGAGGAGTGATAGTGGTAGTTATTTTTGTTTTATAAGTTGTTGTTTTATTTATTTTTTTTGTTGTTTTATTGTAATGTAATTTTTATTCTCGTAATTTGAATTTTGTAAGTGAAAGGACCTCGAATGAAAATTTTTAATATAAGGGGTTATTTTCAGTTTGTGTGCTTGTTTCATATTGACCCCACCTTCCCAACTTGTTTGGGGGTGGTTTGATTATGTCAAGCTGTATTTTTTATAAAAAACCCTACTGTTAGAATTTACTGCGGAGTAAGGTGAAAATATGGTAGTTTAGGCATATCTGTGATTGAGAATCATTGTAGGATGAAATCTAGATTAAAGAGGTACATTCAGTCATAAAATCCAAATAAGAGATACTGGGTTTGAATTAGAATCCAGGAGATGAGTTGTTTCCGTTTTCGAGTTTGGAAATTTTAGGATTTCCGGAAACTGCCGTAATTAGTTTTGGCAACTTTCCGATCCATTCTAGCAACTTTAAACCTATATAAACTTGATACAATCTATCCTCACAACTCACACTACACCTAAACTCCATCACTCAACCTTCACACCGCGATTCCCCGTTTCCGTCTCCATTTTCACAAAAGCGCAACTTCGGGGCCAGCGCCGCCTAATTAATGGCGCTTCAGCATACTAAAATTCTGTCGAGGAAAAATTTGGTCGAGGCTGGCGCCCGCGCAGTCAGCGACCAGCTAAGTTCTTGGAAATCAAAAATACAAAATGGCGCCCAGCGCCTAGTTGCGCGCCAGCGCCGACTTTCTGGACCGAAATTTTTCGGTTTGTGCGCGCATAGTATCCGGATCATTCGCAGCTATTCCAAAGCGTAATTTAGAGATGACATCTCAATATTGATACGGAACAGTCTTTCGAAGATTTGTTCAAAGCATTACTTTACGGTGCTTGGTTTTTGTGAGGTGATCACATATGTTGGTAGGAACCTCTTATGGTAAGACCGGTGAACTTTATTCTCCGGCACTTGCATCTTATTTTTATAATAAGCTGCATTTTCTTTGAGAGACCGGATGGAGAACAAGTGTTCTCCATCAACATTGACTATGAACCGATGGAGATTACCGGGTTCTTGCTAGCATTTGTTCTTGGACTTGCTATGCCATTTGAGATACAAGACCCGTGGTGCTATTAGATTCGATAATATGCATGTCTATACTTATGAGTCTTTGCACGAGGCTTATGGGGCGGGCATTTTTCGTATTGAGGACCAAAGGGGACTATAGCGTTGCCCTTGGTAGCTTTGTCCATGAACATAGGAACTGTTATGTTTTGGATTATGCTAAACATTTTAGGGAATGGCGTTTTTCTTACGTGAATGGCGCCACTTGCGGCGTTTTTCCTTGCTTTAGCCAATGGGCCGCCGATTCTATGACCTTCCGGAACTTTGATGTCTAGTTTAGCACGAGCCTATACCATGAGGCATAAGTACCTTCTTATGCCTGTTTTAATTCCGCGTATTATGCTATGTTTCTTTCTGTTTTTGTACCGTTTCCGCGGATTGGATTAAGGTAGAGACGGTCGCGACCACCAATAGTATTATTCGATCTTTCCGTGCAATGACTTGGCATGGGTGGCGGATACAACCTCACTAGGTTGCACCCTACACCCCATCGGACCAAGTGGCACTTAATAGGTTAGCAACCATAGATGATAAATGGCGTGAAGCGGCAAATTATCATAGCATGGCAGGGGCCGAAGGAACCTCACTTCTTTATAGAAGTAGAGGATGGCGAAGATGACGAATAACAAGCGGAGTGGAGGTAAGTTTTAGTTTACGTTAGTAATGCGCTTATGTCCCAAAGCAATTTAATTAGGTTAACCCCATAATGGGTAGAACTCTTATAGAGTTGTGTCGGTTTTATTTCCTATATTAAATGCGTTCTAACTTTTTTTTGCGGATGTTCACGAAATTCCACGGCGTTTCAATGGTATTTTCCTACCCTCTTTATTTAAATGCTTTGAGGACAAAGCATGCTTTTTTGTTGGGGGGCATAGAAACACGTGTAATTAAGACATCTGATTACGATATAGATAGACATAATATGCATTTGTTTTCTAGTTAAAATTTCAAAATTTAAAATTATAAATAAATAAGTCATGCTATACACTTAGGAATATTGGTATTGTTTTTCTTTCTCCATGCTTTTAACAATCTAGAAGTCTCACATAGTTGTTGCATCGGAATAATTGTTAGAAACTTAGGTTAATCGTAGGTAATAATCTTTGCATCTATCTATAAATATATTACATGAGTATCTATGATTGTTAGCGATAAGTTTTTGAAATCTAGGCTAGAGTACTTATTCTACAAATCTGTGAGAATATAGCCTAAAAGCCTTATATGAAGCGAAACATTTGAGAAATGACACAAGGGAGAAGTAAAATCCGGATAGAGAAATCACACCGTCCACTTGCTTGATCACTAAACCATATCCTAAGTGAGAATTTAGGCGCTCTTTGGATCGATATAGCCGAAATTCAAACCTATGAATTATTTTCCGCTAGTCGCCACTCGAGCCTTTCATTAGCCCTTCCATAAACCACAATTCCTTTACTGTTACAAAAAACAAAAACAAAAAATAAAAAAAGAGAATAAATCAACCTACCCGATTTAGAATAAGTCGAGAATAGATTGAGTGAAGAAAGAAGAAGAAAAAAACATTGTAAAAACAAAAATTGTTAGTTGCTTGTAAAATAAAGAAAAGAAGTTTCCATCCAAAGAAAAGAAAAATAGAAATAAAATAAAAACTCGAAAAAAAAAAAAATGGAATAAAAGGGAGTCAAAAGCCAAAAGAAAGAAAAAAAAAAAATATGGCTAAGGATGGAAACAAAGTATAGAAGCAAAAGAAAATAACAAGGTTTTCTCTAAGTTACATATCTGAAGACTCTATTATCTCGGACTTGTCCTTTTGAATATCCATTTCCTTCCTTCTTAAACCACCTCCTAATCCCGTAACACCTAATAAAGAGACCTCTACCTCGATTAGGAATAGGTTAGTGTGATAGTAAGTGGCGGATGTGTTTGATTGACCCGGCTTCCTTGTTGTCATTGAGATTGTAAGGTAAAGTGTGCCCCACTGTACCTTTGGAGTAATGAAACTTGAGTGCAAAAATCAGAGTGTTGTTTCTTGACTATTATTGTGAGAACCTACTTGGGGCCTTTATTAGAGTTCTCGAAACAAACACGCTAAACATTTGATAGTACTACTCATTGTATATATGTTTATTGTAGATGATTGATTATTATGCATATATTAACTTAGGGTTTTGACTGGTTATTCTTATGTAATTGCTAGAGATGTATAGATAGTTGAGCATGAATAAAGGAAACAATAGTTTTATTTTCTTAGTCGTTGTAGTATAGATGAAGTTTGTGAGTACGCCCTTTGGAAAACTCTCTCACGAGGCTATAACTTCGTCCACTAGGGAATTCCTAGTGGTTTAAGGCCTTGTTGCATATGGTCAATGCAATCGCACTCAGTGAAACGAGATTAGGTAGAACTCCATTTTTGGGCACTTATTCTAATTTCTCATCTTTGCTTGAGGACAAGCAAAATCTTTGTTTGGGGGTGGTTTGATAAGAGCCCAAAACTGTAGTTTTAACTCCTTAATAATCATCTTGTTAGACCAATTATGTGAATAATAAGTAAGAGTTAATCTTGATTAAGTGTTTTTATGCATTTCAGGGCTTCAAAGTCCATTATGTGCGAGAAATGTGCCACTTTAGCGAGATAAAGGAGCAAAAGTCAGTGAGAACTTCGAATGCCATATCTTTGGACTCGGACCTCGGATTGAGGCCTACCTTATGTCAAAACGACCGGCTCGGAAAGAGCTTTGCAATGGTCTAAGCCTTGACCCAATCAGAGGAGCAGAAGTGGACGAAAAGTCTGTGGAAGCCAACTGCAGCTGAAGAGGCCTTTTGAATTTGAAAAGAATTGGGTTTTGGGCACGATTCTCGGCCCAAACCATGGCTCCAAGCCCATGCACGATTTTGGATCTGAATGTATAAGAACAAAAGCTTAAGTCTTTGTTAATGGTAGATTAAATAGGAGAGAATTAGGGTAGATAGCTTATATAGAAAGTAGCCATTAAAATAGCTTCTAGATCTAGATTTAATTGTTTTCTTTAATTAGTTTCAAATCCATTTATTAGATTAAACCTTTGAATCTTGTTCTTCATTTGATTAGATCAATAAAGTAGTATTCTTTATCCATTTCGATTTTGTCAATTCAATTCTAGATCTAATTTCAATTCATGTCCTTAGTTCAATTTAGTCATTAAATTAGATTTCATTATTGTTTAATTAAATAAATTTCAATGCTTTATATTATGTTTAGTTTTAATATAAATGGAAATGATTGCGGAATGATTCAAGGCTAAACCTCCATTAGAGGGGTTGTGAAGCCTTGATGAAAGCTTGATTCGATTATCATTAGAATCGTCATATTTTCTATTCCACTCTAGAAATGATTAGTTCACCATGAGAATGGGTTTAATTGTTCACATGCTAGTTATGAATTGGTAGAAATGCCATGTATAATTAGGGATTAGGAATAACCAATTGTTCTGCTTGGCGATTCAATTCGGATTCTGACGATTCGTCGTTAGTGGATTAAGTTGAGTTATGGTGGAATCAATCCCCCTCTAACTCCTTATCATAGAATCAGCGTAGCATTCCCTTAGTATTACGATAACCGACTAGTTGCATCTTGTGGGTAGTTGCATCGTAGTATAATTCCCTTCGTGTAAAACTCTCATAGACTTAAAAGCGACTAGTTAGATTAGAAAACATCCATGCTAGAGCACTAGGAGTGGAGCGAACTTATCTACTCCACTATATCTCATAGGATTGAGAGTAGAATTCTTTGATAACTCAAGATAGCATCAAAATAAGTTATAGTTTACTTACGTTTGGATTCATAGTTCATTTCGTAGGTAGACTATTCATTTTAACAGTTATCAAGCTACAGTCAGAGTGTTGGACCATACGCTTCTTCCCCGTTCCCCCAACATAGAAAAACTCGCTCCCCACGTTACCAACATGTTGCGAAGAACTTTCACCCGCAGCACATTGATTTTGACCCAGGTCGCTAGGTTCATCAGTATTCGAGTCATCCCTGTCTCTTCGAATGGGAGACCTGAACACAATGCCCCCTGTCGAGCGACCTGCCCTTCTGGCTCGCTTGTTACTCGTAACCTCCAGAGCCACCACCTTCCTCTTGCCGCGATCATAATGGTGACGCTGGTTTACGAACTCAATCTCCTCCATAACAAGAGGTGAGGATTCCCTCTCACTTCTATCACCAACAGCAGCTCCACGTCGCCTGACCATAATAGAGTCTACACAAGAAAACCAACAATCAGCGAACTAACACGAGAGTGCGCAAAGCTTTCTTGCTTAAACGAAGAACTAAGCAATGAAGAACACGTACCTGAGATGATCAGCAAAGGAAAGAGCGCAAGAACTTTGGAGAAGAACAGATAAACTTGAATAAGAAGATGAGCAAATGCTCTCCAAATTCTAGCAACAATTTTTTATGTTCAAGTAACACACCTTCCCTAGGCGCATCATAATGACATCGAGACGCCAAACGTCCGGCCACCTAGCATCCATCATTGCATATCTCCAACCGTTCATAGTCCTACACGTGTCACGCACATGTGGAAGTCACTTTAGTTCTCCAAAAGGAAGAACGCTGCATACGTACTACAATCTCCATCGTTCGTCTAGACTCACTAATTCTCACTAATCGCGACCTACAACAGTAAGGACGAATAAAGCTCAAGATGCTCAATTGGGCTCACAGTTACTTAGCCTCACCCACTCTTACCAGGAGTCGCCTACGCAACCAAATAAGTACAACAATATCAAGAATCATACATTCAAACTATGAAGGAGCTAAACAAAATGGAGAAACAAAAAACAAGCATTGTATATAAGCAAAAGGATGAACTGGTCAAACAAACCCAGACTCTAGTTCGTCTACTAGCCGAGTTGCTAAGTCTACTTAGGAAATCCAGCTCGGCTAGCCACCATTCATCATCACATTGGCGTCCCAGACCAGTACGGAGAGCTAGTTTGTTCAGTGTTTTAACAACCATAAACAAGAAAGGCGAACTGCCCAAGTTACCCCGGGAAACCAGCTCTAATGTATCACAGCTTACAAACATTAGAACCAATAAAATACTTTCACAACTCTCAAACTCCAGGAAGAACAAGAAAATTTTCAGCAGCTAGAGGGTCCATTTTAACCTCTACATCACCCCCCCTCCACCACAATCGAAATACCATCCGCACCTAAGTTCACAAACACGTATAACGCAGCATCTTCAGTTCGGGATTCAGCGACCTCTTGAGCAGGTACCATAGCAGAAGTAGGAGCATCACATGCATCTCTCAGTATAGGTACCACTGATATACTGGGAGCCCCACGTTCACGCTCCTCTCTCAAGGCTTTGTTTTCTGCCTCCAGCTCAAAGAAGTCAGCGTCTAGATTGTCATACGCTTTAGTAGCTTTTTGCTTAACATCCTTGCAGTGCTGGGCATAGTCAGTCAACCTACCAATTTCTATTGTCACAGCAGCAAGTTTCTCCTTAGCGGACTGTAATTTCATCTGGGCGTCTGCCACCTCGGTATCCTTCAGAAGCTTCGCCAACTTAAGAGCGTGATACTCTTTTTTCACCTCCTCAAGCTCCTTACGATCTATGCTAGACGCGTCCTGAACATCTTTCAGCTCGTCTTTTAGCTTCATCAAGGTTTCTCTATCTAATTTAGCGAACTGGGTGATCTCCTTCAGCTTCTGGTACCCTCTCACAAGCTGCATTAACACACATAAAATAGCAGTCAGTTCGCAAATCTCTCATAACAGAACAAGCAAACCAAGTTGGTTGAATTCCACTTACCAAACACTGCGCCATGTCCATTCGCCTCAGGTTATCAGCAAGCCCCTTGGCATCCAGTTCCTTACGGTTGCCATCCAGGGCTATGTGATCAAGCAGACTTGCTAAAATCTTACTCGACTTGAAGCTGACATCAGTTCGCTTCACAGTCCGTTGCACCTCCCTGATCATCCAAGTACACCGCTTGGGGATCCAAATCCTCACCAGCCATAAGAGACTTCCCACTCACCTTACTCGGGGCTTTCGCCTTCACCACCGAGCTGGGCTCTCGAGGCGCTGGGAGTGAGCTCTGCCTGACCCCATAGGTCTCCAGATCCAAGAGTGGTTCCGGCCTCGACCTAGCACTCCGAGGGGCCTTACCACTAACTCGTTCACCACCAGACACGCCCCCAGTGCCGGAGCTATCCCCAACCACATGCCTTGTAGCCTTGATAACCTTGGCAGCGTCCTGCTCAATCATATCAGCCTTTCTCTTCAACGAGCTGCTCCGATCGCGAGGCTTGAAGACTACCTCCTCCAGCTCCACGGGCGAACCACTAGAACCACCCACTCCTAGATGCACTAGCACCTTCGGCAGATCGCTTCGGGCCACCTCGACTTCGATTCCTCTCCTCTCTTGTCACCAGATCACTCTTACGTTTCTCCATTGCTGCTTCACTAGTTTGACCCTGATCCCTTTTCTTCTGATCCCTCCTTTTATCCCTAATCACACGACCTCCTCTCTCCACAAAGAAATGAGCAACTTTAGGCAGTTTCGCTCATTTCTGCTTGCGTGTCAACTTCGCAAACCTCTCTATTTCTTTACGACTAGTTCGCCTCTTTATAGCGAGCTCTGCAAACACAACAAAAACCCAAGTCAGTTAAAATAACAATAATCCAACCATCAAAACAACAAAGTAATACACTCCTACCCACCAGCAATATTGCAAACTACATCCTCTAGCACAGTAGTTCCCAACTAACAACAATGACCTCTTCTTCCAAGCCTCATTGCTTACACCATCCAACACTCTAGAATTCCTCGTCAAAATTTGCAAACTAAAGTTGAAATTACGAGATCACTTTATCGTGTAATGCTCAATAATATCAGACACCTTTATGCGGTACTCACCACTCGCATTCAATAAATCGAACACCTTGAACAGCCGCCAAGTGTTACCAACAAACTGACAGGGGGTTTTCCAACATAAATTTAAAAAGTCGCAAACCAGCTTCGAGAACGGTATCTTCATACCAGCCCTCAGCTGCCCTTCACAGATTATTATCCCGCAATTCGGAGGGTTGTACTCCTCACTCCACACATTTACGTTCTGACCTAGTTCGTGTATCTCCAGGTCGTTTGCTTCTATCCCATAAGCTGCCCTTAGTTAGGGGAATGAACTCGCGGCAAGTCGGTCCACCGTCCTAAGGGCAACCCACTAGAAGACGACCCCTCTTCACAACCTGAAGTGCTAGCTACAACACCCACAGAACCAGATTGTGCCCTATCCTTTTCATCCCTAACCTCAGCCTCATCATCCTCCTAGCCACTCTCAAAACCCACCGAATCCTCTTCATCTTTCTCATATTCACCACAGCTTAAAGACACTTCCTGAACCTCTTCCGATCGAGTATAGTCTGAGTTAGACATCTGTGTTTTTCTATCAAATACCCAAACCTAAGAAACAACAGCTAACATCGATCTAGCTACTAGACACACAACGCCTGAACAGAAGAAAGAAAAGGAAAAACGGAAAAGTAGCGGCAGCAAAAATACTAACCTGAGAAACCCTAGCTTGTGTGTTTGTTGAAGATGAAAATGGAAAATGACTTTTCAAGTCTCAAAAATTTGATTTTGAATAACCGCCCATTCAGTTCCTAATGCATTATGATTACAACTTACGCCTTAGCCCGCACACGTGTACTAAGGACCTGTCTTTTCAAGAGTCCGGAAAATGCGGCGACACGTTTCCTCAACAACTGCTACGATTCTCTCACGTGCCAACCACGTGCCAACTATCCCTCACATCAAGCCATCACACAACACAAGTCGACCTCCACAATATGATAGGCATTTCCGCTCTCACCAGTCCGCTTCCCCACTCATGCTTAACACGTGCCACCGTTTTCTCTCAACAGATCGCTTCAATGTACAATACGACCTACTGAGAGGGGGCTGTGTGAGGGAGTAATATTCTCTTCCAGGAATATTAAGCACGTGTTCATAAGCAAAAATCCTACCCCCAAGATCGTTTCATATTCAGCTCGCTTCATGTAGGTGGGGGCTAACAGACGATCTCAAGCAGAACGCTTCATCTGATGACATCATCCCTTATCCAAATGCAATCATTACCAGAGCCATACATGTATTTCCAATCACTGTGATATACGAATTACTACAACCACTCCCAATCATCACATAATTCCTACCAAAACCAACCTAACACTCATTCTCAATCTCCATCCCACACTTGTACATGTCAGTACACGTGTCTCGTGGATCTACACCCCCCAATGTCTATAAATACCACCTACATAAACTACGTGAGACCTGATTCTTCTCTCCTCTCAAAATCGAGAGACAGATACGTAGGTAGTTCACTCATCAACGAACTCGGTATTTCCCATTTCCAAACCTTTTCTCCTTTCTTTCTATATTTGTAAGGGAACACTAAAACGCTCCTGTCTACAGTAGTCACTACTTACTATTGTACTAAGTTCAATAATATGATTTAGGTATAGTTAATCTACCATAAAACCCCTCAAAACCCCTTCGACTAGATTGGGACAATCCAAACATTCCATTTTAACACAAGGCAGTAATGCCAATGGGTTCATGAGCTATTGTCTGGTATCAAACAAATCTTTTGAAGAAATTGAATTAATTGGGTTGAACGTTGTACCCAAATTTTCATGATAAGTCATGTCCAAATCATGTCAAATTTGTATGGCTTCTACAAAACCGAAGGTTAATAAGTTTCCGAACCAAAACAATTCAAAGAGTTTGACTAGGAACAACCACTTATTATTTTTTACTTTTATTGAATTGGTTCACCTTAGGGGTGTGCATGGGTACCCAATTACCCGAATCCGTACTGGAACCGGAACCATTTATAGCGGGTCTAGGTCCTAAAATGTTATACCCATTTAAAATGGGTCTTCAAGAACCAACCGATAAAGAACCGAACCCGTTAGAACCGAATAGTAAAAAACCGATGGGTACCCGAACCGAAACCGGAACCGATTAGTTTGATTTTGATATATAGAATTTAGTATTATATTACACTAAATAAAAACAAACCCAAACATTATTATTATATATTATTATATATAGTCTATATTTGTTAGGTGTAAAATTATACTAAATATATATAACATTTAGCATAATAGTGAATGTGTGTTATTAAATGCATCTTTTATAATATTACATTAAATATGTGTATTATAAATATTAATAATAATATTTACGTGTCTACGTCTATCGTATATAGTCGTATACTATGAATTAACTTATGCCTTGTCTATATTAACTAATACATGAGCATTAATGCGTGCTTGATATATTACATGTATATATATTAGATAACGAATCGTGTAATGCTAACTAACAATTGTGGTATATGTGGTATTTATTCTATATATGACGCATTACGTATAGTATAATATACATATGTTCGATTTAAAATATACACATACATATAATGTATGAGAATGTATTTAAAATTTTTAGATAACTTTCAAATATTATTATTGAATTTAGGATCATTACTTCTTATGAGAGGACAAAAATATCGATGACAAGTGTTATAGTCCCCGTAAACCAACTTTTATATCGGTTATATAACTAAAAATAATAATTTTAGCAATAAAAATGTATAACCCGATAAGGAACCGGAACCGACTTATTTAATGGGTATGGGTCTGGGTTTTCAAAATATAGGAAAAACCATGAAAGAACCGAACCCGATAGGAACCGCTAAAAATAGACCCAGAATCGAAACCGGTAAGAACCGACCCAGAACCGACCCATGAACACCCCTAGTTCACCTAGGCTAAAAAAAATGAATTCTCAAAATTTCGTTGATTTTTTATACTTGTCATGTGACCACTAAAATTGTTTTACCCAATAATATGTATTTTTACAAACTCAAGAACGTGTACAATTAGATTTTTAACAAATTTTCGGACTATTTCAATTGGCAAAAAATTAAAAAAAAAATAAAAAAAAATACATAAAACTAGGTTTAAAACCCTAATTCCGGTCTTTATTAGCTTAAAACCCATTGACTTTATTAATTACACCTAAAGCCCACCCGATTTTTTGAAATGTGAAATAAAGGTTCCAACCGGTAAATTTCGAAGTTTAAGTCTTTTCTTTGTGTTTCATTTATTCAAAATGCCCATTTTACCCTTTTCAAGTTTTTCCTCACAAACACCTCTCTTCTCAAAATATATCTTCATCACCACACTCCAACATACACTAACTGTCGACCTTAGCATCTCCCACAATCAAAGTAATCACTTTGCCTCTCCATCTTCTTTTCTCCCCACTCTCTTTTTTTCCTCTAATCGTTCTAAAAAAATGAGTGTTTTTATTATTTATGATTTTGGGTTTCAAAATAACCTTTGAAATTTGGTATTGATTGACTTTTTAGATTTCATTACAAATGAAGCATTTCCCCTTTATGTAGATTAGTTTCATTGCATACTCCTGTGATTTCAAGCGGTTGCTATATATATTGATTGTTTAATTTAATATCTGATTTTCTTTACTTTGAATTATTGATATTGTTACTACATACTTTGTAAAGTTATCGTTGAATACATTGTGTAATATTCTAATTGTGTTTTCAAGGTCATTTAACTCATATTGTTTTTGGCACTTGAAGAACAATGTTGGTTATGTTATCTGAAAGATAACAAATTGAGAAAATATGTTGTGAAGCTATTTTACGATTGTGCTTATATAGCTTCTCATCATGAATTTTGCCTTGTCTGAAAAGTTGAAGAAACATGGTGGTTTTCTGTGCAAAAGGTTTTGTGGATATTAGATTGGAAAATTGGGCAAATGCATACTTTCACGGTGCTAGATATGGTAAGATACATGTGCTTTCGACACTAACCGATCGAATGTTTCAATGAATGATATGGATCACTAAAGAGCGCTTCCTGCCTATTATTCCTATGCTTTTTGGAATCATGGAAAAGATGATAGAAATGACTTGGAACAGATTGGAGGAGTCTATGAAATAGAATTCCATTTTATGTCCAAAAATGGAGATAGTACTGGTTAGTAAGGTTGAAGCTATAAGGACTTTGAGGGTGGTTAGATCAAATGAAAATCAGTTTCTAGTTCATAGCGACGTCATTCATTCAGTTGATTTAATGAATAGATCATGTACTTGTAACTATTAGCGTGTCGATAATTTCCCTTGCATACATGTTATCGCTTGTATTGGTAGTAAGGGTGATTCCTTTTATAACTACATTGATGAAGGATATGCAGTGATGGCATTCAGGCAATGTTACTCACATTCTATCAAGCTAGTTTCGAATAGTTCTATGCCAAGACATATGCTTGATTTTCCTACGGTTTATCCGTATAGTCCGAAGATTGGTCTGGTAGACTCAAGAAAAAAAAAAAATTGAAAGCACCGGTGTGATTCGTTTAGTCGTGATCGGTTTTGATGTTCTCGGCAAACCATATTTTTTGTTATCTTAATTGAGATTTTTAAGTATGGTCTTGACATTTATTAATGAGAAATTGATACTCATTGTATTCTTTTATTGAATGTTAGATACTCATTTGAGATTATTAGTTAGTCATTTTTTTTTTATTTGTTATAATGGAATTTATATCTGTGAAATTATTTGTGTTGCAATTGTAATTAAGAGTGCAACATTCATGTTTTGATCATAATTGATAGTGCAACATTCTAATTGATATTGCAACATTCATATTGCGATCATAATTGAGAGTGCAACATTCATGTTGTAGTCGTAATTGATACTTGATAGTGCAACATTTTAATTGAGAATGCAACATTCATGTTGCGTCGTCGTGAATGAGAGTGAAACATTCTAATTAACGATTGCAACATTCATATTTACGATCGTAATTGAGAGTGTAACATTCATGTTGAGGTTATAAATGAAGGTGCAACATCCATATATTGCGATGGGATGTTGTACAAGAACCATCGTGAGACTTACTTTTGATGTAATGCATGAGACTTAATGCTAGAACTATGCGTGAGACTTAATACTATATACACATATAAACGAATCTTGGTGGATTTGAACCACCATCATCTTGGGATTCTTCTCCCAAGCGCTCTACCTTTTTGAGCTAAAGATCCATTCTTTTTATGTTAACTTCATCACGATAATACTTATAGTACATTTGAATCAAAAGTAATAAGTGCACTTTCTATTGTGTATAACCATTAAGTTCTTTAACATTCATATATGAGTACATGTAATCTCAATTATTTGATGTCAATGTAACAGTGCAACATCTATGTTGCAGTAGAGGTGACAGTGCAACATCCATGTTGCAGTGGTAATTAATGATGTAACATTCATGTTGCGGTGGTTGTTGCGATGGTAAGCCCGGCGAAGGCAATATTCATGTTGCAGTATTAGTTGACAATGGTTGTTGCAGTAGTAATTGACTATGCAACATCCATGTTGTAATGATAATTGACAGTGCAACATCCATATTGTAATATGAGTTGACTGTGGTTGTTGGAATGGTAATTGATTGTGCTACATCCATGTTGCAATGGTAATTGACGTATAGTGTAACACCCATGTTGCAGTAGGAGTTGACAATTGAAAACAACATGTAAAATCAAACAACAAGCATCAACATTTAAGCTTCATGTTCATTTAAGCAAAAAGCAAGTTCATTAAACCAAAACACAAAATACAACTAAAATTAAATATAAATATATATATATATATATATATATATATATATATATATATGGAAATTTTAAATTTAGTTTCTCACTTTTGTAATAGTTGGTTGTTTTTTGTTTCGAGTAGATCTCGGTTTTTAATGTACAAAATCGGTGGAATCGCCATTAATTTCAAATTTCAAATTTCCATGTTACACTTTTCATACTTTTCGGTTTAATTTGGAGGAACTAGGGTTTGTTTTTTTGTTTTCAAACTATTTAGATTTCTGTTTGGGGAAGATGGGGTGAGGGACAAATTTGTAATATTACCAAAAAATTGACTGGGTGGGCTTTTAACATAATTACAAAAGTCTATGTCTTTTATCCGAAATTAAATTAGAATGGTGGGCTTCAGGCCCAATCTCTGAATAAAATAATAGTACATACCAAAATGTAGTCACGGACTCACAGTTATATAGAAAACAGCCACTTAAGAATAGATTACTCGACAGTAATATATAGTTGTCAATGAGAGAGACCCTTAATAATAACACCTTTGATTGGGACCATCAACATACCAGACAATAAATCCCATTCCGATATAAGTCTAATTAAAACTAGATTTAAAATGGGTAAAAACTAAGCTTTTTTTTTTATTATTACTATTTTTTTAAAGTGTATCGTGGAGCCAGAAGGGTACCGAAAGCGGTAGAGAAAAGACAAGAAAGTGGATAAGAGCGTCAAAATTACCATTTATCAAATATTAAATGACACCCGCTGGTACACGTGTCAAATAACTAAACTTCTTTTTCTTCTTCTTCTTCTTCACTTTATTAATATTATTTTTGTAGAAGAAACCCAGAAAACGAGAGTGAGAGACTGTGAAGGGAGGGGTGAGAGACTTGAGAGAAAGAGGGAGATGTTCGTTGGGTCTATGCGAAAATCTTTCAAAGATTCTTTGAAAGGTCTAGAAGCTGATATTCAACATGCCAACACTCTGTAAGTTGAAAAAGTTTGAATTTTTGAATATGGTTAGTGTTTATTACTTTGATGAATTAGATTGTAAGGGTAGTCTGGTCAAAATGTTTGCTTTTGGTTTTGATTAGTGCTGAAATTGCTTGTTTTGGAGGTTTTATGTGTTTGATGGTGTTTCTGGTTAGATATTGATATTCTGTTAGCATGTCAAAACATGAAACCTATAAAAGCAGTTCAATAGTTTTTGTTCAGTAAATGTATTTGCTTATTTGAATGCTAGTTTAATCAAAATGTGAAGTGACCATGGACTGTGAAGTTGTTGAATTTAGGATACATAAATATATGAAATTAGGTGGAATTTTACCTAATTACTTGGGTAAAACGAAGTATTAACAATGCATTCACTGTCCAGTTGTAAATTCTATTTGTGTGAGCTATTTTGAGTATGGAATTTAAAGAAATATAATTCAAAATTCGACTAGTTTAGTTGGGTTATTAAGACACAGCCTGTCTACATTGCTTGATCAGTGTATAGAACTACTTGAGCTAGTTGAGTGCAAGTTAGGCATAGACGCCATTTTTTAAATATGATCATAAGTCAGCTTGTGACTTTCTTAGAGAAGTTTACTGTGAAGTTTTGAATAAGATTATGAGATGTTGGGATTGCTATCTCTCTAAGGAGCTAGTCACAATTGAGTATGTCCATCTGGTTTACATGAATTATTATGACACAATAGTTAGGGTTCGTGGACTGTGATGAAGTAATGTATTGATTATTCTAATGTGCAAGTTTAGTCAAATTGTGATGAAATAACCGTGGACTGTGAAGATGTTAAATGCTTATATTGATTGTTGAATAAATGAATAATCGAAGTTGAATTTAAGTGGACGTTTATTTTTTGTAATTGCCTATCTGACAATGTATTCTCAGTGCAGTAGTAACTTTTCTATGAGTGAGTATTTTGAGTACGGAGATAAGAAAGAGAATTTAAAATTCGTCTAGTGTAGTTGGGTTTTTAGACAGAACACATTTGAATTGCTTTATTTTGTGTAAAGAATTACTTGATAGCTGGTGACGCCCTTGACGGATACACTGTATTGAAACATACGATCATAAGTCTACTGTTAGCATGTTACTTTCTCAGTGAAATATACTGCAAAGTTTTTAATAAGAAATATGAGATGTTTGTATTGCAATCTCTAAGGAACTAGACACAAACGACTTTGTTCATCTGGTTTACGCGAATCTTTGCGACGCGGTAATTATGTTTTTTGTGCAATTGGAGCTGCCTGACGCCGTGATGCTATCCTCACGTCTGGTTCCTACTTTTAAGGAGCCACAGGTTATGCATTTAATTTGCAAAGGAGAGGGACAGGGTTCTCCAAGCACTTGAGGAAAGAAAAAATCACTGATTGTTTAGAGCTCAATCTGTCAGAAGTGTGAAGGAAAAAGTTGATGGGAGACATAAATGTTTTCCTGGAATCCACCAATTATCTTCTTGACTGTGTTGTGGTTGAGTTTCACACACAAGGTAGGGCATAGTGGATCAGTTGAATAATGTGCTGATGTTGATTTAAGCCAGAAAGTTTTATAAGAAGGCCTAAAAGACATCAATTTTGGTGCTGAATATTCACCATTACTTGAAGTATCATATTTTTTTTTTAAAATATTATTGATACTGTGGGAGGGATTAAAATTTATTGACAAGTTTATACTGAATGGTTTGCACCAACTTTGTGGACCACTGTTACTTGGGGTTTTACTTGATGGTTTTTATGTCTATAAATTGGGAACGGAGAGCATGATGTCTATGTTGGATATGCACTAGAGGTAGTTTCTTGTTTGGTGTATCTCGACATTTCGTGTATTTTGAACTGTCATATCAGGCTTAAGGCTACGAGAACAGTTGTGACAATTTAGTTCTGCTCATTGAGTTTTTAGTAGAGAGGGTTTGTTAATTGACAATCGGAGAGAGGAGGCGGAGCTATAATGGAAGAGGGTAGTTGACTACTATGAAGAGTCTTAGGAGGATTGATGATTTGTATGGTTCAGAGGATGAGTGGTTGGAGGAAGACTGCAATAGGGAGGAGAGCGAGGTGGATTGGGTGGTGATCAACTATTGGCAGGGGTGATAGGATAGGTGCTGTTAACTTAGTTGATCTTTGGGGGTCTCTGTATTTCTTGTATGGTCTTCAAACTTCTTTTCTTCATTTTTGTTTTGTTTGATGGTTTGGGGTGCTCTTCCCTGGTGGAACGATTGTATTAGGGGTTAGGGTAGTTTGTTATAGGGATCTTCGTCTTCTTTAAATAGCTGCTGGCTAACTACTCAATTACGAATGTATCATTGTATTTATTTTTCTATTTGTTATAATAATAAATTAACTATCATGGATAAAAAAAAGAGGTTCTGTTTCGTTGATGAACGTAGTTCTTGAATCATTTCGCCTATCCTAAGTTATGTCATAACTCATAAGTTACGATGGTGAGGATAAGCAGCATTATTGATCCCCCTCCCCCTCCCCCATTTTCATTTTCATTTTTATTTTTATTTTATTTTTTATTTTTATTTATTTATGTTTATACTCGGAGGTGTATCTGAGGTGTTGTCACAGAAAATAGCTTGTTTTGTTCCTGGCGAGATTCTGGTGTTTTCTGATGGATGGCTTTTCTGAGCCATCCCATACAGTTTCTTTCCATGTTGTGTTTATTTTACCAAGCTCGTTTACATGTGAACTGTGAGTTGAATTGTTTGTGTTGTTAATTTTTGTAGATAAAGTAATGTGTTCCCATTTCTAAAAGTAGATGCTGGGTAGTTGGATATTATAACAATGAGGATGTTCCGGCGGCATACTGTTTGAGCTAATATCTGAACCACTGTGCTAGCTTTCACATACTAAATATTCCTAATAGTTTGGAACTGAAACTCTCAAGCAACATAGCGAATCCAAAAGTTAGTTTTAACTGAAACTCCAACAGAAGCAATTATTTATAAATCAGCACTTAACAAAGCCGTTAATGTTGTGAACTTGGCTGGTTAATAAAATACTACTTTCTTAAAACTTATTTATTCACTGCTGCGTTTAGAAACACCCTTTATTGTGTTGTTGCAAGCTTATTTTCCCTTCTTTTTCTCAGTTATCCAAGTTATTGAATTTCTCAAGTACTGCTTCAGCTTCTTATACGCTTTAGGACTTCTATTAAATTTTGTATATTATGAGGTCTGATACTTTAATGTGAGCTGTAGGGCGTCCGAGTATCCAAGGGACTATGATGGAGCTTGCCTGCAGATGAGAATGTCCTACAGCCCTGTGGCACATTTGTTCCTTTTCCTAGTACAATGGACAGATTGCCACCTTGCTGGTGCCCTTGGATTACTTAGAATTCTAATTTATAAGGTCACGTACCTTCTGTTTTGAAGAGTTTGTTTGTATGAATTTTACAAATGATGGCCTCTGAATTGATGAAGTTAACTATATGCTTCAGGTTTATGTGGATGGGACAACGACTATGTCGACTCATGAAAGAAAAGCAAGTATAAGGGAATTTTATGGTAAACATTCTGTCTTGAATGCAACTTTGTTTCTTATGCTTTTTAATTACTATGGGCTTCATATTATTGTCTGATCTTTTCTTCCCTCCTGTGCTGTTTGGAGCAGCTGTGATATTTCCCTCTTTAATTCAACTTGAAAGAGGCATTACCGATATGGAAGATAGAAAACAGAAGGCAGTGTGTATTGAAAGGTATAGAAGAAGAGATGACGAGGATTGTAAAATTTTTTCAGAGATGGATGTTGAAAGAGAAGATGAATGTGGGATTTGCATGGAGATGAACAGCAAGATTGTCTTGCCTAACTGTAACCATGCTATGTGCATGAAGTGCTACCGCGAATGGTATTGCTTTACACCCCTTCCTTTTCTTCATCATCTCCATTTGTTACCTATTATTTCAGTAGTAATTGTGATTTAGTATTTGTCATGCATTTTCTTTTATCCTTTCTAGTTCTTTGTTTATTGATTATCGAAAGATATTTAAAGCATCAAGGCGGATGATAGGCTGGGTTATTTTGGGCATTACTTGGTTTGATAGGATTCTATCCCAACATCTAAACCTTCGATAGAAAATCAGTTTGGTTTCTTAAACAAACTCCTCAATCCTGCTATGGCACTATTCAAGAGAAATAATGAACAGTGTAGGGACAACTTTGTCTACGAGCTGTAGTATCTAGAGACTAGAGTTACACTTTTTTATTACGTATTCAGAGGAACCAATTTCTGATTCATATTTTAATGATGATTCCTTTTTAAGATCATTTTTCGAAAATAACTTGGAATTTTGTTGAGTACCTAAATATCTCAAACCTCTTTTAGGACTTAGGAGGTGCATTACAATGCACCCTATGATTGGCCAGTAGGCAAGGTGTTACAGTTTAAGCCAAAGTGGTGACTGGTGAGTGTTTAGCTGCGACTCTGCAAGGTATAAGTGTATGCACATCTGTTGTTGTGTCTTTGTAACTCATTATACCCAATCGCCAGCTCGGAGGAAGATATTCTCACATGGATGTGGTAACTGGTTTCACATTTTAGAATGTAGTTTTATTAGTTGTTGATCATCTAGGATACATGTGTTTATGCCTAGTATGAAGGAAAGCTCTGTTAGAAAGACGTATTACATTTTAAGGTCCTGTTACATTTGGTTTGTCTTATTCGGAAGTGTGTCATTTAACTTTGCGAAGAGCACATACCCGGGAAGAAGGATTAAGGAATCTTACCTTAATTTAAATGGTGTGGAAAGTCAAGGTGGAAAGATCACTTCATATGAAACACCTAACTTTTATGATGATGATTTTAAATTATTGGTTTGGCAAAATATGACTTAGTAATGAGCTAGTTCCCACAATTGGATAAGGACAAAGAAACCTTGTTTGCCAAGCAAGCCTACAGGAAATTGCTTACTAGTGTGCCTCAGATTTGTTGTTACCAAAGATTGCACTTAAATTATCAACTGACTAAATTATAGGGCCAGAACAGATTGATAATAGCCAACATCAAGTAAGAAGTAAAAAATTAAAGGAAATTAATGATCAACATTGGAAGTTCTAGCTCAATTGGTTGTGTACCCTTCTCCTCATGGGAGAGGTTGCAAGTTCGAATCCTACCTAGTGTTGGTTGGGAGTTATTTCTTGTGTAATTATGTGATGGGCCTTTGGGCCAAGTGAGCCTGTGGGCTAGAGACAAGGTGCTGCTACGATTGGGTGGACCGAGAAGCGAAAGCAAGTCTTCATGGACAAGGTGGAGGCGGTTGGATCTACTCAAAATGGCGCATCGGCGAGAGCCTTCGGGCTAGGTTCCCTTCGGGGTTGATGAGCCTTCAGGCGCTAGCTAGGGTCCTTCAATGTAACTGGTGTGGGTCTGCCTTAACCCTCTAAATATTTCAAATAAAAAACATTGGAAGTTCTACAAGTCTGTGGCGGCCCAAGGCAAGCGAGGTACCCTGGCGGTTAAGGTGATATTTTTTAGCGAATATAGTTGCAGCTTCTTGTTAAAGGAATAAAGGCTTTGCGCTACGCCCTGACAGCATAGCTTATCTGATGTCACCACAGACCATTAGCCGTCACTATGTGAATTAGGTTACTATGTAGTTGAGATATTTCCAGTAAGAATCAGGTATGAGATGGTCTACTCATTTTGTGACTAAATCCTTTTCTAGGACTGCTAAAAACCGTAAATTCTGGGTAACTGCTATGCTCAGGGAACTGATAAATACATTTTATTTCATGGTCTGCTTTCTATTTCTTATATATTTCAGCCGAGGTAATAAAAGGTGACCTAATTAGTTAGAGAGTAATTATTTTACATGTGAGTGATTAAAAACAGGTTAACCTGATGCATCATACCTAATATCTGATGGATCGTGGAGAAATCTGGACTGGTCACTGGAGAGTTATGCGCTAGTGTGTATCTTGAAGATTAGTCATAAATCTGACATCGATGGATGACCTTAGTGTGTTTCATCAGTTTAACCTGAGCGAATAAATAATAGGTAGCCTGGAAGGCAAGATGTTTCGTATTGTCGGTATTGATGTATTCCCCTGTAATGACGCACAGATTTCTACCGTTAGAAATCTGTGCCTTGTCAATAACAAGGAGAACATGAAACTCTAATTCCTTTCTGCTGGGAATACATTTTTAGAGGAATGCTATTTGGCGGAGTACATTTTGAGTGCAAAGCACTACACCTTAGTGAAAAATAAACATTTGTCTTGGGGTTTTGGATTTGTACTTTTGATATTTAGAATCCCATGAACAAGAGTGTCTTGTAGTGAGGTGGTATATAGGCTACTCACAAGTGTGTTGCCTACTAGCCTCCCTCTTATTTATATTCCGAAGTGATAGTGAGAAAAAAAGGAAAGCCGTTGTGCACTAGTCTAACATGCTTGCATTACTCGTGTGACGGTTTGAGAGGTTTCAAATATTCTTCTCCATTTGAGGACAAAATGACAAATTTGTCATGCATGAGTGAGGTTGTAGTTGAGACTTTTTTGTTAATTAATTAAGAACATTTTGTCAGGTAGAGAAGGGAGTGAACACTTTGTGGCATCTCTTCGATACAGATAGTACGAGAAAGGGTCTCCATAAGATGAAACTGGGCCTTACCTGTCTGGGCCTTCTGCGTTATGTACATACAGTAACCATGACCGTAGTCCCGGGTCATTCTTGCACTATTATTAGCCTATAAAATTTTGAATTGAAAGGGTTGGTGTTTATTGCCAACTACAGCTTGAAAACCTTCCTTGACCCTTCCGTTTTGATTGAGGAGCTTGTGTAGTCGTGTATTTCACTTGTATCTCGGGTGTGCCAAGATCTTGCTTTGCTAGATGACATTCCTAATTCACAGCAACCTCTCTGTAGGTTTGGTGTGTAGAATCATTTTTTGCTTGTCCATGAACAAAAGCCTAAATCAGCAGTATATTTTATTGAAAACAATCTATTGTCTGTTGTTTCAGGAATTCAAGATCACAGTCATGCCCCTTCTGCCGCAATAGCCTCAAGAGGGTGAATTCAGGTGATCTGTGGGTTCTTACTGACAGCAGGGATGTGGTAGACATGGCAACCTTGACAAGGGAGAACCTGAGGAGGCTCTTCATGTACATAGATAAGTTGCCTGTGATTATCCCAGATTCTGTGTTTGACACTTACGACTCCCATGTTAAATAGAGCTTAATGGAGTATGAAGTTATGAGCAATTCCATCTGATCGGCCTTTCTGCTTAGCAACCAGAAGGTGATGATTTAGTTAATTTAGATGGATATAAGTCCGTTTGAGGCACTTCTTCCTTTTTCGGTTCTGAGCTGTTGCCTAGACTTCTACCATACAGACTGGTAAAAGCCAGAAACTCAGAGTAGGGAAGGATCTGTAAATTGTATGTAGGAACTATGTATATGCTTGTACAGATTATGATCCTAAGAGGTGTAAGGTTCTCCTTTTCAATCACCCTAAAAATATGGAGTTACATCAGTCTTTTCTTTTACACAACTTTACCACTGAACTTGAAATGATTGTACTTTAGCTGTACGGAACTGAAGGCAAGCAGCATCAGTGCTTGAACCATTTTAATTAAAGTTACATGTTTCCACGGAATCAAATTAGATGGTGATTCATTTTGTTGGTATACGTATATCTGCCTGTGTTGTATTGTTATTAAATGCGACTTTTAGAATTCCAGTTAAGGGTGGAATTCGAGCTAAACAAGCGGAGCTTTACCATGCTCAAGCTCGGCTCGCTAATTACACGAGTTTTAAATTGAGCTCGAGCTTGGCTTATATAGTAAACGAGCGAGCTCGAGCTGAGCTTAAATGAGTCAAGCCCGAGCCGCTTGGTTATTTTACACTATAAATATGTTATTTGAGCTAAACGAGCCAAGTTTCATCAAACTCATTTGTTACACGAGCTTTAATTTGAACTCGAGTTCGGCTCATATAGTTAAACGAGCGAGCTCGAGCCGAGCTTAAACGAACCAAGCCCAAGCCGAGCTCCGAGCACTCGGCTCAAATTCCACCCTTAATTCCAGTAATTTGGACGTGTTATAGTGTCTTGAGCTGTGTTAACTATAACACTACATCAATATGATTTAACATCCCCTCAAACTCTGTGGTCGGCAATAGATGGGTTTGGTCGTTTGGAGCAGTGAAAGCAAAACCTGATATCGTTGCTTGCCAGTTGTGAAGGAACAAACTGAACTCGATGAAGTGATTAAGTTTTGTCTGAGCATGAGTGCCTAACGCATCCAATTGTGGATGCCATGCAGGTAGTAGTACCAGACTACCAGCACTGTCCAAGCGTATTAGGCAACTTGGAAATGAAGCTTGCGAGCAAGCTGAGCCGTATGCTATATAAGAGCTTTAAGTATGAAAAGAAGCCCGCATAGATTGTCCAGTGAATTAGCTGTGCTCCACAATCAAGTGTCGAATGTTTAGTAGAAATTCTAGGGTTCTGTACTGGGCGCCACTACAATTAGATTGGGCAGCTTCCAGCCCAAACCCAAACAACAAAGCCCAAACAAAAGCCCAATACACCATCCCCACCAAATCGCGAAACCGGGAAACCTATTCTAAGTTTCTAACCGGTCATCTCTCTCGCCCAAAACCTTTCAACGTTTGCCAAAATTATCGCCCTAACAAAAAAACCCAAAATCAACAATCGCGAAATTGAAACAATCCATAAATAATCCAATTGAAACAGTTCAGTTTCAGTTTCAATTCAATTGAAACAATCCATAAACAATCGCAAAATTGAACCCTTCGACGTGGCCATTGAAGCTTTTGCAAGTCGGGAGACAATCCAATTCAGTTTCAGTGAAGTATTCTCTCTGCAAGTTCTTCAATTGCTCTGCGAGTTCTTCAATTGCTCGGGCTTTCATATCGAACCTGGACCTCGTGAGAAAACTGTAAGTTTTTTTTTATTATTATTATTATTTCCCCTCCAATTATAAGTTATGTCTGTATCATTGAGGAAATTTTTTCTTGTTTGAGTTGTTTCAAAGAAAGTGATGGATTATTTGCTTAGCAATCTTTATGGATTCAAATATTATGTCTTCATTTCATCTGACTCACCATAATTTCAATCATGTACAGCTTCTGAAACCAGACCCTGCATTGAAACGATACAAGTCATATACGAAGAGTGTACATCTACTCAAAAGAGTTGGAGAAGTTCTTACTATTGTTGTTGCTGCTGGTAACTTCTCATTCCCTTTACAATTATTCAACAAGGTTGATTATTTTCTTATGCATTCAAACATGGAAGACTGAGTTCCATCTCAATACTCGTCCTACACATAGAAAAACAAACAACTAAAGCATTCTACTTAATGTCTATTTCTGTTTATGATTAATATTTACTTGGTTAAGAACATTTAATAGGCCAAAAAAAACATATATGTGCTAATAATGAACACATGTGCATTTCATGTGCTTGTAATGACATTGCTTAATCAATTTCTAGTACTGTGTAAATTCTCTAAGGCTGATAGAATTTTCAATCAGAAAAGTTTCAGTCCTCCACTAGGGTTATTTTGGTAGAGTGAGTGGTGGAAGAACACATACATGATACATCTGACCTTCAACCTTTAGAATGGTTAATTTAGAAATTTATTCACAAGAAGTATCTTAATGAATACGTTAATAATAAAGGAATGTACGTAAAAAACCGATATTGACTTTTTAGAGTTCTTGTGAGTTCTTGTCGACAAAAAGGAAATAAGTAGCAAAGAGAAGATATACTATGTCAAACTGTACTTTAGAAAATTCATTTTCTCATAAACTTGTTAGTTGGATAGTAAAGTGAAAGAGGTCATTTGCTAGTGTAGCAAATATCATTATAAAGTAACAACAGTGTAAATTTTATTTTTCTCTTGTTTGGCACCGGCTAGTTTAGTTATATAAAAGCATCATGTAACTAAGTTGGCATCGAAGAAGGTCAGACTGAAAGTGATAGTTCAAGTGAAATTTGAAAACTGAAGACATTATTTTGAGCAAAAAAAAAAAAAAAAATGTTTTTGTTGTTAGTTATCTCCTATAATCTATTTGCTTGTTAGAATCATGTCATTTCATTTCACATATCTGGTAAAGTGTTTTGGATGTGTTAGGAGTGTCAATTTGAACTATCCATTTGCGCGATGTTATGGAACTTCATTTGAACTATGCTGACTGGTAACTGTACTTTGTTGTTCATGTATGTGTTGTGTAAAGTGAGATATTAATGTCAGAATCATATTGGTGCAGAGTGTTGAGCGTAAACCACAAAATGTAGGATTCCCAGAATTGACATTATGGATTAAGTAAATCATAAGATATTTGAATTGTATAAAGACATACGGAAATTGGTATTTCTTTTACCTTTTCACGTACACGACAAAATATTTCAGTTTGACATGAAAACTTATAGTATAACTAGAGCTGATTAATAATTTGTACTGAGTATTCGAAAACTGATTTCTTTGATAACCCTTTAGAGTTTAGAACTTTCCATCCAATATGTGTGATACATTGATATATTTTCTTACCTTATAATTTCTCGAGAAATCATCATAGAACCATGTGATTAAGGAGTAATCAATTGAGCATCCCTTTATAGCTGGAGGAAGAGCAAGGTTCTATACTTCCTCGACCCTTGTGACCCATTCATTACCAGGACCTATGCTTCAGGCCACCATTTAGATAAAGACTAAGGGTGCCTAAATAGAGCTAGGCGTTGAGAGTTGAGAGAGAGGTCATGAAAGAATCAAATATGAGCGGAAAAAAAAAAAGAGAGATTAGATAGCCTATCGTCCTTTCTCAACTTTTTTTGGTTGAGTATGTAATGAATGGTGATGGGCCTTTTTAGTTTACACTTGACAGCGACCATGAATCAATGTTGATATAAAGAAAATCTCATTGCACAACAGTATAGTTGCTGCTGATTTCCCTCGTGTCAATGTGTCATGCATACCTTTAGACACTTGCTTATGCAAGACCAATTCTAATATGCATAGATTAACATCAGCTAGGGGCCTAGCCCTATGTCAGTAAACTATTACTTTTTTCTTTTGGATCTAACAGTAAACTATTCATCAACAACCTATAGTCTACAGCAAGTACAAAGTACAACAGAGACAGACTATATGTTATTTTTTTTTTTTTTTTGACAAAATATTGGGGGGCTCCCCCTCCCCCTCCCCCTATATACAACCTCTTGGAAGAAGATATAAATCGCTTCCTTATCACACATCTAGCATCACCTCGTATTCAAGAGATTATCTTCCCACCATTCACAAACCTTAGGCTGCGCCTCGTTCTATATTCAAAGCATTAGAAAAATAGTATCATTATTCGCATATACTCCACTAATGCTAGGTGGTTACGAGATCAAGATAAACTCGACGTCACTAACTTTAAGTGTACAGGTCATTCTAAACATCCATCTAGAAACTTCTATTTTATTTCATCCACTCCCACATCTAAAGCGATCAAATTTAAGACCTTATCTTAGTAGTATTGAGATGTAGTCAGTATGTCCTAATAAATGACGGTTCATACAGAAACAGTCTTGTATATATATACATTTTCACTATCGTGTAAAAGTTAGGTTATATGTATATATGGTTGTTGGAAGGATGTCATTATTGATTTCCAGGTTATAACAGGTTTAAGCATATAAACGTTGACCAAACAAAGAAAACTCGCCCAAAAAATTCGATAGAATTTGGATAAGCAGAACTTCTCATTCTATTTCTTCATATATACTTGGAGTTATCATAGCAAGCTTATAAGTATATTAGTTTTACGATTTGGGATGATCTCCCTTTTCTAGTGTTTTTCTTTGTACATTGTTTCTTTAAATATGGTTTATTTAAATATGGTTTACTAATACTTGTTTTATTTTTCTTTGTAGCGATGGGTCCTCAATCAAAGAATATGAAGAATGTAGCGAAAACTACATTAAAGGGTGTGAAAAAATTGTTTGGTGGCGGTTTTCTAGTGGTGATGCTGTTGGAAGAAAGAGACAAAGGGCAGAGGGCTTAACGGCATTAGCGTGTAGAGGGGACCATTTGGAAAAAAAGTTCTTGAGGTTCCTAAGGTTGATTCATCTAGTGAAGATAGTATAGATAGTGATACTAATATAGGTTTAGATGTAAATATGGATAAAGGGAAGAGTATAGTAGAAGTAGAGAGAGGAGAGAGAGGAGGAGGAGGATGGGGATGATGATGGGGGATGAGGAGGAAGATGGCGGGGATGATGATGTGGAAGAATATGTGGTAGAAGACGTACCACCAATGGAAGAAGCACCTGCGGTATTGGATTTTGTAAGAAAATCCAATAATGATTTGGAGTTTCAAAAGGTGTGTATGGGGGAGGCCCGTATAAGTCAGAGTTGTTGTATGAGTGCATGTCGCTCGTGATGGTTGGGAGAGAAAGGTAATATTTTGTTTTTCTTGGGTACTTTGATTTTCTTTTACAAAATCTTTTGTTTTTGTTCATATATATCTAATGCGTGCTCGATTGTTTCAGGAGGATCACAGAGCATTGAAGTGTGTTTCGCACTTAGCGAAGTTATCCCAATGGGATTTCAAGAATGAATGTGAAAGGTCTCCGAGATTTACCCAACAGTTGAGAAGGACTGGGTTGTTTGATCTCGTGGAAAGTTATCACGAGCATATGGATCCACCATTGATCTCTGCGTTTGTGGAGAGATGGCATCCAGAGATCAACACTTTTCATATGCGGTTAGGGGATGATTGTGACTTTGGGACGATGTTGTCCAAATCGCGGAGTCACGCAGATTAGAGGAAGAAAGCGGTCTGAGGGGACGATGAGTGAACTTACAACAATCGATAAATTTCCTACATATTGCTCTGGGGCTCCCTATTGATTTGATTAGGGCGGAGATGGAATCTAGCAGATTTACTTCAAAAGTAAGGCTAGAATTCATCCGAAAGCATTTTGCGAACAAGGTTCATGATAGCCCCATATGTGACGTTGTTGGGAAGGTGGTGGAGAAAGCCTCGAAGTTTTCCAGGAAGTCCAACGGGCTGTCAGAGCTTTTATCTTGTTTTTCTTTGGATGTGCCGTTTTTACTGACAAGTCTGGGATTGGAGTGCCTATATGTTATTTGAGGCCGTTGTTGAAATTTAGTGAGATAGAAGAGTATGCATGGGGTGCAGCAATTTTGACATTTTTGTATAGAGGTCTTGGGTCTGCCACATGTGCGAAGGTGAAAGGGATTACATGCTATATGACTCTTCTACGGGTAAAACTTGAGTATTTTAGAGTTTATTTTTTTTAATGTTAATTTTATTACTCTATCAATATATTAACTATTTGTGTATATTTAGGCGTGGATCTATGAGTATTTTCTGGTACTTAGAGCAGTCCCAAACTTCGACTATAGCTCGTCTCAGCCGCGTGCTCATAGACACACCCTAGTCGCTCCACACTATTACGATACAACGCATGCATTACAATATTATCGAACGATACTTGATGATTTGAATTATTTCAATGTAAGTATTTAAGTTTGTTTATATATATTTTTAGTAATTGATCATTGGAGTTGTTAATGACACATTTGATTTTGTTTCAAGTTGATTGGCATCCCTACAAAAGTGTCAGAGATACAAACCCGATCGATGATATTGCATTTTTTGAAGGATTGCTATGTTTTTTCAACTTTGTCGAGCTTTATCTTTGCCGCAAGCGGTTTCGTCGGTTGGGTCCGCGTCGCATGTACTGTAGATCCTCCAATACCAAATTGGAAAACAAGAACTGTGGCAGGACACGGGTATGAGATGAACTGAACCAATATTGGGTCACTTTACTGGGAGTCATGGCAGAATCACGTGATCCAACCCTGCAACCGAGGACCTATCTCATCTTATCCATGGGAGTGTCATCAAAACTACATGACTTGGTATGCGAGGAATTTTCATGTAGTTTTGGTGAACCCCGAGCGTCTTCCTACTCATCCTTCCCTGGAGACACTACCTAACTGTTCACCGATTGTAAGTATTGTGATTTTTAATTGAGTTTCTATAACTGTGATTTTTTGCATTCGATTGGTAACTTATCTTGATTTTTCTTTTTTCGACAGAATGACGTCATCGATGAAACCAGTCGTTTGCTAGAGAGAGGTTTGCAATTGGCTGGGAATGATATGCCAGAGGAAGCAATGTCCTCCTTCGAACGGGCGTACAACTTGACTAGGTGCAAGTACATTGGTGGGTGTTATAGTTCATGATTTGTTTCAGTTTAGGGTTTGTAACTTTGTAATTTGTTTGATGGATGGATTATTTGAAACTTTGTTAACTTTGTTTCAGTTTTAGTTTGATGGATGTAATTTGTTTTAGTTTAGGGTTTGTATGAAGGTTTGATGTTTGATGAATGTAATTTGTTAACTTCGAATGGATGGATATAATGTTTGAATGAATGTTTGATGTTTGAATGGATGTTTGAATGGATGAATGATGTTTGATGTTTGAATGGAATTTGATGAATATGAATGGATGAATTTGATGAATGGATGTTTGAATGAAATTAAGTGGAATTTGATGAATATGAAAGTGTTGTAAAAACGAAACGAACTTTCAAATTTTTTTTGTCCAAACGACCCAGCCGCATCGTTTGGTATAAAGGCCAAACGACCTCGTCAGATCATTTGGCCTTTATATCAAACGACTCGCAAATCATTTTACTTAAAGCCCAAACGACCCAGCCATGTCGTTCGGTATAAAAGCCAAATGACCCAGCCACATCATTTGGTATAAAGGCCAAACAACTTGACCATGTTGTTTGCCTTTAAGCCCAAACGATGTGGCTGGGTTGTTTGGTATAAAAGCCAAACGACTTAACCATGTAGTTTCGGTCATTATTGACAACATACGAACATTATTTCAAATCACTCGATTGCCGTCCGAATCAACTAGTCGATCACTCGATTGCCATCCGAATCAACTTAGTCGATCACTCGATTTCCAAATCACTCGATTGCCGTCCAAATAAGTCGATCACTCGATTTCCAAATTACTCGATTGTCGTCCGAATCAACTTAGTCGATCACTCGATTTCCAAATCAAATCAAATAAAATCCCTAACATTATTTCCAAATAACATAAAAATCAAATCAAAATTACACTTGTTCCAAATTACATTAAAATATCACTTAGTAGATCGCTCGATTTCCAAATCACTCGATTGCCGTCCGAATCAACTTAGTCGATCACTCGATTTCCAAATCAAATCAAATAAAAGCCCTAACATAACAAATAACATAAAAATAAAATAAAATTACACTTGTTCCAAATTACATCAAAATATCATATCGACAACATACAAACAATTTAGTTGATAACATCTACTGTTGGGTCTTCAATGGGCTCTTTTTCCATATTAAATTGGGAATGTTCAATGCCATAAATTGCAATTGCCTTGCTATCAAGGCTAAATTTCAACTTTCAGCAATATCATATCGAGCTCTAAGCCATTGGCGCATTACTGGAGGAACCGGACAATCTTCAATAAGTTTCAACATTGACAAAATGATTTCCACCAACATGTGCGTTACCCAACACTTGGGTCACTTTTTCAAGATTTGCTTGGGTTCTCAGTGGCATGATAAGGAAGCACTGACGAGCTCCTAAATGCAGGAGAACAACATTAAATCTTGAAGCAAATAGGTATCCAGCAAAGGGCATGTTCATCCACTTATTTAAGGGTGTGTAACCTTCTTCATATAGGATTTTCTTCATCGCATAAACAACCTCACTTTGACTGTACAAAGTACAATAAAGGGGAGGTTGTCAATAAGCTCTTGGTACAAGTCCTTTCTCATCTGTGGCCAATCTTCTTGACTTCTTCCTAATGCAATGCAGAAAAAGCTCTATAACCCTAGAGTTGCCATCGCCAACAGGGTCATGGACTCTAACAATGTATTTATGCATTTCTTCAGGAATATCCAACCCGTAATCTTTAGGACCCCTTGTCTTTCCAAAGTCTAACCCATCTCTCACATTTCGTGGTGTGGTTGTTTTTGGATAAAGCTTATTTCGTGGTGTGGTTGTTTTTGGTGTTTTTGGAGAAGGTTTATTTCTTGATTGGTATGGTTGTTTTTGGTGTTTTTGGAGAAGGCTTATTTGTTGGTGTGGTGTGGGTATTTTGGGTTGGTATTTTTAGAGAAGACTTTTTCTTGGTGTGGTGTGGGTGTTTTGGGTGGGCGTAGTATTTGGTTGTGACAAGACCCACTCCTCATGATCACGTTGAGAATGTTCAAAATGAGATGGATCTCGCTTTGAAGAGTTCTCATCTTCAGTTGGAAGCTTTCTGCTGCATCTATATTTCGACCGACCTTTGGTTTTTGCTTTCTCACGAGGCGGTACTAGCCATGTACTTTCTGGTACGACAATCTCCATAAGCTTTCTAATCATAACCCTTTGCTTTTCTTCAGAAACCATTGCAAACCTATTCATGAACAAGTCCATCGAAGGTGTAACATTGGGACCAACACCCACTGACACATTGGGAGAAGCAAACAATGTTTTCCAAAAGGGGTCGATAGCAGTCAAAGGGAAGGACTGCTCTTGCTCTTCAAACTCAATTAATTCATGAGCACATGGCAGTCCATGGCTCGTGCGCAAATAACACCAACACCTGATCTCTCAATCTTTAACACGCTTTACGCGGGTATCTATTTCTTCAAATAGCAAGTCCAAACACTTGTGTGAGACAAGGCCTTTGAGTTCACGAAACAAAGAAATTCGGTGGTGGTGTTGAGTTACAATCATACTTCTCTCGAAGGTAGCTATAATCTCGGACATCTGGATCTCTAGAATCAGATGGATTAAGTTAAACATACTCAAAAAATCGTGACAGTTTGCATTTCCTAGTACACGCTTCACCTGAGCGTGAGACCCTTAAAATCTATTGGTCGTTGTACTCCCAAAGTGAATGTGTTGGTTAGTCCAACAACATACGAATCGATCATTGTGAGGAAACCAAGTCTCTCGCAAATAATTAACAAAACTGCAGTACTCAACCCTATAATATTTTTCCAAACCATCCCATCTACGCTGGAAAATAACCTCTGTCTTCGATTTGACTACAATGTTCCACGAGAATTGGGCCTTCTCTACAAGTTCTGTAGTTGGAAAAATATCGTAATATTTTGAAAGGACGCACGTAACGATATGCCATCTACATAGATGCTTGTGTGTGTTAGGGAAAATTTTGTCAGTGGCACTCATCAGGGCCAAGTCCCTGTCAGACACGATCACGGATGGGCTTATGTCACCAAGCAAGCCGCTAAAATGATGCAGGGCCCACTCATAGTCGACTGTTATTTTAGACTGAAGTAGCACCTGACATACGGTGAAAGACTTCCACGTTGAACTCACCCCAACAAACTGTACGAAAGGCCACCGATACCTGTTAGTTTTGTAAGTAGTGTCTAACATGAAAACTGTTGAAAAGTCCGATCCAACTTAACACCTTCTGGATGGGCCCATAACAACCCCGTTATCTCCTCGGTATTCTCATCCTGTCTCAACTCCTCAAAATAATGTTCTTTTGCTAACAACTCACGCAATCTCTGCAATTGTGTGAGACCATTCATATCTAATTTCCTCACCTTCTGCCTTGCAGTGTAGACTTAGGATATACTAGATATGTTATCATGATACTTATTCTTGATGGAATCCAAAATTTGTTTAGGCTTTATTCCACACTTACTCATCTCTGACAAGTACTCGAACTCTGGAACGGTCAGACGAGTAGCAAATGCATGTCCTTCAAGGGTATTCGCCAATACATGGTTGTGAATACTATTTCTAACTTATATTTTTCAACTATCGATAGTGCCGCATTGGAAAACACCTTTTAACTTAAATGGACATCTTGATTTCTTGGTTCCCGACCTTCTCTTATTAGCCCTCCCTTCGCCTTCCTTCTTGTGTGACCGATACACACCCGAGCACTCGCAAGCCAAATTTAATCTTGCTACTCGGTTTCCCTTGGCACACTCTGACTTTTCAATGACCACAACAACATTAACTTGTCTTCCTCTAGCGGTTGCCCAACCGATTGCCTCGCTACGTGTATGAAAGACCTAAACACATAAAAAAACAACAACTATTATTATTAATACACTAATAAAATTACATTTAGAAAATTAAAAAAAAAATGAAATCAATGCATACTCAATCATACCTCTTCCGTAATAAAAATTTATGTTGTATTACTTAAAATCGGTGGACAATCCACATCATTCGAGTTTGCAGAGGATCGGTTCCCGGATATCGGCAAAGAATTCTACATATAGAAGAATAAAACAAAAGTCTCAAACAATTTGCATTTAGTTTCAAAGTCACAAAAAAATGAACTTTTAACTAAATTTAGTCCAAACGACCCAGCCATGTAGTTTCATAAAGGGTCCAAACGACCCAGCCATATAGTTCTATAGTGTCCCCAAACGACATGGTCATGTAGTTCTGTAGTGTACCCAAACGACCCAGCCATGTCGTTCTACAGTGTTCCCAAACGACCCAACCATGTCGTTCTACAGTCTTTCCCAAACTACTCATCCATGTCATTCTATAGTGTTCTTCCCAAACGACCCAGCCATGTCGTTTGGGCTTTGGTTTTGCATTCATTCAAGTGTTTTGCATCCATTCATTCATTCAATCAATCAAGTGTTTTGTATTCATTTTAATTATATGTTGTTATCTCATTATTTAGGTTTGCACTTTGTCGTCGACGATTTCTCGGCATCTCATTTGCTCGACTAGTCGCATTTTCAAATTCTTCACCTTGACCTTCAACATTTTGTTCCACTTCTTCACTTTTAACATATCTTCTATTTTCTCCTTCTCTAATTTGTTGTTGCACCTCAAACATTACCTCAAATGCTTCTTCTTCATCTTCATGTTCCATTTAGATAAACTTGTGTATTCTAATATGTAGAGAAACTTGAGTATTCTATGTAAGGAGTAAGAATTTTGATAAAAAAAATGAGCAAGGAGGAGTAATGAGTATTCTATATATATTTGAAATTTTGATATATTTCGAATAATTGAGTGAAATATATTTGTAAACCCTAAACTCTAAACTCCCCCAAACTAGTTTATTATTCACAATTGAATAAAAAAAAAATGGAAAATAACAAGTTTAGATATAAAATAAATTATTATTTTAGATTTGGATAATTGAGTGAAATGTGTTTGAAATTAAAATTTTTTTATGTCGGTACGAAATTTGTAAACCTTAAACCTTAAACCCTAAATCCCCAAACTAGTTTATGATTCAAAATTTGAAAAACAAAATAAAAAATAATAAGTTTAGAAATAAAACAAATTATTATTTTGAATAATTAATTAAAATATGTTGGTACGAAATTTGTAAATCCTGAACCCTAAACCCTAAACCCCAAACCCCCAACCTAGTTTATGATTCACAGTTTTAAAAATAAAATAAAAAAATAACAAGTTTAAATATAAAACAAATTATTATTTCAAATAATTAAGTGAAATATGTTGGTAAGAAATTTCTAAACCCTAAACCCTGAACTCCAAACCCCAAACTAGTTTATTCATAATTGAAAAAAATAATAATAACAAGTTTAGATATAAAACAAATTATTATTTCAAATAATTAAGTGAAATATGTTGGTACGAAATTTCTAAACCCTGAACCTTGAACCCTGAACTCCAAACCCCAAACTAGTTTATTCATAATTGAAAAAAATAATAATAATAACAAGTTTAGATATAAAATAAATTATTATTTTAGATTTTAGCATGTTTGATTACATGTTTTAACTTGGTTATACAGATATGTGACTATGTCATAACAGATAAAGAGTGCAGAGTGCATGTTGTGTTGGTGTAATTGTGTTGTTTCTAACCCAATTGTTTTAAATTGGATTTCAATTTTCCTAATTCAATTGGAATGTGTTGATAGTTGATCATTACTAATTCAATTTTGCACATAATTGTTTAAATAAATTATTTTACACTTATGATCGATTAATTATTTGAATTATAAGAAAAGTGTTAGTGTTTATGTATAAGAAACGTGTAATTAGTGTTTATGTCCAAACGACTTCACCATATCGCCCCATATAAGTCCTAAACGACCCACTTGTATGTAATACCAAATGATTAGCCAAATCTAAAATGTACACACAAACGATATGTACACTCAAACTACGTGACCACATCGTTTGAGTGTATACTCAAATGATATGGCCAAGTCGTTTGAGTGTATACTCAAACGATATGATCACGTCGTTTTGGTATACACTCAAACGACTTGGACATATCATCAAATTGACAAAAGCATGAAACGAATGCTTACATGTGTCATGTCACATTTGAGTATAGCCTCCAAAAAATGTCTGAAAACGAAATAGTTTGAGTGTTAGTGTGCGTAACACTCAAACGACTTGTCCATATCGTTTGAGTATACACTCAAACGACTTGGCCATGTAGTTTGAGTGTTACTCAAACTAACACTCAAACGATGTGACCATATTGTTTGTGTGTATACTCAAACGATATGGTCAAGTCGTTTGAGTGTACGACGATATGGTCACGTCGTTTTTATTTACACTCAAACTACTTGGCCAAGTCGTTTAAGTGTAAACAGAAATGACCCAGAGAGTTTGTTTTGGCGATACCGATTGAATTGGTTGATAAGCTTGGAATTTGATGACAAACTTGTAATATGACAAATTTGTTAAAAAAAAAAATTTGAGGGGTTGAACAATCCAATTTGATGAGTGCCCGATGGAATCACCAAATTCTATGGACTCTTCTTTTGAATCGTTTCTTACCCAGTCAATCATGGAACACAACCACGTAGAAATTCAAGGAATCTGCTTTCTGGTAAACTTTAAGGTAACCAAGAGAAATAGTTGAAATAGGTGATGCCAGGATGATAAATGAAACTGGGGACAAATTGACAAAAGCATGAAACGAATGCTTACATGTGTCATGTCACATATCTGGAACGTATCTAAATTTCCATATTTGACATTAAATGGGTCATGGCCTCCAAAAATGAATGACTTGCTGAAAACTGCGAGAAAGATTTTGCATGTCATTTGTGTGCCCCAATATCACCACATTTTTGGGATCACAAGATCTTCATGGTTTCTTAAAATAAGCCTAATTGCCTAAAAGTACCTAAAAGACCAACAGATTATATACTCCTCTCAAAACAACTCTTAAAAAAGAACAACTCTATACTCTGAACACACACACATTAGTACATTACAACCTGTTTATTTGCTCCGCCCAAACTAAGAAAATATTCTTCTGTTATTTTCTGTTCCTTCTCTCTGTCTCTCTTACCTTAAACAACACATCTGTTTTGAGAAAAGAGAGAGAAGGAGAAATGGGGTTGGGAGAGAGAGACAATATGGAAGGAGTAATGGCAACAGATTTCTTCTGGTCCTACACAGATGAACCACATGCTTCAAGAAGAAAACAGATTCTCTCTCAATACCCACAAATCAGAGAACTCTTTGGACCTGATCCATGGGCTTTTCTTAAGGTTTCTTTCTTTCTGTTTCTGTTTTCAATGCCATTTCTTCATGTTGTTTCCATTGCATGCAATGTAGTTTCATTTAATGCTTGTTTCTCTGTTTTCCTCTGTTTTTCTTCCTCTATAGCTCTATAGCGGGAAAAAAATCATACGTTCTTGGATTCTTGCTTTTCCATTTTTACTGCATTGTTTATATTACATAAACTAGTAAACGGGCACGTGCAATAGGAAAGAAAATTGGAGTGGAGAAAATCAAAAGAATGAACACCATGTAAATTAGAATAGTAACATATTATATTTGTTTGAATGGATATATTATGTAACATGTTTTAAATTAATACAGGTAAAAGTCTGACAAAAAACTTCAATAAGAAAAAAACACTTCAATACGCTAGTTGTGTTCTTTGTCCGATTCGATTTTGTTGCTCTGCCATAGTGCAAATAAATATATTCGAAGAGGTATTTAACAGCCTGTAATTTAGTAAATATTAGTGCATATACCACAAACTAATTTACCAAGAAAATGGGTATTATGTTGATGAAATTCGCAAATGAACTCTTGGTTGTTTGGCATGAGTGCAGGAGCATGAAAAATTAGAAATTGAATTCTTACAAATGATTGATGTAATGTAATAAAGTGGATTCAGCTCTAATGTTTGCCTGATTTTCACGATAGGCCTTCTGATAAATTGCCCTTGAGAACAGAAGAACTCCTCCACATAGGCCTTATAATAAACATAGCCACCAGGTCCACCCCATCCTGTGAAGAATGCATGTTAGTAACTGAAACGACATACTCATGCTAGTTCTCATAAGAGTAGATATTAACATAATCCTCAAGTGCTACAGGTTATTTCATCCAATAGCTCTCCAAGAGGAATCCCAAAACGAAAAAGAAAACGGAATGCATCATCCACCATAGTTGCTGAAAAGAGAAGATGGCAAGGGACGTCTCTTCTAAACAAAATTTACATAGATACCAAAGAAATGTATTCAAAAAGAAACATAGGTTTTCAACATGTCTTTTTAAACGCAAAAAATCATCAGAAGTTCACAACTCCAAATAGACAATGTGACGGTAATCTGATATAAAGAACATCTCGTCATTTCTTCAGTAACAACAAAAGATGATGCTATAAGATGGTGCATGACTTAAATAATATACTACTCACCAACAGAAGGAGAATCAGATTTTGCTGCATTAACAGATGGGTGGCTGTTGATGGTCAGAAAACCCTTCAAATTAATGCTTCCCAATTGTTCATTAACGATCTTTGTCTCTGCCTGGAGACCATTTAACTCTGACCATGGATTTCTTTCAAGTTTTCCTAGGCACCATTGCATAAATATCTGATGCATCAAGAACCAAATGAGGAAATATGTTCTCATGGAATTGTTTAAGCTAAAGAAATTGGAAGGCGCAGTAATACTATGAAATGGAAATGAAAATCATACATCATGAATATCTTCAACGGATTTTAGTGACATAGTCCATTCTTCTTTAAGTTTCTTGTCACGTGAGCGTGGTCGCATAAACTGTCACAGAAGTTACAATACATTAGTGGATTCTGGATGAATCAATAGCCAGAATGGCAAAAGTAGAGATAAAGAGGTTTGAAGCCAATGGACAATCCACAGACTACATCTAGAAAATCCCATAAGCATTTGAGACACACATAGAGAAGTAAATAATTATTTAAGAATACTTGGAGCAAAGAAATAAGCTGAGAATATCAAAAGCCATCCCAAGTTCTTTCTTATATTTTGATTGATAAGCTAGCAACATTGTGAAAAATCATGGTACAATTTATGACAATTGTACTTCAACTCTCGAGAAAAATCACACAGAACCATTATAGAGCATACAATTAATCCACATGACGACCAAATAACACCCAAAAAAAAAAAAAATACTCTTTTAGTATTGAATCATATTGAAATAATACTCTTTTAGTATGATTAGCGTGCAACACTAAATATTTGTGACCTAATTGCTTACAAACAGTTATTTGAAAAAACAAAATGAATATAATGCATGAAGCATGAAGTCAGTCAAGAAACTAAACTAATTCAAAAGAAAGCTCGCTCTTGACTCCACAACAGCAAATGAACTCCTTTCACCAGTGGGCCTTGGCATCCTATTCTTATCCCACCTATCGATCGGAAATATTGCCATCCCACCCCGAGAATCCCGGATTTGAGTCTATTCTGATTTCGCTACACATCAACACTCGAACTTTGAAACTGAATCCCTATGAACAGGCACTGCATCTGGGATATCCGGAACGGAATCACTATCACTTCTCGCTTGTGGTAATAAACAACTGGATCAGCACTGGTGTGACTTCCATTGCCGCTACCTACCGGAAAAAAAAACTCGCTTTGGTGCGGAAATAACCTCTGCTCTTTCCACCTCCGCTTCTGGTTCAGATGCAAGATGTTTGGGAAAATACGGGAACTAATTAAAAGAGATGGTGGAAAACCCAAAAATAGATTCATAGGCGAGAGTTTCAGAACGTTGTTATTATTAATTTTTTTTTGGAGAAGAAGAGGGACGGGTTTTAATTGGGATATATCTGCCAAAAGGAAGTTTATTTTTTAGAGTCTGAATGAGGAGAGTTTAGAGAATTTGTGTGCCATTTTTTTTTGTTGTGATTTATGTAGCGATGGAAAGGTGCGTCTGTTGGGTTTATTTTCCATTGTAAGTTAAGTGATGGAAAGGAGAAATTTTTGCCAAGTCAGCAATATTTTATATAATGTAAAAGAGGGAGAATGTGCAGTGCGAGTTACAGACAAAATCACACCTGGTAGTGTTTATATAAGACAGCTCCTGCAAAAATATTCAAACATGCACATTTTTCATCTATATGTACACCTGTAGTAGGCTAGATCAGGTACGTCCCATCTGTTCACCCATGTCGGTCTTCCTTGGATCACTAAAAACTCATTGTTGGGCCAATGTTGCTCCAAACATAGCCGCTTTATCTGCCACGATATTCACTTCTCTGTAATTGGTTGTCATCCTTTCAGCTTGCAGCTTTTCTTACATATATTTCACCTTGGATGGGTTCTTCATGGCAACTTGTTTTCGCCAAATAAGTGAACTGCAGCAACAGAATCAGATTTAATCCACAAGTAGACCCAACCAATGTTAAATTGCTCATTCTACACTCTCTATCATAGCTATACACTTGGCCAAGTATTTGGACTCATAATTTTCTACTCAGTACCAGTAAGAAGTTCCCCATGTCATCTCTGAAGCGAGCACCCATACCTGATATCCTGGGAATTCCTCTCAATGCACCAACAACATTGATCTTCACAACTCCTTGCTTGAGAAGAGACCAATAGCAACTTCGGGTTCTAAATGCAGGTTGTGGTCTTGCTGGTAGTCCCATTGTTCAGAATCGTATCATCTCTTGTACCATCAATATGGTCTAAATCAATTTCTTATTCTGAATAATTTCTTCCTTCTGCACTTCCAGCTGCCTAATAAGACCAGTGATCCTACAATCTCTTCCTTCAGTTCTCTTACTAAGAAATCCTCTCTGGAATCAACTTTTTTATCCCGTAACAGACATCTAAGAAATATTAGGATGTAAAAAACCTTAATTAGCCAAGAACTTGTGAAGTGATCCGAGCGCAACTGTCATTATAGCTAACTTATTTTTAAATAGACAACAGACTGCCTATCATAGTTGCAGGGGAAAAAAAAGGAATTCAACATAAATGTATTTTATTATTGAAGGGTGTGAATGTTCCTAGCTAAGTGAGAACAAATATAAGAGCAATTCTATAGAAATTTTGGAGTTATACAACACAAACTGTGGCTAAACTTTTGGAGTTCACATAGAGTATGTCTTAGTAACAAATAATGCATTAAACTCTCGGGATAATCACCACAGACGAAAATTGAAAGGAACACGCTTGAAAAATGGGAGTTGTGAAACACACACCCCTGGATTAACTGTTGATAATGTTGTTGCAGTCTGAAAGTACAATAAAATCACTCTAAATACAAATCTGATCTAAACAAAAGATAAATGAAATCTGGGAAAAAAAAATGCTAGTAAACATAACTCAAAAGCGATGGAAAAAATGAAATTGGGAAATAAACTATGGGCTAAAAAGAAGAATATATGGGTGAGAGAAAACAACCCTTTTTGGTGGTTGTTCCGTTTTAATTTAGAAAATGAAAGACATGAAGTGAAAGAGCCTTGATTGTTTGAGAGTCCATTCATTTTTCTTATACATAAATATCCATAAATAAATCAATATCATCAAACTAATGCACATGAACGTGCCTTGATGCTATGCACATGCATGAAAGGGAAATGGCAAAAGGAAAATGCTATGTGGACTTTTATTAAACTGTGAACTATATAAAATAGATTTCAAACACCAGTTCTTATTTCTTTATCTATTAAGACATTCTATGTAACAACTAAGAGAAGAAGAAAAAAAAGGCAGAGACAGTACTTACCAGGACATAGCGGATCACATCGTTACTTGCAAATTTATGATCAACTGTCCAGAATCCCATTTTGAACGGCACTATTGTAATTTAGCAGTCCTTCTAAGTTCTAACAGCGACCACCTGTGTTTGACAAAAATACGAAAGCCTCAAACCGATTCTGGGAAGCGCTAACTGATTGATATTAAACAATCTAATAGTAGCAAAATTGACGTGTAACTAAACATAAAGTTATTCAGGCATTTTTTCAAACAATTAAAAGTTATGTGGAAGAAAAATAAGGAAGAAGCATAAGAGAACGAGACGGGAAGAAAATGCAATCAAACCTGTTTTTGAAGATCGCCATGGAACATCGTACTTATCATTTTATCTCTTTTTAGCCAAATCTGGAAACGGGGTCTAAATGGGTGAGAATAAAATAAGGAATTAACGAATTTAAAAAAAAAAAAAGTGATGGAGTTTCGTTATTTTGCTGGAGAAAGAAGATTTTTTTTTTCTTAGTGTTAATTTTTGTACTGTAGATAAACTGGTAAAGTACTCGAAACGGTGCGTCTGTTTCGGGTTATTATTCAGCTTATAATTCTGTCACTTCATTTTTCCCAGTTTACCCTTTTTACAAAGAGTAAAAATAAAGTAGCTGTGTAACTTTCCGGTATCTTTTGAATTAAAAACTTTGGTGTAAAACCGGAAATACGGGAACTAATTGGAACTAATAAGATATATCTCTCAAAGACTCAAATGGGTGGTGGGTTTTGTTACTTTTTCCTTTATTTTTTGTTTTTGGCTTTGGTTCATCCATGGTGCAGTTTCCTATTCAAGATTCCTGTTCTAATCTGCATTATTAAAATAGATGACATGCAATGTTAATTAATGTTAGATTTTGCGTGCTTTGTTATTTAACGCGTACCTTAGGCTTTGTTGGTTCTGTTATGCTAGAAGCATGAATCTCCAATTTTATGCAGTTTCTCACGCTGCAATTTGTGAATAAAAGAGAAATGCTTTAAAACTTATAGCAAATGAAGTGCTTGATAAGCTTCTGGTTTTAATGTTCAGGAATCACACATGACGCACGTATATCTCATTTTTGTCTAGGAAATGTGGTTCTTCTTAGTTTTAAACATGTTGATCAAATAACTCTGCAGTTTTGCTCTACTAAAGTGCTAGGCTTTAATATTTTAGTTCTTATTATACCTAGCTTAGGTAGATAATATCTAGTTGAACCCTCAGATTTAGAGTTTCTACCGGAACCTACTGTAATAGGAGAGATTTGATTATTATTTGAAGTGATAACTGTGTCAAGTACTTTAGTCCCAATTCGGACAGGGAATGTTTGAAGCCCCGAGCTATTTGCTTAAAGTCACAAGTTGTTTGAAGGTCGATACACTTTCCTTCTTCTTATAGAAGCTACTGAATTGTTGGTATGCTCATTGTAGGGGAGTGATATTCTCTATCCAGCACGCACCTAACATGGTGGAAATAACACATCGACCTATGGATACAGGTCGCATCCATGAGCCAGTAGAACGCTACATACAGATCGCAATATCATGCGAACTACGCTAGGAAGTGACACAGACCTCCTATCCATAAGCAATCATGACTAAAGGGTACTTGTACATATCTTGACCGTCAGCCACTGGTCACGGCCGCAAGCTACTTGTACAGATTGCCGCTCCACATCATTACAGCAGACCTATGAGAACAGTTCTCACGTGCTATCCTAATCTCCACCCCTCGTTTAGGACATCCTTTACACGTGGAGAGCAAGGATACACTCTCAATCTCTATAAATACCTCTCCTATGAACTACGCCAGACCTGATTCTACTCTCCCCGCACAACCCGAGTAAGATCGTGAGGCGGTTCACTCTCAAGTCGAACTTCGATCTCATCTAATAATCTATTCCGTCCCCGAGACCGTTTGTAAGGAAAACCATATCACACCTTTACATTGGCCGCCGTCGTGGTCTCGATTACTTGAGAAACCGGACCATTTCCAAACAAATCAGAGCCAAAACTCTCAAGCCCACGAAGCATGGCAAGCCTCGGCTCAACTCCACCTTTTAGCGGGCCAACTAGGGACGATTGAGCGAGCAAATAGCCGAGCTCGGGCAAGAAAACATCACACTCCGTGCACAGGTGGACACACAGAACCCACTAGGAGTCACCGCAAAGGACGACGTCATCAACGTCAGTCAATAGATCACCGAGCTGAACCAAAGGCTCGACAAAAACATGGTAAAGAAAGATTCCACCCAGATAGTGCAAAAGATGTTGAAAACCTACCGCGCATCTCTATTTGTTGCTGAAATACTGCACAAAGTCTCTCCTCCAGACTTTGTCCAACCACGGTTCCCGATGTACGACGGCCGCACATGCCCAGGCCAGCATATAGCACGATATGTTCAAAGTCTTGCCCTCTACAGCGCACCAGAGTTCGACCATCTCCACTGCAGACTATTTCCGGCGAGTCTAAAGGATGGCCCACTCGATTGGTTCTTCTCCCTCGAGGCAGACTCCATAAAAAGCTTCGAACAGCTCACCGACCTGTTCGCAAGCCAGTACGTCCACAACAGACGTAAGAAGGGTGATCTCAATTCACTCTTCCAGCTCGCTCTTGGCAAGGAGGAAACCTATAACTCCTTCCTAAGCCGGTTCAAAAGCAGAACTCTTGGACATGGAAAGCGGCCTCAAAGAGTCATTTGCCATGATGGCTTTCACAACCGCCTGCCGCCCCCAATACCGACCTAACTAGATCTCTCCGGAAAGACCAGCTAGAAACGCCGGCCGAGCTGTACGCTCAAGTTGATAAATACATCAAGCTGCAAGAGGGTCTGAAAAAACAAAACCAAGAAGAAGAAGAAACAGAAGAAGGAGAGGTTTACGAGGTAGCATCATCCTCTAAAAAGCGTCGCCGACAACAAGGACAACTCTCCAAACCCAAACCAAGCAATGGCTGAGAATTCGCCGTGCTCACCAGATCTCCTAGTTACATACTAGAGAAGATCAAGCGAGCTGCCTTCTACCGACCGGAGATAAGGCAGCCAGCAGATCGCCCCGACCAGCCCTACTGCGCGTTTCATCGCGCCAGATGCCATGAGACCGATGTGTGCTGGGGGCTCAAGCATTATTTGCAAGACCTGGTCGAAGCCGGGCACATCAAGCAGTACACCAATATTCCCGACGGCGACCTCCGCCACAAGCTCATGGCCCGCAGAATACGAAGCAGGTCCCCACCCCGACGGAGCGATCCGCGGTCCCAAAGTCGTCCTCACAGCAGAGGACGCTCCAGAGAACGCTCCCGTCAAGATCGCCGTCAAACATCAAGAGGTCGCGAGCATGATAGAACCATCCACATGATCACACTCCAGGATGATTCCGTCTCGAGTTCGCGAGAAAAAAGAAGGCGCGTCGGTGCCCTCCATGAAGTGTACAACTTTTCTTCACAAGCCGCTCCCGCGCCACGCAGTTCAGGACGTAGAACAGGAGACATCACCTTCTCAGAGGCCGACCTCAACAAGGTCTGCCTCCCGCACAACGACGCACTCGTGGTCCACGTCAAGATCAGTGACTGGACCGTCAAGCGAGTTTTGATCGATCCTGGCAGCTCCTGCGATATTTTGTTCTACCACACGATCCAAGAGATGAACCTGCCAAAGTCGGTCTTCATAGACCCCATCGCACCCCTCTTCGGATTCAACGGCTCCAGGGCCGATCCAATAGGAGACATCATACTCCTAGTCTCGGTGGGCTCCCGAGAAGACAAGGTGAGCTTCAATACGCGTTTCAGCGTCCTAGATACCAAGTCGTCCTACAACGCCATTCTAGGACGACGGTGGATCCATCAAATGCAGGCAGTACCGTCCACTTTGCACCAAGTACTCCGTTTTCCGGGCCCAACGGGAATGATGGAGCTTCGAAGCAACCAGCTCGAGGCCCATCATTGTAATCAGGTCATCGCAGCAAACAAGATCGCTGAACCTCCCATCACCGTCGGCAACGAGCCCACCAAAGCCTATCGATGGCCAAAGACTTAGTGGTGAAGAGGTGAGCCCAGACAAAACAAAAGCCGGGGGCTCCAACAAAACTTCCTCTCACCGGCTGGATCCCGACCGCTACCAAGGCAGCTGTCGTACCAGCATTGCAAATCCTTGAGGTCGCCTCAGTGGAGAACGTCGCGTGCAAACAAAGTTTCGAGGTCGCACTACCAGCTCTCATACAACCAGTGAGTTGCAAACAAACCACCCGGTTTACTGTTGTCGGCGGCAATTGTCACTTCGACCGACGTTGTCGTAACCACGGAACGAAGCAGCTCCAGCTCTTACGGCTATTCCAGCCAGTCATCAGACCAGCCCAGCATCGGCAAAGTGCAATCCTCCAGAGAGCACTCAGAACGCGTAGAACCAAACACCGACTCGAAGCGACGCAAGTGAATTGGGGCGAAGGCGACCCTAAACTCGTCTATGTCGGGGCTAACCTCGACCCCACACTTAAGGCTCATCTTGTAAATTTTCTGTCTATGAATAAAGATGTGTTCTCTTGGTCGTATATCGACGTGCCTGGTATAGACCCTAGCATTGCATGCTACCGGTTAAACGTCAACCCTGGTGCCAAACCAGTTCGACAACGACCTAGAAGATTGTCTTTACGCTTTCAAAAAGCAGTCAACGATGAGGTAGATAAACTCAAACAAGTAGGTTTCATCCGGAAGGTCGATTATACCCAGAGTGGGTCGTAAACATAGTGGCAGTTCCGAAAAAGAATGGTACAGTCCGCTTGTGCGTCAACTTCACCAACGTCAACCAAGAAACTCCAAAAGACAGCTTCCCACTACCCAGAATCGACCAACTAGTTGACCAGACTTGTGGGCACGAGCTGCTCTCATTCATGGATGCATATAGTGGGTACAACCAAATACCACTTGCTGAAGAAGATCAGGAGAAGACCCCATTCATCACTGAGCAAGGAATTTATTGTTACAATGTTCTCCGGATTCGGTTGAAAAATCACGGGCGACATATCAACGACTTATGGCCGACATGTTCCGGGACATGTTAGGAGATACCATGGAGGTCTACATCGGCGATATGGTTGTCAAAAGCAAGAAAGCGCAGCGACCACCCTCACTCACCTCGAAAGCAAGCGTTCTCCAAATTCTGATTTAACCGGAATGAAGGTGAACCCGGAGAAGTGCCTTTTGGGCGTCCTCGGAAAATTTCGGTTATCGGTCTCGCCATGGCGAGGTATCGAAGCAAATCCAGACCAAATTCGGGCATTCCTCGACATGCCCGACCCGCAAACAAAGAAACAGATACAAAAGTTGTCAGGTATGGTCATTTTGACTCAACCGATTCATATCAAGAGCATCGGACAAATGCCGGCCGTTTTTACGGATACTAAAAAAGGCGAGTAGTTTTCATGGAACGATCAATGCCACCAAGCATTCTCCACTCTTAAGGAATACCTGACAACACCCCCCATCTTAGCTAAGCCGTGCCAGACGGAGAAACTCACGGGGCTTTATCCGGCGATATCGGTTTAGCCATCGGTTCGGTCCTATTCAAAAGGAACACTTCGAGAAAAGCCGATCTACTTCACAAGTAAGACACTCACTCCGGCGAGAGAGAATTACTCCCACATAGAGAGTAGTCCTTGCTTTGTTATACTCGGCAAGAAAATTCAGACCTTACTTTCAAGCCCATCCAATCAAAGTACTTAGCGATCTCCGGTTGAAGAGGATCCTTCACAAAGAAAATAAGACCACTAGGATGGCAATATGGGCAGAAGAATTGGGCGAGCACCACATGGACTTCGTCCCCCTTGCGTCCGAAGGGTCGGTCGTCGTATGATTTCCTAGCAGATTTTCGGTCGGCGACCCTAATGGTGAAATAGAAACGACAGAGGTCGCACCCCAAAAGGCGAACATAAAAGCGACGGTCCCTCCCTACGTCGATGGTTCCAATAACCCGTGGCGGTGGTATCGAGAATCGTTTTAGTATATCCCGAGGAACTATGGTGGAGAAAGCGGTCCGCGATCGACCGCGAACTTCCAATAACGGAATGAAGCACTAATAATAATAATGGGTCGCGGCAATCCCATTTCGGTGTAAGGGAGATCCAAATCTTTAGTGACTCGCAACTGGTCGTTCGCTAGGTCGCAAAAGAGTACACTACCAGCGAAGGTAACCTTTCCAAGTACCTTCAAGTTGTTAATGATCTGCTTCCTTCTTTTAGCAGAGCTACGATACACCATTTTTTGCGTGACGAGAACCGTCACGCAGATAGCCTAGCATACCTAGCGACCCAGACACCGAATTGTGCCCCTAGACAACTGACCATTGAAGTGGTCGATCGACCAGCTTACCAAGCGGACCATGTCTTGGCAATCAGCGACCTGTGCCCACTCTCTAAAGATCAGATGAGTCAAACATGGATGCAGCCTATTATACAATACATCCAGCACGGCACACTTCTAGATGAGCGTACCAAAGCCAGAAAGGTCCCACACCAGGCACGTAGCTATTGTTTGTTGAATGACAGGTTATTCCGCAAGTCCGCAGGAGGACCTCATCTGAGGTGCATCAGTCCAGAGCAAGGTCAGTTAATTTTCGCCGAGATCCATGAAGGAGAGTGTGGCAATCATGCCGGAGGTCGCTCATTGGCCCACAAAGCGATCTCCCAAGGATACTTCTGGCCCCGTATGCAGATCGATGCCAAATCGTATGTCCTCAAGTGTGTCAAATGTCAAACATTTAGTCACAACATCATACAGCCAGCCCGCGAATTGATCAACATCGCGAGCCTTTGGCCGTTCCACATGTGGGGCATGGACATTATGGGACCATTCATCTCTCAGAAGAGCACCGGCTTCCGCTTCGTCCTTGCTGCCACAGATTATTTCACTAAGTGGGTCAAAGCAATTCCATTAGCACACGTCAAAGAATCACATGTCAGGAATTTCATTTGGACTCATATCATCACCCGGTTTGGCTTACCACACACACTGGTGATGGACAATGGCTCCCAGTTCAAAGGCAAAATAGTCAAAGAGTTTCTGGCCAAGTGGAAGATCGTTCATGCCTTCTCTACGCCCGAAGATGCACCCAAAGCAATGGATGGCGGAGGCAAAGCAACAAAGCCATTCTAGAGAATCTGAAGAAGAAAATTGAAAAGAACAAGAGCCAATGGCCAAATTAGCTCGAGAACATACTATGGGCTCATCGCCTTCTGACTTCGCTCCGGACGGCGAATCACCATTTTCCTATGCTGTAGTGCGAAGCCGTCATCCCCACCGAAGACGACAATCACGACAACCCGATCGAGCTTGTCGAGTCGGGCCTAAATGACTTCGGTTTTAGCTCGAGAGGTCGACCTCCTCGAGGCGGTGCGATCTAGCGGCATCGAGTAGCATCCTACCAACAAGTCCTAAAGCGATCCTACAACAAGCGAGTACATCCTCGATCTTTTCAACACAGGGATCTCGTTTTTGAAGAAAACTCAAGATGACTCAAAAACTAGCACCAAGCGTGGGAAGGCCCTTACATAGTGGAGCGTCGTTGGCAATGCAATGGGCGTATTGGATTAAAACCGGAAGGGGAGTTCTTTTATTTTGCCCGCGACCTTGGAACACATACTTACTAAAAAGCGGTTTAACGGTAGTGGCATTATGTATTGTAATTCATGTCCACATGTACTACAAGCTCAAGTGTAAGCTACTGAAGATTGTTATCATAAATTGCGGTTTTTTTTTACTCGAATCTCCAAGCTAAGCCACTCACACCACAAGCATCATACACACGCTCTCAAGTTTTGATATAGATAACGCTCGAGGAGCTTACGGGGCTCATCGCCTCTCCGAATCTCGCTAAGTTGAGGACTTATACTCCTAGGATCAACACATCGAGAATGCTCTCAGGAGCAAAGAGCCGGGGGCTACATACACTCTCAGCGGCGAGCGGCTCTCGGGAGCTTACTTTGAGGGCTCATCGCCTCTCGAATCTCGCTAAGTTGAGGACCTATACTCTAGGATCAACTGGTCGCGAGCGGCTCTCGAGGCAAGCAACGCCTCGGGGGCTACACACGCCTCTCATGGCGAGCGTTAAGTTCTCGGGAGCTTACAGGCCCATCGCCTCTCCAAATCTCGCTAAGTTGAGGACCTATGCTCCTAGGATCAACTCGGTGAAATGGCTTCGAGAGCAAAACGCCCTCGGGGGCTACACGCGCTTCTCAAAGCGGCGAGCGCTCTCGGGGAGCTTCGGGGGCTCATCGCCTCTCGAATCTCGCTAAGTTGAGGACCTATACTCCTAGGATCAACTTCGGCGAGAAGCGCTCTCGAGGCAGCAGCCCTCGGGGGCTACACGCTCTCGAGCAAAGCGGAAGCGCTTCGGGGGCGTCGGGCTCGGGCGCCTTTCCGAGTTTCACTTTCGTTGAGAACCTATACTCCTAGAACCTACGTAAAAGAGCGGCTCGGCGATGACCAACACGACCTCGGGGAACTTCGAGGAGAGGCCCGTTCCCCGAAGCCTAAGCTAGTCAAACACTTACATCTCTAGATCGCTCTCCGAGCAATACTAAACAAGCATAACACTTTACGAGAACACATCGGAAAACAAGTTCAATGAAATAAGTAAGAAAGTAATACCTACAAAGCGGTCAAGCATAAGATAAACATCAAGCATACAAAGTACCATGGAGCTATCTGACAAGTTTTCGATAACCGGTTCAAACCAACCGATCTGGCGGGTTTACCCGGGAAATCCGGATCGGACGGTGAACGAGAGAAAGCAAAATTAACGAACTGCCACTTTCGTGGAGACCAGTTCTCAGTATTGAAGAAAAGCAAACTGCGCCGGGGCGGCTGAAAACACAGCGACTCTAATGTTTAACCCCTTGTAGGGGCAAAGAAACGAACCAGATCATTTCAACACGAACCAGATTTCTTACCAAGAAGCAGAATCAACATCACGGAGCACCAACCACATGCTTGTCCTGAGGAGCAGCGCTGGTCGAAGGAACTAACATGCCTCGCGGCCCATGAACAACGCGCATACCGTCCCTTGAACCCCATACGCCTTAGTCGGTGACAATACTTCGTCCGGCTTGGCATACTCACTACTGGGCCGTGGTATACGGCGCTTTTGAGCTTTGCGAGCAACCGGCGACATCGCTTAGCATACTTCGGTGACTTACGCTACCTCCATTTGCGGCTCGGCCATCTCGGTGACCGACCCTAAGCGTTTCATCAAGCGGCAACAACGGTGCTTTCGCGATCATCGCGTCAAGTTTCCTCTTGTCGGCCCCAGTCAGCTCCGCGCCAAGCATCATTTCGACGGGAGTTGACATCGATATCGATACGTTGCCTGGCGTTCTTGAGTTTATCATACCCGACCCGAAACTACAAGGACGAGTCATAATCGGAATCACTTAAGAAACAAAGTTTAATTAAAGGCGATAGAGGAATACTCACCAAACAACTTCGCCATATCCATAGTCCCCCCGGCGTGTCCATGTCTTCATCCTCGACTCCATTTCGGTCCCCATTTAACACAATCCCCTTGGCGGGCTAGTGGCTATGGAAGCGAGTGGAAGCGCAATCGATCGAAGCGTTTTCTGATGCGCTTCTTCCCGTTCTCCCCGCGTGGTAGAATTCACTCCCCCGTCCCCAACCACGAGGGGCGAACCCTCACTAGCGGCGTGGCGACCTTGACCCGGTCGTCGCTTCCCTTCAACAACCCGATGGGAGCATTAAAAGCTTCATTGCGGCGGCGACGGGCGACTGGAATAATGCCGCCCGTCGGCGACCCGACCCCCTGGATCGTTTGCTCTTCTTGCCACCGGACCGCAACGGCTTTCCTCTTACAGCGGTCCCCATGCACATGAGGGCCGGAACTCCATCTCCTCCAGCAGAGGGGAACTTCGCTCGACACTCCTTCTCCCTCGGCGTAGGGCAAACACCGAGCCATAATGAAAGGCGAACCACGAAAACAAAACAAAGATGGTCGGAGGCGACCCGGTAACTTCTACGTTCACAATCTAAACGAAAGCAAGAAAAGCGTGCGAGTAAAAGGCAAAGCAGAGAGAAACCGAAGCAGGTAGGAAGGAGAACAGCCGCAGTAGGAAGAACAAGAAGGGCAAATGTCGTTGCTCTCCCTAGACCGTCGTATTTATTCTCACGAAACGTCTCTTCCCAAGGCACACCATTATGGCATCGAGACACCAAGCGCCCGATAACTGGCAGCCATCATTTCATACCCGACCGCCCACATCCCGACATGCCGTGCCGTGCCGCGACTATAGCTTCGGGCAGCGCCCGATGCGAAACGCCGGCCCTCATCAAGATGAGCGACTGCACCAATTAGTTCATAACAGCAGGGCTGCGCTTACAAATATAAATATTCTCTCATACACAAGGCCGACCATAAAGGGAAAGAGCAACAAGATTCACATTCATACAAGGGCGACCCTAGCGACAAGAAGGGCGCCCAGTTCATAGATCAACCGTCTTTGGCGAGAATACTTTCAGGAAATCCAAAGACAATTAAACATCACATCGTAATCAATAACAAAGGAAAAAGCGAGCTGCCGGAGTCAACCTAGGAAACCGGCTCTATTGTTTACGGCCGGAGAGGCCCATTACAACCCGCATGTGCTAAACAAATGTTCTAAACATTTTCACCTAAATCTTCTCAAGAGTAACGATCAAAAGCAGAGGCGGGCTTGGATCACGGGAGGGCGCCCACAACCTGCCTCGGCACCAACCACCGGGGAGATGTTTGGACCCACGAAAGCTGCTTTCACTCATCGGACCACCGAGGGAGGGTGATTACGATTGCGAAGAGGAGTGGTGAAACTTACTTGGCGATTCAGCGTTCGAGCTTCGCCCGAAGTCCGGCGTTCGGCTCCTCCTGCGGGTCGTCCATTTTCCTTTCCGGCTCCTCCACTTCGGACGGATGGCGAGATAGGCTTCTTTGGCTTTGCGAGTGGAAGTCTTACATCGTTCGAGCATAAGTGTTTGCAGCGGCTAGTTGGCCCCTCAGCGCCTCCACCTCATGCTTCAACTCGATCGACTCGTTTCGCGAGAGGTCCCTCTCGAGTCAGGCGGTGGTGAGGCCTCGGCGCATCGATTCGGCCTTTTACGCCTCTTTTGCATCCTCGCAGATTCGGCAATTTCGTCCCTTAGCGACTCAGCGTCCACTTTCTCCAATTCAGCGATCGGCGGCCGTCTAAACCGGTACCCGGTGATCGGCTGACATTTCGCGACAACATATCACGTTATTATCAAACAATAGCATGTAGGGCAATAACCAACATCAGAAAGAGCGCAAAAAAGTTACTTACTAGGCACATCGCCTTGTCCATCCCCCGAGGTTCGACTCCGGCTCCTTAGCATCCAAGTCCTTCCTATCACCGTCGGGTCATCCCTCAACCGAGGCAAAAGCGGCTATATAGGCGGACTTGTAAGCTGCGATCGGACCTCCTCACATAGCGTTTTCTTCCGGTTACCTCGTCAATGTACATCGAGGTTGCGCTCCGGTTCATCCTTTCCGATCTTGGGGTCGCCCTTTACCGATCTCCCTTCAGACCGACCTTTCCCTTCATCTTGCGGAGGATCTCCAACAACCTTAGGTCGGCGACCTCCGGGGCATCCTCACCTAGGGCTGGCGAAGTCGGGCATCGGCCCTCGCCCCTCGAGCTGCGAGCGCCCTTCCCCGATTACGCACTTCACCACCACCGCGGTTTCGGCTACCCTCGCAGCCTTTGCGGTCGATACTGCGGAATGTCGAAGAGAACGTCGTCCACATCAAAGGGCGTCCTCTCGACCCTTCCCGCCCGGACCGAAGGCCCTAAAGACTTCCAGCGGGTCGCTTCACCCGATCTGGCCGGCTTTTCTTTGTCTTCAGCGTCACGGATCGGCTTTTACGCTTCTCCATAATGCTTTCTTTCTTCGACGTATTCCCCACTCAAGTTACCCTGCTTTCGGGCCTACGCTCTACTTTTTTCCCGGATGGCGGGTCCTCCGCTCTTCAAAGAAATGCGCAACCGGTAGCAACGTTTTCAGCTCGCGACAAGCTAGCGAACTTCTCGATCACTTGTCGACTTGACTCCTTTTTCAGGCGGATATCTGCGATAGGCAACAAGACAACGGTTTCAATAAAAAGTTCAACAAAACCAAGTTGACCCTAACCGACAACGCGGCTGCTACCCACCGATAAAGTTGTATACTTTATGGTTCCTGCCCGAACCAGCTATACACGATAGCGTCCTACAAAGGAGCGGCGGTCGTTTGTCCCCGACTTCGTTACTCTTTACCGTCCATAAGCGCCCGACAGTCAGAGCTTCGTGTTTTGCGAGGCTAAAGTTCAATGACCTAGATCGCTTTTACGAGGTAGTGCTTTCGATCACATCGGCGACCTCGATTCGGTACTCACCTGGCGTTCAAGAGGTCAAACACCTTAAATAATCACCGCGTGTTCCCCACAAACCGAGCGAGCCTTGCCATAATGGTTCGGGAACTTTCAAACCAACTTGGAGAACGGCGGTATCGTCGTAATGCGCCCTCAACTGTCCCTCGCGGATGATCACCCCATGATTGGGTGGGGTGTACCTCTCACTAAAACCGGGCGTTCGACGGGCTCATGGATCTCCGGATCGCTAATGGTTATCCCATATTTCTTTCTCGGATATGGGGAACGCCTCAAAGCATGTTTATCCACGACCCTAGGCGGGGGCTTTTGAAGACGGCGACCCTCACCGCGACTGAAGTAGCTTCAGCCCTACAGCTTCTGATCGCAGATCGAGCCACATTCCCAACGCTAGCCCCCTCAGCCGCCTCGCCTTCATCATCACTCTCAACCATCTCACACACAGACTCATCCTTCTCCTCACCTACGTCATCCTAGCCAAGAGAAACTTCGCGAACCTCATTAGATCGAGTGTCATCGGAGTCTGACATTGTCTCTTCTAACCTTAACAAATCTAGCTACTAGTATCTAATAGGGTATCCTAACAACTCTAGCGCAGAGGCTTAGCACCAAACAAGAAGAAGAGGTTCAAAAATGGCAGAGAACTAACCTGAAGGATGACGCGGTAATGAAGTTCTGTCTACCAGACGAAGCAGCCAAATGAAGTCTCAGCAGAGCAAGTGAAATTTTTGAGCAACCGCCCCTCCAGTTTCCAAGGCATCATGATTACACCCTAGCCCTAGCTGCCCACGACTTCCAACCAACTGTCCTGTCTTTTCACATCCCGAAAAAATGGGGCGCCACGTTTCTTCTCGCAGAATCGCCGGATCCGTCACGTCGCACTGCCGCGTCAAAGCGTTCACACCCACTAGCTCACATGGTTAACCACGAGCCATTCCTCACAAGTCGTTGGAGATTTCCACCTCTCACATACTCCGCAGCTTTATCCCGATCTCTCGAAGAGGGTCGTCCTCACAACCTACCGAGGAGTCCCAATGTGTAGGGGAGTGATATTCTCTATCCAAAGACGCGCTAACATGGTGGAAATAACACATCGACCTATGGATACAGGTCGCATCCATGAGCCAGTAGAACGCTACATACAGATCGCAATATCATGCGAACTACGCTAGGAAGTGACACAGACCCCCTATCCATAAGCAATCATGACTAAAGGGTACTTGTACATATCTTGACCGTCAGCCACTGGTCACGGCCGCAAGCTACTTGTACAGACTGCCGCTCCACATCATTACAGCAGACCTATGAGAACAGTTCTCACGTGCTATCCTAATCTCCACCCCTCGTTTAGGACATCCTTTACACGTGGAGAGCAAGGATACACTCTCAATCTCTATAAATACCTCTCCTATGAACTACGCCAGACCTGATTCTACTCTCCCCCAGACAACCCAGAGTAAGATCGTGGCGGTTAAGCTCTCAAGTCGAACTCGTCTCATCAATAATCTATTCCAGGTCCCAATTGTTTGTAAGGAAAACCATATCACACCTTTACACTCATGATCAAATCAAACAACTGTTTACTCATTGACATATCTATTTATGTATGATTTCCTTTAAAGTCGAACTGGTTCTGCATTAGATCTTGTTAAATTATAACTATGATTTATTCCATTGTCATACCACTCCTACATTTTGTACAAGTTGTTGAAATTTGGTGTCTCAGAGTGCTGGTGCACTTCAACAACGCAAGGAATCTTTGGCACACTTGGATGATTCATGATTGTCTAGGTAATTACCTCCATCTAGTTCCGCATTTGAGCCACAGTTATCTTTGTAAACTTGTTTAGGTACTATATGTAAACCTCTAATTATATGTAAAGATAAAACCTGAAACAACTCTCACTACATGTTTAGTAAATCCTATATATTGGGTTGTGAGATTTATGGTATTAAAGTAATCATATCATCTGTACCTTCCCCATTTTCTTATTTTCACCTAATCCTTGTTTTGCTTCTGTGCAGATAAATTTAGTTGTTACAGTATAACTATGGACTGCCACTTCTCTTTATGATTCTGGATGGTTGAAGATACTAGCGGTTGCGTACTTCTTTGGTTCTTTTCTCATCAAAACTTATTCTTAGCAATCCATGAGTTGAGCCACAATCTTGCCTTCTCAACCCCAGTATACATGCAACCGTTGGCTTGGGATTTTTGCTAATCTTCCAATAGGTGTCCCTATGTCCGTCACTTTCCAGAAGTACCATCTGGAGCACCACCGCTATCAGGGAGTCGATGGCATTGACGTGGACATTCCCAGCCCAAGTCCCTATGGGTTATCTTCCAGCTCTTCTTCTATGCCTTCAGACCTCTCTTTGTCAACCCAAAGCCCCCAGGATTGTGGGAGTTCACTAGCTTCATCATCCAGCTTGCTCTTGATGCTGTTATGGTTTACTTCTGGGATTGGAAGTCTTTAGCTTACATAATCCTTTCCACATTTCTTGGGGGTGGAATGCATCCAATGGCTGGCCACTTCATCTCAGAGCACTACATTTTCAAACCAGATCAAGAGACATACTCATACTATGGCCCACTAAACCTGCTAACATGGAGCGTTGGTTACCATAATGAGCACCATGATTTTCCTAGAATCCCTGGGAGCAAGCTTCACAAGGTGAAGGAAATTGCACCAGAGTATTACGAGGGCTTCAAATCATATAAGTCATGGAGCCAAGTTATATATATGTATATTATGGATCAAACTGTAGGACCTTACAGCCGAATGAAGAGAAAGTCATCCAAAAGCAATGCGCCGGTGAAGAAAGTTGAGTAGGAGTTGTATTATACATTAATATTCATTCTTTTGATTTTTCAGGACTTCATTTGTTTTAGTTCCTATTAATTGTAAGATTTGAGGCCAATGTGTTCTTCAACGAGAACACGATCACAATTAAACTCTTTCCACCTAATTTATAGCTGCATTTTGGCACATAGATGAAGAACTTTCAATGTACTCTTTCCTGACAACTATTTTGGTCCTGTTGAAGACAATAATTTATCCTACTACTCACACCTTGTATGGCATGTTGTTTGTTGTCAAGGGTATTGTGGTACTCAAGAGGATTTACTAGGGATTTGTGTTAAATGATTGATAGAATAGATTCGAGATAATGGTGGTTACAAGATCGGTCTCTTTCTCTCTCCATTATCTTCTTCTCCTATCCCACTCATACATGTAACATTCAACTTATAGACAAATATCGACTCTTATGTTGATATCTCGATATATAATAAAATGCATGGGCTGAAATATCGGCCTTGACGATATTTGCCCACGACATCACTCTTTTTTGAAACTTTCAACTTTCACATTTGAAATTTTGAATGTTTCGATAAGAACCACAAAAAAATCTATTTCAAAATTCAAAACATTTGGAAAACCCAAGCGGCTACTGTTGGAAGATGAAATGTCGGCCCAACACAAAAGCATGCATGCGTGACTCCGTGTTAAACTTCCATATTGTATTTACTTTAATGCGTATAAGGCTAAACCCGAGCCAAATAATAAACATTGGGAGTTATGAACTCATGCCCAATGTAATAACCGGACATTGCTTATTACTTGAGGCCCGGATAAACAATAATTAAAATCAATCAACTAAGCCTAAAGTAGTCACGTTCATCAGGAAAATGACAAAAATATAGTCACGAGGATTTAGAATAATTAATTACCAGGATTACGGTGGACCAACTACCTTCCTCACTCCCCTTCCCCAGATTCACCGTAATTGAGTTTATTGGTCACACACTACTTGGTGAAGTGATTATTTTACTCTTCTAAGCCGTGTAGTAGATCTCATCTAGTTTTATTATTCAATTGCGTTTTCGAACAAGGCATAATAATCTATAGACCAAACAAACATTTTCAAAACTCCAAATTGCGAAAACGTATTCCGATTGTTTGAGCATCTACTGCATCGTTTGTGCATTTTTAGGTAGTTTTGCTAAAGTGCATTATACTGCATTCAAGCACTATAAGGTTTAACAAGCATAAAATTTACTCACATAAAAGAGCACGTCGTCCTAGACATACTCCTATCTCTCATCCCCCATCTTCTATCTTCTACAATGGCTGACGAAGTTGTGCAAGCTGAAGAGTCTCTCTCCAACTTCTACACACCGTTACAAGATGGACCCATCTTTATACGACTCACACCGCTTACGAGCGATTTTCACATTCCACCAAACGTGTTCAATCTTCTACCCATCTTCCACGGGTTTGAACATGAGTTACCGTACAAACATCTATGCCGGATACATGAAGTATGCAATATTTTTCACCATCCGGGCGTCACCACTGATCAAGTGAAGCTACAAGTGTTTCCTTTCACTCTAGTTGGTAAAAATCACGCATGGTTTCTGTCTCAGAAACCCAATTCTTTCGATACATGGGAAAATATTGTGTTCTCCTTTATGAAGAAATATTTTCCATTTGAAGAAAACAGAGGAGATAAGAAGCAAAATCTGATTTTTGAGAAAAAGTCCGAGTGAAATATTCTCGAAGCATGGGATAAATTCTCTAACCTGGTCCATTCATGTCCTCACCATAAACTGGAAAAATCCACTTTTGTCCAATGTATTTTCAAAAGTCTTCTCTAAGAACACAAAGTAACCCTCGACATCATGAGTAATGACAATTTTTTGGATAGAGGTGCAATGTGAAGCTTTAACCTTTTTGAAAACCAAGCTGAAAAAGTACCCATTAGGTGACATAAACAATTCGAATAACTCAACCCAAAGACATCTAAGGTTAGTGGTATTTTTTTGAGGTGAAATCCGACCGAAAATCAAAACATTAATTGAATCTCTTACAAGAAAGATAGATGCTCTCACAACCAAACAAAAGGCGAAAATCCTCATCTGTCATGAACATAAATACCTCACGATGCAACTTTTGTCTCAACTTAAATCACATAGATATCAATTGTCCCTTGCTCGCCAATATATCATCACTTCAACGGAAGAAGTCTATGCTTTCAATGTACCAAATACATTATGGAGGCAACACCCAAATTATACATAGAGTACTAATCCACAAACCCAACCACCTCCGGGGTTCACTAATCATTTCAAACCACCAAATACATTCAAACAAGGACAAAGTACCTATAATAATTAGAACAAAGCTTGGTTCCATCCCATTTTAGCGGAACTATCAAAACCCACCAATCAGCGACCAAAGAGACCTAGTTCGGTTACCAACCCACTAGTGTCAATCGGATAAACCATCCAGAGATAATGCTATCGGTGATGCAACAACAAACTCAAATCGTAGCATCTATGCAACAATTTTTAAACTTATTAGCCCAAGACAAAACCCAATAATGTGTGTTCCCGGGCCAAGCAATTCCTAATCTAAACAAGCAAACCACGACCTTTGAAGCAACAAGTGATGTTAGCGAAGTTGGGGCTTTAAAATACTTTCATGAGTATGTAGAAGAAACCCTTCTCCAAGATCCACGTCTCTGAAGATTAAATCATCTTTTTCATGATGTATTCCTTTTCCTTCCTTCCCATTTCATCTTTTTCTAAAAAGGAATACATCATTAAGGTAACCGAACCTCCACTTGGACTGTGTGGTTGTAAGTGTCGGAGCTGTGTGAACCCTGTTCGTACCTTTTAACCTCACACCTCCAATCTCCTCTGTCTCTTCTCGAAGATGAGACTCTCTCTCTTGTGAACCTTTCAGCTGAACCCGTTTAGGGCTGCCTACGTACCCTCGACTCTCCGGGGGATCAAGCTGTGCCGCCGTAGTTCTCTCCTCTCTCTCTTCCCATCTCTCTTTCTCTTCTCTCTCTCGTAACCGCCCCTCTTATTCTCATCTCCTTCTTTTCTCAGTAATCAGCTCTCCTTTTCTATAAGCTGTCCACCTCTCGCATTACTTATGTGGATGGATATTGTACACGACCCGGTTTCACTATCTTGCATCTTCTTGAGTCATGAACCCCTCCTTGCCACTATGTCTCTCACGGAGTCCACGTCCCTTTAATGTTTTCATGGATTGGATCCTATGCTCTCTCTCCCTTGTGCCTTATGTTACCTCCGTCCATGAGACGTGTCATCCTGATAGTCATGAATTTGGCCGATATAGGAGCCTTGGTCCACGTATATCTCGCATATTCTTTGAAAAATATTTTTTACTCGTTGTTTGAGTAAGTGTGACTCTATAGAGCGAGTATACAATTTTATTTTTCTTTATTTTACATTTCTTTTTCAAAATAGTTTTTCCCCAGTCTCTTAATACAAGATTCTCGATACATCAATGGCAACTTTCGTGTCGGCTCTATTCCGAACTATAACATTTACACAAAAAATTGTTCAAATTTGAAATTTCTACCAGATCATATTTAATTACCATAGTGCAGACTTGTAGGAGTTTCATTTTCACAGTTAGGTGTAGAATGTAGACTATATTGTTTGTATTGTTTGGTGTGGTTAGAAATTTCTCATTTGACCAACTTTTTCTGATAATGTTTTATATAGTTAGGATATCGTCTTTACAAAAGATAAGCGTGGAATCCTTCCCTCTGCCGTACATGCCCTGTACTAACCAAGCACTCAAAAAAAAAAAAAAAAAACTAAGAGGCTTCGAAACTTGCGGACGGTGATGGAAAGTTGTCTTTACAAGGCTAATTTCTTTGGTATAGAGTATTCTCAAGTATCACAATCAAATGTAGCCTCCGTATATACAGTGAAGGACCTTATCCACATTTTGTCTTTGTTTAACTTTTTAATCTGAGAGTCTAAGGCCGTGAAGAGGAGGAGATCCACAGAGGCTGGCTTACTTGTAACATCAACGTGACACAGAATCAATCATAACGCTTGACATGGCTCATTTCTAACAATGTAATTTTCGCTACTCCTGCATACACCCTCAAACTTTTGCTGATAAAGGAACATATAGAACATTTTTTAAGTGACAGAATAGAATCCTAAATTGCTTCTAAAATGAAACTCAAATTGTCAATACGTCGTGCTAGTGAGCTAGTCTTCAAAATTAGTCGAGCGTGATACAATCATGCCATATAAATTACGCAACAGGTGAACTACGGAACTGTAGTTTAAATATATCATGATGACTTGGCTAACTAGAATCCTAAAGGTCTAAAAGCTGTTTACATCAGATAATGTTACAACACCAGTTTACATAAGATAATGTTAGTAGCAAATTGTAGCTCAAATTACACATTACAAATATATTTACCAGTGACAACATAAAAGTGCGAATCAAGAGTACTTTTCTTGGTGAATATCACAATTGAATAGTACTTGCCTTGTTAGAGATGGAAATTTTTGGCCAGCTTTACGCCTATAAATGTCAAGCTGGTCCTTCTACTAATTTTCACTCGGTCGTGAAAACTATGGTTTTCCCAAGGACAAAAAGTGCTAGGGACATCTCAACGAAGAATATCGTGTTAACCAATATCCGGTCGATTGTCCATCCAAAAACAGTTACACCCCCAAGATTAGACTGCAAATACATCACTGCAAAGGTAAAAATTAATAAAAATCAACTTCCGAGCACATGCCCACATACAAACTAAAGCAGCACTGAGGTAGAAATCTAAAGATGACAATGACAAAAAAAAAGCATAAAAACCACGCACACAAAACACAAAACACAAACAAAAAGAAAGAAGTAAAGAGAAAAAAGAAATTGGAAATACTAAAGTACATGTATTAGTAAAGAAAGAAAGATTTCTCCTCTGTTATATTCTTTGGAGATAATGATCGAATTCAGTAGATAATGATCGAAATCAGTAGGATCTTCCCTTTTTCTTGTGGGGTTTGATATTTTTCTTTTTTCTTTCTTTCTTGCTTTCCTTGGGTTGTGATGGTTGGGTGGGAGGATTCTCCCCACTCTAAATACAAATCATGATTGCAAACAAACAAGAATTAATTCTCATCCCAACAAACAAATGTCTTCTAGTATTAGGTTCAACCACATCCACAACAGAAACTTAACTCCCAACCGTTTCACCAACCATCCCATATTCCCATCAGAAAAGTTATTTTCGTGTAATGCAAACCAGAAGTATATGTAGGATCATTTTTGATATCGAGTGTAAATGGATGATTGGGTTATGCAGCAACACGCCAGCACCTTATACTCTTGGGATTAATATCACAAAGACAATCCTCCTTAAAATGATAGTGCTTCTTGAGCTGTACCAAATAAATACTAGTATCTATGACCGGAAGGCGGCTTTATACGATTACTATGCAACCAGAGTACAACCCTTTACAGTTTGAGGAAATTGTGAGACTCCCTTGGAAGATGGGATACCCATGAAGCCATGTTAACAATAGAGGGTATACAATCCAAGGTATAAAGAATGGGGTAATCATCCACCAAACTGGGCAGTTTAAGTGACTATTAATCGCCGCTTAATCGGCGCATAAGCGCTATGCGCCCCTCGACCGATCCGATCAAGAAAAAATTTAGAGGTCTGAGCAGGTGCCATAAAACGGGCTATTTCTTCCTTCCGCTTAATCGGCGATTAATCGGAAAATCGGTATAAAAAAAAGCGCCGATTAATAGGTTTACAGGTTTTGTTTTTTTTTAAAAAAAAAATTTAAGTCCACAAAAAAGCCCAAAAAAGAAAAGCCCACGAATCTATATATTGAAAACGTTTCGCTTCACCGAGGAAAAATAATCAAAACTGTAAAAAGTGAAAAACCACCAAAGAAAACTCTTAGGCCAGCTAGCACTCCACCACTCAGGCTTGTAGTTTTTTGACTTTATTTTGTTTTAAGTTGTTATATCACTTATATGTGACATATGTATTATAGGTTAACTAAGGCAATTAATTCCGAGATTAATCCGATTAATCGCTATGAGCTCTTGGAGCGACTTGCTCCCGATTAGTGCTTAAACTGCACAGCCACCAAATGAAGAGAAACAAAGAGGAAGTTTACAGCCGATAGGGAAACCAAATGGGTTGATGAGGAAAGCCTTACAGCCCTTATGATGCGTGGTCAGTGAAAGTTAAAAAGAAATGACTATTACAACTTAGATGTTCTATTGATGCTATGAAGCGATTCTCAAAGCTCCTCTTTGTTCTTAATATCAATATATAGATATCAATACCAATTTATTGGTAAAACTGTGCTATAAAGAAAAAGAAGGAAAAAGCAGGGAAGTGAGACAAATTTCAATGGGGACTGATTACGATCTCGACATCTGATTGCAGCTCAACCATGCCATGCCAATTTATCAACATGCCAAGTTTTACTTGAGACATATCAATGTCACTGGTCAGCATGGAATAATAAAATAATTCTATAGAAGCAAACATAATAACAAACAGAGAGAATTTGTCTAAGCCTCTAAGGGTAACCAAGATTCTAGCCTTTAATCAATGCCCACAACCTAAATAGCATAGTCAATAACGTGACAAAAAATTGTTATGCTCAAACATGAAAATACGATTTTCTACATATAAAGGTTCATTTCTCTATAATCATAGGAATAAGTATTTAAAGTTAAACATCGGTTTCTCGAAAATCACCAGATTAAGTTTTCTAGGTTCAGTGGTGACTTCTCAATTTTCAGCCCACAAGGTTACAGAAACTAGAATAAGCAATAATACAATGCAAAAGTTGGTTTAGTACACTTACCAAGGGATTGTCTCTTATGGTATGAGGACATTTGAGTATTAGTTGAGAACATCACGTTTTCCATTGACTCCATATCGCTTTCTGAGAAGTTAGGAGTCAGCGATCCTACCGGTATGGAAGTCTCCATGTTTTCCGCACTGTTTGAGACTCTACTTTGAGATGTGTCAGTTGAACTGCATGTAACTAAAGCATGCCATCTACTTGCTACCGATGCTATACCTTGAGCTCTATGGGAAAATTTTGCAGCTGCATACAAGCAAATAAACTCGCCAACAACCTGAGCAATGGAGATGACCTGCAAACATAGATGTGTAAAAAGGCAAATAATAGGTATAAGTAATTCCTTATGAGTAATGAACAAGGAGAAACAACTGTCCTAGGAATGAGGGTGTTACTAATCCGTATCACCTAGCATCAATGCTGTTATGGAGAAGGACACCCTTATGAGTAATGAAATTGTCAGGGGAGCCAATCAAAAAAAAAATTGTCAGGGGAGGCAAACTGGCGAAGACTCAAATTGTATTAATATAAGACTCAGATTACCCTGTGATGCTTCAATAGAGATGGTCCCATCTACCCCAAAGCCTGGAAGTCATTTCTAAGGATGAAGCTCAAGGTGAATGGACCACTGTGGGTCTGTGGCTAGGCCTAAAAAGGTGGCCAAGCATAAATGGAAGTCCCTAAAGCTCTCACATGGAGAGGTTGATCCTACCATTGAAAATGCGATCAAGCCCGGACAATCGACCAGTCTAGAAACAAAAAACTAGTCACATTGATGATCATATCCAGAAGGTTTGGGATGATGCTTATGGATGGACCTATGAATCTGGGGAGTGTTGTAGATTCTATCTAGAATCTGGGGAGTGTTGTAGATTCTATCTAGAATAAAGGGCTTAACTCCACTTGGGCTATAAGCACCAAGATTTTGTCAAGATGTCCAAAATGGGAGGCAATGGGGTGCAAAGTAGAAATTCCAAAAGATGTTGAGGAAGCCTAAGCTATGGGCACTCTGAATTTTGTAATATCCTTTAGCACGATGTATGAGCTTCTAAGGGATTAGACACCTTGTGTTTGCTTGATATTGTAAGGCTTGAAGCCTGTAGTTTAAGGTTACAGTGCCATGCCCTCCCTCTTATATTTAATCTAATAGAGAAGGGATTGTAACTTGCTCTGTTTGATAAAGCAGGTGGGGTCTGTCTCAACCCCAGCTAACCGTTTAAAAAAAAAGAAATCCTTTTGTTGGCAAGTGGGAAAACATAGGCAGTTTTTTATCCTAGGTCTATGGTAAGTAGTCACAGACGTTACCAACTAAGCTAGCTGTCACCTGCATATGCATAAGTAACCGAGTCATAAGTAACCCAATTGGAACTACAAAATTTTTTAGTACTTCAATAGTTGACTGAATATATTGGATCAGTCCAATATCAAAGAATCTGCTCCTTGGATAGATGCATAGCGAAAAGTGGAGAAATGGCAATTCCAGTTGGGTTGCTCGTTTCTCCATAGGAGATTTTCCCTGCCAACTGGTAAATCCCGCCAATGCATAGCTTTATGCTACAACTACGGTTATACTATGAAATTCAATGGTTTTCAGCATAAAAAGTGTCAAGTGCAGCAATTTACTTACTGCAAAATTTCCACCATTAATGATATTGATGAATCCACGATATCCTGTGGTCTGGAAGAGTGTCATTATTTGACTAGCTGTCACAACCAAGAACTCCAGAAGTAGATATGCACGAAATCTGTGACTTATCTTAGATAATTGATGCCTTAGACGCATGTGCTCCTTTACATGTGCCATAACATCAGAATTACCTTCTAAAAGCATCCCATAATCCTCAAAGTGGATGATTTGCAAATTGCATACCAAGTTGAACAAAACACAGGCTGATAGAGATATTGTGGTTAAGTACGTCCAGGAGACAACCAAAGCAAGCATAATAACAAGTGATTTCCACCATGAGTCCTGTGAATATATAATGCGGACGACCTCAAGGCCTGTTCTTAAAATGAAGCACGGTAATGCCAACCATAACAGTAAGTGGAAAAACCCCTGAGAAATAAATAAGTATTAGAATTGCACAAGTAAAATACAAACACTCATTTCCAGACCTAACTTAGATCATTTTAAAGAATGCCTTTTCGGGGGTTGCACTGTCAATATACTTGTTCATTTCTATGGAAAAAATATCAGTATATATTGGTTGTTGGTCCACTCGACAGAACATATTTGGACATTTGGATATAGTCAAAGCAACTCTTTAGGATATTAAACATTGGTTAGTCCATATAAGAATACATAGCCAACGAACTATCATGATTAGTCCATGAAGGATGTGAATTCTTGGGCTAGAGCCATCAAATAATATGTCTGTCCAATTCTCTTTCTATCTGCCTTGGGTTCACCAACACAGCACCTCGCCTTCTCCAGTATTTCCATACATGCCGCCTTTTATTTTTTTGCTAGGTAAGTTACTTGTATCTATTAAAAAGAAAATTAAGTTACATTGAGTGTTGGATTTCTAATTAAGATCACACAGATGGATCAAACAACCCAAAGTCTAAGCAAATCTCATAAAAACTTGAAACATCTTTACTCAATCTTGATCCATGCTCTGCTGCAATGTCAGTAGCAAAGTTTACTTCTCTCCAACAATGTCTCAGCAAGAAATGTTGTAAAGAGTTCTTGCAGTTTTCTCATCGTGCACCGACTCCCATGGAATCTTACCTGATCTAAAGGCTTGTACAGATGCATTTGAGTCCGATTCCATCCACATTGAATTTCATCCCTTGCTTTTAGGTATCACCACACTCTCAAGTATGACCATGCATTCTGCTATTGCCACTCTAATTCCCTTAGAGCATGTCAACAAGCTATGGTCTCTGAATGTAGCACCTTAACCAGCCCTAGGTTTCCCCTAGATGTCCTATCAACATTAATCTTTATGTTAGGTGAAGGACATATATATGTCTGCCTCACTTCTTCCTAGTATCAACCCCTCCCTTCCTCCCATCTCCTAACCTTTTCTTCTCCGTTTTCAACTTGGGAAGTGGGTAGTGAGACTGCGACAAATGAGGCGGCAGCAGATTCACAGTATTTTTCTCTCTCGACTTCTCACTTCTTAATGTAGATTGAAGCGGCCGAAGCAACACTTATCGAAATCTACACTTTATAGAACCCTAAAAGTCTCACCTTTATTCATAATCACTCAATAGTTCATAAACACAAACACAACTACCCCCAAACCTAAATACAAGCCCTTATTTATACTAATAACAATAAAGTAGCAACTAAACTAGTGGGCTCCCCGACCCGTGGGCTTGGACTTGACTAGATGTTCACATCACACTCTCCCGTTGAAGAAGCTTGACCACAAACTTGTTGACATGAAAACCCACCAATATGAAAAACTCTTCAAACTTCAAACTTTATATGTCACCTTCCGTGATTAGAGGAATTGACCTCGAATCTTGCCCAAATATCGGCTCAAGCGAATAATATGGTACTACAATCTTGCTAGTACTCCTTTCTTGAATCACGATGGATCTTTGGAAGTCGCGAAATTATCGTTGAAGTGCTTTTGTAGTTGAACAAAAACCTTCTCAAAATTGTTTAGAAAAGATCAATATAATCACCACTTTGTGCTTGAATTGGAGGAACAAGACCTTCATAGATGCGGTGGCGGGGCGTCTTTGTTGCAAAGGAAGGTGATGAACTTGCTGATTTCGTTTGTTATCATGATCAAGACATGACCGCAACAACTTCATAAAATTCCTTCCTTCTCTTTGTTGTAAACCGACAACAATTCGGTGTTTTATGTTGGGCTATAGAAGCTCCACCCGGCGATGGGGGGTTTGGGCTGCAAAAGCTCCACCATAGCCTCCCTAAGTCGACTAAGTAAGCTTCTTCTGTCGATCAAACCTGTTTTGCATCAAGGATTCTCTCCACTCTTCTAATCGAGCAACCCATACTCTAGGGGTTAATATGAATCCATGAGTTCTCCATGAATTTTTATCTCGGCGTTGTAGACATATCTTGATTTGCAAGAATAAAATTGGATTCACGGTAAATAGTAACGGGGGTGAGCGGTGTTTCTCGCATGAATCTCCCAAAAGCAATTTGCTCGATGCAAATAATGTAGATTGAAAGCCGGTAGGAAGCAACACTTAATCAAAATCTACACTTTATAGAACCACAAAAGTCTCACCTTTATTCATAATCACTCGATAGTTCATAAACACAAACCTGACTACCCTAAACCTAAATCTGGCTTATTTATACTAATAACAATAAGCGGCGACAACTAAAAGCCTGGTGGACTCGCGACCCGTGGGCTTGGACTCGACTAGATGTCCACATCACTTCTCTTAACTGGCACGGTCATCCTCGGTTTGGTAGTATACTAGGTTTATGCTCATTTTCAATCAACAAATAAAGAGTAGGAACCACATGCACTATTGAAAGAGCGAATATGTTTTCTATTGTACCGACATTGATAAAGAAAGAAAAGTTTCCTTGGCGGTAAAACAAGATGGAAATAGTCAAAGGTATGATAGCACCGCGGGTTGTTCTCTATCTGACACATTTCGGGGAAGCTAACAAGCTTCTTGGATCTTTTAACATCTTATGTAGTTTACGTTATATCATAGAGATTACTCCTAGCTAGTTCCTTTTAGGAATTTGACAAAAAAAAAAAAAAAAAAATGTTTCACGAAGGATGTAATAGGGATGAAATATCGAGAATGTAACAAGCTTTATAATTTAAATAAATCAAAGGGGTATGTGACCTCTACAACAAGTAACAACCTAAGCTTTCCCGTCGAAAAAAATAAACACTATGAATCAAAAACGATCAAAGTGAAACATAAAAGAATCTATCTATACATGAAATGCTGAAGGTATATCCCTCGTTTCCTCCTTTTTGCTTAGAGCAAGTCGGTGGGGTGCTATATGGGTTGGTAAAATGCCATATAGCACCCCCGAACACAAAACATGTTTCGATGAAACGCTAGATGGGGTTTAAATTTGGTTATTTGTGATATCTTGGCGGCTAAATTTGTGGAATCGTCTAGCTAGCTCAAAAATAAAAAGATTGAGGAAATAAAATGACACATTTTACGTAGATACATCTTTATCTTTGTAAAGCGGATGATAGAAAGAAACCATGCGATTTGTCGGTTGTTTTATTCATTGGAAGGACTTCGTGTTGAACTTACTCTCATTTTAAATGAAACAAACCTTTGTTTTCTTTTTATAAAAAGAAAAAAATTACACAAAGAGGGGGTGCAAAGCGAGGACTACATAATTCTGGGTGGGATCCGATTGCATTAGTCTTTGGTATGGTCGCACCGATTGTATTGGGGTTTTATTTACATTTGAAGCCCGTCTTGTGCCGACTTTGCTGCTCATTTTACGTGAAACAAACCTCCGGCATTTTTGCAAAAATTTTACAAAGGGGTTAAAAGTGAGGACTTCGCTGGAGGTCACCTATCACAGTACTACACCCCAAAACGCGTCTAATACTTGGAGTTCTCACGGGATCACGGTCCACGATGGGATATGATCACCCAAAAGTATTGGGGTTTTATTTATATTTTATTGCTCATGTTGAGACTTGCTTTCATTTTTCGTGGGGCAAACCTGGGTTTGTTTTAACAAAAAAAATAAAAATTGCAAAAGTAGGGTGCAACCGGGACATCAGTCCACCCATCCGCAATAATCATCAAAAGCCGAAACCTTTCTTAAGCGGGTTCTGTTGGGATCGGTTAATAGTCTTTGTGGTATGATGCCGCTGCCGAAAGTATTGTGGTTTTATTTACATTTATTGCTTCGTGTCCGAGACTTACTCTGTTTTTAAACCGAAACAAACCAGGCATTTTATTTTTATAAAAAATACAAAAATAAGGTGTCGAATACTTCGAGGACTTCACCCATCCTAGTACTACTCACCCCAAGCACAGCTAACGGTCAATTCATGGGATCCGATGCACTGAAGTCTTTGGTAGCAATTTTTTAAAGTGTGTTTTTTATTTATATTTATTTAGCTTCATTATTCGAACTTACTTTCATTTTTAAATCCAAAACAAACCTTGGTTTTATTTTTTACAAAAAAATAATAAACACAAAGGGTGCTGACACGGGGACTCACCGGGGAGGTCGCCCCATCCTAGTCTTTACTCGCATGAGGCAGCTTTACTAGGGAGTTTTGATGGGATCAGGTGCATTAGTCTTTGAGCTCTGATCGCTTTTGAAGAAAATTGTGGTTTGATTTACATTTGTGCTTCGTGTTCGAGGGCTTACCTCTCATTTTAAATCCGAAACAAACCTCTATTTTTTTTTTACAAAAAAAAGTGCAAAATAAGAGCAGCCATTCTGAAAGGACTTCGGGGTCGCACCCATCTTAGTCTTACTTTATCCGAAACCGCTTAACCTTAAGCTGGAGTTTACGATGGGATCCGGTGCATTTTATGGCAGTATGATGCGCGCAGAAATGGGCTTTTTTGTGGTGACCAACTTCATTATTTAGAACTTACTTTCATTTTAAATCAGAACAAACCTCGGTTTCTTTTTACAAACAAAAAAATATATATAAAAAAAGAGGGGCAACCTACGAGGACTTCGGAGGTCACCAATCCTCTTACTCTCTGCCCCAAACCGCGCTTAAATCACGCCGTTCTCATGGGATCCGGTGCATTAGTCTTTGGTATGATCGTACCCAGAAAGTATTGGGGTTTTATTTGTATTTATCAACTTCGTGTTCGAACTTACTTTCATTTTAATCAGAAAAAATCCTCGGCGTTTTTTTTTTTATTTTTAAAAAAAGAAATGCAAAATAGGGGTGCAACGAGGACTTCAAAGGAGGTCACCCATCCATTCTATACCATGAAGCTTAAACTATTTGCGGGTCGGTTTGATCCGGTTTTATTAGTCTTTGGTATGATATCGCTGCATCGCGGGGTTTTATTTTATATTTATTACAATTAGGTGTTGAACGCTACTCCTCATTTTAAAGTGAAACAAACCTCTATTTTCTTTTTAAAAAAATTGCAAAATAAAATTACAAAGAGGACCTTACCAAAAGCGAGGACCTAACGAATTCTTTGTTGGGATCTAGTGATCGATTAGTCTTTGGTATGATCGCACAGGAATCGAGGTTTATTTATATTTAACTCTCGTATTTCAAGCTTATCTTTCATTTTAGGGGAAACAAACCTCGGCATTTTATTTTTGCAAAATTTTTAAAAAATTACAAAATAGGGTCTTCAACGAAGGATTTCCGGAGGGGCGTCCTGATGTCTTACTCCCCCACCCCAAACCTGGGTGGCTGCGAAGTTCTCATGGGATAAGGTGCATTAATGATGGTATGATCGTTAAGAAAAGGTTTTATTTTGTATTTGACCCCAGCTTCGGTTTCCGGACTGCTCTATTTTAAATCGAGAAACAAACCCTCGGCATTTTTCCTTTAAAAAAAAAAATAAAAAAAAATTATAAGGGGTGCAACGAGGACTTCCATACAAGGTCTATACGTCCCCAAGCATACTCATGACGGAGTTCTCATTTGGATCTGATTGCAATAGTCTTTGGTTTGATACGGCCCAAAGTAAATTGGGGTTTTATTTATATTTGACCTAACTCATGTTGAACTTAGCATCTATTTTCATCGAAACATCAATTTTCATTTTTATTTTTATTACAAAAAAATCGACTGAAATAAGAGGTCATGCTAGTACTTATTTGACACTTCCTTTGGGAATTCAGGTGGGATCCGGGTTACAATTACTACTAGTATGATTTTTGCAAGTAAAGTATAATGGTTTTATTTGTATTTGACCTTTCGTGTTGAACATGGGATAAAAGTGCATTAGTTTTCTTTTTTGAGGAAACTACAAAAAGGGGTGCAAAGCAGGACTTTATTTATGGGATTGGCATTAGTCTTCGTGATCGCACCGATTCTTTGCTATTTTAATTTTGAAAGCTCTTGTAAAACTTACGGCATTTTAAAAAAGCAAACCTTTTTTTTTTTAAAATTACAAATAGGTTCAACCGAGGACTTCCCGGAGGTCACTATACAATTTTCAAACACCTCCAGCTTAAGCTTATTCGGAAGGTCTCACGGGATCACGGGGCGCATTAGTCTTGCTGGTATGATCACCCAAAATATTGGGGTTTTATTTTATATTTATTAACTTCATGGTCGGACTTACTTTCATTTCATCCAGAGCAAACCTGGTTTTAGTTTTACAAAAAATAAAAAATTGGAAAAGTGGGGTGCAACCGAGGACATCGAGAGGTCACCCATCCTAGTACTAATCTCGACCAAGCTGCAGCATCTTTGGAATTCTGTGGGATCCGGTGTATTAGTCTTTGGTATGATGCACCGAAAGTATTGTGTTTTTATTTACATTTGACCGCTTCGTGTCGGACATACTCTCATTTTTAAAGTGAAACAAACCTCTGTTTCTTTTATAAAAAAAAAAATACAAAAGTAGGGGTGCAAAGCGAATACTTCCCGAGGAGGTCACCGTCCTAGTATCTACTTCCTTTGGCTTACACTTAGCGTGATGCTCTCTGTGATCCGATGCACTGAATGCTGGTATGATTGCACCCCAAAGTATTGGGTTTTCTTTGCATTTACAACTTCGTGTTCGAACTTACTTTCATTTTTAATTCCAAACAAACCTTGGTTTTCTTTTTACAAAAAAAAATAAATAAACACAAAAGCGGGGTCACGCACGGGGACTTCCGGGAGCACCCATCCTAGATACTACTCTCGATCGGGAGCAGCTTTCTTGCGGCGGTTTTGATGGGATAGGGGCATTAGTCTTTGGTGCGATCGCGCGAAAATATAAGGGTTTATTTATATTGGTGACTTCATGTTTGAGCGATACCGATTTTCAAAGTGCAAACAAACGTTTTTATTTTTTTATTTCTTTTTACAAAAAAAAAATTCTGAAAGATCGGGGTTGCTCCCAGCTTTTGAGGACTTCGAGGAGGGACACCCATCTTACAAATCTTATGGCTGCGGCTTAGCTGGGAGTTCGAGATGGGATCCGGTCGCGTTAGTCTTTGGTATGATGCGCAATATAAGGGGTTTAATTTATATTTGGCTTCTCTGTATTCCGAGACTTACTTCAATTTTCATCGAAACAAACCTAGGCATTTTTTTTCTTTTTAAAAACAAAAATTGCAAAATAGGGATTCGCGACCGCAACGAGGACTTCGGAGGTCGCCCAATCCCAAATCGCTACTTCTTCCGGCAGCTGACTTGCTTCTTGAGGATTACGATGGGATCGGTGCATTAGTCTTTGTATGATCGTACTTACAAAAATTGGGAGTTTTATTTATATTTGATCCAACCCGTGTTCGAACTTCTTTTCATTTTAAATCCAAAAAAAAACCTCGGCATTTTATTTTTTATTTAAAAAAAAAATTACAAGAAGTCACAACCACGAAAAGGACTTCGAGGGAGGTCACCCATCAAAGTACTACTCGCATGAAGCGGCAACTTCTGGAGTTGATGGGATCCGTGCATTTCTTTGGTATGAGGTATGATCGCATTATTGGGGTTTTAAGCGGTTTATTTTTATTTCAAGGCAACTTCGTTTTAAGTAGACCTCCTTTTTTTTTTAAAATCGAAACAAACCTGGTAGGATTTTATTTTGTTTTTTAAAAAATTTTTTATTAAGTTTTTTAATTTTTGACCCATTTTATTGCGAAGGGACTTTCATTTTAAATAGGTGCGACATGAGTTTCTTCTTACAAAAAAAAATAAAATTACTAAGGTGTGCATGAAGAGGATTTAAAACTGGTTAAATGCCGGCGGAGTTCTCATGGGATAAGGTGCATTAAATCTTGGTATGATAAGCCCCCAAAATATAAGGTTTTATTTATATTTGAACCCGCTTCGTATTTGAAGGACTTATTTTAAATCGAAACAAACCTAGGCATTTTATTTTTTTTTTTTTTTTAAAAAAAATTGCAAAATAGGGGATGACCTCTGAGGGACTTCGAGGGGGTCCCCATCCTAGTATACTCTTGAAACCATGACTTAGCGATTGGAGTTCAGATGGGATCCGATTACATTAGTCTTTGGTATGATCGCCCAGAAAATATTGGGGTTTTTATTTATATTTGGCCTAACTTCGTATTGGACTTACATTCATTTTTTAAATCGAAACAAACCAGGCATTTTTTTTTTTTATTTTTTTTAAAAAATTGCAAAATTTCAACCACGGGGCTTTATTTTTTATTTTTTTCGAAAAACCAAAATTCCTTTGGCAACATTACGATGGGATTCGATTACATTCCAGTAGTCTTTATCACACTTTAAAGAAAAATAAATAGTTTTATTTTGTATTTGACCCTAACTTTCGTGTTGAACTTGCTCTCATTTTAAAATTAGAAAAAACCTTTGTTTTTTTTTTTTTAAAAAAAAAATTACGGTTTATTGCAATTTGGGGACTACATATTACGATGGGATATTTTTAAATCCAGGAAACAAATTATTATTTTTAATTTTATTTATATTTTATTTATTTTAATTTTTTATTTTAATTTTAATTTTAAAAGAAGGTTGCAAAATAGGTTTTATTTTTACAAAAAATTCGGGGAGGTTCAACGAGGACTTTTGAGTCACCCTATCCTAGTACTTCCACCCCAAACGCTTAATAGCGGAGTTCTCATGGGATCCGATTGCATTAGTCTTTGGTATGATCACCCAAAGTATTGGGGGTTTTATTTGTATTTGACCTTCATTATTCGAACTTACTTTCATTTTTAGTTTATGGAAACAAACCTGATTTTCTTTTACAAAAAAATAAAAATTAGAAATGGGGTGGGAACCCAAGGACATCCCGGAGGTCACCCGATCTAGTATCTTAATCGACCATGCATCCAACTGCGGAATTCTATTTGGGATCCGGTGTATTAGTGTTGGATATGATGGCAAAAGTATTGTGGTTTTATTTACATTGAATCCAACGTTCGTGTCGAACATACTCTCATTTAAAATTGAAACAAACCTTCGACTTCTTTTTATAAAAAAAAAAAAAAAAAAATACAAAAATTGGAATGCCAAAGCGAGGGTCACTTCGGAGGTCACCCATCCTCCTTCTCCCAAGCTTAATCGCTTCGGTGCTCTCATGGGATCCGATACACTAGAAAATGCTTGGTATGATTGCACCCGCAAAGTAGTGGGTTTATTTTGCATTTGACCCAACTTCGTGTTGAATTTTCTTTCATTTTAAATCCAAACAAACCTTGGTTTTCTTTTTACAAAAAAAAAAATATATATATATATACACAAAAGAGTGCGACAAGGGACTCACCGAGAGGTCACCCATCCTTAATACTACTCGATCAGGAACGCTTTAATCGGGAGTTTTGATGAGATCCGATGCATTAGTGCTGTGCGATCGCGACTGAAAGTTTTGGGGTTTTGATTTACATTTGACCCAACTTGTGTTTGAACGCATCTCTCATTTTTAAAGCGAAACAACCTCTATTTTGTTTTTTACAAAAAAAAATTACAAAAGAGGGTGCAACACGAGGACTTCCAGGAGGACACCCATCTTCCTAATATCACGCTAAAAGCACGCTTTAACCGCGGGAGTTCGGATAGGAACAGTGCATTTCGGTTGGTATGATCCGCACTGAAAGTATTGGGGTTTAATTTGTATTTGACCAACTCGTGTTAGAACTTACTTTCATTTTTAAATCGTAACAAACCTCGGTTTTCTTTTTAAAAAAAAATATATATATTCAAAAGAGGGTTAAAGCGGGGACTTCCCAGAGGTCACCAATCCTGTTCTTCCCAAAGCCCGCGGCTTAACCGCGAGTTCTCATGGGATGGGATCGGTGCATTAGTGTCGGTATGATCGTACCCTAAAAAAATTGGGGTTTTATTTGTATTTGATCAAAACCCGTTGAACTTACTTTTCATTTTAAATCGAAAAAATCCTGGGTTTTCTTTTACAAATAAAATAATAAAAATTGCAAAAGGGGTAAAACACGAGGACTTACCAGAGGTCACCCATCCTAATACTACTCTCGCTGACGCTTAACGTGGAGTTCGATGGGATCCGATTGCATTAGTCTCATGGTATGATCGCTGAAATTATTAGGGTTTTATTTATCTTTGGTTTCGTGTTGAACATACTCTCATTTTAAAGTGAAACAAACCACTATTTTCTTTTTATTTTTTTAAAAAATTACAAAAGTAAAACGGGGACTTGAGAATTCTGGTGGGATCCGGTGCCGCCAGAAATTTGGTATGATGCATCTTATCAGGTTAGGGTTTTATTAACATCTGACCCAACTCTTGTTCGAACTTACTTTCATTTTTTAAATAGAAACAAACCTCGGTTTTCTTATTAAAAAAATAAAAATTACAAAATTAATTAGTGTGCAACACGAGGATTTCCAGGCGTCCCCATCCTAATACTACACACCCCAAGCAGCTTAACAGCCGGAGTTCTCATGGGATAAGGTGCATTAAAGATGGTATGATTAATCCCCCAAAGTATTGGGGTTTTATTTGTATTTATTAACTCATGTTGGACTTACTTTCATTTTTTAAATGAAAACAAACCACGGTTTTCTTTTTACTAAAAAAAAATTACAAAAAGCGGGTGCAAAACACGAGGACTTCTGGGGAGATCCCCATCCTAGTACTATACACCCCCCAAACGGCTGCTTATTGAGTTCTCATTTGATACGTTGCATTAGTCTTTGGTTTGATCTACCCCCAAAAGTATTGGGGTTTTATTTATATTTGACCTAACTTCGTATTAGGACTTACATTCATTTTAAATGAAACAAACCTCAATTTTCTTTTTAAAAAAAAAAAAAAAAAAAAAAACAAAAGAGGGCTGCAAACGAGGACTTCCCAAAGGTCACCCATGCTAGTACTACTCTGGCCCAAGCCTTTTATTTCGCGGAATTCGGTGGGATCCGATTGCATTACTGCTAGTATGATCACACCCGTAAGTATAATGGTTTTATTTGTATTTGACCAACTTCGTGTTCGAACATACTCTCATTTTTAAATTAGAAAAAACCTTTGTTTTTTTTTTTTACAAAAATGCAAAAGCGAGGAACATATGTGGGGGATAAAGGGGGTATTATCAGCACCCGGTAATTGGGGTTTATTTACATTTGACCGAACTCTTTGTTGAACTTACTTTGTTTTTAAAAGAACAAACCTCTGTTTTATTTTTACAAAAAAATAGGGGTTGCGAGGACTTCCCAGGGAGGTCACCTATAGTACTACACCCCGGTGTCGGAGTTTCCACGGGATCAATGGTGCATTAGTGCTGGTATGATCACCCCCAAAGTATTGGGGTTTAATTTGTCTTTGATTGACTTCATGTTCGAACTTACTTTCATTTTTAAATTGAAACAAACCTCGGTTTTCTTTTTACAAAAAAAAAAAAATTAGAAACAAGAGGGGCAAAAACCGAGGACATCTAGGAGGTCACCCGTCTAGTACTAATTTCGACCATGGATGCTTAGCTCATGAGTTCTCTTAGGATCTAGTGTATTAGTGCTGGTATGATTGCACCGAAAGTATTGTGGTTTTATTTACATTTTGATCAAACTCGTGTCCCAACATACTCTCATTTTTAATGTTAAACAAACTCACGACTTCTTTTTTTTAAAAAAATTACAAAATTTGCAAAGCGAATACTTCAGGAGGTCACCCATATCCTAATACTACTCATCCCCAAGCACACTTAGCGTGGGTTTTTCATGGGATCCGATCCACTAGGGTATGATTGTTCACTTTAAAAATTGTTTTTTTGTATTTGAACTTCGCGGTTGAACTTACTTTCATTTTAAATCAAACAAACCTTGGTTTTTTTACAAAAAAATATATATAAATAACAAAAAGGGGGTGCAATACGGGACTTTTGAGGGAGGTCACCCATCCTAGTACTACTTTTGATTCCGGGCGGCTTTACTTCTTTTCTTGGGGAGTTTTGATGGGATCGATGCATTTAGTCCGGGTATACGATCGCACCGAAAGTTTTGGGGTTTGATTTACATTTGACCCAACTCGTGTTCGAGCGTGCTCTCATTTTTAAAGAAACAAACCTCTATTTTCTTTTACAAAAAACAAAAACAAAAAACAAAAAGGGTGCAACGAGGACTTCGGAGGACACCCATCTTAGTAATACACCAAAACCTTAACTGCGGAGTTCATATAGGAACCAGTGCATTTCTGCAGGTATGATCACACCCGAAAGTATTGGGGTTTAATTTGTATTTGACCAACTCGTGTTAGAACTTACTTTCATTTTAAATCGTAACAAACCTCGGTTTTTTTTTACAAAAAAAATAAAGTAAAAATAACAAAAAGTGAGGTGCAACCACGAGGACTTCAAGAGGTCACCCATCCTGGGATACGATTGCACTTGTGCTTGGTATGATCAAGACCCCAAAGTATTAGGTTTTATTTGTATTTGACCCGACTAGGTGTTGAACTTACTTTCTTTTTGAATCCAAACAAACCTTAGTTTTTTTTACAAAAAAATAAAAATAAAAAGAAGGGTGCAACCACGAGGACTTCCTAGGTAGGTCACCCATCCTAGTACTACTAAGCCCGGGGAGCGTTTTACTTGGGAGTTGATGGGATCGGTGCATTAGTCTTTGGTATGATCGACTGCGAAAGTGTTAGGGTTTTATATACATTTGACTAAACTTCGTGTTGAGACTTACTCTTTTTTAAAGTGAAACAAACCTTTTTCTTTTACAAAAAATTAAAAATTAAAAATTAAATTACAAAAGATGGGTGCAAAGCGAGGACTTCCGGGGAGGTCACCTATCCTAGTACTACACCCCCAAGCTAGAAAACTTAATGGCCGGAGTTCTCCACCGGGATACGGTGCATTAGTCTTTGGTATGATCCCCAAAAGTATTGGGGTTTTATTTGTATTTGACATAACTCATATTTGGACTTACTTTCATTTTATAATCAGAAACAAACCCGGTTTTCATTTTACAAAATTACAAAGCGGGTGCAACCGGGACTCCGGGGAGGTCACCCATCCTAGTACTAATCTCGACCAAGCCGCGCATCACTGCGGAATTTTGGTGCGATCCGGTGCATTAGTGCTGATATGATGCGCTTTTAGAAAGTATTATGGTTTTATTTACATTTGATCCAACTTCGTGTTGAACATACTTTCATTTTCAAGTGAAACAAACCACTGTTTTTTTTATAAAAAAACAAAATTACAAAAAGAGGGTGCAACCGAGGACTTTCCTGTGAGGTCACCCATCCAAGTACTAATCTCGACCAAAACGCATCCACCCGGAATTACGGTGGGATCGGTTCATTAGTGCTTTCGTATGATCGCTTTTAGAAAGTATTGGGGTTTTATTTACATTTGACCCAACTTGTGTTCGAACATACTTTCATTTTTTTAAAAGCGAAACAAACCTCTGTTTTCTTTTTATAAAAAAAATTACAAAAGAGGGTGCAAAATGAGGACTTCGAGATGGTCACCCATCCTAGTACTACTCACCCCAAAACTTACGTTTAGCGGCCGGAGTTCTCATGGGTTTAATTTGTATTTGACCCAACTTCGTGTTGAACTTACTTTCATTTTAAAATCCAAACAAAACTTGGTTTCTTTTTACAAAAAAAAAATAAATAAAACGGAAGAGGGTGCGACGAGGACTCCAGGAGGTCACCCATCCTAGTACTACTCTAAGCCTCGGGAGGCGGCTTTCGGGAGTTTGATGGGATCCGGTGCATTAGTTCCAGTACGATCGCACCAGAAAGTATTGGGGTCTTATTTACATTTGACCCAACTTCGTGTTGAGCGATATCTCACATTTTTAATCGAAAAAAACCTCAGTTTTCTTTTCAGAAAAAAAAATTACAAAAGAGAGGTGCAACACGGGGACTTACCAGGAGGTCACCCATCTTAGTAATACTGTCGTCCAAGCACACTTAACAGCGGAGTTCAGATAGGATCCAATGCATTTGTGCAGGTTTGATGGCACCCGAAAGTATTGGGGTTTAATTTGTATTTGACCAACTCGTGTTCGAACTTACTTTCTTTTTTAAATCGTATCAAACCTCAGTTTTCTTTTTACAAAAAAAAAAAATATATATTCAAAAAGAGGGTTGCAAAATGAGGACTTCCCTAGAGGTCACCAATTCTAGTACTACTCTCCCCAAACAATAGCTAGCGGAGTTCGCATAGGATCACAGTGCATTAGTCTTTGGTATGATCACCCCCAATGTATTGGGGTTTTATTAAATATTTGATCCAACTTCGTGTTCGAACTTACTTTCATTTTTAAATCGAAAAAAACCGGTTTTCTTTACAACAAAAAAAAAAAATTACAAAAGTGGGGGTGCAACGAGGACTTCGGGGAGGTCACCCATCCTAGTACTACTCTTGCCCAAGAAGCGGCTTAACTGTGGAGTTACGATGGGATCCGGTGCATTAGTGCTAGTATGATCTTTTTGCGAAAGTATTGTGGTTTTATTTACATTTGACCCACTTCGTGTTGAACATACTCTCACTTTTAAAGTGAAACAAAACCTCATTTTCTTTTTATAAAAAAAAAATTTACAAAAGGGGTGCAAGACAAGGGCTGGGAATTTGGGTCGGATCGGTCATGAAATCTGGTATGATCACCACGATTGTCTTAGGGTTTTATTTACATTTGACCCAACTCATGTCCGGGCGTACTTTCATTTTTAAATTGAAACAAACCTCGGTTTTCTTTTTATAAAAAAAAAAAAAATTAAAAAATGGGGTGCAACACGAGGACTTCCGGGGAGGAGGTCACCCATCCTACTACATATCTCTCCCGGAATGCTTTCTTGGTTAGTTCGATGTAATCCCGGTATTAGGGCTGGTATGATGCGCGAAAAGTATTGGTGTTTTATTTGCGTTTGGCCTTCGTGTTCGGACATACTCTCATTTTTAAAGTGAAAAAACCTTTTTTTTCTTTTTATAAAAAAAAAAAAAAAAAATACAAAAGGGGTCTTGAGCGAGAATTTGCGCGTAATTACAGTGGGATCCGGTCATTATCTTTGGTATGATCTTTTTCCGATTGTATTGGGTTTTATTTACATTTGACCGAACTCTTATTTGAACTTACTTACATTTTTAAAAGAAACAAACCTCGGTTTTATTTTTAAAAAAAATTACAAAAGATGGGTTCACCACGAGGGCTTCGAGGAGAGGTCACCTATCCTAGTACTACACACCCCCGGGGCGCTTAATAGCGGAGTTCTCCACGGGATACGATTGCATTAGTGTTTTGGTATGATCACCCCCAAAGTATTGGGGTTTTATTTATGTTGACCCAACTCATGTTGGGACTTACTTTCATTTTAAATCGAAACAAACCTCGGTTTTAGTTTTACAAAAAAAAAAAAAAATAGAAAGTGGGGTGCAACCGGGGACATCGAGGAGGACACCCATCCTAGTACTAATCTCGACCAAGCATGCATCGGTCGCGAATTCTGTTGAGATCCGGTGTTTTAGTCTTTGGTATGATCGCACCGAAAGTATTGTGGTTTTATTTACATTTGACCCAACTCGTGTTCGAACATACTCTCATTTTTAAAGTGAAACAAACCCTGTTTTCTTTTTTATAAAAAAAAATTACAAAGGGGTGCATAGCGAAATACTTCCGGGGAGGTCACCCATCTTAGTAATACTCACCCCCCAAACACGTTTATTGAGGAGTTCTCATGGGTTTAATTTGTATTTGACCCAACTCGTGTTCGAACTTACTTTCATTTTAAAATCCAAACAAACCTTGGTTTCTTTTTACAAAAAATAAATAAATAAACACAAAAGAGGTGCGAAACCGTGGACTCACGAGGAGGTCACCCATCCTAGTACTAATCTAAGCCCGAAGGCGGCTTTCGGGGAGTTCGATGGGATCCGTTGCATTAGAGTCTTTGGTTGTCAGCACTTTGAGAAAGTATTAGGGGTTTTATTTACATTTGACCCACTTCGTGTTGAGGCGTACTCTCATTTTTTAAAGCGAAACAAACCCTCGTTTTCTTTTACAAAAAAAATTACAAAGAGGGTGCAACGAAGAACTTCGAGGAGGTCACCCATCTTAGTAATACCGCCCAAGCACGCTTTTAATTGCGGAGTTGCGGATGGGATGATTGCATTTGTGCTAGTATAATCGCATCAAAAGTATTGGGGTTTAATTTGTATTTGACCAACTTCGTGTTAGAACTTACTTTCATTTTAAAATCGTAACAAACCTCAGTTTTCTTTTTACAAACAAAACAAATATATATATTCAAAAGAGGGGTGCAAAGCGAGGACTTAACGGGAGGTCACCAATCCTAATACTACTCTCCGCCAAAGCACGCTTAAGCGTGGAGTTCTCATGGGATCTGGTGCATTCTTCTTTGGTATGATGCATTACCCAAAGTATTGGGGTTTTATTTGTATTTGATCCAACTCATGTTCGAACTTACTTTCATTTTAAATAGAAAAAACCTCATTTTTCTTTTTACAAAAAAAAAAAAAAATTACAAAAGAGGGGTGCAAGGCGAGGACTTACGGAGGTCACCCATCCTAATACTACTAAGCCCAAGAACGCTTAGCGTGGAGTTATGATGGGATCCGGTGCATTCTTGTTTATATGATCACACCCGAAAGCATTGGGGGTTTTTATTTAAATTTGACCCAACTTCGTGTTGAACATACTCTCATTTTTAAAAGTGAAACAAACCTCTATTTTCTTTTTAAAAAAAAAAAAAAAAATTACAAAAAGGGGTGCAAACGAGGATTTGCGGAATTCTGGTGGGATCGGTGCCTTAGTGCAGGTATGATCACACCCGATTGTATTGGGGGTTTTATTTACATTTGACCCAACTCTTTGTTGAACTTACTTTCATTTTAAATAGAAACAAACCTCGGTTTTCTTTTACAAAAAGATAAAAAATTACAAAAAGGGTTTGCAACACGAGGATTTCCGGAGGTCCCCCATCCTTGTACTACACACCTAAAACCACGCTTTAACGCCAGAGTTCTCATGGGATAAGGTGCATTAGTGATGGGGTTTTATTTGTATTTGACCCAACTCATGTTGGGACTTCTTTTCATTTTTAAATCGAAACAAACCTCGGTTTTCTTTTTTACAAAAAAAAAATAATAATAAAAAAATAAAAAAAAAAAATAAAAATAAATAAAAAAAAAAAAAAATTACAAAAGAGGGGTGCAACACGAGGACTTCCAGGAGGTCCCCATCCTAGTACTACATACCCCAACCGCTTAACGGGGAGTTCTCAATGGATCACGGTGCATTAGTCTTTGGTATAATCGCCCCAAAGTATTGGGGTTTTATTTGTATTTGACCTAACTCATGTTCGGACTTACTTTCATATTTAAATCGAAACAAACCTCAGTTTTCTTTTACAAAAAAAAAAAAAAAATTACAAAAGAGGGCTGCAACACGAAGACTTCCCAAAGAGGTCACCCATGCTAGTACTACTCTCTCTAAGCCCCAAGCACGTTTTTCTTTGTGGAATTCAGGTGGGATCCGGTGCATTAATGCTAGTATGATCACACCCGTAAGTATAATGGTTTTATTTGTATTTGATAACTTCGTGTTGAACTTACTCTCATTTTTAAATCGTATTAACAATCCCCGATTTTCTTTTTTACAAAAATAAAAAAAAAAAACATTGTAAAAGAGGGTGCAAGACAAGGACTTCCGGGAGGACACCCATATTAGTAATCATTTGCCCACCCACGCTTAATTGCGGAGTTAGGATATAATTGATTGCATTTGTCTTTGGTATGATTACCCCAAAAGTATTGGGGTTTAATTTGTATTTGAACAACTTCGTGTTGAACTTACTTTCATTTTTAAATCGTAACAAACCTCGGTTTTCTTTTACAAAAACAAAAAAATTCAAACAAGGGGTGAAAAGCGAGGACTTCCGGGAGGTCACCAATCCTAGTACTACTATCCCCAAACGCACGCTTAGCTGCGGAGTTCTCATGGGATCACGGTGCATTAGTCTTTGGTATGATGATTACCAAAAGGGTCTTTGGTATAGCTAGGAATTCATCGCGAGTGCTCCGCCTACTCCCCTTTTCAAGCCGGATAATGGTATTCGTCCTATAGCTGTGGGGATGGTTTGGCGTCATCTAGTCTCCAAGATTGCAATGAAAGGAGTTTCCCAAGATGTGTTAGGATACCTCTTGGATTTTTAGTATGGGGTTGGTGTTTTACGGGTGGTGCAGAAGCTTTTGCACGCTCGTCAACCGTGATAGTGTATGCTAACGATGTGATACCTTTCTTTCGATCTTTGCTTGTAGATTTTCGGAATGCTTTTAACATGGTTGATCGGACTACCATGTTGAGAGAGGTTCGTATCCGTTGCCTATATTGCCCTTGGGTTGAGTACTTGTATTGTCAACTGCGAGGTTATATATGGGGATGGCTACATATGGTCTGCTCTTTGGGGTTGATAAAGAGCCCAAAATGTAGTTTTAACCCTTTAACAGTTATACTTTTGGACCAATTATGTGAGTAATAATTAAGAGTTAACGACGTGTTTTTATGCATTTCAGGGCTTCAAAGTCCATTATGTGCGAGAAATGTGCCACTTTAGTGAGATAAAGGAGAAAAGGTCGGTTACTAAGGAGTTCCGTGATTAAAGGCCAAGATTCAAGAAGATAAAGCCTTCCTAAAGCCCGGTCAAAAGCTGAAAAGTCGACACGGGCTGAAGCGGCAAAGACACAAGTCGTGAGAACTTCCGAAAGCCGTATCTTTGGACTCGGACCACCGAATTGGGCCTACCTTATGTCAAAACGACCGCTCGGAAAGAGCTTTCCAATGGTCTAAGCCTTAATCCAGAGGAGGGCAGAAGTAGACGAAAAGTCTGTGGAAGCCAACTGCAGCTGAAGAGGCCTTTTTGAATTTGAAAGAATTGGGTTTTGGGCGATTCTCTAGCCCAAAACATGGCTCCAAGCCCATGCACGATTTTTGGATCTGAAAGTATAAAAAACAAAAGTTTAGCTCTTTGTTAATGGTAGCTAGTTAGACCTAAATTAATATAGATAATTCTAGATCTGTTTTCATTAATTAAATTAAGCTTTAGTTCCATTTTCAATTCTTGTTTTAGATTAAGTCTTTGAATCATTGTTCTTGATTGACCATATGCAATAAGGCCTTTAAACCACTAGAAATTTCCTAGTGAACAAGTTATAGCCTCATGAGAGTTTTAGAGAGAAGATACTCACAAAATTCATTTATACTACAGCGACTAAGAAATAAAATTAATGTTTTCTTGTTTATTCTCGGATATCTATACATCTCACTAGCAATGAATACAGAATAATCAATTCGAAACCTAAGCTAATTCGTGCATAATAATCAAATCATCTACAGATAAACATATATATAATGAACTATGCTATGAAATGTAATAACAGATCCGTTTATGAAACTTTGGAATAACATCCTTAAGTAGGTCCTCACAAATATGTCAAGACAAAAACACTCTGATTTTTCCACTCAAGTTTCACTCACTCCAATGTGTAGTGCGCACACTTTTCCTCACAATCTCAATGACATACAAGGGGGCGAGGGTCGATCAAACACATCGCCACTTACTATCAAACTAACCTATTCCTAATTGAGCTAGAGGTCTTTATTAGGTGTTGCAGGGATTAGGTGATGGTTTAAGAAGGAAGGAAATGGATATTCAAAAGGACAAGTCTAAGATAATAGGATCTTCAAAATATGTAACTAGAGAAAACCTTGTTCTGACTTTGTTTCTATCTTTAGCCATTTTTTCTTTTTCTTTTGGCTTTTGACTACTTTGATTCTATTTTTTGAGTTCCAACTTTTTTTTTTTTTGCTTTTCTTTTCTTTGGATGGAAATTTTATTTTATTTTTTTATTTGAAGCAACTAACAAATTCTTGGTTTTTTCTACATGTCTTTCTCTTTTTTTTTCTTCATTTCATCCTTCCGGACTCATTCAAAAAATGGGTAGGCTAATTTTTATTTTTGTTTTGTTTCTTATAAAAGGGTCAAGGATTTGTGGTTTATTAAAAGGCTAAAGAAAGGCTTAGAGGGGCTAATTAGCGAAAAAAAAAATTTCATCTAGGTTTGAATTTCTGGCTATATCGATCCAAAAGGGCCTAAATTCTCGCAAGATTAGGATATGGTATAGTGATCAAGAAAGTGGGCGATGTGATTTCTCTATTCGAATTTACTTTCCCTTGTGTCATTACTTATATATTTCACTCATAAGGCTTTTAGGCTATATTCTCACAGGATTTGTAGAATAAGTATGCTAGCCTAGATTTCATAAACTTACTGCTAATACAAACATAGATACTCATGCAATATATTTATGGAAAGATGCAATGACTATTACCTACATATTAACCTAAGTTTCTAAAAACTATTCTAATGTAAGAGCTAACATGAAACTTCTAGACTAGTATCATCAAAAAAAGAAACAATACCAATATTCCTAAGTGCATAGCATAAACTACATTTTTTTTATTTTATTTTTTTTTTAATTTTTATAAGACAAATAATCGTAATATACAACCCTAATATGTGCTTAAACATTAACAATGTGTTTCTATACGCCACCAAAACAAAATCATGCTTTGTCCCTAAAGTATGGAATTAAAATAAAGGATAGAGAGTACCATAGAAACATGCTTGTAAATGAGAGCACACAAAAAGAAACTTAATTTATACTAATATAAAAGAAATAAAAACATACACAACTCCAATATGAGTTCCTCCCCGTTATGGGGATAACATGAAATAATAAATAGCACTTGGGACATAAGCTGACTCTAGCGTAGATAAAATAATATCATCACGTTCACAAATCAAGCATGCACCTATCGTGGCTCCCTATCGGATTAGCTTATGAAATTCCGTGAAATAGTGAATTTCACGAAATTAAGGTACCTAATTACATTATGCATCCCAATAAAATCAACAAGGCCGATGGATTCTATATTTTGATATTTATACATGCAATTTTAATACATTGAGCGTGTGCTAAAATTAAATATACCACCCCAAACAATTTGGGAGAAGGGGGTTCATGAAATAATTCAATAGCACAATTAAATTATGTAACGAACTAATTTTTATGATTTTTAACATTTTATAAAGAAAAGTGCATAATTTACATCCTAAAAGTACCTAATTTTTGCAAATGTTTCTATCCCACCCCCAAACAATCGAGCGCTTTGTCCTGAAATTGTAAAGAGATAAGAAAAGAATTTATCATAGAAACGTGGCAAAAATTGGCAGTACCTATAACAAAAATATTATAAGGAAAATATGATAACATGAAACACAATTAAACTGTTACATACTAACTAACTTGGATTCTACTAGAGTAAACATGACAGGCAAAGGGTGGCAAAAAATTTGAAATAAAATACCAAAATATGCCACCCCCAAACAAAATTTGAAAACTCTTTTTAAGTTTTAAAATTTTTGTGGCATATACTCCATTAAGGTGGTATTTTACAAAAAATTATATGGGTCTTTTAAAGTCATATTCCCCTAGACTTAATGTGGGGTCGTTTTAAGTCATATTCCCCTAGACTGTGCACACCCCCAAACAAGTAAGAAACTGGGGTGGCACAAAATGGATGATGCGTGCTAAACTATAAACTAATAGTCAAAATAGTTGGGGGTCTAGTCATAAAAACATGATACTAAATGCACCCCCAAATAGAATGAAGTTGTATAATTGGAAGCAATCATGTAGAAGAACTTATGCAACCCATCAAAGAACATATGCAAACCATCATGTGGTAGCTGTTTTAAAAAGTTAGAATTACCCAAAAGATAAATTAGTGATACTTTAGGTGAGAAAGGAATGAAGTATGGATCCTGATGTCTTTCACGAGAATCAAATGAGGAAAAATAAGACAAACTAGGTTTCTCACTACACTCGGTCAAAGCTTGGCTCTCAACTACATGAATATTGTACTCAGGGGATTGTGTGCTAGGCAAAAAAAACTCTTCACCGTGAGGGTTGAAAATATTATAGAGGGGGTCGAGACAATTAGCTCAATTCTTGAATTAGTTTCCTCTAAAATGGTGGGTGAATGTATGGCTTAGTTGTGGTAGATGGTTGGATTTTAGGAGGTGGTAACTCAGGTGGATGGTGGTCGTTTGGTGGTTCATCAATTGGTGGATCCTCACACGCTCTTAAGAAATCATAGAATTCTTCACCTAGCTTAATTGAATCCATAAAGTTGTGGTTCATGGCTTTATTTATCTTTAAGAAATTTATCTATTTCTTCCATTGTTATTTCCTCAGCTGCCAAACTAAATTGAGATTCACATTGCGATAAAGAAGTTACTTTCTTTAATTCCTGCACATTATCTTGTTCATGCCTTAGATTAGAATTGTTGATTTCTATTTCCTCACTCTCGTCCTCTAAAATAATATAAGTTTCTTCAATGTCATCATGGTTATCCGAAACAAGTCCTACAGAGTCGTCTTCAAGAATTTCCTTATCTAGGTAGTATGTGGAGTTAATATGATGCTTAATGGGAGGGTCATGGGAAGATAATGGTTCATGAAATTCAGGGTAGGTCTTAACTAGGTCGAATGGTTTCGTTATGGGAATAAGTTGTTCTACTTGTGTGTCGATCTCGGGCAAGGTTGAAAGTTTAATGTTAGGTGAGGGGATCATGGAAATCATTTGGGCTAGATTCTGAAGCATAGTTTGGGTTTTGGCATTTTGTTCTCTAAATATTTTTTCATTGTTGCCTATTTGTTCCCTAAATGTTTGTTCGAGTCCATCATTTGTTTGGAAATTTGGTCTGGGAAGTGTGGCGAACTAAATGGGTGGTTGATTTCTGGCATGGTGGAAAGGTCTCGCATAGGTGAGGTTAGCATCAATCTTGTCCATTCTAGGTTCTGCAGTATTATTTTGTTTTGGGCCATTATTTTATCAAATGTCGTTAGCGGAGGGAAGCTTGGTGGTGTGGTTCTGATTGGAATGGTGTTTGATAGTCATAGTTATTGGAGTTTGAGTGACTCTGGTTGATTCCGTACTGTGATGGGTTAGGTTGAGGCTGAATGGCTAGTTGATTGTTAGTGGTGGAACTCCATGAATAGTTTGGATGATTGGAAAACTCTTGATTGTATAAGTTATTATGAAAGTTTGAAAATTGAGGTTCATAATTATAAGTATATCCTATAGTAGGCTCAAACTCTTGATATGATGGGCAATGAGAAGCCCAATGGTAAGGACTACCACAACATGAACATGGTGAAGGGTTTGCATAATAACCACATGATTGTTGGTCTACATATTGATAAGCCGTATTGGTTTTAAAGATATATTCTACGTTAGTTAATATACAAAAACACTAAATATAAATTTCTAGATAGGCGATTATTTCTGCGTCTATGAGAAACTAATATGGCAGGTTTATGCATACCAGATCTTATTCTCATGTAAGTTTTAAGTCTAATAGGCAATTCCTAATGAGCATGCAAAAATTAGCCTGATTATTATTAGAAATAGAATCCTCTGACGGAAGAAACAAGGAGTGAAAGAAAGAGAACCTGAATGCCTCGTTGCTACACTTATGAATAGCGTCTTCAATACGAATCTCAGTGTCCTGTAGAAGCGTGGAACACCAAACCAACAAATATTTCAAACTAAAATATGACCTGTAACTAACCTATAAATCGGGCTTACTTCAGAGGGTGTGGGTGCACTCAAATATAAGATAACTAGCGTGCGTGCGCGCTAAAAAAGAAAACTGAAGAAAAATGCAAACTTAGGTTACTGGAGGTCAAGGTGCGAACGTACTCAAATATAGGTATAATAGGGTGCGTGCACGCCTCAAAAAATTTCAAATTTTTATAGTAGTTTGATAAGACATCTAGTAAGTAGCTTGTAAAACTTCAAAATAATCCCAGTTATGAAAGTCCTTCTACTGCCCTGCAAAGTTTGTGAAACAGTTTTCGGACACAATACAAACAACCGAATGGTAAACCAATCAAAACAGACACAATAATCTCCAAAATTTTACTGGAGACTCCAGACAGATCATGTGTGTTCCTGTAAAATTATTACAGCAATTGAAGTTATACAAACCCTCCTTATCGGCTATTGTTCCAGAAATTAAGTGTTGCAAAACTACAGAAACACACTGGAAGCAATCCACTAGTTAGGTAGTCAATACAAATAAAAAACTCTTCCCAATTTTATTGCAAACTCCTGACCTATGATATATACTCCTATAAAAAATTTAGAATTTTTGGAACTGCCTAAGTAACCCTACTCGTCTGCTTTTCTAACAACTTATGGTTTGAAAGCTGAAATGTAGCACTGTAAAGATGGTATTATTTCACTAGGTAAAACAACTAGGAAAAATCTGAAAACTTTCCAGTAAATCAACAACACCTTAACAGATTATATCCAAAAAGTTTTAGAATTTTTAGAAATTAAAAATACCTTTTCTGCAGTATTCTTCCTTTGTGAGTCCATGAGTCTTAAGGGAGAGATGCGCCACTTGAGTTAAACACAATGATATGTGAAAATTTTTACAGGCGACTCCCACAGACTTGTGGACAACGATTATTTAGTCGTTTCCCCAACCGCCATCTGAAAAACAATCAACAATAAGAATCTCAAGTTAAAAGGTAACAAAATCGAAAAACAAGAATGAAAAAATGAAAAGGGTGGGTGGATAGAGAAGGGGGGATTGCGCCTTAGATTCAAGCAATTGAATTCTTGTTTTGAAAGAGTTTAAGATGGCAGTGGTGCCATTTGATAACCCTTAAAATCAGTACTTGATTTCTCTAATTTAATCTTACATTATCAATTATTTATTTCCTACTCTCACATATATATTCATGCAATATATAGAGTACGGAATCGTTCAACTCTTAACTCTCTAGGCTTAAACGAATTCAACTAATCAAACACAAGGAAACAATGGTGAGATCAATATTTATGGATTTGAATTTATACTACGAAACTAAATATATGAATTTAACTTATAATAATTTAACTAAGCAATTGAATATGACTTGAATAAAATATGGAGAAGAATAGAGAGATTTGAAATCCACCTTGATTGATCCCTAACATGGTAGTATGGAGTTTGTTGCAAATCCTAATCTTTATGTTTTCACACAAGGTTTAACATAAAGGTTAGGTTATTTTATCCTTAATTATTCATGGCATCTCTAACCAACTAATAATTAGCATGAGAGGACGCTGAACCCCATTCTCAAGGTGAATTAACTACCGTCTAGAATTGAAACTCTTTAAAACAACTATTCTATACTAACACATCAAGTCTATATCAAAGATTTAATCAAACCCCTCTAATAAAGGTTTAGATATGGTTCATTAGACTATCATGGAATAAATAAGAAGAAGAAGAAGAAAACATGATTAAAAGGAATACTTGTATTGAAAATTGACTTGAATTGTATTAATGGTGGTTAGGCTAATAAAACATAAACTAGATTAAAACTATATTATTCTAGCTAATAGGAGAGATTGAGAGAGAACACTAATTTACAACTAAACTAAAGAGGGGAGTAGCCAAGTTTTGTTTAACCTTAACCCTCTTTATATAGGAGAGGGTTAGGTTTACAATTTCGTGCATTGGTTTTGGAGCTATGTTTTGGGCCATTAAATCAAGCCAAAAACCTAATTACTTGTGTCACTTTTGAAACTAATTCTGAAGTGACCTAACACTTGACACATAAAAAGTTCTACCAAAAGTGACACAAAAGTCTTACTAAATGTGCCACTTTTTGTTAATAAAATGACACTTAAGAATAGCCTCTTGTCACACTTTTAAGAAAGAGTGTCACAGTGCTTGTTAAAAGTGACACTAGGTGTATCCCTTTTGGACTAGAGTGGGACATGACATAATTTCGTGAAAAGTGACACATTAAGTATACTAGTTGTGTCATTTTTAAACCAAAGTGAGACATAAGTACGTCAAAAGTGACACATTAAGTACACTAGTTGTGTCACTTTTGGACCAGAGCAAGACATAAGTACGTCAAAAGTGACACAGTAAGTATACCAGCTGTGTCAGTTTTGAACCAGAGCGAGACATAAGTACGTCAAAAGTGACACATTAAGTATACTAGCTGTGTCACTTTTGGACCAGAGCAAGACATAAGTACATCAAAAGTGACACATTAAGCGTACTAGTTGTGTCACTTTTGGACCAGAGCGAGACATAAGTATGTCAAAAGTGACACATTAAGTATACTAGTTGTGTTTCTTTTGGACTAGAGAGAGACATAAGTACATCAAAAGTGACACATTAAGTATACTAGTTGTGTCACTTTTGGAAGATGTTTACATTACATTATACTAGTTGTGTCACTTTTGGACAGAGCGTGACTCAAGTATGTCAAAAGCGACACATAAGAGTGGTCAGTGTGTCACTTTTAATAGATATTATGTCACTTTTTTCCAAAAGTGAGACAAATGAAAATAATTTTTTTTTAAATATTTTCTCATTTTGTATTCGATCGTATTCATTTCTCAACCTGCATCCTATACGTCAGAACCAAAATCCCATTAACCTGTTTTATGACAGAAACAACATCCACATACATTTATCAAAATATCACAACCAAAATCACTTTAACCTGCTTTATGATATGGAAACAACATCCACTTGGGAAAAAAGAAACAACATTCAAAACAATTAACTTCTATTGATTTCATGGATCAAACCTAGTATCTATTATCCAATTTGACTCCCAACAAAATAAGTCATTCCATTACCAAAATAATCACAATAAATTAAAGCAAAAAAAACTACTTGACGCCAACTCTATCCTAGGAATATCTTAGCTTGTTTGCGCGACTTCCAACACCAAAAACCTAGTTGCCATCTATTCATCTGTTAATTGATCCATGCACTGCATCATATCATGAAGTCGTAATTCCACTATGATTAGTATATAAAATTAAAAAGCAAGTGAATCAAGAAGGGTATATTGCACAAGTAAGAAAAAAAAAGAATGATAAGAAAAGTTAATATACATAGAGAAAGGGAAAATATGGAAGCCCACTTTACCCAAATTAACTACTCGGATAAATTGTTGGATAAAGTCAATGAATTCAAGGCGAACTTCATTATTTTAGTGGTGTAACTCTTCGTGCTAGAGAAATCAATACTCGTTTTTAAAAATATATTATAAATATTATGAAAATAAATAATGCAGGCAATGCATTGCCTACCATATTTACACATGAACCAATTTATAAGCTAGCTAAGACTATATGAAAAATAATGCTACTTTACAATCACCTTCTTTTTGAGTGGTGGACCAAGATCCTCTACTAAATCTCGCATAAAGCGCAATACATAATATCCGTATACATTTATACCTTGCCGAGTGGAGCTAAACACTCGCTAGTCACCACTTTGGCTTAAACTGTAACACCTCGCCTACTGGCCCCAATCATAGGGTGCATTGTAATAAAAGAGGTTTGAGATATTTAGGTACTCAACAAAATTCCAAGTTATATTTGAAAAATGATCGTAAAAAGGAATCATCATTAAAATATGAATCTGAAATTGGTTCCTCTGAATATGTAATAAAATAGTGTACCTCTAGTCTCTAGATACTACAGCTCATGGACAAAGGTGTCCCTACACTGTTCATTATTTCTCTTGAACAGTGCCATAGCAGGATTGAGGAGTTTGTTGAAGAAACCAAACTGGTTTTCTATCTAAGGTTTAGATGTTGGGATAGAATCCTATCAAACCAAGTAATGCCCAAAATAACCCAGCCTATCATCCACCTTGATGCTTTAAATATCTTTGGATAATCGATAAACAAAGAACTAGAAAGGATAAAAGAAAATGCATGACAAATACTAAATCACAATTACTATTGAAATAATAGGTAACGAATGGAGAAGATGAAGAAAAGGAGGGGTGTAAAGCAATACCATTCGTCGTAGCAGTTCATGCACATAGCATGGTTATAGTTAGGCAAATCAATCTTGTTGTTCATCTCCATTCAAATCCCACATTCTTCTTCTCTTTCAATATCCATCTCTGAAATTTTTTTACACTCCTCGTCATCTCTTCTTCTATACCTTTCAATACACACTACCTTATGTTTTCTATCTTCCATATCAGTAATGCCTCTTTCAAGTTGAATTAAAGAGGGAAATATCACATCTGCTCCAAACAACACAGGAGGAAGAAAAGATAAGACCATAATATGAAGCCCATATAGTAATTAAAAAGCACAAGAAATCAAAGTTGCATTCAAGACAGAATGTTTACTAAAAATTCCCTTATATACTTGCTTTTCTTTCATGAGTCGACATAGTCGTTGTCCCATCCACATAAACCTAAAGCATATAGTTAACTTCATCAATTCAGAGGCCATCACTTGTAAAATTCATATAAAAAACTCATCAAAATAGAAGGTATTGACCTTATAAATTATAATTCTAAGTAATCCAAGGGCACCAGCAAGGTGGCAATCGTCCGTTGTACTAGGAAAAGGAACAAATGTGCCCGCGGGGCTATAGGACATTCTCATCTGCAGGCAAGCTCCATCATAGTCCCTCGGATACTCGAGGGCCGCACTAGTCCTACAGCTCACATTAAAAGTATCGAGACCTCATAATATACAAAATTTAATAGAAGTCCTCAAGCATATAAGAAGAAGGCGAGCTTGAGAAATTCAATAACTTGGATAACTGAAAAAAAAAAGGGAAAATAAGCTTGCAACAACACAATAAAGGGTGTTTCTAAACGCAACAGCGAATAAATAAGTTTTAAGAAACTAGTATTTTATTAACCAGCCAAGTTCACAACATTAATGGCTTTGTTAAGTAATTGATTTATAAATAATTGCTTTTGTTGAAGTTTGATTAAAACTAACTTTTGGATTCACTTTGTTGCTTAAGAGTTTCAGTTCCAAACTATTAGGAATATTTAGTATGTGAAAGCAAGCACAGGGGTACAGATATTAGCTCAAACAAGTATCTTTGCGAGAACATCCTCATTGTTATAATATCCAACTACCCAACATCTACTTTTAGAAATGGGAACACATTACTTTATCTACAAAATTAACAAATGAGAAACAATTTAACTCACAATTCACATGTAAACAAACTTGGTAAAATAAACACAACATGGAAAGAAACGTATGGGATGGCTCGAGAAAAGGCATCGTTTAGAAAATACCAGGAATCTCGCCAGAACAAAACATGCTATTTTCTGTGACAACACCTCGGATACACCTCAGGGTATAAACATAAATAAATAAGAAAGAATGGTGGTGAAGACCACTCACCGTCAAAACAACTATTTGCGAGTAGTTGTAGTGAATATTATCTGGCCATGTCCATCCGGGAGATCATGAACTTATTGTAGAACAAAGGGCAAAAGCCATAGCCCCTCTAAGTCCTATTACAAACAAAACTCGCGATATTTTTAAAAACCAAAATGTATAATTCCATAAAACAATTGATAGCAGCTTGTCTTCTCACCCTTATACCAAAGGGCCTTTTTATGTTTGATGGGTATTTGTTGGTTTCTTTGGTAGAACCAGATTCACCAAGTATCCACGAGGAAAAAACATTTGCAGCCCTTCAAGAAAAGAATATCAAACTGGTTAGAGGTAACACATGCAAAACCACGAACACAAGCGAGAAATGCACTCATATTTATGAACCAAAATCTTATATTTTTACGACTAAAATGCCAAGCACAAAATTCTAATAATACTTAGAGAAAGGAGGCTACAAGAGCAAATGGCACATTAATTATGAAAACAAAATTTTACGTCTTACATGTGGCATTGATATATCCATGATTATCGGTTCTTACACTTTTTTTTCCCTCTACTTTGGAGCGTTATCTTGCCATCACCACCAAAAAAGAAAACACTTGGAACATATTAAAATTGACAAAGTTGTTTAAGGAGTTACAAAACATGTGATTAAAATTTTGATTTCTTTGAAGGCGTAAGCAGGCTAATTCAACCAAGACGAAGGGCCCAAGCACGGTTACTAATCACTTACATAAAAGTTTTAGCTAACAATGATATCAAATGGAAGAAAGCAAACAACAAATCGTTGTGAGTTTTTACGGACAGATTTGAGAAGGTGTAGTGCTTCATAACTTGAAAAACATTAAGAAACAAAAATATAAAAAACAAAATAACCCGGTAGTTATAGACTTTTACGCCAAGGATATTATTTTCAAATCACAAAATAACTTACCATTCCCGTGAACAATATTGACACAATACCGGAAAGACCAAGACCTTACGCAAGCATGTACCTAAGGATTAGATGATCATGAATCAGGAGGCGACTAAAGAAAATCGGATATCAACAAAGTAAAATCCCGAGGAGATTGCTTATGAGAAATAAAGGAAAATAACGAACATGCAACACTCCAAGTTTCAGAATTTGGACAAATTGATTGAACATTAGTACCCAAAAAGAACGGACTTGGAAGCTAAATGTTAAACAAAAACCAATCATATAAAAGTACTCACTTATCAACATCGATGCCTACATACTTAAAAAGGTTCTCTATGGTTAAGGGATCTTAAAATATTGTTAGAAAAAGGTAACATCGAGGCCAACACACACACCCCGATGACCCACCCTTTTTCAACTTAACAAACTAAATATCCTAAGAAGTGGCAGATGAAGTACCGAAATTTTAGGTAGTAGAGTAATACCAGCAGCAGCAGCACAAGTAGAAAAAATAGTTAACTTTTCACAAAGTACCACAAATTCTGAGAAACAACCGGCAAAGAGCGGGGACTAAGAAAGGCTAGAAATTGCTAAGAATTGAATTACCTAGATGTTGTAGTTATTGGCATATTTTGAAGATGAAAGAAACCATATGTGCCTGCCGCATGTCCTTTAGATTCAAGAAGCTTCACATTCGGAAAACGAAGTCCATCAACACGACTAATTGATGAACCAATTACTTATCCTATTAAAACCGTAGTTAGAGATTTAATGAGGATTGGGTTTGGAGAAATGAGGAAATGGCTGGAAAACCCTTGAGAGAGAGCGGATGGAGAAGCGAGGGATGGACAAAGCGAGATGGCTAGGTGTGGGGAGGCCAGCGTGGGGGAAGTTTAACTAACGGGGGAGAATTAGTTGGGAGGAGAAGCAGGTGAGGTCTGTTAGACTTTAGTGTTTTTGGGAGACATATTTTTTCTTTTCTATTTTTTCTTTTCTTTTTTTACCCTAATCCAATGGACTTCAGTTTATTCTCTTTTCATATATTTTTCTTTTCCTTAGCCGCACGCTCAAATCAGGCAATTTGAGTTTCAGTAGCACAGAATTACTTGTGTCACTTATTTATTTTGATAGTATGTTAATTTTGTTTTTGTTTACTTTTTTGTTACACTCAGAAGTGACACAACAATGCAAACAAATAGTGTCACTTTCAAATAATGTGACACAAAAAACTAAATTACCTGTGTCACTTTTCCTAGAAGCAACACATCATCCCTCGTTCCATACAAAAGTGACATATCAAAATTCTATGTGTCACTTTTTTCTAGTAAGTGGCACGAGACATAAAAAAAAGTGACACAAAAAACCCTTCTTTTAGTAGTATCCAAAAGGGTTTCTCCTCAGAATTTACTGCAATAGCCTTTTGTCTAATTTTGCTCCTCTGATTGGATCAAGGACTAGAACATTAGAAAGCTCTTTCCGAGCCGGTCATTTTGACATATAGTAGGCCCAATTCCGAGGTCTGAGTCCAAAGATACGGCTTGCGGAAGTTCTGTTGACTTTTATGCTCTATTTCTGCCCGCGTTAACTTTGACTTTTCAGCTTTTGGTGGCTTTTAAAACGGCCTTTTCTCCTTAAAACTTGGGCTTTAACCATATAACTTCTTAGCAACCAACCTTTGCTCCTTTCTCTTGCAAAAGTGACATATTTCTTCACAGAGTTGACTCCAAGACCTGAAATACATAAAAGTATGTAAATAGTACTAACTCTTATTTATTATAAATATAATTAGTCTAAATGTAATATTATTAAGGGGTTAAAACTACAGTTTTGGGCTCTTATCAAACCACCCCCAAACCGCATTTTGCTTGTCCTCAAGTAAATATGAGAAATTAAAATAAGTTTCCAAAAATAGAGTTCTAACTAATCTCGTTTTATTGAAATGCGATTGCATTGACTATATCTTGATAAGGCTTTTAAACCACTAGGAATTCCCTAGTGGATGAGTTATAGCCTCATGAGAGTTTTACAGAGAAGATACTCACAAACTTCATTTATAATACAACGACTAAGAAATAAAATTAATGTTTCCTTATTTATTCTCGGATATCTATACATCTCACTAGGAATGAATACAAAATAATCAATTCAAAATAATCTAATTCATAATAATCAAATCATATATATATATATATATATATATATATATAATATATCATATATATATATATATATATATATAATGGTACTATGCTATGAAATGCAATAACAGATCCGTTTCTGAAACTTTGGAATAGCGTCCTTAAGTAGGTCCTCACAAATATGTCAAGACAAAAACACTCTGATTTTTCCACTCAAGTTTAAGCTCACTCCAAATGTCGGTGGGCACACTTTTCCTCACAATCTCAATGACATACAAAGGGAGTCGAGGTCGATCAAACACATCTACCACTTACTATCACACTAACATTCCAAATTGAGATAGAGGTTTTATTAGGTGTTGTGGGGATTAGGTGATGGTTTAAGAAGGAAGGAAATGGATATTCAAAAGGAAAAATCTGAGATAATAGGGTCTTCAAAATATGTAACTAGAGAAAACATTGTTCTTACTTTGCTTCTACACTTTGTTTCCATCTTTAGCCATTTTTTATTTTTTCTTTTGGCTTTTGACTCCTTTGATTCTATTTTGGAGTTCTACTTTTTTTTTTTTTTTTTTTTTTGGATGGAAACTTTCCTTTATTTTCTTATTTGAAGCAACTAACAAATTCTTGGTTTTCCACAGGTCTTTCTCTTTTCTTTTCTTCATTTCATCCTACTTCTCAGACTCATTCAACAATGGGTTGGCTGATTTTTATTTTTGTTTTGTTTCTTAAAAAAGGGTCAAGGATTTGTGGTTTATGAAAAGGCTAAAGAAAGGCTCAGAGGGGTGACTAGCGGAAAATAATTTTTTATAGGTTTGAATTTATGGCTATATTATTCCAAAAAGGGCCTAAATTCTCGCTTAGGATATGGTATAGTGATCAATCTAGTGGACGTGTGATTTCTCTATCGAATTTACTTCTCTCTTGTCATTACTCGGATATTTCACTCATAAGGTTTTAGGCTATATTCTCATAGGATTTGTAGAATAAGTATACTAGCCTAGATTTCAAAAAACTTTACTGCAAATACAAACATAGATACTCATGCAATATATTTATGGAAAGATACAATGACTATTACCTACATATTAACCTAAGTTTCTAAAAACTATTCTAATTTAAGAGCTAGCATTGAAATTTCTAGACTACTATCATCACTGAAAAATAAACAATACAATTATTTCTAAGTGCATAGCATAAACTTTTTTTTTTTTCTAATTTTTATAAGACAAATAATACGTAATATACAACCTAATATGTGCTTACATATTTACAACGTGTTTCTATACCACCCCCAAATAGAATCATGCTTTGTCCCCAAAGTATGGAATGAAAATAAAGGATAGAGAGTACCATAGAAACGTGCTTGTATATGGGAGCACCTGAAAAAGAAGGTTAATCTATACTAATATAAAGAAATAAAAACATATAAAACTCCTATATGAGTTCCTCCCGTTATGGGGATAACATGAAATAATAAATAGCGCTTGGGACATAAGCAGACTCTAACATAAATAAAATAATATCATACGTTCACAAATCAAGCATGCGCCTCTCGTGGCTCCTATCGGATTAGCTTCCAAAATTTTGTGAAATAGTGAATTTCACGAAATTAAGTTACCTAATTACATTATGCATCCCAATAAAATCAGCAAGGCCTATGGATTCTATATTTCGATATTTATACATGCAATTTTAATACGTGAACGTGTGCTAAAATAACTATACCACCCCCCAAACAATTTGGGAGAAGGGGGTTCATGAAATAATTCAATAGCACAATTAAATTATATAACTAACTAATTTTTATGAGTTTTAACATTTTATAAAAAAAAGTACGTAATTTACATCATAAAAGTGCCTAATTTTTGCAAATATTTATATCCCACCCCCAAACAATCGAACGCTTTGTCCTCAAAGTGTAAAGAGATAAAGAAAAGAATTTACCATAGAAATGTGGCAAAAATTGGCGGTACTCTGTCAGAAATATTATAAAGAAAATATGATAACATGAAACATAATTAAACTGTTATGTACTAACTAACATGGACTCTACTAGAGTAAACATGAAAGGCAAAAGGGTGGCCAAAAGATTTGAAATGAAATACCAAAATACTTTACCCCCAAACAAAATTTGAAAACTCTTTTTTAAGTTTGAAAATTTTTGTGGCCTATACTCCATTAAGGTGGTATTTTACAAAAACTTATATGGGTCTTTTTAAAGTCAGATTCCCCTAGGTGCACACCCCAAAACAAGCAAGAAACTGGAGTGGTACAAAATAGATGATCGTGGTCAACTATATACTAATAGTCAAAGAGTTAGGGTTCTAGTGATAAGTGCTCAAAAGTGCAATTTAACCCTCGATTATGCCTCTTAGTTAGCCATCTTAGTGGACTAATAGTGTTTGTAAGTTATGTTTTATGATTCTACAGGTGAAAAAGAGAGTTTTGTAGAATATGAGAGAAAAGGGGTAAAATGGAGCAATTCAGACATTAAAGATCACATGGGAAGCCCGTGGACAATCATGGAAAAGGCCAAGGAATTGTTGCTTGGACCAAAGCCCATAAAAGATGATAGAAAGATAGAGCAAAAGAGGGAAAATAGACTTCCTCATTTGGGACGTATGGATCGTCGGCCAAGATGCAATGCTCACATCTAACATAAAGGAACATCATCGTCTAGACGCATGAAACGACGACAACGTAGCTACTTCTTCTCAGTTTTGGAGATGAAGTTGAACTCGAAAAGAAGTTGATTTGTATTAGGAAACAAATGGCGGTTTGAATGCTTTCTAGGACTCATTGTAACCCCTATAAATAGAGGACCTAAGTGCCTCATGTAATTTGCTAATTCACTTATACTCTTGTCTCTCGAATGATGAAGTGAGAGAGATTAATAATAAAAGATTCAGTTTTAACTAGTCGAGTCTTAATAAATTAGTCTTTCTAGTATTATGTTCTTCTCGTTCTTCGTGTTCTTCCTTCTTTATGGAAGGCTAATTTTCTCCCTTCAAGGGAGGAGATGAAGCTGATGCTTAAGGTTTAATGATTCTTACGGTTCATGGTGTTTTCAATCAGGTTAGTTCTTTATGTTTTTAGTTATTAGTTCCATTGCCCGGACCGGGGGATGGAAGTATAGAATAGGGTTTATGTTTTGCAATATTAATATCATGCTAGTGTTCTTTACTTTTCTTCTAGTAGTATAGTTCTTTAGAGTTAGGGAAGTATTCTTTGTCTTGCCCTAGAAGGGGTAGCTCGGGGAAGTGGCTGCCTAGGGAAGTATTTTTGTGTTTGCCTTAAGTGGTGATTCATTGAATGGCCCCTATTAGGAAGTACTCCATGATGTTGCTATCGGTAATACATTGAATGGCTGCCCGAGCTTACATAAAAGGAAAGAAGATATTAATAGCATAAACATATGAACAGCCTTTAAGTAGAGTTAATTGTTAACGATGTTTTAGATCAATAGGGCATCGGCTTTCATTTCGATTGCATAATTGTAGTCTACTTGTAAGAACAACCATGAAACAGAAGGTCATAGGTCAAAAGTATTGGTGGATTCTAATCTCTTGAATTCCCTCTCTTATAATTTCTCAATAGTTTAGTTAGTTTAGTTTAGTTTATCATTAGAATCTAAAATCTCTACAATCATAGTTTTTAATTCCTCAAACCCCCTTTCCAGTCCTGTCCTTCACATAACATACACTTAAAAGTGGAACGATACCCTACTCATTCTTTACTTATTGAGGGATAATTAGGTTTTGATAGGCTTCTATTTGTTCAACGACCATCATCTATCTACATCATCCATATACCATCTCATAAACACAAAAGGAGCGCGTGTCAAATGGCGTCGCTGCCGTTTTAAGTTGTTTATGTTTAACATTTTCTTTCAAAATTAGAACTTTGGATCTTGAGGTAATTTTAGTCACATTATCCATCCTTTGAAGAAAGAAAGAAGCTTGAAGAACATCTAGAAGACAAGATCTATTATCTAGGTTAGTCGAATCTTCATTCTTTTTATTTCATTCTTAGTATAGTTACATCATAGTTTAGTTGGATTGCCTTCTTTGTATAGTTGCATCATAGTTTAGTTTTATTGCTTTCTAGTATAATTGCATTTAGGACCTTTTCAACAATTGAAGTTGGAAGCCAACACAGTGAAACATCAAACTCTAGTGTTTCTTGTCTGAATCTTGACAAACGAACTATCGATCATGGGCCGTGGTACTTAAGCAATCCAAGTGATTCACCAAAACCCTAGAAGACACGACTTTAGACAACGCGTCGCGAGATACTAGCTGCAAAGCCCAACCCAGTTGAAGGAAAGTAGTTTTACATTTTAGTATAATTTAGAATAGTTACATATTATTCAAGCATTGTAGGATAGTTTTTAGTCATTTTAAGATAGCATTTTCTTGTGTATGCCCGTCGTCCATATGAGTCGGTAAGAACACAACGGTAGACAAGGTTCAACAACCGACTCACAAGAATACTAGGCGAGATTGATCTGATGGCCGCGACACAATGATGGAGGTGTTTTTGGACACCATTAATCCGAAGCTATCCCACCCATGCAAAGCCTGTGAGGAGGAAGAAGAAAGTGATTTCTATTCGCCATCATTGGAGACCCACCCAAAGAATATTGTTTTTCCAGAGACGTATTAACCGGTTTGAACTTAGAGCATCAATAATCTCTATGCTTCCAAAGTTCAATGGTTCGAGACAATGTTCAAATTTTTATGTTCACATGAACAAATTTCTATCGATCCTTAGAACTTTCAAGAACCAAAATATCGAGAGATGAGAGTATCAAGTTAATTTTTTTTCCACTCTCACTTTCGAAGGTAAAAAGCATCCGAATGGTTAAGCTGCACGGCCGATCAATTCAATCAACAACTGGGAAAAGTTGAGAACAAAGTTTATGAACAAGTTCTACCCACCTTAAAAGACGGATGCCATCGCGACAAGCCATCGACAATTTCAAAGGGAAGGTGGTGAAGAATATCATCAAAGTTAGGAGATATTCAATAATATGCTAGTCTCATGTCCACATCATGGTTATGATAAAGCAATAATTGGCTCATTTTTTTTCTTTCGAGGACTTTCTACTATGAACAAGCGGATGATCTGGTTAATGCATCAAGGTAAGTTTACATCATTAGATGGAGAGGCGTACAACTTTTCGAGAATTTAGTGAAGACACTCAACAATGGAGTACTAGCAATGAGGGGCGTAGCTAAAGTGGAGGGGTCTTGAAGAAATTTGGCAACCAAATTCAAGAAGACCCAAATCAAGCAATGCTATCAATTATGGCAAGCCTACCAATAGGACTTGAAACTCTAAACAAGAAGTTTGATCAGTTCTCCATGAATCCTCCAAAAGCAAACAATTTCCAAGCTAAACCTCCGCCATCCAAGCCTTGCTATGCCATTTGTGAGCTATGTTCTGATGAAGGCCACACCACTGAAGAGTGTTCGTACTATCTGGATACTAATGCAGAGGCGGGTAGTATCAACTCTTTAGGAAGAAATAACCCAGTTCAATCAGGGACAGAATTATTGGAAGCCACAAAATACAAATTAGAGGAATTTACCTCCAGGATTCCAAAATCAGTCAAATCAGTTCCAGAATAACCAGTATTAGATCTAAAACCGCCAGCAACCATACAAAAATCTTGATCATACGAACCCGGCAATACAAGCCAACACAAACGAGAGAGTTAGTACGGATCTTATGAGTGGATATATTGCCTTTACACACCTCGATCGAAAAGCGGTTATCCCACATCGGAAGAAGCTATCACCACCATTGTCAATGAGTTGAAATAGACAAATCAAAGAACCCGAAGTTAGAGAATAACTTTAATGTCATTCAAGGCCGGATAAGGCAAATCATTTGCCGCGCGGCGGAAAGATAGAAAGGAGCATTACCAAAGCCGGTGGAGCTAAATCCGAAAGAAAGAGTGTCTCGCAAAGTGGATAACCTAGAGATTACTTATGACCAAGCTAATGTTGTCACCACTCTGAAGTCGGGGCAAGAAAGTTGATAACAAGATTGTCTATGAACCAAGAAAAGATTCTCCGCGGAACCTAAGGAAACTTATGTCCCTACCATCCCACCCAGTTCTAACATTCTAGATATATCTAGTGTTGTGCCACCTGTTGAAAAAGCTTTGCAAAAAGAAGTTGAAGGAACTACTATGGAAGTAAGTAAGGCGAAGCCATCACGCAGTGACTCCACCTATCACTCCACTATCATTTACCAAAGCCTGACGAAGCCGAGAAAGAAGAGAATCGATATTGAAGAATCTGCCAACACCGTTTCCTTTGAAACTAGTGAATACCATAAAGGATGACTAGTACAAGGAGATTTGAGATGTATTTCAAAATTTGCATATTAATATCCCGTTTTATGACCGCCATCAAGCAAGTTCCCTCAGTATCTTTGATAAGAGCCCAAAAGCGTAGTTTTAACCCCTTAATAATCATCTTGTTAGACCCGATTATGTGAATAATAAGTAAGAGTTAATCTTGATTACGTGTTTTATACATTTCGGGCTTCAAAGTCCATTATGTGCGAAATGTGCCACTTTTAGCGAGATAAAGGAGCAAAAGTCGTGAGAACTTCAGAGTGCCATATCTTTGGACTCGGACCACCGAATTGGGCCTACCTTACGTCAAAGCGACCATTTCCGGAAAAGAGCTTTGCAATAGTCAAGCCTTGACCCAATCAGAGGAGCAGAAGTGGACGAAACATCTGTCGAAGCCAACTGCAGGTGAAGAGCCCATTTTGGACTAAAGAAATTGGGTTTTGGGCCTGATTTTCCGGCCCAAAACATGGCTCAAACCCATGCACGATTTTTGGATCTGGAAGTATAAAAACAAAAGCTTGACTCTTTGTTAATGGCAGTTAGGTTAGGAAGCTAATGTTAATGGAGTTTAGGGTTAGAAAAAGATAGATCTAGATTAGTTTTTAGATCTAGATCTAGTTTTGAATCTCCATTTTTATTAGTTTTCATTTCCCTTGTTTTAATTTAAAGTATTAAAATATTGTTATTGCTTCATTAGATAAATCAAGTAGTTTATTATTGATGAAATTAGATCTAAGCAATAGATAAATGACAAAATCGAATTTGATCAATAATAAACTACTTAATTTATCTAATGAAGCAATAACAATATTTTAATACTTTTAAATTAAAACAAGGGAAATGAAAACTAATAAAAATGGAGATTCAAACTAGATCTAGATCTAAAACTAATCTAGATCTATCTTTTTTCTAACCCTAAACTCCATTAACATTAGCTTCCTAACCTAACTGCCATTAACAAAAGTCAAGCTTTTGTTTTATACTTCCGGATCCAAAAATCGTGCATGGGCTGAGCCATGTTTTGGGCCGGAAAATCAGGCCCAAAACCCAATTTCTTTAGTCCAAAATGGGCTCTTCAAGCTGCAGTTGGTTTTCGACAGATGTTTCGTCCACTTCTGCTCCTCTGATTGGGTCAAGGCTTCCGGGCGGTCGTTTTGACGTAAGGTAGGCCCCCGGGTCTGAGTCCAAAGATATGGCACTGAAGTTCTGGCGACTTTTGCTTTTATCTCGGCTAAAAGTGGCACATTTTCGCACATAATGGACTTTGAAGCCCTGAAATAATAAAACACGTAATCATATTAACTCTTACTTATTATTCACATAATTGGTCTAAAAGATGATTATTAAGGGGGGTTAAAATTTTGGGCTCTTCAATCAAACCACCAAAAACAAACATTTTGCTTGTCCTCAAGCAAAGATGATGAAATTAGAATAAGTGACCAAAAAATGGGTTCTAACTACTCTCGTTTTTGCTGAGTGCGATTGCATTGACCATATGCAACAAGGCCTTAAACCACTAGGAATTCCTTAGTGGGACGAAGTTATAGCCCCATTGAGAGTTTTCGATGAAGGTACTCACAAACTTCATCTATACTCCTGGCGACTAAGAAATAAAACTATTGTTTCCTCATTCATGTCTCAACTATCTATACATCTCACTAGCAATTGAATACAGAATAATCATGCCGAGAAAACCTAAGCTAATATATGCATAATAATCAATCATCTCTAATAAACATATATACAATGAGTAATGCTATGAAATGCTTAGCGAGTCCGTTTTAAAACTTCGGAATAAGCGTCCTTAAGTAGGTCCTCACATAAAAGTCAAGACAAAAATCACTCGATTTTTTCGGCTCAATTTAAGCTACTCCGATTGTGCAGTGGGCACACTTTACCTTACAATCTCAATGACAACAAGGAAGCGGGGTCGATCAAACACATCGCCACTTACTATCACACTAACCTATTCCTAATTGAGCTAGAGGTCTTTATTAGGTGTTGCGGGGATTAGGAGATGGTTTAAGAAGGAAGGAAATGGATATTCTAGAGGACAAGTCTGAGATAATAGAGTCTTCATATTATGTAACTAGAGAAAACCTTGTTATTTACTTTTGCTTCTACACTTTGTTTCCATCCTTAGCCATATTTTTCTTTTCTTTGGCCTTTGACTCCTTTTTATTCTATTTTTTTGGAGTTTTTATTTATTTCTATTTTTTATTTTTTATTTGTTTTTCTTTTCTCTTTGGATGGAAACTTCTTTTCTTTATTTTCTGAAGCAACTAACTAATTTTTGTTTACACAGGTTTTTCTCTTCTTCTTTCTTCCTCATTCTATTCTCGGACTTATTCTAAATTGGGTAGGTTGATTTTTTATTTTGTTTTGTTTTGTAACGAGGGGTAAAGGAATTGTGGTTTATGGAAGGCTAAAAAAGGCTCGAGGGACTGGCGGAAAATAATTCATACGTTTGAATTTCTGGCTATATCGATCCAAAGAGGGCCTAAATTCTAAACTTAGGATATGGTTTAGTGATCAAGCAAGTGGGCGTGTGATTTCTCTATCAGATTTTACTTCTCCTTGTGTCATTTCTCAAATGTTTTATTTCATATATAAGGCTTTAGGCTATATTCTCACGAGGATTTGTAGAATAAGTACTCTAGCCTAGATTTGAGAAACTTCTTGCTAACAATCATAGATACTCATGTAATAAATTTATAGATAGATGCAAAGATTATTACCTACATATTAACCTAAGTTTCTAACAATTATTACGATGCTGTGACTCATTGAGACTTCTAGATTGTTAAGAGCATGGAGAAAGAAAACAATACCAATATTCCTAAGTGTATAGCATACTTTTTATTTATATTTTTGAATTTTTGAAATTTTAACTAGAAAACAAGTGCACATTATACATATCTATATCCTAACGGATGCCTTAATTACCGTGTTTCTATGCCCCAAACAAGAAGCATGCTTTGTCCTCAAAGCATTTAAATAAAGAGGGTAGAAAAATACCATGGAAATCGTGAAATTCGGAACATCGCAAAACAAGGTTAGAATATACTAATATAGGAAATAAAAAAAAACTGACGCAACTCTATAAGAGTTCCACCCATTATGGGGTTAGCAGAATTAAATTGCTTGGGACATAAGCAGACACTAACTGAAACTAAAAAAAACTTACCTCCACTCCAGCGTTTACTCATCATCCTCCTCTTCTATAAAGAAGTGAGGTTCCTTTGCGTCCTGCCATGCCATGATAATTTGCCATGCTTCACGCCATTTATCATCTATGATTGCTAACCTATTAAGCGCCACTTGGTCGGATGGGGTGTAAGGTGCAACCTGATGAGGTTGTATCCTCCACCCTTGCCAAGTCATTACCGCGGAAAGATCGGATAATACAATTGGTGGGTCTCACAATTTCGACCCCAACCCAATCCGTGAAGCGGGCACAAAAATAGGGAAGAAACATAGCATAATACGGCAAACTAAAACAGGCATAAGAAGGTACTTATCGTCGTCATGCTATGGGCTCGAGCTAAACTAGACATCAAAGTTAAGGAAGGTCATGGCACATACGTCCCGTGGCTAAAGCAAGGAAGACGCTGCAAGTGGCATCATTCACAGAAGAAAAATGCCATTCCCCTAAAATGTTTAGCATGATCCAAAACATAACAAGTCCTATGTTTATGGACAGGCTACCAAGGCGACGTTATATTCCCCTTGGTCCTCGATACGGAAAATGCCTGCCCCATACGCCTCATGCACAAGCTCATAAGTGTAGATATGCATATTATCTACCCAATAGCATCATGGGTAATGTATTTCAGCGGGCATGGCAAGTCCAAGAACAAATGCTTGCAAGAACCATAAGCAGTCCCAGCCTACGTGTGTGATCACCTGTGAAACCAAGCACCATAAGTAGTGCTTTGAAACAAATCTTCGAAAGATTGTTCCGGTATCAATGTAGGAGATGTCATCTCAAAATTACACTCTGGAATAGCTGTGAATGATCTGGAAACTACCCGTAGAAAACTGGAATTTTTCTGGTCCCGCGGAAGTCGAGCGCTGGCTTTCAACTAACTAGGCGAAGTCAGCTCTTTGTATTTTGGAATTCAGTATTTGGCTGGTTGGTCGCTTGACTTGAAGCGGCTCTAGGTCCAGTAGATGATGGCTGGTCGCTTCGGTATGGCGGTCGCTCTGAATAAAATTTTCAAAAATGTGAAGAACGCAGGCGTGCTTTCGGATATAGGCGCTGCGCTCTGGCGGGCTGAAACCGGAGTTTAGAGCAAAAAAAGAAGGTAAAACTTGGAGTGGAAAGCGTTTTTTTTTTTTTTTTTTACAAGGGGGCGAGGTGGGGGTAAGAATAGGAAGTTTAGTGATCAAGCATGGAAAAACCAAACACCCACCCCAAACAAATTTTTGAAAACAGGTTTGTAAAAATTTGTTTTAAACGTCGGGTCTTTTAAAGTCGATTCCCTAGACTTAAAGTGATATATATGTATTTACATGCGGTTTCCCATATATCAATAATCTAAAAAGTTGTGGGTCTTTCCACAAATAATTAACATGGAATGCACCATCAAACAGAATTAAGCTCCAAAACTTTCTACGACGCAACTTAGTTGAATAAGGTGTCCAAGTGAATGATCGTGAGTAAATGAATGGTTTTGGAAAATACTTGGAATGTGGATAAGTGTTAGAAGAAAAGGGTGGGAAGAATGAAAAAGTGTCAGGTGGCTTATCCTTGGGTGTTACTTCTTCACCAGTTGGTTTTAGATAGTTATGAAGCATAGGAGAAACGCCAAGGTCAAGTACAAACTCAATGGTTCTTTGAAAAGGTAGAGGGCGAGAGACATGCGTGATGGAAGGTGAATGAGTGACATGAGGATGTGAGGTGGGTGAATGGTGTTCAACTAGTGTTCTTAGGTCTATATCATCAGAGGCTTTGAGATATGCAAGACATTCCTCAATAGGTGGGTAAGAAGAATCACTGGGATAGAGGGCGAAAAATTCTTCTTCCGTCATGGCGTCAAGAGATGAATGGATGTCAATAGGAGAGAACTCAAGGCGTCGAAGGAAATCTTCCTCGATGTTATCTACGTCTAGGGAGTAGAAATTATGATCCTTGTCTTCTTCCATAAGAGGGGTATCTACTAGTGTGGGAACTAAAGTGTCAGCCGCACTAATGTGAGATACAAAACTCTCAATGGACTTAACTTCCCCTTCTACAGGCAAACCTAGTTGTCCCTGTTTTTGTCTAAACATGTTAACTTCTACAGAAAGATTTCCAAAAGAAAGAGTCATTGAGCCATCCCGACAATTGATTTGGGCATTGGCGGTTGCCAAGAAAGGACGCCCTAAGATGATGGGAATGGAATCATGAGCAACTTCGTGTCAAGAATAACAAAGTCGGTTTGGATAGTAAAAATCCTGCACTTTAACGAGAATGTTTTCAACCACACCCTTAGGATACTTAATAGAACGATCGGCTAACTGCAAAGTTATTTTGGTTGGTTGAAGTTTTGTTAGACCTAATTGTTTATATAAATAAAAAGGGAGTAAGTTAACACGCCCCCCGTGTCTAATAAAGCAGGTTGTTATGAAGGTATCACCTAAGGTGCATTGTCTGATAGGATGACCGGGGTCCTTGTACTTAACAATTCCGTTATGTTAGGATAAAGAGGATATTGTTCGAGTTAAGAATGCTTAAGTGGGGTATGTTGGTTTTCCTCTTCTTGGTGCACAACTCTTTTAGAAACTTAAGCGTGTCGGGTAGACTTTTTATAGCTTCTAGAAAGGTAGGTTTATAGTCAAATTTTTAAACACTTCCCTAATCTCATCAAAATTCTCGTCCTTTTTAAACACAACTAGTCTTTGGGGATATGGTGCTTTATCGCTATTTTTAGCAGAAGGGATAAAAGTTTTATTAGTCTTTGCTTTATCTCTAGCGTTTTCCAACTAGGTGTCCATATTGGAACCTCTACAGGTGTAGGGTCTTCACTTTCTATTATTGGATCTTGTAATGTTTTCCCTTTTGGTTGTGGTTTAATTGGTACTTCTACAGTTGTAGGGTCTTCAGTTTCTATTATAGTATGTGGTATGGTATCATTTTTAGTTTGTGGGTAATCTTTAGGCATAGTCACTTGGTTATCGGAATACACAGAGCGAAGGGTGGTATTTGACTGTGTAGGTCCCCTTTGGTTTATATTACCATTACCGTAAAATATCTTTTATTTCAAAGGCGGTGTTTGTTGACTTAGGATTAGGCGCTTGACTTGGAAACACGCCCGGTTTGGTTATTATTTTGGTTAGAAGACATGTCAATAACCTTTTTGGCACAAAGACTGCATCATTTGCATCGTTTGTTTCATCATATTAGAGTTTTGATCATCTTTGATCTTTCATCAAGTTGGAGTTTTGTTGCATAATTTGATTTTGTTTCTCCAACAAGGTCACTACTACTTTGTCGTAGATGGTTGTATTGGAATTAAAAGCTTGTTGGCGTTCATGTCTTGATGTTGATAGTTCCGGGTTATGGGTACTAAACCTCTATTACGGTCCTCTAAGTTCCCTTGTCCTTGATGTTGAGTTAACTGGTTGAAGTGTGGTGGTTGTGGTGGTGTTTGTGCATAGACAAGAGGACAATAGAAGTCGGAATGCTCAAGACTACAATGGACATTACAGAAAGTAGAGTTAATGTTCATGACTGGAGTGGATTGTTGTTGAGCAGAGATGGCATCTACCTTTTTAGTGAGGGCATCGATAAGAGTTTTAAGCTTCGGGATCATGTTTAACCTCAACGAGAAGAAGGAGAGGAGCGGGAGGAATCGTTACATCCCCAATTGTTGTTCCTCTTAGATTGATCTTCTAAGAATGTATAAGCTCAAGGCTCCTTTACTAAGAAAACTACCCCGGACATGATATCTAGAACCTCCTTATGATAATGTGAAAGCCCCTTGAAGAAAGCACGAACAAAGCGTGTCTTTCGCAAGGTTATGATCTTGGGCATTCAATGAGAAGATTAGTGAAACGATTCGTGCCTCTGAAAAGGATTCATGAGGATTATGGTGAAGAAATGAATTTTGTGAAGCATTTCATCCATCTTCAGTGGTGGGTAAAATTGTTCCATGAACAATTGAACAAGTTGAGCCCATGAGTCCACAGAGTTTGGCGTTTGGCAGTTAACCAAGACGCCGCCTTGTCGGCTAGGGTGAAAGGAAACACCCTAAGTTTAACTTGATCTGGACTTACGCTAGGATGATGGAATGTAGTGAGAACTTGGTCTATCCTACGCATGTGCTGGTAAGGCTTCTCATGGTCTAAACCATGAAAAACCGGTAACAAGTTAAATATATTAGGGGGGATTCGAAAATCCCCCACTAGGTCTGCAAGAACGATGCACGACTTAGGGCCATCGTTTAGGGCTTTATAAAAATCAGAGAGAGGAGTCTCTTGTTCTTTAGCCATTGATGCAGGTGTAGTGTGTGAAATTCTAGATAGGCGTGTTATATTTATTTCTACGAAAAACAAGCCTGATTATACTAGAATTAAAACTCCTCTGACAGAAGAGGCGAGGAGTGGAAGAAGGAGTACTGAATGCCTCCCTTGCTACAGCGTTTGAATAAGCGTCTTGTATACACGATTTAAGTGCATTTAACAAGTTAGAAACACTTAATAACTTTAAGGAATAAAAATATGCATTTACCTATGAAAATTGGGCTGTTGGGATGAATTTTCCTTGTTGGGCGCGGGTAGGGCGCGGGTTGGCGGGGGCGCTTAAGGTAAGTTGAAATTACAGTGAATAAGGGCGGGTCGCGCTCAACATGGGCGCGGGCGCGCTCCAGGGTTTTCAAGTTTTAGGCCTTTTATCGTACTCCAAAAAATCTGAAATTTTTACAGTAATTTTTTAAGACGTCTATCAAGTAGCCTGTAAAATTTCAGATCGATCGGAGTTGTGAAAGTCCCTCTACAGCCCTTCAAAGTTTGCGTAACGGTTTTCGGACACAATACAAACAACCGAATGGTTAACCCATCAAAACAAATCAAAAAATTTCCAAATTTTTACTGGAGACTCCTGAGAGATTCTAGTTGTTTCTGTAAAAAGTTTAGAGTAATTGGAGTTCTACAACCTCTCCTTATTGGATGGTGTTCCAGATATTAAGTGTTTGCAACACTGCAGAAACACACTGGAAACACTCTACTATTTAGGAGGTCAAAACAAATCAAAAACTCATCAAATTTTTACTACAAACTCCTGGATTAGGATAGATACTCCTGTAAAAATTATAGAATTTTTAGAACTCCCTAAGTAACCTTACTCGTCTGTTTTTCAAGAACATACGGTGTGAAAACTGAAATGCAGCACTGTAAAGATCGTATTTTTTCATAAGGTAAAACAACTTTGAAAATCTGAAAATATTCCAGTAAATCAACAACACATTAAATAATATGTATGAAAATTTTCAGAATTTTCGAAAATTTAGAAATACCTTCACCACAGTGTTTTTCTCTGTGAATCCACAGCCCCTATGCCTGAAACAGTGAACAGTTCCAAAAATTCAAGAAATAAGAATGAAAAATTAAAAGGGTGGGTGGGTAGAGAATGGGGGATTGCCCCTTCGATTCAAGCAATTGAATTCTTGTCTTGAACGAGATTAAGATGGCAGCGGCGCCATTTGATAACCGTAAAAACAGTAAAATCCTAAATATTAATGCTACAAGAACACTAATACGAAATCCTACCGTTCTTACGTTTAAATCAATTTTTCTTACTCTCAAAACATATTCATGCAATACAACGAGTAAGGATTTCGTTCCACTCTTAAACCCTCAAGACTTAAATAGAATTCAATTATTCAAACACAAGGAACAGTGAGAGTGATGTGTTTGGTGTTTAAACTAAAACTAATTATAAATTTAAGACAACTAAATCTAAAGATTCTAATTTTAGGATTAAAATTAGTGTTCTTGTAGCATTAATATTTAGGATTTTACTGTTTTTACGGTTATCATATGCCAAGTTCATGAAAGATCTAGTGAAGAAGAAGACCAACATTCTGAAAGAAGCTTTTATTGCTCAAAAATGTTCATCGTACCTACAGAATCTAGCGGTTGTGAAACTGGAAGATCCTAGAAGTCCAACTGTTACATGCAGAATTGGAGATTCTTTAGAGGAGCAAGCTTTATTAGATTTGGGTGCCAGTGTGAATCTTCTATCATATTTCGTCTACGAGAAGTTAGGCTTGAAGGATCTTAAACCGACTGATGTTACTTTACTGTTTGCAGATAGATCAGTAAAGATACCTAGAGGAATCATTGAAGATGTTATAGTCAAGATCGAAGATTTCTATTATCCGGTTGATTTCATAGTACTCGACACAGAACCCACATCTGGTAGGTAGATACCAATCATTCTAGGCAGACCATTCTTGGCCACTGCAAATGTACTCATCAACTATCGAAACGGTAATATAACATTATCCTTTGGTAATATAAGAGTCGAGACCAATGTTTTTCATACATTACAAAGAACCACAAGAGGCGCGTGTTGTGAATGAGGTATGCATGATTCAAACATTAGCACAGATTATTTAACTCATTCATATCCTGGCGACGAAGTTGTTGAAAGCTCGACAGACTTCAGATTGTGAGAAACTTAGTGTCGGCTAATCAATGCAATTTTAGATTCATCACCTATCATGGATGATGCCAAGTTCAAAGAAAAGTTTGAATCGCCTATGCGATGGACCATCTAAAGAGCTTAAGAAGGAGCCTCCTAAGCTAGAATTGAAACCTTTGTTGTCTACACTCAAGTATGTTTTCTTGGGAGATTTGGGAACCTACCCAAAGAGTCATTGCATTAGATTTGACCGAGGAGCAGGAATCAAAGGTTAGTAGCACTTTTAAAGGAACACAAGTCATCTATAGGTTGGACAATTTATGATATCAAGGGGATCAGCCCTATGATAGTTCAACATAAGATTCATTTGGAAGAGGATTCCAAGACTTCTAAGCAACCACGGAGGAGGCTTAATCGAAGATGAAGGAAATAGTTAGAGAAGAGGGGCGCCAAACTCCTTGACACCGACATTATCTACCCCATTTCGATAGTCAATGGGTTAGTCCAGTTCAAGTTGTGCCGAAGAAGTCTGGAACCACAGTGATCGAGAACGAGAACAATGAGTTGATTCCAACCAAGATTCAAACTGGATGGAGAGTTTGCATCGATTACAGGAAGCTGAATAGCGTATCAAGGAAATACCATTTTCCATTACCATTCATCGATCAGATGTTAGAAAGATTAGCTGGACAAGCAATCTACTGCTTTTGTGATGGTTACTCAAGATATTTTTAAATCTATATTCACCCTGAGGACCAAGAGAAGACCACATTCACATGTCCGTTTGAGGATTGCCTGCACCATCTCTCCTTAGTCCTTAAACGTTGTTGTGATACTAACTTAGTTCTGAACTAGGAAAAGCGTCATTTCATGGTAAAGGAAGGGATAGTGCTGGGTCACCAAGTTTCAAAGGAAGGAATTCTAGTAGATTGAGCGGAAATGTCTACAGGAAGTAAGCATGTTGTCGAGAGATCAGTTTTGAGATGGAAACATAAGGGTTCACCACCTGTTAGTTTGTGGGATTTACTCCCCGTTGACCTTCAAAGGAAGATTATTTCTATGGCTCATGTAGGGATTTGTAAAAGTTCATTTGCGCGTAAGAGGAGAGTGCGTAAGCTAGGTTGGTGTATGAATTTTCATTCTGAAACTTGTCCTGAGTTACAGCCATTAAGAGAAAATTGTAGGTACAAGGTATACTTTTGTCAATCACCTGCTGAGAGAGATCAGAAGAATTCCTACAAAGTGAAACCTAGTGGGTGGGAATACTAGTCTTGAGGATCTGACTATAAAGGACTCAAAAGTCTTGAGAATCTGACTTTAAAAAACTCACATTACGTCTTGGGGATCTGACGTAAACATACCTAAAAATATTTGATTTGTTTCTTGAACTAATTCTACTGATATTCGGCATCAATGGTAATATCCTACCTTTTTCTCATCCATTTCATTTACTTCTCTATACATTGAGGTCAATGCATGCATAAGTAGGGGAGGGTGTACTTGAGAAATGAATTTCAAAAATTAGTTTTCAAAAAAAAAAAAAAATGTTTCTATATCGCCAAAGATGAGAAAAATGAATTTTAATGATAAGTGGGATATATATTCTACCTTTGCTTAGTGTTGAGTTTGATAGATAGTTGATATTATTGATTTCATTACCGCTTAGACTATTTATTATGCTCGGACATAGTTCTTGTTGATAGAATTCTTTATCAAGGCACCACCATAGTACTTGGTCGGGTTTGTGTACTTTTGCTAGAAAGAGATTTAAACCCCTAGTAAATTTGGAAGTAGAATTTTTAGACTTAGCCCGTGAGACTTAAGCTTTATACCCATTCTTTGGAGAGTTCTTCTAAAAAATCCAGTCTTAGTGACTCAACATCTTTCAGTTCTCTATGTCGCCATTTGTAATATAGTCTCATTATTCATTGATATGGTTAAATCACAAAGTGACATCAACTGGGTAGATAGCCATTAGGTCTTGTAGTCTATTTGAAACAGAATATCATACTGATAAGTCAAGTAGTGAACCCATTCAGCCTTTATCCCACCTAGTAGGTTCATCATCTTAAACCCTTTTGAAGCCTTACATCAAGCTATTTCTTCCAAAACCCTTCACCCTTTACCCAACTCCAGACAAGGAGTATAGCCAAAACCTTTATCAGCCATACCCATATGTTTCTGAGTATACGAGGGGAACAAGGAGGAAGAAAGAGCACAAAAGGAATATTACAAGGAAATATCAGAGAGATACAATGAAAACCATCATTCTGTTCTAAGTGAAAGAAACTAGTGGAAAACAAGCATATCCAAAGTACTAATCAAGGATATACCACCGAAGTTAAAAAAAAAGTTGAACAAAATGGACGGAAAAGCTAAGACAAAGGAAGAATTTTCTCTGCAATACAGAATTTGAAGAAATCTTCCAAAAAATGAAGCAAAACCCTTAGTGTTTTTCAGAAACAACCTTTGAATCCATTGTTCCTTTCATTCATAAACCAGTACCCAAGCCAAGTTACAACCCATGACTTATCACTACAGTATGGTACGAAGTCTAGAATAGGTGAGAGGATGCTAAAGTGAAGGACCCGACACTTCATATGTGATTGACATTTTTTCCATGAGACTACTGTCATCTAGAAGTCTGTTTTTCAAGGTAGTACGTGGGATGTTCGTATTCATTATTATTTTCCCCACATACATGAGGTAAAATAGTATACCATCTTCTGAGAGATTCTTTTATGAGAGTATGACCAGAGAGGATTGAAAGTCGAGATTATCTGTCTTAAGGTAAACTAAGGATTTCGTTTCTCGGATAGGAGAGTGTAGGAGATTGACTAAGTACACACATAAGCCTTGATTGAAAATTTTGTCAATTTTTACTATCTCCCATCATAATCTATGAGTCTTTGCAGCAATGTAGTTAGCAATGGAGACTGTCTATTGGAGTAAGCACTAAGTGGATAAGGAATTTATCTCTCTGAAAAATATCATTATATCATTCTTGAACATGCTATTGATTGATTTTGTGGGTATATCGCCTGAAAACCCTCACGAGACTATAACTCGTCCTTTTTGGGGAACTTAAAGATTTAAAGCCTTGTTGCATATGGTAAATGCAATCGCGATGCCTGCGAAAGTGAGTTAGGATTTTATTTTTGTTATTAGGATGTGATTTTGATCACTTATCTATTTTTTTTTTATCTTATTTGCTAAGAGACTAACAAAAGGCTAGTTGGGAGTTGTGATAAGTGCTCAAAAAGTGCAATTTAACCCTCGATTATGCCTCTTGTTTAGCCATCTTAGTGGACTAATAGTGTTTGTAAGTTATGTTTTATGATTCTACAGGTGAAAAAGAGAGTTTTGTGGAATATGAGAGAAAAAAGGGTAAAACGGAGCAATTCGGAGCATTAAAGATCACATGGGAAGCCCGTGGACAATCATGGAGAAGGCCAAGGAATTGAAGCTATTAAAGATGCAGCTTGGACCTATTTTAAAGCCTATTTGGAAGCCCAAGGCCAAATGATTCTTTGCTTGGACCAAAGTCCGCAAATGAGGATAGAAGGATAGAGCAAAAGAGGGAAAATAGACTTTCGCATCTAGGACACATGACTTAATGCTCGTGATCCGAGGCGAAGGAACATCGCCCGACGCATGAAACGAATCAGTAGCTACTTCCTTCTCGGTTTTGGAGATGAAGTTGGACTCTGAAAGAAGTTGATTTGTATTAGGAAACAAATGGCGATTTGGAATGCTTCTAGAACTCATTGTAACCCTACAAATAGATGACTTAAGTGCCTCATGTAATTTGCCAATTCACTTATGTATACTCTTATCTCCAGAACTTGAGAGAGAGATTAATAATAAAAGATTCGGGTTTTAACTAGTCGAAATTCGTAATAAATTAGTCTTTCTAGTCTTATGTTCTCGACTATTTTTCTTCTCGTTATTAAGTGTTCTTCCTTCTTTATGGAAGGCTAATATTCTCCTTCAAGGGAGGAGATGAAACCGATGCTTAAGGTTTAATGATTCTTCTGGTTCATGGTATTTTTCAATCAGGTTAGTTCTTTATGTTTTTAGTTATTAGTTCCATTGCCCACACTAGGGGATGGAAGTAGAAAATAAGGTTTACGTTTTACAATATTAATATCATGCTAGTGTTCTTTACTTTTCTTCTATTAGTATAATTCTTTAGAGGTAGGGAAGTATTCTTTTTGTTGCCCTAGAAGGGGTAGCTTAGGGAGTGGCTGCCTAGGGGAAGTATTATTTGTGTTTGCCTTAAGTGGTGATTCATTGAATGGCCGCCCTATTAGGAAGTACTTCTTGATGTTGCTCTTGGTAATACATTGAATGGCTGCCCGAGCTTACATAAAAGGAAAGAAGATATTAATAGCATAAACATAGGAACAACCTTAAGTAGAGTTAATTGTTAACGATGTTTCGTCCAATAGGGCATCGGCACTCGCTCGATTGCATAATTGTAGTCTACTTGTAAGAACAACCATGAAGCAGAAGGTCATTGGTCAAAAGTATTGGTGGATTCTAATATCTTGAATTCCCTCTTTTATAATTTCTCAATAGTTTAGTTAGTTTTGTTTAGTTTAGCATTAGAATCTAAAATATCTACAATCATAGTTTTTAATCCCTTAAACCCCTTTCAAGTCCCGTCCTTCACATAACATACACTTAAAAATGGAACGATACCCTACTCATCCTTTTACTTATTGAGGGATAATTAGGTTTTGATCGCTTTATATTTGTTTAACAACCATTATCTATCTATATCATCCATATACCATCTCATAAACAGAAAAGTAGCGCGTGTCATCTAGCTATAAAAACATGATACTAAATGCACCCCCAAACAGAATGAAGTTGTATAATTTTAAGCAAACATGTAGAAGAATGAATAAAACTTATGCAACCCATCAAAAAGAACATATGCAAACCATCATGTTGTAGCTTTTTTAAAGAGTTAGAATTACCCAAAAGATAAATTAGTGATACTTTAGGTGAGAAAGGAATGAAGTATGGATCCCGATGTCTTTCATGAGGCTCAGATAAGGAAAAATAAGACAAACTAGGTTTCTCACTATACTCGGTCAAAGCTTGGCTCTCAACTACATGAATGGTGTACTCATGAGATTGTGTGCTAGGCAAAAACTCTTCACCGTGAGGGTTGAAAAAATTATAGAGGGTCTCTGAGGCAATTGGGTCAATTGCAAATTCAAGGTTCCTCTGAAATGGTGGGTGAATGTATGGCTTAGTTGTGGTAGATGGTTGGATTTTAGGAGGTGGTAACTCAGGTGGATGGTGGTCGTTTGGTGGTTTACCAGCTGGTGGATCCTCACACGCTCTTAAGAAATCATAGAATTTTTCATCTAGCTTCACTGAATCCATAAACTTGTGGTTCATGGCTTTATCTTTAAGAAATTAACCTATTTCTTCTATTGTTATTTCCTCAACTGCCAAACTAAATTGAGATTCACATTGCGATAAAGAAGTTACTTCCTTTAATTCTTGCACATTACGTTGTTCATGTCTTAGATTAGAATTGTTGATTTCTATTTCCTCACTTTCATCCTCTAAAACAATATAAGTTTCCTTAATGGCATCATGGTCATCCGAAACAAGTCTTACGTACAGAGTCGTCTTCAAGAATTTCCTCATCCAGGTAGTGTGTGGAGTTAATATGATGTTTAATGGGAGGGTCATGGGAAGGTAATGGTTCATGAAATTCAGGGTAGGTCTTAACTAGGTCGAATGGTTTCGTTATGGGAATAGGTTGTTCTACTTGTGTGTCGATCTCTGGTAAGGTTGAAAATTTTGTGTTAGGTAAGGGGATCATGGAAATCATTTGGGCTAGATTCTGAAGCATAGTTTGGGTTTTGGCATTTTGTTCTCTAAACGCTTTTTCATTGTTGCCTATTTGTTCCCTAAATGTTTGTTCTCGAGTGGTCATTTGTTGGAAAATTTGGTTTGGGAAGGGTGGCTAACTAGATGGGTGGTTGATTTTCCGCATGGTGGAAAGGTCCGACGTAAGTGAGGTTAGCATCAATCTTATCCGTTCTAGGTTCTTAAGTATTATTTTGTTTTGGGCCATTATTTTGTCAAATGTCGTTAGCGGAGGGAAGCTTTATGGTGTGGTTCGATTGGTATGGTATTTGATAGTCATAGTTATTGGCGTTTAAGTGACTCGGGTTGAATAGTTTGGATGACTAGAAAACTTTTGATTGTATGGGTTACTATGAAAGTTTGAAAATTGAGACTCATAATTATAATTATATTATATAGTAGGCTCAAACTCTTGATATGATGGGCAATGAGAAGCCCAATGGTAAGGACTACCATAGCATGAACATGGTGAAAGGTTTGCATAATAACCACATGATTGTTGGTCTACATATTGATAAGCCATATTGGTTTTAAAAGATATATTCTATGTTAGTTAATATACAAAAACACTAAATATAAATTTTGGTTGGCGATTATTTTTCTCACGAGAAACTAATATGGCAAATTTATGTGTACCGGATCTTAATCTCATGTAAGTTTTATGTCTAATAGGCAATTCTAATGAGCATGAAAAAATTAGCCTGATTATTACTAGAAATAGAATCCTATGACGGAAGAAACGAGGAGTGAAAGAAGGAGAACCGAATGTCTCCTTGCTACGCTTATGAATAAGCGTCTTCAATCTTAATCTCAATATCCTGTAGAAGCATGGAACACCGAACCAACAAATATTTCAAACTAAAATATGACCTGTAACTAACTTGTAAATCGGGCTTAATTTAGAGGGCGCCGACGCGCTCAAATATAAGGTAACTAGGGCGCGTGCGTCTTGTAAAAAAAACTGAAGAAAAATGCAAACTTAGGTTCTTTGGAGGTCGTATGCGTGTGCACTCAAATATAGCTATAATAGGGGGCGTCGTCCTCCAAAAATTTGAAATTTTACAGTAGTTTGCTAAGACGCGTCTTGTAATGTAAAATTTCAGAACAATCGGGTTATCAAAGTCTTTCTACTACATTGCAAAGTTTGTGAAACAGTTTCATTAACACAATACAAAAACCGAATGGTTAACCAATCAAAACAGAGACAAAAATCACCAAACCTTTTCTTTGGAGACTCCTGGCAGATCATGTGTGCCTCTGTAAAAATATTCTAACAATTAAAGTTCTACAAACCCTCATTATTGGCTGTTGTTCCAGAAATTAAGTGTTGCAAAACTGCAGAAACACACTGGAAACAATCCACTAGTTAGGTGGTCAAACCAAATCAAACTCTCTTCAAATATTTACCGGAAACTCGTGACTTATGATAGATACTCCTGTAAAAAATTTAGAATTTTTGGAACAACCTAAGTAACCCTACTCGTCTACTTTTCTAAAAACTTACGATTTGAAAGATGAAATGCAGCACGTACTGTAAAGATGGTATTAGTTCACTAGTTAAAACAACTAGGAAAAATCTGAAAACATTCCAGTAAATCGACAACATCTTAAAGATTATGCCTGAAATTTTCAGAATTTTCAGAAATTTAAAAATACCTTTTCTGCTGTATTCTTCACTGTGAGTCCGCATTCTTAAGGGAGGGCGGGCACGCTCTGAACAAGGCAAAAGGGAGGGTGTGTGCCCCTTGAGTTAAGCACAGTGATATGTGAAAAATTTACAGGCGACTCCCACAGACTTGTGGACAACGATTCTTTAGTCGTTTCCCCAACCGGCCATCTGAAAAACAACCAACAATAAGAATCTCAAGTTAAAAGGTAACGAAACGCGAAAAGACAAGAATGAAAAATTAAAAGGGTGGGTAGGTAGAGAATGAGGGATTACCCCTTGGATTCAAGCAATTGAATTCTTGTCTTGAAAGAATTTAAGATGGCAGCGGCGCCATTTGATAACCTGTAAAATTAGTACTTGATTTCTCTAAATTAATCTTACGTTATCAATTATTTATTTCCTACTCTCACATATATATTCATGCAATATATAGAGTACGAAATCGTTCCACTCTTAACTCTTTAGACTAAAACGAATTCAACTAATCAAACACAAGGAAATAATGGTGAGAGCAATATTTATGGATGTGAATTTAGACTACGAAACTGAATATATGAATTTAACTTATAATAATTTAACTAAGCAATTGAATATGACTTGAATAAAATATAGAGAAGAATAAAGAGATTGGAAATCCACCTTGATTGATCCCTAGCATGGCAGTATGGAGTTTGTTGCAAATCCTAATCCTTATGTTTTCACACAAGGTTTAACATAAAAGGTTAGGTCTTTTTATTCCTAATTATTCATGGCATCTCTAACCAACTAATAATTAGCATGAGAGAAAGTTGAAACCAATTCTCATGGTGAATTCACTACCCTCAAGAATTGAAACTCTTTAAAATAACTATTCTATACTAACACATCAAGTCTTCATCAAAGCTCCAATCAAACCCCTCTAATGGAGGTTTAGCTATGGTTCATTAGACTATAATAGAATAAATAAGAAGAAGAAGACATAATTAAAAGGAATACTTGTATTGAAAATTGACTTGAATTGTATTAATGCTGGCTAAGCTAAGAAAATATAAACTACGTTAAAACTAAACAGAAACTAAATTTTTCTAGCTAATAGGAGAGATAGAGAGAGAGAACCCTAATTTACAACTAAACTAAAGAGGGGAGTAGCCAAGTTTTGTTTAGCTTTAACCTTCTTTATATAGGAGATGGCTAGGTTTATAATTTCGTGCATGGGATTTGGAGTTATGTTTTGGGCTATTAAATCAAGCCCAAAACCTAATTACTTAAGTCTAAAAAGGGTTTCTCTACTGGAAATTATTGTGACAGCCTATTCGTTTACTTTTACTCCTCTTATTGGATCAAGGCTTATACCATTAGACAGATTTTTCTGAGCCGGCCGTTTTGACATATAGTAGGCCTAATTCCGAGATCTGAGTCCAAAGATACAACTTGCGGAAATTATGTTGATTTTTATGCTTTATTTCTGCCCGCGTTGACTTTGACTTTTTAGCTTTGACTGGGTTTTAAAAAGGTTTTTTCTCCTTGAAACTTGGGCTTTAACCATAGAACTTCTTAGTAACCAACCTTTGCTCCTTTCTATTGCAAAAGTGACATATTTCTTCACATAGTTGACTCCAAGACCTGAAATACACAAAAGTACGTAAACAGTACTAACTCTTATTTATTATAAACATAATTGGTCTAAATGTAATATTATTATGGGGTTAAAACTACAGTTTTGGGCTCTTATCAGTGCTCCAGTAATCTACAGGACGCTGTAATTCGTGGCTGAAGGCGCTAAAAAGCATAGCCAAGAGGAATACAGGTTCTACTCCTTACACTCTTGAATCCTTTGTTAAAGGAGTAACGTTTAATATAATCGCCAGTGTGTTTGCATGCTATAGTTATGTTTCTTTACAATTTAGATTTGATTTTGCATGAGATTACGATATGGTAAAATGAAACCTTCTACTTTATTTTATCGTAAACGTCAATACACTCACCTATCTAGGAAATCACACACAACATCTATAGTAATAGCTGAAAAGGCAGAGAAACCACTCTCTAACTTCTATAAGGTATTGAACAATGGACCAAAGTCTTGCAATGTTCTTGCCGACCAAATGGGAGATTTTTGAATCCCCCCAAATATATTTAACTTGTTACTTGTCTTTCAGGGTTTGGACCATGAGAAACCATATCAACACTTGCATAGGATATAACAAGTTCTTACAACTTTCCATCATCCTAGCATAGGACCAGAATAAGTAAAGCTTAAGGTGTTTCTTTTCACCCTAGCTAACAAAGTGGTAGCTTAGTTAACAACCCAAAAGCCTAACTCCGTGGACACATGGGAGAAACTCGTTCAATTATTCATGGAATAGTTCTACCCACAACAGAAGACAGATGAGTTGTTTCAAAAGATCCATTTCTTCCGCCAGAACCCTCATGAATTAGGGGTGGGCAATGGGCCGGGTCGGGCTAGCCCGGCCCTAAACATTTAAAGCCCTTAAGATATTAGGGCCGGGTCGGCCCGGCCCTAAAGTCAGGGTCGGGCCGGGTCACAAGTCGAAACCTCAAGCCCTGACCCTGACCCTAGCCCTCTTTAAAGGTTTTAGGGTCGAGCTTTAGGGCCGGGCCTATATATTTTCTTTTTTTTTACTACATCAGTTTTAAAACTCATTTATATTACAAAAATGTACAATAATCTACAAACTCAAAGTCCAACCAATCTAGTAATAATCCTGTATAAGTCCAAAAATTTTAAATGCACATCCACAATCTAATGAACTGAAGTACGTCGAGAGTTCGGAATTTGTTCTTCCTTATACTCAAACCTCACTAAAATTACATTTAACATTGAAATACATAGACAAATAATTATATTATCATTTTAAAGGAAGAAGTAATATATATAAAGAAGAAACATAATAGTTTTGGTTAAGGGTCATGGAAGTTGTTAAACTATTTGTAATATCATAAATTATTTCTATAATAGATTCAAACAAATATAATATTACCTTTCTTCTAATTTAAAAGTGATTCAAGCTTTGTATATGGAAATGAAAATATTGGCTTTTGAACAAGTGATGGAGAAAGGTTTGAGATTACAAATGTCATTTTTCTAACAAAGGTTGTTTTTTGGTTTCTATGTTACAAATGTCTGCTCTGTATTTTGCTTTAATGGTGTGGAAGGAAATCTTTAGTTTTAGGCTTGGCTTGGATGTGAATAAAAATATAATTTATAAGAAATAAGTGAGAAAAGAAATTGAGAATAATAAGTTATGGACTTTGACTTGATGATCAAAGGAATAAAGTCTTATTTTTATTAGGCTAGTGCTCATTGTTCTTCATGGCTGCTAAGTTGACAAGTTTTTGTTATATAAAACAAGTTATTGGAAGTACCCTTGGGTGTAAGTGATAAATTACAAAGGACAATGTTATTTTAATTGAAAATATTTAACAAAGAGTTGGACAATTATGGTATGTGTATTTATAGTGAAAGTATAAAATAGGGCCGGTTAGGGCTTGGTTAGGGTCGGGCCTATGTTTTAGAATCTTAGCCCTAGCCCTGCCCTAGAAGGCATTAGGGCCGGGCCGGCCCGGCCCTAAACTCTGTGAGGGCTTTAGTTGTGAGGGCTTTATAGGGCTTAGGGTCGGGTCGGTCAGGGCTGGGTTAGGGTCGTTAGGGCCAAATTCCCACCCCTATCATGAATCCTTTTCAGAGTCCTGGAACTATTTCACTGATCTTCTTATCGAATGTCCTCATCACAACCTTGAAAAAGACACGCTTGTTCGTGCTTTCTTCTAGGGTCTTTCTTAATACCATAAGGAAATTATTGATATCATGAATGGAGGAAGTTTCCTTAGCAAAGGAGCAACTTAAGTGTAAAAATTCTTAGAAGACCAATCTAAGAAGAACAACAACTAGGGAGGTAATGACTACTCCAGCTCCAATCCTTCTACATCAACAGTTAAAGCAGCCGGTATGTTGGAGGTTAAATCCCTTCCTGAGCTCAAAACTTTTATTGAATCCCTCACAAAAAAGGTCGACGCCCTCTCTGTTCAAAACCAAGAAAAGAAACGAAACTCACTCCAGTCATGAACATTAACACTACCCATGTAATTTATGTTTTAGTCTTGAGCATCTGATTTCTATTGTCCTTTTGTCTATGGATAACCACCACCACAACTAGAAGATGTATGCGCCTTTAATAATATACCGAACGCACCATGGAGACAAAAGCCCAACTTCAGTTGGTGTAATAATCCACAACAAGTTACACCTCAAGGTTTTATTAATCGAGCGTTAGGCCTACCACCAATTACAACCAGTTCTAGCAAAGACAAGGACAAGGACACGATAATTACAATAACAATAAAGGTATCGTACCGATCAATAACAACTATCAACACCCACCAATTAATAATCAACATGAAATAGTTCCTATTACCCCACCTGTGGCCACTCAACCTTTTCAAAATAATAACTTCTCTACCTATTTGCAAGCTCAACAACATATATTACAATCCATTGATAAATCACTATAGTTGTTAACCCAAGATAAGAACCAACAAAAAGGAGTGTTTCTAGGTCAAGTTATACCTAAATCATAAGACAACAAACACTACCCTTGAAGTAACTGGTAATCCAAGTAATGGTAATTTAAAACAGGGTGAGCTAAAGGCATTCACTACCCTTCGTACGGGTAGAGTAATTGATAACAAAGTGAATATGCTTGATGATCACCCACAAACAAAAGCTGAGAATGAAACCTTAGAAGATACCGTAATAGAAATTGAAGATCCTACAACTATATAGAAGTCCCAATTAAACCACAACCTAAAAGGAAACCTGCAAAAGATAAATAAAAGGTTAATAACAATGTTCACCTTATGCTAAGTATAGAGATAAACCACCGTTTCCCTAGAGACTAGTCATGTTTAAAAACGACGAGAATTTTGATGAGATCAGGGACATTTTTAAAAATCTAACTATAAACCTACCTATTTTAGATGTTATAAAATGTCTACCAAAATATGCTTAGTTTTTGAAAGATTTGTGCATCACTAAGAGGGAAATAAACATACCCAAAGAAGCCCTTTTAACTGAATAGTTTCCCTCTTTATCTGAACATAATAGAATCATTAAGTATAAGGACCCTGGTCGTCCTACTGTAAAATTCACCATGGGAGATACCTTCACTACAACTGCTTTATTAGATTTGGTGGCGAGTGTTAACTTACTCCATTTTTGCTTATGTAAATAACTTCGGTCTAATTAAAAGAACTTACACCAACTAAAATGACTTTGCGGTTAGCCGATCGTTCTATTAAGTACCCCAAAGGCGCCGTTTAAAATGTTTTTGTCAAAGTTCAAGATTTTTACTACCAAAGTGACTTCGTTATTCTTGACCGTAAGTCGTTCATGACTCTGGTCCTATCATCTTAGGGCGTCTATTCTTGATAACTGCCAATGCCCTAATGGATCGATGTCCATTTCCTTTCACTACAAGAAAATAGGTTTTACCCACGGTCCAAAACCGTGGGAAAAGACTTTTTCCCACGATTTTCCCACGGTTTTGGACCGTCACAGGATTGTTGGCTTTTTGTGCGTCGGAAATGGTCTACCAATAGTGACAGTCGGTAAAGCCTACCAATAGTGACGGTCTTTGCGTCTATCGGTATGGCCATGGCAGAAACCGTTGGATAATCTGTGGGAAAAGGTCACTTTTACCTACAGCTATAAACCGTGCCAGAGTCATTTTAAAAAAAATTAAAAAAAATAATTGATATTTCAATTCTCAGATCTTTTCACCTGCAATCCACAAATAACCAACAATCGCCTATCAAAGGTCTTACACCTACAAATAACCACCAATCACCATAACCATATCATACACCTCATTAATTATCCCAAAAGATATATAAAAAGAAAGCTCGCAAAGTCAAGAATTGAGTTAACCAAAATCTCAAAAACAAGCATGCTAGGTATATAAAAGTTAATCATCCATGCATGCAAGTTAATGCTAAACACCATGTACACTTTTTTATACAAGCACGAACCATGAAAATCAAAGAAACAAACAAATATATATGTGGGGTCCTGGCAAAGTGTTTCACCATTTCCAACCTTGTATTAGGAAGGTCTGAAGCAAATCATATAGTGCATCAAACTTTAAAATTGTAATATTCATAGCATAGGGAGCAAACCATCAGTACTAGATCTCGACAGTACTATATCATCATATCTGAAGTCCTCTATCGAGAAATACTTGGATATATCATTCTAATTGTTTTGGCAACATTGCAACAAGAATAAGCACAGAACCTATCAGAGATCACTTATATCACTCTACAAATCTCTAGATTTTATATGTATGTAGAATAAACCTAAAAGGCAATGTTTAAGTTTCACTATGCTCACTTACTAGAGGCACGTGAAGGCACAATACACGGTTTATATCCTTAGTCAACCAAGGGAATCCAGAGATCAGATTTCTACTCATTATACTGAATAGTGAAACACATCAAACTCATTAGCAGAAGATTCACTACTTGTCCAACAATTTGGCAGGATATATTTAGTTTCTGGTAGACAAAAAGTAAAGATTTAGTTCAATATAAAATACTTAGTCTCTCGTTCTAAAGCACCCTAAAGTAAAGGAAGATGCTTGGGTTTAGGAGCATTCCATTTAACAAGCAAGGCTATCGTGTTAATTCTAATCAAATTGTCTAAGGTTCCTTATTAAAAATCATACCTTGCATAATTGCACAAATGTAGTTATGTTATTTACACTAATTTCTAAGGTTTGTATCGCGTTAATTCCTCCTAAAGACCCATAACATCAAACTAGTCTACTCACTGGGGAAAACGAAGGGGCTGGCACTAGCCCACACATACATATGCCGACAAGTTTAAAACCTGACAAAAACAACATGCTAGGAAAAACACAAGAAATTGAGAACATGAAGCTGTAGATTTTGGTGTGTAACTTCAAAAGAGTTTGTAAGAAATGAGGTTCATCCTAAATTGTTTAGAGTTTGAGTGTGGGAGTTAAGAAAAAGAAAGGTAGACTCTTGGTATAGATTTGATTAGTTTTAAGTTAATGAAGACATGAAAACTTAAGTTGTTTGGTATGGAAATGACATGAAAACATTGAAAGAAGTATTGATTGAAGATTGAAATAAGAACAACAAGATAAGATTGATTGATTGAAACAAACAAACAAAGCAAAATAACAAGATTTAAATAAAAGGAAATGAAGAACAATAAAGTAAATGACTTGAATTGAAAAACTAGACAAGAAAATTAAAACAAACCAAATGGTTTGGACCTTAAAGCAATAGATGTTTTCTCTCCACCTAATTTTTAGATTATATACCCCTACTTTTGGCTTTTACTAATTTGCCCTCCTCCATCACTTTTGAGACACCATACACTTCACTTTTGCTTTTGCTTTTTCTTTTGCTTTTTAATTTCTTCTTGATCAAGGTAGGTTTTGAAGAATGTCATATTTTGAGATAAAGGCCTCCATCTCTGGTCTTCTGAGTTGAGGGCTTTGACCTTTGACCTTGACCTTTGACTATGACCGTTGACTTTGACTTTTTTAGCACTTTTTCATAGCAGCTTCTGGTCTTCATAATAAGCGTGATTAAGGCTCCTTTTGGTGCTAAGATGTAGATTTTATGATAAGTGGTATGAAATTCTCCATATCCTGAAAAAGGCAATAAAAACTATGAGTTGTCTTTTCGTTAAGCGTAAGACGGGATGTAATGCAGTAATATAAGGGTAATAAAACTAACATTTGGGAGATGATCACCACCCTAAAATAGCATCTTGCTTGTCCTCAAGCAAGGATGGGAAAAAAAACTAAGATCACAAATGAGTGAATTTATTATAAGTTGTACTAATCTCGTTTCGTAGAGTGTGATTGCATTGACCATATGCAACAAGGCCTTAAACCACTAGGAATTCCCGAGTGGATGAGCTTTAAGCCTCATGAGAGTTTTCCAGTGAAGGTACTCACAAACTTCTTATATTTAGTACAAATGTCTTGTGTCCTTATTTATTATCAAAAGTTCATACATCTCATTAGCGGAGAATACGGACAAGCTCCTTTGAACTTACAATAACATATATACAGTAATTTAATAATCTAAAGATAAATGTGCAAAACATGAACAATGAAATACAAAAGCAGAGTTGTTTCCGAGACTTTTAGAGAACGTCCTTAAGGTGGGTTCTCACAAGGGTGTGTTGTAATCACAACTCTCTGATAGATTCACTTAAGGTTCGTTCTCTCAAGTGCAGCGGGCACTTATATTCCTCATATACTCAAATAACGTCCAAAGAAATCGGGGTTGATTGATCATGTTTGACACTTACTATCACACCAACCTATTTCTAATCGAGCTAGAGGTCTTTTATTAGGAGTTACGGGGCTAGGGTGATGGTTTAGAAAGGAAAAAGGAAGGAAAAAACACAATCTAATAAGTTGAGAAACTGGGTATTCAAGATACTTGTAACCAAAGAAGAATCTCGTTTTGTTCTTTTGCTTCTGAATTGTGATACATTCTTTTAGCCCCTTTGGCTTTGTGACTCCGTATGATTGTGAATTTTGGGGAGTTCTAACTTTGCTTTTGTTTCTTTCTGTTTTCAATATCGTCTCCTTTTGATTATCAACTTTTTGGGAGATTCGATTTTTTGACTCCTTTGATTTTTTTTTTTTTTTTTTGAGCTTTGGTTTTATATGGGTCTTTCTTTTCTTTTCTTTTTGAAGCAAATTACTGTTTTGTTTTTGTACAAGGTCTTCTCTTTCTTTTTTTCTTCTGATACCCATCCAGTTCTTAACTTATCAGCTGGATAAGCTTTTTATTGTGTGTTGTAGTGGGTTAGGAATTTTTAGTGAAGAATAAAAAGGCTTTTAGAAAAAGGTGAAGGCTCAAAAGGGGTAACTAGAGGAAAACTATCTTTTTGGATTTTTAACGTTTATTTATCTATATCGATCCAAAAAGGGCCTAAATTATCTCTTATGATATGGCGTGGTGATCAAGCAAGTGGACGTGTGGTCTTTCTATCCGGACATTCTTTGTGTCATCACTCAATAATCATTCAGATAAGGCTTTTGGCTAGATTCTCACAGGATATAAAACTTAATTGTTCTAACCTTGGCTTCGAAAACTCATTGCTATATACAAACAAATGCTGTTACATGTCATTCATGAAAAGATGTATAAACTATTGTACATATATTAGTCTAAGTACGAAGAACGAATCTTTACTCTATTACTATAATGAAACTTCTAAACTTTTTATTCATCATAGAAAAAGGAAACAAAACTTTTTTAATACTAAATGGAAAAATATTTTTGGTATTTTTCAAAAAAAAAATTAGAAAGGAAGAAATATACTATCATATTTACTATATAGAAAATGCCTAGTTTTTGCAAAATGTTATTATACCACCCCCAAATATAACTAAACTTTGTCCTCAAAGTATGAAGAGATCGGGGAAAGAGATTATCATAGAAACATGAGCAAAAACGGCGATACACTTGTATTCTATTCTTCATTATGACAAACGCCACCCCAAATAAGTTTAGGTGGGTTGTTTAATATAGAACGAGAAATACATGGTTTATTATACTAAGGATATTTATTCTACTATGAAATCTTTATGGGTTTTGAATTTTTGAAAAATTATATGAAATGCATAATAGATGTAACATGCATGCATGATTATGATTAGACTACAATTCAATAAATAAAAAGTATGTAAACAACTATCTATACATACACATAAAATGTGTGTGCGTGTGGGTTTTTTTTTTTTTTTTTCTTAATCTAAAGGTACCTCTAACCATATAGAGGTTTTGACAAGAAGATAAAATTATACCTTGATCCGATATCATTTTGGTTACTCTAGATTATAATTTTTATAACACCTGTTTATTTTATTTATATTTTTTCCTATTTATTAGGGTTTAAAAGGTAAAAATAATATTAAAAAAAAAAAAAAAAGATAAAGATAAAGAAAGATAAAACGTGGGAGAGTTAGAGGGGTTTGGTTCATTGTCACCAAATTCGCATTTTTTGAAAAAAACGTTTAAAACCCGAGATATTGGCAAGGTGTATTGTTCGGTTTAAAACACAGGTTTTTCAAAAACGCGTTTTAAACTTAAAATCATTTAAAACCCGAGATTTTGAAAATCTCCCGTTTAAAACTTTATTAAAACTTTTTATTTATTTTATTTTTATATATATTTTTTTTACTCTAAAAAGAAAAACGATATAAGAAAAAGGAGTTTTGGAGTTTACCTTTTTGAAGAGTGGGCATTAGATTGACTTATTGAGACAGTTCTATTTTACTTTAGACTACTAATAATTGGCAATTTTAAAGTTATTAACTTATTTGTAGTACTTGATTATGCTATTATGGTTGGTAATTAGTAGTATCTTATTTAGAGTCGTGTTTTGGTACTGAATTTAAAACTTCTAGTATTTGGGTGAGTAATGATAATTTGATACTTTCATGTATTTGAATTTTCTTTTATTTTTATTATTTTTATTTTTATTTTATGTGCCTATTATTTTTTTTCCTATTATAAAAAATCAAACTCCTTATCTATTATATTCTTTATCATCGGATTTTACCGTTTCTTTTACGTATTATACATATTATACGTTTAAACTCGTTTTTTATGCCCTACATTTTTTTACGCTTTTTTTTCCATTTTTTTCTCCATACGTTCCATTTAAAACACGAATTAAGTTTTTTTTAAGTACACCGTTTTAAACCCGTACCGTACTTGGTGACAATGGTTTGGTTACAACTGAACTCTCCCTCTTTGTTAGTTTTTATTTATGGTTTTTGAAATACAAAATAAAAACAGAGAGAGACATACAAGAGAAAAATAGAGAGAGATATAGGTATTGCTTGAGAGTGCTTGAAAGAGAAAGGAGCGGAGGAAGACAACACCTTACCGTTGGTTTTTGAGTTCACCAATTATTTCGCTTTCACTAACGTTTTCGTTTTTTATTAATTCCGGTGAGTAGTCTAACCTTATTTTTATATAATTGATTTATTACTAGGGTTTAGATTAGTTGTGTATTTAATTCTCTATAATGGAACTTTGAGATCGAAATTATTTGTTTAATCAGAGACTTTCGGTGTACTGAGTTACTGTCACCAAAAGTTTCGCTTTGATATATAGGTGTTGTCGTATTGAGGAGTACTTGTATACGGTAGAGAGTAAATCATGTGTTTATTGATCATTGATTGGTAGTATTATATAGGCCTACAACTGTTTTGAATGATGTGAAGTCATTGGATTCATGTTATATTATAGGGTTTTGACTTTAAGAATTTTAGAACTGTTTTTGGTAATTTAAGCATAGAAACTTCTTTTTTGATCTTTTTGGTATGAATCCAACGCCTGTTTACTGCAGACACGCATATCTACAACTTTCGTGTTTTATAAAATTTCATATCTAGTCGTTTTGCATACTGAAATTGAAGTTGAAGTCTAACATAGAAACTGGGATTGAAACTGAGCAGTTTGCAGTAATAAAATCTTATAAAATCAAAACTTTACTCTTTTATGTTGATTCCAAAACCATTAGAATCTAGACTAACAGAGGTACAACCTCATACATTGACTCGAGTTCATACTCGTGTTTAAGATTATGAAAACTGACTTCAATATATGATGACTGTTTGTGCACATATTCTGGACATGTTGCATTGTAAGAAGTGTATAGGACACTATACTTTGTAGATTTGTGCGAAACCAAAACCTAATGAAACCTTAGAGAGTATTTTATCCGACGTAGTGAGACTCACTTAATTTGGATGAGTGATTGAAAAGATATGACCTCGACAATTCTATGCGTCAAAAATTTTATACGTCAGAAAACAATTTTCTGCATATGGTTTGATCACAAATTGCATAAAGCTAGGGGGAGTTAAAGTTTTTTGTAAAACATTAAAAGGTGAGTTTTATGAGTCTTCTTTCTAAATCAATTGGACTTGACACATTCCAAGGTCTGTGGAGATAGATATATTGTCTAGAAGTTTGGTTGACAGAAAACAGTGCGTCAGAAATCAATTTATGCGCACTGTGTTCAAGTCCAGTTTTAAAATAGTTAGGGTGAGAGTTAAAATTTTTATAAAAAAATAAAAGAGTGATATCTGGAAGTCTTATTTCTATTCCAATTGCCTTCATCACATTCGAAGGCCTGTGGAATTAATTATGGCGTCTAGAAGTTTGACTGGCAGAAAACAATGCGTCAGAAATCAGTTTCTACGCACTGTGTTCGAGCCTAGTTTTGTCACATTTAGAATGATATTGAGTATTTTTGTAAAACATAAGAAATTAATTTCTGTGTGTTAGCTTTTCATTTCAAAAAGCCTCGATGCATTTGAATACATGTGTCAAGAGTTGTGTCATTCGGAAGATAGTCCATCAGAAATTTAGTTTGCTGAAAATTAGGATTTTTACCGTTTCCGACCAAAGTTTTCTTCTAGATGGGCTGAGGTTGGGACTTCGAGTTCTACATAAAAAAGTAGGTCTACATACCCTAGTTTCTAAATAATTAAGTTACATGTTATTTGGATGATGTTGGAATATTTGTTACCTTAGTTAGGATTAGCAAGTATCTTGTAATCTTAGTAAGAGTATTATCTTCTCCTAGATATGTGGATCTAGGAGATCTTCTATATTCTTGTATATATACCTACTGTTTTATATCAATAAAATCATCAGAAATATTCATTAAAACATCTTTGACATGGTATCAAGAGCCAACTCCGATTTCCTTTTCATTACCCCATTACTATAAGAATCGGAGCTTTTTTTGGTGTTTTGATTTTTTTTTTTCTAGTCATATAATACAATCTGTTACACTATATCAGATTGTATTTATTACCCTCTTCTTCCTTATCGTTCTTGTCTATTGATCTAGTTCATTGTTTATGTTCTATATCATAATGACAGACTTACCTACCAATAATGATTCCATTGTTGTGCATTCCAATAACAATTCCGCTGTCATGTCTTCTAACTCGAAGAGTCACTTAGTCACTGCTGCCGAATTTGTTGCCCAATCAGGTATATCTAACTCTGCTCTTATTGCTTTTACTGGAAATAGTGATTGGATAATTGACATGGGTGCTACTGCTCATATGACTTGCGATCGCTATAAATTTAACCATTTCTGCTCTAGTTGTTCCAAATCAGTCATTACTAATGTTAATGGTGTGTCATCTCCAGTTGTTGGTGTTGGCACTGTACCTCTGTCCCCTTCTTTATCTATCCATGATGTTTTATTTGTTCCATCAATAAACTATAACCTTCTCTCTGTTAGCCAATTAACCAAATCTCATAATTGTGTTGCCTTGTTCTTTCCTACTCACTGTATTTTTCAGAACACCCTTACCAAGGAAAGGATTGGCAGTGGTAAACAAAGTGGAGGATTGTACTATCTGGAGGATGGTTTTCAACGGTCCAATCAAGGAGTCCAAGCTCATATTATGAGTGATGATAAGATTAATAAAAATAAATGCGAAATTTAGCTTTGGCATAGACGAGTAGGACATCCCTCATTTGGTTATCTTATGAGATTATTTCCATTTTTTTTTTAATGGTTGTAGTCTTTCTGATTTTTCTTGTAAAACCTGTGTAATGGCGAAAAGCCATCATACTATTTTCTCTTCGAGTGATAATAGAGTTGATGCTCCTTTTTCTTTAGTTCATTCTGATGTTTGGGGTCCTACCTCACGTCCTACACATAATGGGATGAAATGGTTTATTACTTTTGTCGATGACTGCACTCGAATGACCTGGGTATATTATTTGAAACATAAAAGTGATGTATGTACATTTTTTCCCCTTTTCTATCAGATGGTGCTCACACAGTTTTGAATCTCTGTAAAGGTTGTTCGCTCTGAAAATGGGGGTGAGTATTTCAAAAAGGAATTGACTGGCTTTATGCATTCGGCTAGTATTCTACATCAAACCTCTTGCTCTTATTCCCCTCAACAAAATGGGGTTGGAGAACGAAAAAACAGACATCTTTTAGAGGTCACTCAGTCTTTATTAATTTGTGGTCATGTCCCATCTCACTTATAGGGCGAAGCTTTGACCTCTACTGTTTACTTGATGAATCGTACACCTTCTAGTGTTGTCCAATTTCGGAGACCCTTAGATGTGTTTTCTGATCATTGTATGCTTCCGCCCATTGTTCATTTAGCACCCTATATCTTCGGGTGTGTGGTATATGTTCACTTACATACACAACAACACACCAAACTTGATCCACGTGCGTTGAAGTGTGTCTTTGTTGGGTATGGCTCAACTCAGAAGGGTTATAAGTGTTATCATCCATCTTCTAAAAAAAAATTGTCTCAATGGATATCATTTTCCATGAACACGACCTTTTTTATACGGAGATCATTGATTCTTCACTTCAGGGGGAGAATAAAAATGAAATACAGAATCATGATGATATAATGGTCTTTGATTTATCGAGACCACAATCACCTAGTGATAAAAACTCAATAGAAGAAGTCGATGGAACCTCCATTGAGTGCTCAAATGAAGGATGTGAAGATCAAGTCCATGATAGTACATTACTTCCTACAATGGATCCACTAATCCAATCTTCTCTAAAAGACCCATTAGAGGTATCGCCCGACTTTATTATTGTTGATTCCAATACTCATAATGTTGGTGATTCTAATATTCATGATGCTAATCTACCTAGTCTTAATTCTGAACTAGTTTAATATCATCTTCCACCTTGATCTAACCGTGGCTAACCACCAATTCAATATGAACCTGATCCTAAAGCTAAAGTGAAATATCCCATAAGCAACCATGTGTCATCTCACAAGTTGTCCAAGTCATATGCATCTTATGTATTATAGTTATCATCTGTCTCTATTCCTATTAAATGCAGGAAGCTTTAGCAGATTCTAGATGGACCAAAGCTATAGCAAAAGAAATGGCAGCATTGAAAAGGAATGTCACTTGGGAACTTGTAATCTTACCAAAGGGAAAGAAGACAGTGGGGTGCAGATGGGTATTTACAATCAAGCTCAAAGCAGATGGGGCTATTGAGAGATACAAAGCTCGGCTGGTTGCGAAAGGGTATACACAATCTTATGGTGTTGATTATCAAGAAACTTTTGCACCGGTTGCTAAACTCAATACTGTGAGAGTACTTTTGTCATTAGCAGCTAATAAAGATTGGCCTCTTCTTCAGTTTGATGTTAAAAATGATTTCTTGCATGGAGATCTTACTGATTAAGTATATATGGATCCTCCCCCAGGTATACCAGAATATTCAGATACAACAATGGTCTGTAAACTAAAGAAGGCATTATATGGGTTAAAACAATCCCCAAGAGCTTGGTTTGGCAGGTTCACCAAGTATATGAAGAAGTTTGGCTACAAACAAAGCAACTCTAATCACACTTTGTTTTTAAAACACAGAAGAGGTAAAATCACTACTTTGATTATCTATGTTGATGATATGGTGGTGACAGGTGATGATCATGAGGAGATTTATAGCTTACAATAGTATTTGGCTTCTGAATTTGAAATGAAACAGCTTGGAGACCTTAAATATTTCCTTGGGATTGAGGTAGCCTGATCAAAGAATGGTATTTTCTTATCCCAGTGGAAATACATTCTTGATTTATTATCTGAGACGGGAATGCTCGGATGTAAGCCAGTTGATACTCCCATTGAGCAGAACCACAAGTTATTTTTGTGTTTGAATGCAACCCAACCGATAAGGGAAGATATCTGAAGCTTGTAAGGAAACTGATATATTTATCGCATACCAGGCCAGATATTGTGTATGCAGTTAGTGTCGTGAGTCAATTCATGCATGACCCACGTAAACCTCATATGGATGCTGTAGAGTGCATATTGAGATATTTGAAATCTGCTCCGGGTAAAGGCTTATTGTTCTCAAAACATGATCACCTAAAAGTAAAAGGCTACATTGATGCAGATTGGGCAGGTTCAGCCGATAACAGAAGGTCTACCTAAGGATACTTCACTTTTGTAAGTGGAAACCTTGTGACTTGGAGGAGTAAAAAACAACCAGTAGTATCAAGATCAAGGGTTGAAGCTGAATATAGAGGTATGACATATGGGGTATGTGAGTTGTTGTGGTTGAGAAACTTGTTGACGGACTTGGGTGTTAAACCAAAAGTGAAAATGAATCTGTATTGTCACAATACGTCAACTATAGAGATAGCTCATAATCCTGTTCAGCATGATCGGATGAAGCATGTGGAGATTGATAGACATTTTATCAAAGAGAAACTTGAAGCTAGAATTATTACTTTTCCATTTGTAAAGTCTGAAGACCAACTAGCAGATGTCCTTATTAAAGCAGTGGCTAGCAAGGCATTTATTGACTCTCTTGTCAAGTTAGGCATGTGTGATATCCACGCACCAACTTGAGGAAGGGTGTTGGAATATTTGTTACCTTAGTTAGGATTAGCAAGTATCTTGTAATCTTAGTAAGAGTATTATCTTCTCCTAGATATGTGGATTTAGGAGATCTTTTGTATTCTTGTATATATACCTACTATTTTATATCAATAAAATCATCAGAAATATTCATTAAAACATCTTTGACAGATAAATGTTGGAAAAGCTATTGCTTTGACAAGTTGGCTAGAAAACCTATCGCGTTATCCTTTATGTGTGTGAACTTGTTTTGGGAAATATGTCTAGTAATGAACTAAGAGTCTCTTAAACTCTTATTGGGGTGTTTTATATAGTGTTTGTAGCCTACTTTTAGATTGTGATTTTATTTGGAACCGACATGGTTCATAAGATCGATTTTTTTTAGAATTAAAAATAGAGAAATATATATTTGTGAGTTTTTGGATTTAAAGGTTAATAGTGTATCTCTGGATATGAAACTTTACGTATATGATTGTGGGAGTATTTGAAACTTATTGTATGTGATTCTATATAGTATAAATTGTTGTTTTCCTTAAAGGTACATACAAGGATGTTGATATTTATTGGTTAAGAGCTACGTAAGGCTTGATTCTAATCTTGAAAGATTAGATACGTAGGCAGCCTTATGTACAGGTGCAGCCATTATATTATTTATTATATATTAGTTTTTGTGATAACTATATGTGTATAATATTAGTATTTAATTATATACGTGATTGTGGCTGTTTGAATTGTATTTGATTGATGACCATTCGTGTTGCATTCAATGATATTTCAATACATGATTGATTTGATTTGATGTGTGAAAATAACTTTTTGCATGTGTGATCAATTGTTGTGCATGATTAATGCTAGTACAATGATAAGTGAGCTAAGAATAATATTTTCAACGAGTCGACTACACCTTTAGAACTCTCCACGCCTCAGGATTTGGTAATGATATATTATGACTTGAGATGTGATATGATAGGAAGGTATTCATTGAATGTGCCATGAATGACCTGTTAGTGTTATGATGGGTATTCCTTGAATGTGGCGGGAATGACCCAAGGTATTCATTGAATGTGCCATGAATGACCTGTTAGTGTATGATGGGTATTCCTTGAATGTGGCGGAAATTACCCAAGGTATTTATTAAATGTGCCATGAATGACCTGAGATATTTAATGCCCATAAGAGGCTATGATTATGCGCATGGAAAGCCCAGAGATGGTTGTGACTCACAAGTTACGAGTTTGCTGGATGTAAATATGTTCCTGGAGGCAATATCCCCGCTTGGGACATATGTCTTGTAGTGGTACTCGGTGTTAGAAAGGCACACGGGTATGTGTGATTTGGCAAATGTGTGAAGTGCAAATCATAGAGTAGAAACTAAAGGTGAGGTCAGTAAATAAGTGATTAATAAACAAGATACATTGTGGAATTGAATGATCTAAAGGTATGTGAATTTGTGTGATGTTATGGATGTGAAGTGTGACTGTGAATAATATTAGTGAATGCTTGTGATCTTTTATGTGATTGCGAAATGACTATAACTTGATATGTTATTAAAAAAATATTAATGACTTGTGATAGTCTGAGATCTATGGTTATGCATGCAGAAACTTTATGATGTAATGATGTCATATGAATGATTACCTTTGATATAGGTATTATGATAAGTGGTATTCCCCGAATATGCAGGACGAACCAAGTTGTATCAATTAGACTTAAATGTCTTAAATGAGGTTTGATTATGAATGGAAATTTGACTGGCTGAGATAAATCATTTTATTGTGATGTCTAACTCTGTTTTGCAGGAGGGTAGGATCTATTAATCTTTTATGCAGGGACGTAAATATCCTACCCTAAGATCACGTGTTGGCTTAAAGGTAAGGTGTATCAAACTCATATTTAATTAGGTTATCATATGTGCATTTACTAAGTGGAATGTAAGTGATATTTATGTTGTGAGTTATTTTGGAAAGTGGGAATGATGAGTACTGTTATACGATATTGAACATATTGTTTTTATATTTAGTCTTACTCATACCAGTAAATTCAATTTGCTGACCCATATTTGCATTCTTTTGCAATGTGGGCGTGTTCTTGGAAACATAGATGGTTGAATACAGTGGATGACGACGTTTGATTTAGATTCGCTTTTGGAGCTTTACTGGTTTAAGTTTTCTGAAGTGGAAAGTTTTGATTCAAAACAGATGTAATAGAGTTGGTTAGTTATTTTTTTATTCGTGAATGACGAGTTGTTATTTTGATCTAGTTTTATTCCAGATATTTAATATTGTGTTTCATAATGGGTTATTAGGGTTTCGTTTCATCCTGAGTTTTCAGATGATTGAATAGGGTGACGATTGAGATATTTATATCTTGGATAATTCCTTATTTTAAATTTTTTGGAAATTTGGGGTGTGACAATTTTCATTTTTATATCCTCAAGTTTTGAAAACTATGTAAAAATGTTATCGAGAGACTAATACTCAAAAGTAGTGATTGAAAACAAACCATAATAGGTATCTCAAGCAACTTTCGTGTTGGCTCTTTATTGAACCCAATCCAGTCAGACTGTGGCTTCAGTTATGTGTGTTGAGGGGTTTATTGCGCAAGACATAATGGAAGGGTTTAACTGATTGGACACTAGTGGGTGGTGGAACTAGGTCTCTTTGGTGGATTTTGGTAGTTCTGGTTAAAATGAGATGGGAACCAATGCTCTGTTCTGATTATTCTAGTAATTACCTTGTCCTTGTCTGAATGTATTTGGAGGTTAACGTGATGATATGTTGGTGAGCAAGGGACAATTGGTATCTATATGGTTTAAGCTGAGAAAGAACGTGCATGGTGGTATAGGCGACCCTTAGCAACATATAACTGATCCTCAAACCGCCCTTAGAAGAATGGAGATTGCGTACTTCTAAGGGTTGGTCTATGTGGAATCCATTACCCATTTTAATTTTGGAAAATCACATCACTATTGATGTATCGAGAATCATCTATTATGAGAACGGAGAAAAATAACTATTTTGAAAAGGTAAAAAAAAAAAAAAAAAAAATTGCATACTCGCTCCACAAGTTGACACTTACTCAAACGATGAATAAAAAAATATTTTACAAAGAATATGCGAGATATACGTGGACTAAGGCTCCGGCACTTACAACCACACACTCCAAGTGGAGTGGTCCAGTTACCTTAAGGATACACTCCCATGGAATGCATCGAGAAAACATAACATGAATCTTTTATAATCAGATATTCAAGACTATATGTAGTCAAATTCCCCAAGACTATGCGTATGAGATGGATGATATGTTGTTAATTACATACTAATAGTCTAAACAGTTGGGGATCAATATAGAAAACCATATTAAAGCATACACCCCCAAATAGAATGAAATGATGCATTTGGAGTGTAAGATGTAAAATGATAAGATGATGCTTGTGTAACCCATCATGAAACTTATGCAATAACCCGTCATGTTTGAATTGTCCAAAAGAGTGAGAAGTTGGTAATATATGTCCTTTATGAGGCTCAATTGATGGGGAATAAGACATACCAGGTTTCTCAACTACTAAAATGATAGACTCTTGTGTTTGCATATTGGGCAAAGTCTCTTTACTAGGAAGGTTTAGAAAGTTATGAATGATATCAAAGGCAATTGGCTTAAGTGCGAATTTAAGGTTTCTTTGAAATAGTTTCGTGGTGCAATCCTCAGAAATTGGTAGATTTTTTATAAATGGAGGTTGGAATTCAAGAGGTGTTAAATTGGGATGGTGATGGTTGGGTGGTGGTTCTTCACATGATCTCGAGGACTCAGAGAATTCTTCATCTAGTTTTGCCATTTCCACAAGATTGTAATTCATATCTGCAATTGTTCCATCGATAAGTCTTTAATTGCCAAACTAAATTGAAGTTCAATTTCCACCAAATAATTTATTCTTTCTTTTCCAAACACTTCATTTTATTTGACCTCTCTACCTAGATCTTCATAAAGTTTCTCAATGCCATTTTCAAAGTGTGTCGAGTCTAATACATGCTCTTGAGTTTCTTCTATCGGAGTTTCCTCATTTATGGGTGATGATGCATTAAGGCATGTGAGAGAAACCATGACTTTGGGCATATAGTCATCCTCATAAGATTTGGAATTCACACGATAGTCAAGTGGAGGATGATGGGTTTTTAATTGGTCAGAAGTATCAGGATGGGCTTTAGCAATTGGCTTTGTTATAGTAATACCTTGTTTCTCTTGTTGGTTGGGTTCTAGACTGGTGGGAAGAATATTAGTCTCAGATGTGGCATTATTTGAATCGGATTGGAGAAAACATAAGGTAGTTGCTATTTACTGAGTTAGCATTGTTTGCTTGACCATTTCCTGGTAGAGTTGGTCTGTGATAGATGGTGGAGTGGGATATGAATTTGATATGGATGGTGATGTGGATGGTAATGTGTTTTGGGTGAAACCGCACTCTGACTTACCATATGGATATATGAATGGTGGTTGACTATTTGTGGTGGAATCCCATAAATTGTCAACATGACTAGAAAACTCTTGAGTGTATGGGTTACTAGGGAAGTTTGAAAATTCAGGTTCATTGATTGTAAGGATTTCCCGTAGTAGATTCAAATTCGATATATGTTGGACAATGGGATAACCAATGATAAGGACTACCGCAAAAAGAACAAGGTTCTAGGTTTGCATTGTAATTCCATGATGGTTGTGATGCATATTGATAAGACATGAATGCTCAATCAATGATGATGCACAAACAGTAGAACTTCATTTTTTTGGATTTTTGAAAACTTTGCTTGGTATATAGTTTACTATGCCCTGTTCAAGGGAACAATTGGGCGCGAGACTAGGATGGCTCTACTACACGTCTCAAAATAGTAGGCAATCACTTCAACAACTAGGAAGGTAGCTAGTCCACCGAAATTTGGTAACTGATTACTCTAAATCCTCGTGGCTATATTTTTTGTCCTTTTCTGGAGGAGCGTGACTACTTTTGGGCTCTAGTTGATTGATTTTAATTCATTTTTTTGGTCTAGGGCTTCAAGAATCAAGCAACGTCCAATTTATCTACTTATTTAAAAGGAACCTTGTGATTCCAAAAATAAAAAATGGTATACTGTCGTGCACCTTTTAGGTTTGAAAAGTAAAAGATTTGCTTCGTGGTGGGGAAAAAGTACCAATTGTACAAAGTGAAAGAAAAGTTCGTGAAGAGGTGCAAGGCAGATAGAAATTTTTCATAGCAATCCATCAATGTGCACACATCTAGTGTCTTAAATGTTAATGTTAAGTGTATAGGACCTTAGCCAAATAGGAGAAGGATTAGTGGAACAATATTCAAGAACATATATTTAACGATAATCCAAAATTTAGATTCTCTAAAAGAATTATATGCTAATATAATTATATGCTAACATTATATCCATCAAAATAAACAATGATGCCGAGATCATTTTCTCAAACACCAAGCAATGCGAATGTGGGATGTTAGAAAACCCTTAATACACCCGAATGTAATAAAAGCAGACATGAATTAGATGTGTACTTTCATAGAAAGAAACCCTAAACAAACTACACTAATAAAGAAGAAATAAAATTAATGACATAGAGGCACACCTTCAAACACTTGCAGAAGTTGACTATGTTGGTTCTTTTTCTTCCCAAGATCCAAGCCATTTTATTTTTAACTCGACATTGTGATAAATTTTAGAAGCTCTTGCAAAAAGGTCATTATGTAAAGGAGAACCAAGGAAGAAATTTTTGAGTGAATAATGAAACCCTTCCACCAAAAGCTCAGAATATGTCAAAAATCATAAATGAATGTCATAAGCTAGTAAGTAGGCCAATAGTAAACTACATAAAATCCATGAAGCCCTTGTCTCACATTCTTGAACTGTGAATGAGATCACTTGGCCCTAGTGAAAACAAATAAAGCCAACAGATAATTTAAGATAAATGTATAAATATGGGATGAAAAAAAGGAGATCAAGAAATATATATCTTAAATTAGTTGGTCGGAAACCAACGACCATGAAGCTTATTGTCATTCATACAATAATACTACATGACAAAAGCCCAACAAACATAAAACACCAAAACTGCATTTAACGAACATAGTTTGGGCATCAGTAGCTAATACAACATTCCAACTAATCCAATATATAACTTATCATGAATTTTGAATATTTTGCTGAAATCAATAGGGATTGTTTGAAGATTTGCATATTCAATTTAACATCTTAACTTCTGATCCTACCATCATCGATACAGATGCCAAATATACCTATATAGCTCAGTATGCCTTCGTATAATTTAGTTGTCAAAGAAGAGCACCCAGGAGCCGCCTACTATGCTATGTCGCTGTAATAGCCATATTCAGGGATGTATCACATAGGTACTGGGCCAAGAGATAAGGCCCAGACCACAGTATGTGTTGAGCCAAGAGAAAGGCCCAAGACTAGACTAGGCCCCATGAGGTAAACCTAAGAGAGGGATATAAAAAGGAAGAGAGAGGAGAGTAGAGGAGGGGGCTAAGAAAAGAGGCATAGAGAGGTGAACTACGGCGGCTTGATCCCAAAATGGGTACGTAGGCAACCAAATTGGTGCAGCCGATCCAAAATCTAGAGTGAATTTGAGTAAAAAGGAGATTCACGAGATTCGCGGTATTGTGGTTGTAACAAATGGCGCCGTCTGTGGGGATCGAAAAGAGCTGACTGTTGGATCTAGCTATCTTTCCGCGGCCCGAGTCCATCACTTCATTGTCAAAAGACCACCTGTTTCTCTGAGAAGATGCCACAAGCTCAGAGAAAGTGTGCATCGACCCATCATCAGAAGTTCCACACTGGGAGCCCAATGTCATGTCATTGCTGCAGGTTGAAAGTACAAACGATCTTCCTTCCGCACGCGAGTTGTTGTTTGGCGACTTTAATCCTAGGATTCTACTATCAGAGGTCCATCTAAAGAGTTGGGGGCCTGGTGAACGCCGAGCCCACCTTGACGGTGTTGAAGGGTCTACATTTCTATGCATCGACATATTAGAAGTTGAAGGTACTGAAAATGGAAATTTTGGTACCGATGGTTCTGCTGCTATTGCTGACGGCTCTGCAATTAGGGACAACTCTATTGAATCCTTCACCTCAGTAGAGAAATTGCTGTCCATGAATAGATCTGGTACAAGGAGATGTAAAACTGTCAGATGCAACATATGATATGGTCCAAGTTTACAGGGGCAGAACAAGAATTTAAGTATAGGATGAAGAAGTAGAGGATGTGATGTGGAGGTTGTTGGAAGCGAAAATGCTGCTGAAATTCTTATGGAAATCTCAGAAGAAAAGAGGAAGAGGGTGGTACTTCAGCTGGGATGAGGATTCTATTTGTTGTTGGTGGGGGTGAATTGGTCAGATCTGGTGGACCAGTGGTGAGGGGAGAGATGGGTGGAAAAGATGGGGAAATGGGTCGGTTTTGACCCATTTCCAATCTTGGCGAAATGGGCTTATTTGGAGGTTGTTGGGCCTTAGTAAAGAACCCGCGAAACGGGCATCTGCATCTGACATTTGCATCGCGATATTCGAATTGGAGGGGAAAATGGAGCAAGTTGAGGTTAGCCTCGAGGACAAAAAATGTCATGGTGCTTGGTTCCCAGCTACCATAAGCAAAAAGACCAGTGATAGTTCTATATTGGTTGAATACAAGTTGCAACGGGGTGATAAAGACGAAGTGATGAAAAAATCTATGGACTCCAAAGACATCCGACCTTGTCCTCCTCCCAGGCGGCAAAACTTTTGATCTTCCGGAAAAAGTGGACGCTTTCTACGATGGTGGGCTGGTGGAGTGGAGTTGTTACTAAGGTTCTTGTTAATGACAAGTACAATGTCTTTTCAAGTATCGAAAGCGAGAGAGAATTCAAACAATCGACCTAAGACTTCATATGGATTTGGATCGATGGCAAATGGGTTTGTGATTCGTGGAAAATGTGGGCATAACACGAAATGAAGGCAATCAAATCCGGTGATTCTAAAAGCGCCTTCGGTTCCTCACACCTTGGTGTAGCGGTCCAACCGATTCCCAGTGAAGACATGGAGAATTTCGGGAGAACATGCTTGCTAATGTGACAGACTTGCCTTACGAGGCTTTCTTGTCGAGCGAGGAAAATATGAAGCGATGGAGTTCACGAAATTGTTTCTCAAGTTTCAACACCTTTCAAGAAGGTAAGGGACAAAGAAGCAACAAAGGTTATCATGCCCATAAAAGCATGCGTTGCAAGAGGAACATCCGCGGGAAGTAAAACTGGATTAGAATCTCGTGTTTCCTTTCCCTCGTCCATGAAAGGCAAAAGAAGTACGTTGCAATGTAGAACAACAGAAATTCAATTCCAACTGAACTCTTTTCTAGCTCCTCATCTAAAAGGTACATAATCAAGATAATCAAACAGAGAATGTATCTACAAGGAAACTAGGACAAACAAAAGGATCGGGTAACAAACGTAAGAGCGGAAGTACAAAATCTCGAAGTTATTTGAAGATATTAGAACCGGAAGGTCCCGTGCATGAACCTATCAAAGAATGGGAAGACAGATTTTCAGACAAGGTGTTCACCAACGCCGTCGAGCTATACTATAGAAAAGCATCTGCCACTTTCTGTGTTCCTTAAGAACTCTAGTTCTTCCATAGCGAACCAAAATGGAGGAGAATTGGACAAGAAAAGTCCGGTCTTGAAAAAAAAAAGGTGGCAACCACAAGTTTCAAGCAAAAATCATTAATTTCAGGTCCCGAAGATGAAGCTCTTAACAAAGAAATGACAATTGTCGGCAGAATGTATGCAATTCTTTGGATCCCTTCTACTGAGGAGCATGAGGCTACATTCACCGGCTAGAAAGTGACTTGCACAAATGTGCGAAGAAGGTGAAAGTCGTGGAAGGGATCTTGCCGAAAGTATCTGAAGAGAGAAATTCGTTGTGGGAGGATGTGAAGCAGTACAATAAGACCTCCCTCTTTGTTTAGAAAATGATGATGCTCTTTTCAATTGTGTTACACAACCTATCCAGAGGAGCAAGGTGACAAGGAGTTAGGAATGGAATATATCGTAGAGATTGTTTCTTGTAGTAATAATAATGAGGGAGAAATGCTTTATTTACGACGATGCAAGGGATAGTTCTCATACTGGAACTGAAGTTAGGGGATCGGAGCCTTGTAACAATGATGGTGTCTCTGAGAGCTTTCGACAGAAGGAGAATCTTCAGTTTGTACAATGTGGGAAAGAGTTCGTATCAACTACGAGGACAGGGAATGTTTTTTATTTGAATGATACTGTGGAGAACAATGAGGATGGGAATGTGGTGAAATTTACGGATGTGGCAATGGGGGATAATTATCTAAGCTTATTGGATTCAAAAGATGGTGATGAAGATAATGAGTTGGTTGAGGCTTTTGTGACAAATGAGAATACTGAGGTTTACGTTGAAATTTTGGGGGCCTTGAGTCATTCTACTACTGGGGAGTTGGAAAGATGTCATGTAGTTCTTCTTAATAATGGTGATACGGAAGTTATGGAATCAGACCCTGGGAACAATGATGCAAAGTTTGAGAATATTCAGCAGAAGGAGGTGATAACGAGGTTACTTCGTGTATACGGGTGAAGAATTATTGTAAGCAAAATAAGTTGAGTGAGGTGGGCTGTCATTTACGCAGGTTGCAGAGTAAAGGCGATGTGATAAATGATCATATGGTGGGTATTCTTGTTGATGCACACAGTAAGAAGAATGAGTTTGAGGAGGCACGCCGATTGATAGAAGACTTTTGGAGCTTAAGGAAGTTTCCACTTGGGCATACGTATGGTATCTAGATTCGGGATCTTGTTCAAGCTAGGAAACTTGAGGGAGCAATAGATTTATGGCAAAGTAAGAAGTTAATGGAGAGGTATGTTTCCGAGGTATTCCGATATAATATTTTGGTTTGCCGGCTTTTGAAAGGAAACATGCTAATTGTAGTGAAGATGTTGAGTTTACTCTTATGTGTGAAAGAGATAGAGAGGAGCTGCCTCTATGCCAGAGAGCGGAGGGGTTCGAGAAGAGACCCTTGTGAATATTCAATGGGACTATCTGAATGGGGGCGGGGGGGATGAGCCCTCCGCGGACCCTCGTGTCCGAATCAAACATGGGGCAGGCAGAGCTGTCACTGTCCGGCGTGTCCGAAGCCTCGAGCGAGATAGGATATGCGGACATGAGATCCGAGTCAAGCCTGGGGGCAATGAGAGCCCGCGGAGTGGGATGAGCCCTCCGCGGATCAGAGATGCTAGAGATACATGGGGCAATGAGAGAGTCCCAACCGACGACAACCCAGTAGAGCCCGCGGAGTGGGATGAGCCCTCCGCGGACTAGGGATGCTAGAGATACATGAGGCAATGAGAGGGCCCCAACCGGCAACAACCCGGTCGAGCCCGCGGAGTGGGATGAGCCCTCTGCAGATCAGAGATGCTAGAGATACATGGGGCAATGAGAGAGCCCCAACCGGCGAGAGCCCGAGTGAGCCCGCGGAGTGGGATGAGTCCTCCGCATATCAGAGATGCTAGAGATACATGGGGCAATGAGAGAGCCCCAACCGGCGACAACCCGGTCAAGCCCGTGGAGTGGGATGAGCCCTCCGCGGACCAAAGATGCTAGAGATACATGAGGCAATGAGAGAGCCCCAACAGGCGAGAGCTCGAGCGAGCCCGCGGAGTGGGATGAGCCCTTCGCGGGACAGAAAGGCAAGAGACAAGCAGGTCAAAGAGAGTAGCCCCAGAGCCTGGTTGAGTCGCAGGTCGGAGATGGAAGAGATATGCGGACATGAGATCTGAATAACGGGGGGGATGAGCCCTCCGCAGACATGAGATCCGAGTCGAACCTGGGGGCAAGCAGGGTTACCCTTCATTAGACTCCACTCCAGAGCAGAGATAGCGGGGGGATGAGCCCTCTGCGGACATGAGATCCGAGTCAAACCTGGGAGCAAGTGGAGTTGCCCCTCATCCGACTCTCCACTCCAGAGCAGAGACAACGGGGGGGATGAGCCCTCCGCGGACATGATAGAGATTTCTATAAAGGAGAGCTTATGGCTGGGAGGAGACCCTCCGCGGACATTGTAGTGAGTTATAAGAAGGAGAAATACAGGGGACAGAGACACTCCATGGACATAGCGGTGAGTTCTCTGAAGGAGAGATGGTGGCTGAGGTGATACACTCCCATGAACAAAGCGATGAGTTAGAAGGAGAAAGCAGGTGGTCGGGGAGGCGCACCACCGATATGGTAGTGAGAGTTCTATGTGAGGGGTTGGCTGGGTTGAGACATATTGTGGGCATGGTATTGAGTTGAAGAGAGAGCGAAGGGGATGAGGCAGTGGAGTTCTGAAAGGGAAATGAAAAGGTGAGACACTCTGCGGAGATATAGTAGTGAGTTATGTGAAAGGGAACTTATGGCGAGGTGAGACACTCCGAGGACATAGTGGTGAGTTCTCCGAAGGAGAGATGGCGGCTGAGGTGATACACTCCATGAGGCACAGGCGTGAGTTCTCTGAAGGAGAGAGATGGTGGCTAAGGTGATACACTCCCATGAGATAGAGGGGGTGAGTTCGAGAAAGAGAGCAGGTGGCTGGGGGAGGCATACCACTGATATGGTAGGGAGTTCTATGTGAGAGGTGATGGTTGGGTTGAGACACATCGTGGGCATTGTATTGAGTTGAAGAGAGAGAGTGAAGGGGATGAGATAGTCGAGTCCTACGAAAGGGAAATGAAAGGGTGAGACACTCTACGGATATAGAAGTGAGTTATGTGAAGGAGAGATTATATGAATTTTGGAGACACTTCGCGGACATAGTGGCAAGTTTTCGGAAAGAGAGAGGTTGGCTGAGGTGAGACACTCTGTGGACATAGTAGTGAGTTCTATGAAGGAGAGCTTATGACTGGGTTGAGACACATTGTGGGCATTGTATCGAGTTGAAGGGAGAGAGCAAAGGGGATGAGATCCTTTGGGGATACGTTAATGGGGTATATGAACAAGAACTGATGGATTGAGTACTTCACAGACATACGGTCCGATGCTTGAGTACATGGATCTGAAATGTCCTAAGGAGGAGAAGACTACGTACAATCACAAGATACTGTGGATATCTAGAGTTCAAAGAGAGAGACAAGAAAGTTTGAGGACTTCTCGGGTCCACCGTCGTCATCGCCGCCGAACCCGAGAAGGGGCAAATATAGTAGCCATATTCAGGGATGTATCACATAGGTACTGGGCCAAGAGATAAGGCCCAGACCACAGTATGTGTTGAGCCAAGAGAAAGGCCCAAGACTAGACTAGGCCCCATGAGGTAAACCTAAGAGAGGGATATAAAAAGGAAGAGAGAGGAGAGTAGAGGAGGGGGCTAAGAAAATAGGCATAGAGGGGTGAGGAGAGAGGTGAACTACGGCGGCTTGATCCCGAAATGGGTACGTAGGCAACCAAATTGGTGCAGCCGATCCAAAATCTAGAGTGAATTTGAGTAAAAAGGAGATTCACGAGATTCGCGGTATTGTGGTTGTAACAGCCGCTATGATAGAGGTTATTAGGATTAATATAGAATCCCTGCTTAAACTAATTGTCCACTGGCTGCGGTTTGAGACCTTCCTATTTTATAGGTAGATCCTATGGTCTAGTAATGTAGGTTAGTGGAGATAGATGAGAAGAATGGAGAGTTCTGATTAATTTCAACATCTAAGAAAAAATGAAACACGTCCAAATCAATGATGGCAAATTATTGGCTTACTGGACTTCTTAAGTCGATACAAAGCATGTCATCAATTGGTTGGTTGTCCTATGCCAGTAACATAAACAGTATTATTATTTCGCGATTTTAAAGATAAAGAATAAGGTATCATTTTTTCAAGACAGACCTGTATGCCTGTTAGCTTGGAGTTGACAAATGCTCAAAGTGTGACACCATCACCTCCTCCTAATCCAATTAACTTGACATTTCTTCTACATTACAGAACACATCCATTTGCTATGATTGTTTTTTGCACATCAAATTTCAAGTGTTAATAAGTGAACAACTTATCTTTAAATGAACAGAAAAAATAGGAATTCATGCCCGAGAATTACAGTAGATATTAGACTAACAGAAATATTTAAGATGGTTTATTTACTTATTTAAATATCAAGTAAATTTCCAACATAATTAGAACATTGAACAAAAAAGAATATTGTTCCGAACCTTTCTACTGCATCAATTCACGACATAGCAAAGCTATGACCATGATTGATAGAAACATTGTATTTCCACTGCCTTCTCTCCAAGTGTCATAGACTCCCAATCCTCAGGAGGTCAACGCGGCATCGCTGAACTGCCAGATTTCAACTGTATCAGGTTGTCGCATGGATGGTATACTGTTAGTGGTGGGTGGAGTGGCCTTGAGGGACTACGATCGGCGAAGAACAGACAGCAGGGAAGAGACAATGAGGGGAAGGATGGGGCACACAGCTTTTTAAAGTGAGATTAGAGTTAATTTTGGTTTGGAGAAGGGGTTTTATCTCACAAAGGGAATGAAGGGGTGTCTCGAAACAACTACATTTATGTGTTTTCACACCTAGAATTAAACTAACATAAGCATTTCTCTCTAGCCCAATAACATGAAAGATCTAGCGGTTATTAGTTGTGATAGGCACCTGGTAAAATCTAGCTTATCCTAGGTATAGTGCAATTTAGAAAAAAAATCAATACTGGTTTGCCATTGTAAAAAGCTGAGTAGATTGGAGACTAACCACTTTGTGAGGAACGTTAAATACGGATCTCATTCAAGGACTGTTAGAACTGCACTTATTTTCCTAACTGGTTTAGTAAAATTGCGACTCTTTAGAGAACAGATCCATAATATACTGATGAACAAACTGCATATCAAAGCAACGATGATTTTTCATAAGTTAGTTGTAATATATTTCAGAAATTATATGTATTATATTTTCAGCTTATTGAGAAATGTTTTAGTGAAAATACATAAGATACTTGTATAAAATGTTGGACTACTTCACATGCTAAATCAATCTAGTAATATCCTATCCGTCATAACTCCAAACTTGTAAGATGCTTCGGTCTGAATGCTGAGACGACAAATCATTGACAACAGAAAAGAAAAAACATATACAACAGAGCATATTGATTCCTTAATATAATATGTGAATAAGATGAGAGTGCATATCAGTCGACAAATTTGAAGCTTAAAAGAACGTTAAATGGATTTTTGATACTGTGAGAGTTCGCAGAGATATTAAGTTTCTGATTTTATGGTTCGAGGGGAGTGATCTAAGAATTGCAAAGAGATATCATACTAATGAAACAGAATCGATTTTGGTGTTTCGGAGATGACTAACGTACAAAGGAGATGAATAAACCCAAAAGATAGCTTTGGTAAATCTTGTGATTCTTTTTTACTCTAACAGTCTAACTAATATTTTCATCCTTTTCATCAATGTATCATAAGTTATCTGGGCCAGCTTTTAATTTTCTCCTGATTTTTCATGAGTAAAATTTGATATGGACACCTTGAGCTGAGAGAGCTCAAAAGGGAAGCTAGTCAAGGTGCTTCCAACTTATGACCCCTAGGAATCCAACTCACACCTACAGAGGGTTTAGAACATAAGATAAACAATACAATATTATATGTAGTAGTTCAAAGTTCGAAAAAGGTTAATTACAAAGAAATAGTCATAACTGATTCTAGTGTTGCTCCTCCTTCTCATATACATATAACACGATGACAACTGAAAGTGTGTATCAATGTCCCAGATCATATCCCTGATTAGTTCACATTGCAGCTTAATTATAATCATCAGCCTAATGAAAACAAATTGTAGAAAATTGTACATGCATGTCCATGCATTTACACAATAATCAATTAGGTTATGAAAATCAGTAATGACAATAAGTGCTAGAAAGCCTTTGAGCCCTATTAATGTTGGTGTTATTCAATTGGTCCAAACACAACTTCAACTGTTCAACATGTTTAGAGGAGAATCTTCTATAGATTTTATCTTTCCTTGATAGTAATAGTAATAATAATAAGGTATAGAAGAAGAAAGGATTAGAGTATGAGTTATTGGAGTTATTTCTTTTGAAAGTACAATGGCGTAATTGACATGCATATCAATAAGGATTGTAATCTAAAATGGGAACAGGAGAAACGTTTGTGACCTATTCAAAGACTAACATAGGTTGGAGACAAATCGTCCCACAAATATTAAAAAAAAAATAATAGCTTCTCGAATCTGCAACATGTTAGGCTTAAACTAAGTTAAATAAGGATTAGTATAGTATTGAATCAATGCCGACACATATCTGATAAAGTTTGGTTATCAAAATGGATATTTAATCAGAACTTCAATATAAATATAATAATATTTTCCTAATCCAAGTTCATGTCTATGCTTTTTATTGTCATTATCTTTGAAAAACTCAAAGATAGATACATATGTGGGTTTCAAAAAAACCATACCTGATTTATTGTAAACAGAGCGGCAGAACTGGTGTGTCGAGAGACCAAAAGGTAGAAGAGAAAACTGCGAAAAGTGTAGAAAGCATAGTTTGATATAGCTTAATAAAAATCCCAAAGTTTCTAGTCAAAAAATCGTGGACATCGTAAGCAAATGTAAATGAACCCTTAGCTTTTCAATATATTACCTAATAATCACTACACCATAACAAGCTATTTGCAACGGCAAAAAACCGTTGCGAATAATTTTCGCAACGCTTTTTAAGTGTTGCAAATATGGCATGGGTAAAGTGTTGGAAATATTTGCAACAGTTAAAAAGCGTTGCAAACCAAATTTTCCAACGGTTATTAACCGTTGCAGAGTGACTATTACTAATGGTTAAAAAGCGTTGCGTAGTTTGATTTGTAACGATTATTGATGGATGCTTTAATATTTATTTTTTGCTTTGCAACGGTTCACAACTGTTACTAATGTGTTGATATGGTAAAAAAAATTATTTTAATTTTTTTCTTGCCCTAAACCTGCACCTCCTAGTTTCATATAGAAGCAAATAAAATTACCAATGCTTTTCCATACCATTTGACAAGTAAAATAAACACAAACAAACGCCTGAAAAAAATATTATATTCATTGAACCATATATATAACTTCAAAAGAGTTTTGAGGGTTACACAAATTCAGATTTACTAAAGGTTATAAATTTCTATACGATTTTCCAAGCAATTCCGAATCTTCAAAATGCAATAACAAGCATTAGTGACGATGGCTTCACTCAATATAAATCCTAGTGCCGCTCCACAAAGCCCATCTAATTCCAAAAAAGTCACAAAACAAATAATGAACTCAGAAAAAACAATCATACTAATTAAATTCATTCAATTAATTAAATACTTTACCTCCCTCCCCTCTCAAAGATAGACCATTTGTTGTCTACTCCCATATCTCGACGACATAAACAATGATTACATAAAATCGGTGCATAAAAAGAAAACCTTGTAGTAACTTGATGAGTTGAAAATTGAGAAAATAGAGAGAAGGGTTTAAGTTTTTACCTTAACGAGGAGCTTGAGGTGAGCATGACTCATCAGATTGGAAAGCAATTCTTTTGGCCTTCTTGTTTTTCCCTTCATAAAATCGATACCCTACACAATACACCGAACAACAACAAAATGATCTATCAAGCTAAGAAAGAACTTGCACAAGTGATAGGTCTTACATGTAAAGGGTCCTGTACCCATGACTCAAAAATAGATTTCCGAAAGTCCACATAAATATACAAATGAATTAGCTCACTTATGCAAATCTCATCAGATATACAAATGAACCTGATTCAATAGTGATTCACATACAGGACCTTTATCGATCGAAAAAGAAAAACTAACGAGTAAATAGGAGATTACCAATCAAAGGATCATTTCCCTTAGAAAAGTCTTTCATGCCCTCCTAATATAAGAATTCCTATACAACTTCTCTGTAGACGTTCTTGAGGATGTCAAAAGTTTCCCATACCTATCTATATATGATTCCTATCTCTTGAGAATTGCACTAAAATGTGGGATTTAGTGGTGTGAATTCCCTCATGCAATCAAACACAACCTAGTTCTCAAGCCACTTTATAAACAAATCAGGAGACGACACAAAAGCAAATAGATTCCTATATTAACGACTCATTGTATATTTAGAACATACCACTTTTTACCTTCAAACATAACTTCTCATAAGTCATATCTAGCCAAAAGAAAGACTTGACCATTGAATATCACCAAATAACCAACGGTGATTAGTATTTGAAGGAATAATTAGTGTTGATGCAAATGATAAATAAACTTTTCTGTAAATCAACATATTTATATTATATTTTGATACACGGCTTTAAACTACCGATGTGGGACTATTTATCTCAACACGCCCCCTCATGTGTGGCGAGACTTGAGCCTAAAACATGGACTTTTATTCTAATGTGTTACATGGAGCACTTAGCAAACATAACCTGCTCTCATACCATACAAACTTTGGAGCAGCCAACTGAAAACCGATTGGAAATGAGTAGAAAGGCCCTAGGATTTAGACCAATTGTTTATCTCACAACAGTTTGAAATGGAAGTTCTAAAATTCTTGTCATATACAGCAAAACCGGACGTAACTTCCAATATTTCTTGAAGTATTCAAATGTATCAGGGCATAACTTATATAAGCAAAGCAAATAGACTCGTACTAAGAGAAATTTAACAAAGTAATTATAATAATGAAAAAAAAAGGATGAGAAAGAGAGACCTTGAACTAGCAGTCCGTTGTTCCGCAACAACTTTCCTCCGACTTTGATACCAAAAAGTGTTGGCAATATTGGGTTCACTATGTGATAAACTGCTTCAGTGAAAAGAGATTAAGTTACGGTCTTGTAAAAGTAAATTTACCATTCACTACAACGGACAAATCTAAAAGCTGGAAACATAGTCCAGAAAGACTAAACAGAATGTCAAGGGTAATTCAAAATTATTTCTGGTTTGATGTGCAACCATTACGAGTAGCCTTACCTTAGATTTCGGTCCAAAGAAGATGTGGGCCGCAACATTACATTACGTAATGAAGGACCTACTACATTTGAAGATGCTTCTAGTCTCCGTTGGTGCAAGGGTTGAATTGCCTCATCTTGTTCAAGACTGCAATAAAATGGACACATTTTGCAAGTTAGATTTTATTGTTCGAAGTTGTTTGCAATGAGATGGAGTCCTTCTATACGCAGGGTTTTTTGTGTTATTGTCTTGTGTGTGGGGTTCCACTGAAGAAGGTTTCTGACTATTCTCTTTCTATTTTGGGTTATAAAATGCTGATTAAACTCATATTCTGATAGAAGAAAAGGCCAGGGAGTATAATATTTGTACCATTCGACGTCTGCTCTATCTGCATATCGTTAAAAGGGACTGTTCGGTTCAAGTGGAGAATCACAGAGTCATTCTCAGAGAGTCACTTTCCCGCAGCAAAGAACAATATGAGACATGAAGATTTCCCCTGGTTGAATAGGGTATTAGCTGGCCAGGGAACCGCATAAGATCAACAAGTAGTTCGACGGACTTGATAACTATCACGGACATATGCTTGTATGCGAATCTGCGACGCTCAATAGCTCCATCACTAGGCAAACCCCAACAATATAAATAAACACGATAAGAGCTAATGATTAGCTAGGGGCCGAAAGAAATTAATCAAAAGCAGAGCATTTGTATCATGGTTTGATGACTAAATCTCACAAGATAGTGAAAGAGGTAAAAGAGGCTTTGTTCATTTGGCTAGTGCGTGTGCAAGCTTTCGGAGTGTGGGCTTTACGGAACTTTATGTGTAATTGTGATAAACTTGTAATTTGAGGGACACGTCTTATCATGGTCTAGTAACATCTTACTACACATGGTCATCATTTGCAACTTCTATCAAGTTGCAACTTGACTTCCAAAGGAGTTCAATTGAACTTTACCAAGAAAAAAAAAAGAAAACAAAAAACTACAACCAGAGTGGACTGGAGGCAAATACAATAGTAAACGAAAAGAATAAAAAAAAAACACATGGAGCAACTACCAGTCTACCACACACACACACACACACAGATGAGGATGTAGCACAATAGCACTCTTACCACCATAAGCCTACTCTCAAGACCCATAGTAGCTGCAAGAACTTTGAACAAGATAGCTCGGGGATGGCATGAACCATGCCTTATCTACACCAACAGCTGCCCACCACAGTTCTCAAACATATGAGAGCTTTCATCCATTGCAGCTTTTGCAAGATTTAATTCCAAACTTGGATGCTTATAAAAATCAGAAACCTGGCAAAGCATTGTGTGATAAGCATGGGATCAAATACTGATTACGGAGAGGGGGAAGAATTCCAATATTAACCGCGAAAGGAAAAAAGACAGTGCACAAATGTATTATATTACAGCAATTTCTGGATAATCTTCCGTTGAAAAAATAAAGCATTGCATCCATGCTTTCAAGGGAACAGTTGAAGTTAAATAGAAAATGGTGGATGCAAAACAAACTACCGCATCTATACAGCAACCAAATAAAAAATACAATTGGATATTAAAACCTGATGTTATCATAGAGGCAGAGGTCTGTAATTTGTGCAGTGACATGTATTTTATTTGCCAAGCCCGTGGCAATGTGGGGAAGAGTCTATGTATGTACCTCATCGGATGTTGGCTTTGGCCAAAAAGAGTCGTGGTAATCAGGAGTACCATATAAATCCTCCTATGAAACTTACTAAACGTACTTGTTATGAACAAGAGGTATATTTATTTTGTCCCTTGTACCATCCATTGACAAGTTGTTGTTAAGTTTCATTCCTATTATTAGTTTATAGAGATTGGTTCCATACTTTCATTATCCCGATTTCTAGGTGATGAAGTTTAAGCTTTACATTCCCTGGACAGTTTAGAATCATGTGAAAGTCAAAGGTTCTGTTATAAATTTCTTGCCTATCTTCTTCATGTAATCTGGGATTATATCTGTCTTATTAGTCTCCGTAATCAGGAGAATAGTAATGACTAGGAGTTAATTTGTCTATTCAATTTTTATTTCTATTGTTTGCCATTATCTGTGAATACATAAACCAAGTGTTTCCTATATATATATATATATATATATAATAATAATATTTCCATCTTAGTAACTTACATGAAATTAGAAAGAAATAGAGACATACATGCAGCAGACTAGAAAATGAAAGATTCTTCATTCCTTACACTTTACCTCAAAAGAAGAACATACAAGACTTGAGATCTAGCCTCAAACTGCAAGAAAATACGAGGAATGAATGTCAAAACGGACTTCCAAACTCTCACTGTCTCCTCCTTGTTTTCTTCTTCTTCTTCTTTCTTTACTAGTAACGACTGACTCAGTCAATATGGAATTTGATTCCCTCCCTTTTTTTTTCCCTCTCTAGAAATTGAATAACAGCTAGAACTTTAAAATTAATCCACCGAAAATTAGTTTTAAGGAGTGTGAGATCTATTTTTCATAACCATTGCGGCGGTGATGAATTAGGGATCTTGAAATGCGGCGGTGAGAAAGAGAGAGGAGAGAAAGAAAGTTATGTTTTATATTTTGATTTTTTTTTGTTTCCCTCTTTCGCAAAATTTTCAAGTTTTTAATTTGTAACACTTCTCCAACGCTTTTTAAGCGTTAGCAATTAATTCCGAAAATTCACCCAAATAAAGCAACGCTTTACAACATTGCCAACGCTTATTTAACCTTGAAAACTTACTAACGGTAAATAACTGTTGCAAATCAAAAAAGGTGCGTGTTGCAAATATCCTATTATGGTGTAGTGAATTTGATTATCGGAGAGTGAGAGCGATTAAGGTTTTAATGGAGACAGTAGATGACTTACTCTTCAATCTTCTGTGAACAATTAAAAGAAAAGTTTTAGATTCAGATAGTTGTCTTCAAGCAAGAGGCAGAAACATAGCTAACACAATTTGTTGCTGGCTTAAAGACTATCAGAGCTTATCTCTAATTTTCCAAGCCCGTATGTTGAGTGGAACCTAAACTTTGATAGAGAACCATATCCATTAAAGAAGCATATAACACAAAGGTAAGAACCCAGTATTAGCATATATATCAGCCTATTAGTGTATACTTATCCAGTTATGCTCTAAAGAAGAAAAGCTAAACAAGTCAAACTATTAGGGCATGAGGCAACCTTGCCTAGCCTAAAGTGACTTGAAGAACAACACATACGTCTAGATGAGATAAGACACATAGAGTATTAAAGAGTCATTATTAAAAGAGACGAATTGAAAATGCTTCCATTTATGTTTGAGATACGTCAAACATATCTACATTGATCAGAAATTCAGCTCTTAGTCCCTCACCATCAAGTTTGCTTAGTAAGGGAAAACACATTATGTTACACATAGACTCTAACACAAACCAATGAGAAGCAACCCAAAGGCCTTGTGTAATCTACACTTAGTGAGTGAAACCAAAGATAAATTACTGTGTGTATACCTTTTACATTTTGTGCTTCTCATGCATCATGGGTTCACCGTTCACGAATCAAAATTTCCAACATCGTACATTCCACTTCATTATGTTCAAGCAATACCTTGTGCCAACGGTTAGAAACATATCAAGAAATAAAAGATGTTTACCTTTGAAGAAGAAGAACCCGATTAGTTTGCCTTTGCCGAAAGAAACCTAAATCTAAGAAGCGACGGTGAGTTGCTCAAGAAATTGCTTCATTCTTCTTGTACGTACTTGAACGGCTTGACTTGTACTTGAAGTGGACAGAGCAAGCAACCTGAAACCGACACCACAAAATAAGATATCATCTTCTTCCAAAACTAATTGTAAGAGAGAATATAAATAAGACATTCCACTATGTAAAGCAAAACTAAAAGATATGCAAAAAAAAAAATTATTATAAGGCAAACCCACAGTCTATTCAAAACATTTGAATCCAGTATCCCATTCTTAAAAGTGGTGACATTCCATATTGATTGTTGGAAGGTTCCAAACCTATACAATAACTTGCACAGTAAAGAACCACACCTTTTAGTTCCATTCTTGGTAGCAAGACTTTGATCAAAGTAGGATATTCTAAGACAACATTACACAGAGATTTCCTCCAAATTTTAATTCAAGTGATTACAACAATATCAAACAAATATAACATAATTAAAAAAAATTAAGTCCTACAAGCATTTGCACAGTAAAAAAATTTCTCGAAACAACCCTAAGAAAGAAATCTAATAATAGCATCTAATGGTGCGTAGTTAACTACGTCATTACTCACAAAAAGGCATAGTTGACTACATCATTATTCAGCTTTCTCAAATTAAAAAAAAAATGTGGCTCTTAAGCTTTATGCAATACCTGCTTGTCCAACTTAATTTTTAAGTGGACATCTAATTTAAAACCATATAAAATTAGTACTTTGAATGCAACTTATGGCCATGCAATACCTTTGGCTTGTAAATATTGGAACATTGTGTACATTACAACTTCTCATACTGTGTACAAACTACAAGGAACAAAATATGATTGATTATGCACATTGATTATAATTATTAGGGCGATCAAAATAGATCCAATTAGGCATATCATGTTAGACCCGAAAAAAAAACATGCCGGTTACACATTTAATATAGGCATATTGAATGAACTTTGGTTCTCCTTGATCACATTAGATTCAAAAGTCTCAAACAGGTAATCTCCATTACACTATGCATTCACTACTAAATACATATCATAATGAAGCACTATTTCCTTATGTACACCTATCTTAAAAAGCTTTGAGATTGTATGCCTATCTCAAGCAATCACTAAAAATTGTAACAGAGCAAAAGATCTCACCTGAGAAATTCCTCGCCAAACCCTAGAGACCCCTAGAGTCTAATGAGGATGAAGAGAGAGGGGGTGGGTTTTTTCATCCTCATAAAAAATTAAAAACCGTGATGACTTACACTTTCCAATATATATATAGCAATGTACCAAAACCAATATTCCAATTTATATATATCAAGTCGTTACATGCAAACAGGAACAAAATTCATCTTACCATTGACACTTGATATATCTCTCGTTTATCGAGTATCCACAATTGTTTCCTTCGAAAACAATATAACTGGTAATTATGGTTAAATGTAGGCTTATATCTAGTAGAGTTTTTATATAATTCAACATCTTTAATCATTTCTAAACAATCCAATGATTGTTGAAGATGTGCATATAAAAAACCGCATGAATAAGAGCTTGAAGGAGTTGCAGACTTTTAACACAATAGCTACAAAATCTTGTTAGAGTAGCAAGATAAAGCACATTAGCAATTAAGGTGCAAGAGATGAACAATCCAACACATAAACTTCATCTGTAGATCTTTAATATGGGGACCTTACTCCTTGTCTCTATCAACCACTCTAAACTGCATGTTTCTTAAATTAGGTATACTCAAATGAAATATATATATATAGCCCGACTCTTAAACGAATGTCCATTTACAGACTTGTTATATAGTGTCTTGTGCAGCTTATATAATGTCTTGCACAGCTTATATAGTGTCATATATAAGCATAAATTAAAAAGTTAATAAGTGTAAATTAAAAAAGTTGTTCAAGACACTATATAAGTTGTTCACGACACTATATAAGTTGTTCAAGATACTAGTCCAGTTTACGGACTTGTATCTTGAAAAACTTATATAGTCCGTTTAAGAGGTATATATCAAATACCAAAAAATCAAAAAGTATAAAAGGTATCTAATTATCAATCAAAGGAGTTCATAGTCCTGGATACGCACCGACTTGTAGTAACAATACTCTTTGAATTTTTATTGGTTTATTAATAGTTGCAAACTTTAACCCAAATTATAATTTCAAACTGTCTCAACAACAGGGAACTACTATAATAAATATAGTGCAAGAAGAAATTACACAGTGGTCTGAGAGAGTATAATAAGACTCAAGTATTTGTTATGTGAAAGAGGACAATGCAATAGGCAGCGAGATCAAACACACAACAATAAGACTCAAGTATTCGTTATGTGAAAGAGGACAATAGGCAGCGAGATCGGACACACAACAACAAAAAGAGAACCTTCAAGTAAGGTATGCCTTATAGAATTGCAGAAACTTCGAAAGCATTTATAAACAATTTATATAGTTAAAATTTCACTTTGCAAAGGTCATACCATCATATATCTGATCACATTGCAGAAACTTTAAATAAGCAGTATGTAGAGCTGAAGTATGCCCTACATAAGCCTATAAGGAGAATAATTCTTTTTCCTATTTTTTTAACAAAATTTTCACTTTTCGTTTACATGCCATTGGCCCTAGATAGACTTATTCACTTTAAAACACCCTTTAATAGCATGAACAACATCCATGCTAGCTCTGCTTCCTTCACTACTAAAGTCTAAGGGTGCAAAATAATGTTTTAGACCCTTAATGTCATTATATATATTTATAGTAGAAGAAAACAACAGGTTAAGATCAGATGTTATCCTCATTAAATAATAGGAGCTATATCACAAAACCCAAAACACAAAAAAAAAATACCATGTGAAACTAACTAATTTTTTTGAAATAAGCAAATAATACAACAATCAGTGCATGGTTAAATTGAGCTCTTGCTCGAACCAATACTTGCCAATTCACATTATTAGCCCAAAGCAATGGCACTTAAAGACCTAAATACACTTATTCACACAAACAATAACATGGCAGCCCGACTCAGCAAATAGCACATAAAACCCCATTCAAGCGCTTTTACCTTACTCGTATTCAATCCATCAATTTAGACCCATAACATAACTACTTTTAACACTTCAGAAGTAATATACATTTTTTTTTTCAGGTCATGTGTTTGTTGCTTTTACAACCTGAAGCAAAATTATCTTACATTGAACTTCTTTTTGATAATTGAGATTTAATAAACAGTGAACATCCATTAAAAAAAATCATAGACTACTCACATTCCAACTACAAAGATGCAATTATAAGATTAAAACAAATCCAAACTTGAGCAATACCCAAATATTATTGTGATCCTGAAATGAACCATATAAGATCAAATAAAAAAACCGCACAAATAATTCAATGACCCCCAAATGCTAGAATATCAAGATGTATGTAGAATATCAAATACATTTACAAATGCCTTTAACACAAAAAATTTGTAAATACTTCCAGTAATTTACAAATATGAGGGAACTGAGTACTTTTATCAACTATGGTAAGGAGCAAAGCAAGTTCCAGAGCTCATGGGTTTCTAAGTGGCACAATTAACACCAAGCTGCATTTATTTTCATTAATTTTGAATCCATAGGGGCCGATGGGTCATGAAAACCATTGGTCATGCCTTTGACTACATAGCCTTTATCGATGCCGTTATATAAAGTCGACCATTAAAATCAAACTATCTCAAACTTCCTATTAGGATCTTTAAGTGCTTACAGTCACAATCAATAGGAGAGACTATAATATAATAGAAAAATTTTGAACAAAGTCAACAAACTCAGGTTTCAACTGTCTAAAAATGTAGAAGAAAATACTTTTTTTTACTTTTAACCATCTAAGGACCACAAAACGACATGATTAAATAAAATTCAATACAAAACCATAAGAAAATATGTCTATAAGGATGCATTTATATAGAGTAAATATAGTTGAGGATGAAAAAAATGAAATCAAGATGAACATACCTCAGCTTTGTCAACCGTTTGTATGCAAATATGCTTTATGCACTTTCCCCATTCATTTACAACCCTTATACATAGTTAAGACAGTACACAATAAGACAGTAGTCTAGCTAATACAACCTCCACTTGCTGATACAAACACAGTAATTGATTCAAGCGCATGTAAAGAATTCATAATATTGCAAATATAGCACCATTTAGAAAAGAATAATAAACCATGTCCCCCAAACCATTACTTAATCTTTAAGTGAGCATCGATAGACACACGATAAGTAATGACCAGAAATAAGGCACACATTACCAATTAACAAAACATAACAAACAGAACTAAAGACACCACCTATCAATCTAAAATAAAATTCTCTAATTGTTGGAGCTAAATCGTAACTTTCACAATTCCAAACTCTACATAGACATTCAAGGATTAAGAAATAATAGGCATCACAGATACCAATGAACTTGAACAGTATTTTCTCCAAGAAGAATAAATTCAGCTGCATCGCTACCAGTCTCCACTCCACCAATACCAGAAAGAGAATAATGCATGTCGTCAAATTCAAATTTCATCATTTGTGCAATGTTCATCCCTTTTGCAAGTGTAATAGGATGGACAGCCTTACAGGAATAGCCTCCAGGTGAGGAGTAGTTGTACACAATAAGCTGCAAATCTTTAAAAACTTGGTAATTGGTTTACGCCTATTCAGATTTGTAACTTTGATCAAGGTAAACATCGTTTACCCTTCAACACAGGGTTCAAGCCGTAAGGCCGGTATTGAGATTGATTCCCATTACACTCATGATTGTGTTAATAGCAGCGATTCCTTCGCATCCTGATTTTAATGCCACCCTAGCTGGCTATAAAGACATCATTAAATAGAGTGAGTATACGTATGGAAAACATTATAGGTTCAAGTTCTTGCAAATAAATGTCAATAGAGAACTTCTTGGGCAAGAAAGAGAGCATTATATAAAATTATACAGATTTTCAAAAAAAAAGAAAAAAAAAAAAAAAAAAAAAAAAAAAAACATCGATAGCTACTCCATTGATGGTTACGACTCGTGACCATATTCTTCATTAAATGTGTTTATCCAATATTCAACATTGATCCGAATAAGTATTTTCCTTGGAAATAAAACGACTGGTAAGCAGACCTGTGTAATGTCAGTGATGTTAGGAGTCATCTTTGCCTAGACAGGAATGGTGGCTTTTGCATTTACCCAATCGCAAACCTCCTCCAACAAAACACAGTCTTGTCCAACTACAACACCCATCCTACACTATGGCATGCCATGGGGGCATGAGAAATTAACTTCAATCGCATCCTGAAAAATGATAATGATATGAGCAGAGTTAGCTTCACAGATGCAAAGGGCATTTCTTTCCATGAGAATCCTAGACATCATTAGTATCTTTACCAATAACAACAATATCCTAACACAATATTCGATTGATAAAAAGGATAATTTCAGATGAAATGTCATTTATAAGAAAAAATAAATAAAAGCTTACAACTCCAGTTTGCTCAACACGGTCAATAAGTTCCTCCCATGCATGCTTGTCATATTCCTCCATAACTGAAGCAATAACTATCCAATCTGGATACTTTTCCTTCAACTTCTTCAACATGTATTGTTGCTGGATATATATGTATTTTGTGTAAATTTATGTTTGGGTTTTTTCTAATTTGAAAGTTAAAATTTTCTTCTGGAGGTGAGCATAGTAGTAATCGACAATAAATCGCCAAACACACAACGTTAGAAAATCTTATAAGTGAGTTGCATAACTTGTATCCCCACACCTAAAAGTATACCAAATATTTGTTCTACAGGATAAATTACAACATCAAAGGTTTAACAAACACAAATAGAGCAAAAAGAGCCACCTGAAACATATTGGCATCCACAGATGACTTTCTCAAGAGTTAGATTATAGTATACACTCTCGAATTTCCAGAACAATCATTATTGACTGAACAACTTTAGGAACCGCATCAAGTTGATCTCTCAGTAACTGTACTCGAACCTTTGTCAGGATCAGGTTTACTAATCTTAATGGTCTGGGGCTAAAAAAATAGGAATAAATGAGTCAGAACACACTATTCAAGGTATTAATCCTCATTCCATGAATTGGTTCAAAGAGTAGAGTGTACCTCAGCTTGAGAATCACTTTAAACAAGTCTTTGTTTTATGTCCCTTGCAATAGAAAAGAAAACCTGCTCGACATTCAGATTGGTTTTTGCACTTTGCAGAAAACAGGTTTCCTGTGGGTAAATATGTTGACAATGGGTTAGTGGGATGAAATGTGATACTGGTATGAACTTACCGTCTTGAAGAACTTGATGCCATATTCATCAGCAAGCTCTTGACGCCTAGAAGTTGGCACAGCCTATTTAAAAAAATTAATCAAGCCTAATTCAAAAAACTTTTGGGGAATTTGACCTTTTGATCCAAGTTTGGTGTTACCCTCTTGCTCTCATCCATGTCAGCCTTGTTTCCAACTAATATTTTGTTCACATTATCAGATGCGTGATGTTCAATGTTCCGGATACAATTCCTAATGTCTACAAATTCACAAAAAATATGAGATAGTCATGCTTTTTATATTTGAGACAGCTTGTACGTATTAAGGACAGATAAAAGGAAGCTAAATTTTGTTACTGTTAAAAGAAGAGGTTTCGAGGGACTCGTGGGGTTTAGAATCTTATTTGTGGAGGACTCAACGTATAATTCCTTTTTTCGACAACCGGGATGATGTTGCCAAAGGTTTTTCCAAGTCCAAATACTATACAATCAGCTGAAGTTGGCGGAGCTAAGAAGGAGTTTCCCTCAATGGACATTCGAAAATCATGAAGTTTAATGGTTTCCAGAGTTCACGGGTTGAAAAATAAAACGGAACTACTCCCTAGTGACATTAACAACCACACATGTTTGGCGTCGCAGATAAATACACCTACTAGTTCCAGGATATTCACGGCATAGGCCAGCATCACCATAAATAGGGTGATTAAATATGCATTCAGCGTTTTAGTTCTTAGGGAAGGAGGCGGAGAAAGAAGGTTTTGGGGACTCGTGGGGTTTAGAATCTTATTTGTAGGGGACTCACGGTATAATTCCTTTTTTCTCTCCTTATTTCCCGCGAGTTTTTTTTTTTGTCTACTGATTTATCGTGAGTAATTTAGGGTACTTAAAATTTGCTGACATGGACACCTTAAGAGAAAAGGAATATATATTATTATATATATATATATATATATATATATAGCCACATTATAGCCGATGTGCTCCTCTTTCTCTCGGTTTTGCCTCCTTCTATATCTCCCCACTTAGGTTATGTGAGCCCTAGGGTTTTGTTTAGAAGCTTCGGTTGAGCGTTTGCTTCCAATTAGGACTGTCTAATTCGAGCTCCAAGCGGTGTGCGAATTGGGATTGCAATATGTTGTTTTTGCTCATACTAAGAAGAGAGGGTGTGTACCCTTGAGAATATACAAAATAGAGGGCACGCGCCCTCTAACTTTGACTACAAAACTTCAGACTCTTACGGTAGCTTCTCGATATCTTTCATATGCTATTTTCATACTCATATCAAGCATTCTTCCCGTAATCAAACCACGAGGATTTTACAGTCCTTTTAAAAGCTCAAGTCTCAGCCCGTTATTCGTTGCGTTCGTGTTGATTTCTGTAAAACCAATAAAACAGGCTAATAAAAGGAACATATATCAATTAATTGGACAACTTAATATAAATGTGGGCATAAATGTGTAGCAATTATGTGCTTATCAATTACTCTCAAAAATATACTACAATTAGATAATCAAACGACTGTTGATGCCCTTTTGGATGAAACATCGTTAACAATTATTTCTACTTAAGGTTGTTCCTATGTTTATACTACTAGTATCTTCTTTCCTTTTATGTAAGTTCGGGCAATCATTTAATGTATTACCGAGAGCAACATCAAGGAGTACTTCCCAATTAGGTAGTCATTCAATCAATCACCACTTATGGCAAACACAAAGAATACTTCTCCTAGACAGGCACTCCCTGAGCTACCTCTTCTAGGGCAACACAAAGAATACTTCCCTAACTATAAAGAACTACAATACTATAAGAAAAATAAAGAACACTAGTATAATATTAAATTGCAAAACATAAATCTTATTTTACACTTCCATCCCCTAGTGTCGGCAATGGGACTAATAACTGAAAACTTAAATAACTAACTTGATTGAAGAACACCATGAACCAAAAGAATCCCCAAACCCTAAGCACCAGCTTCATCTCCTTCCTTGAAGGAGAATATTAGTCTTCCATGAAGAAGGAAGAACATGAAGAAGAAGAAAAGAAGAATATAAGACTAGGGAGATTAATTTATTAAGACTTGACTAGTCAAAACTGAATCTTTTATTATTAACATCTATTTGCCTTAAGTTCTGGAGACAAGAAGAATGAATGTGAATTGACAATTACAATTGGCACTGAGGTGCTCCTTATATAGGGATGAGCTCTAGAAACATCTACAACATGGGCTTTTGGATCCAATTTCCTATTACATATTGACCTCCTTTCGATTCCGACTTCGTTTCTAAAAACATTAAGAGGTGGAGCTGTATGGTCGGTTCCATGCATCTGGACGCACGGGACAATACAAATCCATGCATCCCAAATGCATGAGTCTGTTTTCATTTTTTGTTCCATCTTTTGCTCCTTCTTTGCGGGCTTTGATCCAAGTAACGAGTCCTTTTGCCTTGGGCTTCCAAATAAGCTTTAAAATAGGTCCAAGTCTTAACTTTTCATAGCTTCAAAACCTTGGGCCTTCTCCCTAATTGTCTATTAGCTCCCATCTGATCTTTAATGCTCCAAATTGCTCCTTTTTGCCCCTTTAACTCTAATATTTTGCAAAACTCTTTTTTTCACCCATAACTTACAAGTATGATTAGTCCATTAAAAGGGCCAAACAAGAAGTATAATTGAGGGTTAAAATACATTTTTTGAGCACTTACCATCAACCTCAATGCCTTTACTAGAAACGATATGACCAATAACTATACCTGGTTGAACCATAAAATGACACTTCTCCCAATTCAACACAAGATTCTTCTCCTTGCACCTAATTAACACGTACTAATTCCAAATGGTACAAACCCACATAAAAAGAATCACCGAATACGGAAAAGTCATCCATAAACGCCTCAAGAAACCTCTCTACCATATCAGAAAAAATGTTAAGCATGTATCTCTGGAAGGTACCAAGTGCATTACATAACCCAAATAGCATATAACGGTAGGCAAAAGTTCCAAAAGCGCAAGTAAAAGTAGTCTTTTCTTGATCCTCCGGTGTAATGCATATTTGGTAATAACTAAAATAACCATTGAGAAAACAATAGTACTTATGACCGGCTAACCGTTCAAGCATCTAGTCAATAAAAAGAAGAGGAAAGTGATCTTTCCTAGTGGCTAAATTCAACTTACGATAGTCAATGCAAAAATGCCACCCGGTAGTCATTTGGGCAGGAACTAACTAGCCATCACATTCTTAACTACCGTAATACCAGACTTCTTAGGGACAACCTGAACAGGACTTACCCATGAACCATCGGAGATGGGATAAATGATACCTGCATCCAACAACTTGAGCACCTCGGCTCGCACTACCTCTCTCGTATTAGGATTAAGTCATCTTTGAAACTCACGGGTTGGTTTAGCATCCTTCTCAAGATGAATATGATGCATACAATCAGTGGGACTTATCCCATTAGTATTAGCAATAGTCTACCCTAAGGCAGCCTTATGCTCTCTAAGGACTCTAATCAATTTACCCTCCTGTTCACTATTGAGATTAGAAGTAATAACAACATGTAACGTATCATCAAGTCCCAGAAAGACATACTTAAGAGTATCAGGTAATGGTTTCAATGCAAACTTAGGAGGACTCGCTATGGAAGGAACTGGTTTATACTTATTAGAAGGAGAAAGATGTTCTACCTTGGTTTTCCACTTAACAGTGTCTAAGATTGGGGCAGCATCAAGCAAAGCATTAACTTCACATATCGAACTATCCCCATCATAATTACCCGCCAAAATGAGTTAAACAAGACTCAAGAGGATCATCAAAATAATAAGTCTCTAAGAAAGTTTCATGGACCGCACTGTTAATAAGATTAACATGACATATATCATCAGGCTCAGGAGGTTGTTGACCCACATTAAACACATTAAGTTTTGTTGTCATATTACCAAAAGAAGGCTTCAACACTCCATTACGACAGTTATTAATGATAGCATTAGCTGTAGCAAAAAATGGACAACCTAAGATGATAGGAATATGGTGTTTTGGGTTTTGAACAGGTTGTGTATCTAGAACAATAAAGTTAACAGGGAAATAAAATTTATCAACCTGAATGAAAACATCCTCGATAACACCACGTGGAATCCTCACAGACCTATCCACCAGTTGAAGAGCAATTGGTGTAGGTTTCAACTTACCAAGACCAAGATGTAAATAAACTGAATAAGGCAACAAATTAACACTAGCCCCCAAATCAAGTAATGCCTTCTCAATCGTATGATCACCAATAGTACAAGAAATAGTAGGGCATCCTGGATGTCTAAACTTAGGCGGGGTTCGGTTTTGGATAATTGAACTTACTTGCTCGGTAAGAAAAGTTCTCTTGTGCATATTCAACTTACATTTCTATGTACACATATTTTAAAGAAACTTGGCATAGGAAGGAACTTGTTTTATAGCATCAATTAATGGGATATTAATTTGAACGTGTTTAAACATCTTCATTATCTCATTAAAATTATTTCCTTTTTTAGCCAGAATCAAACGTTGAGGAAAATGAGCTTTAGGTATATAAGATGGGGCAGGACTAGTCTCCACAGAAGTAGGAGGCTCTAAGCTCTTCCTAGAAGTATCACGACTATCAGAACCACGCACATCACTATCCTCGTGCTAATTCTCTATAGGATCATATCTGACCTCAACATCCCTAGGTATCTCCTCCCTATTGTCAACATGTTTACCACTCCTAAAAACAGTAATAGACTTGACTTGCTTATGGTGGTGCTCTTGGCTCAAGTTAGAGCCTATTTCATACTGAGCTTTTGGATTAGCGACTGGCTGACTAGGAAATCTACCCTTCTCTCTCTCACTTAAGGCATTTGCAAGTTGACCCATTTGAATTTCCAAATTGGCAATAGATTGCGAGTTTGACTGCAAATTTTGTTGGGTATCTTTTTGAAATTGTTAGGAACTCTGTATGAAAAGACTAAGGGTATCCTCAAGAGATGGTTTTTTAAGTGGTGGTGGTTGTTGGTATTGATGAAACTGGTGAGTTGGGACTTGAGAATATGGCTGGGGAGTGGGGTTCGCAGGTTGTACCCCTAGATCAATTTGATGCGGTCCATTCCTCCATGAGAAGTTGGGATGATTCCTCCATCCAGAGTTATAGGTATTATAAAATGGGTTGTTCCCTAGCTTTTGGTATGTATTGAAAACATTGGCTTGTCTAATTACGCCTGGGCAATTATCAATTACGTAATCAAGACTATCACACAAAAGAAAACCAGGAGTCTCAATGTTATTAACTGGATAATTAATCTCATTTTCTAGCTCGAGAGCCTCAACTCTCTTAACTAAGGCATCTATTTTAGCATTCGTGTCGAAATCCTTATCAACGTGAAACATAACATTCTTAGTAGTACTACTAGCGACTTTCTTAGGTTCACTGCTAGTTTCCCACTGCTGGACTTTTTTAGCAACTTCTTCTAAAAACGTCCACGCTTCTTCTACATTCTTATCACAGAAGTCCCCCATTACTCATGGTCTCAATCATAGCCTTATAGCTAAAATCAAGACCCTCATAAAGAAATTGGACTTACCTACCTTTCTCAAGGCCATGGTTAGGACACTACAAGAGCATGTCCTTGAACCTCTCCATACACTTCCACAACAACTCTCTATCATTTTGGCAAAAAAATGAAATTACCTTTCTAATTAAAAGCAGTTACCTTATGATTAGGAAAAAAATTCTTTAAGAACACAACACACAATTTTTCCCAGGTAGCTATCGAATTAGATGGAAGAGTGTGAAACCAACTCTTCGCTTTCTCCTTAGGGGAAAAGGAACAACTTCAGTTTTATAGCAACTACTGAAGTTTAATTGATAGTCCCACAAATATCTTCAAATTCCCTTACGTGAAGATACGGATCGTCCTCATCTGTTCCCCTAAACTTAGAAAGTAGCCCAAACAAATTGGGCTTCAATTCAAAATGATTATCATTGGTCGTTGGGGGAACGATGCAAGATGGTCGAGTTGTCCTAGTAGGATAAATGAACTTCTTAATGGATCTAGGTACTTGGGCAACTACATCATTATTATTTACATCCATGTCGGCAAAAATTGGTGTATTGCCAACAAAGGTTATAGGTATATCTAACTCGATGACACTTCTAACTCTCCTATGGAGTGTCCATTCAATCTCAGGATCAAACGGTGAAATTGTTGTGTTGTCGAACCGAATTGCAACTATAAACTACTTATAATTCCTATGAATCTATTGAATCAAACAACACACACAAGACAAGCAAGGTAAATCTTACGAGTCAGAAGTGTACCTCCCTGTTTTTTGGTGTCCTGCAGCACTGGAACACAATACGAGCAAAGTTCTGGATCCTACAAAGCAACTGGATGTAGCCTGCAAAAGATAAGATGAATCAGTACTACTTAAAGGGTGTGCGTCCTCATGAAACAAAGGAATATAGGGTGTGCCCTTATGTTGGAATTCAAGAAAATATGAGAAGGGGCGTGCGCCCTCTATTCATCATAGTTAGACTTGAAATTTTCCAAACAACTTCCCACAGTCGCCAGGAACTTGTTTTTGTGGTCGTATGCAGAAACTTTGAAGCAAACACTTAACTATTAACTATGATTACAAAAAAACAAAACAGGAAATCACGAATTACGTAAATTAATACCCTAGGACTCAATTGCACCACTACAATCCCCAACAGCGGCGCCAAAAACTTTATAAGAATTTAACAAACCTAAATAAATAGACTAATTATAGTACTCGCAAGCGCACAAGGTCTATTGTAGTAGACAAGCGAGAACGAGGACGATCCCATATGGATTGCTTCTTAGACAATTGAGTATTAGAATATCTCCTAACCTAATTTGAATAATGGTTTGTTTTATAAAGATTTGATTTGTAATTAACTAAAGCTATTTAATTAAACTATGAAAGCAATAAAACTCAAGTTTATACTATCAATGGTGAAAAACTAAGACTTTTCAATTCACCCTCGACTGTTGTAGGTTTCCATAGCTTAATTAATTTAAAATTCTTTTTTTTAATACGAGTAGCATGAGGGAATAGTAACCCTTGCTTACTCGATGATGTGATCGTGAACTTCCTAATTATTCTAACAAATAGATTTGATTGAATTTCAACACACTAACATATAAATCCCTAGCAAAAGTTGTCTGTTTAAAGTACAACTTCTCACATATTCAATTAAACAATAAAGATAGTGTTTTGATAAACCTAATCTAACAATTGAGTAGTCAAGCCATGAATTTGAATACGCAAGATATAATCAATGAAAGTGGTTCTACTAAAATCAGTGAATTCAAACAAATATTATGATGTAAACTTAATTAGAGAACATTAAACTAACTAAACAAACACAACCTACGCAAGCGGCAAGTCTACGGATTCATCTAAGCCCTAGCTTGAAGTTTAGCTAGATATGATACTAGAAACAATAGAATTTAGCTAAACTGATGTTGCTGTGTTGGTCTTCTTCTTCTCCACTTAGTGTTGTTCCAGTGGTTGTCGATTCCAGTCAATAACTCCAATCCCGATGTGCTCCTCTTTCTCTCGGTTTTGCCTCCTTCTATATCTCCTCACTTAGGTTACGTGATCCCTAGGGTTTTGTTTGGAAGCTTCGGTCGAGTGTTTGCTTCCAATTAGGACTGTCTAATTCGAGCTCCAAGCGGTGTGCGAATTGGGATTGCAATATGTTGTTTTTGCTCATACTAAGAAGAGGGGGCGTGTGCCCTTGAGAATATACGAAATAGAGGGCATGCGCCCTCTAACTTTGACTGCAAAACTTCAGACTCTTACAGTAGCTTCACGATATCTTTCATATGCTATTTCCAGACTCATATCGAGCATTCTTCCCATAATCAAACCACGAGGATTTTACAGTCCTTTTAAAAGCTCAGGTCTCAGCTCGTTATTCGTTGCGTTCATGTTGATTTTTGTAAAACCAATAAAACAGACTAATAAAAGGAACATATATCAATTAATTGGACAACTTAATATAAATGTGGGCATAAATGTGTAGCAATTATGTGCTTATCAATTACTCTCACAAATATACTACAATTAGGCAATCAAGCGACTGTTGATGCCCTCTTGGATGAAACATCGTTAACAATTATTTCTACTTAAGGTTGTTCCTATGTTTATGCTACTAGTATCTTCTTTCCTTTTATGTAAGTTGGGGCAATCATTCAATGTATTACCGAGAGCAACATCAATGAGTACTTCCCAATTAGGTAGTCATTCAATCAATCACCACTTATGGCAAATACAAAGAATACTTCTCCTGGACAGGCACTCCTTATTTCCCTAACTATAAAGAACTACATTACTATAAGAAAAATAAATAACACTAGTATAATATTAAATTGCAAAACATAAATCTTATTCTACACTTCCATCCCCTAGTGTCGGCAATGAGACTAATAACTGAAAACATAAATAACTAACTTGATTGAAGAACACCATGAACCAAAAGAATCACCGAACCCTAAGCACCAGCTTCATCTCCTCTCTTGAAGGAGAATATTAGTCTTCCATGAAGAAGGAAGAACATGAAGAAGAAGAAAAGAAGAACATAAGACTAAGGAGAATATATTAAGACTTGACTAGTCAAAACTAAATCTTTTATTATTAACATCTATTTGTCTTAAGTTCTGGAGACAAGAAGAATGAATGTGAATTGACAATTACAATTGGCACTGAGGTGTTCCTTATATAGGGATGAGCTCTAGAAACATCTACAACATGGGCTTTTGGATCCAATTTCCTATTACATATTGACCTCCTTCCGATTCCTTTTTTCCTTTTTTGCTTTTGGACCTGTTTTTCCTTTTTTGCTTTCTTTATGGGCTTTGGTCCATGTAACGGGTCCATTTGCCTTAAGCTTCCAAATAAGTTTGAAAACAGGTCCAAGTCCTATCTTTTCATAGCTTTAGAACCTTAGACCTTCTCCATAATTATCCATGAGCTCCCATGTGATCTTTAATGCTCCAAATTGCTCATTTTTGGCCCTTTAACACTAATATTTTGCAAAACTCTCTTTTTTACTTGTAAAGTCATAAAACATAACATACAAGCATGATTAGTCCACTAAAAGGCCGGGCCAAACAGGAAGTATAATTGAGGGTTAAAATACACTTTTTGAGCATTTATCATCCATCATAACACAATATACTGATGAAACATGACAATGAATATACATTGTCCTCGTACCAATAACTAGAAGACAATAGTTCATGATGCAATGTAATTACCAAAACCGACTACGACAATAACTAATGCAGGAGTGTCCATGATACAATATATCGATGACAAACGATAATGAAAATAACTTCTCCTACCTACCAATAACTGCAAGAAGATATCTCATGATACAATGTAATGACCAAACTCGACAATGAAAATAACTAAAGTAGCACTGTCCATGACACAATATAATGAGGAAAAACGACAGTAAAAATACCTTATCCACTAACCAATAACTACAAGACGATGGCGCCTGATACAATTTAATTAATAACCAAAACCAATAATGAAAAGAACTAATGCACAAGTGCCAATGATACAATAACGTGGTGAGAAACGACAACAAAAATACCTTATCTAGCTACCAATAAATGCAAGATGATGGATCGTGATACAATATAATGACCAAACTCGATAATGAAAATAACTAAAGTAGAACTGTCGACACAATATAATGAGGAAAAACAAATGTAAATGATCTTCTTCAGCTCTCCTTACGGAGGGAGGAATTCTTGTGGGAATGTCAAACTTAGAAAGGAGGTCACAGAAAAAAAAAAAACGAAAAAGTCTAACTGCAGAAACCGCATCTCAAATGCCCATTGCGCATGCAACTGAATCGAAAGTAAACCACATATAATGATTTTCTTTTCAGCATATCACCATTATTAAACCTCGAATAAAGGCTCTTGCAGAGCATTTGTATGTGTTTCAGACTTTATTTACTCTCAGGCTTACAATCCCTATTGATCAATGACATGCCCCGTGCATACTCATCACAAGTTGCACACAATTTGAAGTTGTATGTCCATTTTCAATCTCAGCAAATCCAACTCCAAAATCTCCACACAGTCACGTGTCATTTCTAAAACATACTTCACCAAGAACTTAACATTGAATCCCCAATACGTAAGCATTTCTAAGTCACTCATAATATTAAAAAAATCTCCACTCACAGCCATCATCATATCCAAAGTGAGTTTGTATAAGCGGGTCAGTGCCACAATGAATATTTCCCACATGTGGGCTTGTGTGTCTAAATCCACACAGTTAGGTGAATGCAGATGATAACATAAGGACAACCTAAATCCATGACTATTCACGATTCCAACAATCTCTTCAGAACTCTCACCCACAAGCCAGTACTCATCAAATGTCTGCCTATCTTAACATGCCATCTCCATATTCTGTTTTGACCTAACTCTACCTTCCTTCATCCTATAAGATTCAAGGCTATTCTCATATTCCATATCCACGATAGCCATTACAATATCTAACCACAAGCAATAATATAACATAATTAGAACTACAATTACAACACACTAAAGGTCATTCTCAAATTCCAAATCCACGAAATCTATTACAATATCTAACCATAACCCCCCAAACCCTCTTCATTCTACAGAAGAACAATAAATAGGCTAAAAGATACAAAAAATGACGAGCTACAAAAATACTAAAGACCAACTTCTCTCCACTAAATACCAATAACTGTGGGTCTTGCTGCAGTGGGAAGGAAAAAAGGGCGGGATAAATGAGAGGGAAAATAGGGCAGGAATGGGGTTGGCCTTGACTTGACATGATTGGGAATTAGAATTCCACTATAGTCCTTTCAGAACAGAGAGGAGTGGAGGAGATAGAGATCTATAGTGGATTTAGTAGATACAAACTGAGAGAAAGGACAATTTTGTACTTGCACTGGAATAGTAAAAGTCAGCGAAAACAACTTTTACACTGTGCACGTCCTAAAAGAGATTTAAATCTTCTGACCCAAGTCAACTGGTGGTTTCGGTAGAAATAAAAAGTCAACATCCATTTATTTAATTTTTCATTAAATTTTTGTCATATACTCTATCCATCCCACTCACCCACCCAAAAAAAAAAGTACTAATAATAATTAGTAGTAGTACCCCCGGGGGGAGAATCCTGGATCCGCCTCTGTGTGTAGTGTTCACAGGACTTAATTGCCAATTCCAAAACATGGTAGTGGCATGCATGTGCCAATTTCGTGACTGATGTATACTTCGAGCAATTCCTACATTAAATCCTAACCTTTTTTATAACCGGGGTGTCACACCAACTTTCCCACAAAAAAATAGTAGTAACAATTAGTGGTAGAACCCCCCCTCCCCCATGCGGAGAATCCTAGATCCGCCTCTGTGTGTAGTGTTCGCAACACTTAACTGCCACTTCCAAGCCTAGTAGTGGCATGTGACGACAGTTTCCTGACTGATGTATACTTTCAACAATTCCTACAATAAATCCTAATTTTTTTCATAACTAGGGTGTTACGTCTATTCACTGAACAACTATGAGAAGTTGTCTTTCATTGAAAGGTGGTGCTACGACATTGTAGGGCTTTAGTTATTAGGATTAAATTTTCAACTGAGTTTTTTGAAGTTAAGGTGCATTCCTACAACTTGCTTAAACACCGAGTTATGTGTCACAACTTGAGTAATATTTGGAGAGCTAGTAGAGCACCTAAGCTAAAAAAAAAAAAAAGTGTAATTGGTTGCCTCCAACCCAACGACAGTTTAAGCTAAACTTAGATGGTGTATCGAGGAGAATATTTAAATTGTTGGTTATGGTATATATGAGTTAGAGTCTTAGAGATTACATTGGTAATTTTGTATTGATTATCCAAACTACAATCAACTGAAGAGATAGTAAATATCGTTCAAAGAAGATGACCTTTCTAATAATAACCTATTACATATACCTACCTAAAACAACTCAAACCACTTACAGGTATTTCGAATAAAGTTTCAATCCATCACTCCAAAACATAATGATTAAGCACGATCGATAATAGTCATAAAACAATTCATGTATTGTCCAATATAATTTCTACCATATTCAATTTTTTAAGTATCTATACACTCATTTGTTCAAACTTTTCCATATGTTCATTCTACTTATATTTTACTTAGGTAGTTAATTGTGCCTTCCACAATCGAATTCTATTATATTATCAAAGTTTCAAATAACATATGAATTGAATAAAAAGCAAAATAAAACAAACAAATTAATTCTGAAATTTCACATTGGCCACTAAATAAGATGAAATCAACTAACCTGAAGAAACACACTAACTACACAATAGTTCTTCGAATCATCCTATGCTTCCCCTAGATTTCTCATTTTCTCTCTCCTCTCCAAATCAACATCACCACCAATATTACCATTTGAAGATGAAGAATAATAATTTTCAACTAGTAACCACTCCAATTACTACAAGTTGATTATGAGAAATCTCTATTTAATCACCATGTTTTTCGCTTTTTCAGGTGCATGAGAGAGAGAGAGACAGAGAGAGGGAGATGAAACTGGTGGAGTCATGCAATAAAATATCTAATACAATATTTTTAAAGAAAATGATATACCCTTTTTACCCTTTTTGTAAACTTATTCTACCTGTTGCATTTTGTAGAATCAATGGACAAGAATCTTGTGTATCGGTTCATCTCGCGTATTGTAGATTTAGCTTTAGCTTAAATCATCGTATCTATAAACATTATAAACATTCCTCCCCTAAAATTGCACTAACCTCAATTAATTTAAGTTGTCATGACTCTGATACCAAAATGACCATCGGAAGACCTACCTCCGCCTGAGAATAAATCATCCATCCGTAGAAAAAAAAATAGTAAAACCATATCAAAATATCAAGGTGTTGTGGAATGCTAAGATGTTTACAATGACATCCACACACAACAACAATTGATATCTTTAAACTAAATATGAAAACATACATTTATATGAAGGTCTCAAATGAACTTAGACGAGTTTTGGAATTGAGAAAAAATGATAAAGTATACATTCTACATAAAGTATCTATCACGACATATTCAAAAACTGGGTAGTGAAGCATATCTGATTTGCCAGCCACTTTTGATAATTAAAATAGCCAATATGTTATTAACTTAGAACTGTAAATTATATTTCTACATGTCTATTTTCATCAAGTTTGGATTCACAACAAAATAACAAGTATAGAATTTTACGCACTTTATACATCACAACCTGTCCAGATAGTGTGCACCGACCATTGTCAGTGTTTGAAGCCAATTTTCATAATTTTAACCACAAGTGTGGCCTAAAGTCAAAACATGAAGTTTATAAGTATGTAAGTCTACTTTTCACAGGATTTGGATTCAATACAAAAAGATATATATTCGATTTTATAAGAATTTATTATTGTAGACTATACAGATTTAGCCCAAGTTTCTGCATCATATTTTAAACTCAATTTCAGTACTTTAAGCAACCAGCTAGGACATTTTGTAAAACACAAACATTGTAGGTATGTGTGTTAGGAGTACGTAGGCTTTGGATTCATAAAAAACCAGTCAATTTTGAATTTTATAAAGTACCTATCCACATCTTTAAACAGACAATGAGTTTAATCTCCCTAGTACTTAAATGGTTGCACAAAAAACCCTCGGAAGCGAACAAATACATAAAACCTCCCTATTATTTAAAACATAACATCAAATCCAAAACAGACCAAAATACCCCTGTGAAAATCGGGCTGACGTCATTAATCTTTACTTATAATTTCGGGTTAAAGACAAATCGGGCTGACGTCATCTTATGTAAATTTGTATTTATATATGACAATATAAAATTACACAGTCTTCTTAACCTATTTAAATTTAAATTTTCATATGAAATTTTTTTTCATAGGAAAATTTAAATTTATATTCTGTCAGGTGTCGTCGGAAAATTTTCAATCCCAAAAGTTACTATATAAATTTAAGTTTTCATAGCTCCAATGACTATATAAATATAGTTTTACATATATATGACTGTAAAAATACATTTACATATATTCTATCAGGTGTCGGGAAATTTTCAATCCCAAAAGTTACTCTGTAAAATTTAAATTTCTACATGAAAATCAGAAGTCGAGCATGTTCAGATTTTAAAGTTGGTACGATGTCAATGGCTAGTTCATTCCTGGAATTGAAAGTCTTTTCATTTTTTCAATAGTAATTATCCATCTTGAACAAAAAGAACTCCTACATCTTATGCGGATTAAAATTTTCATAAGTTAATCTTCTGTGTAATTAAAATTTTTATATATATAAATACAAATTTGCATAACTTAAACAACTATGCAAATATAAAATTTCATAGGTTATCTAAGTAGTTTTTACCGACACGTTTAGTTTCAAAAACTAATATATAAAACTATATTTCCGTACGTTTTTTCATCAGGTTTGTTTTGTTCACAATTTTACTATGCAAACTTAAATTTTTATATGTAAATTTCAATTTTCTTATATCAAACTACTATGTAAATTCAACTTTTCATATATCAAACTACTCTGTAAAATTAAATTTTCATATGTCAAACTACTATGTAAATTTGAAATTTCAACATGAAAATCAGAAGTCGAGCTTGTTCAGATTTTAAAGTTGGTACGGTGCCAATGGCTAGTTCATTCGTATCCACTAATGAACAAATTGAATATGACAGTAATAGGCTAATGGCCTCTTCCAATCACGATGTCTTTTATCCATCAAGGCATCAGCCATTCTCTCTAAAAGAAATTAATGAGAAGAGTATAAGTAGCTAGTTTGTACATCTTTATGATTCCTTCACCAATATAACCAAAAACCACAATGTTATACACATGTGGTATCAAAGAAACGACGAATAGAGAAATGTATAGACAAATGATTGTGGTTCATGCAATTATATTCCTCATGGACATTTCCACAAATATACTACAAGCAATAAGCAGAGTCAACTTCTCCCCCCACTCAATTTTGTACCTATAAAATGGTTACCTATATAGCCACTTTTTATCACAATGAAATCGGTGTTCTTCTTTAGTGTAAGGATAAAGAATCTTCACTACTTATCTGCTTTATTGGAAAATGTAGTTCTTCTTCAGTGTAAAGATCACCAGTTGATTTAAATGCTTGATTTAATGAAAAGGATAGAATGGGAAACATAAAATTTTGGGGGATAAAAATTAGACCGCAAATTGCTCATAATCTGCAAAACAGTGAGGTTAATTGGCAATGTGTAAATAATAGGGAGATTATATTGGTACGTTCGTGATGGAGGAGTTTACATATAATCGGATTTGATTGAGGGGATTGAGGCCCATTTCTTGCATCTTTAAAACACAAATGAAACCACTTATGGACCGGAAAATGATTGGAAAACAATTGCTATACTCACCTAATTAATCTCAAACAACCAAAGTCTATGTTTTAATTACCACAAAATTTCTATGTTTTATTCTCACAAATTCCTTTCTTTTCTTTTTATTTTCCTAATTTTTTTATGGACGAAAATGGATAAATATGAGAGTTTGAGAATGTTTTAGAAAGCTTTAGAAACTCTCTAGAAGGTCTTAGAATTTTTTAAAGAAAGTTTTAGATTTTGGGCCCAAATTACTATTTCCGGACCAAAACCAAAATTGGGCAAAAACATATGGGCTTTTCCGTGGGATTTATGAAAACTCACATTTAATCTATCCGGCCTCAAAAGTCAAAATGATATGAATAAACCCTGTTTCCAAAATAAATGTTTGGTATCCTTTTGTTAAAAAAAATACATATGATAAATACAAACAATACGAAATTTATACAATAAAAAAGTAACATAGTCATAAACCTAAATAAAGTAAATAAAATATATTAAAAATGTAAAGAAAATCCGGGCTTTGCACCTCTCTTTGCACATTTGTCTGCCCCAGAGTTCAATTCTCGCCAAGATGAAGAGATGAGGAGTCAGTCTGCCTTGTCGTTATACTTGTTCCAGATTAGAATTAGATCCTGCTTTCCAATTTTTGACGTCCCAACCCGGTAACCCGAATTAAAGTCGGGCTTTTACTTTCCAAGCTCGCCAGAATTCAGGTTTTAAGCCGTTGCGCTTCAGTTTACCCGACCCTAAGTTAACACCCATAACAAAAGCGATTACAATTAAGGACGGGCTTTTTTTTAATTGTGTTCATAAAGCCCATGTAGTGGGGGGATTGGACGTGGCAAAAAACTTTTCGTTCTCAGATACCTGATATATATATATATATTATAGTAACTAACACTCCTTTCCGTTCCTTCTCCTTTGCTTTTGCTCTTCTTTAGCTTCTCCCAGACCCGTAGCAGAGCATCTCTCTTTCTCTCTCTCTCTCTCTCTCTCTTATAAAACAACCCTTTCTCTTCTAAACTGAAACCCAAACTCTTTCTCTCTTACAAAACAAAACTCATTTCATCACTTCCGATCAGATCATTTGCGTGTGGAATTTGAAGCTTCAATTATTTCATATCATTTCTGAATGGTTGGTTAATTAAATAATATGAAATTAAAAAGAAGGAGGGTTTTGGAAGTGGTATGCTAATTCTCCACTACTATTGATCAATACATCTACCTTTCTTTTGTTCTATTTCTCAAAAGAATTACATGCTGTAAATTTTGGAACTTTACTTGCCATTGTTTAAATTACTTAAAAATTTATGTATCTTTTTCATTTATTGGGAGTTTATGCTTTATCCAATCAGTCCAGTTTAGCTTTTTTGGTTCGTTTTAAGTGCCAATATATTATTCTTCTTTATCCTTTAGTGGATGGCTTTTTAGTTAGTATGTATTGTAAGCTTTGTATTGCAATTGCTATCCATGTTGCTAAAGATCATATTTTTAACCTTTGTGCTGCCACTGTTATCTAATGTGTATGATCCGATATTGTTGATTCTTATTTTTAGAGGATAGTTAGTATAGAATTGGTATAACTTTAAAGTATTCAATTTCACTTTGAGTTCTCTCCATTTTCTTTACTTAACTTATTTTGAAGTTTTAAGTATCAATTGTTGACATACATATACTTTTCTTTTGCTTCAGCCTCCAAAAATCAAATCTTTTGTCGATGGTGTTACCAGTGTCCCACTGGAAAATATACAAGAACCCCTAAAAAACTTTGTCTGGGATTTTGATAAGGTGGGTTTTATGATTTAACCTTTACCGTATTTTTTTTCTTCTGTTCACTGTTAGTATATACTTTTATTGATGCTGATGTTACATTTCTTTTCATTTTTAATTTCTGCCCAGGGAGATTTTCACCACTGGGTTGATCTTTTCAATCACTTTGATTCTTTCTTTGAGAAGTACATAAAGTCGAGGAAGGATTTGCAAGTTGAGGATAACTTTTTGGAGGCTGATCCTCCCTTCCCAAGAGATGCGGTTCTCCAAATTCTACGTGTTATTAGGATCATCTTGGATAATTGTACAAACAAACACCTCTATAATTCTTACGAGGTAAGTTTATTTTTAAATGATAGTGTCTGTCTTCTATATGTTTTATGCCTTCATGTACTGTTATTGTTATTCTGTTTCCTTTTTTTTTTCAATAGGTAAAAAATAATATATATATTTTTTTTAAGTGGCATAAACACCTCGGCTAATAATGAGACCTTGAGTCTACACCCAAGACCTTATTAGAAACAACCCAAAAGCAAATACGAAACAGACAGACTGGCGGAAGGACAAAAAAGCTAAGGAAAATGAGGGGAACAAAAAAAAGAAAAAAAAAAGCAAACGATGATTTCCACCTTGCCAGCACCACCATCATCCAGAGGTCCACCTCCCAACCCCTTCCATCTTCGTCTCCACCTTGCCAATACACGGCTAAGCCCCTTGTTATTGTTGTGTATCTTAATGCGATGTTTTTATTTTTCACCACTAATTTTTCTTCTTTTTTCATAATTGCCCTTTCTTATGTGGTTCTTTGGGCAATGCAGCATCATCTTTCGTTTCTGCTTGCTTCTACTGATGCAGATGTGGTCGAGGCAAGCCTTCAGACTTTGGCTGCATTCTTAAAGAAAACAACAGGGAAATGTTCTATAAGAGCCACTTCTTTGAATTCGAAGCTTTTTGCCTTTTCTCAAGGTTGGGGAGGAAAGGAAGAAGGTCTCGGATTGATTGCATGCTCCATAGAGAATGGGTGTGATTCAGTTGCATATGAGTTAGGCTGCACCCTCCATTTTGAGTTTTATGCAAATGATTTAGCAGAAGAGGTAAATACTACAAACCAGATGACCCACGGCTTACAGGTAATTCATTTGCCTAGAATCAGTGCTCATGAAGGGAGTGATCTTGAGCTTCTGAATAAACTAGTGACAGAGTATAAAGTACCACCTACCTTGAGGTTTTCGCTTTTAACCAGATTGCGGTTTGCAAGAGCTTTTGGGTATTTAGCTTCCCGCCAGCAGTATATATGCATTCGTCTATATGCGTTTTTAGTACTTGTTCAAGCGAGCAATGATGCAGAAGACTTGGCTGTTTTTTTCAATAACGAGCCCGAGTTTATCAATGAGCTGGTGTCTTTGTTAAGTTATGAAGATATGGTTCCCGAAAAGATCCGAATTCTGTCTACTCTAGCATTGGTTTCCCTTTGCCAAGATAGATCACGCCAGGCAGCAGTGTTGACTGCTATCACATCCGGTGGGCACCGTGGCATTCTACCAAGTTTCATGCAGAAGACTATCGATTCCATCACTGGTGATTACTCAAAATGTTCTGTTGTTTTTGCTGAGGCTCTCCTGTCGCTAGTCACTGTTTTGGTTTCATCCTCTTCTGGTTGCTCAGTATTGCGTGAAGCAGGATTAATACCTACTCTTCTTCCTCTTCTTAAAGACCTGGAACCCCAACATTTACATTTGGTTGGTACTGCAGTTCATGTTCTTGAGGCATTTATGGATTATAGCAACCCAGCAGCTGCACTGTTCAGAGACTTGGGGGGGTTAGACGACACTATTGCTCGTCTCAAGACAGAAGTTTGTTATATTGAAAGTGGCTCCAGTAAACAGGGTGAAGACTCTCATAGTTTTGGTAAGGGAAAACAAGTTGTCGATGTTGAGGCTGGCGAGCTGGATAACAGGCAGCCTATTTATTCTGATGGATTGGTTGCATACCACCGGCGGTTACTAATGAAAGCTTTGTTACGTGCTATATCACTTGGAACTTATGCCCCTGGGAGCTCGGCTCGCTTATACGGTTCAGCGGAAAGTTTATTGCCTCATTGCCTTTGTATCATCTTCAGAAGAGCAAAAGATTTTGGTGGTGGGGTATTCTCACTTGCAGCAACTGTCATGAGTGATCTCATTCATAAAGATCCTACTTGTTTTCCTGTCTTAGATGCTGCTGATTTGCCATCTGCTTTCCTGGAGGCTGTAATGGGTGGTGTTATTTGCTCTGCTGAAGCTGTTGCATGCATACCACAGTGCTTGGATGCATTGTGCTTGAATAACAAAGGCCTGCAAGCCGTTAAGGATTGCAATGCTTTGAGGTCCTTTGTAAGAATATTTACTTCCAGGACGTATGTACGGGCTCTTTCTGGGGATGCTCCAGGATCATTGTCTACAGGATTGGATGAACTAATGCGTCATGCTTCTTCATTGCGTGGTCCTGGAGTGGATATGTTAATGGAGATATTGTTTACCATTTCAAAGATTGGTCATGGGGTTGAAGCTCCTTCCTTGGCCACCGAATCAATAGGTTGTTCAGCCCCTGTTCCAATGGAAACTGATGCAGAAGAAAGTATTCTGGTTTCAACTGATGATGGGGAATTTTCAAAGATGGAAACTTCAGAACAAATAACTGAGGCATCTCCTGATGGTTCTTTAGCAAATATTGAGTCTTTCCTTCCTGAATGCATAAATAATGCAGCCCGTCTTCTTGAAACGATTCTTCAGAATGCTGACACATGCCGTATATTTATTGATAAGAAAGGGATTGAAGCTGTTCTGCAGTTGTTCACCTTGCCACTAATGCCGCTTACATTTTCAGTTGGGCAGAGTATATCTGTTGCTTTCAGGAACTTTTCGCCTCAACATTCTGCTACTCTAGCTCGAACACTATGCACATTTTTGAGGGAACGTCTGAAGGCAACAAATGAAACTTTAATTTTGGTGAGTGGGATTCATCTAGCTGAGCTTGATTCTGGAAAGCAAATGGAGGTCATCAGAATTCTTTCCTGTCTTGAAGGTCTCCTGTCTCTGTCCAACTTTGTGTTGAAAGGTTCTAGCAGTATGGTATCTGAATTGGGGTCCACAGATGCTGATGTGTTGAAGGATTTTGGCATTGCTTACAAGGAAATAATATGGCAAATATCTTTAGCCAGTGATTCCAAGGTGGAAGAGAAGATGGAAGATAGAGAAGTTGTAACAAAGAATGCTACTTTATCTGTCATTTCTGGAAATGGTGATGATGCAAACGTTGTACCAATGGTAAGATACATGAATCCAGTCTCAACACGTAACAATTCCCAATCCGAATGGAGTGCGGAGGAGGAAATCTTATCGGTATTTCGGTCGGTTCGTTCTGGTGAAGTTGCAAACCGTCATGGCAGACATGGGTTGACACGGACACGGGGTGGAAGGACTGGTCGACAAATAGAGGCTTTCAGCATTGATGCAGAAAGTTCAGTGAATGTTCTTGATTATGCTTCTGTCCAAGACACCAAAAATAAAAGTCCTGATGTTATTATCATGGAAAGTCTAAGTAAGGTTGCTTTTGCAATGCGCTCTTTCTCTGTGACTCTTGTTAAGGGATTTAGCAGTCCAAACCGTCGCAGGATTGACTCTGGTTCATTAAGTTCTGCATCTAAGAGCCTTGCTACAGCCCTGTCTAAAATCTTTCATGATGCTCTAAGCTTCTCTGGACATTCTTCATCTGCTTCCCTAGAAATATCACTGTCAGTGAAATGTAGATATCTTGGGAAGGTTGTGGATGACATGGTGGCCATTATTTTTGATAGCAGACGACGTACATGTAACACGATTCTGGTGAATAATTTCTACGTGCATGGAACCTTCAAAGAGCTATTGACAACATTTGAGGCTACAAGCCAACTACTTTGGACCCTACCCTATTCTGTTACTTCATCTGGGTTTGATCAGGATAAGACTGGCGAAGGGAACAAGTTGTCTCCCAGTTTGTGGTTGCATGATACCTTACAAAGCTATTGTCGCATGCTTGAGTACTTTGTTAATTCCACTTTACTCTTGTCTCCAAGCTCTTCATCTCAGGCTCAGTTGCTTGTTCAACCTGCTGCAGCTGGATTGTCGATTGGGTTGTTTCCCGTTCCTAGGGATCCTGAAGTGTTTGTCCGTATGTTGCAGTCTCAGGTTTTGGATGTTGTCCTTCCCATATGGAACCATCACATGTTTCCCACTTGCAGCCCTGCTTTCATTACCTCCATGGTCTCCCTTGTTACTCATATATACTCTGGTGTGGTAGATGTAAAGCAAGGGCGACATGGTGTTACAGGTGGCGCATCACAGCGCCTCATGGCTCCACCTCCAGATGAAGCAACTATTGCTACTATAGTTGAGATGGGTTTTACTCGAGCCAGAGCTGAGGAAGCCTTGAGGCGGGTGGAAACAAACAGTGTTGAGATGGCAATGGAATGGTTGTTTAGTCATGCTGATGATCCTGTGCAGGAAGATGATGAGCTTGCTCGAGCCCTTGCATTATCATTGGGAAATTCACCCGAAACATCTAAAGAGGATACTGCTGATAAGACAAAAGATGCACCGACGGATGAGAAAGGAACAGAGGCACCTCCGGTTGATGATATTCTTGCTTCATCTATGAAGTTGTTTCAGAATAGTGATTCGATGGCCTTCTCTTTAACCGATTTATTGGTGACTCTTTGCAATCGCAACAAAGGAGAAGACCGTCGAAAAGTTACTTCCTATCTAGTTCAGCAGCTAAAGCTTTGTCCATCTGATTTCTCACAGGACATCAGTGCACTTTGTGCACTATCACATATTTTGGCACTACTTCTCTCGGAAGATGGCAATACGCGTGAAGTTGCTGCTGAGAATGGTATTGTTTCTGCTGCAGTAGATATCTTGGCGAATTTCAAGCTGAAAAATGAGTTGGGAGAAGAGAATGCAGTTCCTAAATGTGTGACTGCCTTGTTGCTTATTTTGGATAACATGTCGCAATCGAAACCAAGAAGTGCTTCTGAAGGCGTCAAAGGAAGTCGTTCAGGGTCTCTAGCTGATTCATCTGAAGAACATCAGCCATTATCCTTTCCATCAGCAGTTACAGAGAGGAAATGTGCATCTGATATTAATGAAGAAGACTCTGAAAATGGTTTTGAGAAGGTACTGGGAAAGTCTACTGGTTACCTGACTCTTGAGGAGTGTCGTAGAGTACTAGCAGTTGCTTGTGAATTCATCAAACAGCATGTTCCATCTCTGGTTATGCAGGCTATTCTGAAGTTATGTGCCCGCTTGACTAAAACTCATGCTATAGCAATGCAATTTCTTGAAGTTGGAGGTTTGACTGCTCTTCTTAGTCTACCAAGAAGTTGTTTCTTCCCTGGATATGATAGTGTGGCATCTGCTATTGTTCGCCATCTACTTGAAGATCCTCAAACCCTACAAACGGCTATGGAGTTGGAGATTCGACAAACTCTTACTGGCATTCGGAGTCGTCATTCTGGCCGCCTTTTGGCCCGGACGTTTTTGACATCCATGGCACCTGTAATCTCTAGAGATCCCGTGATCTTCATGAGGGCTGCAGCTGCTGTTTGTCAGTTGGAGGCATCAGGAGGGAGGATGAATGTTGTGTTATTAAAGGACAAAGAAAAGGATAAATCAAAAACATCTCCTGTTGAAGTTGGTGTGTTGTCTACTGAATGTGTTCGGATACCTGAAAATAAGCAACACGATACACCAAGCAGATGTTCCAAGGCTCATAAAAAAGTACCTGCAAATCTTACTCAAGTTATTGACCAGCTTCTGGAAATAGTAATGTGCTACCCATTGGGAGACGGACAGGTAGATTGTAATAGCTTTTCAACCCCCATGGAAGTGGATGAACCCAGTACAAAGAAGAAGGGCAAATCAAAAGTTGATGAGTTGGAGACTATGGGCATTGGTGGTCTCTCTGAACGATCAGTGGGGCTAGCAAAAGTAACTTTTGTCCTTAAGTTGATGAGTGATATTCTTCTCATGTATGTACATGCAGTAGGGGTTATTTTGAGACGGGATTTGGAGACGTGTCAACATCGGGGATCTATTCAATTAGATGGTGTGGGACAAGGAGGAATACTGTACCATGTTCTGAATCATTTACTTCCGTTGTCATCTGATAAGACCTTTGAAGCGGCTGATGAATGGAGTGAAAAGTTGTCTGAAAAAGCTTCATGGTTTTTGGTAGTTCTATCGGGGCGTTCTAGTGAAGGGCGCAAACGTGTGATCAATGAACTTGTGAGAGCCTTGTCTTCATTTTCAAACATAGAGAGCAACTCCTCCAAGAGTGTTTTATTGCCAAATAAAAGCCTCTTAGCTTTTGTTGATTTAGTCAATTCTATTCTGTCAAAAAATTCATCTTCCAGCAACTTACCTGGTCCTGGTTGCTCACCAGACATAGCAAAGACTATGATCGATGGAGGGGTGGTTCAGTCATTGACCAGTATGCTTCAAGTGCTTGATCTGGACCATCCTGATGCTCCCAAAGTTGTGAATCTCATACTTAAGGCATTAGAGAGCTTAACAAGGGCTGCTAATGCTGGTGAACAAGCACGCAAATCAGATGGGTCCAACAAGAAGAAAACAGCTGCTGCTTCTGATAGAACTGAAACTCAAACAAATTCAATTTCTGCCACTGAAGCTCAGGAGATTGACCACAATAGTACTCAAAATGAAGGCAGTAATGTAGTGCAAACTGTACAGCAGCTGCAAGGAACATCTCAGAGTGAAGGGGATCAAGGTTCAAATCAAGGCCGGTCTATGGAACACAGTATGAGAATAGAGATGGACGAGATCCCAACCTCTAACCCTCTTATGGAAGATGGAGTGGAGTTCATGCATGAGGAGATGGAAGAAGATGGTGCAATACACAACACAGATGGAGTTGATGTGACATTCCGAGTTGAGCACAGGACAAATGATGAGATTGGGGATGAAGATGATGAGGACATAGGGGAGGATGGTGAAGATGATGAAGAGGATGAGGAAGATGAGGATGATGAGGATATAGCTGAAGATGGTGCTGCTCTAATGTCATTAGCTGATACTGATGTGGATGATCACGATGATACTGGACTGGGGGATGAGTACAATGATGAAATGATTGATGATGAAGATGACGATTTTCATGAGAACCGTGTCATAGAAGTAAGGTGGAGGGAAGGCCTGGATGGTTTAGACCAATTGCAGGTTTTAGGGCGACCTGGACCTGGACCTGGACCTGCAGGTGGCCTCATTGATGTTGCTGCAGAGCCCTTTCAGGGGTTGAATGTGGATGACATATTTGGGGTTCGAAGGCCTTTAGGCGGTGAGCGGCGCCACCAAACTGGTAACAGGGCTTTACTTGAGCGATCTGGTCTAGGTGGAGGTGGTTTTCAACATCCTCTCCTTCTTAGGCCGTCTCAGTTGGGTGATCCAGTTGGTTCAATGTGGTCGTCAGCTGGAAACACATCCAGAGATTTGGAAGCTCTACCTGCTGGAAGTTTTGATGTAACTCACTTCTATATGTTTGATGCACCTGTTCTTCCATCTGAACATGCATCAGCTTCACTCTTTGGTGACCGTTTGGTTGGTTCAGCGCCACCACCTCTGATCGATTTTTCTGTAGGCATGGATCCTTTGCATTTGGCGGGTCGCAGAGGGGCAGGTGACAGTCGTTGGACTGACGATGGTCAACCTCAGGCAGGTGCTCAGGCTGCTATGATTGCTCAGGCAATTGAGGAGGAGTTTATATCCGAGTTACACAGTGTTGCTCCTGCCAACAATCCTCAACTTCAGATGCCATCGGAGAATCCAGGGGCACAGGAACAGGAAACACGACAACCTGATGTCCCACAACCAAGTGATACTAGTGAGCCACTGCTAGTTGGTGATAATGTAAACAGACAGCAAAGAGAAGTCCAGAATCAAGACTTGGGTACTGAATCAGTTCATCATCTAGAAAGTCCAACAACTGAGACAGATGTCCATCTTCCTGACTTATCCTATGAACTTGTCAATCTGGAGTCTCTTGCTCGAGAAGCGGATGAAGGCTTAGAGATGCAGCGGAGTATGATGTCAAGAGATCCAAATGAGTTGAACAGTATAACAAATGGAAGTGCTGGCATGGAAATTGGTGGGTTAAATGGTGCTACTGCTACACAGTTGGACATTTTCCCTGAATGTGCTACGCCAACTGAGAGCCAATTTCGTTCTTGTATTGTAACTTCTAGTGAGTTGGCACTTCAGGATGGTTATGCTGATGCACCTTCAAGAACAGATAGTCAATCTAGTAATTATGCACGTGTAGACTCTGGTTTAGAAATGACTGATGTTGGTGATGTCAATACTTCTTCAGTTTGTGTAAGTGCTGATGTTGATATGGATGGTGCTGACGCTGAAGAAAATCAAACAGAGCATGCCAATCCTGTTTATGGTGGTGGTGTAGATGTGCCATCCAGCGATCAAAATATTGTTATTGCTCAAGATGCTAATCAAGCTGATGAAACCAGTAACAACAATGAAAGCTCTAATGCAAATACTATTGATCCTACCTTCTTGGAGGCACTACCTGAAGACCTCCGTGCAGAAGTACTAGCTTCCCAACAAACTCAGCCTGTTCAAGCTGCAGCATATGCTCCACCTTCAGCAGAAGACATTGATCCCGAGTTTTTAGCTGCTCTCCCTCCAGATATTCAAGCCGAAGTGTTGGCACAACAGCGAGCACAAAGAGTTGCGCAGTCTCAACAAGCTGAAGGACAAGCTGTTGAAATGGACAATGCCTCCATTATAGCTACTTTCCCTGCTGATTTGCGTGAAGAGGTAATGATTTTGCACTTTGGGTTATTCTTTCTTTTGAAAGTCTTTTAAATTTCTTATTGATTTTGTTATTTGTCCCTTGCTCCTGTATCAGGTTCTTCTGACTTCTTCTGAAGCAGTTTTGTCTGCATTGCCTTCTCCGTTGCTTGCGGAAGCCCAGATGCTCAGGGATAGAGCAATGAGCCACTATCAGGCTCGCAGCCTTTTTGGAAGCAGTCATAGGCTTAGTGGCAGGAGAAATAGTTTGGGATTTGATAGGCAGACTGTGATGGATAGGGGCGTGGGAGTTACAATAGGTCGGAGAGCAATATCTTCTATATCGGATGGCTCAAAGGTAAAGGAAATTGAAGGCACACCGCTTTTGGATACCGGATCTTTGAAAGCATTGATCCGGCTTCTGAGGTTAGCACAGGTATTACTCTGAATTTCTAATCCATCCTTAATTCCTTATGTTTACAAGATTGATTTTCAATGAGGAATTTTTGGATTTCCATGTGATATGAAACACAAATGCTAATATTTGCGTGCGAAGTGGTCTGATTTCTCCTACTGTAATAGGTCTTTGTTTAGACAATCTCATGGCAATTAGGGATAACGTTGGTGTAAAAGGCTTGTAAAAGGGCATTAAAATATCAAAAAAAGAACTTGAGATAGATGATTTTTGCTTAAAGAACATGTAATTATCTAAATGTTTTCCTGTAGAGTTGAACCAATTTGTTCTGATTAGCCTGAACTTTAGACTTCATATTGTATCCGCAGTTGGAATGCCATAGTTTACTCTGGATTATCTTTCTTATCCCTGCAATATGATATTTAGCATCCTTGCACTTCGATCTTTATCTCACATGGTCCTATTGTGTTGTTTTTGGTTAATTTTCGTCTGGGAAGCCCCTCGGAAAAGGCCTTCTTCAAAGACTCTTGTTGAATCTTTGTGCACATAGTGCTACAAGGGCTGTTCTTCTTCGCATTTTGCTTGATCTGATTAGACCTGAAGCTGAAGGTCTTGTCAGAGGATCTGCAACATCACCTCCTCAGAGGCTTTATGGGTGTCAACCGAATGTTGTCTATGGCCGAGCACAGCTTTTGGATGGTACTGATTTTTCTTATATTGGTATTGAAAAGTGAATGTTTTGCTACTTCTGTTTATTTAATGCAAGATCTCAATTTGCACTTTGGTTTTATCATGTAGGTCTTCCCCCACTGGTATCACGTCGTATTCTTGAGATATTGACATATTTGGCCACAAACCATTCTTCTGTTGCAAATATTCTCTTTTATTTTGATCCTTCGTTGATCTCTACGTCTCCAAATTTAACAACATCGGAAGCTAGAAAGGAAAAAGGGAAAGAAAAGCTACTGGAAGAAGTAACCTCGTCAAGCCCATTAGAAATCTCTGAGGGGGATATACCTGTAGTATTATTCCTGAAGCTATTGAATCAACCACTCTTTTTACGCAGCAATGCTCATCTGGACCAGGTCTGAATGTTCATTTGATGGGATGTTAACTACTATCCTTTCCTTGCTGGTCAACACGTTCTGATTTGTTTTTTCCCTTGTTCTTTTTTAAATGTGCAGGTAATGGGCTTGCTTCAAGTGGCTGTTTATACAGGTGCTTCGAAGGTTGATTGTCAGCGTCATTCTGGATTTGGTGCAGCAAATGTACCAAGTTTACCGGCGACTGAAGAACCAGGTGATAGTCAACAACATGCATCTATAGCTAATGTAGATTCCTGCCAAGAGTTGGATAAGAGTGTCTGTAGCGAGATACCGGCCCCAGCCATTAAGAGAACTGTTGATATGTATGATGTCTTTCTGAAGCTCCCTGAGCCGGATTTGCAAAACTTGTGCAGGCTTCTTGCCCGTGAGGGGTAATTAAAATTTTATTTTGTTTTGTATGCTATGACTGACTTAAGTATGGTTTTGGTCAACTTTTCTGTCTCTTTTCAGTAATGTCATTTGATTTAAAATTGCTAGGCTTTCAGATAAAGTCTATTTGCTTGCGGCCGGAGTCCTAAAGAAGTTGGCCTCCGTTGCTAGTCCCCATAGGAAGTTCTTTATTTCGGAGTTGGCAGGTTTAGCTCATGGCTTGAGTAGTTCTGCTGTTGGTGAGCTCATCACATTAAAGTGTACACACATGCTGGGCCTGAGTGCTGGTTCCATGGCTGGGGCAGCTATTTTACGTGTTCTACAAGCACTTGGTGCACTGACTGCACCTGCGGTAGATGCAAATAAGGGTAAACAGAATGATGGGGAGGAGCAAACCATTATGTGGAACTTGAATGTAGCTCTTGAACCACTGTGGCATGAACTGAGCGATTGTATATGCACCACTGAGACAAAACTGGGGCAGGGCTCTGCCTCTTCTAGTACGAATGTTGGCGACCACGTTGGAGGCGCTTCTTCTCAGTTCCCACCTCTTCCTCCTGGTACGCAGCGGTTTCTTCCATTTATTGAGGCTTTCTTTGTTTTGTGTGAGAAGCTTTAGACGAACCATTCCATTCTGCCTCAAGATAATGCCAATGTCACTGCTAGAGAAGTAAAAGAATCTGGTGGGAGTTCAACTGAATCATCTACTAAATTTGGTGGTGCACTTCAGAGACGGCCTGATGCTTCTGTGACATTTGCAAGGTTTGCTGAGAAGCATCGACGCCTATTGAATGCTTTCATCAGGCAGAATCCAGGTTTGCTGGAAAAATCACTCTCTATGGTGCTTAAAGCACCAAGACTTATTGATTTTGACAACAAGAGAGCATATTTTCGCTCGAGAATCAGGCAGCAACACGAACAACATCCTTCTGCTCCACTGCGTATTAGTGTTCGTCGAGCATATGTGTTGGAGGACTCCTACAATCAGTTAAGAATGCGTCCTACTCAAGACTTGAAAGGGCCTGACTGTGCAGTTTCAAGGTGAGGAGGGCATTGATGCCGGTGGCCTGACTAGAGAATGGTATCAGTTACTGTCCAGGGTCATATTTGACAAAGGAGCTTTGCTGTTCACAACTGTGGGCAGCGATGCAACTTTCCAACCGAACCCAAATTCGGTATACCAAACTGAGCATCTTTCTTACTTCAAATTTGTGGGCCGAGTGGTAACATTCCCTGGAACTCTGCTTAATTGTTTCTTCTGTGCTGGCGTATTTAGGTAGCATTATTTACTTTTGATGCCTTCGCAGGTTGCCAAGGCATTGTTTGATGGCCAACTTTTAGACGTTTACTTCACTCGCTCCTTCTACAAGCACATTCTTGGGGCAAAGGTGACTTACCATGATATAGAGGCTGTTGACCCAGATTATTATAAGAATTTGAAATGGATGCTGGAGGTTAGTGACTTCTTTGATCATCACTCGCTTCTTAGAGCTTCTCACAGGCTATGTGCTAGGGAAACTAGATCTTAGGAAATTTTCATTTCATGGTCCACTTGTTAATTTTACGTGTTGACGCAGATCAATAAGCCCCATATGGATGCACTACAAAATGATTTCACATCAAGTTTTCGTTGTTTATTCTGTGGCATTTTGTTTATGTAATAGACTTAAATAACACAGAAGCATGGTTTGTTAATATCAATAATGATTATTCGTTTTTTTTTTCGCAGAATGACGTTAGTGATATACCTGATTTGACATTTAGCATGGATGCTGATGAGGAAAAGCACATTCTTTATGAGAAGACGGAGGTAAGACGATGTAGATGATAGTATCTATATTACCTGGACATACCATATTTCAAAAATAATCCGAGTCAGATACGTACCCACGTGTACGTGTTGGACACATTGACACATGTTGTATGTGATATACCTTAATTCTGGATATTTAGTTGTGTCAGACACTCCGTATCCAACATGGATACGGACACACGTATCCACTATTAGTATTATTGTTGTATATATTATATATCAGCCTGGCTCCTAAAAAGACTTTAAATAAGGACCAAGTCTAAAACAACCCACAACTTTACTTACAAAATGATTTAAAATCTAATCTTTTGTGGATATGATCTACTAACCACAAATAATATCTCTACAAAAATACAAAAATTCAACTTGACAATTTTTAACATTGGCAAAAGATGATTGCAAAAACTAAACATTTCTGGACCATTAGATATTTTTTCAAAAGTGGACAACAATTTTTATCTAAGTTAGAAGATATCAAACGAGTTGAATTTTTGTAGAGATGTTTTTTATGGTTAGTAAATCATATGCACAAAACATTATATTTTAAATCATTTTGTAGGTGAAGTTGTGGGTTGTTTTAGATTTGGTCCTTATTTAAGGTCATTTTAGGAGCCGGGCTGATATATATATATATATATATATATATATATATATATATATATATATAGAAATGAAAAGGCTACGTTTCAGATATACCACAATAAATATAGAATAGTACATACATGCTCAGCTCTCTCTTTACAAGGAACAAGTCTATAAAGCCCGTATTTGTCCAATTAACATTGAACAGTGTGTGTGCAGTGCAAGTTTCGAAGCTTTGGGAATTGATATGCTTTTTGCTAAATATAATTATTTTCCCCCATTGATTGTGTAACAAACACAAAAACTTTCCTAGCAAATCTGTTATGTTGAGTTTCAATCTTAATACTGATGAAATAAGAAATTCTATATTTGTAGTATGTTCAGATGTAAGTTACATTGACACGGCAGTTTGAGGATATGTGTCGACACAGCTGTGTTAGCTGGATACGGCATATTATCTAAGTCAGATTGGACACGGATACGTGTATCCGTATACGACACACGGGTACAAAGCGTTGAAATATAAAAATTTGGGGTGTATCACATACAATGTGTCCGTGTGTGTTCGTCATGGATACATGGATAAGTATCCGATACAAATTATTTTTAAAATGGCATATCATGTAACATAGCATATAATATTCTCTGTCGGCCAATAATTTTGGGTAGAAGACTAATGAAAAGCATTTTTGGTAATAAGTGAAAGAAAAATAACCAATAATATCTCCATAATATTCACCAGAAAAGTAGGGCATTATCCACAATAGGAGGAATCAATATAATATGGAATTATCGCCAATAAAATAGGAAAACATAATAATGAAAAAACAGAATTGGAAATAAAATCTCCTGGCCAATCAAATACTAGATTACAAATCAGTCACAATTATCTTATTACTCGTATATGTTATGTTTATAAACTCTTTATAAGACATTAAGATGTCACTTGCATGAGTTATAAACTTTTTTGAAGCTTAATACGTGTCACTATAATGTTTGTTTTATATTGACGCTTTAAATTTCTTATCTTCTTATTCTACTTATTACTTATTCTTCAATAATACTGCTAACCAAAATATAATTTAAAAGATAATTATTTTTTCTACCTTTCTACTTGTTACTATTCTTTAAAATACTTCCAACTAAATATTTTTAAAATAATTAATTATTTCTAGCCGTGTGCTAGTGTCGGTTCTCAACAGCTCTCTGTGTCGGTTATCGACATGTGTCCATGTGAATAGAACTTCGGTTCAGAGTCCATGTCTGTGTAACTTAGATTCAGAGATCCTTTGGCATGAATCTTTCCGAATTATATGATGAAATTATTTTTTAGAAATTTATTTGTTTTTTATGTTTTTGGAAATTTTTTAATTGGAGATAACTAATTTCTCCTTAATCATGGCTTGCCCATTAGTGTTGTTCTGCATTCAATATGACATGTATGCTTATACTAATTATCTAGACTTTCTTGTTTTTTGTGGTGGTCCCAGTCCCCACAGAACACTACATCAAGAAGTTTTTGTAAACCAAACCAAAACAATTGAGGAACGAAGAGACAGACTTCATGATGTAATTTGCTTATGTAGAATTACAGATATCCATCAAAGCTTGCAAAATAAATCATATTGTAGTTTGAAGGCGGACCAAAAGGTGTTGAATATTTTATGCTAACTTAGATTGATAACACCAATTAATTTTAATGGAAAATAGCCAAAAACTAGGGTTTCAAGAATAACGAATCTCTAGGTGGATACAGATGCAATGTGAAAAGTGCTGCATCTGTGCATCGTAGGTATCCACATGTCCATATCGGTCAAATCAGATGCATTGTATGTGATTATACCTCTTTTTTTGATATTCGCCGTGTCAGACATACGGATGAACTTATCCATGCCAATGTAACTTAGTTTTTACTAGAAGGTATTCATCCCAAGCTTCTTCCTAAGAACTTCAATTTCCGGGGTTGCATTTTACTGCTCCATCACAATCAACTTTATTAGACTGCCGGAGCATTTTTGTATAAAATTTTTAGAACCTTTTTAATTTATATATTTGCTTTGGTTGCTTTGTTATATATTTATTTATTTTTCTCAACTCAGAAAAAATAAAAGCATTGGGACCAGAAAATAAATGTGTCACGATTCAATTCACCGGACATCCATAATCTTCAGTTGATATTTTGAAGATTTGAAAAGAACTTTTTTTTTTTTATTTTTTATCGTACTATTGTTATCTTGTTAATTTTTTTATTATGATAGGTTACTGATTATGAGCTCATACCCGGAGGAAGAAACATTCCGGTAAAAGAAGAAACAAAGCACGAGTATGTAGACCTTGTTGCGGAGCATATCTTGACAAATGCCATCCGTCCTCAAATCAATTCCTTCTTAGAAGGTTTCAACGAATTAGTACCGAGAGAGCTTATTTCGATATTCAATGATAAAGAGCTTGAGCTTCTAATCAGTGGGCTTCCGGAGATTGACTGTGAGTATCTCAAACATATGTAGCGGGCATTCTGCTGTATTTTGGTTTAGATTTCATGGAAGTCCTCATAACGTTTTGTCATGCTCTTTCCAGTGGATGATCTGAAGGCCAATACTGAGTATACTGGTTACACAGCTGCGTCTGCCGTTGTCCAAGGGTTCTGGGAGGTTGTCAAAGCATTCAGCAAGGAAGACATGGCAAGATTTCTTCAGTTTGTCACTGGAACATCTAAGGTAAATGATGATGAACAAAAGCTTCAGTGTCTTTTGATGTCTTTAAAACCTGGGCGCCACCTGGGATGCCGCACTACAATTCATGCTGCATAAAAATGCTAATGCATTAATGTTCAGTGTTTGTGCTTTCAGTCTGTTGGTGTGATCAGCAGACAACAGAATTTAGATTACATAGATTAGGAGCAAGAAGTGCTCCCAAAATTACAGAAGAGATCTTCTCTTACAAACCCATCCCAATTATGAAGCCTACAAGCTCTTATCTTGTACAGTTTCCTCATATTCATGAGAATAGAAGGAAGATCCTAGAATCTGATTTTCTTGGGAGTTCAATCTAGGTTTGCTCTTTTTTCTTCTATATTGGTTTGTCATCTGACTAGAAGCTCTCTCTTAAGTGGAAGCTTAGGGGGTGTTGTTTGTAGCTTGCCACTTATTTTAATTTGTAAGTGGTGGACCAGTTTTTTGGTTTTCTTTTCTGGGATATTACATGGACACGCCATATTTTGAAAGTAATCGGTGTCGGATACGTATCCGCGTGTCTGTCGGACACAACACGGACACATATTGTATGTCGTATATCTCAGCTTTCTATCTTTTGCCGTGTCAGATCCTTTGTATCTGACACGGATACGGACACATTCGTGGCAATGTAACTTAGTTTTTCAGCTACTTATCGGACACACCAGGCACATTGTGTATGTCATCTACCTCAGTTTTCTATCTTTGGCCATGTCAGACCCTTTGTATCCGTGTCGGATATGGACACATATCCGTGTCAATGTAACTTAGTTATTCATCTACTTATAAGTGGTAGACCCAATATTTTGCATTATTTGGCTACTTGTAAGTACCAAAAGTGAAAAGTGTAAGATGGAAAACCTGACGTACACAAACTTATAAGTAGCAAGCACTTATAAGTGGTTGCCACTTATTGGCTTTAGTTAAACTAATTTTACGACAATGAGCTTACAGTATATGTGAACTAAACCACAAAGTGGCTACCTAGGTACACCCTCAATATAGTGATCGAGCCTACTGTAGCTCTTCACGTGGGGCAAAAGCTTGATCACTGCTCAAAATAGATCTGAATCAGGGAAGAAAAGCTGAAGGAGGAAACATATAATCCAAGGGGTTTAATTCCTACTCAAAACACTGTTTTGTTGATATAACATAACTAGTAATCTTAATGAAAATCACCAAAGAAGGCATTTGCTTGCTCAATGACTTACAAGAATTCTATTTATCCAACAAAACAAGTACCCATTTACAAAAAATTAACCCATTACATGATTCATTAATTATAAAATTCATATTATGATGAGTATTTGTTTAGATTGAAAGTTATATAAAATTCTAATCATATTTAGTTGTTATCTTTGTTAGCATGAAAAGACCACTTCCTTGAAAAATTAAAATGTGAGATGAGATGAGTGAATGGACGTGGGTGTGATCAACAATATATGGGGGAAATCTTGTCCAAACAAAACAATCACTTTAAGTGGGTGTTGTGCGTAAAATGGTGAGTTTATATAACACAACCCTTTTTTATTCATTTCTGACAGAAATAAAATCTGGCAAGAATGGCTGTTAAGCACCATGTTGAGTCCTAAGACCAAAATATGCGGATATCCAAGTTCAGTCTCAGAACTGACCAAAATTATGCCTTCAAACAGCCAAGACTAATAAGAAGAGTGGGCACAAGGTAGTGCTCTAAGACTATCCAAGATCAGTCTCAGAACTGACCAAAACTATGCCTTCGAACAGCCAAGACTAATGAGAATATTGGTTACAAGGTTACAGTTCAGTCTCAGAACTGACCAAAGGAATACGTATTTAATTCTTGGAAAAGACGAATCTGATGCAAGAGAGTGCCAAAACCTGGTACATCTGATCAGATCTTATCAATTGAGTTGCTGTCTATTTTTTGATTGTGGTATTTTGATATGGCTTTTTGTCACATGTTATGCTAGTTAATGGGTTATTTTCTGGATCTGATGCTCTACTGCCTTTCTAGTAACTTGCTTTTGATGCATTATGTTTATCCACGTCTCCTCCGACACTGGCAGGAATACCCACAAGTGATATGAAAACTGATTATGGTTTTACAGTTCCTGCTAGATAGTATTTAAAAGAAAAGTTCCTGCCAGATGACTTGATCATTAGAAGTTAAAGTTGGAAGAGAAAAAAACGCAGGAGGTTTGATAATTAATTAAAAAACCTAAAAGAGAAAACAGTGTGAATTGATCAGCCTGATTTTCAGTAACTGTCGGTCAAAGATTCAATTCTCTAATTTTAGTTTTGTTATTTAGAAGAGTTTAGAGTTTCTATTCCATGTCATAATGAAATTTGGAAGATTTCTTAGTGTTACACCTGGCTTAGGAAACACATGATACTGTTTTTAAAAAGTTCTTTACATGTTTTGAAGATAGCTCAATATATGTTATATATATATATATATATATATATTATCAATTAATTAATTCAATTTTAAGTTTGTACTTGTTAACCTTCAATTTTTATAAAACTCTTTTGAACGAAGTGCTGCGTTAATTGTGCATTTTGGCTATAAGTCTTAATTTTTCTGTTACTTGCCTATCTGGTAGATACTTTTAACCAGACAATTTCCAAAATTGCTTTACAGTTCTGTCGCTAGACATCATGAGCAGATTCGTCAGAGGAGCTGATTCTTTAATTTGATTTTTCAGGTACCCTTGGAGGGTTTTAAAGCATTACAAGGTATCTCTGGTGCTCAACGTTTTCAGATTCACAAGGCATATGGAGCTCCAGAGAGGCTGCCATCTGCTCATACCTGGTTAGTGACTTAGTGTAGATATTGCTTGATGACTCGGTGTCTTATGGTAGTCAGGGTAGAAAATCTTGGTGACGCTGGTTCTTGGAGAACTTAGATTCTGTTATTTCGGACATATATTAGTTGCTTAGTTACTATGTGATGAAATTTACTCACGGAAGCGGGCAGTAAAATGAAGTCCTGGGCTATTAAATCGTTGAGTACTCGCTACTCGCTGCTTAGCCGACCCGACTAACAATTTAATCCCTGATTACAATCGGGCTCAAAAACTCCCCGAGTACTCGGCCGATTAGGCCCGATTAGCCGAGTAATTGTGTTCACTATTTCAATGTTAAACATTGAATTTGACATTTCGCCGATTCGACCAACCCTCGATTCTGTAAAGTTCTACATTTTAATCATATTTATTTTAGTTGATTGAGTGTTTTAATTGTTTATTGATTGATTGGGTTCTTAATTGGCTTCATTATGTTGGTATTTCAAAGTTAAATATATTTAATAATTATTTGTAAAGAAAGATAGTGTTATGAAAAATCGTCCGATTAATCCCCGACCGATTACACCTACTCGCTACTCGCTCTTCAAGCGAGTGGCGATTTAACTGCACAGAGATGAACACCAATGATTTAAATAAAAGACTAAACTTAAATTTAAAGAACAACACTAAACAAACATAATTAAATAAACCCCAATTAAATGAAATCAGCCCTAGAATCATCAATAGGGGATAACGGGAATTCAACCCATGGGAACTAACCCTCAAACATTCAAGTTTGTAACTCATGGAAACACTAATAAACTCTATGACCCCATTTATAACATCCTATGGTTTCCACATCCAAATAGGAAACTAACACTAATTGGCTACTAACAACAGTCTTACGCCAATAAGGAATACTAAAAATAAAAGAACCCCTTAAACTAATTCGACTTCTAAAAAACAATCAAGCCAACTAAAACCAGGACTTACTAAAATTAGTAAAGACCTAAATTACTCTAAATAGTAACGGCGTGACCTAAATTACTCTAAATAGTAACGGCGTGATTTACTAAAAATAGCATATGCTATTTACATCACTATGTTAAGTGGGTATGATATGGACATGGCATGGACACGAGAAGTTCAATTAAAGATAGTGTGCGTGTGCCTGGCTTCCATTTTGAAGTACCCGTGTAACAGATTTAGTTGATAAGCCTTTTTTATGCGGGATAAAGGTCGAGTATATCCAAATATATTTTCTTAGATGACATTAATAGTATAATGTGAAGAATGATTGAATTTATCTAATATGAATTTAATTTGCTTCAAATTATTTAAATAAAATTTACAGAAGTACATTGCCAATATCCATCAATATGTACTGCTAAATTCTGATGATTCTTGCACTATCTGAAAATTTCCAACCGACTCAAATTGGGTAAGTTTTGTATATACCTGGTGTATATCAGCATTTTAGGTATCCAATGTAACAATTGACATGAATATTTTGGATCAGGATGGCAGCTCCATTTGCTAGTCTTCAGTCTAACTTTCTATCCTCATTGTTTTCCATTATATCTTTTCAGCTTCAACCAACTAGATCTTCCCGAGTATTCCTCCAAGGATCAGCTTCAAGAGCGCTTGCTGCTGGCTATTCATGAAGCAAGTGAAGGTTTTGGCTTCGGTTGATCGATTGTGATAGTGACTGGTGAATTAATCATACTCGCTTGGAGTTGCCATGTATAGGTTAGCCCCTCATGTTTTCCTTTGGATTCGACCTCGATGGATCTTAACTAAATACCTTTTGGAACTCCATGTAGCCAGTAGCTTTATCTACGGTTGGAATCAACGGTGCATCTGTATTTTATTTAATCCCATGATGCATGCATCTATCTCATGTTTGACTTTATAAACTGAATTCATCCCCCCTCTCTTTTGCTTTGCTCTCATATTCTTTTTTTGTGGGGCACTCTTAATGAGGTTCTCTTTATTAGTGTACTACCGAAATATGGTACAGTATATCCCCATGTACTCCTCACCGTTGGATCTGATCAGAGGGGGTAGATCTAGGATGAAATAGTAGATTGAAGGTGTATTGGATTGGATGTTCACTGTGGTGTTTGGTGGGTATCCAAAGTGGTTGTCGGTTGGCCAGCTATCCATACGGACGGTGACACAACCTCACTTCCTTAGCTCTAGGTCCCTCCTATACCCTAGTTTTCTTTTCTCGGCCCCCTACGGACTGTCCTTGCCAACCCTAATATCCCTTCTAGCCAAGGATCTTACTCATCCTAGTGTCTATGACCCCTACACGTGGTTTAATGTGTCCATGGAAATCCACAGAATTGCTCCAGTACCCCCACTTCTTTGTACTCCCTATATTAGCTTATATCCCTGATGTCCACTTGAGGGTGTCCCAAAAAATGCTGACAAGCTTGTAGCTACAGCTACCTTATGTTTACCATATTCACCTATTGCATGCATGATGAGAACTGGCTGATATTGTTGGTGTTCCAATTTCTTTATTTCGATCAATACTATACTACTGTTATGATGATAGAGAATGATTACTGCAGATACAGAGGCTCGCCTTGCAGCCTGACACATAAAGGTTGTACACTAAAGCAACTGCTAGAAGTGATGCCGAAAGTGTCAAATGGAGGTCACACTGGTCTGTCAAAGTTATTTATTCAAGTGAGAACGGTTGGCTAGGATTAACTTCTGAAGTTGATGGAAACAAGACCAGAAAACAGGAGTGATCGGAAGACAACCCCCTATTGGTTTCTCACGGCTTCACATCTATATTAAGTACATATATCTTCTCTGCATTGTTAATTGTAACTTAATTTTTTGCCATGTCCTCTTTTTTGATCCATCTGTCCCCTTGTTTTGTGAATGTTTTATTTTGATTTAAATGAATAAATGGTGGATCAATATACATAGTTTAATTACATAAAGAGTCTCTCTCTCTCTCTCCAATTGCCCTCCATTTCGATCCATCTGCCTCCTTTTCATCTAAATGTTTTGCCAACCACATGATCATCCCCAATCTAACGGAACTTGGCAAGTGTTTCGCTTTAGCTCAAGCCCTAGCCAAGCCAAGCTCGACACTTTATGTACTTAGGTAGTAGGACTCATCCCCTGCCTGCTTTCTGTAATTGTTTCTTTACCAAAAATCAATTTGGAAAAAATTATAGGCGGATTTCATCCAAAGAAAAGATGGACTAATTAAATTCAACAATGCCAATTACTCTGTCATGAAGGCATTGTTAAGGTAATTCGGTCAAATATTGCTATATTTGGTACGAAAACCCTGCCTCTTTCAGGCAGCTCAGACCGATACCCTCCAGTGGGTGTATATTGCCGTAACGGCTGCAATATGGATGGTGGAGAGTTTACAGATCCACCCAACTTATCCTTCTTTAGTTACTGCGCACAGATCTTGTGATTTCTGTCTCCACTAACACCACAAATGGTTCTGGGGGAACGTGCCTTCAACTAAATGTGTGAGATCGTGGAGCTCCCTCTAAACTATAAGGTTTATCCTAAATTCACACATGGTGTTACTGAAGTTCCGTCAGAAATTATTGAACAGGGTTTCAGTGTGGAAAGAATATGTGGTTGGCTTCTTTGTTGAGAAGAGACTACCATACCTTTTAGTCAAGGAAGCCCTAAACAAGCAATGGAAGATTAAGGGTAGCTTTGAAATGGTGGCAAACAAAGATTTGTTTTATTTCAAATTTGTGAATGAGGAAGATCGGCAACTAGTTATTGAATTGGGGCCATTATTCATAGCTGGTAGAGTCTTTTAGTTGTTTTGCCTTGGTCTGAATCAGTTGAACAACAAGGCAGATAGATTCGATCCCTTCCCGTTTGGGTTAAAATGGATTTGCCTAAATTACTGTGGACGAAAAAGGGGATTGAGTTTGTAGGAAGCATATATACTTACTTGGTGACCAAAAAGGAAGCAAGAGCTTGTGTAGTTGTTGATACTGATTTCTCCTTCCGAAGCTCAACTAGGCTGGATTTGGGTAAAGGAGTGCAAGTTGATATAGCTTTGGATTATAATTGGGTGCCTAAAAAATGTCAAATATGCAATATATTTGGACACAGTGATGATAAGTGTCCAAAGCAGCAGGCTGATACAAGTAAGGGTGAGAAGAACCAACACACTTGCAGAAGAAGCAACCAAAGCATAAGCAAAGGTGGACTCCAAAGAAAACAACAAATGTGCAAGGTGGAGCTGGCGCTGGCGCTGGTGGTGACAATGTGGTTAACCCTATTGAGATGGGAAGCTTACCTATTTTTGTGGTTGATGATCTACAAGTCCCTGTAGCTCAGACCATTGTTACTAATGTTACAGATGCACAGATTGTTACTAATGTTACAGAGTTGGCTATGGTGGTGACAATGTGGTTAACCCTATTGAGATGGGAAGCTTACCCATTTTTGTGGTTGATGATCTACAAGTCCCTAAGCTTACCTAGTTGGTATTGATACTGAGGCTGCTCCTCTGGATGAAGATATGGCTACTACTGACTGGGGAAGTTCAACTACACCAGCTAAATCACAACCACTTCTAAGCAGTATTGGGAGGGACAAAGTGGTTTCACCTTTGTAATGGTAATACTTTCTCATGAGCAATACTGACATCAATGTCAATACTATTACTGGTGAAACTGATGTCAACTCTGTTAAAGGAATACGAGGTAATGACATATTGACATGGATGCCATTAACTTTGACATGGACAAAGGAATGCACTTAATGCTCCATAAAAATGTGTATGCAACCACCCAAGTAGAACTAGTTGCAGCTAGCTCCATTCCAAGGAAGAAGTGATCAGGCCAGAAAGTAAAGAGATATTCTTAACCGGAAGAGCAGCAGTCCTCTAGCTGCAAGGCCTAGTTCAGTAGTGAAAGAGCATACCAAGAATTTTGTTTGTTTGATTTCTTGTTTATCCTATTGTTCATTCCTGGGAAGAGGAAGAAGAGCAACCTGTTGAGGTTCACTTGTATAGTAGAGAGGCATGGATGTATGAGGGACTTGTAGCTGAACAAGAAGAACTTGAGGATCACCTGTCAGATGCATGCTTTTTGGTGGATACCATTGTAAAGGTGGTGAAAGAAGCAGATAAGACACCTATTGGAATAGAGACGAAAAAAAAAAAAAAAAACAGAAATTTCAGCTCAAGTCGGTGAATGGACAACAGTGAGTAGGCCAAAAAGAGCTACTAGGAATGAATGTAAAGAACCCCCTCCAAGTGTGGTCAAGGGGTGTTCGCCTGGTGAAATCAGTCCTACCTTAGCTATGATGAAGTAAGCATCCAAGGCAAAATATAAAGGTAAGAACATTGATGGATACATTAAGGAGATTTGGGATGACACTCTTGGTTTAATATATGCATGCTGTGAATGCGAGACATTTAAGGACGGGCCATCCAACCTTGAGGGATAAGCTTTTATTTGGTGGCAAACGATAGATGGTTACGTGTTCTTAGTCTGCCTGTATGCCCGCGTTGGTGTTATGTTGATGTGTTTCATGATTGTAAGGTTATAGCCTAGTGTTTCATGATTGAAAGGCTCATAGTCTAGTGTCACTGTATTAAGGATCCTCCCTCTAATGATCATACTCTTAGGGAGGTATGTAACTCTTTTGAGTTTAATCAACACGGGGTCTGCCTTAACCCCATAACTTATTTAGAGATTTGAACGACTCAAATTGGATGACCTCTCCTAATCTTTCTCCTCTCCAGGAGAGTACCAACAAGTTCTTTGATCTTTCGATTTCATTTCTCATATATTGTGAAGTCAACTTTTGTTCTTCCATACATAACACAAATTTCTTCACTCAAAAGCCAAATTACATCTTGCAAAAGAAGCAATGTACACAAAACTAAAATCATAGATCCTTAATTGGTTGATGAATTCACAAAGTATATTTATCATATCAAGTATCAACTATTGGTTGTGTTCGCAAAAATATGGGTGGTTAACATCAATAAAAGAGAGACCATCATGCATACTGATAAGTCAAAGTAGTAAACCCATTCAGCCTTTATCCCACCTAGTAGGACCATCATGCATGTTAAATCCTTTTGAGACATACATCAAACATTTTCCTTCGTAAACCCTTTTACCCAACTCCAAACAAGGAGTATAACCCAAAAACTTTTATCAGCCATACCTATATGTTTTTGAGAATGCGAAGGGCATAAAGAGGAAGAAAGAGCCCAAAAGGAATATTACAAGGAAATACTAAAGAGATACAATGAAGACCATAATTCTGTTTAGGGTTTTAGGGTTTATAAGGAGGAAGAAAGAAGCTAGTGGAAAACAAACATATCCAGTACTAATCAAGAATATACCATAGAGCAAAAAAAAAGAAAAATAGAAAAAGAAAAATAATAAGTTGAGCAGAATTAATGGAGAAGCCAATACAAAGGAAGAATTTTCTCCGCAATACATAAATCGAAGACATCTTCCAAGAAAGAAGCAAAACCCTTAGTGTTCTTCGAAAACCCTTTGAATCCTTTTTACCATTCTTTCATAAACCAATCCCAAACCAAGTTACAACCCATGACTTATCACTATAGTATGATATGAGGTCTAATTGATGGAGAAGCCAATACAAAGGAAGAATTTTCTCCGCAATACAGAAATCGAAGACATCTTCTAAGAAAGAAGCAAAACCCTTAGTGTTCTTTGAAAACCCTTTGAATTCTTTTTACCATTCTTTCATAAACCAATCCCAAACCAAGTTACAACCCATGACTTATCACTATAGTATGATATGAAGTCTAGAATAGGTAAGAGGATGCTAAAGCGAAGGACCCAACACTTCATATGTGATTGACATTCTTTCCATGAGACTACTTTCATCCAGAAGTCCATTTTTCAAGGTAGTATGTGGGATGTTCGTATTTTCTTATTCTTTTCCCCATATACATGAGGTAAAATAGTAAACCATCTTCTAAGAGATTTTTTTTCTGAGAGTATGAATGGTGAGGATTGAAAAACGAGATTATCTATCTAAAGATAAACTAGGGATTCTGTTTCTTGGATAGGAGAGTATAAAATATTGACTAAGTACAGACATAAGCTTTGATCGAGAGTTTCGTCAATTTTTACTATCTCCTAACATAATCTATGAGTCTTTGCAGCAATGGAGACTCGTCCATTGGATTGAGCACTAAGTTCATAAGGAATTTCTCTCTCTGAAAAATATTATCATTCTTGAACATGCTATTGATTGATTTTGTGGGTATATGCAATCTTGATGCCTACGAAAGTGAGTTAGGATTTTATTATTTGTTAGGATGTGATTTCAATCACTTATCTCTTTTTTATCTTATTTGCTAAGAGACTAGCAAAAGGCTAGTTGGGGGTAATGATAAGTGCTCAAAAAGTGTATTTTAACCCTAAGTTATACCTCTTGTTTAGCCATCTTATTGGACTATTAATACTTGTAAGTTGTGTTTTATGACTTTACAGGTGAAAAAGATAGTTTTGCTAAATATTAGAGTTAAAGGAGCAAAAATGAGCAATTTGGAGCATTAAGGATCACATGGGAGCTCATGGATAATTATGAAGAAGGCCCAAGGTTTTGAAGCTATGAGAAGATAGGGCTTGGACCTATTTTAGAGCTTACTTAGAAGCCCAAGGCAAAAGGACCCGTTACTTGGACCAAAGACTGCAAAAGAGAAACGAAGGATGGAACAAAAGAGGAAAATAGACTCGTGTGTCAGGGATGCATGGATTCGTATTGTCCCATGTGTCCAGACGCATGGAACCGACTCAGCAACTCCACCTCTTAAATGCTTTTGGAAATGAAGATGGAACCGAAATGAGGTTAATGTGTAATAGGAAATTAGGTCCAAAATTCCATGTTTTGAGATGTTTCTAGAGCTCATTGTAACCCCTATAAATAGCTAGAGCACTTCAGTGCTAGTTGTAATTGCCAATTCACATTCATTCATTCTTGTCTCCAGAACTTGAGGCAGAGAGAGGTTAATATTAAGAGATTCGGTTTTCACTAGCCAAGTCTTAATAAATTAATCTCCTTAGTCTTATGTTCAATTCTTCTTTGTGTTCTTCCTTCTTGATGGAAGGTTAATCTTCTCCTTTAAGGGAGGAGATGAAGCTGGTGCTTAGGGTTCGGTGATTTTTCTGGTTCTTGGTGTTCTCCAATCAGGTTAGTTCTTTATGTTGTTAGTTATTAGTTCCATTGCCCACATCAGGGGATGGAAGTATAAAATAGGGTTTATGTTTTACAATATTAATATCATGTTAGTGTTTTTTACTTTTCTTCTAATAGTATATATAGTTCTTTAGAGTTAGGGAAGTATTCTTTGTGTTGCCCTAGAAGGGGTAGCTCAGGGAGTGGCTACCTAGGGAAAGTATTCTTTGTGTTTGCCTTAAGTGGTGATTCATTGAATGGCTGCCTAATTAGGAAGTATTCCTTGATGTTGTTCTCGGTAATACATTGAATGGCTGCCCGTGCTTACATAAAAGGAAAGAAGATATTAATAGCATAAACATAGGAACAAACTTAAGTAGAAATAAGTGTTAACGAGGTTTCATCCAAGAAGGCATCAACACTCGCTTGATTGCCTAATTATAGTCTACTTGTGAAAAAACCATAAAGCAGAAGGTCGTGGATCAAAGGTATCGGTGATTCAAATCTCTTGAATTCCCTCTCATATAATCAATCGCTAGTTTAGTTTAGTTTAGCCTAGCATTAGTAATTCACAATCTCTACAACCATTGTTTTTAATAAGGCATTCAAAAGAGCTTATAGCTCGTAAAAGAGTGGTTAGTCCTTGTGATATTTCATTTCAGTGGGAGTCTATATTACTAAGTAACTCTTGCTTGTCACTTCAATAATTGATGATTATTTTGAAATAAAGTTATCTACTTATTCATTTATGGTTGCGCATATAAAGTTTGATTAAGTAGTATAAAGAAAATCACTATAAATCATAAGGTTGAACCAGTTGAAAATGCACATGTTCATGGATCACATTACATGTCATTTTCATGCTACACATCCATACTTAATCTATGTCGTTGGAGATATTAGTATTGTGACCACAAATGGGTCTAGTCATGCTAAATGTGGTAAAGACTGCTGTGATCATATATATTTTATTTTCAATGGACTAGATTGTGTCTTTGAGACGTCACTTATTATTTCGACAATAAAATTTAGAGCTCTTAAGGTCAACATTGTTTAATATTAGATTATGACCTATGTGGTAGAAGTGGGAGATTGTTAGAACTTTTCCTCTTCAGGTGTACTTACATAGATCATACACATTACACAGTGTTAATTGTCGAACTACGTACGTGTGATATTAAGAAGACTCACTAAACCGTGATCTTAAAGTAACATGACCGAGTCATTTACATGTCTCAAATCACACGTGTCAGGTCATGCCACATGTATAAAGTGAGTATGGGCTTAACTATATGTGCAGATACTTTTTGGGCTTAAGCGTATTTCTATTATCATGATGGGCTATAATAGAAATAAACCCACAATATATAAGTTGAGGTCCCCACTCCAAACCCTATTCTGAGTCTCATAGTTTTCCATCTATTGTGAGATAACACAAAGAAGGGTTTTGGAGTGGAAGACAACAACGTTCCGCTTCTTATAGGACTTGCTTGATCAACGTTATGGCTTCAAGTATGCCCTATTACAATTAGGTTTTCTTTATTGATTGACATGCAATTCTAGGTTATGGAGAAATCTTAACAATTGTAACTAATGTATAAGGAGATAGTAAGAATATTAAGCGCAAGAAGAAGGCATGAATCTTAACGAAAAAATGCACGACTCATATGACACTGCCTTCACCAATCGCATTACTTGGAGACCATGGAAATAGAAATTACAAAATCAAAACAAATTTAAACAAGGAGCAAAGCAAATTCGAATGAATACACACCCATCATCCATCATCATCCACATCTCATCCTACATATCATTCCATCCCTAAAAACCACACGTGTCAGTGGCGTGGGTGGAAGTGGTGGCAAAGGTGGATGAAGAAGATACACTTAGTTACAAATTATGAAAAAACAATAGGTAGGGGCATTTTGGTCAGATAAAAGTTTCAAATCGTCTAAAGGTACCAAAATTGTAAAAAATTAAAAGTTCATGGTACTGATAGGTGTTGATGTAGATTGTGGTAGGTGTTGAGGTTCGCCATGGAAAGTTGTGTTTTGATTATGGAGAGTGTTTGGTGAAGAGGGGAAGGTAAATCTTGGTTTTGTAGTGTCACTCTACTCTACTTAATGGATGCATTTGAAAACATGTAAATGAAGACAAGATTGAAAAGCTTGAAATGAATAAGAAGAACTTGATTGAAATGATTGAATGAAGAAGAACGTACTTGTAGAGAATGAAAAGCAAGATTGAAAAGATTGAAATGAAGAACATGAAGAACAAAAATGGAAAATGATATAAAGCAAATAAAAAAAATAAAAAAGGACTTGAAATAAAGATATTACACTACTCCTAGAAATTACCCTAGAGAATAGCTCTAGATGCTCTCTCTCATCCCACTTTTTGGTTTATATACTCCACCTTTTACAAGTTATAGATTTTCCATTCTCCTTTGGATTCAAACCACCTCATGAGTTTGTTTTATGTTTTTTCCTAGATGCAAGACACCTTGTTTTTTCCTTTCTGTTTTATGTTCTTTGCTTTTGCTTTTGCTTTTCTTCTTGAGCAAGTTTTGGTTACGAAAAACGATTAAAAAGGGTATCAAACTTTACACCTTTTGACAATATGGGGACCAAACTTTTTTTCCTGACAGTTTGGGGACCAAACTGTTTGATTTTTGCATTGTAGGAACTTCCGTTAAATTTCTCTAACACCGTTTCTAATTTTTTTTTTCAACATTGCAAATTAGAAAATTTATATTAATTTTTTTCAACATTACAAATTAATTTATATTAATTTTTTTTTCAACATTAGAAATTAATTTTCATTTGTATTAATTTATAAAATGAAAATTAATACAAATTATAAACGGTATTAGAGAAATTTGACGGAAGTTCCTACATTGCAAAAATCAAACAATTTGGTCCCCAAACTGTCAAGAAAATAAGGTTGGTCCCCATATTGTCAAAACGTGTAAAGTTTGATACCCTTTTTAGTCGTTTTTTCTTTTGGTTAAGCAAGGCTACTTTTGAGACAAGGCCATAATCTTCAGTCTTTTGGGTTTGGGTCCTTAATCGCTGACTGTTGACTGTTGACTTTGACTTTGACTCTTCCACACTTCCTCATATAAGCTCGAGTCTTCCTAAGCAGCGTTAATAGAGTTTCTTTTGGCGCTAAAGTGCATCTTTTACAATAAGTAGTCTGAAGAGGCCTGTAATAACTTGCAAAGGAAAGCAAAAGCTATGAGTTGTCTGTTTATTAAGCATATGAAGGACATATTTGAAGCATTGTAAAGGTAATAAAACGCACATTTGGGGTTTAATCAACAACCCCCAAACAACATTTTTTTTGTCCTCAAACAAATATGAGAGAGATAAAAACTAAGATCACAATTGTGTGATTTATTATACTAATTTCGTTTCACGGAGTGTGATTGCATTGATCATATGCAACAAGGCCTTAAATCTGCACTAGGAATTCCCTAGTGGACGAGCTTAAGCCTCATGAGAGTTTTCCAGAGAAGGTACTCACAAACTTCCTCTATCTAGCACAAACGGTCTTGTCTCCTAATTTATTCTCAGAAGTCTATACACTGCATTAGTGGGGAATAAGGACAAGCTCCTTTGAACTTAGGATAATATATGTATGATTAGCTCCTAAATGTGTGTTTTATTACTATTATAATGCTTCAATGATGCCCTTCTTATGCTTAATGAATAGACAACTTATAGCTTTTGCTACCGTTTGTAGGATACAGGCCATTTAGGATGCATATTCCTAATACATGCATTTTAGCGCAAAAAGGATTGCTATTTACGCTGCTTGGGAAGATTCCAGCTTCGGAGCAAAAGTGCCGAAAAGTCAAAGTCGACTGTCAAAGTCAAAGACTCAAGGACTCAAAGCTGAAAGCTATGGACTCAGGGACTTAAAGCAAAAATCAAGAATTCTATTGTATGGGCTTAGGTCAAAAGCCCACAAGGTTGTTTCTAGAAGGAAGGGCATAAATGTAATTGGTGTCCTATATAAACTAAAGTTACGTTGTAGAGAAAGAACATTACTTTAGAGTTAATCTTTGGTCATTAGGAGTAGATTAAATGTTTTAATTTAAGGGTTAGTTAGACTTACCCCTATTTTCAAAAATATGAGTGATACCCTCCCAATTGCAAGATCCAATGGCTACGAGATGATTTATTTTTCAGATGAAGAAATCTGACCATTGGATCTTACAAATTGGGGGTGGGGGGGTATCACTAATATTTTTTTAAATTGGGGGAAAATAGTGTAATTTGGCATTTACTTGTTCTCCATTTTTTATGTTCTTCAAGCTTTAAGTGATTTAATACAAGTTTTCAATATTCACTTTAATACAAGTTTCCAATCATTTCTTCAATACAAGTTTTCTCTACTTATCTCATATTTGATTAAATCCCACAAACACAAGTCATACTCATTTGAAAAGTTCAAATGAGTATAACTTTGTGAGTAAGATTTCTATCAAAACCAATTTAATTCCATGTTTTGATTCAACAACAAGTTAAAAGCAAGTTTTAATCATCTACAAATCAACCAAGAGTTTCACATTAAGAAGTACTTTCAAATACCTATTAGAAAGTAGGAGAGAAGAGTTACAAGTCTTGTTTTTCCAACCATGAAAACCATCCTCCAAACAAAGAATTTTAGATGAACAACACCCGTAACACCACTATTCTAAATCTATCAAATGGCGCCGCCGTCATGAATTCAAATGGGAAGAGGAAGATGGAGAAAAACAACACTCATTGAACCCTTCTTCTCAATCTTAATTTCAATTTTTTTTAGTTTTTTTTCTTAATTTCGTTACTGATGTTTCGTTTTCGTATGTTTCCAACACACTTCTGCGCAAACGGAGCCCGATAATAGCATGAGATGAATCACCAGAACTTGCTGTAGAAAAAAGTGCACAAACAGAACAAAAAAACCTACGCCGCGCCTATCACACGCCCGCCCGCGCACGAAACGCGCTCGCATATGTCAGACACACACCTACTAACCATTCACCAGTGTCTGCATTTGATACGCGTCCACGCCTCATTCACCTGCGCCGTGCTTTAATTTTCTCTAACGGGCTCGGAATCTTCGTGTGTAAGTCTACTTTAATTCCCCCTGGTCTTTTTAATTCAACTATTAGTAGATAAAAAGTAGATAGATTTGCAAAGTTTTGAGTTTTCAAAAACCAAAAATTCAATTAAAAAAGCATTTTTAAAATTAAAAGTTTTTATTAATTAAAATGAACGAGCTCGTTATATGAACTCCATCACCAAAAGTGGATTTATTAGAAGAATTGAGGTCTGATTTTTGGTGAAGATAGTCTTTTCATAATAGAGAATCTTTCTACAAAAAATCAGCCCAACCGGAAATGTTTAACTTTGTCAAAAGTTGTTTTGAAATTTGAAAAATCTAGACCGTTGGATAATTTTATAACATTGCAAGCAAATTTTGATACGTCTAGAAATCTTCGAATGTGCTGATTTTTTCTAAGGATGATCTATATTATGGGACTAACATCTCCACCAAAAATAAGCTTATAATTTATTGTTTTTCATGGTGGAGTTTGTTTGGAGTTCGTATAAGTGGAGTTCATATAACGGGCAGGTAAAATGAATTAGTAATCATTAGCAAAGTTAAACATCAAAAATTAGTTTAGTAGCATGTTTAGGTTTTAGTTTTTATTAATTATTGTTTATGCATGATTATATTAAGATAATATCATAAAGTTAAATCAAAATACAAAAAAATTAATTAGGATAAATACAAAATAGTTTAAGTTTTGGAAGTTTAATCTTTTAGTTAAAATTTACTTACCAAGAGTAGGGCATTCAACCAACTTGGACCGGTTGGATGTGCAAGGCATGAAAGAGTAGCACCACGCTCGCACATGACAATCCAACTTGGGGGTTTGACGAACATTTTCCAAGCTTTTATGTATTTGGTTTAATTAATCATTACTGAATAGTTAGTTAGCTAAACGTAGTTAAATTTTCATGTTTACCGCTTTCATAGTTGTAAACCCACGAAGGCAACTTTGTTTTAGGCCCATGAAGGCAACCAATTGTAACTTATTGGCTTTTCCAACATTTCAACCTGACTTGTGGGTCTTAGTTAGATTAAACTTGTAACCGTAAGGAAAAACTCGAATGGTGGGTTGACACGGAAGACACCAAACACTTCGTCAACCCCACCACGTCGCCTTCACCCCAAGGGTTGTGTATGCACACCTTGGGCGGTAATTTCTAAACCTCCTCGCTACAAAGTGTAAGAGGATACTTATGTGTTACTAAGCATGCTTGGATAATTGTGTGATTTATATTTTAGTCTCATCTTTACATTAACGCAAAGGCTAAACCCGAGCCCTAAAAGAACAAAAAGTGGGATTAAGCCCCACCTTAAAATGGATGTTGCGTGAAATGTTTTTTACATAGACCAAATTAAGAAGATAAAATCAATCAAGCAGAGCCAATCTAGTCACGTCCATCAGGACAAACATCTAGCACGAACAAAGAGAGTAGTAAACTACCAGATTCCAGTGGACCAACCACCTTCCTCACTCCCCCCCCCACAGAAATACCGTGGGTGAGATTCTTGGTGGCACACCATCTGGTGAAGTAGCGATCTTCTCCCTTGACGCATGTAGTTCCCAAAACCCAGTTTTGCACCCACTGTTAAATTCAAGTAGGGCATAGTATCTAATCTACAGACATAGCATGCAAACTTTTCAAAAACTTCAAAGCTACAAACGAATTTCGCTGTTTGAGCATCCAATACATGTGCGCAATAAGTAGATTCTAAATAGTCTCGCAATTGTGCATGAGACTACGCTCAGGCTATACAAAGCTTAGCGCATTTAAAACTTGCCCAGGTAGGAGAGCACATCGATCTCGACATACTCCTATTTCTCATCCCCCAACTACTAGGATGGTGGATGAAGTAGTTCAAGCTGAAGAGTCTCTCTCTAGTTTCTACACACCATTACAAGATGGACTTCTATCTTGTATACGACTCACATAGTTCAATAGCGATTTCCGCATCCAACTAAACGTGTTCAATCTCTTACCCATCTTTCACGGTCTCGAACACGAGTTACCATACGAACACCTACGCCGGATACACGAGGTCTGCAGTACGTTCAATCATTCAGGCGTTACTGATGTTCTGGTTAAACTGAGAGTGTTTCCCTTCACTTTGGCTAGCAAGACCCACGCATGGCTTCTATCACAGAAGCTCGATTATTTCAATACATGGGAAAAGGTAGTGTTCTCCTTCATGAAGAAGTACTTTCCACCAAAGAAAATAGAGGAGATAGTAAGCAAGATACAGTTCTTCAGATAGAGTCTAAGTGAGACATTCTCTGAAGCATGAGATAGATTCTCTAACCTGCTCCATTCATGTCCTCACCATAAACTAGAAAAATCCACTCTTGTCCAATGTTTTTTCAAAGGTCTTCTCCAAGAACACAAAGTCACACTGGATATCATGAGTAATGGAAACTTTTTAGATAAAGGTGCTACAAAAGCTATAACCTTTCTTGAAGATTGACCAAGAAGAAAAGAGTACTCATTGAGGCGACATAAACAATTCTAGAACATCTCAACCCAATACTTCTAAAGCCAATGGTATCTTTGAGGTAAAATCCGATCCTGAGATGAAAACACTAATCAAAACCCTCACAATAAAGATAGATGCCCTTGCAACCAAACAAAAAGGGCATACTCCCCAACCAGTCATGAACATCGATATAACACCATGCACTTTCTGTCTAGATCTAAATCACGTATCTACTCATTGTCCCTTGCTCAACAGCATATCATCACTTCAACCAGAAGAAGTTTTTGCTTTCAATGTACCAAATGCACCATGGAGGCAACACCCAAATTTTCAATGAAATACTAATCAACAAACTAAACCACCTCCAGGGTTCACAGATCATGTCAAACCACAAAATACATTCAATTAATTCAGACAAGGACAAGGTACCTACAACAATTATAATAGAGTAATGGTTCCATCCAACTTTAACCAGAACTATCAAAATCCAACAATCAACAACCAAAGAGACCTAGTTCCAGTTGCCCAACCTACTAATGTCCCATTAGACAACACATATGAGATGATGCTATCCTTGATGCATCAACAATCTCAAATCTTGGTGTCCATACAACAATCTCTAAGCTACCTAACTCAAGAGAAAACCCATAAAAGTGTGTTCCCAGGACAAGTAGTTCCTAATCCTAAACAAGCGAACTCAGCCTTGGAAGCTACAAGCGCCTAAATCCTTTGTTCCATGATGTATTTCCAATCATTTCATTCCCTTACATCTGTTTCTATGGAATACATCAGAAAAGATAACCAACCCAATCTACTTGGAGTGTGTGGTTGTAAGTGCCGGAGCCTTGAGTCCACGTATACTTGCATATTCCTTGTTAGCACTTTTACTCGCAGTTTGAGTAGTGTGCCTATATGGGGCAAGTATACAATTTTCTTTTTCTTTATTTTACACTCTTTTTGTTAAAAATAGCTTTTTCTTGTTGTTTTTATAAAAGTTCTTGGTTTTTCGAGTTTTATAATAGAGGATTCTCGACACAACACTAGTCATGTGTTTTTTTGAAAACGGGCAATGGATTCTACACGGACCAACCCCTAGAAAAGTGCAATCTAGGTGCGGTTTGAGATTAGTTTTGCTTATTAAGGGTCGCCTATATATCCGGCGCTATTCGCGAATCGGGGACATTCCATGTCTTTGCGATAAAACCCCAACTTGTATAAGCGGAAGGCGTATGCATGCGGATTGGGTTCATTCGAACCTACATGAAAGTGGCCTAAGACAATCTGTTATGGTATGTTTTTATCACTGCTTTTGTACGAATCCTTCGTATATATCTCTACATAGTTTTAAAAAACCTGAGGATATAAAAATTTAAAATCTTACGTCCAAGAGTAACCAAAATGATATTGGATAAACATATGATTTTATCTTTTTGCAGAAACCCTCTATCTTGTTAGAGATATTTTTTAAGAAAAACAAGAACCAAAAAAAAAACAACGAGGAGTCGACTTATAGAATTAAACAAATGGTGTAACCCAAAGTGAAACCATGATTTGTTTAATTCTATCATGCACCTCTCTATTATTGTCTTGAGAATCTGACATTAAAAGACTCACCTTGTACAAAAAATTTAAAAATTTCCCCCCTTTTTTCTAAAACTCTACAAAATTTCCAGTTGCCAAAAATTTCAAAAACTTCTTTTTTTCCCCCCCCCCCCCCCCCCCCCTTCTACAAAACTTTCAAAATGTCTAAAGATAATTCTCCTCCACCGAGCAAGGCTTAATGGAGACGTGTACCCTCTGATTCTAAATTTTTTGTATCTCTTCCAATTGATATAAAATATGATATCTGGAAGATAATTCACACCATCACACCTAGTGCAGGAAAAAGTTCCTATGCTCGTAGACGGCGTGCAGTCAGGGAGAACTGGTGTTTGCAATGTCAAACACCAGACTGCCCTAGGCTTCAGCCGATAAGCGAAGGCTCATTATTTACAATCTACATGTGTCTTACACCAAAACATAGAGCCCAACTTCGTAGAGCAATCAAACCATCTGGTTGGGATTGACTCGAGTCTTAGGGATCTGACTTAAAACGACCCACATTTTTAAAGTTTTTCAAAAATATAATCCAAAAAAATTAATTAGTCTTTAATCTCACGTTTGTATATTCTTTCCACCATCCGTTCCCTTTGCTCTTGTAACACTCTTTTTGATTCATTCCGCTATTTGTGTTCTTTTTTTTCAAGTTGGCATACTCTATTCTTTTTAGAGCTCATTCGTGTATACAGCTTATGCCATCTTCACGCTTTAAGGCGTTTATCTATCATCTTGTGTGTCATACACCCTTGGATCAAAGCATGTGATATACCATTGGATAGGATTTTTTGTGCTGATTGTTTAGACAGTTCGTTTGTCCGAATCGGACCGGTAACGAAGCAGGGATTTGCATTTTACGAGTTATGAGACAGAACAGGACCTTTTCGGTATTTGCACATTTCATATGGGCTTGGGCCAAAAATTTCAAAACCTAAAAACCCAAAAACCGACGGTCGTACGCGGGTTTAAAATCCAACCACGCGACCGCCAGACGCACCGTCTCTCTCACTCAAAACCCTAGCTCGCAAAAACAACCCCGACACGCGCTCGCGCCTCCCCTAACCCACGCCGCGCCTCCTTCTCCAAATAAAAAATAGTTCCTACTGCCACTTCAAAACCTTCACCCCACCTCATATCCACTTTCAATTTAACCAAAACACCCTCCCATGGCTACCAATCGAAAGACTGTACCCGAAATGGATTTTGTAAATCTATTTGATTCAGGGGTTTTTTATGATTTCTTCAAGGGACAAATCCTTAGAAGAGGTTGGAGGCCACTCTTGCTAGAACCCACCGCTCATTACACCCCTTCTCTTGTTCAAGCTTTCTATCGCGGCTTAGCTCGTGATAACGAATGCTTGGCTACCGTTTCGTTTGGGGGAGGCACGCATGTGTTGACTTTGCAGGCAGTTGGGTCGGTTTTGGGTATTGAAGCGCGACACGAGGTACCTGAGAGTCAGCAGTTCCATGGCTCAGTGTTCAATTTGATGCATGTGACTGTGTTAGAGGGCGAGTACATTAATGGTTCCACCTGCGTGAGGCAGACTTCTTTTAGGAAGAACCAATTGGCAGTGGCAACATGGATTGCGCACAACCTTGTGGGGATGACGAAACCTTCAGATATAAGTAAGCCAATCCTTCACATTCTTTGGATTTTACAGACTCGGAACAACGGGTTCTATATTAGTTCTTTCTTGCTCAGTCTAGACGGAGTACTGCTCCCCTTCCTACCCTTGTAACTAAGCTCATGCTTAGTTGGGGAGCAGCAGTTCCGAGTGACTCTGTGGTAGTAAAGTCTGCCACATTCACTTCTATTTATTTTCATTGCGTTCAGCACGACTAGTCCCCAGAGGCTGTAGAAGTGATTGAGCACGGTCTCGTCGATGACGAAGCTCCATCTCCACCTTCAGTGGACTACTTTGCTCTAGGAGCACTATTTCAGTTCACGCGTCCCTTGGATGCTTTGTGATTCATGCATGAGGGTTAGTGTTAACTACACCAGCAGTTGAGTTCAATTCAGCACGAGCAGCGCACCTTCCAGGCCAGCACTCTCCAGATTCTTCAAGAGTTGCGAGACGAGTTAGTTCCATAGGCTTTTACGCCTGAGAGAGCGCGATGAGAGGGAAGAGACAGGAGTAGCTCGAGTTCGTCTCGACGTCGTTAGTTATCCCGCGCGGAATCTGACTAGGCAACTCCCTAGTGTCCGCATAGTTATATGTAATTTGTTTTCCTCGTAGTACATGTTTTTACTTTATGCACTTCTAGTTTTTCTTAATATTATATGTTATGTATGTTTGTGTTTTGTGGAATGTATAAGGATTTGTGGTATATAAGCAGAAGGACATACAAATACATCATGCTCAAATTTTCTTATTTTCTACATTATGTAGGTTTTTACAAAAAAAAAAAAAAAAAAAAAAATTCATGTTAGAATAATTACATTTTTTTACCTTTTAGATAAACCATGTATTTCTCGTTCTATATCTATCAACCCATGCTCCAAACTTGTTTGGGGGTGGTATATTTTCATAACGAAGAACAGAGTACAGGTCACTGCCGTTTTTGCTCACGTTCCTATGGTAATCTCTTTCCTTTTCTTCATACTTTGAGGACAAAGCATATTTCTGTTTGGGGGTGGCATAGTAACATTCTGTAAAAACTAGGCATTTATTATATATCATTTATTATATTATATAGATTTAGTATATTTCTTTCTTTCTTAAAATATTTCAAAAAGACCAAAAATATTTTTTATGTTTAGTATTAAAAGTCTTGTTTTCCTTTTTCTATGATGAATAAATGGTTTAGAAGTTTCATTATAGCAATAGAGTAAAGATTTGTTCTTCGAACTCAGACTAATATGCATACAATAGTTTTGCACATTTTCATGAATGGCATGCCTCAGTATTTGATTGTATATAACAGTGAGTTTTCGAGACCAAGATTAGAACAGTTAAGTTCCATATCCTGTGAGAATCTAGCCAAAAGCCTCATCTGAATGATTATTGAGTGATGACACAAGGATGTTCGGATAGAAGGAAAATATGTCCACTTGCTTAATAACCACGCCATATCCTAGGAGAGAATTTAGGCCTTTTTTGGATCGATATAGCCAAATAAACGTTAAAAACCCAAAAAGATAGTTTTTCTCTAGTTACCCCCCTTGACCCTTCACCAATTTCTAAAACCTTTTTATTTCTTCGCCATCAATCCCTGAACTATTACTACACACACAATAAAAAGCTTACCCAGCTAACAAGTTCAGAATTATATGAACTGTAATAAGAGAAGAGAAGGCCTTGTACAAAAATAGAATAGTTAGAAGCTTCAAAAGAAAGAAAAAGAAAGAAAAGAAAGAAAATATTCAAAAGATCGAAATCTCCCAAAAGTTCAAAATCAAAAGGAGTAGAATTCAAAAGAAACAAAAGCAAAGTTAGAACTCCCAAAAATCAAAATCATATGGAGTCACAAAGCCAAAGGGATAAAGAATGAATCACAAATTCGGAAGCAAAAGAACAAAACGAGATTCTTCTCTAGTTACAAATATCTTGAAGTCCTAATTTCTTAACTTATCAAAGTTTGTTTTCCCTTCCCTTTATTTCTAAACCACTACCTTAGCCCCCGTAATTCCTAATAAAAAACCCCTAACTCAACTAGGAATAGGATTGTGTGATAGTAAGTTGATATTGTGATCAATCGACCCCGGTTTCTTTGGACGTCATTCAAGTATGTGAGGAATATAAGTGCCCTCTGCACTTGAGAAAATGAAACTTGAGTGAATCTATCAGAGAGTTATGATTGCAACGCACCCCTGTGAAAACCCAACTTAAGGACGCTCTCCAAAAGTTTCGGAAATGACTCTGCTTTTGTATTTCACGGCTTATGTTTTGCATATTTATCTTTAGATGATTAAACTACTGTATATATATTATTCTTAGTTCAAAGGAGCTTTTCTTTATTCCCCCGCTAATGAGATGTATAAACCTCTGAGAATAAATAAGGAAACGAGACCCTTTGTACTAAATAGAGGAAGTTTGTGACTACCTTCTCTGGAAAACTCTCACAAGGCTTCAGCTCATCCACTAGGGAAGTCCTAGTGGTTTAAGGCCTTGTTGCATATGGTCAATGCAATCGCACTCCGCTAAATGAGACTGTATAATAAATCACACATTTGTGATCTTAGTTTTTCTCTTTCATCTTTGCTTGAGGACAAGCAAAACGCTGTTTAGGGGTAGTTGATCAACTCCCAAATGTGCATTTTATTACCATTACAATACTTCAATTATGCCCTTCTTATGCATAATGAACAGACAACTTATAGCTTTTGTTACCATTTGCAGGATACATGCCATTTAGGACGCATATTCATAATACGTGCATTTTAGCGCAAAAAGGATTGATATTTACGGTGCTTGGGAAGATTCTAGCTTAGGAGCAAAGTCAATTGTCAAAGTCAAAGACTCACGACTCAAAGCTGAAAGCTATGGACTCAGGGACTTAAAGCCAAAATCAAGAATTCTATTGTATGGGCTTAGGTTAACAGCCCACAATGTTGTTTTTAGAAGGAAGGGCATAAATGTAATTGGTGTTCTATATAAACTAAAGTTGTAGAGAAAGAACATTACCCTAGATCTAATCTTTGGTAATTAGGAGTAGATTAAATGTTTTAATTTAATAGTGTAATTTGTCATTTACTTGTTTTCCATTTTTATGTTCTTCAAGGTTTAAGTGATTTAATACAAGTTTTCAATATTCTTTTTAATACAAGTTTCAAATCTTTTCTTCAATATAAGTTTTATCTACTTATCTCATATTTGATTAAATCCCACAAACACAAGTCATACTCATTTGACAAGTTCAAATGAGTATAACTTTGTGAGCAAGATTTCCATCAAAACCAATTTAATTCCATGTTTTGATTCAACAACAAGTTAAAAGCAAGTTTTAATCATTTACAAATCAACCAAGAGTTTCACATTAAGAAGTACTTTCAAATACCCATTAGAAAGTAGGAGAGAAAAGTTACAAGTCTTGTTTTTCCAACCATCAAAACCATCTTCCAAACAAAGAATTTAAGATGAACAACACCCTCAACACCACTATTCTAAATCTATCAATGTACTACAATAATTAAATCATCTAAAGATAAATGCGCAAACATGAGCAATGAAATGCAAAAGCAGAGTTGTTTTCGAAACTTTTAGAGAGCGTCTTTAAGGTGGGTTCTCACAGGGATGTGTTAAAACACAAACTCTTTGATAGATTCACTCAAGTTTAATTCTCTCAAATACAGCGAGCATTTATATTTCTCACATATATGAATGGCATCCAAAGAAAATCGAGGTTGATTGATCACAATTGCCACTTACTATCACACCATCCTATTCCTAATCGAGCTAGAGGTCTTCCATTAGGAGTTATGGAGCTAGGGTGATGGTTTAGAAAGAAAATGGAAGGGGAAAACATAATCTGATAAGTTAAGAAATCGGGTCTTCATGATACTTGTAATTAGAGAAGAACCTCGTTTTGTTCTTTTCTTCCGAATTGTGATTCATTCTTTTGCCCTTGGCTTTGTGACTCCATGTGATTTTGAATTTTGGGAGTTCTAACTTTGTTTTTGTTTCTTTTCATATCGACTCCTTTTGATTTTGAACTTTTCGGAGATTCGATTTTTTATTCCTTTGAATTTTTTTGAGTTTTGGTTTTTGATGGGTTTTTTTCTTTTCTTTTCGAAGCAACTAACTGATTTGCTTTATTATAAGGTCTTCTCTTCTCTTTTTACTGATATGTTTATTGTATGTTGTAACAGGTGAGGGATTGATGGCTAAGAATAAAAAGGCTTTCTAGAAGTTTTTGTAGGCTAAAAAAGGGTTAACTAGAGGAAAAATATCTTTTTGGGTTTTTAACTTTTATTTAGCTATATCGATCTAAAAAGGGCCTAAATTCTCTCATAGGATATGACGTGATGATCAAGTAAGTGGGCGTGTAGTCTTTCTATCCGGAAATCCTTTGTGTCATCACTCAATAATCATTCAGATGAGGCTTTTCTCTAGATTCTTATAGGATATGAAACTTAATTGTTTTAACCTTGGTCTCGGAAACTCATTGCTATTTACAATCAAATGTTTATGTATGCCATTAATGAAAAGATGCAGAAACTATTGTACGTATATTAGTCTAAGTTCAAATAATGAATCCTTACTCTATTGCTATAATGAGACTTCTAGACTATTTATTCTTCATAGAAAAAGAAAACAAGACTTTAAGTACTAAACAGAAAAATATTTTTGGTCTTTTCGAATTTTTTTTTAAGAAAGAATGAAATATACTAATATAAGAAATGCCTAGTTTTTGCAAAATGTTACTATACCACCTACAAATAGAAATATGTTTTGTCTTCAAAGTATGAAGAGATAAGGAAAGTGATTACCATAAGAACGTGAGCAAAAATGGAAGTACACCTGTACTCTATTCTTCGTGTTTAAAATATACCATCCCTAAACAAGTTTGGGGTGTAGGTTGTTGGATATAGAACGAGAAATACATTGGTTATCTACATAGTAAGTTACGTAATTATTCTACTATGAAATGTTTGGGTTTTTGTATTTATTTTTGAAATCATGTATAATGCAAAAAATCGAAATTTTTGGCATGATGTATATGTATTATCTTCTATTTATATACCAAATTCCCCATATGAAAATCTAACATGCATACATGATTATTATTACACTAAAAAGTGCGAAATGTAAAATATGTAAACAACTATCTATACAGACACATGAAATGTGTGTGTGTGTGTGTGTGTGTTTTTTTTTCAAGTGGAAATTTTATTGATAATGATAACGAGTTTTACAAATAATTAGGACAAGCATGCAACAAGATAGGCCGCAAGTCCTTTCTGAATGGCAAATCCTATCCTCTTAAATACAGACTCGTTAGAACCAGCTGTCATTACGTTGCAATCCATAACTTTCTGCAATCTCTTCAGGAGCTCAACAGATTGTTGTGCCAAGAAACCAAAAGTGTCAAAACTGAACGGAATGAAACAATGTTGGTTAGCTCTACAAGCGTCCTCGTGTTTCTCAATCTTCCCTGTCGCTGCTCTATTAGCTGCTTCTTCTACCTCAAAGATTCCATTCCCAAGCCCTACCAACGGAGAGGCTCCAATTACATCAACACACGCATGCCTCCCCTCAAACCAACTGTAGATCAATACATCTGTAGGTTGAAGTGTAGATCTCCTCTCATTCGGATCAGGGAGTAAATTCACGGGAGCCTCCTTCTTCACTTGTACTCCAGCCCTAAAAAATGCATCACATAAAATATCTTTGACATGATCATGTCGGTATTTGAAACCTATTCTGGAGTTTTTGAGTAATATGATTTGGGGAGTTGGGAAGAGTATTACACCTCTCCCTGTTTTGATAACGAAGATCATGATGACCTTGAGAGCGACTCCGACGTCTGATAGGATTTGGCTGAAAGAGCACCGAAATCCTACTATTTATACGGAGTGTATCCAAAAGATGTAGAGGTTGCCTGAAGAGAGGGTAGTTGAGGAGGATGACTTGGAGGATGAGGAGGACACGACATGTTTTGATGCCGATGCCTTGGAGAGGTGTAGGTCGGATGCAGAAAGCATGTCGGTGCTTTATCGTGGCATGTGTTCTCTCAATACTATTTGCGAAGATCTCCGGACTCGGCAGGCTACCATGCATCATAACTTCGAGACTCATGCCTAGCGCGAGGATGAGCATTGGGAGGAGATGAAGGCCGAGATGGAAGCTCAGCGGAAGTTCCATGAAAATATGCATGAAAACTTCCTACCCTAGAGGGGTTCTTCTTCTGAGGAGGCGTCTGTGAGGCACGAGCGTCATCGCCGAAGGACGGATGGCTCTGCCCATCGAGAGCTCAGGAGTCATCTCCTTCCCATGTGCCATCTACTACCAGCAATGCGTTCTTTAGGGATATTATGCGTTGATGTTGTTTTTGTATTTGTTTTTTGTAGTTCGGATGTTGATTTTTGAATTTTGTAGTGAAATTTGAATTTGGTTGTTAAATGTTATTTGAATTTGAATTTGAATATAATATGGTTCTTTTCAAATTGCGCATTGTTTTTTTTATTAATCCCACCTTCCCGAATTGTTTGGGGGTGGTATTATTTACTATAACATGATTTGTTATATGATCCTCCATTGTAGAAGTTGTTTTGGAGTGATGGTTGAGAATATTGCCGATATGGGCATGGCTATGAGTAGATATTGTGGTAGGATGAAATTTCAATGAGTTAGGTAGTTACTATCCTAAATTCAACCTAAAAGATATTGGGTTTGTTTTGGAATAGAGAATATGGGTTGTTTCCGTTTTCGGTTTCGAAAATATTTTGTTTCCGGTAATTGCCTTAACACTTTTTGGCAACTTGCGGATTCGTTTTGGAAGCTCACAACCTATATAAACTTCCTTCATTCTACACTCACAACCCACACTACACCTCACATTCATCTCTCACCTTTCACTCCCAACTTTTTCTTCTTTTTCCTTCTCACTTCCGCATTTCAGCACCTCGGAGCACACTGCTTGATTGGGCGCCACCCGCTTCTAGCACTTTGTCGATCAAAATTTCTTCAGAGCGTGACCCGCGCCCTACCAAGCCCAAACCTGAGTGCGGCCCGCGCCCAAAACACTTGAATTACAGTTTTCATCTTGAGTGTGATCCACGCCCTACCAAGACTACAAGTGAGCACGCCCCGCGCTGAAGCACCTGGAACTCGAATTTTCACTTGAGCGCGACCCGCGCCCATCCCAGGCACAAAGTGAGCGCGCCCTGCGCCTAAGTGCCTGGAACTCCAAATTCACCAAGGCACACCCTGCGCCCTACCCAGGCATAGGTTGAGCGCACCCCGCGCCTTGACCCCTGTGGGCACACAAAATTCCAATTTTTTGTGGGTTGTTCTAGGATCGTTGCAGCTGTTCTAGAGAGTAGTTTTGCGATGACTTCTCCTATAGTGATGCCGGAGCAGTCTTTCGAACACTTGTTGGGAAGCGAGACTTATGGACATTGGTTCTGCAAAAGGATCTTGCAGTTAGGATGGAGGCATCTACTGGTAAGTGAAGACGACTCGTATTCACCTAAGCTTACTGAATTTTTTTACAATAATGTTAAGTTCTATTGTAACTAGGATGGAGAACAAGAATTCTCCGTCACAGTTGATGACATGCCACTAGAATTCAATAAGTATGTGGTAGCATTAGTTTCGGGAATACCAATACCTGATCTTATTCACACGTGGGGATATATGACCGATAATGAATACCTCTATGACTATACATATTTCCATGAGTATTATGGGGGAGGGGTATTTCGTATAATGGACCAAGGGCGTTACAACATAGCCCTTGGTAGCCTGTCCCTAAATGTAGGTAGCACTATGTTATTCATCCTGATGAATATTTTAGGAGATTGGCAGTTTACCTCTGCAAATAGTACCGCTGGTGACGTTTTCCTTGCTTTAGCTGAGGGACATCGCCGATATGACATTCCCCGAGTATTAGTGGCTAGTCTTAAGAGAGCCCAAAGCATGAGGCATAAGTATCTTCTTATGCCTGTTTTGGTTTGCCGCATCATGCTCAGTTGTCTACCTGAATTTTATACCCAGTTCACGGATTGGAAAAGGGTTGAAGTCATGAGACCCACCAATTTTGTGGTTCGCTCATTTCGAGTAATGGCTTGGCCGGGATGGCAGGTGCAACCTCATTTGGTTGCTCCTTACACCCCATCAGACATAGTAACACTCGACAGGTTAGCACAAGTTGATGACACACTGCGACGGGCTCGGCAAGTTATCATGGCATGGCAGGATGCGAAGGAACCTCATTTCTTTATTGAAGATGAGGAGGATGACGCTTGAACGGGAGTTAAGGTTAGTTTTTATTACAGTTAGTGTCTGCTTATGTCCCAAGCAATTTGATTCTTATTAACCCCATAACAGGTGGAACTCATATCGAGTTGCGTCAGTTTTTTATTTTCTATATTAGTATGTTTATCCTTGTTTTGCAGATGTTCCAGAATTTCACGCGTTTCAATGGCATTTCTCTACCCTTTTTATTTAAATACTTTGGGGACAAATCATGGTTCTTGTTTGGGGGATAGAAACACGTGTAATTAAGGCATCTGTTAAGATATAGATATGTATAATATACACTTGTTTTTATAGTTAAAAATTTAAAATTTTTAAAAATATTAATAAAAAGTTTATGTTGTACACTTAGGAATATTGGTATTGTTTTCCTTCTCTAGGCCCTTGATAATCTCTAAATCTCATGTAGCTTTTCCATAGAATAGTTTTTAGAAACTTAGGTTAATATGTAGGTAATAATCCTTGCATCTATCTATAAATATGTTACATGAGTATCTATGATTGTTGGCAGTAAGTTTCTAAAATCTTGGCTAGAGTACTTATTCTACAAATCCTGTGAGAATATAGCCTAAAGCCTTATATGAGTGAAACATGTGAGAAATGACACAAGGGAGAAGTAAAATCCGGATAGAGAAATCACACGTCCACTTGCTTGATCACTATACCATATCCTAAGCGAGAATTTAGGCTCTATTTCGATCGATATAGCCAGAAATTCAAACCTATGAATTATTTTCCGCTAGTCGCCCCTCTGAGGCTTTCTTTAGCCTTTCATAAACCGCAAATCCTTTATCCTATTACAAAACCAAAAAAAAAAAAAAAAAAAAAAAAATCAACCTACCCATTGTAGAATGAGTCTGAGAATAGAGATGAAGAATAGAAAAGAGAAAGACCTTTGAAATCAAGAATTTGTTAGTCGCTTCAAATAAGAAAAGAAAGTTTCCATCTAAATAAAAAATAATAATAAAAGAAAATAAAGAGTTAGAACTCCAAAAATAGAATCAAAGCAGTCAAAAGCCAAAGAAAAAGAAAAATATGGCTAAGGATGGAAACAAAGTGTAGAAGCAAAAGTAAAGAACAAGGTTTTCTCTAGTTACATCATATGCAGACTCTATTATCTCAGACTTGTCCTTTTTGAATATCCATTTCCTTCCTTCTTAAACCATCTCCTAATTCCCGCAACACCTAATAAAGACCTCTAGCTTAATTAGGAATAGGTTAGTGTGATAGTAAGTGGCAGATGTGTTTGATCGACTCCGGCTTCCTTGGATGTCATTGAGATTGTAAGGTAAAGTGTGCCCACTGCACACTGGAGTAGCGAAACTTGAGCGGAAAAATTAGAGTGGTTTTTGTCTTGACATTTATGTGAGGACCTACTTAAGGACGCTATTATGAGTTTTCAGAAACGGACCTGCTAGTGCATTTCATAGTATTACTCATTGTATATATGTTTATTCATAGATGATTGATTATTATACATATATTAGCTTAGGTTTCGACTTGATTAATCTGTATTCATTGCTAGTGAGATGTATAGATAATTGGGAGCATAAATAAGGAAATAATGGTTTTATTTCTTAGTCGTTGTAGTATAGATGAAGTTTGTGAGTACCTTCACTAGAAAACTCTCACGAGGCTATAACTCATCCACTAGGGAATTCCTAGTTGTTTAAGGCCTTGTTGCATATGGTCAATGCAATCGCACTTGGCGAAACGAGATTAGTTAGAACTCCATTTTTGGTCACTTATGCTAATTTCTCATATTTGCTTGACGACAAGCAAAATGTTGTTTGGGGGGTGGTTTGATAAGAGCCCAAAACTGTAGTTTTAACCCCTAAACAATAATACTTTTAGACCAATTATGCGAGTAAGAAATAAGAGTTAATGCTGATTACATGCTTTTATGTATTTCAGGCATTGAAGTCAATTATGTACAGAAATGTGCCACTTTGGCAAGATAAAGGAGCAAGGGTTGGTTGCTAAGAAGTTCTGTGATTAAAGGCCAAGATTCAAGGAGAAAAAACCTTTGTAAAGCTCGGTTAAAAGCTGAAAAGTCAAAGTCAACGCGGGCAGAAACAGCACACAAAAGTCAGCAGAACTTTCGAAAACCGTATCTTTGGACTTAGGCCTCGGAATTAGGCCTACCTTATGTCAAAACGACCCGCTCGAAAAGAGCTTTCTAATGGTCTAAACATTGACCCAATGAGAAGAGTAAAAGTGGACGAAAAGCCTACTGAAGTCAGATCCAACTGAAAAGGGCCCTGTGGACTGAAGAGATTGGGTTTTGGGCTCGATTTTCCGGCCCAAAACATGGCTCCTCAGCCCATGCACGAAAATGTGGATCTGTTCTCCTCCATTTTCACACACAAGACTGAGCTCTTAAGGATCAATTAGGTTAGGTAGCAAGGAGCCATTAGAGATAGTTTTTAGATCTAGTTTTCTTTGAATTAAGGTTTAAATACAGAAATATAAAACGTACTTAGGTTCTATTAACATTTGTATCAACATAAATTTTTTTTTCACAAACGTATCAATGTACTAAGCCCGATTTCACAAAAATAACAATCTGTTAGTATCCGTCAGTTAAGTGATGATGTTTCCATTTATTTTCAATTTTCTTTTTTTGTATTTTCCACCTGACATAATATTAGGACGTGATGTGGCAAAAATAATACACCTAAGATAATGGGTGAGATTGATAACTCTTAAGGCCCAAAAAGAATAAGGACCCAGCCCCCAAAAATGACAAAACCCGACCCATGAAACAAAAGATTATAACCCAGCCCAACAGTCTAACCCAAATTCTTATACTAAGAAATGACCGGGTGTACAGGATCAACCTCACCCTCATCTTCTTCCCCAACCATCGAACCAGCAAACCCTAAAATAAAAGACTAATTTTAGGGCATGTGCGTTAGCTAGCTTGGTGATATTTACTCATTTGTCTCACCTCTCACCAGAGAAATCTACCTCGTGGGAGAAACTTTTTACAAGTTTTGGTCTTAATAACTTGAAGTTACACCTTATACGAACAAAAATTATACAAGTGCTCATAAAGCCATAATCCATGTGCATAACTTCATATAGGTGCTTCTACGATATAGAGCTTAGAGTTTATATTTTTAGCATTGCTGCTTTGAGAACAAGGAGTTGGGAGGCCATGTCCTTGATCCTTTAGGCGTTCAAAGAGGAGAAAATAAAGATCTACCTTACCTATGTGTTTCTTAAATACGTAATATTCTATGATTTAGCTAAAGCAGCGACTATCCATGATTTTGAAGATGTGGCCATCAAATTGCAGCTTCATACGTGGAGAGTTTAAAACTCCTATTTTGGTGATTTCAAGATTCCCCTCGGTGATGAGTTCTTGTGGCAGGGTTGGTACCACCAATCTGCACTAAAATTAGAGTTTTTGATTTTAAGGTTTGCTGGTTCAATGGTTGGGGAAGAAGATGAGGGCGAGGGTGATCCTGTACACCTGGTTGTTTCTTAGTATAAGAATTTGAGTTAGATTGTTGGGTCGGGTTATAATCTTTTGTTTCATGGGTCAAGTTCTGTCATTTTTGGGGGCTGGATCCTTATTCTTTTTGGGCCTTAAGAGTTATCAATCTCACCCATTATCTTAGGTGTATTATTTTCGCCACATCACGTCCTAATATTATGCAGGGTGGAAAATAAATGGACACATCATCACTTAACTGACGGATGCTAACAGATTGCTATTTTTGTGAAATCGGGCATAGTACATTGATACGTTTGTGGAAAAAAAATTCTTTGTTAATACAAGTGTTAATAGGACCTAAGTACATTGCATATTTCTGTATTTAAACCTTGAATTAATTAGTTTTTCATACCTTGTTTTAATTTAGTTAATTGAATCATTGTTTTATTATTCATTAGATCAATAAAGTAGTTCGTTCCTTCATTAATTTCAGTTTTGTTATTTAAAATTACTTAGATCTAATTTTGATTCTTAGTTGTTAATCATTTCTTAGTTGTTAAATTAGATTTGAATTATTGAATTGAAGGTTTATATTAGTAAAGTTATAATCTTTATATGATGTCTTGTTTAGATTTAATAAGAAATGATAGCATAATGATTCTAGGCTAAACCTCCATTAGAGGGGGTTGAAGAAGCCTTGATGAAGCTTGATCTTTGTTAACTTAGAAATCGTCGTGATAATCTATTCAATTCTAGAAAGTAATTAGTTCACCATGAGAATGAGTTTGATTGCTTCACATGCTAGTTATTATTTGGTAGAGATTGCCATGAATAATTAGGGATTAGAATTACCAATTTGTATGCGAAAGCATTGAAATTTGGATCACGACGAATCTTTGTTAGTTAATTAAGTCGAGTTAAGGTGGAATCAATCCCCCTAATTCCTTATCATATTAGTCAATTTAGAAATTCCGTAGTTTAAATTAGCGTATCTTGTTATTTGAATTCACATCGTAGTATAATTCCCTTCACCATTATTCTCACTAATTTTGGCTAGGACTGAGAATATTAGAAAATATTGAATGCTAAAGAACTAGGAGTGGAACGAATTCTCTACTCCAACTCTATTACGATAGCAACGAGAGTAGAAATAATCTTTGATAAACAAATAGTCTTTGTAAAGTTTTAGTTTTACTTGCGTTGGAATCTTATCATTTATTCGTTAGTAGGTTTATTCATTTTACGTTTTATCAGTATACCCGCTCCATAGAGATACACTACTCCAAATATGAGTAAAAAGTGCAAGAAGAGACTGTGCGGGATATACATGGACTAAGGTTCCGGTGCTTACAACCACACACTCTAAGAGGAGGGCCCAATTTCCTTAAGGATGCACTCCCATGGAATGCATCGGGAAAACATAATATGAATATTTTATAGTAAGATATTCAAGACTATATGTGGCATTTTAACTCCGATTCCCTAATACTATGCATATGATGGATGATATGTTGTTAACTATATACTAATAATCTAAACAATTGAGGATCAATCCATAAAAATATGACAAAGCATTTACCCCCAAACATAATGAAATTATACATTTGGAGTGTAAGATGCAGAATGATAAGAGAAAGCTTATGTAACCCATCATGGAATATATGTAATAACCCATCATGTTTGAATTGTCCAAAAGAGTGTGAGTGTGGTAGTAGTTGTTCTTCATGAAGCTCAGATGATGCAATATATGACATACTAGGCTTTTCAACCACTTGAATGATGGGCTCATCATCGCATGTTTTCAAGAACTCAAAGAACTCTTCATCTAGCTTTGGTTTATCTATAAAATTAGAGTTAGTGTCGGCATCTTTAAGAAAATTATTGATTTATTCCATCGTTAAGTCCACAACGACCAAGCTAAATTGGGATCCACATTCCACCATAGATTTTATTTCCTCTTTTTCAGGCACTTCAATCAAAGCGGGGTTCTCATCAACTGGAATGATAAACTCATGAGTTTATATGTTGGGCAAAGTCTCTTTACTGGGAAGGTTAAGAAAATTACAAAGGATCTCAAAGGGAATTGGCTTAAGTGCGAATTTGATGTTTCTTTGAAATGGTTTAATAGTGCAGTCTTCAGAAATTGGTGGATTTATGATGAATGGAGGTTGGCTTTCAAGAGGTGTTAAATTGGGATGGTGATGGTTGGGTGGTAGTTTTTCACATGATCTCGAGAACTCAGAGAATTCTTCATCTAGTTTTGGCATTTCCACAAGATTGTGGTTCATATCTGCAATAGTAAGGATGTCATAAATTTGTTCCATCGATAAGTCTTTAACGACCAAACTAAATTGAGATCCACTTTCTACCATAGATTTTACTCTCTCTTTTCCAGGCACTTCATTTTCTTTGTCCTCTCTGCCTAGAACTTGTCCAAGTGTGTCAAGTCCAACTCATGTTCTAAAGTTCTTCTGCCAGAATTTTCTCATGCATAGGTGATGGTGTACTTGGACAAGTGAGAGAAACTATAACTTCAGGCATGTAATCATCATCATAAGATTTGGAATTCACACAATAGTCAGGTGAATTGTGATGAGGTTTTAATTGGTCATAAATATCAGGATGGGCTTTAGCAATTGGCTTTGTTATAGTAACACCTTATTCCTCTTGTTGGATAGGTTCTGGACTGGTGGGAAGAATATTAGTCTTAGATGTAGCATCTTTTGAATCAGATTGGAGAAAATATAAGGTCATTGCTATTTGCTGAATTAGTATTGTTTGCTCGGCCATTTCCTGGTAAAGTTAGTCTGTGATAGATGGTGGAGTGGGATATGAATTTGACATGGGTGGTGATGTGAATGGTAATGGACTATTAGTGAACCCATATTCTGACTGACCAGGTGGATACATGAATGATGTTTGACTATTTGTGGTGGAACTCCATGAATTGTTTGTATGATTAGAAAACTCTTAATTGTATGGAGTACTAGGGAATTTGAAAATTGAGGATCGTAATTGTAAGAATTTCCCATTGGAGGCTTGAACTCGGTATATGATGGGCATTGAGATGCCCAATGATAAGGACTACCACAACAAGAACAAGGTTCTGGGTTTGCATTGTAACTCCATGACGGTTGCGATGCATATTGATAAGCCATGGATGCTCAAACAAGAATAATGCACAAACAGCAGAAATTCATTCGTGCATTTTGGAGTTTTGAAAATATTTGATTGGTCTATAGATTACTATGCCTTGTTCGAAATGAACAGTTAGGCGCGAAACTTGGTGAGATCTACTACATGGCTCAGAAGAGTAAGATAATCACTTCACCAAGTGGTGTGCTTCCAAGAAAGTCACTCATGGTGAATCTGGGGAAGGGGAGTGAGGAAGATAGTTGGTCCACCGAAATCTGATAAATATTTACTCTAAATCCTCGTGGTTATATTTTTGTCATTTTCTGGAGGAACGTGACTACTTTAGGCTTTAGTTGATTGATTTTAATTTTTGTTTGTCTAGGCCTCAAGTAACAAGCAACGTCCGGTTACTACAGTGGGTCATGACCCCCAATGGTTGTTATTTGGATTGGTTTAGCCTTACTGCGTGAAAATTAAAAGACAGTGCAAACATTTAACTCAAACAATCAGGTAAGCATGCTTTGTAACACTCAAGGTATCCTCTCACAGGGGATTCGAGGAGGTTAAGAGATTATCTCTCAAGTCATGCTTACACGCTGCTTGAGGTGGAGTCGACGTTGGTTGGCGCGTGATCTGAGAATCAGGCCCAACCGTTCGAGCGTTTTCGTTTTGGTTACGAAAGCTTACTTAAAAACCCACAGACCGGGCCTAAATAATTATACAAGTTTGTCTTCAACGGCCCAAGTAGATAAATGTAAATCTACTACTAATATAACTAATTAGATTAACTAAAGAAAACCATAATTAGAGTGTTGATTATCAAGTTGACTCGTAGTGCGTGCGCGTATGATTCACGATTCGCCTCGCGCACTCAAACGACCCAAGGTAATTAATACTCTAATTATTGGTAAGTTGCACAACTTCAACCAAGTGATTTCCCTATCCTAATATATAAATATACTTATTTTATTTATTTATTTGGGTGAAACTATACTACTAATTTATACTCTATTACCAAATAGAAGTCCTTAGTTGGATTCACCAATTGGAGTCAACCTGGCCGACCAAAAAATTTGGTGTTATTGCTGATGTGGAAGGGGCGGGTGCGGCTTGGGTGAGGCGCGGTTGTGGTTTAGGTTTTGGTGAAACAACTCCCGCTTCCGTTGACAGCTCTAGCTATTCAACAATGGACCTGGATTCAAAACACAATAGATCAATAATGAAAACTAAATGAAATAAAATGATGAAAAAAGAAAAAAAAATGAAAATAAGAAATTGAATGTGGGAGATCGAAGGATGCTTCCTTATTAGATTCTCAATCCATGACACCTGCGCCATTTGTTGATGTAGATTGTGGTGGGTATTGAGCTTCGCCATGGAAAATTGTGTTTTGATTATGGAGAGTGTTTGGTGAAGAAGGGAAGGTAGATCTTGGTTTCGTAGTGTCACTCTACTCTACTTAATGGATGGATTTGAAAATATGTAAATGAAGACAAGATTGAAAAGCTTGAAATGAAGAAGAAGAACTTGATTGAAATGATTGAATGAAAAAGAACTTGTAGAGAATGAAAAGCAAGATTGAAAAGCTTGAAATGAAGAACATGAAGAACATAAATGGAAAATGATATAAAGCAAATAAAGAAAATAAAAAAGGACTTGAAATAATAAAGATATTACACTACTCCTAGAATGGAAATTACCCTAAAAGCATGGGTAATGACCTAGAGAATAGCTCTAGATGCTCTCTCTCTTCTCACTTTTTGGTTTATATACTCCACCTTTTACAAGTTACAGATTTGCCCTTCTCCCTTGGATTCAAGCCACCTCATGAGTTTACTTTATGCTTTTTCCTAGATGCAAGACACCTCATGAGTTTGTTTTTTCCTTTATGCTTTGTGTCTTTGCTTTTGGTTTTCTTTTTGAGCAAGCTTTGGTTAAGCAAGGCTACTTTTGAGACAAGGCTATAATCTTCAGTCTTTTGGGTTTGGGTCCTTGACCACTGACCGTTGACTTTGACTTTTCCGCACTTCCTCATATAAGCTCGAGTCTTCCTAAGCAGTGTTAATAGAGCTTTTTTTGGCACTAAAGTGCATCTTTTACGGTATGTAGTCTGAAAAGGCATATAACTTGCAAAGGGCAGCAAAAGTTATGAGTTGTCTGTTTATTAAGCATAAAAATGACATATTTGAAGCATTGTAAACGTAATAAAATGCACATAGGTGAGAAAAAAAGTTTGGGTACCATTTTGGAAAAAAAAATGAAAGTTCATGGTACTAAATAGTTATAAACTCTTTTATCTAAATTAGAGTCTTGCTGGAAATTTTCAAGTTTTTCTAATTTTCACCCTTGTGGATCTTGTTTTGATCTCTTGGTGGTCCGAAAATGGTGGACTTTAGTATTGAAGGTCACATATATGTTTTTAAGTGTCGATGTGCTTGTGATTGGTGATGCCCCTTGTATTGGCTGGGTATTGTTTAACTTCAACCTGAATTTAGGTTGTTAAGCATTAGTCATATGACCATACAATATGTTGGTCAAAGTATTTTGGCAGCTATGTTACCTTTTGATTTATGCACTCAAGAAATCATTGACTTGGTAATGTGGTTGTGCTTAGACTTATTTTACTATGGAATCTGGATGCATAAACTTAAAATTTTAAATTACGTTTATAATCTTTTTATCCAAGAAGGAGAAGCATCACTTGCTATGTTAGTAGATATAAATCTTTGGGATTGGGTTGGAGTATTCTTCTATTCTTCAAGGAAACATGTCAATTAATTGAAGTGGTTCAAGAGAAAAAGTTCTCTCATCTATACTAAGTCTAATTCTTTGCTTATAATATGTTTTCATATCTCATCAGTAAGACTACGTTGTGTTTGTTTGTTTACTAATATTTCTTTCATCTTTATTTGTACCATGTCAGCGACTTTTTGGGTTAGTCCTTGTAACTAGCATATCCCCTTGCACGCTAAGGGCTTTACCTGGCCCTCTTTGCTGGAGTCGTAAGTAATTTTTTGAATATATCATTGTACTTGCAATTGTTTTGTACTATCAATTTTCTTAACTTATAGTTTAGTTGGTTTGTCAAAAAGTATCCCCCTAAGCCCTTTACTTAGTTAATTGGGAATTCAATAGCTTTGTCATTGGTATTGGTGAAACATTATCAGTCCTAGGCATAGCTACTTAGAAGTTTGGAGTTACTTTGTAAGAATTTGATAGTAAAGGAATAAATGTTTGTTTCTTGAATGTGAATAACTGTGTATTTTGTGATAACAATATGAGTTTTGATATTTGGCTTGGTTAGCATCTTCAAGTTAGCTATTCTTTGTGATAAGTCTTATTCTTTTTTATACCTACCGTTTATTTTTTTCATTGTACTTTTGTTATATATCTTTCCATCGAGAGATGATTGGCTACTTCATTTGATTTTTTGTACACCTCGTTGGATGAGTTATTTATAAATAATGAGCTAACACATATTTGTGTGAATTTGTTTGTAGGGGCATGAGCTTTGTTACAAGTTGCTTTTCTTCACTAGTTTCCACTCGGTACGATATGAATATATACAATGTTTTCTTTAATGACTAGAATTTTTGGAACCCACGTGTATGGGTGTCAAGATTTTGTGAAAATATAAATCGTTGTACTAGCTTCGCACATGAGTCTAGAGCATTTTGTTGTTTTTTTATTACGTTTTACTATGGATGAATGGAATGATTTGATTACTAAAGTTCACTATTTTATTTGACTTTCGAACATTTTTGCTGTTTTCCATTTTGTTTCGTTGTCTCGATGAATGGAATAATTTAATTGCTAGAGTTATAAATGAATGAAAGAATTCAGTTGATACATTGTAGAGTAAAAAGTGCAGGTACGTGCAACAGTACAGGTGGCCCCATATAAAAGGGCTACAAAAACCAATTTTTTTTAATACAATGAAAATTCATTAGTAACGGATATGAAACCGTTAGCAATTGAAAATTAGTATCTGTTTTCAATTGTTAGAAAGGGAATATTACCAACCCTTTTCAGTTGCAAACAAATTATGTACAAAATTATTAAATGTTGGTAATGAATTGTAGCGTTTTTTATGTGTTACTGAAATTAATTTAAGTAACATATATGATCCGTGACTAAATTTAGTAACGGATAATAAACGTGACTAATATCCATTACTGTTGATTTGTCACGCTTTTATGTGAACGCAAGATAACCATTACTTAATATATATTTGTAGCAGATGAGTAACCGTCACAAATCGGTTGTTATGGTGTAGTGGCAGAGATATAGTTCACTTCTTGAAAGGTTCTAAAAGAAACTTGCTGGTTGGAAAGCTAAGCCAACTCATGTTATGTCTTGTTCCATTTTGCCGGCACAAATTGTTGATAAAATGGAAGCTATGCGGAGATCTTTTCTTTGGGGACATGTACCTTCTAAGCGTAAGCTTCATTATTTCTCTTGGAGATTGGCGTGTACTACCAAAAAGGATGGTGGATTGGGTATTAAAGATTTGTAACTTCAAAATTATGCTTTATTTGCAAAGAAAGCATGGGATTTACTTAATCCAAAATCTCTCTGGGCTCAACAAATATTGCAAGGAAGATATTTTCACTCAACAACTTTTATTCAAGCAGATTTCAAAGCTAACTCTATTTATATGTGGAAACAACTTTGTGAAACTAGGAAGATTATTCGTGCTGGTGCTATTTGGAACTTGCAAAATGGTTCTTCTATAAACGCATGGGATGATAGATGGATTTCTAATATTGATCTTCTTCAGGAAATACAAGGTAAACCTGCTGATTGTCATTTTGAATATGTCTCAGACTTTATTGATTTGATGCAAAGAGTTGGGATTGGAATCTTTTGAATGAATACTAGCCTAGAGAATATGTTGAGGAAATTGTATCCATTCCTCTAACCATCAGTGATCATGAAGACTCTTTGGTGTGGAGATGGGATAATTGTGGGAGATACACTGTGAAGTCGGCAGATAATGGTTGTACTCAATTGATAAATGGAGGTGCTACTGGTGACAGTGAAGAGTCTCTTTTTAAGTATGTTTGGAAGTTAAAAATTGCTTTTAAGCAAAAATTCTTTGTTTGGCAATGCATGCAAGGTGTCATCCCAACTGCGGATTTATTGGCATCTCATCATTTTTATGTTCCAGATCAGTGCACACTGTGTGCTGATGACAAGGAGTCGTCACAAGTTCAACTCTTCTTTTAGTGTATGTTTTCAAAAGGTATTTGGTATGGTACAAATTTGGCCGGCTTTATTGCTAGTGAAAATATTCATGATGGTACTTGCTTTAAGAAAAATATCAAAGTGTTTATTCAGAAGGCTAGAAGAATGCAAGATGGAGATACTCAGTTGTGCTACCTTATGGAGTATATGGTTGGCCAGGAATGATTCAAGGTTTGAAAGGAAGACTCGCCCTCCATTGTACTATATTCACAGAGCGCAGTTTTGCAATTGGTTAATGATGTTTTGAAACAGAGGAAACAATTGTGATTTATATTAAATGGTCACCCCCTTCTAAAGGATGGGTGAAGTTAAATACAGATGGTGCATGTGGGAATCCGGGTTATGCAGGAGCTGGATGTATTCTTCGAGGTTCAGATGGAAATTTCTTATTTGGAGCAGCGGTACCAATCCTCAACGCTACAAACAATGTTGCAGAGTTTTTGGCAGTGCTCTATGGTTTGCAATCGCTCATGAAAACAAGTTATAACCGGATAGAAGTGGAGACTGATTCACAACTATTGTTTCGAGCAATGTTAGGAGACGATATAAATTGTCATTGGTTATTAAGGACAGTAATACATCAAGTGCAGACGCTGATACAACATTTTGAAGAAGAAAGGTTTAAATGGTGTTATAAAGAAGAGAATACATGTGCAGACAGTTTTGCCTCCTGTGGGGGAACAATATCCACAACCAATGGATATTGTACACGTGTCCAGCATAGGAACACCAACTCACAAGAGCGCATCAAAGGAAGATGACCTGTCCGAACAGGTCACCTATATTAGACTCGCGTCCAACACAATGTCACCACCAACCAACCTCAGGCGTCTGTCCTACGAGCTCGCTTCAAAGTGGCTCGAGTCGGTCGAATGATCCCTTCTAGAAGCGACCTGCATAAAGCTCAGTCCATTGAGGCGTGTTCCATAACGGCCATCAACGTATGCCATAGCTGTCACCATCAAGACCGGAGCTCTAGATGCACACTCCATTATTCCACCACTACTTACCATCATGGCTCATTAAATGTCCTCAAGTACTGAACTTGACCTGACGCGGGAGAAGAAGAAGCGCGGGCATCTTGCCTATATAAAGAGAAGAGAAACTATTTCTGACTTGATTCATGTTGCGCGGGCATCAAAAATGCATTACTCGTCATTAATATGTTTGGTCGCAGTAATTGTGGCCTCTCGGGAGAATCGATGACTGCATCTTTGATGCACTGCTAGTACTAGTACATCTGAGAGTTCTTAATTTGCTAGTTGTAAATAGCCCTGGGGCTATGGAACAAAGGATTATTCCGGATCTACACCGAGGTATTGACAACGATTCTCAAATATCGCAAAACATAATGTCATACGATGAGATAGAATGCAATAGAAATAAAGACAGGGAAAGGGTTGCCTACTCCTAATGGTCAAAGTGAGCCCTTTCATTCTAAATTCTTTAATTCAGAATGAATCAAATCTGCCCAAGTAGGATTCAAACCTATGACCAATTAGTTAACAGCTGACCGCTCTACCACCGAGCTACTGAGGAACAACAAGAAATTAGATCTCATACAGTTCAATTCCCATTCTTAACCCATGACCACTATGAGCCCTTCTTCGTAATGGCTGTGTTCCATGCCTCATTTCATAGGGAACCCCAAAGTGGCTCTATTTCATTATATTCCATCCATATCCCAATTCCATTCATTTAATATCCCTTTGGTGCCATTAACATAAGAAATGAAACATATAAATGTTGACTAATCTAGCTAACGTTGAACTTGGTAAAATGAAATGGTTGAATAATTGAAAAATGAGATTATTCAATAATACACATTGAATGTTGAGATTACACATTGAATTTCAGGTAGTAGATCCATAATCAAAAAAGTGTTTGTGATTGTTCCAGAAGAAATGAAACAAAAGATATGGTAGAACTAGGACAATTATTGTATGAGGTCTCCCCAATGCTAGATGCAGAGGCGCATAATAGATCGATATGAACATCATGAGCTGTCTCTCAATAAAACCAGTTGTTGCTGATACCTCCTTCTCGGTTCCTTCTTCCATAACCCGAGCTTGGAGAAGGAAGAGATAAAAGGGCCCTATGGAGAATGTGGTCAGAAATCCATAATAGAGTCCGACCACAATGACCAAATTGATTATCTTCATGCAAAAGGATAATAGTGTAGCGACCCAATTTATGATGGCCGACGGTCCGGCGGGTGATGGATCTAGAAAGAGGACATGCAGTGGGGTGAAGAACATTCTATTAGGGCCGCGGACATAGGAGTCAAGTATGAAGGCTGAGAACCGAGGACTGACAGTGTAGAGCCGCGACGTGAAGAGATAGCTGACCTGGAATTGTACCATCAGGACACGTGCCCAGCAGGAGCACGGGAAAAACCTAGGGTCGTACGGGAACCCTCCACGCGGCAATCAATGGACCGAGAGATGGAGGGACAGGTGGATGGCCTAAGAGAGAGATGAGGGATTATAAATAGAATAGGAGAGGAGGAGAAGAGGGAGAGGTCACAACATTTGGCGCCGTCTGTGGGGAGAGAGAGTGGAAAATAGTGAGATGGCAACAAAAAGAAGAGTGGGTTGATCAAAAAAGACGACGGTCGCCGAGATGGATGTGGAATCAGTAAGGAGTGAAGGGGAGGAGCAAGGTAGGGAAGAGACATTAATGTCAGAAGCGGAGGAAACAAGGTTATTGCATGAGGAGATAGCGAGGTTGAGAGAAGAAAATGAGGGTTAAGGAGAGAGAAAGAGACAATAGAGGAGTCAGAAAGGGAGGTGTCGAGAGCAGAGAAAGAGGAGGAAGGGGGAACAGATGCGGAAGAACAGATGGTGGTGGGGCTCACCAAGGAGCAAGTCAGAGAAATGATCGCCAGCGATCTGAAGGCTAGTCTGGAATAGACCAAGGGCATGGGAGGTGCGGCGAGTCAGGTGGTGGCAGGGTTGAACCGCAACCCACTGGCGGACTCGATCTGGAAGTCGGAGGTGCCAAAAAGGTTCAACTAGCCAAGGTTTGAGAGATACGATGGGACTGGGGACCCCGCTGACCACATTCATCATTTCCGTCAGCAGATGCTGTTGTGGCAGGAGCCGCGGTATGACAGGCTGAGATGTATGATGTTCCCGGCAAGCTTAAAAGGGGGAGCATCTGATTGGTATTACAGATTACCTTCTAAGAGTATTAATAACTTTCAGGAGTTGGAGCAGGCGTTCATTGATCATTTTATACACCAGAAGAAGCGTGTTGTGGACATCACGGCCTTGTTCAACGTAAGGCAGAGGTCCGCTGAATCGGTAAGGGATTTCTTGTGTAGATTCAAAGCGGAGACCTTGAAAGTGGAGAATCTGGACGAAAGGATGGCGGTGATAGCTTTCGAGAGAGGATTGCACCCGGGAACAAGGGTACATGAGTCGGTAACCAAGAATGAGATTGTAACATTACAGGATCTGTACCCAAGGGTGGAGAAGTACATCAGGTACAAAGACACCATGCAGAAGGAGGTGAGAAGGCCAGGGAAGACGGTGTTATCACTGGAAAAGGGCGAGGGGCGTCGGGGATATGAGTCCTCGGACAAAGGGGGCAGCGGATACCGAGGATATTTGTCGCGGTCCGAGAGGAGCAGAGAAGAGGCTAGGAACGAGAGTCGAGACAAAAAGCCCTATCGCGAGGTAGATCAAGTGCCACTGAACAAGTCGTTGAGCGAGATACTACTGTTGATTCAGAATTTGCAAAGGTATGATGGTCCACGAACCAAACCAGTGGAGGTACAAGGCAGACCCTATTGTGCCTATCATCAAATACACAACCATGAGACGGACGGCTGCTATGCGTTAAGATGGCTGATTCAGAGGATGATAGGAAAGGGGTTGTTGAAGGAATTTATAATAGAAGAAGAGAAGGTAGAGCAAGCACCGACCCAGGGGAGGATATTGGGGACGATCAACGTGATCTTCAGTGGAGAGATATTGAGCCACAATGCACACTGAGACAGAATACGGTGGGTGGCGAGCATACAGCAGGTCCATGAATCAGTAGGACATTCGCGGGCGACCTCCTGGTCCGCGAATGGAAGGGGAAGAATAATGTTCACCGACGCGGACCTTCAAGCCATTAATTCTCCGTATGAGGATGCTTTGGTGATCACAGTAGCGATGGGAAATTACATGGTAAAGAGGGTGTTAGTGGACTGCGGCAGTGCAGTAGATTTACTGTTTAGAGGGACAATGGAAGAAATGAAGATAGAAAGGAAGCAGTTGAGACCCTCACCGACAAATTTGTATGGGTTCAACGGAAGCATGACTGAACCTTTGGGGGAGCTTCTGCTCCCGGTGACCACGGGACTCGTTACAGTGTTCTCGAGATTCAAGGTGGTGGATGCCGACTCGCAATTCAACGCCATCCTGGGAAGGAGGTGGATTCACGAGATAAAAGCAGTTCCCTTTACCTACTACCAAGTGATTCGATTCCCTACCCCTACCGAGGTATATGAGGTCCGCGGGGATCAGGTGTCAGCTAAAAACAGTCACCAGAGTACAATGAAGAGATTGATCCGCGGATCAGAGGAAGAGACTTCGCATTCCAGGAAAAGGCAGGCATAGCAATTACAGTGCACCGTCGGGGAGGGGTCGGCGGAGTTAACAGAGGGACCGAAGACTTTGGATGAGATAGAGGTAGTGAATTTGGGGGAAGGTGACGAGGAGAAGTTCACATCAGTGGGGTCCAGTTTGTTTGAGGAATGGAAGGTTAAGTTAGTACAATTTTTGTCTGCCAATAAAGATGTGTTTGCGTGGATGATTGATGAGGTCACCGGATTAGACCCGGAATTCGCATGTCATAGGTTACATATGAGGGAAGACGCGAAGCCAGTAAGATAGAAGATGCGAGGAATTAGACCGATGTACGCCGAAGGAATTCGTGAGGAGGTCGCGAGGTTGAAGTGGGCAGGTATAATACGAGAGGTGTCGTTTACCGACTGGTTGTCAAATGTGGTAGCAGTACCTAAGAAGAATGGCAAGGTACGTATGTGCGTTGACTTCACTGATGTGAATTCAGAATGTCCCAAGGACAACTACCCCATGCCGAGAGTAGATGAGCTGGTGGATAGAACTGCAAGGTTTAAAGTGTTTTCCTTCATGGACGCATCAATGGGATATAACCAGGTGGCCATGTATGGGCCAGATCAGGAGAAGACAGCCTTCGTGGTGGAAGGCGGTACATATTGTTATACGAGAATGCCATTTGGATTGAAGAACGCTAGGGCCACATTTCAGCGGCTAGGGGAGAAAATGTTTGAAAGCAAGATCCGAAAGGGGATTGAGATTTACATAGATGACATGGTGGAGAAGAGCATGTCGGAGGAAGAGCATTTAGAGGGTTTGAAAGAGATGTTCCATATACTGCGGTCGTACAATTTAAAGCTTAACCTAGAGAAGTGTACGTTCGGCGTTACTACGGGGAAGTTTCTAGGATACATAGTTACTTATCGGGGAATAGAGGCCAATCCTGAGCAGATAAGAGCCCTAGTGGGGATGCTGTCGCCTCATGACGTCAAAGAGGTGCAGAGACTTGCAGGAAGGGTCGTGGCTTTGAATAGGTTCATCTCAAAGTCATCGGATAAGTGTAGGCCGTTGTATCGGTTGTTGAGAAACATTCTGGATTTCGAATGGACTACGGAATGCGAGGAGGCGTTTCAGGAGTTGAAGAGTTATCTAGGTAAGGCTCCTCTGCTGTCGCGACCGGAACAGGGAGAAAAATTATACTTGTATTTAGGGGTCACGGAGTATTCCATTAGCTTAGTACTAGTCAGAATTGTGTGTAGGTTAGAAAAGCTGGTGTACTTCCAAAGTAAAACACTGCTGGATGCCGAGACCCAGTATAGCAGAGTCGAAAAATATGCCTTGGCATTGGTGTTCTCTGCCCTGAAGTTGAAACCATACTTTGAAGCACACTCTGTGGTGGTGGTGACAAATTTGCCTTTAAAGCAAGCATTGAAAGCAGAAAAGTCTGGGAGGATGCTGAAATGGGCAGTAATGTTGAGTTCTTACGAGATACAATATCAGATCAGAATAGCGGAGAAGGCGCAGGCGGTGGCAGAATTCTTAGCAGAGTTTCTAGCGGAGGATCCCACCTGGGGAGAAGAGATGATCATGGAGACGGAAAAGATCATTGAACAGGACTGGTTGGACCCCTGGGATCGAAGAAATGGGTGGAGAGTGTTCGCCGATAGGTCAGCCACAAACACTTGCAGTGGGATAGGAGTGGTGTTGGTCACGCCGGAGAACAACAGAATGGAGTACGTTAACCATGAAGTTAGGCTTCGCGGCATCCAATAATGAAGCAGAGTATGAGGCGGTAATAGTGGGCATGAGAATGGCAGAGGATGTGGGGGTAAAAGAACTGACAGTGTATTTTGACTCAAATTTGGTAGTGTGCCAGGCAAACGGGGGGTTTGCCGCGCAATGCCCGCAGATGGTAAAATATTTGAAAGTGCTACAAAAGAGGGCCGCCAGGTTTGCAAAGATCAAGTTCATACATTTGGGTCGCGGCGAGAATAGACATGCCGATGCCCTAGCATACGTGGCTACCGTAATTCCTAAGTCTGAAGAGAGAGTGATAAAGGTAAAGCGATTGGAGAAACCTAGTACAGAGGAAGTGGAAGAGGAAGGGGCTGAGATATGTCAAGCGGAGGAGGAAGAGGGGGGTTGGATTAAGCCCATCAAGAGTTTTTGTCTGGGGACGTGGTGAAAGATAAAAAGGAGAAAAAGAGATGGAGCAGACTTCTCGGAGGTACGTGCTGCTAGAAGGGGAGCTGTATCGAAAGAATTTTAATGGGCCTTTGATGAAGTGTCTCGGGCCGAAGTTATCCCTATAGGTGCTGGCGGAGTTACATAGGGGAGACTGTGGAACTCACTCAGCGGGCAGAACAACAGTGCACAGATTGATAACGCAGGGCTACTTTTGGCCACACATGAAGAGGGATGCAGTGAACTACGCTAAACGATGTGAAAAGTGCCAGAAGTTTGCTCAGATGATCTTTGCACCAGCGGAACCACTATATATTGTGTCTAGTCCTTGGCCTTTCGCAATGTGGGCAATGGATATAGTGGGTCCGCTGCCCATGGCTATTGGCAAAAGGAGATTCATGTTGGTGGCCATAGATTATTTCACCAAGTGGATCGAGGCAGTGGCCCTGCAACAGGTCAAGGAAGCTCAAGTGATCAAGTTCTTGTGGGAGAATATCATCTGTAGATTTGGGTTGCCATATATTATCATAGCGGACAATGGAGCCCAGTTCACTAGATCCAAAGTGCAGGCATTCTTACAAGCATACAAGGTGAAACAGGGGTTCTCAGCTCCGTACAATCCAGAAGGCAACGGGCAGGCAGAATCTTCTAACAAGACCATTATGAACAATCTCAAAAGGAAGCTAGAGGATAAGAAAGGCGTGTGAGTAGATGAACTGAGTCATGTTTTCTGGACATACAGGACAACGCCTCGAACGTCAACCGGGGAAACTCCCTTCTCTTTAGCTTACGGAGTCGAGGCCGTGATTCCCTTGGAAATGGTGGCAGCCACAACGCGGACAAGAGCGGTGGAAACAAGACTGAATGAGAGCATACTGGCAGTGGATATGACTTTAGCAGAAGAGAGAAGAGATGCAGCGCGAATCAGACTAGAGGAATATCACCGCAGCCTTCAGAGATGTTATAACAAGAGAGTCAAGCCGCGACAGTTCAGAGTAGGGGATGCCGTGCTGCGACCACAATGACCGAATTGATTATCTTCATGCAAAAGGATAATAGTGTAGCGACCCAATTTATGATGGCCGACGGTCCGACGGGTGATGAATCCAGAAAGAGGACATGAAGTGGGGTGAAGAGCATTCTATTAGGGCCGCAGACATTGGAGTCAAGTATAAAGGCTGAGAACCGAGGACTGACAGTGTAGAGCCGCGACGTGAAGAGATAGCTGACCTGGAATTGTACCATCAGGACACGTGCCCAGCAGGAGCACGGGAAAAACCCTAGGGTCGTACGGGAACCCTCCACGCGGCAATCAATGGACCGAGAGATGGATGGATAGGTAGATGGCCTAAGAGAGAGATGAGGGATTATAAATAGAACAGGAGAAGAGGGAGAGGTCACAACAAATAGATTACCTAGTAGAAAATATTTCAAAATCATCATAAACCTCCCTTTTTATCTTTTCTATTGCAATTTCCGATTATTATATGATTATTTCTTTATGCACAAAATTGTGTACCTAGGTCTATGCAATTAATTTTAGAGTCGCCACTAACTTTATTAAGGAAAAGTTGAGTAAAACCTATGTGAAGGACTAGCCCTCGAAACTAGATGATTATTGGGTTTAGGAGTTAAGGTACGATGTGGGAAGGTGTTAGGCACCCACACTCGCCTGGTAAAAACCAGCCTTACTTCTATTGAGGTGTAAAGTTTTGAGATAGGAGAACGAAGAAAGCTTGAAAATTAACCTACTAAGTTAGATGATCTTCACTAAATTATTTAAAGACTAATAACTATATGCTATATAAAACTAAAAAAAAAAAACCCCCAATATGCAATGCTAAATGAAACAAAAGAGAAAAGAAAGATGTCACCTTGTTTGGAATGTTGCCTCATACTTGATTGCAGATTGATTGACTGATTGTTGATCTTAATTGATTGTTGATGAATGATGATGATGAATTTGACCTTGAATTGACAACTTTGATATTTGGATTGAAACAGGTGATTTGGGAGAATAAACACTTTTTGGTGAAATGGAGCTTCTAGTCAGGATTGAACTAGGAGAAAAAGAGACTCAATACGAAGAACACGAAGAACTTTATTAGAAAAACATCAAAGTCAAAATTTTACCTTTAACTCAAGATTAAACTAAAGAAATTATACCCTAAAATGATGAACTAGAAAAGAAAAAAGAAGAACACTCAAGAAAAGAAGACTACTAGGCTATTATCTCTGAATAATCTAGTTCTAGATTATTAACTCCAAAATACTAGCTCCAGTTGTTTTTTGTGGGTGAATGAGACCCATATTTATAGCTTTTTGGGATGGATTTCAATATAGTAATGAGTTTGATCCAATGGCTGAGTATTGATTAAGAAAAATCCAATGGCTTGATATCTTTTTGGTTGCACTTCCTAAATCTGGCCCTTGATTCAAGAGGTGGGACAAGAGGTGCGATCTTGGCCCTTGGTTTTTGGATCTTTTAGATGGATTAGGAAAAAAAATCAAACCCTACACGTCCTCAATGAGCCCACGATCCAGGGTTTCCAAACATGGCTCCAAAATGGAATATTCTCTAGAATATTCTTGATTTTTAGGATAAAATCAAATCAAGAAAATAAGGAAGGTTCTCTAGGTTTTTAGAGGCTTGAAAAATGGGTTAGAAATCCTAATGAAAAGGTCCAACTCGATATGGATCCACAGCCCACGAGCACGGGTCCAAAATCCACAAAAAAACCCATTTTGATCATTTTATGAACACTGCAAATTCCTTTTGACTGGGTCAAAATTAGGCAAACCCTTCTTCACAAAAGTTGTTCACGAATCCATTAGGAAGGCCCATGAACTCTTAAAAATACCCTTGGGCCGAAATCTTACTACAAAAATATATTGCAATGAACAACGTGCACAACGGGCTGAAACGGGATAGGGCAAGATTAGGGTTTCTGAAATCCAAAAGAAACCTAGGCAAGCTTGTACTCATTTCAAAGGATTTTTCGATGGGAATTAAAATATGAAATAATCTCATCCAAAGAAAGAGTGGAAAAAACGAGATTTGGGCTCCAAAGGGTTACAGGGGCATTTTGGTTATTTTCAGCTCAAAACTCAGAAAGCAACGAAACTTCAGCCATAGCTAGAACATGATGGGGAGAGCCTAAAGACACTAAAAAAAGATGAAAAGAAAGAAGATTGGTATAGAAAAAAAGACTCTAGAATGCAAATCACCTTATATTATCAAATTTAATTCAATGCAAAATCGTGAATGAATTGTGCTTGGGGTGCAAAAATGGGGTGCCTACAGTTGCCCCTCTTTGGTAGAGGTTGCATGCAACTGAATGGCAAAGCCATGGAGACAAACCATTTTTGCCAAGCTCCAGCCAAAAGATCTCATGCAATTTTTTTTGAAAATTCATTTGAAAAATATTTTTGAAAGAGGGCATTTCCCTGGATATTTGAAATCCTCAATTTTTTTCAAGTTGTTTATGAAAGCACAGTTGAAAATGGTTGTCACTCAAGAGAGGATGGTATTGTAGCTTACAAATGCGTGTTTTACGCCTTACATTTTTTCAGTACTTAACGAAAGTATCACACCTTCTAATACGTGTATTTTATGCCTTACATTACACCGGTGTCTACTAGTATAGTGGCGCTTAGGCTAAAAATGGTGATAGATAAGGATGAATAACTTTTTGAAATCAAGGGACAAATTTTTTGAAATATGATATTTTCAAATTCATTTTGGAAAACTGGTGAAATCAAATGGATAGATCAATTCATTCATGATTTTGACTTAGACTAAAAATTCTCATATAATGGTGAGAACCAAACATTGACGAAAGGAAAAACTCACCTGGGAGAGCAAGAAGATCCACTGGGGATAGGAGATTTTAAAGAAAATGGACGAAGACACAGACAAACACTGCTGGGGAAGATAAGAGATGTGTTGGAGATGAAAGATGGATGCTGGGGATGATGATATTCAAGTTCAATCAAACAATCAATCAATTACGTTCAAGTACTCGGATTGGAAAAGACTGTCACGCACTATGAGTTCAGGCTGATCCATCCGTGAGGCTGTCAGTAAAAACTGACATTGTTCTCGCGAACAAATTTAATATTGCACAAATAGAGTTACCGACATGATATTAACGATCAAGTGGTTGCCAATAGTGTGGTAGAAAAAGAAAAGTTGATGAATAGTTTCTCATATTGGAGGGGTAAGAACCACATGGTACTAATATTCATTTTTTTTTTGAAAAGTTTTATTTATTTATTTATTTTTTGTCTATTATTTTCTATATTTTTTGGAATTTTTCCACTTGGTCAATAGTCAAACAGGTCAAAAACGAATCATACTCGACCAACCGGGTCAACCTGGAGCAAACTGGTTGAACCAGGCCAAACCGGATGACAAACAAGTAAGGGGTACCGAACTTTCATTTTGTTTGTGCTTGCACTGAATCAATTTTTCAAAACAGTTTTTCATTTAAAAGGAAGGAATCTTTGAACAGTCAAACTATTTTGTCCTTTTCTCAAAATCAACCAATTCTCTTTTTTGTACACGGTTCTCTTTTTGTAAACAAAAACCACCGACCCATGTCTTTAGATATATATTATAGCTATACCCTCTTAGCTCTATTTTTTGAGCATTCACAGAGTTTCCAATATTTGTAAAACTCTTTGAATAATTATGAAAAAACCAGACTCCAGTTTTTTCTAAACTCTATTACTAATTACTAAAAAAAATATGATATAAAGAAGGAAACAATCCCATCTAGAGTTTCATAGATTCTCCAACTTTTCCTAAACACTATAGCTAATTATGAAAAAATAGGAGACAAAAAACTAAATTGCTAAAAACAATAGTTTTCACCGAAAACGATTTTTCTAAAACCCTTACGCCACGAAGAATAGTTTCTATACTAATTTTAGGTGAAGTTTAACATAACAAAGTTTCTTTTTAGAAAAAGACAATGAAATAACGAAGGAAAAAATAAATTGAGTTGCCTGAACATTTACTTTCTATATTTGTTAATTACACATGTGATTGGGACAAAAAAGGAAAAATAAAAGTCAACTAATCATAAAATAAGTAACGGTGTACAATCAAAACTAAGCAGACAACAAATAAAATTGAATTGTATGCACTATATGTCTATATAGGCCTAAACAAATAAAGTTGGATAGATTTAATGCATCATCCACTTTGGATGCAAATTCATTAAACTAACCTCAAACAATAATTAACGGTAAATCGAAAATTAAATGCAAATGCAACCTTATCGAATAATAAACGAGAAATCAAAAATTAGATGCAAATGCATTAAAATAATCTCAAAAAATAATTAACGGGAAATCGGAAATTAGATGCAAATGCATTGAACTGACCTAGAAGAACAATTAATAGGAAATTGGATGCAAATGCATTGAACTAATTGCATTGAACTAACCTAAAAAAATAAATAACGGGAAATCGGAAACTAGATACAACTGCATTGAACTAACATCAAAAAATAAATAATGGAATTGAAAATCAGAAACTGGATGCAAATGCAATAAACTAACCTTTTTTTTTGCTCGGTAAGTGTAAATTAAATTAAGGAAAGAAACGAAATAAAAGAACTGTATAGGAGTGGTAGAACCTACATGCTATACGATGTAGGCTTAAGATATTATAAAATAGCAACCATATGGAACCTCCCATTTATATAACCATGGGGGGGTATGCCATTTGATACAAAAGCCTCATTCTTAGCTAAGAAAGATCCAAATTTTGTTGCCTGGTCTGTGGCTAGGTTAGCCTCTCTCCAGTTGTGCGACACTTTCAAGCTTTGCACCTTCGTCGTGCAAATTTTCCATCTGCATAGGAGTTGCCAAGGGATGCCCCTGAGTTAAAAGCTGTGACAGCTACTGCCGAATCTAATTCCACCTAGAGATTGCTCTATCCTTTTGAAAGGGCAAGCTCCACACTCTCCAATATAGCCATGCACTCGGCTGTATAGTTGTCTGCAATTCCGATACCCTTGCTCAAGAGTAAGACAAAATCACCATGAACATTTCTAAAGGATCCACCCAACCCAGTTGGACTTGGGTTTCCTCTAGAAGCCCCATCTGTGTTGACCTTAATTTGATCACCAATTGGAGGAAGCATTAAACTAACCTCAAAACATAGTTGTGTTATATGTTGTGGGAATGTCTCAATAAGTATAGTTTTGCATTTAAAATAGTGTTTATCTTATCTCTTTTCGTATGATTGGGAATGCCTTGCTATTCAAGTAGCGTTAATATGAACTTCGCCTTATTAGGCAATCTCACAAAACTTTGATCAAACTTATATTATTAAACAACAAAATGAAGTTGAAGGGTTTTATCAAGGGTGAGTTTTTTTTTTTTTTTAATGGATAGTGGGGTTTGAACGTTATAAGAAATTTAGATGAGTGATCAATATAATATTCATATATAATAGTTATGTATATATAGTTGCAAATATTTTTCAGAATAATTAATATAATATCACACGTTCGTAGATAATCTTTGAAGATCCCACATAGTGGGTCATGTATAATTTAAAGAATAATTAATGGGAAATCGGGAACTGGATAATTTTTTATGATCCCACATAGTAAATCAAACATAATTTATTTTTATGCCCTGTTCGGAGTTGATATTACACACCACATTGGATAATTAAAAGGAAATCGAAAACTGGCTTCAAATACATTGAACTGAGCTCAAAGAGTAATTAACAGGAAATCGGAAACTTTATGGAAATACAATAAACCAGGCTCAAAAAGTAATTAACTAAAAAAAAAAACTGGATGTAACTGCATTAAACTAACGTCAGAGAATAACTAACGAGAAATTAGAAATTGGATGCAAATCTTTGAAAAATATTTAACGGAAAATTGGAAACGGTATACAAATACACCAAACAAACTTCAAATAATAATTAATGGAAAATCGAAAATTGGATGCAAATACATTGAACTAATCTCAAAAAATAATTAACATAAAATCAAAAACATAATGCAACTGCATTAAACTAACCTCATAGAATAATTGACGGAAAATCAGAAACTAGATGCAATTGCATTGAAATAACCTCAAAGAATAGTTAATAAAAAATCATAAACCAGATGTAATTGCATCGAACTAACCTCAAAACATAAATAATAAAAAACTAGATGCACATATATACATTTTTTGATGGTTGATGCATATATATTGAACTAACCTCAGAGTTATTAATGGGAAGTCAGAAATTGTATGCAAATGCAATGAACTAATCTCAAAGACTAATTAACGAAATATCAAAAAATGGATGCAACTGCACTGAACTAACCTCAATGAATAATTAATTGGAAATCATAAATTTGATGCAACTACATTGAACTAACCTAAAAAATAATTAACGGGAAATCGAAAACTTGATATTAAACTAACCTCAAAGAACAATTAACTAGAAATCGAAAATTGGATGCAACTACATTGAGCTAACCTCAAAAAATAATTAACGGAAAATCAGAAATTAGATGCAATTGCATAAAACTAAAATCAGAGATTAACTAATGGTAAATCAGAAATTAGATGCAATATCTTGAGGAATATTTAATGGAAAATCAGAAACTTGATACAAATGCAATGAAATAACCTCAAATAATAGTTAACTAGAAATCAGAAATTGAATGTAACTGGTCGAAATAACTTCAAAGCATAAATAACCAGAAATTTGAAACTAGATGCAAATGCATTGAATATCTAACTAACCTCTAAAAATAATTAACTGGAAATCAGAAACTGGATGCAGATGTATTAAACTAATCTGAAAGAGAAATTAATGAGAAATTAGAACCTGGATGGAAATACAATTAACTAATCTCAAAAACTAATTAACGAAATATCGAAAACTGGATGCAACTGCACTAAATTAACCTTAATGAATAACTAACGAGAAATCATAAACTTGATGCAACTGCACTGAATTAACCTCAAAGAATAATTAACGGAAAATCGAAAACTTGATGCAACTGCATTGAACTAACCTCAAAGAATAATTAATGGGAAATCAAAAACTAGATGCAATAACTACATTGAACTAACCTCAATGAATAATTAACAGAAAATTGGAAACTTGATGCAAATGCATTTAACTAACCTCGAAACATAATTGTATTATTTATAGGGGGAATATAATGTCTCATCAAGTATAGTTTTGCATTTTAAATAGTGTTTATCATAATTCTTTTATTATGATTGAGAGTGTCTTGCTATTCAAGTAGTTTCAATATCATCTTCGCCACATTGAACATTCTCATAAAACTTCAATTATTAAACCTAACAACTAAAAGAAGTCAATAGGTTTTATCAAGGTTTGGTGTTTTCTTTTTATGGAGAGTGGTGCAAGAAATTTGAATGAGTGATTAATATAATTATCATATATATCTCATAGTTCTGTATAATTGCTAATATTTTTTTAAAAGAATTTAATATAACGACACCCGTTCGTAGGATGGGTTCGAAAACTAGTACTTTCCAATTGATCAAGCACACAAACTCTATATAAACAGACGAATGAAGATAGAGAGGCGTACCTTAGCCGACGTCCAGGAAGAGAGAAGGTGCTAACCACGATACGTTAGGTCATCATATGGTAAGCCAGTACACCTTTTTATTTTATTTTATAACTAATTAAATATGTACATGCAAAACATAACCTTGTTAGCTCTATAAAAACAACGTGAGATAAGAATGCCATACCTGTCGAACGTCCAAGTAAGAGATAATAACGAAGTGCTGATGGCGTCTCCATGCTGATGCAATCTAGTGGTAAGCTCAAACTCTGTGATTCAAATCTCATTTAATTACCTGATTTGCCAATGGCAGCAACTATTTTTTCACTGTACTTTTGGAATTTGTAGTCATCGACCGCACTTGATCTTTAAGAAAAATAGTTTGTTGGCAAAGAAAAGGCACGGGGCATTATTTCTCTCCATGATAGGTTAGTGTAATATACATGATATATATACATAAAACTATAATGCAACTATATTATTAGTGGAACTAGTGAATGCCCGTGCCAGTCAGCACTCTAGACACATTGTTTTTGAACAACACCCCAAGAGACCCATCTCTATGGTAGCATTGGATCGATGATATAACCATTTCCAACAGTTTTATACTTCGTAATCATTTCATACTACTCATACTCAAGTGAGCTTAATGATTGCAATTCTATGCATTTTATTTCTCACAAACCAACTCATTACACATACCCTTATACATTTATCAATTCAACACATATCAAAATGAGAATGAGGAAAATAAGGGGAGAGAGTCTTCAATTAAGAGCATCATCATTTTTATTTTTATTTTTTAAAATAAAAAAATCCAGCAGAGTCTCCTTTGTATTTTCAACATTTCAAAAACCTAAATCCTGTCATAACCTAAAAATCAAACAATACAATCCTCATAGATCAACCAAACTAAAATACTCTAAGAAACTTGTAATATGTCACAAACGATAGGTAAACACAAAGTATCAGCACATTGACAACATCTTTAACCACCATCCCCTCAAAGAGCTCTCGAGCAGCCTCCATATCGCCGACTCCAACATACCACGTGATAAGAGCCCAAAACTGTAGTTTTAACCCCTTAACAATCGTACTTTTAGACCAATTATGTGAATAATAAGTAAGAGTTAATACTGATTACGTGTTTTTATGCATTTCAGGCTTCAAAGTCCATTATTTGTAGAAATGTGCCACTTTAGCGAGATAAAGGAGCAAAGGTCAGTTGCTAAGGAGTTCTGTGATTAAATGACAATTTTCAAGAAGACAAAGCCTTTGTAAAGCCCGGTCAAAAGATGAAAAGTCAAAGTCCACGCGGGCAGAAACAGTGCACAAAGTCAGTAGAACTTCCGAAGACCATATCTTTGGACTCAAACCTCGGAATTGGGCCTACCTTACATCAAAATGACCGGCTCGGAAAGAGCTTTCCAATGGTCTAAGCCTTTACCCAATCAGAGGAGTAGAAGTGGACAAAAAGTTTGTCAAAGCCAACTCTAGCTGAAGAGGCCTTTTTGGACTGAAAGAATTGGGTTTTGGGCCTGATTCTCTGGCCCAAAACATGGCTCCAAGCCCATGCACGATTTTGGATCTGAAACATATAAAAACAAAGAAAAGCTTAGTTCTTAAGTTATCTAGTTTTATTTAGAAAACTAGTTCCTTGTAATGGTAGCTAGGGTTAGATTAGAATAATTTAGATCTAGATTTAGTTTTACATTAATTCATTAGTTAATTCTTGTTCAATTTCAGTATTACATTATTGTTATTCATTTGATTAGATTAATAAAATAGTTTATTATTATTCAATTCGTTTTTTGTCATTACATTTATAGATCTAGTTTAAATTCTTGTTGATATCATTTCTTAATTATTAATTAGATTTCAATTATTGTTTGTTAAATTAGTAAAGTTAGAATCTTGATATTATGTTTAGTTTAGATTCATATGGAAATGATTGCGGAATGATTCTCGGCTAAACCTCCATTAGAGGGGGTTGCGAAGCCTTGATGAAAGCTTGATTTGTGTTAGCGTAGAATAGTCGTAATTCCTTTCCACTCTAGAAATGATTAGTCACCATGAGAATGGGTTTAATCGTTCACATGCTAGTTATAATTGGTAGAAATGCCATGTGTAATTAGGGATTAGGAAGAACCAATTGTTCTGGGCAAGGATTCAATTCGGATTCTGACGATTAAATTCGTTAGCAAGTTAAGTTAAGTTAAGGTGGAATCAAATCCCCCCTAATTCCTTATCATAGAATCAACGTAGTATTTCTGTCGTTGAATTATCGTATCTTGTTAGTATAAATTGAATCCGTAGTATAATCGTAGAATAGAAATTTCACATAACACATTACTCTCACCATTGTTCTTTGTGTTTGTTCAATTGAATTTGTTTAAGTCTTGAGAGTTAAGAGTTGAACGAATCCTGACTTTATATATATTTTATGAATCTATATGTGAGAGTAGGAAATAAAATATTGATACCGTAAGAATAAGGTTAGAGTAATCTAATTGAGTTTTTACGGGTTATCACCACGCAATCATCGAATTCCAACTCTAAAAATCTCTTTTAGGCATCACATCAAAACACTCCCTTGCAATACCAACTTCCCCATTCTTCACACCTCTCATCAAACACCTTCCTCGTATCCCAAATTCTCCTAATCAAAGAATACATATAAATTAGAGAATTCTGCCCAAACAAATTCCTAACCAAGCCAAACCCTCTCTTCACAATCCTAGCATAAATATTTTCAATTAAAATAACATTGTCCTTTGTAAAACCAACCTAAGTTCCACACAAAACCTTAAACATGAAAAACAAAAAAGTATACTTTACTTTGAACATAGATTTAAATTTCATATTGGTATACTATAGGCATTAAAGACATTTGTAACATAGAAACCAAAAACAACCTTTGTGTAAAAAATGACATTTGTAATCTCAAACCTTTCTCCATCACTTGTTCAAAAGCCAATATTTTCATTTCCATATACAAAACTTGAATCACTTTCAAACATATTTATAGTTAATAAAAGAATCGGGGGCCTATATACAAATTTTTGGGTACTTCAGTTAATTAGATTGTGGATGTGCATTTTAAATTTTGGACTTATAAATTACTAGATTGGTTGGACTTTGAGTTTGTAGATTATTGTACATAAATTATAGTAAAAAAAAATATATATATTAATCACACAAACATATTTATAGTTAATTAGAATCGGGCCTATAATTAATCAATTACACTTGATAACACAATGTATAGAATCAGGGGACTAACGATAGGTAAACAAAAAGCATCAACACATTGACAACATCTCTAACCACCATCCCCTCAAAGAGCTCTCAAGCAGCCTCCATATCGCCGACTCCAACATACCACGCAATCATCAAATTCCAGCTCTAAAAATCTCTTTCAGGCATCACATCAAAACACTCCCTTGCAATACCAATTTCCCCATTCTTCACACCTCTCATCAAACACCTTCCTCGCATCCCAAATTCTCCTAATCGAAGAATACATATAAATTAGAGAATTCTGCCCAAACAAATCTACTACAAACCCTCTCTTCACAATCCTAGCATAGTGTTTCTCCCTTCGTAAACCAACCTAAGTTCCGCACAAACCTTAACTAAAAAAGGAAAAAGTATACACTGAACATAGATTTAAATTACATGTGGTATACTATAGGCTAGACTACTTACTTACACGCGAATCGACTGACTCATCAAGCATATTTATAGTTAATAGAATCAGGAGCCTATATACTTGGGGTAACAGTTATAAACTCAGCATAATTAATCAATTGCACTTGATAACACAATGTATAGAATCAGGGGCCTATATACTTAGGGTAATAGTTATAAACTCAGCATAATTAATCAATTGCACTTGATAAACATTTGAGAAATTCGTCTACTATTTGCTAAACTTCAAATCCAACAGTAAACTTACAATTCCCGCGTTTATAGTTATCAAACTTATAACAAAAATCAAAATAACTAAATGAGTAAGCTAAACAACTAATTATTATAAGAAAGTTCAAAAAAAAAACATGAGATTACACAAACTATCATTAGTTCAGGAAACTTTTTTTTTCTATGCTTAACATGTATGACTCACTGGACATGGAGGCAGATCGGGATTTCCTTAGGAATAGTGGATCGGGAGTTTCCTTCCTTCTCTTGAAGAAAGACGGCCTTCTATCAGAGAGAGTAGATCTGGCTCGAGCTTCTTTGGAGAGAGACTCGATATTGGAGAGAAAGAGTCGAGAAGAAAAGTGAGGATGAAGAAACAGATCTGAGCCGTCCTTTGTCTGTTATTTTGTCTTTTAGTGGGGAAAAAAACCCTATCTTATTAGATAGATATGCATGAGTGAGTAGATACTAGAGATTATGATATATACACGAACCTAATTATTTGAATATAATGTTAGTAGAAAAAATGCATGGTTTAGTTAGGATATATTGGCTTTAGAATTTTCTACATGCTTGTAGTGTCATCCTAGATTTTTCATCATAAGCCAATCCAAAATAAACCAAATTTTCGAAAACAAATCATTTATTTTATTTTTTATTTTTATATATTTTATTTTATTTATTTTATTTTTTTTGAAATTCATTTTAAAAACAATGGAAATCAAACCATTTTTTATCCACATAATAATAAATACCACAAATGATTGAATAACAAGTGAAGGTGGGGGAATGAATTACAGACAAGAAGATGAGCATGAGGACGACCATAGGATAGAAGTACGATCAAGCTTAGCACCTATGAATTAGATGATATTCTTTTCCCTTTGATTGCTTGACCTTCACAAAGTACTGAACGACACCCAAAAAGTTTCTTCCAAGATAGATAGCATAAAGCATAGGGACCAATCTTCTGGAGACAACTTCCTCATACATCACAATCACTAGTAGTGAATCTTCCAATGCCTTCCATTTTTTATTTTATTTTTTTTTTTTTGTTTTTTTTTTCATCGAGTACTTCTCAACTAGGAGATATAGTGGACTTAGAGATCAAGAGTGGACTTTCATAGGACTATAATGTAGGCTTAGGTGATGGGCTCAGAAAGAAAGGATAGGATCAAAAAATTATTTTTGGAGTAGAACTTGTCATATAAAGGGATGAGTAATTGGAATGATGGTAGTGAGATGATGATACGGACCCAAATCTCAAATGAAACTGCCCCTTGTTTAGCTTTTCCATTTTGGACCGGTGTTGATTATTTTGTGCAACTCTAAGCATTTTGAGTTCTTACTTTTTTTTTTGCCCCTTGCACTAGGATTTTCTTCAACATCTTCTTAAGATAAATAACATGGGGGCGATTATTTCGTGATCAAAGATGGATGGAATGATGCCTTTGGATTATGACAAGTTCTGTAAGAGTGGGTATGGGTAATCTATGGGTAGGCTAAGGATTTATTAGGCTTCCTAAAAGATATGGGCTTATATTATAGGAAACAACATAATATGCTAAGGCTCAAATGGGCTTCAATCGGGAACATATGATATTAGGTGGGCTTATGAGGCTAAAAACAAAACGATCAAAGATGGCATGTTCCATCGTCTCTCTAAGATTTCCACTATACTCTTCGTCTTAAAATAAACAAAGTTGGGTAAAAAGTAGTACCTCTTTAATTGGTCAGCATTGGTAGGATTTTCCATGTAGAATCTTCATAGTGAATGAACATTCACTATTGGATTTGAACTTTTTAGTTCATTGATTCCACTCTAGTCTGATCCGCTTGCTCAGCTTTACTTGCAACAATTTGACTAAGTCCCAGTGGAAAATTAATGCCCTCTTTCATATATCTCGGCTCTCAAGAATGTTGATCGTAGATGAACTCCTATCAACATTCTGCTCTTTGATGTAGTCAGATTCGAGTCAGTTGACTTCTTTGATAGATAGCTCTCATGTCTTCGATCGAGGCTAATGATGCAATATGGAATTTTCCCTCTCCACAGTAAGGTAGCTAGTTGGTTGATTGGCTAAGTAGACATTGATTGATGAAATGCAAAATATTCCCCTTCTTCAGTAGGGTAGTTGATCAAATGATGTTGTAGAGTTTTGCCCTCTTCACAAAGGTAAATGCATAATGTTGAATGCTGATGTTGATGTTGGTATCTTAGACATTTGGAAAATCTTCTCAAACATAACCGTTGAACTTTTTTCCTTTTCAATTTCTTCTTCTCCGTGAGTGATTCTCTTATCTTTGAACCATCAAAATCATGTACCACCTTAAGACAATAAATTGTCATAGGTATGATCAACACTTCTATGGATTCCTTCAGTAATTTGATCAGGCTTCAATGCTCAGAGGGGATCAAGGTTATACCAATCTGCACATAATGTGGTTCATCTGTGGTGCCAAGGTTGATGGTCTTTGTCTCCACAATGACTAGCGTCTGTCAATCCTCAGACTGCTCATGAGAAAGAATGGGCTCAGCAGCTTCATTGTCCATTCCTTTTTCATCGTCTGGGGGAGGGGATCATAATAACCCGCACAAGTCATTCAATCATCTTGCACTAAGGCAAGTGGATAAATCGTATATGTGGGATTTTGGATTTATTTATTTATTTTTTTAAGTGGAAATTTTATTGATAAAGATAACGAGTTTTACAAATAATTAGGACAAACGTGCAACAAGCTGCGACGCAAGTTCTTTCTGAATGGCAAATCCTATTATCCTAAATACAAACTCGTTGGAACCAGCTGTCATTACGTTGCAGTCCATAACTTTCTGCAATCTCTTAAGGAGCTCAACAGACTGTTGGGCCAAGAAACCAAAAGTGTCAAAACTGAAAGGAATGAAACAATGCTGGTTAGCTCTACAAGCCTCCTCGTGTTTCTCAATTTTCCCTGCCATTGCTCTATTAGCTGTTTCTCCCACCTCAAAGACTCCATTCCTAAGCCCTACCAACGGAGAGGCTCCAGTTACATCAACACACACATGCTTCCCCTCAGACCAACTGTAGACCAATACATCCGCAGGCCGAAGTGTCGATCTTCCCTCATTCGGATCAGTGAGAAACTTCATGGGAGCTTCCTTCTTCACTTGTACCCCAGCCCTCCAAAATGCATCGCATAAAATATCTCTGACATGATCATGTCGGTATTTGAAACCTGGGAAATATCTACAATGTGCTGCATGGTCCCCGAAAGCATCTAGTCTACTCTTTTTGCAAACCGGGCATAAACCACCATCAGAGTACAAAGGAAACATGAGACGGTACCGAAGAATAGAACGATACTCCACTGGCAACATACGCTGTCCAAGTCCCTCCATCAGAATAGCAAGTAGAAAATCCTTTGCATGTTCTGACTGCAAGCATCCAATGACTGCTTTCTGACGAGCAGATAACACAAACTCCCTCTCAAAACCAGCAACAATCTTACTATAAAACGCTTCCGCCAAAACTTTTTGTGGTTTTGAGGGGACGGTAGCATTCACAGCCAGAGAGTTAAAGTCAAAATCGGGTAGACAGAGACTCAATGCACTGCTAGCAACATCAATTATCTCATCCACAGGCACTGTGCCACAACTCCTAAGAATATGGTTCTGAAGCTCAGAAGTCTGACAACGGGAGGCCACAAAAGCAAAAGTAGAGACATTAGTGGTACAATAAATACCTAACCCACCTAGACGTAATGGGAGTGTCGATAGATGCCACTGCTATTCACCGAAGCCAGGACCAGCAGAAACCACAATACCCTGGAGAACACTGCGGAGATGTCGATCAAAAGTCTTAGATGCCTCTCTGAAAAGAGCTGGTGGACAAGTACGAATCGTAAAGACCAACTTAGAAAGCATAACACAAGCTCGTAAGAGCGCTAACTCACACTGTGGATCTTCCAAAACAGCTAAACGGTCCATCAAACTTATAGCCTTTTCAACACGCCTGCGAGCAAGGTCCATGACAAAAGATGAATCAGTACTGACCGCACCTCCAAGCAACTTGACCCCTTGCTGAGGACGAGACAAATCTGAAGGAAAGAGACCAGGAGTGGACCGACGTGGATCCAGTGATGGCCAAAATATCTAAGTTTTAGCCATATTAACAACCAACCCATAAGAAGGTCCTTCTTCCTGAATCATACCCAAAGCTGTCGCCACCTGTTCTGTATCTCCGATCAGAGTTCTGTCATCTAGGTACCAAGCCTGCAGTAATAACTGACAACTAGACTGGATCCGTAGAATCAAGGGATGCAACACTAGTGCAAAGAGAAGGGGACCCAAAGGATCGCCTTGTTGGACCCCAGTACTAGACCATATGTAGCCGTCCCCCAAATATAACCTCGCAGGCTGACAATACAAGTACTTGACCCAAGGGGCAATAGCTGGGCAGTGGATACGAACCTCTTTTAACATGGTAGTCCGATCAACCATATTAAAAGCATTCTGAAAATCTACCAGTAGCATCGAAAGAGAAGTACTGCCACTGTTAGCATAAACTATACGGTTGACAGCGTGCAAAATCGCATCTGCTCCACCAGAAACACCAACCCCATACTGAAAATCCTGTAAGTATCCTACCACATCTTTGGAAACTCCTTTCATTGCAATCTTAGAGACCAAGTGGCGCCAAACCATGCCCACAACTATAGGATGAATGCTATTATCTGGCTTAAGAAGTGGAGTAAGCGGAGCACTCGCTATGAATTCCGCTAATGGCTGTGGACATCGTCCCTGTAACCAAAGATTCACCACAGGGGTCAAAGAATCTAGCAAATCAGACGATATAGCTGCCGCATCACCACTCGTGGCATCCAACAAATGCTGAACTCAGAGACTATCACGACCACAAGATGTACCTTTTGGAAATGACCTAATGCATGACAATAAGGTGTCTCTCTCTACCAACATAGGGGCTTCAGCAGAAGGAACCGAAGGTCTCATAGGTGGTTGTTGTGTTGGGTGTTTCTCCTCTAATGCTTGTATAGTCTCCGTAGAATTAGAAGCAACCCTTGATGATGACAACACTTTTACCGATGTAGCAAAATGTCCATCAACAACTTTCTGTAAGCATCGACGCACATTTTGAGTAGGGACAGATTTCCTTGTAGATTGGATTGAAGGATGCTCTATTACAGACTCTAAGAGACAAAACATCCCCCTAGACTCATTCCATGTCATCAAAGCATGGAGAATCTGTTTTCGCTGAAGGTCTTTCCTAGTACCAGAGCGATGTTCCTGCCGGTTCTATGGTTGAAAAACTAGTAAAGTGCAACGGGGTAAAAGGAGGAGACGAACCCAAGACAGAATAGAACCAGGATCAACCGTGATATCCCAAAGGGCTGATTTCAGTGCACCAGATAAAGTCAAATTACACGCGCGTGGTATACTTTTCACAATACGAAAAGGTATACGGAATGTGCTGTCAAGTAACGTCTCATCAAGAGAGGACGCAACAACAAGCAAATTAAGAGTATTATCGTCACCCCTCTATGTTGTGGGTGTAAGATCTGCAGTGTTGGGCTTAGGGGGTGGTTGTGGTATGCCCACAATAGCACATTCGAGTTCCCCATCCTCTAACAAAGTAGGTGGCTGTATAGTGTCATCTGGATGACGACATGGTATGCCAAATGTGTGGATGCAAAGACAAATGCCACAAATCTATTTGTCTAATGACTTTAAGGAATCCTTTAGTGACAGAAAAAGTTCACGATCCTCCTTAAGTTCATCCCGTACCCTGTCAATACTCAACTGACAATCCATGTGTTGTTTATCAAAATGCGTGAAAATATAGGGAACAGTAAACCCATTACTGTTTACTCCATTGGTGCATCCATGATGACCCCGGAAAACACAGTGAACTCGCTTCTTAGGTGTTGGGGCAATGAAACCAGAAGAAACAACCTAGAGAGCAAGACTTTTCTTCCCTATCATAGCCAAATCCTGTCGAAGATTCAAAAAATCCAATCGAACAAAACCCAAAATCGACAAATCCCAACTCCCGTTGAACAAATCCCAAATCGGCAAAACCAAATCCCATCAAACAAATCCCAAAACAGCAAAACCAAATCCCGTCGACAGTTCAACAAATCTCAAAACTCATCCCACAAAATATTTGATAATTTCAGAAGTCAGTAGTCAATACCAGAAGATCCCAAAGGCTTGACACCGTATTTTTTTTTAATACACATATATATATATATATATATATATATATATATATATATATATATATTTTTTTTTTTTTTTAGAATTTTTTTGAATTTTTTGGGTTTTTGAAATATCAGGATTTTTTTGGATTTTGGAAATATTTGAATTTTTTTGGATTTTGAAATATTTGATTTTTTTTTGGATTTTTTGAAATATTACTATATACAAAAGAGTTAGAACAAAAAGTTTCACGGCCTTGGAGCCCTATCGGATTCATCTGGTGGCTCAACCAGAGCAATATGATGGTTGGGGATTGGATCAATAATGACTTGCATTCCCCAATCATCATAGTCTCCATTAATGAATGGATCCTCATTAGAATCTAAGGTCTCTAAAAACCTTTCCCAAATCTCATATTGCGTCTGGGAGTCAGAAAGTGGCATGTTCTCAACACTCAACATCCACTGGAACTGGGTCAACAATAGATTCCATATTCAATAGATCATCCAAATCAAGTATGGTATGAGGGTCCAATTGGACATGATAAGGTGTTACAGTCTTGTCTCCTGGGTCAAATCCTAACCCTGGGGAATTGGCCAACATAAAGGATGGATTATAGTCCATACCTAACGAGGAGGATGTCAATCCAACCTCATTCATCCAACTAAATTGTCTAGCCTCCTGATCCAACTGAAGCTGGCAATATCCTGAATAGGAATTAATATCTGGCTCTGAAGCAGTAATTTCTGAGTTTGGATCTGGGTCATCATTTTCGCTCCATAACATGTTGGAATCAATAATAGCATCAATCTCTACCCCTAGATCAGGTAGAGCCAATCTGAGACAATTCACTGTGGCACTAGAATCGATAAAAAATTCTAATAGTCCTTCCATAATCTTCTCAGTATAGCCAAACCCTTTTCGATCATCTTAAGTAGGAATCTACAGTGGTTCTAAGATGTCGTTTTGGTTTTTTCCCAATCCAAGTCCTAGAAAATAGTTATGCTCACGGAACAACTGAGTCATCTTGGGATTTCCATTGCAAAACGGGGTAAGGAGCTTCTCCTTGTCGGGTGCTCTAAACTCCACAATCCCTAGTGGTTCTTCAGTGTAGTTACAATTTTCTTCAATCATCAGTATTAACTTATACTCCTCCGAAGAGTCCAGATCCTCCGAATCACCATTGATGCAAATAATCTTCATTCGCCATAAAAACTTGAGCTTTTCTGTGAAGTGTAGATGGAATTACACCGGCCTGGTGTAGCCACGGTCTGCCCAAAAGGAAATTGTAATTAGCCTCGATGTCCATAGCCAAGAATGTGACTTTGAACGTGACTAGATCTATTTGGACGTCAGTTATGAACTTACCAAGGACTTCTCTTCTCTAATTATCAAACCCATTAACTGTTATGGCTGTATCCTTAGTGAAAGTGAAGTCTTCTGGCATGATTCCAAGGACTTTAGCAGAATTGACCGGACATATATTCAAACCGAATCCATTGTCAATCAGTACAAATGGCACCTTATGGTCGTTGCAATGCACTGTAATAGTCAATGCTTTTGTGTAAGTTATTCCATCTATGGTCAGATCATCATCAGAAAATGCAATGGAGTTTGTTTTCCTAAGGGAAGCGACGGTACGTGCCAAATTGTTCGGTTGGATGGAAGCTGGAACGTGAGCTTGGTTCAAGGCTTGAAGAACTGCTTGCCTATGTTGGGGTGATGCCTGATAGGGTTATATATTAAAAGCATTACTTTTGTATTAACTCTAATTCTTTATATTTTGAATGAGAATCATATGGGCAAATGTTATGCATATTATATATGTTATTAGTTATATGCATGTGTCTAATACTTTATATGTAGATGATATGGTGTGGGCACACAAAAGATCATATCATCAGTACCTTATAAAGTATAAGTAGTCGTTCACAACCTAGATGGATTTGGACAAACCATTGGTACAGTTGTAGTATAATCTGGTATTAGTCTATCTTGACTATAGAATTACACTAGTACACTTTGTGTGTATTGAACAGGACCAAGTAAGGTTGTTTCTCTTTATATTGACTATATAAGAGAACAAAAGCCTCTGTTATTATGGATGCTTGTCCTCCTAATCCGGATATAATAACGGGCAGTTACATGCATTGTATATTGCTTTAAATCATCAATGAGTGAGATTCATTTGTGAATCAACAAACTCAATGGATTGGGTAATGACATTGTATATAAGGTGTGTTGTTGATTATAGAAGGAATCCGTGTCCCGCAAGAAGTCGAGCTGATGATGTCCCCTTGAGGAGCTTATAAGGATTGTCATGTAAACCCTGCAGGTGGATTTGATCCGACATGACAATGAGGTTGAGTGGTACTACTCAAGGATATAAGAAGTTGATTAATGTAGGTGTTAGTAACTTGACTTAATCAACGGACATTCGATATCTTAAATACGAGGAGATCAACGAGCATATAATATGGAGCCCATAAACGCTGCCACGTAATTTGGTATTAGGGCGGTAGTGCAACAATGACCTTTAGTGGAATAAGCGATTTGTTGACGGACTTGGGCCGTGTGTTCTGGGCGAACATGGGAAGCCCAAGCCCGTCAGGAGGCCCAACCCTAATTTCTCCTCATGGTTCCTGTTGTAGCCTATAAATGGAATCCCTTCTCTCCTAGCCAAAATTCACTATTCATTCTGGATTGAAAAGAGAGGCATGGAAAGATATATCCAAAATTAGTTCTAGCTTTGTGAGAAAGAAGGGGGTTGGTAGATCGTTGCCCACACAACGTCCAATCTATTGAAAGGAATACAACATAAGATCAAGGGGTTGATTGTTGATTCAGATTCATAGCCATTAGATTCTCAGAGTTATCAAGAAGCCGATTCAAATGTATCTTTTCTATCCAAAATCGTGAGAACCATTAATTCCGCTGCGCGTGGTTTTCACGGTTTGTAGAAATATTCATTATGAAATAACAGTTCCTACAATGCCATGAGTAAACCCCATATGGAAATGTTGGACTTGGTTTTCTGCAATTGTTGGATTACTTCATTACCATTCTGCTTCTCTGGTTCCGTAGACATGGGTGGGTTAGGCTATTGGGCCAAAACCTGATCCTTCTGTAAGTGTGGTGGCTTGTATATCCTTCCTCCTCTTGTCAAACCATGAGTATCAACACATTCCTCTGTCAAACTAGGTTCTAATTGCTTCAACTGATGTAGTGAGATTGCTGAGTCATCTTCACTTTTCTCGGGCTCAATCAACTTCTTTTCTAGAACCTCCTCGGTATTGTGACTCTTAGCTGGCACAAACTAGACCTTGGGGATTGTGATAGGAGTTGGGATTACCTGTTATTGAGTTGGATTCTGGTGAATCACGGGTCCTTGAGGTTCTGACCCAACTTGTGATGCCGCGGATTGGGATGTATTCAAAGGGTCTACCCATTTCGTAACGGGCCTCTGCATCATAAAGGATTCTAGATGCTCTTTAGTAAACCTAAACGGCTTTTGAATTTGTGGAGTATGTAGAAATGGCATCACCACCTCATTTAGTTGGATGCCCTTAGGTTTTTTTTGCCCCATGCAATCTCTAACTGCATCATGAAGATTGACTGGCCTTGTGGTGCTAACACTGGACTCTTGCTTGATAGGAGTAATAAAAGAAGCTGGATCTTTAGTCTTGACCGACTCTAATGTTTGAACTCCCCCATTATGGTATGGCAATGGATTTGTTGTCACATTCGGAGTACCAAGATGTGAAACATCAATTCTTCTCGAATTAATCAAATCCTGGATCGTATGTTTAAGAGCACCGCACTTCTCTGTAGGATGTCCTGGAGATTGATGAAAATCACAGTGTTTTGAAGTATCATACCAGTACGAAATCATATTTGGAGGAGGCCTAGGTTGTAATAGTGTAACTAGGCCTTGTTAGATCAAAACCTTAAGAATGACTGACAATGGGTATGGTAGCTCTGTGAACTGCCTCTGAGGCTTGGGGAAACTTTTATTTTGATATCCTTATTATCTTGGAGGATATGCAGTTTGATTGGAAGAAGTGTTGTTTGCTACCTCCGACTGAATTTGCGTATGTGGCTGAGGTTGAACTTGTGCAGCAACCACATTGGCTTCTTTGTTGTTCACCGTTACAGTGGGAGGCTTCTTCTTCTGCGGGTTAGATCCTATAGACATTGAGCTGATGGGAGAAATATTGCCAGAAGATAACCCATCTTCAATTTGTGAGCGGCAACTAAGGCTTGATATGTCGGATGATAACTAGCACTTAGCCTGGTCTTATACTCTTAGTTTAAACTCTTCATAACCATCCTAATTTGCTCCTGCTCCATGGGCCTATCAATGATTTGGGCAGCTTTTTTCCTCCTTCTTGTAATATACTCGGTAAAGCTTTCATTCAGACCTTGCTTCGAAGCTTCAAGTTGCCTTCGGCCCATTCGGATATCAGTGTTGTAAGAGAAGTGAGCTACGAAAGCATTTACTAGTTCAGGCCAAGTCTTGATTTTTTACGTTTCAGTATTTATCCACCAAGTAAGGGCTGCACCCTTAAGACTCCTCTGGAATAGTTGAACCATTAGTTCTGGCCTGATTCCCATCGGTTGTAGATAACTTGCATACATACGAATTTGGGCCTTCGGACAACCGGTTCCCTCATATCGCTCCATCTTTGGAAATTCGAATCCATGTGGTACTCTGATATGTGGATATGGACACAAATTATCAAGGTCCTGATAGGGTTATATACTAAAAGCATTACTTTTGTATTAACTCTAATTCTTCATATTTTGAATGAGAATCATATGGGCAAATGTTATGCATATTATATATGTTATTAGTTATATGCATGCGTCTAATACTTTATGTTGTAGATGATATGGTGTGTGGTGACACATAGAAGATCATATCATCAGTATCTTATAAAGTATAAGTAAACGTTCACAACCTAGATGGATTTGGACAAACCATTGGTATGGTTGTAGTATAATATGGTATTAGTCTATCTTGACTACAGGATTACACTAGTACACTTTGTGTATATTGAACAGGACCAAGTGAGGTTGTTTCTCTTTATACTGATTATATAAGAGAACAAACACCTCTGTTATTATGGATGCTTGTCCTCTTAATCCGGATATAATAACGGGCACTTACATGCATTGTACATTGCTTTAAATCATCAATGAGTGAGATTCATTTGTGAATCAACAAACTCGATGGATTGGGTAATGACAATGTATGTAAGGTGTGCTGTTGATTATAGAAGGAATTCGTGACCCGCAAGAAGTCGGGTTGATGATGTCCGTTTGAGGAGCTCATAAAGATTGTCATGTAAACCCTGCAGGTGGATTTAATCTGACATGACAATGAGGTTGAGTGGTACTACTCAAGGACATAAGAAGTTGATTAAAGTAGTTGTCAATAACTTGACTTAATCAATGGGCATTCGATATCCTAACACGGGGAGATCAACAAGCATATAATATGAAGCCCATAAATGTAATACACGTAATTTGGGATTAGGGCGGTAGTGCAACAATGGCCTTTAGTGGAATAAGTCATTTGTTGACGGACTTGGGCCGTGTGTTCCGGGCGAACATGGGAAGCCCAAGCCCGTCAGGAGACCTAACCCTAATTTCTCCTCCTGGTCCCTGTTGTAGCCTATATAAGGAAACCCTTATTTCCTGGCCAAAACACTGAGTTATTGCTCAAGCAAAATTAGTTCCTAAATTCGGTTCTAACCTTATAAGTGAGAGAAGCCAAGAGAGAAAGAAGGGGCTAGTAGATTGTTGCCCACACAACGTCTATTCTAAGGATAGGAATACAACAGAAGATCAAGAGGTTGATGATTTGTAGAGCTTGGATTCTCAGATATATCACAGCTGATCAAAAGGTATGATTTCTAATCAAAATCGTGAACACCCTTATTTCGCTGCGCATGACTTTTCACGATTTGTAAACAATGACATGAAACCATAAGGGTTCCTACAGGTCCAAGTCTTCACCTTTCATCCTGGTCATTGCTTCTTTCAATTTCTTAATCTCCTCGGTTGGATTGGGTTTTGCACTTGGTATTGGGGGTTTCGTGTAGAATAGTGGTTGTGGAGTTTGTGGAAAATAGGTTGGGGTTGGTAACATGAATGGGTTGGACATCATGGTTGTAGTTGGAATTTGGTTTGGGCTTTGAAAAGTTTGATGAGTGGATGGTTGAGGCATGTAGGTTGGGTTATCCTGAGGAAAAAATTGGGACGGAGTATGGGTTGGCATAGGAACATACAATTGGGTTGATCTATGTGTAGCATACGGAGTAGGTAATGAGGTTAGTAGAATGGTAGGGTTAGGACTAACCATGGGGGGTAGTGCGATACCTGGTTGTTGTGGTTGACCTAGACTTGGAGTTATTGCAAACTTTGACATCATCTTGAGAAACAGGGGTTGATGATTCGCCAGAGTCATTTGTATGAGGAGTTCAGATGTTAGCTAATAAAATTTGTCCCTCAAATGGAGGTGCTAGTGGAGAACTTCCTTGTGGAGCATACATCTGTGGTGAAGATATAGGTGGCAGCGAAAACTCTTGAGAAGAACCGTCTGGTAGATTCTCCATTTCAATCAGCGAGTTAATGGATGCATGAGATAACCTTAACCCTACTCTTCTATTCCAACTGGCCTCTAGATAAGCCTTCTTCTTTCCTATCTTAACTGAAACACCTCAAAGAAAATGTAAGTCTGACACTCTAGGGATATCCCTAGCAGAGTCGCCAAAAAACATGTATGCACAAAAATGTGTACCTAGGTCTATGCAATTGATTTTAGAGTCGCCACTAACTTTATTAAGGAAAAATTGAGTAAAACCTATGTGAAGGACTAGCCCTCGAAACTAGGTGATTATTGGGTTCGGGAGTCAAGGTACGATGTGGGAAGGTGTTAGGCACCCACACTCGCCTAGTAAAAACCAGCCTTACTTCTATTAAGGTGTAAAATTTTGAGATAAGAGATCGAAGAAAGCTTGAAAATAAACCTACCAAGTTGGATGATCTTCACTAAATTATTTAAAGATTAATAACTATATGCTATATAAAAGAAAAAAAAAAAAACCCAATATGCAATGCTAAATGAAACAAAAGAGAAAAGAAATATGTCACCTTGTTTGGAATGTTGCCTCATACTTGATTGTAGATTGATTGACTGATTGTTGATCTTGATTGATTGTTGATGAATGATGATGATGAATTTGATCTTGAATTGACAACTTTGATTTTTGGATTGAAACAGGTGATTTGGGAGAATAAACAATTTTTGGTGAAAGGGAGCTTCTACTCAGGATTGAACTAGGAGAAAAAGAGACTCAAGACGAAGAACTTCATTAGAAAAACCTCAAGTCGAAATTTTACCTTCAATTCAAGATTAAACTAAAGAAATTATACCCTAAAATGATGAACTAGAAAAGAAAAAAGAAGAATACTTAAGAAAAGAAGACTACTAGGCTATTAACTCTGAATAAACTAGTTCCAGATTATTAACTCCGAAATACTAGCTCCAGATGTTTTTTGTTGGTGAATGAGACCCATATTTATAGCTTTTTGGGATGAATTCCAATATAGTAATGAGTTTGATCCAATGGATGAGTATTGATTAAGAAAAATCCAATGGCTTGATATCTTTTTGGTTGCACAACCTAAATTTGGCCCTTGATTCAAGAGGTGGGATAAGGGGTGCGATCTTGGCCCTAGGTTTTTGGATCTTTTAGATGGATTAGGGCAAAGAAAAATCCAATGGCTTGATATCTTTTTGGTTGCACAACCTAAATTTGGCCCTTGATTCAAGAGGTGGGATAAGGGGTGCGATCTTGGCCCTTGGTTTTTGGATCTTTTAGATGGATTAGGGCAAGAAATCAAACCCTACACGTCCTCAATAAGCCCACAATCCAGTGTTTCCAAACATGGCTCCAAAATGGCATATTCTCTAGAATATTCTTGATTTTTGGGATCAAATCAAAAAAATAAGGAAGGTTATCTAGGTTTTTGGAGGCTTGAAAAATGGGCTAGAAATCTTAATGAAAAGGTCCAACTCAAGCTGGATCCACAGCCCACGAGCACGGGTCCAAAATCCACAAAAAAACCCATTTTGACTATTTTATGAACAGTGCAAATTCCCTTTGACTGGGTCAAAATTAGGCAAACCATTCTTCACAAAAGTTGTTAATGAATCCATTAGGAAGTCCCATGAACTTTTAAAAATACCCTTGGGTCGAAATCTTACTCCAAAAATATATTGCACTGAACAGCGTGCACAACGGGCTAAAACGGGATAGGGCAAGATTAGGGAAATCCAAAAGGAACCTAGGCAAGCTTGTACTCATTTCGAAGGATTTTTCAAGGGGAATTAAAATAAGAAATAATCTCATCCAATGAAAGAGTGGATAAAACGAGATTTGGGCTCCAAAGGGTTATAGGGGCATTTGGGTTATTTTCAGCTCAAAACTCAGAAAGCAAAGAAACTTCAGCCATAGCTAGAACATGATGGAGAGAGCCTAAAGACGCTAAAAGAAGAAGAAAAGAAAGAAGTTTGATATAGAAAAGATGACGCTAGAATGCAAATCACCTTATATGATCAAATTTAATTAAAGGCAAAATCGTGAATGAATTGTGCCTGGGGTGCAAAAATGGGGTGTCTATAATTTCTTAACTTTCCATATATAGAAATAGAAACAGATATGCTATAAATGACATTTCTTATGTCAATGAGACCAAAGGGATATTTAATGAATGGAATTGGGATATGGATGGAATATAATGAAATAGAGCCACTTTGGGGTTCCTTATGAAATGAGGCATGGAACGGAGCCATTACAAAAAAGTTCCGTGAGTTACGAAGGAAGCTTCGGGCTCATAGTGGTCATGGGTTGAGAACGGGAATTGAACTCTATGAGATCTAATTTCCCGTTGTTCCTCAGTAGCTTAGTGGTAGAGCGGTCGCCTGTTAACTGATTGGTCGTAGGTTCGAATCCTACTTGGGGAGATGTTATTCATTCTTACTTAAAGAATTTAGAATGAAAGGGTTCGCTTTGACCGTTAGGAGTAGGTAACCCGTTCCCTATCTTTGTTTCTATTGCATTCTATCTCATCGTATCACATTCTGTTCTGCGATATTTGCGAATCGCCGTCAATACCTTGGTGTAGATCTGGGATAATTCTTTGTTCCATTGCCCCAGGGCTATTTAGAACTAGCCAATTAAGAATTCTCAAATGTACTAGTATTAGCAGTGCATCAAAGATGTAGTCATCGATTCTCCCGAGAGGCCGCAATTACCGCGAGCAAACATATTAATGAGGAGTAACGCATTTTTGCTATGCTACTAATACTTGTACTTCCTCTACTATTCAGCCCAAGCCTAGCTGAGGAAGAGTTACGGGGGGTAAACTACAAAAATAATTATAAAGCTTTTCTGAGGATAGTTTTTGTGCACAACAGAAAAACATCTTATGTTGTATCATTTTAAAAAACGTTGACAAACTAGGTGGGTATGTAAAAGATATCTTTTGTTTTCCAACACTTTGGCATGTATAAAAAAAAATTGTGGCATTTCATTTCTTACAGCGTTTTCAAATCGGTCATTTTTTATATATCTCAATGGGCGATTCCATCGTTTATAGTCGAAAATAAGAGTAACAAGAGGTTTTTCAAACCAAATTAAAAGGTTTTCTATATCTGTATTTATTTCTAACTTCGAATTTTCTTGATTTCCATCAAGATAAGAATTTTCATAAATTGGGCTATTTTTATAGTATGTCTCTTTAAAGTGAAAGTTGAATTCATCATTTGTTTTTTCTTTTCCATTCAAATTCACTCGGATCTCTTTCATTTCATCTATTTTGTCCCGATCCTCCTTTTCTTCCGAACAAAGGGGAGGGGAAGGGCCTTCTTCGGTGGTTCCCTCTTGTTCATGTTTAGTCCCCTTCCTTTCGAAAGTTGTTTATATTTCTACATATGTTTCTTCCTCATGAGTAGGACCATCTGCAATGCCCCCTGTTCCCTGCCAGTCTCAAAGATGGCGCACTGGATTGGTTATATACACTAGAAACAAATTTGATAGGAAAGTTTCGAAAAACTCACTGACTAGTTCGCTGGACAGTACGTTCACAACTGAGGCAAAAAGGCCGACCTCGATTCCCTCTTCCAACTGTCTTAGAAGAGTGACGAATCAATCAGCTCCTTCTTAGGATGATTCAAGACAGAGTTACTGTCCATGGAAAGTGGCCTCAAAGAATCCTTCTCCATCATGGCCTTCACCAACGCTATCCAGAAACACACCTGGTTATCCAGGTCACTAATGAAAGAGCGTCCTAAAAAACTGGAAGATTTGTACACCCGGGTATGCAAGTACATCAAGCTGCAAGAAGGGCTGGAGCGCAAAGGCAAAAAAGAAGAGGTCACGACAATCACAGACGCCGCCCCATCCTCCAATAAGCGACCCAGACAATAATGACAAAAGTCTGACACCAGAACGCACACCAAGTGAGAGTTCGTTGTCCTCACCTGATCTCCCAGTTACATACTGGAAAAGATAATGAAAGCTTCCTACTTCAAACCTGAGGTGAATCGATCAAACGACACCCCAGGCAAACCATATTGCGTTTTCCATAAAGCGAAATGTCACGAGACCAACAAGTGCTGGGGGCTGAAGCATTATCTCGAGGACCTCGTTGAAGTTGGACATATCAAACACTACATTAATATCGCCGATGGCGACTTACACCACAAGATGATGGCTCGCAAAGAGCAAAGTCAAAGCCCAGCTCGCAGTAACTATCATCGAGGTCGCTCTCAGGTTCGCGGCCGCTCTATGGAGCGATCTCGACATGAACGACGCCAGCATTCATCGAACAGAGACAATAATCGAACCATCAACATGATCACCTTTCAAGACGATTCTGTCACGTCCTATGAAGTTTTAGATAGTGGTAGTAAGTTCAAAAGAGTTTGTTTTTAGAAGTGAGGTTCATCTTAAATTGTTTAGAGTTTGAGTGAGGGAGATGTGAAGAAGAAAGGTTGACTCTTGTATGGATTAGAATGGTTCTAAGCTAATGAAAACTTAAAAGCTTTGATTGTTTGTATTGAAATGACTTGATAACATGGAAGGAAAGATTGATTAAAACTTGAAATAAGAACAACAAGATGAAAGGAAGATTGAATTAAAAACAAGTAAATAAGATTGATTGAAAGGAAATAAAAACAAGTAAATAAGATTTATTGAAAGGAAATAAAACAACAAGAAAGTTAAAACATGAATTGAAAAACAAGACAAGAAATTAAACAAACCAAATGGTTTGGATCCTAAGACAATAGATGGTTTCTCTCTCCCTTGCTTGTTGATTATATACCCTTACTTTTGCCTTTTATAGATTTGCCCTTCTCCATTATAAATTAGACACCTCACACTTCACTTTTTCTTTTGCTTTTGCTTTTTGGTTTCTTTATGACTAAGGTACGTTTAGGGAGAAAGTCATATTTAGAGATAAGGGCCTCCATCTCTGGTCTTCTGATTTGAGGGCTTTGATTTTTGACTTTGATTGTTGAGTTTGACTTTTTCAACACTTTTCTATAGCAGCTACTGGTCTTCATAATAAGCGTGATTAAAGATCCTTTTGGTGCTAAGACGCAACTTTTGTGATAAGTGGTCTGAAATACTCTTTAACTTGAAAAAGATAGTAAAAGCTATGAGTTGTCTTTTCGTTAAGTGTAAGAGGGACTGTAATACAGCAATATACAGGTAATAAAATGCACAATTGGGAGCTGATCACCACCCCCAAATAGCATATTGCTTGTCCTCAAGCAAGGATGATAGAAAAAACTAAGATCACAAATAAGTGATTTATTATATAAGTTATACTAATCTCGTTTCATAGAGTGCGATTGCATTGACCTTATGCAACAAGGCCTTAAATCACTGGGAATTCCCTAGTGGACAAGTTTTACGCCTCGTGAGAGGTTTCCAATGAAGGTACTCACAAACTTCTTATATTTAGTACAAAGGGTCTTCTTTCCTTATTTATTCTTAAAAGTTCATACATCTCATTAGCGGTGAATAAGGACAAGCTCTTTTGAACTTAGAATAACATATGTACAATAATTAAATCATCGAAAGATAAAAAACATGAGCAATGAAATGCAAAAGCAGAGTTGTTTTCAAGGCTTTTGGAGAGCTTCCTTAAGGTGGGTTCTCATAGGGGTGTGTTGCAATCATAACTCTCTGATAGATTCACTTAAGGTTCATTCTCTCAAGTGCAGTGGGCACTTATATTCTTTGCATACTAAAATGACGCCTAAAGAAACTGGGGTCGATTGATCATGCTTGCCACTTACTATCACACCATCCTATTCCTAATCGAGCTAGATGTCTTTTATTAGAAGTTACGGGGCTAGGGTGATGGTTTAGAAGAAAAAGGAAAGGAAAAACAAAATCTGATAAGCCGAGAAACTAGGTCTTCAAGATACTTGTAACCAGAGAAGAACCTCGTTTTGTTATTTTGCTTCCGAATTGTGATACATTCTTTTAGCCCTTTGGCTTTGTGACTCCATATGATTTTGAATTTTGGGAGTTCTAACTTTGCTTTTGTTTCTTTTTGTTTCTAATATCGTCTCCTTTTGATTTTGAACTTTTGGGAGATTCAATTGTTTTGACTCCTTTGATGTTTTTGGAGTTTTGGTTTTTGATGGCTCATTCTTTTCTTCTCTTTCTTTTCTTTTCTTTTTGAAGCAAATAATTGTTCTATTTTTGTACAAGGTCTTCTCTTCTCTTTTTCTGATATCCATCCAGTTCTCAACTCATCAGCTGGGTAAGCTTTTTATTATGTGTTGTAACGGGTTAAGAATTTTTGGTGAAGAATAAAAAGGTTTTTAGAAAGGGTGAAGGCTCAAGAGGGGTAACTAGAGGAAAACTATCTTTTTGGGTTTTTAATGTTTATTTTGCTATATCGATCCAAAAAGGGCCTAAATTCTCTCTTAGGATATAGCGTGGTGATCAAGCAAGTGAACGTGTGGTCTTTCTATTTGGACATCCTTTATGTCATCACTCAATAATCATTCAGATTAGGCTTTTGGCTAGATTCTCACAGGATATGGAACTTAATTGTTCTAACCTTAGCTTCGGAAATTCACTGCTATATACAAACAAATGCTAATGCATGCCATTCATGAAAAGATGGAGAACCTATTGTATGTATATTACTCTAAGTACGAAGAACAAGTCCTTATTCTATTGCTATAATGAGACTTCTAAACTTTTTATTCATCATAGAAAAAGGCAACAAGATTTTTTAATACTAAACGGAAAAATATTTTTGGTCTTTTTCAAAAAAAAATTTAGAAAGGAAGAAATATACTATTATATCTACTAGAAAAAATGACCGTTATGTACCATGAACTCTGCTGGTTTTATCAATTTGGGCCAAAAACTTTTTTTTTGAGCAAATTGGGCCATGACCTTTCTTTTTTGTATCAGTTTGGGCCACCGTTACCATTCCGTTACTTCACATGCTCATGTGGCATGCCGGATGTATATGTGTCCGACCAAATGCTTATGTGTCACCGTTGAAGTGCACACCTAATCACCGGTGATGTGGCATCGAAATTTCAAAGTGTTTCAGACTCTAAATTTCACATAAGTTTCACCAAAATTTCAACCCTAACATAAAACACTCAAGCCCACATGTTGATTTCGGCCCAAGCCCAACAAAACCAAAAAAACTTCACTGTTCATCTTCCTCACCAACGCCTCCACCACCACCACCGGATTAGCTCATGTCCGGCCACCACTTCACTGTTTAGTTTCCTTTCATATTTTGAATATTTGGTAATATTAAGTATTTTCCTGCAGGCTCACTACTTCTGGCCCTTAGATGAGCACGCTCTTCATGAGTATGAGACGATGTGGTTTGAAGTCATTAAGCATTCAGGTGGAAGGATCATATCTAGTACTATTCGTGTGATGTTCGGAAGGTGTGGATTTTAAAATGTCATGTTGAATTTTGTAAACAAATTTCTGCCATATAACTTTTGTGTTGATACATTGTAAATCAGAATGTTGGAGGTTCCTGAAAGCTGCAATAGATTCACATTTGAATACCTGTGTGGCCGCTCGATATATGTCTGACTTTGTCCAAGTATATTGAATTATTCTGACTCTATTTGCGATTTATGGCATCATTTTATTGTAGTTATAATATCCTTTGCATGGTACGAAACCTGTATGGTGTATATTCTTTAGTCAGGAAATTGCTAGATCTACATGGAACTCATGCATACGTGCTAGTAGTAGGTTGGAGAAAGAACTTTATGCCCTACAACAAATCCTGGATTCCCAACAGTAGAGCATAATCCAACTAGAACAACAACATAATGACATCAATCAATTCTTGGTATTTGTTTTCGGGTTATGGTGAACATGGGTTTTCAAAACCCATTACTAATGATCTGTGCGTGCTCATATGAAGAAGATGAGATGATGCATGATGACATCATCACTACTTACATTTGGGCCCATTGGGTCCATGGGTAAGTCCAGCACACATAACAGACATTTGTACACATAGGCAGCCATTTGTACACATAGGCAAATTTTCTAACGGAAATACACCGGTGGCCCAAACTGATACAAAAAAGAAAGGTCATGGCCCAATTTTCTAAAAAAAAAGTTCTTGGCCCAAATTGATCAAACCAGCAAAGTTCATGGTACAAAACGGCCATTTTTTCTATCTACTATATAAAAAATGTCTAGTTTTTGCAAATTGTTAATATACCACCCCGAAATAGAACTATGCTTTGTCCTCAAAGTATGAAGAGATAAGGAAAGAGATTACCATAGAAACATGAGAAAAAACGGCAATACACTTGTATTCTGTTCTTCATGATGAAAATAGTCCACTCCCAAATAAGTTTGGGGCATGGGTTGTTTGATATAGAACGATAAATACATGGTTTATTATACTAAGGATATTTATTCTACTATAAAATATTTTTGGGTTTTTTGTATTTTTGAAAACATATATGAAATGCATGAAATCTAACATGCATGCATGATTATGATTACACTACAATTGAAGAAATAAAATTGCGAAATGTAACCTATGTAAACAACTATCTATTCATACACATATGAAATGTGTGTGGTTTATTTTTATTTTTTAAGAGTAATTTTTTTTTTCAATCTAAAGATATCTCTAACCATATAGAGTTTTTGACAAGAAGATAAAATTATATGTTGATACGGTATCATTTTGGTTACTCCGGGGTGTATAATTTTTATTTTTATATGCTCTAGTTTTGAAAACTATGGAGATATGTTTTAAGATACTCATATTCAAAAAGCTGTGATTCTTAACGCGAGTTTTTGAAAACAAACCATAACTGGTGATCTAAGGCAACTTTCATGTCGGCTCTTTATTGAACTTAATTCAGTCAGACTGTGGCTTAAGTTATGTGTGTTAGGGGTTTATTGCGCCGAACATAATGGAAAGGTCTAGTTGATTGGACACTAGTGGGTGGTCGAACTAGGTCTTTTTGGTAGATTTTGGTAGTTCTGGTTAAAATGGGATGGGAACCAATGCTCTGTTATGATTGTTATAGGTTGTCCTTGTCTGAATGTATTTGGTGGTTTGTTAAAACCTAAAGGTGGTTAGGTTTGTGAAATTTGGGTGGTTCCTCCATGGTGCATTTGGTACATTGAACGCACAGACTTCTTCTGGTTGAAGTTGAGCAAGGGACAATTAGTATATATGTGGTTTAAGCTGAGACAGAAAGTGCATGGCGATATGGGCAACCCTTAGTAACACATAATTGATCCTCAAACCGCCCTTAGAAGACTGGAGATTGCGTACTTCTAAGGGTTGGTCTATGTGGAATCCATTGCTCGTGTTTTTGGTTTTAGAAAATCACATAACTCTTAATCTAACGAGAATCTATCATTATGAGAACAGAGAAAAACAACTATTTTGAAAAAGAAATATAAAATAAAGAAAACAAAAAATTGTGTAGTCGCTCCATAGGATCACACTTACTTAAAAAACGAGTAAAAAGTGTTTTACAAAGAATATGCAAGATATACGTGGACTAAGATTTCAGCACTTACAACCACACACTCCAAGTGGAGTGGTCCAGTTACCTTAATGACGCACTCCCATGGAATGCATCGAGAAAACACAATGTGTATTTTATAGTCAAGACTATATGTGGGTCGTTTTAATTCAAATTCCCCAAGACTATGCATAAGATTGATGATATGTTGTTAACTATGTACTAATAATCTAAACAGTTGGGGATCTTTATAGAAAAATATATAAAAGCATAAACCTCCAAACATAATGAAATGATGCATGTGGAGTGTAATATGTAGAATGATAAGATGATGTTTGTGTAACCTATCATGGAACTTATGCAATAACCCGTCCTAGTTGAATTGTCCAAAAGAGTGAGATGTTGGTGGTAGAGGTCCTTCATGAAGCTCAAATGATGGTGAACAGGACATACCAGGTTTCTCAACTACTGAAATGATGGACTCTTGCGTTTGTATATTGGGCAAAGTCTCTTTACTGGGAAGGTTTAAAAAATTATGAATTATCTCAAAGGTAATTGGCTTAAGTGCGAATTTGAGGTTTTTTTGAAATGGTTTCGTGGTGCAGTCCTCAGAAATTGGTGGATTTTTTATGAATGGAGGTTGGATTTCAAGAGGTGTTAAATTCGGATGGTGATGGTTAGGTGGTGATTCTTCACATGATCTCGAGGACTCAGAGAATTCTTCATCTAGTTTTGGCATTTCCACAAGATTGTGGTTCATATCTGCAATAGTAAAGATGTCACAACTTTCTTCCATCGATAAGTCTTTAACGACCAAACTAAATTGAAATCCACTTTTCACCATAGGTTGTATTCCCTCTTCTCCAAGCAATACACTTTCTTTGTCCTCTCTGCCTAGATCTTCATAAATTTTCTTAATGCCATTTTCCAAATGTGTCGAGTCTAATACACGCTCTTGAGTTTCTTCCGCCAGAATTTCCTCATTTATGGGTGATGATGCATTAAGGCATGTGAGGGAAACTGCGACTTTTGGAATATAGTCATTGTCATGATAGCTGGAATTCTCACGATAGCTAGGTGGAGGTTGATGGTGATTTGATTGGTCATGAGTATTAGGATGGGCTTTAGCAATGGCCTCTATTATAGTAACACCTTGTTTCTCTTTTTGGTTGGGTTCTGGACTAGTGGGAAGAATATTAGTCTCAGATGTGGCAGGTATTTGAATCGGATTGGAGAAAACATAAGGTAGTTGCTATTTGCTGAATTAGTATTGTTTGCTTGGCCATTTCCTGGTAAAGTTGGTCTGTGATAGATGGTGGAGGGGGATATTAATTTGATATAGATGGTGATGTGAATGATAATGGGCTTTGGGTGAAACCATACTCTGACTGACCAGGTGGATATATGAATGGTGGTTGACTATTTGTGGTAGAACTCCATGAATTGTCGACATGATTAGAAAACTCTTGAGTGTATGGGTTACTAGGGAAGTTTTAAAATTGAGGTTCATAATCGTAAGGATTTCCCATAGTAGACTCGAATTCAGTATATGATGGACAATGGGATAACCAGTGATAAGGACTACCGCAAAAAGAACAAGGTTCTGGGTTTGCATTGTAATTCCGTGATGATTGTGATGCATACTTATAAGATATGAATGCTTAATCAATGATGACACACAAATAGTAGAAATTCATTTTTTTAGATTTTTGAAAATATTTGCTTTGGTCTATAATTTACTATGCCCTGTTCAGAGGAACAATTAGATGCGAGACTAGGATGGCTCTACTACAAGTCTCAGAAGAGTAGGCAGTCACTTCACCAAGTGGTGTGCTACCAAGAATCTCACTCACGATGAATCTAGGGGAGGGGACTGAGGAAAGTAGTTGGCCCACCGGAATCTGGTAACTAATTACTCTAAATCCTCGTGGCTATATTTTTGTCATTTTCTGGAGGAGCGTGACTACTTTGGGCTCTAGTTTATTAATTTTAATTCATTTTTTTTGGTCTAGGGCTTTCAAGACTCAAGCAACGTCCAATTTACCTACATTGGGTAATGACTTCCCAATATATAGTTGTTATGTGGCTCTGGTTCAGCCTTATGCACGAATGTAAATTGTAGTGCAGAAAGTAAATTTCAAACAATCACGTAAGCATCCTTGAACACACAAGTATCCTCTTACTTGGGCTTCGTGGAGGTTTAGAATTTACCTCTCAATCCGTGCTTACACGTTACTTGAGGAGAAGGCGACTTCGGTTGGCGCATGATCTGAGAATCAGGCCCAACCTTTCGAGCTTTACCTTATTTTAAGTTATAATAAAGGTCCAGTTAAGAAGCCAACAAGTTGGGTTTTTGACAATTTATATAACTTTGCCTTCAAGGGCCCAAACTTAAAACTAAACTAATATTATACTAATCTAATTAACTAGTTTTAGATTAATAACCTAGATTAACTAGAGTCAAATGGATTTAGAGTGTTGATTACCAAGTTGAAGTGTGTGAGCTATGATCCACAACTTACCTCACACACTTGAACTTCCCAAGGAAATTAAAACACTAATCCCTTGGTAAGTATATAACTTAAACCAAGTTTAGCTCATGTTCATCATAAGAAATCAATCAAAACCCAATTTTTTCTAATTTTTTTCGTTTTTCTTTTTATCTTGAACTATTACATTCAAGTTCCACTACTTTATCCTACTCTATTACAAAATCTGGGCTCGGAGTGCTACTGTTCATCAAAAACCAACTGAGCTACAAAAAAAATTGGACACACTTCTCTGGAGGTGAACTCGCGATCACCCTCCACCAAGCTCGCGGTCGCCCACCGGCGCCGGTAAACGTGGGTTGTTCTTTTGCTGTGTCTTTAGCTCCTTTCCAGCTTTGTTGTCCCGCAACCTGATTTGTAATAAAGTAGATCAGTACTGAGAAACAATAAAATAAAATGACAAAAATTTGAAAAAATAGAAATGGATAGATGAGAATGATGTTCCCTTCTTCGATTATCAGCCAATCACTCTCACTCCTTCAATCCCTAGCAGCGACACCATTTGAAGTTTTAGATAGTGGTAGTAACTTCAAAAGAGTTTCTTTTTAGAACTGAGGTTCATCCTAAATTGTTTAGAGTTTGAGTGAGGGAGATGTGAAGAAGAAAGGTAGACTCTTGTATGGATTAGAATGATTCTAAGCTAATGAAAGCTTGAAAGCTTTGATTGTTTGTATTGAAATGACTTGAAAATATGGAAGGAAAGATTGGTTAAAAGTTGAAATAAGAACAACAAGATGAAAGGAAGATTGAAATAAAAATAAGTAAATAAGATTGATTGAAAGGAAATAGAAACAAGTAAATACGATTGATTGAAAGGAAATAAAACAACAAGAAAGTAAAAATATGAATTGAAAAACAAGACAAGAAATTAAACAAACCAAATGGTTCGGATCCTAAGACAATGGATGGTTTCTTTCTCTCTTGCTTTTTGATTATATACCCCTACTTTTACCTTTTACAGATTTGCCCTTCTCCATTATAAATTAGACACCTCACACTTGACTTTTGCTTTTGCTTTTGCTTTTTCTTTTTGCTTTCTTCATGACCAAGGTAGGTTTAGGGAGAAAGTCATATTTAGAGATAAGGGCCTCCATCTTTGGTCTTATGATTTGAGGACTTTGACTTTGACTTTTTCAGCACTTTTCCATAGCAGCTACTGGTCTTCATAATAAGCGTGATTAAGGATCCTTTTGGTTCTAAGATGCAGCTTTTATGATAAGTGGTCTGGAATACTCTTTAACCTGAAAAAGGAAGTAAAAGCTATAAGTTGTCTTTTCGTTAAGAGTAAGAGGGATTGTAATGTAGCAATATACAAGTAATAAAATGAACATTTGGGAGCTGATCATCCTCCAGGGAGAAATTGAGACGAGTGGGCGCTCTCCAAGAGGTTTACCAATTCTCCTTGCAAGCAACCCCCATCCCACGCACAAACAGCCACAACTCAGGAGATATTACTTTCATTGAGGCCGACCTCAACAAGGTATGCCTCCCACATAATGACACATTGGTTGTACACATCAAAATCAGTGACTGGACAGTCAAATGCGTCTTGATAGATCCAAACCTTCAGGTAGATGAACTTGCCCAAGTTGATTATAATAGATCCAATATCCCCCCTCTATGGCTTCAATGGATCTCAACCTGACCCGATTGGGGACATCATTCTACCTTTCTCAGTCGGGTCGCAGGAAGACAAAGTCAGCATTAACACGCGTTTCAGCGTCCTGGATGTCAACTCATCCTAGGATGACATTGGATTCACAAGATGCAAACAGTACCATCGACACTCCATCAGGTATTACGCTTCCTCTCAGTAGATAAGCCTGCTGGGGCTTCGCTCAAAAACAAAGGAGAGATCGCCAAAACCAAGATGGCAGAAGACTTCAATAATGAAGTCAAAACCCTTACTAAGGCCCCATGTGCCGACCTGATGAAGGAGAACGCTGGGGGCTTAGTCAAGGGAATCACCTTGGAAATCAAGACCCCAGAGGTCGCCCAACCAATCCAGGACCCAGAGGCATCACAAGAGACGAAGACCAAAGAGGTCGCTCAGCCCACTAGTACAGCTACTTAGCCCGAACTCAAGGAGAAGGTTAACCTAGGAACTGAAGAATACCCTAAGTTTGTTTATGTAAGAGCTAACCTTGATCCTACTTTCAAGGCATAACTTGTAACCTTTTTATCCCTAAATAAAGATGTTTTTGCTTGGTCGTACATCGATGCCCTTGGAATTGATCCTAATATTGCATATCACAAATTAAATGTCAACCCAAATGCCAAACCAGTTCGCCAACGACCTAGAAAACTATCTCTTAGGTTCCAAAAAGCAGTTAATGACGAGATTTAGAATCTAAAAAAAAATTAGCTTCATTAGGAAGGTGGAATACCCTGACTGGATTACTAACATTGTAGCAGTCCCAAAAAAAGAACGACACAGTTCGCCTCTGTGCAGACTTTACCAACCTAAATCAAGAAACTCCTAAAGATAGTTCCCCCTTACCAAGAATTGACCGACTTGTCAACCAGATATGTGGCCATGAACTCCTTTCATTCATGGGTGCCTACAGTGGCTACAACCAAATCCCATTGGCCGAGAAAGACCAAGAGAAAACCTCATTCCTAATAGAACAAGGCATTTACTGTTACAACGTCGTCCCATTTGGTCTAAAGAACGTTGGAGCGACCTACTAACGGTTAGTCACAGAGATGTTCCAGGACATGTTAGGTGACACCATGGAAGTCTACATAGATGACATGGTCATCAAAAGTAAGAAAGCAACAGATCATCAACATCACTTTGATCAGGTGTTCTCCCAACTACGCCTAACTCAAATGAAGTTGAACCCCAAGAAATGTCTCTTTAGAGCAGCATCTGGGAAATTCCTAGGGTATAAGGTCTCCCAACAAGGGATCGGAGCTAACCCAAATCAGATTCGAGCGATCGTGAACATGCCCGACCCCAAGACAAAGAAACAAATACATAAGCTATCAGGAATGGTGGCAGCTGTCAACCGATTCATATCGAGAGTGTCAGACAAATGCCATCTTTTCCTACAGATTCTCAAGAAGGGTGAATAATTCTCATGGAGCGAACAATGCCACCATATGTTCTCAACTTTTAAAGGCTACCTATCAACCCCATCCGTCCTGGCAAAACCAACGGATGGAGAAGCACTGGGGCTATAACTAGCCATATCTGACATCGCAATTAGCTCAATTCTCTTCAAAGAGGAAAAGGGCACAAAAAAGTCGATCTACTTCACAAGCAAAACTCTATTGCCAGCTGAGAAAAACTACTCTCACATCGAAAAAGTTGTTCTAACATTGATATACTCAACATGAAAATTCATACCATATTTCTAGGCACACCCAATCAAAGTGCGCACCGAACTCCCATTGAAGAAGTTTCTCCTCAAAACCAACAAGACAATTCGCATGGCCATGTGGGCAGAAGAACTCGGTGAACATCACATTGAGTTCACACCAAGAACGTCTCAAAAAAGACAAGTCGTTGCTAACTTTCTTGCCGACTTCCCAGTTGATGAGTTGAATTGGGAACCAGAAGTCAACATTCCTTCCACTAAACCACTCAACGAGTCAGTCTGGTCACTCTTCGTGGACGGAGCTAGCAATCTAGGTGGAAGCAGAATCGGGGTAGTCTTAGTGTCACCAGATGGCACTATGGTCGAAAAGTCAGTTCCCATCGACTTTGCTACCTCCAACAACGTGGCTGAGTACGAAGCCCTGATCATAGGGCTACGAATGGCATTACAATTCAATGTCAAGGAGATCAAGGTGTTCAGCGACTCACAATTGGTAGTTTTCCAGATCGCCAAGGAATACGCCACCAATGAAGGTAACCTCTCTAAATACCTTCAAATTGTGCATCAAATTCTTCCTTTTTTCAAGGAAGCCTCCATCCACCATTTCCTATGGGAAGAGAATCGTCATGTTGATAGTTTAGCTTACCTCACTACCCAAACACAAAACTACGACCCCAGGCAATTACTCATCGAAGTAATTAACCATCTTGCTTACCAAACATAGCACATCCTAGAGATCAGTGATCTATGCCGACTTTTAGAAAGCCAGATTAGTCAAACATGGATGCAAACCATCATAGAATACATCCAACAAGGAAAAACACCAGCAGATCGCAACAAGGCCAGACAGGTTCAATACTAAGCAGGGGATTACTGCCTGGTTAACAACAAGCTTTTCAGAAAATTCGCTAGAGGACCTCATCTGAGATGAATAAGCCCAGAACAGGGACATATGATTTTCATAGAGATCCATGAGGGAGAATGTGGAAATCACGCTAGAGGTCGCTCTTAGGCACACAAAGCTATCTCATAAGGGTATTTTTGGCCATGAATGAAGATCGATGCCAAGAAGTACGTACTAAGATGCATCAAATGACAAATATTTGGCCATAACATCATTCAGCCTAGCTCGCGAACTAATCAACATTTTATAACGTGGGGTTTGGATATTATGGGCCCATTCATCCCACAAAAGAGCATAGGCTTTCAATTCGTCCTGGCTGTAATTGATTACTTCACCAAATGGGTAGAAGTGATCCCCTTGGCTCATGTCAAAGAGTCCAATGTCAAAAACTTCATCTGGACCAACATAATCACTAGGTTCGGTCTACCACACACACTGGTAATGGATAACGACTCCCAGTTCAAGGGTAAAATAGACAAGGAGTTCTTCACAAAATGGAAGATTGTTTAAGCGTTCTCTACTCCCAAGTACGCCCAAAGCAATGGTCAAGCAAAAGCGAGCAACAAAGCAATTTTGGAAAACCTTAAGAAAAAGATTAAAAAGAACAAAAACCAATGGCCCATGTTGATATTCGCACCTTTGCATGTGTTAGAGATTTATATTCTCTACTCTGTTCGGTGTAAACTCAATCTTTTCCTTACTCACTAATTTTCGTTTGTTTAGCTCGAGTAGGAATTCGTTCCACCTAAAGTCTAGGACAACCTACAACTTGATTATGCTCTTAGGGAACTAGTGAGTAAGTTCTTTATTGGGATTGTTTTATACTAAAACTGCTTAGCTGTTTTTTTTAGATTCTTTAAAGTTATGTAACATGCACACTAAAACAAAGTAAAAATCGATTTATAAAAAGGTGTGGAGAGTTAGTTCTCCTCATGTGAAAACAACCTCTATTGTTTGACTCTATTTTATTGCATCTTACATTCTTTTAGAATTCATAGACAAATCCTAATCAGATTGTATTTTTGATCCCTAACAATACAATTTATCTCTAAGATTATATTGCTAGCATGAGAAACCAAGGAAATAACTTATCTCTAACTCATCAACTTAATTCCTAACTAGACTCTGCACCACTACCATTTTGGGGTAGGATATAAAGTCTAGTTTTTCCTAAACAACTATCTAGAAAATCAATACAAAAGGGGTTCCTCACATAAGCATCATTAACCCTCCACAAAGGGAGAGTCTAGCTCATGATCATGGGATAAGTATTATGCTAAGGTAAGAGGGAGCAAGAAGAAGAATAAAAGAGCTAACTTGCCTTAAGAAATTGGGATTTTCTTTAGAACACAAGAGTTGCTACCATTAAAACTATTACAAGCTTTCTTACTTTAAACTAAAAACTAAAACTAAATTACAAGACAAGGAAATGAATAATGAGTCAAAAAGGAAGTTCATGCTCCCAAATGTGGCTAAGGATTTACTCCAAAAATCAGCCCACACTTAAGCTTTCTCTCCTTTCCTTCCCACGTGAAATCAACTCCCCCTCTTTATTACAAACTTATCTTAAAAACCAAATCATGCCAAAATTTCACTATTTTGGATAAACATCATTTAACCACATGGAATGTGTCCATTTGTGCCAATAATTTGGCACTTTTGTGTTAACATGCCCCATGATTGATGACTCATCTCTTTTTGTGGGCCCGAAAGGTGGGTCCATTTGTTGTGTCCATTGGTGGGCCTAGATGTTGATTTCTGCAATTTCTGGCATGAGATAGAGCTAGTCTTGCTAATCATCTGGACAACTTACTTGTCGAAACCAGAGTCCAGGTTCAAGAGATATGCGCTCCGAAAGGTGACACGTTCTTCCCCGTCTTCATTGAGCTTCCCACGGTTGATTTGGAAAACTTCAGATATACATCATTCCCGTGCTTTAATGCAAGTTTAACCAATATTTTCATGTCTAATGCAAAAAACCTGCAAAAGTACGAAAATATAATTATTTCATGATTATTAAACACATAATTAACTAAATTGATATGTCTTAATGGGGTTTAATATTACAGTTTTGGGTGCTTATCACATGCAATTGGAGAACATTCTCTGGGCTTACAGAGCAACAACTCATTCTAGTACGGGCAAGTTGCCATTCTCACTATGTTATGGTACTGAAGTCGTCTATGATGCATGAATACAACACTTTATGCCTTGTACCCGTGTGACACGAGTACGATACGGATACGGATACGGATACGGGATACGGGTCGGGTATGATAGAATAGTAAACTTGTGTATATAAGGAATTTTTTTGGAAATAAAATCCAAACAAAGCATGCAAGATGCAAAAGAAGAAAGATGCAAAAGATGAAAGAGAAGTGAGGAATTGGTACCTAATTTGTTGTTATTTACTAATCACAGCTCCTTTACTTTGAGATCTACAACCTCCATGGAAAACCTCCGATAAATCTTCAAAAATGGCATGCCCCTTCAATTTAATTTCATACCCATTCAATTTCATGCCCCAGTGAAGAAGATTCACATTTGCTTTGACAGTTGACATAAAATCCATGGCCGAGAAGACGTCCTTTGTAATTTTTCAGTAATTGTTTTTATGATTTTTTCGATAATGGAAATCAATGAGAGAGAAAGAGAGAGAGAGAGAGGATGTGTGATCAGCTCCCAAATGTGCATTTTATTACTATTATATTATTGTATTATAGCTCTTCTTATGTTAAATGAAAAGACAACTCATAGCTTTTATTGTCTTTTTCAGGTTACAGAGAAATTCAGACCACTTATCATAAAAGTTGCATCTTAACACCAAAAGGAGCCTTAATCACACTTATTATAAAGACCAGAACTGCTATGAAAAAGTGCTGAAAAAGCCAAAGTCAAAGGTCAAAGCCCTCAACTCAGAAGACCAGAGATGGAGGCATTTATCTCAAAATATGGCATTCTCCAAAACCTATCTTGATCAAGAAGAAATCAAAAAGCAAAAGGAAAAAGCAAAAGCATTAAGTAAAGGGTGAGGGGTGAGGGGTGAGGGGTGAGGGGTCTCAAATGTAATGGAGAAGGGCAAATCAGTAAAAGGCATAAAGTAGGGGTATATAAACTAAAAGTTAGGGAGAGAGAATGGACCTAGACTTAATATAGTGTCATGTAAGATTTAATTTCTAGTATTTTACATTTTCAAGTCATTTTACTTTATTGTTCTTCATTTCAATCTTGTTATTTTGCTTTATTTCAATCAATCAATCTTCTTTTGTTGTTCTTTGTTTCAATCTATCATTTAAATCCATTCTTTCAATGTTTTGTGTTATTTCAATCTTCAAACAACTTAAGTTTACAATGTTCTTCATAAACTAAAAATTAAACAAGTCTTAAGCTAAGAGTCTACCTTCCTTTCTTTAACTACCAACATTCAAATTCTAAACAATCTAGGATGAACCACATCAAAATCTTTGAGATACTCCAAACTAGTCTACTTCAAGATGCGTCTGTTTTGTGAGACACTTATTTGGGATGTTATCCTATAGTCCGAGCTCAATTTAAGCAATTGATTACTAAAGGCTTCTATTTTGGGAATGTGTCTCTATACACCATCAACATGTGTAGTGGTTTGCTTAAAATTACAGTTTTACCAAAAAAACTTTACCAAAATTCAAAAAGTCCTAACGTGTGCTATGATTGCTATCACCAAATTGCCCAAAATTAATTCATAGCATATTTTTCCTTCACAAAGTCCTTTTTTTTTTTATTTTATAAAGGAAAAATAAACTGAATATGATAATAGCAAATTTGGTCCTGTGTTTTCTTCCCACAAAAAAATAATAATAATGTATTGGATTGTTTTAGTACCCATTTTGTTCATGAAATTAAAATGGCTTCAGTTTTATAATATGAATTTTTACTCAACCAATAAAATCGAACTACTAAAAATCATATAAACACATCACATGATTAACAATTTTCATTGCATTTGACATTTGAATCAATGTAATTATCCATTAATCCATTATAATTAAATGAATTCTAAATTTCTAATAATAAAAGTGCAACTAACATTCCCCGTATAATTACTAGGTTCATTTAGATTGAGAGATTCATCCTTACTAAATCTATATCTATATATTAATATTAAATCTTGTGCTTGACAATAATAGAAAGCGAGTTTGGGTTTTGTTGTTCATCTTAGAACATTTGTTATGAGGAATGGTTTTGATGGTTGGAAAATCTCTTTTTAAACATTTCTAATTTTTCTTTAACTTGTTCTTGATGTTAAATGGTGGAAACACAAATAAAACTATGGTTTGAAATAAGAAAACATGTATGGAAAGGCTTGGTATGGATAGCTTGCTCACAAAGTTATACTCATTTGAACTTGTCAAATGAGTATGACTAATGTTTTAAGGTTTGATGCAAGATTAAAAAGAAGTAATGAAAACTTTGTATTGAAGACAATCAAAACTTGATTCATTAACTAAACTTGAGAACATGAAATGGAAGACAAGTAAATAAATAAAGCTTTTAATTAAAACATGTTAATCTAAAGATTAATTCTAGGGTATGAAAAATAAACTACAAATCAAAATTGGTTTGGATCCTAAATACCTTGGATATCTAATTATGTACATCCCTTTGGTTTATATAGGACACCAATTACATATTTGTCCCTACTTGATGATAAGATTAAGCTTTGTGGGATTTTGACTCAAGCCCATATATTTGAATTCTTGATTTGGCTTTAAGTCCTTGAGTCCATAGCTTTTAGCTTTAAGTCCTTGAGTCTTCAGCTTTAATTAGCTTTTAGTCCTTAAGAGTTGACTTGGACCGTTGACTTTGACTTTTTCTTGGACTTTCCCTAGCATCTTGAATCCTCATAAGAAGCATCAATAACATATATTTAGGTGCTAAAATGCATGTTCCATGATAAATGGCTTGTAACCTGCAAAAGGCAGTAAAAGCCATAAGTTGTCTGTTCATTGAGCATAAGAAGGGCATAATTGCAATAATGTAAAGGGAATAAAACACACATTTGAGGACTGATCAACTACCCCCAAACATCATTTTGCTTGTCCTTAAGTAAAGATGAGAGAGAAAAAAACTAAGATCACAAATGTGTGATTTATTATACTAGTCTCATTTTGCGGAGTGCGATTGCATTGACCATATGCAACAAGGCCTTAAACCAATGGGAATTCCCTAGTGGATGAGCTTAAGCCTCGTGAGCATTTTCCATAAAAGGTACTCACAAACTTCCTCTATCTAGTACAAACGGTCTTGTTTCCTTGTTTATTTTCAGAAGTCTATACATCTTATTAGTGGGGGACTAAAGAAAAGCTCCTTTGAACTAAGAATAACATATACACAGTAATTTAATCATCTAAAGATAAAAGTGCAAAACATGAGCAGTGAAATGCAAAAGCAGAGTCGTTTCCGAAACTTTTGGATAGCGTCCTTAAAGTGGGTTCTCATATGGGTGTGTTGCAATCATAACTCTCTGATAGATTCACTCAAGTTTCATTTTCTCAAATGCAGAGGGCACTTATATTCCTCACATACACGATTGATGTCTAAAGAAATTGGGGTCGATTGATCACAATATCCACTTACTATCACACCATCCTATTCCTAGTTGAGCAAGAGGTCTTTTATTAGGAATTACGGGGCTAAGGCAGTGGTTTAGATATAAAAAGGAAGGGAAAACAAACTCTGATAAGTTGAGAAATTGGGTCTTTAGGATATTTGTAACTAGAAAAGAACCTCGTTTTGTTCTTTTGCTTCCGAATTTGTGATTCATTCTTTAGCCCTTTGGCTTGTGACTCCATATGATTTTGATTTTTGGGAGTTCTAACTTTGCTTTTGTTTCTTTTGAAATCGACTCCTTTTGATTTTGAACTTTTGGGAGATTTTGATTTTAGAATCTTTTCTTTTCTTTTCCTCTTTTCTTTTTGAAGCTTCTAACTATTCTGTTTTTGTACAAGGCATTCTCTTCCCTTTTTACTGTTCATCCAATTCTCAACTCGTCAGCTGGGTACGCTTTTTATTGTGTGTAGTAACGGTTCAGGGATTGATGGCGAAAAAATAAAAATGTTTTTAGAAATTGGTGAAGGCTCAAAGGGGATAACTAGAGGAAAAACTATCTTTTTGGATTTTTAACATTTATTTGGCTATATCGATACAAAAAGGGCCTAAATTCTCTCCTAGGATATGGTGTGGTGATCAAGCAAGTGAACGTGTTATCTTTTTATCTAGACATTCTTTCTGTCATCACTCAATAATCATTCAAATGAGGTTTTTGGCTAGATTCTCACATGATACGGAACTTAACTATTCTAACCCTTGTCTCAAAAACTTATGGCTATATACAATCAAATGCTGATGCATGCCATTCATGAAAAGATGCAGAAACTATTGTATGTATATTAGTCTGAGTTCGAAGAACGAATCTTTACTTTATTACTATAATGAGACTTCTAAACCATTTGTTCATCATAGAAAAAGGAAAACAAGACTTTTAGTACTAAACAGAAAAATATTTTTGGTCTTTTCAAAAATATTTTAAGAAAGAAAGAAATATAAAAATATACTTAACATATCTAATATAAAAATTACTATATAATAAATGCCTAGTTTTTGCAGAATGTTACTATACCACCCCAGAAATATGCTTTGTCCTCAAAGTATGAAAAAAAGGAAAGATATTACCATAGGAACATGAGCAAAAACGGCAGGGAACCTATACGATGTTTCTCGTGATGAAGAATATAAAACCCCCAAACAAGTTTGGAGCGTGGGTTATAGAACAAGATGTACATGGGTTAACTAAAAGGTAAAAACGTAATTATTTTAACCTGAAATTTTTGGGTTTTTTGTATTTATTTTTGAAAAACATTTATAATGCAGAAATATTGGCATGACGTATATGTATTAGCTTCTACTCATATACCAAACACTAAACATGCATATATGATTATTATTATATTAACAAGTTAAGAAATAAAATGTGGGAAATAAAAGGTGTGGCGGTTTGTTTTTTTTTTTTTTTTGGAGATGTTGTTTTTCTCAATCTAAATATATCTCTAACTATATAGATGTTTTCTACAAGAGAATAAAATCATACGTTTATCTAGTATCATTTTGGTTACTCTGGGACGTAAGATTTTAAAGTTTTATATCCTCAAGTTTTTGAAAAACTATGTACAGATGTTATAAATATAACTCGTACAGAAGTTGTGATTTCTAAAGATAAGTTTGAAAAACAAACCATAACAAGTTATCTTAGGCAACTTTTGTGTGGGCTCTTTATTGAACCCAATCCAGTCAGACTGTGACTTCAGTTATGTGTGTTGGAGGATTTACTGTGCAAGACATAAGATGTGTTGTACGAATATCATGGTAATATGGGCGACCCTTAGTAATACATAACTGATCATCAAACCGCCCTTAGAAGAATGGAGATTGTGTACTTCTAAGGGTTAGTCTATACGGAATTCATTACCCGTGTTTTAGAAAATCACATAACTATTGTTGTATCGAGAAACTTCTATTATAAGCACGATGAAAACAAACATTTACGAAAGGGTGAGGGAAGGGTTTTTCTTTTTGGCTTTTTGGGTTTTTGTTCCTAAATTACTTAGAACAATAACAAAAAAAAAAAAAGTACTACTAAGCAAAATCACTAGAAGGAGAGTGATCCTCCCAATATAAGGAAAAGATTTTTGAATTTAGGTGACTCAAATTGCGAACCATCCCATGGTTTGGCCTCCCTAGATCTTCCACCTCTTGTTTCACAAGTAAAAAAATATAATGAAGAGGACTAGCTCTATTTCTAGATAATCTAGTCTCTCCTCTCCTACTCTCTAGTTAGTCCTAGTTAAAGCCATTCCAACTAGATTGTAAGACGAAACTTGAAACAACTAGAAATCACCCACAAAAGGAAAAAAAAAATTAATTAAAAGGGATACAATTGCCAACCATCTCATGGTTTGGCATGCCTATATAAGACAAAGCATGCTAAACAACCATGAAAAACAACCATAAGTCACCTTCACGCAATCACCATCTCACCTCTGCTTTGTTTCACATCTCTTCTTTATAGATGAAAGACTACTCAAGCGTCAATAGTGAAGATTAAAGGAAAGAACTTATGTAAGACAGAAAACTGGGAAATAACAGAAAGCAGGAAATGGAAAGTAAATGACAAGAAAAGAATGTTATTTAAAAAAAAAAATGCAAAATAAAGAAAATACAAATTGTATACTTTCTCCATAGGTGTACACTACTCAAACTACGAGTAAAAGTGATAACAAGGAAAATGCAAGGTATATGTGGACTCAAGGCTCCGGCACTTACAACCACACGCTTCAAGTAGAGTGGTCTAGTTACCTTAATGATACACTCCCATGGAATGCATCGAGAAAACATAACATGAATCTTTTATAGTCAAATATTCAAGACTTTATGTGGGGTCATTTTAAGTCAGATTCCCCAAGACTATGCATATGAGATGGATGATATGTTGTTAACTATATACTAATAGTCTAAGCAGTTGGGGATCTTTATAGAAAAACATATGAAAGCATTTACCCCCAAACAGAATGAAATGATACATTTGGAGTGTAAGATGCAAAATGATAAAACAAAGCTTATGTAAACCATCATGGAACTTATGCAATAACCCATCATTGAATTGTCCAAGAGAGTGTGAGTATGGTAGTAGATGTTCTTCATGGGGCATAAAGGATGCGACATATGGCAAACTGGGTTTTTCAACCACTTGAATAAAGGGATCATCGTATGCTCTCAAGAACTCATACTCTACCTTAGATTCTATTTCCTTTTTTTTTTTGTACTTCAATGAATGCAGGGCTCTTCTCAACTGGAATGATAGTCTATGGAGTTTGTATGTTGGGCAAAGTCTCTTTACTGGGAAGGTTTAGAAAATTATGAAGGATTTCAAAGGCAATTGGCTTAAGTGCGAGCTTGAGGTTTCTTTGAAAAGGTTTAGTGGTGCAGTCCTCAGAATTTGGTGGACTTTTAATGAATGGAGGTTGGCTTTCGAGAGGTGTTAACTCAGGGGAATGATGGTCGGGTGGTGGTTCTTTATATGATCTCGAGGACTCAGAGAACTCTTTATCTAGCTTTGGCATATCCACAAAATTGTGGTTCATATTCGCAATATTAAGGATGTCACAAATTTGTTCCATCGATAAGTCTTTAACGTCCAAACTAAAATTAGATCCACTTTTTACTATAGAATTTATATCATCTTCTCCAGGCACTTTATTTTCTTTGCCCTCTTTATCTAGAACTTCATAAATTTTCTCAATGTCATCGTCCAAGTTTGTCAAGTTAATTTCAACATAGGTTCTAGAGTTTCTTTTGTCGAAGTGTTCTCATGAAAATAGTAATTATCATAGAATCTGGAATTCATACGATAGTCAGGTGGATGGTGATGTGGTTTTAATTGGTCATAAACATCTGGATGCGCTTTAGCAATTGGCTCTATTATAATAACACCTTGTTCCTCTTTTTCATTGGATTCTGGACTGGTGGGAAGAATATTAGTTTCAGACGTGGTATTGATTGAAGTGGATTGGAGTGAACAGAAGGTCTTTGCTATTTGTTCTATTTGAATTGTTTGCTCCACCATTGCTTGGAAAAGTTGGTATGTGATAGATAGTGGAGTGGGATATGAATTAGATATGGATGGTGATGTGATAGGTAATGGGCTTTGGGTAAAACCGCACTTTGACTGACCATATGGATACATGAATGGTGGTTGACTATCTGTGATGGAACTCCATGAATTGTTTGCATGATTAGAAAACTCTGGGGTGTATTGGGTATTACAGAAATTTGAAAATTGAGGTTCGTAATCGTAAGAATATTCCATAGGAGGCTCAAACTCGGTATATGATGTGCATTGAGACGCCCAATGATACGGACTACCACAACAAGAACAAGGTTTTGGGTTTGCATTGTAATTCCATGATGGTTGTTCTGCATATAGATAAGCCATGGATGCTCAAACAAGCGTGATGCACAATCTACATAAATTCATTTGTGACCTTGAAGTTTTTGAAAAGTTTGCATGCAATGTCTGTGGATTAGATACTATGCCATGTTCGAATCGAACAGTGGGCACAAATCTATGATTTTGGCTCTACACTCATCAAGAGGGAAGATTACCACATCACCAGATGTTGTGCCACCAAGAATCTCACTCACGGTATTTCTGGGGGAGGGGAGTGAATAAGGTGGTTGGTCCACTGGAATCTGGCAGCTCACTACTCTCTTTGTTCGTGCTAAATGTTTGTCCTGATGGACGTGACTACATTGGCTCTACTTGATTGATTTTATCTTTTTAGTTTGGTTTATGTAACAAACAATTCATGCAACGTCCGTTCTAAAGTGGGGCTTAATCCCACTTTTTATTCTTTTAGGGCTCGGGATTAGCCTTAGCATTAATGTAAAGACGAGACGGAAACCTAAATCACACAATCATGCACACATGCTTAGTAACATACAAGTATCCTCTTACACTTTGTAGAGAGGAGGTTTAGAAAGTACCGCCTAAGGTGTGCGTACACGGCCCTTGGGGTGAAGGCAACGTGGTGGGGTTGACGAAGTGTTTAGTGTCTTGCATGTCAACCCACCATTCGAGCGTTTCCTTACGGTTACAAGTTTAATCTATCTAAGACCCACAAGTTGGGTCAAAATGTGGCAAAGCCAATAAAATACAATTGGTTGCCTTCGTGGGCCTAAAACAAAGTTGCCTTCGTGGTCTTAAAACTATGAAAGCAGTAAACACGAAAAGTAACTACGTTTAGCTAATTAACTATTCACTAATGATTAATTAAACAAAATATGTAAAAATTTAGAAAGTGTTCGTCAAAGATTGGAACCCCCAAGTTGGGTTGAGATGCGCGAGCATGATATTACACTACTCACCTCTCACATCCAACCGGTCCAAGTTGGTTGAATGCCCAACTCTTGGTAAGTACATTTAAACCAAATGACTAAACCTTCCCACTTAAACTATTTTGTATTTATCCTAATTAATTTTTTTGTATTTTGACTTAACTATATGATATTATCTTAATCTAACATGCATAAACAACAATAAATAGAAAATAAAACATAAACATGTTACTACACTAATTTTAATGTTTAACTTTACTGATGGATTACTCATTCATTTAAATTAATAAAAAAATTTAACTTTTAAATTTCTTTTTTAATTGAATTTTTGGTTTTGAAAACTTAAAACTTTGCAAATCTATCTACTTTTTATCTACTCACATTGGAATGAAAATGACTAGGGGGAATTAAAGCTAACTTACATACTAAGATTCTGAGCCAACAGAATCTTCGTTGGAAAAAAAAAAAAGGTCTTGGTCCGAATACGGCAGTGTGGGTAGGAAGCACTGTAGCGTGATTGGCAGGTGCAGATGCGAGAAGCACGTGGGCGCGTGGTGGGCAGGAGCGACGCTTGTTGAATTTCACCATTTTCGCTTGTTTTTCTCCAGCAACCTCTGGTGAACCGTCTCGTGCTATTCTCGGGCTCCGTTTGCTCAGAAGTTTACTGGAAGTACACGAAAAAAATTCATCACTAACAAAAATAAAGAAAAAAAATTTGAAAATAAGATTGAGAAGAAGAGTTCAAATAGTGATTTTTTTTCTCCATCTTCCTCCTTGTGCTTAGATCTATGACGGCAGCGCCATTTCACAATAATAGAAAGTGGGTTTGGGTTTTGTTGTTCATCTTAGATCATTTGTTAGGAGGAATGGTTTTGATGGTTGAAAAATCTCTTTCTAACCATTTCTAATCTTTCTTTCGCTTGTTCTTGATGTTAAATGGCGGAAACACAAATAATAAAACTATGGATTGAAATAAGAAAACATGTATGGAAAGTGTTGGTATGGATAGCTTGCTCACAAAGTTGTACTCATTTGAACTTGTCAAATGAGTATGACTAGTGTTTTGAGGTTTGATGCAAAATTAAAAAAAAGTAATGAAAACTTTGTATTGAAGACAATCAAAACTTGATTCATTAACTAAACTTGAGAACATGAAATGGAAAACAAGTAAATAAATAAAGCTTTTAACTAAAACATGTTAATCTAAAGATTAATTCAAGGGTATGAAAAATAAACTACAAACCAAAATTGGTTTGGATCCTAAATACCTTGGATATCTAATTTTCTACATCTCTTTGGTTTATATAGGACACCAATTACATATTTGCCCCTTCTTGAGGATAAGATTAAGCTTTGTGGGCTTTTGACTCAAGCCCATATATTTGAATTCTTGATTTTGTTTTAAGTCCTTGAGTCCGTAGATTTTAGCTTTGAGTCCTTGAGTCTTCAGCTTTTAGCTTTGAGTTTTTAAAAGTTGACTTTGATAGTTGACTTGGACCGTTGACTTTGACTTTTCCTTGGACTTTCCCTAGCATCTTGAATCCTCATAAGAAGCATCAATAGCGTATATTTAGGTGCTAGAATGCATCTTTCATGATAAATGACATGTAACCTGCAAAAGGCAGTAAAAGCCATAAGTTGTCTGTTCATTGAGCATAAGAAGGGCATAATTGCAATAATGTAAGGGAAGAAAATGCACATTTGAGGATTGATCAGTACTCAAATACTCAATGTATTTTCCAAACTATACTAAAAAATTATGTGGTCTTCTATTATAATAGCGGTTCCCTCACCCAATTGAAAATAAAAATTATGGCACTTCTAAATGTATTATGTATTTAAATTCTTGTCTCCATTTTTTCCACACGCTTAAAATGATTGACTAAAAAAATATAAGTAATTTGCAGATATAAACCCTAAACCTTAGACCCTAGACCCTAATATTTGTGAGTCATTGTTAACTTGTTAAGCACATTAGATTTTTGTTGGGACACTTTTTTATAAGAAATTAAGAACATTGGAGAAAGGTGTGAGGGTAACTATAAACATCACAAATGGTTATGTACTTATGTGTTCTCAAATCTTGTATGCATAATAAGTTTTAAAATACAATAATTGGTAGTAACACTAAACTTGAACATTGATATGCCAAAAGTAGAAAATTGCAGAGAACATAATTTTTTTTTTTTGAAATATTTAGAGGGTTAAGGCAAATCCACACCGGTTACATTTAAGGACCCTAGCCCGAAGGCTTATATTGCCCGAAGGGCTTATCAACCCCGAAGGGAATCTGGCCCGAAGGCTCTCGCCTTCAAGAGTAAATCACATAATTTGTTTAAAATAACTAGAAAATGTATATGCGATATGAAAAAAAGTATATGAGATATGAAATTAAACATTCAAAATCGTTTAGGGTTTAGGGTTTAAGGTTTAGTCAATCTGCTAGTAATGTGTATATGTTAGTCTATATTGTGAACATGTTGCACCTTCATTTAAAAATGACTCAACATTCTTCTATCGACAAGTTTCACCATAAAATTAGTCAATTAATAGATCAATTACACAAAAAAAATAACAAAAACATCTCATTTAATAAAAATTTAATTACATTTAAGTTCATTTTCTTAAGGTAACAAGCTAAATTTGATGATCAAACACCTAAAAGTATTTCTCACAAGATAAGATGGTGGCCCTTGGTGTTGGGGAATGAAGTCTAATTTAACATATTTATGCATGCAAGGATTTATAGAGACTTGGACTCTTGGAGTAATGAGTGTGACATTGTTAACTTAAGAAATAAGTCAGACTTATGAGTGTGCAAGCCAATAGAATTTGGACAGCACACCACAACACCATGTGACACTCACAACACCAGCTAAGACACAAGTACAAACAGTCCAACAATATGGATATAGCTTATAGCTATAGGCGACCACTCTCTCGCAAATTCAGAAACATCATAGGATGCACAACGATTCAAGGGTCCATGAAACAAGACTAGTAAAACCATCCAAATTCCAAACACTCTTCAAAGTTCAAACGTCCCTCTCTTAGTAGTTTAAGCTATTGCTTAACCTTGAAGAACTTGTAATGGATTCTTCACACAGTACCAAAACAACAACTACACCAAAAAACTAAGAAGTTAATAAAGATAAGAACACTCCCTTATGGCGATACGTGACTGTTAAAGAAATGGCAGGACCCAAAGCAGGAGGAAACAAGAAGCGGACATGCAATTTTTGCCAATATGATGGTAATTTCATACTCAAGAATTAAAGCACATTTGCTACATGTTTCAGGGATTGGGGCTAAAGGGTGTAGCAAAGTAGATGATATTCTTAGGAAAGAGTTACAAAATGAAGAAGATGAAGCCAAACTTGCTAAGGAAAAGGCAAAGCAGGGCCCCTAAACATTCCATTACCCCCTGTAAGTGAGTCATTGAAGGAAAAGTTTGAGGAAGGGCCAATTGGAAAGTTGTTTCAAGGAGATGTGAGGGAAAAATTACACAAAAAGTGTGCCCGCATGTTTTATTCAGGTGCACTTCCCTTCAAATTTGCGAGAGATCCATATTTCATTGATTATGTCAAATCAGTTGTCGAAGCTCATCCAAAAGGATATGCACCTCCAACATATAATCGTTTGCGAAATGCGTTGTTATTAGAAGAGAGAACAAACATCTAAAATCAGTTGGAAACCTTCAAGAAAACATGGAATAGTGTTGGAGTATCCATAGTATCTGATGGGTTGACAGATATTCAACGGAGGTCTTTAATTAATTTCATGGTTGTTTCTTCTTCTGGAGCAATGTTCTTAAAGGCGGTTGATGCTTATGGGTTTTGTAAAGATACAAATTATATGTCTAAGCTATTTATTGGAATTATTGAATCAGTTGGAGCTCAGAAGGTCGTCCAAATCATTACTGATAGTGCTACAATTTGCAAAGTAGCTATAAAGGTTGTTGAAAGCAAATATCCCAACATCTTTTGGACAACATGCATAGTTCATAGCTTGAACTTAGCATTGAAGAGTATTTGTCAACCCAAAAGCACAGGAAAACATGCAAAATGGTACAACAAGTTGAAGTGGATTCCTGAGATTGAGCAATCCATCAAGGACATTCGTACTTTCATCGTCAATCACCATGGCGAATTCCATCTTCAATAACTATTCACGTCTGAAGTTGTTAAAGGTCGCAAAAACACGATTTGCATCTACAATTGTGATGTTCAAGCGCATGATAAAGGTATGAGAGGTTTTATAAAACATGGTTCTTGACAAAGATTGGAAGTATATGAAGAAGGTCGATAAAGAAAAGGCAAAACATATTCGGGAACATGTATTGGATGATGGTTGGGGGGAACTAATCGATTATATTATCTATTACACAGAGCTTATGGTAAATATGTTAAGAGTGGCCGACATCGATAAACCAATATTACACTTGGTGTATGATATATGGGACACTACGATTGAAGAAGTAAAAGTTCGAGTGTTCAAACATGAGAAGAAGGATGTACTGACAATGCGATCTGATTTTTTTAAGTTGCTGCATGAAATATTAGTTGAGAGATGGAACAAAAGCCTCACATCTCTTCATTGTGTGGCTCATTCACTTAATCCAAAATATTACACTCCGGCTTGGTTAGAAGAAGGAGATAATGGAGTTAAACGGGTTGCTCCCAACCAAGATGCGGAGGTTGCAAAAAACCGAACGGTCGGCTTCATGCGCTTATTTCCAGCTGATGTTTTAAGGAATACAAGTTCTCAATTCGGCAAGTTTTACACTTCCTCTGGTTATTTTTCCAAACTAAATGTTATGGTTGATAGAGATTCATGTGAGCCGCGAGAATGGTGGGGAATGCATGGTTTTAGTGCCCCGATTTTGCAAAGACTTGCCAACCGGCTTCTTTGTCAACCGACTTCTTCTTCTTCTTATGAAATAAATTGGAGCACGTACTCGAAAATTCACAATATCAAACTAAACAAGCTTGATTGCGGAAGGGCGGAAGATTTAGTGTATGTGCATACTAATATTCGTTTGCTATCAAGGAGGAAAAGTGAATACACGTAAGTTTGTTTCTTAGTTTGTTTACAATAATTTTATTTAAGTTATTTGTGTATTGATTTGGAAATCTTAACATAATAGAGTTGGACCATCTAAGCATTGGGATGTGGCAATGGATGATGAATTTAGTTTAGAGCGTGGAAAAGGTTTCCATACACTCGATAATGAAGATGAGATTTTATTAAGCTTTGATGGTGGTGATGGAATGGGAGAGGAAGCACCGAATCCAACTTCAAGGGATGCTTCTTCTAGTGGGAAAGGAAAGGATGTAGAGGACCTAATTGACGATTCTGATGAAGAATGAGTAAGAACTTCCTATTTTTGGTGTTTTCATAGTCTTATGTGAGTTTTTTGGCTTTTGTTCATGAAGTAATATGCATAATAGTTGATAACAAACTATATATTGTACACTTGTACTTCATTTTTTTGTTGAAGGATTACCATTTTACATATTTCAATATATATGATGAACTAAACTTTAAACTGTTCGAAGTTTCTTGTTAGCTCTTTTTGTCTTCTCAAGTATATTTAGAATAGTTTGCTAGAGTTGAAAGAAGGTCAAATGGCCAATACAACATGAATACCTCAAATATACATTATTTAAGCATACATGTTAGTTACATTATTTTGAATATCTAGCTACCAATAATGCATGTTTCAATGCTTTTTTATCTGATTTAATGATTTATATTAAATTGCTATTATTATTATTTTTAAATATCAATATATTTACATAGTCGTACCCATATCCTAGATTTTCAAAACCCCGTATCCATGTCACCGTATCGGTAACCGTACCCGTATCTATGCATCATTGGAGGCCGTCATTCCTTCCGAGCTAACAGTTACAATGACTCAATCAGAGATCATCGAGTCTGGACATAACAACTCTATCCTCGCTCGAGAAGTTGGCCTACTCGAAGAACGCCGCGACCTAGCAACCATTCGAGTACCACCAGACTCTAAAAAAGTCATACAACAAATGAGTGAATCCTCGAAGTTTTCAACCTGGTGACCTAGTCTTGAAAAAGACGTACTAACGAGGAATCGAAATTGGCACCAACATGGGAAGGCCCATACATAGTGGAGTGAGTCGTCGGCAATGGAGCATACTGGATAAAAACTCAAGACGGTCAGCCATTGTCGCGTCCTTGGAATACTTACTTGTTAAAAAAACTTTTATCAATAGAGGATTTTACTTATTTAAGTTCTTACTCTTGTCATTGTTACTGTGCATACACTCCTTACTTGTATCAAAACAAACTAGTCTCTCAAGGTCAAAAAGTGATGTACAACTCGGTCACTAGAGCAGCAAACTCACTCGGGTCATAACATTCACTGGAGCAACACGCTCACTTGAGCTCCAAAGCTACATAGCACTGCCATTTCACACTAATTAGGGACCTATACTTGTAGGGTCAGTTTAGTGCAGAACGATCACTAAAGCATTAGACTCACTCGGGTCGCAACGCTCATTCAAGCTCCAAGGCCACACAGGTCAACCACTTCTCACTAGTTGGAGACCTATACTTCTAGGTTCAACTCAGTGCAGAACGCTCATTATAACAACACGCTCTCTCGAGCCACAACGCGACCTTGAGCTACAATCGCTCACCAAGTTCAGGTTTTAAGATTCCAACTAGGCCTAAACACTTGCACGAGCTACACAGCTCCCCATGGCTACAGTCTATTTATACATCTAAAACTTATACCCTAAAGCTCATTAGAGCAACACAGGTCATTTGAACTCCAACGCTTCTTAGGGCCACAATCCACATAGAGCGTACAACTCTATGTCAAATTCAAATTTGGATATCTAAACGAAAAGCAATAGTATCCACACAAGAAGGAAATGAGAACATCAATTCAACTCGAACATGCATTTCATAGATGCAAAATGTGAACTACTTGAACAGACTCATGAGCATAGTTCATAAACTAACCGAGATGCTGGGACATCCCAGAAAACCATCTCGGTTAGAACGCATTCCTAACCATTCCGAACTGCCTAGAACATTCCAGGAAATCAGTTCATTCAAATTTAAAATCAAATAAAACGAGTTGCCCAGGTTCCCCCAAGAAACAAGCTCTTAGTGTATTAGGCACATGCCAAAAACATAATAAATGAACTACCTGAATAATCCCAGGAATAGAGTTTTAATGTATAACAACCACCAATACCACAAACAAAACCTCACAACTCTCAAAGAAGAAAAAGAAATCAGGCAACATTGTTTAAAACTTCAGTATAGAAAGGCTCCAAATTGTCAGGTGCAACATTCTCAACATCAACGGGCAGAACGGCAACAGGAGGCTTCAGAACGTCGGCAGGCTCTTCAGTTCGCTCAACAAAAAACATCAATACTGGTAGACGGAGCATTACTAGTATCTTCAGGTATGTCAACCACACTTGTACCTCGAGCCCCACGTTCATGTTTTTCTTTTAGTTGAAAGTATGTCTGCTCCAGTTTGTCATAGCATTGGCACACAGCGTCATAGGCCTATTGAGCTCTCTGAGCAACCGATTTGCAGTTTTTGTCGTACTCAATTACAATAATCATCTTCCCTTTCAGTTCTTCAATCGAGCTGACCATTGCCGACCTCTCCAAAATAACATCAATGTACATTTTCTTCAGGTTGTCCAGTTCTTTCTTTTCAGCCTCTTGAACGACATGCACATTCGTCAACTCTTCTTTCACTTTCTCCAACTCTCCTTTTTCAGCCTCACTTATCTGTGCCATTTGTTTTAGTTTCTGGTACCCAGCAAACAGCTGTACAAGAAACAACAATGTTAATAACAGCTATAATACAAACAAAAAATAGATAAACTTAAACTCGCCAAATAGTGAGCCATGTCCATCGTCCTCAAGTTCTCATCCACGCCTTTAGCATCCAGCTTTTTCTTGTCACCGTCCAGAACAATCCCATCCAAAATACAACTCGTAATAGGTGCACACCTATAACTGCAGTCCGACCTCTTCACCACATGCTTTTTTCCCATCTTCTCACAAACATAGACCAGGTTGTGTTCCAGATCATCACCCTAACTCATTGAAGTAGACGTTTTTCCAACTTCCCTAGCAACCGCTTTCCCCTTACCACCAATGTCCACTGAACTGATACCCTTTTCAAAGTTTTCAAGGTCGAGACCATTAAGGTCGACCTACTGCATCAACCTAGAGCTCCGACCTCCCTTACCTTCAGCTGGCTCTGGCACCACACCAGCACTACGACCCCCAGAGCGGTCAGCAGTGATCCATGCCAGCTTCCTCTTCACCGAGCTACTCGGCCCACGAGCGACAAAGCTAATATCCTCCAGTTCCAGTGGGGAGCCCTCCCTAACTCTCTCTAGTACTTAATTCATAACTATCACCACCACCTCTACCTCCAGGTCGCCTTACCGACCTGTCGCCAGATCCTGATGCACCCACAACTCCACTAGGTCGCACATTACCACTCATACTCCTGTTTCTGGCCTCCCTAGTCACGATGCCACTGTTCTCTCGCTCCATCAGAGATTCTATCAAAGATTCACTGTTGACTTGACCACGAGCTCTTTACTTCTACTTCCTCTTGTTTAATTTAATCTCTTAACCTCCCCTCTTAACAAAGTACTTCGCTACTTCAAGCAATTTCCCTTGTTTCTCAGCTCGGCTAAGTCTAGCAAACTTTTTGATCTCTCCACGCTTAGTTCGCCTCGTGATATTGACCTCTGCATAGACAAAACAAAAGTATATCAGAATCAAAATCCACCATTAGTACATCAAAACAAAGCACAATACATTCGTATGTACCAGCAAAATTACAAACCCTAGTATTTACACTACTTCCACCTACACAGTAGTTCCCTATTGATAAGCACCCAAAACTATAATATAAAACCCTGTGGAGACATAACATTTTGGTTACTTATGTGTTTAATAATCATGAAATAATCGTATTTTTGTGCTTTTGCAGGTTTGAGCAATCAACGTGAAAATGAGTATAAAAGCCAGTATTTAAGCACGGAATAGGATGTCCACATGAAGTTTTCCAATTTAGCCCATGTGAAGCCCAACTAAAGCCCAAGGAATCAAACAAGCCCGTTCCAAGTCAGAACAGGATTAAAGTGTCGAAAAAGCATCAAATTTCTGAAGCCTCTATCTACTAGACGACCTAGACTCCAATAGCAGCAATTGAACCATCAGTATGATCACTGCGATGAGCTCAACACATAGGTGGGACTTTGTAAAATGGAAACTGTTGGACCCGCCACTGGTAGAAACATAAGGGACCCACTATACGGACCCACAAAATTTGGTGACCAAGCTCACACGTCAAGCTTCCACACAAGTCAAGTTGCATTGAAATGAATCAAAAACTTTTGTGTATATCTTGGCACAAAAGTCATCAAATTTGATGAGGTGGCATGAAAGTTTTGATTTTGGTGACAAAGTCTTGATTATGTGGCTTGATTAGGTGGATACAAATCAAGTTTCGGGCTTGATTAGGTGGGAAATGATTATGCTTTGGCAACAAAGTCTTAATTGGTTGGCAAATGATGTGGTGGCATGAAAAATAAAGGATGCAGTTGAGAGTTGGTAATTTACATAGGATGAAGGAAAATTAGAGCAATCTCTTGCTATAAAAAGAAGGCTTCATGAGCAAGAAATAACTTTTCCTCCATTAGCTAGTTTTAGTTTTGTTATGGAGTTGAAAAGTATCCATGTATTATGTATTGTTAGTTTTAGATAAGCTTGTAATATGTTTTAAATTCTAAATTGTTAATTAAACTCTTTTATAATTTGAGTCTTGCATATTAAGTAATAAGTAGAATTTTCTTTTGTTATTGTATTTTCTTTACAAATAAATTAAGTTGTTGTAATTTGTAGAATCTAAGGATTATAAGAAAATATGTTTTTACTTTTGTAACTTTTAATCATTTGAATGCCGAATACCGTAAAGTAGTTTAATTAATTAACCACAAATCCTTCTCATGAATTCCCTAGGTAGAAATTCTAGTGAAGTATCTACAAACAAATGCTCTAGACTTTAGGTGGAACGGTTCCCTTACTCAAAGTGTATTACAACATACACGTGAGTTAGGTATTTGATCAAGTGTACTCGAGTGTGTGTGAGAGTCATAGATTTTTAAACGTGCAAAACTGAGTTTATCACCTATCACCAGCAGCGGCCTCTTTTCCCAGGGTTCATTACTAACCCCATCCAGAATGAAAGACTTCCTAGCCAAGGTCTGCAAACTAAAGTTGTTAGCACTAGATCTCTTGACAGCAAAATGGTGAACAATGTCATCGACCTCAATACGGTACTCACGCTCTCATTCAACAAGTCAAAAACTATAAACAAGCGCCAACTCTAAACAAGTCAAAATGCAAATAGTTGAGAGCACGCACGCTCTCTAAGTTTCCCCACCTAAAGTGCGCCTCGCGATCCAGTACAGTAAAAAAGTCTACCAAAAAAAAATGTACAAATCGCGACCCGCGCCTTTTCGTGCCTATTTTATAGCGCACCTGCACTCAAATTGATACTGATCAGGTCTAGTTTTGGTGCGGACTTTCTAATTCACTTCATAGACCTGGAACAGTACTTGTATCGTGTTCCAGTAGATTATGAACGTGCTTCACGGCTGTTGAAGACGTTATTTATAAGCGTAGCATGGGCATTTCCAGGTTTCAACTCCTAACACTCCCGTTTCTTAATATTTCCATATTGTATATTATTATTTGCATGATAGCCTATATATACGAATGCGTGAAATTTGTTTGCATGTTTACAATATATATATGTATCAGTGGACGTTGTTGCATGCTTAACATTTGTCTATATATCAGTGCCCTATTTTGTTCAATAATTTAATTTTGTCGTGAAAGAGGAGAACATTGCAATGAAGGTTAAAATCTGAGTTGGATAAGTTGTTTCTATGCCCTTCGAGGTGAAGCTGCTCTCTATATAACATTCGCAATCTCACTGAGTATTGACGAAATCAAATTATTATGCAAAATATGTGTCGTTTAGAGTAGTATATTATTTAACGTTGCATGTTTAGTTTTTACATATGTGATCCATCTTTGCCTATTAGTATATATATACGTATGAGTGGTTTCGATTTGCCTATTAGCGTAGATATATGTATACGTAATTCATATTTGCCTATTAGCCTCTATATACGTATTATTGATGTATATTTGCCTGTTAAGATAGAAATCTACATCGATGATCTTTGCCTATATATATATATATATATATATATATATATATGTAAGAGTAGAATCTCTTCACATACTACTGTCTATAGCTACGTATGAATGAACTATGTTTGCATGATTAGATTTTATATGCATAGTTAGTTACTTACACTTGAAAAAATTAAAATAACAAAATAACAAAATAAAATAATTAATTAATAATTAATAATAATTAATATTTTGTGCTTTTATCTTATGCATAATTTGTAAAAAAAAAAAAAAAATCATAAATCATAATCATATTTCAACGGTGTCTAGGAAAATTGAAAGATTGAGGTTCTCTAATTAAGGAACGTGCTTGCATGGAAAACCTCCCTCATATCTCTCATGTGACCTGGCTGTTAGTTTAGGCACACGTATTCCTCGTTTCACTGCTACATTAGCAAAAGCGAAGGCTTATGTTGTTTACTTCTAATTCTTACGTAAATGATAAATTCATGTAAAAATAAGTTCTTTTTGTGCCTCAGATTTAATTTTATGCTTGAATGAGATTAAGGTCTGGTAATAATAAAGAATTTGAATATACTTATCATAGGAGAAAATATGATAAGCAATTGCGTAAGTTCTCACCTCAACAAAGTTCTTCATCTATTAATCAAAATCATCAAAATCCTTTGTCACCATTAACTCCATTAGTTATGGTCGATGAAACAAATCCTCCAGCGGAGATGCCCCTTTCGAACTTCTATACTGCTTTACAAGAAGGACCTTCTTCCTGCATCAAACTCAAGGATATTGTGGGTGATTTTTTAATCCCTCCCAACGTTTTCAGATTGTTACCTATTTATCATGGTTTAGACCATGAGAAACCGTACAATCATCTTCGTAGAATTCAACAAGTAGCCTTCACTTTCCAACATCCATCTGTCTCTAACGAACAAGTCTTGCTAAGGTTGTTTTCTTTCACCTTAGCTGATAAAGCTTCAGTTTGGCTAGCAGGTCAACCGCCACAATCCATCGACACATGGAACAAAATTGTGTAATCTTTCATGGTCAAATTCTATACTAAGAAGAAAACTACTAAATGCTTAAGAAAATCCAATTCTTTCACCAACATTCTCATGAATCATTTACCGAAGCATTGAGTCGATTTACCGATCTTCTTTTGGAATGTCCATTCATTCTTTAATGGCCTTTCTGATCATCAAAAAGAAACGTTTGATATTATGAATGGCGGTTGTTTCATGGACAAAGGGGCTACTGAGGCATACAATTTTCTTGAAAAACAAGCTTCGGGAGGTACCCAATGGGGTAACACTGATACTTCAAGATCTTCTCAAGATACTACTCCTAAAGTTACATCTATGTTTGAGGTAAAACCTAATCAAGAATTAAAAACTCTAGTTGAGTCCCTAACCAAGAAGTTCGATGCTCTCGCAATTCAAGTAATCGATCAAAAACCCAAATGGGTCATGAACGTTAACACTTCCCCATGTTTTCTTTGCCTATGTCCTGACCATCCTGATACATATTGTCCCTTGTTACATGACTCCACTACCCAAACATCTGAAGAAGCTTGTGCATTCCACATCCCTAATGCCCCATGGAGACAACATCCGAATCTCGCTTGGCGACCAAATACACAACAGATGGGTCCTCCATGATTCACCAATCCGCCTGTTCGACCATCCACCAACCATACTCCATAACGTCAGGGGAATAATCCGTAGTACCAACAAGGTCACAATCAGGTTCCGACCAATTCAAATCCTACCTACCAAAACAACCACAACCTTGTTCCCGTGAGTCAAAATTATGGATATCATCCTCAGCCCACCAACAATAACTGAGAACTAGTTCCTGTTGCTCCTCCTATGCAACCTTCTACTAATAAAACAACTGAGACCTTCTTGGTATACTGATAAACCATAAAAACGCAACTAGATTTTCTCTAACTTATTCTTACGTTATCAATTATTTATTTCTTACTCTGACATATATATTCATGCAATATATAGAGTACGGAATCATTCCACTCTTAACTCTCTAGACTTAAATGAATTCAACTAATCAAACACAAGGAAACAATGGTGAGAGCAATATTTATAGATGTGAATTTATACTATGAAACTAAATATATGAATTTAACTTATACTAATTTAATTAAAGAAATTGAATATGATTTGAATAAAATATGGAGAAGAATATAGAGAGATTGAAATCCACTTTTTAATTTCTTAACATGCTAGCATAGATTTGGATAGAAAACCCTAGTCTAGATATTCTCACACAAAGTTAAAATATAAATACTAGACCTTTAATGATCCCTAATTACTTTATACTATCTCTAGTCATAAAATAATTAGCATGAGAGAAAGCTTGTTCCCATTCTCATTGCAAACTCACTATTCTCTAATTTAAGTTAAACTCTTCTTATCTCTAAGTCAAGAAAAACCTAAACTTGAAACCCTAAACAACAATCTATACTAACAAATCAAGTCCTCTAAAAGCTCCATTCAAACTCCCTCTAATGGGAGTTTAGCTTTGATTCATGGGACTATCATGAATAAAAGAATGCGAAGAAGACATAATAGAAAGAGAAGCAATTGAATTGAATAATAATAATCACTTGAATGGATTTTAATGGAGGTTTTATGGAGGCTACAATTATAAACCGTAATTACTTAAACTATATTAAACTAAAGAAAAGGGGAGATTGAGAACTAAATTATTCTAACTAATGGGAGTGAGAGAGAGAGAGAACCATAATTTACAACTAAACTAAAGAGGGGAGTAGCCAAGCTTTGTTTAGCCTTAACCCTCTTTATATAGGGTAGGTTTAGGTTTACAATTTTGTGCATGGTCTTTGGAGCTGTGTTTTGGGCCACTAAATCAAGCCCAAAACCTAATTTACTTAAGTCCAGAAAGGGTTTTTCTATTGGAAATTACTACAATAGCCTTTTCATCTATTTTTACTCCTCTGATTGTATCAAGGACTAGACCATCAGAAATCTCCTTCCGAGCTGATCGTTTTGACATATAGTAGGCCCAATTCCGAGGTCTGAGTCCAAAAATATGGCTTGCGGAAGTTCTGCTGACTTTTATGCTCTATTTCTGCCCGCGTTGACTTTGAGTTTTCAACTTTGACTGGGATTTAAAAAGGTTTTTTCTCCTTGAAACTTGGGCTTTAACCATAGAACTTCTTAGCAACCAACCTTTGCTCTTTTCTCTTGCAAAAGTGACATTTCTTCACACATTTGACTCCAAGACCTGAAATACACAAAAATACATAAACATTACTAACTCTTATTTATTATAAACATAATTGGTCTAAATTTAATATTATTAAGGGGTTAAAACTACAGTTTTGGGCTCTTATCAAACCACCCCCAAACAGCAATTTGCTTGTCCTCAAGCAAATATGAGAAATTAAAATAAGTGACCAAAAATGGAGTTCAAACTAATCTCGTTTCGCCGAGTGCGATTGTATTAACCATATGGAATAAGGCCTTAAACCACTAGGAATTCCCTAGTGGATGAGTTATAGCCTCGTGAGAGTTTTACAGAGAAGATACTCACAAACTTCATTTATACTACAACGACTAAGAAATAAAATTACAGTTTCCTTATTTTTTCTCAGATATCTATATATCTCACTAGCAATGAATATAGAATAATCAATTCAAAATTTAAGCTAATACGTGCATAATAATCAATCATCTATGGAATTTTATTTATATATAATGAACTATGCTATTAAATACAATAACAGATCCGTTTATGAAACAATGGAATAGCGTCCTTAAGTAGGTCCTCACAATTATGTCAAGACAAAAACACTCTGATTTTTCCACTCAAGTTTCGCTCACTCCAGTGTGTAGTGGGCACACTTTTCCTCACAGTCTCAATGACGTACAAGGGAGTCGAGGTTGATCAAACACATCTGTCACTTACTATCACACTAACCTATTCTTAATTGAGCTAGAGGTCTTTATTAGGTGTTGCAGGAATCATGTAATGGTTTAAGAAGAAAGGAAATGGATATTCAAAAGGACAAGTCTGAGATAATAGGATATTCAAAATATGTAACTAGAGAAAACCTTATTCTTACTTTGCTTCTATAATTTGTTTCCATCCTTAGCCATATTTTCTTTTTGTTTTGGCTTTTGACATTTTTTATTATGTTTTTGGAGTTCTAACTTTTTCAGCGGCTAGAAAGGGATCCACACTATTGTAGGGAACTTCGATTTGGAGCACTAGTAGACCCGATTATGTAACTATGATAGAAAGTCCTTTTAGGGCTTTCTATAGATTTAAATGAGCGAAAGTGTATCAAGTTCTGTCTCTGACATTATTTTTAATAAAATTTCCTTACTTGTGTGCAAAAAAAAAACTTTTTCTTTTATTTATTTATTTTTTTCTTTTATTTTATTTTTTTCTTTTCTTTGGATAAAAACTTTTTTTTTTTTTTGAAGCAACTAACAAATTATTGGTTTTCCACAGATCTTTCTCTTTTTTTTTCTTCATTTCATCTCTATTCTCAAACTCATTCAAAAATGGGTAGGCTGATTTTTATTTTTTTTTTATTTTTGTGAAAGGGTAAAGGATTTATGGTTTATGAAAAGGCTAAAGAAAGGCTCAAAGAGGCGTCTAGAAGAAAATAATTTCATATATGTTTGAATTTCTGGCTATATCGATCCAAAAAGGGCCTAAATTCTCTCTTAGGATATGGTATAGTGATCAAGCAAGTGGACGTGTAATTTTTCTATTCGGAATTTACTTCTCCCTTGTGTCATTACTCATATATTTCACTCATATAAGGCTTTTAGGCTATATTCTCACGGGATTTGTAGAATAAGTACTCTAGCCTAGATTGCATAAACTTACTGCCAATACAAACATAGATGCTCATGCAATATATTTATGGAAAGATGCAATGACTATTACCTATATATTAACCTACATATTAACCTACTTTTCTAAAAACTATTCTAATTTAGGAGCTAACATGAAACTTCTAGACTACTATCATCACAGAAAAAGAAACAATACCAATATTCCTAAGTGCATAGTATAAATACTTTTTATTATATTTGTTTTTTTTTTTTTTTACTAGAAAACAAACTGCATATTATGCATATATATATATATACAATACAACAGGAACCAAGTCAAACGTTACATAATTCTTTAACAACGATGGCAAATAGAGAACTATTTTATTTAATCAAAATTGTGCTACTGTAAGTTTAATCAAGATTTCTCACATCACCTAACACGAGACAATCAAAGGAAAATAAAGGGAAAACATGATCACAAGTCATGCCATCACGAATAAACATCAATAGCTATAGTCTATGGTGTACCTACCAAAACACACACCTCCTGGTCAATCACTTAATTGTCAACATCTTAATCACGGAAGCTGCCCCAACTCGGTGCAATGCCACAACTGAATCTCCCACCTTGCAAAAACCTTTCTCCTTGGCATATCGAAGGGAAAATACTAGTGCTTCTTTTGTTGCTTCTGCATCAGAAGCTTTTATAGACCCTGCACTCAATACAGGTACTAGACCCCGAACAATAAGACTATGCCTAGCCAGTGCTTCATCACTACATAACCAATCAAAGTTCTCAGTTTTAAAAGTAAGGCTAGACCAGCGATAGTGGTCTTGAGGAAAATTATCAGAGATACAAAGATGTATATCTAGACGCAAGCAGCTGAGATTGAAGATTTACTGGAAGCTAGAAAGCTTTGTCAGTCACCGGGAATTCAGCTCAAGTTTAGAGAAAGGAAGAGGCGAGAGTACAATTGGTTCCCACCGGAGGAAGGAAAGGTAAGGCTAAATGCAGATGGAGCATTGACGGATGAGGGGTCTGGCCATGGAGGTATTATCAGAAATTGTCATGGAGAGGTGTTAGCAGCCTATACGAGAAGCGGTGACATGCAAGCTGTAATCTATCAGGAGTTGAAAGCAATCGCGATCGGACTCGAGCTATGCTATGAACTAGGATACAATAAGGTGGAAGTTGAAACTGACTCCCTTACAACAGTGAATATCATCACTAAAATTGCAAAACCACCATGGACTTGTTCGAATTTGTAGGCCTTGATATAAAAGCTAGCTATGAAATTTAGCTATTGTTCTTTTGCGCATGTTTTTAGGGAAGTTAATAAGCTGGCAGACTTACTTGCAGGGCTTAAGACTTCTATCTGTAATGACTTAGTAGTGTTTATTCCTCTTCTAGATAGAGATTTGTATAGACTCATAGAGGAGGATACTATAGGTACAATCTATGTAAGACATGGTTAATTAATACAGGTGAGGGTCAGCCTAACCCTAGCTTATCTTAAAAAAAAAAAAAAAAAGTTCTCAGTTTTAACTTCGGGTACAACCACAGACAGGATTGGCCTAGATGGTCTATACTTGGCAACCATCTTGGTAGTACTTCCACCTCTTGTCAATACCAAAATTAGAGCAGCTCCGACAGAGTTGGTCGCGGCATGTATAGCGAAGAAGCTAGGCTCGAGTGGGCTCATAGGCACCGGGTGCGTTTGCATAATCCGTTTAAAGGTTGCTCCATAATTTACTGCGGACTCTGCTTCTTTGCAAATTCTGGCCATGGTCTGAACAGTGAGCTCTGGATATACTCCAGCAGTCGTTTCCCCAGTAAGCATTACACAGTTTGTTAAGAAATGCATTCGCCACATCAGTTGTTTCTGCTCGTGTTGGCCGTGGGGACTTGATCATTGACTCTAACATTTAAGTTGCAGTAACAACAGGTTTCCCTTGGATGTTGCACTTATAGATCATTGTTTTTTGTGCTAAAAATATCTTTTCAATTGGGATTTCCATACCCATGTCACCTCGTGCTACCATAAAAGCGTCAGAATTTGCAATTATATCATCACAATTAGCTACCCCTTCTTGGTTTTCAACCTAGAAAAATAAAAAAACAATAGTTTAAGCACTATCAAAATTTTGTGATGAGAGTTCATAATCATCAGGTAAATGACACAAAATAGGTAAAAGGTGGAATGTTAGGATGACTATGTTTGGAGAGAGAATAGGAGAGAGGGAGCGAGTGAGTGAGTTTTGAGGATCCGGCTTCAAAACCCCTTGCGAGATTATATTTCAAAATTTTTGTTTTTAAGTAAAGTCCATAAGCGGACGTTAGAGCGGGTCTAGATATGTATATATATATATATATACGGCCCATTTAGACTATTTAACGCTTATGGACTTTACTTAAAAACAAAAACAAAAAATTCAAGAAAGGGTTTTATATATATATATATATATATATATATATATATATATATATATATATATATATATATATATACTAATAAGTGCCTTAAATTACGCGTGTTTCTATGCCACTCCCAAACAAAAACATGCTTTGTCCTCAAAGTATAGAAATAAGAAGGATAGAAAATGTCATGGAAATGCGTGAAAATTTTAGATCACTTGCAAAACAAATTTAGAACATACTAATATAGGTAAAGAAAAATAGATACAACTCTATATGAGTTCCACCCGTTATGGGAATAACTAAAATTAAATTGCTTGGGATATAAACAAACCTACCATAAATAAAATAATACCATGCATTCACAAATCAAGCATGTTCCTATCGTGGCTCCTATCGGATTAGCTTCCGAAATTTCGTGAAATAGTGAATTTCACGAAATTAAGGTACCTAATTACATTATGCATCCCAATAAAATCAACAAGGCCTATGGATTCTATATTTCGATATTAATACATGCAATTTTAATACGTAAACGTCTAATGTGCTAAAATTAAATATACCACCCCCAAATAATTTTGGAGAAGGGGGTTCATGAAATAATTCAATAGAAAAATTAAATTATGTAACTAACTAATTTTTATGATTTTTAACATTTTATAAAGAAAAGTGCGTAATTTACATCCTAAAAGTGCCTAATTTTTGCAAATGTTTCTATCACACCCCCAAACAATCGAACGCTTTGTCCTCAAAATGTAAAGATATAAGGAAAGAATTTACCATAGAAACGTGGCAAAAATTGGTAGTACCTGTAACAGAAATATTATAAAGATAATATGATAACATGAAGCACAATTAAACTGTTACGTACTAACTAACACAAACTCTACTAGAGTAAGCATGACAGGCAAAGGGTGCCAAAAAGTTTTGAAATGAAATACTAAAATATGCCACCCCCAAACAAAATTTGAAAACTCTTTCTAAGTTTGAAAAAATTTGTGGCCTATACTCCCGAAAGGTGGTATCTTACAAAAACTTGGGTCTTTTAAAGTCAGATTCCCTAGACTTTAACTAAAAAATCTAATAACATGCAGTTTACCATATATCAACAACCTAAAGAGTTATGCGTCTTTCCATAAATAATTCACATGGAATGCACCACCCAACATAATCAAGCACCAAGACTTTCTACAACGCAACTTAGTAGAATGCGAGCGGAGCCTGATAAACCTATATCGTAATCGAGCATGCACCTTTTTATTCTTCTTTGAACGAAAGGGTGTCCAAGTGAATGATCGTGACAAAATGGATGGTTGTGGAAGATATGTGGGATATGGATAAGTTTTAGAAGGAAGAAATGGAAAAAATGAGAATGTAGGTTTAGCAGAAAACTCATTCATGGTGTAGGTATGAACTATCTCAAATCTGAAAATGAAGGTATCAGGTGGCTTGTCCTTAGGTATTATTTCCATATCAGGAGGGTTTAAAAAATCATGAAGCACAGGAGAAGCAAGAAGGTCAAGTACAAACTCAAGGTTCCTTTGAAAAGGTGGAAGGTGGGGAATATTGGTGATGGAAGGTGAATGAGTGACATGAGGATGTGAGGTGGGTGAATAGTGCTCAACTAGTGTTCTCAGTTCTAGATCATCAAAAGCCTTGAGATATGTAAGACATTCCTTAATAGGTGGGTCAGAATAATCAGTGGGATAGAGGTTGAAAAATTCTTCTTCCGTCATGGCGTCGAGAGATGAATGGATGTCAATAGGAGGGGACTCGTGAGGTGGCGAAGAAGGGTTGCAAAAGAGTCGAAGGAAATCACCCTCGATTTCATCTACGTCTAGGGAGTCGAAATTGTGATCTTTGCCTTCTTCCATAAGAGGGGTATCTACTAGTGTAGGGATGAAAGCGTCGGCCGCACTAATGTGAGATACAAAACTGTTAATGGACTTCACTTCTCCTTCTACAGGAAGACCTAGTTCTCCCTGCTTTTGTCTAAACATGTTAACTTCCATAGAAAGATTTCCAAAAGAAAGAGTCATTGAGCCATCCCGACAATTGATTTGGGCATTGGCGGTTGCCAAGAAAGAAAGCCCTAAGATAATGGGAATGGAATCATGAGCAACTTATGTGTCGAGAATAACGAAGTCGGCTGGATAATAAAAGTCTTGAACTTTAACGAGAATGTTTTCAACTACACCCTTGGGGTACTTAATAGAACGATCGGCTAAATGCAAAGTCATTTTGGTTGTTTGAAGTTTTGTTAGACCTAGTTGTTCATATAAATAAAAATGGAGTAAGTTAACACTCGCCCCCAGGTCTAATAGAGCAGTTGTTATGAAGTAATCTCCCAAGGTGCATTATACAGTAGGACGATCAGGGTTCTTATACTTAATAATTTCGTTATGTTCAAATAAAGAGAGATATTATTTAGTGAAGAAGGTTTCATTGGGTATGTTGGTTTTCCTCTTCTTGGTGCACAATTCTTTTAGAAACTTAGCATGTCCAAGTAGACTTTTTATAGCATCTAGAAAATATAGGTTTATAGTCAGATTTTTAAACACTTCCCTAATCTCATCAAAATTCTCGTCCTTTTTAGGCACAACTAGTCCCTGGGGATATAGTGGTTTATCTCTATATTTAGCATAAGGGTCAAAAGTATTATTAGTCTTTGATTTATCTTTAGCAATTTTCAATCTAGGTGTCCATATTGGAACATCTACAGGTGTAGGATCATCTATTTGTATTGTGGTATTTAGTAAGGTTGTACCTTTTGGTTGTGGTTGGATTGGAACTTCTTTAGTTATAGGGTCTTCAGTTTCTATGATAGTATTCAGTATGGTTTTATTTTCAGCTTTCGTTTGCAGGCGATCTATAAGCATAGTCACTTTGTTATCAACTACTCTACCTGAACGAAGGGTAGTGACTGCCTATAGGTCCCCTTGGTTTATATCACTATTACAGTGAATACTGTTCACTTCGAATGCGGTGTTTGTTAACGTAGGATTAGGCACTGCTTGACCTGGAAGTACGCCTATTTGGTTATTACTTTGGTTACCATACTTTAATCTCATGCAAGGCTAAGTCTAATATGAAAAAACAATAACAGCAGTCAAACAAGCCTGATTATACTAGAATTAAACTCCTCTAACAGAAGAAACGAGGAGTGAAAAAAGGAGAACCTAAATGCCTCCTTGCTATGCTTATGAATAGTTTCTTTAATACGAATCTCAGTGTCCTATAGAATCTTGGAACACTGAACCAGCAATTATTTCAATGAAAATATGAATTGTAACTAACCTATGTAAATCGGGCTTTCTTCATAGGGGCACAAGTGCATTCAATTATAAATTAACAAGGGCGCGTGCACACTCGGTTAATTATTTTGTTTAGAAACAGGCATTCGGGCGATTTTCTGATGGGTTGGGCCTTGAAACTGGAAAGAAAATGCAAAACAAGGTTACTGGAAGGCATGGCGCATGTGCGCTCAAATATAGGTATAATAGGGCGCGTGCGTGCTCCTAAAAATTTCAAAATTTTACACTAGTTTTCTAAGACGTCCAGTAAGGGGCCTATAAAATTTCAGGACAACCGGAGTTATAAAAGTCCTTCTACTGCCCTGCAAAGTTCGTGAAATAGTTTTCGGACACAATACAAACAACCGAATGATTAACCAATCATAACAGAGCCCAAAATTGCCAAAAGTTTATTGGAAAGTCCTGACAGATCATGCGTGTTCCTGTAAAAAAAATTAAAGCAATTGGAGTTCTACAAACCCTCCTTATCGGCTGTTGTTCCAGAAATTAAGTGTTGCAAAACTGCATAAACACACTGGAAACAAACCACTAGTTAGGTGGTCAAAACAAATTAAAAACTCTTCAAATTTTTGCTGCAAACTCCTGACTTATGATATATACTCCTGTAAAAGTATTAGAATTTTTGGAATGGTCGAAGTAACCCTACTCATCTGTTTTTCCAGAAACTTACGGTGTGAAAGGTTTCATATAGTAGTGTAAAGATGATATTAGTTCACATGGTAAAACAAATAGGAAAAATCTGAAAAACTTCCAGTAAATCAACAACACCTTAAATAGTATGCCTGAAAATTTTCAGAATTTTCAAAAATTTAAAACTACCTTTACCGCAGTATTTTTCACTATGAGTCCGCAATCTTAAGGGAGCGCGAGCACGCTCTGTGCAAGGCAAAAGGGAGGGCGGGCGCACTCTTAGTTTAAAACAGTGAATATCAAGCTTGAACAGTAACGAAAATATGAGAAACAATAATGAAAAATTAAAAGCGTGGGTGGGTAGAGAATGGGGGATTTCCCCTTGGATTCAACCAATTGAATTCTTGTCCTGAATGAGTTTAAGATGGAAGTGGCGCGTGGGCACAGTAAAAGAAAATAGAAGAAAATTGCAAACTTAGGTTTCTCTAACTTATTCTTACGTTATCAATTATTTATTTCCTACTCTCACATATATATTCATGCAATATATAGAGTACGGAATCGTTTCACTTTTAACTTTCTAGACTTAAACGAATTCAACTAATCAAACACACAGAAACAATGGTGAGAACAATATTTATAGATGTGAATTTATAATACAAAATAAAATATATTAATTTAACTTATAATAATTTAATTAAAGCAATTGAATATGACTTGAATAAAATATGGAGAAGAATAGAGAGAGATTGAAATCCACTTTTTAATTTCTTAACATGCTAGCATAGATTTGTATATAAAACCCTAGTGTAGATATTCTCACACAAGGTTAAAATATAAAGACTAGACCTTTAATGATCCCTAATTACTTTATACTATCTCTAGTCATAAACTAATTAGCATGAGAGAAAGCTTGTTCCTATTCTCATGGCAAACTCACTATTCTCTAGTTTAAGTTAAACTCTTCTTATCTCTAAGTCAAGAAAAACCTAAATTTGAAACCCTAAACAACAATCTATACTAACAAATCAAGTCCTCTCAAAGCTTCATTCAAACTCCCTCTAATGAGAGTTTAGCTTTGATTTCTGGGACTATCATGAATAAAAGAATAAAAAGAAGACATAATAGAAAGAGAAGCAATTGAATTGAATAATAATAATCACTTGAAGGTATTTTAATGGAGGTTTTATGGAGGCTACAATTATGAACCGTAATTACTTAAACTATATTAAACTAAAGAAAGGGGAGAGAGATAACTAAATTATTCTAACTAATGGAAGGGAGAGAGAGAGAACCTTGATTTCCAACTAAACTAAATAGGGGAGTAGCCAAGTTTTGTTTAGCCTTAACCCTCTTTATATATGAGAGGTTTAGGTTTACAATTTCGTGCATGGGCTTTGGAGCTGTGTTTTGAGCCACTAAATCAAGCCAAAAACCTAATTACTTAAGTCTCAAAAGGGTGTTCTATTTGAAATTACTGCAACAGCCTTTTTATACACTCTTAGTGCTCTAATTAGATTAAGGACTATACCAATAGAAAGCTCTTTCCGAGCCGGTTGTTTTGACATATAGTAGGCCCAATTCTGAGGTGTAAGTTCAAAAATATGGCCTACAGAAGTTCTATTAACTTTTATGCTCTATTTTTGTCCACATTGACTTTGACTTTTCAGCTTTAACTGGGCTTTAAAAAGGTTTTTTCTCCTTGAAACTTGGGCTTTAGCCATAAAACTTCTTAGCAACCAACATTTGCTCCTTTCTCTTGCAAAAGTCATATTTCTTCACATATTTGACTTTAAGACCTGAAATACACAAAAGTACGTAAATAGTACTAATTCTTATTTATTATAAACATAATTGGTCTAAATGTAATATTATTAATAGGTTAAAACTACAATTTTGTGCTCTTATCACATACATGAATCAATTGTCTCAAATCCTGGCGTTTATCTAGCAATCTCTTTAACTTTTAGCTCAGGATAAGAGTCAAAAGGGCATGTTTCTTGGACAAGCAGTTCCAAACCCTAATCTAGCAAACACTACCTTTAAACTCAACAATGCACCAGGTACAAGTAATCCAAACCAAGGTGAGGTGAATGTAGTCACTACTCTTCATTATAGCAAAACCGTAGATAATCAAATACGTCTGCCAGATGATCACCCCAATACAGCTGACTCTCTAAAAGCACCACTTCCAACCAAGTCATCATCCACCACACTGGGAAACGAGCAAGCTGATCCATATGCCAAATTCTGACCAAAGGCACCGTTTCCTGCACGTTTGGGAAAGAACAAACATGATGAAAATTTTGATGAGGTTCGAGAAATGTTCAAAAATTTGACCATCAACTTACCATTTCTCGAGGCCTTCAAACAATTGCCAAAACATGCAAAGTTCTTGAAAGATATGTGCAACAACAAAAGAAGAACCAATGTTCCTCAACAAGTGTTCCTCACAAAACAGTTCCTTTCCATCACTGAAACCAATGGTATTGTAAAATACAAAGACCCAGGAAGACCCACCGTTCCATGCACATTAGGAGACAAATATACTGCTAATACAATACTAGAACTAGGCGCAAGTGTGAACTTACTTCCATATTACCAATTCAAACAACTAGGTCTACATGAGCTAAAACCTACCAACATGACTCTGCAGTTAGCCGATCGCTCCATCAAGTATCCCGAAGACTTTTACTATCCCATCGATTTTGTCATTCTGGATACTGAAGTTGCTTGTGACTCGATTCCTATCATCTTAGGACGTCCTTTCCTTGCCACTGCAAATGCCCTCATAAACTGTAGGGATGGTTCCATGACCATGTCCTTCGAAAATATTTCTGTCGAGGTCAATGTTTTCAAGTTAATGAAACAAATTCCAGATGCTAACATTGATGGTGAGATTAGCATGGTTGATAGTCTCGCACAAGGGTATTTAACCAAAAAAATTCCTAACGATGAAGTGCACCAATTTCTTTCTTTTGGTGTTTCGGAATTTGATGTTGACTCATACACTAAGGACGTCACCACGTTATTAGATTCAACACCACTATTTGACCCTACTATAGCGTTGTCTGGCGATTTTGAAGAACATCAATCCGTCTTCTCTATTGAAGACAATTTTCCCCAAGAATCTTTGATTCCCACTCTTGATTTAAAGCCTCTTCCTTCGGATTTGAAGTACGTACATCTGGATCCAGATGGCAGTCACCCGATTATTATTTCATCCAAATTGACTGCTGATCAAGAAAAGCATTTAATTCATGTCATTCAAGAACACCGTTTTGTGCTTGGATGGTCTTTAGATGACATCAAGGGTATTGACCCCCAGTGTGTGCACCCATCGCATACATCTTGAAGAAGGAGCAAAGATGTCGCATGAACCGCAACGTCGTCTGAACCACGCCATGAAGGATGTGGTGCAGGAGGGAGTTTTAAGATTACTTGATGGTGGTATTATATACCCTATCTCTGATAGTGTTTGGGTGAGTCCATTCCACGTTGTCCCCAAAAAGTCTGGCATTACAGTTGTGCGAAATGAAAAGGATGAATGCATCTCCACTCGCATCCCAGTGAAATGGAGAATTTGCATTGACTATCGCAAACTTAATGCAGTGACACATAAAGATCACTTCCCTCTTCCTTTCATTGACCAGATGCTTGAACATTTAGCAAGACATGCATATTACTGTTTTCTTGATGGCTATTTAGGCTATTTTCAAATTGTCACCGATCCGACTGATCAAGAAAAAATAACGTTCACTTGTCCCTTTGCCACCTTTGCATATAAACGAATGCCTTTCGGCCTTTGTAATGCCCCTGGTACATTCCATCGTTGTATGCTTCATATTTTCAATGATATGGTTGAACGTTTTATGGAAGTTTTCATGGACAATTTCTCCATATATGGTAACTCATTTGATAGATTCCTATCAAATCTTTCCCAGGTTTTTGCGCGTTGTGAAGAGAAAAATCTAATCCTTAACTGGGAAAAATGTCATTTTATGGTTACCAAAGGAATCGTTCTAGGACATATTGTTTCAAAAGACTGAATAGAGGTTAATAAAGCAAAGATTGATAAGATTTCATCTTTTCCTATCCCACGAACGGTTCATGACATCCATGCCTTTTTAGGCCACACTGGATTCTATAGGAGATTCATTCAAGATTTCTCAAAGGTTGCTAGACCTTTAACTAATATCCTAATTAAGTATTCCATATTTGATTTCAATTTCAATTGCAAACAAGCTTTGAGGCTTTGAAAATCGCCCTGACTACTGCTCCTATCATCCAACCACCAGATTGGTCTAAACCATTTGAACTTATGTGTGATGCTAGCGACTATGTTATTGGCAAAGTACTAGGTCAACGGTGAGACGACAAACCCATTGTCATTTACTACGCTAGTAAAACTCTTAATGAAGCTCAACGTAACTATACCACCACTGAGAAGGAGTTCCTAGCCGTAGTATATGCCTTGGATAAGTTTCGTCCATACCTAGTTGGTTTTTCGACAATTGTCTACACTGACCATGCAACACTTCGTTACCTACTCACGAAAAAGGATACGTAACAGAGATTGATCCGATGGATCCTTCTCTTGCAACAGTTTACTTTGGAAATTAGAGATAAAAAAGGTTGCGAGAATGTTGGTGCAGATCATTTATCAAGGCTCGTCAGTGATGTTGATAATGATTCAAAACCCATATGTGATTCCTTTCCTTATGAGCACTTGTACTCAATCTGTTCATTTCCTTGGTACGCTGATATAGTGAACTACCTTGTTACCGAGGAAGTTCCTTCCTCTTAGTCTTGTGCTGACCGAAATAAGTTCGTTTCCACTGTGAAATATTATTTTTGGGATGACCCCTACCTCTTCAAGTATTGTTCAGACTAACTCATACGCCGTTGCATTCCCGACTGGGAACACAATGACGTGTTATCCTTCTACCATGAACAATCTTATGGTGGTCATTTTAGTGGTAAAAAAACTGCGGCAAAGGTTCTACAATGCGGCTTTTACTAGCCCACACTTTTTAGAGATGCACATGAGCATTGCAAAGCATCCGTTCGCTACAAGCAGCTGGGCCGCATTACTTAATGCAATATGATGCCCTTAAATCCAATTCTAATTATTAAAATTTTCGATGTCTGGGGCATAGTTTTCATGGGTTCCTTCCCAAATTCTCATGGGTTTCTCTACATCTTGGTAGTTTTTGACTACGTGTCAAAATGGATTGAGGCAATACCATGTCATGCTAGTGACCATAAGACTGTAGTAATTTTTGTAAAAGAAAATATTTTCTCTCATTTTGGTATCCCCAGAGCTATCATCAATGATGGGGGAAAATATTTTTGTAATAAAATTTTTGAGTCAATAGTCAAGAAATATGGAGTTACCCACAAGGTGACAACTCCGTATCATCTTTAGACTAGTAGCCAAGTGGAAGTATCTAATAGAGAGATAAAGTCCATTATGGAGAAAATAGTTAATCCATCTAGGAAAGACTGGTCTCTCTGATTATTTGATGCCTTGTGGGCATATAGAACGACCTTTAAGACACCTATAGGGATGTCTCCTTACCACCTCATTTTTTGGAAAATCTTATCATCTGCCGATTGAACTTGAGCATCGTGCTCTATGGGCCATCAAAAGCCTCAATTATAATATCAATGTGGCAAGCGAAAAGCGGAAAGTGCAAATCAATGAGCATGAGGAAATTCAAAGTGATGCATGTGATCTCTCAAAATCTTATAAAGGCAACATGAAAAGAGTGCACGACAAGCACATTTTACGAAAAAATTTCAAAATTAGTCAAAAAGTTTTGCTTTACAACTTAAGGATTATACATTTTTCTAGGAAAATTGAAAACACGATGGTTTGGTCCTTTCATTGTCTCTGCTGTAACCCCTTATGGGGCAATCTCTTTGAAAAATTTAAACGATAACAACAAATTTCAAGTAAATGGTCAACGTCTCAAACATTTCCACAAGTTACGGTCTCCAGATGTCGACAAGACTCTTCTGCAATATCTAGTCTACACCGACTGATAGATTTGCTTGGTGTACTTCATTTCATGTGTTTTAAAAAAAGGGAGTACACCATTTTGGTAGCCACGCCCTTTTATTTTTTCTTCTCTCTTATCAACTGGAGTATGTGGTTGCAAGCGTCGGAACCGTAGTCCACAACAACTCTATTTCAGACCCAAGTATAAATGTCTTCTGATAATCGAACAAACGTGTCGTTTGGTAAACGATTGGTACCAAAAATTTCCCCTCCTTCTCTTCCCTTTTCTACTCTCTACCTCGCGAACTTCAGCTAATCATTTGGTGTAAGTCTCACTCATCACGAATAGATAATGGTCGTAGTACTTTTACTCGTAAACGACGTGCGCGAAGGATGGGGTGGTGTATGCGTTGTCAAACACCTTTCTGTCCAGGTCTTAAATTCCTATCTGATACTTACTAGTATAAGGTATACTTTTGTCTGACACCGTCTGAGTAGGATAAACTTCGTCGCCGCACCGTTGCTCCCACGGGGTGGGAATCGTCTTGAGGATCTGACGTTAAAATACTCACAACCATATTGAGGATCGGACGTTAAAAAGGCTCACAATCATCTTAAGGATCTAACATTAAAAGATTCACAATCGTATTGAGGATCTGACGTTAAAAAGACTCACAATCGTATTGAGGATTTGACGTTAAAAAGACTCACAATCATCTTGAAGATTTGACGTTAAATGACTCGTGTCTTTTACATTTCCCCTTTGCACTACCTGTGTCCACAAAAGAGATTCGTGTTCAACCTTGGATGTTGCCTACTCAAGACACGGGCAATGGATTCCACTAGGCCAACCCGTAGCTGTTCGCTATTTGATTTCGTTTCGGGGTAGTTTGAGGCTATACCATATGTAATTAATAAGGGTAATATTATTAGACTGTTGCACCCCTCGCACGGTCAAAGATGGTATACTACTAAAAATACATTTAATGACAGCTAAAAGCTATTATGAAATACATATAATGACACTTTTTGGTTGAAAAATTAGCCGTCATTACTGGGGGTGTCATAAAAAGTCTACCAAAACCGTCATAAAGTCCATGACAGTTTCAGTAGAAGTGTCAAGAAAAATCCTTTTTTGATGTCTAAATTTAGTTAAAAAACATGACACTGTTTATGACAGTTTCTCGTAAAACTATCAAGATTTAATGATAGAAAGCGTCAAGGTATAGTTCGCTTAATGACATTTGTACGACAAATGTCCTAACACTTCGTGATATTTATGCTACAAACGTCATAACACATTTCTGATTTTTCAAAAAATAATAATAATAATAATAATAATAATAAATTGCAATTCCCCTACTACTAGACAAAATTCCACCTTTATGCTCCTTACCTAAAACTCAAACCACACTATAACATCTTAAGAAACTCTCTTCCATAAATATTTTCAATTACATGATTTTCAATTATCTAATACACATTAATTAATTAACAAATAACACTTGATTCAAAAAAATCGAGTCAATCTCATAATCTAATTTACATAACCTATCTCTAACAGAAAAATCTAGTCAACTGATGAACCAATCCATCTCGAACAATCAACTTAAGTGAACTACCAAGCTGGTGTCTTGTGTATACCAACTGTTTCCATGTCCATCGAATGTTTTGAATTATAACCTGAGAAGCATTGTGTAGAAGAATATTTTAGTTTGTTTGATAAGTAAACTAAAAAAATACTAACAAAATGATGCTTGAACAGAAAAACCCATAGAGGAAGCATTCATTGTTAGAAATAATAATCACCATACTACGTCAAAAAGAGTAGCAAAGGTGAGCATGGATAATTTGAAGTTTTAACCATATTACATATTAGAGTGCATATTCCCTTGTACGGCTACATAGTTTTTTTTTCAAGTAGCCCTGTCCCTAAACATATCAATGTACCTTCTCCTTCCCAAACATTCTAGTGCTATCATTTATCTCAAAAATGGAGACACTGAACCTAATAGATTCAAAGTGATATTTGCAGTACAGTCTCTCCATTTTACCGAGGAGTTACGAGTTCATCTCTATTGACACAAATTATACACATAAAGCCTTCCATATATACTCTTTACAATGATGCACCCAACATCCACTACTAAAAATTGGACTTATTATGACGGCCAATTATTTTCAATTTGGCTTTATAAAAAATCAGATTCTACGTGCATGCAAGGCTATATGTGAAACAACCAAAATATTCAAAGTGTCTTTTATGTCATGTGAAGTTCTTTGCTAAACCAAGCACATACATAAGATTTCATATACAACTCCAAATACTTATAAAAAATATATAAAAGTTGTAGGCATGTATATATATCATACAAATGTTAAAAATAAAAATCAACTCACTTGTTCATCATCATGACCTAAATGATCGACACATAGCACACAAATTGAACAATCCCTTAAAAAGAAAGATCCACTAACAAGAACACTTAAAGATCTACCTATATATCTATGCCACGGATATTGGTAGGGTGGCCTCATGGGATGTCAAGATTCTCTCTCCTTCACATGGTGTATAAAAATAAAGGAACTTGCACACATCACAGGTGGACCAACTAGTACATGAGCCAAATAGTCCAAATTACTTCTAATGGTAAATAAGTCGCAACAAAAAATCACTGCCAAGAAGAAACAAACCTTATTTATCCTTTTTTAAACTTTTATGCTTTTCAACAAATCTAGTCCACAATTCTTCAAAGCTAGCTTACTACAGATGGACTAGAAAACAAAAACCAACATTTTCAACAGTATGGGGGTGTCCAACATTCAAAATCTACAAAGAGGTGAAACAATAATTTTATGGTTAAAAAATTCCAATGTATGATATAGGAGTGACCAATTTTCTAATCTACTTGAGACAAAGGGATATGATTTTCAAGAAAACTTAAAAGCATACCAAAATCACAATTCCATGCAATTGAATTGAGAAAAAATGAATAGGAGTAGAGAATGACAAACCTGTCCTTGGTATTGTTCCTGAATTTGCTTTCTGAAAAAAGTACACTATCCAAATTCTAATAATTGATCCGTTGGCTAAGTACACAATACATGCACACAATAATAAGAAGTTGGGAGCATAAAATGCTTCTAAGGTGAAAAACATAAGTACAAGCTATGACACGCGTCAGAAAATTTTATTTAAACATACACACAACATGCACTCTTTTATACCAAGACATGATTAGTAGTATTGTACCTCTTTTATAGCTTCTTTTGCTTGCTTTTTTTATCCAATTCGAGCCTGCCTACTACCATTATCACCCCTAGATTTCATTTGATTTACAAAACCAGGAAAAGAGAAACCAATTTATAGTCCACATTGTATAAACTATAAACTATAAACTATTATAATGAACGGATTAATTTTAAATGCAAGTGCAATAGGGTTAGAGAAATTAGAGAGAAATACATACCGGCCTTAAGCAATTAGAAGCCTTATTAATTACAATAACTTCTTAAACAAATACAATCTACACTTACCAGCAACCTCCTTTTCTTATGTAAGACCAACAATTTATAATGACCAGCAAACAAAGGTACTATGAATGGACTCTATTGGACAAGAGAATGAGATAGAGACATGACATTAACTTATTCAATTCTCGCAAAGGAGAATTGTAACTTGCATGCATCACAAGTGGAACACCTGAGTTTTCAAAGTATTGCCCAGCTTCTTATGGCGCAAGGGAGAAATAGAACATATCCACATCATGTGACCTATAAAGGGTGTCAAAAGTCTAGAAATTAGTGATCCCAATAAACAATAAAGACGGACCACAACATCACTACTTGTTAACTTCACTAATATCAGTAATATGCTAGCAAGACAGCTAAATGCAAGAAACTCCAACAAAGTTATACCATCTCTGCATCGTTCCACACTACAACTAAATCATCAAAATATTTCCAAGTGTTTGCAATCATTAGTTCAGCCAAACAAGTTAAAGGCCAATGAGCTCAAGTACAATGAGCCAATTTGGTTTGTCCTTACAATAGTTGGAAGCCCTGCTTACTAAAATCCCCATGCAAGCAATTAATCAAACACCTAATGTGCACAAAACAGCACCCCCATAGTTACAAATGGCTCCAACCTACTACTACACAAATGGCTCCAACCTACTATTACAAAGAATAAAAAAAAAATTGAAAACATCATCAACCCACATTTCTTCGAAACAAGATTTTCAACAAAAATAATAACTTTTTTTCGATTATAACATTTAATCCAACAAACAAACAAAAACAAGTTTTATCCTGTTAATCTAACCATGCCTTAAAACGAATTCTCCCAACAATTCAACCAATAAAACGGGGACGAAATATACCGGATTCAATTGTTCGTTATCGTTAACTCTTTCTCTGGGCTTAATTTCACCAAATTTAGCATTAGATTCCACTTTCTTATCTTCTTCTTCTTCTAGAATCTCACCTTCCTCTTTATCACCACCACCACCACCAACAACAACAACAACAGGTACATTTTTTTCAGTGCAAGGAAAATGGTTTCAGAAGAGTAGGAGATATGGGGGGGCGAACTTTGGTTTTAACCCTTTTCTTTTTCGTGATTTATTCGCTAAAAGCCCTAAACCTCTCTTGACGCTTGACTGTTGACTCGAAACAAATGATTTAAGGGTCCCAACTCCCTAACTACAAAACTAGCACCACGATTTAGAAAATATTGACGGTTCACTATTTTGTGGTCTGTTACTTTTTTTTTTAAAGGTATTTGACGGTTTATTATATCGAGAAATTGGTCCCAAGGCTTAATTTTGGGGAAAATGAAGTCTAGAGAACACGGTTTTTTATGAGTAACTCATAAAGACAAATTTTAGGGAAAAGTAACTCACGAACCCACTATTTCAAAATTAGTAACTCTCAAGGACAAAATAAGTTGGCCCCGCCTTTTTACATATTTTTAAATGTCAGTTATACCCTTCCGTAAAAATAACCTTCAAGGACAAATGGCCTGGATTTAAAATAAATATTTTTCAATTTTACTTTTTTTGTAATTTTACTATAAACAATGAGTGTTCATACCTTCTGCTAGTGTATGAACAATAATTGTTCATAACCAAATAGGTGAATGTACCTTATACAATATATTGATGTATGAAAAATGTTCATACCCAAAGACTGAACATTGAATGTTCATACCCAAAGGACCAAAGACTATGAACATCGAATGTTCATACCCAAAGGATTATGAACATTGAATGTTCATACCCAATCAATGTTCATACCGATAAGACTATGAACATTGAATGTTCATACCCAATTCATACCCAAGGACTATGAACATTGAATGTTCATACCTAAGGACTATAAACATTAAATGTTTATGTATGAACATTCAATGTTCATACCCAAAAGAACTATGAACATTGAATGTTTATACCCTATCAATGTTCATACCAAAGGACTATGGACATTGAATGTTCATGTATGAACATTGAATGGTCATGTATGAACATTGAATGTTCATACCCAAGGACCATAAACATTGAATGTTCATGTATGAACATTGAATGTTCATATGAACATTGAATGTTCATACCCAAAAGACTATGAACATTAAATGTTCATACCCAAGGACTATGAACATTGAATGTTCATACTAAATACACCGGGTCGTTTCGTCTGGGCTAGGATGTTAATTATTTTGAGTCAGGGGTATATGACAAGCTTCTTTTTGTGTTATGAGATGGTATATGGATGATGTAAATGATGTAGATGGATGATGGTCGTTGAACAAAATAGAAGCGTATCAAAACCTAATTATCCCTCAATAAGTAAAGGATGAGTAGGGTATCCTTCCACTTTTAAGTGTATGTTTATATGAAGGACAGGACTAGAAAGGTGGTTTGAGGGATTAAAAACTATAATTATAGATATTATAGATTCTTAAACTAAACTAAACTAAGGTATTAAGAATTTATAAGAAAGGGAATTCAAGAGATTAGAATCCACCAATACTTTTGATTCAATGACCTTTCGCTTTATGGTTGTTCTCACAAGTAGACTACAATTAGGCAATCGAGAGAGTATCGATGCCCTCTTGGACAAAACATCGTTAACAAATAACTCTACTTAAGGTCATTCTTATGTTCATGTTACTAGTATATTCTTTCCTTTTATGTGAGCTTGGGCAGCTATTCAATGAATTACCATCTAAGGCAAACACAAGGAATACTTCCCTTACTCTAAAACACTACACAACTAGAAGAAAAGTAGAGAATAATAGTATAATATTCAATTACAATAAATAAAATCATATTCTTGCATTATATTCAATTGCAATAAATAAAAGCATGTCACTAGCAAATATTCAATTGCAATAAATAAAACCCTAAACTAGCATAGCATTCGATTGCAATAAATAAAAACCTTAATCTATACTTCCATCCCCTAGTCTGGGCAATGAAACTAATAACTAAAAACATAAAGAACTAACCTGATTGAAGAACACCATGAACTAGAAGAATCATTAAACCTTAAGCACTAACTTCATCTCCTCCTTTGAAGGAGAAGATTAGCCTTCCATAAAGAAGGAAGAACGAGAAGAAGAAGAGTCAAAAAATATAAGACTAGAAAGACTAATTTATTAAGACTTAGCTAGTTAAAACCGATCTTTTATTATTAATCTCTCTCTGCCTCAAGTTTTGGAGACAAGAGTATAAGTGAATTGGCAAATTACATGAGGCACTTAAGTCCTCTATTTATAGAGGTTACAATGAGCTCTAGAAGCATTCCAAACCGTCATTTGTTTCCTAATACAAATAGACTTCTTTCAGAGTTCAACTTCGTCTCCAAAACTAGGAAGGAATTGGCTACAGTGTCAATTCATGTGTCTGGACGCACTATTCATGCATCTCAGACGCAAGCAATGCGTCTGGACTCTCGATCCATGTGTCCCTGACGCGTAAGCCTATTTTGTCTCTTCAACTCTATCCTTCTATCATCTTTTACGGGCTTTGGTCCAAGCAACGAATTCTTTGGCCTTGGGCTTCCAAATAGGCTTTAAAATTGGTCCAAGTCGCATCTTTAATAGCTCCAATTCCTTGGCCTTCTCCATGATTGTCCACGGGCCTCCCATGTGATCCTTAATGCTCTGAATTGCTCCGTTTTACCCTTTCTTCTCTAATATTCTACAAAACTCTCTTTTTCACCTGTAGAATCTTAAAACACAACTTATAAACACTATTAGTCCACTAAGATGGCTAAACAAGAGTCATAATCGAGGGTTAAATTGCACTTTTTGAGCACTTATCAGTATACTTGACATTTCATCTACCCGATCCGTTTTTTATTTCGCGTCAAGGGTATACTTGACCTTTCATCTACCCGGTCCTTGTGAGTTACAAAAATAAAAAGGTGTCCTTGAGAGTTACTTTTTCGGCATTTTTGTCCTTGAGAGTCACTCCCTGTTATTATATTTCTAACTTGACTATTTTAGGAAAACCGTCATTAAATCACCGTATTTTCATGATGCCTGTGTGTTATTATACACGATACAACGTGGCAACACCCGTCATAAAAATATCCCAGGAATACATATCTTAACGATTTTTAACAAAACTGTAATGATAGAAAAAAAAAACAACAGGTCATAATAGGTTCTTTTTTTAGTAATATACCGTCCTGCACCCTAGGCCCCCAATACATAAAGGTTAAGCCACAATCTGGCTAGATTGGGTTAGCTCCGGAGTCAACATAACAGTTGCCTGGGATTTTACATGGAGAGTCTTCTGGCCGTCCAGTGTTGCTAACACATTAATCTTCCCTTGTACATTTGTATATAATTCTTAAGCATTCCGACTTCTATTGTCCTCTTGTCTATGAACAATCACCACCACAGCCAGAAAATGCCTGCACTTTTAATAACAACCCTAACACACAATGGAAGAAAAACACTAATTATAATCTACAACAACAAGCTACACCTCCAGGTTTTAATAATCAAAATGTTAGGCCCACTGCAAACTTCAATCAATTTAACCAACATCTAGGACAAGGAGATTTAGGTGACCAGAATAGAGGTTTAGTGCCCATGACCCAGAACTATCAATATCAAGACATTACCACGCAAGAAGTCTTAGTTCCGGTCACTACTCCTATGGCCACTCAACTCGCCAAACCATCTATAGACGAAGTAGTAGTGACCTTGCTGCAAAATCATAATCAAATTATGCAACAAACATTTCAAATGATGCAGTCTTTGTGCCAAAAGGTTATTGACATGTCTTCTAACCAAAATAATAACCAAATAGGCGTGCTTCTAGGTCAAGCTGTGCCTAATCCTACATCAACAAACACCGCCTTCGAAGTGAATAGTATTCACTGTAATGGTGATATAAACAAAGGGGACCTACAAGCAATCACTACCCTTCGTTAAGGTAGAGTAGTTGATAACAAAGAGACTATGCCTGCAGATCACCCACAAACGGAAGTTGAGAATGAAACCATACTAAATACTGTCATAAAAACTGAAGACCCTATAACTGCAGACATTCCAATCTAACCACAACCAAAAGGGACAACCTTACAAGACCCCATCATAGAAATTGATGATCCTACACCTGTAGAGGTTCCAATATGGACACCTAGATGGAAAGCGGCTAAAGATAAAGCAAAGACTAATAATATTATTGACCTTATGCTAAATATAGAGATAAACCACCGTATCCCCAGAGACTAGTTGTGTCTAAAAAGGACGAGAATTTTGATGAGATTAGGGAATTATTTAAAAATCTAACTATAAACCTACCTTTTCTAGATGTTATAAAACTTCTACATGGACATGCTAAGTTTCTAAGAGAGTTGTGCACCACGAAGAGGAAAACAAACATACCCAACGAAGCCTTCTTAACTAAACAATATCCCTCTTTATCTGAACAGAATAGAATCGTTAAGTACAAGGACCCTGGTCGTCCTACTGTACAATGCACCTTGGTAGATTACTTCATAACAACTGCTCTATTAGACCTAGGGGCGAGTGTTAACTTATGCCTTTTTTATTTCTATAAACAACTAGGTCTAACAAAACTTTAATCAACCAATATGACTTTGCAGTTAGCCGATCGTTCTATTAAGTACCCCAAGGGCGTAGTTGAAAACACTCTCGTTAAAGTTCAGAACTTTTACTATCCAGCCGACTTCGTTATTCTCAACACAGAAGTTGCTCATGATTCCATTCCCATCATCATAGGGCGTCCTTTCTTGGCAACCGCCAATGCCCAAATCAATTGTCGGGATGGCTTAATAACTCTTTATTTTGGAAATGTTTTTGTGGAAGTTAACATGTTTAAACAAAAGTAGGGACAACTAGGTTTGAATGTAGAAGGAGAAGTGAAGTCCATTGAGATTTTTGTATCTCACATTAGTGCGACCGACGCTTTCGTCCCCACACAAGTAGATACCCCTCTTATGGAAGAAGACAAATATCACAATTTTGACTCCCTAGACGTAGATGAAATCTAGGGAGATTTCATTAGCCTCTTTTACAACCCTTCTTCGCCACCTCACGAGTCCCCTCCTATTGACATCCATTCATCCCTCGACGCCATGACAGAAGAAGAATTTTTCAACCTCTATCCTACTGACTCTTCTGACCCACCTATTGAGGAATGTCTTGCATATCTCAAGGCTTTTGATAATCTAGAACTGAGAACAATAGTTGAACACCATTCACCCACCTCATATCTTCATGTCACTCATTCACCTTCTATCACCAATATTCCCCACCTTCCACCTTTTCAAAGGAACCTTAAGTTTGCACTTGACCTTCTTGCTTCTCCTGTGCTTCATGATTTTTTGAACCCTCCTTATACGGAAATAATACCTGAAGACAAGCCACCTGATACCTTCATTTTCATATTTGAGACAGTTCATACCTACACCATGAATGAGTTTTGTGCTAAATCTACATTCTCATTTTTTCCATTCCTTCATTCTAAAACTTATCCATATCCCACGAATCTTCCACAACCATCCATTTTCTCACGATCATTCACTTGGACACCCTTTCGTTCAAAAAAGAAGAAGAAGGTGCATGCTCGATTACGTTCTAGGTCTATCAGGCTTCGCTCTCATTTCACTAAGTTGCGTCGTAGAATGTCTTGGTGCTTGATTCTATTTGGTGGTGCATTCCATGTTACTTATTTATGGAAAGACCCACAACTCTTTAGGTTGTTGATATATGGTAAACTGCATGTTAATAGATGTTTTAGATAAAATCGACGGAATCTGACTTTAAAAGACCCAAGTTTTTGTAAGATATCACCTTTCGGGAGTATAGGCCACAAAATTTTTCAAACTTAGAAAGAATTTTCAAATTTTGTTTGGGGGTGGCGTATTTTAGTATTTTATTTCAAAACTTTTTGCCACCCTTTGCCTGTCATGTTTACTCCAGTAGAGTTTGTGTTAGTTAGTACGTAACAATTTAATTGTGCTTCATGTTATCATATTATCTTTATAATATTTCTGTTACAGGTACTGCCAATTTTTGCCACGTTTCTATGGTAAATTCTTTCCTTATCTATTTACACTTTAAGGACAAAGCGTTCGATTGTTTGGGGGTGGGATAGAAACATTTGCAAAAATTTTGCAGTTTTAGGATGTAAATTACGAACTTTTCCTTATAAAATGTTAAAAATCATAAAAATTAGTTAGTTACGTAATTTAATTATGCTATTGAATTGTTTCATGAACCTCCTTTTCCTAAATTGTTTGGGGATGGTATATTTAATTTTAGCATATTGTATGTTCACATATTAAAATTGCATGTATAAATATCGAAATATAGAATCCATAGGCCTTGTTGATTTTATTGGGATGCATAATGTAATTAGGTACCTTAATTTCGTGAAATTCACTATTTCACAGAATTTCGGAAGTTAATCCAATAGGAGCCACAATAGGTGCATGCTTGATTTGTGAACGTATGTATTATTTTGTTTCTATTAGAGTCCACTTATGTCCCAAGCGCTATTTATTATTTTGTGTTATCTCCATAATGGGTGGAACTCATATAGTAGTTGTATATGTTTTTATTTCTTTGTATTAGTACAGATTAACCTTCTTTTTCAGGTTCTCCCATTTACAAGCATGTTTCCATGGTACTCTCTATCCTTTATTTTCATTCCATACTTTGGGGACAAAGCATGATTCTGTTTGAGGGTGGTATAGAAACACGTTGTAAATATTTAAGCACATATTAGGTTGTATATTATGTATTATTTGTCTTATAAAAATTTGAAAAAAAAAAAAAAAAACTAAGTTAGACTTACCCCCATTGCAAGATCCAACGGCTACGAGATGATTTTTTTTTTCAGATGAAGAAATCTTACCGTTGGATCTTACAAATAGGGGGTAAGTCTAACTAACCCAAAAAAAAAATCAATCAAAAATATAGTTTATACTATACACTTAGTGATAATGGTATTGTTCCCTTCTCCATGATGATATTAGTCTAGAAATCGCACATAGTACTTAAATAAGAATTTAATTTTTGAAACTTAGATTAATATGTAGGTAATAGTCATTGCATCTTTTCATGAACAACTTGCATAAGCATCTATGATTGTACTTGTCAGTATTTTTCTGAGACCTAGGTTAGAGTACTTAATACATATCCTATGAGCATCTAGCCTAAAACCCTCATAAGAGTGAAATATCTTAGTGATGACACAAGGGAGAAGTCAAATTGGAGTAGAGAAATCACACATCCACTTGTTTGATCACCATACCATATCCTAAGCGAGAATTTAGGCCCTCTTTGGATCGATATAGCCAGAAATTCACACCTATATGAAATTTATTATCTGCTAGTCGCCCCACTGAGCCTTTCATTAGACTTTTCACAAACCACAAATCATTTACCCAAAAAAAAAAAATCAGCATACCTATCTAGATAAGTCTGAGAAATAGGATGAGTGAACAAAAGAGAAGAGAAAAACCTGTGTAAACAAAAATTAGTTAGTTGATTCAAAAGAAAAAGAAAGCTTCCAAAAGGAAAGAAAAATAAAAGTTAAAACTCCAAAACTATAATCAAATGGAATCAAAAGCCAAAACAAAAGAGCTAAGGATGGAAACAAAGTGTAGACGAAAAATAAGAACAAGGTTTTCTCTAGTTACATAATATGAAGATCCTATTTTCTTAGATTTATCTTTTTGAATATCCGTTTCCTTCCTTCTTTAACCAACACCTATGCCCCGTATCACCTAATAAAGACCTCTAGCTCAATTAGGAATAGGTTGGTGTGATAGTAAGTGGTAGATGTGTTTGATCGACCTCATCTTCCTTGGATTGTCATTGAGATTGTGAGGAAACGTGTGCCCACTACACACTAGAGTTAGCAAACTTGAGTGGAAAAATCAGAGTGGTATGTGTCTTGACACATTCCTTGTGAGAACTTACTTAGGCACGCTACCCAAAAGTTCCAGAAAAAGACCTGCCACTGCATTTCATAGCATAGTTCATTGTATAGTTGTTTATCTTAAGATGATTTGATTATTATACATGTATAAATTTAGGAGTTAGATTGATGGCACTACTACAAAAAGGACATAGATAACATCCCAAAAACACCATGAATTTTATTGGATAGCACTTACAAAACGTTATTAAACACGATGTTATGCTTTTATTGATAGAGTTTTTTCCAAAGAGGCTATAGATTTAATAGCATTTTCTAGTAAATGCTATTAATTTAATTGCATTTTTTCTTAGTGCTACCAAAGTATTTATAGCGCTTTATGTTAGCGCTATTACTATTTCAATAGTGTTTATGTAATAAACGCTATCTATTTCAATAACGTTTTTTTTTCCAATCAGTGCTATCTATTTCAATAACGTTTTTTTTTCAGTTAGTGCTATAAACCTATGGCACTGAATTGTTGTAATAACCACCTGTGCAAATATACTTAAAATCCACAAATTAACAACTCCCATAACACATGATAATCAGCAATAACTTCATTCATTAATAACCAAAATACCCATAACATGATAATTAATAATAACTTCACTCATTAATAACCAAAATATAGTATTCCACTGTACAACGACAAAAAGAACAAAAGACGTGATTCAAGTTTTCACAAAAGTTTATTTCAATAAAAAAAATAAACATGCTACTATCGACCTACTCCGCATGGTTACATGCTTTGTGGGCCATGCAATTGCAGTCCCTTTAGCATCTCCCATTGTTTGCAATTCAAAAGTTTTTCTCCAAAGACGTGGTTCTGAATACGTTAACAACTTCCTCTACCAAAACTTTCAAGGCATTGTCTCCAAGAAGTACAACATGTACCGATTTATTTGATAGGATCGTTAGTCTCCCAACGCCCTTTAATAACTAATTCATGTAGAGCCGCCCAATTCAATAACTTGCATTGTCATCTAGGTTCCTACATTTCCAAAAGCAAAAGAAGAAAAAAGTTTAGTATGTGACGAGTAGTCTTAGGCACACATTATACATTGCACCATGACACACTAATATATCTTAACTCAATAAAATATCGTGCCTAAACAAGTAACCTACAAGTTATCCCTGCTTGTAAAAGAAATATTTTACCTGTGGAAGAGTAGTTTGTATCCCCTGATCACCACTGCCTATGCCTTAACCCTAACACCGTGCAAGAAAATGATTTCATGTCTAGCTTATCTATCCTTCTAGCCATAGCCTCGTTCTATTAAATTCAATCTACAAAATAGAAAAACAAAACAAAAGTAGATAGGTTCAATATATCGTAAAGCGACAAAATCCAATATAGTACAAAATGCAAACCTCAACTTCTTGAAAAATTTGCGTAATGTACAACCAACAAGGAAAAGATGGCTAGTCAGCTCAAGTAATTAGCGAGATAGCTGGATAGTTCTAGTTGAAGTTGTTTTATGCAGAAGGGCGGTACTTCAAGAATGGGGGTAGCATGAGCTTTATTTGAGTAGTGAGTACTAATTTTAATACATTTCTTTCAAACTTAACCTTTTATCTACCCAATTAAAATTTAAAAATGCAAAAGAAACCCTTACCTCTTTGCAAACAGTTGTCAGCCTAGGATGTGCATGACTAAACGGTTTGAGGGAAGTACTGTCCTCGGCTTCAAATCCGGACTCAGCAGTAGATGTGTCTCCTCCTTTCATCTGTTCCAACAGTAGGAATGATACCAAAAAATAGAAAGCTATTACAAAACAATGTATTGAAGATGAGTTCTAAAAATGTATACTGAGTATTGATAAATTTAAAGGTTTTACGCCACTATGATGTGGCTTACTATAAGCAATTATCGTACGATCATTGATCACTGATAACAAACCATCACCCCACCCATCCATTCACACTGAACTTCAATTCAACTTAGCTTAATTATCTTACAGTACACTACCACTACATTCTTCATACCACAAAACTTCACATTAGTCCAACCTTACTATCATACTTCATTCAAAATGTAGTATCTATTTCAATCACTACAAGAAAAAAGGTTTTATATCACTGTTAAAGACAGTCACAAAAAGTCTTTTGTCACTGTTTTTTTTTTTCAAAACCGTGATGGAGTGAGAGTCATTTTTTTTTTCCAAAACCGTCTCAAATATTTGTTCCAAACTAGCCTCTCTCAGCCATTAAAAATGGTAACAACTACTCAAAAACCGTCACAAAAAAACGTATCTTTTGTGACAGTTCTGGCAAAATCGTGATAAATGTTATAATTTTTTTTCAAAAAAAAAAACTTGTATATATTTGAAAACAGACATTTCACATTGAATTGGAACTGTAACAAATATACACCTAAAATATAATCCATTAAAATTCAAATAGCATTCATAAATGCTAACTCCATTGAACATTCCAATAGCAAAAATAAGCATAAGACTTAGGTAATCAATAAATAAGTACTTAATAATATACAAATTAATAGATTAGGAAAGAATTGTGACCAAGTCACATTCACGTCAAATACTCGTGATTAGTCTTCATCATAGTTCGAACGGCGTTGACATCTATCCGAGGTAGAAGTCTTCTTGTTGGCCAGAAAGTTTCTTGAGAATGAAGCTATTCAAGCTTCTCCTCCTCATTCAGCCAAGTATCTACTTTACCCGACGGATGAGACGATGGGGCAATTGATGGTATCAACGAAACATCAGCATCCACAAACTTCTGCACAACTAATGCATACAATATCTCTTCTAATGCTTTCTTCCTCTCATTCACCTTAACCTCAGCAATTCTCCTAAAGTTTTCACAATAATAACAACTTTAAGTAAACCCCCAACTACTCTATCAATTCAACTATTGCAAATTTAAAAGTAAAACTAACCTGTACAAAACAAGGTCCGTGCCAGCGGGAAGCAAGCATGACCATGAACGTGGGAAATGTGATGTTGTTTGTACTTCTAAACATCATGGGAGATTGACATTTTTCTATTGCCAATGAGACTGCATGTGTAGTCTTCAATGCTCGTGCTCAAGGTCATACACTCTTTGATATCACAAACTATGTTATCTCAAATTTGAAAAGAGCTCAAAATTTTCTCCACGAATATTTACTTTTACCTATAACCGCATGCCGAATTATGAGGACACATTTCCCACAATTTTCGGCCATTTTCACCGACTGGGTTAAAGTAGATTCTATGTGCCCTGTAAACAGAATAATTTGTTCATTTAGATTTCGGGCATGGTGGCGACCGTCATGGTACCTGAGGTACGTCCGTTGTTTCCCTGACGACGAAAATATGTTGGCACATTTGAACGAATCAGGGGCACCACAATGGAGCACCATTTGGCAAACCATTATATATTGGCACGATGCTATGTAAATGCATTTCACTAGAGAGGATGAGAGAAAGTCAGTATCTATTGGTTGGTAAAATTTGAGTTGAACAATGTATATATATGTAACTGAATATATAGTTGTGTTTAATGTGCTATCATTTTTCCTTTTATATAATATATTTGTTTAGAAGAAATTTTTGTTGCAGATGTCCAGCCCTAATTTTGCTCACGGTTCTCAGGTAATTTCTTTCTGCAACTCTTGATACTTCGAGGACTAAGCATCATGCTAGTTGGGGGTGTTTTAAACTTATAGCAAAAATTAGGCAACTTGTAGGTTGTATATAGTTTTTAGGGTTAACTAGTATTACCCCCCTACTAGATGAGCCAATTAGGATTTCCCCCAACTAGATGGAGAAATTAGGGTCTCCCCCCTGAATACACACAAAAAAAACACGGTCAACCTAAGTTAACTTTTTTTTTTGTGTGTATTCAGGGGGGAGACCCTAATTTCCCCATCTAGTTGGGGTAAATCCTAATTGGCTCATCTAGTAGGGGGGTAATACTAAAAGATCCTAGTTTTTATTCTAAATAAATGTACTTTGTGACAAAGTCTTGTTTCCTTTTCTGTGATAAAAATTGTCTAGAAATCTCACATTAGCACTCGAATTAGGATTTGTTCTTAAGAAACTTAATATAATACATACGCAATAGTTTTTAAATCTTTTCATGAGCATTCATGCACTGAGTATCATTAACTGTATATAGCAGCAAGTTTCTGGAACCCACAGTTAGTTTACTTAAATTACCAATCCTGTGAGAATTTAACCAAAAAGCTTCGATATGTGTGAATTATGAGTAATGACACAAAGGAGTAGTTTTTCTGAGTAGAAAAAAATCACGCGTCTACTTACTTGATCACTATCCGAACCCTAGGCGAGAATTTATGCCTTTTTTGGATCGACATAGACAAAAATTAATACCTATACATTTTACCGCTAGTTGCCCCACTAAACCTTTTATAAAACCTTTCACTTTCACCAAAAATTCCTTACCCATCTATTAAATCCCAAATAAAATAACCCCACCTAAATGATGAGTATGAGAAATAGGATGAAATGTGGAAAAAAAAAAAAAGACTTGTCCAATTCAAAATCAATTACTTGCTTCAGAAAGAAAAAGAAAATTAGAATTATGTTTCCCAAAATTCAAAAAAAAAAAAAATCGAAATTAGAACTCCCCAAAATCAAATCAAAAGGAGTCCAAAGCTTAAAAGTACAAAGTATGGAAACTTGTGTTAGAAGCAGGAAAAGAAAACAAGGATTTCTCTAGAGTAAATAATTAGAAGACCTTATTCTCTCACACTTAACATTTTTTATTTTCCATTCCCATTTTCTTTTACACCACCACTTAAGCCCCATAATACCTAAAAAAGACCTCTAGCTCAATTAGGAGTAGGATGGTGTGATAATAAGTAGTAGACATGATTGATCGACCTCGACTCCTTTGATTGTCATTGAGATGTGAGGAAAAGTGTGCCACTGCACACTAGAGTTAGCGAAACCTTAGTGAAAAAATTATGAGCGAATTTGTGTTTCGACACATACCTGTGAGAACCTATTTAGGGACGCTCTCCAAAGGATCCAGAAACGGCCATGCTTGTACATTTCAATGTAAAATTCATTGTATGCATGTTCATATGTAAATGTTTTAATTATTTTATGCATATTAACTTGAGTTTTAAAGAAATTAATCCTCGTTCCCCGTTAATGAGATGTATAGATATCTGAGATTAATTAAGGGAACAAGCCTTTGTTGTTAAGTCGTTGTAGTATAAATGAAGTTTATAAGTATCTTCTCTGGAAAACTCTCACGAGGCTGTAACTCGTCCATTAGGGAATGCCTAGTGGTTTAAGGCCTTGTTGCATATGATCAATTCAATCGCACTCTGCGAAATAAAAATTAGTTAGGACTACACATTTTTGGCCACTTATCTATTTTAATGTCTTTTCTTTGCTTGAGGACAAGCAAAGTGTTATTTGGGGGTGGTGTGAGAAGCACCCAAAACTGTAATATAAAACCCCATAGAGATATAATATTTTGGTTAATTATATGTTTAATAATCATGAAATAATCGTATTTTTGTGTTTTTGCAGGTTTGAGCAATCAACGTGAAAATGAGTATAAAAGCCAATATTTAAGCACGGAATATGGTGTCTATTTGAAGTTTTCCAATTTAGCCCACGTGAAGCCCAACTAAAGCCTAAGGAATCAAACAGGACCGTTCCAAGTCAGAATAGGATCAAAGTGCCGAAAAAGCATCAAATTTTCGAAGCCTGTATCTGCTAGACCTGGACTCCAATAGCAACAATTTAACCATCAGAATGATCAGTGCGACGAGCTCTACACATAGGCAGGACTTTGTAAAAAGTCAACTTTTGGACCTACCACTAGTCGAAGCATGAGGGACCCACTATGTGGACCTACAGAATTTGGTGACCAAGCTCACACGTCAAGCTTCTGCACAAGTCAAGTTGCATTAAAATGAATCAAAGACTTTTGTGCATAACTTGGCACAAAAGTCATCAAATTTGATAAGGTGGCTTGAAAGTTTTGATTTTGGCGATAAAGTCTTGATTAGGTGGATGCAAATCAAGCTTTGGGCTTGATTAGGTAGAAAATGATTAAGCTTTGGCAACAAAGTCTTAATTGGTTGGCAAATGATGTGGTAGCTGAAGCTTTAGATAGTGGTGGTAACTTCAAAAGAGTTTGTTTTAGAAGTGAGGTTCATCTTAAATTGTTTAGAGTTTGAGTGTGTGAGATGTGAAGAAGAAAAGTAGACTCTTGTATGGATTAGATTGGTTCTAAGCTAATGAAAACATTGAAAGCTTTAGTTGTTTGTATAGAAATGACTTGAAAACATTGAAAGAAAGATTGATTAAAACTTGAAATAAGAACAACAAGGTAAGATTGAAGATTAAAATAAGAACAAGTAAATAACAAGTTTTGATTGAAAGGAAATAAAACAACAATAAAGTCAAAACTTGAATTGAAAAACTAGACAAGAAATTAAACAAACAAAATGGTTTTGATCCTAAGACAATGGATGGTTTCTCTCTCCCTTACTTTTGGGTTATATACCCCTACTTTTGCTTTTTACAGATTGGCCCTTCTCCATTACAAATTAGACACCTCACACTTCACTTTTTCTTTTGCTTTTGCTTTTGTTTTTTATTTTCTTCTTGAGCAAGGTAGGTTTTAGGAGAATGTCATATTTTGAGATAAGAGCATCTATCTCTGGTCTTCTGATTTGAGGGCTTTGACCTTTGACCTTGACCTTTGATTTTGACCATTGACTTTAACCATTTGACTTTAACTTTTTCAGCACTTTTCCATAGCAGCTTCTGGTCCTCATAATGAGCGAGATTAAGGCTCCTTTTGGTGTTAAGACACAACTTTTATGATAAGTGGTCTGAAATACTCTATAACCTGAAAAAGGCAATAAAAGCTATGAGTTGTCTTTTCGTTAAGCGTAAGAAGGGTTGTAATGCAGCAATATACGGGTAATAAAACGCACATTTGGGAGCTGATCAGTAGCATGAAAAAAAAATCAAATGGAAATTAAAGGATGAAGTTGAGAGTAGGAAATTTACGTAGGATGAAGGAAAATTAGAGCAATCTCTTACTATAAAAAGAAGGCTTCATGAGCAAGAAATAACTTTTGCTCCATTAGCTAGTTTTAGTTTTGTTATGGAGTTGAAAAGTTTCCATGTATTGTTAGTTTTAGGTAAGCTTGTAATATGCTTTAAATTCTAAGATGTTAATTAAACTCTTTTATAATTTGAGTCTTGCATATTAAGTAATAATTAGAATTTTCTTTTGCTATTGTATTTTCTTTACAAATAAATTAAGTTGTTGTAATTTGTAGAATCTAAGGATTATAAGAAAATCTGTTTTTACTTTTGTAAGTTTTAATCATTTGAGAGCTGTTCAAGTTATCAACAAAATGGAGGTAAGTCCTTGGTACTGTATCGACCTTGTTGAAGCCATTCGAGAACTCATGAACAAGTTTGAATCTATTAAGATTTCTCATGTGTATAGGGAAACGAATAGAGCTGCTGATTTGTTGGCTAAGACTAGTATTTCTCTGGATAGAATTATAAATCAAGGAGAAACATTTTATAGCTTTCCTCCTCTCATGTATGATCTAAATGTAATAGTGGAGGAAGATGCTATAGGTAAGATGTATCAAAGAGTTTAATTAATATAGGTTGGGGTCCGCCTAAACTCCCATAATCGTTTCAAAAAAAAAGTTTTAATCATTTGAATGCCAAACACCGTAGAGTTTAATTAATCAACCACAAATTCTTCTCATGAATTCCCTAGGTAGAAATTCTAGTAAAGTATCTACAAACAAATGCTCTAGACTTTAGGTAGAACGATTCCCTTACTCGAAGTGTATTACAAAGTACACGTGAGTTAAGCATTTGATCAAGTGTACTCGAGTGTGTGTGAGAGTCATAGATTTTTACATGTGCAAAATTGAGTTTATCACCTATCACCAACAGCGACCTCTTTTCCTAGTGCTCATTACTAACCCCATCCAGAACGCTAGACTTCCTAGCGAAGGTGTAAGGGGGACTTCCCGTCATTGAACAAATGGCACGTGAATGGGAAATAACCTAAGACTATCGATGTCCAGAATGAGACGAGGATCATCGGATCAGTTCTGTGAATAAGTGAACTCATGCTTCTCACGAGTGTTTAGTGGACATGTACCAGGCACGTGACTGACTGCCTTTAAGAACAACAGTTCTCCAAGTCGTTAGGAACTGATATGGACAGTTCCTTAACATAGGGAAACTGATAAGGGCTATCTTTGATGATAATGCCGGAAGGAATCGTAATGGCATATCTTGGAGAATTACCTTTTAGATATAATCTTCCCATAATTGATGGGACATTATGATCAGCAAGGAAACTTACCTCTCATAAGATATGGTCTAGATTCAGACTTCCATGGAGAGGGAATTCCTAATAGGTAGATAAAGTCCAAAGATGGAAGGGAACTCACAAGCGGTGAAGACAGCCCTAACGCTAGGACTCTCGAAGCTCTTTCTATATAAACCATAGGGATTCGCTCTTAGGAACTACGCAAGATAGGGTTTGATTCTCCATAATAAACAAGGAGATACGTAGGCAGCCATTAGACGGTTCAACCCTGAACACACAATCATCTTATCCCTTCTCCATTCATTTAAGGATAAACTACTGTTTTAGCCCTTGTACTCTTGGTCAACTAACATTCTCCTCCTTGTACAAATTTCACGACTTAAAACACATTGTACTCTTGGTCAACTAACATTCTCCCCTTTGTACAAATTTAACAGCTTAAAACACATTGTACTCTTGGTCAACTAACATTCTAACCCTTGTACACGTTGGCATAACCCGATGACTAGGATATCGTGTGTTTAAAAAAAAAATGTACAAGGATGAGAATGTTAGTTGACTAAGAGTACAATGTGTTTTAAGCTGTTAAATTTGTACAAGGGGGAGAATGTTAGTTGACCAAGAGTACAATGTGTTTTAAGCCGTTAAATTTGTACAAGGGGGAGAATGTTAGTTGACCAAGAGTACAAGGGTTAAAACAGTAGTTTATCCTTCATTTAAAAGCTCAAAGATCACAAGGCACAGAGGAAGATCAGAGAAAGCTCGAAAAATCCCCTACAGAAAGTCCGCAAACTAAAGTTGTTGGCACTAGATCTCTTGATAGCAAAATGCTCAACAATGTCATCGATCTCAATACGGTACTCACCGCTCTCATTCAACAAGTCAAAAACTCTAAACAAGTGCCAACTATTACCAACGAACTAGCAGGGCACTTTCTCATAGAAGTTCAAAAACTCACAAGTTAACTTAGACATCGGCAACCTCATCCCAGCTCTCAGTTGCCCCTCACAGATAACTACCCCATAACCCCTCAGGACGAACTCTATACTAAACACGTTCTCCATAGAACTCAATGCAGTTCTAGGTTGCTCACATTTATATCTTATGCTTCCCTCAACTCTACAAACCTATTTACAACATGTTTATCTACGATTCTAGGAGGTAAACCACTAGAAGATGAAGCTTCAGCAGGACCCAGGCTACTAGAAACAACGATGAAAAACTCAAAATCTACCCTCTCCTCCACATCATCAAACCCTAACGACTCTTCTATCGACTCGTCAGATTGAGTATCATCCGAATCAGACATGGTTAAATTTCTTCTCTTTATAATACCAGAGATCTATCTACCCTACCCAACAGAGCAAACGAGAAAACAAAAATGGTAGAGGAACTAACCTGGATACTCTCCAAAACTCTGAAGAAGTTAAGATGCCAGCAGCTTCTCAGCTCTCCAAAAGCGTTTTATACAAGATACCCGTTCAGTTCCCAACGTACATAATCATTACATTAAACCCTAAACCTACACGTATTCTTAAGTAGTTTTAGATAACGTGATTGCTTCACTTCCCCACAAAATGAGGCTGTAACTATTCCATTTTACAACCATTCACCTCCTCCCATATGCCATACACGTGCAAACGAACTCTCTCAGTAGCTCGTTGCTTCGTACAAAATGACCTACTAAGAGGGGGATATGTGGGGGAACAATATCCACAACCAATGGATATTGTACATGTGTCCAACCCATGAACACCAACTCACAAGAGCGTATTAAAAGAAGATGACTTGTCCAAACATGTCACCCATATAAGACTCGTGTCCAACACAATGTCACCACCAACCGACCTCAGGCGTCCATCCTACGAGCTCGCTTCAAAGTGACTCGAGTCGGTCGAACGATCCCTTCTAGAAGCGACCTGCATAAAGCTCAGTCCATTCAGGCACGTTCCATAACGGTCATCAATGTATGCCACAGCTGTCACCATCAAGACCGAAGCTCTATATGCGCACTCCATTATTCCACAACTACTCACCATCATGGCTCATTAAATGTCCTCAAGTGCTGAACTTGACCTAATGCAGGAGAGGAGGAAGCGCGGGCATCTTGCCTATATAAAGAGAAGAGGAACTACGTCTGACTTGATTCAAGTTGCACCCAAGAACTTGATACGTAGGCAACTCGCATCTATCACGAACTGAAGTTTTAGTATTAGGAAGTATCTTCAAAGTTGTTGAAGTGAGGTTCACCATAGATTGTTTAGAGTTTGAATGGTTGGGAGTTGATAAAAGGAAGGTAGGATCTTTAGTTTAGGACTTGTTTTGTTTTCTAGTTTATGAAGAATATTGAAAGAAAGGTTTAAATGGTTTTAATGATTGAAAAACATAACTTGAAAGCAATGAAAGGAAATGAATGATTGAAAGAAATAACAACTAGAAAGAAGATTGATTGATTGAATAACAAAGCAAATAACAAGATTGAAATGAAGAACAATAAAGTAAAATGACTTAAATGAAAAAAGACTAGAAAAATAAATCCTACATGACACTAGATTAAGTCAAGGTGCATTCTCTCTCCCTAACTTTTAGTTCTTATACCCGTACTTTATGATAATGACTGATTTGCCCTTCTCTATTACATTTGAGACACCTCACCCTTTACTTTATGCTTTTGCTTTTTCCTTTTGCTTTTTGATTTCTTCTTGATCAAGATAGGTTTTAGAGAATGCCATATTTTGTGCAAAAGACCTCCATCTCTGGTTTTCTGAGAGTAGGGCTTTGACCTTTGACTTTAACTTTTTTAGCACTTTTTCATAATAGCTTCTGGTCTTCATAATAAGCGTGATTAAGGCTCATTTTGGTGCTAAGACGCAGCTTTCATGATAAGTGGTCTGAATTTCTCTGTAACTTGAAAAAAGTAATAAAAGTTATGAGTTGTCTTTTCATTAATCGTAAGAAGGGTTGTAATATAGTAATGTAAGGGTAATAAAATGCACATTTGGGAGCTGATCACCACTGCCAAATAGCATTTTGCTTGTTCTGAAGCAAGGATGAGAGAAAAAACTAAGATCACAAATGAGTGATTTCTTATAAGTTATACTAATCTCGCTTCGTGGAGTGTGATTGCATTGACCATATGAAACAAGGCCTTAAACCACTAGGAATTCCCTAGTGAATGAGCTTTAAGTCTCGTGAGAGTTTTCTAGTGAAGATAGTCACAAACTTCTTCTGTTTAGTACAAAGAGTCTTGTTTCCTTATTTATTCTCAAAAATCCATACATCTCATTAACGGGGAATAAGGACAAGCTCCTTTGAACTAAGAATAACATATGTACAATAATTTAATCACCTAAAGATAAATGTGTAAAACATGAGCAATGAAATGCAAAAGCAGAGTCATTCCCGAGACTTTTGGAGAGCGTCCTTAAGGTGGGTTCTCACAGGGGTGTGTTGCAATCACAACTCTCTAATAGATTCACTCAAGGTTCGTTCTCTCAAGTGCAGCAAACACTTATATTCCTCACATACTCAAATAACGTCCAAAGAAATCGGGGTCGATTGATCATGCTTGCCACTTACTATCACACCATCCTATTCCTAATTGAGCTAAAGGTCTTTTATTAGGAAGTACGGGGCTAGGGTGATGGTTTAGAAAGAAAAAACAAGGGAAAAACAAAATCTGATAAGTTGAGAAATTGGGTCTTCAAGATACTTGTAACCAGAGAAGATCCTCATTTTGTTCTTTGCTTCCAACTTGTGATTCATTCTTTAGCCCTTTGGTTTTGTGACTCTATATGATTTTGAATTTTGGGAGTTCTAACTTTGCTTTGGTTTCTTTTTGTTTTTGTTTCTGATATCGTCTCCGTTTGATTTTGAACTTTTGGGAGATTCGATTTTTGACTCCTTTGATTTTTTGGAGTTTTAGTTTTTAATAGGTCTTTCTTTTCTTTTCTTTATTTTCTTTTCGAAGCAACTAACTGATCTATTTTTATACAAGGTCTTCTCTTCTCTTTTTCTAATATCCATCCAATTCTCAACTCGTCAGCTGGGTAAGCTTTTTATTGTGTGTTGTAATGAGTCAGGAATTTATGGCGAAGAATAAAAAGGCTTTTAGAGAATGGTGAAGGCTCAAGACGGGTAACTATAGGAAAACTATCTTTTTGGATTTTTAACGTTAATTTGGCTATATCGATCCAAAAGGGGCCTAAATTCTCTCCTAGGATATGGCGTGGTGATCAAGCAAGTGGACGTGTGGTCTTTCTATCTAGACAGCCTTTGTGTCATCACTCAATAATCAGTCAAATGAAGCTTTTGGCTAGATTCTCACAGAATATGGAACTAGCTATAGCTTAATTGTTTTAACCTTGGTCTTGGAAACTCACTGCTATATATGATCAAATATTGATGCATGTCATTCATGAAAAGATGCAGAAACTATTGTACGAATATTAGTCTAAGTTCGTAGAACGAATCCTTACTCTATTGATATAATGAGACTTCTAAACTTTTTATTCATCATAGAAAAGGAAAACAAGACTTTTTAATAGTAAACAGAAAAATATTTTTGGTCCTTTTCGAAAAAAAAAATTTAGAAAGAAAGAAATATATTATTATATCTATTATAGAAAATGCCTAGTTTTTGCAAAATTTAATGTTACTATACCACCCCCAAATAGAAATATGTTTTGTCATCAAAGTATGAAGAGATAAGGAAAGAGATTACCATAGAAACATGAATAAAAATGGCGATACACCTATATTTAGTTCTTCATGATGAAAATACTCCACCCCCAAATAAGTTTGGGGTGTGGGTTGTTTGATATAGAACGAGAAATACGTGGTTTATTATACTAAGGATAATTATTCTACTATGAAATATCTTTTTGGGTTTTTGTATTTTTGAAAACATATATGAAATGTGATAACTATAAAATGAGTAGTCTACCTACGAAATGAACTATGACTTCACAACGTAAGTAAACTAGAACTATTCTTTTACGTGATTATCAAAGCTTCTACTCTCAATGCTAGTGCACTAAATGGAGTCTGAAGTTCGTTTCCACTCCTAGTTCCCTAGCATGGATTGTTTTCTAAGTCTAACTAGTAAGCTCTTAAGTCAATGAGAGCTTTTTAAATATTATACTCACGATACTTAATTAAGATGATTACTAGAAATTAACTACAAATGCTATGGAAATACTATTGTTTGACTCTAGATAAAGGAATTAGGGGGAATTGAATCCACCTCGAATCCAACTTAATGACCTAGTACAGATTGTGGTATCTCGATTCTTACGTTTTTCACGGCAAGAATTCGAGTCTAATCCCTAGTGTTCATGGCATTTCTACCAAGTACTAACTAGCATGTGAGGTCAGCCCACCCATTCTCATGGCGAAACACGACCTTCTAGAGTGGAATAGATGCTAAAACGTTTCTATACTAAACAACTAAGTTTTCATCAAGGCTTCATCAACCCCTCTAATGGAGGTTTAGCCTTGAATCATCAATCTAACAATTCCCATTGAATCTAAACTAAATATAATGTAAGAAATTTAGATTTACTTAATTTGAACAATAATGAATCTAACTTAATGGCTGGAATGAAATAGGAACAAGAATTGAAATTAGATCTATACTGGAAATGACAAAATTCAAACTTGATAAAAATACTACTTTATTTATCTAATCAATCAAGAACAATGATTCAGAGATTTAATCTAAAACAAGAATTTAAATGGAACTAAAACTTAATTTAATTAATAAAACTAGATCTAGAATTCTATATCTTAATTTAGGTCTAACTAGCTACCATTAACAAAGAGCTAAGCTTTTATTTTTATACATCCAGATCCAAAATTCATGCATGGGCTTGGAGCCATGGTTTGGGCCAGAGAATCAGGCCCAAAACCCAATTCTTTCAGTCCAAAAAGGCCTCTTCAGCTGCAGTTGGCTTCCACAAACTTTTCGTCCACTTCTGCTCCTCTGATTGGATCAAGGCTTGAACCATTGCAAAGCTCTTTCCGAGCCGGTCGTTTTGACATAAGGTAGGCCCAATTCCGAGGTCTGAGTCCAAAGATATGGCATTCGGAAGTTCTGCTGGCTTTTGCTCATTTATCTCGCTAATGTGGCACATTTCTGCACATAATGGACTTTGAAGCCTGAAATGCATAAAAACACGTAATCAGTATTAACTCTTACTTATTATTCACATAATTGGTCTAACAGTATGATTATTAAGGGGTTAAAACTACAGTTTTGGGCTCTTATCAAACCACCCCAAACAAACATTTTGCTTGTCCTCAAGCAAAGATGAGAAAATTAGAATAAGTGACCAAAAATGGAGTTCTAACTACTCTCGTTTTTACTGAGTGCGATTGCATTGACCATATGCAACAAGGCCTTAAACCACTAGGAATTCCCTAGTGGACGAGTTATAGCCTCGTGAGAGTTTTCCAGTGAAGGTACTCACAAACTTCATCTATACTACAACGACTAAGAAATAAAACTATTGTTTTCTTATTCATGTCTCAACTATCTATACATCTCACTAGCAAATACATAAGAATAACCCAGTCAGAACCCTAAGCTAATATATGCATAATAATCAATCATCTAAAATAAACATATAACAATGAGTAATACTATGAAATGTAATAGCGGGTCCGTTCTCGAAACTTCGGAATAGCGTCCTTAAGTAGGTCCTCACATAAATGTCAAGACAAAACCACTCTGATTTTTCCACTCAAGTTTAAGCTACTCCAAATTAATGCAGTGGGCACACTTTACCTTACAATCTCAATGACAACAAGGAAGCGGGTCGATCAAACACATCTGCCACTTACTATCCCACTAACCTATTCCTAATTGAGCTAGAGGTCTTTATTAGGTGTTGGGGATTAGGAGATGGTTTAAGAAGGAAGGAAATGGATATTCAAAAGGACAAGTCCGAGATAATAGAGTCTTCATATTATGTAACTAGAGAAAACCTTGTTATTTACTTTTGCTTCTACACTTTGTTTCCATCCTTAGCCATATTTTTTTTTTTTTTTCTTTTTCTTTGGCTTTTGACTTTTTTTCTATTTTTTTTTTTTTTTTTCTTTGGATGGAAACTTCTTTTCTTTATTTTTCAAGCAATTAACTAACTTTTTGTTTACACGGGTTTTCTCTTCTTCTTTCTTCACTCATTCTATTCTCGGACTTATTCTAGATTGGGTAGGTTGATTTATTATATTTTTTATTTTGTTTTGTTTTTGTAAGAGGGGTAAAGGAATTGTGGTTGATGGAAGGCTAAAGAAAGGCTCGAGGGGCTTACTAGCGGACAATAATTCATAGGTTTGAATTTCTGGCTATATCGATCCAAAGAGGGCCTAAATTCTCGCTTAGGATATGGTTTAGTGATCAAGCAAGTGGGGCGTGTGATTTCTCTATCCGATTTTACTTCTCCCTTGTGTCATTTCTCAAATGTTTCACTCATATATAAGGCTTTAGGCTATATTCTCACAGGATTTGTAGAATAAGTACTCTAGCCTAGATTTTGAAACTTCTTGCCAAACAATCATAGATACTCATGTAATATGTTTATAGATAGATGCAAAGATTATTACCTACATATTAACCTAAGTTCCTAACTATTATTACGATGCAAAAGCTACATTGAGACTTCTAGATTGTTAAGAGCATAGAAAGAAAACAATACCAATATTCCTAAGTGTATAGCATACTTTTTATTTTTATTTTTTTGAGTTTTGAAATTTTAACTAGAAAACAAGTGCATATTATACCTATCTATATCCTAACAGGATGTCTTAATTACCGTGTTTCTATGCCCCCCCAAACAAGAAGCATGCTTTGTCCTCAAAGCATTTAAATAAAGAGGCGACGAAAAATACCATTGAAACGCGTGAAATTCAGGAACATCTGCAAAACAAGGTTAAAACATACAAATATAATAATAAAAATACTGACGCAACTCTATAAGAGTTCCACCCATTATGGGGTTAACAGAATTAAATTGCTTGGGACATAAGCAGACACTAACTTAACTAAAACTTACTGCACCTGACATCAAAGATCATCCTCCTCTTCTATATGAGGTTCTTTCGCATCCTGCCATGCCATAACAACTTGCCACGCCTTACGTCGTGTATCATCAACTAGTGCTAACCTCTCTAGTGTTATTTGGTCTGATGGGGTGTAAGGGGCAACCAAATGTGGTTGCACCTGCCATCCCGGCCAAGTCATGGCTCGGAATGATCTTACCACACGATTGGTGGGTCTCATGATTTCGACCCTTTTCCAATCTGCGGTGTGCGTGTCTGAGAATACGGGTAGGCAAAAGCGTAAAGGCGACAAACCAAGACAGGCATAAGAAGGTACTTATGCCTCAAGGTATGGGCTCGCCTTGAGTAGCAACTAAAACTCGGGGAATTGTCATACCTACGACGTCCCTCAGCTAAAGCAAGGAAAACGTCACCAGCGGTATTATTGGCAGAAGTAAAATGCCGTTCCCCTAGAATGTTCATCATGATGAACAACATGGTTGTGCCTACATTCAGTGATAGGCTACTCAAGGCGATGTTATATTGGTCTTGGTCCATGATACGAAATACCCCTCCCCCATAATACTCATGGAAATAGGCATATTCATATAGGTATGAGTTATCTGTCATATATCCCCACGTGTGCATAGGGTCAGGTAATGGCAATCCCGAAACCAACGCTATCAAGTGTTTATTGAATTCCATAGTCGTACCATCAATAGTAAGGGAAAATTTTTGTTCTCCTTCTTGGGTACAAAAAAAGTAATATTATTATAGAAGAATTCAGGTTAGCTTAGGTGAAAAGAATCGTCATCACTCACCGAAGATGCCGCCATTCTAATTGCACGATCCGCCGTGAACGATGCTCCATAGGTATAGGTTCCCATCAAGTCTTCAAAAGACTGTTCAGGGGAATCACTATAGGTGGTGTCATCTCAACACTACTTGTAGAATAGCTGCGAAAAACTGGAAGAACCTCGGAAAATCGAAAATTTCGTGATTCTTGAGAGGGCGTGGCGGCTGGCGCTTCATTATAGAGCGAAAGTCGCTCTTTGGTTTTGAAATTATAGTGTTTTAAGCGGTGGTCGCTCTACTTGAAGCGTGGGCCTTCGGTGATTTTTTCGATTTCGTTGTTTGGCGCTGGTCGCGCTTACTCTTGAAAGCCGCTCTAGGGATTTTTCGATTCTGATTATAATAGAGGCGTCGCTCTGCTTGAAGCGTGGCGCTTCGTGGAGGTGAGAAAGTGAGTTTCTAAGAAAAACAAGAAAAAAGGTTGGAGTGAAAAGTGAAAGATGATTGTGGTGTGTAGTGTGGGTTGTGAGTGTAGTATGATGGAAGTTTAAATAGGTTCGGGTTTCAAAAGCGAATCGACAAATTGCCAAATTGTTTTAAGGCAATTTTCGAAATAGAAAACTGCCAAACCGAAACCGAAACTAACCATAGTTTTGATTTCCTAACAACCACGGTATCTAAACTCTCCTACATATCATGCTACCACTATTTTCAACTTTTACTCCAAGACAACCTTTTAAAAGATGATCAAAATAAATTATATTAAAATAATATGAAATCCAAGCAATCTAAAACAAACAACTTAATATTTAAATCTAACTACTGAAATAAAATTCCACTAACTAAACAATAAAACGATAAAATAACGGGAATAACCCGATGGTGAACACCTAGGGGCGTGTGAAGAAGATGGTCCCCGAGATGGAGATCGGCTCTGTGGTGACGAATGGCTTGAGCCATCCGGCTCGGGCGACGACGCTCATGCCTCTCGGACTTCGGTGAGACGGACTCATCCACGAGTGGCATCGCGTCGTAGCATCTCTATCTGAACAAGCGTGCTTCCATCTCGATCTTGAGTCGCATCTTGGGCTTGGTGATTCTTGTGGATAACCTCCAAGTCAGACAAGATATCTTCCTGACCCCTTTCGAGCATTTCAACTCTCGTCTGAAGGTTCGTTTGCTTATTTCGAAGTACAATTTGTCTATGTCTAATATCTTCACAGATACGATAACCGCATATGAAACCGGTTTAAAACATTATCATTCGCTTCTAAATTAGAAGTATGACTATCGGAATTATCCTCAACCAACCATGTCATATCTTCCCTACATTATCCGACTCAACTTCCTTCTCTGCAGACAACGGCCAAGTCTTTTGGATGCATTCCTTATAAATACTTGCATTAGAAGGCAATTTGATCTTAATAGGAGCAGATCTAGCGACGGCTCTAAATGAGAGCATAATCTTAGTGATCAATACGGGAAGAGGCGCCGTGCTCTTTTCCCACTCCTCTAATCACATTCAAAATTAAATCAAGGATGCAGAAATTATACTCCTTCGTTTGCAAAATCCAGAGAACGTCATTAATCAAGTCCGATGTCGCCGACTTTGTCTTTCCCCGAGGGCGTTCTTACCAATCCACCGAGCTCTGACCCGGTTGATTGGTTTCGTGGTCGTCTGGCTAACGCAATGAGATATCGTATTGTATTCACCCTCTATGACCGTATCTTTCATCAAAACAGGAACTGCGGTATCTTGGGGTTCCCGAATGGTCAAATATCTAGGTTGTTTACGTGATTCCTAATAGCTCGACCAACAAACCTGCCTCGTAACTTCCCTCGCGTTCTGCTATCCTAATGAAAATCCTATTTCCCTCCCTTCTTCGTTTCTTATAAAACTGTTCTACCAAATCATAGTGATAGAAATCCCTCGTCCGAATACCACGGTCCGTTCAATTTCTCTTAAACATCTCCGCGTCATAAAATGGCGCTGAAATCGCTTCGGTATAAAGCGTTTTCAGCGAGAATTCTACGTCGTAAAGCGCCATTGAAGTTTGAACCGATTTGGGGTTTGTAGATGGTGGTGGATTCGAGTTTGATGAAAACTAACCAAACCAACAGTGGTGGTTATGGTAGGTTCGGCGGCAAGTTCGAAAACTTGAATTGGTGGGTGGTTTCTTGGTGGAAACGGTTGGATTGTGTGGAAGATTGGTGTTTCACAATGGGCGTGGGTGGTCTTCTTATTGTGATGTATTCTATTTTTATTATATATTTTTTTTTTATTTTGGTTGATAGGGTTTAGATTTTAATTTGTGTCAAGCGGCTGGAGAAGATGAAGGTCGCGATTTGTTTTTGGAAAGGGGGGCGCAGGCGCGCTGTTGGTGAGAGTTGGCCCAAGCCCAATTCGTATATTTCGACTTTCGTCGATTTTTAGCGCAATTTCAAACTAGATTTCCCGCTTCGTTATCGGTCCGATTCTTTTGAATGAGATATGGAAATGATCAGGAGAGAATTTCCAATCCAATGATCCATAAACTACTCTATTCCGACCGGGGGTGACTAATAAGATAGTGGAAAACGCCTCGTAGTGCGTGCATGACTTAAGTTATGCGAACTAATGAACACTAAATTAGATGACGTCAACCCCAATGAACTATACTAATGGACCTAAACAACACAACTAGAAAGTTCGAGCAATCCGGATGGAAAGACTGATTTCCCACCCCCAAACAAATTTTTAAACACAAAATTTGTTTACAACGTGGGTCGTTTAAAGTCAGATTCCCAAGACTTGTTGGATTGCTATGTCTATGATTTTTAAGAATTTTAATTTATTTTATTTGTTTATTATGAGAAACACGAAAAACAATAAATACATAATTCACTCCATAGAGGAACATGACTCAAAAAATCGAGAAAACATGAGAAAGTGGAAAACGTGAATTATGTGAACTGTGGACTTAGGATCCGGTACTTACAGCCACACACTCCATAGGGAGGGCCCGGTTACCTGAATGGTGTACTTATCAGTATATGGAAATGAAAGTAAGTACACCAAATGACAAGGTTAGTCCTCATAGGCGGGTCTGTAAAAGGACTTCCTCCACATCGAGGGGGGACAAAAGTTCGTGAAAATGTTTTAACCGTTGACCATTAACTTGAAAGGTACTGTTGTCCTTGGGATTTACCAAGGTAATTGCCCCGTAAGGGGTGACTTCAGTAACCAGAAAAGGACCAGACCAACGGGTTTTTAGTTTCCACTGGGAAAATATGTTGACGGGAGTTGTAAAAGCAAAACCTTTTTGTCCGACCACAAACTCTTTACGCGAAGATATGCTTATCATGAACACGTTTCATGTTGGCTTTATAATTCTTAGCGAGATCGTAAGAATCGCCACGGATTTCTTCAAGCTCATTTAATTGTAACTTGCGTTTGGCGCCTCATCAATATTGAAGTTAAGGCTTTTTATAGCCCACGAGCCGCGGTGCTCTAATTCAACGGGCAAATGACATGGTTTCCCAAATACAAGTCTAAAGGGAGACATACCTATAGGAGTTTTGAAAGCAGTTCTATATGCCCATAAGGCATCCGATAGGCGCCGACCGATCTTTCCTATCGGGGTTTACTTGTTGTTTCTAAAATCTTTTTGATTTCCCTATTAGAAACTTCTACTTGTCCGCTAGTTTGTGGATGATAAGGAGTTGCTATTTTTTGTGTGTAACTCCGCATTACTTTTTAACTAGTGATGGAACAACTCTGTTGCAAAATGTGTTCCACCATCACTAATGATGGCTTTAGGAATGCCAAACCGACAGAAAATATATTCTTTAATAAAAATACAACGGTCTTATGGTCATTGCTACGGCAAGCTAGGGCCTCTATCCATTTAGACACATAGTCCACGGCAACTAGAATATAAATATAACCGTGGGAAACAGGGAAAGGGCCCATGAAATCAATACCCCAAACATCAAAAATTTCTACTATTAAGATTGGATTTAATGGCATCATATTACGCCAGGATTAAGCCCAAGTTGTTGGCAAACTAATACACGTCTTGCAATGCACTTGGGCATCCTTAAAAAGGGTAGGCCAATAAAATCAACATTGAAGAACTTTAGCGGCTGTTTTCATTCCACTAAAGTGGCCACCACACTCTTTGTCATGGCAGAACGATAGAACTTCATTATATTCCCACTGGGGAATGCAACAACGAATAATCTGATCCGCACAATACTTAAAAAGGTAGGGCTCATCCCAGTAGTATAACTTGACTCTGGCCAAGAACTTCTTACGTTCATTTCTTGACCAATTATAAGGCATAACATCAGCCGCTAAATAATTTACGATGTCCGCATACCATGGTGATGAAAAAATAGCATACAGATGCTCATCAGGAAAAGAGTCCGGTATGGACTCAGAATCACTACTATCGTCATTTGTAAGTCTAGATAAGTGGTCGGCAACTACATTTTCGACCCTCTTTTGTCCTTTATTTCTAATGTGAACTCTTGCGGGGAGAAGAATCCATCGGATTAATCTCGCTTAGCATCCTTCTTTGCAAGAAGGTACCTAAGTGGTGCTGCATGGTCCGTGTAAACTAAAGTTTTAGAACCAACCAAATAAGGACTAAACTTATCTAAAGCATAAATGATGACTAAGAATTCTTTTTTCAGTAGTTGTATAATTCCGTTGAGCGTCGTTTAATGTTTTACTAGCATAATAAATAACCGTGGACTTATTATCTATTTTTCGTCCCCAAGACGGCACCAACCGCATAGTCACTAGCATCACACATGAGTTCAAAAGGTTTAGACCAATCAGAGGTCTGTATAATAGGGCGTGGTTAGATGCTTTTAAGGTTTCAAAAAAGCCTGTTTACAGTTAAAATTAAAATCAAAGATTGCATCCTTCAAAAGCAAGTTAGTTAAAGGCCTAGCTATTTTGAAAAATCTTTAATGAACCGCCTATAAAACCCTGCATGGCCTAGAAAGGCTCTAATCTCACGGAAAGTCCGTGGTTTAGGTAGGGTCGCTATCTTATCTAGTTTGGCTTTATCTACTTCGATGCCATCACTAGATACAATATGACCTAGTACTATGCCCTTTTACCATGAAATGACACTTTTCCCAATTTAAAACGAGGCTCTTTTCTTCACACTGTGTCAAAACCTTAGACAGGTTAGACAAACAATCTGTGAAGGAGTCTCCATAGATAGAAAAATCATCCATGAAAACTTCCATAAAAGCTTCTACCATGTCACTAAATATATGAAGCATACAATCTTTGGAAGGTACCGGGAGAGCATTACAAAGGCCAAAAGGCATTCGTTTATAGGCATATGTTCAGAAGGGACATGTGAAGGTTTTTTTTCTTGGTCATCAATATCAATAATAATCTGAAAATAGCCGAGTAGCCATCCAGAAACAATAAAAGGCATGACCAGCTAGACGTTCTAGCATCCGATCTATAAATGGTAAGGGAAAGTGATCCTTTCGTGTCATAGCATTTAAACGCGTCAGAATCAATACTGATTCTCCATTTCATAGGACCTCGAGTGACAACATAGTCACCCTTCCCGCTACGCACGTACCATGGTAATTCCCGATTTCTTAGGAACTACATGAATGGGACTTACCCATTCGCTATCGGAGATTGGGTATATAATACCCGCGATCGAGTAATCGCGAAGACTTCTTCCCTAACCACCTCTTTCATGGCGGGGTTCAAGTTGTGAGGTTAGCGAGAAGTCTTCGCGTTATCCTCCAAATGGATACGATGAGTGCGGACATTAGGGTCAATGCCCTTAATGTCGCTAAGGACCAACCAATCGCAGACCGATGTTCCCTAATCACCCTTATTAAAGATGTCTCTTCATCTTTAGTTAACGTGAAGAAGATATAATTATTGGGTGACTACCATCCGGATCAAGTTGAATATATTTTAACTCGGGGAAGAGGTTTAAACGGTGTGAATGAGAATGTCCGTTGATGTTTCATAAGTGTCCTTATCTTGCGTAAAGAAAACTTGCTTAGGTAGCAAGTCTTCATACTCAGTATATGGAGCAACCGACGGATCTACAATTGGTGTGGATTCCAGGATGGTGTTGACCTCCTCTAAGTAGGAGTCATTCACAAAATCAGAAGTTCCAAAAGAAAGGAATTTGTACATATTGTTTTCAGGAAACGTGTTGTTAAAATAATCTTGAGCTAAACTCTCGATCATGCTAACCTCCCCATCTATATTTAATCCGGTAATTGTTTCATCATTTTAAAACATTTACCTCGACGGAAAAGATGGCCAAAAGATAAGGACATCTTTCCATCGCGACAATTTATAAGCGCATTGGCAGTTGCCAAGAAGGGGCGTCCTAAGATGATCGGTACAGAGTCATTAGCGACTTCTGTATCGAGGATAACAAAATCAGCAGGATAGTAGAAATCCTGAACCTTAACAAGCACGTTTTCCACTACACCTTTAGGATACTTAATTGACCTGTCCGCTAATTGCAACGTTATTTTTGTAGGTTGCATTTCTGTAGACCTATTTGTTTATACAAGTAATACGGGGAGTAAGTTAACACTTCGCCCCGTGTCTAATAAAGCGGTCGTCGTGTAGGAATCTCCTAAGGTGCATTTGACAGTAGGACGACCAGGGTCCTTGTACTTAACAATTCCATTATTTTCGGATAAAGTTGGGAACTGTTCAGTTAAAAAGGCGTCTTTGGGTATGTTCGTCTTACGCCTAGTAGTGCACAACTCTTTAAGAAACTTAGCGTGGTTAGGAAGCTTTTTAATAGCTTCGAGAAAAGGGAGGTTTATCGTTAGATTCTTGAAAACGTTCCTAATTTCCTCAAAGTTTGTATCCCTAGTTAGCATGGCTAATTTTTGAGGGAACGGTGGTTTCGCTCTATATTTCGCATATGGCTCTACTTGCTGTGTAACCTTGGCTTTCGGTTTCTTTGGTTGTGATTTAACTGGTACCTCTACCGTGGTAGGCTCCTCAGTTTCTATTGCGGTATCTAGTTCGATATCTGGTGTAGGGAGTACTGATGGGGTAACTATAGGCGTAGTTACTTTGTTATCAACCACTCTTCCAGAACGGAGAGTGGTGATGGCATTTAGGTCACCTACGATTGTAGTTTCCGTACTAGAATTACCGTTTACCTCAAAATTTGTGTTCTTTGTTTTTAGGGTTTGGTATCGCTTGACCGGAAACACGCCTTTTGGTTGGGCTTTCTCTTGGGCTAAGCTTGTTGTATGCCCCGATTTATGGATTGTAAGATCTGTTGGTTTGATTGAGTCATTGTTTGGAAAAGTTGTTGGGTAACTGTATAAAAGCGTCGATCACGATCGGTTGTGTAGGTGTAGTAGTCACGTGGTGCGACCGAACTATCTCGTTGATTATTTATGGGTGGGTTGTGATAGTTAGTATTATTAACCGGAACGATACCTCTATTGGTATTATAATTATTATAATTATTCTGACCTTGTGCTTGACCTTGTCGTGGTTGCGCTTGGTTGTTATAATTATTATAATTCCCTTGACCTTGTCCTTGTCTAGGTGGACCTTGGTTATAATTGTTTGCTTGCCTAACGTTTTGATTATTGTACCCTGGAGGCGTTACTTGTTGATTATTTCTCCAACTGAAGTTGGGATGTTGTCTCCAAGGGGCGTTAGGAATAGGATAGTTATTAATAGAGTAAACATTATCTTGCTCTGGTGGTTGTTGTTCATAAGCTAGAGGACAATAATTGTTAGGGTGCTCTGGACTCAAACAGAAATTACATGGGTTGGAGTTTACATTCATGACGGGGATAGGCTTTTGTTGAACAGAAATAGCCTCTACTTTTTTAGTTAGAGATTCGAGTAAATTTTTAAGTTCTGGATCGGTTTTATTCTCAAACATACCGGCGGCCTTGACTGTTGAAGAAGAACTAGCTGAGCGGGGGATATCATCACTCCCCAATTATTATTCCGTTTAGTTTGGTCTTCTAAAAATTTGTAAGCCTCCGAGGCTCCTTTACTTAGGAAACTACCCCCATTCATTATGTCAAGGACTTCTTTATGGTGATGTTGAAGTCCTTTGAAAAAGGCACGAACTAACGTGTCTTTTGCTAGGTTATGGTGTGGACACTCTATAAGGAGATCGGTGAACGCGATTCCATGCCTCGAGAAAATGATTCATGAGGGTTTCGTGGAAAAAAAATGAATCTTGGAAAGCATTTCATCCGTCTTTAGGGGTGGGTAAAATGTTCCATAAACAAATTTGAACAAGTTTAGCCCACGAGTCCATTAATTAGGCTTGGGCAGTTAACCAAAGCCGCCTTATCGGCTAAGGTGAAAGGGAATACCCTTAATTTAATCGTTCCGTACCAACCGTAGGATGGTGGAATGTTGTAAGGACTTGTTCAATCCTTACGCGATAGCCGATAAGGTTTTTCATGGTCTAACCCATGAAAACGGGTAACAAATTAAATATGTTTGGGGATTGAAAATCCCCACCGGTCTGCTAGAACGATGCAAGATTTAGGGCTATCGCCAAAGCTTTGTAGAAGTCGAGAGAGGAGTCTCTCTTTCTTCACCATTATGTCGGGTATGGTGTGTGTGATAGTAGCTAGAGGTGTCGTGGGTGGTGTACTAGATAGACTTGTTTGTTGCCGTGTAATTACGCTTTGTTGTTTTGTTCGACCGGACCTTAATCTCATGCAAGACTAAGTTAAGCTTTAACTAAACATGCAACACTCCAAACAATTCTCGATATACTAGTAGAAAACCTCTAACTAGAAATGCGAGGTATGGAAGAAAGGAATACCGATGGCGTCCTTGCTTCGCTTATGAATAGCGTCTTTGTATGCAGCGTGTTCAGTGTATATAAGAGATTAGAACACTGAAAAACTTGACAACTCGAAGTTCGAATCAAACCGTGGAAATCCTGAAATTTCAGCTAAAAGGCGCCTGCAAAGTCGAGCTCAAGAACTTAGCTGGTCGCTCTCTTTGAAGCTGGCGTATCGTTGTAAACGAGAATTCCAAGATAACTTAGCGGTCGCTTCTCTTTGAAGCGCTGGCCTTCGATTGTATTTTTTCGAATTTTTCCAAAACTGAAAGCGGCAACCACAAGTATGAATCAAACAAGGGTGGGTGGGTTTAATGGGACTTAAAAATAACTACTTCTACAAAGAAAACAATGCTAAAGTGCAACTAAGATGGCAGCCATTTGATAACTATAAAATGAGTAGTCTACCTACTTAAATGAACTATGACTTCACAACGTAAAGTAAACTAGAACTATTCTTTTTACGTGATTATCAAAGCTTCTACTCTCAATGCGAATTGCACTAAATGGAGTAATGAAGTTCGTTCCACTCCTAGTTCCCTAGCATGGATTGTTTTCTAAGTCTAACTAGTAAGCTCTTAAGTCAATGAGAGCTTTACTTAAATATTATACTCACGATACTTAATTAAGATGATTACTAGAAATTAACTACAAATGCTATGGAAATACTATTGTTTGACTCTAGATAAAGGAATTAGAGGGGAATTGAATCCACCTCGAATCCAACTTAATGACCTAGTACAGATTGTGGTATCTCGATTCTTACATTTTCACGGCAAGAATTCCGAGTCTAATCCCTAGTGTTCATGGCATTTCTACCAAGTACTAACTAGCATGTGAGGTCGCCCACCCATTCTCATGGCGAAACACGACCTTCTAGAGTGGAATAGATGCTAAAACGTTTCTATACTAAACAACTAAGTTTTCATCAAGGCTTCATCAACCCCTCTAATGGAGGTTTAGCCTTGAATCATCAATCTAACAATTCCCATTGAATCTAAACTAAACATAATGTAAGAAATTTAGATTTACTTAATTTGAACAATAATGAATCTAACTTAATGGCTGGAATGAAATAGGAACAAGAATTGAAATTAGATCTATCTTTGGAAATGACAAAATTCAAACTTGATAAAAATACTACTTTATTTATCTAATCAATCAAGAACAATGATTCAGAGATTTAATCTAAAACAAGAATTTAAATGGAACTAAAACTTAATTTAATTAATAAAACTAGATCTAGAATTCTATATCTTAATTTATGTCTAACTAGCTACCATTAACAAAGAGCTAAGCTTTTATTTTTATACATCCAGATCCAAAATTCGTGCATGGGCTTGGAGCCATGGTTTGGGCCAGAGAATCAGGCCCAAAACCCAATTCTTTCAGTCCAAAAAGGCCTCTTCAGCTGCAGTTGGCTTCCACAGACTTTTCGTCCACTTCTACTCCTCTGATTGGGTCAAGGCTTGGACCATTGCAAAGCTCTTTCCGAGCCGGTCGTTTTGACATAAGGTAGGCCCAATTCCGAGGTCTGAGTCCAAAGATATGGCATTCGGAAGTTCTGCTGGCTTTTGCTCATTTATCTCGCTAATGTGGCACATTTCTGCACATAATGGACTTTGAAGCCTGAAATGCATAAAAACACGTAATCAGTATTAACTCTTACTTATTATTCACATAATTGGTCTAACAGTATGATTATTAAGGGGTTAAAACTACAGTTTTGGGCTCTTATCAAAATGCAGAGGGAAAAATGGGAAACTTTTGGCATGATGTATCTGTATTACCTTCTACTCATATACCAATTTCCACAAGAAAACAAATAAAACAAGCATATATAATATTAAACATATAATTAAACTTATACTAAACGTCATAACAAAGAAAAATAAAACAATAACTAATTAAAGATAAAACATAGATTATAAACTATCTATACGGACACTAGGGAACTGTCTAGTCAGAATCCGTGCGTGACTTGTCTCGACGTCTAGAAGATCCTCCTCCTTGATGATGTCAGGTCCTAGCGTGTCTATCACTACGCGGGAGCGCATCTCTAATGCTATGTAGTGTTCTAGTGACACTGTGCTAAAATCTTCATTGCTCCTACTGGAAAGATCGTTGCTCCTCTCTAAGGGTCTACTATTCCGCCATGATGACTCCTTGTGTTTGCCTAAGCTGGTGGATGTGCTGATGCAGAGTCCTCTGGCCTCCATGGAGGAAGTGAATTCCATCCATGGGCTGAGTGAACTATCGAGTGGCATCTTCAGTGAAGTAATCCACTTTCTCAGTAGGGCATGCTTGCTCGACGGCTCTGGCTGCAAGTGGAAGCCAAAATTTCTAGATGCAGTGGACGTAGATAGGACATGTGGTAGCATCCTTTACCACCACTAGGGCATCTGTGCCCTCAAACCCCTAGTGTTGTATGATCCTGGGGACCAGCACTGGTAGAGGATTTGTGGACCTCCTAGCTTTACAGAGTTGCTCCCAAACGAAGGTGACGATGCAAAAGCTATTCTTCTGCTCTTGGAGAATCCATAGAATATGGAGCATCACCTTACCAATATCATAAGGCTTGGCTGAGCCTAGCAGGTTGTAAGTTATCCACTGAGATACTGCCAACTAATTCCTTCGCAGCGAACACTAAAAAGCACCGTGAGACTTGGGGTTTTTCACCCCCTCAAGAAAGAGTCTCTGCTATCATCACATCGATGGCCTTGTTATCTGGGGACTATTCTGTCCAAACATAAGCCTTCAGAGGAATCCCCAGAACTTCACTCACCACCTCCTTGGTGAGCTCAAGCGAGCGACCATCCTTGACAACCGTGATGCTGTCTTCCTCCCCTCTAAGCATGTGATTATAAAGTGAAAAAGTAAGAGAGGGAGAATAACTCACACCTTCCAACAAAACCAAAGCTTCCCATCTTCTTCTTTTAACCTCAGCCTTGAAGTGCACTTCAAATAGATTGGAATTAAATATGGGTTCAAAATCTTGCTCCAGCATGATTTTAAGAACTCGGGCCATTTGGAGTATGAATTGATAAAATTGGGGTTTTTAGTTGGAATGGGGTTTGAAAATGGAGCAGGCTGTGAAAAAATTAGGTGGTGGTGTGTATGGGTGAGAGGGCGGTCGCGAGTTAGATGGGGCGGTCGCGGGCTGGCTTAGGCGGCTAGGGTTTGGAAATTTGTGAGGAAGAAGATGAATGTCTGGGCATTTGTGTGGGCTGATAAGCACCCAAAACTGTACTATAAACCTCATAGAGACATAATATTTCGGTTAATTTTGTGTTTAATAATCATGAAATAATCGCATTTTCGTGTTTTTGCAGGTTGGAGCAACTAACGTACAAATAATGATAAAGGCAGCATTTAAACACGGAATAGGGAGTGTACATAAGCTTTCCAATTAAGCCCATCTGAAGCCCAACAAATTCACACAGAAGCATCAAACTTCCGAAGCTCCTACCTCTTGAACCAGGACTCCGAATGCGACAAGTGAGCTGCTCAGACGATCAGTGCGATGAACTCTACGCATAGGAGGGAAGTTGTGAAATTGCCAAAAGACCGGACCACCACTAGACTACACGTGGACCCACTATATAGGCCCACAAGATTTGATGAGTCATCATACAAGTCAAGGCAAAAGTGCAAATAATTGGTGCAAAAGTGACACCTTGCATGTAGTTAATAAAGTTAGATGAGATTAGGTGTTAATAGTGGAAAAAAGATATGTGTCATTTTGTTGTGGATTGTATGGGTAAGAAGGAAGTAAATGTGGTTTGGTGTTTCACGTGGGAGGAAATGAGATTTCTCTCAAATGGAGAAGAAAACAAAACAAGGGGGATGCACTACATTGATTGCCTTGACTCTTGTTCCATTTAAATTCAAGGCTTTATCTTTTGGAGGGGAGTTTTTAGTTTTTTTTAGAAAAAGCTTGAAACATTGTTAATGGTGGAAACACTTTCTAGTTTCTAATAAAATTTCCTTTTTTTTACTTAGGTAATCAGTTTGTTTTACATTCTTTCCTTTCTTTCTATCTCTTGTTACTTTCTATCTTGTAACTTGAAATCAATCCAAGGATCATGAGCTGAAATCCTCCAAGGTGGAGGATTAATGAAGCTCATGAGAGGATTCATTAAAACTTCTTAGAAATAGGATTCACTACCTGGACTTAAAGGCACATATAACACACTATCCCAAAATGGTAGTGTCCAGCCAAACTTGACCTGGAAATTTAAAAGGACTCACGTGCGCCTCCCTTTGTACGCCTGGGCTAGCCGCGCGCGCGAGTTATCTCTAATATCTTATTTTCATAGTTAACAGGATTATGTTGTATGAGTCCAGGAGTTGAGATGGGATTTCAGAGATGAAACCCTAGTTCAACTTCTTATGCTAGGGAAATGGATTTAGAGATGAGTCCATTTCACTAGGGATCGACGACTAAGCTAGTTCGGGTTTGATAAGGAACCCTAAACAGCTTAGAGAAGGTAGTTATTCGACTTTAAGAGAAGTTTATAAGACCTCGCATGAGTGGAATGATCTTTCACCTTTTCTTTCTCTTTGAATATCTTAGGAAAATCTTAGATTTTTATCGTTATTTGTTGTATTTTGCATGTTTAAGCATCCGTTAGGATTTAAATAACAAAACTAAACATAGCTAGTAATCCAAATAAATCTACTCACAAGTTTCCCTACTTAGAGTATAAGAAAGATGTAAGTGGTCCTAGAATTTAGGTTGGTTCAAATCCCTACTCAACTAAACACAAGAAGTCGTGAGTAACGACTTGAGTCTACTCTGAATGAAATAAAGATTTCGTATCTTTATACTGAAAAGTGATAGATATCAAATGGCACTGCTGCCATTCTAAAAACCCACGGACCTGTGCTTTCAAACTGGAATTGCTCCATGGGGAAACCCTCCACTCTCATTCTTTCATTTATTTCTTTTTCTTATGTTTTCTTCGTCTTTTTTTGAAATCTCCAGCATTTTGCTACTGATCCGCATGCTGCTTTTGGTTGCACTTACAGGTTCCAAATGCTAGGACTTGATAGCTAGGCTACAACAAACACTAAGCTTACTGTGAGAAAATTTGACTTGCTGTGCGCGTTTCTTTTCTTTGGCGGACTTGCAGGGTGCTAACAGGTTTCAAAAAATTTAATAGACTATTCACATGTATGCAGTTATGTCATAGCATGGACTATTTTTTGCGTATTAGGTTAGAAATATGCATAAATCATGTGAATACGCCTGTAAATATCTATATACGATTAAGTGACTATGAATTGCATATCAATGTATATGTACATGTCCATGGTAATTGTTTTTGCATGGTTATATATATATATATATATATATATATATATATATATATATATATATATATATATATATATATATATATATATATATATATATATGTTTAGCATATATATAAATATGGAGGGAATATAATTACATGTTAGCATATTTAACTTTTGAGTTATACATAGTAATTAGAGTGTGTTTTGGTATTTTGGCCATAACTTTGGCTACGGTTCTCTGAATCACACGTGTGAGCTCAATTCAGAAAGCTCTCGATGGCGCGCATGCTGTCTCGGTGGAGGTCATTTTCGAGGTCAAAATCAACTATTTTCCCCTCCAAAATCATCATTTTAGAAAATTGTCTTGTTTAATAAGTCGATTTTGTCATGAAAGAAGAGAACATTCCAACAAAGGTTAAAATCTGAGTTGGGTAAGTTGTTTCTAAACCCTACGGGGTGAAGTTGCTCTCTATATGACACTCGCAATCTCAATGAGTATTGACGAAATCGAACTATTATGCAATACAAGAGTCGTCTTTTAGTTTACAAGAAATTGGGCCTAACACCCAATTTTGGAGAAAATGAAGTCTAGAGGACACAGTTTTTGGTGAGTAACTCACAAGGACAAATTCTAACAATTAGTAACTCATGGACCCACGATTTCAAATTTAGTAACCCTCAAGGACAAAATAAGTTGGCCCGGCCATTTTATTTTTTTTAAATGCCAGTTATACCATTTCGTAAAAATAACCCTCAAGGACAAATAGCCCGGATTTAAAATAAATATTTTTCAATTTTACCCTTTCTATCATTTTACTATGAACAATGAGTGTTCATACCTTCTGCTAGTGTATGAACAATGATTGTTCATATCCAAATAGGTGAATGTACCTTATACAATATATTGATGTATGTTCTTACCAAAAGGACTATGAACATTCAATGTTCATACCCAATCAATGTTCATACCCAAAGGACCAAGGACTATGAACATCAAATGTTCATACCCACTATGAACATTGAGTGTTCATACCCAAACATTGAATGTTCACTATGAACATCGAATGTTCATACCTAAAAGACTATGAACATTGAATGTTCATACCCAATCAATATTCATACCCAATGACTGTGAACATTCAATGTTCATGTATGAACATTCAATGTTCATACTAAATACACCAGGTCGTTTCGTCTGGGCCGGGCCGTTAATTATTTCACGTCAAGGTTATATTTGACATTTCATCTACCCGATCCATTTTTTATTTCGCGTCAAGGGTATACTTGACCTTTCATCTACCCGGTCCTTGAGAGTTACAAAAATAAAAAGGTGTCCTTGAGAGTTACTTTTTCGGCATTTTTGTCCTTGAGAGTTACTCCCTGTTTAGTTTACGTCTTTGCCTAGTCGTATATATCTATGTACGTATAGTATCTTCGCATGCTACTGTAACTAGATACATATGAGTGATTACAATTTGCATGTTACTGTAGATTTACGTATCCGTAATATATATCTACCTATTTGCCTATATATACGTATTACTGATGTGTATTTGCCTGTAGATATCAAAGTAATTATTGATGATACAACCTTGCCTATTCATATTACTATACGCATGAGTAGAGTATCTTCACATGCTACTATATCTAGTAATGTATGAGTAGGTTGTATTTGCCTGATTATACTTTCTCTCTTGCATAAATTTTAATTTAAAAAAAAATAAAAAATAAAAAAAGTAAGACCTTGCATAAATTTTAATTCCATAAATCTTAATCATATTCCAACGATGTCTAGGAAACTTGAAAGATTGAGGTTACCTAATTAGAACCGTGCTTGCATGGAAAGCCTCCCTCATATCTCTCTCGTGACCTGGTTGTTGGTGCATGCACACGTATTCCTCGCTTCACTGCTACGTTGGCAGCAGCTTAGGCCTACGTTGCTCAACTCTAATGCTTGAAGATAATCATAAAATTTAGGTAATAATTAGTTCCTTCTTTCAATTAGATCTAATTTTATGCTTGCATGAGATTAAGGTCTGGTTCTACTAAAGAATTTGAACATACTTATCGTAGGAGAAAATACGATAAGCATTTGCGTACCCCACCGCCACAAAGTTCTTCATCTATTAATCCAAATCAAACAGATTCATTGTCACCATTCCCATCATTCATTATGGCTGACGAAAATCCACCAGCTGAGAAGCCACTTTCGGACTTCTATACAGCATTACAGGAAGGACCTTCTTCCTGCATCAAACTCGAGGACATTGTCGGTGATTTTCGAATTCCGCCAAACATTTTTAGTTTGTTACCTGTGTATCATGGTTTGAATCATGAAAAACCGTACAATCATCTTCGTAGGCCTCAACAAGTGGCCACAACATTTCACCATCCAACCGTCTCTAAGGAACAACTCTTGTTGTGGTTGTTTCCATTCACTTTAGCGGAGAAAGCATCAATTTGGCTAGCAGGACAACAGCCACAATCCATAGACACATGGAATAAACTTGTTCAAGCTTTCATGCTTCAATTTTACACTCAGAAGAAAACTACAGAAATGCTGCAGAAAATTCAATTCTTTCGTCAAAATCCTCATAAATCCTTTACGGAAGCATGGAGTTGATTTACTGATCTTCTTTTAGAATGTCCTCATCACCAACTAGACAAAGCTGTCCTTGTTCGTTCATTCTTTAATGGACATTCTGATCATCAGAAAGAATCTCTTGATATAATGAACGGCGGTTCCTTCATGGACAAAGGAGCTACTGAAGCATATACTTTTCTTGAAAAACAAGAAAAACGAGGTACACATTGGGGTAACTCTGATTCTTCTAGGTCATCTAAGGATACTGTTCCAAAAGCTACATCTATTTTTGAGGTAAAAAATGATCCTGAATTAAAAAATCTGATAGAATCCCTCACTAAAAAAGTAGATGCTCTTACACTTCAAGTAAACGATCAACTCCCACAACAGGTCATGAACGTTAACACCTCCCCATGTGTTCTTTGTCTTAGTCCTAACCATCCTGATGTGTATTGTCCCTTGTTATATGCTTCCCCTACTCAACCATCGGAGGAGGCATGTGCATTCAACATTCCTAATGCACCTTGGAGACAGCATCCGAATTTCACTTGGCTCCAAAATAACCAACAGATGGGGGCTCCTCCAGGTTTTGCAAATCCACATGTTCGATAACCCAACAACTTTATTCCATAGCGCCAAGGAAAAAATCAGCAATACCAACAAAGTCAAAATCAGTTTCAAAGTAATTCTAATGATAACTATCAAAACAACCGCAGCCTTGTTCCAGCCAATCCAAATTCTGGCTATAATCAACAACTTCTCAGCAATAATCGTGAACTAGTCGCTGTTGTACAACCTATGCCTCTCGCTATTAATAGGACAAGCGAGACTTTGTTCGCTTACATGAACCAACAATCCCAAATCCTAACGTCTATCCAACAATCACTTCAACAATTAGCGCAAGAAAATAGTCAGAAAGGTGTCTTTCCTGGCCAAGTAGTTCCAAATCCTAAGCCACCAAACACTGCCTGTGAAGTTACCAATGCACCTAATACAAATGCTCCAAACCAAGGTGAGGTGAATGCCATAACTACTCTTCGTTCTGGCAAAACCGTTGACAATCAAATCCGTATGCCAGATGATCAAACAAACGTAACCAAAGGTTCCAGCGAATCAGCTCCCGATAATGAACCTATAGTGGGAACACAGAGTTCATCAAAGTCACTAATTTATAAATTGGGAAACGAGCGAACGGATCATTATGACAAATACCGCCCTAAGGCACCGTTTCCTGCCCGTTTGGCAAAGAATAAACCTAGCGAAAATTTTGATGAAATTTGAGAAACTTTTAAGAATTTAACAATAAACTTACCTTTTCTCGATGCCCTAAAACAATTGCCAAAACATGCTAAATTTCTAAAAGATATGTGCACCACAAAAAGGAGAACAAATGTTCCTCAACAAGCATTCCTTACCGAACAGTTTCCGTCAATCACCGAATACAATGGTATAGTCAAATACAAGGACCCTGGTAGACCAACAGTTCCATACATATTAGGTGACAAATATACGGCCACTGTGCTACTAGACCTAGGAGCTAGTGTGAACTTACTTCCTTATTACTTATTCAAACAACTAGGTCTATATGAGCTTAAACTTACCACGATGACTCTATAGTTAGCGGATCGTTCCATTAAGTATCCAAAAGGCATTGTGGAAAATGTCCTTGTAAAAGTCCAAGATTTTTTCTATCTCGTCGATTTTGTCATTTTGGATACAGAAGTGACATGTGACTTCATTCCCATAATATTAGGGCTTTATTTCCTAGCAACTGCTAATGCTCTCATAAACTGTAGGGATGGTTCTATGACCATGTCCTTCGGAAATCTTTCGATCAAGGTTAACGTGTTCAAGTTGATAAAACAAATTCCATAGAATGAAAATGATGGTGAAGTTAACTTGGTTGATGCCCTTGTACAAGAATGTTTCACAAACTCTTTTCCTGACGATGAAGTACACCAATTTCTTTCATTTGGTGATTCTGAATTTGATGTTGATGCTTATTCACAGGATGTAAACGAATTATTAGAGTCACTACCACTATTTGACCCTACGACCATCCTTTCAACCGACTTGGATGAGCATCAGTCTGTTTTTTCTATGGAAGACGATTTTCCTCAAGAATCTGTAATACCCACTCCTCCCATCCCTGACTTAAAGCCTATTCCTTCGGAATTAAAATACGTACATCTTGAACCAGATGGTAGTCACCCAATTATCATATCATCACAATTGACTGCCGATCAGGAATCACGTTTAATTAATGTCATTCAAGAACACCGTTCGGCTATTGGATGGTCTCTCGATGACATTAAAGGCATTGACCCTAATGTGTGCACCCATTGCATACATCTTGAAGAAAATGCCAAGGCCACGCGTGAGCATAGCGTCGTCTTAATCCCACCATAAAGGAGGTGGTATGGGAAGAAATTTTAAGGTTACTCGATGCCGGTATTATTTACCCTATCTCGGATAGTGTTTGGGTGAGTCCAGTGCACGTTGTTCCCAAGAAGTCTGGCATTACAGTTGTGTAAAATGATAAAGATGAATGCATCTCCGCTCATATTCCAGTGAGGTGGCGAATATGCATTGACTATCGCAAACTTAATGCGGTCACTCGTAAAGATCATTTCCCACTTCCCTTCATTGATCAGATGCTTGAACGGTTAGCGGGTCATGCATTTTACTATTTTCTTGATGGTTATTCAGGATATTTTCAAATAATCATAGATCCTACTGATCAAGAAAAAACAACGTTCACCTGTCCTTTTAGTATATTTGCATATAAACGAATGCCATTTAGCCTTTGCAATGCACCTGGGGGTACATTCCAACGCTGTATGCTTCATATTTTCAGTAATATGGTTGAACGCTTTATGGAAGTGTTCATGGACGATTTCTCAATATATAGTAATTCTTTCGATAGCTGTCTATCAAATCTTGAAAAGGTTTTAGTACGTTGTGAAGAGAAAAATCTTGTTCTTAATTGGGAAAAATGTCATTTTATGGTTACAAAAGGAATAGTTCTAGGCCATATCATTTCAAATGATGGAATCGAAGTCGATAAAGCTAAGATTGAAAAAATTGCTTCCCTTCCTTTACCAAAATTAGTTTGTGACATACGTGCATTTTTAGGACATGCAGGATTCTATAGGAGATTTATTCAAGATTTCTCAAAGGTTGCTCGACCTTTAACAAATCTCCCACTTAAAGATGTCATATTTGACTTCACTTTCAATTGCAAACAAGTCTTTGAGACTTTAAAATTTGCCCTAGCTACAACTCCTATAATTCAACCACCTGATTGGTCTAAATCTTTTGAATTAATGTGTGATGCAAGTGACTACGCTATTGGAGCTGTCCTAGGGCAACGCCGAGAGAACAAGCCAATTGTCATTTACTACGCGAGTAAAACCCTTAATGAAGCTCAACGTAACTATACCACCACTGAGAAAGAGTTTCTCGCCATTGTATATGCCTTGGATAAGTTTCGTCTGTACCTAGTGGGTTCTTCCACAATTGTCTACACCGACCATGCGGCGCTTCGTTACCTATTAGCGAAAAAAGATGCAAAACAGAGGTTGATCCGCTGGATTCTCCTCTTGCAAGAATTTACTCTAGAAATTAAAGATAAAAAAGGTTGCAAAAATGTGGTTGCAGACCATTTATCACGACTCGTCAATGAGGTTGATAATGATACAGACCCCATTTGTGATTCCTTTCCTGATGAACACTTGTATTCTGTCTTTTCGTCTCCTTGGTACGTTGATATAGTAAATTACCTAGTTACCAAGGAAGTTCCTTCATCTTGGTCTCGTAATGACCGAAAAAAGTTCTTATCCACTGTGAAATTTTATTTCTGGGATGATCCCTACCTCTTCAAGTATTGTTCCGACCAACTAATCCTCCGTTGCATTCCCGACTGGGAACACAATGACGTGTTATCCTTCTGTCATGAACAATCTTGTGGTGGTCATTTCAATGGTAAGAAAACAGCGGCCAAGGTTCTACAATGTGCATTTTATTGGCCAACACTATTTCGAGATGCACATGAGCACTGCAAAATATGCAACCACTGCCAGCAACTAGGACGCATTACTCAACGCAATATGATGCCCTTAAATCCCATTTTAATTGTGGAAATCTTTGACGTATGGGGCATCGACTTCATGGGTCCCTTTCCAAATTCTCATGGTTTCTATACATATTGGTAGTTGTTAACTACGTGTCAAAATGGATTGAGGCGATGGCCTGTCGTACTAATGATCATAAAATTGTCGTTTTGTTCGTAAAGGAAAATATTTTTTCTCGATTTGGTGTTCCCAAAGCTATCATTAGTGATGGGGGAAAATATTTTTGTAATAAATTTTTTGAATTGATAGTAAAGAAATATGGAGTCACTCACAAGGTGGCAACTCCGTATCATCCTCAGACCAATGGCCAAGTCAAAGTCTCTAATAGAGAGATTAAATCCATTTTAGAAAAAACAGTTAATCCATCTAGAAAAGACTGGTCTCTCAGATTATCTGATACCTTGTGGGCATATAGAACAGCTTTTAAGACACCTATAGGCATGTCCCCTTACTGTCTCGTTTTTGGTAAACCTTGTCATCTACCGATTGAACTTGAGCATCGTGCTCTATGGGCCATTAAAAGCCTAAATTATAATACCAAGGTGGCAGGCACGAAATGAAAATTGTAGTTAAATGAGCTTGAGGAAATTCGGAATGATGCATATGATCTCTCGAAATCTTATAGAGCCAACATAAAAAGAGTGCATGACAAGCACATATTAAGAAAAGATTTCAAAATTGGTCAAAAAGTTTTGTTGTACAACTCGAGATTATACATTTTTCTAGGAAAATTAAAAACTAGATGGTCTGGTCCTTTCATTGTCTCTGCTGTCACCCCTTTTGGGGCTATCTCTTTGAAAAACTTAAATGATGACAGCGAATTTCAAGTAAATGGCCAACGCCCTAAACATTATCATGAGTTGGGCTCTCCAGATGTCGAAAAGACTCTTCTCAAAGATCCAATCTACAGAGACTAAAGATTCACTGGGGTACTTCCTTCCATGTGTGTATGATAGGGGAAGTACGCCATTAGGGTAGCCGGGCCCTCTTCTATTTTCTTCTCTCAAATCTTCTAGAGTGTGTGGTTGTAAGCGCCGGAACCTTAGTCCACAAAAACTCTACTTCAGAACTTAGTATAAATGTCTTCTAATAATCGAGCAAACGTGCCTTCTGGAAAACAATGGGTACCAAAAATTTCAACTCCTTCCTTCTCCTCCCTTTTCTATTCTCTTCCTCGCGAACTCCAACTCATCATTTGGTGTAAATCTCACCCATCTCGAATAGGTAATGGTCGTAGTACTTTTGCTCGAAAGCGACGTGCACGAAGGATGGGGTGGTGTATGAATTGTCAAACACCTTTCTGTCCAGATCTTGAACTATTATCCGATATGAGCCGGTATAAGGTATATTATTGTATGACACCGCAGCAGCAGGATAAACTTCGTTGTCGCCCCGTTGTTCCCACAGGTTGGGATTCATCTTGAGGATCTGACGTTAAAAGACTCACATTCGTCTTGAGGATCTGACGTTAAAAGACTGAACATGTATATACTCGTTTTTTTTTTATCTTTCCCTTAGCACTACGCATGGTGCCCAAAGAGAGTCGTGATATGCAACATCGGACATTTCCTAGTTCGTACATGCAATGGATTCCACCAGGCCAACCCGAGCAGTTTTTTATGTGACTGTATTTCGGGGTTGTTTGAGGCTATACCATATGTACTAAGGGTAATATTATTATTAGACCATTACACATTGGTCAGGGATGGTGAATCACGAACCCTAGGCCCCCAAAACATAAAGGTTAAGCCACGGTATTGGATTGGGTTAAGCCTGAGCCAACATGAAAGTTTCTCGATTTAAAATTTGTTTGTGGTGTTTTTTTTTTCTGGACTGCCAGTGTTGTTGACACGTTCCTCTCGACTTGTACATTTGTATATAAATCTTGTAAATAAATAAAAACTTCTTAAAAAAAAAAGCGGGGGGGGGGGGGGTTGCGTTATATTTTTACAAGATTCAACCCCCCCAAATAAAAATAAAAAGGTTTGAATGTGTCTTTGTCATATTCCATTGGATGACATTTTTAATGCCGATCGTTTTGACATCTCATTCGTTCAATTCATAACATAAAGGGAATTTCCGGAATTCATTTGGGCTTGGGACAAAAATTAGAACCCGACCCAAATCACGTGTACGGTCAAATACCCAACGATCAGATTTTCCATTATAAAATCCAACTCTCCTCATCCACTTTCACTCATCCCATTCTCTCACTCTCCACAGTTGAATCTTCACATATTATCTTTTCATTAAACAATGAATCCGATCGAGCGATTGGAACAGGAGCAACGCGATTGGGCTGTCACAGTATTCGTGATAACAGTGTTTATCATTGCTCTATTGTCGCTCATACATAACATGCTCCAAAATATCTAGATCTATGTAACAGACATCTCTCTTTCCCTTTGTCACTTTGTATATTACTATGGTGTGTTAAATAATTCTCCACCATTTGTACGGGTTACGTATTAAATGGAGAAGTACCCTATTTAATAATTGTGTATATTAGATGTATTTTTACCTTATCATAAACATAAAATAGTTATCAAAACAATAACAAATAAGCAAAATCAATAACGCACCAAAATAAATCAATCTCAACTTATTGTTTTCGAAATAGATCGTGCACGCTACACGGTACGCCTAACACTTGTCATACACGCAGCTCTATTATTCTATCCATCTTCTATTATTGAGGTATGATCATCAATTCTGAAATTATGTGTAGGTCTAACTGCCCTGTGAAACTTTCCTCCGTATTTTCTAACATTGAAACATCTCATTAATTGTTTTTGGGATTCTGACATGAAAAGACTTACTATGGATACCCATTGTTGTTGTTCCTAAAAGTATGTGTCACAACAACACATGAGTCACTTGTGTTTTCACATATTAATTCCAGATTTACCTACACTTGGAATCCTGATTGGTACAGACTCATGGATTGGCTATAAATCTATTCTTTTCGGCCATTCTCATTTCAAGCATTCTTCACTATCCTTCCCTCAGTAATACTTCCAAATGAATCACCCAAGAAAAATAAAGCCTGAGAAAGACTACCTGAAATTTTTATGATGGCCGGTTTTCTCCTTATTTTGACACAGAAATTGTACGTCGAGGATGGATGCCTCTTCTATATCATTCAGCAGCTAGTTAATCCCGAGAATTGGTTTTGATGTTCTACCAATTTAGCGGACCTGAAAATGGAAAATTCTACTTCAATGCCTATGGACAACGATTTGAATTGACTAGGGAAATTATCTCCGGCATACTTCAAATTCCAATGAATACCCAGGAGTTCCTTTTTCCAGAGTTGTCATAGCCCGAATTTCTAAACAATAACAAAGTGAATATTTGAAATATAAATATCTCAAACATCACTATGTTCACTTGTTTAAAAACCCAGACTATGACGGGGTGGATACAACACATACAAAACCCTAACAGCCATATCATAAAAGAATCAACTTAAACTGCACAATCCCCATAATGTTTCCACCATCACTTTATTAAACTATCTTCCATCCAAATAAAACATCAAACAAACTCTCTGAATAAAAATCCTCACTACCATGTTCTCATGTCATGCTAAAAGTAAACTACATTATTATATCCTTCTAATAAGAATCAGACCTAATAAAAGAACTAACGGACTGCTCCAGGCAAGAATCCAAATCACACGCCGCGGTTCCACTGCCTTCTACCTATGTTCCCAAGAACATGCCCACGTTGCCAAAACAAAGCAAACATGGGTCAACAAAATGGAATTAGCTGGTATGAGTAGACTAACCACATATAAACATTTCCAATCTTTACTTATCCAACTAACACCTTAAATATATCATAATATACTCATTCTCATCTTGGAAGACAGGTAGTTCCGTCATTTCAACCGGCATAGTTTCTTCCCAAGCAAGACTCCCATCTTATTAACTCGTTATAATAACTTGTTTTAATAACTAAGTAATTGAATTAAAACTTACCGATATCCACTGCTATATAAGGGTAGGACCGCGTCCCTGCACAAAATATTATTAAGTCCTGCCCTCCTACAAAAGAAAGTTAGAAATCTTATATAACATATGTAGATATCCTATAAGTATTCAAATATAAGCCCAAACACACTCGCATAATCAAATCAATTTCTCTTATCAATTAATCAATTACTTTTCTTATACACCCACCCTTTAGTACCTACTCCACACATTTGCCAAATCACACATTTCTGTGTGCCTCTCTCCCACCGAATACCACAATATCATAGCCATCTCTTGGCTTTCATACACATATTTCACAGCCTCTTCGGGCACAAAAACTTAGGTCATTCATGGTACATTCAATGAATACCTTAGGTCATTCCTGCCACATTCAAGGAATACCTATCATATCACTAACGGGCCATTCATGGCACATTCAATGAATGCCCTGGGTCATTCCCGCCACATTCAAGGAATACCCAACCCTACATTCCTGTACACTTAAGGAATACAACTAACCAGCAAGGCAAATACCTTAGTTCCTCTCTAGGGTAGTCCAAACAATCTGGTCATTCATGGCACATTCAATGAATACCCATTTATAACGCTAACGGGCCATTTATGGCACATTCAATAAATGCCCACCTAACATATGACATCATCAGTCATAAAACTCATTTCCAAAACTTGAGGCGTGGAGAGTTCTAAAAGGGTGCAATAAATTTGTTTACATATTATTGAACTTTATTGTATATATTATTTCAAAGAACGAAGGAGTATCTTGTTTCTTGTATTTTTGGTTTACGCGTTATTAATTATATGGATGTCTAAGTGTCATAGCATTATGTATCATAAAAGACAGACATATCACAGAGTAGTAAATACACGTACGCAAGTATATTTAGAAAGGTCTTAGCCTAAAGTCAAGCATGCTAATAATCCTAGACCTATCCTAATAGACCGAATCATAATCCGAGGTAAAAGTCAAATTTGGGTCAATTGGTCAAAGTCAACCCTGGTCAACAGTCAAAGTCAACTTTCCAATGGTCAACAGCAGTCAACCAGACCTAAACTCCTCTAACCCAAAAGCCTAGAGACTAATTAAGGCCCAAAGTCTAAACTTAAGTTCAAAAATGAAAATCTAAAGTTTAAAACATCTAAGCCCACATGCCATATTCCGGCCCAAGCCCAAGCCCAGCTAAAAAGAAAATAACAACGTGTTTTCTTCTCCTTCTTCCTCCTCCCTTCACCAGCGCCTCCACCACCTATGCAGCCACCACCGGCCATCTATATCCAATATGAACCCAGCGGTTTGGTTCCTAGAGAAAAACCCCATGTACCTATACCAACAATTCGTGATTCCCTTATACTGTGAAAAATCGCTTTTTACACCATTAACACTCTGTAAAGCTTCAATCGTCCCCTCTCCAACACCCAATCAACCACCAACAATCCACCTCAACCCAACAACAATCTCATAACCAAATTCAAACAAAAACAATAATTCAAACCACACCAAAACTCAGGACGCCATTACTGCTCTGCAAAATCTTCGACAGCCCCATCTCACGACACCAACAACCATCAACCGCCGTTAATACAATCAATAAGACGCATAGATACTTATCTAGTTCCACCAAGACATTTACAATAATCATAACCAATTTATGTATTCGTTTTATTTCAAAGGATTGGGCAGATTTTCTGTCGACAATATCGAACCAATGATAACAGGAGTTAAACCACATAATTTTAAATGTAAAATTTATCATGTGAACACAATAGGTATTCTCCAATTCCTCGGCATAGATACAGAGTGAGTAAACACAGAAACTTAACATGAGTAGTAAAGCAGAAAACTAATAGCAGTATAACTTTGTTGGTAAACCCAAAACATGATGTAAGAATAAGAAATTTTCATGTTTAAAAGAATTGAGGTATTCTCTACTCACTTGTAGCGCGCTCCGACTATCAGCTAGCTAACAGAAAAACTTCCTTTTCTGCTGTCAGTAAAACCACCTTTTTTTCTTTCCTTTCTATAAAACTCTCGCTGTGTTTTTTTTTTCCAAAAACTTTACGTGAGAATACTCCTTTTTTTATGTTTTTAAAACCTCCCCAAAAAACAAGGGTTGAAACTTATCTACTTACTTACGGGACTTTTATCCCTAAGCTGATAGTTATCATATATTTTACTTTATCTATTATCATTATTATTATTATTATTATTATTATACTAGGAAAACAAAATAAAAAGACGGGTGTTATAAGAGTCATCATTTGATTCTGTCAAAACTTTACTACGAGCTACCGTATCTCATGGCGAAGTCGAAAATAGACATCACGTTGTTCTTTAACGCTCTTTAAAATAGAATCAACGAGTTGTGCTCCACTGGTTGGGACACAATGTGGTAGGTACATCACACCAATCAGAAGTCACAAAGCCTCAACTTCACCTACTTTGGATTTTGAAGAATCAAAGGGATGATTTTTGTCTAATCCAGCACCTCTGGAACGCGATCACCAGGAAAACAAGAAGGTTAGCACCTCTACCTACTTTAGTCACGCAAATTATGATGCGTTGGGGTTATCCAGTAATTTCTCCAAAGATACCCCTTCAAAGAGCAAATATTAGTGTACTCCACACAGACTACTCCATTGGTTTTTGGACTCCTGATACTCTAACAGATGAACAGAACGACCCAAGCTCAAACTCTAAACATTTCTTTGATGAACATGCCATGCTAAACATTTTTAATCCCATGGAAGGCATTCAATTTCTTCATCAAGGCATGCGGGAACTACACGCTCGTCAGGAAATAATCATTAAAACTCTTAAGGATTTCCAAGAACGTCAAGCAATGCATGATGTTGAACAGGAGGAAATCTTGGAAAATCATTCTCAGTCCTTGCAAAATCCGCTCTCCTAATGAAGAATCAAACTACACTCTCGCGCGGCCAAGGGGGACGGATGCGATGCACCCCAACAAATTGAACAACTAAAGCGATTGTGGTGCATGATTTGTGTCTCGAATCATCATAATAATCCATGATTTTCTTATTAAATAAAAATAGAATAATAATACTAAGTCAATAAATAAATAATCGAATATGTTATTACGTTTTTCGTCGTATTATGAATTTTGTTGTTATCTTTGTGTCTTCTGTTGTAAGAATTGCCTACTAGAATTGTCATGATTCACGTTGTGACAAGACCAATTTTAACATGTGATTTTCAATGTCATTACAGGAGGGTCTATTTTCTTCCATACTCATTCATCCATCCAGTTTGCCTTTATCCTTACCCATTTCTTTACTTCATCCAACATGGCATCTTCATCAAACATGACACCTCCAAAACTCATTTCTGAGCAATCCTTTCAGTCTATGATGGATTCCAATACTTATGGTCATCTCTTCCATGACTACATCACAAACATTGGGTGGTCTTCCCTAGTTCTTCTACTTGACCAAACTTATTCTCCAAGTTTGGCTGCATACTTTTATGCTAATATGGAAGACACACCAGCATTCAACCATGCACATGGCTTCTATTTAGACGGTTTCACAATCCTAGTTGGTGACACACGACATATTTTTTCAGAACAACAGCTTGCCTTAACTTTGGATCTTCCATATCACGAACTAACCGCATCATGGCATTACATCTATCACAATTCTTACCATTCCTTTCATTGGCATGTTTTTCGCGAAACTTACGATGATGGTCTTGGGATTACACGAGAAGGAGATGGTCATGTTCCATGGCGCGACATCACCATTCCCTTAGGAAGCATGACCATGAACATGGGGACTGCGATGCTGTTTATACTCCTGAGCATCATGGGAGATTGGCACTTTTCCACTGCCAATGAGGCTGCCTGCGTAATATTCAATGCACTGGCTCAAGGTCATACATTATTTAATATCTTAGGTTGTGTTATCTCCAATCTGAAATGAGCTTGCACTTTTCAAGATTAGTATATACTTTTACCTGTAACCGCTTACTGAATCATGAAGACACATTTCCCACAGTTTTTAGCTACTTTTCATGACTGGGTTAAGGTAGATTCTATGTGCCCAACAAACAAAATCATTCGTTCATTAAGGTTTAGGCAATGGAAACGTCTCGCTCAGTACCTGAGGCATGTTCGTTGTTACCCAAAGGATGAAAAAATGACGACACATTTAAACAAATCCGAAGACAAAGAATGGGCAAAAATTTGGCAGACTATTATCTTTTGGCGCGATGCTAAGGAAATACATTTCATTATAGAGGACGCCATACCAACACATCCTGCTGGATGGTAAATTTGAGCATGCCATTGTATATATATCTAACTGTAAATAGTTATATTTCGTGTGCTATTGTCTTTCTTTGTTTCTTTTTGTATAATATATTATGTTCTCCAACCTTTCTGTTCCAGCAATCCAGCCCTAATTTTGCTCACAGTTCTCAGGTAATTTCTTTATTTATCTATTGATACTTCGGGGACTAAGCATCATTCTGTTTGGGGGTGCTTTAAACCTGTAGCAAAAATTAGGCAAATTGTAGCATGTATATAGTTTTTATTTTCTTGTTAATAATTGTACTTAGTGACAAAGTCTTGTTTCCTTTTCAATGATGAAATTATCTAGAAGTCTCACATTTGCATTCGAATTAGGATTCGTTTTTAAGAAACTTAAGATAATACATACGCAATAGTTTTTACATCTTTTCATGAGAATTCATGCACTGAGTATCATTAATTGTACATAGCAGTAAGTTTCTGGAACCCATAGTTAGTCTACTTAAACTATCAATCCTGTGAGAATCTAACCAAAAGCCTTGATATGAGTGATTTGTGAGAAATGACACAGAGGAGTAGTTTTTCGAATAGAGAAAATCACGCGTCTACTTACTTGATCACCACCCGAACCCTAGGCGAGAATTTAGGCCTTCTTTGGATCGACATAGCTAAAAATTCTTACCTATTATAAATTTTACCGCTAGTCACTCCACTGAACCTTTCATCAAACCTTTCACTTTCACCAAAAATTCCTTACCCATCTATTAACCCTAAATAGAAGAACCTACTTAAGTGATGAGTATGAGAAATAGGATGAAATGTAGAAAGGTAAAGAGAAAGACTTGATCCAAATAAAAGTTAGTTACTTGCTTTAGGAAAGGAAAATAGAATTATGTTTCTTAAGCTTCTTGTTTCAAAAAAAAAAATTATATAGAGTGTGAAATAAGTACAAGGCTTAAGAGCAAAGTAGGAAAACTCAGGTAGAAGCAAGAACAGAAAACAAGGATTTCTCGAGTGTAAATATCTTGAAGACCCTATTATCTCATACTTATCATTTGTGATTATCCATTTCCATTTTCTTCTACACTACCACCTAAGCCCCATAATACCTAATAAAGACATCTAGCTCAATTAGGAGTAGGATGGTGTGATAATAAATAGTACATGTGATTGATCGACCTCGGCTCCTCTGATTGTCATTGAGTATGTGAGGAAATGTGTGCCCACTGCACACTGGAGTTAGCAAAACCTAAGTGAAAAAATTATGAGCGAATTTGTGTTTCGACACATACCTGTAAGAACCCATTTAGGTACGCTCTCCAAAGGATCCAGAAACGGCCCTGCTAGTACTTTTCAATGTAAAGCTCACTGTATACATGTTCATATGTAGATATTTTTAATTATTGTATGCATATTAACTTGAGTTTCAAAGGAATTAATCCTCGTTCCCCGCCAAGGAGATGTATAGATGTCTGAGATTAATTTAGGAAACAAGTTTTTGTTACTGAGTCGTTGTAGTATAAATGAAGTTTGTGAGTATCTTCTCTGGAAAACTCTCACGAGGCTATAACTCGTCCACTAGGGAATTCCTAGTGGTTTAAGGCCTTGTTGCATACGGTCAATGCAACCGCGCTCTGCGAAACGAGATTTAGTTTAAGATGCACAGTTTTGGCCACTTATCTGTTTTAATGTCTCTTATTTGCTTGAGGACAAGCAAAGTGCTATTTGGGGAAGATGTGATAAGCACCCAAAACTGTACTATAAACCCCATACAGACATAATATTTCGGTTAATTTTGTGTTTAATAATCATGAAATAATCGCATTTTCGTGTTTTTACAGGTTGGAGCAACTAACGTACAAATAATGACAAAGGCAGCATTTAAACACCGAATAGGGAGTGTACATAAGCTTTCCAATTAAGCCCACCTGAAGCCCAACAAATCCGCACAGAAGCATCAAACTTCCGAAGCTCCTACCTCTTGAACCAGGACTCCGAATGCGACAAGTGAGCTGCTCAGACGATCAGTGCAATGAACTCTACGCATAGGCGGGAAGTTGTGAAATTTCCAAAAGACCGAACCGCCACTAGATTGCACGCGGACCCACTATGCAGGCCCACAAGATTTGATGAGTCATCATACAAGTCAAGACAAAGGTGCAAATAATTGGTTCAAAAGTGACACCTTGCATGTAGTTAATAAAGTTAGATGAGATTAGGGTTAATAGTGGAAAAAAGATAGGTGTCATTTTGTTGTGGATTGTATGGGTAAGAAGGAAGTAAATGTGGTTTGTTGTTTCATGTGGGAGGAAATGAGATTTCTCTCAAATGGAGAAGAAAACAAAACAAGGGGGGATGCACTACATTGATTGCCTTTACTCTTGTTCTATTTAAATTCCAAGTCTTTATCTTTTGGTGGGGAGTTTTTAGTTTTTTTTAGAAAAAGCTTGAAACATTGTTAATGGTGGAAACACTTTCTAGTTTCTAATAAAATTTCCTTTTTTTTACTTAGGTAATCAGTTTGTTTTACATTCTTTCATTTCTTTCTATCTCTTGTTACTTTCTATCTTGTAACTTGAAATCAATCTAAGGATCATGAGTTGAAATCCTCCAAGGTGGAAGATTAATGAAGCTCATGAGAGGATTCATTAAAATTTCTTAGAAATAGATAGAAATAGGATTCACTACCTGGACTTAAGGGCACATATAACACACTATCCCAAAATAGTAGTGTCCGGCCAAACTTGAGACCTGGAAATTTAGAAGGACTCGTGTGCAAGTTATCTCTAATATCTTATTTTCATAGTTAATAGGATTATGTTGTATGAGTCCAGGAGTTGAGATGGGATTTCAGAGATGAAACCCCAGTTCAACTTCTTATGCTAGGGAAATGGATTTAGAGATGAGTCCATTTCACTAGGGATCGATGACTAAGCCGGTTCAGGTTTGATAATGAACCCTAAACAGCTTAGAGAAGGTAGTAATCCGACTTTAAGAGAAGTTTATAAGACCTTGCATGAGTGGAATGATCTTCCACTTTTTCTTTCTCTTTGAATATCTTAGGAAAATCTTAGATTTTTATCGTTATTTGTTGTATTTCGCATGTTTAAGCGTCCGTTAGGATTTAAATAACAAAGCTAAACTTAGCTAGTAATGCAAATAAATCTTACTCACTAGTTTCCGTACTTAGTGTATAAGAAAGAAGAAAGATGTAAGTGGTCCTAGAATTTAGGTTGGTTCGAATCCCTACTCAACTAAACGCAAGAAGTCGTGAGTAAGGACTTGAGTCTACTCTGAATGAAATAAAGATTTCGTATCTTTATATCGAAAAGTGATAGATATCATGGGCTAAATAGGGTTGATGGCATTTGCCTCGCACGTGCCTTTTAAGTGAAAATGAAATTTTGGCCCAAACCCAAATGAAATCAAGAAATTCTGATCTTGTCCTCAGTGTGTTACCAACTTCAAGAGCCGATCCGCGCTTCGTTACTCTTCCGATCTCAACATGTGAGGTACCAAAACGATCAACATTGGAAATGCTACACAAAGATATAAGGTACATTCACATCCAGTAGTGTATGAAAAATAGATGAGGGAAAGAAACAAAATAGAACTGTATGGAAATATGTACAAACAACATAATGAAAAATTTTAATTAATTTTTTTTGGGTTTTAAATAAGTTTTGAAATTTTAAAAAGGTGAGTCGTTTCCAGTCAGATTCCCAAGACTTGAAGTTTTTGAAAACTCGAGTCAATCCCAACTAGATAGGTTGATTACTCTCTTAGACTAAGCTCGATAAGCAGGTGGCTGGCACATGAAAACCTTCTAAACTAAATTTTCATTATGAGGTTGAAGACCGAGACAAGTTGGTGTTTGACAGTTCGAGCACCAGCCTTCTCTCATAGCTCGTCTCTTATGTGCGTATGGACTCTTACCTAAACCAGGAATGATTTTCGGTATATGTGTTCATATCTTCAGCTGCAGTTCTCTATACTAGGAAGTGCTTGCACACGATCATTGAAACTTATCCATCTAGTCTTGCTAGGTGGAGGGTTTTTGTTCGTTACAGAAGACATTTTTGAAAGTTTTTGGAAAGTTTTTAGAAAGAGAGATTGAGAAGGGGAAATATTTTTAGAAGAAAGGTAATTTTTTTTTGAAAATTTGTACAAGTTTGAGTCTTTTAACGTCAGATTCTCGAGACAAATAGAGAGGTGGAGGTAAAAGATAGAATTAAATAGAGAATAGTATCACTTTGGGTTACTCTATTTGTTTAATTCTCGTTTTTGGAGACTTTTTTTTTTTTTTTTTTTTTTTGCCAGTTGGGTTTTCTCAAGCAAAAGATATCTCTAACCATATAGAGGTTTTGACAAGAAGATAAAATTATACGTCAATCCGGTATCATTTTGGTTACTCCAGGGCATATAATTTTCATTTTTATATCCTCTAGTTTTGAAAACTATGAAGAGCTATTTTAAGAAACTCGTACTCAAAAGTTGTGATCCTAGACGCTAATATTTTTTCTAGAAAACAAATCATAACATATAATCTCAGGTAACTTTCGTGTCGGCTCTGTGGCAAACCCAATCTAGACAAACAGAGCTTCAGCTATGCGAGTTGGGGGATTTACTGCGCAAGACATGAAATGTCCTGACCCGGGCGAATAGCTTGGTGATATAAGCGACCCTTAGTAAGCAAAGCTGATCTCAAACGGCCCCTAGATTGCATTGTTCTAGGGGTTGGTCTATGTAAAATTCATTGCCCGTTTTGTTTTTGAAAAAAATCACATAACTATTGATGTATCGAGAATCTAGCATTAACATAACAAAGAAAACAACTGTTTTGAAAAAGAAATATAAAATAAAGAAAATGAAAATTGTATACTCGCTCCACAGGTTCACACTTACTCAAAAGACGAGTAAAAAGTGTTTTACAAAGAATATGTGAGATATACGTGGACTAATTAAGGCTCCGACACTTACAACCACACACTCCAAATAGAGGGTCCGGTTACCTTATTGATGTATTCCCTTAAAGCAAAAGATGGAATGGAATGGGGAAGGAATACATCGGAAAAGAGGATTTAATCCTCATAGATGGGATGATCATGAAAGAAGTTTTTGCACTCCAGCTTTGTTCGCGTCACTTGTTGCTTCAAAGGCTGTGTTTGTTGGTTTATGGTTTGGAATAGCTTGTTCTGAGAACACACCTTTTCTGGGTTTTATCTTAGGGTAACAAGTTTAGAGATTGTTGCATGGATGCTAGGATTTGGGTTTGTTGTTGCATGATAGATAGCATTATTTTGGTGGGCTTATCTGGTTAGACACAAGTTGATGGTGTAATGGGAACTAGGTCTCTTTGGTTGTTGATAGATGGGTTTTGGTAGTTCTAGTTAAAATAGGATGAAACCAATGGTCCGTTCTGATTGTTATAGGTACCTTGTCCTTGTCCTTGTCTGAATGTATTTTGTGGTTTGTTGAAACCTGGAGGTGGTTGGCTTTGTGGAATGTTCGTCCATGCGAAGTTTAGATGTTGTCTCCATGATACATTTGGTACATTGAAAGCACATACTTCTTCTGGTGGAAGCGATGATAGGTTTGTGATTAAGGGACAGATGGCATATATATGATTTAAGCTTAGATAGAAATTGCATGGTGAGGTATTTATGTTCATGACAGGATTAGGGGTTTGGTCTTTTTGTTTGGTTGTGAGGGCATCTATCTTTCTTGTGAGGGTTTCGATTAAAGTTTTGATTTCTGGATCGGATTTCTCCACGGAAATACTAATAGCATTTGATGTATTGGGTTGGGCTTTTTTGGAATTATTTATGTTGCCCCAATGGGTACTCTTTTCAGCTTGGTTTTCAAGAAATGTTAAAGCTTCGGTTGCACCTCTATCTAAAAAATTACCATTACTCATGATGTCGAAGGTTACTTTGTGTTCTTTGAGAAAACCTTTGAATAAAATTGGACAAGAGTGGATTTTTCTAGTTTATGGTGAGGACATGAATGGAGTAGGTCAGAGAAACTATCCCATGCTTCGGAAAATGTCTCACTTGGACTCTGTCTGAATAACTACATCTTACTTCTTATCTCTTCTATTTTCTTCGGCGGAAAGTACTTCTTCATGAAGGAGAACACAACCTTTTCCCATGTATCGAAACAATCGGGCTTCTGAGAAAGAAGCCATGCATGACTCTTACCAGCTAGAGTTAAAGGAAACACTCGTAGCTTAACCTAATCGTCGGTGACGCCCGGACGGTGGAAAGTATTGTATACTTCATGTATCCAATGTAGATGCTTGTATGGTAATTCGTGTTCTAACCCATAAAAGATGGGTAGAAGATTGAACACGTTCGGTGAAATGTGAAAGTCGCTCGTGAGCAGTGTGAGTTGTATACAAGATGGAGGCCCATCTTGTAACGGTGTGTAGAAGTTTTTTTTTTTTTGAAATGGCTAGGGGTTAAGGAGACCCCAACCTTTTATTAATCAAGAGCGCAAGTACATTTTTCCTTCTTTATCCCTTTTAACCAATTCATACATTTTTTGGTCCATTGGAGGGATATGATACAAAATTTCATTACATGAGGACTTGCTCAGCTTGGATAGATAGTCAGCCACTTGATTTCCTTCTCTAAAAACATGTTTAAAAAAAATCGTCAAACTTCGAGATATCAGCCCATATCTGTGCTACTAGATTCCTGCAATACCATGGCGATACTTCTTCCTTCCTGATTATTTGGATCGCTCGCATAGAATCTGATTGAACTTGGAGTCTATTTATGTTCATATCTATCGCTCCTTCAAGCCCTTTTTGTACCGCAAGCAGTTCCTGATATAACACCGATATTCTTTTGGAGCGTCCACTATACGCCAGTATAACATCTCCATTGCAGTCTCGTAGAGCTCCTCCAAACCCGGTGCTTCCACCTTGAAGAGATCCGTCAGAGTTAAGAGTGGGAGCTATGTCTGACTTCTCCCATCACACCCATTTTGCTTCATTGTTTTTGAACTTAGCACCTACACCCAGTCTGGCCAAGAGGGCTCTCAATAATCCATCCTCTTTAACTGTTTCCAGCATCTTCCCTAAGTATATCTTCATACTATTAAGTACTCGGATACTGACTACATCGGCAGTTCTAAAACGTTGTTTCTTGAGCCCAGTTCCTTTCATTCCAAATAGCTTGGACAACAGCACTAATCAACGCCTTTATCACTTCAACTGTCATCGAGTTCGATCTGCAGATACGTATGAGATGATACCACTCATCATGCGAGTTGCGAACCACTTCTGTTAGCCCCATTGCTTTCTTGATGCTTTGCTAGACTAATTTCAAAAAAGAACACTCAAAAAATAAATGGGTTGAACTTTCCTCTTGCGAATCACATAAACAACATCTTGATTGCCCAATCACTTTCTTCATTCAAAGTCTATTATGTGTGGGAAGACATCCTGAAAATAGCTGCCACATAGTGAAGGCATGTTTTGAGGTCACAAGCTTACCCCAGACTATCTTGTACCACTTCACCTTACTATGAACATTTTTTAGAGAGGCATATGCTGAAGAGATAGAAAACTCTCTAGAACTTGACATAGTCCATATAACTTGATCATCAGTAAGAAATGTATTGATTTCGGTTTCCATGATCCATTTCTTGACGCCACACTCTGGCATATCTGTAATGGTCCTCGACCATTCTCCATTTGAGATAACTGCATCTACTTTAGCATCCTGGGGTACCGAGTTGAGAAGAAGATTTTTAGCTTGAACATTAAGAATGAGTGGCCCTGAGCACCAAGGTTCATGCCAGAAGTTGGTGTCATTACCATTCGCTATGTTGTACTACACTAGCTTCCATGCAACTTCTCTATGCTTCAAAATACCTCTCCAAACCCAGGAGCAGTCCTTTGGAGCTTTCATTGTCCAAAACTGCTTTTGCTTGATATGATGATCCCATGATCATTTAACCCACAAGCTCTCTGATTTCTGAGCCAATTTAAACACTAGACCACATTAAGATGCTTGATTCCACACTCTTGGGTCAATCAGTCCCATCGCTCCTTGTTCCTTATCCAATCTCAAAGTCATGTGACTTAAGTGATGCATCTTTCTCGCCATATTCGGTCCTGCCCATATGAATCTATTGCATAACTTGCTCACCTTCTCCAAGATAGTTTTTGGTAAAACAAAAGTCTTAGCCCAATATGTTTGAAAGGATGATAGAACTGATTTGACTAGTTGTACTCTTCCTGCTCTATTCAAGTCCTTATTCTTTGAATCTGAGATACGTCTTGTTATTTTTTCAATGAGAGGTAAGCAATCTCTAATACCCAGTCTTGTTGCAGTAAGTAGCAGACCGAGGTATGTGACTGGAGGAGTGACAATCGAGATATTCATCGCTTCAACTAAAGATAACCCTTCTTCTTCAGACATGCTTCCTGCTAATAAGGTGGTCTTTTCATTATTCAGTTGTAGCCCTGTAGCTTGTGAGAAGGTAGAGAGAATGTATTTTATTACAAGTAAGGATTCTATGTTTCCTTTGCAAAAAAGAAGGGCGTCATCGGCAAAGCAAAGATGCGAGATAGCCAGCTTCTTGCATTGTGAATGACATTGGATCAACTTTGTTTGAATCCCTTGTTGGAGCAGAGCACTCAACACTTCCATAATGAGCACAAACAGATAAGGTGATAGTGGGTCGCCTTGTCTTAGCCCCCTTTTCCCTTGGAAATAACCCTCTAGTGATCCATTGACCATAACTGAGAAGGTGGGGGATGCAAAACACATATACAGCCATTCGATGAAGATTGGAGGAAACTTGAACTAATGGATAATGGCTTGGAGAGCCTGCCAAGAGACAGTATAAAAGGCTTTCTTTATAGCAAGTTTAATAGCACATCTTTTCTGCCCTTTCTTCCTTGTGTAACCTCTGAGTAATTCATGTGCAAGGAGCAAATTGTCATGTATAGACCTCACAGGGACAAAAGCCGATTGAGAGCTAGAGATCAAGGATGTATGTAATACATGTCTTCATCCTGTTTGTTAGTACTTTTGACACACATTTATATATGATATTGCAACAGGCAATGGGTCTAAAGGAACTAACATGAGAAGCATTTTTCATTTTAGGAATGAGACAAAGCAAGGTAGAATTTATACCTCCTGTCATCTGCTTATGAGAAAATATGAACTTGATCGCCTTTATGAAATCATCTCCCACATTGGCCCAACATCTCTTAAAGAAATGAGCATTGAACCTATTCGGACCTGGAGTTTTGTTTTCCTCCATACTAAATAATGCTTCTTTTATCTCCTCTTCACTGATTGGGGATTCTAAGTACTGACTAGTGGCATAATTTATTTCTGCAACATTCAGCCTACTTAGGAACTCCGTATCACATTCCGCACTTGAAGGCACCCCTAGCAAGTCTGTATAGAAATTCAAGAAAGCTTCTGCTACTAGTTCTTTCCCTTCTCTTCTAATCCCTTGTACATCTATGACATCCTATACAAACTTTCTTGTCTTCTTTTCCTTCAAAGCATTGAAGAAATAATCATTGCACTTGTCCCCATAGCACATCCAGTCTATATCTGTTTTCTATAACATTTCTGCTTCCTCTAGTTTTAACAAATCACACAGCTTCCCTCGGATAAGGAACTCTTGCTCACTAAGATTACAATCCAGCGGATTCAAGTGCAATCTTACTTGGATATTTTCCAGCTCAGATCTTGTGTCTTTTACTAGTCTCTAAATATCATGACAGAAAGTCCTTACCCATCCTTTCAACACCCCTTTTAAGCTTTTCAATTTCCTGGATAACATGAAGGTTGGACTTCCATAATCTGCTATATCCCAACAAAGTTTCAAAGAAGCATTGAAATCTTGATGAAACATCCAAAAGTTACAAAATCTAAATGGGGGATGACTTCGAAAGGTAGTAAGGAAAGACATAACCATTGGAGTATGATCCGAGGTTATTTAAGGTAGAAATTCCACCTTTGTAGCCAACTTAATAGACGACCAAGAAGAGTTTACAAGGCATCTATCAATTTTTGACCATTTTCTTATTCCATCCCCTCCACTATTCCATGTATAGAAGCATCCAGAAGCAGTGTGATCAAATAACCCAGCTATATTCAAACAACTAGCAAAAGGGAGGGTTTCCCTAGGGTGCACAGCTCTGTCTCCTATCCTTTCATGAGATTATAACACATTGTTAAAGTCTCCCATTACACACCATGGGCCTTGCAAACTAGCACTTAGCATCTTCAACTCCTCCCAAAGGATAGTTCTTTCATGACTATTATTACTAGCATATATCATAGTTACATAGAAGAAGATTCCATGCTGCAAAAGATTAATCTTGCAGTGGATAAACTGGCTTCCTTCCACCTCCTTATGTACATCCAAAAAACTTTGATCCCAAGCAATCCATATTCCGCCATATTCATTACTTGAGTAATTGTGTTCTACTGCCCATGACGAACAAATCATATTTGTTATACTAGTATATTTCTCCATTTTGACCTTAGTTTCCAAAAACCCCATGCAACTTATCTTGTTCTTTGTGATAAACTTATTCATCTGTTTTGCCTTTGTGATGTCGTTCAGTCCCCTTACATTCCAGCAGCTTATTTTAACATTGGAATTAATTAATGATGATTTCTCCTCTTTCCCCTTCCTTTTGGTCGTCCCTTATCTCTTTTTCCAGACTAAGTTTATTGATTGCCTGATGGATTACTTTGCTTATTCTGGGCTCTAGTCTAAATAGAGGAGATCCCTACATTCAACTCATTAGCCGATGAATTCTGCTGGGCTTTAGTCTGAACTGAAGAGCTCCTTCCATTCAATCTCTCATTAACTGGGGTGGAGATGATCTCTGGATTGGAGATGTTATCTCCAAAGAGCTCTAGCTCTGCATCTGATAAGTCGTCATCATCCAAATCAGTTAGTTCCTCAAATAGGTTTCTTTCAGCCTGAAATAGTTCAAAATGTGGATGTGGTGGCCTGACATGTTGAATTGGATTTTGTAACACCACTAGAGAGCGATTCCCAGAACCTAGATCAGTTTCTGCATCTTGGTGAGTTTCCGTAGACATTTCAGTATCTATGTCAGTTTCCGCATGCATACCTTCAACACTGCTAGGTAATATCATCGCATCTCTCCTTGAGTTTGTTATCTCTAGTTCGCTCAGTATCAGTTGAGATTCTTCAGCTGTTGTATTGCCTTCTGTTGATCTCTCTTCTCTGATAATCATCGCTTGTTCATAAGTCGAGTTGTCCACGTCTGAAATAGGTGCATCAACTTGTCTATTTGTTTCTATTCCATTTATATTTTCTCCTTCCTGCTGGTGTGTTGTGCCTCTCCCAGTTGGATCCTCATCTACTTGTGGTTCTCCATTTTGTTGTGATGTTCTTCTTATCCATACTCTTGTGGTTTTCCCCTTACACTATTCCATAGTATGCCCAAATCTGTTCAAGTGGAATGACTACTTCTCTGTTTCCAGCTTTAACTTTGATAGTTTCTTTGTATTCATGATTGACCGGGAATTCGACACAAAACCTCGCAAAGGATAGTCTTTTCCTTTTTGTTGTAGCCTCGTCCATGAACTGCGGTTTACCACCTACCAAACTCGCAAGGTAAGGCAGTCCATCAAATGTTCACATCTCCTTTGGGACATCCATCAACTTGACCCATACTGGCGCTGAAGCCACTTTATTTCTAAAACTATCAACTTCCATAGACCATGGCTTTATTACAAACACTCTTCCTGCTATGAATACTGACCCCTCCTCCAACACCATTTGTTTGTTTTCCGAGGAGGTAAAACTCATGTAGAACAATTCTTTATCAGTAGTAAGCTCAAAGGAACCTTTTAGCTTCCACTTCTTTTCCAAATATTCCTTCACCATAGGGAAAGAGAGTCTGTAGTCTAGAAAGTAACCCACAAGATATTCATCCCATTGTTGTATCCCTTGATCTATAAGTTCTTGTGGAAAAACTGCTACGCCATCACCTATAACAGGCAAGAATTCTTTGAATGCTACAGTAGTTTCTCGATCTCCTTGTCTACTAAATAGCGCACTCCAAGAGTTGGCTCGTGCTCTAGAATTTTCATTCAAGGAATTCAAAGGAGGGGGATTACTTGTTGACGCCATAATGACTAAGAAAGTCTGATTACACTAAAGAACTTTCACTATAGGCAGTGAAGGATTTTACCTTTAGTGGAAACAAAAGAAATGAAGCTTTACTTTCTCTAAGAACTCCCACTGTAGGTAGTGAAGGATTTTACCTTTAGAGAAAACAAAAAATTGAAGCTTTACTTTCTCTTAAGAACTCCCACTGTGTGTAGTGGAGGATTTTACCTATTGTAGAAAGAAACGAAGAAGTATTAGGATAAGAAAACTATTCTATCCATATATTTTCCTATTTTAGGCAAGAATAAGGGCACAGAATCAGGAAACACTTTATGTTATCTCACTCCCACTTTCCCCTAAAGTTGTCCCCATTAAAGCAAAATAAAAGTTGGAGAGAGGCTCTTCAACTTGTACTACTTCGTCGGCCATCTTAGTAGATGGAGGACTAAAAATAGGAGATTGTATAGGACAGCGTGCTCTTCTACATGAGTAAGTTTTATTCTTGCTAATACCTGTAGTGCCTAAACGCAGTATCATGCACTTTTAGCAAGACCACAAAACTATCTTTAACATGCGCAAACGATGCAAGGTATGCTCAAGCAATCGAAATTCATTTTTGCAAGTATTGAGTTTTGAAAACTTTGCTTGGTCTATAATTTAATATGCCCTGTTCAAGGGAACAATTGGGCGCGACACTAGGATGGCTCTACTACATGTCTCAGAAGAGTAGGCAGTCACTTCACCAAGTGGTGTGCTACCAAGAATCTCACTCATGATAAATCTAGGGGAGGGGAGTGGGGAAGGTAGTTGGTCTTTCAAAATTTGGTAGTTGATTACTCTAAATCCTCATGACTATATTGATAGGGTTATATACTAAAAGCGTTACTTTTGTATTAACTCTAATTATTTATATTTTGAATGAGAATCATATGGGCAAATGTTATGCATATTATATATATGTTATTAGTTATATGCATGTGTCTAATACTTTATGTTATAGATGATATGGTGTGGACACACATAATATCATATCATCAGTACCTTATAAAGTATAAGTAATCGTTCACAACCTAGATGGATTTGGACAAACCATTGGTACGATTGTAGTATAATCTGGTATTAGTCTATCTTGACTATAGGATTACACTAGTACACTTTGTGTGTATTGAACAGGACCAAGTGAGTTGTTTCTCTTTATACTGACTATATAAGATAACAAACGCCTCTGTTATTATGGATGCTTGTCCTCTTAATCCGGATATAATAACGGGCACTCACGTGCATTGTACATTTCTTTAAATCATCAATGAGTGAGATTCATTTGTGAATCAACAAACTCGATGGATTGGGTAATGACATTGTATGTAAGGTGTGATGTTGATTATAAAAGGAATCCGTGTCCCGCAAGAAGTCGGGCTGATGATGTCCCCTTGAGGAGCTCATAAGGATTGTCATGTAAACCCTGCAGGTGGATTTGATCCGACATGACAATGAGGTTGAGTGGTACTACTCAAAGACATAAGAAATTGATTAATGTAGTTGTCAGTAACTTCACTTAATCAACAGACATTAGATATCTTAAACACGGGGAGATCAACAAGCATATAATATGGATCCCATAAACGCTGACATGTAATTTGGGATTAAGGTGGTAGTGCAACAATGGCCTTTAGTGGAATAACCCATTTGTTGATGGACTTGGGCCGTGTGTTCTGGGCGAACATGAGAAGCCCAAGCCCGTCAGGAGGCCCAACCCTAATTTTCCTCATGGTCCCTGTTATAGCCTATAAATAGAAACCTTTCTTCTTGGCCGTTTTTTTTACTATTCATCTTGATTGAAAAGAGAGGCAAGAAAAGATAGATCCAAATCGGTTTTAGCTTTGAGAGGAAGAAAGGGGTTGGCAGATCGTTGCCCACACAACGTCCAATCTATTGAAAGGAATACAACAAAAGATCAAGAGGTTGATTTGGATTCATAGCTATTGGATTCTCAGAGATATCAAGAAGCTGATCTAAAAGGTATATTTTCTTATCCAAAATCGTGAGAACCATTAATTCTGCTGCGCGTGGTTTTCACGGTTTGTAGAAATATTCATTCTGAAATAACGGTTCCTACATATATTTTTGTCCTTTTCTAGAGGATTATGACTACTTTGGGCTCTAGTTGATTGATTTTAATTCATTTTTTTTTTCTAGGGCTTTAAGAATCAAGCAACGTCCAATTTATCTACATTGGGTAATGACTTCCCAATTGTTGTTATGTGGCTCGGGTTCAGCCTTATACGTGTATGTAAATTGCAGTGCGGAAATTAAATTTTAAACAATCACGTAAGCATGCTTGAACACACAAGGTATCATCTTACATGGGCTTTGAGGAGGTTTAGAAGTTACCTCTCAAGCTGTGCTTACACGCTGCTTGAGGAGAAGGCGACATTGGTTGGCGCGTGATCTAAGAATCAGGCCAAACCTTTCGAGTTTTTTCCTGTTTTAAGTTACAATAAAAATCCACTTAAAAAACACAGTTTGGGTTTTTGATAATTAAACAATTTTACCTTCAAGGGCCCAAAACATAAAACTAAACTAATCTAATAAATTAATTAGTTTAGAAAGATTATATAGATTAACTAGAGCTAAACATAGTAAGAGTATTGATTACCAAGTTGATTCAAAGTGTGCGAGCATATGATTCACGACTCGCCTCGCACACTTGAACTTCTCAAGACAATGAAAACTCTAATCTCTTGGTAAGTTTAGAACTTCAACCAAGTGTTCACTCATGTTCATGCATCCACATAATCAATCAAAACTCATATTTTCTATTTTTTTTCGTTTTTCTTTTTTTTCTTTATATCTCTATCTATCACAAACAAGTTCCACTAATTTATACTACTTTATTACAAAATCTGGGTCTGGAGTTCATCGACACATCACAAAACAATTTAACTGTGAAAAAACTGGACACTGGAATGCTGAGGTGGACTCGCGGTGGCCCGCCGGCAAGGGCGCGGTCACCCGCCCAATCGCGCGTCGATTTTGGCCAAGTTGTGTCAGTTTTCAACTGCAGCTTCAGCTCCTCTCCAGCATGTTGATCTCGAACCTGGATTTGCAAAAAGGTAAGTCGGTAATGAAAAACAACAAAATAAATCAACGAAAATTAGAAAAATAAGAAGTGAAAAGGTGAGAGTGGTGCTTCCTCCTTAGATGCTCAACCAAGCATTCTTGCTCCTTCAATCCATGACGGCGGAGCCATTTGAAGTTTTAGTATTGGGAAGTATCTTCAAAGTTGTTGAAGTAAGGTTCACTATAGATTGTTTAGAGTTTGAATGGTTGGGAGTTAAAGAAAGGAAGGTAGGATCTTTAGTTTAGGACTTGTTTTGTTTACTAGTTTATGAAGAACATTGAAAGAAAGGTTTAAATGGTTTTAATGACTGAAAAATATAACTTGAAAGCAATGGAAGAAAATAATTGATTGAAAGAAATAACAACTAGAAACAAAATTGATTGATTGAATAACAAAGCAAATAACAAGATTGAAAATGAAGAACAATAAAGTAAAATGATTTGAATGAAAAAAGACTAGAAAAATAAATCCTACATGACACTAGATTAAGTCTAGGTGCATTCTCTCTCCCTAACTTTTAGTTCTTATACTCCTATTTTATGCCAATGATTGATTTGCCCTTCTCCATTACATTTGAGACACCTCACCCTTTACTTTATGCTTTTCCTTTTTCCTTTTGTTTTTTGATTTCTTCTTGATCAAGATAGGTTTTAGAGAATGCCATATTTTGTGCTAAGGACCTCCATCTTTGCTCTTCTGAGTTGTTGACTTTGACCTTTGACTTTGACTTTTTTAGCACTTTTTTATAGAAGCTTCTGGTCTTCATAATAAACGTGATTAAGGCTCCTTTTGGTGCTAAGACGCAACTTTCATGATAAGTGGTACGAATTTCTCTGTAACCTGAAAAAGACAATAAAAGTTATGAGTTTTTGTTTTTTCATTAAGCGTAAGAAGGGTTGTAATGTAATAATGTAAGGGTAATAAAACGCATATTTGGGAGCTGATCACAAACTCGGTCAAACTCACATCAAATCCACATTCCCATCCACAATCAAGACCTGTAAAGCATACACCAAATCGAACCTTTACACCTCCTATGCAACTTGTCAAGCTCTGCAAGTTTTTTTTTTTTATTGGCAAGCCTGTTTTAAATGAGATTAGTAACTCTTTGATATTGGCAGGGTTCGAGCCCCAGACCTTTGGTATCTTCACTCAAAGGTTTTACCGACTTTGCTAGTCGGCCCTGCAAAATGTGTAAGCAAGCCTGTTTTTAAAGAGATCAGTAACTCAATAGTGTGTAGCAGGGCTCGAACCCCAGACCTCTAGTATCATCACCCAAAGGTTTTACCAACTAAGCTAGAAGACACTCAATGAAGCGTCATCCAACTGTGGAAACATCAAGTTGGCCTTTTGGAGTACTTTCTTTTCTACTAGTCTTTACATTGGTATGGTGGAATACATGTCCTACTATACATTTGTAAATTTTCCAGTTCTATCTGATGTGGTGTGGGTTTTTACAAAACTCAGTTGGTAAATAAATAAATAAAAGTTAGTTTCTCAACAAAAAAAAAGGAAAAAAAAAAGAGTTGAGTATGACTAAATCGTAATTTGGTGGGACTGTAATATCCTGGTGTGGCCCGAGGAAGATATCTAACTACTTTAAATGCTCTATTTGGTTCACTGTAATGGGATGCATTTGCACCCATTTCCCAATAACTACCCATTTACTAGTGTTTGGCCCACTAATGCAAAGTGGCAGTTATGCAAATAAGTTGCACTCATGTGCACTGTATAAATAGGTCAAGAGATAACTTGTTGCAGCAAAAAAAACAGTGTAACTATTTTCAATTTCTCTATCTCTCTCTCTCTTTCGTAGCTTTTTTTGGTAACTTCCTCCTCTTTTGTAGCTGCCACCAGCAAGGAAAATAAAAGTTTAGTTTTTTCATCTCAATTTCTCCTCTCCATGAAGAATAAACCATCTCAAATTAACTAATTTCTTTCGTTGAATCTCAATCTCCTCTCTATGAAGATTTAAACCAACTCAAATCAACTAATTTTGTTGAATCTCTATCGAAATTAGATAAAAAATTGAAGGAAAAAATTGAGGAAAAAAGAAGATTTTAGGTAGTTTTTATGGATGAGATCTAAAAATAAATTGTTCAGTATTTAAAGACTTGTTTTAATCTTAAAGTGTGTATTTAGAATTTGGAATTATGGAGAGGAGAAAATAATCTGGTTATTTAGTTATGTATTTGTGAAGAAGATGAAAAAAATGTAGGGTGCTTTTGCAATACTCTAACCAAACAGGTGAAGTGAATTGTCATTGCAATTCCTTGTCATGCATTACGATGTAATTGCACCCATTTGCTATTTGCAATTGCTTGCATCGAACAAAACAGAGCATAAAGAGCGAGGGCCAGTGAACTAGCAAAAATTCAAACCGCTCACTTGAAATTACCAAATTATCACTCTATTTTGATAGTTGCGTCCGTGCTTTAGAGCCTATCAGTGAACTAGGCACCTTTTAAACACACTAGTTCACTGATATGCTCTAAAGCACGGACACAACTATCAAAATGGGCCAGTTCGATGCGGTCAACACGGGTCAAGACGTAGTCAGGACGTGATCAATATAGTCCAACGCAATCAACTAAACCAGACACGGGTCAAGACGCAGTTAGGACGCGATCAATATAGTCAAGACGCGGATTTTAACTCAAAAAAATATAAAATAAATCAAAATAATGCTAAAAAACTCAATTTTTCCGATTTTTATTATAGTAAGACTTATGACATGCTTTTAAAGTTCAATTAGAAAATATTAAACTTAATCTTGTGGCTATTTATCTTGAATAGTTTTGAATATATGAATGTTGATACATTTAATTTAGTTTTTAATGTTTTATTTATATAAAATAAAATTATAAATATTAATTAATTTATGCATCTTTTATTACGTCCGCATCTTACTTTTTTGAGATATAACCGAGTGGACACGTCTGTCTGTATCCGTGCAACATAGGCGATACTTTCACTTGGCAAACAATCATAAAATTCAATACTTAGATATATTCTTCAAATTCTAACTTCAATACTGTGATAGGATGGGGCAGATTGTTAGGCATAACCAAAACCTTAGTAGTGAAACTGTAAGGTTAGGCTGTGTGAAGAGCGAGAGAGAGAGAGAGAGATCTAAACCTTATTATTGTCTTCAGGTGCCCAAAAGGTGCGGAGAAATTAAAATAACCCACATTATATGGTGGTCATAACGGATAACCCAATGCTGCACAAATAATGTAGCTAAAAACAAGACATAAGATAGAAAGATAACAGTTATTCAATGTTTTATACATTTCAAGATCATGGAGCTGCTTCCAGTAACTTGTTTTCCTTCCTGATTTTGTCAAGATCTGCTTGTAGTTTTTCTATGTTTAAACTACTGGTAGAGACTGCCGCGAGCTTTGCTTCTTGTTCGACCACTTCTCTTCGAATTCTATCAGTGATAGAGATTTTCTCGAAGATTTGTCCAAAGCTCTCATGAATAGTCGTAAGGAGTCTATACACTTGCTGCCTGACCAGATCTTTCTTCACATCCCTGCAACGTTTAGTTGCTCATCAATTAGCTTTTCCCTTGGGACCAAAAACACAATGGGGCAGCCTGCACATGAGGCTTGGTAGTACAGCAAACAAGAACACATTTCCCATGGAAAGTAAACTTGCAAATCATAATAAGTACCACAAAATAATACAGTCCAACTGTCCAAGTTATCATCGTACCTTGACATGGTTTCATCAGCTAAGACATAAGTTCGATGAAGACGCTCTTGGATAGAATTACTCTCTAACCGAAGGTCCCGTGTATCCTTCAAAATCTGTTCAATGCCGGCATCTTGTTTCCTGCTGTTTTTTGTAATCTCAGTTACTCGCTGAATATAGGACTTCCTTGTTGCAGCTCTTGGTTGTTTCTCAAGTTCACCAAAAAGTTTAGAATGCTCCTCCTCTCTATGAGCAATAAGAAGCAAATGGTAAAAACATCTTAGATGAATTCCTAGGAGCCTAGAACTCAAGTAGTTGATAGAAACAACTGGCAGCCTGTAAAACTTGTTTTATTCTGTCAAACTCTCTAGATTGTTTTAGGAAGTGGGCGATGTTAACTCCACCTGCCTAGCCCCGGTAACATGGTCTGGTCTCAAAAGTATGATCCATTTTAGAAATGATAAACTAAATAAAGTAGTATTCACAAACGAGTGTGGTTTATTACTTGATTTAAGATTATGGGATGAAATTAAGTTCAGATTTTATAAAAATGTCCAGATACCTCTTTCGGATTTCCAAGATGATGGCCTCGGTTTCCAACTCAACTTCATTCAGTGTTTGGAGATTGGATTGCATCTCTGGGTTTAGTAGATGATGTAGCTCTTTAGTGCTTCTTTCTTTCTCTCCCAAGGGCGGTTTTCTGAAAGCATGCCTGTAAGCTAGTTATCAACATCAATTAAATAATGCAGTACACTACTAACATTTACCAGAGTTTTCTAACGAAAAGAAATGTTTCAAGTGTTTATTCAATTCAAATTCAGGTATAACTGCTCAAGAGAAACCATGCATTTCCCTGTGCACAATAGCTATGTAAAAAATAAAAAGATAGATAAAAAATAATGGTAAGATCATACCAGTCTAACTCCTGTTCAAGGACGTTCAGACTTCCTGGCTTTAATTGCTTATTTAGCTCTCTGATATGGAAGTCAGCAGGATGTTGATCATTAATTGCCATCTCCATTGTCGCTTTCAACAACCCATGCTCAATTTCTAGATGATGAGATTCTAAAGCACTACCAGCCAACTCCTGCTTCAGCATCTCTCCTTGACTCCGCAAATCTTTGATTTCTTTACTCATCTGTATAAGTCGGAAACCAATAGGAGGGCATATCCAGTGTTTAAGAAAATGCATCAGATCCTTGAGGCTCTCTGCCTCTGGAAGGAGATTTATAAAAAACGATGAAAAACTTTGTTTTGGTGGTAGAATTGAAGAGATTGTCTTTAGAATGCCATAGGAAGTGACAGAATTGAAATCAGAGAAGAATTGAGCTCTGTCGGTTGAACCCATTGTTTGAAAATAAATTGGGGTTCAAAAATGGAGGCTGCTGATTTCTAAAAGAATATGATGTTTGGATGCTCAAAACATAACCGAATAGGGACATTTTAATCTTTAATGAACTTATTATGGGTTAAGTGGTAAAATAAGTGGAAAAAAATGGTAAAAGAAAGTAAAAAACAAAAAGGTTCACCTGGGAGGCTGACGCCAAGCCTCAAGGCGCACAGCTCACACCATTGAGGTTGTAGCCTCACAGTATATATGTAAAAGATTTGTGAGTTCTTACGCCTCCAGGTGAAAAACCCCCAAAAGGCGTAAGGCACGCCTTGAGGCTTAAGCCCCAGCACATATTTTAAAACCTTGCCCTCATAAAAAACAATCCATATCGAAACTGAAACACTACTTAGAAAGGACAACTCTTGTAATGGGGCAATCTTGGGTACATATGTTAGGCCTAAAGAACTTGAAGCAACTTCAGCTTCAGCCCTTTACAAATTGTATCAGAGACAGCACAGGCCCACTATTACGTTGGTGCAGGGTACTACGTCGTGATGCTTTGCTCACCTTCCCACATGCCAGGGACTAAATGGGGGTAATTTCTAATGACCCATAATCCCACATCAGGGATATTGAGTACATATGTAATGTCAAAGGACCTAAAAAGCAACTTCAGCTAGCAGTCCATGGTGCTACAACTCTTATCCTTACTACTTCTCGTTTCTAAATTACAACTCTAAATGATTTAATACTTCTATAAAACCAATACAATGAAAATTGACTGGCTATAATATTCAGTCAACAAAGTTTTGTACCTTAGATGATTGCGCTTGAAGAAAAACCAGTTTCTCATTAAGTGTTGTAACATAAGAGTCTCTTGTCAGTGACATAGCTTCTTTGCTTCCAAAAGCATGTGTTCTAGTATCCTCTGATTCTTCTTCTCCACTGCCGACATCTTTCACAGTCCTTGTTTTCTCTTCCTTGGTTGACTCTAAAGACTCTGATCTGGATTCGTGCATAGCATTATGCTCATTCAATATCTGTCCCTCAGGCAGCAGGATGATAGATACTTCTTCAACCACAGTCTCCGATTTTGGAAGCTCAGTCAGTTTTTTCAAGCTTGAGCTAGCTGAACTCTCAGCCTTTTCTGACCAATCACTTAACGGATGCTTCAGTGCACATTCTCTGTCACTTACTCCAGTGGTTTCCATTATAAGACCCTTTCAGCCTTTGGATATATCCAAAAGTCACTCCACCAACTACCCAACCGAGTTATTTGAATCCTTGCCAGAAGTGTAGAAGAACTGTTGTAAGAAACAGAGACAATTTTCTACTAAGAATATTTCAGATTAAAGAGAAAAAAATGAAGAAACCACAGATACTTTTAAAATGATAATAACCAAGAACAAAGATAACTAAAAGTGGAAAAAGAGGATGATTGAAGAAACCAAATTAAATAAGTAAATGGGATAGTACATAAATAATATATAAGTAAATAAGCAGTAAAAGGGGGTATTTTTATTTAAACCCCCAAAAATATGTAGCGTTTTGACTTCACCCACCATTTTTAAAATCATTTGACTTAGCCCCCACTCCAGGCTAATATCTAACATAATGCCAAAATTGCCCTTCTTCAACCATGAAATTAAATCCTACCACCCAAAAAAAAAAAAAAAAAAAATGTGATGAAATCTAAAAACAACTTCATTGCTATCAGTAGAATTGTGAGAATCTTGGGGAAATCTCTAATGAGATAATTCCCTTTTATATAAATCTAACGACCTGAATTACAGAATTGCCCTTTAGGGTGGGTTATTACAATATTACTAAATAAGTTGAGAATTAAGGTACCAAAATACAGGAGTTGAGGAGAGACAAAGGAATAGAAAGAGTCGAGAGAGAGTTCTTTCTCTCGTGGTCGGTTCTCTCTTATATTATTACTATCATAATAGATAATAGATGTGTAAATACAAAATTGCCCTCGTACACTCTAATAATATCTCCAACACTCCCCCTCAAGCTGGAGCATACAAATCAAACATGCCCAGCTTGGAACACATAGATGAAAAACTACTACGAGCTAACGGTTTGGTAAGAATATCACCCAACTGATCTCCAGACTTCACATAAGGAGTAACAATCTTCTTGGACATCATTAAATCATTTAATGAAGTGACAATCAACCTCGATGTGTTTAGTACGCTCATGAAACACTGGGTTACTAGCTATATAGATCGCAGCTTGATTGTCACAAAACATAGACATAGGAGACGGAGCATGAACACCCATTTCTGACAAAAGAGATTGAACCACAACAACATCTCGGTCGTGTGAGCCATAGCACGATACTTCGGCCCTCAAAGACTAGACCGAGCCACAACGTTTTGCTTCTTACTACGCCAGGTGACTAAGTTGCCACCAACAAAAGTACAATACCCCGAAGTAGACCGACGGTCTATAGGATCACCTGCCCAATCAGCATCAGAAAACCCACAAATATCTAGTGTCTGTGAAGGGCGATAAAGAAGGCCATTACTTGGAGAACCCTTCAAATACCTCAAAATTCGAATGACAGCATCCCAATGAGAAGTACGTGGAGCATGCATAAACTTACTAACAACACCAACTGCATAAGTAATATCTGGACGAAGTCAGCGTAAAAGGTAAATTAGGCGGCCCACAAGGCTTAACGATACCGACCAAAATCAGAGAATACCTCCCCCTGTTCGGCAGTGAGCTTCACAGTAGGATCCATAGGAGTATCAATGGGTCTCGAACCAAGAAGCCCTGTCTCACTAAGAAGGTCGAGAACATACTTACGCTGAGACAAAGAAATACCTTCACTGGAACGAGCAACCTCAATCCCGAGAAAGTATCGAAGGAGACCTAAGTCCTTCGTATGAAAACGCTGCCCCAAATACCGTTTCAAATCAGAAATACCAACTGCATCACAACCAGAAATAATAATATCATCCACATACACAATAAGAACAATAGTGCCAGAAGCGGAATGCCGAACAAATACAGAATGATCAGAAACAGATCGATGAAAACCAAACTGGATAACCACTAAACTAAACCGATCAAACCAAGCACGTGGTGATTGCTTCAAACCATAAATAGCCTTTTTTAACTTACACACCATATTTTCCTGACCAAGACTAACAAACCCAGGTGGCTGATCCATATACACCTCCTCCATTAACACACCATGCAAGAAAGCATTTTTAATGTCCAACTGATGAAGGGGCCAACCTTTACACACAGCAACCGAAAGCAATATCCTAATGAATTAAGTCGAAAGCGGGGAGAAAACGTCTCCATATAATCAACTCCATAAGTTTGGGTATACCCTTTAGCAACTAAACGCGCTTTCAAAGCTTCAATGAGAACCATCGGTAAGTATTTAAGCAGTAAAACCCATCTCAGATTCAACTGTCTTCTTCCCCGGTGGAAGAAGTGTAAGCTCCCAAGTTTTGTTTTCATGAAGGGCTGAAATTTCCTCTTTCATGGCTAGTTTCCAAACCGGGAGAAGCTAGTGCTTGGGAAACCAAAGATGGAATGGAAATAGAAGACATAGACAAGGCAAAAAAGTAGGTAAAAGCGATGACGGTGGAATGAAATAAAATGAGAGATAGGATGAGAAGTTTGAGACTGGTCCGTTTAGCAAACCGGGTTCAACTTGAGGCTGGATCCGTTTTAACAGAATCGAAAAGAGCCTCGTAGAAGATGATGAGTGGTTTGGGGCTGGTGCAATAGTAGTAACAGTAGCAAATTCAACAGTCGCAAATTGCTTTCTAGGAAAAGAACGATGATACTGAGCATAAATAGGCATGGTGCCTTTCATCGTAATAGGAACACGACTAGGCACCGCTTCACATGGAACTGGTAAGGGAGGCACCTCCTCACAAGGAACCACCGGAAAGGGAACAACCGGTTGAAGACGAGGATTAAGCAACTCCCCCTCACGACAAGCCACTAAATCGGGATCAAACAACTGTCCTGATGTGGAGAAATATGATGTAGACTCAAAGAAAGTAACATCAGCACTGACATAATACCGACGAGTAACAGGACTGTAACATCGATACCCTTTTTGAGTACGTGAATAACCCACAAAAACACACTTTATAGAACGAGGGTCCAACTTGTCATGACCAAGACCCATCACATGAACAAATGCAACACAGCCAAACACTCGTGGTGGCAAACCATAAGTCGATTGCTTAGGATACATCAATGCAAAAGGAGACTGATTATCTAGAACTGATGTCGGCATACGATTGATTAGATAATTGGCAATAAGAACAGCATCACTCCAATATGGTTTAGGTACACTCATGGCAAACATCATAGTACGAGTAACATCTAGTAAGTGACGAAGTTTGCGTTCAGCAACTCCGTTCTGTTGAGAGGTATGCGGACAAGTGGTTTGATGAATAATACCTCGATCCTCACAAAAAATCTCACACAAGTTTGAACATACTCTAAGGCATTATCAGAACGAATAATTTTAACTTTCTTATCAAACTGTGTTAAAATTTCATTGTAGAAAATGGACAAAATGCGAGGTAGTTCAGTGCGGTCTTTTAACATATATAGCCATGTAATTCGAGAAAAATCATCAACAAACACCACAAAATAAAGGAATCCAGATAAACTTTTATTTCTAGAAGGACCCCAAATATCTGTATGGACTACATCAAAAGGACTCAAAGACCTCTTGTCAACCCTATTGGAAAGCGTACACGATGATGTTTTCCCGATTGACATGCTTCACAATCTAAAGCAGATCTTGGACTCAACTTAGGAAGTAATCGACGTTTAACTTAACCAAAGACGGATGACCAAGGCGACAATGCCATTGAAGTGGAGACACGAAGCTCAAAGCGAAAACGAACTTGACTTTTCAACATTCAAGACATATAACCCATCACGCTCATACCCGAACCAATCATCATCTTCGTCTTGAGGTCACGAAAAAACACGGCCCGGTAGGAGTGAAGGTTCTGAGAACAATGTAGAGATTTAGTAAGTGCACTAACGGAGACAAGATTAAATGAAAGATTAGGAACATAAAGACCCATTTGCAAATCTAAGGACTTAGTAGGATGAAGAACACCGATTACCAAGAACGGGGACGCGAGGAACCATCAGCTAAAGTCATACTAGTCTTAGTGGGCACAAACTTTGAAAGAAAAGAGGGATTACCGGTCATATGAGCACTAGCTCCTGAATCAATGATCCAAGATGTAGAGGGTATCACCAAACTGGCAGACTTACCAGAACTAGCCATAGTAGCAGTGGGTGTAGCAGAAGGATCTGAAATAGAGTTCAAACGGTGAAGAATTTGACCCAAAATGTCAGCAGTAGAAGGGTCAGACTGAGCAGATGGGGTGGCAGCAGCGGAAGGACCAAAAGTGTGATCAGAAACTTGATTTGCATAAGCAGAAGGTCGTCCATATTTGTTCCAGCAAAAAGGCTCAGTATGCCCATCCTTACCACAGTGAGTACACTTCCTTTCATCAGAACCGTCATACCTATCGCCACGACCACGACCACGACCACGATTACCTCTACCATTACCATAGTTACCACGACCTCCACGACCATAGGAACCACGACCACTAGTATAATTACCATGTCCACCACGATTGCTAGGAGTAGAAAGTAAGGCTGATGACTCCTTAGCAACGGAAAGAGACTCACCATGCTCCTGGCGCTTTCGCTTAAGACGAGAAAAAGCCTGAGCTGCAGAAGGAACCGTCTCACTTGCTAAAATTTGGTCTTTGTAAACACTACTCGGAATTTAATCCATGCAGAAGCAAGGCAACCTGAAATTGCTCACGTTGTTGTCTTTGTTTTTCCAAGTCATTGGTAAAGGGCTGATAAAGTAAAAGTTCTTCCCACAATCCCTTCATTGTACTATAATACTCATCAATTGGTTGGTCGCCTTGTTTTGTTTTAAACAAAGATTCAAACAAATCATAAATACGAGATATATCATTCTCCTGCGAATACATCTCCTTTTAAGGAGGACCAAACTTCGTTTTTGCGGTGGGCAAAAATTGTACATTAGTAAGTACGCCCGGTTCCATACTATTCCACAACCAAGTCAAAACCATGGAATTAGATGCCATCAATCTTCGTAAGTGGGATCAGTGGAATCGGGAGGATCACCAGTGAGAATCTTAGATTTTTTCTTTGCACGAATAAAATGTTCAACAGCATAACTCCATGACAGATAATTATTCCCATTCAAACGGGTATTAGTAATAGGCTTACCCAAATCATCATTGACGTAATACAAAGGTGACTTCACAGCTGTTTGCAATGCAGGGTCACCCATTGCGGAAAAAAAAATACAGAACCACAAATATTCGTGAGCACAACCACAAATACAGAACGTGCTTTAACAAAACTAACTCCTTACGACGACAAATCCACACCGATCGAAAACAAACTGCGCAAACCCTAGATATCAAATCCTTAAACCATGAAGGGTTTAATCACGCACCACAAAACCAGCAACAACAAAAAAATAAAAAAAAATCTGGTTTGCCTAAACCCTAACCAAAACAGCCAACTGATTTATGTCACAAACTGACAGAAGATGAAAAAGAAAAAAAGAACAGAGAAGATAATCACCTGCTCCGATACCAAGTTGAGAATTAAGGTACCAAAATACAGGAGTTGAGGAGAGACAAAGGAATAGAAAGAGTCGAGAGAGAGTTCTTTCTCTCGTGGTCGGTTCTCTCTTATATTATTACTATCATAATAGATAATAGATGTGTAAATACAAAATTGCCCTCGTACACTCTAATAATATCTCCAACAAAATACATAAACCCCCTATACTCCATCAAGTTGAGACCTATTGTTACTAAAGACCCCTAACTTGGTAAGAAAGAAGCGTAGCTGTTCCGGCCCCACAAATGTGGCCTAATAAAAGCCCAATTCAATATAAACTCACACTCAGAGCCCATGCTCAGAGCTTATCTATAATAAAGCCCACGCTCAGAGTCCATGCTCAGAGTTTATCTACAAAAAAGCCTACGCTCAGAGCTTATCTACAAAAAAATCCACGCTCAAAGCCCATGCTCAAAGTTTATCTACAAAAAGCCCACGCTCAGAGCTTATCTACAATAAAACCCACACTCAGAGCCCATGTTCAAAGCCTATGCTCAAAGCCTACATACCTACACGTAAAATCAATATCAATTGCGCACATGTTTTGCGAGTCAAACAACTTCCACAACGTCGTCCACAACTTCGTCCACATTCAAGATTCACTTCCATCAACTTCATATCGTGTGACAGTTCTCCCGCCAGTTCTCCAACTTCATCCCACGATTGGAATATTGGAGAACGAGAAAGTAGTTATCACCAATCCTACCTATCAAATCCAACCTTCAGCATTTTTCCAGAACAACGCCATCGAGACTTGATCCCAAGCAATACATTTGGGTACGTAAGCAACTTCACACTGAAGTCCAGTTTCATCTTTCCCCAACAACCATCTTCTTCATCATCTCTAAAAACATTACTTCCGACCCTCAACTGGTGTGTTTTGACAAATCTTGCTGAAACATATTTGGCACCGTCTGTGCTCCTACCCTCAACCACAAAACAAAAGTTACGTCAATAGTTTCTCGAAAAACGAACAACGGTGAAAGTATCCCTTTTATTGCACAAGTTTAGCACTCCCCTTCTGCTAGGAATTCATTTTCCAAGTCTGATGGTCCTCGGCCATCTGCGACTGAGAGAGTGGGTATCCATGTATCCGATCCATCAACTCAGGTTGACCGTCGTCTCCGACAATTGGAGAGCAAGAATAACAATCTGAAGAAACAGCTGCGTCAACTTCTCGAAGATGATTCAAGGTCCACGTCAAAAAGTGTTTGGGATCGTTTAAACACTGAAGCATCTCTGTCAAAGACTCCAAGCACAAACTCCCGCACTAAGAGAAACCGTAAGTAAAGTCGACTCTGAAACTTAAAAGCGGCAAAAGAAAATGTCTGCGCCGTAAAACCAACACTTTCCAGTGTAATCATAAGCGAATCTACAAACTCCTCTACTGACCTTGATGCCGACCACCCTGTGAGGGATCGCCAACTCACGAAAGATCTCATGAAAAAAACAGGTTTAGCCGATTCGAACTATACTAAGGAAGATCGGCAAAATATCCATACAGGCCAGCAAGGTAGACTACCCAACCAACGAAAAACCAATAAAATTCCTACCCCAAGCTTTAGGATGGGTAGGCAAGCCACTGAGTCCTCGTCGCAACAGCAGTATGGGCCGACAACAATATTATTCACCAAGCAGTTCTAGTTCACACATCCTATTCGCTCAAGTCGTAGTCCCAATCCAAGAGCTCATTGTCGGCCAAAATATGTTGACAATGGTAGCCATGGAGATGGAGACTCACTTACAACATGTCAAGAAAATGGTCGTGACAGTCCAACCTTCCGTCCATACTCTCTAGATGTTCACCCCATATACGGAAGAACCGATCTCCATAGTTGGCTCTCCTCTTTATTGCCAATTTGCAATATCTAATTTTGCCTACTTAAACGGGGGGGGAAAAAAATTGTCGATTCACTTTGGCCGATCTAAATGGTCGGCAAGAAATTTTTTGTCTTAATTGATTTTTCAATTTTGTCACTCCAACAAATTTTACTTCGAAAAAACTTATTCAACTTAATTGATCGGCAAGCAAAAAGAATATTGATTAGATCTCATTTTTATTTTGATCATCTTATATTGAGTAGATCAGAATCTAATATTGAGCATATCAATCATTTTGAGTAGCTCAATGATAGAGATGAAACTTCAGTAACTACAAGAAATTAGCATGCAATAAGAAGTGGTTGACCGCATAATGGAACTCGCACCGTCGATAGTAGCCCAAACCTTAGGGTTGATCAATATGCTGATAAGTCCATATGATGATGTCGATAACTTTCTATTTGTTGCCTCACTGAACAATGGATTGACATATAACAAGAAGTGGTTGACCTCATAATGGAACTCGCACAGTCGATAGTAGCCCGAACCTTAGGGCTGATCGACATGCTGATATGTCCATATGATGATGTCGATAACTTTCTATTTGTTGCTTTATTGAACAATGGATCTACATATAACAAGGAGTGGTTGACCTCATAATAGAACTCGCACAATCGATAGTAGCCCAAACCTTAGGGCTAATCGACATGCTGATCTATCCATATGATGATGTTGATAGTCTTCTATTTGTTGCCTCACTGAAGAATGGATTGGAGCTAGAAGTGATTGACTTCATAATGGAACTCGCACAGTCGGTAATAGCCTGAATCTTAGGGCTGATCGACATGCTGATATGTACATATGATGATGTCGATAACTTTCTATTTGTTGCCTTACTGAACAATGGATCGACATATAACAAGGAGTGGTTGACTTCATAATGGAACTCGCACAATCGATAGTAACCCAAACCTTAGGGCTGATCCTTAGGGCTGATCGACATGCTGATCTATCCATATGATGATGTTGATAGCTTTCTATTTGTTCAGTGTTCTAAAAAACGGCCTAGGCAGCCGTCTAGGCGGTGCCTAGCCGTACTGATTTTCATCCTAAACGGTGGACCGTTTAATCGGGACTAGGTGGCGAATTAATCGGTCTAGACGGTCTAGGCGGGGCTGGACGGTTTAGAAGGTCCAGTTTGTTTTTTAGGCTCAATTTGTTACAAGCCCAATTAAATTTAAAATCCTACAGGCCCAATTTAAATTTAGTTAAAAAAAAGCCCGATAGGGCTTTAGAAACAAACAATCGGGTTCTCTTCTTCAACAAAAGATCATCAACTGCTCTTCTTCTTCTTCTTCTTCTTCGGTCCGCTGCTTCTTCTTCTTCAACAAACAATTGCGGGTATGTATTTCTTCTCTGAGTTCTCTCCAATTCTGCTCTCTTTTTTTCTTCTCTTAAAATAGCTGAGGTCAAATTAAACAATCCTCACGAGTAAACCATGGCGCGACTAACGAATCTGTACCCACTGTTCCATGATTGTTGATGGAACAGTGCGTTGTACGCCACTATTCATTGTTTTTAGCAAGTGTACGTACTACACTACTACTGTGTTTGTTTGCTTCTGTTTGTCACTTGTCCTTTTCTCATGTCTTATATTTAAATTCCAACAACTTTGATATCAAGCTAAGTCTTGAGGTCTTGCCACGTATCAAATAACCTGTTCTATCCAGAGAAAAAAAAAATTAATTATACATATATATTTAAATAATAAAATAAAACCGCTTTAAGCGCCTAGGTTAGATCTAGGCCAGCGCCTAGAAGCTTTAGGCTAAGCGTTCCTACCGTCCGACTACCGCCTAGCGTTTTTTAGAACATTAAATTTGTTGCCACACTGAAGAATGGATTGGAGCTAGAAGTGATTGACTTCATAATGGAACTCGCACAGTCGATAGTAACCCGAACCTTAGGGCTGATCAACATGCTGATATGTCCATATGATGATGTCGATAACTTCCTATTTGTTGCCTTACTGAACAATGGATCGACATATAACAAGGAGTGGTTGACCTCATAATGGAACTCGCATAATCGATAGTAGCCCAAACCTTAGGGCTCATTGACATGCTGATCTATCCATATGATGATGTTGATAGCCTTCTATTTGTTGTCTCACTGAATAATGGATTGGAGCTAGAAGTGATTGACTTCATAATGGAACTCGCATAATCGATAGTAGCCCAAACCTTAGGGCTCACCGACATGCTGATATGTTCATATAATGATGTCGATAACTTTCTATTTGTTGCCTCACTGAAGAATGGATCGACATATAACAAGGAGTGGTTGACCTCATAATGGAACTCGCACAATCGATAGTAGCCCAAACCTTAGGGCTCATCGACATGCTGATATGTCCATATGATGATGTCGATAAATTTTTATTTGTTGCCTCACTGAACAATAGATCGACATATAACAAAGATAGTGGTTGACCTCGTCATGGAACTCGCTTAGTTGATAGTAGCCCCAAACTTCGGGCTCATCAACGTGGCTGATCTGTTCCATAAGATGATGTCGATAGCGTTCTATTTGTAGCCTCACCGAAGAATGGATCGGAATACAACTAGAAGTGGATGATCTCGTCATGGAACTCGCATAGTCGATAGTAGCCCAAACCTAAGGGCTCATCGACATACTGATCTGTCCATATGCTGATCAATAGCATTCTATTTGTAACCTCACTGAAGAATGGGCCAGCATATAGCTAGAAGTGATTGATCTCGTCTTGGAACTTGCACAGTTGATAACATGCCAAACCTATGGCTCATCGACATGCTGATCAGTCCAATATGATGATATCAATATTCTTCTATTTATAGCCTAAATAAAGAATGGATCAGACATACAACAAGAAGTGCTTTACCAACGGCTCAAAGAATGATGATACTTACAACCCTTCTGCCTAAAAGTCATATTGATTCACTACAAAAAAATATTGCAATAACGACATTCACTCAACCATCAAACGAAAGACATTCCATTCATACATGGGACGTCTTAAATAACTTTTACATTTATAATTCATTTGTTATTCATACATACATACATATAAATTAGCATTCATAGCATTTCATTCATACATTTTACTCATTAAATCATTATATTATCATTATACTTTGGAGGTGGCGACCCCCCAAAATTCAATACGTTATCATTACACTTTGGGGGCAGCGACACCCCAAACTTCATTACATTGTCATTATACTTTGGGGGCGGCGACACCCCAAGTTACCATTGCACTTGGGGTCGGCAACACCCCAAATTTCATTACGTTATCATTACACTTTGGGGGCGGCGACACCCCAAACTTCATTACATTATCATTGTACTTTGGGGGCAGCAATACCCCAAATTTTATTATTTTATCATTACAATATGGGGGCGGCGACACCCCAAATTTCATTATATTATCATTACAATATGGGGGCGGCGACACCACAAATTTCATTACGTTATCAATACACTATAGGGTGGCGACACTTCAAATTTCATTAACAAAATCTATCTTATGCAAACTTATTTTGTGTTGGGAATATGTCTCTTAAAAAATTAGATCTTCCTATTAACTCAGAAAGATCTCTTCGTTGGTAAAATTGATATTTTTGAAAACTTTTTCTTTTGATCGATCCGCAATTTTGTTTTGCGTCTTTATTGGTTCGGCCACAAAAAACTCACTTCTGCTGATAACCAATCCTTGTTGGATTGGCTACCCAAATATATGTTTTTTCTTCGAATAGTTCTACGTATATATACTTAGCACCCACCCTTTTTTTTTTTTTTTTGTTAATATCTGTTAAATTGTTTACTAGCTAACTTATCTATTTTGAGTCGACCGCCCTTTATTACTTTATCCAAATTAAACTTGAGTTCTCAATTGCTTTGTTTTTGGACCGATCCCCCTTCATTAATAGACAACACCTTCTATGCTGAGCCGATCCTAATTTTTTCCGCCAAGTCTTTATGCCAAACCGATCCTCTTCTCTAACGAAGAAACGACCTCACTTATTTCATATCATCCATAAGTTTCAATCAAAAAGTCCAATACCATTTTAGGATGGCTTTGTTCCTTTCTTATATAAGTCAATCTTCTTTTATGTAAGAGTGTCGGACTCCTTTTCTCTCAATTTTAGCATGTATAGCCGATCCCTTCGTCACTTTTCATACAAGTTTAACCGTTATTCTTTTTATTTTTCAGTCTTACTAGTCTAAAACAATCCAAAACCCGATAAAAAACCGATCAGTTTTTTGAAAATAATTGTCGATCTTTAGTGTATTATTGTCAGCTATAAAATTAATGATCCTTTTATTACCAATGATAGCCGCTAGTTTGCAATCCAAACCGATCAGTTTAGATTTTGCCGATCAGTTTGCCATATCTATTATTTGCCTATCCAATTCAATTTCTCACCATCAAACAATTCAAATATTTGCCGCTCAATAACTTTGCCTATCAAGTTTGTCAATTGCCGATCTCAAAAAAAACTGATCAGGTCACATCACAACAGTTATCTCTATATCCGTCTCATTTTTACCTTGTCTAAGCTATCCGTTCTCTGTTTGCCGATCAAAATAACTTATCAAGTTACCGATCTTTGCAAAGTTTGAACTTGTTGATCAATTCGAATAACTGTTGCTCACCCAAACTAATCAGCCATACTGATCAAACTAAAATTCTATCAAGTTGCCAATCATTGCACCCAAAACCAATCATTTATTTTTTATATAGTGGCCGGTCAAACAATCAAATTTGTCGATAACAATACAATCAAAATTGAGTATAGAACAACACTCCTAACTTTGCAACCCGAGTTATCCCTTTATGATAACCAATCTCCACGGAATGTGAACAGTCTAGCAGACCAACCTCTCTTTTTGCCGATCCTCTGTATCTAGCAAAAACCAATCCTTCAATCTATTTTGGCTATCCCGATCATTTATTTCTTTAAAACTTAGCAAAAGCCCACTTCAAATGCCCACCCATCCCATCTAAATAGTCTTTGTAATTCGCATGGTTAGTACTTAATACGTCTTCCCAACAATCAAACTAAAAGAGTAACTGTTTCTTACAAAACTTGCATATTTCTTCTCTAATAGTCGCTGTATAATGTGCTTGTGTTGGTTATTATAAAAAATGTCATGTATCCATGATGACTTCTATACAACACACCAGTCTCCGATTAATGATTTAGAGATCCTCTGTAACAACGTCTCATAGCTTAAGTGAAATTCACTGGCAGTTTATGCTAAACAACTGGGAAGAGAAGCTATAATAGTTGGATTATCTGCAATAGAAATAGAACATCACACTCAGTAGTGCCAATTAGAAACTATGAATGGTGTAATTTCTGCTTTACAAATTTACATCAAGCAACAGCTGGAAGTGAGCTACAAGCAGAAAAGTTTGCATAAAGAAACGTGTTAGAATCATGGAAGAGTTAATTAGATAAAATTTTACACTCTTCAAGTGCACCTACACAACAGGTATTTGAAACCCGCATTAAGAGCTTCACTAGAACTGGTATCGTTTTCGGGCAATCCTTCAAAGCTGACTTCCCTTCCGGAATGGTGGCCAATGCGTCCAAGATGTAAAGAGCAGACTCCAAGCAATCAGGATTTAAACTGGGCAGAAGTTCAATTAACTGAGGAACAACACCAATACTTACATCCAAATTCCTTGGCTGCTTATGCGAACATATCGTCTTTAGAAGGCTAACACCAGCTGAGGTTCCATTCGAATGCCGCTTATCCTTGACCAGTCTCATTAATCAAACTAAAAGACTCAAACTCGATACAATTTCCGACCGGAAATCTTTCTCATCCATCAACATTTCAATTAATCTAGTACAACTAATTGTATTAACAATTCAATCTACGATCAATCCTGAATGACTATTTAGAGTTCTAAATAGTCATTACTTTTGAATAGTCATTGCTAATCAAGTTATCGAGCAATTACCAATTCAAAATTTACTTTTTTGAAGGATGCTCAGTAACCCAACAATACACTCCAAGATCCTACTAGTTCCTTTATTTTTATTAGCAATCAATTCTATTTCCGATCGATTTGCGGATTGCCGATCCCTTTGAATTGCCGCTGTATACTGTTGCCGATCCTATTGCCGATCAATCATTTAACCGATGGATTTCGAAAAGAGAACTTCAATCAAGTTACATGAATATATTTACTGCATAAATTCAAGTTGCCAATCTGTTGACCGATCTCCAACCCTGCTATATACTTGATCAATCACAATCGGAATTCCATTACTAAAACTCAACATTTCAACAACTTGCCTTTCAATAACCATTACTGATCAATTTTCAAAATTGCCGATCAATGACTACATTGCTAATACCAAGTTGAAACCAATGCTCTATATCAAACAACTGCCGATCAATTCAATTCCCGATCCAATTTGATTACTCAAAATCAAACAATTCAATCATCTTTGCCGATCAAGGTTGCCAATTGTAACATATAGCCAATCAATCCATTAACAAATTTCAATTACTTGCCGCTCATAAAATATTGCCGATCAGTTGGTCAATTGCCAATCAATATTGTAAATACCATAATAACCCTATCAGTTTGAATAAACATACCTCTTTCTTAACCGATCAATAGCCGACCTATTGTCTATCAAACTGAAACCCGATACCAAAAATCTACCGATCGATCAAATCCCCACACTGATGCCCGACAAAGCTAAACCTTTTTACCGAAAAGAAAAAAAAATGTCGATCCCTGAACTGCCGATCCATTTGAATTGCCCATCCCTTTTGCCGATCCCAGAACTGCCAATCCATTTAATTGCCGATCCCAGCTAATCCTAGAACTGCCAATCCATTTAATTGTCGATCCCTTTTTGCTGATCCTCTAAGTGCAATGAACAAAAATCCAAAGGCCCATTAGCAAAGCCCATTAGACCATTTTCTTTACTTTAAACATTTTTTATTTACAAAACTGCCATCACTAACCAATATTGAGCGTGCCGATCTTTTAATCTTTTAATTTTTCTTACCCACAATTTACCAAATTTCCATTACATTTTACCCAATTAACTTGGAATTTTTACTGGCCAATTTAAAATCCAACTCTATTCAAAATATTTGCCTACCAACTACCACTTTTATTTACGAACCTACCAAAAACAAAACTTTATTACTTCTTTGCCACACAGGCTTTGCCCATGTAACATAGAGAGGGCGATGTTTCGGCCCCCACAAATGTGGCATAATAAAAGCCCAATTCAATATAAACTCACACTCAAAGCTCATGCTCATAGCTTATCTATAATAAAGCCCACGCTCAGAGTCCATGCTCAGAGCTTATCTACAAAAAAACCCACGTTCAGAGCTTATCTACAAAAAAATCCACGTTCAGAGCTTATCTACAAAAAGCCCACGCTCAGAGCCCATGCTTAGAGCTTATCTATAATAAAACCCACACTAAGAGCCCATGTTCAAAGCCTATGCTCAAAGCCTACATACCTACACATAAAATCAATATCAATTACGCATATGTTTTGCGAGTCAAACAGCTTCTACAACTTCCTCACATTCAAGATTCACTTCCATCAACTTCATATCGTGTGACAGTTCTTCCACCAGTTCTCCAACTTCATATCGTGTGACAGTTCTCCCGCCAATTCTCCAATTTCATCCCATGATTAGAATATTGGAGAACGAGGAAGTAGGTATCACCAATCCTACCTATAAAATCCAACCTTTGCCATTTTTCCAGAACTACGCCATCGAGACTTGATCCCAAACAATACATTTGGGTACGTAGGCAACTTCACACTGAAGTCCAATCTCATCTTTCCCCAACAACCATCTTCTTCATCATCTCCAAAAACATTACTTTTGACCCTCAACTGGTGTGTTTTGGCAAATCTTGCTGAAACAGTAGCCATAATATCTCACAAGCACCATGAGCCATAGCTCTATACTCGGCCTCGGCCGATGAGCATGAGACAACATTTTATTTCTTACTTTTCCAGGAGACAAGACAACCACCGTAGAAAGTACAAAAACCCGAGGTAGAGCGACGATCAGTGAGACACCCAGCATAATCTGCATCTGAGTAACTAACTAAATCCGGTGGACCATAAGATGGATAGAACAAACCAAGTCCTGGAGAGGACTTAAGATATCTCAAGATCCGATCTACTGCATCCATATGAGTAGATTGTGGGGCATGCATGAATTGGATGACTACACTGACGGCAAAAGCAATATCTGGTCGAGTGTTAGTCAAATATATAAGACGACCCACTAAACGCTGGTAAGGGCCTGGATAAGGAAGAATATCACCAATATCAGCATGGAGGCGATGATTTAGATCCATAGGAGTGCGAGAGGGTCAACGTCCCGTCATACCAGTATCAAACAACAAGTCTAGTGTGTACTTCCTTTGAGAGAGGGAAATACCATGTCGTGAGCGAGCTATCTCAATGCCAAAAAAGTACCGAAGAGGACCCAAAGTTTTAATATTAAAAAAATGGCCCAAATCTGTTTTCACTTTTGCTATGTGTATGGTGTCATCACCAATGATGATAATATCATCTACATAGACCAAGACTATTATACAAAGATTAGCTACACTTCGATGAATAAAGCATGTATGATCTGACTCACATCGGATAAATCTCATGGATAAGATAACCGTGCTGAAACGATGAAACCATGCTCGTGGAAACTGTTTCAAGCCATATATGGATTTGAGAAGGTGACACACCTGTCTAGAATACTCCCCCTGAAGGGCAAAACCCGGAGGTTGAGACATGTAAATATCCTCGGTCAAGTCACCGTGAAGGAACGCATTCTTTACATCTAACTGGTGAAGAGACCAATGATGTTGTGTAGCTAGGGAAATAAGGAGCCATACGGAAGAAAGCTTTGCAACAGGAGCAAATGTGTCACCAAAATCTTTTCCAGGTGTTTGAGTGGAGCCCTTCACTACAAGTCGCGCTTTGTAGCGCTCTACAGAACCATCCCCTTTGTATTTCACTGTGAAAACCCATCTACACCCAACAACCCGTTTACCAATTGGAGCTAAGGCCATCTCCCATGTGTGATTCTGCTCAAGTGCTTGCATCTTACTAAACATAGCAGCTCTCCAAGACGGGTGCTCCAATGCCTCGGAAACATTACGTGGAATCCTAATAGAATCAGTGGCAGCAAGATAGGCACAATAGGAAAGAGAAATACCACTGTAAGAGACAAACTGAGCAAGAGGGTGTTTAGTTACACATGCCCGCTTCCTTTTGCATTTAGCAATTGGAAGCTCTAAATCATCAATAATAAGAGTAGGAAGAGCAGAATTTGGATTTACTAAATCAGGATGGAGAGTAGTAGCTGAGGACGAGGAAGATTGTGGCGAGGGATAATATTTGTTGGGCTACCGTGTGTACACCTTGCCGTATAGTTGTCTCGTAGAGCCGTGACTATGTAGGTGTGCAGTAGACTCATAAAAAACAGGAACAGGTAGTACATGTGGAATAAGAAGAGGTTGTTCCAGCTCATTAGAGGGAGAAGTATAATAAGAAATATTCTCAAAAAACGTCACATCTCTAGAGTGAATGATACGACATGAGACGAGTTCATAGCAATGATAACCCTTAGATTGAGTAAAGTAACCAAGAAAAAGGCACTTAATAGCCTTGTCATCTAACTTCGTCCTCTTTGGAGTACAATCTTGTACAAAACAAATGCAACCAAGACTCGAGGCTCGATAGAAAAAAGAGAAAGACCAGGTCTGACTAAATGCAAAGGAACCTGGCCATTAAGAATCCTACTGGGAGTACGATTAATTAAAAAAGTGGCTGTGAGAACAGCCATACTCCAAAAACGTTTAGGGACATGCATACCACAAAGGAGACATCTAACAACATTCATAAGGTGGCGATTTTTCCTCTCAGCCACTCCATTTTGTTCTGGACTATAAGGACATGTGAGTTATTGAATGACTCCCTTCTTTAAAAGATGTTTAAAATCATCAGATATATACTCTTTAGCATTATCCGAACTCACAGACCTCACAGTAACACCAAACTAGGTCTGAATCATTTGCATAAAGTTTAGAAAAGTAGGAAGAACCTCGGTCCGAGATTTTAACAAATAAAGCCATGTAAAACGAGAGTGGTCATCAATAAAAGTGATATAGTAGCGATATCCTTCAAAAGAAGTGACAGGGGAAGGTCCCCACACATCAGTATGTATTAAGTCAAAAAGGCAAGCAGATCGATGCATGTGCGAGATATAAGATACACGAGTATGTTTGGACAACTCACAAACAACACATTGAAATTTGTTAGATTGATAGGAGTTTCTCAAAACAGGTAATAAAGAATAAAGATGCTAAAAGTTGGCATGACCCAAACGGGCGTGCCATAAATGTAGAGTCTTAGAACAAAAAGGAACTCGACAGGAATCAGAAAACACCGGGGTGATAGAAGCCAAAGTTGTAGGAGGTTCTCCGAACATATAGAGACCATCTCGCTCATACCCCCTGCCAAAAATCTTCCTTAAACTCAGGTCCTGAAAGACACAATGATCCGGAAAGAAAGTTATGGAGCAACCAAGGGATTTGGTTAAACTGCTCACAGATAACAAATTTAAGGAAAGTTTAGGAACGTGCAAAACGGAAGATAAAGATGGAGATAAAGGAACACATCCAGAGTTCTGAATAGGAGCACAAGAACCATCAGCAAGATGAACAGATGGAGCAATAGATAAACTAGAAGACATTTTCGAAAAAAAATGTGACTCACCAGTCATGTGTTCTGAGGCCAGAGTCAATGACCCAAGTGGATGGAGAGGCATAATATGCAGATGGAGTACCTAAATGAGTAGTAGATGCTGAGGCAGTATAAGATCCAAAAGAAGGTGTAGTCCGGTTACCCAGCATAGCCTCAAGTTGGCCCTGAAGATGTTGTATCTGTCCCGATATATGACTATATGCATCAGGAGATGGGATAGTCGAAGGAGCCACACTTGGAGAACTCAATGAACTAGAAGGAAAGTCGACAATTGCAGCTATTGGACTCTTTCCATGGCCTCTACCAGAGGATGATGATTGAGATCTTTCAAAGAAACCAACTGGTTAACCAATGAGTGATAGCACCTAGACTTCTCATGTCCCGATTGCCCACACGGTGAGAACAAGTAACAAAGCCGATAACATCCGGACTTCTCATGTCCGGATTGCCCTGATGAGAACAAATGGCGAGATCGTCCTCAACCTCCACGACCACGACCTCTTCCACGCTGTCCCTGACATCTAAAACAAGAGGAGTCCACAACAAGCGCTGATTGGTCAATGATACCCTGAATTGCGGCAGACGGTAACGTAGCCTGACGAATCCTTCTTCGTCTGTCATCGTCGATAGTCGCAAAGGCATTCATCAGAGAGGGGAATGGTCGTGTGTTAACGATTTGTCCACCAAGGGTCTCAAACTCAAGACGCAAACCCATTAGAAAAACAAACACTTTTTGTTTGTTGGCGCGCTTAGCAACAAGCATCACGGCTTCTCCAGTCAACTCAACAATGACCTTATAATGGTCAATCTCCTCCCAACGAGTTTGCAACTGTGCAAAATATTCAGCTGCTGATCGATCACCTTGTGAAGTGGAATGGACCTCACGATAGAGTTGAAACACACGAGAGCCATTACTCTTACTAGAGTATGTCTCTTTCAAAGAGGACCATAGGTCATAAACAAAATCATGATATAGAAACATCTGAACAATTGGTGCATCCATGGAGTTAAACAACTAGCCAATAACGATACTATTATGCTTCTTCCATTGAGTGTATTTCTTCTCGTCCGTAACAACAGGGCGAGCGTAAGTCCCATCGACTAATCCCTCCACACCCTTACACCCTTACTAGTTAGATAATGGACAACAGATCTAGACCATGTCTTAAAGTTGATCCCATTCAGCCTCTCTGAAGTTATAGACTGAGGTGTGGTAGTAGCTTGAGGACCTTGTACTGAAACATGACTCTCCCCCAATGTATCCATTTCAAATAAATGATCAGAGTCAAGTGTAAAGGTGGCACCTTGATCTCATAATGAAATTAGCTACTTGATCTCATAAAGACATAACCTTTGTGTAGTTCCAAACAGTGATCCTTGTAGAGAAAGAAAGAACCCCCAAAGGGGGAAGATGTTGATGGTTTGATTCTTTGGCGGTGGTAAGAGATGGTGGTAGAACCAAGTTGTTGGGTTGTTTTTTATTTTTATTTTTTTTCTTATTTCTGCTCCGATACCAAGTAGAATTGTGAGAATTTTGGGGAAATCTCTAATGAGATAGTTCCCTTTTATATAAATCTAAAGACCTGAATTACATAATTGCCTTTAGGGGCTATTACAATATTACTAAATACATAAACTCCCTATACTATCCATACTAATCCCAAATCTCAAAAGGTGTTAGTATTTGTTAAATACTAGGTTACATTGACACGTCGTATCGGACACGGATACGAATTGTCGGACACAGCAAAATATCAAAATTCGAGGTAAATTACATGCAATATGAGTCCGACACGGACACATGAATACATATCCGACACGGATTTTTTTCAAAATATGGCGTGTCCATTTAACCTAGGTTAAATATTACTAATTGGTGTACAAAACCATTTTTCTAGATGAGAACATACTCAAAAAAAAAAAAAATTGATTCTTATATCTTCACAATGAACATAAAACATGGACTTATAAGATTTGTTTATGTTTATTGTATGTATGGGTTGACTTTTACATTTAATTTTGTCTTGTTTTTGGGATTGGATCACCATTTTTTGGGAATTGATTTCCATGGTTCTATGATGCACAGATACTCCTAAAATGTCATTGCATATATATTGGTCGGGTACAATACTGATACAGTACCGGATACTTCTAGGATACTTGTTCCTTACCCAAAAACAAAAAAGAAAACCAATAAATTTTGAGAGAGAGGTTGGCGGAGGAGATTTAGCAAAATTCTTCCACTTGAATGACCAAAATTTCCAAATCTCTCTTCTTTCTCGAAAGAGATTGAACCTCTCTAAATGGATTCGGCTAGAATCATTTGAAATAGACCTGATCCGATAGTTCTGCTCCATTGAAAATGTAAATTATTTCTTGAGGCTTCAAGCTGTATTGAATTTGGCATGTGTTATAATAGTTTTTCACATGTTCCTGACTTACTTTACTCAAATAACTACTAAGAGAATTTTTAGAATACACATATTTTAAAATATTCCTAATAATTAGTCGTACCCATATCCCAAAATTTCAGAAAAATCGTATCGTACCCCATACTGGTGTCACCGTATCGGTACCTGTACCCGTATCCGTGCATCATAGCCATGGTTGATGAAGAAGAAGAGTAATATTGGCATTATGTAAGATATCAACCTGGACTGGGGGGCTAAGTCAAATACTTTTAAAAATGGGGGGTTAAGTCAAAACGTTACATATTTTTGGGGAAAACCCCAAAGTAAAATTGAAGCAATCAGCAAGGTACATATCGGTATGAGATTTTTTGACAGGACCTAGACACTTGAATCAGCCAGATATGATGGTCTGTGAGCAACGGCAAGTTGGTGCCACGGTTCGAAGGAAAATATATAAGTAGTTGCTTAGTTGATTCAGTAAAATGATAAAACTAACAAGAAGTAAGGCGTAAGTTACCAATCTTAAAGTTGATAACCCCACGAGTTGCCTATAAAAATGACCAGTAAAACACAATTAAAGATAGACAATAAGAAAGTAATGCAGATACAAAATAAAATGGTACGTAATAACTTTATGTTTGGCTAAATAGGACTCTTCATAACTAGTATACTGCTAAGCAGTGGGGGCGTGAGCGGTGCCCCTCGTATACTATGGTTATTCGGCAAAGTTACTCGTTGAACAATGGTTCAACCATTGGATTGGATGCTATGACAAACTCCCCTCAATATTCAGAAGCAATAACTCTATTACCTACCCCATCAATTCCAATCTAGCTCATCGATATTATTAACAAAATAACAAACAAATAATAGTAGTGACTAAAACAAGATTTTTTTTTTCTACTAGAAAAGGGTCTATATGATCTGACCATATGGATGATGATAAATTCTTCGAAGATGGCGATTGTTAAACGGAACCCTTGGCAACTCTTCCCTCATCTTCCCACTCTTTGTTAGTTTTTGTATTTGGTTATCGAAGAAGTGAGAGAGAACTGGAGCCAACATAACATTAGAACTTTATTTGGTCAGAGAAAATGTAAAAAATGAAGAGCCGTATATATTTTGGTTCTAGGAAGAATAATTAAATGGTGTTATTTGATCATTAAGGATCAAAAACCTTGCCATAAGTAACTAGTGTATTGCTGTGCAGTGGGGCGTGACTGGACATGCAATTTGTACCCATATCTTTTAGATTAAACAAGGTTGAAGGAGAAGATAACTTACCGGATTCGAGTAGTTGGATTGGTTTGCACAATGGAAAGCGAAACCCCTTCTTCCTTCACAATTGTGGGAGAGAAAGATAGGGTGGGTAGGCTACTCTTCGAAGAGATTTTCGAACAAGAGACGAAGATTGTTGAGAATAATAATCATATATTTCAGTTTCGAAAAAGAGAATTGGAGATGGAGAAGTGAGATAATTGGAGACGAAGGATTGGAGATGAGATTTCAGGAGAATTGGAGAGAATGAAAGGGTTACTGACGAAGAGAAGAAAGAGCGGAGAAAAATGAGGACTAGCAGACAGAAACCAACCAAATGACATTTTGAGCCACATACCTCCACCCGGCCTAAAATCGTTCACTCCGCTCACTTGATTAAATTGTGCCAACGGTATAAGTCGTGGAGGAAAACGTGCTAAACTGTGATAACGATGAAGCTGATTTGAGCTAAACATTATTTAATCTTGTGTAATTCTTTTTAAGACGCCCCTAAGTGTTTGTTTATGGGTTTAAGTTTGAAACAAACAACCAAAACCTCGTTAAGATGTTTAAAGGTTAAACTTAATATTCATGTGTAAGCAGATAAAAGGAGGTCAAATTGAGAACCTCGTATACCTGGTTAAGACGCGCAAAAAGAAAATAGATTGACCTATGTATAAGTTTTAGGCATTCAATAAAAAATAGATCAACATATAAATGACAATGAGTGACAATCTAAATGTAAAAACAGAAACTCCAATAACGGGAGTTAATGTGAATGTAACTGATGTAGACATCATAGTCCATTCGTGGTCAAGCCCTTGTGTTCATGCAATAAATGTCCCCTTTTATTTTATTTGTTTTGATTTATTTTTGGTATTTGTAGCTAAGGGCATATTAGTAATTTTCTTTAATTAGCCAGGAACACCATCTCGATCCTTACTAACACCACCGAAGCTACCACTTTTAGCAACACCACCATTATCAAAGCTACCAATTAACATGTCATGATGGCAACCACGACTAATGCCACCACCACCAATACCACCAGTACAAACAAAACCACCATAGTTACCACTCTCTTACTACTACCAACATGACTAATACTTAACCACAACCAGTCCACCACACTCATCCAAAAAGAAGGCCTCTATCATTTAGTAACCCCAATTCACTAGTGCAACCATATGAATAAAAATTTGAATCACAACTTTCATCCAAACAAAGTGAGCCTTTATGCAGATATTTTTATAACATTCACGTTTTCAGCTCAAATGAATGTAATTGGAAAAGACGGGCGTCATTGAAAAGTGGTTATTTTGTTTGTTATGCTGGATATTAAAATCATCACAAAATATTCAAAACCAAAGCATCAACTATCAAAAACAGTAGAGACATCAGAGAGAATTCAAAATTTATTGTACCTGTTTCCATTTTTTGTTGAATCTACATCATATATATTCGTCTAGCTTTGCTTCGTCTCCCTCAAACCTCTTTTTGATTTAAAAGGTGTTAATATTACGGGCCCACTAAAAAAGAGTTGCATATATTAACTCCATATAAAATCAACATTCTCTGCATCCAATGAATTCTCTGTATCCAATGCTTCTGGGGTGAAGCTTGCACGGGTTTTGATACAATACTCCTGTCATACGATGAGCTCCATCCAAGCATTGACTAAAACAAAATAACGTGACGGGGCAAAGTTTTTACTACTACTGACGCATGTCACACTATAAAGTCCCCATTGCATGCAATAGAACACCTGTCGAAATTGAAATAAGTACGTAACAATAACATCAACATGTACGTATTTTGATTTTTTCTTTTGTTCCGGAATTAAGTTTAGGAGAATATGCAATTTTCAGTAGCTGTTATTTTTCTCTAGTCTTGAATATATATCTTCTATAACGCAGCAATGGTATCTGCTGGCGTGGTTGTTGAAGGCCTTTCGAATGGCACGGATCACAGCCATGTGGTTTCCATATCGGTTTACGTGGCTGTACTTTGTTTGTGTATTGTTGTTGGTCAGTTGCTCGGGCAGAATCAGTGGGTGAATGAATCCATCACTGCTATTATAATCGTAAGTTAATCTTATCAATTTGGTATTGTTCAATTTAATAGATGCCAAGTCTAAAATGTCTAATAGTGCATGTTCTTCTTTAGAGCCAAGTACACAAGGCATGCAAGAGCGAAGAAAGAGAAAAAAGCTTAAGTTGACAATTAAAATTCTTTTATTGATTTCGGGTTGCCTAACGGGATCAGTAGAAAGTTTTACTGTTTCTATAATTCTATTAGTTAGCAATTAGTACACTTTTTCGTTTCACAAGTCCTCTTACTAGTCCTTTAGTGTTTTCTTTTGTACCTAGAGACATGAGATTACAAATTGCGAAGAATATCACAGTAACTCTCGGCGTTGTTATCACAATCTAATCAACTTTTCTCGTCTGCAAGATTGGAATTTGAAGAAGACAGTATGTAAATCCTCATTCACATTATTATTGTTTTACTCCGATCCATGGTTGAGTTTTATTAGACATTGGTAGTGAGTAGCCCATGCATTTCAACACTGCCCCTCCATATCAGGAAGGCTATGCTTTTTGGCACAATTTGAATTGGCTCACCTCCAGCTCAGAGTCTCAGACACGTGGGTCATGTCATATTGTGCAATTTACCTCGCCTATACTTTGCCAACAAACAACCAAAACATGATTTTCTTATTTTTTATAATTTTTATGTACATGTGTGGTCCATGGGGAAGGTATCGTAGAGAGCGCTCTAAAAATATAAATTTTGTTGAAACGATAAGTTTGTCATAAACGGATAAAAACCTTTTGAAAAAAAATTAGCTCCTTTGAACATGTCTAACCAAAAATTGAGTTCAAGTTCAAAATTTATCTGACGGTCCAGAATTTTAACACTCTTTTGACAAGACTAGACACATCCGATTGAGCTGATTTTGTGTGGAGATACTATCCATAGGGAGGTAATATCTACCAAAAATCAGCCCTTCAAGCAATGTGCAAGTCCGTTTTTGGATTGCGTATGTCAATTCTGTATGTCATTTATGTATGTCGACGTAGCCAGCCCGATATACAGGGTATATAAAATGGAAAAAAAATGTGTTAGAATTTTTTCCCTTGAGAGGATGTGTTATGACTTGTGACTGAAGTCCTTTTCTTTCTTTTTTCTTAATGACCCAGGGATGCATTACAGGAATTATACTTTTGTTTATGAGCAGAGGCACAAACTCTCACATCCTAAGATTTGATGAAAACTTGTTCTTCATCTATCTTCTTCCACCCATAATCTTCAACGCTGGGTAAGTTCAGTCTGAGCGTTGTGCAAATGAATAAGAGCTTAAGGTCTAATATCCTAGAGTTGACCTAAATCTCTATGACACATTGGTACTTGAAAAATAAAAAATGGTTGCATGTCGAATACTTCAAATTCGGTATAAAATGGAATGAGTGCTTTAATTTTGTGTAAAATGAAGCATCAAATTGCCTGAAAGCTAGGCAACTGTACTCTTTTAGCTTCTTAGAAGTGGCATCCACCTCTTCTTCCTCTTTATGGTAATTCATTTGCTTTTAGATGTTAAGACGTAGGGGACACATAAAAGACCCGAAACAAGTACAAACTAAATGAGAAAAACAATAAGGCAAAAAAATTTGTATTTCGGTATATTCTGCAAAATATTTGCTTGCTTGAATCTTGTCGTTCTACAGATTTCAGGTTAAGAAGAAGCAGTTCTTTCGTAATTTTGGAACAATCATGTTGTTTGGAGTTTTTGGTGTTTTTATATCATCAGCAATAATTTCAGCAGGTAATGTTTGAGTTCTCCACTGAACTACTTCCCCAAAACTATTTGATGTTATTGGATGTTCTTAATAACTTGTACAAGGAGGCATCTTCTTTCATTCTTAAAACTTGTGTCTGGTGATCCAGGTAGCTGGTGGCTGTTCCCAAAGGTTGGGTTTGTTGGCCTGGATGCATGGGACTATCTCGGTTGACGCCTTTGTATTTGATCTTATTACATACTTCTTAAATTTCTTTGTTCATTATATCCAATTTACTTCTCATCTGAGAATTTTTTCTGCCATGTTTTTGAATTCAGCAATTGGTACAATCTTCTCATCAACGGATACCGTCTGTACTCTCCAGGTTATAAAATTGATGTACAGTCATATGAAGTTAATTCTTAGCCTATAATGCTCAGATGTTTCATAGATGATATTCTTTCTAATTCACCTGTTAAAATATAGGTTCTGCACCAAGATTGGATCCCTTTACTTTACAGCCTTGTTTTTGGAGAAGGAGTAGTAAATGATGCAACATCGGTGGTCCTCTTCAATGCAATCCAAAAGCTGGATGTTTTCAAATTAAATGGCTGGGCAGCAGCCCATGTCGTTGGTGATTTTCTCTATTTATTTTCAACGAGCACTGCGCTTGGGATTGCTGTATGTTCTGAATCTTTTCACCTGGGCAGAGCTTCTGCTTCCTTTTTTTATAAAAGTGCCCATATGCCAATAGTATTAGCTTAGCATAGCGTATAAGCACATTTATGAAGAGAACTATGTGTTTTTCAATTGTATGATTCACAATTCCAAGTCAATTGGTTCGTAACTGCTCAATTAAAATATTATAAAAGTAGTAACCTGAAACTTTCAACTTTTCCTAAGTATTCTTTCTGTGGAGTTTCCTGCATCCGCTAAAGGGTATATACATTGGTAGCATAAAATGTTGCAGAGAATATTTGGAAGCAACCAAGATAAAGGAGAATAATTTGTCTGAATACATCATTAGACAAATCTCAATAGAATAAGTAAACCTGGATCGTCTAGTCTCTATCAAAAAGCTGGATCAAGAGAGGTCCTGGAATAATTCATAGGTGGTCACACCGTCATAGCAAGTATTAGGGTAGAATTATCTAAATGCTCCCTCTCAGAGTTGGAATAAACAGTTGTGGGCAAACTTTGCGCAACTGCACATGAACAGACTTTACTTCGGGAGGGCTAACCAAAGTTGTGATACTCTATGAAGCATGGACTCTGAGACGTGACATGGATACGACCCGACACGAACACGCGGATACCAAAATTTTCAGAAAGTAAGGATGCGGAAGGACTCGGTGAAAAAAAATAGTAAATATATTTATATAATTGGTAAATAGTGTTTTCCAAAAATATGGATGAGATAGAAGGTTACGAAAATGGGAGTAATGAGAGAGAGGAAGGAGATGGATTGAAGACTCACCAAGATGAGAGATGGAGACATGCGTCTGGTGTTAGGTGATGGAGGTTAGGAAGTCAGGAATCAGGAGATGAAGGATTGGAAGAGAGTGGAGGCAAACAGGAAAGCTTCTATGTGTTATAAAACACTTTGTTTTCACAAGTGAATAAAACTAGAAAAAACTATGTGTTATGTGTTATATGGGTCCTGTTTTGTTTTAATCTTCTATTGCATAAAAAACTAGAAAAAAAAACCGTGTGCATGAGATGGGCATATCCCAAACGTTTCCCAGCGTGTCCAAAATTAGAAAATGTATTAGATACTCTGACACAAATGTATTAGATACTCCGACACGAGTCCAAAGCGTATCCTGGCGTATCAGTGCCCGATATGGATTTTTTGCTTCTGTTGAAGTATCCGTGCTTCATAGGTGATACTATGTTATTCGCTGATTAGTCTAAAGCTCGAACTTGTTGAGAGAGATTCTTGTGTATATCCAGTGGGGGCCGGGGGATAGAACATATGTGGGACACACCTAGAAATAGGGTTCAAAATCTAAACTTGCATTGGTTGGTTCCTTTACTGAGGACTGTAATTCGCTTCTCGCACAAGTACATGTGTTCTTAATCAATTCGGCTAATAACTTTGTGTGCTCGCATGTACCTATGACCCTGTAGTGTAATTTCTTGGTCCTTAATACCTTTACTACAGCAGCAGAATTGGCTATACGCATATTTTGAACCAATCCAAGTTCCAAAGCCTTGGTAATGGCCTCACTATTCATGTCACTATAGTTTATAGACTCCTAAACCACACATATAAGTTTATTCATGTATCGAAACCCATTTTAGCCTTCACCTTGAGGTAAGGAGGTAAGGAATAAGGAATCGTGTCATTCTACACCATGTTTATTGGTTCATGTTTACCTCTTGTAGGCTGGGCTTCTTACTGCTTATGCTCTTAAAGCTTTATACTTTGGGAGGTAAAGAATTCTATACAAGGCAAACTGAACCAACTTTTGTATTTTATGGTTGTGTTTAATAAATTTTATGGATGCTCTGGTCCATCTGTCACTAAGATATATGCCCACATATTTTTTTTCAGGCATTCAACTGACCGTGAAATTGCTTTGATGTCCTTAATGGCGTATCTATCATACCTGTTGGCTGAGGTAATAGACCTAATTTGAATTTCTGTATACATGTTCAATGCAATAGATATAGGAAAAGGATGTAAACTTTTCGTTTAAGGAATTTTCTTTGGAAAGTTGTTGAAATGTTTGTCATAGTCCCACATAAGATTTGTGAAGCCTTGTTGAAATATTCTTGGACCTCTCCACTTATCACCAATTGGTTTCAAGTTGGATGCTCATAATTAACAGAAGTAGTAAGCTGGGGCTTGGATAGGACCCCAGCAGTGTATTAAATCATTTGAGTGTGTTTTACTTTTGAGAAGCTAATACTCATGCCCACTTCAGTTGGACAGTGGCTTGAGATCCTGTTAAATCATTGAAAATGACTATAGTCCTCGGCCTACCAACTAAGAGGAATTATATTATTGCATTAATTGATATAATTCTTTTTCACGTACTCATGGGCTGCCTGCCTTATCACTCATGGGCCTCCAGCACAAGGAATTGATCCATATTATACCTTTCCTTGTGTATTGATTACTTCAGATGGTTAAATGTGTCTTTCTGACCTGATTGTTCTGGTGAGGATTTGTACCTTGTCCTTTTCAGGTGGATACGCTGCTTATATATATGTGGGCTACTTGCAAAATGATCCTTATCAAAGCTTAATAATGTTAAAATACGCTTTATCGATTATCGACTATTAGCTTAATATATATCTATGTGTCTGCTAATCTCAATATTTTTTCACAATAATGCACAAACACTAATTGTGTTCTAGCATTCTGAAAAGCATAAACGATTTGGAGCAGATTTATGTACTAGGAAAGGGATCCTTTTTGCCCAAGGACATTGAGCAACGGTGGAGAGAGAAACTAGGTTTTTTGTAGCAAATATAAAGACGAAGGACATATCTCTTTTTGATACATCTCTTGAACACCTAAAGGATTTTTTCTTTGCACTTCTTGTCCATGATCCTGTTTTAATCTATTTCATGGTATATGTTTTTTTTATTTATGCAATTAAAAACTGTCATGTTAAATTCATAAAAAAATTATATTTTTTTTGGTGCGTACAGTTGTTACACTTGAGTGGAATTCTCACGGTCTTCTTTTGTGGGATTGTCATGTCACATTATGCATGGCACAATGTCAGTGAAAACTCAAAAATCACAAGCAGGCAAGTAGAAACTATTCATTTGTCTTGCTGCAGCATATAGAGATTTGATGGATATCAAGCAGTATGTGCTTTTGGTTCTAGTTTTTAACAAAGATGCAAACCCTGTGACATTTGGATGAATTAACGGCCTGCTCAGACCAACTACTTCTAGCAGCCAAAAATTCTCCAAATTCTTGATGACTGATGTTTAGCACTTCCATTGTGTTTTGTAATTTATTGTATCTAGAGCGGGCAGGGGGACAAACTTATGACTACTGGTCTACATAAATTCTTATATCTTTCATTCTTTCCAGGCATATCTTTGCAACAATGTCATTTATATCAGAGACATTTATCTTTCTCTATGTGGGAATGGATGCTCTTGATGCCGAGAAATGGAAAATGAGCAAATCTAGGTGCAGTTTCTTTTTTGCTTAAAGTACGTATAAATACCTCAATTCCACTTGATGCAAGTATGGTATTTCCTGCTAGGAATTTGATGCTTGTACACCATCCTTTTGTAGTGAATCTAAATAGGGTTTCTCATTCGTTTTTTTCGTAAAAAATATTTTATGTCAAAAGTGGAAGAGGCTGTCAAATTGTATATCATGGGATTCACTGCTCCTACTGCATCCAGTAAAAACATTCGGATGATCTGCAATTTTTGCATCATTGTAACCTAAATATTTTGTCAAGGAGGGAGTGAAACATTATTGTCTCATTCACTTACTTCTGATTTAATGGCAGTTTACAGTCAGTTGTTGGCATCTACTTTATCATCATCTTCTTAATATTACTTGGTCGTGCTGCTTTTGTATTTCCCCTCTCCGCTTTATCCAATTATCTGCATAAAAGCTCGGAACGCGTGCCAATTACTTTCAAGCACCAGGTGGGCAACACCATATTTACTCTTCTCAGACCATTGTGCATACACAAAAAGCATTAACCACCTGATGGTAGCAAGAATGTTTTCAGCATATCATCATGAACCTCTTTCTACCACAATGCACAATCATGAATTCAATTTTTTTTTTTTCTTATTGTTTTTCTCAACTGTAGGTTGTAATTTGGTGGGCAGGGATTATGAGAGGAGCTGTTTCTGTTGCTCTGGCTTTCAATCAGGTGAAACTAGTACTCAAAGCGTTTTATACATGTACACTTCTGTGGAAGATTTTTTCGGGTAACCACTTAGTACGGTCTGTTGTTTTTTTCTCTTGGTATGTGAAGTTCACATACTCGGGCGTCACATGGAATCCGGTCCATGCTACAATGATCGCTACTACCATGGTCGTAGTACTTTCAAGTACACTGGTAAGTTTCATTTCAAATTAAATTTCCTTTACCTTAGTATCAAATGTGAATTCAATAGAAAGGGTAATTCTTTTGTGATCCACACATACGTGTTCTTGCATACACATGAACACTTCTCATATTTTTTTATTTCTTGCGACATTTAAATTAAGTTCTGTTCCCTCAGGACGTTAGCACGCCTTAACAGCCGTAGCGCACTAGCGCGCGTACTCCCTCCCACTCGTTTCCCAGAGCCTTGGCTTGAGCATTGTACAAGTGCTTAGGCTCCTTGGGGCCTCTACCTCCTCTGAATTTAATTTATGGGGCTAGTTTTCATATTCCATAAACACTTGCAAAAAAATTTATTGCAGATTTTTGGTCTTTTAACAACGCCATTGATAAGTATTCTGCTCCCTCGGAATGTACTTGGCCCTTCTACTGGCTTTAATTCTCCCAGGGAGGACTTAACCCTTCCCTTGCTCTCCATGGATGAATCTACCACGACCAACATTCTTCGGGCAAAGGACAGTTTGTCCATGCTAATGGAAAGACCTGTCTACACAATACACTCTTATTGGAGGAAGTTCGATGATGCCTACATGAGGCCTGTTTTCGGGGGGGCCTGTCGAGACTTGTAGTCTACATCCGACTGGAAGAGTCATCAAAGCAACAATCCTGAGGACAAACATATAGACCTGAACTACTTGCCGATATGGTCTGAAGACCCATAGAGTGATGAAACTTACAAGAATCACTGCTGCTACGAAAAGCTTATGCCAAGGAAGCCAAGACAATGGTAAAGTTGAGTATCTGGTACACATGGATAAGTTGTTGTTTTTTGTATCTGGACTGGTTTGTACTGAAAAGGAAATATTACAGAATGAGATAATTTTAACTACAAAGGCTATCTTCTTCCAAATGATTGTTCCCTTCTATGTATTTTTACCTCCGTGTCAAGGTCAGTTTTATATCTATGCATATGATCGAGTGTGTATTCCATAAAAATGGTGGTTTGCAGCCTTCGATTGGGGTTGAAGGTAGCAATCCTGCAAAACTACACAATGCGTAAATATGCAATGCGATGTAACTTAAGATCTCAAAATTACTGTGTCATATTAAGCGAAAAGTTTCATGTAAAACAGATCACTACTACCCGAACTAGTAAATACGCAGTAGCAGACTCCAAAGTACATGTATATATATCTTTAAATACAACAATCTCTCAATGCAACCCACCCACACTAGCAAATGACTTTTGAAGATTCTTAGCTTGTTAATCTGCTTTGTACCTTTCTTCTGATACATATACATCCCTCCTCTCAGTAGAATCCGATCGAGTTCGCCACTTTCTTAATGCAAACTCATTTCTAATGCTTTAATCTCTATCCAACCAACTTCCAAGAATGATTTTGGGTTCTTTACCAAAGCTAACCGTTACCACCCAATTCACCTCTGTGTTCAAGTACGAAAATTACGTGCGTGTAACTTTGAGTTCAGGTCTTAAAGTAATGTCACATTTTGTCCATGGTTCATCCGATTTTCATTCACCTAATAAGAAAAAACCATTGGTCCAGAGGAGCTTCTCCTCAAGAAATGGAGTTTCTTTGTTAGTCCCACATGGCATTAAAAGCTCAGGATATTGGGAGGAAGATAGCAAGGTTCTTGAAGCAGTCCTTAAACTATATTCAGCAATTAAGCAAAGAAATCTTCGAGATGTATCTGATGTCATAGGAGATGAATGTCGTTGCGTTTGTAATTTTATCTCATATTTCCATCCATTTCATGGAAAGCAGGTACTTAAATCTTGGAGTTATAAGGTCATTTTTTTTTTCGATAATTACCCATCTTGTAGTTATAATAATAATTGGTATTTTGTTGTAGCAAGTACTGGAGTTCTTCTCATATTTAATGAGATATATGGGACAGAATTTAGAATTTGTAGTGCAGCCCACATTGCATGATGGAATGCATGTTACTGTTAAATGGAGATTAGGTTTGTTTGGGCTATTCCATTGAATTGAACGCGTTTTCATTCAGTTCGAAGTGCTTCCTTGGGGAAGGTATAACTTTCTATATTCTCTCTTTTTTCTTTTCTTGCAGAATGGAAGAAGACTCGTGTGCCACTCGGTACAGGATTCAGCTTCTATGTGTGTCATACTTACCAAGGAAAGGTGGTGATAAAGTGAGATAAGTTTTATAATTAAAATAGTACATATGGCTTATACTACGTTGAAAATATGTGTTTTAATCCAACCAATTAATTGATGTCGTGCACTTGATATCAATTGGATGGTCTGGCTGGCTGTATGTGAAAAAACAAAATTTTGTGTTCTTTGGAAATCAGATTAAGGTAGCTAATATATATTGAACATAATACAATCTGATTTACAAAATTGCTTTCACGAATCAGAAATATGGAGATGTTTATGGAGCCACTCCTCCATATTGAACCACTAAGGCTGGTAATGCGTTCTCCCTCGTTCGCAATATTCATCTTTTTGCACGAGAATTCTTTATTTTATATATATTCGTTTTTTTATCTGTTGTGCAGAAAATCATGGGACTTGTAATGACGGTACTGGAAGCAATTGGATCCTGCGACGTTGAGGGGAAGAGGATCAGGATGATCTTGCTCAGTATGGTGATAGTTGTTGCTTCAGTATTCTTGACAACGCTCTTCATGTCCTGAGCACGCGTACAAATATCCTTGTATTTTCTTCTCTTCTAAGCCCAAAACTGTATATAAGGTTGAGCTTCATAGAGGCGAACGATATTAGTGTTATATGCTTTGGTAAGAAGTTGATGATACAAAATTTTAATACCTCTCTCGCTCTCTCTCAAACTTCTCATATACTGAAAGAAGTAGGTAAAAGAAAGGCATATTAGATACTGTGCTCAAGCCTTAAGAAGAAATCCAATAGGGGGATGACCTTTAGAGCATCTTCAATCTAGAGGTGAAAATCAGCAACATTTTTCATCAACCCAAATACCAAATCATTCAAGCACCAAACATCTTCAATCTTGAATCAAAATTGGCATCATCAAACAAGCAAACCGCATGGGCTAAGCCCGCGTTGTATTTGACAAACCGCACGAGAAACAGCCCAAGCCCACGCTGCACTTATTAAACCACGCATAAAAAAACCCCAAGCCCACACGGCTCTTATAAAACCATTTGGGCCACGCTGCACTTGAACCATTTATTAAATAAATCAAGCCCACGCAGCACTTGATTAACCGCGCACAGTGCTCTAAAAATCGGTCTAGACAGCATTTATACTCTAGGCACTAGGCGGTGCCCAACCGATTTGCCTAGGCTTAAGTCAATTCATAAAGTGGTCTAAGCGGGCTAGGCAAACTAATCAACCTATAAGCGGTCTAGGCAATCCGATTAGTCGAGCTAGGCGGTCTAATCAGCGCAATTTTTATTTTTTTCAAAATATAATTAAATGTCAAAAATAAAAGGCCCATGCGTTACTTTAAAAACCACGTGGCCCATGTGCCATTTAGTTAACCGTGCGGCTCTTATAAAACTGCTTCGTATATTTGCTAAAACACCAAGCTTAACCACCAAATGGAACCCCATTCGGAGCCAATGTTGTTGATATTTTGATGTTGATGAATGATTGGGGAAGTACTAAATATGATTTTCATCAAATTTTCAAGAATTTGGTATTGATATTTGGGTTAGTGTCTAAATTGAAGATGCTCTAAAGGTCATAGAGCACCCCCAAACAACAAATGACCATTCCAATTAGGCTGTTAGAAGATTCTTAAATTTGGATGGTGTGATAAATCCAAATAAATTTGTGACTTTGTTTGGTAGCTGCCAAAATTAAGTTACGAGAGAAGGACGACACAATTTCTACTATCTATGTGTTAATTGTGACGGACAGTAAAAAATTGTGCCATTTGTGCTATGAATTTCCACTTATGTGTACAAACTAATAGACAATATTGACTTAGAAAATAAAAAACACCCATATATTAGAACAGTTTGCAAACTTTTGGCATGCCACCAAAATTGGCTTGCAAGCTAAAAGGGCCAATTTTCTGATATGGCACCTGTCACACCCCGAATTTCGACAGAATTCGGAAAAACATTATTTGTCCCCGACTCTTCGATCTCCGAGGTGTGACGCACTCTCCACTCCCAAAAACCCATAAACAGTTTAAATATGCGGATAATTAAAACCAATAAAATTTTTAACTTAAAACAAACAGTCTATTCATTTCAAAAATAATTTACAAATGAAAATGCAAATAACATTATCTCAACCTGAAAATCTATATCACCTCAAAGGAAAACAAGACACATCCCGAGATGCAACGCTTAACTTAAAACCACAAGCCATGAACCAATCTTCTTCAACATTAAACCCGCTCAAAACTTATCAACTATGTTCATTGAATGAACACCCCGATAAGCAAACATGCAAATCGGGTCAGCATTATAAACAATGCTGGTGTGAGTAGCTCTAAAATATAACATATAATTATACATATATATACACAATCCCTACGGCAGTTAGTTCCTCCACCGAGGCGCCTTAACTTTCAACGACTAATATAACATCCTTAAGAATACTAATTAAGGCAGGTAGTTCCTCCACTGAGGGCCTTAACTTCACACTAACCACACAACAAACTATACTCATAATAAATAAGGCATGTAGTTCCTCCATCGAGGCGCCTTAGGTTCAACTAAACAAATAACCAACCAAACATATTATATACATTCATCTATTTAAAGATACATCATTAACCAAGATATTACCATAATTATATTATTTCGGGCTTTAACAGCGTGTCCCTAAAATCACGTCGTATCTATGTCTTACCTAGTTTCCCTGGCTACCACAATCGCTACCCAACGCCGAACATGTACATCCACATGCCTCCCTTACATAATGAGCCACTCCGTGCGTAACCACCACCCGCGGGATGCCGCGACACCGTAAATCCTCACACCGGAAGCCAAATCTATGTAGTTAACCGCCACTATTCGGCATAAAATATTGCGCATCATCGTTCTATTTTGCGAACGGAATATATCAAGCCACTATTCGGCTACGATTGCCCAACACATGGGTCAATCACATCTTATATATACACCCAACACATGGGTCAATCATATCACATAAGCCCACACAAGGCAAATCTCATGAGTTGTGGTAGTCAGGTTCTAGGATTTTCGTTTACGTAATTTATTCAGTGTCATACGTTTATGACTCATAAGCATTTCTACTATACCACGTGCAGGTCAATTACCTTATTGCACTAAGCCACAATACATAGAAATATCTCAGTTACCTCATAACCATTTTCATTCTTTCACGTGCCAATATATTATTGCACTACACCACACTCCCGTGGGTAAATATTCACCAATACTATATTAGCATCTCACATATAAAATAATGGAGTGTATATACATTTTTCCATGATATTGCAGTAATATAACTATCTCAACATATTATATTATGTCACAATGCTTCAACGATATCGATACATTTTTATTATAACGTATTAGGAATATAATATCTCCTAACATCTCAATATCGCCACGTGTAAAAATACATAACATCAAGGTCAAATCTTTCTTAGATATTGACAACCACATATATCTTAGTTTCCACAAAGATTTTATTATTATATGTGTCCATATAATATACACATAAAGCGTATCACAAATAAACAAATTCAGGGTCACAATCAAAGCCCAATATATATATATGCTTTTACACACTACTCACGTCAAATCTAAATTAGATAATGACCAACCAAGTTATATAATAATAATAACGCTTTTTATTATTATATTTGTCCATATAGTCCAATATGTGAAAAACTAGAAAAGTCAACATTCACAGTCAACGGTCAAAGTCAATGGTCGACGGTCAAAGCCAAAGTCAACACATCATGGTCAAAGTCAAAGTCAACACATCATGGTCAAAGTCAACACATCATGGTCAAAATCAAAATCAACCCATCATGGTCAAAGTCAACACATCATGGTCAAAGCCAAAGTCACCCCATCATGGTCAAAGTCAAAGTCAACACATCATGGTCAAAGCCAAAGTCACCCCATCATGGTCAAAGTCAAAGTCAACACATCATGGTCAAAGTCAACACATCAGGGTCAAAATCAAAGTCAACCCATCATGGTCAAAGTCAACACATCATGCTCAAAATCAAAGTCAACCCATCATGGTCAAAGTCAAAGTCAACACATCATGGTCAAAGTCAACACATCATGGTCAAAATCAAAGTCAACCCATCATGGTCAAAGTCAACACATCATGGTCAACGTCAAAATCAACACGTCATGGTCGAAGTCAAACTGTCATTGTCAAAGTCAAACCGTCGTTTCCGTGTTCGACAGGTTCAGGGTCATAACCATGGTTCATGGCTAAAGTCAAAAGTGCATGTTTCATGGGCTCATGGCTAAGGTCATGGTTCGGACCCAACTGGCCAAGCCCAAACCTTAAAACCCGAAAGTCTAAAACCAACTTATTTATTCTACCTGACCCAATTGGGATCTATATTAAATCCTAAGGACTGGCCTCAGACAATATTAGAAACGGGCCCAAAAACTTATACTGAACTGGCCCAAACAGTTAAGTGGATTCGGCCCAAAAACTTTAATATAAACTGGTCCACAAATTAATTTGGAACTGGCCCAACACTTTAATTTGGGTCTGCCCAAAGAAACAAAGGGAACTGGCCCAACAGAACTAATGTGGTCCGAAAATTTAACTGAAATTTCGGCCTAGCCACTGAAATTTCGGCCTATCTAAAAATAGAAATGAATATGGCCCAACAACTTAAACATTTCGGCCCAGAGGAACTAATCCAAATTGGTCCGGCCCAAGCCCATGCGAATTAGAGTTAGGCTATGTGAGAGTGGGAGCACTGGATCCCTCTCACTGTCATCTTCCTCAGCTCCAGCAACCACCAAATCGCCGGCCACCATTCTCCTCTTCCATCAAATCGGTTTTACACCAAATCAAAAACCCTATAACTTTAATAAATACAATTACTCTAATATCAGTGATTTAACCCTCTTCTTCAAACTAGATCTAAGAATTTCGGCCACCATTAATGGTTTCCACCAAGCTCTAATCGACACCATTTTCAGCCCTCACACACACTCAAACACCACTAACCAACCTCACAACACATCACCACAAAACACAACAACCAATCAAACCAAAAACAGCCCAACCACCGGTTCGTCCACCGCCATTAACACCTCAAACCAAGCTTTGGCAAAGATCGACCACCACTCCTAAAAGCGGTTGGGTTTTCATCCCCAACAAAACCCAACACTATAACCCACAACGAAGTTCAATAGAAAAACAGCCCATGTGACGCCATTGAAGCTCATTGGCCGGCTTCGACGGTTTACCCTAATTTTAACAAAGTTCGACGGTTTAACGGTTTAACTAGAGTTTTAACAACTCGGCCGAAACACGACGTCGAATAAAAACAATATAATGAAACGGTACAAAAACGAAACCTTAGACGATTATACCGATAATCGAAAACGATAAATCCGGTGATATAGCAAAATATAGCTACTCACCTGTATGAACAACTCGACGAATCCTCCTAGCCCGATTAAATTCGGCCCAACGCCAACCAAAGAAACCCGACTTTCTCTCTGCCTCCATTTTTAATTATTCTATTCTCGGGAACCCTATTTTCTAGAAAAAGTGTTTATATACTTGGGTCTAAAACCCAAGCCCAACACCGACTTCGGCCCAAAAAGCCCACGTATCCCGAGTCCAATCCGACGAATTTTGAAAATAAATAATTTAATTAATTAATTAAATAGAAAAATACGTATTTAAAAATACGGGCGTTACAGCACCCTTTAGCATGTCCCCAATCGACTTGCTCTAAGAGAATAAGATTATCCTTACAGTTAGGGATGTCCATCTTGCCCAAAACCCGAACAAAATACTTGCACCGAATCCTGTCCGAACCCGACAAAACCTAAACCCGTACCCAAACCGAAATACATAGGGTAGGATTTGGTCACACTCTCTAAACCCGAACCGACCCAAACCCGACCCGATAATTTAGTCCTAAACCTGTTAAAAGGGCTAAAAAACCTGAAATGGAACCCCAAATCCAGTTTCAATTGCATTCTACTAATCTTATATAAAAGAATGCGTTAGATAAATATTTGGATTATAATCTCATTCATGTTTACAATGATGAGTTATTTAATATATTGGATTATGAAAAAGTTTATGTCGGGATTTCCAATTTTTTCAGTAATTGTATGTGATCATGTGTCTATAGTTCATTCCGAGTCCATCTATTTTTAAATCATATCAAATAATTATGTCCGAGTATAGGGGATAATTACTTCCAAGTTCATTAGAAGTTTTATTTTGTTTGAAAGATTGGTGGATAGTCGAAGAAGAAATAAAATGTAAATATATAATTCAAATAAAGTTTCTTATTGTCTTCTTTCTTTATTTATACCGGATTTTATCCTACCCAAAACCCGAATCCGAGCCCGATGGGTACCCGAAATATAGGATTAGGGTAGGGTTTGGTCACACTTCTCAATAAAATACCCGACCCACTGAAAATAGATCTGGGTTCGGGTAATCTGATACTCGTTCAAAACCCAAAAAATAGGATTCAGGCCGGGTCGGGTACCCGTTTGGACATCCCTATTACAGTGTTGGTAATAAAGTTCGAACTAGCGCATGGAATCAGCCACGAACTTGCTCTTTCACCCCGAAAGAAAGATGTAGCAAAAGTATGAAATTTGACTTGTTATCATATTCTTAAATTTGAATTTCTGGTCAGAAGGTTCATAACCAGCCAAAGTGCAAAGAACAAAAATTGTTTAGAACTCCAAAGTGCAAAGAACAAAAATTCTAGTCTGCATTTTTCTATGAGTGCAACATTCAAATTCAAATTGAAAATTGCAAAATTCTCAAAACGAAAACCGAAATTGAATTTCGTTAAATTCTTTCTCAATAGAAAAATAAATAAATGTTTTGTACTAGGAACTTTGGTCGTTTTATCAACTTGAGCGAAGGATTTATTTTTCGAGCAATCTGGGCCATCAACTTTGGTGAACTTGAATTTCACATTAGGCCACTATTACCATTACTAGCTTGTAGGCCCTACATACGCACAAGCTATTTTAAAAACATTTAGATTATTTTTAGAAAATTGGCACTACCGTTTTAATTACTAATTTGTTTTAATTTTCTAACAAATTGTTTTAAATTAAGTTTTACAAACCCATTTTTTCAATTGGGAGAGAGATTTTGTTTTAATAGGAGAATGATTCCTATTTTAATTAGATATGCTAGATTTTCCCTTAATTTTCAATAGAAAGGAATTCACATTTTAATAGGAGAAGGATTCCCGCTTTAATTAGAAGTGCTAGAATTTGTTTTAATAGGATAAGAATTTCCGTTATAATAGGAGATGAATTCCCGTTGTAAAAAAAGATGGTATTTGTTATTGACGGACCCCATATTGTGTTGGGCAGACCCCAAAAAAAAATTATTACAAGTGTATCATTGGTCCCAAAAAATCCAAAAAAAAAACAATTATTATAAGTGTGTCATTGGTCCCAAAAAGTTGAATTCGAAAACCCCAAGCTTAAACGACCCGGCTAGGTCGTTCATTGTGCAAACCCAATGATATGGCCACACCGTTACTCTCCAACGATATGGCCACACTGTTTGGACTAAGTCTCCAACGATATGGCCACATCATTTGGACTAAGTCCCAAACGACTTGGCCACACCGTTTGGGATTTAGTCCAAACGATGTGCCCACACCGGTCAAGAGGCACTACCAAAAAAAGGGCTTTTTGCGGCAAGGTTTTTGTCACGGCCATTGATTTTGAGGCTAAAAACCCCCTTTTGCAGCGGTCATCTTTACTTGAGGCAACACATAGTTTTTAGCCTCGGCTTGTCACCATCCCGCGGCTATATCATATGTTCTCGCCACAACTGTAGACATCTCGCGGCTAAAGGATACTTCTAGCCTCAGATGGAGTTAGGCCGCAGCTAAAGCTAAATGGTCTTTTAAATTGGTTAAACAATTAAACTCGTAAATTTTAATATAGAAAGAACTGAAAAATTCGACCAGCTTTTTATTTCCATTTATCCCGCCCATGTTTTCATTATCTCGCGCCTAAAAATCGAAAAAAAGGAAAACAATTAAGAAAGAGCATGTTTAGGGTTTTATCTCTCTCCCAAATATGAACTAAACCATGGGCGACTAATCTATTACTGAAATTTCCATTAGATACAAAACTCATTTTCATATCTTCTCCCATTCATCCATTTTTATCGAAAGTGAACCAGGTAAGCTTCAGTTCAATTCTTTTTCCTTCACCAAATTCATTTAATTTCAGGTAAGCCTTACTGAATTATTTTTGTTTCTTTGTGTGTTCAGTAGAAAAATCGTAATTGAGTTTCTTAGACAAGGAGCTTGGATTTACCATAAAGGACTAGGAAGAAATAGAGAAGGTAATTGGATTTATTCATTGTGTTGATTTTGTCAAGTTCATGGTACGACAGTCCAAATTCTCTTTTATATGTTTTGTCTTCCAAAGAACACTGAAGGTTGGGATATAGAGCCATTAAGTTCTTTGAATGTTCAATCATATGCTTCAGCATGTGGTGATGTAGACACAGACCCTTTTAACCCTATCAAATGCATCTGCGCTCAATGTTGTAAAGTACTAATGATAAAGCATCAAGTGGTAGCTTGTCATGAATTTGCTGGACAGAGATATAGTTTTTTATGTAGTGGATACTAGATAGGAAAAAGGAAGTTTCTCATGAATTTGCTAGATGGAGATGTAGTTTTCATGTAGTGGATATGAAAGCAAAATCTAATCGTTGCAATATAATGCCTCGGAAAAGAACCGACCTTGAAATGTTGTTGTCAGAACTGGGTTTGCTGGCGGATTTTCTATGCCATACCAGTTGGTGTCGGTTACTCGGTTCTAGAAACTTCCCAGTGTATAGCTTATATCATTTGTTTAAGGTTTGTGGACTGCGGATCAGTAGGTATGGCTGTGACAACCTTAGTTAAGCTTCATACTTGATTTTAATAGTACTTGGTAGGGGTCTGCCTTAATGCATAACTTATTCAAAAAATAAAAACTAAAGAATTAATTTACTCCAAACTCAATAATGTAAAGTGTAAACATAAGATTAATAATTATGGTTACATGAAAGTTTAGACAAAATACGAGAGCAACTTACCAACCCAAAAAGAAAAGAGGAAAACATACTCAGATAACAAAGAAGTTAAACTCCAACGAAGTATATTGTACTCTGAAACAAAGCATAACCCCATCACTACTACAGAATGACACATATACCACGGTCAATAAGAACGTTTATACCACGGTTCTTCCAAAAACCGTGGGAAATACTTATATACCACGGCGGAAATTTCTTTGGTCATTGGTTTACTAGTATATGCCACAGTTACATGAAAACCGTGGGATAAGTTGGGCCATATACCATGGTTAGTTTTTTTTTCAGCATGAGAGTATTTCACATCCCCACTACCTTAAACATAAACAGTAGTATATAAATTTTCCACTTTCTACCATGGTTTATGACTTTATTCCAAATAGTTAAATACGTGAAAAAAAAAATACACAGTACGAAACTCATTCAAATTGGATTCCCCACTACACCAAAAGGGTAATTTTGTAACGCTCTCATTTTTCACTTTTAACGTTTTTTTAACTGTGACACAATTATTAACATTTATAAAGCGTTAGCATGTACTTTATATGTTACTTAAATTTTAGATAATTATCGAAATTAATTTGTCACGGTTGACTAACACATGGATACCGTCAGAAATAAAATAAAAAAATAAAAAAAAAAAAAAAAACTGAAAAATAAGAAACAGTATAAAACCAATCCCGCACTCCTCTCTCTCACTTTCAAAGGAGGGAAGTGGTTGGCTCAAACCAGTACTTCTTCATCTAAAACGAAGGTAAGCTTTTTTCTTTCTTCTTTTGTTAGTTCTTAATTTCCTTCTTCTTCTTCAATTCTTCTTCTCTTTTTAGGGTTTGGAAAATTAAGGTTTTTATTTTCGTGCCTTCCTCTTCAATTCTCTTCTTTAATTGGATTTCAGATTTCGGTTTGAGAACGAGTTAACACTACTACAAAAATGGCCATAGATAGCTTTTATTTAATTGCATATATAAAAAAACGCTATACTAAAAATAGGCATTGCACTTGGTAAACCCAGCGCTATCCTAACCTGGTACGTTTTCCACCTTTGGTGTCCCAAAATTCTTCTAAACGCTATCTCAACTTAACACGTTGGTAAACCTGGCACTTAAACTTCACACACGCACGTGCCAGATTCAGCAGAGGATATATATAACCCATTAACTTGGTGAAAAAAGAAATAGAAATCCCTAGAAACAAAATCAGAAAGGAACTCCAATTGTTCATGGGATTTGAAGTTGGAACACCACCGAATCGAGTTTGCTACTACAAGACAAGTGAATATACTTGTTTCCACTTTCCAACGCCTCGTTAATACTCTTGGTACTCCTAAAGACACCCCCGAGCTTCGCGACAAGTTGTGAGTCTTCATCATCATTTTTATTTCTTTCCAAGTTTTACGTTTCAAAATTTTCGTGAATTTTTTTGCATCAATTGGTATAGTTGGTGTTGTTTTCTTATTGCAGTCATCATTTCTTCTCTATAATTCCAAATCATCTCTGTTCAAGCATTACTCCTGAAGAGAGATGGCAGAGACTCCTAAAGACATAAATGTCTCTACCGTAGGCTCACCAATAAAGGACAAGATCATGGAACCTGAGGAAAAATTGGCTATACCGGATATTCATAATATACCAGTAGTTAAGATTAAGAGAGCAAATGATTTTTATATGGAATATGCAGGGCTTGAGGAGCAACCAAGTAATGTAGAAATTATACTTTGGTATGGACCTAATTGGATCTAAGGCAGATGATTCATTACCCGCGGTGGACCAAAAATTCACAGGCTCACCATGTTCCCCAAAAGAAATGAAACTGTGAGTACTTTTCCTTCTAAATACAATTAATTATTTATTTCATTTTATATTTCATTTTCAGTATAGATTAAAACATGCCTTAGTAGAGCGCCTTGTGTACCCAAGGCGCAGCTCAGCTGGTTTGGAGTACACCAACACTCGTGAGATTGACATGCATATGACATTTGAGTTTCTTGGGACTCTCTAGATAGGGGATTGCTGATTTGACCAGACTTGGGTACCTAGCCTCCGGACCATGGGCTGGTTCCAGCACCCCGGCTTTAAAGTCCCTGACCTAGTTTTGCAAGCTAAGAAATGGCTAAGCAATGGCGTTGCCTGAACGAAATTTTATTTCTTTCCCAAAGTACTTTGAATAATTTGTGTTGTTTTCTTATTATTGCAGTTAATAATGCATGTAAGACAAGGTTACATATTGGACGGTTGGTGAAAGATACTACAACCAAGCTTAAACAAGCTAGTGAAATAGATCAATATACCGAAGTTAGTGTAAGTACAGATCAATTACCTCTGACGTGATTGATTCTTTTGATGTTAACTACCGATTAGGTTTCCATGGTTTTCAAAAGTTTGCTTTCTTCGTAACTGAGTGGTTCTTAGTTCTGATTTTTTTTCCCTATCTAATTGCAGGCAAGCAAAAAGATTGATGATGCTAAGCTTGCAAAAGATTTCCAGGCAGCTTTAAAAGAGTTTCAGAAGGCTCAACGTCTTGCAACTGAGCGTGAAACATCATATTCAGTGTCCCAAGTACTTCCCCCTTCAAGGTATTTTTTCTCAAATGTCCAACACAGATTCAAGTATAACCATAATATGATGTAATTCTTATAAATGTTTTGTGTGGCATACTTGAGTGCAACTGCAAACACATTGTACTTGTCTCTTGGTTCTAATAGCAAAACAAAGAATTTTAAACAGTTGATAACTAAAGATTGGTGTGGGCTTGGGATGCGAAGGTTTATAGTTTAGCGCTAAGGATTTTGCTTCATTTTAACTTTGAACGGCTGAAGTTGCACTGCAATTCAAAACTTATGTCCCAAACTCCTAATGGCCCATTAGCACGCACCTATATGGGGTCATTGTTTAATCAAGTTGTTATTTTATTTCGGGACTCGATAGCCACCCATCATACACAAGTCGTGGGTTCAAACCCGTGCCCTTTTTTTTTTTTTTATCGGTCACAATGGGGTCCGTTTTAAAAACACCAGCTCCATAACCAAGGATGAGTTTCCAAGATCTCTAAACGGGTCGGGCAATTGGGTCAAGAAGAGGATACACAAACGGTACCCAAGATCTGACCCAAGTCGTCGCGTCGGGTGTGTTTCAAATAAAGTTATGGAAATCTACTCAAGCCGTCGCGTCAAGAAGAGGAAATCTACTCAAGAAAGTTATGATATTTCCCATATCCTTTGTTTAAATGATATTTCCCATATCAAAAAAGACTCTATTATGTTTTTTAAAATTATAACATTCCATTGAATTAGAATAAGCATGAAATCTTTGAATAGTATAGATCTTGCATGATGTATAAGTAGTTTTTATGGATTAATCGTGCTTCTATCTATGTATTATGTGTACTATAGTGTGGAGATATAATAATTAAGTACTTTCCTATCATTATAGGTGAACTATGTAAAATGGTAAATTAGGGGGTTGAAGTACAACGGATCCATAAGCTCGAAATGAAGAGTGCTCAAATAATTGAGAGGTTGATGGTTCGAATCCATCTGGATCCAATTTCTTTTTTAGTCATTAATTTAATAATTTAAATATGCATATGAATTTTCTAATTTTATATTAACAAAAACAATAGCATTTTCCTAACGCTATAGAAATTTAATAAAATGAAAGAAATGCTATCATTTTGAGGTAGAAGCGCTATGGAATATATTGCATTTTTAACAAATGCTATAAAAAACGCTATTATTTTGATAGCGTTTTTAGACAAAATGCTATTAATTTGATAGCGTTTTGGACACAAACGCTATCTTAAAATGTATAGCATGGCCATAGATAGCGTTTTGTAAATGCTACGAAATAAAATTCATAACGTTTTTCCTATGCTATCTATGCACTTTTTTGCAGTAGTGTAGGTTTCTCAATGCGACGCTCTACCTTTCTGATTTGGAAAACTAATTTTGGTAAAAGATTTATGAACATAGGTTCGTTGTTTGTTGATTCGCTCTTAATGTTCGCTAAAATTTTAAATTGTTTGATGAAAGTTTGAACTTTGTTTTCTTCTATTTTTCACTCTTCGCAGATCTTGTTTCGATCTCATGGTTGGACGAAAAAAGGTATGAAAACGGTGGAATTTGGCAATTATGTTGTTATCTTTATTGTTTATTCTCCTTAAAGATTTTTTTCCTGTTGAAATGTAAGTCTCTGATATGTTTTTAGTAGAAGTACTTGTGATTAGTGAATGCTCTCTGTAAATATTTCTGTGTTTGTATTCTGGCACTTGTATCTGGATGGGTATGGTTTAACTCCAACCTCAATTTTGATTGCTTAAAATAAGTTGTTTTACTTATAAGAAACAAGTTTTATTGGGTTTTAAAAGCAACTGTGGTTTTCTTAGTGGTTACTATTTAAATAGGTCTGCATTTTTAAGACTCGGCCATTCCCAAATGTGCCAAAAATCAGATCTTTGGTCTGATTAACATATGGTTGCATTGGAGTTCGTGGGGTTTTTTTTTAAGTGCCAAAAAATATGTGATTTGATTGTGTTCATCACACTGCTAGGGGACTGTTGATGCATGCGATGATCATGATTTGTTGATTAAAAATAGTGTAGTTTTCATAGAAAGTAACACATGCGTGTTTACACATCATTCTTGTTGATGTCGGTATATAGTATAAACAAGCTCCACTCCTATCACTTACAAGCTGGATGGTTCTAGATAATGCATAAGAGTTCTATACCAGATAAATATACTGACCATATGTATATATAGTATATCTCAAATTGAATATACACTTCCATTTCTATATTAAGAAAAGTTGACACGAGTCTTGGAAGTTGAACGTGACTCCCCTAGAGAATTTCAGCCACTACCGTTTTATTACATTCAAATATGAAAGCTTCTATTTGATCAGTATGTAGTTCAAGCTGAACCTCATATGTTTGTAGTATTGCTTCTCTGATGCATTTATCCTTCTTTTTTTTTTTGGACAATGGTGCTTTTGATGACATCGGATGTATATATATATGGTGAGTCACATGACCTGTTTATGCCCGATTTCTTTATGCATTTGGATTTTTCCCATTGTTCTCTTTAATGTTCGATTTTCTTAAAGGTAAGATCTCTGATCGAGGACATAAGGGATGTGAGGTTTCATAAAGTTGAGACTGGCTTCCAGAAAATCTCTGCTCGAACGCATGCAGTCAAGGTATATTCATTTTTTTACCTGTGTGAATTCAATGCTTTCAATGACTGTGAAGTGGATAGAGTTGGTACTTACCTTGTAGGGTTTATGTTGGCTGCCTAACACTTAAATGTTGTAATCTATATATACTGAAAACATTGCTTCTAGTCATTTGATTAAAACAAAGAAGGCCCCGGTTATACTTTTGAACATATATTCCACTTTTAGTAGCCAGTTTGCACATGTTAGAAATTGGAAGGGAATAAGGTCATAGAATTCAACTGTTCCCACCTTGGTATATTTGGTCAAAGCTAAAATAAGTTTGATTAAATTACGATGATCACAGAAAATCAGAAATATAGAAATTATTATTTGATAGGATGGTTACATAGCCTTTAAGATTACTGATAAGAGCCCAAAACTGTAGTTTTAACCCTGTAACAGTCATACTTTTAGACCAATTATGTGAGTAATAATTAAGAGTTAACACTGATCACGTGTTTTTATGCATTTCAGGCTTCAAAGTCCATTATGTGCAGAAATGTGCCACTTTAGCGAGATAAAGGAGCAAAGGTCGGTTACTAAGGAGTTCCGTGATTAAAGGCCAAGATTCAAGAAGACAAAGCCTTTCTAAGGCCCGGTCAAAGTTGAAAAGTCAAAGTCCACGCAGGCAGAAACAGTGCACAAAGTCAACAGAACTTCCGAAGACCATATCTTTGGACTCAGACCTCGGAATTGGGCCTACCTTATGTCAAAACGACCGGATCGGAAAGAGCTTTCCAATGGTCCAAGCCTTGACCCAATCAAAGGAGTAAAAGTGGACGAAAAGTCTGTTGAAGCGAACTGCAGTTGAATAGGCCTTTTTGGACTGAAAGAATTGGGTTTTGGGCTTGATTCTCTGGCCCAAAACATGGCTCCAAGCCCATGCACGATTTTTGGATCTGAGAATATAAAAACCAAAGCTTCACTCTTTGTTAATGGTAGCTAGTTAGACCTAAAATAATATAGATAATTCTAGATCTGTTTTAATTAATTAATTAAGTTTTAGTTCCATTTCAATTCTTGTTTTAGTTTAAATCTTTGAATCATTGTTCTTGATTGATTAGATAAATAAAATAGTTAGTTGTCAATTTCGAATTTTGTCATTTCCATTCTAGATCTAATTTAAATTCTTGTTTTTATTCCATTCCAGCCATTAAATTAGATTCATTATTGTTTAATTAAGTAAATCTCAATTTCTTACATTATGTTTAGTTTAGGTTCAATGGGAAATGTTAGTTTGATGACTCAAGGCTAAAACCTCCATTAGAGGGGTTGATGAAGCCTTGATGAAACTTAGTGGTTAGTATAGAATTGTTGTAGATTCTATTCCACTCTAGAAGGTCGTGTTTCGCCATGAGAATGGGTGGACGACCTCACATGCTAGTTAGTATTCGGTAGAAATGCCACGAACACTAGGGATTAGAACTCAAAATTCTCGCCGTAAGAACGTGAGAATTGAGATACAACATTCTACGCTAGGTTGTTAAGTTGGATTCGAGGTGGATTCAATTCCCCTCTAATTTCTTTATCTAGATTCAAACACTCGTATTTCCATAGCATTCGTAGTTAAATTCAAGGGTTAAAATTCAGTAAGTATCGTTAGTATATCACCTTCGTAAAGCTCTCATTGACTTAAGACCGACTAATTAGATTAGAAAACATTCCATGCTAGAGCACTAGGAGTGGAACGAACTTGTTACTCCACTCTATTTCCATAGATTTGAGAGTAGAAACTTTGATAAACATAGACACATAAATAGTTTTAGTTTACTTACGTTTTGAGTTTCATCGTTCATTTCGTAGGTAAACTATTCATTTTATGTTTTATCAATTACCATAAAAGTGATCCACTAATTGGACTCATTAGATATAGGAGTTTTCCTCCTACCTAAACGGTGCATGCATGCATGCTCCTAATATCTTTGTGGTGGTAAGGGATCTATCTGAATGAAACCGGCCAATAGTATTGTAGGTTTGCTGAATTTCGGCATTAAGTCATGGCCAAAGTAAGTGTTTTCATATTTTTTTTCTTTCACTTCGTCAAGTATTGACTCATGGTTGGTGTAGTTATTTTTTATTTTTATTTTTTAAATTTTTTTTCCAATAGGTGGTGTAGTTGTAGTTAAGTTTTGCTGTCATTCATTGAGAATTACTCAAGTTCGATTGCTCTACCTCATTGTAAGCTTGTAGCACTTTACACTACCATTTGACATGTGCTATCTTTAAACATGTATACATCACATTAGGTCTCAAGCCAATAATCTTAAATGTTGTTGGTAATCTACTGAAGATTTTAAAAAAAGGCGGCATTCAATCACTTATATTCCTAAACTAGCTTTTTGGTCTATGTTGTGCGAGTACATGTTCTTTATTTTATGTTCTATTAAGGTTGATAGTTGATATTCATCAGTCAAGAATGTGGAAGTTCTTATCGGTTTCTCTCTTGCAGGTGATTCAAGATAAGGGATATGTCAGCCATATAACTTAACTAGAACTGAAGGAGACATACACGCAAGATGAACTTGATGGTGTTCGACTCGATATTATTCAGTTCATCCAGGAAAATGGGGTGTTTCAGTCGGGTTTAATGAGGATGAGTTTTAGCTATGTTCGGACCCCTCGGTTTAATTTATGAGTCTTACCTTTTTAATTTATGAAAAGGAATGCGAAGTTTGTTTTCTTAGTGCACTCAAAAAATTAATGGAAGTTTTTTTTTTTTTTTTTTTTTTTTTATTATTATCTTTTTTTGCAATGTTTGATAGTTTATTGTACATTTTGGAATTTGTTGGGAAGATGGAAATGTTGTATGTAGGCAGGCTGTGTAAATTTTGTTATGCAGGTTCGGTTTTTAAGTGGAAGACTGTTACTAGCATTATTATTAATATATATATATATATATATATATATATATATATATATATACCATAGTTTGGCATAAACCGTAGTGTTTAGTATAACTATATACCACGGTATTATAACACATATACTAATATAAACCACGGTTTCAATAGCTTTTATGCCACGGTTCTGTTGACAACCGTGGTATATAATGGGCATACAAACCACGGTTCTTTGAAAAACCGTGGTATCCGTTAAACATATATACCACAGTTTTGCTATTATTATATACCACACCACCTATTGTCACGGTTGTATAACAGTGGTAAATATATTTATACCACACTTAAAAACAGTGGTATAAGTGTCATTCTGTAGTAGTGCATGCAGAGCACTGCTACAGCATAGGTTCCACCCAGATGCCAGGTTGATATTTTTGGAGTCAGTTCGCCAGTTCGGTAATGTGGCTCAACTGTACAATCTTTAAGGTTGAAAATTCCCATATCATGAGGTCTAATTCCATACTCTTCTTGCCCAAAGTATCCTTCATAGTGGTCATCAGTAAAATATATAGAATTTTGCTTGCATTCGGGAAAGTCTGAAGTTGATAGAGACAGAGAAGAACTATGACCAAGAAATAGTACTCGGTCATGTATGTTATCCTAGGAAGCACGGATACCGACACACTATGAAGCACTGATATGTCTCTAAGGGTGAAGTATTGGTGTCCGATACGTGTCCAACGCGGATACGCTCCGATACGTGTCGAATACGCGATTCGGAGTATCCAATTTTTTAGAGAGAAAAGAGAACGACTTAGTTAGGTTTCAGCCCCTCCTCACACTTTTCTTATATAGGAAAATAGTCAGCTCTGTGCCCTTTCTGTGATGGCGAAATATATATAATATATATATATATATATATTATTCAAATGTGTCCATGACGTATCCGTATCCTATATTTTTGAAAAATATCGTGTCCGCGTATCCGTGTCGTGTCGTGTCGTGTCGTGTCCGTGTCGCGTGTCGGCTAGGAAGTATGGATAACGATAAAGAAAAATTCCCATTTAGTTCTCGGGTAAAATTCCCAGTTTTGCTAATTTCTCAAGTCCTTTCGTTGCAAAGTACAAACATAGTTGCCTTGAGAAAAGTTTCTCAGTGAGGGTATGTAACCTTAGTCACACAAACCATGTACAAGGTATATCACTCCCGATCTAAAACCACGGTTTGGCGAATTTCGACCGAAAGCTCCTAAAATCCGCGCTATCAATTTTTCGAACCGCACTTCAGTTTTTCAATATCTTTTTGGCCTTATTTTTTTTATTTTATTATATTGCTTGTTTCATTAGATTAGTTGTATAATGCGTGGACATGTACTGTATTAAAACTCAACATGTCATTTTCTAAACTAGATATCAGCATGCTTGCTTCCTTTGGTAGGGATGTCTAGCTTGCTCTAATGTGATATTCAACATATGTGTCATCTCATTTTATTTGCTAACTACTACTAAACCATTTTAGGGTGATTAGTTCCTTATATTTACTAAGAAGTTGCAATGCTAGATTTGTATGTACTTGGTTTGAACTCTTAATATTTAATTTGTTTCCATATCATGTTGTATTTCCTCATTATTTTTACTTGTTATTAAGTTTAACATGCTTGGGCTGAGATAGTAAAATATATTAAATGCTTGTGTTCTGTTGTTGTAAGCATACTCCTCGTTAAGTACGATTAGCATAGGTAGGTCTTCCAGGAACGGATGCCTTTTTCCTATTTTATTTTATTTTAGTGACTTTTCAACCTTGATAGATTTCAATGTTAATTAGGCTTCTTATGTATTAAGGAAGATTCTCTTATATGTTTGGTTATGTATTTGTTGTGTATTAGTTAGCACTTGATGGATAAAAGTTGGATGCACCCGACTGTTGGAAGGTCCAATCGCAAGTATATTCTAGGTTGTGAGGAGTTTGTGAACTGGGCATGGGATAATCGACCTGAAGAGTTTGGTGATGAGATTTATTGTCCATGTGTTCGATGCATTAATAAAGTGTTGAGGCCCAAAGATGTAGTTCGGGATCACATATTAAATAAGGGTATAGTACGGTCATATATCCATTGGACCAAACACGGGGAAGGAGATGAAGTGGATGCTCGCCATGACTCCAATGATGGTGATGATATGCACCAAATGTTGCAAGATGCATTAGGGTTTCCAGACCTAGTTGGAACAGGTAGTGACACACCAACTATTCCTGTTTCTAATGAGGCTAGTTCGAGTGAGCCTTGTATGGATGAGCCAAATGAGGAGGCACAAAAGTTTTATAAATTATTGAAGGAGGCTGAGACACCACTATATCCTGGTTCTACTAAAGCTTCAAAATTGTCTTTCCTTGTTCGCTTGCTTCATGTAAAGTGTCTAAATGGCTGGAGTAACCATTCATTTGACATGTTACTTCAAGTATTAAACGAGTCACTTCCTGATGAAATCAATATGCCAAAGAATCATTATGAATCAAAAAAGCAACTTCGGGACCTTGGTTTGGAGTGCATTAAAGATAGACGCTTGTCCAAATGATTGTATGATGTATTGGAAGGATAATAAGCCAATCGAGGACAAGGATGAATGCGATATATGTGGTCAGTCAAGGTGGGAACTTACTCCATCTGTGACTGATGAGGAAGGAAGTAATTCTACTATGAAACATAAGAAAAAAGCTGCAAAAGTCTTGAGATATTTTCCGTTAAAGCCAAGGCTTCAGAGATTATTTATGTGCTCAAAAAACATCAAAGGACATAAGGTGGCATGCAGATTGTCGTAGCAAGGATGGAGCATTAAGGCATCCAGCTGATTCTGAGGCATGGAAACACTTGGACGAAAGATATCCTTCTTTCGGTTTGGGTGTATGCATCTTTATTAAGACCGGCGTATTCAATTTGTTATGAATGCTCTCTCTTGATAGTTTATTAATTTGATTGATGTTTCTTTTCTTATGAGTGCGTTTATTAGTCATGTTGGGCATTCCTTTAATTTTCTTGTATAACATAGATAAGTGCACGCAATGGTAAAAAGACGACGAGAGGATCCAAATGGCGATGAGAATGGTAAGATTTGCAACTGATTTTTAAATTCTTAGGTTTTTAACTATTGAATAATATCTAACTCATATTATTTGTTGTGTTGATATCTATATTTAACATTCTAAATAGGTGGGAAATGGGTTAGAGGCACTTCTACCCTTCCTAAGGTTTTTAATAACCCATCTAGTTCGAAGTTGAAACTGACTTGGAATGGCAATAATCAACCTGATAGACCAGATACACATCCAAGCTTGTTTGCAGAATCTATGGGAGTATTGATGACATCATCGCATCGATTTGATTGGACTAAATATTGAGAGCAGCAAGGTGGAGATGATAAATTATGGCTATGGAACACGCTTAAGGTAAATGTTATGACCCTGAATTTACCTGACACTAATTTGGAATGGCAATAAATGTAATGACCCTGAATTTACCTGACACTAAAGTGCCACCACTTGACTTGGTTTTATTTAAAGTTTGATTGCAACTTGTAGTCAGTATCCATGTATGCCACCATTGTGATTTTGTTATAGGGTATCAAGGTTCTAGGTTTGGTTGTTTATATACACCATGATATATTGTACATATTTGCATCGTGTTTTAGGATTCGTGGGAGCTTGATGAGAGCAAGAAAGAAACTACTTTGGGTCGAATTGCCTCAGATGAATTCAGGAATAAGAAGACTAAATGGAAAAAGAATTTCTATTCATTTACCACGACATATGAGGGAGTATATATCGCACAAACCAGAGCAGACTATCACAACAAGAATGGGTCAATCTTGTGCAGTGCAGGATAGTCCCGAGCATCAAGTATGAAGAACTTTAGTGTTCCATTTGAAATAGTTTTCACAACTTATATATTATTTTTGTTTTCTGTGTATCTAGGTAATTTCTGAGAGGAACAAGCGTAATCGTTCTAAGCAAATAGCAAAGCATACTAGTGGTGAAAAGGTTTTCCGAAATGAGAGCACAAATTGTATGATATTTATTGTTGTCTTTGTTGTGAACTTACATTTTCAGATTGGCTTATAAGAAATAAGTCAAATAACAATTTGTTTGTGTCTGGACAGATTCGGGAGGAAGGTGCACCCCCATCTCAAGGAGACTTCTTTGTGTTATCCCATACAAGTCGGAAGACAAATGATGCACTTGATGGACAATCAAGAGAGTATATAGTAAGTGAAAATTCAAATCTAATAATGATGTTAAGTGAATATAATAAATGGTTTTCTTCTTATATATATTAATTCGGTTTGCAATATAGGAAAAAATGAAAGAGTTAGCTGGAAGAGATGAAAATGGAAATCAACAACCCCTTTCCGATGAAATCTACAGGCAAGTTATGCCGCGTGAGCGACATGGCCGTGTGAGGCTGATGGGTCGTGGTGTGACACCGACTAGTTATTTTGGCTCTCAAGCATCATCCCATGGTACAACTTCTGATCGTGTTGCTAAATTGGAAAATGAGATGGCTGAAATGCGAAGGGTAGCACAAGAAAAAGAGGAGGAAAGGCAACATGAGCTTGATGAGATAAAGAGAGGGTTCGATGCATGATATGAAGCGATGGAAGCTTGATTTATGGAAACACTAATGCAGAGAACTTTCCTCTCTAGAATGTTGTAAGTTAAACTTCTTATGTCTTGCTACCTCTAATTCTTTGTGTCCACTACTAAAAAAAAAGGCTTGTTGTGTCATTTTAAAAGTGACACAAGTCAATTGTGTCAGTTTTGGAATGAATTTGAAACCGACACAAGTACCGCTGACACAACAAGTTTAACAAAAACAGACACATCAAGTGACTTTGTTGTGTCGGATTTGGATTACCAAAACAACCTCACTAGATGATAAAACCGACACATCAGGGTTGATGGTTTTGTTAAGATTGTTCTGGTAACGTGGAGATGTATGTTAGTTGCATTGTATAAGTTGTGTATTAGGGTTTCTAGAATAGTGTTTGTATATTTATAATTTTCTTCTTATTCGAGGATTGGTTACTTGACTTAACTGACATTGGTCGAGATGGTTAAGTAGCTGGTTCTACAAATTAGTATATCTTTTAGTAGTTGAATTTACGATTGATGTATGATGTTTTATATTTGGTTTGGATGTATTTTTATTAAATTTTCAAGTTATGACATGTTTTATATTTATGAAATGTCGATAATACAGAGGAGACTGTCGAAATTTTTACTATAAAAGTCATGTATCTTAGGTATGTTATTGCATGAGATTTGGGGAGTCACAGCCCTAACCAATTGGCCCTGGGTTCCCTCACGAAGATCCATTAGTAGAAACTATAATTATACTATGGGGGAGCAACACTCTAGTATTTTTGGAGATCTTATGTGCTTCCCTTGCAGTCTTAGCCATGTAATATAGATAACTCATGCACTGAATTCTCAATGTGGCCTTTAGATAGTCTGCGTGCCCTGCAAATTGTTCTTTTGACTTGGATACAATAGTACCAAAAGTTAGCTTGACTTACGTCATATAACGATTTTGTTCCTATTTCAATAGATAGAGACAAGCCATGTTAATGTTGCTGCCATCTAGACTCTTTGATCTTCAATTTCTTCATTGGGATATGGAAGTAATTGTGTGTTAATGCCTAGGACTTGAAACACCAGTAGAACTGATGTTGGAAAGTTCCGTTCGTTGTTGACAATATAATAACACTACTTAATTTTGCCTTGTAATTTTTTGCTATTTGCAGTTATCAGTCCATATGTTATATGTCAATTAAGTTCATACTACAGTTTTGACAATGTGTGACTGGCCTTGTGGCCTTGTATGCAGGCTACATATATATGCACTTTATTTACATTCCTTTAGATTTTCATCTACTTTTGGTGTTGTCCACATTCACATGGCTGCTTTTATATAAACTCTATTTTTAGGGTATAACATTCTTTTTTTCTTTTTTGTAGAGATGAACAAGATGAATACTAGTATTGGACTTGACGACCCGCATTTTTTGCATACTTGAATTTGGTTGGATTTGCATCATTGGAGCAATGTTAAAGTTTTTTGTTTTTGTGGATTGGAAGCAGGCATTATATAGGACTAGTTATAAATTCTTTTGTAGATTGGAAACTTGTAAATTCTTTTGTAGATTGAAAACTTGTGAAGGTTTTTTTTTTTTTTTTTTTTTTTTTTTTTTTAAAATTAAGCTAGGGTTAGGCAGACCCCCCACCTGTATTGATTCAACTATTTCGTACATATATTTGGCCACTTGCATCATCATTTACAATACATTGTAGTCTATGATCTAGTGGAGGGACAAATTGTACAACAAAATTAGCTGCATCATGATGAGAAGCTAAATAGTCTGCAGCTCGGTTCACTTCTCTATAAACATGAGAGAAAGATATAAAAGTGAATTCCGAACTTTTCATATCTATAGCTTTTAGCATGTCCATGCAGAACCAAGGGGGTTTCTCCAGCTTGTTGATTGCATTCACATTTCAGAGAGAGTCGACTTCGACCTCCACTTCCTTATAGCCTTCTCGCTATACATCATTGTAGGCATATGTTGATAGCTTTGATTTCTGAAGCAGCACGAGGGCGCCAAGCCTCCATTGCCCCGCGATCCCCGCTAACTTTTGTCCCTCGTTGTCTCGATAACTCCGCCTTGTCCTGCTCCCCCTATCGCCATCGCTCCTCCGGTATTGGCGTTTTCACCGCGTGTCACGGCCCGAATTTCTAAACAATTAAAAAATGAATATTTGAAATATAAATATCTCAAACATCACTATATTCAATTGTCTAAAAACCCAGGCTATGACGGGGTGGATACTACACATGCCAAAACCGAAAACCCACATCATAAAAGAATCTTAACAACAAAAATAATCTCCAAAAATTCTCTTTATTACTTTATAAAAAAAGTCTATCTTCCGTCCCAATAAAACATCAAACCACTCTAAGAATAACAGGTCTTCAACATCGTATTTTCATGTCATATGAAAAGAAAACTACATTATTACATACTTCCAAAAGATCAGACCTAATAAAATAAACTCCCGGACTGCTCCAGATCAAATCCAAATCAAACGCCGCGGTTTCACTGCCTTCCACCTATGTTCCCAAGAACACACCCACGTTGCCAAAACAAAGCAAACATGGATTGAACCAAAATGGAATTTGCTGGTATGAGTAGACTAACCACATATAAACATTATCATACTTTAATTATCCAAACAATCACTTTATATTTTCCCATTACTAAATCATTCTCATCTTGGAAGACAGGTAGTTCCGTCATTTCAACCGGCATAGTTTCTTCCCAAGCAAAACTTCTATTAGATTAACTCATTCTAATAACTTGTTTTAAAATCTAACTCATTGAATTAAAACTTACCGATATCCACTGCTGTATAAGGGTAGGACTGCGTCCCTGCACAAAATATTATTAAGTCCTACCCTCCTGCAAAAGAAAGTTAGAACTTCTATATAACATATGTAGATATTATATTAGGTATTCAAAAGTAATCCAAACACTCGCATAATCAAAGAATACAACTAACCAAGCTTAATACCTTAGTTTCTCTCTAGGGGGTCAAAGAATCGGTCATTCATGGCACATTCAATGAATATCCATATATAACGCTAACGGGCCACTTATGGCACATTCAATAAATGTCCACCTAACATATGACATCATCAGTCATAAAACTCAAATCCAAAACTTGAGGCGTGGATAGTTCTAAAAGAGTGCGGTAAATTTGTTTACGCATTATTGAAATTTATTATATATATTCTTTTAGAGAACGGAGGAGTATCTTGATTCATGTATTTGGTTTACGCGTTATTAATTAGATTAATGTCTAAGTGTCATAACGTTGCATATCATAAAAACTGAAATATCACATAGTAGTTAATACACATACACACGTATATATAATGGTCTTAGCCTAAAGCCAAGCATGCTAATAGCCCTAGACCTATCCTAATAACCCAAATCATAATCCGAGTTAAAAGGTCAAATTGGGTCAAGTCTGGTCAAAGTCAACCCTGGTCAAAAGTCAACTCTGGTCAAAGTCAACCCTGGTCAAAGTCAAAGTCGACCTGCCAAGGGTCAACAGCAGTCAACCAGCCCCAAAAGCCCAAAGTCAAAGGCCCAAAGTCTTAACCTTAAGTCTAAAAAAATAAAATCTAAAATCTAAAACATAAGCCTACCCACGAAATTCGGGCCCAAGCCCAACAAAACAAAAATTTAACTTCACTGTTCATCTTCCTCACCAACGCCTCCACCAGCGTCACCACCTCCAGCCACCACCAATCAGCCACTCACCACCCATATTGAACCCAGCGGTTGGGTTCCTTGAGAAAACCCCTAGACACCAATACCAACAACTCGCGATTTCCTTATACTGCGAAAATCGCAATCTACGGCCATTAATGTCTGTAAAAGCTTCAATCGTCCCCTTCTCCATATACATCGACCCAACCATCAAACCTTTACTCCCCAAACATCAATCATCATTCAAGCATCAATAAAAACCAAATTAACCAAAGTTTCACATAATCTACTGGCGATTTCTTACGCCGCCATTAATAGAGTTACAAAGCTTCAACAGCCCCTCTGCAAACCTCCATTACATAATCACCCAAACCAAACATCAATTGCATGCCCAACACTTCACAATAACCACCCAGCATCATGAATCAACCAAAAAAAATATCCTAGTTCAAACAGTTTACAGACGATTCTATATGTGGGGCTTTAGCCGCCATGAACCGCGCAGAAGCTTCCACCAACTCGAGACCTACCAATAATTTATTCATCGACCTACCACTCTATTTACAGTAGGCCTGAATTCGTTTGAGCACTCGCTTGCTATCACGAAGTCGGGACAAGGTTTCGAAGACACCGGAGACGAGTTTCTTCAAACCATAAACGCAAGATATAAACACGGTTATCAATAAAAAGAATACAAGATCGAATAGAGAATCGAAGCGGTAAAAATCCTATATTTTCTTTTTCCTCGTATCATAAAATCTACAATAAATGAGAAATCTAAAAAACCTTAAAATATCTACTCACCTTTTATAAACCGAACAGCTTTCCGAAAACGGGAAAAATCCCGAAAGACCGAAGTTGACTGTTGCGCGAAAGGACGATCTTCCTCGTTCAAAACCTTTTCTTCTTTCATTAAAACTCCTTTTTTTTTTCTAAAACCCTCGCTGTGTTTTTCCCCAAAAACTCTACGTGAGAAAACTCCCCGAAAAACAAGGACAACACTTATCTATTACTTACGGGACTTTTATACTTAACTGATAGTTATCATCTATCCATTTTATCTATTTTCATTATTATTATTATTTTTTATACTAGGAAAACAAAAGAAAAAGCCGGGGTGTTATAACACGCCTGTCATTTGGAGGCCTCCACACACATTCTACTTGCCTTGGCATCATATATTTGGGTTCGATGTTAAGTCTTTGAAACAAATCCCTAACTCTTGCCGAATCCTGAACTTCTGGCCTTAAGACTTGCAGGTAGTTCTTTATATCTCGTTCCATTTTCTCATAAAGGTTTTGCTCTGTCTTGGCAACATGCTGAAATCTACAATCGTTCCTTTCCTTCCATAGGTATGCCACTGATGCGCAGAAAAAAACCTTGTAGATCTCTCCCAACTCTTCTTCTTTGCATATGCGAAGGATAGACGACCACTCTCTATTTGCTGTGTGGTTATCAGTGCTGATACTGAGCAGTCGCTTGACTCTAGATATGACTTCCTTGGAGTACAAACATTCAAAGAACAAGTGACCTGAGAATTCTCGGCTATTATTGCATAGGCAGCATGCTGAAGTTTGGAGAATTTTTCTTTGCACAAGTCTGTCCTGTGTGGGGAGACTTTGAGAAAACAGTTGCCATGTAGAGAAAGAGTGTCTAGGAAGCACCCACTTACCCCAAACCAGCTTGTGCCATTTCTTCTTTTCCTTCTCTGGTGATAGTGCTTGATTCGCACTGTGTGAGGTGAAGCGCCCACTCGATCGCGGCGCCCACTATCGATCTTGTCGCGAGATGTTGGCTGATGTCCACCTCTTGAATCACCGCCTTTAAGGTTTGTGGCTGCATCGATTGATCTGCATCGGACCATTCCCCATTAGAAATGATAATAACCGACCTTAGCGCCCAAATGGGAAAATCCCATTACGCCATTGTATCAGTGTCTTCGAACAACGGTGATCTTGTGCACCAAATATCGTGCCACAACAGCGTTTCTTCCCCTTTTGCAATGGAGTATTTGATAAGTTTCTTGGCTGCAGTTCTATTGTTCAAAATGCTTTGCCACATCCAAGAGCAGTCTCTTGGTACTTTCATAGTCCAAAAGTAGTTAGACTTGATGTGTTGTTTCCAAATCCAATCTACCCATATGGTGTTTTCTTTAGAGACTAATTTGAAGATCGGCCCACAATGTGCACCCACATTCCATCTGTGAACATTCATAACTCCCAGCCCACCTTCTTCCTTTGTTTGACGGATCATTGCTCTAACTTCGCTTTGATGCACCCTTTTCTATTATTTGTGCCATCCGGAGGAATTTTGCACAAATACTTTCCACTTGCTCGAGTATTGTCTTGGGAAGAATGAAGGTTCTTGCCCAATATGTCTGAAAAGATAGCAGGATGGACTTTATTACCTGTAATCTACCCGCATGAGATAATACTCTTGATTTCCAGTTGGTAATCTTGCGAGTGACCTTCTCTACCAGAGGTTGGCATTCCTTGATACCCAATCGAGAGGAGATGAGAGGAAGTCCTAGATATTTCACTGGAGGTTTGATCAAGTCAACCTCTAAAATGTTAGCCAGAGCACTCGCCTCTTGATCATTTAGACCTCCCACAAGAAGAGTTGTCTTGTGTTTGTTGATCTGTAGCCCAGTTGCATTTCCAAAAATTTCCAGACATTCCTTCATGATTTGTATGGATGCACTCTCGCCCTTGCAGAACAGAAGAACATCATCCACGAAAGCAAGGTGAGACAGCTTCACCTTTTTGCATTTGGAATGATACTGGATAAGACGATTGTTCAGTCTTTCTTTAATCACACAGGTGAGGATCTCCATTACTAGGACAAATAAATATGGAGATAAGGGATCTCCTTGTCTGAGACATCTGCCACCATTAAAATATCCTTCCGGCGCACCATTAATCATGACAGAATAGGAAGGGGATGAAATGCACATTTCAATCCACTGACACATATTATCTGGAAATCCGAAGATCCTGATCATTGCCTTGATAGACTCCCAACTGACCATATCAAAGGCCTTCCGAATGTCCAACTTAATGGTACATCTAGGTGTGCCGTGTTTCCTGTCATATCCTCGGAGGAGCTCATGAGAAAGCAGAATATTATCTTGAATGGATCTGCCAGGAATGAACGCTGATTGATTAGATTGAACCAAATCATCAATAACTAGCTTAATCCTATTGTAATAACCTTAGAAATACATTTGTAAACGGTATTACACAAGGTTATAGGCCTAAAATCTTCAACTGATGTGGGATTGTTGACTTTAGGAATAAGACATAAGAAAATGGCGTTTATTCCTCTAGGAAATTTATGCTTTTGAAAAGCATTAAGAATAGCTAGAGAGAAATCATGCCCAACTACATCCCAGCACTTCTTAAAGAAAGTGGGGGTGAACCCATCTGGCCCTAGAGCTGTATTTTCCTTCATCTCAAAGAGTGCCCTTTTTACTTCAGCCGTTGTAGCCTCCACTTCCAGGATAGACTTCATATGTTCAGATATGGTATTTCGGACTTGCAACTGGTGGAAGAATTTCTCTCCGCTTATCTCCTCTGCCTCAGTGCCCAGAATAGAAGTGTAGTAATCGATGATGGTTTTGGTCACCTCTGCGTGTCCTGTGATGGGATTCCCTTGGGAATTCTGGAGAGCCCATATCCCCCGGCGCTTCTTTTCTTCTAAGGATTTAAAGAAGAAAGCTGTGCATTTATCTCCTTCTAACATCCACTCACTATCTTGCTTGCTTTTGATCTCAGAGATTTCAATACCTGCAAGTTCTCCATACCTCTGCAGTGCTACATGTTCCTTCTGTCCTAGGTAAGGGTCCTATGGCTTTGATTGGAGCTGTCTCTAGATGTCATATAGGTCCTTTCTGGCCTGTTGAACTCTTCCATGGATGTTTGAGAAGTTATTCCTAGCCCACAACTTTATCCTCTCCTTCAGAAGCTTAAGTTTTTGCATTAGAACATACATAGGGTTGGAGAACAAAGGTCTCTGCTACACTTCTTTAAGAATGGAGTGAAACTGCGGCTGCTCAATCCATGAGTTCTTGAATCTAAAAGGCGTCGCCTTCCTCTCCGCATCATACCAAGATAGGAGAATAGGCGAGTGGTCAGAAACACCGTGAGGCAGAAATTCTGCTGTGGAATTTGCAAACCTATCTACCCAAAGACTATTAACCATACATCGGTCAATCTTGCTCATGATTCTGCCTTTTCCCTTCACCTTGTTGTTCCATGTGTAAAAGAATCCACAGAATCTCAGGTCGACTAATTCTGTTTTGAGCAGACATCCCACAAAATCCTCCGCTTCTCTTGGGTGCATTGGACTCCCACCCATTCATTCCTCCGCTTTGGTGATGTTGTTGAAATCTCCTGCTGTACACCAAGGCAAGTTCAGTGAACTCTTAATGGAAATTAAATCTCTCCATAAAAGCTGCCTGAGATTTTTGGTGTTTCTGGAATACACTGCAGTTAAGAGGAACTCTCCGTTAGTGGGCTTGAATCTCCCCTTGCAGTGAATGTACTGATAAGATTCTGCTATCTTATTGATTTCCATCAAGTATGGATCCCAGCATATTCAAATACGGCCAGAAGGATCCTTACTGTAGTTATTCGTATGCTCCCATAAAGGGCAGCAAGTGTTTCTAATGAGATCATATCTATCTTGCCTGACTTTGGTTTCCAGCAAACAAAAGACACTAAGTTTTTTCTCTACTCTGACCTTGTTTATTTCTCTCACTTTCGCAACCTCATTTGCACCTCTAACATTCCAGAAGCACATAGGTGTCATCATCGGTGATTTCGGTTCTTGGAGCCTTTAGGTCTGCCCCTACTCTTCTTGCCACTATTGTTGCTCCTTGGATTCGATTCCTTCTGCTTACTGGCATCAGTTCTACTCCTTCTACATTGTTTCCCCGATCTAGTTGTAATCCCAGATGGTATTTCAACAGTCGGTGTAACAGGTTCAGCAGCTATCCTTTTATCAGCCTGAACACGATCATGGAAATGCTCAGTCTCAACTTCCGAGATATCTGATTCCTCAGTGTCATGTATATCTGTCAAGAGATGGTATCTACTTGATTCCAGATTGTACATATTACCATCTTCTAGTTCCATGACCGAATAACAAGGTTCGTCATGATTTGCTTCCTGTCTTTGGACTTCTTTTTCCTGTTGTCCAGTGTAAACAATCATAGAGGAATCCATGTTGTCAGGCTCCAGCAAAGCTACACTCTCTAGAGCATTTTGGGCAGCCTCCACTTGCTCTTCCTGAGTTTCCACATCCTGTGGCTGCATATGGCTTATGGCAGGTACCGAGCTATTAGTGGCTGACGTCGTTCATGGCCTCCACTCCTGAGCTCTTTTGCTTCTTTTTATTCTCCTTTTCTGGCTCCTTGACATTCTATTCCTATCCACCTTAAAATCCTGCTCTTCTGGTTATTTGCCTCCTTCATGTTCCTTGTTTGCATTCCCTGTAGTAGATTGCGGCATTGAGTCTTTTTCCTTTGCTGCATTCCTACATTCAGCAACTAAGTGTCCCACACACTTGCAGTGATTACAGAACTTAGGAATCGATCCAAATTGGATTTTCTGCCATAACTCAATCCCTAGTTTAGGCACTTCTACAAATATTTGATCCGGGATTGGAGAGGCTAAGTCGATATCAACCAGAACGCTGGCATAGTATCCATTCGTTCTTTCCAGCGAGTTCAGATCAACTCGAATCGGGCATCCAAGACCTCGTCCCATACTCATGAGTATTTCCACTTCCCAATACTCAAAAGGCAATCCTTGGAACTTAACCTAAACATACGCAGATGTTTGTCGATGAGTATCGATATTAAAGTTTGGTGTCCATTTAGTGAATCTGACCAGTTGTCCCTGCAAATACCAAGGACCACCAAAGAAAATACGATTATAGTCTTCCTCATTAGAGAATCTGAACAAAACGTATCCTTTCCCCAAGGGTGAAAGCTTGAAGGTTGCAGACAATCCCCACTCAGTGCTGACTGCCGAACTAATGTTATCTAGGTTTAGGGATTTAGCATCCAGCCTAGTGATTAAGGCAAACTTACAAGCTTCTATGCCTTTTTCCACCGCAGCTCAGGGTATTTTAATGGCCGGCTTATCTCCTTTGCGTGTTGGATGTGGGAGACTTGAGATGTCCACTGCTTGTTTCATCCTACCTCGAGCTTTATCAGCATACGAGTCTCTGTTGGACGAAAGACTGTTTCTGAGCTCTCCCTGTCTTGATGTTTCCACTCCATCCGCTTCTGTAAACCTTGTGAACCTTACTTGATGTCGGTCACTACTGAGCCCAAATGGAACCGAAGCCATCAAACTCAAAGGTAGCTGACTTCAAAAGGAGAACTTGTTTTATCCAACTACGAACTCCCACTGTAACCAGAGGAGGATTTTACCAGTAGATGAAAGAAAAGATGAGAAAGATATCCAAACTTTGTGAAGGTTTTTGGATTATGGTATTGATAAGAGCCCAAAACTGTAGTTTTAACCCTGTAACAGTCAAACTTTTAGACCAATTATGTGAGTAATAATTAAGAGTTAACACTGATTAAGTGTTTTTATGCATTTCAGGCTTCAAAGTCCATTATGTGCAGAAATGTGCCACTTTAGTGAGATAAAGAAGCAAAGGTCGGTTGCTAAGGAGTTCTGTAATTAAAGGCCAAGATTGAAGAAGACAAAGCCTTTCTAAAGCCCGGTCAAAAGCTGAAAAGTCGACGCGAGCAGAAACAACACACAAAGTCAGCAGAACTTCCGAAGGCGTATCTTTGGACTCAGACCTCGGAATTGGGCCTACCTTATGTCAAAACGACCGTCTCGGAAAGAGCTTTCCAATGGTCCAAGCCTTGACCCAATCAGAGGAGCAGAAGTGGACAAAAAGTCTGTTGAAGCCAACTACAGCTGAAGAGGCCTTTTGGACTGAAAGAATTGGGTTTTGGGCCTGATTCTCTGGCCCAACAGGCCCAAAACATGGCTCCAAGCCCATGCACGATTTTTGGATCTGAATGTATAAAAACCAAAGCTTCACTCTTGGTTAATGGTAGATAGGGTAGATAGTTAATGGTAGCTAGTTAGACCTTAAAAATATATAGAATTCTAGATCTAGTTTTAGGTAGATTAATTGGTTTAGTTCCATTTCAATTCTTGTTTTAGATTAAACTCTTAGAATCATTATTCTTGATTGATTAGATAAATAAAATAGTTATTTTGTCAATTTCGATTCTTGTCATTTACATTGTGTTAGACCGATTTCATTTATTACTTGTTATTCAATTCTTAGTTATTAATTAGATTATAATTATTGTTTAATTTAGATTAGTAAATTTCAATTCTTTATAGTATGTTTAGTTTTAATTTAATCGGAAATGATTGCGTAATGATTATCGGCTAAACCTCCATTGAGGGGGTTGAGAAGCCTTGATGAAAGCTTGATTCCGATTATCGTAGAGTCATCGTAATTTCCTTTCCAATCTAGAAACGATTAGTTCACCATGAGAATGGGTTTAATCGTTCACATGCTAGTTATGAATTGGTAGAAATGCCATGCGTAATTAGGGATTAGGAGAAACCATATTATTCTGCGAAGCAGTTCAAATTCGGATTACGACGATTCGTCGTTAATAGAATTAAGTCGAGTTAAGGTGGAATCAATCCCCCCTCTAACTCCTTATCATAGAATCAACGTAGCATTCCCATAGTTGTTCTGATAATCGACTAGTTGCATCTTGTGGGTAGTTGCATTGTAGTCTAGTTGTCACTTCGTAAATCTCTCATTAGACTTTAGAGTTAAGAGTACTTATACGTAGAGAACACAAACATCTTGGAAGGACTAGGAGTGGAACGAATCACTCTACTCCACTATATCTCATAGGATTGAGAGTAGAAATCTTTGATAAAATATAGGCACACATAACCTAGTTTAGTTTACTTACGTTTTGAGTTCATCGTTCATTTCGTAGGTAAACTATTCATTTTATGTTTTATCAAATGGCGCCGCTGCCATCTTAGTTTCACTTTCGCATTGTTTTTGTAGTATAAGTACTTTTCTTAAAGTCCCATTAAACCCACCCACCCTTGTTTGATTCATACTGTGGTTTTCCGAGTCAGCGTTGGAAAGTTCCGTAAAAATATACACGGAGCGCGACCGCGCTCTAACCGAAAGACTCGCCCAAACAAAAAGATCAGTAAATCGAGCGACCGACCGCCTAAATCATCGTAACTTGAAGTTACACGAGCGCCATCAAGGCTTCTATGGGAGCGCACCCGCACCCTAAGCTAGATTTTTCCGGATTTCTACAGTTTTGATTCGAACTTTGATTTTTCAAGTTTTTCAGTGTTCTAACTTGTTATATACACTGAACACACGTAAACAAGACGCTATTCATAAGCGAAGCAAGGGACGAATCGGTATTCCTTTCTTCCACACCTCGCATCTCATGTTAGAGGTTTATACTAGTATATCAGAATTGTTTGGAGTGTTGATGTGTTTAGCTAAGGTTGGTTTTAGCCTTGTATGAGATTAAGGTCTGGCCGAACAAAAACACCGAACGTAATTACACAACAACGTCAACAAACAAGTCTATCTAGTATACCACCCACTGCACCTCTAGCTACTATTTCACACACACCACCTGACACAATGCTCGACGAAGGAGAAACTCCTCTCTCGGACTTTTATAAAGCCTTGAGCGATAGCCCCAAATCTTGCATCGTTTGAGCGGCAGACCGTGGGGATTTCGAATCCCCAAATATTTTAATTTGTTACCCGTTTTCATGGATTAGACCATGAAAAACCTTATCGGCATTATCGTAGGATTGAACAAGTCCTAACAACATTCCACCATCCTACGGTTGGTGCGGAACAAATTAAACTAAGGGTATTCCCTTTCACCTTAGTCGATAAGGCGGCGTCTTGGTTAACTGCCCAAGCGCCTAATTCTATGGACTCGTGGGCTAAACTTGTTCAGCTGTTTATGGAAAATTTTTACCCACCCCTAAAGACGGATGAGATGCTTTCCAAGGTTCATTTATTTCGACAAAATCCTCATGAATCATTTTCAGAGGCTTGGAATTGTTTCACCGATCTCCTTATAGAGTGTCCACATCATAACTTAGCGAAAGACACGTTAGTTTGTGCCTTTTTCAAAGGACTTCTACACCACCATAAAGAAGTCCTAGACATAATGAATGGGGGTAGTTTCTTAAGCAAAGGAGCCTCGGAGGCTTATAAATTTTTAGAGGATCAAACTAAAGCTTAAATAACAACTGGGGGTAGTGATGATATCCACCGCCCGCTAGTTCTTCTAATACTGATTAAGGCCGCCCGGTATGTTTGAAATTAAACACAATCCCGAGCTTAAAACTCTAATTGAATCACTCACTAAAAAGGTAGAGGCCATTTCGATTCAACAAAAGCCTATCCCCGTCATGAATGTAAATTCAAATCCATGTAGTTTTGTTGGAGCCCCGAGCATCCCGACTTCCATCGTCCCTATAGCCTATGAGCGGGCTTGTTCCATTAATAGTGAACCTAACGCTTTGGAGACAAAATCCCAACTTTGGTTGGAGAAATAACCAACACGCCACACCTCCGTGGTACAATAATCAATATGTTAGGCCAACACAAAGTTTTAACCAAGCTCCACCACGACAAGGGAGGTGGTCGGGTAATTTTAATAATTATAACAACCAAGTGCAACCTCGACAAGGTCAAGCACAAGGTCAAGGTAGTTATAATAATTATAATGCTAATAGAGGTATCGTTCGGTAAATAATAACTATCAAAATCCACCCATAAATGATTCACGCGGAAATAGTTCGGTCCACACCACTGCGTGACTACTACCAACACAACCGAATCGTCTTGACACCTTCATACAAGTGAGCCAAAACTTTTCCAAACCATGGCTCAATCTAACCAACAGCTTCTACAATCCGTTAATAATTTAACCCAACGGTTGGCTCAAGATAAAGCCCAACCCAAAGGTGTGTTTCAGTCACGAAATACCTAATCCTAAAACAACAAGTACAGCCTTTGAGGTAACCGATAATACTAGTAATGAATATGAAAAATGTAGGTGAGCTAAAGGCCATCACCACTCTCCGATTCGGCAGAGTGGTTGATAACAAAGTAACTATGCCTATAGGTACCCCACCAAGATTAGCCCTACACCGCTATTTTACTAGATACCGAAATAGAAACTGAAGAGCCTACCACTATAGAGGTACCAGTTATAACACAACCTAAGAAACAGAAAGCCACGGTTAAACATCTAGGTGATACTATTCCTAAATATAGAAAGAAACCACCGTTTCCACAAAAATTAGCCGTGTTAACTAGGGATACTAATTATGAGGAGATTAGGGACGTTTTCAAGAATCTAACTATAAACCTTCCTTTCCTCGAAGCTATTAAAAAGCTACCACACCATGCTAAGTTTCTTAAGGAGTTGGTACTACTACTAGGCGTAAGACCAATATACCAAAAGCGCTTTTTAACGTAACAATTCCCAACTTTATCCGAACATAATGAAATTGTTAAGTACAAGGACCCAATTAGGTCGCCCTACTATACAATGCACCTTAGGAGATTCTTATCACGATTTAACGCATTATTAGACTTGGGGGCTAGTGTTAACTTACTCCCGCTTTTATTTGTATAGACAAATAGGTCTAGACGAGATCCAACCCACTAAAATGGCGGTCAATTAGCCGATCGGTCTATTAAGTATCCTAAGGGTGTCGTCGAAAATGTTCTCGTAAAAGTTCAAGATTTTACTATCCGACTGATTTTGTCATCCTCGATACGAAGTCGTTAACGACTCTGTCCCCGATCATCTTAGGGCGGGCCCTTTCCCGGCAACTACCAACGCGCTTTTATTAATTGCGCGATGGTTCAATGTCCATGTCTTTTGGCCATCTTGTTTGTTGAAGTCAATGTTTTTAAAACAAAGACACAGCAGTTACCCGATTCGCTTACGGATGGAGAGGTTAGCATGATTGAGAGCTTTGCTCGAGATTATTTCAACAACACGCGTTCCATGATAATCATATGCCCAAATTTCTTTCCTTTGGAAGTTCAGACTCAACATTTCCATCCCTACACTAGTCGATACACATATTACGGATGAGGATGAGATAGATGACTTTCTCAAAGATGTAGAGGACTATCATAGTAACGAGGATATGACCAATCTAGATGAGGAATTGATGAGTTTCTTAGAGCGGTGATGAATCACCCTATCAAGAACTACTTTGCACAACATACACCTCGACTTCCCTCCTTCCACCCTTTTTCAAAGGAATCTCGAGTTTGCACTCGATCCTTTTGTTTCTTCTTCATTAGCGTAAATTTTTTAAATCCACCTAGTAAACAAATAATCGAGAAGACAAAAGCATTTGACACCTTCATTTTCAGGACTTGAAACAGATTCCACTACACACCATGAATGAGTTTTGTGCTAAACCCACATCCTCATTGTTTACATGTCGTCCTTCTACAAAGTTATCCATATCCACCATATTCTCCACAACCATTCACTTTTCCACACTTAATTACTAGAACACCCACTCGTTCAAAAATGAAAAAGAAGGTGCATGCTAGGTTACGTAATAGGGTTATCCGACTTCACTTTCATTTCACTAGGTTGCGTCATAGGAAATCTTGGTGCTTGATTGTGTTTGGATATGTTTTCTGTGATATTTATTTATGGAATGATCCACAACTATTTTGGTTGTTGATATATGATAAACTGTAAGTTCATACATATATTTAGATAAAGTCTCGAGTATCTGACTATAAACGACTCAACTTTTGTGTTTAGTGCATTTCCTTTCATTTCCATATATTGGTGAGTGCACCATTAAGGTAACCGGGCCCTCCCTACAGAGTGTGTGGCTGTAAGTACCGGATCCTAAGTCCACGTTTGACATAATTTACGTTTTCCACTCTTGCATGTTTTCTCGGATTTTTGAGTCATGTTTCTCTATGGGGTGAATTATGTCTTTCTTGTTTATTGTTTTTTTTTTTTTTAAAAAAAAAGTAACTATATATATATAGTTAAAAAAATAAACATAGAAATCTAGGAAGTCTCGGAAATCTGACTTTAAAAAGACCCACTGCTAAAAAACAAATTTTCTAAGCTTTGTTGTAAAAAATTTGTTTGGGGGTGGGGTGTTCGTGTTTCCGTCCTAGAATTTTTTATGTCCCATTAGAGTTTCTTAGGCCGTTTAATTGTATTTCGATTCGGGTTGACATACTCTATGAATTTAGAGTTCATTCGTTCTCATAACGTACGTCATGCACGCACTTCGAGGCGTTTTCCACTATCGTATATGTCATCTACGGTCGGAATAGAGTGTTTTATGGATCATTGGATTGGAAATTCTCTCCTGATCATTTCCATATCTCATTCGCAAAAATCGGACCGGTAACGAAGCGGCAATTATGATTTGAAGTTTCACGAAAAATCGAAAATTCAAAATTTCGAATTGGGCTTGGGCCCAACCCGCGCCCACCGACAGCGCACCCGCGCCCTTACCTTCGCCCAACATTCGCGTTCATCTTCTCAAAACCGCCATTAACGCCCACCAAAGCTCCAAAAACCTAAAAAAAAATAAAAATAAAAATAAAAAGAAAACCAAATTAACCCACGCCCACAGTTCAAATCTACTTCCAATCTAATCTAAAAGCTTTCCACCACCACCTCCACCAAATTAAATAACCAAAAACCACCGAAAATTTCAAATTTTGAACTACCGCGCCACCGCCGCGCCACCACCACAGTTTGTTTAAGTCCGTCGATTCAAATTCCAACACCACATCCCATTTAAACCCCCACTACATTCCAAACACTAAAATGGCTCAACAACGTCGAATTTTGCCGGAGCAAGCTTTTACTGGCGACCACTTCGCGCCGTTTTACGGTGACGAAATGATCAGTAGAGACTGGAATAGCTTGTGGTACTCGACTGAAGCCTTTTACCACGAAGACTTAGTCCGACGGTTTTACAACACGAAGGAGGTGGAGGGGACTAGAATTTTTGTAATGGTGGTGAAGAGAAGAAAGGAAGTAACTACTGGGTTGTTGGCGGAGATTCTAGGCATTCCGCCTAGAATCCATCTGGATGTCACGTTGCAGGAGTCCCAATATAATGGGGTAGAGACACTGATGAACGTGACAGTTACCGAAGGGAACTACAATGCGAGATCGCATTGTGTTCGCCACCATCGTCCTCGAGAACCAACCACTGGCTGCATTTCAGTGGATTGGTCTCGGAACGCCTTGGGAAGGAGAAGGTCGACATCGGTCCGAACTGCCTCCACATTTTATGGATACTCCGAGCAGAAATACGAAGTTCTCAGATCTTGGAGTTTTTGCTTAGCATGATTAGGGGAGTAGGGAAATCTGTTGCACCTCTCCCTGTGTTGATAACCAAGATCATGCTGAAGTTGAGAGCAGCTCAGGCGTCTGATAGGTCTTACATCACCCTGCACCGAAATCCTCGCATTTATAAGGAGTGTGTCCAACTAGTTTGGCAGTTGCCTGAGGATAGGGTAGAGGACGAGGAGGATGGGGGAAATGAGAACGTCGAGGAGGATGGGGGAAATGAGAATGCCTCGGAGGATGAGGAGGACTTGACTTGTTTTGATGCGGATGCCCCGAGAGGTGTTGGTCGGATGCGTAACGCATGGCGTAATTAATTCATCGTGGCATCGCGTTAAGCTCAACACTATCTGTGAAGACCTCCGGGACTCGACGTGCAACTATCCATCATAACCGAGATCCGCACCCGGAGAGGATGAGAGGTGGGAACAGAGATGAGGGGCGAGCTAGAAGCTTCGGCGGGCCGGGCCGGGCCGACATGCTTGAACGATTCCCACCTCACGGGGATTCTCCTTCCGAGGACACACCATCGAGGCACGAGCATCGCCGCCGAAAATTTAATGGTGGCGGCCCATCGAGCTCAAGAGCCATCCCCGGACCGTGTGCCTCCGCTACCCGAGACCGGAGTGATTAGGGATAGTATCGTTTGATGTTTCTATTTTTATTTGTAGTTTCATTATTGCCATTTATTTTAATGTAAGTTTTATTTCCGTAATTTGAATTTTGTAGTGAAATGTACTTCGAATGAAAATTTTAATATAATGCGGTTATTTTCAAGTATATCGTGGTTGTTTAATATTGATCCCACCTTCCCAAATTGTTTGGGGGTGGTTTTATCTATTCCAGCATGATTTTTATATGACCCTCGTCTTAGAATTTATTGCGGAGTCAAGGTGAAAATATGGCCGTTTAGGCATATCTATGAATAAGTATCATGGTAGGATGAAATCTCGATTAAATAGGTAGATTCTATCATAAATTCAACCTAAAAGATACTAGGTTTGTTTTAGAATCAAGAAAATGAGTTGTTTCCGTTTTCGGGTTTGGAAAATTTGGTATTTCCGAGGAACCGCCGTAAAACCATTTGGCAACTTCCCGATCCGGTTTAGCAACTTAAAACCTATATAAACTTCATACATTCTACACTCACAACTCACACTACACCTAACCTCCATCACTCACCTTTCACTCCCACGATTCCCATGTTTCGTCTCATTTTCCGAGTTTCAGCAACTCCGAGCGCTTTCAAGGCTTCTAGAGGAGGAGCGACTCAAGGCTCGCAATTTTTTTTCAGTTTTTTGTCGGGCTTTCACTCCGTAAGGTGAAGCGACCAGGCCAAACACTGGAATTCCAAATCTTCAGAGCACTTTCGCTCTAAGAGAGACCGACTTCGTGGACCTGAAAAATTCTAGTTTTTGCGGGTAGTTTCCGGATCATTCGCAGCTATTCCAGAGCGTAATTTTGAGATGACATCTCCAACATTGATACCGGAACAGTCTTTCGAAGATTTGTTCCAAAGCACTACTTACGGTGCTTGGTTTCGTGAAGCGATCACATATGTAGGCTGGGAACCGCTTATGGTAAGACGATGCACTTTATTCTCCAACACTAGCATCTTATTTTTATGATAACGCATTTTCTTTGAAAGACCGGATGGAGAACAAGTGTTCTCCATCAACATTGATAATGAACCAATGGAAATTACCGGGTTCTTGCTAGCATTTGTTCTTGGACTTGCTATGCCCGGCTGAAATACAAGACCCATGGTGCTATTGGGTAGATAATATGTATATCTACACTTACGAAGTTTTGCATGAGTCGTATGGGCGGGCATTTTCGTATCGAGGACCAAGGGGAATATAACGTCGCGCTTTGGTAGCCGGTCCATGAACATAGGAACCTGTTATGTTTTGGATCATGCTAAACATTTTTGGGGAATGGCGTTTTTTTCGCGTGAATGATGCCACTTGCAGCGTCTTCCTTGCTTTAGCCACGGGACGTATGTGTCATGACCTTCCCGAACCTTGATGTCTAGTTTAGCTCGATCCCATAGCATGAGGCATAAGTACCTTCTTATGCCTGTTCTAATTTCCGTATTATGCTATGTTTCTTTCTGTTTTTGTACACATTTTCACGGATTGGATTACGGTCGATTAATCGCACGACCCACCAATAGTATTATTCGATCTTTTCCGCAATGACTTGGGGAAGGTGGAGGATACAACCTCATCAGGTTGCACCCTACACCCCGTCGGATTCAAGTGGCTCTTAATAGGTTAGCAATAATAAATGATAAATGGCGGGAAGCCGGCAAATTATCATGGCATGGCAGATCCTTGAAGGAACCTCACTTCTTTATAGAAGAAGAGGATGAGGAAGATGATGAGTAATGTGGGAGATAAGGTAAGTTTTCATTCTAGTTATTGTCTGCTTATGTCCCAAGCAATTTCATTCTTGTTAACCCCATAATGGGTAGAACTCGTATAGAGTTGAGTCAGTTTTTATTTTCTATATTAGTACGTTCTAACCTTGTTTTGCAGATGTTCCTAAATTTTACGCGATTCAATGGTATTTTTCCTACCTTCTTTATTTAAAATGCTTTGAGGACAAAGCAAGTTTCTTGTTTGGGGGGGGGGGCATAGAAACACGTGTAATTAAGGCATCTGTTAGGATATAGATAGAGATAATATGCATTTGTTTTCTAGTTAAAATTTCAAAAATTCAAAAATATAAATAAATAAGTTCATGCTATACACTTAGGAATAGTGGTATTGTTTTCCTTCTCTATGCTCTTAATAATCTAGAAGTCTCACGTAGCTTTTGCATTAGAATAATTTTTAGAAACTTAGGTTAATATGTAGGTAATAATCTTTGCATCTATCTATAAATATATTACATGAGTATCTATGATTGTGTTGATAAGTTTCGAACTCTAGGCTAGAGTACTTATTCTACAAATCCTGTGGAGAATATAGCCTAAAGCCTTATATGAGCCGAAACATTTGAGAAATGACACAAGGGAGAAAAAAATCCGGATAGAGAAATCACACGTCCACTTGCTTGATCACTATGCCATATCCTAAGCGAAAATTTAGGCCCTCTTTGGATCGATATAGCCAGAAATTCAAACCTATGAATTATTTTCCGCTAATCGCCCCTCTGAGCCTTTCTTTAGCCTTTCATAAACCACAAATCCTTTACCCTGTTACAAAACAAAACAAAATAAAAAATTCAACCTACCCAATTTAGATAAGTCTGAAAATAGAATGAGGAAGAAAGAAGAAGAGAGAAAAACTTGTGTAAACAAAGTTAGTTAATGGCTTCAGAAAATTAAGAAAAGAAGTTTCCATCCAAAGAAAAGAAAAATAAAAATAGAAATAAAATAAAAACTCCAAAAATAGAATAAAAGGGAGTCAAAAGCAAAAAAAAAGAAAAAAAAAATATGGCTAAGGATGGAAACAAAGTGTAGAAGCAAAAGTAAATAACAAGGTTTTCTCTAGTTACATAATCAAGACTCTATTATCTCGGACTTGTCCTTTTGAATATCCATTTCCTTCCTTCTTAAACCATCTCCTAATCCCCATGCAACACCTAATAAAGACCTCTAGCTCAATTAGGAATAGGTTAGTGTGATAGTAAGTGGCAGATGTGTTTGATCGACCGGCTTCCTTGTTGTCATTGAGATTGTAAGTTAAAGTGTGCCCACCGCATTAATTGGAGTAAATAAACTTGAGTGGAAAAATCAGAGTGTTGTATCTTGACTATTATTGTGAGAACCTACTTAAGGACGCTTATCCCGAAGTTTGAGAAACAAACCCGCTAGGCATTTCATAGTATTACTCATTGTATATATGTTTATTATAGATGATTGATTATTATGCATATATTAGCTTAGGTTTCGACTTGATTACTCTATATGCATTGCTAGTGAGAGGAATAGTTAATTTAGAGCATGAATAAGAAAACAATAGTTTTATTTCTTAGTCGTTGTAGTATAGATGAAGTTTGTGAGTACCTTTCATGGAAAACTCTCACGCGAGGCTATAACTCGTCCACTAGGGAATTCCTAGTAGTTTAAGGCCTTGTTGCATATGGTCAATGCAATCGCGACTCAGTAAACGAGAGTAGTTAGAACTCCATTTTGGTCACTTATTCTAATTTCTCATCTTTGCTTGAGGACAAGCAAAATGCTGTTTGGGGTGGTTTGATAAGAGCCCAAAACTGTAGTTTTAACCCTAGAATGATCATACTTTTTAGACCCAATTATGTGAGTAATAATTAAGAGTTAACATCGACGTGTTTTTATGCATTTCAGGCTTCAAAGTCCATTATGTGCAGAAATGTGCCACTTTAGCGAGATAAAGAAGCAAAGGTCGGTTGCTAAGGAGTTCTGTAATTAAAGGCCAAGATTGAAGAAGACAAAGCCTTTCTAAAGCCCGGTCAAAAGCTGAAAAGTCGACGCGAGCAGAAACAACACACAAAGTCAGCAGAACTTCCGAAGGCCGTATCTTTGGACTCAGACCTCGGAATTGGGCCTACCTTATGTCAAAATGACCGGCTCGGAAAGAGCTTTCCAATGGTCCAAGCCTTGACCCAATCAGAGGAGCAGAAGTGAACGAAACGTCTGTTGAAGCCAACTGCAGCTGAAAAGGCCTTTTGGACTGAAAGAATTGGGTTTTGGGCCTGATTCTCTGGCCCAAAACATGGCTCCAAGCCCATGCACGATTTTTAGATCTGAATGTATAAAAACCAAAGCTTCACTCTTGGTTAATGGTAGATAGGGTAGATAGTTAATGGTAGCTAGTTAGACCTAAAAATATATAGAATTCTAGATCTAGTTTTCAGTAGATTAATTCAGTTTAGTTCCATTTCAATTTTTGTTTTAGATTAAACTCTTAGAATCATTATTCTTGATTGATTAGATAAATAAAATAGTTATTTTGTCAATTTCGATTCTTGTCATTTACATTGTGTTAGACCCGATTTCATTTATTACTTGTTATTCAATTCTTAGTTATTAATTAGATTTTAATTATTGTTTAATTTAGATTAGTAAATTTCAATTCTTTATAGTATGTTTAGTTTTAATTTAATCGGAAATGATTGCGTAATGATTATCGGCTAAACCTCCATTGAGGGGGTTGAGAAGCCTTGATGAAAGCTTGACTCCGATTATCGTAGAGTCGTCGTAATTTCCTTTCCAATCTAGAAACGATTAGTTCACCATGAGAATGGGTTTAATCGTTCACATGCTAGTTATAAATTGGTAGAAATGCCATGTGTAATTAGGGATTAGGAGAAACCATATTGTTCTGGGCGATTCAAATTCGGATTACTGACGATTATTCGCCGTTAATAGGATTAAGTCGAAGTTAAGGTAGAATCAATCCCCTCTAACTCCTTATCATAGAATCAACGTAGCATTCCCATAGTTGTTCGATAATCGACTAGTTGCATCTTTGGGTAGTTGCATCAGTAGTCTAGTTGCCACTTCGTAAATCTCTCATTAGACTTTAGAGTTAAGAGTACTTATACGTAGAGAACACAGCATGCGGAAGGACTAGGAGTGGAACGAATCACTCTACTCCACTATATCTCATAGGATTGAGAGTAGAAATCTTTGATAAAATATAGGCACACATAACCTAGTTTAGTTTACTTACGTTTTGAGTTCATCGTTTATTTCGTAGGTAAACTATTCATTTTATGTTTTATCAGGTATTCGCCAAGTTTAACGTGATGTAATGAATTTGACGTTGAATGTTATTTGTTTGTTTTGGTCGATATTTGGTTAATTAAGTATGTTTCTTATTATTTATTTATGAAGCTTGTTGAGATATAGGTTCAAATTGAATTGATTTGAACAGGTGCAAAATTGAAAATTTGTGCCCTTAAAAAAACCACTTTTTGTGGTAGCCACCCCCGCAACTAAAGATATTTGAAAAGTTGCGGCAAATTCAAAATTTTCAAACTTTTTGTCGCGGCCAAGCCGTGGTAACATATATTTTGATTTCCTTGTCTTTTTTATTTTTTTATAATTCAAACAACATTTTGTCGCGGTAACTCCCGTGGCAAGAGATTACTTTTAGCCGCGGGTGCACCTTAGCCAGCAAAAGATATTTTGTGACACCAAATAGTGCCTTGGGCGTGGCAAGAAGTTTTGCCGTGGCAAAAAACATTTGGTGGCGGTTTTGGGTACTTTTGGTCGCGGCCGGCGGCCGCGGTCAAAGAGTCTTATTTTTGGTAGTGAGGCCAAGAAACAGAACTTTATATTTTTTCAAAGTTCAAATCCCAAACGGTGTGGCCACACTGTTTGGACTAAGTCTCCAACGATATGGCCACACCGTTTGGACTAAGCCCCCAACGATATGACCACACCGTTTGGACTAAGTCTCCAACGTTACGGTTACACCGTTTGGACTAAGTCCACAACGATATGGCCACACCGTTTGGGATTTGAACTTTGAAAAAAATATAAAGTTATGTTTTTTGGCCTCTTGACCGGTGTGGGCACATCGTTTGGACTAAGTCCCAAACGGTGTGGGCACATCGTTTGGACTAAGTCCCAAACGGTGTAGCCAAGTCGTTTGGGACTTAGTTCAAACGATGTGGCCATATCGTTGGAGACTTAGTCCAAACGGTGTGGCCATATTATTGGGTTTGCACAATGAACGACCTAGCCGGATCGTTTAAGCTTGGGGTTTTCGAATTCAATTTTTTGGGACCAATGACACATTTGTAATAATTATTATTTTTGGACTTTTTGGGACCAATGACACACTTGTAATAATTGTTTTTTTTTTTGTCTGCCCAACACAATATGGAGTCCATCAGTAATAGGACCCAAAAAGATTTCTGTTTTTCAAATAGGAGAGAAATTTCCGTTTTAATAATAGATGACGTGAAATTTTAATAGAGCTCGAAAAATACCCCTTGTGGGAGCTTTAATATTAAGACTAGAAAGTAGAACCGTGCATACGCACCGGCTCTTTTAACAACTTACTCAACAATCATAACTATACATATAGACATTTTGTAACAAATCGTGATTCCTGTTTTCGTTGCTAACCCGTTTTAATTTTCTAACAAATTATTTTAATCAAGTGTTTAAAACCCGTTTTAATTTCTCAACAAATTATTTTAATTAGGTTTTAAAAACCCGTTTTAATTGGAAGAGCGATCCCGTTTTAATTTAGAAGTGTGATTCCCGTTTTTAATAGGAGAAAATTTTTCGTTTAATTAGAAGTGCTAGATTTTTCTTTTTCAATAGGAGAAGAATTCCTATTATAATAGGAGAATGATTCCTGTTTTAATTAGAAGTGTTATAATTTTTTTTTTAATAGGAGATGAATTCTCGTTTTAATAGGAGTTGATGTCGTGAAATTTTTAGAGGGTTAGAAAAATACCCATTGTAGGAGATTTAATATTAATACTAGCTTGTAGGCCCGTGCATACGCACCGGCTTTTTTGAAAACATTTATATTTTTTTTTAGAAAATTGGGACTACTGTTTTAGTCGCTAACCCCGTTTTAATTTTCTAACAAATTGTTTTAAATTAAGTTTTAAAAACCTATTTTTTCAATTGGGAGAGAGATTTTGTTTTAATAGGAGAATTATTTCCGTTTTAATTAGATACGCTAGATTTTCGCTTAATTTTCAATAGGAGAGGATTTCTCATTTTAATAGGAGAAGGATTCCCGGCCCGCTTTTAATTAAAAATATTAGAATTTCTTTTAATAGGAGAAGAATTCTCGTTATAATAGAAGAGAAATTCCCATTTTTCAAATAGGAGAGAAATTATCGTTTTAATAGGAGATGACGTGGAATTTTAATAGAGCTCAAAAAATACCCCTTGTGGGAGTTTTAATATTAAGACTAGCTTGTAGGCACGTGCCTACGCACATGCTCTTTTGAAAATATTTAGATTTTTTTTAGAAAATTGGGATTATCATTTTAGTCGCTAACCCGTTTTAATTTTCTAATAAATTGTTTTTAATTAAGTTTTAAAAGCCCATTTTTTTCAATTGGGAGAGAGATTCTGTTTTAATAGGAAAAGAATTTCCGCTTTAATTAGAAGTGCTAGAATTTATTTTAATAGGAGAATAATTCTCGTTATAATAAAAGAGAAATTCCCGTTATAAAAAAAGATTTTCGTTTTTGAAATAGGAGAGAAATTTTTGTTTTAATTGGAGATGACGTGAAATTTTAATAGAGCTCGAAAAATACCCCTTGTAGGAGTTTTAATATTAAGACTAGAAAGTAGACCCGTGCATACGCACCGGCTCTTTTTAAAAATTCTCAACAATCATAACAAATCGTGATTCCTGTTTTCGTCACTAACCTGTTTTAATTTCCTAACAAATTATTTTAATCAAGTCTTAAAAACCCATTTTAATTTCTTAACAAATTGTTTTAATTAAGTTTTAAAAATCTGTATTTTTTAATTGGGGGAGGAATTCCATTTTAATTTGCAAATAAAGAGTTTTTATGCTACTATTTGAGTTTTGGTTTTAAAGAAAATGAGATTCCCGTTTGAAGTTGGATTCTAAAAGAAAAAGATTTTCCTGTTTTAAGTTAACTATTAAGTTGATGACGTGAAATTTTAATAGAGCTCGAAAAATACCCCTTGTGGGAGCTTTAATATTAAGACTAGCTTGTAGGCCTGTGCATACGCACTGACTCTTTTGACTACCGTTTTAGTCGCTAACCCATTTTAATTTTCAGTTTTAATTCAGTTTTAAAAACCCATTTTTTCAATTGGGATAAAGATCTTGTTTTAATAGGAGAATAATTTTTGTTTTAATTAGTAGACATGCTAGATTTTCCCTTTTCAATAGGGGAGGAATTCACATTTTAATTGGAGAATGATTTCCATTTTAATTAGAATCTCTCATTATAATAGAAGTACTACTGTTATAATGAGATTCCCATTTTTCAAATAAGAGAGAAATTTCCATTTTAATAGGAGATGACGTGAAATTTAATAGAGCTCGAAAAATACCCTTTGTGGAAGCTTTAATATTAAGATATAGATATAGATATAGATATAAATATTATTTAAAACACTTATGAGACATGCCGGATGCATATGTGTCCCTTCAAAAGTTTATGTGGCGCAGTTAGACACCTAACAATAGCTAATGTGGCACCCTTATGTCACTAATCCAAAGGCCATTATTTATTTAAAATAAAAAATTAAAAAAACAAGTCATGAAGATGTCAATTGTCAAATGACAAGTATTTTGTGAAACCTTCGTCTTCTTTCTCCTCTTCTCACCACCAGCTCTACCACCCCACAACCTCCTCTACTGACATGAGCCACCACTACTTAAGTCTATTTATCATGAATATTCATGAGATTTATAAAAAATTAATAAAAATGGATTGAATTTTAATAGTTTGGTAAAGTTTAGATCTAATCAATTAAAGAGGTAAAACCCTAACAATGGATAGCTCAAATTAACCATTTAATTCTTCCAACTTTGTTTGGCTAGATCTTGGTTTTGTTTGTATCGCCACGTCATTGAAAAAGGGGCCACCACTTGATTTCACAAAAGAATAATACTAATGGAGATGTTCTTTTACATGTAGTGGGTCCGGTAGGTTATTTTCGGTTCACACAAATGTAAACCCAGAACAGAAATGATAAGCTAGTCGGTTTTGCACTTTTGCCACATTAAGAACCGAACTGAACTGATATTGAATGGATAACCGACCCATTGTCAGTTCAGGTCGGGTTGGTGGGTTATGTAGGGTACAATGGATTTTGCACACCCCTAACTATTACCAGTGTGCTCTTAGCCCCTTACTACTAAGCCCTGGTTATTAAATACTAGGGTATGCCCGTGCCTACGGGCCGTTAGACATCGACGCACCTGCGGCACTATCCCGACGCTCGACACTACCCCAACAACTCGTCCAACAGTTTAGAAGTTCCAGTTTGTACAGCCCAACAGTTTATAAACCCAGTTGCAATTGTGGAGTTTTAGTTGATTTTTGAATAGATCATATAGTACTGATTTAGTTTAACAAAATTGTACAAACTCTTAAAACATTTGAATCTGCCAAATTATATTTTGTGAGCTAGCGGATGGGGCCTTCGAGCCCCCACACCATTATGTTTTGTTAGATAGAAAGATATATTTTTCACATTTATATTTTCCTTCTCAAGGAGGAAAGTGAGGTAACTTCTTTGGTGATACTTTGCTTTAAACACAAAAATAGAAAAGAAAAATAAAGTAGAAAACGAATTCTCAGGGAATAGAAAAAATTAGATTCTTTGCTTGTTTCAAAGAAGATCTCCAAACAGGAACAAATGCATTTTTGCATATAAAACCGTTTTTCCTGCAGTGAAGTGTAAGCCAATAGAACAACCAAAAACTACCCTCCCTCTTGTTTCTCGTCATTGGTGCAAGTGTGCAACTTATTCCCCACCTAAATTGCGTAAGCAACCCATAAGTCACAACATTGCGTGCCCGAAACCTTGTCGACGAAATCAGCTAAATATAAATAAAATAAGAAAACTGAATCTATTTTATAAGATTCCCTCAAGAATCTTGTTGCAGGTGCACTTGTTCAACAGTTAGCAATAATAGAGGTGTGGTCATTGTTCCATGTTAATGAGGAAAGATCTTCTTCCTATTAGCAAACCTGGGAAAGCCGGGAGAATTCTTGGACGGTTTTTTCGATTGTATCAATGAAATCACATCTGTTCTGGCCTCCGCTAGAATGAGCGAATCCGCTTATAGAGTCGAAACTCAATCCCGACTTGCTCAATGGAAAATAGAGAGCTTGTCTTCTTGTACTTACCGCAAATCCGATCCCTTTAAGATCGGTAACTGGAATTGGTGAGTGGCTTTTGTGTGTTTATGTCTCTGTGTGTTCTAGTGATTGATTTTGTTAGTTTTTATGATCGAACTGTTTCGATGACTTTTCAGGCACTTGTCGGTCGAGAAGAATAAAGTGTTGTATATCAAGTTGTTCCCGGTGATATCTAATGTCACGAGAGATCAGCCACCTATTGCTTCTTTTGTCATTCGTGTGCTCTGTTCACATGGAAGTAGACACACTCTGGTTCATCCTGGTAACTTATCCTTTACTCCATGTTAGTTATTGGAGATGGATGTGTTTTAATTCTTTTCATTTGCAGGAGTAACAGACAAGCAGATCAAGAACAACGACGACTTTGTTTGGGCAATTGAGGCTCCATTAATCGGGAAGTTTGTCATTGACGTCGAGTTCCTGGATTTAAAGACAGCCAACGTACGAAATTTCCATATCCTGTTTGATATCTTCATACTTGTTCATAATTGCTTTTGGGAATCTTGTTGTTTTTAATTGCTCGTATACACAATTATCAAAAGAGAAAAAAGAAAAAGAAAAAAAATGCTCGTGTACCTAAATGAACTACCTTGCATAGCCATATAGTCTCTTTTTCTTTGGGAACTGATTGTGGGTTAGGGCATTGGGCAGACCGGAATCTGTATTTAGATTCAAGGCCTCTCACTGCAATAATAGATCTCAAAGAATCCGACTCCTCAACACTGACAATAAAGTGTCCTTATTTTCCAGAAACTTCACACCCAGTTTTGATGGCATTTTGGTATTGACTGATTTTTTTTTATCCTCCACCTGTATATGCAAAGGACTGAACTATGTATATCCTTCAACTTTTCTCCACACGCTGTCCTGTTTTTCATTTGAATATTGAACCATAACAATGCTGCTTAAGAATACCTTCTCCAGGTGGCGTCCAGCTAAGATTCATAGCCATACATTTGACAACATTTGATATAACCTGTGAGATATGTTAGAAGTTCTGATTTTATTTATTTTTTATTTTTTATTTCTGGTAATCTGTATATTTTCATATTTAATAGTGTAGCTATTTTGCATATATCAAGTATCCGTTTTAGTTTTTGATATTAATACACAGGACGGCAAACCTTGTTCTATTTGGGTAGAAGGATTGACACAGAGAAGATCTAGTGCAACTGCTCTTGCAACACTGGGGAGAATGTTATCAGAAAGTATCCACACAGATATAACGATATATGCCTCTGATGGGAGCATCGGTGCCCACCGTGCCATCCTTTCCTCTAGATCACCTGTTTTCCGGAGCATGTTCTCGCACAATCTCAAAGAGAAAGAACTATCAACTATAAACATCTCTGACATGTCAATTGAAGCTTGCCACGCTTTCCTCAACTACGTATATGGTAGCATCCAACATGAAGAGTTCCTGATGCACCGACTTGCTCTTCTCCGTGCAGCTGATAAGTATGACATTTCTGACCTGAAAGAAGCTTGCCATGAGAGCCTTTTAGAAGATATTGATGCCAAAAATGTACTAGAAAGGCTCCAGACTGCACATCTCTACCAGTTGCCAAGACTTAAGGGCAGTTGCATGAGGTATCTTGTAAAGTTTGGTAAGATATTCGACATTCGAGATGATTTCAATGTCTTTTTACAGTGTGCTGATAGGGATATCATAGCGGAAATCTTCCAGGAGGTCCTTGCTGTGTGGAAAGGTTTCTAAATTCTTAAGAAAACAAAATGAAAGAAAACCATGGCTTTGTGTGGGTATTGCTCTATAGTGGGATTAATGTACATAATTGATAATTCTACTGTACAGGATTTGTTTCCTTACAAATGACGATTCTTTTAGCATTCTAATGTTGTTTATCAATATACCCTTCTTTAGAAAAGAAAAAAAGAAAACGAAAAAATTTAATGGCTTTGTTAGGTGATTAATGTAAAAAATCTATTGTGCAGGATTTGTTTACTATATATATTATTTTTTCAATAATCAAGACATAGTTATACATTTATAAGCGCATCATCAACGCCACCTAAAATCATTTTAACAAATCAGCTTTTTAAGGTAAGTAAAAATGCCATTTCTAGGTTAAGCTTCAACGCGATTTTGCTAAATTTATATTTTTTCTTTTCTGGACCGGAGAATTTGTGCGGTCTAGATTTTCACCTTTTTAAAATGATTTTTTTACATATATAAAATAATTTCCTCTTTCGTCTTATTCGAAAATTTGGGACGGCTAAAGTTGTCCAGTCCCACCCATTTCTAGAATTCTCACAAAAATAGTTTCGTTTTTCACCATGACTGCGATAGAAATGGGTTTTATTGAAATGGGATATGTGGAGACTGTTTTTGCCTAATTTATTTCTATTATGCGTTGGAAACTGGGATAGAAATGAGAAATAGATAAACTGGGATAGAAATGAGAAATAGAAATGCGTCCATGATGCTCTAAATCAAAGACCATTAATACTGAGTAGTTGAGAATGCTCCCAGTGACCCACGTCAGCCCCTTTTTTTTCTTGGGACTCGACACATCAGATTTTTACCAAAAAATGAATTCTAATTTTTTTTTACGCCATTTTTTTTTGCGATTTCAATTGTTAAGAAAGCCAAAATACATAAAACCCAAAATAGACAAGTAGATAAAACCTCTTTCTTAAATCTTATCTCCATTCTTAAATTTTATCTCCATTCTTACTTTTCGTTCTTAAATCTTATCTCCATTCTTAAACAAAGAAAAACACGAAAAGTGAGAGCCGGTAAGTTACTTTTTGTGATCCTTAGGGAAAATCAGCTATATGTCAACAGGGAAAAGTGCTCTTTTGCTCACTCAAAAGGAGATCAAGTTTCGGCAACGTCATTGGTGGAGGCAAAACGCTTTAGAGGCCCAAAATAACGGCACACGATTTGGAGTGGAGCCGTACTTTATAGCTTGGCACTTGATTTGAGACCGACGCTTGAACAAGGTATAACTATCAACTCCAAACCCCTTGGTGAAAATCTTTCATTCTTGTTTTATGATTATTACAACTATTAAATTAGAACACGTTCTAAGATAATAGTGTCAAATTCTTGTTTGTCGATTTGGTTGTCTACAGAGCTCATTGAATTCTCCGCTCCGTTCAAAACTCTGTTCAAGTTTGTCAAGTCAAGTAGGGGAATAAAACCGCCTCACGGCTCTGGGAATACAGCAGAAATGGATGGATAATTTAGATCTCCTGGGTTAGCGAATGAACGTCGGCAAGATCGATTGGATGATTTGGTAAAGGCTCTCAGTTGCGTCGGGGTTAGCTTTTGTGTGCACAGGAAGTTCAAGTAATCGTCTGACCCAATATCATAAATTAGGCCAGGGTGAAGAGCTCTTGACGGGTTTATATGGCCAGCTCCATGGTCGAATGGATTTGAAGGCGCGTTTGTTGAAGCATCTTTCAATGGGTCAAAGGTATTATCATGGATATAAGCTGTAGTCATCAATGCTGATTTGATTGTAGCAGGACTCCATTCTGGGTGTCTTGCCTTGAGCAAAGCTGCAACACCACTAACATGAGGACATGACATAGACGTTCCTGACAAGATGTTAAACTTCACTTTCCTGTGATCTGTTAGCAGAACGGATGGCCCTATTTTCTCCGTCTAAGCAGCAAGGATGTTCACACATCACACCAGGTGCAACAAGATCGGGCTTCAGAATTTCTAACGTCAGGAAGTTGGGTCCTCTCGATGAGAATGCTGCTACTATAGGCGAAGGCCGAATGCCCAACTTCGTCCCCAAGAAAGCTAGAGTTGCTGTTGGTCGTGGGTTGGTCAGGGCGTACTGCTTAATCATTTTTCCTGCCGTTGCTCCAACTGCTATTGCTGGTACAAGATGGCTATCTGCAACCAGCTCCTCTCCATTTTCAGCAGTGTTGGCCAATATCATGCCCCTCCCCTGCATCCTTCACTACCTGCCCTTTATGTACTCTCGGACTGATGCCTCTGTCACATATCACAATCTTCCCAGTCACAACAGCTGGATCCATGGCTCCCTCAAGACACATGGAGGTTGGGTCAGGGGCTGCTCGAGTTGGTACCCAAATACACTAACGAATACACTAACGGGTATTACCTCTGTGTTGATAGATTGATCCGGCCTCTGTAGAGTGAAACACCCGACAATGTTCTTCTACTCCCTAGCTTCACAACAGATGGGAAATCTCTATCCATTGTGCTGGCTCCGACTGTGGTGATCCATGGAGACACATTCATGAGAGTAATCGGATCTGGCCCTCCATTTCCAGCTGAACAGGAAACGAATACACCATTTTCCATTGCTCCAAAAGTCGCCACTGCTAAGCTATCATGGCTGTAAGAGGTGGCGCCATGATATCAAGTACTGCTTGATCGACAGCAGATAAAATGTCTGAACTAGATTGATGAGTAGAACTCAGAAAAGAAATTTACTGCTCATTGAGATTGAGTTGCTGCAGTTATTCGATGCTTCATTCTTGCAAAGGCCTGACCGCCGAGTCACCTCACCTTTTATTCTTGCTGTTCAGGTAAAATATAAATATACATAGGAAGGTTGTAATTATTAAAAGTCATTTTGACAATTACCTTAATGTTAGATTGTCAGAAACAAAGATATCCTATTCATTTAACAATTAATCTGGGAATTTAGAAGTGGTAAATGACATGAGATGAGGGACACCTAACTTATTCATTTGAAGTGAAAAATGGCCTAAGGTATTATCTGAATTTTAATAATTAAGCAAAGGAGCATAAAATAATGGTACTAAGAATGAGAAGACAAATCAAACATGGCATTTTGGTGGCAAAATTATGAGGAGCAATGTGAATGTCTCGGATGAGATAGTAACAATTTGAACTATTGTTTAAGGTGTGCGATGAAGAAGTTGTAAAGCTTCTTCGGTACCAACATTGATGTAAATGAAAATGATGAGAGAAGGAAACTCCGCTGCATTGCTACCTCAAAACCTTTGCTCAATACTAAGATTCGGGTTTGGTGAATTTTATGTCTCAAGTGCATTGCTATCGAATAGCAGTTCATAGTTAAAATCTGCAGACAGGGACACATATTTTTCTTATCTTTGTTAAGATTGTGGCGTTTGCTTAATGATAATCGTAGGATTTCATTTTCGCTTACAAACGTGGAGCCAATGTGAGCTAGAGAAACAAGTTGGGCTGACCCCCTCCACCTTTGCCGCTTCCGGTGGTTATTTCCAAGCACTCGGTATAAGGGACTGCTCCCTCCAAGTAGTCTTTTGTCTTTTGCCTGTACTTGGACAAGTCATACAAATATTCTAATACATTGAAATTGAAAATCAGGTGTTACGTTATCCCAAATATGTTCCGGATCCTCCTCCTAAAAGATCCAGACTGCGTTGATGCAATTTCAGAAACTCAAGAACCAGCAATAACCTTTCATGTAAACCCTATTCCTATTCCTATTCCACGCTTATCTGACCCTTTGAAGAATTGCGAAAGGGAGATTCTGAAGGCCTTGACTTCTCTGGCGGAGATGGTACCGGTGAGACTGAGAATCTGCCCTTGCCATTATGTGTTGAAGACATCACGACTTAAACACGGACTTAGGTAGACTTCGCGATGAGATTTGTTAAGCCAAGATGATGGGGTGGCAATGGGTGGAGAAGGGAAAAAGCAAAGACATCAAGTAAGTAACAACATCATTATCAACTATTTAAGCTATATATCGAAGATCTACTTTCATGACAATAATATCAACTTTCTACAAGAGATTAAAATCTGACATATGCCCATACCTTGAGTTGGCTCAACTTTCCGTTTTTTGAATGGAGGATCTCTCTTTGGTTTATGGGTTGTCCTTCTTGAATTTATTAGCAAAACGTATAAATGTTGTTGATCAGGGTAAAATTAAATAAAAGAGGGCGTTAATGAGGCTGGGAGTAGGAATCACAAGATACACCAGAATCTTTAAGACACCGCACAGGAGTAGCTCAGTAACTACTACTCTTTCAGGGGGGTTCTGTACTGCAAGCCTCAACTTTGATCAACTCTATAAATTTTGTGTGGACGACTTTTTAAGCAAAGTACTGATTTTATTGTATTTTGATTTCTGGCATGGTTATTAAAGGTATTGTGGTTAAAACTGCATAGAGAGAGGTGAAGAAGTCTAACACAATCCAAAACGTGAGAACTGAATTTTCAAAACTGGAAGGTATATCTATGGTAAAAATCAAGAAGAGTCCATTTGTGGGAGATTGGCTTCAGAATGAGCAAATGGTTGTTGATTATGACATAAAGAATGGCTCAATCATTAGTGTCTTTCTGGATTCAGGATTCCGAACAAAAATACATATAAAGATGTTGCAGATTGGGAAGCCAATAACACTTGATGTGGATATGAGGGACACAGTCCTTACTATCAAGTCGCGAGGATCTGAGAACAAGGAGGGTATCTCGTTGGCCAACAAGAGCTTTTCTACTTAGGAGAAGAAGTGGATGATGGTCGAACGATTGCAAGTTATAACATTGAGGGAGGGTCAACAATTTATGCAGTCTTTCGTTTGGGAGATACAATGCTAATATCGGTTACTACTGAAAAAAATAGAACTTTTAGTCTTAAAGTGAAAAGATGGTTTACGGTTTTGAATGTCAAGTTCCTGATTGTAAGCATGTTGGAGATCCCAATTGGCAAACGTAAACTCGGCTTGACAAGGTGGAGCTGGAGAATGATATGACTTTAGCAGACTTACATTTTTCAGAAGGACAGACATTGAATTTGAGGAGTGATAGCATGCAAATATTCATTAGGGTGCCTTTAGGTAAATTGATTAATTGCAGAGTGGATGGATCTTATACCGTTCAAAATGTGCAAGAAATGATTGAAGAGCAGGAGGGAATACATATAAGGTCGCAAAGGCTCATCTACAGTGCGATGTAGCTTGAGCCTTCGCACAGTTTGGACGACTACAATATTAAGGAAGACACCACACTTTATTTGGTTCTTCGTCTATGTGGGTGTTAGATAAAGATAATTGTTAATCTTCTGGTTGGATTAGTTGATTTGATAGAAGGTATTGTACGTTTTAGCATATTGTTCTTATTGCTTAGAAGCTTTTTAGAATTTTATTTCTATGCAATTTAAAAATGTATGTATTTTAATTTTATATATTAGCAGTAGTTGTAGTTAATTTTAGTAGTTAAATACATTTATTTTTATTTTTATTTTTTAAATTTTAGTTTCATTTTGCGTACATTAGAGATGTGTTATGTATCGGGTTCGGTGCACTCCACGTGCGCTTATGACATGGTGGGATGATATTAAAAAAGTTGGTGCACTTGACCATGCTAGAGATGTAATTCTAGCGATTTTTTTTTATAGTTAAACTTTGGTATTTGGACTCAAGTTTTAGTAGATTGTTTAATTTCTTTGACACTCATAGGCCACATTATTAGCATGGCTTTCAAAAAGTAAAAAAATTACATAATAAGCAATTAGTGTTGTAATATATTATGAGGCTTCAAATGGGGTATATAACGGTGCATTTAGATTGATTGTTTTATTCAGTTTTTTTTTTTATAATGGATCGCTACCAAGTGCTACTCTTCTCAACCATGCCTAAATTCTTAGAAAGAGAGCTGGAAACAATTATGGTAGCCGTGTAGCTGGAACCACGATGAGATATACTCAGCTGATGGTTAGTTTAATTGGATTGAGGGAGTATTGAACATTGCTGATAATCAGGTTCTTTGTAATTATAAATTAGAGTGCCATCTACTGGATGTTCCTAATTAGTATTCCCATTACCATATGATTCTCCAGCCTCATAAGGTATTAACATATTGATGTAAGAATGGCATTTTTATCCTTTAAGTGAAACTGATTTATTAGCATCTTAAAAGGATAGACTACAACTCCCTATATCAATAGTATACGGTATTGCCTGAGATCATAAAATATGATAGCTATAAATATATCAGTGGTCTTGATGAAGATAAATGGAGAATTTGCGTGAATTTGAGGAATTACATTTTTTTTTTAATTTTGAATTGTGGATTGGTAGAACAAAAGAGACATAATTCTATGTTACTCCATTTGTTTAAAAAATAATTTCAGGATATAAAGGGGTTCAAGGTTCCTCCTTAGATTACGCTTTTCATCTCATTTAGAAATGTATGGAACCCCTGTCCAACATTATTTAATTTTCTATTTTCAAGTGAAGTTGAAGTAAAATTTTTAGACGACTTCTCATTTCCAAGGCAAATATAGCTATTCTAACATAAATTCTTGTTTGGTCATGTGGATGGCACCCGACTAAGTTTGAACTTGGATATTTTCATGTCTCTAGAGGATTCAAGGTTCCTCCTTAGATTGTGTTTTTCATTTCATTTAGTGATGTATGCAACTCCCCATGCGACAAAATGTAATATTCTATTTCCAAATGAATTTCCATGAAAATTTTCGAGCAGCTTATAATTTCTGGAAAATACAACTATTCCAACAGTATGATTATTGTTTCATGTCACGTGGACGTGCCACCTGTTTAATTTGAACTTAGCCTTACCCACTCTCTCAATGCCTATTCGATCAGTGTCATTCGATCTTCAACCTCACCACCCACCAAATAAAGTTCTTCCCCATGGTAAGTTCTTCCTCACGGTAAGATAATCACTTTGCTTCAGAGATATATTATTATACGTTTTTACAACTCTTAAGATCTGTGCTTTAAAGATAATCACTTTGTTGGGTGGTTATATAACGTTTTCCAAATATATCAGAATTGTTAAAGATTTGTTACCCAAGGTTTACGTCTCTGTCATGACTCACGAGGTCAATTTCCAATTAGTAGAGCTCCTGTTATTTGGTTTAATTTGTTCTTATTATGGAATCAAATTCCCAGGTTTTCTTCATCTCTTCAATTCCCTATAAAGTATATGTTAAAATGTGGCCCTTATTTTCTTCATTTCATTGTGCTATTTAGGACAATAATACTTCAAAAAAAATTAGAAAAACATAAAGCCATCAAACAAAGTATATATATATTTATAAGCAGTGAATGCTATCAATATACATATATTATTTATTTAAGTGGATTTTAGGTTTTTGAGTCATTAGCTATCTATGTAGCAAGTCCGGCCATAGGCCGGGCCAAATGGCTAGTAATCCAAAAAACTAGGTTAAAAAAGGGTGATTTTGGACATACCCAACAAAACACTCCCATACCCCATAACTAACAGAAATTTTTACCATACCCCAATAACTGTCTAAATCCAATAATATCTTCTATATGTTTTTGGGGTATTTCCCATAAAGACAAAAGGATTAAAAAAAAAGAAAAACAAAAAATAACGACCACCTTTTTTTTTGGTACCCGCCTGTTTTGAGTGAAAATTTCTTTTCGCACTCTTCTTCTTCATAAACCCAGAGTTCCTTTGAAACTAGACTATAAAAAAACTCGTGGATGATCCTATAGAAGAAATACATTTGCTGTTTCAAGTCATATACAATATTCCTTTCTAATTTCTATATAAATATCTTTCCAATTTTTCCTAGCAAGTAATTTTGCGGTGTTTTAATATAACTACATGATAACTATAAAACTAGGCTATTCATGATAACTACAAAACTAGGCTATTCATGATAACTACAAAACTAGGCTGGTTCTTCATACCAGAGATTCCAAACTGGTATTATCTTTGCTACATTTGCAGGTACTTTTTGTTCTTCCCCTGTCAATTATGATAACTGTTTTTATGCAATCTAGAAAATAAAAGCCAATATTCTGCTATGGTCTAAAAAGCACCTTCGGTTGAAAAATCCTCTTATTTCAAATGTTTATGGTACCAAAGCAGTAGGTATTCTCATATTTCTAGATCTTTTTCGCAGAAATACTTCCTGGTTAAATTTTCATTATGTCACTTCCTTCGCGGTGTTAATGTTATAGCAACGGATCTCTTAGAAAGTTCGAAAGTGCAAGCGATCATAGGGCCTCAAAAGTCTGAACATACTGAGTTTATCGCCGATCTGGGTTACAAGGTTCATATACCAATAATATCATTCTCTGCAACTATTCCTTCAATTTATTCACGAAGCCCTTATTTTGTTCGAACTGCTCCTGATGAACAAAGTCAAGTAAAAGCTATTGCATCCATCACCCAGGCCTTTGAATGGAGAAAAGTCCTCCTCATCCATGAAGACAGTGACTACGGAAATAGATTGGTACCAGATTTGATCAATGCCTTCCAAGATATAAACACTCGTGTCATTTATAGAAGCTTCATTTCTCCTTTTGCAACAGAAGATCAAATCGTTGAAGAGTTGCAGAAGTTGATGATAATGTAAACTAGTGTTTTCATAGTACATATGTCAGCACCTTTTGGTGTCAAATTCTTTTTGAAGGAAAAAGATTTGGGAATGATGAATGAAGGGTATGTATGGATACTCACAAACGGGCTAATGAACGTCTTAGATGTATTGGAACCTACTATACTTGATTCTATGCAAGGTGCATTGGGAGTAGTCCCATACATTGCAAGATCAGAAAAGCTTGACAACTTCAATACAAGATGGAAAAGAGAGTCGTTCATCGGAAAAGAAATGATCAATTTTGGGCTATGGGCATACGACACTATATGGGCACTTGCAATGGCAGCTGAGAGAGTGGGAGATATGAAACCCAACTCCCTCAGGCTAGAATCAGATGGAAACTTTATTGATGTCCTGGGAGTCTCCCAGACAGGACCAAAGCTGCTTGAAGAGATCTTAAAGATAAAATTTGAAGGACTGAGTGGAGAATTCCATGTTGTCAATGGACAGTTACAACCCTCAGCCTTTCTAATACTCAATGTTGTTGGTAAAGGTGGGAGAGATGTCCGCTTCTAGACATCAAAACATGGAATTTCGAGAGACCTAATGAACTTAAATAGTGAAGGACCATACTCAACTTCAGCCAAGCATTTCCGAGTTATTATTTGGCCAGGAGAATCAACAACTGTACCAAAGGATTGGGCGATCCCAATGAATGGGAAGAAACTCAAAATTGGTGTTCCTGTGCCAGAAGGCTTCAGTGAGTTGGTGAACGTGGAAAAGGACCCTTATACCAACTCCACGAGAGTCAGTGGGTATTGTATAGACGTGTTCAAATCTGCCATAGAGTCATTGCCATATACTCTTCCTTATGAGTTTGTGCCTTTTCAAAGAGAAGATGGGAAAAGTGCTGGCAGTTACAATGATCTTATATACCAAGTCCACCTTAAGGTAAATTTTCTTAATATTGACTATATCAACATAGCATACAACTCTATAGATTCTTCTCATTTGCTTCATTTTTCGAGGTGGGAATGATCAGAACTATGACGTTGTGGTGGGAGATATAGCAATAACAGCCAACCGGTTGTTATATGTTTGTATATGTTCATTGTAGTAATCCAAAGTATAATAGTCTTCTGCTTCTCCCATTCGTCAAAATTTGATTTTGAATTTTTTTCTTCATCCTCCTCATTCAGTTGGTATTCATCCTCATTACTTTGGTATGATTGATTCAAATCAAAAGTGGGTGTTTGCATGTTTATTGATGAGATAAAATAATAAGAGGTTATTGGAAAAGAAAAGAAAAGGAAAAAAAAAATGCGTTTTTTTTTTTTCTGAATCACGTAGAGTAAATGACTTGTTTTAGTCAATAAATATCTTGGGTACGTCTAATAAAAAAGAAGGGTAATTTAGGAAGCTAAATATGTCTAGAATCATTTTTTTTATTATTTTAAAGTTGGGGTACGGGAGTGTTTTGTTGGGTATGTCCAAGATTACCCTTCAAAAATCCTGATTTTGGTATTTATTACCCAAAAACCCGTTGACTTTATGAATTACGTCTAAAACCCACCTGGTTTTAAAAAGTTTGAAATAAAGGTTTCATTTTCAGTAAGTTGCGAGAAAAAACAAGCTAGCCGTACCTTATTTGTTTTTTCAAAATACCGTATATACCATTTTTATATGAAACTTGTTACTTAGTTTATTTCTTTCTCAATTTAGGTTTTTATCATCATGAATTTGGAAAGAAATTGGTGATGGTGATTTCTCATATCGTGATTTAACTCGAGTGAAAGAAATTTTGTGTTGTACAATGGATTTTACTGTTCTTGGAGTTATATCCTACAAAAATTTGACTCTCGCAAGTCGTATTGGTCCGTCTTATTCAATTATCGATTTCAGAAATGGGATTTCGACAAATTGGCCCGAGTTAAATCCATCATGCTTTGATATTTCTTTCACTCGCGATGGAAAGTCATTTGTTATAGAAAATGATGCAGAGCTTCAATCTTTAGCGTGCTACAGCTTTGCAAAGGGCCAATTGATGTCTCTTTGAAACTTGCTAGTATGTTGTGTTTTTATTTATGGAGTAGGTAAGCGTAGTACATCTGGTGATAATTCTTCTAATTCTTATGGTAACTCTTGTGCTTATGGTAGTGAAATAGTGCTTATTAAAGAATTGAGGAGTACATTATGGGCTTCTAATCTCAAACATGTTGGTCAAACATTTGTTAATGTTAATGATATTCGTCTTAAAGTATTGTAGTATTCTATTGAGACTGGGTACAAATATCAGTTTTCAAAGAATGATCCGCGGAGAGTTACGGTTTATTGTGCTAAGAAGGATAGTACTGGTTGTTTGTGGCGTGTACATGCAGTTTCCGAGTTTAACTCTTTCGTGATAAAAACTATGCATTCTGAGCACTCTTGTGGATTCGTCTGTAAAGATGTTAATAGTTGTTAGATGTTGAGGAAGCTAGTGGAAAATCTTATTTAAGAGATTATGCGTGGTATGCCTTTGGTAAAGCCAAGAGATTTGATGACTACGTTGAAGACTGACTAAGGGCTTGACATTACATATTACTATGCGTACACGACTAAAAAGATGGCTTTGGAGGAGATTCATGGTATAGATGGACTGTGTTTTCACCAGTTGAAATGGTTGAAGAATGCAATCGTAGAAAGTAATCTTAGAAGTCGCGTTATTCTGGATATTGACTCTACGAAAAAATTTGAAAGAATGTTCATATGCTTTGAGGCTTCCAACTATGGTTTTAACTATTGTCGTCCTATAGTGTACTTAGATGGTACTTTTTTGAAGAATAAGCATAAGGGATGTTTGTTAGCTGCAACCGCCAAAAATGGAAATCAAGGTAACGTAATATATCATTTAGAATGCATTGATTATTTGTTATCTATATAAACATGAAATAGTATTATATTGTTATTGAGAAGCTTACCTAACAATAATGTTTGTTAATGCATATTAGACTAACCATTTTTTTTTTCTATTTTGGTTATTCTTGAAGAGATTTTTCTGTTGACCATTGCTATAGTGGTTAGTGAAACTGATGCAAATTGGTTTTGGTTCCTAGAACAATTGAAACTTGTTATTTCAAGTGATAGAATTTTGACATTTTTGAGTGATCGACATGTTGGACTGGTTAAAAATATTCCAATTGTGTTTCCAGGGCCATTTCACTCGTATTGTCTTTGGCACTTGAAGAACAATGTTGGTTCTGCTATACGGAAAGATAACAAATTGAGGTAATATGTTGTAAAGCTATTTTCTGATTGTGCTTATGCAACTTCTCATCATGAATTTTTTACTTGTGTTGAAAAGTTGAAGAAACATGGCGGTCTTCCTGTGCAAAGGTTTTTGACAAATATTAGATTGGAAAATTGGGCAAATGCATACTTCCACGGTGCTAGATATGGTGAGATGTGTTCGACACTAGCTGAATGTTTCAATGCATGGATTACTAAGGAGCACTTCCTGCCTATTACTCCTATGCTTTTTGGAATCATGGAAAAGATGATGGAAATGAGTTGGAACAGATTGGAGGAGTCTATGAAATGGAATTCTGTTTTATGTCCACAAATAGAGATAGTACTGGCTAGCAAGGACTTTGAGGGTGGTTAGATCCAATTAAAATTAATTTATAATTCATAGCGACGTTATTCATTCAATTGATTTGAAGAATAGAACATGTACTTGTAACTATTAGCGTATCGATAATTTCCCTTGCATACATGCTACCACCTGTATTGGTAGTAAAGGTGATTCATTTTATGGCTACATTGATGAAGGATATATGGTGATCACGTTCAGGCAATGTTACTCACATTATATCAAGCCAGTTCCGAATGGTTCTATTCCAAGACATATGCCTGATTCTCCTGTGGTTTATCCGTGTAGTCCGAAGATTGGTCCTAGTAGACCTAAGAAGAAAAGAATTGAAAGCACCGGTGTGATTCATTAGTCTGTGATCAGTTTTGATGTTCTCGACAAACCATATGTTTTTAGTTATCTTAATTGAGATTTTTAAGTTTGGTCTTCTGACATTTATTAATGAGAAATTGATACTCATTGTATACTTTTATGGAATTTTGATACTCATTTGAGATTATTCACTGGTCGGTTTGTTTTATTTTTCATTTGTTATAATGAAATTTATAGTCTATAAAATGATTCATGTTGCCGTCGTAATTGAGAGTGCAACATTTATGTTGTAGTCGTAATTGACAGTGCAACATTCATGTTGCAGTCTATTGCAGTCGTAATTGAGAGTGCAACATTCATGTTGCAGTAGTAATGCGTGAGACTTACTAAACCCATCTCTTTTAAAGGAGACTTCTCCATTTTACAGGTGCCATGCTATGTACTACAACTACATAGTTTGATGCTTCCTTTTAAACTGGGTGTTTTTGTCTTTGGAATCATGTAGTCATAATGCAGACAAAGCTAAACCCATTTGTTAGAAACTTGGAATTTAGGAAGAAACTGGCTGATAAGGTATTCAACATGAACATGCATAGGTTACTAGCATTTAAGAACAATTCAAGCCACCACCTGCTTGTGACCATCGACAATGAAAAATGGTTTTGTTATAAGTGAACTCCCAAAATAAAAGTTGGTGTTCATTAATGGTCTCATTGAGGTTTTTCAAGATACGTATACATAAGAATTTATAAAATGCAATTATCTGTAGCAAATCTTAACAAAATTTTGTTAAATAGATACACATGATTCATAATAGAGGATTATTCACTATATCTTACAATAGTTGGGGACAAATTAATATAACTGAAAATGTGGTAACAAATTTACAAGAGCAACAAAAGATAGAACCTTTAAATGTGGTAACAAATTTGCAGTGGAATTTGACAGTGCAACATCCATGTTGCAGTGAGAGTTTATAGTGCAACATCCATGTTGTAGTGACATTTGACACTCCAACATCCATGTTGCTGTAGTAACTCACAGTGCAACATCCATGTTGCAGTGGAATTTGACACTACAATATCCATGTTGCTGTAGTAACTCATTGTACTAGTAGAATTAGACAAAACCATGAAATCACTTACATTTTTAGGACCCATATCCTTTAGAGGACACTTCTCCATTAGTTCTCGGAGTACGTCCAAGCTCCACTTACAGACTCTAGGCTCGGCAGATTCAAATCCATCTATTGGTGTGATTATCTTTGTATGCTCACACAACCAATACTGCAATTTGAAACAAAAGTATTAGCAAAAGGGATTGTATTAGAAATAGAATTCATTTGCAAAACAAAACGAAACCTACCAAAAGTGCAACCACACAACCAAAAATCGTCGAAAGCTTGTTCCTTTTATGTCTTATTTGATCCATCAACTCTGCATGGATTACTTTCAGCCACAAGATTCTTCTCATCCCATTCAAATCTTCAATATGTGGAACAAAGGACCAATTGATTCTTGTTGGGTTTGGGAAGAAGATTGTCGTAGTTAAGTATAGGGACATCAACCTCACAAAATCGTCTTCCATCCCAATCTTTTTTACAACACTTGTAATCTCATTTTTTACTCCTAATAATTTGATTTCGTCCTCTCTTCCAAAGTAGGTCTTCATAAACTCTGACTTGTTACTCTTTCCTACATTTTTTGGATACAACACCACAGTTTCCCCTTTCAAAGGCAACCCAAAAATCAATGCAACGTCTTCCGGGGTAAATCTAACAATCTTACCCCCAACACAAAACTTATCATTTACTCCCAAGTTTGTCTCCAAAACTGAACAAACATCAATGTTTGCTTTTATTATAGTCTTAACATTCAACCTATTATCAATAAAGACACTAAAAGACTTGCAAATGGTGTATCCATCATTTTTTCCTTATGCACTTCCATTATGTCGCCTCTAATCAAATCCACAATCTTAACCATTGACTTCAAACTTGACATATAACTCAACAACTCACTTTTCACCAAATTTTATTTACCCTTCTCCTCTATCTTTTCTTTGCCTTTCGTTTTTGGGTTACACTTGTTGAGGTAGTTGTATCCTTACTTTGGTTGGGAAGGCTTAGTTTAGATTTTGATTTTCCAACAACATCGACCTTCCCTTGCAACATAACCTAAAAGAAAATTAATGATTTAGTAGCTTGTTTCAACAAATTTTCACTGCAACATTCATGTTGCAAGTGTTCATGTTGCAATTCTTTTTTCACTGTAACATGGATGTTTCAGTGGAAAACATGCCTCAAAACTCAAACAAACATCACCAATTTAAACCTCAAACAGCACTCATGTTGCATTCGACCCAAACACTCATGTTGAAGTGAGATTTGACACTGCAACATCCATGTTGCATGGGTAAGTGATAGTGCACATCAACCCTAGTATATTCAATGCAACACTCATGTTGCGGTGAATACATTCAACACGTTTTAACTAATTTATTTCAAATTTTTCATAAAATGAAAATCCTAGTAAATCAAAATGGTGAAACTATCAATGAAATTTGGGTTCTAATCTTTTTGCCGTCTAGTTGTCCTTTTTTTGGAGTAGATTTTGTGTTTGCTTGTACATGATCATTTGAATCGTTACTTTTTTCTTTATTACGGTTATTCATTTTGAAATTTGGGTTTAATTTGGGGGAACTAGGGTTTTTTGTTTGCAATCTAATTGTTATTGGCGTATTTCTTTTTGATATATTTGTCTAATTTGATTTCTGTTTAAGAGACAAATTTGTAATATTATAGACAAATGGACCAGGTGGGCTTTTGACATAATTAGAAAAGTCTGTGTCTTTTTTCCATAATTAAATTGGAACATTGGGCTTCAAGCCCATTCTCTGTAACTAATCTAGTACAAAATATATTTATATATATACACTAGCTTTCGAACCTGTCCTACGAATAGGTGCCGTTATATTAAATTATTACAAAAAATATAAAAAACTATGCAGAGATATTAGATATGAATATTATATTGATCACTCATCCAAGTTGTTTGCATCAAATTTTTGATTTTCCATTAATTGTTCTTTAAGGTTTGTTTGTTTATGATTTTCCATTAATTATTCTTTTAGGGTAGTTCAATTTATGCATTTGCATCCAGTTTTGATTTTCTATTAATTATTCTTTGAGGTTTGTTCAATATTGTTGTATCTAGTTTCTAATCCCTCATTAATTATTCTTTGAGGTTAGTTCAATGCATTCACATCCAGTTCTCGATTTTCCATTAATTATTATTAGAAGTTAGTTCAATGCATTTGAATCCAGTTTTCGATTTTTCGATAATTATTATTTGAGGTTAGGTTAGTTCAATGCATTTGTACCAAATTTCGGATTTCCCGTACGATAACTATTTTTTGAAATTAGTTCAATACAATTCATCCAATTTTAAATTTCTCATTAATTAGTCTTTGAGGTTAGTTCAATGCATTTACATTGAGTATCTGATTTTCCGTTAATTATTTTTTTATGTTAGTTCGATGCATTTGCAATGAGTTTTCGATTTCCGTTAATTATTCTTTGAGGTTAATTCAATGTATTTATATCAAGTTTTCGATTTCCCGTTAACTATTCTTTGAAATTAGTTAAATACAGTTGTATCCAGTTTCCGATTTCCCGTTAACTATTATTTGAGGTTAGTTTAATACATTTGCATCTAGTATCTGATTTCCCGTCAATTATTTTTTGATGTTAGTTCGATACATTTGCATATAGTTTCTAACACCCATTAATCATTCTTTGAGGTTAGTTCAATGCAGTTGGATTTGCATCCAGTTTCTGATTTCCAATTAATTATTCTTTGAGATTAGTTCATTGTATTTGCATCCAGTTTCCGATTTTCCGTTGATTATTTTGCTTAGAGGTAAGTTCAATGAATTTACATCCAGTTTTTTATTTTTATTATTATTTTTTTTATTTTTTTTTTTTATTTCTAGTTAATTAGTCTTTGAGGTCAGTTCAATGCAGTTGCATCAAGTTTCTGATTTTCCGTTAATTATTCTTTGAGATCAGTTCAATAATGTATTTGCATTATGTTTCCAGTTTCCGATTTCTTGTTTATTATTTTTTGTGATTAGTTCCATGCATTTACTTCAAGTTTATGATTTCATGTTAATTATTCTTTGAGGTTAGTTTATCAAAGAATGCATTGAAGCAATATAGTAGTGCTTATAGTTGATGCATAGAGCATAAAATGAATTAGGTGCGACCACAAAAGGAAAAGATGCATAAATGCCTGAATCCCGTCACAGAAGGAAGATTTGTCAGCATCTAGGCAACCCAAATGGTAAAAAAAAAAGTAATTACATGTTTCATCTGAACGGTTAGAAAACACTCAAGTAGTCAAGCATTATATAGAGGCAATTTTTTATATTATCTTTCTTTGTATGTATAAACTCATGAAAGTAGTGCGTCTGTGAGATTAAACCCATGACCACGTGGATAAAGCCACATGCTCTACCATTGAGCTAATTAAGAAGGCAAAATACGCATTTTAGAGACAAACATGCTTATGGTCATGTATAATGGGTATGTGATAATATGAAGTTAATTTGATATTTTCACTTTCTGCATACTTCTTAAACTGTGTGTTATGAATGCTTAAGTTTGATAACATGGTAAAATCTTAACAAAAGATATACGATGATTATGAATGCTTTGTAGACAAATACACAATCAAACTATTTAGTAACTTTGAGAAAATTCTTTGAAGCCAATATGTTCCCAAAAGTTTTATCGGAGCAAATAATTATGTCTAATCAATGTGTACAAACTTTTAATTGATGGGCTATTCAATTTAATAGCTTTGCATAATTACAACATAATCATTGCATGTAAGAGCTTGTTGATTACCTTGTTGAGGGAACTTTTGACGCATCCATGCCACCGACCGCTATAGAGCCAATCCACTTGGTTTATGCAACAATTTGAAGTCGTGTTTCATCTTTAGACATATATGACAATTCATAGAAAGATAAATGATTCACACTAATGTAAAAAAAGATGTGCAAACTACATGAACTAAACATCTATAACCTGCTAACAACCAATTTGAAAAATTTCAAAGAAATTCCAATAAGTTGTTACCTGCCTTGCGGGGGAACAAAAAGTGCTTCTAAGAACTAAGTGCCAAGTGCTTGTAAGAAGGTTCTTTTGCCATATTCCACTGATTCGAGTGGCATAAGTCAACCCTTCTTTCTACTTCTATTAACCTAGAACCCACTCCCTAGCATGGGTAGTTGAATATTTCTAGCTACCTGCATAAATTCAAATAAGATTATACATTAGGTTGGTACTCAGTTAATGATAATGCAAATTCATGTCTCATGCCTTGTCGATTAGGAGATAATAATCATACTCTGCAATAAATATCATGGTAAGAAAACTCTACCATCATTCAATCAATGACAGTTTGCAATGTCATGAGCTTCCTACAACGAAACCACATGAAGTAGTCATTTGTATATAATATTTTATATACAAAGTTAGGATGTTTGTGTGGAAAAAACATCATACAAGGGATGAAAAACAACACTTTCATTGAAAAAAACATTTTCGGTGAGCAACAGGTTTGGGAATGGCAACAACAACAAAAAAAGCATTATGTGAGAGGTGAAGAATGAAGTCAAGATGCTAAGTTATAGTCTTATGTCAAACCCAAGATGCTAGGTTATAGACCTATATCAAACATGATATTTGCTTCCTTTCGAAACTGCTTAAGCCAAACCTATCAAAATAACGCATACGTACATTACAACACCATATGATCGACTTAATAAACCACTGGATACTTCTAGATTGAAACAACTACCTATATAGAGTTTAGAATACTTTTCAATCAACTAAAACAACGCCAAAACAGTATAACCAAAACATATAAATGGTGAAGAACTATCGGTACTATTATGATGGATTATTATTATTCGTAAGAGTTTAATCGGCAGAAGAGTCAAATCACTGCAAAAAAGAAAAATATTGGAAGCTAGACATCATGCAAATGAACAAAGACTAACAACTAACAATACCATAGCACATAACACATTTTAGAACAAACACATTAATCATATTGGTCAAATATTGATAAAAAAAAAAAACAATCATATTGGTCAAATCACAATAAAAAAAAACTGATAACAAAAAATTCATGCGAATGAAATATATCTATAAACAGTGATTCCACCAATAAGCTTATCTAGAAGAGACACAACTTTAGCAATAACACGTTGACCTTCTTTCCTTTTCACCTAAAGTCCCAAACCAACCAATTAAAAAATCAATGCCAGGCTTAACTAATAGTTAAATTTGGATTAAAGTTTAGTAGTTAGATCTAATCTTAAACAACGGGGGACGTAGATTAGATACTATGAAAATTTACGTAGATTGAATCTACAGCAACAACAGGGGACATTATCCTCAATCTTAAACAAAGTAAGATCTCATATAAGTTCAAGAGGATATAGTAATAAAAATGTTGATGACACAGAGTATATAACTTACCAGATAACAATAATTTAAGACTTCAAGTGTTGAGTAGCGATGCTCCACGTCTAAGTTCTTTTATGTAAGTGCATGAGTGTATAATATTAAATTATCCATGAAATAAATAAAACTTAAAAGTAATTCACTCACATGGTTCACATCTAAGTTCTGCATCTAAAAGAAAAAGAAAGTAGGTAGGTGTTCACCTAAGTAATTGCTCGGGTCAGTTATACAAACAGAAACACTTATCACTTCAAAGTTTAAATCTACTTCTAACAAAATATACATACACCACCTTTAGGATATTATCTATAGCGGGCATTTGTTATTAACATGTTACATGTGTTCACCCCATAGCCAGATAGCCTCATATCAAGGTTTCATAAATTAATAGGAGTGAGTGGAAAAAATATATATGCTAACAAAGAATACTCAAAACTGATATGGTGTATCAACACATACATTGAGCTACATGATAATAAACTACTCAATAGGACTAATTTCTGAAGTACGAAAAAAAAATGTGAATAAAGGAAGAGCAAACAAAATGGAATGATGGTACCAAGTAGTGACAATATTGGAATAACAACGAACATGCTACTACTGTGTTGCATCCCATAAGCTAGAAACTTTCAATCCTTTGCATAATAGTTCTAATGATGGAACCATAATTCGACCATCAACAAAATTGTAAGTAGTTTTGCCCAAACACAAAAAAAGCTTCTCATGGACATGCTAGCTAGCAAATGGAATGTGTTGTTGTATATAGAAATATAAAAGATGGAGCAAAATCTTAAGAACATGACTATTTATTATATAGTCTCCAAACATAATAAACTATAATTCTTTCAATTACTTGAAGATATAAGAACCACTATAATCATTAGAATTGGAGACCATTTTAAGAAGATTAATGAAGAAGAAAACTTTAAGAGGAATTTAAATTAGAGAAGAGTTTGCACTGCCTTTGATTACTAATTTGGGCGAGAGGACACGTTGTCGAAAAACTTTCTTCTCTATTTGAGAATACAAATGAAAAGAGTAATAAAGTTTTATTTTACTTGAAATTTCATCAGATACACAATAAAAAGTAGTATGTGCATGAACTGAACCCAACCTTTTATGAAAAGGAATCGTCTATGGGATATGTTACCCTTACTCGATCTGTTACGTAGAAAGCTTAGTCTAACCCGTACTATAGTAGTTTGTATGAAAGAAAAATTTAAGAAGAAATATCTTAAAAGAAAAAATATAAAGAGAAAATCAAACTGCCTCAAGATTGGGTAAGTGCGTCAACTGAGGTATTATGTAAGCTAACCTCATATGATCATAATGATTTTAATTTAGGTAAAGACACTATAATACTGTTCTCAAACACCTCAAGTTCAAACACACCTGAGAAAATATTAAAGTGCGATGATTTTTCTAACAGAACCAAAAAGTAATTGGAGAAGTAATTTATCAAAAGATTTAATAAGTTTTTTTTATAGAAGTATAGAACATATATATATACATTGGTTCAATTGTTTTGAAATATCTAATTCTTTATATAATTGCCTTCTTTCTCTCAATTTTTCCCTTCAATAATATTTCATCATATTGGATAATGTCTTGTGTCTTGTAATGTCTACGAAATGCAAAACCATGCCAAAACCCAAGGTATGCCATAAAAAATTTCTAACTGAGATCAGACTAATTTCTAAAGCAAAAGTAGTCAGCAAGCAACTTATTGTTTGAGTGGTTGTTTATAAGCATGTGAAACAGTCATGCTCACGGGAAGAAAACACAGCATGACATGATTCCCTTATTATCTCCAATCTAAAATAGGGTATAGTAGATTAGTCAAGGGTGTTATGCTTGAAACATTCACCATCATCACTACTTGAATTTTAGCTAACTACCAATCAATTGAGATAACATTCGAATAAAAGTTTTTCTATGGGAAGATTACTGAAAACATAAAACCGAAACCAAGAATTTTCTGCTCAATTCATGGATATATATATGGTTTTGGTCCTAAAAAACTAACTTGAAAAGAGGTGTCCTAAATTGAAGATAACTTACCGGTATGAAGGGGGGTTGAGCCGCAATGAAAAATAAAGATTAAACCCTTCCATTTGAAGGACCTTTGGAATTTTAGAAAACTAGGGATAACCCTAGAATCCTTTGTTTTTCTCCTAAAATTGTAGTGAGGGGACCACTATACACTCTGAAAACTCTCCCTCTCAATTGATGAGTGCCTGAGGTTGTTTGATTGCTTGAAGCTTCAAGAACTATTGTTGCTGGATATGTATTTTGTGTAAATCTATGTTTGGATTTTTTTTAATTTGAAAATTAAAGAAATATTGTTGATTTCGTGAATGAGTGAGTGGAGAAGAAAAAGGTTTTGAGGTTTTCTTAGTTTTAATTTCGTGGGATTCTTAGTTTTCACAGTTTTTTCCTCCTGATTATTTTCGTAATTAGCTGTGACACGTGAACACTCTAGAAACGCTTCCTCAATTGAAGAGGATAGAGCTACAATATATACAAGGTTTTCGACCCGCCCATATGGCCGGACTCATCTCGATATTTTTTGTGCATGGTGTACGACCCTAAATTTTTAACCAATAAAAAGATTTGCTAATTGTGATCAAACATATCTGGTTCCAGCCCACTACAAAAGTGTTGTGGCACCTGTCTTACATCATTACACAGTGCTTTTGTTATCCTTGACTCAATGGGCTCTTTTCGATAATTGCTTGAGGGAAAAAGTTTCAATTCGATCTGTTACACAAATATTTGTATTTACACAAATTTCTTTTGTATAAAAATAGAAATTATTTATGTTACCTTCATGCTTTATTTACACTGGACCTCCATCTAGGGCAGGGAATTGAACCCGACCCGAATCCGAATATTTTGGGTTCGGATACATTTCTATAACTGTATTTAAATTAATGTCGGATATGGATACGGGTAAGTCAGGTTTGAGTTCGGGTTCGGATTTGGATATTTGTTTTGGGTAATTTTTAGTGTTACCTTATTGGGTTTGTGGTTCGGATTTGGATTCGGATTCGGTAGAAATATTTGCAAAAACTTTGGATTAAGATTCGGATGTTATGAAACAATTCGGATTCGGATTAGAATATCTGACTGGTATCTGACCCGTTCCTGGCCCTACCTCTATCCCTTGTTATACTTACACATTGTTTATTGGTTTAGGCATTTAGCAATTCTTCCATATGTATAGAGCTCAAGCATTTGTAGTTCTTGAGGCTCCGAGGAATAATGTAAAAGGTTGTACATTTTTCATTATGCTTTGACATTTTCTTCGAACATTCACCCCAAATTTGTTTTACTACACACGAAAAAAAAAGAATACATAACCAACTGGCTAAAAATATTGTTAGGCTATGCATCCTAGCTTCCCATGTGTTGAAGTTTGTACATCTTCCATATACTACCAAGGTTAATTAGTTGACGTTGGATGCCACATCGTACCCACTCTGCACACAAAAAATGTGACGCTAGATTGATGCTTATATATATGCTGTGTTAGGCATGCGCGCTACGATATTATTGGTTTTCCCCATGGATTATCTATTGATTTCAGATGAGTTGGGATTGAATTTATCGTGCATTTCAAAGGGCAAAGTAGTAGCCCCACCACTGAAGAAAAAAAAAAAAATCCTCTAACTTATTTTGCAAAATAGCTAACATCTCACAAAGATCTTTTGTTAAAGGCCTTTCGTATCTAATATGAAAAGCTCTCCATAGGATTGTACTAATCACATTGTAGGCAAAGTCTGTACTGAGCATAAATCATATTTCATTGATTTATACATAGATAAGATATTAGCGGTGATTAGACTTCCCTAGAATATATTAAAAGTACCCAAAAATAACATCAAGATGAAACTTTCTTTAAAATAATTAATCTTGTAAGACAAATTACATTAAAAAACAAACAAAATATAAAGTAATCATAATCAGGTTGAGCAGTTGAGTTACATACTTAAAACTTGGTTTTCAAATTATCTTGCAATTGAGTTCTCTAAACGTCTCCCCATGTGCATATAATATTACTGGGATTATCTTTCATTATATTCTACCATGGAAAATATGAGGAACGACGATTCTAGTATATGTGAATGATCATGGTGGTTCCGCAGGGAATGATCATGCAATTTGCTCTAAGCGCATCTAGTGAAGTGCTCCAAAACAAACATTATCTTCAACTGATAATGGGAAACAAATGTGAGGCACACTGATCAATTGATCTTTAATAAAAGGTGGCATGTCAAGTATTTCGTAAAATCAAAGAAGTACCATAGTTATGGTTTTAGAGCCTAGGAACTTTTGTTTTCCTGAAAGACAGGTTCTCCACATTTATTGAATACATGCAATAGCTCTCCTGAATATTCAAACTATCCCCATCTTTGTCTGTTGTCAACCAATATGAGTTGGCGAAAGGATTCATAGTTGATTGTTTGTTAAGTATCCTATTAGAAGTTGTTTTCGTACATTCAAAACAATTGGGATCTGTAGTAGTTTCCTAAGTTGTATACAACACTCTAAAAAACGCACGTGGCATAACAAAGTATTTTAAGTGATCCATGTGGTAGAACCAAATATTGGGAAATTACCACATAGGAATCTCCAAGTCCACCTGTACTCTGCTTTAATATAGAGAGAGGTGATATATATAAACTATGGTATATATATATATATAAAGATGAGTACTAATTCTTTACAATTACTACATTAGCTAAAACATTGAAACCCAAAGTGCTAATTTTCCAAACTGAAATGTGTTGAAGTTTCCAATTATTTATCGGTGAGTTTTTCATCACAAAGCCCAATATCTTCAAAGAAAAGAAAAGCCCAAACTTTGCGTGTGATTGGGCCTCATAGTTAATTAATGAAAGGCCCAAATATAATACATGAATAGCACGTGTCATCAGCTAAGACATATTTTTGTTGATGCTTAACTCGTATGTGAGGTGTTGAAGTGAGTAAAGTAAATGGTGATCTTCTCTCTTCTCATTTTTTGAAAATCCCATAACCCTAGTCACTATCAAATTGGTCAAGATATCGCATTTTGTTTCTCTGAAGAACTCAATTACAATAGTTTCTTTTGAAGTAACTAGAGGTTTGGCAGACCTCAACCTGTATTAAGAAAATTAGGCTCTCAAGTACATTTTTCCTTGCACATCCTCCTTTATAATTTTAGCGAGGGTCCCATCAACTGGAGGCAAGAAATACATTACAAAATCAGAATCATCAAGAGAGTTACACGTATAGCCTAGACAAGTAGTCAACTACTTGATTGGTTTCCCTGGAAACATGTTTGAAAGCAACAAATTCAAATTGTTGTTTCAAGGAGTTTATGGAAGCAATAGTGTTGAGGAAGTACCAATGGGGCTCCTCCTTGCCATTGATGGCACCAACATCACACATAGAATCCAACCCAATAGTAATTCTTTTAGCGCCAATGCTCAATGCACCCTTCATACCAGCTTTAATTGCCAGTAGTTCCTGTGTTATGACAGACCGCTTAGGTGAACTTCATGTGTAGGCAAGCTTAAATTCTCCTGTTACATCCCTGATAGCACCACTAAAACCATTAATGTCTTCTATTACAGAACCATCAGTATTTACCATGAACTTACCTGGTAGAGGTTTGAGCCAAGTACACTAGTTAGGGAGGGGTTTTGTCAATTACAATAGTTACAAGTATCCTTTCCTCCATTTTGATAAATAATTTGTAAATAATTTTTTTTGATTTTTGTGGTGTGTGGATATGTAGTTAGTTGTTGTGTTGGATCTTTTAATGGGTTTTTATGGTTAATTTTCTTGAATTGCAGCTGGTTGTAGGGGCAATACTTTTTTATTTTGTGAATATGTAACTATGTAGTAATTAGAGATCGAAGATATAATTTAAAGTTCTACTGTGGAGGGGGTAAATTATTTTAAAAATGAGTGATTGTGTGTTTTTGGTCGACCCACTTATAAAATTCCCAAGTTCACAATTTGTTCAAGTGGACGAGGCATTAAAACCAACTGGGGAAGGTTCATCTTCCAATACTGATGCTTTCCCCACTGTTGGTAAGAATGCAGTGGTTTAAATGATTTTATCGAAATCATTTAAACCACTGCAAATTTTATGCAAATTTTAAGCTTTAGATATTGATTAGCTTTGAGTACAGATTGTACTGACCTTTTTGGGTTTTGAGTAAGACAATTTCTATTACCCCATTATAAAGTTGAAATAATTTTTAGTTATGAATGTGTGATTTGTTGAACCTCATATGCTAGGTCATAATTGTTTTTACACGGTCACAATTTGTTTCAGTTTACCGTATTGTTTGGAGTCTGTAAGTTGACTGATAAACTGAATTTCAAATCATGTAACGTGTAGGCTATTAGGATAGTTCTTCCTGCATTGAATGGGAAATTGACTGGAATGTCTTTCTATGTCACTACGGTGGATGTCTAAGTAGTGGATCTTACTGTGAGGCTTGAGAAAACTGCGAGTTACAAACAAATCAAAGCTGCTATCAAGTAACGATTGCAGTGTGTTACTTTTCTAGTTATAAAGATTAGATCTTATTTGGAACAATTTTCTGATAGGAATAAGATTTCTTTTCTTCTAACTAAATACTATGTCTGGATTGACAGGGAGGAGTCTGTGGTTAAGTTGAAGGGAATTTTAGGGTACACCAAAGATGATGTGGTTTCTACTGACTTTATTGGTGACAATAGGTAAGGACATTTGTTAATTAAATTTCTTTTGTCAATTTGGTTATTGACAGGTTTTATGCATGTGTCTAATGGCTACATTGTGTGAGATTGAATGTGTAGGGGCATTAAAATATGCGAGGCATAAAGAATGAGCCTAGAGTCTAGGTGATGGGTATAGGTAGCCTTTGACTGTTTAGTGTGCATGTCCATTGACACTGTACAATTTGCCTTTCTATAGTGATAAACTTTTTAATGTAAACGAATCTAACTCACCAAAAAGTTAGCTTATATATATATAGAAGTACACCCCATTTTGTTGAAGGGTGGCTAAATATTGGAAGATATTGGAAGTTTTGATGTTACAACTTGGTTCACAATATTAGTTAGTAAGCATTTGGGTCTCCTATTACATTTGCCTGGAATGGGTACACTTGTCTGTGGAAGTTTTTTGCATTTGTTTTGATGTATTTATTGAAGTGTACTTCTACTTGCTCGGTTTTCAATTATGCTTTTTTACTTTTTAAGTTGTAGGTAAACAGAAGTGTGAACGCATTACTTACACAAAGGTTTGTATTCTTGCTCCATTTTCTCGGCTGTTCATTCCATTTTGGTCTGGCATGCTGTATTCTCCGATTTATTGTTTATTTTCCTTGTGCTTTTCTTGGGATATTCTCATCGTCTTTGGCGCATGAAGAAATGCATAATGGTACTATGTATTTGTATTGAGATGTAAGTTTATTTATCCTCTCCTTTCTACACCTCTGCCTGGTCGTTTTTCCCGCTTTGTATTCATTTTTTATCTATATTGCTATATATTCTCCAGTTTGATTTATGTTTTAAGAACACTGCTACAAGTATTCTTTGTTCTTGTTTTTGTTATTGAATTGTTACAATATGATAAGTGATTGCCTCTTTATCTTTGCAAGGGGAGGCCTAGAAAAACTCCATAGTTGATACTGGATGCTTACTTTTTGCAGATGTTGAACCTTGAACGTTCGAGCAATACTTTAGTGATACATTTTCGTGCCCTCTTTTTGATCGAGTTCATCTCCTTTCGTCATGCAGTCAGAGAAACTAACCGGGCAGTGAACTTTTTAACTTCCATTAGCCAGGCCTTTTATGTAAATTTTTCTTCCTTTATACCACCCCTTGATGAGACCCCTCAACAACATTGTTGAAGAGGATGCGCAAGGGAGAGTTTATGTAAGAATTTCTTAAGTAATACAATAGGTAAGGGCCTGCCAAACCCTAGCTTAATAAAATAATAATAATAATAATAATTTCTTTCTGGACTTAGATAATAGAAAAGCATTCTTATCTTAGTGTGAGATGAATTCATATTCTTGCTTTAATGCGCTGTGAGAGTTACCATTTTCATCTTATATTATGGATAACTAATCTCGTCTTTAGGGGTTTTGTAATATCTTAAGTATGTATATATCATATTTATCACAAAGCTATATATCTTCTTTGATTGTGGCAGCACTGGCCCTCAGAATCTCTTATACTTTTTCATGTACTATTTGGAAAAGGAGATGAATATTATGATGTATAATATTTTATGCACCATGATAGCTTCGTATTTTCAAGCCACTTTAAGTAGGTTAATTAGTGTGTTTTTAGTTGGTTATAGGTTTCTAGTGCTTATTATTGTAGTTAAATGAGAGTTGGTTCTTTAATTTGTCTCTCATAAGTAGTTAACAACAATTAGCTTCTGTTTTAAAGACCATTGCTCCTCATTTGGCAGCAACACATTTTTTTTTCTGCAATCAACCATTATATATAGGTTGATTTTTTTGCAAGCCATGTAGGAAATCTAATCTTAACACATGGTATTATTAAAGTTACATACTCCATATGTATCCTTTGCACTACTTTCTTTATACTGTAATCAACTAAAATGGTTGTGGTATGCCGCTTAGCTAACTTTCTCATTTTGATTCCTATGTAGCTGTTTATATATCTAGCTTAGCTAACTTGCTGTATATCACTTTGATTTGTTGGTGCATGAAAATAAAAGGAATAGTCTTTAAGGGTTTCTTGAATGTTGTAGAGGGAATGTGGTTCAAAATATGAAGCACTTTTAAAGCGTAAGTATGTGTTCTAGCTAGTTCATACTCTTCATTCACCTTGAACCATTATGTAAACTTTGTTTTGGATGAATATTCATGGTGTACTACATCTCTTGCATTATCTTTCTCACTATAGTATACCATATTTTGACTTTCAAGATGGAATGGTAAGCCCTCGACACTTGGATTTTGGTAGTGTATATCAAAATTAATAAGCCTCCAAATTTCTTTAGATGAAGAAAGAAATCTACAGTCTAAGAAGTTTGGTACTTCATCAACATCCCTGACAATTTGTGTCTTACTTTTATTGTCTGTCATTGTATTTTCTACAATCATTGTAGTTGCTCTATCCTTACCCTCCAAACTGTATTATTAATAATGCATTAATATGATGTCATGCAAAATACATGGATGTGAGTAAGGTATTTATTCGTAAGTGTCTTGATATATTTTAAATCTTTATATTTACTCTACAAAATGGGAATATGTTGCAGTAGGCGGAGGTACTCAATGAATTGTTGCAAAAAAGGAGTGGATGAGCATATTGTCAATGGCATTTATCTGCATCTGCGATGGTATAGCAAAGGATGATTTCATTTTTGGATAACATTATAGAAAAAGTAGTTTCTGATAGTTTGGTATATTGAAATGCTAGTAGAGATGTGGCTTCCAGAGGGAACCTGGGACTGGCAGGGTGGGGAGTTGTGCTCAGGGATGATAAAGGAGAAGTAATTTGTTCTGGCACTGGAGGAATGGTGGTGGAAACATGCTACATTATGCTGACTAAATTAATGCTCTTGACTAAAGCTAAAAAGCAGGATTCAATAAAAAAGCTCTTGCATTTCAGATCAGAAAAATATTCACATGTAAGTCTGCCATCACCACTTTTTCTTTTTCTTCTCCTTCAATGTCGCCGATCTTGTGATTCCCCTTAAGTTTTATTTTTCTTTTTGATATTTTATTGCTACTTCTTCTTCTACTTGTCCTTTTTCTAACTCTTATTTTGTTTCTTTTATGACCCCCCCTACATTTTGTTTTCCTTCAGTTTGATCTCCCTGGCTTTCTTCTTCTTTCTCGTATATATGGGGTTCTTATTCTATACTTCATCATTATTTTTTCTTTTCTACAATATAAAGAAGATTTTATTTTTTTTTAGTTTTTTCTTCATTGTAATTCATGGTTTTTACAATGAAGAAGATGTTAAAAAAGTACATGAGTTGCATCAAGTCATGTTATAGCAAAATTTGGCTCCTAATTGAGTCGTTCATAATGCATTGATAAGATGACATGCAAAGTACGTATATGTGCGTAAAGTATTTAAAATGAGCTTATAATTGGTTGACCATATTGCTAGTGACATTTTCTATCTGGAGCTGCCATGATATAGCAGAGAATGATTTGATTTTGGTACAAATGCTTTGTCCTTTTCCTTAAATTCTTCTACAATTGGTAATTATCAATGTGGTCATGAGGTATAGTTTTTTTGAAACTTTCCCCATATATGTCTACATAAAACTCTTATAAAGTTCTTTGTATGTTTTTCAACATTATAAAAAATGTTGCAACATGTATATAAAGTTTAAGTATGTGAAGGCGACATTGTTATTTCCTTAGCAAGATAAATATGTTTTGGTTCATCATATACCATTTAATTAATTCTAGCTAGTACTACCTTTTATGATTTAAATCTTGCGATACACGCATCAAAGTCATTTGATGGAGGTTTAAGTTCACTTATTAGCTTTAGGTTTTTTTAGCAGTCTCTAGTTGAGGTGAGGATGTGCATCTGAGGATTGTGTTAGTCTTACTGTGCTATTCAGTTCAATGTTATAATTTTGTCTATTGTACCTTGCAACTCATGGTGTACATATGTTAGGCAACAAAGTTACAAACTAACAGAAGCAATGGAAGTTAAAATTGGAGAAAGTGAGAAGGGGAGTAGTTTCCACCATGAAGCAGAACTAAGCTAGGTTATTTTAAGGGACCTCCAAGAAGTTCTCAAGTGCTTCCATCGAGGTATGTGTAATGCCGACCTTATCTGGTTTTTCTATATGTAAAAGTTTGATAAACTATTTTTGTCTTCCAGCAAGTTATCTTATAGTTTGCTTTACATTATATCTTGGCAGTTAATATCTTAGCAGTTTTGGTTCATTTAGGCATCTACGAATTGGTCTCTTGGTATCATTTCTATATTCAACATTTATATAGTTTAGGTTTGTGAAGGTGACCTTGTTTATTTCGTTAGCAAGATGATAGTCATAATGTCTAGAAATTACACAAAATTATAAAAAAAATAAAAATAAAACAGTTAACTTAAAAGACAATAAACATATAAATAAGTGAGTTTTAGTAAATAGGTGAGATGTGGGATTTAAATCTAAAACTGAAGTTTAGATGGAGAGTCATTGAGGCAGACTGTTGCTTGAACTTGTGTGAAAGAACGACGAACCCGGTGCAAAAAAGAAGAACCTTAATATGTGTATACGTACCTTGAGTGGAAGTAATAATTTGAAGATTAGAGAAGATCTCTGAAGGTTTATGAAGATAGTGGCACTCTTCGATAGATTGTAACTTTAGGAAAATATTGTTAGAAGAAGGAAGAAAATTAGGACTCTTACTTCCTATTTAGTTTTTTTTCTTGCAACTTTTTTCTCCTGATTTGAAGAGAGTCTTTCGCCGATGCTTTGTTTATGTAATCTTTATTATTCTTTGTTTGGATGTGTATGGATTAGAAAACTAAATTAGGACTCTTGAAAAGAGATTTAGTATATAAAGGAAACATAATTAATTAATTGGGACTATTTAGTATTTACTTACTATTTAGGGTGTTTGATCTATCTAAGAAATTTTACAATTACTAAAATTGAAGGATCTAATCCTTCTTACCTTATTACTATAGTGAATTAGATGGTTATATGGAGTATGTCCATGGCAAGAACAAAGTATACAGAAAGAGTGCATGAAGAAAGCTCTTTTTTCTTTCGAGGAGATACCGACAAAATTGCTAAATGTCAAAAAATAGTATGAGGAAACAAAATGCCCTACATCTAAACTTTCAAAGGAAAAATCTTATAGAGATGAATATATCATCAATAAAATACCAATAAGTAATATTTTAGTTTCATAAGTTATGCATTGTTCTTGCTGATTTAAAAATCGTCTAAAATGCAAACTCTCTTTTGCAATATTAGAAAGAGACTTTTGGATGAAGTTTGGTCTTGTATCCCTTTATGCTTGGGGTCTTAGACCAATGTCATGTGTGAGTTAATGGTTTGAGATTGAACTCCAGTTCAACTATACATAGTCATGACGTGGTTGAACCAAACTATTCCAGCATATTAGGAAATTACTACCAAAACATTTACTGAAGATTGAGGTTTTGTGAACTTACCCAACTAAATATGCCATCATAGAGCTAATAGCGGTGCACTTGATATGGATGAAGAGTCCAAGTATAAACCTTTAAAAACAACTGACCTACCATACCTGAAAATTGAATCGAAAATGAGAGCTTGTAACAAATGTCTAAAGTCGTAAGGCTGCCGTTAGCAATTGAAGAAAGTATTACACTAAGACTACGAATGTATTTGTACTCCCTAGTTGTCCAATTCTCTATCACAAAAAGGATCTGAAAAGTCCATTGTAAGTGGTCTTAATGTCAAATAAAAACTCGTAATGTAACAAAGCCTTTTCTAAAAAATACTTATTGGGATTTGTAAGTTGAGTAGATAATGATCTAGCAGTCATAATGAAATACTTGTGGAGAAAAGCTAAATCAGTGCAACACATGATGGTCACTTGGCCATAAACCATGGAGCAGAACGAGAATGGCATCAGTACGTAATGCAACTGAGTTGGTAATTACTTCAAGAGTTTTACATGCATCGAATTTAATATGTGTGATCCTATATAGTTGGTACTTGGTTCTCCTCCCCAGGCGCATCATTCTTTTATTATCACAGTCAAACCTAATAACCTGCAAAAAAGTAGCATTCAATCTAGTAAATAATACAACCATTCATGTCTAAAGAAAGTATATGAGAAACATTTAAGTTCTGAAAAGTGGAAAAATATGAAACCATTATTAGATTAAGCCAAAGATATTTTCATAAGTAAGAAAGCATATTGCTTCATTTAATTAAAAAACAAATCTGTAGAGGCATAGACTATAAACATGAAAAACATTAGTGACCTGTAAGGACCATGGACAAATTGGTTTGCTAACTATAAGGGATGAGTAATGTTAACTTCTATATATTAGTTCACCAAGAAGTTCCAAGCAAACACTTCTTAAATGCTTCGATCAAGCATGTCTTGATACCGCTTAAAAGAGTCCAACATCTTGATTTTAATTGGTCTCTGAAACGACAATGTTCGCATACAAAAGAAAATCAAACTCAATTGTTTGGATCCCAAATACGAACTCGCAGACACGTGGAATGTGACTTCAAGACCTGCAAGTTGTTTAACTTATGATTAGATGCTAAACGAACATGGTCATAGACTCGTAGTAAAAGAAAGGTTCTCGCACTGCGCATTTCATATAGTGGTAATCACAATGTAGTACAAATGAGGGTATGAAGCACATGTTACAAAACTTAATCGATAATATTGAGGCTTATAAATTTCAATATTGTAATAGAACGTATAACTCTATTAATATACTAAGAATTATACATTCCTTATGAAACATATGAACCTCTAAGGAATTGAGCACATAAGAGTAAAACAACACATCAATAGGAGAATAATACATATAGTTAGAATTCACCAATATTGAAGGAAAAATAATAATGGCATGATATTCAAAGAACATAATGTCAAAATACGAAATATTGTTTACTTCATACCTACAAATGGAGTATGTTACTTGCGTGTTGATGAGAAGTGTGTAGTTGCAGTAGATTATGAAATCCAAACAGTGTAATGAATAAACATTGCGCAACATATGCCTAGAAATATAAGAACACCAATAATGCAATTGGAAGAGTTGAGGAAAAATGATATTATTAAGCATTTTTTTTGTTGGTGGCATTGTTTTATCGTGTGAGATTGGGAAACCCAACTTAAAACGCAATAATTGTCTAGAAGGAGAGGTGACCAAGACTCGCGAGTTAATAAATAGTTTGAGGATGAATAGTGAAATCTTGTCTACTTGAGAAGCTAAATACAATTTTCTTTACTTTAAGGGAGGAACAACCTACTATAGTAATTAAGGAGATAAATTGGAGAAATTGACGTCATAGCAATAGTGCAGTCATGAGTTGCCCATAGGTATACAACTTATTCAAAACCTCTTCAACATGCATGGTTAGCGCAAGACGGGACTCAAATGCTAGCACCTTCTGAAGCTTTCCAGTATGGGCTTAAGCTACTGAGTACTGAGTGATGAGTGTGTTTTGCTTTATCCAAGTTTTTTTAGGAGAAGAGCTTTTATATAACCACATCAAGAAATTGGAATTAGAAAGTGATGTATCCATAATTTCATACAATGCCCCAGAATTAGAAAGTGATGTATCCATATACTTAAATGAAATGTTTTACTATCATATATGAATGCGAAAGTACGCAAATTCCAAACTTTAAAGGAGAAGTATCTACAATAATTTTTTCAGAACACTCGAGCCGGTAAATGCAAATAAATAAGTAAAATATAAACAAAGATAAATTATGGCAGTCCATGCCAGCACTGCTTGGGGAGAAACTACAAAAGGTTCCACACATCCATCTTGATGCCATGATAGATTATTTAACTCCTATCTATTATCATCAATAATAATATACCACTCAATAATTAGTTTTTACAACTGCAAGACATAGGCAATAACGATTTCATACAAAGACGAAAATTTTCAATAGAATATTTTGCCAAATTTTGAATACTCGTTGACACGCCCCATCACAGGGAAGAAAAAAATGGTCAAACTACCATGAAATGACATATATATGAAATGAATGCCAAATATTTAAATTATTAGGGAGTCAATATCTTTGTTCGGATAGGCCTTTGTACGTCTACAATTTTTTTTTTCTTTACGTGGATCCATGAATGTCTTAGTTAGCATTGAAAAGCTATTTAGGAAAGAAATTGTTTCTTATAATACATATATAGATATACATGGGGATAACCAATAATACTTTCCAAGAGCAATCACATAATTTACCAGCCTTCAATTGTCTCTTTTCATTAAGGCTTTATTATGCTCTCAATTTATACTGATAGTTGATTTAAGGAAACACTTCCTATAAATTATGTTGAACTCACACATACAGAGATTTTCCAATTTACTTACTTGAATTCGTGTGAGGCTAAACCCTATGTACTTTGGCTCCTTTAAATCTAACTATCCAAAATAATCTCGATAATGCCTCCATATAGCTTCTGATCGGTCCCAAAATATGCATTTTTATCCTCTTATAATGCTTCAATTTAGTCAAATTATATGATCAATAATATAGAAAACTCGTGTTCTTAGCGCTTTTTCAGGATACAACCCTATTCTGGACCAAATACCTTAAAATATGTGATCTAGAGCCAAAAGGAGCCTAAAAGGGACCTTATGGGACAACTGAGAAAAAGTGCCAAAAAGTCAATGGTCAAAGTCAACGGTCAAAGTCAACTCAAGGTTCCAAAACCTCAAACGTTTAGGAAACATTCCAAGGCTTCAAGGACCAAGGACTCAACCCTTTCCAAGACAAGGACTAAGCATAAAAGTCTCGAAAGACCAAATGATCAAATTTCCAAAGACATGGGCTTGGGCCCAAAAGGCTTGACCCTATCCACTCAAAGAAGGCAAAAAAAACTTCTAGATTAGGTTACTTGTTGGATAAGATTAGATGAGGGAAAACTTGTATATCTTTACACATATATAAGTGTAGAGATGCCCATAAAATAAGGGAGCTAGTTAACTAATAGCTAGACTCTAGTAGGAGTAGGAGATAAGAATTTAGTTAATTGTTTTTAAATACTTTTATTCATTGTTTTCCATTTTCATTACTTTAAAGCTTCAAGCTTTGTTGAATCTAGTTGGTTTTCTTCCATTCAAAGTGTTTAATCTTGGTTTTCATAACAATAGTTCTTCAAAACATCTTCTCAATCATTCATTTACCCAACCAAAGTTGGTTATACTCATTTGAATCAATTAAATGAGTATAACTTGCTAACCAAGCTACCTTTCTCTTATTTAATCTTCATGTTTTTTAAGCTTCAACAACTCTTATTTTCATGTTTTCATCATCAAAACAGTAATAACTAGTTCTTAACATCATCATACATCAAAAACCATACCGAAAACAATAGAGAAATCAAAGAAAAGTTAGGGTTTTCTCCATCACCATTCAACTCACATTAGATCTAAGATGAACAACTTCAAACCCCAAATTCTTCTATTACAACCTATCAAATGGCGCCACCATCATAGATCTACTGATATGAGAAGAAGAGTGAATCAAAAGAGGAATATCTCTCTTTTCTTAAAATTTCTCAACTTGTTTTTCTTATTTTCAAGTTTTCTTTCCAGTTGGATCTTACTAATCCATTTTGTTTATGATTGCAGGTATCACTCTGAGTTGAAAACAACTTTGGGAAGCAACTAGAGGAAGCCGGTCAAAATTTGCTAGAGCACTGACAGCGACAGCCCGCGCCCGACGCCCACGACCCGCCCCACCACCTTGCTGTACCAGGACAAATCCTTGGCTCAGATTGAAGGCTTTGTTCAGTATATCTCTCTGCTTAACTAATCAGCCCCCAAATATGCTTTTTATTACCTTTACAATGCTTCAAATATGCCCTTCTTATGCTTAATAAATAGACAACTTATAGCTTTTGCTACTGTTTGCAGGATACATGACATTTAGGACACATATTCCTAATACGTGCATTTTAGTACTAAAAGAATGGCTATTTACGCTGCTTAAGAAGATTCCAGCTTAGGAGCAAAAGTGTTAGAAAGTCAAAGTCAAAGACTCAAGGACTCAAGGCTGAAAGCTATAGACTCCGGGACCTAAAGCCAAATTCAAGAATTCTATTGTATGGGCTTAGGTCAAAAGCCCACAAGGTTGTTTCTAGAAGGAAAGGCATAATTGTAAATGGTGTCCTATATAAACCAAAGAGATGTAGAGAATTAGTTATCCAATGTTTTAGGGTCCAAACCATTTGGTTTGTTAGGAGTAGAAACCCTAGAGCTAATCTTTGGTCATTAGGAGTAGATTAAATGTTTTAAATTAAATTATTATTTACTTATTTTCCATTTTCATGTTCTTCAAGCTTTAGTGTTTTCAATACAAGTCCTTAATCTTTTTTCAATACAAGTTCTTAGTGTTTTCAATACAAGTTTTCATCCTCTCTTATCTACAAGTTTTCTCTACTTATTTCTCTTTGATTAATTCCTACAAACACAAGTTATACTCATTTGACAAGTTCAAATGAGCATAACTTTGTGAGCAGTATAACTATCCAATCCATTTTCATACAACTCTCCATTAAAATGTGTTAAGAGTTCAAACTACTCTAGATAAGTACTAGTGTTCCACCATTTAAACTTAAGAACCATAAGAAATATTAGAAAATAGTAGAGAGTGTAGTTTCCATCCATCAAAATCATTCCTCCCATCATAAGAATCTAAGATGAACAACACAACCCTTCTCACTACTATTCTCAACAAATCAAATGGCGCCGCTGTCATGGATTCAAATGGGAAGAGGAAGATGGAGAAAAGCAACATTTATTGAACCCTTATTCTCAATCTTCATTTCAATTTTTTTTAGTTTTTTTTCTAAATTTTGTTACTGATGTTTCACTTTTGTATGTTTCTATTATATTTCTGCGCAAACGGAGCCTGACAGTAACACAAGACGAATCACCAGAACTTGCTGTAGAAAATAGAGTGCAAACAGAGCAAAAGAACCCGCACTGCACCTGTCACATGCGCGCCTGCACACAAAACGCAGCCGCAAACCGTTTCCACGCGTCTGCGTATGATACTCACCCAAAAACCATTTCCATGTGTCTGCATATGACACCCGACCGCGCCTCGTTCACCCGCGATGCGCCTCCTTTTTCTCAGACGAAGATTCCGTTGGTTCAGAATCTTCATGTGTATGTCTACTCTAATTCCCTTAGGTTTTTCTTAATTTAACTGTTAGTAGATAAAAAGTAAATAGATTTACAAGGTTTTGAGTTTTCAAAAACCAAAAATTCAATTAAAAAATCAATTTGAAAATTAAAACTTTTTATTAATTAAAATGAATTAATAATACATTAGCAAGGTTAAACATTAAAATTAGTTTAGTAGCATGTTTAGGTTTAAGTTTTCATTAATTGTTTTTTATGCATGATTAGATTAAGATAATATCATATAGTTAAGTAAAAAAAAAAATAGGATAAATAAAAAATAGTTAAGCTTTGGAAGTCTAGTATTTTGGTTTAAGTTTACTTACCAAGAGTTGGGGATTCAACCAACTTGGATCGGTTGGATGTGCGAGGCACGAAAGAGTAGTACCATGCGCACACATCATAACCCAACTTGGGGGTTGAAGTTCCAATCTTTGACGAACACTTTCCAAACTTTTACGTATTTTATTTAATTAATTAATTAATCATTAGGGAATAGTTAATTAAGTTAAACGTAGTTAAATTTTTGTGTTTATCGCTTTCATAGTTTAAGCCCACGAAAGAAAATTTGTTTTAGTCCCATGAAGGCAACCAATTGTAACTTATTGGCTTTGCCAATATTTCGATCCGACTTGTGGGTCTTAGTTAGATTAAATTTATAACCGTAAGGAAAAGCTCGAATGGTGGGTTGACACGCAAGACACCAAACACTTCGTCAACCCTACCACATCGCCTTCACCCCAAGGGTCGTGTACGCACACCTTGGGTGGTAATTTCTAAACCTTCTCGCTACAAAGTGTAAGAGGATACTTGTGTGTTACTAAGCATGCTTGCATGATTGTGTGTTTACATTTCAATTTCGTATTTACATTAACGCTAAGGCTAAACCCGAGCCCTAAAAGAACAAAAAGTGGGATTAAGCCCCACTTTAGAACAGACGTTACGCGAAATGTTTCTTACATAGACCAAATTAAAAAGATAAAATCAATCAAGCAGAGCCAATCTAGTCACGTCTTTCAGGACAAACAACTAGCATAAACAAAGAGAGTAGTAAACTACCAGATTCCAGTGGACCAACCACCTTCCTCACTCCCCTCCCTCAAAAATACCGTGGGTGAGATTCTTGGTGGCACACCATCTGGTGAAGTAGTGATCTTTTCCCTCGACGCATGTAGTTCCCAAAACCCAGTTTCATGCCCACTGTTAAATTCAAACATGGCATAGTTTCTAATCTATAGACATTGCATGCAAACTTTTCAAAAACTTCAAGGTCACAAATGAATTTTTGCAGATTGTGCATCATTTTTGTTTGAGCATTCATGTCTTATCAATATACATCACAACCGTCATGGAATTACAATGCAAACATAGAGCCATGTTCTTGTTGTGGTAGTCCGTATCATTGGGCGTCTCAATGCACATCATATACCGAGTTCGAGCCTCCTATGGAATATTCTTACGATTACGAACCTTAATTTTCAAATTTCCATAGTACCCAATACACCCCAAAGTTTTCTAATCATGCAAACAATTCATAGAATTCTACCATAGATAGTCAACCACCATTCATATATCCACCTGGTCAGTTAGAATATGGGTTCACTAACAATCCATTACCATTCACATCACCATCCATTTCAAATTCATATTCCACTCCACCATCCATCACAGACGAACTTTACCAAACAATGGTCGAGCAAACAATTCAAATACATACAACAAATAGCAAAGACCTTCTGTTCTCTCCAATCCATTTCAATCAATACCACATCTCAGACTAATGTTCTTCCTACCAGTCCAAAAACCAACCAACAAGAGGAACAAGGTGTTGCTATAACAAAACCAATTGCTAAAGCCCATATGATAAGAGCCCAAAACTGTAGTTTTAACCCCTTAATAATAATACTTTTAGACATATTATGCGAGTAATAAATAAGAGTTAATGCTAATTACGTGCTTTTATGTATTTCAGGCATGGAACTTAATTATGTGTAGAAATGTGCCACTTTGGCGATATAAAGGAGCAAAGGGTTGGTTGCTTTGAAGTTCTGGGATTAAAGGCCAAGACGGGCAGAAACAACACACAAAAGTCAGTAAAACTTCCAAAGATCGTATCTTTAGACTCAGGCATCAGAATTGGGTGTACCTTATGTCAAAATGACTTGCTCGAAAAGAGCTTTCCAATGGTCCAAACCTTGACCCAATCAAACGAGCAGAAATAGACGAAAAGCCTGTTGAAGTTGAAGCCAGCTGAAAAGGGCCCTGTGGACTGAAGAAATTGGGCTTTGGGATCGATTTTCCGGCCCAAAACATGGACCCTCAGCCCATGCACGAAAATGTGGATTTGGTCTCCTCCATTTACACACACAAGACTTAGCTCTTAAGTATCAATTAGCTTAGGTTAGAAAGTAGCCATTAGAGTAGCCATTAAACCTTATTTCTAGATCTAGTTTTGAGAATTTTAATTAGTTTATTAATTAGTTTTCATTCCTTGTTTTAGATTAAGTATTGAATCATTGTTTATCATTCATTAGAGAAATAATATAGTTAGTTCTTGTTAAATTCGATTTTGTTATTTATTGAATTACTTAGATCTAAATTTAGTTATTAGTTGTTATTCAATTCTTAGTTGTTAATTTAGATTTCAGTTATTGTTTAGTTAAATTCAATAAAGGTAGAATTTTTATATTATGTCTTATTCAATTTCATTTGGAAATGATAGTTTGATGAATCGAGGCTAAACCTCCATTAAATGGGTTTGATGAAGCCTTGATGAAAACTTGATTTTGTTAGCTTAGAATCGTTGTAAGAGTCTATTCCACTCTAGAAGGTCGTTGATTCGCCATGAGAATGGGTGGACGTCCTCACATGCTAGTTATGAATTGGTAGAGATGCCATGTATAATTAGGGATTAGAACGACCAATTCTTACCGTAAGAACGTAAGAATTGGATTACAACAATTTATCCTAGTTTCTTAAGTTGGATTCAAGGTGGATTCAATTTCCCCCTAATTCTTATTCTAGATTCAAACCTTAGTATTTCGTAGCATTTTGTAGTATAATTCATAATTCTCTCATTGACTTTGGTAGGAAACTTGAATGCTAAAGAACTAGGAGTGGAACGAATCTTCTATTCCAACTCTACTTTAATAGATTCGAGAGTAGAAATCTTTGATAAGTTTAGTATAAGTTTAGTTTGTAGTTTTACTTTCGTTTAGAGTTTCATCGCTTTATTCATTAGTAAAACATTCATTTTTTATGATTATCAAATGGCGCCGCTGCCATCTTAGTTGCCTTTAGCATTGTTTTCTTTAGAATTGTTAATTTTCCAAAGTCCCATAACCCACCCACCCTTGTTTGATTCTCACTGTGGTTGTCCGTTTCAGCACTAAAAATTTTCCTTGAAAATTACGCGAGGTAGCGACACAATACAGGTAGGCATAATTGGAGAGCGACCCGCCCTGGCGCTGGAACTCCACTCTTTTGGCGTGACCAGCGCCTTGCCAAAGGCAAAACACAAAGCGTCCCCGCGCTGGCGCTGACTTCGAGGTTTTCTCTCGGCTACCTGCTTTTACCAAAGGCTAAATTAGAGCGCGCCTTGCGCCCAAGAGCCTGGAAATCCAGCTCGAACCTGAGCGCTACCTGCGCCCTACTTAGGCCTATTCTGAGCGCTACCTGCGCCCTCTGCTGAAACTGCCCGATTTCCACAGGTTTGTTTCAAACTTTCCATTTCTTCATAGTTTTCAGTGTTCTAACTTGTTATACACACTGAGCACGCGTAAACAAGATGCTATTTATAAGCGAAGCAAGGAGGCATTCATGTACTCTTTTCTTCCACAACTCGCATCTCCTGTTAGAGGTTCATACTAGCATAACAGGATTGTTTGGAGTGTTGTTGTGTTCGTTAAAGATTGGCTTAGCCTTGCATGAGATTAAGGTCAGGCTGAAGAAAAACGCCTAACGTAATCAACCGGCAACGTCAACAAACACGCCTTTCTAGTATACCATCGACTACACCTCTAACTAATATACCACACACACCACCTGAAGTAATGGCTGAAGAAAGAGAGTCTCCTCTCTCTGACTTTTACAAAGCCTTAAACGATAGCCCTAAATCTTGCATCGTTCTATCAGACCTAGTGGGGGATTTTCGAATCCCCCTAAATATATTTAATTTGTTACCTGTTTTTCATGGGTTAGACCATGAAAAGACTTATCAGCACATGCGTAGGATTGACCAAGTCCTTACTACATTCCACCATCCTACAGTTGGTGCTGAACAAATTAAACTGAGGGTATTTTCCTTCACTTTAGCCCGATAAAGGCGTCTTGGTTAAGCGCAAAATGAAAATGGATTAAGTGGGCTAAACTTGTTCAACTATTTATGGAACATTTTTACCCACCACTGAAAACCGATGAAATGCTTTCCAAGATTCATTAATCTCGACAGAATCCTCATGAATCATTTTCGGAGGCTTGGAATCGTTTCACCGATATACTTATAGAGTGTCCACACCATAACCTCGTGAAAGACACGCTAGTTCATGCCTTTTTGAAGGGATTGTTACACCACCACAAAGAGGTGCTCGACATAATGAATGGGGGTAGTTTCCTAAGTAAGGGAGCCTCAGAGGTTTATAAATTTTTAGAAGATCAAACTAAGCGTAATAATAACTGGGGGGAGGGGGGTGGGGGGGGTAGTGACGATTTATCTTGTTCCGCTAGTTCTTCTACAACAGTTAAAGCCGCCGATATGTTTGAGATGAAACCCAATCCGGAACTTAAAAATTTAATCGAATCTCTAACTAAAAAGGTAGAGGCTATTTCTGTTCAACAAACGCCTATCCCCGTTATGAATGTCAACACCAATCCATATAATTTCTGTTTGAGTCGAGCATTCCGACTCTATTGTCCTTTAAGCCTATGAACAACAACAATCACAACAAAGATCTTGTTTGCTTTCGATTAATAGTTTTCCTATTCCTAACGCCCTTGGAGACAACATCCCAACCGGTTGGAGAAATAATCAACAAGTAACACCTCCAGGGTTTAATAATCAAAATGTTAGGCAAGCAAACAATTATAACTAAGCTCCACCACGACAAGGACAAGGTCCGGGTAATTATAATAATTATAACAATCAAGCGCAACCACGACAAGGTCAAGCACAAGGTCAGGGTAATTATAATAATTATAACAATAATAATTATAATTCTAATAGAGGTATCGTTCCGGTAAATAATAACTATCAAAACCCACCCATTAATAATCAATGTGACATAGTTCCTGTCACACAACCTATAGCTATCACTCTTCCACAACCGGATCGTTTCGATACCTTTATGCAATCTCAACAACAGATTTTACAAGCCATCCAACTTTCCTTACAGCAGTTAGCTCAAGAGAAAGTGCAACCTAAAGGTGTGTTTCTAGGACAAGCGATAGCTAATCCTAAAACAACAAACACAGCCTTTGAGGTAAATGGTAATACTAGTACGAAAAATGAAAATGTAGGTGAGCTAAGTGCCATCTCCACTCTCCGTTCTGGGTGAGTGGTTGATAACAAAGTAACTATGCTTATAGTTACCCCACCAAATGTCCCTACACCGGAGATTATACTAGATACCATAATAGAAACTGAAGAGCCTACCCCTGTAGAGGTACCAGTTAAACCACAACCTAAGAAATAGAAAGCAAAGGTTAGACATCCAGTTGATCCATACGCTAAATATAGAGAGAAACCACCGTTTCCCCATAAATTAGCTATACAGGGGATCCAGTTGATCCATACACAAATCGTAAACCCTTCGGTTGCTCCATATACAGAGTTTGAAGACCTGCTGCCTAAGCAAGTATTCATTACTCAAGATGAGGACCCTCCAGAAGCATTTATCGATATTCCTCCCACCCCAGTGCTTAAACCTCTTCCTCCTAAGTTAAAGTATATTCAACTTGATCCGGATGGTAGTCATCCGGTAATTATATCTTCTCTGTTATCTAAGGAGGAAGAGACACGGTTGATCAGGGTGATTAGGGAACATTGTTCTGCGATTGGTTAGTCCCTAGCTGACATTAAGGGAATTGACCCTAATGTGTGCACTCATCGTATCCATTTAGAGGATAACGCAAAGACTTCCTGCGATCCTCAGCGTCGTTTAAACCCTGCCATGAAAGAAGTGGTCAGGAAAGAGGTCTTACGGTTACTCGATGTGGGTATCATATACCCAATCTCTGATAGCGAATGGGTAACTCCCATTCATGTAGTTCCAAAGAAATCAGGGATTACCATGGTACATAATGCCAAGGGTGAATATGTTGCCATGCATAACCTTATGAAATGGAGGATCTGTATTGATTATAGACGTTTAAATGCCATGACACGAAAGGATCATTTTCCTTTACCCTTTATAGATCAGATGCTTGAACGTCTAGCTGGTCATGTTTTTAATTGTTTTTTGGATGGCTACTCTGGCTATTTCCAAATTATTATTGATATTGATGACCAAGAAAAGACTATCTTCACATGTCCTTTTGGAACATATGCCTATAAACGAATGCCTTTTGGTCTTTGTAATGCTCCTGGTGCCTTCCAGCAGTGTATGCTTCATATATTTAGTGACATGGTAGAACGTTTCATGGAAGTGTTCATGGATGATTTTTCTATCTATGGAGACCCTTTCACTGAATGCCTGTCTAACCTGTCTAAAGTTTTAACATGATGTGAAGAGAAGAGTCTCGTTTTAAATTGGGAAAAATGTCACTTCATGGTGAAAAAAGGCATAGTACTAGGTCACATCGTATCTAGTGATGGCATCGAAGTAGATAAGGCCAAACTAGATAAGATAGCGAATTTACCTATACCACGGACTGTCCGTGATATTAGAGCCTTTCTAGGCCATGCAGGTTTTTATAGGTGTTTTATCAAAGATTTTTCGAAAATAGCTAGACCCTTAACTAATATGCTTTTAAAGGAGGCCATCTTTGATTTTAATTTTAACTGTAAACAAGCTTCTGAAACTGTAAACAGGATTTTGAAACTTTAAAAGCTGCCTTAACTTCTTCACCCATTATACAGCCTCTTGATTGGTCTAAACCTTTCGAACTCATGTGTGATGCTAGTGATTATGCAGTTGGTGCTGTCTTATGACAGAAACTAGATAATAAATCCACTGTTATTTATTATGCTAGTAAAACTCTAAACGATCTTCAAAGGAATTATACAACTACTGAAAAAGAATTCTTAACTGTTGTTTATGCTTTAGATAAGTTTCGTCCTTATTTGGTTGGTTCTAAAACTCTAGTTTACACGGACCATGCAGCCCTTAGGTACCTTCTCGCTAAGAAAGATGCTAAGCAGAGATTGATCCGATGGATTATTCTCATGCAAGAATTCACATTAGAAATAAAGGACAAACGAGGTCAAAAACGTAGTTGCTGACCACTTATCTAGACTTACAAACGACGATGATAGTAATTCTGACTCTATACCGGACTATTTTCCGGATAAGCATCTGTATGCTATTTTTTCTGCACCATGGTATGCTGACATTGTGAATTATTTAGCATCCGATGTTATTCCTTATGATTAGTCAAGAAATGAATGGAAGAAGTTCTTGGCCAGAGTTAAGCTATACTACTGGGATGAGCCCTACCTTTTCAAGTATTGTGCAGATTAGATTATTCGTCGTTGTATTCCCCAATGGGAATATAATGAGGTTCTCTCATTCTGCCATGACAAAGAGTGTGGTGGCCATTTTAGTGGTATAAAAACAGCTGCTAAAATTCTTCAATGTGGGTTTTTTTGGCCTACTCTCTTTAAAGATGCCCAAGTACATTGCAAGACGTGCATTCGTTGCCAATAACTTGGGCGAATCACGAAGCGTAATATGATGCCATTGAATCCAATCATGGTGGTAGAAATTTTTGACGTATGGGGCATTGATTTCATGGGTCCCTTTCCAGTTTCCCACGGTTTTATTTATATTCTAGTAGCCGTGGACTACGTGTCTAAATGGATAGAGGCCATGGCTTGCCGTAGCAATGACCATAAGACAGTTGTGTTTTTTGTTAAAGAATATATTTTATGTCGATTTGGCATTCCCAAGGCCATTATTAGTGATGGTGGAACACATTTTTGCAACAGAGTTGTTGCATTTCTAGTGAAAAAGTATGGAGTTACACATAAAGTACCAACTCCGTATCATCCACAAACTAGCGGACAAGTAGAAGTTTCTCATAGGAAAATAAAAAAGATATTAGAAACAACTGTAAATCCTGATAGGAAGGACTGGTCAAAGCATTTATCTGATGCCTTATGGGCATATAGGACGGCTTTCAAAACTCCTATAGGTATGTCTTCCTTTAGACTTGTATTTGGGAAACCTTGTCATTTGCCCGTTGAATTGGAGCACCGTGCTATGTGGGCTATAAAAAGCCTTAACTTCAATGTCGATGAGGCGGGTGTCAAACGCAAGTTGCAATTGAATGAGCTTGAAGAAATCCGTAGCGATTCTTATGATCTCGTGAAGGATTATAAAGCTAACATGAAATGTGTTCATAATAAGCAAATCTTGCACAAAAAGTTTGTGGTAGGTCCAAAAGTCTTGCTTTACAACTCTCGTCTACATATTTTTCCAGGGAAATTAAAAACCCATTGGTCTGGTCTTTTTCTGGTTACTGAAGTCACCCCTCATGGGGCAATCACCTTGGTAAATCCCAAGGACAACAATACCTTTCAAGTCAATGGCCAACGGTTGAAATATTTTCACAAGCTATTGTCCCCTGATGTAAAGGAAGTCCTCTTATAGGACCCTGTCTATGAGGACTGACCTTTTTCATTGGTGTACTTCCTTTCATTTCCATATATTGGTAAGTTCACCACTCAGGTAACCAGGCCCTCCCTATGGAGTGTGTGGCTGTAAGTACCGGATCCTAAGTCCACGTTTAACATAATTCACATTTTCCAATCTTGCATGTTTTCTTGGATTTTGAGTCATGTTCTTCTATGGTGTGAATTATGCATTTATTGCTCTATCATTTTTCTTATATTAAATCTTATTTATAAAAAAAAATAAAATTTGTTAAAATCATAAAAATAGATTTAGGAAGTCTCGAGAATCTGACTTTAAAAGACCCACTGTTAAAACAAATTTTCAAACTTTGTTGTCTAAAATTTGTTTGGGGGTAGGATATTTGTTTTTCCATAATTAATTTTTCAACCTTCCATTTGTGTTGCTTAGGCCGTTTAATCATATTTCGATTCAAAGTGACATTATCTATGAATTTAGAGCTCATTCGTTCGCATAACTTACGTCATGCATGCACTTCGAGGCGTTTTCCATCTTCTTATATGTTATCCACAGTCAGAATAAGGTGTTTTATGGATCATTGGATTGGAAATTCTCTCCTGATCATTTCTATAGCTCATTCGCAAAAATTGGGCTGGTAACGAAGCGGCAATTTTAGTTTGAAGTTGCACAAAAAACTGACAAATTTCAAAAAATTGAATTGGGCTTGGGCCCAATCTCGGATGCACGTGCGTCCCTTTCATCCTATACCAAAACAGTTGCGAGTTAAGCTTCATTTCCACCATTACCAAGCTTCAAAACCTAAAAAAAAAAAACAAATCTAATTACACCCACGCCAATAAATTAAAAACACCCCAAATCTTTTTAAATTCATTCCCACCACCAAAACTTTAGAAAAAACAAAACAATTTTGTGGAATTGGAATTGCCGCGCCACCACCGTGGCACAACCACTGTTTGGTTAGTGAGGTTGTCTCAAACTCCATCCCCACATTTAAGTTAAACCCCCACATTGTCCCAAATCTTAAAATGGCTCAAAGACATTGGATTTTGCCGGAGCACGCGTTTATTGCCGACCACTTCGCGCCGTTTTATGGGGACGAAATGGTTAGGAGAGATTGGAGTGGTTTGTGGTACTCGACAGAGGATTTTTACCATGAAGATTTGGTCCGACAATTTTATAGGACGGGGGAGTTAGATGGAAATAGGATTTTTGTTAAGGTGGCTGGGCGGAGGAGAGAAGTATCTACTGGGTTGTTAGTTGAGATTTTAGGCATTCCGCCTAGACGCCATCTCGATGCCACACTATAGGATTCCCAATTTACTGGGGTTGAGCCTTTGATGAACGCGACTGTTTCAGAAGGGAACTACAATGCGAGCTCACATTGTCTTCGCTAGTCATCTCTCAGAACCAACCAGCTGGCTGTAGCTCAGTTGATTGGTAGGAATGTCATAGGAAAGGAGAAAGTCAATGACATCGGTCTGAACTGCCTTCACATTCTATGGATACTCCAAGAGCAGAAGTACGAGTTCTGTATTTTGGAGTTTTTGGGTAACATGATTAGGGGAGTTGGGGGAAGAGTATTGCACCTCTCCCTATTTTGATAACCAAGATCATGATGACCTTGAGAGCGACTCCGACTTCTGATAGGAATTGCTTGAAAGAGCACCGAAATCCTCATATTTATACGGAGTGTATCCAGAGAGTTTGGAGGTTGCCTGAAGAGAGGGTAGTCGAGGAGGATGAGGAGGACACGACATGTTTTGATGCCGATGCCTTGGAGAGGTGTAGGTCGGATGCAGAATGTATGGCTGTGATTCATCGTGGCATGCGTTCTCTCAATACTATTTGTGAAGACCTCCAAACTCGGCAGGCTACCATGCATTATAACTTTGAGACTCATGCCCAGCGCGAGGATGAGAGGTGGGAACAGACGAGGGCCAAGATGGAAGCTCAGCGCAAGTTCCGAGATGATATGCTTGCATGCTTTCCACCCCAGGGGGGTGCTTCTTCTGAGGAGCAGTCATTGAGGCACAATCGTCGTCGCCGCAGGACTGATGGCTCTGGCCCATCAGGAGCTCAGGAGATATCACCTTCCCATGTCCCTTCCACTACCAGCAGCGAGTGGTTTAGGAATATTATGAGTTAATGTTGTTTTGTATTTGCTTTTTATTTTAGTTCGGATGTTAATTTATGAATTCCGTATTTAATTTTGAATTTGGTTGTTAAATGTTGTTTGAATTTCCTTTTTAATATAATCCGTTTTTTTTTTAAAATTGTGCATTGTTTTTATCATTAATCCCACCTTCCCGAATTGTTTGGGGGTGGTATTATGTATTATAGCATGATTTTTGATATGATCCTCCGGTTAAGAATTTGTGTTGGAGTGAGGGTTGCGAACATTGCTGATATGGGCATGGTTATGAATAGATATTGTGATAGGATGAAATCTCGATAAATTAGGCAGTTTCTATCCTAAATTCAACCTAAAAGATATTAGGTTGGTTTTGGAATAGAGAATATGGGTTATTTCCGTTTTCGGGTTTGGAAATTTTTTGTTTCCGGCAATTGCCTTTAAACATTTTGGTAACTTCCCGATTAGTTTTAGCAACTTAAAACCTATAAAAACTTCATTCATTCTACACTCGCAACCCACACTACACCTCACTTTCATCTCTCACCTTCCACTCCCACGATTCCCATCTTCTTATCCATTTTAGCACTATCAGCAGCTCGGAGCGTGCCTGCACCCCAGTGGAGCGTGACCTGCGTCCTAAGTACTTTCTGACAGAATTTCATCAGAGCGCGGGCTAAGCCTTGAGCTGAGCGCGACCTGTACCCACAACACTGGAATCCCAGTTTTCATCCTGAGCGCGACCCGCGCCCATCCTAGGCACAAAGTGAGCGCGACCTACGCCCAAGTGCCTGGAACTCGAAAATCACCAAGGCGCAACCCGCGCCCTATCCAGGCATAGGGGGAGCGCACCCCGCACCCAGAACCCTGTAGACAAGAAAAACTCCAATTGTTTGTGGGTTGTTCCAGGATCCTTCGCAGCTATTCCAGCAAGTTATTGGGGATGACATTCCCTCGTATCATACAGGAACAGTCTTTCAAAGACTTGTTCCAAAGTGACACCTATGGTGCGTGGTTTCGCGAAGTGCTCATTTTAGCAAGATGGGAGCCACTATTGGTAAGTCCTGATGAACTTTATTCTCCTACACTTACATCTTATTTTTACGATAATTGTAAGTTCTTTGATAGACCAAATGGAGAACAAGTGTTCTCCATCACCATCGGGGATGAACCAATGGAAATTACCAGGTTCTTGTTAGCCTTTGCTCTCGGACTTGCTATGCCCGCTGAAATACAAGACTCATGGGCCTATTTGGTAGATAATATGTACCTCTATAACTATGAGGATTTGCATGAGCATTATGGGGCAGGAATCTTTAGGATAGAGGACCAAGAGCAATATAACGTCGCCCTTGGTAGCCTGTCCATGAACGTGGGCATAGTGATGTTTTTTATAATGCTAAACATATTAGGGGAGTGGCATTTTTCTTCTGCGAATGACGCCACTTGCGACGTTTTCCTTGCTCTAGCTGAGGGACATCTGCTATATGACCTTCCCAAGACATTAATGTCTAGTTTAGCATGAGCCCAGAACATGAGGCATAAGTATCTTCTTATGTATGTTTTAGTTTGCCGTATTATGCTATGTTTCTTCCCTATTTTTTGTGCCCGTTACACGGATCGGGTAGGGGTCGACACTATGAGACCCACCAATTCTATTATTCGATCTTTCTGTGCAATGACTTGGCCGGGATGGCAGGTGCAACCTTATTTGGTTGCCCCCTACACTCCATCCGACCAAGGGGCGCTTGACAGGTTAGCTATAGTAGATGATAAGTGGCGTGAAGCCTAGCAGATTACCATGGCATGGCAGGACGCGAAGGAACCGCATTTCTTCATTAAGGATGAGGAGGAAAATGTTTAAATGGGAGTTAAGGTTAGTTTTTATTTCAGTTAGTGTCTGCTTATGTCCCAAGCAATTTGTTTCTCATTAACCCCTTACGGGTGGAACTCTTATAGAGGTGCGTCAGTTTTTCTTTTCTATATTAGTATGTTTAACCTTATTTTGCAGATGTTCTAGAATTTCACGTGTTTTAATGGTATTTCTCTACCCTATTTTTTTAAATACTTTGAGGACAAAGCATGCTTCTTGTTTTGGGGGCATAGAAACACGTGTAATTAAGGCATCTGTTAGGATATAGATATATATAATATGCACTTATTTTCTAGTTAAAAAATTCAAAATTTTAAAAATATAAATAAAAAGTATGTTATACACTTAGGAATATTGGTATTGTTTTCTTTCTCTATGCTCTCAATAATCTAGAAGTCTCACGTAGCTTTTGCATTAGAATAGTTTTTAGAAACTTAGGCTAATATGTTGGTAATAATCCTTGCATCTATCTATAAATATGTTACATGAGTATCTATGCTTGTTGGCAGTAAGTTTTTGAAATCTAGGCTAGAGTACTTATTCTACAAATCCTGTGAGAATATAGCCTAAAGCCTTATATGAGTGAACAGTTGAGAAATGACACAAGGGAGAAGTAAAATCCGGATAGAGAAATCACACGTCCACTTGTTTGATTACTATACCATATCCTAAGTGAGAATTTAGGCCCTCTTTGGATCGATATAACCAGAATTTCAAACCTATGAATTATTTTCCGCTAGTCGCCCCTCTGAGGCTTTCTTTAGCCTTTCACAAACCACAAATCCTTTACCCTGTTACAAAACAAAACAAAATAAAAAATCAACCTACCAAATTCTTTGAATAAGTCTAAGAATAGAGATGAAAAATAGAAAAGAGAAGAACCTTTGAAATCAAGAATTCGTTAGTCGCTTCAGAAGAGAAAAGTAAGTTTCTATCCAAATAAAAAAAAAAAAAAAAATAAAAAAATAAAAGGAAATAAAGAGTTAGAACTCCAAAAATAGAATCAAGGAGTCAAAAGCCAAAGAAAAAGAAAAAAAAAATATGGCTAAGGATGGAAACAAAGTGTAAAAGCAAAAGTAAAGAATAAGGTTTTCTCTAGTTACATAATATGAAGACTCTATTATCCCAGACTTTTCTTCTTTGAATATCCATTTCCTTCCTTCTTAAACCATCTCCTAATCCCCGCAACACCTAATAAAGACCTCTATCTCAATTAGGAATAGGTTAGTGTGATAGTAAGTGGTAGATGTGTTTGATCGAATCCGGCTTCCTTGTGTGTCATTAAGTTTGTAAGGTAAAGTGTTGCCCACTACACACTGGAGTAGCAAAACTTGAGTGGAAAAATCAGAGTGGTTTTTGTCTTGACATTTATATGAGGACCTACTTAAAGACGCTATTCCGAGTTTTTAGAAACGGACCTGCTAGTACATCTCATAGTATTACTCATTTTATATATGTTTATTCATAGATGATAGATTATTATGCATATATTAGCTTAGGTTTTGACTTGATTATTCTGTATTCATTGATGTGTATATGTCAAAACAACTGGCTCGAAAAGTGCTTTCTAATGGTCCAAGCCTTAATCAAATCAGAGGAGTAAAAGTGGACAAAAAGTCTATTGCAATAATTTCCAGCAGAGAAACCCTTTTTGGACTTAACTAATAATTTTTTGGCTTCATTTAGTAGCCTAAAACATAGCTCCAAAGCCCATGCACGAAATTATAAACCTAGCCCTCTCCTATATAAAGAGGACTAAAGCAAAACTCTAACTAACTCCTACCTCTTCTCTTCAGTCTAAACCTAGTTTATGTTTTATTAGCCTACCCACTATTAATATAATTCAAGTTATTTTCAATACAAGTACTCTTTTAATTATGTCTTCTTCTTATTATTATTTATTCCATGATAGTCTAATAAACCATAGCTAAACCTCCATTTGAGGGTTTTGATTGAAGCTTTGATGAAGACTTGATGTGTTAGTATAGAATAGTTATATTGAAGAGCTTCCAGTCTAGAAGGCAGTTCATTCACCATGAGAATGGGTTTCAACACTACACCAGAATTTCAGAATTAGGACACACCCTTGGGATAATATACCTCATCTTGTATTAGGAATGAGATTTACCGTCTTAAACAGTTTGAACCCCGTCGTAGTTGGTTTTTAGTTTGATTACAGTTGACTATAGGACATAAGTTTTCATCCTAAATTATAGACGAGACAGTTTGTCTCTTCCAGTTTTGGTGACCATCGTAGATGATTTTTCAGAGAGAAGGTTGCTTTTATCGCTCCCAATATTTGACTACCCCGCCCAAAATTTCACTACTATTTCATTACCTCGTCCAATATTTATTTATTTCATTAATCTTAAGAATAAAGTGAGGGTTTGGTGGGAGGGCTTAGACAATAAATCTTTTGGTGGTAGTGATTTGACAATAAGAGCTTCAAATCTCTCTTAGAATCGGCAAGAGCTGCATCTCGCTCTCTCTCTTAAGTTTTGGTAACTCCCTATCTCTCTCTTTCATCAATTTTCGTTTTTATTCAATACCTCAAGTGTTGAACCCCAATTTCCAGTCTAGGGTTGTGCAATATTTTTGGTAATTGGCTCAATTTCTTAAATTTTCGGGTTTCTTCATTCCTTAAAATGTAAAAGCTTGTGTCTTTGTTGTAGTATTTTGATGTGAGTGTACTGTTGACATGATTTTATCATCCGACCTAATCAAATTGTCATGGGTTTTGTAAGAATAATATTTGAATGTTAAGAATCTTTTTATTTTCTTAAATATCAAAATCGATGATACAAGCTTGCGAGCTGAATGTTTTTTTTTCCGGTTTAATTAGTATAAAGTTTGAAACTTTGTTGATTGCTAGCATTCCATTTGTAACAACAACTGCTATTTTTTTACATGTTTAAAATTTAATAAAAAAGATGATTAAACATTATATGTCTTAAACTCTTGGATTGTTGTTGTAACATCCCCAATTTTTATCATGTGGTTATTTATTTTAAATGGTTAGGAAATAATCTAGAAATAAATAGATTGAAATATATTTATAGCTAACATTGTGGGGGGGGGAAGGAGAAGAAGAGTGAGGTAAGAAGAAGCTAGGAGAGAAACGCTTGTGAGTGAGCCTTGCTTAGGACCGGGGATATCGTTGTCACTCGTGAAGAACAACCCCTCATTTTATTCTTATTGCGTGAAACTAGTGAGTAATTAGTATTTTGTTTATGTGTCGGAAGATGAATTGATAATATAGTATGTAAGCAGTAGTTTTCTTGGATTAGTTTTCTGGGGTCGGTTCAGAAGAGTCCTGAAAAATCATGCTTGGGAATGAGGTCTCGGGGCTTGAATAAGATTTTTAGGCCTGCAAGTCTTCTTTCCAATACAGTTGGATTCACCTTGTTTCAATATCTACACAGTAAGTTAAGAGTGTTTTAATACAGAGAGGTCCGTCAGGATTTTTCTGACCAAGTTCTGTGTTTGGTCGCGTTCTGTGAATTTTCTGTTAAGAACCTGCTTTCATGGTCTAAACGTTAGTTGTAGGTAATTTAATTATGTTTCAAACCCAATTTACCTTGTACTGATCCAAGTTATACAAAAGAAGTTACGACAGTTTTAGTGAAGAAAGATCAATCAGGATTTTTCCTGATAACCTTCGGTTTACAATCAGGTCAAGTGAATTTCTGAGTGGGAATTAGGTTTTTGGGTATGAACAAACATTGTAGAGATTGGAGTGTAGTTTCTGACCCCTTTGGATTTGTGTTAATCCAACTTATATAGAGAAAGTTGGGACTGTTTTAGTAGAGTGTGGTTAAACATGATTTTAATCTTAGTTATTATAAATATGCTGAACCGATTGATTGATGAGTATTTTCCTATATAATACAATGTTTGTTTGATTATTATTTTAAATTGTGGCTGAAATTCATATTCTTGACATAATGATATTTGCTAAGAATGCATGATCTTAAGCTTGATTATTATATGTTGAGATTTGCTTAAAATATCGTATTGTTATTGACTTGAAACTTTGTTATGTGGATAAGGACAAAAATGAAAGGTGTATACATAGTCTGATTAGGTTATAACTACCATAACTCCTTGCTGTTTATTTTACCACTCCGGAAGGAAACTAAATGCCTTAGTGCAGATGTCCTGAGGAGTAAGGCCTTCCACTTCTGAAAGGGAATGAACTAAGTGCCTTTATGGCGATGCCCAGAAGAAGTGGAAGTTTATTGTTAGCCCTTGTGTGGCAGATTGATTATATTTTCTCCGTCTATATTAGAAATGTTGAGGTGTGCACTTGTTAGCCAGTTTAGGCTCTTTTTGAACTCATAGTTTGGGCTTTCGCGCAGCCATATTCAAGGTTGATGTCCCACTAGAATATGGTTAACGGAGTAGTTCCCATTATATGAGGGAGGTGTACGGGCATTGTACGATCGGCACATGGGTATGTGTGATCGTGGTAGGTCCACAATAATTATGCAAAACACTACGGGAAGTACAAAATATCGTTAGTATCAAAATCTTAATTCTGTTCTTGATTGATGTAATGAATGATGGTTCGGTTAATTAATTGTATTGTTTCTAGTTATTTATTTGGGTAAGCAACTACTACTCGAAAGAGTTAAACTAATTAAAGATACTCTGTTTTTGAACCTATTATATTTTGTGTACCAATTTTGATGTTTGAAGTCGATCGTATAAAGAGATACTTGAACTTGAAGTAGGACAGAGCGAGATATTTTTCTATATTTTCTGGGTAGACAGTTCTATGAAACTAATCTGTCTATGTTCTTAGCTGGATGGTCATCCTGTGGTCAAGCGTTTAAGAGGAATTAGTGAACCTGTTGTAACAAAGAGTCAAGAGGTATGTGCAACTTAATAATTTCTATTTAGCTTGCGACTTTTCCATTCTATGTTTAGATTTACTTAAAACTTTTAGCTGCATGTACAACCATTATGCCTTTCATGGCATGTCATTTTTTTTTCAAAAAGAAAAGAAAGAGAAAATATCACAGTTTATTCCACTTGCTGCTGAGAAGGCAATGTTGGGCAGTGTGTTTATTTGATAAGATATTGTTCCGTTATTACTTATACATTCCTGTGTTTACGGGTTGCATTGAATCTTTACAGTTTGTAGAGGACGTACATGAACAATGGGAGGCAAGTGACAGCCTTGTTATTCACAAAATCCAAGAGTATGTAATCCGAGTCTAACTCCTTAATATTTAGTTATTTACCTTTGCAATTGTCTGAAAAAAATCAATCCAAGATTTGTGTGTTGAGTACAAACTTGGTCTCTACCTTTGACAGTCTAAATGAAACTGGTTTTGGAGAAACACATGTTGCACTAACTTTCAAGGAAATATGTCAAATAGACCCGTAAGAGAGTCTCTCTTTTTTTTCCCTCCTGATCTTCTTTCTTAATTATGTCTCAAGTTATTTTAATGTTTTTTTGAACCTTTGAAGGGATGTTGATTTTCTAATAGACACCAAGAAATATGATTCTTGATTCTTCAATTCTAATAATTAACATTTGAGTCTAAAAGTGTTTTCTAATTAAACAACTTTTTGGAGGTTCGAGGAACTTTCCATTGAGAAGTAGAAGTGAAATTTGTTCTAACCTTTGCAGTGTTAGTACACAATATAAGTTCTTGAAGTTGCTACCTAGTGATGGAAAGTTAGGTACAAGTAATGAACTTTAGTGTTTTATTCCTTGTATCACAAATTTGTTTTTCTTTTTGGAGTAATGAGAAGAAGTTTTATTTGAACGACTGTATTAATTTTGTGCGTCTGTTTTTTTTTTCTTGGCAGTGTTATTCCAAAGACTCTATGCCTAGGGAGGTAAGTGTTAATTGTCAACTATCCCATGCAAACATCAATTTCTAGAATCACAAGCAAGAGGAACTGGTCCTCTATATATATAACCTAATCCTGGGGGAAGTATGTGTCAAAAATGTTATCATCTCTGCGCAACCTAAATATACTTAATAGATTGTCAAGAGGTTTACTATTTTGTATGTCTAAACTTCTTCCGAGGCAGTAACTTAAAAGATTCTTCCATCTTCTATAATTTGATTAGTTTCACTGATTTTGTATGGTGGAATCTAGCATGCATAGAAGACTCTTGTTCTGTTCTTCAAACTCTTTGAAAATACGTAAATATGACCATTACTCTTGGACCGTATAGTTTAGGGAACCCTTAACACTCGTCAAAATGTCTAAAGTGATTTCCCAATTTGGGTTGTCTCAATCAAAATGTCTGGTATAAACGGAGTTGTAGATTTGTGTGTTGACAAGGGTGCAAGGTGCTTGCCACAATAAAATGTTGAGTAAAAAAAAATGTAGGCCAAATACAAACTTTAATATATAAGTGTTAAACCATAGTGTACGTACTGCATGTTATTGCGATATTATGAAAAATGCATACTTGCATTTTAAAGTGTAAGTCGATATCATGTAACAATTATTTTGTTATGTTTCTTAATTATTCTTGCAAAAATGAATGAATACTTAGTATATATGGGAAAGATGTACGAATGTTACCCACTTGTTTATTTAGGAGCGCTAGGGGGGGGGGGGGAGTTGGTTTGCGTAAATAAGCTCGACACGGGTTTCAGTTTACTATGTATAAGTTTTATAAGCTTACTTCTACATCTCTTCTTTAACTGGAAATATAGAACATGCAATATAATTCTCGTTGAGTAGGTGGCTTTCCACATAGGATTTGAACTAGATAATTGTGTATATAAGGTAGATGGTGCTAGGAGGTGCTCATGGTATATAAGGTACTTAATGCTAGGAAGCACTCCTCTTGTCCGGACCATAATGAGTTTATGGAGTGTAAATGAACATAGTGATTTCGTGGGTATCTCTTGAATGAGTTCAGGACAAATAATTCTTCATTAGATATGATAGCTGATTAATTTTTCTCAAGTATTGGACTGTTTATTGATGGCTTTATCTTCTTATATCTATTGTTTATCTATTTTTCTTAAACTTATATCTACTATTTGTGTGTACCAATGTTGATGTATGAAGTCTATCTATCGTATATGCCCTTTTTTGTATATCGGTTCTTTCTTGGCAGCTCGTGTTGTTGTAAGTCAATGGAGGGACAAGACCAATGATCTTGGGGCAGTCAAGCAGGTATATATTGTATTTCCTTCAACCTCTCTATACCTAGTTATGATTTAAGACTAATTTGGTGGGTTCCAGCCTTGCAGGACCAAGAATGAGAATGAACTAGTTGCTTCCCAAAGTTTAGAAGGACTTGACGCTTATAGTTTGGATGGCAAGTAGCCTACTAGATACTTAAACCTTGATGCATGTTTTCAGTAGTGCCCTTTTGTGTTAATTATTTGATTTTAGTTTTTAATATATGAATGATATTATTAGGTACAAGAAGGGATACCAAAATTCAAAAATGGAAAAGCTTGGAAAAATGTTTTCGGCCCAGTTTTCCTATACCTCAATTCGGGTCCTGTTGGAACAAAGAGGCAAACACTTTGGAAGGCTGCAGATCACCAGGTTGATTTTATCTTTAGTATATTGATTTTGTCAACATGAAGTGGCCTAAGCCCTTCTTGTGATCTTAACTTATAAGTTTTGCTATATATGTAACAGTGTCATTTTTTGTTTATAGATGGGGTGTGAAGTGCAAAGTTGGCCATATAGTTTTCCACTTTCAAATAATTTTCTTAAGTATGAACAAAGAGGTTTGGTCTATGGTAGGTTACTCATCGGAGACAAGTTTTTCTCTTTGCAAACATTGTGCTCATATGATATCAATTTGATGCATTCCTTTATTTCAAAATTTGTCTCGATCTCGAATAAGAGAACAATAAAAAGTTTGATGACATTTCATGTAATAATTACAATATGAAATTAGTGCTCTTGTTTTTCAATTCAGGTACATCAACAAATTAGATATACATGTGGGTTCCGCTCATGTTAGGCTAGCTTTACCAGGAGAAGTTGGATCTTGGCAAAAGGCAAGGTTGGATACTATAACTTAACTACTTTATTTATGTACTCCTTATGTACATGGGTATTATATTATTGGTACCCTTATATTATTCATTGATCTGGCCATAAGTAGTCTTGCACCGTAACTTCAAGTTTCATTCGGACGAACCGAAGTCAACTCTTGTGAACTCACTTCTATGTGTGGAGTGGCGTTGGACTGATAATGCTCCTGCCGTGTTGTTTGCCTATGTTTGGTCTAGCTGCTTGTTACATCTCTAGAAAACTCTCAAGGATGTTTACCCTCATCAAAGGTTGTGTGATTCACATGAAAGAACAAAATGTGCAAAGGTGATGAAGATAGGAATTTCAAATTACAAATCGTTTTTTTCATTATGTTCTTATTTTGCCTTGTATACTTTGAAAGCCTAACTAGTTGTTGGCAATTAAAAGTTTGAAAACATTGTAAATTTTGGAAATTATCAATGTATTAATTATATATCAATTTTTAAAATGTACGTGTTGTTTTAGTATGTTTGTGTAACTGATTATATGATCTGAGAAACTTCAAATCAGGTAGCAGATAGCGGGTTGTCTACGGAAAAATACCCATAATTTTTTTTAAAATTATTTGAAAGTAGTACGACGGGTAACAGTGTCATTAATAGACTTCTCCAAAACAAAATACGACGGAAATCCATGTCTTAAACTCATATCACAAATTTACGACAAATTTACGACGGTTTGTTGAGTTCTAATTTTGAAAATTCGTTGTTGTAGTGCAAAGATAATTTACGATGGTTTTGAGTGTCCTAAATTTAACGACGACATGAACTATCTCATGCCCGTCGCAATTCTAATTTAGCTTACCACGCTGTTTCTCGTCGTTAATATTAACGACAGGGCAATACGCAACAGAGTCTGGGACACCATTTCCCGTCGCGAATCTAGATTTATGACGGATATAACCGTTTTTTTTTGCCATTTCTGGTGTAGTGCAACTTCCTCTCATGCTAATTATTAGTTGGCTAGAGATACCATGAATAATTAGGGATAAAAAGACCTAACCTTTATATTGAACCTTGTGTGTAAACATAAATATTAGAGTTGCAACAAACTCTATACTAGCATGTTAGGGATTAATCAAGGTGGATTTCAAATTTCCCTAATTCCTTCTTCATATTCACATCTTAATATTTAATTGTCATAGTTTAATTTAGAGTATATTCAATATTAGTTTTCACCATATTAGAATCATTACTCTCATGCTGTTTAATTGTTAATCATTAAGTGAATTAGTTATTTTCTAAGCAACTAGGAGTGGAACGAATTCTTACTCTAGTTTTATTACATGGTAATCGAGAGTAGAACTTTGATATAAAAAGATATGCAAATGATAGTTTACTTCTTCCTAGTATAATTAGCTAAGTAGGAGTAAAACCCTAATTTTAATTCTATCAGTAATCCATAAACCAAGCAAATATTTTCAAAAATCCAAAAAAAATGAATTTATACTGTTTGTGCATCATCATTGATTGAGCATTCATGTCTTATCAATATGCAACGCAACCGTCATGGAATTACAATGCAAACCTAGAACCTTGTTCTTTTTGTGGTAGTCCTTATCACTGGTTATCTCATTATCCATCATATATTGAATTTAAGTCTACTATGGGAAATCGTTATGATTACGAACTTCAATTTTCAAACTTCCCTAGTACCCTATACACTCAAGAGTTTTCTAATCATGCCGACAATTCATGGAGTTACACCACAAATAGTCGACCACCATTCATGTATCCACATGGTTAGTTAGATTCGGTTTCACCCCATTACCATTCATATCACCATCCATATCAAATTCATATCCCACTCCACCATCTATCACAGACCAACTCTACCAGGAAATGGCCAACAAGACAATACTAACTCAGCAAATAGCAACTACCATATGTTTTCTCCAATCCAATTCAAAAGATGTCACATCTGAGACTAATATTCTTCCCACCTGTCCAGAACCCATTCAAAAAGTGAAACAAGGTGTTACTATAACAAAGCCAATTGCTAAAGCCCATCCTGATACTTCTGACCAATCAAACCCCCATCAATCTCTACCTAACTATAGTGAGAATTATACCTACTATGACGATGACTACATGCCCGAAGTCCCAATTTCTCTCATATGCCTTCATGCATCATCACCCATAAATGAGAAAACTCTAGAAGAAGAAACTCAAGAGCATGTATTGGACTCAACATACTTGGAAAATGGCATTAAGAAAATTTATGAAGATCTAGGCAAAGAGGACAAAGAAAATGAAGTGCTTGGAAAAGAAAGGGAATAAAATCTATAGTGAAAAGTGGATTTCAATTTAGTTTGGTCGTTAAAGACTTATCGATAGAACAAATTTGTGGCATCTTTACTATTGCAAATATGAACCACAATCTTGTAGAAACGCCAAAACTAGATGAAGAATTCTCTGAGTCCTTGAGATCATGTCAATAACCACCACCCAACCATCACCATCCCAAAGTAACACCTCTTGAAATCAAACCTCCATTCATAAAAAAATCAACCAATTTCTGAGTACGACACCACGAAACCATTTCAAAGAAACTTCAAATTCGCACTTAAGCCAATTGTCATTGATATCATTAATAATTTTCTAAACCTTCCCAGTAAAGAGACTTTGCCCAATATACAAACACAAGAATCCATTATTTAAGTAGTAGAGAAACCTGGTATGTCATATTCTCCATCATTTGAGCCTCATGAAGGACATCTACTAAAAACCTCTCACTCTTTTGGACAATTCAAACATGACGGGTTATTGCATAAGTTCCCTAATAGGTTACATAAGCTTTATCTTATCATTCTGCATATTACACTCCACATGCATCATCTCATTCTATTTGGGGGTGTATGCTTTTATATGTTTTTATGGATTGATCCTCAGCTGTTTAGGCTATTAGTTTATAGCGAGAATCAAACTTACTCACGTCGGCAAGCACATCGTCCTAGACAATCTCTAATTTCTCATCCCCCACCTACTAAGATGGCCGACGAAGTAGTGCAAGCAGAAGAGCCTCTCTCCAAATTATACACACCATTGCAAGATGGACCTCCATCTTATATACGACTCACACTGCTCACAAGCAATTTTTGCATTCTACCAAACGTGTTCAATCTTCTACCCATATTTCACGGGCTTGAACACGACTTACCATACGAACATCTACGCCAGATACATGAAGTATGCAATACTTTCCACCATCCGGGTGACACCGATGATCAATTAAAGCTATGAATGTTTCCTTTCACTCTAGCTGGTAAAAGTCATGCATGGCTTCTTTCTCAGAAGCCCGATTCTTTCGATACATGGGAAAAGGTTGTGTTCTCCTTCATGAAGAAGTACTTTCCACCGAAGAAAATAGAAGAGATAAGAAGTAAGATACATTTCTTCAGACAGAGTCTGAGTGAGACATTTTTCAAAGCATAAGATAGATTCTCTGGCCTACTCCATTCATGTCCTCACCATAAACTAGAAAAATCTACTATTGTCCAATGTTTCTTTAAAGGTCTTCTCCAAGAACACAAAGTAACCCTTGACATCATGAGTAATGGTAATTTTTTGAATACAGGTGCAACCGAAACTTAAACCTTTCTTGAAAACCAAGCTGAAAAGAGTACCCATTGGGGCAATATAAATAATTCCAGAACAGCCCAACCCAGTACATCTAAGGTTAGTGGTATTTTTTAGGTGAAATCCGATCCATAAATCAAAACTTTAATCGAAACCCTCACAAGAAAGATTGATGCCCTCACAACCAAACAAAAAGACCAAACTCATCATCCTGTCATGAACATAAATACTTCACCATGCAATTTATGTTTAAGCTTAAGTCATATAGATGCCACCTGTCCCTTGATCATAAACTTATCATCACTTCAACCAAAAGAAGTATGTGCTTTCAATGTACCAAATGTACCATGGAGACAATATCCAAACTTTGCATGGACTAATAATCTACAAACTCAACCACCTCCAGGTTTTAATAAACCGCCAAATATATTCAGACAAGGACAAGGTACCTATAACAATCAGAACAGAGCATTGGTTCCATCCCATTTTAATAAGAACTACCAAAACCCACATATCAATAACAAAATAGACCTAGTTCCATGATATATTCCTTCCCTATTCCATTGCACCTTTTTCTTTAAAGGAAATACATCAATAAGATAACCTGACCCTCCATACGGAGTGTGTGGTTGTAAGAGTCAGAGCCTTAGTCCACGGATATCTCGCATATTCTTTGTAAAACATTTTTTACTCGTAGTTTGAGTAAGTGTGAACTTATAGAGCGAGTATACAATTTTTCTTTTCTTTATTTTACATTCTTTTTCTAAACAATTTTCTTTCCTTGTTTTTTGTCTTACATTAGTTTTTTCCTTCAATCTTCACTATTGACGCTTGAGTAGTCTTTTCTCTATAAAGAAGAGATGTGAAACAAAGAAGAGGTGAGATGGTGATTAAGTGGAGGTGTCTTACGATTGCTTTTCAATGGTTGGCAATTGTAGCTCTTTTAATTCAAAAAAAAATTCCTTATGTGGGCGATTTCTAGTTGTTTTGAGTTTCGTCTTACAATCTAGTTGGAATGGCTTTAACTAGGGTTAACTAGAGAGTAGGAGAGAAAAGACTATATTATCTAGAAATAGAGCTAGTCATCTTCACTAGATTTGCCTACTTGGAAAACAAGAGGTGGAAGATCTAGGGAGGTCAAACCATGGGATGGTTTGCAATTTGAGTCACCTAAATTCAAAAATATTTTCCTTCTATTGGTTGGATCACTCTCCTCATAATGATTTTTCTTAGTAGTTTTCTCTTTTTTTGTTATTGGTTTAAGTAATTTGGGAACTAAAAAAAAAAAAAAAAGAGACCTCCAAACGAAAATTAAACAAATAGAGTAACCCAAAAAGATATTATTCTCTGTTTAATTCTATCTTTTGCTTCCACCTCTTTATTTGTCTCGAGAATCTGACGCTAAAAGACTCAAACTTGTACAAATTTTCAAAAATTCTTCCTTTCTTCTAAAATTTTTTCCCCTTCTCAATCTCTCTCTTTCTAAAAACCTTCAATTTTTTTTAAAAATGTCTTCTGTTAGTTACGAACAAAAGCCCTCCACCTAGCAAGACTAGATGGATCAGTTTTAATGATCATATGCAAGCACTTCCGAGAAAACTACAGCTGAAGATATGGACACATGTACCAAAAACTATTCCTGGTTTGGGTAAGAGTTCATACGCACATAAGAGACAAGCTGTGAGAGAAAGCTGGTGCTCGAACTGTCAAAGACCAACTTGTCTCGGTCTTCAACCTCATAATGAAAATTCAATTTTCAAGATTTTCATGTGTCAGCCACCTGCTCACCGAGCATAGCTAAAGATAGTAATCCAACCATCTGGTTAGGATTGACTCAAGTTTTCAAAAACTTCAAAGTCTTGGGAATCTGACTTAAAATGACCCACCTTTAAAATTTTCAGTTCAAACTTATTCACAACCCAAAAAATTAATGAAATTTTTTTCCTTCTTTTGTTTGTAGATATTTTCTTTCAGTTCTTTTTTGTTCTTTTATTTATCTGTTTTTCATCCACCGTTGGATGTGAGCATACCCTATATCCTTACGTAGCATTTTCGATGCTGATCGTTTTGGTACCTAACAGGTTAAGATCGAAAGAGTAACGAAGCGCGGATTGGCCATTGAAGTTGTCAAGGCATTAAGGATATGATCGGAATTACTTTATTCCATTTGGGCTTGGGCCAAAATTTCAAAACAACTTAAAAGGCACATGCAAGGTGTTGAGGTAAAAATAGTGGTGTTTGGTTTGTTGATCATCTTGAATCTTTTTTTTGGAGGAATGGTTGATAGGTGAAAAACTCACTTTCTAGTCTTTCTAATCTTTCTTTCTCTTTTTCTAAGTGATTACTAAATGTAAAACTCTTGTTTGTAAAAAGGTAGAACTAACAACAATAACAAACCAAATAACTTTTGTGGAGAATTTTGATGAAAAGAACTTTGAAGAAAAGAACTTGTAGAGAATGAAGGACATGAAGTAAATAAACAAATAAGGACTTAGATTGAAATACTTGTAGTGAAAGAAACTTGATTAAACTTGAAATAAGAACTTGAAGACAACAATGGAAATTGAATTAAGCAAATAAAAGAAAATAAAAATACTTTTAATTAAATGACTTAAATGTAAATTTAGGTTACACTACTCCTAGCAAACCAAATAGTTTGGACCCTAAAACATTGGACGGTTAATTCTCTACATCTCTTTGGTTTATATAGGACACTAATTACATATTTGCCCCCTCTTTCTAGAAACAACCTTTTAGCTTTGTGGGCTTTTAACCTAAGCCCATACAATTGAATTCTTGATTTTGGCTTTAAGTCCCCGAGTCCATAGCTTTTAGCTTTGAGTCCTTGAGTGTTAACTGGACAGTTGACTTTGACTTTATGACACTTTTGCTCCTAAGCTGGAAATCTTCCCAAGTAGTGTCAATAGCAATCTTTTTTGCGCTAAAATGCATGTATTAGGAATAATTGTCCTAAATGGCCTGAATCCTACAAACGGTAGCAAAAGCTATAAGTTGTCTGCTTATTAAGCATAAGAAGGGCATATTTGAAGCATTGCAAAGGTAATAAAACGCACATTTGGAGACTAATCAACTACCCCTAAACAGTATTTTTCTTGTCCTCAAGCAAAAGATGAGAGAGAAAAAACTAAGATCACAAATGTGTGATTTATTATACTAGTCTCGTTTTGCGGAGTGCGATTGCATTGACCATATGCAACAAGGCCTTAAACCACTAGGAATTCCCTAATGGACGAGCTTAATCCTCGTGAGAGTTTTCTAGAGATGGTACTCACAAACTTCCTCTATCTAGTACAAAGGGTCTTGTTTCTTTGTTTATTCTCAGAGGTATATACCTCTCATTAGCAGGGGAATAAGGAAAAGCTCTTTTGAACTCAGAATAATATATACACAGTAATTTAATCATCTAAAGATAAACGTGCAAAACATGAGCGGTGAAATGCAAAAGCATATTTATTTTCGATACTTTTGGAGAGTGTCCTTAAGTTGGGTTCTCACAGGGGTGTGTTGCAATCACAACTCTCTGATAGATTCACTCAAGTTTCATTTTCTCAAGTGTAGAGGGCACTTATATTCCTCACAAACTCGAGTGACATCCAAGAAAACTGGGTCGATTGATCACAATATCCACTTACTATCACACCATCATATTCTAGTCAAGCTAGAAGTCTTTTATTAGGAGTTATGAGGCTAAGGTAGTGGTTTCGAAATAAAGGGAAGGGAAAACAAACTATGATAAGTTGAGAAATTGGGTCTTCAAGATATTTGTAACTAGAGAAGAACCTCGTTTTGTTCTTTGCTTATGAATTTGTGATTCATTTTTTAGCCCTTTGGCTTTGTGACTCCATATGATTTTGAATTTTGGGAGTTCTAACTTTGCTTTTGTTTCTTTTGAATTCGACTCCTTTTGATTTTGAACTTTTGGGAGATTTTGATTTTTGAATCTTTTCCTTCTTTTCTTTTTGAAGCTTCTAACTATTATGTTTTTGTACAAGGCCTTCTCTTCTCTTTTTACTGTTCATCCAATTCTCAACTCGTCAGCTGGGTATGCTTTTTATTGTGTGTAGTAATGCTTCATAGATTGATGGTGAAGAAATAAAAAAGCTTTTAGAATTTGATGAAGGCTCAAAGGGGGTAACTAGAGAAAAACTATCTTTTTGGGTTTTTAACGTTTATTTGGCTATATCGATCCAAAAAGGGCCTAATTTATCTCCTAGGATATGGCGTGGTGATCAAGCAAGTGGATGTGTTATCTCTCTATCCGGACATCCTTTTGTCATCACTCAATAATAATTCAGATGAGGCTTTGGCTAGATTCTCAGAAGATATGGAACTTAACTGTTTTAACCTTGGTCTCAGAAACTTACTGCTATATACAATCAAATGCTGATGCATGCCAGAAACTTACTGCTATATACAATCAAATGTTGATGCATGTCATTCATAAAAAGATGCAGAAACTATTGTATGTATATTAGTCTGAGTTCGAAGAACAAATCTTTACTCTATTGCTATAATGAGACTTCTAAACCATTTATTCATCATAGAAAAAAGAAAACAAGACTTTTTGTACTAAATAGAAAAAAAAAATGGTCTTTTCGAAAAATTTTAAGAAAGAAAGAAATATAAAAATATACTAAATCTATCTAATATAAGAATACTATATAATAAATGCATAGTTTTTGCAGAACGTTACTATACCACCCCCAAACAAAAATATGTTTTGTCTTCAAAGTATGAAGAAAAGGAAAGAGATTACCATAGGAACATGAGCAAAAATGGCAGTAACCTATACTCTGTTCTTTGTGATGGAAATATACCACCCCCAAATAAATTTGGAGCGTGGGTTGCTAGATATAGAACACGAAATATATGGTTTATCTAAATAGTAAGCTACGTAATTATTCTACCATGAAATTTTTGGGGTTATTTTTATTTTTATTTTTTTTAAGAGGTTGTTTTTCTCAATCTAAATGTATCTCTAAATTTTTTTTTTTTTTTTTCACTTCAAATTTTGCGTATTGAACACACACGACATATGGATACCTCATTTTCTTCTTTAAAGTTTCTTTATACACTCCAAGAACAACACCAAAACCATGACAAAAAAAATGTACAATCGAGCCATAATTTTGCTATCTCACGGCAAATATTTTCATATGCTATAAGAAAATTTTGTGATCAAATTAATGAAGAAGAGTTTTGATAATTAATACAAGCAAAGACTCCATTTTAGTAAACAAAATCATCTCATAGCAACTAACTTTTTTTATGGTGGCTATTAAAAAAAAAAATTAAAAAGGGCCCATAGCAACCACCTTCTATGGGATATGGGATCTCGCGGCAACCCGATGCCGTGGATTGTGCGATCCCACGCAGCTGCTTGCCGTTAGTGTTTTTAGTGTATTTAATGGAGGGGTGCTAGTATCTTTGAATTGGTGAAAGGGGTGCTAGCCCCATTTATGGGGGTGTCAATACAGTGGCCCAAAATCAAGGCGCGGCACGGGTGAATGAGGCGCTGATGCGTGTCACACGTGGGCGCGGGTAAGCGATATGCAAGAGCGTGTCTTACGCGGGTGCGTGTCTGACATGTGCGGATGCGTATCGCGCGTGGGCGTGTGGGTGAGAGGCGTGGCGTGGGTGAATTTTCTTTGTTTGCGCTTGTTTTTCTCCAGCAGTCTCCGGTGCTTCGTCTCGTGCTATTCTTGGGCTCTGTTTGCTCAGAAGTGTACTGAAAACAGGCGAAAAAGAAACATCAGTAGCGAAATAAATTAAAAAACTAAAAACTAATTTGAAATTAAGATTGAGAAGAGAGTTCAAAGTTGGTTTTTCTTCTCCATCTTCCTCTTTCCATTTGGATCCATGACGGCGGCGCCATTTGTTGAGGTAGAAATAGTGGTGTTGGGTTTGTTGTTCATCTTGAATCTTTTGGTTGGAGGAATGGTTGATATGTGAAAAACTCACTTTCTAGTCTTTTTAATCTTTCTTTCTCTTTTTCTAAGTGATTACTAAATGTAAAACTCTTGTTTGTAAAAAGGTAGAACTAACAACAATAACAAACCAAATAACTTTTGTAGAGAATTTTGATGAAAATAACTTTGAAGAAAAGAACTTGTAGACAATGAAGGACATGAAGTAAAGAAGCAAATAAGGAATTAGATTGAAATACTTGTAGTGAAAGAAACTTGATTGAACTTGAAATAAGAACTTGAAGACAACAATGGAAATTGAATTAATCAAATAAAAGAAAATAAAAAGACTTTTAATTAAATGACTTAAATGTAAATTTAGGTTACACTACTCCTAACAAACCATATGGTTTGGACCCTAAAAGTTTTGATGGTTAATTCTCTACATCTCTTTGGTTTATATAGGACACTAATTATATATTTGCCCCCTCCTTCTAGAAACAACCTTTTAGCTTTGTGGGCTTTTGACCTAAGCCCATACAATTGAATTCTTGATTTTGGCTTTAAGTCCATGAGTCCATAGCTTTTAGCTTTGAGTCCTTGAGTGTTGACTTGACAGTTGACTTTGACTTTCCAGCACTTTTGCTCCTAAGCTGGAATCTTCCCAAGCATCGTCAATAGTAATCATTTCTGTGCTAAAATGCACATATTAGGAATGTACGTCCTAAATGGCATGAATCCTACAAACGGTAGCAAAAGCCATAAATTGTCTATTTATTAAGCATAAGAAGAGCATATTTGAAGCATTGTAAAGCTAATAAAATGCACATTTGGGGACTGATCACAAGACAAGTGCCACGAAATCCTTTTTAAGCCACGCAACCACTTGACCGTCCCTCATCTTTGCAATTTTTCCAAACCCTAGCCGCACTAACCAGGCGGGCACCCGCCCCCTACCATAACACGACCACCCGCATACCTATACACACCACCACTCCAAAATTTTATAGTAAGCTCCATTTGCAACCCCCATTCCAACTAAAAACCCCGATTTCATCAACTTCTACTTTAAATGGCTCGAGTTCTAAAACTCATGCCGGAGCAAAATTTTGAAACCCTCTTCAATTTCGATCTATTTGAAGTGCACTTCAAGGCTGAGATTAGAAAAAGAGGATGGGAGTCTTTGGTTTTGTTTGAATGTGTGAGTTATTCTCCCTCTCTCACTCTTTCATTTTATAACCACATGTAACGAGGGGAGGATGACCGCGACATGGTTGTCAGGTATGGCCACACGTTTGAGGTCACTAAGGAAGTGGTGAGTGAGCCTCTAGGGATTCCTCTGAAGGTATATACTCATACGGAACAGTCCCCAGACAACAACACCATCGATGTGATGATGGCAGAAATGCTTTTCGAGAGTAGGAAAAACCCCATGTCATACTACGCGTTTCAAAGTTTGTTACGAAGGAATCAATTGGTAGTATCTCAATGGACAACCTTCAACTTGATAGGCTCATTCAAGCCTTCTGAAGAACATCTTCTGCATATCCTATGGATTCTTTAGGAGCAAAAGAACAGCTTCTGCATCGCCACCTTTGTTTGGGAGCAACTCTGCAAACCCAGAAGGTCCACCAACCCTCTACTAGTGTTGGTCACTAGGATCATGCAATACTGGTGGTTCAATGCTACAGACACTCTAGTGGAGGAAATAGATGCTACTATAGGTCCTATCTATACCCAATGAGTCCAAAAACTCTGGCATCCACCTGCCACCAGAGCCGCAGAGCAAGCACGCCCTACCGAACCAGTAGACTACTTCGCTGAAGGTGCCACTCGACAGTTCACTCAGCCCATGGATGGAATTCATTTCCTCCATGAGGGCCAGAGGATTCTGCACCAGCACGTCCACCACCTCAGGCAACGTAAGCAAGTTATTAAAGCGTCTTAGCAAAACCTCAGAGAGGAGCAACAGTCTTTCCAGCAGGAGCAACAACGTTTTCAGCACAGTGTCATGAGAACACTGCAGAGCATTAGAGATGCACTCCCGCGTAGCGATGGACACCCTAGGACCCGACGTCAACAAGGAGAAGGATCTTCTGACGTTGTGCCGAGTCACTCACAAATTCTGGCTAGACAGCTCCCTGGTGTCCGTATAGATAGTTTATGTTTTATTTTCAGTTGTTTTCTTTTCGCACTTATGTATAATTATAACTAGTAGTGTAATTTTAATATTATCTGCTTGTTTTATTTGTTTCTCTTGTGGAATTGGGCATATGAGTATAAGGTAATACAAATACATCATGCCAAAATTTTCCATTTTTCTTTTCTGCATTACATATGTTTTCAAAAATACAGAAACCCAAAAAATTCATAGTAGAATAATTATCCCTAGTACAATAAACCATGTATTTCGCGTTCTATATCAAACAACCCATGCCCCAAACTTATTTGGGGGTGGCATATTTTCATCATGAAGAACATAATATAGGTGTATCACCATTTTTGCTCATGTTTCTATGGTAATCTCTTTCCTTATCTTTTCATACTTTGATGACAAAGCATATTTCTATTTGGGGGTGGTATATTAGCATTTTGCAAAAACTAGGCATCTCTTATGTTAGATATAGTAGTATATTTCTTCCTTTCTTAAAAAAAATTCAAAAAAAGACCAAAAATATTTTTTTGTTTAGTAATAAAAGTCTTGTTTCCTTTTTCCAGGATGAATAAAAAATTTAGAAGTCTCATTATAGCAATAGAGTAAGGATTCATTCTTCAAACTTAGACTAATATATGTACAATAGTTTCTGCATCTTTTCATGAATGGCATGCATAAGCATTTGATTGTTTATAGCAGTGAGTTTCCAAGACCAAGGTTAGAACAATTAAGTTTCATATCCTGTGAGAATCTAGCCAAAAGCCTCATCTGAATGATTATTGAGTGATGACATAAAAGGATGTCCGAATAGAAAGACCACACGTCTACTTGCTTGATCACCACGCTATATCCTAGGAGAGAATGTATGCCCTTTTTGGATCGATATAGCCAAATAAACGTTAAAAACCCAAAAAGATAGTTTTTCCTCTAGTTACCCCTCTTGAGCCTTCACCAATTTCTAAAAAACTTTTTATTCTTCACGATAAATCCCTAACCCGTTACAACACACAATAAAAAGCTTATCCAACTAACGAGTTGAGAATTGGATGGATATTAGAAAAAGAGAATAGAAGACCTTGTACAAAAATAGATCAGTTAGTTGCTTCGAAAAGAAAAGAAATAGAATAACAGAAAGACCCATCAAAAACCAATACTCCAAAAAAATCAAAGGAGTCAAAAATCGAATCTCCCAAAAATACAAAATCAAAAGAAACAAAAGCAAAGTTAGACCTCCCAAAATTTCAAAATCATATGGAGTCATAAAGCCAAAGGGCTAAAGAATGAATCACAATTCGAAAGCAAAGAACAAAACGAGGTTCTTCTCTAGTTACAAGTATCTTGAAGACCAAATTTCTAAACTTATCAAATTTTTGTTTTTCCCTTCCTTTTTCCTTCTAAACCATCACTGATAAGCACCCAAAAGTGTATTATGAAACCTCATTGAGACATATAAATTTGGTTAATTATGTGTTTAATAATCATGAAATAAATATGTTTTCATACTTTTGCAGGTATTCGCAGTAAACATGGAAATATTATTTAAACCTGTGGTAAAGCACGAGGAACGACATATATATGAATTCTTCCAAATCCGCACAGAAGCATCAAACTTCCGAAGCTCCTACTTCTTGAACCAGGACTCCGAATGCAACAAGTGAGCTGCTCAGACAATCAGGGCGATGAACTCTATGCATAGGCGGGAAGTTGTAAAATTGCCCAAAGACCAGACCGCCACTGAGCTGCACATAGGACCCACTATGCGGGCTCGCAAGATTGGATGAGTCATCAATCATGGAGCATGTCAAGACAAAAATGACAAATTATTGGTGCAAAGTTGACACCTTGCATTCAATTAATTAGATTAGGTGTTAATAGTGAAAAAAAGGCAAGGTGTCACTTTGTTTTAATGTGGTGGATAAAAATGAAGTAAATGTGGTTTGATGTTTCACATGGGAGGAAATGAGATTTATCTCAAATGGAGAAGAAAACAAAACAAGGGGGGACACTCCATTTACTCCCTTGACTTCTTTTCCTTACCTTGTATTATTTTAGTTCCTTAGTCATTTTTATTATTTAGTTTTAGTTTTGTAAGAAAAGCTTATAATAGTTTTAATGGAGGAAACTTTGGTTTTCTTCTAGTTGAAAATAAATTAAAAGCAAGTGAGTTAGATAATTAGTCTTCTTTTTCCTTTTTCTCTCTCTCTTTTTGTACTTTCTAACTTGTAATCCTTCATCCCAAGGATCATGAGCTAACTTCCCCTTGGAGAGTTAATCAAACTCATGTGAGGGAAAAATCTTTGTTGTTGGTTTGGTGGGTTATTTAGGAAGAACAACTAGACCTACACCCTATCCTAAAATGATAGTTGGTGTAGTGTCTAGTTAGGGATCAAAGTGATGAGCTTAGAGATAAGTCATTGCTTTGGTTCCACTTGCTAGCATGTATGAGCTTAGAGATGAGCCATACATGTTAGAGATCAAGTTTTCTTCTATTAGACTTGTCTATGAGTTCTAGGAAGAATAAAATAAACTTATTAAAATCAACAACAAAAGTTAACTTCACATGAGGAGGATTAACTCTCCATATTTTCTTTTAGTAAATCGTATTGTGTTTTAGTTGCATTCGCTTGAAACTTAATTTTTTTTTTTTTATGTTTGTGTAAAAAAGAAACCTAGTATTAGTATTTAAACTTACTCACTAGTTCCCTAAGAGTAAAAACCAAGTTGTAGTTGTCCTAGACTTTAGGTTAGATCGAATCTTTACTCCAACTATATGAACACGAATTTTTGTGAGTAAGGAAACTTTGAATTTGCACTTTTGTCAAATTAGAGAGACAATCTCTAACGTAGTAAAAAGTGGATATCAATCACCCTAGCCCCGTAACTCCTAATAAAAGATCTCTAGCTCAATTTGGAATATGATGGTATGATAGTAAGTGGCAAGTGTGATCAATCGACCCCGATTTCCTTTCGACATTGAAGAGGTAGAAATAGAGGTGTGGGTTTTGTTGTTCATCTTAGATCCTTTTGTTTGGAGGAATGGTTTGATGGTTGGAAAATTCTCTCTCTAAACTCTTCTAAACTTTCTTACTCTTTTTCCTACTATTTAAATGGTGGAAAACACTCTCTACTTTGAATAACATGAAGGACATGAAGTAAATAAAGCAAATAAGGAAGAAAACACTTTGTAGATTAAGTAGCTTAAAACAAACAACTTTTAATGGAAAGGGTTTTGATTGGATGATGGGATGAAGAGATTAACTTGAAGAATATGAAGAACATGAAGTAGAGGAAGCAAATAAGGACTTAGATTGAAATACTTGTAGTGAAAGAGAACTTGATTAAAACTTTGATTGAAGAACTTGAAGACAACAATGGAAAATACAATAAAGCAAATAAAATTAAATTAAAATGGCTTAAATGTAAATTAGGTTACTCTACTCCTAACAAACCAAATGGTTTGGACCCTAAAACATTGGATGGTTAATTCTCTACATCTCTTTGGTTTATATAGGACACCAATTACATCTATGCCCTTCCTTCTAGATACAACCTTGTGGGCTTTTGACCTAAGCCCATACAATAGAATTCTTGAATTTGGCTTTAAGTCCCTGAGTCCATAGCTTTCAACTTTGAGTCCTTGAGTCTTTGACAGTTGACTTTGACTTTTGGCTCTAACTTTCTAGCACTTTTGCTCCTAAGCTGGAATCTTCCCAAGCAGCGTAAATAGCAATCCTTTTTATGCTAAAATGCACGAATTAGGAATATACGTCTTAAATGGCATGTATCCTACAAACGGTAGCAAAAGCTATAAGTTTTTTTTTTCAAAAGTTTAGAGGTTATGGCAGACCTCAACCTATATTAGTAGAAATTCTCAAGTACATAGTTCCTTTTCTATCCTCTTCGACAATGTTATGTAATTTAAAATCAAGAGGAGGATAAAAGGAAATGTCAAGATCAACTCGAGATCTGTACATCTTTGAAAGGTAATCAGCTGCCTGATTACCCTCCCTATATACATGCTTAAAACAACATTTGAGAAAGTGTTTTCTATGTGATTCAATTTGGGCCACTATATTGGAACATTACCATGGGCTTTGACCTGGGCCCCTAATGATGCTTATCGCTTTTGAAGAGTCTGAGTTGATTTCGAGCTTAGATACTCCTATCTCCTTCGCGAACTGAAGTCCCTTGGCTATAACAAGGAGTTCCTGGTAAAGTACCGAAGGTTTATGCGAACTTCCTGCATACGCTAGACTTATATTCCCCAGAGAATCCCTAATGATCCCGCCAAATCTATTTCCATTTTCTTGAACTAATCCATCTGTATTTAACATGAAAGAGTCCTCCACTGCTGGTGCCCATTTTATCCAGTTGGGAGCTGAGTCTTTGAAGCTTAGCTTAAGTCCCAATCTCCCTGCCAATATTCTCAGAGATGCCGATTCATTTACATCTAATAGATTCCTTTGAAAGTATAGATGCATATTAGACATAATCTTGTTACTTAACTGCTGCGCTGGGACCTTTTGATTCTTTTTCTTCCTTCTGTTTCTCTCACACCAAATTTTATGTAAAGTAGCACCAATGCATGCCTTATAGATATCAACACTAGATGAGTTGATTCTACAAAGTCAAAAGATCTTATACCATTCTTTAGTAGAGCCCATTACATTCCCACCTATCCCAAGTCTGCTTTTAACTTGTTCCCAGACTTTCTTTGAATATTGGCAATCAAAGAATAAGTGATTCGAGTGTTCTATCGAAGCATTACAGAGACTGCATTCAAAGTGTTGCAAAACTTTCTTTTGGATCAACCTGTCTTGTGTAGGAAGGCAGTTTGAGAGTAACTGCCATAAAGTGAAAGAATGCTTAGGTACAGAGAGCTTCCCCCACACCACTCTATACCATTTCACCTTAGATCGCACTTTCCTTAGCACTACATACGTAGATTTCACTGTAAATTCACCTGTGGTACTAGGAGCCCATACCACTTCATCCTTCTCTAAGTATCTATTTACTTCAATCCCCATAATAGAATTCTTGATGTGACCATTTAGAAAAGAAGTGATAGGTGAAGTCCATTCTCCTTGTTCCAATACATCACTGACTTTTGCTTCCTCATTGAGATTGATAAGGTTCCTTGCTTCCGGTATCTCCCACAGAGGTTGACAATCTCCTTTTTGTGTATATCAGATGGTATATGGTATATGGAATGTGTAGATGGATGATGGTCGTTGAATAAAACAGAAGCGCATCAAAACCTAATTATCCCTCAATGAGTAAAGGATGAGTAGGATATCGTTCCACTTTTAAGTGTATGTTATATGAAGGACAGGACTGGAAAGTGGGTTTGAGGGATTAAAAACTATGATTATAGATATTGTAAATTCTAATGCTAAACTAAACTAACTAAACTATTGAGAATTTATAAGAGAGGGAATTCAAGAGATTAGAATCCACCGATACCTTTGATCTGTGACCTTCTGCTTCATGGTTGTTCTCACAAGTACACTACAATTAGGCAATCGAACGAGTACTGATGCCTTCTTGGACGAAACATCGTTAACGAATAACTCTACTTAAGATTGTTCCTATGTTTATGCTATTAATATCTTCTTTCCTTTTATGTAAGCTCGGGCAGCCATTCAATGTATTACCGAGAGCAACATCATGGAGTACTTTCTAATAGGGCGGCCATTCAATGAATCACCATTTAAGGCAAACACAAAGAATACTTCCTCTATGCAACCACTCCCTGAGCTACCCCGTTCTAGGGAAACACAAAGAATACTTCCCTAACTCTAAAGAACTACACTACTAGAAGAAAAGTAAAGAACACTAGCATGATATTAATATTGCAAAATATAAACCCTATTCTATACTTCCATCCCCTAGTGTGGGAAATGGAACTAATAACTAAAAACATAAAGAACTAACCTGATTGGAGAACATCATGAACCAGAAGAATCATCAAACCCTAAGCACCGGCTTCATCTCCTCTTTTGAAGGAGAATATTAGCTTTCCATGAAGAAGAAAGAACACGAAGAACGAGAAGAAGAAGAGTTAAAGAACATAAGACTAGAAAGACTAATTTATTAAGACTCGACTAGTTAAAACTAAATCTTTTATTATTAATCTCTCTCTGCCTCAAGTTCTGGAGATAAGAATATAAGTGAATTGGCGAGTTTCATGAGGCACTTAGGTCCTCTATTTATAGGGGTTACAATGAGTTCTAGAAACATCCCAAACCGTGGTTTGTTTCCTAATACAAATCAACTTCTTTCAGAGTCCAACTTCGTTTATGAAACTGTGAAAGAAGTCCCTACAGTGTCAGTTCTCGCGTATGGATGCATGATCCTCACATCTCATACGCGAGCGTCACGTCTAGAGAGTCTATTTTCCCTCTTTTGCTCTATCCTTCTTTCCTCTTTTACAGGCTTTGGTCCAAGCAACGAATCCTTTTGCCTTGGGCTTCCAAATAGGCTTTAAAATAGGTCAAAGTCGTATCTTTAATAGCTTCAATGCCTTGGCCTTCTCCATGATTGTCCACGGGCTTCCCATGTGATCATTAATGCTCCGAATTGCTCCGTTTTACCTCTTTTTCTCTAATATTCTACAAAACTCTCTTTTTCACCTGTAGATTCATAAAACACAACTTACAAGCACTATTAGTCCACTAAGATGGCTAAACAAGAGGTATAATCGATGGTTAAAATGTACTTTTTGAGCACTTATTAGAGGTTTGCTTGTGCACCATAAGTCATGCCAGAACCAAGTATTCATGTCGTCTGCAATAATATACTTAATATGATTTCTGGCTATATCTCTATGCTGTAGTATTCCTCTCTAAACCCAAGAGCATCTAGAAGGAATTTTTATAGTCCAGAAATATTACTTTTTGATCTACTGACTCCATGTCCAGTTAGCCCACAAGGAATCCTCTTTCACTGCAATTCGATAAATTAATCCACAATATGCAGCCCTATTCCATGTTCTTGCATCCGTCATGCCCAAACCACCCTGCTCCTTTGAGTATCTAAGAGCCTCATGACTTGTGTGATGCATCTTGTTTGTCATGCTAAGTCCAGACCAAAGAGAGTTATAAGTTGTCTGTTCATTAAGCATAAGAAGGGCATATTTGAAGCATTGTAAAGATAATAAAACTCATATTTGGGGACTAATTAGATGCCATTCGTGTATGTAAGGAATATAAATGCCCACTACATTTGAGAGAATGAAACTTGAGTGAATCTATCAGAGAGTTTATGTTTTAACACATCCCTGTGAGAACCTACCTTAAGGACGCTCTCCATATGTTTCAGAAATGACTCTGCTTTTGCTTTTCATTGCTCATGTTTGTGCATTTATCTTGAGATGATTAAATTACTATACATATGTTATTCTAAGTTCAAAGGAGTTTGTCCTTATTCCCTACTAATGAGATGTATAGACTTCTGAGAATAAATAAGGAAACAAGACCCTTTGTACTAGATAGAAGAAGTTTGTGAGTACCTTCCCTGGAAAACTCTCACGAGGCTTAAAGCTCGTCCACTAGGGAATACCTAGTGGTTTAAGGCCTTGTTATATATGGTCAATGCAATCGTACTCCGCAAAACGAGATTAGTATAATAAATAATAAATGACTCATTTGTGATTTTAGTTTTTTTTCTCCCATCTTTGTTTGAGGACAAGCGAAATGCTATTTGGGGGTGGTGCTCAACTCCTAAATGTGCATTTTATTACCGTTATATTACAGCATTACAACCCTTCTTACGCATAATGAAAAAGATAACTCACAGCTTTTATTACCTTTTTTATATTACAGAACATTTCAGACCACTTATCATAAAAGCTGCATCTTAGCACCAAAAAGAGCCTTAATTACGTTTATTATGAAAGACTTGAAGCTGCTACAAAAAAGTATTGAAAAAGTCAAAGTCAAAGGTCAAAGGTCAAGGAATCAAAACCAGATAACTGAAGGTCACGTCCTTATCTCAGAAAACCAGAGATGGATGGCCTTGATACAAAAGAAGACTTGCTCAAAACCTAGCTTGATCAAGAAGATATACAAAAGCAAAAGAAAAAGCAAAAAGCAAAAGCATAAAGCAACCATGGTGAGGTGTCTTGATTGTAGAGGGAGAGGGCAAATCAGACTTTTGTAAGAGTAGGGGCATAAGAACCAAAAAGTAGGAGGAGAGAATACAGCTAGACTTATTCTAGTGTCATGTAGGAGTAGCATAGGATTTATTTTCAAGTTATTTACATTCATGTTTGTTTTACTTTTTGTTTTTCAATTCAATCCTTTTATCTTTCAAGTTTATGTTTCTATCATTCAATCAACAAGTTCATTTCAAGTTTTCTTTCATCAATTAATTAGTTTCCTTTGAGTTTTCTTTCAATACAAGTTTTGTCAACAAAAACAAGTTCTAAAAGCTAAGAGTACTACTTTTTCTCCTTCACAACTCCAATTCAATCCAAGTTCTAAACAATTTATGGTGAACCTCAATCAAATAATATTTGAATTCTACTTACTTACCACTATACAAAGTTCAACGACGAGTCACGTAATGATTCTGACTTGGCACATCCCTAGTGTCCGTATAGATTGTTTTATGTTTATTGTTTGCACTTATTATTTGTAATAATTGTTAGTATTATGTTAGTAGTATGAATGCATGTTTAGAATTTTCTTATGTGGAATTTGGTATATGAGTAGAAGGTAATACAAATACATCATGCCAAATTTGAATTTTTGCATTATAGATGTTTTTCAAAAATAAATACAAAAACCCAAAAATTTCATGGTAGAATAATTACATAACTTACTATTTAGACAAACCATGTATTTCTTGTTCTACATCCAGCAACCTACGCTCCAAAATTGTTTGGGGGTGGAATATTTTCATTACGAAGAACAGAATCCAGGTGTACTGCCGTTTTTTCTCATATTCCAATGGTAATCTCTTTCCTTATCTCTTCATACGTTGAGGACAAAGCATATATTTTTGTTTGGGGGTGGGTAACATTCTGCAAAAATTAGGCTTTCTTATATTAGATATATTAGTATATTTCTTTCGCATTCCTTATATTAGAAATATTAGTACATTTCTTTTTTTCTTAAAATATTTTCGAAAAGACCAAAAATAGTTTTTCTGTTTAGTACTAAAAATCTTGTTTCCTTTTTCTATAATGAAATACATGGCCTAGAAGTCTCATTATAGCAATAGAGTAACGATCCGTTCTTCGAACTTAGACTAATATACGTACAATGGTTTCTGCATCTTTTCATGAATGGCATGTATAAGCATTTGATTGTTTATAGCAATGAGTTTCCAAGACCAAGGTTAGAACAATTAAGTTCCATATCCTGTGAGAATCTAGCCAAAAGTCTCATCTGAATGATTATTGAGTGATGACACAAAGGATGTCCGAATAGAAAGACCACACGTCCACTTGCTTGATCACCACGTCATATCTTAGGAGAGAATTTAGGCTCTTTTTGTATCGATATAGCTAAATAAACGTTAAAAACCCAAAAATATATTTTTCCTCTAGTTTCCCCTTTTTGAGCCTTTAAAACTTCCATAAACATTTTTATTCTTCGCCATCAAATCCTTAACCGGTTGCTACACACAATAAAAAGCTTACCTAGCTTACGAGTTGAGAATTGGATGAACGGTAAAAAGAAAAGAGAATACATCATACAAAAATAGAAAAGTTAGTTGCTTCGGAAAAAAAAATCATATCAAAAATCGAAACTCCCAAAAGTTCAAAATCAAATGGAGTTGATTTCAAAAGAAACAAAAGCAAAGTTAGAACTCCCAAAAATCAAAATCATATGGAGTCACAAAGCCAAAGGGCTAAAGAACAAATCACAATTCAGAAGCAAATAACAAAACGAGGTTCTTCTCTAGTTACAAATATCCTGAAGACCCGATTTCTTAGCTTATCAGAGTTTGTTTACCCTTCCTTTTTATTTCTAAACCACCACCTTAGCTCCGTAACTCCTAATAAAAGACCTCTAGCTCGACCCCAATTTTCTTTGGACGTCATTCATGTATGTGAGGAATATATGTGTTCTTTGCATTTGAGAGAAAGAAACTTGAGTGAATCTATCAGAGAGTTGTGTTAAACACACCCTTGCTAGAACCCACCTTAAGAACGCTCTCCAAAAGTTTCAGAATCAAATCTGCTTTTGCATTTCATTACTCATGTTTGCACATTTATATGTAGATAATTTAGTTACTACACATATGTTATCCTAAGTTCAAAGGAGTTTTGTAACGCCCGTATTTTTAAATACATATTTTTCTAATTATTTATTAATTAATTTAATTAATTATTTTCAAAATTCGTCGGATTGGACTCGGGATACGTGGGCCTGGTTTTTGGGCCCGAGTCGGTGTTGGGCTTGGGTTTCGGACCCAAGTATATAAACACTTTTTTCTAGAAAATAGGGTTCCTGGATAATAAAATAATGAAAATGGAGGCAGAGAGAAGCTGGTTTGCTGGAGCGTTGGAGCGCGACGAATCGGACTAGGAGGATTCGTCGAACTGTTCATACAGGTGAGTAGCTATTTGGCTATTTCACCGGATTTGTAGTTTACATACATCGGCGTATACTGTTTTGTTTTCTATACTGTTTATTATCCTGTTGTATTGGAATTCGTGCTATTTGAGTTATTAAATTTTATTAAATTTCGGATTTTGTATTAAACTGTCGAAATCTGGTCGATTTGGGAAAACTGTTCGAACTCTGTCAAGGTGTTAATGGCGGCGCTGGAGAACTCGCCCGTAAATTTTTGTGTGGACTGTCATTGAGGGTTGTTGGTTGATTGAATGAAGTTAGGTGGCTGTGGTGGAGTGTTGGACTGATGAGGGTCGGGTAAGGGGCTGCCAAAGCTTGGTTGGAGGCGCTAATGGCGGTGGCCGAACCAGTGTTGGGCTGAATTTAGGTCGTTTCTTTTGGTTGAGTGATGATGGGTTGATGTTTGGTTGAAGTGGGATAGTGTAGGGTGTGTGGGGCTGTCGATTAGAGCTTGGTGGAAGCTCTGTTAATGGCGGCAGTAAACTCTCAGATCTAGTTTTGGGTTGAGATGTGAAGTTAAGAATTAGAGTTTTCGGTTTTGTTAAAGTTATAGGGGTTTGTGCAAGGGTTAAAACCGCTAGGTTGGATTGGGTGGCCGATTGGAATCTGGTGGTGGTCGGACTTTGGGTGGCTGTTGGTGGAGGGGATGATGAACACTAATTTCAATTTCGGTTTGGGCCTTGGGCCAAAACCTTAAGTTTTTGTTTTGGGCCGGTTTAGTTTTGGTTGGGCCGACCTTTGTTTTGTTTTAGATTGTTGGGCCGAAATTTCAAGGTTTGGTTTAGGCCAAATTCTATTAGTGGCTTGGCCGAAATTTCGATGGTGGTTGGCCGAAATTTCAGTTTAATTTTCGGACCACATTAGTTATGTTGGGCCAGTTCTCTTTGTTTTGTGGACCAGTTTATATTAAAGTTTTTGGGCCGAATCCATTTAACTGTTTTGGGCCAGTTCAGTATAAGTTTTGGGCCCGTTTCTAATATTGCATGGACCAGTCCATTAGACTTAAAATAGATCTAATTGGGTCTTTAAACGTTTAGACTTTCGGGTTCTAAGGTTTGGGCTTGGCCAGTTGGGTCCGAACCATTACCCTTGGTCATGAGCCCATGAGCCATGCACATGGACCTTAGCCATGAACCATGGCTATGACCATGAACCTGTCGAACATGGAAACGATAGTTTGACTTTGACCGTTGACCGTTGACGTTGACCATGACATGTTGACTTTGACCTTTGACCATGGCATGTTGACTTTGACTTTGACCATGACATGTTGAGTTTTACCTTTGACCGTTGACCGTTGACTTTAATCATGACATGTTGACTTTGACCTTTGACCGTTGACCGTTGACTTTGACTGTTGACCGTTTACTTTGACTGTTGACTGTGAATGTTGACTTTTCCAGTTTTTCATATGTTTGTTTATATGGACAAATATAGTAATAAAATATTGTTGATATTATATAACTTGGATGGTCATTATCTAATTTAGATTTGACGTGAGTAGTGTGTAAAGCATATATATATATTGGGCTTTGATTGTGGACTGTGGACTATTTATTTGTGCTACGTTTTCACATATAGTAATAAAATGCTGTGGAAGCTTGTATAATTTGGTGGTCATTATCTAAGAAAGATTTGACCTTGATGTTGTGTATTTTTGACACGTGACGATATTGAGATATTATGAGATATTATATTCCTAATACGTTATAATAAAAATGTATGTGATACGTTGAAACATTGTGACATGAGATAATATGCTGGGATATTTATATTAATGCAATATCTTGGAGAAATGTATATACACTCCATTATTATATATGTGAGATGCTACTATGAGGTAGCATAGTATTGAATATTTATTGCCCCGGAGTGTGGTGTAGTGCAATAATATATTGGCACGTGAAAGAACGAAAGTGACTATGAGATATAATTGAGATGTTTCTAGATATTATGGCTTAGTGCAATAAGGTAATTGACCTGCACGTGATATAGTAGAAATGTTTATGAGTCATTAATGTATGACACTGAATAAATTACATAACGAAAATCCTAGAGAACCGACTACCACAACTCATGTGATTGGCCCTTCCCGGCGTTTGATTAATCTGAATGGGCCGGCGACCCTTCCGGGCGTTCAGTTAAAATTTGAATGGCCTTCGGCGGCCCTCCCGGCGAACCGAATAGTGGTTTGATTATTCCGTTCGCAAAATAGAACGATGATCGCAATATTTTATGCGAATAGTGGCGGTGCTTACATAGATTTGGCTTCCATGTGAGGATTTACGGTGTCGCGGCATCATTTCGTGGTGGTTACGCATACGAGTGGCTCATTATGTAAGGGAGGCATGTGGATGTACATGTTCGGTTGGGTTCGCGATTGTGGTAGCCAGGAAACTAGGTAAGACATAGATCTGACGTGATTTTAGGGACACACAAAGAAAGCCTGAAATAATCTAATTATGGTAATATGTTTGGTTGGTTATTTGTTTAGTTAGAACCTAAGGCGCCTCGATGGAGGAACTACATGCCTTATTTATGATGTGTATAGTTTGTTGTGTGGTTAGTGAGAAGTTAAGGCGCCTCAGTGGAGGAACTACCTGCCTTAATTATTGTACTTGAGTATGTTCTATTAGTCGTTGAAAGTTAAGGCGCCTCGGTGGAGGAACTAACTGCCGTAGGGATTGTGTATATATATGTATAATTATATGTTGTATTTTAGGGCTACTCACACCAGCATTTTTATAATGCTGACCCGATTTGCATGTTTGCTTATCGGGTGTGTTCATTAAATGAACATAGTTGATAAGTCTTGACAGGTTTAGTGTTGAAGAAGATCGGTTGCTGCTTGTGGTTTGCGTTAGCGTTGCATCTCAGGATAAGTTTTGTTTTCCCTTGAGGTGATATAGATTTTCAGTTGAGATAAGATTATTTGCATTTTCATTTGTAAATTGTTTTTGGTAATGAAGATGACTGTTGTTTAAGTTAAAATTTTTATTGGTTTTTAATTATCCGCATATTTTAAACTGTTTATGGGTTTTTGTGAGTGGAGAGTGCGTCACACCTCGGAGATCGAAGAGTCGGGAACAAATAATGTTTTTCCGAATTCTGTCGAAATTCGGGGTGTGACAAGTTTGTTCTTATTCACCGCTAATGAGATGTATGGACTTCTGAGAATAAATAAGGAGACAAGACTCTTTTGTGCTAGATAGAGGAAGTTTGTGAGTACCTTCTTTGGAAAACTCTCACGAGACTTAAGCTCATCCATTCGGAAATTCCTAATAGTTTAAGGCCTTGTTGCATACAGTCAATGCAATCACACTCTGTGGAATGAGATTAGTATAATAAACACATATTTGACTTCTTCTGTTTTATTTCTCATCTTTGCTTGAGGACAAGCAAAATCCTATTTGGGGGTAGTTGATCAGTCCCCAAATATGCATTTTTATCATCTTATAATGCTTCAATTTAGTCAAATTATATGATCAATAATATAGAAAACTCATGTTTTTATCGCTTTTTCAGGATATAACCCTATTTTGGACCAAATACTTCAAAAGACGTGATCTAGAACCAAAAGGAGCCTAAAAGGGACCTTATGGGACTAATAAATGTAAAAATTGAGCTTTTACTCCTACTTAACTAATTAAACTTAGGCAGAAGTAAAAACTATCAAGACTTATTTGTTATCAAAGTTCTACTATCAAGTTGCTTGAGGTCCACTAATGGGGTCGCTTTTAGGAGAGACTGGGAGTGAGATTACTTAAGTTGAGGTCCTGATCCTATGATCCTTTTTTATACTTAGAATAGGAAACTCAACTACTCGACCAAATTTGTTATCCCAAACGTACTTCGTTTCATTCTTTTTTTGGTAATATTCTCAGCTGTTTACAGCGAGAGTTCTTTGGTGAAAGAAATCTCACTCCGTTTAGTTTTCTAGTAACTTAGCAGAGTAATAACAGTGTTGAGATCGGAGAGTAACTAGTGCTTAGTATATCCATCATCTTTTTGGTTACACTACTGGTAAAATCCTTCACTGTCTACAGTGATAGTTTGGTAGTGGAAGCAAAGCCTTCTTTTTTTCTTCTCATCCTTTCTATTTCTCTCTGCTGATCGTCACTCCGTTCGGTAGTGGAAGCAAAGCCTTTTTTTTTTTCTTCGCAACCTTCTATTTCTCTCTGCTGGCCATCACTCAGTTTTGGTTTCTATGGCTATGGTATCCTTTGGTTTTGGTAGAGACAGACACCAAACTACCTTTCCAAGTGGTAATGGTGTTGAATCATCAAGACAAGGTGAAAGCAGGAATAGAGTGGAAGTTGATACAACCAAAGTATCTTATGCGAACATAGCTCAAGGCAGGATGAAGCAAACTATTGATGTCTCAACTTTGCCTATGCCGACCAAGAAAGATGATAAGCCAGCTATAAAGATTCCACTAAGCTCAATAGAAAGAGGAATAGAAGCATGTAAGTTCGCTCTTATTGCTCGCTTGGATTCTAAAGTGCTGAGTTTAGACTCTATCAGATCGAAAGTCAGCAATGTTTGGGGGCTGACAGGAAATCTAAAGTTGTCACTTTTAGGAAAAGGATATGTGGTTTTTCGACTGGATAATGAAGGAGACTTTAATAAAATCTTTTTTGGGGGGACCTTGGCAACTACAAGGGCAACTGATCAGGTTTATTAAGTTGACACCAAATTTTAACATAAAGACTCATAGACAAACCTCTAGGTTTGTTTGGATCAAGTTTCCAGGATTACCGTTTGAATACTGGGAGGTGGACATTCTTATGAGCATGGGCAGAGGTTTTGGAAGCCCTATTCGTGTTGATATGAATTCGCTGGAACGCAATAATGGTTACTATGCTAGCGTACTTGTGGATGTTGATCTGTCCAAAGCTATACCAGATCAGATATATGTTGAAGTGCCGAAACGAGGGATCGAGTTTTGGGAAAAAGTTCAAATAGGAATGCTACCCAAGTTTTGTAACCAATGCAAAATTGTTAGGCATCTAGTAGCAGAGTGTCGGCAGGCACCCAACAATAATGTACCAGCTACTGTACTGACGGGTAGTATCCAAAATGACAAGCTCGGTACAAAGGAAAGGAAACGATGACACAAGATGCTCAGGGGCAATAAAACAATGTAAGATTGTCTAAGAGCCAAAGACAAAAACTGAAGAGAAGGAAACAGGCCACAGAGTGGAGGACTGTAAACAATACAGCTAACTCTGACGCAGACACTGGTGCAACAGGCAACTCTGAAGTAAGCAGGGGTTTAGTTACAAACATGCAGCAACCAAGTGATGAAGGATCAGGTCCTTCTATAATAGTGCAGACTCCTTCCATTTCTTGCCAGGTGGAGGAGGTAGTAAAAAGAGCTCCAGAGCCCATGGAACAAGATATTTCTCCTCACATTGTGGACGTGCCTATTGAGACAGCAGAAAATGGAAGTAGTGACATTGTTGTATGGAATGCACAGCGGCAGAATTCAGTTTTAGTCGAGGAGGAAGCTCTAGTCCTTCATGACCATGAAAGAAGCATGAATGTGATATTAGAATAGGAAATGGCTATGGCTTTTAACATGGAGGCTAGTAGGTTCCACGTGCTAACTGATGTTACTGAGGAGGAGGAAACATCGGACTTAGAGGAAGTGCAAGAGGAAATTCAGTTTTTTCATGACAAAGTGCTAGAGAAGGACGATACTGAAGCTGAGCTAGATACCCCATTGATGGCCAATGGTGTTGTTACACGATCAAGTAAAGTATGTAGTGCAACAAGTAAGCAATCCAGCAAAAAGCACAAAGAAGCAACAGGTAAGAATCAAAGCAGTGGTAAAAATGGAAGGGGCAGACTAAAGGGCTCCAAGAATAAAAATCATAGATGATTACATCAATGTGTTTTTGGAATGTCAGAGGTACTAATGACATTGAGAAAGCGCGGGAGATAAATAAAGTAAGAGTAAATAAAAAGCTTAGTGTTTTCTGCCTACTTGAGACCAAAGTTAGGCAAGACAAGTATGACTATATAAGAAACATTTGTTGCCCTCTGTGGGAACACACAAATAATTATGGTAAAGATCCAGCAGGCAGAATTTGGATTTGTTGGGATTCTTACTTGATAAGTATTGAGAAGATATAGGACTCTGACCAGTTTATCCATTGTCAAGTTACTTTCAAGCCTACCAATGAAGTCTTTTTGCTAACAGTGGTGTATGCTAGAAATTCTAAAGGTCTCCGACAAGCTCTCTGGCGGGATATAAATGTTCTTCAAAGCTCAGTTATGCTTCCTTGGGTGGTAGTTGGTGATTTCAATAGCATAACTAAAGCCGAGGAAAGGATGGGGGAAGTCCTATGCACCCTAGAGAAGTAGAGGGATTTGTGGAATGTCTACAAAGGTCAGGATTGTCTAATCTCAGTTTTAATGGGTTCTTTTTCACTTGGAATAACAAGGTAAAAGTTAAGGGTAGAATACAGTCCAAGATTGATCACTGCCTAGTCAACAGTTTATGGATTGATGTGTATCCGTTATCAAAGGCAGAGTTCTTACCCCATGGGGTATCGGATCATTCGCCAATCCTTCTCTTTTGGCATGATTATGACAGGAAAGCTTCACCTTTTAGATTCAAGGATTATTGGGTAGAACAAGCGGAATTCCAAGGCATGTTGCAAAAGGTTTGGGAGGCACAATTGTTTTCAAATCCAATGTACGTCCTCATGCAGGAACTAAAACTTTTGAAGGCCAGAGTTAAACCTTGGGCTAGAGCTCAGTTCTCAGATATTCATGGTAGAGTTCAGCAAGCTAGGGAAGTGTTGTATGATGTGCAAAGGCAATTGCAAGCCACACCTTGGGATTTGGTGGTGGGACAAAAGGAAAAGGAAGCTCTTCAGAAATATAGTGACTTAGCAAGAATAGAGCAGCTGAAATCAAAAGTAAACAAGATGATTTATGGGCTAGAGATGAAGACAAATGCACGGCGTATTTCTTTAAATCATTAGAGGAAAAAAAAACTAAGAATGGCATGGTGCATTCAGAATGCAGATGGGGATACTGTAACTGGGCAGGCTGAGGTTATATAATCGTTTGTGAGCTACTATACTGAGATTCTGGGGTCTGAGGCAGGGGAAATCTGTGGTATGGAGTTCTTCAACAATCTCCAGGTTAAAGCTATCATCTCACCTACCATGAATCTTCTTCTAGACTCTGATATTACTCCTGCGGAAATTAAAGAAGCTCTTTTTGGGATGAAAGAGAATGCAGCTCCTGGGCCAAATGGTTTTACTCCGTTCTTTTTCAAGAGTTGTTGGGAAATAGTTGGTGGCGATTTTACATGTGCTATCCTTAATGCATTTAAATTTTATAGATTTCCTAGAGGTGTCAATGCTACCTTTATATGTCTTATTCCCAAAGTTAACAACCCCTCAAAGGTTAAAGACTTTAGACATATAGCCTTATGTAATACCATATATAAATGTATCTCTAAGGTTGTAGCGAACAGAATAAAGCTAGTCATTAATGACATTGTGTAGGCTAATCAATCAGCTTCTATTCCTGGCTGATCAATACAGGACAACATTTGGAACTTCTTCGGGGGGTATGATAGGAAGCATGGCACACCTAGATGCTTAATCAAATTGGATATCAGGAAAGCGTATGATACAGTGAGCTGGGATGCTATCTTAGCTATGATCAAGGTTTTTCACTTTCCTCTTACAATGGCTAAATGGATAGAGATGTGCATTACAACCCCTTCTTTCTCCGTAATGATCAATGGTGCCCCAGAAGGTTATTTTGCAGGAAAGAGAGGTATACAGCAAGGAGATCCTTTATCACCCTATCTGTTTGTTCTAGTGATGGAAATTCTCAACTCGGTGATAATGCAGAACATCAACAACAAAGCCATCTCTTTTCATTCATAATGTAATAGAGTGAGATTGTCACATCTAGCATTTACGGATGATGTACTCTTGTTTTGTAAGGGAGATAGTGCCTCGGTGAATGCTGTTAAAGAGTGCTTAAAAATTTTCGTAGAAGCGACGGGGTTGAATATCAACAAGCACAAAACTTCCTTATTAGCCAGAGGGTTGAATTATCAAGATGATCTAGCTTTGGCGAATATCTTGGGGGTGGAACTTGTGAAACCTCCGGTGAGATACTTAGGCCTACCACTCATTTCAGCCAGATTGGGAATAAGGAAGTGCCAACCTCTTGTCGAGAAGATCACGAAGAAGATTACAAACTGGAAATCAAAGTTACTCTCTCATGCAGGTAGATTATAGTTGATCAACTCAGTTCTTATTTCTTTCCACACTTATTGGTCGAGAACCTTTATTATCCCAGTAACTGTTCTTGAGCAAGTGGGAAAGATATGTGCACAATTCCTATGGACTGGTACGACCATGAAGAAAGGCCATCACCAAGCAAGTTGGAGTACAGTCTGTCTCCCCAAGATGAGGGTGGCTTGGGAGTTATGAATCTAGAAAGGTGACTTCGTAGTCTGGACACCTTAACGCTGACTTCGTAGTCTGGACACCTCATCTTAGTGGAAATTTTACCTCCAATAGTTCTTACGCAGCTTTGTCTCCTTAGCAATAGAATAAAAGATGGTGTAAAATGGTGTGGGGACGATGGGTGATGCCATGACGTTCCTTCACCACTTGGCAGCTATTTTCGAACAGTATGCCCACACAAGACAGGTTAGTCCACAAGAAAATTCTCACACAGTCGGCATGTTGTCTTTGTTCCTCCAGTAGGGAATTCTCTGCTCACCTATTCTTCGAGTGCCAATACTCTAAAGATTTCTTCTCAAGAGTAAAAGGACTGCTGGGCATCTATACAGATAATAGCAATGCAAATAGGGAATGGGAATCTTTGTTGAGACTGTGTAAAGTACCAAAAGTGGGTGAGATATATAAAGTATTCTTTTGTGCTTCGGTCAACTACATATGGAAGGAGGGGAATGACAAGAAGTTTCGCCAAACTACTAAGCCAGCGGAGACAGTGTTTCACAAGTTAGTTCGTGACTTAAGGAACTATCTCCAAGTACTAAGACCGAATGTCAGAGACACCGATATGGTTAGAAACATTTTCCTCAGGCTTAACATAACCACTCAGTTTAAGTAGCAAGTGGAATCTAATTGCTCCTGGGACCCTCCTAGGGGCAACAGAATTAAAATGAATGCTGATGGGGCCTTGAATAAAAATGGGCCAAGCCATGGGGGAGTGATGAGAGACAAAGATGGTTTAGTTGTTGCAGCTTTTACAGGGTTTGGATGACATAGATCAGTGATATTTCAAGAACTAAAGGCGATAGATGCTTGCTTGGAGAGATGTGTGCTCGAGGGCTTTATGGAGGTTGAAGTGGAATCAGATTCCATGAGAGCCATTAATGCAATCAACAAGATAGAGAAATCTCCCTGGTATTGTAGAGATGTGGTGGATGCAATTAAAAGGAAAAAGGTTAATTTTTGGTACATAACCTTTTCACATGTCTTTAAGGAAGTGAATAGGGTAGCTGATTACCTTGCTGGACTAGTCCATAATCATGAGCTGAATATTGTACACTTTGATAATCCTTTAGATTTTTCTTTACATAACATTGTAATTGAGGATGCAAGTGGAAAAATCTATGTAAGGAAAAATTGATCTAATACAGGTGGGGGTCTGCCTAACCCTAGCTTATTTGGGGAAAAAAAATTATACTCTCAATTATCGTGTAATAAACGTAGAGTAAAGATTTCGTTCCACTCCTAATTGCTTAGACGTAACAATTTTACTAATTTAAACAATCCTACAATATCAATGAGAGCAATGGTTTATTTATACTAATATGGTGAAAATAACTAATTAAGATGTTCTAAATTATACTAAGGCAATTTAATAAAAAGATGTGAATGATAAGAAGAGATTAGGGGGATTTGATTCCACCTTGATTAATTCTTAATATGCTAGTTTAGATTTGTTGCAACCCTAATCTTTATGTTTTCACATAAAAGTTAGGTCTTTTTATCCCTAATTATTCATGACATCTCTACCAACTAATAATTAGCATGTGAGGCAATTGAAACTCATTCTCATTGTGAATTAACTATCTTCTAGAGTGGAATATCTTACTACAACTATTCTATACTAACACATCAAGTCTTCATCAAAGTTTTAATCAAACCCCTCTAATGGAGGTTTAGCTGTGAATCATGAGACTATTCTAAGCATAATAATAAGTAGAAGAAGACATAATGAAAGAATACTTGAATTTAAGATTAACTTGAATTTATTAATGGTGTTTAGGCTAAAAAACATAAACTAGGTTTATACTAAAGAAAACTAAATAGAGAAAAAAAAACTTAATTAACTAAGGAGAGATCTAAATTATAATTAATGAGGGTTAGAGTTAGGTTTTGCCTTAGCCCTTTCTATATAGGAGAGGGCTAGGTTTACAATTTCGTGCATGGGCTTTGGAGCTATGTTTTGGGCTATTAAATCAAGCCCAAAACCTAATTACTTAAGTCCAAAAAATGTTTCTCTATTGGAATTTACTGCAACAGCCTTTTTGTCTACTTTTACTCCTCTGATTGGATTAAGGACTAGACCATTAGAAATCTCTTTCCGAGCCGGTCATTTTGACATAAAGTAGGCCCAATTCCGAGGGCTTAGTCCAAAGATACGGCCTGCGGAAGTTCTGTTGATTTTTATGCTCTATTTCTACCCGCGTTGACTTTGACTTTCCAGCTTTGATTGGGCTTTAAAAAGGTTTTTTCTCCTTGAAACTTGGGCTTTAATCATAGAACTTCTTAGTAACCAACCTTTGCTCCTTTCTCTTGAAAAAGTGACATATTTCTTCACATATTTGACTCTAAGACCTGAAATACATAAAAGCACGTAAACAGTACTAACTTTTATTTATTAGAAACATAATTGGTCCAAATATAATATTATTACGGGTTTAAAACTACAGTTTTTGGCTCTTATCAGGGACAACTGAGAAAAAGTCTCAAAAAATCAACGGTTAAAGTCAACTAAAGGGTCCAAAAACTCAAAAGCTTAAAAAACACTCCAAGGCTTCAAGGACCAAGGACTTAACCCTTTACAAGACAATGACTAAGCATAAAAGTCTCAAAAGACCAAAGGATCAAATTCCCAAAGACATGGGCTTGGGCCTAAAAGGCTTGACCCTATCCACTCAAAGAAGGCACAAGAAGCTTCTATATTAGGTTACTTGTTGGATAAGATTAGATGAGGGTAAATGTGTACATCTCTACACATATATAAGTGCAGAGATGCCCACAAAATAAGGGAGCTAGTTAACTAATAGCTAGACTCTAGTAGGAGATAAGAATTTAGTTAATTGTTTTTAAATACTTTTTATTCATTGTTTTCCATTTTCATTACTTTAAAGCTTCAAGCTTTGTTGAATCTAGTTGGTTTTCTTTCATTCAAAGTGTTTAATTTTGCTTTTCATAACAATAGTTCTTCAAAATATCTTCTCAATCATTCATTTACCCAACCAAAGTTGGTTATACTCATTTGAATCAATCAAATGAGATTAACTTGCTAACCAAGTTACCTTTCTCTTATTTAATCTTCATGTTTCTCAAGCTTAAACAACTCTTATTTTCATGTTTTCATCATCAAAACAGTAATAACTAGTTTACAACATTATCATACATCAAAAACCATACCAAAAATAATAGAGAAATCAAAGAAAAGTTGGGGTTTTCTCCATCACCATTCAACTCACATTAGATCTAAGATGAACAACTTCAAAACCCCAAACCCCACTATTACAACCTGTTAGCTTCTGAAACTATGTTTGTACATTCCGATATAAAGCTAAACTATGCATTCTCTGAATAACAAAAAAAATGACTTAAAAGATTATTCAGGGAAAGGTCTAGGTCTACATTGCTTAATGAGGTTAATCATGCAAGCCAATCAATTGCAGAATTATGCTCGCATCTTGTCCAAAAGTGTAGTCTTGTACAAACGGTAGCTTTGTACAAAAGTGTTTGAGATGTCGAACGCATAAATGTGTCACAGACAAATTCTAATTATGTATACTGAGAAACTGATATTTCATGTAACTGAATAAACTGTAAGACAAACTTATATTATGGACACAATTGAGAGCTATCAAACCTAGAAAGAAATAAGACCGTTCAAAGTCCTCCTTACTACTTTCCATGACTTGGGCACAATCAACTACATAAGACCTATCTCCACCCAGCTCAAGCACTCTATCTTGGGCTTCAACATTTGATGTGGGTGACCTGAAAAAAGATGCCGCAATTCCAAGAAGTTCATAACTGTACCATGCTAACGTAATCAACACATTCTTGACCAACTCAAAGTCTTCATTAGTTGGTGAACTACTTGTTTGCTTCTTCCCACTATATTGGATTGTTTAAAATTTGAAGTGAGGTGATCAGAAAGTAACAACATGGTGTGCTGAGAAATGGTACGTGAGAAGTATTAACAAAAGCTTACACACATGGATGATGCATCTACACTACTAAATAATTAGTATCTACACTTGCAAAAGAATGGCAACAATATTTGCATACCAAGACGTCAAAGCCAACTTTGCACACAACTGAAGTATATCATCCAAAATCAAGTTTGCATACTAACGTTTCCCAGACATGCATTATATTATCTGCATGTAATGTATGGGAATGAGGTCATCATGATCAAACTGTATGAGAGTACCGCTCGTGATGCACTAACACCATTTATCTTGTCCAAATGTATAGTCGTATAAAAACTGTTTAGGTATGTTATTCTCTTGGAGCGATACATTAAGTGTCATAAAGTTTATCATTAAAATTATAGCCGATAGGTAAGAAGCAAAATAGTGATTCTGTCTAAAGAAGTCTAGGTATGTAAGTCTCCCATCTTGTGTTTGAGGCGACGTTCTATTATGGTGCATTGGGTCTATTCTTTTGATATATGGATCCTGGCTATTTGGAGAATAGTGAATGTGGCATATATATATGCAAAATAACCATCCAAGATTTCTTCACAGAAGAACAATTGGAGAGTCTAACAATTAAGAGTCAACGCAATTCAGCAATTCAGAGTCAAAATATGAAGTTTGAAAAGATGCATCTTAAGGTTTTCCAAACATAAATAAATCATTGTAGTTGGAACAATTCTTACCTTATGTCAAGTAGCTAGTAACTCTTGTCCCAAATTTGAGAGAACCATGACCAATCTTGCTTCTGCTAAAAGGCAGATGCAATTATGCATGATGGCTACTTATAATTTCTTCACAAATAAACAATTGACTATAGAAAAAGACGTCCAAGTAGTGCGGTTTAACCTATAATCAAGCATATTATATGATTGAAATATTGGATTAAGAGGTAAAAAAAAATTTAAAAATGCCAAATCAAGGTAAAAATATAGAAAATTTGAAAAAAAAAATCGTATCTTTATATTTTGATGATTGGATTGCTGTGTTGATTGTTGAGGGAAAAAAAAGCACTTGCAATCATCTTAGTTAGGTAATCAGAGAAAAGCACCACTATGGAGATGAGAGAGAGAGAGAGGAGAACGTGAGAAAAATTAGTTCAAAGTTCAAACCTACGTTTTCTACGTGAAGAATGATGGGTGTCGTGGAACTCTTAAGTTAAATATAGGTTTAATGAGCCCGAAAAGGGACTGCTATATATATATATAGGATGAGGCCCATTACAACAGTGAACCCATTGGGCTAAAAGGTGGACCTCTGATCTTGTACACTACATCTAGCAGTCCAATTAAAATGGTGATTTACATTTCTTTTTTTTCATCAAAAAATATATTTATTGATATGAAAAATAAATCAAATTAGAGGTCAAGTGCGCTACAAATTTAGCTAAAATATATATAAATCAAACAATATATATATATATATATATATATATATATATATATATATATATATATATATATATATATATTAGAAAAATTTGGGGTCCGATGAGCAGTATTTTTCACGTCGTCCATGAGGGGTAAAATAGTAATTTACATCACATAACAAAACTTCTAAACACTTCTCGAATTTTTCCTCTCCCCGGTCTCCCCATTTCTCTCTCTCATCTCGAGCTACAAGCTCACACCTTTCTCTCCTCCTCTATCTTTTCGATTTCAAACTTTATTTTTCTCAAAACTAGTGCAAGACTGTTATTTTTTTTTTCTCTTTGCTAATAAGCAATAAGAATAGCGGAAGAAGTAATGGAAGGGGGAGGAGAAACAGTGGCAATAGTGGAGACGAAGGTGCCATATCAGCTAGCACGCAGATAGACTTTCTAGTTTGACAACCAATCAAAACAACCGAAACAAGGTGCTACTTAAATGGGTATCTCTCTTTGTGAGATCTATACTTTTGACACTGTTGAAGATTTCGGATGGTGGGAATCCTCTTTTTTTGCTTTTTTATTTGCACCCATTATAGTATAGTTTGGTTTGTTTTTCTATATACCCTTTGTTGCTTTTAGATATTATTTATTTATTTATTTATTTATTATTATTATTATTATTATTATTATTATTATTAATTTATAACATGGGTGTGTGTTCAAAGATTTAATTTTTACTTATTTGTTTTGCCACTGGTTTCATTTGTGATGGACTGATGGTGGGTGTTTTTTTTAATGTATGTTAGTTCCTCAAAGTTTCAATCTTTGTTGTACTTATACTTTGTCATTATTGTTATTTTTCTTATAATTGCTTGATTTTTATTCACTTTGATGCCATATACATTTGTTTTTCTGTGTGATCATAATTGTTTGTAACGTGGGCACCTTCTGATTTTGGCATAAAAGTTTCATTGAGTTTATTATTGTTTTGGTTTTCTAATATGACCTTTTTTTAGTCTCATGTAATCTTAAATTTTCCTTCCTGCAATTTGTATGATCAGATTTTTCTTAACTAGCTTAGTACCCAAAGATTAACTAGGCATTGTTTAAGTAAAAAGGTTGAACATCACTAAGCAGAAATCGGCAACTGTCCTCATTCCTTAGTAATCATTATAAATTGTTGTTTTGTGAGAAGTATAGTATTTACTTATCCATTATGGAAAAATCTTTGTGGGTACATTATATCCGATATGGCCCTGCTTGAGAGGTATTTTAAAGAGTTATCATACTTTTTCTTTGAGTTCTTTTGTTTACCTACTTTGTAGAAGTCTAATAATATGATTTCTTAAGTTAGTCTAATGTTATTACACAATGAATTAAGAGACGTTTATAGGTACATTAATGGTAAATCTAGGAGATACCCATCTCCGGGTACTTCTAGGGAGACATTTGCATTGTAAGGATTTGTTCATGGTGTAGGAACCATTATGGTTGCATGTAATGGTTCCTACACCATGAACAAATCCTTACAATTTTACAAACCGTGAAAACCCATGCGCAGTGGAATAAGGGTGTTCACGATTTTATTTAGGAATCATACCTTTAGATCAGCTGTGATATCTCTGAGAATCCAAGCTCTATGAATCAGCAACCTCTTGATCTTCTATTGTATTCCTATCCTTGGAATGGACGTTGTGTGGGCAACGATCTACCAGCCCCTTCTTTCTCTCTTGCAAGGTCAGAACCAAATTTTTGGAACTAATTTTGCTTCAGCAATCACTGAACTTTTCAGCCAAAAAAGAAGGGTTTCTTTATATAGGCTACAACAGGGACCATGAGGAGAAATTAGGGTTAGGTCTCCTGACGGGCTTGGGCTTCCCATGTCCGCCCAGAACAAACGGCCCAAGTCCGTCAACAAATGGCTTACCTATTCCACTAAAAGCCATTGTTGCACTACCGCTCCCAAATTACGTGTATTACGTTTATGGGCTCTATATTATATGCTTGTTGATCTCTCTGTGTTAAGATATCGAATGCCCGTTGATTAAGTCAAGTTACTGACAACTACATTAATTAACTTCTTATGTCCTTAAGTAGTACCACTCAACCTTATTGTCTTGTCAGATTAAATCCACCTGCAGGGTTTACATGACAATCCTTATGAGCTCCTCAAGGGGACATCATCAACCCGACTTCTTGCGGGTCACGGATTCCTTCTATAATCAACAGCATACCTTACATACAATGTCATTACCCAATCCATCGAGTTTGTTGATTCACAAATGAATCTCACTCATTGATGATTTAAAGCAATATACAATGCACGTAAGTACCCAATCCATAATAACAGAGGTGTTTGTTCTCTTATATAGTCAGTATAAAGAGAAACAACCTCACTTGGTCCTGTTCAATACACACAAAGTGTACTAGTGTAATCATGTAGTCAAGATAGACTAATACCAGATTATACTACAACCATACCAATGGTTTGTCCAAATCCATCTAGGTTGTGAACGTTTACTTATACTTTATAAGGTACTGATGATATGATCTTCTGTGTGTCACCACACACCATATCATCTATAACATAAAGTCTTAGACGCATGCATATAACTAATAACATATATAATATGCATAACATTTGTCCATATGATTCTCATTCAAAATATAAAGAATTAGAGTTAATACAAAAGTAATGTTTTTAGTATATACCCTATTACATGGTAGGCCACATATGTGTAACGTAGGAGGCATACTGGCATGTGGTCTGGAGCATGCAGAAATTTTTTGGAGACTGTCTAATTAAATTGTTGGGTTGGGGAGTGTTGATGGCCTAGCTTTAGATATCCCAAAGGCACACCAGCATGGGTTCCAGAGGAACACTCAATGGTGTCAAAATTACTTTAGCAGAATTTTCATTGTGAGGGATAGTTACACTATATAATAGTTGCATACCATGACATGTTCAATCAGAAGCCAACGCATTGGAGGTTCTCTTCACGAAAAATAATGCTTTGATATGGTTTGGGATTAAAGAACGACCGAGAAGCCATTACCATTGTTTCACACTCCTACTAAACATGGTCCAGGTTGAATTTTTAATTATCTTATTCTTTAACGTTTTGAAAAACAAAATTTATGTTTCAGTTTAATGATGTTATGAGAATTTATATTTTCTCAAGAATGTATAGTTTTTTAGATGCTAAGGTCATAGACAACATAGACCGAAGGCTTCCTATAAGCTACTCACATTGCACCACATCCTGAACACATGGCCCATTTTCAGTAACCTTTCCTGAGCAGTGGCATGCTGATACACCCACGTTGGCCAATATCATTATTGTGAAATGTTGAGCAGTTGTTGAGCATCATGTCCATCAATCCCAACAACAGCTAATTGACCTTGCCTCTTTTTGTGTGTGAGATATGGCATATGGATGATGCAAATAGATGATGATCGTTGAACAAAATAGAAGCGTATCAAAACCTAATTATCCCTCAATGAGTAAAGGATGAGTAGGGTATCGTTCCACTTTTAAGTGTATGTTTATATGAAGGACAGGACTGGAAAGGGGTTTGAAGGATTAAAAACTATTATTATAAATGTTGTAGATTCTAATGCTAAACTAAACTAAACTAACTAAACTATTGAGAATTTATAAGAGATGGAATTCAAGATATTAGAATCCACCAATACTTTTGATCTATGACCTTTTGCTTCATAGTTGTTCTCACAAGTAGACTACAATTAGGCAATCGAGCGAGTGTCGATGCCCTCTTGGACAAAACATCGTTAACGAATAACTCTACTTAAGGTTGTTCCTATGTTCATGTTACTAGTATCTTCTTTCCTTTTATGTGAGCTTGGGCAGCTATTCAATGAATCACCATCTAAGCCAAACACAATGAATACTTCCCTTACTCTAAAACACTACACAACTAGAAGAAAAGTAGAGAATAATAGTATAATATTCAATTACAATAAATAAAACCCTATTCTAGTATTATATTCAATTACAATAAATAAAAGCATGTCACTAGCAAATATTCAATTGCAATAAATAAAACCCTAAACTAGCATGATATTCGATTGCAATAAATAAAACCCTTAATCTATACTTCCATCCCCTGGTCTAGGCAATGGAACTAATAACTAAAAACATAAAGAACTAACCTGATTGAAGAACACCAGAAGAATCAACAAACCCTAAGCGCCGGCTTCATCTTCTCCTTTGAAGGAGAAAATTAGCCTTCCATAAAGAAGGAAGAACACGAAGAACGAGAAGAAGAAGAGTCGAAGAACATAAGACTAGAAAGATTAATTTATCAAGACTCAGCTAGTTAAAACCGATCTTTTATTATTAATCTCTCTCTACCTCAAGTTCTGGAGACAAGAATATAAGTGAATTGGCAAATTACATGAGGCACTTAGGTCCTCTATTTATAGAGGTTACAATGAGCTCTAGAAGCATTCCAAACCGTCATTTATTTCCTAATACAAATAGACTTCTTTCAAAGTCCAACTTCGTCTCCAAAACTGAGAAGAAATTGGCTACAGTGTCGATCCATGCGTCTGGATGCTCGATCCATGCGTCTCAGACGCGTAAGCCTATTTTGTCTCTTCTGCTCTATCTTTCTATCCTCTTTTACAGGCTTTGGTCCAAGCAATGAATCCTTTGACCTTGGGCTTCCAAATAGGCTTTAAAATAGGTCCAAGTCGCATCTTTAATAGCTCCAATTCTTTGGCCTTCTCTATGATTGTCCACGAGCTTCCCATGTGATCCTTAATGCTCTGAATTGCTCCGTTTTACCCCTTTTTCTCTAATATTCCACAAAACTCTCTCTTTGACCTGTAGAATCATAAAACATAACTTACAAACACTATTAGTCCACTAAGATGGCTAAACAAGAGGCATAATCGAGGGTTAAATAGCACTTTTTGAGCACTTATCACCAACTACTTTGGCCTTTATCTATCCGACTATCCCCTTTTCTTTGTTGTTTTTGATATTTTAGCTAACTGAACTATTTCTTCATTCTTCTTTTTTGTAGGTAATTGAACAAGTTGATATAGTGGTTTCAAGGTGTAAATCGGCTATTGTATAGAGGTTCATTTCTATGACATGTAAGTGGTTTTCATCGTTATATTTTTTCCTATATATAGACATTTGAGTTATGTTCCTGCCAAATAGTTCCAATTGTTATTTCATTCGAGATTTTATTTGGTGTTACTGCTTCAGTGCCTTTGAAGTATTTCTCTTCGTGGTCTTTAGTTTTATATTTATATTTGTTGCTTTAGAATGGTTTTTAAGTGGGGGTATCACTTTTTTTTAGTGTGAACTGATAAGCACCCAAAAGTGTATTATGAAACCCCATTGAGACATAAATTTGGTTAATTATGTGTTTAATAATCATGAAATAAATATGTTTTCATACTTTTGCAGGTATTTGCAGTAAACATGGAAATATTGGTTAAACTTGAAATAAAGCATGAGGAACGGCGTATATACGAATTCTCTCAAATCCATACAGAAGCATCAAACTTCCAAAGCTCCTACCTCTCGAACCAGGACTCCGAATGCGACACGAAAGATGCTCAGACAATCAAGGCGATGAACTCTACGCATAGGCGGGAAATTGTAACACTTGCCCAAAAATACGGACCGCCATCGGACTGCACATGGACCACTATGCGCGGGGCCACAAGATTGGATGAGTCATCAATCATGGACCATGTCAAGACAAAGATAACAAATTATTGGTGCAAAGTTGACACCTTGCATGTAATAAATTAGATTAGGTGTTAATAGTGAAAAAAAGGCAAGGTGTCACTTTGTTTTAATGTGGTAGATAAAAATGAATCAATGTGGTTTGATAATTCACGTGGGAGGAAATGAGATTTCTCTCAAATGGAGAAGAAATTAGACAAATGTGGGGACACTCCATTTACTCCCTTGACTTATTTTCATCACATGACATTATTTTAGTTTCTTAGTGAAAATGAGAAGTTAGTTTTAGTTTTTATGAAAAAAAGGCTTGTAATAGTTTTAATGGAGGAACACTTGTTCTTCTAGAAATAAAATTAGAAGTGAGTTTGGTTGTTGATATTGCTTCTCTCTCTCTCTCTCTCTCTCTCTCTCTCTCTTCTCTCTCTCTTTTTCTTAGTTCATAAATCCTTGTCCCAAGGATCATGAGCTAACTTCCCTTTTGGGGAGTTAATCTAACTCATGTGAGGGTAAACCAATTGTTGTTGGTTTGGTAGGTTTAGGAAGAACAACTAACTCTACATCCTACCCCAAAATGGTAGTTGGTGTAGAGTTTAGTTAGGAATCAAGCAATGAGCTTAGAGATAAGTCATTGTTTGGTTTCACTTGCTAGCATGTATGAGCTCTTTAGTGAGTCATGCATGCTAGGGATCAAATCTATTTTTCCGTTAGGGACTTGTCTATGAGTCTAGGAAGAATAAAAACCTTTTTCAAATCAACACTAATGATAGTTTCACATGAGGAGGATTAACTCTCCAACTTCTCTTTCAAATTTCTATTTCGGTATTAAGAGCATGTTTTCATTGTTAATGTTTTTATTAATGTTTGTGTAGGAAGGAAAAATCTAACATTTATATTATATCCTTACTCCTTAATTTCCCTTTATTGTAACATCTAATTTTTAGTTGTTCTAAGCTTTAGGTTAGTTTGAATCCTTATTCAAACTCTACGAAACGAAGATCGTGAGTAAGGAACCTTGATTGCTTTTACATTAATTTAGAGAGTTCAAAACTCTAAGTAGTGTTCTCCAACCATATATCAAATGCGCGCTCTTTGTGTTCTAAAGCCATAGAACTTGTGCTAAAGATCGGAAGTTGCATCAAAGGGGAACCCCCATTCTCTTCCTTCCTTTCCTTTTCGTTTGTTTACGTTTTTTTGTTTTTTTTTTTCATGTTTTTGCCTTGAAATAGACCTGTAATCTAAAAAAAATAAAAATTCCACTTCCAGGTACCAAAAGTTAGGACTAGGAAAGATAAATACAGGCGATTATAAGACTTCTGAGAAAATTTGAAAGTATTCTGAATTATTGGACAAGCGTGCGCGAGTGGGACCCGCGTCCGCGGGTGAATTTCTTCAGTTGTTGCTCCTGTTCAACCACCAGCATCTCCTGATCTACATTGATCCATTACCAGGCCTAAATATCTGGCCTTGTACCTGAAAATATCGATAATCCTTTTATTAATGTATTTAATTTAATTGAAACGCTTGTTTGTTTAAAACGCCGGAAGCTTCTGAGGTTCCAATTTTCAGTATTATTGTAATTTTTTTTTTATTATTATTATGTTTTTCTGCATGTATGCCGTATTAGGAAAAATTTATGGATTATTATTTAAGCTTTAGCCTCGAATTATGCATGAATCAAGTTTGTATACGGTAAATATTTATATAAGATTACTCGGACATGATTTGCATATGAATGTATATTTACATATTAATGGTAATGCTTTTTTTGCATGGGTATATGTCTTTCTCACGATAAATGTTGCTTGTTCAATGTTTGATATTTTCTCACGATCGCATTACCGGTATTGTCTAATAAGTCGATTTTGTCAAGAAAGAGGAGAACATTCCAACGAGGGTTAAAACTGAGTTGGGTAAGTTGTTTCTAAACCTACGGGGGTAAAGTCGCTCTCTATAGGACATTCGCAATCTCAATGAGTATTGTCGAAATCGATTTATTATGCAATACAAGAGTCGATTTTAGTTTAGGTATAATACTTTGCATGTTTAGTTTTGTCATCTCTCACAGATGTATATCGTGATCAGATGCTAATGTATTTAGATATTATGAGTGTTTCAAATTACCGTTATTCTTGTTGATATACATTTACGTAATATCGATTTACAAATTAGCGCATATATACATTATTATTGATGTATATTTGCCTGCACGTTATGGAAATATTTATCGATGACACAAGCTTGCCTATTCGTGATAGCTATAACGCATTATGAGTAAAGTACCTTCACATGCTACTGCACCTAGTATTGTATGAGTAGATTGTATTTGTATATTTGTATTTTAAACCTTGCATAAATCTTAAAAAAATAAATAAAAAATTAATAAATAAAAAATTAAATTAAATTAAATTAAAATTAATTTAATACCACCTTTGCATAAATTTTAATTCCATAAATCTTAATCATATTCCAATGGTGTCTAGGAAACTTGAAAGATTGAGGTTACTTAATTAGAACCGTGCTTGCACGGAAATCCTACCTCATATCTCTCTTGTGACCTGGCTGTTGGTTTATGCACACGTATTCCTAGCTTCCCTGCTACGTTAGCAGCAGCTTAGGCATATGTTGTTCAACCCTAATGCTTAAGATAATAATAAAATTCGAGTCCTCATAATTCCTTACGTAAGTTAGATTTAATTTTATGCTTGCATGAGATTAAGGTCCGGTTCCACTAAAGAAATTGAACATACCTATCGAAAAAAAAATACGATAAGCAATTGCGTAAGTTCTCACATAAAAATTGTTCTTCTTCGCTAATTACCTTCATCACAATCCTTCGCCGCCATCAACTTCGTCATTATGGCCGACGATCCTACACAGCAGAGAAGCCCTCTCGGACTTCTATATAATGCATTACGGGGAAGGACCTTCTTCCCCGCGTGATCAAACTTGAGGACATTGTCGGTGATTTTCAGATCCCGCCAAACATTTTCAGTTTGTTACCAATATATCATGGTTTGGAGCATGAAAAACCGCATAATCATCTTCGTAGACTTCAACAAGTGGCAACAACATTTCATCATCCAAATAGCCTCTAAGGAACAACTCTTGCTTCGATCGTTTCCATTCACTTTTAGCGGAAAAGCGTCAATCGGCTAGCGGGGACAACAATCACAATCCATAGACACATGGAATAAACTAGTTCAAGCTTTTATGCTTCAGCTTTTACACTTTAAGAAAACAACTGAAATGCTTTAGAAAATTCAATTCTTCCATCAAAATCCTCATGAATCCTTTTTACGGAAGCATGGAGTCGCTTTTTATCGATCTTCGTTGCTAGAATGTCCTCACCACCAACTAGAAAAAAGCTGTCCTTGTTCGTTCATTCTTTAATGGTCTGCGATCATCAAAAAAGAAACTCTTGATATAATGAGCGGAGGTTGCTTCATGGACAAAGGAGCTTTGAAGCTTATACTTTTCTTGAAAAACAAGCGAAAAAAAGGTACACACCGGGTAACACCGAAGTCGCCTAGATCATCAAAGGATATCTTGTTAGAAAAGCCACATCTATTTTGAGGAAACCCGATCCCGAAATAAAAAATTTGATAGAATCCCTAACTAAAAATTAGATGCCCTTGCAGTTCAAGTAAACGATCAACTACCAAAACCACCATGAACGTTGACACCACTCCTTGTGTCCTTTGTCTTAGTCCCGATCATCCCCGATGCATATTGTCCCTTGTTATATGCTTCCCTATTCAACAAGCGGAGGAGGAGGCATGTGCATTCAACATTCCTAATGCACCGTGGAGACAACATCCGAATTTAAAGCGCCAAAATAACCAACAAATGGGGGCTCCTCCCGGTTTCGCTTAATCAACCCATTCGACCTACCAATAATTTTATTCCATACCGCCAAGGAAATAATCAACAATACCAACAAGGTCAATTTCAAAATAATTCTAATGCTAATTATCGGATTCAAACCGCAACTTTGTTCCAAATTTTAATCCAAATCCCAACTATAATCAACAACTTCTAAGCAATAATCGAGAACTACTACCTGTTGCACAACTCGCCTTAACCATTACGGATAGGACAAATGAGACTTTCTTGGCTTACATGAACCAACAAATCTCAAATTTTAACGTCTATCCAACAATCACTTCAAGAATTGGCGAAGAAAAGAGTCGAAGGCGTGTTTCCTGCGACAAGCAGTTCCAAACCCTAAACAGCAAACACAACCTTTGAAGCGGACTAATGCCTCGGTACAAGCACCCCAACCAAAGGTGAGGTGCATGCAATCACTACTCTACGATCTGGAAAAATTGTCGACAATCGACACGTGATGCGGATGATCAACCAAAGGAAATAGAGGGTTCCAAGGAATCTAGTTCTAATAATAAACCTACGGAAGATTCCCCTGATATAACAAAGTCAACACCTCCGAATGTAGGAAACAAGCAAGTAGACCCCTTTGCCAAATTCACCCTAAGGCACCGTTTCTCGACGACGCTTGGCAAAGAATAAAACCCGATGACAATTTTGTGAAATTCGAGAGACTTTTCAAAATTTAACAATCAACTTACCTTTTCTCGATGCCTTAAAACTATTACCAAAACATGCAAAATTTCTAAAAGATATGTGCACCACAAAAAGGAGAACTAATGTTCTCAACAAGCCGTTCCTCATTGACAGGTTTCCCTCCATCACCGAAACACAATGGTATAGTAAAATACAAGGACCCTGGTAGACCAACGGTTCCATGCACCTTAGGTGACAAATACACGACTACTGCGCTATTAGACCTAGGAGCTAGTGTGAACTTACTTCCATATTATTTATTTAAACAACTAGGACTTCATGAGCTCAAACCTACCACCATGACTTTACAGTTAGCCGATCGTTCCATAAAGTATCCAAAAGGAATTGTCGAAAACGTCCTTGTAAAAGTCCAAGATTTCTTCTATCCTGTAGACTTTGTTATTTTGGATACAGAAGTTGCATGTGATTCCATTCCTATCATCTTAGGTCGTCCGTTCCTCGCCACTGCTAATGCGCTTATTAACTGTAGAGATGGTTCTTCGGAAATCTTTCGGTCGAGGTGAATGTATTCAAGTTGATGAAACAACTTCCAGAGCCTGACATTGATGGTGAGGTCACCGGGGTTGACAAAGATTCGCAAAGAGTATTTCACAAACTCTTTTCCTGAAGATGAAGTGTACCAATTTCTTTCCTTTAGCGAATCTGAGTTTGAGGACGATGATTACACAAAAGAAGTAAATGAGTTATTAGAGTCAGTACCATTATTTGACCCTACAACAGTGATGTCAAGTAACTTGGATGATCATCAATCTGTTTACTACATGGATGATGACCTTCCTCAAGAATCTTTAATACCCACTCCGCCCACCCCTGAATTAAAACCACTTCCTTCGGAATTAAAATACGTACAGCTTGATGCTGATGGTCGTCACCCAGTTATTATTTCTTCACAATTAACTGACGATAAGGAAGCTCGTTTAATTAATGTCATTCAACAACATCGTTCTGCTATTGGATGGTCCCTCGATGACATTAAAAGCATTGAACCTAATGTGTGCACCCATCGCATACACCTGGAAGAAAATGCTAAGACGCAGGTGGTGAACCACAAATACGCTTAAACCCTACCATGAAAGATGTGGTCAGGGAGGAAGTGTTAAAATTACTAGATGCGGGTATTATTTACCCTATCTCTGATAGTGTTTGGGTGAGTCCCGTACACATGGTTCCAAAGAAATCTGGCATTACAGTTGTGCGAAATGATAAAGATGAATGCATTTCGATCGTATCCGAAAAATGGCTTAATATGCATTGACTATCGCGAAACTTAATGCCGCCACCGTAAGGATCACTTTCCACTTCCATTCATCGATCGATGCTTTCGAACGTTTAGCCGGTCAAGCCTATTACTGCTTTTTCTTGATGGTTATTCGGGTTATTTTCAAATAGTCATCGACCTGCCGATCAAGAAAAAGACAACGTTCACTTGTCCATTTGGTACATTTGCATATAGGCGAATGCCTTTTGGCCTTTGCAATGCACCCGGTACTTTTCAACGCCGCATGCTTCATATTTTCAGATTGATATGGTTGAACGGTTTATGGAAGTATTCATGGACGACTTCTCAATTTATGGAGATTCTTTTCGATAGTCGTCTATCAAATCTTGAAAAGGTCTTTACGTTGTGAAGAGAAAACCTTGTTTTAATTGGGAAAAATGCCATTTCATGGTTACTAAAGGAATAGTTTTAGGACATATCGTTTCAAAGGACGGAATCGAAGTCGACAAAGCTAAGATAGAAAAAATTGCTTCACTTCCTATACCAAAACAGTTCGAGACATTCGCGCATTCTTAGGACACGCAGGTTTCTATAGGAGATTTATTCAAGATTTCTCAAAGGTTGCTAGACCTTTAACCAATCTCCTGCTTAAAGATGCCGCTTTTGATTTCAGTTTCAGTTGCAAACAAGCCTTTGAGGTATTAAAAACCGCTTTAACTACCGCTCCCATAATTCAACCACCTGATTGGTCTAAACCTTTTGAATTAATGTCTGACGCGAGTGACTATACTATTGGAGCTGTACTAGGGCAACGCCGAGAAGATAAGCCGGTTGTCATTTACTATGCGAGTAAAACCCTTAATGAAGCTCAACGTAACTATACCACCACGAGAAAAGAGTTTTCCGTTGTATATGCGTTAGATAAGTTTTGTCCTTACCTAGTGGGTTCTCCAACTATTGTCTACACTGATCATGCGGCACTTCGTTATCTATTAGCGAAAAAAGATGCAAAACAAAGGTTGATCCGATGGATTCTCCTTTTGCAACAGTTTACTCTCGAAATTAGAGATAAAAAAGGTAGCGAAAATGTGGTTGCAAACCATTTATCAAGACTTGTCAGTGATGTTGATACTGATACCGAACCTATCTGTGATTCCTTTCCAGATGAACACTTGTACTCTATTTTTTCGTCCCCTTGGTACGCAGACATAGTAAATTACTTAGTTACTGAGGAATTTCCTTTATCTTGGTCTCGTAATGACCGGAAAAAGTTTTTATCCACTGTGAAATTCTATTTCTGGGATGATCCCTACCTTTTCAAGTATTGTTTAGACCAACTAATCCGCCGTTGCATTCCCGACTGGGAACACAACGATGTGTTATCCTTCTGCCATGAACAATCTTGTGGTGGTCATTTTAGTGGTAAGAAAACTACGGCCAAGGTTCTACAATGTGGTTTTTATTGGCCAACACTGTTTAGAGATGCACATGAGCATTGCAAAGCATGCAATCGCTGCCAGCAGTTAGGTCGCATTACTCAACGCAATATGATGCCCTTAAATCCCATTCTAATTGTGGAAATCTTTGATGTATGGGGCATCGACTTCATGGGTCCATTTCCAAATTCTCATGGCTTCCTATACATACTTGTAGTAGTTGACTATGTGTCAAAATGGATTGAGGCATTGGCATGTCGCGGCTAACGATCATAAACGGTCGTTTTGTTTGTAAAAGAAAATATTTTCTCTCGATTTGGTGTTCCAAAAGCTATAATTAGTGACGGGAAAACATTTCTGCAATAAAATTTTGAATCATTAGTAAAGAAATATGGAGTCACGCACAAAGTGGCAACTCCGTGATCATCCTCAAAACCGTTGGTCAAGTAGAAGTCTCTAATCGAGAAATAAAATCCATTTTGGAAAAAACTGTCAATCCATCTAGGAAAGATCGGTTCTACGATTATCGATGCCTTGTGGGCATACAGAACAGCTTTTAAGACACCTATAGGGATGTCTCCGTATCGCCTCGTTTTTTGGAAAACCATGTCATCTGCCGGTTGAACTTGAGCGTCGTGCTCTATGGGCCATCAAAAGCCTCAATTATAACACTAACGTGGCGCTAAAAGAGAAAATTGCAGAGTTAAATGAGCTTGAGGAAATTCGAGTGATGCCTATGATCTTTCAAATCCTATAAAGCCAACATGAAAAGAGTGCATGACAAGCACATATTGCGAAAAGAGTTCAAAGTCGGTCAAAAAGTTTTGATGTACAACTCAAGATTACACATTTTTCCAAGAAAATTAAAAACTCGATGGTCTGGTCCTTTTATTGTCTCTACTGTCACCCCTTATGGGGCTATCTCTGTGAAAAACGTAAATGATGGTAGCGAATTTCAAGTAAATGGCGGTAGCTTTTAAACATTATCATGAGTTGCGCTCTCCAGATGTCGAAGAGACTCTTCTCAATGATCCAGTCTACACATACTAATAGATTCGCTGGTGTACTTCTTTCCATGTATTTAAACAGGAAAAGTATGCCATTAGGGTAGCCGGGCCCTCTTCTATTTTCTTTTCTAACAATCCCTAGAGTGTGTGGTTGTTGCCGGAACCTTAGTCCACAAAAACTCTACTTCAGAACTGAGTATAAATGTCTTCTGATAATCGAGCAAACGTGCCTCCAGGAAAACAATGGGTACCAAAAATTTCAACTCCTTCTTTCTCCTCCTTTTTCTATTCTCTTCCTCGCGAACTCCAACTCATCATTTGGTCCAAATCTCACCCATCTCGAATTGGTAATGGTCGTCGAGTACTTTTTGCTCGAAAAGCGACATTTGTTTAAAAGGATGGGGTGGTGTATGAACTGGCCAAACTCCTTTTCTCGTCCGTGTCTTGATCTTTTATCTGAGATGAGCCGGTATAAGGTATACTATTGTCTGACACCAGCTCAACAGGATAAACTTCGTCGTCGTCCCGTTGCTCCCACAGGTTGGGATTCGTCTTGAGGATCTGACGTTAAAAGACTCACATTCGTCTTGAGGATCTGACGTTAAAAGACTCACATTCGTCTTGAGGATCTAACGTTAAAAGACTCAACATTTATATACTCGTTTTGTTTATTAGCACCCAGCATGGTGCCCAAAGAGAGTCGTGATATGCACCATCGGACATTTCCTAGTTCGTACGGGCAATGGATTCCACCAGGCCAACCCCGTTCAGTTTTCTATGTGACTGTTTCGGGGCGGTTTGAGGCTATACCATATGTACTAAGGGTAATATTATTATTAGACCATTGCACATTGGTCAAGGATGGTACCGTCCTAAACCCTAGGCCCCCAAAACATAAAGGATAAGCCACAAACCTGGACTGGGTTCGCCAGAGCCGACATGAAAGTTGCCCCGAGTTAAGTTAAGCTGTTGTGATGTGTTGTTTTATTTGGATTTCGGTGTTGTTGACACGCGTTCTTTCTCGACTTGTACATTTGTATATAAAAGTATAAATAAAAAAAACAAAAAAAAAATAATAATAATAATAATGTTTGAATGTGATTTTTCATATTCTAGTGGATGGCATTTTTTAATCTTGATCGTTTCGATATCTCATCCGTTCAATTTGGAGTTGAAACGAATCAATTTCCACGTTTGAAATTTCGAACATTTCGGGACATAAGAAGAATTTCTGTAATTCATTTGTACTTGGGCCAAAATTTTGACCACCCAAAACCAAAGATCCGGTACAAAGCCCTTCCACGGGCACCCACGCCCCCCCCCTCACTTCTTCTTCCACAAAAATCGGATCTTGGTCCCCCAACAATCCACTCTTTCAAGACGCTGCATACCAGTTGATGAATGAACGACCAGACGCCTGGCCAAACTCCACCAAACTCAACCCCTTCCTCCAAAGCACCACCTCCTCCACCTCCTCTTGCTATTTGCACCATCAAAACTTAATTTACACCGCTATGGCAGCACGAAGAAGAATTACAGTTGAGAGAAATTTCACAAATCTCTATAATTCGGGATGTTTCACCCATTTTTCGAGGAAATTGCTAGTAGAGAGTGGGAATATCTATTGCATCGAATCCCAGCTCAATATTCAAGAATTGGTGTTGAAATTTTATAACAATGGAGGTTTCCGGGTGACGAATTTTGGATTACGGGCGGATGGGATGGAACGTGAACTCACGCCGGAGTTGATTTGAATACCGCAGATTCCGATTAACTCGATAGCCCGATACTCGTTATTGTCGAGTATCCCACCCGAGGGATTTGATGTTTGACACGCTTCTCGAGGGGGAGTACAACACTGGCTCGAACTGCGTGTACCAGCATTCGCTCAGACGTAACCAATTAGCCGTCACTCAATGGCTGGCACACAACGTCATTGGAACTTCAAAGACGTCTGACGTGAACAAGACTTTCTTGCACCTGCTTTGTGGATCCTACAGAGAGGAAGCACGATTTCTGATGGTCCATTTCGGGCCATATTCTTACTTACAGCGTCAAATAGGTCAGCTACTCTTGCTATACTTGTTACTTTCGGCTTATGCTTAACTTAGGGTTCCAGTCTGCTACTCCTTTCATTGAAACAAGGTCTTTCGAGAATTTTGGAATTTTTGAGACTTGTGTTTTAGACCATTGGGACCCAGTAGCTAGAGATGACATTGAGCATGATAACGTACCTCCTCCTCCTCCTTCACCACCAGACTGTTTTAATGAAGATACCATGCGCCGAATCAATACTCCTATGGATGCCTTGAGGAACATGAATTCTAGTATGCGCAGGATGTTTCTTCGCCAGGAAGAGATGATTACTTCCCAGAATGAATTCCAGCAAGAAATGAGAAATCGCCAAGGCCAATTCCAGAGAATGATGATGGCAAATCAGCAGCAATTCCAAGATTAGTTGCTACAGTCTATAGGCCACATTCAAGACCAGTCAGCTCAGCCTGAAGTTCGTCGTGGCCGAAGACGTAGAAACCCGGGTTCATCTTCTGCTAACCCGGAGGATTCACAGTAGCTGTTTATTTCCTTTGGTTTAGAAATGACTATGTCATTTATTTCCCTTATGCATTGCATTTTTATTTTTATCGCTAAATTATTATATATCGGTTGATTTCTCATAATTTTGTATCTCCAGACAGTTTGAATGAGAAATTATTTATGCGAATATAGTACTTCAAAAATATGAGTTTGCTCATTGATTCATTGGGCCTACTCTCAAAGCCCAACGGTTAGAACCCAACGGACTGATCCAAACGGTCAGATGCCCAACGGTCAGAAATCAAGTTATAAATACAACTCTCCTTTCCACTTTCACTCATTCCCTTCTCTCACTCTTCACACATTCTTTTTCACAAATTTTCAATTTCTTGAACATAATGAATAAACTAGAGCGATGGGAAAAGGAGCAACGCGAATGGGCTATCACATTAATCGCGATAACAGTGTTTATCATTATTCTCTTGTCACTCATGCACAACATGATCCAGAACATCTAGATCTATGTAGTTTTTTTTTTTTTTTTTTTTTTTTCTGATTTTTTTTGTATATTAGTATGGTGTGTTAAATAATTCTCCCACATTTTCTACGGTTACGATTAATTGGAGAAGTTCCAGATTAAATATTTGTGTATATTAGTTGTCTTTTCCTCTCAAAATAAATAATAATAATAATAATAATAAAAAATAAAAATAATAATAATAATAATAATAATAATAAGTAAATAAATAAACAAACCATAACAAAGAAAGGCCATCCAAAACTCACCAAAATAATTAATGGATACACATAGTGTTCAGAGAAAATCGCAAGACGCTTACAAGGTACACATAACACATGTCACACACATTTCGATTATTCTATCCATATTCTATTACCGAAGTTATGATCATCATTTCGAAATTACGTGTAAGTTTAACTACCCCGTGAAACTTCCCTCCGTATTTTCTAAACATTAAACCATCTCATTAATTGTATTTGGATATCTGACATGACAAAGACTTACTGTGGATCCCCTATAATGCTGTTCATAATCACATGGGTCATTAAATACACTTGGACTCCAGATTGGTATAGCCTCATAGATTGCCTATAAATCTCTTCTTTTTAAGCCATTCTTATTCATACAATTTTCACTATCCTTCCTTCAGTAATGGCTCAACCAAGAAAAATAACGGCAGAGAAAGACTACCTAAAAACTTTCGAAGAAGGCCGGTTTTCTCCTTATTTTGACACCGAAATCATACGTCGCGGATGGACGCCTCTTCTATATCATTCAGCAGCTAGTTATTCTCGAGAATTGGTTTTGATGTTCTACCAATTTAGCGGATATGAAGATGGAAAATTCTACTTCAATGCCTATGGACAACGATTGGAATTGAATAAGGAAATGATCTCCGACATACTTCAAATCCCAATAAAACCTGTGAGTCCCCGATAAGAGCCCAAAACTGTAGTTTTAACCCCAGAATGTACATACCTTTTTAGACCAATTACGTGAGTAATAATTAAGAGTTAACACGACACGTGTTTTTATGCATTTCAGGTTTCAAAGTCCATTATGTGCAGAAATGTGCCACTTTAGCGAGATAAAGGAGCAAAGGTCGGTTACTAAGGAGTTCCGTGATTAAAGGCCAAGTTTCTAGAAGACAAAGCCTTTCCAAAAGCCCGGTCAAAAGCTGAAAGTCGTCGACGCGTAAAACAAAGACACAAGTCAGCAGAACTTCCGAAGGCCATATCTTTGGACTCAGACCTCGGAATGGGGCCTACCTTATGTCAAAACGACTAGCTCGGAAAGAGCTTTCCAATGGTTTAAGCCTTGATCCAATCAGAGGAGCAAAAGTAGACGAAAAGTCTGTTGAAGACAACTACAGCTGAAGAGGCCTTTTTGGACTGAAAGAATTGGGTTTTGGGCCTGATTCTCTGGCCCAAAACATGGCTCCAAGCCCATGCACGATTTTTTGATCTGAAAGTATAAAAACAAAAGCTTAGCTCTTTGTGGAGAGTAGAATTTTTTAGTAGAGAATAGTAGATTTTTAGGTTAGAAAATAAAGGAGCTTAGAATAGAAAGTAGCCATTATAATAGCTTCTAGATCTAGATTTAATTGTTTTAATTAAGTTTAATTTCAAATCCAATTCTTGTTTTAGATTAAACTATTAGAATCATTACTCTTAATTAGTTTGATTAATAAAATAGCTAGTTGTTAAATTTCGATTTTGCCATTTCCATTTCTAGATCTAATTTCAATTCCTGTCCTTATTTCATTTGAGTCATTAAATTAGATTTCATTATTGTTTAATTAAGTAAATTTCAATTCTTTATATCATGTTTAGTTTAAATGTAATCGGAAATGATTGCGTAATGATTCTCGGCTAAACCTCCATTAGAGGGGGTTGAGAAGCCTTGATGAAGCTTGATTCCGAATATCGTAGATTCGTCGTAATTTCCTTTCCACTCTAGAAACGATTAGTTCACCATGAGAATGGGTTTAATCGTTCACATGCTAGTTATGAATTGGTAGGAATGCCATGTGTAATTAGGGATTAGGAAGAACCAATTGTTCTGCGAAGCAGTTCAATTCGGATTACGACGATTCGTCATTAATAGGATTAAGTCGAGTTAAGGTCGAATCAATCCCCCTCTAACTCCTTATCATCGAATCAACGTAGCATTCCCTTAGTTATCCCCATCGTCGACTAGTTGCATTTCGTGGGTAGTTGCATCGCAGTCTAGTTGTTATTTTCGTAAATCTCTCATTAGACTTTAAGTAGATAGTACGAACACGTGAGAACATAGCATGTGGAAGGACTAAGAGTGGAACGAATCACTCTACTCCACTATATCTCAATAGAGTTGAGAGTAGAATTTTTGATAAATATAAGCATCATAAGATTAGTTTTAGTTTACTTACGTTTTGAGTTCATCGTTCATTTCGTAGGTAGACTATTCAATTTTATCCTTTTATCAAATGGCGCCGCTGCCATCTTAGTTTCACTTTCGTATTGTTTTCGTAGTGTTAGTACTGTTCTTAAAGTCCCATTACACCCACCCACCCTTGTTTGATTCATACCGTGGTTGTCCATTTTGAGTTGAAAATTCGGGTAAAAATTACACTTTAGGCAGCATCTTCCTTTGAGCGACCGCCCTAACTCATTTGGACCTCGAAGCGACCGCCCCATGTGGGAGCGACCCGCCCTTCAACTCTGGAATTTAAAATACACCACTAATCAACGACCTCTATGACGGCCAATTCTCTTAACAAAAATTTTCGGATTTTGGCGGTTTTGATTGAACTTTGATCTTTTCATATTTTCGGTGTGTTCTAACCTCGCTATATACACCGAACAAAGGTAAACAAGACGCTATTCATAAGCGAAGCAAGGACTTAATCAGGTATTCCTTTCTTCCACACCTCGTGATCTCCCGTTAGAGGTTTATACTAGTATATCGAATTGTTTGGAGTGTTGATGTGTTTAGCTAAGTTTGGTTTTATCCTTGTATGAGATTAAGGTCCGGCGAACAAAAACACCGAACGTAATTACACAACAACGCCAACAAACAAGTCTATCTAGTATACCACCCACTACACCTCTAGCTACTATTTCACACACATCACCGACACAATGCCGGACGAAGAAGAGAGGCCTCTCTCGACTTCTACAAAGCCTTGAGCGATAGCCCCAAATCGGGCATCGTTCTAGCAGACTCCACCGGGGATTTCGAATCCCCAAATATTTTAATTTGTTACCCGCTTTTCATGGATTAGACCATGAAAAACCTTATCGGCACACGCGAGGATTGAACAAGTCCTAACAACATTCCACCATCCTACGGTTGGTGCGGAACAAATTAAATTAAGGGTATTCCCTTTCACCTTAGCCCGATAAAGGCGTCTTGGTTAAGCGCCTAACGCGCCTAATTACGTGGACTCGTGGGCTAAACTTGTTCATTGTTTATGGAACATTTTACCCACCCCTAAAGACGGATGAGATGCTTTCCAAGATTCATTTCTTTTCGACAAAATCCTCATGAAACATTTTCGGAGGCTTGGAATCGCTTTCACCGATCTCCTTATAGAGTGTCCACATCATAACTTAGCTTAAAGACACGTTAGTTCGTGCCTTTTTCAAAGGACTTCTACACCACCATAAAGAAGTCCTTGACATAATGAATGGGGTAGTTTCTTAAGCAAAGGAGCTTCGGAGGCTTATAAATTTTTAGAGGACCAAACTAAGTTTAAATAACAACTGGGGGTAGTGACGATTACTCCCGCTCGCTAGTTCTTCTTCAACAGATTAAGGCTACCAAGATGTTTGAGGTTAAATCAGATCCCCGAGCTTAAAACTCTAATTGAATCCCTCACAAAAAGGTAGAGGCCATTTCTGTACAACAAAAGCCAATCCCGTCATGAATGTAAATTCAAATCCATGTAGTTTCGGTTGAGCCCGAAAGCATCCCGACTTAATCACCGCCCTATAGCCTATGAACAGGCTTGTTCCATTAATAGTGAACCTAACGCCCCTTGGAGACAAAATCCCAACTTCGGTTGGAGAAATAACCAAAACGTCACACCTCAAGGGTACAATAACCAATATGTTAGGCCTACGCACAACTTTAACCAAGCCCCACTACGACAAGGACAGGGTCAGGGGAATTTTAATAATTATAACAACCAAGCGCAAACTCGACAAGGTCAAGCACAAAGTCAAGGTAATTATAATAATTATAATGCTAATAGAGGTATCGTTCCGGTAAATAATAACTATCAAAATCCACCCATAAATAATTCACGTGAAATAGTTCCAGCCACACCACCCGTGACTACTACACCCACACAACCGGATCGTCTTGACACCTTCATACAAGTGAGCCAAAAACTTTTCCAAACCATGGCTCAATCTAACCAACAAACTTCTACAATCCGTTAATAATTTAACCAAACAAAGCGGTTGGCTCAAGATAAAGCCCAACCCAAAGGTGTGTTTCGTGTAACTAAATACCTAATCCTAAAACAACAAATACAGCCTTTGAGGTAACCGATAATACTAGTAACGAGTATGAAAATGTAGGTGAGCTAAAGGCCATCACCACCTCCGCTTACGGCAGAATGGTTGATAACAAAGTAACTATGCCTATAATTACCCCACCAAGAGTCCCTACACCGCTATATTACTAGATACCGAAATAGAAACTCCAAGAGCCTACCATCGTAGAGGTACCGGTTCAACACAACCTAAGAAACAGGAAGCCACGGTTAAACACCCGGGTAATACCATTGCTAAATATAGACGCGAAACCACCGCTTCCACAAAAATTAGCCATGTTAACTAGGGATACAAATTACGAGGAGATTAGGGATGTTTTCAAGAATCTAACTATAAACCTTCCCTTCCTCGAAGCTATAAAAAGCTACCACACCATGAGAAGTTTCTTAAGGAATTGTGTACTACTAGGCGTAAGACCAATATACCAAAAGGCGCTTTTTTAACGTAACAATTCCCAACTCTATCGAACATAATGGAATTGTTAAGTACAAGGACCCCGGTCGCCCCATCAGATAATGCACCTTAGGAGATTCTTATACTGACTAACCGTTATTAGACTTGGGGGCTAGTGTCAACTTACTCCCCGCTTTTATTTGTATAGACAAATAGGTCTAGACGAGATGCAACCCACTAGAATGACGTTGTAATTAGCTGATCGGTCTATTAAGTATCCTAAGGGTGTCGCCGAAAATGTTCTGGTAAAAATTCAGGATTTTTACTATCCGGTTGATTTTGTCATCCTCGATACCGAAGTCGTTAACGACTGGTGTCCGATCATTTTAGGGCTTACCTTTTCTCGCAACCGCCAACGCGCTCATTAATTGCCGCTGATGGTTCAATGTCCATGTCTTTTGGCTATCTTGTTGTTGAAGTCAATGTTTTTAAAACAAAGACACAGTTACCCGATTCGTCTATGGATGGAGAGGTTAGCATGATCGAGAGCGTTGCTCGAGATTATTTCAACAACACGTTCCCTGATAATCATATGCCCAAATTTCTTTCCTTTGGAAGTTCAGACTCCAACATTTCCATCCCTACACTAGTCGATACACATATTACGGATGAGGATGAGATAGATGACTTTCTCAAAGATGTAGAGGACTATCATAGTAACGAGGATATGACCAATCTAGATGAGCAATTCGATGAGTTTCTTCGAGAAGGTGATGAATCACCCTATCAAGAACTACTTTGCACAACATCCACCTCGATTCCCCTCCTTCCACCCTTTCAAAGGAATCTCGAGTTTGCACTCGATCCTTTTGTTTCTCCCGTGCTCCATAATTTTTTAAATCTACCTAGTAAACAAATACTATAGAAGGACAAACCACTTGACACCTTCATTTTCAGAATTGAGACAGTCCCTACATACACAATGAATGAGTTTTGTGCTAAAACCACATCCTCATTGTTTAAAGGCTGTCTTTCTACAACTTATCCATATCCACCATATTCTTCACAACCATTCACTTTTCCACCCTTATTTACTAGAACACCCACTCATTCAAAAATGAAAAATAAGGTGCATGATAGGTTACATAATAAGGTTATCCGACTTCGCTTTCATTTCACTAGGTTGAGTCATGGGAAATCTTGGTGCTTGATTGTGTTTGGATATGTTTTCTGGGATATTTATTTATGGAATGATCCACAATTATTTCGGTTGTTGATATATGATAAACCTGCATGTTCATACATACGCCTAGATAAAGTCTCGAAAGTATCCGACTATAAACCACTCAACTTTTGTGGTTGGTGCATTTCCTTTCATTTCCATATATTGGTGAGTGCACCATTAAGGTAACCGGGCCCTCCCTATGGAGTGTGTGGCTGTAAGTACCGGATCCTAAGTCCACGTTTAAACATAATTCACGTTTTCCACTCTTGCATGTTTTCTCGGATTTTTTGAGTCATGTTTCTCTATGGGGTGAATTATGTCTTTATTGTTTATTGTTTTTATTTTTTTAAAATATATATATATATATATATATATATATATATATATATATATATATATATATATATATATAAAGAATAAGCATAGTAACCTAGGAAGTCTCGAATCGACTTTAAAAGACCATCGCTAAAACAAATTTTCTAAGCTTCGTTGTAAAAATTTGTTTGGGGGTGGGGTGTTAAATGTTTCCGCACTAAATATTTATGTCCCATTAGAGTTGCTTAGGCCGTTTTATTGTATTACGATTCGGGTTGACATAATCCATGAATTTAGAGTTCAATTGTTCGTGATAACGACGTCATGCACGCACTTTCGGTAGGCGTTTTCCACTATCTTATATGTCATCCACGGTTGGAATAGAGTGTTTTATGGATCATTGGATTGGAAATTCTCTCCTGATCATTTCCATATCTCATTCGCAAAAATCGGACCGGTAACGAAGCGACAATTTTGATTTGAAGTTTCGCGAAAAATTGAAAAAAATCACAAATTTCGATTTTGGGCTTGGGCCCAACCCGCGCCCACCTACAGCGCGACCGCGCCCTTACCTTTAGTAGCACTCGCGATCTTCTTCTCCATTCCGCCATTAACGCCAAGCTCCAAAAACCTAAAAAAAAACAAAATCAAAATAAAAAGAAAACGAGAATTGAACCCACGCCCAAAATCAAATCCCAACCCAAATCGACTCCAAACACCACCACCACCACTCCCACCGATTTACATCACTAAAACCACCGAAAATTCAAAATTTTGGTGCTGCGCCACCACTCCACCACCACCACTGTTGCTTCAACCGGGTCGATTAAAATCCCACCACTACATCACATTTAAACCCCCACTACATTCCAAACTTCCAATGGCTCAACAACGCCCGAATTTTGCGGAGCAAGCTTTTACCGCCGACCACTTCGCTACCGCTTTTTATGGTGACGAGATGATCACGAGACTGGAATAGCTTGTGGTACTCGACTGAAGCCTATTACCACGAGGACTTAGTCCGGACGGTTCTATGATACTGAGGGAGTTGGAAGGGACTAGGATTTTGTTGTGGTAGCGAAGAGGCGGAAGGAAGTGACGATCGGTTGTTATCGAGATTCTAGGCATTCCGCCTAGAATCCATCCGATGTCACCTCGCAGAGTCCCAAAGATAATGGGGTAGAGCCATTGATGCACGAGACAGTTATTGGAGGGGACTACAATGCAAGATCGTGATTGTGTTCGACAAGCTTCCTTTAGGACCAACCGGTGGCTACAGCCCGGTGGATTGGTCGGAACGCCCGAGGGAAGGGAAGGTCGCGATATCGGCCCGAATCGCCTCCATATCTTATGGATACTCCAGAGCGGAAGTATGACTTCTGATCTTAGAGTTTTCTTGAGCATGATTAGGGGAGTAGGGAGGTATGTTGCCCCTCTCCCCGTGTTGATAACAAAGATCATGCTCAAGTCGGAGAGACCAGCGATCGATCGGACATACATCACTATAAGGAGTGTGTCCAACGGGTTTGGAGATTGGCTGAGGATAGAGAAGAAGAAGAAGAGGATGGAGGAGCTGAGAATGCCGAGGAGGCTGGGGGACATCAGGATGCCTCCGAGGATGAGGAGGACTTGACCTGTTTTGACGCGGATGCCTTGGAGAGGTGCTGGACAGATGCAGAACGCATGGCTGTGATCCATCGAGGCATGCGTTCGCTTAACACTATCTGTGAAGACCTCCGGACTCAACAGGCAACGATGCATCACAACTTCGAGCTCCGCACTAGAGGGAGAGAGGAGAGGAGAATGAGATGGGAACGATGGCTGAGCTAAGAAGCCAGTTCCGGGACGAGATGCTGACACGATTCCCACCTCACGGGGACTCTCCTTCTGAGGACACACCATCCAGGCACGAGCGTCGTCGCCGAAGGACGAATGGTGCTGGCTCTTCAGGAGCTCAGGAGCAGTCTCCAGAGCATGTTCCCTCCGCCACCAGTTCCGGAGTAGCTAGGGATAGTATAGTTTGATGTTTTATGTTTTATTTGTAATTTCATTATTGTTATTTATTTTAATGCAAGTTTATTTCCGTAATTTGAATTTTGTAGTGTAATGTACTCCGAATGAAAATTTTAATATAAGGGGTTATTTTCAGTATGCGTGGTTGTTTCATATTGATCCCACCTTCCCAACTTGTTTGGGGGTGGTTTTATCAATTCAAGCATTATTTTTATAACCCTCGTGTTAGAATTTATTGCGGAGTCAAGGTGAAAATATGGCCGTTTAGGCATATCTATGATTGAGTATCATTGTAGGATGAAATCTAGATTAAATAGGTACATTCTATCATAAAATCAACCTAAAAGATACTGGGTTTGAATTAGAATCAAGGATATGAGTTGTTTCGTTTTGGTTTGGAAATTTTAGGATTTTCGAAACCGCCGTGAATTAGTTTTGGCAACTTCCCGATCCATTTTAGCAACTTTAAACTATATAAGCGTGATACAATCTATCCTCACAACTCACACTACACCTAAACTCCATCACTCACCTTTCACTCCCGCGATTCCCTCATTTCGACTCATTTTCCGAAGTTTACGCCAACTTCGGCGACTCTCGCCTCTGATATTTTTTCTGAGTTTTTTGTCGAAGGCCCGCTTCAAGCCGCGACCGTGCTCCAACACTGGAAATTTCAATTTCTTCAGAATTTCGCCAAGCTTCTATCGAGCCTTTTCGGCACCGACTTCCGTGGACCGAAATTTCCAGTTTTTCGATGCGTAGTATCCGGATCATTCGCAGCTATTCCAAAGCATAATTTTGAGATGACATCTCCAACATTGATACCGAACAGTCTTTCGAAGATTTGTCCCAAAGCACTACTTATGGTGCTTGGTTTTGTGAAGCGGGTTTATCACATTCGCTTGGGAGCCGTTTTATGGTAAGACCGGATGCACTTTATTCTCGACTCTAGCATCTTATTTTTACGATAACTGCATTTTCTTTGAAAGACCGGATGGAGAACAAGTGTTCTCCATCAACATTGATAATGAACCAATGGAAATTACCGTGTTCTTGCTAGCATTTGTTCTTGGACTGGCTATGCCGCTGAAATACAAGACCCATGGTGCTATTGGTCGATAATATGTATGTCTACACTTACGAAGTTTTGCATGAGTCGTATGGCGCGGGCATTTTCGTATTGAGGACCAAGGGAATATAACGTCGCCTTTGGTAGCCTGTCCATGAACATAGGAACTGTTATGTTTTGGATCATGCTAAACATTTTAGGGGAATGGCGTTTTTCTTCTGTGAATGATGCCACTTGCAGCATCTTCCTTGCTTTAGCCACGGGACATATGTGTCATGACATTCCCCGAACCTTGATGTCTAGTTTAGCTTGATCCCATAGCATGAGGCATAAGTACCTTCTTATGCCCGTTCTAGTTTCTCGTATTATGCTATGTTTCTTTCCTATTTTTTGTACATGCTTCACAGATTGGATTACGGTCGACACTATACGACCCACCAATAGTATTATTCGATCTTTCCGTGCAATGACTTGGCAAGGGTGGAGGATACAACCTCATCTGGTTGCACCCTATACCCCGTCAGACCAAGTGGCTCTTAATAGGTTAGCAATAAAAGATGATAAATGGCGGGAAGCCTAGCAAATTATCAAGGCATGGCAGGACGCGAAGGAACCTCACTTCTTTATGGAAGAAGAGAATTAGGAAGATGACGAGTAATGCGGGGGGATAAGGTAAGTTTTCATTCTAGTTAGTGTCTGCTTATGTCCCAAGCAATTTCATTCTTGTTAACCCCATAATGGGTAGAACTCGTATAGAGTTGTGTCAGTTTTATTTCCTATATTAGTACGTTCTAACCTTGTTTTACGAAGTTCCGAATTTCACGGCGTTTCAATGGTATTTTTCCTACCCTCTTTATTTAATTGCTTTGAGGACAAAGCATGCTTTTTGTTTGGAGGGGGCATAGAAACACATGTAATTAAGGCATCTGTTAGGATATAGATATGTATAATATGCATTTATTTCTAGTTAAAATTTTAAAAATTCAAAAATATAAATAAATAAGTTCATGCTATACACTTAGGAATATTGGTATTGTTTCTTTCTCCATGCTCTTAACAATCTAGAAGTCTCACGTAGCTGTTGCATCAGAATAATTGTTAGAAACTTAGGTTAATATATAGGTAATAATCTTTGCATCTATCTATAAATATATTACATGAGTATCTATGATTGTTAGCAGTAAGTTTCTGAAATCTAGGCTAGAGTACTTATTCTACAAATCCTGTGAGAATATAGCCTAAATCCTTATATGAGTTTAAACATTTGAGAAATGACACAAGGGAGAAATAAAATCGGATAGAGAAATCACACGTCCACTTGCTTGATCACTATGCCATATCCTAAGCGAGAATTTAGGCCCTTTTTGGATCGATATAGCAGAAATTCAAACCTATGAATTATTTTCCGCTAGTAAGCCCCTCGAGCCTTTCTTTAGCCTTCCATAAACCACAAATCCTTTACCCTGTTACAAAAACAAAACAAAATAAAAAAATAATAATAATAATTCAACCCACCCAATTTAGAATAAGTCTGAGAATAGAATGAGGAGGAAAGAAGAAGACAAAAACCTGTGTAAACAAAAGTTAGTTAATTGCTTCAGAAAATAAAGAAAAGAAGTTTCCATCGAAGGAAAAGAAAAATAAAAATAGAAATAAAATAAAAACTCCAAAAATAGAATAAAAGGGAGTCAAAAGCCAAAGGAAAAAAAAATAAAAGAAAAAGAAAAAAATATGGCTAAGGATGGAAACAAAGTGTAGAAGCAAAAGTAAATAACAAGGTTTTCTCTAGTTACGTAATATGAAGACTCTATTATCTCAGACTTGTCCTTTTTGAATATCCATTTCCTTCCTTCTTAACCCATCTCCTAATCCCCATGAACACCTAATAAAGACCTCTAAAATTAGGAATTAGGAATAGGCTAGTGTGGTAATAAGTGGCAGATGTGTTTGATCGACTCCGGCTTCCTTGTTGTCATTGAGATTGTAAGGTAAAGTGTGCCCACTGCGCACTAGAGTAGCTAAACTTGAGTGGAAAAATCAGAGTGTTGTATCTTGACTATTATTGTGAGAACCTACTTAAGGACGCTATTCGAGAGTTTCAAAATGGACCGCTAGACATTTCATAGTATTACTCATTGTATATATGTTTATTATAGATGATTGATTATTATGCATATATTAGCTTAGGTTTTGACTTGCTTATTCTTGTTCATAGCTAGTGAGATGTATAGATAGTTTGGAGCATGAATAAGGAAACAATAGTTTTATTTCTTAGTCGTTGTAGTATAGATGAAGTTTGTGAGTACCTTCATTTGGAAAACTCTCACGAGGCTATAACTCGTCCACTAGGGAATTCCTAGTGGTTTAAGGCCTTGTTGCATATGGTCAATGCAATCGCGACTCAAATAAAAAGTAGTAGTTAGGACTCCATTTTTGGTCACTTATTCTAATTTCTCATCTTTGCTTGAGGACAAGTAAAATGCTGTTTGGGGGGGGTGGTTTGATAAGAGCCCAAAACTGTAGTTTTAACCCTCAGAATGCACATACCTTTAGACCAATTACGTGAGTAATAATTAAGAGTTAACACTGATTACGTGTTTTTTATGCATTTCAGGTTTCAAAGTCCATTATGTGCAGAAATGTGCCACTTTAGCGAGATAAAGGAGCAAAGGTCGGTTACTAAGGAGTCCTGTGATTAAAGGCCAAGTTTCTAGAAAACAAAGCCTTTCCAAAAGCCCGGTCAAAAGCTGAAAAGTCGACGCTTGGCGTAAAAAAGACACAAGTCAGAGAACTTCCGAAGGCCATATCTTTGGACTCAGACCTCGGAATGGGGCCTACCTTATGTCAAAACGACCGGCTCGGAAAGAGCTTTCCAATGGTCTAAGCCTTGATCCAATAAGAGGAGCAGAAGTGGACGAAAAGTCTGTTGAAGCCAACTGCAGCTGAAGAGGCCTTTTTGGACTGAAAGAATTGGGTTTTGGGCCTGATTCTCTGGCCCAAAACATGGCTCCAAGCCCATGCACGATTTTTGGATCTGAAAGTATAAAAACAAAAGCTTAGCTCTTTGTGGAGAGTAGATTTTTTAGTAGAGAATAGTAGATTTTTAGGTTAGTAAAATAAAGGAGCTTAGAATAGAAAGTAGCCATTAGAATAGCTTCTAGATCTAGATTTAATTGTTTTAATTAAGTTAATTTCAAATCCAATTCTTGTTTTAGATTAAACTATTAGAATCATTACTCTTAATTAGTTTGATTAATAAAATAGCTAGTTGTTAAATTTCGATTTTGTCATTTCCATTTCTAGATCTAATTTCAATTCCTGTCTTTATTTCATTTGAGTCATTAAATTAGATTTCATTATTGTTTAATTAAGTAAATTTCAATTCTTTATATCATGTTTAGTTTAAATGTAATCGGAAATGATTGAGTAATGATTCTCGGCTAAACCTCCATTAGAGGGGGTTGAGAAGCCTTGATGAAGCTTGATTCCGAATATCGTAGATTCGTCGTAATTTACTTTCCACTCTAGAAACGATTAGTTCACCATGAGAATGGGTTTAATCGTTCACATGCTAGTTATGAATTGGTAGGAATGTGATAACCCGAAAAAACTCAATTAGATTACTCTAACCTTATTCTTACGGTATCAATAATTTATTTCCTACTCTCACATATATATTCATGCAATATATAGAGTACGAAATTGTTCCACTCTTAACTCTCAAGACTTAAACAAATTCAATTGAACAAACACAAAGAACAATGGTGAGAGTAATGTGTTATATGAAATATCTATTCTATGATTATACTACGGATTCAATTTATACTAACAAGATACGATAATTCAACTCTGAAATACTAACTGGACTCTATGATAAGGAATTAGGGGATTGATTCCGCCTTTAACTCTACTTAATCTACTAACCAAGAATCTGTCCAGACTCCAAATTGAAATGCTATCGCATAACAATTGGTAAATCTAATCCCTAACTATTCATGGCAATCTCTACCAAGTAATAACTAGCATGTGAAGCATTAAACCCATTCTCATGGTGAACTAATTACTTCTAGAATTGAATAGATTATCGGGACAAATTCTAAGCTAACAAAATCAAGTTTTCTTCAAGGCTTCCTCAACCCTCTAATGGAGGGTTAGCCTAGAGTCATTAAACTATCATTTCTCATGGAATCTAAACAAGACATAATATAAAGATTTGAACTTTACTTGTTTAAACTCAATTCAAACTACTCATGCAATAATGAATTAAACTAATAATGACAAATAAGTAAATCTAAGGATTTAAGCTAATAAATAAATGAAAATGAAACTAGATTATGGAGAACTAATTAACTTTATTTATCTAATGAATAGCAATAACAATAATTTAATACTAAATTTAAAGCAAGAATAAAAACTAATTAATTAATGTAAAACTAGATCTAGAACTAAGGTTTAATGGCTACTTTTCTTATCCTAACCTAATTTATTTTCTAACCTAACTATCTACCCTTAACAAAGAGCTAAGCTTTGGTTTTTATATGTTCAGATTCAAAAATCGTGCATGGGCTTGGATCCATGTTTTGGGCCAGAGAATCAGGCCCAAAACCCAATTCTTTCAGTCCAAAAAGGCTTCTTCAGTTACAGTTGACTTCGACAGACTTTTTGTCAACTTTTGCTCCTCTGATTGGGCCAAGGCTTGGACCATTGGAAATCTCTTTCCGAGCCGGTCGTTTTGACATAAGGTAGGCCCAATTCCGAGGTCTGAGTCCAAAGATATGGTCTTCGGAAGTTTTGTTGACTTTGTGTACTGTTTCTGCCCGCGTGGACTTTGACTTTTCATCTTTTGACCGGGCTTTACAGAGGCTTTGTCTTCTTGGAAATTGGCCTTTAATCACAGAACTCCTTAGCAACCGACCTTTGCTCCTTTATCTCGCTAAAGTGGCACATTTCTGCACATAATGGACTTTGAAGCCTGAAATGCATAAAAACACGTAATCAGTATTAACTCTTACTTATTATTCACATAATTGGTCTAAAAGTACGATTGTTAAGGGGTTAAAACTACAATTTTAGGCTCTTATCAAACCACCCCCAAACAGCATTTTGCTTGTCCTCAAGCAAATATGAGAAATTAGAATAAGTGACCAAAAATGGAGTCCTAACTACTCGTTTCATTTGCGATTGCATTGACCATATCTGCAACAAGGCCTTAAACCACTAGGAATTCCCTAGTGGATGAGTTATAGCCTCGTGAGAGTTTTCCAGTGAAGGTACTCACAAACTTCATCTATACTACAACGACTAAGAAATAAAACTATTGTTTCCTTATTCATGCTCCAAACTATCTATACATCTCACTAGCTATGAACAAGAATAAGCAAGTCAAAACCTAAGCTAATATATGCATAATAATCAATCATCTATAATAAACATATATACAATGAGTAATACTATGAAATGTCTAGCAGGTCCGTTTTCGAAACTTCGAATAGCGCCCTTAAGTAGGTTCTCACAATAATAGTCAAGATACAACACTGATTTTTCCACTTAAGTTTAGCTACTCTACAGTGATGGGCACACTTTACCTTACAATCTCAATGACAACAAGGAAGCGGAGTCGATCAAACACATCTGCCACTTACTATCAAACTAACATATTCCTAATTGAGCTAGAGGTATTTATTAGGTGTTATGGGGATTAGGAGATGGTTTAAGAAGGAAGGAAATGGATATTCAAAAAGGACAAGTCTGAGATAATAGAGTCTTCATATTATGTAACTAGAGAAAACCTTGTTATTTACTTTTGCTTCTACACTTTGTTTCCATCCTTAGCCATATTTTTTTCTTTTTCTTTGGCTTTTGATTCCTTTTATTTATTTATTTTTTAGAGTTTTTATTTATTTTTATTTTTTTCTTTTCTTTGGATGGAAACTTCTTTTCTTTATGTTCTGAAGCAACTAACTAATTTTTGTTTACACAGGTTTTTCTCTTCTTCTTTCTTCCTCATTCTATTCTCAGACTTATTCTAAATTGGGTAGGTTGATTTATATATATTTTTTTATTTTGTTTTGTTTTTGTAACAGGGTAAAGGAATTGTGGTTCATGGAAGGCTAAGGAAAGGCTCAGAGGGGCGACTAGCGGAAAATAATTCATAGGTTTGAATTTCTGGCTATATCGATCCAAAGAGGGCCTAAATTCTCGCTTAGGATATGGCATAGTGATCAAGCAAGTGGACGTGTGATATCTCTATCCGGATTTTACTTCTCCCCTTGTGTCATTTCTCGAATGTTTAATTTCATATAAGGCTTTAGGCTATATTCTCACAGGATTTTGTAGAATAAGTACTCTAGCCTAGATTTTAAACTTATCGCTAACAATCATAGATACTCATGTAATATATTTATTGATAGATGCAAAAATTATTGCCTACATATTAACCTAAGTTTCTAACAATTATTCGATGCAAAAGCTATTGAGACTTCTAGATTGTTAAGAGCATGTAGAAAGAAAACAATACCAATATTCCCTAAGTGTATAGCATAACTTATTTATTTATATTTTTGAAATTTTTAACTTGAAAACAAATGCATATTATACATATCTATATCCTAACAGATGCCTTAATTACACGTGTTTCTATGCCCACCCCCCAAACAAGAAGAAGCATGCTTTGTCCTCAAAGCATTTAAATAAAGAGGGTAGAAAAATACCATGGAAACGCGTGAAAATTCGAACACCCGCAAAACAAGGTTAAAACATACTAATATAGGAAATAAAAACTGACGCAACTCGATAAGAGTTCCACCCATTATGGGGTTAATAAAAGTCAAATTGCTTGGGACTTAAGCGGACACTACTTGAAACTAAAAACTTACCTCCACTCCAAGTGTTTATTTGTCATCCTCCTCTTCTATAAAGAAGTGAGGTTCCTTTGCATCCTGCCATGCCATTATAATTTGCCAAGCTTGCCGCCATTTATCATCTACGGATGCTAACCTGTTAATCGCCACTTGGTCGGATGGGGTGTAAGGTGCAACTTGATGAGGTTGTATCCTCCACCCTTGCCAAGTCATTGACCGAAAGATCGAATAATAGAATTGGGGGTCTCACAATGTCGACCCCAACCCGGTCGCGGAAACGCACAACAACGAGGAAGAAACATAGCATAATACGACAAACTAATATAGGCATAAGAAGATACTTATGCCTCATGCTATGGGCTCATGCTAAACTAGACATTAAGGTCTTGGGAAGGTCATATAGCAGCGTTCCTCGCCTAAAGCAAGGAAAACGCGCAAGTGGCATCATTCACGTAAGAAAAAACGCCATTCCCTAAAATGTTTAGCATGATCCAAAACATAACAATTCCTATGTTTATGGACGGGCTACCAAGGCGACGTTATATTCCCCATGGTCCTCGATATGGAAAATGCCCGCCCCATACGACTCATGCAAAACTCATAAGTGTAGACATACATATTATCGACCTAATAGCACCATGGGTCTTGTATTTCAAAGCGGGCATGGCAAGTCCAAGAACAATTTCTAGCAAGAACCATAAGCGGTTCCCTACCTACGATGTGATCACCTCATGAAACCAAACACTATAAGTAGTGTTTTGGAACAAATCATCGAAAAGACTGTTCGGTATTATTATAGGAGATGTCATCTCAAAACTACGCCTGGAACAGTACCAAATGAACCGAAACAACCGTAGAAAACCTGGAATTTTGCTTTGGTTTACAAAAGTCGTAGCGAGCTCCGCTTCCACTCATGGTCGTCTGTTGATTTTAGAATTCCAGTGTTTTGAGCGCCGAAGTCGATCTTTACCTTTGCTGGCGCCTCGAACAAAATTTTCGACAAAAGTGTAGTGGGAGCGCTTCCTCTATGGAAATGCAGCGCACGCGCTCGAGGTGCCGATGGTTTGAAATCGAGGCTAAAACGTGGGAAACGTGGGAGTGAAAGGTGGGTGATGGAAGTTAGGTGTAGTGTGGGTTGTGAGTATAGAATGAATGAAGTTTATATAGGTTTTAAGTTGCTAAAACGGATTGGCGGTTGCCAAAAAGCTTTTTTACGGCAATTTTCGGAAATAATAAAATTTCCAAACCCGAAAACGAAAACAACTCATTTTCTTGATTCTAAAACAATCCTAATATCTTTTAGGTTGAATTTAGGATAGAACTGCCTAACTCATCGATATTTCATCCTACCACAATATCTATTAATAGATATATGCCTATATTGGCAATATTCTCAACCCTCACTCCAAAACAACTTCTAGACTGGAGGATCCTACAACAAATCATGCTAGAGTAAATAATACCACCCCCAAACAATTCGGGAAGGTGGGATTAACAATAAAAACAGCGCACAATTTGAAAAGAATCACATTATATTAAAATAGAAATTCAAACAACATTTAACTACCAAATTCAAAGTTAACTACGGAATTTAACAACGTAACATCCTATCTACTAAAAATAATAAAAAAAAAACATCAAAATAACAACAAGAAGAAATCTAGCTACTCTTCAAGGGAGCGAGGTAGGGGTAAGAATAGGAATTTGAGTGATCAAGAATGGAAAAACCAAATACCCCACCCCCAAACAATTTTTTTTTGAAAATAGGTTTGTAAAAATTTGTTTTAAAATGTGGGTCTTTTAAAGTCAGATTCTCGAGACTTAATGTGGGGTCATTTTAAGTCAGATTCCCCTAGACTGTGCACACCCCCAAACAAGCATGAAACTGGGGTGGCATAAAGTGGATGATGCGTGGTCAACTATAAACAAATAGTCGGAAGAGTTGGGGGTCTAGCCATAAAAACATGATACTAAATGCATCCCGAAATAGAATAATATTGTATAATTAGAAGCAAACATGTAAGCGAATGAATGAAAACTTATGCATCCTATCAAAGAATATATGCAAACCATCATGTGATTGTTGTTTTAAATAGTTGAAATGACCAAAAAGATGAATTAGCGATACTTTAGGTGAGAAGGGAATGAAATGTGGATCCTGATGTCTTTCATGAAGCTCAGATGAAGAAAAATAAGACAAACTAGGTTTTTCCCTATACTCGGTGAAAGCTTGGCTCTCAATTACCGGCATGGTGTGCTCATAGGAATGTGTGCTAGGCAAACACTCTTCACTGTGAGGGTTGAAAAAATTATAGAGGGTCTCTGAGGCAATTGGCTCAAGGGCAAAATCGAGGTTCCTTTTTAAATGGTGGGTGAATGGATGGCTTGGTTTGGTAGATGGTTGGATTATAGGAGGTGGTAACTCAGGTGGATGGTGGTTGGTTGGTGGTTCATCGGGTGGTGGATCCTCACATGCTCTTAAGAACTCTACATCCGGCTTAAATTTGAATCCACAAGGTTGTGGTTCGTGGCTTTATCTTTAAGATTTTCCTCTATTTCTTTCCTTGTTATTTCCTCAGCTGCCAAACTGAATTTAGATTCACATTGCTCTAAAGATGTAACTTCCTCGTTTTCTTTCACATTAACTTGTTCATGCCTTAGATTTGAATTGTTAATCTCCATGTCCTCACCCTCTTCCTCTAAAACACTACAAGTATCATTAATGGCCTCATTCGAATGTGTCGAGACATCATCCAGCCGAGTGCAGTTAGCAAACTCAAAGGCCTGGACATGCTCAATAGGAGGGTCCATATTACGAGAATGCCAATAGTTATCAAATTCTTCCTTCGTCACACCTTTATAAATATCTTCTAAAGTGTAATCATTATATTCATCGTCGGTGGATCGATTAGTGGGAAGTTCCTGGAGACATCGCTCAAGTTTGAGTGGTCATCGAAACTAGTCCTAAAGAGTCGCCTACGTAAATTTCCTCATCCGGTGGGGTGTGGAGTTAATATCATGGTTAATGGGAGGTTTTTAGGAAGGTAATGGTTCATGAAATGTAGGGTAGGTGTGAACTAGGTTGATCGGGTTAGTTATGGGAATAGTGTCGATCTCGGCATGGTAGAAATGTCTAGCGTAGGTGAACCTAGTTTCTTTAGGTTCGGTTTATTTCTGAAGTATTATTTTGTTTTGGGCCATTATTTCATCGAATGTTGTTACCGAGGGAAGCTTGGTGGTGTGGGGTCCGGTTGGTATGGTGTTTGATAGTCATAGTTATTGGCGTTTGAGTGACTCGGTTGATGTCGCATCTTGTGATGGGTTAGGTTGAGGCTGAATGGCTGGTTGATTGTTATGGTGGAATTACATGAATAGTATGGATGACTAGAAAACTCTTGATTGTATGAGTCACTATAAAAATTTAAAAATTGAGGCTCATAATTATTATTATATCCTATAGTAGGCTCAGACTCTTGATATGATGGGCATTGAGAAGCCCAATGGTTAGGACTACCACAACATGAACATGGTGAAGGGTTTTCATAATAATTACATGATTGCTCTTGATATGATGGGCATTGAGAAGCCCAATGGTCAGGACTACCACAGCATGAACATGGTGAAGGGTTTGCATAATTATCATATGATTGTTGGTCCACATATTGATATGCCATATTGGTTTTTCAAATATATTATAAGGCAACTAATATGCAACCACAACTCTAAGCATACATTTCTAGATAGGCGTGTGGTATTTATTTCTACGAAAAACAAGCCTGATTATACTAGAATTAAAACTCCTCTGACAGAAGAGGCGAGGAGTGAAAGAAGGAGTACCTGAATGCCTCCTTGCTTCGCTTACGAATAGCGTCTTGTTTACGCGTGTTCAGTGTACATAACAAGTTACAACACTGAAAAACTTGAAAAATCAAAGTTTGAATCAAACCTGCGAAAATCCAACAAAATCAGTGAGAGCGCGTATTAAAGCTGCTTCGATAGATAAATCAAGTTACAGTGTTTTGAGCGAGGGTCGCTTTGATGGGGGCTGGTCGCCAAGATAAATTGAAATTACAGTGTTTTTAAGCTGGTCGCCACTATGGGGCTGGTCGCATTCGGTAACTTTTCACAGAATTTTTCAAATCTGAAACGGACAACCACAGTATGAATCAAACAAGGGTGGGTGGGTGAAATGGGACTTAAAAAGACTAATTAAACTACGAAAACAATATGAAAGTGAACTAAGATGGCAGCGGCGCCATTTGATAACCCGAAAAAACTCAATTAGATTACTCTAACCTTATTCTTACGGTATCAATAATTTATTTCCTACTCTCACATATATATTCATGCAATATATAGAGTACGGAATCGTTCCACTCTTAACTCTCAAGACTTAAACAAATTCAATTGAACAAACAGAAAGAACAATGGTGAGAGTAATGTGTTATATGAAATATTTATTCTATGATTATACTACGGATTCAATTTATACTAACAAGATACGATAATTCAACTACAGAAATACTAACTGGACTCTATGATAAGGAATTGGGGGATTGATTCCGCCTTTAACTCTACTTAATCTACTAACCAAGAACTGCCGACTCTAAATTGAAATGCTATCGCATAACAATTGGTAAATCTAATCCCTAACTATTCATGGCAATCTCTACCAAGTAATAACTAGCATGTGAAGCATTAAACCCATTCTCATGGCGAACTAATTACTTCTAGAATTGAATAGATTATCAGGACAAATTCTAAGCTAACAAAATCAAGTTTTCTTCAAGGCTTCCTCAACCCCTCTAATGGAGGGTTAGCCTAGAGTCATTAAACTATCATTTCTTATGGAATCTAAATAAGACATAATATAAAGATTTGAACTTTACTTGTTTAAACTCAATTCGAAACTACTCATGCAATAATTGAATTAAACTAATAATGACAAATAAGTAAATTTAAGGATTTAAGCTAATAAATAAATGAAAATGAAACTAGATTATGGAGAACTAATTAACTTTATTTATCTAATGAATAGCAATAACAATAATTTAATACTAAATTTAAGGCAAGAATAAAAACTAATTAATTAATGTAAAACTAGATCTAGAACTAAGGTTTAATGGCTACTTTTCTTATCCTAACCTAATTTATTTTCTAACCTAACTATTTACCCTTAACAAAGAGCTAAGCTTTGGTTTTTATATGTTCAGATTCAAAAATCGTGCATGGGCTTGGATCCATGTTTTGGGCCAGAGAATCAGGCCCAAAACCCAATTCTTTCAGTCCAAAAAGGCCTCTTCAGCTGCAGTTGACTTCGACAGACTTTTTGTCCACTTTTGCTCCTCTGATTGGGCCAAGGCTTAGACCATTGGAAAGCTCTTTCCGAGCCGGTCGTTTTGACATAAGGTAGGCCCAATTCCGAGGTCCGAGTCCAAAGATATGGTCTTCGGAAGTTCTGTTGACTTTGTGCACTGTTTCTGCCCGCGTGGACTTTGACTTTTCATCTTTTGACCGGGCTTTACAGAGGCTTTGTCTTCTTGGAAATTGGCCTTTAATCACAGAACTCCTTAGCAACCGACCTTTGCTCCTTTATCTCGCTAAAGTGGCACATTTCTGCACATAATGGACTTTGAAGCCTGAAATGCATAAAAACACGTAATCAGTATTAACTCTTACTTATTATTCACATAATTGGTCTAAAAGTACAATTGTTAAGGGGTTAAAACTTCAATTTTAGGCTCTTATCAGAATGTCATGTGTAATTAGGGATTAGGAAGAACCAATTGTTCTGCGAAGCAGTTCAATTCGGATTACGACGATTCGTCATTAATAGGATTAAGTCGAGTTAAGGTGGAATCAATCCCCCTCTAACTCCTTATCATCGAATCAACGTAGCATTCCCTTAGTTATCCCCATCGTCGACTAGTTGCATTTCGTGGGTAGTTGCATCGCAGTCTAGTTGTTATTTTCGTAAATCTTTCATTAGACTTTAAGTAGATAGTACGAACACGTGAGAACATAGCATGCGGAAGGACTAAGAGTGGAACGAATCACTCTACTCCACTATATCTCAATAGAGTTGAGAGTAGAATTTTTGATAAATATAAGCATCATAAGATTAGTTTTAGTTTACTTACGTTTTGAGTTCATCGTTCATTTCGTAGGTAGACTATTCAATTTTATCCTTTTATCAAGTCCCTTGTTCAAGAGTCATCATTCGATTCCGCAAAAACTTTATTGCGAGCTACCGTATCTCATGGCGACGTCGAAAATACACATCACATGGTTCTTCAACGCTCTTTGAAATAGAATCAACGTGTTGTGCTCCACTGGTTGGGACATAATGTGGTAGGTACATCACACCAAACTGAAGTCACAAAGCCTCAACTTCACCTACTTTGGATTTTGCAAACTCAAAGAGATGACTTTTGTCTGATCCAACACCTCTGGAACGTAATCACCAAGAAAACAAGAAGGTCAGCAACTCTACCCACTTTGGTTACGCAGATTATGATGCGTTGGGGTTATCCAATAATTTCTCCAGAGACACCCCTTCAAAGAGCATATATAAAGGTACTTCAAACAGACTACTCCGTTGGTTTTTGGACCCCTGATACTCTGATAGATGAGCAGAACACCTCAAGCTCAAATTTTGACCATTTATTTGATGAAAATGTCATGCTGAATATTATTAATCCCATGGAAGGCATTAAACTTCTTCATCAGGGTTTGAGGGAACTACACGCTCGTCAGAATATCATCATCACAACTCTTCAGGATTTCCAAGATCGTCAAGCAACGCATGATGTTGAACAGGAGGAGATCTTGGAAAATCATTCTCAATTCTTGCAAAATCACGCTCTCCTAATGGAAAATCAAACTGTACTCTCTGCCAGCCAAGGGGACATTCAGATGCAACTCGGCCAACAAATAGAAGAACTAAACAGTTTGGTGCAAAATATGCATCTCCTTGAGCAATATAAGAATCCATGATATTACTAAGTCAATAAGTATATAATCATCTATGTTATTACGTTTTTTCGTCTTACTATGTATTTTGTCTTATATTTTTGTCTTCTTTTGTATGCAATGCTTAATAGGATTGTCATCATTTCCATTGTGACTAATATAATTTTAACATGTGCTACAGGAGGGTCTATTTTCTTACATACTCATTTTTCCATCCAGTTTGCCTGTATCGTTACCCATTTCTTTACTTCATCCACCATGGCATCTTCATCATCCATGGTACCTCCCAAACTCATTCCTGAGTAATCCTTTCAGTCTATGGTGGATTCCAATGCCTATGGCCATCTCTTCCATGATTACATCACAAACATTGGGTGGTCTTCCCTAATTCTTCAACCTGACCAAACTTATTCTCCAAGTTTGGCTGCATACTTTTATGCTAATATGGATGACACACTAGCATTCAACCATGCGCATGGTTTCTACTTAGATGGGTTCACAATCCGAGTTGGTGACACACCTCATATCTTTTCTGAACAACAACTTGTTCTATCTTTGGACCTTCCATACCACGAACCCGCTGCATCTTGGCAGTACATCTATCATAATTCTTATCGTTCCTTTCAGTGGCAAGCGTTTCGCGACTCTTATGGTGATGGTGTTGAGATCAAACGAGAAGGAGATGGCCATGTGCCATGGCGTAACATCACCATTCCATTAGCAAGCATGACCATGAACATGGGGACTGCCATGTTATTTGTATTCCTAAACATTATGGGAGATTGGCATTTTTCTACTGCCAATGAGGCTGCTTGCGTTGTATTCAGTGCACTAGCTCAGGGTCATGCATTATTTAACATTTTAGGTTGTGTTCTCTCCAGCCTAAAACGAGCTCGCACTTTTCAGGATCAGTATATACTTTTACCAGTCACCGCTTGCCGGATCATGAAGACACATTTCCCACAGTTTGCAGCCACTTTTCATGACTGGGTCAAGGTAGATTCCATGTGCCCAACAAAACGTAATCATTCGCTCATTGAGGTTTCGTCAATGGGCGTCCCTTTCGACACGAAGCATGTTCGATGTTGTTACCCAAAGGGACGAAAAAGATGAAGACCAATTTGAGGGAATCGAGGAGACAAAGAATGGGCAGAAATTTGGCGGACTATTATCTATTCAAGCGATGCTAAGGAAATGCATTTCCTTAAAGAGGACGCCGGACCTTCACGCCCTTGGATGGTAAACTTGAGTTTGCCATTGTACATATATCTAGCTAAACCTTCGTTGGTGTGCTATGGTTTTTCATGTTTCAGATGCTATGGTTCATTATTTAGGTGTGCTATGTTTAGTGTGCTATTGAACATTTTCTTGTTCTTTTCGAATAATATATTATGATCTCCAACCTCTCGTTCCGACAATCTAGCCCTAATTTTGCTCACGGTTCTCAAGTACTTTTCTCTCTTTAATTATTGATCCTTCGAGGACTAAGCATCATTCGTTTGGGGGTGCTTTAAACCCAGAAAAAAAAAATTAGGCATCTTGTAGCCTATATATAGTTTTTATTTTCATATTAATAATTGTACTTAGTGACAAAGTCTTGTTTCCTTTTCAATGATGAAAATTGTCTAGAAATCTCACATTAGTATCCGAATTAGGATTTGTTTTTAAGAAACTTTAGATAATACATATGCAATAGTTTATACATCTTTTCATGAATATTCATGTACTGAGTATCATTGATGGTACATAGCAATAAGTTTCTGGAACCAACGGTTAGTTACTTAAACTATAAATCCTGTGAGAATCTAACCAAAAGCCTTGATATGAGTGATTTATGTGTGATGACACAGAGGAGTTGTTTTTCCGATTAGAGAAAATTACGCATCTACTTACTTGATCACCACCCGAACCCTAGGCGAGAATTTAGGCCTTCTTTGGATCGACATAGCTAAAAATTCATACCTGTTACAAATATTACCGCTTAGTCACTCCATCGAACCGTTTCATCAAACCTTTCACTTTCACAAAAAATTCCTTACCCATTTATTAAACCAAATGAAAGAACCTACCTAAGTGATGAGTATGAGAAATAGGATGAAATGTGGAAAGAATAAAGAGAAAGACTTGTCCTAAATATAAGTCAGTTACTTGCTTTAGGAAAGAAAAATAGAATCATGTTATATATATATATATATATATATATATATATATATATATATAAAAAAAAAAAAAAAAAAACATCAGTATCCAGAGGCTTAAGAACAAGGTTGGAAAAACTCAGCTAGAAGAAGGAAAGGAAACAAGGATTTCTCTAGTGTAAATATATGAAGACCCTATTCTCTCATACTCGTAAATTTTGATTATCCATTTCTATTTTCTTGTACACTATCACCTAAGCCCCACAATATCTAATGAAGACCTCTAGCTCAATTAGGAATAGGGTGGTGTGATAATAAGTAGTAGACGTGATTGATCGACATCGGCTCCTCTGACTGTCATTGAGATGTAAGGAAACGTGTGCCCACTGCACACTGGAGTTAACAAAACCTGAGTGGTAAAATTTTGAGTGGAATTGTGTTTCGACACATACCTGTGAGAACCCATTTAGGTACGCTCTCCAAGGGATCCAGAAACAACCCTGCTAGTATATTTCAATGAAAAGTTCACTGCATGAATAATCATATGTAGATGTTTTAATTATTGAATACATATTAACTTGAGTTTCAAAGAAATCAATCCTCGTTCCCTGCTAAGGAGATGTATGGATATCTGATATTAATTTAGGAAACGAAGTTTCACATCCGAGTCGTTGTAGTATAAATGAAGTTTGTGAATATCTTTTCGGAAAACTCTCACGAGGTCAGAACTTCGTCCACTAGGGAATTCCTAGTGGTTTAAGGGCCTTGTTGCATATGGTCAATGCAACCGCGACTCTACTGAAATGAGAATTAGTTTAGGACTACACATATTTTGGCCACTCATCTATTTTAGTGTCTCTTCTTTGCTCGGAGGACAAGCAAAGTGTTTGTTTGGGGGTAATGTGATAAGCACCCAAAAGTGTATTATGAAACCCCATTGAGACATATAAATTTGGTTAATTATGTGTTTGATAATCATGAAATAAATATGTTTTCATACTTTTGCGGTATTTGCAAAGTAAACATGGAAATATTGGTTAAAACTGAAATAAAGCATGAGGAAGGCAGATATATCGAATTCTCCCAAATCCACACGAAGCATCAAACTTCCAAAGCTCCTACCTCTCGAACGGGACTCGAATGCGACCACGAGAGATGCTCGGATAATCAGAGGCGATGATGAACTCTACGATAAAGCGGAAATTGTAACATCGCCCCAAAATAACCGGACCGCCATGGGATCTGCACATGGACCCACTATGTGGGGCCACAAGATTGGATGAGTCATCAATCATGGACCATGTCAAGACAAAGATAACAAATTATTGGTGCAAAGTTGACACCTTGCATGTAATAAATTAGATTAGGTGTTAATAAAAAAAAAAGGCAAGGTGTCACTTTGTTTTAATGTGGTAGATAAAAATGAATCAATGTGGTTTGATAATTCACGTGGGAGGAAATGAGATTTCTCTCAAATGGAGAAGAAATTAGACAAATGTGGGGACACTCCATTTACTCCCTTGACTTATTTTCCTCACATGACATTATTTTAGTTCCTTAGTGAAAATGAGAAGTTAGTTTTAGTTTTTATGAAAAAAAAGCTTGTAATAGTTTTAATGGAGGAACTTGTTCTTTGTTCTTCTAGAAATAAAATTGGTTGTTGAGTGTGGTTGTTGATATTCTCTCTCTCTCTCTCTCTCTCTCTCTCTCTCTCTCTCTCTCTCTCTTTGTGTTTTTCTTAGTTCATAAATCCTTGTCCCAAGGATCATGAGCTAACTTCCCTTTGGGGAGTTAATCTAACTCATGTGAGGGGTAAACCAATTGTTGTTGGTTTGGTAGGTTTAGGAAGAACAACTAACTCTACATCCTACCCCAAAATGGTAGTTGGTGTAGAGTTTAGTTAGGAATCAAGCAATGAGCTTAGAGATAAGTCATTGTTTGGTTTCACTTGCTAGCATGTATGAGCTCTTTAGTGAGCCATGCATGCTAGGGATCAAATCTATTTTTCCGTTAGGGACTTGTCTATGAGTCTAGGAAGAATCAAAACCTTTTTCAAATCAACACTAATGATAGTTTCACATGAGGAGGATTAACTCTCCAATTTCTCTTTCAAATTTCTATTTCGGTATTAAGAGCGTGTTTTCATTGTTAATGTTTTTATTAATGTTTGTGTAGGAAGGAAAAATCTAACATTTATATTATATCCTTACTCCTTAATTTCCCTTTATTGTAACATCTAATTTTTAGTTGTTCTAAACTTTAGGTTAGTTCGAATCCTTATTCAAACTCTACGAAACGAAGATCGTGAGTAAGGAACCTTGATTGCTTTTACATTAATTTAGAGAGTTCAAAACTCTAAGTAGTGTTCTCCAAGCATATATCATGAACTAATTGTGATGAATCATTTGGAGTCATAACCAACCTGTGGACTTCTATTTACTGAAAAGTTTTGTTGACTTTCTGTTTTATTTGTTTCCTTCCATAGCCCATAATTTGTTGAACTAAGATTGGATTATGTCATTTGGTTTTGCTCATATGATAAAATATCAAACATGAATATATGTAACCAGATATTAACTATTAAAGTTTGATTCACATTCTTATACTAAGTTCACTCTCTTCGGTTTGAGGATGTTCCTGGCTAGATTTTTATTTCTATTTTTATTTTCTACAATATATATCTTTCTTTTAGTAATACAATTGGAATTTTTGCTTTATTTAAGAGAACTTTCAAAGCTTTTCCTTTGTCACTTTCTAGATCAAATTTGTCACAAACTTTTGCTAGGTTTTTAAATCACTGTTTCTCCTACAATTTTAAGGCAAGGGCTTGAGTGGTTTGCCAGTATTGGAAGGAAATTAAAACAATTCTAGGACCAAGCTGTTTTGTAGCTCAAGTCATGGTAACAAGCCTTGCACAGTTGAGGAGTAGATGAGTATTCCATTTAAGGAGTTGATAGAGAGACACCGCTGTGGAGTTAGAGGTGGATGGGACAATTTACTTGCAGTAATATCAAGAGGTTGTTAGTCCCACTGCTTCCTAAGCACATATGCGACGATATACTTATGGAATACGGTGCTCTCAAGGCCGTTACGTCTGGGCTAGGAACTGTTGTAGTTATTGTGGTCGACAAGTTGACAGACATTGTGGATGCAACTACAATCCTTTCCTATTTTTACAAGCATGAGAGCTGTGGGCAGTGCCACCTTACAGGGAGGGGACAGGCCGTATGGCTATAGATGATAATTGAAAGATTGACTGATCAAATTGATGGGCACACCATCTGTGCATTAGGAAATGTTGCTACTTGGTTGTTGCAGTGTCCATCGTACATTTAAAACCTGCGCTTGAGAGGAAGATCAAGGAGCATGCAGACATAGAATTATTAGATGACGCTTTATGTTTGGGGAAATAGTTGTTTTCATATTGTCCTTCCATGTACTAAATATTTCTTTCAAAACCTGAATGATAAAAAAATCAGTTTTGTTTTTTCTCAGAGACAGTTTCTGCAACTGTTGCGTGGTGTTACTTGCCAATTATAACTTTTGCGTTTGTCAGCGTATTGTTGCTTGCCAATTATAACTTTTTGTTATATATATATATATATATATATATATATATATATATATATATATATATATATATATATATATATATATATATATATATATATATATATATATATATATATATATATATATATAAAATCTTAGAAATGTAATGCTTTTTAACTTAAAATAAGTACGTAAGTTAAAACTTCACTTAGAAAATGAATTCAAACTTAATTTATTTGTGGATATGATGTACTCACCATAAATATCATCTCCACAAAATTTCAGGTCATTTGGAAACATCTAACCTAGATAAAAATTGTTGTCATCTTTAAAAAAATCTAACGGTCTAGAAATGTCGAGTTTTTGCAATCATCATTTGCCTAGGTTAGAGGAATCCAAATGAGCTGAACTTTTGTGGAGATGATATTTATGGTGAATACATCATATCCACAAAATATTAGATTTGAATTTATTTTCTAGGTGAAGTTTTAACTTACATACTTCTTAGAGCGGGACTATATATATATATATATTAGAAATATTTATAAGGTAAAGGCATACCCACACCAATTATATTGTAGGGCCCTAGCTTAAAGGCTTACATTGCTCAAAGGCTCATCAATCCTTCCCTAGCCTGAAGCCTGAAAGCTCTCGCCGACATGCCATTTTGAGTAGACCTAACCCGCCTCCACCTTATCCATAAAAACTTGTTTTCACTCTTTGGTCCACCTATCGTAGTAGCACCTTGTCTCTAGCCCGAAGGCTCACTTGGCCCAAAAGCTCATCACATAATTGCACAAGAAATAAATACCAAACCGGCCAACTCTTGGTAGGATTTGAACTTGCAACCTCCCCTATGAGAAGAGGGGTACACAACCAATTTAGCTTTTAGTCCTAGTTATAATAGCTTTATTTGCATTTGGTCCAAAATTGATGGTTGACTGCATTGACTTCGTGTTGACCGTCTTGTTCCATCTATGTGTTTCTATTAATGGCTTAAATGTCTTGCAATATGTGATACACGTGACTTACTCGAGGACCAAACACAAATATTGTTATTAACAGTATGACCAAATACCAAAAACTCTAAATAATAGTCAAACACTTGGCAATATCTGAGATTTGATTCAACGACCATATAAGAATCTATTTGGGACCACCTACTTAACCAACTTACATCCTACAACTAAGCCAAGTTAACACACTCAAAAACAACCCAAAAAGTAATGTGTGGAAGAAAAACAAAATGCATATGATTAATTTTTGCATAATTGTACGAATTAAATAGTCTCGATCATTACACCGATTTTTTTGTGGTAGGAGCAAAACGAAACGAATATTATGAACACGTGTGAAGTTGTGATCATTCAATTACTATACTTAGAGGGTGTTTGTTTTTCGTTAGCTTTTATACTAAAATAATTGTGAGCCATTGTTCAAAGAGGATTGCTAGCGTCCTACCTCTTTGAGTAGGACCATCCTAACCTGCATACAAACAAAAGAAATGACTTGCTCACCTCTTGCACAAGTTACGTCCTTAAACCATTTGAAAACAATAGATCAGTGAGTTAACTCAATCATCTTCTCCAAACTTTAAACCAAAAACACAACACCATGTGACGACCCTCCACCACCGGCTTAAACCAAATCGGTTATGTTCGTTGGCGACTACAATATCAAACGCTGAACCATATCATCGGAATCTTGATCTTTATACTTTTACATATGTTATTAATCAATTGTTCACATAAATTTTGGTACTTTTAGTTGGATCGGTCCGATTCGGTTGTTTCATCTGTTACTTTCTTCATGGATGTAAATATTTCAGTTTTAGTGGATGTTAGAGCTGCCAACGTGAAAATGGAGTCAATGAAATTGAAAATTGTTGCACTTTGAAATTTTACTTTAGTGCTTCAACCATTGCCAATAATGACCCAAATTGTATCTCCTTATTTGAAAATATTAACTCCACCAATTGATAGCTAATTCAGTCCAACCAATTTCTATTTCGTAACTTAAGCTTCTTTTGTGTGTGTGTTGGTATTTCATGTTGTGGTGCCTGATCAATTTCAATTTGTTTTTTGAGTTTAATATTTTGTTATTGCATCTATACAACTTTTCCATTCAATTGTGCCAATATATTTTGTCGGCAAGAAATGAGAAGAATGGGAAGAGAGGAGGAAGAAGACTGACTTATTCCTAAATTTTAACAAACATTCCTACACAAGGTTGAAACTTTACCCAGTTAATAGTTTTTGTTTGTATGCGAGTTAGGATGGTCCTACCCCTTTAAAGAGGTAGGACGCTAGAAATCCTTTCAAACTTGTTCAAATTGGCATATATTGATTGTGTCTCAATCCTAAATTTAAACAAGATTCATATATCTATAAAGATGAATGATTATTGCAGAACACCCCATACGGTTTATTACCAATCTTAGTCATGTTGTTGAACAATCTACTGTCAATTCAATCATATTGTTATCATTAAGTATAAGCTAGAACATAATAAAGGTTGGTTATAGAGAATGAGTATTTGAGCAGCCAGTTTGTCTAAATAAAGAGTTTTAACTTTCAAGGAGGTGGTGAGTTGCTGTTAATGGGGTGGTAGAAGAATATCGGGGTATAATAGGTAATCACGATATCTATCGAGAAATCATCAAACGATATATAAATATCACGATATGCTATTTGATATATTCCACCATAAATATCGGTGATCTTCGTTGATATATCATGATATATCGACGATATTGACAATATTGGGGATATATGGCGATATATTGATGATATCAACCGGTTTTGGTTTACGATAACAATTTCATTTACTATTCACCATTATATTTAAAATATATATAAATGATATATATCGTGATATATCAAGAAATATCATTAATAAAATGATTATTTGTCGATATTTGTTGATATATCCACGATATTAGTAGAGGTGCCAATGTAAAATATCACCAAAAGAGTGATATATCCACGATACATATCAGGAAATCACGGGTTTATATATCCCCCTATCGCAATATTTTGTACAATGGATTCATGCATTTTGTGTCAAAAAAAGATACAAACAGATGATCATATTTTTCTTCAATGTAAGTGGACTAGATGCCTATGTCTTAGGTAAGACTTGAATATTAGAATGGAGGAGCATGCTTGTAAGAGTATCAAGGAATGGATTGGGGTCTCTATTTGTTGGAATAGTTTAGCGGAAACAAAAGCAAAAGTATATGCTACTACCTACTTCTTGATCATGGTGAATGAGATTTGGTTATTGATAAGTACTCAAAACTATAGTTTAAACCCCTTAAAAGTACTTCATTTAGGTCAATTATGTTTATAATAATGTGAATGAATCACCATTTACTCTCATTTGTATGTTTCAGGGTTTGAAATTGTGTATGTGTGAAAATAAGTCAAATTTGCATGGAAATGGAGCTAAGTTGTTTGCTAGGAGAATTCCATGGACTTAAGCCAAGATTCAAGAGGGAAAAACCTTCAAAAAACCTAAGCCAAAGAAGTCAAGTAAAAGTCAACCCAGATAGCAAAAAGGCTTAAAAGTCAACAAAAATTCAAATGGGTATAATGTTTGACTCGAATATCAGATTAAAGCCTATTATATGTCAAACGACCAGCTCGAGAAAATCTTTCTAGAGATATGAAGCCCATTTACACATGACCAATATAAATGGACAATAATTGTACTACAGTAAAACACATGCCCTTTTAGCACATTTTATGCTTGTATGTAATGTAATGGACTCTAGTGATATTTTTGGCTCACTAACTAACCCACACATATAAACCCTACTTGAAACATATAAAAGTATGGTAGCCTCCAAACCCTATCATATCTTATTTTCATTAGTTCATTTACTAGTCTTTCTTTTTTAGCCTCCATTAATACAAACTTCTTTAGCTTTTATCTTATCTAGTTTCCATGTCTTTAAATCTTAGTGTAAGAGTAGTTCTAATGACAATTGGCTAACTCCTCCTCTTAGGGAGGGTTTAATGAAGTCAATTGGAGGAGAAAACTCCGTTTTAATGGAAGTATCTCTTGTGTAAGGTTTTCACAAGTTCCTTCTCCATGTTAAGCTCCAAAATAGCTAATGTGGAGAAATAACTAAAAATTAATATGATCTTTTAAAGATAAAGATCTCTCCTTTTTTTCTTCATAGTAGTTGAGTCTAATATAGAGATAGAAAGTCCCTTCTATGGATCAAAAATTACACATTTACTTTGGTTTGTCTATAAATCAAAGTAAAAGTGAAGACTTACAAGTGTTACATCTTTTTTTAATGGAGGATTCAACTCTAATGGTGAAGTTGAATCTTTCTCATCTCTCTCCCTCTTAAAGTTTCAGTTGGTTTACAAGTTTGTGTTTTAAAATCTCAAAAATCAAACAACCCAAATTTCTCTCTCTTCCCCCAATTTTCTTCTTCTTGTTTGAATAATTTCCAACTTGTTCAAAAGAAAATATGCCCCCCCACCCACCCACCCCCCACCCCCGCACTAAAATCAACGAATCAATTATGTAGAAACAAATTTAGGATTGAGAGAATCCAGTCCAACATAAGGCATATTCTAAAACAACTAAGGAGAAGAACAATAAGAACCATAGAAGCATACAAGAAGGAAGAAGAGGACATTACCAAAGATAAAGAAGCAATGCCAATTCACTAGATTATACCATATATCTTTGAAGAGTTTAGGCACTCATTACTATAGAAACTGGAATAAGATTATTACTTTTGATGATGCCTTTGATGCACGTACTAGTGCCTTTGATGTACTGACAATTAGCTTAGAGGAGTTGCAACAGCTGTATGTAGAGACTCAGAAGGGAAGCTTTTGGGGTATTGTGTACAGAAGATGTAGGGTGTGAAATCCTTTTGAAGTTGAATGTGGTGGAGCAAAGTTAGCAACCATTTTTCTGAATAAATTGAAGCTAAGAGATATTGTAATCCTTGGTGACTATAGGGAGTTAATGCTGAACCTTCGATGAACTAGATAGGAAGCCAGCTGGGAGCATAAATATTTCATTGGTAGGATTTCTGGTTTGTTTAGTCATTATTCCTTATAATATATTGTGTTTTTTTTTTTTTTTTTTTGTTTAAAAGAGTTCACAAAAGGGAGGCTCAGGAACCTAGTAAGGGCATCTCCAATGGGGGGGTGTAAACAGTATAAAGTGTAAAATTTACACTCTAAGTGCCAAAAAACTCTTTCCAGTGGAGGTTGTATATCGTAGGTAATAGGTTATTAGTTAATAGATGGAGTGGGGATTCTCCATCCGGATATTAGTTAATAAAAAAACTCGGACGTCACTTGTAGTAACGTCTGTGTAACTAAAAAACTCCGACATCACTTCAACTAACGTGGGAAGCTTTATTTTTCTGTTTGTGGCGGTCTAAGTCCGTCGCTCCATCCTATTTATAAGTTTTACAATGTTGCTTTGAATGCCGTATGAAAGTGGACCATTATTTGTTTCAAGCCTTTGCGACGGCCAAGCCCGTCATTTTTCATTATTTTGAATGGGTTGTGACAGTTTAAGTCCGTTGTTATCTCTTTTTACACATTTGCTTCTACCTACTATTGGAAAAGCCACAAATAATAAATATATACTTTATATATTTGGGAGTTAGATAGAGTATATAATCTTAATAACACTTATATATAGAGGTGGGTTTTTACACTCTCCATTGGAGATGCCCTAAGTATGCAACTAAAATATGAAGCTAATAGTCCACCTCCTTAATTGTTGGACTATCATTATTCTCAAGTTTAATGGTAATAGACTAGTCATTATCGTTTTTTTTTTTTTTTTTTTTTTTTGTTGATCTCTGCCACTTACAAGTGGTGTGGCCTGGCTAGCCATGTGAGCAGTCTGTCGGTTCTAGCAATCGGCAAATTTGTGACAAGTGTTATGCTAGCCATATTAGCCGTGTATCGGTTCTAACACTTTCCAATTTTTCTACTTAGTTTTTTGTCGTTTTTTTGTTTCTGAATTTTCTCAATCATTATCTCTTCTAAGAAAGCCACAACTGTTTCCTTCTTAATGTTTTTTTTCCCTCAAAATGGGTCCCACTCAAATAGAATAAAATACGTGTCTCACTCTCGCACTTTTATTCTTCTCCCTACTAAATAACAACTAACCTATTTCTCTCTCCTAAATAATTTTTTGTTTTTATTTTTTGACACTATTAAATTATATATATATATATATATACATTTTTTGGGTCCTACAAAAAAAAAAAAAAAGGCTCCGCGTTGCACGTGCACTTTAGCTAGTAATTATAATTCCAATTGTCTCGTCATCACATCTATCTGTGTTTTTTTTGGTGAAGTATCTATCTGTTAAAGCAAGACCACGGATCAGGCGTATTATTTCCCCAATGTGAGCTCCACACGTTACTTGTCCCTCCCATCATTGTTGATTAGAGGACAAATACACAGCATCTCAAATCAAATAATGCAACTTCCATTATTTTACAATGTTTAGTTCTCAATTCAAAGGATGTATAAGTTTAAAACTTCTAATTTCATAATTTTTTATAATAAACTTTTCATAAGAAAACTCCGTGTTTAACTTATACAGTTACTAGGGTATGCCCGTGCCTATGACCCGTGATACCTCAACGCGCCTGCCGCGCTACTCCGACAATTCGTTGTGCCTTCGGCGCAAGAAGCGCACATCGCGTCTGGTAAACGCTGGCGTGTCTTCGCACGAAACAATAGCGCCGCGCCGGGCAAGAAGCGTGTATGTCGTCTTCGGCGCAAACAACTCGTCGCGCATAAGGCCCCCTAATTGCCCATTATCTATAAGCCCAATAACATCAATTGGATCACCAATTGTGAAGTACCTACGTCAAATATGGAGGCCCAACAACTTAAGCCCCCTTTTTGGCTGATTTTTTGGATGCCTACCCCACTATTACAATTTTTTTTAATTGAGTCCATGCTCATGGTTCCAAGCCTATAAAAGATTCAACCCATAAAAATTTTGTCCAATGTTGACTTTTTTGTGTGGGGGTGGGTGAGGTGAGAAAAACTGTTTAACTCACCCCATAAAAGCTTTTTAATTCACCCTCCATGAGTTTTGAATGGCTATGGTTAGAGTGTGTCAACCACTTCTCACCTTATGACGTGGAATCTATCCTCCCACTCCTCCCTGTTTTGTTAGATAAGAAGATACCTTCACCAAAAAACACTTATACAGTCATACAGTCGTATTTGACTAGAGCTCGCTATATTAGTATATTTAGGCTACATTTAAAACGTTTTACCTTACTCACGCTGAAGTGTTGATCGATAATACATTATTTTCTTAAGAATATGCTAGTCTTACATTAAGCATCTCTCAAATTTCAGAAGTACTAGCAAGTTCTAAACCTTTAAATAAAACAAAAACACATAACGTGATTGACCACCACTTGTCACTGGCTCGTCGTGTGTCTTCTTTTCTTTGGTATAATTTTGATTATTGATGTTACATTTCAGTCGACAGAGATTCATGAGGTAGTTAGCAAGGTCTGACGATGCATCTTAATCTCGCAACAATTGTAAGAAATGGTATGGAAGTATAAAAGTTTGGATTTCTCATTTCTGAATTATTACGTACATCGTATCCAAAATCACAAACTATTAATAAACGAATTCGTCTTCCACCTTTTCCCCAAGGATAGAAACACGGGATAATTGTTCTCCCCTTATATCCATTTATCCAACTCCATCAACCTGCTCGCTCCATCAATCCAAAAACACTCCATAGAAAAAAGGAAAAAATGAGTTCAGTTCAATCAATCTCTGATGATCCCAAGACACCACTTCTACCTTTACAAAATGATTCCAATATTATTCCAAGATCACAAAGCTTCAATTCACCCTTCAAATCAATCTTTACAATGAATAATGTGTTTATCCTTTTGGGACCCTTGTCAAGCACCGTTATATGCCTCTGCGTCGATCTCAACGGTTCCAAAATGAGTCGAAACATGCTAGCTGTCCTAGCTTGGGTCTTCTTATGGTGGCTCACCGAGGCCATACCCATGCCGGTCACTTCCATGGCTCCTCTATTTCTTTTTCCATTGTTTGGGATCGCCTCTGCGGATGAAGTCGCCAAAACATATATGGATGATGTTATTGCTCTTGTTCTTGGAAGCTTCACCCTTGCTTTGGCAGTCGAGCATTATAACATTCACAAAAGATTGGCCTTGAACGTGAGTACCCAGAATCACAAAATTTCCGCCTTTCCTGTTAAACTTCAAATTTATTAGTTTTGTTTCATGGGCCTTTTGTGGCCCATTGCAAACTTCTGATCTTGCATGTACGCTACAGATCACCATGTTGTTCTGTGGAGATCCTCTAAATCCACCGCTGCTTCTACTCGGGATATGCGCCACGACTGCATTTGTGAGCATGTGGATGCACAACACAGCTGCAGCTGTGATAATGATGCCTGTAGCTACTGGTATTTTACAAAGGTTACCAGACGATACCAGCCGGTCCGACAAAGTAGGAAAATTCTCTAAAGGCGTGGTATTGGGTGTGATTTATAGTGCAGCCATTGGTGGAATGAGTACCCTCACTGGGACGGGTGTTAACCTTATACTGGTCGGAGTGTGGAAGAGTTACTTCCCTGAAGCAAAGCCCATTAGTTTTGCCACTTGGTTCTTCTTTGGGTTCCCTTTGGCTGTCTTGATTTTTTTCTTTTTGTGGGGGATACTATGCTTGTTTTATTGCTCGAAAGGAACAGCAAACGCTCTTTCTGGTTATTTGGATAAAGCCCAATTGAAACGGGAGCTTGAAATGCTTGGTAAGTGTTAGATATTTTATCAAAATATTTGATAGGATTAAAAATCATTATGTCATACATATATTATAATCGCTTTTTGACTTTCTATTAACTGAAAATTGGTTATTTACTTTGTAACTCCTATGGTTATTTATTTGGTATTTATATGGTCTAATTAATTATTTTTATGAGAGAATTTATTTGTTCACTATATAAAGTGTCATACTCTCATACTTGAGGAGAGAGTTTTAGAGAAACTCTTTTCTTGTGGTATTTTCTACCTTGTGTATATTTTGAGTTGAGTACAGTCCATTTATTGAGTTCATCAGAGCTCTAGTAGTTGCGGTGTTGCCTTACTAGAGTTAGAGTCGTTGAATCCTGGAACGGACGACTAATGAACCAGCACCATCACTTGCGAAGTGTAGGGGACGAAATTCGCCTTAGGACAAGGGTGCTTACTGCTTATCACGTGCCTCGGTAATCTTTTCCCGATAAGTTTTTCTATAAACCTATTATTATAGAGTCGTGGTATTTATACCCCATTTTATAGGATTGACACTCTTTTGGTAAAAGGGTACATGAATAATGGTTATTTTCTATATGTCATATTTACACCCCACTTTATGGGATTAACACTCTTTTGGTAAAAGGGTACATGAATAATGGTTATTCTATATATATCATTTTATACCCCACATGCCCGATAGTTTCGCATTAGTGAGTTGTCACGAGATCTTACAATTCACGGCAACAAATTGTTGCGAGATCTCACAATCCACAGCATTGGGTTGCCACAATATCCCACATTCTATGACAGCGAGTTGTTGTAGAAGATTTTTTTGTTATTTTTTTTTTTCACTTCAAATTTTGAACATACACAACATACATATACTTCATCTTCTTCTTTAGAGCTTTTTCATACGCTCCAAGAATAACATTAAACCCATAAAAAAAAATGTACAATCGAAACATAATCTTGTTATCTCGCGACAAATTTTTCCATACGCTTTAAGAAAAAAAACTTGTGATCAAGTTGCTAAAGAAGAGTTTTGGTAATTAATACAAACAAATACTCTATTTTGGTGAACACAACTATCTCGCAGCAACTGACTTTTTTTGCGGGTAAAGTGGGGTGTAAATATGGCGATTCTTATTATATTTTTGTGACGAGTAATAATTTATTCTTCAATTTTATTGTTATTTTGCTTTATCACTAAATCCGGATCCAACATCCAAGTAAATGTTAACCTTTTGTGGGGCTTATGTAATTTTCTGGTTATGATGTAACCCGTGTCGTCATAACAAAATTTTAACATTTTAAGTTATTTCAATATATATTTCTTAAAAAAATAAAAACGGACCATCCAACTCAACAGAACCCATCTCGAGACTACATATAGATTTAGAATTTTAATGAGGATTGCTTGTGCAGGTCCCATGGATTTTGCAGAAAAGATGGTGTTGATTGTATTTTCGGTACGTAACCAAAGCACAAAATGATTATCAGGAACTTGTTCATTTAGTTGTTTACTTTCCACTAACCATCCTCAATTCCACTAAACTGAAAATAAAGGAATACAAGCATCTAAAATCCATGAAGGGGGGATGCACAATATTAGCATACCAAATGACCAAATGAGCTAAATCAAGCGCCTCCCAATCCTCACCCTCTTACAGCCAAAAACCTGAATAAGTCTGGTACAAACAGAACGAAATTATCAAAAAAGAGTCCGACGTTTTGAACTCTATTGGGATATTGGCCAGCTCCTGATCGGCATTCCTAAGCTTATTCATCGGCTCTAGATTATTCCCAGTATCACCACCTTGCTTGGTTGCCGCCTTTCCAACAGCTTCCACCAGCAATCTCTGCTCCAAATATGTACCCAACATTTTGTAAACAGTTAATTCCTCCTGGTGATTTGCATATTGCTGTTGCTGCTACATGGTCTAAATTCCTATCAAATGCACCATCAAAATAGAGTTTGGACCACTCACAATAGTTTCCATGGCCGACTTTCTAAATCATTAGTAAACTTTATATTCCATCGCTTCTATCATTAACTGCTTTCTGAGATTCCATATCCTCTTCGTATGCTTCTAGTATCGTTGTAGTCTAAACTCATTATAGACCACATTGTAGCATATCTTCGTTTAGTTTCAATAGGAAGTGATGTTGATACTGGATGCAGATGCTTGTAGTATTGTGGATGACAAGAAGCATAACTGATGATATTCCTGGATGGGGAGCTCTTTTTCATGGGCGGGTGGGTGATGGAACAGCCAGTGTAAGTACTGCTCTCTACATTACTACCACTATGAATTGCGGCCACATATCCCTAAACCTAAGTATACTGTATACTGTATACAGGAGAAACATTTATTTCAGAAGCATGGTTAATTGCAGGGAGACATGGTCAATCATGCCTAGTATTTGTAGTGCATTTAGCATTAGTGCATTGCACAAGAAGCATATATATACTTTTAATTTAATATCGACTTTATATATCAGTCAATCATGCTTTTCTTCTATCAGAAAAAAAAAAACAATCAATGCTTTTGATCAATATGCAGGTAATGATGTCAACCTTATTATTTATAATCCCAAATGGCAAGCAAAAGGGAGAGAAACTGATGGACTGGAACAAATGCAAGAAGCTACCATGGAATATTATACTCCTTCTAGGGGCTGGTTTTGCCATAGCAGACGGTGTTAAAACAAGTGGACTTGCACAGGTTTTATCAGCAAGTCTGGATTTCTTGGATGAGGCTCCTTACCTTGCAATTGCACCAGCAGTTTGTCTCATAAGTGGAATTGTTACCGAGTTTACATCAAACAATGCCACTGCAACGCTTCTACTTCCACTCTTAATCCAAGTGGCCCAAACAATGCATGTGCACCCATTGTTCCTCATGGTTCCTGGAGCCATTGGAGCCCAATTTGCATTCTTGCTTCCAACGAGCACACCTTCAAATATTGTTGGATTCACAACTGGACATATTGAGATAAAAGATATGGTCAAGACTGGGTTGCCTCTCAAAATTGCTGGTGTTGCAGTATTAACTCTTTTGATGCCTACTCTAGGTGAGTGCCTTTTGTTATTCAATATAAATCTATGACCCTAGGTATAATTCACATTAGTGTTGGTTCCCTATTAGCATATGAGAACCGGTATGATCTTAACAGGGAGGTTCAGCTACAAAGAAAATACAACCTACTTTACGAGGGATTTTCAGTCTAACCTCTGGTTCACAAAAACAAACTCACTTATATTTGGAAATCATGCTCCAAACAAACACTGTAATGAAACACAAACGGTAAATGATTCTCATGGAAACCCTTCTTTTTATGGAACACCATTCTTGGTGAAGATTTTTAAGGGAACTAGTGGGATTGGTATTTGAGCTAATACTATCCTGCATAAGTTACAAATCCTGTAAATACAGAAACCTTCCCACAAAGTTAGGGCGGAAAGTAGTTCAGTAGTGGTTAAACATTTAAACTTTCCCACTACTTCCCTATATAGACCAAAATGGTGTGTTGCTGTGGGAAAAAACTCCTGTGCATTACACACCCTAATTTTTTGGCATCTCTACAAATGTTGTATGGCGATCGGGGAAAAAAATGAATATACTTCTGTCATTTTGATCTATTTTATTTACTTCATATATTGGATGCTAAGACAGAGTATTGTGCGTGTGAAGCTGATTAAAATTTGGCTTCTGCAGGAGCTTTAGTTTTTGGAACAAATAGCCCAATACACAGTGATTTTCAACACACCACCGTTCCCTTCTACTGATTTATTTCGCCTAGACGGGGTTGTCTAATGAAAGATCTGTTGCGGCCAAAAAGAGCCGTTGTAATTTACATGAAATTGAAACAGTGAAGTTCCAGCGTCCAAACAAGAATGAGTAAGCTTTCTTCCACGTACAGAGAGTATTAGTTCTACCGAAACAACAAAGTTGCTCTTATCAGTGTACAGTTTATGCAATTTCCCAGGCTAGGAAGGTTATGATTCATGCCCATACTTGTATATTATTTGTTTGATTTGTAATATTTAGCGAGTTGTTTATAATTGTTTTCAAAGCGTAAAATGTGTTCCTTCACCATCAGTCCCGATCTGAGCCGGATCGTCCGCATACAGACAGGAGAGAGAAATATAGAATCCCACGTAATTTGAGTATTGTTTTTAGTTAGTAGGGTCCATAGGTCAACTATAATCTTTAATATATAGAAAAATATGGGGTTTTTTTTTTGTTTTCAATCTACACTTTTATTAAACCAAACGATATTTACAGATGCCAAGAACATCAGAGAAAACATGCATATGTACAAACAGTGGGGCTTTCTGCTACCATACTGACGAAAAAATTGGAAGGAATGACAAGTCTCCTGAAGGTCCGGTTGAGAACTCCATAGTTGGTTGTCCCAGCACTTGGAACTTCTTTACTTGAGCAGCAGCATGTGAAGCAAGAGTGTCTGCAGAGCCATTTCCTTCTCTATAACACCAACTGAATTGGACTTCTTCAAAGTTATGCAACAATAACTTAAGCTGAGTAGTGATTCTGGATAATAACCAATTACACTTAACATTTTCATCTATCAAAACCTTGAACAACAATTGAGAATCAGTCTCCACTTCGACCTTCCTATATCCTGTTTTTGTTAAAATTTGAAGTCCATAGAAAAGAGCAAGGAATTCTGCTTCATTATTGGTTGCATAAAAAATAGGAATAGCTGCTCCCATTAAAAATTTACCTACTGAATCCCTCAGAATACATCTACACCCCGCATATCCTGGATTCCCAAGCGAAGCACCATCAGTGTTGAGTTTCACAAATCCTTCTTTTGGTGGAAACCATTTAACATAAACCTGAATTTTTTCTCTGTGAATTCTCTGGGACATGACTTCCTGAACTAGCTGAATATGTTTTGAAGCTCTGTTCATGTATCTAATTGGATGTGGGGGATTACCTTTAAACCTTGTGTCATTTCTTGCAAGCCAAATATTCCACAAAACCCCAACAAAGTAGCAAACCTGTACATCACCATTTTGCATCGTTCTGATATCCTTAATTAAACTCACTAACTGTTCCTTAAAGCTGACACCATTTATATTCCTCTGATCAATTATTCCACTCAAATTTGTTCCACACCAAATGGCTTTAGAGAAAGAACATTCAAAAAAGACATGAATTTGTGTTTCTGGAAAGCTCTCACACAGGGTGCATTCAGGTTGGACTTGAAAATGATGAGATGCCAATAAATCCGCAGTTGGGACGACACCTTGCAAGCATTGTCATACGAAAAATCTTTGTTTAAACGAAACCTTTATCTTCCAAACATGTTTGTATATATAACTATCCTGAACCACTGTATTTGTGTCAGTAATCAACTGAATGCAGCCATTGTATGCAGACTTCACCGAATATTCTCCAAATTCCGCCCATTTCCAAACCAAAGTATCCTCTTCATTTGGCGTAATAGGAATAGAAACAATTCTCTCCACATATTCTAAAGGCCAAAATTCATTCAACCTATCCCAATCCCAGTTATTGGTATCCATATCAATGAAATCAGAAACAAGGTGAAAAGGACAGTCAGGTGGTTTCCCATTAAGTACCTATAAATCCTTAGAATGTGGAATCCATTTGTCTTCCCATGCACTAATAGAAGTACCATTCCCCAGCTTCCAAACCGCTCCAGCATTAATAATCCTTCGTGTCTCACAAATCCTTTTCCACATTACTGATGAATTAGGTTTAACTTCCGCCTTCAAAAAACTGGAGTTGTGAAAGTACCTCTGTTTCATTTGTTGAGTCCATAATGATGTTGGATTAAGTAAATCCCATGCCTTCTTTGCCAGTAGAACATAATTTTGTAATTGAAGTTCCTTTATACCCAGTCCTCCATTATTCTTTGAAGTACATGCTAATCGCCAAGAGAAATAATAAAGCTTCCTTGTTGATGGCATATGTCCCCATAGAAAAGATCTTCTGATAATATCCATCCTATGCACTATCTGTGTAGGCAAAATAGTACATGACATGGAATAAGTTGGCAATGAAGATAAAACTGCATTTACCAAAGTGAGCCGGCCTGCCTTAGATAAACACTTGGCTTTCCACCCTGCAAGCTTTCGTTGAAATCTTTCCAATAAAGGACTGAACTTCTGAACTCTACCCTTCACAGTTAGAGTAGGTACTCCCAAGTACAGTGGCATGATAGAAGTGGAAGGCATACTGAAACATCTCCGCAGAAAGTACACAAACCTCCGATGCAATTTTGGGTGATGGATAATTTGAGACTTGGTTCTGTTGATAGTCTGGCCTGACACTCTGCAATACTCCTTTAACAAATTGTTCAATTGATATTGCTCATCAAATCCACACTTACCCAGCACTAAAAGATCATCCGCATACATTAAATGAGACACTGGCTGGCAATTTCTCCCCAATTTGCAACCATGAATGAGGCCATCTCTATTAAGTTTCAAGAAATTCAATGATAAAAGCTCTGAACACAATATGAAAAGATAGGGAGAAAGGGGGCCATCCTGTCTTAACCCTCTCGACGGCTTAAAGAAACCATGTGCAGCACCATTTAATAACACAGAGTAAGAAACATTCTGAACACAAAACATTATCTTGTTAATCCAGTTTACAGGGAACTCAAACTTAGCAAGCATCAATCTTAAAAAACTCTACTCAATCTTATCATAAGCTTTCTGCATATCAATCTTTAGAGCGAATTTTTTTGCTTTCCTATTCCCATGACCTCTGATCTTGTGATAGAACTCATTTGCAAGCAAAACATTGTCATGAATACTTCTCTTAGGTAAAAAGGTGATCTGAAAAGGACGAATAATTCTCTGAAAGATAGGCCTCAATCTATTGACAATAATCTTCGAGATAATTTTATAAACAACATTAGTCAAACTGATTGGTCGAAAATGCTCTGGGAGTGATGGATTCATGATCTTTGGAATTAAGGAAATGAAGGAATGATTGAGCTGTAGAGAAAAAGAACCATAAAGGAAAAAAGACTTGACTGTCACACAAACTTGATCACCCACCAAATGCCAGAAATGCTGAAAAGAGAAAGCTTGATAACCATCCGGTCTTGGAGACTTAAAGGGCTTCATATTCTTAAGAGCAGCCACAATCTCCTCCTTCTCAACTCCTCTTAGCCATTTTAATTTTTCCCCCTCATCAAGACATGGCGCTTGAACATTGAAAATCTGTGAAATAAGATTAGGTTCCGAAGTAGACATAGTGTCCTCAAAAAATTCCATGAGCCTATCACCAATCTGTCTCCTTTCAATTAAAATACCACCATTTCGATCCCTGATTGAGTGTATATAATTTCTTTCCCTTCTATAGTTAACCATATTATGGAAGAAGCGAGTATTTTGCTCTCCAAATTGGAACCAATCTAAACAAGCTTTCTGCCCCCCAATGATTTGCTTGTTGCACAAGGATATCATTATGTTCCACTATTAACTCATTTTCTGCTCGAAATAATTCCTCTGTCTTAGTTGCATTCTCTATTAGCCTTTGAATCTCACTTAACTGCTGTTTGACAACCCCTAACTTCTGCTCCAATTGTAAAGCTTCTTACATAAAATGAAAGGCGGAGAACCATGAAACTCATGTTGAAAAGCATCTTGTATTTGCTCCTGGCATCCTCCATGTTGCGCCCACATTATTTCAAACCTAAAAGGCCGACAGACATTCACCCTATCTTGTATCAATTTTAAAATCAAGAATTTATGATCAGAACTAGTGGCCAACTCATGCAAAACTGTACAATCTGTGAACCTTGAATGCCAAACTTCATTTGCCATCATTCTGTCAATTCTTTCCCATATTCTGTTGCAACCATTCTGTCTATTAGTCCAGGTGTAAATGCTACCAACAAACCTCAAATCCAACAACTCACAATCATCAATCATATCTAAGAAAGGTTTGACTTTAGAATAATTGAATTGTCTGCCACCACACTTTTCTTCTTGACATGTTATTTCATTAAAATCACCCATGAGCAACCATGATTCATCATTTGTCGGTTTAAACATAGCAAGGACAGGCCACTGCAATCTCCGAATGAAAGACTTTGAGTTGCCATATACACATGACAAAAGGAAACTTTCACTTACTCCATTAACTTTTACAGAAAGTTTACAGTGAATGAACTAGGACTCAGACATAATAACTTCAATAACTACACTCCGTTCCCAAAATATCCACAAGCCACCAGACAACCTTTGGCTTGGTACTACAAAAGACTCAAAATCCCTTAACCTTCTAATTAAACTGACTCCTTTATTTACAAAAACTTAGTCTCCATAACAAACATAAATATAGGCCTAACATCCTTGATTTTCTTTTTCAGCTCCTCCATCATCAAAGGTCGACCACTCCCTCGACTATTCCAGGATAGAAGACTCATGGCTTTCTTGGGGTCTGCTTACGGCCAGAACCCTTAACCGACTGAATTTTTTTCCTTTTTTCAACAGAAGTCTTCAGCACCATGTTAGAATGAACAACAGCCACTTCTTGGTCATCATGGACAGGAGTTTTTCGTCGAGCCTCTCTATCGTCAGCAAAGAAACTTTCTACCATGTCATTGAACTTTTCCTTGTCTTTTTTCTGCAACTCTGTGCCTGCTACCCCTTGCGAGATTTCCTGTCTTTTGAAAGAATAAACCCCCTCTTGGACAGTATGATCTTGTAACTGAGACAAATCAATAAAGTGGAGGTTCTTAGGATCACTAGAAATCTGCGCGAATCCTGGAGGGCATTCAACTTCAGTCAAGGGATGAAAACTTTGGAAAGACATTTGAGTAGAAAACCCCATTTGTCCAGGGTATGTGCTTCCACATTTAGAGGCAAATGATCTTGTGCAGAAAGCCATGCATGTTCATTACTTGGACCAGTAGGACAATTCACCTGAGGTGATGATATATCAACGATCATGGGTCCTTTTGTTGGTTCAACATATGTCTTCATTAACTTCAAATTCACAGAAGAATCACCCCCATTTGTAATAAGAGGAAGAAGTGGTTGGTTAAGATCAGTACCAAACAAGAGAGAAAACCCAAATACATATCTTTCTCCAATGGGTTTTGGAATAACCCGAGTTTTGGAAGAGTAGAACTGAAATCGTTGTCCTCCTGGTGACATTCTAACATCATTCCCATGACATTCATCTATTACATTGCAAGCTGCGAAATGATGCCCTATAAAACCACACTTAAAGCAGAAAACTGGCAGATACTCAAACACAAAAGAAATCCAGTCAACCCCATTAATTGATTCCGGTAGAAATGAAGCCTGGAGGTATTGGCTTATGAACATCAAGCAACACTTTAACTCGCACACAATTAGGTTGTGTTTCAGTCTTAGGATAAATCTCTAAATATTTGAGATGAGACAAGCTAAAATAACCAGATTCTACAAGGTTGCCTTCAATAATCTCCTTATCCAAATACACATCAGGATAATGATTTAAATGCATCCACACATAAAACTTTAAGAAGTTCAACTCCTTTGTTTCATAAAATTCCGTCTATGGAATGATCTGAAAAATGTGATGAGCTACAATCCAAGGCTGCCCCAGCAGAAGGGCATCCACTTGTTCCTGAGACTCCAGCCCAATTTGAAAAATTTCACCTTTGTAATAAACCATATCTTCTATCTTAAAAGGGTACCATGCTTTTTCGAATGCTGATTTGATTGTGCTCAGATTCAGCCTACCATCCAAAACTCAACCAAACAAAATCATCTTATTGTAGCCCACATATTTACTCTTCATTTTCTCAGAACTGGTGATCATAGGAGGATCTGTGTAAGGCATCTTCATCTTAGCATCAAAATCCATAGCAAGAAGTTCAATAGAATTTGGAGGTTTGGATGAAGACGGTAAGTGGTTGGTGGTGGAGCTCATATAATGAACTAATTGAAATAACTTCACTTGATGAACTCTGAAGAACCACTGAGCTTCCAGTAAACACTTATATAGCCCAAACCCTCCAGCGTTCCAAACACATGCAAGTAGTCTTAATTCAGCCACATTATTTGCCCATTCATACACCTCCATCTGTATTAAGAAAACCCACAAATCTATCCATAATTTCATTGTTATAGAAATAACCCACCAAATGGCTTCATCTTCATTTAGATCATCATTACCCATTGATTTCTCAACCAGCACTAAGACTGAAAATAGTCTAGATTAAGAAAGACATTATAACATGTAATCTTTGTTAAATATTGTTTAGACAGTAGCAATATTTGAGCCCAATCACAGTACCAAGCACGATACCCAAGAAATTTTATCACCACATAATAACCGTATACTACACGGCAAAGATAAGATGGAGTAAGAAAAGAAAGAATATATCTAAAAAGGAATAAACACCTAATAAGAGTTCTGAAGCCACATGCCAAAACTAATTTTTATATGAAGAGACCACCGGACTTGATTCCAAGGCCACAACAAGCAAATCTAAAAGAAATTGGCTAGGACAGACAATTTTCTTTTCTGAACTAACACTGTTAACATTGTAGGATTTTACCAGAAAGAAAAGGGCCTGATGAAAAAAAAACATGGACCTGTGAAGAATTTGGGCCTTATTAGGGCATGATCAGGGCATAATTGGATTAGGGAAAGATTGATTAGGGCATGAGGAGATGAATGGATTAGGGATTTAACTTTGTTTTTTATTAGGGCATGAGGAGATGTGAGATGTGAGGAGATGTGAGGAGATGTGAGATGTGGAGATGTGGGGCATGAGGAGATGTGAGTATCCACTATAATGGGGTTGAGTGAACAGTAATGGTGTGTGGACGTAGGGGCATTTTTTGTCATTTTATAGGGGCAAAACCGTAATATTATAGTTTTTTAAGATTAATTGCTAATCATGTGTGGGCCCTAAAGAGAGAGAGAGAAAGAAAGATATGAGAGAGCGTGTAAAAAAAGAGAGAGAGATCACATGGGAACCACGTGCTTCTAGCTAGTAAATAAATAAAAAATAAAACCAAAAATAAATAAAAAATAAAACCAAAAGAAAAATTGGAAAAAGAATAAGGAAAAGAAAACTCACGTATTTCACAACCCATTCTCCTCCTTCAACACTGCGTCACCCACCCTTTATTTTCCAACTGTGATTCTCTCATATTTTAACCACTAATTATCTCTCTTGTGTTGCGAACTCTATAAAACTCAATCTTTTGTTCGCTCTATATTCTCGATTTTTTCCTCTCCCTCGTGAATTTATTCCAATTATCAATAGTCAAATGGAAAATGAGGAATTAGAAGTACATAGTGGAAATTTTGGTGAGGAAATGTTGAGGTTTATATCCCCCAAATTTTTAGATGAAATCAAGTTGAAATTAGGTCAAGCTTTTGAATCACTAGCTGATTTTATAAATTTTTAGAATGCTTATGCGAAAATAGTTGGGTTCAGTATTCGAAGCTAGTCAGAGAATAAGAAAGATGAAGAAATCATAAGAAAGGAGTATGTTTGTTACAAACAAGGGAAATGTTCATTGATAGCGGATATTGACACAAAAAGGCATTGAGACAGTTTGAAAGAAGATTGTAAAGAAAAACTTGCAATATTGAAGTCGACCTCTGGTGATTTTGTTGTCAGAGTATTTGTTGAGGGGCACAACCACTCTTTGGCAACCCCACGAAGAGTTCACCTTCTAATATCTCACTGGGGATTTTCTAGTGCACATAAATCCTTAACTCCACAATTTAGTGTGGTAAATATATCGCAATATCAACAATTCAACCTTCTTGGAGTGCAGTCTAGAGGAATATAGCATATTAGTTTGACAGAAAGAGATTTAAATAACCTTAAGAGAGATAAGTGTAATGAGATGAAGGGGCATAATGGAGGTGGATGTAGTGGATGTGGTGAGGTTGGACACTATGATAAAAGAATTTGTCTAAAGCCTTTAGATTGGTAAGAAATTCTCTTTTATCATTCCATTTTCATATTCCTTATAAAACAGTCAAACATTCATTGTTGTGTTATTTGAGTTGCAGCGAACAACCTGTCCTGTGTGAAGAGGATGAAACTTCGGCTTCCAACCCAGATGATGAAAGTTTATCCTTAGGTAGAAATTGGTTTTTTGTGTCTTTTCCCCCAATTAATGTGTCTGTGTGGTTTCCTTCTCTCTTTATAGTTTTATATTTTTCAATGGTTGAGCTACAGGTAATGGTGTTGAGTGTGGAGGATACACTGTTGGAGGCTATGGTAGTGCCCCATTTGCTGGTTATGCTAGTGGTCCACCTGGTTATCACTCTGCAGCATATACATCTAATACAGGATATCGATCAGCAGCTCCATGGAACACTCCAGGTGTTGGTGGTTGGGCTGCTGGTAGTAGTGGAACTCAATCTGCTAGTAGTACGTGTTGTTGGCTATGGGAACCAAGGTTGGTGTGGCCACACTGGTTATAGTGGAATTGATGGCTCTTTTGCCTACCCTGGGAGCTATGGTGTTATAATAGGGCGGGGTGGTAGTACTGATAAGAGCCCAAAACTGTAGTTTTAACCCCTTTAACAATATTACTTTAGACCAATTATGTGATTAATAAGTAAGAGTTAATACTGTTATCATACTTTTGTGTATTTCAGGCATTGGAGTCAAATATGTGCAGAAATGTGTCCATTTTGCGAGATAAAGGAGCAAAGGTTGGTTGCTAAGAAGTTTTATGATAAAAGGCCAAGATTCAAGGAGAAAAAGCCTTTTTAAATCCCGGTCAAAGTTGAAAAGTCAAAGTTAACGCGGGCAGAAACAGCGCATAAAAGTCAGTAGAACTTCTGAAGGTCGTATCTTTGGACCCAGACCTCGGAATTGGGCCTATCTTATGTCAAAACGACCGGCTCGGAAAGAGCTTTCCAATGGTTAAAGCCTTGACCCAATTAGAGAAGCAAAAGTGGGTGGAAAGTCCATGGAAGTCAAATCCAGCTGAAAAGGCCTCTGTGGACTGAAGAAATTGGGTTTTGGGCTCGATTTTCTGGCCCAAAACATGGCTCCTCAGCCCATGCACGAAAAAGTGGATCTGGTCTCCTCCATTTGTATGGAGAAGACTTAACTCTTAAGATAACCTGGATCTAGATTAGAAAATGAGGTTAGACTCCATTAATTAGTTAGAATAGTTTGTTTTAGATCTAGTTTTTACCTTCAATTAATTAGTGTTAGAACAAAGTAGATTATTATTTTAGAATCACAATTAGTTTTAGAATTCAAGTAATTAGTTATATTACCTTGTTTTAATTTAGATTTAGCTTTGTAGCCTCCATTAGAACCATTTAATAAAAGCTTAATTATTATTCAATTCAATTACTTCTCTTTCTATTATGTATTCTTTTCATTATTTTGTTCATGATAGTCCCATGAATCAAAGCTAAACTTCCATTAGAGGGAGTTGAATGAAGCTTTGAGAGGACTTGATTTGTTAGTATAGATTTGTTGTTTAGGATTTTAAGTTTATGTTTTTATTGACTTAGAGATAAGAAGAGTTTAACCTAAACTAGATAATAGTGAATTTGTCATGAGAATGGAAACAAACTTTCTCTCATGCTAATTATTTTATGACTAGAGATAGTATAAAATAATTAGGGATCATTAAAGGTCTAGTCTTTATATTTTAATCTTGTGTGAGAATATCTAGACTAAGGTTTTCTATACAAATCTATACTAGCATGTTAAGAACTTAAAAAGTGGATTTCAATCTCTCTCTAGTTTTCTCCATATTTGATTCATCTATATTTTTATTAGTTTAGTTAATTTAGAGTTATTTGAATCCATAGTATAATCGTAGAATAGAAATTTCACATCACACATTACTCTCACCATTGTTCTTTGTATTTGATTAATTGAATTCGTTTAAGTCTAAAGAGTTAAGAGTGGAACGATTCCGTACTCTATATATTGAATGAACATATATGTGAGAGTAGGAAATAAATAATTGATACCTTAAGAATTAAGTTAGAGTAATCTAGTTTAGTTTTTACGGGTTGTCAAATGGCGCCGCTGCCATCTTAAACTCTTTTAGGACAAGAATTCAATTGCTTGAATTCAAGGGGCAATCCCCCATTCTCTACCCACCCACCCTTTTCATTTTTCTTTCTTTTTTCTCATATTTTTATTACTGTTCACTATTTTAAGCACAGGGGCTCACGCCTTCCATTTTCCCTTGTTCAGAGCGCGCCCGCCCTCCTTTGTGTCTGCGGAATCACAGCGAAGAATACTGCGATAAAGGTATTTTTAAATTTCCAAAAATTCTAAAAAATTTCAGGTATAATATTTAAGGTGTTATTGGTTTACTAGAATATTTTCAGAATTTGTCTAATTGTTTTACCTTGTTAACAAATACGATCTTTACAGTGCTGCATTTCAGTTTTGAAACTGTAAGTTCTTGAAAAACAGGCGAGTAAGGTTACTTAGGAAGTTTCAAAAATTCTAAACTTTTTACAGGAGTATCTATCCTAAGTCAGGAGTATCTATCCTAAGTCAGGAGTTTTTAGTAAAAATTTGACGAGTTTTTTATTTGTTTTGACCTCCTAACTAGTGGAGTGTTTCCAGTGTGTTTCTGCAGTTTTGCAAACACTTAATTTCTAGAACAACAACCGATAAGGAGGGTTTTTAGAACTCAAATTTCTATAAACATTTTACAGGAATACCCATGATCTGTCAGGAGTCTCCAGTAAAATTTTGGTGATTTTTGTCTTTTTTTTTTATTGGTTAACCATTCAGTTGTTTGTATTGTGTCCGAAAACTGTTTCACAAACTTTGAAGGGCAGTAGAAAGACTTTCATAGCTCCGATTGATCTAAAATTTTACAGGCTACTTGATAGACGTCTTAGCAAACTACTGTAAAATTTTCAAATTTTTTGGAGTGAGCCCCACACCCTAGATTGCCTATTTCCAAGCGCGACCCGCGCCTAAAACACTGGACATCATCCAAGGTTGAGCGCGCCCCGCGCCCAACCAAGGCAAAGTTTGAGCGCCCCCCGTGCTCAAGCACCTGGAACTCGAGTTTGACCTGAGCGCGACCCGCACCCTCCCAAGGCTGAACCAGAGAGCACCCCGCGCCCTCTTCTGGAGTAGCCCGATTTTCACAGGTCAGTCCAAATTTCCATTGCTTCAAGTTATTCAGTGTTTCTAACTTGTTAATTACACTGAACTCGCGTATACAAGACGCTATTCAAACGCGTAGCAAGGAGGCATTCAAGTACTCCTTCTTCCACTCCTCATTTCTTATGTTAGAGGAGTTTAATTCTAGTATAATCAGGCTTCTTTTTCGTAAACGTCAACGCACATGCCTGTCTAGAAATTTATAGTTAGAGTTTTGTTTGCATATTAATTGTCCTAGAATATTTTTTTAAAACCAATATGGCATATCAATATGTAGACGAACAATCATGTGATTATTATGTAAACCCTTCACCATGTTCATGTTGCGGTAGTTCTTACCATTGGGCTTCTCGTTGCCCATCATACTAAGAGTTTAGACCTACTATAGAATATAATAATAATTATGAGCCTTAATTTTCAAATTTTCATAGTAACCAATACAATTAAGAGTTTTCTAGTCATCCAAACTATACATGGAGTCAATCTAGCCCAGCACAGTACGAAATCAACCAGAGTTACTCAAACGCCAATGACTATGACTATCAAACACCGTACCAACCAAAACCACACCACCAAGCTTCCCCTCCGCTAACAACATTTGATAAAATAATGGCCCAAAACAAAATAATACTTAAGAATCTAGAACGGACAAGATTGATGCTAACCTCACCTACGCCAGAGCTTTCCACCATGCCAGAAATCACCCACCCATCTAGCTCGCCACCCTTCCCAGACCAAATTTCCCAACAAATAGCCAACAATGGAAAAATGTTTAGAGAACAAAATACAGAAACCCAAACTATGCTTCAGAATCTAGCCAAAATGATTTCCATGATCCCCTCACCTAACACAGAACTTTCAACCTTGCCAGAGATCGACACACAAGTAGAACAACCTATTCTCATAACTAAACCATTCGACCTAGTTAAGACCTGCCATGAATTTCATGAACCATTACCTTCCCATGACCCTCCCATTAACCATTATATTAACTACACACACAACCTGGATGAGAAATTCTTGAAGACGACTCTGTAGGACTTGTTTCGGATGACCATGATGCCATTGAGGAAAGTTATATTGTTTTAGAGGACGAGAGTGAGGAAATAGAAATCAACAATTCTAATCTAAGGCATGAACAAGATAATGTGCATGAATTAAAGGAAGTAATATCTTTAGAGCAATGTGAATCTAAATTTAGTTTGGCAGCTGAGGAAATAACAATGGAAAACATAGATGAAATTCTTACAGATAAAGCCACGAACCACAACTTTATAGATTCAGCTAAGCTAGATGAAGAATTCTATGATTTCTTAAGAGCATGTGACGATCCACCAACTGATGAACCATCAACTGACCACCATCCACCTGAGTTACCACCTCCTACAATCCAACCATCTAGCATAACTAAGCCATCCATTCACCCACCATTTAAGAAGAACCTCGAATTTGCACTTGAGCCTATTGCCTTAGAGACCCTCTATAATTTTTTCAACCCTCACGGTGAAAAGTGTTTGCCTAGTACACAATCCCATGAGTACATTATTCCTGTAGTTGAGAGCAAAGCTTTGACTGAGTGTAGTGAGAAACCTAGGTTGTCTTATTTTCCCTCATCTAAGCCTCATGAAAGACATCAAGATCCATACTTCATTCCTTTCTCACTTAAAATATCACTAATTCATCTTTTGGGTCATTCTAACTCTTTAACACAGCTATAACATGATGGTTTGCATATGTTCTTTGATGGGTTGCATAAGTTTTCTTTCATTCTTCTACATAATTGCTTCCAATTATACAACTTCATTCTGTTTGGGGGTGCATTTAGTATCATGTTTTTATGGCTAGACACCCAACTCTTTCGGCTATTAGTTTATAGTTGACCATGCATCATCCATTTTGTGTCACCCCATTTCTTGTTTGTTTGGGGGTGTGCACAGTCTAGGGGAATCTGACTTAAAACGACCACACATTAAGTTTAGGGGAATCTAACTTTAAAAGACCCATATAATTTCTTGTAAAATACCACCTTAATGGAGTATAGGCCACAAAATTTTCAAACTTCAAAAGAGTTTCAAATTTTGTTTGGGGGTGGCGTATTTTGGTATTTCATTTCAAATCTTTTTGCCACCCTTTGCCTGTCATGTTTACTCCAGTAGAGTTTGTGTTTGTTAGTGCGTATGCAGTTTAATTGTGCTTCATGTTATCATATCTTCTTTACAATATTTACATTCATGTGCGCGCCAATTTTTGCCACGTTTCTATGGTAAATTCTTTCCTTATCTCTTTACACTTTGATGACAAAGCATTCGATTGTTTGGGGGTGGGATAGAAATATTTGCAAAAATTAGGCACTTTTAGGATGTAAATTACGCACTTTTCATTATATAAAAAAAATTAAAAATCATAAATATTGTTTATACTAGGCACTTAGTGATAATGGTATTGTTCCCTTCTCCATGATGATATTAGTTTAGAAATCTCACGTAGTACTTGAATTAGGATTTAATTTTTGAAACATAGATTAATACATATGTCACACCCCAAATTTTGACAAAATTTGGAAAAAACAATATTTGTTCCCAACTCTTCGATTTTCGAGGTATGATGCACTCTCAACTCCCAAAAACCCATAATCATTTTAAATACGCGGATAATTAAAAACCAATAAAAAATTAAGATAAACAAAAGTCATCTTCATTACAAAAAACTCGCAAATATGATTAAATTATAAATCTCCTTTCAACCCTCTTTAATTATAATTACAACTGAAAATACAAAACAACATTGTTTCCATTAAAATCTATTACACCTTAAGGGAAAACAAAACATATCCGGAATGCAACGCTAACGCAAACCACAAGCAGTAACCAACCTTCTTCAACACTAACCCTGTCAAGACTTATCAACTATGTTCATTTAATGAACACACCCGATAAGCAAACATGCAAATCGAATTGACATTATAAACAATCTTTGGTGTGAGTAGCCCTAAAATACAAATCATACTAATACATATATATACCCAATAAATAAGGCAGTTAGTTCCTCCACCGAGGCGCCTTAACATCCAACGAATAATACAACATTCTTAATTACAATAATTAAGACAGGTAGTTCCTCCACTGAGGCGCCTTAACTTCCCACCAACCATACAACAAACTATACGCATAATAAATAAGGCATGTAGTTCCTCCATTGAGGCGCCTTAGCTTTCCAACAATAATACTAAGGCATTTAGTTCTTCCACCGAGGCGCCTTAGGTTCTAACTAAACTAATAACCAGCCAAGCATATTCTATACTTACCGCATTTCATGCTCAATTACAGAGTGGGTCGTCTCTGCATAAGTAATTAGTTTGACCCACCCTTTTGCAAAACTATATACAATCATATCTTTAAAGATATATCATTAACCAACACATTACCATAATTATATTATTTAAGGCTTTCTTTGCATGTCCCTAAAATCACGTCATATCTATGTCTTACCTAGTTTTCCTGGCTACCACAATCGCTACCCAACGCCGAACATGTACATCCACATGCCTCCCCTCACATAATGAACCACTCCGTGTGTAGCTACCCTAAACGGGATATCGCATACCAGGTAACCCTCACACGAAAGCTATTATGTGAGTACTGCCACTATTAGGCATAAAATATCGCGCGTCTCGTTCTAATTTTGTGAACGGAATAATCAAGCCACTATTCTGCTACGCCAGAAGGGCCATTCAGATTTACTGAAACGGCAGAAGGGCCAATCATATCACATACGCCCATCACTAGTGCCAAATCACATGAGTTGTGGTAGCTAGGTTCTAAGATTTTCGTTACGTAATTTATTCAGGTGTCATACCTTAGTATCTCATAACCATTTCACTCTATCACGTGCCAAATAAATTATTGCACTAAACCACCATATTTGGAAAATCTCAATAATAATTCTTGTTCTATCTCATGCCAGTATACTTAATTGTACTGAAGCTCAACGTTTCTCGTTAGAATAAAAATCCACATTATCACGTGCCAATAGTATTTATTGCACGATATCCAAGCATCTCTATATCAAATCTCAAAACTTATTATTTCATGTGCCAATCATATATTGCACTACACCGTATGGAATTTATCAAGCCTTCATAAATACTACAATTCATTTAAGTAGCAACTCATAGTAGTAATCAATCATGTAATGTATTCGTTCAATATATTTATGTGAACTCAATTCACCATCAGAGGCACGCATTATTTCCATTTGTGCACAATATAAATAGTATATAAATAATCAAAATATAAATCCATTCCACCAAATATCAAAATGAAACGACTTTAAAAAGAAAGAACAACTCAAGTCCAAATATCACGCATAATTATTCGAGTCCAAATCACAAGTCAGGTCAAACTAATCAACCATCAAAAAGCCCAAAACTAAAGTCCATGAATCTGAGTCCATGTGTAGTTTAATTCTCATAAAAATGTATATATCTAAGTCTTATATGAATTCCCCTCTTGTTACGTGCCAATATTTATATTCTTTACACACTACTCACGTCAAATCTTAATTAGATAATGACAAATAAAGTTATACAATTTTCGACAATATTTTATTACTACATTTCACTACTACAGAAATGACCATTTACCTCGGTTGGTTAACTGGTATATACCACTGTTCCCCTAATAACAGTGGCTTATAGTCATTTATCACGGTACAAAACACTTTTCTAGTTTTGGAACAAGCAAATACCACTATTTTTGGAAAACAGTGGTATATAACAAGACATATACCACGGTACTATCAAATATTAGCCTAATTAGTTTTTAGTATACGTATACCCCACGTTTTCTTAAAACCAGTGGCGTATATTTTGGGCATAATTACATCTACCGTGAGAAAAAGCAAACAATCGGAGAAAGTCAAAAAAATTAATTAATAAGGGTCGAAAATTAAACACGTACGATAGAAAACCAAATTTCTCCATCTCCCACTTCTTTCTCTCTCCCCCCTGATTTCTGCCACTAGGGTTCGCGAGTTGAGAAAAATCAGTCCCCACCTCTACACCAGTACGAATTACAAAGTTCATCTACCCTAAACTTTGGGCGATTAGACCGGAGATATAATACAAGGTAATCTGTAACAATGAATTTATAATTTTTGTTTGGATCAATTTCAGGGTCATTCTAGAAGTCCACACGAGCTGAAGAAGGAAATGTACCCTCTAGTTTATGCTGGTGATGTATACAAACAATAACGGACTAATGATCATGGATATTATAGATTATTTCTTGTATAGAATTCTAAATAGAATAGTTTTGATTGGGAAGAAATGAACGATTTTATTTGGGTAGAAAAATCCGAAACTACTGTCATGCTTTTATGAGATTTTACTTCATTCCAATATTGATAAGAAGCCCCCTTAAAAGTTCCTCTACATCTTTTTCCTTGGGAAGGTTAGTTAATTACTCTACCGATACCTGGAAAGCTAGACTCATTTCCCTCGCATGGAATTCTGTTCTTTGCAAATAAAGAGGAGGATACTCCATTCCTGTTTACTTTTAGAAGAGAAGGACATGTCACATGAGTGGCTCCATTTGAACAGGACCTTCTAACCTTGATGTAGCTCAGGTGATACTTGAGGCACAGAGTACTACTATATTGTACCTTATTGTTTGCTTCCAGTCCAATTATGCTAGAAATATTATTTTAAATAATTTTGACTGGTGCTTTCTGATTAATAATCATTTGCTTTTATTTCATTTATCATTTCAAGAAGATGGAAATAGCCACAATATTGATCTATAGTGTGACAGTTTGTTAATCACGATTAGATGCACTTTCTTTTACAGTGAAGAAGAAGCTAAAAAACAAATAATTGCAGGTTCAACTAATGGAAGTTACTATGATTTTAATTAACTGCAACATCTCTACGGTAAAAGGCTAAAAGCATACCAACTCGGAGGTGCAACATCCTTTGAACCATTATCGTATTATTGTGTATCCTTTTTCTTTTCGATCTTATTGAATAATATGTTTTGTTTTGAAATTTCTCCAGAATTGCCAAGTATACACGATCCGTTCCTACATCTCCAAGGTAGATTAAAATGAAGATTATGGGGGTGAGGAAGGTATTTTGTTTTGAAACATCTTGCGCAACTCACGAGTTTACTCATAAGAACTCATGCTTAAATGTTTTTTTTTGTTATTATCTACTCATTATACATTGATTTTATCATCATTAGTCCCTTATTGTTTGATCATGGATATGTGACGTATACCAGTACGAATTACAAAGTGCATCCTTGTTTTGCATTCTTTCTTGTGTTAGGAACCTCCAAGATTCCTTGCATCATAGACTCATAGCTGATGTATAGCTAATTGCTCTTTAACTTGAATGCATAGTTCCTATCTATGACAATGATCAATGAGTAATTAGTTCGTAGTCTAACTTCTCACCAATGTGTAATGGTAAGTCAAGTTTTAGCAGCTTTTGCATATGAGTTTCTTTGGAATTTTTAACCTGATCTCGGTTACATTCAGATAAGTTTGGTTTGGTCACTTTAGTGAATATAATTGGTTACAGACAATAAGAACCCTAGTGTCAATGCTCTTCTTCTATTGCTGCTACTCTCTCTAATTTGTGAATGCAGTATGAGTATATTTGTTGGGTACTACGACTCCCATTTTATATTCTTTTTGAAGTGTTTTGTGAAAGAAACTGTTGTGATGATACCACACCAAGGTCATCCACCGATGCTTGCAACTGCTCATGGTGGAACGCACTATTGGTGGTATATATTCTTCTGCTCTTTTTCTTTGTTTTGATAATTATATTTACATATCCTGGATATTGTTCCTACGCGCATTAGATAAAATTGGACTGATGATAAAATTGAACTGATCATGTATTATACTTGTAAAAGGTCATAAAGATGTATTCTAAACATATTCAGATCATGGATATAGTTTGCATATTATGGGAAAAAAGGAATAAAACTACACCATTATTTTGATGGACTAGACGTTTGTTTTTTCTTCATGTGTTATGTGGGAAATTGTTAGGATCATTTTTAATAGCCTTGAGCCTTGACATAAGCAGGTCTTTTGCTTTTTTCTTCATTTTGGATAAGTGAAGGTGCTTTCAAAAGTAAGTGCGTCGTGTTCACTTTGTTTTGTTTTTGTTCTGTGTTTGTCTATGTGATGTTAGACACTTGCACCAATCGTGATTACATTTGCAAGTGCCAGACGACCTGTATATGAAATTGGTATGGTCAAATTATTTGGATTAGATAATATCGATCTATTTTTTTTTTCTTTTTGGTTATAAAATATGACTCCTAGGAGTGTGTTGCATCAGTGATTTCTTAAATCCTTGAATCTTTTTAATTCCAAAGTGATATCTTAATTCAAGCTATTATGACTCTTAAACAATTTTTGTTTTGGGTAGTAGCTCATTAGACACCTAAGGATTGGATATTAGTAATTGTTGTGAGGAGTTATGCTCTTTGAAAGACAAGATGCTCGAAATGAATTTTCTATACTCCTTTGACTTTTATGGTTTCATATTAGTTGTTATCATGTTGATGTGCAAACAGTATGCATTGTATACTCACTTTCTTTGTTGACGTTTAATGGCTTTCAGAGGACATTAAATCCCAAAGCAGCCCAACCTCCATCAACACCCAAGTTAGGCAACAATGCAAATAAGAAAACAGGAGATTAAGCAATAGGTATGTAAGTATTTTATTTACACGTGATATATAACTCAAATGTTACATTGTCCTAAGATTTATACTTTAGATTGTGGAAACAAAAAAATAAGAAAACAAATGTCAAGCGTCATTTGGGGGGGCAACAATTGATTTAGGGCCGATAAATTGTAGTTTACACATTATATATTATTAAGATGTCTGCTTCTGCTTATATTTCTTTAGCATTCTATTATTTTATGGTATTCTTCGTTATTAAGTTATTATTTTATGGTATTGATCGTGCAGATGACACTTAACACTCAAAGATACCTATGCACAAGATGAACTTGATGTTGTTTGACTTGAAATTCTGAAGTTCATCTAATGGAATGTTCGAGCGAGTCATGGTGTCTTAGCTAGGTTTGGACCCTTCTAGTTAAGGTTTGGGGATTGATCTCAACATTTGTATTTTTCATTGTAAAACTCATTTGATGTATAGGTGGAACAAATATATTACTCCTTTGATACTTTGGAATGAAGAACAAGTTAGTCATTATTATTTCTTTATTGACGCAAAAATTATCAAATTCTTTTAGCAATTCACTGTTGCACGGTCTAAATTTGTTTCTTTCGTTTGTTGCACGATGAATATATTGTCTGAGCAATGTGTTTTTAAATCAGTGTGGATACCGTGAAAATATATGCAAGTTGAAATTAAATAATTAGGGGATTTTTTTTTAAAAAAAAAAGTATAAACCACGGTTGTGTAAGAACAGTGGTTTAAGGGGATTATATAAACCACGGTTTGAATCAAACAGTGGTAATTATTATTACTATTTCCCACGGTTAACATCACACACAACGTATGTAAAGACTATTAACCACGGTTTCTGATATCATAATACCTTGGTTTTTCCAAAAACCATGGTAAATAGAGGATACTTAATACCACGGTTCTGTTAGAAGTATTTGTTACGGTGGTTGTTACCACGGTATGAAAACAGTGGTTAAAGGCTTTTTACCACTGTAAATAACAGTGGTATATGAGCTTTTTCGTAGTAGTGTTTGTCCATATTCTTAAATATGTGAAAATCTAGAAAAAGTCAACATTCCACAGTCAACGGTCAATGTCAAAGTCAACCCATCATTGTCAAAGTCAAACTGTCGTTTCCATGTTCAACAGGTTTAGGGTCATAGCCATGGTTCATGGCTAAGGGCAAAGGTGCATGGCTCATGGGCTCATGACTAAGGAAATGGTTTGGACCCAACTAGCCAAGCCCAAACCCAAACCTTAGAACCCGGCCCCAAAAGTCAAAACATTTAAAGACCCAATTAGATCTATTTTAATTACTAGATATAACCCGTGCCGACGGCACGATTGGTTATGAGGTGCTTATTATGTTGTTTGTGGCACTGAATGTAACTTTACCGCATTCAGTATACAACGTTTTACCATGACTATATCCCAATCATTCTATTGATTTTATGCAAACCTTTTCTCAACCAAATGGGAATTGGGGACATTCCCTGGATACCTTTTTGGTTAATACATGTTGATAAGTATATTCTTCTAACAGTAGTACTACACCAGTCAAAAACTCAAAGATGATAAAGAATTGAAGGAGTTCTTTGAGAAGAGCATGTACCTCTATTATAACCAAATTAGAACAAAGATCCTCGCTTGACTTTAAGAAGCTTCAACATTCATGGTTTTTTCAGAAGCTTTAAGAAATTTGTCTTGAAGCTCACTTAATGGGCGACACTTCATGGGCACTTCTTCATGCAAGAAAGGACTCAAACCAAAACCCATTGAAGCCCTTCCACAGAATTAAGGTGTTGGCAACTATTTAATAGCCCCTTAATTTTGTTAATAAGATTCATCAAATTCATTCATTATATACTTAAATTTGGTATTGAAGAGAACCTTCAAAGCTTTTCGACACCCACATTGGAACATATTAACCGGTCTTTAAATTTGGTTGGAGTTGGCGGTGCATGGCAAGTTGAAGTTATCTCGACCGATTGGGCTTTTGAGGACATCTTTCGACCAGGTCTCATGGCTTTCGGTTAGGAAGAGGGCGTTTGCATAAATAGGTAAATCAAGTTCATGCTTTAGATTCTTGAATCTAAGGTCTTTGTTGAATTCACGATCTACGATCTATACTGTAAACTGTAAAGGTGTTCCCCTAGGTAGTACCCAATTCCTAAGCATATACAATGCAAATATTTGAAACGACAAAATTTTTGTTCATTAAAAGTTACCTGCGGTTGCACATACTTTTTTCTTTGTTGAGTGTTCAAGTATTTACAGTGGTCAAGGAGAATAGTTATTTTTTCGACAACTAACGTCAAGGAGGATAGTAACATAGATCTACTCGACTTTATTCCAGTTGACATGAGACTCATTTCAAGAAAATCTCACACTTAGTATTCTAATTCTCCCACATTTGAAGTCATGTAGGTGTCACTTTATATATTTTCTTGGCACATTTCGCTGCATGCCGCATTAGATGTTACATCTACCATATGTACAGAAGTTGGTATCTTTGAGGTAATTTTCAAGACATTCATCAATCTTCTATTGACCTTGAATCTGGAAGGTAAGCTTCTCGAATAGAAAATATGCATTCAGTGCAGTTGAGGAATTAAGTAACATTGCTAAATCGAAGAGGTCAAGAGTTCAGATTATTACCATTAGAGCACATCTCCTTGCAATTAGCTTAGGCTACGTTCTTTCTTCTTTTAAAATTTTGAAATATGAAACATTGGAAGTGATTTCGAACTTACACTTGATCTAGCACTACACTTCACAGTAACGGAACATCTCCTTGTAATTAGCTTAGAGTGCGTTGTTCTTTCTTCTTCCAACTTTTTTAAATTTGAAACACATCTTAGCACTTTTCTTCTCAGTGGATTCATGAGCGCCAACATAGTTGTTGATTAGCTCCCAATAGTCTCTGAAAAGCCGACAAATTTAGTTGGTTATTTTCAGAGTTATCCCATTGTTCAATACAAATGACATCTGGCTAGACATCCAGGAAAATAATATTAGAGCAAAATTAGAAGTAACATATTAAAGCAACATAAGACTAAGAGCATACTTTAATCAATTCAACTTCCAAGAGTCATAAACATGTTGGACTTGTCAAAAGAGGGCCAAGCATCCAAGGATCGTGTATTCTTTCTATCATGTCTTCAAAACAACTATGAGCATATATATATATATATATATATATATATATAACATGGCACAATCAAGTAGTATATATAGTAGGAACTAAATGTTCAAATTGAAATCCAACCATTATTAAAGAAGAGTTCTATGTAACAACATTATTTGTCAAAGGAGTCGATGTTTCTTGAAACCTATAAATAAACTGTGTTATAGTTTCTATGTTCCCATCAATCGAATTTCTTTGGTATAAATTATCAAGGAAACATGCCAGGCTATCAATATTTCATCATACCATCTCTTATCAAATGGAACTTGGTTGTGTTATTTGTTGTATTGCGGCAATAACCAACTGAGGAAAATGAATCAAAGTCCATCAAAGTTCTCCAAACTTAAATATTAAGACAAATAACTAACTTCGAACTTATAGTGTTATAGACCCCATCGATCAAGAGTTTTTGCAAAGTAATTACAGTATTGAGAAGCACACATTCTGTATTCCCAACACTGAACTCTAACTATACACCCAGAGTAACATTCCTAGTATTCACTTGCAATAAGGAATAACATCTTTGCGTTACAGTGTAATAATTACTCCAAACAAATAAAGATGTTGCTCGATCACCTTTTCATGCTAGTCTTATGATAGTATCAATCTTGTTCTAATTACATACTATTAATTATAAATTCTACTCACCTGTCTAAACTTCTGAACACCACGTAAAGTTTGGTCCAACCACACATCACTTTAGAACTACCACTCTAAACACAATCTATGGATTTCAAAAATTGCATATATCAACCACTTCATATGTGATGAAAGAGAGGCCGCAGTAGGCACAACACAAACCATAATTGTAAAAGAAATGTCTCATTACTCCATTGGTAATAGATGTCTCGTTACTCATTTTGCATTAAGCAATATATGAGAATCATCAAAGATCCAAAGAAAGGACCGATGTACCAATCAATAATCCTAAAAACACAGGCAACACTAACTATAGCAGATTACAACGATTGAAAAATAATTTAGCACTTTTAAAGGTTTGACTCCCTTCGAGACTTGATAATCCATCTATAATGCTTCAACGACTCGCTGAAATTAAAATATGGGCAGTCAATAACCCCCAACCCTTTGTTTGTTAAGTTAAAGCTGAATCTCCCAGTTGAGAAGGCCATGGGATTCTCTACCCATTGTTGAACATCCCCTAATATTCTCTACCCATTGTTGAACATCTACCCCCTAGTAAATCTCAAAGTACTAACTGTTTAGGCTAAAGAAGTTGTCACGGTTTTACACCTTATGCTTATATCCAATATCTCAAGTTCACATAGTAAGCAAGGGATAAAGGGATCAACAATTTCTAATCCATATAGGGCCACCGAACAGGGTTTCAGAAGAAACTTGAATATTGTATGAGTGAAACATTCTAAATGACAATTCTACTCATCCAATAATGTCATTTGTATTAGTAAGTATGCAAGATTTCAAAGTATCTGAAAATACTTGACTAATACAATGCAAGAATGCTTCCTAGAGCGAAAGTATCTTCATCTCTTAGACCACTTTCAATGGACATTGAAGATCAATTTGTGCAAAGGAACTTACAGTAATAAAAATACTATAGATGAATAGCTTACTGCAAAAGCAAGTATAATTTTGGGATCAACTGAAATCAAACACATATTATGCATTTATGCACACTGAATTCAACACGCTCTATTAAACAATTCTTTAGCAACAATACTTGGTTCCACCAAATTATGCCCTCTTACCTATTCACACCACTTGAACACAACATGAAAAAGATCAAACCTCTTTGGTGCGATTCCACAAAACTACTTTTATATCCTTCTTTTTTTTGGTTGGGGTGGTGATATTTTTTGGGGAGGCTAGTCTCATGAAGTACTATTGTACCTTGGTTTACACTATCCTTGCTAGGAGAAACAATCAATAAACCATTTCCAATTTAAACAACTCAAAATACAAACACATTAACTCTTAAATGGCTAATTCACAATTTCCTACCAACATCAACAAAAAATAAAAAAAAAAAAAAAAAAAGTAAAATAGAGAAAAATGATCAAATATAGTAATCGATTCAACAAATAAAGTGACACTTGGATTTCTTAACAACAATTTTTTAGTAAGCATCATTTTAATTAAATCATCCAATGGAAGTATACGAAAGAAACAATACCTTAATTTGAATTTCAATCCAACGATGAGGGAAATGAAGAAAATGTACATGTTTTCCTCGTGGCTTGATCATTTCCCGCATCCTGGCTTGAAGTACGTAAGGTAGTTACAAACTTGCAATATACCTTAATACCTATCAAAAAACAAAAGGAATAAAAGGTTTAGTATGGATAGGCAGGCAACAATTAGGAAGTATGCATAAAACCTTTGTTGGGAATAAATAAAAAATTAAAATCTGACAACAATAAGAAGATATATAATTGCTGAAAATCCAATAAGAAAACGGGATTTAGAAGCCCACACTGGTATGTGACATACTGACATCCTTACACAAATATCAATGAAAAGTACATGTTCGTAGCGCATATTGTATAACACAGAAATAGAGCACTTCTTCACCTCACATGCCCTTATTAGATATAAGGCTTAGGCAATCCCTAGATCTGAGAATCAGGTTTTGCTCCGGCTTTTGGGAACATGACGTATTCTGTAGGCAGAAGTAGGGTTGGTCGCCCTTCTGGGGTTTTGACCCGCAGTTGCTTATGAGAATGCCTCTATTTTGAGCCCACAGAATTCTTTTTCTCAAACTAAAATGAGCATAAATACCAAAAGAGCCCAAAGAATTCTATTTTTGTGTTGTACAATCGCTATTAACATGTACTTTTCATTGATATTTGTATAAAAGAATCTTAGGCATTACATATAAATGTCATAATAGAAATCTAACTGAAATCGTAGTAGTGGAGTTATTGGTAGAGGAGAATTCTATATGTGGTCATTAGTCATTATATATAAATGTCATAACAAAAATATCTAACTGAAATCATAATCGTTATTGGTAGAGGAGATTGAGGGCAATGGAATCTTTAGTTCTTGATATCTTGCAATGAAGGACCCAAGAGGGCCAATAAGTTGTCAAACCTTCACGAAGGATTTGGGAATGAGACTTCATTAGTGGGTCCACTATAAGTCAAATTTGTTTATTGCAATTAGCATTTATGAAAACACACTCTCAATTATATCTTCAATCGACATTTCCAAAACAAAGGGGAGTGCTTAAATTCTTGAAGGTTAAGAATGCATAAGATTTTATTTTTATAGAAAAATAGTATCCATGATGATTAAGGAAAGAAAGGATGCTTTAAAACATGCTTTAAACAGTAGAGAAGTTACAAATAACGTTGTATGCTTTTAAACACCATTTATTTTCTTCAAGCACATTAAAGCGTTACAAACCACTAAAAGTCGGTAGAGAAATTGCATACTAATCAAATTAACTCTTATTGAATGGGAAAGGAAAACGGAGAGCAACTATCGGAAGGAAATAATCAGTGGTGCTCTAACTCTCAATAAGTATGCGAGAGGAAAAAGATGAGTAACCGATGTGTACTAATTAATTGGGTGTCTATTAATTTTTGGTGAAGGAAAAGGAAATTGGCTAAAATTAACCTCTATGAACTAAATTTTTTGGGTGTCTACCAACATAATGCACTAAAATTAACCTTTATGTAGAGGATATGAGACAAAAGTGTTCTAAATCTGCTACCCCTCTCGCCCTCTTTTTGTTAAAAAAAATAGCAACTCAGAATCACTTTCAAAAGAGAAAGGATTTGAAAAGGTAGAAATCAGTGGCGTCAATACTTCAACATGCACAAACTAAACAAACAAATAAATTGGGATGTATGCTGAAATTGTTTAGGTGCTCAAATGAGATTGAAGACAATTACTCACAACAGAAAGTATCCCAAAATGGTATCAAAGATGCAAAGCAACCTCAAAATTTAGAACATAACGGGAAACAACAACCCAAAAGGAACTTTGCATAGAAAATTTAGTAAAACAAATCGTAAACATATAAAAAAAACCGTGTGCATCACTAAATTGGCCTAAAGAAGTAAAAGAAAAACTAAAGAATGGAAATCAAAATGGGTAACTTACATGAGATGAAGTACCTAGAAACACGGATCTTGTAGGTCGACAAACACCCCCACATTAAATGAACACAATAAATTTCCCAAAGTCTAGCATGGAATTTCACCATCCCGAAATTCATATCTTTGGTGCCTTCCCGAAAGCAAATAAATTTCTTTTAAACCATTGGCTGCACATTAATTACACTCCAAAGACATACTCTTCTATCATAACCAATATATAATCTTGGTCAATTTATCAAACACGTACACTCCATCATCTTTTAGGTTCTTCAAGTTTTAAAATGCTGACCATAAGGAAAACTAATGGATTAGAAGTGTGAACAACCTCTAACTTTGTAAATGAGCCAAGATAGGCCTCCCAAAAAGGGCAATGAAATGCTTATAAATAGTCATGCTAGGTATACTCAGATTGGTGGCTTGGCATCAATTAAATCAATACAAATTTGTAATAATGTTCTGGGTTCATGTAATGATCATGAATCACTCTGCCATACCACTATAAGTGCAACTTTTTCATCCCGGCCGGTACAATCATCTTCTATTTATGCCTGTCCATTCAAAAATAAATCCTGAAAGAAACTTAAGGATCTGAATAAGGTGTACCTTTGTAGTGCCTCCATATTTCTTTTGGAGCCACTATAAGTACACTTTTTCTTCCCGGGCATTACAATCATCTTCTATTTATGTCTTTCTATTTATGCCCTTCAATTCAAAAACAAATCTGAAAGAAAACTAAAGGATCCGAATAATGTAATGTTTTACACCCTTTCACTGAGTGAATGCTTACAATGTATAGTGGAGGAGGATGCATTAGGTTGTATTTATGATTGATTTCATTAATATAGTTTGGGGGTAGCCGGTCTTAACCCTTTTAATTACTTCAAAAAAAAAAATGGTCCAAATAAGGTGTAGCTTTGTAGTGCCTCCATATTTCATTTGGAGCCAGCAATAGACACTCTACTATGTTGTGAAATTTTTTAAAAGTACCATATCGAGTGTAAAAGGGATGGGAACGAAACAACAAACAAACAAGTGAAAACTTCAAAACAAAAGACAAATAGCCAAGACATAAAGCACAAACAAACTTAAGCTTTTAAATGTTGTTACGTGCTAACCAAGTCGAGCATACATGCATATAGCACTTGAGATACCAAGAACCAACATTGTATCTACTGACTTTTAATAGAATGAAAAATAAATTAAAGTAGACTAACACCACATCACATGAATTTATTAAGGAAGAAAAAGGAAATGTACCTAGCTAGAGTATATATGGTTCTTCGTGGTTTAATATTTTTTCCTCATCCTTAGCAAATCTAATCAAGGTAAAAATATTGAGTTCCTAGCAAGACTTTTTTGTGTAATTTCTTTTCTTTCTTCGTGCTTGTTAATCGCTTTTCTATCTTGTTCCATTTAACTGTGCCTTCCTAATCCCAACAGCTCAAGTCTTGAACTATCATATATTAGGCAAAATACTAAGCATACTAAGAACACCAATTTTTCTTGATAAACTGAATAGGCGACACCATGTAAATAAGATGTTTGTAAGGATTTCTAAATCACAGCAAAACAAATTTATCAAAAAACATTTGAAATTGCAAACCTCAATTTGATTGCATTTTTTTTTTACATAAATTTGTTGGATTGGAAGAGGAACCTTGCCTTGAGAAATTGGGATAGAGAGTTTTATCTGAGGGAGTTGAGAGAAGCTAAGTTAGTAAAAGTCATGCTCTACTTTAACTCTATTGATAAATTTTGGTAGTGGAGCAACGTAAGGTAACAATCACTGGTGCTCTAATGGGTGTACTAATAGTGTTTTGATTAATCCAATCAATTTTGGTGAAGAAAAAGGAAACTTCGGAGGTAGTAATTGGGGAGAGGATACGCCATTGGATGCAAGTCCGTTTGAGGATATTAGATGCCCAAGCCTACAAACCCGGCCTTTAATAACGTTTTAATGTGTTAACTCACAACCGATTACATTTAATCAATTAAACCCAATAGTTAAGAATTATTTTATGTTTTTATTCCAACTTTAATGAATTGAAAATCTGTTAAACCATGAACAATTCACTTGAATTAATAAATATGCAATCTGTTAGGCCAATAAAAAAATATAGGTATGTATGTATATATGGATCCGACAAAGATGGACATTTGCAACTTCAAGTAGCAAGAAACAATAGAAAAGAGGTTTGTTATTGATCTAGTCTAGAAACATTATACATACATACGACGCACTGAGCAAAATAGTTCAAGTGTAATTGATCTAAACAACAACATAGTTCAAGCCCATTGTGAAATTTTGTGCATAGTAACATATTTGTCTTTCAAGCTTCCTGATTGAAAATCATTGAACTAGTAAAACATAATAAGAGGAATTGCATAAGCTACTAAAACCCAACTACTAAGAATAGAAACTTGGAGCAGAACCAATTCAAAGCATCTTTGGTAGGAAAATTAATCCAACAGCAGGAAGTGGAAACCATGTTTAATCTCAAAATTAAATTAGTCGAATACTTGAGATAGATCAAACACAGTACCTGCCATCGAAGGTGTGGAGTGAAGCATTTAGATGAACAAAGAAGTCGATGGTGCATGATTTTTTGAGGTGGGTTTTAATAGTGGTAAACTATCAAGAGACTGCATCTTTGGTAGCTGAGATAACAAAGCCTCTTTGCTAAGCAAATGCTTCAACGTAACAAAAACAGACTACGACATCGAGCACATGAGTTTGCTTCTTAAGTCAGTTATCACGCAAAGCCTTTGGTAGATATATCTACTAAAGCTTTGACTCGTGACCCTGAAAATTTAACACCAAAATTTATAACATTACAAAATCATTCCACCATGATTAACGGGTTAATCCCCACTAAAACATGTTTTCTTTTACATAAAGGCTTGACTAAAATATTATGTTAAGTTGGTATTTCTTCAGCACCATTGCAGATCTGGCATGATGTCCATTTGCTCACATAGAACTGGAGCACATGTCTCAACTATCACACCCTCTATTTGATAATTAATTGAAATATTTTCACCCAAGAAAAGATCAATATTAAGCATCAGTAATATATAATATGTGAAAGTGAGTTGGGACCACTTTCCAACATACTTGCCTTTGAATTTTCTAGTTGTTAATTAGGAAGTCTAATGAGGACTTGAAACACCAAGTCCATACAGTCCTTCACAACACTCCTTGTAAGCGTCACTTGCACCTGGAGTCAATATACAAAACGGCATGCAAGTATATCAGAATAAGGAAAAATCAAATCAATGCATATCAACTACCTTTCTTGGTTTTCGCTAAAGCATCTGACATTGCATATACATGTCGGTTGGCATAAGTATAACCTCCAATGAATTTGAAGCAACAAAAAAGCTAAACTTAGTTATTATTTCTTCCAATATACTCACAAACCGAGTATATTTAACACCTTGATGACATGTGGTTTATAAAAGTAAGATGGAGCACATAGACTGCATCAACAGTTCTCAATATTGTACTCACAGTCGAGAACACCAGAAAAATAATAAATCTACGAAAACCATTAATTCCAATAATAGTCTTTACGAAATGTATGTAAGCAGAAAACACAAAACAATCTGCATCAGTTTATTAATTAGTTATCCAAGTTGAACGATGCAATCTAAAACCATTTTGCAACCTGAAATAAGGCTCGCATAGTTTCATTCAAACTAAAATAGCTGAATTCAAAATGAAATGAAAATGAAAACTTACCAAACATGATCGGATTCATTAAACTTGTTCAATTATAGAAATCAGAAAATAGAAAACCTACCAAGTGAATTGCAATTGTATAATTGTATCATTAATAAAAAGAAAAAGAAGGAGTTTATTAATTAGTTATCCAAGTTGAACGATGCAATCTAAAACCATTTCGCAACCTGAAATAAGGCTTGCATAGTTTTATTCAAACTAAAATAGCTGAATTCAAAATGAAATGAAAATGAAAACTTACCAAACATGATCGGATTCATTGAACTTGTTCAGTTATAAAAATCATAAAATAAAAAACCTACCAAGTTAATTGGAACTATATAATTGTATAATTAATAAAAGAAAAAGAATGAAAAAACTGCAAGTACCAAATTGAATTCTGAAATTGGAATTAAGATTAAGCCCAATGAACAATGATTGAAAAAAGTTAGTTCTAAGAAATTGATGAAGACAGGAAGACTTAGACAATGATGTTGGAAATTGCAGTTGTTTTATACCTTATAGAACCTTTCTAGAGTTATGGGGGATTGTTACAACAAGTGAGTTTGAGCAAGTTCGGAAACCACCGATCTTGGGAAAGAGAGAGTGGGGAGTTGGGGTTTTATACGTGAATTGTGGTTCTATTGAATAATTGAATTGAATGGGAAAGGAAAATGGATAAACAAAAGAGGCTAGGGTGTAATGACTATACTAATGGCAGTTTTGAATAATCCAATTAATTTTCTGGTAAAGAAAAAGAAAATTTTGGATTTAGTAATGGGGCGGGGAGAGGAAGCCGAAGAGGGAGTTGAGTAACGACTACCACTAATGGGAGTCTTGAAAAATCAAATAATTTTTCTGGTAAAGAAAAAGGAAACTTCAATTATTCCGTTTGGAATACAAACCGCCACATGTTTGCTAGACTTTCTAAAGAATTGAGTGCATGGTCTTTCTAAAGTACTCTACCGTTTCAAATTTCATTATTATAAATTTAGTGGATGCTATATCGTTTTTATATTTAGATTTTGGTAACTCTTCATGTGATGTAATTTTAATTTTCAATATATTACCCTTTCATGCTAAATTGTATTTTTGTGTTACATATTTTTTTACCAACAACTTCAAGATAATCTTCTCATCAGCAAAATAAGATCAAATATTAAGAAAAAGGACCTTGAAGATGAGGTCATTGCGAGGCAATTTTTCAAGAAAATAAACACAAACTCTCAACACAAACGATAAATATATAACCAAGCTAGTTGAATGCTCCTAGCCTTCTAATAGATTGTATCATTGTATCATGTTCTTGAAATTTAACAATTGTGTCGGGTATTAAAAGCAGTAATGCTACACCGACCCACTTATTTTACCTACTATTTGAACCTACCGATGTGTCAAAAATCCTAATCATTGATTTACATAGAGAGATTAATGCGTGTGTATTGCAATGCAAACCAACGTTATCCAAATATAGTGAGTCACAATAGTAGGTCTAAAATTAAAGTAGGTCTGTGTAGTACCACTCTGTTAAAAATCACAAAGCAACGCAATCAACATAAACGTTAAATTTTTTATGCGTTCATACGTAAATTTATATATATTAATTGATTCCCCACGAACTTGATTAGTTATATAACTATAATATCAAACGTTTTGGGTAGAACAAATTAGACATAATAGTAGGTGTGGGGAATTATTGTTAATAAACTAATAAGCAAATTAATTTATGATAAAATATCAATAACATAGGAATACCATATAAAATCAAAATTTAAGAAATGGGGTTGAAAAAGATGCACAAATCTACCCAAGTACCCAACGATCTTACTTGATACAAAAGAAACTCGCTACTGATATGGTCAAGAAATAATAATATTATTACCAATAGAGATTGCAGCAAGGTTTTGCGAAAAGAATGAATGATAGTCACAATGGTGCTCAATAGGAAAAGGCATATATTTTTAACAACGACAAAAACAAAAATTTCAAACTGAAATGAAAACAAATTGAACTCAAAACCAATATTGTACTCATTGCCTCAATGGATAACATTAATCATTCTTCTTATGTTAGACTTATGGGCTATGGCTAGCTTTTACCAGCATACTAACTACCTCGAGTTGTTTATCAAAGAAAAAAAAACGTACCTCAAGCTATATTGTCTTGCACCTAGACACCTTCATCATCAACAAATTGAAACTACAAAATAAATCAATTCAAACATGCTAAAAAGTTGAAAGCAAATAAAGAAATCGTTGATGTTTAATTGCTACAATTAATGCTAAAATTGCACGACAAAAAAACATACACAAATATTTGTGGCGAAGAAGAGAAATGAACAAATATAGTTTTACCTTGCATGGTTAGCAACTCTGAGAACGTCGTGAAGCCATAGTTTCTTGAATCTCGAGATAGATTAAAATAGACGAAGAAACATGTACATACTGCTCTTAAAGCAACGACAACACAATTAATTAGTGTTATATATAATTCGTATCAAAACAAATATGTCTTAAACATTGGTAATACCATATATGCAACATGGAGTGAACAGAGTAACAACGACGTAACAAACTAACAATGGAATTTACGTCATATTGTTGAACCCCATTGTCCTTGGTTTTTAGAAATGCATTAAACCTGCCAATAGTATTCATTAGCTTCACAAAACTATGTAAAAGTACCAAAATCAAAGTTACACACCACAAAAAACAAGGCTAACATGACTAAAACAAATTAGTTAGAATTAAATGGAAATAATTTAAAACTTAATCAGAAGCAATAAACGAAGAAAACACATAAAATGTTGATGAGAAAATAAAATGAAAAATGAAAAATAGAGAAGAAAAGCAATGGCAAAAACAAATAAAACTAAGAGTTAGTCTAAGAGAAATTGTCATTTTTATTGACTATTGAGTAGTGGTTACATTTTAGAGGTGCCTTTTAATGGTGCTAATTAATGTGAGAATACTAATTAACCTCATATCATAGCTTGCTTACCGTTTTAATTAAGAAGAACAACAATTGTGGGAAAATTAAGATAATTCCAAAGACTAAAATGTAAGGTAGATACATTGATGGGTAAATTGATGATTCATAATTATGAGAATGTTACAAATTGATTATGAGTATAATATTGTGTAAAAGGTCATTCCAAAAGACTACGGGCGATTCAAAATTTCAAAAATGGTGTAAAAAATTTCTTGGATGGTGTATTAATCCTTACTATTAATACAGCTGTTTTTTTTTTTTTTTGTAATTGATTAATTGAAAATTTCTTGGATGGTGTATTAATCCTTACTATTAATACAACCATTTTTTTTTTTGTAATTGATTAATTTCTTTTAATACAATCTTTAAAAACACTTAATAAGTTTAATATAGGTAAGGAATCGACTTAAATGTCATTGAGAATTAGCATCAAAGGGGTTTCAAAATGCTCTAGATCGTACATCTGCCCCAATCTAACTCAGATCCTCACGCGATCCCGACCTTTCTTTGTCTTGCCATTGTGTTTTATTATAATAGATATGGACAGACATATCCCAAACAAAATAGAAACTGGCCCAAAGAAAACATTAGTTAGTTTCGGCCCAAGCCCAAAAGTCTAAAACCAACTTATTTATTCCACCTGACCCAATTGGGGACATAAGGACCAGCCCACATAAATTAGAAACCAGCCAAAAGAAAACTAATTAGTTTTGGCCTAAACAACTTAAACTAAACCGGGCCCAAACTAAACAATCTAATTTCCAAAAGGTTATAACCCGGCCCAAAGAAAACAACTAAGGCCCAAGCCCAACCAAGAATAGAACCAGGTCGTCTCTTCCTCCTCCTTCTTCCTCACAGCAGCCTCCACCACCGGATCGACCACCACCAACTCTTCTCTCCATCCCATTTCAACCCAGCGGTTGGACTCCTGAAGAAAACCCCTAAAACTTTAATACATGCAACAACCGAGTTTGTTAACTTCCGAAAATACTCCCTAACCGATCTCAACCGCCATTAACAGCCATTACCAACCCTTCAAAGCTCCGAACAACACCTAATCTCCAGCACACCATCACCCCACTACCACCAAACCTAGATTAACCAACACATAACACAAAATAACAGCTTCAAACTATGTATCGACACCACTATAGTATCACAGTATCACACTCGCGTCCCCATTAACGCTTCTTCAAGCTTCCATAGCCCCATTCAATCGACTAACATCCAACAATACAAACCATACAAATAAGAGTTCAAACAAAACATGCAGGACAACTTCTTTATTTTAGTTTTAGCCGCCATTAACGACCTCCAGAGTTCGAGCACTCCAACAGTTCCAATGAATCCTACTCCCAAAGTTTTAGTAATTAAACGAAACAATACCTAACGTTTAACGAGTTAATCATTTAATGGGATGAGAGAGAAACAACCTAGAAAAACAGTACAAAAACTGAACGAAAGAAAACAGATCAAAAACATATATAACTTCTTCTTTTTTCGATGAAAACAAAAATGTAACTACTCACCTGTATTAAAAAGCACCACGAATCCCTCGTAGTCCGAATCGTTGGTTCCAACTCCCTAGCAAGCGAGCCGCCTCCATTTTTATTTTATTTTAATCCCAAAAACCCTATTCTCTAGAAAAATGAATATATACCTGGGTTTGAAACATAAGCCCAACACAGACTCGGGCCCAGAAATCAAGCCCACATATCCCAAATCCAGTCTAGCAAATTTTAAATAAATTAATTAATTAATTACTAAATAAATAAATACGTATTTTAAATATGGGCGTTACAACATAGGTAATAGTCATTGCATCTTTTCACGAACATCTTGCATGAGCATCTTTGATTGTACTTGGCAGTATTTTTCTGAGACCTAGGTTAGGGTACTTAATACATATCCTGTGAGCATCTAGCCTAAAAGCCTCATAAGAGTGAAATATCTGAGTGATGACACAAGGGAGAAGTAAATTCCGAGTAGATAAATCACACATCTACTTGCTTGATCACCACACCATATCCTAAGCGAGAATTTAGGCCCTCTTTGGATCGATATAACCAGAAATTCACACCTATATAAAATTTATATCCGCTAGTCGCCCCACTGAGCTTTTCATTATCCTTTTCACAAACCATAAATCCTTTACCCAATAAAACACAAGAAAAAATAAAATCGGCCTACCTATCTGGATATGTCTGAGAAATGGGATGAGTGAAGAAAAGAGAAGAGAAATGTAAACAAAAATTAGTTAGTTGTTTCAGAAAAGAAAAATAAAAGAAGTTTCCATCCAAATAAAATAAAATAAAAACTACAAAAATAGAATAAAAGGAGTCAAAAAGTCAAAATAAAAAGGCTAAGAATGGAAACAAAATGTAGAAGCAAAAGAACAAGGTTTTCTCTAGTTATATAATATGAATACCCTATTTTCTCAGACTTGTCTTTTTGAATATCCATTTCCTTCCTTCTTTAACCAATACCTGTGCCCCGTATCACCTAAGAAAGACCTCTAGCTCAATTAGGAATAGGTTGGTGTGATAGTAAGTGGTAGATGTGTTTGATTGATCTCGGCTTCCTTGGATTGTCATTGAGATTGTGAGGAAACGTGTGCCCACTGCACACTAAAGTTAACAAACTTGAATAGAAAAATCAGAGTGTTATGTGTTTTGACACATTCCTTGTGAGAACATATGTAGGCACGCTACCCAAAAGTTTCAGAAACGGACCTGCCATTGCATTTCATATCATAGTTCATTGTATAGTTGTTTATCTTCAGATGATTTGATTATTATGCATGTATTAGTTTAAGTTTTAAAATGATCATTCTTGTTTAAATACTAGTGAGATGTATAGATCATTGAGACATAAATAAGGAAACAATAGTTTTATTTCTTAGTCGTTGTAGTATAGATGAAGTTTGTGAGTACCTTCACTGGAAAACTCTCACGAGGCTATAACTCGTCCACTAGAGAATTTCTAGTGGTTTAAGGCCTTGTTGCATATGGTCAATACAATCGCACTCGGCGAAACGAGATTAGTTAGAACTCTATTTTTGGTCACTTATTCTAATTTATCATATTTGCTTGAGGACAAGCAAAATGCTGTTTGGGGGTGGTTTGATAAGAGCCAAAAACTGTAGTTTTAACCCCTTTAACAATATTGCTTTAAACCAATTATGTGATTAATAAGTAAGAGTTAGTACTGTTATCGTGCTTTTGTGTATTTCAGGCATTGGAGTCGAATATGTGCAGAAATGTGTCCCTTTTGCGAGATAAAGGAGCAAGGGTTGGTTGCTAAGAAGTTCTATGATAAAAGGCCAAGATTCAAGGAGAAAAAGCTTTTTTAAAGCCCGGTCAAAGTTGAAAAGTCAAAGTCAACGCGGGCAGAAACAGCGCATAAAAGTCAGCAAAACTTCCAAAGGCCGTATCTTTGGACCCAGACCTCATAATTGGGCCTATCTTATGTCAAAACGACCAGCTTGGAAAGAGCTTTCCAATGGTCGAAGCCTTCACCCAATCAGAGGAGCAAAAGTGGGCAGAAAGTCTGTGGAAGTCAAATCCAGCTGAAAAGGCCTCTGTGGACTGAAGAAATTGGGTTTTGGGCTCGATTTTCCGGCCCAAAACATGGCTCCTCAGACCATGTACGAAAAAGTGGATTTGGTCTCCTCCATTTGTATGGAGAAGACTTAACTCTTAAGATAACCTGGATCTAGATTAGAAAATGAGGTTAGACTCCATTAATTAGTTAGAATAGCTTATTTTAGATCTAGTTTTTACCTTCAATTAATTAGTATTAGAACAAAGTAGATTATTATTTTAGAATCACAATTAGTTTTAGAATTCAAGTAATTAGTTATATTACCTTGTTTTAATTTAGATTTAGCTTTGTAGCCTCCATTAGAACCATTTAATAAAAGCTTAATTATTATTCAATTCAATTGCTTCTCTTTCTATTATGTATTCTTTTCATTATTTTGTTCATAATAGTCCCATGAATCAAAGCTAAACTTCCATTAGAGGGAGTTGAATGAAGCTTTGAGAGGACTTGATTTGTTAGTATAGATTTGTTGTTTAGGAATTTAAGTTTATGTTTTTCTTGACTTAAAGATAAGAAGAGTTTAACCTAAACTAGAGAGTAGTGAGTTTTCCATGAGAATGGGAACAAGCTTTCTCTCATGCCAATTATTTTATGACTAGAGATAGTATAAAGTAATTAGGGATCATTAAAGATCTAGTCTTTATATTTTAATCTTGTGTGAGAATATCTAGACTAAGGTTTTCTATACAAATCTATGCTAGCATGTTAAGAACTTAAAAAGTGGATTTCAATCTTTCTCTAGCTTTCTCCATATTTGATTCATCTATATTTTTATTAGTTTAGTTAATTTAGAGTTATTTGAATCCATAGTATAATCGTAGAATAGAAATTTCACATCACACATTACTCTCACCATTGTTCTTTGTATTTGATTAATTGAATTCGTTTAAGTCTAGAGAGTTAAGAGTGGAATGATTCCGTACTCTATATATTGAATGAATATGTATGTGAGAGTAGGAAATAAATATTTGATACCGTAAGAATTAAGTTAGAGTAATCTAGTTTAGTTTTTACGGGTTGTCAAGTACTTTGAAAAGTAAGAGTGCTGGTGTTGGTGTGGAGCAACAAGGAGCGGGTGTTGGTTACATGGGAAGTGGCTATTATGATGCTAACTTTGGTTATGTGAATACAACTTGGAGGTTCGATCCATTATAAGGTGGGGGTTCTCCATGATCCACTATCTAGCAGCTGCTATGATATATACTTCTACTTTTTCAGCGAGTGCCTTTCCCTGATTGTCTATCAAATTGTAGTTCCTTTTTCCTTTTAGTACGGAAGGATTTTATTTTGAGTTTGAACTCCTGACTTTGTATTATGGTTTTAGTCTGGACAAGTTCAACACTTGAGACAGTAATGAATTTGGGCTATTAGGTGCAGTTAGTAAAATTATGTTCTTAAATATTTTCTACTTACCATTGAAAGAGCTAAATAGATGGAACATGTTAGGAGTACTCTTTACATGGCGCTTCTACTAGAATTATTCGACATACGAGACTTGCTTCTTGGTGGGGCTATATTCATGTTGCTTTGATTGGATCACATTTCACAACAATAGAACTTACAGAACACATTGAATCAAAGAGACCCAAATTATCTACATAACAACTAATTCTAAAATACCAATTAACTTGAAACCAAAACTTAGTATCAATTATTGAACCATATAGCAAATAAAACTTATCTGTAAGTCACATAATCACTACAACAAAAAAGTAAAACTAAATATCAACTATTAACCTTGCCACAACAGACATATGGAAATCACTTGTTGACGGTGTAATATTTTCTAATTAGAAGTTCAAAACAACTCAAGAAATCAATATAACAAGGGAGGGAAGTTTTATGACCCACGACTGGGATTCCTTCTTGGGGTGTAATATTTTCTAATTAGAAGTTCAAAACAACTCAAGAAATCAATATAACAAGGGAAGGAAGTTTTATGACCCACGGCTGGGATTCCATCCTGCGGTGGGCTGAGTAGTGGTTAGGATGCTGATAAGAGCCCAAAACTGTAGTTTTAACCCCTTAATAATCATCTTTGTTAGACCAATTATGTGAATAATAAGTAAGAGTTAATCTGATTACGTGTTTTTATGCATTTCAGGGCTTCAAAGTCCATTATATAATGCGTAAATGTGCCACTTTAGCGAGATAAAGGAGCAAAAGTCGTGAGAACTTCCGAATGCCATATCTTTGGACTCGGACCTCAGAATTGGGCCTACCTTATGTCAAAACGACCGGCTCGGAAAAGAGCTTTGCAATGGTCCAAGCCTTGACCCAATCAGAGGAGCAGAAGTAGACGAAAAGTCTGTTGAAGCCGAATCTAGTGAAAGAGGCCTTTTGAATTTGAAAGAATTGGGTTTTGGGCCTGATTCTCTGGCCCAAAACATGGCTCCAAGCCCATGCACGATTTTTGGATCTGAATGTATAAAAACAAAAGCTTAGCTCTTTGTTAATGGTAGTTAGTTAATGGTAGATAGGTTAGAGTAAAAAGTAGCCATTAAAATAGCTTCTAGATCTAGTTTTATTGAATTGTTTTACTTAAGTTTAGTTTCAAATCAAATTCTTGTCTTAGATTAAACTATTAGAATCATAGTTCTTCATTAGTATTAATAAATAAATAGCTATTTGTTAATTTCGATTTTTGTCATTTCCATTTCTAGATCTAATTTCAATTCTTGTGTTTATTTCATTTTAGTCATTAAATTAGATTTCATTATTGTTTAATTAAGTAAATTTCAATGCTTTTATTATGTTTAGTTTTAATCTAAATGGAAATGATTGCGTAATGATTCAAGGCTAAACCTCCATTAGAGGGGGTTGAGAAGCCTTGATGAAAACTTAGTTGTTTAGTATAGAATCGTTGTAGAATCTATTCCACTCTAGAAGGTCGTGTTTAAGCCATGAGAATGGGTGGGCTGACCTCACATGCTAGTTAGTACTTGGTAGAAATGCCATGAACACTAGGGATTGGACTCGAAATTCTTGCCGCGTGAAAACGTAAGAATCGAAAATCGACAATCTATACTAGGTTATTAAGTTGGATTCGAGGTGGATTTAATTCCCCTCTATTTCTTTATCTAGATTCAAACAATCGTATTTCCGTAGCTTTTAGTAGATTAACCTTTTAGTTTATATTTTATCTTGTTATTTATTATATCTTTTTATTTAAATTAACGCGTCTTGTTAGCATAACATTTCGTAAAGCTCTCATTAGACTTAAGACTGATTTCTTAGACTTAGAAAACAATCCATGCTAGGGAACTAGGAGTGGAACAAACTTCCTACTCCACTTAGTGCAATTCGCATCGAGAGTAGAAGCTTTGATAAACATAGTCATCATAAAATAGTTTTAGTTTACTTACGTTTTGAGTTTTATCGTTCATTTCGTAGGTAAACTATCTTTTTATGTTTTATCAAATGGCGCCGCTGCCATCTTAGTTGCACTTTAGCATTGTTTTCTTTGTAGAAGTAGTCATTTTTAAGTCCCATTAAACCCACCCACCCTTGGTTGTTTCATCGTGGTTGCCCATTTCAGCTTTGATAAATTCCGCGAAAATACGGCGGCCGCCAGGCTTCAAGGAGAAGCGACCAGCTAAGTTCTGGAATTTCATCTACCACCGAAGCGCCAGCATACCTACATAGCAGCGACCAGGCCAAACACTATAATTGAATTTACGAAGCGACCACCCGCCAAAGGAGAGCGCCAGCCTTTAGCTGATTTTTCCGAATTGACGGTTTTGATTGAACTTTGATCTTTCATATTTTTCAGTGTTCTAACCGCTCTATACACTGAACAAGCGTAAACAAGGCGCTATTATTCATAAGCGAAGCAAGGACGCAATCGAGGTATTCCTTTCTTCCACACCTCGCATATCTGTTAGAGGTTTATACTAGTATATCGAATTGTTTGAAGTGTTGCATGTTTAGTTAAGCTCGACTTAGTCTTGCATGAGATTAAGGTCCGGTCGAACAAAACACCTAACGTAAATACACAACAACAGCAACAAACAAGTCTATCTAGTATACCATACACTACACCTCTAGCTACTATTTCACACACACCACCTGATATAATGGGGGAAGAAAGAGAGACTCCTCTCTCGGACTTCTACAAAGCCTTGAGCGATAGCCCCAAATCTTGCATCGTTCTAGCGGACCCGGGGGGATTTGAAATCCCTCCAAATATTTTTAATTTGTTACCCGTTTTTCATGGTTTAGACCATGAAAAACCTTATCGGCACGCGTAGGATTGAACAAGTCCTAACAACATTCCACCATCCTACGGTTGCTGGTACGGAACAAATTAAATTAAGGGTATTCCCTTTCACCTTAGCCGATAAAGGCGTCTTGGTTAACCGCCAAGCGCCTAATTCTGTGGACTCGTGGGCTAAACTTGTTCAAATTGTTTATGGAACATTTTACCCACCCCCTAAAGACGGATGAGATGCTTTCCAAGATTCATTTCTTTCGACAAAATCCTCATGAATCATTTTCGAGGCTTGGAATCGTTTCACCGATCCGCTTATAGAGTGTCCACACCATAACCTAGCAAAAGACACGTTAGTTCGTGCCTTTTCAAAGGACTTCAACATCACCATAAAGAAGTCCTTGACATAATGAAATGGGGTAGTTTCTTAAGTAAAGGAGCACTGAGGCTTATAAATTTTTAGACGACCAAACTAAGTTTAAATAATAACGGGAGGTAGTGACGATTACTCTCGCTCCGCTAGTTCTACTAATACAGTTAAGGCGCGGTATGTTTGAAATTAAACACGATTCGAGCTTAAAACTCTAATCGAATCACTCACTAAAAAGGTAGAGGCCATTCTTTTACAACAAAAGCCTATCCCCGTCATGAATGTAAATTCAAATCCATGTAGTTTTCGGTTGGAGTCTTGAGCATCCCGACTCCCATCATCCCTATAGCCTATGAACAGGCTTGTTCCATTAATAGTGAACCTAACGCCCTTTGGAGACAAAATCCCAACTTCGGTTGGCGAAATAACCAACACATCACACCTCAAGCGGTACAATAATCAATATGTTAGGCCCACCGCGCTTTTTTAACCAAGCTCCACCACGACAAGACAGTGGTCGGGGTAATTTTAATAATTATAACAACCAAGTGCAACCCTCGACAAGGTCAAGCACAAGGTCAAGGTAATTATAATAATTATAATGCTAATAGAGGTATCGTTCAGGTAAATAATAATTATCGAATCCACTAATAAATAATTCACGTGAAATAGTTCAAATACACCACCCGTGACTACTACACCCACACAACCGGATCGCCTTGACACTTTCATACAAGCGAGCCAAAACTTTTCCAAACCATGGCTCAATCTAACGCGGGCCTTCTACAATCCGTTAATAATTTAACCCAACGGTTGGCTCAAGATAAAGCCTAAACCAAAGGTGTGTTGCCAGTCACGCAATACCTAATCCTAAAACAACAAAAACACGACCTTTTGAGGTAACCGATAATACTAGTAATGAATATGAAAATGTAGGTGAGATAAATGCCATCACCACTCTCCGCTCGGCAGAGTGGTTGATAACAAGGTAACTATGCCTATAGTTACCCCCCACCAAGAGTCCCCTACACCTACTATTTTACTAGATACCGAAATAGAAACTGAAGAGCCTACCTTTGTAGAGGTACCCGGTTACAACACAACCTAAGAAACAGGAAGCCACGGTTAAACATCCGGTGATACCATTGCTAAATATAGACGAAACCACCGTTTCCACAAAAATTAGCCATGTTAACTAGGGATACAAATTACGAGGAGATTAGGGACGTTTTCAAGAATCTAACTATAAACCTTCCCTTCCTCGAAGCTATTAAAAGCTACCACATCATGCTAAGTTTCTTAAGGAATTGTGTACTACTAGGCGTAAGACAAATATACCAAAAGGCGCTTTTTAACGTAAACAATTCCCAACCTTATCCGAACATAATGGAATTGTTAAGTACAAGGACCACCGGTCGCCCTATCGCATAATGCACCTTAGGAGATTCCTATACGACGACCGGCGTTATTAGACGGGGGGGCTAGTGTTAACTTACTCCCATTTTATCTGTATAGACAAATAGGTCTAGACAAGATGCAACCCACTAAAATGACGTTGCAATTAGGCGATCGGGTCTATTAAGTATCCTAAGGGTGTAGTCGAAAATGTCTTTGATAAAAGTTCGGATTTCTACTATCAGGCTGATTTTGTAGTCCTCGATCACGTAAGTCGCTAACGACTCTGTCCGATCATTTTAGCGCCCTTTCCTAGCAACCGCCAACGCTCATTAATTGCCGTGATGGTTCAATGTCCATGTCTTTTGGCCATCTTCTTTGTTGAAGTCAATGTTTTTAAAACAAGGACACGATTACCCGATTCGATCTATGGATGGAGAGGTTAGCATGATCGAAAAGCGTTGCTTTCGAGATTATTTCAACAACACGTTCCACGATAATCGTATGCCCAAAATTCTTTCCTTTGGAAAGTCGGACTCCAACATTTTCATTCCTACACTAGTTGATACACATATTATTGATGAGGGCCGGGATAGATGACTTTTCAAAGATGTAGAGGACTACCATAGTAATGTGGATATGACCAATCTAGATGAGGAATTCGATGAGTTTTTCGAAAGTAGGTGACAATTCACCCTATCAAGAACTAACTTGCACAACATCCACCTCGACTCCCCTCCTTCCCCCCTTTCAAAGGAATCTCGAAGTTTGCACTTTCGATCTTTTTTGTTTCTCCCGTGCTTCATAATTTTTAAATCCTCCTAGCAAACAGAGATACTTGAAGGACAAACTATTTGACACCTTCATTTTCAGAATTGAGATAGGTCCCTACACACACAATGAATGAGTTCGGGTGCTAAAACCACATCATCATTGTGTATGGGCTGTCTTTCTACAACTTATCCATATCCACCATATTCTCCACAACCATTCACTTTTCCACACTTATTTACTAGAACACCCACTCATTCAAAAATTAAAAAGAAGGTGCATGATAGGGTTACAATAGGGTTATCCGACCGTTTTCATTCCACTAGGTGCGCGTCAGAGGGAAATCTTGGTGCTTGATTGTGTTTGGATATGTTTTCTGTGATATTTATTTATGGAATGATCCACAACTATTTCGGTTGTTGATATATGATCAACTACATGTTCATACATATGTTTTAGATAAAGTCTCGAGTATCTGACTATAAAGCGACTCAATTTCGGTGTTGGTGCACTTCTTTTACTTTAATATATTGGTGAGTGCACCATTAAGGTAACCGGGCCATCCCTATGGAGTGTGTGGCTGTAAGTACCGGATCCTAAGTCCACGGTTCACATAGTTCACGTTTTCCACTCTTGCATGTTTTTCTCGGATTTTTGAGTCATGTTTCTCTATGGTGTGAATTATGTCTTTATTGCTTATTGTTTTTCCTTCTAAAAATAAAAAAAAAAAATAAAAAATAAAAAAAATATAGTAATCTAGGAAGTCTCGGGAATCTGACTTTAAAAGACCCACTGCTAAAAACAAATTTTCTAAGCCGTTTGTTGTAAAAATTTGTTTGGGGGTGGGGTGTTAAATGTTTCCGCATACTAAAATGTTTTATGTCCCATTAGAGTTGCTTAGGCCGTTTTATTGTATTACGATTCGGATTGACATAATCTATTAATTTAGAGTTCATTCGTTAAGATAACTTACGTCATGCACGCACTTCGAGGCATTTTCCACTATCTCATATGTCATCTGAAGTCGGAAGAGAGTGTTTTATGGATCATTGGATAGGAAATTCTCTCCTGATCATTTCCATATCTCATTCGCAAAAAATCGGACCCTGGTAACGGCGGCAATTTTGATTTGAAGTTCGCGAAAAAAATCAAAAAAAAAAATCAAAAATTTCGATTTTGGGCTTGGGCCCAACCCGCGCCCACGGACAGCGCGCACGCGCCCTTACCTTCACCTACAGTTCATCGTTTCTTCTCCACACCGCCATTAACAAAGCTTCAAAACCCTAACAAAATAAAAATTAAAAAGAAAACCAAAATAACTCACGCCAACCATCAAACATCCAATTCAAATCTCCTCTAAAACCAAACCACACCACCTCCACCAATTTAACCCAACAAAAACCACCGAAAAAATCAAAATTTGGTGCTGCCGCGCCACTACATCACCACCACCATCGTTTTTTATCAGTAAGGTCTTTCCTCATTACTCCTACACCTTCTACAAACCCCAAACCGTATTCAAACTTCAAATGGCTCAACAACGCCGAATTTTACAGGAGCAAGTTTTCACTACCGACCACTTCGCGCCGTTTTACGGTGACGAAATGGCTAGTAGAGACTGGAGTAGTTTGTGGTTTTCGATCGAAGCCTTCTACCACGAAGACTTGGTCCGGACCGGTTCTACAACACCGGGGAGTTGGAGGGAGTAGGATTTTTGTGTTGGTAAAGAAGAAGAGGAAGGAGTTGACATCGATCGTTGGGTGAGATTCTAGGCATTCCGCCTAGAATCCATCTGGATGCCACTTTACAGGAGCCCCAGTTTGACGGGGTAGAGCCTTTGATGGGCGTGACTGTCATCAATGGGAGCTACAATACAAACTCCTATTGTGTTCGCCAGGCATCCCTCGGGACCAACCACCGGGCTCTGATTTCGGTGGATTGGTCGGAATGTCCTAGGGAAGGACAAAGGTCGGTGACATCGATCCGACTGCCTCCACATCTTATGGGTACTCCAGAGCAGAAGTACGATTTCTGTATCTTAGAGTTTTCCGCGAGCATGATTAGGGGGTCGGAAAGTCTTTGGCACCTCTTCCCGTGTTAATTACCAAGATCATCTCGAAGATGAAAGCGAAACTGCGTCGATGGGATTTACATTACCCTGCACCGTAACCCGCGTATCTATAGGGAGTGTGTCCAACAACGCTGGAAATTGCCCGAGGATAGGGAACAGGATGAGATAGAGGAGGAGGATGAGGATGATTCGGAGGAGGATGAGGAGGACGTGACTTGCTTTGATCTGGATGCCTTTCGGAGGTGTTGTTCGATCGCGTAACGCATGGCTGTGCTTCATAGGGGCATGCGTTCACTAAACACTATCTGTGCAGACCTCCGGACTCGACAGGCGACTATTCATCACAACTTCGAGCTCCGCACCCAGAGAGAGGATGAGAGATGGGAACAGCGAGGGTGAGATGGAAGCCCGGCCGGTTTAGAGTGGATATGCTTGCACGCTTCCCACCTCATACTGACATCGCCCGAGGACACAGACTACGAGGCATGGCGTCGTCGACGAACGGCGACTGCTGCTCTTTGGACGCCGGGAGCCCAGGGGAGCCACCACTAGAGAGTGTGCCCCCGCCACCGGTGGCGAGGTGTTTAGAGAGTGTGAGGATTGATAGTGGTTGTTGTTTTATTTATTTTTGTTGTTTTATTGTAATGTAACTTTTATTTTCATAATTTGAATTTTGTAGTGAAAGGTATCTCGAATGAAAATTTTAATATAAGGGTTATTTTCAGTATGTGTGGTTGTTTCATATTGATCCCACCTTCCCAACTTGTTTGGGGGTGGTTTTATCAATTCAAGCTTTATTTTTATATAACCCTAGTGTTAGAATTTATTGCGGAGTAAGGTGAAAATATGGCCGTTTAGGCATATCTATGATTGAGAATCATTGTAGGATGAAATCTAGATTAAATAGGTACATTCAATCATAAAATCAACCTAAAAGATACTGGGTTTGAATTAGAATCAAGAAAATGAGTTGTTTCCGTTTTCGGGTTTGGAAATTTTAGGATTTCCGGAAACTGCCGTAAATACTTTTTGGCAACTTCCCGATCCGTTTTAGCAACTTAAAACCTATATAAACTTCATACATTCTACACTCACAACTCACACTACATCTAACTTCCATCACGCACCTTTTCACACCCGCTGATTCCCACGTTTTGCGTCTCCATTTTCGCAAAAATCTGCAACTCGAGGCGGTAGCGCCGTTCTGCAGAGGAGGCTCGCTCGCTCTACACTTCGACAGAAAATTTTGCTTTCGAGCGCGCCAGCGCAAGTCAAGTCAGCGACTTTCGGCTCAAACAATTTGGAATTCAAAATACAAAAGCGACTTCGCGCCTAGTTAATGGCCTTCGGCGCCACGACTTCCGTGGACCAGAAAAATTCCAGTTTTTCGCGCGAGTTGCCGGTTGTTTTGCATTTGTTCGAGCATAGTTTTGAGATGACATCTCCTATAATAATACCGAACAGTCTTTTCGAAGATTTGTTCCAAAGCAAAGTACTTACGGTGCTTGGTTTTCGTGAGGTGATCACATACGTTGGTCGGAACCTCTTATGGTAAGACCGGGCTGAACTTTATTCTCCAAAGACTTGCATCTTATTTTTATAATAACTGCATTTTCTTTGAGAGACCGGATGGAGAACAAGTGTTCTCCATCAACATTGACGATGAACCAATGGAAATTACCGTGTTCTTGCTAGCATTTGTTCTTGGACTTGCTATGCCGGCTGAGATACAAGACCCATGGTGCTATTGGGTCGATAATATGCATGTCTACACTTATGAGTTTTTGCACGAAGCTTATGGGGCGAGGCATTTTCCGTATTGAGGACCAAAGGGACTATAACGCGTTGCCCTTGGTAGCACGTCCATGAACATAGGAACTGTTATGTTTTGGATTATGCTAAACATTTTAGGGAATGGCATTTTTCTTCCGTGAATGACGCCACTTGCGGCGTTTTCCTTGCTTTAGCCACGGGGGCCCGGTTTATGACCTTCCGGAACTTTGATGTCTAGTTTAGCACGAGCCCATACCATGAGGCATAAGTACTTTCTTATGCCCTGTTCTAATTTCACGTATTATGCTATGTTTCTTTCCTTTTTTTGTACCGTTTCACGGATTGGATTAGGGTAGACACGGTGCAACCCACCAATAGTATTATTCGATCTTTCCGGTGCAATGACTTGGCAAGGGTGGCGGATACAACCTCACCAGGTTGCACCTACACCCCATCGGACCAAGTGGCACTTAATAGGTTAGCAACCATAGATGATAAATGGCGTGAAGCCCGGCAAATTATCATAGCATGGCGGGGCGAAGGAGCCTCACTTCTTTATAGAAGTAGAGGATGGCGAAGATGACGAATAACAGCGGGAGTGGAGGTAAGTTTTAGTTTCGTTAGTGTGCGCTTATGTCCCAAGCAATTTAATTACATTAACCCCATAATGGGTGGAACTCTTATAGAGTTGCGTCGGTTTTATTTCTTATATTAGTGCGTTCTAACCTTATTTTGCGGATGTTTACGAATTTCTGCTGGCGCTTCAATGGTATTTTTTTCCTACCCTCTTTATTTAAATGCTTTGAGGACAAAGCATGCTTCTTGTTTTGGGGGGATAGAAACACGTGTAATTAAGACATCTGCTAGGATATAAATATATATAATATGCATTTGTTTTCTAGTTAAAATTTAAAAAATTTAAAAATATAAATAAATAAGTCCATGCTATACACTTAGGAATATTGGTATTGTTTTCTTTCTCTATGCTCTTAACAATCTAGAAGTCTCACATAGCTTTTGCATCAGAATAATTGTTAGAAACTTAGGTTAATATGTAGGTAATAATCTTTGCATCTATCTATAAATATATTACCGAAAGTATCTATGATTGTTACTTGATAAGTTTTTCTGAAATCTAGGCTAGAGTACTTATTCTACAAATCTGTGAGAATATAGCCGAAAGCCTTCTATGAGCGAAACATTTGAGAAATGACACAAGGGAGAAGTAAAATCCGGATAGAGAAATCACACGTCCACTTGCTTGATCACTAAACCATATCCTAAGCGAGAATTTAGGCCCTTTTTGGATCGATATAGCTAGAAATTCTGACCTAAGTATATTTTTCGCTAGTCGCCCCACTGAGCCTTTCATTAGCCCTTCCATAAACCACAATTCCTTTACCCTGTTACAAAAACAAAACAAAATAAAAAAAAATCAACCTACCCAATTTAGAATAAGTCTGAGAATAGAATGATGAAGAAAGAAGAAGAGAAAAACCTGTGTAAACAAAAATTAGTTAGTTGCTTCAGAAAATAAAGAAAAGAAGTTTCCATCCAAAGAAAAGAAAAAAAAAAAATAGAAATAAAATAAAACTCCAAAAATAGAATAAAAGGGAGTCAAAAGCCAAAGAAAAGAAAAAAAAAAATATGGCTAAGGATGGAAACAAAGTGTAGAAGCAAAAGTAAATAACAAGGTTTTCTCTAGTTACATAATATGAAGACTCTATTATCTCAGACTTGTCCTTTAGAATATCCATTTCCTTCCTTCTTAAACCATCTCCTAATCCCGTAACACCTAATAAAGACCTCTAGCTCAATTAGGAATATGTTAGTGTGATAGTAAGTGGCGGATGTGTTTGATCGACTCGGCTTCCTTGTTGTCATTGAGATTGTAAGGTAAAGTGTGCCCTTGTATTAATGGAGTAGTGAAACTTGAGTGGAAAAATCAGAGTGTTGTTTCTTGACTATTATTGTGAGAACCTACTTGGGGACGCTATTAGAAGTTCTTAGAAACAAACACGCTAAACATTTTATAGTACTACTACTCATTGTGTATATGTTTATTGTAGATGATAGATTATTATGCATATATTAACTTACGTTTCGACTTGGTTATTCTTATTCAATTGCTAGAGAGATGTATAGATAGTTGAGCATGAATAAGGAAACAATAGTTTTATTTTCTTAGTCGTTGTAGTATAGATGAAGTTTGTGAGTACCTTCATTTGGAAAACTCTCACGAGGGCTATAACTTCGTCCACTAGGGAATTCCTAGTGGTTTAAGGCCTTGTTGCATATGGTCAATGCAATCGCGACTCGATTGAAGCGAGAGTAGTTAGAACTCCATTTTGTGGTCACTTATTCTAATTTCTCATCTTTGCTTGAGGACAAGCAAAATCTTTGTTTGGGGGTGGTTTGATAAGAGCCCAAAACTATAGTTTTATCCCCTTAATAATCATCTTGTTAGACCAATTATGTGAATAATAAGTAAGAGTTAATACTGATTACGTGTTTTATGCATTTCAAGGGCTTCAAAGTCCATTATGTGCAGAAATGTGCCACTTTAGCGAGATAAAGGAGCAAAAAGTCGTGAGAACTTCGAATGCCATATCTTTGGACTCGGACCACCGGAATTGGGCCTACCTTATGTCAAAACGACCCGCTCGGAAAGAGATTTGCAATGGTCCAAGCCTTGACCCAATCAGAGGAGCAGAAGTGGACGAAAAGTCTGTTGAAGCCGAATCTAGTGAAGAGGCCTTTTTGATTTGAAAAGAATTGGGTTTTGGGCGATTCTACGGCCCAAAACATGGCTCCAAGCCCATGCACGATTTTTGGATCTGAATGTATAAAACAAAAGCTTAGCTCTTTGTTAATGGTAGTTAGTTAATGGTAGATAGGTTAGAGTAAAAAGTAGCCATTAAAATAGCTTCTAGATCTAGTTTTATTGAATTGTTTTACTTAAGTTTAGTTTCAAATCAAATTCTTGTCTTAGATTAAACTATTAGAATCATAGTTCTTCATTAGTATTAATAAATAAATAGCTATTTGTTAATTTCGATTTTTGTCATTTCCATTTCTAGATCTAATTTCAATTCTTGTGTTTATTTCATTTTAGTCATTAAATTAGATTTCATTATTGTTTAATTAAGTAAATTTCAATGCTTTATATTATGTTTAGTTTTAATCTAAATGGAAATGATTGCGTAATGATTCAAGGCTAAACCTCCATTAGAGGGGGTTGAGAAGCCTTGATGAAAACTTAGTTGTTTAGTATAGAATCGTTGTAGAATCTATTCCACTCTAGAAGGTCGTGTTTCGCCATGAGAATGGGTGGGCGACCTCACATGCTAGTTAGTACTTGGTAGAAATGCCATGAACACTAGGGATTGGACTCGAAATTCTTGCCGTGAAAACGTAAGAATCGAAATACGACAATCTATACTAGGTTATTAAGTTGGATTTGAGGTGGATTTAATTCCCCTCTATTTCTTTATCTAGATTCAAACAATCGTATTTCCGTAGCTTTCGTAGATTAACCTTAGTTTATATTTTATCTTGTTATTTATTATATCTTTTTATTTAAATTAACGCGTCTTGTTAGCATAACATTTCGTAAAGCTCTCATTAGACTTAAGACTGATTTCTTAGACTTAGAAAACAGTCCATGCTAGGGAACTAGGAGTGGAACGAACTTCCTACTCCACTTAGTGCAATTCGCATCGAGAGTAGAAGCTTTGATAATTGAGATTAAAAGATTAGTTTTAGTTTACTTACGGATTGAATTAATCGTTCATTTCGTAGGTAAACTATTCATCATATTTTACATTTATCAGATGCTCTCGAACACAGTGTGAGCAAGATTAGGAAATAAATTAGAGAAATAAATTATCGCGATTAACTAAAATTGAAGTTCCACATTACAATCTCTCTCTCTTTCTCTCTTCCCATGCCAACCCACGCCAATTTATCTTCCCAAAGGCCAAGATGGGCCACTTCCCCCTTTTAGCTTTTTAGTTTATTTCCTTTGAAGTTTTGTGGGTGAGCAACTCAATTGAAGAAAAACATCAGAATTAGAAACAATAGAAATTAAAAATGAAGAGATTAAAGATAAAAAAAGTAGTTGAAAATGTAGTGGCTGACCATCTCTTTAGATTAATCAATGATAGCGACAGTGATTCCGAGTCCATTTCAGATTCTTTTCCTAATGAGCACCTTTACGTTATCCTGTTCGCACCTTGGTATGCTAATATTGTTAACTATCTGGTGACTGAAGACACTCCACCCCGGTGGAATAGAAATCAGCGGAAGAAGTTTTTAGCATAAGTAAAGTACTATCATTGGGATGATCCTTACCTTTTCAAGTACTGTTCGAACCAGATTATTCGATGTTGCATTCCAGATTGGGAACAATCTGCCATTCTCTCTTTTTGTCATGAACATGCTTGTGGAGGGCATTTTAGTGCCAATAAAACTACTGCTAAGGTTTTACAATGTGGATTCTGCTGGTCAACACTCTTTCGGGATGCATCTCTTCACTGCAAGGCATGTGCTCGTTGCTAACATCTCGGTCGTATTTCTCCATATAACATGATGCCCTTAAATCTCATTCTCATAGTGGAGATTTTCGACGTCTGGGGCATTGATAGAATGAAAATAAAAGCTTCTTATCCTATGAATAATGATTTATGTTAGGAATAAGAAAACTTGTTATTTTACGTTTAATCAAAGTTTCTACTCTCGATTATCTTATAATAAAACTGGAGTCAGAATTTGTTCTAGTCCTAGTTGTTTAGATGTAACAATTTCTCTAACTTAAACAATTCTACAATATCAATTAGAGCAATGGTTTAATTATACTAATATGGTGAAAATAACTAATTAAGATGTTCTAAATTATACTATGGCAATTTAATGAGAAGATGTGAATGAGAATAAGAGATTAGGGGGGATTTGATTTCACCTTGATTAATTCTTAATATACTAGTTTAGATTTGTTGCAACCCTAATCTTTATGTTTTCACATAAAAGTTAGGTCTTTTTATCCCTAATTATTTATGGCATCTCTACCAACTAATAATTAGCATGTGAGGCAATTGAAACCCATTCTCATGGTGAATTGACTACCCTCTAGAATGGAATATTTTACTACAACTATTCTATACTAACATATCAAGTCTTCATCAAAGCTTTAATTAATCCCCTCTAATGGAGGTTTAGCTATGAATCATGAGACTATCATAAATATAATAATAAGTAGAAGAAGACATAATGAAAGAACTACTTGATTAATAATAACTTGACTTGAATTAATGGTGGCTAGGCTAAATAACATAAACTAGGTTTAGACTAAAGAAAACTAATGAGAGAAAACTTAATTAACTAAGGGGTGAGATTTTTAAGAGTTTCCAATTTTCCCATAGTTCTCATTATATAGAAGAGGTTAGGTTTATAATTTTCGTGCATGAGCTTTGGAGCCATGTTTTGGGCCATTAAATCAAGCCCAAAACCTAATTACTTCAGTCCAAAAAGGGTTTCTCTGCTAGAAATTACTGCAATATTTTTTTCGTCCACTTTTACTCCTTTTATTGGATCAAAGCCTAGACCATTAGAAATCTCTTTCCGAGCTGGTCGTTTTGACATATAGTAGGCCCAATTCCGAGGTTTGAGTCTAAAGATACGGCCTACAGAAGTTCTGTTGACTTTTATGCTTTATTTCTGCCTGCGTTAACTTTGACTAGGCTTTAAATAGACTTTTTTTTCCTTGAAACTTGGGCTTTAACCATAGAACTTCTTAGCAACCAACCTTTGCTCCTTTATCTTGCAAAAATGATATATTTCTTCACATATTTGACTAAAATACCTGAAATATACAAAAGTACGTAAACAGTACTAACTTTTATTTATTATAAACATAATTGGTCTAAATGTAATATTATTAAGGGGTTAAAACTACAGTTTAGAGCTCTTATCAAACCACCCCCCAAACAGCATTTTGCTTCTCCTCAAGCAAATATAAGAAATCAAAATAAGTGACAAAAAATGGAGTTCTAACTAATCTCATTTCGCCGAGTGCAATTGCATTGACCATATACAACAAGTCCTTAAACCATTGGGAATTCCGTAGTGGACGAGTTATAACATCTTCTCCTCAAGCAAATATAAGAAATTAAAATAAGTGACCAAAAATGGAGTTCTAACTAATCTTATTTCGCCGAGTGCAATTGCATTGACCATATACAACAAGGCCTTAAACCATTGGGAATTCCTTAGTGGACGAGTTATAATATCGTGAGAGTTTTCTAGAGAAGGTACTCACAAATTTCATCTATACTACAACGACTAAGAAATAAAATTACTGTTTCCTTATTTATTCTCAGGTATCTATACATCTCACTAGCAATGAATACAAAATAGTCAATTCGAAACCTAAGCTAATACGTGCATAATAATCAATCATCTACGGATAAACATATATATAATGAACTATGCTATGAAATGCAATAACAGGTCTGTTTATGAAACTAGGTCTTCACAAATATATCAAGACAAAAACACTCTGATTTTTCCACTCAAGTTTCGCTTACTCTAGTGTGCAGTGGGCACACTTTACCTTACAATCTCAATGACGTACAAGGAAGCCGAAGTCGATCAAACACATCTGCCACTTACTATCACATTAACCTATTCCTAATTGAGCTAGAGGTCTTTATTAGGTGTTGTGGGGATTAAGAAATGATTTAAGAAGGAAGGAAATGAATATTCAAAAGGACAAGTTTGAGATAATAGAGTCTTCAAAATATGTACTAGAGAAAACATTGTTTCCATTCTTAGCCATTTTTTTTCTTTTTCTTTTGGCTTTTGACTCATTTGATTCTGTTTTTGGAGTTATAACTTTTTATTTTATTTATTTATTTATTTTCTTTTATTTAGATGTAAACTTTCTTTTCTTTTCTTATTTGAAGCAACTAACAAATTATTGGTTTTTCACAGATCTTTCTTTTTTCTTTTCTTCATTTTATCTCTATTCTCAAACTCATTCAAAAATAGGTAGACTAATTTTTATTTTGTTTTTGTAAAAGGGTAAATGATTTGTGGTTTATGAAAAAGCTAAAGAAAGGCTCAGAGGAGTGACTAGCGGAAAATAATTTCATATAAGTTTAAATTTATAGCTATATCGATCCAAAAGGGACCTAAATTCTCACTTAGGATATGATATAGTGATCAAGCAAGTGGACGCGCCACTACACCATAACACTGATTTTGCAACATCTATGAAAATGGATTCCTAACACTTGTTCAGCCGTTACAAAGTGTGTGACGCATAGTTTTCGTTAGAAATGTTACCAACCGTTACACATTATCTCTGCACATACCCGATTTATGTAACATTTACACAGATATTATGTAACACATTCTGAAGTGTTACCAATATAAAATTATATAAACAAATAAACCTGAAAATAAAATAAAGTTAAAGTGGATGAAAACTTTGAGGGGGAAGATTTTCATTTCTCGCGCTCATCTCACATAAGAAAAGAAAAAGGTTATGAGAAGCCTTAGAACACAATCGGTTGCTGGTGAGGCTGTTACCACTGGTGTTGCTCATTGAGGTAAGCCGTCATCTCCTTTTATTTTTCTCCTTTATTTTTCTTCATCTTCTCTTCTCCCCGTTTTATGACAGTTAGGGTTTTGGCTAGGGTTTTCGATTTACACAATTAATTGCTCAATCTGCTCAAGGAAGCTTGTTCTTTAGCCAAAGGTAACTTATCATTTAGTGAATCTTCCTTTATTTAGGGTTTCTATTTTTTTATATTTTTCGAAAAAAGGAATTAGATTATATATGGGTATGTCTAGACAGAAAATTGTTATGGTTTATTAGTATAATCTGTCAAGCAGGGCCAAAGGTTCCATCTTTGTATGTTAGATTTCGATCCCTTTTAAATTTTCTCATGATGTATTGTGCGTATCAATGACAAGGGTAGGAAGTGTGTTCATGTTGGATTCATTCCCTCTCATTATTCGAGGGAACCTAATTACTATAGAAAATTTGTTAAATTTTCACTTCGATTTTAAGATATTTTTTTTATGTTGATTCTTATCTCTTTGGCTTTCGAATTATGTAAAAAAGCTTTGTTCTTGAAGTGAAGTTTTACATTTTGAAGATGGTTCTTTGTTTAGGTGATGGGTTACTTGTGTTGATACTTAGATCTGGTATGTTGTTACTGCTGGCCTTCTCCAAATCTGACTAAGTTGATGAGGACCTTGTTCAAATACATGATTATTGATTGTATAGTTTGTATGGAATTTGCTTTTGTGTTATCATTTGCCCCTTCTTGAGAATTATATGTTTAGGTGGTTGTGCTTACCAGGAATATCTTGGCACTTCACCTGTCCAAATCTGAAACCACAAGGGTTCAAATACAAGAGCGGATAGTACATGTTTGTCGATTATGAAGCGGTTTGTTCCTTTAAATGGTATGAACGACATACTTTAAAATTATCATACTGTAGAAAAGGTAAATTGGAATGAATGAATATGATGATTATGAGCAGTGCCCAAGGCATCACTATGAGAAAAGTTTCATTTCTTCACCAACTCCCACTACTAGGATATTGATTTCGTTTTATGGTACCATATTATATTTTCCATTTCAAATTTAATTATGCTGATCAAAGACTTTAGAGTCTCCTTCATTTCACATAAACTCTTTCACATTCATTAAATTTTAAAATTTATGCTTCTAGGTCTCGAAACACTTAACTCTAATCCTCAAAATGATTGATATACTTTTAGGAACGACTCATGTCCCATTTCTGTTTAAAATTTATGTAGTCTAGGTGATAAGTTTAATATTAAAGTTAGGAGTTTTACTCATACGAGAAGTTTGTGTTCAGAATTAAGTGTGTTAGTGTCCTACTTAAAGGGGTCAGATAGCTACTAAGTCAAAAATTACGTATTGCACTCCGATTTTGTGGTATTGATAAAACATAAATGTCGTAGCAGTTGTAGGCCTCTGGGCAAGCTTAGTGCTTGAGCATAATAAACTTCAGATATGCTCTATAACATTTAGAACTTATAACCTGTATGCTGATTGTAGCATTCTTTCTTCATTTTTATATTGTTACTGGGTTTCACTGCTTATCATATGATTATATATATCAATTAAAGTCTTGTCTCCCATAGTATCTACTCAGCCAATTATAAATCATTAATAAGCGTATGGTGCACCTGTTTTAGGAAATGAAATTTGCTCAAGCTAGTGTAAGAATTAGGTGTTACCTGCAGTAATTTTATCTCTTTCCATGGGTTCTATTGCATACTTTGGTTGAATGCCTTGAATTTTTAATTTATGTGCATGGTTGTCGATGTCCATTAATTTAGTGTTTACAAATGAATAACCATTATTCTATATGTCAGTTTTGCTCATGGATTCCTTTGTTTTCTATTATTTTTCCCTTGTCATTTTGAGTGTTGTGGTGGCATTTGCTGATCTTCCTTTTCTTTTACCTTTTTTGTTCCCCTTCAGAACCAATTTGACCCAATGCTTGATGTGAAAACAGGTGGTGATTATATCCCGACAATTTGACCCTGCTTTATAGTTCAGTTGGTTGCCTTTTTGGTTTTGTTATTAAGTGAGCTTTAGACTGACTTACATTTTCTCTGTATCAAAATTCCCACAGGAGCATAAAGGCCCAAGACTTTGGGGGGATGTATTGTGCTGTCTTGGCTGTGAAGTAACTCAAGTAAGTGATTTTGAACTTGTGTTATTGCCATTTGATCTCTATACATATACTAATTTTCCTATTTGCCCACTCGCAGCTCTACTGTCGTAACAGTTGCAACTCTTCCAATATTTGAACCGGAGATTGCTGAAATTCCATTGGTTGTTGCCACTAGCGATAACCAAGGACTGGTGAGACCAATTAAGTTGCAGACAATCATTTTTTTAGCTTATTGTTTTCTTATTCTTTAAATTCTATTTTCAAATATTTGCTGCCAATTATACTCAAAAAGTAGCTTTGGGTTGATTAAGCTAATTTTACTTTAGCGATAAAAAAAATATATGCTCGCTGTTACTGACGAGAACCACCTCAATTTTTTAAGAATAAGCTCCAGACTCATCTTGAGACTTTTCTTTAGAATCTTTCAATTTCCTGAACTCCAAATGCTTTCAGGAAAAAATATAATCAAGAAAGTCCTCAGCACTATATTCTTGTATCTCGTGATCCCGGTTCATAATAATTGTGCAATTATCTTGTTCTTATAGCTTTCCTGGAGAATGAGCAATGTATTGTTTTTTGAACACGAGTAATGCTAATGAGCTTCCCTCTAAAAAGAAGCACTAGCTACCTTTGGGATAATGTTTTTTGTGCTTGGGCAAGATGAAGAGTGGAGCTTTAAAATATTTTTATTTTTGGAATCCATGAAACCATGTCTTTCAGCAGGGTAGCTTGGTGCTACCTTAGCTCCTTACGTACTCATGTTAATGTCAGAAGGAATATCTTTTTATCCTAAAAACTTTTTAGTGGTCAACCATATCATTAATTGATTATTTAGTATGATGCATGTTTTTATACTTAATATATTTACATTGTGCTGTTCAATTTTAATTCTGGATACTATCATCTATTTTACTTATCATTTCTTTGTGCCTGTACACATCTATTTCGACATAGTGTCTTGCTTCTATTCACTATCTGAAGGATGTCGTCTTTTCTTCAAGTTCCTGCTCATATAATGCTACTTCTTAACAGGACTATTTCCAATCATTATTTGCATGTATTGAGAGACTGATGGGGTTCCTTAAATGTGAAAAACACAGTGCTCGCATCTGCTGAAGAATCAAAATCAATATGGACTGACAAGTTTGGTTTCAAAAAGATATCCCCGGATCAGGTGATTAGTGAATACGACGAAAAACATGGAAATATTTATATATACCTTTTTCTTGTTTTAGGTGTTCTTTATACTAAAAAATGAATTTCATCTTGTGTTTTCTTTTACAAGTGAGTGAGTACAGAAATAATTATCAAATGATGACCTTTCATGGGACATCTATGCTACAGAGACTGGTACCCAAATGCCGAGTTGTGACACATCAAATGTGAGAAGCTGACATGGTGTTCCGAAAATGTTTGTTAATTTGCATTGTTTTTCATATGAATATATAGAGAAGCGATTTGTATTGGTGTTGCACAGAAAGGACGTCATTCTTTGCTTCTTCGATCAAGCGATTGTATTCATTCAGTTTTAGAAGAAAGTGGTAGCTGTGTCAGTTGCCAAAAATATCGAATGGGAAGTCCCAAGTTTTGATTTTTTTTCGTTACAACAGCGCTGTATTGCTCTTCCGTGTTTTAGCTGGAATGTTTTTGTTCTTTATTTCCTACAGTGAAATTAGTTTAATCAATCTTTTTGAGTATTAAATTATTAATAAAGAGTTTTTGAAGGGTTAAGTTCTTATCTAACAGGAACCATTATATTGGAGTTTGTTTAGCTTTTGAGAGCATGCATATGTCGAACTGAAGAGAAGAAGTCAGTAATGCCTGCTGATAAACATGGTCTTTGAGACCCGTAGGCCGTATCCTGCTCTTAAATGTCTTTCTTATTTAACTTGATGAGATTGTTTTGAATGCTATTTGTTCTTCTCCAGTGTGAGAGGGAGTATCATATTGGTTGTCTTAAGGTACACAAGATGGCAGATCTAAAGGTTTGTGCATGATTGTTCTTTCTCATTTCATCTAAATAAATATTTTGTGATTATCTGGCTTTTAAGCATGTGTGCAGCTATCTGTCAGTACTATATATTGTATAATGTCTCTTTATAACTGGAATTGCCGAAAGGGAAGTGGTTATGTTGCACAGACTGCAATAGGATCCATACTGCTTTACAAAAGTTGGTTGCTCATGGCCTAGAGAAGCTCCCTGATTCACTCCTCAAAGTTATGCTGAAGAAGCAACATGAGAAATGTCCAGATAATGTTGCTGGTTTTGATGTAAGTTGGAGATTTCTTAGTGGCAAGATGGCTTCTCCTGAGAATAAATTGTTGCTTTCTAAAGCTGTGACAATCCCCCATGTAAGTAGTTCTTACGATTTTATGGTTCTTTGATTTGAATTTTCTGATTGAGAAGTGTCTCAATTGGTGCATTCTAGTTACATACATGCTGTAGGCCTTTGTTGGCCTTTTGTAAAAGCAAATTAAACATGACCAATGAAGCCTAGACTCCATGAACCAGTCCCTAGGGCTGAACTGAAACCAATTGAATTGGACAGTAAACTTGATGGCTTGTAAGGCATGTTTGACCTTTCATTACACTAAGTACCCACACTTTAGATGATTCTGGACTAGTTTTAGAGTTAAAGTATGACTATGCTGAACTTGAGTATGGGAATGTTGGTCTATCTCTAGCTATGACCATAACCATTTAACGAAGGAGTACGCTTTGGTAAAGACTAATGAGGTTTTGGTTGTGGTGTACCATGCATGGTAAAGAGCGAGTACATTCTGCAAGATTTATCATATAAGTACTAGCTGTGACAAAACATTGTGTGCATGAATGTTACTTCGAGTTAGTCCAAAGATACTTGTGATCACTTGTTATCCTTATCTGCCACCTGATCTGGGCTTGAAAATTGATGTATTTGCTTTATGCATACATGTTATGGCTTATGTCAGCTGCTATTATTGACAAGCTGGTCTTCTGTACGAAGTTTAAATATTACTTCATCTTTTGTGTTTTACAGGCTTGGTGATTATGAAGAAACTAGTGTTCAGAGGAGTTGTTGGTGGAGAGGTTGGAGATGGATCTAACATCTTTAGAGGCTCGTGTAGGGTGTCGTTAAGTTGTTTGGCTAGAAGTTGATTCTAAAACTTACTAGCCTATTGTGATACTATGATACATCTGTTATGGGGTTTGTTTGTGTATGAAGGTGAAAATCTCCATAACTACTGTTGGAAATGCTTATGTAATTTTTCTCCCTTATTAATAAAATTGTACTTGTCAAAACAACAATTGGTTGAGGTTATAGAGCTTTATTGAAATGGTTATGTAGTGATTGTTATAGTTTTCGATGAATGCACGAAGTTTTTGTAGAGCAAAAGCAGGTGTGTCCCAAAAGAAAACGTCCAGCAAAAGCAATATATCTATATATATATTTTTAATTAATAAAACAAGAGTAACGGATAGGCATCTGTGACAAATAATATTTAATAACACTTTTATCAGTTGCGAACAAAACATGTACAAAACTAGTAAGTGTTACTAATAAATTGTAGCGGTTGATAAGTGTTCCTGAAATTAATTTCAGTAACACTTGATAACTGTTAGTAAATTATCTAACGGACACTAACCGTTACTAATTTCTGTTACTGTCATTTGTCACGCAATTGAGTCAATGCAAGATAATAGTTATTAATATTTTTTGCAACAGATGTATATCCGTTACTAATATGCTGTTATGGTGTAGTACGCGTGATTTCTCTATTCGGAATTTACTTCTCTTTTGTGTCATTACTCAGATATTTCACTCATAAGACTTTTAGGCTATATTCTCACAAGATTTATAGAATAAATATACTAGTCTAGATTTCAAAAACTTACTGCCAATACAAACATAGATACTCATGCAATATATTTATGGAAAGATACAATGACTATTACCTACATATTAACCTAAGTTTCTAAAAACTATTCTGATTTAAGAACTAACGTGACAATTCTAGACTATTATCATCACAGAAAAAGAAACAATACCAATATTCCTAAGTGCATAGTATAAATACTTATTATTATTATTTTTAAAAATTTTTTTACTAGAAAACAAAGTGCATATTATATATATATATATATATATATATCCGGCCTAATAGGTGCCTTAAATTACGAGTGTTTCTATGCCACCCTAAACAAAAACATGTTTTGTCTTCAAAGTATAGAAATAAGAAGGATAGGAAATACCATTGAAACGCGTAAAATTTTTAGAGCACCTGTAAAACAAATTCAGAACATACTAATATAGGTAAAGAAAAACATACGCAACTCTATATGAGTTTCACCCGTTATGAGAATAACAAAAATTAAATTGCTTGGGACATAAGCAGACACTAACAGAAAGTAAAACTTACCTCATATCCAGCATTTAAGCGATGTCCTCCTATTCTATAAAAAAGTAAGGTTCCTTTGCATCCTGCCAAGCCATGATAATTTGCCAGGCCTCATGCCATTTATCATCTACCTTTGCTATCTTGTTAAGCGCCACTTGGTCGAATGGGGTGTAAGGTGCAACCCAATTAGGTTGTAGCCTCCACCCCGGCCAAATCATTGCACGGAAATAACGTATAATGCAATTGGTGGGTCTCACAATGTCAACCCCAACCCAATCCGTGAAACGGGTACAGAACTCAGGAAAGAAACATAGCATTATGCGGCAAACCAAGACAGGCATAAGAAGGTATTTATGCTTCATACTATGGGCTCGTGCTAAACTAGACACTAAGGTCTGGGGAAGGTCATATAGCATACGTCCCTTAGCTAGAGTAAGAAAGACGTCAAAAGTGTCATTATTTGTAGAAGAAAAACGCCATTCCCTTAAAATATTTAGCATGATAAATAACATAATAGTGCCCATGTTAAGGGACAAGCTACCAAGGGCTACGTTATATTGCCCTTGGTCCTCTACACGAAAAATCCCCGCCCCATAGGTCTCATGCAAATACTATTGTAGATATATATATTATCAGCCATATAGCCCCATGAGTTTTGGATAGCAGGCATAGAAAGTCTAAGAGCAAAGACTAACAAGAATTTACTTAAATCCATTGTTTTACCATCAATGTCGACAGAGAACACTTGTTCCCCATCTGGTCGATAAAAGAACTTACAATGATCATAGAAATAAGTAGTAAGTATAGGAGAATAAGATTCATCAGCGCTTACCATTAGAGGCTGCCATCCTAACTGTATAATCAAGTCGCGGAACCAATACCCATAGGTGTCACTCTCGAGACATTCTTCAAAGGACTGTTCCGGTATGATTTAAGGAGATTTCATAGCCAATAAACACACTACTGAACTCCTGGAAGTGACTGCGGAAAACCTTAGAAAATTTTAAAACTGGAGGTCTTGTTGAGGTAAGGGCGCGGGCACACTCTGTTGCAAGGAAAAAGAGAGGGCGTGCGCGCTCTGAGTGCTATCTGTGGTATAAAGTGAGAGGTGTGGTGTGAAGCTTATGGTGTGCCATGTATTTATAGAGAACTAGTTTCTTAAACAAAGGTCCCCAAGGTGCCCAAATTGATAAGGAAAGAGATGGAATAAGAAAAGGCTTCTAAAAACCAAAATAGAAACAACTGAGAGTACATGCTGAGTAGCAATTCTAGATGGTTTTAACAGCCTATCAAAATAGCAATCTCAATTTCTTTATTCTTTTAGGTTGAACCAAACAACAATAGCTAATTCTAGCTACACCACATGATAAGTGCTCAAAAAGTGCAATTTAACCCTCAATTATGCCTCTTCTTTAGCCACCTTAGTGGACTAATATTGTTTGTAAGTTATGTTTTATGATTTTACAGGTGAAAAAGAGAGTTTTGTGGAATATTAGAGAAAAATGGGTAAAACGGAGCAATTCAGAGCATTAAGGATCACATGGGAAGCCCATGGACAATCATGGAGAAGGCCAAGGAATTGAAGCTATTAAAGATGCGAGTTGGAACTATTTTAAAGCCTATTTGGAAGCCCAAGGCCAAATGATTCATTGCTTGGGCCAAAGCCCACAAAAGAGGAAAGAAGGATGGAGCAAAAGAGGAAAAATAGAGTCTCGCGTCTGAGATGCGACTATTGTGCGTCCAGACGCGACCCTCATGTCTGAGACGCAAGGATCGTGCGTCCAGACGCATGAAATGACACTGTAACCAATTCCTTCTCAGTTTTGGAGACGAAGTTAGACTCTGAAAGAAGTTGATTTGTATTAGGAAACAAATGGCGGTTTGGAATGCTTCTAGAACTCATTGTAACCCCTATAAATAGAGGACCTAAGTGCCTCATGTAATTTGCCAATTCACTTATATTCTTGTATCCAGAACTTGAGGCAGAGAGAGATTAATAATAAAAGATTCGGTTTTAATTAGCCGAGTCTTAATAAATTAGTCTTTCTAGTCTTATGTTCTTCGACTCTTCTTCTTCTCGTTCTTCGTGTTCTTCCTTCTATATGGAAAGCTAATCTTCTCCTTCAAAGGAGGAGATGAAGCCGATGCTTAAGGTTTAATGATTATTCTAGTTCATGGTATTGTTCAATCAGGTTAGTTCATTATGTTTTTAGTTATTAGTTCCATTGCCCACAATAGGGGATGGAAGTATAGAATAGGGTTTATGTTTTGCAATATTAATATCATGCTAGTGTTCTTGACTTTTCTTCTAGTAGTATAGTTCTTTAGAGTTAGGGAAGTATTCTTTGTGTTGCCTTAGAAGGGGTGCCTAGGGGAAGTATTCTTTGTGTTTGCCTTAAGTGGTGATTTATTGAATGGCCGCCCTATTTGGAAGTACTCCTTGATGTTGCTCTCGGTAATACATTGAATGGTTGCCCGAGCTTATATAAAAGGAAAGAAGATATTAATAGCATAAACATAGGAACAACCTTAAGTAGAGTTAATTGTTTCGTCCAAGAGGGCATCGACACTCGTTCGATTGCCTAATTGCAGTCTACTTTTAAGAACAACCATGAAGCAGAAGGTCATAGGTCAAAAGTATTGGTGGATTCTAATATCTTGAATTCCCTCTCTTATAAATTCTCAATAGTTTAGTTTAGTTTAATTTAGTTTAGTTTAGTTTAGCATTAGAATCTAAAATCTCTACAATCATAGTTTTTAATCCCTCAAACCCCCTTTCCAGTCTTGTCTTTCACATAACAAACACTTAAATGTGGAACGATACCCTACTCATCCTTTACTTATTGAGGGATAATTAGGTTTTGATACGCTTCTATTTTGTTCAACGACCATCATCCATCTGCATCATCTATCTACATCATCCATACACCATATCTACACACACAAAAAGGAGCGCGTGTCAAATGGCGCCGCTGCCGTTTTAAGTTGTTTATGCTTAACATTTTCTTTCAAGATTAGAAGTTTGGATCTTGAGGTAATTTTAGCCGCATCATCCATCCTTTTGAGAAAGAGAGAAGCTTGAAGGACATCTCGATGACAAGATCTACCATCCAGGTTAGTCGAATCTTCATTCTTTTTATTTCATTCTTAATATAGTTGCATCATAGTTTAGTTTTATTGCTTTCTAGTATAATTGCATTTATGACCTTTTCAACAATTGAAGTTGTAAGCCAACACAGCGAAACATCAAACTCTAGTGTTTCTTGTCTGAATCTTGACAAACGGACTATCGTCTGTGGGCCGTGGTACTTAAGCAATCCAAGTGATTCACCATAACCCTAGAAGAGACAGCTTTAGACAACGGGCGAGATACTAGCTGCAAAGCCCAACCCAGTTGAAGGAAAGTAGTTTTACATTTTAGTATAATTTAGAATAGTTGCATATTATTCAAGCATTGTAGGATAGTTTTTCGTCATTTTTGCATAGCATTTTCTAGTGTATGCCCCGTCGTCCATATCATCGTTCGGTAAGAACACAACAGTGGACAAGGTTTAACAACCGACTCACAAGAATACTAGACGAGATTGAAATAATAGCCGCACGCAATGATGGAGGTGTTTTGGACACCAATAATCCTGAAGCTATCCCACCCATGCAAGCACAACAGAGGAAAAAACTGAGTGATTTATATTCGCCAATCATTGGAGACCCACCAAGCAGTATTGTTTTTCCAGAGACAGAAGCTAACCAATTTGAACTTAGACCACCAGTAATCTCTATGCTTCCAAAGTTCAATGGTTCAGACAATGTTCAGCCTTATGTTCACATGAACAAATTTCTATTAGTCCTTAGAACTTTCAAGAACCAGAATATCAGGGATGAGAGTATCAAGTTAATTCTTTTTTCACTCTCACTCGAAGGTAAAACATCCGAATGGTTAACTGCACAGCCGATCAATTCAATCAACAACTGGGAGAAGTTGAGAACAAAGTTTATGAACAAGTTCTACCCCTTTGAGGTAAGATGATGTCATGCAGCAAGCCATCAACAATTTCAAAGGGAAAGTGACTGAAGAATATCATCAAAGCTGGGAGAAATTCAATAATCTGCTAGTTTCATGTCCACATCATGGTTATGATAAGAGCACACTAGCTCATTTTTTCTTTCGAGGACTTTATACTATGAACAAGCATATGATACAATCAATGCATCAAGGTAAGTTTACATCATTGGATGGAGAGGAAGCCTACAACTTTATCGAGAATTTAGCTAAAGACACTCAACAATGGAGTACTAGCAACGAGGACATAGCTAGAATGGAGGGGGTGCCGAAGCAATTTGGCAACCAAATTCAAGAAGGCTCAAATCAAGCAATGCTATCAATTATGAAAAACCTATCAACAGGACTTGAAACTTTAAACAAGAAGTTTGATCAGCTCTCCATGAATCCTCAAAAAGCAAACAATTTCCAAGCTAAACCTCAGCCATCCAAGCCTTGTTATGCCATTTGTGAGCTATGTTCTGATGAAGGCCACACCACTGAAGAGTGTTCATACTATTTGGATACTAATGTAGAGGCATGTAGTATCAACTCTTTAGGAAGAAATAACCAGTTCAATCAGGGACAGAATTATTGGAAGCCACAAAATACAAATCAGATGAATTTTCCTCTAAGATTCCAAAATCAGTCAAATCAGTTCCAGAATAACCAGTATTAGTTCCAAGACCGCCATCAACCATACAGAAATCAACAGTTATACCAGAACTAGTAATACCAAGCCAACACAAACAGAGAGTTAGTACTAGATCTTATGAGTGGATATATTGCCCTTACGCCTCAGTCGAGCAAAGCAGTTATCCCACATCTGGAAGAAGCTATTACCACTATTGTCAATGAGTTGAAACAGACAAATCAAAGAACCCAAAAGTTGGAGAATAACTTTAGTGTCATTCAAGGCCAGATAGGGCAAATCGCTGCCGCCTTGACGGAAAGATCGAAAGGAGCATTACCAAGCCAGCTGGAGTCAAATCCAAAAGGAAGAGGTGTCCTGCAGGTGGATAACCTGGAGATTACTCAGTCGAATGACCAAGTTAATGCTGTCACCACTCTGAGGTCAGACAAGAAAGTTGATAACAAGATTGTCTATGAACCAGGAAAAGATTCTACGGAGCCTAAGGTAACTTATGTCCCCACCATCCCACCGAGTTCTAACACTCCAGATATATCTAGTGTTGTGCCACTTGCTGAAGAAACTGTTGCAAAAGAAGTTGAAGGAACTACTATGGAATTAAGTAAGAAGAAGCCATCACGAGTGACTCCACCTATCACTCCACTATTTGTTACCAAGCCAACCGAAGCCGAAAGAAGAGAACCGATATTGAAGAATCCATCAGCACCGTTTCCTTCGAAACTAGTGAATAATAGAAAGGATGACCAGTACAAGGAGATTTGTGATGTATTTCAGAATTTGCATATTAATATCCCATTTCTGACTGCCATCAAGCAAGTTCCCTCATATGCCAAATTCGTGAAAGATCTAGCGAAGAAGAAGACCAACATTCTGAAAGAAGCTTTTATCGCTCAAAGATGTTCATTGTACCTATAGAATCTAGCGGTTGTGAAACCGAAAGATCCCGGAAGTCCAAACATTACATGCAGAATGGAGATTCTTTGGAGGAGTAAGCTTTATTAGATTTGATTTGTATGCTGTGATTTTTTACCATATTTTTTTTATTTTATTAATTAATTAAATTATTTATTTTCAAAAATTGTTGTTGGGACTTCGGGATACGTGGCCCACATTTCGTGTTGGGCTTGGGTTTGGACCCAAAGTATATAAACACTTTTACAGAAAATAGGGTTCAAAAGATAATAAAATATTAAAAATGGTGAAGTGGTTTTCTTTGGGGACTTAACGAATCGAATTAGGAGGATTCGTCGAAGCGGTTTCGTCGAGTGAGAATTGTTTGTTTATTTCACCGGAGTTATAGTTTTCGTATATCATACTGTTTAATGTTTCTGTTTTCTTTTACTGTTCATTATATTGTTTTTCGGCGTAGTGTCGTATTAGTAGATTTAACTCTGTTGAGACTCGGAAACTCGACATTTCACTGTCGAAGCGGATGGGCGTTCAGGTTATAGAAATCGTTTTTCTTTGTTTTCTCTGTTTTGAACTGTTAAACTGATAACTGTTGGACTGTTGCGTTTTGAACTGTCGAACTATAATACTATGGGCGGGGTGGCTATATTTATTAGAACTGTCAACGCGAGGAGCGTTTAATGGAGGCGCGAACCTTCTCCTTTGATACTGTGATACTGAGGGTTTTGAATTTTATTTGAAATTTTCGGTGTTTGAACTGTGTTTTTGGTTGTGGGTTGGATGATTGGTTGTTGGGGTATTGGTGGACTGATGAGGGCTGTCGATTAGAGCTTGGTGGAAGCTCTGTTAATGGCGGCAGTAAACTCTCAGATCTAGTTTTGGGTTGAGATGTGAAGTTAAGAATTAGAGTTTTCGGTTTGGTTAAAGTTATAGGGGTTTGTGCAAGGGTTAAAACCGCTAGGTTGGATTGGGTGGCCGACTGGAATCTTGTTGTGGCCGGTCGATTTTGGCGCTGGTGAGGGGGAGAGGTAATCGATTTTTGGTTTTAGTAAAGGTGTTGGGTTCGTCCTAATGAGCCCAACTGATGTGATGAAGTGGGAGGAGGAGGAGAACCCGGTGGTGGCTGGTGGTGGAGGCTGTTAGGGCTAGAGCAGTTGGAGAAGATGATGCACTGTTCACCGATTTTGGGCTTGGGCCAAATCGGTTGGGCCTAGTTTGTTTAGTTGGTTTGGGCCCGGATTCTATTATTTTGTTTGGGCCGGTTTGTTTAGTTGTTGGGCCAGTTTAATTCAAAGTTTTTGGGCCTGGTTTTGTTTTAATTTGTGGACCATCAGATTAAATTGATGGGCTGTATCATTTGTGTTTTGGACCAGTTTTATTAGTTTCCTTTGGGCCGATCACTTAACTGTTTTGGGCAGTTTTTAATATTGTATGGACCGGTCCATTTGGACTTAAAATAGATCTAATTGGGTCGAGTAGAATAAATAAGTGGACTTTTAGACTTTCGGGTTTAAGGTTTGGGGCTTGGCCGGATTAGGTCCGAATTATTACCGTGGTCATGAGCCCACGAAGCCACGACTTTGCCCCCAAATGCCATGAACCAGCGGTATGGCATGAACCCGTCGAACAATTAAAAAATGGTTTGACCTTGATTAGGATTTTGACTTTGACCATCGACCGTTGACTTTGACGGTTGACTTTGACCTTGACCATGGACGGTTGACTTTCACCTTTGACTTTGACGATAGCGAGTTTGGCTTTGACCATGACATGTTGAGTTTGACCTTGACCATGAGGTGTTGACCTTTGGATTGTTGACCCAGATTGACTTTGACCTTTGTTTCGTGGAATGTTGACTTTTCCAGGTTTTCATATGTTTGTTTATATGGATATATATAGTAATAAAATATTATCCATATTGTATAACTTTGTGTGTCATTATCTAATTTAGATTTGACGTGAGTAGTGTAAAAGCATATACATATTGGGCTTTGATTGTGGAATGTGAATTTTATTTATTCTTCTACGTTTTATGTGTATATTATATGGACATATAGTAATAAAATTGTGGAAGCTCAGTATAATTTGGTTGTCATTATCTAATAAAGATTTGACATTGATATTGTGTATTTTTGACCGTGGACGATATTGAGATGTTAGGAGATATTATATTCTAATCGTTATAATGTATGTGATCACGTTGAAGCATTGTGACATGATATAATAATATTTAGGATAGTTGTATTAATGCAATATCTTGGAGAAATGTATATATACACTCCATTATTTTACATGTGAGATGCTAATATAGTATTGGTGAATATTTGCTTTGGGAGTGTGGTGTAGTGATAAGATATTCGCGTGAAAGTATGAAATATGGTTATGAGATATATTGAGATATTTTAGAGATTGTGGCTTAGTGCAATAAAAGGTAATTGACTTTGATATAATGGAATGTTTATGAGTCATTAATGTATGACACCGAATAAATTACGAACGAAAAATCCTAGAACGACTACCACAACTCGTGAGATTTGCTTGTGTGGGCTTATGTGATATGATTGACCCATGTGTTGGGTGTATATATAAGATGTGATTGACCCATCTATGTTGGCAATCGTAGCGAATAGTGGCTTGATATATTCCGTTCAAAAAATAGAACGATGATCGCATAATATTTTATGCGAATAGTGGCGGTGTTTACATAGATTTGGCCAGGTCGTGTGAGGATTTACGGTGTGCGGCATTCGGAGGTTGGTTACGCCGCGATTGGCTCATTATGTAAAGGGAGGCATGTGGATGTACATGTTCGCGTTGGGTTCGCGATCATGGTAGATGGAAACTAAAGACATAGATCTGACGTGATTTTAGGGATGGCGAATGAAAACCTTAATTAATATAATTATGGTAATATGTTTGTTAATGATGTATATGTAGATAGATGATTATATATGGTTTTTGGGTCAAACTAATTACTTGGTAGCGAGATGACCCACTCGTGATTGGCGAGAAATGAGGTATGCGTGTATAACACGTTTGTTTGGTTATTTGTCTAGTTGAACCTAAAGGCCTCGATGGAGGAACTACATGCCTTATTTATTATGTGTATAGTTTGTTGTGTGGTTAGTGGGAAGTTAAGGCCTCGGTGGAGGAACTACACCCGCCTAAATTATTATTCTTAAGGATGTTATAATGTCGTTGAAAGTTAAGGTACCGGTTGGAGGAACTAAGCGCCTTGTGGATCATGTTTATATTTGTATAAGTATATGTTGTTTTAGGGCTACTCACACCAAAGATTATTTTATAATGTTGACCGATTCATGTTTGCTTATCGGGTGTGTTCATTAAATGAACATAGTTGATAAGTCTTGACAGGTTTAGTGTTGAAGAAGATTGGTTCTTTGCGCCATGGTTTTGCGTTAGCATTGCATCTCGAGGTTGTGTTTTGTTTTCCCTCGAGGGTGATATAGAAGTTGAGATAATATTATTTGCCTTTCATTTGTAAATTGTTTTATAATGAAGATGACTTTGTTTAAGTTAAAATTTCTATTGGTTTTAATTATCCGCGATATTTTAAAACCTGTTTATGGGTTTTGGAAGTGGAAGTCGTCACACCTCGGAGATCGAAGAGTTCAATTCATAGAAATTTGGGGTGTGATAAAAGTGCTCGATGTGAATCTTCTACCATATTTTGTCTACAAGAAGTTGGGCTTGAAGGATCTAAAACCGACTGATGTTACTTTACAGTTGGCAGATAGATCAGTGAAGATACCTAGAGGAATCATTGAAGACATCATAGGCAAGATCGAAGATTTCTATTATCCGGTTGATTTCATAGTACTCGACACAGAACCTACATCTGGTAGGCAGATACCAATCACTCTAGGCAGACCATTCTTGGCCACTACAAATGCACTCATCAACTGTCAAAACGGTAATATGACGTTATCCTTTGGTAATATGAGAGTCGAGACCAATGTTTTCCATATGTTACATCAACCCACGGGGAGGTGTGTTGGCGTGAGCGAGGTATGCATGGTTGAAGCGTTAGCACTGGATTATCTGACTCATTCATATCCTACTGACGAGTTGTTGAAAGCTCTGACAGACTCAGATTATGAGGAACTTAGTGTCGAGGCAATCAATGCAATTTTGGATTCATCACCTGTCATGGATGACAACAAGTTCAAAGAAAAATTTGAATCGCCTATGCCTGATGGGCCATCTAAAGAGCTTAAGAAGGAGCCGCCTAAGCTAGAATTGAAACATGTGCTGTCTACACTGAAGTATGTTTTCTTGGGAGATTTGGGAACCTACCCAGTAGTCATTGCATCATATTTGACTAAGGAGCAAGAATCCAGGTTAGTATCCAGGTTAGTAACACTTTTAAAGGAATACAAGTCAGCTATAGGTTGGACAATTGATGATATCATGGGGATAAGCCCTATGATAGTTCAACATAGGATTCATTTGGAAAAGGATTCCAAGACTTCTAAGCAACCACAGAGGAGGCTTAATCCGAAGATGAAGGAAGTAGTCCGAGAAGAGGTCATCAAACTCCTTGGCCAGGCATTATCTACCCTATTTCGGATAGTCAATGGGTTAGTCGGTTCAAGTTGTCTTTGAAGATGTCGGAACCACGGTGATCGACAAACGAGAACAATGAGTTGATTCTAACAGGATTGATTTGGATGGAGAGTTTGCAACGATTACGACATTTGAATAGCATCAAGGAAAGACCATTTTCCATTGCCATTCATCGATCAGATGTTAGAAAGATTAGCTGGACAAGCTTACTATTGCTTTCTTGATGGTTACTCAGGATATTTTCAAATCCATATTCACCCTGAGGACCAAGAGAAGAGCACATTCACATGTCCGTTCGGAACATTCGCCTACCGTCATATGCTTTTTGGTCTATGCAATGCACTAGCCACTTTTCAGCAATGCATGATGAGTATTTTTGACGACATGGTGGAGAAATACATGGAAGTTTTTATGGATGATTTTTCAGTTTTTGGATCATCTTTTGAGGATTGCCTACACCAATCTCTCCTTAGTCCTTAAACGTTGTTGCGATGCCAACTTAGTTCTGAACTGGGAAAAGTGTCACTTCATGGTAAAGGAAGTGATAGTGCTGGGTCACCAAATTTCAAAGGAAGGAATTCTAGTAGATCGAGTGAAGATTGATATTATAAAGGATCTACCCAAACCGAGAACTATAAAAGATATATGTGCCTTCCTTGGTCACGCGGGATTCTACCGTCGATTTATCAAGGATTTCAGTAGAATTGCAAGACCGCTGTCACATCTATTAGGGAAAGATATTGTCTTTGATTTTGATACCTCATGTGTCAAAGCTTTTATGAAGTTAAAGGAAGCACTCCCTTCAGCACCAATCATTTGTGCGCCCGATTGGAGCGAGCCATTTGAGATCATGTGTGATGCATCTGATTATGCTATAGTAGCCGTTCTAGGACAAAGAGACAAGAAAGTGCGGTACGCAATCTATTATACTAGCAAGACTCTAAATGGAGCTCAAATTAATTATTCTACCACTGAGAAGGAACTCTTAGCCGTCGTTTATTCTCTTGGCAAATTTCGACAATATCTGATAGGTCAAAGGTGATCTTCTATACTGACCATGCTGCCTTGCATCATTTACTCGCTAAGCAGGATGCCAAGCCTAGGTTGATCCGATGGATACTACTTTTACAAAAATTTGATTTGGAGATACGTGATAAGAAAGGAACAAAGAATGTTGTTGCTGATCACCTTTCTAGATTGCTAGTGGAGAATGCGGAAGACAGCTTACAAATCTGTGAGACTTTTCCTGATGAACAATTGTTCAGTATATCAAAAGTACCATGGTACGACCACATCACAAACTATCTTGTGACCGACAAGGTACCATCGCATTGGAGCAAGCAAGAAAAAGATGTATTCTACTCAAAGGCCAGATATTGTTTTTAGGATGATCCATACTTATTCAAGAAGTGTTCGGATCAGATTATTCGAAGATGCATCCTAGAATCAGAACAGGAATTCATTCTATCATTCGGTCACAATCAGCCTTGTGGAGGACACTTTGGCCCGCAATGTATTGCAGACAAGGTATTACAAGCTGGATTCTATTGGCCTACGCTTTTTAAAGATGCAAATGTTTATTGCAAAGCATGTCTGAGATGCCAATTGTTGGGTAAGACCTTGGAAAGGTTCGAGTGGCCTCAACAACCAATCCTTATCTCAGAAATCTTTGATGTGTGAGGTATAGATTTCATGGGACCATTTTCGCCTTCTTTTGGTTACACCTACATTTTACTGGCTGTGGACTATGTTTCAATGTGGATTGAAGCAGTTCTTACAAAGACCGCCGATCATAAAGTCGTCGTGGACTTTCTGAAGAAGAACATTCTACCAAGATTTGGAACACCGAGAGTCATTATCAGTGATAACGATTCTCATTTCTGTATCCGTATATTTAGGAATCTTATGGAAAAGTATGGAATAATTCACAAGCTAGCTTTACCATATCATCCCCAGACTAATGGGCAAGCAGAAGTTTTGAATAGGGAAATCAAGAGTATTCTGGAGAAGACAGTTAATCCTTCTAGGAAAGACTGGTCTCTTAGACTCAAGATGCACTATGGGCATACAAAACAACATTCAAAACACCCATAGGGATGTCACCCTATCGCTTGGTATATGGAAAGACATGTCATCTACCTGTTGAGTTAGAACATAAAGCCTACTGGGCAGTGAAAGAGATGAATTTCAGCCTAGATCAAGCAAGAGAAAGGAGGAAGCTTTAGATCAGTGAATTAGAGGAATTGAGAAGTGATGCTTATGATAAGTTAAGGATTTACAAGGATAAGACTAAAGCATTACATGACAGAAGAATTCTGAAGAGAAAATTTGAACCTGGACAGAAGGTTTTGGTCTACAACTCTCGTCTAGAAATTTTCCCTGGAAAATTGAGATCTAGATGGACGGGACTGTTTGTAGTAAGACATGTCACACCTTTTAGAGCTATTGAAGTAGAAGACATAAAGAGAAGGACTCGTTTCAAAGTCAACGCTCATCTACTGAAGCCTTTTCTGGAGTTACCTACTGGAGACGTGGATGCCGTTTTTCTCAAGGATCCGGTTTATCAGACCACTGTTGAAGGGGAAAATTGGGGTAAGTTACCTACACACCTTAAAGATTATATTCTATGTCTTGCTGAACCTGTTACTCTGTCTAGTTTAAGTTTTTCGCATGAGGAAGCCAAGTGTCGTAAGCTTGACTCCTTAGGATCTCATTAGTATAAGTGCCACTGATAGCTGGGCTCTCAGATTTTCATAACTTTATCCTTTACTGAGAGGAGTTGCAAGCGCCGGAGTCAAAGTCTCATAACTCTAGTAGACCGAGTATAAAATGTCTACAGGAAGTAAGCATGCTATCAAGAGATAGGACTCAAAAGTCTTGAGAATCTGAATTTAAAAGGCTCACATTACGTCTTGGGGATTTGAGGTAAAAAGACCTAAAAATATTTGATTTGTTTCTTGAACTAATTCTTCTGATATTCGACATCAATGGTAATATCCTACCTTCTTCTCATCCATTTCATTTACTTCTTTATACATTGAGGTCAATGCATGCATAAGTAGGGGGAGGGTGTACTTGAGAAATGAATTTTGAAAATTAGTTTTCAAAAAAACATAAATATTTTTGTTTCTATATCAGCAAGATGAGAAAAATGAATTTTAATGATAAGTCTGGGATATATATTTTATATTGCTTAGTGTTGAGTTTGATAGATAGTTGATATTATTGATTTCATTACCGCTTAGACTATTTATTATGCTCGGACATAGTTCTTGTTGATAGAATTCTTTATCAAGGCACTACTATAGTACTTGGTCAGTTTTGTGTACTTTTGCTAGAAGAGAGATTTAAACCCCTAGTAAAGTGGAAGTAGAATTTTTAGACTTAGCCCGTGAGACTTGAGCTTTATACCCGTTCTTTGGAGAGTTCTTACAAAATATCCAAGTCTTAGTGACTCAACATCTTTTAGTTCTTTATGTCATTGTAATATAGTCTCATTATTTGTTGATTTGGTTAATCACGAAGTGACATCAACTGGGGAGATAGCCATTAGGTCTTGTAGTCTATTCGAAATAGAGTATCATACTGATAAGTCAAGTAGTGAACCCATTCAGCCTTTATCCCACCTAGTAGGACCATCATGTTAAACCCTTTTGAGCCTTACAATAAGTCATTTTCTTTCATAAAACCCTTTACCCTTTACCTAACTCTAGACAAGGAGTATAGTCAAAAACCTTTATCAGCCATACCCATATGTTTCTGAGAATACGAGGGGAACAAGGAGGAAAAAGGAGCATAAAAGAAAGATTACAAGGAAATATCAGAGAGATACAATGAAAACCATCATTCTGTTCTAAGTGAAAGAAGCTAGTGGAAACAAGCATATCCAGTACTAATCAAGGATATACCACTGATTTAAAAAAAAAATAATAAAAAAAAAAGTTGAACAGAATGGATGGAAAAGCTAAGACAAAGGAAGAATTTTCTCTGCAATACAGGATTTGAAGAAATCTTCCAAAGAAAGAAGTAAAACCTTAGTGTTTTTGAAACAACCTTAGAATCCTTTTTACCTTTCCTTCATAAACCAATACCCAAGCCAAGTTACAACCCATGACTTATCACTACAGTATGGTACGAAGTCTAGAATAGGTGAGAGGATGCTAAAGTGAAGGACCCGACAATTCATATGTGATTGACATTTTTTCATTGAGACTACTTTTATTCAGAAGTCTGTTTTTCAAGGTAGTATGTGGGATGTTCGTATGCATTATTCTTTTCCCCACATACATGAGGTAAAATAGTAGACCATCTTCTAAGAGATTCTTTTCTGAGAGTATGACTGGTGAGGATTGAAAGTTGAGATTATTTGCCTATGGTAAACTAGGGATTTCGTTTCTTGGATAGGAGAGTATAGGAGATTGACTAAGTACACACATAAGCCTTGATTGAGAATTTTGTAAATTTTTACTATCTCCCATCATAATCTATGAGTCTTTGCAGCAATGTAGTTAGCAATGGAGACTGTCTGTTGGAGTAAGCACTAAGTGGATAAGGAATTTCTCTCTCTGAAAAATACTATTATTCTTGAACATGTTATTGATTGATTTTGTGGGTATATCACTTGAAAACCCTCACGAGACTATAACTCGTCCTTTTTGAGTAACTTAAAGGTTTAAAGCCTTGTTGCATATGGTAAATGCAATCGTGATGCCTACGAAAGTGAGTTAGGATTTTATTTTTGTTATTAGGATGTGATTTTGATCACTTATCTATTTTTTATCTTATTTGCTAAAAGACTAGCAAAAGTCTAGTTGGGAGTTGTGATAAGTGCTCAAAAAGTGTAATTTAACCCTCGATTATGCCTCTTGTTTAGCCACCTTAGTGGACTAATAGTGTTTGTAAGTTATGTTTTATGATTCTACAAGTGAAAAAGAGAGTTTTGTGGAATATTAGAGAAAAATGGATAAAACAGAGCAATTCAGAGCATTAAGGATCACATGGGAAGCCCGTGGACAATCATGGAGAATGCCAAGGAATTGAAGCTATTAAAGATGCAACTTGGACCTATTTTAAAGCCTATTTGGAAGCCCAAGGCCAAAGGATTCGTTTCTTGGACCAAAGCCCGCAAAAGAGGAAAGAAGGATGGAGCAAAAGAGGAAAAATAGAGTCTCGCATTTGAGACGCGACTATCGTGCGTCCAGACGCTACTTTCGCGTCCGAGATGCTAGGATCGTGCATCCAGACGCATGAAACGACACTGTAGCCAATTTCTTCTTAGTTTTGGAGACGAAGTTGAACTCTGAAAGAAGTTGATTTGTATTAGGAAACAAATGGCGGTTTGGAATGTTTCTAGAACTCATTGTAACCCCTATAAATAGAGGACCTAAGTGCCTCATGTAATTTGCCAATTCACTTATATTCTTGTCTCCAGAACTTGAGGCAGAGAGAGATTAATAATAAAAGATTCGGTTTTAACTAGCCGAGTGTTAATAAATTAGTCTTTCTAGTCTTATGTTCTTCGACTCTTCTTCTTCTCGTTCTTCGTGTTCTTCTTTCCATATGGAAGGCTAATCTTCTCCTTCAAGGGAAGAGATGAAGCCGATGCTTAAGGTTTAATAATTTTTCTGGTTCATGGTGTTCTTCAGTCAGGTTAGTTCTTTATGTTTTTAGTTATTAGTTCCATTGCCCACACCAGGGGATGGAAGTATAGAATAGGGTTTATGTTTTGCAATATTAATATCATGCTAGTGTTCTTTACTTTTCTTCTAGTAGTATAGTTTTTTAGAGTTAGGGAAGTATTCTTTGTGTTGCCTTAGAAGGGGTAGCTTAGGGAGTGGCTGCCTAGTGGAAGTATTCTTTGTGTTTGCCTTAAGTGGTGATTCATTGAATGGCTGCCCGATTAGGAAGTACTCCTTGATGTTGCTCTCGGTAATACATTGAATGGCTGCCCGAGCTTACATAAAAGGAAAGAAGATATTAATAGCATAAACATAGGAACAACCTTAAGTAGAGTTAATCGTTAACGATGTTTCGTCCAAGAGGGCATCGACACTCGCTCGATTGCCTAATTGCAGTCTACTTGTAAGAACAACCATGAAGTAAAAGGTCATAGGTCAAAAGTATTGGTGGATTCTAATATCTTGAATTCCCTCTCTTACAAATTCTCAATAGTTTAGTTTAGTTTAGTTTAGCATTAGAATCTAAAATCTCTACAATCATAGTTTTTAATCCCTCAAACCCCCTTTCCAGTCATATCCTTCACATAACATACACTTATCCTTTACTTATTGAGGGATAATTAGGTTTTGATACGCTTCTATTTTGTTCAACGACCATCATCCATCTACATCATCTATCTACATCATCCATACACCATATCTGCACACACAAAAAAAGCGCGTGTCACCACATTAGCAACATGCTTACATAAATCATATTTCTAAAACCTTGCAATATTAATTTCCAAAAACAGGTGGATAGGGTAAAATACAATGCTAAACAAATAATGCCACCCCCAAACAAGTTGGGAAGGTGTGATTCATGAAAATAGATATCATGCTCGGACAAAAATTAAACTAACTTGAAATTCAAATAACAACCAAATACATAATCCAATATTGACTACTTAACTAAACAACTGGGAATCAAATTCTTCTAAAAACAGGGAAACATTCTTAAAACAACAATACAACTAAAAAAAAAAACTAACCACGAGATGAGGATGGGCTAAAGCCATCCGTCCTGCGTCGACGACGCTCATGCCTTTCAGAGTCAGCAGAAGAAGAAGCCTCATGAGGTGGCAGGCATCGTAGGACTTCTACCTGAAATGTGTGTTGTTGCTCCATAAAAACATCCATGGCTTCCCAACGCGCATTATTACAATCTCTGACAGAATGCGAGCCAGCATCGTAAAGTCCTTCCAATACAGTCTCTGACATCAAAGGATCGATCCCACCAAATTGAGATTCCTGCATTGTGACTATGATGTCTCTTTGCTCAATGGTAGTAATCTTAGACAACACTGCTGTAGTCAATTCCTTCCGAATACCATTCACCTTTACAAAAATCCTACGACCATCAATCTCCCTCTTCTTATAAAAATCAAACACCAAATCAGTGTGATAAAAATCATTCGTAGAATACCACAACCTATTCCATTTCCTAACACACATCTCGGTATCGAAAAAGGGTGAAAATTGTGTTTGATTAAAAACTTGTTCTGGAAGAATCTTTGGGGTTTGAGGAGCCATTGAGTTTTGGAATTGGAAATTTTGGTGAATGTAAGGTGGGGGATAGTGAGCAAAGCACTTGATCGAAATTTGAATAGGGTTTGTGTGGAGGTTAGGGCGTAGGCACGCTCAAGTTGGTCTAGAAACGAGGGCGTGCGCTCCAAGGTTTTATGGGTTCAGGCTTGTTCTTGAGTATGGAGGCGAGAAAGAGAAGAAGAAAAATAGCGTTTGGCTTTTAAAAGTGGGTCATGTGCGGCGCACGTGACCGCATAGGGTTTAATTCGTTTGGGCCCAAGCCCAAAATAATTCCTGTAATGCCCATCCTGTCCAATGCCTCATAAAACTTAAAACTAAAATTCTCGATTCGTTAACGGTCCGATTTTGGGGAATGAGCTATGAAAACGATCAGCAGAGAAACTACAATCCAATGATCTATAAAAAAAATTCCAATCTAACCGTGGTTGACATATAAGAAGATGGAAAATGCCTCAAAATGCATAAATGACATAAGTTATATGATCAAAAGAAATCTAAATTCATAGATAGTGTCAATCCATATCAAAATACGACTAAACGACATAAACAACAATAATAGAAAGTTGCGCGATCAAGAATAGAAAAACCAAACACCCCACACCCAAACAAATTTTGAAAACAGGGTTTAGAAAATTTGTTTAAAAACGTGAGTCTTTTCAGATTCCAGAGACTTGCTAGATTACTGTTTATAGAGTTTTAATATTTTTTTTATTTTTTATGAATAAGGTTTAATATAAAGGAAAACAATAAAACAAAAAGAACATAAATCACTCCATAGAGAAACATGACTCAAAAACTGAGAAAACATGCAAGAGTGGAAAGCGTGAATTACGTTAAACGTGGACTTAGGATCCGATACTTACAACCACACACTCCAAAGGGAGGGCCCGGTTACCTTAATGGTGCACTTACTAATATATAGAAATGAAAGGAAGTATACCAAACATCAAAGGTCAGTCATCATAGACAGGGTCCTGTAAAAGGACATCCTCCACATCTGGGGACATTAACTCGTGAAAATGTTTTAAATGTTGGCCATTAACTTGGAAGTTACTGTTGTCCTTGGGATTTACCAAGGTGATTGCCCCATAAGGGGTGACTTCAGTAACCAGAAAAGGACCAGACTAATGGGTTTTTAATTTCCCTGGGAAAATATACAAATGGGAGTTGTAAAGCAAAACCTTTTGACCAACTACAAACTCTTTACGCAAAATCTGTTTATCATGAACACGTTTCAAGTTAGCTTTATAATCCTTCGTGAGATCATAAGAATCGCTACGGATTTCTTCCAGCTCATTTAATTGCAATTTACGCTTGACACCCACCTCAATAAAATTGAAGTTCAGGCTTTTTATAGCCCACATAGCACGGTGCTCCAATTTAACGGGCAAGTGACAAGGTTTTCCAAACACAAGTCTAAAGGGAGACATTCCTATAGGAGTTTTAAAAACTGTCCGATACGACCATAAGGCATCTGTTAGACACTTAGACGAATCTTTCCGATCAGGATTTACTGTTGTTTCCAATATTTTTTTAATTTCCTTATTAGAGACTTTTACTTGGCCACTAGTTTGTGGATAATAAGGAGTTTCCACCTTATGGGTAACTCTGTACTTCTTAACTAAAGAAGCAACAACGCTATTGAAAAAATGCGTTCCTCTATCACTGATGATGGCTTTAGGGATGCCAAACTGACATAAAATGTATTCCTTAACAAAAAACAACTGTCTTATGGTCATTGCTACGACAAGCCATGGCCTCTATCCATTTGGAAACGTAGTCCACGACAACAAGAATATTAATAAAACCTTGGGAAATAGGAAAATGACCCTTGAAATCAATGCCCCATACATCAAAAATTTCTACTACCATAATGGGGTTTAAAGGCATCATATTATGTTTAGTGATATGCCCAAGTTGTTGGCAACGAACACACGTCTTGCAATACACTTTGGCATCTTTAAAAAGGGTAGGCCAATAAAAACCACATTGAAGAACTTTAGCTGCCATTTTCATACCACTAAAATGGCCATCACACTCTTTGTCATGGCAGAAGGATAAAATCTTATTATATTCCTATTGGGGAATACAACGACGAATAATCTGATCCGCACAATACTTAAAAAGGTAGGGCTCATCCCAATAATATAGCTTAACTCTGGCCAAAAAATTTTTACGTTCATTTTTTAACCAAACATCAGGAATAATATCAGAAGCTAAATAATTCACAATGTCGACATACCAAGGTGCAGAAAAAATAGAATAAAGATGCTCATCAGGAAAAGAATCAGGTATGGACTCAAAATCACTATCACTGTCATTTGTTAGTCTAGATAAGTGATCGACAACTATATTTTCAACTCCTCATTTATCCTTAATTTCTAGGGTAAACTCTTGCAGGAGAAGAATCCATCGGATCAATCTCTGTTTAGCATCCTTCTTGGCGAGCATGTACCTAAGAGCTGCATGGTCAGTGTAGACTAGGGTCTTTGTACCAACCAAATAAGGACGGAACTTATATAAAGCATAAACCATAGCTAAAAATTCCTTTTCCGTAGTGGTATAATTTCTTTGAGCATCATTTAAAGTTTTACTAGCATAATAAATAACGGTGGACTTATCATCTAGTTTTTGGCCCAACACAGCACCAACAACATAATCGCTAGCATCACACAAAAGTTTGAAAGGTTTAGACCAATCGGGAGGCTGTATAATCGGTGCAGATGTTAAAGCGGGCTTTTAAAGTTTCAAAAGCTTGTTTGCAATCATAATTGAAATCAAAGATGGCACCTTTTAAAAGCAGACTAGTTAAAGGCCTAGCTAATTTATAAAAATCCTTGATAAAACGCCTATAGAAACCTGCATGGCCTAAAAAGGCTATAATATTACGGATAGTCCGTGGTATAGGTAGAGACACTGTTTTATCTAATTTGGCCTTATCTACTTCTATACCGCCACTAGATACAATATGACCCAGAGCTATTCCTCTTTTTACCATAAAATGACATTTTTCCCAATTTAATACCAGATTCTTCTCCTCACACCGTGTCAACACCTTAGAAAGGTTAGACAGGCATTCACCATAGATAGAAAAATCTGTAGGAACTGTTATTTCAGAATGAATATTTCTACAAACCGCGAAAACCCATGCGCAGCGGAATTAATGGGGTTCACGCTTTTGGATAGAAAACATACCTTTTAGAATCGGCTAAAATGTAATCTCTGAGAATCAAAGCTTTATCAAATTCGAAATCAACCCCTTGATCTTATATTGTATTCCTTTAGAATAGATTGGACGTTGTGTGGGCAACGATCTAGCAATCCCCTTCTTTCTCACAAAGCTAGATCTAATTTTGGATCTATCTTTCCTTGCCTCTTTTTCTAATCCAGATGAATAGTGAATAGGTTAATTCGGCCAGAGAGAAGAAGGATTCTATATATAGGCTACAATAGGGACCATGAGGAGAAATTAGGGTTGGGCCTCCTGACGGGCTTGGGCTTCCCATGTTCGCCCAGAACACACGGCCCAAGTCTATCAACAAATAGCTTATTCCACTAAAGGCCATTATTGCACTACCGCCCTAATCTCAAATTATGTGTCAGCGTTTATGGGCTCCATATTATATGCTCATTGATCTCCCCGTGTTTAAGATATCGAATGTCCATTGATGAAGTCAAGTTACTGACAACTACATTAATCAACTTCTTATGTCCTTGAGTAGTACCACCCAACCTCATTGTCATGTCAAAATAAATCCACCTGCAGGGTTTACATGACAATCTTTTTGAGCTCCTCAAGGGGACATCATCAACCCGACTTCCTGTGGGTCATGGATTCCTTCTATAATCAACAGCACACCTTACATACAATGTCATTACCCAATCTATCGAGTTTGTTGATTCACAAATGAATCTCACCCATTGATAATTTAAAGCAATGTACAATGCACGTAAGTACCCGTTATTATATCCAGATTAAGAGGACAAGCATCCATAATAACAGAGGCGTTTGTTCTCTTACATAGTCAGTATAAAGAGAAACAACCTCACTTGGTCCTGTTCAATACACACAAAGTATACTAGTGTAATCTTATAGTCAAGATAGACTAATACCAGATTATACTACAACCGTACTAATGGTTTGTCCAAATTCATCTAGGTTGTGAACGATTACTTATACTTTATAAGGTACTGATGATATGATCTTCTGTGTGTTCACACCATATCATCTACAATATAAAATATTAGACACATGCATATAACTAATAACATATATAATATGCCTAATATTTGCCCATATGATTCTCATTCAAAATATAAAGAATTAGAGTTAATACACAAGTAATGTTTTTAGTATATAACCCTATCACGAGTAACCGTATGACTTCTTCCCTGACCACCTCTTTCATAGCAGGGTTCAAGCGACGTTGAGGTTCGCGTGAAGTCTTCACATTATCCTCAAAATGTATGCGATGTGTGCATATACTATGGTCAATCCCCTTAATGTCGGCTAGGGACCAACCAATTGTGGAACGATGTTCCCTAATCACCCTAATCAAACGTGCCGCTTCATCAGTAGACAACTGAGAAGATATGATCACTGGATGACTACCATCTGGATCAAGTTGAATATACTTTAACTCTGTAGGAAGAGGTTTAAGCACCGGAGTGGGAAGAATGGTTAGAAAGGCTTTCGGAGGGTCCTCGTCTTGTGTAGTGAAGACTTGTTTAGGTAAGAGGTCTTCAAACTCGGAAGATGGAGTTACATAAGGATCTAAGATAGGAGTAAACTCGAAAAGGGCATTGACTTCCTTTACATAGGAGTCATCGCCGAAATCGGAACTTCCGAAGGAAAGAAATTTATGCATCTGATTCTTTGGAAACGTGTTGTTAAAATAATCTTGAGCTAAGCTCTTGATCATGCTAACTTCTCCCTCGATAGTCGTATCGGGTAACTATTGTATCATTCTGAAAATATTCACCTCGACAGAAAGGTGTCCAAAGGACATTGACATCGAACCATCGTGGCAGTTTATGAGCGCGTTGGTAGTTGTCGAGAAAGGACACCCTAAAATGATAGGAACAGAGTCGTTAGCGACTTCTGTGTCGAGGATAACGAAGTCGATTGGGTAGTAAAAATCTTGAACTTTAACCAGCATGTTTTCAACCACATCCTTAGGATACTTAATAGAACGATAAGCTAATTGCAACGTCATTTTAGTTGGTTGCATCTCTTTTAGACCTATTTGTTTATATTGATAATAAGGGAGTAAGTTAACACTCGCCCCCAGGTCTAATAGAGCAATTGTCGTGTGGGTATCCCCTAAGGTGCATTGTACAGTAGGACGATTAAGGTCCTTATACTTAGCGATTCACTTATATTCAGATAGAGTTTTAAACTGTTCAATGAAAAAGGTGTCTTTTAAATGTTTTTTTTTCCGCCTAGTAGTGCACAACTCTTTTAGAAACTTAGCATGTTGTGGTAATTTTTTAATATCTTTAAGAAAAGGTAGGTTTATCATTAGATTTTTAACAACTTTCTTAATCTCGTCAAAATTTGTATCATTGTTTAACATGGCTAGTCTCTGTGGAAACGGTAGTTTCTCTCTATATTTAGCATTTGGATTAATAGGATGTTTAACCTTGGCGTTTTTTTTGTCTTAACTGGTACCTCTACAGGGGTAGGATCTTTAATTTCTATTTCGGTATCTAGTAAATTTTCATTTTTATTGACCACTGGTGGTGTAACAACTTGCATAGTTACGGCGTTATCAACCTCTTTGCTAGAATAGAGAGTGGTGATGACATTTAACTCACCTACATTTAAATTTTGATTATTAGTAGTACTTGTTACTTCAAAGGCTGTGTTTGGCATTTAGGATTTGGTATAGCTTGTCTTGGAAACACACCTTTTGGTTGGGCTTTCTCATGGGTTAACTGTTGTATGGATTGTTGAATGGATTGTAAAATTTGTTGTTGAGCTTGCATGTAGGCATCGAAACGATCTAGTTGTGGAGGTGTAGTGGTCACAGGTGGTGTGACAGGAACTATCTCACGTTGATTATTAATGGGTGGGTTGTGATAGTTATTATTAACTGGGACGATACCTCTATTATTATTATTATAATTATTGTAATTATTATAATTACCTTGTCCTTGTACTTGTCGTGGTGGAGCCTGGTTGTAGTTGTTTCCTAGGTTGTAGTTGTTTGTTGTCCTAACATTTTGATTATTAAATCCCGGAGGTGTAACAGGTTGATTATTATGCCAACAGAAGTTGGGGTTTTGTCTCCAAGGTGTGTTAGAAATAAGAAGGCTATTAACGGAGCAAACATTATCCGGCTGTGATGGTGGTTGTGATAGTTGTTCATAGACAAAAGGACAATAGGAGTCAGTATGCTCAATACTGAAACATAAATTACATGGAAGAGAATTGATGTTCATGACAGGAGTAAGATTATTTTGAATAGAAATGGCGTCTACTTTTTTTATGAGAGATTCGATTAGAGTTCTAAGCTCGGGATCAGTTTTAACCTAAAACATACTAGCAGCCTTGGCTGTGGAAGAAGAATTAACAGAGCGAGGGATATCATTACCCCCCAGTTATTATTACGCTTAGATTGATCTTCTAAAAACCTATAAGCCTCTGATACTCCTTTGCTAAAGAAACTACCCCCAGTCATTATATCAAGAACCACTTCATGATGATGTAAAAGCCCCTTGAAAAAAACACGAACAAGCGTGTCTTTCGCAAGGTTATGATGTGGACACTATTAGAAGATCAGTGAAATGATTCCAGGCCTTTGAAAAGGATTCATGAGGATTCTGACGGAAGAAATGAATCTTTTGAAGCATTTCATTTGTCTTCAGTGGTGGGTAAAACTGTTCCATGAACAATTGAACAAGTTTAGCCTATGAGTCCACAGAATTAGGCGTTTGGGAAGTAAACCAAGATGCCGCCTTATCAGCTACGGTGAAAGGAAACACCCTCAGTTTAATTTGTGTCGAACCTACGGTAGGATGATGGAATGTGGTAAGAACTTGTTCTATCGTACGCATATGCTGATAAAGCTTCTCATGGTCTAACCCATGAAAAACCGATAACAAATTAAATATATTTAGGGGAATTCGAAAATCCCCCACTGGGTCTGCAAGAATGATGCATGACTTAGGGCTATCATTTAGGGCTTTGTAAAAATCAGAGAGAAGATTCTATGCTTCATCAACCATTGATATAGGTGTATTGTGTGGTATTCTAGATAAGCGTGTGCGTTGACATTTACGATATATAATGCTAGATGGTTTTTCTTACCAGACCTTAATCTCATGCAAGGCTAAGTTCAATATGAAAGAAACAATAACAATAGTCAAACAACAAATTGATATACTAGAATTGAAACTCCTTTGACAAAAGAGGCGAGGTGTGAAAGAATGAGAACCTGAATGCCTCCTTGCTACACGTATGAATAGCTTCTTTGATACGCAATCTTAGTGTATTAAAGAAGTTCGGAACACTGAATAAAAAATAACTTTGAACAAAAAGAGAGCATGTGACAAACCTGTGCAAATCGGGATTTTCTTCAGAGGGGCGCAGGCGCGCTCAAAGTACTGTTGCGAAAAAAAAATTCCAGTAACAAGAGGGCGGGTGCACTCAGAAATAGAGTTATAAGGGCGCGGGCGTGCTCGTAGTGCTGTGTAAAAAAAAAATTCTAAAAAAAAACAACCACAGTTAGAACCAAACAATCGGGTGGGTGGGTGAAGTGGGATATTGGTAAAATTGAAAACACAAAAGGAAACTAATCTAAACACAATTAAGATGGCAGCGGCGCCATTTGATAGAATGAAAATAAAAGCTTCTTACCATATGAATAATGATTTATGCTAGGAATAATAAAACTTGTTATTCTACGTTTAATCAAAGTTTGTACTCTTGATTATCTTATAATAAAACTGGAGTCAGAATTCGTTCCACTCCTAGTTGCTTAGACATAACAATTTCTCTAACTTAAACAATTCTACAATAATGAGAGCATCGATTTAATTATACAAATATGGTGAAAATAATTAATTAAGATGTTCTAAATTATACTATGGCAATTTAATGAGAAGATGTGAATGAGAAGAAGATATTAGGGGGATTTGATTCCACCTTGATTAATTTTTAATATGCTAGTTTAGATTTGTTGCAACCCTAATCTTCATGTTTTTACATAAATGTTAGGTATTTTTATCCCTAATTATTAATGACATCTCTACCAACTAATAATTAGCTTGTGAGGCAATTGAAACTCATTCTCATGGTGAATTAATTACCCTTTAGAGTGGAATATCTTACTACAACTATTCTATACTAACACATCAAGTCTTCATCAAAGCTTTAATCAAACCCCTCTAATGGAGGTTTAGCTATGAATCATGAGACTATCGTAAACATAATAATAAGTAGAAGAAGATATAATAAAAGAACTACTTGATTAATAATAACTTGACTTGAATTAATGGTGGCTAGGCTAAATAACATAAACTAGGTTTAGACTAAAGAAAACTAATGAGAGAAAGCTTAATTAACTAAGGGGTGCGATTTTTAAGAGTTTCTAGTTTTCCCCTAGTCCTCTTTATATAGGAGAGAGTAGGTTTACAATTTTCGTGCATGGGCTTTGGAGCTATGTTTTGGGCCATTAAATCAAGCCCAAAACCTAATTACTTAAGTCCAAAAAGGGTTTCTATGCTAGAAGTTACTGCGACAGCCTTTTCGTCCACTTTTACTCCTCTGTTTGAATCAAGGTCTAAATCATTAGATAGCTCTTTCTAAGCCGGTCGTTTTGACATATAGTAGGCCTAATTCCAAGGTCTGAGTCCAAAGATACGGCCTGCGAAATCTTTATTGACTTTTATGCTCTATTTCTGCCCGCGTTGACTTTGACTTTTCGGCTTTGACTGGGCTTTAAAAAGGCTTTTTCTTCTTTAAACTCGGGCATTAACCATAGAACTTCTTAGCAACCAACCTTTGCTCCTTTCTCTTGCAAAAGTGACATATTTCTTTATATATTTGACTCCAATACCTGAAATATACAAAAGCTGTAGGAACCGTTATTTCAGAATGACTATTTCTACAAACACATGAACACCCAGCGGAGAATTAATGGGTGTCCATGATTTGTGATTGGAAAACATACCTTTGAGAATCGGTTTAGATAACTCTGAGAATCCAAGCTTTATGAAATCCGAAATCAACCTCTTGATCTTCTGTTGTATTCCTTAAGAATAGATTGGATGTTGTGTGGACAACGATCTACCAACCCCCTTCTTTCTCTCAAGATCAGAAACGAATTCAGATCTACTTTTCTTTCCTCTTTTTCAGAACAATGAATATTGAATTTCGGATAGAGAGAGATTATTCTATTTATAGGCTACAACAGGGACCATGAGGAGAAATTAGGGTTGGGCCTCCCATGTTCGCCCAGAACACACGGCCCAAGTCTGTCAACAAATGGCTTATTCCACTAAAGGCCATTGTTGCACTACCGCCCTAATCCCAAATTATGTGTCAGCGTTAATGGGCTTCATATTATATGCTTGCTAATCTCTCCGTGTTTAAGATATCGAATGTCCATTGATTAAGTCAAGTTACTGACAACTACATTAATCAACTTCTTATATCCTTGAGTAGTATCATTCAACCTCATTGTCATGTCGGAATAAATCCACTTGCATGGTTTACATGACAATCTTTTTGAGCTCCTCAAGGGGACATCATCAACCCGACTTCTTTGCACTAATGGATTCTATAATCAACAACACACCTTACATACAATGTCATTACCCAATCCATCGACACTATTATGGAAAAGCTCATTAACCACTGTTATATACAGTGGTAAAAGCCCTTTAACCACTGTTTTAAAACCGTGGTAACAGCCAACGTGACATATACTTCTAATGGAACCGTGGTATTAAGTTATCTCTTATATACCACGGTTTTGGAAAAATTGTGGTATTATGATATCAAAACGAAATGTTGATAATAATTACCACCGTTTGATGCAAATCGTGGGTTATACAATCTCTTTAAACCATCTGTGCTTACAAAACCGTGGTTTATACTTTTTTTTTTCAAAAAAAAAAACCCTGATTATTTGATTTCATCCTATCAACCTGCAAAAAAAAAAAAAAAAAAAAAAAATTGAAAAAAAAAACCCTGATTATTTGATTTCATCCTATCAACCTGCAAAATTATTCACACCTGCCATTTTCACCATATCCACACTGAATGATAAAAACACATTGCTTAAACAATACATCATGCAACAAACTAAATAAACGAATTTAGACCATCCAACACGCGGCAATGCTAAAAGAATTTAATAACTTTTTTTTCCGTCAATAAAGAAAGAACAATTCAATCTACTTGTTCCATCTAAAGCATAAAAATAATGACCAACGTGTTCCTTCCAAAATATCAAAAGTGTAATATACTTGGTTCTACATATACATCAAAAGAGTTTGACAACACCAATATGCGAATGTTGAGATCAATCCCCAAACCTTTTGAAGGGGTCAAAACCTCGCCAGCTCGAACATTCGATTCAGTGGATGAACTTCAAAATTTGAAGTCAAACAACATCAAGTTCATCTTGGGTGTAGGTATCTTTGGGTGTTAAGTTTGTCATCTGCACGATCAATGATCAAGAGGTAATAACTTAAGAATGAAGATTACCATAAAAAAAATATAATGCTAAGTGTATGATATGACAACTTATACCTTAATTTCAAAAATATTATCTAAACAAGTTTCCATGACTAATAAGCACTGAATACATTAAATAAGCAAGTTTTACAAGCCACGTTTACGGCGGCATAAGACACAACAAAAAAAAAAAAAAAAAAAAAAAACGAACTCTACTTGCAATAATATACCTCATCCATAACAAACATCGAGCAATCCTTCAAGACACAAACACCTTTCTTTGTGAGATCAAGTATTCTGCTAGGTTGTTATAAACGCATGACGTTGTCTTTTAAACTGGTTCCTCCTATGGTAACCATGACTTGAATCTTCATATGTTTTCCAAGCTACTTACTACTTGAGATGTTTGAAGTGCCAACTCTCTTGTTGGGATGAGTATAACAGTTGTATGTCACAAAGGATGGGAATGTTTAAAATAATGATATACAAAGGAAATGAAACAGTGAAAACTTTTTGAAACAATTTAAGTGCATAACAAATAGCTTAAGGTAGATAGTGTTTGTGCAACGTAAGAGTAGCTAATTTCTTTAACATAGTAATACCAAAAACTAGGAAAAGATGCAAACTGTAAACAAAAACATTTTGCTCCATGTCTAGGTGAACTTGATACAGTCAAAGACTCCCCAAGGGGAATGACATAATATCTCACACCGTCAATTCGCAGAATTGCTAACCCCTTGTTGCGACAAGTATAACATCTATATTTAACCAACGAAAACTAACACAATTAACCAATGGAAACTTCTAAATAATATATTTACACTACAAACAAACAATTTGTTTCTAATAGTGTTTCTATAACGTATGATTCATCTTTCCCTATGACTTGCTCCATTAATAGAGCCTAGCTATCTAAATAAGACATGTATAAGAATAAAATTTCAACTTTGACCAGGCCATATTCGAACCAGCATAACTTCTGATTCTGATAGCCAAATGCAACAAAAGAGGATTCATTAGAAAACAGACTGCCCCAAATCATAGCAAAGCGCAGATGCGGTAGCCATTTTAGAAAGCTGCCCGCTAGCTTTGTAGCTATGAGATCTGTCAAGTTCTGCTCTGCCCACTTGATCCTGCAAGCAAGCCTTGCTTTGTTGGAATTGGTTGGTCGCAGCGAGAGCCAACCCTAGTATGAGAGGACTAACAGACATAAAATACTATGTTTTTATGTAAGTCGCTGAAACCAAAATATGATCGAACTATATCAAAATGCTGCTGGAAATCAGTCCATTGCTGCTGGACTGAGCAGACTATAACAGCATGCAATCAAACTATTTTAGCTAGTAAAAAAGCAAGCAAGTTGTCGTTTGACCAACCGTGGTTAATGTCCATTTCTGTAGTAGTGAGATACCACTACATGCTTAACAACTGAAATCTCGAGACAACGATCAAAACCAAACAATTACATATATCCTTAGCTGTCTAATGAATTACTATCCAACAAAAAATTGCTTTTAAGAGCCACCCATCTGGAATTAATAGATCAATGTACAATTAAATGGACTCCCAGATTGGGATTTAAGAAATCACTTATGTAACACACACTCATGCGAATCATATTTTATAACCAAAGAAATCGAAAAAAATCGATACTGTAGTCTAATCCAATTACTTTGGCCATACCAATTGCATATATGTCGTCTAGCACTCGCAAATGCAATCACGATTGGTGTAAGTATCTAACAACACATAGACACACGCATAGAACAAAAAACAAAACAGAGTGAACATGGCTTGCACTTACTTTTGCAAGCACCTTCACTTAACCAAAAAAAAAAAAAAACTTAACATGCTTGTGTCAAGGCTATTAAGTGTCTGGCAATTGCAAATGCTCTTAAAAATGATCCTAACAATTGCCCACATAACACATGAAGAAAAACCAAATGTCTAGTCCATCAAAGTAATGGTGTAGTTTTATTCATTTCCCCCCACAATATGCAAACTATATACATGGTCTGAATATGTTTAGAATACTAAGCTATGCACACTAAATTTTGCATTCCTAGAATAACTAAGACTTTGTAATATTTCATGTTCATAAAAACATCATATTCACATGCCTAGATACTACTCAAAATCAAATGAGTGAAAGAACAAACCAGCTCACCTCCGGGGAGTGATCAAGGTATTGTTCCTATAACCAACTTGACATTATCTTATCGAAAACCTTCATAGAGTCCTGCACCATTCCATAGTTTTTTAGAAGATATAAATAGGACTTAATTCCTAAGTCGAGTAGCATGGCCACAAACATAGTGCTTACTTAAAATGAATACAACAAAAGGATTACAAGCATAAGAGAAAAGCATTGAAGCTAACCACCAAATTAAATTTAATTAAAGAGTAGAATCAATGGACATTGTGAAAGCCTGCATCAAAGAACTCCTTAGCCCTATCTCAACAATTCTGCACACAATTGAAAACACTAAAGACACACACTTACATAGATCAATTACATCAATCCAGAAATAGTATTAAAATAATTTAATGCACATAAATAAACTATTAAAGACAAATGAGAAAGTATAGGTATCCACTTCCTAAAAAATACAATCACTCTCAATTCTCAACAGTAGTCTTATACTCCTTTTAACTTTCCTTACACACTTAAAAGTGGGCTGCAAAAGAAAGTCCATAAGGAAAGGGCTAAAAAGAAGCATTCAACAAACCAAATTCCTCACAACAAACCAATTGTGGCATCAAATACTTTGGAAAAAATGCTAACTGAATTATACTCAAATTCAGATCAACAAATAGAAGTAAATTATGCTTCAACAATTCCTATAAAAAAAAACCCAAACTAGTTTTCTTGCAGAGGCTTAGTGAAAATAGAACAAATTAAACCATTGATAAATCTTGCTTCTAAATTTGTGTTGTGCAACGATTAACCAAAGACCTTGGGGAGACAATTTATTAACCCATAATAAAATCACCATTAATGTGACATTTTATCAAACGCTTTATATAGATTGACAATAAACCTAAAACACATAGAGAAGTAGCTACTTGGGTCATTGCTACCTGCTTCGATACCACACAATCCAACAAACACACTCGTTCAATCAAACAATTAAGGCAAGTAACTTAGAGAACACAAAATCAAATCTGTTAATTGGTACAACTAAAATAATCACTACAAAGCAAAAAAGTAAAGAACAGAGAGAAAACCCATCGTAAGTATCCAACCCTATTTAATTTAACTGCCCAAGAAGCTTCATGAGGTTTCCTCCAAATAGCAAATAAGCATGAATTTTGAAGTAAAATTTAGAAATTTAAGAGATAGACTTTATACCACAATTAAATATATATATAAAAAAAAAATATGAATTTGGAAATGAGAAACCCTTACCAGATGATGAAGTGATGAATTAAAACATGAACCCGAGAAGCTCAGAACTTGAACAAGTTCACAGGGTTTGTCAATGTTAGGGATAAAAAAAAATGGTAGAATTTGGAGAGCGAATAGTGCGAGACGGTTTTGAGTGAGTTCGTGGAACCTGTTTCCTAAGAGAGTGAAGGTCTTTGGCGTGGAACATCTAAGGCCATGGTAGATAAGACATTTTCTTAAAATAAAAAAAGGTATAAAGTATAAACCACTGGTTAAGGGAAACGGTGGGGTACTCTAGTTTAAAAAACATAAATAATTGGAACTGTGGCATATGACAAACTAGACTCCACGGTTTATATGGAACAGTGATACACTAAAGAAACAAATAACTAGAGAAATTTCTACCGTGGTATAAATATATTTGCCACTGTTTTTTGTAGAACAGTGGTATAAAACTTTTCCCCTACCGTGGTAAATGTGCCATTATGTAGTAGTGCGAGTTTTTTGATTCACAAATGAATCTCACTCATTGATGATTTAAAGCAATATACAATGCATGTAAGTGCCCGTTATTATATCCGGATTAGGAGGACAAACATCCATAATAACATAAGCGTTTGTTATCTTATATAGTCAGATTATATAAGGAGAAACAACCTCACACTTGGTCCTGTTTAATAGACACAAAATATACTAGTGTAATCCTATAGTCAAGATAGACTAATACGAGATTATACTACAACCGTACCAATGGTTTGTCTAAATCCATCTAGGTTGTGAACGATTGCTTATACTTTATAAGGTACTGATGATATGATCTTCTGTGTGTCCACACCAGATCATTTACAACATAAAGTATTAGACACATGCATATAACTAATAATATATATAATATGCATAACATTTGCCCATATGATTCTCATTCAAAATATAAAGAATTAGAGTTAATACAAAAATAATGCTTTTAGTATATAATATTATTAAGGGGTTAAAACTACAGGTTTGGGCTCTTATCAGGCATCGATTTCATAGGACCCTTTCCCACATCTCATGGTTTCAGCTACATCCTAGTCGTCGTAGACTATGTATCCAAGTGGATCGAGGCTGTACCATGTCATAACAATGATAACAAAACTGTAATGTCTTTTATAATAGAAAACATTTTTTCAAGATTTGGTGTTCCAAAAGCCATCATTAGTGATGGCGGATCATATTTTTGTAATCAAGTCTTTAAACATGTCATGAAAAAAACATGGAGTAACCCACAAGGTTGCAACTCCATATCATCCCAAAACAAGTGGTCAAGTGGAAGTTTCTAATCGAGAGATTAAATGTATCTTAGAAAAAACAGTTAATCCTAATAGGAAATACTGGTCTCTCCGTTTAAATGATGCCTTATGGGCATACCGAACCGATTTTAAAAAACCTATAGGGATGTCACCCTACATGCTTGTCTTTGGAAAACCTTGTCATTTGCTAGTGGAACTAGAGCATCACACCCTATGGGTAATAAAAAACCTTAATTACAATCTCGATGCGGCAGGTGATAAGTGTAAGCTACAAATAAATGAACTCAAAGAAATTCGAAATGATGCTTATGATCTATCTGAAGATTACAAAACCAACATGAAAAGAATTCATGACAAACATATTTTACGAAAACATTTTGAAATTAGTCAAAATGTTTTTCTTTATAACTCAAGGTTACATTTGTTTCCAGGAAAACTAAATACTCGATGGATTGGTCCTTTCATGATCACTACAGTTACCCCACATGGGGCTATCACCTTGAAGGATCCTAAGGATAACAACACTTTCCAAGTTAATGGTCAATGCCTAAAACACTATCATGAGTTACGGTCTATGGAGGTAGAAGAAACCATTCTCAAAGATCCTATCTATGAGGATTAAATCCTCTGTTCCATGATGTATTTCCAATCCTTTCTTTCCCTTACATCTATTTCTGTGGAGTACATCAGAAAGGGTAAGCAAACCACTCTACTTAGAGTGTGTGGTTGTAAGTACCGGAACCTTGAGTCCACGTATAATTGCATATTCCTTGTTAACACTTTTACTCGGAGTTGGAGTAGTGTACCTCTATGGAGCAATTATACAATTTTCTTTTTCTTTATTTTTCACTCTTTTTGTTAAAAATTGTTTTTTCTTGTTGTTTTTATAAAAGTTCTTAGTTTTTCCAGTTTCTATAATAGTGGATTCTCGATACAAAATTTCAAAACCTAAAAATCCAACAACCGACGGTCGTACACAGGTTTAAACCAAACCACGTGACCACCCTACATACTATCTTCTCCACTTAAAACCCTAGCTTGCAAAACCAAAGTCGACACGTGCCCGCGCCTACCCTAACCCGGACCACGCCTCTATCTTCACCAAATCCAAAACAGTTTCGACTGCCACTTCAAAACCTTCACCCCACCTCATACCCACTTTCAATTTAACCAAAACACCCTCCCATGGCTGCCAATCGCAAGATTGTACCCGAAATGGATTTTTTAAATCTATTTGATTTGTGGGTTTTTGATGTTTTCTTCAAGGGCCAGATCCTTAGAAGAGGTTAGAGGCCACTCTTGCTATAACCCACCGCGTCCCTTCTCTTGTTCAAGCTTTTTATCGCGGCTTAGCTCGCGATAATGAAGGCTTGGTTACCGTTTCGTTTGGGGGTCGCTCCCATGTGTTCACTAGGCAGGCAGTTGGTTCCGTTTTGGGTATCGAAGCACGACATGAGGCATTCGAGAGTCAACAGTTCCTTCGCACAGTGTTCAATTTGATGCATGCGACTGTGTTAGAGAGCGAGTACGTTGTGATTCTACCTGCGCCAGGCAGACTTCTTTGAGGAAGAACCAGTTGGCAGTGGCAACTTGGATTGCACACAACCTAGTGGGGACGACGAAACCTTCAGATATCATTAAGTCAATCCTTCACATTCTTTGGATTTTACAGACCCTGAACAACGAGTTTTGTATTGCTTCTTTCCTATGGGACCAGCTTTCTCAGTGTAGATGGAGTACTGCTCCCCTTCCTACCCTTGTAACTAGGCTCATGCTTAGTTGGGGAGCAGTAGTTCCGAGTGACTTTATGGTAGTAAAGTCTGCCGCTTTCACTCTTGTCTACCTTCATTATGTTCAGCACGACTGCTCCCCAAAGGTTGTACAAGAGATCGAGCACGGTCTCGACGATGACGAAGCTCCATCTTCACCTCCTGTCGACTGCTTTGCTCTAGGAGCTCTATCTCAGTTCACGCATCTCTTGGATGCTTTGTGCTTCATGCATGAGGGTCAGTGTTAGATACATCAGCAGTTGAATACGATTAAGCAAGAACAACGCACCTTTCAGGCCAACACTCTCTAGATGCTTCAGGAGATGCGAGATGAGTTTGTTCTGCAGGCTTCTACGCCTGACATAGCCCAACGAGAGGGAAAAGACAGGAGTAGCTCGAGTTCATCTCAACGTCGTTAGTTATCCCACGTGGAATCTGACTAGGCAACTCCCTAGTGTTCGCATAGTTATATGTAATTTATTATCCTTGTAGTACATCTTTTTACTTTCTGCACTTCTAGTTTTTCTTAGTATTATCTGTTATGTATTTTGTGTTTTGTGGTATGTATGAGGATTTGTGGTATATGAGCAGAAGGACATACAAATACATCATGCCCAAATTTTCTTATTTTCAACACTATGCAAGTTTTACAAATAAAATTCAAAAAAGCCAAAAATTTCATGTTATAATAATTACGCTTTTTTTTACCTTTTAGATAAACCATGTAGTTCCCGTTCGATATCTATCAACCCATGCTCCAAACTTGTTTGGGGTTGGTATATTTTCATAACGAAGAACAGAGTAAAGGTGACTGCCGTTTTTGCTCATGTTCCTATGGTAATCTCTTTCCTTTTCTTCATACTTTGAGGACAAAGCATATTTTCTGTTTGGGGGTGGTATAATAACATTTTACAAAATCTAGGCATTTATTATATAGCATTTCTTATATTAGATATATTTTCTATATTTCTTTCTTTCTTAAAATATTTCGAAAAGACCAAAAATATTTTTATGTTTTGTACCAAAAGTCTTGTTTTCCTTTTTCTATGATGAATAAATGGCTTAGAAGTCTCATTATAGCAATAGAGTAAAGATTCGTTCTTCCAACTCATACTAATATACAGTTTCTGCATGTTTTCATGAATGGCATACATCAACATTTGATTGTATATAGCAGTAAGTTTCCGAGACCAAGGTTAGAATAGTTAAGTTCCATATCCTGTGAGAATCTAGCCAAAAACCTCATTTGAATGATTATTGAGTGATGACACAAGGATGTCCGGATAGAGAGATAACACGTCCACTCGTTTGATCACCACGCCATATCCTAGGAGAGAATTTAGGCCCTTTTTGGATCGATATAGCCAAATAAATGTTAAAAACCCAAAAAGACAAATTTTCCTCTAGTTACATATACCCCCCTTGAGCCTTCACCAAATTCTAAAAGCCTTTTTATTTCTTCGTCATCAATCCCTAAACCATTACTACACACAATAAAAGGCTTACCAGCTGACGAGTTGAGAATTGGATGATCTGTAAAAATAAAAGAGAATAGAAGGCCTTATACAAAAATAGAATAGTTATAAGCTTCAAAAGAAAAGGAAAAGAAAGAAAAGATTCAAAGAACGAAATCTCCCAAAAGTTCAAAATTAAAAGGAGTCGATTTCAAAGGAAACAAAAGCAAAGTTAGAACTCCCAAAAATCAAAATCCTATGGAGTCACAAAGCCAAAGGGCTAAAGAATGAATCACAAATTTGGAAGCAAAGAACAAAATAAGGTTCTTCTCTAGTTACAAATACCCTGAAAACCCAATTTCTCAACTTATCAAAGTTTGTTTTCCCTTCCCTTTATTTCTAAATCACTACCTTAACCCGTAATTCCTAATAAAAGACCTCTAGCTCAACTAGGAATAGGATGGTGTGATAGTAAGTGGATATTGTGATCAATCAACCTCGGTTTCCTTGGACGTCATTCGAGTATGTGAGGAATATAAAGTGCCCTCTGCACTTGAGAAAATGAAACTTGAGTGAATCTATCAGAGAGTTGTGATTGCAACACACCCTTGTGAGAACCCAGCTTAAGGACGCTCTCCAAAAGTTTCGAAAACGACTTTGCTTTTGCATTTCACCGCTCATGTTTTGCATGTTTATCTTTAGATGATTAAATTACAGTGTATATGTTATTCTGAGTTCAAAGGAGCTTTTCTTTATTCCCTGCTAATGAGATGTATAAACCTCTGAGAATAAATAAGGAAACATGACCGTTTGTACTCAATAGAGGAAGTTTGTGAGTACCTTCTTTGGAAAACTCTCACGAGGCTTAAGCTCATCCGCTAGGGAAGTCCTAGTGGTTTAAGGCCTTGTTGCATATGGTCAATGCAATTGCACTCCGTAAAACGAGACTAGTATAATAAATCACACATTTGTGAACTTAGTTTTTTCTCTCTCATCTTTTGCTTGAGGACAAGCAAAATGCTGTTTGGGGGTAGTTGATCAGTCCCCAAATGTGCATTTTATGACCTTTACAATGCTTCAAATATGTCGTTCTTATGCTTAATGAACATACAACTTATAGTTTTTGCTACCGTTTGCAGGATACATGCCATTTAGGACGTATATTCTTAATACATGCATTTTAGTACAAAAAGGATGGCTATTTACGCTGCTTGGAAAGATTCCAGCTTAGGAGCAAAAGTGTCGGAAAGTCAAAGTCCAAGGACTTAAGGCTTAAAGCTTCGGACTCAGGGACCTAAAGCCAAAATCAAGACTTCTATTGTATGTGCCTAGGTCAAAAGCCCACAAGATTGTTTCTAGAAGGAAGGGCATAATTATAAATGGTGTCCTATATAAACCAAAGTTGTCGAGAGAGAACATTACCCTAGAGCTAATCTTTGGTCATTAGGAGTAGATTAAATATTTTAATTGTTATTTACTTATTTTCCATATTCATGTTCTTCAAGCTTTAATGTTTTCAATACAAGTTCTTAATCTTTTCAATACAAGTTTTCATCCTCTCTTATCTACAAGTTTTCTCTACTTATCTCTCTTTGATTAATTCCTACAAACACAAGTCATACTTATTTGACAAGTTCAAATGAGTATAACTTTGTGAGTAATATAGCTATCCAATCCATTTTCATACAAGTCTCCATTAAAATGTGTTTAAGAGTTCAAACTACTCTAGATAAGTACTAGTGTTTCCACCATTTGAACTTAAGAACCATAAGAAAGATTAGAAAATAGTAGAGAGTGTAGTTTCCATCCTCTAAACAAAGAATCTAAGATGAACAACACAACCCTTCTCAACACTATTCTACTAAAATTAGTTGTGCTCGATGAGTAGGTGGCTGGCACTTGAAAACCTTGAAAACTGAATTTTCACTATGAGGTTGAAGAGTGGGGCAAGTTGGTGTTTGACAATTCGAGCACCAGCCTTCTCTCATAGCTCGTCTCTTACATGCATATGAACTTTTACCCAAACTAGGAATGATTATCGGTATATGTGTCCATCTCTTCAGCTGGAGTTCTCTAGGAAGTGTTTGCACATGATCATTGAAACTTATCCATCTAGTCTTGTTAGGTGGAGGGTTTTTGTTCGTTACGGAAGACATTTTTTTGAAAGTGTTTAGAAATAGAGATTGAGAAGGGGGAAATTTTTTTTAAGAAAGGAAGAATTTTTGAAAATTTGTACAAGTTTGAGTCTTTTAATATCAGATTCTTGAGACAAATAGAGAGGTGAAGGCAAAGTATAGAATTAAATAGAGAATAGTATCACTTTGGGTTACTCTATTTGTTTAATACTCGTTTGGAGACGTCTCGGTTTTTTTTTTAGACTTGGGTTTCTCAAGAAAAATATATCTCTAACCATATAGAGTTTTTGATAAGAATAAAAAATTATACGTGGATCCGGTATCATTTTGGTTACTCCGGGGCGTATAACTTTCATTTTTATATTCTCTAGTTTTTAAAACTATGGAGAGAAGTTTTTAACATACTCGTACTCAAAAAGCTGTGATGAAAAAACAAACCATAACAAGAAATCTCAGGCAACTTTCATGTTGGCTCGTTGGCGAACCCAATATAGACAGACAGAGCTTCAGCTATGCGAGTTGGGGATTTACTATGCAAGACATGGAATGTCCTAACCCGAGAGAATAGCTCGGTGGTATAGGTGACCCTTAGTAAGCAAAATTGATCTCAAACCGCCCCTAGATTGCGTTGTTCTAGGGGTTGGTCTGTGTAACATTCATTGCCCGTTCTGTGTTTGAAAAATCACATAACTATTGATGTATTGAGAATCTAGCATTAAGAGAATAAATAAAACAACTATTTTGAAAAAGAAATGTAAAATAAAGGAAAGAAAAATTGTATACTTGCTCCACAGGTTCACACTTACTCAAACGATGAGTAAAAAGTGTTTTACAAAGAATATGCGAGATATGCGTGGACTAAGGCTCCGTCACTTACAACCACACACTCTAAATGGAGGGTTCGATTACCTTATTGATGTATTCCCTTTAAAACAAAAGATGTAATGGAATGGGAAAGGAATACATCTAGGAAAAGTGGATTTAATCCTCGTAGATAGGATGATTAAGAAAGAGTTTTTAGCGCTCCAGCTTCATTCACGCCACTTGTTGCTTCAAAGGCAGTGTTTGTTGGTTTAGAGTTTGAAATAGCATGACCTGGGAACACACCTTTTTGGGTTTTGTCTTGGGCTAACAAGTTTAGAGATTGTTGCATGGATGCTAGGATTTGGGTTTGTTGTTGCATAACATATAGCATTATTTCGGTGGGCTTATCTATTTGGACATTAGTTGATGGTGTAATGGGAACTAGGTTTCTTTGGTTGTTGATAGGTGGGTTTTGGTAGTTCTGGTTAAAATGGGATGGAACCAATGCTCTATTCTAATTGTTATAGGTACCTTGTCGTTGTCCTTGTCTGAATGTATTTGGTGGTTTGTTGAAACTTAGAGGTGGTTAGTTTTGTGGAATGTTCGTCCATGCAAAGTTTGGATGTTGTCTCCATGGTGCATTTGGTACATTGAAAGCATATACTTCTTCTGACTAAAGTGATGATAGGTTCGTGATCAAGGGACAGGTGGCATCTATATGATTTAAGCTTAGACAAAAGTTTCATGGTGAGGTATTTATGTTCATGACAGGATGAGGGGTTTGGTCTTTTTGTTTGATTGCGATGGCATCTATCTTTCTTATGAAGGTTTCGATTAAAGTTTTGATTTATGGATTGAATTTTACCTCAAAAATACCACTAGCCTTAGATGTACTGGGTTGGGCTGTTCTGGAATTGTTTATATCACCCCAATGGGTACTCTTTTCAGCTTGGTTTTCAAGAAAGGTTAAGGCTTCGGTTGCATTTCTATCCAAGAAATTACCATTACTCATGATGTCGAGGGTTACTTTGTGTTCTTGGAGAAGACCTTTGAAGAAACATTGGACAAGAGTGGATTTTTCTAGTTTATGGTGAGGACATGAATAGAGTAGGTCAAAGAATCTATCCCATGCTTCAGAAAATGTCTCACTTAGACTCTGTCTGAAGAACTATATCTTACTTCTTATATTTTCTGTTTTCTTCGGCGGAAAGTACTTCGTCACGAAGGAGAACACAACATTTTCCCATGTATCGAAAGAATCGGGTTTCTGAGAAAGAAGCCATGCATGACTCTTACCAGCTAGAGTGAAAGGAAATACTCGTAGCTTCACTTGATCGTCGATGAAGCCCAGATGGTGGAAAGTATTGCATACTTCATGTATTCAGCGTAGATGCTCATACGGCAACTCGTGTTCTAACCCATGGAATATGGGTAGAAGATTGAACACGTTTAGTGGAATGCAAAAATTGCTTGTGAGCGGTGTGAGTCGTATACAAGATGGAGGCCCATCTTGCAATGGTGTGTAGAAGTTGGAGAGAGGCTCATCAGCTTGCACTACTTCGTCGTCCATCTTAGTAGATGGAGGACTAAAAATAGGAGATTGTCTAGGACGATGTGCTCTCCTACGTGAGTAAAGTTTTATTCTTGCTAATACCTGTAGTACCTGAACTCACTATCATACACTTTTAGCAAGACAGTAAAACTATCCTAACATGCACAAACGATGCAAGGTATGCTCAAGCAATTGAAATTCGTTTTTGCAAGTATGGAGTTTTGAAAACTTTGCTTGGTCCATAATTTAGTATGCCCTATTTAAGGGAACAAGTGGGCGCGAGACTAGGATGGATCTACTACATGTCTTAGAAGAGTAGGAAGTCACTTCACCAAGTGGTGTGCTACCAAGAATCTCACTCACAATGAATCTGGGGGAGGGGAGTAAGGAAGGTAGTTGGTCCATCGGAATCTGGTAACTGATTACTCTAAATCCTCGTGGTTATATTTTTGTCGTATTCTAGAGGAGCGTGACTACTTTGGGCTCTAGTTGATTGATTTTAAATCATTTTTTTGGTTTAGGGCTTCAAGAATCAAGCAACGCCCAATTTATCTACATTGAGGAAGGACTTCCCAGTGGTTGTTATATGGCTCGGGTTAAGCCTTAGGCGTGAATGTAAATTATAGTGTGGAAATTAAATTTCAAACACTCACGTAAGCATACTTGAACACACAAGGTATCCTCTTACGTGGGCTTTGAGGAGGTTTATTAGAATTTACCTCTCAAGCCGTGCTTACACGCTGCTTGAGGAGAAGGTGACGTTGGTTGGGACGTGATCTGAGAATTAGGCCCAACTGTTCGAGATTTTCCCTGTTTTAAGTTACAATAAAAGGTCCACTTAAAAAGCCCATAGTTTGGGTTTTTAATAATTAAACAACTTTACCTTCAAGGGAACCAAACATAAAACTAAACTAATCTAATAGATTAACTAGTTTAGATAGATTAACTAGATTAACTAGAGCTAAACTTAGTTAGAGTGTTGATTACCAAGTTGATTCAAAGTGTGTGATCGTATTATTCACGACTCGCCTCGCACACTTGAACTTCTCAAGTCAATTAAAACTCTAATCTCTTGGTAAGTTCAGAACTTCAACCAAGTGTTCACTCATGTTCATCCACAAAATCAATCAAAAACTCATATTTTGTATTTTTTTTTCGTTTTCTTTTTTTTTCTTTATATCTCTATCTATTACAAACAAGTTCCACTGATTTATACTACTTTATTACAAAATCCGAGTTTCATAGTACAAACAAGCACAGAAAACAACTGAACTGTGAAAAAATCAAATATCATTGTTTGGAGGTGAGCTCACGATCGCCCGTTGGGTTCCGACAAAGTTCCGTTGTCTTTCAACTGCAGCTTTAGCTCCTCTCCAGCATGTGGATCTCGAACCTGGATTTGCAAAAAAGTAAGTTAGTAATGAAAAACAACAAAATAAATTAACGAAAATTAGAAAAATAAGAAGTGAAAATGTGAGAGTGATGCTTCCCTCCTTAGATGCTCAACCAAGCATTCTTGCTCCTTCAATCCATGACGGCGACGGCATTTGATGTAGTCTAGTGTTGAGTATCTCAAAGTTGTTGATGTGGTTCACCATAAATTGTTTGGAGCTTAAATGATTTGGGAGTTTTAGAAGAAAGGAAGGTAGAATCTTTAGTTTAGGACATGTATTGGTTAACTAGTTATGAAGAACATTGAAACACTTAAGTTGTTTTGAAAGAACACAAACTTAAAATAAAAGAATTAAAATGATTGATTGAAAAAAAGAACAATAAGAAAGAAGATTGATTGATTGAATAACAAAAACAAATAAGAAGATTGAAATGAATAACAATAAAGTAAATGACTTGAATGAAAAAAAGACTAGAAAATAAATCCTACATGACACTAGAATAAGTCTAGGTGCATTCTCTCTCCCTAACTTTTAGTTCTTATACCCCTACTTTATGTAAATGACTGATTTGCCCTTCTCCATTACATTTGAGACACCTCACCCTTTACTCTATGCTTTTGTTTTTCCTTTTTTTTTTTTTTTTTTTTTTTTTCAAGATAGATTTTAGAGAAAGCCATCTTTTATGCTAAGGACATCTATCTCTGGTCTTCTGAGTGGAGGACTTTGACTTTCAGCTCTTTGGTTCTGAGTCTTTGACCTTTGACCTTTGACTTTTTTAGCACTTTTTCATAGTAGCTTCTAATTTTCATAATAAGTATGATTAAGGCTCCTTTTGGTGCTAAGACGCAGTTTTTATGATAATTGGTCTGAATTTCTCTGTAACCTGAAAAAGGCAATAAAAGCTATGAGTTGTCTTTTCATTAAGCATAAGAAGGGCTGTAATGCAGTAATGTAAGGGTAATAAAACACACATTTGGGAGCTGATCACAACCCGCGCCCCAAATTTAATTGGGGGTGGTGTATTTTCATCATGAAGAACAAACTACAGGTGTATCGCTGTTTTTGTTCATGTTTCTATGATAATCTCTTTCCTTATCTCTTCATACTTTGAGGACAAATCATATTTCTATTTAGGGGTGGTATAGTAACATTTTGCAAAAACTAGGCATTTTTCTATAGTAGATATAATAGTATATTTCTTTCTTTCTAAAAATGTTTTTTGAAAAAGACCAAAAATATTTTTCTGTTTAGTATTAAAATGTCCTGTTTCCTTTTTCTATGATGAATAAAAAGTTTAGAAGTCTCATTATAGCAATAGAGTAAGGACTTGTTCTTCAAACTTAGACTAATATACGTACAATAGTTTCTACATCTTTTCATAAATGGCATGCATCAATATTTGTTTGTATATAGCAGTGAGTTTCCGAGACCAAGGTTAGAACAATAATTAAGTTCTATATCATGTGAGAATCTAGCCAAAAGCATCATCTGAATGATTATTAAGTGATGACACAAAGGATGTCTGGATAGAAAGACCACACCTCCACTTTCTTGATCACCACATCATATCCTAAGAGAGAATTTAGGCCCTTTTTGGATCGATATAGCCAAATAAACGTTAAAAACCCAAAAAGATAGTTTTCCTCTAGTTACCTCTTTTTGAGCCTTCACCATTTTCTAAAAGCTTTTTTATTCTTCGCCATAAATTCCTAACCCGTTACAACACACAATAAAAAGCTTACCCAGCTGACAGGTTGAGAACTAGATGGATATCAGAAAAAGAGAAGAGAAGACCTTATGCAAAAACAGATCAGTTAGTTGCTTCAAAAAGAAAAGAAAAGAAAGACCCATAAAAAACCAAAGCTCCAAAAAATTCAAAGGAGTACAAAATCGAATCTCCCAAAAGTTCAAAATAAAAAAGGAGATGATATCAGAAATAAAAGCAAAAAGAAACAAAATCAAAGTTAGAACTCCCAAAATTCAAAATCATATGGGAAGCCAAAGGGCTAAAAGAATGAATCATAATTTGGAAGCAAAGAACAAAACGAGCTTCTTCTTTGGTTACAAGTATTTTGAAGACCCAATTTCTCAACATATCAGATTTTTGTTTTTCCCTTCCTTTTCTTTCTAAACAATTACCCAAGCCCCATAACTCCTAATAAAAGACCTCTAGCCCAATGAGGAATATGATGGTGTGATAGTAAGTGGCAAGTGTGATCAATCATCCCCGGTTTCCTTTGGACATCATTCGTGTATGGGAGGAATATAAATGCCTGCTGCATTTGAGAGAATGAAAGTTGAGTGAATCTATCAGAGAGTTTTGATTCTAACACACTCTATGAGAACCCAGCTTATGGAAGCTTTCCAGAAGTCTCCGAAACGACTCTGGTTTTGCATTTCACTGCTCAGGTTTTGCACATTTACCATTAGATGCGATTAAATTACTGTACATATGTTATTCTAAGTTCAAAGGAGCTTGTCCTTATTCCCCGGCTAATGAGATGTATAGACTTCTGAGAATAAATAAGGAAACAAGACCCTTTGTACTAGATAGAAGAAGTTTGTGAGTGCCTTCACTAGAAAACTCTCACGAGGCTTAAAGCTCGTCCACTAGGGAATTCTACTAGTTTAAGGCCTTGTTGCATATGGTCAATGCAATCGTACTCTGTGAAACAAGATTAGTATAATTAATAATAAATCACACATTTGTGGCTTAGTTTTTCTCTCATCCTTGCTTGAAGACAAACAAGATGCTATTTGGGGGTGGTGATCAGCTCCTAAATGTGCATTTTATTACTCTTACATTACTGCATTACAACCCTTCTTACGCATAATAAAAAGATAACTCATAGCTTTTATTGCCTTTTTCAGGTTATAGAGAAATTCAGAGAACTTATCATAAAAGCTGCGTCTTGACACCAAAAGGAGCCTTAATTACACTTATTATGAAGACTTGAAGCTGCTATGAAAAAATGTTAAAAAATTCAAAGTCAAAGTCAAAGTCAAAGGTCAAGGAGTCAGAACCAAAGAGCTGAAAGTCAAGTCCTCAACTTAGAAGACTAGAGATAGATGTCCTTAACACAAAAGAAGACTTTCTCTAAAACCTATCTTAATCAAGAAAAATAAAAAGCAAAAGTATAAAGCAAAGGGTGAGGTGTCTTAAATGTAATGGAGAAGGGCAAATCAGTCATTTGCATAAAGTAGGGGTATAAAACTAAAAGTTAGGGAGAGAGAATGCACCTAGACTTATTCTAGTGTCATGTAGGATTTAATTTCTAGTCTTTTTTTCATTCAAGTCATTTACTTTATTATTCTTCATTTTTCAATCTTGTTATTTACTTTATGTTCTTCAATTAATTAATCATTTCTTATTTGTTGTTCTTTCTTTCAATCAATCCTTTCAATTCATTCCTTTCAAGTTTGTGTTTTGTCAATCACATAAACAACTTAACCTTTTTCAATGTTATTCATAAACTAGTTAACCAATTCAATCCTAAACTAAAAAAAAACTACCTTCCTTTCTTCTAAAACTCCAATCATTCAAGCTCCAAACAATTTATGGTGAACCACATTAACAACTTTGAGATACTCTCCACTAGATCTACTTAAATCTCTAACAACACGAACCTATCTCTAAGCTCATCTTGTTAGCATGAGGGATTGAACTGATGTTCATCTATGAAATATCTATTCAACCCCTAGTTTTATTCTACACCAGCCACTCAAATTTGAGAACTTGGATTCACCAAAGACTCGCATGCGCGACTAGCCCTAGTGTCACCTGGGTCGCGCACGTGAGCTTATCTCGAGGTCCATGTTCCAATCTTCAACGACCACTATCATTTTGTGACAGGTGATAGGGTTATATACTAAAAGCATTACTTTTGTAATAACTCTAATTCTTTATATTTTGAATGAGAATCATATGGGCAAATGTTATTAGTTATATGCATGTGTCTAATACTTTATGTTGTAGATGATATGGTATGTGGTGACACACAGAAGATCATATCATCAGTACCTTATAAAGTATAAGTAAATGTTCACAACCTAGATGGATTTGGACAAACCATTGGTACGGTTGTAGTATAATCTTGTATTAGTCTATCTTGACTGTAGGATTACACTAGTACACTTTGTGTGTATTTAATAGGACCAAATGAGGTTGTTTATCTTTATACTGACTATATAAGAGAACAAATGCCTCTATTATTATGGATGCTTGTCCTCTTAATTCGGATATAATAACGGGCACTTACGTGCATTGTACATTGCTTTAAATCATCAATGAGTGAGATTCATTTGTGAATCAACAAACTCGATGGATTGGATAATGACAATTATATGTAAGGTGTGTTGTTGATTATAGAAGGAATCCGTGTCCCGCAAGAAGTTGGGCTGATGATGTCCCCTTGAGGAGCTCATAAGGATTGTCATGTAAACCGTGCAAGTGGATTTGATCCGACATGACAATGGGGTTGAGTGGTACTACTCAAGGACATAAGAAGTTGATTAATGTAGTTGTCAGTAACCTGACTTAATCAACGGGCATTCGATATCTTAAACACGGGGAGATCAACGAGTATATAATATGGAGCACTGACACGTAATTTGGGATTAGGGCGGTAGTACAACAATGGCCTTTAGTGGAATAAGCCATTTGTTGACAGACTTGGGCTATGTGTTCTGGGTGAACATGGGAAGCCCAAGCCCGTCAGGAGGCCCAACCCTAATTTCTCCTCATGGTCCCTGTTGTAGCCTATAAAAATAAACCCTTCTCTCCTGGCCAAATTCACTATTCATTGGTTGAAAAAGAGAGGCAAGAAAAGTAGATCTGAATTCGTTTCTAGCTTTGTGAGTGAGATAGGCCAAGAGAGAAAGAAGGGGGTTGGTTGATCGTTGCCCACACAACATCCAATCTATTAATAGGAATACAATAGAAGATCAAGAGGTCGTTGATTTCATAGCTATTGGATTCTCAGAGTTATCACAACCGATCTAAAGGTAAATTTCTAACCAAACCGTGACACCCCTTATTCCGCTGCGCGTATGTGTTTCGCAGTTTGTAGTAAATCATTCGGCGAAACCATAATGGTTCCTACAACAGGATGTCAAATACAACCAAAGTCCTAAGCCATGATCCAAGACTCCTCAACCGGAGTTTGATCTTCACATGAGCGTCATTAACCCTCTACCAGGGAGGGTTTTAGCTCATGATCCTTACATTCTAGAAATTATAGTGAATTAAATTGATGGGAAAGGAAAGAGAATAACAATGAAAATCCTATTTATACAAGAAAGTATTTTTATTAGAAAGGTTGTGAAAACTATTACAAAGTTCGATTATAACTTAGAACTAGAAAATGTAACTTGCTAACTTCCTAAGCAAAATGAAAACTAAACTAACTTAAGGAATCAAAAGTTGTGTCTTGCCCATGAAGAGTCCTTTTTAAAGCAAGAGATTGCTTCCTTTCTCTTTTGCTCCACGTGAACTCAACCATACAATTTAATTCCAATCAAGAATTTTGTTGCCAAATAATTAGTCAAGATTTGTTTGGCACCTAATTAATCAAGACTTTCTTTGATTTCCAATTAATTTTATGCCACCTATCAAGACTTTTTTTATTCCAATTAATTTTGTGCCACCTATCAAGACTTTTGTGCCAAAATGCTTGACTTGTGCGGAAGCTTGACGTGTGAGCTTGATTATCAAATTCCGTGGGTCTACATAATGGGCTCACGTGCTCTATCCAGTGGCAGGTCCGCAAGTCGATTTATGCAAAATCTGGCTGGAGATAGAGCTTGTTGCACTGATCGTTCTGATGGTTCACTTACTTGATTTGTAGTCCAGGTTCAGAAGATATGGGCTTCATAAGTTTGATGCTTTATGGCACGTTGATCCTCTTCTGACCTAGAATTATCCTGATTAAGTCCCTGGGCTTTAGTCGGGCTTCATTGAGCTTTGCATGGGCTAAATCGGAATGCTTCACGTAAACACACTATTTCGTTCTTAAATACTGGCTTTATCCTCATTTTTACATTGATTGCTCAAACCTGTAAAAGCACAAAAATACAATTATTTCATGATTATTAAACACATAATTAACCAAAATGCTATGTCTCTACGGGATTTTATATTACAGTTTTGGGTGCTTATCAGTACTTAAATGGTGATGGTGATTATTATAATTTATTTTTTATTATTTTTTAAAGTTTCCCTAAGTTGTAATTTGTTGATCTTTGAGCAAGTTACATAATGATGAATCCGTTTATCACTTATAGATATTATTTCTTCTATACCGAACTCTTGTTTGTTTGTTTGTTTGTTTGTTTTTCAATTTGTTTGCTTTTTTCTGCATAAGTTTCTCTAAGTTTTAATTTATTGATTTGTTATCAAGGTACAAATTGAGAAATATGTTTACCACATATAGAAGATTGATATTAGTTGAATGTTGAACTCGTATTATTTAAATACATTTTGGGCTAATTACCTTTTGGACCTTTTGAGATATATATATACGTGATAAGCATATTCAACTAATAACTGCCATATATATATATATATATTACTTTTGAAACATATCTCATCAACTCTTATGATATTGTGTACTGAAATGGTGATGATTATTTTATTTTTATTTTAATTTTTTTCTATTAAATTTCTCTAAGTTGTCATTTCAATGATATTGGTTGAATGCTGAACTCGTATTTCTTTAGTGCATTTTGGGCTAAGTACCTCTTGAATCTAACTATGTACATATTTGGTAGTTACTTTTGAAAGGCATGACCCACATCTTCCCCAAAAATTTCCAAACCCTAGTCGCACCACACCATCACGCGTCTGCCCCCATCACTATGTGACCGCCCATCCAAATTCAACCCCACCACTCCAAATTTTTATAGTAAGCTCCATTTTCAACCCTCAATACAACTAACTACCTTGATTTCATCAACTCCTAACCAAAATGGCACGAGTCTTAAAAATCGTGCCAGGGCAAAACTTCGAACTTTAATTCCAATATGTTTAAAGTGCACTTCAAGGCTGAGATTAGAAGAAGAGGATAGGAGTCTCTTGTTTTGATGGGGGATGCGAGTTATTCTCCCTTTCTCACTCTTTCGTTTTACAACAACATGCAATGAGAGGACGATAACCGATTCATGGTTGTCATGGAGGACAACACTTTCGAGCTCACTAAGGAGGTGGTAAGTGAGGCACTGGGGATTCCTCTAAAAGTCTATACACAGACGGAATAGTCCTCCGACAACAAGACCATCGACGTTATGATGGCAGAAATGCTTCTTAAGGGTAGGAAAAACCCCATGTCACACTGCGTGTTTTAGAGTTTGCTTCGAAGCAATCAGTTGGCGGTATCTCAATGGACAACCTACAACTTGATAGGCTCAATCAAGCCTTCTAATATCAGTAAGGTGGTGCTCCACATCCTGTGGATTCTTTAGGAGCAGAAGAACAGCTTCTGCATCGCCACCTTCGTCTGGAAGCAACTCTGCAAACCCAGGAGGTCCACCACTTCTTTACCAGTGATGGTCACTAGGATCATACATCATTGGGGTTTCACTGCTACAAACACTCTAGTGGAGGTCAAGGATGCTACCATTGGTCCTATCTATTCCCACTACGTCCAACAATTCTGGCAATCACCTGCCGCCGATCACGCATGCACCACTCCCACTCCCACACCTACACCAGTGAACTAACTCGCTGAAGGTGCCACTCGCCAGTTCACTTAATCCATGGACGAAATTCATTTCATCCATAAGGGCCAGAGGATTCTGCACCAGCAAGTCCACCAACTCAAGCAACGGCAGCGAGTCCTTATAGCGGCACAATAAACCCTTAGGGAGGAGCAGCAATCTTTCCAGCAGGAGCAACGACATTTTCAGCACAGTGTCACAATGATACTGCATAGCATTAGAGATGCGCTCCCACGTAGTGATAGACACTTTAGGACCCGACGTCAGCGAGGAGAAGGATATTCTCGACGTCGCGATGAGTCACACACGGATTCTGACGAGGCAGTTCCCTAGTGTCCGTATAGTTGGATGTTTTATTTTTATTTTTAATTTGTTTGTATGACGCTTAGTATAATTTTAATTCTATATGTTTGTTTAAGTTTTATCTATGAAATTTGGTATATGAGTAGAAGGTAATACATATACATCATGCCAAAATTTTACATTTTTTTTTCTGCATTACATATACGTTTTCAAAAATACGAAAACCCAAAAATTTCATAGTAGAATAATTTCGTAACCTACTAGTACAATAAACCATGTATTCCTAGTTCTATATCAAACAACCCATGCCTCAAACTTATTTGGCGGTGGTATATTTTCATCACGAATAATAGAGTACAGGTGTATTGTTGTTTTGCTCATGTTTCTATAGTAGTCTCTTTCCTTATCTCTTCATACTTTGAGGACAAAACATATTTCTATTTGGGGGTGGTATAGCAATATTTTGCAAAAACTAGACATTTCTTATATTAAATATAGTAGTATATTTCTTCCTTTCTTAAAAAACTTTTCGAAAAAGACCAAAAATATTTTTTTCTGTTTAGTACTAAAAGTCTTGTTTCATTTTTCCATGATGAATAAATAGTCTAGAAGTCTCTTTATAGCAACAGAGTAAGGATTCGTTCTTTGAACTTAGACTAATATACATACAATAGTTTATGCATATTTTCATGAATGTCACGCATAAGCATTTGATTGTATATAGCAATGAGTTTTCGATACCAAGGTTAGAACAACGAAGCTTCATATCCTGTGAGAATCTAGCCAAAAGCCTCAACTGAATGATTATTGAGTGATGACACAATGGATGTCCGGATAGAAAGACCACACGTCCACTTGCTTGATCACCATGCCATATCCTAGGAGAGAATTTAGGCCATTTTTGGATCGATATAGCCAAATAAACGTTAAAAACCCAAAAAAAAAATCCTCTAGTTACCCCTTTTTTAGCCTTCACAATTTTCTAAAAGCCTTTTTATTCTTCACAATAAATCCCTGGCCTATTAAAACACATAATAAAAAGCTTATCCAGTTGACTAGTTGAGAATTGGATGAATATTAGAAAAAGAGAAGAGAAGACCTTGTACAAAATAAGATCAGTTAGTTGCTTCGAAAAGAAAAGAAAGGAAATACCCATCAAAAGCCAAAACTCCAAAAAACATCAAAGGAGTCAAAAATCTAATCTCCCAAAAGTTCAAAATCAAAAGAAGTCGATATCGAAAAAAACAAAAGCAAAGTTAGAACTTCCAAAAATCAAAATCATATGGAGTCACAAAGCCAAAGGGCTAAAAAATGAATCACAATTTGGAAGTAAAGAACAAAACGAGGTTCTTTTCTAGTTACAAGTATCACGAAGACCCAACTTTTCAACTTATCAGATTTTGTTTTTCCTTCTTTTTTCCTTCTAAACCATTACCCTAGCCCCGTAACTCCTAATAAAGGACTTCTAGCTCGATTAGGAATAAAATGGTGTGATAGTAAATGACAAGTGTGATCAGGGCTCGGTTTCCTTTGGACGTCATTCGTGTATGTGAGGAATATAAATGTTCATTGCATTTGAGAGAACGAAACTTAAGTGAATCTATCAGAGAGTTTGTGTTTAACACATCCCTGTGAGAACCCACCTTAAGACGCTCTCCAAAAGTTTCAGAAACGACTTTGTTTTTGCATTTCAATGCTCATGTTTGCGCATTTAATTTTAGATGATTTAATTACTGCACATATGTTATTCTAAATTCAAATGAGCTTGTCCTTATTCCCAGTTAATGAGATGTATAGACTTCTGAGAATAAATAAGGAGACAAGACCCTTTTGCACTAGATAAAGAAGTTTGTGAGTACCTTCTCTGGAAAACTCTCACGAGGCTTAAGCTCGTCCACTAAGGAATTCCTAATGGTTTAAGGTCTTGTTGCATATGGTCAATGCAATCGTACTCTACGAAACTTGATTAGTATAATAAATCACACATCTGTTATCTTAGTTTTCTCTCTCATCCTTGCTTGAAGACAAAAAAAAAAAAATGATATTTGGGGGTGGTTGATCAGCTCCCAAATGTGTGTTTTATTATCTTTACATTACTGCATTACAACTTATAGCTTTTATTATCTTTTTCAGGTTATAGGCCATTTCAGACCACTTATCATAAAAGCTAAATTTTAGCGCCAAAAGGAGCGTTATTAAAGATTATTATGAAGACTCAAGATACTATGAAAAGTGCTGAAAAAATCAAAGTCAAAGTCAAAGGTCAAGGACTCAAAACCAGAGGACTGAAAGTCATGTCCTTAACTCAGGAGACTGGAGATAGATGGCCTTACTACAAAAGAAGACTTGCTTAAAAACCTAGTTTGGTTAAGAAGATATTGAAAAAGCAAAAGCATAAAGGAAAAACAAAAAGCAACATAGTGAGGTGTCTTGATTGTAGAGGGAGAAGGAAAATCAGTCTTTGGTAAAAGGTGTAATATAAAAGCCAAAAAGTAGGAAGAGAGACGACACCTAGACTTAATCTATGCTCATGTAGGAGTAGAGTAGATTTTAATATCAAGTTGATAAGAACCCAAAATTATAGTTTTAACTCCTTAATAATATTACATTTAGACCAATTATGTGATTAATAAATAAGAATTAGTACTATTTACGTGTTTTTGTGTATTTCAGGCATTGGAGTCAAATATGTAAAGAAATATGTCACTTTTGCAAGAGAAAGGAGCAAAGGTTGGTTGCTAAGAAGTTCTATTGTTAAAACCCAAGTTTCAAGGAGAAAAAGCTTTGTTAAAGCTCAGTCAAAGCTGAAAAGTCAAAGTTAACGCGGGCAGAAATAGCTCACAAAAGTTAACAGAACTTGCATAGGCCGTATTTTTGGACTCAGACCTCGGAATTGAGCCCACCTAATGTCAAAACGACCGGCTTGGAAAGAGATTTCTAATGGTCCAGGTCTTGATCCAAGCAGAGGAGTAAAAGTGGACGAAAAGGCAGTTGCAGTAATTTCTAGCAGAGAAACCCTTTTTGGACTTAAGTAATTAGGTTTTGGTCTTGAATTAATGGCCCAAAACATGGATCCAAAGCCCATGCATGAAATTGTAGACCTAGCCCTCTCCTATATAAAGAGGACTAAGGTATAACTCTTAAGACGTAGTTAATTATTCAATACTTAGTTTTTAATATAGTTTTTAATTCTTAGACTCTCTTCCATTAGATTAATAAAGCCAAGTTATTGTTATTATGATGTCTTCTTCTTATTCATCTATTAATGATAGTCTAATGAATCAGAGCTAAACCTCCATTAGATGGGTTTGATGAAGCTTTGATGAAGACTTGATGTGTTAGTTAGAATTATTGCTTATTCAAAAGTTTCACTCTAGAGATTACTTTATTCACCATGAGAATGGGTTAAACTTCCGCTCATGCTAATTATTATATGGTTAGAGATGCCGTGAATAGTTAGAGATCAAATACTTAATCTTTATTGGTTAGGATTGCAATAATCTACACTAACATATTAGGAATCAATCAAGGTGAAATCAAATCCCCCTAATCCTTTCTCCATACTCAAATCTTAGTATTTAATTGCTATAGTATAAGTTAGAACATCTTAATTAGTTCAAATCACCATATTAGTCTGATTAAACCATTACTCTCATTGATATTGTTAGAATTGTTAAAACTAGTGAAACTTTACGTCTAAACAACTAGGAGTGGAACGAAATCTTTACTCCACTTATTATAAGATAATCGAGAGTAGAAACTTTGATCATTAAGTAGAAATTCAAATGTTTTACTTATTCCTAGCATAATTATTTAAGATTATGTAAAATAGATGTTTTTATTATTATCAAATGACATCGTCGCCATCTTAGTTCTATTTAGATTCATTTCCCTTCGTAATTCTACCAAAATCCCATTTCACCCACCCACCCGAATGTTTGGTTCTAACTGTGTTTGTTTTGTTCAGACATTTTTTTTTTCCGAAAGAATACCTTAAGCGTGCACGCGCCTAAGTACTCCATTTTGGAAGCGCGCCCGCCCTCCGGTTACTGGATTTTTTTTTTTCAAAAGAATACCTTGAGCGCGCCCGCACTCTTATAAGCCTGTTTCCAAGCGCGCCCGCACCCCTTATGAAGAAAGCCCGATTTTCAAAGGTTAATTCAAACTCTCATTTTGTTACAGTTATTCAGTGTTTCCAACTTTTTAAATACACTGAGATTGCGTATACAAGACGTTATTCATACGCGTAGCAAGGAGACATTCAGGTACTCCTTCTTCCACTCCTCGCCTCTTCTGTCAGAGGAGTTTTAATTCTAGCATATTAGGTTATTGTTTGACTGTTGTTCATGTTTCTTTAATATTGGACTTAGCCTTGCATGAGATTAAGGTCCGGTAAGAAAAAACTGTCTAACGTGATCTATCGTAAACGTCAATGCACACGCCTATCTAGAATACCACACACTACACTGGCATCAATGGCTGACGAAACAGAGACTCCTCTCTTTGATTTTTACAAAGCCCTCAACGATAACCCTAAGTCATGCATCGTTCTTGCAGACCTAGTGGGGGATTTTCGAATTCCCCCAAATATATTTAATTTGTTACCAGTTTTTCATGGGTTAGACCATGAGAAGCCTTATCAACATATGCGTAGGATAGAACAAGTTCTTACCACATTCTATCATCCTACCGTAGCTTTAGAACAAATTAAATTGAGGGTGTTTCCTTTCACCCTAGCCGATAAAGCGACATCTTGGTTAACTGCCCAAGCGCCTAATTCTGTGGACTCATGGGCCAAACTTGGTCTATTGTTCATGGAACAGTTTTACCCACCACTGAAGACAGATGAAATGCTTTACAAGATTCATTTCTTCCGCCAGAATCCTCATGAATCCTTTTCAGAGGCCTGGAATCATTTCACTAATCTTCTCATAGAGTGTCCACATCATAACCTTGCAAAAGACACACTTGTTCGTGCCTTTTTCAAGGGGCTATTACATCATCATAAAGAGGTTCTTGATATAATGAATGAGGGTAGTTTCCTTAGTAAAAGAGCCACAGAGGCTTATAGATTTTTATAAGATCAAACCAAGCATAATAATAACTGGGGGGTAATGATATCCCCCGCTCTGCTAATGCTTCTTCAACAGTTAAGGCTGCCAGTATGTTTGAGGTTAAATCTGATCCTGAGCTTAGAACTCTAATCGAATCCCTCACAAAAAAGGTAGAAGCCATTTCTATTCAACAAAAGCCTACTCCTGTCATGAACATCAACTCTATTCCATGTAATTTCTATTTGAGTTATGAGCATCCCGACTCTTATTGTCCTCTCATCTATGAACAACCCCCCGCACAGCCAGATAATGTTTACTCCGTTAATAGCCTTGCTATTCCTAACGCCCCTTGGAGACAAAATCCCAACTTCAGTTGGCGAAATAATCAACAAGTTACACCTCCGGGGTATAATAATCAAAACGTTAGGCCAACAAACAATTACAACTAAGCTCCACCACGACAAGAACAAGGACAAGGTAATTATAATAATTATAATAATAATAATTATATTGTTAACAGAGGTATCGTTCCGGTTAATAATAACTATCACAACCCACCCATTAATAATCAACGTGAGATAGTTTCTGTCACACCACCTGTGACCACTACACATCCACAACCGGATCGTTTCTAGGCCTTCATGCAAACTCAACAACAGATTTTACAATCCATACAACAATCATTACAGCAGTTAACCCAAGAGAAAGTACAACTAAAAAGTGTGTTTCCAGGTTAAGCTATACCTAATCCTAAAATGCCAAACACAGCCTTTAAAGTAACCGGTAATACTAGTAATGAAAATTTAAACGTAGGTGAGTTAAATACCATCACCACTCTATATTTTAGCAAAGTGGTTGATAACTCCGTAACTATGCCCGTTGTTACATCACCAGTGGTCATTACCAATGAAAACTTACTAGATACCAACATAGAAACTGAAGATCCTACACTTGTACAGGTACCAGTTAAGCCACAACCCAAGAAAAAAATGGTCAAGGTTAAACATCCTGTTGATCCATATGCTAAATATAGAGAGAAACCACCGTTTCCCTAGAGACTAGCCATGTTAAACAAGGATACTAATTTTGACGAGATTAGGGAAGTTTTAAAAAATCTAATGATAAACCTACCTTTTTTTGAAGCTATTAAAAAGTTACCACAACATGCTAAGTTTCTAAAAGAGTTGTGTACAAATATTCCAAAAGACGCCTTTTTAACTGAACAGTTTCCCACTTTATTTGAACATAATGGAATCGTTAAGTACAAGGACCCTGGTCGTCTTACTGTACAATGCACCTTAGGGGATACCCATATGGCAACTTCTCTATTAGACTTGGGGGCGAGTGTTAACTTACTCCCATATTATCTATATAAACAAATAGGTCTACAAGAGATGCAACCAACTAAAATGATGTTGCAATTAGCTGATCGTTCTATTAAGTATCCTAAGGGTGTGGTTGAAAATATGCTGGTTAAAGTTTAAGATTTTTACTATCCAGCTGACTTCGTTATCCTTGACACAGAAGTCGCTAACGACTCTGTTCCTATCATCTTAGGGTGTCCCTTCTTGGCAACTGCCAATGTGCTCATAAACTGCCGTAATGGTTCAATGTCCATGTCCTTTGGCCATCTTTCTGTTAAGGTAAATGTTTTTAAAATGATGCAACAGTTACCAGATACGAATATCGATGGAGAAGTTAGCATGATCGAGAGCTTAGCTCAAGATTTTTTCAACAACATGTTTCCAGAGAATCAGATGCATCAATTCCTTTCCTTCAAAAGTTCAGATTCGATGATGATTCCTATGTAGAGGAAGTCAACGCCCTTTTCGAGTCTACTACTATCTTAGATCCTTCTGTAGCTCCATCTTCCGAGTTTGAAGACCTCTTATCTAAAGAAGTCTTCACTACTCAAGACGAGGACCCTCTAGAAGCCTTTCTACCCATTCCTCCTACCCCTGTGCTTAAACCTCTTCCTACTGAGTTGAAGTATATTCAACTTGATCCGGATGGTAGTCATCCGGTGATCATATCTTCTTAGTTGTCTGCTGATGAAGAGGCACGTTTGATTAGGGTGATTCAAGAACATTGTTCCATGATTGATTGGTCCCTAGATGACATTAAGGGGATTGACCCTAATGTATGCACGCATCGCATACATTTGGAGGATAATGCAAAGACTTCACGCGAACCTTAGCATCGCTTGAACCCTACCATGAAAGAGGTGATCAGGGAAGAAGTCTTACGGCTACTCGATGTGGGTATCATATATCCCATCTCCGATAGCGAATGGGTCAGCCCCATTCACGTAGTTCCTAAAAAATCGGGGGTTACCATTGTGTGTAATGTTGCGGGTGAATATGTTTCCACACGGGTTCCTATAAAATGGAGGATTTGTATTAACTACATACGCTTAAACGCCATAACACGAAAGGATCACTTTCCTTTACCCTTTATAGATCAGATGCTCAAATGTCTAGCTGGTCATGCTTATTATTGTTTTTTAGATGGATACTCTGGCTATTTTCAGATCATTATCGATCCTGATGACCAAGACAAGACTACCTTCACATGTCTTTTTGGAACATATGCCTATAAACGAATGCCTTTCGGCCTTTGTAATGCTCCTGGTACCTTCCAGCGGTGTATGCTTCACATCTTTAGTGACATGGTGGAGTGCTTCATGAAAGTTTTCATGGATGATTTTTCTATCTATGGAGACTCTTTCAGTGACTGCATGTCTAACTTGTCTAAGGTGTTGACACGATGTGAGGAGAAGAATCTGGTTTTAAATTGGGAAAAATGTCATTTTATGATTAAAAAGGGAATAGTGCTAGGTCATGTTGTATCTAGTGACGGCATAGAAGTAGATAATGCCAAATTAGATAAAATACCGTCTCTACCTATACCACGGACTGTCCGTGATGTTAGAGCCTTTTTAGGCCATGCAGGTATCTATAGGCATTTTATCAAGAAATTTTCAAAATTAGCTAGGCCTTTAACTAATTTGCTTTTAAAAGATGCCATCTTTGATTTCAATTATGACTACAAACAGGTTTTTGAAACTTTAAAAGCCGCTTTAACATCTGCACCGATTATAGAGCCTCCCGATTGGTCTAAACCTTTCGAACTTATGTGTGACACTAGCGATTATGTTGTTTGTGCTGTGTTAGGCCAAAGACTAGATGATAAGTTGACTGTTATTTATTATGCTAGTAAAACTTTAAATGATGCTCAACGAAATCATACTACTACGAAAAAGAAATTTTTAGCTGTGGTTTATGCTTTAGATAAGTTCTGTCCTTATTTGGTTGGTACAAAGACCTTAGTCTACACGGACCATGTAGCTCTTAGGTACCTTCTCGCCAAGAAGGATGCTAAACAGAGGTTGATCTGATGGATTCTTCTCCTACAAGAGTTCACCTTAGAAATTAAGGATATACGAGGGTCAACAATGTAGTTGCCGACCACTTATCTAGATTAACAAATTACAGTTGTTTGAGCATCTTTATTCTATTTTTTCTGCACCTTGGTATCCCGACATTGTGAATTATTTAGCTTCTGATATTATTCATGATGTTTGGTCAAGAAATAAACGTAAAAAGTTTTTAGCCAGAGTTAAGCTATACTACTGGGATGAGCCCTACCTTTTTAAGTATTGTGAGGATCAGATTATTCATTATTGTATTCTCCAGTGGGAGTATAATGAGGATCTATCCTTCTGCCATGACAAAGACTGTGATGGCCATTTTAGTGGTATGAAAACGGCAACTAAAGTTCTTCAATGTGGTTTTTATTGGATTACCATTTTTAAGGATGCCCAAGTTCATTGCAAGACATGTGTTCGTTGCCAACAACTTGGGTGTATTACTAAACGTAATATGATGCCTTTAAATCCCATTATAGTAGTAGAAATTTTTGATGTATTGGGGCATTGATTTCATGGCCTAGGTCCTTTTCCTGTTTCCCACGGGTTTATTTATATTCTTGTTGTCATGGAGTACGTTTTCAAATGGATAGAGGCAATGGCTTGACGTAGCAATGACCATAAGACAGTTGTGTTTTTTGTTAAGGAATACATTTTCTGTCGGTTTGGTATTCCTAAAGGCATCATTAGTGATGGCGGAACACATTTTTGCAACACATTTTTATTTAGTTAAAAAGTATGGAGTCACCCATAAGGTGGCAACTCCTTATCATCCACAAACTAGTGGCCAAGTAGAAGTCTCTAATAGGGAAATTAAAAAAATATTAGAAACGACAGTAAATCCTTATCGGAAAGATTGGTCTAAGCGTCTAACTGATGCGTTATGGGCATATCAGATAACTTTTAAAACTCCTATAGGTATGTCTCCCTTTAGACTTGTGTTTGGAAAACCTTGTCACTTGCATGTTGAATTGGAGCACCATGCTATGTGGGCTATAAAAAACCGGAACTTCAATTTTGATGAGGCAGGTGTCAAGCACAAATTGCAATTAAATGAACATGAAGAAATCTGTAGCGATTCTTATGATCTCGCAAAGGATTATAAAGCTAACATGAAACGTGTTCATGATAAACAAATTTTGCATAAAGAGTTTGTAGTTGGTCAAAAGGTTTAGCTTTACAACTCCCATTTGCATATTTTCCCAAGGAAATTAAAAACCCGTTGGTCTGGTCCTTTTCTGGTTACTGAAGTCACCCCTTACGGGGAAATCACCTTGGTAAATCCCAAGGACAACAGTATCTTTCAAGTTAATTAATGGCCAACGGTTAAAACATTTTCACGAGTTAATGTCCCCAGATGTGGAGAATGTCCTTTTACAGGACCCTGTCTATGAGGACTAACCTTTAATGTTTGGTGTATTTCCTTTCATTTCCATATATTGGTAAGTACACCATTAAGGTATTTGGGCCCTCCCTTTGGAGTGTGTGGCTGAAAACATCGGATCCTAAGTTCACGTTTAACGTAATTCACACTTTTCACTCTTGCATGTTTTCTCAGTTTTTGAGTCATATTTCTCTATGGAGTGATTTACGTCTTTATTGTTTTATTGTTTTCCTTTATATTAAAACTTATTCATAAAAAATAAAAAAAATATTAAAACCATATAAATAATAATCTAGCAAGTCTCGGGAATCTGACTTTAAAAGACCCACGTTTAAAACAAATTTTCTAAACCTTGTTTTCAAAAATTTGTTTTGGGGTGGGGTGTTTGGTCTTTCCATTCTTGATCTCTCAACTTTCTATTCTTGTTGTTTATGCCATTTAGTCGTGTTTTGATTCGGGTTGACACTATCAATGAATTTAGATTTCTTTTGATCATATAACTTATGTCATTCACGCACTTTGAGGTGTTTTCCATCTTCTTATATGTCAACTATGGTTAGATTTGAGTTTTTTTTTATAGATCATTGGATTGTACTCTCTTTGCTGATCGTTTTTATAACTCATTTGCAAAAATCGGACCGTTAACGAATCGGGGAATTCAGTTTTAAGATATACGATGCATGGGACAGGATGGGTATTATTTATATTGTTTTGGGCTTAGGCCCAAATGCTTAAACCCTACGTGGTCACATGACTCGCACGTGACTCCTAAAAAAAAAAAAAAAAAGAGAAAAACTCTTCGTGAGTTCTTTCTTCTCCACGCCTCCATCAACCCAAAACAAAGAAAATCTTACCGCGCCTATCTCCACACAAACCCAATCCAGATTTCAATTGAGTGCTTAATTTACTCTTCCCCACCTTCCATTCACCACAAATTCCCTATCCAAAACTCAATGGCTCCTCAACTCCCAAAGATTCTTCCAGAACAAGTTTTTACTTTTCAATAATTTTCACCCTTTTTTTGTCACGAAATACGTACTAGGAGGTGGGAAGGGTTATGGTATTCGATGGATGATTTTTATCACACTGATTTGGTGTATATTTTCTATAAGAAGAAGGAGAAGGAAGGTTGTCGGATTTTTGTGAAAGTGAATGGTAGTAGGAGGGAGTTGACAATAGCAGTGTTGTCTGAGATTACTGGCATTAAGGAAAGAGACCTCATACTCACAATGCAGGAATCTCAGTTTGGTGGAATCGGTCCTTTGATGACAGAAACTGTATTGGAAGGACAGTACAATGCTGGCTTGCATTGTGTTCAACAGACGTCTCTGAGAAGGAACCAATTGGATGTGGCTCAGTGGGTTGGTAGGAATGTTATTGCCACCACTAAAGTAAGTGACATCAATGCGAATTATCTGCACGTTCTGTGGATCCTTCAGAAGAAGAGATATGAGTTTTGCATCCTCGACTTTTTGATAAGTGAGATTAGATCAGTTGGTATATATAACGCACCCTTCCTTACATTGATTACGAAGATTATGATGTATTGGGGATGTGTTCCGAAGATTGATAGGGTTATGTTGAAGTTGCATGAAAATGCACGTATTTATAAGGAATGTATTCAGAAGGAGTGGAATTTGCCTGAGGTTTTGGCTGCTGAGATGGAATCGGATGAGGAAGAGGAGGAAGATACAGCCTGTTTTGATATAGGAGCTTTGGAAAGGGCTACTACGGATGTAGCTTGTGTCTCCTTACTTCATCGTGGCCTGTGAACTCTCCATAACTACTATGAGGCTATTCAAACTAAGCAAAGTCTCTTTCAAACGTAACCAAGAAAACCTTCAGAACAATATTCAGTTGCTAGGTAATAGTCACCAGGATCTCCAAGCTAACATGCAGACTCTCATCCAGCGTGATAATGAGCGTTGGGAAGCCATGAATGCACTATGGAGCAACAACGAAAATTTCAAGTAGAAGTTCTACGATGCTTGCCACCTCTTGAAGGTTCTTCTTCTGATGACTCTAGAAGGCATGAGCGTCGTCGACGCAGGACGGATGACTCTGGCCCATCCTTATCTCATGGCTAGTTTTATTGTATTATTGTTGTATTAAGACTATTTTCCCTGTTTTTAGTAGATTTTGATTACGAGTTGTTTAGTTAAGTAGTTAATATTGGATTATGTAATTGGTTGTTATTTGAATTTCAAGTTAATTAAATTTTTGTTCAAGCATGCTATCTATTTTTCATGAATCCCACCTTACCGATTTGTTTGGGGGTGACATTATTTGTTTAGCATTGTATTTTACCCTATCCACCTGTTTTGGAAGTTAATATTGTAAGGTTGTGAGAATATGGTTTATGTGAACATGTTGCTAAATATGGTATAGCTAGAATTAGCTACTCGTGGTTTGTGCAACCTCAAGGATTAGAAACCGGTTGATTGCTATTTTAATTCCAGCCAAAAAGCTATTGGTTTGATTTTGGATTCCGCATCTGGTCTGTTTCTATTTTGGATTTAGAAATTTTCTTTTTCCATCATCTTGCCTTAACAATTTGGGCAACTTGTGGAACTTAGATTAAGAAACTAGTCCTCTATAAATACATGGTTCACTCTCAACTTAACACCACACCTCTCACTTTACGCCTCTCACTTTTACTTTTCCTTTCACTTCAGAGCACTTCCAACACACGGAGCGCGCACACCCTCTATTTGGCCTTACTAAAGAGCGCGCCCGTGCCCAAGGTACTGGAACTCAGACTCAAGCTTGAGCGCGCCCACGCCTTTCTATAGGCTATCCAGAGCGCGAACTAATTCTACCCTATTTTCAATAACCCAAAAAATCCAGCACACCCAAATAACCCCTCATTCTAATCTAAATAACAAATAATTGCACACAACTACTAAAAAAAAAATGCTAACTTCGAATCTAATATAATTACCATAACCACCAGAAGAATTGAGTTTAGCTTGAACAATCATATTCGGGTACTAATCATCCAAACAAACATTAAATAGATTGCCCAGGACCAAGCCAACTGTTAAATATATTGCCCCAACTAAATCATCAACTAATTGGCCGAGTCAAAATCGACTTGACGAGTAAGAAAAATAATTAGTTTTAGTAATTGAAACAATGAAACAATGAAACAAAACAAGCTTATAATCACTACTAAAAAAAAGGCTTTTTTATGATAGCTTTTAGCTGTCATGAAATACTATCATGACACTTTCTGATTAAAAAACGAGCCGTCATTACTGGGAGTGTCATAAAAAGTCAACCAAAATCGTCATTAAAATTATGATGGTTTATAGAAAAGCGTCTTAAAAGTTTCTCCCATTTTGACATATATTAGTTTTTAAAACGTCATAGCAAGTAAATATTATTATGACACCTCATATGTAACCGTCATAAATTATAGTTATAACCGTCAAGAAATGCCCATTGACTACTGTAGAACCGTCATTTTATGGAAGAAAAATACGTTAATAAATAGTTTACACTATGACATTTCTTCTAAAACCGTCATCTAATTTTTATTTTTTTTAAAAAAATATTATATTATTTATATTATTATTATATTTTTCCTACAAAAAATACTGTATAATAACCTACTGCATAATAACCTGTAATTCAATTCCTAACCTGTAAACTTATTTTACCAATAAAACAACTATAAAATTCTCAAAAATAAAACTAGAACATCCACAGTAACTTCAACCCCATATATTTTCAAACCATTCGAAAATACTTATTCCTTACATCAATTTATTCAACAAGAAAAAATAACAAGTTATTATCCTTTATCCAACATCATTGAAAAATGCTAGATATATTTATTTGATAACACATTCAACCAAACTAAAAATCATTCTAATCAACTCCATCATCAACAAATTAAGTATTATCCATCGATTGATCGAACGTTATCAAACCTAAGAAACAAAATAAAGAAAAATTATTAGTAAATTTGCTACCAAAAGCTCAAGCCACTGACCAAAAGCAGGCTATTTTATATATGGCATGAGAGGAACAATGCAATATGATGGGACCTAGTTCTCACAACGGAAGAAAAAATAAATGAAAATACCTACAATGCAAATGTACTATGGTTCAAGATATACACTACTACATTTATATATAGTACATATATAAATGAAAATACCTACAATACAAATGGATTGTGGTTCAAGATATACACTACTACATTTATATAGAGTACATATAAAAATGAAAATACCTACAATACAAATGGACTGTGGTTCAAGATATACTCTACTACATTTATATATAGTATATGGTTGTCAGAGAGGTGAAAACAAAAAAAGACCCACAAATGCAAGGGTCATAACATTAATCTTGACTAAAGCCATCTCATACCTCAAAGAAAACAAAAGAAAAACAAAATACTTTTTTCACAATACATACACATACATTTGGCTTGGGAGATCAAGATCCCTTGATACAAAGGTATGGCATTCAAATTTTCAGCAGGACTAGAAAATAACTATCACATCTCTTTTCTTAATATTGAAAATAGATTCATAGTTTGGATTTTTTTATTAGTGAAGTATAAGACACATTGAACGGTGTGAAAAACATTTAAATATGGGACAACTTAAACAATACTAGTGTAGAAAGGGAATGAGGAAATAGTGCATGCATATATAAAATCTTGTGTGACTGCTAGTCGACTCAGAACCAGAGTTGAATCCTATGTTACCCTTATTGCGTAGTCCAGAATACAACCAAGTTGAATACCTAATGATGCATACAGAAAACAAATACGAAGTTTGAAGTACGAACAATACAGCAAATGATTGGGGTTTCTGGCAACCAGCTGACCTCGAAACAAAGAAGCTGTAAAGATAAACAAAGGAATTTGTCAGAGCAAGAAAAAACTAGAAAATCTTCTCACCAACATATTTTTCACTACTAAAAGAAGCATATAGAAAGTGCATGTATAACTAAAACGAGATGATACTTACAAATTCAGCTCGCCTTCCGCTAGCTCACAAAATTTTGAATAAGACTTCTACAATGATATGATTGTAACATGTATAAACAACTAGATGGTTCGACAACATTTCATTGCTTAATGCTTACAAAGTTACATCAATATAAAATGAGAGTGTATTGGCAAATATTGTATTAACTTTAAACCGATCTGTGGCAGCTTCCCGCTTCAAAAGCTAAAACCTACATTAAGCAGAAACCATTGTATAAGTGCCTTGGACTTGCCAAGAAAAGAAACCACAAGTAAAAGACAAGTGGGGCAGTGAGAACAAATAACTAACTCGAGTATCACTTTTTAATAATGCGGCTTTAACTGAACTCATTCCACCACCAAATCTGCTCATAAACAGTTGAATCAAGATCTATCCTAACAACACAACCATTTAGTCGATAAGGCAGAGCATACATACCCTAGGATGATCTTGTTCCTTTCAGAAGCAATATACGTGAGTAAGATTGATGCACCACTGAACAAAAGACGCCCTTTAAGTATAAACCAGCATCAATGAAGAGTTAACACTTACTGCCATGGCGGAAAAATGTCTTATCACCAATGGGTACTAATTTCAATAGGATGCAGAAAAAATAATGAAAAACATTAAGCAATTAAATGAAAGAAAAAACCACATAGCATCTCAATATCTTTAAGGGAGCATCCAACTTGCTGCCAAAAATTGGGAACTTCCATGAGTTGCCTAGGACCTTTCTGAAAGTCAGACGACCAAATATGCCAACAAAGAGAGGAGATATATGAAGCTAGTCACTTAAAAACTTGGCTAAGACTTACTAAACCATGGAAGCAGTCCTTGTTTTAGGGCCGACATCTAACACATACATCCCCAACCCATTCTTAAAAAACATGATATGTAAAAATGTGTAGAAGATAGAGCTTACAAGAATGCCGGATTTGGTTGTTCAAAATTTTTTGTTTCACATTACTTCATGAACGAGTTCCTGAATTTCATTACAAAATAAGAAAAAATAATTAAAAAAGAAACAAACAAAAAAAGTATCTGTAAATGTATGTGAACTGCAGTACAAGAATTAAATCTCCAACCCAGTAAGTGTTGCACCGCAAGATTAGTTAATCCCCCAAAAAACCAGAGATAAGTCGTAATGCTATAGAAAAGTTGGGTCCTTCTGTAGAAACAATATTTTAAGTTTAAATCATATATTAACATGCATGTTTATACATCTAATATCTAAAAAGGGCCAAGACCATTTCTTTTGGACACGCTTGCTAATACAAATATAGATCAACAATCAACAATCTAGCCACCACAGTGATTTACATAGCAACTAATAGTTTTAGACCTTAAATGTAAACCTTGTATTTAATTCGAATCAACCCTTCACATGGTTCGCTCTTATATAGATCCATCAATACAACAAAGTAGAAGGTATTAAAAAGAATCACCTGACCAAAAAAGATATAACCAGGAATCAATATAATTAAGAAGAAAAACTATATAGGTTTGTGAAAAGTTGGGAAAACACAAGCGAAATGGTGTGGCCGCACATCACAAACACCAAACCCTTCCATAAGAAAAAAAAAAGTAATTAATGAGATCATATCACAATTTTAATAGTATGTTCCAAGTTGAACTAAATGAAAATAATATGGAGCCTATAAGGTTTCAAGTGCAAAAGCAAACAACACTAAGTGTGTATTACTTAAATTTGAAATAAACACTAATGTGGTCCACCACTATATAAAGTATGGTAGGCCTTCTTACATGGTATACACCTATATTGGCTTGTAATCTACCACCTGGATAGCCAATATATCCTCATGAGAGCACAAGGGAGTCCTAAGAATCAATGCTTTTGCATAGAAAACTAGGAAGTAACAACCAACCACTTTTGGAATACAAAAAAATTAGTGAACTCTGATCAAGTTGGGCTCAATACCAACTTCAGTATAATAAAGTTGTGACATTCTTCTCAAACCAAGTTAGCTAGAGCACTACATGTAAAAATAATCAAGTTATACAGATTTCCAACACGAATATTCACAGATCATGTACTTATTCCATCCATGGAACTATTGATCACCAGGCACACTAGCAAACGATTTGTATATCTTTCTAAACCTCCAGTTATACAAATAAGCATGAAAAACGAATGAATACCAAAAACTGAACTATGTCTGACATTTTATCAACTAACTCACACCCCATGCCTAACCAATACCTTGCATTTATACAACAATCATAATATGTGAACGCAATCAACAAACTGGAGAAACCTCCTTGGTTCTGCATGGACATGATTAAAGCTATAGATATGAAGAGATCTCAGTTCACTTTTATATCCTGCTCTCATGTTTATAGAGAAGTGAACCGAGCTGCGGACTATTTAGCTTCTCATCATGACGCATCTAACTTTGTTGTACAGTTTGTCCCTCCACTAGATCATAGATTGCAATGTATTGTAAATGATGATGCAAGTGGACAAACTTATGTACGAAATAGTTGAATCAATACAGGTAGCTTAATTTTTTTTAAAAAATTAATCATAATATGTCCCACAATTCAAAATCACAAGAAATGTTAATGATATAGCTAGTTAATTCATAATTGTTTTTTAAGGAGAATCACTTCAGGATTAACCAACAGTACCATGAAGATAAAGTACTATACCTTGTGGTTTCAGCAACGTCAATCCCAGATGCTCAGGCAAATACAGAAAATTGATGTATTATGTGGGAAATTGAAAATGAACCTAAAGAATGAGCACATGCAATGAAAAATGAAAATAACCATTAATTTCGAATGATATATCTTTGATCAGTTTAAGCCTCTACAACATATGTCCAAGCTACTTTGTCCCTTTTGAGCATATCCTCAAACAAGTTTTGTCCATTAGTGAGAAATCATTCAATTCCAACAGACAACATTTAAGCTTGGCATTTCATCAAATAAATCCCACACAAATTAAACACCCGTAATGTTTACATCTCTAGAAAGCACGGGTAAAAAGAATTTGTTCGTACAATTGTTAGGACTTTCTCTATAATCATTCAACCAAAATAGAATTAAATCAAATATTATGTGATATCCAAATTCTTGTAGAGAAGAAACATAAAGCAGAAAAGAAAAATCAAATGTAAAATGAAATAAATTTAGGTTTCAATTTAAATAACACAACCGAAGCAAGCAAAGAGAATAAAGTTGAAATTCTAGGGCTTGACTGGGGTTGCTTGATATGTACCTTGAAATTTAAAAAATTATTTTAAAGCAAAAACTTCAGATCTATCCAGTCCTCTATGCTTTTATCTTCCACGTTCACCTCATTTTTCAGCACCACCTGTCTTTGGTTCTCATTCTTCCCTTTCTAACGTAGTTGGTTTTCATGACCACGGTTGGAACTTTAGCCGGTAAATTAACGTAGATTCTCCTGAAAGAGGAGGGAAAATTGAGTGAAATAAGAGTGGGGGCAAAAATTGAGCGAGAGAAAGAGTGGAGGAACAAGCGCGTGTTTCATTCCAGCATGGGAGAAAAGAGATAGTGAGAGATATGGCAGACGAGGCCTTAGGATAGGGTTTCTAGAGAATGGAAGGCCGACAGGGACAAAAATTGGTTTTGGAGAAGAGAGGGTTTTGGAGAACTTATTTCTTTTATTTTATTTTTGTTTTATCTCTTCTTTTTCGGTGAGACCTCTCTTGAGTCATGACTGTTCAGTTTAGTGGCTTTGCTCCCAAAAGAAAAAAACTCCACAGGTCCAAAAGCAAACCAACCCCCTTCTACTGACCGGCTAACTTAAGTCGTGTCATAACTTTTCTTGACGCCTTGTCTTAATGACGTCATAAAGTAGGCAAAACCGTCATTACAAAATTGGACCAACTTGATTGTTTAAGAAACCCGTCATAACATCATCATATTTTCTTGACGTTTGTGACATACACAACACAATATTACAACAACTGTCATTAAAATATCACAAGGACACTTATCTTGACGGTTTTCAACAAAGGCATCAAGATATAAAAAAAACAGCCGTCATAATAAGTCCTTTTTTTAGTAGTGAATGAGCATATATATATATATATATATTTTATAACAAGCTTATTTGTGATATGTACAATTTAATATTATCTTTCACTCCATACTTCTTTGTACATTGAGGACACTATAAATTACCCACACGAGTTAGTAGTATAAGTACAAAATAAGATTTAGAATCCACATACCGCTTCTACACAAGAAACAACAGTACAAACCCGTCGACCTCAAAGCTTTGATGCATTTTTCAAAAGATTGTTAACCAAGACAATACGAGTTTCTCAAAACAGATTATATATATATATATATATATATATATAATCTGCCCTATATATATATATAATCTGCCCCGCTCTTAGACGAACGTCCGTTTACGGACTTTACTTAAAAACTGAAATTTTGAAATACTAAATATACTCTCACGAAGGGTTTTCTCATGACTCGCTCCTTTTCTCTCCGAAGTCCAAACTTACGTTACTATTTCCCTCCCTCCTGGTACTCTCTTCCTCTCTCTCATGGGGTTCCTCTTCTCTCAAATTCAAGGCCTTGACCCCTGACCGCTTTGTTTGTACCATGTATTTGAGTGTTTGGCTGCATGGAAATAACTGATTTATCCATGTCTAGTAGGCTCTCTAGGCTCCTGTTGGTATCCGTCCGAACAAATTGTGCCATTGCTTGCACTGTGTAAATTTTTATGTGCAAATCTTGGCAAGCTTGTTGTTTCGATGGGAGTTGATCTATTTATGTAAATTTGATACTAGAAAAAATAATCTTGGCATGCTGTCGGGGTTGACGACAATTGAAATAAGGGAATTAGAGAGAGTAGGACGGTCAGAATGAGAGACTCTTCTTTGTGTTTGACGTTGGTTTGCTTTGGTTTTGCAGGAACCAAGTCTAACATTTTTATATCTGTTTGCACAAGAGATAGCACACAGCACTACAACAGTGACCTTTTCATTTTTTTTCCACAATCCAGCTGGTGCTCTTTCAGGGCACTACTCAGAACAACATGTATATTTCAAATCATTCCACATCAAATCTATAAGTACATTAAAACACTTTAATAACCATCTCACAGTTAACAATATAAATTCATCGTTAGTAAATCCACAAATGCTGCTCCAACATTTTATCTGGGTTGGTAACTTGATCTAAATCAGAACTAAAGTGAAGTACCAATCTGTGAACTAGTATGAATTACAAAATAGATTAGGTAGATTGGGATGAAGTAGCAAGTTAAAGATACATTTTGTTTGTTCTTAGGCAGAGTTTTGTTCTCATCTACGATCTAATTTCCATGTTACGTGGAGGGAACCATTTAGCTACTAGAACTTAGATCCTTTAAATCGCAATACAGACAGGTGGAATCAAGAACCCAAGTTAAACTAATTACCCATGCTTCCAAGAGACATTCTCTAAGGTTTAAGTAGTTAAGGATGAAGTGCACTCCTCCACTAGCAATAAGCCAATTCTGTCTTAAAACCTATGAGCTCTGAGCTACCTTCAAAAAAGCACATTGTTGTCACAAGCACAAAAAATAAGAGGAAATAAAGAAGGCTGAAGAAACTAAAAAACCAGGGAATTGCCAACTCAGTTAAAACGATGTTAATACATCATGTTCACTGAGACTAATATTTTCTAATTTTTCTTGGATGAGAAGTGAAGAGGGTTGGTTAGATTTCGCTACTACATTCCACATGAGAGATATTTTGGCTGGTCCAGTAGAAACATGAAACTTTGGGCCTTGCATGAAGAGAAGAAGTGAGCTAGATAGCAGATTTCTGGAATCTACTGCTACACGAGGCACTATATTAGGATTCACGAAGTTGAGGAATGGCGAGGAGATATTACTAGCTTCTTCCATTAAGAACAAGAATAGGCAGACTGTCCTCGTGAGATTGCTCTAGATTCCACCTATCAATCATTAGTTCATCAACAGAGTAATGCTAAAACAAGAACATGAGATTGAATCAAAAACACTATTCCTGATATGAAGAACCAACACTATTCCCCATGAGAGAGAGAAAGAGAGTACCAGGAGGGAGGGAAATAGTCATGTAAGTTTGGACTTCGGAGAGAGAAGGAGCAAGTCATGAGAAAACCCTTCGTGAGAGTATATTTAGTATTTCAAAATTTCGGTTTTTAAATAAAGTCCATAAACGGACGTCCATCTAAGAGCGGGGCTGATATATATATATATATATATATATATATATATATATATATATATATATATATTTGGAGTACAGTCTCTAATTGTTTCCGCAGCTAATTTAAAGCTAAAAACACAAAAATCAAAACAAACTAAACTTAAACCAATAAAACTCAAACCTCTGACCTAAAAACCGGAACGTTCAGTGGAACTCCCCATACCAAACTCATCCAAATTAGTCTTCCCAAAAACAATCCCACCACATTCCCTCACTTTCTTAACTGTCGTGGCATCAAAAGCCGGTCTATACCCAACCAAAATCTTCAAACCACTTGCATATCTTATCGCGTTTGGACACATGTGGAAAGACTTATGATCTCTGGAAGATAGCGCGTCAGAATTCTAGTTTGCTCAAAATGAAGTGTTTTTACCAAGTTTGAGCTATTTTGACTCCTAGAGAGACTGTTGGATTCCAGGTGGAATCCCTGAAATAGACCTGAACCGAGAATTCAGCTCCATTGGAAATGTACACTGTCTTTTGATACTTCAAGCTATATTGAATCAAAGTGTTATAATAGTTTTTCACATGTTCTTGACTTACTTTACTCAAATAACTACTAAGGCTAGGTGCAATGACTCCCCATTCCCTCAAAAGCGGAGGGAGTGGCGGTGATTTTTCCCCCTATCTCAATATAACTCTCCATATATAGAGAGTGTTATTGAGGAATAGAGAGTGCATTCCACGCCACTTGAAATGGCGTGGTTTGTAAAAACCCAAACGGCGCCACTTGAAGTGGCGTAGAATGGTCTGAACCGTTGGACACCAAAATTGACTCACTGTCCTTAAAACACTTTTTTTTTGTGGAATGGAGATAGAGGGTGGATGCACCATTGGACTCAGCCTAAGAGAATTTTTTTATAATACACATATTTTAAAATATTCCTAATGATTAGCCGTATCCAAATCATTTAAGGTTTGGAATCAAGCCTTACGTAGCTCTTAATTCATTTCTAAAATTATTCCTCTTTATAGATTTTCTAGGCAACTTGTCAAAGCAATAACTTTCCCTTCATTTATCCAAATGGTACACCAATTGTTAGCATGCCAATTTTAATAGGTATTGGAAATTCAGAATAAATTATTAGAAAATACCAGTAATTACAGGTAACTTTTTAAAAATATAGTCATCCTAAGTAATATATCATTTACTAGAAATACCTGTAACTAGTATATTCTTATAATTTAACAAGAAGTTAGCCGTTCTTAGAAGATACCTATAACAGGTATTTCTAGTAAAGTATATTTGACTCAGGCTGTCTATATTCTCCAAAAGTTACCTGTAATAGGTAACTGCTGGAAAATATAGTCATCTTGAGTATAATATCATTTACCATAAATACCTGTTACTGGTATCTTCTTAAGAATATAGCCATCCTGAGTTTTCTATTATCCTTTACCAGAAATACCTGTAACATGCATATCACACTGTGAGAGGAATAGCCTAGACCCATACCTGATAAAAAACATCATCATCTTCCCAAACCAAGCTCTTGTAACGTAATCACCAACGAGTTTTGGCTTCAAACAATCAAAACTACGATAACTCGTTGGTGATTACGCTACAAAGCTTGGTTTGAAAAGATGAAGAGGTTTTTTACTCCTCTCGCAATGTGATCATTGGTGAAGCCTACAAAAGGGTAAATGAAAGTTGTCTGCCACTCGAAATTGCCCAAAAGATTACCTTAGCATGCCAATTTTAACAGTTATTGGAAATTCAGAATAAATTATTAGAAGATACCAGTAATTACAGGTAACTTCTTAAGAATACAGTCAGGAGATCCTGAGTAATATATCCTTTACCAGAAATACTTATAACTAGTATTTTCTTATAATTTAACAAGAAGTTAGCCGTTCTTAGAAGATACCAGTAACAGGTATTTCTGGTAAAGTATATTAGACTCAGAATGGCTATATCATTCAGAAGTTACCTGTTACAGGTAACTTCTGAAAATATAGCCACCCTGAGTCAAATATAATTTACTAGAAATATATGTTACTGTTTTTTCTTAAAAATATAGCCATCCTGAGTTTTCTATTATCCTTTACCAGAAAAAAAAACATCATCATCATCTTCTCAAACCTATTTCTCTTGTAACGTAATCACCAACGAGTTTTGGCTTCGAACAATCCAAACTACGATAACTCGTTGGTGATTACGCTACAAAAGCTTGGTTTGAAAAGATGAAGAGGTTTTTTAACAGCAAGGGTTCAAGCTACTCCTCTCGCAATGTGATCATTGGTGATGCCTACAAAAGGGTAAATGGAAGTGGTCTACCACTCGAAATTGCCCAAAGGATTACCTTAGCATGCCAATTTTAACAGGTATTGGAAATTTAGAATAAATTATTAGAAAATACCAGTAATTACAGGTAACTTCTTAAGAATATAGTCAGGAGATCCTGAGTAATATATCCTTTACCAGAAATAGCTGTAACTAGTATCTTCTTATAATTTAATAATAAGTTAGCCGTTCTTAGAAGATCCTAGTAACAGGTATTTATGGTAAAGTATATTAGACTCAGGATGGCTATATTCTTCAGAAGTTACTTGTAAGAATTTCTAAATGGCTATATCATGAGTCTAATATACTTTACCATAAATACTTGTTACTGGTTTCTTCTTAAGAATATAGCCATCCTAAGTTTTCTATTATCCTTTACCAGAAAAAAAAAAAAAAAAAAAACATCATCATCTTCTCAAACATATTTCTCTTGTAACGTAATCACCAACGAGTTTTGGCTTCGAACAATCCAAACTACGATAACTCATTGGTGATTACGCTACAAAAGCTTGGTTTAAAATGATGAAGAGGTTTTTAAACAGGGTTAAAGCTACTCCTCTTGCAATGTGATCATTGGTGATGCCTACAAAAGGGTAGATGAAAGTGGTCTGCCACTCGAAATTGCCCAAATATTTACCTTAGCACACTCCGTTTCCTTAATCCCAAACAAGCAAATCAAACTGTATCCAACTCCTCTAAAAATCATATAGTATAACCGTAAATTTATTAGAACCTGAACAAAACTAACTAGCATACTGCATTGCAGTGGGGGCATGAGCAGAGCCCCTGCGTATTCTATGGTTTTTCCACAAATTCACTCTCTCCCAACATTATACTACATGCAAAGAAGCTTGATATGAAAGCATAACCAACAAACAATCTTTTGGGCACCAGGGTGGATCAATATTAATTTTTGACGCTAAAAGTTCTTTAGGTAATCTAAAACTAGAGATGTTGATGAGATAATACATGATGATATGAAACTATGGAGTACTTGTTGCAAAAAGTTCAGGCATAATGTATGAAACTAGCAGTCGCTAGAACTAGGCCTGTCCACGGCTCGGTACGGGCCGGTTCCTAGTAAAATCCTGAGCGGAACCAAACCAATAAGTTCCCAAAATTTCAAACCGAAATTGACCCGATCTACTGAAGAACCAATTGCAAACCAAACAGATTCTACGGTTCGGTTTCGGTTTTAACAAGCGAAAGCCCATGCGCTAGAAGCTTTTCTACATATGAATAGGCCCAAGCAATTGGTCCTGTGTCTTCTAGTCCAGCCCAACCTCTTTAATGACTTCTCCCAACAATCTTTTATTGTTTTTAGGTGATATGGGACTAAAGAAAAATGAAGTTATTCTTCTACTGCCTTTATAACTTTCCACTCTGATAGGGTTATATATTAAAAGCATTACTTTTATATTAACTCTAATTCTTTATATTTTGAATGAGAATCATATGGGCAAATGTTATGTATATTATATATGTTATTAGTTATATCCATGCGTCTAATATTTTATGTTGTAGATGATATGGTGTGTGGTGACACACAAAAGATCATATCATCAGTACTTTATAAAGTATAAGTAAACGTTCACAACCTAGATGGATTTTGACAAACTATTGATACGGTTGTAGTATAATCTGGTGTTAGTCTATCTTGACTACAGGATTACACTAGTACACTTTGTGTGTATTGAACAAGACTTGAGCAAGGAATCAAGTTAGCTTTAAGGCACGGCATGAGCAAGATTGAAGCACAGACGGACTCCAAGAATGCGGTGGCATTTCTGAGCAAAAAGAAGTACCCATGGCAAGCAAAGAAAATGATGAAGAGTATACAAGTTTTGAAACTAGAATTTGTTTACTTTTCTTTAGTACATGTGTATAAGGAAGCAAATAAACTAGCAGATGCGCTAGCTGCTAACGTACCTAATGTAAGATTCTTTGAATTGGTACCTAGTTCATTTGCGGAGGATGTAAGGAAAATTGCACATGATGATGCAATAGGAAAAGAATGTGTGAGTAATCACAAGTTTTAATTATAAAAAAGGGTAGGGGACCTCTATAACAACCTCGCTTACCGACCAAAAAAAAAAGTTCAATCTTAGCGTCTGTAAGACAATTACTTAGTTTTAAGATCTTGTGTGTTAGGTTGTCAATGAATTTATCAACAATGTGACTATTACTCAAAAAAGTGAAAGTAAGAAAGTCAGATTTTAAGAGGGAACCAGCCTTACCTTACAAGCAGCTAATGAAATTTGCTATGGGAGTCGACAAATCAGGACGTCCACAAGTTGTTGCAATAGACTAAATCGTTGTAGTTTCCAATTTAGTTATCAAATCCATTGAAAATAAATAGATAAATGTTTTAAAAGATGTTATGCCGTCCTCCCATAAACACCTTTTCTAATTCTGACCTGTGAGGCGCTTACACTGAACATGATCCAGTGTATCGAAAGAACCAACCTGAGCAAGCCTCAAATAAGGCTAGAACACTCTATCCATCATGCTATCTGTTTATATATTTTTTGATGTTCGAAATATACTTGTTTTGGTTTGATCGGTTGAATTATTAATTAAAAAAATTATTAATTTATATTATATTTTTTCTTTTCATATTCAGAGTTGTCTGGTGGCCAGTGGCGGAGCATAAAAATACTACTAGTCTTGGTAAGATTGAGATTTTAGATTTTCTTAAGGGCCTGAGCATACCCACTATTCCCAGTTTTGCCTATAGAGTTAAAGGCTCTAGTTTTTGGTAAAGATGAGAATTGATATGGGTCTAAAAGTAATTTGGTGTTATTTGACGCAGGCATTTCCAACATGGATGCACTTCAACTGATAAGAAAGATAATTTCTCATCTACTGTTGTAGCTAGTAGCCTTGTAGGGAAGCTATCTGATTCTCCCCAAGTTTAGTCTAAGAAAATAATGTAACCAAAATTCCTTTTCCTTCATTAGAAAAGTTACGCTTCCTCCTTTTCAACCAAAAACCCCAAAAAATTAACGCACTGGAGCTTTTCATACTATATGCTTGGATGCTCCCCTAACCATTATGAACATTTGGGTTTTGACACCCGACAAATTACCTTTTATCGTCAGAAAAATATAATATAGACAATTAGAAACCTTATCTATAAAAATTAACTAATATAAAACAAACAATATTTTGAAGTAACCAGTGCATGACACAATCTTTTGAAACCTAATTTTAATTAGTCTTAAGAACGACTAGGTGTAATTGTAATCCAAATAGAAAGTTTTCATTACCTAAACTATTAATATGATTTCGATTTCAAAAATTGAAAAAATAAACTAACAATTGTTTGCTTTTCATAAAAGAAAAATTAAGAAGAAAGCAAAAAATAAAATAAAGAAAAGGCTTGTACACTTCAATTGTGTTTGCATTGAATACTTGTAGTGCTCACCTGGCTTCGCCACTACTCATTCTCACTCAAATTTCTAACTCTGCCACTGCACTCAAAATATAAAAATGAACATAAAAGAACACTGGAAATTACCTGGTCTTGAGGCCAAATCCATCTCCAACCAGAAAATGAACATGGCAATCTACAACAAATTAATTTGGGGGAGGGGGGTTAAAATCCTATCAAAGTGAGAAACATAAGAAATCACCAAGTGGGGTTGTAATACCTACTTGAATGGATAGAATCGCTTAAGAAATATGAGGAGACGGAAGTTTGAAAAGGCTTGAAACAAAGTTGTATGGTAGAGCTGATGTTCGGGTTATTGCAGAGAAGGGGAGCCAAAAAGACATGAGGAGCGAAAGAAAAGACGGTTGGTGTTTAGAATTGAATTTGAACTGACCTCTTAAATATGAGGTGGTTGAAATACTGATGAAATATCAGTTGAAATAATGATATCCGAGATATTTGCGCCTGACAGTGTTTTAGGTGGCTTTAAGGACACGATTCAATTCAATTTTTTGGTATGAGTGCCAAAAACGAAAAAGACCGCCCAAAAACTTCCGGCAAATTTGGGTCATATATCAAACGGACTCCTACCATCAACCCACGAAATATCGGTCCTTATTGATGATTTATGCCATTCAGTTGGGATTACTATATTATATATAGGGGTGGCAGTTTTGTACACGACCCGCTAACCCGACATGAAATTAGCGGGTTTGGGTTGGGAAAAAAGGCTTTTGGGTTATTTAAGGGTTGATCCGCCAAACCCGTCAAATAAATGGGTTGGGTTAGGGTCACATATGTTAACCCGAGTAACCCGTTGGTAGACCCGATTAGTTCTCGGGTCTAATGGGTCAGCTCATCAACCCGTGACATGTATAACCTGTTTTAAGATATGGCTAAGAGGGCATAGATCCAGTACCTTGCCATGCAATACACCCTCAACTTGTGTGTATGAGTGGCCCAGATTCACTAGCTTTTTCTCTCTCCTTACGTACACTAACTTTTCTCATTTTTTAAAATCTTACTATCCCAACAACCTAAAATAAACGACTAAAAGGAAAAGGATTAGCCGTCATATTGATCCATTCGATAAATACATGTTTCGCTATTCAATTTTCATTGATATGTAATTGAATTGTGAATGGTTTTTGAGAATTAATATATCTGAATATATTATAGAGGTCGGTATATTATATATGTTTTTTTTATAAATAAAATCGTGAAATATTACATATTTTTCATACAGGTTGTGTGAATCCGATCCGAAACTGATCTAAAATCTCATCTATCATCCCAACTACCTAAAATAAATGGCTAAAAGGAAAAGGATTAGCTGTCATATTGATTCATTCGACAAAGATATGTTTCATTATTCAGTTTTCATTAATATATAATTAAATTATTGATGGTTTTTGAAAATTAATACATGTTTTATTTATATATATATATATTTTATAAATATCCGACCTCTATAAATATAATTGTGAAATAATAAATATTTTGCATACAGGTTGTGTGCGAACCCGCCCCCCCCCCCGGACTTTCAGATTAGATCGGATAAAGTACTTTTGGAAAAATTGAGACATGTACTAGAATGACAATATTGATTTCTTGAAGTTGTGATTGATGTCTATAAGAAGACTTTAAAGTTTGGTGGTATTGCTGGGCTTTACCATAGCTTCAACATTATTGTTTACACAGGTCTGTACTTTGGAATATATGATTCTTTGAAGCCAGTTCTATTAACCGGAATTATGGATGACTTTTTATACGGAATATATGATATACTAAATATTATTGCTCAATATTTATTCGGTTAATTTTATGGTGTATTTTACATACATGTTACCGCCTCTAAATGTTATCTATGAATTCGATCCGAAATTGAATTCACCACTGGCTTAGCGGGTCATATGTTCGGTAAACTGTTATATAGGTGGGTTGGGTTTGGAGTTGACAAACTCAACACGATTAGTAATTGGGTTAGGTATCGGTTTGCTCTCCTAACATATGACCTGAATATGACACGACACGAACCCGACCCATGGGAACCTATTGCCACCCCTAATAGGGACATAACTTATTTTTTTCTTTATTGTCCAAATTGATTTAGGCGACATTAAACAAAACAAATTCCAATGTATCACTTAAACTCTAAATATCTAAGGCTAAAATTATTTAAATTACTTAATTAAATACGTGTATTTTCTTCATGGACATCAATAATGAAATGAGGTGCCTAATGAAATTTTGAAATTATGTATATTTTTCAATAAGGAAATTTTGGGATGACTATAGCATAGTACAAAATATGAGGATATGGGTATTTATCGATACCCAACTTCTCGATATGTATCTTGGATATATCCCCCTCTTTGGGGATATTTGACATTGTTTCACACATAGTACAGAATATCGTGATATTTCACGATAAGTATCCATATGCCAACAAAAGATATATAAATATCACGATATGTTTAGAGATATATAAGACTGCAAATATCCATGATATTTCGGCGATATGTATGATATTTGCGATATTTAGTGATATTTTGCGATGTTTTGGGATATTTGGCGATATTTTGTGTTGGTAACAATTTTATTTAATATTTATTATTATATTTCAAATAAATATAAATTATATATCATGATATATAAAAAAAAATCCATGATATTTATCGAAATTTTAGATATATCCACGATATTTGCATATGAGACAATGTCAAATATCCCCAAAGAGAAAAACATATCCACGATACATATCCATAAATCAGGGATCGATATTTTGCCATATTATGATATTTTGTACTATGGTTTCACATGCAAATATCGTGGATATATCCAAAATATCAACAAATATCATGGATATTGTGGATATTTCTTGATATATCATGATATATAAATTATATTTATTTGAAATATAATGATAAATATCCCTCATAAATATTAACCTCAAATATTAAATACAATTGTTAGCCACACAAAATATTGCAAAATATCTCCAAATATTGCAAAATATCGCATATATTGTAAATATTGTTTAAATATCGTCGATATTTACAGTTGAACTAGCACGCTTTCTGCGTAAAACCTATTCTGACACGCGCGATGCCCCTGTTGTTTTTCACACTTATTTTATGCTACCTATCTGAAACCGAAATCAATCTGGTTAATAAATAAGAGGGCATCTAGGGTGCATCAGGGTGTATGAGTGCGCAAGAATGATGGCACTTGGACAGTACTTCTTTGTTGCAATACACCAGTACTTGTGCCTATATGAGTGGCCCAGATGCTATATGCTGAGTACACCCTGCGCACACTAGCTTTTCGGAATGAAAAACCCCGATTCCAAAATTGAAATTTGAATCGATCATTAAAACTTTAAATTTCCGACCCGATTTGTTGTTTTAGATGTAAGGAGGTGCCACTAACCATAGTTAGCAATTCGGCGAATTATTCGCAAATTATTCGTTTAATTCGGAAAACGTTTAAAAATGTCGTATTTATCAATGATACGAAATAATTCGCTAATTAGGCAAGAAATTATTAATTCGTGAATTATTCGTATTTTCACTATAAGTTTAGTATGTTGTCAAATTTTATCGTATTTTTTTATTTTTAGCTTCGTATTATACTCGAATTACTTACGAACCCGAACTTTTGCCGTTTCTGTATTTTTTATTTTGAATTGAAAAAATGAATTCTTATCGAAGCTCGAATTTTATTAGAATATTTTTCGTATCGAATTTTTGCCGTATTACGAATTCCTAACTATGCCACTAACCCACTAATTTAGACTAAATATGTTAAATTTGTCGGGTTAAAAAAAAGTAATAAATAATTTTTGAAAATTTGTCTGGAATTTCTAATAAAATCGTCGAAATTTCAGGTGGAATTGTCAAAATTTCAGATGGTATGGGCTGTAATAATAGTATTTGGTGAGGGCAAAATCGGACAAACGAAAAAAACGACGTATAAAAAAAAATTGTAGGTGGGGGCGCGTTTTTTAAAGGAGAGAGATATATCCTGGAGCATATCGTGATATTTATGTAATATGTATCCTTTTCTAATATCTCGATATATATCACGATATTTCACGATATATCGCAATTGTTTGTACTATAGACTATAGTATGTCACAAGAAATGACATATCCAAATAATATTGTAATAGGGTATGCTTTTCGTACCATTTCTCCTTATATTTTTTGGATGAGTATAGAAGTGGATAGAAATGAGGACCCATGGTTCAATTATTGAATTTTACACTTTTACCCACTTAGAACGTCAATATAAGAGGGTCAAATTAATCATGGCTAAAGCTAGTTAGCTAGGTAGGGTGTACTGGCTCTATTGCCCAAAACCAAGGGTTAGAGACGTGAGCAAGAGTGCGTGCCACATGTAAGAAGCTGGTGGATTGAGTCAAGTCAGTACGTGAACAATATGTGCGTACCTGCAAGTCTGCAACTGGATATTCATGGCTTTCTCATATTTTCTGAAACTTAATGTAACATAACCCATAGTCAAAGTCAATTCCAATCAAGCGAATACCTGCTGAACTAGTGAACCATACAAGGGACCACACAATAATGAGTTGATATGATTTACCAACATTACAAGCCAAATCCTGGGCAGTTTAAATGCCTATTAATCGGCGCATAAGCGCTATGTGCCCCTCGACCGATCCAATCAAGAAAAAATTTAGAGGTCTGAGCGGGTGCCATAAATGGGCGATTTTTTCCGCTTAATTGGCGATTAATTGGAAAATCGGTATAAAAAAACATTGATTAATAGGTTTGTAGGTTTATTTTTTTTATTTTTTTTTTAAAATTTAAGCCCACAAAAAATCCCAAAAAAGAAAAGCCTACAAATCTATATATTGAAAATGTTTCACTTCACCAAGGAAATAATCAAAACTGTAAAAAGTGAAAAACCACCAAAGAAAACTGTTAGGCCAGCTAGCACTCCACCACTCAGGCTTGTAGTTTTTTGACTTTATTTTGTTTTAGGTTGTTATATCACTTATATGTGACATATGTATTATAGGTTAAGTAAGGCAATTAATTCCGATTAATCCGATTAATCGCTATAAGCTTTTGGAGCGACTTACTCCCGATTAGTGCTTAAACTGCACAGTGAAGCCATAAACATTTCCGACATTTAGTGAAATTACATCAATTCCGACATTTCGAATTCAAATGACATATTTTGTGAAATTCTGTTGTTGATGTCCTTGTGGAAAATACACATATTTTATACCGACCTCTATTTTATAAATGCACAATTAAGTAATTTAAAACCCGACATTGGGTCTTAAAGTATGGCAACCCTTAAAACCTTAAAACATTTATAAATTTAAGTGAGAAGTTGGAATGTTTAAAACCTTAAAACATTTGTATAACGCCGCCTAAATATTATGGACATAAATCACTTAATTGAAAAGAAAATAAAAGATCTGAATAATAAGTTCATTGAGTCACAATTAAATTACTTACAAGGTCGCCAAAGTGTGATCACGGGTTAAAAGAGCAAACCTAACCATTCTTATGATGAAGGCTGCATGGGTTTCTTATTGTTGGTCTAATTATATGGAGCCTAATATGGGTATTCCATATTCTATAATACTTTCTCAGTTTGAATCACTTTTAAGAGGCACTTTTAATCATTGGAGATTTTTCCCGAATTCTAATAAGGCACCTCAATATCAGCAAAAAGTAAGAGGAAAAATAAAATAATAATAATAATGAAAAAAAAAAGATAAAATAAACAATAATTAAAAGTAAAAATAAATAAAATAAAATAAAATTCGTAATTAACACCAATAATTAATAAGAAGAGGGCCAAATAATTAATATCAATCTATCTAACAAAATAGAATGGTGTGGGGCCCAAAGGTCCCCATCCGGCGGCTACAAATCTTCCTCACAAAATATGACATGGTGAATCCAAGTGATATATATTTAGTCAAAGTCAACAATATCAGTCAAAGTCAACAATTTATATTGGATATATCGTATATATCGGTTGATATATATCGTTATATCAAAAATTGCGATATATATCGGAAAAAAAAAGATTCAATATTCGGTCGAGATATATTGAATATATCCATGTCGATGTACCAAAGAAACGATATATATCGGCAATATTTTGGGCCTTGCTTGTGCACAGGGCTAAGAGGGCATAGATCCAGTACCTTGCCATGCAATACACCCTCAACTTGTGTGTATGAGTAGCCCAGATTCACTAGCTTTTTCTCTCTCCTGATGCACACTAGCTTTTCTCATTTTTTAAAATCTCACTATCCCAACAACCTAAAATAAATGACTAAAAAAGAAAAGGATTAGCCGTCATATTGATCAATTCGGTAAATACATGTATCGCTATTCAATTTTCATTGATATGTAATTGAATTGTGAATGGTTTTTGAGAATTAATATATCCGAATATATTATAGAGGTCAGTATATTATATCCGAATATTATATATGTTTTTTTGATAAATAAAATCGTGAAACACTACATATTTTTCATACAGGTTGTGTGAATCTGATCCTAAACTGATCTAAAATCTCATCTATCATCTAAACTACCTAAAATAAACCAAGGCCCAAAATATCACCGATATATCGCCTATATATATTGTTTATTTGGTACACTGACATAGATATATTCGATATATCTCAACTGAATATTGAATCCTTTTTTTTCCGATATATATCGCAATTTCCGATATAACGATATATATCGACCGATATATCCGATATAAATTATTGACTTTGACCAAATATTGTTGACTTTGACCGATATATTGATGATATTTCTGATATAATCGTCAATATTTCCGATATATCGACATACAAAACAAAACTTTGACTGGTCAACAAAAAAAAAATCTCTGATATCTCCGATATATCCGATATATAGACGTCCTCAATAAATTATTAGTACCGGATTCCAAACTGTTAGTAATGTTTTAACGTAACAGAATTAAAAAGCGTTAGAAAGGGAGAATTGCTTACCATTTCATACATTGGGAATAAATCATGAACAAAATTTATAACCGTTACTAGTAAGTAATCAGAAAAGCTAGTGTGCACAGGAGAGAGTGTAATTGGGTTGGGTATCGGTTTGCTCTCCTAACATGTGACCTGAATATAACACGACACGAACCAGACCCAACTCAACCCATTGCCACCACTAATAGGGACATAACTTATTTTTTTTCTTTATTGTCCAAATTGATTTAGGCGACATTAAACAAAACAAATTCCAATGTGTCACTTAAAATCTAAATATCTAAGGCTAAAATTATTTAAATTACTATACTTAATTAAATACGTATATTTTCTTCATGGACATTAATAATGAAATGAGGTTCCTAATGAAATTTTGAAATTATGTGTATTTTTCAACAAGGAAATTTTGGGATGACTATAGCATAGTACAAAACATAGTACCAAAATATCAGGATATGGGTATTTATCGATACCCAATTTCTCGATATGTATCATGGATATATTCCCCTCTTTGGGGATATTTGATATTGTTTCACATGCAAATATCGTGGATATTTCTTGATATATCATGATACATTATTTATATTTATTTGAAATATAATGGTAAATATTAAATAAAATTGTTATATACACCAAATATCGCAAAATATCTTCAAATATCACCAATATCACCAATATCACAAATATTGTCAAAATATCGCCGATATTTACAATCGTGTATATCTCTGAACATATCGTGATATTTATATATCTTTCTCTAAAATCTGGATAGATATCCCCAAATATCGCGATATATTGGGATATTTTGTACTATGGTACAAAATATCAGGATATGGCAAGAAATATCGTTCCGTGATTTATGGATATTTATCGTGGATAAATCCCCCTCTTTGGGGATATTTGACATTGTTTCGCATGCAAATATCGTGGATATATACAAAATATCGACATATATCATGGATATTTCTTGATATATAATTTATATTTATTTGAAATATAATGATAAATATTCCTCATAAATATTAACTTCAAATATTAAATAAAATTGTTAACTACACAAAATATCACAAAATATCTCTAAATATCGCATATATATTAAATATCGTTTAAATATCGTCGATATTTACAGTTGAATATATCCTGGAGCATATTGTGATATTTATGTAATATGTATCTTTTTCTGATATCTCGATATATATCGCGATTGTTTGTACTATGAACTATAGTATGTCACAAGAAATGACATACCCGAACAATATTGTAATGAGGTATTGTAATAGGGTATGCCTTCCGTACCATTTCTCCTAATCTTTTTTAGATGAGTATAGAAATGGATAGAAATGAGGACCCAACCAGCCCAAACAATGTTGATAGGTAGGTGCCATCATCATGGTTCATTTCTTGAGTTTTACACTTTTGCCCACTTATTAGTATGTCAGCCATATAAGAGGGTCAAATTAATCATGGCTAAAGCTAGTTAGCTAGGTACGGTGCGTTGGCTCTATTGCCCAAAACCAAGGGTTAGAGACGTGAGGAAGAGTGCCACATGTAAGAAGCTGGTGGATTGAGTCAAGTCAGTGAACAATATGTGCGTACCTGCAAGTCTGCAACCATATTCATGACTTTCTCATGTTTTCTGAAACTTAATGAAACATAACCCATAGTCAAACTCAATTCCAATCAAACTAATACCTGCTGAACTAGTGAACCACACAATAATGAGTTGATCTGATTTACCAACATTACTAGCCAAAGCTTGGGCAGTTTAAGCGCCTATTAATTGCCGCTTAATCGGCACATAAGCGCTATGTGCCCCTCGACCGATCCGATCAAGAAAAAATTTAGAGGTCTGAGCAGCTAGGCAGTTTAAGCGTTTATTAATCGCCGCATAAGGGCTATGCGGCCCTCAACCAATCCGATTAAGAAAAATTTTAGAGGTCTGAGCGGGTGCCATAAAACGGGAGATTTCTTCCGCTTAATCGACGATTAATCGGAAAATCGGTTTAAAAAAAGCGCCGATTAATAGGTTTATAGTTTTTTTTTTTTTTTTTTTTTTTTTTTTTTTAATTTAAGCTAACAAAACCCCAAAAAAGAAAAGCCCACGAATCTATATATTGAAAACGTTTCACTTCACTAAGGAAATAATCAAAATCGTAAAAAGTGAAAAACAACCAAAGAAAACCCTTAGGCCAGCTATCACTCCACCATTGTAGTTTTTTTACTTTATTTTGTTCTAGTTGTTATATCACTTATATGTGACATATGTATTATACTAAGGCGATTAATTGCAATTAATCCCCAATTAATTCTGATTAATCCGATTAATCGCTATAAGCTTTTGGAGCGATTTGCTCCCGATTAGTGCTTAAACTGCACCGTGAAGCCATAAATATTTATGATATTTAGTGAAATTACATCAATTCCGACATTTCGAATTCAAATGACATATTTCATGAAATTCTGTTGTTGATATCCTTATGGAAAATACACATATTTTATACCGACCTCTATTTTATAAGAGTCGGATTTTATAAATGCACAATTAAGTAATTTAAAACCCGACATTGGGTCTTAAAACATGGCAACCCTTAAAACCTTAAAACATTTATAAATTTAAGTGACAAGTTTGAATTTGCATAATGCCGCCTAAATATTATGGACATAAATCACTAAATTGAAAAGAAAATAAAAGATCCAAATAAATGGTGTGGGGCCAAATAATTAACACCAATCTATATAACAAAGAAGGGTGGTGCTGGACATCCAACACCACCCCCTAACCTTTGGATCTAGCTTATGAGTTGGCGAATTCTAGGGCTTATGAGGTGTGGGTTGTTTAATAGTGTGGAACAAGACTGTTACATCATTCTTGAAGTCAACAAATGTGGTTGGACTTTTAGTGGACTTCGGTTGGGCTTTTTTTTGGGATTCTAATGGGCTTCGATTGGAGTTTTTTTAGGCAGGCTTCGGTTGGAGTTCTTTTAGTATGGGGGTGGATGCGCGACGGGGCGTTGAAGGCGCGCGTATCTGTAGTACGAGGGGCGGATGCGCTTCGGGGGCGCCGAAGGAGCGCGTATCTGTGATCTAACAAACAGAATGGTGTGGGGCCCAAAGGGCCCCATCCGGCAACTACAAATCTTCCTCACAAAATATGACATGGCTAATCCAAGTGCTTTAGGGGTTTGTGCAATTTGGTTAAACCAAATCAGTATCCATGTGATCTATTTAAAAATCACTCAAAAGTTAACAATTGTGGTTGGGCTTATAAACACTTGGCTAGCCTATAAACTGTTAGTCCTCCAAATTTAACATGGTACTATATATAGGGTTGGCCAAATTAATGCTATTAGGTTTATGGATAATGACCAATTGGATTGGTAGAGGAGATAGCGCTAAAGGCACGTCGAGTTCATCAGTGCCGTACGACACGGGCATACCCTAGTAATAAACAAAAGATAAAAATAAGAAGAGGGCCAAATAAAAAATAAATTTGTTTAGTACTAATTAGTAATTAACACCAATAATTAATACTTTAATTCGTAATAACACCGTAGTAATTGAGTCATAGTAATAGTAATTAACCACTATGCGATGGTCATCATAGATGGTCATCGAGGCCTACATCATGATCCTCATCAAAGCCTACTTCACAGCAAGGCCCAAAATATCGAATTCAGTGAATATTTCAATGTACCCAAAAACCGATATATATCGGAAATATCGGAGATATCTATTTTTTTGTTGACCAATCAAAATTTTGTTTTGTATGTCGATATATAGGAAATATCGTCAATTATATCGGAAATATCGTCAATATATCGGTCAAAGTCAACAATATTTGGTCAAAGTCAACAATATCGGTCAAAGTCAACAATTTATATAAGATATATCGGTCGATATATATCGTTATATTGGAAATTGCAATATATATCGGGAAAAAAAGGATTCAATATTCGGTTGAGATATATCAAATATATCCATGTTGGTGTACCAAAGAAAAGATATATATCAGCGATATATCAGACATATCGGTGATATTTTGGGCCTTGCTTCACAACCTTCACTAACCCAATTAGTCAATATGCTACACCTGCTTCTACACGATTTTAGTGGCACCTTGCTCATAAAAGCACCACGTGACAATATCTCCTTCTATCTCTTATTCTGATAAGGTGTATTTGAGATCAAATAACACAAATCCTGTTTTGTAAGTACCTCTCGTTACCATTCTATCAAAACCCCACACCCATCAACTTTCTTCTTCACGCCCTTGCCACCAATAATTAATGCACATCGTATCAGTCGCATACTTTACTCTCTGTTCTGCCCTGTTTTGCAAATGATTACTCTCACAGCAGACTTGGGGACTTAAAACAAACAAGGACGCCATCAACAATATGTCACTATCTGCTCTTATTTTGATCGTATATAATGGCTCCCCATACCCACTTCTCTCCAGCACTCTAATCTATTTCTCAAAATTACCACTCTCAAGCTCTCTTTACAAACTAAGAGAAACAAGGGCTGGTTTTTAAGAGAGAAACTCTAACATTTTCAAGGTCTTCATAGTTCGGAAGCAAACATGGTTCTTCTAAGGAAAAGTAAGGAGACTAAACTTGCGCTGACTAAACTTGGTTTGGCTTTCAAATTTTCAATTGGCAACACTAAGTGAAAATGATTAGTGTTGTGAGGACTATAATGTTAATGTGAATCAACGCCCCTAAACTTAGTGCTCACTTTATATGGTTTGTGTTCTTGGTTCTTCAGATCTATTAATATAGCATATGTTACAGCATACTACTATAAGAAAAGGAAAAAATCTGCTCGAGTTGCATATTCTTAACTTGGTTCAGATATGCATATGCCATATTTTGTTGCATATGAGGAATCCGAGGACCTCAAATGACATACTTGTTACTTAGTTCAAATTAAATCACTAATAGTTACATAGTCTGTGAATTTTCTTAGATTATTGGTATGTTGTCCACATATTAAATTGTGAAAGATTGGTTCTTGGACAAATGAAACATGTTTTTGAACTAGAAGACTTTTTGGTGTGTTCGTGTTTAGCTTGCTTCTTTGATACTTGTGTTGAGCACATATGTTTTGATATTCATATACTATGATCTTACCTCTCTTACCTTGGTAGCTGTTTTATATGGACTTGTTTTCTATTGTAGGTGCACAACACCACCGACCACCCAGAGTACCTAGTAACAACTATAATATTTATGAACGGGTCAATTTGGTGCAATTAGAGTTGGAGATTCTTAAACTTGATATGAAATATCTGGAAAAGGCTTTCGAATCAGCGCTAGCGGAACTCAAGGACAGTGTTACAACACTTCATAGCCTGGTCTATGAATGGAAGGAACCCATACTAAAAGATATACATGAAGGCATTGAGATAATTGATGTGGAGAGCTATGAACGAGATGTCTTTAAGACACCTCCCCTTGTGAGAAGATGCAATATGTTCCCTTCACCGGACACCCCTTTTGTAAAGAGGAGGATAATAACAGAGGTAATTGTGTGAGTTTGCTACTATTTTTCTACTTAGATTAACTTTCATATTCATGACTTTTGAACTCATTTATAGTCTAATCTATTGATGGTTTGTTAGTTGGGATGTTCACAGAGTGTCAAATTGAAATGGATACCATATAATGTGTCATATTCAGAATTGATTTCATAGTATTGAACACACCTCAATATGTTACATAGAGTATCATATTTGAAAATATACCACATAAAGTGGGATATGCAGAACTGATTTCATAGTAGTGAACACACCTCAATATGTAACATAGAGTATCATATTTCTAATTAGAGCACGTAAAGTGTCATATTCAGAGCTGCTTTCATATTTATGAACACACCTCAATATGTCACATAGTAATTTATTCGCTTTCTAGATTGAATCGGACAACAAGGTTGAAGATTATCCAGTTAAAGATGTGAAGGCAGACTGGGTACAACCTCACGTACTGCTAACAGTGGAGGAAGCAACTGTATTCCGCTCAATATACTCACCTTGTGGAAAAGCAGGGTTAATGGTGTTGGCTTATGTACATGGTTAATTTCAGTAGAACTTCATCCAGCCCATACTGAATTCCTTTTCTTTGGGATTACAAAATAATTTAATTACCTTGCTACTTGTTATATTTGGTGTAGTTGGTCTTTGCTTGGTGTGCGTACCTGAACGCGGAGTAAAACAGCAAGCCTACGAACAACAATAGGCACTATTACTACCCTTACCTAATGGGTGCGAGTAAGGTATGACGTGCAAATTAAATGGTTTTGTTCTATAATAAAAGGCTAACATGATGATGTACCTTTTGAGTACCTAATGTTGTTTTTTGTAGGTTAAAACAAAAAATGAGATGCAGCTAGCTTCAGCGGCTCGAGCAATTCACTTGGACAATGATATTAGCGATTATCAAAGGGAAAGATGATTCTACTATGACTCATGGTTTGATAAGGCAGTTCCCAACTTTGGTAGAAAGTTCCACCTTGAACTACTTTTGATTGTGGTTGTGTAGTGGTTTGTGCCCGTCGTCGACAGTAATCACTGGTGGCTATATGTCGTTGATCCTAATGCTCGCAAAGTTGTGATACTGAACTCTCTTGCGGGTAGCGCATCCTACATTTGTGGAGGGATATATTCGATGAAGTCTATGGTTTGTTTTGTAACTTAAAGTATTTTTGTGATCATTTGAGAATATCTCACAGTCCACGCTTCATGTTTTCAAACTATAACTGACTCTTGTGTTTTCTTAGGTTACCAAAATGCACTACACTTTGTCTCTGATTGGAGATTTCCATGCCAAAAATTGTGGTGTGAAAGATTGGGTTATTGAGAAATGCAAAGATGTGCCACAACAATACAATGTGTATATATCTTATCTTATGGCCCTAATTAACTTATAGTTTCAAATTTTAGTTTATTGCAATCTTTGAAAGTATAGTAACTACGTATCTTTATATGTATAGCTTCGACTGTTGGGTGTTCATGATGAAATTCATGGAGCTTTGGGACGGGAAAAAGTTGGTACATTGGTTTGATCAGGTAACAATTTGACACAATCTAGTATGTTTCTCAATATGTCCAATTAATTATCTATAGTTTGGTTACCTTAAATCTTCATTTTGACTAACCACGCGGATTTGTATATGAACTTGCAGAAGGATATGCTTTATTTTCGGCAACACATTGCTGTCTCAATGGTAATGTTGAAACTAAACAAAATGCGCCCATAGATGATATGGAGATCGTATGCTTCGAGAAGTTTGCACGTCTTTTTTGTTGCCTCGATAGTTTGGAGACGTTGAAACTCGAAGACCTAAGCTTTTTGTGAATCTTGTAATTAGCCTTTGCTCTAATCTCTATCGTAGTGTTGTTCTATTTGGCATTGCCTCAACCAAACTGACGTTGGAATTCGAAGACCTTCGCTTTTTGTGAATCTTGTAATTAGCCTTAACACAACATCTCTATCATAGTGTTGTTCTTTTGGAAACTTATTGTGAGATAAGTAATATAAGTTGACTTGTGGTGGTCTGTTTTGTTTATGATGGGATACAATGCTATTATTTCTCTACTTATATTAACTTTCATATTCATGACTTGTGTACAATTTTATAGTCTGATCTATTCATGGTTTGTTGGTTGGGATGTTTACAGACTATCAAATTGACAATTATACCACATAAAGGGTCATATGCAGAACTGATTTCATAGTACTGAACAAGCCTTAATATGTTACATAGAGTATCATATTGAAAAGTATACTACATAAAATATCATATTCAGAACTGATTCCATAGTACTGAACACGCCTGAATATGTCACATAGAGTATCATATTTAAAATTATATCACAATAAGTATCATATTCGGATCTGATTTCATAGTACTTAACACGCCTGCATATGTCACATAGAGTATCATATTAACAATTATACCACATAAAGTGTCATATTTAGAACTGATTCCACGCCTGAATATGTAACATAGAGTATCATATTGAAAATTATATTAGAATAAGTGTGATATTCTGAACTGATTTCATAGTACTTAACACACCTCAATATGTCACATAGAGTATCATATTAAAAATTATATCACAATAAGTATGATATTAAGAACTGATTTCATAGTACTGAACATACCTAAATATGTCACATAGAGTATTATATTCAAAATTATACCACATAAAGTATCATATTCAAAATTGATTTCATAGTTCTGAACACGCCTTAATATGTCACATATAATACCATATTCAAAATTATATCACAATAAGTGTGATATTCAGAATTGATTTCATAGTAGTAAACACATCCCAATATGTCACATAAAGTATCATATTGAAAAGTAAAGCACATAAAAGGTGATATTGTCAGAACTGCTTTCAACCATCATATCATCATTCCAAAAATAAAATGAAGTCAGTTTAACAGAACAGACACCATTTAAAAAGGAAAAGGAAACAAGCCAAGTTTTTGATTTCATAAAACAGCTCATAAGCTAATACAATTAGTCCATTCTTCAAACAAGTAGCTCATGCAAATGCAACTACGATACTTAGCTAACATAACTAAAACAAGACCAACTCGAGCCCTAAATCTAACGAAATCCAGATACTTCATTCCAATGTCATCACAGTCAAATCCATAGCATCCACAATCAAATCCATAGCATCCACAGTCAAATCCATAGCTTCCTCAGTTGTAAGCCCCCAGTTAATCTCATCAACATTTGTTTGCTTTTCGGGGGTGTTGCTTCTATTATGCTTTCCAGCAGTATGGTTCATCGGTTAGTAATTTGTACACTAACTCCCCCTTGAAATCAGTCATCGCATTTTGGTATAATTTTGGGAAGTGATCAATGGAACGTGCCTTCCACTCCATGAATTTGGACACAAATAGTCCGTAGTTCACCCTAAAACCCAAACAAAAGAAGTATTAAATCTCACGTCACATTTCCAATGTTAGACTAACTTTATCACAAAAGAACTAGGCTATAAGTACTTACAAATTTGGTCGTTGTTGAGGGCACTTTCCAATTTCCAACAACGTAGCCTTTAAAAGAGGTCTCTTGCTCTTCTTATGCACAATATGTTCATTTAAAATTGTATAGACACTTTCCATCTGTGTTGCCATTTCAAATTGATAGAAGATATTACAAATATCATCAGTTATAAATACTCTAACAAAACCTACAACTTAAAATCGACAACAAAACAGTTTCACATGCAAGTGCACAAACTCAAGTTTAGTAACTCACTACTTTTGTGGCATTCCTGTAGGGAACGGATGTGAGGGGATATCTTGTGTTCATTAAATCAAAGTGTGTCCATATGTTATCCATCATGTTATAATGTAGGAGCGTCCAATGGTATCCCCCATTTTCTTTGACTGTTTTTCCACTATTTATAGGAAAGAATAGATTCTTAACATTTTTGTGAAGCTGATGCAATGGATCAATAAAAAAAACCTTCTCAAGGTGTTTTGTAAAAATCACAGCAGTCTGTCAAAAAATATTAATAATAACCTAATAAGAATACCGATAAGAATATGTAATGAATATACCAATACCAATAGTATGCAACACTGTGTATTATATAACACTAGGTTTCGAACATACACAAGTCATAGTATCAAAGTAATGGCTAAGTGCTCTGTTCTGAGGCTTACGACTAGGATAAATTTTCTTCTCTATCTCTCGAGGATACCAATTTAATACCTGCATAGTGCATCCCAGAAGTAAGTCAATTTTTATCGATGATATATGAGAAGTTGAGAACAAAATGTGTGTTTGGCTTCCCTGGCCATTAACAAATCTATCAAGCATCAATTCTTCCAACTGTTTACCGTGTACTTGAATTGTGTCTCCATCCTAAGCAACGGTGCTGCAATGAAACACATACAATACGTACACCAGTTAATACAATAACATATACATCTAGGTGATGGCCTATTCAATTGTCATTGCAAATACATACGACTACGCATTCTTTATAGTCAAATGAACAGTAGGCATCATAAAAGGTTTTTAGATAGACTTAGATTTTACATACTTGACATGTGCAGACTTGAAAAGCCTCCCAACCGCTAGTTGCTTTCGAGAATTAAGACATTGAAACGCTGTTGAACATTCTACTGAAAGTAGCTTTTCACCAAGATTTGTTATAGGCGGACAGTCATCAACACATATTACCGTAATCAGTTTCTATTTTCCCTCTCTCTCATTCTTCTTCTTCACTTTTTGTGTAGGCATTCTCGTCCTTTTCTTTTGATTTACAACCATTGATCGCAACTCTGGTTGTAGCTCCTCTTGGTTGGCTTCATTTGTTAGCATCACATCGACTAGAATAGACGGTGTCAATGGCAATGCTTGGATATCATTATCTCTAAAAGGTGACATCTCCTTTGCAGCCTCAACCCCAGACTCTTTCTTGGACTTCTCTTTAGCATCCTCTTCTCTTTCTTTTAACTTGGCCTTCAAGGCTTCATTCTCTGCCCGCAGGCTTTGATTTTCTTCTTCCAACTTAATACACCTTCCCATTAAGTCCTCTTCTGTTGGAATCGGATCACTTGTCAACATAACAAGCTCCACTTCCTTAAATTTGATTTCGGCGGTCACCTGAAAGCACCGATAATAACTTCACACAATAAGAATGCAATGTAAAGTGTTCATTTGACATTGAAAATAGGGGATTTGTCTGGACAAAAATTACATTGGAAAAAACTACTGTTGAATGCATTTGACATATGTCATGATCAGTGTCAAGTTCATTTGACATGGGAAAGAAGTTGAACTTCACAAGTGATAAAAAATCAAATCAATATGAAATGAACTTGACATTGCAACAGAGTTTCAGACAGTGAAAACTACTTCCATAATTGGAATGAAATTTTAACGACATCGAAATTTCGAAAAAGACTGATAGGGGGAAGGGAAATGACTTCAAATTCTAATACATTCGCTCACCTTGTCCATGGTCAAATTTGACAAGGCCTGGGTACGACACATTTTGCTGAGTGTTACAATATCCCATATTGCGAACGAAGGTACATAATCAGCAAGTCTATTTGGCATTGCATCAACCAAATTGACGTGATCACATAACCAATACTGATATCAAGAGCCACAAAAAAAAAGTTAGTAAACATGTAAAAAATGAAATTAATAATAAAATGACAAAAAAACAAGGCTAAACTAGAGTGAATTCAGATTGTAAGTTACCAAAAGAAGAACTGCGCAAGATTTTACTTTTGTAGGCTCACGGTAGTACATCTTCATTCGGCACATAAGGTTTTGATGTATCACTTTTGGCTAGGATACTTCATTCATTATTTTTACACTCTCTAAGTACTTCAAAAACCACCACTGTGTTCTTGATGGTGTTGGAAAGAGAAGAGTGGTGATAATGTATAATGAAATAAGTTTGATGAAGTCTTCTTCATCCTGCTTGCCATTCCATGAATTCACCAATTTATAAATAACATTTACAATCAATTCCTTGGACAAGTTCTTTTCTCTGCCAAAGTGACGAGTCACAAACCCCGTTTTACTCAACTCGTCCGCATCTACGTTTGTAGTCACATGACTCCTATTCATTGGCATACCAAACACTCTAGAAACATCTTCAGCTGTTATTTTGACAAACACCTCTCCTAACTTGAATGCTTCTTCCCTTTCATCGTAAGTTTTAATAATATCCATTATGATGCTTGTTTTTTTTACCAACATTTGTTTGTCCAACAAATCATCAAAGAACACTCTAAAAATGTGACCAAATGGTGTTCTACCCATTAGATCATTGAAATCAACACCAACTTTTGACTCACAGAGTTTATTGGCAAGATAAAAAATTGGTAACAAGCTTGAGTGAAAAGGATAAGATTTCTTTTCTTTCTTATCTTCATCTACTACCTTCTTTTCCTTCTTGTTCTTGTTATCTTCATCCACTCTCTGAACTACCACTTCCTTCCCTTCCCTCTTCTTAGATGCTAACTGTATTTCCTGTAGATTATGCATGGAAATAAGTAATAAAATAGAATTTATTTAGATTCGATCATTTAATAGCATTGCATTCCTCTAAATAATCCAACCTCAAAAAACTCAAATGCTTATGCTTAAAAATCCATAAATTAACAACAAGCTTAAAAATTGTCTTTGACCTTCTCTCCCGAGCATCGCTTTTTGCTCCGCCTCCCCATTGACTCTAAATACACATTTTCCTCGTTTTTTTTCTCTTCTTTGTTGTATCAATTGCTTTCATAGGTGTTGCTTTCGTCCTTACTGGTTTTTTACTGTTGGTCATTTTCTTCTTCATCTTCTGTAGTGAATTTGCAAGCTCTGTACTTTTAGGTTGTTTGAAGTTTGGAGTTTGGTTCTACCATTTAACTATTGTCGGAAGTTTGGAGTTTGCTGTTTTTACTGTTGATAGAGAAGAAAGAAAGAGAAAAGAACAAGTCTAAATACATTCAAATTGTGGGCTTTAGGCCCAAGCTCTACTTTAACACACTGAGATATGCCACATAAAGTATCATACTGAGAACCGCTTTCATAATAGTTAACACTGAAATATGTCATATAGAGTATCATATTCCAAATTATACCACATAAAGTGTGATATTAAGACATTTTATCATTTCAAAAGACTCATGGACTGACAAGTTCCAACATCAGTGAACTTCTTCCTGAACTGCAAAATCACAATATCTATCCGATTCCTGAAGTCAAAATAAATACCGTTGTACAATTGCTTTAACTATTACAACAATCGCTAAATCTTCTGAGAAGCTTAGCAACAACTGCTTCTAACAACAAAAATACTCTACATTGTTCAATTGCACATCTCTTTCCCTTACATCAAATATCTGTCATGCAGAAAAACACCCGCCCATCCTCACTACAAAAATTCTCAACATTGAATTGTTCTGGAGTGTTGTACCAAATATCATAACCTAGAACATCACCACTAGGAACATGACCAATAACTTCACCATTAGGAACATCACCACCACAAAATCGAGTAAGTTCAACAGAAAATCAAAATAAAAGAGTTGCGCGAACCATACAATCTAAGTTTACACTATAACGTCATCCCCATCTAAGTTAAACAAGTGTGAAACCAAAACATGTGTCGTACTTTGCTCACCATTGTGTTTATGCGGATGTGGACACCTAGGCTTTGTGTGCTCCGTAGATTGACAGTTGCTACACTTGTACCTTCGAGATCCTGGTGTTCCTTTATCAAATCTCACTAAGGCCACAAAACAAACAACATTTACTTACTTATAACCCAAAGAAATAAAATGTCATGTGCTCCAAAAGGAAATTTCTAAAACTAAAAGTGAGATGTACATGCATGCATGTTATTATGTCTTCACAGACCTTGTAGTAACATATTTTAATGTAGGTAAAAGATAAACAGACACTCTTATCAATGCACGTTATCCATAGGTCTATACGGAAATGAATTTTATAACATCAAACTTTCAACTTACACCCTGTATCTCTGTTCAACTCATCATCTTCCTCACGTAGGTCGGCAACTCAAGCAGTGCATTCAACATAGCTGCAGTTGATACTTGGACCTATAAAATAGTGAAACACAACGAAAATGTTGTCGAAATAAAGTAGAATCAACAACTAATAAAAAGATACAATTGGAAATATAGACATTACAAAGTTGGGACCATACCAAAGAAAAAATCGCAAAGGTAAATAAAACTTACCTCCGTCCTTCGGATGCAAGAGTGGGCATGTGGGTTTTGTGTGACTTGTCTCACCACAATGGCCACACTTATTCTTATTCATCTCATTGTGGCCTTGAAGTCTGCTAGGATTTTGCGGTCGGCCTTTGGATTTTACATGTGGGGGATCATTAACCGATTGCCGATGTGTAGTTTTAGGCGGAGTAAAAGGCATCTCAAAAGGAACATGTGGGCTACCTTCGTAAACTAGTGAAGTCTCATTGGTTATTGGATTTTCCGTTGGACTGTTAGGCATCTCAAAAGGAGCATGTCGACTGCCTTCAGAAGCAGATGAAGTTTGGTTCTTTCTAGAAAAAGAAGCTAAAAAAACTTTGAAAGCTTCAGTGCTTTCCTCTGTTTGGGAGGCCCATGAACATATCTGGCTACATTTGGTTGTAAGATCACTGAAATGTATAACAGAGGCCGCTCGGTCATAAAGGTTGGGTTCTCCTAATGGAACAACCGATTTAGCATCCCGTGTCCATCTCCTTAAAAAGTAGCCCTGAGGTATCACACCAACGTCCTCATGTTTGTAAACTGAAATGATATGTCTACATGGAAATCCAGAGGACTCAAATAGCCCACATGAACAGCTAGAGTCCTGCAATACAACATTGTATCTCACAGTCAACTTTTTTGCCTATTCAAATGGCGACTCATGGTGTACACACAGATATTGTCACCCACATCTTTTTTACCGTCTACAGTGTACATCACTCCGTCCTTTAATTGCTTCTTAAAACAATCAAAAGCAGCTCGCGTATATATAGATGCAGCCTGATTTGCATAATCGTTCAAGTAGGTATGAAGGACTGGTTTGGTTACTTTCGTCATCACCTCTTCCTCGTGCTCTCAGTGCCAGATATTTGCAACTACTACTTCCATTTTTCCAAACAGCTCAAACAACTGCATTCCAACTTTCACATGAAGCCGGATTATAGAGTGTATACTCTTGCAACGTTGGGTGCTTCTGCAACCGGCAAAGAACTCACTATGGAGATATGATTCTGCCCACATCTCTTTTTTCATGTATATCATGTTCACCCATTTGTTATTACTGACTTGGAATTTCTTCATGAGTGTTTCCCACCTTTCTTTGAACTCATTGGACGAGCACTTCATAAACATAATAGAGCATAAATCTTTTGAAAAATCTAAGGATGTGGATATTTTTTAGGCAATTTTTCATAATGTGCCAACAACATAAACGGTGTTTCAAATTTGGGAGAGTAGATCTCACAGCCTCGCACATCGCCAGGTCACCATCAGTGATCACTAACTTAGGGTGTTTGTCATACATCACGCCAACTAAAGATTTCAATACCTACTCATAAGACTCCACACACTCACTCGTCAACAATGCAAAACCAAACACTACTATTTGTCGATGGTTGTTCATTCTAGCAAACACAACAATCGGCATCATGTATTGGTTGCTCTTGTATGTTCAATCAAACAACAATACATCTCTAAAGCAATTGTAGTCTGCACGTGAGGTGAAATTTGCCCAAAACAGTCTAACCAGCTGCCCACCCTCATTTAAGTTATAATTGTAATGAAATAAGGGATCTCCCTTCACCTTGTTATCCATGAAAGCCAGCAGTGTGTTGGCGTCACTATCAATACATCAATTTCTCCTATCAAGCCCCATATGATTATACAAGTCTTTCTTCAAAAAACCAATACTTGAGAAACCTCCAGCCCTATGTACAAAAACATCCATCGTCTTGCATTTACGAATACCAACATCAACTAGGCTCGTAGCAAATTGCAAATCTTCTTTACTTACATTTCTATGTGATCTTAAGAACATCGAGCTTGGATCTAGTACAAGTGGATGTGTGTGTTCCCCAATAAAATCCCTCATAACCCACAAATTTGATTGAAAATCATAACCAACTTCAAAGTTGGCTTTACATTTAAACCTAGTGATGGCCTTCGACTCTCTGGATTCGATATCGTGTTTTCTGGGTGTCACCCTATTTACATTTCGTTCACCAGCAGCTGAACATAGAAATCTCCACTTAACACGAACACCATTTGTACGCATTCTATAAGTATTTTACGAACACTAAAACCAACTAACTTTGCATATTGATTGTAAATTGTGAAAGCCTCCTCAATCATCTTGAACTGCATATAATAGAATGTTGCTTTGTCTGCTTCAAAAACTCAATTAGTCTCACACCCGTCACTGTCTCTATCATTGTTATCATGAATTTCAACATTTTCACCCTCCCCCATAGATGTGACATCCACAAAATCACTATCCTCATACATAAAACTATCAAAACATGAATTTCGAAGCCAATCTTCTTCGTCATCAGAGAAATGATTCATCATCGGATTGCTACATGAAACAAGTGCACTTTTAGCGCATATTCACTCGTTTTCTTACTCTACGAAGTTAATAAAATGTAAAAAATGATAGTTTTACCTACAAATAAGCTACGAGACTCAAACACAAGTAAAACTAAAGCTAATACGTGCCTGCTTATCAAAGTTTTCTGCTCTCAATGTTATTACAATATAGTTGGAATAGAAAGTTCGTTCCACTCCTAGTTCTTTAGAATCTAAGTTAACTAAGATTATCAATCTATCAAAGTCAATAAGAGTACGGATGGATTATGTAATTATGCTACGATGTAAATTATACTAATCAAGATGTGATAATTCAAAATAAGGAAATACTAAATTGACTGTATGATAATGAATTAGAGGAATTTTATTCCACCTTAACTCGACTTAATTTACTAACGAAGCATTGTCGTAATCCGAATTGCAATGCTTTCGCATAACAATTGGGTGTTTCTAATCCCTAATTGTTCATGGTAATCTCTACCAACTAACAACTAACATGTGCTGCCATCAAACCCATTCTCATGGTGAAATAATTACTTTCTAGAATGGAATAAAACATCGCACTATTCTACGCTAATTGAAATCAAGTTTCATTAAGGCTTCCTCTAACCCCTCTAATGGAGGTTTTAGCCTTGAATCATTATACTATCATTTCTTAAACAAGAACAAATATAACAACTCATTATTGAATAAATGATTGAACTTTATAATCTAAATTAACAATAGTCTAAGATTCAAAATGGATTAAACCGAAATTAAAACTAATTTAGAACTAAGATTATGAATACTAATTATCAAATTAAAACAACTAATTATGAATTTAAGACAACTAAATCTAAATAAGAATTGAATCAATAAACTAAATTGAAATGAAAAGCTAATACTTTATTATAAAACCAAATCTGATTCTATATAATAATCTACTTTGTTCTAAAACTAATTAATTGAATGTAAAAACAAGATCTAAACTATGTTCTTGGATAATGGCTAACTAAAAAAACTCCATGCTTAAGAGCTAAGTTTTGTGTCTTCAAATGGAGGATACAAGATCCACAATTTCGTGCATGGCTGAGGAGCCATGTTTTGGGCTGGAAAAACTAGCCCAAAACCCAATTTCTTCAGTCCACAGAGGCTTTTTCAGCTAGATTTGACTTCAACAGTTTTTTGTCCACTTTTACTCCTCTGATTTGGTCAAGGCTTAGACCATTGGAAATCTCGTTCCGAGCCGGTCGTTTTGACATAAGGTAGGCCAAATTCCGAGGTCTAAGTCCAAAGATACGGCTTCCAGAAGTTCTTCTGACTTTTATGTACTATTTCTGCCCGCGTTGACTTTGACTTTTCAGCTTTGACCAGGCTTTAAAAAAGCTTTTTCTCCTTGAATCTTGGCATTTTATCATAGAACTTCTTATCAACCAACCCTTGCTCCATTATCTCGCAAAAAGGGGCGCATTTCTACACATATTCGACTCCAATGCCTGGAATACATAAAAACACGATAACAATACTAACTCTTACTTATTAATCACATAATTGGTCAAAAAGAAATATTGTGAAGGGGTTAAAACTATAGTTTTGGGCTCTTATCAAACCACCCCTAAACAGCATTTTGCTTGTCCTCAAGCTAATATGAGAAATTAGAATAAGTGACCAAAAATGGAGTTCTAACTAATCTCGTTTCGCCGAGTGTGATTGCATTGACCATATGCAACAAGGCCTTAAACCACTAGGAATTCCCTAGTGGACGAGTTATAGCCTCGTGAGAGTTTTTCAGTGAAGGTACTCACAAACTTCATCTATACTACAACGACTAAGAAATAAAACTATTGCTTCCTTATTTATTGTCTCAATGATCTATACATCATATCTCACTAGCAATGAATACAGAATAATCAAGTTGAAACCTAAGCTAATATATGCATAATAATCAATTATCTGTCGAATAAACATATATACAAGGAGCAATGCTATGAAATGCACTAACAGGTCCGTTTCTGAAACTTTGGAATAACGTCCTTAAGTAGGTCCTCACATAAATGTCAAGACAAAAATACTCTGATTTTTCCGCTTAAGTTTCGCTACTTCAGTATGCAGTGGGCATACTTTACCTTACAATCTCAATGACACACAAGGAAGCCGAAGTCGATCAAACACATCTGCCATTTACTATCACATTCACCTATTCCTAATTGAGCTAGAGGTATTATTTAGGTGTTGCGGGGATTAGGTGATGGTTTTAGAATGAAGGAAATGGATATTCAAAAAGAACTAGTCTGAGATAATAGAGTCTTCATATTATGTAACTAGAGAAAACCTTGTTATTTACTTTTGCTTCTACACTTTGTTTCCATCCTTAGCCATTTTTTTTCTTTTTCTTTGGCTTTTGACTCCTTTGATTCTATTTTTGGAGTTCTATCTCTTTATTTTATTTTTTTATTTGGATGGAAACTTTCTTTTCTTATTTGAAGCAACTAACAAATTCTTGATTTCAAAGGTCTTTCCCTTTTCTATTCTTCATCTCTATTCTCAGACTCGTTCTAAAATGGGTAGGTTGAGTTTTTATTTTGTTTTGTTTTTGTAAAAGGGTAAATGATTTGCAGTTTATGAAAGGCTCAGAGGGGCGAGTAGCGGAAAATAATTCATAGGTTTGAAGTTTTGGCTATATCGATCCAAAAGGGGCATAAATTCTCGCTTTGGATATGGTATAGTGATCAAGCAAGTGGACGTTTGATTTATCTATCCGGATTTTACTTCTCCCTTGTGTCATTTCTCAAATGTTTCACTCATATAAGGCTTTAGGCTATATTCTCGCAGGATTTGTAGAATAACTCTAGCCTAGATTTTATAAACTTACTGCCAATACAACATAGATACTCATGCAATATGTTTATAGAAAGATGCAAAGATTATTACCTACATATTAACCTAAGTTTCTAAAAACTATTATAATGCAAAAGCTAACGTGAAACTTCTAGATTATTAAGAGTAGAGAGAAAGAAAACAATACCATTATTCCTAAGTGTATAACATAAACTTTTTATTTATATTTTTGATTTTTTTTTTTAAATTTTTGCTAGAAAACAAGTGCATATTGTACATATCTATATCCTAACAAATACCTTAATTACACGTGTTTCTATGCCACCCCTAAACAAGAAGCATGCTTTGTGCTCAAAGTATTGAAATAAAAAAGGTAGAAAAATACCATGGAAACACGTGAAATTTTGGAACATCTGAAAAACAAGGTTAAGACATACTAATATAGATAAAGAAAAACAGACGCAACTCTATATGAGTTATGCTCGTTATGGGGATAACAAGAATCAAATTGCTTGGGACATAAGCAGACACTAACTGAAACTAGAAACTTACCTTATCTCCAACATTTTAGGTATTGTCAACCTCTTCTTCTATAAAGAAATGAGGTTCCTTCACATCCTGCCATGCCATGATGATTTGCCAGGCTTCACGCCATTTATCATCTACTATAGCTAACCTGTCAAGCGCCACTTGGTCGGATGGGGTGTAAGGTGCAACCTGATGAGGTTGTATCGTCCACCTTTGGCAAGTCATTGCACGGAAAGATTGAATAAAACAATTGGTGGGTCTCACAATGTCAACCCCAACCCAATCCGTGAAGCGGGCACAAAAAATAGGGAAGAAACATAACATAATACGGCAAACTAAAACAGACATAAGAAGGTACTTATGCTTCATGCTATGGGCTTGTGCTAAACTAGACATTAGGGTATGGGGAATATCATAAAGTATACGTCCCCCAACTAAAGCAAGGAAAATATCACAAGTTTCGCCATTCGTAGAAGAATAACGCCATTCCCCTCTAATGTTTAGCATGATCCAAAACATAACAGTGCCCACGTTCATGGACGGGCTTCCAAGGGCGACGTTATATTCCCCCTGGTCCTTTATCCTAAAGATTCCTGCCCCATAATGCTCATGCAAATTCTCATAGTTATAAAGGTACATATTAACGACCAAATAAGCCTGTGAGTCTTGTATTTCAGCGGGCATAGCAAGTCCAAGAGCAAACGCTATCAAGAACCTGGTAATTTCTATTGGTTCATCCTCAATGGTGATGGAGAACATCTCCATCCAGTCTATCAAAGAACTTACAATTATCATAAAAATAAGATGTAAGTGCAGGAGAATAAAGTTCATCAGGTCTTACCATTAGTGGTTCCCAGCCTACGTGTATGATCACCTCGCGGAACCAAGCTCTGTAGGTCTCGCTTCCCAACAAGTCTTTGAAAGACTGCTCAGGTATGACCATAGGAGATGTCAACTACTCTCTAGAAGAGCTGCAAACAACCCCGTAACAACCCAAAAAAATCAGAATTTTTCGTGGCTACGAAGGCAGGGCGCGGGGTGTGCTCCAAAATAGCCTTGGTAGGGCGCGGGTCGCGCTCAGATGGAAATTGAGTTACAGGCGTTGCAGCGCAAGGCTAGACGCTAGGCGCGTTCAGAATTAGTCTTGTTAGGGCGCGGGTCGCGCTCCGTGTGTGAAGAACAAGGTGCAGTGAAAATCAAGAGGAAGAATTAGAGGTTTAAGGCGAGAGATGAAAGTGAGATGTGTGGGTTTTGAGTGTAGAATGAAATAAGTATATATAGGGTTTAGTTTCTAAAATGAATCGACAAGTTGCCAAAAAAATTAAAAATAAATAATAATAAGGCAATTGCCGGAAACAAAATATTTCTAAAACTTAAAATGGAAACAACCCATATTCATTATTCTAAAACAAACCTAATATCTTTTAGATTGAATTTAGAATAACAACTTCCTAACTCATTGAAATTTCATCTTACCACAATATCTAATCATAACCATGCCAATATCGGCAACTTTCCCAACAATCATCGAAATATTAATTCTAAAATGGTGGATCATATAACAACAATGCTAAAAGAAATAAAACCACCCCCAAACAATTCGGGAAGGTGGGATTAACGCAAAAAATCATCGCATGCGTTGAAAAGAACCAAATTAAATTAAAATCGAAATTCAAAAAACAATTAACTACCGAATTCAAATTTAACTGCTGAATTCAACAACTTAACATCCAAACTAATAAAAACAATAAAAAATAACATCAGAACAACAAATTTTTCTAAACAGCTAGCCACGAGATGTAGATGGGCCCTAAGACGAAGAATGGCCCGAGCTATCCGGCCTTCAGCGACGACGCTCGCGCCTCACAGATGCCTCCTCAGAAGAAGAACCCCCCTGGGGTGGCAAGCGTACGAGCATTTCTACTCGGAACTTGTGCTGTACCTCCATAAATGCTTTCATCGCTTCCCAACGTTCATCCTCGTGTTGGGCAAGAGTCTCATAATTCTGATGTATGGTAGTGTGCTGAGTCCGGAGATCTTCACAAATAGTACTAAGAGAATGCATGCCACGATGAAGCACTGACATGCGTTCAACATCAGAAGTACACTTCTCCAAGGCATCGACATCAAAACATCTCGTGTCCTCCTCCTCATCATCCGAACTAACAACCCTATCAGCCGGCAACCTCCAAGTCTTCTGGATATATTGCGTGTAAATACTTGCATTTGAATGCGAGTTTAGCATAATCCGATCAGATTTCGGAGCAGCTCTCAAATTTATCATGATCTTTGTTATCAAAACAAGGAGAGGTGCAATACTCTTCCCAACTCCTCTAATCATATTTATCAAAAACTCGAGGATACAGAATTCGTACTTCCTCTCTTGGAGTATCCATAGAACGTGAAGACAATTCAGACTGATGTCACTAATTTTCTCTTTTCCAATGACATTCCTACCAATCCACTGAGTTACAGCCAGCTGGTTGGTTCGCAGGGACGACTGGCGAACATAATGTGAACTCACATTATAGTTTCCCTCCAAAACTATCTCTCTCATCAAAGGCTCAATCCCACCAATTTGGGATTCTTGTAATGTGGCTACTAGATTGCGTCCTTCCTCTATGCCAAAAATACGAGCCAACAAATTTCTATCAACTTCTCTCCTTATTTTATTCACCTTCATAAAAAAATTATTACCATCCAACTCCCTTGTCTTATAGAACTTTTGAACCAAATCGTCATCATAAAAGTCATCTGTCGAATACCACAACTTCATCCAATCCCTACGAATTATCTCGTCACTATAAAATAGCGCAAAGTAGTCAGCAGTAAAAGCTTGTTCCGACAAAATTCTCCGTCTTTGAGCCATTGAAGGTTGTAGTCGGTTTGTGGGCTTGAATGCAATGTGGGGATGGAGGTTGAATCAAACTCACTTAAAATTTGGGAGGTGGCGTAGTGGTGGCGGTGGTGGTTTGAAATTGTTTGGATTTTTTAACTTTTTTTTTTTTTGTGGTTTAAACTGTTGGAAATGGTGGTGGAGATGATGTGGAGAAGTTTTGGAGTGGGGGAATCTTATTTTTCGTGGTGGTATTTAGGTTTTTTTTTTTTTGGTTAGGGTTTTGTGCATTAATGGAGTTGGATGCGAGAGAAGAAGAAGAACGTGATGCGTTCTTGGGTTGTATTGTTTACTTGGGCGCAAGCCCAAACAAATTTGGAAATACCCATTTTGTCCATATACACGCAGAATTTAAAATTGAAATTCCCGACTCGTTACCGGTTCGATTTTTTCGAATGAGATATGAAAACGATCAGGAGAAAATTTCCAAACCAATGATCCATAAAACACTCTATTCTAACCGTGGGTGACAAATAAAATGATGGAAAATGCCTCAAAGTGCGTGAATGATGTAAGTTATGCAAACAAATGAAATCTAAATTTATAGATAATGTCAACCCAAATGAAAACATGATTAAACGGTATACACAAAAGAAAAAATGGAAAGTTGAACAATCAAGGATGGAAAGACCAACACCCCACCCCCATACAAATTTGATAAACAGAGTTTAGAAAATTTGTTTTAAATGTGGGTATTTTAAAGTCAGATTTCCAAGACTTCCTAGATTACTATTTTTATGATTTTAATTTTTTTTTTCTTTTTATGAATAAGATTTAATATAAGAAAAACGAAAAGCAATAAAGACATAATTCACACCATAGAGGAACATGACTCAAAAACCGAGAAAACATGCAAGAGTGGAAAACGTGAATTATGTTAAACGTGGACTTAAGATCCGGTACTTATAACCACACACTCCATTGGGAGGGCCCGATTACCTGAATGGTGCACTAACCAATATATAGAAGTGAAAGGCTGTACACCAACAACAAAGGTCAGTCCTCATAGACAGGGTCATGTAAAAGGACTTCTTCCACATTAGGGGACATTAACTCGTAAAAATGTTTTAACCATTGACCATTGACTTGAAAGGTACTATTGTTCTTGGGATTTACCAAGGTGATTGCCCCGTAAGGGGTGACTTTAGTAACCAGAAAAGGATCGGACCAACGGGTTTTTAATTTCCCTAGAAAAATATGTAGACGGGAGTTGTAAAGCAAGACCTTTTGACCTACCACAAACTCTTTGCGCAAGATTTGCTTATCATGAACATGTTTCATGTTAGCTTTATAATCCTTCACGAGATCATAAGAATTGCTATGGATTTCTTCAAGCTCATTCAATTGCAACTTGCGCTTGACATCCGCCTCATCAAAATTGAAGTTAAGGCTTTTTATAGGCCACATAGCACGGTGCTCCAATTCAACGGCCAAATGAAAAGGTTTCCCAAATACAAGTCTAAAGGGAGACATACCTATAAGAGTTTTGAAAGCAGTCCTATACGCCCATAAGGTATCAGTTAGATGCTTCGACTAATCTTTCTTATCAGGATTTATACTTGTTTCTAAGATCTTTTTGATTTTCCTATTAGAAACTTCTACTTGTTCGCTAGTTTGTAGATGATAAGGAGTTGCTACCTTATGTGTAACTCCATACTTCTTTACTAGAGACGCAACAACTCTATTGTAAAAATGTGTTCCACCATCACTAATGATGGCTTTAGGAATGCCAAATCGACAGAAAATGTATTCCTTAACAAAAAACACAACTGTCTTATGGTCATTACTACGACAAGCCATGGCCTCTATCCATTTAGGCACGTAGTCCACGACAACTAGAATATATATAAAACCATGGGAAACAGGAAAAGGACCCATGAAATCAATGCCCCATACGTCAAAAATTTCTACCACCAAGATTGGATTTAATGGTTGTTTACATTGAAGATTCGCCCAAGTTGTTGGCAATGAACACACGTCTTGCAAAGCACTTGGGCATCTTTAAAAATGGTAGGCCAATAAAACCCACATTGAAGAATTTTAGCAGCTGTTTTCATACCACTAAAATGGCCACCACACTCTTTGTCATGGCAGAACGATAGAACCTCCACTACACCAGAATTGCTGAAAAACGACACTAGTTTAGGACTGTCATGATAGTCCTTAATTTAGGACGGCAAAAACCGGCGTATATGGCATAAGGTCGTCGTATACTGACCTAACCTAAAATAGGGGACGGATTTTGGTGTAGTAAATACGGGACGGTAAACGTAGTTCTGGAACTCGTCGCTTAGGTGATGGGCTAGCTTTTCATTCTTGTTCTCACTGCCTTTTCATTATTGCGCTCATTTTTTTCCATTCTCGCGCTCATTATTTTCACTAACACAGCCCCAGAGACACTAGTGGAAAGTGAGAGAAACACTAAAAAAAAGGTGACTTCTAACAAACTGTTCAGAGCTTTTGCAAGGAACATAAGGAGCACAAAGCAAGAGCTTGTGAGCTTCAGTGAAATTGTAAGCGCTCTCTCTCTCTCTTCAAAACATAAAATTTAATTAGTTAATGATTTTAAAGCTTCGAGTTTGAATATTTTTGTCTGATTTTTGTTTGTTAAATTGATGTATTGTTCACTAAATTGAAATGGGTATTTGAAACTTGGATCAAATCAAAGTTCCTTCTCCAAATTGAGGTAAAGTTCTTTCCTTTTTTCATTCTTTTTCATTTATTATTGTTTTATTACTATGGATTCAATGGGGTTCGCTGAATCTATCATGGGTATTTGTTATTTCGATTTTTCTTTGATGGGTATGAAATATTCATCTACTTTTTGGTATTTGGGTTATGTTAATTTGATTGATATTGAATTATTTGGTGCTGGCTGTTTTAGGGTTGCTAGATCTTAGTTGTTACTGGTGACATATGTTATTATTAATTAATCTTGTTCAGTTTTTAGTTGTAAACTAGTTTTGCTATAGAAATTATTTTCATTTATTAAAATTTGGTTTGGTTATTTGCTAAAAAGCTATCTTTGTGTGATTCTTGTGTTGTTAATGTTTTTGTATATGTTGAAACATACATGAAGTGTTCATTACATTCCATGGCTTAGAGAACAAGTTCGTATGAGTTATATATTCTTCTTTAGTAATTTATATAGCTCTCTCATATTTTCTATCATTTAGGTTCTACAAGAATTCTAACATTATACATTTTCATCCCACCAGTTATAAAAAGATGAGATGTCCACTTTGAAAAGGCTTGCAGAAGGCCCGTCTTTCAAAGCTATGTCATATAATCAGTATAGCGTAAATGGGTATACATTTTTCACAACAAAGTCTGAAATTTCTAAGACAACACAAAACAGTGGGGTTATTATGAATGCTATGTCAAGTTTTAGAGCAAGTGCAAAAGATAAGAACTATGTTGATGGGGACATGACCTATATGGTGTTGTAAACTTGATTCTTGAGTTGGATTATACTGAATTCAAGCAAACAGTTTTTTGTTGTGATTGGGTATAAACAAGAGATAGAATAAATGGATGTTTGAAAGGGCAACATCATTTTTGTTATTGTCCATTTGTTTGTTTGTACTTCATGTGTCGCATTCCTTGTTTGAATGCAGCTCCTCTTTGTATGTACTAGTTTGTACTTGTTTTTTTTGTGTGGACTTGTTTTTCTGGGTGCAACTTCATGTTTGTATGGAATGGTTGAAGGTTTAATAGATGAAAGTGTATATGTTATGAGTATTTTTAAGCATATTTTTATCATCAATTTTTTTCCCCTTTCAAGTTAGTCATTGATGTTTTGCGTAAGATTTCAGCATAATGTACGTATGTCATCCAAATCTCAACATTCAGAGGGTGGGGATCGATCTGGACAAAGTGAGCATGGTGATGATGGTAATTAATGTATTGTTTACTCAATGGAAATTATATGATATGTGTATTTTTTTTTCTAAGGTATTTTTTTCTTTGTTATAGTAATTGTTGAAAAGAAGTGTGTTCTATTTGATGAAGATGGAAGACCTATTGGAGGCAAATCTGTAGAATTCTCTAGTTCCCTTAGTGAAATCAGTTGTGCCCATGCTTCAATTGTATTCCAGACGTGGAAAGCATTACCCGATGAAAAGAAAAACCTCATATTGTGTATATAACATAGATTTTTTCTTCTAATATTTCAGAAAGAAAAGAATCCTAACACTCCAGCCTGCTACTAGAACAGTCTTGTATGTGGCTTTACATACCAATGACAACGGCACTTGCCCCATTGAAAAGCATTGCGTTGAAGTGGTAAGAATCTTAATAAGTGGTAAAAATTTTAAGTTAATAAAAAGTTGTTTTCTTTTTATAGGAAAGCATAAAGGAAATTGCTGCAATGACCCCTCTAGCACTTTGTTAGATTTGGATCCTGACCCTATTGCACATATCTATGGTCGTGATTCTAAGTGTCGTGTGCGTGGTATGGGTAACGGGATTACTAAAAGGGGACTTGATGCTCAGCCCCTGCAAAGTATCAACTCAAAAAGCAGAAGGAAATAGAATCAGCTCTTGTGGGAGAGGTTGAAAACCTGAAGTTGTTATACCAAAAGATGCAAGAAGATGTCAACATCTGGGCAAGGGTCAAATGCTCATTTCTCACCTGCTCCTGGTTCTTCTCATGTATGTTTTCACTTTTTATGCATGTGGTTATTGCGTACTTGACTCAAACTTTCAATGTTTTAACTTTGCCACTACATTTTAAATATATGTCTAGGTTAGACTTGATGTAAATGTATTCTAACTAAATCCTTATACATGTTTTACATACAATATTAAAAAAATATTAGGAAAATTACTATTATTACTCTATTAGGAAAACCTATAATTAAATAGGGATGTGCAATCCTTTTCCCGAGTTAAATAGTTGACTGCAGAATTGTTTGTGTTCCGTGAGGATCACAAAGAAAAGAGAAAGGGACAAGGGGATGACTTAATGGTTTCCATATGGTCCTAGAAATTTATATATTATTGAAATAAAGGCTACAAGTTTTATCTTCAAAAGTTTACTGCAGAAGTCTCTGGCTATCATGGGCAAGAAAGCTAAGCCACCGAGAAGGTACTTTTAATTTGCTGATTTCCAAAAGTTGTTTGATACCGATGCTTTTGTATTAAGTTGAATGCATTCCCCTGTTTTGTATATCGGTTCGTAGAACACGAATTTGAAGGCCTACTGGTTGAAAGTTTTAATCTAGATCTCGTATCCTATGAAAATTACTAACCTAGGGAAGTCACTCCTATCACTTGAGCATTGTGGTCTCGAAAAATTATTCCAGCACCTCCAAGTCCCGGGTTTCCAATAGATGATCCATCAGTATTAGCTTTCACATAACCATGGTCTGGCGGTATCCAGCTGACTTCTTTGATGTTGTTTGAGGGTCGTGCTCTACCTTTGATATTTAGTGAGTGGAGTATACTCAAGTCATCAACTGTGTTGAACATGAACCCATTTGCAATCTTCCCTACAACTTTTAGTTCTTTAATGACTTGCTTCTTGATGTTGTTTTTGTTCATCACCTTGTCATTAAATTAGCATCAATTTCTTGACTTCCATATTTGGGACATTAGGCTTATTGCTACTGACTTCCATAGCTGCTACCGAATGGAGTTGAGAAGTTTAAGGGCATTGATTATACCATGCAGAGAGAAAACTGGTTGAACTTTCAAGAAGTCGAATAGTCACTGCCACAGTTCTGTAGCACAATTACATTCCCAGAGCATGTAGCGAGAAACAATGTGTATACCTTTAGTTCGTACCTTGTCATCTGCTGGGGCAGTGTTTTGAATTAGTTTCCAGACTATACTTGCTGTTTTGGAGTATGTATTCCATACCCATTTATACCATCAAACAGGTTATAGGTTCATGATGGGAATTCTTCTTGCTGTTGATTTTGTTTCTTTGGTTATTGTGTGCATTTTATAATTGTTAGCTACTAAAATGTAATGGATGATGAAACACTCCAAGTCTTGTTTCTTATCTTTGGATGATGGAGGTTAGACTATGAGAACTAGGGAATTTTCTTTGATAACAAGGTAACACTCCAAGTCATGTTTCTTATCTTTGTATTATGAAATTTCTTTATTGTATTAACCTCTCATATTGATTAAAGTGATTGAAAAATTCTTATAAAGGACACCATCCCATGGATCTAATCTATAATTAGCTTGGTATGTTAAACTATTACAAGGTCAAATCCATACCACTATAATTATATGCATGTCCTGATTTTGTCATTTCCAATACCTTTTATTTGTTTTCTAGTGTAACCTTCAATTTTTGGGGAATGCACATGGTGTTTGTGAATTGTGATTAGTATCCTTAAGGTTTGTTGCTTAGTAGAACTTTATTTCCAAATCAAGCTTTTCTTCGATATATTACATTTTTATTACTTACTTGGTCTTTGTTGCTCATTCACAACCAATCTCAGCTAACTCTCTCTTTGCAGACTGCCAAGTTTGAACGGGTAAGTTTCTATGAACACTACACCAGAATTGCTTAATAACGACACCCTATTGTGGATTGAATCCCAGGTAAGGATCTGATTTGTGGATTGAATCCATTTGTGTGACACTAGTACACATTCTTGGTTTTTTTACATTCTTATTTGCCTATGCTTGGGCTGCTCGTTCAATCTCTAGAAGACTCTCAAGGTTGCTTGTTCTACTTTCTATGTACACAGTGCTTGACTTAAATTTAATTAAGATTATTAGATTATGCATGTTCACTTGGTTTCTATGGTTGATTGATAATATTGATTTCTCAGTGTACATAATTAGTGCTTTGGATTAATTGTGCCATATGTGTACTAGCTCTACTTGTTTCTTGTTTATCATTTTTAAAGTTTATATGTAATAGTGTTGTCCAACCTTAATAATATGGTGGCATTTCATCTCTCCTTAATAATATAGTGACAAAATGGTGAGACTTTTACTAGATACAATTTATTTGATAATGGTTTTGATGTTGTTGTTGAATGTACACATTCTTATTCGTTATATAGGTACGTACGTATAAAGGAAATTGCAGTCAATACTCCCTCAAGAACTATGTTGGATATGCATCATGATCCTGTTGCACAAATAATGGGGCGTGATACCAAGGATCTAATTATGCTTTAAGACTAATCTGGTGGGTTCCAGCCTTGCAGGACCAAGAATGAGACTGAAACTAGTTGCTTCCTAAAGTTTAGAATGACTTGAGGATTATAGTTTGGATGGTAAGTAGCCTACCCAACATACCCTAGAACCTACGATCTGGTACACAGATGGACTCCTGTCGCTTGAAACCAACCAAGCAAAGAGGTGTACGCGGCTGAATTATTCACAGAGATAGATAGGCTTCTACGGCCTGAGGTATATTTCTTTCTTTCACTTTTTATTTTTGTTGTGGCTTATTTGCATTGAGCTTTTTAGTCAATGCAGCCTACATATTGCTCTTGATTTTGGTGAATTTTCACCAAAATCTCAAATAGTAACAGTTTAAACAATAGAGATATCTAATCCAGTGGAAATGCTTCTCTAGTTTTAAAAGCTGAAACAATGTGATTTGTGAAGGGCTGGGTGATACTACAGCTCCCCTTATTGAAACAATAAGAATGAAACTAGTTGTTTTAGTCGATTTGCATCTCTTAAAGGTTATTTTATCTCATTTTCAGTTAATTATCGTTGTCTAAATTAGAATATCGTTTAAAGTTCTAAACTTTTACTGTTCTATCATCATTTTTGGGTTTATATGATCTACTGATTAATGGTGGTAAACGTCCATTGTTTGACTGCACTTCATTGTTGGTGCAAGCTTGATTTGTTAAAAGAAGTAGTTTTGCTAGAAGCTAGATCTACTCTGACAATAGGAACTATAATCCTAACTCGGTTATCACCTTTCCGTTATGTTGTGTACATTGGAGAAAAAAGAAAAAGAAAAAAGAGCTTGAATTTTGTAGTTATTTAGAGCCACAAGTCATTTAAATATGCTTAGTTATGCTATGTTTACATCTATGACCTTTTGTTATAGAACTTTGAACTTTTTTTTTTGGCTTGGTTGAGATCTACATTTGTTTGATGGGCCATTATTAGCATCAATATATTTTTGATATTTGCATATGATCTGATTAGCTTGGCAGTGTCATAGTCTCTCTTGTCTCTCTTATTGCCACACACTCAACAGATATTTACTGTAGAATGATGCAAAAATCTTTCCTTTAAGCATGTGTTCTTGATGGTTTATTTGTTTGTTAAAGATGTTTAAGGCACTACCAAGCAAGGCATGGATGAAGGCGCCGACGTTGTCTACTAAATTTATCGTTCAATAAATACACACAAGTGAGTTTGTACAAGGCTAAAGTCTAGCTAACTGTTTTCGTAATTTAAATTTTTGGACTCATGAAGTTATCTAAATGTTTAGGTCCTAACAAACTAGTTCAATACAATAGTATTTGACAACCTATTGGTCCTAGTTCAACGCAGTTTGTCGCTAGGCTGCTAATCTCGGAAAGCCATTGGATTTAGGATAGTGTTCAACACGACCTCACTGACTGCTAAATATTTGGTTGTGTGGTTCATAACTCCTCTTTGTAGTTTAGTTAGACATATATCACTTATCTTTTACGGTTTAGGAATAAAGTGAGTCTCTGCTTTCAGCTTTCTAGAAGTCTGCTAAGATAAGAACAGAAGTGCACTACTATGTAGTAAGTCAGCTAAGCCAGGGTCTGATCGGACGGGTCTAAAGCTAAGCCGATCCCGGAATATAAAATCTTACTTTGTTTCCTTGGGCTTTTCAGATCAGAATTAGTTTGCATCCTGTTTTCGATAAGTCAGACTAGAGTTAAGTTCAAAACTCAACTATATGAGGTTTCACTTACTTCGGAAAGAACTCGTAAGAAGCCAACTTTCCGGGCAGAAGACAAAGCTGACTTTTCTAAGAAATTGCCTATCCAATACAAAGGAATCTATAGTATAAAAGAGGAGAAGAGCCAATAAAGTGCAAAGCTTAAGAGGTGATGTATAGCTTTCTGTCACCAGCAATTTAATGCAATGGTCGGTGAGCAAAACCCCAGAAGGGACGTGCTGATGTTCACTGCCACTAACAATAGGATTGACATGACCAGATCGAGTGATTGAGTAGGTTCACTTCTTGAACCTTGACAAAATATTTCTTAACTTTACTTTTAAAAATTAAATTTTATGTTTAGTTGGCGCATGAGTAGTATGCATATATCAATTTTAACTTTGAGATTACCGTATGCTATAATCCCTTTTCATCTTTTGTGGCAGTTTTTACTTGGAGATTACCATCCCCTTATCCAAGATACACAGGAAATGTTCTGGATCAGGTTAGCTTCCTGTCCATTATAGTTAGTGAACTCGATTGATTTTATCTTCTCTCTATTTGTACTTAGTACTACCCCAATGCTTGATCTGTGTTTTATGCTAAAGGTTATGCGTGAAAGATGCCAGAAATTGTAATTTTTTTTTGACCTCCTCTAGTATTAATTTGACTAACAATAAACCAATTAACAGAAAATACAACAAAGAAGGAAATGAAGTTGTCCTTACAAGCTTGTTAATATATATTGAGACATTCAGTATGATACTGCTCCACTTGCCTCACCTCTCAATGCCGTACTTGATCACATTATAATGTTATATTGTTGATCCATTATTGAAGCGTGTCCTTACATCTATTGGAAAATGCCTGACATGTGTCTGAAATACAGTACAGCGTTATGTAATAAAATGTCATAATAGAAGTATTATTCTGTCAGGTACTGATAGAAGATATAGAAAATACTTTCTGCATGTATTGCTCACCACTTAAGCATTTTAAAACGTAATTTTTTCTGTATATCCACTCTTCTCATAGTCTTTTTTTATTGTTAGTCAACCAGTCCTCTTATGTTGGTTTCTTGAATGGTTTGCAGATTGATAAGAGTAGAGGCGATAAGGGAGGATTTTCGTCTCTGCAGTCTATGGGTTCAAGTAGAATAGCTTCAGCGATATGAATATATCCAGTAGTGGAGGTTGTTTTCCATTATGTTCTTATTATGGCTTGTGTACTTTAAAAGCCTAGTTATTTATTGGCAATCAACCACTCGAAAACATTGTAAATTTTGGAAAACCAATGTATAATATATCAATTTTTGAAATGTGTTGTTTTAGTATGTTGTTTGTGTAATTGATTTTATGATCTGAGAATGAGAATTAGGTAGTATTTAGTATCGATGTCAGGGAAAAGTAGGTTCTACCAAAAAAAATTAATTATTAAAAAAACAAAAATTTAAACAAATACGACGGGGCATAGTGTCGTTAAATGACTTCCCAACAACAATATATCATAGAAATGTGTCCTAAATTTAGGATGCAAATTTATGACGAGTGGGTATGTTCTAGATTTGAAAACATGTAGTTCCCTAGAAAGGAAATTTGCGACGGTTTTGAATGTCCTATTATTAACGACAGCAATAAATGTCTCAAACCCGTTGCATTTCTAATTCAAGTTACCCCGCGGTTTCCCGTCGCTAATATTAACGACAGAGCTATTCCTGACAAACTCTGGGACACCATTTCCCGTCGTAAATCTTAATTTAAGACGGCAATTACCGTCGTTTTTGGCCTTTTCTGATGTAGTGCTCATTATATTCCCACTGGGAAATACAACGACGAATAATCTGATCCACACAATACTTAAAAAGGTATGGCTCATCCCAGTAGTATAGCTTAACTCTGGCCAAGAACTTCTTACGTTCATTTCTTGACCAATCACCAGGAAGAATATCAGACGCTAAATAACTCACAATGTTAGCATACCACGGTGCAGAAAAAATAGAATACAGATGCTCATTAGGAAAAGAATCTGGTATGGACTCAGAATCACTATCATCGTCATTTGTTAGTCTAGATAAGTGGTCGGCAACTACACTTTCGACCCCTCTTTTGTCCTTTATTTCTAATGTGAACTCTTGCAGGAGAAGAATCCATCAGATTAATCTCTACTTTGCATCCTTCTTCGCGAGAAGGTACCTAAAGGATGCATAGTCCGTGTAAACTAAAGTCTTAGAACCAACCAAATAAGGACGAAACTTATCTAAAGCATAAATGACAGCTAAGAATTCTTTTTCTGTAGTTGTATAATTCCTTTGAGCATCGTTTAAAGTTTTACTAGCATAATAAATAACAGTGGACTTATTATCTAGTTTCTGACCTAACACAGCACCAACGACATAATCATTAGCATCACACATGAGTTCGAAAGGTTTAGACCAATCGGGAGGCTGTAAAATGGGTGCAGATGTTAAGGCGGTTTTTAAAGTTTCAAAAGCCAGTTTACAGTTAAAATCAAAGATGTCATCCTTTAAAAGCAAATTAGTCAAAGGCCTAGCTATTTTTGAAAAATCTTTGATAAAACGCCTATAAAAACATACATGGCCTAGAAAGGGTCTAATATCATGGACAGTCCGTGGTATGGGTAGAGATGCTATCTTATCTAGTTTGGCCTTATCTACTTCGATGCCATCACTAAACACAATGTGACCTAGGACAATTCCCTTTTTCACCATGAAATGACATTTTTCCCAATTTAAAACCAGACTCTTCTCTTCACACCGTGTCAAAACCTTAGACAGGTTACACAGGCAGTCAGTGAAAGAATCTCCATAGAGAGAAAAATCATCCATGAAAACTTCCATGAAGCGCTCTACCATGTCAATAAATATATGAAGCATACACCGCTGGAAGGTACCAAGAGTATTACAAAGGCCAAAAGGCATTCATTTATAGGCATACGTTCCAAAAGGACATGTGAAGGTAGTCTTTTCTTGGTCATCGATATCAATAATAATTTGAAAATAGCCAGAGTAGCCATCTAAAAAACAATAAAAAGCATGACCAGCTAGACATTTGAGCATCTGATCTATAAATGGTAAAGGAAAATGGTCCTTTCGTGTCATAGCATTTAAACGTCTGTAATCAATACAGATCCTCCATTTCATGGGACCATGCATGGAAAGATATTCACCCTTGGCATTACGTACCATGGTAATCCCTGATTTCTTAGGAACTACATGAATGGGACTTACCCATTCGCTATCATAGATTGGGTATATGATACCCGCATCGAGTAACCATAAGACTTCTTCCCTTATCACCTCTTTCATGGCAGGGTTCAAGCAATGCTGAGGTTCGCGAGAAGTCTTTGCGTTATCCTCCAAATGGATACGATGAGTGCAAACATTAGGGTCAATACCCTTAATGTCGTTTAGGGACCAACAAATCGCAGAACGATGTTCCCTAATCACCCTAATCAAACGTGTCTCATCCTCCTTAGATAATAGAGAAGATATAATTACTGGATGACTACCATCCGGATCAAGTTGAATATACTTCAACTTAAGAGGAAGAGGTTTAAGCACCGGTGTGGTGGGAATGTCGATAAAGGCTTCTGGTGGTTCCTCATCTTGAGTAATGAAAACTTGTTTAGGTAGCAGGTCTTCAAACTCAGTAGATGGAGCAACAGAAGGGTTTAAGGTAGGTGTAGACTTGAAGATGGTGTTGACTTCCTCTAAGTAGGAGTCATCAGCGAAATCTGAACTTCCAAAAGAATGGAATTTATGCATCTGGTTTTCTGGAAATGTGTTATTAAGATAGTCTTGAGCTAAGCTCTTGATCATGATAAGGATCTACAAACTAATCTAGTAAATGTTTCATTATTTTTAAAACATTTACCTCAATAGAAAGATGGCCAAAAGACAAGGACATCGAACCATCGGGCAATTTATAAGCGCGTTGGCAGTCGCCAAGAAGGGACGCCCTAAGATGATCGGAATGGAGTCGTTAACGACTTCTGTATTGAGGATAACAAAATCAGCAGGATAGTAGAAATCTTAAACCTTAACAAACGTTTTCAACCACCCTTAGGATACTTAATAACCGATCCGCTAATTGCAATGTCATTTTAGTAGGTTGCATCTCTTGTAGACCTATTTGTCTGTATAGATAATACAGGAGTAAGTTAACACTTGCCCCCAAGTCTAAAAAGCGGTCGTCGTGTGGGAATCTCCTAAGGTTCATTGTACAGTAGGACGACCAGGGTCCTTGTACTTAACGATTCCATTATGTTTTGATAAAGTTGGAAATTGTTCAGTTAAAAAGGCGACTTTAGGAATATTTGTCTTACGCCTAGTAGTGCACAACACTTAAAGAAACTTAGCATGGTGAGGTAACTTTTTAATTGCTTCGAGAAAAGGTAGGTTTATCGTTATATTTTTAAAAACCTCCCTAATCTCATCAAAATTTGTATCCTTGTTCAACATAGCTAATCTCTGGGGAAACGGTGGTTTCTCTCTATATTTAGCATATGGATCAACATGATGTCTAACCTTGGCTTTCTGTTTCTTAGGTTGTGGTTTAACTGGTACCTCTACTGGGGTGGGATCTTCAGTTATTACTTCGGTATCTAGTACAATATATGGTGTAGGGAGTACTGGTGGGGTAACTATAAGCATAGTTACGGTGTTATCAACCACCCTGCCAGAATGGAGAGTGGTGATGGCATTTAGCTCACCTACATTTATATTGTCTTTACTAATATTACCGTTTACCTCAAAGGCTGTGTTTGTTGTTTTAGGATTAGGTATCGCTTGACCTGGAAACACACCTTTTTGTTGTACTTTCTCTTGTGCTAACTACTGTAAGAAAAGTTGGATGGCTTATAAAATTTGTTGTTGGGTTTGAATAAAGGCGTCGAAACGATCCGGTTGTGGAGGAGTGTTTGCTATAGGTTGTGTGACAGGAACTATATCACGTTGATTATTAACAGGTGGGTTGTGATAGTTATGATTAACCGGAACGAGACCTGTATTAGCATTATAATTATTATTGTTATAATTATTATAATTACCCTGACCTTGTCCTTGACCTTGTCCTTGTTGTGGTAGAGCTTGGTTGTAATTGTTTGATGGCCTAACATTTTGATTATTATACCCTGGAGGTGTAACTTGTTGATTATTTCTCCAACTGAAGTTAGGATGTTGTCTCCAAGGGGCGTTAGGAATAGGATAGCTATTAATTGAGCAAACATTATCTTTTTGTGATGTTTGTTGTTCATAAGCGAGAGGACAATAGGAGTCGGGATGCTCAGGACTCAAACAGAAATTACATGGATTAAAGTTGACATTCATGACGGGGATAGACTTTGGTTGAACAGAAAAAACTTCTACCTTTTTAGCTAGAGATTCGATTAAAGTTTTAAGCTCATGATCGGATTTAATCTCAAACATACCGGCGGCCTTTACTGTTGAAGAAGAACTAGCGGAGCAGGGGATATCGTCACTACCCCTAGTTATTATTACATTTTATTTGATCTTCTAAAAATTTATAAGCCTTTGAGGCTCCTTTACTGAGGAAACTACCCCCATTCATTATGTCGAGGACCTCTTTATGGTGGTGTAACAGTCCCTTGAAAAAGGCACGAACTAACGTGTCTTTCGCAAGGTTATGATGTGGACACTCTATAAGAAGGTTAGTGAAATGATTCCAAGCCTCTGAAAAGGATTCATGAGGATTCTGTTGAAAAAAATGAATCTTGGAAAGCATTTCATCTGTCTTCAGTGGTGGGTAAAAATGTTCCATAAATAGTTGAACAAGTTTGGCCCATGAGTCCACAGAATTAGGTGCTTGGCCAGTTAACCAAGACGCCGCCTTGTCGGCTAGGGTGAAAGGAAACACCCTCAGTTTAATTTGTTCAGCACCAACCGTAGGATGATGGAATGTGGTAAGGACTTGTTCAATCCTACGTATGTGCTGATAAGGTTTTTCATGGTCTAACCCATGAAAAACGGGTAACAAATTAAATATATTTGGGGGGATTCGGAAATCCCCCACTGGGTCTGCAAGAACGATGTAAGATTTTGGGCTATCGTTCTAGACTTTGTAAAAGTCAGAGAGAGGGGACTCTCTTTCTTCAGCCATTATATCAAGTGTGGTGTGTGGTATACTAGCTAGAGGTGTAGTGAGTGGTATACTAGAAAGGTGTGTTTGTTGACGTTGACGTTTGATTACGTTAGGTGTTTTTCTTCTACTTGACCTTAATCTCATGCAAGGCTAAGACCAATCTTAACTAAACACGACAACCGTCAAAACAATCCTGATATGCTAGTATAAACCTCTAACAGGAGATGCGAGGAGTGGAAGAAAAAAGTACCTGAATGCCTCCTTGCTTCGCTTATGAATAACGTCTTGTATATGCGAGCTCAGTGTATTTAACAAGTTAGAAAAACTGAATAACTTGAAGAAATGGAAGTTTGTACTAACCGGGAAAAATCGGGCTATTCAAGAAGAGGGCGCTGGTCGCGCTCTGAAATAGCCTAGGTAGGGCACGGGTCGCGCTCAAGTCCAACTCGAGTTCCAGGCGCTTCAATGCAGGGGGCGCTCGAAATTTGCCTTGATAGGGCGCAGGTCGCACTCAGGTCCCATCTCGAAGTTCAGCGCCCAAAGACTGGGCTCAAAGTTAGCCTTGGATGGGCACGGGGCTCTCGAGGCTTTTCCTGGGAAATTTTTTAAGTTTCTGAAGCAGACAATCATGGTTAGAATCAAACAAGGGTGGGTGGGTTTAATGGGACTTTAGGAAGACTAACAATACTAATCTAAACAATTCTAAACAAAACTAAGATGGCAGCGATGCCATTTGATAAAATGTAAAAATGATAGTTTTACCTACGAGACACAAACACAAGTAAAACTAAAGCTAATATGTGCTTGCTTATCAAAGTTTTCTACTCTCGATGCTATTGCAATATAGTTGGAATAGAAAGTTCGTTCCACTCCTAGTTCTTTAGAATTGAAATTAACTAAGATTATCAATCTATCAAAGTCAATGAGAGTACGGATGAATTATGTAATTATGCTACGATGGAAATTATACTAATCAAAATGCGATAATTCAAAATACGAAAATACTAAATTAACTATATGATAATGAATTAGAGGAATTTGATTCCACCTTAACTCAACTTAATTTACTAACGAAGCATTGTCGTAATCCGAATTGCAATGCTTCCGCATAACAATTGGGTGTTTCTAGTCCCTAATTGTTCATGGTAATCTCTACCAACTAACAACTAGTATGTGAAGCAATCAAACCCATTCTCATGGTGAAATACTTACTTTCTAGAATAGAATAAAACATTATGCACTATTCTACGCTAATCAAAATCAAGTTTCATCAAGGCTTCCTCAAACCTCTCTAATGGAGGTTTTAGCCTTGAATCATTATACTATCATTTCTTAAAGAAAAACAAATATAACAACTCATTATTGAATAAATGATTGAACTTTATAATCTAAATTAACAATAGTCTAAGATTCAAAATGGATTAAACCGAATTTAAAACTATTTAGAACTAAGATTATGAATACTAATTATCAAATTAAAACAACTAATTATGAATTTAAGACAACTAAATCTAAATAAGAATTGAATCAATAAACTAAATTGAAATGAAAAACTAATACTTTATTATAAAACTAAATCTGATTCTAAATAATAATCTATTTTGTTCTAAAACTAATTAATTGAATGTAAAAAGTAGATCTATGAAGTATAAAACTAGATCTAAACTATGTTCTTGGATAATGGCTAACTAAAAAAACTCCATGCTTAAGACCTAAGTCTTGTGTCTTCAAATGGAGAAGACAAGATCCACAATCTCGTGCATGAGCTGAGGAGCCATGTTTTAGGCCGAAAAAACGAGCCCAAAACCCAATTTCTTCAATCCACAGAGGCCTTTTCAGCTGGATTTGACTTGAACAGCCTTTTCGTCTACTTTTGCTCATCTGACTTGGTCAAGGCTTAGACCATTGGAAATCTCGTTCCGAGCCAGTTGTTTTGACATAGGGTAGGCCCAAGGTCTGAGTCCAAAGATACAGCTTCCAGAAGTTATGCTAACTTTTGTACGCTATTTTTGCCTGCGTTTACTTTGACTTTTCAGCTTTGACTGGGTTTTAAAAATGCTTTTTCTCCTTGAATCTTGGCATTTTATCATAGAACTTCTTATCAACCAACCCTAGCTCCATTATCTCACAAAAAGGGGCGTATTTCTGCACATATTCGACTCCAATGCCTGAAATACATAAAAACACGATAACAGTACTAACTCTTACTTATTAATCACATAATTGGTCAAAAAGCAATATTGTTAAGGGGTTAAAACTACAGTTTTGGGCTCTTATCAGATGTAATCATAGTGGTAATAGTAAAAAAAAAACACATAAATGCTTGAACAGTATAATGGTCAGAACCAAATAACTATGGTGCTCAAACCATATACCACTTTGGAAAATTTCAATGTCAACTTCATTTGATTCAATGTCAACTTCATTTGACATTAAATCACACACCATTCAATTGTGAAATTTTACCTAGACATGAAAAAGAGAAGGAGCCAAAAGAGAAATCAACTAACCTCTTACTTATAATTATTGAAGATCAAAGTACACTACGAGAAATGGACGCAATAATTCTCAAGTTGAACGGATTTTATTAAGAGGGAAAAGTTTAGTTCGCGTCATATGGAGGTTAGAGGGAGAGAAGATATGTTGTTACTTTCTTACCCTTAACTATTCCTTTTGCTTGTAGCATACTCCTATTAAACTACTAGATATAGCATACGCCTATTAAATTACTAGATGTAGCATAATACTATTAAACTGCTAGATATAACATACTACGATTAAATTATTATATGTAGCATATTACTATTAAACTACTAGATATAGCATATAATTAAGTATCCAACAACAAATGACATTATAGTCTACTTGCCATTAGATATATCATCCGACCTCATATATCATACTATTTTTGTTTTTTTTTATAAGTGAATTCGGTTTATTGAAATATGATCCGACCTCAAATATGATAATCTGGAGACAGTACAGAGGAAGTGAGAGAGAGCCTCACCTATAATAACACATTGTTACAAACAGCAATGCACCCTTAGTAATGGGCAGAAAACTAATTAGTCACCAGTAATAAGAAGTTCCCAGTGGAGAACCAAGTCTCTAAACCTATAATCCTTTCTCTCTGTTATGCTGTTAGGGTTTTTTGTTTTATTGTTGTTAGTGTTTTTTTTAGTAAAGGGATAAGGAAAGCTTCTTCGTTGTTGATTCCTTTATTACTAATGATGGTTTTTTTAGGAGGGTTTTAGGATAGAGAAACTTCTGAAATATTTTGAATTGCCACCGACATTATGCAATGGAAAGTTATTCATATTTGTTTCCGAGGGAATAATAACATGATCGATGATAACTCCTTCGGCTTCAATAAATGCATAGGAATCTTACACTAGAAGTAAAAACCGATCAAATTCAATGTTTAAAAACTGTTAGAAGGTTTGTTTGTCCCCTTGTTTGTGTGCTTTGTTTTTCTAGGCTCCCCTTGTTTCTATTTCTAGGTATTTTAATCTTTTTGGTTTTTTCTTGTTTTAGCTTTTTCATTGTATTACACTGACGAAGGTGAACAAATCCTCAAACCACAATTTCAAATCCTCAAACCACAATTTCAGTAATACAAACTAGAGGACTAAAAATGAGTCATTGAAAGCAGGTCACTTATTTCAAGCCTGATGAAGTACAGATGGACCATATGAGTCATTGAAAGCAAATCACTTATTTCAAGCAAGATGAAGTACAGATGGAGTACATAGGTAATCTAAGGTAAAGGTTAACAATGGAAAATGATAGCAACAAATCTACAGAAGAGCTTCCTCTTCTGGCCATTTGAGTTATCAATTCCAATGCGACAAATACGAAACGGCAAGTATCACATTTAACAGTAGCCCCACAGCCTGCACTCTCACATTCTAGGGTGTGTACCTATTTTTACAACAAAAAAAAATCATGTTAGTCTCAAACTTTAGAAACATGATATATAAGAAATTGGATATAAATGAGCTGAGTTCATAAGTAAAATTTCACAACCTCAACACAAGACATAAGCATAAACAAAACATTGATCTAATTCTATTTGGCGTCATTCTAAATGAACATGCAACATAAGCAATAAACAGGTTCACCAAGTACCTAAAGCCTCATGAGGAGATCTGAAATATGTTTCATCTCAAATCGGCATGTAGAGCTCTTAGATGCAATTGCTAATTGCTTCTGCAGAACATAAAAGAAAGGACAGAGTAAACTAAACTAATATGAAGAGAATTCATGGTCCAAAGAAGCAAGAACAAGATATGTTAACACAACTGTAGATCTTAAGAAAACATTTTAAGCCCCACCCCCCCCCAACAAGGGTCGGTGGCCATCAATTTCTAAGCAAACCCAAGAACCATGCATTTGTCTTTCGCAAAAATAAAACCTATTTTAAGACTTTCCAACCACTTATCTTTCAACAAATACATAGGTGGACTGCTTGCAATTTCAAGAACAATACACCACATATTGTGTCATTACGACGCATCACTTGAAAAAGCACTTCTTCATATCGGAAAATACTTTTGTTTTCGCCCTATAAAGATGACCAAAAGTAGCAAGCATACATTGATTTTCTACAAGAACTACTCATACCAGAAAACTAAAACTGAAAAAAAAAATAGCTTCAATTTCAACTGATTCACTCAATTTACGAACATGAAACCTTGGTGATGTACTGATGTCCCATCTAATGCCAAAAATCCGACAGGAAGACAGACCAAACTTGTAAATATGATTCACTACAAATACAAATACTGCCTATTATCTAAAAAAGATGGCACAAATATTCAGAGGGTTGGAATTTGGAAGATCAACTCTTAATTGGTGTGCAGAGAACAAACCAAATATCAGTAATGCAATTATTCTCCAGTAACATACACATCACTATGCCATAGATAATTATGCAGAAGAAGAAATAAAGGATGTATCTATGGAACAATGAATTGAACTGTGTAGCTTTCCCAACATTGGGCAGTTGAAATTTAAGGTCAGCAGCAATAAATGAAGTATCTTTTTCAAGTTCAAGTTCTTTAGGCACAAGTAATACTCCATAAACATCCCCCATCACACAATAGTTCTTCTTCTGCATTTCCAAACCAAATGCCATTAATAAATAAATAAAGAGGTAAATAAATAAAACCCAACACTTTGTTTTATATAATGAGGTATAAACAGAAAATGATGTTGAGGTCACATACAATGGTACCTATGAAAGAGAGACAGAGAGATACTAATTGGTAAGTGCTCTGTTATGAGGCTTACGACCACTATCAATTATCTTTTCTATCTCTCGTGGATACCAATTTAATACCTGCATAGTGCATCCCAGAAGTAAGTCAATTTTCATCGATGATATATGAGAAAAAATTGTGTGCATAGCTTACCTGGCCATTAACAAATTTGTTAAGCATCAATTTTTCCAGTTGTTTACCGTGCACTTGAATTGTGTCTCCATCCCAAGCAACCGTGTTGCAATGAAACATATACATCACGTACACCAGTTAATACAATAACATATACATCTCGGTGATGGAAAATTCAATTGTCATTGCAAATACATACGACTACTCATTCTTTATAGTCAAATGAACAGTAGGCATCATAAAAGGTTTTCAGATTGACTTACATTTTACATACTTTACATGTGCATACTTGAAAAACCTCCCAACCACTAGCTACTTTCGGGAATCAAGACATTGAAATGTTGTTGAAGATTCTACTGAAAGTAGCTTTTCACCAAGCTTTGCTGTAGTCGAACAATCGTCAACACATATTACCATAACCACTTTATGTTTGCCCTCTCTCTCATTCTTCTTGTTCACTTTTTGTGTAAGCCGGCTTTCTCGTCCTTTTCCCACATTATTTTTGTCACACTTAACCTTTGTGTATGTGATGTAGTACTATGACATTGTTTATCCATGTCTATGGAACAACTCTTAACCTAAAATATAAGGAAATATTTGAGAAGCTGGACATGATAGAGTTAGCTACCCCAGGAGGCTGTCAAGTTATAATGATCTATCTTATCAAATTGAAAATGGATAGCCAACTCTATCATAACCTTCTTTTCTTATATGAGGTTCCTATATTTCCATACCTATTAGGCCGTGCTTTGAATGTGAATTCAAATAATAGGGAAATGGCATAGTGAAACCCTCATACCTTTAGGTTAATTGTTCAGTAATATAAAAGTTAGAGATAAATATTGTCATAGTATTACATCACATAAACGAGTAGAGGTTAACGCCACACCACTAGTAGTACCCAAATCCTCCATGTCATAGGCTCCATCCAGTAGATGATGATTATTGTAACGACTTTCTATTTTCCCTCTCTCTCATTCTTCTTGTTCACTTTTTGTGTAGGCCGTCTTTCTCGTCCTTTTCCCACATTATTTTTGTCACACTTAACCTTTGTGTATCTGATGTAGTACTATGACTTTGTTTATCCATGTCTATGGAACGATTCTTAACCTAAAATATAAGGAAATATCTGAGAAGCTGGACATGATAGAGTTAGCTTAGGAGGTTGGCAAGTTATAATGATCTATCCTCTCAAATTGAAAGTTTTTTTCAATTTGAGAAGATAGATCATTATAACTTGACAGCCACCGGGATAGCCAACTCTATCATAACCTTCTTTTCTTATATGAGGTTCCTATATTTCCATACCTATTAGGGCGTGCTTTGCATGTGAATTCAAATAATAGGGAAATGACATAGTGAAACCCTCATACCTTTAGGTTAATTGTTCAGTAATAGAAAAGTTAGAGATAAAAATTGTCATAATATTTACATCACATAAACGAGTAGAGGTTAATGACACACCACTAGCAGTACCCAAATCCCCCATGTCATAGGCTCCATCTAGTAGATGATGATTACCGTAATCACTATGTTTTCCTCTCTCATTCTTCTTGTTCACTTTTTGTGTAGGCCGGCTTTCTCGTCCTTTTCCCATATTATTTTTGTCACACTTAACCTTTGTGTATGTGATGTAGTACTATGACATTGTTTATCCATGTCTATGGAACAACTCTTAACCTAAAATATAAGGAAATATTTGAGAAGCTGGACATGATAGAGTTAGCTACCCCAGGAGGCTGTCAAGTTATAATGATCTATCTTCTCAAATTGGAAAAAACTTTCAATTTGAGAGGATAGATCATTATAACTTGACAGCCACCGGGATAGCCAACTCTATCATAACCTTCTTTTCTTATATAATCTCCTCCCAAATTATGTTGACCACTAAAAGCTCTGGGACTAAAACCCTCAGAATATGGGCTCTAGGTACGTGAAGAACACAAATCAAGTAAAATACACTTTTTTCCTTTTTTTAATCCATGAAAATTAATCTAAAAAAAATTACATTAATATTTAAGTAGTTAGCCAGTAGCTAATTAAACAAGACCAAGACCCCCACCTAAACCCCTAATACGGTCATCCCACCAGGGAAGATCATACCACCCCACGCGACCCCATCAAAATACAGAGACCCCCAAAGACTATCCAAGTGAACAACACCAGTACCCTATCATACCACCCGCCAACAGTTTTATCACCATGCAATCCAAGTTAAAGATATTAGGTATTAGCTTTGTACAATTAATATATTGAAGAACATGTAGAGTCAACTTAGCTAAAGGACTAAAGAAGCAACAACTTATTACCTGAAAAGCATGTGCTAGAAGTAGTTGGGCTATGTCTGCGCTGATCTTTTTGATAATGGCTTTGGTGCTTGTTTCACTTGAAAAGGACCTCAAGACATCAGTTAGTGTTGCATCCCTGTCGACTCGCTTGATCTTTGAGTGCGAATGGATGGCTACAAGGAAAATAAAGAGATTAAGTTCAAGATACTCAAACTCGATATCTTGATCCAGGAATTAAAAAATTTCCCATCAACTACCACTTTAAAATATCACGATTGCTCAAAGTAAGATGCAATACTTATGACATAACACAGTAATAAACTAAAACTGCTGGTATTCTTAAACACTTGTGCATTGAATGAACTTTTATTTCCCCATAATTATAGCAATAGCAATCAGCTTTTCGATTATTAGTTCTCTCAACACTCATCCCACATTAATAATTGAAATCTACAAGCAATGAGATGAGAATCCTAAAATGTATCCTCAAAGATGCCTAGGGTTCTTTCAAGCCACAAGTTTTGACTTCCGACATAATGCCTGCTGTGGATCCTCCACATTACCCTACTGGTTAAGGATAAACCCGGGCTCTTCAACTTGATCATTGTTTTGCATCCATGAGGACTTACTATCAATTTCTCATTAATTAGATTAGTTTGCAGTTCTTACAATATTTTGTACTTCAAAAACTACAAGCTAATACATTGTAACTAAGGTTGTGAAAACAAAATATAAGGGGCTTTCTCATGGTGATGACTGATGACCCTGGGCCACATTCAATCCTGAAAGGGTGTGTTACTATATACCATTAGCCAACCCATGACCATTTTAACAGTCATTTCTCAGGCAGTCAGGTGTCACAGTGGAAAAATTTATTAACAGAAAAGCTATTACAATTGGCTCACCTTTTTTAAGTACTTCGAGAAAAATTGTAAGATTACTTCCAGTTTCCACTTTAGATTAGAAAAAACTTGCAAAATCACGATTCAAAATTTAATTGAGAAGAGTTCCAATTGGACTGAGAAACCAAGAGTCAAAATAACAAGTTACAAAATTCATATTCAAAACATTATAATGATAACCATTTAATTCAAACATTCCCATATGATATTGTTCTATCCTCCTCTTGATGTAAAACTCACAAACATTGTCATGGCACTAGCACACTATGAATCAATAAAAGTTGGGGATGCAACTTAAGCAGGACAAACAACACCAGCAACAAGAAAGGTGATAGTATCGAAACTTCATTTATATCTCCACTCATAATAGAAAATACTACCTTTAACCAAATAACCAATACTCATGTCCAAGCTTAAAAAATCAATCATTCATTAACAAATTCTTTCCACAGTTCAGCTCATCAAATCATACCAAAACAAGGAAGTAATCATGACTACATACATAGAAAAATGAAATAATATTAATATTTAAAGATATATCACTTTGGGAAGTTCAATGAAAGAAGGAGGTGATGCTGTTACAGTTGATCTATTCATAGTAGAGAAAACCATGTCTTCTTCTTCTTCTCTCAGATCTATAAACCCTACTACAAGAGAGCAAAAGAAGACTGAAATAAGAAAGCAGGCAGAGGAAAAAAATATTTTTGTTTGGCAATTAAAGAGTTTTTGGGGACAGTTCGCACTGAGAGAGAGAGCGAGTTTTGGGAAGATGGTGCATTTACGTTTTTACCCTCACTGTTGCTCTTGGCTAAAACTTAACAAAACTTAAACACCCGGTCACAAATTTAAAAATGAGTGGTTCACAGCCCTGCGCATAGATGCACCCTACGTGATGTTCACCTTCTGAGTATGTTAGAGATTTGATTCTCTAATTTGTCAAAGTGTGAATACAAAGATTTTTTCCTTACTCACAATATTCGTGTGTATAGTTTTGAGTAGGGATTTCGAACCAACCTAAGTCTAAGACAACTTACAACTTGGTTTTGCTCCTTAGGAAACTAGTGAGTAAGTTTTAAGCTATGGTTGAATTGATACTAACTACTTGGTTTTTTTTAATGCAAAAATGAAAACTTTAAGTTACGTAAACATGCAACTAAAACAAAGATAAAAATCGACTTCTAGATAAGTGTGGAGAGTTAGTTCTCCTCATGTGAAGATAACCTCTATTGCATAATTATAGGTTCTTGCATCTTAATCTTCCTAGAACTCATAGACAAGTCCTAATAAAGATTAATTTGATCCCTAACACTATGACTCATCTCTAAGATCATATTGCTAGCATGTAGAACCAAAGCAATGACTTATCTCTAAAATCATCACCTTGATTCCTAACTAGACTTTACACCAACTACCATTTTGGGATAGGATGTAGGTCTAGTTGTTCTTCCTAAACAACTTACTAAAATCACATCACAAAAGTTATCCCTCATATGAGCATGATTAACCCCCCACAAAGAGAAGGTTTTAGCTCATAATCCTTGGGATAAAAATGAAAAGATGCAAAATAGATATGTATATGAGAAAAGAAAGAAGAAGAAGAATAATAGAAGAACTTACTTGCATTAAGAAGTTTAGATTTTATTTAGAACAAGAACACAAAGGTTTCTACCATTAAAACTATTACAAGCTTTTTCATAAAAACTAAAAACTAAAGCTAAACTAAAAACTAAGAAACTAAAAAAAAAAACAATGAATGATAAAGGAAAAGAAGTCAAGGGAGTAAATGGAGTGCATCCTCCCTTGTTTTGTTTTTTTCTTCCTTTCTAGAATTCTCCCCCTCATCCCACGTGAAAACATACACATACATTTAATTCACTTTTATCCACCACATTAAAACAAAGTGACACCTTACTTTTTTTCACTATTAACACCTAATCTTATTAATTACATGCAATATGTCAATTTGGCACCAATAATTTAACACTTTTGTCTTGACATGCTCTATGATTGATGACTCATCTCTTCTTGTGGGCCTAAAAAATGGGTCCATGTACTATATCCATTGGTGGGTCCAGACGTCAATTTCTATAATTTCTAGCCTAAGGTAGAGCTAGTCGTGCTGATCATCTGGGCAGCTTGCTTGCCGAAATCGAAGTCCAGGTTAACGAGATATGAGCTCCAAAAGTTTACGCTTTCCTTTACATAGTCCCATTCTGACTCGATTCTGTCATGTTTGAGTCCCCGACTTTGATCTGTCTTTATTTAGCTTCACATGGCTGATTTGGAAGAATTCATATATACATCGTTCTCGGTGTTTTAACACAGGTTTAACCAATATTTTCATGTTTACTGTGAAGACCTGCAAAAGTACAAAAATATACTTATTTCATGATTATTAAACATATAATTAACCAAATTTATATGTCTCAATAGGGGTTTAATATTACAGTTTTGGGTGTTTATCACACTACCCCCAAACAGCATTTTGCTTCTCCTCAAGCAAAGAAGAGACACCAAAACAGATAGGTGGCCAAAAATGTATAGTCCTAACTAATTCTCGTTTCGTAGAGTGCGGTTGCATTAACCATATACAACAAGGCCTTAAACCACTAGGAATTCCCTAGTGGACGAGTTATAACCTCGTGAGAGTTTTCCAGAGAAGATACTCATAAACTTCATTTATACTACAACGACTCAATGACAAAAACTCGTTTCCTAAATTAATCTCAGATATCCATACATCTCCTTAACAGGGAACGATGATTGATTTCTTTGAAACTCAAGTTAATATGTATTCAATAATTAAAACATCTACATATGATCATGCATACAGTGAACTATTTATTGAAATGTACAAGCAGGGCTGTTTCTGGATCCTTTGGATAACGTCCCTAAATGGGTTCTCACAGGTATGTGTCGAAACACAAATTTGCTCCTAATTTTTCCACTCGGGTTTTGCTAACTCCAGTGTGCAGTGGCACACGTTTCCTCACATCTCAATGACAGTCAAAGGAGCCGAGGTCGATCAATCACATCTACTACTTATTATCACACCTTTCTACTCCTAATTGAGTTAGAGGTCTTTATTAGGTATCGTAGGGCTTATGTGATGGTGTAGAAGAAAATGAAAATGGATAATCAAAATTGATGAGTATGAGATAATATGGACTTAAAGATATTTACACTAGATAAATCCTTATTTTCTTTCCTACTTCTAACTGAGTTTCCCAACCTTGCTCTTAAGCTTCTAGATACTGATGATTTTTTTTTCCCCCTTTCCTGAAGCAAGTAACCGACTTTTATTTGGAACAAGTCTTTCTCTTTATTTTTTTACATTTCATTCTATTTCTCATACTCCTCATTTTGGTAGATTTAATTTATTTAGGGTTACTAGGCGGGTAAATAATTTTTGGTGAAAATGAAAGGTTTGATGAAAAGTTCAGTAGATTGACTAGTGGTAAAATTTTTAACAGGTATGAATTTTTGGCTATGTTGATCCAAAGATGGCCTAAATTCTCGCCTAGGGTTCGGATGGTGATCAAGTAAGTAGACGCGTGATTTTCTTTATTCGGAAAAACTACTCCTCTATGTCATTACTCACATATCACACATATCGAGGCTTTTTGGTTAAATTCTCACAGAATTGATCATTTAAGTAACTAACCGTGGGTTCCAGAAACGTACTGCTATGTACAATCGATGATACTCAGTGCATGAATGTTCATAAAAAGATGTATAAACTATTGCATACGTATTATTTTAAGTTTCTTAAAAACAAATCATAATTCAGATACTAATGTGAGATTTCTAGACAATTTTTATCATTGAAAAGGAAACAAGACTTTGTCACTAAATACAATTATTAACAAGAAAATAAAAACTATATACATATTACAATTTGCCTAATTTTTGTTATAGGTTTAAAGCACCACCAAACAGAACGATGCTTAGTCCTCGAAGTATCAATAGATAAAGAAAGAAATTACCTGAGAACCGTGAGCAAAATTAGGACTGGATTGCTGGAACACAAAGTTTGGATAACCTAATATATTATACAAAAATAAACAAAGAAAAACAGTAGCACACGAAACATAACTATTTACGGTTAGATATATGTACAATGGCATGCCTAAATTTACCATTCAGCAGGATGTGTTGGTCTGGCGTCCTCTAAAATGAAATGCATTTCCTTAGCATCGCGCCAAAAGATAATAGTCTGCCAAATTTCTGCCCATTCTTTGTCTCCGGATTTGTTCAAATGTGTCATCATTTTTTCATCATTCGAGTAACAACGAACATGCCTCAGGTACCAAGCGGGACGTTTCCATTGCCTAAACCTTAATGAACGAATGATTTTGTTTGTTGGGCACATAGAATCTACCTTGACCCAGTTATAAAAAATAGTTGAAAACTGTGAAAAATGTGTCTTCATGATTCGGCAAGCAGTTACAAGTAAAAATATATATTGATCCTGAAGAGTGCGAGCTCGTTTCAGATTGGAGATAACACAACCTAAGATATCAAATAATGTATGACCTTGAGCCAGTACATTGAATACTACGCAGGCAGCCTCATTGGCTGTATAAAAGTGTCAATCTCCCATGATGTTTAGGAGTATAAACAACATTGCAGTCCCCATGTTCATGGTCACGCTTGCTAAGGGAATGGTGATGTCGTGCCATGGCACATGACCATCTTATTCTCGTGTAATCCCAAGACCATCACCGTAAGCTTCACGAAAAACATGCCAATGAAAAGAACGGTAAGAATTGTGATAGATGTAATACCATGATGCGATCGGTTCGTGATATGGAAGATCCAAAGTTAGGGCAAGCTATTGTTCAGAAAAAATATGTCGTGTGTCACCAACTAGGATTGTGAAACCGTTTAAGTAGAAACCATGCACATAGTTGAATGGTAGTGTGTCTTCCATATTAGCATAAAAGTATACAGCCAAACTCGGAGAATAAGTTTGGTCAGGTTGAAGAACTAGAGAAAACCACCCAATGTTAGTGATGTAGTCACGGAAGAGATAACCATAAGTATTGAAATCCATCATAGAATGAAAGAATTGCTCATGAATGAATTTTGAAAGTATCATGTCTGATGAAGATGCAATGTTTGATGAAGATGCCATGTTGGATGAAATAAAGAAATGGATAAGGATAAAGGCGAACTGGATGGATAAATGAGTATGGAAGAAAATAGACCCTCCTATAATGACATTGAAAATCACATGTTCAAATTGTTCTTGTCACAACGTGAATTATGACAATTCTAGTAGGCATTTCTTACAAAAGAAGACACAAAGATAACAACAAAATTCATAATACGACAAAAAACGTAATAATATATTCAATTATTTATTTATTGACTTATTATTATTATTTTATTTTTATTCAATAAGAAAATCATGGATTATTATGATGATGATGGAGACGCAGATCGTGCATAAGATTTGTCAGTGCATCAATTTGTTGGCCTAGCTGTAGTTGAATGTTGCCTTGGTTGACAAAGAGTGAAGTTTGATTCTCCATTAGGAGATCGAGATTTTGCAAGGACTGAAAATGATTTTCCAAGATTTCCTCCTGTTGAGAATCGTGCATTGTTTGACGTTCTTGTAAATCCATAAGAGAGTTGTTGAGAATTTCCTGACGTGCGTGTAGTTCCCTCATGCCTTGATGAAGAAATTGAATACCTTCCTTGGGGTTAAAAATGTTCTGCATGACATTTTCATCAAAAAATTCTGCAGAGTTTGAGTTTTGGCCATCCATTTCATCTGGCAGAGTATTTGACGTCCAAGAACCATCGGCACAGTCTTTGTGAAGTACAGTAACAACCACTCTTTGAAGAGGTATTTCTGGGGAAATTGTTAGATAACCCCAACGCATCATAATTTTTGTGACTCAAATATGCAAAGGTGCTAACCTTTTTGTTTTCCTTGTGATCACGTTCCAAAGGTGTTGGATTATGCAAAAATCATCTCTTTGATTCTGTATAATCCAGAGTAGGTGGAATTGAGGCTTGGTTACTTCAAATTGGTGTGACGTACCCACCAGTCCAAACCAGTGGAGCACAGCTCATTGATTCTGTTTCAAAGAGCGTTGAAAAACAACGTGATTTTTATTTCCGATTTCGCCACGAGATACGGTGGCACATAGTAAAGATTTGACGGAATCAAATGATGACTCTGGAAGGTGGAACTCCTGTGTATTCATTGGAATTTGAAGTATGTCGGAGATAATTTCCTTAGTCAATTCAAATCGTTGTCCATAGGCATGGAAATAGAATTTTCTATTTTCAGGTCCGTTAAATTGGTAGAACATCAAGACCAAATCTCTGGAATAAGTTGCTTCTACAAGATATAGAAGACGCATCCATCCTCGACGTACAATTTTTGTGTCATAAAAAGGAGAAAATCGACCATCATCAAAAAGAATTCAGGTAATTCTTCTCGAGCACTATCTTTCTTAAGTGATCAATTTGGAAAGATAAGTGAGGGAAGGATAATGAAGAATGCGTGAGAAGAACTGGCTGAAAAGAAGAGATTTATAGCCAATATATGAGTCTGTACGAATCAATAAGCCAAGTGCAGTTAGATCCAGAATTAAAATTTGAAAACACAAGTGAACCTTATAATGTTGCTTCACATAAGTATGTACATCAATTATGGGTATCCATAGTACGTCTTGTCATATCAGATTTCCAAAAACAATTAATGAGGTGTTCTAATGTTAGAAAACACAGAAGAAGATTTCACATGGCAGTTAGACCTACAGTTATTTTCTGAATTGATTATCATACCTCAATAATGGAAGATGGATAGACAAAATGAGTAGCATATGCGAGCGTCTAAGAACCTATTGAGTTCAAATTGAATTATCTTTGTGAGTTATTGATTTTTCTTCATTGTTATGGATTTGATAATTATTATTATTATTATTATTATTTTCAGGTGAAAATACAAGTAATACACATATTTATTAAATAGGTGACTTCTCCATTTAATACGTAACCCGTACAAATGGTTGAGAATTTTTTAACACGCCATAGTAATATACAAAACAACAATGGGAAAAAAATACGTAGGTTATATAAATCTAGATATTCTGGATGAAGTTATGCATGATCGACAGTAGAATAATGATAAATATTGTTATCACAAATACTGTGATAGCCCATTCGTGTTGCTCTTTTTCCAATCGCTCGATCGGATCCATTTTTTTGAATGAAAAGATAATATGTGAAGATTAAGCTTTGAAGAGTGAGAGAATGGGGTGAGTGAAGGGTGATGAGGAGTGTCGGAATTTATAGGCGAAAATCTGATCGTTTAGAAATCTGACCGTTGAGTATCTAACTGTTGGGTATCTGACCAGATGCGTGATTTGGGTCGGTTCGTTGGGTATTGACCGTTGGGCTTAGAGAGTAAGCCCAGTGCATCAAGGAACAAGCTACCATTTTAGGAATGACAATAATCGCATAACATAAATAATTTCTCATTCAAACCGGATGAAATTACAAAATTATGAGAAGATAACCAACTGTTACAATGTGTTAGTAACGCTTACAAAATTGTTTATTGTTGGCCATTATCCATTACTAACGGATATAACCGTTACTAATAATTTGTAACAATATTTGCCTAATAGAAGGTTCAAATATTAACTGTTGCCTAATAGAAGGTTCAAATATTTGTAACAATTATGTATCCGTTACTAATAATTTGTAATATAAAAAAAAAAAAAAAAACTATTAGACATTTCCCAAATGCTACATCACCTGCACTTGCTTACTCCATGATATATCAACCAAATTCTTCTATTAATAATAATATTCATCCATTCTAACAATCTCTACCACAAACATACAAAAACTCACTTGTATTATAAATAATTTTACTCGTATGTTCTCTATTAACTATGTACAAAATAAATCTCGATGCTAAAGCAAATAAGCCAAAACCAAGCATCTAGTTAAAGTGTTAATCAATTATCATCTACAAAAAGTTAAAACTAAAGCAAAGAAACAATATTTATTGAGTTGCATAAATGACTCCCCCGCCTAAAGCTTTGCATATTCGTTTCCCCATGAAAAAGCTTGAAATCCACGTGGAAGGAACAAATGGAACACAGGAACAATATTATGTCTATTCAGTAGACTACTTTAATCATAAACTAGCAAACTATTTTCTAGTGTTATTGAAGTTAACCCTACTCCCCCATCGTTCTTACGAGGACCATTTTCTAGAACTTAAAGGGTTTGGGTGACACGGAGACTTCGATCTTAGGGCTTAGTTCATATACAACAATGTCTTTATGTGTCTCGATAAGGTGGTCTGCAGTTAAACGCACAGGTGAATAGCAAGGACTATATATAGCCAAGACGATGAACAAAGGCAAGTATTTGGCAAAGGCGCACTTACTGAGGCATTCCTTCCTTTAACTGCCTCTAGTAAAATGAGTCTTAGACTGAAGAAAAAAAAATAAGTTCACCATGAATAATGAGTCTTGATATTTTGAACGCTGTGTATCAAGTACCATGGTAGAAATTTTCCAACTAAATCAAGATTCCAGATTTAAAACTTCAAACCCAAGGCGCAAATAGAATATGGTACCATCACCATTAAAAGGAATATAAAACAATTAAACTAATAAATTACTTCTATCTAAGAGAATACAACTCAATCAAGAACAATGTAAGAAGCATAGATCACCATATTTCAAGTTAACCCCTACCTAGTTAAACCATATTTCAAGGGAACTACCTGTTCGGGATTTCACCAATTGAGAAATCAAGAAAGATTTAACGTTGATTCACCAATTTTAATCTGAAAGAAAAACAACGGTTTACAGAATCGATCAGATGCGATTAAGAAACCAATAACAAAAACAAGTGAAGATGGAAAAAGCAAGGATGAGGAACATATTACATCTAGGCTTACGAAATCAATAGCAAATAAAACTTACAATGTACGTGGTCTCGTCCATTGATGAAAAAAAATAGAAGAGCCAACCTGAAGTAACTTAGAGGACCGCCACCAAACACATATACACAAACTATAGTTACATGGGACAAACTTTATTTCTGAACCTTTTTTTTTAAGCAAAGAAAATAATTGTGAAAGCAAGTTATGTCCAATAGTTTCAATTATCACTTAATAATCAACTCAAAGGAATCAAACTTAAACACCACATACATTATAAATGAATGAGATACCACATACATTATAAATGAATGAGATACCACATACTGTGAAAGAAAGTGAGAAATGGAGAGTGCACAATCTTGGTGGTTAGCTTTTCTGTTTGGTGTACTACCCTTGTTTGTGTGGATACTTTGATCATGGAATGAGTTCAGGTTCTCAAGTCCTCTCAAAGCTCACTCTGGCTCTACTGAACTGAAGAAGACATACCAACTAGGCATTACATAGACAGTGGCTGCTAAAATTTAATTAATAAAGAGAGAGTTCAAGCATTAATAACTTCACTAAATAACTTACCATACATTGTGATCTAAGAAAGTGATTACTCCCCTTCCCTTCCATAACAGCAGACATTAAATTATTTTCCAAGTTAAAAGTTCTTGATTCCCAGTTTCCACTATGCCTTATAATCTACATTAGTCCTCTTCAGTTAATCAAAGTCTAAACTACTAGTAACTAATCTTTATTGAATTCAATACTCTTTCCAGTAAATAAACGCCAAATTACACTATTTGGAAAAAAGGGATTACATCCATATCTGGAATAAGGACAGTCCATTTTCAAAAGACTACAAGAGATTGGATTTTAATTAAGACTTCTGAAAATTTTAGCCTAATACAAATAGAAAACAAGGCAGACCCATACCTTCGAGTAATTCATGTGAAGTTTTTAAACACATGATCACACATGGAAGAGTTTTTATGAAAGGTTGTTATGCAAATGGGCTACAAGAAAGTTCAGGTTCACAAAGCTGGTTTCAAAGGAGCCATATACCAGCGCGTGTCTTGCACAACTCTTCCTTGCAGCTTCGTTCTGCAACGAGTGGGAATAACCTGAAAGTTTCGAATATAACTAAAAAATGTCAGTTTCTTTATAGTGAACATATATTCAAGGTTTCCAAACAATAAATCAGTAAACCGAATGCAAGAGTAGGAGATTTAGGTCTATGTTTCAAAGCTTACAGTGATCACTATGTTTAGCCATGGTTTTAGATGTTAAGAGAATAGTTTGACAACTTTCTTCAGCTAGAACAAAAAATTGAATGACTAACGAACTTACTAGTAACAGTGCTTAGTTCTGGTTCTTGAATTGTGCTGAAGAATGAATTCAAGGTTTGGTTAAGACGGGGTTGCCAACTGTTCTTGACAAAAACATCTGAGAACTTAACAAACAGCCCTTCTGCTTTTAAAGCTTAGTGATAAGAGATTATAGGTAAAATAGAACAAAACAGATTCACCTTCATTCTTATACCAAGTTGAACCTACTAGGAATGCATTAAAACAAGGCATCCAATTAATCCATCTGATATCCATTATTGTCAGTACATTTTTCATCATCCTGCTCTTATAACCAATTCAAACAAATGCCACCATATTAATAACACTTTAGAAATGTAATGAAACAGAGGTTTCACAAAAAAATTGTTGACAAATGAAATTAGGAAAGAAAGAGTTTTCAGAAAGACCAAAAGTTGCGATAGAAATCACTACTTACAAGTCCTGCCTCCACCAACTTTCCGGTTCATAAATCATAATCCTTTAAAACTTGGTGATGGTGAAGAATGAATATAATAGAAGAGTTTCAGTGATTCACAAACGAAGAGAAAGGAGAGAGATCATTTAAATTGAAGGCAGTCGAGGTCAATTACCAATAAAATTTGAAGCCATACCCAAACTCTAGTTCGATCAACGTTGATTATCCACGGTGTAACCATAACTGAGTTAAAATGCTCCTGGATTTGGGAAACCCCAACTAAACTCGAAAGCCCCAAGGGAATAATTTATTTGATGTGCTGCCGAAAGTGGAGTCTTTTGTTTTTGGTAACTGTCTAGGTGTCTAGTGAACTTGTGGTGCGAAACATAATAAATTTGGGTAGTACTACTAGTTATCTACTTATCTACTAAATACTCTTGTAATTGTTTATCTGAAAATAGTGACTTACAAGTCTCGACACCCATCTGTATATTGTAAAAAATTATGTCACTGTTCACAATACACCCGTGACAAATACTTGATAAAAACAGTGACAAAAATCCTATTCTGTACTAGTGTGCTATGTAGTCACGTATTAGCATAACCCGAGTGAAAAAATTCCTACACGCACGTACAGAATGAGATACATTTAACCACCAAATAAATATCAAATTATTTAATAAGGAACCAAAATGCAAAAAGAAGAAAAGATATAACACTTACCGATGAAAACATATTCCAAATTTGTCATGAAACTTCTTAGCTGGTATTACTACTAATGGTGTAAGAGTGATCCAGAACTAGTTGGCGTTGCTCTTGATTTTCAACCTTAACAAACCAGATATTCAAACACAGCCACATGACAAAATGTCTCTAGCACCGTGAGAAGATGAATATCCCACAAGGGGAGATGGACTCAAGTGTGAGACCCAATATGAACATCTGTGATTCCATAGAATCAATTAACTAGATTTTCCGACAAAAGCAAAAAACACATTATTTCGGTAACATATCAACATAAAGTGTAGATTATTCTATCAAGGAACCAATAAATATGACTAAAAAACCAATCTGTTAAGGAGTGGAAAGTTAATTACTCAATCTAGAATCCTAAGATTCCACCATGCTTCCAAGTTCAGCTTCTTATAAATTGGCCCACTCTATGTACATTGAACTCAAAGAGTCCTCATTACTCATCAGATTCAGTGACTAAGCACCATGCTCATACGTAATACCTCTCTCTCTCTCTCTCTCTCTCACACCAAATAGGCTAACGGCCAATACTCCTTCACACCCAAGTTTTCCAAAAAGCGAAAAGCTATTTATTTAGCCAAGAATACTAATAGTGAACAACCCTGCAACTATATTATACACTATATACTCATAATCAATATTTGTAAATCTAAGAACACAATCAAAGACCATTCATTGCAGTTGAACTGAAACCCTAATAAAAAACCAGTCATTCAAAAAGTAGTATCTAAGTTTCAGAGCACATGTTAATCCAGGATAAGTACAAGAACACTATTAAAAACAAAAAAATGAAACACTAAAAAATACAATAACAATTATAAACTACACTAATTTGAAGTTAACATGGTCTCAAATTATAATAAATAGTCGAACTTAAGGTTAAACAACCACAAAGCTAAAAATTGAAGTTTTAGGTCATTCTAGATGAATGTCAATTCTTCATTTATCGAAGCTAGAATAAAGATGATTCTAGCCAGAGTTATTTGAAGAAGTACTGATATAGGGAACTGCATTCATCTCAAAAGCACAGTTTTAAAGCCAGAGTCAAACTCCAGTCCCATGAACTAAATTTCTTCAACCTTCCAAAAATATCACGCTACACTAAAGCTTATTCTACCAGAACATCACAGTTGGGAAACAAAAACATAAATTATACTAATGAAACTCTAGAAAGAACAATTAATACAGGAGAAAACACATTGTCGCTTCTGAAAGTCAATTCAAACATTTATAAAGTTAACGTGTAAAATCAATTCATATTAAGTTTTTAACCAATTTATCCAAAAATATCTCCGTATGCTCATAATGCAGATGCACAGTTCATATGTTCCGTCTTCCACATTTCAGCCAGATCAAGAACGTTTCAAGCCAGTTATTGAATGACAGTTTAGTATAAGGAACTGCATTCATCTCTAAGGCACAAATTTAAAAGCCATAGAGTCAAACTTCAGCCCCATGGAATAAAACAGAGCAAACCTACACATAAAAAAAACACACTATCCACGTGAAGAATACTCAGCACATGCAGGGCAATCAAACAAGCAATATGTGAAGCAAATACATATTTCTTGGCTTAAAATCAATTTACTAACTAGAACATAATAAGCTAAACAGATGTTTAAGTGCTTATAAACTATTTTGAAATATTAAAATAAACTAGATGGAACGAAAACAAACCTGATCTTCTTCAAGCGCTCCAAATCATCTCTGAGTTTCATGTCCAATGCATTGTAAACAACTTGGGAATACCTGCCATCCTTGTAATCCTTCTTCCTGTTCAAAAACCAGTCAGGGATCTTGAATTGACGAGGATTGGCAACAATCGGCATAATGTTCTCAAGCTCAGCAGCTGACAGACCACATACTTTTATGCTAGCCACCATTTTCAAAAAATTGAACCATATACTTTTGTCTTTTTTGATTCGTCACATTTGCACGTCGGTTAGTTAATATCTCGATAAACGACACAATAATTCGGGTAATTTACTAACGGTTAAGTGACTTTGTAACGGAATACTAACTGTTATTAATTTACTAACGGATAGATATGTGTTACAAACATAAAATTTTAATTGTTAGGAATTCCTTGTTATGGTGTAGTCAAAGATATAGCCCCATAAGGGGTGACAGCAGAGACATCGAGTTTTTAATTTTCCTGGAAAAATGTGTAATCTTGAGTTGTACAACAAAATTTTTTGACCAACTTTGAAATCTTTTCTCAATATGTGCTTGCATGCACTCTTTCCATATTGGCTTTATAGGATTTCGAGAGATCATAGGCATCACTCCGAATCTCCTCAAACTCATTTAACTGCAATTTTTGCTTCTCGCGTGCCGCATTGGTATTATAATTGAGGCTTTTGATGGCCCATAAAGCACGATGCTCAAGTTCAACCGACAGATGACAAGGTTTTCCAAAAATGAGGCGATAAAGAGACATCCCTATAGGTGTCTTAAAAGCTGTTCAATATGCCCACAAGGCATCAGATAATCTTAGAGACCAGTCTTTTCTTGATGGATTAATTGTCTTTTCTAAAATTGATTTGATCTCTCTATTAGAGACCTCTACTTGGCCACTGGTTTGAGGATGATACGGAGTTGCCACTTTGTGCATGACTCCATATTTCTTTACTAATGATTCAAAAATTTTATTACAGAAATGTTTTCCCCCATCATTAATTATAGTTTTGGGAACACCAAATCGAGAGAAAATATTTTCCTTCACAAACAAAACAACCGTTTTATGATCATTAGCATAACATGCCAAAGCCTCAATCCATTTTGACACGTAGTCAACAACTACCAGTATGTATAGAAAGTCATAAGAATTTGGAAAGGGAACTATGAAGTCGATGCCCCGTACATCAAAGATTTCCACAATTAAAATGGGATTTAAGTGCATCATATTGCGTTGAGTAATGCGTCCTAGCTGCTGGCAGCGGTTGCATGCTTTGCAATGCTCATGTGCATCTCTAAACAGTGTTGCCCAATAAAATCTACATTGTAGAACCTTGGCCGATGTTTTCTTTCCACTGAAATGACCACCACAAGATTGTTCATGGCAGAAGGATAACACGTCATTGTGTTCCCAGTCGGGAATGTAACGGCGTATCAATTGGTCGGAACAATACTTGAAGACACTGATGAGTTGTGATAAATGGTCTACAACCAAATTTTTGCAACCTTTTTCATCTCTAATTTCTAGAGTAAATTCTTGCAAGAGGAGAATCCAGCGGATCAACCTCTGTTTTGCATCTTTTTTTGCTAATAGGTAACGAAGCGCCGCATGGTCGGTGTAGACAATTGTGGAAGAACCCACTAGGTACGGACGAAACTTATCCAAAGTATATACAACGGTGAGAAACTCTTTCTCAGTGGTGGTATAGTTATGTTGAGCTTCATTAAGGGTTTTACTCGCGTAGTAAATGACAATTGGCTTATCTTCTCGGTGTTGCCCTAGTACAGCTCCAATAGCATAGTCGCTCGCGTCACACATTAATTCGAAAGGTTTAGACCATTCAGGTGGTTGAATTATGGTAGCGGTAGTTAGGGCGAATTTTAAGGTCTCAAAAGCTTGTTTGCAATTGAAAGTGAAGTCAAAAGCGGCATCTTTAAGCAGGAGATTGGTTAAAGGTCGAGCAACCTTTGAGAAATCTTGAATAAATCTCCTATAGGAACCTGCGTGTCCTAAAAATGAGCAAATGTCGCGAACTGTTTTTGGTATAGGAAGTGAATCAATTTTTTTAATCTTAGCTTTATCGACTTCAATTCTGTCCTTTGAAACAATATGTTCTAGAACTATTCTTTTTGAAACCATGAAATGACATTTTTCCCAATTAAGAACGAGGTTTTTCTATTCACAACGTGTGAAAACCTTTTCCATATTGGACAAACAGTTATCGAAGGAATCACCATATATTGAGAAGTCGTCCATGAATAATTCCATAAAACGTTCAACCATATCACTGAAAATGTGAAGCATGCAGCGTTGGAAAGTACTAGGTGCATTGCAAAGGCCGAAAGCCATTCGTTTATATGCAAATGTACCAAATGGGCAGGTGAACGTGGTCTTTTCTTAATCAGCAGGATCTATGACTATTTGAAAATATCCTGAATAACCATCAAGAAAACAGTAATATGCATGACCGGCTAACTGTTCAAGCATCTGATCGATGAAGGGAAGTGGGAAGTGGTCCTTATGAGTGACGACATTAAGTTTGCGATAATCAATGCATATTCTCCATTTTATTAGAATACGAGCGGAGATGCATTCATCTTTATCATTGCGCACAACTGTAATGCCAGATTTCTTTAGAACAACGTGTACTGGACTCATCCAAACACTATCGGAGATAGGATAGATAATACCCGCATCGAGTAATCGTAAAACTTCCTCTCGTACCACATCCTTCATGGTGGGGTTTAGACGACGTTGTGGCTCACGCAACGTCTTAGCATTTTCTTCAAGATGTATGTGATGGGTGCATACACTAGGGTAAATGCCCTTAATGTCATCGTGAGACCATCCAATAGTAGAATGGTGTTGTTTAATGACATTAATTAAACGAGATTCCTGATTGTCAGTCAATTGTGAAGAAATGATAACTGGGTGACGACCATCTGGATTAAGATGTACGCATTTTAATTCCGAATGAAGAGGTTATAAGTCAGGGGTGGGTGGAGTGGGTATCAAAGATTCTTGAGGAAAGTCTTCTTCCATAGAGAAAACAGATTTATGATCATCTAAGTTGCTGGATATCACGGTAGTAGGGTTAAATAGTGGTATTGACTCTAATAACGTGTTTACTTCCTGTGTATAGTCATCGATGTCAAATTCAGATTCACCAAAGGAAAGAAATTGTTGTACTTCATCGTCAAGAAAAGAGTTTGTTAAATACTCGTGCACAAGGCTGTCAACCATGTTCACTTCACCATCAATGTCAAGCTCTGGAATTTGTTTCATTAACTTGAACACATTCACCTCGACCGAAAGATTTTCGAAGGACATGGTCATGGAACCATCCCTACAGTTAATGAGAGCATTAGTAATTGCTAGGAACGGACGTCCTAAGATGATAGGAATGGAATCACATGCAACTTCTGTATCCAAAATAACGAAGTCTACAGGATAGTAAAAGTCTTGGACTTTTACAAGAACGTTTTCCACAATTCCTTTTGGATACTTAATAGAACGATCGGCTAACTGTAGAGTCATGGTGGTAGGTTTAAGCTCATGAAGACCTAATTGTTTAAATAAGTAATATGGAAGTAAGTTCACACTAGCTCCTAGGTCTAGTAGCGCAGTAGCCGTATATTTGTAACCTAAGGTGCATGGAACTGTTGGTCTACCAGGGTCCTTGTATTTGACTATACCATTGTGTTCGGTGATGGATGGAAACTGTTTGGTGAGGAATGCTTGTTGAGGAACATTAGTTCTTCTTTTTGTGGTGCACATATATTTTAGAAATTTTGCATGTTTTGGCAATAGCTTTAAGGCATCAAGAAAAGGTAAGTTGATTGTCAAATTCTGAAAAGTTTATCAAATTTCATCAAAATTCTCATAAGGTTTATTCTTTGCCAAGCGTGCAGGAAACGGTGCCTTAGGCCGTAATTTGGCATAGGGGTCCGCTTGCTCGTTTCCTAATTTCTGAGATGTTGACTTTGTTGGATTTGGTGAATCCTCCATAGGTTCATTATTGGAAATAGATTCATTGGAACCTTCGGATACCTTTGGTTGATCATCTGGCATACGTATTTGATTGTCTACAGTTTTGCCAGATCGAAGAGTAATGATTGCATGCACCTCACCTTGGTTTATAGTACTTGTACCAGGTGCATTAGTGAGTTCAAAGGCAGTGTTTGCTGGCTTAGGGCTTGGAAATGCTTGTCTAGGAAACATGCCTTTCTGACTCTTTTCTTGCGCCAATTGTTGAAGTGATTGTTAGATAGACGTTAAAATTTGAGATTGTTGGTTCATGTAAGCTAAGAAAGTCTAACTTGTCCTATCCGTAACGAGTGGCGCAGGTTGTACAACAGGTACTAGTTCACGATTATTGCTGAGAAGTTGTTGATTATAGTTGAGATTTGAATTGGTTGGAACAAGACTGCGGTTTGTTTGATAGTTAGCATTGGAATTATTTTGAAATTGACTTTGTTGGTATTGCTGATTATTTCCTTGGCGGTATGGAATAAAGTTGTTAGGTGGTCGAACAGGTGGATTAGCGAAACCTAGAGGAGCCATCTGTGGTGGAGGTGGGTGCGAAGCGAAATTCGGATGTTGTCGCCAAGGTGCATTAGGAATGTTGAATGCACATGCCTCTTCTGATGGTTGAGAAGGGGAGGCATATAACAAGGAACAATAATCATCAAGATGGTCAGGATTGAGACAAAGAACACATAGAGATGTGTTAACGTTTATGACCTGTTTTGGGAGTTGATCGTTTACTTGAACTGCAAGGGCATCCACTTTTCTAGTGAGGGATTCTATCAAAATTTTTAATTTGGGATCGGGTTTTACCTCAAAAATAGATGTAGCTTTTATAACAGTATCCTTAGATGACCTAGATGACTCAGTGTTACCCCAGTGGGTACCTCATTTTGCTTGTTTGTCAAGAAAATTATATGATTCAGTCGCTCCTTTGTCCATGAAGCAACCGCCGTTCATTATATCAAGTGTTTCTTTTTGATGATCGGAAAGTCCATTAAATAATGAACGAACAAGAACAGCAATATCTAGCTGATGATGAGGACATTCTAACAGAAGATCAGTAAATCGATTCCATGCTTCCGTAAAGGATTCATGAAGATTTTGATGAAAAAATTGAATTTTCTGAAGCATTTCAGTAGTTTTCTTTTGAGTGTAAAATTGTAGCATGAAAGCTTGCACAAGTTTATTCCATGTGTTTATGGATTATGGCGGTTGGCCTGCTAGCCAAAGTGACTCTTTATCAGCTAAAGTGAAAGGAAACAACCTAAGCAAGAGTTGTTCAGTAGAGACGGCTAGGTGATGAAATGTTGTGGCTACTTGTTGAATCCTACGAAGGTGATTGTACAGTCTCTCATGATCTAAACCATGATAAATAGGTAACAATCCAAAAATGTTAGGCGGGATTCTAAAATCGCTGTTAATATCCTTGAGTTTGATACAGGAAGAAGGTCCTTCTTGTAATGCAGTATAAAAGTCCAACAGGGGCTTCTCAGCTGGTAGAGGATCGTCGGCCATAACGATAGAAGTTAATGGCGACAAAGGATCTTGATGAAGGTGATTAACAGAAGAAGAACAATTTTTAGGTGAGAAGTTATGCAATTGCCTATCGTATTTTTTTTGGCGATAGGTATATTCAAATTCTTTAGTGGAACCAGACCGTAATCTCATGCAAGCATAAAATTAGATCTAATTGATAGAAGGAACTTATTATTACTTGAATTTTATGATTTTCTTGAAGTGTTAGAGTTGAACAACGTAAGCCTAAGCTGCAGCTAACGTAGTAGTGAAGCTAGGAATACGTGTGCATAAACCAACAACCAGGTCACAAGAGAGATATGAGAGAGGCTTTCCGTGCAAGCACGGTTCTAATTAAGTAACCTCAATCTTTCAAGTTTCCTAGACACCGTTGAAATATGATTAAGATTTATGGAATTAAAATTTATGCAAGGTCCTAATTAATTTTAATTTTTTTTTAAAGATTTATGCAAGGGAGAAAGTACAAGCATGTGATAGGGTTATATACTAAAAACATTATTTTTGTATTAACTCTAATTCTTTATATTTTGAATGAGAATCATATAGGCAAATGTGATGCATATTATATATGTTATTAGTTATATGCATGTGTCTAATACTTTATGTTGTGGATGATATGGTGTGGACACACAAAAGATCATATCATCAGTACCTTATAAAGTATAAATAATCGTTCACAACCTAGATGGATTTGGACAAACCATTGGTACGGTTGTAGTATAATATGGTATTAGTCTATCTTGACTATAGGATTACACTAGTACACTTTGTGTGTATTGAACAGGACCAAGTGAGGTTGTTTCTTTTTATACTGACTATATAAGAGAACAAATGCCTATGTTATTATGGATACTTGTCCTCTTAATCTGGATATAATAACGGGCACTTACGTGCATTATACATTGCTTTAAATCATCAATGAGTGAGATTCATTTGTGAATCAACAAACTCGATGGATTGGGTAATGACATTGTGTGTAAGGTGTGATGTTGATTATAGAAGAAATCTGTGACCCACAGGAAGTCGGGTTGATGATGTCCACTTGAGGAGCTCAAAAAGATTGTCATATAAACCCTGCAGGTGGATTTATTCCGACATGACAATGAGGTTGAGTGGTACTACTCAAGGACATAAGAAGTTAATTAATGTAGTTGTCAGTAACTTGACTTAATCAACGGACATTCGATATCTTAAACACGGGGAGATCCACAAGCATATAATATGGAGCCCATAAACGCTGACACGTAATTTGGGATTAGGGTGGTAGTGCAACAATGGCCTTTAGTGGAATAAGCCATTTGTTGACGGACTTGGGCCGTTTGTTCTGGGCGAACATGGGAAGCCCAAGCCCGTCAGGAGGCCCAACCCTAATTTCTCCTCATGGTCCCTGTTGTAGCCTATAAGTAGAATCTCTTCTCTCCTGGCTGATTTTTTACTATTCAATGGATTGAAAAGAGAGGCAAGGAAAGCTAGATCCAAAATCGGTTCTAGCTTTGTGAGAGAGAAGGGGGTTGGTAGATTATTGCCCACACAACGTCCAATTTATTGAAAGGAATAAAATAGAAGATCAAGGGGTTGATTGTTGATTCAGATTCATAGCTATTGGATTCTCAAAGTTATCAAGAAGCCGGATTTACAAGTATGTTTTCCAAACCAAAATCGTGAGAACCATTAATTCTACTGCGCGTGGTTTTCACGGTTTGTAGAAATATTCATTCTGGAATAACGGTTCCTACATCATACAAATACGACCTACTCATACAATACTAGATGCAGTAGCATGTGAAGATACTCTACTCATATGTATAACAATACGAATAGGCAAGGTTATATCATCAATAAATACTTCGATACGTACAGGCAAATACACACCAGTAATACGTATATGTAGACAAATAGGTAGATATATATTTCGTATACGTATATCTACACTAACAGGAAAATTGTAATCACTCGTACGTATCTAGATATATTAGCATGTGAAGATACTATACGTACGTGGATAGATACAACAATGCAAAAATGTAAACTAAACATGCAACGATAGACATTTATACGTATAGATAGAGATAACCATGCAAAATAGTACCATTTGTATGTATATATACATTAATATGTAATTCATACCCACTTAATCACATATATATATTTACAGGCGTATTAACATGATTCATGCATATTTCTAGCCTAATACGTAAATAATAATCCATAAACTAGTACATAATAACTACATACATGGTATTCATGCAAAAACATTATAAAATTGGGAACCTGTAGCGTCCCGTAAGTTTGCCAAAGAAATGAAACAGACATTTCAACCCGTCGACGTCCTTAATCTCAGAAGATATTTGAAGTATTTGTTACAGGTCTAGAAAGTTAGGCCTGGTAATGGAACAAGATTTCACAGTGGATGTTGGAGATGAAATAGGAGTACCAACAGAGACTAAACACTCGCGCACGTGAGTTCAACCAGCGGTCGCGTGTCCGATATCGCGCACGCGTAGGAGTCTTCCGCAATTAGCCCAAATTTTCACAACAATCTTATATTAGTGTATAGATTCTGTTCCAGGTCCTAACTTTTTGTTCCTATAAGTGCAACCAAAAATTCAAACTCGGATCCGTAGCGAAACGTGGGAAATTTTAAAAAAAAAGCAGCACCATTTTGATGTTCACCTTTTGAGTATGTTAGAGATTTGATTCTCTAATTTGTCAAAGTGTGAATACAAAGACTTTTTTCTTACTCACGATATTCGTGTGTATAGTTTTGAGTAGGGATTTCGAACCAACCTAAGTCTAAGACAACTTACAACTTGGTTTTGCTCCTTAGGAAACTAGTGAGTAAATTTTAAGCTATGGTTGAATTGATACTAACTACTTGATTTTTTTTAATGCAAAAATGAAAACTTTAAGTTACATAAACATGCAACTAAAATAAAGATAAAAATTGACTTCTAGATAGGTGTGGAGAGTTAGTTCTTCTCATGTGAAGATAACCTCTATTGTATGATTCTAGGTTCTTGCATCTTAATCTTCCTAGAACTCATAGACAAGTCCTAATAAAGATTAACTTGATCCCTAACACTATGACTCATCTCTAAGATCATATTGCTAGCATGTAGAACCAAAGCAATGATTTATCTCTAAGATTATCACTTTGATTTCTAACTAGACTCTACACCAACTACCATTTTGGGATAGGATGTAGGTCTAGTTGTTCTTCCTAAACAACTTACTAAAATCACATCACAAAGGTTATTCCTCACATGAGAATCATTAACCCCTCACAAAGGGAAGGTTTTAGCTTATGATCCTTGGGATAAAAATGAAAGATGCAAAATAGATATGTATATGAGAATAGAAAGAAGAAGAAGAATAATAGAAGAACTCACTTGTATTAAGAAGTTTAGATTTTATTTAGAACAAGAACATAAAGGTTTCTACTATTAAAACTATTACAAAGTTTTTCATTAAAACTAAAAACTAAAACTAAACTAAAAACTAAGGAACTATAAAAAAAAACAATGAATGATAAAGGAAAAGAAGTCAAGGGAGTAAATGGAGTGCATCCTCCCTTGTTTTGTTTTTTTCTTCCTTTCTAGAATTCTCCCCCTCATCCCACGTGAAAACATACACATACATTTAATTCACTTTTATCCACCACACTAAAACAAAGTGACACCTTGCTTTTTTTCACTATTAACACCTAATCTTATTAATTACATGCAATGTGTCAATTTTGCACCAATAATTTGGCACTTTTGTCTTGACATGCCCCATGATTGATGACTTATCTCTTCTTGTGGGCCCGAAAGGTGGTGTACTATGTCCATTGGTGGATCCAGACGTCGATTTCTGTAATTTCTGGCCTAAGGTAGAGCTAGTCGTGCTGATCATCTGGGCAGCTTACTTGCCGAAATCGGAGTCCAGGTTAACAAGATATGAGCTCCAAAAATTTACATTTTTTTTTACATAGTTCCGTTATGACTCGATTCTGTCATGTTTGAGTCCCCGGCTTTGATCCGTCTTTGTTTAGCGTCACATGACTGATTTGGAAGAATTCATATATATATCGTTCCCAGTGCTTTAATGCAGGTTTAATCAATATTTTCATGTTTACTGTGAAGACTTGCAAAAGTACGAAAATATACTTATTTCATGATTATTAAACACATAATTAACCAAATTTATATGTCTCAATGGGTTTAATATTACAGTTTTGAGTGCTTATCACTGTGCACACTAGCTTTTCGGATATAATAATATATTTCTTCCTTTCTAAATTTTTTTCGAAAAAGACCAAAAATATTTTTCCATTTAGTATTAAAAAGTCTTGTTTCCTTTTTTTAGGATGACTAAAAAGTTTAGAAGTCTCATTATAGCAATAGAGTAAGGACTTGTTCTTCGTACTTAAACTAATATACGTACAATAGATCTGCATCTTCTCATGAATGGCATGCATAAGCATTTATTATATATAGCAGTGAGTTTTCGAAGCCAAGGTTAGAACAATTAAGTTCCATATCCTGTGAGAATCTAGCCAATAGCCTCATCTGAATGATTATTGAGTGATGACACAAAGGATGTCCGAATAGAAAGACCACATGTCCACTTGCTTGATCACCACGCCATATCCTAAGAGAGATTTAGGCCCTTTTTAGATTGATATAGCCAAATAAACGTTAAAAACCCAAAATGATAGTTTTCTTCTAGTTACCCCTTTTGGGCCTTCACCATTTTCTAAAAGCCTTTTTATTCTTCACAAAAAATTCCAAACCCGTTACAACACACAATAAAAAGCTTACCCAGCTAACCAGTTGAGGACTGGATGGATATCATAAAAAGAGAATAGAAGACCTTGTACAAAAACAGAACAGTTATGTGCTTCAAAAAGAAAATAAAAGAAAAGAAAGACCCATCAAAAACCAAAACTCCAAAAAATTCAAAGGAGTAAAAAAAAAATCGAATCTCCCAAAAGTTCAAAATCAAAAGGAGGCAATATCAAAAACAAAAAGAAACAAAAGTAAAGTTAGAACTACCAAAATTCAAAATCATATGGAGTCACAAAGCTAAAGGGCTAAAAGAATGTATCACAATTCGAAAGCAAAAGAACAAAACGAGGTTCTTCTCTAGTTGCAAGTATCTTGGAGACCCATTTTCTCGACTTATCAGATTTTCTTTTCCCTTCCTTTTTCTTTCTAAACCATCACCCTAGCCCCGTAACTCCTAATAAAAGACCTCTAGCTCGATTAGGAATTGGATGGTATGATAGTAAGTGGCAAGCGTGATCAATTGATCCTAGTTTCTTTGGACGTCATTTGAGTATACGAGGAATATAAGTGCCCGTTACACTTTAGAAAACGAACCTTGAGTGAATCTATTAGAGAGTTGTGATTGCAACACACCCCTGTGAGAACTTACCTTAAGGACGCTCTCCAAAAGCCTCGAAAACAACTTTGCCTTTGCATTTCATTGCTCATGTTTTGCGCATTTATCTTTAGATGATTAAATTACTGTACATATGTTATTCTAAGTTCAAAAGAGCTTGTCTTTATTCATCACTAATGAGATGTATGAATTTCTGAGAATAAATAAGGAAACAAGACCCTTTGTACTAAATAGATAAAGTTTGTGAGTACCTTCACTGGAAAACTCTCACGAGGCATAAAGCTCGACTACTAGGGAATTTCTAGTGGTTTAAGGCCTTGTTGCATATGGTCAATGCAATCACATTCTGCGAAACGAGGTTAGTATAACTTATAATAAATCACTCATTTGTGATCTTAGTTTTTTCTCTCATCCTTGCTTGAGGACAAGCAAGATGCTATTTGGGGGGTGGTGATCAGCTCCCAAATGTGCGTTTTATTACCCGTATATTGCTGCATTACAGCCTTTCTTACGCTTAACGAAAAGACAACTCATAGCTTTTATTGCCTTTTTCAGGTTAGGGAGTATTTCAGACCACTTGTCTTAAAAGTTGCGTCTTGACACTAAAAGAAGCCTTAATCACGCTTATTATGAAGACCAGAAGCTGTTATGGAAAAGTGCTGAAAAGTCAAATGTCAAAGCCCTCAACTCAGAAGACCAGAGACGAAGGCCCTTATCTCAAAATATGACATTCTCCCAAAACCTACCTTAGTCAAGAAAAAATCAAAAAGCAAAAGCGAAAGTGAAGTGTGAGGTGTCTCATTTGTAGTGGAGAAGGGAAAATCTGTAAAAAAACAAAAGTAGGGGTATATAATCTAGAAGTAGGGGATAGAGAAAGTATCCATTGCCTTAGGATCCAAACCATTAGGGTTGTTTAATTTTTTGTCTAGTTTTTCAATTCAAGTTTTTACTTTATTGTTCTTCATTTTCTTTTAATTAAAACTTGTAATTTTATTTTGTACTTATTTTAATCTTCAAACTTATCTACTTCTTCTTATTTCAATCTTCAATCAATCTCTCCTTCGATGTTTTTATTTCATTTCAATACCAACAACTAAAGCTTTCTTGTTTTCATTATCTTAAAACCAATCTAATATATACCAAGAGTCTACCTTTCTTCTTCACAACTCCCACACTCAAACTCTAAACAATTTAGGATGAACCTCACTTCTAAACAAACTCTTTTGAAGTTACCACGACTTACTAAAGCTTCAGTACTCAAACAGAATCCCTCGACATTCTTTCAACAGTTGGATGGCGTTGAGTGGAGGACTCAAGACACTTCAAAAAATGATAGAGTGGAAGGTAGTGACTACTGATCTATGTGTACTATGCTGGAAAGATATTGAAACAGAAGAGCATCTGTTCCACATGTGTATGTTCACAAATGCAGTTTGGAGTACAATTCTGAGGAGAATGGGTTTCAACAGGCTCATGGTGGTGACATGGCAAGATGAGATACAATGGGTAGAAAATATTACAAAAGGAAAAGGATGGATTCAAGATGGGTATTGGCTGTTGTGGAATGGATTCATGTATTGGATCTTGAAAACAATAAATGATAGAATCTTTCATATCATACAAGTTTTGCATATCAAGTTGCAAATTCGGTAATAGGGGATGCAAGAACACGGATTCTAGTGCTAAACATCACGATGGAGCAAGGGCCCAAAATTCAGGACTTCATGAATAAATGGAATGCAGAGATCGAGATGAAACAGAGAAAGAAACAATTCTGTAAATGGGAGAGAGCTTAACAAGGGTGCTATACGCAGAACACAGATGGGACTTTACAAGGAGTAGAGGGTGGATGGGCAACAACGCTGAGAAATGAAATGGGAGAAGTGATTACAGCAAGCCATGGGAAATCAGATAGGCAGACCATTGCTTTGATCGAATTGCAAGCAGTTGAGCAAGGGTTGGAAATGGCATTAAGGCACGACATCAAGAACATTACAGTACAAACGGATTCCACAAATGTTGTCTCTTTTCTCAAGAAGAAGACCAAACATCCTTGGATGGCAGAAAAGCTTATCAGAAGCATAGAGAAAATGAAAGGAGAACTAGAGTTCTTTAAAATTATTCATGTATATATAGAAACCAACAAACTAGCAGATGCTTCAGCTAGCAACATTTCTATTGTTAGTTATATAGAGTTAGTACCTAGTTCTTTTTCAGAAGATGTAAAGAGCATAATCTATGATGATGCTAGAGGGAAGCAATATGTAAGAATGTAACAAGATCTATTCTATTTATAAAAAAAGGGTAGGGGACCTCTCTAAAAACCTCGCTTATCGATCAATAAATATATATATATATATATATAAAAGGGTAGGAGACCTCTCTAAAAACCTCGTTTATCGATCGAATATATATATATATATATATATATATATATATATATATATATATATATATATATATAGCCAATTTTCTTTTTTTTTTCCTTTATTTTGGTAAGACCCATTTTCCAACTTCAAAACAACCCATCTCAATGGTTGTATACAAATAGTAGAGATAAGATAAATTAAAGTTTAAGTCTCATTATGATTATAAATCAATACTTATTTCATACAAAAGAAGACGATTTTGAAATAGCAGAATACCCATTAATTATAATGACATAAGAATATCTCACCTCTTCCATGTCCTGCGTCGGAGTGATGAATATAAATAGATATTTACCTTCCATGGGTTTCAGATGTGGAGGAAGGAGATTAGGATTTTGTTAACATTAAGATAGTTTTAATAGATAATTGGAGAGGATAGGCTTTCTTTTTTCTTACTTCTTATTCACTTTTTTTTTTTTTTTTTTTGGGTTATTATTACTGTGAACAAATGATATTTGGAAAAAAAAAAAGGCGTGGAATTTTTTTTTTTTCTAGCCGAACCTTTGTTAAATCTGACGTGTCCATATTAGAGTAAAAAGGGGGCTGACGTGTCCACATTAGAGAAAAAATAGGTGATGACGTGTTTCGATGGGAGCATTCTCAACTACTCAATATTAATGGTCTCTCTCTCTCTATATATATATTAATGGTCTTTGATTGATGCCATATTTTAGGTACCCATCCAGCCCCGCCAAGTATAGACCTCACAAAATGCAGTTGTACCGAATCCCTACCCAACTGTTTGAAATTTCAGCTTTTAGGGTATCAATATTTAACAACAAAAATCTCATAACTATAATATTGAAAAGCCACTTTCCCTCCACTCCAAAACCCCCAAAACTTGTCCAACATACCAACAAAAAAAATTTCCCCCCAAATTCTTAAAAAAAAAAAAAAAAATGGAATCCAAATCCAAAGCAAACCCTAAAAATGTACACCACATAGGAGGAATCCCCGTATAATTCCATATGGATCACAACTTGCATTTATGGGTAAAGTAATATCAACACTAGATAAAGCTCAAAAACAAAAACATTGTTCTGTTCTTGCTTGGCAACAAAATTACAAGTCCAAGATTGTTTTCTCCAATTTATGTTCTTGTAAGTATTGTTTTTATGTCCTAGTTGTGAAATTTAAGATTTGGTGTCATGTTTATAAACTTTTTTCAGGCAATTTAACAACAGAGATTCAAAATCAAAAGACTATTTTTTATGCATCGTAAGTTATGTTATCTTATGGAGTTATAATTGAAGTTGACTTATTTTGCTATGCAAGGAGGACACATTCACAGTTAACTCAAGCAATACATGAGTACCAATTGTAGTGGCAAATATCGTACATTTAGATATTTTATCTAACACTTCAAAACTCGAGATATTGACATAAGGATCAATATCTCGGTATGTTTGGTGGTTATTTCAAACATTTGCAGGTATTGAGCGGGAAAGGAAGGAGGAAGACAATGGACACGTGTCATAAGTTGATTGGGTTAAAGATAATTGAAGGGACTATATAAAGATTGAAGGAGTAGAAAAAAGATTCATTCAATCATTCCAACAAAAAGTGTTAGAAAATAGGAGAGAGAAACAGAGAAATTGTAAAACTTCCATTAGTGATCAATAAAAAGCTTCGTTTCACTTCAGTTCATTTCATTCATTCATTCATTCAAACCATTACTGAATCTTAGTTATTTTAGAACAATCAAGTAAAGTTGTTCTTAGATATCACATTGGCGCCATTTGTGCATCAAGAACAAGAGAATTTAAAGTTTTCTTCTTCTTCGATTTCGAATCCATGTCTTTTTTGAGTTTTGAGTGAAAGAAAAGTGAGTGAATTGAGAATTGAATCATAATGGCTCCAAAGATAAGAGCAAATCACAAGCGAGTGGATAATGATAATCAATCACAAACAAGGAATACAAGAGCTTCAGTAAGTAAGCGATATCAGGAGGAAAACATTAAAGTAGAAGTTTCACTTCAAGAAATTTTTGGAGCGGTTAAGGGAAGTGGAAAAACATAATCCTATATTACTTAAGGAGAATAAAGAGATAAAGAATGCAAGTCCAAGTCAGGTTTTAAAAGATCTCCATATTGAAGAGAAGGAGGCTTGTAGTTCAAAGTCAGTTAGTCATTATACAGAAAAGGCATCGGCAAGAAACGAAAGAATTGGAGAAGCATCGCCGATACCTATAATTCCGATACGACAGCCTATCACCAAAGAGATGATACAAGAGATGATGCAGAAGTAGTTGGGTAACTAGCTTATCAAGAAAACATCAGCATCGATAAGAAGATTGGCAGATGATGTCAGCAGGAACCCGATACATCAAAGTGTCGAGATGATGCCCATTCTACCAAAGTTCAAGATTCTTAAATATACTCAATATGATGGGACGTCAGATCCCATGGATCATCTATTTGGATATCGGCACCAATTTTCTATCTACCAAGGAACAGCTTATCTAGATTCATTATTATGTAAATCCTTCTCTTCAAGTTTGAAAAGGAAGGCTTTGAAGTGGTTCTACTCTCTGCAAGAGGGATCAATATCATGCTTCAGGGAGATCGAGGAAAAGTTTTTGACCAATTATGGTCATCAGCGAGTAAAGACAAAGCAAGTGTCGGTCTTGTTCCAACTCAAGCAAGGAAAGAAGGAATCTTTTAAAACTTTTTTGTCACGTTTCAAGGTAGAGGCGCAGCTCGTAGAGGATTTAAATGAATCATAAATGACAGCGGTGATGGCATTTCAAACAAGGCTTATTCCAGGTTCCGATATGCATAAGTATATGCTTCGTAAGGATAATAAAACTTTGAGAGAGTTGTATGATAAAACTGATAAAGATGTGCAGGTTGAAGAAGGTATTCTAGAAGCATCGGTTTAACCAGTGTTGCAAGTATCGAAATCAAGTAAGTCTACCAAGGAGGAGAACTATAGCAAATCCGATAAGAGGAAATCCACTGAATCTTATCCAAAATCAGAAAGTTAACCTTCACAGAAAAAAAGGTTTAAAAGGTCATTGAAAGAGGAATTAGATCTAAGTAATTACATCGCTATTAATACTACAGTGGAAGACATTCTAAGGAGGGTGGGGAAAGAACCTTTTTTCCAGCATCCGACATATAAACTTCGGGAGATAGCAGATAAACCATTCTGCAATTTTCATAAGGTCAAGAATCATGAGACAAATAAGTGTCTGCAATTGCTCAGAGAAGTGGACATATTAATGAGAGATGGAAAGCTTAGGGAGTTCATAGTTGATGCCGATCGGAAGTGACAGCTATGGTAAATAATAAGCTCTTAGGGGTAATCAACATGATATATAAGGGGTTTACCCCACAGAAAAAGATTATAAGGGATAAAATCCGGAAGATATCGACAGTCAAAGAGGTACTAGAAGTGAACGTGGAGCTGATACCAGTGAACCCTACACTAGTATCGGCAAGTATACTAGGAGCTATTATGTTTGTACCTGATGATCTATCAAAGGTAATGCTACCTCATGATAATGCTTTGTTGATTACATTGAGGATATCAGGATATGATGTGCAAAGAGTGATTGCTGATTGTGGAAGTTTAGTGAATATTCTTTTTTGGAAAGCATATATCGGTATTGGATTTGATGAGTCGTATTTGAAAGAACCATAGTTTAATCTGTTTGGTTTCAATGGAAGATCTCCTAAGCCAGCTGGGGAAATCAAATTACCAGTAAGAGTAGGTCCGCAGACAATTATGACTAAATTTATAGTCATCAAACATCATTCATATCATAATGCTATCTTAGGAAGAAAGTGGATACATGCTATGAGAGCAGTTCCGAGCACTTTCTACCAGGTTATCAGATTTCCGACTGCTTATAGGCCACATGAGATATGAGGTGATCAGTCAAAATCTGAGAAATGTAATTTTGTTACTGTCAAGGGTATGATGAAAGACAAAAAAGTAGACACTGGGGCGTCTCGGAGAGCACCAGATAGCAATTAATAGAATCTTCATCTCCAAAATCCAATACCAGTAAACAACAAGAGGATTTGAGATTCACCTTGGAGATGAATACAGAGTTGGAAATGGTTCCAAGCAAAATGATGGAAGAAGTACAGAAAGTAAATATAGGTCAGGACAATGAAAGTTGCTTTACTTTTATTGGTACATAAATGAGTTTAAAAATCAGGTAAGAGTTGATAGAATTCTTAAAGATAAACAAAGATATATTTGCTTGGTCGATGGCTGATCTTCCAGGAATTGATCCTCTTATATGTTCTCATAAGTTGAATATGAGAGAAAGTGCAATTCCAATGCATTAGAAACATAGGAGGGTCAGGCATATCTATGAAAGTGCGGTACAAGATGAGATTCAAAAGATGCTTGAATGTGGAATCATCGAGGAAATTGATAATTCAAAATGGGTAGCGAATATTGTTGTCGTACCAAAATAGAATGGCAAGGTTAGAATCTGTGTGGATTTCACCGATGTTAACAAAGAATGTCCCAAAGATTACTATCCGATGCCAAGAATTTATGAATTGGTCGATCGAATAGCTGGGTTCGAGTTGTTGAGTTTTTGCAATGGTCATTCAGGATATTTTCAAGTTATAATGGCAGAACTGAAAATAACATTCGTTGTAGAAAGAGGTCGTTATTGTTTCATCAGAATGCCATTCGGTCTAAAAAATGCAGGAGCAACATATCAGAGGTTGGTGGAGAAAATGTTTAGAAATTTTATTAAGCATATTGTGGAAGTATACATCGATGATATGGTGATAAAATCGAAGAAGGTAGATAATCATGTGAAAGACCTAGATACGGTGTTCCGAATATTCAGACAATTCAATATAGTCACAAAGAGAAGTGTACTTTTAGAGTAAGTTCAGGGAAATTCCTGGGGTATATAGTCACAAAGAGAGGTATCGATGTTAATCTAGATCAGATTCGAGCTCTTCAGCAAATGCATTCTCCGAGTACTAGGAAGCACCGAAGCATATACAAAAGTTAACAGGAAGAATTGCAGCTTTGAATAGATTTATATCAAGAACTTCTGATTGATGCAGACCCTTATTCAAGTTGTTGAAAAAGAATATGAAATTCATATGGGAGAAAGAATGTGAATTGGCATTCTCAGAATTAAAAAAGTATTTTCAAAAAGTGCCAACTTTGATGAAGCCAGACGAAAGTGATACTTTATTTTTATATCTAGTAGTATCAGACTTTGCTATTAGTTTGGTACTAGTAAAAGTAGAAGATGGAGTTGAGAGACCTGTCTATTTTTAGTCCAAGACTATGCTTGAGGCTGAGACTCGATATTCGATGTTCGAAAAATATGCATTAACTCTCCTCTATTCTACTCAAAGGTTGAAACCTTATTTCCAATCCCACCCAGTCACTGTCATTACGAATCTACCTTTAAAAAAAACTTTAGCCAAGACAGCTAAGTCAGGAAGAATGGCGAAGTGCTCAGTGCTTATTGATGAGTTTAGGATTGAATATAGGAATAGGGTTTCAGAAAAAAGGCAAGTTTTGGCATATTTCTTAGCGGATTTTCCTGCTGAAGATGAAAATTGAAAGATTGAAGAAGATAGTTGCTTAAATTTACAAGAATTTGATGATGTGATGGATGAAGATGATCCATGGGCTGGCACAAATGGGAGGTGACTTTTTGTCAATGGATCATCAAGACAAAAGGGGTGTGGTATCGGAGTTGTTCTGATAACCTCTAAAAATCAGAGACTGGAGTCAGCAGTTACTCTGGGCTTTCAGGCATCTAACAACGAGGCAGAATATGAGGCATTGATAACATGATTGGAAATGGAAAAATCGCTAAATGTCAAAGAATTATCTCTATTCAGTGATTCTCAATTAGTGGTAAGCCAAATCAATGGAGGATATTCAGCAAAATGCGATAACATGATCGATTATTTGAACTTTGTTAGATTGAAGCTCAAAAACTTCAGCAAGTTTAAGTTTCAACACCTCGATCGAAGAGAAAATCGGCATGTAGATGCTTTGGCATATGTCACTGCTATGCTTGAAAATACGGAAGAACGTCTGTTGCACATTGGTGTTAAGGAAAACCCAAGTATCGATACGGAACATTTAGAGGTTATGGAAGTAGATACGTTGGGGGCGTCATGGTTAAGCATCTATGTTTCATTTTTGTCTAAAGGTGAATTATCAGAAGTTAAAAACGAGGCAAGAAGGGTAAAAGTAGAAGTTGAAAGATATTTGCTAATTGATAATGAGTTATATCGGAAAAATCCTGGTGGACCACATTTAAAATGTATATCGACGGACGAGGCTAGCCAAATTATTGTAGAAATGCACGAAGGGGAATGTGGAAATCATTAGCTAACAAGATAGTGAGGCAAGGATACTTCTGGCCACAGATGCGAAGAGATTGTCTTCGATATGCAAATAAGTGTTTCCAGTGTCAGAAGCATGGCCATGCCATTCATGTTCCAGCAGAAGAGTTGCACTGTGTATCGAACCCATGGCCGTTTGTCTTATGGGGGATAGATATTGTTGGACCACGAATACCTGGGAGAGATAAGAAAAGATTCATGCTTGCCATAACTGACTACTTCACTAAATGGGTAGATGTTATAGCTTTACAACATATCAAAGAACAAGATATTATAAGTTTTCTGTTTGAAAGAGTGGTTTGTCGATACGGTCTACCGTATGCCATCATATCGGATAATGGACCCCAATTCATTGGAGGCAAGGTGAAAGATTTTCTAGAATCATACAAGATTAAGCACTTTACATCGACACCTTATTATGCTCAGGGTAATAGGCAAGCTAAGGCGACAAATACGACTATTATGGATAATATAAAAAATAAGACTATTATGGATAATATCAAAAAGAAGTTAGAGGACAAGAAAGACTTATGGGTCGATGAATTAAACAGTGTGCTATGGGCATATAGAAAAACTCCAAAGGTAGCTACGGGGGAGTCGCCATTCACTCTGGCTTATGGTATGGAAGCAGTCACTCCAGCCAAGATGGTGGTATCGACATCCAGAACAATGCTTGTAGAAAAGGGGCTTAATGACCAAGGGATGCATGCAAAGGTCCTAAACTTGGAAGAAAGAAGAGAACAAGTAAGAATAAAGCTTGATTCTTATCACAGATAGCTCTGAAAGGCATTCAATAAAAAAGTCAGAGGAAGAAGTTTCCAAGAAGGCGACCTAGTGTTGAAAGAGGTAACTCAAGCGACAAAAGAAAAGGGAGCTGAAAAGTTATCGGCAAACTGGGAAGGCCCTTACATTATCCATGAGGTTGGAATAAATAGGGCATATTATTTGAAGAGTGTTGATGGAGAGTTACTACCAAAACCTCAGAATGTCAATAATTTGAAGGTATTCTGTCAATAATGTATTTTTTCAATTTTATTGCATAATGAGATATGTAGCAAGAATATTCAATTCAATAAAAAGTTTCAAATTCATAAAGTAATGATGTTATAATATTGGTATAAAGCCCTGATATCAACAGAAATGTGGGTATTAGGCATATCGTCAAAAGTCCTGGTATCAGAAATAGTGGCAGATACTAGGCACATAAAGCCCTGATATCGACAGAAATGTTGGTATCAGACATATCGTCAAAAGCCCTGGTATCAGAAGCAGTGGCAGATATTATGCACATAATTAAAGCCCTAATATCGACAGAAATATTGGTATTAGGCATATTGTCACAAGTCCTGGTATTATAAACAATAGCAGATACCAGGCACATAAAGCCATGTTATTGACAGAAATGTTGGTATCAGGCATATCGTCAAAAGTCCCGTATCGAAGCGATTATGGCGGATACGGGCACATAAAGTCTATTATCGACGAGGGCGTGTTGATATCAGGCACATAAAGTCCTATTATTGACAGACGTGTTGATATCAGGCACATAAAGTCCCGATACTGACAGAAATGTTGGCATCAGGCATATCGTCAAAAGTCCTAGTATCAGAAGCAGTGGCAGATAGCAGGCACATAAAGCCCTGATATCTATTCCTTTTGTTTTTATAGGCTAAAGTGGCTACCCTGGCCCAATTTGATATTCATTACAAACAAAACTATGATCTTGGTTGTCTTCAAAAAACAGTTGATTCTCAGCAGCATGAAGTTGATAGATTGAACCGAGAAATGAGTTGGTTGAGTAAAGAAGTTAGTCAGCTGAATAGCAAAGTACATCGGCTGAAAACTAGTGCTCAAACTGCTGAAGAGACTTTAAGCCAGAAAATCACTGAACAAGCTGAAATTCTGAAGTAAGCTACTGAAGACTTTGCTAAAGAAAAGGCTAAGTATGAGGAGGCTTCTGATGCTAAATATAACCATGTTGCTTTGGCTTTAAACCTCTTAGGTGATCGGTTGGAAGCTTTCAAACAATATGTTTCTCATGCTGTCCTTGTAGAACATGGACTTATTTCTGATGATGCCGATGAATAAGAAACTCCAACTGTGACTCCTTCTAATCCTGACCAAGCATCTTTCTCTGCTTCTCGCCTTTCTGCTGAGACTACCTAGAATATTCCTGCTGAGTTAGCTGATGTGGATAATCTCCTTAATTTTCCTTCGATTACCAATTGAACTTTGCTCATGGTTTTGTAATATTGATACAATTAGATTCTTCTTCAATCTTTATCACCTGCTTTTGTTTGTTATATTTCCAAATACCAATGGGATTTGAACATATAAAACTTTGAAACTCTATAACTCCAATATCTTTCCATAGTATCATATATTTAAAACAAATTTTTGAACACTAAATTTTTTGATACCCTCAAATAGAGAGAGTATCATTGCTACTTAAACCTGTATCCTCTGAAAATGAAATTTTTGATACCCTCAAACAAAAAGAGAAAATCAATGATACTTATAATATATATCTTTTGAAAAATGAAATTTTCGATACCATCAAATAGAGAGAGTATCATTGAAACTTAAACTTGTATCAACAGAAAATGAAATTTTCGATATCCTCAAACAAAGAGAGAGTATCAATGTTACTTAGAATTGTATCATCAGAAAATGAAATTTTCAAGACCCTCAAACAAAAAGAGAGTATCAATGATACTTAGACTTGTATCATCCGAAAATGAAATTTTCGATACCCTTAAACAAATAGAGAGAGTATCAATGATACTTAGACTTGTATCATCAGAAAATGAAATTTTCGATACCTTCAAACAAAGAGAGAAAATCAATGATACTTAGACTTGTATCACCAGAAAATGAAATTTTCAATACCCTCAAACGAAGAGAATATCATTGATACTTAAACATTTAATAATGAAACTTGTAATACTTACCCACTGTTTTGAAACTTAAAGGCTCATATTATCCTTAATAAATGAAATCAGTAAATGAACTCAAAATTCAATATGCATTGAAATAATAGCCCATTAAATTTTACTGACTTACTATTGAATGAATTAATACTTTTAAACCGTTCCGCGCAGAGATAACCAAAAAATTACTTTTTCAACTAATTCTATTAAATCTCTTAATTTCTTGCTAATCGCCCTTAAATTTTCTCATTTCCTTGCTAAACATCATTAATTTTCCTCGTTTTTACCATTTCTTACTTGTATAAAAAGATCCTCAAAAAGCATGAATCTAATTTGTGTTTTACAAACTTTTTACTGAAAACGACAAAACTAATAGAAAAATGTCTCCCCTTTCCTATTTTCTTACTACTCTTGCTATTCTCATGGTCCTTCCAGAATGGCCTCATCGGTCCGATTGCCCAACCACTAAGTATTCCGATGATGATGAAGAAGAAGAAGAAGATGAAGATGAAGAAGAAGAAGAGTATGAAGAAGAAGATGATGAAGAAGATGATGAAGAAGAAGAAGAGATACGCATGCAGAATCCTCTGGCCTCCATGAAGGAAGTGAATTCCATCCATGGGCTGAGTGAAATGTCGAGTGCCATCTTCAGCGAAGTAATCCACTGTCTCGATCGGGCGTGCTTGCTCAACGACTCTGGCTTCAGGTGGAAGCCATAACTTCTGGACGCAGTGGGCATAGATAGGAACTGTGGTAGTGTCCTTTACCTCTACTAGGGCGTTTGTGGCTTGGAACCCCCAGTGCTGCATGATCTTGGTGACCAGCACTGGTAGAGGGGCAGTTGATTTCTTTGGGTTGCAGAGTTGCTCAAAGATAAAGGAGACGATGCATAAGATGTTCTTCTGCTCTTGAAAATCCATGCCTTCCGCCCATTTAGTGAAGTAATCCGAAACTGTGAGCATGAATTGTCTTTTACCTCTTCCAGGGGCTAGAGGACCAACTATATCCATTCCCCATAATGTGAATGGCCACGGATTCGATACGCAGTGTAATTCTTCAGCTGGAACATGTATAGCCTTACCATGCACTTGGTGTTGAACGCATCTCTTAGCATATCGAAGACAATCTCTTCGCATTTGAGGCAAAAAATAACCTTGCCTTGTTATGTTATTTGCTAATGATATTCTAGCTGAATGATTTCCACATTCTCCTTCATGGAGCTCTGCAATGATTAAATATGCATCTTCTGATGATATACATTTCAAATGTGGTCCTCCTGGATTTTTTCGATATAGCTCATTATCAAGCAAGACATATATTTGTGCTCCTGATTTAACCCTTCTTGATTCATTTTTGTCTTCAGGTAATTTATCCCTAGATAGGAATGATATGTATGCTTCCATGCATGGCGCCCCCAGCGTATCGATTTTCATAACTTCTGCTTCATCGATTTCGATGCTAGGCTTTTGTTGAACTCCGATGTGCAAGATGCGCTCTTCGGTATTTCCAACACATTACTACTACATAAGCAAGAGCACCGGCATGCCTGTTTTAATTTATGTTTAGATGTTGAAGCTTTATCTTATTAAAATCTCTAAGTTTGACTCTTATGAAATTTAAGTAATCTACCATATTGTCGTACTTTGCTGCATATCCTCCATTGATTTGGCTGACAACAAGCTGTGAATCATTAAAGATTGCTAACTCTTTAACCTTTAGAGATTTCGCCATTTCCAAACCTGCTATTAATGCTTCATATTCTGCTTCATTATTTCATGCATGGAAACCCAGAGTAACTGATGTCTCTAGCCTTTGATTATTGGGTGTTACCAACACCACTCCGATATCACATCCCTTACTTCCTGATGACCCATTAACAAATAGTCTTCACACATTTGTTCTAGCCCATGGGTCATCTTCATCTATGATAACATCAGGCTCTTGCAATTTTGAAAATTCCTCTTCTTCTATTTCCCAATTAGCATCCTCACATGGGAAATCTGCAAGAAAATCTGCCAGCACTTGACTTTTCTCTGAGATCCTATTCCAGTATTCAACACCGAATTCATTAATTAATACTGACTATTTTGACATCCTTCCCGACTTGGTTGTCTTTGCTAGTGTCTGTTTTAATGGGAGATTTGTCATAACAATCATAGAATATGATTGGAAGTATGGTTTCAGCCTCTGAGAAGAGAACAAAAGTGCTAGAGCATATTTTTCTAGTGTCGAATATCTTATTTCCGCCTCAAGCATAGTCTTGCTTTGAAAATATACTACCCTTTCGACACCATTTTCCACCTTTACCAATACTGAGCTTATGGCAAACTCTGACACGGGTAGATAGAGAAGTAAGCTTTCTCCCTCATCTGGTTTTGTAAGTGTTGGAATCTCTTGCAGATACTTCTTTAACTCGGAAAACGCATCTTCGCACTCTTCATTCCAACAGATTGAGTATTTTTCTTAAGCAACTTGAAAAATGGCTTATAGTGATCCGATGTTCGTGATATGGATCTGTTGAAAGCAGCTATTCTTCTTGTTAGCCTTTTTATATGCTTCGTTGTTGTTGGTAATGGTATCTGCTGAAGTGCTCGTATCTGATCTAGATTAGCATCGATACCTTTCTTGGTAATGATATACCCCAAGAATTTTCCTAAACCAACACCAAATGTGCATTTTTTAGGGTTGAGCTTCATGTTAAACTCCCTCAATATCTAAAATACGGTATATAGATCTTTCACATGGTTCTCTGCTTTTTTAGCTTTTATAACCATAGCATTGATATACACTTCAACGATTTGCATTATCAACTCCTTTAACATCTTTTCGACCAACCTTTGATAAGTGGCTCCTGCATTCTTCAAACAAAAAGGCATTTTGATAAAGCAATATATACCTCCATTTACGACGAACACCATTTTGAGTTGCTCTAAGATGGCCGTTAGAATCTTGAAATATCCGGAATATCTATCGTAAAAGCTAATTAACCCGTATTCAGTTGTCCGATCTACCAACTCATCTATCCTTGACATCAGATAGTGATCCTTGGGGCACTTTTTATTCACATCTATAAAATCTACACATACTCCAACTTTCCCATTCTTCTTGGGTACCACGACGATATTAGCTACCCATTCAGAATGCTCCACTTATTTAATTATTCCGTTATCGAGCATCTTCTTGATTTCGGCTTGCACCACCTCTTCATACATTGGTGTAACTCTTCAATGCTTCTGATGAGTAGGAGTTGCAATTTCCTCCATATTCAGTTTGTCGAACAAACGTCGAGATCGATACCAGTGAGATCCGACATTGACCATGCGAAAACATCTTTTTTTTTTCTTTTAAGAAGACTATCAATTCATCTCTTATAGTCGAAGGCATCTCTGTTCCAATGAATGAATGATATTCATCCTCTCCTGTGCCAATATTAACCTTTTCGACTTCCTCTATTGTTTTACTTACAAACATTTCTTCATTTAGCTTTAACTCCTGTGTAAACTTTACCTGCTCCTTTATCTGTCGTATATCGGTATCGGTGAGTAAAGCCTTTTGTAATTGCTATTTGGAGCTTTCAAAGACGCCCCTAGTGTCTTGCTGATTTTCTTTCATCATTCCTTTAACTGTTGCAAAATTTCACTTCTCCGACTCGGATTGATCTCCCCTTATCTCATGCAACCCATATGTTCACAAAATGTTCATAGAACTTCCACAATCCACTAAGATATTTTGTACATCATATCATGATATGCGCAAAGTGATTGACAACGCATTATCATGAGCCAACATGACCTTTGATAAATCTTCTAGTACAAACATTATAGCGCCTGGAATGCTGGTCGACACCAGATTTGGATTTACTGGGATAGGCTCAATGTTGACTTCTAGAACATCCCTCACTGTCAAAATTTACCATATTTTATCCTTGATGATCTTCTTCTGAGGTATCACCCCTTTGTAAATCATATTGATGACTCCCATAGGCTTCTCATGTATTATAGTTGTTACCTCTGGTCGAACATCAGCTCTAAACTCTCGAACAGACTTTCTATCCTTTATCAACCTGTCAATCTCCCTGAGTAATTGTAAACACTTATTGGTTTCATGATTCTTGATCTTCTGAAATTGCAATATAGTTTGTCTTCCAATTCTTTGGGAGTAAGCTGTGGATGTCGCATATAAGCTTCCTTACTTACTCGTCTCAATATATCTTCTGGTGTTGTAGTGATGGCGACATAGTTCTTTGGAACTAATTCTTCTTTTAATGATCTCTCATACCTCCTTTTCATTGGATATTGAAACTATGTTCTTGCAATTGCCTCACTAGGCCTTTTCTTATCTGGTTGTGCATATTCTCGACTAGCACCTCGGTCTCGACTCCCCGTTTCTTTTCGAGTCGATTCCAATACTTGTAGTACATATTGTACTGTTGCAACCATAATTCCTTCCTCCACACGAATGTCTTTTTCGGCTTTATCGTATAATTCTTGCAAAGTTTTTACCTCTTTCCTTAACAAGTATTTATGCATATCTGATGCTGGTATCAAGTCCGTTTGAAATGCCATGATCGCCATCATCTCGGCCTCATCCAGCTTTTCTACCGATTATGTTTCGATTTTAAAGTGAGCCAAGAAATCCTTCAGTGATTCCTTCTTCCCTTGTTTCAATTGAAACAAAGTTGATACCTACTTCGGCTTGGCCCTTTGATGCCCATAATTTGTCAGAAATTTGTCCTCTATTTCTCTAAAGCAAGAAATTGTTCCTTCATGCAAAGAACAAAACAATATCAAAGCTTTCCCCTTGAGATTACAAGATAAAGATTTACACAGCAAAGCATCGAGATACTCAGTCACTTGGTAAACTGAGTATTGATGTCGATATCCAAATAAACGATCCATTGGATCCGATGTGCCATCATATTGATTGTCTTTCTGGGTTGATCTTAAACTTTGGAGGAAGAGGCATCCTCTCTACCACCTTACTTAATGGATCGATTCCTACCGACATCGTCAGCCAACTTTCTGACCGATAGATGTTGAGGCTTTCTCATGCAGTTGTTCACCAAACTGCTTCATCATCATCTCTTCGACCATTTCTTTTGTTAGGCTAAGTCCAATGGTGCGGCAAAACACCAAATATCATGGAAATTTGGATCCAATGGTGCGTCAAAACGCTAACCCGCCAACGCTATCGGCATAAGTTTACCTATATATAGCGCCAGTTTTAACGAGATAGCATCAAGTCTACACTCCAGTATGAGTGGCGGGTAGAAGAAATCTAAGCCACACGCCACACTGTGTGGCAACTAGAATTTATTTATTTATTTTTTCCCACACGCCTTTTAGAATGGCGGCTGGAGAGTCCAAAAAAAAATCATTTTTTTAATTTTTTTTCCCACATGCATGTGAGAATGGTGGTTGGAGAGTCCAAAAAAAAAAAATCCTATACGCCATAGGTACTGGCGGTTGTTAAAAAAACCATTAGCTTGGGAAACGCTAACCCGCTAACTGTATACACTATGTTATTGTGGTTTGGCGGGATGGCGCACCAAACCATTCGACTTAGCCTTATTAGCTGAACTACTTGCAAATCTTCTTCTTCACTCACCACATTTTGGCCTTTCTTTGCTATAGAGGGGACTTCTTCTTGGTGGCTCTCTCTAGCAACTGGACTATCCGATGATGATCCTTCTCCATCTTTTACATATAAATCTTGCTGCGAAAGCTTCTCATTCATCTCCTTGATAACATTGTTCTCTTGTATCAAGTTCCTGTTTTGCTTTTCCAACTCCTGAAATTTTCGCAATAGAACTTGTAAAGATACTCTTCCTCTTGAATCTCTTCTACTTCTTCCTTCACTCTACTAACCGATCTTTTGGTTCTTCTCTCCTCAACCTTGGAACCAACCTGAGAACTGCTTCCTTCGTCTGTTACTACCTTGTTTGTTATGTTTCTCTTAGGAGGCATCTTGAACAAATCTCAAAACAATTCTTCTTTGATACACTTCGCTCCCCCAAGAAACTTTAGTGGATGATCTTTGAACTATATGCAAATCCTCCAAATGAATCACTCCACCTTGATCATTAAATTGCACAACAAAAGGAGAAAGATCAAACTTTTGAACTCTCAAGCTTCTGATGCACGGACGACGCCAATGTGGTGATCTGGATTGATTCACTAAAGAACTAACAAGTGTTTAGATTGAACTGGGATTCGAGATGAATAAAAGTAGACTTTATTGATTAATGATAATCTTCTTTACAATAATTGCTCTATTCTACTCTGGTTTTATAGGTTTTTTGGTGGGGAGAAGATAATGATCTTCTCTATCATGAATCAGTCTTTTTATATTCTTCCTTTTTCATTGAAGCCCAATCATTTGTTGCCACATGTCCATTCTATTCTTCTTCTTCACTTCTTCCCGCTCATACCTACAAATATTCAACTACAGAGAGATATCGACCCTTCCGTCGATATCTTGATATTTACAAAACCATTAGGTCTAAAATATCAGCTACAATATTTGCCCATGACAGCGGAGGTTGTCATGGAATGGAAATTGCAGGTTTGTGGTCTCACGTATGTGGCCATGTACAGTATTATACAAATCGGTTTAACCCAGCCATGCTTTATTCCAGGTTCCACTTGTAGCTAATGGATGTGCCTACTTTCGTTTTAAGATCTTTGTGAAAAACCTCTTGGAGCTGTAGATTATTTTGGATTATTTAGTAAGTTAGTTCTGCCCATCTTGTAACAGGTACTGTGTTAAAGAAGTCGTGCTTTCTTTAAGTAGGCCCTAAAAAACGAATTTATATTGAATATGAGAGAACCTCATCGTGCTATGAAGTGATAAAATCTTATATTCTTATACTCTTTATATTACGTCTTTGATACATGATTCTTTTGGCAGAGAATTTCCATACTCTGGCGTTAGAAGGTGTGCCTATATTTAGGCTCCACAACAGGACATCAACATATTGGTTTGTTACTCTTGTTGATGTATGTTCTAGTTCTTCTACTGCGTCTACCTGCTTCTAAATCTATATTTTTACCACAACAACGTCAAATCCATACCTATGACCACTGTAAGGGGGATTTTCCGTCAATAACTAAAGGACACGTGGATGGGAAATGACTTGGAATTATAAATACCCAGAATGAGACAAGGACCATCGGATTAGTTCTGGGAATAAGTAATCTTGTGTTTATCACGAGTGTTTTATAAACATGTGCTAGTCACGTGACAGGCCAACTCTGGAGATAACAGTTAACCAAGTCAGTAGGAACTGATATAGACAGTTCCTGGACAGAAAGAAACTGAGGAGGATAGACCTTGATGATAAGGAAGGAATCAAGATGACATATATCTAAGAAGTTACCTTTCGAGCCTAATCTTCTCGTACATGATGGGTTATTATGATCTAAAAGGAAACCTACGTCTGATAAGATATGGTCCAGATTCAGACTTCCAAGGAGAGAGGATTCCTAATTGGAAAGCAGAGTCCAAGGAAGGGAGGAAACTCACAAGCAGTGAGGTTAGCCTAAACCCTAGGACTCCTAAGACTCCTTCTATATAAACAAGAGGAATTCGCTCTTAGGAACTATGTGCAATAGGGTTTGATTCTTCTAAATAGATATGAAGATATGTAGGCAGCCGCAAAGCGGTTCAACCTTGATCATTCAATCATCATATTTCATTTCCCTCTTTAATCCCAAAGTTCTTCATCACACGACACAGAGGAGGATCATATGATACTCAGAAATTCCCCTACATCTTTTGGCGCCGTCTGTGGGGAATAGTAGCAAGTAACATTTGTTCGGTCGACCGATTTAGTTTAAACACTCTTAACATTGTGATGACATGAACTAAGAAGACAAAAGGTGGCGTTACCACTCGCCGCATCCCTGTCAAAGAAGATGAACGTGAGATACCTGATGAATGAGAGAATATTGAGCATTACAAGGCAGATATCCCCCTTCAAGGGCAGGTAACTAGCATCGACAGACTAGTTATTCCAGGTGCAGGCACTGACAATGACGCTCAAGGAGAACGTCAGAATGGCGAGAATATTACTCTTACCACTCCAGGGTCTATTCAGGCAAGCCAAGCGGTACAAACTTTGGAATAACAAAGACGAAACCTTGAGCGAGAAGTACAACTGCTGAGACAGTTGTATCAATCTGGCACAGGGAAGGAGCCACACATTGATCTCGATGGTGATGGCCCTCCAGAGAATGGTCAGATCAGGAACCCAAGACGACGGGATCCAATTCGGCGTGAGCTATCAGATTTAGAATACAGTAGTTCGGATGAACACTCAAGCTCTGCTGAAGAATCAGAGTCAACTGATCAGGATCGCGACAACAACCCTCGACACTAGATACGAACTCCTAACAAAAGAGTTTCTAGCAAAGAAAGCGCATGGGAGACTGAGAAGAACGACCTGATCCGTCAGATGAATAGGATGACTAGTAAAGGAAGAAAAATGCAAGACTCCCTTGTTCAATACGCTATAATTGGGGCAGGCTGATCTCCTTTCTCATCACAAGTGGTCAAAAAGACCTATCCCCGCGGTTACAGACAACCAAAATTTAGTATCTTCAGTGGCAAGTCAGATCCAATGGATATGTGTTCAGATATAGAGCCACCATGGGATAATATGAGAGGCATGACCAAGTCATGTGTCAAGAGTTCAAAGCTTCCCTATCTGGATCTGCACTCTAGTGGTACCACAGGATACCAGAGCGGCAGATCAGGTCCTCAGCAGAGCTGTTTAGAATCATCATTGATAGATACTCGTGCAACAAGCACCAACAAAAACGGATCGATACACTGCTCAACACTAAGAAAAAGGATGGCGAAGCATTGAGATCCTATATGCAACACTTTATGGAAATTTCGATACAGATAGAGTCTTGTGATGAACAGATTGCTATCATAGATTTCAAACAAGGGTTGGATGAAAACAATGCCTTATTCGGATCCCTTTCCAAAAAACCACCCCGCGATTTAGAGGAACTCCTAGACAGGGTTGAAACTCATGTAGGGTGGGAGGAGGATGTCCTGAACATGCATCAGGAAGCAAAAAAAAACCAATCGGACAACCCCTTCAGTCCCACGAGAAGGGGAGGGAAACTCTTCACCTCCAAAGCATAAGAGAGACCGCTATCATAGTCGCCAGAGGTTAGATTCCCCATCAAAAGGGGGAATGCTGAGAGGGCAGTACTAGAATTCATCCAGCAATAAAGATGGAAAACCACATAAGAAACCACGCGTGGAAGGGGTTGAAGAAACTCTTCCCTTGCTCAACAGGAACTTTGCTCCCTTGAACGAAATGTCAGACGAGATCCTGGACTCAATCAAGAACCAGAGCTACCTCAAATGGGTAGCTCCACTCAAGCCAGGGTCCTTGGGTACCAGAGATCAACGAACTTACTGCAAGTTCCACAAGAGTAAGGGCCACAGCACCAGGGCCTATAGGACCTTAAAAAATGAACTCCAGGATCTAATTGAGAGGGGTACTTGAAACAGTTTGTAGCACATAAGCAGGCGAATGCAGTGCAACCTGAGGAGGTCAGCACATCCAGTCGGGATCCCCCAAGAACTGGACCACTCAATGGTCGTGTTCAGATCAACATGATCTCAGGAAAGGCAAGCTAGAGAAGTGGATATGTCACAGAGAAAGGTGCGAGATACCAAATGCACATCGCAAAGCAAATGAGGATCATGAACAGCGAAGTGACTACGAACTATCATCAGGTCAACACATTGTCCCACAAAGATCCACCCATCTTGTTCACTGAAGCTGACTGTCTCAACATCCAGAGACCACATGAGGACGCATTGGTCCTTACACTTCCTTTTGGTGATTACAATCCGGCATCGTATATTGGTCGATTCAGAAAGTTTGGCAGATGTGTTATACTATGACGTATTCAAGAAACTGTAGATTCTTGACTTAGAGATGGACGTCACTCACTCTAACCTATATGGATTCAGGGGAGACAAAACCCTAACAGTTGGAGAGGTACAACTACCCGTAGCCATCGGTCTGGTAACCATCATCATTAACTTTGTTGTGGTCAAAGCTAACACACCTTATCACATGATCTTGGCAGGACCTGGCTGCATAGACTCCGCGCTGTTCCCAACACCTATCACCAATGTTTAAAATTCCCACATAATGGAAGAATCGAGACAATAAGAGGAGATCAAGTGGCTTCCAAAACATGCTACGCTCTGGCGACAAAACCTTCCCCACTCCCTTTTGATCCAATGGATGTGGAGTCACCTGTCAAATAGCAATTACAGTTGGATCCTCCTCTCCTAGACCTGGTCCCAAGAGAGAGGGAGGATCCCCCCTCACTAGAGCCCTTAGAGGAAGTGGAGATCATGGGAGGAAGCCCGCCTAGAACTATTTTCATCGGCACCTTGTTGAGTTCAAAAGAGTGCCAGGCTCTATTACACTTCCTCCAAGAACACAAGGACGTATTTGCTTGGTCAATCGATGAAATGCCAGGAATTGACCCCCATGTGGCATGCCACCGGTTGAATGTCTGCAGTGATGCAGTAGTAGTCAAGCAGAAGCCAAGGAAAATAGGTCCTGACAGATCTAAAGCAGTGAAAGCCGAAGGCACCTAATTTTTTCAGGGAAATCATTTTCCCCACCTGGATTTCTAACATTGTCCCAGTATGTAAGAAGAATGGGTCATGGAGAATCTGTATTGACTTTACAGATTTGAACTGTGCGTGTGTCAAAAGACAGTTACCCTCTGCCACAAATTGACAAATTGGTGGATGCAACGGCTAAACATGAATTGTTATCCTTCACAGATGGGTCATCTGGCTACAACTTAATCCCATTGCATGAGGAAAACCATAAGCATGCTAGTTTCACAACTGAGGATGGCCTGTGCTATTATTCGGTCATGCCATTCGGATTGAAAAATGTGGGTGCCACATACCAACGTATAGTAAACAAGATGTTTGAGGGACTGATAGGCGATATTATGGAAGTGTATGTAGACAATCTCTTGATCAAGAGCCTAAGACGTGGAGACCACCTCTCCTACCTGAAACGAGCATTTGATATTTTGCAAGAGTATCATGTGAAACTCAACCCAGCGAAATGCACTTTTGCTGCCTTCACCTAAAAATATGAAAGAGGTACAAAAAGTCACAGGCAGGCTGGCAGCTTTGAACAGATTCATTTCCAAAAGTTCAGATAAGTGCAGGCCTCTGTTCCAATTACTGCGATAGAATACATCGTTTGCTTGGACGGAAGACTGCCAAAAAGCATTCAATCAACTTAAAATGTACATGGGGTCACCACCAATCCTTTCCAAACTAGTTGATGGAGAAATTCTGGGTCTTTATCTCTCTTCATCTGACTACGGTATCAGTTATGTATTGATACGCGTGGATGAAAAGAAGGTTGAAAAACCTGTCTATTTTTTGAGTCGAACGCTCCTACCAGTGAAGGTTTAGATTGTAGTGAGTATACTTCAAAAAGTTAGATTAAGAGTTGAGGTTCATCCTAAATTGTTTAGAGTTTGAGTGAGGGAGATGTGAAGAAGAAAGGTAGACTCTTGTAGGATTAGAATGGTTCTAAGCTAATGAAAACTTGAAAGTATTGATTGTTATATTGAAATGAATTGAAAACATGAAGGGGAAGATTGATTAAAACATTGAAATAAAAGCAAGCAAACAAGACTGAAGATTGAAACAAAGAACAAGCAAACAAGATTGAAGATTAAAACAAAGAACAAGTAAACAAGATTGATTGAAATAAAATAAAACAACAAGAAAGTAAAAACATAAATTGAAAAAACAAGACAAGAAATTAAACAAACCAAATGGTTTGGATCCTAAGACAATGGATGGTTTCTCTCTTCCCTACTTTTTGAATATATACTCCTACTTTTGCCTTTTACAGATTTGCCCTTCTCCATTAAAAACTAGACACCTCCCACTTTGCTTTTGCTTTTGCTTTTTGGTGCCTTCTTAACCAAGATAGGTTTAGGGAGAAAGTGATCACTATTTAAAGATAAGGGCCTCCATCTCTGGTCTTTTGAATTTTAGGGCTTTGACTTTTAACTTTGACCGTTGACTTTGACCATTAACTTTGACTTTTTTAGAACTTTTCCATAGCAGCTACTGGTCTTCATAATAAGTGTGATTAAGGCTCCTTTTGGTGTTAAGACGCAACTTTTATGATAAGTGGTCTGAAATACTCATTAACCTGAAACAAACGATAAAAGCTATGAGTTCTGTTTTTGTGAAGCATAAGAGAGACTATAATGCAGCAATATAAGGGTAATAAAACGCACATTTAGGAGCTGATCACCACCCCAAATAGAATCTTTCTTGTCCTCAAGCAAGGATGAGAGAAAAAACTAAGATCACAAATGAGTGATTTATTATAAGTTATACTAATCTCATTTCGCAGAGTGCGATTGCATTGACCATATGCAACAAAGCCTTAAACCACTAAGAATTCCCTAGTGGATGAGCTTTAAGCCTCGTGAGAGTTTTCCAGTGAAGGTACTCACAAACTTCTTCTATTTAGTACAAAGGGTCTTGTTTCCTTATTTATTCTCAGAAGTTCATATATCTCATTAGCGGGGAATAAGGACAAGCTCCTTTGAACTTAGAATAACATATATACAGTAATTTAATCATCTAAAGATAAATGCACAAAACATGAGCAATAAAATGCAAAAGCAGAGTTGTTTTCGAGGCTTTTGGAGAGCTTTCTTAAGGTGGGTTCTCACAATAGTGTGTTGCAATCACAACTCTTTGATAGATTCACTCAAGGATCATTCTCTTAAGTGCAGCGGGCACTTATATTCCTTGCATACTCAATTGACATCCAAAGAAACTGGGGTCGATTGATCACGCTTGCCACTTACTATCACACCATCTTATTCCTAATCGAGCTAGAGGTTTTTTATTAGGAGTTACGGGGCTAGGGTGATGGTTTAGAAAGAAAAAGGATAAGTTGAGAAACTAGGTCTTCGAGATACGTGTAACTAGAGAAGAACCTCATTTTGTTCTTTTGCTTCCAAATTGTGATACATTCTTTTAGCCCTTTGACTTTTTGACTCCATATGATTTGGAATTTTGGGAGTTCTAACTTTGCTTTTGATTCTTTTTGTTTCTGATATCTTCTCCTTTTGATTTTGAACTTTTGGGAGATTCGATTTTTTTGACTCCTTTGGATTTGTTTGGAATTTTGGTTTTGGATGGGTGTTTCTTTTCTTCTCTTTCTTTCCCTTTCTTTTTTAAGCAAATAAATGTTCTGTTTTTGTACAAGGTTTTCTATTCTCTTTTTCTGATATCCATCCAGTTCTCAACTCATTAGCTAGGTAAGATTTTTATTGTGTGTTGTAATGGGTTAAGAATTATTGGTGAAGAATAAAAAGGCTTTTAGAAAGGGTGAAGGCTCAAGAGGGGTAACTAGAGGAAAACTATCTTTTTAGGTTTTTAACATTTATTTGGCTATATCGGTCCTAAAAGGTCCTAATTCTCTCATAGGATATGACGTGGTGATCAAGCAAGTAGACGTGTGGTCTTTCTATCTGGACATCCTTTGTGTCATCACTCAATAATCATTCAGATGAGGCTTTTGGCTAGATTCTCATAGGATATGGAACTTAACTGTTCTAACATTGGCTTCGGAAACTCACTGCTATATACAAACAAATGCTGATGCATGTCATTCATGAAAAGATGCAGAAACTATTATACGTATATTAGTGTAAGTACGAAGAACAAGTCCTTACTCTATTGCTATAATGAGACTTCTAAACTTTTTATTCATCATAGAAAAAGGAAATAAGACTTTTTAATACAAAACGAAAAAATATTTTTGGTCTTTTTTCAAATTTTTTTTTTTAGAAAGGAAGGGATATACTATTATATCTACTATATAGAAAAGAGGCCTAGTTTTTGCAAAATGTTACGATACCATATAGAACTATGCTTGTCTTCAAAGTATGAAGAGATAAGGAAAATGATTACCATAGAAACATGAGCAAAAACGGTGATACACCTGTATTATGTTCTTCATGATGAAAATACGCCACCCCCAAATAAGTTTGGGGCGTGGGTTGGTTGATATAGAACAAGAAATACATAGTTGATTATACTAGGGATATTTATTCTACTATAAAATCTTTTTGGGTTTTGGTATTTTTTAAAACATATATGGAATGCTTGAATGAAAAATAGAAAATTTTGGCATGATGTATCTGTTTTACCTCTACTCATATATCAAATTTCACAAAATAAGACAAGCAGATAATATTAAGCATAAAATTAAACTTATACTACGTCATACACATGAAAAAGAAATAGAAAAAGAAATAGATCCAACTACACAGACAATAGGAATCCTAGTCAGAATCCGTGCGTGACTCATCTCGACGTCTAGAAGATCCTTCTCCTTGCTGACATCGAGGCCTGACATGTCTATCACTATACGAAAGTGCGTCTCTGATGCTCTGCAGTGTTCTAGTGACACTGTGCTAAAAAAGTAGCTGCTCCTATTGGAAGGATCGTTGCTCCTCTCTGAGGCTATGTTGTTCCGCTCGGATAGTCAGCTGTTCCATTATGATGTTCTGCTGAGTTTCCTTAAGCTGGTAGAGATATTAGTGCACAAACCTCTGGCCTCCATGGAGGAAGTGAATTCTGCCCATTGGTTGAGTGAATTGTAGAGTGGCATCTTCAGGGAAGTAATCCATCTTCTTGGTCGGGCGTGCTTGCTTAGCGACTCTAGCGGTAGGTGCAAGCCATGACTTCTGGACACAATGGGCATAGATAGGACCTGTGGTAGCGTCCTTGACCTCCACTAGGGCGTCTATGGCTTGGAACCCAGTGCTACATGTGTAGGAACCGTTATGGTTGCATTGAATGAATACAAACAACGAAATGCCATGCGCAGCGGAATAAAGGGTGTTCACGGTTTGGTTAGAAATGATACCTTTAGATCGGCTAAGATAACTCTGAGAATCCAAGATCTATGAATCAACAACCTCTTTATCTTCTGTTATATTCCTATCCTTAGAATGGACGTTGTGTGGACAACGATCTTCCAACCTCTTATTTCTCTATTGGCCTCTCTCACTCACAAAGTTAGAACCGATTTTGGATCTATCTTTTCTTGAGCAAAACCTTGGTAAAAAAAGGCTAGAGAAAGAGGTTTCTATTTATAGGCTACAATAGGGACCATGAGGAGAAATTAGGGTTGGGCCTCTTGACGGGCTTGGGCTTCCCATGTTCGCCCAGAACACACTCTCCAAGTCCGTCAACAAATTACTTATTCCACTAAAGGCCACTGTTGCACTACCACCCTAATCCCAAATTACGTGTTACGTTTATGGGCTCCATATTATAAGCTTGTTGATCTCCCCGTGTTTAAAATATCGAATACTCGTTGATTAAGTCAAGTTATTGACAACTACATTAATCAACTTCTTATGTCCTTGAGTAGTACCACTCAACCTCATTGTCATGTAGGATTAAATCCACCTGCAGGGTTTACATGACAATCCTTATGAGCTCCTCAAAGGGATATCATCAACCCGACTTCCTGCGGGTCACGGATTTCTTCTATAATCAACAGCACATCTTACATACAATGTCATTACCCAATCCATTGAGTTTGTTGATTCACAAATGAATCTCACTCATTGATGATTTAAAGCAATGTACAATGCATGTAAGTGCCCGTTATTATATCCGGATTAAGAGGACAAGCATCCATAAAAATAGAGGTGTTTGTTCTCTTATATAGTCAGTATAAAGAGAAACAACCTCACTTGGTCCTGTTTAATACACACAAAGTGTACTAGTGTAATCCTATAGTCAAGATAGACTAATACCAGATTATACTACAACTGTACCAATGGTTTGTCCAAATCCATCTAGGTTGTGAACGTTTATACTTTATAAGGTACTGATGATATGATCTTCTGTGTGTCACCACACACCATATTATCTACAACATAAAGTATTAGACGCATGCATATAACTAATAACGTATATAATATACATAACATTTGTTCATATGATTCTCATTCAAAATATAAAGAATTAGAGTTAATACAAAAGTAATGCTTTTAGTATATAACCCTATCAATCTCCCACTTATACTCAAAGCATTGCATTTTAGTATACTACTAACAAATCTCCCACTTATACTTAAAGCTATGCTGCCAAGCATCTAATTTCCATCCCTTCAACAAGCCTGTCAAAAGACTTAGCCGTTAAGCTCTTTGTAAAGGGGTCAGCTAGGTTATCTTCTGATGCTATCTTGGTAACAGTAACATCACCTTTTTTTACGATTGATCGTATCAGGTGGTACTTGTGCTTAATGTGTTTACTTGCTTACAAGAAGTTCCGGAGCCAAACTGACTCTTTGGCTGCCTCAGTGGCTGCCACATATTCAGCTTCTATATTAGAGTCAGACACGTATTTTTGCTTGACACTCTTCCATACTATGGCTCCACCTTACCAGGTAAACACACAACCTGAGGTAGGCTTACTCTTGTCCCTATCTGACTGAAAATCAGAATTTGTATACCCTAAGGGAACCAAACTATTTGCATGGTATACTTGTAGGAACCGTTATTTCCAGAACGAATATTTCTACAAACCGCGAGAACCCACGCGCAGCGGAATCAATGGGGTTCACGGTTTTGAATAGAAAACATACCTTTTAGAATCGGCTAAAATGCAATCTCTGAGAATCAAAGCTTTATCAAATCCGAAATCAACCCCTTGATCTTCTGTTGTATTCCTTTAGAATAGATTGGACATTGTGTGGGCAATGATCTACCAATTCCCTTCTTTCTCACAAAACTAGATCCAATTTTGAATCTATCTTTCCTTGCCACTTTTTCTAATCTAGATAAATAGTGAATATGTTAATTTCGGCCAAGAGAAAGAGTATTCTATTTATAGGCTACAACAGGGACCATGAGGAGAAATTAAGGTTGGGCCTCCTAATGGGCTTGGGCTTCCCATGTTCGCTCAGAACACACGGCCCAAGTCCGTCAATAAATGGCTTATTCCACTAAAGGCCATTGTTGCACTACCGCCCTAATCCCAAATTACGTGTCAGCATTTATGGGCTCCATATTATATGTTCGTTGATCTCCCCGTGTTTAAGATATCGAATGTCCATTGATTAAGTCAAGTTACTGATAACTACATTAATCAACTTCGTATGTCCTTGAGTAGTACCACTCAACCTCATTGTCATGTCGGAATAAATCCACCTGCAGGGTTTACACGACAATCTTTTTGAGCTCCTCAAGGGGACATCATCAACTCAACTTCTTGCGGGACACGGATTCCTTCTATAATCAATAGCACACCTTATATACAATGTTATTACCCAATTTATCGAGTTTGTTGATTCACAAATGAATCTCACTCATTGATGATTTAAAGCAATGTACAATGCACGTAAGTGCCCGTTATTATATCCAGATTAAGAGGACAAGCATCCATAATAACAGAGGCGTTTGTTCTCTTATATAGTCAGTATAAAGAGAAACAACCTCACTTGGTCCTGTTCAATACACACAAAGTGTACTAGTATAATCTTATAGTTAAGATAGACTAATACCAGATTATACTACAACCGTACCAATGGTTTGTCTAAATCCATCTAGGTTGTGAACGATTACTTATACTTTATAAGCTACTGATTATATGATCTTCTGTGTGTTCACACCATATCATCTACAACATAAAGTATTAGACACATGCATATAACATATATAATATGCATAACATTTGCCCATATAATTCTCATTCAAAATATAAAGAATTAGAGTTAATACAAAAGTAATACTTTTAGTATATAACCCTATTAATACTAACATATAATCCTTAGTCCTTTTCAAGTACTTCAGAATATGTTTTACCGCAATCCGGTGCCTTTGTCCTGGGTTCTTCTGATATCTGCTAACCATGCCAATGGCGAAGCAGATGTCTGGCCTCGTGCATAGCATGGCATACATTAAGCTTCCTACAGCCGAAGCATAAGGAACTACTTTCATGTCCTCTATCTCTTTTGGTGTCTTGGGACACATATCCTTTGATAGAGGAACTCTATGCCTGAAAAGCAAGAAACCTTTCTTGGAGTTTTGCATGTTAAAATGAGTCAACACAATATCAATTTAGGTAGCCTGAGATAAGCACAACATCATTTTCTTGTGATCTCTTATAATTTTGATCCCAAGGATGTGACCTGTTTCTCCCAAGTCCTTCATATAAAACACAAGAAATACCACTATGTTTCCATCAAATTTCTTGTACAAACAAGATGCTCTTGACCTTTTTCAATGAATCCTTCTAGTTGCTTCATATAGATGGTTTCCTAAAGACTTCCATTAAGGAAAGCTGTCTTGATATCCATTTTATAGACCCATTTGCATCCAATGGGTTTTACACCATTGGGTGGCTCTACAAGCTCCCAGACCTGATTAGAATCCATAGATTCCATCTCAGAATTCATTGTCTTTTGCCAAGATTCTACATCTCTATCTTGGAGTGCTTCATTGTAGGTCCAGGGATCAGGATCTTGGTTATCAGTGGTTATGTCTGAAGACATTCCTCAAACCAATCCACCTATCAGGTTGTCTAACAACCCTCCCACTACGATGAAGTACCTCTTGTTCTTGTACGTCATTAGTGACACGTTGTGGTTCCTATTCTTGTACAATTGGTACTGAAGTAGTTTAATGTCTCTCCTCTCAATATTTCTAGAATAATACTACTCGGGGTAATAATTTAATGCACTGTGGGTGGAATAAGATTAATGATGTATAAATTGCCTTCTAATGCTCCAGAACAGATAAAATGTTTATTTTTCTTAATGACAATCTTATCATTTAAAAGAAACAGGATACCCATCCTTAATTAACATAGAAACTGAAATCAAGTTCTTTCTAAAATTAGGCACATAAAGACAATTCTTTAACATCATAGTTTTATTTCTACCAAAAGATAAACAAACATCTCCAACTGCAACAGCTACTACTTTCGTAGCATCCCCAAATATATGGTAATCTCTCCAGCAGTAAGTTTTTTGGTTTCCTGGAACCTCTGCAATGAAATGCATACATGGTTAGTGGCTTCCGTATCTACACACCAGGTACTGGTAGATAACACCGCTAAACATGTTAAACGACTAGTGCATGAGACATACCTCCATTATTCTCTTGGTTGAGAAAAGGACAATCTGGCTTCCAGTGTCCTAACTGCTTGCACTTGAAGCACTTGCCCTTAGGCTTTTTCACAGCTCCTTGAGGTCCCAAGCCCTTCTTTGCCATATTCCTATGCTTCTGAACATTATTCTTCTTCTTACCGCCATTAGGCATAGAAGTAGAAACCTTCTCAGTAGCATAAACTTGAACATAACTTTGCTTAAAGAGACTCTCAGCTGACTGAAGTTCTGTCATAAGTTCCGCCAAAGAATACAATCTTTTGTTCATGTTGTAGTTAAGGCGGAACCGTTCAAACCTTTCAGGCAGCGTCATGAGAATGATATCGACCTGCGTTTCCACATCGATATCAGCTCCAAGGATCTCCAACTCATTCAGATAAGCCATCATCCTGAGTATATGATCCCTTACAGGAGTCCCTTTAGTCGTAGTTGTGGTCATCAAGTTTTTCATGGCAGTTTGCCTAGCAGCCTTATTCTAGTGTTCGAAGAGTTTCTTGAGATTGATCATCATATCATAAGCTGTGGTCATGGCCTGATGTTAATGTTGCAGCACACCTGACAAAGATGCAAGAATGTAACACCGCGACATCTCATCTGCCTTGATCCACTTCTTATATGTGCCTTTCTCCTCTTCTCCAGCATCATCTTTAGGCTTAGGTGGGCATTCCTCATTGAGTACATATTTGTACTCTTCAGCAGTTAACACGATATCCAAGTTGCGTTTCCGGTCTATGTAATTAGGGCCAATAAGTTTGTTTTCCTTAAGAATAGTTGCTAGTGGGTTGAAAGTAACCATTTTGAAAACCTGAGAATCACATAAAATTAAATATTATGTAGGGCAAAAACTTCTTGAGTTAATAACAAAAATTAATTAATTAATCAACCCGTCAGCACCCTCCATAATGAGAAGTAGTAAGCCACGATAGTGTGGACGTTTACCATTCTACATTCGTTGAAATACTTTTGGAGTTAACTTATAAAATTAATTAATTAACCCGTCAGCACCCTACACACCGAGAAGTAGTAAGCCACGATAGTGTGGACGTTTATCATATCTACATTCGTGTAGAGAGGTTTTTCCTATTAGTTCTACTTCTCGTCAACTTAACAGCACACCACTCGTTAGAGTGGACACATGCCATCTAGACAAGTAAAACTAAAATGTTGACCTTTCTTTGGTTCCACAAATAATAGCAGTGACTCCGTTGGGGAGGATACCATTACTTGCATCTAAGTGTATACCATTACTCAACGCTAAGTCCATTATTTGTAATGAATCCCTTCAGATGGAGAAGTGAATCCATACATTAATAATTTCATATAGTTGTCCTCTAGAAGTTTGTTCTAGTGATCTGTAATTAGACTCATCCGATATGGAGGAAGGCACTAAAACCGACGTGCAAGTATAATTACATTACCAACAAACCAGTAATGGAGACCGTGGGATTTATACGAAACTAAATTCTCGCTCCCACTTAGTTATTTAGATCTGAGGATCTTTCTGTTTACTAGTCAAGTCTATGTCCATGTTATCTATTATTCATGTGGGCTTAGTTTTTAGCGCAAATATCCACAAATAAAAACATGCATATAGAATAAGCAAATATGAACAATAAAATGGAAAATAAATTCCCAACTGTTATGGCCCATATTCATTGCTCCATCTTGTTCGCCGAACTCTTTTAGTTGCCTTCACTGGAAACCTCACGAAATCACTGCATAGACCCCGAACAGCAAACCTATTTCCTCTTTCTGGTGTTAAGGGCGTGACCCGCGCTCCATTTATGCCTGCACAAGGCGCGTGGCGTGCTCATGCCTTCAATGACTTCCAGCCGCATCAGCGTGACCCGCGCTCCAACAAGAAAAACTTAGGTTCGGATTTCGACCAATCCAATTCTTGATCTTTTGATCTTTACTATTGGAAGTAAGGCTGGATAAACGCCCACCAGGATAAGGATAAACCACCAAGATAAGGATAACCACCAGGTATTAGGATGAGTGTAGGACTCTATCCTATCTGATATTAGATGAGTATAGGACTCTATCCTATCTAATATTAGATGATTATAGGTTTCTATCCTATCCAATACTGAGGAGGTGGGAGAGCTCTATAAATAGACCCCCACCCCTCACATATTGATCATCCCAACAAAGAAAAGCTCTCTCTCCTTTAATGGTGGCCTCTAATATTTTCTAAAGAAGAAGCTAATAATTTGTAAAGATTCCATAGGTGGTAACCTCCCTAGCCATTGTCGGTTCTTGGTTCATGAACAAAGGTTGCTTCCCATTCATGGTTGGAACTTGACTCCAGCTAAGTTGAGAAGAAGAAGATCTTGAGTGTGCCAAGAACATTATCTTCTCCTGTATATCAAAGCTTGGAATTTCAAATTGAAAGCTGTGACCAAGGTACGATCTTCTGTTTCCGCTGCGCTATTTTATGCATGTGATATAGTGTAATTATACATATCATAGGAATCATGCATGAGATATCGGTAAAACCCTACATTGGCATCGAGCCAGGTTTTCCATAGTTTGCATGCTTTTGGAAAACTGTTTTTTTCAAAATCTTTTAATTAATTTTTAAATAATTAGGTTGTTTAAAATTAATTAGAAATAGCTTATTTTTTTTTTTGCAAAATAAATTATTTATGGGAAATAATTTGGCTATTTTAGTGGAAATTTTTTTTAGGAAAATTTTTTTCCTTTAAATTTTTTATTTTTCCACGATTAAAAATTGACATTAGGATGTTTATTTTTACCATGCAGTAATTATTTAAATCTAGATTTTTACTATTACATGTAAATAAAATTGTATATTTTCTATCAACGGTCATATAAAAACTAAGGCACAATGCCTAAGTCGCATAGACCCGAGACTTGTAGGAAAATTGAACCAGATCTTGGGAGACGGGCTTCCAAGAAACGCATGACTGCAAAGCAATATAGGAGAGTTTTGCAGCGTACTATCTTGAAATCTGATAAGATAAAGACAGAGCCACCATCACCAGAATATACACCAAAGAGCCCCAGTCCTATTCAGGATAGGAATGAGGCTCGACCACTTAAATCTCTCCTACATCGATTATGGGACGATGCTAAGGAACCAAATCCATATGATGTGTCATCAGGGTTTATTTTCCCACCTCATAGGGAAACAGAGGAAGTGGCTAGTAATTTTCAAATAGCTGATAGTGACTGTGAGGATGAGGATGACTCCCTTGGGCACCCAAGACGTTTTTATGTTCATGGTTGACTAGCTCTTTTTAGTTCCACATTGTTTTTGAAAGATAGAAAATTCTTTTGTGTAGAAACAATTTTATTAAATAGAAATTTAAGTAGTAGATTTTTTGCATATTCTATGCTATTGATAGTCAAATGCATTGATTTTATTTAATGGCTAGAATCATGCTAGTAGATTATCATGATCATCTCATATGTGAAAATGTGGATTACTTAAATTTATTTTAAGAGGTGATTCTTATTCGTAGTATCTTATTTTTGGAATTCAAACTTGATAGAATGGCACCTGATGGAAAATCCCCGTTTACGATGCTACCTGAAAAGGACTTGTTAAACAATAAGAATTACGAACTTTGGTCTAGGAAAGTTAGGCTAATTCTGGTAGATAGGAAGGTCATTGACGTAATAACTGAGACAGTAGCAGAACCTACCGCTGAAGGAATAACACAAGCTGCTTATACTGCTGCACTTAGGAAGTACAATGAGTATACAAGCAGAGACAATGTTGCCCAAATTGCCATACTTGGCACCATGAGGAATGACTTCATGATGCGGTATGATGGCCTTGGATCGGCTAAAGAGCTATGGGGAGCAGTAAAGGCGGACCTTGGGAGTACGACTATTGCACAGCTGAGGAGGCTACAAATGAGCTTTGACAAATTTATCAAGCTGCCCCATACCTCTATGACACAACATTGCACGGTGATGAGGAACATGGTTGCTGAGTTAGCCCAAGCAGGACAGGTCCTGTCAAATGAACAACAAATTCAAGCTGTCATTAGGTCTTTACCTAAAACTTGGGAACAATTTCGTCTTATCTTAACGCATGACGATAGTATCACAAACTTTGCATAGGTGCAGAGGAAATGTGAGCTTGAGGAACAAAAGCTTCTCAATGAAAAGCCTGTTGTTCAAACTGAAGCAAATGTTGTCAACTCCAAAAAGAGGAAGGCTCCTTGGAACAAGAAAAGTGGAAAAGGGAAAGGCAAGAAAAAGGCCAAGCCTGACCCATAGCAAAAGAAACCTAGGAAGTCGATAGACATGACTAGTGTTGAATGCTTCCGTTGTCATCAGATGGGACACTATGCTAGGGCATGTCCTTCTCCCCGAGGTAAGTTTTTACTTTGGCATTGTCAATGTGATAAGTATCTTGTCATGTTTGTCTGATTCATCACAATATTGGATTGTAGATTCAAGAAATGATGACCACATAAGGGATAGGTCCCCGTTTGAAGATTTCCGGAAACTTCCACAAGGAACTCGAAGAGTCCACATGAGAAACCAAAGTGTAGTTGATGTTTTGGGCACAGGCACTTGTAGGTTGGATTTTGTGAGTGGGAGATCCATCCTTATTGAAGAAGTACTCTTTGTACCCTCAATTAGGAGAAATCTTTTATCAGTTTTGAAATTACTTCAAGAATCCTATGTGTTTAATTTTTCCCAGAACTCGCTTGAGATATCTTTAAATAACAGTTTGATAGGTTATGATTATTTAATGAATTCTTTTATGACAGTACACTTAGCACAAACTGAAGTTTTTATGTCTAAAATGGTTGGTTGCCAATTGTGGCATGCTAGACTAGGACATATTGGACACAGTAGGATAGACCGCTTAGCAAGGGGAGGGTTGTTAGGTAACTTAACCTCTGTTAAAATGGAAACCTGTGAAAGTTGTCTTGCTGGAAAATCCACCAAGAAACCTTTTGGGAAAGCACAAAGGGCAACTTATCCTTTACAACTTATTCACTCTGACATCTGTGGACCAATGAATGTAACAACAAGGCATGGGGCTTTGTATTTCATTACCTTCACAAATGACTATACACGTTATGGGACCGTGTACTTGATGTCTCACAAATCAGACGCCTTGGACTATTTTAAAAAGTACAAGAACCTTGTTGAGAATCAACTTGATAGGATAATAAAGGCCTTAAGAACTGACCGCGGACGTGAGTATCTTTTTGATGAGTTTAAGGAACTCTGTGAAAATAAGGGTATAGCTAGACAGCTAACTATTCCTTATACCCCTTAGCAGAATGGTGTCTCTGAGAAAAGGAATAGAACCCTGCTGGAAATGGTTAGATCTATGATGGCTCAGGCTAACTTGCCCATCTCATTTTGGGGTGATGCATTGTTAACGGCTGCACACATACTTAACCTAGTTCCTTCAAAATCTATTGACAAAACACCCTTTGAACTATGGACTGGTAGACAACCCATTTTGATCTACCTTAGACAATGGGGGTGTGCAGCCTTTGTCACTTCTCAAAATCGAGAATTTGGGAAGTTGAGTGCTCCTGGAAAGAAGTGTGTCTTTATAAGACACAGTGAGACTTCTAAGGGGTATGTCTTCCTAGGGGAGAATACTCAAGGGCATGTTACAGAAATAGAAGCATGTAACATCTGATTCTTAGAGGATCAATACCCAATGAGGGGTGAGGTTGATAAAGATATACAACTTTACGAAGTTGACAACTTTATAACTGTTGATGAACAAGGCGAAGATGAAACTTTCATCAACCCTGATTCCAGTGACAATGGCATTGGTCAATTGATTGATCAATCCCAACCTTGTAAGATTGTTAGAGGCCATATCCCCAAACGTCGGTTTGAGATTGAAGGGGAGATAAACATGACCAATGCACTTACAGAAATATCTGATGAACCTAAAATGTTCAAGGAGGCTATTTCTGGGTCCAATACAAGTAAGTGGATGGAAGCTATGAAGGAAGAATTGGAGTCGATGAAGAAAAACAAAGTATGGGACTTAGTTGATCTACCTCCAAACAGGAGATCTATTGGGAATAGGTGGGTTCTCAAGATCAAGAAAAATGCGGAAGGGAACATAGACAAATTCAAAGCTAGGCTTGTTGCAAAAGGTTACACCCAAAAAGAAGGAATAGACTATGAGGACACCTTCTCACCAGTAGTGAGATTTGCTTCCATATGTCTCCTCTTGTCAATGGTTGCCCGCTTAGATTTAGAGCTTTACCAGATGGATGCCAAAACTGCTTTTCTCAATGGAGAATTGCAAGAGGAAATCTATATGGATCAACCTACTGGTTTTTCAATCAAGGGTCAGGAAGACAAAGTGTGTAAACTGAACAGATCCATATATGGTTTAAGACAGGCCTCTAGACAGTGGAATTTGAGATTCCATGAAGCTATGCTTCAAGACAAATTCGAAATGGTAAATGAGGACCATTGCGTATATGTCAAGACATCTAAAAATGGTTTTGTGATTCTATCTCTATATGTGGATGACATTTTGTTAGCAGGTAACAATAAGGCATTGATAAATTCCACTAAGGAGTGGTTGTCATTAAACTTCGAAATGAAGGACATGGGTGAAGCTAGTTATGTCTTAGGAGTTAAAATAACTCGGGATTGGCCCAAACGCTTGTTATCTTTGTCTCAGGAGACATATATCAAGAAAATTTTGGAAATATTCAACATGACTGATTTCAAGCAAGTGGATCTCCCAGTAAGTCTAGGAGAGTCTTTGAGTTCTAAAATGTCTCCCAAGAATCCTACTGAAACTTAGACTATCAAAAATGTACCATACTCAAGCGCAGTCGGAAGCCTTATGTATGCAATGTTGTGTATAAGGCCAGACATCTGCTATGCAGTTGGGTTAGTATCAAGGTTCCAAACAAATCCTGGGGTCGCACACTGGAAGGCTGTCAAGAAGATAATGAGGTATCTTAAAGGCACCGTGGACTACTCACTTGTCTACCAAGGGAAAGATTTTAGGCTGATTGGGTACTCCGATGCCAACTGGGCTGGAGACCTTGATGAGAGGAAGTCAACTTCAGGATATACCTATATAATGAATGGAGGTGTTATATCCTGGAGCAGCAAGAAGCAAACTTCCATAACACTTTCAACTATGGAAGCTGAGTATATTGCATCTTTGCTTTCCGCCCCAATGAGGTCGTGGTGGCTCGACGATTCATTAAACATTTGTCAGTGTTCTCAAGAGCTGCTGAACCAGTTCACATCTGGACTGACAGCATGGCTGCTCTTGCATATGCTAAAGATCCAAAGTACCATGGAAGAACCAAGCATATAGAGTTAAAGTACCACTCACGCACGACAAAAAATATTGAAGAAGAAAGTGGTTCTACAACATATATCCACCGATCGGATGGTTCGGATCAGCTGACCAAACCTATTCCAAAGGAACTCTTCCTTGCACATGTAAAAATGCTTGGGTTAAAGAGGATGTGATTATGCTAAGAACACTTTGATGGTTTAATGAATAAACGTGCATTCTTTACAGATCGATTGCATTCTCATTATACTGTTTATCATCTCATATGTATGTAAGTAGGGTTGACTGGTTCACTCACATGAACAGTCACTTCCATTTTAAACAGTGGGAGTTTAGCTTGACAAGTCAGTAAACCTTATGGGAAGGGTGGACCTAGTGCCGAGTCATGCCCCTTCTTATAATTGAATAAGAAGAAACAGGCTTCATAGAGAAGATTCTGTCTAAACCTACAAATGGTTATTGCTAAGTGGGAGCAAAGTATCCTTGGAATTGTCATTAGGGATGACAACACTTGCATGGTATGAGTGGACATACAGATATCTATTGTTGAGTAAACAAATTAGATACTCGTGCCATGACATGTTTTCACACAACATGTGTATAGTTGACTACCTGAGAGCAAGAAAATAAATATCCCTAAAAATTCTTGCTATGTGAGCTCTACTGATATGTTTTTTGTTTAAGACATATCGAATGGTACCCTCCTTGAACTTTTGACCTTGTCAAGAAAATAAGAGGACTACTCATAACTTTGGTTTGCTCCCCACAAGCTCTTACTAAAAGGCTGACTGGATGCATATTGGGAAGTTGGTAGAACTCTGACGACAATGACTTGCGTGCAAAGGGTAAAAGAACTTAAGGTTTATCACACAATCACTGGGATTCTACCTGGCCAAGACAATTGATGATAATTGTGAATCATGTGATACGTTTTTTGATTTTATGGTGTGGACTCATAAGGATGAGTGCTATTTGTCAAAGTGATGAAACAAACAGATCTTGGGGTATACACACACTCTCTCGGATATTAGGTTTCTGGATTCGTCTTCTTTAAGATCACTTTCATGGTAGATCACTGTGTCGTGCTTTTCATTACGACTTGCTACTTCACAGATATCATGATACGTGTGCTAGGGTCACACGAACCATTTGCCATGTGAGACACACAAATGGCTGAGCATTCTACTTAAATGCTTCTCTTAGAAACCTTCTTCATCGTTGTGGGCGAGTGGGAGATGTTGGAAATAAGGCTGGATAAACGCCCACCACGATAAAGATAAACCACCAAGATAAGGATAACCACCAGGTATTAGGATAAGTGTAGGACTCTATCCTATCTGATATTAGATGAGTATAGGACTCTATCTTATCTGATATTAGATGAGTATATGACTTTATCCTATCCAATATTGAGGAGGTGGGAGAGCTCTATAAATAGACCCCCCACCCCTCACATATTGATCATCCCAACAAAGAAAAACTCTCCCTCCTTTAATGGTGGCCTCCAACATTTTCTAAAGAAGAAGCTAATAATTTGTAGAGATTCCATAGGTGGTAACCTCCCTAGCCATTGTCGGTTCTTGGTTCGTGAACAAAGGTTGCTTCCCGTTCGTGGTTGGAACTTGACTCCAGCTAAGTTGAGAAGAAGAAGATCTTGAGTGTGCCAAGAACATCATCTTCTCTTGTAGATCAAAGCTTGGAATTTCAAATTGAAAGCTGTGACCAAGGTACGATCTTCTGTTTCCGCTGCGCTATTTTATGCATGTGATATAGTGTAATTGTACATACCGTATAAATCATGCATGAGATATCAGTAAAACCCTACATTTACATATGATTACATCATGGAATTTAAAAACAACACGATACAAACCGTGATTTAAATTACATTCACCATTAACCAAATACAAAAAAAAATTGAAAACATGCTGTTTTAATAAATTCGATCCATTTCTTTCTAGAAATCATTCTGACCATAATAGTTGGTCTAGATGCTTGCAAAACCAAGTTAGAGCAGTTCTACATCTACCAACAGATCTACATGCTCCAATCCCAATTGTAGAAACCGTTATGGTCGCATCGAATGATTACGAACCACGAAACACCTTGCGCAGCGGAATAAAGAGTGTTCACGGTTTGGTTAGAAATGATGCCTTTAGATTGGCTAAGATAACTCTGAGAATCCAAGATCTATGAATCAGCAATCTCTTGATCTTCTGTTGTATTCCTATCCTTAGAATGGACGTTGTGTGGGCAACGATCTTCCAACCTCTTCTTTATCTATTGGCCTCTCTCACTCACAAAGTTAGAACCGATTTTGGATCTATCTTTTCTTGAACAAAACTTTGGTAAAAACGGCGAGAGAAAGAGGTTTCTATTTATAGGCTACAGCAGGGACCATGAGGAGAAATTAGGGTTGGGCCTCTAGACGGGCCCAATTTTGTCAACAAATGGCTTATTCCATTAAAGGCCATTGTTGCACTACCGCCCTAATCCCAAATTACGTGTTACGTTTATGGGCTTCATATTATATGCTTGTTGATCTCCCCGTGTTTAAGATATCGAATGCCCATTGATTACGTCAAGTTACTGACGACTATATTAATCAACTTATTATGTCCTTGAGTAGTACCACTCAACCTCATTGTCATGTCAGATTAAATCCACCTACAGGGTTTACATGACAATCCTTATGAGCTCCTCAAGGGGACATCATCAACCCGACTTCCTGTGGCTCACGGATTCCTTCTATAATCAACATCACACCTTACATACAATGTTATTACCCAATCCATCGAGTCTGTTGATTCACAAATGAATCTCACTTATTGATGATTTAAAGCAATGTATAATGCACATAAGTGCCCGTTATTATATCCGGATTAAGAGGACAAGCATCCATAATAACAGAGGTGTTTGTTCTCTTATATAGTCAGTATAAAGAGAAACAATCTCACTTGGTCCTGTTCAATACACATAAAGTGTACTAGTGTAATCATGTAGTCAAGATAGACTAATACCAGATTATACTACAACCATACCAATGGTTTGTCCAAATCCATCTAGGTTGTGAACGTTTACTTATACTTTATAAGGTACTGATGATATGATCTTATGTGTGTCGCCGCACACCATATTATCTACAACATAAAGTATTAGACGCATGCATATAACTAATAACATATATAATATGCATAATATTTCCCCATATGATTCTCCTTCAAAATATAAAGAATTAGAGTTAATACAAAAGTAATGCTTTTAGTATATAACCCTATCAACATGATCTTGGTGACCAACACTGGTAGAGGGGCAGTTAACTTCTTCGGTTTGCAGAGTTGCTCGAAGATAAAGGAGACAATGCAGAAGCTATTCTTCTGCTCTTGAAGAACCCATAAAAGATGAAGCATCGCCTTACCTATATCCAAAGGCTTGGTCGAGCCTAGCAGGTTGTATGTGTCCACTGAGATACTACTAATTGGTTCATTCATAGCGACCTCTGATAAGCGTAGTGAGACTTGGGATTTTTCACCCCCACCCCCTCAAGAAGTGTCTCTACCATCATCACATTGATGGTTTTTCCATCTAGAGACTATTCTATATGAACATAAGCCTTCAGAGGAATCCCCATAACTCCACTCACCCCTTCCTTGGTGAGCTCCAGCGAGCAGCCATCCTTAATAACCGTAATACGGTCATCCTCCCCTCTAAGCATCCAGTTATAAAACGAAAGAGTAAGGGAGGGAGAATAAGCCACATCTTCCAACAAAACCAAGGGTTCCCATCTTCTTCTTCTGATCTCAGCCCTGAAGTGCACTTCAAACAGATCGAAATAGAAGAGGTCTTTGAAATTTTTCCCTGACACAATTTTAAGAACTCGAGCCATTTAGAGTAGGGATTTAAAATTTTGGGGTTTTGAGTTGGAATCGGGGTTGAAAATGGGGTAGGCTGTGAAAAAATTGGATGGAGGTGTGTTGAAGTTTTCGAGCGGTCGCGAGTTGGATAGGGGCGATCAAGAGTCGAGTGTGGCGGCTAGGGTTGAGGATTTCATGATGGAGAAGAAGGGAAGTGGGCGGTTGCGTGGGCTTAAAGTTTGATGGCACGTACCTTGCACGTGCCTCTTTTAAGAATTTGAAATTTTGGTCCAAGCCCAAATGAATTCAGGAAATTCCGATCTTGTCCTCAGTGCCTTGCCAACTTTACGAGCAGATCTGTGCTTTGTTACTTGTCCGATCTTGACTCGTGAGGTACATAACAATCAGCATCGAAAGTGTAACATAACGGTATAGGGGGTATACTCACATCCAACGGTAGATGAGAAACATATGATGCAAAGAACTGTACAGGAACTGTAGGGAAAATATGTACAGATAACAGAAAAAAAAAAAAAATTAATTAATTTATTTGGGTTTTGAATAAATTTGATAGAAATTTTAAAAAGGTTGGTGGTTTTAAGTTAGATCCCCAAGACTTGGAAGTTTTTTGAAAATTGAGTCAATCCCAACCAGATGGTTGGATTACTCTCTTAGACTAAGAGTAATGCACTGGGGGATAACATATGTAGACTTTATAAATAGAATTATTATGAGGTTGAAGACCGGGGCAAGTTGGTGTTTGACAGTTCAAGCACCAGTCTTCTCTCTTAGCTCGTATATTATGTGCGTATGAACTCTTACCTAAACTAGGAATGATTTTCGGTATATGTGTCTATATTTTAAGCTACAGTTCTCTAGGAAGTGCTTGCACACGATCATTGAAACTGATCCATCTAGTCTTGCTAGGTGGAGGGTTTTTGTTTGCTACAAAAGACATTTTCGAAAAGTTTTTCAGAAACGAGAGAGATTAAGAAAGGAAAAAGATTAAAACGAGAGGGGAAATATTTTTAAGAAATGAAATTTTTGAAATTTTGAAAATTTTTGAATCTTTTAACGTCTGATTCTCGAGACAAAATAGAGAGGTGGAGGCAAAAAGATAGAATTAAACAGAGAATAGTATCACTTTGGGTTACTCTATTTGTTTAATTCTCGTTTGGAGACGCCTCGTCTTTATTTATTTATTTATTTTTAGTTGGTTTTCTCATTCAAAATATAGAGGTTTTGCCAAGAAGATAAAATTATACGTTAATTCGGTATCATTTTGGTTACTCCGGGCATATAACTTTCATTTTTATATCTTCTGGTTTTGAAAACTATAGATAGATGTTTTAAGAAACACGTACTCAAAAGCTATGATTCTTGATGGTACTACTTGAAAACAAATCATAACAGATATTTTTAGGCAACTTTCGTGTTGGCTCTGTGGAAAACTCAATCTAGATAGATAGAGCTTCAGCTACGCGAGTTGGGGGATTTACTGCGCAAGACATGGAATGTCCTGACTCGGGCGAATAGCTCGGTGATATAGGCGACCCTTAGTAAGAAAAACTGATCTCAAACTGCCCCTAGATTGCGTTGTTCTAGGGGTTGGTCTGTGTAAAATCCATTGCCCGTTTTGAAAAATCACTGAACTATTGATGTATCAAGAATCTATCATTATAAGCGCGGTGAAAACAACAATTTTATTAAAGAAAGAAATAAACATTTGTTTTCGGCTTTTTGGTTTTTATGTTGCTAAGTTACTATGACAGAAAAATATAAATTATAAAACTACTAAGAAAAATCACTATGACAAAAGTGATCCTCCCAATAGAAGGTGCTTGAAATTAAATGATTCTAATTGCAAACCATCCCATGGTTTGGCTGATAGGGTTATATACTAAAAACATTACTTTTGTATTAACTCTAATTCTTCATTTTTTTTAATGAGAATCATATGGGCAAATGTTATGCATATTATATATGTTATTAGTTATAGGCATGTGTCTAATACTTTATGTTGTAGATGATATGGTGTGTGGTGACACACAGAAGATCATATCATCAGTACCTTATAAAGTATAAGTAAACGTTCACAACCTAGATGGATTTGGACAAACCATTGGTATGGTTGTAGTATAATCTAGTATTAGTTTATTTTGACTACAAGATTACACTAGTACACTTTGTGTGTATTGAACAGGACCAAGTGAGGTTATTTCTCTTTATACTGACTATATAAGAAAACAAACACCTCTATTATTGTGGATGTTTGTCCTCTTAATCTGGATATAATAACGGGCACTTACATGCATTGTACATTGCTTTAAATCATTAATGAGTGAGATTCATTTGTGATTTAACAAACTCGATGGATTGGGTAATGACTTTGTATGTAAGGTGTGCTGTTGATTATAGAAGGAATCCGTGACGTGCAAGAAGTCGGGTTGATGATGTCCCCTTGAGGAGCTCATAAGGATTGTCATGTAAACCCTGCAGGTGGATTTAATCCGACATGACAATGAGGTTGAGTGGTACTACTCAAGGACATAAGAAGTTGATTAATGTAGTTGTCAGTAACTTGACTTAATCAACGGGCATTCGATATCTTAATACGAGGAGATCAACAAGCATATAATATGGAGCCCATAAACGTAATACACGTAATTTGGGATTAGGGCGGTAGTGCAACAATGACCTTTAGTGGAATAAGCCATTTGTTGACGGACTTGGGCCATGTGTTCTGGGCGAAGATGGGAAGCCCAAGCCTGTCAGGAGACCTAACCCTAATTTCTCCTCATGGTCCCTGTTGTAGCCTATATAAGGAAACCCTTCCTTCCTGGCCAAAACACTGAGTTATTACTCAAGCAAAATTAGTCCCAAAATTCGGTTCTAACCTTGTGAGAGAGAGAGAGGCCAAGAAAGAAAGAAGGGGCTTGTAGATAGTTGCCTACATAACGTCCATTCTAAGGATAGGAATACAACAAAAGATCAAGAGGTTGCTGATTCATAGAGCTTGGATTCTCAGAGATATCACTGCTGATCAAAAGGTATGATTCCTAATCAAAATCGTGAACACCTTTATTCCGCTGCGCATGGGTTTTCACGGTTTGTAAATAATGACATGCAACCATAACGGTTCATATAGTGGCCTCCCTAGATCTTCCACCTCTTATTTTGCAAATAGGCAAATCTAGTGAAGAGGACTAGCTCTATTTCTAGATAATCTAGTCTCTTGATATAAATAAAAAGAGTAGTTTACTACGAAATGAACGTTAAACTCAAAACGCAAGAAAACTAAACTAAATTACGAAAAGCTATCAAAGATTTCTATACTCTCAATTCTATCGAAATAGAGTGGAGTAAAAAGTTCATTCCACTCTCAGTTCCTTAGTATTGAAGTTTTCTACAATTGACTAGTAATCCAAAGTTTAATGAGAGCAATGGAGGAGGTTTTATACTACGACGTGAATTCGAACGACAATTATGCGAATAACGAAATGACATATATAAAGTTGTGAACTTTACTACTTTTAATTAACTAATACTTCAAATCTAATTAATGACTAAGAATTGAATAACAACAATTGAAATTAGATCTAATAAATTGAAATGACAAAAATTGAATTGACAAGAATAACTATTTTATTTATCTAACTAAATGAATAACAATGATTCAAAGGATTAATCTAAACAATGAATTGAAACTAATTAATTTAACTAATTGAATTCAAATAAAACTAGATCTAGAAGTTATTTTAATGGTTACTTTTTACTCTAACCTATCTAACTATCTCTAACTTAAGAGCTAAGTCTTATTTTATACAAAGGAGGAGACCAGATCCACAATTTCGTGCATGGGCTGAGGAGCTATGTTTTGGGCCGGAAAATCGAGCCCAAAGCCCAATTTCTTCAATTTACAGAGCCCGTTTCAGCTGGCTTCAACTTCAGTAGACTTTTGTCCACTTCTGCTCCTTTGATTTGGTCAAGGCTTAGACCATTGTGAAGCTATTTCCGATCCGGTCGTTTTGATGTAAGGTAGGCCCAATTCCGAGGCCTGAGTCCAGAAATATGGCCTTCGGAAGTTCTGTCGACTTGTGCACTATTTCTGCCCGTGTTGACTTTTCAGCTTTTGACCGGGCTTTACAAAGGCTTTGTCTCCTTGAATCTTGGCCTTTATCACAGAACTTCTTAGCAACCAACCCTTGCTCCTTTATCTCGCCAAAGTGGCACATTTCTGCACATAATTGACTTTACTGCCTGAAATACATAAAAACATGTAATCAGCATTAACTCTTACTTATTACTCGCATAATTGGTCTAAAAGTATGATTATTGAGGGGTTAAAACTACAGTTTTGGGCTCTTATCAAACCACCCCCAAACAGCATTTTGCTTGTCCTCAAGCAAACATGAGAAATTAGAATAAGTGACCAAAAATGGAGTTCTAACTACTTTTGTTTCGCTGAGTGCGATTGCATTTACCATATACAGCAAGGCCTTAGACCACTAGGAATTTCCTAGTGGACGAGTTATAGCCTCGTGAGAGTTTTCCAATGAAGGTACTCACAAACTTCATCTATACTACGACGACTAAGAAATAAAACTATTGTTTCCTTATTCATGCTCTAAATTAACTATACATCTCACTAGCAATGAATATAGAATAATCAAGTCGAAACCTAAGCTAATATATGCATAATAATCAATCATCTACAATAAACATATATTCAATGAGTAATACTATGAAATGCAATAGCAGGTCCGTTTCAAACTTCGGAATAACGCCCTTAAGTAGGTCCTCACATAAATGTCAAGACAAAACCACTCGATTTTTTTCGGCTCAAGTTTATTTACTCGATTAATGCGATTGGGCACACTTTACCTTATAATCTCAATGACACACAAGGAAGCCGGAGTCGATCAAACACATCTGCCACTTACTATCACACTAGCCTATTCCTAATTGAGCTAGAGATCTTTATTAGGTGTTGCGGGGATTAGGAGATGGTTTAAGAAGGAAGGAAGTGGATATTCAGAAAGAACAAGTCTGAGATAATAGAGTCTTCGTATTATGTAACTAGAGAAGACTTTGTTCCTTACTTTCGCTTCTACACTTTGTTTCCATCCTTAGCCATATTTTTCTTTTTCTTTGGCTTTTGACTCATTTAATTTTATTTATTTATTTATTTTTGGAGTTCTAACTCTTTATTTTCTTTTATTTGTTTTTTTTTTTTTTTTTTTTTTTTTTTTTTTTATATTTGGATGGAAACTTTCTTTTCTTATTTGAAGCTACTGACAAATTCTTGATTTCGAAGGTCTTTCTCTTTTCTATTCTTCATCTCTATTCTCAGACTCATTCAAAGAATGGGGTAGAGTTTTTTTTTTTTTTATTTGTTTTTGTAACAGGTTAAAGGATTTGCGGTTTATGAAAGGCTAAGGAAAGGCTCAGAGGGGCGACTAGTAGAAAATAATTTCATAAGGGTTGAATTTCTAGCTATATCGATCCAAAGAGGACCTAAATTCTCGCTTAGGATATGGTATAGTGATCAAGCAAGTGGACGTGTGATTTCTCTATCCGAATTTTACTTTTCCTTTATGTCATTTCTCAAATGTTTCGCTCATATAAGGCTTTAGGCTATATTCTCACAGGATTTGTAGAATAAGTACTCTAGCCTAGGTTTCAGAAACTTACTGTCAAACAATCATAGATACTCATGTAATATTTTTATAGCTAGATGCAAAGATTATTACCTACATATTAACCTAAGTTTCTAAAAATTATTCTAATGCAAAAGCTATGTGAGACTTCTAGATTATTAAGAGTATAGAGAAGGAAAACAATACCAATATTCCTAAGTGTATAGCATAAACTTTTTATTTTTATTTTTTTATTTTTTATTTTTTTGAATTTATCAAATTTTTGAAATTTTAACTAGAACATAAGTGCATATTATACATATCTATATCCTAACAGATGCCTTAATTACACGTGTTTCTATACCCCCAAACAAGTTGCATGCTTTGTCCTCAAAGTATTTTAAATAAAGAGAGTAGGAAAATACCATTGAAGCGTGTGAAATACAAGAACATCTGCAAAACAAAGTTATAACATACTAATATAGGAAATATAAACTGACGTAACTTTATAGAAGTTCCACCAGGTATGGGGTAGTAAGAAATTACTTACTTGGGACATAAGCAGACACTAATTGAATCTAAAACTTACCTGCACTCCCGCTTACTCGTCCTCTTCCTTATCATCTGCAAAGAGATGAGGTTCCTTCACATCCTGCCATGCCATGATAACTTGCCAAGCCCGTCGCCGTGTGTCATCTACTTGTGCTAACCTGTCGAGTGTTACTATGTCTGATGGGGTGTAAGGAGCAACCAAGTGAGGTTGCACCTGCCATCCCGGCCAAGTCATGGCTCGAAAAGAGCGAACCACCCAATTGGTGGGTCTCATGACTTCAACCCTTTTCCAATCCGTGAAATGGGTACAAAATTCAGGTAGGCAACTGAGCATGATGCGACAAACTAAAACAGGCATAAGAAGATACTTATGCCTCATGCTTTAGGCTCTCTTAAGACTAGCCACTAATACTCGGGAAAATGTCATATCAGTGACGTCCCTCAGCTAAAGCAAGGAAAACATCACCAGCGGTACTATTTGCAGAGGTAAACTGCCAATCCCCTAAAATATTCATCAGGATGAATAACATGGTGGTGCCTACATTTAGGGACAGGCTACCAAGGGCTATGTTGTAACGCCCTTGGTCCATTATACGAAATACCCCTCCCCCGTAATACTCATGGAAATATGTATAGTCATAGAGGTAGGCATTATCGGTCATATATCCCCACGTGTGAATAGGATCAGGTATTGGTATTCCCGAAACTAACGCTACAACATACTTATTGAATTCTAGTGGCGTGCCATCTACCGTGACGGAGAATTCTTGTTCTCCGTCTTGATTACAATAGAACTTAACATTATTGTAAAAAAATTCAGTAAGCTTCGGTGAATACGAGTCAGCGTCACTTACCAGTAGATGCCTCCAACCTAACAGCAATATCCTTTTGCGGAACCAATGTCCATAAGTCTTGCTTCCCAACAAGTGTTTGAAGGACTGCTCCGGTATCACTATAAGAGGAGTCATCACAAAACTACTTTCTAGAACAGCTGCTACTATCCTGGAACAACCCTCGGAAAAACTGGAAATCTATTGGTGCCCATTGGGGTCTCTTAGCAGTCGCTCAAGCTATCTTAGAGTTGGTATGAGTGGTGCTCTGGTGGTGAATTTTGAGTTCCAGGCACTTGGGCACAGGTGCACTTACTTGTAGCCTGGGATGGGTGCGGGTTGCGCTCCGGATGAAAATTAGAATCCCACGGTTTTGGGCGCAGGTAGCGCTCGGGCTTGGCCGGAAGAGGGCGCAGGTCGCGCTCAGGGTAGGATTTTTCTGAGAGTGCTTAGGGCGCAGGTGCGCTTGGGGAGCTGCTAGGCCAAAATGCGAAGGAAAAATAAGGCAAAGTGGCAGTGAAATGGGAGAGATGAATGTGATACGTAGTTGGGGTTGTGAGTGTAGAATGAATGCAGTTTTTATAGGTTTTAAATTACTAAAACAAATCGGGAAGTTGCCAAATAGTTATAAGGCAATTGCCGAAAATAATAAAATTTCCAAAACCGAAAATAGAAACAACTCATATTCTTGATTCTAAAACAACCCTAATATCTTTTATGTTGAATTTAGGATAGAATCTGCCTAACTCATCGAGATTTCATCCTATCACAATACCTATTCATGGCGATGCTCATATCGGCAATATTCTCAACCCTCACTTCAAAACAACTTCTAACATGGATGATCATATAGCGAATTATGCTCGGCTAAATAATACCAGCCCCAAACAAATCGGGAAGGTGGGATTAATGGTAAAAACAATGCATAATTTGAAAATAACCAACTTATATTAAAATTGAATTCAAACAACAGAACACAACCAAATTCAAATTTGATTACTGAACTAATATTTTTACCTTCGAACTAAATAAAAATAAATACAATAAAACAAATCAACTCATCAATCCCTAAACAACGCACTACTGGTAATGGAATCCGCATGAGAAGGAGATGGCTCTTGGGCTTCCGAAAGGCCAGAGCCATCCGTCCTGCGGCGACGACGCTCGTGCCTAACATACTGCTCCTCAGAAGAACCCCCCTGGGGTGGAAAGCGTGCAATCATGTCTTCTCAAAACTGGCGCTGAGCTTCCATCTCAGCCCTCGTCTGTTCCCACCGCTCATCCTCGCACCGGGCACGAGTCTCAAAGTTATGATGCATGGCAGCCTGCTGAGTCTGGAGGTCTTCGCAAATAGTATTTAGGGAACGCATGCCACGATGAATCACAGTCATGCGTTCTGCGTCCGTCCTACACCGCTCCAAGGCATCGGCATCAAAACATGCCGTGTCATCCTCATCCTCCAAGTCGGTCTCGTCAGCTACCCTCTCTTCAGGCAACCTCCAAACTCGTTAGATACAATCTGTATAAATATGAGGATTTCGGTGCTCTTTCAGGCAAATCCTATCAGACCTCGGAGTCGCTCTCAAGGTCATCATGATTTTCGTAATCAAAACAAGGAGAGGTGCAATACTCTTCCCCACTCCCCTAATCATGTTTCTCAAAAACTCCACAATACAAAACTCATACTTCTGCTGCTGGAGTATCCATAGCACGTGAAGGCAGCTCAGACCTATGTCGCTGACTTTCTCCTTCCCTATTACATTCCTAACAAATCCATCGAGCTCTGACTAGGCTGGTTGGTTCTCGAGAGATGCTTGGCTTAACACAAGTCGAAGTTCGCATTGTAGTTCCCGCCCGAAACGATCGGCGTTTATCAAAGGTTCTACAACAGTAAACTGGGAATCCTGTAATGTGGCATCGAGATGGTGTCTAGGTGGAATGCCTAAAATCTCAGCCAACAACCCAGTAGTAATCTCTCTCCTCCTCCCAGCCACCTTAACTAAAATTCTATTCCCATCCAACTCCCTTGCCCTGTAAAACTCTCGGACCAAATCCTCGTGGTAAAAGTCATCGGTCGAGTACCATAACCCTTTCCAGTCTCGCCTAACCATCTCGTCACCGTAAAACGGCACAAAGTGGTCGGCAGTAAATGCGTGCTCCCGCAATATGCGACGTCTTTGAGACATCGGAGTTTTGATAAGTGTGTTGGTTGGAATAAGGTAGGGAGGAGTGTTGAAACCACCCTAACTAAAAATAATGGTAGGAGGCGCGGTGGTGGGTGGTGGCAGCTCAACTTTTTGAATTTCCGGTGGTTTTTGGTTATTTAAATTGGTGGAGGTGGTGGTGGGTGTAGTTAGGAGAAGATTGGGGGTGGATTTGAACTTTAGGTGTGGGTGTGTATAGGTTTTATCTTTATTTTTATTTTTATGTTAGGGTTGAAGCTTTGTTGTGTGTTAATGGCGGTTTAAAAAAAAAAAAAAAAAAAGAAGGAGAACGCGATGCATTCTTGGGTTGAACTGTGGGCTTGGGCCCAAGCCCAATACGAATAAACAAAAAAATCAATTTTTAGCGCAACTTCAAACTAAAATTGCCGCTTCGTTACCGGTCCGATTTTTGTGAATGAGATATGGAAATAATCAGGAGAGAATTTCCAATCCAATGATCCATAAAACACTCTATTCCGACCGTGGATGACATATGAGAAAATGGAAAATGCCTCAAAGTGTGTGCATGATGTAAGTTATGCGAACGAATGAAATCTAACTTAATAGAAAATGTCAATCCGAATCGTAATACGATTAAACGGTCTAAACAACACAACTGGAAAGTTAAACAATCCAGGATGGAAACGAAAACCCCACCCCCAAACAAATTTTAGACACAGAGTTGAGAAAATTTGTTTTTAAAAGTGGGTCTTTTAAAGTCAGATTCCCGAGACTTCTTAACTTACTATGTTTGTGATTTTAACAAGTTTTTATTTTTTATGAATAACATTTTAATATAAGAAAAACAAGAAAGCATTAAAATCATAATTCACACCATAGAAGAACATGACTCGAAACCCGAGAAAACATGCAAGAGTGGAAAACGTGAATTATGTTAACCGTGGACTCAAGATCTGGTACTTACAGCCACACACTCCATAGGGAGGGCCCGGTTACCTTAATGGTGTACTTACCAATATATGGAAATGGAAGGAAACACACCAAGCAACAAAATGAGTCGTTTATAGTCTGATACTCGAGACTTGAACAAATAACTGGATATATATATATATATCCTACAGATTCCATATATCAAAAACCTAAAGAGTTGTGGGTCTTTCCATAAATAAATAACATGGAATACATTCCCAAACAGAATTAAGCACCAAGATTTCCTACGTCGCAACCTAGTGGAATGAAAGCGAAGTCTGATAGACCTCGAACATAATCGAGCATGCACCTTCTTTTTCATCTCTGAACGAGGGGTTGTCCAAGTGTTTGAGTGTGAAACAATGGATGGTTGTGGATGATATGGTGGATAAGGATAAGTATTAGAAGGAAAGAATGGAAAGAATGAAAATGTTGGTTTAGCACAACCCTCATTCATGGTGTGGGTAGGAAGTGTCTCAATCCTAAAAATGAAGGTGTTCAGTGCCATTTCCTTGGTAATTATTTTCATATTAGGAGGATTTAGAAAATCATTAAGCACAGAAGAAGCAAGAAGGTCAAGTGCAAACCCTAGGTTCCGTTGAAAAGGTGTAGGATGGGGTACATTGATGGAAGGTGAATAATGTGAGGTGGGTGAATGGTTATCAATAGGAGGGGACTCGTCGAGGTGGTGAAGAAGAGTTGCAAAAGAGTTAAAGGAAATCTTCCTCAATTTTCTAAACGTCCACGGAGTCCTTATTACAGTTGGAACTTCCAAAGGAAAGGAATTTGTGCATCTGATTTTTTAGAAACTTGGTTTTAAAATAATCATGAGCTAAACTCTCGATCATGCTAACCTCTCTATCGATATTGATATCAGGAACCTTTGTGATCTGTTTAAATACATTGACCTAAGTGGAAAGATGGCCAAAAGATAAAGACATTGAACCATCGCGACAATTTATAAGAGTGTTGGCAGTTGCCAAGAAGGGGCGCCCTAAAATGATTGGGACAGAGTCATTAGTGACTTTTGTATCGAGGATAACAAAATCCGCAGGATAGTAGAAATCTTGAACCTTAACCAGCACATTTTCCACTACACCCTTAGGATACTTAATAGACCTATCAGCTAATTGCAACATCATAGTGGTAGGTTGCATTTCTTGTAAACCTATTTGTTTATATAAATAATAAGGGAGTAAATTAACACTCGCTCCCAGGTCTAATAAAACAGTGGTTGTGTGAGTATCTCCTAAGGTGCATTGTACAGTAGGACGACCAGGGTCCTTGTACTTCACTATTCTATTATGTTCTGATAAAGTTGGAGCCTGTTCAGTGAGAAAGGCGTCTTTTGGAATATTTGTCCTACGCCTAGTAGTGCACAACTCCTTAAGAAACTTAGCGTGGTGAGGTAATTTTTTAATTGCGTCGAGAAAGGGTAGGTTAATCGTTAGATTTTTGAAAACTTCCCTAATCTCGTCAAAGTTTGTATCTCTTTTTATCATTGCTAATTTCTGGGGAAACGGTGGTTCCTTACTTTGTTTAGCGTATGGTTCAACTTGATATCTAACCTTTGCTTTTTGTTTCTTAGGTTGTGGTTTAACTGGTACCTCTACAGGGGTAGGATCTTGTTTCGTTTCGATTATCTAGTATAATATCCGTGTAGGAACTCCTTGTGGGGTAACTATAGACATCGTTACTTTGTTATCCAACACTCTGCCTGAACAGAGAGTGGTGATGGAATTTATCTCTCCTACGTTTTCATTTCCGTTACTATTATTACCGTTTACTTCAAAGGCTATGTTTGGTGTTTTAGGATTAGGTATCGCTTGTCCTGAAAACAAACCTTTGGGTTGTACCTTCTCTTGAGCTAACTGCTGTAAGTAAAGTTGGATGGCTTGTAAAATCTGTTGTTGAGTTTGCATAAAGGTATCAAAGCGATCCGGTTGTGGAGTGGTATTTATTATAGTTTGTGTGACAGGAACTATGTCACGTTGATTATTTATGGGTGGGTTGTGATAGTTATTATTATTAACCGGAACGATACCTCGATTTGCATTATAATTATTATTGTTATAATTATTATAATTACCCTGACCTTGTCCTTATCATGGTTGAACTTGATTGTTATAATTATAATTTCCCTGACCTTGTTCTTGTCTTGGTGGACCTTGGTTGTAATTGTTTGTAGGCCTATCATTTGGGTTAAACAACCTTGGAGGTTGTCGATTATTTTGCAAACCAAAATTGGGGTTTTGTCTCCAAGCTATATTAGGTTCGCTATTAATGGAACAAACATTATCTTGTTGTGATTGTTGTTGTTCATATCCGAACGGACAGTAGGAGTCGGGATGCTCTGGACTCAAACAGAAATTACATGGATTGGAGTTGACATTCATGACGGGGACAGGCGTTTGTTGGGCAGAAATAGCCTCTACCTTTTTAGCTAGAGATTCTATTAAATTTTTAAGTTCCGGATCGGGTTTCATCTCAAACATACCGGCGGCTTTAGCTGTTGTAGAAGAACTAGCGGAACGGGAGATATCATCACTACCCCCAATGATTATTCCGCTTAGTCTGATGTTCTAAAAATTTATAAGCCTCTGAGGCTCCTTTACTTAAGAAACTACCCCCATTCATTATGTCAAGGACTTCTTTATGGTGGTGTAGAAGTCCTTTGAAAAAGGCACAAACTAACATGTCTTTCGCTAGGTTATGGTGTGGACACTCTATAAGTAGGTCGGTAAAATGATTCCAAGCCTCTGAAAATGATTCATAAGGATTCTGTCGAAAGAAATGAATCTTGGAAAGCATTTCATCAGTCTTCATTGGTGGGTAAAAATGTTCCATAAACAGTTGAACAAGTTTAGCCCACGAGTCCACAGAATTAGGTGCTTGGGAAGTTAACCAAGACGCCGCCTTATTGGCTAAGGTGAAGGGAAATACCCTCAGTTTAATTTGTTTAGCACCAACCGAAGGATGGTGGAAAGTAGTAAGGACTTGGTCAATCCTACGCATGTGCTGATAAGGTTTTTCATGGTCTAACCCATGAAAAATGGGTAACAAATTAAATATATTTGGGGGGATTCGGAAATCCCCCACTGGGTCTGATAGATCGATGCAAGATTTAGGGCTATCGCTCAAGGCTTTATAAAAGTCCGAGAGAGGAGATTCTCTTTCTTCATCCATAATCTCAGGTGTGGTGTGTGGTGTGCTAGCTAGAGGTGAAGTGAGTGGTATACTAGAGAGATGTGTTTGTTAATGTTGTCGGTTAATTACGTTAGGCGTTTTTCGTTGGCCTGACCTTAATCTTATGCAAGGCTAAGACCAATCTTAATAAAAAATAACAACACTCCAGACAATTCTGATATGCTAGTATGAACCTCTAACAGAAGATGCGAGGTGTGGAAGAAAAGAGTACCTGAAAGCCTCCTTGCTTCGCTTATGAATAACGTCTTGTTTACGCGTGCTCAGTGTATATAACAAGTTAGAACACTGAAAAACTTGAAAGTAATGGAAGTTTGAAACAAACCTGTGGAAGTCGGGCTGTTTCAGCAGAGGGCGCAGGTGCGCTTCGAATAGGCCTAGACAGGGCGCAGGTCCCGCTCAGGCAAAAGCTGGGATTCCAGGCGTGTGGGAGCAGGTGGCGCTCAAGCAAAATTCGTGATTCCAGGCGTATGGGCGTAGGGTGCGCTCCACTTTGGCTTGCCCAGGGCCCAGGTGCGCTCCGAATAATTTTTCGTGGAAACTTGCAAAGCTGAAACGGACAACCACAGTGAGAATTCAAACAAGGGTGGGTGGGTTATGGGACTTTGAAAAACTATCAAGTCTACAGAAAACAATACTAAAGAGTACTAAGATGGCAGTGGCGCCATTTGATATAAGTAAAAAGAGTAGTTTACTATGAAATGAATGTTAAACTCAAAACGCAAGAAAACTAAAGTAAATTACGAAAAGCTATCAAAGATTTCTATACTCTCAATTCTATCGAAATAGAGTGGAGTAAAAAGTTCGTTCCACTCTCAGTTCCTTAGTATTGAAGTTTTCTACAATTGACTAGTAATCCAAAGTTTAATGAGAGCAGTGGTGGAGGTTTTATACTACGACGTGAATTCAAATGACAATTATGCGAATAACGAAATGACATATATAAAGATGTGAACTTTACTACTTTTAATTAACCAATACTTCAAATCTAATTAATGACTAAGAATTGAATAACAACAATTGAAATTAGATCTAATAAATTGAAATGACAAAAATTGAATTGACAAGAATAACTATTTTATTTATCTAATTAAATGAATAACAATGATTCAAAGGATTAATCTAAACAATGAATTGAAACTAATTAATTTAACTAATTGAATTCAAATAAAACTAGATCTAGAAGCTATTTTAATTGCTACTTTTTACTCTAACCTATCTAACTATCTCTAACTTAAGAGCTAAGTCTTATTTTATACAAAGGAGGAGACCAGATCCACAATTTCGTGCATGGGCTGAGGAGCTATGTTTTGGGCCGGAAAATTGAGCCCAAAGCCCAATTTCTTCAGTCCACAGAGCCCGTTTCAGTTGGCTTCGACTTCAGTAGACTTTTCGTCTACTTTTGCTCCTCTGATTTGGTCAAGGCTTAAACCATTGGAAATCTCTTTCCGAGACGGTCGTTTTGATGTAAGGTAGGCCTAATTCCGAGGTCTGAGTCCAAAAATATGGTCTTCAGAAGTTCTGCCGACTTGTGCACTATTTCTGCCCGTGTTGACTTTTCAGCTTTTGACCGGGCTTTACAAAGGCTTTGTCTCCTTGAATCTTGGCTTTTATCACAGAAATTCTTAGCAACCAACCCTTGCTCCTTTATCTCACCAAAGTGGCACATTTCTACACATAATTGACTTTACTGCCTGAAATACATAAAAACACGTAATCAGCATTAACTCTTATTTATTACTCGCATAATTGGTCTAAAAGTATGATTATTGAGGGGTTAAAACTACAGTTTTGGGCTCTTATCATCTCTCCTCTCCTACTCTCTAGTTAGCCTTAGTTAAAGACATTCCAACCAGAGAGAAAGACGAAGCTCAAAACAATTCGAAATCATCCATAGAAGGAAAATATTTTCGAAATCAAGGGATCCAGCTGCTAACCATCCCACGGTATGGAATGCCTATGGAAGACGAGACATGCTAAACAACCATGAGAGACAACCGTAAAACACCTTCACTTAATCCCCATCGCCCTCTGCTTTGTTTCACATCTCTTCTGATAGAGATTTACAACTTAAATAAACAGGTTAAATAACTCCTATTACTATTACTACTTGCAAGCGTACAAGGTCTATTGTAGTAGGTGTTCGAGAACAAGGTTGAACCCACAGGGATTGTGATCTAGGAATAACTGAATTCTAAAATACTATTTAATCTAATCCGAATATAATGGTGGTTGATTTGAAGATTGGTTAACTACTAACTATTTTAATTATACTATGAAAACTATGAAACTTGTATTAACTATGAATGGTGGAACTAAGGCGTTTGATTCCACCCTAGACACTTGTAGGTTCTCTTAATTCACTGTTTTAAAGTTCTCATGTAAGTACTAGTAGCATGAGAAAAAGGAAACCCTAGCTTCCTTGAATATGTGTTCGTTTAAGCCATAATATGCATCTATACATGAAGTTGAATTGAATTTCAGCATGCAAACATATGAATCCCTAGCAAGAGTTGTCTTCCTAAGGCACAACTCTTCATAGATTCAATATACAATTAAAAGCCATGCTATAATGCTAATGGAATAGTAATCTTACGATTAACTAGTCAAGATATGAAATTTAATCATTCAAGATATAATCAATGCAAGTAAACCACTAACATTAGTGTGGAAACAATATATTAATCATTGAAAATTGTTTGAGAATAGTAATAGTAGCATAAAGATATCCTACACAAATCTAGGGCTTCACCAAAGCCCTAGCTTTGAGTTTAGTTACTCATACACATGGTGGAAGAAACAAAGGAATAAGGAAGAGAAATCATTGACAAAACCGTGGGGTAGGCGTTGGCTTATTCTCCAGCAAGCTCCACTTCTTCTTCTCCAGCAAGCTGTCCTTGACTTTTGTGATTTTGTGTGTTGGGAGCGAGAGAGAGAGAGCTTTCAACTTCCTTTGTTTATATAGAGATCCCTTAGAGCGTACAAGCCTCGGAACTTCTTTAAAAAACTTCCTTTTTGTGTTTTAATCACTTTTGGAAACATCCAAATCGAGTTCAAGCGGTGGAAACAAGCTGCGAAGGGTGCTGTGAAAACACTGGAAATCTTCGTTTTTAGAAGGGGGCGCGGGCACGCTTTGACAAAGGCTTCTTCAAGTGCGGGCGCACTTTGACCTCTTGACAACGGTATCTCAACTTTTTGCAGTAGCTTTATAATGTCATACATATATTATTTCCCACCTTGTTTCATGTATTCTCTATGTATCAAGACGTGAGAATCTCACAACTCAGTAAAGTCCTCAGTCTCAGCCCGTTTCTTCATATTCGTATTGATTTCTATAAAACCAAGGAGATAGACTAAGCAAAGGAACTTATATTAATTAACTAGATAAAATAACATAAATATGGCCATGCCTGTGTAGCATTTATGTGCTTATCAAATACCCCCAAACTTACATTTTGCTTGTCCTCGAGCAAACTAACTCTAAACTAATAAAAAAAATTAAAAATCCTAACTCATTTTGGTAGGAATCACGATTACACTTAGCATGTGCAACATGCCTTTTAAACCCCTAGGTTTACCCTAGTGGACGAGTTTAGTCTCGTGAGAGTTTTCAGAGAAGATACTCACAAACTTCATCTATACTATAGTGCCTAAGAAATAACTGCAATATTTCCTTAATTTAATCTCAGGTGTCTATACATCTCACTAGCAAGGAATAACGAATACTCATTTTAAAACCTAAGTTAATACATGCATAATAATCAAATCATCTAAAAATAAATAAACATACAATGAACTATACTATGAAATGCAATGGCAGGTTCGTTTCTGAAACTTTGGAATAGCGTCCCTAAGTAGGTCCTCACAAATATGTCAAGACAAAAGTACTCTGATTTTTCCACTCAGGTTTTGCTCACTCCAGTGTGCAGTAGGCACACTTTTCCTCTTGATCTCAATGACATCCAAAGGAGCCAAGGTCGATCAAACATATTTGCCACTTACTATCACACTAACCTATTCCTAATTGAGATAAATGTCTTTATTAGGTGTTATGGATGGTTTAGGTGATGGTTTAAGAATAAATGGAATGGATAAATAAAATAGACAAGTCTGAGAAAATAAGGTCTTCAACTTATATAACTAGAAAAAGGCTTGTTCTTACTTTGTTTCTACACTTTGTTTCCATCCTTATCCCTTTTATTCTGCCTTTTGACTCTTTTGATTCTATTTTTGGAGTTCTAACTTTTTATTTTATTTCTATTCATTTTTTTTTCTTTGGATGGAAACTTAATTTTCTTTATTTTTCTTTTGAAGCAACTAACAAATTCTTAGTTTTCCACAAGTCTTTCTTATCTCTTTTCTTCATTTCATCCTATTTCTCAAACTTATCAAATGGGTAGGCTATTTTATTTTTTTTTTTTTTTTTCTTTTATATAGGGTAAGGAATTCGTGGTTTATGAAAAGGCTAATGAAAGGCTCAGTGGGGCAACTAGCGAAAAAAATATTCTTTAGGTTGGAATTTCTGGCTATATCGATCCAAAGAGGGCCTAAATTCTCGCTTAGGATATGGTATGGTGATCAAGCAAGTGGACGTGTGATTTCTCTACTCGGAATTAACTTCTCCCTTGTGTCATCACTCAGATATCAACTCATATGAGGCTTTTAGGCTAGATTCTCACAGGATATGTAAAATTAAGTAATCTAACCTAGGTCTCAGAAAAGTACTGCCAAATACAATCATAATGTTCATGCAAGACATTTATGAAAAGATGTAGAGACTATTACCTATATATTAACCTAAGTTTCTAATAACTACTCTTAATTCTCATGCTAAATGGGATTTCTAAACTATTATCATCATAGAAAAGGAAACAATACCACTATCCCTAAGTGCATAGTATAAATAATTTTTATTTTTCGCTAAACAAAACATTTTGTTCCCACCCCAAACTTATTTTAGACATTATCCTCAATGTTGACATATATGCTCAAATTAAAAAGATAACAACATGGACAAGTAAAGATAAAGGAAAGAGGTTACTAATAGCTCCATGAACGAAAAAATAAAGCTCGAGTCACCTGTAGAAATTAGTACTGTACCAATGATATCACAGTGATAATATATATAAGGAACCAAATTACTACAACAACTAGCATATGTCACATATCTCATTCCATAGAGTTACACATCTCTAAAAGGACAGAGAAAAGGTGCTAAAGTGGAATGCATGAGATATGTGTACACAAGACTCAAAAATAAAAAACATGGTTTCTAATCTTGATAGTGAACAACACACAAAACATGGGTTGCCTCCCACAAGCGCTATAGTTAACATCTCTAGCAGACGAATGCTTCACACAACTGATTCTTGGATTAGCGCTATGTCAAGCTAAAGTAGACTAGGGGCTAAAATGCAATACTAGGTTATGTATATATATATATATATATATATATATATATATATATATTATATATATATATATATATTTTTTTTTTTTTTTTTTTTTTTTGGTTGAATGCTCGAAAATGTGGTGGAGACATGGAGCTTTGACATAAGCTTAATCGAATGCTCGCGTGCCTGACAAAAATTTTCCGAGAACTCTAGTATTGTTTCTTTCTTTCGACCCTTAATTTTGGTTAAGTAAGAAACCAACAAAACCTAATCAGAAACGAAAATCAATAAAACATACATTATAATCAATCAGTCATGATAAAGAGGATCAATAAGACTTACCTCTTCCACATTCTGCCCGGCCAAACCATCAAGGTATGATTTCAAACGTTGACCATTTACCTTAAACACACGACCATCCGTAAGATCTTCTATCTCAACAGCACCATGAGGAAAAAAAGTTTTAACAATGAAAGGACCGGTTCACCTAGAACGTAACTTACCAGGAAAAAGACGCAAACGAGAATTATATAGCAAGACTTTTTTATTAGGTTCAAAAGACTTGTGAAGAATAGATTTATAATGAAAAATCTTAGTCCGCTCTTTGTAAATCTTGGCATTCTCATATGCCTCATTCCTTAACTCAGCTAACTCATTCAGCTGAAGTTTACATTGTGAACCTGCCTTACGCATATCAAAGTTAAAAGTTTTAATGGCCCAAAAAGCACGATGTTCCAATTCTACAGGCAAATGACATGCCTTTCAAAACACAAGCCTATAAGGAGACATACCAATAGGAGTCTTATAAGCAATTCTATAAACCCAAAGAGAATCATTAAGGCATAGAGACGAATCCTTACTGTTAAGTCGTACAGTCTTTTCTAAAATCCGCTTAATTTCCCTATTAGATACTTCAACTTGGCCACTAGTTTGAGGACGGTATGGGGTAGCAAGCTTATGAGTAATAGAGTACTTTTTCATTAACGATTCAAATGCTCGATGTGTAAAATGAGTACCATTATCACTTATAATTACACAAGGAGTACCAAAATGAGAAAATATATTATATTTTAAAAAGTTAACTACGACTTTATAATCATTCATTTTACATGGCACCGCCTCAACCCACTTAGAAACAACAACAAGGATATAAAGACAACCAAAGGAAGGAGGAAAAGGACCCATGAAGTCTATACCCCATACATAAAAAGGCTCCATAACTAAAATAGGGGAAAGAGGCATCATGTTCCTATGGGAAATATTACCTATACACTGGCATCTATCACAACCCAAACAAAACTCATGTGCATCCCTAAAGAGAGTAGGCCAATAAAACCACACTGCAAAACCTTCGCAGCCGTCTTTTTAGGACCAAAGTGACCACCACATGCATGGTCATGGCAAAAAGAGAGAATACTATGAAATTCACTCTCAGGGACACATCACTTAAACAAGTATGGATCATCCCAGAAAAAATTCCTAACCTCAACAAGAAACTTAGATTTATCCTGTTGTCTCTAATGAGATGGAAACTATTTTGTCACAAGATAGTTAACAATATCCGCATACCAAGGCGACTGGGATATAGCAAAAAGTTACTCATCAGGGAAAGACTCATTCACAGGCAAAATATCAATTGAAGACTTTACTATAAGTCTAGATAAGTGGTTAGCTACTACGTTCTCCCTACCCTTCTTATCCCTAATCTCTATATCAAACTCTTGTAACAAGAGTACCCAATGAGTCACATGCGCTTTAGCATCCTTCTTAGTAAGGAGATACTTCAAAGAAGAATGATCAGTAAACACGACAACCTTATACCCTATCAGATAAGACCTAAATTTGTAGTGTAGTTCATTTGTGCATCATTAAGAGTTCGACTAGCATAATAAATAACATGGGGCAACTTGTCAAACCATTGACCTAAAACAGCCCCAACTGCATAGTCAGACGCATCACACATTAGCTCAAAAGGCACACTCCAATCAGGCGGCTGTATGATAGGAACGGTAGTCAATAAATGCTTAAGCTTCTCAAAAGCTTTCAAACAATCATCATCAAAGATAAAAGCGACGTCCTTACCAAGTAAATTGCATTGGGGACGAGAAATCTTACTAAAGTCCTTAATAGAACGCCTATAAAATCCAGCATGACCTAAGAATGACCTAATATCTTTCACAGTCTTAGGTGGTGGAAGACTAGAAATGATATCAATCTTGGCCTTATCGACCTTAATTCCTTGACTAGAAACAATATAACCAAGAACAATACCCTGTTGAACCATAAAATGACACTTCTCCAAATTGAACACAAGATTTTTCTCCTTACACCTAATTAACACTAATTCTAAATGGTGCAAACCCTCATCAAAAGAATCACCAAACACGGAGAAGTCATCCATAAACACCTCAAGAAACCTCTCTACCATATCATAAAAATACTAAGCATGCATCACTGGAAGGTACCAGGTGCATTACATAATCCAAAAGGCATACAACGGTAGGCAAAAGTTCCAAAAGGACAAATAAAAATAGTCTTTTCTTGATCCTCAGGTGTAATACATATTTGGTAATAACCGGAATAACTATCAAGAAAACAATAGTACTTATGATCGGCTAACCTCTCGAGCATCTTGTCAATAAACAAAAGGGGAAAATGATCTTTCCTAGTGGCCAAATTCAACTTACGATAGTCAATGCAAAAACGCCACCCGGTAGTCATACCGGTGGGAACTAACTCGCCCTTTGAATTCTCAACTACTGTAAGCCCAGAATTTTTAGGGACAACCTGAACATGACTCACCCATTTACTATCGGAGATTGGATAAATGATACCCACATCTAACAACTTGAGAACCTCGGCCCTCACTACCTCTTTCATGTTAGGATTATGCCATCTCTAAAACTCACGGGTTGGTTTAGCGTCCTTCTCAAGATGAATATGATGCATACAATCAGTTGGGCTTATACCATTAATATCAGCAATATTCCACCCTAAAGCTGCTCTATGCTCTTTAAGAACCCTAATCAATTTTCCTCTTGTTCACTATCAAGATTAGAAGTAATAATAACCAGTAAAGAATCATCAGGTCCCAGAAAAACATACTTAAGAGTATCAGGTAATGGTTTCAACTCTAGCTTAGGAGGACTCTCTATGGAAGAAACTGGGGTAGACTTCGATAGAGTCAGAGACTCTATTGTGGCTCTTCATGTATCCGTTTCTAAAATTGGGGTTGCATCAAGCAACATATTAACTTCACAAATGACATCATCTACATCACAACCACTACTAGAATTAGTTAAGCAAGACTCAAGAAGGTCATCATAATATCTCTCCAAGAAAGTCTCGTGAACTATACTATCGATAAGATTAACATCCCAAAAATCATCAGGTTCAAGAGGTTCTTGACCCACATTGAACACATTATGTTCTGTAGTCATGTTACCAAAAGAAAGCTTTAACACTTCATTACGACAGTTAATGATAACATTAGAAGTGGGTAAAAAGGGACGACCTAAGATGATCGGAATATGGTGTTTAGGATCTTGAATAGGTTGTGTATCTAGAACAATAAAATCAACAGGGAAATAAAATTTATCAACTTGAATCAAAACATCCTCGACAACACCACGTGGAATCCTAATAGACCTATCTGCCAATTGAAGATTAATTGGTGCAGGTTTCAACTTACCTATTAGCAATTTGACCTATGGTCACTTCAATCTTCCTAATGGCTTGAGCATGGTCCTGAGTAGCCGTTTGACTAGCTTGCATAAACTGTTAGGTTGTTTCCTGGAATTTGATGGTGTTTTGTGATAATTGAGCAATGACTTCTTCTATAGGTGAAAGTTTAGGTGGTTGAGGTGCATACTGTGGTACTGGGTTTGAGTTACCCACAGGGCCTCCCTGATGTATACCCTTAAACTAAGACAAATTGAGGTGGTTACGCCACACAAGGTTATACGTGTTAGAAAAAGGATTACTGCCTGGCTTTTGGTATGAATTAAAAGCATTGACTTGTGCAGTTACGCCAGGGCAATTATCTATAACGTGATCAGGACTATCATGCAAAAGACACCCAGGGGCATCGACATTGTTACCTAGAGCTAGAGAGTTTGCCTCCTTTTCTAGCTCAAGAGCTTTAAGTCTTCTAATTAAAGCAGCCATCTTAGCGTTCGTGTCAAATTCCTTGTCAACACGGAACAAACCATTATGTGTAGTACTACTAGCCACCTTTTTAGGCTCACGACTAGTTTCCCATTGCTGGACCTTCTCATAGACTTCTTCTAAAAAGGTCCATGCTTCTTCTACAGTCTTATCACAGAAATCTTCAGTACTCATGGTCTCAATCATAGCCTTAGAATTAAAATCGAATCTGCACTAGCCTACCCTTCTCTAGGCCATGGTTAGGACAGTGCAAGAGCATGTTCTTAAACCTTTCCATACACATCCATAATGACTCTCCATCAGTTTGGTAAAAAGATGACAAGCCTTTTCTAAAAGTTCTTGCCTTATGATTAGGAAAAAAGTTCTTTAAAAACACAATGCATAACTTTTCCCATCCCGTTATGGAATTCGATTGGAGAGTGTGAAACCAACTCTTAGCTTTTTCTTTAAGAGAAAATGGGAATAATTTTAATTTTATAGCTTCATCACTAAATTGTTGAAGCTTAATAGTCCTACAAATATCCTCAAATTCTCTTACATGCAGATATGGATCTTCCTCCTCCGTTCCCTTAAGCATAGGAAGGAGCCCCAACAGATTGGGTTTCAACTCAAAGTGATTAGCATTGGTTGCAGGGGGAACAATGCAAGATGGTCGGGTTGTCCTAGTAGGGTATATATATTCCTTAATAACTCTAGGTACTTGCACAACCACGTCATTGTTATTACCCTCAATGTCAGCAAAAATTGGTGTATTGCCAACAAAAGTTACGGGTACCTCTAACTCAGGATTTCTACTTCTCCTATGGAGAGTGAGTTCAATCACAGGATCAAATGGTGCAATAGGTGTGTTATCAGACTGAGTTTCTACCATAAACTATTTCTAAAACCTAGGACTCTTATTTGACTATCACGGCACACAAAATGAACAAATATAAACTACGAGTAAAAAGAATACCTCCCTTAGTTTCATTGTGTCCTCCAGCATTGGAACACTTGTACGAGCACGGTTCTGGGTTCCTCACAGCAATCAGAAGTAGCCTGTAAAAAATCAGATGCCTCAGTATAGAAATCAAGGCGACTGCGCGCCTAGAAAACTTAGGAACAAAGCGTGTGTGCACTCTGTGCTTAATTAGCAGAAAACAAGAAATAACACGGGCACGCTTTCTGAAATGAAAAATAGGGCGCGGACGCGCTCTAAGTTTCTCACAGGTGGTTTTCAAAAAATTTAAGAAACTTATCATAGAGGTCAGGAACTTGTTCTTATGGTCTTATGTAGGAAATACGATACAGAAACTTAAATTATCAATATGACTAATTTAAACTACGAAAAATCATGAAATACGAAAAACAGTGTTTTAACGTTTAATTATGCCACTACAATCCCCGGCAGCGGCGCCAAAAACCTGATAGAGATTTAACCAACCTAAATAAACAAGTTAATTAACTACTATTACTATTAATACTTGCAAGTGCACAAGGTCTATTGTAGTAGGTGTGCAAGAACAAGGTCGAACCCCACAGGGATTGTGATCTAGGAATAACTGAATTCTAAAATACTATTTAACTTAATCTGAATATAACGGTGGTTGATTTGAAGATTGTTTAACTACTAACTATTTTAATTATACTATGAAAACTATGAAACTTGTATTAATTATGAATGGTGGAAACACTAAGGCGTTTGATTCCACCCTAGACTCTTGTAGGTTCTCTTAATTCACTGTTTTTAAGTTCTCATGTAAGTACGAGTAGCATGAGGAAAAGGAAACCCTAGCTTCCTCAAATATGTGTTCATTTAAGCCCTAATATGTATCTATACATGAAGTTGAATTGAATTTCAGCATGCAAACATATGAATCCCTAGCAAGAGTTGTCTTCTTATGGCACAACTCTTCACAGATTCAATATACAATTAAAAGTCATGCTATAATGCTAATGGAATAGTAATTTTACAATTAACTAGTCAAGATATCAAATTTAATCATTCAAGAAATAATCAATGCAAGTAAACCACTAACATTAGTGTGAAAACAATATATTAATCATTGAAAATTGTTTGAGAATAGTAACAGTAGCATAAAGATATCCTACACAAATCTAGGGCTTCACCAAAGCCCTAGCTTTGAGTTTAGTTACTCATACACATGGTGGAAGAAACAAAGGAATAAGGAAGAGAAATCATTGACAAAACCGTGGGGTAGGTGTTGACTTCTTCTCCAGCAAGCTCCACTTCTTCTTCTCCAGCAAGCTCTACTTCTTCTTCTCCAACAAGCTATCCTTGAGTTTTGTGATTTTGTGTGTTGGGGGTGAGAGAGAGAGAGCTTTCAACTTCCTTTGTTTATATAGAAATCCCTTAGGTCGTACAAGCCTTGGAACTGCTTTAGAAAGCTTCCTTTTCGTGTTTTAATCACTTTTGGAAACATCCAAATTGAGTTCAAGTAGTGGAAACAAGCTGCGAAGGGTGCTGTGAAAACACTGGAAATCTGCGTTTTTAGAAGGGGGTGCGGGCGCGCTTTGACAAAGGCTTCTTCAAGTGCAGGTGCGCTTTGACCTCTTGACAACAGTACCTCAACTTTTTGTAGTAGCTTTATAATGCCATACACATATTATTTCCCACTTGTTTCATGTATTCTCTATGTATTAGGACATGAGAATCTCATAACTCAGTAAAGTCCTCAGTCTTAGCCCGTTTCTTCGTATTCGCATTGATTTTGATAAAACTAAGGAAATAGACTAATCAAAGGAACTTATATTAATTAGCTAGATAATATAACATAAATATAGGCATGCCTGTGTAGCATTTATGTGCTTATCATCTTCTTTATAGAGGAAAGACTACTCAGCGTCAAAGGTGAGATTAAAAGAAAAATGCTTATGTAAAAACAGGAAACGTAAAAATAGAAAATAGGGAAATGAAAATAAAGACAGGAATAGAAAAACTATTCTAAAAAGAAGGGTAAAATAAAGAAAAAAAATTTGTATACTTGCTCCATAGAGGTACACTACTCGAACGACGAGTAAAAGTGTAAGCGTTGAATGTGCAAGATATACTGTGGACTCAAGGCTCCGACACTTACAACCACACCCTCGAAGTGGAGAGGTCCGGTTACCTTAATGATGTATCCCTTTAAAGGAAAAGATGGAATGGAAAGGAATATATTGGAAAAGAGAATTCAATCCTCGTAGATGGGATCTTTAAGAAAGAGTTTTTTAATGCTCTAGCTTCGTTCATGACACTTGTTTAGTTCACACGACTTCGTCGACATGCTCTCCTGCGTGAGTAAGCTTTATGCTCACTATAAACTAATAATCTAAACAGTTGGGGATCAACCTATAAAAACATATAAAAGTATACACCCCCAAACAAAATGAGATGCTGCATGTGGAATATAATATGCATAATGATAAGATGATGTTTGTGTAACCCATCATGGAACTTATGCAATAACCCGTCATAGTTGAATTGTCCAAAAAAGTGAGAGGTTTGTGGTAGAGGTCCTTCATGAGGCTAAAATGATGGTGAACAAGACATACCAGGTTTCTCAACAACTGAAATGATGGACTCTTGCGTTTGTATATTGGGCAAAGTCTCTTTACTGGGAAAGTTTAGAAAATTATGAATGATCTCAAAGGCAATTGGCTTAAGTGCAAATTTGAGGTTTCTTTGAAATGGTTTCATGTTGTTGTCCTAAAAAATTGGTGGATTTTTTATGAATGGAGGATGAATTTCAAGAGGTGTTGAATTTGGGTGGTGATGGTTGGGTGGTGGTTCTTCACATGATCTTTAGGACTCATATAATTCTTCATTTAGTTTTGGCATTTCCACAAGATTGTGGTTCATATCTGCAATAGCAAGGATGTCACAAATTTGCTCCATCAATAAGTCTTTAACGGTCAAACTAAATTGAAATCCACTTTCCACCATAAATTTTCATTTTCTTTGTCCTCTTTGCCTAGATCTTCATAAATTTTCTCAATACAATCATCTAAATGTGTCGAGTCCAATACATGCTCTTGAGTTTCTTCTGCACTAAATTGAAATCCACTTTCCACCATAAATTTTCATTTTCTTTGTCCTCTTTGCTTGGATCTTCATAAATTTTCTCAATACAATCATCTAAATGTGTCGAGTCCAATACATGCTCTTGAGTTTCTTCTGCCAGAGTTTTCTCATTTATGGGTGATGATGCATTAAGGTATGTGAGAGAAACTGTGACTTCAGGCATATAGTCATCGTCATGATAGCTGGAATTCTCATGATAGTCAGGTGGAGGTCGATGGTGATTTGATTGGTCATGACTATCAGGATGGGCTTTAGCAATGAGCTTTGTTATAGTAACACCTTGTTTCTCTTGTTGGTTGGGTTTTGGACTGGTGGGAAGAATATTAGTCTCAGATGTGACATTATTTGAATTGGATTAGATAAAACATAAGGTAGTTGTTATTTCCTGAGTTAGTATTATTTGTTTGGCCATTTCTGTAGAGTTGGTCCTTGATGGATGGTGTAGTGGAATATGAATTTGATATGGATGGTGATGTGAATGGTAATGGGTTTTGGGTGAAACCGTACTCTGACTGACTAGGTGGATATATGAATGGTGGTTGACTATTTGTGGTGGAACTCTAATCCCTTGGTAAGTATAAAACTTAAACCAAGTTTAACTCATGTTCATCATAAGAAATCAATTAAAAACCAATTTTTTTCTTTTTTTTTTAGTTTTTCTTTTTATCACTAACTATTACAAACAAGTTCCACTGTTTTCTCCTACTCTATTACAAAATCCGGGCTTGGAGTACAACTATTCGTCACAAATCAACTGGACTGCAAAAAGACTTGACACCCTTCACTGGAAGTGCTTAGGCAGTTGCACCAACCACGCCCGCTGGCGCCGATGAACGGTTGTCGGTTTTTGTGTGTGTCTTCAGCTTATTTCCAGCTTTATTGTCCCACAACCTGATTTGTAAAAAATATATCTCAGTACAGAGAAACAATAAAGTAAAATGACGAAAAAATAGAAAAAAAATAGAAATTGAGAGATGAGAATGATGCCCCCTTCTTAGATTCTCAACCAATTAGAGCACTCCTTCAATCCATGACAGCGGAGCCATTTTAACGTTTAGATTGTAGTGAGTATACTTCAAAAAGTTAGATTAAGAGTTGAGGTTCATTCTAAATTGTTTAGAGTTTAAGTGAGGGATATGTGAAGAAGAAATGTAGACTTTTGTACGATTAGAATGGTTCTAAGCTAATGAAAACTTTAAAGCTTTGATTGTTGTATTAAAATGAATTGAAAACATGAAGGAGAAGATTGATTAAAACATTGAAATAAAAACAAGCAAACAAGATTGAAGATTAAAACAAAGAACAAGCAAACAAGATTGAAGATTAAAACAAAGAACAAGTAAACAAGATTGATTGAAATAAAATAAAACGACAAGAAAGTAAAAACATAAATTAAAAAAATAAGACAATAAATTAAATAAACCAAATGGTTTGGATCCTAAGACAATGGATGGTTTCTCTCTTCCCAACTTTTTGATTATATACCCCTACTTTTGCCTTTTACATATTTGTCCATCTCCATTAAAAACTAGACAACTCACACTTCACTTTTGCTTTTGCTTTTTGGTGCCTTCTTGACCAAGATAGGTTTAGGGAGAAAGTCATCATATTTTGAGATAAGGTCCTCCATCTCTAGTCTTCTAAATTTGAGGGCTTTAACTTTTAACTTTTAACTTTGATCGTTGACTTTGACTTTTTCAGCACTTTTCCATAGTAGCTACTGGTCTCCATAATAAGTGTGATTAAGGCTTCTTTTGGTGTTAAGACGTAGTTTTTATGATAAGTGGTCTAAAATACTCCTTAACCTAAAACAGGCGATAAAAGCTATGAGTTGTCTTTTCGTGAAGCTTAAGAAGGACTGTAATGTAGCAATATAAAGGTAATAAAACACACATTTAGGAGCTGATCAATTAGCATAAACAAGGTATCCTAAACTCGAAAGACTCACGCTACCTCTCATTTTTTAGCCAGAGAAATTATGGCCATACTTCCAGTCTCATACTATCAGAGTGATCTAAGAATACCATCTACGATCAGTTCTAGAAAGACTGAACAGGTTAGGAACGTTAGCTAAGTGGTCTGTGCAACTGTCGAAGTATGGTATAATCTACGTCCCATGAATCTCGGAGAAAGGTCAGGCACTGGCAGAATTCTAGGGAGATTTCCCAATGACTTACACTTGGTATGACTCAACAATCGCGAGTTCAAATGATAGTACCCTGCCAGAATCCCGAATTGCGTGTCCAGACGCTTGGGAGCCACGCTCCGAATGGCGGCTGTTTGTGGATGGATCTTCAAAATGACAGAGGCGTAGGAATTTGAGCTGTTTTAGTTACTCCTGATAATATGCGATTGGAGAAATCCATTTGGCTAGGTTGGAATATCTCTAACAACAAAGTAGAGTATGAGGCAACCCTTGCTGGCCTCACAATGGCTCTCGACCTTGGCTTAACACACCTAACTATTTTTATTGACTCCCAGCTGGTTGTGTTTCAAGTTGATGGAGGCTACGAGGCCAGAGATGAACGAATGGAAAAATACCTGGAACTAGTAAGGGGTCTTCAGAGTAAGTTCGAGAATATTCAATTTTATCAACTACCCCGCTCAGAAAATCGACATGCAGATGCACTGGCATATGTTGCCTCAATGTTGGGCAACTGTGAGTCTCACTCCATACCTATAGAGTTCCAGGATATACCAAGCATCCATGCACCCAGTGTTACCGCAGTTTGTGTTATTCCAACCACCATACCAAACTGGATGGATCCATACATTACCTTAAGGACGGGACACTCCCAAAAGATAAGAACATGGCAAAGCAACTGCTGGCAAAGGTGCCAAGATTCACCCTCATTGATGATGGTCTCTACAAGAAGTCGTTCCTAGGGCCTCACCCATGATGTCTCTCCCCTGACCTCGCTAAACAGGTCATACGAGAGGTACACAAAGGAGTTTGTGGCAACCACGCTGAGGGCAGAACACTCACTTTCAAGATCCTAAGGTAGGGGTACTTTTGGCCTTACACACAAAAGGATGCACAAGTTTTTGCCTGTAAATGTTACGAGTGTCAGTGACATGATCTGCTCATCCATGCTCCCAGGACAAGACTGCACATATTGGCCATCTCATGGCCATTTGCACAGTGGGGAACTAACATTGTAGGACCCTTACCACCCGCCCCTGCCAATGTCAGATCCATACTAGTTGCAACGTACTACTTCACCAAGTGGATAGAAGCAGTTCCCCTCATCTTCATTTGAGAGCAGGGCATCAGAAAGTTTATATGGAACAACATTATATGCAGGTTTGGCATACCCAAGGTCATAATCTTAGATAATGGGCAACAGTTCGCTTGCAGATCGATAGCCAAGCTCTGTGAAAAGTTGAACATCACCCATCTTTTTTCAACTCCAAGGTATCCACAAGGGGATATGGATACCTGAAGCCCAAACTAAATGATGCGAAGGGGCTGTGGGTCGTAGAATTACCTAAGGTCCTGTGGGCATACCGAACTACACCCAGACGATCCACTGGTGAGTCTCCATTTTCACTGACCTACAAAATTGAAGCTGTCATACCTCCTAAACTAGTAGCCCCCACCCAAAAATCGGTCGTGGTGCACATACTAGACAATGAGGAGTTGTTATGCAGAGAAATGGATCTCCGAGATGAAAAGCGGGAGGGCGCCACATTGTGTTTGGTAGCCAACCAGCAGACTCTGAAAAGATCATACGACAAAAAAGTCCGAGCTCGGGCATTCAAATCTAGAGATCTGCTGGTCGGGCGAACTGGCTTTTACTACTTACGCACTATTGATGGAGAAGTTCTTGTCAAACCTTGGAACGCAGAGCACTTCCACAAGCGTTTTCAATAAATTGTGATTTCATGCTTTCTTATGAATAATTTATTCTCTCCAGTTATCAATAAAGTTCCTCACTTTGCAATCGAATCTTTTCCTTGCATAAACTCTTTATTTTTTATCCGTAATGGACTAAGCCTTTAGGGAATTCGATACTCATTATATGTTCAAGTATATTGTATGCCAATTTGCCTTGAAACCAGAGATACTGTGTTTGGGGACGCCGAACTGTATGCCAGTTCTTTCTTCATTCCCAAGAAGCCTGAACGATACGCCAGTTCCTTAAGACTTTACGATCTCGTCACTGAGATCATCCTCAATGGGTTAAGCCTTTAGGGAAAATGACCACACTATATGGTCAGTAAATTGTATGCCAGTTTGATTTGGAACCAGAAATAGTGTTCTTGGGAACCTGAAATGTATGCCAGTTCCTTGCGTTCCCATGACATCACCACCGGGGTTACTAGGTAGTTTTGGGTTGGATCCAAATCTTGGCACACGATCACTGGCCTGGACTTATGTCAGCATGATTGCACTGAGGAAGGCTCCCCCACTGTTGCTCTAGCGATAACCTATTTATTTTTTAAATAAATAGGACCTATCGCTATTGAACACAGTGTCGTGCTAAAAGCACCGAGTTACCTTCGCATAGACATGTGGCTCCTTTGGGATGCTGTTTCTCTACTACGATCGTGCTTTTCGTTACGGTTAAACATGAATGGCTCCCATGATATCCTAATCAAATTCTGGTTATGCTTCTGTTTAATCTGTTTAACCTATTAGGGTCACCTATTGTTGTTCCAAATAAACTTTGGGGGCATCAGGGGTAGAATATGCATAGTAGTTCATGTCATGGTATGCTATATATAACATAGATTGTTTCAAATGCATGTGTAAATTAGAAGAGCTACATAGCTCAATAAGTAAATAGTATGTGAGCAACATAGCTCAATATTATAGGCCCATAGAAATATTGTTTCAAAATAAATGTTTTCTAATCATGAACTGAATAGCTAAGTCTTTACTTAGCTTGTTGAGCAGGGGTAGAATCAAATTTCGGTTCAGTAATACTATTTGCAACTGCACCAGCATCAAGAGCTCCTAGGCCACTTTAAGGAACTGACTGTGCAGTCGGATTGACTAGGACGGTTGAGGGCTGAATAGAACATTCACCTAAAACAGGCATAGGCAAAATAGGAAGGTGGAAGTCAGGCATATCATTGTCGGTGTCTTTTTCAGAAGATGAGGTAGCATTAGGCATGAGCTCATTCTGAATTGCTGAGATATTGGTAGACAGGTGTGGGAATAGGATGAAAGGGTTACTCACCCCTGATCATCCATCTGAGAAATATATCCAGCAGCCTTAATAGCCTCCTCAAACTTAACTTGTTTGGACGCATTGAAGGAGTCTTTAGAAACATCAAGTACTCTTAAGGCAAAATGAATAACATTGTCAGCAAACCTCCTCTTCACCTCTTGCACCACCTTGGAGTAGAACTTAGAGGGCTCTGCCAAGAGATCATTAGCCTTCTTTACAAAACGTAGACGATTCTCTCTGATATCCCTCTCATAACCTGCCATAGTTTCATTAGCCTGAGTAATGGCCTGGTCAAGTGTCCTCATTTTGGCATTCCTACGGTCAAGCTCGCCCTAGACTTGGTCATTCTTTGCTTGAAGTGTGGTGAATTGGGAGCGCCACTCCAAGAACTTCACTTTCCAAGAGGCAGCATCAGCAGCTCCTTTTTGGGCCTTATCTAGAGAGTTTCGGAGGTTGGCAATCATCTCTCTCATGTTCCTGAAACTAGCATCTGACTTTTTCTTTTTGGCGAGAAGTTGGTCAACCTGGTCGGCAGTTCCTCATCTCGTTTCTCAACAGCTTCCTTTGCCCAGTTCAGCTCACCAGTAGCCATGTAATCATCAGCAGCTGTAGTTCCTGAGTTTGCGAAGATTGGTTCTTTCATGGCCAAGAAATTATTCACTAACTAAAAAAGAATATAGAACGTGTAAGCAACACAATGAGATAAACAGGACATTGTACAAAGAAAGAAGTCTTACCTTGGCAAGATAAATGGCAGATCTGTGGAATGACAAATCCAGACTACCAGCCATACTGGCTTCAGCTATATCAATAGGAAGTCGCGCAGCTTCCAGAACTCCAAGCGCGATGTCCACATCATTAACTGAGTGTTTATTAGTAACCAAAAGCTCATCAAGCCGTCCCCAATGCGTCATCTCCACGACCATCTCCCTTTCAGGAGAATTTGTGGATTGCGGTGAGAAGGGCATATCATCTCTCCTCCTCCTCCTATGTCCATCCCCAGATCGAAGAGGAAGGAGAGCAATAGTTACAGCGGTCTTCTCAATGACACCTTTCCCCTTTTAGTCATCAGGGAGGGAAGGATTAATAGTCAATGGTACATGGTCACCAACCTGTTCAGAACCTAGGGGAGGGTCTAGAACTGGTAGGGGTGCAACTACTTTCTCAGAAAACTTACCAGAGCTGGGAATAGTCACAAGAACCTTAAAAGACGTTTCTTCATCCACAGATAGAGGACGAAATTTGGTTTTCTTACTTGAGGGGGCAGTATCAGGAGCAAAAGCAGAATCGGTTCTCTTCGACTTTGAACGGTTAGACGCGCGTACTTCTCTCTTAAAATTACTAGCAGCCAGATGTTTGTGAGGTAGTTCAGGGCCCCTCCCGCCAGTGATCACACAATCATCACTGACATCAGGCTTTCAAACTGTACCCAATGTGGTAGCATCACTGGAAGTCGCGACAAGACTCTTCTCTCTACGGTTTCCTTTTCTTCTACTACTGAGAGAAGATTAATCCTGAACTAGAGGAGGAAGAAGAATGATAAGCACCAAAAAGTGTAGTTTCAACCCCTTAATAGTATTATATTTAGGCCAATTATGTTGATAATAAATAAAAGTTAGTAATGTTTACGTGTTTTTGTGTATTCTAGGTCTTGAAGTTGTTTATGTGCTTAAAGATGCCATTTTGCATGGAAAACAAGTCAAGATGATTGCTGAGAAAGTTCTACATTTAAAACCCAAGAATCATGAATAAAAGCCTTTTTCAAGCCCAGTAAAAGCTGGGAAGTCAAAGTCAATTCGGATAGAAAAAGAATAGAAAAGTTAACAGAACTTCAAATGGGTGTATATTTGGACCCGGACCTTGGAATTGGACCTACTTTATGTCAAAATGACCGTCTTAGAATAAGCTTTCCAATGGACCAGGCTTTGCCCCAATCAAAGCTGTAAAAGTGGATGAAAAGTGTATTGAAGTAATTTCTAATAGAATTGGCCCTTTTAGACTTAACATAATGGACTTTGGTCACTTTAGAGGCCCAAAGTCTCCCTTTTTGGCTCATGCATGAAAATGTAACCCTAACCCTTTCCTATATAAATAGGGTTAAGGCTAAACCTATTCTCTCCTTCCTCTCCTTAGTCTCTAATTAGTTTAGTGTAGTTATAGTTTAGTTTAGGATTAGAATTAGTTTAGTTTGTAGCCTCCATTAGAAACCTTTCAATAAAAGCTTGTTTATTCAATTCTTCTTTACTTTATTATGTCTTATTATTATTATTTAGTTAGTATGATTCTGATGGCACAAGGCTAAACCTCCATTAGAGGGGGTTTATGAAGCCATGTGAGGATGATTAATTAATTAGAATGGTTGTTGTTTAGAATAGTGTTTCAAATTTAATTATCATGGTTGTTTAGAGATAAAAACCATAAGAGTTGAACTAGAGTATAGAGCCACCACCAAAGAGATTTGTGGTGAAGCTAAACTCTCATGCTAGTGAAGCTTTGATCCGAAAGGACTTGGTGTTCACTAGGGATCAATATGCAATTCGATAATCAATCTAATGATCAATCGAATTGCGTGGTGGATTGAATCTTTTCTATACCCTTTCTCATCATTTAATCTACTATTTTCACATCTTATATTTACTGTTTTTAGCATATTATTACTCTCTCATTAGTTAATAGTTTGATTAGTCTAGATTCGTTAAAGTACGTGCAAGCAAGAGTGGAGAACACGATTACTCCTCTTTATTCTATGATGTTTAGAGAGTGTTATTATTGATTGATTAGGATGAAATTAGCATGCTAGAACTACTGTTTTCACATATTAATTTATTTGTCTTGTCAAATGGCGCCACTTGCCATCTTGCTTTGTTACATATAGCGTGTTTAGATTAGCAAAACTGTTTTCACTATTCACAAAAACCAACGCTGAAAACACTGTTCGTATTTTTTCACAATTTTTCTACTACTGTTTGAGAGCATATGAGTTGTTCAACCAACTCTCTGCCCTCCTGTGACCTAACCCTAAAAATTTGAAACCCTAGCTTTAACCCATGAGCGCGCGCGCCCTCAAATTGCCTTCACTGAGCGCAACCCTAAAAATTTGAAACCCTAGTTTTCACTTTTCAGCTGGATCTGACTTCAACAGGCTTTTTATCCACTTTTGCTCCTCTGATTGGGTCAAGGTTTAGACCATTGGAAAGCTCTTTCCGAGCCAGTCGTTTTTACATATGGTAGGCATAATTCCGAGGCCTGAGTCAAAAGATACGGTCTTCGGAAGTTCTGCTGACTTTTGTGTGTTGTTTCTGCCCGCGTTGACTTTGACTTTTCAGCTTTTGACCGGGCTTTACAAAGGATTTTTCTCCTTGAATTTTGGCCTTTAATCACAAAACTTCTTAGCAACTAACCCTTGCTCCTTTATCTTGCCAAAGTGGCACATTTCTATACATAATTGACTTCAATGCCTGAAATACATAAAAGCACGTAATCAACATCAACTCTTATTTATTACTCGCATAATTGGTCTAAAAGTATTATTATTAAGGTGTTAAAACTACAGTTTTGGGCTCTTATCACATGCTCATTAGCATTTGATCGGTGAACTACATGCCAGTTCGACCTGGATCTAACATGCTCACTAGCATTTGATTGCTGAACTGTACGCCAGTTCGACCTGGATCTCGATGCTCAAATTCTTGATGGATTACACTTCCATGAAGGGTAATCATCAGCATTTGAGCATCGAGATCTAGGTCGAACTGGCGTACAGTTCACTAATCAAATGCTAGTGAGCATGTTAGATCCAAGTCGAATTGGCATGTTGTTCACCGATCAAATGCTAATGAGCATGTGATAAGAGCCCAAAACTGTAGTTTTAACCCCTTAACTGAACTGTATGCTAGTTTGACCTAGAACTTAGAATCCTCGATGGGTTGAGCCTTTAGGGAAGCAACTATCATTATCTGTTCAGTGAATTATATGCCAGTTCAGCTTGGAACTGGAGATAGTGTTTTTGGGCGAACGAAGTAATAAGACTTCAATTAGTACTTGATAAGAAACCAAAACTGTAATTTTAACCACTTTAACAATTTCGCTTTTGACCAATTATGTGATTAATAAGTAAGAGTTAGTACTGTTATCGTGTTCTTATGTATTTTAGGAATTGGAGTCGAATATGTGTAGAAATGCACCCCTTTCGCGAGATAAAGGAGCAAGGGTTGGTTGCTAAGAAGTTCTTTGACAAAAGACCAAGATTCAAGGAGAAAAAGCCTTTTTAAAGCCCAGTTAAAGCTGAAAAGTCAAAGTCAACGCGGGAAGAAACGACACATAAAAGTCAGTAGAACTTTCGAAGGCCGTATCTTTAGACTTAGACCTTAGAATTGAGCCTAACTTATGTCAAAACGACCGTCTTGGAAAGAACTTTCCAATGGTCCTAGCCTTGACCTAATCAGAGGAGCAGAAGTAAACGAAAATACGGTTAAAGTCAAATCTAGCTAAAAAGGCCTCTGTGGAGTGAAGAAATTAGGTTTTGGGCTCGATTTTCCGGGCCAAAACATGGCTCTTAGCCCATGCACAAAAAAGTGGATCTGGTCTCCTCCATTTGAAGACACAAGACTTAGCTTTTAAGCATCTAGTTTTTTTTATTTAGCCATTATCCAATAACTTGTTCTAGATCTAGTTTTTACTTCATAGAATTAGTTTTCCATTCCAATAGATTAGTTAGAACATATAATGAATATTATTTAGAATCATATTTCGTTTTATAATAAATTATTAGCTGTTCATTTCAATTTAGTTTATTAATTCAATCCTTATTTAGTTTTAGTTGTCTTAAATTCATAATTAGGTTGTCTTAATTTGATAATTAGTTAATCATCATCTTAGTTCTAGAGTAGGTTTAAATCTTGTTTTAATTTATTTGGAATCATTATTATTATTGTTCAATTAGATATATGAGTTTAATCATTTATTCAATAATAGGTTGTTCTATGTGTTCTTGTGTTAGAAATGATAGTGTAATGATTCTAGGCTAAAACCTAAATTAGAGGAGGTTAAAGAAGCCATGTGAGGATGATTTCTTGTTAGAATAGTTGTTATTTAGAATAGAATTTCAAGTTAATTATTATGAGTGTTTATAGATAAATCTCATAATGATGAACTAGAGTTTAGAGCCACCATCAAAGAGATTTGTGGTGGAGCTAAACTCTCATGCTAGTGGAACCTTGATTCGAAAGGACTTAGTATTCACTAGGGATCAATATTCGATTCGATGACTAACTAATAGCCAATCGAATTGCATGGTGGAATTTCCTCTCTCTAATTATTCTTCTCATCATTATAAACACTGTTTTAGTTTCTTAAAATTACTGTTTTCATATTATTATAATTACTCTAATTGACTTTGATAAAACTAATAATCTTAGTTAACGTTAATTCTAAAAAACTAGGAGTGGAACGAATTTTCTATTCCAACTATATTGCAATAGCATCAAGAGTAGAGAACTTTGATAAAATTAAGCGTGAAATTAGTTTTAGTTTTACTTGCGTTCGAGTTTCGTAACCTATTCGCAGGTAAAACTATATTAGTTTTACCTATTATCAAATGGCGTCGTTGCCATCTTAGTTTTGTTTAGAATTGTTTACATTAGTATTGTTAGTCCTCCCAAAGTCTCATTAAACCTACCCATCCTTGTTTGATTCTAACAGTGATTGTCTGGTTCAGACACTAAAAAAATTTCCGAGGAAATGCCTTAGCACGACCCGTGCCCATCCAAAGCTATGTTTGAGCGCGCCTAGCGCTAAAACGCTTGGAACTTGGAATAGACCTGAGCGCGACCCGTGCCCATCCAAGGCAAAGTTCGAGCGCGCCTGGAACACGAGTCACAAAAGGAGTGCGACCCGCGCCCTCTTCTTGAGTAGCCCGATTTTCACAGGTTGGTCCAAATTTCCATTTCTTCAAGTTATTCAGTGTTTCTAACTTGTTAAATACACTAAGCTAGCGTATACAAGATGCTATTCAAAAGCGAAGCAAGGAGGCATTCAGGTACTTCTTTCTTCCACTCCTCGCATCTCCTGTTAGAGGATTTATACTAGCATATCAGGGTTGTTTTGATTGTTGTCTTGTTTCTTTAATATTGGACTTAGCCTTGCATGAGATTAAGGTCAGGAAGAGAAAAAACGATTAACGTAATCTATCGTGAACGTCAACACACAAACCTATCTAGTATACCACACACTACACCTGCATCAATGGCTAAAGAACCAGAGACACCTCTCTTTGATTTTTATAAAGCACTAAACGATGGCCCTAAGTCATGCATCGTTCTTGCAGACCCAGTGGGGGATTTCCGAATCCCCCAAAATATATTTAATTTGTTACCCGTTTTTCATGGGTTAGACCATGAAAAACCTTATCAACATATTCGTAGGATTGAACAAGTTCTTACCACATTCCATCATCCTACGGTAGGTGCGGAACAAATTAAACTGAGGGTGTTTCCTTTCACCCTAGCCGATAAGGCGGCGTCTTGGTTAACTGCCCAAACGCCAAACTCTGTGGACTCATGGGCTAATCTTGGTCAATTGTTCATGGAACAGTTTTACCCACCACTGAAGACCGATGAAATGCTTCAAAAGATTCATTTCTTCCACCCGAACCCTTATGAATCCTTTTCAGAGGCCTGGAACCATTTCACTAATCTTCTCATAGAATGTCCGCATCATAACCTTGCAAAAGACACGCTTGTTCGTGCTTTCTTCAAGGGGCTTTCACATTATCATAAAGAGGTTCTAGATATCATGACTGGGGGTAGTTTTCTTAGTAAAGGATCCTTGGATGCTTATAAATTCTTAGAAGATCAATCTAAGAGGAACAACAATTGGGGAGATAACGACTCTTCCCGCTCCACTCCTTCTTCTAAGGTTAAACCTGATCCCAAGCTTAAAACTCTTAGCGATGCCCTCACTAAAAAGGTAGTTGCCATCTTAGTTAAACAACAACCCACTCCTGTCATGAACATTAAATCTACTCGTTGTAATGTCTGTTTTAGTCTTGAGCATTCTAACTTCTATTGTTCTCTTGTTTATGCACAACCACCACTACAACCATCAAACTTTAACTAGTTAACTCAACCTCAAGGACAAAAGGGAACTTAGGTGACCAGAATAGAGGTTTAGTGCCCATGACCCAGAACTATCAACATCAAGACATGAATGCTCAACAAGCCTTAATTCCAGTTCAACCATCTACAAAAGTAGTAGTAGTGACCTTGTTGGATAGTAGTAGTAGTAGTGACCTTAATTCTAGAGTGGAATAGACTCTTACAACGATTCTACACTACACAATCAAGTTTTCATTAAGGTTTCATCAAACCTCTCTAATAGAGGTTTAGCCTTGATTCATCAAACTATCATTTCCTTATGAAATTGAATAAGACATAATATAAAGATTATAACTTTACTATATCAATCTACTCAAGAATTCAATTCAAAATTAAACAACTAAGAAATGAACAACAAACAAAAATTGAAATTAGATCTAAGCAATTTTAAATACAAAATCGATATTAGTAAGAACTAACTATTTTATTTATCTAATGAATGAAAAAATAATTAATTAACTAATTAAAAATTCTCAAAACTAGATCTAGATTATTCTCTAATGGCTACCTTCTATCTAATCTAACTATGACTTAAAAGCTAAGTCTTGTGTGTGGAAATGGAGGAGACCAGATCCACATTTTCGTGCATGGGCTGAGGAGACATGTTTTAGGCCGGAAAATCGAGCCCAAAGCCCAATTTCTTCAATCCACAGGGCCCTTTTCAGCTGGCTTTGACTTCAACAGACTTTTGGTATACTTTTGCTCCTCTGATTGGGTTAAGGTTTCAACCATTGGAAAGCTCTTTCCAATCCAGTAGGTTTGACATAAGGTGCGCCCAATTCCGAGGCCTGAGTCCAAAGATACTGTCTTCGGAAGTTCTGCTAACTTTTGTGTGTTGTTTTTACCCGCGTTGACTTTGACTTTTCAGTTTTTTACCGGGCTTTACAAATGCTTTTTCTCTTTGAATCTGGGCCTTTAATCACAAAACTCCTTAGCAGCCAACCCTTGCTCCTTTATCTCGCCAAAGTGGCACATTTCTGTATATAATTGACTTCAATGCCTGAAATACATAAAAGCACGTAATCAGCATTAACTCTTATTTATTACTCGCATAATTGGTCTAAAAGTATTATTGTTAAGGGGTTAAAACTACAATTTTGGGCACTTATCAAACCACCCCAAAACATCATTTTGCTTGTCCTCAAGCAAATATGATAAATTAGCATAAGTGACCAAAAATGGAGTTCTAACTACTCTCGTTTCGGCGAGTGCGATTGCATTGACCATATACAACAAGGCCTTAAACGACTAGGAATTCCCTAGTGGATGAGTTATAGCCTCGTAAGAGTTTTCAAGTGAAGGTACTCACAAACTTTATCTATACTACAACGACTAAGAAATAAAGCTACTATTTCCTTATCTATGTCTCAATTATCTATATATCTCACTAGCAATGGATACAGAATAATCAAGTCAAAACCTAAGCTAATATATGCATAATAATCAATCATCTACGAATAAACATATATACAATGAGTAATACTATGAAATGCACTAGCAGGTCCGTTTCTGAAAACTCGGAATAACGTCCTTAAGTTGGTCCTCAAATAAATGTCAAGACAAAAACCACTCTGATTTTTCCGCTCAAGTCTCGCTACTCTAGTGTGCAGTGGGCACATTTTACCTTACAATCTCAATGACACACAAGGAAGCTGGAGTCGATCAAACACATCTGCCACTTACTATCACACTAACCTATTCCTAATTGAGCTAGAGGTCTTTAGTAGGTGTTGCGGGGATTAGGAAATGGTTTAAGAAGGAAGGAAATGGATATTAAAAAAGGACAAGTCTGAGATAATAGAATCTTCATATTATGTAACTAGAAAAAACCTTATTTTTTACCTTTGCTTTTACACTTTGTTTCCATCCTTAGCCATATTTTTCTTTTTCTTTGGCTTCTGACTCTTTTGATTATATTTTTGGAGTTCTAACTCTTTGTTTTCTTTTATTTTTATTTTTTTTATTTAGATGGAAACTTTCTTTTCTTATCTGAAGCGACTAACAAATTCTTGATTTCAAAAGTCTTTCTCTTTTCTATTCTTCATATCTATTCTCAGACTTATTCAATGAATGGGTAGGTTGATTTTTTATTTTGTTTTGTTTTGTAACAGGGTAAAGGATTTGCAGTTTATGAAAGGCTAAAGAAAGGCTCAGAGGGGAGACTAGCGGAAAATAATTCGTAAGTTTGAATTTCTGGCTATATCGATCCAAAAAGGGCCTAAATTCTCGCTTAGGATATGGTATAGTGACTTAGCAAGTGGACGTGTGATTTCTCTATCCGGATTTTACTTCTCCCTTGTGTCATTTCTCTAATGTTTCACTCTTATAAGGCTTTAGGCTATATTCTCACAGGATTTGTAGAATAAGTACTCTAGCCTAGGTTTCAGAAACTTACTGCCAAACAATCAAAGATACTCATATAATATATTTATAGATAGATGCAAAGATTATTAACTACATATTAACCTAAGTTTCTACAAATTATTCTAATGCAAAAGTTAAGTGAGACTTCTAGATTATTCCGATCATAGAGAAAGAAAACAATACCAATATTCCTAAGTGTATATCATAACTTTTATTTATTTTTATTTTTTTGAAATTTTTGAATTTTTAACTAGAAAACAAGTGCATATTATACATATCTATATCCTAACAGATGCCTTAATTACACGTGTTTCTATGCCCCCCCCTAAACAAGAAGCATGCTTTGTCCTTAAAGTATTTAAATAAATAGGGTATAGAGAAATACCATGGAAACGCGTGAAATTCTGGAATATTTGTAAAACAATGTTAAAACATACTAATATAGAAAATAAACTGACGCAACTCTATAGGAGTTCCACCCGTTATGGGGTTAATAAGAAATTAATTGCTTGGGACATAAGCAGACACTAACTGAACTAAAAACTTACCTTATATCCCGCTTAATCGTCCTCCTCGTCCTCATCATCTTTAAAGAGATGAGGTTCCTTCGCGTCCTGCCATGCCATGATAACTTGGCAGCAAGCCAGTAGATGGTGCCATCCTAATTGCAAGATCCTATCGTGGAACCAATGTCCATAAGACTCGCTTCCCATGAAGTCTTCGAAAGATTTCTCGGGTATGACTGTAGAAGATGTCATCACAAACTACTTTGTAGAACAGCTGCAAACGAGTCTGGAATAACCCACAAAAAATCGGAATTTTTTGTGCCCATTGGGGTCACGGCGCGGGGTGCGCTCAACTGAAGCCTTGTATGGGTGCGGGTCGCGCTCCGAAGATATTTGGACTTACGGTGTTTTGGGCGCGTGTCACACTCAACCTATGGGTAGGGTAGGGGGTGCTTCAGGGGTAAAATTTGTTGTGATTAAGCATCTAGGCGAGGTGCACTCGAGGTCTTTGAAATGCGGAAGTGAGAAGGAAAAAAAAAAGGAAAACGTAGGAGTGAAAGGTGAGAGATGAATGTGAGAGATGTGAGTTTTGTGTGGAGAATGGATGAAGTTTATATAGGTTTGAGTTTCCAAAATGAATTGGGAAGTTTTCAAAAAAATTTAAGGCAATTGCCGAAAATAAAAATTTCCAAAACCGGAAACGGAAACTACCCATATTCTTGATTCTAATACAAAACTAATATCTCTTAGACTGAATTTAGAATAGTAACTTATAAACTCTTATAGATTTCATCCTACCACCACATCTAATCTTAGGCATGCCAATATCGGCAATATTCTCAACCATCACTCCAAAACAACTTCTAAAATAGAAGATCATATAACAAATCATGCTAGAGTAAATAATGCCACCCCTAAACAATTCGGGAAGGTGGGATTAACAATAAAAACAACGCACAATTTGAAAAGAACCAAATTATATTCAAATTCAAATTCAAATATAATTAACTACCGAATTCAAATTTAACTATGAAATTCAAAATTAACATCCGAACTAATAAAAACAATAATGCAATACATGCATAATTCACACCATAGAGAAACATGACTCAAAAACTGAGAAACATGCAAGAGTGGAAAACGTGAATTATGTTAACCATGGACTTAGGATCCGGTACTTACAGCCACACACTTCCTAGGGAGGGCCCGGTTACCTGAATGGTGCACTTACCAATATATGGACGTGGAGGGAAGTACACCAAACAACAAATGAGTCTTTTATAGTCAGATACTTGAGATTTCAACAAATAACTAGATATATAAATATATACCCTGCAGTTTTCCATATATCAACAACCTAAAGAGTTGTTGATCGTTCCATAAATAATGATCACAGGAAACATACCCAAACAAAATCAAGCACCATGATTGCCCAAAATGTGGGCTAGCGGGATGAGAGTGAATACTGATGAATCTAGACCCTAACCTAGCATGCAAAGTCTTCTTTTTCCTCCAACAAAATGGTGGCCAAGTGAATGAGTGTGAAAAAGGGGATGGTTGTGGAAGATATGGTGGATATGGATGAATTTTAGAAGGAAGGAATTGAAAAAAATGAGAATATGGGTTTAGCGTAAAACTCATTTGTGGCATGGGTTGGTATTATCACACAACTGAAAATGAAAGTGTCAGGTGGCTCTTTAGGTAGTATTTTCTTAATAGGAGAGTTTAGAAAATCATTAAACAAAAGAGAAACAAGAGGATCAAGTATGAACTCTAGGTTCCTTTGAAAGGGTGGAAGGAGGGGAATCGAGGCGGATGGTACGCTAGGTAGGTCTTAATAGGGTGAATCATCACCTGCTCTAAGAAACTCGTCAAATTCCTCATCTAGCTTGGTCGCATCCACATTACTATGATATTCATCTATATCTATGAGAAAGTCATCTATCTCGTCTTCATCCATAAGATGGGTATCGACTAGTGTAGGGACGAAAACATCGGAGTCTGAACTTCCAAAGGAAAGAAATTTGGGCATTTGATTATCAGGAAATATGTTGTCAAAATAATCTCGAGCGAAGCTCTCGATCATGCTAACCTCTCCATTGACAGTCGTATCTGGGTACTGTTGAATCGTCTTAAAAATATTTACCTCAACAGAAAGATAGCCAAAGGATAAGGACATCGAACCATCACGGCAGTTTATGAGTTCGTTGGCAGTAGCCAAGAAGGCATGCCCTAAAATGATAGGAACAGAGTCTTTAGCGACTTCTGTGCCGAGGATAACGAAGTCGGCTGGGTAGTAAAAATTTTGAACTTTAACTAGCATGTTTTCAACCACACCCTTAGGATACTTAATAAAATGATTCGTTAATTGCAACGTCATTTTCGTTGGTTGCATCTCTTGTAGACTGATTTGTTTCTATAAATAATAAGGGAGTAAGTTAACACTCGCCCCTAGGTCTAATAAAGCAGTGGTCGTGTGATTATCCCCCAAGGTGCATTGTACAGTAGGACGACCAGGGTCCATGTACTTAACGATTTCATTATTTTCAGATAGAGTTGGGAACTGTTCAGTTAAAAAGGCATCTTTAGGAATATTTGTCTTACGCCTAGTAGTGCACAACTCTTTAAGAAACTTAGCATGGTGAGGTAACTCTTTTATTGCTTCAAGAAAAGGAAGGTTTATCGTTAGATTTTTGAAAACTTCTCTAATCTCATCGAAATTCGTATCCTTGGTTAACATTGCTAATCTCTGGGGAAACGGTGGTTTCTCTTTATATTTAGCATAAAGGTCAACAGGATGTTTAACCTTGGCTTTTTGTTTCTTAGGTTGTTGTTTAACTGGTACCTCTACAGGAGTAGGATCTTTAGTTTCAAGTTCGGTATCTAGTAGAATATCAGGTGTAGGGACCATTAGTGGGGTAACCACAGGCATACTTATGGCGTTATCAACCACTCTGCCAGAACGGAGAGTGGTGATAGCATTTAACTCGCCTACATTTCTATTTTCATTACTAGTATTACCGATTACCTCAAAGGCTATATTTGGTGTTTTAGGATTAGGTAACGCTTGACCTAGAAACATGTCTTTTGGTTGGGCTTTCTCTTGGGCTAACTGTTGGGTTAAATGATTAATGGATTGTAAAACCTATTGGTTAGATTGAGCCATGGTTTGGAAAAGTTGTTGGCTAACCTGTATGAAGGTGTCAAGACGATCCGGTTGTGTAGGTGTAGTGGTCACAGGTGGTGTGACTGGAACTATCTCACGTTGATTATTAACAGGTGGGTTGTGATAGTTATTATTAACGGAATGATACTCTATTAGCATTATAATTATTATTGTTATAATTATTATAATTACCTTGTCCTTGTCCTTGTCTCTGGGGAGCTTGGTTGTAAATTGGTGCTGGCCTAACATTTTGATTATTATACCCTGGAGGTGTAACTTGTTGATTATTTCACCAACCGAAATTGGGATTTTGTCTCCAAGGTGCGTTAGGTTCGCTATTAATGGAATAAACATTGTCCGGCTGTGCGGAAGGATGTTCATAGACTAGAGTACAATAGGAGTCGAGACGCCCAGGACTTAAACAGAAATTACAGGGAATAGAGTTGACATTCATGACAAGGGTAGGCTTTTGTTGAACAGTAATAGCCTCTACCTTTTTAGTGAGAGATTCGATTAAGTTTTTAAGCTCAGGATCGGGTTTCATCTCAAACATACCGGCGGCCTTAACTATTGAAGAAGAACTAGCGGAATGGGGGATATCGTCACTACCTGATTATTATTATGATTTGTTTGATCTTTTAGAAATTTTTAGGCCTCTGAGGCTCCTTTACTGAGGAAACTACCCCCGTTCATTATGTCAAGCACCGCTTTGTGGTGGTGTAACAGTCCCATGAAAAAGGCACGAACTAACGTGTCTTTCGCGAGGTTATGGTGTGGACACTTTATAAGAAGATCAGTGAAACAATTCCAAGCCTCTGAAAATGATTCATGAGGATTCTATCGAAAGAAATGAATCTTGGAAAGAATTTCATCTGTCTTCAGTGGTGGGTAAAAATGTTCCATAAATAGTTGAACAAGTTTGGCCCATGAGTCCACAGAATTAGGCGCTTGGGCAGTTAACCAAGACGCCGCTTTATTGGCTAAGGTGAAAAGCCCTTAGTTTAATTTGTTCAACACCAACCGTAGGATGGTGGAATGTAGTAAGGACTTGGTCAATCCTACGCATGTGCTGATAAGGTTTCTCATGGTCTAACCCATGAAAAACGGGTAATAAATTAAATATATTTGGGGGGATTTGGAAATCCCCCACTGGGTCTGATAGAACGATGCAAGATTTAGTGCTATCGTTCAAGGCTTTGTAAAAGTCAGAGAGAGGAGACTCTCTTTCTTCAGCCATTATTTCAGGTGGTGTGTGTGGTATATTAGCTAGAGGTGTAGTGAGTGGTATACTAGAAATGCGTGTTTGTTGACGTTGCCGATTGATTACATTAGGCGTTTTTCTTCGGCCTAACTTTAATCTCATGCAAGGCTAAGACCAATCTTAACGAAACACAACAACACTCCAAACAATCCTGATATGTTAGTATGAACCTCTAACAGGAGATGCAAGGTGTGGAAGAAAAGAGTACCTGAATGCCTCCTTGCTTCGCTTATGAATAGCGTCTTGTATACGTGTGCTCAGTGTATATAACAAGTTAGAACACTGAAAATCTTGAAGAAATAAAAGTTTGAAACAAACCTGTGGAAAGCGGGCAGTTTCAGCAGAGGGCACGGGTCGCGCTTAGAATAGGCCTAGGTAGGGCTGGTTGCTTCAGTCCAACTCGAGTTCCAGCTTCCGGTGGCGGGGCACCTCGAACTTTTTGTTGGTAGGGCTGGTCGCACTCAGGGAAAAACTCAAGGTCCAGGCGCTTCAGCGCGTGGGGGCGCTCGAGTTTTGCCTTGGCAAGGCGCGGGTTGCGCTCAGCTAAAAACTGGAGTTCCAGGCGTTTGGGCGCGGGTGGCGTTCCAATTTAGGCTGCCTAGGGCACGGGTCGCGCTCTGTGTAATTCTGCGTGGAAAATTTCAATGCTGAAACGAACAACTACAGTTAGAATCAAACAAGGGTGGGTGGGTTATGGGACTTTGGAAAACTAACAATTCTAAAGAATACAATGCTAAAAGGAACTAAGATGGCAGCGACGCCATTTGATAAACGTAAAAATTATAATTCTTCTCATGAATAAACGATGAAGTCTAAACGCAAGTAAAACTAAAACTTTACGAATACTATGCTTATCAAAGATTTCTATACTCTCGAATCTATCGAAATAAAGTTGGAATAGAAGATTCGTTCCACTCCTAGTTCTTTAGCATTCAATGTTTTCTAATATTGCGAGTCTATCCAAAGTCTAATGAGAGTAATGGTGGGATTATACTACGATGCAAATTCAAATAACAAGATACTAACTAGAATGATTCAACTATGAAATGCTACGGAATACTAAGGTTTGAATCTAGAACTAGAATTAGGGGAGATTGAATCCACCTAGAATCCAACTTAATAAACTAGCATAGATTGTTGTAATCCAATTCTTACGTTCTTATGATAAGAATTGGTCATTCTAATCCCTAATCAATTATGACAATCTCTACCGAATAATGACTAGCATGTGAGGAAGTCCAACCCATTCTCATGGCGAATCAACAACCTTCTAGAGTGGAATAGACTTTTACAACGATTCTACACTACACAATCAAGTTTTCATCAAGGCTTCATCAAACCCCTCTAATGAAGGTTTAGCCTTGATTCATCAAACTATCATTTCCATATGAAATTGAATAAGACATAATATAAAGATTATAACTTTACTATATCAATCTACTCAAGAATTCAATTCGAAATTAAACAACTAAAAAATGAATAACAAACAAGAATTGAAATTAGATCTAAGCAATTTTAAATACAAAATCGATATTAGTAAGAAATAACTATTTTATTTATCTAATGAATGATAAACAATGATTCAAATAACTAATCTAAAACAAGGTATGAAAAACTAATTAATTAACTAATTAAAAATTCTCAAAACTAGATCTAGATTATTCTCTAATGGCTCCACCTTCTATCTAATCTAACTATGACTTAAGAGCTAAGTCTTGTGTGTGGAAATGGAAGAGGCCAGATCCACATTTTCGTGCATGGGCTGAGCAGCCATGTTTTGGGCCGAAAAATCAAGCCCAAAGCCCAATTTCTTCAGTCCACAGGGTCCTTTTCAGCTGGCTTTGACTTCAACAGATTTTTCATCCACTTTTGCTCCTTTGATTGGGTCAAAGTTTTGACCATTGGAAATTTCTTTTCGAGCAGGTCGTTCTGACATAAGGTACGCCCAATTCTGAGGCCTGAGTCCAAAGATACGATCTTCGGAAGTTCTGCTAACTTTTGTGTGCTATTTCTGCCCGCGTTGACTTTGACTTTTCAGTTTTTGACCAGGCTTTACAAATGCTTTTTCTCCTTGAATCTTGGCCTTTAATCACAAAACTCCTTAGCAACCAACCCTTGCTCCTTTATCTCTCCAAAGTGGCACATTTCTGCACATAATTGACTTCAATCCCTGAAATACATAAAAGCACGTAATCAGCATTAACTCTTATTTATCACTTGCATAATTGGTCTAAAAGTATTATTGTGAAGGGGTTAAAACTATAGTTTTGGGCTCTTATCACAGTGCCTAATCCTAAGTCAACAAACACCGCTTTCGAAATAAAAAGTATTCAGTGTATTGGTAATATAACCTCAGGGGACCTACAAGCAGTCACTACCCTTCATTTAGGGCGAGTAGTTGATAACCAAGTGACTATGCCTAAAGATCACCCGCAAACTAAAAATGATACCATACAAAATACTATAATAGAAACTGAAGACCCTACAACTGTAGAAGTACCAGTTAAACCACAACCAAAAAGGAAAACCTTACAAGACCTAATAATAGAAATTGAAGACCCTACACCTGTAGAGGTTCTAATATGGTCACCTAGATGGAAAACGGCTAAAGATAAAGCAAAGACTAATAATATTGTTGACCCTTGTGCTAAATATAGAGATAAACCACCATATCCCTAGAGACTAATTGTGTCTAAAAAAGACGAGAATTTTGATGAGATTAGGGAAGTGTTTAAAAATCTAACTATAAACCTACTTTTTCTAGATGTTATAAAAAGTCTAACTGGACACGCTAAGTTTCTAAAAGAGTTATGCACCAAGAAAAGAAAAACCAACATACCCCACGATGCCTTCTTAACTGAATAATATCCCTCTTTATTTGAACATAACGGAATTGTTAAGTACAAGGACCCTGGTCGTCCTACTGTACAATGGACCTTAGGTGATACCTTCATAACAACTGCTTTATTAGACCTAGAGGCGAGCGTTAACTTACTCCCTTTTTATTTATATAAACAACTAGGTCTAACAAAACTTCAACCAACCAAAATGACTTTGCAGTTAGCCGATCGTTCTATTAAGTATCCAAAAAGCGTAGTTGAAAACATTCTCATTAAAGTTTAGGATTTTTTCTACCCAGTTGACTTCGTTATTCTCGACACAGAAACTGCTCAGGATTCTATTCCCATCATTTTAGGGCGTCCTTTCTTGGCAACCGCCAATGCCCAAATGAATTATCGAGATGGCTCAATGACTCTTTCTTTTGGAAAACTTTCTATGGAGGTTAACATGTTTAGACTCAAGCAGGGACAACTAGGTTTGCCTGTAGAAGGAGAAGTGAATTCCATTGAGGGTTTTATATCTCACATTAGTGTGGCCGACGCTTTCGTCCCCGCACTAGTAGATACCCCTCTTATGGAAGAAGACAAAGATCATAATTTCGACTCCTTGGACGAGATTGATGACTTTTTCAAAGATGTAGATGAATACCATAATTATGTAGATGCGACCAAACTAGATGAGGAATTCTATGAGTTTCTAAGAGCCTGTGATGATCCACCCTCTCAAAAACTACCTAGAGCACCACCCGACCACCATCCACCTGAGCTAATCCCTCATAGAATCCAATCATTCTTTCCACCCTTTTCTTCTAACACTTATCCACATTCTAGGTATTTTCCACAACCATTCTTTTTTTCACGATCATTCACTTGGACACCCTTTCATTCAAAAAAAAAGAGAGTACACGCTCGATTAGGTTCTAGGTCCATCAGATCTCGCTCTCATTCCACTAAGTTGTGTCGTAGAAAGTCTTGGTGCTTCATTCTATTTGGTGGTGCATTCCGTGTTAACTATTTATGGAAAGATCCACAATTATTTAGATTATTGATATATGGTAAACTGCATGTTAATACATATATATCACATTAAGTCTAGGGAATCTGACTTAACAAGACCCATATAATTATTTGTAACATACCACCTTTCTGGAGTATAGGCCAAACAAATATTTTCAAACTTCAAAAGAGTTTTCCAATTTTGTTTGGGGGTGGCGTATTTTGGTATTTCATTTCAAATCTTTTTGGCATCCTTTGCCTATCATGTTTACTCCAGTAGAGTTTGTGTTAGTTAGTACGTATTAGTCTAATTGTGCTTCATATTATCATATCATCTTTACAATATTTCTGTTACAGGTACTGCCAATTCTTGCCACGTTTCTATGGTAAATTCTTTCCTTATCTCTTTACACTTTGAGGACAAAGCGTTCGATTGTTTGGGGGTGGAATAGAAACATTTCAAATATTAGGCACTTTTAGGATATAAATTTCGCACTTTTCTTTATAAAATATTAAAAATCATAAATATTGTTTATACTAGGCACTTAGTGATAATAGTATTGGTTCCTTCTCCATGATAAGATTAGTCTAGAAATCTCACGTAGTACTTGAATTATGATTTAATTTTAGAAACTTAGGTTAATATGTAGGTAATAATCTTTACATCTTTCTATAAATATATTGCATGAGTATCTATGATTGTTTGGCAGTAAGTTTATGAAATCTAGGCTAGAGTACTTATTCTACAAATCCTGTGAGAATATAGCCTAAAGCCTTATGTGAGTGAAGTATTCGAGAAAATGACACAAGGGAGAAGTAAATTCCAAATAGAGAAATCACACATCCACTTACTTGATCACTATACCATATCCTAAACGAGAATTTAGGCCCTCTTTGGATCGATATAGTCAAAAATTCAAATGTATAAATTATTTTCCGCTAGTCGCTCCTCTAAGCCTTTCTTTAGCCTTTCATAACCTATAATTCCTTTACCCTTTTGCAAAAACAAAAAAAAATAAAAAATCAACCTACCCATTTTAGAATGAGTCTGAGAATAGGATGAGTGAAGAAAAGAAAAGAGAAAAACCTGTGTAAACAAAAATTAGTTAGTTGCTTCCAAAAAGAAAAAAGAAAAGAAGTTTCCATCCAAAGGAAAGAAAAGAAAAGAAAAAAAGAAATAGAAACAAAATAAAAACTCCAAAAATAGAATAAAAGGATTCAAAAAGCCAAAATAAAATGGCTAAGGATGGAAACAAAGTGTAGAAGTAAAAGAACAAGGTTCTCTCTAGTTACATGATATGAAGACTCTATTATCTCAGACTGGTCCTTTTTGAATATCCATTTCCTTCATTCTTAAACCATCACTTAATCCCTGCAAAACCTAATAAAGATCTCTAGCTTAATTACGAATAGGTTAGTGTGATAGTAAGTGGCAGATGTGTTTGATCGACTTCGGCTCCTTGTGTGTCATTGAGATTGTAAGGTAAAATGTGCCCACTACATACTGGAGTAGCGAAACTTGAGCGGAAAAATCAGAGTATTTTTGTCTTGACTTTTATGTGAGGACCAACTTAAGGACGCTATTCCAAAGTTTCAGAAACGGACATGTTAGTACATTTCATAGTATTACTCATTGTATATATGTTTATTCGTAGATGATTGATTAATATGCATATATTAGCTTAGGTTTCGACTTGATTATTCTATATTCATTGCTAGTGAGATGTATAGATAATTGAGACATAAATAGAGAAATAATAATTTTATTTCTCAGTCGTTGTAGTATAGATGAAGTTTGTGAGTATCTTCACTAGAAAACTTTCACGATGCTATAACTTGTCCACTAGGGAATTCCTAGTGGTTTAAGGGCTTGTTGCATATGGTCAATGCAATCGCACTCGGTGAAATGAGATTAGTTAAAACTTCATTTTTGGTCACTTATTTTAATTTCTCATATTTACTTGAGGACAAGCAAAATGCTGTTTTCAGGTGGTTTGATAAGAGCCCAAAACTATAGTTTTAACCCCTTTAATAATATCATTTTTGACCAATTATGTGATTAATAAGTAAGAGTAAGTACTGTTATCGTGTTCTTATGTATTACAGGCATTGGAGTCGAATATGTGTAGAAATGTGCCCCTTTTGCGAGATAAAAGAGCAAGGGTTGGTTGCTAAGAAGTTCTATGATAAAAGGCCAAGATTCAAAGACAAAAAGCCTTTTTAAAGCCCTGTTAAAGCTAGAAAGTCAAAGTCAGCGCGAGCAGAAACATCACACAAAAGTCAGCAGAACTTCCGAAGGCTGTATCTTTGGACTCAGATCTCAGAATTAGGCCAATCTTATGTCAAAACAACCAGCTTGGAAAGAAATTTCTAATGGTCCCAGACTTGACCCAATCAGAGGAGCAGAAGTGGACGAAAAGGCCGTTGAAGTCAAATCTAGCTGAAAAGGCTTCTGTGGAATGAAGAAATTCGGTTTTGGGCTCGATTTTCCAGCCCAAAACATGGCTCCTCAGCCCATGCACGAAAAACTGGATTTGGTCTCCTCCATTTGAAGACACAAGACTTAGCTCTTAAGCATCTAGTTTTTTTTACTTAGCCATTATCCAATAACTTGTTTTAGATCTAGTTTTTACTTCATAGAATTAGTTTTCCATTCCAATAGATTAGTTAGAACAAAGAATGAATATTATTTAGAATCAGAGTTAGTTTTATAATAAATTATTAGTTGTTTATTTCAATTTAGTTTACTGGTTCAATCCTTATTTAGTTTTAGTTGTCTTAAATTCATAATTAGGTTGTCTTAATTTGATAATTAGTTAATCATCATCTTAGTTCTAGATTAGGTTTAAATCTTGTTTTAATTCATTTGGAATCATTATTATTATTGTTCAATTAGATTTATGAATTTAATCATTTATTCAATAATGGGTTGTTCTATGTGTTCTTGTGTTAGAAATGATAGTGTAATAATTCAAGGCTAAAACCTCCAATAGAGGAGGTTAAAGAAACCATATGAGGATGATTGCTTGTTAGAATAGTTGTTATTTATAATAGAATTTCAAGTTCATTATGATGAGTGTTTAGAAATAAATCTCATAATGATGAACTAGAGATTAGAGCCACCATCGAAGAGATTTGTGGTAGAGCTTAACTCTCATGCTAGTGGAACCTTGATTTGAGAAGACTTGGTATTCACTAGGGATCAATATTCAATTTGATGACTAACTAATAGCCAATCGAATTGCATGGTGGAATTTCCCCTCTCTAATTATTCTTCTCATCATTATAAACATTGTTTTAGCTTCTTAAAATTACTGTTTTCATATTATTATAATTACTCTCATTGACTTTGATAGAACTGATAATCTTAGTTAACGTGAATTCTGAAGAACTAGGAGTGGAACAAATTTTCTATTCCAACTATATTGCAATAGCATCGAGAGTAGAGAACTTTGATAACATTAAGCATGAAATTAGTTTTAGTTTTACTTGCGTTCAAGTTTCATAACCTATTCGCAGGTAAAACTAATCGTTTTGCCTATTATCAGTACTCTAGACATCACCCAAGGAGTTACTAGGAAGTTTCGGGTTGGATCCATAACTTAACACGCAGTTGTCGCCTGGACCTGTGTCGGCATAACTGTGCTGAAGAAGACTCCACCACTCTTGACTTAGTTAACAGCGTCATCCTTGATGGGTTAAACCTTTAGGGAAAATGACCACACTATCTGTTCAGTAAATTGTATGCCAGTTTGACTTGGAACTAGAGATAATGTTCTTGGGGACCTGAGTTGTATGCCAGTTCCTTGCGTTCCCATGACATCACCACAGGGGTTGCTAGGAAGATTTGGGTTGGATCCAAATCCTAGCACACGATCGCTAGCATGGACTTCTGTCGGCATGATTGTGCTGAGGAAGACTCCCCTACTGTTGTTCTAGTGATAACCTATTTATTTTTTAAATAAACAGGACCTATCGTTATTGAACACAGTGTCGTGCTCAAGGCACTGAGATCCCATCCGATGATGTTACTCTCCTAGGATCATGATCTCCACTATGGTTAAACATGATGTCTCCTATGATATCCTGATCAGATTTTGGTTATGCCTCTGTTTTACCAGTTCATCCTTTTAAGGTTACCTATATAGTTCCAAATAAACTTTGGGGGCATTAGAGGTCAAATATGCATATTAGTCCATGTTATGTCATATAACAACGGAATTGTTTAAATGCATGCATAAATAAGCACAGAACTTAAGTGAGCTACAAATTTCAAAATTATAAAACCACTGACTATTGGTCTCTCATCTTCTTTGATGTACTAATATTCTAAAAAGTGTTATGTGTACAAATTCCTTTGGTTTAAGACACTGGTTTTATGATGACACTCAACTTTATGGTTAGTATAATTGGTGGTCAAATCAGTTCATGAGACGCACCTATATTACTAAGATAGATTACTTTTGTCTATGGTTAGTCTCTTTTGATGATATACCGGTATTATGAACTGATCTGGTAGAGGGTTCTACACGACTAAGGTAGAACACATTGTTTCTTTTACACTTCACTAACTCCTAGTTCTTCCAAATAAGTTATGGATTAGAGGCATTTGGACTCAAGGGTTTGAAGTTGGTAAAGTTTTTTGGTTTCAATCCATGTATATATTGACATGAACTGAAAAGCAAAATAAAGTGAGCTTAAGTGCTCAATCCGGTATATTCGATTGAAATGTGGAGTCGCGAGTGTATCTTATAATAAGTTGTTTAATAGTTTAGTCTGAGCATAGACACTAGGTTATGGGCAACTTCAGAGAACTTCTCGCTCAAAGAGTTTGACCTCAGTCCACGAGCGGATTGGAGTTCACCTCATATGAGCACTGGAGGTGTTAGTAATACTATTCACTCAAAATTCATACTAGTTATTGTTGGAGATCAAGATATACTAAACATTGATCTAAGCTAATCAAAGTAAAGTTCTGAGGTGAAACACATAATTCACATGAGATCTCCTATCAAGAGTCACACCTCAGTGGTGTCAGCTGACTCTTGACAGGAGAGGGGGCATCTGTAGGGGTAATATTACGTCAGTGTCCTAAAGACACGTGGTAGAGTGAGATTACACCAAAGGATCATTATTAGAAAGAGAATGGAGCATAAGATAATGGCTCTAGAACTGATTTGGTCAGTTTTGGTCAATTCCTACGAGTTCAGAAAAGTTCCTTTAGTTTGACTAGTCAATTCCGCGAAGTAGTTCGGGAACTGGGCAAGTCAATTCCGGAATTGGTCCAGAACTGGATGACGACCTTGTATAGATGTATATCAGTATTAGAAGGACTCTTGGACATGTTTAGAATAGGTGTTCCATTTGTAGAAGACTTCTAGGTCTAAAGGCTTATTATGGAAACTTAGTCCAACTATGTCTCCTTCTATGTGATAACTTCTATTATGATGTTGATCCTATCTTGAGAAGGAAAGAGGAAACCCTAGCTAGAAGATGGTTTCTTGGTAGCTAAGGAAACCTTATTCTTGGGCTTTCCACAGGTCACTATATATATGAAGCAACAATATGAGAAGAGGAGGACGGATCCCTAATGGCCAAGATATAGAGGCGGCTCTCTGGAGGCCGACTTCGGGGTCATCTCTTCTTCCCCACTCAGTATGCAATTCAGTCCCATAAAGTACTATGGCAGACTTGATTCCTAAAAGAGGATACGTACCAGCCACTTCGTGGTTCAGTCCATATTATCAAACACTCCTATTAGTTTCAATAGATACGCTTTAAACTAGAACACTGTGTGAAGACATCAGTAGAAGATTGTGGGATACTCAGAAAATCCCCTACACATATAATTGTTCAAATAACGTAGACTTGCTTCAAGCCTGTTGAAGATGCTATTTAGAAGCCTAGCAAGGACGCTCCAGGTAACACCTCTTTACATCCTTGAATCTACTGTCAGAGGATTCTATCTCTAGCAATAATCAGGCTTATTTTTGCATGCTTATTCGGAATTGCCTATTAGACTTAAAACTTGCATGAGATTGAGATCTAGTTCGCATAAACCTGCCTTACTAGTTTATCATGGACACAAAAATAATCTCCTATCTAGAAATTCACACATCACCACATACACACCACTTACACCCACCCCAACTACATTTGTAGCAATGGGTGAAGAAATAGTAGAGGACCCTCTATGATTTTTATAAGGCTTTAAATGATGGACCTGAGTCCTGCATAATTCTTGCAGATACTACGGGAGATTTAAGAACCCCCCCCCCTAATATATTTAATTTGCTATCTGTTTTCCATGGCTTAGACCATGAGAAGCCTTATCAACACTTACGTAGGATACAACAAGTAATTACTACTTTTCATCATCCTAACGTAAGACCTGAACAATAAAGCTAAGGGTGTTTCCTTTCATCCTAGCTGACAAAGCAACAGCTTGGCTAATAGCACAAAAGCCAAACTCTGTCGACACATAAGAAAAACTTGTTGAATTATTTATGGAACAATTTTACCCACCACAGAAGACTGATGAGATGCTATCACATATTCATTTCTTTTGCCAAAAACCTCAAGAATCCTTTTCTGAGGCTTGGAATTGTTTCACTAATCTTCTAGTAAAATGTCCCCATCATAATCTTGGAAAAGACACACTAGTTCGTGACTTCTTTAAAGGCCTATCCCAACACCATAAGGAGACGTTAGACATCATGAACGGAGGTAATTTCTTAAGTAAAGGAGCCACAGATGCTTATAATTTCTTAGATAATCAATCCAAGAAAAGTAACAACTGGGGTGGTAACGATTACTCCCACTCTAATACTTCATCTTCAACAGTTAAGGCAACCAATATGTTTGAGGTAAAACCTAACCATGAACTTAAAACTCTTATTGAATCCCTCACTTAAAAGGTCGATGCATTCTCTATGCATAAACAAGAAGTGATACCCACTCTAGTCATGAACATCAACTCCCCTCCATGTAATGTATGTTTTAATCCCAACCATACCAATTCCTTTAGTCCCTTACTCTACGGTTCACTGCCACCACAACCCATAGATAATTACGCTTTCACCAACCCTAACACACAATGGATGCAAAACACTAATTATAATCAACAATAACAACCTACGCCCCCCAGGTATTAATTATCAAAACGTTAGGCCCACTACAAACTTCCACCAATTTAACCCACATCTAGGATTAGGTGATTTAGGTGACCAGAATAGAAGATTAGTGCCCGTGACCCAGAACGATCAACATCAAGACATGACCACGCACAAAGCCTTAGTTACAGTCACTCCACCAGTTAAACCATCTACAGAGGACGTAGTAGTGACCTAGCTGGAAAAACAAAATCAAATTATGCAACAAAACTCTAACTTGATGAAAGATCACCATGATCAAAACACTAACATGCTACAACAAACGATGCAAATGATGCAGTCTTTGTGCCAAAAGGCTATTGACATGTCTCCTAACCAAAATAATAACCCACAAGGCGTGTTTTCAAGTCAAGTTATGCCTAATCCTAAGTCAACAAACACTGCCTTCGAAGTAAACAGTATTCAATGTAATGGTAATATAAACTAAGGGGACGTACAGGCAGTCACTACCCTTCGTTCGGGTAAGGCAGTTGATAACCAAGTAACTATGCCTAAAGATCGCCCGAAAACTAAGAATGGAACCATACCAAATACTGTCATAGAAATTGAAGACCCTATAACTATAAAAGCTCCAAGCTAACCAAAACCAAAAGGGAAAACCTTACAAGACCCAATAATAGAAATTGATGATCCTACACCTGTAGAGGTTCCAATATGGAAACCTAGTTGGAAAATGGCAAAAGATAAAAACAAGGTTAATATTTATGTTGACCCATATGCTAAGTATAGAGAAAAACCACCGTTTCCCCGGAGACTAGTTGTGTCTAAAAAGGACGAGAATTTTGATGAGATTAGAAAAGTGTTTAAAAATTTGACTATAAACCTACCTTTTCTAGATGCTATAACAAGTCTACGTGGACACGCTAAGTTTCTAAAAAGTTGTGCACCACGAAAAGGAAAACTAACATACCCCATGAAGCCTTTTTAATTGAACAATATCCCTTTTTATCTTAACATAACAGAATTGTTAAGTACAATGACCCTGGTCGTCCAACTGTACAATGCACCTTAGGCGATAACTTTATAACAACTGCATTATTAGACTTAAGGGCGAGTGTTAACTTACTCCCTTTTTATTTATATAAAAAATTAGGTCTACATCAACTTAAACCAACCAAAATAACTTTGCTGTTAGCCGATCGTTCTATTAAATATCCCAAAGGTGTGGTTGAAAATATTCTAGTTAAAGTTCAAGATTTCTACTACCCGGTTGATTTCATTATTCTTGACATCGAAGTTGCTCATGATTCTATTCCCATCATCTTAGGGCATTCTTTCTTGGCAACCGCCAATGCCCAAATAAATTGTCGGGATGGATCAATGACTCTTTCCTTTAGAAATTTGTCTGTGGAGGTTAACATGTTTAGACTCAAGCAGGGACAACTAGGTTTGCCTATAGAAGGAGAAGTGCAATCTATTGAGAGTATTGTATATCACATTAGTACGGCCACCGCCTTAGTTCCCACCCTAGTAGATACCCCTCTTAGGGAAGAAGACAAAGATCACAATTTTGACTCCCTGCACATAACTGAAATAGATGAAGAATTTTCCACCATACCGTCCAACCCAATTAGAGATGTAGTCAATCTCACAATGGAAGAGATAGATGGATTTCTCAAAGATGTAGATGAATACCATAATTATATGGATGCGAACAACCTAGATGAGGAATTTGATGAGTTTCTAAGAGTCTGTGATGATCCACCCTCTCAAGAACTACCTAAAGGCAGGTGTCGACTAGCAAAGTCAGTAAAACCTTTGGGTGATGATACCAGAGGTCTGGGGCTCGAACCTTGCCAGCATCAAACAGTTACTGATCTCATTTAAAATAGGCTTACCAATCAAAAAAAAAAAAAAACTACCTAAAGCACCACCCGACCATCATCCACCTCTAATCCCTAATAAAATCCAATCATTTACCACCACTTTGATCCCCCTCCCTCCACCTTTTCAAAGAAACCTTCAGTTTTCACTAAACCTTCTTGTTTCCCTTGTGCTTCATGACTTTCTAAACCCATCTGGTGAAGAAGTAATACCCAAGGACAAGCTACCTGACACTTTCTCATTTTTTCCTTCCCTTCCTTCTAACACTTATCCAGATTCCACGTATCTTCCACGACCATCTATTTTTTCACGATCATTCACTAAGACACCCTTTCGTTAGAGGAAAAAGAAGAGAGTACATGATCGATTAGGTTCTAGATCCATCAGATCTCGCTCTCATTCCACTAAGTCACGTCGTAGGAAATCTTGGTGCTTAATTCTATTTAGGGGTGCATTGCATGATAATTATTTATGGAAAGACCCACAACTATTTTGGTTGTTTTTTTTTAAAAGATAAGCTAGGGTTAGGCTAAACCTCACCTGCATTAATTAACCATATCTTACATAGATAGTACCTCGTGCATCCTCCTCTATTAGTTTTTGTAATTCTCTTTCTAAAGGAGGAATAAACACTAATAAATCATTACATAAAGATGGATTTAGCCTAGTAAGTAAGTCTGCTGGCTTATTAGATTCCCTAAAAATTTGTGAAAAATAGCAAAAACTAAATTGCGTAGCTAGCTTTGATATCTAGGCTTCTATATCCACGCATGTCCATTGTGGTTTTGCTATCTTATTGATGATGTTCACTGCTGTCAGGGAGTCGGATTCAACTTCCACCTTTTGAACTCCTATCTTATAGCATACCTCGGGCCCAATCATAATAGCTTTTAGCTCTTGAAATATCACAGCCTGCTTATCGCCACTTCCCGAGTAAGCAGACAACACCTCTCCATCACTATTTCTGATTATACCTCCATGACCAGCTCTAGTCTCTGTCAAAGCACCATCAGTATTCAGCTTTGCTATTCCCTATTCCGGTGGTATCCAGCTGCACTCTTGCGTCTTTAGAGCTTTAAACTTTATTTGTATGCCCAGCGACTGGCATAGGTTTCTTGCTTCTACGGATTCTGCGATTTCAGTTAGTTGGGTTTGAATGTTTGCCTTGGTCTCTCTGAGAATTCTTCGTAGCACCACTGCAGCTGGTCTCGCATTGTTCTTGAATCTGCGCCCATTCCTTTCTTTCCAAATCCCATCCACAACCGCATAGATGTACACCTTATAAACTTCAGCTACTACACTCGATTCTTTGCATACTCTCAACAGCGAAGACCATTCTCTGTTCGAGCTTCTACAGTCTGTCTTAATTCCCAGAGTAGTTTTTATGCCTTCTATAATCTCGCGTGAGTATGTACACTCAAAGTAAAGGCAATTAGAAAACTCTCTGCTTTGATTACATAAATAGCAGGACGAGAAAGAGATGATCTTCTTGTATACTAACCTATCTTGCGTGGATAAACTGTTAGAGAACAACTAGTAGGTAGTAAAAGAATGTCTGGGTATAACCAATCTGCCCCAAACAAGTCTCTGCGATTTTACTTTTTCACCTTTTCTTCTCAAAGCTTCATACGCACTGTTCGATGTAAACTTTCCACTTTAATAAGGCTTCCACACTACTCGATCCTGATCTAGATGTTTATTGATTCTTGTGTCAAAAATGTCCTCTCGTAACCTGTTACATTGGATGTTCTGTACCACTACATTCCAACGACCTTCTGAAAGGAGCTCATCTACTGTGGCGTTGGTAGGAAATTGTAATTCAGCTACTGCATGTGCATTGAGCAAGAGAGGACTACTGTTACACCAAATATCATGCCATAGTAGCGTGTCTCGTCCATTTGAGATAGAGTATAGGATTAGTTCTCGCGCTTCTTTTCTACTCTATAAGATGTTCCTCCAAGACCATGAACAGTCTTGCGGGATTGTCATAGTCTACAAGAACTTGTTAGCCAGCTGATTCTTCCACACCCAATCAACCCAAATACTACTCTCCTTGGCAGCTACTTTGAATAGCAGCCCACAATAAGAACTTTTATTCCATACTTCCATATTCATGAGTCCCAATCTACTTTCTTCTTTCGTCTTGCAGATAGTTCTGAGGCTCTCTTGATGCACACATCTCTGGGTATCACTTCCACTCCAGAGAAAAGTTGCACATATCTTTTCCACGTTCTCTAGTACCGTTTTTGGGAGGATGAATGTTCTATCCCAATATATATGTAAAGAGCTGAGCAGTGATAAAATCAGTTGCAGTCTACCTGCATGAGAGAGTAATTTTGCTTTTCAATCCTTGATTCTGCTTGTAACCTTCTCAATCAGAGGCTGACATTCTTTGACACCAAGACGAGCAGAGAAGAGAGGAAGTCCTAGGTATCTTACTGGAGGAGTTACAAGTTCGATACCTAGTATCTGCGCCAAATCCAAAGAGTCTTGTTATCTCATGGCACCAGTCATAATAGTTGTCTTGTGCGAATTTATCTGTAGACCAGTCGCTGCACTGAATACCAACAAACAATCTCTGAGAGCGTGAATAGAATTCACTTCACCTTTGCAGAAAATTAGTACATCATCAACAAATGCCAGGTGTGTGAGCTGATTTCTCTTGCATTTAGAATGGTATTGAATAAGTTTATTTTCAATACTCTCTCTAATTAGACAACCTAGAACTTCCATGATAAGCACAAAAAAATATGGTGGCATGGGGTCTCCCTGCATTAAGCCTCTACCTCTAGGAAAGAAACCTTCAGGAGAGCCATTTATGAGGACAGAATAAGAAGATGAGCTAATGCACATCTGAATCCACATTTTCATCTTCGGAGGAAACTGGAATCTTTCCAGCATGTAAAGGATGGATTGCCAACTCACCATGTCATAGCCCTTCCTGATATCCAGTTTCACTAAGCATCGGGGGTGCCATGTCTTCTTTCATATCCTTTCAGAACTTCATGAGACATGAGGATATTTTCCTGTATAGATCTTTCTGGAATGAAAGCCGACTAGTTTTTGTGTACTATCTCAGGCATCACCATCTTCAACCTATTGGTAATGACTTTGGCCACGCCTTTGTAGATCGTGTTGCACAAAGCTATAGGTATGAAATCTTCAACTTTGGAGGGTGATATCACTTTTGGGATTAGACAGAGGAAAGTTGCATTAATACCCCGAGACAACTTATGGGTTCTAAACACATTCTTAATTGCATTCACAACATCCACCCCTACAGTGTCCCAGCAATATTTGAAAAAGAAAGGATTATATCCATCAGGTCCTGGCACCTTGCTATTTTCCATCTCAAGAAAAGCTTCCTTGATCTCTATTTCAGTCACCTCAGCTTCCAACACAGCATTCATACTTGGCTCAATAGTTTCTTTAACTTTCAGCTCCATGAAGAATTCACTGTTGCTAACTGGAGGACATGTAGCCCCCAACATCTGTGTGAAGTATTTCACAATACTATGAGTTACTTCTGCTTGACCATGCGTTGTACCACCACTATCATTCTTTATCGCCCATATTCCTTTTCTGGCCGCCTTTTCTGTTGAAGAAAAACTACAAACATTTATCCCCTTCTGTCATCCATTGGGCCTCAGTCTTTTGGGCCATATCTATTGCTTTAGCTCTTGCTAGATCAACATATTTCTTCATAGCCTCTTTTTCACCTTTTCCCAACCCCACATCAGTTGGGTTGTTTTGGAGTAAGATCTGTGTATCTTGTAGTTGTTGCCTTGCTGAATTAACCCGCTCATGTAGATTAGAAAAAAAAAATTCTAGCCCACGGTCTAATCCTCTCCTTAAGCATCTTAAGCTTTTGTATGATAACATACATAGGATTTGCATAAATCCTTGTATTCTAAACTTCCTCTAGAATGATTCTGAACTCCGGTTGATACACCCAAAAGTTGCAAAACTAAAAAGGTGTTGGGGCTTGGCTAAAATCATGCCATGTGAGGAGAATGGGGGGAGTGATCAGAAACTCCCTGAGGTAAGAATTCAGCCCCTGAGTTTGGATATGTTGTTAACCACAGACTGACACTATCTATTCTAGACATTATACTTGCAGAACCAATATATTTATTCCACCAAGTATAAAAAAATCCGCTAGAGTTGATGTCCGTTAGTCCAGTATTTTTAAGATAGAGTATAAAATCAAGGGCTTCCCTTGGATGCATAGGGTCCCCACTTACTCTTTCATTAGCAGTCCTGATGTTGTTAAAATCTCCCGCTACACTCCACGGTTTATGGATTGATCCTTGTGGTCTTATCAAATCTTTCCACAATACAAGCCTTTCTTGAAAAGAATTTCTCGCATACACCACTATAAGAAAAAATTCTTCTACCTTGGGAAGGTACTCCACACTACAATGAATGAATTGTTCAGACATCTCTAGTTTCTGTACCTTCACAACAAGGGGATCCCAACATATCCAAATTCTTCCTGATGAAACCTTCTCATTGTTATTCTCTTCCTCCAAGTAAGGGCAACACACTTTACGAATGTTATCATAGTTATCCTTTTTCACTTTTGTTTCGAGTATCCCAAACAAACATAATTTCTTGTCTATCCTCACCTTATTTATTTCTTTAGCTTTCAAAAGGTCATTTGCTCCTCTCACATTCCAAATACATATAGGACCTATCATTAATGGTGGTGTTTTTTGTTCTTTGCTCCCTTGGGTCTCCCTTTACTTTGGCTACCTTGCTTTTTTTTACCACTAGCTGTTTGGGTTAGTTTGCCTTTACTGCGAGTCACCACTCCATCTTAAGGTGTTGGAGTATGAGGCTCTTTAGATATAGGCAGAAGATTTTTGTCTTGAAAATAGGCAATTTCTTCTTCAGACACTTCTGCATCAGACATCTCCCCAAGTCGTGCGCTTTCACAGATGTTATTGTATTCCTCATGTTCCGCTTCGTAATGCATCAAAGGGTTGAAATCTACCTCTTGTTCAAGGCCTTGTGTGATCTCCACATAAGGCACTAAAGCGTTAGCATTCTCTCCCAAAATCTCCACAGACAAACTCTCCCTGTTCTCTTTGTAACCTGCACTAGTCTGCTCTTGTACAAACTCAGAAACCTCAGTGCTCTGATTTGGCCTTATATGAGCCCCTAGAACCAACTCATAACTCCCATCTCTGTTCTCACCGTTCAGCACTATGCTGTGCTCAGACCCTCTATCTGTTACATCCTCTCCTGTTACCACTATCTCATTACTAACCACTATCTCTACCTCTATCCGAGTTTCTGCTCTATCATTGGTATCAAATACTCTTTCTGGGCCCTCTATCTCGCTACTCAGATCTCTGTTGTCCTCAGACCCTCTAGCATTTGCATATGCTATTACTGCCACAACCTCAGAACGAAGCACTTCCTCTATTTCTGACATCATTTCTGCACTGTTGCCTGTGTCAACTGCTCTCTCTGAAATCCTTGTGCACACTTCCTCATTGGTGTTGCAGAATAACTGCTCCTCTCTCTCAGCTGGTAACTCTCCAGGGGCCTGTCCCACTATAGCATCAGGGAGACTAGTGATTTATTCCCTATATCATTTCTAAACATACTACTCTCAGGTATGGTAACTGAATTCTCTACATGCACCTCCTTTTGTCTCTCAGCCCCTATCGTGTCCCTTTCGCAAACACCCGTCAGTCTTATGCCCAAACTTTCTACAATGGTCGCACATCTTTGGAATCCATCCATACTCCACATCAATCCTTCTAATACCTCATCACCCATATCTATTTCAAAGGTACTAGGTAACTCTGCATCAATCTCTACTAATACATTAACTCTCGCAAATGCCAATCTTTTCCTTGTAGCAGTTGCTTCATCCATCCTCTAGGGTTCCCCTATTCTGCTTGCCAAAAACCCCAATCCTTCACCAATCCATAAATCATTTGGCACATTGTATAGATTAACCCATATCGGAATAACCTTTACTGTGTTTTTCCTCTTCTCAACATCTTGATTCCATTGGGTAACTATGAAACACTTTCCTGCCATGAATATTTGAGCCATCCCCAGAACCTTTCTCTTATCTTTTTCATTAGTGACTTTGAAGTAGAAAAGATTTGAGTCCGCCACCATCTCATAATCCCCCTTTGTTTGCCATTTTTTCGGAGGAATTCCCTGACCACTGGGTATGGAAGTTTTTTTTCTAAAAAGAACCCCACAACATAGTCTTTCCAGATACTACGACCTTCACAGATTAAATCCTTTGGTATTTGCATTACCCCCCCCGCCCCACTATATTGAGGTTAAACTGTTTGAGGCCAGTTTCCAAAGATGATTCTTTATCTCCCTGGAACAGTTTGTTCCAATTCCGTGTTTGTGCTCCTGGGATTGCTACATTTTCTCCTTGACTATGGTTTCTATCCACATTGTTGCAGGTTTGAGCTTGAACAGTGGTATGTATGGTTTGAAGAGGTGGGAAGTTCTGACCATTCAGAAAATGGGAACTTATGGTTCGTAGAAAGATTTTGTTTTTCCACTGATGAACTCACACTATGCACAGCGTAGGATTTTACCAAAAGTGGAAAAAAAACATACACAAGAATTGGATAAGAAAAGTTGATGAAGGGTTGTTTTTCCTATTCTTAGTAAGAAGAAAGGACACAGGATCAAAATTAGCTTAAGTTATGTTGCATCCAGTCGCCACAAGCCTAGTCCCCATTTGCCCATTTACCAACTATTTTTTTTTTGCAGGCAAAATGTGAATATATTATTAATATAAGTATAAGAGTACACGAGGAGACAAAGTCTTCAAGTTACAGGATAGGTTCCCACCATGAAGCAAAATCATGAGCGTACTCTAGAGAACTCTAAAGTACGACTTGACTGCACTGTCGATTTTGATTACAAAATAAGGTCCTAATGTTAGGATCGACATTCATCGTTGGTTATGCCGAGTTCCTTTCCTTGCCCTTGTAGATGGAGGTGAGTACTTCTGCAACATCCATTCCGGCTTAGACTTTTTTTTCTTAGTTATCGTCGCCATGGCGTTTCACCATCCTCGCCGGACTCGTCGGACTCATCATCCGCTAAATCAGCCCAATTAACCGATCTCGAGAAGATCATTACACTCATTTACTAATGTTAGCTTGTTTCCATCTCGAGAAAATGGGATGGATGTCTCAACAACTAAAACCGGCCTTTGGGGTCATCATGGCGGGAGATCGCCCTAGTTTCCCCCTAAGAGTGTCTCATTTCTTTCACGAGGCCGGATTCCCATCCAAGCCAGTCCCCAGCCACTGAACCGCCTCATTCTCGGCCCGTACCTCTAGCAGACTCCTCGGCCATGTGATGGACCTTGCTCGACCATACCGGCCCCCAGCCCCAACCTCAACCACATTAAATGCAGACAAAGGCCTGTGTAGTAGCCTCGCCATCAGTTGAGCTGCTTGAGCCTCTTGCAAGTCTTGTTCCCCAACATTATTATCCTCGTTTATTGTATCATTTACTTGCATATTTACAGGCTCTACATCAATAGCAGTTGGTTGTGTTGCTATTGGAGGAGTAGAGATGTAGTCTCCAGTTGAGTCCTTAGTACCACTTGTTCTTGGCATGTTGCTTATCCTTGTTTCTCCTTCTCTTCTTGTTAAGTTTCCTAGCATTAGGAACTGGTCCTGGAATAACAGCTTCCTTTTCTGTTGCCTCCGTTCTTGTGTTCCTCCGGAGCACTCTACATTCTGTTTCCAGGTGACCCACTGACTTGCAGTGTCCACAGAACTTTGGCATTTTGACTACTTCAATATCCTGCACAAAAGAAATTCCTTCCTCCTCTTCCACCCATATCTGAGTTGGGATAGGTTTAGAGATGTCAACATCAACAAGAACACTGGCATAGAAACCATAGTCTCTTTCTAGTGTGTGTTTGTCCACACCAATTGGGTAACCGATAGTTTTACCCATTGACATCAATATTTCGTAATCCCAGTACTGCTGACCCAACTTAGGGAATTTTATCCAGACAAGAGCTTTGGCTTTGATATGAACCTCAGGATCAAAGTCTGGTGTCCATTTTGATAGCCTTAGAGTTTGTTCCCCAAATCTCCACGGACCCCCTCCCCAAATTCTCCTCCAATCAGTTTCACTGGTTAGCCGAATGATAAAGAAGTCTTTTCCCAAAGGAATAATCTTCCACCACCTTGAGGCTTCCATTTTTTCTGCCGCTATAGAACGTACGTCTTCCAACTTGATTTTCTGCAAATCTAACCGACCCACCAAACAATACTTACAATAAAGTCGACCCCTTTCTACTGCTTTCTTGGGTAGCTTGATAGACGGCATGTTTCCTTTGATTTCGAGTAGGTAGGTCCTCTACATCCAAGTCTTTGAGGTTGGTCACCTCTAACCTTTGTCAAAAGAAACCTTACCGTTGAGCTTGATTCTCGACTTGGTTTGGAGCCAAAAGAGCTGGACTTGCTGCTGCTAAGAATCTTTCTTCAGCTATTCTTACTCTTGCGAGCGGTGTTATCTCAAATTCCGAAAGATCCATCGGTAGTGATGAAGTTGATTCAAAACAGACGGGAAGGAAACCCCCCCCCCCCCCAAAAGGGGGAAGTTTTTACTTCTAATCCGTTCTCTTATCTGTTGGACAGGATGAAATACTCTAAATAAAGTAAATAGTTTACCTGATTTCGATTTCATAACCGTGTTTCTCCATAGAAGACTTAGCATCCAAACCTTCAGAGGTAGTTACCAACTATTTCGGTTGTTGATATATGGTCAACTGCATATTAATACCTATTTTAGATAAAGTCTCGAGTATCTGACTATAAACGACTCATTTTATTTCATTATAATTTTGTTTTTCAAAAATAAAACCTATAAAAAAATTAAAAAAATAAATATATATTATTAAGTCTAGGGAATTTGACTTTAAATGACCCAAGTTTTTGTACAATAGCACTTTTATGGAGTATAGGCCAAACAAAAATTCCAAACTTAAAAAGTGTTTTCAAATTTTGTTTGGGAGTGGCGTATTTTGGTCTTTCATTTCAAAAAAATTAGCCACCTTTTGCCTGTCATTTTTACTCCAGTAGAGTCTAGATTAGTTAGTTACGTTATTTAATTGTATTATTGAATTATTTCATGAACCCCCTTCTCTAAAATTGTTTGGGGTTGGTATATTTAATTTTAGCACATTATACGTTCACATATTAAAATTGCATGTATAAATATCAAAATATTGATTGTAGGGGTAATATTCCGTCAGTGTCCTAAAGACACGTGCTAGAGTGAGATTACACTGAATGATCATTATTAGAAAGAGAATGGAACATAAGATAATGACTCTAGAACTTATTCGGTCAGTTCTGGTCAATTCCTACGAGTTTAGGACAGTTCCTTTAGTTTGACTAGTCAATTCTGCGAAGTAGTTCGGGAACTGGGCAAGTCAGTTCTAGAATTGGTCCAGAGCTGGATGACGACCTTGTACAGTTGTATTTTAGTATTAGAAGAACTCTTGGACGTGTTTAGAATAGGTGTTCTATTTATAGAAGACTTCTAGGTCTAAAGCCTTATTATGGAAACCTAGTCTAATTATGTCTCCTTCTATGTGGTAACTTCTATTCTGATGTTGATTCTATCTTGAGAAGAAAAGAAGAAACCCTAGTGAGAGGATGGTTTCTTGGTAGCCAAGGAAACCTTATTCTAGGGCCTTCCATAAGTCACTATATATAGGAGGCAGCAGTATGGGAATAGAGGAGGGATCCCTAATGGCCAAGATATAGAGGCGGCTCTCTAGAGGCCGACTTCTAGTCATCTCTTCTTCCCCATTCAGTATGCTATTCGGCCCCATAAAGAACTACGACAGACTTGATTACTGAAAGAGGATACGTAGGCAGCCACTTCATGGTTTAGTCCATATTATCAAACACTTCTATTGGTTTCAAGAGATACACTTTCATTTAGAACATGGTGTGAAGACATCAGTAGAAGATTGTGGGATACTCATAAAATCCCCTACATTGATGAATAATGTAATTAGGTACCTTAATTTCGTAAAATTTCACTATTTCGCAGAATTTTGAAAGCTAATCTTATAGGAGCCATGATATGTGCATGCTTGATTGGTGAACGTATGATATTATTTTATATCTGTTAAAGTCCGCTTATGTCCCAAGCGCTATTTATTATTTCATGTTATCTTCATAATGGATGGAACTCATATAGGAGTTGCGTATGTTTTTATTTCTTTATATTAGTATAGATTAACCTTCTTTTCCAGGTGCTCCCATTTACAAGCACGTTTCTATGGTACTCTCTTTCTTTATTTTCATTCCATACTTTGGGGACAAAGCATGATTCAGTTTGGGGCTGGTATAGAAACATGTTGTAAATGTTTAAGCACATATTAGGTTGTTTATTATGTACTATTTGTCATATAAAAAGTATAAAATCATAAAAATAGTTTATACTGTGCACTTAATGATAATGGTATTGTTCCCTTCTCCATGATGATATCAATCTAGAAATCTCACGTAGTACTTGAATTAGGATTTAATTTTTGAAAATTAGATTAATATGTAGGTAATAGTCATTGCATCTTATCTTGAACATCTTGCATGAGCATCATTAATTGTACTTGGCAGTATTTTTCTGAGACCTAGGTTAGAGTACTTAATACATATCTTGTCAGCATTTATCCTAAAAGCCTTAAAAGAGTGAAATATCTTAGTGATGACACAAGAGAGAAGTACAATCCGAGTAGAGAAATCACACATCCACTTGCTTGATCACCATACCATATCCTAAGCGAGAATTTAGGCCCACTTTGGATCGATACAGCTAAAAATTCATACAAATAAGTAATTATCCGCTAGTCGCCCCACTGAGCCTTTTCGCAACCACAAATCCTTTACCCATATTTAAAACCAATAAAAAAAAAATAGCCTACCCATCTTGAATGAGTCTGAGAAATGGAATGAGTAAAGATAATAAAGAGAAAGACCTGTGGAAAACCAAAAAATTAGTTAGTTGCTTCAGAAAAGAAAAAGAAAAGAAGTTTCCATCCGAAGAAAATAAAATAAAAATAAAAATAGAAATAAAATAAAAACTCCAAAAAATAGAATAAAAGGAGTTAAAAAGCCAAAATAAAAAGGCTAAGGATGGAAACTAAATGTTGAAGGAAAGTAAGAATAAGGTTTTCTCTAGTTACATAATATGAAGACCCTATTATCTCAGACTTGTTTATTTGAATATCCATTCCGTTTCTTCTTAAACCATCACCTCAGCCCCGTATCACCTAATAAAGACCTCTAGCTCAATTAGGAATAGGTTGGTGTGATAGTAAGTGGTAGATGTGTTTGATTGACCTCGGCTTCTTTGGATTGTCATTGAGATTGTGAGAAAACGTGTGCCCACTGCACACTGGAGTTAGCAAACTTGAGTGGAAGAATCAGAGTGTTATGTGTTTTGACACATTCCTTGTGAGAACCTACTTAGGCACGCTACCCAAAAGTTTCAAAAACGGACCTGCCATTACATTTCATAACATAGTTCATTGTATAGTTGTTTATCTTAAGATGATTTAATGATTATTATGCATGTATTAATTTAGGAGTTAAATTGATAATCCTTGTTTAAATGCTAGTGAGATGTATAGATATCTGAGATAAAATTAAGGGATAATTACTTTTATTTCTTAGTTTTTTTTTTATTTTTTATCAGCAAGCGAGGTTGTTAACGGGTCCCCTACCCCTTTATTAATAATAAAAAGCTTTGAACTAGGTGATTTCAATCTCTCATACTCTCTCCCTATTACATCATCATCTATGATTTTCATTACATCAGGAGATAAACAATCTATACTAATATCTACAAAATCATCAACAGGTATTGTACTAGCCAGCGCATCCGCTAGCTTATTCGCCTCTCTATAGATGTGCACTATAGAGAATTCTTCAAACTCTATCTCCATTCTTCTAATGCTTCTTATCATCTTATTTGCCTCCCAAGGAAACACAGACTAATGTAAAAAAGCAATTACATTTTGTGAGTCTATTTGCACTCGAAGCTTTCTGATGTTGTGTGCACGCGCTAACCTCATTCCCTGTTCAACTCCTTGTAATTCCACCAAAGCAATGGTATGGTACTCTAACTTTCCTTTTCCTGCCGCTTTCACTTTGCCATTTTCATCTCTTATAGCTACTGCCCATGCACCTAGCTGTCCTTGAAGTGTACCGTCTGAATTAAGATTTTGTATGTCTTCAAGTGCCCTTTCCCATCTGACAAATACCCTTCATTTTTTAATTTCGCTATTTCCACATTCCAAAGGTCAGCGAACCTCTCTCTCTCTAGCCCTTCCTCCATCTTCACGTTCATTGCAGAAATATTTGTCTTAACATCTCTCATAATGTTGAATACGATTCCATCCTCCAATATAGTTTTCTGCTGAAAAATTCTCCCATTCCTCTCCTTCCAAATCCAATAACAAAATGCATTAAAAACAAGTCTGAACGAATCTTGTTTGCATCCTTTTCCATTGGTAGCCATTGGCCCATTTCACCTCTTCCTGCCAATTCGCTGCTCTCGTTCTTGCATACCCACACATTGTTAATAGCTTGCTCCACACAGCTTGCGCAAAAGTACAATCATAGAATAAATGTTCTTCTGTTTCCCTTTCTCTCCAGTAGATTATACACGTGTCATCTGTCACCACTTTTCTCTCTTTCATTCTGCATAATGTCTTCATGCATGTCTGCATCACCATCCAAGTAATAAAGGAGTGCCTCGGAATTTGGTTTGAAAACCAGACTACAGAGTGCCATTCTACGGGTTGCTTTGTATTCCTGATGCTGTGATACGTGTCTTTTAGAGTAAACCCTCCTCTGTTTGACGTAGACCATACTATCATCTCATCTCCACTTATAATGCTCACCTCCTCCTCCATTCTTGTAAAGATATCAGTGGTGTTTATCCTAATGCGATTAGGTATATTCCACCTCCCATTCTCGATAAACCCTGACAGTTTGCACCCTTGGTTGCCAGTAGAGTTATATGTCAGAGCTTGCAGAGACCTCTCCTTTAATATCCCATCTGGATGCCATGGATCTAACCAGAAAGATGTATTCTCTCCATCTCCAATTTGATGCACTGCAATGTGCTTTGCTTCATCCCTCTCCTTTAGAATGTTTCTCCAACTCCACGAGCAGTCATTAGCTATCTAAGTTCTTCTCCTTTATTAGATTTTTGTATACCCATTGCACCTAGAGGGTTTCTTTCTTAGTTATGATGTTCCATAAATGCCTCATGTTTGCTGCATGGTTCATTCTTGAGAGGTCCCTTACCCTGAGCCCTCCTTCATTGTATGGGAAACATACACTTTCCCAGCTGATGTAAGCATGAGACGTTGCACAATCTTGTCCATTCCATAAGAAGTTTCTACATAACTTACTGATATCATCTATAATACTTTGTGGCACAATGAAACAAGAAAACCATTAGACACTCAAGATGTTCAAGACGGATTTGATGAGTTGCACTCTTCCTGCATAAGATAGAAACTTGCCCTTCGAACTTTGAATTCAATTCAAAACTTTTGTAATCAATGGAAGGCAATCAGCTACATATAACCTTGTTGTAATAAGAGGCATGCCCAAATATTTAACTAGAAGCTCACTTGCAGAGAAAGAGAGGATCTGTTGAATAGAATCACAACTACTTTGATCAACTCCTGCAAAGAGCACTTTGCTCTTGTTTACATTCACTTCCAATCCAGAGCATTTTGTAAATGTCTCAATATTTTCTTTCAAACACTTTGCTGCCTCAATATCTCCATATATGAAGGCAATAAGGTCATCTGCAAAAGCCAGATAAGTGATGATAGGTTCTGTGCATTTCTGATGGAGCTTGTACCTTCCTTCCCTTACACTATGCATCATAATCTCTGAGAAAAGATCCATCATTAGCACAAATAGGTAAGGCGACATGGGATCACCCTGCCTTATCCCTCTTCTTCCTTTGAAATACCCATAAGGCGAGCCATTCAGCATGATAGAATATGAAGGAGTCTCCACACACACTTTAACCCACTATATAAACTTTCTTGGGAGTCCTATTCTCTGCATAGCATATTCCACTACCTCCCATTTGATTGAGTCATATACCTTCTTAAGGTCTATCTTTGCGGCACATCTTGGAGGTGCCGTATCCCTATAGTAATTGTGTAGCAGCTCATGAGATAAGAGAATGTTATCTTGGATTGCTCTGCCTGAAAGGAATGCTGACTGATTTTTCTTCATTCTATTAGTTAAAATCTTACTAATACAATTGTACATCACTCCACAGCATGAGATAGGTCTATAATCAGTTAAAGATGATGGACTCTGAACTTTAGGAATGAGAGTTATACATATGGAATTTACTTCTCTTAACATCATACCTGATTTGAAAAAAAATTGGATGGCTAGAATGAAATCAGCAGATATAACTCTCCATGTGGCTTTAAAGAACATAGAAGAGAATCCATCACTTCCCAGAGCTTTCTCACTACCAATACTTGATAATGCTTCAGTGATCTCATCTCTAGATATATTTTCTTGTAGCTCTTCATAGATATTTGCCTCAATGTGTTGCTTTGGTAGAATAGCTTCAAACATAGACAAGTTCACCTCTTCCATAATCTCCGGACTATATAACTCCTTATAGAACTCCACACACTGCTCACCAATCTCAGTAATGTCTTCCAAGATTGTACCTTCATCATTAGTGAGACAAGTAATTTTGTTCGTATTCCTTCTTGCTTGAACAAACTTGAAAAAGTAATTTGTGTTATTGTCCCCCACTGTGATGACTTGGTCCCTCAATTTGTGTCTATGGAATCCCTCCTCAGCCACAACCACTTTCACATATTCCTTGATTACTTCTCTCTCCCTCCTGATGAGTACCAGATTCAATGGCTCTTCTTACAATTTAGTTTGAATGCTAAGCATCAATTCCTTGGTTTCAACAGCACTATTAATGACATTCCCTACTCGGTTTCTATTCCATGTAATCAGTTCAGCTTTCACCATCTTTGGCCTCTTCATGAAGACATACATAAGGTTAACCACTACTGGACATGCCCATGCTTTCTCCACAACTCATGAACCCTTCCTCATTAATCCAGAAATAAAAAATTGAAATGATTTCTTCTGCACATTCACTTGCTTAGTCGAGCATACTACCATTGCATTATGATCAGACACAACTCCTGGATTCAAGAACTCTGCCTCATAGTCCCCAAATAGCCCAATCAATTCCGCATTAATCATTACCCTATCAAACTTGCACCATAATCTATTTTCTTGTCTGTTATTCCAGGTTAATAAATTACTTTTGTACCGTATATCTACTATACTAGCCATTGTAGCACAGCTAAGGAGATCTGCGAAATGATGTGGCCTCAGTTCTGCTCCTCCTACTCTTTCTTGGGTGCTTAACACAGTGTTAAAGTCCCCCAAGATGATCCATGGTTTATTCATAAACACAGCCTGTTGCATTAGTATGTTCCACAGTTCCCTTCTTGTGACTATATTTGTGCTTGCATAAATTATAGTGACACAAAGTTCCTTCCCGAAACTGTTGTTACCTCAACTATTATACTTTGTAAAGTTTTCTCCATAACAGTAACAGCACATCTCCTTACGTCCCAACACACCCATATTTTCCCCAACTCACTATAAGAATAATTGTGCTCGACCTCCCATCCATTACAGCAGTTATACAACACTTTGTGCATGTTCTTCTCTTTAACTTTTGTCTCAACCAGCCCTATTAAACCAACATCATACTTCTTAATCATATTCCTCACTTCCATTTGTTTAAAAGGTTTGTTAAAACCTCTCATATTCTAGCAAGCCAGATTCATCATTTAAAGGTATGGGAACGTGTTGTAATCAAGGAACTGACATTCTTTTCTTTTGTGTTACTCTATTTCCTGCTTGTTTTGTAGGCTGCCTTCTATCTTCTCCATGTCCCCCATCAGCTGCCTTTGATGTAGAGCCTTTTGTTGGAGTTTCTGCCCTTCCAGCCCCTCCTGTAGTGCCCTTTGGAGATGATATACCCTTCACTATTCTGGTTTCAACTCTGCTCTCAATCCCTTTCGGTATCCCTATCATTTTATCTTTCTCTACTCTAACCTTGATAGTGTGTTTCTTGTTTGGCACTTCCCATTCTTGCTCTATTTCTACATTGTGCACTTCTTGTACTTCATTGCTCATACTCCCTCTCTCTCGATTGTTTTCATTGCTCTTGTATTCTCAGCCCCTGAATTTTCTTTCACCACAACACTCACCTCCTCTAATTTATCTTTCCCTTTCTCTTCCTTTTCTTTCACCACAGCACTCACCTCATCTAGCTTATCTTTCCCTTTCTCTTCCTTCTTTGTATTTTCATCTTTTTTTAGCCAGACCCCTTGTTTTTGTTGATTTCCATGTTTAACTTGTTTTGAACACTTTAGCTCTGTATGCCCAAACACTTTGCAACATGTACACCTTTGTGGCTTCCAGTTATACTCAAAGGGTATAGTAAATGTGCGTTTCTGATCCACAATAATTGGAAGCCCTTCCGGATAGGTACAATCCGTATCTATCTCAACACAAACTCTCGCGTACGATGTCCTTGTCATGGATTCCGTGAGCTTATCAACAAACATTGGAATACCAATGATACTCGCCACTTGACTGAACCCTGCCTTGTTCCATAATTCCAATGGAAATTTTTTCATCATTAGCCATATTGGTATTGTTGCAGGTTCTGTTGCTTCTGCTTTAATGAACAACTTCCAAGGCCTTACTACAAACAGTTGGCTTGCAATGTGAAACGATCCTATATCCAGCACTGTTCATCTATCTTCCTCCCTTTCAAATTTAAAAGTAAACATACTTTCTCCATATGTTCTCATGGTGAACTTCTTAACCTTCCATGTACACTGAACCATCTCCTTCACATAAGTAAACCCCAATCTCCTTCCCACAAAACTCCCCACAATTAATTGTTTATACTTCTTGTTCGCATTAATGAATTGCGTTGAATTTACATGGAGTACTAGCTTTCCATTCACTATCATAGGTGGAATATACTTTAGTGTCTCTTGACCAATGGAAGCACGTCCTAGAATATCCACCCATGAACTCTTCCTCTCACCAGTCGTGTTTACTGATGCTCCTTTGTTTGCTTCTTGTATCTCTATAGTTTCTGCAGTCTTTGTGCCATTCATCTGATCTCGAGCTATCTCCTCTCGAGTTGGTATTCTTTGTTCTTTTGTTTCCGAGTTCTTACCCATGTTATCTTGTGGCTCCTCTGAAGGCCTTTTCTCAATATTCCCTACTGCTTCTGCAAAGGAACAATACTTGGTGGCCGTCAAACTAACATCTGGGCTCAATACTTCTACCACTTCTGATGTATTTCCCTCACTGCCTTCATCATTTCTTAGCACAAATTCCAACACCTCTTTCTTTATCTACAGTCCTTCACTATTAGCGATGATTTTCTCAGATCCGCTTTTTCATAAGTCACTATCTTTAGCAGCATTCTCCACTATTGCTATGTCTGGTGACTTGCATTCATTGGATTCTGCTTCCTGGACTCTCAGTGCTATATCCAACGCAAGATCCTCAATCTTGTGGTGCTTTCCAGCTCTAACTTTTGCAAGTCCTAATCTTTTATGGAATATCTCCAGTGATCCTTCTCCATATTTCTTCAGCAGTACAGTAGTGCAAAAATCCATGTCCTCATCCTCATTTGATGGTGTCTTGTTCTCAGAATCATCCCCTTCATGACCATCCCTAACTGGTGTGCTAGGGTTTCCTAAGCCTAAAACTCTCAACTCTCGTGTGTTTTGCATATTTTTTCCTAAAATTTTGTAAAAAGACTAAAATACCCCCAAGGTTTAAAATCTCCCCTTAGAGGCCACCATTACAACTAACTCAAGCTTTGAGTCATTGTAGTATAAATGAAGTTTGTGACTATCTTCTCTGGAAAACTCTCACGAGGCTATAACTCGTCCACTAGGGAATTCCTAGTAGTTTAAGACCTTATTTCATATGGTCAATGCAATCGCACTCTGCGAAACGAGATTAGTTAGGACCACATTTTTGGCCACTTATCTATTTTTATTTCTCATCTTTGCTTGAGGACAGGAAAAATGCTATTTGGGGGTGGTGTGATAAGCACCCAAAAGTGTACTTTAGAACCCCTTAATAGTATTACATTAAGGCCAATTATGTTTATAATAAATAAGAGTTAGTAATGTTTACGGGTTTTTGGGTATTCCAGATCTTGAAGTTGTTTATGTGCTTAAAGGCGCCATTTTGCATGGAAAATGAGTTAAGATGATTATTGAAGAAGCTCTACGTTTAAACCCCAAGAATCATGAAGAAAAGTCTTTTTCAATCCCAGTCAAAGCTGGGAAGTCAAAGTCAATTTGGGTAGAAAAAGAACAGAAAAGTTAATAGAAATTTAAATGGGCATATCTTTGGACTTGGGCCTATTTTATGTCAAAATGACCGGCTCAGAATAAGCTTTCCAATGGATCCGGCCTTGCCTTAATCAGAGCTGTAAAAGTAAACAAAAGGGGCACTAAAGTAATTTCCAACAGAATTGGCTCTTTTAGACTTAACCTAATGGACTTTGGGCTCACTTTAGAGGCCCAAAGTCTCCCTTTTTGTCCCATGCACGAAAATGTAACCCTAACCCTCTCCTATATAAATAGGGTTAAGGCTAAACATATTCTCTCCTTCCTGCCCTTAGTCTCTAATTAGTTTAGTGTAGTTGTAGTTAAGTTTAGGGTTATAATTAGTTTAGTTTGTAGCCTCCATTAGAAACCTTTCAATAAAAGCTTGTTTATTCAATTCTTGTTTACTTTATTATGTCTTCTTATTATTATTTAGTTAGTATGATTCCAATGACACAAGGCTAAACCTCCATTAGAGGGGGCTTATGAAGCCATGTGAGGATGATTGATTAATTAGAATGGTTGTTGTTTAGAATAGAGTTTCAAGTTTGATTCTCATGGTTGTTTAGAGATAAAAACCATAAGAGTTGAACTAGAGTATAGAGCCACCACCAAAGAGATTTGTGGTGGAGCTAAACTCTCGTGCTAGTGACGCTTTGATCCGAGAGGACTTGGTGTTCACTAGGGATTAATAGGCAATTCGATAATCAATCTAATGATCAATCGAATTGCATGGTGGATTGAATCTTCTCTATACCCTTTCTCATTATTTAATCTACTGTTTTCACATCTTATATTTACTTTTTTTTAGCATATTATTACTCTCTCATTAGTTAATAGTTTGATTAGTTTAGATTCGTTAAAGTACGTGCAAGCACGAGTGGAGAACACGATTACTCCTCTATATTCTATGATGTTTAGAGAGTATTATTACTGATTGATTAGGATTAAATTAACATGTTAGAACTACTGTTTTCACATATTAATTTATTTTTCTTGTGAAAGACCAGCATCTTGATCCACAGGAGGAAGGAGTACTGTGTGCCAGGAGTTCATAGTATTAATCCTGAAAGGAGAAAAGCCGGGGGCAAGTGCCAGCAGTTCCTTGGCAAACATGTTAAAATACTCAAGGAGCCAGGTGGGATCAGGAACTACACCACCCAGGGCATCCTCTGTTCTTTGGAGATCTTGTTGATGAAATCCACAGTAGCAGCATCAATTGTAGTTAGTTGGTTCCATGGGGAAGAGTCATCTAAGGAATAATAACAAAAGAACTCAGTTGAAAACACTTATGAATGATTTGTAAAATTCATGAGAAAATATACTTACTGGTCGGGGCATGAGTATGTTTTCTGGGAACAAGAATCCCCACTGATTCGCCATCAACATCTTAAGGACGAACGTCCCACTCTTCACCCAACACCCGAATGTGGTAATCAGCCCAACCATCGTCACTGTTTTTCCCCTCGAAAAAGTCGATCAAAGCATTCTTGTCTCTGATCATGAGGTAGTAGTAAGATTGGTCCCGAATGCAACGGACCTCATAAAAATACCCAAACACCCAGCGATTCAAAATGAATCCATGTTTCTTTGCCAGTATGGCAGAATACATGACAGTAATGTAGAACATGGGCGCTGCTTGACCGAGGGCAAGATTGAACTGAATCAGACACTCTCTCAATAAGGGGTGGAGAGGAAGAGTGAGACCAGCCCTAAGTTGACCGATTGCGACAAGCACAACCTCCTTGTAGGCCAACTCATCAGATAATCTCCCCCACTCAAGCCCAATATTAGTAGGGTTGTGAAATTTCTCTCTGATCAGTTCCAAGGAAGAGAGATCCCCGAAGTTTATAAGTGACCAATTTAGATTCGTCATGATCAGAAAAGATAGAAAGTTTAAATTTTTGGTTTAAACCCTAGCGAGAGAACGAAAGGTTCAGTATACAGAGAAGGCTAGCTAAAGAGATAATGAGGACTCTCTCACCAAACTTTTTATATACGGACAGGATGAACAGTTGAGATTGTCACAAGTGTTGCGTCTTTTCGGGATGGAACTGCCATCATTACCTTTTTTCGGGAAACAACGTATCTAGCTACTCGAGCCGTCTTTTCAGAGCCTTAATTAGGTAAGCCCATAAGAAGTTACGACAACTGTATATGGAAAAGATTCTCTCGCCAAAAGCAGTGTCGCTTCGAACGCCCACGTACTAGATGGCACGAGAAGGGGCATCTGTAAATGGGATTTCCCGTCAATAACTAAAGGACACGTGGACAGGAAATGATCTGGAACTATAAATACCCAAAATGAGACGAGAACCATCAGATTAGTTCTGGGACTAAGTAATCTCGTGTTTCATAAACATGTGCTAGTCACGTGACAGGCCACCTCTAGAGATAACAATTAGCCAAGTCGTTAGGAACTGATATAGACAGTTCCTGAACAGAAGGAAACTTATTGCCAAGGAGAGATAATTCCTAATAGGAAAGCAGAGTCTAAGGAGGGGAGGAAACTCACAAGCAGTGATGTTAGCCCAAACCCTAAAACTCCTAAGACTCATCCTATATAAACAAGAGGAATTCGCTCTTAGGAACTACATGCAATAGGGTTTGATTCTTCTAAGCAAATAGAAAGATACGTAGGCAGCCGCAAAGCGGTTCAACCCTGATCATTCAATCATCTCATTTCATTTCCATCTTTAATCCCAAAGTTCTTCATCACACGGCACAAAGGAGGATCGTAGGATACTCAGAAATTCCCCTACAACCACAAAACCAACTCCTTCTACGCTGACGGTAGAAAAGATAGAGCTATCTTAAATCAATAATCAAACCAAGACAAGAACTAGCTCTTCTTGTATATTCAAGTGGTTTTTTGGGGGGATTTATCTCACTTGAACCTTCTTGTAACCAAGTGAGAGGATATATACTGTTTATACAACTAAACTTAGTGAAACACCAAGAAAATTGCAGTCTGGCCATCTTAGCATTCATCACCAATTTTGTCAAGTTTGGTACAACAGTTCGGTATTAAAGCTAGGATTATAAAGGAATGAAATAAGCCAAAAAGCTACATGTATGTCCTATGTATAAGAATAAGGGAGCAGTAAACTACAACGACCACTAATGTCAACTTCAAAAATTAAGTATGGTTACATACACAAACAATGTCTAACTTGCCTTGTAGATACATTTCACAGTTCTAAATAATAAGTAAAGTCGGCCTTTTTAGCTCTGATAATTTTACTTAATCATCGAGACACTATAATACATGCATGTTGGATTATAATAGTGATCAAACTATATTTTATCAACAATCAAAGAACAACGCTTTTATTTAACTTCAGTTACACATGATTCATCGTATATTCATTTCTTATAATTGACAACACCCAAGTTATCTTGATAATATTCATGAATCTCCCTCCTCTGTCTCTCCGTCTAAGTCTCTTTTTATATGTACTCTTTGTGATTGCTCTTTCTGTAGGAGTCCATTCAGTATGGGAGCAAAGTTGTGTACATTCTGGGATTCAAGTCCTGAGTGATTGCAAGAGCACTCTGAGTCTGATGACCGGCTATTGCATCCTTTGATGTCCATCACTTCGGTTATGAAGCAGGGTTGCTTTAAAGCAGAGAAGAAGAACAGGAAGCAACAGCATCCGCAGGTGAAAAAGATGGCAAAACTGAAGAAGATAACCCTACAGGAATGGTTGGTAGCTTCTCCAAGTCACTTTAAGCATGAGCGCATCACTTCAGGTGAACTTCATGTATTTAGGCAATCTTCTCGCAAGGTTCATCCATCTATTGCTAGAGTCAATGAACAACTCATTTTGTAAATCAAGAGAGACTACTTTGGTAAAAATTGATGATAAAGAAGGTAGCAGAGCAGAGTTGATGGCTTCATCACTTCATAGAAGTGAAAGTGGGAAGAGTAGGAAGAAGGTGAGCTTTAGAATGCCTGAAGAGGCTGATACCATCCTATTTTATTCACCGGAGTTTGGAAAGGATACTCTTTTAGTGTCCTGAATATAGATAGAGATGGCTTCAAAAAAACAAACGAACAGAAATGCTTGTCAGCTTGTCTTAGTTTTTCAGAAATACTCTTTTATTAATGTATGTAGTTGTCGAGCAATGATCCATTATGAAATCAACATCAATAGCCCTGGTAGTTTTGGTGCTTTAATTTTACTGCTAATTCCTGGATCGGACATTGAAAAAAAGATTGTGCCCAACAGGCCATTGGAAGTGGCAGAGATGTTTTAATCCCCCATTCACAATAAGTAACTTTGACAAAAGCACAGTTACGTTTATCCTCTTCTCTCTCTCTCTCTCATAGTTTAATACTTTCCAAAGGCTTGTGTTTTCTTCTAACCCACTAAGAAGGTTCTACATATGTTGTCATACCATAAAAAAAAACATATGTTTGTGATGTCTAAGAACAATCTTTGGATGATTGATCTAAGATCACACGAATTACTGTTCGTAATTGAAGATGAGTGATGGAAATATAGTTTGAATGAGGTTGAATTAAGTTGAAGAATCAATACGAAGTAAGCTAAGTGGGTGTTTGGTTCTCATTTTTTCAAAAAATCATTTTTTCTTAAAAAACATTTTTATGAAAAAATATTTATTCTAAAAACAGTTTTTCAATAAACATGTTTGGTTGTGATTTTTCTTAAAAACTATTTTATCAAAACAGATTTCGCATTATGTTTCTCGATATATTTTGGTATATCGTGGCATAAATCACTAAAGTCTAAAACATCCGGGGAGTTCATTTGCCTTTAGCACCCAAAGTGTTTCCTTCAAAGAAAAGTAGTTTTTTAATTTGAAAAACAAGTTTTACCTAATTATCATAAAACAAGTTTTTGGGATCAAAAAGTGTTTTTTGGATGAAAAACTATTTTTTTTTAAATAGAAACCAAACACATTTATTTTTTCAAAAAATATGTTTTCACTAATAAACACTTTTTGGCAATAAATAAATAGGATCCAAACACCCCCTAAAGCTTTTTATTTCAGCAACAAAAGCTATTTTACAATTGCTCTATTTCTCTGTTTCTCTCTCCTGTTTTCTAACAATTTTTGTGGGAATATTTGAATGAATCTTTTTTCTACTCATCCAGTCTTTATATAGTGTCTTCAATTAGCTTTGACCCAATTAACTCCTGACACGTGTCTGTTGTCTTCCTCCTTCTTTTCCCGCTCAATACCTGCAAATGTTTGAAATAATCTATGAAATATACCGAGATATTGACCATTATGTCGATATCTCGATTTTTGAAATATCAAATAAAATATCTAAATGCACGATATTTGCCCACTACATCGCCCCCTCTCGAAATTTTGAAATTTCACTTTAAATTTCAACTTTTCGAAAAGCGGTTATATCATAAACACTTATTTTCACATCTGGGCCTCGATACCAACCCGGTCCAAATTTTAAATATAAAAGTTTGAATAAACCATTTTTCTTTCCCTCATCTTTCCAACTTCTTCTATACCTTGCCTAGAGAAAACCAGAAAAACAAAATACTCATTCATCTTCATCTTTGCAACTCTCTGTTTGTTTTCCCAGAAGAAACCAACTTTTGCAAGCAGTAAGGTACGTTCTTTACTTCCTTCACTTTATTTGTTACTCTAAAACCCACATTATTATATAATTTCTAAATAAAACCGGTAGTTAATGGATTTGAAGATTTTGGAACTTAAAGACTATAAAACTGTGTATGTTCTTGTTACATAATAGCATAAAACACTATATCATTCTTCAAAATGCTTAAAAGTTTGCATCTTTTCATACCTAATATGATATGAACGTATAACCTGTTGGTATATTGTTTTCCATATTGGATATATCGATATGAAAAACCCTCATATCGATATTTCCGACATGCAGACTGTCAATATTAAACTGACGATACACATGCTATACATATTAAACTGACGATACTAAAAATACCTTTGTCTTCACGTCTTTGTTTATAGTCATCTTGATGGCAAGTGAAGACACCATTTATGATGATAGTACCAATAGTGAAGATACTCATTCTGAAGATAGAATCGATAGCCATAACTTTGTCTCTGCTTCCACTAGGACATATCGACCTCAGACCTCCTGGGAATTAGATTATGTTGTAGAAGGAATTCCTTGTCATCCTTTTGAAACTAGTGCTTCTGAGTCTGAGCGCGATACTGTTGAAGATACTAGTCGATGAAAACATGGTCTTAGCCCCTTTTTTATCAAATGGCCCAATCTACCTTTAATCTAGGCCGGTTATCGAATTCCTCATTCCCTTTATCTTCAACACTATGCTGGTACTCGGAGACATACCAAATGTCAGAGTGGTACTAAGCAAGACATCATTGTCACTGTTGGACAAATCATCGCAGGGTTGAGATTTCCTCAAACAAATCTCGATCGTGAAGTTTTAAACCATCTGAACATTTCCCCTGGTCAGGGTATGGGTAATTTCTGGAGGTTGATGTTTGTTTGTAACTATTACAATAGCCACCTCTCCCCAGAAAAATATGAAGCTTATAGAATCATATTATCCTACATCCGTATGCATTATATATTTTGTGAAAAGCACATTGGATACTTTTACCCCAAAAAACAGACGAAGAAAGAAATTAGGGGTATCCTCCGAAAAAATCGTAAAAGCGATAAGAAATGGACTTTGTACCCTATCATAGTTTTGGGTGATTGGGAGAGTGCCGATACTGAAGCCATTCCTCCTCTGAAACATCAAGTTTTCAATTCTTCAGGTATACCATTCCTTTTGTTTATTTTTGATATCTTTATATCGGAATCCCAATATGACCCAAATGATAAACGTAAAATGATAGTTTTACCTACGAATAAGTGATTAAACTCAACATAAGTAAAACTAAAACTAAACTTATGCTTGGTTATCAAAGATTTCTATACTCTCAAATCTATCGAAATAGAGTGGAGTAAAAGATTCGTTCCACTCTTAGTTTTTTAGCATTCAATGTATTCTAATATTTGTAGGAACCGTTATTTTAGAATGAATATTTCTACAAACCGCGAAAACCCACGCGCAGCGGAATTAATGGGGTTCACAATTTTGGATAGAAAACATACCTTTTAGAATCGGCTAAAATGTAATCTCTAAGAATCAAAGCTTTATCAAATCCGAAATCAACCCCTTGATCTTCTATTGTATTATTTTAGAATAGATTGGAAGTTGTGGGCAACGATCTACCAATCCCCTTTTTCCTCACAAAGCTAGATCCAATTTTGGATCTCTCTTTCCTTGCCTCTTTTTCTAATCCAGATGAATAGTGAATAGGTTAAAAAACGGCCAGAGAGAAGAAGGATTCTATATATAGGCTACAACAGGGACCATGAGGAGAAATTAGGGTTGGGCCTCCTGACGGGCTTGGGCTTCCCATGTTCGCCCAGAACACACGGCCCAAGTCCGTCAACAAATGGCTTATTCCACTAAAGGCCATTATTCCACTCAGGCCGCGGGGTTCGGGGCAGCACCCCGATTTTTTTTTTTTTTTAGAAATTGTGACATGTTTCCTTCACTGGAAACCTCACGAAATCACTTCATAGACCCCGAACAGCAAACAAAAATCATCTCATCTTAGAGAAAAAATTCTCTTTCTTCCGTGAAAGCGGCGACTGTGCTCTAATATGCTCATAGATAGGGCGTGGGCTTCAAGCTCCGCGCATCGGTATAATCCACGCTCCATTTTTGTCTGTCTTCAAGGCGCGTGGCGCGCTCAAGTTGATATCGACTTCCAGGCACATCAGCGCGACCCGCGCTCCACTTTTGCCTGTATAGGGCTTGTGGCACACTCAAGCTTATATCAACTTCTAAGGCGCTTCGGCGCGACCCGCACTCCAGCGTAAAAATTCAGATCAATTTCTACCAATCCAAATCTTGATCTTTTTGATCTTCTGATCTTTACATATGATTACATCATGGATAAAAACAATAACACGATACATACCGTGATTTAAATTACATCCACCAATAATAAAAAACTGTAAAATCAATCAATTTTCATAAAAACAAAAAATCGATCCATTTTTTTTCAGAAATCATTCTGACCATAACAGTTGCTCAGATGCCTGAAAAACCATGTTAGAATAGTTCTACATCTACCAACAAATCAACCTTACTCCGATACCAATTGTAGGAACCGTTATTTCAGAATGAATATTTCTACAAACCATAAAAACCCACGCGCAGCGGAATTAATGGGGTTCACGGTTTTGGATAGAAAACATACCTTTTAGAATCGGCTAAAATGTAATCTCTGATAATCAAAGTTTTATCAAATCCGAAATCAACCCCTTGATCTTCTGTTGTATTCCTTTAGAATAGATTGGACGTTGTGTGGGTAATGATCTACCAATCCCCTTCTTTCTTACAAAGCTAGATCCAATTTTGGATCTATCTTTCCTTGCCCCTTTTTCTAATCCAGATAAATAGTGAATAGGTTAAAAAACTGCAGAGAGAAGAAGGATTTTATATATAGGCTATAATAGGGACCATGAGGAGAAATTAGGGTTGGGCCTCCTGACGGGCTTGGGCTTCCCATGTTCGCCTAGAACACACGGCCCAAGTCCGTCAACAAATGACTTATTCCACTAAAGGCCATTGTTGTACTACCGCCCTAATCCCAAATTACGAGTCAGCATTTATGGGCTCCATTTTATATGCTCGTTGATATCCCCGTGTTTAAGACATCGAATGTCCGTTGATTAAGTCAAGTTAGTGAAAACTACATTAATCAACTTTTTATGTCCTTAAGTAGTACCACTCAACCTCATTGTCATGTCGGAATAAATCCACCTGCAGGGTTTACGTGACAATATTTTTGAGCTCTTCAAGGGAACATCATCAACCCGACTTCTTGCGAGACACGGATTCCTTCTATAATCAACAGCACACCTTACATACAATTTCATTACCTAATCCATCAAGTTTGTTGATTCACAAATGAATCTCACTCATTGATGATTTAAAGTAATGTCCCTTTATTATATCCGGGTTAGGAGGACAAGCATCCATAATAACAGAAGCGTTTGTTCTCTTATATAGTCAGTATAAAGAGGAACAACCTCATTTGGTCCTGTTCAATACACACAAAGTGTACTAGTGTAATCTTATAGTTGATAAAACATAAAAATGATAAAACATAAAAATGATAGTTTACTTACGATTGTGAACGATGAAACTCAAAACGCAAGTAAACTAAAACTTATTACGAGTCTATATTTATCAAGTTTTCTACTCTCAATTCTATCGAAATAGAGTGGAGTAACAAATTCGTTCCACTCCTAGTTCTCTAGCATGGAATGATTTCATAGTTATTAATCGGTCTTAAGTCTAATGAGAGGTTTACGAGGGGAATTCTATACTACGAGGTGAATAAAATTAACAAGTTATGAATAAAGAAATGATACTGAATACTGAATTTGAATCTAGATAAAGAATTAGAGGGGAATTGATTCCACCTCGAATCCAACTTAATCACCTAGCATAGACTGTTGCAATCCAATTCTTACGTTCTTACTGTAAGAATTGCTCGTTCTAATCCCTAATTAACATGGAATTTCTACCAATTATAACTAGCATGTGAGGTCGTTTACCCATTCTCATGGTGACACACGACCTTCTAGAATGGAATAGACTCTACAATGACACACCAATTATAACTAAGCTTTCATCAAGGCTTCATCAACCCCTCTAATGGAGGTTTAGCTTTGATTCATCAAACCATCATTTCCCATATTATTATAACTAAACATCATATCAAAATTCTAACTTGACTAATTTAACTAACAATACTTCAATCTAATTTAATAACTCATAAATGATAATCAACAAGAATTAAAACTAGATCTATAATTTAAAATGACAAAATCGAAATTGATAATAGCTATTTTATTTATCAAACTAATTAAGAACAATGATTCTAAGAGTTTAATCTAAAACAAGAATTGAATTGAAGCTAAACTAAATTAAAAACAATTAAATCTAGATCTAGAATTATCTATATTTTTAGGTCTAATTAGCTACCATTAACAAAGAGCTAAGCTTTTGTTTTTATATGTTTTCAGATCCAAAAATCGTGCATGGGCTTGGAGCCATGTTTTGGGCCAGAGAATCAGGCCCAAAACCCAATTCTTTCAGTCCAAAAAGGCCTCTTCAGCTGCAGTTGGCTTCAACAGACTTTTCGTCCACTTCTGCTCCTCTGATTGGGTCAAGGCTTAGACCATTGGAAATCTCTTTCCGAGCCGGTCGTTTTGACATAAGGTAGGCCCAATTCCGAGGTCTAAGTCCAAAGATACGGCCTTCAAAAGTTCTGCTGACTTTGCGTGCTGTTCCTGCCCGCGTCGACTTTTCAGCTTTTGACCGGGCTTTTAGAAAGGCTTTGTCTTCTTGAATCTTGACCTTTAATCACAAAATTCCTTAGCAACCGACCTTTGCTCCTTTATCTCGCTAAAGTGGCACATTTCTGCACCTAATGGACTTTGAAGCCTGAAATGCATAAAAACACGTAATCAGTATTAACTCTTAATTATTACTCACATAATTGGTCTAAAAGTATGACTGTTATAGGGTTAAAACTACAGTTTTGGGCTCTTATCAAACTACCCCCAAACAGCATTTTGCTTGTCCTCAAGCAAAGATGAGAAATTAGAATAAGTGACCAAAAATGGAGTTCTATCTACTCTCGTTTCGTTGAGTGCGATTGCATTGACCATATGCAACAAGGCTTTAAACCACTAGGAATTCCCTAGTGGACTAGTTATAGCCTCGTGAGAGTTTTCCAGTGAAGGTACTCACAAACTTTATCTATACTACAACGACTAAGAAATAAAACTATTGTTTCCTCATTCATGTCTCAACTATCTATACATCTCACTAGCAATTGAATAAGAATAACCAAGTCAAAAACCTAAACTAATATATGCATAATAATCAATCATCTATGATACAAATATATATACTATGAGTAATACTATGAAATGCCTAGCAGGTTCGTTTCTGAAAACTCGGAATAGCGTCCTTAAGTAGGTCCCCACATAAATGTCAAGACAAAAACCACTATAATTTTTCCGCTCAAGTTTCGCTGCTCCAGTGTGCAGTGGGCACACTTTACCTTACAATCTCAATGACAAACAAGGAAGCCGGAGTCGATCAAACATATCTGCCACTTACTATCACACTAACCTATTCCTAATTAAGCTAGAGGTCTTTATCAGGTGTTGCGGGGATTAGGAGATGGTTTAATAAGGAAGGAAATGGATATTCAAAAGGACAAGTCTGAGATAATAGAGTCTTCATATTATGTAACTTAGAGAAAACCTTGTTATTTCCTTTTGCTTCTACACTTTGTTTCCATCCTTAGCCATATATATATATTTTTTTTTCCTTTTTCTTTGGCTTTTGACTCCTTTTATTCTGTTTCTTTTTTTGGAGTTTTCATTTTATTTCTATTTTTATTTTTCTTTTCTTTGGATGGAAACTTCTTTTCTTTATTTTCTGAAGCAATTAACTAACTTTTGTTTACACCGGTTTTTCTCTTCTTCTTTCTTCCTCATTCTATTCTCAGACTTATTCTAGATTGGGTAGGTTGATTTATTTTTTTTTTTTATTTTGTTTTGTTTTTGTAACAGGGTAAAGGATTTGTGGTTTATGAAAGGCTAAAGGAAGGCTCAGAAGGGCGACTAGCGGAAAATAATTCATAGGTTTGAATTTCTGGCTATATCGATCCAAAGAGGGCCTAAATTCTCGCTTAGGATATGGCATAGTGATCAAGCAAGTGGATGTGTGATTTCTCTATCCGGATTTTACTTCTCCCTTGTGTCATTTCTCAAATGTTTCGCTCATATAAGGCTTTAGGCTATATTCTCACAGGATTTGTAGAATAAGTACTCTAGCCTAGATTTCAGAAACTTACTGCTAACAATCATAGATACTCATGTAATATATTTATAGATAGATGCAAAGATTATTACCTACATATTAACCTAAGTTTCTAACAATTATTATTCAAGCAAAAAGCTCATTGAGACTCCTAGATTGTTAAGAGCATAGAGAAAGAAAACAATACCAAAATTCCTAAGTGTATAGCATACTTATTTATTTATATTTTTGAAATTTTTAACTTGAAAACAAATGCATGTTATACATATCTATATCCTAACAGATGTCTTAATTACACGTGTTTCTATGCCCCAAAAACAAGAAGCATGCTTTGTCCTCAAAGCATTTAAATAAAGAGGGTAGAAAAAATATCATGGAAACGCGTGAAATTCTGGAACATCTGCAAAACAAGGTTAGAACATACTAATATAGGAAATGAAAATACTGACGCAACTCTATAAGAGTTCCACCCATTATGGGGTTAACAGAATTAAATTGCTTGGGACATAAGCAGACAATAACAAACTAAAACTTACCTTATCTCCCGCTTAAGCATCCTCCTCCTCATTAAAGAGATAAGGTTCCTTCAAGATCCCCGCCACCATTATAATTATTGCCAAGCCAAGCTTGCCATTTATCATCTACTAATGCTAACCTGTTAAGTGCTATTATGTCTGATGGGATGTACGGGGCGACCAAATGAGGCTGCACCTGCCATCCCGGCCAAGTCATAATTCGCAATGAGCGAACCACCCAATTGGTGGGTCTCATGACTTCAACCCTTTTCCAATCTGTGAATTGTGCACAGAATATAGGTAAACAACTACGCATGATGGGGCTTACCAAAACAGGCATAAGAAGATACTTACGCCTCATGTTTTGGGCTCTCTTAAGACTAGAGACTAAAACTCGGGGAATGTCATATCGGCGATGTCCCTCAGCTAAAGCGAGGAAAATGTCACCGCCAGCATCTTGTTTGCGAGAAGTGAACCGCCATTCCCCAAAATATTCATCGGGATGAATAACATGGTGGTGCCTACGTTTAGGGGACAGGGCTACCAAGGGCAATGCTATATCGCCCCGGTCCATTACTTTCGAAAAATACCCTCCCCATAATACTCATGGAAATATGTATAATCATAAAGATATGCATTATCGGTCATATATGCCCATGTGTGAACAGGATCAGGTATTGGTAATCCTGAAACTAAAGCGACCACATTTTTATTGAATTCTAGTGTCGTGTCATCGACTACGATGGAGAATTCTTGTTCTCCATCCTGATTACAATAGAATTTAATGTGGTCGTAGAAATAAGCAGTAAGCTGTGATGAATATGAATCGTCATCACTTACCAGTAGATGGCCATCCTAATCAGACGATCCCCGTGGCCGGAACCAATGTCCATAGGTCTCGGTTCCCAACACATCTTCGAAAAGACTGTTCAGGTATGACTATAGGAGATGTCATCTCAACTACTCTTTTGAACGACTCCAAAAATCTCGGAACCCCTAAAATTGGAAATTTTCGCGGTGTAGGGAGGGCTGGTCGCGACTCGTGTGTTTTGGAATTACAGTGTTTGGGCGTGAGTCGCTTTCAACTTAACTTGGTCGGTCGGCTCTAAGTAAAATTTCTAGAAGTGTACTGAGGGCGAAAAGCGCTTCGTAGAATCTTTGGCGAAGTTTAAGAGGAAAAAGAAGGGAAAGCTTGGAGTGAAAGGTGAGAGATGATGGTGGGGTGTAGTGTGGGTTGTGAGTGTAGAATGAAGGAAGTTTAAATAGGTTCTGAGCTTCCAAAACGAATCGGCAAGTTTCCAAATTGTTTAAGGCAATTTCCGGAAATAAAAAATATCCAAACCCGAAAACGAAAACAAACCATATTTTTGATTTTATAACAACCCTAGTATCTTTTATACTGGATTTAGAATAGTAACTTCTAAACTCTTCTAGATTTCATGCTACCACCACACATAATCATAGATATGCCGATATCGGCCAAATTCTCAACCTTTACTCCAAGACAACTTTACAGAAGATGATCATATAACGAATTATGCTCGGTATAAATATTACCACCCCCAAACAAGTCGGGAAGGTGGGATTAATGATAAAAACAAGCAGAATTTGAAAATAACCAATTATATTAAAACTAAAATTTAAATCCAAACAACATAAAACAAACACATTAATATTTAAATTTAACAACTGAATTAAAATCCAACTAATAAAACAATAAAAACCATGAAATAACAGCGAACACAAACTGATGGTGAACACCTAGCCATGTGATGAAGATGGCCCTAAGATGGAGATTGGTCCTGGGATGGAGAATGGCTTGAGCCATCTGTCCTTCGGCGACGACGCTCATGCCTTTCAGACTCGGCTGAAACAGAATCCTCCAAGGGTGGCATGCGTCGTAGCATCTTTATTCGGAACAAACGCTGTGCTTCCATCTTAGTCTTGAGTACTGCATATTGGGCTTGGTGATGCTGGTGGATAGTCTCCATGTTAGACAAGATATCGTCCAGACCCCTTTCGAGCATTTCAAGTCTCGTCTGAAGGTTCGTTTGCTTCTTTCAAACTACAATCTGTCTATCTCGGATATCTTCACAAATACCATAAACGCAACGCAAGCCAGTTTGCAACACTTGCATGCGTTCTAAATTAGAACTACAACTATCTAATGCATCGTCATCCAAACATGTCATATTATCCCTTTCATCCTCCGACTCAACCACATTTGCTTTAGACAACGGCCAAGTCTCTTGGATGCAATCCGTATAGATACTTGCATTAGAATGCAATTTGATCTTAATAGGAGCAGATTTTGCGACAGCTCTAAAGGAGAGCATGATCTTAGTGATCAATACGGGAAGAGGCGCCAAGCTCTTTTCCACTCCTCTAATCACACTAAAAATTAAATCGAGGATGCATAAATTATAATTATTCGTTTGCAAAATCCAGAGAACGTGCAGACATTGCAGACCGATATCGCTGACTTTGTCTTTCCCGAGGACGTTCCTACTAATCCACTGAGCTACAGCCAGTTGATTGGTTCTCAGGGTTGATTGGCGGACGCAATGAGATTTCGGATTGTATTCACCCTACACGACAGTATCTTTCATCAAAGCAGGAACTCCAGTGTACTGGGATTCCTGAATGGTCGTTTCTAGGTTGCTTTCAGGCGTAATTCCTAACAGCTCAGCCAACAACTGTCTCGTTATTTCCCTCCTCGTTCCTGCTACCTTAATGAAAATCCTATCCCCCTCCAATTCTCGCTTCTTATAAAACTGTTCTACCAAATCATAGTGATAGAACTCCTCAGTCGAGTACCACAGTCCGTTACAATCCCTCCTAATCATCTCCACATCGTAAAATGGCGCAAAGCTGTCGGCAGCAAATGCGTGCTCCGGCAAAATTCTTCGTCGTAGCGCGCCATTGAAGTTTTTGAAGAAACCAATGGTTTTGTAGACGGTGGGGGAGGCGAGTTTGATGTAAAACAACTAAAGACAACGGTGATGGCGATGGTGGGTATGGTGGCAGGTTGAAGCTTGAATTGGTGGCTGTTTTCGGAGTTTTAAAATTGTTGGGGTTGGTAGTGGTAATGGTTTGGAGAAGATTTCAGTTTGATTAAAATGGTTGGCGTGGGTGTAGTTAGGTTTTATTTTCTCTCTTTTTTTTTTTTTTATTTGGTAGGTTGAAAACTTTGTTAATGGCGGTGGTGGGTTAGAACGCGATACTATTTGTGGAAACAAAGGGGGGCGCAGGTACGCTGCCAGTGCGCGCAAGTTTGGGCCCAAGCCCAATTTGAATTCCGAACTTTTTCGATATTTCGCGCAATTTCAAATTCAATTTGCGCTTCGTTACTGGTCCGATTTTGGCGAATGAGTTATGGAAATGATCAGTAGAGAATTTACAATCCAATGATCCATAAAACACTCAATTCCAACCATGGGTGACGTATAAGAAGGTGGAAAAATGCCTCAAAGTGCGTGTCTAACGTAAGTTATGCGAACGAAGGAAATCTAAGTTTTAGATTATGTCAACCCAATTGAACTACAACTAATGGGCCTAAGCAACACAAATGGAAGGTTTGAGCAATTCGGATGGAAAGACCGACTGCCCACCCCCAAACAAATTTTTAAACACAAAATTTGTTTTAACGTGGGTCGTTTAAAGTCAGATTCCCAAGACTTGTTGGATTGCTATTTCTACGATTTAGAATTTTTATTTTATTTTTATTTTTTTATTTTTTATTAGTTTATTATAAGAAACACGAAAAACAATAAATACATAATTCACCCCATAGAGGAACATGACTCAAAAACTGAGAAAACATGCAAAAGTGGAAAACATGAATTATGTGAAACGTGGACTTAGGATCTGGTAGTTATAGCCACACACTCCATAGGGAGGGCCCGGTTACCTGAATGGTGCACTTACCACTATATGGAAGTGAAAGGAAGTACACCAAATGACAAAGGTCAGTCCTCATAGACGGGGTCCTGTAAAAGGACTTCCTCTATATCAGGGGACAGAAGTTCGTGAAAATGTTTTAACCATTGACCATTAACTTGAAAGGTACTGTTGTCCTTGGGGTGACTTCAGTAACCAGAAAAGGACTAGACCAACGGGTTTTTAGTTTCCCCGGGAAAATATGTAGACGGGAGTTGTAAAGCAAGACCTTTTGACCGACCACAAACTCTTTACACAAGATTTGCTTATCATGAACAAGTTTCATGTTAGCTTTATAATCCTTCGCAAGATCGTAAGAATCGCTACGGATTTCTTCAAGCTCATTCAATTGCAACTTGCGTTTGACACCCGCCTCATCAATATTAAAGTTAAGGCTTTTTATAGCCCACAGAGCACGGTGCTCTAATTCAACGGGCAAATGACATGGTTTCCCAAATAGAAGTCTAAAGGGAGACATACCTATAGGAGTTTTGAAAGTAGTTCTATACGCCCATAAGGCATCCGATAGACGCTTTGACCAGTCTTTCCTATCAGGGTTTACAGTTGTTTCTAAAATATTTTTGATTTCCCTATTAGAAACTTCTACTTGTCCGCTAGTTTGTGGATGATAAGGAGTTGCTACTTTGTGTGTAACTCCATACTTTTTCACTAGGGATGCAACAACTCTGTTGCAAAAATGTGTTCCACCATCACTAATGATGGCTTTAGGAATGCCAAACCGACAAAAAATATATTCTTTAATAAAAAATACAACTGTCTTATGGTCATTGCTACGGCAAGCTAGGGCCTCTATCCATTTAGACATGTAGTCCACAGCAACTAGAATATAAATGAAACCGTGGGAAACAGGGAAGGGACCCGTGAAATCAATGCCCCAAATGTCAAAAATTTCTACTATCAAGATTGGATTTAATGGCATCATATTACGCTTCGTGATTCGCCCAAGTTGTTGGCAACGAATACACGTCTTGCAATGCACTTGGGCATCCTTAAAAAGGGTAGGCCAATAAAATCCACATTGAAGAACTTTAGCGGCTGTTTTCATACCACTAAAATGGCCACCACACTCTTTGTCATGGCAGAACGATAGAAATTCATTATATTCCCACTGGGGAATACAACGACGAATAATCTGATCTGCACAATACTTAAAAAGGTAAGGCTCATCCCAGTAGTATAACTTAACTCTGGCCAAGAACTTCTTACGTTCATTTCTTGGCCAATTATAAGGCATAACATCAGCCGCTAAATAATTTACAATGTCAGCATACCATGGTGCTGAAAAAATAGCATACAGATGCTCATTAGGAAAAGAGTCCGGTATGGACTCAGAATCACTATTATCGTCGTTTGTAAGTCTAGATAAGTGGTCGGCAACTACATTTTCGACCCCTCTTTTGTCCTTTATTTCTAATGTGAACTCTTGCAGGAGAAGGATCCATCGGATTAATTTCTGCTTAGCATCCTTCTTTGCAAGAAGGTACTTAAGGGATGCATGGTCCGTGTAAACTAAAGTTTTAGAACCAAATAAGGACGAAACTTATCTAAAGCATAAATGACAGCTAAGAATTCTTTTTCGGTAGTTGAATAATTTCGTTGAGCATCGTTTAAGGTTTTACTAGCATAATAAAAAACAGTGGACTTATTATCTAGTTTTTGTCCCAAGACTGCACCAACTGCATAGTCACTAGCATCACACATGAGTTCGAAAGGTTTAGACCAATCGGGGGGCTGTATAATTAGTGCAGAGGTTAAGGCGGCTTTTAAAGTTTCGAAAGCCTGCTTACAATTAAAATTAAAATCAAAGATTGCATCGTTCAAAAGCAGATTAGTTAAAAGCCTAGCTATTTTCGAGAAGTCTTTAATAAAACGCCTATAAAAACCTGCATGGCCTAGAAAGGCTCTAATATCACCGGACAGTCCGTGGTTTAGGTAGAAGTCACTATCTTATCTAGTTTGGCCTTATCTACTTCGATGCCATCACTAGATACAATGTGACCTAGTACTATGCCCTTTTTCACCATGAAATGACACTTTTCCCAGTTTAAAACGAGGCTCTTTTCTTCACACCGTGTCAAAACCTTAGATAGGTTAGATAAACAGTCTGTGAAGGAATCTCCATAGATAGAAAAATCATCCATGAAAACTTCCATAAAGTGCTCTATCATGTCACTAAATATATAAAGTATACACCGCTGGAAGGTACCAGGAGCATTACAAAGGCCAAAGGGCATTCGTTTATAGGCATACGTTCCAAAGGGACATGTGAAGGTAGTCTTTTCTTGGTCATCAATATCAATAATAATTTGAAAATAGCCTGAGTAGCCATCCAGAAAACAATTAAAAGCATGACCAGCTAGGTGTTCGAGCATTTGATCTATAAAAGGTAAAGGAAAGTGATCTTTTTCGTGTCATAGCATTTAAACGTCTGTAATCAATACAGATCCTCCATTTCATAGGACCTTGTGTGACAACATAGTCACCCTTTCCGTTACGTACCATGGTAACTCCCGATTTCTTAGGAACTACATGAATTGGGCTTACCCATTCGCTATCAGAGATTGGGTATATGATACCCGCATCGAGTAATCGTAAGACTTCTTCCCTAACCACCTCTTTCATGGCAGGGTTCAAGCGACGCTGAGGTTCGCGAGAAGTCTTCGCGTTATCCTCCAAATGGATATGATGAGTGCAAACATTAGGGTCAATTCCCTTAATGTCGGCTAGGGACCAACCAATCGCAGACCGATGTTCCCTAATCACCCGGATTAAACGTGTCTCTTCATTCTTAGATAACAGAGAAGATATAATTACCGGATGACTACCATCCGGATCAAGTTGAATATATTTTAACTCCAGGGGAAGAGGTTTAAGCACTGGGGTGGAAGGAAAATTAATAGATGTTTTGTCAGGGTCCTCATCTTGCATAATGAATACTTGCTTAGGTAGCAAGTCTTCATACTCAGTATATGGAGCGACTGGCGGTTTTACAATTTGTATGGACTCAAGGATGGTGTTGACTTCCTCTAAGTAGGAGTCATTTACAAAATCTGAAGTTCCGAAAGAAAGGAATTTGTACATATTGTTTTCGGGGAAAGTGTTGTTAAAATAATCTTGAGCTAAGCTCTCGATCATGCTAACCTCCCCATCTATAGACGAATCTGGTAACTGTTTCATCATTTTAAAAACATTTACCTCAACAAAGAAGATGGCCAAAAGATAAGGACATCTTACCATCGCGCAATTTATAAAGCGCATTGGCAGTTGCCAAGAAGGTTTTCCAAGATGATCGGTACAGAGTCGTTAGCGACTTCTATATCGAGGATAACAAAATCAGCAGGATAGTAGAAATCCTTAACCTTAACAAACACGTTTTCCACTACACCCTTAGGATACTTAATTGACCTATCCGCTAACTGCAACGTTATTTTTGTAGGTTGCATTTCCTGTAGACCTATTTGTTTATACAAATAATACGGGGAGTAAGTTAACACTTCGCCCCGTGTCTAATAAAGCGGTCGTCGTGTGGGAATCTCCTAAGGTGCATTTTATTGTAGGACGACCAGGGTCCTTGTACTTAACAATTCCATTATTTTCGGATAAAATTGGGAACTATTCAGTTAGAAAGGCGTCTTTAGGTATGTTTGTCTTACGCCTAGTAGTGCACAACTCCTTAAGAAACTTAGCGTGGTTAGGTAGCTTTTTAATAGCTTCGAGAAAAAGGAAGGTTTATCGTTAGATTTTGAAAACGTTCCTAATCTCCTCAAAGTTTGTATCCCCTGGTTAGCATGGCTAATTTCGAGGGAATGGTGGTTTAAGCTCTATATTCAGCGTATGGCTCGACTTGATGTGTAACCTTGGCTTTTGTTTCTTAGGTTGTTGTTTAACCGGGTACCTCTACGGTGGTAGGCTCTTGGTTTCTATTTCGGTATCTAGTTCGATATCCGGTGTAGGGAGTACTGATGGAGTAACTATAGGCATAGTTACTCTGTTATCAACCACTCTTCCAGAACGGAGAGTGGTGATGGCATTAAGGTCACCTACGATTATAGTTTCCGTACTAGTATTACCGTTTACCTCAAAGGCTGTGTTTGCTGTTTTAGGGTTTGTTATCGCTTGTCCTAGAAACACACCTTTTGGTTGGGTTTTCTCTTGGGCTAATTGTTGTATGCCCTGATTTATGGATTGTAAGATCTGTTGGTTTGATTGAGTCATTGTTTGGAAAAGTTGTTGGGTAACTTGTATAAAAAAGCGCCGATACGATCCGGTTGTGTAGGTGTAGTAGTCGCGGTGGTGCGACCGAACTATCTCACGTTGATTATTTATGGGTGGGTTGTGATAGTTACTATTGTTAACCGTAATGATACCTCTATTGGTATTATAACTATTATAATTACCTTGACCTTGTGCCAGACCTTGTCGTGGTTGCGCTTGGTTGTTATAATTATTATAATTTCCCTGACCTTGTCCTTGTCCTTGCCTAGGTGGAGCTTGGTTATAGTTGTTTGCTTGCCTAACATTTTGGTTATTAAACCCTGGAAGTGTAACTTGTTGATTGTTTCGCCAACTAAAGTTGGGATGTTGTCTCCATGGGGCATTAGGAATAGGATAGCTATTAATGGAGCAAACATTATCTTGCTCTAATTGTTGTTGTTCATAGGCGAGAGGGCAATAGGAGTCAGGGTGCTCAAGACTTAAACAGAAATTACATGGGTTGGAGTTTACATTCATGACGGGGATAGGCTTTTGTTGAACAGAAATAGCCTCAACCTTTTTAGTTAGAGATTCGATTAAATTTTTAAGTTCTGGATCGGGTTTCAACTCAAACATACCGGCGGCCTTAACTGTTGAAGAAGAACTAGCAGAGCGGGGGATATCATCACTACCCCCAAATTGTTATTAGCGTTTAGTTTGCTCTTCTAAAATTTGTAAGCCTCCGAGGCTCCTTTACTTAGGAAACTACCCCCAGTCATTATGTCAAGGACTTCTTTATGGTGATGTTGAAGTCCTTTGAAAAAGGCACGAACTAACATGTCTTTTGGTAGGTTATGGTGTGGACACTCTATAAGCAGATCGGTGAAACGATTCCAAGCCTCGAAAAATGATTCATGAGGATTCTCGCCGTCCGGTAAAATGAATCTTGGAAAGCATCTCATCCGTCTTTAGGGGTGGGTAAAATGTTCCATAAACAGTGAACAAGTTTAGCCCACGAGTCCCGTAGAGTTAGCTTGGGCGTTAACCAAGACGCGCTGCCTTATCGGGCTAAGGTGAAGGGAAATACCCTCAATTTAATTTGTTCCGCACCAACCGTAGGATGATAGAATGTTGTAAGGACTTGTTCAATCCTACGCATGTGTTGGTAAGGTTTTTCATGGTCTAAACCATGGAAAACGGGTAACAAATTAAATTTGTTTGGGGAATTCAAAATCCCCACTGGGTCTGCTAGAACAATGCAAGATTTAGGGCTATCGCTCAAGGCTTTGTAAAAGTCGGAGAGAGGAGTCTCTCTTTCTTCAGCCATTATGTCAGGCGTGGTTGGTGGGATAGTAGCTAGAGGTGTAGTGATTGGTATACTCGATAGATTTGTTTGTTGACGTTGACGGTTAATTACGTTCGGTGTTTTTCTCCGATCAGACCTTAATCTCATGCAAGTCTAAGTCTAAACCGACAACACTCCAAACAATCTTGATATATTAGTATAAACCTCTAACTGGAGATGCGAGGTATGGAAGAAAGGAATACCTGATTGCGTTCTTGCTTCGCTTATGAATAGCGTCTTGTTTACGCGTGTTCAGTGTATATAACAAGTTAGAACACTGAAAAACTTAAAAAATCGAAGTTCGAAACAAACCTGTAGAAATCCGGAAAAATTTAGCTTAGGGCGCGGGTGCGCTTGCTTTGGGCGCGGTCACGCTCCGTGTAACTTCAAGTTACAGTGTTTTAGGGCGGGTCGTGCTCGATATGGGGGCGGGTCGCGCTCAAGGTTCCAGGCGTTTGGGCGCAGGTGCGCTCCGTTTGGGCGCGGGTCGCGCTCAGTGTAATTTTTCGCGGAACTTTTCAATGCTGAAACGGATAACCACAGTATGAATCAAACAAGGGTGGGTGGGTTTAATGGGACTTAAAAATGACTAAATATACTATGAAAACAATGCTAAAGGTAACTAAGATGGCAGCGACGCCATTTGATAAAACATAAAAATGATAGTTTACCTACGATTGTGAACGATGAAACTCAAAACGCAAGTAAACTAAAACTTATTATGAGTCAATATTTATCAAGTTTTCTACTCTCAATTCTATCGAAATAGAGTGGAGTAACAAATTCGTTCCACTCCTAGTTCTCTAGCATGGAATGATTTCTTAGTTATTAATCGGTCTTAAGTCTATTGAGAGGTTTACGAGGGGAATTCTATACTACGAGGTGAATGAAATTAACAAGTTACGAATAACGAAATGATACTGAATACTGAATGTGAATCTAGATAAAGAATTAGAGGGGAATTGATTCCACCTCGAATCCAACTTAATCACCTAGCATAGACTGTTGTAATCCAATTCTTACGTTCTTACTGTAAGAATTGCTCGTTCTAATCCCTAATTAACATGACATTTCTACAAATTATAACTAGCATGTGAGGTCGTTTACCCATTCCCATGGTGACAAACGACCTTCTAGAATGGAATAGACTCTACAACGATTCTACACTTATACAACTAAGCTTTCATCAAGGCTTCATCAACCCCTCTAATGGAGGTTTAGCCTTGATTCATCAAACCATCATTTCCCATATTATTATAACTAAACATCATATCAAAATTCTAACTTGACTAATTTAACTAACAATACTTCAATCTAATTTAACAACTCAGAAATGATAATCAACAAGAATTAAAACTAGATCTATAATTTGAAATGACAAAATCGAAATTGACAATAGCTATTTTATTTATCAAACTAATTAAGAACAATGATTCTAAGAGTTTAATCTAAAACAAGAATTGAATTGAAGCTAAACTAAATTAAAAACAATTAAATCTAGATCTAGAATTATCTATATTTTTAGGTCTAATTAGCTACCATTAACAAAGAGCTAAGCTTTTGTTTTTATATGTTTTCAGATCCAAAAATCGTGCATGGGCTTGGTGCCATGTTTTGGGCCAGAGAATCAGGCCCAAAACCCAATTCTTTCAGTCCAAAAAGGCCTCTTCAGTTGCAGTTGGCTTCAACAGACTTTTCGTCTACTTCTGCTCTTCTGATTGGGTCAAGGCTTAGACCATTGGAAAGCTCCTTCCGAGCCGGTCGTTTTGACATAAGGTAGGCCCAATTCCGAGGTCTGAGTCCAAAGATACGGCATTCGGAAGTTCTGCTGACTTTGCGTGTTGTTCCTGCCCGCATCGACTTTTCAGCTTTTTACCGGGCTTTTAGAAAGGCTTTGTCTTCTTGAATCTTGACCTTTAATCATAGAATTCCTTAGCAACCGACCTTTGCTCCTTTATCTCGCTAAAGTGGCATATTTCTGCACATAATGGACTTTGAAGCCTGAAATGCATAAAAACACGTAATCAGTATTAACTCTTAATTATTACTCACATAATTGGTCTAAAAGTATGACTGTTACAGGGTTAAAACTACAGTTTTGGGCTCTTATCAATAGTCAAGATAGACTAATACCAGATTATACTACAACCGTACCAATGGTTTGTCTAAATCCATCTAGGTTGTGAACGATTACTTATACTTTATAAGGTACTGATGATATGATCTTCTGTGTGTTCACACCATATCATCTACAACATAAAGTATTAAACACATGCATATAACTAATGACATATATAATATACATAACATTTGCCTATATGATTCTCATTCAAAATATAAAGAATTAGAGTTAATACAAAAATAATGTTTTTAGTATATAACCCTATCATCGGCAAGGTACCATCCATCGTAACTTCGAGACTCGTGCCCAACGAGAGGATGCTCGTTGGGAAAAGATGAAGGCCGAGATGGAAGCTCAACGGAAGTTCCGAGCAGATCTGATTGACCACTACCCACCCCACGAGGGTTCTTCTTCTGAGGAGGCGTCTGTGAGGCACGAGCGTCGTCGCCGAAGGACGAATGGCTCTGGCTCATCGGGAGCTCAGGAGTCATCTCCTTCCCACGTGTCATCCACTACCAGCAGCGCGTTCCTTAGAGATATTATGGATTAGATGTTGTTTTTATTGTTCCTTTTATGTTTTATGTATTTCTTTTATTAGTTCGGATGTTAAACTTTGAATTCCGAAGTTAAATGTGAATTTGGTAGTTAAAATGTTGTTTGAATTTCAATTATAATATAATATGGTTCTTTTCAAATTGTGTGTTGTTTTTATTGTTAATCCCACCTTCCCGAATTGTTTGAGGGTGGTATTATTTACTCTAGCATGATTTGTTATATGATCCTCCATTTTAGAAGTTGTTTTGGAGTGAGGGTTGAGAATATTGCCGATATTGGCATGCCTATGATTAGATGTGGTGTTAGGATGAAATCTATAAGAGTTTAGAAGTTACTATTCTAAATTCAGTTTAAGAGATATTAGGTTTTTATTAGAATCAGGAATATGGGTTGTTTCCATTTCCGATTTTGGTAATTTTTGTTTCTAGCAATTGCCTTAAAACTTTTTGGAAACTTCCCGATTTGTTTTATAAACTCAAGCCTATATAAACTTCATTCATTCTCTACACAAAACTCACATCTCTCACATTCATCTCTCACCTTTCACTCCCAAGTTTCCCTTCTTTTTCCTTCTCACTTCCGCATTTCAACACCTCAGAGCGGACCTGCGCCTCAGTGGAGCGCCACCTGCTCCCATAACACTACAAGTCCAGTTTACCCCGAAGCGATCCGCCTATCCGAGCAAAAGGGGGAGCCCTAAGCTAAGAGCCTGGAACTCAAAATTCACCTGAGAGCGACCCGCGCCCATCACAGGCAAAAAGGGAGCGCGCCCTGCGCCTAAGTGCCTGGAACTCAAAATTCACCTGGGCGCGACCTGCACCCATCCCAGGAAAAAAGTGAGCGCGCCTTGCGCCTAAGTACCTGGAACTCGAAATTCACCAAGGCACATCCCGCGCCCTACCCAGGCATAGCTTGAGCCCCCATACGCTCTAACATCCGTAGGCACGAAAAATTCCAATTTTTTGTGGGTTGTTCCAAGATCGTTTGCAGCTGTTCTAGAGAGTAGTGTTGTGATGACATCTCCTATAGTCATATCGGAGCAGTCTTTTGAACACTTGTTAGAAAGCGAGACTTATGGACATTGGTTCCGCGAAAGGATCTTGCAGTTAGGATGGAGGCATCTACTGGTAAGTGAAGACGACTCGTATTCACCTAAGCTTACTGAATATTTTTACAATAATGTTAGTTTCTATTGTAACCAAGATGGAGAACAAGAATTCTCCGTCATGATTGATGACACGCCACTAGAATTCAATAAGTATTTGGTAGCGTTAGTTTTGGGAATACCCATACCTTATCCTATTCACACGTGGGGATATATGACCGATAATGCATACCTCTATGACTATACATATTTCCATGAGTATTATGGGGGAGGGGTGTTTCGTATAATAAACCAAGGGTGTTATAACAAAGCCCTCGTTAACCTGTCCCTTAATGTAGGCACCACCATGTTATTCATCCTGATGAATATTTTAGGGAATTAGTAGTTTACTTCTGCAAATAGTACTGCTGGTGACGTTTTCCTTGCTTTAGCTGAAGGACGTTGCCGATATGACATTCCCTGAGTATTAGTGGCTAGTCTTAAGAGAGCCCAAAGCATGATGCATAAGTATCTTCTTATGCCTGTTTTGGTTTGTCACATTATGCGCAGTTGTCTACCTGAATTCTGTACCCAGTTCACGGATTGGAAAAGGGTTGAAATCATGGGACCCACCAATTGGGTGGTGCGCTCATTTCGAGTAATGACTTGGCCGGGATGGCAGGTGCAACCTCATTTGGTTGCTCCTTACACCCTATCAGACATAGTAACACTCGACAGGTTAGCACAAGTTGATGACACACGGCGGCGGGCTTGGCAAGTTATCATGGCGTGACAGGATGTGAAGGAACCTCATCTCTTTAGAGAGGAAGATGAGGAGGATGAGGCTTAAACGGGAGTTGAGGTAAGTTTTTAATTTCAGTTAGTGTTTGCTTATGTCCTAAGCAATTTAATTCTTATTAACTCCATAACGGGTGGAACTCCTATAGAGTTGCGTCAGTGTTTATTTTCTATATTAGTATGTTTAACCTTGTTTTGCAGATGTTCCAAAATTTCACGGGTTTCCATGGTATTTCTCTACCCTTTTTATTTATATACTTTGAGGACAAAGCATGCTTCTTGTTTGGGGGGGGCATAGAAACACGTGTAATTAAGAAATTTGTTAAGATATAGATATGTATAATATGCACTTGTTTTCTAGTTAAAATTTTAAAAATTCAAAAATATAAATAAAAAAAAAATTTATGCTGTACACTTAGGAATATTGGTATTGTTTTCCCTCTCTATGCTCTTAATAATCTAGAAGTCTCACGTAGCTTTTGCATTAGATTAATTCTTAGAAACTTAGGTTAATATGTAGGTAATAATCTTTGCATCTATTTATAAATATGTTACGTGAGTATCTATGATTGTTTGGCAGTAAGTTTCTGAAATTTAGGCTAGAGTACTGATTCTACAAATCCTGTGAGAATATAGCTTAAAGCCTTATATGAGTGAAACATTTGAGAAATGACACAAGGGAGAAGTAAAATCCGGATAGAGAAATCACACGTCCACTTGTTTGATCACTACACCATATCCTAATCGGGAATTTAGGCCCTCTTGGGATCGATATAGAAAAAAATTCAAACCTATTAAATTATTTTTCGCTAGTCGCCCCTCTGAGCCTTTCTTTAACCTTTCATAAACTGCAAATCCTTTAACATGTTACAAAACAAAATAAAAATAAAAATCAGCCTACCCATTCTTTGAATGAGTCTGAGAATAGAGATGAAGAATAGAAAAGAGAAAGACCTTTGAAATCATGAATTTGTTAGTCGCTTCAAATAAGAAAAGAAAGTTTCCATCCAAATAAAAAAAATAGAGAAAAGAAAATAAAGAGTTAGAACTCCAAAAATAGAATCAAAGGAGTAAAAAGCCAAAGAAAAAGAAAAATATGGCTAAGGATGGAAACAAAGTGTAGAAGCAAAAGTAAAGAACAAGGTTTTCTCTAGTTACATAATATGAAGACTCTATTATCTCAGACTTGTCCTTTTTGAATATCCATTTCCTTCCTTCTTAAACCATCTCCTAATCCCCGCAACACCTAATAATGACCTCTAGCTCAATTAGGAATAAGTTAGTATGATAGTAAGTTGAAGATCTGTTTGATCGACTTCGGCTTCCTTGTGTGTCATTGAGATTGTAAGATAAAGTGTGCCCACTGCACACTGGAGTAGCGAAACTTAAGCGGAAAAATCAGAGTGGTTTTTGTCTTGACATTTATGTGAGGACTTACTTAAGGACGCTATTCCGAGTTTTCATAAACGGACCTGCTAGTGCATTTCATAGTATTACTCATTGTATATATGTTTATTCGTAGATGATTGATTATTATGCATATATTAGCTTAGGTTTCGACTTTATTATTCTTTATTCATTGCTACTGAGATATATAGATAATTAGGAGCATAAATAAGAAAACAATAGTTTTATTTCTTAGTCGTTGTAGTATGGATGAAGTTTGTGAGTACCTTCACTGGAAAACTCTCACGAGGCTATAACTCGTCCACTGGGGAATTCCTAGTGGTTTAAAGCCTTGTTGCATGTGGTCAATGCAATCGCACTCGGCGAAACGAGATTAGTTAGAACTCCATTTTTGGTCACTTATGCTAATTTCTCATATTTGCTTGAGGACAAGCAAAATCCTGTTTGGGGGTGGTGCGATAAGAGCCCAAAACTGTAGTTTTAACCCCTTAACAATAATACCTTTAGACCAATTATGTGAGTAATAAATAAGAGTTAATGTTGATTACGTGTTTTTATGTATTTCAGGCATTGGAGTCAATTATGTGCAGAAATGTGTCACTTTGGTGAGATAAAGGAGCAAGGGTTGGTTGCTAAGGAGTTCTGTGATTAAAGGCCAAGATTCAAGGAGAAAAAGCCTTTAAAAAACCCGGTCAAAGCTGAAAAGTCAAAGTCAACGCGGGCAGAAACAGGGCACAAAAGTCAGTAGAACTTCCGAAGACCGTATCTTTGGACTCAGACCTCAGAATTGGGCGTACGGAAAGAGCTTTCCAATGGTCCAAAACTTGACCCAATTAGAGGAGCAGAAGTAGACGAAAAGTCTGTTGAAGCAAAATCCAGCCGAAAAGGCCTCTATGGATTGAAGAAATTGGGTTTTGGGCTCAAATTTCTGGCCCAAAACATGGCTCATCAGCCCATGCACGAAACTGTGGACCTTGTATCCTCCATTTGAATAGAGAAGACTTTGCTTTTAAGATATACTTAGTTAGGGAAAAAATTAGCCATTAGAGAATAATCTAGATCTAGTTTTCACTCCATTAATTAATTAGTTTTCATTTCATCTTGTTTTTAATTTAGTATTTGAATCATTGTTATTTCTTCATTAGATTAATAAAAGTAGTTAGTTATTGATAATTTTACTTTGGTTTATTAAATTACTTAGATCTAAATTCAGTTATTAGTTGTTATTCATTTCTTAGTTGTTTAATTTAGAATTGAATTCTTGAGTAGATCGATATAGTAAAGTTATAATCTTTATACCATGTCTTGTTTAATTTCATATGGAAATGATAGTTTGATGAATCAAAGCTAAACCTCTATTAGAGGAGTTTGATGAAGCCTTGATGAAAACTTGATTGTGTAGTGTAGAATTAGTTGTAAGAGTCTATTCCACTCTAGAAGGGAGTTGATTCGCCATGAGAATGGGTTGAACTTCCTCACATGTTAGTCATTAGTTGGTAGAGATTGCCATGAATGATTAGGGATTAGAACAACCAATTCTTATCGTAAGAACGTAAGAATTGAATTACAACAATTTATGCTAGGCTATTAAGTTGGATTCAAGGTGGAATCAAATTTCCCTAATTTTTTATCTGGATTCAAACCTTAGTATTTCCGTCATTTCGTTATTCGTATCTTGTTATCATAATTTGCATCGTAGTATAAATCCCACATTACTCTCATTAAACTTTGGATAGACCGATAGTCGTAGAAAACATTGAATACTAACGAGCTAGGAGTGGAACGAATCTTTTACTCCACCTCTATTTCGATAGATTCGAGAGTAGAAATCTTTGATAAAAACACTTAAGTTTAGTTTTAGTTTTACTTGTGTTTAGAGTTCAATCTTTTATTCGTAGAATATTAGAAATTTTTGGGATTGCATTGAAGAAACAATCCATTTATACTTTTTAGATTTTAAAGATGCGTATGGATGATACTTTTTTATCCAGATAATATGTTCTTCTTTTCAATGAAGAAATGTTCAATTTCAGTTTACCCTTGAAGGATTAAAGCTTGCAGCTACAATTGGTTTCCTAAGAACTGTTATTTCTCATACTAATTGCAAGTATATGAAAAGAACAGAGATGATTGTAATTTCTTTGTTGAGTTATGTAGCTAATGGAGTTGGCTAACACTAGGACATATACAAGTGTAGACCTTATTGAAATTCGTTTGGAGTTTATCGAGTACATCGAGAAATTTATCTCGGCATAGGTATGTGCACCATTTATATATCTTTATGTTTGATAGGTTTTTGGGGGTTGTGTATGAAGCTTTAGTCTAAAAAATTTCCACCATACATTTCGAATTTAGGTTTGATTTCTTATGTTCTTTCCTTTGCCTATTAGCTAAAGAGTTATTTGTGTACTTGTGGTAGATATATATATACAGATCAAATATATCCTACAGTGGTGCACATTATTTGGAGCTTAACCAATATGATTCTCTGTCATAGTTAATTGTATCTCTTTCGTTTAGTAGTTATTGACTTAGTGTGCTAACACATTGTTTGTGTATTTTTTTAATACTGTGTAGAAGTCGTTATAAGATTATATTTTTAGTTTACTTATTAAACAAACTAACACATTCTTCTTCATATCATTTTTTAGGTTATAAGTGAGATAACACAGTAGCTCAATTAAGTTTGTTTGAGATGGATCGGTTGATTAGCATTTTGTTGGATGGGTTATGTAAATTGCATTGTTGTTGGATTATGAGACTTGATTTTGAATCAAGTGCTTGAGTTATTTAATTTTTTCTCTGTGAATAAATCATGTAATATGAACAAGTTCTTTGAATGATTTATGTTGGTAATAAAAGTATGATTCTTGTTTCCGTAATGGACTCCAGCTATCAAGTGTCTAACTGTATTGGTGGTGTCATAATGTATTGGTTTACAGGAATTTCAAATTTATAGGAATTTTCAGATTTACAGGAAAAAAAAAATGAGTTATGACGGTTTCCAAAGAACTGTCGTGTGGCATACCAATTCTTGACAGTTTCAAGTGTTAATTTCTTGTCGCTTTTGTTTCTCAGGGTGACGCTTAAATAAAAACAGTCATAAATGAAGGTTTAGTTCTTGACACTTTTTCTAATAAACTATGACGGTTAAGTAAAACATGTCATGCAAAAGGATCCAGTTATGACATTTATAAATGAATTTTTGTCATATTAAGTTCGAACTTTGATGTCAGCTTCTCCAGAACCGTCATCAACTTTGTGACATTTTTTGTTAACTTTTATGACGAGCTCTATAATGACGGTTGTTTTTTAAACGAAAAAATGTCATTAAACCTATTTCATGATGGCTAAAAGCCGTCATCACAAGTCATTTTTTTAGTAGTGAGAAGAGAACAAAGAGGAACACGAGCATAGTAGTGAAGATGAGTCCCAACAAGCCCCTGTGAAAAGGGTGCGACGTTCCTCTGCGCCGCAAACTATGTCCCCTATTCATAAGTGCTCAAAAAGTGCATTTTAACCCTCGATTATACCTCTTGTTTAGCCATCTTAGTGGACTAACAGTGCTTGTAAGTCATGTTTTATGATTCTACAGGTGAAAAAGAGAGTTTTGTAGAATATTAGAGAAAAAAGGGTAAAATGGAGCAATTCAGAGCATTAAGGATCACATGGCAAGCCCATGGACAATCATGGAGAAGGCTAAGGAATTGAAGCAATTAAAGATGCGACTTGGACCTATTTTAAAGCCTATTTGGAAGCCGAAGGCAAAAAGATTCGTTGCTTGGACCAAAGCCCGCAAAAGAGGAAAGAAGGATGGAGCAAAAGAGGAAAAATAAACTCTCGCATCTGGGACGCAAGGATCATGCGTCCAGATGCGATGCTTGTGTCTGAGATGCAAGGATCGTGTGTCCAGATGCATGAACCGACACTATAGCCACTTCTTTCACAGTTTTGGAAACGAAGTTGGACTCTCAAAGAAGTTGATTTGTATTAGGAAACAAACCACGGTTTGGGATGTTTCTAGAACTCATTGTAACCCTTATAAATAGAGGACCTAAGTGCCTCATGAAACTCGCCAATTCACTTACATTCTTGTCTCCATAACTTGAGGTAGAAAGAGATTAATAATAAAGGATTCGGTTTTCACTAGTCGAGTCTTAATAAATTAGTCTTTCTAGTCTTATGTTCTTTAACTTTTCTTCTTCTCGTTCTTCGTATTCTTCCTTCTTCATGGAAGGCTAATCTTCTCCTTCAAGGGAGGAGATGAAGTCGTTGCTTAGGTTTTGATAATTCTTCTGGTTCATGGTGTTCTCCAATCAGGTTCGTTCTTTATGTTTTTAGTTATTAGTTCCATTGCCCACACCAGGGGATGCAAGTATAGAATAGGGTTTATGTTTTGCAATATTAATATCATGCTAGTGTTTTGTACTTTTCTTCTAGTAGTGTTGTTCTTTAGAGTTAAGGAAGTATTTTTTGTGTTGCCCTAGAAGGGGTAGCTCAGGGAGTGGCTGCCTAAGGGAATTATTCTTTATGTTTGCCTTCAGTGGTGATTCATTGAATGACTGCCCTATTAGGAAGTACTCCTTGATGTTGCTCTCCGTAATACATTGAATGGCCGCCTGAGCTTACATAAAAGGAAAGAAGATATTCATAGCATAAACATAGGAACAACCTTAAGTAGTGTTATTTGTTAACGATGTTTCGTCCAAAAGGGCATCGGCACTCGCTCGATTGCCTAATTGTAGTCTACTTGTGAGAACAACCATGAAGCAGAAGGTCATAAATCAAAGGTATCGGTGGATTCTAATCTCTTGAATTCCCTCTCTTATAAATTCTCAATAGTATAGTTAGTTTAGGTTAGTTTAGCATTAGAATCTACAATATCTATAATCATAGTTTTTAATCCCTCAAACCCCCTTCCAATCCTGTCCTTCATATAACATACACTTAAAAGTTGAACGATACCCTACTCATCCTTTACTTACTGAGGGATAATTAGGTTTTGATACGCTTCTGTTTTGTTCAACGACCATCATCTATCTACATCATCCATATACCATCTCATACACACAAAATGATAGTGTGTCACCTATAGGCAAGGTTGTCTGCAGCAAACGAGCACCACCATTGAAGAACAAAGCAGCCCCACTATCTAAGAATAAACCATCCCCACAGTTGAAGAACAAACCAGCCCAACCATCTAAGATCAAACCACCACCTTTGAAGAACAAAACACCACCTTTGACGAAAAAAGCAGCATCTTCTAAAAAAAAAACAGCCGTATTTCCCCCTTAAAAAAAATTATGTAACCGATGACCCAGTACTAGAGAGAGTGTCTGCTACTGTTGCCTTTAGGAGGTCACCACGGTCAACAACTTCTTCAAAAACTTCTAAGTTTGACACCTTATGTGTTTCTACCTGCCGAGAACGCAAAAGTAAAGAAAAGTCGAGGGTAGCCGAAATTGATAATAAGACCCAGAGGGTTAGGGTATTAAACCAGACCCTCTATCAGGTTGTCACGAACTTGAATGCCCCGAATTGGATAACTATATGGGCCTAGCAAAGCTGGAAGGATTGCTCAAAAAAGGAAGAGGCTGTTATAGAAGAGAGACTGTCAGCGTTCGGACGGGCGGTGAGTCAAGTGCAAAATGATGCGAGGATAATGGGAGACAAATTATGGAGACCCTCCTTTGAGAGTTTAAAGGCATAGTACAAAAACATAAAGTCGGAACTGTGCTTGTGATAAATCAGGATCGGGATTTTAATGAAATTCCCATGTAGTCTGAAGACCCGCCACTGGCCACTGATCACCAATCACCCATTGAAGAGACTTATATTGTCCTATCTGATATAGAGGCCCAAAAAACTGTTATGGACACTGCTCTTGCCATTAATTCGAGCAATGGTGATCGAAGTCTACCCAAGTCAACTGTTATGGTAGGTTAACGGTTTAGGAAGGAAATAACAGACCAAGAAGTCTACAAAATGTTTTTGTCAAGGAATCATCGCTTGCAATAATTGTTACCCAGTATCGATGGGGAAGAGGTAAATTTGAATACGTGACAAACACTTATTTATGGTCTTAATATGGATTAAAAGTTTGTTGTATGATGGGGACATTGTGTGTATGCTCTGAGACATCATAGAAATGTTTTTAGTTCTAATCAATTTTTATGCATTATGTGTACCGGATTACAAGTAGTCCAGTCGAATTTCTTCCTAGTTCTGAAGGGGAACTATATGAAGAGGAAGTGCAATATGTCTATTCCATAAAAACCACAGCAATACTACCCTTTTCTGAAGTATCTTAGTAAGACATTATGTTAACGTTGTGAGCCATCATAGTTAGTTTATGCGTTCTATTCAATTTGTACGCAGGATGCTTGTGGTATTGCTAGTGGTGCTGTTAAATCTTTATCAATTTCTGATGAGGAAGTCCAACCTTACCATAAGGTACACTTCTGTCACAGACACCATGTTCATACTGTAATTGGACTGGGATATTAATTACCTATATTGCAAATTCATTCTCAATTGCTCATACAACATGATTTTTGAATCAGCCTACCGAAAGCATATATGTTACTGAAGGTGGTCAGAATATTGATAGGGAACTGAACGTAGTGATTGACAATGCAGAAGAGGGACCTAATTCTATTGTTGCATCTGTTATGCAGGATGATATGGCAAGAAGATCCAAAACATTTGTTTATGTAATCAAATCCAATCAATTGGAGGAGGAAGTGGCTACTATTTGTCAATACCTAATTCTTGCTGTTTTAAACAAGAAAAAAAATAGATTGCTAGAAAGAAAGCCTGGTATTGTAAGGTTCAAAAAGTTTGGGACTGACCTAACTAAGATGACTATCTCCAATTTCCAAGTTTCGTATTATTGGAAAAAGTATGATGTTGAGGAATCAAGTCGCTGTGACATTCTTAGGCACTACGGAAATGGTATTCATATTGACATGAGCAACTTCTATGGATTGTACAAGGGAGGCTGGGTGAATGATGTGCTTTGTTTCTATCAATTATACATTTTCTTGACACTAATATATATACGGAAAATATATATAGATAGCCTTTAGCATCTGATTGTTTTATGTTTTTGGATTCCAAGGTACTGGATTTATACATGTACTTACTCAGTCAGTGGTACACTGTCGTAAGACATGTCGATGCTGTAATGTAGGATATGTACGTTGTAGTTGAAGAATCAAGCTTCTCGGTAAAGTCACACATCCGTATATATTATCTTTCCTTATTTTTTAGGTTTATTTATTCTTCCCTTGTTTCTTATTATTTAGTTTTTGTGACAGCATTACCTGTATGATATATACGGAATATTGGGAGCAATATTAGAATAGGATAACATGATGGTTGAATAGAAGCTTCATCAAGAAAAACAGCAAGTTGTGGGTTCGTTAAAATGTCAAATCATAGAATTGGTTGGGCATGATAGTTCGATGCCAGACTTAAGTAACTACCATGGTTTGATGAGGACAGTCAATGTTGAAGGAGTGCATTGGATCCTCATCATTGTCAATTTTGTGACGTGGACTGTTCAAATCTATGACTCGTTGGAGAATCGGAACGATGGTCGCCCTTGGCCTCTAGACCCAACACCACTGGTGAAAAAGTTGTTGACAGTGCTCCCTTACGCACTGTTGAGCCAGGATGGAGAATGCATAAACATTGCCAAATTAGGTCGTTAGTGTAGTGTTGAATTTCTGGTTTGTGGCAAAGAAGACGATGCTAATAGCTGTGGGGCATTTACAGTTGTCTTTTCTGACAGCCTACTGCGAAATCAATCATCAGTCTTCCTAGCAAAAAGACGACTGTATATAAGGCAAAGAATAGCAAAGGACTTGTTGGAGTGTTGCATATCTGGCGAAGAGTATTGTCAAAGGAAAGGTGGCCAGTGTTTGGACTTTTATGCAGGAGAAGAAGTTGGTGGTAGGCGAACGGTTGCTGAAGTTCAAAGTGCACCAACTGTTGTCGTAGAGGTGGATCCTGCAGACTCTCGCTAAAACTTTGTTGCAACTGTGGGACATTATTTGACTGTTCAAAGACATTATAGGTGTTTTAGGAGTTCTAATCTATTCTTCTGCAGGGTGCTTTTGGGATTAGGACGCCATCATATATAAATATAAAGTGGGGATAAATATGAACAAATTTAAATAACGGACCCTTAAAATAATATGTTCCAGATGCGAATGTCATAGAGAATTTGGACTGGGGCATTAGGTTCCCTGATAACCCTAAAAAATGATAGTTTTACTAATGAATAAAGCTATGAAACTCTAAATGCAAGTAAAACTACAAACTGCTGAACTTATACTAGACTTATCAAAGATTTCTACTCTCGATACTATTGAAGTAGAGTTGGAATAGAAGATTCGTTCCACTCCTAGTTCTTTAGCATTCAAGTGTCCTACGACTGTCAATCCTACCAAAGTCAATGAGAGAATTACGAATTATACTATGAAATGCTACGAAATACTAAGGTTGAATCTAGAATAAGAATTAGGGGGGAATTGAATCCACCTTGAATCCAACTTAAGAAACTAGCATAGATTGTTGTAATCCAATTCTTACGTTCTTACGGTAAGGATTGGTCGTTCTAATCCCTAATTATACATGACATCTCTACCAATTCATAACTAGCATATGAGGACGTCCACCCATTCTCATAGTGAATCAACGTCCTTCTAGCATGGAATAGACTCTTATAACGATTCTAAGCTAACAAAATCAAGTTTTCATCAAGGCTTCACCAAACCCCTCTAATGGAGGTTTAGCCTCGATTCATCAAACTATCATTTCCAAATGAAATTGAATAAGACATAATATAAAAATTCTACCTTTATTGAATTTAACTAAACAATAACTAAAATCGAAATTAACAACTAAGAATTGAATAACAACTAAGAATTGAATAACAATTAATATCTGAATTTAGATCTATGTAATTCAATAAATAACAAAATCGAATTTAACAAAAACTAACTATTTTATTTATCTAATGAATGATAAACAATGATTCAATACTTAATATAAAATAAGGAATGAAAACTAATTAATAAACTAATTAAAATTCTCAAAACTAGATCTAGAACTAAGGTTTAATGGCTACTCTAATGGCTACCTTCTAACCTAAGCTAATTGATACTTAAGAGCTAAGTCTTGTGTGTGGAAATGGAGGAGACCAGATCCACATTTTCGTGCATGGGCTGAGGGTCCATGTTTTGGGCCGAAAAATCGAGCCTAAAGCCCAATTTCTTCAGTCCACAGGGCCCTTTTCAGTTGGCTTGGACATCAACAAGCTTTTCGTCCACTTCTGCTCCTCTGATTGGGTCAAGGTTTGGACCATTAGAAAGCTCTTTTTGAGACGGTAGTTTTTACATAAGGTACGTCCAATACTGAAGCCTGAGTCCAAAGATATGATCTTCGGAAGTTCTATTGACTTTTGTGTACTGTTTCTGCCCGTCTTGTCTTTTAATCCCAGAACTTCTTAGCAACCAACCATTTGCTCCTTTATATCGCCAAAGTGGCACATTTCTGCACATAATTGACTTAAATGCCTAAAATACATAAAAGCATATAATTAGCATTAACTCTTATTTATTACTCGCATAATTGGTCTAAAAGTATTATTGTTAAGGGGTTGAAACTACAGTTTTTGGCTCTTATCAAACCACCCCCAAACAGCATTTTGTTTGTCCTCAAGCAAATATAAGAAATTAGCATAAGTGACCAAAAATGGAGTTCTAACTAATCTCGTTTCGCCAAGTGCAATTGCATTGTCCATATGCAACAAGGCCTTAAACCACTAGGAATTCCCTAGTGGACGAGTTATAGCCTCGTGAGAGTTTTCCAGTGAAGGTACTCACAAACTTCATCTATACTACAACAACTCAAAAAATAAAAATATTATTTCCTTATCTATGTCTCAATTATCTATACATCTCACTAGCAATGAATACAGAATAATCAAGTCGAAACCTAAGCTAATATATGCATAATAATCAATCATCTACAAATAAACATATATACAATGAGTAATACTATAAGATGAACTAGCAGGCCCGTTTCTGAAAACTCTGAATAACGTCCTTAAGTAGGTCCTCACATAAATGTCAAGACAAAAACCACTCTGATTTTTCCGCTCAAGTTTTGCTACTCCAGTGTGTAGTGGGCACACTTTACCTTACAATCTCAATGACACACAAGGAAGCCGGAGTCGATCAAACACATCTGCCACTTACTATCATACTAACATATTCCTAATTGAGCTAGAGGTCTTTATTAGGTGTTGCGGGGATGAGGAGATGGTTTAAGAAGGAAAGAAATGGATATTTAAAGAGGACAAGTCTGAGATAATAGAGTCTTCATATTATGTAACTAGAGAAAACCTTATTCTTTACTTTTGCTTCTACACTTTGTTTCCATCCTTAGCCATATTTTTTTTTTCTTTTTCTTTGGCTTTTGACTCTTTGATTCTATTTTTGGAGTTCTAACTCTTTATTTCTTTTTATTTTTTATTTTTTTATTTTTTTATTTGGATGGAAACTTACTTTTCTCTTCTGAAGCGACTAACGAATTCTTTATTTCAAAGGTTCTTCTCTTTTCTATTCTTCATTTCTATTCTCAGACTTATTCAAAGAATTGGGTAGGTTGATTTTTTATTTTGTTTTGTTTTGTAACAGGGTAAAGAATTTGTGGTTTGTGAAAGGCTCAAGAAAGGCTCAGAGGGGCAACTAGCGGAAAATAATTAATAGGTTTGAATTTCTGGCTATATCATTCCAAAGAGGGCCTAAATTCTCGCTTAGGATATGGTATAGTAATCAAGCAAGTGGACGTGTGATTTCTCTATATGGATTTTACTTCTCCCTTGTGCCATTTCTCAAATGTTCACTCATATAAGGCTTTAGGCTATATTCTTATAGGATTTGTAAAATAAGTACTCTAGCCTAGATTTCAGAAACTTACAGCCAACAATCATAGATACTCATGTAACATATTTATAGATAGATGCAATGATTATTACCTACATATTAGCCTCAGTTTCTAAAACTTATTCTAATGTAGAAGCTACGTGAGATTTCAAGATTATTAAGAGCATAGAGAAAGAAAACAATGCCAATATTCCTAAGTGTATAACATACTTTTTATTTATATTTTTAAAATTTTGAATTTTCTAACTAGAAAAGAAGTGCATATTATACATACCTATATCCTAACAGATGCCTTAATTACACGTGTTTCTATACTCCCAAACAAGAAGCATGTTTTGTCCTCGAAGTATTTAAATAAACTAGGTAGAGAAATACCATTAAAATGTGTGAAATTCTGGAACATTTGCATAATAAGGTTAAACATACTAATATAGAAAGAAAAACTGACGCAACTCTATAAGAGTTCCACCCGTAAGGGGTTAATGAGAAACAAATTGTTTGGGACATAAGTAGACACTAACTGAAATAAAAACTAACCTTAACTCCCGTTTAAGCATTTTCCTCCTCACCTTCTCCAAAGAGAGTAGGTTCCTTCGCATCTTACCATGCCTTGATAACTTGCCAAGCCCGCCGCCGTGTGTCGTCAACTTTGCTAACCTGTTTAGTGTTACTATGTCTGATGGGGTGTAAGGAGCAACCAAATGAGGTTACACCTGCCATCCCAGCTAAGTCATTACTAGAAATGAGCGAACCACCCAATTGGTGGGTCTCATGACTTCAACCCTTTTCCAATCCGTGAACTGGGTACAGAATTCAGGTAGACAACTGAGCATTGTTAAGAGCCCAAAACTGTAGTTTTAACCCTATAACAGTCATACTTTTAGACCAATTATGTGAGTAATAATTAAGAGTTAATACTGATTACGTGTTTTTATGCATTTCAGGCTTCAAAGTCCATTATGTGCATAAATGTGCCACTTTAGCGAGATAAATGAGCAAAGGTCGGTTGCTAAGGAGTTCTGTGATTAAAAGCCAAGATTCAAGAAGACAAAGCCTTTCTAAAGCCCGGTCAAAAGCTGAAAAGTCGACGCGGGCAGAAACAGCACTCAAAGTTAGCAGAACTTCCACAGGCCGTATCTTTGGACTCAGACCTCGGAATTAGGCCTACCTTATGTCAAAAGGACCGGCTCGGAAAGAGCTTTCCAATGGTCTAAGCCTTGACCCAATCAGAGGAGTATAAGTGGATGAAAAGTCTGTTGAAGAAAACTGCAGCTGAAGAGGCCTTTTTGGACTGAAAGAATTGGGTTTTGGGCCTGATTCTCTGGCCCAAAACATGGCTCCAAGCCCATGCACGATTTTTGGATCTGAAAGTATAAAAACAAGAGCTTGACTCTTTGTTAATGGTAGATAGTTAGACCTAGATTAGTTAGCCTCCATTAATTAGTTTTAGAATTTCAATTAGTTAATTAATTAGTTTTTCATATCTTGTTTTAGATCTAGTTTCATGTTTAATTAATTACTTTAGAACAAATTAGATTATTAATTTAGTATTTAAATCATTGTTTTATTATTCATTAGATTAATAAAATAGTGTTCTTGGTAATCTAGTTTCATTTTCCATTTACGTATTTAGTTCAATTCTTAGATTCAATTATTTGTCATTATTAGTTTAATGCAATTATTGCATGAGTAGTTTTGAATTGAGTTTAAACAAGTAAAGTTCAAATCTTTATATCATGTCTTGTTCGAATTTGATTGGGAATGATAGCGTGATGATTCTCAGCTAAACCTCCATTAGAGGGGGTTGAGAAGCCTTGATGAAAGCCTGATTCCGATTATCGTAGAGTCGTCGTAATTTCCTTTCCACTCTAGAAATGATTAGTTCACCATGAGAATGGGTGTAATCGTTCACATGCTAGTTATGAATTGGTAGAAATGCCATGTATAATTAGGGATTAGGAGTAACCAGATTGTTCTGCGAAGTAGTTCAATTCGGATTACGATGATTCTTTGTTAGTAGGATTAAGTCGAGTTAAGGTGAAATCAATCCCCCTCTAACTCCTTATCATAGAATCGACGTAGCATTCCCATAGTTGTTCAAATAGTCGACTAGTTGCATCTTGTGGGTAGTTGCATCGTAGTCTAGTTATCATTTCATAATTCTCTCATTAAACTTTAAGTTAAGATTACTTATACGTAGAGAAAATTACCATGCGAAAGGACTAGGAGTGGAACGAATCATTTACTCCACTATATCTCAATAGGATTGAGAGTAGAAATCTTTGATAAATTTAGGCACGTAATTAAGTTTTAGTTTACTTACGTTTTGAGTTTTATCGTTCATTTCGTAGGTAAACTATCTTTTTATGTTTTATCAAGCATGATGCGGCGAACCAAAACAGGCATAAGAAGATACTTATGTCGCATGCTTTGGGCTCTCTTAAGACTAGCCACTAATACTCGGGGAATGTCATATCAGTGACGTCCCTCAGCTAAAGCAAGGAAAACGTCACCAGCGGTACTATTTGCAGAGCTAAACTGTCAATCCCCTAAAATATTCATCAAGATGAATAACATAGTGGTGCCTACATTTAGGGACAGGCTACCAAGGGCTATGTTGTAACTCCTTTGGTCCATTATACGAAATACCCCTCCCCCATAATACTCATGGAAATATGTATAGTCATAGAGGTATGCATTGTCGATCATATATCTCCACGTGTGAATAGGATCAGGTATTGGTATTCCCAAAACTAATGCTACTACATACTTATTGAATTCAAGTGGTGTGTCATCAACCGTGATAGAGAATTCTTGTTCTCCATCTTGGTTACAATAGAACTTAACATTATTGTAAAAAAAATCAGTAAGATTAGGTGAATACGAGTCGTCTTCACTTACCAAAAGATGCCTCCATATGAACTGCATGATCCTTTCGCGGAACCAATGTCCATAAGTCTCGCTCCCCAACAAGTGTTCGAAAGATTGCTCCAGTATTACTATAGGAGAAGTCATCACAAACCTACTGTTTAGAACAGCTGCAACGATCCTGGAACAACCCACAGAAATTTGGAATTTTTCTTGCCCATTGTGGTTTAAGTAACGGGGGGCGCTTTGGTGATTTTCGAAGTTCCGGCATTTTGGGGCCAGTAGCGCTCACTTTGTGCCGGGGTTAGCACGGGAGGCGCTTAGGATGAAAACTGGAATTCTAGTGATGTGCGCGCAGTCGCTCATTTTCGTATGCTGGTCGCCTCGATGGAATTCTCGAGAGAGAGTACCTAGGGCGCAGGTCGCTTCCAGCATGCATGCGCGCATCTGAGATGCTGATAGTGCTAAAATGGAGAAGAAGATGGGAATTGCCTCGGAGTGCATGCATGACGTAAGTTATGCGAACGAATGAACTCTAAGTTAATAGATCATGTCAGCCCGAGTCGGAATACGATTAAATGGTCTACGCAACACAAATGGAAAGTTGAACAATCCAGTACAGAAACGAACATCCCACCCCCAAACAAATTTTAGACAATAGAGTTAGAAAATTTATTTTAAAAGCAGGTTTTTAATGTCAAATTCCCGAGACTTCCTCAATTACTATTTTTATGATTTTAACGATTTGTATTTTTTTTTTTATGAATAAGGTTTAATATAAACAAAAAACAACAAATATATAATTCACCCCATAGAAGAACATGACTCAAAATGCGAGAAAACATGCAAGAGTGGAAAACGTGAATTATGTTTAACGTGGACTTAGGATCCGGTGCTTACAGCCACACACTCCATAAGGAGGGCCTGGTTACCTGAATGGTGCACTTACCATTATATGGAAATGAAAGGAAGTACACCAAATAGCAAAATGAGTCATTTATAGTCAGATACTCGAGACTTTAACAAATAATCAGTATATATATATATATATATATATATATATATATATATATATATATATATATATATACCCCCTTCAGTTTTTTTCATATATCAACAGTCTAAAGAGTTGGGGGTCTTTCCATAAATAAATAACATGGAATGCACCCCCAAACAGAATCAAACACCAAGATTCTCTACGGCGCAATTTATTGAAATGAAAGTGAAATCTGATAGATCTAGAATGTAACCACGCATGCACCTTCTTTTTCGCCTTTGAACGAGAGGGTTTCCAAGTGAATGATCGTGAGAAAATGGATGTTTGTGGAAGATATGGTGGATATGGATGAATTTTAGACGTAAGGAATGGAAGAAATGAGAATGTGGGTACTATCTCAATTCTGAAAATGAAGGTGTCAAGTGCCTTTCTTTTGGGAATTATTTTCATATTAAGAGGATTTAGAAAATCATTAAGTACCAAAGAAACAAAAGGATCAAGCGCAAACTCCAGGTTCCTTTGAAAGGGTGGAAGGTGGGTAATATTGGTTAGGGAAGATGAATGAGTGTCAGCTGGAGCTCTCAGGTCTAGATCATTAGAAACCTTTAGATATGCCAGATATTCCTCAATAGGTGGGTCAAAAGAATCACAGTTGGATAGAGGGTGAAAAATTCATCTTCCGTCATAGCGTCAAAGGATAAATGGTTGTTGGCAGGGTTGGACTCGCGAGGGGGCAGGGAAGAGTTGCAAAAAAGTTGAAGGAAATCTTCCTCAATTTCCTCTACGTCCAAGGAGTATTTGTTGAAGTTGGAACTTCCAAAGAAAAGGAATTTGTGCCTCTGGTCATTCGGAAGCGTGGTTTTGAAATAATCATGAGCTAAGCTCTAGATCATGCTAACCTCTCTATCGATATTTGTATAAGCCAACTGTTTGATTGTCTTAAAAACGTTAACCTCAACCGAAAGATGGCCAAAAGACAAGGACATCGAACTATCGCGGCAGTTTATAAGCACGTTGGCAGTTGCCAAGAAAGGGCATCCTAAAATGATTGGAACAGAATCGTTAGCGACTTCTGTATCGAGGATAACAAAATATGCAGGATAGTAGAAATCCTAAACCTTAACCAGCACGTTTTCCACTACACCCTTAGGATACTTCATATACCTATCAACTAGTTGCAACGTCATTATTGTAGGTTGCATTTCATGTAGACCTATTTTTTTATATAAATAATAAGGGAGTAAATTAAAACTCGCCCCGAGGTCTAATAAAGCAGTGGTCGTGTGAGTATCCCTTAAGGTGCATTGTACAGTAGGACGACCAGGGTCCTTGTACTTAACTATTCCATTGTGTTCTGTTAAAGTTGGAAATTGTTCCGTTAAAAAGGCGTCTTTAGGAATCTTTGTCTTATGCCTAGTAGTGCATAACTCTTTAAGACACTTAGCATGGTGAGGAAACTTTTTAATCGCTTCAAGAAAAGGTAAGTTTATTGTTAGATTTTTAAAAACTTCCCTAATTTCGTCAAAATATGTATCCTTGTTTAACAGGTACCTCTACAGCGGTAGGATTATTAGTTTTTGTTTGGTCTCTAGTGTAATATATAGTGTAGGGACAACTGTTGGGGTAACTATAGACATAGTTACTTTGTTATCCACCACTCTGCCTAAACGGAGAGTGGTGATGGAATTTATCTCACCTAAGTTTGCATTTTCGTTACTAGTATTACTGTTTACCTCAAAGGCTATGTTTGGTGTTTTAGGATTAGGTATCGCTTGTCTTGGAAACACACCTTTGGGTCGCAATTTCTCTTGAGCTAACTGCTGTAAGAAAAGTTGGATGGCTTGTAAAATCTGTTGCTGAGATTCCTTAAAGGTATCAAAACAATCCGGTTGTGGAGTAGTATTTGCTACTAGTTGTGTGACAGAAACTATGTCACGTTGATTATTAATGGGTGGGTTTTGATAGTTATTATTTACCGGAACGATACCTCTATTAGCATTATAATTATTATTGTTATAATTATTATAATTACCCTGACCTTGTGCTTGACCTTGTCGTGGTTGCGCTTGGTTGTTATAATTATTATAATTACCCTAACCTTGTCCTTGTTGTGGTGGAGCTTGGTTATAATTGTTTGCTTGCCTAACATTTTGATTATTAAACCCTGGAGGTGTTACTTGTTGATTATTTCTCCAACTGAAGTTGGGATGTTGTCTCCAAGGGGCATTAGGAATAGGAAAACTATTAATCGAGCAAACATTATCTTGTTGTGACTGTTGTTGTTCATAGGCGAGAGGACAATAGGAGTCGGGATGCTCTGGAGTCAAACAAAAATAACATGGATTGGAGTTGACATTCATGACGGGGATCGGCGTTTGGTGAACAGAAATAGCATCTACCTTTTTAGTTAGAGATTCGATTACATTTTTAAGTTCCGGATCGGGTTTCATCTCAAACATTCCTGTGGCTTTAACTTTCATAGAAGAACTAGCGGAACGGGAGAACTTGTCACTACCCCCCAGTTATTATTACGCTTAGTTTGATCTTCTAAAAATTTATAAGCCTCTGAGGCTCCTTTACTTAGGAAACTACCCCCACTCATTATGTCAAGCACCTCCTTGTGGTGGTGTAACAGTCCCTTGAAAAAGGCACGAACTAGTGTGTCTTTCGCAAGGTTATGGTGTGGACATTCTATAAATAGATCGGTGAAACGATTCCAAGCCTCTGAAAATGATTCATGAGGATTTTGTCGAAAGAAATGAATCTTGGAAAGCATTTCATCGGTCTTCAGTGGTGGGTAAAAATGTTCCATAAATAGTTGAACAAGTTTAGCCCATGAGTCCACAGAATTTGGTGCGTGGGCAGTTAACCAAGACGCCGCCTTATCGGCTAAAGTGAAGGGAAATACCCTCAGTTTAATTTGTTCAGCACCAACTAGGAAGGTGGAATGTAGTAAGGACTTGGTCAATCCTACGCATGTGCTGATAAGGCTTTACATGGTCTAACCCATGAAAAACGGGTAACAAATTAAATATATTTGGGGGGATTCGGAAATCCCCCATTGGGTCTGATAGAACGATGCAAGATTTAGGGCTATCGTTCAAGGCTTTGTAAAAGTCAGAGAGAGGAGACTCTCTTTCTTCAGCCATTACTTCAAGTGGGGTGTGTGGTATATTAGTTAGAGGTGTAGTCGATGGTATACTAGAAAGGCGTGTTTATTACGTTAGGCGTTTTTCTTCGACCTGACCTTAATCTCATGCAAGGCTAAGCCAATCTTAACGAACACAACAACACTCCAAACAATCCTGATATGCTAGTATGAACCTCTAACAGGAGATGCGAGGTGTGGAAGAAAAAAGTACCTGAATGCCTCCTTGCTTCGCTTATAAATAGCGTCTTGTTTACGCGTGCTCACTGTGTATAACAAGTTAAAACACTGAAACTATAAAGAAATGGAAATTTGAAACAAACCTGTGGAAATCGAGCAGTTTCAGCAGAGTGCGCAGGTAGCGGTCAGAATAGGCCTAAGTAGGGCGCAGGTAGCGTTTAGGTTCGAGTTGGAGTTCCAGGCTCTTGGGCGCAGGGCGTGCTCCAATTTAGCCTTGGCGGGGCGCAAATAGCGCTCAGGGAAAACCTTGAGGTCTAGGCGCTTCAACGCTAGGGGCGCTCGTGTTTTGCCTTGGCAAGACGCGGGTCGCACTCCATTATGCCTACCAAGGGCGCGGGTCGCGCTCCGTGTTATTTTTCGAGGAAAATTTTCAGTGCTGAAATGGACAACCACAGTGAGAATCAAACAAGGGTGAGTGGGTTATGGGACTTTGAAAAATTAACAATTCTAAAGAAAACAATGCTAAAAGAAACTAAGATGGTAGCGACGCCATTTGATAACCTTAAAAAATGATAGTTTTACTAATGAATAAAGCGATGAAACTCTAAACACAAGTAAAACTACAAACTGCTGAACTTATACTAGACTTATCAAAGATTTCTACTCTCGATACTATTGAAGTAGAGTTGGAATAGAAGATTTGTTCTACTCCTAGTTCTTTAGCATTCAAGTTTCCTACGACTGTCAATCCTACCAAAGTCAGTGAGAGAATTATGAATTATACTACAAAATGCTACGGAATACTAAGGTTGAATCTAGAATAAGAATTAGGGGGAAATTGAATCCACCTTGAATCCAACTTAAGAAACTAGCATAGATTGTTGTAATCCAATTCTTACGTTCTTACGGTAAGGATTGGTCGTTCTAATCCCTAATTATATATGGCATCTCTACCAATTCATAACTAGCATATGAGGATGTCCACCCATTCTCATGGCAAATTAACGTCCTTCTAGAGTGGAATAGATTCTTACAACGATTCTAAGCTAACAAAATCAAGTTTTCATCAAGGCTTCATCAAACCCCTCTAATGGAGGTTTAGCCTCGATTCATCAAACTATCATTTCCAAATGAAATTGAATAAGACATAATATAAAAATTCTACCTTTATTGAATTTAACTAAACAATAACTAAAATCTAAATTAACAACTAATAACTGAATTTAGATCTAAGTAATTCAATAAATAACAAAATCGAATTTAACAAGAACTAACTATTTTATTTATCTAATGAATGATAAACAATGATTCAATACTTAATCTAAAACAAGGAATGAAAACTAATTAATAAACTAATTAAAATTCTCAAAACTAGATCTAGAGCTAAGGTTTAATGGCTACTCTAATGGCTACCTTCTAATCTAAGCTAATTGATACTTAAGAGCTAAGTCTTGTGTGTGGAAATGGAGGAGACCAGATCCACATTTTCGTGCATGGGATGAGAGTCCATGTTTTGGGCCGGAAAATCAAGCCCAAAGCCCAATTTCTTCAGTCCACAGGGCCCTTTTCAGCTGGCTTTGACTTTAATAGGCTTTTCGTCCACTTCTACTCTTCTGATTGGGTCAAGGTTTAGACCATTGGAAATCTCCTTCCGAGACGGTCGTTTTGACATAAGGTACGGCCAATTCCGATGTCTGAGTCCAAAAATATGATCTTCGGAAGTTCTACTGACTTTTGTGTGTTGTTTCTGCCCGTTTGGCCTTTAATCCCAGAACTTCTTAGCAACCAACCCTTTACTCCTTTATATCACCAAAGTGGCACATTTCTGCACATAATTGACTTCAATGCCTGAAATACATAAAAGTACGTAATTAGCATTAACTCTTATTTATTACTCGCATAATTGGTCTAAAAGTATTATTGTTAAGGGGTTAAAACTACAATTTTGGGTTCTTATCATTCCCCTATTAGGACGTCATAGTTACTAACTAATACAATTGTGATCTTTGGCGTAGGTTACCCATTGCAATATTAGTACTGAGCCCACTATTTACCTTCATTGTGTGGTGAATGTTTTGCAGCTAGACACCATGGAAGTCTCACCCGACAATGTGCAAATAAAGACGCTTGATAGTCAACTGGAAGTTGAGCAATTGAAGGACTGTAATAAATTCAGTGTTAGGGAGGAGAGGGTCGTTGAAGTGTGTCTTGATAAGCTTATGGAAGTTATGTCAGTGGGTTTGCCATTAATAAAGCGGAATCCCATCGTCACTCCCAGACATAGTCTGCGTCTGAATCCCACGCAAAGAACAGAGTCAAAAGTCCTTGCACAGGTGTATTGGTGGTTGTATGACCAATCTCTCAAGACTGGGCATGCTGTTGATCTATTGCCTATAAACTTGAGCACCTACCAGTTGCTTAGACAATACCAGTGGCTAAATCATGAGGTTTGTAGAATGCTACTTACTACATTTTGGTGTTTCCCTCAATATTTAACTTACCATATCATCTAACTAGTCAATTTGTCTTTTTTATACCTTTTTTTCTAGTCAAGGTTATTACGGTGTACATGAACATTTTGGACAGGTGCTACAACAAACTTGCACGGTATGAAGATGTCATGACAATACGTGTACCGTTGGAATACTACGTTATCATCCCAGATACACAGATGCTGGTAATGTCTCCCAAAACTCACTTCTTTTCTCCGACTTATTCTGAGATTTGTCAACAATGGTCCGAATAATTATGGTTTCAAAAACTATGTAGGTCTACATGGAATCTTTGTATGCTACTGTTGAGGAGACTCTCACTGATCCAAGGCTGACTACAGAAGAAAAGATTTATGTACTTGCTTCTAACATGTCATGGTCCCTAAGGATGACCTTCAAAGAATTGCTCGAAGAAAGCACACGCATCCCGTACGTCACCAGGTCTAAGGGCTTGATGATGGCATTCGATATCTCAAACCACATTTAGATACTGGTGGTCTTCTACTTCCGCACTTGGACTTGCCTGATTTACGATTCACTGGCGGACGTTATTGCCGACCCTACACCCCCGCTGGAAAAAAATTGTACCCTACTTCCATACGCACTCTTAATGCACAACAAAGATTGTGTACCACAATTGCAGCTACAAAGAAAGTGGATTATCAAATACCAAGACTGTAAGAAATAGAAGGATCCTAGGGACAGTGGGGTCTTCGTACTGGCTTATGACAATTAGTTACTCCGAGATGATGCCCTAACATTCAGCCGATTTGGGGCCATGTTAAGAAATAGGGTGGCAAAATACCTTATAGAATGTAGGTTGACCCAATCCTAATTTGAGAATGTGGAGAAACAACGTTGGTAGAATGTGTATTCACTATGCGCGAATTTTAGCAAAAACCATCGCTACAAAAAAAAAGGACTTAACGAGTCACTTTTAAAGTGTCTTAAAAAGTGATTTGTGTCACTTTTCTAATTAAGATAAAAGCGTCTCAAGAAATGTATTTGTTGTGTCAGTTTCTGTTTACAAAGGAACACAAAAAGTTGATTAGTTGTGTCACTTTCTACCAAAAAGCGGCACTGAAATAGCTTTAAAGCGTCACTAGAAAAGAACTTTGTTGTGTCGCTTTTTAGTAGCAATGATCTAATAGGTGTTTTCGGGCCAATAAGTGACACAATCTAGTCATTAGTTGTGATGATTTTCATAGAAGCGAGATAACATCAATATTTTTTTAAACTAAAATTGTAATATATTTATTATTACTATTTATTAATAATCTGCTGCAATATGGATCACCTGCAAACATACAATATGGATCACTAGCAAACATAGTGAGCATAATCTACATAATATTATCACTAAATCTGCCTTACAAAAAATGCAAAACAATCAAAGGTAGCAACAAAAAAAAAAAAAAAATCATTTCATTAATTGGAAATTCAACACCGTTCACATCAAGCAATGCACTTTTGCTCATTGACTGAAACAAACCATCTATACAAATCATAGTCAATTTAAATTCATCCATAAACCTAGACACTGGTAACCTTCGTAACCAAAGTGTCACAACATAATCCAAAACCTTGACAAAGGCATCTAAAAAAAGACAATTTATACCCAAAACAATTTCTGAAAATCCCTAACAAGCCAAAATCATCTTAACATAAACTAGATTCACCTAACAAAAGGCATTCCATCTCCGTTCAAGTTCTTCATACACCTACAAAATAATAACAATATGACTATGTATCAATAATATCAATAACCAATATTACTGGAAAAAAAAAGTTCAACCATTAATCATCTTAGTACATAACCAAAACATGCGACATCTCAAGCACAAAAGCAAAATCATAAACCAGAGAAGTGAAAACTTAAAATCGTAGTACTCTCAGAAGGGGAGTTTACCCAAATTAACACGGATTGTCTTTCATGATATCTAGTTCTTTCACATGATGAAAGCAATAATAAAGTACCTTTGGCACAACTTATGAAGTCCAAAATAACTAAATGCCCATAGTCTTATGCACTCTGCCTTCTTCAGCTTTGTCAGCTCCTGCCTAATTACACCAGTCCTCTTACCTAATTGCATGAGTCCTCTGCACATGAAAGACGAACTCATTAGCTAATGAAAGCTTCAGGAGAATACAACGTTGTATAATGTACTTCATTCCAATTACAGAAGTGTCACGCCCCAAATTTTATAATGACTGAATATCAAAGACACGTGGCCTCTACAGTCATTACAAAACTCAGGACGTGATATTGACCAACCAAGCAAAACCCAAACTATACGAGGACAGAAAATCCTACACAAATTTCGACAGGGCCTTCACTGTATTTTCAATATTTCATAAACTTAAATCCTAAGATAACCTGAAAATCATAATAATATAAATATCATTGCTTAACCCAGCTACTTAACCGTCTCAATGAATGCCAGAACAGTTAAGTAACCCTTATGCCTCGAGACAATTTAGTTCCTTCCCTCGTGATAAGAGCCCAAAACTGTAGTTTTAACCTTGTAACAGTCATACTTTTAGACCAATTATGTGAGTAATAATTAAGAGTTAACACTGATTACGTGTTTTTATGCATTTCAGGCTTCAAAGTCCATTATGTGCAGAAATGTGCCACTTTAGCGAGATAAAGGAGCAAAGGTCAGTTACTAAGGAGTTCCGTGATTAAAGGCCAAGATTCAAGAAGACAAAGCCTTTCTAAAGCCCGGTCAAAGCTGAAAAGTCAAAGTCCACGCAGCGTAAACAAATTGCACAAAGTCAACAGAACTTCCGAAGACCATATCTTTGGACTCAGACCTCGGAATTGGGCCTACCTTATGTCAAAACGACCGGCTCGGAAAGAAATTTCCAATGGTCCAAGCCTTGACCCAATCAGAGGAGCAGAAGTGGACGAAAAGTCTGTTGAAGCGAACTGCAGCTGAAGAGGCCTTTTTGGACTGAAAGAATTGGGTTTTGGGCTTGATTCTCTGGCCCAAAACATGGCTCCAAGCCCATGCACGATTTTTGGATCTGAGAGTATAAAAACCAAAGCTTCACTCTTTGTTAATGGTAGATAGTTAGACCTAGATTAGTTAGCCTCCATTAATTAGTTAGACCTAGATTAGTATATCAGAATTGTTTGGAGTGTTGCATGTTTAGTTAAGTTCGACTTAGTCTTGCATGAGATTAAGGTCTAGTCGAAGAAAAACAACTAACGTAATTACACGGCAACGTCAACAAACAAGTCTATCTAGTTTGCCACCCACTACACCTCTAGCTACTATTTCACACACACCACCTGATATTATGGATGAAGAAAGAGAGACTCCTCTCTCTGACTATTATAAAGCCTTGAACGATAGCCCTAAATCTTGCATCGTTCTAGCAGACCCAGTGGGGGATTTCCGCATCCCCCCAAATATATTTAATTTGTTACCCGTTTTTCATGGTTTAGACCATGAAAAACCTTATCAGCACATGCGTAGGATTGAACAAGTCCTTACAACATTCCACCATCCTACGGTTGGTGCGGAACAAATTAAATTGAGGGTATTCCCTTTCACCTTAGCTGATAAGGCGGCGTCTTGGTTAACTGCCCAAGCGCCTAATTCTGTGGACTCATGGGCCAAACTTGTTCAGCTATTTATGGAACATTTTTACCCACCCCTAAAGACGGATGAAATGCTTTCCAAGATTCACTTCTTTCAACAGAATCCTCATGAATCATTTTCAGAGGCTTGGAATCGTTTTACCGATCTGCTTATAGAGTGTCCACAACATAATCTAGCAAAAGACACGTTAGTGCGTGCCTTTTTCAAAGGACTTCAACATCACCATAAAGAAGTCCTTGACATAATGAATGGGGGTAGTTTCCTAAGTAAAGGAGCCTCGAGGCTTACAAATTTTAGAAGAACAAACTAAACGCTAATAACAATTGGGGGGTGATGATATCCCCGCCTCGCTAGTTCTTTCTTCAACAGATTAAGGCGCCGGTATGTTTGAGATGAAACCCTAAAAAGAACTTAAAAATTTAATTGAATCTCTAACTAAAAAGGTAGAGGCTATTTCTATTCAATTCAACAAAAGCCTATCCCCATCATGAATGTAAATTCAAATCCATGTAGTTTCTGTTTGAGTCCCGAAAGCATCCCGACTCCCATCGGCCCTATAGCCTATGAACATTCTTGTTCCATTAATAGTGAACCTAACGCCCTTTGAGACAAAATCCCAACTTCGGGTTGGAGAAATAACCAACAAGTCACACCTACTGTGGTATAATAATCAATATGTTAGGCCGGCCTTACGGTTATAACCAAGCTCCACAACAACAAGGACAAGGTCGGGGTAATTATAATAATTATAACAACCAAGCTTAACCTCGACAAAGTCAAGCACAAGGTCAATGTAGTTATAATAATTATAATGCTAATAGAGGTATCGTTCCGGTAAATAATAACTATCACAATCCGCCCATAAATAATCAACGCGAGATAGTTGCAGTCACACCACCCGTGACTACTACACCCACACAACCGGATCGTCTTGACACCTTCATACAATTGAGCCAACAACTTTTCCAAACCATGGCTCAATCTAACCAACACATTCTATAATCCGTTAATAATTTAAACCAACAGTTAGCCCAAGAGAAAGCCCAACCAAAAGGCGTGTTTCCAGGCCAAGCGATACCCAACCCTAGAACAGCAAACACAGCCTTTGAGGTAAACGGTAATACTAGTACGGAAACTACATCCGTAGGTCATCTAAATGCCATCACCACTCTCCGTTATGGAAGAGTGGTTGATAACAAAGTAACTATGCCTATAGTTACCCCATCAGTACTCCCTACACCGGATATCGAACTAGATACCGAAATAGAAACTGAAGAACCTACCACTGTAGAGGTACCAGTTAAACCACAACCTAAGAAACAGAAAGCTAAGGTTACACATCAAGTCGAGCCATACGCTAAATATAGAGCAAAACCACCGTTCCCTCATAAATTAGCCATGCTAACCAGGGATACTAACTTTGACGAGATTAGGAACGTTTTCAAAAATCTAACGATAAACCTTCCTTTTCTCGAAGCTATAAAAAAGCTACCTAACCGCGCTAAGTTTCTTAAGGAGTTGTGCACTACTAGGCGTAAGACCAACATACCTAAAGACGCTTTCTAACTGAAATCAGTTCCAACTTTATCCGAAAATAATGAAATTGTTAAGTACAAGGACCCCGGTCGCCCCATCAGCATAATGCACCTTAGGAGATTCTCACACGACGACCGCTTACTAGACACGGGGGCTAGTGTTAACTTACTCCCGTTTTATTTGTATAAACAAATAGGTCTAGAGGAGATGCAACCTACTAAAATGACATTGCAATTAGTTGATCGGTCTATTAAGTATCCTAAGGGTGTGGTTGAAAATGTGCTGGTTAAAGTCCAAAATTTTTACTACCCAGCCGACTTCGTTATCCTCGACACAGAAGTCACTAACGACTCTGTACCTATCATTTTAGGGCGTCCCTTCTTGGCTGGCACGCCAACGCAGCGGCTCATAAACTGCCGTGATGGTTCGATGTCCTTGTCCTTTGGCCATCTTTCTGTTGAGGTAAATGTTTTCAAAACGAGGACACAGTATCCCGATTCATCTACAAATGGCGAGGTTAGCATGATCGAGAGCTTAGCTCAAGATTACTTCAAAAACATGTTTCCGGAGAAACAGATTAACAAATTCCTTTCCTTCGAAATTCGACTTTAACAATGACTCCTTGGTAGTAGACTAAATCGAAGAAGAATTCCTGCAACTCTTTTGCACCGCTTCTTTACCACTTTGCGAGTCCCCCCTTGCCAACAACCATTCATCCCTTGATGCTATGACGGAAGATGAATTTTTCAATCTCTATCCCAGTGATCCTTTTGACCCACCTATTGAGGAATGTCTTGCATATATCAAGATTTCTGATGATATGGACTTGAGAGCTCTAGCTGAGAATCATTCACCTTCCATCACCAATATTCCCCACCCTCCACCTTTTCAAAGGAACCTCGAGTTTGCACTCGATCCTTTAGTTTCTCATGTGCTTCATGATTTTTTAAATCCACCTAGTAAACAAATACTTCCCAAGGATAAACCACTTGACACCTTCATTTTCAGACTTGAGACAGTCCCTAACTACACCATGAATGAGTTTTGTGCTAAACCCACATCCTCATTTTTTCCATGCTTTCCCTCTAAAACTTATCCCAATCCACCATATTTTCCACAACCATTCACTTTTCCACACTTATTCACTAGGACACCCTCTCGTTCAAAGATGAAACATAAGGTGCATGCTCGGTTATGTTATAGGTCTATCCGACTTCGCTTTCATTCCACTAGGGCTGGGTCAGAGGAAATCTTGGTGCTTGATTGTGTTTGGATATGTTTTCTGCGATATTTATTTATGGAACGATCCACAACTATTTCGGGTTGTTGATATATAATAAACTGCATATTCATACATATATTTAGATAAAGTTTCGAAAGTATCGACTATAAGCGACTCAATTTTTTGTGTTTGGTGCATTTCCTTTTATTTCCATATATTGGTGAATGCACCATTCAGGTAACCGGCCCTCCCTATGGAGTGTGTGGTTGTAAGTACGGATCCTAAGTCCACGGTTCACATAATTCACGTTTTCCACTCTTGCATGTTTTCTTGGTTTTGAGTCATGTTTTCTATGGTGTGAATTATGTCTTTTTCTGCTTATTGTTTTCCTTTATATTAAACCTAATTCATAAAAAGTAAGAAAGTTTAAAGCTATAAAAATAGTAATCTAGCAAGTCTCGAATCGACCTTAAAAGACCCAAGTTTTTCAGACAATACCAACTTTCTGGAGTATAGGCCAAACAAAAATTTCAAACTTAAAAAGAGTTTTCCAATTTTTTTTTGGGGTGGCATATTTTGGTATTCATTTCAAATCTTGTTGTCACCCTAAGCCTGTCATGTTTACTCCAGTAGAGTTTGTGTTAGTTAGTACGTAACAGTTTAATTGTGCTTCATATTATCATATCATCTTTACAATATTTACATTACAGTGCGCCAATTTTTGCCCACGTTTCTATGGTAAATTCTTTTCCTTATCTCTTTACACTTTGAGGACAAAGCGTTCGATTGTTTGGGGGTGGGATAGAAACATTTGCAAAAATTAGACACTTTTAGGATGTAAATTATGCACTTTTATTTATAAAATGTTAAAAATTATAAAAATTAGTTAGTTACATAATTTAATTATGCTATAGAATTGTTTCATGAACCCCCTTCTCCCAAATTGTTTGGGGGTGGTATAGAAACACGATGTAAATGTTAAGCACATATTAGGTTGTATATTACATATTATTTCTCTTAAAAAAAATAAAAATATAAAGTTTATGCTATACACTTAGGAATATTGATATTGTTTCTTTCTCTATGCTCTTAATAATCTAGAAGTCTCACGTAGCTTTTGCATTAGAATAGTTTTTAGAAACTTAGGTTAATATGTAGGTAATAATTTTTGCATCTATCTATAAATATATTATATGAGTATCTATGATTGTTTGGCAGTAAGTTTCTGAAATCTAGACTAGAGTACTTATTCTACAAATCCTGTGAGAATATAGCCTAAAGCCTTATATGAGTGAAACATTTGAGAAATGACACAAGGGAGAAGTATATTCCAAATAGAGAAATCACACGTCCACTTGCTTGACCACTATACCATGTCCTAAGAGAGAATTTAGGCCCTTTTTGGATCGATATAGCTAGAAATTCCGACCTAAGTATATTTTCCGCTAGTAAGCCCCACTAAGCCTTTTATTAGCCCTTTCATAAACCACAAATCATTTTACCCTGTTACAAAAAAAAAAAAAAAAAAAAAAAAAAAAATCAACCTACCCAATTTAGATAAGTCCGAGATTAGAATAAGGAAGAAAGAAGAAGAGAAAAACCTGTGTAAACTAAAGTTAGTTAATTGCTTCAGAAAATAAAGAAAAAGAAGTTTCCATCCAAAGAAAAGAAAAATAAAAATAGAAATAAAATAAAAACTAAAAAAAAAAAAATAGAATAAAAGGAGTCAAAAGCCAAAGAAAAAAAAAAAAAAAAATATGGCTAAGGATGGAAACAAAGTGTAGAAGCAAAAGTAAATAACAAGGTTTTCTCTAGTTACATAATATAAAGACTCTATTATCTCAGACTTGTCCCTTTTGAATATCCATTTCCTTCTTTCTTAAACCATCTCCTAATCCCCAACACACCTAATAAAGACCTCTAGCTCAATTAGGAATAGGTTAGTGGGATAGTAAGTGGCAGATGTGTTTGATCAACTTCGGCTTCCTTGTGTGTCATTGAGATTGTAAGGTAAAGTATGCCCACTGCACACTGGAGTAGCAAAACTTGAGTGGAAAAATCGGAGCGATTTTTGTCTTGACTTTTATGTGAGAACCTACTTAAGGACGATATTCCAAAGTTTCAGAAACGGACCTATTACTACATTTCATAGCATTACTCATTGTATATATGTTTATTCGTAGATGATTGATTATTATGCATATATTAGCTTAGGTTTCGACTTGATTACTCTATATGCATTGCTAGTGAGAGGTATAGTTAATTTAGAGCATGAATAAGGAAACAATAGTTTTATTTCTTAGTCGTTGTAGTGTAGATGAAGTTTGTGAGTACCTTCACTGGAAAGCTCTCACGAGGCTATAACTCGTCCACTAGGGAATTCCTAGTGGTTTAAGGCCTTGTTGCATATGGTCAATCGCACACAGCGAAACGAGAGTAGATAGAACTCCATTTTTGGTCACTTATTCTAATTTCTCATCTTTGCTTGAGGACAAGCAAAATGCTGTTTGGGGGTGGTTTGATAAGAGCCCAAAACTGTAGTTTTAACCCTGTAACAGTCATACTTTTAGACCAATTATGTGAGTAATAATTAAGAGTTAACACTGATTACGTGTTTTTATGCATTTCAGGCTTCAAAGTCCATTATGTGCAGAAATGTGCCACTTTAGCGAGATAAAGAAGCAAAGGTCGGTTACTAAGGAGTTCCGTGATTAAAGGCCAAGATTCAAGAAGACAAAGCCTTTCTAAAGCCCGGTCAAAGTTGAAAAGTCAAAGTCCACGCAGGCAGAAATAGTGCACAAAGTCAACAGAACTTCCGAAGACCTTATCTTTGGACTCAGACCTCGGAATTTAGCCTACCTTATGTCAAAACGACCGGCTCGAAAAGAGCTTTCCAATGGTCCAAGCCTTGAACCAATCAGAGGAGCAAAAGTGGACGAAAAGTCTGTTGAAGAGAACTGCAGCTGAAGAGGCCTTTTTGGACTGAAAGAATTGGGTTTTGGGCCTGATTCTCTGGCCCAAAACATGGCTCCAAGCCCATGCACGATTTTTGGATCTGAGAGTATAAAAACCAAAGCTTCACTCTTTGTTAATGGTAGATAGTTAGACCTAGATTATTTAGCCTCCATTAATTAGTTTTAGAACTTGGTTTAATTAGTTTCAATTCATTGTATTAGATTAAACCTTTGAATCTTGTTATTCATTTGATTAGATCAATAAAGTAGTATTTTTATCAATTTCGATTTTGTCATTTCCATTTCTAGATCTAATTTTAATTCCTGTCCTTATTTTATTTTAGTCATTAAATTAGATTTCATTATTGTTTAATTAAGTAAATTTCAATTCTTTATATCATGTTTAGTTTAGATTCAATGGGAAATGTTAGTTTGATGAATCAAGGCTAAAACCTCCATTAGAGGGGTTGATGAAGCCTTGATGAAAACTTAGTTGTTAGTGTATAATTGTTTGTAGATTCTATTCCACTCTAGAAGGTCGTGTTTCGCCATGAGAATGGGTGGACGACCTCACATGCTAGTTAGTATTTGGTAGAAATGTCACGAACACTAGGGATTAGAACTTGAAATTCTTGCCGTAAGAACGTAAGAATCGAGATACAACAATCTATGCTAGGTTATTAAGTTGGATTCGAGGTGGATTCAATTCCCCTCTAATCCTTTATCTAGATTCAAAAACAATCATATTTCCATAGCATTCGTAGTTTAAATTAAAATAATCAATTTCATATTGCATCGTAGTATAATTCCCCCTCGTAAAACTCTCATAGACTTAAGACCGATTAGTTAACTAGAAAACATCCCATGCTAGAGAACTAGGAGTGGAACGAATTTGTTACTCCACTCTATTTCGATAGAATTGAGAGTAGGAAACTTTGATAAATTAGCAACAAAAATAGTTTTAGTTTTACTTACGTTTTGAGTTCATCGTTCATTTCGTAGGTAAGCTATTCAATTTTATGTTTTATCACCTTGGAAGGCATTAGTTTCTCTAGTACATCTAAAATCTACTAAAAATATTGTATAATTTACATCTGGACTGTTAGTTCCTCTATACAGTGTGAAGCGTCCTTTTAGCAAAATTAACCAACAAATCAAATAAATTTACTTTGTGCAAAATTGTTATATGATAATCCACCCCGATAAGAAGGTTAGTATGTTTACCATCCTGCAAAGAATGTTTTAAGCAAGTAAAACTAGCTAGCATACATAATAATTCAAACTTACCTACATAGTCTAAAATCATTATAATATAACACACAAATATCCCTAGCCACGACCACAATAGTCACATTTACACACTGTTGTGACTGACACATATATCCATCTTCCTCGCATAACCAGTCTCCGCTCTCAGTAACAGGCAATCGGAATATCGACTCAGGCCCATAGAACACTGAGAAAGCTAGATTTATGCGTTTGCGTGCTATATATCATATCTCTCGCCACTCTTGAGGTCGAGGATTAAAACAGCGCCACTCTTTGGGCTAACATGGGCTATACTTATTCACCCCAATGATCAGCCAAGGAATTTTTCTAACACCTTAAACTTAACAAGGAATTTTATCCTGCATTTTCATTAATGCCAAACCCAAAATAAATATAAAATAACAAAACCAAGAGTCATGGAGGACAGTTGTGGAGGACTAGGGACAACACACACCATGCAAATTTATCTTACAAGGTATATAAAAGTTTACAAAAGAAAAGTCCACAATTTATAACATGCCATTAAGCAATCTACCAATAATTAAAATTCTCAATGAACCAAATAATCATATCACAACAAAATAAAATGAAGCCAATATATATACCGATACCATTTCAAGCCTTTTCAGGGTATACTTACAATACCCATTTATCAATAAACAATACAAGTTTCATTCATTTCAATTTTTATATCCTCTTCGGAACCCCTAAGTTCCCATGGTAACACCACCACCAAATAAATATTAAATTTGCACAAAATCCGAACATGATCATCATCACATATAAATATATTACTACATGACCACCGTTTAGTTTAAACAGTTAAAAAGAATACAACAATAATATTTAACCCCTACTTACATTAAGACGAGTAGTTCCTTATACTTTCCGAGACTCGTGGGATAGTTTCTCGTTTAAGTAGAGGCATATAGTTTCTTGACTCGTACGTAAGGCACAAATTTATACACAGATATGACAACCATCACACATATATCAGTGTACAAACTAAAAATATAATATATATACTTAACGGTTGCACCTTCAACTAAGGTTGCCTACGTATCCAATCTTTCAAGATTATAATCAAGTTACGTAGCAGCTCTTACTATTAATTAGGGTGTTTCTATAGGAATGGAAAGTGTGTATAGTTGCTCCTCCATCAAAGCATGAACTTTGCACGCTTCCTTATCGTCATGTGTTCCCAAAGGAATATACCCAATGTCGAGTTCAGTAACGGAATGAGACGATGGCCGAACTTCTCACTGTCTCTGCCAAACTTTAAATATCTCTTCCAACTAAATGATCCTATTTCACAATTTCTTCCATAATATCATAAACTTCTACAACTAAAGAAAGTAAATGTGTATATCACCCAAAAAAATCTTTCATAATGAAACTCACATCAAAAGTTATCCACAAACAAAGTTTAGTTCATAACAATAAGCCATTAAAATTACAAAATAAGTGTAGAAATAAATTTTCAACCTCAGCACAATGGCGATTGTTCTTGATAAAACTTAGATGTTAAAGAATTTTGCTCTGCCTAAACGCCTTAACTGGTTGAGATTTTCACTTTGTTCAATTGACCGCAAGAGTGTTCACTTTCTCCCAATAAGTGAACACTTCATCATAACAGAAAACCAACATCACTAATAGTACCTCAACAACATATATTCCATCAAAATCTAACCATCCATCAATCTGAAAAAACAAGCTTAAACTAACAAAAAAACAAAAGAAACCCATACGAATAGCAGCTCATTATTGCCTCAACCCTGAAACTTTTACGTGGAGCACGAACTCCAGTAGCAACAGCAACATTAAAAGCATCATCCATTGAAGAACACTAAGAAGTCTCTGAAGCAGCTGTATGATGACTTCCTTTAGAAAACCCTTTCCAACCTGAACTCAAATCTTTTTAAGAGCTTCTCCATAGTTTCCACTTCTTATTCTTATTACCACTAACCTTCTCCTACAAAAAACACAATACCCAAACCTTCAAACTTAGTAAACAATAAAAAACAAGAAGAAATCAACCAAAAATTGAGTTTTTTTTAGCTTACTTGGTCATATTGTTCCGGTTTTTTCATGCCAACTGCTGATTTTAGCCATTTCCCTAAAGCACCCATTGTTAAAATTGGATCTTTGAGCTGATTCGAGCTTCAAAACCCCAAAATACTCTCTTTCTTGGCCTACAAATAGTTTGAGAGAGAGAGAGTGTGTGTGCTGGAGAGATTGAGAGAGCATGGGCTCTTTGAGAACTGTTTGTGCCCTAAGATTTTTGGGTTTCGATTTTTTGTTTTTTCTGGGGGCGCCAGACTCAAATTTTTTTCACTTCCAATTCACGAAACTTTTCTGGTGTCGGTTTTTTCCCAGTATACCGAAAGAAGAAGAATGATAAAAATCTCGTGTCAGTTTTCATTTAGTGGGAAAACCATACTCAACATTTAGGTCTCAATTAATTTATAACTGACACATAAAGTTGCTATGCTAGTGTCAATTTAAGAATAAAAGGACACATAAACTGATTTTATTGTGTCACTTTTTAGTAAAGTGACACAACATACCTCCTCCACTTCTAAAGCGGCACGTTAGGCCATATTGTGTCACTTTATCTAAAAAGCGACACAAAGCCTCAAATAAAAAGCAAAACTAAAAGTCCTTTTTTTTGTAGTGCATTTGGTAGTGTACCGTCAGGGATGGACAAAATAATTTCATTGTACTGGACCGTCATTAGTTACTTTTGATTTGCCTATAGTTTTATAATTATATTGTCTAAGACCCCTTATAATCCCTTTCCGACATTAATAACATTTCAAAGTAGTTACATATATCATGATCTACCATACATATTGTAGGGGATTTTTCGAGTATCCCCTGATCTTCCTCCGTGCCTTGTGATCTACAAGTTTTTACTAACTAGAGAAGGGATGAGATGATTGTGAGTTTAGGGTTGAACCGTCTGACGGCTGCCTACGTATCTCCTTGGTTATTTAGGAGAATCAAACCCTATTTTACGTAGTTCCTAAGGGTGAATCCCAATGGTTTATATAGGAAGAGCTTTGACAGTCTTAGGTTTAGAGGCGAACCTCACCGATTGTGAGTTCCCTTCCATCTTTGGACTCTGCCTTCCTATTAGGAATCTTCTTCTTATGGAAGTCTGAATCTAGACCATATCTTGTTAGAGCCAGGTTTCCTTGTTGATTATAATATCCCATCGTATATGGGAAGATTATATCTAAAAGGTAACTCTTAAGATATGTCTTTACGATTCCTTCTTTATCATCAGAGATCGCCCTCTTCAATTTCCTTCTATTTAGGAATTGTCCATACCAGTTCCTAATGACTTGGAGAACTGTTATGTTTAGAGGTGGTCAGTCACGTGCCTGGCACATGTGCACTAAATACTCGTGCTAAGCACGAGATCACTTATTCACAAAATTGATCCAATGGTCCTCGTCTCATTCTGGACATCTATAGTCTTAGGTTATTTCCCATACACGTGTCATCTATCCAATGATGGGAAATCCCCCTTACAGATGTCCCCTCTTGTGCCATCTAGCACGTGGGTGCTTGAAGCGACACTGCTTTTGGAGCAAGAATCTTTTTCCTAAAGAGTTGTTGGAACTGCTTACGTACTCAACTAATTAAGGCTTGAAAAGATGGTTCAAATAGACACGCCGTTTCCCGAAAAAGATAATGATGGTAGTTCCATCCCGAAAAAACGCAATGCTTAGGCTAATCGTAACCGTCCATCTTATCTGTATATAAAGGATCTGGTGAGAGAGCCCTTATTATCTTTTCGGCTATTTTTTCCCTGTATACTGAAACCTTTGATCTCCCATTAGGGTTTAAGCAAAGCTCCAAACTTTCTTTCTTTTCCGATCATGAATCCCAACTAGTCACTTATAAACTTCGGGGATCTCTCGTCCCTAGAACTGATCCGAGATAAATTTCACATCCCTGATGATATTAGTTTGGAGTGAGGGAGGTTGTTTGATGAGTTGGCCTACAAGGAAGTGGCACTCATCACCATTGGTCAACTTAGGGCCGGACATACTGTTCCCCTCCACCCACTGCGAAGGGAGTGTCTAATCCACTTCAATCTTGCTCTTGGTAAGGCAACACCTCTGTTCTACATAACTATCATGTACTCTGCCCTACTTGCCAAGAGGCATGGATTTGTTCTGAATCGCTGGGTGTTTGGGTACTTTTATGAGGTCCAACGAATTTGAGACCAATCTTACTATTACCTCAAAACTAGAGACAAGAACTCTCTGATTGTCTTTTTTTAGGGGAAGTAGAGTGACGAAGGCAGCGCCCCGTTTTTTTTTTTTTTTTTTAAATTGTGACATGTTTTCTTCACTGGAAACCTCACGAAATCACTTCATAGACCCCCGAACAGCAAACAAAAATCATCTCATCTTAGAGAAAAATTTCACTTTCTGCTGTGAAGGGCGCAACCCGCGCTCCTAATATGCCTGCATAGGGCGCGTGGCGCGTTCAAGCTCCAAGCGCATCAGCGTTACCCGCTCCATTTTTGTCTGTCCAAGGCGCGTGGCGCGCTCAAGCTGATATCAACTTCCAGGCGTATCAGCGCGACCCGCGCTCCACTTTTGCATGTATAGGACGCGTGGCGCGCTCAAGCTTATATCGACTTCCAGGCGCTTCGGCGTAACCTGCGCTCCAGCGTAAAAATTCAGATCCGGATTTCTACCAATCCAAATCTTGAACTTTTTGATCTTTGATCTTTACATATGATTACATCATGGATAAAAACAATAACACCATACATACCATGATTTAAATTACATCCACCAATAATCAAAAACTGTAAAACCAATCAATTTTCATAAAAACAAAAAATCGATCCATTTCTTTTCAGAAATCATTCTGATCATAACAGTTGGTCTAGATGCATGCAAAACCATGTTAGAACAGTTCTACATCTACCAACAAATCAACCTTGCTCCGATACCAATTGTAGGAACCGTTATTTCAGAATGAATATTTCTACAAACCGCGAAAACCCACGCGCAGCGGAATTAATGGGGTTCACGGTTTTGGATAGAAAACATACCTTTTAGAATCAGCTAAAATGTAATCTCTGAGAATCAAAGCTTTATCAATTCCAAAATCAACCCATTGATCTTCTGTTATATTCCTTTAGAATAGATTGGACGTTGTGTGGGCAACGATCTACCAATCCCCTTCTTTCTCACAAAGCTAGATCCAATTTTGGATCTATCTTTCCTTGCCTCTTTTTCTAATCCAAATGAATAGTAAATAGGTTACAAACGGCCAGAGAGAAGAAGGATTCTATATATAGGCTACAACAGGGACCATGAGGAAAAATTAAGGTTGGGCCTCCTGACGGGCTTGGGCTTCCCATGTTCGCCCAGAACACACAGCCCAAGTCTGTCAACAAATGGCTTATTCCACTAAAGGCCATTGTTGCACTACCACCCTAATCCTAAATTACGTGTCAGCGTTTATGGGCTCTATATTATATGCTCGTTGATCTCCCCGTGTTTAAGATATCGAATGTTCGTTGATTAAGTCAAGTTACTGACAACTACATTAATCAACTTCTTATGTCCTTGAGTAGTACCACTCAACCTCATTGTCATGTCGGAATAAATCCACCTTCAGGGTTTACATGACAATCTTTTTAAGCTCCTCAAGGGGACATCATCAACCCGACTTCTTGCGGGACATGGATTCCTTCTATAATCAATATCACACCTTACATACAATATCATTACCCAATCCATCGAGTTTGTTGATTCACAAATGAATCTCACTCATTGATGATTTAAAGCAATGTACAATGCATGTAAGTGCCCGTTATTATATCCGGATTAGGAGGACAAGCATCCATAATAACAGAGGCGTTTGTTCTCTTATATAGTCAGTATAAAGAGAAATAACCTCACTTGGTCCTGTTCAATATACACAAAGTGTACTAGTATAATCTTATAGTCAAAATAGACTAATACCAGATTATATTACAACCGTACCAATAGTTTGTCTAAATCCATCTAGGTTGTGAATGATTACTTATACTTTATAAGGTACTGATGATATGATCTTCTGTATGTTCACACCATATCATCTACAACATAAAATATTAGACACATGCATATAACTAATAACATATATAATATGGATAACATTTCCCCATATGATTCTCATTCAAAATATAAAGAATTAGAGTTAATACAAAAGTAATGCTTTTAGTATATAACCCTATCAATATTGCGAGTCTATCCAAAGTTTAATGAGAGTAATGGTGGGATTATACTACGATGGCAATTCAATTACTAAAATACTAACTATAATGATTCAAAAACGAAATGCTACGAAATACTAAGGTTTGAATCTAGATAAAGAATTAGGGGGGATTGAATCTACCTTGAATCCAACTTAATTAACTAGCATTAACTTAATTAACTACCTTGTAATCCAATTCTTACGTTCTTACGATAAGAATTGGTTGTTCTAATCCATAATCATTCATGACAATCTTTACCAACTAATGACTAGCATGTGAGCAAGTTCTACCCATTCTCATGGCGAATCAACTCCCTTCTAGAGTGGAATAGACTCTTACAACGATTGTACACTACACAATCAAGTTTTCATCAAGGCTTCATCAAACCCCTCTAATGGAGGTTTAGCCATGATTCATCAAACTATCATTTCCATATGAAATTGAATAAGACATAATATAAAGATTATAACTTTACTATAGCAATCTCCTCAAGAATTCAATTCGAAATTAAACAACTAAGAAATGAATGACAAACAAGAATCGAAATTAGATTTAAGCAATTTTAAATAACAAAATCGATATTATGAAGAACTAACTATTTTTATTAATCTAATAAAAGAACAATGATTCAATAATCTAAATTAAAACAAGGTATGAAAACTAATTAATTAACTAATTAAAATTCTCAAAACAAGATCTAGAAGCTATCTCTAATGGCTACTTGCTATCTAACCTAAATATCCTTAAGAGCTAAGTCTTGTGTGTGGAAATGGAGGAAACCAAATCCACATTTTCGTGCATGGGCTAAGGAGCCATGTTTTGGTCCAAAAAATCGAGCCCAAAGCCCAATTTCTTCACTCCACATAGCCTTTTTCAGCTGGCTTTGATTTCAACATACTTTTCGTCCACTTCTGCTCCTCTTATTGGGTCAATGTTTAGACCATTGGAAATCTCTTTCCTATCCGGTCGTTTTGACATAAGGTATGCCCAATTCTGATGCCTGAGTCCAAAGATATGGTCTTCGGAAGTTCTGCTGACTTTTGTGTGTTGTTTCTGCGCCCGTGTTGACTTTGACTTTTCAGTTTTTTTCCGGGCTTTACAAAGGCTTTTTCTCCTTAAATCTTGGCCTTTAATCACAGAACTCCTTAGCAACCAACCATTGCTCATTTATCTCGCCAAAGTGGCACATTTCTACACATAATTGACTTCAATGCCTGAAATACATAAAAACACGTAATCATCATTAACTCTTATTTATTACTCGCATAATTGGTCTAAAAGTATTATTGTTAAGGGGTTAAAACTACAGTTTTGGGCTCTTATCAAACCACCCCCATACAACATTTTGCTTGTCCTCAAGCAAATATGAGAAATTAGCATAAGTGTCTAAAAATAGAGTTCTAACTAATCTCGTTTTGCCGAGTGCGATTGCATTGACCATACGCAACAAGACCTTAAACCACTAGGAATTCCCTAGTGGACGAGTTATAGCCTCATGAGAGTTTTCCAGTGAAGGTACTCACAAACTTCATCTATACTACAATGACTATGAAATAAAACTATTGTTTCCTTATTTATACTCCCAATTATCTATATATCTCACTAGCAATGAATAAAGACTAATCAAGTCAAAACCTAAGCTAATATATGAATAATAATCAATCGTCTACGAATAAACATATATACAATGAGTAATACTATGAAATGCACTGGCATGTCCGTTTATGAAAACTCGGAATAGCGTCTTTAAGTAGGTCCACACATAAATGTCAAGACAAAAACCACTCTAATTTTTCCGCTCATGTTTCGCTACTCCAGTGTGCAGTGGGTACACTTTACCTTACAATCTCAATGACACACAAAGAAGTCGGAGTCGATCAAACACATCTGCCACTTACTATCACACTAACCTATTCCTAATTGAGCTAGAGGTCTTTATTAGGTGTTACGGGGATTAGGAGATGGTTTAAGAAGGAAGGAAATAGATATTCAAAAAGGACAAGTAAGTCTGAGATAATAGAGTCTTCATATTATGTAACTAGAGAAAACCTTATTCTTTTACTTTTGCTTCTACACTTTGTTTCCATCCTTAGCCATATTTTTCTTTTTCTTTGGCTTTTGACTCCTTTGATTCTATTTTTGGAGTTCTAACTCTTTGTTTTCTTTTATTTATTTAATTTTTATTTGGATGGAAACTTTCTTTTCTTATTTAAAGCGACTAACAAATTCTTAATTTCAGAGGTCTTTCTCTTTTCTATTCTTCATCTCTATTCTCAAACTCATTCAAAGAATGGGTAAGTTGATTTTTCTTTTTGTTTGTTTTGTAACAGGTAAAGGATTTGCGGTTTATGAAAGGCTAAAGAAAGGCTCAGAGGGGCGACTAGCGGAAAATAATTCATAGGTTTGAATTTCTGGCTATATCGATCCAAAGAGAGCCTAAATTCTCGCTTAGGATATGGTATAGTGATCAAGCAAGTGGACATATGATTTCTCTCTCCGGATTTTACTTCTCTCTTGTGTCATTTCTCAAATGTTTCACTCATATAAGGCTTTAGGCTATATTCTCACAGGATTTGTAGAATAAGTACTCTAGCCTAGATTTCAGAAACTTACTGCCAGCAATCATAGATACTCATGTAACATATTTATAAATAGATGCAAGGATTATTACCTGCATATTAACCTAAGTTTCTAAAAACTATTCTAATGCAAAAGCTACGTGAGATTTCTAGATTATCATGGGCCTAGAGAAGGAAAACAATACAAATATTCCTAAGTGTACAGCATAAACTTTTTATTAATATTTTTAAAATTTTTGAATTTTTAACTAGAAAAAAAGTGCATATTATACATACCTATATCCTAACAAATGCCTTAATTACACGTGTTTCTATGCCCCCCAAACAAGAAGCATGCTTTGTCCTCAAAGTATTTAAATAAATAGGGTAGAGAAATACCATGGAAACGCATGAAATTCTAGAACATCTACAAAACAAGGTTAAACATAATAATATAGAAAATAAAAACTGACGCAACTCTATATGAGTTCCACCCGTTATGGTGTTAACAAGAATCAAATTACGTGGGACATAATCAGACACTAACTGAAATCAAAACTAACCTTAACTCTCATTTAAACGTCATCCTCCTCATCTTCAATAAAGAAATGAGGTTCCTTTGCATCCTGCCATGCCATGGTAATTTGCCAGGCTTCACACCACTTATCGTCTACTATAGCTGCTGCCTGATGAGGTTGTATCCTCCACCCTTGCCAAGTCATTACACGGAATGATCGAATAATACAATTGGTGGGTCTCACAATGTCGACCCCAACCCAATCCGTGAAACGGGCACAAAAAACAAGGAAGAAACATAGCATAATACGGCAAATTAAAACAGGCATAAGAAGGTACTTATGCCTCTTGCTATGGGCTCGGGCTAAACTAGATATTAGGGTCTGGGGAATATCATAGAGTGTACGTCCCCCAGCTAAAGCAAGGAAAATATCACAAGTTTCGTCATTCACAGAAGAATAACGCCATTCCCCTCTAATGTTTAGCATGATCCAAAACATAGCAGTGCCTACGTTCATCGACAGGCTACCTAGGGCTACGTTATAATCCCCTTGGTCTTCTATCGTAAAGATTCCTACCCAGTAATGCTCATGCAAATCCTCATAGTTATACATGTACATATTATCTACCAAATAGGCCCATGAATCTTGTATTTCAGCGGCATAGCAAGTCCAAGCACAAAGGCTAGCAAGAACCTGGAAATTTCCATTGGTTCATCCCCGATGGTGATGGGAACACTTGTTCTCCATCTGGTCTATCAAAGAACTTACAATTATCATAAAAATAAGATGTAAGTGCGGGAGAATATAGTTCATCAAGACTTACAAAAAGTGGCTCCCAGCCAACTAGAATAATCACTTCGCGAAACCACGCACCATAAGTGTCACTTTGGAACAAGTCTTCAAAAGACTGTTCTGGTATGATACAAGGGGATGTCATCACCAATCTACTCACTGGAATAGCTGCAAATGATCCTGGAACAACCAACAAAAAATTGAAGTTTTTTCTGCCGACAGAGGTCAGGGCACGGGGTGCGCTCAACCTATGCCTGGGTAGGGCGCGGGATGCGCCTTGGTGAATTTTGAGTTCCAGGCGCTTAAGCGTGGGGCGCGCTCACTTGGAGTCTTTGTAGGGTGCGAGTCGCGCTCAGGATGAAAACTGGAGTTTCAATGTTTTGGGCGCAGGTCGCGCTCAAGTTTGGGCTTGGTAGGGCGGGTCGGCTCAAGAAGAAATTTGATCGGCAGCGTGCCCAGGGCATGGTGTGGTGCTCCATGGGGGCAGTTAAGCCCGAGGTCTTTGAAATGCGGAAGTGAGAAGGAAAAAGAAGGAAAAGTTGGGAGTGAAAGGTGAGAGATGAATGTGAGGTGTAGTGTGGGTTGTGAGTGTAGAATGAAGGAAGTTTATATAGATTTTAGGTTCCCAAAACGAATCGGGAAGTTGCTAGAAAGCTTTAAGGCAATTGCCGGAAACAAAAAATTTCCAAAACCGAAAACAGAAACAACCCATATTCTTGATTTTAAAACAACCCTAATATCTTTTAGATTGACTTTAGAATAGTAACTTCTAAACTCTTTTAGCATTCATCCTATCACAACATCTAATCATAGGTATGCCCATATTGGCAATATTCTCAACCATCACTCCAAAACAACTTCTAAAATGGTGGAGCATATAACAAATCATGCTAGAGTAAATAATACCACCCCCAAACAATTCGGGAAGGTGGGATTAACAATAAAAACAATGCACAATTCGAAAAGAACCATATTATATTAAAAATTGAACTTCAAATACAATTAACTACTGAATTCAAAACTTCATATCCAAACTAATAAAACTATAAAAACAACTAAATAACATCGAAACAACAACTTTTTCGAAACCCTAGCCACGTGATGAAGATGGACCCTAAGATGGAGATTGGACCTGGATGAAGAAGGGGCCTGAGATGAAGAAGGGCCTAAGCCATCCGTCCTTTGGCGACGACGCTCATGCTTCTCAGACTCATCTGAAATAGAACCCTCTAAGGGTGGCATGTGTCATAGAATCTCTACTCGGAACAGGTGTTGTGCTTCCATCTCTGTCTTCATATCTATATAATGCGCAACCTGACGCTAGAGGACTGTCTCCATGTTATAATGGAGATCCGCCTGGCTCTTGTCGAGCATTTCAAAATTCGTCTGAAGGGTATTTTGTTTCATTCGAATTTTAATCTGTCTATCTCGTATATCTTCACAAATAGCATAAATGCAACGCACGCTAGTATGTTACACTGACATGCGTTCTGAATCAGATGTACACCTCTCCAAGGCATCTTCATCCAAACATGTCATGTCCTCCATTTCGTCATCTGAATCAACCATCCTATCCTCCAGCAACATCCAAGTCTTTTGGATACACTCCGTATAAATAATTTCATTTGAATGCAATTTCAACATAGTCCGCTCATCAGTTCTTGGTCCCCCAAGACAACATTATCTTCGTAATTAAAGCAGGAAATGGTGCAATACTCTTCCCAACTCCTCTAATCATATTAATAAAAAACTCGAGGATACAGAATTCATACCTCTTCTCTTGCAATATCTAGATAATGTGCAGACATGTCAGACCGATGTCGCTCACTTTCTCCTTCCCAATGATGTTCTTACCAATCCAATCGAAGCTCTGACCCGGTTGGTTGGTTCAGCAGAGATGATTTGTTTGAAAGCACAATGAGAATTCGGATTGTATTGACCCTCCATGAGAGTGTCGTTCATCAATGCAGGAACTCCTGCATACTGGGATTCCTACACTGCGGCTTCGAGGTGGCGTTCAGGTGTAATGCCTAGAATCTCAGCAAACTTCTCTCTTGATAATTCTCTCCTAGTCCCAGCCACCTTCATGAAAATTTTCTGACCATCCAACTCTCTCTTCCTATAGAATTGTTCGACCAAATCGGAGTGGTAGAAATTATCTGTCGAGTACCACAACCTATTCCAATTCCTCCTAATCATCTCGTCACGAAAAAATGGCGCGAAGCGGTCGGCCGTAAAAGCTTATTCCAGCAAAATTCTTTGTCTTAGAGCCATTGAAGTTTTGGGTGGATTTGTGGGTTTGAATAAGGTGTAGGAAACAATGTGAAACAACCTTACTTTTAAAAAAAAAACGATGGTGGTGGTGCGATGGTGGCGCGGCAGTTCAATTTTTTTTTTTTTTTGGATTTTTCTAATTTTCTGTGGTTGAAATTGTTAGAGGTGGTGGTGGGAGTGTTTTGGGCTGGGTTTACAATTTGGGCGTGGTTGTATTTATTTTTTTTTTTTTTTTTTTTTTTTTTTTTTCTATTCTTGTTTAGGTTTTGGAATTTGGTAATGGCGGAATTGGAAAGAAATCACGATTCTGTTTTGTTTGGAGGAAGGAGACGCACGTGCGTGCTTTGGGCCCAAGCCCAAATCGATTTTCGAAATTCATCAATTTTTTGCGCAACTTCAACCTAAAATTCCAGATTCGTTACCGATCCGATTATTGCGAATGAGATATGAAAACGATCAGGAGAGAATTTCCAATACAATGATCCATAAAACACTCTATTCTAACCGTGGGTGACAAATGAGAAGATGGAAAATTCCTCACCCCCAACCAAATTTTGGCCTAAGCAACACAAATGGAAAGTTGAACAATTTTGGATCGAAAAACGAATACCCCACCCCCAACCAAATTTTGGCAATGAAGTTTGAAAATTTGTGTTAAAAGTGGGTCTTTTAAAGTCAGATTCCCGAGACTTCCTAAATTACTATTTTTATGATTTTAACAATTTTTATTTTTTTATGAACAAAATTTAATATAAGAAAAATGAAAAACAATAAATACATAATTCACACCATATAAGGACATGACTCAAAAACCGAGAAAACATGCAAGAGTGGAAAACGTGAATTATGTTAATCGTCGATTTAGGATCCTATACTTACAGCCACACACTCCATAGGGAGGGCCCGGTTACCTGAATGGTGCACTTACCAATATATGCAACTGTAAGAAAGTACACCAAACAACAAAATGAGCCTTTTATAGTCCGATACTCGAGACTTTAACAAATAACTAGATATATATATATATCCCCAAACAGAATCAAACACCAAGATTTTCTACGATGCAACTTATTGAAATGAATGCAAAGTCTGATAGATCTAGAACGTACCCGAGCATGCACCTTCTTCTTCATCTTTAAACGAGAGGGTGTCCAAGTGAATGATCGTGAGAAAATGGATGTTTGTGAAAGATATGTTGGATATGTATATGTTTTAGAAGGAACCAATGGAAAAAATGAGAATGTGGGTACTGTCTCAATTCTGAAAATAAAGGTGTCAAGTTCCTTTCCCTTGGGAATTATTTCTGTATTAAGAGGATTTAGAAAATCATTAAGCACGGAAAAAACAAGAGGGTCAAGCGCAAACTCCAGGTTCCGTTGAAAAAGTGGCAGGTGGGGAAAATTGGTGATTGAAGATGAATGAGTGTCAGCTAGAGCTCTCAGGTCTAGATCCTTAAAAGCCTTGAGATATGCCAGACATTCCTCAATAGGTGGGTCAAAAGAATCACTAGGATAGAGGGTGAAAAATTCATCTTCTGTCATAGCGTCAAGGGATAAATGGATGTTGGCAGGGTGGGACTCGCGAGGTGGCAGGGAAGAGTTGCAAAAGAGTTGAAGGAAATCTTCCTCAATTTCATCTACGTCCAAGGAGTTTTTGTCGAAGTTGGAACTTCCAAACGAAAGGAATTTGTGCATCTGGTAATCCGGAAACGTGGTTTTGAAATAATCATGAGCTAAGCTCTCGATCATGCTAACCTCTCCATCGATATTCGTATCAGGAAACTGTTTGGTCGTTTTAAAAACATTGACCTCAACGGAAAGATGGCCAAAGGATAAGGACATCGAACCATCGCGGCAGTTTATAAGCGCGTTGGCAGTTGCCAAGAAAGGGCGCCCTAAAATGATCGGAATAGAGTCGTTAGCAACTTTTGTATCGAGGATAACAAAATTCGTAAGATAGTAGAAATCCTGAACCTTAACCAGCACGTTTTCCACTACACCCTTAGGATACTTGATAGATTTATTAACTAATTGCAACGTCATTGTTGTAGGTTGCATTTCCTATAGACCTATTTGTTTATATAAATAATAAGGGAGTAAGTTAACACTCGCCCCCAGGTCTAATAAAGCAGTGGTCGTGTGAGTATAACCTAAAGTGCATTGTACAGTAGGACGACCAGGGTCCTTGTACTTAACGATTTCATTGTGTTCCGTTGAGGTTGGAAACTGTTCAGTTAAAAAGACATCTTTAAAGAATCTTTGTCTTACGCCTAGTAGTGCACAACTCTTTAAGAAACTTAGCATGGTGAGGTAAGTTTTTAATTGCTTCAAGAAAAGGTAAGTTTATCATTAGATTTTTAAAAACTTCCCTAATCTCGTCTAAAATTTGTATCCTTGTTTAACATAGCTAATTTATGAGGAAACAGTGGTTTCTCACTATATTTAGCATATGGATCAGCAGGATGGTTAACCTTGCTTTTCTGTTTCTTATGTTGTGGTTTAACTGGTACCTCTATAAGGGTAGGATCTTCAGTTTCTATTTCAGTATCTAGTGTAATATCAGGTGTAGGGATTACTGGTGGGGTAACTATAAACATAGTTACTTTGTTATCAACCACTCTGCCTGAACGGAGAGTGGTGATGGAATTTATCTCACCTACGTTTGCATTTTCGTTACTAGTATTACCGTTTACCTCAAAGGCTGTGTTTGGTGTTTTAGGATTAGGTATCCCTTGTCCTGGAAACAAACCTTTGGGTTGTACTTTCTCTTGTGCTAACTACTGTAAGGAAAGTTGGATGGCTTGTAAAATTTATTGTTGGGTTTGCATAAAGGCGTCAAAATGATCCAGTTGTGGAGGAGTGTTAGCTATAGGTTGTGTGATAGGAACTATGTCACGTTGATTATTAATGGGTGGATTTTGATAGTTATTATTTACCGAAACGATACCTCTATTAGTATTATAATTATTATTGTTATAATTATTATAATTACCCTGACCTTGTCATTGTCGTGGTTAAACTTGGTTGTTATAATTATAATTACCCTGACCTTGTCCTTGCCTTGGTCGAGCTTGGTTGTAATTGTTTGTTGGCCTAACATTTGGGTTAAATAACCTTGGAGGTTGTTGATTATTTCGCCAACCGAAGTTGGCGTTTTGTCGCCAAGCTGCGTTAGGTTCGCTATTAATAGAACAGACATTATCTTGTTGGTCATAGGCGAGAGGACAATAGGAGTCTGGATGTTCAGGACTCAAACAAAAATTACATGTATTAGAGTTGACATTCATGATGGGGATAGGAGTTTGTTGAAAATAAAAGGTCTCTACCTTTTTAGTGAGAGATTCGATTAAATTTTTAAGTTCAGGATCGTGTTTCATCTCAAACATACCGGCAGCTTTAACTGTTGTAGAAGAACTAGCGGAACGGGAGATATCATCACGACCCCTTCAGTTATTATTTTGCTTAGTTTGATCTTCTAAAAATTTATAAGCCTCTGAGGCTCCCTTACTTAGGAAACTACCCCCATTCATTATGTCAAGGACTTCTTTATGGTGGTGTAGAAGTCCCTTGAAAAAGGCACGAACTAACGTGTCTTTCGCAAGGTTATGGTGTGGACACTCTATAAGAAGATCGGTGAAACGATTCCAAGCCTCTAAAAATGATTCATGAGGATTCTGTCGAAAGAAATGAATCTTGGAAAGCATTTCATCGGTCTTCAGTGGTAGGTAAAAATGTTCCATAAATAGTTGAACAAGTTTAGCCCACGAGTCTACAAAATTAGGTGCTTGGACAGTTAACCAAGACGCCGCCTTATCGACTAAGGTGAAAGGAAACATCCTCAGTTTAACTTGTTCCGCACCAACCGTAGGATGCTGGAATGTAGTAAGGACTTAGTCAATCCTATGCATGTGCTGATAAGGTTTTTCATGGTCTAACCCATGAAAAATTGGTAACAAATTAAATATATTTGGGGGGATTCGGAAATCCCCTACTGGGTCTGATAGAATAATGCAAGATTTAGGGCTATCGTTCAAGGCTTTGTAAAAGTCAGAGAGAGGAAACTCTCCTTCTTCAGCCATTATTTCAAGTGTGGTGTGTGGTATGCTAACTAGAGGTGTAATGAGTGATATATGTAGCGACCCAATTTATGATGGTCGACGGTCCGGCGGGTGATGGATCTAGAAAGAGGACATGCAGTGAGCATTCTATTAGGGCCGCAGACATAGGAGTCAAGTATGAAGGCTGAGAACCGAGGATTGACAGTGTAGAGCCACGACGTGAAGAGATAGCTGACCTGGAATTGTACCATCAGGACTCGTGCCCAGCAGGAGCACGGGAAAAACCCTAGGGTCATACGGGAACCCTCCACGCGGCAATCAATGGACCGAGAGATGGAGGGACAGGTGGATGGCCTAAGAGAGAGATGAGGGATTATAAATAGAACAGGAGAGGAGGAGAAGAGGGGAGGTCACAACATTTGGCGCCGTCTGTGGGGAAAGAGAGTGGAAAATAGTGAGATGGCAACAAAAAGAAGAGTGGGTCGACCAAAAAAGACGACGGTCGCCGAGATGGATGTGGAATCAGTAAGGAGTGAAGGGGAGGAGCAAGGTAGGGAAGAGACAGTAATGTCAGAAGCGGAGGAAACAAGGTTGTTGCATGAGGAGATAGTGAGGTTGAGAGAAGAAAATGAGGGGTTAAGGAGAGAGAAAGAGACAATAGAGGAGTCGGAAAGGGAAGTGTCGAGAGCAGAGAAAGAGGAGGAAGGGGGAACAGATGCAGAAGAACAGACGGTGGTGGGGCTCACCAAGGAGCAAGTCAGAGAAATGATCGCCAGCGATCTGAAGGCTAGTCTGGAACAAACCAAGGGCATGGGAGGTGCGGCGAGTCAGGTGGTGGCAGGGTTGAACCACAACCCACTAGCAACTCGATCTGGAAGTCGGAGGTGCCGAAAAGGTTCAACCTGCTAAGGTTTGAGAGGTACGATGGGACTAGGGACCCCGCTGACCACATTCATCATTTCCGGCAGTAGCTGTCGTTGTGGCAGGAGCTGCGGTATGACGGGCTGAGATGTATGATGTTCCTGGCAAGCTTAAAAGGGATAGCATCTGACTGGTATTATAGATTACCTTCTAAGAGTATTAATAACATTCAGGAGTTGGAGCAGGCGTTCATTGATCATTTTATACACCAGAAGAAGCGTGTTGTGGACATCGCGACCTTTTTCAACGTAAGGCAGAGGTCCGCTGAATCGGTAAGGGATTTCTTGTGTAGATTCAAAGCGGAGACCTTGAAAGTGGAGAATCTGGACAAAAGGACGGCGGTGATAGCTTTCGAGAGAGGATTGCGCCCGGGAACAAGGGTACATGAGTCGGTAGCCAAGAATGAGATTGCAACATTATAGGATCTGTACCCGAGGGTGGAGAAGTACATCAGGTACGAAGACACCATGCAGAAGGAGGTGAGAAGGCCAGGGAAGGTGGTGTTATCGCTGGAAAAGGGCGAGGGGCGTCGGCGATATGAGTCCTTGGACAAAGGGGGCAGCGGATACCGAGGATATTCGTCGCGGAACGAGAAGAGTAGAGAAGAGGCTAGGAGGGAGAGTCGAGACAAAAAGCCCTATCGCGAGGTAGAGCAAGTGCCACTGAACAAGTCGTTGAGCGAGATACTACCGTTGATTCAGAATTTGCAGGGGTATGAGGGTCCACGAACCAAACCAGTGGAGGTACAAGGCAAACCCTATTGTGCCTATCATCAAATACACAACCATGAGACGGACGGCTACTATACATTAAGATGGTTGATTCAGAGGATGATAGGAAAGGGGTTGTTGAAGGAATTTATAACAGAAGAAGAGAAGGTAGAGCAAGCAATGACCCAGGGGAGGATATTGGGGACGATCAACGTGATCTTCAGTGGAGAGATATTGAGCCACAATGAACACCGAGACAGAATACGGCGGGCGGCAAGCATACAATAGGTACATGAATCAGCAGGACATTCGCGGGCGACCTCCTGGTCCACGAATGGAAGGGGAAGAATAATGTTCACCGACACGGACCTTCAAGCCATCGATTCCCCGCATGAGGATGCGCTGGTGATCACAGTGGCGATGGGAAATTACATGGTAAAGAGGGTGTTAGTGGACTACGGCAGTGCAGTAGATTTACTGTTTAGAGGGACAATGGAAGAAATAAAGATAGAAAGGAAGCAATTGAGACCCTCACCGACAAATTTGTATGGGTTCAACAGAATCATGACGGAACCTTTGGGGGAGCTTCTGCTCCCAGTGACCACGAGACCCGTTACAGTGTTCTCGAGATTCAAGGTGGTGGATGCCGACTCGCAATACAATGCCATCCTGGGAAGGAGGTGGATTCACGAGATGAAAGCAATTCCCTCTACCTAATACCAAGTGATTCGATTCCCTACCCCTACCGGGGTATATGAGGTCCGCGGGGATCGGGTGTCAGCTAAAAACAGTCACCAGAGTACAGTGAAGAGATTGATCCGCGGATTAGAGGAAGAGACTTCACGTTCCAGGAAGAGGCAGGCATAGCAATTACAGTGCACCGTCGGGGAGGGGTCGGCGGAGTTAATAGAGGGACCAAAGACCTTGGATGAGATAGAGGTAGTAAATTTGGGGGAAGGCAATGAGGAAAAGTTCACATCTGTGGGGTCCAGTTTGTCTGAGGAATGGAAGGTTAAGTTAGTACAGTTTTTGTCTGCCAATAAAGATGTGTTTGCGTGGACGATTGAGGAGGTCACCTGATTAGACCCGGAATTCGCATGTCATAGGTTACATATGAGGGAAGACACGAAGTCAGTAAGACAAAAGATGCGAGGAATTATACCGAAGTACGCCGAAGGAATTCGCGAGGAGGTCACGAGGTTGAAGGGGGCAGGTATAATACGAGAGGTGTCGTTTACCGACTGGTTGTCAAATGTGGTAGCAGTGCCCAAGAAGAATGGCAAGGTACGTATGTGCGTCGACTTCACTGACGTGAATTCAGATGACCATGTATGGGCCAGATCAGGAGAAGACAGCCTTCGTGGTGGAAGGCGGTACATATTGTTATACGAGAATGCCATTTGGATTGAAGAACGTTGGGGCCACATTTCAGCGGCTAAGGGAGAAAATGTTTGAAAGCAAGATCCGGAAGGGGATTGAGATTTACATAGATGACATGGTGGAGAAGAGCATTTAGAGGGTTTGAAAGAGACGTTCCATATATTGACAATTTAAAGCTTAACCCAGAGAAGTGTACGTTCGGCGTTACTACGGGGAAGTTTCTGGGATACATAGTTACTTACCAGGGAATAGAGGCCAATCCCAAGCTGATAAGAACCCTAGTGGAGATGTCGTCGCCTCAGGATGTCAAAGAGGTGCAGAGACTTGCAGGAAAGGTCGCGGCTTTAAATAGGTTCATCTCAAAGTCATCGGATAAGTGTAGGCCGTTGTATCGGTTGCTGAGAAACACTCTGGATTTTGAATGGACCGCGGAATGCGAGGAGGCGTTCCAGGAGTTGATGAGTTATCTAGGTAAGGCTCCTCTGCTGTCGCGACCGGAACAGGGAGAAAAATTATACTTGTATTTAGGGGTCACGGAGTATGCCATTAGCTCAGTACTAGTCAGAATTATGGGTAGGTTAGAAAAGCCGGTGTACTTCCAAAGTAAAAAACATTCTGGATGCCGAGACCCGGTGTAGCAGAGTCGAAAGATATGCCTTGGCATTGGTGTTCTCTGCCCTGAAGTTGAAACCATACTTTGAAGCACACTCTGTGGTGGTGGTGACAAATCTGCCTTTAAAGCAAGCATTGAGAGCAGAAAAGTCTGGGAGGATGCTGAAATGTGCAGCAATGTTGAGTTCGTACGAGATACAATATCATATCAGAACAGCGGAGAAGGCGATGCGGTGGCAGAATTCTTAGTAAAGTTTCCAGCGGAGGATCCCACCTAGGGAGAAGAGATGATCATGGAGCCGGAAAAGATCATTGAACAGGACTGGTTGGACCCCTGGGATCGAAGAAATGGGTGGAGAGTGTTCGCCGACGGGTTAGCCACAGACACTTGCAGTGGGATAGGAGTGGTGTTGGTCACGTCGAAGAACAACAGAATGGAGTTAACCATGAAGTTAGGCCGCGGCATCTAATAATGAAGCAGAGTATGAGGCGGTAATAGCAAGCATGAGAATGGCAGAGGATGTGGGGGTAAAAGAACTGACAATGTATTCGACTTCGAATTTTAGTAGTGTGCCGTGCAAGCGGGGGTTCTTCGCTGCGATGCCCGCGGATGGTAAAATATTTGAAAGTGCTGCAAAAGAGGGCCACCAGGTTTGCAAAGAGCAAGTTCATACATTTGGGTCACGGCGAGAACAGACATGTCGATGCCCTAGCATACATGGCTGCCGCAATTCCTGAGTCTGAAGAGAGAGTGATAAAGGTAAAGCGATTGGAGAAACCTAGTACAGAGGAAGGGGCTGAGATATGTCAGGCAGAGGAGGAAGAGGGGGGTTGGATTAAGCCCATCAAGAGTTTTTTGTCTGGGGACGTGGTGAAAGATAAAAAGGAGTAAAATATATTGGAGCAGACTTCTCAGAGGTACGTGCTGATAGAAAGGGAGCTGTATCAAAAGAATTTTAATGGGCCTTTGCTGAAGTGTCTCGGGCCGAAGTTAGCCCTAGAGGTGTTGGCGGAGTTACATGGGGGAGACTGTGGAAGTCACTCAGCGGGCAGAACAACAGCGCACAGATTGATAACGCAGGGCTACTTTTGGCCACACATGAAGAGGGATGTCGTGAACTACGCTAAGCGATGTGAAAAGTGCCAGAAGTTTGCTCAGATGATCTTTGCGCCAGGGGAACCACTACATAGTGTGTCTAGTCCGTGGCCTTTCGCAATGTGGGTAATGGATATAGTGGGTCTGCCCATGGCTATCGGCAAAAGGAGATTCATGTTGGCGGCCACAGATTATTTCACCAAGTGGATCGAGGCAGTGGCCCTGCAACAGGTCAAGGAAGCTCAAGTGATCAAGTTCTTGTGGGAGAATATCATCTGTAGATTTGGGTTGCCATATATTATCATAGCGGACAATGGAGCCCAGTTCACCGGATCCAAAGTGCAGGCGTTCTTACAAGCAAACAAGGTAAAACAGGGGTTCTCAGCTCCGTACAATCCAGAAGGCAACGGGCAGGCAGAATCTTCTAACAAGACCATTATGAACAATCTCAAAAGGAAGCTAGAAGATAAGAAAGGCGTGTGGGCAAATGAACTGAGTCATGTTCTCTGGGCATAAAGGACAACGCCTCGAACGTCAACCGGGGAAACTCCTTTCTCTTTAGCTTATGGAGTCGAGGTCGTGATTCCCTCGGAAATGGTGGCAGCCACAACGCAGACAAGAGCGGTGGAAACAGGACTGAATGAGAGCATACTGGCAGTGGATATGACTTTAGCAGAAGAGAGAAGAGACGCGGCGCGAATCAGACTAGAGGAATATCACCGCAGCCTTCAGGGACATTATAACAAGAGAGTCAAGCCGCGACAGTTCAGAGTAGGGGATGCCGTGCTGCGAGGAGTGACACACAGTACCAAGAGAGAAAATAACGGAAAGCTAGGACAGAACTGGGAGGGGCCCTATACGATGGTCGACATAGGAGGAGCTGGTACTTACAAGCTGCGAACAGTAGAAGGAAGAGTTCTAGAAAAGCCATGGAATGTGAGAATGTTAAAAAGTTCAATGCTTGAATGTAATGAAAGTCCAGAACGACACATTGGAGCTGTTTGTAAATATATAATACAATGGCACTTTTGGGGAGTAAATTTCACCCTTATGCATAAATGTAACAGTCAGGCTAAACACGGTTTGAGGGAAAGAGATGCCCAAAGACGAGAGGTCCACCTCAAATTAGAGCCGCGGATCCGGGAGAGCCATCTGCGGAAGAAAGGCATACGCTACACCCGGGGGCAAAGAGAGAAGCCCAGCGGTTGGCAAAGCCACTCCAAAAGAGAGACCGCGGTGGGGATGAGCCCTCCGCGGAGAAACTGCTTAAATTGTGTCCACGGTAGGTTGAGCTGCCCTAATGGAACTCGTAGTCTATGAGTGCCTGCGAAGTGAAATGAGATATTCACGAGTGAGAGGCGTGGGTCACACATGGGGGCAATAAGAGAGAAGGCCCACAGTGTAGAGACTGACAAAGGGAGAGAGAGTAGAGACGGAAAGGGATGAATAACAGCATTTCAGGCAAAACAATAACTAAAGCCAAGGGACCGTACATATAAGGGGGGGGCGGGTGGAGTGAAACTGTTCCTAACCAAACAAACACACAAGTAAAAAAAGAAAGAAAAAATAATAACAATGGCACACTTAGTAAGAAAAGTTAGTTACAAGACAGCTAGTAAAATAACAGATAGCCAACATGGGGGGCTAATCTAAGTTCGGCAACAAGTTTTCAGCGAGGGGTGCATGGTCGAGAGCACTCGAGGCATGGCTCGGGGAGGTGGCCTCACAAACAGGGTCTTCGGGCAGCCGATTGAGAGTGGCAACATCAACTGACTCAGAAACAATCTGGTCCGCAGCAATGGGGACCATGACAACTGGATCTTCTGACATAGGAGAGGGAGGTTTTTCTAGGAGGAGTCGGCCTTCTTTGATTAAACGTGCATGTTCGTCAGTGAGCTTCTTGGCCACATGCTTGTCGGCTTGAGCTTTGAAGCTTATCCGCAGCTGCTACATGTCTTGAGTGTGTTGCAGAAAGAGAGCGGCAGTATTCTCGGTGTGTTGGAGGACAAGGGCTTCCCGCTGCTTGCTCAAGCAGTCATTCACTCCGTCCATAAAGTCCTGGTGGGAAGCTTCGGCAGTCCTTAATTCATCTTCAGCTCAAAGTTTGGCCATGTCCGCGGCTTCCAGATCAGCTTGAAGGCGTGCACAAGTGGCCCTTAGTCCATTGGGACCGTCGACTTCCTTCTCTAAAGATTCCACAGTACCCAGGGAAGAGAAAAGGCCACGGATCATGTAGGACATGTTCAAGCTCACCTAGCAACGAAAAAGTAGTCAGAATAATGGATAAAGCAGAGAGTGGAAGGTGTGGAAAGAGGGACATACCTTCTCCCAGCTGGCATAGAGGAGATGCGATGCTGTTCAAAGGTCCCAGTATCTGCATAAGCCAGGTCGCGGGGAAGATGGGAACCATAGAACATGGCTGAGGCCACAGCAGGGTTTTCCAGAGCAGAGTCCTCCACATTGACAGAACAGCCGCGCACCTTGAAGGTGGGGCGGAAAATTTCCGGAGCTGCGGACTCGGGGAGAGATCGAGTAGTTTGCATCTGTGAAGAGGGGTGAGGAGCCGCGGAAAGTTTTGCGGTAGGAGATGATCTGCTGCGCTTGTGTGGGGGCTCTTCAAACGAGAGATCCGCGGACGTGGGGGGGCAACTGAGGCCGGGACAGCTTGGGAGTAGGGGACTTCAGTTACTTCATCGTCAGAGTCACTGTCGAATAACGTAATCTTGGAGACATCCATCAGGGAAGGCGGGGAGTCGACAGGGGGGGAAGTTGGAGGAATATAATGATCTTCCCAGTCAGCGAGGGAGCGGAAGGAAGAGGGTGTACATCGGCAGGACTAAGAAGGAAGGTGGGCAGTGGATTTTCTGACTATCTCCACTAGAGCACGAGCCTTGGCCTGAGACTTGGTGGTTTTGAGAGTGAAACCGCGACTGCGAGGCTTACTCTTGGGAGGATGGGACACAGATGGTGGAGGAGGTGAAGGCCGAGGCTTTCGTTCTTTAGGGGGCGGGGGATGATAGAATGGAGCAAAGTATTTACCCAAAGTATGCAGAGCGGGGTCTATCAACAAGGGGGTTCCGTGGGAGGGATCTATGCCGAGAACTTTAACTTGAGAAGAGCCCAGGTTGCTGATTTGTTCAACGACCGCGGACTTCACGCCGGTGTAAAAGCGAGATTTCGATTCGGTCCTCCAACTTGCGCAATAGAGAAATAAAGATAAGGAGTGAGTCCGCAGCACAATCGATATAAGAAAGAGATGTAGTAAATTGAACTCACCGCGAGGCAGGAAGGTGAGATGATTGAGAGTCACTTTAGATGGAACATCCGCGGACAAGAAATTATCGGAGACGTACAGGGGGTAATGGTGCCAAGTTTTGTCCGAGGTGGTGAGTTTGAGGACGAAGGACTGTTTACCGGGACGGACACAGAAGGAGTGATATCTAACGTTCACGTCTTTGGTGCTTTTGCGTATATAGTAGTGAGAAATTATGTTGCGGAGGACTATTCGGGGCTCCTGGTGGAGGTTGTAATGGTTTGCGGCATACATGATACGCCAAAAATTGCCTATACCCTGGCAGGGGGGAATGTTGAAGTGGTTACATACTTCGACATCTAGTAGAGATAGAGGTAGCCGCAAGCCAGAGACAATTTGACCAACCGTGGCCATGAGACATCCAGGTCTGGGCGGAACCAAATGGGGGAAGTGAGTCACGTCAGGCACGTGCTCAAGGAGGATGTCGTCTGGTATACCATAGCCAACCCTAATCGCTTCTAGGTTAGGTCGACGGGAGCGTGGGGGAGGCGGTGGAAGTTTGAAAGGCCGCCCAGTGGTGGAGGGGGCCGCGGTGGGATTAGACGGAGGAGAAGACTCCTCCGCATATGACCGCGAGGAAGTCGGACCCTCTGATTAGGAATCCAATATGGGGAGAGAGCTAAAGAAGATGAACAGTTCATGAAAAGAAATGCAAAAGAGAAGAGGAAAGATTACCAACCTGATGCGTTAACCCAACAGCAAGAGCAAACACTTGAGCAAGCAAGGTATATAGAGAGGAAGGGTGAGAAGAAAACTAGAAAGGGGAAAGGGTTGAATGTAAAGAGGAGAGAGAGTAGTGTAAGAAGAAAGTAGGAAGTTCAAAAATGGCGTCTCGTGAGAAAGAAGAAGAAGAGTGAGGAATAAATGAAAAGGAGAGAGGGAGCGAGTGGAAGTTGAAGTGTGAAGGGGGTAAAAGGGTAAAAGAAGGGAATCGGAAACCAAGGAGCCGTCAGTTAAACAAGAGGATGCGTGACACGTGGCAGAGCGGGAAATGAGGCGATCCGAACCAAGCACGCGTGGGACACATGTGCCAATGATAAGAAAGCGTGAAACAGAAGCCAAGGGAAAAAGCAGGCAAATTGAGTTCTCGAGCCCACGAACATTGAGGAGGTTCGCGGACTCGAGAGGGGGCATTGTAACGACCCAATTTATGATGGCCGACGGTCTGGCGGGTGATGGATCCAGAAAGAGGACATGCAGTGGGGTGAAGAGCAATCTATTAGGGCTGCGGACATAGGAGTCAGGTATGAAGGCTGAGAACCAAGGACTGACAGTGTAGAGCCGCGACGTGAAGAGATAGCTGACCTGGAATTGTACCATCAGGACACATGCCCAGCAAGAGCATGGGAAAAACACTAGGGTCGTACGGGAACCCTCCACGCGGCAATCAATGGACCGAGAGATGGAGGGACAGGTGGATGGCCTAAGAGAGAGATGAAGGATTATAACTAGAACAGGAGAGGAGGAGAAGAGGGGAGGTCACAACAGTATACTAGAAAGGCGTGTTTGTTGACGTTGCCGGTTGATTACGTTAGGCTTTTTTTTCGGCCTGACCTTAATCTCATGCAAGGCTAAGACCAATCTTAACGAAACACAACAACACTCCAAACAATCCTGATATACTAGTATGAACATCTAACAGGAGATGCGAGGTGTGGAAGAAAGGAGTACCTGAATGCCTCCTTGCTTCGCTTATGAATAGCGTCTTGTTTACGCGAGCTTAGTGTATATAACAAGTTAGAACACTGAAAACCTTGAAGAAATGGAAGTTTGAAACAAACCTATGGAAATCGGGCAATTTCAGTAGAGGGCGTGGGTGGCGCTCAAAATAGGCATAGGTAGGGTGCGGGTCGCGCTCAGATCCAACTCGAGCTCCAGGCGCTTCAGCGCGGGGGGCGCTCGAACTTAGCCTTTGTAGGGCGCGGGTCGTGCTCAGGGAAAAACTCAAGGTCTAGGCGCTTCAGCGCTGGGGGCACTCAAGTTTTGCCTTGGCAAGGCGAGGGTCGCACTCAGCCAAAAATTGGGGTTCAGTGTTTGTTTGGTGGTCGCTTCTAATTTAGGATGCCTAGGGGTGGTCGCTCCCGCGGTAATTGCGAGGAAAATTTCAATGCTGAAATGGACAACCACAGTTAGAATCAAACAAGGGTGGGTGGGTTATGGGACTTTGGAAAACTAACAATTCTAAAGAATACAATGCTAAAAGGAACTAAGATGGCAGCGGCGCCATTTGATAAACATAAAATGATAGTTTTACCTACGAATAAGCGATTAAACTCAATGTAAGTAAAACTAAAACTAAACTTATGCTTGGTTATCAAAGATTTCTATACTGTCGAATCTATCGAAATAGAGTGGAGTAAAAGATTCGTTCCACTCCTAGTTCTTTAGCATTCAATGTATTCTAATATTGCGAGTCTATCCAAAGTTTAATGAGAGTAATGGTGGAATTATACTACGATGGCAATTCAATTAACTAAATACTAACTATAATGATTCAACTACGAAATGCTATGGAATACTAAGGTTTGAATCTAGATAAAGAATTAGGGGGGGATTGAATCCACCTTGAATCCAACTTAATTAACTAGCATAGATTGTTGTAATCCAATTCTTACGTTCTTACGATAAGAATTGGTCGTTCTAATCCCTAATCATTCATGGCAATCTCTACCAACTAATGATTAGCATGTGAGGAACACAACAAAAAAACAGTCAAGAAACAATGGCACATAGCTATCGTTTACAATGAAAACATGTGCTATATTCCGTCGTTATGGCCGTCATAAAAACTGTTGTAGTTTTTTAAATACGACGGCCCGGGGCACTTGTAATGTTTAAAAAACAACGACGGCTTTTAACACTTGTAAATTAACGATGGCTGTCAACCCATGTTTCTTTTAAAATTAGTCCCACGTATATTTAGAATTAAACCACAAACTTTAGCCGTCGTTTATGGGAGAGATTTTTCAGTGGTTCTCACTGCCATTTAATTATTATCCTTTTTTCTTTTCCTGTACCTGGTAGAAAAACATGTATAACATGTATTCCTATACCTGTAAAGCTGTAACTATGGAACATTAACAAAATATAAGATAAAAACCTGAATAAAAAAAAAATTCATTGAATACTTGAAACTTCAACAACTTGAGCAAATCCCATCTAACAACTTTGTACACAACCAAGTCTTTAAGATAACTTAAGAAAGTAATTTAGATCACATTAGTAAAAGTTTTAGGCCATGTAATAGTAGATCCCACGACAATGTCACCAAAGGTCATTTTTCCTCTAGCACCAAACAACTCAGTGTGAAATTGCAGAATCTCGTCCACTATGATCCGATATGCATTCTCAAGTACTTCAGCTCGATCACCAAGTATTCTTCCAAAGGCAACTACTCTACCCCCCATGCTTTGCAGCTCACATGTTTGTGTAGAATGTGATACCATTGGTTGCTTAGACAATGAATGACCAGTTGTCTGCAACGAACAAGATATGAAATAGTAAGAAAATATCAATACGACAAACATGTCAACTAGTAGATTCATGTGTAAAATCAAGAGTTGTATAACAATATATAGCAATATTATATATTTAGTTGGTAATTTCTTGCATACTCAACAAGGAACATGTAAACTTGGCAGCTTTATATATAGGCAAGAGGGAATTAAAACAAAAGAAACCAAGTAAATTGCAACATCATCCAACACTAAAAGAAAAAAGAAGAAATCCAATGTACTAGGCATACAATCTACCCCTCACCAGCTACTTAATTCTACTTTCTTCAACTCCTAAGATCAAGCTTACACTAGTACAAGAAAAAGACTCGCAGACATAAGACAACTATAAGCAGTTCCATTTTTACTTGGTGAATTTTTAATTATGAAAAAAATTATAATAACGTAGAGCAGCATGCACGAATGCACATCAACATGAAAGATACAGTAAAGTTTGTCAAATAAATATAAGTGCAAGAAAATGTTGGTTTTCTTACTTCTAATCCCAAACTCCTACTTCTGAAATGGAAGCTTCACAATTTCCGAAGGCCATCTACTAAGAATTGAGATTATGTCCAAGAAGAAAAAGGCACTTTATTGGGATTGCCTAGTGCGATTAAATAGCATAACAACAATGTATAGACTTTTCACCTTTATGAAGCTATGGGAGAACCAAAAAAAAATACAAAAGGATTACAAAAAAATCATTTGGGTTCCTTTAAAATGCGTTTAGCACTTTAGCACCAACACAATCTTTAACTACTAAGCACAGACATAAACTGAGAAGGTGTGGATACGTTCCTTGTAATACTACTTGATATATTTGAGATATTTAACACAAGGTCCCAGCTCTACGTGTTCTCTTTTCCAACTCTACCAGTACCTTGGTAAGTGACATACGACCTCCCAACAAAATTAGGTTGACACCACTTTGCTATTCTCATCACTCATAAGTCATGACCAAGTGTCAGAGCTAGTAGTAAGTTCCTACTATAAGCAGGTCATACAAATACTGTCTCATTTTAACTTCAACTACATTCATGACAAGCTTCATAATGATACAGAACCCACTACTCATCCTTATGAAGTGCTAACATCATTACGATTTACAAGTTAAAATGGTACACTAATTTTAACCAAATATCTAATCGGATGAAGAGTTCGTAGAGATTCGTGTTTGTGCTCCCTAATTAATTCCATGCATTATGAGCATTGCATTCACTTGTGACTGCATCTCCATTTGGTTTGAGCAAATGTGAGGAATGATCTGACACCCTCAAGATATTGCGTAGAAGCTGGAGGTGCTTTCATCCATGCCCTGTTTGGGGGTACTGAAAACATTCCTACTATACAAAAGAATTAGAATAAACTTGTATGTACAATATTAGCAATAAGCACAAGTTCAAGCTAGCAACTGTGAAATGCCAAGATAAACTTTAAATATATATTGGACACTAATGTCAACAGGTAGAACTGGCATATAAATATATATTCATCACTGAATAACATGTAACCGGTAACTAACTACAGAAACTAGGGGGCATGCCATTTGTAGTTGTGGTAGACTATGCTTGATAAAGTAAAATCACACCAATGCAATTTCATTTGTTTCTGATAAAACACTTGGGAGAAATATAGAAACTTCTCCAACGAGAGGAAGTGTATATGAAGACTCCACAACAGGTTTAAACCACCTGAAAGAGTCATATTTTTTTCTTCAATACCACTTATAATAGTGTTGCAAGTTAACAAGAGTTTCAAGGTCATTGAGGTCCCATACGGTATAGGAAGGGAACTTTAGAACTAATCTCATAGCCTTTGATGAACAATTAATTATTAAGTCTACATCTATATGAACGGATATTAAGATTTCTAGTCAAACAATACAAAAGAGGCAGGACGATGCTACGACATCGAGCCCATTACTGGAGAAGAAAATCAATATATTTGTTATGTAGCCTATCTTTTAGACCTTTTTGAAGAGGGTTTTGTTACTAACATGTTTACTTCCATTATGGGTAATGTTTTTGGGTTCAAAGCGCTACGTGCTCTTCGTTTGGAGGATCTGCGAATTCCTGTTGCTTATGTTAAAACTTTTAAGGACCGCCCCATGGTATCCAAGTTGAGAGAGATAAATTGAACAAGTATGGTCGTCCCACACACACACACACACACACACACACACGCACACACACACAATGAATGGAAGAACTCTTAACTGTGTCAAAGCTCATAAGATAACTTACCCACATAGGTGTTATATATGGCGAAAGTTCATCGAAGAAAGGCAAGAACAATGCCTTGAATCTTTTAATCAAAGTGCCCAAACAATCACCAACCTGAGGAAGAACAAAACTATTAGATACAAAGATATTGCAAAAGTTGGTGCTAGTCAATAGAACCAACTGATAAATGAAATATTTCAGTAAAAGCATCTGTGAACAAACTTGATCAAACACTTCTTCTTCTTGCTCATTTTCTTCTTTTTAAGTAACTCCCCTTACGCATCAAAGTCCTCTCAGATTGGCCTTTTTATGCTCTTTCTAGTTGAGTTGGCAGTGATAACCTGCTTTATCTCATCCATAATGCATCTCACCTGGTTCTCATCAAGAAGTGAACCAGACACCTGAAGAAGAAAATGCAGTCACTAAAGATAAGGTCCAGGATTCAAGTGAGAATAACATGACAAGAGTCCGAGAACGGGATCATATTGAAGGAGTATCGTGAACACAGATTGAATACAAAAGGAAGAAAGAAGGTAAGTTGGTGAAATAAGATCAAAATACTCATTCAAACCTGTATGCATTTGTTCAAAGCATCCAGCATGCTCGCAGAGATTTCTGTCTCTGACTCCTACAAGAAACTAATTAAGAAGTAATAAATCTATTAACAAGGCAGATTAGTTTTAATTCATTTTGAGGTTACAAATTACAATTGAACAGAAGTGCAAATATTTATTCCTATACGTAAAAATAATAAAGCCAACTCATGCCAATGTTTTTCCAATGTTGTTTACATTACATATTTCTCTCCTGGAAAATGAAAATCTCCAATTTCATGTCTTTAAAGATATTATATTTTTATTTTTCTTGGATACGCTTCTCCCATCCATTTTGACAATTTGTTGAAAGAGATAAATATGCAGCAACACATGGGGAGTACAGAAACACCAAACACATACCTTTCATCATCTGATACATCTATATCGACATCTAAATCTGCAGAAGTGATAGTGACATCAGGTGTAAGTTGAGCAAATTGAAGTAACGAAGGCATCACAACACTCATGTAAAGGATGAAATATATCCTGCCCAAGACACTTGCAGAGCCTGGCACATGCCTGCATCACGCATTAGTGCGATTATATTCTAATACAGGGGGAAGTTATACAGAGCGTCATTGAGTTTGAAATAAGTTGGCTGATAACATACTTGCAGCATGTAACTTCTTGTCGGATCAACTGTCTCCGTCTGAGATCCTTGCAAACTCACAAGAACTTTCGTTACCTTGCATAGGATTCAAAACACAATGGAGTAGTCACTAACAAGCAATGACAAATAACACCTACAGAAGTTGATCCTTATCCTGATAATAGCACAAGTATGGACATAAATTGCATCACACGATTATCAAATGGGCATATTCGAGGAATAACTAGGAGCCAAACAGTGAGCCTCCACACAACTATAATCATAGAAAAAGAATTACGCAACAATAGTAACTCATGCAAGGGGAGGAAATCTGCATATATATAACTTAAATATGTAAAAGTACAATGCTATCATAAAAATGAAACAGGCGTTGTTAAAGCATAAACAGGGAATAAGAACCCACATTACCTATCTTAGACATGTTTCATTGTTTCCGAGAAGGTTAGCATACTGAGAAGGCACATTATATTGATGCCAATACATTTGATAATGGATTTTACTTCTGATTTTTTTGGTAGATTAAAGTCTTTGTGAAAATTTGTTAGGTAGAAAAACATACAAATGTCTTAAATAGGAACTTATGGATGAGAAGAACAACTAGCCCACTCTCTATTTCCAGACAAGAGGAAGCCTTTTATTCCTCTTGTAATAACAAGTAAGTCGAAATAAATCAGGTGCAAGCAATAAAACTTGCTATCATTATCCTTCCTGTTCCTCTCCAAATGCTTTCAAATTACAGCCACCTCCTTAATCAAATGATATAAATCTTCACGAAATCAGGTGTAATCACAAACACCCCACCCCAAAATAACACCAAATCATATTAATAGCAAAGCATTACCTTACAAAAAAAATATAAAAAATAACATATTTTTAGTCATCAATTCATTACACCCTAACCCATAAATTAAATATGTACACAAAAAGCAACCACCAAAATAAAACACCAAAAAAAACTAGCTTGTAACAAACAATTGATTAAAAAAATTGATGGAGAAGAAAGGATGCACCTTTAAAACCCATACACAAAGAATTAAGTGTAGAGCTCAAGTATCTAACTCCCTAACAATTAACTTAAGAGGACGTTGAAAGGTTAATACCTAGAAGGAACAAAGGTGACTAGTTGTATGTGTTACTACCTCTAAAAATTTAGTTTGAGAAACAAATTAAACATTAAATTTGTAATCTTTGAGGAAAAATTCAACCTTTTTGAAAAAACGAATGCAATTGGTTAATATAACAACAACAAATTTAATTTTTCGACTAATAGAAGAACTGATGGGAAAAATAAATAGAAGAATTGAAATATGAAGAATTACCTGAACTAAGAGATAGGAACAACAATTAGAGTAGACGATTACCTGAACTTAGAGATGGAAACTAAGAGACCCTCACTTTCTATTTTTCTCTCATTTAAGAATGAGCCGGAAGTAGTAGTATTGACGAAGGCGTATTCTCTCTTCTCTCTCACCGGCTATATTATTTTAGGGTTCTCAAATTGTTTTGTTTATTTGCCAACCGAAATTTACCGCGAAGTGTAATTTTTTGCGAAATAGCATAGCGGGAATGAGCAGGTCAAAGGCTCCAAATTCTAATGTAAGGGTACATGGATGTTGAGTTGAACAACCACGGCTATTGGCACTCGTGTTATTACGTGTGCTATTAACCGTCGCTTATGCCCGACTGCAGTTGTTGTATTTTGGCCCATTTGGTGTAGTGGAAGTTCTACCCATTCTCATGGCAAATCAACTCCCTTCTAGAGTGGAATAGACTCTTACAACGATTCTACACTACACAATCAAGTTTTCATCAAGGCTTCATCAAACCCCTCTAATGGAGGTTTAACCTTGATTCATCAAACTATCATTTCCATATGAAATTGAATAAGACATAATATAAAGATTATAACTTTACTATATCAATCTCCTCTAGAATTCAATTCGAAATTAAATAACTAAGAAATGAATAACAAACAAGAATCGAAATTAGATCTAAGCAATTTTAAATAACAAAATCGATATTATGAAGAACTAACTATTTTTATTAATCTAATGAAAGAAAAACAATGATTCAATAATCTAAATTAAAACAAGGTATGAAAACTAATTAATTAACTAATTAAAATTCTCAAAACTAGATCTAGAAGCTATCTCTAATGGCTACTTGCTATCTAACCTAACTATCTTTAAGAGCTAAGTCTTATGTGTGAAAATGGAAGAGACCAGATCCACATTTTCGTGCATGGGCTGAGGAGCCATGTTTTGCGCCGGAAAATCATGCCCAAAGCCCAATTTCTTCAGTCCACAGATCTCTTTTCAGCTGACTTTGACTTAAACATATTTTTCGTCCACTTCTACTCCTCTGATTGGGTTAAGGTTTGAACCATTGGAAATCTCTTTCCGAGCCGGTCGTTTTGACATAAAGTACATCTAATTCCGAGGCCTGAGTCCAAAGATACGGTCTTCGGAAGTTCTGCTAACTTTTGTATGCTATTTCTGCCCGCGTTGACTTTGACTTTTCAGTTTTTGACCGGGCTTTACAAAGGCTTTTTCTCCTTGAATCTTGGCATTTAATCACATAACTCCTTAGCAACTAACCCTTGCTCCGTTATCTCGCCAAAGTGGCATATTTCTGCACCTAATTGACTTCAATGCGAAATACATAAAAATACGTAATCAGCATTAACTCTTATTTATTACTCGCATAATTGGTCTAAAAGTATTATTGTTAAGGGGTTAAAACTACAATTTTGGGCTCTTACCACCAAACCTGTCCGTATCTTTTCAGTTCTACTTCCTCATTTCAATAAGGTTCGTGGGAACTCGAAAAAAGTACTCAAACTTTTAGAAGGAACTGATGAAGAAATCAATGCCAGGACTGGGGCTGATAAAGAAGGCAATCCCAACGATGATGTTCATCTTCCAGATATCAATAATTATCATGCTCCTCTTTATGTTCTCAAGAGTCAGGCTCTTCATAAAATGAGTCAGTCGCCTATTCCAACTCAGTCTCCTTCAGAAAACCATACCCTCTAAATGATCCTTCTTTTCTTTTGTCCTCCTTCGCTTTGCATGAACTACCTCCTATTCTTCCCCAAGGCTATATTGATTGCTTAAATAACAACCCTAAAATGACTCCAGATATTTTTCCACAAATTAAAAAAGAAGTTCCTGACTTTTATCAATATCCCTTTTTGCAAGATATATTTGACCATCACATTTTGTTGTTTACAGATATGGCACCTCGAGTGACGCTAAACCCAAATGTTGGTCGCCAATTAGCTGATAAGGGAAAGAAAAAAAAGGCTGCCGAAAAATTGTCGGCTAATGCTTCATAGGATAAACCCACTACCCCTCCCCCGGATACTCGTATTGCTTCTTCCAAGGATAAGCATATTGCTCCTTCCAAAGAGAATCCTCCTGCTCCTTCACAAGATACCAATACTCATTCTCGTTCTAAGAAAAGAAAAACTACCTAGGGTGAAAGTGGTCTTGATGCTGGTCAAACTCTTTCCTCTATTCCCTTTGCCGATACTAGTCACCTCTTCAAGTTCAAACCTGTCTTCCGTTTGATTGATGAAAGTGATATCCCCTTGACCGCCTCACTTTTTGTTCATAACCCCAATGAGAATTTGGGTGTTTCTCTATCTACCAATTGTGTCCTTCCCAATGATAAAATTGCCATTTGCAATATAACCGCCGCCGAACGCCTGACATTAATTTGTGATTCTATGGAAAAGGTATTCTTACTTTCTCTTCTATCATTTCATAATGGTTTCATCTCTTTTTATTTGCTTATCTATTCCCCTTGTTTCTATAGGCCAAAGTGGCCACCCTGGCCCAGTTTGATATTCATTACAAACAAAACTGTGATCTTAGGCTTCTTCAAAAAATAGTTGATTCTCAGCAGCATGAAGTTGATAGATTGACCCGAGAAATGAGTTGGTTGCACAAAGAAGTTGGTCAGCTGAATAGCGAAGTAGATCGACTAAAACTTAGTGTTGAAGCTGCTGAGAAGACTTTAAACAAGGAAATCACTGAACATGAGAAAATTCTGAAGCAAACTACTGAAGACTTTGCTAAAGAAAAAGTTAAGTATGAGGAAGCCTCTGATGTTGAATATAACTAGGTTGCTTCAGCTTTAAACCCCCTAGGTGATCAGTTGGAAGCTTTCAAACAATATGTTCCTCAAGCTTTCCCTGTAGAACATGGACTTATTTATGATGATGTTGATGAAGAAGAAAGTCCAACAACGACTCCTTCTAATCCTGACCCAACTATCTTAGCTTCTCGTATTTCTACTGATACTGCCCAGAACATTTCTACGGACTTAGCTTAAGTAGATAATCTCCTTAATATTCCTCTAGTTTAGAATTTGAAACTTTTGCTCATGGTTTTGTAATATTGATACAATCTTCTTCAAACTTTATCACATACATTTGTCTATAACATTTCTAAATACCTTTAGGATTTGAGCATATACAAAACCTTGAATTGTATCATGCATCCTCATAAAATAATAATTTTTATCCCCTCAACCAGAAAAAATATCATTGATACTTAGACATGCATTATCAAAATATAAAATTTTCGATACCCTCAAACAAAAAGAGAGTATTAATGATACATATAATATATATATATATATATATATATATATATATATATATATATATATATCTTTGAAAAATGCAAATTTCGATACCCTCAAATAGAGACAGTGTCATTGATACTTAGACGTGTATTATCATAAACTGAAATTTTCGATACCCTCAAACAAAGAAAGAGTATCAATGATACTTATAATATATAACTTTGAAAAATTCAAATTTCGATACCCTTAAACAGAGAGAGTATCATTGATACTGAGACATGTATCATCAGAAAATGAAATTTTCAATACCCTCAAATAGAGAGAGTATCAATGATACTAAGGCTTGTATCATCAGAAAATGAAAATTTTGATACCCTCTGTAAGGGGGATTTCCTGCCAATGTTTAGATGACACGTGTATGGGAAATGACCCAGGACTATAGATGTCCAGAATGAGACGAGGACCATCAGATCAGTTCTGCGAATAAGTGATCTCGTGTTTAGCACGAGTGTTTAGTAGGCATGTGCCAGGCACGTGACTAACTGCCTCTAAGTATAACAGTTCTCCAAGTCGTTAGGAACTAATATGGACAGTTCCTGAACAGAAGGAAACTGAAGAGGGCGATCTTTGATGATAAGGAAGGAATCGTCATGACATATCTTAAGAGTTACCTTTTAGATATAATCTTCTCATATACGATGGGACATTATGATCAACAAGGAAACCTACCTCTAATAAGATATGGTCTAGATTCAGACTTCCATAAGAAAAAGATTCCTAATAGGAAGGCAGAGTCCAAAAATGGAATGGAACTCACAAGCGGTTAGGCTTACCCTAACCCTAGGACTCTCAAGCTCTTCCTATATAAACCATAGGAATTCGCTCTTAGGAACTACGCAAAATAAGGTTTGATTCTCCTGAATAAACAAGAAGATAAGTAGGCAGCCGCCAGGTGGTTCAACCCTGAACTCTATATCATCTCATCCCCTTTCTATCAAGAAAAGAGTTCCTAAATCACAAGGCACAGAGGAGGATCAGGGGATACTCAGAAAAACCCCTACATCTTGTGGAGACGAAAGCAGGTAAACATTCGTTTCAAACAACTAATTTAGTTTAAAAACTATAACCATTGTGATGGCAGGAGCAAAGAAAAGAAAGGGTGGTGCTACTACACGCAGCGTCGCTATCAGAGAAGAAGAGCATGAAATGCCTGAAGGGGGGGAGAATGTCGTTCACCATGATGCGAATGATCCCCTCCAAGGACCTGTGACCAGCACTGACGGACCAGTTGCTCCCAGTGCAGGCCCTAGGAATAACGCTCAAGAGGAATGTCAAAATGGTGAGAATGTTGTTCTCACCAACCAAGAGTCTGTTCAAGCGAGCAAGATGGTACCGACTCTAGAACAACAAAGAAGCAACCTTGAGCGAGAGTTACAGCAGCTGAGGCATTTGTATCAATCTTACACAGGGAAGGAGCCACTCATCGATCTCAATGATGATGGCCTTCCAGAAGGCGGTCATGCTAGGAACCCAAGGCGTGGGTATCCAGTTTGATGTGAACCATCAGAGTCAGAATACAGTAACTCAGATGAAGACTCGGATATAGCATCAGAGCTAGAGTCAACTGACCAGGATCGAGATGTCGACCCCCGACACCAAAAAATAATACAAAACAAAAAACTTTCTACCAAAGAAAGTGCATGGGAAACTGAGAAAAATGACCTAATCCGTCAGATGCATCGAATGACAGGGAAGGGGAGAAAAATGCGAGACTCCCTTGTTCAATCCGCCATAATGGGGGCAAGCAGGTCTCCTTTCGCATCACGAGTAATGAGAAAGCCATATCCCCGCGTTTATAGACAATCGAAGTTCAGTGTCTTTAGTGGCAAGTCAGATCCAATGGATCACATATTCAGATATCATGCCACCATGGGCCAATATGAAAGGTATGACCACGTTATGTGTCAAGAGTTCAAAGCTTCCCTGTCTGAATCTATGCTCCAGTGGTACCATAGGTTACCTGAGTTGCATATTAGGTCCTCAGAAGAACTGTTTAGGACCTTCATAGACAGGTACTTGTGCAACAAGCACTAACCAAAACAGATCGATGTATTGTTCAACATCAAGAAAAAGGACAGAGAGGCATTGAGGTCCTACATGCAACGATTCATGAAAATTTCAATCTAGATAGAGTCATGTGATGAACAGACTGTTATAATAGCTTTCAAACAAGGGTTGGATTAAAACAACGTCTTATTCGGGTCCCTCTCCAGGAAACCACCCCGTGATTTGGAGGAACTCTAGACAAAGTTGAAACTTATGTAGGGTAGGAGGAGGATGTCCTGAACAGACGTCAGATAGCAAAGAAGACTAATCGAACAACCTCTGTGGTCCTACGAGAAGGGAATGGCAACTCTTCGCCTCGAAAGCCAAAGAAAGACCAGCATCGTGGTCGCCAAAGGGCTGAATCCCCATCAAAGGGACGAATGCCCAGAGCACAATACCAAAATATAGCCAACAATGGAGATGGAAAACCACAAAAAAAAGTCTCGGATGGAAGGAGCTAAAGAAGCACTTCCCTCGATGGACAAAAACTTCGCCCCTCTAAACAAAATGCCAGACGAGGTCCTGGACTCGATCAAGAACCAGAGCTACCTCAAATGGCCAGCTCTACTCAAACTACGCTCCCTAGGTACCAGAGACCAGAGGGCCTACAGTAAGATCAACAAGAGTAAGGGTCACAGTACAAGAGCCTGTAGGACCCTGAAAAATGAACTACATGATTTGATTGAAAGGGGGTATTTGAAGTAGTTCGTAGCACACGAGCAGGAGAATGCAGTACAACCCAAGGAGATCAGCACATCAGTTCAGGATCCCACAAGTACTAGACCACTCAATGGCCAACTCCAGATAAACATGATTTTAGGAAAGCCAAGCAAACGATGTGGGCAGGTCACAGAAAAGGTGGCGCGATATCAAATGCGCGTCGCCAAGTAATTCCTTAGTGAACCTCTAGCATGACCTGTTCAGCGAGGTCTGGGAAGAGACATCAAACATGAGGTCCCAAAAAAGACTTCTTGTAGAGATCATCTTCAATGAGGGTGAATCTTGGTACCTTTGCAAGCAGACGCCTTGCTGTGTTCTTATCCTCTGGGAGTGTTCCGTCTTTAAGGTAAAACTTGTATGGGTCCATCCAGTTTGGTGTGGTGGTTGGAATAACACAAATTGTTGTAACAGTGAGTGCTTGGATACTAGGTTCATCTTGGAACTCTATAGGGATAGAGTGAGACTCGTTGTTGCCCAACATTGAGGCAACATATGCCAAAGCATCTACGTGTCGATTTTCTAATCGAGATAGCTGATAAAATTGAATATTCTCAAACTTGCTCAGAAGACCCCTTACCAGTTCCAGGTATTTGGCCATTCGTTCATCCCTGGCCTCATATCCTCCATTAACTTGAAACACAACCAGCTGTGAGTCACTAAAAATAGTGAGGTGTGTTAGGCCCAGGTCGAGAGCCATTGTGAATCCAGCAAGTGTCGCCTCATACTCTGCCTCATTGTTAGAGGCATTCCAACATAAACAGATGGATTTCTCTAGTCGCATGTTGTCAGGAGTAACTAACATAACTCTAACTGCTGTGCCTCTATCATTTGAAGACCCATCCACAAACAGTCGCCATTCGGAGCTCGGCTACCAAAGGTCTGGATTCAGGCAGGATGCTATCATCTGAACTGGGGGTGGTTAAGTTGTACCCAGTGTACGTCATCGAGAAATCTCCCAAGAATTCTGCTAGTGCCTAACCCTTCTCTGAGATTCTTGGGACGTAGGTAATATCATACTCTGACAGTTGCACGGACCATTTAGCTAACCTTCCTGACCTGTTCGGCCTTTCCAGAACTGATCGTAACTGGTACTCTGTGATTACTCTGATAGTGTGGGATTGGAAGTATGGTCGTAATTTCTCTGCTGCAAAAACAAGAGCTAAAGTGGCTTTTTCGAGTTTAGGGTAGCTTGTTTCTGCTGGAAAGAGCTTTTGGCTCAAGAAATAGATAGGTTTTTCAACCTTCTTTTCGTCCACACATATTAATACAGAACTAATACCGTAGTCAGATGAACAAAGATAAAGACCCAAAACTTCTCCCTCAACTGGTTTGGAAAGAATTGGTGGTGCCCCCATGTACATTTTTGAGTTGATCGAACGCTTTTTGGCATTCTTCCTTCCATGCAAGTGAGGTATTCTTTCGCAGTAGCTGAAACAGAGGTTTGCACTTATCTGAACTCTTAAAGATGAACCTGTTTAAAGCTGCTAACCTGCCTATGACTTTTTTAACCTCTTTCATGTTTTTAGGTGAAGGCATTTCTATGAGTGCTCGGATCTGATCTGGGTTTGCCTGGAATCCTCTCTTAGTAAGCAGATACCCTAAAAACGTCCGTGATGAGATAGCAAAAGCACATTTTAGAGGGTCGAGTTTCATGCGATACTCTCGGAGAATGTCAAATGCATGTTTCAAGTGGGAGAGATAATCTCCCTGTCTCAGGCTCTTGATCAAGAGATCGTCAACATACACTCCACAATGTTGCCTATGAATCCTTCAAACATTTTTTTTACCAAACGTTGGTACGTGGCTCCCACATTTTTTAGTCCAAACGACATGACCGATAACAATACAGGCATCCTTGGTTGTGAAACTTGCATGCTTGTGGTCTTCCTCATGCAATGGGATCTGGTTGTAGCCAGATGACCTATCTGTGAAAGATAACAGTTCATGTCCAGCCGTCACATCTACCAATTTCTTAATCTGTGGTAGTGGGTGACTTTCTTTTGGACACGCTCGATTCAAATCTGTGAAGTCGATACAGGTTCTCCATGATCCCTTCTTCTTATGTACTAGGACAATATTAGAAATCCAGGTGGGGAAATTGATTTCCCTAACAAAATTAGCTACGTTTAGCTTTTCAACTTCAACTTTTACTGCTTTGGATATGTCAGCACCTATCTTTCTCGATTTCTGCTTGACTACTATTGCATCACTACGGACATTAAGCCGATGGCACGCCACATGGGGGTCAATTCCTGGCATTTCTTCGAATAACCAAGGAAACACATATTTGTGTTCTCGAACGAAGTGTATTAGAGCCTGACGCTCTTCAGAACTCAACAAGGTACCAATAAAAGTGGTTTTTGGCGAGCTTCCACCCAAAATTTCCACTTCCTCTAACGGCTCTAGTGAGGGGGGATCCTCCCTCTCTCTTGGGACCAGGTCCGGGAAAGGGGATCCAACTATAATTGATATTTGGCGGGTTGCCCCACCTCTATTGGTTCAAAAGGGAGTAGGGATTGCTTTGTCGCCAGAGCATAACATGTTTTGGCTGCCACCTGATCTCCTCTGATTGTCTCAATTTTCCCTTTATGCGGGAACTTCAGACATTGGTGATAGGAGCTGGGAACAGTGCGGAGTCTCTGCAGCCAAGTCTTGCCCAAGATCATGTGATAAGGTGTGTTAGCTTACACCACAACAAAATTTATGATAAGAGTGACCGGACCCGTACTTCCGGGTAGATGGATCTCCCCAACTGTTAGAGCTTTGTCCCCGCTGAATCCATACAGGTTGGAGTTGGTGGAGACCATCTCCGAATCAGGAATCTCCAATTTTTTGAATGCGTCATAGTATAACACATCTGCTCAATTTTCTGGGTCAACCAATATGCAATGCAAATCATAATCTCCAAAAGGGAGTGTAAGAACCAGTGCATCCTCATGTAAACTTTGGATGCTGAGACAGTCAGCCTCAATGAAAAGAATGAGTGGATCTTTATGGGGTGACGCGTCAACTTAAGCATTCATGATCAGTTCACTGTTCATGATCCTCATTTGCTTGGCGACGCGCATTTGCTATTGCGCCGCCTTTTCTATAACCTGGCTACTCCGTTTGCTTGCCTTTCCTGAAATCATGTTTATCTGGAGTCGGCCATTGAGTGGTCCAGTACCTAGGGGATCCTGAACAGACATGCAGATCTCCTCAGGTTGTACAGCATTCGCCTGTTCATGTGCTACGAATTGTTTCAAATACCCCATTTCAATTAGATCATGTAGTTTATTTTCATGGTCCTACAGGCTCTGGTACTATGACCCTTACTTTAATGGAACTTGCAGTAGCTCCTCTAGTCTCTGGTACCCAAAGAGCCTGGCTTGAGCAGAGCTGGCCATTTAAGGTAACTCTGGTTCTTGATCGAGTCCAGGACCTCATCTAGCATTTTGTTCAGAGGAGCAAAGTTTCTGTCCATTGAGGGTAGAGCTTCTTCAGCTCCTTCCATACGTGGCTTCTTTTGTAGTTTTCCATCTACACTACTGGCTACCTTTTGGTTCTACCCTCTAAGCATTCATCCCTTTGATGGGGATTTAGCATTTTGGTGACCACGATGATAGTCTCTTTTTGGCTTTTGAGGTGAAGAGTTCTCGTTCCCCTCTCGAGGGGCCACAGGAGCTGTCCGATTTGTCTTCTTTGCTTCCGGACGTTGGTTCAGGATATTCTCCTCCTACCCCAATTGAGTTTCAACCCTGTCTAGGAGTTCCTCCAAATCACGGGGTGGTTTCCTAGAGAGAGATCCAAATAAGGCGTTGTTGTCATCCAACCCTTGTTTGAAAGCTATTATAACAGTCTGTTCATCACAAGACTCTATCTGGATGGAAATTTCCATGAACCGTTGCATGTAGGACTTCAATGCTTCTCCGTCTTTTTTCTTGATGTTGAACAGTGCGTTGATCCACTTTGGTTGGTGCTTGTTGCACGAGTACCTGTCTATGAAGGTCCTAAACATTTCTTCTGAGGAACTGATCTACCGCTCAGGTGACCTGTGGTACCACTGGAGTGTAGATCCAGACAAGGAAGCTTTAAACTTTTGACACATGATGTGGACCTTTCATATTATCCTATAGTTGCTCGATATCTGAATACATGATCCACCGAATCTGACTTGCTACTGAAGACAATAAACTTCGGTTGCCAGTAACCGCAAGGATAAGGCTTTCTCATTATTCGATATGCGAAAGGAGATCTGCCTACCCCCATTATGGCGGATTGAACAAGAGAGTCTTTCATTTTTCTCCCTTTGCCTGTCATCTGATGCATCTGACATTTTTCTCAGTTTCCCATGCACTTTCTTTGGTAGAAAGCTTCTTGATCTGAGCTCTTTTTCGGTGTCAAGGGTCGACATCACGATCTTGGTCAGTTGACTCTGGTTCAGATGTTCTATCCGAGTCCTCATCTGAGTTATTATATTCTGACTCAGGTGTCTCGCGTCGAACTGGACCACCACGCCTTGGGTTCCTAGCATGACCGCCTTCTAGAAGGTCGTCATCATCGAGATCGATAAGTGGCTCTTTCCCTGTATCAGATTGATACAAATGCCTCAGTAACTATAATTCTCGTTCTAGGTTACTTCTTTGCTATTCCAGAGCATGTACTGCTTGGCTCGCCTAAACATATTCTGGGTTGGTGAGGACAGCATTCTCACCATCTTGATGCTCCTCTTGAGCGTTATTCCTGGGGCCGACACCAGGAGCAACTAGTCCGTTTATAAACGTAAAATGCTAGTTTTACCTACGAATAGAAGATTGAACTCTAAACGCAAGTAAAACTAAAACTATTTTCGTGTGTGTTATATCAAAGATTTATTCTACTCTCGAATCTATCGAAATAGAGTGGAGTAAAAGATTCGTTCCACTCCTAACTTGTTAGTATTCAATGTTTTCAATGACTATTTGTCTATCCAAAATTTAATGAAAGTAATGTGGGATTTATACTACGATGCAATTTTATTTTTATTTTTTTTTATTTTTAAGCCTGTTTTTAAATGAGATCAGTAACTCTTTGATGCTGGCGGGGTTCGAGCCCCAGACCTCTGGTATCATCACCCAAAGGTTTTACCGACTTTGCTAGTCGGCACCTGCTCGATGCAAATTATGCTAACAAGATACGAATAACGAAATGACGGAAATACTAAGGTTTGAATCTAGATAAAGAATTAGGGGAATTTGATTCCACCTTGAATCAAACTTAATAGCCTAGCATAAATTGTTGTAATCCAAATCTTACGTTCTTACTATAAGAATTGCTCATTCTAATCCCTAATCATTCATGGCAATCTCTACCAACTAATGACTAGCATGTGAAGAAATTTAACTCATTCTCATGGCGAATCAACTACCTTCTAGAGTGGAATAGACTCTTAAAACTAATTCTACACTACACAATCAAGTTTTCATCAAGGCTTCATCAAACCCCTCTAATGGAGGTTTAACCTTGATTCATCAAACTATTATTTCCATATGAATTCAAACAAAACATAATATAAAGATTCTAACTTTAATAATATAAAGATTCTAATCAATAATTCAATTCTAAATTAAACAACTAAGAAATGAATAACAACTAATTAATTTAATTTAGAGCTAAGTACTTTAATAAATCAAAACTGAAATTATCAAGAACTCACTACTTTTATTAATCTAATGAAGGAATAACAAGGATTCAATAATTTAAATTAAAACAAGATAATAAAAAGCTAATTAATTTAATTGAATCTAAAATATAGATCTAGAATTATCTCTAATGGCTACTTGCTACCTAAACTAAGTATATCTTAAGAGTTAAGTTTTCTCTATTCAAATGGAGGAGACAAAATCCACATTTTCGTACATGGGCTGAGGAGCCATGTTTTGGGCCGGAAAATCGAGCCCAAAACCCAATTTCTTCAGTCCATAGAGGCCTTTCCAGCTGGATTTTGCTTCAATAGACTTTTCGTCTAATTTTGCTCCTCTGATTGGGTTAAGGTTTGGACCATTGGAAATCTCTTTCCAAGATGGTCGTTTTGACATAAGATACGCCCAATTCCAAGGTCTGAGTCCAAAGATACGGTCTTTGGAAGTTCTGTTGACTTTTGTGCGTTGTTTCTACCCGCGTTGACTTTGACTTTTCAGCTTTGACCGGGCTTTTTCTCCTTGAATCATGGCTTTTAATCACAGAACTTCTTAGCAACCAACCCTTACTCCTTTACCTCGCCAAAGTCGCACATTTCTGCACATAATTGACTTCAATGCCTGAAATACATAAAAGCACGTAATCAGCATTAACTCTTATTTATCACTCGCATAATTGGTCTAAAAGTATTATTGTTAGGGGGTTAAAACTACAGTTTTGGGCTCTTAACAAACCACCCCCAAAAAGCATTTTGCTTGTCCTCAAGCAAATATGAGAAATTAGCATAAGTGACCAAAAATGGAATTCTAACTAATCTCGTTTCGCTGAGTGAGATTGCAATGATCATACGCAACAAGGCCTTAAACCACTAAGAATTCCCTAGTGGACGAGTTATAGCCTCAGGAGAGTTTTCCAGTGAAGGTACTCACAAACTTCATCTATACTACAACGACTAAGAAATAAAACTATTGTTTCCTTATTTATGCTCCGAATTATCTATATATCTCACTAGCAATGAATAAAGAATAATCAAATCGAAACCTAAGCTAATATATGCATAATAATCAATCATCTATGAATAAACATATATACAATGAGTAATACTATGAAATGCACTAGCAGGTCCATTTCTGAAAACTTCGAGAATAAGCGTCCTTAAGTAGGTCCTCACATAAATGTCAAGACAAAACCACTCGATTTTTTCTGCTCAAGTTTTATTTACTCCGATTGTGCAGTAGGCACACTTTACCTTACAATCTCAATGACACACAAGGAAGCTGGAGTCGATCAAACAGATCTGCCACTTACTATCACACTAACCTATTCCTAATTGAGCTAGAGGTCTTTATTAGGTGTTGTGGGGATTAGGAGATGGTTTAAGAAGGAAGGAAATGGATATTCAAAAAAGACAAGTCTGAGATAATAGAGTCTTCATATTATGTAACTAGAGAAAACTGTGTTCTTTACTTTTGCTTCTACACTTTGTTTCCATCCTTAGCCATATTTTTTTCTTTTTCTTTAGCTTTTGAATCCTTTGATTCTATTATTGGAGTTCTAACTCTTTATTTTCTTTTATTTATTTATTATTATTATTATTATTTTGATGGAAACTTTCTTTTCTTATTTGAAGCAACTAACTAATTCTTGATTTCAAAGGTCTTTCTCTTTTCTATTCTTCATCTCTATTCTCAAACTCATTCAAAGAATGGGTAAGTTGATTTTTCTTTTTGTTTGTTTTGTAACAGGTAAAGGATTTGCGGTTTATGAAAGGCTAAAGAAAGGCTCAGAGAGGGCGACTAGCGGAAAATAATTCATAGGTTTGAATTTCTGGCTATATCGATCCAAAGAGGGCCTAAATTCTCGCTTAGGATATGGTATAGTGATCAAGCAAGTGGACATGTGATTTCTCTATCCGGATTTTACTTCTCCCTTGTGTCATTTCTCTAATGCTTCACTCATATACGGTTTTAGGCTATATTCTCACAGGATTTGTAGAATAAGTACTCTAGCATAGGATTCAGAAACTTACTGCCAAACAATCATAGATACTCATGTAATAAATTTATAGATAGATGCAAAGATTATTACCTACATATTAACCTAAGTTTCTACAAATTATTCTAATGCAAAAGCTACGTGAGACTTCTAGATTATTCAGAGCATAGAGAAAGAAAACAATACCAATATTCCTAAGTGTATAGCATAACTTTTTTTTTTTTTAAAATTTTTAACTAGAAAATAAGTGCATATTATACATATCTATATCCTAACAGATGCCTTAATTAGACGTGTTTCTATGCCCCCCCCCCCCCCCAAACAAGAAGTATGCTTTGTCCTCAAAGTATTTAAATAAATAGGTTAGAGAAATACCATGGAAATGCGTGAAATTCTGGAACATCTGCAATACAAGGTTATAACATACTAATATAGAAAATAAAAACTGACGCAACTCTATAAGAGTTCCACCCGTTATGGGGTTAACAAGAATCAAACTGCTTGGGACATAAGCAGACACTAACTATAACACCCCGTGTTTTTATACGTATTTTTCTATTTAATTAATTAATTTAATTGTTTATTTTAAAAATTCGTCGGATTGGACTCGGGATACGTGAGCTTGGTTTTGGGCCCGAGTCGGTGTTGGGCTTGGGTTTCGGACCCAAGTATATAAACACATTGTTCTAGAGAATAGGGTTTTTGGAAGAGAAAAAAAATATAAAAAATGGAGGCAGAGAAAGAAGTTGGTTTGCTGGAGAGGTGGAGCACGACGATTCGGGCTAGAAAAATTCGTCGAGCTGTTAGTTAAGGTGAGTAGGCTAATCTTTCTTTCTGTTAAGAAAACTATGTGATTTAATTATATATGTGTTCTACTAGTAATTTTAGTTCTTTGATTTATTGGAACCTTAAGATGAAACCAAGTATCGTTAGTTTGATCGATCATACTGTGTTACTGCTATTGCGAAATTATCCTTATTGTCTATATACCTATATATTTCGTGTGGTATATATATGTGGATGCTAACTGTTGGTCATTCATTAGAAGTGCTTTAGAAACTTAGACGTGTCAGAACTTACTACACATTAGATAGCTACGGGTAATATCTTCGGGTATTCATTTTTATTTTTGGTGAATGGTTTCCGGGTGGCTATCTAAAGTTCTTGTTTTCTTGTTAAGGTAATAAAACAAGATGGGGGCCCGGTTGATGTTGTCGAGATCATATTAGAATGTTTGGAATAAACTCGTGACCACTATTTTTGATTAATTTGATTGTTGACTATACTTTGTTTTATATGGGTGAGTGTGGTAGAAATAACTGTTGGTCTTTGGGTTGGTGTGGCCTGCTTTTGAGATGTCGACGGTATAATTAAGCTTAAGCTTTTCCCTGGTAAGGTTAGGTTATAGCTTACGGTACTCTTCTTTTGCTAATGATATTAGATACACTTGGTACTATTTGATGGATATATATACCTGATAGCTACAGGTAGTATAAAATACTATTCGAATAATTAAATGTGAGCATAAATGAAATTACTTGACGGTTATAGGTGTATATACTTTTTCCTGTTCCATGGTTTAATATTTTGTGGGTTGGTTTTATAAATTCAAATGGGTCAGGTTATAATTTACGAACAATAAGTTTAGATTGGGCTTGGGCCTAATCAGGCAAGTGGGTTTGAGTGATTTTTGGATATTCACTCATGGGTTTAAGTTTAAATTGGGCTTGGGAAAGGCCAAGGGTTTTGGGCCTTAGTCTTTGGGTTTTTGGTTAGATTGACTGTTGACCAGAGTTGGCTTTGACTTTGACCATGATGTGTTGACTTTGAGCCATGCACCGTTGACTTTGACCATCGACCTTTGACTTTGACCATGATGGGTTGACGTTGACTTTGACCATGATGTGTTGACTTTGAGTCATGCACCTTTGACTTTGACTTTGACTTTGATCATAGTTGACTTTGACCGTTGACAAGAGTTGACTTTTAACCCGGATTATGATTTGGGCTATTTGGATAGGTCTAGGGCTATTAGCATACTTGACTTTAGGCTAAGACCTCTATATATACGTGTGTATGTGTATTAACTACTATGTGATTTTGCAGTATTTTATGATATGCAACGTTATGACACTAAGACATCCCTGAAATTAATAACGCGTAAACCAAAAATAATTAAATCAAGATTTTCCTACGTTCTCTGAAATAATCTATGCAATAAAATACAATAATGCGTAAATAAAGTTACCGCACTCTTTTAGAACTCCACGACTCAAGTTTTGGAATTTTAGTTTATGACTGTTGATGTCATATGTTAGGTGGGCATTTATTGAATGTGTCATAAATGGCCCGTTAGCGTTATATAGGGGTATTCATTGAATGTGCCATGAATGACCCGGGTATTCATTGAATGTGCCATGAATGACCAGATTGTTTGGACTACCCTAGAGAGGAACTAAGGTATTCGCCTTGCGGGTTAGTTATATTCCTTGAGTGTACAGGAATGTAAGGTTGGGTATTCCTTGAATGTGGCGGGAATGACCTAAGGTACATAGGTTGTGAAATATGTGTATAAGAAAAGTAATTGATTAATTAATAAGAGAAATTAATTTGATTGTGCGAGTGTGCTTGGGTTTTCTTTTGAATACCTAATATAATATCTACATAAGATATATAGAAGTTCTAACTTTCTTTTGCAGGAGGGTAGGACTTAATAACATTTTGTGCAGGGACGCGGTCCTACCCTTATACAGCAGTGGATATCGGTAAGTTTAATTCAATGGTTTAGATATTAAAATGAGGTATTATAATGAGTTATATAATGGAAGTCTTGCTTGGGAAGAAATTATGTCGGTTAAAATGACGGAACTACCTGTCTTCCAAGCTGTGAATGATTGAGTTATGGGATAAAATAAAGTGATTGTTTGAATAATTAAAGTATGATAATGGTTATATGTGGTTAGTCTACTCATACCAGCAAATTCCATTTTGCTGACCCATGTTTGCTTTGTTTTGGCAACGTGGGTGTGTTCTTGGGAACATAGGTGGAAGGCAGTGGAACCGCGGCGTGTGATTTGGATTCTTGCCTGGAGCAGTCTGAGAGTTTAAATTATTAGGTCTGATCTTTTGGAATGATGTAATAACGTAGGTTACATTTTTTTATATGACATGAGAATACGATGTTGGAAATTGTTATTCTTAAAGTTTGTTTATGTTTGTATTGGGATGGAAGAAAGTTTTTAATAAAGTGATAGTTGAGGAAATTTGGAGTTTTTGTTGTTAAGTTGATCCTGTTGTGATGTGGGTTTTAGGTTTTGACATGTGTTGTATCACCCCGTCATAGCCTGGGTTTTTAGACAATTGAATATAGTGATGTTTGAGATATTTATATTTCAAATATTTATTATTTTAATTGTTTAGAAAATCGGGCTGTGACACTAACTGAAACTAAAAACTTACCCTAACTCCCACTTAAGCGTCATCCTCCTCATCTTCCTCTCCAAAGAGATGAGGTTCCTTCGCATCCTGCCACGCCATGATAACTTGTCAAGCCCGTCGTCGTGTGTCATCAACTTGTGCTAACATGTCTAGTGTTACTATGTCCGATGGGGTGTAAGGAGCAACCAAATGAGGTTGCACCTGCCATCCCGGCCAAGTCATTACTCGAAATGAGCGAACCACCCAATTGGTGGGTCTCATAACTTCAACCCTTTTCCAATCCGTGAACCGGGTACAAAATTCAGGTAAACAACTGAGCATGATGCGGTAAACCAAAATAGGCATAAGAAGATACTTATGCCTCATGCTTTGGGCTCTCTTAAGACTAGCCACTAATACTCGGGGAATGTCATATCGGCGACGTCCCTCAGCTAAAGCAAGGAAAACGTCACCAGCGGTACCATTTGCATAGGTAAACTGCCAATCCCCTAAAATATTCATCAGGATGAATAACATCGTGGTGCCTACATTGAGAGACAGGCTACCAAGGGCTATGTTATAACGCCCTTGGTCCATTATACGAAACACCCCTCCCCCATTATACTCATGGAAATATGTATAGTTATAGAGGTATGCATTATCGATCATATATCCCCACGTGTGAATAGGATCAGGTATTGGTATTCCCGAAACTAACGCTACCAAATACTTATTGAATTCTAGTGGCGTGTCATCAACCATGACAGAGAATTCTTGTTCTCCATCCTGGTTACAATAGAAACTAACATTATTGTAAAAGTATTCAGTAAGCTTAGGTGAATACGAGTCGTCTTCACTTACCAGTAGATGCCTCCATCCTAACTGCAAGATCCTTTCGCAGAACCTATGTCCATAAGTCTAACTTCCCAACAAGTGTTCCAAATACTGCTCCGGTATCACTATAGGAGATGTCATCACAAAACTACTCTCTAGAACAGCTACAAACGATCCTGGAACAACCCACAAAAAATTGGAATTTTTTGTGCCCACGGGGGTCAGGGCGCGGGGTGCGCTCAAGCTATGCCTGGGTAGGGCACGGGGTGCGCCTTGGTGAATTTCAAGTTCCAAGCACACTTAGGCGCAGGGCACGCTCACTTGTAGTCTTGCTAGGGCGCAGGTCGCGCTCAGGATGAAAACTGGAATTCCAGTGTTTTGGGATATCAGCATGAGGATGAGCATTTTTGGTTCATGAATGTCATACCTACTAAAGCTAAGGTCAATACTTTGGGGGTCATCTACGAACGTGGATTAATTGGAACATACCAAAGCTGGTTGGCTGTTTCTTTACTTAACTATTGAAATTTATATTCAAGTGTTATTTTGTTGATTAATTGCAAACGTTTCACCCCTTGAGGTGTGAGTCTATGTCTACTTATCCTAGAATGTATTATTTCATACATGATGATTTAGTGCTTAGTCTCTATGGTATGTATGTATTAGTCTACTTATCCTAGAACGTATAATTTCATACATGTGATTTAGTGTAGGGGGACGGTTTTGGTTTAAGTGAAGTTTTATTGGACATGCTGCAGTACTATTTAATATGTTTACTAATCATTGTCTCAAGTTGTCTAACAAAGCATTCTCTAGGTTATTTTTTTGAATTTCAAAGTGTTGAGCTTAATTCTACCTTTAAAACCCTTGGGATTTTCAGTTAAGCTATTTTACACATCCAACATGCCAATTGTTCTACATTCTGCTCTTGTGTCCCATCTTGACTTCTTTTCCCAAGTACCAATTTCCTCTTTAATTGTAGACCTTATATGATTACAGTTTTTTCTCCTGCGGAATTAAGGTTGTTGTTACTACAATTGAGGTGTTATGTTTTTTACTGTTTTGATTATGTCTTCTTGCTTGTGCAGTGTTATTTTTTTTCAAGCTTTGGTTGTGTTTATCAGTTTACCTAAGTATTTTCTAGGTCATCTTCTAGGCAACGTTTTCTTGCATTGGTCCCTTGTTTTATATTTTAGATACCTATTTTGATTAACTTCTTGAAGATGGTTAGAGTAGTTCTTCAAGTGATCCTTGGGTGGTGTTCTGATATGTGTGCATGATCTTGATTAGCCGAAGGTTATTTATTTTTGTTTGTTGTTTAACTGAGTTTGTGATAGTTGGATTTGCTTACAAATGTATTAGAGAAGGGCATTATATATCGATGACATGGCTTTAGGCAATTGGAAGGGATTATTGATCCATTCCCACTTCCAGCAGGGAAATTGGTTAAGTGTTTTGGCAATTGAACAGAAGTAGTTAACATGTGTTTTGCTTATTTATGCCTTGTGCCCTTCCTATTTGAAGTGTGTGAGGATTTGTATGGAGTCTCTTCACATTCTTAGTGAGGCATACACATGTACACACCCGCTGGTGGTCATATCTAGGTCCATACAATCCTAAAATGTTTGTGTTACAAATTGGGTTGGTGATAGACTTTCTTTCCCCTTGCAATTTCTCTGTGCGTGTGTGTGTTGTTGTATAAACCCTCCAAACCATGTTCTTAGGTTATTCCCTTTATATCACCTACTTGTCGTTTCTTCTTCTTTCTCCTAATTTCAATTTTGGCTGAATTGAATAATATGTTTGATTTGACAGGTTTAGCAGTAAACCTGCATCAGGAGTAATATGTCAGAGTATGGATTGGGAAGACAAATGTGTGGCTGTTGCAAACACAGAAATGGATAACAAAGTCCAAGGTTGAAGGACATATGTTATGCTAGTTGTGGATATTGTTAAGAAATACCAACTGTTGTTTTGTTAGTTTTAGAAAGTTGGTGTTAGTTTTTTTGTTTTTGGAGGGCACTTTTTTTTTTCTTTTGTTTTGAATTGTAATATGTCTTGATACTTTGCAAGTTTGTGTGTTTCAGTCAGTTAAATTATTTTCTAGCTTATGGTGATCATAGTGTAATGTTTCCTATCCTTTTTCTCTCTTAGAATATTCATTTCCCTCTATTAGACCTGTCAGACTCAGTGAATCGTTTTTTTGTTTTGATATTGTTCTGCTGGTCTGTAGTAGAATTGCAAACTCTTGAGTGGTTGTTCATTCAAGGTACTCTGTACATTGAGGTAGTCTATGTGATACAGGATTACTATCCGTATAAAACTTTATGCACATACCTTGACCATTATGGACTCAACCCTCTTTTGAAGCTATAATCCTACCACAAAAAATTTACACCAATTGATTTGGTTTACCCAATCAAATTTTGTACCAATGCAATATGCAAAAAATAAAGACATAGAAGGAAACTAATTTTTTTTCCCTATAGGATACAACTCTTGTAAGAAGTCACAATAATAAATGGCACAATAATAATTTGGTTTTCTGAACCATTATGATGAGCTATGTTCTTATATCTTCAGGAACGGAGAAACCTTGAGTTGTTACAAAAATGAACCTAACATTATCAGCGTATCACCGCGATTTCAATGTAAAAGTTGGAGGTACATATATTCTTGATCTTTAGGTAGTCCTTTAGGCCCACATATATTTCTAAATATTGTTGTTTTTAGTTATTGGCAAACATTGTTCCAAATCCTCAAGTACGCGTTGTTGGATTGACCCACTTAACTACTCGTTATAAGAGTTACTTATTCATTGCTTCCGCCAATAAATTTGGATTAATGTCCGTCTGTTTTCAGGTTCATTCGTTTCAGGCATGAACTTCAGTGACATCAAAAGACTTCTCTTGTAAGATATCTCTGCTGTATATTTGGCTGCATGGAGAAATGGACATTATTTGGATTCCTTATTACTTCGACATCAAGTGGGATTGAGAATTTGATTTTGCCGAGTAAGTGTTTTGACTTTTAATTTTTACCCATCTGTATGTCTTCTATGTCTTCCTGGAGTACTATCCTTTCTGTATAGCTAATTCATTATATGCAAGATTTGAATGTAATTCAAATTCCAAGTAGTCTTAGGATAATAATAATATGTAAGTAAGAGGATACATAAACAAACAGATTGGCATAATCTAAAAATATTATATTATCTGCTAATTGAGTATGACATAGTTCCATTTGGTAATTTGGTAGGCTAAATTTAAATTGAAAAGAATAGTTTCAATAGAGAGTAATTTTCATAAATAGTAAGCTTTTAACCTTATAATGAATCATCATGTTTTTCTTCTTTTGATTCTCAAATTCTTTTTTTCAACTTTATTGGTTATCTCATTGTCTGCCATTCTCTTCGTTTCCTTCATTGCTTGAATTTCTTCTTTGAGATAATATATATATCTTGTTTTTGTTGTTTTTATCGTCAACCAAACAATCTAGCATAGTGTCTCTCAGAATATCGAGCTGCTTTTGTTTGTCTTCAACTTCTTTTCTTTTCTTCATCAGTTCTTTGAAATTGAAGTCTTTAATCTCAAATTCACTGTCATCCTTTATAAAACTTGATTGTATACAAAAGCAGCCGAATCCTGTGATTTTTCTTCTGAACATGTGGGGCTTCCAGGAATGTCTTTAGCTATGAGGGTTTGATTGTCGAAAAATAAATCTTTTGGTACCTTTACTGTTACAGTGCTGATGAATAGTTCATTCTCTAATTTTGAGTTGTAAACCAGATCTTGTTTAACATGAAGAACATCTTGTAGAGTTTCCTTAAGCATCGTTTTTTAATATAAATTGTAGTTTTCATATGTCATGACCTGCAATATAATTTAATATTATTAATCTATCAAAATAATCTAGATTTTTTGTGTTAGTGGAAACTAACATCCTAAATATTTAGTTGTATATCTTTTTTCTACCTATGCTTTCCTAAAAATATTTCATGTAGTATCTGAGATATATACATTCATATAATTTTTTTCATTTTATTATTATGTATAACTTCAGGATATTATATACAATAAAGATATAATTTTGTAGGGCTCTTTACCTTTAATACGGGAAGCAATGCTACCATTGGACATGTAGAGGTGAACCAAAAGCTTTTGATGTTTGGCATGCTACACCCAATTAGCTTGAGAAGATCAATTGGAAGCTATGTTGATCATTTGAACTTCAATCCGATATTAGCATAGAAGGTACACACTCATTTGTATATAATTTCTTATCAATTAGATTTTAACATGAATTTTGTAGATACAAATTTATGAATTAAACCATGCATCTACAAGAGAAGCAATAAAGAAATATGGTACTGAAGAAAGAAAAGCACCTTTGGGGGAATATAATAACTGCAGTCTTTTGTTCACCATACACAATCCACCTTTCACTTCTCTTCATAGAAACTATGAATGCCACAAAATTGAATAAAGTAGAAAAAAATTAATATTGGAGGGGTATCCCGTATCAAAGCAAGCACTTAAAATTAAAAGAAACTCCCCCTATTTCGCATGACTGTTTTCATATAATTTATTTGATTTTTTCCAATATTTTATAAATTTAATTTTTGAATTATTATGTACCAAAAAGTTTTAACTATAGAATATTGTAATGATTCAAATTTTGATGAAAACACAAATTTATAGAAATATTCAATGTATCTATTTTTAGTTTTTGGCTATTATTTCTCTTTTAATTTTTCGATTTCTTTTTCTTGTGGTTTTGTTTGTGCTTTTGTTTGAGTTGTCTGTGCTACTGAATAAAGAAATGAAACCTACGATAGAGATGGCAGATGTATTTCTTATAATGAAAATAAGGTAATGCTTATACTATAAATTACTCTCTATTTTTTATTCCATTTTGGTTTGTCATCCCAAACATAATCCCACTTTAAAAGGGCCGAGTGAACAAAAGATCCTTGATTCCCAACAAAAAGGGTAAGGAACTCCCATCTACAACAATGTGCTTAACAAACCACATTTCCCACGCCCAAAGTTTAGTATGATACAGAAAAAGGAATTTAAATAGCTTTCCATCATCAAGCTGCTTGGAAACAATGATGAGTAATTGTTAATATTCCCTTGGAAAAAGCTCATTCCATTACCACCTGGGAAGTCTAGTAGCAACTACAATGACATATCAGTAGAATCATTAAGGTAATTGGCGCTTAAGGAGTCAAATCAAGCCACTACACCATCCTTGTATCTATCTAGCTTGCAGCTCTTATACTCCATGTCCTCGTGTTGATTGCTAACTTTGGTGGACACTCATGCATTGACTTGTTCCACATCTGCACTAACCCCTGAACCAACTCCGTATTATGTTGAGGATGATGCCTGAGAGTTGGGGTTATGACTTGTTTCTTGTGCAGCTTGTCTTTGAAATAATTTTCCAACTTCTGAGTTCCCTATGCAGAAAAAATAGTCACAATCAGGTTTCTCAACTTCAGAAGGTTGGATTAAGAAGATCTAAACAATAAAGAATCATTTAATTACTAGGCCTCTGCCTCAAGCCTGGCACTCTCCCATATATGACATGTTGAAGGAAATGCAGATGAGACAGCATTTGGACCCAAAGGCGATGATGGTGTATGTGTGTGGGTCAAGGCCCATGCCAAGGAGACGCTTTTTTAAGTGGGTGTTCCAGAAGTTCTTAATTTCATTATCGGTTCTCCCAGTCTTCTGCACCTTTGGAAGAACTTGCTATTCATAGACGTTATCCCTCTCAATCTCATTTTTGTCATTGATACAAACTTCACATTCTGGAACCATGACAAAGTATTTCAAAAACTAATCTATAGCTAGATGAAAACATAATTTTCAAATTATAGCTAGTACCAAGACTGGAGGACTAACTAACTGGCAACTCATAACTGAAAATGAACAACTACCAAGTTATTATATATGCAACTAAACCCAAGCTACTAGCAGTATAATGTATGCTTGATTCTTACCTTAGCCCACCAGCTTAACAGTAAGTTTAAGCTATGAGCAGATTCTTGGCTGTTCACATAAAAAGCCATGTTCAAACTACTTCTCATTTTACTTGATAGTCATGTGTAGCTCAGTAGGCATTCCCCCAATTCTCTCTAGGTAAAAACTTACGAATCAATTCTTATTTACGGCATACTTACGCTTGGAAGAAGTTTGCAATTTTTGTTGGTTGAGCAATTGTTAAGGGGCCAAGATGAGGCACCTTGACCATCAAATGTCCCACCTCCTGTCAAGGTCAAGCCTTCCACCCATCCAAACTCAATCCAATCAGACAAAGATCCAAAACTCCTCAAGCCATTTGGTGCCTTCAGTAAACCCTACAGATTCCAAGCAAATTAGTCAAACCAGAATAGGATGAGATCATCCATTTTATAAGAATCAAGATATTGCAGGGTTGTATGTGAGAGTTAAAGCTTGCCTGCATTTGAATAGTTAGGGAATTCAAACTCTCGCAGGGCCCCAAAAATTGGATTGGTCTGATTGAATATGTGCCTTTAGGTATCAAAAGAGTCACATCACCAATAGACTCACACGCTGCTTTCCAAGCCAATGTGAAGGCCTAAATTCAAAACCCCCAAAGCATTGTTAGGTAGTGAATTGTATCAAACAATTGGAGAATGAAATCAAAGCATCCTTGGAACTGCTTTTATCATGCATATAAATATGATGTACTGATTTACATAGGGGAACTAAACCTTTTTTGCCCTAGTGCACTTGGACCCCGATGTGTTTATCAGTGGTTTGTGACTCAAGTTTACTCTGTTGCTAATTGTTAGTACTTGTGTGTGCCTCATTGCTGATTCAGATGGTAATCGCATCAAATAATCTTATTATCAATGAGGGGAAATCACCATGAAAATGACCAAGAAACAATAATGAGTTCAGCAAAAACCCTGCCATGCTAAATCATTGAAAACAACAATTTAAAAGTATAAATACACTGTTAAAGGTAACACACCGACTCATTAAACTCACCCACTGGACCCACCATGTGACTCTATCTTCTACACACCCACACAGACAGAGAGTAAGAAAAAGAAAAGGGTGTTAACGGAGATGTCAAGAAAAGGAGAAAAAATAGACATATAAAAAATACTATGTAAATCATGGTACCATTTAAGATTATCAGTACATGACCCAAATAGAGTAGCAACATGGGATGCAATTATATTAATAACTGCAAGTCCATAACAGGCTCAATTATACGAATGGCAATTGAATCGCGCTAAGCGTATGGGTCGTATTGGAACTTCGACCATCACTCTTGCTATTCCTAATCTTCGTATTACAAATGAGATATTGAAGGAGACTGATCGAACAGGCTCTTACAGATGTATCAAACTTGTAGCAGATCTTAATACACATGGAGCTTTCAGAATCTGATTTAATTAGAACAAAGGTAGCTCTTGTAAATAAACGTGAGTGTATTTCCTATTACCAAAGTGTATTCCCTATTACCTAGCTTGACAATGGGTTAAAGAAAAACTTACAAGAATAGGATGGTGGTTGATAAATTATTTTTTTGAATGTTGATATCTTTCAAAATCTAACCCGGCTGCTAGGTTTGAGAGTTTTAAGAAAGTTTGTTTGCTAGGTTTGAGAGTGAGTTTGATATAAGAAGTGGAGTTTTTGGTTTAGTAGGTTTTAAGAATTTTATTTTATTAGGATTCGTATGAAAGGCTGGAAGGGTTTTTTTAGAAATTTGTTTGTATGTGTGTTTTGATATTTGAGGAGACCCAAATAAATACAAAATACACGAAGGAGAAAGTAACAAATCTAGGGAGGTTTAACTAATATATGGAATGGACGCTTTTTTAGGAGTCTATGAGAATGCCCAGTTAAGAAAAAAAAACTCATGTGATGAGGAGAGATGTCAGGTGCGAGCTTATATATATATAAGATAAATGATAAAATAAAGAAAATGGTGCTAATCTCACTTAATCTTATCGGTTTATGCAAGAATAGAAAGCTAGAGCGAGAGAAGAATATAGAGTACGTTAGGAACACACATAGCTACAATTTTTGCATTAATCCTAGCTAATAACAACCATCATTTTGAAATAGCAGATGAAGTACCCACTGCAAACAAACAAATTAAGCATACTGGTTAATTAGTTGATAGAGATCAAGAGCATGATAAACGATATGAAATTTAACTAATTCGATAAACGTTCACACTTAGGTGGACATTACTAAAAATACAAAAATTGCAAACTACTACCTCTTTAACACATTTTATCAAAGACGAAGTATGCTTAGTCCGATCTATTAGTATATTAAAGTAATTTAAGTATATAAAACAACTTGTATATCACCCATTTCTTCCTGGTAATCTTAACAAATAATTCACACCTATATAAGACAATTTCAAAATGAGTTGTTCATCGGGAAATTTGAATCAATCTCTATATTCAGCAAATTAGATAATAAAATTTATTAATTAAAATAAAAATCAATATGTACAACCAATTTCATGTAGAGAAGAAATTTTCATAACAAAAAAATTTAAAGCGGAAAAATCAAATAAGGAATGAAATGAAGTAAGGTTTTAGCATCAATTCCAAGCAAGCTAAGAATAACCGTATACCTTACATAAAAAAAAAAGTAGAGATAGTTGATTCAGCAAACAAAACAAAGAAAACAGTAAAAAACTTACCTTCTAAAAACCATTTCTTGGCGATAGTCGTCCTCGAGGGTCAATGCTTTCTTCTCAGAGCCTTTCATTGGTTAAGAAGATGTGCTTATTTTCTAATCCATTATATAGTAACATATAGTGATCTTGAGAGGAGCCATGAAATTTGAAAAGTGCAAAGTGAGATTCAATACAAATTGATCGTACCTGTTGAAGAAAAGGCTTAGAGTGGTAGAGAGAACCGAGAAACTGATGGTGCGTAAAGAAGCTGGAGAGTTCGGGTTTGTCGAAGAAGAAACACCCTTCGAAGAGTTCGGGTTTGTCAAAGCAGCGATTTGTTTTCACAAAGGAAAAAAAATATATAACTCAAGAGATTTAGCAATTGAAAGTTGAAATAGGGAAAAAGGCAAAGAAAGTGAAGAGATTAATACTACTAAATATGAGGAAGGCTAATATCCTTGGACAAAAAGTGAAGAGATTAATACTACTAAATATGGAACTTTAAGAGATTATGAGGGACTCTTTCTTGAGTGCACTGGCTATGGGATGCTTATTATTGTCTAAGAATATTATACAACATAGAGCCAAAGTATATAAGTCAGCAAAAATAGTGTAATTGATACCCGAATTATATAAGAAAATCACATTATATCAAAAGGTTTGAAAAACATAAATCTCTTCATATACCAAAATGATTTGAAGTGTTGAACAATTATACTGATAATAACTTTGACTAATGGTAGATACCATTTTGATTTGATAAGAATTCAGTTAACTTTATTGAAATTGTTTCATCTCTTAGAAAGAAAGCAAGAAGCGATCAACAGAATAATATTGGATGAGCAAGAAATTAAAAAACACAACGAAGCGGGAAAAAAAAACAAATTGAATAAGCAGGGTAGTGTTGAGCTATTTAATTAGCATAGAGAGTGTCTGGAAAAATTATCCACATTAACAAATTGCAGAAATATAACCAAAAAAACAAAGAAATTACTACAAAATTTTTAACCAACCAAAGAAATAAAGACAGTGAAAACTATATGGACAATGGTAAAAAGGACAAATAAAAGGAACAAAACCTTATATGAAGAAGACTATAGAGAAGAGAGACAATAGATTAGCCGAGAATCTCTAGTGTTATAATTTTAGGCCAGGGGTTTTTGTTTTTTTCGGTGAATAGTCATGGGTTTTTGGTGGGTTTCCATTCTTAAGTTGGAGACTGCCCTGATTTGTCGCAATCCCCCTATGATGTGGACACCCTCAGAGAGCTCCAAAGGGGCTTGCTATTATATATATAAAGATTAGGTAATAAGTCAAAATGTTGGGGTCATATACAAAAAAAATTAAGAACAATAAGTTTCCTAATAATATTGGGTTTGAAAACATTAATTCAGAGCTTGGAACTAACTAAATTGCAAGAAAAAGCCATCAAGGGCCAGAACATCTTACACTAAATCAAATCTCAAATTGCATATTTTTCGAAGTCCATGAGTAATACAAAATAAGCTCATATATCAATCACTGTAGAAAGACTCAAGGAAATTACCTTTCTAGCTGTATAACGCTTTAATTATTTCTGATTTCCAAGATCGTTCTAGTATCGAAATATAAGAGATGACTTGTACAGAAACAAAAAGTCGTTGATTTCTATTTTTCTAGGCCACAAATGAATAAGAGAAATTCCTTAACTTAATATTTTAGACAAAAAGGCAAACATGGTCAATTGGTTACTTTCATCGTAGTAACATAATTCTTTTTTGAATATACTGAAAGGATGAAAAAAAAGGAGTGTTCTTGTTTTCAAATGCAATCCAGCAGTCAACATTGCCAAAGAAGCTGACTTGAAAACTTCATTGCATCAATCAATGAAACAATTAGAAAAGTTGCAACGCTATAGGGGACGTACCCATACACAATACCAAAAGGACGGAGACCTGAGATTGAGCCTAATAATCTGTCAACTACAGCTAGGCAACTAATAAAAAATAGATTCTGAAAACCAAGGCTTTAGTCTATGTTCCCTTGCTTTGCTTTAGCATGTTCGGTCCCCTTAGTCGCAAGCATTCTTTCAACCAAACCATCGTAGTTCTTCTTTCTCCCTAAGCTTCCCGTGCGATAGTTAGCCATATAGTCTGCATCTCGAAGTAGTAATTATTGATTCCACTCTAAGCATTTACATGCCACATAATAAAATGTTCTATAAAAAAAAAAGGAACTTACAGGTGGTGTAGCTAATATTTTACCCGCTGTAACAGAAAGACTTGTTACTCCCCACTTATTGTTTTGATTTCCAGAGGTCTCGACTCTGTATGAACCTAAGAACTCACGTAGCCCAGAATTAAACAGTTTCAGTGCATCTTCTTTAATCTTTGCAATTCCATACCTTAGCGGGAAATATTTGGAAGGAAATTTCTTGAATGAATCTGAATCATTGGTCTACCAAATAACATCAATTTAATTAATATAGTTATGAACTGATGTGTACTTAACTTTTCCTTTGAAGAAAGGGTCTAAAAGAAAGAAATAACATATACACCTTGTACACTCTAGCATTGAGTGTAAGTGTGTGAGCGACCCTGTTGTTTTGATCCAAGTCAGACTGAATTCGTTCACTCAACTATTCACAAAGAGTATTAAGCCAGCATTCAACCTGCAGCAGAGAGGAATAGATGGGAGAAAAAAGATACTTAGTTTAAATACTTTATTTCTAGAATTTTAAAAAAGATAAAACTAATCTTTAGCTCTCAACAATGTTGATTCTGGGGCTGTTGCAGATTGAGTTAGTTTTTGCAATGAGAACTCATAATTCATGAAAAGCCAGCTCTAAACTCATCTCCCAATGTGCCCCCCTGAAAATGGTCGTGACAGTTAACATAAAACGTCACCATATGTACTGATGTGTCTGCATGTATTGGGGGTGGGGGTGGCCAAGAAGAACTTGCACTCGGAAAGTTTTGCAAGAAAAAATTAGAGAGAAATTTTCTTATAGAAGTGATTGTCCCTAGAGCTTGTGGACCTGGGAATGTCTTTCCATAACTAACCATGGCTTTTGGGAAGAAGACGACCTTAAACTTCATCCCCATTAATGCCTCTTGCAATATTCCATAACCATGTGCTGGAGTAGAAGTTAATGTCGACTGACAAACTAAAGGGGAAAGTTGCACTGGTTTATCCGAAATGGTATTAGTTCTTAAGGGTAATTAGAGAATTAGGAGGTTTTTGATATGATACAGTAATAAACTCAAAACCACATGGAAAACCCATTAATTGTCATTTCTAAATATTATAAAGGACACATAGTCAACACACCAGGTATTCACGCCATAACGCTCTAGTAGATGGTCTTCTGAAAATTGCAATAGATCTCCAACACTATTTACACCAAGGTCAGTTTGTACAGAACTCCCAAGCTTTCCTCCAAGTTGCTTCCTAGCCATATTCTTCTAGAGCAAAAGATTAATACCTATAATTAGGATCAAGTGGTGACTTGTTATGAAGTGATGATGGACACGATGGTGGTGGGGGTTGAAATGGAAGATGCATAATAAGAAAGAGAAACATAAATCAAGCAGGCCAAAAGAAAAAAAAAATTACATTTTCTTTATAGGCAAGGATGCTGATAAAAGTGATTTTACGTATTCTAACTATCTATGCGTAAACACAAATAATCATAATATGTAAATACGTGTTTATATCAATATTCCTACTCTCAATAATGAAGTAATATCAGAGAGTCAGGATTCGTTCCACTCTCAATCTATCAAGACTAAATAGAATTCAACTAATCAAACCAAAAGGAACAATGGTGAGAGTGATGTGTTTGGTGTGAAATTTCTATACTACCATTCCCAACACAAGAACAATAATAACAATAAGACATAATTAAATTAAACTGAAATTAAAACTTTATAAATCTAAATTTAACAATAGTCTAAGAATCAAAATGAAGACAACCTAATTTATGAATTTAATGAACAATAATCCAACCCAACATCAATAACTCTGAAATGACTAACAACCAAGAAATGAAATTAGATCTAAGCAATAGATAAATGACAAAATTGAATTTGATCAATAATAAACTACTTTATTTATCTAATGAAGCAAGAACAATATTTTAATACTTTAAATTAAAACAAGGGAAATGAAAACTAATTAAAATAGAGATTTAATTCTAGATCTAAAAATTATTCTAACCCTAAACTCCATTAACATTAGCTTCCTAACCTAACTACTTTTGCTACCTAACCTAATTGCCATTAACAAAGAGTCAAGCTTTTGTTTTATACTTCCAGATCCAAAATCGTGCATGGGCTTGGAGCCATGTTTTGGGCGGAAAATCGGGCCCAAAACCCAATTTCTTTAGTCCAAAATGGGCTCTTCAGCTACAGTTGGCTTCGACAGATGTTTCGTCCACTTCTGCTCCTCTGATTGGGCCAAGGCTTGGACCATTGGAAAGCTCTTTTCGAGTCGGTCGTTTTGACATAAGCTACTCCCAATTCCGAGATCTGAGTCCAAAGATATGGCCTTCGGAAGTTCTGCTGACTTTGTGTGCTGTTTCTGCCCGCGTTGACCTTGACTTTTCAGCTTTTGACCGGGCTTTACAAAGGCTTTGTCTCCTTGAATCTTGGCCTTTATCACAGAACTTCTTAGCAACCGACCTTTGCTCCTTTATCTCGTTAAAGTGGCACATTTCTGCACATAATAGACTTTGAAGCCTGAAATGCATAAAAACACGTAATCATTATTAACTCTTAATTATTACTCACATAATTGGTCTAAAAGTATGATTGTTAAGGGGTTAAAACTACAGTTTTGGGCTCTTATCAGATGCTAACAGTTCAAATGAATGTAAACTGTATAACAACATCAATTCCATGCTTGCAAAGGTTCTAACTTCTGAACCGGCATTACGATAGATACTCAAGTCAGCTTTATTACAAGCAACTGCAACCTGAACCAAATGGATTTGAGGGCGAATAGTTCTTTCTGTTTGAATTTTGAAAGATTGAGTCTTGAGGACGAAATCCTTGGTGCCTTTGTTTACAAATGGGTTACGGGGAAAAAGGAGAAACAAAAGAGATGGAAAGAACAAACACCATGATTCCTTTTTATTTTTTATTATTTTTTAGTATGTAAATCGAGTGAAATTGTTTAGTTTAAGTAGCCCATATTAATTAAAGAAGGAGTCCATAGTAATTAAAGAATAAAGAGAGGAGAAAGTAACAAATTTAGGGAGGTCTAACTAATATATAGAGTTGCCTTTATTTTAGGAATCTATGAGAATGAACGGTTTAGAAAATAAAGACATAAGATGAGGAGAGAGGTAAGGTGGGAGCTTTTTATATATATATATATATATATATATATATATATATATATATATATATATATATATATATATATATATATATATATATATATATATATATATATATATATATAGATATCGATCATTTTGAACGAATGTTTACTCCCGCTTTTTGTCATGGCATGAGCCACAAGATGTAGGGGAGTTTTCGAGTATCCCCTGATCTTCCTCTGTGCCTTGTGATCTGAAAGTTGTTACTTGGTAGAGAAGGGATGAGATGATTTTGAGTTCAGGGTTGAACCACCTGGTGGCTGCCTACGTATCTCCTTGTTTATTTAGGAGAATCAAACCCTATTTTGCATAATTCCTAAGAGCAAATTCCTATGGTTTATATAGGAAAAGCTTTGAGAGTCCTAGGGTTAAGGCTAACCTCACCGCTTGTGAGTTCCCTTCCATCTTTGGACTCTGCCTTCCTATTAGGAATCCTCTTCTTATGGAAGTCTGAATCTATACCATATCTTGTTAGAGGCAAGTTTCCTTGTTGATCATAATGTCCCATCGTATGGGAAGATTATATCTAATAGGTAACTCTTAAGATATGTCATTATGATTCCTTCTTTCTCATCAAAGATCGCCCTCTTCAGTTTCCTTCTGTTCAGGAACTGTCCATATCAGTTCCTAACGACTTGGAGGATTATTATGCTTAGAGGCGGTCAGTCACGTGCCAAGCACATGCCTACTAAACACTGGTGCTAAACATGAGATCACTTATTCGCAGAACTGATCCGATGGTCCTCGTCTCATTCTGGACATCTATAATCCTGGGTTATTTCCCATACACATGCCATCTATCTAATGACGTGAAATCCCCCTTACACAAAGATCTTCCAATATAAACCATAGGAATTCGCTCTTAGGAACTACGCAAAATAGGGTTTGATTCTCCTAAATAAAAAATGAGATACGTAGGCAGCCGCCAGTTGGTTCAACCCTGAACTCAAAATCATCTCATCCCTTCTCTACTAAGTAACAGCTTCAAGATCACAAAGCACAGAGGAAGATCAGGGGATACTCGAAAACTCCCCTACATCTTGTGGCGCCGTCTGTGGGGACGAAAGCAGGTAAACATTCGTTCCTAACGACTGATTTAGTTTAAAAACTCTTACCATTGTGATGACAGGAGCAAAGAAAACAAAGGGTGGCGCTACCACACACAGCGTCACTGTTAGAGAAGAAAAGCACAAGATACCTGAAGGCGGGGAGAATGTCGGTCATCATGATGTGAATAATCCGCTCCAAGGACTGGTGACCAGCACCAACGGACCAGTTTATCATGGTGCAGGGCCCAAGAATAACACTCAAGAGGAGCGTCAAGATGGTGAGAATGTTGTCCTCACCAACCCAGAGTCTGTTCAGGCGAGCCAGGCAGTACAGGCTCTAGAACAGCAAATAAGCAATCTTGAACGAGAATTACAGCTGGTGAAGCATTTGTATCAATCTAACACAAGAAAGGAGCCACTCATCGATCTCGATGATGACGACCTACCAGAAGGCGGTCGTGTAAAGAACCCAAGGTGTGGGGGTCCAGTTCGACGCGAGACATCTGAGTTGGAATACAGTAACTCAGATGACGACTCAGATACAGCATCTGAACCAGAGTCAACTGACCAGGATCGTGATGTCGACCCTCGACACCGAAAAAAGCTCAGATCAAGAAGCTTTTTACCAAAGAAAGTGCATGGGAAATTAAGAAGAATGACCTGATCCGTCAGATGCATCGGATGACAGGCAAGGGGAGAAAAATGCAAGACTCCTTTGTTCAAAACGCCATAATAGGGGTAGGCAGATCTCCTTTCGCATCTCAAATAATGAGAAAGCCTTATCCCCGCGGTTATCGGCAACTGAAGTTCAGTGTCTTCAGTGGCAAGTCAGATCCAATGGATCACGTATTCTGATATCGAGCAACTATGGGACAATATGAAAGGTACGATCACGTCATGTGTCTTAGTTCAAAGCTTCCCTGTCTAGATCTACACTATAGTGGTACCACAGGTTACCTGAGCGGCAGATCAGGTCCTCAGAAGAAATGTTTAAGACCTTTATAGATAGGTACTCGTGCAACAAGCACCAACCAAAGCGGATCGACGCACTGTTCAACATCAAAAAAAAAGATGGAGAAGCATTGAGGTCATACAAGCAATGGTTCATGGAAATTTCCATCCATATAGAGTCTTGTGACGAACAGACTGCTATAATAGCTTTCAAACAAGTGTTGGATGAAAACAACGCCTTATTTGGATCTCTTTCCAGGAAACCACCCCATGAATTAGAGGAACTCCTAGACAGGGTTAAAACTCATGCGGGGTGGGAGGAGGATGTATTAAACCGACGTTAGGAAGCAAAGAAGACAAATCGGACAGCTCCTGTGGCCCCTCAAGAAAGGAACGAGAAATCTTCCACTCAAAAGCCAAAAAGAGACCATCATCGTGGTCGCCAAAGGGTTGAATCCCCATCAAAAGGACGAATGCCTAGAAGGTAGTACCAAAATGTAGCCAGTAGTGTAGATGGAAAACCATAAAAGAAACCACATATGGAAGGAGCTGAAGAAGCTTTACCCTTAATGGACAGAAACTTTGCCCCTATGAACAAAATGCCAGATGAGGTCTGATAACTATAAAATGAGTAGTCTACCTACGAAATGAACGAATTCAATCCGTAAGTAAACTAAAACTAATCTTTTACTATCTCAATTATCAAAGCTTCTACTCTCGATGCGAATTGCACTAAGTGGAGTAGGAAGTTCGTTCCACTCCTAGTTCCCTAGCATGGATTGTTTTCTAAGTCTAAGAAATCAGTCTTAAGTCAATGAGAGCTTTACGAAGGGGAATTAGACTACGATGCAACTACCCACGAAATGCAACTAGTCGACTATCTGACAACTAAGGGAATGCTACGTTGATTCGATGTTAAGGAGTTAGAGGGGGATTGATTCCACCTTAACTCAACTTAATCCACTAGCGACGAGTCGTCGTAATCCGAATTGAACTGCTACGCAGAACAATCGGTTTTTCCTAATCCCTAATTACATATGGCATTTCTACCAATTAATAATTAGCATGTGAACAATTAAACCCATTCTCATGGTGAACTAAACATTTCTAGAGTGGAAAGGAAATTACGACAATCTCCGATAATTGGAATCAAGGTTTCTCAACCCCCTCTAATGGAGGTTTAGCCTTGAATCATTCCGCAATCATTTCCATTTAAATTAAATCTAAACATAATATAAAGCATTGAAATTTACTTAATTAAACAATAATGAAATCTAAATTAATTACTAAATTGAAATAAGAACAAGAATTGAAATTAGATCTAGAAATGGAAATGACAAAATCGAAATTGATAAAAAATACTACTTTATTGATCTAATCAAATGAAGAACAAGATTCAAAGGTTTAATCTAATACAATGAATTGAAACTAATTAAACTAAGTTCTAAAACTAATTAATGGAGGCTAACTAATCTAGGTCTAACTATCTACCTAACCTAACTGCCATTAACAATGAGGCAAGCTTTTGTTTTTATACATCCAGATCCAAAAATCGTGCATGGGCTTGGAGCCATGTTTTGGGCCAGAGAATCAGGCCTAAAACCCAATTCTTTTCGATCCAAAAGGCCTCTTCAGCTGCAGTTGGCTTCCACAGACTTTTCGTCCACTTCTGCTCCTCTGATTGGGTCAAGGCTTGGACCATTGCAAAGCTCTTTCCGAGCCGGTCGTTTTGACATAAGGTAGACCTCAATCCGAGGTCTGAGTCCAAAGATATGGCATTCGGAAGTTCTGCTGACTTTTGATCCTTTATCTCGCTAAAGTGGCACATTTCTGCACATAATGGACTTTGAAGCCTGAAATGCATAAAAACACGTAATCAGTATTAACTCTTACTTATTATTCACATAATTGGTCTAACAGTATGATTATTAAGGGGTTAAAACTACAGTTTTGGGCTCTTATCAAACCACCCCCAAACAGCATTTTGCTTGTCCTCAAGCAAAGATGAGAAATTAGAATAAGTGACCAAAAATGGAGTTCTAACTACTCTCGTTTCGCTGAGTGCGATTGCATTGACCATATGCAACAAGGCCTTAAACCACTAGGAATTCCCTAGTGGACGAGTTATAGCCTCGTGAGAGTTTTCCAGTGAAGGTACTCACAAACTTCATCTATACTACAACGACTAAGAAAATAAAACTATTGTTTCCTTATTCATGCTCAACTATCTATACATCTCTCTAGCAATTGAATAAGAATAACCAAGTCAGAAACCTAAGCTAATATATGCATAATAATCTATCATCTACAATAAACATATACACAATGAGTAGTACTATAAAATGTTTAGCAGGTTTGTTTCTGAGAACTCGGAATAGCGTCCTTAAGTAGGTTCTCACAATAATAGTCAAGAACAACACTCTGATTTTTCCACTCAAGTTTCGCTACTCCAGTGTACAGTGGGCACACTTTACCTTACAATCTCAATGACACACAGGAAGCCGGAGTCGATCAAACACATCTGCCACTTACTATCACACTAACCTATTCCTAATTGAGCTAGAGGTCTTTATTAGGTGTTACGGGGATTAGGAGATGGTTTAAGAAGGAAGGAAATGGATATTCAAAAGGACAAGTCTGAGATAATAGAGTCTTCATATTATGTAACTAGAGAAAACCTTGTTATTTACTTTTGCTTCTACACTTTGTTTCCATCCTTAGCCATATTTTTTTTTTCTTTTCTTTGGCTTTTGACTCCCTTTTATTCTATTTTTGGAGTTTTTATTTTATTTCTATTTTTATTTTTCTTTTCTTTGGATGGAAACTTATTTTCTTTATTTTCTGAAGCACTAACTAATTTTTGTTTTACAATGGTTTTCTCTTCTTCTTTCTTCATCATTCTATTCTCGGACTTATTCTAAATTGGGTAGGTTGGTTTTTTTTTTTTTTTTTTTTGTTTTGTTTTTGTAACAGGGTAAAGGAATTGTGGTTTATGGAAGGGCTAATGAAAGGCTCAGTGGGGCGACTAGCGGAAAATAATTCATATGTTTGAATTTCTGGCTATATCGATCCAAAGAGGGCCTAAATTCTCGCTTAGGATATGGTTTAGTGATCAAGCAAGTGGACGTGTGATTTCTCTATCCGGATTTTACTTCTCCCTTGTGTCATTTCTCAAATGTTTCACTCATATAAGGCTTTAGGCTATATTCTCACAGGATTTGTAGAATAAGTACTCTAGCCTAGATTTCAGAAACTTACTACTAACAATCATAGATACTCATGTAATATATTTATAGATAGATGTAAAGATTATTACCTATATATTAACCTAAGTTTCTAACAATTATTACGACGCGAAACTTGTGACTCATTGAGACTTCTAGATTGTTAAGAGCATGGAGAAAAAAACAATACCAATATTCCTAAGTGTATAGCATAACTTATTTATTTATATTTTTAAATTTTTGAAATTTTAACTAGAAAACAAATGCATATTATATATATTTATATCCTAGCAGATGTCTTAATTACCGTGTTTCTATGCCCCCAAACAAGAAGCATGCTCTGTCCTCAAAGCATTTAAATAAAGAGGGTAGGAAAAATACCATTGAAGCGTGAAATTCAGAAACATCTGCAAAACAAGGTTAGAACGTACTAATATAGGAATAAAAACCCCTTAACTCTATAAGAGTTCCACCCATTATGGGGTTAACAATTAAATTGCTTGGGACATAGCGGACACCAACGAAACTAAAACTTACCTCCCTCCTCCGCTGTTATTCGTCATATTAGGTCATCCTCTACTTCTATAAAGAAGTGAGGCTCCTTCAAGCGATCTGCCATGCTATGATAATTTGCCGGGGCTTCACGCCATTTATCATCTATGGTTGCTAACCTATTAAGTGCCACTTGGTCGATGGGGTGTAGGGTGCAACTGGTGAGGTTGTATCCGCCACCCTTGCCAAGTCATTTGCGGAAAGATCGAATAATACTATTGGTGGGTCGCGACCGTGTCTACCCTAATCCAATCCGTGAAGCGTGTACAAAAAACAGGAAAGAAACATAGCATAATACATTGAAATTAGAGCAGGCATAAGAAGGTACTTATGCCTCATGGTATGGGCTCGTGCTAAACTAGACATCAAAGTTCGGGAAGGTCATAGAACCGGCGCCCCGTGGCTAAAGCAAGGAAAACGCTGCAAGTGGCGTCATTCACGGATGAAAACGCCATTCCCCTAAAATGTTTAGCATAATCCAAAACATAACAGTTCCTATGTTCATGGACCGGGCTACCAAGAACAACGTTATAGTCCCCTTGGTCCTCAAACCGAAAATGCCTGCCCCATAAGCCTCGTGCAAAGACTCATAAGTGTAGACATGCATATTATCGACCTAATAGCACCATGGGTCTTGTATCTCGGCGGGCATAGCAAGTCCAAGAACAAATGCTAGCAAGAACCTGGTAATTTCCATTGGTTCATCGTCAATGTTGATGGAGAACACTTGTTCTCCGTTCGGTCTCTCAAAGAAAATGCAGTTATTATAAAAATAAGATGCAAGTCTTTGGAGAATAAAGTTGGGCCGGTCTTACCATAAGAGGTTCCCTACCAACGTATGTGATCACCTCGCGAAACCAAGCACCGTAAGTAGTGCTTTGGAACAAATCTTCGAAAGACTGTTCCGGTATTATTATAGGAGATGTCATCTCAAAACTACGCTCTGGAACAGCTGCAAAACAACCGGGTACTACGCGCAAAAACTGGAAAATTTCTGGTCCACGGAAGTCGAGGTGGCGGCGGCCAACTAACTAGAGGCGCGTCGCTCTTTTGTATTTTGGAATTCGGTGTTTGGCGAAGTCGCTTGACTTGGCTTGGGCGGCTCTAAGCAAAATTTTCTGTCGAAGAAGTGTAGCGGCGGCCTCCTGCGAAGCTTGGGCCTCGAAGTTCAGATTTGCAAAAATGGAGACGAAACGTGGGAATCGCGGGTGTGAAAGGTGCGTGATGGATTTAGCTGTAGTGTGAGTTGTGAGGATAGATTGTATCAAGTTTATATAGGTTTTAAGTTGCTAAAATGGGTCGGAAAGTTGCCAAAACTAATTACGGCAGTTTCCGGAGATCCTAAAATTTCCAAACCCGAAAACGGAGACAACTCATTTTCTTGATTCTAATTCAAACCCAGTATCTTTTAGGTTGATTTTATGATTGAATGTACCTATTTAATCTAGATTTCATCCTACAATGATTCTCACTCATAGATATGCCTAAACGGCCATATTTTCACCTTACTCCGCAATAAACTCTAACACTAGGGTTATATAAAAATAAAGCTTGAATTGATAAAACCACCCCCAAACAAGTTGGGAAGGTGGGATCAATATGAAACAACCACACATACTGAAAATAACCCTTATATTAAAATTTTCATTGAGTACCTTTCCTACAAAATTCAAAATCTGAAAATAAAAGTTACATTACAATAAAAACAACAAAATAAATAAAACAACAACCACTATCAATCCTCGGACTCTCAAAACACCTCGCCATTGGTGGCGGGGCACACTCTCTAGTGGTGGCTCGGGCTTCGAAGGTCCAAAGAGCGATCGTCTTCGTCGGCCGACGCTCATGCCTCGTAAGTTTGTGTCCTCGAAGCGAGTCGTATGAGGTGGGAGCGCGTGCAAGCATGTCCACTCTGGCTGGCTGGGCCTCCATCTCGACCCTCGCTTTGTTCCCATCTCTCATCATCTCTCGGGGTGCGGATCGAAGTTGTGATGAATAGTCGCCGTCGAGTCCGGAGGTCTCAGACAGATAGTGTTTAGTGACGCGATGCCCCTATGAAGCATAGCCATGCGTTCTACATCGACCAACACCTCTGGAAGGCATCCGTCATCAAAGCAGGTCAAGTCTTCCTCATCCTCGGAGGCATCCTAATGTCCCCCAGCCTCCTCTTCATTCTCAGCTCCACCATCCTCTTCTTCTTCTTCTCTATCCTCAGCCCTCCTCCAAACTTGTTGGACACACTCCCTATAGATCTGGCGTGTTACGGTGCGCGGGGTAATGTAAATCCTATCGGATTAACGGAGTTTTGTTTTCATTTCAGCATGATCTTGGTGATTAACGGGGAAGAGGTGCCAAAGACTTTCCGACCCCTAATCATGCTCAGCAAAAACTCCAAGATACTGAAATCGTTATACGCTCTGGAGTACCCATAAGGCGATGGAGGCAGGTCGGACCGATGTCGCTGACCTTGTCCTTCCCTAGGACATTCCGACCAATCCGGGCTGTAGCCGGCAATTTGGTTGGGTCCCGAGGGATGCTGGCAAACACAATGGGAGTTTGTATTGTAGCTCCCATTGATGATCCCGCCCATCGGAGGCCCTACCCGTCAAAGCTGGGGCTCTGTAGAAAGTGGCATTCAGATGGATTCTAGGCGGAATGCCTAGAATCTCAACCAACGATCGATGAGTCAACTCCTCCTCTTCTTCCTTACCATCACAAAATCCTACTCCCCTCCAACTCCACGGTGTTGTAGAACCGTCGGACCAAGTCTTCATGGTAAAAGGCTTCGTCGAAAGTACCACAAACTACCCCATCTCTACTAGCCATTTCGTCACCGTAAAACGGCGGCGAAGTGGTCGGCGATGAAAACTTGCTCGGTATAATTCGGCGTTGTTGAGCCATCTAGTGTTTGGAATGGAGTGAGGGTTTAAATATGATGTGGTGGTGGTGGTTTAAATTGACCGACTGAAAGAGCAGTGGTGGTGGTGGTGTGGTGGCGGCGCAGCACCAAAATTTGTAAATTTCGGTGGTTTTTAGTGATTTAAATCGGTGGGGGTTGTGGTGGTTTGGTTTTAGAGAAGATTTGGGGTTAGGATTTGATTTTGGGCGTGGGTTTATTGTATTTTCTTTTTAATTTTTATTTTGTTTTAGGTTTTGGAGCTTTGTTAATGGCGGAATGGAAGATGAAAACGATGAACTGATGGTGAAAAGGTAAGGGCGCGAGCGCGCTGGTTGTGGGCGCGGGTTGGGCCCAAGCCCAAAATCGAAATTTTTGATTTTTTTCGATTTTTTCGCGAACTTCAATTCAAAATTCCCGCTTCGTTACCGGTCCGATTTTTGCGAATGAGATATGGAAATGATCAGGAGAGAATTTCCTATCCAATGATCCATAAAACACTCTATTCCGACTTCAGGTGACATAGGAGATAGTGGAAAATGCCTCGAAGTGCGTGCATGACGTAAGTTATGCGAACGAATGAACTCTAAATTAATAGATTATGTCAATCCGAATCGTAATACAATAAAACAGCCTAAGCAACTCTAATTGGACATAAAACATTTTAGTACGGAAACACGAACACCCCACCCCCAAACAAATTTTTTACAACGAAGCTTAGAAAATTTGTTTTTAGCAGTGGGTCTTTTACAGTCAGATTCCCGAAACTTTCTAGATTACTATGTTTATTTTTATGTTTATTTTTATTTTTTTTTATTTTTTATTTATTTATTTATTTATTTATTTATTTTTATTATTTTTTTTTTAGAAGGAAAAACAATAAGCAATAAAGACATAATTCACACCATAGAAAAACATGACTCAAAAATCCGGGAAAAACATGCAAGAGTGGAAAACGTGAACTATGTGAACCGTGGACTTAGGATCCGGTACTTACAGCCACACACTCCATAGGGAGGGCCCGGTTACCTTAATGGTGCACTCACCATTATATTAAAGTGAAAGGAAGTGCACCAAACACAGAAATTGAGTCGTTTATAGTCGGATACCGGAGACTTTATCTAAAATATATGTATGAACATGCGGTTGATCATATATCAACAACCGAAATAGTTGTGGATCATTCCATAAATAAATATCACAGAAAACATATCCAAACACAATCAAGCACCAAGATTTCCTACGACGACCCTAGTGGAATGAAAAGCGAAGTCGGATAACCCTATTGTGTAACCTATCATGCACCTTCTTTTTAATTTTTGAATCGTGGGTGTTTTAGTAAATAAGTGTGGAAAAGTGAATGATTGTGGAGAATATGGTGGATATGGATAAGTTGTAGAAAGGCAGCATGTATAACAATGAGGATGTGGTTTTAGCAACCGAACTCATTCATTGTGTGTGTGTAGGGTCATCTCAATTCTGAAAATGAAGGTGTCAAATAGTTTGTCCTTCCGAGTATCTGTTTGCTAGGAGGATTTAAAAAATTATGAAGCCACGGGGAGAAACAAAAGGATCGAGTGCAAACTCGAGATTCCTTTGAAAGGGTGGAAGGAGGGAATCGAGGTGGATGTTGTGCAAGGTAGATCTTGATAGGGTGAATCGTCACCTACTTCGAAGAAACTCATCGAATTCCTCATCTAGATTGGTCATATCCACATTACTATGGTAGTCCTCTACATCTTTGAGAAAGTCATCTATCCCGGTCCTCATCAATAATATGTGTATCGACTAGTGTAGGGATGAAAATGTTGAGTCCGACTTTCCAAAGGAAAAGAATTTTGGGCATATGACTATCGGGGAACGTGTTGTTGAAATAATCTCGGCGAAGCTCTCGATCATGCTTACCTCTCCATCCATAGATCTAATCGGGTAAGCGTGTCCTTGTTTTAAAAACATTGACTTCAACGACAAGATGGCCAAAAGACATGGACATTGAACCATCACGGCAATTAATGAGCGCATTGGCGGTTGCGAGGAAAGGGCCTAAAATGATCGGGACGAGTCGTTAGCGACGTCAGATCGAGGACTACAAAATCAGCCGGATAGTAGAAATCCCGAACTTTTACCAAAGACATTTTCGACTACACCCTTAGGATACTTAATAGACCGATCGACTAATTGCAACGCGTCATTTTAGTTGGTTGCATCTTGTCTAGACCTATTTGTCTATACAAATAAAATGGGAGTAAGTTAACACTAGCCCCCCGTGTCTAATAACGTGGTCGTCGTATAGGAATCTCTAAGGTGCATTATGCGATGGGGCGACCGGGGTCCTTGTACTTAACAATTCCATTATTTTCGGATAAGGTTGGGAATTGTTACGTTAAAAAGCGTCTTTTGGTATATTTGTCTTTACGCCTAGTAGTACACAATTCCTTAAGAAACTTAGCATGATGTGGTAGCTTTTTAATAGCTTCGAGGAAGGGAAGGTTTATAGTTAGATTCTTAAAAACGTCCCTAATCTCCTCGTAATTTGTATCCCTAGTTAACATGGTTAATTTTTGTGGAAGCGGTGGTTTCGTCTATATTTAGCAATGGTATCACCGGATGTTTAACCGTGGCTTTCTGTTTCTTAGGTTGTGTTGTAACCGGTACCTCTACGATTGGTAGGCTCTTCAGTTTCTATTTGGTATCTAGTAAAATAGTAGGTGTAGGGGTTCTTTGGTGGGGTAACTATAGGCATAGTTACCTTGTTATCAACCACTCTGCTTAAGCGGAGAGTGGTGATGGCATTTATCTCACCTACATTTTCATATTCATTACTAGTATTATCGGTTACCTCAAAGGCTGTGTTTGTTGTTTTAGGATTAGGTATTGCGTGACCGGCAACACACCTTTGGTTTGGGCTTTATCTTGAGCCAACTATTGGGTTAAATTATTAACGGATTGTAGAAGCTGTTGGTTAGATTGAGCCATGGTTTGGAAAAGTTTTTGGCTCACTTGTATGAAGGTGTCAAGGCGATCCGGTTGTGTGGGTGTAGTAGTCACGGGTGGTGTGACTGGAACTATTTCACGTGAATTATTTATGGGTGGATTTTGATAATTATTATTGACCGGAACGATACCTCTATTAGCATTATAATTATTATAATTACCTTGACCTTGTGCTTGACCTTGTCGAGGTTGCACTTGGTTGTTATAATTATTAAAATTACCCGACCACCATCCTTGTCGTAGTGGAGCTTGGTTAAAGCCGTTCGTTGGCCTAACATATTGATTATTGTACCCTTGAGGTGTGACTTGTTGGTTATTTCTCCAACCGAGTTGGGATTTTGTCTCCAGGGCGTTAGGTTCACTATTAATGGAACAAGCCTTTGTTCATAGGCTATAGACGATGGGAGTCGGGATGCTTTCGGGACTCCAACGAAACTACATGGGTTTGAATTTACATTCATGACGGGGATAGGCTTTTGTTGTACAGAAATGGCCTCTACCTTTTAGTGAGTGATGATTCGATTAGAGTTTTAAGCTCGGAATCGTGTTTAATTTCAAACATACCGGCGCGCCTTGTTGAAGAAGAAGAACTAGCGAGCGGGGAGTAATCGTCACTACCCCCAATTATTATTTTCGCTTAGTTTGGTCCTCTAAAAATTTATAAGCCTCAGAGGCTCCTTTGAAACTACCCCATTCATTATGTCAAGGACTTCTTTATGGTGGTGTAGAAGTCCTTTGAAAAAAAGGCACGAACTAACGTGTCTTTCGCTAAGTTATGGTGTGGACACTCTATAAGCGGATCGGTGAAACGATTCCAAGCCTCGAAAATGATTCATGAGGATTTTGTCGAAAAGAAATGAATCTTGGAAAGCATCTCATCCGTCTTTAGGGGTGGGTAAAATGTTCCATAAACAATTTGAACAAGTTTAGCCCACAAGTCCACGTAATTAGGCTTGGGCAGTTAACCAAGACGCGCCTTTATCGGCTAAGGTGAAAGGGAATACCCTTAATTTAATTTGTTCCGTACCAACCGTAGGATGGTGGAATGTTGTTAAGACTTGTTCAATCCTACGCATGTGCTGATAAGGTTTTTCATGGTCTAAACCATGAAAAACGGGTAACAAATTAAAAATATTTGGAGGGATTCTGAAATCCCCCGCTGGGTCTGCTAGAACGATGCAAGATTTGGGGCTATCGCTCAAGGCTTTGTAGAAGTCCGAGAGAGGAGTCTCTCTTTCTTCCCCCATTATATCAGGTGGTGTGTGTGAAATAGTAGTTAGAGGTGTAGTGGGTGGTATACTAGATAGACTTGTTTGTTGTCGTGTAATTACGTTTGTTGTTTTTGTTCGACCAGACCTTAATCTCATGAAAGACTAAGTTGAGCTTAACTAAACATGCAACACTCCAAACAATTCTGATATACTAGTAGAAAACCTCTAACTGGAAATGCGAGGTATGGAAGAAAGGAATACCTGATTATGTCCTTGCTTCGCTTATGAATAGCGTCTTGTTTACGCTTGTTCAGTGTATAGAGCAGGTTAGAACACTGAAAAATATGAAAGATCAAAGTTCGAATCAAAACTGTCGAAATCCGAAAAATTTAATTGTGGTGCGTGGTTCGCCATAGCGCAAGAAGAAATTTTCGCTCGAGTAATTGTCAAATTACAGTGTTTTTAAGCGAATTGGTCGCTACCAAAATGGGGCGGGTCATTTCGGTGTAAATTCGAATTACGATGTTTGAGCTGGTCGTGCTTGGTATGTATGGCATGCCTCTTTTTAGTAAACGAAATTCCAGTAATTTAGCTGGTCGCTCTCCTTGAAGCGGGCGCTGCGCTCCGGTATTTTCTCGAATTTGTCACGCTTGAAATGGGCAACCACAGTATGAAACAAACAAGGGTGGGTGGGTTTAATGGGACTTAAATATGACTACTTCTACAAGGAAAACAATGCTAAAGTGTAACTAAGATGGCAGCGGCGCCATTTGATAACTATAAAATGAATAGTTTACCTACGAAATGAACGATGAATTCACAACGTAAGTAAACTAAAACTAATCTTTTACTATCTCAATTATCAAAGCTTCTACTCTCGATGCGAATTGCACTAAGTGGAGTAGGAAGTTCGTTCCACTCCTAGTTCCCTAGCATGGATTGTTTTCTAAGTCTAAGAAATCAGTCTTAAGTCAAGAGCTTTTTACGAAGGGGAATTAGACTACGATGCAACTACCCACCTAAAATGCAACTAGTCGACTATCGGACAACTAAGGGAATGCTACGTTGATTCGATGTTAAGGAGTTAGGGGATTGATTCCACCTTAACTCAACTTAATCCACTAGCGGACGAAGTCGTCAGAATCCGAATTGAATCGCTACGCAGAACAATCGGTTTTTCCTAATCCCTAATTACACATGGCATTTCTACCAATTAATAATTAGCATGTGAACGATTAAACCCATTCTCATGGTGAACTAAACGTTTCTAGAGTGGAAAGGAAATTACGACAATCTCGATAATTGGAATCAAGCTTTCATCAAGGTTTCTCAACCCCTCTAATGGAGGTTTAGCCTTGAATCATTCATAATCATTTCCATTTAAATTAAATCTAAACATAATATAAAGCATTGAAATTTACTTAATTAAACAATAATGAAATCTAAATTAATGACTAAATTGAAATAAGAACAAGAATTGAAATTAGATCTAGAAATGGAAATGACAAAATCGAAATTGATAAAAAATACTACTTTATTGATCTAATCAAATGAAGAACAAGATTCAAAGGTTTAATCTAATACAATGAATTGAAACTAATTAAACTAAGTTCTAAAACTAATTAATGGAGGCTAACTAATCTAGGTCTAACTATCTACCTAACCTAACTGCCATTAACAATGAGGCAAGCTTTTGTTTTTATACATCCAGATCCAAAAATCGTGCATGGGCTTGGAGCCATGTTTTGGGCCAGAGAATCAGGCCCAAAACCCAATTCTTTCAGTCCAAAAAGGCCTCTTCAGCTGCAGTTGGCTTCCACAGACTTTTCGTCCACTTCTGCTCCTCTGATTGGGTCAAGGCTTGGACCATTACAAAGCTCTTTCCGATCCGGTCGTTTTGACATAAGGTAGGCCTCAATCCGAGGTCTGAGTCCAAAGATATGGCATTCGGAAGTTCTGCTGACTTTTGCTCCTTTATCTCGCTAAAGTGGCACATTTCTGCACATAATGGACTTTGAAGCCTGAAATGCATAAAAACACATAATCAGTATTAACTCTTACTTATTATTCACATAATTGGTCTAATAGTATGATTATTAAGGGGTTAAAACTACAGTTTTGGGCTCTTATCAAGGTCCTAGACTCAATCAAGAACCGGAGTTACCTCAAATGGCCAGCTCCGCTCAAGCCAGGCTCCTGGGGTACCAGAGACCAGAGGACCTACTGCAAGTTCCATAAGAGTAAGGGTCACAGTACCAGAGCCTGTAGGACCCTGAAAAATGAACTACAGGATCTGATTGAAAAAAGGTATTTGAAGCAGTTCATAGCACATGAACAGGCGAACGCTTTACAACTTAAGGAGATCAGCACGTCAGTTCAGGATCTCCCATGTACTGGACCACTTAATGGCCGGCTCCAGATAAACATGATTTCAGGAAAGGCAAGCAAACGGAGTGGCCAGGTTACAGAAAAGGGGGCGTGATACCAAATACGTGTCGCCAAGCAAATGAGGATCATGAATAGTGAACTGACCACGAATGCTCAAGTCGATGCGTCACCCCATAAAGATCCACTCATTTTTTCCACTGAGGCTGACTGTCTCAGCATCCAGAGTCCACATGAGGATGCACTGGTTCTTACACTCCCTTTTGGAGATTATGATTTGCATTGCATATTGGTTGACCCAGGAAGTTCAGAAGATATGTTATACTATGAAACATTCAAAAAACTACAGATTCCTGATTCGAAGATGGTCGCCACCAACTCCAACCTGTATGGATTCAGTGGGGACAAAGCTCTAACAGTTGGGGAGAACTAGCTGCCCTTAGCTACGGGTCTGGTAACTCTCATCATAAATTTTGTTGTGGTGAAAGCTAACACACCTTATCACATGATCTTGGGCAAGACCTGGCTATATAGACTCCGTGTTGTTCCCAATACCTATCACCAATGTCTAAAGTTCTCGCATAAAGGGAAAATTGAGATAATAAGAGGAGATCAGGTGGCTGCCAAAACATGCTACGCTCTGGCGACAAAGCAGTCCCCAGTCCCTTTTGAACTAATGGAGGTGGGGCAACCCGCCAAATAGCAATTACAGTTGGATCCCCCTCTCCCAAACCTGGTCCCAAGAGAGAGGAAGGATCCCCCCCTCACTAGAGCCGTTAGAGGAAGTGGAAATTGTGGGAGGCAGCTCGCCAAAAACCACTTTTATTGGAACCTTGTTGAGTTCTGAAGAGCGTCAGGCTCTAATACACTTCCTCCGAGAACACAAAGATGTGTTTGCTTGGTCATTCGAAGAAATGCCAGGAATTGACCCCCATATGGCATGCCACCGGCTCAATGTCCGTAGTGATGCAGTAGTAGTCAAGCAAAAACCAAGAAAGATAGGTGCTGACAGATCCAAAACGGTAAAAGCCAAAGTTGAAAAGCTAAAGGCAGCTAATTTTGTCAGGGAAATCAATTTCCCCACTTGGATTTCTAATATTGTCCCAGAACGTAAGAAAAATGGGTCATGGAAAATCTGTATTGACTTCACGGATTTGAACCGCGCGTATCCAAAAGACAGTTACCCTCTACCACGAATTGACAAATTGGTAGATACGTCGGCTAGACATGAACTGTTATCTTTCACAGATGGGTCATCTGCCTACAACCATATCCCATTGCATGAGGAAGACCACAAGCATCCAAGTTTCACAACCGAGGATGGCCTGTACTATTATCAGGTCATGTCGTTCGGACTAAAAAATGCGGGAGCCATGTACTAACGTTTGGTAAACAAAATGTTTGAAGGATTGATAGGCGACATTTTGGAGGTGTATGTAGACAATCTCTTGATCAAGAGCCTGAGACGGGGAAATCAACTCTCCCACTTGAAACATGCATTTGACATTCTTTGAGAGTATCGCATGAAACTCAACCCTGCGAAATGTGCTTTCACTATCTAATCAGGGAAGTTTTTAGGGTATCTAGTTACTAAGAGAGGAATCGAGGCAAACCCAAATCAGATCCGGGCGCTCATAGAAATGCCTTCACCTAAAAACTTGAAAGAGGTTCAAAAAGTTACAGGCAAGTTAGCAGCTCTGAACAGGTTAATCTCCAAGAGTTTAGATAAGTACAAACCTCTATTTCAGTTACTATGAAAGAATACCTCATTTGCATGGGCGAAAGAATGTCAAAAGGCGTTCGATCAACTCAAAACATACCTAAGGGCACCACCAATTCTTTCCAAACCAGTTGAGGGAAAAGTTTTGGGTCTTTATCTCTGTTCATCAGACTACGGTATCAGTTCTATATTGATATGCGTGGATGAAAAGAAGGTTGAAAAACCTGTCTATTTCTTGAGTCGAACGCTCCTTCCAGCAGAAACAAGGTACCCTAAACTCGAAAGAGTCACTTTAGCTCTTGTTTTTGCTGCAGAGAAATTACAACCATACTTCCAGTCCCACACTATCAAAGTAATCACAGAGTACCAGTTACAATCAGTTCTAGAAAGGCCAAACAGGTAAGGAAGGTTAGCTAAATGGTCCGTGCAACTGTCAGAGTATGATATTACCTATGTCCCAAGAATCTCAGAGAAGGGTCAGGCACTAGCAGAATTCTTGGGAGATTTCCCGATGAACTACACTGGGTACGACTCAACAACCCCCAGTTTAGATGATAACATCCTACCTGAATCTCCAAACACACGTCCAGACCCTTGGGAGCCGAGCTCCGGATGGCGATTGTTTGTGGATGGGTCTTCAAATGACAGAGGCGCACGAGTTAGAGCTATGTTAGTTACTCCTGACAACATGCGACTGGAGAAATCCTTCCATTTAGGTTGGAATGCCTCTAACAATGAGGCAGAGTATGAGGCGACACTTGCTAGCCTCACAATGGCTCTCGACCTGGGCCTAACACACCTCACAGTTTTTAGTGACTCACAGCTGGTTGTGTTTCAAGTTGATGGAGGATATGAGGCCAATGATGATGGCCAAATACCTTTAACTGGTAAGGGATCTTTAGAGCAAGTTTGAGAATATTCAGTTTTATCAGCTACCTCGATCAGAAAATCGACACGCAGATGCTTTGGCATATGTTGCCTCAATGTTGGGCAACAGCGAGTCTCGCTCCATCCCCATAGAGTTCCAAGATAACAGTTTGTGTTATTCCAACCACCACACCAAACTGGATGGACCCATACAAGTCTTACCTCAAAGACGGAACACTCCCAGAGGATAAGAACACAGCAAGGTGTCTGCTTGCAAAGGTACCAAGATTCACCTTCATTGAAGAGGATCTCTCCAAGAAGTCCGTTTTGGGACCTCATTTCTGATGTCTCTCCCCAGACCTCGCTGAATAGGTCATGTGAGAGGTTTACGAAGGAATTTGTGGCAACCAAGTTGGGGGCAGAACACTAGCTCTCAAGATCCTAAGGCAAGGATAATTTTGGCCTTATGCAAAAGGATGCACAAGTTTTTGCCCCCAAATGTGAAATGTGTGAACGATATGCTCCACTTATCCATGCTCCAGCAACAGAGTTATACCTGTTGGCCAGCCCATGGGCATATGCACAGTGGGGAACTGACATTGTAGGACCCTTGCCACCCGCTCCCAGCAATGTTAGATTCTTACTGGTCCCGACAGATTACTTCACCAAGTGGATAGAAGCAGTTCCCCTTGTCTTCATTCAGGAATAGGATGTCAAAAATTTCATCTGGAATAACATTGTCTACAGGTTTGGCATACCCAAAGTTATCATCTCAGATAATGGGCAACAGTTCACTGGTGGATTGGTCGCTGAACTCTGTGAGAAGTTCCACATTACCCATCTGTTCTCAACTCTAAGGTATCCACAAGGAAATGGCCAGCTTGAAGCCTCCAATAGGGTTATTTTGGATAACATGAAGCGCAAATTAGATGACGCAAAAGGTTTGTGGGTTGAGAAACTACCTAAGGTCCTATAGGCATACCGAACTACACCCAGACGATTAACTGGTGAGTCCCCATTTTCACTAACCTACGAAACTGAAGCTGTCATACCTCCCGAACTAGTAGCTCCCACTCAGAAGTCCGACGTTGTGCATACCCTGGACAATAAGGAATTATTATGCAGAGAAATGGATCTCCTAGATGAAAAGCGAGAAGGTGTCGCACTGCGCTTTGCTGCCAACTAGCAGATTCTGAAAAGATCATACTACAAGAAAGTATGAATTCGATCTTTCAAATCCGGCAATCTGGTTTTGTGCAAGATCCCAGAGCCCAACGGCAAGCTTGGACCCAACTAGGAAGGACCGTACATCATCAACAAGGTTGGTCGAATTGGTTTTTACTACCTACGTACTGTTAAAGGGAACATTCTTGTCAAACCCTGGAACGCGCAGTGATAAGCACCCAAAACTGTAATATTAAACCCGAGAGACATAGCATTTTGGTCGATTATGTGTTTAATAATCATGTAATAATTATATTTTCGTACTTTTGCAGGTTTCCGCATTTAAAATGAATATAATGATAAAACATACATCGAAGTACGGGAATATTGGAATATTTGAAGTTTCTCACTCAACCCCAGTGAAGCCCAACTGAGCCTGACTAGAGCCAAATTTTCCAAAAGAACAAAACCAGTGCAAAATGGGTCCACATATAAAGAAGCAGCAAACTTCTGAAGCTCAAATCTGATAAATTGGGGTGCCAACGTTGCCTAATGAACTGCCAGAGTGACCAGGGAGACAAACTCTACGCAAAGACAGAAAATTGTAAAAATGCCAAAATCGGCGCCGCCACTGGACCTACTAAGTGGGCCCACTCTGCGGGCCCAAAAGGCATGACGAGTCAGCATAGGCAGGTGGCAAGTGATGGTTTTAATTTGGTGCCACCTCGCAATATAGAAGACCGCACCAATTCAAACCGGTGGTTTGAATTGAAATTAGCTAAAAGGATCTAAACCTTAATAAGGTAAAAGACAAAATTTAAAACAGATAAAAACAAAAGTTTTGAACGTTTCAATTAGCATAAGGCCAAAACCCAATTAATCCGTCTCCAGTCTCCCGCCTATATATATGAGGGGGTAGCCTTCATTATTTTTCTTTCAGCATTTTCATGCTTTAGCGATACATTAGTTTTACTTTAACGTCTGTAGTTTCATTCCAGCACTTAAACTCTGTTATTTTCATTCCAGCATCTTAAATACTATAAGTTATTTTACCCTTAATAACACTCATTTTTTTTCTAGTGTAATTCATGTCCTGCATTTATTTACTTAATGTATACAGCAAGTTTTATTATTCCTTCAATGACCATGAGCTAATCCCCCCCCCCTCAAGGAGAGGGTTATGCTGCTCGTGTGAGAATCCGGATTGACTCTTTAATATTCTAGAATCACAACTTAGGAATTAGGCATAGATTAGACATCCGGTCCCAAAATGACTGAGACTGTACAAATTTGGAGTGCTGATGCTCGAGCAGTCGGTAGCGACCTAAAATGTCTCATGACGCGACTTTATGGTGTCGCATGACTCTCCAATTTGTCCGGCTGATGTGGAATCGAGCGGAGCTGAAATGATATTCCAGAGATGAAATATTAGTTCAACTCCTTATGCTTCTGCGATGCAACTCAGAGATGTGGGCATGCGCTGGGGATCAATACTCGACGTTGTCTCCAAACACGAGACGAATTAGAGATGTAGTGATGTGGTAATATAAACTGTTGAAAAAATAATTCTTGCATGAGTAGGATTAACTCTCTCCCTGTTCTTTATCTTTGGTTATCTACATCAAAATCACCATAGTAATTTACATTAATTGCATTACCGTTAATTTAATTAAAACCAATTAAAAAACCTAAAATCCTACTCACCAAAAGTGGTAATTCCAGTTGTGAACCTTTTCCGAGCCCTAAGGTTTGGACGATCCCTTACTCGGCCTATCCTACCAAACCCACGTGAGTAAGGTAACTTGACTAAAACGTACGACTATACGGACTTTGGACTTCGGACTTCGGACTGTGGACCTCGGACTTAATTAATCAAGAAAACCAATAAACGTGAACATTGAACGTTTTTATCAAATGGCGCCGCTGCACGCCGAAGGACTCTGGACTTAACGTAATAACTAGAATACATAAACATAAACCCCCTCCCCTACCTATTCATTTTTTAATTTCCAATTCTTTTGCAATACTAACGTATTACGTATCTGTTTGCCCCAATTTTTTCTACTAACAGATATCTGTGAACCAGATCTTATTTATTTTTATTAGCACAATTTAAGTATTCTGTAGGAACTTGAAGTACTGAACTGACAAAAGAGTCTCGGACGAGACTAAATTAGTAACGCGCGAGACTAACCTGGAGTATCAACACTCCGGTTTTCAGGTACAGGTCACTTTCCTTTTCAGTACTCTTTTGGACTCTCTTGTCTAGTTTTTCCAGTAAGTTCACGAGCTCGGGAGTTAGTTCGATCGTGTACGAGGAATCGCGGGACACCAGGTTTCAAATCCTTAAACTCCTCAAACTTTGTCGAGGATATTATTTGGTTGTTACTATAACCTATTTTACCTTGCATGTTTGTGTGTGGCATAAGAACTCTTTGCATATAAATGTGGTTCGTCATTACATATTCACGTTAACACGATCAATATGATTCGAATATATTTGGATGTATGTGTAGTTTCAAACCACCTGCTCAGAATATTTTTGTATGTGTATGTTACATCAATTCACGTACGCGGTATTCATTTGTATGAGTTCGTTCTCAACATTCCCCTAGCTCACATATAACGTACATATAGTTGCACATATAAGTAAAATAGATTTGCATGTGTAGACTTTCTGCGTAAACTAGTATATGTTAATTAGTTTTTATTTTGACATCTATCGTTTTTAATTGCATATTTCGTAATCACGTCTCCATAATACATTAATTACGTAAACAAAATAATAAAAAAAAAATAAAAAAAAATCCTAATAATTAAAATTTCATCTTAATCATCTTAATAACACCCCGCATAATACACCATCATAAATCATCATCCTATTCCATCAGTGCCTAGGAAACTTGAAAAAAAATTGAGGTTGCCTAATTAAGGAATGTGCGCTAACAACCTCCCTCAATTCTCTCAGGTGACCTGGCTGCTGGAATATTCACACGTTATCCTAGCTTACCTACTCAAGTTAGCAACAGCTCAGGAAGACGTGCTTCACCTCCCTCTTTCCTTAATTCTAAAACCTCCAGTCATAATTCGTTCCTTATGAGCTTTAAATTAAAATTTATATTTGTATGAGACTACGGTCTGGTAAACATAAGGAATTAGAACTTACATATCGTCGTCGAAAATACAATAAACATCTGCTTATGCTATCTCCTAGATATAGTTCCTCCTCCGTAAACCAACCTCGTCAAACATCTTCGTTGCCGTCATCTCCCGTAATTATGGCCCAGGAAAATCCCACAGTTGAGAAACCCCTTTCGGATTTCTATACTACCTTACAAGAAGGACCTGCCTCCTGCATTAAACTCGATGCTATTGTAGGTGATTTTCGAATTCCGCCAAACATTTTAGGTTTGTTACCTGTTTACCATGGTCTAGACCATGAAAAACCGTACAATCACCTTCGTCGGATGCAACAAGTAGTCACCACTTTCCGCCATCTAACTGTTATCAACGAACAAGTCTTGCTTAGGTTGTTTCCCTTCACCTTAGCTGATAAAGCTTCAGTTTGGCTCACAGGCAAAGCGCCGCAATCCATTGACACATGGGCCAAACTCATACAAGCATTCATGATAAAGTTCTATACTCAGAAGAAAACTACAGAAATACTTCAAAAGATTCAATTTTTTCGCAAGCACCCCCAGGAATCCTTTTTGGAAGCATAGAGCAGATTTACTGATCTGCTTCTCGAATGTCCCCATCATCAACTCGACACCGCTATATTAGTCCGTTCATTCTTTAATGGTCTCTCTGACCATCAAAAGGAAACCTTAGATATCATGAACGGCGGTTGTTTTATGGACAAGGGCGCTACTGAAGCATACACTTTTCTTGAGAAACAAGCTTCACGAAACACCCATTGGGGAAACACTGATTCTTCCAGATCTTCTAAAGACACTCCTACCAAAGTTACATCTATGTTCGAGGTCAAAGCCAATTCGGAATTAAAAAATCTAATCGAGTCCCTAAATAAAAAGGTCGATGCTCTTTTAGTACAAGTAAATGATCAAAAACCCAAACAGGTCATGGCTGCCAACGCTTCCCCATGTCCTCTTTGCTTAAGTCCTGAGCACGCCGATTCTTATTGTCCTTTGGTATACGGGTGCCCTTCCCAACCTTCTGAAGAGGCTTGTGCTTTCAACATCCCTAATGCACCTTGGCGACAACATCCGAATTTAGCTTAGACACCCCCTGCCAAACAACAAGCTCCTCCGGGTGTTAACAGCGTTCCTCTACGACCACCCGCGAACTACAATTCCTATCGTCAAGGAAATCCTCCGCAATTCCAGCAAGGGCAAAGTAATTTTCCTAACAATGCAAATATAGGGTACCAAAACAACGCAACCTTGTTCCCGCTAATCAAGGATATGGCTACCAAAATCAACCCGTAAATAATAACCGTGAACTAGTTCCTGCTGCTCCGCTGGTACAATCCACAGCCGATAAAACAGCTGAAACTTTTCTGACATACATGAATCAATAGAATCAAATCCTAGCTTCTATCCAATAGTCTCTTCAGCTGTTAGCTCAGGATAAAAGTCAAAAGGGCGTGTTCCCTAGCCAAGCAGTTCCAAACCCTAAGCCTACAAACACTGCCTTTGAACTCAACAATGCACCAGGATCTAGTAATCCAAGCCAGGGTGAGGTAAATGCCATTACCACTCTTCGTTCTGGCCGAACCATCGACAATAAAATACGTATGCCAGACGAGGAATCGACGGAAACCACGGCTGACGTCCTTCCAACTCCTACCTCGCAACCTATAACGGACGAAGTTGTGCCTTCCAATTCTACACCCAAGTCCCTAGGGAAAGACGCCACTGATCCTTATGCGCGATTCCGCCCAAAAGCTCCATTCCCTGCCCGTTTGGTAAAGAACAAACATGATGAAAATTTCGATGAGATCCGTGAACCCTTCAAAAATTTGACCATAAACTTATCTTTCCTAGATGCGCTTAAGCATTTACCCAAGCATGCCAAGTTTTTGAAGGACATGTGCACCACCAAACGACGTACGAATGTTCCTCAACAAGCGTTCCTCACTGAGCAATTTCCCTCGATTACCACTACCAATGGTGTGGTAAAGTACAAGGACCTGTGTCGATTAACTGCATACCATGCACGTTAGCGACAAGTATATACCGCTACCGCGACTTTTTAGACCTAGGAGCCGGTGTTAACCTACTTCCTACTACTTATTTAAGCGGTTAGGTCTTCATGAATTAAAACCTACCAATATGACTCTGCAACTCGCGGATCGCTCCATCAAGTACCTAAAGGGCATAGTAGAGAACGTCATAGTCAAGGTCCAAGATTTTTACTACCCAGTTGATTTTGTCATTTTAGATATTGAAGTGGCCTGTGACTCCATTCCTATCATCTTGGGACGTCCTTTTCTTGCAACTGCTAACGCTCTCATCAATTGTCGAGACGGTTCAATAACATTGTCTTTCGGGAACCTTTCTGTCGAACTCAACGTATTCAAATTAATGAAACAATTTCCGATCCTATAATGGGAGGGATTAGATTAGTTTGGTTGATAGATGGAACATGATTATTTTACAAACTCTTTTCCCCTAGGCGAGATACACCAATTTCTTTCTTTTGATAATCCTGAGTTTGATGATGACTCGTACATAAAGGATGTCCACACATTATTAGAGTCGGTACCACTATTTGATCCTACTACTGCATTGCAAACTGATTCAGAAGAACGGGATTCGCTCTTTTCCATTGAAGAGATGATCCCTCACGAATCCTTGATCCCCAATCCTCGAACTCCGGATTTAAAACCTCTACCCTCTGATTTGAAGTACGTGCATCTCGATCTTGATGGTAGTCACCCTATAATAATTTCTGCTCATTTGACTACCGATGAAGAGGAACGTTTGATTCATCACATTCGTGAACACTGCTCCGCTATCGGATGGTCCTTAGATGATATCAAGGGAATAGACCCTAACATATGCACGCATCGCATACATCTCGATGACGGCACAAAGACATTGCAAGAACCACAACGCCGCTTTAATCCCGCCATGAAGGAAGTGGTGAGAGAGAAGTTTTACGTTTACTTGATGCGGGTATCATATACCCTATCTCTGATAGTGATTGGGTTAGTCCTGTCAACGTTGTTCCCAAAAAGTCCGGCATTCAAGTTGTACAAAATGAAAATGGTGAGTGCATCTCCACTCGCATTCCATTAAAATAGAGAATTTGCATTGACTATCGCAAACTTAATGCCAGAACACGTAAAGATCACTTCCCTCTCCCATTCATTGACCAGATGCTAGAAAGTTTAGGCGGTCATGCTTACTACTGTTTTCTTGATGGCTATTCCGGATACTTCCAAATTGTCATCGATCCCGCCGATCAAGAAAAGGCAGCTTTCACGTGTCCCTTTGGAACCTTTGCATACAGACAAATGCCTTTTGGTCTTTGTAATGCCCCAGGCACCTTCCAACGCTGCATGCTTCACATTTTCAGTGATATGGTGGAACGTTATATGGAAGTCTTCATAGACGATTTTTCCATTTACGGAAATTCCTTTGACAACTGCCTATCTAACCTTTCTAAAGTATTAACGCGTTGCGAAGAGAAAAATCTGGTACTCAATTGGGAAAAGTGTCATTTCATGGTTACCAAAGGACTTGTTCTAGGTCATATTGTTTCGAAAGACAACATAGAGGTTGATAAAGCTAAAATTGTTAAAATTCCTTCGCTACCTTTCCCACGTACAGTTCGTGATATCCGTGCCTTTTTAGGCCACGCTGGGTTTTACAGGAGATTCATTCAGGATTTTTCTAAAGTTGCTCAACCTTTAACCAATCTCCTGCTTAAGGATGCAGTATTCGACTTCAATTTCAATTGCAAACAAGCTTTTGATACTCTAAAAACCACTCTGACTACCACTCCTATCATTCAACCCCCTGATTGGTCTCAACCATTCGAACTAATGTGTGACGCTAGCGACTTTGCTATTGGCGCCGTACTGGGCCAACGACGTGATAACAAACCCATTGTCATTTACTACGCTAGTAAAACTCTTAATGACGCTCAACGTAATTACACAACAACTAAGAAAGAGTTCCTAGCTATTGTCTATGCCTTGGATAAGTTTCGCCCTTACCTAGTTGGAACATCCACTATTGTATATACTGACCATGCCGCACTTCGGTATTTACTCATGAAAAAGGACGTAAAACAACGATTGTTCCGCTGGATCCTTCTCTTGCAAGAATTCACTCTGGAAATCAAAGACAAGAAAGGAACCGAAAATGTCGTGGCCGACCATTTATCAAGGCTAGTTGGTGACATTGATAGTGATTCTGAAGCCATCTGTGATTCCTTCCCAGACGAATATTTGTACTCTATTTTCTCATCTCCATGGTACGCAGATATCGTTAACTACCTAGTTACTGAGGAAGTTCCTTCCTCTTGGTCACGTCCTGATCATAAAAAGTTCTTATCCACTGTAAAATATTATTTTTGGGATGACCCCTACCTCTTTGAGTATTGTTTCGACCAACTCATTCGTCGTTGCATTCCCGAATGGGAGCACACCGACGTATTATCCTTTTGCCATGAACAATCTTGCGGAGGTCATTTTAGTGGAAAGAAAACTGCGGCCAAGGTATTACAATGTGGTTTTCTTGGCCTACCCTTTTTTAGCGATGCACCACGAACATTGCATAGCTTGCATTCGTTGTCAGCACCTAGGTCGAATTACCAAACGAAATATGATACCCCTAAATCCTATCTTGATTGTGGAAATTTTTTATGTTTGGGGCATTGATTTTATGGGAGCTTTCCCTATTTCTCAAGATTTTCTATACATTTTAGTCATTGTAGACTATGTGTCCAAATGGATTAAGGCACTCGAATGTAGCTCAAATGACCATAAGACTGTCCTGAAATTTGTTAAAGAAAACATCTTCTCTCGTTTTGGTGTCCCCAAAGCTATCAACAGTGATGGGGGTACATATTTTTGTAATAAAATTTTTGGGTTTTTAATGAAGAAATATGGAGTTACTCACAAGGTTGCTACTCCATATCACCCACAAACGAGTGCCCAAGTGGAAGTCTCCAACAGAGAGATAAAGTCTATTCTGGAGAAAACTGTCAACCCATCAAGAAAGGACTGGTCTCTCCGCTTATCGGATGCCTTGTGGGCATACCAAACAGCATTTAAGACACCTGTAGGGATGTCTCCTTACCGCATTGTTTTTGGAAAACCTTATCATCTGCCAGTTGAACTTGAGCATCGTGCCCTTTAGGCCATCAAAAGCCTCAATTACAATATCATCGAGGCAGGCGAGAAGCGAAATCTGCAATTAAATGAGCTTGAGGAGATTCGGAGAGATGCTTATGATCTCTCGAAATCCTACAAAGCTAACATGAAAAGAGTGCACGACAAGCACATTTTGCGTAAAGATTTTAAAATTGGCCAAAAAGTTTTACTATATAACTCCAGATTACACATTTTTCCTTGTAAATTGAAAACACGATGGTCTGGTCCTTTCATTGTGTCAGCTATGAAACATTATGGGGCAATCTCTTTGCTTAATCCACAAGATAACAGCGAATTTCAAGTCAATGGACAACGCCTAAAACATTACCACGAATTACGCTCACCAGATGTTGAACAGACTCTTCTTCAGGATCCGGTCTACACAGACTAGATGTTTCGTTTGGCATACTCAATCTTGTTTCTATAGAGGGTACGCCATTTTGGTAGCCGGGCTATCTTCTATCTTATGATCTCCATAGTTCTTTGAAGTGTGTGGTTGCAAGCGCCGGAACCTTAGTCCACAAAAACTCTATTTCATAACTGAGTATAAATGTCTTCTGCAACACGAGCAAACGTGTTTTTCGATAAACGATGGGTACCTAAAATTTCACCTCCTTCCTTCTCTTCCCTTTTCTACTCTCTACCTCGCGAACTTCAGCTAATCATTTGGTGTAAGTCTCACTCATCACGAATAGGGAATGGTCGTAATACTTTTGCTCGTAAATGACGTGCACGAAGGATGGGCTGGTGTATGCATTATCAAACACCCTTACATCTTCCAGGCCCGACTTCCTATCGATACTAGCCGGTTTAAGGTATACTTTTGTCGACACCACCACCAAGGGATAATCTTCGTCGCTGCGCCATTTCTCCCACAGGTTGGGATTCGTCTTGAGAATCTGACGTTAAAAGACTCGACTCGTCTTGAGGATCTGACGTTAAAAGACTCACCTTGTAGATATGTTTATATTGTTGTCTTTTCCCTTTGCATTAAGTTTTGCACATGAGATTCATGTCAACCTCGGATGTCGCATACTTGGAACACAAACGGGTAATGGATTCCACCAGACCAACCCTAGAATTGGTTACTTTGAGTTCCTTTGGGGCGGTTTGAGGATAGCCGTATGTAATAAGGGAAATTTTATTAGACCGTAACGCGCATGGTCCAGGATGGTACCGTCCTGCCCCTAACCCCATAATACATAGAGGTAAAGCCACAGTCTGGCTGGATTGGGTTCGCTCCAAAGCCGACATGACAGTTGTCTATGATTTAAGATGGTGACTCTTCTGGACATCTAGTGTTTTTCACGTATATCTCCCTTGTATATAAATAAAACCTTTGTTTATAAATAAAACACTCTCCTTCTTTTCAAAAACTCTTATGACCTTTGAGGATGACTCATAAAATTGGATAGCATTTTTCGTGCCGATCATTTCAATATCTCATTCGTCCAATTCGGAGTCCAAACAAGTTGTGGGTAAGCATTTGGATTTTTTAGGCTTAAATCGGGCTTTAGGCTTGATTTGGGCTTGGGAAAATTTTTTGGCCCAACCAAAATATCGAATTCTCGGTCCATTTAAACACGAAAAACCCGAAAACACGCGTCATCCTTACATCTTTCTTCTTCCCAAAAAACAGGATCTTGCCCCCTCTCCTTTAAGTCTCGCACGAGATAGGCCCACACTAAATCCAGGTCTCGCGCGAGACTATTACAATTCCGACCACAATTCCCTTCCGTCAGCAAGTTCCATTGCTTCCCTTCATCATTAATCAATATCCAACCTATCCCTAAGACCAGTGATGGCCGATAACAGGCGTATTTGTGTGGAGAAAAATTTTGGAAATTTATTTGGAAACGGGATGTTTGCTCCATTCTTTGATAATGAAATCCACTCTAGAGGATGGGAGTACTTGTTATATGCTAATGGAGGACTTTATTCAAAGGATTTGGTGACGAAATTCTACGACAATGGGAGCTTTAATGGCGACCATTTTTGGGTTACCGTCGAGGGTGTGCGCCACGAAGTCACACCTGTTTTGCTCTCCGGGATCACGGGCATTCCTGTGGTCGACCACGTACTGACTCAGCAGTAGTCCGTGTACCCACGGACTTACGACCTAATGGTCGACATGCTAATCGAGGGAGAGTACAACATAGACGGAAAATGTGCATATCAGCGCTCGGTGCGACAGAACCAGCTGGCTGTGACTCAATGGCTAGGACTGAACGTCATTGGCACCTCGAAGCCCTTAGACATCAACAAGACCTTCCTCCACCTTCTCTGGATCCTCCAAGAGTGAAAGGGTAACTTCTGCATCGTTACCTTTCTTTTTGATATTATTACACATGCCACTCTTAGATCAGCCCCTCTTGCTGTTCTGGTAACACAAGTTATGATTACCTTGGGTTTTCTGTCCGCCACCCCGTTACTCCCTATACCACAATATGAGAATATGCTTGTCTTCAAGAAATGCATACTAGACCCTTGGGAACCCACAGCACCAAGGGCTGCTGAGCACGCTAGCGTAGGCTCATCTCACCCACCCTACTTTGATGAGACTGCCATGAGTAAGATCACCCACCCCATAGACGCCTTACGTGCTATGAACAGTGGTTTGAGAGACATGTACACTCGCCAGGTATCGATGAGACGTACCTTGGGCGAGTTAAGGACAGATATGACCACTTGCCACGAGTCGATGATGATAAAGATTTTTAATTCCCAGGAAATGAGAGCTTCCATGACTGCATTTCAGGACCATATGCTTACTCGCCAGAACCAGTTCCAGCGAATGTTCATGGTGAGCCATCATCAGTTTTAGGCTCAGGTGATGGATACTCTGGGTGATATCCAGGAGCAGTTAGCCTCCACGGAGCTCAGAATGTAATGACGTCGCGGGACTCCCCGGTTCTTCTTCAGAGAGTCCCCGAGGATTCTTCCTGCGCCTCGAGGATCATTAGTAGCTAGTTTATTTTTCCAGTCTTGTATAATATTTATGTCAAATATTTGATTTACGTGTTTGCATTTCCAGCTTAATAGTAGGATATGTCCTAAAAATTTCTGCCTGGATATATTAGTTATGTCTAATATTATATTATATAGGTAGGAACATATATAATAATATTAGTAATAATAATTTATATATATATATATTAGATGTCACACTTAACAGCAAATTTTACCATAAACTAACGTTTTATTCAACGGTCAGAAAACGGTCTTGAAAACGCACAAAAAACGGTCATGAAAACGCACAAAAAACGGTCAGAAAACGGTCATGAAAACGCAAAAAAAAAATATATATATATATATATATATATATAAGCAACACTTGGATTGCCAGTTGAGTATCGAAAGGGTACGAGATGATATTAAGGATGATCGTGACTTGTATTTGTCATTAGAGAACTTCTTAAAGTCAGTTGACAAATGGGTTTGTGGCATTTGTCTTTGCATTCACGCACTTGGTATACCGTGTCGTCACCCAGATGATACCATAGAACCACCTGTTTTGATGGAGAGTGGAGAACTCACATGTGTTATTGTGGGCATACCGCAGCCACCCTTTAAGCCCAACACTACGAATCTTACACCCACGGCACACAGGGGTGACGGTGATACTCCTAATCTGCTTGGTGTTTTTTCGCGATCTTGATGAGACATTACTTGATAGTGCATTCGTATACCTTTTCAGATGCGTGAAAAGTATACCACGACTTGTCGTTTGGCTTTTTCGGTGCACTTAAATCGCTCTCCGGGATATTACGGTTGATCCCGGTTCGGTTATGTCTTGGGTTCGTCTCCTTCGCGCCCGCGCCAGTACTCGCAAGTTTTTCAACCACGAGTAATCGTCGAACGTCGTTCTGGTACTCGAAAAAATCTTCAGCAGAAACAGATTCTCCATGCTTTGACGACATGGAATGAGCCTGGTGGGATGTTTCGCCTCTTAGAGTCTGTAATAGAGCCTCCTTCAATCCAGTCAACCAGGAAATCCGTCCCTACTCAGAATGTGCGTCGATGCTTACAGAAAGTTGCTGATGGACATTTTGCTGCAGCGGTACAAGTGTTATCATCATCAGGGGTTGCCTCCAATAATGTAGAGACTGTACATGCATTAAAGGAGAAACACCCGATGCGACAACCTCCGGTGAGACCAACTGTTCCTTTTGTTGTGCCCCCTTTATTAGTAGAGAGAGACACCTTATTGTCATGTATTAAGTCATTTCCGAAAGGTACTTCTTGTGGTCGTGATGGTCTCCATGCTCAGCACTTGTTAGATGCTATGAGTGGTCTTTGCAGCAGACTATATCGTCGACTTTTTAGATGCCTTGGCCCGGTGGTGAATTTTGTGGTTACAGGGGACAATGTGTCCGGACCGTTAGCAGAATTCATAGCGAGTGCTCCGCTCACTCCACTTCTTAAGCCGGATAATAGCATTCGTCCGATAGCTGTAGGTATGGTTTAGCGACGTCTTGTTTCCAAAATTGCAATGAAAGGGGTTTCCAAAGAGGTGGTAGGGTACTTGCAGTATTTCCAGTATGGGGTCGGTGTCCCTGGAGGAGCAGAGGCGATTTTGCATGCTGTTAATCGCATGGTATATGCTAACGGTGACAGTACATCTCTTTCTATGTTGCTAGTAGATTTTCAGAATGCCTTTAATATGGTTGATCGGACTACTATGTGAGAGAGGTTCGCGATTCGCTGCCCGCTTATTTCCCCTTGGGTCGAAAGTATTTGTATTGTCACCGCAAGATTATACTTGGGGAATGATTACATATGGTGCATACGGGGTTCAACAAGGTGATCCTTTTGGGTCCCCTTCTCTTTGCACTAGTGTTGCACCCCCTCGATTCTGAGATCGATCAAGTTGTCAATTATTGCTCCAAGTGGCGGGGCAGCTCTAGTTGGGGATACAGAACAAGTGGCGGCAGCTCTGCGTATCATTCAGGAAGAAGGGCCTTCTTATGGGTTGGTTCTTAATGTGGCCAAAGACCGAGATATTTTGGCCATCATTGGATCCGTCGTTCCACTCTGGTCTGTTTCCCCGGATTTATCTTGTCCTCAGCAGGGGGTCAGGTTACTTGGAGGGGCAGTTAGCACTGATTCTTCTTTTGTCATGAGTCTTGCTCGTAAGCGTGTTGAAAAGGCTATGACTTCGATGGACCGTTTAGCTGCATTGGAGGATCCACAGTGTGAGTTAGCACTTTTACGAGCTTGTGCTGGGCTCTCCAAGTTGGTTTTTGCAGTTCGTACTTGTCCACCACTTTTTTTTAGAGAGGCAGCTAAGACCTTTGATCAGCACATTCGCATGGTTCTGCAGGGCATTATAGTTTCTGATGGTCCTGGCTTCGGTGATTTGCAGTGGCGTTTAGCGACGCTTCCATTGCGCCTTGGTGGGTTAGGTATCTATTGTGCCTCTGATGTCTCTGCTTTTGCTTTTGTGGCCTCCCGTTTTCAGACTTTAGAGCTTCAGAACCACATTCTTAGGAGTTGTGGTCCAGTGCCTATGGGTGAGATCCTTACTGATGCTACTAGTGCATTGCGTCTCTGTCTTTCTGATTTTGACCTTGATTCTCTAGCTGTGAATGCTACCGTCCCCTCAAAACCACAAAAAGTTTTGGCGGAAGCTTTCTACGGTAAGATTGTTGCTAGTCTTGAGAGGGAGTTTGAGTTCTCTACTCGTCAGAAAGCAGTCATGGGATGCTTGCAGTCGGAACATGCAAAAGATTTTCTACTTGCTATTCCGATGGAGGGACTTGGACAACGTATGTCACAGGTGGAGTATCGTGCCATTCTCAGGTACCGTCTTATGATTCCTCTGTACTCTGACGGGGGTCTTTGCCCTGTATGCAAAAAAAGTAGATTAGATGCTTTTGGGGACCATGCAGTACATTGTAGACATTTCCCTGGTTTTAAATACCGACATGATCATGTTAGAGACATTTTGTGTGATGCATTTTGGAGGGCTGGGGTACAAGTGAAGAAAGAGGCTCCTGTTAACTTTCTCACTGATCCGAATGAGGGCAGATCGACACTTCGGCCTGCGGATGTCTTGATTTACAGTTGGTCCGAGGGAAAGCATGCATGTGTTGATGTAACTGGAGTCTCTCCGTTGGTAGGGTTAGGGAATGGTGACTTTGAGGTAGGAGAAGTCGCTAAAGAGGCAAAGAACGGGAAAGATGGAGAAGCATGAGGAAGCTTGTAGGGCTAATCAGCATTGTTTTATTCCGTTCAGTTTCGACACTTTTGGGTTCTTGGAACAACAGTCTGTTGAGCTACTCAAGAGACTTCAGAAAGTTATGGACTGTAACGTTATGACAGCTGGTTCTAACGAGTTTGTTTTTAGAAGGATAGGATTTGCTATTCAGAAAGGACTTGCGGCGCAGCTTGTTGCACGCTTGTCATAATTAATTGTAAAATTCATTATCATTCATTATCAATAAAATTTCCACTTAAATGAAAAAAAAAAAAAAAAAAAAAACGGTCAGAAAATGGCAATTTTCTTTCTATAAATAAGTTCAACACTTCCTCCACATTCACTCATTTCATATTCTTCCCTCTACACTTCTTATTCAAAAAAGTTGTTTTTAGTCCGCTCCAAATTTCAAGCTTCATGGATGCATTAGAAAAGTTTGAGCAGCGGCAAATTGAATATGCTAATCAAGTCTTCATGCTTGTTTGTTTCATTATAGTAATGTTGTTAATGTGGCATATAGTTCTATCTAATATTTAGGTTTGTATTTCATTCCCCGTATTATTATGTTGTGTTTCCATACCGTTGTACGTTCTTACATCTTATTGTGATAGTATATCTACATTTTCCTTGTCCTTCTACTTACGCTATAAATAAAAAAAATAAAAATAAAAAAAAGGAGGGGGCACTCCTTGTCACATTCCCCATTCTTCTCATCCACACTACATCCACTTTTGCACATATCTTAGAAGATACATGTGGTCTAACTACTTTGTGACACCTTGATCCGTATCTTTTACATTTTCGGATTGGTGCCTATTTATAACAAGGATAGACACCTCAAAAATCTAACTTCCCTTTTTCCAAAAATATTTTTCTTCACCACTCCATCTCTAATGGCCCTCACTCGAAGTTTCGTGCCCGAGCAAAATTTTATGGAAAATTTCCAAAATGGTCTTTTTCATCCTTTTTTTGACACAGAAATATTACGTCGAGGATGGTACCCTCTTTTACATCATAAGCAGGCATTTTATTCCAGAGAATTGGTCTTGTTGTTCTATAAAAGCGGTTATTTCCAAAATGGGCAATTCTTTGTCCGTGCAAACGGAAGCGAGCGTGAATTGACTATGGAAATCATCTCTGAGGTACTTCAAATTCCTATTACAAACCAAGGAGTACACCTTCAGGATTCACCTTTCGACAATATCAGGCATCTGATGTTTGCAACTATCCTTCACAGCGAATACAACCGGAAAAACTGTATTGCTTATCAGCGATCTTTGCAAAATAACAAATTATCTGTGATCCAAAGGGTAGCTCATAAGGTGCTCGGCACGTCTAAGACTTCTGAAATAACCAAACCCCTCCTCCATCTACTCTGGGTCTTACAGAGTAACTGCAATGATTTTTGCATTATTAAATTTCTCTAGAACGCAGCGAAAGACGTGCGGGAAAAAGGCGACTCCTTTACCAACCATTGTGACACTTATCATGATACGTTGGGGTTTTTCTAGTACTTCTCCTCATACACCTCTTGAACAGCTAACATTCTTACCATTCACTCAATATGTAGGAACGGATTCGGAACCCGACGTTGCAAAAAGAACCATGTCGGTCGAAAACCGAATTTAAAAATTGTTCACCGACAACATCTTCACTGAAAATGCATTATGCAACGTATTTAATCCCATGGAAGGTCTTTGTTTAATTCAACAAGGACTGATGACATAATTCAAACGTCAGAACATTATCATCACCAGTCTTCTTGAATTCCAGGACCTACGGACAATAAACGAAGAGGAACAAGCACAATTCTTGCACAGCCACAACCAGTTCTTGGAAAATCACACTCTCATAATGGAGAACCACGCCGAGATTTACCAGACATAAAGCAAAATGTTGCAACAGGCTGTTGCACGGATTGATAGCATAGAAAATCTTATAAATGGATCCCTCCCACAAAAGGATCCTCGCCGTTACTTGGGCCCATGAAACCATTTAAATTTTGAAATTTTATATTATTTGTCATTTTCTTTTTAGTTTTTAATTATAGTGAAATTTTCCTATGGTAATTTGTTTTTACTTAATTATTCTCATCATACTATAATATTTGTTTATCCTTGTCTAAATAGGTCACATTTTTTTCACACTTCTTCTACAATGGAAGCTCCAAAGATGATTCCAGAACAATATTTCCATTCGTTGCTGAATTCTCCTGCATATGGACATCTTTTCAAAGACTACATCACTCAAGTTGGTTATAACTCTCTTATTCTACACCCGGAGCAGACATACTCCCCAGGTTTGGCAACTTATTTTTATGATCACATGGAAGATCTACCAGCTATCCAGGGTTTCCCTTTGAATGGATTTACACTCCGTATTGGTAACACCCGACACTCTTTTTAAGAGCCAACTGTTGCTATGGCCCTAGACCTTCCTCCTCTTCAGCCAGACCTCCCCATTCAATACATGATAGAGAATGACTTTAATGACTATTCTAGGGAAGATTTTGCTGCCCGGTATGACGATGGCATTGCCCATGTCAGTGAACGTGCTGAAGATGGCCGATGGCCAGACTTCACTATTCCACTAGCCAATATGACCATGAATGTTGGAACTGCCATGTTATTTATTCTTCTAAACATCATGGGGGATTGGCATTTTTCCACTGCATCAAAGTCAGCATGTAAGACATTCCATGCATTGGCCCAGCAACATACCGCCTTTGACATTACAGACCTAGTAATTGAGAATCTTAAGAAGGCTCGGTCTTTTCGGCAGCACTATATCACCCTGCCAGTTATAGCATGCAGGATAGTGAGTACGCATACTTCTATATAGTTTGCGACCACCTTTTCGGATTTGGGTAAATGTCTAACTCTATGTGTCCAACAAACAAGATAATTCGTTCTTTGCGATTTCGGACATGGCGACGCCCTGCAAGGTATCTAAAGAAAGTTCGTTATTTCCCTAATGATGATAAAATGATAGCTCATCTAGACAATGCAAAAAAGAGGAAGTGGAGTGAAGTCTGGAAAGCTATGATAGATTGGCGGGATGCAAAGGAATGGCATTTCTACAGGGACGAGGCAAGGATGGACTATCCCCCAGTTCAAGGTTGGAGCAATGTGAGTTGATGCATGTACATATTTATTTTACGTTTTGATGTGAAATAAATAAATAACCTAACATTGTGCTACTCTAATAGTGTGCTTCTACTTTTATGATGTATAATATATAGTGTGTTACAATAAATTTCTCTGGAAGATGTCAGCTATATTTTTGCTCAAAGCCTCTCAGGTATACTCTTTCTTCCTCTTAACACTTTGAGGACACAGTGTCTGACTGTTTGCAGGTGGTGAGAACCTTTTGCAAAAATTAGGCATGCATAGTTGTATATATTTTACTTGATGTCTAAATAAATGTATTTAGTGACAAATTCTCGTTTCCCTTTCTATGATGAAAAATATTTAGAAATCTCACCCTAGCATCATAATTAGGACTAGTTCTTAGAAACTTAATTTAATACGTATGCAATAGTTTTTACATCTTTTCATGAGCATTCATGCACTGACTATCATTAAATGTACACAACAGTAAGTTTCTAGGACCCACGGTTAGACAACTTAGTTTCCATATCCTGTAAGAATCTAACCAAAAGCCTCAAAATGTGTGATATATGAGTAATGACACAGAGGAGTAGTTCTTCCGAATAGAGAATTTCACACATCTACTTACTTGATCACTACCCAAATCCTAGGCGAAAATTTGGTCTTTCTTTGGAGCGATATAGCCAAAAAATTCACAAAAAAAAAAAAAAAAAAAAAAAAAAAAAAAAATTACCACTAGTTGCCCCACTGAACCTTTCATTAATCCTTTCTACTTCACCAAAAAATCATTACCCATCTATTAACCACAAATAAATAAGCTTACCTAGATGATGAGTATGAGAAATAGGATGAAGTGCAGAAAAATGAAGAGAAAAACCTTGTCACAAATCAAAATCAGTTACCTGTTTCAGAAGAAAAGAAAAAGAAAAAAATATAAATATGTTTCCAAAAATCAAAAGAAATATCAAGGTTAGAATTCCCCCCCAAAAAATCAAATCAAAAGGGAATACAAAAGCTTGAAAAATCCAAGAATGGAAACCCATGTTAGAAGTAGGAAAAAAAATAAGGATTCTCTAGTATAAATATCTCGAAGACCTTATTCTCTCATACTTATCATTTTTGAATTTTCCATTCCAGTTTCTTCTACACTACCTCCTAAGCCCCATAACACCTAATAAAGACCTCTAACTCAATTAGGAGTAGGATAGTGTGATAATAAGTAGTAGTTGTGACTTCTCGACCTCGGCTCCTCTGACTGTCATTGAGTATGTGAGGAAACGTGTGCCCACTGAACACTGGAGATAGCAGAACTTGAGTGGAAAAATAAGGGAGAAATTGTGCTTCGACACATACCTGTGAGAACCTATTTAAGAACGCTATCCAAAGGATCTAGAAACGGCCCTGCTCGTACATTTCATTATAAGATCACTGCATGCATGCTCATACATAGATATTTTGATTATTGTATGTATATTAACTTGAAATTCGAAAGAATTAAATCCTTGTTTCCCCCGCTAGTGAGATGTATAGATACCTGAGATTAATTAAGGAAACAAGCCTTTGTTACTAAGTCATTGTAGTATAAACGAAGTTTGTGAGTATCTTCTCTGGAAAACTCTCACGAGGCTATAACTCATCCACTAGGGAATTCCTAGTGGTTCAAGGCCTTGTTGCATACGGTCAATGCAATCGCACTCTGCGAAATGAGATTTAGCTTAGGACAACACATTTTTTGACCACTTATCATTTTAATGTCTCTTCTTTGCTTGAGGACAAGCAATATGCTGTTTAAGGGTGGTGTGATAAGCACCCAAAACTGTAATATTAAACCCCGAGAGAGATAGCATTTTGGTCGATTATGTGTTTAATAATCATGTAATAATTATATTTTTCATTACTTTTGCAGGTTTCGCATTTAAAATGAATATAATGATAAAACATGCATCGAAGCACGGGAATACTTGGAATATTTGAAGTTTTCCACTCAACCCCGGTGAAGCCAACAGAGCCCCGACTAGAGCCAAAGTTTCCAAAAGAACAAAATCGCGTAAGCGGGTCCACATATAAAGAAGCAAAGAAACTTCGAAGCTCAAATCTGATAAATCGGGTGCCGACGCGTTGGCTAGTGAACTGCCAGAGCTTAATTGCAGGCGACAAACTCTACGCAAAAAGACAGAAAGTTGTAAAATGTCAAAATCGGCCGCCGCATGGACATACTAAGTGGGCCCACTCCACTCAAGGGCCAAAAAAGGCATGACGAAGTCGGCATAAAGGTGGCAAGTGATGGTTTTAATTTGGTGCCACCTCGCAATATAGAAGATTACATACCAATTCAAACCAGGTGGTTTGAATTGAAATTAGCTAAAGGATCTAAACCTTAATAAGGTAAAAGACAAAATTTAAAAAGCGGATAAAAACAAAACTTTGATTCTCAAAGTTTTGAACGTTTCAATTAGCATAAGGCCAAAACCCAATTAATCCGTCTCCAGTCTCCCGCCTATATATATGAGGGGGTAGCCTTCATTATTTTTCCTTCAGCATTTTCATGCTTTAGCGATACATTAGTTTTACTTTAACGCCTCAGTAGTTTCATTGCAAAGACTTAAACTCTGTTATTTTCATTCCAAAGGCTTAAATCGTAAGTCATTTTATCCTTAATAACAGTCATTTCTTTTCTAGTGTAATTCCTGTCCTGCATTTATTTACTTAATATATACAGCAAGTTTTATTATTCCTTCAATGACCATGAGCTAATCCCGGGGAGGGTTATGTCGCTTCGTGTGAGAATCGGATTGACTCTTTAATATTCTAGAATCACTACTTAGGAATTAGGCATAGATTAGACATCCGGTCCCAAAATGATCGAGACTGCACAAATTTGGAGTGCCGATGCTCGTGAATCAGCCTCGGCGCGAACCTAAAAATGTTCTAGCGAATTTATGGTGTCGATGACTCTCCAATTTGTCCAGCTGATGTGGAATCGAGCCAGGAGCTGAAATGATATTCCAAAGATGAAATATTAGTTCAACTCCTTATGCTAGTGCGATGCGACTCAGAGATGTGGGCATGCGCTGGGGATCAATACTCGACGTCGTCTCCAAACACGAGACGAATTAGAGATGTAGTGATGTGGTAATATAAACTGTTGAAAAAATGATTCTTGTATGAGTAGGATTAACTCTCTCCCTGTTCTTTATCTTTGGTTATCTACATCAAAATCACCGTAGTAATTTACATTAATTGCATTACCGTTAATTTAATTAAAATCAATTAAAAAACCTAAAATCCTACTCACCAAAAGTGGTCATTCCAGTTGTGAACCTTTTCCGAGCCCTAAGGTTTGGACGATCCCTTACTCGACCTATCCTACCAAACCCACGTGAGTAAGGTAACTTGACTAAAACGTATGACTATATGGACTCTTGGACTTCGGACTTTGGTCTTTGGACTTCGGACTTCGGACTGTGGACCTCGGACTTAATTAATCAAGAAAACCAATAAACGTGAACATTGAACGTTTTTATCACGCAGCACCTTCGCAAGTACTATTAGTAAATTGTTATTTCATGCCTCTTTATACATTGTTTACTCTCTCCAGTCATCAGTAAAGTTCCTCACCTTGCAATCAAATTTATTCCTTGTGCTAGTTCTTTATTTATTATCCACAACTAACTAAGCCTTTAGGGAATTATCTTCTCACTATCTGTTCAAGAATATTGTATGCCAATTTGCTTTAGAACCAGTGATATTGAGTTTGGGGAATTTGAATTATATGTCCGTTCCTTTCTCATCCCTATACAACCTAAATTGTATGCCAGTTCTTTCAGACTGCGATTATCCTTGATGGGTTAAGCCTTTAGGGAATCTAACCATACTAATTGTTCAGTAAATTGTATGCTAGTTTGACATGGAACAAGAGATAGTGTTCTTGAAAGCCTGAATTGTATGCTAGTTCCTGGAGCTCTCATAACATCAAACATGGAGGTTGCTGGGAAGATGTGGGTTGGATCCAGATCCTAGCACGCAATCATTGGCCTGAAATTATATCGCCATGATAGCGCTAAGGAAGACTCCCCCACTGTTGTTATGGTGATAACCTATTTATTTTTTAAATAAATAGGAGCTATCATTACTAAACATAGTGATGTGCTCAAGGCACCAAGTTACTTTCGCAAAGACATATGGCTCCTCTAGGCACTATGTCTCTATTACGATCGAACTTTCAGTTATAGTTAACTTGAACGGCTACCATGATATCCTGATTTGATTTTGGTTATACCTCATATGAACCTGTTTAGCCTGTTAAGGTCACCTATTATTGTTCCAAATGAACTTTGGGGGCATCAGGGGTAGAATATGCATAGTGGTACATGTCATTATATGCTATATAACATAAAATGCTTTAAGTGCATGCATAAAATAGAAGAGTTGTAGAGCTCAGTAAGTAAATAGTATGTGACCTACATAGCTCAATATTATAGACCCATAGAATAATTGTTTCAAAATAATTGTTTTCTAAATCATAAACTGAATAGCTAAGTCTTTACTTAGCCTGATGAGCATGGGTAGAATCAAACTTCGATTCAGCATCAGTACTTGCTGCTGCACCATCATCAACAATTCCTGGACCACTCTCAAGAACTGACTGTGTGGTAGGACTGGCTAGAATGGTTGAGGGCTGAACAGAACACTCACCTGAAACTAGCACTAGCAAAAAAGAAAGCTGAACGGGAGGAATGTCATCATCGGTGTCTTCTTCAGAAGAGGAGGAGGCATCAGGCATAAGTTCATTCTGAATCACAAAGACACTGGTGTTTAGATAAGGAAATAAGATGAAAGGGTTAGTCACCGCCCCTGATCATCCAACTGAGAAACATACCCAGTAGCCTCAATAGCCTCCTCAAACTTAACTTGTTTAGCTGCATTGAAGGACTCTTCATAAACATCAAGTACTCTAAAAGCAAAACGAATGGCATTTTCAGCTGACCTCTTCTTCACCTCCTCCACCACTTTAGAGTAGAACTCAGAGGTCTCCGCCAAGAGATCACCAGCCTTCTTCTCATAACGTAGGCGCTTCTCTTTGAGAGCCCTCTCATAACCTGACTTGACTTCATTTGCATGGATAATGGCTTGGCCAAGGGTCCTCATCTCGGTATTCCTACGGTGAAGTTCTCCTTGAACTTGGTCATGCTTTGCTTGCAAGGTGGTGAAGTGGGAGCGCAATTCCAAGAACTTCACTTTCCAGGAGGCGGCATCAGCAGCTCCTTTTTGGCCTTTGTCCAGAGAGTTGCGGAGGTTAGAGATAGTATCTCTCATGTTCTTGAAGCCAGTATCGGATTTCTTCTCTTTTGCCAAAAGCTGGTGCACCTGGATCTGCAGCTCCTCAGCTCTTTTCTTAGCAGCCTCATTCGCCCAGATCAGATCACCAGTAGCCATGTCATCAATGCTATATCTGTTGAGGCCGCAAAGATGGGTTCTTTCATGGCCAAAACGTTATTCACTAACTGGAAAAGAATATAGAATGTGTAAGTAACACAATGAGAGAAACAAAACATTGAACAGAGAAGAAAGTCTTACATTGGCAAGATGAACAGCAAATCGGTGAAAGGACAGATCCAGGCTCCCAGCCATATTGGCTTCAGCTTTGTCAACAGGAAGTCGCGCAGCTTCCAGAACTCCAAGCGCGATATTAACATCATTAACAGAGTGTTTGTTGGTAACAGGAAGTTCATCAGTTCGTCCCCAACACCTCATCTCCACAATCATCTCCCATTCGGGAGAATCTGGAGATTGTGGCGAGAAGGGAATGTCATCACTCACCCTCCTCCTATCACCAAATCAAGGAGGAGGGAGAGCAACAGTTACAGCATTTGTCTTGGCAATGCCCTTCCCCTTTCTATTATCAGGGAGAGAAGGGCCATAGTCACCACCCTGTTCAGAACCTATAAGAGGATCTTGAACTGGTGGGGGGGTACAACTACTTTCTCAAAAGACTTTCTAGAGGGGGGGGATACTCACAGGAACCTTGAAAAGTGTTTCTTCATTTACAGTCAGAGGGCAAAATTTCATTTTCTTACCAAATGGGGCAACATCAGAAGCAGGATCAGCTCTCTTCAGTCTTGAACGGTTGGACACACATACTTCCCTTTTAAAATTACTAGCCGCCAGCAGTTCATAAGGCAGTTCATGGCCTCTCCCGCCAGTGATCACACAATCATCACTGACAGCAGGCTCCTGAAATGAGCCCGACATCGCACAGCATCACCGGAGGTTGCCGCATAACTCTTCTCCTTGCGGTTTCCTCTTCTTCTAATGTTCAAAGAGGATTCATCCTGAACTAGAGGAAAAAAGTCCAACATCCTGATCCACAGGATGAGGGAATACTATTACCCCAGAGTTTACAGTGTTTATCCCAAAAGGGGAAAAGTCAGGGGCAAGTTGCAGCAATTCTTCAACAGGCATGTTGAAATATTCAAAAAGATGGGTGGGATCAGGAACTATTACCCAAGGCATCCTTTGTTCCTTGGGGATCTTCTTGATGAAGTCCACCGTAGAAGCATCAGTTGCAGTTAGTTGATTCCAGGGGGAAGAGTCATCTAAGGAATAATAGCAAAGAAACTCAGTCGAAAGAATCTCATAATGATTAGAAAATTCAAGAGAAGAAAGACTTACTGGTTGGAACATGAGTGTGTTTTCTGGGAATAGGAATTCCCACAAGCTTACCATCAGCATCAGAAGGACAAACGTCCCACGCATCACCCAACACACGAAGGTGGTGATCAGCCTAACCCTCGTCACTCTGCTTCCCCTCAAAAAAGACAATTGGAGAGTTCTTGTCTCTGGTCATGAGGTAGTAGTAAGATAGGTATCAAATACGCCAGACCTCGCAAAAGTACCCAAACACCCAACGATTCAGAACGAATTCATGCCTCTTGGCCAGTATGGCAGAGAACATGACAGTTTTGTAGAATAGGGGTGTTGCTTGACCAAGAGCAAGATTGAAATGAATCAGACATTCTCTTAACAGTGGGTGGAGAGGAAGGGTGAGTCCGACCCTAAGTTGACCAATAGTGATGAGCGCTACTTCCTTGTATGCCAACTCATCAGACAATCTTCCCTACTCCAGGCCAATATCATCAAGGATGTGGAATTTCTCTCGGATCAGTTCCAGGGAGGAAAGATCTCTGAAGTTTATAAGTGACCAGTTGGGATTCATGATCAGAAAAGAGAGAAAGTTTCAAGTTTTGGTTAAACCCTAAACGGGATATCAAGGGGTTCAGTATACTGGGAAAAGGTAGCGGAATAGATAATGAGGGTTCTCTCACCAGATCCTTTATATACAGATAGGATGGACGGTTACGATTAGCCCAAGCATTGCGTTTTTTCGGGATGGAACTGCCATCATTACCTTTTTTGGGAAACGACGTGTCTGTTCGAGCTATCTTTTCAGAGCCTTAATTAGTTGAGTACGTAATTAGTCCCAATAACTATTTAGCAAAAAGATTCTCGTGCCAAAAGCAGTGTCACTTTAAGCGCCCACGTGCTAGATGACATGAAAGGGGGCATCTGTAAGGGGGATTTCCCGTCATTAGATAGATGGCACGTGTAAGGGAAATAACCCAGGACTATAGATGTCCAAAATGAGATGAGGACCATTAGATCAGTTCTGGGAATAAGTGATCTCGTGTTTAGCACGAGTGTTTAGTAGGCATGTGCCAAGCACGTGACTGACTGCCTCTAAGCATAACAATCCTCCAAGTCGTTAGGAACTGATATGGACAGTTCCTGAACTAAAGAAAACTGAAGAGGGCGATCTTTGATGATAAGAAAGGAATCATAATGACATATCTTAAGAGTTACCTATTAGATATAATCTTCTCATATACGATGGGACATTATGATCAAACAAGGAAATATGCCTCTAACAAGATATGGTCTAGATTCAGACTTCCATAAGAAGAGGATTCCTAATAGGAAGGCAGAGTCCAAATATGGTATATGGTAGGGAACTCACAAGCGGTGAGGTTAGCCCTAACCCTAGGACTCTCAAAGCTCTTCCTATATAAACCATATGAATTCGCTCTTAGGAACTACACAAAATAGGGTTTAATTCTCCTAAATAAACAAGGAGATACATAGGCTGCCCCGCCAGGCGGTTCAACCCTAAACTCAAAATCATCTCATCCCTTCTCTAACAAGTAACAACTTCTAGATCACAAGGCACAGAGGAAGATCAGGGGATACTCGGAAACTCCCCTACAAATATCATTCTTTAGGGAGAATAGAGGAAAAGTTTTTGACCAATTATGGTCATCAGCAAGTAAAACCAAAGCAAGTGTCAATTTTGTTCCAACGCAAGCAAGGAAAGAAGGAATCTCTTAAAACCTTATTGTCGCATTTCAAGGCAGAGGCGCAGCTCATAGAGCATTTAGATGAATCATAAATGACAGCGGTGATGGCATTTCAAATAAGGCTTATTCCAGGTTTCGATATGCACAAGTATATGCTTCGTAAGGATATATATTAAAACTTTGATAGAGTTGTATGACAAAACTGAGAAATATGTGCAAGTTGAAGAAGGTATTCTAGCATCATCGGTTCAACCAGTGTTGCAGGTGTCGGAATCAAGTAAGTCTACCAAGGAAAAAAACTATAGCAAATCCGATTAGAGGAAATCGACTAAATCTTATCTGAAATCAGAAAATCAACCTTCACAGAAAAATTGTCGATGCCTTTTCTGTATAGTGACTAACTGACTTTGAACTACAAGCATCCTCCTCTTCCATATGGAGATCTTTTAAAACCTGACTTGGACTTGCATTCTTCATCTCTTGATTCTCTTTAAGTAATATAGCGTCCTGTTTTCCCACTTCCCTTAACCGCTTCAAGACTTCTTGAAGTGAAACTTCTACTTCATTGTTTTCCTCCTGATATCGCTTACTTACTGAAGCTCTTGTATTCCTTGTTTATGATTGATTATCATTATCCACTCGCTTGCTATTTGCTCTTTTCTTTGGAGCCATTATGATTCAATTCTCAATTCACTACTCACTCTTCTTTCACTCAAACTCAGAACAACTATGGATTTGAAATCGAAGAAGAAGAAAACTTCAAATTTTCTTGTTCTCGATGTATAGACGGCGCCAATGTGATGTCTAAGAACAATCTTTGGATGATTGATCTAAGATCACATGAATTATTGTTCGTAATTGAAGATGAGTGATGGAAATATAGTTTGAATGAGGTTGAATTGAGTTGAAGAATCAATACGAAGTAAGCTAAAGCTTTTTATTTAAGCAACAAAAGCTGTTTTATAATCACTCTGTTTCTCTGTTTCTCTCTCCTGTTTTCTAACAATTTTTGTGGGAATGTTCGAATGAATTTTTTTTCTACTCATCCAGTCTTTATATAGTGTCTTCAATTAGCTTTGACCCAATCAACTCCTGACAAGTGTCCATTTTCTTCCTCCTTCTTTTCCCGCTCAATACCTGCAAATGTTTGAAATAATCCATGAAATATACTGAGATATTGACCCTTATGTCAATATCTCGAGTTTTGAAATATCATATAAAATATCTAAAGGCACAATATTTGCCTACTACAATGTTGTCATAGGAAAACATTGGTATCCTCTTCCAAAAATAAACTACTTATTTCCATCACTAAGGTGATGGTGGTGACCACTATACAATTAATAGTTTGAACTAATAGGAGATTGTAGCCTGCAGAGTAGAATTCAAGATATCAGCTTCTCATTTTTTAGTTATTTCAGGCAAGATGTATTATGCCAATTAAAAAATCGTAACTATAGGAGGGGTGGATATGGATCTATATTAAACGACATCTACCATTACCTTAATTTCCACCCCATTTCACCTTGATTTTTTTCAAAAAAAAATAATAACATCAGTAAAATGTCATAATATCATTATACATTGTCTTAATATGAAATTATGGTGGGAATCTACCTTGATTTCCACCCCATTTAACAGCACCACATAATGTCATACATGTAAGATACAATGTCTTATTATGATCATATTTAGTTAAGTTAAACGTGTATTTTTAGGTTATCCAAATACAAATGTTACAACAGTACATAATGTCGTATATATGAGGGGTCATTTAACAGTACCACATAATGTCGTACATGAGATACAATGTCTTATTATGATCATATTTAGTTTAGTTAAACGTGTATTTTTAGGTTATCCAAATATGAATGTTACAACACTACATAATGTCGTACATATGAGGGGTCATTTAACAGCACCACATAATGTCTCGTACATGTGAGATATAATGTCTTACTATGATCATATATATTCAGTTAAGTTAAAATGTTGATTTATAAAGTGAACTTATATAAATTTCTTTTGGATTATTGTTTCAGCCATGGTCAATAAAACATATCAAAATCCGTCTAAATTATATCAGGATGGTGATTCTGAAGAGACTAAAGAGAGGAATTATTCGAAAATGAAAGCCAACTTTTAGTGGAAAAGTCATGTAGATATGGGAACATTTGATGAGTACTGAATTATTAGAAAGAGACCTGAAGCAGTAGTAACAATAGGGATGAAAACCGTATTAAGCGTGTATTTTCATGTTATCCAAATACGAATTTAACAGCACCACATAATGTCGTACAAGTGAGATATTATATCTTCATATATAAATGTTGTGGAAGGATATTAGGGGTATTCCATACTATCATCAAGTGGGGGCCACGTCTGGAAGTGGAATAAATCTTCTCTACCATTCAACGGGTTGCTCTGTACTAATCTTTAAGTCAATGTCCGATTTAGGAAGTTACCCTTAATTTTATTATCAATTCGTAGGTTGAAGCATGGTATGGCTCCAAGAGGGAGTGGAGTGTATGTGAATTATTTAGGTCCTTCTACAACACATGCACTGGAACTATTTGTCCGATACCCCATTGTTGGGCACTTGGGCTGCCCTGTCGCCCTATCTAGTATATATATCACTAGTCTTGGGCACGTGGCTCCCACGTAGGTACGGTCTCTCTCTGTTCTTTGATTTTAATTAAAAACAAAAAACAAAAAAAATAAAACACAGACACACAAAAAACACTGTGTACACGTGTCAGGAAATTAGCTATGGTTAGAACCGACATACAGCTTCTTCGGCTAGCTCGCGCATACCATTTTAAAGGAGTACATAGATATGAAAATATTACTGCAAATTCTTTAAGCATGTGGTGATTTCTTAGCAAGAATGTGACTACAGAAGTTCCACTTAACTCATTAAGCGCTTTAGCAAGAATGTGAACTGCTAACAAGAGCTTCTAGCTCAAATGGTTATGTATCCCTCTTCTTTATAGGAGAGGCTGTAAGTTCGAATCCTACCAAGTATTGGTTGGATTTCTTTATTGTGTAATTATGTGATGAGACTTTGGGCCAAGTGAGCCTTCGGGCAAGAAACATGATGGGTGGACCGAGAAGCGAAAACAAGTCTTCATAGACAAGGTGGGAGACAGATCCTTCAATGTAACCGGTGTGAATATGTCTTAACCCTCTAAATATTTCTTTAAAATATATATATATATATATATATATATATATATATATATATAGTCATTCTCTAAAAAGTAGCTACTTAAGTTAACTTTAAAATAAGTATATAAGTAAAACTTCACCTACAAAATGAATTTAAATCTATTTTTTTTGTGGATATGATATACTCAATATTAAGAGCATCTCTACAAAATTTTAGCTTATTTGGAAACCTTTAACATTGGCAAAAAACGATTACAAAAATTCAACATTTCTAGACCGTTAGATTTCTTTTTAAAGATGATAACAATTTTTATCTATGTTAGAGATTTCCAAATTAGCTGAAATTTTGGGAGGATAATCATTATGGTGAGTACTTCATAACCACAAAAAATTAGGTTTGAATTCATTTTGTAGGTAAAATTTTATGTACGTACTTATTTTAAAGTTAACTTAAGTAACTATTTTTTAGAGAAGGACTATAACTATATATATATATATATATATATATATATATATATATATATATGTGAACTATGTTGCAGAAGATTGTATCCTTTATGTTGCAATTTCCTTTTAGTATTCTTCTTTTTGTTCTTTTAAAGCAATTATGATTCAAAATCTAGTCAATTGGCCAACAAACAATGTGAACCATCTTAAATTAATATCAAGTAAAATAAAGGGTTTGTCACACCCCGAATTTCGACAGAATTCGGAAAAACATTATTTGTTCCCGACTCTTCGATCTCCGAGGTGTGACGCACTCTCAACTCTCAAAAACCCATAAACAGTTTAAATATGGATAAATAAAACCAATAAAAATTTTAACTTAAACAAAAGTCCTCTTCATTACAAAAATTTACAAATGAAAATACAAATAACTTTGTCTCGACTGAAACTCTATATCACCTCGAGGGAAAACAAAACATATCCTGAGATGCAACGCTAACCCAAATCTCAAACAGCAACCAATCTTCTTCAACACTAAACCTGTCAAGACTTATCAACTGTGTTCATTTAATGAACACACCCGATAAGCAAACATGCAAATCGGGTCAGCATTATAAAAATGCTGGTGTGAGTAGCTCTAAAATGCAATATATAATTATACCAAATATATACACAATCTTTACGGCAGTTAGTTCCTCCACCGAGGCGCCTTAACTTTCAACGACTAATATAACATCCTTAAGTATAATAATCAAGGCAGGTAGTTCCTCCACTGAGGCGCCTTAACTACCCACTAACCACAAAACAAAACTATACTCATAATAAATAAGGCACACTATACCAAAACAGGACATCCCTAATAGTCAGAAACCGTTACTGAAAATATTTGTAACGGTTTTTATGCGTCACAGTTTGGGCGTTGCTAATTCGTTATTAATATTCGTAACGGTTACGTAATTATTTATTGTAACGGTTTCTAACCGTTACTAAAATATTTACTAACGGTTTTCTTTGCTCAACTGTATTACTCTTTAGCAACGATTTTATAAAATTAGTAACGCTTTTTGATGTTACTCTTTTTTAACATCAGTAACGGTTTTATAACATTAGTAACGTTTTTTTTGTGTTACTCTTTTTTAACATCAGTAACGGTTTTATAAAAATAGTAACGTTTTTTTGTGTTACTCTTTTCTAACATTAGTAACGGTTTTATAAAGTTAATAACGCTTTTTTGTGTTACTCTTTTCTAACATTAGTAACGCTTTTATAAAGTTAGTAACGCTTTTTTGTGTTACTCTTTTCTAACATTAGTAATGCTTTTATAAAGTTAGTAACGCTCTTTTGTGTTACTTATTGCAAAGCTTAGTAACGGTGAAGAACCGTTACAAAACTATTTCATATGTAAAAAAAACAAAAATCTCCCAAAACCCCCCCCCCTCCCTTTTTGGGAGACTACTTAACCCGCATAAAGATGCCCCCACTTATTGGGTATTTTACAATCGTCCATAATATAAACAAGAAATCTCACAAGTACATCCAATCACATAATCTTTTATTAAAATAACATCACCAAAACGTCTTTCATAAATAAGACTTGCCACGAATGAAATACACACTGTTTTCCAAATCAATGGGACTTGTCCTTAAACTCAAGCTCTCACATCATTTGTACAAAACTAGCACCTTCAAGAGTTGTAAGCATCGGGGATGACTTTGGGATGGTATCATCGAAAAGTCCCTTTCATCCTATACACCAATAGAAATAAATAAAAAAAGAGTCGAAAGCAAGTAGAAAACAAATATGTATATATAGATATATACTTATATCCTATTCTTAAGTAGTAGCTCCTTATACTCAAACTATGGAATTCATAAAACAGAGTATGATAGCATAATTCTTAAGTAGCAGTATGTTTTGTCCCTTCCAAGACATCGGAAAGTTCAAGTATTTATTTTCTTTGGTCCAACAACCAAACTCACAAAAATGTGGCAACAGGGTCTCATACTCCTAACAATATGAGCAATTCAAACTCTAATAAACTGTTCCACTTGAGCAGTCTTCAAAGATCCTACTTTTGACACTGTTTTGTGCCTTCCAGAAAAATATTTGACGCAAGGAGGTGTTCTCTCGTCTCATATACAACCCTACAGACTCTATTAATTCCATGGGAAGAGTAAGAGAACAGTTCTATTGATTATTACTAAAGAAGCTCATAGAGTCCAAAAAAAGCTATCACAGAACATTTAATTAAGTCAAGCATAGGCGTACATAAATTTCCATATAAATTATTCTACTTAAAAAAAGTAAAAGAACAAGGTCAATGGAGACATACAGGAGAAATTGAACACTAGTTGAACACTTACACATTCACATGATTGGGTTCCATGACAACAATTCCCGACTTGGAATCAATCTTTGCGTCAAGCTTTGAATTTCGCACAAGATTCACTATCCATCTTTCAGCCTCGTCATAAGTCATATTCAACTTTTCCGCAAGTGTTCTTCAAGATATAAATGAAAAGACAGGATGAATGGACACTTGAATTTCTGACGTCACAAATGACTAGGCGAACAAAGTGAAACTAATTTACATATAAAACTGATTCTTCAAGTTTGAGATCCAATTTTAACAACACCGAAAATAAGGCTACCAAAGCTGGAAGGTGCCTTGAACATTAGCAGATTATTCATCAACTTGGGCACTAGAGCTTATCTCCAAATGGGGACGATGGTCTCACACTCATAATGCCCTAATGCAGATAATTAAGGAATAATATTTGGTGGAGCCAAGGTTATGATTGTTATTTAACTCAAGAATTCTACCCTTGTCCATAAGGATATTCTCAAAGAATAAATAAATAAATAAATAATATAATAAAAAGAAGGTGAACAATTAAAAAAGGTGATAATTTAAAGGTTAAACTATACTCATTTATTTGCTATAATAAACCTTCAAGGTCTTCATTATGAACTCAGAATGTCTTGAGGGAAGCCATCTCGGTAACATGGAAACCAGCAAACCCTAAAAGAAATCGAGAATCATCAATACCGAATATTGAGTAATAAAGACAATAACGGATGAAGAGTACCGAATAGGACCCGATTATTAGATAAGGAAACTTGAGATGGTAGGAGTTCTTGCCGAGATTTACCCCCTTCCTTTCGACTATATCGCGGACTATAGAAATGAGTCCTGTAATGATTAAAATATATAAACTATAAGCAAAATTACCTCAAGAATAAGAGCTGCTAGTTTGACTCTTCAATGCCCATTCTTCACAAGGAATGGCCATTTCGATTATTAAACTAAGAGCAAAGCATTGGCAAAGTCTCTTGAGAATATTGAGTTCCACTGTACTAATCGGTGACAAAGGACAAAAACACGAACACTATGGATGTCAAAAGTTCATGTACAATTTAGTTTCTGAGTATATATATATAATGATGAAATCGGTCAAACAGGAAAGAGCACAAAAACAAATGATGAATATATTTATATCATTTCTAAGGATGAAAGCAAATTACTCTCCTCTTTCTTTCTCATGATCTGTAAGCCAACAATTGAATTAGATTTTTGTTTGAGTGTTAGAAGGAAAGTGATTAATGTAATTGCAGATAATGGGTCCATAGGCAGCCTATGATGTCGCTCGCTTTAAAAGTTTATAGACGGATCCAAGTAACACAGGAATTTATTTTCATTTCAATTTTATAAAATCCATTTATTAACATGGAAATGAATAAAACCATTCAATCTCCTCAGAGCACAATGTACAAGGAAATAAAATGTATGTGAACTTAATAAAGCACAAAGCACGTCCTAAATCTTATAATTCCCATCAAACCTAACTAAATCGGATCAATATCACCTACCATTTGCACCTACAAAATGGCTTAAAAATAAGCCAAGCTAGCTAGCTAGATTATTATCAATATCCGGCAAAGGACTGCATTAATGGGCTTTTCATACCATACCACTATAAAAAACTCAACAAAATTCACTCACATCACTTGAGACTCGGTGCGGTCAAAGAATCGTGAAAGCATATCGCTCTCGGTCTTCACTTAACTTAACGATGTTTATCTCATGGTCAAGAAAGCGTCTAATAGGATTTGGAAGACCTTCCGAACTGTCGTCGGCAAGAATCGCAACTAACGATTACCTCTATGTCCAAGTATCCTCAAAGCATCCTTCATATGCTGATTTGGCAAGATAAGATTAAAACATCGATTCTTGACAATAATAATCATGATCACCCGGTAATCTTATTTTTATGAAGTTTGTCAAGAACCATAATAGATCCATTTAAAGTACAATATTCATCAAGAGAAGTGTAAGAGATAGTCTTGTGTATTTATGAAAGATACAAGAAGGCCATTTCTTGCCGGGCCAATTCTCTTGATATTATAAACCTATGTTACAAGGACAAGCCATATTCTAAAATAATCCGTGGTCGGCTACGTGTGTGCACGTATGTGTCGGACACCGACATGCAAAACATATTCTATGTGATATACTCATATACCTCAATTTTTGGTATTTAGCCATGTCGGACACTTTGTATCCGTCTTTGGATAGGGACACAATCCTTGTCAATGTAACTTAAGTGTAAATGCTTAACCACTATAGGACATTTTGTGGACGGGACAATAACAAAGTTATACAAGTTTTTAACGGATGCCTATAGGAAGTAGAGAAGTAGAGCCACCACCTATCCTCGAGCAAGATACTTGATCATCAAAAGCGGCCGAGTCAACTCCCCGATAGCAAGGTAAGACCAACTTGATCGGATGATCCCTCATGAGAAGAAACTTTCACGAAAACCTCAAAATGGCGGAGAAGAAGTATTGTTGGAGAGTAGCTGAAAAATGTCATGTATTAGTTACAACATCGGGAACCGAAAAACAAGCCATGTCGGTCATAAACAAAGCTCACTTGCTTCAAATACCTCTCAATTTTGCTTTGAAAGCATGTGCTAGCTAGCCACGTAAACCTTTTTCTCGAGGAGGATCCCATTATATCATAACAGCTATACTCAACTACGCAAGGACCAAGCGGGCGAAAGCAACATATCTTACAACCTGTCCTTTTCCCACACCCTATAAGAGAGCGAAAAATCAGAACGCCCGGTGCAATTATTTTCCAAGTAATGCAAACATATCTTCTTCTATATATGGTAAAGCGAATCAAGTAAAAGGCGGTACCCCACGCGAGATGACCCACGGACACACCAATCAACAAACCAATAGCAAAAAATAGCGGATCAAGTATCTTTTTTTTTTTTTATCGTATATAGGGTGTATATCTATATATAACTATAATATCAAAAATGTAGGATGAGATATCCCACGAAATAAAAAGAATGGGAAACTAGAAAATAAGAAAAATAGAATGATTACCAACAAGATCTTCGCAAGTATAAAAATTACAGGTTTTTTTTTATAGTGCAACCTTTCAAAGGCTATATAGCACTATGGAACTAATATAACAATTCCTACCACTTTTGATCAATTTCAATGGAACTAATGCACTAGTTTTTAACAAATTTACAAAAATTCTGCAATTGTTCTTAATCCTTAAGTGTTACAGAAACTATGAAGTTGGTTCTACCAAAATTGGCTAAAATGCCCATCAAACATGCACAAGCATACTTGAGATTTCAAGTTCCAATTTACATAACCTAGTCCCTAATGAAAAGTAATAAAATAAAATGTCTTTGTGAATTCTAATTGTATGGCCGCTATTATTTGGTGAAAACTAGAGAATCCACTTGAAGTATTGTGGGTCTAACAACCAAAAGCTTCCACAAACAAACCACCAAAAAATAAAATGTTAGACAAAAGGAAACAAATAATTACTACCCCAGAAAGAATCTTTCATCAAAAGACTTTAAGATAGAATTTCACGCTTTCAAAATTTGAAATATTGCACACCGCCACAACAACTATTCCGCCACAACAACAACAATTCCTATGGGGGACAACAAATATTGCACCTGCCAAACAACAATTCCTGCCACAACAACTATTCGAGTAGATATGGGTGGGGGACGACCTGGTTTGTCGAGCTCCTTGAGAAAATGGAGGTGGATTGTGCGGTCCGCATCTTTGCCACTAAGATCATGAGAAGGATGACCGGTCGCGATTGCATCAGCTAGGGATCTGTCAAAAGGTGCAATCAACACACATTTGTCACAGAGCCAATGTCCTAAAAGTCTAAAACCCGAGGTTCTTCCCGAGAGGAATAATAACATTAACAATACCATTAACAACAATAATAATAGTAATAGCCATAGTAAATATTATTATTAGGAATCCTATTGTTCTTGGCTTCTTGTGCCAAACTCGTCTCAAGGACCCTATTATTCAAAATCCATGTCGGACCACGAGTCACGCACACATGGACCTCCACACTCGTGGTCCGCCACATGGACACTTTGTACTTACTATTTCAAATTAGGGTTTCTTATGTACCCTAAAAGACTAAGACAATAATCTATTAACATAGTTACAACTCCACATATGCCACTTTCATAGTTATTTATTTGTAAGGAGGTGTCTTCATAAGGTCTTGAGCCCAAGAATTAGTTGTGTAACCAAAGAATTGCAATGGTTTTTTTTCCATTAGTTTTTACGTGTCTTAGTTCACACAAGTTGTCATTTCGGACACTCAGATAATGCGTGTCAATGTCAATTAGAATAATATTAATAACAACAATTATGATGAATTTATATACACCTAAACTACCCAAAATATCTGTTATGTTATATTACTTGTTACCAAGTATGTAGAAGGAGACTAAGTTTCGTGAGAGAATTAAATTACTTTACTCTTTATTGTTCATAAAACACTACAAGCCAAATATGGCAATGTACAAGAAATAAACATGTATATCTGTGAAAATTTTAGAAAGCAACAATGGAACAACTATGATTTTATTCTACATCAAACTTCATGGTGTGTGATTGGACAATTTTGGGGTGTAAAAGTTGAAATTGATGCTCCCGAAAACACTCTAGAAATGGGCAAAAATCCTAACCAACAAACCTATGAGTAGCGAGGTGGTCGTGGTGACGGACGATGTCTAACACATAAACTGCTCAAGAAATCTTATTTAGCAAAACTACTAAGCAGTTAAAGCTACTGAAGCTATGTAGCTAACCAAGATGTTTGAAACAGTTAAACAAAAAATCTTGGAGATAGCATTATGTAAAATATTATTGATGCCTCGGGGAAAAATATTAAGCCTAAAGAATCTAGTAGTAATGCTGCTCTAACTACCCTAACTAAGATGTAAAAAGGGATATTATCGATCTTGAAGTGCTAGGAATCTTTTACAACAACCAAGCACAAAACAAGGTGCAAGGCTAACATGAGGCGTTTCAAACATAGAGTACAAGGTTAGGTCACAAGAATGAAGCGAGAAAAGAACCGAGGAAGTAAATTAAAGTGCAAGTTGTTATAATACAATGTTATGTAATCAAAAACAAAACCGGATGCGTGTCTTTAAAATCTAAAAAGCGTAAGAGATAGTTTGTTTCAAAATATTAAAAAAGAGTTGATAAAGTTCACAAAAATTAATGAAGTGGAAATGGTATGATAAAGAAAACATAAGTGGCTTGGACATAATCAAGGTTTCAAAGATGGTTAAACTATGAAGGGAAGTTATCAAAAGCTTATATAGAGTGGAAAATTTGTCTTTGGTACACCAAAACCCGTCGGTTCCTTCTATGGATGCACTAGGCATCATCGATCACAAAGGAAACTCTTTTGCCAAGAACATCCACTTCCAGCTTGGAGATAAAGAAATGAAGTACCATTTTGGATGGACACATTTGGTGGGCAACTTGTCAAGAGTCAACATTGAGTTCAAAGTCATCTACAAGATGCCACTAAGAAATGCCGAAGTTACAAAGAATGGAGAACTCTCTTGGGACTTGGCTTGCACCTTCTATTTAATGATTGGAAACTTCAACTTTAGCCTGGGTTGACTCATCAACTTGATGAAGTATCTTTTAAAGAGGTTGAGGATAGTTGAATGTGGGGCTGAAGTAAGAGTACTACGAATGCATATGCTATATGGGGTGCAAAATTCTAAACCACAAAATCACGACCCAATGCACACGCTATCCCCCATGCAAAAAAAACTTGTGCTATACTGCTATGTACACGGTTATAGTTGTGCTATGTACACTAGAAAGAAACACATTGCAGATTTTCTCGAGTATATTGGAAGGCAGAAATTGTGTCATCCTTAACTTAAAATACATTACTTGTAGTATCTTGTATAAACTTAATTTTAGGCCAAACAGTCCATAACTCAATTGCATAATCCTAAATTCAGGAAAAAGAAAACGCATAATAACTTGATTGTGTAGTCTTAATTTTTAGATTTTTAGAATGAAAACCCAAAACTTAATTGCTAATCTTAATTTCGGGACAAAAACCTCTAAAACTCAATCTTCAAATGTATATTGTCGCGATACTTCATTTTAGGACCAAAAGATCCAACTTCAATCTTGAATCAATTAAAGACACCGACATATTGGTTGAAACTGTTGAGGACTCTACTATTTTATTTTATTTTTTATTTTGATTGGCAAGCCTGTTTTAAATGAAACCAGTAAAATGATGTTGGTGGGGTGGGTTCGATCCCAAACCTCTTGTATCATCACTAAGGTTTTACCAACTTTGCTAGTTGGCACCTGCAGACTCTCAACTATTAGTTAGGCATGTTGGTGGAATTGACTATGACTCCTTCCTATTGACTGTTTTTGTGCATATTGTAGTAAACAAATGACACAATTTTCCGATCTATACACGGACGATAGAAGCCGTCCTTTAGATGTTACATCCAACACTTCTGATCCTTAGTTGGATTGGCAAATTGCTTATGTTTATTGCCTAACATTAGTTAGTTGGAAAGTGAGATCCACGAATTCAGCCACTCCATTCGTCTCTCCGTATACATGTAAGAAAAACACAAACACTAAGGAAGAACTTAAACAGGTTTAAACAGTATGACCGGGACTCCTCAGTCTTGTTCAAAACTTGAACTTCCCTTAGAGAAATCGAGTATGTGCAGTTGTAGGTCCACACATTTGTTCTCGTCTTACCTAAATCACTTTCAAATATTTGAAAAGTGCTGTAGCCCCACCACTAGGACCCTCTCAAATTCATCTCTAATTATTGCACCATGTCCAAAGACTGGATTCGTTACTCCATCGTATTAAGTTTAATATGCTCCAATTCAGGTGGACTTGCAGTAGTTTGGTTCCTTGTTCTTGATCTGTAATTGCAACCACGATTTCTAAATAGATCTTCTAGTCACCATACACGTCAGTGACTTCAGTTATTTGGCTTTTAAGTATAGGCCACCACAAGTCCATAACACACGAGCGGTTTGTTTTCCGGGGCATAAGTGGCTTAAAACATCACACGAAGGTTCTCGCAATCCTCTCCGTACATAGAAAATCTACAGATTGCACATCTGAAGGGCTTGCCGATTTTAAAGCACTTTCGGTTTTTCTATAAAGCCTTAGTGCAGAGGACATCTCCTATTGGCATTCCTTGTGTCGGTGGTTATAACTATAAAGTGCTTCCTTCCATAAAAAGACTTCTCTCAAGTGAGCTAAGAAAAAAGGTCTTCGGAGTTCTCTCTTCTTTGGACTGACAAAGAGACCTGAACTAGTATTTCTTTTGCAACAATCTAAATTGGGAAATGATAGACTATTTAAGAAGACCTGCCAACATGTAAAAGAGTATCTAGGGATAACCAATTTTTCCAAACTAATCTATATCACCTTGTCTTGCAAAGCGCACGGTGCCTTGTAGACACTCTTGAAGTGAATTTCTTAGTCTCTAGACAATTAAGTCATCTCACTAAATGTATAATGTCGATAATCTCAAGAACTGTCTCCTATTTTTCTAGACATGGTATCAAAGAGGATCGAGATCCATCTCGCCTTTTTCGTTCCCCAAAATATAGGTGATTACTTAGATGAGATAAAATTTGGTTGTCTCCGTGTTCGACTCTCTTTGATTGTTGAAGTATCAAAGGCCCATGTATAAGAACTTTGGTTTAAGTACCTAACATGTATGCGAATAAAATTGACGATGAGACACTATGAAACACGCATTAATCAAAACGGGACATGGATAAGCCCCGACCGCAGTGCGAATATGACACTTTTCAAACGGTAGGATACGGACACATGAAGGACACGTAAACAGTTAAAGAATATATTTACACAATTGAAAATTAACATTCTCCATCAGATTCAATCTAATCGTCTAGTTCAAAGCATGTCCAATTTTAACAGATTAAGCAATAAGCAAAGATAACTTCGGTTGGGTCCAATTCGGCCTACTTTTTGTTTTAAACGAGTGAACCCCTATTCTCAGTGAAAAAAATTCAAAAAACGAACAAAAAAACACAAATAGTGCCCTGTTGAATTCGGGATTCATTCTCTAATATTAAACATCAGAAGTATAACTCACAGTGAAAACAAATTCTCAGAGAATCGACCGAGTTCCCTGAGGAATTTGACCATAGAGTTGATTTTCTGACAGGTCTCTACAATATAATAGCATGGTTAGATTGGTTCAGAAACATTACACATGTATGTTAATGTAATAAAATAGGAAAAACTGGAGGTTCCTTACATCTCCATAACACTTCTCAGATTTCCAAACTCTGCCGGAATGTAACCAGTCAATCTGTTCTTGCTAAGAATTCTAGTGGATAAACATACACGTCTTTTTCATCTGCCTTCAAAGAAATCTGCCAAAGAAATCATACACTGAATATCACATGCATTATCAAAGTTTCTCTTTGCAAATGTTATGTATTATAGCAAGCAGGGTCACAACTAAAAGTTAAAAATAAAATATTTATGCGTAATTTAACTATATTGATAATTCTAGTTTGACCTTAAGGCTCATGCATCGAACAAAGCCTGTTACCCTAAAGATTTCTCCTTTTTTGTAACAATTCCCAGTTTAACACTCTTTATACAAGTACACTTTATGTTTGCAACAATTTCTGAACAAGGCCAATGATAGAGCATCTATAAATTCAGATTAGAACAATTTCCAAAGAACCCAATGATGGAGCCATATTTAAAATTCCGATTAGAAATTTATAAATTATGCCCTAATAATAATTATGTACACTCAAGTCACATTGCATCATAATTTTTCTACAAAAGAGTAAAACCTGATAGATCTGATTTTCTTCTACCTTCAAACCCTAAATCCATATTAGAATATAAGTAATGCCTCTCTATTTTCACTATCTCTATCCGTCTGTTACGGTGTAAACTGGGACATGGCTCTACCCTTCCACCATTTTACTGTTGTGGGTGTAAAATGGGACATGGCTATACCCTTGTACCATTTTACACTGTAACTCCCCCTCTCTCTCTCTCTCTCTCTCCATATATCTTGCTCTCCTCTCTTGCGCTATCTCTCTTGTCCATCTTCAATTAGATCAAAACATCAACACTCTTTCTGAATGGTGAATACGTTTCCACACGGATTGACTCGTGAGTTTGGCAAAAAGTTGGGTATACCCACGACACATGCTAAAGGAATATCACACTGGCCCAAGTTCCTAGGTTCAAAGTATTTGTGACTAACACAAAATGAAGATATCCTAGCCTTAATATAAGCAGATAAAGCCCTCTTTTATCATATTAAGCATTGTATTCCTTGTTTACATTCTTCATCGCTAATGGTGATTTCTTATTAATAACAGTTCAATTAACAAAAACAATCAAATCTAAAAATATGGCTGCAATATGAATCCCTTTATCTCCGGAAAATAAACTCTTCAGATACTTTCAAATAAAGTAAACGAGAGCAAATCAAGCGAAATTTTGAGAGTGCCTATCACTCCTATCCTATACATATTAACCGTTATACAGATGATTCATAAGATGTTACCTGTGGTACCCATCTCTTGCCTATTGTCATCAATTCGAGATATAAAAACACTTACAACTGTAGGATAGAGATGACACCACAAATTTACATCGAGAAAGGAGGCCAACCAAAGTGGTCAAGAAAATGATCATAGATCAACTCTACAGAGGAGAAGAATGCATGCCTTTATGATCTTGCGATATCCATTAGGTCTCCCATGAGCTTTTGTTGTGACCTCTAACAAGGAGATGTCAGAAAGAGAACTTATTGCTTCACCTCGAAAACCAAAGTTTTTGGAAGGCACATCGGTTCAGCCAAGTAGTGAAATTTTGATGTTCTTGTTCACATCCAACACAAAACTCATTACAACAAGGAATAGCAAACGAAAAACTAACCACATTGGACTAATCATTGCAGTACCATTCAAAAAGAGAAATTGAAATGTAAAAACGGCTCCAACTTGTGGGTGGGTGTCGGTGTGTGTGTGTGTGTTTGGGGGTGGAGCAGGTCTTAAACACGGAGTAGAGGATCAGTTAGAAGGGGGAAGAGGAGGAATTTGGTACATTACCACCACACTTCCTTTCATTCTCAAAGAAACCCTTTTCTTCTCATATTAGAACCTTTGAGACCCAAGCTCGATTGCTTCCCGTCTTAGCGAGAAGAACTACACTTGTAATTGGATTATATGAGGGGATATTGGATTAAGTCAGAGATTTTTGTATATTTTTTTATTTTGAATTGTAGATCTCTTCACTATTCCTTGGAGTATCATCACCCGGCCCAAGGCATTTCCTTTTAAAACCACGTATTTGTGTAACTCATGTTGCATTGAATAACTTGATTACTTTTCCAAGAAGACTTGCAAAAACTAAAGTAGCATCTCCAATCTAGAGGGTGACTCAACAAGTTTTGACATGAAATTCAGGTATCACCCGGAATAGGCATCATAAATCCTATTGGCATGCCCCGCATTATCAAAATCACAGATTCCTATCGCGTTGCTTTCGCGAGGTTGTTGTTTGACAAGGATTAGAGAACCCGATCATTCCTTCCTAAGCTGAATTCGGTAACTATCAAGACATTCCAACATATCACTAAGCATGATAAAGTTTAAATTTAAGCCAGTTTGCTTCATGTGGAGTATAGATCAAGCCAATTCAAGCCGACTATTCGCGGATATTTAAAGTTTTAGACACTATCGAAAGACAAACCCAAATGAGCTATATACGGGATTATCCCTATTCTCATTGATACTTGGCCTAAAGAGTGCCAGTAATAAGTGAAGAATGTATTGAAATAAATATCTAAACATAGTTACCAGTATCTTTCTCCTAACAGACACCCACCCATCACGAGTAATTCCACATCCCGCATCGAATGCACAATGAATGCAACATTATTATAGTTTAACATATGCATGAGTGATCTAAACAAGAAAGAAAAAATGAATGCTCACCATCATCCTCTACTTTAACATAACCTGCCAGAACACTAATAGCGACATTTACGAAACAACATATGCCACTTGATCTTATAGGAGGAAAATAATAGAAACCTCTCGCAAATTAGAACTCAAAACACAAAAAATGAAGCCCTAATACTACCACTAAACTTTCTTTAGAAGTACCTTGGAATGTTTTAATGCATTGAGATTAAAGATCTGGACTCGATAAAGCTTACTAGCAAATAATCAAGTATAACAATAAATATTATAAAAATAATGTGTTGTATAAATAATAATAATAATAAAGTCGTAACATAATAAGTATAATGAACTATGATTACGATAATATGCTATTATGTACCAATTCTTGGGTTTATTTTATACCTTGGTTGAAGCTGCATCTATGCTATTATATACCAATTCTTCAACGACCCTTGTCAAGTCAAACATAACAACATTCGAACGAAGGGAGCTGTAAAGAGCCTTCGGTAACCGCTTTATACTTGTCATTTGCACCCCAAACCTGACAAAATGCTAAAATGTGGCTAAACCCGGTGCGATCACATAAATCTGATCCTTTGATCTCGTTCTGGATCAGCCTCTGCCCTCTGGCTCCACTTCTTCCTTCTTCTCTTTATAGCGTTTGCAGGAAACAGTCCAAGGCTCCACCATCCTCCCTCCTCCTTTATCCGGGCTTGGGACCGGCAGTGCAAACCAATTATATTGATTTTGGTGGAGGAGTTAAAATGGGTTAGTACTTTCTTCAACAACGCTAAGCAAACAAGCATACATATACTGCAATCAAATTTAATAAATAGATATAGTATTTAACATATTAAAGTCAATACTCATCCATACCAAAAAAAGACCATAAGTTTGTCAAGTCACTATGACATCCATATTAAATAAAAAACAAACGACATTCAAAACATAAAGTAACCAAACCATACTGAAAAATTCCAAGTTCAGAAAGTTTGCATCCTTGACTAGAGCCAAATTAAAGGACCTCCTGCACTAAAGCCATCCAAAAATCTAACTCCATCTTGGGGCCCATCGTAAACAAGAGCATCACCAACCAAGACTTCCTCTATGTAGACTTTTTTTTCACCTGCGAGAACTTTTCTGCCATTGCAATCTCCAGCTGTCTCTGTCATGACATACCCCTTAGCAACCACTACACCATCCCTATCTAATAAAGATACATTTGGTGAAGAACCAAGCGTCCCAGAAGGAGGATTCAAATTTGCAAACATATTCATCAAGTTTTGTTGAGTCGAAAGTGGCGAATAGAACTGGAACCGACTTCAGTTTACGGTGTTGTTTTGGTCGCGACGGTGGTTGAGCAATCGGTGTTCCATTGCTTTTGGATGACCTTAAGTACATCGACACAATTTATAGTAACAATTAGTTATACATAATGATATTGTATGCAATAAAGCACAAGTGCAAACTGCAAACTCACCTTTAACACGCCCATGACATTAACTAAGGAAGACTTCATCTCATTCATTTCCCCCTTCAACTCGAATTAGATGAAGAGTTTGCTTTTTGCAATAATGCCTTGGCAATACATGCGTTGCAATTGCTTCTTAGACTTGTTGGAGCTGATTCCACGAGTTCTACTCCCTTTGTCGGGCCCAAAGACTTGGACAACTCATCATTATCGAAGTCTACTTCCATTACTCGCCCTCACCACCGGCTTGCTGCTTTTTTCTTCTTTTATGAGAAGCCTCCACTTGTTCCTACAATATTAACCACCGATATGAGTAATACAATATGCAACATAGTCTATATACAATACCAACACACAGGTAAGTTCAAGCTTCAATGTTATTAAAACTTACATAATGGGTCCGAGCACTCGCTAATATAGTTCCATCACGACGCTCATGTCCTTTTTTCCAACTATCTACCCGTCCATGTTTTCTGCTAGGATCTTCTTTATCCTACAAAAAAAATCCTTAATAGTTGTTAGCATAACGTGATAAGAAATCGTTAGTGCAAGAATAGACACCTACCATTTTATCCAGTTTATGGGCATATGTGTCCCGCCCATTAGTATGTCGATATATATTCTTTTTGGCATTCTCTGCATTCTTTGCGTTTCTAGCTCTCACTTCAGCGGTACTCTCATTTCTAACAAACACAGCCCAATGATTTGGGTCCTTACCATCTGGGCATGCTGCAATAGCTTCTTCCCGCTCCAAGACTTACGCTAAAAATTTCTTTCCGCGGGGCATACTTTGTTGATCGAACTTTTGGGGAAAGTCCTTTTCAACTTTCTCGTGCCATTGCTTGGGGAACATTAGGCTCAAATTCTTCCTACATGAACAAAGTGACTTTTGTTTATTTCATATTAAGTAAATTTCCATACATAGGGCTGGACAACATGTAGATATAGAACTTGAAAAACATACTAATATTCAAGAATAATGGATGCTATCATCGAAATTAAAGTACATGTAAATCTTACCATTAATTTATTCCAGACATTATCCTTGAAGCTTCCATCTATTTTCCTCCAATCCTTGTAATGAATTGGAATCTGAGATCGAACATAAATACCAACCTGGGTATTCCATTTGGCATGGTTAGGACCCACAGCGACGCCATCCTCATCGAACTCTATAGGTAACTTGGTAATCGTTGGTGAGTTTCGAAGAAATTTGAGATGTGTGAGAGTCCGAAGTTGAATTATGAGATGGAAGTGGGACTAAACTTCGATGGCTGGGAAGCAATAGATTGAGATTGACCTAGTGCCATTATTAAATAGCCTACTATATGACAAAAAATGTTAGAACAAATAGGTAAAATTAGGATACCACAAAAAATGACAAAGTTCAAAAGTATACATTTATAGAGACTATTCTTGATTAAAAAAAAAAAAAACAACTCAAACACACCTTTCACCCAACTGCGCGGACAAACTTCAAAATAGAAAGAGTTTATATATTTAAAACTAGAAAATGAGAAGTTCGTGATGCAACTAAAAATCTCACAATATGAGAGTGCAACTATTACAATCAGGTTAGACTTTCCATCAACGGTACTGCAAATTAGGTTGGTCCTCAAGAATAGATTGGAAGTCGGTTGGTGCATCTAGTTCATCAACTCGACTTGTCAATCGCCTAGCTTAATTTATGACTACCCACCAGTTAGGATTTCTCAAATCCTCCGAGTAAAAAACACTTGACTAGCCTCGGAAGCAAGAATCACCGCTCATCAAAGTATTGATCAACACTCTTTAGCCTATTGAGATTAACCATCACTAAATTAGAATGCGGACAAAGTTTACAACCATTGGTCTTGTCCTCCACCCTCACCCAATTCTGTAAAAGACAATCTTTGGAAAGTCGATAGTCCAACTCTATTATCGTTCGATAACCCCATACCACTTAGTCGATGAATCAATAGGATTTTTGTCTTTCCTACTGACGGCGTAAACGTAGTGATTGCTTTCATGCAAACACCACTATCTTGTGTGGAAACTGTTTCGTCATGCGACCTAGTAGAGAACACAAAACCATTAACACGGTACTTTTTATATGTTTTAGCTTTGAACAATGGTCCTTGGACAAATCGCCATAAGTCACAATCTGTGTCTTTTGCAACCAACAACTGTGAAGTAAAAAAAATGACAATTAGAAAGATAAAATTAAAATACTAATTGTAATATCCTACTAAACTAAATTATATATAAAACAATACCTTGTCATATAACCACACAATAAACTCAGTCTGTATCTCCACTTCTGTCTTTGCTACCCCTTTTCTTCTGGCACGTGCAGTTGCTTGCAAGGCACGATATTCACTACAATTTGTTTATACAGTTTGACACGACTATTTATTACGACTTTTTAGACTAGTAAATGTTTGAGTCAAATCTATCAAAAACAATCAAACCTGTAATGTTCATCAAGCTTTTCGATGTCGAGTCGAAAAATAACCCACCTACGGATTTATATCCATTGTTCCTTGCCTAGGATCACAGTTTTACCCTCAAGTATAGGCCCCTCATCACTATACTCTCCATCTTCATCTAGAAATGCCTCACGAGTAGCTTTGTGATTTCCATCCCGAGAATTTGGCATGTACTCCATAGCATACCTAATGACTTCGAAACAATATAGGACTCAGAATGGAGCCTTCAACATAACGTTTATTGCTCGGAATATTTTTACACTCCTTCATTGCCCTATTAAAATAAACAAAACCAAAATTGTACTTTGTAGTTTAAACGATAATAATTGCCACTAAATAAAAATAAAAGTAAAGGCATTTTACATACCGTTCAAATGGATACATCCACCTAGGATACGAGGTCCACAAATCAGCCCTTCATCACCAAATGCACCAAGAGGTGGATGCCGATATCAAAAAAGCGGTTGGAAAATACTTTTCCAATACACACAACAATGCCTGCAACCATGTATTTGGCATCTTGGATTTCCTTTCGGATTAAGACTTTTCGAACATAGAAGATTAAAAAATAAGCTAATCTGATGAATAGCTCTACGCAAATCGCGGTGTTTTGGAAAAGCGTGCTGAAGCAAAACTGGAAGCAAGTAACACATAATCACGTGATAGTCATGTGATTTCATTATAAGCAAACCAGGAGGACTCAAAGTGACAATGTTTTTTAAGTTCGATGAAAAACCTGTAGGAAGCTTCAAATTCTTCAAAATTGTGCAGAACTCAAGCTTCTCATCTTTATTCAAAACAAATGGGGCTTTTGGTTTAACAGATCTCCCTGTGATTGGGTCTGTTTGCATCCATTGACCACTATGAATCCCCATTTTCTTCAAATCCTCTCGTGCACGAATCAGTATCCTTTGTTTTGTCTTTCTTGTCAAGAATCGCATTTATTATGTGTTACGCCCACGTTCTTCTCATCGTGCATCACGTCAATAACATGTCGAATTTTATGCTTCGGCCAATATTCCAGTTCAAAGAGAATAGACCTCTTATACCATGCTTCAGTAACTTCATAATCTTCATCATCTTCATCATCTCCAATAGCAACCACATCCACATCATCTATACTCCGTTTGGTACCTTTTAATACTTTCCGTGTACATAATGGACCACGACTTAACATTTTCTCAATTACTTCTCCCTTTAACCTTGGCGGAGGAGGGTTTAACTCTTTTGTCTTAACTCCTAAGTACTTGCCTTGCCTAAATGGGTGATCAGATTTAAGAAACATCCGGTAATTTGTATAAACGATCTTCCTTGCGTTTCGAAGATGCATAGACGGAGTTTCATCACCACAAATAGGACAGGCTTTGTAACCATGTGTTACATGTACCGATAAATTGCCATATCTGTTGGTAAATCATGAATGCCCCACATCAACATAGCCCTCAAAGTAAAATGCTCCTGTTTGTGCATGTCATAAGTCGCCACCCCTTCTTTCCATAACTGTTGTAACTCATCAACTAGTGGTCTAAGGAATACATCGATGTTTTGACTTCGGTGCCTTCGCCCGTATTAACAACGACATCATATGGAACTCAGATTTCATGCACAAAGGCGGTGGCAGATTATAAGGCACCACAAAACAAGGCCAACAACTATAACCGATGGATTGAACACCACGTGGATTGAATCCATCGGTTGCAATTCCAAGCCAAACATTACGCCTTCCTTAGCAAAAATCTGGCCAATCATCTTTACATGTCTTCCATCGGGCGAAGTCGATTGGATGCCTCATATAATTCAAGAAGGTGTCGCTTCATCATTGCACGTCATTTCACGTGCTATCCATGATATAGTGTACAACCTTTTAAGTCTAGGAATCAAAGGGAAATGTCTCAATACTTTTTGCCTTTTGTTTTGTTTTTTCTTTCCAGATTTCCCCTCCTTTACTTTGTACCTAGGGCGTTTCACATTGAGGACACTTAATTGTCAAATCGGCTTTGGTCTTATAATATAGCATACAATTATTTTCACATGCATCTATGCACTTCGGCTTTCATTCCCGGATCTTTCAACATTGCCTTCATTGCGGGATACTTAGAAGGCAAAGTGTTTCCATCCGGCAACCACGTTTTCAACAAAGACAAAAGCGGCGGTCACACTATTTCCGACCAATTATCTTTGCTTCTTCAAGTTATGGAGGTCCACAATTTCTTTGAAAGGGTTGTGACAGAGCCTCACATGAGGGGTATAATTTTTTTTCTTCGCTTTTTCTTATATTCATTGTACCTCTTACCCAAATCAGGTTCTAGAACAATAGGTGGTTCAACATCTTCACTTGACTTCCATCGCCTCCACTCAAATCACCCACTAATTCTTCATGCATGCCATAAGCAACATCAACAAAATTCCCTATCCCTAGTCCTTTCTCACTATTTTCTTCTTCAACTCGGTTTACCATTCGATCCTTATATGGGTTTTCACCATGTAAAACCCATACCACGATATGTTGATTCTATACCGTTATGAATCAAATGTTTTCTAACTATATCATATGCAAACCTTTTCCTATTTCGACATTTGTTACATGGGCAAGGACACGTGGTCGACGTTTCGTCTTTGCCACTAGCTTAATAGAATAAAATCGAAACCCCCTGCCTATATACACACTCCCAAGTCTGTCATTTTCATTCATCCAATCTTTTTAGAATCGGTTGAGACATTACGCAAGTAGCACATCAAGTAAACACAAGGAACAAGTGATAGGGTCAATGTCATTTCCTACTAGCCCGGCTTTTAGCACTATCGTTTTATGAAAATTTGATGCATAACGTTCTATAAATATTGAACTATCTCGGTAAAAACAAGCTAAACGGTGCCTACATTTTAACATTGAAGGCATTATAACATATAAGCACAAAATGCAAGACAAAATAAAAGACTTCTCATTCCCCAACATGCATTACACTCTACTCAAGATAATTGCACGAAATTCAGTCTTAAAAAAATATAAATATATGCTATCGGTTTGCACATATATACAAACTCATGTAGTTCATTGTAGATTTTATTCCAAAGGCTCACCAATAGGATGGATTGTCAAATCACTTCGATACAAGTTTGAAAATTTTGAACTTGCTTCAAATATGAGTCTGAATTTCAAAAAGAGATACTTTGTGTACTAGTTTAGATTTTATCTTTTAAAACCCACAGTTACGAAAAAAAGACATGGGTTATTCTTTGTTTAAATATTCAACCCATTCCAAAGATGAACTCTAGAAAACCCTATCCACGCTATCAAACTTAAAAAAAAAAAAAGGAGTTAGATACTACTAACAATCGGATTGGCGGAGCCAGGATTTTGTTCGGGGTGAGCCAATGAATGCTACAACTTCGTGAGACAGGATAACTTGTAGGAAAGTAGAAACACAATTCATAGACACACAGCTACTAGTTATCTCGGTTTAGAGTCGGATGGTGTGCATCACGATTAGCTAGTTCGATCTCATTAGAGACCACATCTATTAGGCGAACAAGAATACAAAAATAATATGAAAAAATGCCAAAAATTAGAGAGCTCGTCGTTCTCTTGTCTCTCCGTCATTATCTTTGTTTTCTGTTTTTCAAAGAAATTATTTTTTTTTTTAAAGTTCTTTCTAATTTTGCATTTTGATCTCTTCTTATGATAAACTCAATTAACCCGAAATTAAAGGTGTGTCTATGACCACAAAAGATCCAACCATTAGTTAAATTTCTCAATTTCCAAAGATCCAAAGGTCACATTTCTCAATTTGAAGGCAACCTCTTTTTAATCAAGTTATCGCCATTATTTCAAAAATTTAAGAGAGATGAATAAGATTGAAATAATAAATCTGAGAGATGTTAATGAGAGTTCCACCAAAATAAAACGAAAATACTTATATAACCCACCACTTTGTTTGTTGATTCTCCCCTCTCATTAATATTTCCACAAGTCCAATCTTTTTCTTTCTTTTATTAGGTTGTCACTCCATAGAAAAAGAGAGATTGATTGAAAAAAATATTTCTAAAACATGCCCTCTTGGTTTTTCCGGATTTCAATGTAAGGTTTGATTGAGTTTAGGGAGTTTGAATTAAAGAAATGGAATTAGATTAGATTAGAGAAGCATTTGAGTTCATTTTTAATTCACTACCAAATTACTCCCTCAAACACAATATACGCCATTAAATTATTTGCTGAAAATGAAAATTATCTTATCTATAAGTGAGGGAAGTTATGGAGGGGTGAAACTGGGTTTGTTTTTCAAATCACTGCTTTTTCGGGGCTGAATATATGGAAAGTAGTACTCCAAACAAAGTAAATAAGTAAAGTTAGTACTCTCTAAAAATAACACTAATTTTTCTGCTAAAATCCAGGGTGAGCGTATGCACTCGCCCCCTAGCTCCACCTTTGCTAACAATCTAACAATCCACAAACCAATTTCGACAATGGGTAGCTTTAATCTGTTATGTGAGGCGATAAGCTGGGCCGGTTGTTACATCAGATGGGAGTGCATCATTTCGGTTCGAGCATACCTTGTTAATCACTCAAGACAGAGCTGAGATATTAACCCAGTGTTAGAATCATTCAACCGGTGAAGGGGAGGACACTAACAGATGACATTTGGTCAATATAGTAAAGTATAACAACTTACTCAGGTTCATTTTTTTTTTGAAAAATGAAACTCCATGGCCACCTATTTTCTTCAAATCTGAATTTTAATGTCATTAAACAAAGAAGGTGGCCATTCTATGAACCTTCCCTCCAAAAGAGAAATGTGGGTTATCACCAATCTATCAATTCTAATTGTTATAATCCTCAAATGCCAAAAGATAAACAAGATCTTGAACCAAATTGTACTATGCATTCACATGAAATGAGTTCAAACAATTCTACAATTCTACTAAGCATCCATCCAAGTAGGCTTAAGCTAAAAACATTTCAACAAAGTAAGAATGGTAAACGAAAAAATCTGGCTATCCTTAACATCCACCAAATCTCTCCATATGCCCACTCTTGTACATAAGCAAATCCTGCAAAAATTTGCGAGAAGTCCAACATTTCTAGCGACCACCGCCCGTCCCGCGTCCTCGCCCATGGCCACGACGCGACCCGCCCCATAGGCCTCCCAATTTGTTGTTGGTTTCTTTGGCTTGACCCTAGGTGTCTCCTCAACCAAGATAAAGTCTCAAGGTTTATCTTTGTCGGGGAGAATGTAATAGCGAAATACTGCTGCCCTCGCGGTCGGATGATCAAGAGTCACTTTGGATTCTTTCCTTTTTAGCGTCGGTTTAACCGTCTTCAAATGAGTATGAATACGATATCTACCCGATTGATGGTGCCATGAACAATAGTGCCGTTCTTAAGCTCGATCGACACGTCTCGTTGTTCAACTTCATCAAAAACCGGACGAGCTTCATTTGTCGCGGCGTTGTTTGAGGCGAGGGAAGAAACCAAAACTAGGGTTTAAGTCGAGAGGAGTTACTTTCGGGTTCATTCTTTGGCACTCATAAGCGTTATAATAAAACTCTTTGGTAAACTTGTACCTTAATTAGTTAGTTTGAAGAACAAAACCTATACCAGCTTTTACCTTCAAACACTCCTCTATCTTGAACAACCTTAACATCTCGTTCGCATTCTTCCCAATCCCTCTCCCTATACCACCCATACCCGGCAAGTACCGCTTTCCCATACCCATTAACCGAACACCTATAAACTCTTCCAACCCTTTATCATCCGGAAACTTTTTATATCTTCACAAAATTTCTCCAACAATTTCAACTCAAGAGCAACATTATTATTAGTTGCCTTTTTGTCCACACCATTATATCTTTCTTGGGTCCGATATTTAAACCGTATGAAGTTGAGTTTGGGTTTGGGTTTGTCATCAACGGGATTTGTGTATTCATTATCTGAGACCGTGTGTGTGTTTGCTAGCATGAATATTAATCTAACAATCCACAAACCAGGAAAAATATAAATCATAACATAACTAAAATAAGTAATTACTAATTACATATAGAAGAGCAAAATCAAACCACAAAAATCGAATTTTTAATGAATAAAACAAGTAATAAAAATCGCACCTTTGGTTATAATCAGAGCCAACCAACACCCAAGTTAATTTCAGTTGTGATATCACCTAGTAGTAGTGTGAAAAATTGAAAAAGAGATATGAGATGATGAAACATACAAAATCAGAGAAGAAGAAAGCGCGTAAAGTACGTTACCTAATAGCGGCAGCAGCGGCGTCCGGTGCTGACTCCCAAAACTTGTTGAAGGATGAACTTGTTGAACGAGAGAAGGATGAAAGTTGAACGAGAGAAGGATGAAAGTTGAACGAGAGAAGGATGAAAATAGGGCTGTTCATTAGTAATCTTAAATAGGGGGAAAGAGCGCGAGAATTTTGGCCTTTCCCTCTCACCGAAATTTCTTTCCTCACCGAAAATTTTAATTTAGAAATTTTAAATTCTAATTTAGTTATTATTTTTAATGTTATATTTAATATTCACGATTTATTTACGCTTTTTGGTCCAAACAAACAATTTTAAAACGTAACAAATTAATTCTCATATTTGGCAAAATTAAAGTAACACTTTATATATAATTGTAACACTTATAAAACGTTAGGAACCTAGTTACACTTTAAAACCGTTACTAAGCAAAAAACTGGAGCGTTACTAATATCCTGTTTTGGTGTAGTGGCATGTAGTTCCTCCATCGAGGCGCCTTAGGTTCTAACTAAACAAATAACCAACCAAACATATTACCATAATTAGATTATTTAAGGCTTTCCTTGCGTGTCCCTAAAATTCACGTCGTATCTATGTCTTACCTAGTTTCCCTGGCTACCACAATCGCTACCCAACGCCGAACATGTACATCCACATGCCTCCCCTTACATAATGAACCACTCCGTGCGTAACCACCCTGAGCGGGATGCCGCACACCAGGTAAATCCTCACACGGAAGCAATTATGTAAGTAATGCCACTATTCGGCATAAAATATTGCGCATCTTGTTCTATTTTGCGAACGGAATAATCAAGCCACTATTCGGCTACAATTGCCCAACACATGGGTCAATCAACATCTCATATATATACAACATCTTATATATCAAGCCACTATTCGGCTACGATTGCCCAACACATGGGGTCAATCAACATCTCATATATATACAACATCTTATATATCAACATCTTATATATCAAGCCACTATTCGGCTATGATTGCCCAACACATGGGGCAATCAACATCTCATATATATACAACATCTTATATATCAACATCTTATATATCAAGCCACTATTCGCTCACGCATTGCCCAACACATGGGTCAATCAACATCTCATATATATACAACATCTTATATATCAAATCGCCCAATACAGGGCGGATCACATGAGTTGTGGTAGTCGGGTTCTAGGATTTTCGTTACGTAATTTATTGGGTGTCATATATTAATGACTCACAATCATTCCACTATATAATGCGGGTCAATTACCTTATTGCACTAAGCCACAATATTTAGAAATATCTTAATTCTATCTCATAACCAATTTCATTCTTTCACGAGCCAATATATTATTGCGATACACCACACTCAGGGGCAAATATTCATCAATACTATACTACTTCATAGTAGCATCTCACATATATAATAATGGAGCGATTGATACATTTATTTCTCCAAAACTATTGCATTTTAATATATACCTCCCAATATATCATATGATATCACAATTGCTTCAAACATTATCACATATATTTTATAGCGTTTTTAGGAATAATATATCTCCTACAGTTTCTATCTCAAAGACGTAAAAAAAAAATACACAACATCAATGTCAAATCTTTCTTAGATAAGGACTAACCAATTTATACAAGCTTCCACAAAGATTTTAGCATTGAATTTGTTCATACAATATACAACATAAAACATAGCACAATTAGGCAGATTCCGGTCCAATCAAAGCCCTATATATATATATATATATATATATATATATATATATATATATATATATATATATATATATATATATATATATGTTTTTACATACTACTCACGTCAAATCATAATTAGATAATGACAAACCACGTTATATACTGTTCGACAACATTTTATTATTATAATAGTCCATAAAATCAAATATGAGAAAAACTGGAAAAAGTCACCAGTCAATGGTCAACGGTCAAAGTCAATGGTCAACGGTCAAAGTCAAAGTCAACACATCATGGTCAAAGTCAAAGTCAACCCATCATGGTCAAAGTCAACACATCATGGTCCAAGTCAAAATCAACACATCATGGTCGAAGTCAAACTGTCATTGTCAAAGTCAAACTGTCGTTTCCATGTTCGACAGGTTCAGGGTCATAGCCATGGTTCATGGCTAAAGTCAAAGTGCATGGCTCGTGGGCTCATGACTAAGGTAATGGTTCGGACCCAACTGGCCAAGCCCAAACCTTAGAACCCGAAAGTTTAAACATTTAACAGACCCAATTAGATCTATTTTAAGTTATATGGACTGGGCCCAAGCAATATTAGAAACTGGCCCAAAAACTTATACTGAACTGGCCTAAAACATAATTTGGATTCGGCCCAAAACTTTAAACTAAACAGGTCCACAAAATAAGAGAAAACTAGCCCACAATTACAAAAATTAGAACTGGCCCATAACAAGTTAACAACAAATAGGAAAAGGGCCTAAACAAAATAGAAATGAACTGGCCCAACACTTTAGAACATAATCGGGCCCAACTAATTAGGCCCAAAGCCCAAATCGAATCACTGTTCATCTTCTCCAAACTCTGTCCTCCAACACCACCCAAAATCGACCACCACAAACTTCCACACAACCCCCAATTTCAACAAACCGAAAATGGAGAGGGTACAAACCCCCACCACTTTAACAAAAGCTAAAGCCTCAAATCCTACAATCCAAACTTCCCCCAAAACTAGATCTACAAATTTCGGCCACCATTAATAGTGCTTCAAGCTCCACTCGACAGCCCACCCAACTCTCCAACATTTAAATCCGACATAACAACTTAACCTCAACCCAACAAAGCAAAACAACACACCCAATTAAACCAAAACAGCAGCTTCCAACCACGGCCATTCGCGCCTCCAAGCTCTTCTGGCCCTCGTCAATCGATTACTCAAACCGATAGCCCGACCACCGTATTTTCGTCCAACCACAACACACAACCTAATCGGCAGCCACCTTCCACCCACCATCAATAGCCCGCGATTCTACCCCGACAACCAACCAAACAGTTCATAACAATATATCCATACCCACAGTATCACAGTAATGCATACCGGACAGAGGAGGACTCATTACTGTGGGGCTTTAGCCGCCAGTAACAACCCGATAAGCCTCCACAGTTAAATAACGGATTCCCACAGTTTTCAATAAAACTAAAAGGTATCGACAGAAAACACATAAGTAGAAAACTTATCGAAATCGGCAGTAAAGGTTTTTGTTCACGCGTAAAACTCTAGTTTCGATATAAAAATAAAAACGTAACTACTCACCTTTATGAACAGCTTGACGAATCTTCCTAGTCCGAATCATCGCGCTCCACCCTCCAACAAACGAGTTTCTAGCTCTGCCTCCATTTTTAATATTTTTATTATCTTAAAAACCCTATTCTCTAGAAAAATGTGTTTATATACTTGGGTCTGAAACCCAAGCCCAACACGAACTTCGGGCCCAAATGGGGCCAGCGTGATCCCAAATCAATCCGAATTTAATTTTTAAAATAAATAATTAAATTAATTAATTAAATAGATAAAAACGTATTTAAAAATACGGGCGTTACAGGGTTATTTAGCTTTTGGCCCCACTTTATATATGGATATTAGCGTTTGGCTCTCCTAAGTTCCTAAATTCGTTTTTGGCCCCAGTTCTGTTAGTTAAATCAGTCAACTTTAACTCCACCGTATGTATTTTTCAAAATGACAACTTTACCCTTCTTGTGACTTGCACGTGAAATTGTAACAAAATATTCTATTGTTTCATTTTGATTTGAAATTCCATTACATTTCGATTTCGAAATTCTATTATTTCTATGGTTACTATTCATCTTCTTCTTGTCTACTACTGTGTCAAGTCTACTACCCATCCGAAATGGATAACATCAACTTGGTTGATTACTAGTCTACTACTGTGAAGTCCACCACCGCCTGGGTTGATTACTAGTAATAGGCAACACCTATAAGTGGGTGGTTTTGTGTGTTGGGTTCAATTTTATCACTTAAGATTTTGGGTTATAGCAACATGCTAAGCAAATAATAGGCAATGAAAAAAGAATAATATGTAAAATTTAGTTGGTTTTCTTACTTGTAGAGTTAACTTGCATTGTAGGTTGCATCTATATCTACTAAAGGCTTAAAGTAAGTAGGTAACCGTATAATTTTACTCAATTGTTTTAAACCTTGCATGAGTGATGTGGTCTTGCATTGTTAACACTATCGCCTATTCTTCCCAAACAAAGCTCACATTTGCTTGGGCGGTGGCGGCGACAACACCTCCTCGTGCATCCCCCTTATTCTTTCCAAGTCTTCTTTTTCTTTTCATCTTTGTATCTTGTAGCAATTGCGGTCGGGGCATAAACCATGTGTCTGAGGCTTTTGGAGTGATCAATTTTGAGACGACACTTAGTTGAGAGCAAGTCCAAGTGCTCATTTTTCAACCGATGGTATTTTGGTTTATGTGGTGAATACGGCCGTTACAATCTTTGTCTTGAAATACATCCGGGATAACTTGAATGGGGTCTCGGATTTGGGATTCCATGTATTGCAATGCAATCGACACTTATTTTGTAACATCAACTACTATGTGCATAGTTCAAGAGTGTTGATCATTTTGTGTCAAGTATTCATTTTGGTGAGGTTGTAATTCTAAACTGTTGAGAAATGTATAGCCTGTATTACTTGGAGGATGAAGATGAATAGTGATCAATTAAGGGAGAGAAGGAGTGGTTAGATTGGGTTAGAAGGACGGTCCAGATGAAATCAAGTGTATTTCCTTAGATTAAATTGTATTCGTTCGATTGTTATGATCTGGACCGTTTTGATTAAGACACGTGTCGGTTACACTTTAGTTAGTGGACCATTTTCATAATGGTATATTGGTAAATATTGTTAAGGGGTATTTGAGTCATTACGAAAATATGAGAAAATCAACTCACAGTGGAGTTAAAATTGACTGATTCAACTAACAGAACTGGAGCCAAAAACAAATTTAGCAACTTAGGAGAGCCAAACACTAATATCCATATATAAAGTGGGGCCAAAAACTAAATAACCCTAAAATAAAGCCCCTAAAAAGTTAATAACTGAAATAACTATAAACCATATGCACAATATAATCACATTTCAAAGTAACAACATTGAAAAGGAAAGAAAAGTTAGCTTTTATTTTCACTAGTTTGGAGACAAGGAAACAAGGAGACACACCACCCATCAAGTGTAAAGGTAACTAAGTCAGTAATGAAAAAAAAAACATACACAAAAGTGAAGCAAAAAAGAGAAAATAGAAATCACGCTTCAATGAAAAATCGATAAAGATCATTCACTGTACAAACTTTTTCTTCGCCTTTTTCTCCCTTTATTATCTCTGCTTCTCCACATTTCATGCAGAGGAAAGTGAGGCAACTATGTGAAAGAATTGTAGCTGCTCAAGCAATTCTTTAGCATGGTTTGTAGCACGACGCTCAAGCCGATTGAAGAGGACGTCACTTAGCCGGTCTCCTATGTAGGCATCAACTAAGACCCCACATACACTCCTACAACTATTGGCTAGGGCTCGACCCACCTCAGCTGCATCATCTGGTTGGTTAACCACAAGTGGGCTCCCTCCTCGAAACACTTCGAGGTTGTTGATCGCAAATGAGGCATCTGCTTCGACAATTTCTTTGAAGTCTTGTAAGCTTGGTGCATACACTGGGATGTTGAAACTGTCGCGCTTCTCACTTTCCACTAGTCCCTGATACCATACGAAAGCATAGTAGTGTCACAGAAAATGTAAACAAATTAATGCACCAAAATTTTCAATTACCATATAAAAACGTCCAATTCCGAGGCAGGGAAATATGCATGGTACACTGGTACCAGCCTCTGTTCGGCCTGATTTGGGGTTATGCATTCGCTTAATTTAAATGAGAGCGGCTACACGAATGAAAGAAAATGATAACTAGATATTTAGTTCTGGAACCGACATCTTATCATTCTCACTTTTGTCGACTCATTTTTCAAAGTCGGCATTCTTTTTGGTAGTAGGAAAGCAGTCAAATATCATCAATGCGCACTACACACTAATGAACTAAGTACAACTGCTGTGGTTTTTTCTTCCAATCTAGCTGGTCATTTTTGGCCGTGAGACTGACTACATATATTCCTCATGTACTAAAAAAGAAAAACCAAGCCACCATGGCACCATTGCCCAATTACATACATCTTCTCACCACCAAGTAAGTCACACAAATATGGATCAAAGTAAACAAATAGAAAGAGGTTCGCGTCAAAGTTACCTCTTCGACAAGATCGTTCCAGGCGTCCTGAAAGTGGGTCCCAAAAAGAAGACCGGCCCCACCTTGGTCTGTAGGGTCCACTGAGGTTCTACCCAAGCAGACTAAGAACATGGACCCACCTTTCTTCAACTCACGTGACCTACTCCTGAGGAATCCCGCTAAGTCCGTTTGAAATTGCTTTTTGTAGGCCATAGTAGTACTCTCATTTGCACCGTGGATGAAAACCCTTCCCCTATTATAAGCCGTTGATCTCTTATCCATCACGCTCTCTGGCACCTGAGTATCCATGAATGGGGTCAACAAATTAAAATTTTCAACTATTCGGACTTCTTTCTTCATTTGACGTTTTGATGTGAACAGTATTCATCATTTTAAGACTTTCTCTGCTTGCTCGCTTTTGACCAATATACAACAGTCCAAAAGCAAAGCAAAAGAAGAAAATACCAAATGTGGCATAAAAATCCAATTGAGATCTAGGTCATCAGGTGACCTATTAGCTTATTATATTTACATTAACGTTAAAAGAGTATTAGTGTACTAATACTGAGTAACTAAAGTTTCAGTAGTTACAGAGGTTGAACCGAAACATAGGCTTAATTAATTCATGTAGCTTTGTCTAGATATATTTCCTTGATCATTAGCAACAGATATAATGCACTTTGGGCGCTACTTAGCCTGACAATTAATCATATAGGTAATAATAATTACGAAGAAATATATGTGCATGAATAAATATAGTTATTAGACCTAGTGTTCACGACTCCAAACGGAATGTCGGAATTCCATTTGATATTTTGATTTTCAAAAAAAATGGAAAAACATATGGTCGAAATATTGATGATTCTTAAATTAGTAGAAATCAAAATATGACCCTGGGTTGAAATACTGTGAATTTTGGTTCTAGATTTCCAAAATTCCAAAATTCCGAACTATGATTAGACCATGTAAATCAGATTTGTTAGACTATTAGGATATGTCTAAAACTCTATTTGGTATGTAAACAATAATGTGCAGAATGCATGTGCATCTATTGCAAACAAAAAGAGAGCACAGAGCAACCACCTGAGAGAGCCAGTGCAAGGAGAATGCGGAATGAAAAACATTGATTGATCTTGTGGGAAAAAGTCGCCTATAAAATGAGCCAGGGACACCTGCAGCGAAGTAAGAGCGGTCTCCATTGGACGCAAGGCACTCCTCCATGCTACCACCATTAATATTAGTTGACAATGGTGGGAGTAGCTGAAAGAGTGTGTTGAAGTCGTTTGATGGTAGATCAGAGAAAAAGGCGGAGAACTCCGGTGTTTCATATCCTAATTCCTCATACCTCTTGGTGATATGTTTAATAATAACGTCAACTATGTAGATGGTGTTTCCTCCACATGAACATCCCAAGTCTGCAACCGCAAACGGAACCTCTGGAGGTTCAAGTTGCACCCTATCTAGCGTTGCTTCAAGAAGATGAAGCATGGACCGCGCATGTCGAGCCTATAATTCCATTCATACAACAAGAACAACAACTACATTAGTTAATGTCAGGTCAAGGAAGTTTACGTACGTGCTTATATATAGTAGCAGATAAAACGATCAAAAACTTATAACAATTAAGTTAACATTTGTTGACTAATACGGCACTTATACCGACTTAAATCGAAAAATCATGCAAGCTAAAAATAATGGCCAAAAATAATTTAGAACTTAATTATAGACCAAAGGAACACATAATGAAAGTTATTAATTAAAATAGGTTATTAGGGTAACCATATAAGCACCTGAGCTTGTGAGTTATTAGCATAGCTAGCTTCTCCTTTGCCTCCTTTCATGCTAAGCATTCTCTCAAGTTTAATTACAGAAACTACAACATTATCACCTTGGACAGACATATTTGAATATTGTGTTGGCCAGGTGCAGTGGTGATGATGTTGGGAGTGGGAGTGGTGAATGGTGATGGTTTTGGGAGTGGTTTTAGGTGGAGAGGAGACCAAGAGACTTGCCATATATATAGAGTTTCGAAGTTTTTTTTCGTTGACGCATTCTTACTTAATCCATGGCTTTCTAATAGAAACATTTTTTTTACTAAATCTACGAATAATAAAGTCGAAATCTATATATCTTTGTTTACAGGTTTTCCAAAATAAAATAAAATTGGTAATACAAAATTAGTACTCATGCAAAAAATTTATAGATGTTTTACGTGTATGGGAAAATTTCCAGAATTTAAAATTTTTAATAGAATAATCATGAGCCTAGCTTGGTTTGTCCAAAGTTTGTAGAATCATGAAATTCGTTCCATAGATCAATTTTCTATAAAATATTGCTCCTAATCAGAGAAGAGGAAGAACATTGATTTTTTCAAGTTTAATTAAGTTAACAGTAATTTCGGAATCAATAAATTGACCCACTATTTTTTTTTTTCGATAATAGACCTAGTAAATGAGTAGAAGTTCAGTTAAGCAATTTCACTATATTTCATTAAAAAAAAGAGGCCATATCTTCTGCACCCGGGTGTAAATCCCTCCCCCTACACCTCACAAAGAAAACATGACATGTGGACACATAATTAACAGCCCTAAAAGTAGGAACTCAACGGAAAAAAGGGAAAAAGTAGTAAGTTTTCCTTCGGGCAAAAACAAGACAGAAAGGGAAAGAAAACCAAATAGAAAAGGAAACCCAAGAATAATGTCCGTGCTTTTAATCTATCAGAGCATTCCCAATGCAAGTGAGTATGATGGGAAATTGAGAGTGTTCACCCCTTTGGAGCAAAAACCCTTGCCCAATGCAAGGGTGACAAAGTCGGTGACTTCTAACTAAGTCACAATGAGAATAGCACTTGCTATCGAGATTTTCAATTGAGTTGTGAGTTTCAGATGGAATGTTTTATTCCGTCTCGTATGTTTTTTATTTTTTTGATTTTTTTTTCGGACAAAATATTTCATTCCGTTTCGCGTGTTTTTTTTTATTTTTTTTTAACATCGGACGGGATGTTTCATTCTGTCTGGGTCGTTTTTTCAATTTTTATATTCAGACAGAATCAAATATTCCGTCCGAGGTTTAAACTCATCTCTGCATTGGGCAACATTTTCTTGTTTTTCACCACAAAGTAGCAAAGAGGGGAAATAGTCCTACGTGGAGGTGAAAAAAAGTTGCTTGCATTGGGAATGCTCTCAGTTTTTTCTCCAGCGACCAATCCCACTATCTCTCTTCTAATGGCGTCGAAGAAGAAGGAATCTCAGAGTTCATGTAGGGTTTTATCTTCATTCATGCTTTATTTTCTCTCATCGAAATTTGATTGGGATTTCCCTTTTAATTGAAATAATCATGAAGTCTTTTTAGACTTTACAGCAAACTTGTGCGACAAACCAAGATCGTATGTAGTAGACTAATTACCTTGAATGAGACAACTTGTAGTTTTTTTGGACTACGATTAAGTAAATTAGCTATATGATTTTTGTGTTTAACTTCAATGGGAGGTAGGGCATACTGCTGCCCATTAAATGAGTTTTTTACAATGCCTTGTTCAAGATTGAAATCTATTATTTCAGTATAAACTAGAAAACGAAGAGGAGATTTTAGAGAGAGAAAGTCGGATTATTAGGGGAGAGAACGAAGAGAAACTTTCATTACTTTAATTTTGTAGTAGCCATATTCATAGATGGGTATGTATTGGGCCAAGAGATAGGACCAAGACCATAAGATATAAGTGGGCAGTAAACCTAAAGAGTGAGGGGGAGAAAAAGGAAGGGAAAAAGGGGGGGAGAGAAAAAGGCAGAATGGAGGCACAAGAGAGAGAGGAAAAAGAGAGGTCTAGAGAGAGGAGGAGTGAGGAGACAACCAGAGGAGGGGGGAGGAGACGACATTCAGAGAAAAAGAAGAATAAGAGGATAGATCTAGAGTAGAGGAGTAAGGAGACGACGTCCAGAGAGGAGGAGGAAGAGGAGGAGAGATCTAGAGTACGTAGAGGAGTAGGGAGACGACGTCTAGAGAGGAAGAGAAAGAGGAGGAGAGATCTAGAGTAGAGGAGTAGGGAGACAACGTCCAGAGAGGAGGAGGAGAGATCTAGAGAAGAGGAGTAGGGAGGAGACGACGTCTAGAGAGGAGGAGAAAGAGGAGGGAGAGATCTAGAGAAAAGGAGTAGAGAGACGACGTCCAGAGAGGAGGAGGAAGAGGAGGAAAGATCTAGAGAAGAGGAGTAGGGAGACGACGTCCAGAGAGGAGGAGAGATCTAGAGAAGAGGAGTATGAATGAGGAGACGACCAGAGGAGACGACGTCCAAAGAGGAGAGAGAGATGAGGCAAGTCCAGGGGAGAACTACGGCGCAGCTTGATCCTACGGTAAGGGGGTACGTAGGCAACCCAAATGGGTTCAGCTGATGAATTCAAATCATGAGTATTTATCGTCTTCAGCATCAAACCGAGGAGTCGAGATCTATAAGAATAAAAAGTATGAAATGGGTTCATACATTTGGCGCCGTTTGTGGGGACAAGACGAGCTGTCCCTAGATATGCCTCGCGCTATCCAAATGAGTGCGGGAGGATGAGCCCTCCGTGGACCCTCGTGTCCGAATAGAACTTGGGGGCAGGCGGAGCTGTCCCTGGATATGCTTCGCACTATTCGAATGAATGTGGGGGGCATGATCCCTCCACGGACCCTCGTGTCCGAATCAAACTTGGGGGCAGGATGAGCTATCCTTGGATATGCTTCACGATATTCGAATGAGTGCTGGGGGGATGAGACCCTTCGCGGATACAATGCTGAGTTCTACGAAAGAGAAACGAAGGGGTGAGACACTCTGCGGACATGGTAGTGAGTTCTATGAAGGAGAGATGGTGACTGGTGGTGAGACACTCCGCGGACATGGTAGTGAGGTATATGAAAGAGAGATAGTGACTGGGGTGAGACCCTCCGCGGACACGAAAGTGAGTTCTATGAAAGAGAGATGGTGTCTGGGGTGAGACACTCTGTGGACATAGTAGTGAGGTCTATAAAATAGAGATGGTGGCTGAGGTGAGACACTCTGTGGACATGGAAGTGAGTTCTATGAAAGAGAGATGGTGGCTGGGGTGAGACACTCTGCGGATATAAAAGTGAGTTCTATGAAAGAAAGATGGTGGCTGGGGTGAGACACTCCATGGACATGGTAGTGAGTTATATGACGGAGAGATGGTGGCTGCGGTGAGACACTCCACGAATATAGTAATGAGTTCTATGAAAGAGAGATAGTGGCTGGGGTGAGACACTCCGCAGACATGGTAGTGAGTTCTATGAAAGAGAGATGGTTGCTGGGGTGAGACACTTTGCGGACATGGTAGTGAGGTCTATGAAAGAGAGATGGTGGTTGAGGTGAGATACTCCGCGGACACAGAAGTGAGTTCTATGAAAGAGAGATGGTGGCTGGGGTGAGACACTCTGCTGACATAGTAGTGAGGTCTATGAAGGAGAGATAGTGGCTGAGGTGAGATACTCTGCGGACATGGTAGTGAGTTACGTGAAGGAGAGTTGGCGACTGAGTGGAGACACATCGCGGACATGGTAATGAGTTCTATGAACGAGAGATGGTGGCTGAGGTGAGACACTCCGCAGACATGGTAATGAGTTCTGTGAAAGAGAGCTGCTGGCTGGGTTGAGACACTTCGTGGGCATGATGATGGAGTTTGAATAGTGAGAGTGAAGAGAAGAAACTATTTGCGGATATGTGAGCAAAAGGATTGAGGCGAATAAGGATACGCCGATCGAGATTCGTCCACAAAAGTACAAGGGGCAGCCATAGAAAGCATATTCCAAATCATGAAGGAGATTAGCACACTCGAGAATAATATAGTGGCAAATTAACTATGTAGAAGGAGCATTGAGTCTGTGGAATTCGGATATGAGATGCAAAGCGCCGATTATAAGTTGAATAAGAGCAGAGGCCGTGGAATACGAGATACAGACATTTGATAGCATGAGGATTTGGCAGATAAAGAAGGTCGAGGACTTCTCGGCTCTGCGGATTTATTGAAATTCGCACACTCGAGAGGGGGCATTTGTAGTAACCATTTTCATATATGGGTATGTATTGGGCCAAGAGATAGGCCCAAGACCATAGGATATAAGTGGGTAGTAAACCTAAAGAGTGAGGGGGAGAAAAAGGAGTGGAAAAGGGGGGAGAGAGAAAAAGAGAGAATGGAGGCACAAGAGAGAGAGAGAGAGGAGGAGTGAGGAGACAACCAGAGTAGGAGGGAGGAGATGGCGTCCAGAGAGGAGGAAGAAGATGAGGAGAGATCTAGAGTAGAAGAGTATGGAGACGACGTCTAGAGAGGAGGATGAAGATGAGGAGAGATCTAGAGTAGATGAGTAAAGAGACGACATTCAGAAAGGAGAAGGAAGAGGAGAGAGATCTAGATAAGAGAAGTAGGGAGACGACGTCCATAGAGGAAAATAAGAGGAGAAGAGATCTAGAGAAGAGGAGTAGGAATGAGGAGACGACCAGAAGAGAGTGAGGAGACGACGTTCAGAGAGGAGAGAGAGAGGAGGCGACTCCAGGAGAGAGACAAAAGAGATGAGAGAGGGGAGAACTACGGCGCAGCATGATCCCCCGGTAAGAGAGTACGTAGGCAACCCAAATGGGTTCAGTTGATGAATTCAAATCATGAGTATTTCTCGTCTTCAAAATCAAACCGAAGAGTCGAGACCTATAAAAATAAAAAGTATGAAATGGGTTCATACAACTTTCTTGTGGGGGGTTGGGTTGGGATTTACACCCGGGCGGAAAAGATCCAGTCCCTTAAAAGAACTGCCGTTGAGAAAATCGGAGAAAAATTGTCTGAGGTGAATCTTTAAATATCCAAAATGGGCTTCACATGGACTGGCAAAGTAGGCCCACGATTGACGCCGGATTATATGTTTCCATCTCTTCTCAACCTTTACATTGCCCAGTAAGGAGCTAAATTATCTTGCCGGCTTTTTACTCAAAACTGAAAATTGGTAAGTTGACAATTTCATGCAACTTCCGTGCCGGATTATTTACGACTCTTCTCATTATTTTTTTCTTTAATTACACAATTTTCATCTGATATTACGTCCAATCAACAATCAATATCAAAACAAGTAAAATATCGGGATTTACCAACCACTAACTATTGCTAATGCGTCATATAAGTTTGAAAACTCTTAATATAATGATGATGATGATGTCAAAATGTTCTATTTGATGGCTGTGATCATTAGTTCTTTTTCAAAATGTACTGGCTCTAATGTGTGGTGGAGATGGCCGAGATGCGCTTAGAAAACATTTTGCTATAAGCACTTCGGAGCGAATTTTTTCTCGATGAACAATATATATATCCTTAATTGTGATGGCCTGGGTGATGAACTGATGACTAAGCTTGGTTTGGACGAATTTGTTTTAATATATTCTGAAAGTGCAACGAACTGATGATTAACAAACTAGTCAGATAACGAAGACAATCCTGAATCCTCTATATCTTACAGTAATCATTATCCGACTAGAGTTTTCCAAATTAATTTGTTTGTATGATTTCAATCCACTTTTGAGCCAAAAATTACGTATTGTGTTAATCATGTTTTGATAATTCATTTGCACATAAAATTCGTCGGTAAAGCTGGTAATCAGGATTTGGAATAGACTAGTAAGGTGAACTTAAAAGCCAAATGATGATTGAGTTATTCTTTGAAAAACATCAACCCAAAATCAAGGTCGCAATTTGAATCGAATAAAAGTAGGAACTAGGAAGTGTTGGTAGTCAAGAATCATTAGCGAGACTTCTTTTTTTCCTTGAATCTAGAGACCCGGGATATTGTTCTTTCTTGCTCTCGGTGACGCCCTTTACAAGTCTAAATAGTTTCTCTACATGGCGTGATAGTCGCAGGTGCACATGATACAAGGCCGGACCATTTTCCACTTTTTTGTTTAGCACTACTTTATTAAGTTATTCCAGTATTCTGTTTTTCGTATTAACAGGCCCTTCTTACTATATATATATATATATATTATATATATGGGAGGGGATCTAGGGACATATAAAAATGACATACAAAGTCACTCAAGATCTGGGCCACTGGATCATTACAGATCTAATGGTTAGGAAAGAACTGAGAGAGCAAGTTTTTAAACCGGTTTTTTGAGTTAAACCCGGTTCAACAATGAATTAAACCCGAGTTGAAATTCTTTTATTTTCTTATGAAAAACAGAATACGAGAGTTGGGGAGAAAGAGAGAGAAAAAGCTCTAATCCTCTTCTTCACCCGTCTAAATACTTTTCTTTCGCCAAAAACATTTCCGTCAAAAAATCCCTTCTATGTTTTGGTTTTCATAATTCACCCTATAGCAACACTTCAACGAAGACAAGTTTGTCCCCCATTTCTTCTCTATTTGCTCAAAGAGGAATCAGACACAGAGTTTTAAGAGGGATAAGGTAATTTTTACAAGTTTTTCTCATTCTCTTAATTATATTATGAAATATTTTGTTTCTTCCTATGCTACTTGCTTCTTCTATTTTTCTTTTTCCAGCATGTTGTTCTACATTTTTAGTATAGAAATTTCTCAACCCAAAGTTTTGAAATTTCAGCTTTTTTGTAGACTTTAAACGCATTTCATTGACTTTACCAACTAAAATTGTTTCAGATTCTATCAGAAGTGGTCAAATGGTGGAGCATGTTAGTTCTGAAGTTTCAAATGGAATAAGGTGCGAAGGTTTGAATTTGGTAGAAGTTGACAGACATGAAAATCAAAGTCAGAGAAATGACTTGCCACAAAATGGTGACAGAAATATTTCGAGTCCTACAGTGGTTGAAAACCAAAAAGAGCCACAAGTGGGCATGTTTTTTTATTCCATTGATGAAGCGAAGGAATATTATCAAGAATATGGTCGACAAGAGGGATTTACCATTAGAATAAGATCATCACAGAAAACTCAATCTCGCGTGGATGAAGTGACAAATGTCTTGTTTGTATGTTCACGTGAGGGAACTCATAAGAAAGAACACAACGTCAATCACAAGGGAAAAGCTCGTAGTTGTTCCACTATCAAAAAAGCTTGTTTGGCAAGCATGCGAATATTGTACATGAAGGAAATTAAGAAGTGGAAAGTTTCTGTCTATGAAAAGGGACATAACCATAATTTTGTTACACCGATTAAAAGACACCATTTGGCGTCTAATAGGAATATGCCTACTGCTGCTAAGGATTTGACTGAGAGATTTGATAGGGAGAATATGCGAGTGTCTAAGGTTCCTTGGATTTTTGGAGGTGACCAATTTGGGTATGGCGACAGAGATTGCTGGAATCACTTGCGGACAACAAGGGAAATTAGAAAAAGACTAGGGGAAGGTGATGCTCAATCAGTTATTAACTATTTTCAAAAGAAGTATCGAGAAAATCATCAATATTTTTATGACGTGCAAGTTAATAAAAAAGGAAGAGCAACAAACTTTTTTTGGGTTGATCCAAGATCTCGTATGGCGTATGAACAATTTGGTGATTTTGTAACATTTGATACCACATACAGGACAAACAAATTCAAAATGTCATTTGCTCCTTTTACTGGTGTCAATCATCATTACCAATCTATACAATTTGGATGTGCACTTCTTCACGATGAAACAGAGGCTACTTTTTATTGGTTGTTCAAGATATGGGTTGAAGCAATGGGTGGTCGACATCCAACCTCCATCATCACTGATCAAGATGCTGCCATGTGTGGTGCTGTGAAAAAGGTTTTCCCTAATACGAAACATCGCCTATGCATTTGGCATAATAAAAAGAAATTTGGTGAAAAGTTGGGACATGTTTATTTCGAAAACTCAAAGTTCAAGAATGGATTGGAGAAATGCATTCACTTTACATACAAGGTTGAAGACTTTGAAAGGATATGGAAAAGCTTGATGGAAGAATTTAAGTTGACTAAGAACCCTTGGCTTGAGGGTTTGTTTGATATAAGAGAATGTTGGGCACTTGTATATCATCGTCGTACATTTTTTGCTGGTATGAATACGACAGGTCGTAGTGAGGGGGTCAATGCCTTCTTCAATGAGTTTCTAAACTATAGAACTAGTATGGGTGATTTCGTTAATAGATATGTTGAAGCTTTAAAAAGAATAGTTCGGAATGAATGTGACGAGGATTTTGTTTCAGAACATAAGGATCGAATCGTCAGTGAACACAACTTGCTATTAAAACATGCAGCAAGTGTCTATACTCGAAATATGTTTGACAAGTTTCGTATCCAATTGGAATTGGTGGATAAACTTAAAGCTAGTGAACCAATATGGGATGGAGTTTGTGACACTTACATGGTTACTTCTGTGCTTGCTATTTCTGGTCATCAATATGTCGTGAAGTGGAACAAAGAGAAAGAAACGGTGTCTTGTAAATGCGGTCACTTCGAGTTTACAGGCATACTATGTAGACATGTTTTGAAAATATTTGTTCATCATGATGTGGATAAAATTCCATCGCCGTACATTTTGAAGAGATGGACCAAAGGAGCTAACTTATTTAGAGGAATAGATGAACAAGCATTACATGGTGTTCATGGTTGTTCTAAAGCATTTAGGCTAAGTCATCTATGTCGTAGATCTACCCAAATGTGGTGTGTTGCTTCCGAAGATGAAAAATTGTATAAGATGGCATTAGTGGGAATTGAAGGACTCTTTCTCAATATTTTAAATGAGCGTGATGAAATTGCTAAGATTGCAAAAAATGTCGAGACTTCAAGTGCCCAGAACCATCAAGAAGGACTTGTGTTTAAGGGATCACAACAAATGCCAATATTAGATCCAGTTATCTCCGAAACGAAAGGAAGACCGAAGGGTGGCACAAGGAAGGAGAAAGCTAATAGCAATGAGAGGTGGAAGCCCGCTATTGAGATAGCTTCGAATAAAAAGAAAAGGAAGTGTGTCTTATGTAAAAGCACAGAGCATGATAGACGAAGATGTCCAAAAAATCCAAAGCTACAAGCAAACTTATCTATGCCTTGTAAGTACTTTGTGGGCATTCCACACTATTTTTTTCATAGATTTGTACTAATTTTAACCGTTTTTGTATGCAGCCCCTACTGACGAGACTACTGAAAACTTGGGACATGACCATACTGACATTCTAAACAACAATGAGAAGATGTGATTTTAAGGTAATTATTTTCTCTTGACTGTTACAGGTAAGTTTCTAACTCAATTTATTGTGTACTAAAACTATGTTACATGTTCATGTTTGCAACAGATAAAAACACTTTTGAGGTTGAAAAGGGAATGATCAAGGAGGAAAAACGCACTTTTGAGGTTGAAAAGGAACGATCGAAGACAAAAAAATACTGCCATTTTTTTTGGTGGATTAAATATCTAGAATTCCGATTCTTTTTGATGGACAAAATATGTAGGAATCATATTCTTTTTGGTGGATTAAATATGTAGGGGTATACATTCTTTTGTATATGAATAGTAAGTGATGGCATCTTTGTGTTTTGAAGATTTTGTTCACTGGTATCGTGATCTTCATGGTATCGTGATCTTCGTGGATTTGGTTCAGGTCAAGAATCTTTCTTTTCTTCTGATAGTTAAGTTTTTCTAATGTTGTTGATTTGTTTCAGTGCCTTGATATATATAGTAGGTGTTGCAGCAGTTGGATCTAGAAACGCATAGCATATAAATATAACATCAAACCTATACTCTGTTTCTTATATTTTATGAAGTTAGTTGTGGAACTTTCTTAATGGATGTTGCCAATGCTCAATAGTTCAAAATTGACTCTGAATGAGTGACCAATGGTGACAAATCCAATGGACTACTAATCCAGAAAGAAAGACAAATCCAGTGGACTCTGAATGCATCTGAATGAATGACCTATGGTGTGATAAATCAACGGTGTATACATTTGAAATCTGACTCTTTGCCATTTTTAATTGCTAGACAAGACTCAAGAGGATGCACTCTCAGGTTTATCGAAAAAAAAAGGATGCACTCTCAGAATGGGAATTTCTAGTTTGAAGTTGAACATGCCCCCTTACGATATTGGATCAACTTTGAGTTCGACGGTTTTAGTGCATGTCTGATTCTTAAGCATTAGCAAGCATCTTCAAGAGTTTCAGTTCGTAAAATACACACTTGGGACATGCACAACATAAACAACTGGTCAGTGTGAAATAGAATTACTTAGACAAGTTCGTTCATTTGTTAATAGTAGTTGCTCTTTTGCTTCTACACTTCCACATATTGTTTGCCACTTGACGCATCAATTTTTTGCAAGGTGTTGTCCATCAATACTTCTGCACCATTCAGACAAGCTAAAGACTACCCAAACAACTGATTGATTAGTACAAATCCCAAACATATTAATTTTACTTGTTGTGGCAAATCCCAAACATATTAATTTTACTGATTGATTAGTAAAAATCCCAAACATATTGATCAGTAGAAATTGCTTTTAAATTCAATTTCTGGAAAAAAAAAATCAATTTGGCAGAAGTACGTTTTTCCTCGTGTTCGGTTCATCTCAACAAAATGGAAAAGGAGAGGGAAGATCTCTTCTCCATGAAGAGTTGATTTCTCCATGAAGAGCTGATGTAGCAACAAAAATTGGAAAAGGAAGAAGAGAGAAAAGATATTTTGATGGAGAGAGAGAGATGAGTAGGAGGCCGGTTTATAATTGATGGAAATGTTTTTGGGGAAAGAAAAGTATTTAGGCTTCTTCTCTCTCTTTCTCCCCAACTCTCGTATTTTGTTTGTATTATGTTTTTCAGAAGAAAATAAAAGAATTCCAACCCGGGTTTAATTCATTGTTGAACCGGGTTTAACTCAAAAAACCGGTTTAAAAACTTGCTCTCTCAGTTTCTTTCCTAACCGTTAGATCTATAATGATCCAGTGGCCCAGATCTTGAGTGACTTTGTGTGTCATTTTTATATGTCCCTAGATCCCCTCCCTATATATATATATATATATATATATATATATATATATATATATATATATATATATATATATATATCCTTGAAATTTTGTTTGATATATATATATATATATATATCCTTGAAAGTTTGTTTGTAACTCACAAGGACTGGATAGATGAAAAGTCAAGTATACTCTTGACGCGAAATAAAAAACGGATCGGGTAGATGAAATGTCAAGTATACTCCTGACGTGAAATAATTAACAGCCCGGCCCAGACGAAACAACCCGGTGTATTTAGTATGAACAATCATTGTTCATACCTTTAAGCAGGTATGAACCCCCAATTACGAACATTAGCTATGAACAATGAGTGTTCATACCTATTGGAGCTATGAACAATAATCCAATATGTATGAACATTGATCCAGTTATGAACATGGATTGTTCATACATCAACAGTGTTCATACATCAAACATGAACAATCATTGTTCATGAATACTTTGACGCGAAATAAAAAACGGATCGGGTAGATGAAATGTCAAGTATACTCCTGACGTGAAATAATTAACAGCCCGGCCCAGACGAAATGACCCGGTGTATTTAGTATGAACAATCATTGTTCATACCTTTAAGCAGGTATGAACCCCCAATTACGAACATTAGCTATGAACAATTAATGTTCATACCTATTGGAGCTATGAACAATAATCCAATAGGTATGAACATTGATCCAGTTATGAACATGGATTGTTCATACCTATTTGAAAGTATGAAAAATCACTGTTCATACATCAACAGTGTTCATACATCAAACATGAACAATCATTGTTCATGAATACTTTGATTTCAAATATAGTATGAACAATCATTGTTCATACCTCAACATTGTTCATGAGCTATGAACATTGATTGTTCATACTTGCACATACATGTGAAAATACATAATTACATCAATTTTTTTTCAATTGGTAGGTATGAACATTGAATGTTCATAGTCCTTGGGTATGAACATTTGATGTTCATAGTCCTTGAGTATGAACATTGATTGGGTATGAACATTTGATGTTCATAGTCCTTGAGTATGAACATTGATTGGGTATGAACATTTGATGTTCATAGTCCTTGAGTATGAACATTGATTGGGTATGAACATTCGATGTTCATAGTCCTTGGGTATGAACATTGAATGATTATAGTACACTAGATATGAATGTCATAGTCCTTGGGTATGAACATTGATTGGTCATTAGGGTATGAACATTGACCAATCAATGTTCATACCCAAGGACTATGAACATAGTTCATACATACCAATTGAAAAAAAAAATTAGATGAAATTGATTGAAACCTGGTGTCGCGATAGATTTGAAGAAATAACTCGATCTTCGCTCTCCACTAAAAACGCAGCGCGCAGTGTAAAATAGTTTCTGAGTTTGAAAATTTCTCTGTTTTAAATATAACATGGAGGGGTTAAACTGGTATTTTTTAAAAATGTTCAATTTCACGGAAGGATATAACTGGCATTTAAAAAAAGTAAAAGGACCATGCCAACTTATTTTGTCCTTGAGGGTTACTAAATTTGAAATCATGGGTTTGTGGGTTACTAATTGCTAGAATTTGGTGTTGTGAGTTAGAGCATCTTTAGGAGTGATACAAACCTAGCATCAAACACCAAATGTTCATACAAACCTAACATCAAACAACAATTTGGTGTTTTTTTAACTTCAGGAGTCACATGTTGATGAAAACATCAAAAACACCAAACTAAACACCAAATTGGCCAATATTTGGTTCCAGGTTTGGTGCTGTATCAAACGGTTTTGAAAACCCGCAGTGTTTCTAACACCGCATGGGCTTGGGCTTCTAAGTGGGCTTCAATCACGCGATTTTGTGAAAACCGCGCGAGAGATTGGGAAAGAAAATAAAAAAGAAAGTTGATGTACAATACATTGCACGGTTTTTGAAAAACCGCGTGGGCTTGGACTTTTAAGATGGGCTTTATTGGCTCGGTTTTGAGAAAGCCGCGTGGGCTTGGATAATAGTTTGATGTCGAAAATTTGATGTTACTCCTGAAGTTGTTTGGTGTTTTTTTGGTTTAAAATTTTAGTGTTTTTTTAGTAGCTCTCCTAAAGATGCTCTTACTAAAATTGGTGTTATATAGACTTCCTTTTCCCCGAAATTAGGCCTTCGGGCCAATTTATTTTATGATTAAACTGGCATGGTTCAGAAAATCTAGGATACCAAATGAATTGGTGGCTTCTAGCTCTTACTGATTTGGATGCCTCATATTAGTAATTTCTGGTCGATCAAATTTTTTTTTGTCTTAAACTTCTGCACAGTTTACATCACGGATCACATGATTGATTTAGAACTCGTGTATATCAGCAAATCGAGACAGTTGGTAATGGTAAAACCAAACAATATTGCTATATTTTACTGATTTCTGCCACTGCATCTCAAAGTTGTTTCTCGTTTACTGGATGTGGATGGATATACTCTCATGACCCGTGAGTCCGTGACTCAAAAATAAATCATAATATTGGATGATATAGTTCATAATTTTTGTGTTTGGAGTTTCCCCGGGGTTGGTAAAGCTAAACGGAATTTTAATCACGCATTTCTATTGGATACTTACCAATACATCATATGTTTTGTAACAATCAAAAGGGACAGTTAGCTTTTTCTTAATCAAACATTGTTATGGTTAGATTTTTTGTACTTATAAGCAGACAATGAAAAGGTTAGGTCTTGTATTTATCAGACAAAAAGGATAAGTGATTATAGAATTGCACGGCAAGAAGAAGTCTACATAGAAGTATAGTCACTAGAGCGAGCTTTAATATGGTTTGATCGATTATTAACAGTTGCGAATACCTATTATGTATTCTAAATTCAACCATGGTTGATTATTTAGCAACAAATTGTCGAATTTGATGTAGACTCTTACGTTGTATGACATTTCAAGTTCATTGACCCTTCAGCCTATTATAAAATTTTGTCTCTTCGGCAGGTTGAGTTAATTAATAAATTAAAATGCTGTGGGATATTTTTGGCAAGTTCATTGATCGTTCACTTTGAGTATGTGTAAGACAAAATAAATAAATATAAAAAGAAAAAAAAAATGAGAAAAAGAAATTGAAAATGAAGGGCAACATGATATTCCTACAATCCTACATTCGACGTAATACTCGAAAAACAGTATATATAAAACCTAATTAATGAAGCAGAATAAAGAATCAATCCTAAAAGAATATAAAGCTGAAGGTATTGGGAATGCAACAACATTTGCATGGATTTTAGGGTTTTGCACTATTGAAATCAAATTTATTGAGAACATCAATGAGATGATTTGTATTCTATGTCGGATAAAGTATTTCAACTTATAATACAAATTTCTTTTTGTCAAGATAACCTGCATTAGTCAAGAAATTGGATAGAGAGTTTCTTTTAAAATTCAACTTAATCATCCTGTGCTAGTCTCTAACTGCTAACCGTTGCCTAGAGTTTTTTTTTTGTTTTTTCTCTCTATTGGTGCTAATCATGCAAAAGTTCTAAAAGTAGCTTAAAAGATAAGATTACTTTAAGTGATACATATGGGACCCTGCTAACAAAAGCTCATGTGTTTTCTGCAAGTAACATGGCAGAGGATGAATACCTGCTTTTTAGGCTGTGGAATTCTAGCCTATGGTCTCTCTTTTTTTTGGTAATAGCCTATGGTCTCTTGGTATGTACTTAAGCTTGCTTATTGGCAAATAGAGAGACCCCTCATACCCAAGTCACTGGTTGTAACAACCAACCAACCATCCTGACAATTGGTTTAGACTTTAGACAGACTGAAAAATCTCTGTGAAGAGAAAAAAGAACATTCTGAACTAGCTGTTCAGCTCTGTGGGTATTTTTGGCTTAAGATCCCACCGCTCGCCCTTTGGTTGCTCTTTATTTTTTTTGTCGGTAAGATAGGATCATATTATAGACAAAGAGATATAAAGACAAGTCAAACAAGAGCCAACAGTACATATATGCTGCTCTACACTACAACACTAGCAACAAAGAAAAAATACTACTCAGGAGGACGTTGCAAAAATAAGAAGAAACTAAAACAGGGGAAGGCCCGTTTTACACCTCACCGTGAGCGTTCTCGGTTTAGATTTTGGTCGCTTTTTTTATATAAAGAATTTTCCTAGACAAAATTGGATAAGCCCTAAGATTTGGCTTTCAAAATAAGACATGATCAGAAAGACAAAATGACATTCTCCCCGATATTGGCGGAGAAAAGAATATCGAAAAAAAAAACATTGGCGGAGAAAATTCTATTTTCCGTTCCATCTTTTCAGCGTTCTAGCTATTCCGATGCTTATTTTAGATGTGAACAAAGGATTCATACATATATATCTTAATATTAAAGCTCCTACAAAGGGTATTTTTCGAATTCTATTAAAATTTCACGTTATCTCCTATTAAAATAGGAATTTCTTTTCTATTTGAAAAACGAGAATCTTTTTTTACAATGGGAATTCCTTTCTTATTAAAACAAATTTTAGCACTTCTAATTAAAACAGGAATCATTCTCCTATTAAAATGAAAATTTCTCCCCTATTGAAAAGGAAAAATCTAACATATCTAATTAAAATGGAAATTATTATCTTATTGATCTCTCTCCAAATTGAAAAAACTTAATTAAAACTTTATTTAAAACAATTTGTTAGAAAATTAAAACGGATTAGCGACTAAAACGGTAGTCTCAATTTTCTAAAAACAATCTAAATGTTTTCAAAAGAACCGGTGCATATGCACGGGCCTACAAGCTAGTATTGATGTATAATTGTCTAAGAAAAGTAAACATCCATACACGTAAAACTAATATTGTTACCACCCAGGGACTTTTCTTCCCTTGTAGAGGAACTAACTCTATTCGCTCTAGTAACCGAAGAAATAAGTAAAAATTATGAAGCAAGAAATAGTTTAGAACATGTGGGACAAATTGTTGTTATTGTCGGGACTATTAGGGTATTCCCAATTTAAGGTGACATTAGGCGAGTAACTACAGTACCTTGTTCCTAATTACTACCAGCTCCAGTGCAAGATGAATTGTACCTAGAAGCCACCTAGGTGTGAGTCTGGACAGAATCTCTCAAACAGGAAGCTAATTACTAGTTAACTACTTCCAAACTGTTATTTCGCAAAAACTACACATTCTATAGAGTAGATACTTTTGAATAACAGTTAGGAGAATCGTCTGAGACTGACAATTTTCTGAAATATCAGTGTGTGTGTTCCACCAGCTTAAAATCCTTCTCGTGGTACTCTTATGGGCACGTGACCAAACACAGGCTAGAGCAATAATCTGACAAGTGCCTGGAGGCCCAAGACATCTGCCGGATAAAGTGACTGGAATCTGTGAGTCACACAACCTTCATCGACCCAGGTTTGCCCAGAGCCACTTAAATTGATTCTACGCTTGTTGACCACGTTCCATCGTCTCGTTACTTCGCTAGGACGGCACTTGGGTCCTAGATAAGCAGTTTGACAAAGGGTTGCAACCGAGGTGATCCATGCGACCAATATGTAGGCAGCCACTGAAATCAGCATTGGCGCAGCCCCAACTTTCCATTAAAATGATCTACCCAAGCTTACTCTGCAACTATCCTTCTCCACTTCATACAATTAATATCAAGTTAACAAGGAAGAAATCACAATTTCATCTATCTAAAATATCTCAATTACCATCCTGTATCTTTGGCCTAACAGGTATCTTCGACAGCGCAGCGGTCATTATATCATCTATATTTGGACATTCTACGGATCCGAATGATGTTCAAGAAATCCTGAGATAGAATATACTAAGTTTACTAACCAATGAAGCTGATTCTGAAAAGAAAATGCCGAGGGTAAAGCACAAATGGTCCAGGCAATTTAATAAAATATTATGGTTAAGATCATACATGACCATCAAAATAAATAGAGCTGGACTCGTCCTATTATTTAGGAATTACTACAAATCGAAGGACTAAGCCAACTAAATAGTTAAAGATTTCGAGTCACGTGGTGGTTAGAATCATGTCAGTGAACAAATCATATGTCCAACAGACTTTCCATGCAGCCAAAGTAATTAGTCTCGAGTTTAATATTCTATAAAACATTGAACTAGCAGTAGAACTGCATCACAGCACTTCATTTGGAATACAAATGAGATTCATTGGGGAACTGTACATGAGGAAAGGTAAACTTGACTCCTCTTTTCGGCACTAAAAATGCAATACAGACAGAGAAGTCGCTAACATATCTAATATAGTGACATCTAATATTGTACATTTAAATCTGCTCAAGTAAACTGTACGAGTCTTTAAACACCACATCACTACAAATTGTAATCAATGAATTGTCGTATGCTATGTCTGCACCTTGCAGGGTGAAACCACGAACAATGGGCAGAGGAAATCCTTTTTTTAGGCGAGAGTTTACATAAGGAGTGGCTACAGTTTTGAGGAATGTCCACACCACCGACTGCAAAAATGGAAAAAACAATAAACTGAATACAGTGAAAGCAGGAAAAGACCGACGTCAAACGCTACTGCCCTCAGGTGAAAATTCACTGAACTAGAAAAGATGGCTGCTAAATTTCTTAGGTCAATGGCTATTGGTATATTAAATTATAAATTGTTTAACCAATCACCTGCATTATTTCTCCATAACAACGAGCCCTTATGAGTTATGAACCCCTAAGTACAACAATAATTTGGTGAACCGCGGTGAAAGGTCCCTAGCCAAGAAAGCTACATTATATAGGTATGGCCAATGGTATTGGTTATCAGATTAAGCATGAACTGATTTCAATGAGCCGTCATCCTTCAGGACTCCACAAAAGTGTAGCCCAACAGAGATATAGATTAATCTTATTTTGAATAATCTAGTCTTTAGTAACTAAGAAGGGAATGACACAGGAAATTCAACACCTAGAGTAAATGCAAATTTTGATGAATAAAACATGTACCAGTAAGTCAGATCCACACGCTTCTTGAACATACCTGTATGAGAGACATGTGAAATTTACCAATGTTGCTCCATTTTAATGACAGGGTGAAATCATCCAATCCAACACTTCCAACTAGCATGTTTCTTGAGATTTCTACTGAACCCGAGGCACTAATCACCTGCAGCAAGAAAAGCCCACAACTATTCAAAATGGAACAAATTAGCACTCAGAACCTTAGCAGATGCAAAACAGTAAGAGTCAACACTAAGATGAAACTTCTACCAACTATGTTAAACTTTTAATTTATTTCCTACAAATCAAGCGGGTTGTTTAATATGTAGAAGAGTAGGAGTATTAAGAGATGTAAGTTACACCATAGACTATTGCCTCAAATAGTTATCTTTAATATAAACATCCTTAGCACACCTTATCCCAAATTACTCTCCTGAGCCCCTCTTCACAGATTGGATTCTGACTAGTGTTTGCCTGTACCGTCTGGCCTGCAGGATCTACAGATGTTCAGACCCAAAAAAATAAAAAAACTATGTATGTACAAATTGGTCTGGCCAGACAAGAAACTTATAGGCCCAAACCCGAGCCATATTTTCCGTTTGGGCATTGGTAACCGTCATAAATTTACATAAATGTTGTGTGTGTGACTAGTGAGCTTTGTAGATATGTAAATGTGAATGTGTGAGCATTGTAAACCTTGAGCTGCGCAAAAATCCAAAGTATGGATACCTTCACACTATAAAATTTGTTTTGATAGATTTGTGTAAAATACAGAAGAGCCTTGGGGATGAAGTTTTCAGTTGTTTTAACTTCCAACAAGAGATGGATGAGCAGATGAAGTTTTCAGTTGTTTTAACTTCCAACAAGAGATGGATGAGCAACGAGATTCTTTTCTATCCTTGAGATGATCATGAGTTTTGTCAAAATGTTGATTCTTCAAGTAAATAATAGAATGGGATCCTAGCTAGCAAAGACACCTTCTTTTACCATGCAAGTTTAAACGCGCAAAGAAACCTTCTTTTGCCATAGGCACAATGCACTACCCAGGTCTAAGCAGGACCAATAAATAGCCCGATTTGTGCCGATTGATTAATCGGGTGATTTAGCACAAATAGCTGTCGAAAAAGCGGAGCTTAACAGGTCTGGGGATTTTTGTTCTTCTCAAAACTTGATATGTATAAATAAAGCTATAGACCAAAACCCCGTGATAGAGAAAACCCAACTTAACTAACTCCCCCCATGATAGCATTTTGGTAGAGTCATGGACGCCTTTGTGTTTTTGATATTCTTTTTGTTTTTGATATGACTTATGTAGACAGAAGACTATATTGCAACAAGGCTATGCTTGCACTTTGGTGATTGTTTGATACGTTTCTCGTTTCCATTTAATTTCAACATGCATTCTTTTTAAGCTATTAGTTATTTGTGGCATGTGTTATCTGTTACCTAGGGGGAGAGAAAAACTTACTCGGGATTACACCCGATTAGTTCCCGATTAATTCCTGATCTATTCCGATTACTAGGCCTAATTGCTATGCACTCCTTAACCGTTTAGCAACCAATTAACACTTAAACTGTCCCGATTACCAGGCCTAATCTCTACTAAACAGCTCCCTTAGACCCTAAAACTCTTCTCAGGAAACTAAAATCAATTACTAGGTAACATAGCCACGAGTGTCGGTGTCCGACATGGATACAAGTGTCCAATACGGAGACCTATATGAATGAAGTAGGACATGAGACACATCTGATTAAAAAGAAAACTACCACAACTAATTCTCGGGCTGAAGACCGTACAAAGCGCCTCTTTACAAATAAATAACTATGAAAGTGGCATATCATAGACTTTTAACTATATTAGTATATTATTTTCCTAGTCTTTTAGGATATTGAAGAAACTGTAGTTTTAAATTTTATGCATGTGTTGTCCCGTGTGCTGACACGAGTCTGTGTGCCCGACACAGATTTTTTGAAGAATATTAAGAAGAGTGTGTTTGTTATGATGGAAACACTATGGAAAGGAAAGGAAAATAAGAGTGGTCCACCTTTTCCATAGTTTTTAAGGTGTTTATTTACCCATGGAAAGGAAATGAGTTTTTCCATAGGGAAACAAAATCATGGAAATGGAACCCCTGAAAATTTTGTGGAAATGAAAAGAAATAGATAGCTAGGGACTTACTACTAGCACACCCAACAATACAATTATTCCTTTCCATAGCTTTTGCAAACAAATACGATTATTCATTTTCCCAGTTTTTACTTTCCTTTCTCCAGTTTACCAAACACATACCATTTAGAATTATTTCATTTCCATTCCATTCCATAGTGGACTACCAATTTTATTTCCTTTCCTTTCCATGAGCTAAAATTTAACAAACACACCCTAAGTGTCCATGTTACTTGGAAATTAAAACGACATATCTTGGCTAGGGTGGAGCCATGGGCCACCATTGACAAGATATACATCTCCAAAGAAAAGCATAAACAACCTTGGTTTAGTTTCACTTAAAAGGGAAAGAGCTTTTTAGACATGCTCCCCACAAGAATGGTGGAATTAGATATGCCCCCAAATATCTATCGAAAGTAGAGACTATGAGTCCTTCCAGTCAACACTGGCCGACTATTAACCAATTGATCAAGAGTAAGGAATTGATAAAGTTACCCATACATGTTTGAAATTACCAATAAACCCCCCTTTGCCCAAGTTTATGTGTAAATCTCAAGTGCCACAAGTCAAAATCGTAACACACTCCTCCAGAGGCTAGGATTCTCTCTTGTGAAATCACCCCCACTCTTGTCTAGGTCAATCCAAGGAATAAGATTCATCTTCTTCATACCCACACTCCACTAAAAACTTCATTTTCCTGCCATCCCACCGGTGCCTCAATGCCACCATTGCCACAATAAGCTACATATCTTCCTTCTCCTTTCCTTTTAAATCTCATTCTAAATCCACACAGATCACTAAAAGAACCCATGTGCTAAAACCCAAAGTTGAAGTTGATAGAAAACTATAGGTGAAATTTGTTTTCGATGCATTTGTTCCTTGGGTTAAATGCTTTAAGATAAACAGAGAACATTAAATTAGAATCAATCCTCCATCTCAAAACTGCAAAAATTCTGTTAAGAAACTCTAGAAATGAGAGTGGCCTTTCAATTAACAGCTTTTGTGATATTGATTTTGAGTGACATATCAGTAAATACATTGTAAAGTTTTAGTCATAGGGTTTGTGAAGAAAAGAGAAAAAAATCTCATGTCTGTGTTTCTTTCCAGACCATGGACCCTTTTATATTATAGAAACAATAATGTTAAATACACCCACATCAATGATAATTTCACCATACACATAAAGAACAAGTAAATAAATAAAACAGAAAAATCATATCTCAAACACTCCCCCTCAAGCTGGAGCATACACATCAAACATGCCCAGCTTGAAACAAAGAGTTTGAAACACATGGCGAACTAATGGCTTCGTGAATATATCACCTAGCTGGTCATTGGATCGAATATAGGGAGTAGTAATCTGTTTCTTCAATAGTAGGTCACGAATGAAGTGGCAATCGACTTCTATATGCTTTGTGCGTTCATGAAAGACAGGATTGCTAGCAATATAGATAGCTGCCTGATTGTCACAATGCATTTGCATTGGAGTAGGAACATCAATACCCATGTCCCTCAAGGGAGAATGAACCCACAACATTTCAGAAGCAGTGTGAGCCATCACATGATACTCTGCTTCTGCACTAGAACGAGTAACTACATTTTGCTTTTTACTACGCCAAGTCACAAGGTTACCCCCAACGAAGGTGCAATAGCCAGATGTAGACCGTCTATCAGAATGGCTACCAGCCCAATCAGCATCACTATATCCCGTCACGCACAAAGAAGACATTGGCTGGTACAACAAACCCTTCCCTGGGTTACCTTTCAAATATCACAAAATGAGACAAATATCATCAAAATGTGGTTGATGTGGAGCATGCATAAAGCGACTCACGACACACCCGCATAAGTAATATCTGGACGAGTAACTGTAAGATAAATGAGCTTCCCAACTAGGCATATGTATCTGCCCACATCATCAAACAACTCCCCCTGCTCGCCATCCAATTTGACAGTAGAATCCATAGGAGTATCAATAGGACGAGCACCCAAAAAACCCGTCTCAGAAAGCAAATCTAGAATATACTTCCTTTGAGATAAAGAGATACCCTGACGAGAGCGAGCAACTTCAATCCCAAGAAAATACCGAAGAGCACCCAAATCTTTTGTATGGAATTTTTGGCCAAAATACATTTTCAGCGATGTAATTCCTTCAGAATCATCTCCAGAAATAATAATATCGTCAACATATACAATAAGAACAATGGTACCACCTGAGGAATGGCGCACAAAGACAGAGTGATCAGAGTTGGAACGCTAGAAGCCCAAGCCAATTACAACAGCACTAAAATGATCAAACCATGCACGAGAAGACTGCTTAAGGCCATAAAGAGCCTTATGCAGTTTACAAACAAGGTGCTCGCTGCCCAAAACCACATAACCAGGAGGTTGCTCCATGTAGACTTCTTGTAAGTCACCGTGAAGGAAAGCATTTTTTATATCAAGCTGATATAACGACCAAGAACGATTAGCACAGGAGAGAAAGTCTCTAAGTAATCAACTCCATATCTCTGTGTGTATCCTTTAGCCACCAACCTCGCCTTATGGCACTCAATAGAACCATCGGGAAGGTATTTAATAGTGAAGACCCAACGACATCCTACTGTATGTTCCCACCAGGGAGAGGAGTAAGCTCCCATGTAAGATTTTTGTAAAGAGCACTCATTTCTTCATCCATAGCACGTTTCCAACCAGGTGAAGACAATGCCTGTTCATAAGAGGAAGGAATAGAAACAAAAGAAAGAGTGAAAGCAAATGACTGCAATGAAGAGGAAAGACGATGATAGGACACAAAATTGCTAATGGGATGTAGAGTGCAAGAACATGTACCTTTCCTTTTTGCAATAGGTTCATTAGCTGAATCAAAGGAGGAAGCAATAGGAGCCTTTGACTGAGAAGTAGCGGGTTTCGGAGCATTAGAAACACCTCGTCGATATTTGCAGTGTTGGTAAACCTATAAGGGAGGAGGATCACTGGGCAGTGCTATCGGCATTGGAAGAGTAGGTGGAGGAGGATCACTGGGCAATGCTATCGGCATTGGAAGAGTAGGTGAAGGCAAGGAATGCTACCCAGCACGAGATGATATAAGATCCATAAATAAACTTCGACCAGGTGATGAAAAAAAAGGAGTGGACTCAAAAAAAGTAACGTCATCACTCACAAAATAACGTCGTGCATCAGGACTGTAACAACAGTACCCTTTCTGAGTGCGAGAGTACCCAAGAAACACACACTTGTGAGCACAGGGAGATAACTTGTCATGACCAGGATCCAAGATATGTACAAAGGCAACACAACCACAAAAAACACGTGGGGTTAGCTGACAGGGAGAACTATCGGAATATAAAAGAGAGAAAGGAGTTTGATTACCCAAAACTAGAGGTGGCATACAATTAATAAGGTGACAAGTAGTAAGGACGGCATCAGCCCAAAAATATTTGGGTACGTGCATATTAAACCTCAAGGTACGCGCAACATCTAACAAATGGCGAAGCTTTCGTTCTGCAATCCCATTTTGTTGGGAGGTATGAGCACAACTAGTCTGGTGAATGATACCTCGATCAACACAAAAGGAGTCCATAATAGATTGAGTGTATTCCAAGGTATTGTCAGATCGGATAACTTTAATTCGCTTACCAAATTGAGTAAAAATCTTGTTATAGTATGCAGAAAAAATGCGAGGCAACTCAGACCGCTCTTTCATCATAAATAATCGAGTCATTCGAGAAAAATCATCAACAAATATAACAAAATAAAAATATCCATTCATACTTTTGGTTCGAGAAGGACCCCATATGTCCGTGTGAACTACATTAAAAGACTCTGACTGAAGACTATGACTAGTACTAGGAAAGGAACTACGATGATGTTTGCCTAACTGGCAAGCCTCACACTCTAGACTCGACACATGACCCAATTGAGGGATAGCTAGCCGCAACTTTGCTAACGATGGGTGACCTAAGTGGAAATGCCATTGAAGAGGTGAAACAACAGCACTCAATGCAGATGAAGAAGTAGGGATTTCACCAAAATTTAGAAAATATAGTCCATCTTTCTCATGCCCCGAACCAATTGTCTTCTTTGTCAAGAGGTCCTGAAATACACAAGAAGATAGAGAAAAGGTTACCGAGCAATTCAAAGTTTTGGTCAGCTGGCTTACAGAAAGCAGATTAAATGGAAACTTGGGTACATAGAGACTAGATGGTAAAGACAAAGAAGAACTAGGGTGCAAATCACCTATCCCTTGTACCGGACGGGAATACCCATCAGCTAATACAATCTGGTGGTTTATAGGAGTCAAATCAGAAAAGAAGGATGCAGTACCAGATAAGTGAGAGCTAGCTCCTGAATCAATGACCCATGAGGGAGAAGAATGGGTCACACATGCAACATTACCTGAATTAACCAAGATAGTAGTAGAGGTCGATGAATGGGGAGCCACGTTTTTCAATGTTTGAACTAGCTCGCTCAATTGAGTGGTAAGTGCATCACAAGTAGCAGAATTAGAAGGCACATGCCTAGATGAAATGGGTCGTTGTGTTGGCTGCTGGGCGTCAGAAACTTGATGCACATATTCTGGCTTACCCCACTTAATCCAACAGTAGGGTTCTATATGATTGGTTCCACCACAATGATCACACTTTCGGTCACCTCCTCCACCAATAGTCCACCACGTACACTACGACCTCCACGAAAACCACCTCGACCTGCATTGCTAGAGACAAAGGCTGATGACTCTGTAAGATTAAGACTAGGATTGGAACTTTGGCCTAGTGAAGATCTTAAAAGTCGTGAATACGCATTAGCAGTGGTAGGTAAAGATTCAATGGCGAGAATCTTATCTTTAAAACCCTTCAACTCTTGATCTAGCCCACGTAATAGAGTAGCAATTGTGAACTCCTCCCAGTGACGCTTTTGTTGTTCCAAATCAGCTGTAAAGGGTCTATGTTGTAGTAGTTGCTCCCATAAATTTTTAAGAGTACCATAGTACTCTGAAAAGGTTCTTCCAGACTTTTTTGTAGCAAAAATTTGCTCATACAGGTCATACACCCGAGACACATTGCTTTGATGAGAAAACGACTCACTTAAGGAGTTCCAAATTTTCTTTGAAGAATCGTAGAACGCAACTGTGGTGGCAATGTGGGGCTCCATACTATGCCATAACCAACCCATCACAATAGTCTTCACACATCCAATCTTCATGCTTCATGTCAGTACTTGCAGGAAGATTATCAGTTAAGTATTTTAGTTTCTTCTTCCCCCGTAAATAAACCCATACTGCATGAGCCCATGCTAGATAATTGATGTCATTAGTTTTTTAGCAGTAATGGATTTGGGCAAAAAATCATCATCCTTTACCGCTTGTGGTGGTTGTTTTTCCTCCGTCATGAATAATAATCACAAACAGCCAATCACAAAGAAAGTCTGATAAAACAAAATTACCACCAGAACTGATTCACGAGCAGACGAGACAACAACCAACACCAAATATCAGCAGCACACACATCGAATAGCAACCAGATAAAACATCAAACACCATATAGGTATTTTTCATAACCTAAAAAAAATTCGTAAACATAGATGTGGCTGAGTAGATGAGAGAGAGAGGATCAACCCTAAGGCTCTGATACCATGTAAAGTTTTAGTCATAGGGTTTGTGAAGAAAAGAGAGAAAAATCTCACATCTATGTTTCTTTCCAGACCGTGGGCCCTTTTATATTATAGAAACAATAATGTTAAATACACCCACATCAATGATAGTTTCACCATACACATAAAGAACATGTAAATAAATATAACAGAAAAATCATATCTCTAACATACATCTCAGTAGAGTTGTGGCTATTCCTGTGGATAAGTGTCACAGGATATTGACATGTTGCACTTAAGTTTCTAAAATCAAACATTGGTTTATGGGAATTTGGGAAATATCATACTTGCTCTGTAAAGGTGTGTTTAGGTAATTCTATATGGTCAAGAAGGTAAGACCAAAAAGTGAAAAATAAGGGCATTACTACAATATCAACTTTATGGGGGAGATGATGCAGAAATGTGAAAATATATGTAGAAGATAAATGAAACAAAACAAGGAAAAAACCATATGTGTAGAAATGTGAAAATAATTCTTGGAATTTAAAATATGAACCTGATAGTATATAAGCGTACTTATAAGAGGACAATAGTAAAAAAAATTAAGGAGCAATATATAACAAAGACACTGAAGGTGAAACACAAAAATACTGGATATAGACGAAGAGACAGTGCATATTGCAAAAGAAGCATACCACTGAGATGCATGCAACTGGTATTATTTCATTGGCATCCAAAACATTGATTGTCATGTCTGAGTAAACAGTAGCATCAATCTTATCCGAAGAAATCCTAATGACTGGAGGAGAAGATACAGAAATATTAAGCTTCATATCATCATTTGGGTACTTCCGGTACAGTTGGGGCACAACGTATTTCCACCCAGCAGTGTTTAGAAGAGACTGCTCTGGCACCTTCTCCACAGTCCATTGCATAAGTCCTGACTGACCACAAAAAGAATAAGTTATCAATACATTAACTCGAAATGGAAGTCCCCTTGCATGTATCTTACCCTAGACTTGAATGTACTGACCATTGTGTCTACAAGCTTTTCAATTTTGATTTGTATTTACATTCAAGGAAACTATATTTGAGGGTTAAGACCTTCAATCTTGGCTTTTAAAATAGGACCGTCCCACACGTGAAATGTACAAAAAGTCCTCGAGTTTTCTGTTGCCTTGAATGAAAATCACAGTGCTCAATTAAGTTCTAAGCTTGTCGCCGTGGGAACATACAGACAAACTTTATTAATACGACAATTCATGTCGTCCTGTGCTCATTCATGTTGAAGTTCGGGTCTCACGACCTTTTTCTTCTACTTATCCAAAAACTACCTTGTTCTTTGATGTAGAAGACAATTCTCACACAAGAATCTCAGAACCTTAATTTTTCCTTAATCAGTCTTAGGGTTAGTCGGACCCTACTGATATTAACTTCTAATAAAATTCTCCTCGCTTGTTGTCCTGCATCTAACTTTTGTCTCTGAGGAAGTACAAAGTACATACATAAGTTATTACGAGATAGAGACACCAAGTAATCAGCAGCTCTATTTGTTTCTCTGAAGTGAAAGATACACTAACAAAATCTAAACAAAGTGAGAAAAAAAACTTCGCAGACAGAGATTGGGAAGGGAGATCACGAAGAAAAATAAAGGAAAACGCGAAACAGACGTTGTGATGGGTAATAAAAGAAAAGTGATGCTACGAAAAAGAATTAAATATAGAGGAGACAAACAACTAACATAGCAAAGAAAAGAGGCCTGAAGTGAAAGCTGGCTTGGTAGATGGCCAAGTAGGCCGCACTAGGGTTGGAGATGGTAGTGGTACCTGCAGCTTCAAGACTACGGTGCCGGCAGAACTGCAAGCCTTGTTGGATCCTACTTTGGTCAACTTTCTTGATCCCATAACATCTGAGGGTATGACATTTTACTGATTTTTCATTGTCTACCATGTGTACTTACACACATTTTCACTTATTTATATGGAACTGGGTTCTGATTGAATCAGATCCTGCTCCTCGCAAATTTGTGATACAGTTGCCAAGAGCAACAAAATTTGTGTTCATACTTTTGGCTAATCTGACAATTTATATGCGTAATAGGATTCCAAACTTAAATTAGAAATTCCTGAGAGAAATTCCCAACTGTCCCCATCCCTATTTTTTTGGTAGCAAAGCAAACATACAAGGTTTAGAGATATAAACCTACATTGTAATATACGACTGATCCGGAGTGAAACACAGCTTCATCTAATGATATCCCAAGCATCTTTGATGGGTCCTTGCAGGTAACTACAGGTGGCGAATTCTTCAGACCATAGTTTAGAACCGGAGGTTGATCTGTGGCTGTAAACAGCCCATTAATTGCGAACCCAATTGAAGAATCACCGAGAAAAGGATTGCTCACAAATGTAACATTCAAAGAAGCAATGTCATCCACAGGCACTTCTTCTGGAAGGTTTTGTAACAAGGAATCAAGCTTTAAGATGCCTTCTTTAATTTTCTTGTTAATTGAACTCTCCACTGCAGATATTATTTTTCCTTCAAATGCATCCACCAACCTAGAGATAAGATAAAGGACTAGTTACATAAAGAACACAAAAGGTTGTCCTATTTTTCAACACAACAGCGACATAGAGGAAAAAAACACAAAAGGTAACAAGAAAAAAGGAGCAAAAGAAAGAATGCATAACATTAAAATTCTCCAATGTTCCTACCAATGATAAGTACATTAACGGTTGTCATGCAATTAGTCATTCATTTGAGTATCTACAAACAATCTGACCATCTACAACCCCAAAAACAAAAGTTCCAAAGAAAAATAACAAAAGAGAAGATCAAGATAATTATTGAACTTGTGGCGGCTACTATTTTAGTACAGTAATCAATGAGTATTCACAAATCACAATTTCTATAACAACTCTAAGAGAAGAACAAAAAGATAGGCACGCTTCCACTGAGACTCAACTCGCAAGACTTTAGTTGTCTCCCAACTCTGTCATCAATCTCTTTGCTAGGGAAAAGTGAAATTCACCTACAGGCATTGAAAAGCTTTGTAGGTGTTGGTTTAAAATGGACCAACAATGAATTCCTTTAGAGATGCCCCTCTAACAGTAAAGAGAAAATTTCTTGAGAGTATTATTTTGCAAAAAAATTTTGGTTTGTGTGACTTCCATTAATTCAACTGTGTTGCACGGGTATGGCTTAGACACGGCAGGGACACTCTGGAGATACGGCATTTTCAGTTAAAATACCTGACACGGGTACAGCTTCAATTTTGAAGTACCTGTGCAAACTATTGGTCAAAGTGGTTCGAGGTTCAAATATGGTTTTGTTTGGGGCACATTCGTATTGTTTAATGCGAAAACGGTTTGGGGTTTAAGACTTTCTTGGCGGGCAGAAAATCCTGCACAAGTTTTTTCAGTTCCCCTTCCCGTGCCAGCTCATGCACTGTTTAGTACATTGATGAAATATGGATGTATGCGTCTGATATCATGTGACAAAGCCATGTAGGAAGAGAATTACATCATATGCATACAAACATGACAAAAGCACATAAGATTGGACAATGCATCTTAAAACCAAATCAAGATTTAAAAAAAGAATATTGTACCCTTGATAAAACCAAGATGCTCCACCGTCTAAATTGATAGATATACTTTTCACAATGCAACCGCATTCCATGAGTGACAACTTCAGAGTTCCTTCTTGATTCTCCAAGCCTAGCGTAAGCCCCACTTCCATGCCATCAACCTTACCTAGAAGCAGCAGTCATCAATTTCTTTTGTTGAAAGAGAGACAAAGATGAAGAACGCATAAACATGTGTAACAAAAAAGAATTATAGACAGTCTGCAATGCTGGAGGTGGTATCAGCAAGTATATCTTGAAATGCAAAGTTCATCTAATAAAGTACAAATATCAGCAATGAAGAATTCTGCTCAGGCGGAAGCATCAATCCCATATGTTTCTCATAGTACAAAGTGATTGTCACTCTACAAAACTGATTCCACCATTGTCATCATAAACCAGACTTTTTCAAACCTTTTTTTTTCCTACTGGGTAAAATGTGCCTACATATATACATAGTCCAAATACCAATACTGTAGGATGAGGTACCCCACAATAATACAACAAGAAGAAGTATGAAGATGAGAAGTACAAGGAGAATACAAATAAAAACAAAGAATTAGAAACTTTGATCATATTTGGCCGCGCAAGGGATCCCATATGAATAAAAGTCCCCAAACAGAGTGTCTTTACACTCCCAAACTTTTAACCAAAGGAAATTGAACCCTTTGGTCATTATAATAACCTTAGCCATAGAAGCCACACAACCATTAATATTTGTACTATTAGCAAAGGGTAGAATGCTCCACAGACAACACAAAAAGGAGAATTGACCTTAGTACCGAATAGACCAACAAATTTTTCACTAACCGAGGAAAACCCAATATACACCAGATTGACTCACAAAGTGACTCCAAATCTCTTTATGATGAGAAGGGACAATGGATGAGAGTGTGACTAACTGACTCGCCATCAACAATACACAAAGGGTAGAACTTAACAATTACGAGTTGTGCACCACATAAAAAAGTAGCGAAGTATTTTTTCTGACTGAATATAAAGACTTAAAATCAGGAATAGTGCTACCTCGACAGTTATACAAAGATGAGAACGATGCAGTAGCATTATGACATTATGCTGATGTCATCCTTAATGCAACATCAATGAACCATGGCCCTTCTAATCGTGTTCTTTAGTTATAGTATCATGATTAGTAATTACTATTCTATTCTATTTTTAGTATAAGTAATAGACTATTCAGGTGGTTTCCTAATTGGATTCCAGTTAGATTTAGTAGTTGAGTTTTTTCATTTAAAGGCATGTTAGCCTTTACTGTTTTGGGGTTGTTTATTGAACATTATTATCTGAGAATTGTTCTTCTTGGAGATTAAAAGCTAGATTTAGGTGTGTGTTTTTTTTTGACAAGTAAAAATCAATTAACATTATATTGATAAACAGCACCTCTATTACATCAATACCCAACCCAAGTAACCAGGGTTACTTGTAGTTGGGTCATACCAGTAACAAAAGAACAAAATAAAATCAACATATCAGCTTATCCAAAATAAAATACAAAAGAGAAACACCTAAAAAACCCAAAGACCTAAACCTGAACCTTTTCCAACTGACCAGGCTACCCACAGGACAGACCACCTCCCTATTCCTCTTCCAATTCCACCCCCGCCTCCTCTGAGCAACTTACGTCGATATGCTCATCTTCTATCACTGATGTTGTCGAAGTATTCGCTGCCACTTTCCTCTATCGGCTCAACCGCCCTGTTCTCTTCAATACATCTCTTCTCCTCAATAAGCTTGAGAAGTTTTTTCTTGCTCGTGTTCACCTTAGCACCCCACTGCTACCCAAACTGAATCAGGTTCTCTTTCATGTTCATTGGCTTCTTTACTGCCTTTGTACCCTCCTCTATCATGCTGCTCCTGCCCTTGTTCTGTACCAGCGTCTCCGTCCTACCGCGTCCCCCTTCATGTGCTGCCACTATCAGCTTCTTTAAAGACTCCACATCCCCTTTTAACTTTATCATGAAAGTTGCTATCCTTTGTAACAGCATCCATAAGTTCCTCTGGAATCTATTAAACTCAGCATCCCTTCTTCTGCTGTTAAAGCTCGAGTGACTTCCCATTTTCCTTGTGCTCCTCTTCCTTAGGTTCCTCCAGTAGCCTCTCAAAGTTTGCTACAATCAAGAACATAGTCTTGCTTTTGATAAACTTTTCTACCTGCTTTTCTCTTTACTGTACTTCAATGAATTTGGGCTTAAGTTGGCTGCCAGGCTGACCTCACCTTTTGATGGGCTTGGTCTAGCAATCTGACCAACAAGTTTTTCAATGCCTAGTCCTTGGGTCTCCCTACCCCTGTCCTCCTCTTCATCGGTCCATTCGATTCTGTTTTCAGGCCCACCAAGGCCTGCATCTTGAACATTCTTGCTCGGCCCATCAGATATAAACCCCTGACCCATTTCACCACCATCATTGAGCATGTTCCCACTCACTGCGGATCTGGCCACACTTTCATCCATGGATTTTTTACCCACATCCAAACTTATAAATCAGACTTGCGAGCACGACTTGGAGAAAACAAAGGGAAATGGGTGTAATGTATATAGATTGAACTACGGAAGGAGCAAGGGGGGAGGAAAGAAGTGCGGGTCACGGTGTCGGTTCCAGTGTCAGCAACCCTTTGGGCAACAGGGGTGGTGATAAGGGTTTCATCAGAAACACAAGCCGCCATGGGTGAATGAAGTCTTGAGTAAGATCTTTGTGTTCCTTGTGGAACCAAAAATGAGACCTTGCGCTCTGAACCAAGCAATCTTGTTTGTAAATGAGCTCCAAGTGAGGGACAACTTTGCTGGAGATCAAGGAGCTAGTCTTTGAAGGTTTCTCAGTTCAGTTTCTTCCACGGATGATTGGATGTAACATCATTCCAGAAGAGTGGTACGAGTGTAAAAAAAGATGGGTGTATGTTTTGGGGATGCCATTTATCTTTTGGGGTACAAGCCATTTCAGATATGGAGGAAAAGCTTGGAACGGTGATAAAAATCCACCCCTCCACTTGGTTATTTGAGAGCTTGGAAACTGTGAAAGTGTTAATCGACTTCGATAGACCTGTCACACATTTTGAGCCAATAACAGTTAAAGCGGAAGGGAAAGAATTCAAGTTTAATATGCTGGCGGAGATTAAGCCATTGGACATAGGGAATTCTGAACCAGTCAGCACTGCTTCAGTGGTGAGAGGGGAGAACCTAAAAGGCAATGACATGGCAAATAAGGGTACAGAAGAAGTTCTAATGTTGGAAGGACCACCACCTTCTTGTGGTACTGGGTCACTGAGCTATTGTCAGTCAGGTATTGGGTCAGGCCTGGTGGGTGAGCTAAAGAGACTCTCCCATCCCACTGAAGGGTCTTTCATTGATCAGCTAACTACAATTTGTGCTTCTGCCTTCACTTTCGTCCCTACACTTGCTCCTACCTCTAACCCTGCCACCCCTACAACTCAAGTCAGTAAAATCTCTAAGACTTAGGGAAAAGATCTTCCTCCCTTCTTCTTACAATAAACAAATAGTCTCAGCCCTATTATCCTCTACTATCCTGGAGTAATATTTAGTCTAAGATACCTGCCTTGATGATTCTATACAAGAGATAAATCTACCAAGGACAAAGAATCTCTCCACCATTGCTTTTCTTCACTATGGACACCCACACTTCTCTGCACTCTCCTCAATCCTTCTAACCATCCATTTCTACCCTTCAATGGATAAGAAACCCTTTCTAAACACTGTTTCCCTGCTCTGTTACTGAAATTGCACTCTAACCTGCAATCCCACACCAACGTAGCTCAAACTCTTACCTGTTACAGTTGATCTTCATGGTTACCCCACAAATATTATATTGGCACAAACCGACAACCACAAAAACAGGAACTGGTAATTTATTCCCAGAAACAAGTAGATCTATCCAAGAACCAAGTAGATATGGGCGTAAAATAATATATCAGCCCCACATGCAGATAGATCTACTAGTGATGCACTGACACTCCCTCTAGAGACAGAGTATTGGTGTCCGACATGTATCCGACAGCGACACGCGATTTGGAGTGTCGGATTTAATAATTAATTTTTGGAATTTCCGACACGTTGGGGACACTTATGAAGGTTTTTTTTTTGGGAATAAGAACTTTAAAAAGAAACATGACTTAGTAGGGGTTTTACTTCACTCGCGTGATTAAGAGAAAGGAGGCATGATTGCACCAACACCTCTCCTTGTTATTCTCCTTCATCTGGTTCATCTCCATCACCATCACCTCTCCTAGTTCTTTGTCTGCATCAGGTTGGTCTTTGCTCATCTCTCTCCTTTCTCCGTAGTCTCTCATTACCCTCTCTCTTGAACTTTTGTCTCATCACTAAGCCCTAATTACTTTTTCTTCTATTTCTTTTGAACTTCTTATGAATTTTCCATTGCTTATTCCACCTCTTATTGTGTACTTAACTTCCAAAAATTATTGGGTTGTTAGAAAAGTAAGTTGCTATTTAATGTGTTAGAATTGGCCATGTTATATGTTATGAACTAGAGTTGGCATTTTAATTTGAATTTGGTGGAGAATGCTCAATATCAAATTATATATATTTAATGTGTCCATGACACATCTGTGTCCTATATTTTTGAGAAATGCCGTGTCGGCATGTTAGTGTCGCATCCATGTCGTGTGTCGGTGTCTATGCTTCATAGTCTACTACCACTTGAGTGAAAATGACCAAAAGGTGTTTGTTTAGGTATTTGTTTTTGTTAACCATTATTAGTGTTTGTCATTGTTGAAGTGTCCGCCAACAAGATCTATCAGAGAAGCTAAGGAGATATAAAAGGATTTGGCCGGGAATCTCCTATTCTTGCCTATAGCCCAAATCCGAAAATCTCTTCCCGGTCTGTACAGTTGAAATTGCCTCCAACCCCAATATGAGGACGATAGAGCTCATAGTGTCACTATTTGTCATGGCAACCTAAATGCCCAAGTCCCAACTAAGATTACCATTATTTAACCGCATGAATTCACAAATATGGCACTTTTTCAAAATTTGAGATGGCATAGATCTTGGAAAGTCCAAGAACAACGGTCTCTCTGCTATCGAGTTATTGTCCCAAAATCTGATTCCAACTTGGTCTCCTAGACCATACCTGATCTCTCTCTAAAACCCCTCAAGACCGCTCTGGATACCCTAACATCCAACCCCCGTAAGAACCTGAACTATGACCAACGTAGCATCCTACGTTAGTCTCACCAGATCTAAATTTGACCCCTCGCCTCCACAACCTATCACGCTCTTCCACTAGCAAGGTCTAACTATATTTGACAGCATGTGAAATGTCTTAAAAGGCTGGCATAGAATGCATAACAGGAGAGCACATCTAATCAATATAAAATTGTGAACAAAAAAAGCTCTGATGATTGCAAGTATTCTTCTAGTTGCATCTAATGATGAGTAAGCCTAGGCACAAAATGATGGTGCCGTTGTGTCAAGGTGAGACCAAATTTGGAGTCCCTCTGAATGAAACCCTATGATATCTACTCTCATAAACATAAGTTCAATGAGCATAGGATTTAAAGTGTAATTTCCACCTTAAGTTAAAGAAAATACTTACTGAGATAAATACAGCATATTGATATCCACTCAAAAGAAGAAATGAGGTGACATTCTAACAATACAAGGACTATCAAAACACTGGAAGGATAACAAAAAGTAAATAAAATAAAACTTAAAAGATAAAGACAAAGAGCGCACCATAATAACACAACGAAAACACAAGTGGTCCATACAAAAAGGTTTCCCAACTCCACTCGAAATGCCCAAAATAGGTAGTCCACATCTTGTTGTGCACCATAGACCAAAAGAATAAAAGCCCTTTAACAGACATAATGACCACCTCCAAAGACACCACCTCACCTATAAAATGTTTTCCTTTTCTCTCCATCACACCACACACAAGAGCAAAAGGAATTATACACCAAACCATCATACATACGTAATCCTCTGTTCGAATGCACCTAAAGCTCCATGAGGCTAGTAAACTCTTCATCAAACCAGGACAAACAAGATATATCTCAGAGAAACAAAGTAGAAAACTCCAAACCCGCGAAGAGAAAGGATAACAAAGGATGATATGATAGTATGATTCACATACTCACTGCCAGTTCCAACAAAGGGCCGTAATTAGTAATAAAATCCATGAAATTCTTTTCTTAAGGTCATCAATGGTTAACGCCCAGCTTAACAATGCATACCACACTAAAAATTGAACTTAGCTGGAACCTTGGAGGCCCAACTGAGGTACAAGGAAAATTAGGCTTAGGTATGGAGTAATAAGTGGAGTTCTTAGTAAGAAAGTGCAAAATTCTTATCAAGACAATTATCACTGTCCTATCTCACCTAATAGTAGAACCCAGCTTTTTGTGTGCCACGCTCACAATATCAATGTCTTAGAGAGTACTGAAACTCAAGGTCCCAAGTGAAAATACAATTATGTTCACGCATGAACAAACAATCAAAGCGATTTTTAAACTCAAAAAAACATGTAACCTAAGGAATCTTTGAGAAAGAGGTTCATACTTCATAATCAACCTAAACATCCTCCCAAAAACGAACCCCCTCACCAATACCAACTCGAAACAAACATAGCTCCAGAAAGCTTCCCTCTTTTTAAATCAAATACTGGGAACTGATTACCGTGGCTCCACACCTAGTAAAGCTTGATTAAACTCTCCTGCGATCACTTGTGTCCCAAACCACTTGCCTATGTAGACACTCTCACGCTATCCCAACCAGCAAAGTGGTACCTATACCTCTCCTATTTATCATTCCAGGGAATGCCTCTAATCTAAGACAAACACATATGAGCATATGAAAGAAGAACACATGAAGACTAGAAACGATGCTCAGAAACTTTTGGAAAGGAGAATCTCAGACACTCTTTCCACCTACCAAGCATCCTCCTAAATCTCTCGGCTCCCAAATGGCTTCACCTAAACAAAAGCCTAGTTATCTACTAATCTAGAAGGGAAATTCCCTGTCTTACAATCAAACTTTTCCATATTAACCCTCAACCCATGAACAACCTCAAAACAACATATATACAAATCCAATTTTCTAATTTTTCTTTATTCTATTGCAATCAATTATTTCCAAAAACTTAATTACAAATAAAAGTCAAGTCAACACTAACAATAAATCACAATACATATTAAACAAAAAAAATTTAAGCATCATAACTGACCTGAATAGAAGCAGACCCATGATCCGAAATCTTAACAGGAACAAAAAAAACCCAAGTAGAATAAGAATAAGCCCAATCCATAGTCAAATTACCAGTACCACCCGAAGCAACAATAGTAATACCAGTACCACCAGGCTTAATTAAAGAGGAAGAAACATTTATATCATTTATAGTGATATTAGATAGTACAACACTAACAGTTCCAATGATTGGTATTTTAACTGATTTTTTTACTGTCGGGATTTGAAGTGGAGTTAAGGAAGATATAGCTTGGTTGACTAAAATGTCCTTGGTGAAGTCGAGACCGGTTTGAGAAATGAGGAGAGAGATGAAGGCGTTGTCGTTTTGTGTGAGGCTACTGGACGGAATGGAGAAGTGGGAGAGGAGTGTGAGGATGAGGATTAAGAAAGTGAGAGGTGGTGGGGCCATGGGTTTGTCTGAAGGGGGAGATAGATTTAGAAGATTGAAGGAAGAGAAGATGAAGAAGGTAGTGCTGTGCATGATCATTTGAGACTTTGTTTTGTTTTTCCGTGGAACACGTTTCTTAGCTGGTAGACGTCACCTTTTTTTCTTGGGCAACTTAAAAAATTGGAACCACAGTTATTCCACAATCAGACGTCAGACCCACTTTTAGGGCCTACGGCTTACATAGATTCTCATATTTAACCTTTAGTGATTATGTAAATTGTCTAGGTAGTCCCTTAAATTAAAAACTAAATAATATTCAAAATTAAAGTGAAATCACCCATTTAACCTATAGGAATTAAAATTCCCATTGTACCCCTACATGACACCTCACTTCTATGCATTAAATGCATGGGAGAGATTATCTAATTCTGACTTAACATAGTATCTGGTTTGTTCTTCTCTAGTTCTTCTCAATTACTATTTGCACGCGTCCCAAGGGCAACTTATCTTCTTCCTCAAAAGTTCACAAAGTTTTCCTCCAACCAGATCTTTTGGATTTGAAGCTTGTTCACAAGGTGTGCTTTAAATTCCGAAATTCTAATTCTATTATTCTTTATATTCTTTGTGATTCATACCCCATTAATGAGGTATTGGGTCATTAATGTGGCTCATTAATCTCAAGTTATAACTACCTGTCCTCCACTTTACTCATTCTCTCTCTAGCATTATAAGCTTGTGTTAGTCATTCATGGCACAAACTATGTTAGTCATTCATGGCACGAACTTATACTCTGAAGACACTTGAGTGGTTCCTCTTCAGAGAGTAACATATTGCTTATTTAATTTTTTGAGTGTTTTAGAAGTAAAGATCCAAACTTTAACTCAAGTTTCCACGTTGGAGTTGTTTTAACTTTAAAAGTTTACATCAACTCTATATAACCCTCCGAAGACACTGATGCTCTAGTTCTGTACAAATGATGCTCTAGGGCTCAGCATTTCTCCTAATGTTGTGCTCGTCATGAGTATTGCACTCAATCAGCAATGGTAGTGAACTAATATTGTGGATTTTCTAAATATCTATTTTAGTTCTGACGTTGTAACAAACAGTAGCATCTGCTACTAGGGATTGAGATTAGGTAGGAAGGCACATTCAGTTTGGATACAACCATCTTAATGTATACCTAAGTAGATGGTTTATGTCCATGCCATTCCACACATCTCCGTTGATTTTTGCAGTTCTACTCGGACCTACTATTGGGACTCGTCTCTATATAACAGTTAGACACCACTATACTAGACTTCGAGAAACATTATCTCTGTGTTGAACAATAAGATAAATCATGTTTGATTGGCTTTAGTAGTGACTAAAATGGGAGCAGACGAGAAAGGGATTTTCATATGTAAGTTTGGGGCTAAAGTCAAAACTCTTGAAAGTGGGGTCTTGACTTACGTAGGTGGACCAATGAAACTTAGGAGTTGTTGTATGAAGTCAAGTTTTGGAGAATTCATTGGCTTTCTGGAAAAAGTAACAAAGATAAAGCCACTACGATTTAGCTACCTACTCTCTGGACACGTTTGCACAATTGATGAGGAGGAAGTTTACAAGAAGATGATAGATGCACATAGAATGAAAACCTGTGGAGAAGGTAATGTCTTGATTTTCAGAAAGGAAAATGAAGATTTGATGGAGGAGGATGTCCCACTATCATGCTTATTCACCTGTTTACGATAATCGGTTAAAAGAATGTAAGCTTGCAATTTCATTGCACCTTATTGAACGGATAATTACCAAACTAATATGTCGATTGAGTAAATCACTTTGCAAATATTCTCGAACCATCTGAACTGCCTGAAGCCCAATTAGGCGAACCATCTTAAGTGTCAGACACTGATTTAAGTGAATCATCCCGCTTACCCGTTATGAAAGAAGTTGATGGTAAGTGAGCTTTGGTTGTTATTGACACTGAAGCATATCTTAATGAGCTCCCAGGCCTTCTCTTAAACGGATTATCCGTTAACAAACATGGTGTCGTTGACAACTTATTTAGTGTCGGTAACAGCTTATATAGTGTTTTGAACAATTTGTTTATTTACGCTTAGTACATGGTCATGGGAAAGACACTAAATACGTTATACACAACAGTATATAGCTGCATCATGACACTATATAACAAGTCCGTAAACGGATAATCCGTTTAAGAGAATTAACAAGTCCGTCAAGACACTAAATAGTTTACAATATACTATTGACACGTTTAGGAAACTAACTTGTGCAATGACTAAGTTGTTGTGTAGTTAGCATTGTGGGAGTGATAGAGTTATATACTAAAAGCATTACTTTTGTATTAACTCTAATTTTTTATATTTTGAATGAGAATCATATGGGCAAATGTTATGCATATTATATATGTTATTAGTTATATGCATGCATCTAATACTTTATGTTGTAGATGATATGGTGTGTGGTGACACACAGAATATCATATCATCAGTACCTTATAAAGTATAAGTAAACGTTCACAATCTAGATGGATTTGGACAAACCATTGGTACGGTTGTAGTATAATCTGGTGTTAGTCTATCTTGACTACATGATTACACTAGTATACTTTGTGTGTATTGAGCAGGACCAAGTGAGGTTGTTTCTCTTTATACTGACTATATAAGAGAACAAACACCTCTGTTATTATGGATGCTTGTCCTCTTAATTTAGATATAATAATGGGCACTTCTGTACATTGTACATTGCTTTAAATCATCAATGAGTGAGATTCATTTATGAATCAACAAACTCGATGGATTGGGTAATGACATTGTATGTAAGGTGTGCTGTTGATTATAAAAGGAATGCGTGACCCATAGGAAGTCGGGCTGATGATGTCCCATTAAGGAGCTCATAAGGATTGTCATGTAGACCCTGTAGATGGATTTAATCCAACATGACAATGAGGTTGAGTGGTACTACTTAAGGACATAAGAAGTTGATTAATGTAGTTGTCAGTAACTTGACTTAATTAACAGCCATTCGATGTCTTAAACACGGGGAGATCAACAAACATATAATATGGAGCCCATAAACGTAACACGTAATTTGGGATTAGGGCGGTAGTGCAACAATGGCCTTTAGTGGAATAAGCCATTTGTTGATGGACTTGGGCCGTGTGTTCTGGGCGAACATGGGAAGCTCAAGCCCATCAGGAGGCCCAACCCTAATTTCTCCTCATGGTCCCTGTTGTAGCCTATAAATAGAAACCCTTCTCTCCTAGCCGAATTTACTATTCATTTGATTAGAAAAGAGAGGCAAGGAAAGAGAGAAAGAAAGGGTTGGTAGATCGTTGCCCACACAACGTCCATTCTAAGGATATGAATACAACAGAAGATCAAGAGGTTGCTAATTTCATAGAGCTTGGATTCTCAGAGTTATCTTAGCCGATCTAAAATGTATGATTTCTATCCAAAACCGTGAGAACCCCTTATTTCGCTGCGCGTGGGTTTTCGCGGTTCGTAGATCATTCGTTGCAACCATAGCGGTTCCTACAGGGAGATGATAGGCTTCAAACTCAGTTTAGAGAAGCGTCCCGTGTACCAGATACATATGGGGGTAAGTGCGTTATTGTGACTGTAAAAAAGTATGTAAAATGGCAATAAACTCGCTGACTATGATGCTCCCAGATGTTACCGAAGTTTCTAGAGTGCCCGAAACCTTCTTTGCAGAAGCCACCCAGTACGTGGCTGACAATTGTACTGGAGTAGACGTTGAACCTTCTTCGCACGTGGCCAAAATCAACAAATCTGAACTTCCCAGAAGGTGTCATACAACGACGTCGAGAAGTTATGGCTATGGTGGTAAGTGCATTATTCTGGTTTATGGCAGTTTTTTTTACTTGTAGAAGAGGAGACTAGAGAGGCACTTTAAAGCATGGTAGGACAGTATCTTAGGTTTCCTGAATCAGTATACATGTTCTGTCAGAAGTTCAATATAAGCGTTACACAACACTATGTAAGAGTTATTAAACACTAGTTTCCAGTACACTATTAACACGTTTAGGAACTAACTTGTGCAATGAATAAATTGTTGTGCAATTAGCATTGTTGGAGATGAGAAGCTTCAAACTCAGTTTGGAGAAGCATCCTGTGTAGCATATACTTATGGGGGTAAGTGAGTTATTGAGGACGGCGACATTGTTTTAACTGTAAAAGAGGTGTGTAAAACGACACTAAACTCACTGATTGTGATGCTTCCAGATGGTACTAAAGTTTCAAGAGTGCCCGAAACGTTCCTTGCAGAGTCCACCCAGTACGGGCCTGACAATTATACTGGAGTAGATGTTGAACCTTCTCAACACGTGCTTGAAACAAACTTATCTGAACTTCCCAGACGATGCCATACAACGACCTTCACACCTGACCAAGTTCCGAGTAGTTTGAGGCTAATTATCCCCGATATCCCAACAAACAGAGTTACTATAACTGGTTTTCGGTAGCTAGTGTGGTCCCTTAGAACTGGACAGTGAGTCTGAAGAGGAAGGTCATGTGTCGGGAGGTCTAGGAGAAAGGAGAACGACTCGTGTCAGCTTTACTTCCCTTTTGGAGGAAGTGGAGAGTTGTAGGGATAGAGATCTGTGTGGAAGTACATCGAATTGGAACGATACAAATTGGGATGATATTATTGACACATCTAGTATGTGTGAAGACAATGCTCCTTTGTTTGGGGGTGATAGTATGACCCAATTGATGAGTCTGGTGGGGATGACCTTGAAAATTATGTTCAAATGACAGGTGGAGATAGAAGTGGAGTTACTGGTGGCACGGTGGGTGCACAAAATAGTAGTCATGGTGCTACGAGATGTTCGTACAATTACGGTGGAATATTATACCAACACGACCTCAGAACTCCACACACCGGTCCTGGAATGTGCCCATTTGGTCCAATAATTCGTCCAGTGTCAAGACAAAATTATAATAGTGGAGGTAATACTTACAATGGCATATCTGACAAATCAAGTGGTGTTTTACCAACATCTGAAAGTGGTGGTGGTGGTGGTGACAGGGAAGACAACAAGGGACATAGTCAGCAAGCTCCCAACGGTGCAAAAAGCCTGCGGTCGAGAACGGGCGTGTTGGCGATGATGGTCCAAGTGATGATGAGTTAAGAGATAGTGATGATGAGTTTAGTAATAGTGATGACCCAATTGATGAGTTAGGTGGTTTTGCCCTTAATAATAGGTCTGTTGATAATAATTTTCAAATGGCAGGTGGTTTTGACCTTAATAATAATAGGTCTATTGATAATAATGTTCAAATGGCAGGTGGAGATGGCAGCGGTGTAACTGATGACTCGACGGGCAGACAATAGTGGTCATCGGGCGGCAAGATGTTCAACGAATTACGGTACAATATTATACAAACACGATCTCGGAACTTCGCACACCAGTCCTGGAATGTGCCCGTTTCTTCCAGTATTTCCTCCACTCCGTGGTGCGCAACATTATAATACCGACCGTAATACTGAAAATTGCGCCCCTGATGCACCAACATCCGGAAGTGCAGCTGCTGACAAGGTAGGATCCCAATTCACGCAAGATAACGGGAGTAGTACTGAACGACTTTCCCTTTTAAAGGAAAGAAGAGAGAAATCCCAACACTACAAAAAGTCTGTGGTAGAGGATGGGCGTCTTGAAGATGCGATTCCAACAGAATTGGAGGCTCCCGAAATAAATACACTCACTTTGGGGATGGTGCTTCCTGAAAGGTGGTTGTTCACATTTCACATGAAGACTTACGCCATTAAAAACAACTTTGAACTATAAAAATTAAGGACGGACCATGAAAGGGTACAGTATGGATGCAAGGGGTCTGAATTGAGGAGTCAGGGGTCCAATTGTCCATTTCACGTGTATTGCAGCATTAATGGTTCGTATATGTGGATTGTGAAAACTGTTTACAATGTTCACACATGTCGCTGCCAAATAGCTGGAGAGTTTAACCGTGAGGTGTCAAGTGGTTATATCGCCTTGTGCTACAAACGAATTCTGCAGGACGACAAAACCTTGAAGGCAAGTCATCTGTTGGCGATGGTGAAAGAGTGGACTTCAGTAGATATCAAGTACAAAACTGCGTGGCGGGGAAGGGAAAAGGCTCTGGAAGAGGTTCGTTAATTTCTGGCTTTCACAGGACAGCTTATATAGTGTGGTGAACAACTATTTAATTTAGGATTATATATCCAACCATATATCACACACACAATAGGCCTTCTCTTAAACGGATTATCCGTTAACGGAGATGGTGTCTTAGACAACTTCTGTAGTCTCTTTAACAACTTATATAGTATCTTGAATAACTTTTTCATTTATGCTTATTACATGGTCGTCAGAAAGACACTGCATAAGCTGTTCAAGACACCATACAACATGTCCGTAAACGGATAATCCGTTTAAGAGAATTACTGTGCAATATAAGCCGGATAATACGTAACAATATAAGCCGTGCAAGTTACTATGTAAGCTTAGGCCGACACGATATTACATGACCGTAAATGATAGTCAGTTTAAGAGAAAGCCTGCATTTTCCATACTTTTGTACAAAGACTGCACTAACGATTAATATTTGAACTAATATAGACCTACCCCATAGTGTAATTGAAGTTGACACGTTATGACGTAGTCTAATTTTACACGTGTCTATAGATTCAAGGAAGTTTCGGGCAGTCGTACCAGCTATTGAGCAGTTACAGTCAACAACTGAGGAAGGTCGATCCCTTCAGTTTACTAAGTTGAGAAGAGTGCAAAATAGTGATCGCTTCAAGTGTTACTTTTGGAGCTATGAGATTACAGTCAGGAGTTTCCATAACACATGTAGGCCGCACATAGAAATTGATGGAACACATTTGAAGGGTAGATCAAGCGAATGTTTTCTTTCAACTATTGCCATTGACGGCGACAATCACGTTTTCCCAGTTGCATTTGGTATCGTTAGCGGTGAGGACAATGAAAACTATGATTGGTTTCTGCGTTGCCTTGGAGACCAAGTAGTAGGGTACGAGACGCCCTTGGTTATCATATATGATAGGCATCCTAGCTACACCATAACAGGCTATTTGCAACACGCACATTTTTTGCTTTGTAACACTTTTTTAGCGTTGGTAAATTGCCTACGCTATATAAGCGTTGCGAATGTTGATAAGTGTTGCCTTAATTATGAGGAATTTCAAGAATTAATTGCTAACGCTTTCAAATTAGAGCAAACCGTAGGGTAAGTGTTAGAAACTTGAAATTTTCGGCGAAATAGGAAACGAAATAAAATCACGCTTATTATTTCGTAGAAACATAAAACATAATCTCTCTTTCTCTCCAATCCCTCTCACTGCCGCTACCCTCTCTCTTCCACTCCCTTCTCTTCTCTCTTCCACTCCCTCTCACTGCCGCTGCCGCTCAATAAAAACTAGGAGTAAGTCGGTTTTTTTTTATTTCTCTAAATTAATTGTTTTTCATCTCTCTCAATTACTTGTTTTTCGTTTTCATTGTTTAGTTGGGTTGATACAACTTCGATTTGGATCAGCACCTAACTAACTCATCACTTCTCCTCAATCTCTGTCATCTTTATCAGGTAACCCATCTTTTTTACTTCCTATTGTTAGATTAAAGTTAGTATTTTTAAGTTGATTGGGTTTTTGTTTTGCGTGGTAAATAATGTTATCTATAGACGACACGAGAAAGATATCATCCCAACGGAAGATAGCGAATGGGGATCTAATTATAGTATATGAACTGCACGATACAATAAAAGCAATTAAAGTAAGTGATGGTTCAGAGTTACAAAACAGGTTTGGGGTATTTAAACATGGTGACTGGATAAGGAAATCATATGGGTCCAAAGTGTTAAGTAACACAGGTGGATTTATATATTAGCTCCAACACTAGAGTTGTGGACATTGGTTTTAAGTCGTAGGACACAGATTTTGTACATTGCTGATATTAGTTTTGTGGTTTCCTTCTTGGAAATTATTCCTAGTTATGTAGTTCTTGAATCTGGGACTGGTAGTGGTTCACTTACTACTTCTTTGGTTAGAGCTGTTTCCCCGACTGGTCATGTTTATACTTTTGATTTTCATGAACAAAGAGCTGCATTGGCTAGGTAAGGTGTCAATATGTTTATTATGCATTGTATTGAAAACTGTTAGCCATATAGAAACATGTGACCAGTTCTATCAAAGCTTTAGGTTGATATTTACAGTTAGACTTGTGGATTGAATTTCTGGAACTGGGAATGTAATTGGGAATTAACCATTTTATCTTCTAAATGAAAATGACGAAAATGTGCATTTTTTTTTAGTTTCGGTTAAAATGTTAGCTATTACGGAACTATTGTACTATTATGTTATACACTTAGAATGACAAGAGCTGTTTTTGAAATTCCGTAAAATTTATTTCTACACGTGAACTTCTTGCAGTTGCAGCTGTTCAAGATCTGCACAAGACTTTGAATTACTCTTCACAACTAATAGGGTGGAAATCAGATGGAGGTAATCCTTGTGAGGAGCCATGGAAAGGAATATCATGTTCTGGGTCTTCTATTATATACATGTAATTTATAAGTCCTCTCTGTGTTTTCGAGTATGCCTTTCATCTCTTTTTGCCGATAATTTGAACTCATACCTCCTCATCTCTTCCGAAACCAGTCAACTTAGTGGACTTGACATTGGTGGATACCTTGGTGGGCAACTTGGCAATCTATTAAGTTTAAAGCAGCTGTAAGTGTCTTCACCAGAATCTTTCAAAATTAACTTTGAGTGGATCCTAAGTTGTACAGATAACTTTGAGTGGATCCTAAGTTGTACAGATAACTTTGAGTGGATCCTAAGTTGCTGATGCGGATAACTGAATCTTGTTTAGCTGACTTGCATTACGAGTTGGCTTGCTCATGTGTCTTCAGTCTGCTTACAAGTAAAATTCATTTGTTGATATTCTATCTCTTATTGCACACAATGCCTTCAGCAGTAGAGCCTTTCAAATATATCAAGATGTATTTGACTGCAATCATGTGTTGAACTCTAGAGACTTGAAGTTCCAAACTTATTTATCTTTAGTTTTCTTTTTTTTGTACAGAATGTGAAGGATAAACTGATCCAAGTAGCACGCTCAATTGATCATTCTAAACTTCTTTGGTAAAATAATATTAGTCATTAATTTTGTAAAACATTTTTTTACAGTGACTAGCGACCATCTTCTTTTGTTTTCTCATATCGATTGACGTGCTATTTTTTCTTGTTTGTCTATTTTGCAGCTGCTGATACCATATACTTCAAGGTTAGTTATTCGTCAAAACTCAAACAAAGAAGTGGTAGAGTATAAAGAATATTCATCTCAAGTAAAGCGGAGGCTTAATGCTCTGATTCGACCCTCATCTACCAGATTCTCTACTTTGTGATGAAAACACCCAATTTGCGTTTGAAAAATCAAAGGTTTGTATATTCCACCATTATTATGAGGATAGTTTTCTTGTCGTGTATTGATTGTCATGTATATGAGTATGTATTTATAAAATGCTTATAATGCAGTTTGTGCAACATATGCAGTTCTCTTATATACACCTATAATGGTTGTGGATAGTTGACTTGGCATATTCATGTGTACAAATTTTCAATTTTTTTTGTTTAGGGTTCATTTGAATGTCATTCTGGGGAGCAGGGGATGAATTGCCATTACTCGATATATCAGTCGGTACTTTGTAATGATTGCTTGTTGTTAGTAGCCCCAAAAGAGTACCATTCTCTGTAATGGAACATCTTCACTTACTATTTTCATATGTATCCGGTTTTACTTATGCAAGACAAAGAGGACTACATGGAAGAGGTTTCACCTGAAAATACACAATGGGACTCGGGATGTTATGGTTTGTTTTTTCTCCTAAATCTTTTCCATTATAGTGCAAGAAAGAAATGCAGGGATGTAAACACTTGCTAAGCTTTGTCCTAATTATTTGGTCTATGTTAGGAGATAGATCTTCTTTTAGTAATGGTGGGTTGGATCAGTCCTCTGAGGAATGGCTTTCCAATTGCTTTAGTGATGGTGGGATGCAACTCAGCTCGGATGATATGTATGCTTCTTTTCATTTGACTTTCATATTAGACCTTGGAAATTTAGTTACATTGCTTTATTTACTAATGCTTGTGAATCTATTAATCACTGAATTTATGCTGGTTTGTTACGTTCCCATTTGGAAAAAACTCACATTGACAGCATTGATATCCTATTTAAAAGTCCAAGGGGATGATTATAGTTAAATGTTTGTTCACTTTTTGTATTTGCTTGTAGTAGTATACTAATATGTCGAGGTTATCAGTAATTTTGGTCTTTGGGTCATTCATTTAGTTATGTTTTTCAGGACTACAAGGGTAATGTCTTATAACTCTGAGGTTTTTGACTTACTATGATATGCCGAACATAGTTTTATGTTAAGGTATTTATGGATGTGGAACCACAATATCATTGTTATTAGTGACTTTTGTATTCTATTTGTTTAACATGCAGATTCAAATGATCTGATGAGACAGGCTCAGATATTTGATTATGCAAATGGAAATGATCGTCCTCCCACTGCTATTGATCTCAACAAGTCATTATTGAAGGACTTACTATTTAATCAAAGTCCTTCTAAGGCAAGGTATGCCTTTCTTTCGTTTGCTTGTACAAAGTCGTGGACTTGTGGTGGCTCAAAGCCCGAAATGTTCATAAGATTTTCTTTTCAATATATAAAATTCAGGCCTTGCTATTTAACAAACTTTAAATGGGCTCTTTTGGCTGTTATTTGTTGTCTATATTTAGCCATAGTCAGTATACCAATCATTTGCCATTGTGACCAAATAGTGTGTATCTGCTGTAGTAGTTTGGTGGTGCCGCCTATTTCCAATTTACACACAACAGTGAACAGTCATGTAAGAATCAATTTTGGGATATGAATGGGTTGGAACTCTTTATTTGCCATGTAATAGTATATGTAGGGCTCCTAGGTTAAGAATCATTTTAGATATGATAATCTAGAAGATGCAAATCTTTGGTTAAGGGCTAAAACATACCTTTTATTCTTATAAGCACTTTGTGTGGGTGGAAATACATTATGAGTTGATTCCAATTATTTTTCTTTTCTCCCTTTCGTTTTTTTTTCCAGTTGACAAAAACAAATACATACATCAGATGGGAATAGAAGTGGATTTCAGTTCTTTGGGGTATCCTTGGAGAATAGGAAGTGCTTGATTGGGTGGGGAACCATTCTGGGATTCAAGGGTATTCTGTACTGATGGTCAGTTCTTTTTGAAGAAATAAATGGGAGAACCTTTGGAGGGTTTGATAATTGGTTAAGAGGTTTTATTATTTGCTAAATATGACATCTTAATTTGTCTGTATGAATTTGCATATCTATTCTTAACATGTGGTTATTTAATTTTTTATTTTTATGGGTATTCAGTGACACAAAACAAAATTGTGGATGCCATTCATTTTTCGTAGGTTTAGCTGGTCTCGCTAAAAATATATGAGAATTTTTTTTTATCAGCAACTAATTAGCAACTGTTTATAACCGTTACAAACGACTTAAATTATTATTATTTTTAATTAACTAACAACTTTGCAACGGTTAAGAACCATTGATAATATTTTTAACCAATTACTAACGCTTAAAAAATGTTACAAATCATTATTGCAACGGTTAATAAGCGTTGGAAATTTCTGTTTGCAACGCTTATTAACCGTTGTAAAAATTTTCAACACTTTACCTATGCCATATTTGCAACGCTTAAAAAGCGTTGTGAAAATTATTAGCAACGCTTTTTTGCAGTTGCAAATAGCATGTTATGGTGTAGTATAGTCTGATTATCAAAGTGGCCAAGGTGTTTCCACGGGCGAAATATGTTTTCTGCATGAACCATATATGTAAGAACCTGCACAATCCATCAGTCAGACTTATGGCAAAGATTAAGACCATAGCTAAGACTACTAAAGAATGGTATTTCCGTTATGTTATGAGAGATATAGAGAAAATGAGCTCAGCAGCCCATGATTTGCTTACTGGTATTCCTTTCCATCAATGGGCATGCCACACATCGGTAGTTAAGATATACGACATTGCTTACACCAACCATGTTGAGTGTTGGAACAACATGATTAAGGACGACAGGTATCTTCCGGTTGCTGCTTTGGTGGAAGCAATCAGGCAGAACATTAGTGACCACTACTTCAAGTACAGAAACATGGCGAATGAGTGGGGTCGATGAAATTTACAGAGTCACGGGCTGGGAAATGGGAATATATAGTTAAGACTGACCGTTTACAAGCATACCGTGTAAATCTAGTTGTGAGGCAATGCTCGTGTGGGTATTTCCAACACATGGGAATCCCATGTGCACATGCCTGTAAGGCAATCAATGTCACCCAGCAAGGTAGTCATATGACATATGTTAATCCGTACTACCTTACTGCTAACTGGCAACGGACATACTGTGAGGTGTGGGTTGGAATTCCTAGTAAGGAGCAGTGGGACATTGATGAAACGGATGAGCGTGTTATTCCCCCGGAAGTGAGGCGCATACCGGGCAAGCCACCAACCGAGACAATACGGATAAAACCAGAGCATAAGGGACCAAAGTAGAGAAGAAGTTGCACTTTGTGCAACATGGAAGGGCACAACAGGCATACATGCAAAAATTTTGTTGATGATAAAGGAGCTGAGCACCGTCCTGTGAACCCCGAAGTTGTCGACAAACGACGCTGACTCTGAGTGGTAGTAATATGATATTTAATTTATTTTGTAATTTTGGTTATTATATCATGCTTTCTCTTAACGAACATGTTTGTTGGGCAGCTTAAATAGTGTCCTGAATAGGCTATATTCTTTCACTTGAATCATGAATGATTAATCTCGAGTTGTTGCTTCAAGGTAACAATAACATTTTGTACAATTAAGGTGGATTCTGCCTTCCTCCTACTAGAATAAAACCATTAAGGGAATTACAGAGTCCATAGGAGCACTCAGGTAGAGGTCCTATTACATAATTCAGCAAAAAATAAACTTAGAGTTTGCAGATTTAACAAAAGTAGATTTAAACAAAACACAGCTATTAACAATTGAATCTTTACCTGAGTACCATATTCATCTCCTGTTACCATATTCACCAAATACTTGCTATCTCCTAAAACAAGAACTTGGTGATGCTTGAGAAACTTTCATCAGACACCTCCTCAGAAGATCCATCAGAGCTGTTCCCAGCATCACTTGTAGTTTCTTCAGATTTAGTGCTAGGATTCCCATAGGAGAAGACACTTGGGTTACTAGTTGAGTAGGCTTCAATAGACTCTCCAGCCTGTAGATTTCCACCACCACTTCCACTTGTATCAGATCCGGAGCCATATCCACTACTCATATCACTACTCAAATCACTATCAGCCTCTACTGTTCGACCCTTTTTGTTTGCCTTTGATTCATTTGCATCTTGGTATGAGACCCTCATCCTCTTCCCATTTCTCGCCTCCTCTCTCTCTTCATAGCCTTTAATTTTCATCCTCTCTCTCTACACCACCGTGTTAATCTTTGATTCCTCCTTTTTATCCAATCCCTCTTCCCTCTTCCCAGCGCCTCTACCACTTCCACTTTTTTCGCCTGTTTTTTTGGACTTGACAACAAAGATTTCTTCCCCTTCACCATTTTTTTTTTATCTCGCTTGATACTTTCTCTCAGTTCCTACAACATTTTGGTTTATAATTGCTCTCTTGAATACCTGACTCTTCACTTCCGATTTTCTCTTCTTCCCAAAAAATCTCCATTTCTCTTTCATAGGGTATAGGGTGTAGATAGCTCATGCTGCATGGGAAATTAAAAAAGAAAATCTTAGTAGTGGACCGTTGGATGATAAAGAGATACGCATTGAGTGATGTGGCTTCAATGTCGTATGGGCCCAAATTGGATTTTCAATGCTGATGTTTGCGGCGTGCAGACGAAGGTTGGGGTAGAAAGTCAAGACAAAGTTCATGTACAGTGTCGGGAAGTGTAGTTTTAATGACATCCTTTATGTAACTCGATGAACGGTGGACATTAAGAACTTGAGATTGGACGGCTCAGATGAGCCCCTTGAAAATGTTTGCTTTTAAGATACTGTAACCCCAAAATTATTGACTCTAGCCGTTCTCAATGTCAAATTCATCACTGTCGTCTCCTTCCCCAAATTCGTTGGTTGACTTACTGAAAGACATACTAACTAAGATCAAAAGACTAAAGAAAGATGTGAATCCGTCAGGAAGGAAGGAGTTGGACATTCTCTATGGGAAGATGGATAATTTTATTACGGAAACTGATATGCTGATGAAAAGGAGGGAAGCAAAATTAGAGAGGACAATTTCATCATTGCAGGTCTCTAGCAGTAACAAGAAGCGTAAGCTGGAAGTCAGCGTCTATAGCAATTTTTTTTGTGCTAAAATGCACGTATTATGAATATACGTCCTAAATGGCGTGTATCTTGCAAAAGGTATCATAAGCTATAAGGTTTCTGTTCATTAAGCATAAGAAGGGCATAATAGAAGTATTGTAAAGGTAATTAAATGCACATTTGGGGACTGATCAACTACCCCCAAACAGCATTTTGCTTGTCCTCAAGCAAAGATGAGAGAGAAAAAACTAAGATCACAAATATGTGATTTATTATACTAGTCTAGTTTCGCGGAGTGCGATTACATTGACTATATACAACAAGGCCTTAAACAATTAGGAATTCTCTAGTGGATGAGCTTAAGCCTCATAAGAGTTTTCCATAGAAGGTACTCACAAACTTCTTCTATTTAGTACAAAGGGTCTTGTTTCCTTGATTATTCTCAGAGGTCTATACATCTCATTAGCGGGGGAATAAGGAAAAGCTCCTTGGAACTCAGAATAACAATTACACAATAATTTAATCATCTAAAGATAAACGTGCAAAACATGAGTAGTGAAATGCAAAAGTAGAGTCGTTTCTGAAACTTTTGGAGAGCGTCCTTAAGGTGGGTTCTCATAGGGGTGTGTTGCAATCACAACTCTCTGATAGATTCACTCAAGTTTCGTTTTCTGAAGTGCAGAGGGCACTTATATTCCTCACATACATGAATGACGTCCAAAAATGCTGGGGTCAATTGATCACAATATCCACTTACTATCACACCATCCTATTCCTAGTTGAGCTAGATGTATTTTATTAGGAGTTACGGGGCTAAGGTAGTGGTTTAGGAATAAAAAGGAAGGGAAAACAAACTCTGATAAGTTGAGAAATCAGGCCTTCAGGATATTTGTAACTATAGAAGAACCTCGTTCTGTTCTTTGCTTCTGACTTTGTCATTCTTTAGCCCTTTGGCTTTGTGATTCCATATGATTTTGATTTTTGGGAGTTCTAACTTTGCTTTTGTTTCTTTTGAAATTGACTCCATTCGATTTTGAACTTTTGGCAGATTTCGATTTTTGAATCTTTTATTTTCTTTTCTTTCATTTCTTTTTTTGTCGAAGCAACTAACTGTTTTGTTTTTGTACAAGGTCTTCTCTTTTCTTTTTACCGTTCATCCATTTCTCAACTCATCAGCTGGGTAAGCTTTTTATCGTGTGTAGTAAAGGGTTAGGGATTGATGGCGAAGAATAAAAAGGCTTTTAGAAGTTTTTGAAGGCTAAAAAAGGGGTAATTATAGGGAAAATATCTTTTTGGGTTTTTAACATTTATTTGGCTATATCGATCCAAAAGGGGCCTAAATTCTCTTCTAGGATATGGCGTGGTGATCAAGCAAGTGGGCGTGTGGTCTTTTTATCTGGACATCCTTTGTGTCATCACTCAATAAATATACAGATGAGGCTTTTGGCTAGATTCTTACAGGATATGGAACTTAACTGCTTTAACCTTGGTCTCAAAAACTTACTGCTATATACAATCAAATGATGATGCATGCCAATCATGAAAAGATGCAGAAACTATTATATGTATATTAGTCTAAGTCCGAAGAACGAATCCTTACGCTATTGCTATAATGAGACTTCTAGACCATATATTCATCATAGAAAAAGGAATCAAGACTTTTAGTACTAAATATAAAAAATAGGGTTAGTTAGACTTACCCCCCCCATTCTCAAAAATATTAGTGATACCCCACCATTTGTAAGGTCCAACGGTCAGATTTCTTCATCTGAAAAAAAAAAAATCATCTCGTAGCCGTTGGATCTTGCAATGGGGGGGAGGGGGGGTATCACTAATATTTTTGAAAATTGGGGGGTAACAATAATTGTAACTATTAATGGGAGGGGTGTAAGTCTAACTAACCCTAAAAAATATTTTTGGTTTTTTCAAAAATATTTTAAGAAAGAAAGAAATATACTAATACAAGAAATGCATAGTTTTTGCAAAATGTTACTATACCTCCTCCAAACAGAAATATGTTTTGTCCTCAAAGTATGAAGAGATAAGGAAACAGATTACAATAGGAACATGAACAAAAATAATAGTACAGCAGTACTTTGTTCTTTGTGATGAAAATATACCAGCCCCAAACAAGTTTGGAGCGTGGGTTGCTGGATATAGAACAAGAAATACATGGTGTATCTAAACAGTAAGCTACGTAATTATTCTACCATGAAATTTTTGGGTTTTTGTATTTATTTTTGAAAAACATATATAATGCAGAAATATGAATTTTTTTTGGCATTATGTATTGTCAAAGATGTTTAATGGATATTTCTGATTAATGTTTATTGATGTTTCTAGTAGTATATATACATGAATACAGAGATCTCCTAGATCCACATATCTAGGAGAAGATAATACTCTTACTAAATACACAAGATACTTCATAATACTAAATATAGTAACAAATATTCTAACACCCCCCCCCCCCTCTCAAGTTGGTGCGTGGATATACACATGCCCAACTTGAAAAGAGTAAGCGCGCCACGAGTTTGGATATGCCTGGACAAGGGAGCGCCCCGCGCTCTTGTCTTGACGAACCTCCATTAGAGTAAGCGCGCCCCACGCTTGGATATGCCTAGACAAGGGCGCACCCCGCGCTCTTGTCTTGACGAACCTCCAGTAAAGTAAGCGCGCCCCACGCTTGGATATGCCTGTACAAGGGAACACCCCGCGCTCTACCTTATTTCAGCATCTTGTCAAGTTTGTGCGAAGATATCGCACATACCGAACTTGACAAGAGAATCATTAAGCTCCTTGCTAGCTACTGCTTTAGTACGGACATCTGCTAGTTGGTCTTCAAACTTGACAAATGGAAAAGTAATAATTCCAGCTTCAAGTTTCTCTTTGATAAAATGTCTATCAATCTCCACATGCTTCGTCCGATCATGTTGAACAGGATTATGAGCTATCTCTATAGCTGACGTATTATCATAATACATGTTCATTTCCACTTTTGGTTTAACACCTAAGTCCGTCAACAAGTTTTTTAACCACAACAACTCACATACCCCATATGCCATACCTCTATATTCAGCTTCAGCACTTGATCTCGATACTACTGGCTATTTTTTACTCCTCCAAGTCACAAGGTTTCCACCTACAAAAGTGAAGTATCCTGAGGTAGACCTTCTATTGTCGGCTCAGCCTGCCCAATCTGCATCAGTGTAGCCTTCTACTTTTAGGTGATCATGTTTCGAGAACAATAAGCCTTTACCCGAAGCAGGTTTCAAATATCTCAATATGCGCTCTACATCATCCATATGAGGTTTACGTGGGTCATACATGAATTGACTAACGACACTAACCGCATACGCAATATCTGGCCTGGTATGTGATAAATAGATCAGTTTCCCTACAAGCTTCTGATATCTACCCTTATCGGTAGGAGTTGCATTCAAACACATAAACAACTTGTGGTTCTGCTCAATGGGAGTATCAACTGGCTTACATCCGAGCATTCCAGTCTCAGATAATAAATCAAGAATATATTTCCGCTGGGATAAGAAAATACCATTTTTTGATCGGGCTACCTCAATCCCAAGGAAATATTTAAGGTCTCCGAGCTGTTTCATTTAAAACTCAGAAGCCAGATACTGTTGTAAACTAGAAATCTCCTCATGATTATCACCAGTCACCACCATATCATCAACATAGATAATCAAAGTAGTAATTTTACCTTTTCTGTGTTTTAAAAACAAAGTGTGATCCGAGTTGCTTTGTTTGTAGCCGAACTTCTTCATAGATTTGGTGAACCTGCCGAACCAAGCTCTTGGAGACTATTTTAACCAATACAATGCCTTCTTTAGTTTACAGACCATTGTTATATCTGAGTATTCTAGTATACTTGGGGGAGGATCCATATATACTTCTTCAGTAAGATCTCCATGCGGGAAAGCATTTTTTACATCAAACTAAAGAAGAGGCCAATCTTTGTTAGCTGCTAATGACAAAAGTACTCTCACAGTATTGAGTTTAGCAACCGGTGCAAAAGTTTCTTGATAATCTACACCATTAGATTGTGTATACCCTTTCACAACCAGCCGAGTTTTGTATCTCTCAATAGCCCCATCTGCTTTGATCTTGATTGTAAATACCTATCTGCACCCTACTGTCTTCTTTCCCTTTGGTAAGATTACAAGTTCCCAAGTGGCATTCTTTTTCAGTGTTGCCATTTCTTCTGCCATAGCTTTGGTCCATCTAGAATCTGCTAAAGCTTCCTGCATTTTACTAGGAATAGAGACAGATGATAACTGGAGTACATAAGATGCATATGACTTGGACAACTTATGGGATATTTCACTTTAGCTTTAGGATCAGGTCCATATTTAATTGGTGGTTGGCCACGGTTAGATCGAGGTGGAAGATGATATTGAACTCGTTCAGAATTAAGACTAGGTAAGTTAACATCATGAATATTAGAATCAATAATAAGACTAGGTAGGTTAACATTAAGACTAGGTAGGTTAACATCATGAATATTAGAATCAACAATAATAGAGTTAGGCAATACCTCTAATGGGTCTTCTGGAGAAGATTGCTCTGGAGAAGATTGGATTAGTGGATCTGTTGTAGGAGGTAATGTACTATCATGGATTTGATCTTCACATTCTTCATTTGAGCACTCAGTGGAGGTTGCATCGACTTCTTCTATTGAGTTTTTATCACTAGGTGATTGTGGTCCCGATAAATCAAAAACCATTATATCATCATGATTCCGCATTTCATTTCTATTCTCCCCCTGAAGTGAAGAATCAGTGATCTTTGTATAAAAAAAGTCGTGTTCATGGAAAATGACATCCATTGAGACAAAAAAAATTTTAGACGATGGATGATAACACTTATAACCCTTCTAAGTTGAGCCATACCCAACAAAGACACACTTCAATGCACGTGGATCAAGTTTGGTGTGTTGTTGTGTATGTAAGTGAATATACACCAACACACCCGAAGATATAAGGTGCTAAATGAACAATGGGCGGAAGCGTACAGTGATCAGAAAGCACATCTAAGGGTCTACAAAATTAGACAACACTAGAAGGTGTACGATTCATTAAGTAAATAGCAGAGTTCAAAGCCTTGCCCCATAAGTGAGATGCAATATGACCACCAATTAATAAAGACCGAGTAATCTCTAAAAGATGTCTGTTTTTTCGTTTTGCAACCCCATTTTGCTGAGGGGAATAAGGGCAAGAGGTTTGATGTAGAATACCAGCTGAATGCAGAAAGCCAGTCAATTCCTTTTTGAAATACACACCATTAGCATTAGTAATGACCGATTTGCGACAACTAGAGGAGAAATCGTTAAATTTATATCGATCGCAAGTCATATGATCAGAAACACCCGTGTCAATTATCCAATCACTATTTCTAGTAAAAGCAATAAGAGCAGAGTTAGATATACCTGACTGGGCAACAAATCTGGCATCAGTGACTAAGTGACTCTTCGAACTTGAACTCTCTGCCTTAGAGTTAGAAGACATGGGAGATGCCTTACCCTTTGGATGCCAATCTGGATAACCATGTAGCTTAAAGCAGGTGTCAACTACATGGTTATCACCATTACAATAGGTACACTTACGAACTCATTTCTTTAAATCAGGACGAGCAAATGATTTTCGAGCCGCCATAGCAGTCCCTTCATTAGATGTCCCACCAAGCATGACATCCTGACGATTCGCCTCAGCACAAACCATGGCATAAACCGACTGTATGTCTGGAAGTGGCTTAATAGCAAGAACACGACCACGAACCCCATCCAAATGAGAATCAAGATCGGCCAAGAAAACATATACACGCTGAGAATTAATCTTTGTGGTATATTTCTTAATGTCATTGGCATATTTCATAGTGCAGTCTTCAATAACGTCAAATTCCTGCCATATTTTTATTTTTTTCAGTTTTCCAAAATAAAGAATAACAGAACCTCTATTTTGGTGGACAGAAATTCCCTCACAATATAGCTGATAACCCTTCGATGCATCTTGGCTAATAGAGTAAGTTTATTTTGCAGTATCCCAGATTTCCTTGGTCATAGATAAGCGAAGGAAAATTGACCTGATGTCCTTGGTCATTGCATCAAGAAGCCAAGACTTGACCAGACAGTTCTTGTCCTCCCAAGCTTTATATTCCTCAGAATTTATGTTTGTTGGAGTAGCCTTAGTACCAGAAATAAAGCCCCAACGTTTTCTGCCCCTGATCATGTTTTGCGCATTTAATGACCACTCGATGTAATTAGTACCATCAAGTCATTCTGGAGTAATTAGTGAGGACATCTCTTTCATATAAAGATTAGACATGACCATAGAATCGTTATTGGAATGCACAACAACGGAATCATTATTGGTAGTTAAGTCTGTTATTATGATATAGAACACAAATAATGAACTAGATCAAAAAAGACAAGAACAATAAGTAAGAGAGGGTAATAAAAAGTATGATATGACCAGAAAAAGAAACCAAACACCAAAAAAAAAAAAAGGCTCCAATTCCTATAGTAATGTGGTAGTGGAAAGGAAATCGGAGTTGGCTCTTGATACCATGTCAAAGATGTTTAATGGATATTTCTGATTAATGTTTATTGATGTTTCTAGTAGTATATATACATGAATATAGAGATCTCCTAGATCCACATATCTAGGAGAAGATAATACTCTTACTAAATACACAAGATACTTCCTAATACTAAATATAGTAACAAATATTCTAACATGTATTTGTATTACCTTCTACTCATATACCAAATTCAGCATAAGAAAATTCTAAACATGCTTTTATACTACTAAGATAATAAAGCTAACAGTTATTACAAATAAAAAGTGCAAATAGTTAACATAAAACTATTTATACGGACACTAAGGATGTGCCTAGTCATAATCCGTACGTGACTCGTCATTATGTTGAGAAGATCCTTCTCCTGGTTGCCGACGGTTTCTGTGTTATGTATCTCTACCAGTCACAACATTATGTATCCTATGCAATGTCCATGTGACATTGTTTTGAAAGAATCTCTGCTCCTGTTGGAAGGCTTGTTGATCAGCTAGAATGGTTTCTTGAGTTTGCTTGAGCTCGAGAACTTTCTCGTGGAGAAGTCTCTGGCCCTCATGGAGGAAATGAATTCCATCCATCGGTTGAGAGAACTGGCGAGTAGTGCCTGGAGCAAAGTAGTCTTTAGGTTTTGGACTAGCGTGAACTTGCTCGGCTTCTCTACCTGCAGGAGGACGCCAGTATAACTGGACACAGTGGGCATAGATGGGACCAGCTGCAGCGTACTCGACTTCCACTGTGTCGTCAGGAAGCTCAAAACCCCATTGTTGTATGATGAGAGTGTCCCTCCATCGGAATTGAAAGTAAAAAATATTTTGTGTGTTCCAACTGCAAGCATCCCATGATTGCCTTTCGGTGAGCAGATAAATCAAACTCCCTTTCGAGACCAGCAACAATACTACCATAGAACTCTTCCGCCAAAATATTTTGTGGTTTTGAGGGGACAGTAGCATTCACAGCCAGAGAATTGAGGTCAAAATCGGGTAGGCAGAGACTCAATGCACTACTAACAACATCAAGAATCTCATCCAAAGGAAATGGACCACAACTCTTAAGAATGTGGTTCTGAAGCTCAGAAGTCTGAAAATGGGGTGCCACAAAAGCAAATGTAGAGACATCAGTGGCATAATAATTACCTAAACCACCCAGACGTAATGGGAGTATTGATAAACGCCACTGTAAATCACCAAAGTCTGGACCATCAAAAACCACAATACCCTAGAGAACACCGTGGAGATGCAAATCAAAAGTTTGAGCTGCCTATCTGAAAATGGATGGCGGACAATTATGAATCGCGAAGACCAACTTAGAGAGCCTAACACAAGCTTGTAAGAGCGCTAACTCACACTGTGGATCTTCCAATACAGCCAAACGGTCCATCAAAGTCATATCCTTGTAAATACGCTTGTGAGCAAGGCCCATGACAAAAGATGCAACAGTGCTAACTGCACCTCCAAGCAACTTGACCCCCTGCTGAGGATGGGACAAATCTGAAGGAAAGAGACCAAGAGTAGAGCGACGTGGATTCAGTAATGGTCAAAATATATATGTTTTAGCCACATTAAGAACCAACCCGTAAGAAGGCCCTTCTTTCTGAATTATACCCAAAGCTGTCGCCACCTGTTCTGTCCCCCCGATTAGAGTCCCATCATCTAGGTACCAAGCATGTAGCATTAACTGAAAATTGGACTAGATCCGTAAAATCAGAGGATGCAACACCAGTGCAAATAGAAGGGGACCCAAAGGGTCACCTTGCTGGACCCCCCAGTAGCAGACCATATGTATACATCCCCAACGTATAGTCTCGCAGGTTGACAATATAAGTACTCGACCCAAGGGGCAATAGATGGGCATCAGATACGAACCTCTCTCAACAAGGTGGTCCGATCAACCATGTGAAAGAGAGGTATTGTTATCATTAGCATACACCATATGGTTGACAAAGTGCAAAATCACCTTCGCTCCACCAGAAATACCCACCCCATACTGGAAATCCTATAAGTACCTAACCACATCTCTAGAAACTCCTTTCATTACAATCTTAGAGACCAGACGACGCCAAACCATGCCTGCAGCTATAGGATGAATATTATTATCCTACTTACGAAGTGGAGTAAGCAGAGCACTCACTATGAATTCCACTAATGGCTGTAGACATCGTCCCTGTAACCAAAGATTCACCACAGGGGTCAATACATCTAGCAAATCAGAGGATATAGTTACTGCAACACCACTCATGGCATCCAACAAGTGCTGAGCTCGGAGACCATCATGGCCACAAGAAGTACCTTTCAGAAACGACCTAATGCATGACAATAGGGTGTCTCTCTCTACCAATAAAGGGGGCTCAGCAAAAGGAATAGTTGGTCTCACAAGTGGTTATCGCATTGGGTGCTTCTCCTCTAATGCTTAAATAGTCTTCGCCGAGTTAGGGGCAACCCCTGATGATGACAACACTTTAACCGCCACAATAAAATGCCCATCAACAACTTTCTGTAAGCACTGATGCACATTCTGAGTGGAAACAGATCTCTAGGGTGGCTGGATTGAAGGAGGCTATACTATAGACTCTAAGAGGAAAAACAGTCCACCAGGCTCGTTCCATATCGTCAAAGCATGGAGAATCTATTTCTGCCGAAGGTTTTTCCTATTACCAGACTGACGTTCCTGACGATTCTGTGGTTGAAAAGCCTGTAAAGTGCAACACGGAAGAAGGAGAAGACAAACCCATGACATGACTGAACTAGGATCAGCTGTAATATCCTAGAGAGCAGACTTAAGTGCACCAGAAAATGGCAAACGACAAGCATGTGGTATACTTTTCACAGTATGAAAGGGTATATGGAATGCCCTATTAAGTAACGTCTCATCAAGAGAGGGAACAACACCTAGAGGCCTTAGAATAGCACTGGCGTCTCCTTGTGATAAGAGTACATGTTGCATAGTCATAGGGATGGGTGGTGGTTCTGGTATACTGACAATAAGGCATCCCAACTCCCCATTATCAGTCATTTCTGGTGGTTTTGTGATGCCTCCTGAATGACGACATGGTATGGTTAATGTATGCATGCTAAGATAGTGGCCACATATCCATTGGTTCACCGTTCTCAAAAAGTTAAAGAGGGATAAATATAAACTTATGTCCTCCTTAATTTTATCTCGCAGTCTATCTGTATCTCCCTCCCCACTCATGTGCTACTTCTTAATGTGAGTTTCGATATACGAAACCGCAAAACTGCCACCACCATTGGCCCCATATTTGCACTTGTCAAACTCATGAAAGGGGCAATGCACATGCTTCTTCTGAGAGAGCATGATGACTACACCCTATGCTTTAAACAAACCCAAAAATAGATGAAACCAAATCTAAACCACAACAAACAGGAGCACTACCAAATCCAAACCATCATGATTTTTTTTTTTTTTTTTTTTTTTTTTTAGAGAAGGCGTCGAGTGGGGGAAGGTGTTGGGGTGTTGAAGTGTTGGTTGTGAGGTCTGTTTTAGTGTGGAAGGTGTCGGGGTCTATTTTTGGGGGTTTATTTTTGGGCGAACGAAAGAGATGGTAGAGGCAGATATATGGCGGTGGTGGTGGGAGATGATGATCGGGGGTTTCGGGGGAGACAGTGGTTGGGGTCTATTTTATGGGGGGAGAAGGTGTTGAGTGGTTTTTGGGGGAGAAAGCGTCAAGTGGTTTTTGGGGGGGGGGGGGGGAAGGTGTTGGGGTTTTGTAGTGGAGGTTCTGAGGTATGTTTTGAAGTGTCAAGGTTTTGAAGTGGTGGTTGAGAAGGTGGTGGCAGGTGATGGTGGCTAGGGGTAGGGGCGTTGATGGTTGGCAAAGGTGCTAGTGGTGTGTGCAGCACGAGAAGTGCGGCGTTGATGGTTGAGGAAGGTGATGGTTGGGGAAGGTGCAGCGCTGATTTTTTTTTAGTTGGTTTTCTCAAACAAAGATATCTTTAACCATATAAAGGTTTTGACAAGAAGAGAAAATTATAAGTGATTCCGGTATCATTTTGTTTACTCCAGGGCGTATAATTTTCATTTTTACATCGTCTAGTTTTGAAAACTATGGAGAGATGTTTTAAGATACTTGTACTCAAAAGCTATGATTCTAAATGCTAATTTTTGAAAACAAACCATAACTATTGATGTATCAAGAATCTTGCATTAATAGAATGGAGAAAACAACCGTTCATGAAATGGTGATAAAATGGTTTTTCTTTTTGGCTTTTGGGTTTTTGTTCCAAAATTACTTAAAACAATAACAGAAAAAGAATGAAAACTACTAAGAATCATCACTATGATGAAAAGTGATCCTCCCAATAAAATGAAAAAAATGTTTGAAATTAAGTGATTCTAATTGCGAACCATCCCATGGTTTGGCCTCCCTAGATCTTCCACCTCTTGTTTTGCAAGTAGTCAAATCTAGTGAAGAGGACTAGCTCTATTTCTAGATAATTTAGTCTCTCATCTCCTACTCTCTAGTTAGCTTTAGTTAAAGCCATTCCAACTAGATTGTTAGACGAAACTCGAAACAACTAGAAATAGCCTACAAAGGGAAAAAAAAAATTAAATTAAAAGGGGTCCAATTGCCAACCATCCTATGGTTTGGCATGCCTATATAAGACGAAGCATGATAAACAACCATGAAAGGCAACCTAAGACACCTCCACTCAATCACCATCTCACCTCTTCTTTGTTTCACATCTCTTCTTTATGGAGGAAATACTACTCAAGCATCAATAGTGAAGATTGAAGGAAAGAACTTATGTAAGACAAAAATCAAGGAAAGAAAATTATTTTGAAAGAAATCAAACGACGAGTAAAAAATGTTTTACAAAGAATATATGAGATATACGTGAACTTAAGGCTCCGACACTTACAACCACACACTCCAAGTGGACTAGTTTGGTTACCTTATTGACGTATTCCCTTTAAAGCAAAAGATGGAATGGCATGAAGAAAGAATACATCGTGGAAAAGAGGATTTAATCCTCGTAGATGGGATGATTATGAAAGAGTTGTATATTCTTACCTTGGATCAGATTTGCATATGCCATATGTTGTTGCATTTTAGTATTAAATCACTTCAAATCACATATTTGTTACTAAGTTCAAATCACTAACAGTTACATATTATGTACAACCTCTTTGATTATTGGCATGTTGTCCAAAAAAAGGGTAAATAGTGAAAGCAAGATTGGTTCTTGGACAAATGAAACATGTTTTCGAACTAGAAGACTTATTAGTGTGTTTGTGTCTACCTTGATTCTTTGATACTTGTGTTGACCATGTAGTTTTAATGGCGAAAGATTAGATCTTGGACTAATGAAACATGTTTGAGAACTAGAAGACTTGGTGTGTTTGTATCTAGCTTGTTTCCTTATGTTAAGCAAATAATTTTAATGGTGAAAGCAATTTGCTTGGACTAATAAAAATAATTTTAGAACTAAAATACTTGGTTTGTTTGTGTTTTAGCATGCTTCTTTGATACCTGTGTTGAGCACATATGTTTTGTTATTCATATATTATATTATGTTAAAATTAAAATAATCTTAGCTCTCTTACCTTGGTAGCTATTTTATATGGACTGTAGGTGCTCAACACCACTGAGTACCTAGAGTACCTAGTAACAACTATAACATTTATGAATGGGTGAATTTGTTGTAATTAGAGTTGGAGCTTATGAAATTAGATGTGAAAGATATGAAAAAGTCTTTCGAACTGGTGCTAGCTGAACTGAAGGAAAATACTACAACACTAACTAGGCTATTTTCTGAATGGAAGAAACCCATAGTGAAAGAGATGGACGAAGGCATTGAGATAATCGATACCGAGACCGACAAAAGAGATGTCTTTAAGACACCTCCCCTTATGAGAAGATGCAATCTCTTCCCTTCACCGGACACTCCGTTTGTAAAGAGGAAGATAATAAAAGAGATAATTATGTGATAGTGAAGTATGTATTTTTACCTTAATAGCACCTTATGATTATAATTTATTCGCTTTCTAGATTGAATCGGACAACGAGGTTGAACATTATCCATGTAGGGGATTTTCTGAGTATCCCACAATCTTCTGCTGATGTCTTCACACTGTGTTCTAGTTCAAAGCGTATCTACTGAAACCAATAAGAGTGTTTGATAATATGGACTGAACCACGAAGTGGCTGCCTACGTATCCTCTTTCAGGAATCAAGTCTGCCGAAGTTCCTTATGGGGCTGAATAGCATACTGAGTGGGGAAAAAGAGATGACCAGAAGTCGGCCTCCAGAGAGCTGCCTCTATCTTTTGGTCATTAGGGATCCATCCTCATTCCCCTACTGCTGCTTCCTATATATAATGACTTATGGAAGGCCCTAGAATAAGCTTTCCTTGGCTACCAAGAAACTATCCTCTTGCTAGGGTTTCATCTTTTTTTGTTAAGATAGGATCAACATCAGAATAGAAGTTATCACATAGAAGGAGACAAAGTTGGACTAGGTTTCCATAATAAACCTTTAGACCTAGAAGTCTGCTATAAATGGAACACCTATTCTAAACATGTCCAAGAGTCCTTCTAATATTGAAATACAGCTGTACAAGGTTGTCATCCAAATCTGGACCAATTTCGGAATTGACCTGCCTAGTTCCTGAACTACTTTGCGGAACTGACTAGTCAAACCAGAGGAACTGTCCTGAACTCGTAGGAATTGACCAAAACTGATCGAATCAATTCTAGAGTCATTATCTTATGCTCCATTCTCTTTCTAATAATGATCCTTCGGTGTAATATCACTCTACTACGTGTCTTTAGGACAATAACGGAATATTTCCCCTATAGATGCCCCCTTTCCTATTAAGAGTTAGCTGACACCACTGAGGTGTGACTCTTGGTAGGAGATCTCCTGTGAATTCTGTGTTTCACATAAGAACTTTACTTTGATGGGCTTAGATCCATATTTATTATATCTTGATCTCCAACAATAACTAGTATGAATTCTGAGTGAATAAGTGTTACTAACACTTCTAGTGCTCATATGAGGTGAACTACAATCCACTCGTGGACTGAGCTTTAACTCTTTGAGCGAGAAGTTCTCTGAAGTTGCCCATTAACTTAGTGTTTATGCTCAGACTAAACTGTTTAAACAACTTATTGATACACTTCTGACTTCATATTTCAATATGATATACTGGATTGAGCACTTAAGCTCATTTTGCTTTGCTTTTCAGTTCATGTCTATATATACATAGATTGAAACCAAAAAACTTTACCAACTTCAAACCCTTGAGTCCAAATGCCTTTGATCCATAGCTTATTCGGAATAACTAGGAGTTAGTAAAGTGTAAAAGAAACAATGTGTTCTACCTTAGTCGTGTAGAAGCCTATACTAGATCAGTTCATGAGACCGGTAGATCATCAAAAGAGATTAACTATAAGCAAAAGTAATCTATCTTAGTAATGTAGGTGCGTCTCATGAACTGATTTGACCACCAATTATACTAACTATAGAGTTGAGTGTCATCACAAAACAAGTGTCTTAAACCAAAGGAATTTGTACACATAACACTTTTTAGAATATTAGTACATCGAAGAAGATAAGAGACCAATAGTCAGTGGTTTTATAATTTTGAACTTTGTAGTTCACTTAAGTTCTGCACTTATTTATGCATGCATTTAAACAATTCCATTGTTATACGACATAACATGGACTAATATGCATATTCTATCTCTGATGCCCCCAAAGTTTATTTGGAAAAATATAGGTAACCCTAAAAGGCTGAACTGGTAAAATAGAGGCATAACCAGAATCTGACTTAGACATCATGGGAGCCATCATGTTTAACCATAGTAGAGATCACTATGGTAGGAGAGAAACAACATCAGATGGGATCTCCATACGATGGTATCTCGGTGCCTTGAGCACGACACTGTGTTCAATAACGATAGGTCCTGTTTATTTAAAAAATGAATAGGTTATCGCTAAAACAACAGTGGGGGAGTCTTGCTCAGCACAATCATGCCGACTGAAGTCCATGCCACAATCAACATAATCTTCCTAGCAACCCCGGTGGTGATGTCATGGGAACACAAGGAACTGGCATACAGCTCAGGTCCCCAAGAACATTATCTCTAGTTCCAAGTCAAAATGGCATACATACAATTTACTGAATAGATAATGTGGTCATTTTCCCTAAAGGCTTAACCCATCGAGGATGACACACTATTGACTAAGTCAAGAGTGGCAGAGTCTTCTTCAGCACAGTTATGCTGACACAGGTCCAGGCTAGAATTGCATGCTAGGTTTTGGATCCAACCCGAAACTTCCTAGTAACTCCTTGGGTGATGTCTGGAGTACTAATTGAAGTCCCATTACTTCGTTCGCCCAGAAACACTATATCTAGTTCCAAGTTGACATGGCATATAATTCACTTAAACATATGATGATGGTTGCTTCCCTAAAGGCTCAACCCATCGAGGATTCTGAGTTCTAGGTCGAACTGGCATATAGTTCACCGAACAAACACTGATGATTGCCCTTCCAAGAAGTGCAATCCATCAAGAATTTGAGCATCCAGATCTAGGTCGAACTGGCGTACAGTTCATCGATCAAATGCTAGTGAGCATCTAGATCCAGGTCAAACTGGCGGATAGTTCACCGATCAAATGCTAGTAAGCATGTTAGATCCAGGTCGAACAGGCATGCAATTCATCGATCGAATGCTAATGAGCATGTTAGATCTAGGTAGAACTAGCATGCAGTTCACCTATCCTATGCTAGTGAGCATGTTAAATCCAGGTCGAACTGGCATGGAGTTCACCGATCCAATGCTAGTGAGCATGTTAGATCCAGGTCGAACTGGCATGCAATTCACCGATCCAATGCTAGTGAGCATGTTAGATCTAGGTCGAACTGGCATGCACTTCACCGATCCAATGCTAGTGAGCATGTTAGATCCAGGTTCAACTGGCATGCAATTCACCAATCCAATGCTAGTGAGCATGTTAGATCTAGGTTGAACTGGTATGCAGTTCACCGATCCAATGCTAGTGAGCATGTTAGATCTAGGTTGAACTGGCATTTAGTTCACCGATCCAATGCTAGTGAGCATGTTAGATCCAGGTCAAACTGGTATGCAATTCACCGATCCAATGCTAGTGAGCATGTTAGATCCAGGTTGAACTGGCATGCAGTTCACCGATCCAATGCTAGTGAGCATGCTAGATCCAGGTTGAACTGGCATGCAGTTCAACGATCTAATGCTAGTGAGCATGTTAGATCCAGGTCGAACTGGCATGCAGTTCACCGATCCAATACTAGTGACCATGTTAGATCCAGGTTGAACTGGCATGCAGTTCACCGATCCAATGCTAGTGAGCATGTTAGATCCAGGTCAAACTAGTATGCGGTTCACCGATCCAATGCTAGTGAGCAAGTTAGATCCAGGTTGAACTGGCATGTAGTTCATCGATGCAATGCTAGTGAGCATGTTAGATCCAGGTCAAACTGGTATGCAGTTCACCGATCCAATGCTAGTGAGCATGTTAGATCCAGGTCGAACTGGCATGCAGTTCACCGATCTAATGCTAGTGAGCATGTTAGATCTAGGTCGAACTAGCATGCAGTTCACCGATCCAATGCTAGTGAGCATGTTAGATCCAGGTCAAACTGGTATGCAGTTTACCGATCCTATGCTAGTGATTACCCTTCCTAGAGGCGCACTCCATTGAGGATCGTATCCGGAACTTAATATAAACATTGGAGTCAAATTTTCATTTGACCAACCATTTTCAATTAATTCCTAATGTCACGCATTGCATGCTTTTAGAGTTAGAATCTTCACTAGTCGGTCGAAGAAAAACTTATGCAAAGTTGTAAGAGACGACGTTAAGAATCCTATAAAAAACAAAGCTGTAAGTAACAATGATAAAATACACACTTACCATTTTTTCTTAGGCCGAGCGGAGGTGAAGTTGTCTATTATGGCTAGGCGGATAGTATAGAAACTACTCCCATTCCATAAGAAGTCCAGAAGCCAAAACCAACAATTCCATCATAATTCTCGACTCTTAAGAACATAGATTAGAGTTGGTTTGCAGCCTTAGTGCAATAGGTAGGGCAACTATTCACCTTTTTGAGCATTATAACCAGCTATATACTAGAAACAAACAGCTTGCAGCTTCGATCTCGGTAGAGAAAGAGGTGCCCATATCCGTGAGATGTGTCAAAACTGGCTAGACTCCTAGTTTTCTTCACACCCATCTAAACATCTGGATTTCTGTACCAGTTGCAAAAGAACAAGACATTTTCCCATATACCAATGGAAAGGTTCTGAGTCTATCTTCTAAAACATTCAACAGCTTGCATACCCGACCTGATATATCACAAGGAGAACTTTTTGTAGGGCCATGAACCTTCAAAAAGGTAACTGACTCAAGTTTCTAAGGTGAGGAACAACTCATAAGACGGACCTTAAGGGAGGATGTTATACATGTTCCTCCATAAAACTACCAATTTGTGAGTTCCATCCAAAGATATAAGTTACTGAACCAAATGCATAAGAACCAAGTGTATTGCCTCTTATCACCGGAGAGACAATGTAATCTAGTTTCCAACACAAGAAATGGTGTGCAAAACCGACTTGTAGAGAGGAAGATATGCCTGTTTCTCTGTCTCGTGCCGAAACTGTCAAGATTAAGACTTCAGTCTGCAGTGCCCAAAAGAATTTGATCTCCTGTGTAGACTAGTAGAGAAGTGGACACTGCACCATATACTATGTGGGAGCTAGCAGAATCTTCTTCTAATCCCAAAAAACTGCTTGCAAAACTGACTTTTGCAGAAAAAGTTATTGCACTTTTGCTAGCGCTTGTCGAAACTAAGTGCATGAATGAACCATTTCAATCAAGAAATTCCAAAGTTCACCATGAGTTCTTAACTGAATAGAGTGGTTGTACCACCCCGTGAGTGATATAATGCTCTTGGTGTCATATTAAAGCATGACAAAGTTGACAAACCTGCATGATCATCTTTAGAAACCCTTTTCTGGCGGTTTCTCACTGTCGAATTCCATAAGATGTTGACGAATCACCATACTGAATCAAATACCATGTAGGCATGGCGGGACCAGCCCAGCAAACTAGGTAGAGTTATTGTAGCATAGTGCTTTAAGTTGTCGTCACAATTGAAGCTAATATAAACATACTATTAATGCGTGGATGGACAGCGAGTGCCCCTCTCCGCACCAATTAATGATGTCCATAAACCAAGTTGTAGGTTGTGCTGGGAGTGATTGGACTACCATGCCCACTGTGGCAATACCACTAAACCAAATTTCACACAAGAAGCTTTACTTTGTGTAAACACAGCAACGCCATGTATTGTGCAAGCTCAGAGTTCAATTTGTCTTGGACGTCACCATTCCTTTTCCAAATTGAATACGAACTTATTAATCTCCATCATTATATGCGTAACAGACATCTATTTATTATGTGCACTGATTTTCATGGGTCATGACATCCTAGGAACGAGAAGAACTTGTCCCTTGCTAGAATCGAAAGTGGTCGAACAACCACCCCTGGTGTAGCATAGAGCTAGAAACTCAATACATCTCTGAAACTGGTATATACACTTCCCGATCAGAATAGACGACTTCAACCACGAGCTCAATCTCATGAAAGCTATCATGTTTTGATATAACAGAAGTAATCTACCAAAAATCTAGCCCAAATCGGACTCATATTTACTTTTGAAACTGTAAAAAGGAAAGAAAATCTAAAAATGATAAATTTGAAAGGGAAAACAGTGGATTTTGACTACAAAAACGGCATCCACAAAGTTATTTGTGGTGACAGTGTGCGCGCCGCCGAGATCATTCCGAATTGGGTCACACGCATGATTCTGACAACCGTAGCCAAAGTTATGGCCAAAATACCAAAACTCATCTCAACTTACCCCAATTAGGACTAGAGTTACTCTGGCAACCACCCCCCTGTGTGGTAGTACCACTCAATCAGCTCTTATACATGAAAATCTTGGCAGGCTTCTTTAACACATGCCACCTTCATCACCAGGTTGTACAAACCATGAGGTTAGGAAAGGCTCACTTCCATTTCCATTCCATTCTCAAGCATTACCACAAGCAGGAACTGTGCACAAACAAAGACACTGAACCAGGCTTCCTAAAGTAGATCAACTCGATACTTTTACTCTGAAGAATTGATACCAATCGTAAGGTGAAGCTTGACTTTAAACCAATCAAGTGTGAAACCCCTCGATGGCTGATGAGTCACTTTTACTAGATTGATATATCATATAGGTGTGGCTGGACTGCACAAGTCCCCCACCGAACATTGATGTGAAGACGTCTATAAGATTGGAAGTGGTCGAACGACCACCGCCATGTGATTTCAAAGATTCATGATCATCTTTGATACGAATTCACGATGTAACAGAGAAATTTTCAAATCGTAGATCATAGATTATTAAACCTAAGCAAATCTAAAGTAGCACCATAAATAACCAAAAGGTGAAACTTCATCCAGCAAGATTTGGAATTTCCGATCACAACCGTTTTTTACGTTGGGATCAGTTAAATCAAGCATACAGATTTCTGACTTCTCACATCAAGAATTTAAATCTCATGCTCAACTATACCAACTAATAGCAAGAAGATGGGGCTGGACAATCAATGTCCACCACTAAACTACAGCCTAAAGAAAGTGAATAAAGTTTACCTCCAGTACGTGTTTTCTCTGTAAAGTGAAACACCGACAGGTACATAGCAAGCAAAAGCCTTACTGCAGACAAAGAGCGTGACCATGGCTGCTTAAAAACTTGCTGCCACACTTAGTGTAAACACAACTGTGAACAAAACCTCTTCATCAAGATTGCTTCAGCGTGGCTTAGCATCCACAATGCGGAACCCAAAATAGAAATAGTGAAAGCAAAAAATAGAGGCTACGATGCAAATATCAAATCTTAACAAATCTGTTTTCTTAAGCATTCGATGCACACCACTACTTATTACTTGAATAACAATATTTTCAGCGAAAACATTCACCAAAAATTGTCGATTAATGCTTCAAACAAGAAAATCACAAATATCTTCTCGTCCCCATAGACGGCGCCATAAGATGTAGGGGATTTTTTGAGTATCCCACAATCTTCTGCTGATGTCTTCACACCGTGTTCTAGTTCAAAGCGTATCTACTGAAACCAATATGAGTGTTTGATAATATGGACTGAACCACGAAGTGGATGCCTACGTATCCTCTTTCAGGAATCAAGTCTACCGTAATTCTTTATGGGGATGAATAACATACTGAGTGGGGAAGAAGAGATGACTAGAAGTCGACCTCTAGAGAGCCGCCTCTATCTCTTGGCCATTAGGGATCCGTCCTCATTCCCCTACTGCTGCTTTCTATATACATTGACTTATGGAAGGCCCTAGAATAAGGTTTCCTTGGCTACCAAGAAACCATCCAATTGATAGGGTTTCCTCTTTTTTTGTCAAGATAGGATCAACATCAGAATATAAGTTATCACATAGAAGGAGACATAGTTGGACTAGGTTTCCATAATAAGCCTTTATACCTAGAAGTCTGCTATAAATGGAAATCCTATTCTAAACACGTCCAAGAGTCCTTCTAATACTAAAATACAACTATACAAGGTCGTCATCCAGTTCTGGACCAATTCCAAAACTGATCTACCAAGTTCCCGAACTACTTTGCGAAACTGACTAGTCAAACCAGAGGAACTGTCCTGAGCTCGTAGGAATTGACCATAACTGACCGAATTAGTTATAGAGTCATTATCTTATGCTCCATTCTCTTTCTAATAATGATCCTTCGGTGTAATATCACTCTACCACGTGTCTTTAGGACAATGATGGAATATTACCCCTACAATCCATTTAAAGATGTGAAGGCAGAGTAGGTACAAGCTCACGTAATGCTAACACTGGAGGAATCAATTGTATTTCGCTCAATATACTCTCCTTCTGGAAAAGTCGGGTAAACGGTCTTGGCTTTTGTACATTCTTTATTTTAGTAGAACTTCATCCAACCCATACTGAATTACTTTTCTTTGGTGTTGGGACTTAATCATGGACTTCAATAAATGGTCGGAGAACAGATCCACATTTAAGTGCTTACTTGGGAACGATAGAGTATCTAGCTTTGTATGTTACGATATCAATTGTTGTGATGTTATGAAATTAGAAGCTTCTAATGCTTTTGGGATTACTAAATAATTTACCTTGATACTGGTTATATTTGGTGTAGTTAGTTTTTGCTTGGTGCGCGTACCTGAACGCGGAACAAAACAGCATGCCTAGGAACAACAATAGGTACTATTAGTACCCAATGCTAATGGGTGCGAGTAAGGTATGAAGCGCAAATGGTTTTGTTCTATAATAAAAGGCTAACATAATTTTATTGATATGATGTACCTTTTCAGTATCCAATGTTGTTTTTTGTAGGATAAAAGCAATAATGAGCGGCAGCTAACTTCCACGGCTTGTGCAATTCACTTGGACAATGATATTAGCAAATATCGAAGGGTAAGATAATTCTACAATGACTCATGGTTTTATAAGGTAGTTCCCAACTTTGGTAGAAAGTGTAATTGTTTAACTACTTTTGATTATGGTTGTGTAGTGGTTTGTGCCCATCGTCGAGGGAAATCATTAGTGACTATATGTCTTTGATCCTAGTGCTCACAAAGTTGTGATATTAGACTCTTTTGCAAGTAGCGCATCCTACATTTATGGAGGGATGGAGTCGATAAAGTCTATGGGTTGTTTTGTTTTGTCTACTTTTGTGATCATTTGAGAATATACAGTCCACACTTCATGTTTTCAAACTATAATTGACTTTTGTGTTTTCTTAGGTTACCAAAATGCCCTTCACTTTGCTTGTTATTCGAGATGAATATGCCAAAAAGTGTGATGTGAAAGACTGGGTTATTGAGAAATGCAAAGATGTGCCACTACAATACAATGGGTATAAAACTTATCTTATGGCCATAACTTATAGTTTCAAATTTTAGTTTAGTGCAATCTTAGAAAGTAGAGTAATTAGGGATCTTTATCTCTATAGCTTCGACTATGGGGTGTTCATAATGAAATTCATGGAGCTTTAGGACGGGAAAAAGTTGGTACAATGGTTTGAACAGGTAACTATCTCACACAATCTAGTATCTTTCTCATCGTCCAATTAATTATCTATAGTTTGGTTACCTTACATCTTCATTTTGAGTAAGCACGTGGATTTTTATATGAACTTGCAGGAGGATATGCTCTATTTTCGGCAGCACATTGTCGTCTCAATGGTAATGTCGAAACTAAACAAACTGCGCCCATAGATGATATGGAGAACGTATGCTTCAAGAAGTTTGCACGTCTTTTTTGTTGGCTCAATTGTTTGGAGATGTTGAAACTTGTAAATCTTGTAATTACGTTGAAAGGTTGAAGATTTTTGTGAATCTTATAATTAGCCTTTACACAACATCTCTATCGTAGTGTTGTTATTTTGTAAACTTTTTATGAGATATGTAATGTAACTTGACTTGTGTTGCTTTGTTTTGTTTGTTTATGCTATTATTTCTACACTTAGATTTTAAATTTTCATATTCATGACTTGTGAACGATTTTGAACTCTGATCTATTCATGGTTTGTTGGTTGGGATGTTCAATGAGTTTTTGACATTGTGAAATTAGCAATGCCAAAGGCCTAGAAGCATACTTGGTTGGGATGTAAAATGAGTTTGACATTGTCATTTTGCAATGTCACTTGCCTAAACAGACAAGTGTTTCTGTCACTCACCAGGGCAGGAACGACCTGGTGACATCGTCCACATGCTGCTTGGACGACTCCATGACATCGTTAGGAGCAAATTCATCTGGAAGTTTAAATATCTCACGATTTGAACACATCGTTAGAAGCACATTCGTCTGGAACTTTAATCTCTCACGACCTGGTGACATCATTAACATGCCGCTTGGACGACTTCATGAAATCGTATACATGCAGCTTGGACGACTCCATGACATTGTTAGGACCAATTTCATATGGAATTTTAAATTATTCATACAATCTACACACATTGTTAAGAGCAAATTCTTCTAGAAGTTTAAATCTCTTCCATTCTGTGCACATCGTTTGCAGCTGATATGTCTGGAATTTGGATCTCGAACGATCTGACCACATCAAACTGAAAAGAAGTAGCTCGACTCCACTACGTCGAATGGAAGCCGATATCTTGACATGACCATGTCGGTTGGAACCGAAATTTTGTTTTCCCCAACAACAAGTGGTTGCGTGTTGGATGAATTTGCCATTGTCAATTCGCAATGTCACATAGTCTCATATTGCAAATTATACAACATAAAGTGTGATATTCAAAACTGCTTTCAACCATCATATCATCATTCCAAAAATAAAATGAAGTCAAATTCAAAGACACCATTTAAAAATAGAAACGAAAAAAGGCAAGTATTTTATTTCATAAAACAGCTCATAAGTTAATACAACTAGTCCATTCTTCAAACAAGCAGCTTATGCAAATACAACAACAAAACAAGGGCTAACATAACTAAAACAAGACCAACTTGAGCCCTAAATCTAACAAAATCCACATACTTCATTCCAACCTCATGAAAAACCCAAGCATCGACAGTCAAATCCATAGCATCCTCAGTTGTAAGCACCCAATTAATTTGATCAACATTTGTTAGCTTTTCGGTGGTGTTGCTTCTATTATGCTTTCCATTAGTATGGTTCTTCGGTTAGTAATTTGTACACTAACTCCCCCTTAAAAACAATCATCGCGTTTTCTTGTAATTTTGGGAAGGCATAAATGGAACGTGCCTTCCACTCCATGAATTTGCACACATATAGTCCGCAGTCAACCCTAAATATTAAACAAAAGAAGTATTAAATCTCGTGTCACAGTTCCAATGTTAGACAAACATTATCACAAAAGAACTAAGCTAGAAGTACTTACGAATTTGGTCGTTGTTAAGCGCACTTTCCAATTTCCACAACCCTAGCCTTTACAAGAGGCTTCTTGTTCTTCTTTTGCGCATTGTGTTCATTTAAAATTATATAGACACATTCCATATGTGTTTCCATTTAAAATTGGTATAAGATATTACAAATACTCTAACAAATACAAATTAAAATCGACTAAAAAACAGTTTCACATGAAAGTGCACAAACTCAAGCTTAGTAACACACTATTTTCCTAGCATTCCTATAGGGAACGGATGTGAGGGGATTTCTTGTGTCCATTGAATCAAAGTGTGTCCATACGTTATCCATCATGTTATAATGTAGGAGCGTCCAATGGTATCCCCCATTTTGTTTGACTGTTTTGCCACTATTTATAGGAAATTATAGATTCTAACATCTTCATGAAGTTGATGCAATGGATCAATCAATAAAACCTTCTCAAGGTGTATTGCACAAATCACAGCAGTCTATAAAAAAATATTAATAATAAGTATGATAAGATAAGTAATCAATATACCAATAGTATGCAACACTGTGTATTATATAACCCTAAGTTTCGAACATACGAAAGTCATAGTGTCAAAGTAATGGCTAAGTGCTCTTTTCTGAAACTTACGACCACTATAAATTATCTTCTCTATCTCTTGAGGATACCAATTTAATACCTGTATAGTGCATCCTAGAAGTAAGTTAATTTTCATTGATGATGTATGAGAAAAAATGTGTGCATAGATTACCTGGCCATTAACAAATCTTCTAGTTGTTTACCGTGTACTTGAATTATGTCTCCATCCCAAGCAATGGTGCTGCAATGAAACACATATATTACGTACACCAGTTAATACAATAACATATACATCTCGGTGATGGCAAATTCAATTGTCATTGCAAATATATACAACTACGTTTTCTTTACAGTCAAATAAACTTGGCATCATAAATGGTTTTTTGATTGACTTAGATTTTACATACTTTACATGTGCAGACTTGAAAAACCTCCTAACCACTAGCTGGTTTTGAGAATCAAGACATCAAAACGTTGCTGAAGATTCTACTGAAAGTAGTTTTTCACCAAGCTTTGCTATAGTCGGACAGTTGTCAACACTTATTACCGTAACCACTTTCTGTTTTCCCTCTCTCTCATTCTTCTTGTTCACTTTTTGTGTAGGTTTTCTCATCCTTCTCTTTTGATTTGTAACCATTGATCGCGACTCTGGTTGTAGCTCCTCTTGGTTGGCTTCATTTGTTAGCATCACATCCAATGGAACAGACGGTGTCAATGGCATTTCTTCCTTTTCATTATCTCTAAAAGGTGACATCTCATTTTTGGTCTCCACTCTAGACTCATTCTTGGACTCCTCTTTAGCATCCTCATCGTTCTCCTTCTTACCCTCCTCCTCCTCCTTCTTGGTAATTATAAATTGAGAGCTTCTATACCAACAACTTTCAATTTCTTCTTCCCTTTCTTTTAATTTGGCCTTCAAGGCTTCATTCTTTGCCCATAGGCTTTGATTTTCTTCTTCCAACTTAATACACTTTCCCTTTCAGTCCTCTTCTATTGGAATCTCATCACTTGTCAATGTAACAAGGTCCACTTCCTTAAATTTGATTTCAGTGTTCACCTAAAAACACCGTTAATAACTTCACACAGTAAGAATGCAATGTAAAGTTCATTTGACATTGAAAATACTTGTCTTGACAAAAATTAGATTGGAAACACACTAGCGTCAAATGCATTTGACATTGGAAACTATCAATGTCAAGTTCATTTGACGTTGGAAAGAAGTTGAACTTCACAAGTGATAAAAACTCAATATGAAATGAACTTGACATTGCAATAGAGTTCCAGACAATGAAAAATACTTCCATAATTGGAATGAAATTATGACAACATCGAAATTTCGAAGAAGATATCATATAGGGGGAAGGGAATAACTTGAAATTCTAATACATTTACTTACCTTGTCCATGCTCAAATTTGACAAGGCCTGGGTACGAAGCATTTTTCCGAGTGTTATAATATTCCATCTTGTGAACGAAGCATTATGGAATGGGGGTAGTTTCTCTACTATCCGCTTGAGCCATAATAGACACCTTCAATTCCACTCAGCCTAAGAAAAACTGGGGGTAACTGTGTTGTTATCATTGTTGCTTACAACTTTGTTTTTGACAGGATTCTTAACGTCGTCGCTTACAACTTTGCATAAATTTTCCTTCGACCGACCAGTGAAGATTCTAACTCTAAAAGCATGCAACGTGTGACATCAGGAATTAATTGAACACTGTTGGTCACATGAAAAATTGACTCTAGTGTTTATATTAAGTTCCGGATCAGATCCTCGATGGAGTGCGCCTCCAGGAAAGGTAATCACTAGCATTTGAACCTGCATGCCAGTTCGACCTAGATCTAACATGCTCATTAGCATTTGATCGGTGAACTGTATGCCAATTCGACCTAGATCTGGATGCTCAAATTCTTGATGGATTGCACTTCTAGGAGGGGCAATCATCAGCATTTGTTCGGTGAACTGTATGCCAGTTCGACCTGGAATTTAGAATCCTTGATAGGTTAAACCTTTAAGGAAAATGACCATCATTATCTGTTCAGTGAATTATATGCCAGTTCAGCTTGGAACTAGAGATAGTGTTTCTGGGCGAATGAAGTAATGATACTTCAATTAGTACTCCATACATCACCCAAAGAGTTGCTAGGAAGTTTTGGGTTGGATCTAGAACCTAGCACGCAGTTGTGGCCTGGACCTATGTTGGCATAACTGTACTGAAGAAGACTCCGCCACTCTTGACTTAGTCAACAATGTCATCCTCGATGGGTTAAGCCTTTAGGGAAAATGACCACACTATATGTTTAGTAAATTGTATGCCAGTTTGACTTGGAACCAGAGATAGTGTTCCTAGGAAACTAAACTGTATGCCACTTCCTTGCATTCCCACGACATCACCACAGGGGTTGCTAGGAAGATTTTGGTTGGATCCAGATCCTAGCACACAATCAAATCGGTCGGACTTCTGTCGACGTGGTTGTGCTGAGGAAGGCTTCACCATTGCTATTTTAGCGGTAACCTACTTATTTTTTTTAAATAAGCAGGACTTATCGTAACTAAACATAGTGTTGTGCTCAAGGCACCGAGATACCATCGTATAGAGATCCCATCTGATGTTGTTTCTCTCTTACGATCGTGATCTCCACTATGGTTAAACATGATGGCTCTTATTATATCCTGATTAGATTCTGGTTATGCCTCAGTTTTACTAGTTCAGCCTTTTAGGGTTACCTATATTGTTCCAAATAAACTTTGGGGGCATCAAAGGTAGAATATGCATATTAGTCCATGTTATGTCGTATAACGACGGAATTGTTTAAATGCATGCATAAATAAGCGTAGAAGTTAAGTGAGCTACAAAGTTCAAAATTATAAAACCACTGACTATTAGTTTCTTATCTTCTTTGATGTACTAATATTCTAAAAAGTGTTGTAGGGTGTACAAATTCCTTTAGTTTAAGACACTGGTTTTGTGATGACACTCAACTCTATGGGTAATATAATTGGTGGTCAAATCAGTTCATGAGACGCACCTACATTACTAAGATAGATTACTTTTGCATATGGTTAGTCTCTTTTGATGATCTACCGGACTCATGAACTAATCCGATAGAGGCTTCTACACGACTAAGGTAGAACACATTGTTTCTTTTACACTTCACTAACTCCTAGTTATTCCAAATAAGCTATGGATCAGAGACATTTGGACTCAAAGGTTTGAAGTTGGAAATTTTTTTGGCTTCACTTCATGTATATAGACAAGAACTAGAAAGCAAAATAAAGTGAGCTTAAGTGCTCAATCCGGTATATCCAATTGAAATGTGGAGTAGCGAGTGTATCCTAGAATAAGTTGTTTAATAGTTTAGTCTAAGCATAGACGCTAAGTTATGGGCAACTTCAGAGAACTTCTAGCTCAAAGAGTTAGAGCTCAGTCCACGAGTGGATTGGAGTTCACCTCTTATGAGCACAAGAGGTGTTAGTAACACTTATTCACTCAGCATTCAGAGTAGTTATTGTTGGAGATCAAGATATACTAAACATGGATCTAAGCCAATCAAAGTAAAGTTTTGAGGTGAAACCCATAATTCACATGAGATCTCCTACCAAGAGTCACACCTCAGTGGTGTCAACTGACTATTGACAGGAGAGGGGGTATCTATGGGGATAATATTCCGTCAGTGTCCTAAAGACACATGGTAGAGTGAGATTACTTTGAAGGATCATTATCAGAAGGGTAATGGATGATAAGATAATGGCTCTAGAACTGATTTGGTAAGTTCTAGTTAATTCCTACAAGTTTAGGACAGTTCCTTTAGTTTGACTAGTCAGTTCCACGAAGTAGTTTGGGAACTGGGCAGGTCAGTTCCAAAATTGGTCCATAACTGGATGACGACCTTGTACAGCTGTATTTTAGTATTAGAATGACTCTTGGATATGTTTAGAATAGGTGTTCCATTTATAGTAGACTTCTAGGTCTAAAGGTTTATTATGGAAACCTAGTCCAATTATGTCTCCTTCTATGTGATAACTTCTATTCTGATGATGATCCTATCTAAACAAGAAAAGAGGAAACCCTAGCAAGATAATAGTTTTTTAGTAGTCAAGGAAACCGTATTCTAGGGCCTTCCATATGTTACTATATATAGGAGGTAGCAGTATGGGATTATGGGATGGATCCCTAATGGCCAAGATATATAGGAAGCTCTTTGGAGGCCAACTTCTGGTCATCATACTATGTACCCAGAGTCTTAGACGGATCCTTAATGGCCAAGATATAGAGGCGGCTCTCTAGAGGCCGACTTCTGATCATCTCTTCTTCCCCACTCAGTATGCTATTCAGCCGCAAAAAGAACTACGATAGACTTGATTCCTGAAAGAGGATAAGTAGGTAACCACTTTGTGGTTCAGTCCATATTATCAAATACTCCTATTGGTTTCGGTAGATATGCCTTGAACTAGAACACGGTGTGAAGACATCAACAGAGGATTGTGGGAACTCAAAAAATCCCCTACAGTGATCAAGCAAGTAGACGTGTGGTTTTTCTATCCGGACATCCTTTGTTTCATCACTCAATAATCATTCATATGAGGCTTTTGTCTAGATTCTCACAGGATATGGAACTTAATTGTTCTAACCTTAGTTTTGGAAACTCACTGCTATATACAAACAAATGCTGATGCATGCCATTCATGAAAAGATGTAGAAACAAGTATGCGTATATTAGTCTAAGTACAAAGAACAAATCCTTACTCTATTACAATAATGAGACTTCTAAACTTTTTATTCATCATAGAAAAGGGAAACAAGACTTTTTAATACTAAACAGAAAAATATTTTTGGTATTTTTTGAAATTTTTTTTTGAAAGGAAGAAATATACTATTATATTTACTGTATAGAAAATGCCTAGTTTTTGCAAAATATTACTATACCACCCCCAAATAGAACTATGTTTTGTCCTCAAAGTATGAAGAAATAAGGAAAGAGATTACCATAGAAACATGAGCAAAAATGGCGATACACCTGTATTCTGTTCTTCATGATGAAAAATACACCACCCCCAAATAAATTTGGGGCGTGGGTTATTTGATATAGAACGAGAAATACATGGATTATTATACTAGGGATAACTATTCTACTATGAAATGTTTTTGGGTTATTGTATTTTTGAAAACATCTATGAAATGCATAAAAGCAAAATGGAAAAATTTGGCATGATGTATCTGTTTTACCTTCTACTCATATACCAAATTCCACAAGAAAACAAATAAAACAAACATATATAATATTAATCATATAATTAAACTTATACTAAACGTCATAATAAAGAAAAATAAAATAACAATAAAACATAATAAACTATCTATACGGACACTAGGGAGCTGCCTAGTCAGAATCCGTGCGTGACGCGTCTCGACGTCGAGAAGATCCTTCTCCTTGATGATGTCAGGACCTAGCGTGTCTATCACTACGTGGGAGCACATCTCTAATGCTTTACAGTGTTCTAGTGACACTGTGCTGAAAACGTCACTGCTCCTGCTGGAAGGATCGCTGCTCCTCTCTGAGGGTATGCTGTTCTGCTCTGATGTTTCCCAGTGTTTGCCTGAGTTGGTGGAGGTACGAATGCAGAATCCTCTGGCCTCCATGGAGGAAGTGAATTCCATCCATGGGCTGAGTGAACTGTCGAGTGGCATTTTCAGCGAAGTAATCCACTTTCTAAGTAGGGCGTGCAGGCTCGGCGGCTCTGGCGGCAGTGGAAGCCAAAATTTCTGGATGCAGTGGGCATAGATAAGACCTGTGGTAGTGTCCTTTACCTCTACTAGGGCGTCTGTGGCGAACCCAATCTAGATAGATAGAGCTTCAACTACATGAGTTGGGGGATTTACTGCGGAAGACATGGAATGTCCTAACCCGGGCGAATAGCTCAGTGATATAGGTGACCCTTAGTATGCAAAGCTTATCTCAAACCGCCACTAGATTGTGTTGTTTTAGGGGTTGGTCTGTGTAAAAGCCATTGCCCATTTTGTTTTTGGAAAAGTCACATAACTATTGATGTATCAAGAATTATCTATTATAAACGCGGTGAAAACAAACAATTTTATTAAAGAAAGAAAGAAACATTTGTTTTTGGCTTTTTGGTTTTTATGTTCCTAAATTTCTATGATAGAAAAATATAAACTATAAAACTATTAAGAAAAATCACTATGACAAAAGTGATCCTCCTAATAGAAGGTGCTTGAAATTAAGTGATTATAATTGAGAACCTGCGTCGGGTTTAGCTTGCCCTAGATTGTGCACTTCATTGATTTGCAAGAAAGCGAATCTAGTGAAGAGGACTAGCTCTACTGCTAGATAATCTAGTCTCTCCTCTCCTAATCTCTAGTTAGCCATATTTGGTAGCTATTCTAACTAGAGAGAAAGACGAAGCTTGAAACAATTAGAAATCACCCATAGAAGGAAAAAAGTTTTTGAAATCAAGGGCTCTAGCTGCTAACCATCTCACGGTATGGCATGCCTATGGAAGATGAGACATGCTAAACAACCATGAGAGACAATCGTAAGACACCTTCATTCAATCCCCATCGCCCTCTACTTTGTTTCACATCTTTTCTTTATAGAGCAAAGACTCCTCAGCGTCAAAGGTAAAGATTGAAAGAAAAATGCTTATGTAAAAACAAAAAACGTAGAAACAGAAAACAAGGAAATGAAAATAAAGCAGGAATTGTAAATGACATGAATATAAAAGCTATTCTAAAAGGAAGTGTAAAATAAAGAAAAGAAAATTGTATACTTGTTCCATAGGGATACACTACTCAAATGACGAGTAAATGTGCTAACGTAGAATGCGCAAAATATACTGTGGACTTAAAGCTTCGACACTTAGAACCACACCCTCTAAGTGTGGAGGTCCGGTTATCTTATTGATGTATTCCCTTAAAGCAAAAGATGAAATGGAATGGGAAAGGAATATATCGGAAAAGAGGATTTAATCCTCGTAGATGGGACGATTAAGAAAGAATTTTTAGCGCTCCAGCTTCGTTCACGTCACTTGTTGCTTCAAAGGCTGTGTTCGTCGGTTTAGGGTTTGTAATAGCTTGTGTTGGGAACAAACCTTTCTGGGTTTTATCTTGGGCTAACAAGTTCAGAGATTGTGGCATGGATGCTAGGATTTGGGTTTGTTGTTGGATGACAGGTAGCATTATTTCAGTGGGCTTATCTGTTTGGACACTAGTTGATAGTGTAACTGGAACTATGTCTATTTGATTGTTGATAGGTGGGTTTTGATAGTTCTGGTTGAAATGGGATGGAACCAATGCTCGATCTATTTTGAATGTTATAGGCCCCTTGTCCTTGTCCTTGTCCTTGTGATAAGTGCTCAAAAGTAATGATTTATATCCCCAATTATGTGTATGTTTGTCTCCATTTTATATTTAATATTCTAATATGATACAATTTGAGTTTTTGCAAATCAAATAACCTAAATGTGAAATATGTAGGAAAAAGAAGTCAAACAAGTAAAAAAGGAGTCATTGGGAATTACAGCTAAAGGCCTAGGGTAAAAACGTCATATTTGTCTCTATAAGTGCCAAACTTAATGGGACTCTAAAAGAGGATAATAATTGAGTTAGAAGAGTCTTAAATCTGATCTCAAAGCCTTAATTTCGACTTCATAGGAAGAGGAGATTAACATGGAAAAAAATTCAGAGTTTCACAAGAATTAGGAAATTGAAAGCTGTCAGAAGCTGCAGCTTAGGAAATAGTTTGCATTGAAAAGTGGGACACGTCCAACTTTTGTCCAACCAAATCCAACTTTTTTAGAATTTTTTCTAGAAATATTCCAGAGAGTTTGACACCAAATAAACATAGGATTAGAATCTCTATCCAAACGACTATGTAAGCCAACATATATGGCACAAAGACCTCAGTTTACATCATATAGGAAATTTAGTGTTTGCATCTTAGATCTATAATTTAGAGAGAAGAAAGTTTAGACCTATTTCACCATAACCATCTATAAAGATTATTCCTTTTCATATTGTGTTCATAGCATAGTATGAGGAGCTAATCTCCCTTCTCTTGGGAAGGGGAATGAAGCCTTTTTCTTATATTTTAGTTTAGTTCTTCTTCTGTCATATTCTAGTATAAATCCCCTATTGAGTTTCTTCATATTCGTCCATTGATCTAACACTCTTTGTAGAGGTTAGGAGGTCTTAGGATAATTCATGATTGTGTAGAGTCAAATACCACAAACCCTAGATTCTTTTATTCTAGTTTTTATTGTTCTAGTGTGATGATTTGATTCTTTATGGAACCTCAATTAGTTGTATGGTTAATGCTACATGTGGATTTTCCATGACACCTAGTTGTATATTGAATGACACTTAAAGCACAATTTAGTTAGATAGAAGATATCATTGGAGATTGAAGAAGTATTTGATGAAAAGATAGAAAGCACGTTGGAAGCCACATATTATCATCATGGTTATGAGCATAAGGTTTGTAGGTATGGTGAGTTTCTATTAGTGATTTATATTAAGCATGATAGGTATATCTATTAGACTAACTTTATGATTTTGGTGGATTCATCTCTCCCAAGATATTCTCTCTTGATTCATATTCATATATTTAATTTAGTTTAGTTTATGAATAGTTTACATCTTAAATCAAATCAAACATATATTCATTATTATTTAGCCACATCTTTTACTTGCATCCATTAGAGTAATTTAGATTAGGACATTCTATTATCATCAACTAATTATTTAGAGAAGGATTGATACCTTGCTAGCCACTATACTAATCAATATATAATAGGTTAAGTAAAATTTGCAAAAGAAACGTAACATAAACAACGACACAAATAAATATGTGTTACGAATTTTTCCAATGGCGCCGCTTGATAAGAGTAAAATGATTAGTTTACCTACGAAATGAGTGATGAATTCAAAACGTAAGTAAACTAACAACTAAATTATGCTTATTTATCAAAGATATTTTCTACTCTCAATCCTATGAGATATAGTGGAGTAGAGTGATTCGTTCCACTCTTAGTCCTTCCGTATGCTTGTTTTCTAGTCTCAATACTCTACTTAAAGTCAATGAGAGCTTTACGAAAAGGGGACTAGACTACGATGCAACTACCCACGAAATGCACTAGTCGGTTATCAGAATACTAAGGGAATGCTACGTTGATTCGATGTTAAGGAGTTAGAGGGGGATTGATTCCACCTTAACTCAACTTAATCCACTAGCGACGAGTCGTCATTATCCGAATTGAACTGCTAAGCAGAACAATCGGTTCTTCCTAATCCCTAATTACACATGGCATTTCTACCAATTAATAATTAGCATGTGAGCGATTAAACCCATTCTCATGGTGAACTAAACGCGTTTCTAGAGTGGAAAGGAAATTACTTAACAATCTCCGATAATTGGAATCAAGCTTTCATCAAGGTTTCTCAACCCCTCTAATGGAGGTTTAGCCTTGAATCATCCATAATCATTTCCATTTAAATTTAAACTAAACATAATATAAAGCATTGAAATTTACTTAATGAAACAATAATGGAATCTAATTAATAACTAAGAATTGAATGATAACAAGAATTGAAATTAGATCTAATAAATTGTAAATGACAAAACGAAATTGAATAATAATAACTATTTATTTGTCTAATGAAATGAAGAACAAAGATTCAAAGGTTTTATCTAAACAAGGATTTGAAACTAATTAAATAAAACAATTAAATCTAGATCTAGAAGCTATTCTAATGGCTACTTTCTATTCTAAGCTATCTCCTAACCTAACTGCCATTAACACTGAGTTAAGCTTTTGTTCTTATACATTCAGATCCAAAAATCGTGCATGGGCTTGGAGCCATGTTTTGGGCGGAGAATCGGGCCCAAAACCCAGTCTTTTCAAATTCAAAAGGCCTCTTCAGCTGCAGTTGGCTTCCACAGACTTTTCGTCCACTTCTGCTCCTCTGATTGGGTCAAGGCTTGGACCATTGCAAAGCTCTTTCCGCAAGACCGGTCGTTTTGACATAAGGTAGGCCTCAATCCGAGGTCCTGAGTCCAAAGATATGGCATTCGGAAGTTCTCACGACTTTTGCTCCTTATCTCGCTAAAGTGGTACATTTTCGCACATAATGGACTTTGAAGCTGAAATGCATAAAACAGCGTAATCAGTGTTAACTCTTACTTATTATTCACATAATTGGTCTAACAAGTATGATTATTAAGGGGTTAAAACTACAGTTTTGGGCTCTTATCAAACCACCCCAAACAAAGACATTTTGCTTGTCCTCAAGCAAAGATGAGAAATTAGAATAAGTGACCAAAAATGGAGTTCTAACTACTCTCGTTTACTGAGTCGCATTGCATTGACCATATGCAACAAGGCCTTAAACCACTAGGAATTCTCTAGTGGACGAAGTTATAACCTCGTGAGAGTTTTCGATGAAGGTACTCACAAACTTCATCTATACTACAACGACTAAGAAAATAAAACTATTGTTTCCTTATTCATGCTCCAAATTATCTATACATCTCACTAGCTATGAACAAGAATAACCAAGTCAGAAACCTAAGCTAATATATGCATAATAATCTATCATCTACAATAAACATATACCAATGATGAGTAGTACTATAAAATGTTTAGCGAGGGTTTGTTTCGAGAACTTCGGAATAAGCGCCCTTAAGTAGGTTCTCACAATAATAGTCAAGAAACAACACTCTGATTTTTCCACTCAAGTTTAGCTACTCCGGTGTATAGTGGGCACACTTTACCTTACAATCTCAATGACACACGAGGTCGAGTCGATCAAACACATCTGCCACTTACTATCACACTAACCTATTCCTAATTGAGCTAGAGGTCTTTATTAGGTGTTACGGGGATTAGGAGATGGTTTAAGAAGGAAGGAAATGGATATTCTAAAGGACAAGTCTGAGATAATAGAGTCTTCATATTATGTAACTAGAGAAAACCTTGTTATTTACTTTTGCTTCTACACTTTGTTTCCATCCTTAGCCATATTTTTTTTCTTTTTCTTTGGCTTTTGACTCCCTTTTATTCTATTTTTGGAGTTTTTATTTTATTTCTATTTTTTTTTTATTTTTTTTTTCTTTTCCTTGGATGGAAACTTCTTTTCTTTTTTTTCTGAAGCAACTAACTAATTTTTGTTTACACAGGTTTTTCTCTTCTTCTTCCTTCATCATTCTATTCTCAGACTTATTCTAAATTAGGTAGGTTGATTTATTATTTTTTTTATTTTGTTTTGTTTTTGTAACAGGGTAAAGGAATTGTGGTTTATGGAAGGGCTAATGAAAGGCTCAAAGGGGCGACTAGCGGAAAATAATTCATAGGTTTGAATTTCTGGCTATATCGATCCAAAGAGGGCCTAAATTCTCGCTTTAGGATATGGTTTAGTGATCAAGAAGTGGAAGTGTGATTTCTCTATCCGGATTTTACTTCTCCCTTGTGTCATTTCTCAATTGTTTCACTCATATAAGGCTTTAGGCTATATTCTCACAGGATTTGTAGAATAAGTACTCTAGCCTAGATTTGAAACTTTCTTGCCAAACAATCATAGATACTCATGTAATATATTTATAGATAGATGCAAAGATTATTACCTACATATTAACCTAAGTTTCTAACAATTATTCTGATGCAAAAGCTATGTGAGACTTCTAGATTGTTAAGAGCATGGAGAAAGAAACAATACCAATATTCCTAAATGTATAGCATAACTTAGTTATTTATATTTATAAATTTTTGAAATTTTTACTAGAAAACAAATGCATATTATACATATTTATATCCTAGCAGATGTCTTAATTCCACGTGTTTCTATGCCCCCCCCAAACAAGAAGCATGCTTTGTCCTCAAAGCATTTAACTAAAGAGGGTAGAAAAATACCATGGAAATGCGTGAAATTCTGGAGCATCTGCAAAACAAAGTTAGAACGTACTAATATAGGAAATAAAAACTGACGCAACTCTATAAGAGTTCCACCCATTATGGGGTTAACAGAATTAAATTGCTTAGGACTTAAGCAGACACTAACAGAAACTAAAACTTACCTCCACTCCCGATGTTATTCGTCATTTTCGTCATCCTCTACTTCTATAAAGAAGTGAGGCTCCTTCGCGTCCTGCCATGCTATGATAATTTGCCAGGCTTCACGCCATTTATCATCTATGTTTGCTAACCTATTAAGTGCCACTTGGTCTGATGGGGTGTAGGGTGCAACCTGGTGAGGTTGTATCCGCCACCCTGCCAAGTCATTGCGGAAAGATCGAATAATACTATTGGTGGGTCGCGACCGTGTCTACCCTAATCCAATCCGTGAAGCGTGTACAAAAACAGGAAAGAAACATAGCATAATCATTGAAACTAGAACAGGCATAAGAAGGTACTTATGCCTCATGGTATGGGCTCGTGCTAAACTAGACATCAAAGTTCCGGGAAGGTCATAGAACCGGCGTCCATTGGCTAAAAGCAAGGAAAAGCGCTGCAAGTGGCGTCATTCATCAAGAAAACGCCATTCCCTAAAATGTTTAGCATAATCCAAAACATAACAGTTCCTATGTTCATGGACAGGGGCTACCAAGCGGCAACGCGTTATAGTCCCCTTGGTCCTCAATACGGAAAATGCACGTCCCATAAGCCTCGTGCAAAGACTCATAAGTTTAGACATGCATATTATCGACCCAATAGCACCATGGGTCTTGTATCTCAGCCGGGCATAGCAAGTCCAAGAACAAATGCTAGCAAGAACACGGTAATTTCATTGGTTTGGTCCATCCATCGGTCTCTCAAAGAAAATGCAGTTATTATAAAAATAAGATGCAAGTCTTTGGAGAATAAAGTTCAGCCCGGTCTTACCATAAGAGGTTCCCGACCAACGTATGTGATCACCTCATGAAAACCAAGCACCGTAAGTAGTGCTTTGGAACAAATCTTCGAAAAGACTGTTCGGTATCAATGTTGGAGATGTCATCTCAAAATTATGCTTTGGAATAGCTGCGAAAGATCCGGATACTACGCGAAAAACTGGAAAATTTCTGGTCCACGCAAAGTCAAAGGCGCGAAACTAGCGCTAACTAGGCGCCGAAGTCGCTCTTTTGTAATTGGAATTCCAAAGAATAACTTAGGTGGTCGCTTTTGACTTGGCGCTGGCGCTCTTAGTATTTTGGAATTCCAGTGTTTTAGTCGCGTGGAGGCTTGGGGGCCTTCGAAAGAAAAATTTTCGTCGAAGTGTAGGGCGCGGCGCGCCTACTCGAAAGCTTGGCGCCGCCCGAAGTTGCAGATTTTCAAAATGGAGTCGAAACGCGGGAATCGCGGGTGTGAAGGGTGAGTGATGGAGTTTAGGTGTAGTGTGAGTTGTGAGGATAGTTTGTATCAAGTTTATATAGGTTTAAAGTTGCTAAAAAGGATCGGAAAGTTGCCAAAACTAATTACGGCAGTTTCCGGAAATCCTAAAATTTCCAAACTCGAAAACGGAAACAACTCATATCCTGGATTCTAATTCAAACCCAGTATCTTTTAGGTTGATTTTATGATAGAATGTACCTATATAATCTAGATTTCATCCTACAATGATACTTAATCATATTTCTGCCTAAACAACCATATTTTCACCTTGACTCCGCAATTATTTCTAATACGAGGGTTATACAAAAATAATGCTTGAATTGATAAAACCACCCCCAAACAAGTTGGGAAGGTGGGGTCAATTTGAAACAACTATGCATAACGAAAATAAACCCTTATATTAAAATTTCATTCGGAGTACCACTACAAAATTCAAATTACGGAAATAAAAGTTATATTACAATAAAAACAACAAAAGTAAATAAAACAACAAAAGTAAATAACACAACAAAAATAAATAAAACAACAACCATTATCAATCCTCGGACTCTCTAAACTTATTCGCCAAGCGGTGGCGGAGGGGCACACTCTAGTGGTGGCTCCCGGGCTCGAAGGTCCAGCAGCAGTCGTCTTTCTTCGACGACGCTCATGCCTCGTAGCTGTGTCCTCAGAAGCAGAGTCTGTATGAGGTGGGAAGCGTGCAAGCATATCCACTCTAAACCGGGCTGGCTTCCATCTCACCCCCGCTCCTCCCATCTCATCCATCTCTCTGGGTGCGGATCTCGAAGTTGTGATGAATAGTCGCCTGTCGAGTCCGGAGGTCTGTGCAGATAGTGTTTAGTGAACGCATGCCCCTATGAAGCATAGCCATGCGTTCTGCGTCAGACCAACACCTCTGGAAGGCATCTGCATCAAAGCAGGTCACGTCCTCCTCATCCTCGGAGGCATCCTCATCCTCCTCCTCTTCATTCTCAGCTCCTCCATCCTCTTCTTCTTCTTCTCTATCCTCAGCCCTCCTCCAAACTTGTTGGACACACTCCTATAGATACGCTGGCGTGTTACGGTGCGGGGTAATGTAAATCCTTTTCGGACATTAACGGAGTTGCTTTCATCTTCAGCATGATCTTGGTGATTAACACAGGAAGAGGTGCCAAAGACCTTCCGACCCCCCTAATCATGCTCAGCAAAAACTCCAGGATACAGAAATCGTACTTCTGCTCCTGGAGTATCCATAGGACGTGGAGGCAGGTCAGACCGATGTCGCTGACCTTGTCCTTCCCTAGGACATTCCACTAATCCATCGGTTTGAAAGGCAAATTTGGTTGGTCCCGAAGTTTATGGTATTTCTTTTTAATTTTTATTTTTGTTAGGGTTTTGAGCTTTGTTAATGGCGGAATGGAGTGGAAAAACGATGAACCATTGTTTGAGAATGTAAAGGAATGCTACTTGTTGGTCGTGGGCGCGGGTTGGGCCCAAGTCCAAAATCGAAATTTTTGATTTTTTCGCGAATTTCAAATCAAAATTCCCGCTTCGTTACCGGTCCGATTTATGCGAATGAGATATGGAAATGATCAGGAGAGAATTTCCTATCCAATGATCCATAAAACACTCTATTCCGACTTCAGATGACATACGAGATAGAGGAAAACGCCTCGAAGTGCGTGCATGACGTAAGCTATGTGAACGAATGAACTCTAAATTAATAGATTATGTCAATCCAAATCATAATACAATAAAACGGCCTAAGCAACTCTAATGGGACATAAACATTTTAGTACGGAAATACGAACACCCCACCCCCAAACAAATTTTTACAACGAAGCTTAGAAAATTTGTTTTTAGCGATGGTCTTTTAGAGTCGATTTCGAGACTTCCTAGATTACTATGTTTATTTTTATTTTTTATTTTTATTTATTTTTAGAAAGAAAAACAATAAGCAATAAAGACATAATTCACACCATAGAGAAACATGACTCAAAAAATCGGAGAAAAATATGCAAGAGTGAAAAGCGTGAACTATGTGAACCGTGGACTTAGGATCCGTACTTACAGCCACACACTCCATAGGGAGGGCCCGGTTACCTTAATGGTGCACTCACCAATATATTAAAGTGAAAGAAAGTGCACCAAACACAGAAATTGAGTCATTTATAGTCAGATACTCGAGACTTTATCTAAAACATATGTATGAACATGCAATTGATCATATATCAACAACCGAAATAGTTGTGGATCATTCCATAAATAAATATCACATAAAACATATCCAAACACAATGAAACACCAATTTTCCCTATGACTCAACCTAGTGAAATGAAAGCGAAGTCGGATTACCCTATTGTGTAACCTATCATGCACCTTATTTTTCATTTTTGAATGAGTGGGTGTTCTAGTAAATAAGTGTGGAAAAGTGAATGGTTGTGGAGAATATGGTAGATATGGATAAGTTCTAGAAAGACAGCTTGTACACAATGAGGATGTGGTTTTAGCACTGAACTCATTCATTGTGTGTGTAGGGACTGTCTCAATTCTGAAAATGAAGGTGTCAAATAGTTTGTCCTTCTGAATTATCTGTTTGCTAGGAGGATTTAAAAAATTATGAAGCACAGGAGAAACAAAAGGATCGAAAGTGCAAAACTCGAGATTCCTTTGAAAGGGTGGAAGGAGGGGAATCGAGGTGGATGTTGTGCAAGTTAGTTCTTGATAGGGTGAATTGTCACCTACCGAAAAAACTCATCAATTCCTTATCTAGATTGGTCATATCCACATTACTATGGTAGTCCTCTACATCTTTGAGAAAGTCATCTATCCCGGCCCTCATCAATAGTATGTGTATCGACTAGTGTAGGGATGAAAATGTTGAGTCCGACTTTCCAAAGGAAAGAATTTTGGGCATATGACTATCGGGGAACGTGTTGTTGAAATAATCTCGAAAGCAAAGCTCTCGATCATGCTAACCTCTCCATCCATAGACGAATCGGGTGGCTTGTGTCCTTGTTTTAAAACATTGACTTCAACAGCAAGATGGCCAAAAGACATGGACATTGAACCATCACGGCAATTAATGAGCGCATTGGCGGTTGCCAGGAAAGGGCGCCCTAAAATGATCGGGGACGAGTCGTTAGCGACTTCTCGATCGAGGACTACAAAATCAGCCGGATAGTAGAAATCCTGAACTTTTACCAAAGACATTTTCGACTACACCCTTAGGATACTTAATAGACCCGATCACTAATTGCAACGCCATTTTAGTGGGTTGCATCTTGTCTAGACCTATTTGTCTATACAAATAAAATGGGAGTAAGTTAACACTAGCCCCGTGTCTAATAACGGTCGTCAGATAGGAATCTCCTAAGGTGCATTTCTGATAGGGCGACCGGGGTCCTTGTACTTAACAATTCCATTATTTTCAGATAAGGTTGGGAATTGTTCCGTTAAAAAAAGCGTCTTTTGGTATATTTGTCTTACGCATAGTAGTACACAATTCCTTAAGAAACTTAGCATGATGTGGTAGCTTTTTAATAGCTTCGAGGAAGGGAAGGTTTATAGTTAGATTCTTGAAAATGTCCCTAATCTCCTCGTAATTTGTATCCCTAGTTAACATGGCTAATTTTTGTGGAAACGGTGGTTTCGTCTATATTTAGCTATGGTATCACCGGATGTTTAACCGTGGCTTCTGTTTCTTAGGTTGTGTTGTAACTGGTACCTCTACAGTAGTAGGCTCTTGGTTTCTATTGCGGTATCTAGTAAAATAGTAGGTGTAGGGGCTCTTGGTGGGGTAACTATAGGCATAGTTACCTTGTTATCAACCACTCTAACGGAGCAGTGGTGATGGCATTTATCTCACCTACTTTTTCAAATTCATGACTAGTATTATCCGTTACCTCAAAGGCTGTGTTTGTTGTTTTAGGATTATGTATTGCGTGACTTGGCAACACACCTTTGGTTTGGGCTTTATCTTGAGCCAACTGTTGGGTTAAATTATTAACGGATTGTAGAAGCTGTTGGTTAGATTGAGCCATAGTTTGGAAAAGTTTTTGGCTCACTTGTATGAAGGTGTCAAGGCGATCCGGTTGTGTGGGTGTAGTAGTCACGGGTGGTGTGACTGGAACTATTTCACGTGAATTATTTATAGGTGGATTCTGATAATTATTATTGACCGGAACGATACCTCTATTAGCATTATAATTATTATAATTACCTTGACCTTGTGCTTGACCTTGTCGAGGTTGCACTTGGTTGTTATAATTATTAAAATTACCCTGACCCTGTCCTTGTCGTGGTGGAGCTTGGTTAAAGCTTTGCGTTGGCCTAACATATTGATTATTGTACCCTTGAGGTGTGACTTGTTGGTTATTTCTCCAACCGGAGTTGGGATTTTGTCTCCAAGGGGCGTTCGGTTCACTATTAATGGAACAAGCCTGTTCATAGGCTATAGGGACGATGAGGAGTCGGGATGCTCGGGACTCCAAATGAGAAACTACATGGGTTTGAATTTACATTCATGACGGGGATAGGCTTTTGTTGTCTGAGAAATGGCCTCTACCTTTTAGTGAGTGATTCGATTAGAGTTTTAAGCTCGAAATCGTGTTTAATTTCAAACATACCGCGCCTTAACGTATTAGTAGAACTAGCGGGCCGGGGATATCATCACTACCCCCAATTATTATTTCGCTTAGTTTGGTCCTCTAAAATTTATAAGCCTCGAGGCTCCTTTACTTAAGAAACTACCCCCATTCATAATGTCAAGGACTTCTTTATGGTGATGTTGAAGTCCTTTGAAAAAGGCACGAACTAACGTGTCTTTTGCTAGGTTATGGTGTGGACACTCTATAAGCAGATCGGTGAAACGATTCCAAGCCTCAAAATGATTCATGAGGATTTTGTCGAAAAGAAATGAATCTTGGAAAGCATCTCATCCGTTTTAGGGGTGGGTAAAAATGTTCCATAAACAATTTGAACAAGTTTACCCCACGAGTCCATTGAATTAGCGCTTGGGCGGAGTTAACCAAGACGCGCCTTTATCAACTAAGGTGAAAGGGAATACCCTTAATTTAATTTGTTCCGTACCAACCGTAGGATGGTGGAATGTTGTTAAGACTTGTTCAATCCTACGATGTAGCCGATAAGGTTTTCATGGTCTAAACCATGAAAAGCGGGTAACAAATTAAAAATATTTGGAGGGATTCAAATCCCCATTTGGGTCTGCTAGAACGATGCAAGATTTGGGGCTATCGCTCAAGGCTTTGTAGAAGTCCGAGAGGAGTCTCTCTTTCTTCCCCCATTATATCAGGTGGTGTGTGTGAAATAGTAGCTAGAGGTGTAGTGTGTGGTATACTAGATAGATTTGATTGTTGATGTTGTTGTGTATTTACGTTCGGTGTTTTTGTTCTACCGGCATCTTTAATCTCATGCAAGACTAAGTCGAGCTTAACTAAACATGCAACACTCCAAACAATTCTGATATACTAGTATAAAACCTCTAACAGGAGATGCGAGGTGTGGAAGAAAGGAATACCTGATTGCGTCCTTGCTTCGCTTATGAATAGCGTCTTGTTTACGCTTTGTTCGGTGTATAGAGCGAGGTTAGAACACTGAAAAATATGAAAGAGCAAAGTTTGAATCAAAGCTGTCGAAATCCGAAAAAAATTTACGAGGCGCGCCAAGGCCCCGAGGTATTTTCAATTTACAGTGTTTTTAGGATGGTCGCTCCACATGGGGCGGGTCGCTCGTCCAAGATAACATATGGTCGGCTCAAGTTGTTAGCGCCGCTTCAATTGTAATTTTGCCCGAATTTTTTCGCAATGAATCGGATAGCCACGGTATGAATCAAACAAGGGTGGGTGGGTGAAATGGGACTTTAAAAACAGTACTAACACTATGAAAACAATACGAAAGTGAAACTAAGATGGCAGCGGCGCCATTTGATAAGAGTAAAATGATTAGTTTACCTACGAAATGAGTGATGAATTCACAACGTAAGTAAACTAACAACTAAATTAATCTTATTTATCAAAGATATTTTCTACTCTCAATCCTATGAGATATAGTGGAGTAGAGTGATTCGTTCCACTCTTAGTCCTTCCGTATGCTTGTTTTCTAGTCTCAATACTCTACTTAAAGTCAATGAGAGCTTTACGAAAAGGGGACTAGACTACGATGCAACTACCCACCTAAATGCACTAGTCGGTTATCGTAATACTAAGGGAATGCTACGTTGATTCGATGTTAAGGAGTTAGAGGGGATTGATTCCACCTTAACTCAACTTAATCCACTAGCGACGAAGTCGTCGTAATCGAATTGAACGCTAAGCGAGAACAATCGGTTCTTCCTAATCCCTAATTACACATGGCATTTCTACCAATTAATAATTAGCATGTGAACGATTAAACCCATTCTCATGGTGAACTAAACGTTTCTAGAGTGGAAAGGAAATTACGACAATCTCCGATAATTGGAATCAAGCTTTCATCAAGGTTTCTCAACCCCCTCTAATGGAGGTTTAGCCTTTAATCATTCCGCAATCATTTCCATTTAAATTTAAACTAAACATAATATAAAGCATTGAAATTTACTTAATGAAACAATAATGGAATCTAATTAATAACTAAGAATTGAATGATAACAAGAATTGAAATTAGATCTAATAAATTGTAAATGACAAAAACGAAATTGAATAATAATAACTATTTATTTGTCTAATGAAATGAAGAACAAAGATTCAAAGGTTTTATCTAAACAAGGATTTGAAACTAATTAAATAAAACAATTAAATCTAGATCTAGAAGCTATTCTAATGGCTACTTTCTATTCTAAGCTATCTCCTAACCTAACTGCCATTAACACTGAGTTAAGCTTTTGTTCTTATACATTCAGATCCAAAAAATCGTGCATGGGCTTGGAGCCATGTTTTGGGCCAGAGAATCAGGCCCAAAACCCAATTCTTTCAGTCCAAAAAGGCCTCTTCAGCTGCAGTTGGCTTCCACAGACTTTTCGTCCACTTCTGCTCCTCTGATTGGGTCAAGGCTTGGACCATTGCAAAGCTCTTTTCCGCCCGGTCGTTTTGACATAAGGTAGGCCTCAATCCGAGGTCTGAGTCCAAAGATATGGCATTCGGAAGTTCTGCTGACTTTTGCTCCTTATCTCGCTAAAGTGGTACATTTCTGCACATAATGGACTTTGAAGCCTGAAATGCATAAAAACGCGTAATCAGTGTTAACTCTTACTTATTATTCACATAATTGGTCTAACAGTATGATTATTAAGGGGTTAAAACTACAGTTTTGGGCTCTTATCACCGCTGCCCGCTCTAAATTGATGAGGTGATAGAATATTTAATTTAGATTACTTTAATTTAGGAATTCATATAGTATAAATTGCATATTTAGCATAATTAGATTAATTTAGCATAATTCAATTAGATTTGCCTAGTAGAGAGTATTTTCATAAAGTTTAGTGTTTGTTTGAAAGAAAAGAACGGTACAGAATACGCATTTATAAATTTCAAAAATTCTGAAATTTTACATAGTTGATTTGTAAAGTATCGGTAATTTATTGAAATTTTATCATATTTTTCGTACTTGTCTTCCTTAGTTAACTAACATCGTCTTTACAGTACCCCGTTTTAAGTTTTCAGGACACAAGCATCTGTAAAAACAGTTGAGCAGAGTTATTTTCACATTATCAAAATTCTAAATTTTTTACAGAAGGAATCTCAATTCATTAGGAGCTTCCAATAAAAATTTGGGTATTGTTAAACCTGTTTTGACCACTTAACTAGTTGCTTGTTTTTAGTGTGTTGCTGCCGTTTTGCAGGACCAAGGTCTTTGGAAGAACAGTCGAGAAGAAGGATCTGTAAACTTCCAAATAATCCAAATTTTTTTACAGGATCATCCATGACACGTCAGGGAACTCCAGTAAAACTTTCATGATATTTAGTGCTGTTTTACATATTTAGTCAATCGATTGTTTACAGTGTGTGCTAAAAACTTCTTCACTGTACTCTACAGGATTAAACAGTACAGAAGAGGGACTTTGCAAGCTCCAATTACTCTAAAATTTTATAGGCTACTTCCTGGACGTATAAGGTTGTTAAGTATTTTACACTTAGCAACTATATTATTTGGACTTGTTTTGCTTGCTGTAACACTAAGTGCTTGTCTTCCACCTTGAATCTCTTGTTAGCGGTTTCATAATTAGCATTAATAGTCAGTCTAATAATATAGTTTGATATTATAATTTAGTTAATTAAGTGTGTATTAAATTAGTTTATATAGCTTAATTGTCTAGTGCATGAAAACTTGGTTTCGTGATTCACCTCGTAAACGTTTAATTAGAAAAGCTAATTCTGGTAACAATCTTCCAATTCTAGTTTTGGAGGAGACCACACCATCGAACTCAGGATCTAATTCTGAATCTGAGACACACAGACCACTAGTAGACTTAGTTACATCATCTACACAAGTAGAGGATACACCAAAGAGAGTACCATTAGCCAGCATGGCTGATCAAAGAACTCTTAGCACCTAGTTTTAACTTATCGCGGTTCAGCTAACGAACTGCTTAGTGATGCCCGACAATAACAATAACTATGAGATTAAGCCCACCATTATTAATATGTTGCCAAGATATTATGGTAAAACAAATGAAGAACCGTATAATCATCTGAGTATGTTCTTGAGCATATTAAGTACTTTTAAAGCACCTCATCTTTCCCCTGAAGAAACTAGATTAAGGTTGTTCCCCTTGACTTTTGAGGATGCCGAACTACATTGGTATAGATCCCTACCCTCTAATTCTATAACTACTTGGGAGCAACTATCACAAAAGTTTATGAAACAATATTACCCTTTACGTAAAACTGAAGCCATACAACTGGCTATTTCAACCTACAAAGAAAAACCTAATGAAGAGTTTCATACAACATGGGATAGATTTAATGATTTACTTATCTGTTGTCCATATCATGGTTTGACATACTTAATATAGTACATTACTTTATAAAAGGTCTTTTACCTATGAACCGTCAGTTAATTGAATCAATGAATGGAGGAAGATTTACTAGTTACTAGTCTTACTCCTAATGAAACCTACACTTTTTTGCGAAACTTTTCTAAGAGTTCTAAGGATTGGGCTAATGGTAGTGGCCATGAGGACATTGCACGGGTAGATGGGGGGATGAGTTTTAGTAAACTAGGTATGTATAAGGTTAAAAACAAACTCAATGAGAAACTTGAAGGTGCCATTGCTAGTTTATCCACAGGAATTGAAACTTTAAACAAGAAGTTTGATTCATTTACTTTAAATTCTTCAATGAATAATCAACCTAAACAAGCAATGAATGTCAACCAATTTTGTGAAAATTGTCTTACTATAGATCATGACACCTCAGTTTGCTCTATGTTTGTTGATCAAGGTACTGATGATGTTTGCGCTTTTAATACATTCAAAAGACAGGGTTATCAAAATAATTTTAGTAACAACAACAACTATAACCCAGATCTTAGAAATAACTCAAATAATTCATGGAGACAAAATATGTCTCCACAGCAAAACAAATATGGTTTTCAAGGTAATCAAGGGAACAATAGGCAACAATACGTAAATAAAGGCGCAGTAGTACTTTTTCCTCAATATCAAAATCAACAACAACAACAAACAAACGTGAACAGAGAATTAGCTATTGATCCTATGGCTAATTATCAGACCCAACCCAACACCACAAATGAAACCATGAAAGCTTTAGCCACTAAAATTGAGAATGAATTCAAAAGAATTGACCGAAAATTCGATGTTATGACTCAACAAATTTATCAAGTAACTCAACAAATGAGCCAACAATTCAATCATATACTAGCTAGTCTAGCTGAGAGACCCAAAGGAACCTTACCAAGCCAACCTGAACCAAACCCAAAAGGTAGAAATGTTTATCAAGTTGAAACCACATCCGCACCCATAGAGGGAGTTAACTCGATATTTACCCTTAGGTCAGGAAAGAAAGTAGATAACAAAGTTGACATACCTGATTCTGATGAAGTTGTTATAACAAAAGATAAGGAAAAGCCAGTTGAAACTGAAAAAACCAAAGAGTAGGTAATCGAAAAAATTCCACCCGCACCATTCCCCTCTAGGTTAAAAGATAACAAAAAGGAAGCACAATATAATGAGATCATGAATATTTTTAAAAATCTACATATCAATATTCCTTTTCTAAGTGCAATTAAACAAATGCCTTCCTATGCCAAATTCATAAAAGACCTCGTAATAAAGAAAACAAATATCCCAAAATAAGTTTTCCTTGCACAAAGTTGTTCATCCTTTCTACAGAACCAAGCCATAGTAAAACATAAGGACCCCGATAGTCCTACAGTTACGTGTAGAATAAGAGAGGACTACACTGATCAAGCATTATTGGATTTAGGTGCTAGTGTGAATTTGTTACCATACTCAGTTTATAAATAGCTAGGGTTAAAAAACTTGAAACCAACTAATGTTAGACTGCAATTAGTTGATGGATCCATTAAGATTCCACGAGGGGTCAATAAAGGATGTGATTATCAAGGTCTCTGATTTTTATTACGCCGTTGATTTTATAGTTCTTGACACTTTACCTACAAATGGAAACCAAATTCCTATCATTTTGGGTAGACCATTCTTAGCAATAGCAGAAGCTCTAATAAATTGTAGGAATGAGAGCATGACAATAACATTTGGGAATCTAAAAGTGGAAGTAAACATTTTTAAGCTTATGAAACATCTTGATGATATCGAAAGGGTAGATGATATATGTATGATTGAGGAATTAGCATCCGAAATATTTGAACAAACCTATCCAGAAGATCCACTCTTAATGTGTCTAACACAATTAGTTATTGCTTATAAAAAGGATAATGCTAGATGTCAGGTTAATGCGTTGCTAGATGAGAACATTCCAGGTGAATCTAATAACTTTAAAGAAAAGACACAGGATATAATGGAACCACCTATATTAACGGAACCACCTAGGTGTGAGTTAAAACCTTTACCTGTAAACTTAAAATATGTGTTTTTAGATTTGGCAAAGCAATTACCCATTGTGATAGCTTCAAACTTAACTAGTGATGTAAAACCCCATATTTTTGGGTTTGATATTAAACTTGCAGTGGGCTTTGAGGAATTAAACTAGGCCCATTATAACAGACCAAATAGCTAGGTTTGGTTTGACCCAACTAATTGATACAACTCGATAAACTTGAACTTCGGAACAGAGTACAAAAACCCCTCAACTCCTCTCGACTCCTCTCGTTCTTCCTTATGTCTTCACAGACGAGTCGGTTATTGGGGGAAACTCGAAGAGACCAAAATCAAGCCCCATTTTCAGTTGGCTTCCACATCAAAATTTTGGGATATGATCAAACGAGATAAAATAGTTTGGGAACACTTTTCAATGATGGTTTCTTCTTCTTCAATTCATGTAATCGGTACCAAGGTGGAGGTGAAGTATGAAGTGATTTGGGTTTCGAACGTGTTCTTCATCACCACACTTTATGGTAATCAATAGTTTCATTTGGAGATTAATATTTTTATATAATTATGAATAAGGATGAGAAGAGGAAATCTGTTGAGGTGTCAAGCCACCACTCTAGTCCACGTTTTATTAGGAGAGATGAGTTGTTTAGACAAATTTGACACCTGTTAGTAAAACCATTGCGTCTTTGAATTTCAGATCTTTTGGAGTTCAAAGTTTAATCATACTTGACATTATTTGTAGGGGAAAGCTTTGATAGGTCGATAAGGTTACTTCATGGCTTTTGATCAGTTTTGTGGACGTTTTCCGTACTACTCTTCAGGATGAATAGTTGAGGCAAGTAGATCTACATGCTTTTCTTTTTATTTCAAATAAATTGATAATAAGTATAAGTATGGTGGTTTTGAAGTCCCTCCTAAATATGGTGTTTGATTATTTTAGTATCTTGTTAGTGATTATTGTTTTGAATTAGAAGTTGATACTATTAATATTTGAATCATAATTACGATTGAACGCATGACTAAGTTAATTATTATGTGATACTTGATTGTTGAGTTTGAGTTGTCGAGTGGTTATGTTGGATTCCGACTTTGATTAGTTTGTCGTGTTTGTGGCTATGTTATCTGTTGTTATTGATGGCTGGATTATTATGTTTGATGCAAATATATTTACACGGTAGTAATTGCCCACTAAATATTTGGTAATATATGCCATGTCTAAGAATATGGAATATGGTTGGCTTGCTGATTTGTTTTAACTAGATGTTAGGTTTGTCTATTATGTGAAGTGCTATGAAATATAGAGATTTTATTATACTATGTTGTGTAACTCTTTTTATTTGGATGTAAAAGATTAGTTGTAGGGGATACTTGCTGGGCGCGTGGTTTTTACACCCTTATAGATTTTGCAGGTGTTTGATTCTTGACCACGTGGAGAGAGAAGTTGGGATATTATTTGGGTTAGAACTTGGACACTTTGTTTTTTTGGTTTTATATTTGCTAGTTATCATACCGTAATTGACTTATTTTAATGGTTTCATTTTGTAAACCGGTTACTTGACTACTCTGGCACTTGTCAAGACGGTTAAGTAGCTGGGTTCTCCGACTGATTATATCATGGGCTGGTCAGCTAGGATATAGTGGGTTTTGGGGCGTTACAAGTGAACAAGAAACTAAACTATTAGAAGTTCTAAGAGAATACAAAGAAGTTATAGGATGTCCATAGGCGACATAAAAGGGATAAGTTCTTAATTTGTCCAACATAGAATTCACCTAGAAGAAAATTCCAAAACTTCTCGCCAACCACAATGACGTTTAAATCCTAACATGAAAGAAGTGGTACTTGTAGAAATAATCAAACTTCTAGATGCCGATATTATATACCCAATATCAGATAGTAAGTGGGTTAGTCCAATACAATGAATTAGTGCCTAGTAGAGTGCAAACCGGATGGAGAGTATGTATTAACTATAGAAAGCTAAATAGTGTGACTAGAAAGGATGACTTTCCTTTACCATTCATAGACCAAATGCTAGAAAGATTAGCCGGCCAAGCATTTTACTATTTCTTAGATGGATATTCTGGATATAACCAAATCCTTATTCATCCTGATGATTAAGAGAAGACTACATTTACATGTCCCTTTGGAACATTTGCTTATAGGCGTATGCCTTTTTGCTTATGTAACGCACCTGCTACCTTCCAGCGGTGTATGATTAGTATTTTTAGTGACATGGTAGAAAAATTCATAGAAATCTTTATGGATAACTTCTCTATTATTAGACCTACATTTGACGATTGTCTAAACCATTTATCTTTAGTCTTAAAAAGATGTCGTGACACCAACCTAGTACTTAACTGGGAGAAATGTCATTTTATGGTTATATAAGGGATTGTTTTAGGTCATTCCATGTCTGATGCGTGTATTGAAGTGGATAGAGCAAAATTTGAGTTAATAGCTAAACTCCTTGTCCCAAAATGTGTAAAAGATATTCGAGCCTTCTTAGGACACGCCGGTTTCTACCGTAGGTTCATTAAGGATTTTAGCAAAATTGCACAGCCTTTAACAAATCTTTTAGTTAAGGATAGTGATTTTGAATTTGGGGGAAATTGCCTTACCACATTTGAACAACTTAAACGTGCACTCACGACCGCAGCAATTATCAAACCTCCTAATTGGAGATTACCTTTCGAAATTATGTGTGATGCATCCGATTATGCCGTAGGAGCTGTTCTAGGCCAAAAAGTGGACAAAGTACCTTATGTAATATCCTACGCTAGTAAAACACTTAATGATGCTGAAAGAAACTATTCCACAACTGAGAAAGAGTTGTTAGCTATCGTCTTTTCCCTTGACAAATTTCGTTCGTACCTTATTGGATATGAAGTTATAGTTTAAACTGATCATGCAGCGCTGCGCCACTTATTAGTTAAACAAGATGCTAAGCCACATTTAATTCGTTGGATCCTTATTTTACAAGAATTTGACTTAGAAATCCACGACAAACTGATAGGGTTATATACTAAAAGCATTAATTAGTTTTGTATTAACTCTAATTTTTTATTTTTTGAATGAAAATCATATGGGCAAATGTTATGCATATTATATATGTTATTAGTTATATGAATGTGTATAATACTTTATGTTGTAGATGATATGGTGTGTGGTGACACACAGAAGATCATATCATCAGTACCTTATAAAGTATAAGTAAATGTTCACAACCTAGATGGATTTGGACAAACCATTGGTAAGGTTGTAGTATAATCTGGTATTAGTCTATCTTGATTATAGGATTACACTAGTACACTTTGTGTGTATTGAAGAGGACCAAGTGAGGTTATTTCTCTTTATACTGACTATATAAGAGAACAAACACCTCTGTTATTATGGATGCTTGTCCTCTTAATCTGAATATAATAACGGGCAATTACGTGCATTGTACATTGCTTTAAATCATCAATGAGTGAGATTCATTTGTGAATCAACAAACTCGATAGATTGGATAATGACATTGTATGTAAGGTGTGTTGTTGATTATAGAAGGAATCCGTGTCCCGCAAGAAGTCGGGCTGATGATGTCCCCTTGAGGAGCTCATAAGGATTGTCATGTAAACCCTGCAGGTGGATTTAATCCGACATGACAATGAGGTTGAGTGGTACTACTCAAGGACATAAGAAGTTGATTGATGTAGTTGTCAATAACTTGACTTAATCAACGGGCATTCGATATCTTAAACACGGGGAGATCAACAAGCATATAATATGGAGCCCATAAACGCTGACACGTAATTTGGAATTAAGGTGGTAGTGCAACAATGACCTTTAGTGGAATGAACCATTTGTTGACGGACTTGGGCCGTGTGTTTTGGGCGAACATAGGAAGCCCAAGCCCGTCAGGAGGCCCAACCCTAATTTCTCCTCCTGGTCCCTGTTGTAGCCTATATAAAGGAAACCTCTTTCTCTGGCCGTTTTATACACAAGAAAAATCAAGGTTTTTCTCAAGAAAAATAGATCCAAAATCGGTTCCATTTTTGAGAGTGATAGAGGCTTTGTGAGAAAGAAGGGGGTTGGTAGATCGTTGCCCACACAACGTCCAATCTAAAGATAGGAATACAACAGAAGATCAAAAGGTTGATTCGGATTCATAGCTATTGAATTCTCAGAGTTATCTAAGCCGGATTTGCAGGTATGTTTTCCAATCCAAAATCGTGAGAACCATTAATTCCGCTGCGCGTGGTTTTCACGGTTTATAGAAATATTCATTCTGAAATAACGGTTCCTACAATAAAAAGGAAAGAAAAATGTAGTTGCTGACTATTTATCTAGGCTAGTGTGTGAGTTTATCGTAGAATCCTGATAAGAGCCCAAAACTGTAGTTTTAACCACTTAATAATATTATATTTAGACTAATTATATTTATAATAAATAAGAGTTAGTACTTTTTATATACTTTTGTGTATTTCAGGTCTTGGAGTCAAATATGTGAATAAATATGTTATTTTTGCAAGAGAAAGGAGCAAAGGTTGGTTGCTAAGAAGTTATTTGGCTAAAGCCCAAGTTTCAAGGAGAAAAAAGCTTTCTTAAAACATAGTCAAAGCTAAAAAGTCAAAGTCAACGCGGGCAGAAATAGAGCATAAAAGTCAACTGAACTTCCACAAGCCATATCTTTGGACTCAGACCTCGGAATTGGGCCTAATATATGTCAAAACGACCAGCTCGGAAAGAGATTTCTAATGGTCTAGACCTTGATCAAATTAGAGGAGTAAAGGTGGATGAAAAGGCTGTTGCAGTGATTTCTAACAGAAAAACCCTTTTTGGACTTAAGTAATTAAATTTTGGGCTTGATTTAATGGCCTAAAACATAGCTCCAAAGCCCATACACGAAATTGTAAACCTAGCCCCCTCCTATATAAAGAGGACTAAGGCTAAATTCTATTATCTAACCCTTCCATTAGTTAATTAATCTCTCTCTTATTAGTTTTCTTTAGTCTAAACCTAGTTTATGTTATTTAGCCTAGGCACCATTAATACAATTCAAGTTCATCTTAAATTCAAGTATTCTTTCATTATGTCTCCTTCTACTTATTATTATGTTTATGATAGTCTCAAGATTTATGGCTAAACCTCTATTAGGGGTTTGATTGAAGCTTTGATGAAGACTTGATGTGTTAGTATAGATTAGTTGTAGTAAGATATTCCATTCTAGAAGGTAGTTAATTTACTATGAGAATGGGTTTAAATTACCTCATATGCTAATTATTAGTTGGTAGAGATGCCATGAATAATTATGGATTAAAAAGACCTAACCTTTCTGTGAAAACATAAAGATTAGGAGTTCAACAATTTCGTACTAGCATATTAGGGATTAATCAAGGTGGATATCAAATCTCCCTAATTCTTTCTTCATATTCAATCTTCGTATTTTAATTGCCATAGTATAAGTTAGAATATCTTAATTAGTTATTCTCACACATTAGTGTTATTAGAATTATTACTCTCATTGGTCTTATAGAATTGTTTAAGTTAGAGAAATTATTATGTTCTAAGTGATTAGGAGTGGAACGAATCTTTACTCTAGTTTTATTATAAGATAATCGAGAGTAGAAACTTTGATTAAGAACATAAAATAACAAGTTTTCTTATTCCTAGCATAAATCATTATTCATAGGGTAGGAAGCTTTTATTTTAGAATTATCAAATGGCGTCGTTGCCATCTTAATTGTGTTTAGAATAGTTTCCATTTGTCATTTCAATTCAACAAATATCCTACTTCACCCACCCACCTGATTGTTTGGATCTAACTGTGTTTGTTTTTTTTCAAAAAAAAAGTTTCAAAATAGTACATTGAGCGCGCCCGCGCCCTTGTGTACCCTATTTCTAAGCGCACCCGCCTTCTTGTTACTGGAACAAAATTTCAAAATAGTACTCTGAGCGTGCCTGCGCCCCTCTGAAAAAAAGTTCGATTTTAACAGGTTAGTCAAAGGCTCTATTTTTGTTCAAGTTATTTTTTATTAAGTGTTCCGAACTTCTTCAATACACTAAGATTGTGTACCAAAGACGTTATTCATACGCGTAGCAAGGAGGCATTCAGGTAATCCTTCTTTCACTCCTCGTCTTTTCTGTCAGAGGAGTTTCAATTCTAGTATATCAGGGTTGTTTGACTGTTGTTAGTGTTTCTTTCAGATTGGACTTAGCCTTGAATGAGATTAAGGTCTGGTAAGAAAAAACCGTCTAACATGATCTATCGTAAACGTCAACGCACACGCCTATCTAGAATACCACACACTACACCTGCATCTATGGCTGAAGAAGCAGAGACTCCTCTCTCTGATTTTCACAAAGCCCTAAACGATAGCCCTAAGTCTTGGATCGTTCTTGCAGTCACAGTGGGGGATTTTCGAATTCCCCCGAATATTTTTAATTTGTTACCCATTTTTCATGGTTTAGACCATGAAAAGCCTTATCAGCATTGATAAGAACCCAAAACTGTAATATTAAACCCCGAGAGACATAACATTATGGTCGATTATGTGTTTAATAATCATGTAATAATTATATTTTCGTACTTTTGCAAGTTTTTGCAGTTAACATAAATATAATGATAAAACATGCATTGAAGTATGGGAATACTGGAATATTTGAAGTTTCTCACTCAACCCCAGTGAAGCCCAACAAAGTCTGACTAGAGCCGAAGTTTCCAAAAGAACAAAACCAGTGCAGAACGGGTCCACATATAAAGAAGCAGTGATAAGAGCCCAAACCTTTAGTTTTAACCCTTTAACAATAATACTTTTAGACTAATTATGCGAGTAATAAATAAAAGTTAATGCTTATTACGTGCTTTTATGTATTTCAGGCATTGAAGTCAATTATGTGCAGAAATGTGCCACTTTGGCAATATAAAAGAGAAAGCGTTGGTTGCTAAGAAGTTCTATGATTAAAGGCCAAGATTCAAGAAGAAAAAGCCTTTGTAAAGCCCGGTCAGAAGCTGAAAAGTCAGAGTCAACGCGGACAGAAACAACACACAAAAGTCAGTAGAACTTCCGAAGACCGTATCTTTGGACTCAGGCCTCGGAATTGGACGTACCTTATGTCAAAACGACCGGCTCGGAAAGAGCTTTCCAATGGTCTAAATATTTACCTAATCAAAGGAGTAAAAGTGGACAAAAAGCCTGTTAAAGTCAAGGCCAGCTGAAAAGGGCCCTGTGGACTGAAGAAATTGGGTTTTGGGCTCGATTTTCCGGCCCAAAACATGGACCCTCAGCCCATGCAAGAAAATGTGGATCTGGTCTCCTCCATTTCCACACACAAGACTTAGCTCTTAAGTATCAATTAGGTTAGGATAGAAAGTAGCTATTAGAGAATAATCTGGATCTAGTTTTGAGTTTTTGTATTAGTTAATTAATTAGTTTTTTTCATACCTTGTTTTAGATTAGTTATTTGAATCATTGTTTATCATTCATTAGATAAATAAAATAATTAGTTCTTGATAATTTCGATTTTGTTATTTCAAATTACTTAGATCTAATTTCAATTCTTGTTTGTTAATGATTTCTTAGTTGTTAATTTAGATTTCAATTACTGTTTAGTTGAATTTAATAAAGTTAGAATCTTTATATTATGTCTTATTCAATTTCATATGGAAATGATGGTTTGATGAATCAAGGCTAAACCTCCATTAGAGGGGTTTGATGAAGCCTTGATGAAAACTTAATTGTGTATTGTAGAATCGTTGGAAGAGTCTATTCCACTCTAGAAGGTCGTTGATTCGCCATGAGAATGGGTTGGGCTTCCTCACATGCTAGTTATGAATTGGTAGAAATGCCATGTATAATTAGGGATTAGAACGACCAATTCTTACCGTAAGAACGTAAAAATTGGATTACAACAATCTATGCTAGTTTATTAAGTTGGATTCAAGGTAGATTCAATTCCCCCATAATTCTTATTCTAGATTCAAACCTTAGTATTCCGTAATATTTCGTAGTTGAATCATTATAGTTAGTATCTTGTTCTTAGAATTCACATCGTAGTATAATCCCACCATTACTCTCATTAGACTTTGGATAAACTGATAATTATAGAAAACTTTGAATGCTAAAGAACTAGGAGTGGAACGAATCTTTTACTCCACTCTATTTTGATAGATTCGAGCGTATAAATCTTTGATAAGAACTGTCTTCGTAAAAGAAATAGTTTTACTTGCGTTTTAAGACTTCATCGTTTATTCGTAAGTAGAGTTATATTCAATTTTATCGTTTTATCAAATGGCGCCGCTGCCATCTTAGTTCCTTTTAGTATTGTTTTCTTTAGAATTGTTAGTTTTCCAAAGTCCCATAACCCACCCACCCTTATTTGATTCTCACTGTGGTTGTCCATTTTAGCACTGAAAAATTTCCTTGTAGAATTACACGTAGCGCGACTCGCGCCCTGGGCAAGCTAAATTGGAGTGCCACCTGCGCCCAAACGCCTGGAACTCCACTTTTTGGCTGAACGCGACTCGTGCCTTGCCAAGGCAAAACACAGGTGCCCCCCGCGCTAAAGTGTATGGACCTTGAGTTTTTCCTTGAGTGCGACCCTCGCCCTACCAAGGCTAAGTTTGAGTGTGACCCGAACCTAAATGCCTGGAACCGCAGCTTGACCTGAGCACCACCACCCCCTACTAGGGCCTATTCGACCACGACTGACCTACTCTTTCAAAACCGCTTTCGATTTCCACAGGTTTGTTTCAAATTTCCATTTCTTCATAGTTTTCAATGTTCTAACTTGTTATACACACTAAGCACGCGTAAACAAGACGCTATTCATAAGCGAAGCAAGGAGGCATTCAGGTACTCTTTTCTTCCACACCTCGCATCTCCTGTTAGAGGTTCGTACTAGCATATCAGGATTGTTTAGAGTGTTGTTATATTTCATTAAGATTGTCTTAGCCTTGCATGAGATTAAGGTCAGGCCGAAGAAAAACGCCTAACGTAATCAATCGGCAACGTCAACAAACACGCCTTTCTAGTATACCACACACACCACCTGAAATAATGGCTGAAGAAAGAGAGTCTCCTCTCTCTGACTTTTACAAAGCCTTGAACGATAGCCCTAAATCTTGCATCGTTCTATCAGACCCAGTGGGGAATTTCCGAATCCCCCCAAATATATTTAATTTGTTACCCGTTTCTCATGGGTTAGACCATGAAAAGCCTTACCAGCACATGCGTAGGATTGACCAAGTCCTTACTACATTCCACCATCCTACGGTTGGTATTGAACAAATTAAACTAAGGGTATTTCCTTTCACTTTAGCTGATAAGGCGGCGTCTTGGTTAACTGCCCAAGCGCCTAATTTTGTGGACTCGTGGGCCAAACTTGTTCAACTATTTATGGAACACTTTTACCCACCACTGAAGACCGATGAAATACTTTCCAAGATTCATTTCTTTTGACAGAATCCTCATGAATCATTTTCAGAGACTTGGAATCGTTTCACCGATCTTCTTATAGAGTGTCCACACCATAACCTAGTGAAAGACACGTTAGTTCGTGCCTTTTTCGAAGGACTTCTACACTACCATAAAGAAGTCCTTGACATAATGAATGGGGGTAGTTTCCTAAGTAAGGCAGCCTCAGAGGCTTATAAATTTTTAGAAGATCAAACTAAGCGTAATAATAACTGGGGGTAGTGACGATTTCTCCTGTTCTGCTAGTTCTTCTACAACAGTTAAAGCCGCCGGTATATTTGAGATGAAACCCAATTCGGAACTTAAAAATTTAATCGAATCTCTAACTAAAAAGGTAGAGGCTATTTTTGTTCAACAAATGCCTATCCCCGTCATGAATGTCAACTCCAATCCATGTAATTTCTGTTTGAGTCAAGAGCATCCCGACTCCTATTGTCCTCTCATTTATGAACAACAAACATTACAACAAGATAATGTTTGCTCAATTAATAGTTATCCTATTCCTAACGCTCCTTGGAGACAACACCCCAACTTCAGTTGGAGAAAGAATCAACAAGTAACAGCTCCAGGGTTTAATAATCAAAATGTTAGGCAAACAAACAATTATAACCAAGCTCCACCACGACAAGGACAAAGTCAGGGTAATTATAATAATTATAATAACCAAGCACAACCACGACAAGGTCAGGGTAATTATAATAATTATAACAATAATAATTATAATGCTAATAAAGGTATTGTTATGGTGAATAACTATCAAAATAAATCCACCCATTAATAATCAACGTGACATAGTTCCTGTCACACAACCTATAGCTAACACTCCTCCACAACCAGATCGTTTTGATACCTTTATACAATCTCAACAACAGATTTTATAAGCCATCCAACTTTCCTTACATCAGTTAGCTCAAGAGAAAGTACAACCCAAAGGTGCGTTTCCAGGTCAAGCGGTACCTAACCCTAAAACACCAAACACAGCCTTTGAGGTAAACAGTAATACTAGTCATGAAAATGCAAACATAGGTGAGCTAAATGCCATTACTATCCGTTATGGGAGAGTGGTTGATAACAAAGTAACTATGCCTATAGTTACCCAACCAGTTGTCCCTACACCGGAGATTGAACTAGATACCATAATAGAAACTGAAGAGCCTACCCCTGTAGAGGTACCAGTTAAACCACAACCTAAGAAACAGAGCAAAGGTTAGACATCCAGTTGATCCATATGCTAAATATAGAAAGAAACCACCGTTTCCCCAGAAATTAGCTATGTTAAACAGGGATACAAACTTTGATGAGATTAGAGAAGTTTTTAAAAATCTAACGATAAAGTTACCTTTTCTGGACGCAATTAAAAAATTACCTCATCATGCTAAGTTTCTCAAAGAGTTGTGCACTAAAAGGCATAAGACAAATATTCCTAAAGACGCCTTTTTAATTAAACAGTTTCCAACTTTAACGGAACACAATGGAATCGTTAAGTATAAGGGCCCTGGTCGTCCCACTGTACATTGCACCTTAGGAGATTCCCACACGACGACTGCTTTACTAGACCTGGGGGTGAGTGTTAACTTACTCCCGTATTATCTATACAAACAAATAGGTCTACAAGAGATGCAACCTACTAAAATGACGTTGCAATTAGCGGATCGATCTATTAAGTACCCTAAGGTGTGGTTGAAAACGTGCTTGTTAATGTTCAGGATTTCAACTATCCTGCTGATTTTGTTATCCTCAATACAGAAGTCGCTAACGACTCTGTTCCGATCATCTTGGGGTGTCCCTTCTTGGCGACTGCCAACGCGCTTATAAACTGCCGTGATGGTTCGATGTCTTTGTCCTTTGGCCATCTTTTCGTTGAGGTCAATGTTTTTAAAACAATCAAACAGTTTCCTGATACAAATATCGATGGAGAGGTTACCATGATCGAGAGCTTAGCTCATGATTATTTCAAAACCACATTTTCAGATGACCTGATGCACAAATTCCTTTCTTTTGGAAGCTCAAACTTCAACAGGACTCCTTAGACGTAGATAAAATTGAGGAAGAGTTCCTTCAACTCTTTTGTAACTCTTCCCTGCCACCTCGCGAGTCCCACCCTGCTGACATCCATTTAGCCCTTGACGCTGTGACGGAAGATGAATTTTTCACCCTCTATCCCAGTGGTTCTTTTGACCCACCTATTAAGGAATGTCTGGCATATCTAAAGGCTTCTAATAATCTAGACCTAAGAGCTCTAGCTGACACTCATTCATTTTCTATCACTAATTTTCCCCACCTTCCACCTTTTCAACAGAACCTAGAGTTTGCGCTTGACCCTTTTGCTTCTTCTGTGGTTAGGGATTTTCTAAATCTTCTTAATACAGAAATAATTCCCAAGGGAAAGGCACTTGACACCTTCATTTTCAGAATTGAGACAGTTCCCACCTACACCATGAATGAGTTTTGTGCTAAACCCACTTTCTCATTTCTTCCATTCCTTACGTCTAAAATCCATCTATATCCACCATATCTTCCACAAACATCCATTTTCTCACGATCATTCACTTAGACACCCTCTCGTTCAAAGATGGAGAAGAAGGTGCATGCGCGGTTACGTTCAAGATCTATCGGACTTCACTTTCATTTCAATAAGTTGTATCGTAGGGAATCTTGGTGCTTGATTCTGTTTGGGGGTGCATTCCATGTTATTTATTTATGGAAAGACCCCCAACTCTTTAGGTTGTTGATATATGGAAAACTGAAGGGTATATATATATATATATATATATCAAAGTCTCAAATATCTAACTATAAACGGCTCATTTTGTTGTTTGGTGTACTTCCTTATAATTCCATATATTGATAAGTGCACCACTCAGGTAACCGGGCCCTCCCTATGGAATGTGTGGCTGTAAGTACCGGATCCTAAGTCCATGTTAAACATAATTCACATTTTCCACTCTTGCATGTTTTCTCGGATTTTGAGTCATGTTCCTCTATGGTGTGAATTATGCTTTTATTGCTTTCTTGTTTTTCTTATATTAAATCTTAGTCATAAAAAAAATAAAAATTATTAAAATCATAAAAATAGTAATTTAGAAAGTCTCGGGAATCTGACTTTAAAAGACCCGCTTTCAAAACAAATTTTCTAAACTTCGTTGCCAAAAATTTGTTTGGGGGTGGGGCGTTCGTTTTCCATACTGGATTGTTCAACTTGCCATTTGTGTTGTTTAGAACGTTTAATCGTATTCCGACTTGGGTTGACCTTCTCTATGAAATTAGATTTCATTCGTTCACATAACTTACGTCATGCACGCACTTCGAGTTATTTTCCATCTTCTTATATGTCATCCACGGTCATAATAGAGTGTTTTATGGATCATTGGATTGAAAATTCTCTCCTGATCATTTCCATAGCTTATTCGTAAAAATCGGACCGGTAACAAAGTGACAATTTTAGTTTGAAGTTGCGGGAAAACTTGACAAAAATCGAAAAATCAAATTGGGCTTGGGCCCAATCCCGCGCGCACGTGCCATGCACGTGCGTCCCTTTCCTTCAAACCAACAGTCGCGATTCCATTCCCCACCGCCATTAACAAGCTTTAAACCTTAGAACAAAAAAAAAAAAAAAAAGAAAGAAAAGAAAAACAAACTTAGCCCACGCCCAAATTCATTCCCACCACCATCCCCAACATTTGCAACCACTGAAAATTAGAAAAAAACCACAAAATATTTGAACTGCCGCGCAATAGCTGTCCCACCAACATCATTTTTTTTAAGTAGGGTTGTTTCACATCGTTTCCTACACTATATACAAACCCTCAAATCAGTTCAAAACTTTCAATGGCTCTAATACGAAGAATTCTGCTGGAACAAGCTTTTACGGCCAACCGCTTCACGCCATTTTACAGTGATGAGATGATTAGGAGGAATTGGAATAGGTTGTGGTACTCGACAAATGATTTTTACCACTCTGATTTAGTGGAACAATTTTATAAGAAGAGAGAGTTGGATGGTCAGAAAAATTTCATGAAGGTGGCTGGGGCTAGGAGAGAATTATCGAGAGAGAAGTTGGCAAAGATTTTAGGCATTACGCCTGAACGCCACCTCTAAGCCACATTGTAGGAATCCCAGTATACTGGAGTTCCTGCATTGATGAATGATACTGTCATGGAGGGTCAATACAATCCGAATTCTCATTGTGCTCGACAGTCATCTCTGCGAACCAACCAACTGGCTGTAGCTTAGTGGATTGGTAAGAACGTCATTGGGAAGGAGAAAGTGAGCGACATCGGTTTGACATGTCTGCACTTTATCTGGATATTGCAAGAGAAGAGGTATGAATTCTGTATCCTCGAGTTTTTGATAAATATGATTAGAGGAGTTGGGAAGAGTATTGCACCATTCCCTGCTTTAATTACGAAGATAATGTTGTCTTGGGGGAGGAAACCAAGAACTGAGCGGACTATGTTGAAATTGCATTCAAATGAAATTATTTATACGGAGTGCATCCAAAAGACTTGGATGTTGCCGGAGGATAGGGTGGTTGATTCGGATGAGGAAATAGAGGACATGACATGTTTGGATGAAGATGCCTTGGAGAAGTGTACGTCTGAGTCAGAACGCATGTCAGTGTTACATACTGGCGTGCATTGCATTTATGATATTTGTGAAGATGTGCGGGATAGGCAGATTATATTTCGAAATAAACAAAAGAACATTCAGACAAGTTTTGAAAACCTCGAAAAGGGTCAGGAGGATCTCTTGTGTAACATGGAGACACTCTTTCAGCGTCACAAGGCGCAATATACAGAGATGAAAGTAGCAATGGAACCACAACGCCTTTTCCAAGTAGAGATTTTATGACGCATGCCACCCCAAGAGGGTTTTGTTTCGAATGAGTCTGAGAGGCATGAGCGTCGTCGTCAAAGGACGGATGGCTCGGGCCTTTCTTCATCTCAGGCCCCATCTTCATCCCAGGCCCAATCTCCATCTCAGGGTCCAACTTCATCACGTGGTTAGGTGTTTCGAAAAATTTGGTGTTTCGATGTTATTTAGTTGTTTTTATTGTTTTTATTAGTTCGGATATTAAGTATTTATAAATTCAGTAGTTAAATTTAAATTCGGTAGTTAAAATGTTGTTTGAATTTCATTTTTTAATATAATATGGTTCTTTTCAAATTGAGCATTGTTTTTATTGTTAATCCCACCTTCCAGAATTGTTTGGGGGTTGTATTATTTAGTCTAGCATGATTTTTATATGATCCACAAATTTATTATATAATTTTGCGATGATTGTTCGAAATATTGCCGATATGGGCATACCTATGATTAGATGTTGTGGTAGGATGAAATCTAAAAGAATTTAGAAGTTACTATTCTAAATTCAATCTAAAAGATATTAGGGTTGTTTTAGAATAAAAAATATGAGTTGTTTCCGTTTTCGGTTTTGGAATTTTTTGTTTTCGTCAATTGCCTTAAAGTTTTGTAGCAACTTCCCAATTTGTTTTAGCAACTTAAAACCTATAAAAACTTCATTCATTCAACACTCACAACCCACACTACACCTCACTTTCATCTTTTACCTTTCACTCCAACGTTTCCCATTTTTCTTCTCCATTTTCCGCATTTTAGCAACTCGGAGCGTACTTGCTCCCCAGTGGAGCGCCACCTGCGCCCTAGGCACTGTCAGTCAGAATTTCATCAGAGCACGACCCGCGCCTTACCAAGCCCATAGCTGAGCGCAACCTGCGCCCAAAACACTAGAATTCCAGTTTTCATCCTGAGCGCGACCCGTGCCTATCCTAGGCAAAAAGTGAGCGCACCCTGCACCCAAGTGCCTGGAACTCGAAAATCACCAAGGCACACCCCGCTCCCATCCCATGCATAGGTTGAGTGCACCCCGCGTCCTGACCCCGTGGGCATGAAAAAAATCCAATCTTTTGTGGGTTGTTCCAGGATCGTTTGCAGCTGCTCCAATGAGTAGATTGGTGATGACATCCCCTCGTATCATACCGGAACAGTCTTTTGAGGACTTGTTCCAAAGTGACACCTATGGTGCGTGATTTCGTGAAGTGATCATTCTAGCAGGCTGGGAGCCACTATTGGTAAGTCCTGATGAACTTTATTCTCCCGAACTTACATCTTATTTTTATGATAATTGTAAGTTCTTTGATAGACCAAATGGAGAACAAGTGTTATCCATCACCATCAGGGATGAACCAATGGAAATTTTCAGGTTCCTGCTAGCCTTTGTGCTTGGACTTGCTATGCCCACCAAAATACAAGACTCATGGGCCTATTTGGTAGATAATATGTACATGTATAACTATGATGATTTGCATGAGCATTACGGGGCATGAATCTTTAGGATATAGGACCAAGGGGATTATAACGTCACCCTTGGTAGCCTGTCTATGAATATGGGCACTGTTATATTTTGGATCATGCTAAACATTAAAGGGGAATGGCGTTATTCTTTTGTGAATGACGAAACTTGTGATATCACTCTATGATATTCCCCAGACCCTAATGTCTAGTTTAGCCCGAGCCCATAGCAAGCAGCATAAGTACCTTCTTATGCCTGTTTTAATTTGTCGTATTATGCTATGTTTCTTCCCTATTTTTTTTGTGCCTGTTTCACGGATTGGGTTGGGGTCGACATTATGAGACCCATCAATTGTATTATTCGATCGTTCCGTGCAATAACTTGGCAAGGGTGGATGATACAACCTCATCTGGTTGCACCTTACACCCCATCCGACCAAGTGGCGCTTGACAGGTTAGCTATTGTAAACGATAAGTGGCGTGAAGCCTGGCAAATTACTATGGCGTGGCAGGATGCGAAGGAACCTCATTTCTTTATTGAGGACGAGGAGGAACATGCTTAAACTGGAGTTAAGGTTAGTATTTATTTCAGTTAGTGTCTGCTTATGTCCCAAACAATTTATTTCTCAATAACCCCATAACGGGTGGAACTCTTATAGAGTTGCATCAGCTTTTCTTTTCTATATTAGTATGTTTAACCTTGTTTTGTAGATGTTCCAGAATTTCACGCGTTTCCATGGTATTTCTCTACCCTATTTATTTAAATTCTTTAAAGACAAAGCATGCTTCTTGTTTGGGGGGGGGGGGCATAGAAACACGTGTAATTAAGGCATCTGTTAGTGTTAGGATATAGATATGTACAGTATGCACTTGTTTTCTAGTTAAATTTTTTTTAAAAAAAAAATATTAATAAAAGGGTTATGTTGTACACTTAGGAATATTTGTATTGTTTTCCTTCTTTAAGCCCTTGATAATCTTGAAATCTTACGTAGCTTTTGCATTAGAATAGTTTTTAGAAACTTAGGTTAATATGTAGGTAATAATTCTTGCATCTATCTATAAATATGTTACATGAGTATCTATGATTGTTGGCAGTAAGTTTCTGAAATCTAGGCTAGATTACTTATTCTACAAATCCTGTGAGAATATAGCCTAAAGCCTTATATGAGTGAACATTTGAGAAATGACACAAGGGAGAAGTAAAATCCAGATAGAAAAATCACACGTCCACTTGCTTGATCACTATACCATATCATAAGCGAGAATTTAGGCCTTCTTTGGATCGATATAGCCAGAAATTCAAACCTATGAATTATTTTCCGCTAGTCGCCCCTCTGAGCCTTTCTTTAGCCTTTCATAAACTGTAAATCCTTTATCCTGTTACAAAAAAAAAAAAAAAAAAAAAAAAAAAAAATCAACCTACCCAATTCTTTGAATAAGTCTGAGAATAGAGATGAATAATAGAACAGAGAAAGACCTTTGAAATCAAGAATTTGTTAGTCGCTTCAGATGAGAAAAGTAAGTTTCCATCCAAAAAAAGAAAAAAGAAAATAAAGAGTTAGAACTCCAAAAATAGAATCAAGGAGTCAAAAGCCAAAGAAAAAAAAATATATGGCTAAGGATGGAAACAAAGTGTAGAAGCAAAAGTAAAGAACAAGGGTTTCTCTAGTTACATAATATGAAGCCTCTATTATCTCAGACTTGCCCTTTTTGAATATCCATTTCATTTCTTCTTAAACCATCTCCTAATCCCCGCAACACCTAATAAAGACCTCTAGCTCAATTAGGAATAAGTTAGTGTGATAGTAAGTGGTAGATGTGTTTGATCAACTCCGACTTCCTTGTGTGTCATTGAGTTTGTAAGGTAAAGTGTGCCCACTGCACACTGGAGTAGCGAAATTTGAGCGGAAAAATCAGAGTGGTTTTTGTCTTGACATTTATGTGAGGACCTACTTAAGGACGTTATTCTGAGTTTTCAGAAACGGACCTGCTAGTTCATCACATAGTATTACTCATTGTATATATGTTTATTCGTAGATGATTGATTATTATGCATATATTAGATTAGGTTTCAACTTGATTATTTTGTATTCATTGCTAGTGAGATGTATAGATAATTGTGACATAGATAAGGAAACAATAGTTTTATTTCTGAGTCATTGTAGTATAGATGAAGTTTGTGGGTACCTTCACTGGAAAACTCTCATGAGGCTATAACTCATCCACTAGGGAATTCCTAGTGGTTTAAGGCCTTGTTGCATATGGTCAATGCAATCGCACTCGGCGAAATGAGATTAGTTAGAACTCCATTTTTGGTCACTTATGCTAATTTCTCATATTTGCTTGAGGACAAGCAAAATGCTGTTTGGGGGTGGTTTGATAAGAGCCCAAAACTATAGTTTAAACCCCTTAACAATAATACTTTTAGACCAATTATGCGAGTAATAAATAAGAGTTAATGCTAATTACGTGCTTTTATGTATTTCAGGCATTGAAGTTAATTATGTGCAGAAATGTGCCACTTTGGCGATATAAAGGAGCAAGGGTTGGTTGCTAAGAAGTTCTGTGATTAAAGGCCAAGATTCAATGAGAAAAAGCCTTTGTAAAGCCCGGTCAGAAGCTGAAAAGTCAAAGTCAACGCGGGCAGAAACAGCACACAAAAGTCATCAGAACTTCCAAAGACCGTATCTTTGGACTCAAGCCTCGGAATTGGGGGTACCTTATTTCAAAACGACCGGCTCGAAAAGAGCTTTACAATGGTCCAAACATTGACCCAATCAGAGGGGCATAAATAGACGAAAAGCCTGTTGAAGTTAAGGCCTGCTGAAAAGGGCCCTGTGGACTGAAGAAATTGGGTTTTGGGCTCGATTTTTTGGCCCAAAACATGGACCCTGAGCCCAAGCACGAAAATGTGGATATGGTCTCCTCCATTTCCACACACAAGACTTAGCTCTTCGGTATCAATTAGGTTAGGATAGAAAGTAACCATTAGAGAATAATCTAGATCTAGTTTTGAGTTTTTGTATTAGTTAATTAATTAGTTTTTTTCATACCTTGTTTTAGATTAGTTATTTGAATCATTGTTTATCATTCATTAGATAAATAAAATAGTTAGTTTTTGATAATTTTGATTTTGTTATTTAAAATTGCTTAGATCTAATTTCAATTCTTGTTTGTTAATGATTTTTTAGTTGTTAATTTAGATTTCAATTATTGTTTAGTTGAATTTAATAAAGTTTGAATATTTATATTATGTCTTATTCAATTTCATATGGAAATGATAGTTTGATGAATCAAGGCTAAACCTCCATTAGAGGGGTTTGATGAAGCCTTGATGAAAACTTAATTGTGTAGTGTAGAATCGTTATAAGAGTCTATTCCACTCTAGAAGGTCGTTGATTCGCCATGAGAATAGGTTGGACTTCCTCACATGCTAGTTATGAATTGGTAGAGATGCCATGTATAATTAGGGATTAGAACGACCAATTCTTACCGTAAGAACGTAAGAATTGGATTACAACAATTTATGCTAGTTTATTAAGTTGGATTCAAGGTAGATTCACTTCCCCCCTAATTCTTATTCTAGATTCAAACCTTAGTATTCCGTAGCATTTCATAGTTGAATCATTATAGTCAGTATCTTGTTCTTAGAATTCACATCGTAGTATAATCCCACCATTACTCTCATTAGACTTTGGTTAAACTGATAATTATAGAAAACTTTGAATGCTAAAGAACTATGAGTGGAACGAATCTTTTACTCCACTCTATTTCGATAGATTTGAGAGTATAAATCTTTGATAAGAACTGTCTTCGTAAAAGAAATAGTTTTACTTGCATTTTGAGACTTCATCGTTTATTCGTAAGTAGAGTTATATTCAATTTTATCGTTTTATGAAGCGGCAAACTTCCGAAGCTCACATCTGATAAATCTGGATGCTAACGTTGGCTAGTGAACTGCCAAAGCGACTAGGGCAACGAACTCTATCCAAAGACAGAAAGTTGTAAAAATGCCAAAATCAGCGCCGCCACTGGACACACTAAATGGACCCACTCTGCGAGCCCAAAGGCATGACGAGTTAACATGATGGTCACAATTTTGTGCCACCTCGCAATATGAAAGACACGTACCAATTCAATGTTTGAATTGAATTGGGGAAAAAGATAAAACAAAAACATAAAAGGACAAAACAAATTATAATAAGACAAAACTTTATAAATACAAAGTTTTTATCTTAACAATTGAATGAAACAAAACCTGTTAATGATGGGTCTTCATGTGAAGGGTCTCCAGCCTATATATTTGTGAGGGGGTCTTCATTATTCGGCCTTCAGCATTTTATGCTTTAGCATATACATTAGCTAGTTAATTATAGTCTGTAGTTTTCATTTCAGCACTTACATTCCGTCCTTTTCATTCCAGTAGCTTAAATACTGTAAGTCATTTCTTCTTAATAAAAGTCATATCTTTTCAAGTTTAATTCCTATCCTGCATTTACTTATTTAATGTATACAGCAAGTTTAATTATTCCTTCAATGACCATGAGCTAATCCCCCCTCTAGGGGAGGGTTATGCTGCTCGTGTGAGAATCCGGATTGACTCTTTAATATTCTATAATCACTGCTTAGGAATTAGGTGTAGATTAGACATCTGGTCCCCAAAATGATCGAGAGACTGTACAAATTGAGTGTCTTGATGCTCGAGCAGTCTCATGAGAGACCCAAAATGTCTCACGCGCAACTCTCTGGTGTCAGACAACTCTCCAATTTGTCCAGCTGATGTAGAATCAAACCAGGAGCTAAAATGATATTCCAGAGATGAAATATTAGTTCAACTCCTTATGCCAGTACGATGTGGCTCAGAGATGTGGGCATTTCGCTAGGGATCAATACTCGACGTCGTCTCAGATTTGTCTATGAACTCGAGACGAATTAGAGCTGTAGTGATGTGGTAATATAAACTGTTAAAAAATAATTCTTGCATGAGTATGATTAACCCTCTCCCTGTTTCTCTATCTTTGTTTATTTACATTGAAATCACACTTAGTAATTTACCTTATTTACATTACCATTAATTTAATTAAACCAACTAAAAAACCTAAAATCCTACTCACTAAAAGTTGTAATTCCAGTTGTGAACCTTGCCGAGCCCTAAGGTTTGGACGATCCCTTACTCGACCTATCCTACCAAACCCATGTGAGTAAGGTAACTTGACTAAACGGACGACTATACAGAATTTGGACTTTGGAATTCGGTCTTTAGTAAAAAAAACCAATAACGTCAATCAACGTTTTATCAAATGGCCGCTACACGCCGAAAGACTCTAGACATTTAACGTAATAACTAGAATACATCAAACATAAACCCCCTCCCCTACCCCCTCATCTTTTTAATTTCCATTTCTTTTGCAATACTAATGTATTACGTACCTGTTTGCCCCAACTTTTTTCTACTAACAGATACCTGTGAACTAGATCTTGTTTATTTTTATTAGCACAGTCTAAGTATTCTGTAGGAACTTGGAGTATTGAACTGACAAAAGAGTCTCGGATGAGACTAAATTAGTAGCACGCGAGACTAACCTGGAGTATCAACACTCTGGTTTTCAGGTACATGCCACTTTCCTTTTCAGTACTCTTTTGGACTCTCTAGTCCTGTTTATCCAATAAGTTCACGAGCCCGGTAGTTAGTTCGATCGTTGTACGAGGAATCGCGGGACGCCAGGTTTCAAATTCTTAAACTCCTCAAACTTTGTCCAGGATATTATTTGGTTGTTTGCTATAACCTGTTTTACCTCGCATGTTTGTGTGAGAACTCTTTGCATGTAAATGTGGTTCATCATTACATCTTCACGTTAACACGATTAATATGATTCGAATATATTTGGATGTATGCGTAATTTCAAACCACCTGCTTAGAATATTTTTGTATGTGTATGTACATCAATTCACGTACGCGGTATTCATTTGCATGAGTTCGTTCTCGACATTCCCTTAGCTCACATATAGTTGCACTCATCGATAGCTATAGATTATTGCATGCTTAGGACATATTTATATTCACTTATAAGTAATATAGATTTGCATGTGTAGACTTCCTGTGTAACACTAGCATGTGTTAATTGTATGTTTAGTTTTCTATTTTGGCATTTATCATTTTTAATTGCATGTTTCGTAATCACGTCTCCATAATACATTAATTACGTAAACTAAAAAATAAATAAAAAAAAAATTAAAAAAAAAAAATCCTAATAATTAAAATTTCATCTTAATCATCTTAATAACACCCCGCATAATACACCATCATAAATCATTATCCTATTCCATCAGTGTCTAGGAAACTCGAAAGATTGAGGTTGCCTAATTAAGGAACGTGTTAGCACGAACAACCTCCCTCAATTCTCTCAGGTGACCTAGCTGCTGGAATATTCACACGTTATCCTAGCTTACTTGCTCAAGTTAGCAATAGCTCAGGAAGACGTGCTTCACCTCCTTCCTTCCTTAATTCTAAAACCTCCAGTCATAATTTGTTCCTTATGAGCCTTCAATTAAAATTTGTATTTGTATGAGACTACAGTTTGGTAAACATAAGGAATTAGAACTTACATATTGTCGTCGGAAATATAATAAACAACTGCTTATGCTATCTCCTAGACATAGTTCCTCCTTAGTAAACCAACCTTTTCAAACATCTCCGTTGCCATTATCTCCCTTAATTATGGCCCAGGAAAATCCCACAGTCGAGAAACCCCTTTTGGATTTCTATACTGCCTTACATGAAGGACCTGCTTCCTGCATTAAACTCGATGTGATTGTAGGTGATTTTTGCATTCTGCCAAACATTTTCAGTTTGTTACCTATGTACCATGGTCCAGACCACGAAAAACCGTACAATCACCTTCGTCGGATGTAGCAAGTAGTCACTACTTTCAGCCATTCGACCGTTACTAACGAACAAGTTTTGCTTAGGTTGTTTCCCTTCACCTTAGCTGATAAAGCTTCAGCTTGGCTTGCAGGCGAAGCGCCGCAATCCCTTGACATATGGGCCAAGCTCGTACAAGCATTCATGGTAAAATTCTATACTCAGAAGAAAACTATAGAAATGCTTCAAAAGATTCAATTCTTTCGCCAACATCCCCAGGAATCCTTTTCGGAGCATGGAGCAGATTTACTGATCTGCTTCTCGAATGTCCCCATCATAAACTCGACACCGTTGTATTAGTCTGTTCATTCTTTAATCTGACCATCAAAAGGAAACATTAGATATTATGAACGGCGGTTGTTTCATGGACAAAGGCGTTACTGAAGCATACACTTTCCTTGAGAAACAGGCTGCACAAAGTACCCATTGGGGAAACACTGATTCTTCCAGATCTTCTAAAGACACTCCTACCAAAGTTACGTCCATGTTCGAGGTCAAACCCGATCCGGAATTAAAAACTCTGATCGAGTCCCTAAACAAAAAGGTCGATGCTCTTTCGGTTCAAGTAAATGATTAGAAACCCGAACAGGTCATGGCTGCCAACGCTTCCACATGTCCTCTTTGCTTAAGTCCTGAGCACACCGATTCTTATTGTCTTTTGGTATACGAGTGCCCTCCCCAATCTTCTAAAGAGGCTTGTGCTTTTAACATCCCTAATGCACCTTGGCGACAACATCCGAATTTAGCTTAGGCAACCCCTGCCCAACAACAAGCTCCTCCGGGTGTCAACAACGCTCTTGTACGACCACCCGCGAACTACAATTCCTACTGCCAAGGAAATCCTCCGCAATTCTAGCAAGGGTAAAATAATTTTCCCAACAACACAAATATAGGGTACCAAAACAACCGCAACCTTGTTCTCGCTAATCAAGGATATGGCTACCAAAATCAACCCGTAAACAATAACCATGAACTTGTTCCTACTGCTCCACTGGTACAATCCACTGCCGATAAAGCAACTGAAACTTTTTTGACTTACATGAATCAACAGAATCAAATCTTAGCATCTATCCAACAGTCTCTTCAGCTGTTAGCACAGGATAAAAGTCAAAAGGGCGTGTTCCCTAGCCAAGCCGTTCCAAACCCTAAGCCTACAAACACTACCTTTGAACTCAACAATGCACCAGGATCTAGTAATACAAGCCAGGGTGAGGTAAATGCCATTACCACTCTTCGTTCTGGCTGAACCATTGACAATCACATACGTATGCCAGACGTCGATTCGACAGAAGCCACGGCTGATGTCCTTCCAACTCCTACCTCCCAACCTTTAACGGACGAAGTTGTTCCTTCTAAATCTACATCCATGTCCCTAGGGAAAGACACCACTGATCCATATGGGCGATTCCGCCCAAAAGCTCCATTCCCTGCCCGTTTTGCAAATAACAAACCGGATGAACATTTCGATGAGATCCGTGAAACCTTCAAAAATTTGACCATAAACTTACCTTTTTTAGATGCGCTTAAGCATTTGCCCAAACATGCCAAGTTTTTGAAGGACATGTGCTGCACCAAACGACGTACGAATGTTCCTCACTGAGCAGTTTCTCTCAATTACTACTACCAATGGTGTGGTTAAATACAAGGACCTAGGTCGACCAACTTTACCATGCACGTTGGGTGACATGTATACCGCTACCGCACTTTTAGACCTAGGCGCTAGTGTTAACCTACTTCCCTACTACTTATTTAAGCAGTTAGGTCTTCATGAATTAAAACCTACCAATATGACTCTGCAACTCGCGGATCGCTCCATCAAGTACCCAAAGGGCATAGTAGAAAACGTCATAGTTAAGGTCCAAGATTTTTACTACCCAGTTGATTTTGTCATTTTAGATACCGAAGTGGCCTGTGACTCCATTCCTATCATCTTGGGACGTCCATTTCTTGCAACTGCTAACGCTATCATAAATTGTTGAGACGATTCAATGATATTATCTTTCGAGAACCTTTCTGCCGAACTCAATGTGTTCAAATTAATGAAACAATTTCTCGATCCTATCATGAAGGGTGAGATTAGCTTGGTTGATAGTCTAGCACATGATTATTTCACAAACTCTTTTCCTGAAGACGAGGTACACCGATTTCTTTCTTTTGATAATCCTAAGTTTGACGATGACTCGTATATTAAGGATGTCCACGCATTATTAGAGTCCGTACCACTATTTGACCCTACTACTGTGTTGCCATCTGATTAAGAAGAACTGGACTCACTCTTTTCCATTGAAGAGACTGCCCCTCACGAATCCTTGATTCCCAATCTGCCAACTCCAGATTTAAAACCTCTACCCTCTGATTTTAAATATGTGCATCTCGATCCCGATGGTAGTCACCCAATAATAATTTCTTCTCACTTGACTACCGACGAAGAAGTACGTTTGATTCGTGAACACCGCTCTGCTATCGGATGGTCCTTAGATGATATAAAAGGAATAGACCCTAGTATATGCACGCATCGCATACATCAGGATGACGGCTCAAAGACATCGCGAGAACAGCAACGTCGCCTTAACCCCACCATGAAAGAGGTGGTGAGAGATGAAGTTTTACGTTTACTTTATGCGGGTATCATATACCCTATCTCTGATAGTGACTGGGTTAGTCCTGTCCACGTTGTTCCTAAAAAGTCCGGCATTCAAGTTGTACAAAATGAAAATGGTGAATGCATCTCCACTCGAATTCCATTAAAATGGAGAATTTGCATTGACTATTGCAAACTTAATGCCAGAACACGTAAAGATCACTTCCCTCTTCCATTCATTAACCAGATGCTAGAACGTTTAGCCGGTCATGCTTACTACTGTTTACTTAATGACTATTCCGGCTATTTCCAAATAGTCATCGATCCCGCCGATCAAGAAAAGACAACTTTCACATGTCCCTTTGGAACCTTTGCATACAGACGAATGGCTTTTGGTCTTTGCAATGCCCCAGGCACCTTCCAACGCTGCATGCTTCACATTTTCAGTGATATGATAGGAACGTTATATGGAAGTCTTCATGGACGACTTTTCCATTTACGGAAATTCCTTTGACGACTGCCTATCCAACCTTTCTAAAGTGTTAACGCGTTGCGAGAGAAAAATCTGGTACTCAACTGGGAGAAGCGTCATTTCATGGTTACCAAAGGACTTGTTCTAGGTCATATTGTTTCGAAAGACGGGATAGACGTTGATAAAGCTAAAATTGTTAAAATTGCTTCGCTACCTTTCCCACGTACAGTTCATGATATCCGTGCCTTTTTAGGCCACGTTGGGTTTTATAGGCGTTTCATTCAGGATTTTTCTAAAGTTGCGTGACCCTTAACCAATCTCCTGCTCCAGGATGTGGTATTTGACTTCAATTTCGATTGCAAACAAGCTTTTGATATGCTAAAAACTGCTCTGACTACCGCTCCTATCATTCAACCTCTTGATTGGTCTCAACCATTCGAACTGATGTGTGACACTAGCAACTTTGCTATCGGTGCCGTATTAGGCCAACGATGTGATGACAAACCCATTGTCATTTACTATGCTAGTAAAACTCTTAATGACGCTCAACATAATTACACAACAACTGAGAAAGAGTTCCTAGCTGTTGTCCATCCTTTGGATAAGTTTTGCCCTTACCTAGTTGGATCATCCACCATCGTATATACTGACCATGCCGCGCTTCAATACTTACTCACAAAAAAGGACGTGAAACAGCGATTGTTCTGCTGGATCCTTCTTTTGCAAGAATTCACCTTGGAAATCAAAGACAAGAAAGGAACCAAAAATGTCATGGCTGACAATTTATCAAGGCTGGTTGGTGACATTGATAATGATTCTGAAGCCATCTGTGATTCTTTCCCAGACGAATATTTGTACTATATTTTCTCATCTCCATGGTATGCGGATATCGTTAACTACCTAGTTACTGAGGAAGTCCCTTCCTCTTAGTTACGTCCTGATCATAAAAAGTTCTTATCTACTGTAAAATATTATTTCTGGGATGACCTCTACCTCTTTAAGTATTGTTTCGACCAACTCATTCATCGCTGCATTCCCGACTGGGAGCACACCGAGGTATTATTCTTTTGCCATGAACAATCTTGCAGAGGTCATTTCAGTGGAAAGAAAACTACGGCCAAGGTGTTACAATGTGGTTTTTTATTGGCCTACCCTTTTTCGCGATACACACGAACATTGCATAGCCTGCATTCGTCGTCAGCACCTAGGTCGAATTACAAAACGCAATATGATGCCCCTAAATCCTATCTTGATTGTGGAAATTTTTGATGTTTGGGGCATTGATTTTATAGGACCCTTCCCTATTTCTCAAGGTTTTCTCTACATTCTAGTCATTGTAGACTATGTGTCCAAATGGATTGAGGCACTCGCATGTCGCTCAAATGACCATAAGACTGTCGTTAAATTTGTAAAAGAAAATATTTTCTCTCATTTTGGTGTCCCCAATGCTATCATCAGTGATGGGGTACACATTTTTGTAATAAATTTTTTTGGGTTTTTAATGAAGAAATATGGAGTTACTCACAAAGTTGCTACTCCATATCACCCACAAACGAGTGGCCAAGTGGAAGTCTCCAACAGAGAGATTAAGTCCATTATGGAGAAACTATCAATCCATCAAGAAAGGACTGGTCTCTCTGCTTATCGGATGCCTTGTGGGTATACCGAACATCATTTAAGACACCTATCGGGATGTCTCCTTACCGCATTATTTTTGGAAAAACTTGTCATCTGCCAGTTGAACTTGAGCATCGTGCCCTTTGGGCCATTAAAAACCTCAATTACAATATCAACGAGGCAGGCGAGAAGCGAAAACTGCAATTAAATGAGCTTGAGGAGATTCGAAGTGATGCTTATGATCTCTCGAAATCCTACAAACCTAATATGAAAAGAGTGCACGACAAGCACATTTTGCATAAGGATTTCAAAATTGGCCAAAAAGTTTTACTGTATAACTCCAGATTGCACATTTTTCCTGCTAAATTGAAAACACGATGGTCTGGTCTTTTCATTGTGTCAGCTGTGACCCATTATGGGGCAATCTCTTTGCTTAATCCACAAGAAAACATCGAATTTCAAGTCAATGGACAACGCTTAAAATATTACCATGAATTACGCTCCCCAGATGTTGAACAGACTCTTTTTCAGGATCCGATCTACATAGACTAGATGTTTCGTTTGGTGTACTCAATCTTATTTCTATAGAGGGTACACCATTTTGGTAGCTGGGCCATCTTTTATTTTATGATCTCAAAAGTTCTTTGAAGTGTGTGGTTGCAAGCGCCGGAACCTTAGTCCACGAAAACTCTATTTTAGAATTGAGTATAAATGTCTTCTGCAACACGAGCAAACGTGTCTGTCGGTAAACAATGGGTACCTAAAATTTCACCTCCTTCCTTCTCTTCCCTTTTCTACTCTCTGCCTCGCGAACTTCAGCTAATCAATTGGTGTAAGTCTCACTCATCATGAATAGGGAATGGTCGTAGTACTTTTGCTCGTAAACGACGTGTGCGAAGGAAATGGTGGTGTATACATTGTTAAGGTCTTGACTTCCTATCAATTCCCTTATGTCTAGGTCTTGACTTCCTATCCGATACTAGCCAGTTTAAGATATACTTTTGTCTAACACCAGCTGCGCAGGATAGTCTTTGTCGCCACGCCATTTCTCCCACGGGTTGGGAATCGTCTTGAGAATCTGACTTGAAAAGACTCGCAAACGTCTTGAGAATCTGACATTAAAAGACTTGATTCATCTTGAGGATCTGATGTTAAAAGATTCACCTTGTAGATATGTATATATTGTTGCCTTTTATAAAAAGAATCCCTTATGCATTAAGTTGTGCACATAGAGATTGGTGTCCAACCTCGGATGTTGCATACTTGGAACACAAAGGGGCAAGGGATTCCACTAGACCAACCCCTAGAATTGGTTACTTTGAGTTCCTTTTGAGGCGGTTTGAGGATAGCCGTATGTAAGAAGGGCAATATTATTAGACCGAAGCGCGCACGGTCCAGGATGGTACCGTCCTGCCCCTAACCCTATAATACATAGAGGTAAAGCCACAGTCTAGCTGGATTGGGTTCACTCCAGAGCCGACATGACAATTTCCTATGAAATTAGATGGTGACTCTTCTTGACATCCAGTGTTTTTCACGTAAATCTCCCTTGTATATAAATAAAAACTTTGTTTATAAATAAAATACCTCTCCTTCTTTTCAAAAAAACTCTTATGACCTTTGAGAATGACTCATATAATTGGATGGCATTTTTGTGCTGATCATTTCAATATCTCATTCATTCAGAGTCCGAACGAGTCGTGGGTGAACGTTTAGGTTTTTTAGGCTTAAATTGGGCTTTAGGCTTGATTTGGGCTTGGGAAATTTTTTGGGCCCAACTAAATCTCGTATTCTCGGCCAATTTAAACCCGAGAAACCAAACCACACATGTCACACCCTCATTTTTCTTCTTCCTTAAAAGTCGGATCTTGTCCCCTCTCGATTAAGTCTCGCACGAGATAGGCCAACGTTATATCCAGGTCTCGCGCGCGACTCCTACAGCTCCAAATCCAATTCCCTTCCATCAGCAATTTCCATTTCTCGTCCTCATCATAAATCAAAGCCAACCTCTTCCTAAGAGCACTAATGGCCGGAAACAGGAGAATTTTTGTGGAGAAAATTTTTGGAACTTTATCCGAAAATGGGATGTTTGCTCCATTCTTTGATAATGAAATTCACTCTAGAGGCTGGGAGTACTTGTTATATGCTAATGGCTGGCTATATTTTAAGGATTTGGTGATGAAATTTTATGACAATGGGAGCTTTAATGGCGACCATTTTTGGGTTACCGTCGACGGTGTGCGCCACGAAGTCACACCTGTTTTGATCTCCGGGATCACGGGCATTCCTCTGGTCGACCACGTACTGATCGACTCAATAGCAGTTCGTGTACCCACAGACTTATGACCTAGTGCTCGACACACTAATCGAAGGAGAGTACAACAAAGATGGGAAATGCGCGTATCAGCGCTCGGTGCGACGGAACTAGCTGGCTGTGACTCAATGGCTGGGACTGAACGTCATTGGCACCTCGAAGTCCTCGGACATCAACAAGACTTTCCTCCACCTTCTGTGGATCCTCTAGGAGTTAAAGGGTAACTTCTGCATAGTTACCTTTCTTTTTGATATTATTACGCATGCCACTCTCAGGTCAGCCCCTCTTGCCGTTCTTGTAACACAAGTTATGATTAATTTGGGTTTCTTGTCTACCACCCCGCTACTCCCTATACCACGTCTGAACATCATGGGGGATTGGCATTTTTCCACTGCATGAAAGTCAGCTTGTAAGACGTTCCATGCACTGGCCCAGCAACATACCACCTTCGACATCACAGACCTAGTAATTGAGAACCTTAAGAGGGCTCGGTCTTTTTGGCAGCACTATATCACCCTGCCAGTTACAGCATGCAGGATAATGAGGACGTACTTCCCACAGTTTGCGGCCACTTTTCAGGACTGGGTAAAGGTCGACTCTATGTGTCTGATAAGAGCCCAAAACTGTAGTTTTAACCCTGTAACAGACATACCTTTAGACCAATTATGTGAGTAATAATTAAGAGTTAACACTGATTACGTGTTTTTATGCATTTCAGGCTTCAAAGTCCATTATGTGCAGAAATGTGCCACTTTAGCGAGATAAAGAAGCAGAGGTCGGTTACTAAGGAGTTCCGTGATTAAAGGTCAAGTTTCTAGAAGACAAAGCCTTTCCAAAAGCCCGGTCAAAAGCTGAAAAGTCGACGCGGGCAGAAACAGCACACAAAATCAGTAGAACTTTCGAAAGGCCATATCTTTGGACTCAGACCTCGGAATGGGGCCTACCTTATGTCAAAACGACCGGCTCGGAAAGAGCTTTTCAATGGTCTAAGCCTTGATCCAATCAGAGAAGCAAAAGTGGATGAAAAGTCTGTTGAAGCCAACTGCAGCTGAAGAGGCCTTTTTGGACTGAAAGAATTGGGTTTTGGGCCTAATTCTCTGGCCCAAAATATGGCTCCAAGCCCATGCACGATTTTTGGATCTAAAAGTATAAAAACAAAAGCTTAATTCTTTGTTAAGGGTAGATTGTTAATGGTAGATAGTTAGACCTAGAAATAGATTAGATTAGTAGCCTCCATTAATGGATTCTAGATCTAGTTTTTCATATAGATTAATTAAGTTTAGTTCCATTTCAATTATTGTATTAGATTAAACCTTTGAATCTTGTTCTTCATTTTGATTAGATCAATAAAGTAGTATTTCTATCAACTTCGATTTTTGTCATTTCCATTTCTAGATCTAATTTCAATTCTGTCCTTATTGCATTTTAGTCATTAAATTAGATTTCATTATTGTTTAATTAAGTAAATTTCAATTCTTTATATTATGTTTAGTTTTAATTTAATCGGAAATGATTGCGTAATGATTCTCGGCTAAACCTCCATTAGAGGGGGTTGAGAAGCCTTGATGAAAGCTTGATTCCGATTATCGTAGATTCGTCGTAATTTCCTTTCCACTCTAGAAACGATTAGTTCACTATGAGAATGGGTTTAATCGTTCACATGCTAGTTATTAATTGGTAGAAATGCCATGTGTAATTAGGGATTAGGAAGAACCAATTGTTCTGCAAAGCAGTTCAATTCGGATTACGACGATTCGTCGTTAATAGGATTAAGTCGGGTTAAGGTGGAATCAATCCCCCTCTAACTCCTTATAATCGAATCAACGTAGCATTCCCTTAGTTATTGCCATAGTCGACTAGTTGCATTTTGTGGGTAGTTGCATCGTAGTCTAGTTGCCTTTTTCGTAAATCTCTCATTAGACTTTAAGTTGAGAGTACTTACACGTGAGAACTCAGCATGCGGAAGGACTAGGAGTGGAACGAATCACTCTACTCCACTATATCTCATAGGATTGAGAGTAGAAATCTTTGATAAAATTAGGCATCATAATCTAGTTTAGTTTTACTTGCGTTTGTAAGTTCCATCGCTTTATTTCGTAGGTAAAACTATTCATTTTATGTTTTATCAAATGGCGCCGCTGCCATCTTAGTTTCACTTTCGTATTGTTTTCGTAGTGTTAGTACTTTTCTTAAAGTCCCATTTCACCCACCCACCCTTGTTTGATTCATACTGTGGTTGTCCATTCCATAGTTGAAAAATTCCGGGTCTGAAATTACAGCGGCGATCGATCGGCGCTGTAAAGGCGCACTGGCGCTCTATAGTCCGGATCCGCTTCAAGGCTTCCTTGACCCACCCCTAACTCATTGGACCTCGAGCGTGACCCGCCCCCATGTGGAGCAAGACCCGCCCTTAAACTCTGGAATTCCAATTAACACTGAGCGCGACCGCGCCCTATGCGAGCGCGACCCGCGCCCTTAGCAATTTTTTTTCGTATTTCGACAGTTTTGATTCGAACTTTGATCTTTCATATTTTTCAGTGTTCTAACCTATTATATACACTGAACAAGCGTAAACAAGACGCTTATTCATAAGCGAAGCAAGGGCCTAATCAGGTATTCCTTTCTTCCACACCTCGCGATCTCCTCGTTAGAGGTTTATACTAGTATATCGAATTGTTTGGAGTGTTGGCGTGTTTAGCTAAAGTTGGTCTTAGCCTTGTATGAGGTTAAGGTGCGGGCGAACAAAACACCGAACGTAAATACACAACAACATCAACAATCAAGTCTATCTAGTATACCACCCACTACACCTCTAGCTACTATTTCACACACACCACCGATATAATGGCGGAAGAAAGAGAGACTCCTCTCTCGACTTCTACCAAGCCTTGAGCGATAGCCCCAAATCTTGCATCGTTCTAGCGGACCGGTGGGGATTTCGATCCCCCCAAATATTTTAATTTGTTACCGTTTTTCATGGATTAGACCATGAAAAACCTTATCGGCATTATCGCGTAGGATTGAACAAGTCCTAACAACATTCCACCATCCTACGGTTGGTGCGGAACAAATTAAATTAAGGGTATTCCCTTTCACCTTAGCCCGATAAAGGCGTCTTGGTTAACTCCGCCCAAATGCCTAATTCTGTGGACTCGTGGGCTAAACTTGTTCAATTTGTTTATGGAACATTTTTACCCACCCCTAAAGACGGATGAGATGCTTTCCAAGATCCATTTCTTTTCGACAAAATCCTCATGAATCATTTTCAGAGGCTTGGAATCGCTTTCACCGATCTCCTTATAGAGTGTCCACATCATAACTTAGCTTAAAGACACGTTAGTTCGTGCCTTTTCAAAGGGCTTCTACACCACCATAAAGAAGTCCTTGACATAATGAATGGGGTAGTTTCTTAAGCAAAGGAGCTTCGGAGGCTTATAAATTTTTAGAGGACCAAACCAAGCGAAATAACAACTGGGGGGGGGGGGGGTAGTGACGACCAGTATGTAAACTTAACATAATGAATGAGTTAAGGCTACCAGTATGTTTGAGGTTAAATCAGATCCTGACCTTAAAACTCTAATTGAATCCCTCACAAAAAAGGTAGAGGCCATTTCTGTACAACAAAAGCCAATCCCCGTCATGAATGTAAATTCAAATCCATGTAGTTTCTGTTGGAGCCCTGAACATCCCGACTCCCACTGTCCTATAGCCTATGAACAGGCTTGTTCCATTAATAGTGAACCTAACGCCCCTTGGAGACAAAATCCCAACTTCGGTTGGAGAAATAACCAAACCGTAACACCTCAAGGGTACAATAATCAATATGTTAGGCCTCACGACGGCTTTAACCAAGCCCCACTACGACAAGGGCGAGGGTCGGGGAATTTTAATAATTATAACAACCAAGTGCAACCTCGACAAGGTCAAGCACAAGGTCAAAGTAGTTATAATAATTATAATGCTAATAGAGGTATCGTTAGGTAAATAATAACTATCAAAATCCAGCCATAAATAATTCACGTGAAATAGTTCGATCCACACCACCCGTGACAACTACACCCACACAACCGGATCGTCTTGACACCTTCATACAAGTGAGCCAAAACTTTTCCAAACCATGGCTCAATCCAACCAAACACCTTCTACGTTAATAATTTAACCAAACAGCTAGCTCAAGATAAAGCCCAACCCAAAGGCGTGTTTCCAGGTCACGAAATACCTAATCCTAAAACAACAAATACAGCCTTTGAGGTAACCAATAATACTAGTAACGAGTATGAAAATGTAGGTGAGCTAAAGGCCATCACCACTCTACGATTACGGTAGAGTGGTTGATAACAAAGTAACTATGCCTATAGTTATCCCACCAAGAGTAGCCCTACACCGCTATATTACTAGATACCGAAATAGAAATTGAAGAGCCTACCACTGTAGAGGTACCAGTTACAACACAACCTAAGAAACAGGAAGCCACGGTTAAACACCCAGGTAATACCATTGCTAAATATAGACAGAAACCACCGTTTCCACAAAAATTAGCCATGTTAACTAGGGATACAAATTACGAGGAGATTAGGGATGTTTTCAAGAATCTAACTATAAACCTTCCCTTCCTCGTAGCTATAAAAAAGCTACCACACCATGCTAAGTTTCTTAAGGAATTGTGTACTACTAGGCGTAAGACCAATATACCAAAAGACGCTTTTTAACGTAACAATTCCCAACTCTATCGAACATAATGGAATTGTTAAGTACAAGGACCCCGGGTCATCATCTTGCATAATGCACCTTAGGAGATTCTTATCTGACGACGGCGTTATTAGACTTGGGGGCTAGTGTCAACTTTCTCTGTTTTATTTGTATAAACAAATAGGTCTACACGAGATGCAACCCACTAAAATGACGTTGCAATTAGCTGATCGGTCTATTAAGTATCCTAAGGGTGTCGTCGAAAATGTTCTGGTAAAAATTCAGGATTTTTACTATCCGGCTGATTTTGTCATCCTCGATACAGAAGTCGTTAACGACTTTGTCCCGATCATCTTAGGGCGTCCATTTCTGCGCAACTGCCAATGCGCTCATTAATTGCCGCGATGGTTCAATGTCCATGTCTTTTGGCCATCTTCTTTGTTGAAGTCAATGTTTTTAAAACAAAGACACGATTACCCGATTCGATCTATGGATGGAGAGGTTAGCATGATCGAGCTTTGCTCGAGATTATTTCAACAACACATTCCCCGATAATCATATGCCCAAATTTCTTTCCTTTGGAAGTTCAGGACTCAACATTTCCATCCCTTCACTAGTCGATACACATATTACGGAAGAGGATGAGATAGATTGACTTTTCAATGATGTAGAGGACTATCATAGTAACGAGGATATGACCAATCTAGATGAGCAATTCGATGAGTTTCTTCGAGCAGGTGATGAATCACCCTATCAAGAACTACTTTGCACAACATCCACCTCAATTCCCCTCTTTCCACCCTTTCAAAGGAATCTCGAGTTTGCACTCGATCCTGTTGTTTCTTCTGTGCTTCATAATTTTTTAAATCCACCTAGTAAACAAATACTACAGAAGGACAAACCATTTGACACCTTCATTTTCAGAATTGAGACAGTCCCTACACACATAATGAATGAGTTTGGTGCTACCACCACATCCTCATTGTTTACAGGCTGTCTTTCTACAACTTATCCATATCCACCATATTCTCCACAACCATTCACTTTTCCACACTTATTTACTAGAACACCCACTCATTCAAAAATGAACAATAAGGTGCATGATAGGTTACATAATAGGGTTATCTGACTTCGCTTTCATTTCACTAGGTTGAGTCATAGGAAATCTTGGCGCTTGATTGTGTTTGGATATGTTTTCTGGGATATTTATTTATGGAATAATCCACAACTATTTCGGTTGTTGATATATGATAAACTGCATGTTCATACATATACGCCTAGATAAAGTCTCGAGTATCGACTATAAACGACTCAACTTTTGTATTTGGTGCATTTCCTTTCATTTCCATATATTGGTGAGTGCACCATTAAGGTAACCGGGCCCTCCCTATGGAGTGTGTGGCTGTAAGTACCGGATCCTAAGTCCACGTTTAAACATAATTCACGTTTTCCACTCTTGCATGTTTTCGGATTTTTTTGAGTCATGTTTTCTATGGGGTGAATTATGTCTTTATTGTTTATTGTTTTTCTTTTTAAAATTAAAAAATAATATATATATATATATATATATATATATATATATATATATATATATATATATATATATATATATATATTAAAGAATAAGCATAGTAACTTAGGAAGTCTCGGGAATCTGACTTTAAAAGACCCACTGCTAAAAACAAATTTTCTAAGCTTCGTTGTAAAAATTTGTTTGGGGGTGGGGTGTTCGTGTTTCCGTACTAAATGTTTATGTCCCATTAGAGTTGCTTAGGCTGTTTTATTGTATTACGATTCGGGTTGACATAATCCATGAATTTAGAGTTCAATTGTTCGCATAACGTACGTCATGCACGCACTTTGAGATATTTTCCACTATCTTATATGTCATCCACGGTCGGAATGGAGTGTTTTATGGATCATTGGATTGGAAATTCTCTCCTGATCATTTCCATATCTCATTCGCAAAAATCGGACCGGTAACGAAGCGGTAATTTTGATTTGAAGTTTCGCGAAAAATCGGAAAAAAAAAAATCACAAATTTCGATTTTGGGCTTGGGCCCAACTCGCGCCCAACCCGCGCACACCGACAGCGCGACCTGCGCCCTTCACCTTCACCATCAGTTCATCGTTTTCACTTCCATCCGCCATTAACGCCTAAGCTCCAAACAAAACCTAAACAAAATCAAAATAAAAAGAAAAGAAAAATTAACCCACGCCCAAAATCAATACTCAATCCAAATCGACTCCAAACACGTCCGACCACCACTACCACCAAATTACATCACCAAAAATCCCCCAAAATATCAAATTTTGGTGCTGCCGCGCCACCACTCCACCACCACCACTGGTTGTTTCAACCGGTCTATTAAAATCCCACCACCACATCACATTTAAACCCCCACTACATTCCAAACTTCCAATGGCTCAACAACGCCGAATTTTGCCAGAGCAAGCTTTTACCGCCGACCACTTCGCGCCGTTCTATGGTGACGAAATGATCAGTCGAGACTGGAATAGCTTGTGGTACTCGACTGAAGCCTATTACCACGAGGATTTAGTCAGACGGTTCTACGATACGAGGAAGTTGGAAGGGACGAGGATTTTTATTGTTGTGGCGAAGAGGAGGAAGGAAGTGACGACTGGGTTGTTGGCTGAGATCCTAGGCATTCCGCCTAGAATCCATCCGGATGTCACCCAGGAGTCCCAACATAATGGGGTAGAGCCATTGATGCACAGAGGCAGTTATTGGAGGTGACTACAATGCGAGATCGATGATTGTGTTCGATTGAACTTCCTTAGGACCAACCACCGGCGCGCCGGTGGATTGGTCGGAACGCCCGTGGGAAGGGAAGGTCGGCGACATCGGCCTGAATCGCCTCTACATCTTATGGATACTCCAGAGCGGAAGTATGAGTTCTGCATCTTAGAGTTTTACTGAGCATGATTAGGGAGTAGGGAAGTCTGTTGCACCCTCTCCCGTGTTGATAACAAAGATCATCTTTGAAGTTGAGAGCATTCGATCGATCGGACATACATCACCCTCCACCGTAACCCTCGTGATCTATAAGGAGTGTGTCCAACGGGTTTGGAGGTTGGCTGAGGATAGAGAAGAAGAAGAAGAGGATGGTGGAGCTGAGAATGAAGAGGAGGCTGGGGGAAATCAGGATGCCTCGGAGGATGAGGAGGACTTGACGTGTTTTGACGCGGATGCCTTGGAGAGGTGCCGGTCGATGCGTAACGCATGGCTGTGATCCATCGTGGCACGCGTCAATTAAGCTCAACACTATCTGTGAAGACCTCAGGACTCGACAGGCAACGATTCATCATAACTTCGAGGTCCGTACCCAGAGAGAGGACGAGAGGTGGGAACAGATGAGGGCCGAGCTAGAAGCTCAGCGCCAGTTCCGGGAAGAGATGCTGACACGATTCCCACCTCATGGGGATTCTCCTTCTGAGGATACACCCTCGAGACATAAGCACCGTCGCCGAAAGACGAATGGTGCTGGTCCATCGAGCTTCGGGGAGCGATCTCGGACCGTGTGCCCTCCGCTACCGGTTCGGAGTAGCTAGGGATAGTATAGTTTGATGTTTTATGTTTTATTTGTAGTTTCATTTCTTGTCATTTATTTTTATGTAAGTTTATTTCCGTAATTTGAATTTTGTAGTGAAATGTACTCCGAATGAATTATTTTTAATATAATGGGTTATTTTCATTATGCGTGGTTGTTTAATATTGACCCCACCTTCCCAACTTGTTTGGGGGTGGTTTTATCTATTCCAAGATGAGTTTTATATAACCCTCGTGTTAGAATTTATTGCGGAGTCAAGGTGAAAATATGGTTGTTTAGGCATATATATGAATAAGTATCATGGTAGGATGAAATCTAGATTAAATAGGTACATTCTATCATAAAATCAACCTAAAAGATACTGGGTTTGAATTAGAATCAAGGAAATGAGTTGTTTCCGTTTTCGGGTTTGAAAATTTTAAGATTTCCGGAAACTGCCGTAATTAGTTTTGGCAACTTCCCGATCCAATTTAGCAACTTAAAACCTATATAAACTTCATACAATCTACACTCACAACTCACACTATACCTAAACTCCATCACTTTTTTTCTCCCGCGATTCCCTCGTTTTCGCTCAATTTTCGAAGTTTACGCAACTCCAAGCACTTTCGCTTCTACAGAGCGCACTTTCGGCTGTGATATTTTTTCTGAGTTTTTTCAGAGTGCGCTCGCGCCCAAGCTGAGAGCGACCGCGCTCAAACACTGGAAATTTCAAATTTTTTTTCGAGGGCGCTCTATCGAGAGCGACTCAGCGCTTTGACTTCTGTGGACCAGAAAATTCCCAGTTTTTCGCGCGAAGTATCCGGATCATTCGCAGCTATTCCAAAACGTAATTTGGAGATGACATCTCCAACATTGATACCGGAACAGTCTTTTGAAGATTTGTTCCAAAACACTACTTATGGTGCTTGGTTTCGCGAAGCGATCACATTCGTTGGCTGGGAGCCGCTTATGGTAAGACCGGATGCACTTTATTCTCCAACACTAGCATCTTATTTTACGATAACTGCATTTTCTTTGAAAGACCCGGATGGAGAACAAGTGTTCTCCATCAACATTGATAATGAACCAATGGAAATTACCGGGTTCTTGCTAGCATTTGTTCTTGGGTGGCTATGCCCGCTGAAATACAAGACCCATGGTGCTATTGGGTCGATAATATGTATGTCTACACTTACGAGTTTTTGCATGAGTCGTATGGCGTGGGCATTTTCCGTATTGAGGACCAAGGGGAATATAACGTCGCCTTTGGTAGCCTGTCCATGAACATAGGAACTGTTATGTCTTGGATCATGCTAAACATTTTAGGGGAATGGCGTTTTTCTTCTGTGAATGATGCCACTTGCAGCGTCTTCCTTGCTTTAGCCATGGGACGTATGTGTCATGACCTTCCCCGAACCTTGATGTCTAGTTTAGCACGAGCCCATAGCATGAGGCATAAGTACCTTCTTATGCCTGTCTTAATTTCATGTATTATACTATGTTTCTTTCCTATTTTTTGTACACATTTCACGGATTGGATTACGGTCGACACTGTACGACCCACCAATAGTATTATTCGATCTTTTCGTGCAATGACTTGGCAAGGGTGGAGGATACAACCTCATCAGGTTGCACCTTACACCCCGTCAGACCAAGTGGCTCTTAATAGGTTAGCAATCATAGATGATAAATGGCGAGAAGCCTGGCAAATTATCATGGCATGGCAGGACGCGAAGGAACCTCACTTCTTTATAGAAGAAGAGAATGAGGAAGATGATGAGTAATGCGGGGGGATAAGGTAAGTTTTCATTCTAGTTAGTGTCTGCTTATGTCCCAAGCAATTTCATTCTTGTTAACCCCATAATGGGTAGAACTCGCATAGAGTTGTGTCAGTTTTTATTTCCTATATTAGTACGTTCTAACCTTGTTTTACAGATGTTCCTAAATTTCACGCGCTTTAATGGTATTTTTCCTACCCTCTCTATTTAAATGCTTTGAGGACAAAGCATGCTTCTTGTTTGGGGGCATAGAAACACGTGTAATTAAGGCATCTGTTAGGATATAGATAGAGTTAATATGCATTTGTTTTCTAGTTAAAATTTTAAAAATTCAAAAATATAAATAAATAAGTTCATGCTATACACTTAGGAATAGTGGTATTGTTTCCTTTCTCTATGCTCTTAACAATCTAGAAATCTCACGTAGCTTTTGCATCAGAATAATTTTTAGAAACATAGGTTAATATGTAGGTAATAATATTTGCATCTATTTATAAATATATTACATGAGTATCGATGCTTGTTAGTAGTAAGTTTCTGAAATCTAGGCTAGAGTACTTATTCTACAAATCCTGTGAGAATATAGCCTAAAGCCTTATATGAGCGAAACATTTGAGAAATGACACAAGGGAGAAGTAAAATCCGGATAGAGATATCACACGTCCACTTGCTTGATCACTATGCCATATCTTAAGCGAGAATTTAGGCCCTCTTTGGATCGATATAGCCAGAAATTCAAATCTATGAATTATTTTCCGCTAGTAAGCCCCTCACGAGCCTTTCTTTAGCCTTTCATAAACCACAATCCCTTTACCCTGTTACAAAAACAAAAGAAAATAAATAAAAAAAAAAATTCAACCCACCCAATTTAGAATAAGTCTGAGAATAGAATGAGGAAGAAAGAAGAAGAGAAAAACACATTGTGTAAAAAAAAAAGTTAGTTAATTGCTTGAGGAAAATAAAGAAAAGAAGTTTCCATCCAAGGGAAAAGAAAATAAAAATAGAAATAAAATAAAAACTCCAAAAATAGAATAAAAGGGAGTCAAAAGCAAAAAAAAAAAAAAAAAAAAAAAAAAAAGAAAAATATGGCTAAGAATGGAAACAAAGTGTAGAAGCAAAAGTAAATAACAAGGTTTTCTCTAGTTACATAATATGAAGACTCTATTATCTCAGACTTGTCCTTTTTGAATATCCATTTCCTTCCTTCTTAAGCCATCTCCTAATCCCCGTAACACCTAATAAAGACCTCTAGCTCAATTAGGAATAGGTTAGTGTGATAGTAAGTGGCAGATGTGTTTGATCGACTCTGGCTTCCTTGTTGTCATTGAGATTGTAAGGTAAAGTGTGCCCACTACGCACTAGAGTAGCGAAACTTGAGTGGAAAAATCAGAGTGTTGTATCTTGACTATTATTGTGAGAACCTACTTAAGGGCGCTATTCCAAGTTTCAGAAACGGACCTGCTATTTCATTTCATAGCATTACTCATTGTATATATGTTTATTATAGATGATTGATTATTATGCATATATTAGCTTAGGTTTTTGACTTGGTTATTCTTGTTCATAGCTAGTGAGATGTATAGATAGTTTGGAGCATGAATAAGGAAACAATAGTTTTATTTCTTAGTCGTTGTAGTATAGATAAAGTTTGTGAGTACCTTCACTGGAAAACTCTCACGAGGCTATAACTCGTCCACTAGGGAATTCCTAGTGGTTTAAGGCCTTGTTGCATATGGTCAATGCAATCGCACTCAGCGAAACGAGAGTAGTTAGGACTCCATTTTTGGTCACTTATTCTAATTTCTCATCTTTGCTTGAGGACAAGCAAAATGCTGTTTGGGGGTGGTTTGATAAGAGCCCAAAACTGTAGTTTTAACCCTGTAACAGACATACCTTTAGACCAATTATGTGAGTAATAATTAAGAGTTAACATTGATTACGTGTTTTTATGCATTTCGGGCTTCAAAGTCCATTATGTGCAGAAATGTGCCACTTTAGCGAGATAAATAAGCAGAGGTCGGTTACTAAGGAGTTCCATGATTAAAGTCCAAGTTTCTAGAAGACAAAGCCTTTCCAAAAGCCCGGTCAAAAGCTGAAAAGTCGACGCGGGCAGAAATAGCACACAAAGTCAGCAGAACTTCTAAAGGCCATATCTTTGGACTCAGACCTCGGAATGGGGCCTACCTTATGTCAAAACGACCGGATCGGAAAGAGCTTTCCAATGGTCTAAGCCTTAATCTAATCAGAGGAGCAGAAGTGGACGAAAAGTCTGTTGAAGCCAACTGCAGCTGAAGAGGCCTTTTTGGACTGAAAGAATTGGGTTTTGGGCCTGATTCTCTGGTCCAAAACATGGCTCCAAGCCCATGCACGATTTTTGGATCTGAAAGTATAAAAACAAAAGCTTAATTCTTTGTTAAGGGTAGATTGTTAATGGTATATAGTTAGACCTAGAAATAGATTAGATTAGTAGCCTCCATTAATGGATTCTAGATCTAGTTTTTCATATAGATTAATTAAGTTTAGTTCCATTTCAATTATTGTATTAGATTAAACCTTTGAATCTTGTTCTTCATTTTGATTAGATCAATAAAGTAGTATTTCTATCAACTTCGATTTTTGTCATTTCCATTTCTAGATCTAATTTCAATTCCTGTCCTTATTGCATTTTAGTCATTAAATTAGATTTCATTATTGTTTAATTAAGTAAATTTCAATTCTTTATATTATGTTTAGTTTTAATTTAATCGGAAATGATTGCGTAATGATTCTCGGCTAAACCTCCATTAGAGGGGGTTGAGAAGCCTTGATGAAAGCTTGATTCCGATTATCGTAGATTCGTCATAATTTCCTTTCCACTCTAGAAACGATTAGTTCACCATGAGAATGGATTTAATCGTTCACATGCTAGTTATTAATTGGTAGAAATGCCATGTGTAATTAGGGATTAGGAAGAACCAATTGTTCTGCGAAGCAGTTCAATTCGGATTACGACGATTTGTCGTTAATAGGATTAAGTCGGGTTAAGGTGGAATCAATCCCCCTCTAACTCCTTATAATCGAATCAACGTAGCATTCCCTTAGTTATTCCCATAGTCGACTAGTTGCATTTTTGTGGGTAGTTGCATCGTAGTCTAGTTGCCTTTTTAAGTAAATCTCTCATTAGACTTTAAGTTGAGAGTACTTACACGTGAGAACTCAGCATGCGGAAGGACTAGGAGTGGAACGAATCACTCTACTCCACTATATCTCATAGGATTGAGAGTAGAAATCTTTGATAAAATTAGGCATCATAATCTAGTTTAGTTTTACTTGCGTTTGTAAGTTCCATCGCTTTATTTCGTAGGTAAAACTATTCATTTTATGTTTTATCAGTGTCCAATGAACAAGATCATTCGTTCTTTGCGATTTCGGATATGGCGGCGCCTTGCAAGGTATCTGAAGAAAGTTCGTTCCTTCCTTGATGGTGATAAAATGATAGCTCATCTGGACACTGTAAAGAAGAGGAAGTGGAGCGAAGTCTGGAAAGCTATGATAGATTGGCGTGACGCAAAGGAATGACATTTCTACAGGGACGAAGCTAGGATGGACCATCCCCCAGTTCATAATTGGGGCAATGTGAGTTGATGCATGTACAAATTTGTTTTATGTTTTGATGTGAAATAAATAAATAACCTAACAGTGTGCCAATCTAACAATGTGCTTTCACTTTTATGATGTATAATATATAGTGTGTTACAATATATTTCTATGGAAGATGTCAACTATATTTTTGCTCAAAGCCTCTCAGGTATACTCTTTCTTCCTCTTAACACTTTGAGGACACAGTGTCCGACTGTTTGGGGGTGGTGAGAACCTTTCGCAAAAATTAAGCATGCATAGTTGTACATAGTTTACTTTATGTCTAATTAAACGTATTTAGTGACAAATTCTCGTTTCCTTTTCTGTGATGAAAAAATATTTAGAAATCTCACCCTAGCATCAGAATTAGGACTTGTTCTTAGAAACTTAATTTAATATGTATGCAATAGTTTTTACATCTTTTCATGAGCATTCATGCACTAACAATTATTAAATGTACAGAGCAGCAAGTTTCTGGGACCCACAGTTAGAGAACTTAGTTTCCATATCCTGTAAGAATCAAACCAAAAAGCCTCAAAATGTGTGATATATGAGTAATGACATAGAGGAGTAGTTTTTCCGAATAGAGAAGTTCACACGTCTACTTACTTGATCACTACCTGAATCCTAGGCGAGAATTTAGGCCTTCTTTGGATTGATATAGCCAAAAATTCACACCTCTAAAAAAAAAAATTTACTGCTAGTCGCCCCACTGAACCTTTCATTAATCCTTTCTATTTCAAAAAAAAAAAAATCATTACCCATCTATTAACCACAAATAGATAAGCCTACCTAGATGATGAGTATGAGAAATAGGATGAAGTGCAGAAAAATGAAGGGAAAAACCTTGTCACAAATCAAAATCAGTTAACTGCTTCAGAAGAAAAGAAAAAGAAAAATAGAAATATGTTTCCAAAAATCAAAAGAAATATCAAAGTTAGAATTCCCCCCAAAATCAAATCAAAAGGGAATACAAAAACTTGAAAAAGCCAAGTATGGAAACCCATGTTAGAAGCTGGAAAGAAAATAAGGATTTCTCTAGTATAAATATCTTGAAGACCTTATTCTCTCATACTTATCATTTTTTGAATTTTCCATTCCATTTTCTTCTACACTACCTCCTAAGCCCCATAACACCTAATAAAGACGCCTAGCTCAATTAGGAGTAGGATAGTGTGATAATAAGTAGTAGTTGTGACTTCTCGACCTCGACTCCTCTGATTGTCATTGAGTATGTGAGGAAACGTGTGCCCACTGCACACTGGAGATAGCAAAACTTGAGTGGAAAAATAAGAGAAAAATTATGTTTTGACACATACCGGTGAAAACCTACTTAAGGACGCTATCTAAAGGATCCAAAAACGGCCCTGCTCGTACATTTCATTATAAATTCACTACATACATGCTCATACATAGATGTTTTGATTATTGTATGTATATTAACTTGAATTTTGAAAGAATTAAATCTTTGTTTCCCCCGCTAGTGAGATGTCTAGATATCTAAGATTAATTAAGGAAACATGCCTTTGTTACTGAGTCGTTATAGTATAGATGAAGTTTGTGAGTATCTTCTCTGTAAAACTCTCACGAGACTATAACTCGTCCACTAGGGAATTCCTAGTAGTTCAAGGCCTTGTTGCATACGGTCAATGCAACCACACTCTGCGAATGAGATTTAGCTTAGGACAACACATTTTTGGCTACTTATCATTTTAATGTCTCTTCTTTGCATGAGGACAAGCAAAGTGTTGTTTGGTGGTGGTGTGATAAGTACCCAAAACTGTAATATTAAACCTCGAGAGACAGCATTTTGGTCGATTATTTGTTTAATAATCATGTAATAATTATATTTTCGTACTTTTGCAGGTTTTTGCAGTTAACTTGAATATAATGATAAAACACGCATCGTAGTACGGGAATACTGGAATGTTTGAAGTTTCTCACTCAACCCCAGTGAAGCCCAACAAAGCCTGACTAGAGCCAAAGTTTCCAAAATAACAAAATCAGTGCAGAACAGGTCCACATATAAAGAAGCAGCAAACTTCTGAAGCTCACATCTGGTAAATCTGGATGCCGACGTTGCCTAGTGAACTACCAGAGTGACCAGGGTGATGAACTCTGCGCAAAGACAGAAAGTTGTAAAAATGCCAAAATCAGCGCCGCCACTGGACACACTAAGTGGACCCACTCTGTAGGCCCAAAGGCATGACGAGTCAGCTAGGCAGGTGGCAACTGATGGTCACAACTTTGTGCCACCTCGCAATATGAAAGACACGTACCAATTCAATGTTTTAATTGAATTGGGGAAAAAGACAAAACAAAAACATAAAAGGACAAAACAAATTATAATAAGACAAAACTTTATAAATACAAAGTTTTGATCTTAACAATTGAATGAAACAAAACCTGCTAATGATGGGTCTTCACGTGAAGGGTCTCTAGCCTATATATATGTGAGGGGGGGGGGGGGGTCTTCATTATTTGGCCTTCAACATTTTATGCTTTAGCCTATACATTAGCTAGTTAATTATTGTCTGTAGTTTTCATTTCAGCACTTACATTCCGTCCTTTTCATTCCAGCAGCTTAAATACTGTAAGTCATTTCTTTTTAATAAAAGTCATTTCTTTTCAAGTTTAATTCCTGCCCTGAATTTACTTATTTAATGTATATAACAAGTTTAATTATTCCTTCAATGACCATGAGCTAATCCCCTCAAGGGGAGGGTTATGATGCTCGTGTGAGAATCCGGATTGACTCTTTAATATTCTAGAATCACTGCTTAGGAATTAGGTATAGATTAGACATCCGGTCCCAAAATGACTGAGACTGTACAAATTTGGAGTGCTAATCGAAGAAAAGATCTCAAGAGACCCAAAATGTCTCATGACGTGACTTTCACGGTGTCGATGACTCTCCAATTTGTCCAGCTGATGTAGAATCGAACTAGGAGCTGAAATGATATTCCAGAAATGAAATATTAGTTCAACTCCTTATGCTAGTGCGATGCGGCTCAGAGATGTGGGTATTTCGCTAGGGATCAATACTCGACGTTGTCTCGGATTTGTCTATGAACTCGAGACGAATTAGAGCTGTAGTGATGTGGTAATATAAACTGTTTAAAAATAATTCTTGCATGATTATGATTAACCCTCTCCCTGTTTCTTTATCTTTGTTTATTTACATAGAAATCAAAGTTAGTAATTTACCTTATTTACATTACCATTAATTTAATTAAACCAACTAAAAAACTTAAAATCCTACTCACTAAAAGTTGTAATTCTAGTTGTGAACCTTGCCGAGCCCTAAGGTTTGGACGATCCCTTACTCGACCTATTGATAAGAGCCCAAAACTGTAGTTTTAACCCTTTAATAGTCATACTTTTAGACCAATTATGTGAGTAATAATTAAGAGTTAACACTGATTACGTGTTTTTATGCATTTCAGGCTTCAAAGTCCATTATGTGCAGAAATGTGCCACTTTAGCGAGATAAAGGAGCAAAAGTCGGTTACTAAGGAGTTCCGTGATTAAAGGCCAAGTTTCGAAAAGACAAAGCCTTTCTAAAAGCCCGGTCAAAAGCTGAAAAGTCGTAGCGGGCGAAACAAAGACACAAAGTCGTGAGAACTTCGAAGGACATATCTTTGGACTCAGACCTCGGAATGGGGCCTACCTTATGTCAAAACGACCGGCTCGGAAAGAGATTTCCAATGGTCTAAGCCTTGAACTAATCAGAGGAGCAGAAGTGGACGAAAAGTCTGTGGAAGCCAACTATAGCTGAAGAGGCCTTTTTGGACTGAAAGAATTGGGTTTTGGGCCTGATTCGCTGGCCCAAAACATGGCTCCAAGCCCATGCACGATTTTTGGATCTGAATGTATAAAAACAAAAGCTAGGTAGTTAGTTAAGGGTAGATAGTTAGACCTAGAAATAGATTAGATTAGTAGCCTCCATTAATGAATTCTAGATCTAGTTTTTCATGTAGATTAATTAAGTTTAGTTCCATTTCAATTATTGTATTAGATTAAACCTTTGAATCTTGTTCTTCATTTTGATTAGATCAATAAAGTAGTATTTTTATCAATTTCGATTTTTGTCATTTCCATTTCTAGATCTAATTTCAATTCCTGTCCTTATTTCATTTTAGTCATTAAATTAGATTTCATTATTGTTTAATTAAGTAAATTTCAATTCTTTATATCATGTTTAGTTTAAATGTAATCGGAAATGATTGCGTAATGATTCTCGGCTAAATCTCCATTAGAGGGGGTTGAGAAGCCTTGATGAAAGCTTGATTCAAATAACGTAGATTAAATCGTAATTTCCTTTCCACTCTAGAAACGTTTAGTTCACCATGAGAATGGGTTTAATCGTTCACATGCTAGTTATTAATTGGTAGAAATGCCATGTGTAATTAGGGATTAGGAAGAACCAATTGTTCCGCGAAGCAGTTCAATTCGGATTACGACGATTCGTCGTTAATAGGATTAAGTCGAGTTAAGGTGGAATCAATCCCCCTCTAACTCCTTATCATAGAATCAACGTAGCATTCCCTTAGTTATTCCCATCGTCGACTAGTTGCATTTCGTGGGTAGTTGCATCGTAGTCTAGTTGCCTTTTTCGTAAATCTCTCATTAGACTTTAAGTTTAGAGTACTTACACTTGAGAACATAGCATGCAAAAGGACTAAGAGTGGAACGAATCACTCTACTCCACTATATCTCATAGACTTGAGAGTAGAAACTTTGATAAAGATAAAGCATCATAAGAATTAGTTTTAGTTTTACTTACGTTTTGAGTTTATCGCTTTATTTCGTAGGTAAAACTATTAAATTTTTACTTTTATCACCTATCCTACCAAACCTACGTGAGAAAGGTAACTTGACTAAACGGACGACTATACAGACTTTGGACTTTGGACTTCGGTCTTAAAAAAAACCAATAACGTCAATCAACGTTTTATTAAGCATATGCGTAGGATAGAATAAGTTCTCACTACATTCCATCATCGTAACGTAGGTTCTGAGCAAATTAAACTGATGGTGTTTCCTTTCATCCTAGCCGATAAGGCGACATCTTGGTTAACTTTCCAAATGCCTAATTCAGTGGACTCATGAGCTAAACTTGTTCAATTGTTTATGGAACAGTTTTACCCACCATTGAAGACAAATGAAATGCTTCAAAAGATTCATTTCTTCCGCCATAATCCTCATGAATCCTTTTCTGAGGCCTGGAATCATTTCACTGATCTTCTTATCGAGTGTTCTCATCATAAATTTGCGAAAGACACGCTTGTTCGTGCCTTTTTCAAAGGGCTTTTACATCATCATAAGAGGTTCTTGATATAATGACTGGGGGTAGTTTCCTTAGTAAAGGAGCCTCAGAGGCTTATAGGTTTTTAGAAAATCAATCTAAGATCTTGATATAATGACTGGGGATGCCATTACCCCCCAGTTATTATTATGCTTAGATTGATCTTCTAAAAACCTATAAGCCTTTGAGGCTCCTTTACTAAGGAAATTACCCCCAGTCATTATATCAAGAACCTCTTATGATGATGTAAAAGCCCTTTGAAAAACATAAGCCTTTGAAAAACATAATAATAACTCAGAGGCTTATAGCTTATAGGTTCTTGATATAAGGCTGCCAGTATGTTTTAAGTTAAACCTGATCCTGAGCTTAGAACTCTAATCAAATCTCTCACAAAAAAGGTAGAAGCCATTTTTGTTCAACATAAGCCTACTCCAGTCATGAACGTCAACTCTATTCCATGTAATTTCTGTTTGAGTCCTAAGCATCCCGACTCCTATTGTCCTCTCGTCTATGAACAACCACCCGTACACCCGGATAATGTTTGCTCCGTAAATAGCCTTCCTATTCCTAACTCCCCTTGGAGACAAAATCCTAACTTTAGTTGGGGAAATAATCAACAAGTTACACCTCCGGGGTTTAATAATCAAAATGTTAGGCCAGCAAACAATTAAAACCAAGCTCCACCGAGACAAGGCAAGGACAAGGTAATTATAATAATTATAATAATAATAATGGAGGTATCATCCTGGTTAATAACAACTATCATAACCCACTTATTAATAATCAACGCGAGATAGTTCTTGTCACACCACCTGTGACTACTACACATCCACAACCGAATGGTTTCGATGCCTACACGCAAGCTCAACAATAGATTTTACAATCCATACAACAATCATTACAACAGTTAACGCAAGAGAAAGCCCAACCAAAAGGTATGTTTCCAGGTCAAGTTGTACTAAATCCTAAAATGCCAAACACAGCCTTTGAAGTAACCGGTAATACTAATAATGAAAATTAAAATGTAGGTGAGTTAAATGCCATCACCACTCTCCGTTCTGGCAAAGTGGTTGATCACGCCATAACTATGCCCGTTGTTACACCACCAGTGGTCAATGACAATGAAAATTTACTAGATACCGAAATAGAAACTGAAGATCACCCCTGTAGAGGTACCAGTTAAACTACAACCCAAGAGGAAAGCGGCCAAGGTTAAAACTCCTATTAATCGATATGCTAAATATAGAGAAAAACCACCATTTCCTCAGAGACTAGCCATGTTAAACAAGGATACAAATTTTGATGAGATTAGAGAAGTTTTTATAAATCTAACGATAAGCCTACCTTTTCTTGAAGCTATTAAAAAATTACCACAATATGTTAAGTTTCTAAAAGAGTTGTGCACTACTAGGCGGAAAATAACTATTCCAAAAGACGCTTTTTAACTGAATAGTTTCCCACTCTATCTGAACATAATGGAATCGTTAAGTACAAAGACCCTTGTCGTCCTACTGTACAATGCACCTTAGGGGATACCCACACGACAACTACTCTATTAGACCTTGGGGCGATTGTTAACTTACTCCCTTATTATCTATATAAACAAATAGGTCTAAAAGAGATGCAACCAACTAAAATGATGTTGCGATTAAATGATCGTTCTATTAAGTATCCTAAGGGTGTGGTTGAAAATGTGCTGGTTAAAGTTCAAGATTTTTACTACCCAGCAGACTTCGTTATCCTCGACACAGAAGTCGCTAACGACTCTGTTCCTATTATTTTAGGGCGTCCCTTCTTGGCAACTGCCAACGCGTTCATAAACTGTCACGATGGTTTGATGTCCATGTCATTTGGCCACCTTTTTGTTGATGTGAATGTTTTCAAAATGATGTAACAGATACCCGATACGACTATCGATGGAGAAGTTAGCATAATCGAGAGCCTAGCTCAAGATTATTTCAATAACACATTTCCAGATAATCAGATGCATCAATTTCTTCCTTCGAAAGTTCAGATTTCGACGATGACTCCTACGTAGAGGAAGTCAATGCCCTTTTCGAGTCTACTCCTATCTTAGATCCTTCTGTTGCTCCATATTTCGAGTTTGAAGACCTCTTACCTAAACAGGTCTTCACTACTCAAGACGAGGACCCTCCGAAAGCATTTCTACCCATTCGTCCCACCCCTGTGCTTAAACCACTTCCTACTGAGTTGAATTATATTCAACTTGATCCAGATGGTAGTCATCCGGTGATCATATCTTCTCAGTTTTCTACTGATGAAAAGGCACGTTTGATTAGGGTGATTAGGGAACACCGTTCTGCGATCGGTTGGTCCCTAGATGACATTAAAGGGATTGACCCTAGTGTATACACGCATCGCATACATTTGAAGGATAATGCAAAGACTTCACGCAAATCTCAGTGTCGCTTGAACCTTGCCATGAAATAGGTGGTCAGGTAAGAAGTCTTACGGTTACTCGATTGGGGTATCATATATCCCATCTCTGATAGCAAATGGGTAAGTCCCATTCACGTAGTTCCTAAGAAATCGGGGGTTACCATTGTGCGTAATGTTGTAGGTGAATATGTTCCCACACGAGTTCTTATGAAATAGAGGATCTATATTAACTATAAATGTTTAAACGCCATGACACGTAAGTATCACTTTCCTTTACCCTTTATAGATCAGATGCTCGAACGTCTAGCTGGTCATCCTTATTATTGTTTTTTAGATTGCTACTCTGGCTATTTTCAGATCATTGTCGATCCTGACGACCAAGACAAGACTACCTTCACATCTCTTTTTGGAACATATGCATATAAACGAATGCCTTTCGGCCTTTGTAATGCTTTTAGTACCTTCCAGCGGTGTATGCTTCATATCTTTAGTGACATGGTAGAGCGCTTCATGAAAGTTTTCATGGATGATTTTTCTATCTATGGAGACTCTTTCAATGAATGCCTATCTAACCTTTCCAAGGTATTGACATGGTGTGAGGAGAAGAATCTGGTTTTAAATTGGGAAAAATGTCATTTTATGGTAAAAAGAGGAATAATGCTAGGTCATATTGTATCTAACGACGGCATAGAAGTAGATAAGGCCAAATAAGATAAAATAACGTCTTTACCCATACCACGGACTATCCGTGGCATTAGAGCATTTTTAAACCATGCAGGTTTCTATAGGCATTTTATCAAGGATTTTTTGAAAATACCTAGGCCTTTAACTAATCTTCTTTTAAAAGATGCCATCTTTGATTTCAATTATGACTGCAAACAGGCTTTTGAAACTTTAAAAGTTGCTTTAACATCTACACCGATTATACAGCCTCCCGATTGGTCTTAACCTTTCGAACTTATGTGTGCTAGCGATTATGCTGTTGGTGCTTTGTTAGTCCAAAAACTAGATGATAAGTCCACCGTTGTTTTTTATGCTAGTAAAACTTTAAATAATGCTCAAAGAAATTACACAACTACGAAAAAGGAATTTTTAGCTGTGGTTTATGCTTTAGATAAGTTCTGTCCTTATTTGGTTGGTATAAAGACCTTAGTCTACACGGACCACGCAACTCTTAGGTACCTTCTAACCAAAAAGATGCTAAACAGAGATTGATCTGATGGATTCTTCTTGTACAAGAGTTTACCCTAAAAATTAAGGATAAATAAGGGGTCGAAAATGTAATTACCGATCACTTATCTAGACTAACAAATGACAGTGATAGTCATTATGAGTCCATACCTGATTCCTTTCATGATGAGCATCTTTATTCTATTTTTCTGCACCTTGGCATGCCGACATTGTGAATTATTTAGCTTTTGATATTATTCCTGATGTTTGGTCAAAGAATGAGCATAAATTTTTTTTGGCCAGACTTAAGCTATACTACTGGGATGAGTCTTACCTTTTTAAGTATTGTGCGGATCAGATTATTCGTCGTTGTATTCCCTAGTGGGAATATAATAAGGTTCTATCCTTCTGCCATGACAAAGAGTGTGGTGGCCATTTTAGTGGTATGAAAACTGCAGCTAAAGTTATTCAATGTGGTTTTTATTGGCCTACCTTTTTTAAAGATGCCCAAGTTCATTGCAAGACGTGTGTTCGTTGCCAACAACTTTGGCGTATCACTAAATGTAATATGATGCCTTTAAATCCCATTATGGTAATGGAATTTTTTTATGTATGGGGCATTAATTTCATGGGTCCTTTTTCCTATTTCCCACAATTTTATTTATATTCTTGTTGTCGTGGACTACGTTTCCAATTGGATAGAGGTCATGGCTTGCCATAGCAATGACTATAAGACAGTTGTGTTTTTTATTAAGGAATACATTTTCTATTGGTTTGGCATCCCTAAAGCCATCATCAGTGATGGTGGTACGTATTTTTGCAATAGAGTTATTACTTCTTTAGTTAAGAAGTACAGAGTTACCCATAAGGTGGCAACTCCCTATCATCCACAAACTAGTGGCAAAGTAGAAGGTTCTAATATGGAAATTATAAAAATAGTAGAAACGACAGTAAATCCTGATCATAAAGATTGGTCTAAGCATCTAACAGATGTCTTATGGGCGTATCAGACATCTTTTAAAACTCCTATAGGAATGTCTCCCTTTAAACTTGTATTTGGAAAACCATGTCACTTGCCCGTTGAATTGGAGCACCGTGCTATGTGGGCTATAAAAAGTCTGAACTTCAATATTGATGAGGCGGGTGTTAAGCGCAAATTACAATTAAATAAGCTGGAGGAAATCTGTAACGATTCTTATGATCTCGCAAAGGATTATAAAGCTAACATGAAACGTGTTCATGATAAACAGGTTTTGCATAAAGAGTTTGTAGTTGGTCAAAAGGTTTTGCTTTACAACTCCCATTTGCATATTTTCCCAGGGAAATTAAAAACCCGTTGGTCTGGTTCTTTTCTGGTTACTGAAGTCACCCCTTACGGGGTAATCACCTTGGTAAATCCCAAGGACAACAATACCTTTCAAGTTAATGGCCAACGTTTCAAATATTTTCACGAGTTAATGTCCGCAGATGTAGAGGATGTCCTTTTACAGAACCCTATCTATGAGGACTGACTTTTGATGTTTGGTGTACTTCCTCTCATTTCCATATATTGGTAAGTGCACCATTAAGGTAACCGGGCCCTCCCTTTGGATTGTGTGGTTGTAAGTACCGGATCTTAAGTCCATGTTTAACGTAATTCACGCTTTCCACTCTTGCATGTTTTCTCAGTTTTTAATTCATGTTTCTCTATGGAGTGATTTATGTTTTTATTGCTTTATCGTTTTCCTTTATATTAAACCTTATTCATAAAAAAAAATTAAAAAATATATATATTAAAACCCTATAAATTGTAATCTAGCAAGTATATGGAATTTGACTTTAAAAGACCTGCGTTTTAAAACAAATTCTCTAAACCCTGTTTTTATAAAATTGTTTGGGGGTGGGGTGTTTGGTATTTCCATTCATGATCTCTCAACTTCTTATTCTTGTTGTTTATGTCATTTAGTCATATTTTGATTCGGGTTGACACTATCTATGAATTTAGATTTCTTTTGATCATAGAACTTATGTCATTCACGCTTTTCGAGGTATTTTCCATCTTCGTATATGTCAACCACGGTTAGATTTTAGATTTTTTTATAGATCATTGGATTGTACTTTCTTTGCTGATCGTTTTCATAAATCATTTGCCAAAATCGGACTGTTGACGAATCAGGAATTTTAGTTTTAAGTTTTACGAGGCATATGACAGGATGGGTATTACGAATTTGTTTTGGGCTTGGGCCCAACAAATTAAACCCTACGCGGTCACATGCCCCCCTTTTAAAACCCCACGCAATTTGTTTTTCTCTTTCTCGCCTCCATACTCAAGAACAAGCCTAAACCCATAAAACCTTGAGCGTGCACGCCCTCGTTTCTAGACCAACTTGAGGCTCGCCCGAGCTCTAACCTCCACACAAACCCTATTCAAATCTCAATCGAGTGATTCATTTACTATTCCCCACCTTGCATTCACCCCAATTTCCAAATCCAAAACTCAATGGCTCCTAAAACCCCAAAGATTCTTCCAGAACATGTTTTTAACCAAACACAATTTTCACCCTTTTTTGGTACCGAGATGGTTATTAGGAAGTGGGAAAGGTTGTGGTATTCTACGGAAGATTTTTATCACATTGATTTGGTGTATGATTTTTATAAGAAGAGGGAGATTGATGGTCGTAGGATTTTTATAAAGGTGAATGGTAGTCGGAAGGAATTGACTATAGCAATGTTGTCTGAGATTACGGGCATTGAGCAAAGACAAATCGTACTCACAATGCAGGAATCTTAGTTTGGTGGAATCGGTCATTTGGTGTCAGAGACTGTATTGGAATGACTTTACAATGCTGGCTCGCATTGTGTTCGTCAGATGTCTCTAAGACGGAACCAACTGGTTGTGGTTCAGTAGGTTGTTAGGAATATTATTGCCACCACAAAAATAAGTGACATCAATTCGAATTGTCTTCACATTCTCTAGATCCTTTAGAACAAGAGGTATGAGTTTTGCATCCTTGAATTTTTTATAAGTGAGATTAGAGCAGTTGGTAAATATACCACAGGCTTCTCTAATTTGATTACGAAGATTATGATGTATTAGGGATGTGTTCCCAAAGACTAGTAAAGTTATATTGAAGTTGCATGAAAATGCACGTATTTATCGGGAGTGTATTCAAATAGAGTGGCATTTGCTTGAGGTTAGGGGTGTTGAGATGGTATCGGATGAGGAAGATGAGGAAGACACGACATGTTTTGATGCTGATGCTTTGGAAAGGGCTACTACGGATATAGACCGCATATCATTACTTCATCGTGGGCTGCGAACTCTCCAAAAAGAGTATCAAACAATTCGTATAGGCCAACGTTCTCTGCGTGACCTCTGTGAGGCTATTCAAAATAGGCAAGGTACTATTATCTGTAACTAGGCAAACTTCCAGGCTAACGTGGAGACTCTCGTCCAGAGTAATAATACGCGTTGGGAAACCATGGATGTTTTTATGGAGCAACAACGTATGTTTCAAGTAGAAGTTTTATGACACCTGCCACCTCATGATGCTTCTTTTTCTGCTGACTCTAGAAGACATGAGTGTCGTAGACGTAGGACGGATGGCTCTGGTCCATCCTCATCTCGTGGCTAGATTTTTTTTTAAGTTGTATTATTGTTGTTTTAGGAAATTTCCCTGTTTTTAGTAGAATAATTTTTTATTTCCAATTGTTGAGTTAAGTAGTTAATTTTGGATTATGAATTTTCTTGTTATTTGAATTTCAAGTTAATTAATTTTTTGTCCAAGCATGCAATCTATTTTTCATGAATCCCACCTTCCCGACTTGTTTGGGGGTGGCATTATTTGTTTAGCATTGTATTTTACCATATCCACATGTTTTTGGAAGTTAATATTGCAAGGTTTTAAGAATATGGTTTGTGTGAGCATGTTACTAATATGGTGTAGCTAGAATTAGCTACTCTTGGTTTGTGCAACCTCAAGGATTAGAAATTTGGATGATTGTTATTTTTAATTCCAGCCTAAAAGCTATAGGTTTGATTTTGGAACCTATTTCTATTTTAGTTTTAGAAGCCTTTTCTTATTCCATCTCTTTTCATATCAATTAGGGAACCTTGAGGACCTTAGATTAAGAAACTTGGGTTATATACATACATGGGATGCTCTAAACTTTACCCCACACCTCTCAAATTCACCTCTCACTTCATACCACATACAACACTCAGAGAGTGCACGCCCTCTCTGTTGCCTTATAACAGAGTGTGCCCACACCCAAGGACCTGGAACGCAGAGTCCGAGGTGAGTGTGCCCGCTCTCTACCATAGGCTATTGTGAGCGCGCCCGCGCCCTTACCTCAACAAGATCTCCAGTTTTTAATTTTTTTGGGGTTTTCCGTGGTCACTTCCAGGAGTTCAATAGTATGTTTGTTTGCTATGAAATCTCCTCAAATCATACCCGAGCAGTCCTTTGAAGAATTGCTCGAGATTGACACTTATGGATATTGGTTCCACTACATGATTGTGCAGTCAGGATGGCAGACTCTACTGGTAAGTGTCGATGGCTCTTATTCTCCTAAACTTACTGCTTATTTTTATAATCATTGTAAGTTCTTTTATCTACCGGATGGGGAACAAGTGTTCTCTGTCACCATTGATGATATAACAATGGATTTCAGTAAGTTTTTCGTAGCCTTTGCTGTTAAGATGCATATGACTGCCCCCCGAAACACGTGGGGCTATATATCTGATAATAAATACCTCTATAACTATGAGTATTTCCAAGAGACTTATGGGGCAGGGATTTTTTGTGTAGAGGACCAAGGGAATCTTAATGTAGCCCTTGGTAGTTTGTCCCTTAATGTAGGCACTACCATATATTTTATCATGCTGAATATCTTAGGGGAATGGCGGTTTCTTCTGTGAATAACTTCGCCGGTGACGTCTTCCTTGCTTTAGCTGAGGGACGTAGGCTATATGACATTCCCCAGACCTTAGTGTCCAGTTTAGCACGAGTCCATAATATGAAGCATAAGTACTTTCTTATGCCTGTCTTGGTTTGCCACATCATGGTATGTATCTTTCCTAATTTCGCATTCCGCTACATGAATTGGGTTGGGGATGATATTATGCGACCCACCAATTGCATTATACGCTCTTTTTGTGCTATGGCTTGGCCGGGGTGGAGGCTACAACCTCATTAGGTCGCCCCTTACACCCCATCAGACTGAGTGACGCTTAACATGTTAGCACAGGTTGATGATAAATGGCGTGAGGCCTGGCAAATTATTGTGGCTTGGCAAGATGCCAAGGAACTTCACTTCTTTATAAAAAAGGAGGACAATGCTTAAATGCTGGATATGAGGTAAGTTTTACTTTTTGTTAGTGTCTGCTTATGTTCCAAACAATTTAAGCTTTGTTATTCCCATAACGGGTGAAACTCAAATAGAGTTGCATCTATTTTTCTTTATCTATATTAGTATGTTCTGAATTTGTTTTGCAAGTGTTCTAAAATTTTCACGTGTTTCCATGGTATTTCCTATCCTTTTTTTTCTATATTTTGAGGACAAAACATGTTTTTGTTTGGGGGTGGCATAGAAACACGCGTAATTTAAGACACCTATTAGGATATATATGTATAATATGCAATTTGCTTTCTAGTATAAAATTCAAAAATATAAATAAATTTTTTATGTTATACGCTTAGGAATACTGGTATTGTTTCTTTTTCTGTGATGATAGTAGTCTAGAAGTTTCACGTTAGCTCTTTGATAACTGTAAAATGACAATTTTACTCACGAATAAATGATAAAATTCAAACGGAAGTAAAACTAAGACTGAACTTGTACTATATTTATCAAAGATTTCTACTCTCGAATCTATTGAAATAGAGTTGGAGTAAAAGATTCGTTCCACTCCTAGTTCTTTAGTATTCAATGTTTTATAATATTATCGGTCCTATCCAAAGTTAGTGAGAGTATTACGATGGAATTATACTACGATGACAATTCAAATACTAAAATACTAACTATAATGATTCAACTACGAAATGCTACGGGTTGAATCTATGATAAGGAATTAGGGGGGATTGATTCCACCTTAACTCGACTTAATTTACTAACAAATAATCGTCGTAATCCGAATTGAACTGCTTTCGCATAACAATTGGTTCTTTCTAATCCCTAGTTGTTCATGGTAATCTCTACCAACTAACATCTAGCATGTGAAATAATCAAACCCATTCTCATGGTGAACTAATTATTTTCTAGAAAGGAATGGAAATCATGACTATTCTACACTAACACAAATCAAGCTTCATCAAGGCTTCTTCAACCCCTCTAATGGAGGTTTAGCCTAGAATTATTATGCTATCATTTCCACATGGAATTAAACAAGACATGGTATAAAGATTCTAACTTTACTTGTTTGAATTCAAATGGAAACTACTCATGCAAGATTTGATTGAAACTAATAATGACAAATAACTAAATCTATGAATTGAAACTAAATACTTATTGGAAAATGAAACTAAATTATGAAGAACAACTAACTTTATTGATCTAATAAATAAATAACAATTGATTCAAATCCTAAATTAAAACAAGATAATAAAAAGCTAATTAATATAATTGAATCTAAAATCTAGATCTAGAACTATGCTCTAATGGCTACTTGCTACCTAAACTAAGTATATCTTAAGAGTTAAGTCTTCTCTATTCAAATGGAGGAGACAAGATCCACATTTTCGTGCATGGGCTGAGGAAAATCGAGCCCAAAACCCAATTTCTTCAGTCCATAGCGGCCTTTCCAGCTGGATTTTGCTTTAACAGACTTTTCATCCACTTCTGCTCCTTTGATTGGGGGTTTGCACAATTGGAAATCTCTTTCCGAGCCGGTCATTTTGACATAAGGTACACCCAATTCTGAGGTCTGAGTCCAAAGATACGGTCTTCGGAAGTTCTTCTGATTTTTGTGCGCTATTTCTGCCCGTGTTGACTTTGACCGGGATTTTTAAAGGCTTTTTCTCCTTGAATCTTGGCCTTTAATCACAGAACTCCTTAGCAACCAACCCTTTCTCCTTTATCTAGCCAAAGTGACACATTTCTGCACATAAGTCACTCCAATACCTGAAATACATAAAAGCACGTAATCAACATTAACTCTTATTTATTACTCGTATAATTGGTCTAAAGGTATTATTGTTAAGGGGTTAAAACTACTATGATTTTTCTACTCAAGTTTCGCTACTCCAGTGTGTAGTGGGCACACTTACCTTACAATCTCAATGACACACAAGGAAGCCGGAGTCAATCAAACACATCTGCCACTTACTATCACACTAACCTATTCCTAATTGAGCTTAATGTCTTTATTAGGTGTTGCAGGGATTCGGATATGGTTTAAGAAGGAAGAAAATGGATATTCAAAAAGGACAAGTCTAAGATAATAGAGTCTTCATATTATATAACTAGAGAAAACCTTGTTCTTTACTTTTGCGTTTACACTTTGTTTCCATCCTTAGACTTTTTTTTTTTTAATTTTTAATTTTTAATTTTTTTAATTTTTATTTTTTATCTTTGGCTTTTGACTCCTTTGATTCTATTTTTTTTTGGAGTTCTAACTCTTTATTTTCTTTATTTATTTTTATTTTTATTTTTTTATTTGGATGGAAACTTTTTTTTCTTATCTGAAACGACTAACAAATTCTTGATTTCAAAGGTCTTTCTCTTTCCTATTCTTCATCTCTATTCTCAGACTCATTCTACAATGGGTAGGTTGATTTTTTTTTTTTTTTTATTATTATTATTTTGTTTTGTTTTTGTAATAGGGTAAAAGATTTGTGATTTATGAAAGGCTAAAGAAAGGCTCAGAGAGGCGACTAGCGGAAAATAATTCATAGGTTTGAATTTCTGGCTATATCGATCCAAAGAGGGCCTAAATTCTCGCTTAGGATATGGTATAGTGATCAAGCAAGTGGACGTGTGATTTTTCTATCCGGATTTTACTTCTCCCTTGTGTCATTTCTCAAATATTTCACTCATATAAGGCTTTAGGCTATATTCTCACATGATTTGTAGAATAAGTACTCTAGCCTAGATTTCATAAACTTACTACTAACAATCATAGATACTCATGTAATATATTTATAGATAGATGCAAAGATTATTACCTACATATTAACCTAAGTTTCTAAAAATTATTCTAATGCAAAAGCTACGTGAGACTTCTAGATTATTAAAAGCATAGAGAAAGAAAACAATACCAATATTCCTAAGTGTATAACATACTTTTATTTTTATTTTGAAATTTTTGAAATTTTACTAGAAAACAAATGCATATTATACATATCTATATCCTAATAGATGCCTTAATTACACGTGTTTCTATGCCCACCCCCAAACAAGAAGCATGCTTTGTCCTCAAAGTATTTAAATAAAAAGGGTAGGAAAATACCATGGAAACGCGTGGAATTATGGAGCATCTGCAAAACAAGGTTATAACATACTAATATAGAAAATAAAAATTGACACAACTCTATAGGAGTTCCACCCGTTATAGGGTTAATAAGAATTAGATTGCTTGGGACATAAGCAGACACTAACTGAAATTAAAAACTTACCTTAACTCCTGTTTAAGCCTCATCCTCCTCATCTTCCTCTCCAAAGAGATGAGGTTCCTTTGCATCCTGCCACGCCATGATAACTTGCCAAGCCTGCCGCCGTGTGTTATCAACTTGTGCTAACCTGTCGAGTGTTACTATGTCTGATGGGGTGTAAGGAGCAACCAAATGAGGTTGCACTTGCCATCCCGGCCAAGTCATTACTCGAAATGAGTGAACCACCCAATTGGTGGGTTTCATGACTTCAACCCTTTTCCAATCCGTGAACTGGGTATAGAATTCAAGTAGACAACTGCGCATGATGCGGCAAACCAAAACAGGCATAAGAAGATACTTATGCCTCATGCTTTAGGCTCTCTTAAGACTAGCCACTAATACTCGGGGAATGTCATATCGGCGACGTCCCTCAGCTAAAGCAAGGAAAACGTCACCAGCGGTACTATTTGCAGAAGTAAACTGTCAATCCCCTAAAATATTCATCAGGATATATAACATGGTGGTGCCTACATTGAGGGACAGGCTACCGAGGGCTATGTTATAATGCCCTTGGTTCATTATACGAAACACCCCTCCCCCATAATACTCATGGAAATATGTATAGTCATAGAGCTATGCATTATCGGCCATATATCCCCACTTGTGAATAGGATCAAGTATTGGTATTCCCAAAACTAACGCTACCAAATACTTATTGAATTCTAATGGCGTGTCATCAACCATGACAGAGAATTCTTGTTCTCCATCCTGGTTACAATAGAAACTAACATTATTGTAAAAATATTCAGTAAGCTTAGGTGAATACAAGTTGTCATCACTTACCAGTAGATGCCTCCATCCTAACTGCAAGATCATGTCGCAGAACCAATGTCCATAAGTCTTGCTTCCCAACAAGTGTTCGAAAGACTGCTCCGGTATCACTATAGGAGATGTCATCACAAAACTACTCTCTAGAGCAGCTGCAAACGACCCTTGAACAACCCACAAAAAATTGGAATTTTTCGTGCTTACGGATGTCAGAGCGCAGGGGTCGCTCAAGCTATGCCTGGGTAGGGCGCGGGATGTGCCTTGGTGAATTTCGAGTTCCAGGCACTTAGGCGCAGGGCGCGCTCACTTTTTGCCTGGGATAGGTGCGAGTCGCGCTCAAGTGAATTTTGAGTTCCAAGCACTTAGGCGTATGGCGCGCTCACATTTTGCCTGGTATGGGCTCGGGTCGCGCTCAGGTGAATTTTCGAGTTACAAGTGGGCAAGCGCAGGTGGCGCTCTACTGAGGTGCAGGCACGCTCTGTGCTACTGAAGTCCTAAAGTGAAGAAGAAAAAATGGAAACTTGGGAGTGAAACGTGAGAGATGAAAGTGGGATGTAGTGTGGGTTGTGAGTATAGAATGAAGGAAGTTTATATAGGTTGTGAGCTTCCAAAATGAATCGGGAAGTTGCCAAAAAGTTTAAAGGCAATTGCCAGAAACAAAATAATTTCGAAACAAAAAACGGAAACAACCCATATTCTCTATTCCAAAACAAACCCAATATCTTTTAGGTTGAATTTAAGATAGTAACTGCCTAACTCATTGAGATTTCATCCTACCACAATATCTACCCATAGCCATGCCCATATCGGCAACATCCCCAACAATCATCGCAAAATTATCTAATCAATTTTGGATCATATAAAAATCAAGCTAGACTAAATAATACCACCCCCAAACAATTCGGGAAGGTGGGATTAACAATAAAATCAAAGCACAATTTGAAAAGAACCAAATTATATTAAAATTGAAATTCAAATACATTTAACTACAAAATTCAAATTTAACTATGGAATTCAAAATTAATATCCGAACTAAATAAAAACAAATACAAAACAACATCAACTCATAATATCTCTAAAGAACGCGCTGCTGGTAGTGGATGACACATGGGAAGGAGATGACTCTTGAGCTCCCGATGGGCTAGAGCCATCCGTCCTTCGGTGACGATGCTCGTGCCTCACAGATGCCTCCTCAAAAGAAGAACCCCCATGGGGTGGGTAGTGGTCAAGCATATCTACTTGGAACTTCCGCTGAGCTTCCATCTCGGCCTTCATCTCTTCCCAACGCTCATCCTTGCGCTGGGCACGAGTCTCAAAGTTACAATGGATGGTAGCTTGCTGAGTCCGGAGATCTTTGCAAATAGTATTGAGAGAACGCATGCCATAATGAAGCACCGACATGCGTTCTGCATCCGACCTACACCTTTCTAAGGCATCGACATCAAAACATGTCGTGTCCTCCTCAACCTCCGAGTCAATCTCTTCCCCTACCCTATCTTCAAGCAACCTCCAAACCTTCTAAACATAGTCCGTATATGCTACGACATTCGTATGCATCTTAATCATAGTACGCTCAGTTTTCGGAGTTGCTCTCAAATTTATCATGATCTTTGTTATCAATACGGGGAGAGGTGCAATACTCTTCCCAACTCCCCTAATCATATTAATAAAAAACTCCAGAATAAAGAATTCATACTTCTGTTCCTGGAGTATCCAAAGAACGTGAAGACAGTTCAGACTGATGTCACTTACCTTCTCTTTTCTCGTGACATTCCTACCAATCCACTGAGCTACAACTAGCTGGTTGGTTCGCAGTGACGACTGGCGAAAACAATGCGAACTCGCATTGTAGTTTCCTTCCACAACAGTCGCATTCATCAAGGGCTCGATCCCACCAAATTGGGATTCCTGTAATGTGGCGTCGAGATGGAGTCTAGGCGGAATGCCTAAAATCTCAGCCAACAACCTCCTAGATACTTCTCTCCTAGTCCCGGCCAACTTAATAAAACTTCTATTCCCATCTAACTCTCTCTTCTTATAGAACTGTTCCACCAAATCAGAGTGATAAAAATTATCTGTCGAGTACCACAACCTACTCCAATCCCTCCTAATCATCTTGTCACCGTAAAACGGCGCGAAGCGGTCGGCAGTAAATGCTTGCTCCGGCAAAATTCTCCGTCTTTGCGCCATTGAGGTTTTGGAATGATTTGAGGGTTTAAAAGCAATGTGGGGATGGAGTTTGAAATCAAACTCACTAAAACTAAGGGACGAGGCGCAGTGGTGGTGGTGGCAAATCAAAATTCTTGGATTTTTGGATCTTTTCGGTGGTTGAAATTGTTTGAAATTGGTGTGGGAGAGGTTCGGAGAAGATTTGAGATGTTTTAAACTTTAGGTGTGGGTTTAGTTAGGTTTCTTTTTCTTTTCTTTTTTATTTGGTTTCTAGGGTTTGAAGCTTGTTAATGGCAGTGGTGAAAAGGCAAACTCGCGAACTGTTGGTTTGAAGGAAAGGGACGCACGTGAGTGGCACGTGTGCACGAGATTGGGCCGAAGCCTAATATAATTTTTTGAAATTTGTCGATTTTCCCGCGCAACTTCAAACTAAAATTGTTGCTTCGTTACCGGTCCATTTTTTGCGAATGAGCTATGGAAATGATCAGGAGAGAATTTCCAATCCAATGATCTACAAAACAATATATTTCGACCATGGATGACATATAAGAAAATGGAAAACACCTCGCAGTGCGTGCATGACGTAAGTTATGCAAATGAATGAAATCTAAATTCATAGATAATGTCAACCCAAATCGAAATACGATTAAACGGCCTAAGCAACACAAATAGAAAGTTGAAAAATCGAGGACGAAAAAACGAACACCCCACCCTAAACAAATTTTAGACAACAGAGTTTAGAAAATTTGTTTTTAAAGTGTGTCTTTTAAAGTTAGATTTCTGAGACTTCCTAAATTACTATGTTTATGATTTTAACAATTTTTATTTTTTATGAATAAGATTTAATATAAGAAAAACAAGAAAGAAATAAATGCATAATTCACACCATAGAGGAACATGACTCAAAAACCGATAAAACATGCAAGAGTGGAAAACGTGAATTATGTTAAACGTGGACTTAGGATCCGGTACTTACAACTATACATTCCATAGGGAGGGCCCGGTTACCTGAATGGTACACTTTCTAATATATGGAAATGAAAGGAAGTACACCAACCAACAAAGGTCAGTCCTCATAGATAGGGTCCTGTAAAAGGACTTCCTCTACATCAGGGGACAATAGCTAGTAAAAATATTTCAACCGTTGGCCATTTACTTGAAAGGTATTGTTGTCCTTAGGATTTACCAAGGTGATTGCCCCATGAGGGGTGACTTCAGTAACCAGAAAAGGACCAGACCAACGGGTTTTTAATTTCTCTGGAAAAATATGTAGACGGGAGTTATAAAGCAAAACTTTTTGACCTACCGCAAACTCTTTGCGGAAGATTTGCTTATCATGAACACGTTTCATGTTATCTTTATAATCCTTCGCGAGATCATAAGAATCGCTACGGATTTCTTCAAGCTCATTCAATTGCAACTTGCGCTTGACACCCGCCTTATCAAAAATGAAGTTAAGGCTTTTTATAGCCCACATAGCACGGCGCTCCAATTTGACGGGCAAATGATAAGGTTTCACAAATACAATTCTAAAGGGAGACATAAATATAGGAGTTTTGAAAGCAGTCCTATATGCCCATAAGGCATCAGATAGAAGCTTTGACCAGTCTTTCCTATCATGATTTACAGTTATTTTTAAGATCTTTTTAATTTCCCTATTAGAAACTTCTACTTGTCTGCTAGTTTGTGGATGATACGGAGTTGCTACTTTTTGTGTAACTACATACTTTTTCACTAGAGATGCAAAAAATTTGTTGCAAAAATGTGTTCCACCATCACTAATGATGGCTTTAGGAATGCCAAATCGACAGAAAATATATTCCTTAACAAAAAACACAACTATCTTATGGTCATTGCTAAGGCAAGCCATGGCCTCTATCCATTCAGACATGTTGTCCACGACAACTAGAATATAAATTAAACCTTGGGAAACTGGAAAGGGACCCATGAAATTAATGCCCAATACATCAAAAATTTCTACCACCCTGATTAGATTTAATGGCATCATATTACGTTTCGTGATTCGCCCAAGTTGTTAGCAACGAACACACGTCTTGCAATGCACTTGGGCATCTTTAAAGAGAGTAGGCCAATAAAACCCACATTGAAGAATTTTAACAGCTGTTTTCATACCACTAAAATGGCCACCACACTCTTTGGCATGGCAGAATGAGAGAACTTTATTATATTCCCATTGGGGAATACAACGATGAATAATCTGATCCGCACAATACTTTAAAAGGTAGGGCTCATCCGAGTAGTATAGCTTAACTCTGGCTAAGAACTTCTTACGTTCATTTCTTGACCACTCATAAGGAATAACATCAGACACTAAATAATTCACAAGGTCAGCATTCCATGGTGAAGAAAAAATATCATACAGATGCTCATTAGGAAAAGAGTCCGGTATGGACTCAAAATCACTATCATCGTCGTTTGTGAGTCTAGATAAGTGGTCGGCAATTACGTCTTCGACCTTCTTTTGTCCTTTATTTCTAATGTGAACTCTTGCAGGTGAAGAATCCATCGGATTAATCTCTTCTTAGCATCCTTCTTTGCGAGAAGGTACCTAAGGGCTGCATGGTCCGTGTAAACTAGAGTCTTAGAACCAACCAAATAAGGACGAAACTTATCTAAAGCATAAACGACAGCTAAGAATTCTTTTTCAGTAGTTGTATAATTCCTTTGAGCATCGTTTAGAGTTTTATTAGCATAATAAATAACAGTGGACTTATTATCTAGTTTCTATCCCAAGACAACACCAACTGCATAATCACTAGCATCACACATGAGTTTGAAAGGTTTAGACTAGTCGGGAGGCTGTATAATGGGTGTAGAAGTTAAGGCGGCTTTTAAAGTTTCAAAAGCCTGTTTATAGTTAAAATTAAAATCAAAGATGGCATCCTTTAAAAGCAGATTAGTTAACAGCCTAGCTATTTTTGAAAAATCATTGATAAAGCGCCTATAAAAACCTGCATGGCCTAGAAAGGCTCTAATATCACGGACAGTCTGTGGTATAGGTAGAGTCGCTATCTTATCTAGTTTGGCCTTATCTACTTCGATGCCATCACTAGATACAATGTGACCTAGTACTATGCCTTTTTTCACCATGAAATGACATTTTCCCCAATTTAAAACCAGACTCTTCTCTTCACATCGTGTCAAAACCTTAGACAGGTTAGATAGGCAGTCAATGAAAGAGTCTCCATAGATAGAAAAATCATCCATGAATACTTCCATGAAACACTCTACCATATCACTAAATATATGAAGCATACACCGCTGGAAAGTACCAGGAGCATTACAAAGGCCAAAAGGCATTCGTTTATAGGCGTATGTTCCAAAAGGACATGTGAAGGTAGTCTTTTCTTGGTCATCAATATCAATTATAATTTGGAAGTAGGCAGAGTAGCCATCCAAAAAACAATAAAAAGCATGACCAGCTAGACATTCAAGCATCTGATCTATAAAGGGTAAAGGAAAATAATCCTTTTGTGTCATGGCATTTAAATGTCTGCAATCAATACAGATCCTCCATTTCAAAGGACCATGCGTGGCAATATATTCACCCTTGGCATTACGTACCATGGTAATCCCTGATTTCTTAGGAACTACATGAATGGGACTTACCCAGTCGCTATTAGAGATTAGGTATATGATACCCGCATCGAGTAACCGTAAGACTTCTTCCCTGACCACTTCTTTCATGGCATGGTTCAAATAATGCTGAGGTTTGCGAGAATTCTTTGCGTTATCCTCTAAATGGATACGATAAGTGCACACATTAGGGTCAATTCCCTTAATGTCGGCTAGGGACCAACCAATCGCAGAACGATTTTCCCTAATCACCCTGATCAAATGTGTCTCTTCCTCCTTAGATAAGAGAGAATATATAATTACCGGATGACTACCATCCGGATCAAGTTGAATATATTTTAACTCGGAAGGAAAAGGTTTCAGTACCGGGGTGGTTGGAATGTCGATAAATGCTTCTGGAAGGTCCTCATCTTGAGTATTGAATACTTGCTTAGGCAGCAGGTCTTCAAACTCAGGAGATGGAGCAACAAAAGGGTCTACGATAGGTGTAGACTCAAAGATGGTGTTGACTTCCTCTAAATAGGAGTCATCGACAAAATCTGAACTTCCAAAAGAAAGGAATTTATGCATATGGTTTTCTGGAAATGTGTTGTTAAAATAATCTTGAGCTAAGCTCTCGATCATGCTAACCTCCCCATTTATAGAGGAATTTGGTAACTGTTTCATCATTTTAAAAACATTTACCTCAACAGAAAGACGACCAAAATACAAGGACATCGAACTATCGAGGCAATTTATAAGCGCGTTGGCAGTTGCCAAGACTGGATGCCCTAAGATGACCGGAACAGAGTCATTAACGACTTCCGTATCGAGGATAACAAAATCAGCAGGATAGTAGAAATCTTGAACCTTAACAAGCACATTTTCAACCACACCTTTAGGATACTTAATAGATCGATCCGCTAATTGCAACGTCATTTGAGTTGGTTGCATCTCTTGTAAACCTATTTGTTTGTATAAATAATACGGGAGTAAGTTAACACTTGCCCCAAGGTCTAATAAAGCGGTGGTCGTGTGAGAATCTCCTAAGGTGCATTGTACAGTAGGACGACCAGGGTCCTTGTACTTAACTATTCCATTATGTTCTGATAAAGTTGGAAATTGTTCAGTTAGAAAGGCGTCTTTAGAAATATTAGTCTTACACCTTGTAGTGCACAACTCTTTAAGAAACTTAGCGTGGTGAGGTAATTTTTTAATTTGCTTCGAGAAAGGGTAGGTTTATCATTAGATTTTTGAAAACTTCCCTAATCTCGGCAAAGTTTGTATCCGGTTTAATATAGCTAATTTTTGGGGAAACGGTGGTTTCTCTCTATATTTAGCGTATGGATCAACTGGATGTCTAACGTTTGCTTTCTGTTTCTTAGGTTGCGGTTTAACTGGTACCTCTACAGGGGTAGGCTCTTCAGTTTCTATTTCGGTATCTAGATCAATCTCCGGTGTAGGTACAACTGGTGGGGTAACTATAGGCATAGTTATGTTATTATCAACCACTCTCCCAGAATAGAGAATGGTGATGGCATTTAGCTCATCTACGTTTGTATTTTCCGTACTAGTATTACCGTTCACCTCAAAGGCTGTGTTTGTTGTTTTAGGATTAGTTATTGCTTGACCTGGAAACACACCTTTGGGTTGTACTTTCTCTTGAGCTAACTATTGTAAGGAAAGTTGGATGGCTTGTAAAATCTGTTGTTAATATTTTATAAAGGTATCGAAATGATCTGGTTGTGGGACAGGAACTATGTCACGTTGATTATTAATGGGTGGGTTGTGATAGTTATTATTATTAACCGGAACGATACCTGTATTAGAATTATAATTATTATTGTTATAATTATTATAATTTCCCTGACCTTGTCCTTGACCTTGTCCTTGTCGTGGTGGAGCTTGGTTATAATTGTTTGCTTGCCTAATATTTTGATTATTAAACCCTAGAGGTGTTACTTGTTGATTATTTCTCTAACTGAAGTTGGGGTGTTGTCTCCAAGGGGCGTTAGAAATAGGATAACTATTAATTGAGCAAACGTTATCTTGTTGTGATATTTGTTGTTCATAAGCTAAAAGACAATAAGAGTCAAGATGTTCAGTACTCAAACAGAAATTACATGGATTGGAGTTGACATTCATGACGGGGATAGGCTTCTGTTGAACAGAAATAGCCTCTACCTTTTTAGTGAGAGATTCAATTAAAGTTTTTAGCTCGGGATCAGGTTTCATCTCCAACATACCAACGGCCTTAACTGTTGGAGAAGAACTAGCAGAACAGGAGATATCGTCACTACCCCCCCAGTTTTTATTACGTTTAGTTTGATCTTCTAAAAATTTATAAGCCTCTGAGGCTCCTTTAATTAGGAAACTACCCCCATTCATTATGTCAAGGACTTTTTTATGGTGGTGTAAAAGTCCTTTGAAAAAGGCACGAACTAACGTGTCTTTCGCAAGGTTATGGTGTGGACACTCTATAAGAAGATCGGTGAAACGATTTCAAGTCTCTGAAAATGATTTATGAGGATTCTGTCGAAAGAAATGAATTTTGGAAAGCATTTCATTTGTCTTCAAGGGTGGGTAAAAATGTTCCATAAATAGTTGAACAAGTTTGGCCCACGAGTCCACAGAATTAGGCGCTTGGGCAGTTAACCAAGACGCCGCTTTATCGGCTAAAGTGAAAGGGAATACCTTCAGTTTAATTTGATCAGCACCAACCGTAGGATGGTGGAATATTGTAAGGACTTGTTCAATCCTACACATGTGCTGATAAGGTTTTTCATGGTCTAACCTATGAAAAACAGGTAACAAATTAAATATAAGGGGGGATTCGGAAATCCCCTACTGGGTCTGCTAGAACGATGCAAGATTTCGGGCTATCGTTCAAGCCTTTGTAAAAGTCAGAGAGAGGAGACTTTCTTTCTTCAGCCATTATTTCAGGTGTGGTGTGTGGTATGCTAGCTAGAGGTGTAGTGAGTGGTATACTAGAAAGGCGTGTTTGTTGATGTTGTCGGTTGATTACGTTAGGCGTTTTTCTTCGGCCTGAACCCTAATCTCATGCAAGGCTAAAACCAATCTTAACTAAATACAACAACACTCCAAACAATCCTGATATGCTAGTATGAACCTCTAACAGGTGATGCGAGGTGTGGAAGAAAGAAGTACCTGAATGCCTCCTTGCTTCGCTTATGAATAACGTCTTGTATACACGTGCTCAGTGTGTATTACGAGTTAAAAACACTGAATAACTTGAAGTAATGGAAGTTTGAACTAACCAGTGGAAATTGGGCAGTTCAGAGTAGAGGGCGCAGGTAGTGCTCAGGTCCAACTCGAGCTCCAGGCGCTTCAGCGAGGGGGGCGCTTGAGTTTTGCTTTGACAAGGTGCGGGTCGCACTCAGGTAAAACTCAAGTACCAGGCACTTAGGCACGGGGGGCGCTCGAGTTTTGTTTTGACAAGGCGCGGGTCGCGCTCAGGTAAAACTCAAGTTCTAGGCGCTTTAAAGCTAGGCGCAGGGGGCGTTCGAGTTTTGCTTTGACAAGGCGCGGGTCGCGCTCAGGTAAAACTCAAGTTCCAGGCGCTCAGGCGCGGGGGGTGATAAAACATAAAATTGAATAGCTACCTACGAAATAAAGCGATGAAACTTACAAACGCAAGTAAAACTAAAACTAGCTTATGATGCCTATATGCTTATCAAAGATTTCTACTCTCAATCCTATGAGATATAGTGGAGTAGAGTGATTCGTTCTACTCCTAGTCCTTCCGCATGCTGTGTTATCACGTGTAATTACTCTACTTAAGGTCTAATGAGAGATTTACGAAAAGGCAACTAGACTACGATGCAACTACCCACAAGATGCAACTAGTCGGTTGTCAAAATAACTAAGGGAATGCTACGTTGATTCGATGATAAGGAGTTAGAGGGGGATTGATTCCACCTTAACTCGACTTAATCCTATTAACGACGAATCATCGTAATCCGAATTGAACTGCCAGCGAGAACAATTGGTTCTTCCTAATCCCCTAATTACACATGGCATTCCTACCAATTCATAACTAGCATGTGAACGATTAAACCCATTCTCATGGTGAACTAATCGTTTCTAGAGTGAAAAGGAAATTACGACGATTCTACGATAGTCGGAATCAAGCTTTCATCAAGGCTTCTCAACCCCCTCTAATGGAGGTTTAGCCGAGAATCATTACATAATCATTTCGATTAAAGTTAAACTAAACATGATATAAAGAATTCAAATTTACTAATCTAAATTAAACAATAATTAAAATCTAATTAATAACTAAGAATTGAATAACAAGTAGTAAATGAATCAGATCTAACACAAATGTAAATGACAAGAATCGAAATTTAACAACTAGCTATTTTATTAATCAAACTAATTAAGAGTAATGATTCTAATAGTTTAATCTAAAACAAGAATTGGATTTGAAATTAAACTTAATTAAAACAATTAAATCTAGATCTAGAAGCTATTCTAATGGCTACTTTCTATTCTAAGCTCCTTTATTTTCTAACCTAAAAATATACTATTCTCTACTAAAAAATCTACTATTAACAAAGAGCTAAGCTTTTGTTTTTAAACTTTTAGATCCAAAAATCGTGCATGGGCTTGGAGCCATGTTTTGTGCCAGAGAATCAGGCCCAAAACCCAATTCTTTCAGTCCAAAAAGGCCTCTTCAGCTGCAGTTGGCTTCAACAGACTTTTCGTCCACTTTTGCTCCTCTGATTGGATCACGGCTTAAACCATTGGAAAGCTCTTTCCGAGCCGGTCGTTTTGACATAAGGTAGGCCCCATTCCGAGGTCTGAGTCCAAAGATATGGCCTTCGGAAGTTCTGCTGACTTTGTGTGCTGTTTCTGCCCGCGTCGACTTTTCAGCTTTTGACCGGGCTTTAGAAAGGCTTTGTCTTCTTGAATCTTGGCCTTTAATCACGGAACTCCTTAGTAACCGACCTTTGCTCCTTTATCTCACTAAAGTGGCACATTTTTGCACATAATGGACTTTGAAGCCTGAAATGCATAAAAACACGTAATCAGTGTTAACTCTTAATTATTACTCACATAATTGGTCTAAAAGTATGTCTGTTACAGGGTTAAAACTACAGTTTTGGGCTCTTATCAGGGGGCGTTCGAGTTTTGCCTTAGTAAGGCGCGGGTCGTACTCCGTGTATTCCTGTGTGGAAAAATTCAGTTCTGAAACAAACAACCACAGTTAGAATCAAACACATGTGGGTGGGTTATGGGACTTTGGAAGACAAACAATACTAAAGAAAACAATACTAAAGGGAATTAAGATGGCAGCGATGCCATTTGATAACTGTAAAATGACAATTTTACTCACGAATAAATGACAAAATTCAAACGGAAGTAAAACTAAGACTGAACTTGTACTATATTTATCAAAGATTTCTACTCTCGAATCTATTGAAATAGAGTTGGAGTAAAAGATTCGTTCCACTCCTAGTTCTTTAGTATTCAATGTTTTCTAATATTATTGGTCCTATCCAAAGTTAGTGAGAGTATTACGATGGAATTATACTACGATGGCAATTCAAATACTAAAATACTAACTATAATGATTCAACTATGAAATGCTACGGGTTGAATCTATGATAAGGAACTAGGGGGGATTGATTCCACCTTAACTCGACTTAATTTACTAACGAAGAATCGTCTTAATCCGAATTGAACTGCTTTCGCATAACAATTGGTTCTTCCTAATCCCTAGTTGTTCATGGTAATCTCTACCAACTAACATCTAACATGTGAAACAATCAAACCCATTCTCATGGTGAACTAATAATTTTCTAGAATGGAATGGAAATCACAACTATTCTACGCTAACACAAATCAAGCTTCATCAAGGCTTCTTCAACCCCCTCTAATGGAGGTTTAGCCTAGAATCATTATGCTATTATTTCCACATGGAATTAAACAAGACATTGGTATAAAGATTCTAACTTTACTTGTTTGAATTCAAATGGGAACTACTCATGCAAGATTTGATTGAAACTAATAATGACAAATAACTAAATCTATGAATTGAAACTAAATACTTAATGGAAAATGAAACTAAATTATGAAGAACAACTAACTTTATTGATCTAATAAATAAATAAATAACAATTGATTCAAATCCTAAATTAAAACAAGATAATAAAAAGCTAATTAATTTAATTGAATCTAAAATCTAGATCTATAACTATGCTCTAATGGCCACTTGCTACCTAAACTAAGTATATCTTAAGAGTTAAGTCTTCTCTATTCAAATAGAGGAGACAAGATCCACATTTTCAGGCATGGGCTGAGGAGCTATGTTTCGGGCTGGAAAATAGAGCCCAAAACCCATTTTCTTCAGTCCATAGAGGCCTTTTTAGCTGGATTTTGCTTCAACAGATCTTTCGTCCACTTTTACTCTTCTGATTGGGTCAAGGTTTAGACAATTGGGAAGCTCTTTCCGAGATGGTCATTTTGACATAAGGTATGCCCAATTCAGAGGTTTGAGTCCAAAGATACGGTCTTCGGAAGTTCTGCTGACTTTAGTGCGCTGTTTCTGCCCACATTGACTTTGACTTTTCAGCTTTGACCGGGCTTTTTAAATGCTTTTTCTCCTTAAATCGAGGTCTTTAATCACAGAACTCTTTAGCAACTAACCATTGCTCCTTTATCTTGCCAAAGTAACACATTTCTGCAAATATTTGACTCCAATGCCTAAAATACATAAAAACACGTAATCAGCATTAACTCTTATTTATTACTCACATAATTGGTCTAAAGGTATTATTGTTAAGGGGTTAAAACTACAGTTTTGGGCTCTTATCACTCTTAAATTAGAATAGTTTTTAGAAACTGAGGTTACTTTGTAGGTAATAATCATTGCATCTTTCCATAAATATATTGCATGAGCATCTATGTTTGTATTGGCAGTAAGTTTTTGAAATCTAGGCTAGTATACTTATTCTACAAATCCTGTGAGAATATAGCCTAAAGGTCTTATATGAGTGAAATATCTGAGTAATGACACAAGGGAGAAGTAAATTCTGAATAGAGAAATCACACGTCCACTTGCTTAATCACTATACCATATCCTAAGTGAGAATTTAGGCATTTTTGGATCGATATAGCCAGAAATTCAAACCTATATGAAATTATTTTCCGCTAGTTGCCACTCTGAGCCTTTCTTTAGCCTTTTCATAAACTACAAATCCTTTACCCTTTTATAAGAAAACAAAACAAAATAAAAATCAGCCTACCCATTTTTGAATGAGTCTGAGAATAGAGATGAAATGAAGAAAAGAAAAGAGAAAGACCTGTGGAAAACACAGAATTTGTTAGTTGCTTCAATTAAGAAAAGAATTGAAAATTTCCATCCAAATAAAAGAAAAAAAAATAAATCAAATAAAAAGTTAGAACTCCAAAAACAGAATCAAATGAGTCAAAAGCCAAAAGAAAAAGAAAAAAATGGCTAAGGATGGAAACAAAGTTTAGAAGCAAAGTAAGAATAAGGTTTTCTCTAGTTACATATTTTAAAGACTCTATTATCTGAGACTTGTCCTTTTTAATATCCATTTTCTTCCATCTTAAACCATCACCTAATCCCTGCAACACCTAATAAAGACCTCTAACTCAATTAGGAATATGTTAGTATGATAGTAAGTGGTAGATGTGTTTGATCGATTTTGACTTCCTTATACATCATTGAGATTATAAGGTAAAGTGTGCCCACTGCACACTGGAGTGAGCAAAACTTGAGTGGAAAAATTAGAGTATTTTTGTCTTGACATATTTGTGGGGTCCTACTTAAGGACGTTATTTCAAAGTTTCAGAAACGGACCTGTTATTGCATTTCATAGCATAGTTCATTATATATAAGTTTATCCATAGATGATTGATTATTATGCTCGTATTAGCTTAGGTTTCCAATTGATTATTCTGTGTTCATTGCTAGTGAGATGTATAGATATCTGAAAATAATTAAGGAAATAATAATTTTATTTCTTAGTCGTTGTAGTATAGATGAAGTTTGTGAGTACCTTCTCTGGAAAACTCTCATGAGGCTATAACTCGTCCACTAGGAAATTCCTAGTGGTTTAAGGCCTTATTGCATATGGTCAATGCAATCGCACTCGGCGAAACGAGATTAGTTAGAACTCCATTTTTGGTCACTTATTTTAATTTCTCATATTTGCTTGAGGACAAGCAAAATGCTGTTTGGGGGTGGTTTGATAAGAGCCCAAAATTGTAGTTTTAACTCCTTAATAATATTACATTTAGACCAATTATATTTATAATAAGTAAGAGTTAGTACCGTTTATATACTTTTATGTATTCCAGGTCTTGGAGTCAAATATGTGAAGAAATATGTCATTTTTTGCAAGAGAAAGGAGCAAAGGTTGGTTGGTAAGAAGTTTTATGGTTAAAGCCCAAGTTTCAAGGAGAAAAAGCTTTCTTAAAGCCCAGTCAAAGTCAACGTGGGTGGAAATAGAGCATAAAAGTTAACAGAACTTCCGCAAGCCGTATTTTTGGACTCAGACCTTAGAATTAGGCCTACTATATGTCAAAACGACCGGATCAGAAGGACAATTTTAATGGTCCAAGCCTTGATTCAATCAGAGGAAAAAAGGTGGACGAAAAGGCTGTTGCAGTGATTTCCAATAGAGAAACCATTTATGGACTTAAGTAATTATGTTTTGGGCTTGATTTAATGGCCCAAAACATAGCCCCAAAGCCCATGCACGAAATTGTAAACCTAGCCCTCTCCTATATAGAGAGGACTAAGGTTAAACTCTATTCTCTAACCCTTCCATTAGTTAATTAATCTCTCTCTCATTAGTTTTCTTTAGTCTAAACCTAGTTTATGTTTTTTAGCCAAGACACCATTAATACAATTTAAGTTAATCTTAAATTCAAGTATTCTTTCATTATATCTTCTTCTACTTATTATTATGTTTATGATAGTCTCATGATTCATAGCTAAACCTCCATTAGAGTGGTTTGATTAAAGTTTTGATGAAGACTTGATGTGTTAGTATAAATTAGTTGTAGTAAGATATTCCATTCTAGAAGGTAGTTAATTCACCATGAGAATGAGTTTAAATTGCCTCACATGCTAATTATTAGTTGGTAGACATACCATGAATAATTAGCGATTAAAAAGACCTAACCTTTCTGTCAAAACTTAAAGATTAGGAGTTTAACAACTCCGTACTAGCATATTAGGGATTAATCAAGGTGGATATCAAATCTCACTAATTCCTTTTCCATATTCAATATTCGTATTTTAATTGTCATAGTATAAGTGAGAATATCTTAATTAGTTATTCTCACACATTAGTCTTATTAGAATTATTACTCTCATTGGTATTATAAAATTGTTTAAGTTAGAGAAATTATTACGTTCTAAGCGATTAGGACTAGAACGAATCTTTACTCCAGTTTTATTATAAGATAATCAAGAGTAGAAACTTTGATTAAGAATGTAAAATAACAAGTTTTCTTATTCCTAGCATAAATCATTATTCATAGGGTAGGAAGCTTTTATTTTAGAATTATCAAATCCCCACCTATTCGAGAAAACTTTCCTGGCGAACACCTCTATAATATTTCACAAGTACCATTGTATGTTGACATCGTGAATTATTTAGTGACCAATCAAATCCCATCTCATTGGACCAAACCAGAGAAGGATATTTTCTCCGTCAAAGTAAAAGATTATTTTTGGGATGACCCTTACCTATTTAAGTATTTCCCAGATAAGATAATCCGTAGGTGCATCCCGGTATTTGAGCAACAATCTATTCTATCTTTTTGCCATGACCAAGCTTGTGGTGGGCATTTCGGTTCAAGAAAGACTGCTGCTAAGATTTTGCAGTGTGGATTTAATTGGCCTAGCATGTTTAGAGATGTTATGACCTATTATAAAGCCTGTTCTAGATGCCAACATTTAGGAAAAATAACCAAACGAAATGAATGGCCCCAACAATCCATTTTAATATGTGAAATTTTTGATGTATGGGGTATAGACTTCATGGGCCCTTTTCCTCAATCTAATGGTTTTCTATACATCCTAGTGGTAGTTGATTATGTATCCAAATGGGAAGAAGTCGTAGCCACAAGGACCACAGATCATAAAGTGGTCATAGATTTTCTTAAATCATATATATTACCTCGATTTGGAACCCCTATTTATTGATAATGGCTCGCATTTTTGCAATCGGGATTTGGAAATCTAATGTCTAAGTACGGCATAACACATAAAGTTGCTCTTCCATACCATCCACAAATAAATAGGCAAGCCGAAGTTTCTAATAGGGAGATTAAAAATATTTTATAAAAAACAATTAACCCTTCAAGAAAAGATTGGTATTTTAGACTTAATGATGCTTTATGGGCTTATCGTACTGCGTTCAAAACTCCTATAGCTATGTCCCCTTATCGTATTATCTATGGCAAGACTTGTCACCTACCTGTCAAACTAGAACACTGAGCCTATTGGGCTGTTAGAGCCATGAACTTCGAATTAGATAAGGCTGGAGAACAAAGAAAGTTATAGCTAAACGAGTTAGAAGAAATATGGAGTGACGCCTATGAAAGTTAAAAAAACTATAAGAAAAGAACAAAGCTAGCCCATGATAAACAAATTTTAAGGAAAGATTTCTACTCAGGTCAAAAAATTTTACTCTACGACTCTAGGTTATAATTATTTCCAAGAAAATTGCAATCTAGATGGTCGGGTCCTTACTTTGTAAGAAACGTTACACACCATGGTGCAATAGAGTTAGAGGATCCAAAACGAGATACTAGTTTTAAAGTAAATGCACACCATTTAAAACCATTTTTAGAGCTACCTACACGAGATATAGAGGAAACTTTACTTATAGAAATAATATACAAAGACATACCTGATCTGGAAAACAATCTATGGGATAGACTACCCACGGTGTTGCAAGATTATATACTTGTTCTAGCAGAACCGGTTACAATAAGCTCCATTCATTTCTTATTTTCTTCCATGAGAAAACAAAGGATAGAGCAAGTCAGACCACATTAGGAGATGAGCCTAATTTAGTTAGGGGGATAAACTACTTAAGTTTCCCTTTTCTGTGTTGGCTGGTGACATTAAACTTAGCGCTTATGGGAGGGAACCCAAGTAGTTTAAATAGATAGTTTAATCAGTAGCTCATGACAAGGAAATCGAAAAAAAAAAGATGCGTACCTGAACCTGTGCTGAAGATATAAAGTAAAGAACTCACCGAATTCTTTAACTTTTTACATTTTCATTCTAACTGTGAGTAGCTTTCTCCAAATCCAATTCAAACAATGATAGAGGACTAGCGAAGTTCCAATATAACTAGGAAAACTAACCCAGTTCATGCAAGACAAAAGAGGCAGAATGCGATAGATTTTGGAATTCGAGTTAAGATAAGAGTTGGAATCTGCCCAGCATCAAGCTGTAGCTTTACGATTAGGACTAGTAGAGACATGGAGCACTTCTTAAAGTTTTCCTATAAAGCTATATTTTGTAGTGTCTCCTGAGTTCACTACTTCAATACTTTCTACATCTTCTTCTTCCTGTATCCCATCGCCAAAACATGTCAGAAGAAATCGACCCATATTCCCCATATTTCACCTCAAATATTTATCAAATCATAAACCGACCATGTGCTACAATAAATTACATCGACTTAGGTACATTCCAAACCATTGAACTCACCCAAAGCAATCTCTCTCCAGAGGCTAAGATCATACCAGAGAAGTGCTACCAAGATTTGTTTAACAGCCCTTTAGAACATTACTTCGGAAATCAACTAGATACTCGAAAGTGGGCTGGTTTGCTTTATACACAAGACGACACTTACTCTCTTCAGATGGTTCGTTAATTCTATTCTTGTCTTCAAACCTTTAATATTATGGGATACTTAGCAAGATCTATTAAAACCATGCACTATATATGCATAAGCCCTGAAGTGATTGCAAGGATGTTCGGAGTAGAAGATGAAGATATTAGGCATGAACTAATGGGATTGGTGGAGGATATGAGTCGAGGAGTCAATAGGAACTTTCTAAACCAAGAACCAAAGAATGGGACACTCACCTTCGCGGAGCAACTAGGACCAAGTTTGAAAGTAATAGATCACAAGCGCATCCTTATAAACACCTTTGCTCAGAACCATGCCTTAGCATTGATGTGGATCTCTACCAACAACGTATTCTATAGAATGCTAACACAAATTGTATTCGTCTTTCTGAGGAACACCAATAAGCTAGTGCTCTCCATTTTTATTTGCAAGATGGTACGTCACTTGTGTCCAGGCTTAGAGAATCACTACAAAGATTGGATCCCAATTCGAACAGTCAATGCACTACACATCACTCTTAGGTGCTCTAGACTCTTGGCTTGGGATTATAAGGCTAAATTGGACATCAAATACAGAAGAAAGTTGTTGTCGAGGTGTTATTAGAGTGATGAAAATATTTACAAAAATTGTACCGACAAGGAAGTTTGGAAGATAATTTTTGAGCACATTGATAGCAATGAAAAGGTTAAGGAAGGAATATGAAGTGTCAAGAGTATGCAGAATTAATTTATCTTTAGTCGGTATGGTATAGTATTATGAAGAGAGTAGTAGTAGTAAGTTTATTTCCTGCTATCATGGGCTTAGTTGTTTTTTTCTTAAATTATCAATAGTTTACGAATGTGATTATTTTTTATAAATAAGAATTCAATTGATATGAGCTTAGAAGTATTATGTGATGCATCTGTATCACTGTGTGAACTAGTGAGGTGAAATTCTTATCTGTTTCGTTCAAGTGAGGTAGAATTCTACTTTGTTTCGGACCCCCAATCCAAGTCAAAGTTTACAGATAACCACTTGGGCTTCAAAACAAAAGAAAAGCCCAATCAACTGGTCTTCTTAGAGAAACAAAAACAAAAGAGACCGATACATCATTATTCCTTTTACCCATCTCCTACCTACAGCCGCACCACCACCATAACTCATCGTATCCATCTCCTATCTATAGCCACACCCTACCACTTGCTCATCATCATCACCACTAAAAATTTCAACCTGTTTGACATCCCCCTCTTTTCGATTAAGTCCTCCAATTTTTGCTAGTTTCACCTCTCAGTTTCGGATAAAGGATCCCCCAATTTTAGACTTCTCTATTTAATTTATACTCTTTTCATGACGTGGTGAATTTAGTTTCTCATTTGATAATGGAAAGAACAACAAAAATTAGAAAAGAGAGTTGAGTTATCAAAGTTCTCAATTGAATTCAATAGAGATTGGGTTTCTATTTTTGTTTGTTGTTGTCATGAGGGTAATAGGAGAACATGAAGGTTGTCAGGCGGTATTGGTTGTGAGGAAGGAATGATGCCTCATTAATATTTGTTTACGCTTGAAAGATTTAGGAGAAAGAAGGTTCTAAACTAGACGATTTATTACTGAGCAAGTGTTTAAATTTTCAGTCTTGTCCCTGTGGTTTTGTTCTGTCCTCTTACCCTCTATTTGGCCCATCCATATTACGCCAGCTCAAGGACAAGTTTGCAAACAGTTGCACATGGAAACTAAATGAAAGATTCACACAGAGCTGTGATAAGAGCCCAAAACTGTAGTTTTAATCCCCTAACAATAATACTTTTAGACCAATTATGCAAGTAATAAATAAGAGTTAATGCTGATTACGTGCTTTTATGTATTTCAGGCATTGGAGTCAATTATGTGCAGAAATATATCACTTTTGCGGGATAAAGGAGCAAGGGTTGGTTGCTAAGAAGTTCTGTGATTAAAGGCCAAGATTCAAGGAGAAAAAATCTTTTTAAAGCCCGGTCAAAACTGAAAAGTCAAAGTCAACGCGGGCAGAAATAGCGCGCAAAAGTCAGCAAAACTTCTGAAGACCGTATCTTTGGACTCAGACCTCGGAATTGGACCTACCTTATGTCAAAACGACCACATTGGAAAGAGCTTTCCAATGGTCCAAACCTTGACCCAATCAGAAAAGTATAAGTAGACAAAAAGTCTGCTTAAGAAAAATCCAATTGAAAAGGCCTCTGTAGACTGAAGAAATTGGGTTTTGGGCTCGATTTTTCGGCCAAAAACATGGCTCCTCAGCCCATGCACGAAAAAGTAGATCTGGTCTCCTCCATTTCAAGACACAAGATTTAACTCTTAAGCATCTAGTTTTTTAGGTAGCCATTAGCCAATAGTTTTTAGATCTAGTTTTCTTGACATTCAATTAATTAGTTAGAACAAAGTAGATTATTATTTTAGAATCAGTATTGTTATTTATTCATTAGATCAATAAAAGTAGTTAGTTATTCATAATTTCAGTTTTTGTTTATTAAATTACTTAGATCTAAATTCAGTTTAGTTGTTAATCATTTCTTAGTTGTTAAGTTAGATTTGAATTCTTGATTAGATCAATATAGTCAAGTTATAATATTTATATCATGTCTTGCTTTAATTCATATAGAAATGATAGTTTTATGAATCAAGGTTAAGCCTCTATTAGAGGGGTTTGAGGAAGCCTTAATGAAAACTTGATTGAGTAGTGTAGAAATGGTTGTAAGATTCTATTCCACTCTAGAAGGTAGTTGATTCGCCATGAGAATGGGTTGAACTTCCTCACATGCTAGTTATTATTTGGTAGAGATTGCCATGAATGATTAGGGATTAGAACGACCAATTCTTATAATAAGAACGTAAGAATTGGATTACAACAATCTATGCTAGCTTATTAAGTTAGATTCAAGGTGGAATCAAATTCTCCTAATTCTTAATTTAGATTCAAACCTTAGTATTTGTATTGCCATCGTAGTATTTAGAACATTTCGTTTACGTCATTTCATAGTTGTTAGCATAGTTACATAATCATTACTCTCATGACTTTGGTAGAACTAATAATCTTAGTTAACACTAATTCTAAAGAACTAGGAGTGGAACGAATTCTCTACTCCACTTAGCATCGAGAGTGTAGGAAACTTTGATAATTAGCACACAAGTTAGTTTTAGTTTTACTTGCGTTTGAGTTTCGTAGCTTATTCGTAGGTAAAACTAGAATTTTACGTTTATCAAATGGTGCCGCTACCATCTTAGTTCCCTTTAGAATTGTTTTCGCTAGCATTGTTAGTCTTCCTAAAGTCCCATTAAAACCACCCACCCGTGTTTGATTCTAACTGTGGTTGTTTGGTTCAGAACTGAATTTTTCCTCGCAGGAATACTCGGAGAGCACCCCGCGCCCTTGGTAGGCAAATTTGGAGCACACCCCGCACCCAAAACACTGGACATCAGCCAAGGTAGAGCGTGCCCCGTGCCCTACCAAGGCAAAGTTCGGGCCCCGGCTGAAGTGCCTGGAACTCGAATTAGACTTGAGCGCGCCCTGCACCCTACCAAGGCAAAGTTCAAGCGCCCCCCGCGCTGAAGCGCCTGGAACTTGAGTTTCACCTGAGCGCGACCCGTGCCCTACCAAGGCAAAGTTCGAGCGCCCCCCGCACTGAAGCGCCTCGAACTTGAGTTTCACCTGAGAGCGACACGCGCCCTCGCAAGGCTAAACTCGAGCGCATCCTGTGCCCTTTTCTGAACCGCCTGATTTCCACAGTTTAGTTCAAACTACCATTACTTCAAGTTATTTAGTGTTCTAATTTGTTAAATACATTGAGCTCGCGTATACAAGACGCTATTCATAAGCGAAGCAAGGAGGCATTCAGGTACTTATTCCTTCCACTCCTCGCATCTCCTGTTAGAGGTTTATACTAGCATATCAGGATTGTTTTGAGTGTTGTCGTGTTTAGTTAAGATTGGTCTTAGCCTTGCATGAGATTAAGGTCATGCAGAAGAAAAACACCTAACGTAATCAACTGGCAATGTCAACAAACACACCTTTCTAGTATACCACTCACTACACCTCTAGCTAGCATACCACACACTCTACCTGATATAATGGCTGAAGAAAGAGAATCTCATCTCTCTAACTTTTACAAAGCCTTGAACGATAGCCCAAAATCTTGCATCGTTCTTAATAGGTGTAAAATGAATAATCCTACTCACGAATAAACTACAAAAACTCGACGCAAGTAAAACTAAAACTTTTACGAAGACTATTTGTTTATCAAAGTTTTTCTACTCTCGTTGCTATCGCAATAGTGTTGGAGTAGAGAATTCATTCCACTCCTAGTTCTTTAGCATTCAATGTTTTCTAATATTATCAGTCTTATCCAAAGTTAATGAGAGTATTATGAAGGAAATTTTATACTACGATGTGAATTCAACTAACAAGATACGCTAATTCAAACTACGGAATTTCTAAATTGACTATATGATAAGGAATTAGGGGGAATTGATTCCACCTTAGCTCGACTTAATCAACTAACAAAGATTTGTCGTGATCCAAATTTTAATGCTTTTGCATATCAAAATGGTAATTCTAATCCCTAATTATACATGGCAATCTTTACTAATTAATAACTAGCATGTGAACAACCAAACTCATTCTCATGGTGAATTAATTACTTTCTAGAATTGAATAGATTATCACGACGATTTCTAAGTTAACAAAGATCAAGCTTCATCAAGGTTTCTTCAACCCCATCTAATGGAGGTTTAGCCTAGAATTATTATGCTATCATTTCCCAATGAAATTAAACAAGAAATCAATAAAAGATTGTAAATTTACTAATTTCAATTCAAATAGAAATCTAATTATGCAAGAATCAATTGAAACTAGCAATGATAATAACTAAAACTAGGAATCGAAACTACAATGATTAATGAAATGAAACTATATTATCAAGAACTAAATTAATTTATTAATCTAATGAATAAATAACAATTGATTCAATAATCTAAATTAAAACAAGGAATGAAACAAATTAATGGAATGAAAACTAAATCAAAAACTATCTCTAATGGCTACTTTCTATCTAACCTAATTATTTCTTAAGAGCTAAGTCTTGTATGTGGAAATGGAGAAGACTAGATCCACATTTTCGTGCATGGGGTGAGGAGCCATGTTTGGGGCCGGAAAATCGAGCCCAAAATCCAATCTCTTCATCCCACAGGGCCTTTTTCAGCTAGATCTGACTTTAGTAGGCTTTTCGTCAAGTTTTGCTCCTCTGATTGGCTCAAGGTTTAGACCATTGAAAAGCTCTTTCTGAGCCGGTCGTTTTGACATAAGGTAGGTCCAATTCTGAGGCCTGAGTCAAAAGATATAGTCTTTGGAAGTCTAAAGATACGGTCGTTTTGACTTTTCAGCTTTTGACCGGGCTTTCCAAATGCTTTTTCTCCTTGAATCTTGGCCTTTAATCGCAGAACTCCTTAGCAAACAACCCTTGCTCCTTTATCTCTCCAAAGTGGCACATTTCAGCACATAATTGACTTCAATGCCTGAAATACAGAAAAACACGTAATCAACATTAACTCTTATTTATTACTCGCATAATTGATCTAAAAGTGTTATTGTTAAGGGGTTAAAACTACAGTTTTGGGCTCTTATCAAACCACCCCCAAACAGCATTTTGCTTGTCCTCAAGCAAATATGAGAAATTAGCATAAGTGACCAAAAATGGAGTTCTAACTAATCTCGTTTTATCGAGTGCGATTGTATTGACCATATGCAACAAGGCCTTAAACCACTAGGAATTCCCTAGTGTACGAGTTATAGCCTCGTGAGAGTTTTCCAGTGAAGGTACTCACAAACTTCATCTATACTACAACGACTAAGAAATAAAACTATTGGTTCCTTAACTATGTCTAAATTATCTATACATCTCACTAGCAATGAATACAGAATCATCAAGTCGAAACCTAAGCTAATATATGCATAATAATCAATCATCTACGAATAAACATATATACAATGAGTAATACTATGAAATGCACTAGCAGGTCCGATTCTGAAAACTTGGAATAACGTCCTTAAGTAGGTCCTCACATAAATGTCAAGACAAAAACCACTTTGATTTTTCTGCTCAAGTTTCGCTACTCCAGTGTGTAGTGGGCACACTTTAAATTACAATCTCAATGACACACAAGGACGTCGGAGTCAATCAAACACATCTGCCACTTACTATCACACAAACCTATTCCTAATTGAGCTAGAGATCTTTATTAGGTGTTGCGGGGATTAGGAGATGGTTTAAGAAGGAAGGAAATGGATATTCAAAAAGAACAAGTTTGAGATAATAGAGTCTTCATATTATGTAACTAGAGAAAACCTTGTTCTTTACTTTTCCTTCTACACTTTGTTTCCATCATTTGCCATATTTTTCTTTTTCTTTGGCTTTTGACTCCTTTGATTCTATTTTTGGAGTTCTAACTCTTTTTTTTCTTTTATTTATTTTTATTAAGATGGAAACTTTCTTTTCTTATTTGAAGCGACTAACAATTTCTTGATTTCAAAGGTCTTTCTCTTTTCTATTCTTCATCTCTATTCTCAAACTCATTCAAAGAATGGGTAGGTTAATTTTTTTTTTTTTTTTTTTTTTATATGACATGGCATGTTTTGATGCCGATGCCTTGGAGAGGTGTAGGTCAGATGTAGAACGCATGGCTGTGATTCATCGTGGCGTGCGTTCTTTCAATACTATTTGCGAAGACCTCCAGACTCGGCAGGCTACTATGCATCATAACTTTGAGAGTCGTACCCAGCGCGAGGATGAGCGGTGGGAACAGACGAGGGCTGAGCTGGAATCTCAGCACCAATTCCGCACCGATATGCTTGCACGCTTCCAACCCCATGGAAGTTCTTCTGAGGATATAGCTGTAAGGCACGAGCGTCGTCGCCGAAAGACGAAGGGCAATGACCCATCGAGAGCTTAGGAGCCATCTCCTGAGCGTGTGCCATCTGCTACAAGCAGCAGACATGTTTAGGGATTATATAGGTTCATATATTTTATTTGTAGTTTTAATGGTTTTTATTTCCTTTCGATGTAAAGTTTATGAATTCCGTAGTTAAATTTGAATTTTGTAGTGAAAAGTTGTTTGAATGCCAATATTAATATAATGTGGTTCTTTTCAAATTGTGCGTGGTTGTTATTATGGATCCCACCTTCCCAAATTGTTTGGGGGTGGTTATTATTTATTCTACCATGATTTGTATATGATCATCAAGTTTAGAAGTTGTTCCGGAGTAGGGGTTGAAAATATTTCCGATATGGGCATATCTATGAATAGATATTGGATAGGATGAAATCTAGGGAAGTTAGGCAGTTTCTATCCTAAATTCAACCTAAAAGATATTAGGGTTGTTTTACAATCAGGAATATGATTTGTTTCCGTTTTCGGGTTTGGAAATTTTATTGTTTCCGAAAAATTGCCTTAACGCTTTTTGGCAACTTCCCGATTCGTTTTAACAATTTAAAACCTATAAAAACTTCATTCATTCTACACTCACAACCTACACTACAACTCACATCCATCTCTCACCTTTCACTCCCTCGTTTTCCATTTGTTCTTCACCATTTTCACAACTCAGCAAACTCGCAAGACTCCTGCCCCTGAGGAGGGAGTTGCACTGCTTCCGGACAAAAGCGCACTGCGCTTTAGAGTAATTGTAACTCAAAAATCAGCAGAGCGCACCTGCGCCCTGACCTCCGTAGACACAAAAATTTCCAGTTTTCTGCTGGTTGTTCCCGGATCATTTGCAGCTGTTCCAGAGCGTAGTTTTGAGATGACATCTCTAACGATAATACCGAACAGTCTTTTGAAGATTTGTTCCAAAGTACCACTTATGGTGCTTGGTTTCGCGAGGTGATCACACACGTAGGCTGGGAACCGCTAATGGTAAGACCTAATGAACTTTATTCTCCAACATTTGCATATTATTTCTATGATAATTGCATGTTCTTTGAGAGACCATATGGAGAACAAGTGTTCTCCATCAACATTGACAATGAACCAATGGAAATTACCAGGTTTTTGCTAGCATTTGTTCTTGGACTTGCTATGCCAGCTGAAATACAAGACCCATGGTGCTATTGGGTAGATAATATGTATGTCTACACATACGAGTTTTTGCATGAACCTTATGGGGCAGGCATTTTCCGTACCGAGGACCAAGGGGAATATAGCGTCGCCTTTGGTAGCCTGTCCATGAACATAGGAACTGTTATGTTTTGGATCATGCTAAACATTTTAGGGGAATGGCGTTTTTCTTCTGTGAATGATGCCACTTGCAACGTCTTCCTTGCTTTAGCCACGGGATGTATGTTCTATGACCTTCCCAAAACCTTGATGTCTAGTTTAGAACGAGCCCATAGCATGAGGCATAAGTACCTTCTTATGCCTATTCTAATTTCCCGTATTATGCTATGCTTCTTCCCTATTTTTTGTGCACGTTTCACGGATTGGATTACGGTCGACACTGTGCGACCCACCAATAGTAGTATTCGATCTTTCCTTGCAATGATTTGGCAAGGGTGGAGGATACAACCTCATCAGGTTGCACCGTACACCCCGTCAGACCAAGTATTGCTTAATAGGTTAGCAATAATAGATGATAAATGGCGGGAAGCCTGGCAAGTTATCATGGCATGGCAGGACGCGAAGGAACCTCACTTCTTTATAGAAGGAGAGGATGAGGAGAATAATGAATAAAAGTGGGAGATAAGATAAGTTTTTAGTTACAGTTAGTGTCTGCTTATGTCCCAAGCAATTTAATTCTTATTAACCCCATAATGGGTGGAACTCTTACAGAGTGGCGTCAGTTTTCTTTTCTATATTAGTATGTTATAACCTGGTTTTACAGATGTTCCAGAATTTCACGCATTTTCATGGTATTTTTCCTACCCTATCTATTTAAATACTTTGAGGATAAAGCATATTTCTTGTTTGGGGGTGGGCATAGAAACACGTGTAATTAAGACATCTGTTAGGATATAGATATGTATAATATGCACTTGTTTTCTAGTAAAATTTCAAAAATTCAAAAATATAAATAAAAAAGTTTTTAGTCCGCTCCAAATTTCAAGCTTCATGGATGCACTAGAAAAGTTTGAGCAGCGGCAAATTGAATATGCTAATCAGGTCTTCATGCTTGCTTGTGTCATTATAGTCATGTTGTTAATGTGGCATATAGTTCTATCTAATATTTAGGTTTGTATTTCATTTCCCGTATCATTATGTTGTGTTTCCATACCATTGTATGTTCTTACATCTTATTGTGATAGTATATCTACATTTTCCTTGTCTTTCTACTTACGCTATTTAGTGTAAAAAAAAAAAGGCACTCCTTGTCACATGCCCCATTCTTCTCATCTACACTAAATCCACTTTTGCGCATATCTTAGAAGATACACGTGGTCTAACTACCCTGTGACACCTCGATCCGTATCTTTTACATTTTCAGATTGGTGCCTATTTATAACAAGGATGGACACCTCAAAAATCTAACTTCCTTTTTTCCAATTTTTTTTTTTTTTTATTTTTTCACCAGTCTATCTTTAATGGCCCTCACTCGAAGTTTCGTGCCCGAGCAAAATTTTATGGAAAATTTCCAAAATGGTCTTTTTCATCCCTTTTTTGACAGAGAAATATCACGTCGAGGATGGCACCCTCTTTTACATCCTAAGCAAGCTTTTTATTCCAAAGAATTGGTCTTGTTGTTCTATAAAAGCGGTTATTTCCAAAACGGGCAATTCTTTGTCGGTGCTAACAGATGCGAGCGTGAATTGACTATGGAAATCATCTCTGAGGTACTTCAAATTCCTATTACAAACAAATGAGTACACCTTCAGGATTCACCTTTCGACAATATCAGGCATCTGATGTTTGCAACTATCCTTCACGGTGAATACAACCGGAAAAACCGTATTATTTATCAATGATCTTTGCAAAAGAACCAATTATCTGTGATCCAATAGGTAGCTCATAATGTGCTCGGCACGTCTAAGACTTCCGAAATAACCAAACCCCTCCTCCATCTACTCTGGGTCTTACAGAGTAACTGCAATGATTTTTGCATTATTAAATTTCTCTAGAACGCGATCGTACGTGCCAGGAAAAAGGCAGCTCCTTTACCAACCACTGTGACACTTATCATGATACGCTGAGGTTTTTCTAGTACTTCTCCTCATACACCTCTTCGAACAGCTAACATTCTTACCATTCACTCAGTATGTAGGAACAGATTCTTGAACCCCGACATTGCAAAGAACCATGTCGGTGCAGAAACCGACGAAGATTGTTCCGCTGACAACATCTTCACTGAAAATGCATTATGCAACGTATTTAATCCCATGGAAGGGCTTCATTTAATACAACAAGGACTAATGACATTATTCAAACATCAGAACGTTATCATCACCAGTCTTCTTGAATTTCAGGACGTGCGGACAATAAACGAAGAGGAACAAGCACAATTCTTGCATAGCCACAACCAGTTCATGGCAAATCACACTCTCATAATGGAGAACCACGCTGAGATTTACCAGACAGAAAGTGAAATGTTGCACGGATTGACGGTATAGAAAATCATATAAATGGATCCCTCCCACAAAAGGATCCTCGCCGTTACTTGGGCCAATGAAACCATTTAAATTTTGCAATTTTATATTATTTGTCATTTTCTTTGTAGTTTTTAATTTTCCTATGGTAATTTGTTTTTACTTAATTATTCTCATCATACTCTAATATTTGTTTATCCTTGTCTAAATAGGTCACATTTTTTTCACACATCTTCTACAATAGAAGCTCCAAAGATGATTCCAGAACAATCTTTCCATTAGTTGCTGAATTCTCCTGCATATAGACATCTTTTCAGAGACTACATCACTCAAGTTGGTTAGAACTCTCTTATTCTACACCCGGAGCAGACATACTCCCCAGGTTTGGCAACTTATTTTTATGATCACATGGAAGATCTACCAGCTGTCCAGGGTTTCCCTTTGAATGGTTTTACACTCCGTATTGGTAACACCCGACACTCTTTTTACGAGCCAACTGTTGCTATGGCCCTAGACCTTCCTCCTCTTCAACCAGACCTCCCCATTCAATACATGATAGAGAATGACTTTAATGACTATTCTAGGTAAGATTTTGCTACCCGGTATGGCGATGGCATTGCCTACGTCAGAGAACGTGCGTCGAAGCTGGCCGATGGCCAGACTTCACTATTCCACTAGCCAGTATAACCATGAATGTTGGAACTACCATGTTATTTATTCTTCTGAACATCATGGGGGATTGGCATTTTTCCACTGCATCAAAGTCAGCGTGTAAGACATTCCATGCATTAACCCAGTAACATACCGCCTTTGACATTACAGACCTAGTAATTGAGAATCTTAAGAAGGCTCGGTCTTTTCTGCAGCACTATATCACCCTGCCAGTTACAGCATGCAGGATAGTGAGGACGTACTTCCCACAGTTTGTGGCCACCTTTCAGGACTGGATAAAGGTCAACTCTATGTGTCCAACAAACAAGATAATTTGTTCTTTGCGATTTAGGACATGGTGACGCCCTGCAAGGTATCTAAAGAAAGTTCATTCTTTCCCTAATGATGATAAAATGATAGCTCATCTAGACAATGCAAAAAAGAGGAAGTGGAGCGAAGTCTGGAAAGTTATGATAGATTGGCGTGATGCAAAGGAATGGCATTTCTACAGGGATGAGGCAAGGATGGACTATCTCCCAGTTCAAGGTTGGGGCAATGTGAGTTGATGCATGTACATATTTGTTTTACGTTTTGATGTGAAATAAATAAATAACCTAACAGTGTGCTTCTACTTTTATGATGTATAATATATAGTGTGTTACAATAAATTTCTGTGGAAGATGTCAGCTATATTTTTGCTCAAAGACTCTCAGGTATACTCTTTCTTCCTCTTAACACTTTGAGGACACAGTGTCTGACTGTTTGGGGGTGGTGAGAACCTTTTGCAAAAATTAGGCATGCATAGTTGTATATAGTTTACTTGATGTCTAAATAAACGTATTTAGTGACAAATTCTCGTTTCCCTTTCTATGATGAAAAATATTTAGAAATCTCACCCTAGCATTATAATTAGGAGTTGTTCTTAGAAACTTAATTTAATACGTATGCAATAGTTTTACATCTTTTCATGGCTTGATCATGCACCGACTATCATTAAATGTACACAGTGATAAGTTTACGGGACCCACGGTTAGACAACTTAGTTTCCATATTCTGTAAGAATCTAACCAAAAGCCTCAAAATGTGTGATATATGAGTAATGACACAGAGGAGTAGTTCTTCCGAATAGATAAGTTCACACGTCTACTTATTTGATCACTACCCAAATCCTAGGCGAGAATTTAGGCTTTCTTTTGAGCGATATAGCCAAAAATTCACACCGTAAAAAAAAAAATTTACTGCTAGTTGCCCCACTGAACCTTTCATTAATCCTTTCTACTTCACCAAAAAATCATTACCCATCTATTAACCACAAATAAATAAGGCTACCTAGATGATGAGTATGAGAAATAGGATGAAGTGCAGAAAAATGAAGAGAAAAACCTTGCCACAAATTAAAGCCAGTTACCTGTTTTAGAAGAAAAGAAAAAGAAAAAAATAGAAATATGTTTCCACAAATCAAAAGAAATATCAAGGTTAGAATTCCCCCCAAAAAATCAAATCAAAAGGGACTACAAAAGCTTGAAAAATCCAAGTATGGAAACCCACGTTAGAAGCAGGAAAGAAAATAAGGATTCTCTAGTATAAATATCTCGAAGACCTTATTCTCTCATACTTATCATTTTTGAAATTTCCATTCCAGTTTCTTCTACACTACCTCCTAAGCCCCATAACACCTAATAAAGACCTCTAGCTCAATTAGGAGTAGGATAGTGTGATAATAAGTAGTAGTTGTGACTTCTCGACCTCGGCTCTTTTGACTGTCATTGAGTATGTGAGGAAACGTGTGCCCACTACACACTGGAGATAACAGAACTTGAGTGGAAAAATAAGTGAGAAATTATGTTTCGACACATACCTGTGAGAACCTATTTAAGAACGTTATCCAAAGGATCCAGAAACGGCCCTGCTCGTACATTTCATTATAAGATCACTACATTCATGCTCATACATAAATATTTTGATTATTGTATGTATATTAACTTGAAATTTGAAAGAATTAAATCCTTGTTTCCCCCGCTAGTGAGATGTCTAGATACCTGAGATTAATTAAGGAAACAAGCCTTTGTTACTGAGTCGTTGTAGTATAAACGAAGTTTGTGAGTATCTTCTCTGGAAAACTCTCACGAGGCTATAACTTGTCCACTAGGGAATTCGTAGTGGTTCAAGGCCTTGTTGCATACGGTCAATGCAATCACACTCTGCGAAATGAGATTTAGCTTAGGACAACACATTTTTTGACCACTTATCATTTTAATGTCTCCTCTTTGCTTGAGGACAAGCAAAATGCTGTTTGGGGGTGGTGTGATAGGCACCCAAAACTGTAATATTAAACCCCGACAGACATAGCATTTTGATCGATTATGTGTTTAATAATCATGTAATAATTATATTTTCGTACTTTTGCAGGTTTCCACATTTAAAATGAATATAATGATAAAACATGCATCGAAGTAAGGGAATACTGGAATATTTGAAGTTTCCCACTCAACCTCAATGAAGCCCAACAGAGGCTGACTAGAGCCAAAGTTTCCAAAAGAACAAAACCAGTGCAGAACGGGTCCACATATAAAGAAGCAACAAACTTCCGAAGCTCAAATCTGATAAATCGGGGTGCCGACGTTTGCTAGTGAACTACGAGTGACCCGGTGACAAACTCTACGCCAAAAGACGAGAAAGTTGTAAAAACGCCAAAATGCGCTGGCATATTTGGACATACTAAGTGGACCAACTCTGCGGGCCAAAAAAGGCATGACGAAGTCGGCATAAGTGTGTCGCAAGTGATGGTTTTAATTTGGTGCCACCTCATGATATAGAAGACACGTACCAATTCACACCAGGTGGTTTGAATTGAAATTAGCTAAAGGACGAAACCTTAATAAGGTAAAAGACAAAATTTAAAACAGATAAAAACAAAACTTTGATTCTCAAAGTTTTGAACGTTTCAATTAGCATAAGGCCAAAACCCAATTAATTCGTCTCTAGTCTCCCGCCTATATATATGAGGGGGTAGTCTTCATTATTTTTCCTTCATCATTTTCATGCTTTAGCGATACATTAGTTTTACTTTAATGTCTGTAGTTTCATTCCAGCACTTAAACTCTGTTATTTTCATTCCAGCAGCTTAAATACTATAAGTCATTTTACCCTTAATAACAGTCATTTCTTTTCTAGTGTAATTCCGATCCTGCATTTATTTACTTAATGTATACAGCAAGTTTTATTATTCCTTCAATGACCATAAGATAACCCCCCCCCCCTCAGGGGGAGGGTTATGCTGCTCGTGTGAGAATTCGGATTAACTCTTTAATATTCTAGAATCACTACTTAGGAATTAGGCATAGATTAGACATCCGGTCCCAAAATGACTGAGACTGTACAAATTTAGAGTGATGATGCTCGAGCGGTCTGGCCGATAAGAGCCCAAAATCAGAAGTTTTAACCCCTTAATAATCATCTTTGTTAGACCAATTATGTGAATAATAAGTAAGAGTTAACACGATTACGCGTTTTTATGCATTTTCGGGCTTCAAAGTCCATTATAATGTGAGAAATGTGCCACTTTAGCGAGATAAAGGAGCAAAAGTCGTGAGAACTTCGAATTCCATATCTTTGGACTCAGACCTCGGATTGAGGCCTACCTTATGTCAAAACGACCGGCTCGGAAAGAGCTTTGCAATGGTCCAAGCCTTGACCCAATCAGAGGAGCAGAAGTGGACGAAAAGTCTGTGGAAGTCAACTGCAGCTGAAGAGGCCTTTTTGGACTGAAAGAATTGGGTTTTGGGCCTGATTCTCTAGCCCAAAACATGGCTCCAAGCCCATGCACGATTTTTGGATCTGAATGTATAAAAACAAAAGCTTCATTCTTTGTTAATGGTAGATAGTTAGGTTAGAAAATAAATTAGATTAGTTAGCCTCCATTAAACCTTAGTTCTAGATCTAGTTTTTATATTAAAGTAATTAGTTTTATTCTTGTTTTAAATTTAGTATTGAATGATTGTTCTCCCTTGAATTAGATAATAAAATAGTTGTTCTTGATTCAATTTCGATTTGTCAATTACAATTGTTAGATCTAATTTCATTTACTACTTGTTATTCAATGCTTAGTTGTTAATTAGATTTTCGTTATTGTTTAATTTAGATTAGTTAAATTTCATAAAGTTAGAATCTTTATATTATGTTTAGTTTAGATTCAATGGGAAATGTTAGTTTAATGAATCAAGGCTAAAACCTCCATTAGAGGGGTTGATGAAGCCTTGATGAAAACTTAGTTGTTAGTGTAGAATTGTTTGTAGATTCTATTCCACTCTAGAAAGTCGTGTTTAAGCCATGAGAATGGGTAGACGACTTCACATGCTAGTTAGTTTCGGTAGAAATGCCATGAACACTAGGGATTAGAACTCGAATTTCTTGCCGTAAGAACGTGAGAATCGAGATACAAGAATCTATACTAGGTTATTAAGTTGGATTCGAGGTGGATTCAATTCCCCTCTAATCCTTTATCTAGATTCAAAAACAAGCATATTTCCATAGTATTCGTAGTTTAATTTTAGTTTATGTTATATCTTGTTATTTATATTAGCGCGTCTTGTTAGTATAACACCCTTCGTAAAGCTCTCATTGACTTAAGAGCGACTAGTTAGACTAGAAAACAATCCGTGCTAGGGAACTAGGAGTGGAACTTTATCTACTCCCTTATATCTCAATTGGTTGAGAGTAGAATAATTCTTTGATAAACAAGATAACAGCATCATAAGTTTAGTTTACTTGCGTTGTGGATGCGTAGTTCATCACGTAGGTAGACTATTCATTTTAAGTTTATCAAATGGCGCCGCTGCCATCTTAGTTGTACTTTAGCATTGTTTTCTTTGTAGAAGTAGTCATTTTAAGTCCCATTAAACCCACCCACCCTTGTTTGATTCATACCGTGGTTGCCGTTTCAGTTTTGGAAAAATCCATGAGAAAGCGATGGCATTTTGGCGCTTAAAAAGACCCACCCTATCTTCTTTGGACTTTTTCGTTTCTACACCGGCGGGTTGCCGCTTCAAAAGAGCTGACCAGCTATCTTATCTGGACTTTCGTTTCTACCTGGCGCCCAGCTTCAACAAACAAGTTTACGACCAGCTTATCTTATCGGACCTCGACTTTGCCTTGAAGGCGCCCAGCATACAAGATTCCAGCGCCAGCGCCTTCCCTGAAAATTCGGATTTCCAGGGGGTGATTCAAACCGAGTTGTCAAGTTTTTGATGTTCTATTCTCTTATAAAACACCGAACACGTACAAAGGCCAAGACGCTTATTCATAAAGCGAAGCAAGGACCCAAATCAGGTATTCCTTTCTTCCACACCTCGTGATCTCCGTTAGAGGTTTATACTAGTATATCGAATTGTTTGGAGTGTTGCATGTGTAGTTAAGCTTCGACTTAGTCTTGCATGAGATTAAGGTGCGGTGTCGTACAAAAACACCCGAGCGTAAATACAACAACAACATCAACAATCAAGTCTATCTAGTATACCACACACTACACCTCTAACTACTATCACACACACCATACGATATAATGGGGGAAGAAAGAGACTCTCTCCGGACTTCTACAAAGCTGAGCGAGCGATAGCCCCAAATCTTGCATCGTTCTAGCAAACCCGGATTTTGAGAATCCTCTCAAATATTTTAATTTGTTACCCGTTTTCATGGTTTAGACCATGAAAAACCTTACCGGCTACATCGTGGGATTGAACAAGTCCTAACAACATTCCACCATCCTACGGTTGGTTCGGAACAAATTAAATTAAGGTATCCCCTTCACCTTAACCCGATAAAGCGTCTTGGTTAACTGCCCAAAGCGCGCTAATTAATTGTGGACTCGTGGGCTAAACTTGTTCATTTGTTTATGGAACATTTTTACCCACCCCCAAAAGACGGATGAGATGCTTTCTAAGATTCATTTCTTTTCGACAAAATCCTCATGAAACATTTTTGAGGCTTGGAATCGTTTCACCCGATCGCTTATAGAGTGTCCACATCATAACTTAGCGAAGACACGTTAGTTCGTGCCTTTTCAAAGGACTTCAACATCACCATAAAGAAGTCCTTGACATAATGAAGCGAGGGGTAGTTTCTTAAACAAAGGAGCCACCGGAGGCTTATAAATTTTTAGAGGACCAAACTAAAGCGTAATAATAATTTTGGGGGTAGTGACGATTACTCCCGGCTCCGCTAGTTCTTCTTCCCGATTAAAGGCTACCGGTATGTTTGAGGTTAAATCCGATCCGGGCTTAAAACTCTAATTGAATCCCTCACAAAAAGGTAGATGCCATTTCTGTACAACAACAAAGCCAATCCCGTTATGAATGTAAATTCAAATCCATGTAGTTTCTGTTGGAGCCCGAAGCATCCCGAATCCCATCGTCCCTATAGCCTATGAACAGGGCTTGTTCCATTAATAGTGAACCTAGCGCCTTGGAGACAAAATCCCAACTTCGGTTGGAGAAATAACCAAACGTCACACCTCGAGGGTACAATAATCAATATGTTAGGCCAACACACGGTTATAACCAAGCTCCTCCGGGGACAAGGGCAGGTCGGGGTAATTATAATAATTATAACAACCAAGCACAACCCGACAAGGTCAAGCACAAGGTCAATATAGTTATAATAATTATAATACTAATAGAGGTATCGTTAGGTAAATAATAACTACCACAATCCGCCCATAAATAACCAACAAGTCACACCACCCATGACCACTACACCCCCACAAACGGATCGTCTTGACACCTTCATACAAGTGAGCCAACAACTTTTCCAAACCATGGCTCAATCTAACCAACACATTCTACAATCTGTTAATAATTTAAACCAACAGTTAGCCCAAGAGAAAGCTTCCAACCAAAGGCGTGTTTCGAGGCCAAGCGATACCCAACCCTAGAACAAACCTGACCTTTGAGGTAAACGGTAATACTAGTACGGAAACTACAAACGTGGGTGAAGCTAAATGCCATCACCACCTCCGTTCACGGAAGAGTGGTTGATAACAAAGTAACTATGCCTATAGTTACCCCATCAATACTCCCTACAAATCGGATATCGAACTAGATACCCAAATAGAAACCGAAGAGCCTACAACTGTAGAGGTACGGGTTAAACCACAACCTAAGAAACAAAAGCCAAGGTTAAACATCCTGTTGATTCATATGCTAATTATAGAGAGAAAACACCGTTTCCTCAAAAATTAGCCATGTTAACTAGGGATACAAATTATGAGGAGATTAGGAACGTTTTCAAAAATCTAACTATAAACCTTCCCTTTCGAAGCTATTAAAAGCTACCACACCATGCTAAGTTTCTTAAGGAGTTGTGTACTACTAGGCGTAAGACCAATATACCAAAAGCGCGCTTTTTAACAAGAACAATTCCCAACGCTTATCTGAAAATAATGGAATTGTGTTATACAAGGACCACCGGTCGCCCCATTTGTACATACAATGCACCTTAGGAGATTCTCACACGACGACCACGACTTATTAGACACAGGGGCTAGTGTTAACTTACTCCCATTTTATTTGTATAAACAAATAGGTCTAGAGGAGATGCAACCTACTAAAATGGCGTTGCAATTAGGCGACCGGTCTATTAAGTATCCTAAGGGTGTGGTTGAGAACGTCTTTGGTTAAAGTCCAAAATTTTTACTACCGGCCGACTTAGTTATCCCTCGATTACGTAAGTCACTAACGACTCTGTACCTATCATTTTAGAGGCCCCTTCAAGCACTGCCAACGCGGCTCATAAAGCTGAAAGGATGGTTCGATGTCCTTGTCCTTTGGCCATCTTTTCGTTGAGGTAAATGTTTTAAAACTAGGACCACGGTATCCTCGATTCATCTACAAATGGAGAGGTTAGCATGATCGAGAGCTTAGCTCAAGATTACTTCAAAAACATGTTTCGAGGAGAAACATTAACAAATTCCTTTCCTTCGGAAATTAAGACTTTAACAATGACTCCACGGTAGTAGGCGAAATAGAAGAAGAATTCCCGAACTCTTTTTGCACGCTTCTTTACCACTTCAATGGCGAGTCCCCCTTGCCAACAACCATACATCCTTTGATACTATGACGGAAGATGAATTTTTCCATCTCTATCCCGGTGATCCTTTTGACCCAACTATTGAGGAATGTCTTGCACATATCAAGATTTTCGATGATATGGACTTGAGAGCTCTAGCCGAGAATCATTCACCTTCCCTCACCAATATTCCCCCCCTCCACTTTTTCAAAGGAACCTCGAGTTTGCCTTTCGATCATTTAGTTTCTCTGTGCTTCATGATTTTTTTAAATCCACCTATTAAACAAATACTTCCTCAAGGATAAACCACTAGACACCTTCATTTTAGACTTGAGGCGGGTCCCTAACTACACCATGAATGAGTTTTGTGCTAAACCCACATCCTCATTTTTTCCATGCTTTCCTTTAAAACTTATCCCAATCCACCATATCTTCCACAACCATTCACTTTGCCACACTTATTCACTAGGGCCCTCTGGATTCAAAGATGAAACATAAAGGTGCATGCTTTCGGTTATGTTATAGGTCTATTGACTTGGCTTTCATTCCATTAGAAATTTGCTGTGAGGAAATCTTGGTGCTTGATTGTGTTTGGATATGTTTTCTGTGATATTTATTTATGGAGCGATCCACAACTATTTCGGTTGTTGATATATGATAAACCGCATATTCATACATATGTTTAGATAAAGTCTCGAGTATCGACTATAAACGACTCAATTTCTGTGTTTGGTGCACTTCCTTTCATTTCAATATATTATTGAGTGCACCATTCAGGTAACCGGGCCCCCCATGGAGTGTGTGGCTGTAAGTACCGGATCCTAAGTCCACGTTTCACATAATTCCACGTTTTCCACTCTTGCATGTTTTTCGGTTTTGAGTCATGTTTCTCTATGGTGTGAATTATGTCTTTCTTGCTTATTGTTTTCCTTTATATTAAACCTAATTCATAAAAAGTAAAAAAAGTTTAAAGATATAGAAAAATAGTAATCTAGCAAGTCTCGGGGGAATCGACTTTAAAAGACCCGTTTTAAAACAAATTTTTACAAACTGTTTTCAAAAATTTGTTTGGGGAATGGGTGTTTGGTTTTTCCATTCTTGATCACTCAAATTCATATTCTTACCCCACCCTCGCTCCCCTTGAAGAGTAGCTAGATTTCTACTTTGTTTGTTGTTTTGATGTTGTCTTTTATTATTTTAGTAGATAGGATGTTACGTTGTTAAATTCCGTAGTTAATTTTGACTTTTTGTAGTGAAATGTTGTTTGAATGACAATATGAATATAATGTCGTTATTTTCATTGCGTGATTAGTTAATGTTGATCCCACCTTCCCAAACTGTTTGGGGTGGTGTTATCTATTCAAAGATGATTTTATATAAACTTCATTCATTACACTCACAACCCACACTACACCTAACTTCCATCACTTTCCTTTCACTCCCCGCGTTTCGTCTCATTTTTCAATTTTCAGCAACTCCGCACTTTCGCTGCTTTCATGTGAGCGCGACGCGCTTTTGTATATTTTGTTCTGAGTTTTTGCTCGAGGCTGGCCACGCTTAAAAGCCCTTGACCATCTCATCTATGGACCTAGGCGCCAGCGAGTTAAGCGGCGACCCGCTAAAACACTGGAATTCTAAAAATTCAGATGACGACACTCTATATGGCGCCAGGCGTACTTGACTTCTCCATGGACGTAAAAAAAAAAAAAAAATTCCAGTTTTCTACGGGTAGTTTCAGGATCATTCATAGCTATTCCAGGCGTAATTTTGAGATGACATCTCCTATAATAATACCGAAACGATCTTTCAAAGATTTGTTCCCAAAGCACTACTTATGGTGCTTGGTTTGTGAAGAGGTGATCACCTGCGTAGGCTAGGAACCGCTTATGGGTCTTGCTAGCAATTGTTCTTGGACTTGCCATGCCCATTGAAATACAAGACCCATGATGCTATTGGGTGAATAATATGCATGTTAGGGAGTGGGAGGTAAAAGTTTTGGAAATTTAGTGTCTCCCCATGTCCCAAGCAATTTATTGCATTAACCCCATAATGGGTGGAACTCTTATAAGGGGCCAATTTTTATTTCCCATATTAGTGCGTTAACCTTGTTTGCGGATGTTTCAATTTCACGCAGCGTTTCATGGTATTTTTCTACCCTCTTTATTTAAATGCTTTGAGACAAATCATGCTTCTTGTTTGGGGGCATAGAAACGCGTGTAATTAAGACATCTGCTGGGATATAAAATATATATAATATGCATTTGTTTTCTAGTTAAAAATTTCAAAAATTTAAAAATATAAATAAATAAGTTATGCTATACAATTAGGAATATTGGTATTGTTCTTTCTCCATGCTTTTAACAATCTAGAAGTCTTTCACATAGTTTGCATCGTGAATAATTGTTAGAAACTTAGGTTAATCTTTTACATTTTCAGATGGTAGGATAACCTAATCTTTGCATCTATCTATAAATATATTAAAATGGTCTTTTCATCCCTTTTTGAGTATCTATGATTGTTTGTTGTTCTATAAAAGCGGTTATTTCAAAATCCGGGCAATTTTGTGCTCTGCTAACGACAAACAAATGAGTACACCTTCCGAGTTCACCTTTCGACAATATCGGGCATCTGATGTTTGCAACTATCCTTCACGGTGAATACAACCCGGAAAAACGATATTTATCAATGATCTTTGCAAAAGCAACCAATTATCTCAGGATCCAATAGGTAGCTCATAATGTGCACAAACGCGTCTAAGACTTCGAAATAGCAAACCCCTCCTCCATCTATACTGGTCTTACGAGTAATCGGCATGATTTTTGCATTATTAAATTTCTCTAGAACGATCAGACGCGTGCCGGGGAAAAAGGCGTCCTTTACCAACCAACTTTGTGACACTTATCATGATCGCTGAGGTTTTTCTAGTACTTCTCCTCATATTAACCTCTTGAGCGGCTAACATTCTTACCATTCACTTTCAGTATGTAGAACAGATTCTTGAACCGACATTGTAAAGAACCATAGGTCTTGAAAACCGACGAAGATTGTTCATTGATAACATCTTCGAAAATGCATTTATGCAACGCATTTAATCCCATGGAAGGGCTTCATTTAATACAACAAGGACTAATGACATTATTCAAACATCGAACGTTATCATCACCATTTTGAATTTCGGGGCGGGCGGACAATAAACGAAGAGTGAACAAGCACAATTCTTGCATAGCCACATTAAACTTCATGGCAAATCACACTCTCATAATGGAGAACCACGTACTGAGATTTACACCGCATAAAGTGAAATGTTGCACGGATTGACGGTATAGAAAATCATATAAATGGATCCCTCCCACAAAAGGATCCCCTCGTTACTATCGGGGCCAATGAAACCATTTAAATTTTGCAATTTTATATTATTTGTCATTTTCTTTGTAGTTTTTAATTTTCCTATGGTAATTTGTTTTTACTTAATTATTCTCATCATACTCTAATATTTGTTTATCCTTGTCTAAATAGGTCACATTTTTTTTCACACATCTTCTACAATAGAAGCTCCAAAGATGATTCGAACAATCTTTCCATTAGTTTGTCAATTCTCCCCGCATATAGACATCTTTTCAGAGACTACATCACCTCAAGTTGGTTGGGAACTCTCTTATTCTACACCCGAGCGCACATACTCCCGTGTTTGGCAACTTATTTTTATGATCACATGGAAGATCTACCACCTGTCCGTGGTTTCCCTTTGAATGGTTTTACACTCCGATTGGTAACACCCGACACTCTTTTTAATGAGCCAACTGCTGCTATGGCCCTAGACCTTCCTCTTTTCTTCAACCGCATCTCCCATTCAATACATGATGAGAATGACTTTAATGACTATTCTAGGTAAGATTTTGCTACCCGTATGGCGATGGCATTGCCTACGCCAGAAGTTTCGATGGGCCGATGGCCGACTTCACTATTCCACTAGCCAATAACCATGAATGTTGGAACTACCATGTTATTTATTCTTCTCCGAACATCATGGGGATTGGCATTTTTCCTTTGATCAAAGTCACAGGTAAGACATTCCATGCATTAACCCAAGAACATACCGCCTTTGACATTCTGGTATCTAGTAATTGAGAATCTTAAGAAGGCTCCTTTTCTGCTTTATATCATCCATCGCCGCCAAGATGCGTGATAGTGAGGACGCATTCTACGCTTTGTGGCCACCTTCAGATCGATAAAGGTCAACTCTCTATGTGTCCAACAAACAAGATAATTTGTTCTTTGCGATTTAGGACATGGTGACCCTGCGAAGGTATCTAAAGAAAGTTCATTCTTTCCTAATGATGATAAAATGATAGCTCATCTAGACAATGCAAAAAGAGGAAGTGGAGCCAAGTCCGAAAGTTATGATAGATTGGCGTGATGCAAAGGAATGGCATTTCTACAGTGGGATGAGGCAAGGATGGACTATCTCGGTTCAAGGTAAGGTCAGCAATGTGAGTTGATGCATGTACATATTTGTTTTACGCTTTGATGTGAAATAAATAAATAACCCTAACAGTGTTTCTACTTTTATGATGTATAATATATAGTGTGTTACAATAAATTTGAATGGAAGATGTACTATATTTTGCTCAAAGACTCTCGTGTATACTCTTTCTTCCTCTTAACACTTTGAGGACACGTTGTCATTGTTTGGGGGTGGTGAGAACCTTTTTGCAAAAATTAGGCATGCATATTGTATATAGTTTACTTGATGTCTAAATAAACGATTTAGTGACAAATTCTCGCTTCCCTTTCTATGATGAAAATATTTAGAAATCTCACCCTAGCATTATAATTAGGAGTTGTTCTTAGAAACTTAATTTAATATCGTGATGCAATAGTTTTACATCTTTTCATGAGCGGTCATGACCGACTATCATTAAATGTACACAGCAGATAAGTTTCGGGACCCACGGTTAGACAACTTAGTTTCCATATTCTCGAAGAATCTAACCAAAAGCCTCAAAAAATGTGATATATGAGTAATGACACAGAGGAGTAGTTCTTCCGAATAGATAAGTTCACACGTCTACTTATTTGATCACTACCCAAATCCTAGGCGAGAATTTAGGCTTTCTTTTGAGCGATATAGCCAAAAATTCACACCTGTAAAAAAAAATTTACTGCTAGTTGCCCCACTGAACCTTTCATTAATCCTTTCTACTTCACCCAAAAAATCATTACCCATCTATTAACCACAAATAAATAAGGCTACCTAGATGATGAGTATGAGAAATAGGATGAAGTCTTGAGAAAAATGAAGAGAAAAACCTTGCGACAAATTAAAGCCGCGGTTGCTTTTTTTTAGAAGAAAAGAAAAAGAAAAAAATAGAAATATGTTTCCACAAATCAAAAGAAATATCAAGGTTAGAATTCCCCCCAAAAAATCAAATCAAAAGGGACTACAAAAGCTTGAAAAATCCAAGTATGGAAACCCACGTTAGAAGCAGGAAAGAAAATAAGGATTCTCTAGTATAAATATCTCGAAGACCTTATTCTCTCATACTTATCATTTTTGAAATTTCCATTCCAGTTTCTTCTACACTACCTCCTAAGCCCCATAACACCTAATAAAGACCTCTAGCTCAATTAGGAGTAGGATAGTGTGATAATAAGTAGTAGTTGTGACTCGACCTCGGCTCTTTTCGACCGTCATCGAAAGTATGTGAGGGAAACGTGTGCCCACTACATAATCGGAGATAACAGAACTTGAGTGGAAAAATAAGTGAGAAATTATGTTTCGAACACATACCTGCGGAGAACCTATTTAAGAACGTTATCCAAAGGATCCGTAAACTTTCATTACATTTCATTATAAGATCACTACATTCATGCTCATACATAAATATTTTGATTATTGTATGTATATTAACTTGAAATTTGAAAGAATTAAATCCTTGTTTCCCCCGCTAGTGAGATGTCTAGATACCGAGATTAATTAAGGAAACAAGCCTTTGTTATCGTTGCCAGAAGATAAACGGTTTGTGAGTATCTTCCGAAAACTCTCACGAGGCTATAACTTGTCCACTAGGGAATTCGTAGTGGTTCAAGGCCTTGTTGCATACGGTCAATGCAATCACACTCTGCGAAATGAGATTTAGCTTAGGACAACACATTTTTTGACCACTTATCATTTTAATGTCTCCTCTTTGCTTGAGGAGAAGCAAAATGCTGTTTGGGGGTGGTGTGATAGGCACCCAAAACTGTAATATTAAACCCCGACAGACATAGCATTTTGATCGATTATGTGTTTAATAATCATGTAATAATTATATTTTCGTGACTTTGCAGGTTTCCACATTTAAAATGAATATAATGATAAAACATGCATCAAGTAAGGAATCTTCGAATATTTGAAGTTTCCCACTCAACCTCAATGGCTCCAACCAGGCTCAGACTAGAGCCAAAGTTTCCAAAAGAACAAAAACCGCGTAACGGGTCCACATATATAAAGCAACAAACTTCCGGCTCAAATCTGATAAATCGTGCCGACGACGTTGGCAGTGAACTACCAGAGTGACCTGAGGCAAACTCTAACTAAAGACGTAAAGTTGAAAACGCCAAAATGGCCCGCCATCGACACATACTAAGTGGACCAACTCTCAAGGGCCCAAAAAGGCATGACGAAGATAAAGATAAAGTGTGTCGCAGTGATGGTTTTAATTTGGTGCCACCTCGCAATATAGAAGACATGCATCAATTCACACCGGTGGTTTTGAATTGAAATTAGCTAAAGGATCTAAACCTTAATAAGGTAAAAGACAAAAATTTAAAACAGATAAAAACAAAACTTTGATTCTCAAAGTTTTGAACGTTTCAATTAGCATAAGGCCAAAACCCAATTAATTCGTCTCTAGTCTCCCGCATATATATATGAGGGGGTAGTCTTCATTATTTTTCCTTCATCATTTTCATGCTTTAGCGATACATTAGTTTTACTTTAATGTCTGTAGTTTCATTCCAGACTTAAACTCGTTATTTTCATTCCAGCCAGCCTTAAATACTATAAGTCATTTTACCCTTAATATGATCATTTCTTTTCTAGTGTAATTCGATCCTGCATTTATTTACTTAATGTATACAAAGAAGTTTTATTATTCCTTCAATGACCATAAGAAAGATATAAGTTCGTGTGAGAATTAGGATTAACTCTTTAATATTCTAGAATCACTATTTAGGAATTAGGCATAGATTAGACATCCGGTCCCATTTTACAAATTTGGAGTGATGATGCTCGAGCAGTCTCGGCGCCACCCAAAATGTCTCGCGTGACTCTATGGTGTCGATGCTCTCTAATTTGTCCAAATTGATGTGGAATCGAGCCAGGAGCTGAAATGATATTCCAGAGATGAAATATTAGTTCAACTCCTTATGCTAGTGCGATGCGACTCAGAGATGTGGGCATGCGCTAGGGATTAATACTCGACGTCGTCTCCAAACACGAGACGAATTAGAGATGTAGTGATGTGGTAATATAAACTGTTGAAAAAATGATTCTTGCATGAGTAGGATTAACTCTCTCCCTGTTCTTTATCTTTGGTTATCTACATCAAAATCACCGTAGTAATTTACATTAAATGCATTACCGTTAATTTAATTAAAACCAATTAAAAAACCTAAAATCCTACTCACCAAAAGTGGTAATTCCAGTTGTGAACCTTTTCCAAGCCCTACGATTTGGACGATCCCTTACTCGACCTATCCTACCAAACCCATGTGAGTAAGGTAACTTGACTAAAACGTACAACTATATGGACTTTGGACTTGGGACTTTGGTCTTTGGACTTCGAACTGTGGACCTCGGACTTAATTAATCAAGAAAACTAATAAACGTGAACATTGAACGTTTTTATCAGGTATACACTTAGGAATATTGGTATTGTTTTCTTTCTCTATGCTCTTAATAATCCAGAAGTCGCACATAGCTTTTGCATTAGAATAGTTTTTAGAAACTTAGGTTAATATGTAGGTAATAATCTTTGCATCTATCTATAAATATATTATATGAGTATCTATGATTTTTTGGCAGTAAGTTTCAGAAATCTAGGCTAGAGTACTTATTCTACAAACCCTGTGAGAATATAGCCTAAAGCCTTATATGAGTGAAACATTTGAGAAATGACACAAGGGAGAAGTAAAATCCGGATAGAGAAATCACATGTCCACTTGCTTGATCACTAAACCATATCCTAAGCGAGAATTTAGGCCCTCTTTGGATCGATATAGCTAGAAATTCAAACCTATAAATTATTTTCTGCTAGTAGCCCCTCTGAGCCTTTCTTTAGCTTTTCATAAACCACAAATCCTTTACCCTGTTATAAAACAAAACAAAATAAAAAATTTAACCTACCCAATTTAGAATAAGTCTGAGAATATAATGAGTGAAGGAAGAAGAAGAGAAAAACCTGTGTAACCAAAAATTAGTAGTTGCTTCAGAAAAGAAAAAGAAAAGAAGTTTCCATCTAAAGAAAAGAAAAAAATAAAATAAAAAATAAAAATAGAAATAAATAAAAACTCCAAAAATAGAATACAAGGGAGTCAAAAGCCAAAGAAAAAGAAAAATATGGCTAAGGAGGGAACAAAGTGTTGAAGCAAAAGTAAATAACAAGGTTTTCTCTAGTTACATAATATGAAGACTCTATTATCTCAGACTTGTCCTTTTTGAATATCCATTTCCTTCCTTCTTAAACCATCTCATAATCCCCACAACACCTAATAAAGACCTCTAGCTCAATTAGGAATAGGTTAGTGTGATAGTAAGTGGCAGATGTGTTTGATCGACACCAACTTCCTTGTGTGTCATTGAGATTGTAAGGTAAAGTGTGCCCACTGCACACTGGAGTAGCAAAACTTGAGCAGGAAAATCAGAGTGTTTGTATCTTGACTTATATGTGAGAACCTACTTAAGGACGTTATTACAAGTTTTCAAAAACGAACCTGTTATTGCATTTCATAGTATTACTCATTATATATATGTTTATTCATAGATGATTGATTATTATGCATATATTAGTTTAAGTTTCGACTTGATTATTCTGTATTCATTGCTAGTGAGATGTATTGATAATTGAGGCATAAATAAGGAAACAATAGTTTTATTTATTAGTCGTTATAGTATAGATGAAGTTTGTGAGTACCTTCACTGGAAAACTCTCATGAGGCTATAACTCGTCCACTAGGAAATTCCTAGTGGTTTAAGGCCTTGTTGCATATGGTCAATGCAATCGCACTCGGCGAAACAAGAATAGTTAGAACTCTATTTTTAGTCATTTATTCTAATTTCTCATATTTGCTTGAGGACAAGCAAAATGCAGTTTGGGGGTGGATTGATAAGAGCCCAAAAATATAGTTTTAACCCCTTAACAATCATACTTTTAGACCAATTATGCGAGTAATAAATAAGAGTTAATGCTGATTACGTGTTTTTATGTATTCCAAGCAGTAAAGTCAATTATGTGCAGAATTGTGCCACTTTGGCGAGATAAAGGAGCAAGGGTTGATTGCTAAGAAGTTCTATGATTAAAGGTCGAGATTCAAAGAGAAAAGCCTTTGTAAAGCCCGGTCAAAAGTTGAAAGTCAAAGTCCACGCGGGCAGAAATAGTGCACAAAGTCAGTAGAACTTCCGAAGACCGTATCTTTGGACTCAGACCTTGGAATTGGGCCTACCTTATGTCAAAACAACCGGCTCGGAAAGAGCTTTCCAATGGTCCAAGATTTGGCCCAATCAGAGTAGAATAAGTGGACTAAAAGTCTTTTGAAGCCGAATCCAGCTAAAGAGCCCTTTTTGGACTGAAGAAATTGGGTTTTGGGCCCGATTTTCTGGCCCAAAACATGGCTCCAAGCCCAAACACGATTTTGGATCTGATTTCCTCCATATCAACAAAGAAGACTAAACTTGGCGAATATAGAGTAGCTTAGGATAAAAAGTAGCCATTAGAATAGCTTCTAGATATAGTTTTAATTAGAGTAGCCATTTTGAAGTTTTACCCTTAGCATCAATATCGAATTTAAATTTACTCTTAGTTGTTCTTCTTGTTTTAATTAGAGTATTGAATATTGTTATTGCTTGATTAGATAAATAAAATAGTTTATTATTGATCAAATTCGATTTTGTCAGTTAAATTTGTTAGATCTAATTTCATTTATTGTTTGTTATTCATTTCGTAGTTATTGATTTTGGGTTGGATTATTGTTTAGTTAAATTGCATAAAGTTAGAATCTTTCTATTATGTTGTATTCAATTTCATACGGAAAGGATAGCGTAATGATTCTCGGCTAAAACTCCATGAGAAGCCTTGATGAAAGCTTGATTCTCGATTAGCATAGAGTAGTCGTAAATTCCTTTCCACTCTAGAAACGATTAGTTCACCATGAGAATGGGTTTGATCGTTCACATGCTAGTTATGAATTGGTAGAAATGCCATGTATAATTAGGGATTAGGATGAACCAATTGTTCTGCGAAGCAGTTTAATTCGGATTACGGCGATTCGTCGTTAGTAAATTAAGTTGAATTAAGGTGGAATCAATCCCCCCTAATTCCTTATTATAGAATCAACGTAGTATTTCTGTAGTTTGAATCAATTATAGTTAGTATCTTGTTATGCATATTTGCATCATAGTATAAGTCGTAAATCTCTCACTCTCATAGACTTTAGATAAGACTGATTAGGTTATGAAACATCTCATGCTAAAGAACTAGGAGTGGAACGAATCATCTACTCCACTATATCTCAATAGGATTGAGAGTAGAATCTTTGATAAAGCTTAAATAGCAAATAGTGTTATTTTAGTTTTACTAGCGTTTAGAGTTCTCGCGAGCTTTATTCTTTGGTAAAACTATCATTTTAGAGCATTATCACCTACCACAAACTCTTTGCGCAATATTTTCTTATCATGAACACGTTTCATGTTAGCTTTATAATCCTTCGCGAGATCATAAGAATCGCTACGGATTTCTTCAAGCTCATTCAATTGCAACTTGCGCTTGACACCTGCCTCGTCAAAATTGAAGTTAATGCTTTTTATAGCCCATGTAGCACGGTTCTCCAATTCATCGGAAAAATGACAAGGTTTCCCAAATACAAGTCTAAAGGGAGACATACCTATAGGAGTTTTGAAAGCAGTCCTATACGCCCATAAGGCATCAGATTGACGCTTGGACTGTCTTCTTTCCTATCAGGATTTACAGTTGTTTCTAAGATCTTTTTGATTTCCCTATTAGAAACTTCTACTTGTCCGCTAGTTTGTGGATGATACGGAGTTGCTACCTTATGTGTAACTCCATACTTTTTCACTCAAGATTCAACAACTCTGTTGCAGAAATGTGTTCCACTATCACTAATGATGGCTTTAGAAATGCCAAATCGACAGAAAATGTATTCCTTAACAAAAAACACAACTGTCTTATGGTCATTGCTATGACAAGCCATGGCCTCTATCCATTTAGACACGTAGTCTACGGCAACTAGAATATATATAAAACCGTGGAAAACCGGAAAAGGACCCATGAAATCAATGCCCTATACGTCAAAAACTTCTACCACCATGATTGGATTTAGCGGCATCATATTACGCTTCGTGATTCGCCCAAGTTGTTGACAACAAACACACGTCTTGCAATGCACTTGGGCATATTTAAAAAGAGTAGGCCAATAAAACCCACATTGAAGAATTTTAGCAACTATTTTCATATCACTAAAATGGCCACCACACTCTTTATCATGGCAGAATGAGAGAACCTCATTATATTCCTACTGGGGAATACAACGACGAATAGTCTGATCCGCACAATATTTAAAAAGGTAGGGCTCATCCCAGTAGTATAGCTTAACTCTGGCCAAGAATTTCTTACGTTCATTTCTTGACCAATCAGCAGGATAGTAACAGACGCTAAATAATTCACAATGTTAGCATACCATGGTGCAGAAAAAATAGCATACATATGCTCATCAGGAAAAGAGTCCGGTATGGACTCAGAATCACTATCATCGTCATTTGTAAATCTAGATAAGTGGTCGGTGATAAACGTAAAAATGAATAGTTTTACTAATGAATAAAGCGATGAAACTCTCAACGAAAGTAAAATTAAAACTGACTTCGTGCCTATTTTTATCAAAGATTTCTACTCTCAATCCTATTGAGATATAGTGGAGTAGATGATTCGTTCCACTCCTAGTTCTTTCACATGTAATGTTTTCTAAGTCTAATCAATCTTAACTAAAGTCTAATGAGAGATTTACGAATTATAAACTACGATGCAACTACCCACAAGATACGACTAATTAACTACGGAATACTGCATTGATTCTATGATAAGGAATCAAGGGGGATTGATTCCACCTTAACTCAACTTCACTTCCTAACGACGAATCATCGTAATCCGAATTGAACTGCTACACAAAACAATTGGTTCTTCCTAATCCCTAATTACGCATGGCACTTCTACCAATTCATAACTAGCATGTGAACGATTAAACTCATTCTCATGGTGAATTAATCGTTTCTAGAGTGGAATAGAAATTATGATGACCCTACGATAATCGGAATCAAGCTTTCATCAAGGCTTCGCAACCCCCTCTAATGGAGGTTTAGCCGAGAATCATTACGCAATCATTTTCGATATGAAATTGAATACGACATAATATAAAGATTCTAACTTTATGAATTTTAACTAAACAATAATCCAACCCGAAATCAATAACTACGAAATGAATAACAAACAATAAATGAAATTAGATCTAACAAATTTAAATGACAAAATCGAATTTGATCAATAATAAACTACTTTATTTATCTAATCAAACAATAACAATATTTTAAAGGTTTAATCTAAAACAAGGAATGAAATGAAACTAAACTTAATTAAAAACCATTAAAACTAGATCTAGAAGCTATTCTAATGGCTACTTTCTATCCTAAGCTCCTAGATATCTTAAGAGTTAAGTCTTCTTTATTGATAAGGAGGAAATCATATCCAAAAATCGTGCATGAGCTTGGAGCCATGTTTTGGGCCGGAAAATCGGGCCCAAAACCCTATTTCTTCAGTCCAAAAAGGGCTCTTCAACTAGATTCGGCTTCAACAGACTTTTAGTCCACTTTTGCTCCTCTGATTAGGCCAAAGCTTGGACCATTGGAAAGCTCTTCCCGAGCTGGTCGTTTTGACATAAGGTAGGCCCAATTCCAAGGTCTGAGTCCAAAGATATGGTCTTCGGAAGTCCTACTGACTTTGTGCACCATTTTTGCCCGCATGGACTTTGACTTTTCAAGTTCTGAGTAGGCTTACAAAGGCTTGTCTTCTTGAATCTTGGCCTTTAATCACAGAACTCCTTAGCAACCAACCATTGCTCCTTTATCTCATCAAAGTGGCACATTTCTGCACATAATTGACTTTGAAGCCTGAAACGCATAAAAACACGTAATCAGTATTAACTCTTAATTATTACTCATATAATTGGTCTAAAAGTATGATTGTTAAGGGGTTAAAACTACAATTTTAGGCTATTATCAAACCACCCACAAACAGCATTTTGCTTGTCCTCAAGCAAATATGAGAAATTATAATAAGTGACCAAAAATGGAGTTCTAACTACTCTCGTTTCGCTGAGTGCGATTGCATTTACCATATGCAATAAGGCCTTAAACCACTAGGAATTCCCTAGTGGACGAGTTATAGCCTCATGAGAGTTTTCCAGTGAAGGTACTCACAAACTTCATCTATACTACAACGACTAAGAAATAAAACTATTGTTTCCTTATTCATGTTCCCAATTATCTATACATCTCACTAGTAATGCATACAAAAATATCAAGTCGAAACCTAAGTTAATATATGCATAATAATGTATCATCTACGAATAAACATATATATAATGAGTAATACTATGAAATGCATTAACAAGTCCGTTTCTGAAACTCGGAATAACGTCCTTAAGTAGGTTCTCACAATAATAGTCAAGATACAACACTCTGATTTTTCCACTCAAGTTTCGCTACTCAAGTGCACAGTAGGCACACTTTACCTTACAATCTCAATGACACACAAGGAAGCCGGAGTCGATCAACACATCTACCACTTACTATCACACTAACCTATTCCTAATTGAGCTAGAGGTCTTTATTAGGTGTTGCGGGGATTAGGAGATGGTTTAAGAAGGAAGGAAATGGATATTCAAAAGGACAAGTCTGAGATAATAGAGTCTTCATATTATGTAACTTAGAGAAAATCTTGTTATTTACTTTTGCTTCTACACTTTGTTTCCATCCTTAGCCATATTTTTCTTTTTATTTTCTTTGGCTTTTGACTCCCTTTTATTCTATTTTTGGAGTTTTTATTTATTTCTATTTTTCTTTTTTCTTTTCCTTAGATGGAAACTTCTTTTCTTTATTTTTGAAGCAACTAACTAATTTTTGTTTACACAGGTTTTTCTCTTCTTCTTTCTTCCTCATTCTATTCTCAGACTTATTCTAAATTGGGTAGGTTGATTTTTTTTTTTTTTTTTTATTTTGTTTTGTTTTTGTGACAGGGTAAAGGATTTGTGGTTTATGAAAGGCTAAAGAAAGGCTCAGAGGGGTGACTAGCAGAAAATAATTCATAGGTTTGAATTTCTGGCTATATCGATCCAAAGAGGGCCTAAATTCTCGCTTAGGATATGGTATAGTGATCAAGCAAGTGGACGTGTGATTTTTCTATCCGGATTTTACTTCTCCCTTGTGTCATTTCTCAAATGTTTCGCTCATATAAGGTTTTAGGCTATAATCTCACAGGATTTGTAGAATAAGTATTCTAGCCTAAATTTCAGAAACTTACTGCTAACAATCATAGATACTCATGTAATATATTTATAGATAGATGCAAAGATTATTACCTACATATTAACCTAAGTTTCTAACAATTATTCTGATGCAAAAGCTAAGTGAGACTTCTAGATTGTTAAGAGCATAGAGAAAGAAAACAATACCAATATTCCTAAGTGTATAGCATAAACTTATTTATTTATATTTTTGAAAATGTTAACTTGAAAACAAATGCATATTATACATATCTATATCCTAACAGATGCCTTAATTACACGTGTTTCTATGCCCCCCCCAAACAAGAAGCATGCTTTGTCCTCAAAGCATTGAAATAAAGAGGGTAGAAAAATACCATGGAAACGCGTGAAATTCTGGAACATCTGCAAAACAAGGTTAGAACATACTAATATAAGAAATAAAAAAACTGACGCAACTCTATAAGAGTTCCACCCATTATGGGGTTAACAAGAATAAAATTGCTTGGGACATAAGCAGACACTAACTGGAATTAAAAAACTGACCTTATCTCTCGCTTTTATTCTTCATCCTCCTCATCCTCTTCTTCTATAAAGAAGTGAGGTTCCTTCACGTCCTGCCATGCCATGATAATTTGCCAGGCTTCCCGCCATTTATCATCTATTATTGCTAACCTATTAAGTGCCACTTGGTCTGACGGGGTGTAGGGTGCAACCTGATGAGGTTGTATCTTCCACCCTTGGCAAGTCATTGCACGGAAAGATCGAATAATACTATTGGTGGGTCGCACAGTGTGGACCGTAATCCAATCCGTGAAACGTGTACAAAAAATAGGGAAGAAACATAGCATAATACGGAAAATTAGAACAGGCATAAGAAAGTACTTATGCCTCATGCTATGGGCTCGTGCTAAACTAGACATCAAGGTTCTGGGAAGGTCATGGCACATACGTCCCGTGGCTAAAGCAAGGAAGACGCTGCAAGTGGCATCATTCACAGAAGAAAAATGCTATTCCCCTAAAATGTTTAGCATGATCCAAAACATAACAGTTCCTATGTTCATGGACAGGCTACCAAAGGCGACGTTATATTCCTCTTGGTCCTCGATACGGAAAATGCCTGCCCCATACGACTCATGTAAAAACTCATAAGTGTAGACATGCATATTATCTACCCAATAGCACCATGGGTCTTGTATTTCAGCGGGCATAGCAAGTCCAAGAACAAATGCTAGCAAGAACTTGTTCTCCATCCGGTCTCTCAAAGAAAATACAATTATCATAAAAATAAGATGCAAGTGCTGGAGAATAAAGTTTATCAGGTCTTACCATAAGCGGTTCCCAGCCTACGTATGTGATCACTTCGCGAAACCAAGCATCATAAGTAGTGCTTTGGAACAAATCTTCGAAAGAATGTTCCGGTATTATTGTAGGATATGTTATCTCAAAATGACCCTCTGGAACAGTTGCAACTGATCCAGGAACAACCCGCATAAAACTGGAAATTTATGGTCACGGAGGAGGGCTCCTCTTGGCAGAAGTGCTTTCGGGTGTTTTGGATTTTATGTTGTGGAAGCGCAGGTGCGCTCCTATTAGGCGTAGGTGCGCTCAGTGTAAAATTTCTGACAATGGCTAGGGTGCAGGTGCGCTCCATCAAGAAAAGCGCCCGAGGCCGATTTGTGAAAATGGTGAAGAATAACGAAAGCGTGGGAGTGAAAGGTGAGAGATGGAAGTTAGGTGTAGTGTGGGTTGTGAGTGTAGAATGAATGAAGTTTTATAGGTTTTAAGTTGCTAAACGAATCGGGAAGTTGCCAAAAAGCTTTTACGGCAATTTCCGGAAATACTAAAATTTTCAAACCCGAAAACGGAAACAACTCATATTTTTTATTCTAAAAACAACCCTAGTATCTTTTAGGTTGAATTTAGGATAAAACTACCTAACTTATCGAGATTTCATCCTACCCCATATTTATTCATAGATATGCCCATATCGGCAATATTCTCACCCTAACTCCGAAATAATTTCTACAAATAAGGGTCATATAAAAATCATGCTGGAATAAATAATACCACCCCGAAACAATTTGGGAAGATGGGATCAATATGAAACAACCACGCACAATGAAAATAACCACATTATATTAATTTTTTTATTCAAAGTACATTTCACTACAAAATTCAAATCTACGAAATTTAAAACTTACATTAAAAATAAATAACAACAATAATAAATAACAACATCAAATATCAATCTATAGAATCCCTAAACAGGTCGCTACTGGTAGCGGAGGGCACATGCTCAAGAGGTGGCTCCTGAGCTCCTGATGGGCCAGCACCATTCGTCTTTCGGTGACGACGCTCGTGCCTCGTTGATGTATCCTCAGAAGGAGAATCCCCGTGAGGTGGGAAGCGTGCAAGCATATCAGCTCGGAACTGGCGCTGAGATTCTAGCTCAGCCCTCATTTGTTCCCACCGCTCATCCTCTCGCTGAGTACGAATCTCGAAGTTATGGTGCATAGTAGCCTGCCGAGTCCGGAGGTCTTCGCAAATAGTATTGAGAGAACACATGCCACGATGAATCACAGCTATGCGTTCTGCATCTGACTAACACCTCTCCAAGGCATCAGCATCAAAACATGTCATGTCCTCCTCATCCTCCGAGTCATTCTCATTTCTGATGTCCTCCTCATCGACTACCCTATCCTCAGGCAACCTCCAAACTCGTTGGATACACTCGGTATAAATATGAGGATTTCGGTGTCGGGTGAGGCAAATCCTATCAGATGTCGGAGTCGCTCTCAACTTCAGCATGATCTTGGTTATCAAAACAGGGAGAGGTGCAATAGACTTCCCCACTCCCCTAATCATGTTAAGCAAAAACTCCAAAATACAGAACTCATACTTCTGCTCCTGGAGTATCCATAGAACGTGAAGGCAGTTCAGACCGATGTCGCTGACCTTCTCCTTCCCTATGATATTCCTACCAATCCACTGAGTTGCAGCCAGCTGGTTGGTTCTGAGGGATGCCTGGCGAACATAATGCGAGCTCACATTGTAGTTCCCTTCGGTAACAGTCGCGTTCATCAACGGCTCGACCCCAGTATATTGGGACTCTTGTAACGTGGCATCAAGATGGATTCTAGGCGAAATGCCTAGAATCTCAGCCAACAACCCAATAGATACTTCTTTCCTCCTTTTTGCCACCGTAACAAAAATTATATTCCCCTCCAACTCCCTCGTGTTGTAAAACCGTCGGACTAACTCTTCGTGGTAAAAGTCGTCGGTCGAGTACCACAAGCTATTCCAATCTCTACTAACCATTTCGTCACCGTAAAATGGCGCGAAGTGGTCGAAAGTAAAGACTTGCTCTAGCAAAATCCGGCGTTGTTGAGCCATTGGATGTTTTGATAAGGTTTGTGGGTTTGAATAAGGTAGGGGGAAGCAATGAGGGACAACCTCACTAAAAAACGATGGTGGTGGTGGTGTGGTGGCGCGACAGCTCCAATATTTGGATTTTTTGGTGGTTTTTGGTTTTGTAAATTGATGGAGGTGGTGGTGGGATGGTTTTGAGAAGATTTGGAGTGGGTTTGGATGTTTGGCGTGGGTGTAGTTAGTTTTCTTTTTAATTTTAATTTTTGGTTTAGGGTTTGAAGCTTGTTTGCTTGTTAATGGTGGCGGTGAAGATGAAAACGGAACCGGAAGGTTTAAAAAAAGCAGCGGTCTTGTGGCAAAGCGTATGAAGTTGGGCCCAAGCCCAAATTTGATTTTTCGACTTTTGTCGAGTTTTAGTGCGACTTCAAACTAACATTTCTGTTTCGTTACCGGTCCGATTTTTTCGAATGAGATATGGAAATGATCAAGAGAGAATTTCCAATCCAATGATCCATAAAACACTCTATTCTGACTGTGGATGACATATAAGATAGTGGAAAATGCCTCGAAATGTGTGTATGACGTAAGTTATGCGAACGAATGAACTCTAAATTCATAGATTATGTCAACCCGAATCAGAATACAATTAAACGGCCTAAGCAACTCTAATGGGACATAAAACATTCTAGGACAGAAACACGAACACCCCACCCCTAAACAAATTTTTTACAACAGAGTTTAGAAAATTTGTTTTTTATTTTGTTTTTTTTTTTTTTTTTTTTTAAAGTGAGTCTTTTAAAGTCAGATTCCCGAGACTTCCTAGATTACTAGGTTTATTATTTAATATTTTTTTACTTTTATAAGGACATAATTCACCCTATAGAGAAACATGACTCAAAAATCCGAGAAAACATGCAAGAGTGGAAAACGTGAATTATGTTAAACGTGGACTTAGGATCCGGTACTTACAACCACACACTCCATAGGGAGGGCCCGGTTACTTGAATGGTGCACTCACCAATATATGGAAATGAAAGGAAATGCACCAAACAAAAAAATTGAGTCGTTTATAGTCAGATACTCGAGACTTTATCTAAACATATGTATAAACATGCACTTTATCATATATCAACAACCGAAATAGTTGTGGATCATTCCATAAATAAATATCACAAAAACATACCCAAACACAATCAAGCACTAAGATTTCCTATGACGCAACCTAGTGAAATGAAAGGAAGTCGGATAGACCTATAACGTAACCTAGCATGCACCTTCTTTTTCATCTTTGAACGAGAGGGTGTCCTAGTGAATAAGTGTGGAAAAGTGAATGGTTGTGGAAGATATGGTGAATATGGATAAGTTGTAGAAGGAAAGCATGGAAACTGACTTCGATGAGATAAAGCAAGGTAAGAGCCCAAAACTGTAGTTTTAACCCCTTAACAATCGTACTTTTAGACCAATTATGTGAATAATAAGTAAGAGTTAATACTGATTATGTGTTTTTATGCATTTCAGGTTTCAAAGTCCATTATGTGCAGAAATGTGCCACTTTAGCGAGATAAAGGAGAAAAGGTCGGTTGCTAAGGAGTTCTGTGATTAAAGGCCAATTTTCAAGAAGACAAAGCCTTTGTAAAGCCCGGTCAAAAGATGAAAAGTCAAAATCCACGCGGGCAGAAATAGTGCACAAAGTCAGCAGAACTTCCGAAGACTATATCTTTGGACTCAGACCTCGGAATTGGGCCTACCTTATGCCAAAACGACCGGCTCGGAAAGAGCTTTCCAATGGTCTCAGCCTTGACCAAATCAGAGGAGCAGAAGTTAACGAAAAGTCTGTTGAAGACAAATCCAGCTGAAGAGCCCTTTTCGGACTGAAAGAATTGGCCTTTGGGCCCGATTTTCCGGCCCAAAACATGGCTCCAAGCCCATGCACGATTTTTGGATCTGAAGCATATAAAAACAAAAGATTAGCTCTTTGTTAATGGTAGCTAATTAGACCTAAACTATAGATAATTCTAGATCTAGTTTTAATTGTTTTTAATTAAGTTTAGTTTCAATTCAATTCTTGTTTTAGATTAAACTCTTAAATCATTGTTCTTCATCGATTAGATAAATAAAATAGTAGATTCTTGTTCATTTCGATTTTGCCATTTACAATTGTTTAGATCTAAATTCCTTTATTACTTGTTATTCATTTCCCAATTATTACCTAAGATTTCAATTATTGTTTAGACAAATTGCATAAAGATAGAATTTTTATATGATGTCTAGTTTTAATTCAATGGGAAATGATAGTTGTATGAATCAAGGTTAAACCTCCATTAGAGGGGTTGAAGAAGCGTTGATGAAGCTTGATCTTTGTTAAACTTAGAAATCGTCGTGATAGTTATTCCACTCTAGAAACGATTAATTCACCATGAGAATGGGTTTAATTGCTCACATGCTAGTTATGAATTAGTAGAAATGTCATGTATAATTAGGGATTAGAATTACTATTTTGATATGTGAAGCATTCAATTTGGATCATGACGAGTCTTTGTTAGTAGGATTAAGTCGAGTTAAGGTGGATTCAATTCCCTTTAATTCTTTATCTAGATTCAACCCCTTAGCATTCTATCATTTCGTTATTCATAACTTGTTAATTAAATTCACCTCGTAGTATAGAATTCCCCTCGTAAATCTCTCAATAGACTTATGATTGATTAATTGACACGAAACCATCGCATGCTAAAGAACTAGGAGTGGAACGAACTTCCCACTCCACTATATCTTAATTTGAGTAAGAGTAGAAAAATATCTTTGATAAATCTAGTAACAAAACAGTTTTAGTTTTACTTTCGTTTAGAGTTTCATCGCTTTATTCATTAGTAAAACTATTCATTTTTACGTTTATCAAATGGCGCCGCTGCCGTCTTAGTTCCCTTTAGCTTTGGTTTCATAGTATAATTAGTCATTTTTAAGTCCCATTAAACCCACCCACCCTTGTTTGATTCATACTATGGTTGTCCGTTTCAGCATTGAAAAGTTCCTCGAAAAATTACACGGAGCGCACCTGCGTCCAAACCGAGTGCGACCCGCGCTCAAACACTGTAACTTGAAGTTACACGGGCTTTTCAAGGCTTCAAACAGAAGCGCACAAGCCCCTCTGCTGAAATTGCTCGATTTCCTCAGGTTTGTTTCAAACTTTCCATTTCTTCAAGTTTTCAGTGTTCTAACTTGTTATACACACTAATCACGCGTAAACAAGACGTTATTCGTAAGTGAAGCAAGGAGGCATTCAGGTACTCTTTTCTTCCACACGTCGCATCTCCAGTTAGAGGTTTATACTAGTATATCAAGATTGTTTGGAGTGTTGTCGTGTTTAGACTTACCCTTGCATGAGATTGAGGTCTGGTCGGAGAAAAACACCGAACGTAATTAACCATCAACGTCGACAAACACGTCTATCTAGTATACCAATCACTACACTTCTAGCTACTATTCCACACACCACACCAGACATAATGGCTGAAGAAAGAGAGACTCCTCTCTCCGACTTTTTGAAAGCCTTGAGCGATAGCCCTAAATCTTGCATCGTTCTAGCAGACCCAGTGGGGGATTTTCGAATCCCCCCAAACATATTTAATTTGTTACCCGTTTTTCATGGTTTAGACTATGAAAAACCTTATCGACATTATCGTGGGATTGAACAAGTCCTTACAACATTCCACCATCCTACGGTTGGTGCGGAACAAATTAACTGAGGGTATTTCCCTTCACCTTAGCCGATAAGGCGGCGTCTTGATTAACTGCCCAAGCGCCTAATTCTATGGACTCGTGGGCTAAACTTGTTCAGCTATTTAAGGAACATTTTTACCCACCCCTAAAGACGGATGAGATGCTTTCCAAGATTCATTTCTTTCGACAAAATCCTCATGAATCATTTTCAAAGGCTTGGAATCGTTTCACCGACCTCCTTATAGAGTGTCCACATCATAACCTAGCGAAAGACACATTAGTTTGTGCCTTTTTCAAAAGACTTCTACACCACCATAAAGAAGTCCTTGACATAATGAATGGGGGTAGTTTCCTAAGTAAAGGAGCCTCGGAGGCTTACAAATTTTTAGAAGATCAAACTAAAGCAATAATAATGGTGGGGGTAGTGATGATATCCCCCGCTCTGCTAGTTCTTCTTCAACAGTTAAGGCCGCCCGGTATGTTTGAGATGAAACCCGATCGAACTTAAAAATTTAATCGAATCTCTAACTAAAAGGTAGAGGCTATTTCGCTCAACAAAAGCCTATCCCCGTCATGAATGTCAACTCCAACCCATGTAATTTCTGTTTGAGTCCTGAGCACCCTGACTCATATTGTCCTCTCGCCTATGAACAACAACAATCAGAGCAAGATAATGTTTGCTCCATTAATAGCTATCCTATCCCTAATGCCCCATGTAGACAAAATCCCAACTTCAGTTGGCGAAACAATCAACAAGTTACACCTCCAGGGTTTAATAACCAAAATGTTAGGCAAGCAAACAATTATAACCAAGCTCCACCTAGGCAAGGACAAGGACAAGGACAAGGTCAGGGGAATTATTATAATTATAATAACCAAGCGCAACCACGACAAGGTCAAGCATAAGGTCAGGATAATTATAATAGTTATAATACCAATAGAGGTATCGTTCCGGTTAACAATAATAACTATCACAACCCGCCCATAAATAATGAATGTGAGATAGTTCCAGTCGCACCACCTGTGACTACTACACCTACACAACATGATCGTATCGACGCCTTTATACAGGTTACCCAACAACTTTTCCAATCAATGACTCAATCGAACCAACAGATCTTACAATCCATAAATCAAGGCATACAACAGTTAGCCCAAGAGAAAGCCCAACCAAAAGTCGTGTTTCCAGGCCAAGCGATATCAAACCTTAAAATAGCAAACACAACCTTTGAGGTAAACGGTAGTACAAGTACGGAAACTACAATCGTAGGTGAGCTAAATGCCATCACCACTCTCCGTTCTGGTAAAGTGGTTGATAACAAAGTAACTATGCCTATTGTTACCCCACCAGTAGTCCCTACACCGGATATAGAACTAGATACTGAAATAGAAACTGAAGAGCCTACCACTGTAGAGGTACCAGTTAAACCACAACCTAAGAAACAGATACCCAAGGTTAGACATCCAGTTGAGCCATATGCTAAATATAGAGTTTTAAACCACCGTTTTCCCGAAATTAGCCATGCTCACCGGGGATACAAACTTTGAGGAGATTAGGAACGCAAAAATCTAACGATAAACCTTCCTTTTCTCGAAGCTATTAAAAAGCTACCTAACCACGCTAAGTTTCTTAAGGAGTTGTGCCCTACTAGGCGTAAGACCAACATACCTAAAGACACCTTTCTAACTGAACAGTTCCCAACTTTATCAGAAAATAATGGAATTGTTAAGTACAAGGACCCTAGTCGTCCTACTGTAAAATGCACCTTAGGAGAATCCTACACGACGACCGCTTTATTAGACCTGGGGGCGAGTGTTAACTTACTCCCGTTTTATTTGTATAAACAAATAGGTCTACAAGAAATGCAACCTACAAAAATGACGTTGCAGTTAGCAGACAGGTCTATAAAGTATCCTAAGAGTGTAGTGGAAAACGTGCTTGTTAAGGTTCAAGATTTCTACTATCCTGCAGATTTTGTTATCCTCGATACAGAAGTCACTAACGACTCTGTACCGATCATCTTAGGGCCCCTTCTTGGCAACTGCCAACGCGCTTATAAATTGCCGCGATGGTAAGATGTCCTTATCTTTTGGCTATCTTTCTGTTGAGGTAAATATTTTTAAAATGATGAAACAGTTACCAGAATCGTCTATAGATGGGGAAGATAGCATGATCGAGAGCTTAGCTCAATATTATTTTAACAACACCTTTCCCGAAAACCATATTTATAAATTCCTTTCTTTTGGAACTTCAAATTTTGTAAATGACTCCTACTTAGAGGAAGTCAACACCACCCTTGAGTCCACACTAATTGTAGACCCTTCGGTTGCTCCATATACTGAGTATGAAGACTTGCTACCTAAGCAAGTATTCATTACGCAAGATGAGGACCCTGACGAAACATCTATTGACATTCCTTCCACCCCGGTGCTTAAATCTCTTCCCCCGGAGTTAAAATATATTCAACTTGATCCGGATGGTAGTCATCCGGTAATTATATCTTCTCTGTTATCTAAGGATGAAGAGTCATGTTTAATCAGGGTGATTGGGGAACATCGGTCTGCGATTGGTTGGTCCCCAGCCGACATTAAGGGAATTGACCCTAATGTTTGCACTCATCGTATCCATTTGGAGGTTAACTCGAAGACTTCTCGCGAACCTCAGCGTCGCTTAAACTCTACCATGAAAGAGGTGGTTAGGGAAGAAGTCTTACGATTACTCGATGCGGGTATCATATACCTAATCTCTGATAGCGAATGGGTAAGTCCCATTCATGTAGTTCCTAAGAAATCGGGGGTTACCATGGTACGTAACGCTAAGGGTGACTATGTTTTCACACAAGGTCCTATGAAATGGAGAATCTGTATTGATTAAAGACGTTTAAATGCTATGACACGAACGGATCACTTTCCCTTACCTTTTATAGATCAGATGCTCGAACGTCTAGCTGGTCATGCATTTTATTGTTTTTTGGATGGCTACTCTGGCTATTTTCATATTATTATTGATATTGATGACCAAGAAAAGACTACCTTCACATGTCCCTTTGGAATGTATGCCTATAAACAAATGCCTTTTGGCCTTTGTAATGCTCCTGGTACCTTCCAGCGGTGTATGCTTCATATATTTCGTGACATGGTAGAGCGCTTTATGGAAGTTTTCATGGATGATTTTTCTATCTATGGAGACTCCTTCACAGATTGCTTGTCAAACCTGTCTAAGGTTTTGACGGTGTGAAGAAAAGAGCCTTGTTTTAAATTGGGAAAAGTGTCATTTCATGGTGAAAAAGGGCATAGTACGAGGTCACATTGTATCTAGTGATGGCATCGAAGTAGATAAGGCCAAACTAGATAAGATAGCCACTCTACCTATACCACGAACTATCCGTGATATTAGAGCCTTTCTAGGCCATGCAGTTTTGATAGGCGCTTTATTAAAGATTTCTCGAAAATAGCTAGGCCTTTAACTAATCTGCTTTTAAAAGATGCCATCTTTGATTTTAATTTTAACTGTAAGCAGGCTTTTGAAACTTTAAAAGCTGCCCTAGCCTCTGTACCAATTATACAGCTTCCCGATTGGTCTAAACCTTTCGAACTCATCTGTGATACTAGTGATTATGCAGTTGGTGCTGTCTTGGGACAGAAACTAGATAATAAGTCCACTGTTATTTATTATGCTAGTAAAACCTTAAACGATGCTCAACGGAATTATACAACTACTGAAAAAGAATTTTTAGCTATCATTTATGCTTTAGATAAGTTTCGTCCTTATTTGGTTGGTTCTAAAACTTTAGTTTACATGGACCATGCAGCCCTTAGGTACCTTTTTGCAAAGAAGGATGCTAAGCAGAGATTAATCCGATGGATTTTTCTCCTGCAAGAGTTCACATTAGAAATAAAAGACAAAAGAGGGGTCGAAAACGTAGTTGCCGACCACTTATCTAGACTTACAAACAACGATGATAGTGATTCTGAGTCCATACCAGACTCTTTTCTTGATGAGCATCTGTATGCTATTTTTTCAGCACCTTGGTATGCTGACATTGTAAATTATTTAGCGGCTGATGTTATTCCTTATAATTGGTCAAGAAATGAATGTAAGAAGTTCTTGGCCAGACTTAAGTTATACTACTGGGATGAGCCCTACCTTTTTAAGTATATTGTGCGGATCAGATTATTCATCGTTGTATTCCCCAGTGGGAATATAATGAAGTTCTATCATTCTGCCATGACAAAGAGTGTGGTGGCCATTTTAGTGGAATGAAAACAGCCGCTAAAGTTCTTCAATGTGGATTTTATTGGCCTACCCTTTTTAAGGATGCCCAAGTGCATTGCAAGACGTGTATTCGTTGCCAACAACTTGGGCGAATTAGGAAGCGTAATATGATGCCATTAAACCCAATCATGATAGTAGAAATTTTTGACGTTTGGGGCATTGATTTCATATGTCCTTTCCCTGTTTCCCACGGTTTCATTTATATTCTAGCTGTCGTGGACTACGTGTCTAAAAGGATAGAGGCCATGGCTTGCCGTAGCAATGACCATAAGACAGTTGTATTTTTTATTAAGGAGTATATTTTCTGTCGTTTTGGCATTCCTAAAGCCATCATTAGTGATGGTGGAACATATTTTTGCAACAGAGTTGTTGCATCTCTAGTGAAAAAGTATGGAGTTACACACAAGGTAGCAACTCCTTATCATCCACAAACTAGCGGACAAGTAGAAGTTTCTAATAGGGAAATCAAAAAGATTTTAGAAACAATCAGTAAAATCGATAGGAAAGATCGGGTCAAGCGTCTATCGGATGCCTTATGTATGATATAGGATGGCTTTCAAAACTCCTATAGGTATGTCCCCCTTTAGACTTGTATTTGGGAAACCTTGTCATCTACCCGTTGAATTAGAGCACCGTGCTCTGTGGGCTATAAAAAGCCTTAACTTCAATATTGATGAGGCGGCTGTCAAACGCAAGTTACAATTGAATAAGCTTGAAGAAATCCGTAGTGATTCTTACGATCTCGCGAAGGATTATAAAGCTATCATGAAACATGTTCATGATAAGCAAATCTTGCGCAAAGAGTTTGTGGTCGGTCAAAAGGTCTTGCTTCATAACTCCCGTCTACATATTTTTCCAGGGAAACTAAAAACCCGTTGGTCTCGTCCTTTTCTGGTTACTGAAGTCGCCCCTTATGGGGCAATCACCTTGGTAAATCCCAAGGACAACAATACCTTTCAAGTTAATGGTCAACGGTTAAAACATTTTCACGAAATTCTGTCCCCTGATGTAGAGGAAGTCCTTTTACAGGACCCTGTCTATGAGGACTGACCTTTATCATTTGGTGTACTTCCTTTCACTTCCAAATAGTGGTAAGTGCACCATTCAGGTAACCGAGCCCTCCCTATGGAGTGTGTGGCTGTAAGTACCGGATCCTAAGTCCACATTTCACATAATTCACATTTTCCACTTTTGCATGTTTTCTCGGTTTTTGAGTCATGTTCCTCTATGGTGAATTATGTATTTATTGTTTTTCGTTTTTCTTATAATAAACTAATAAAAAAAAATCTAAAATCATAGAAATAGCAATCCAACAAGTCTTGGGAATCTGACTTTAAACGACCCACGTTTAAAACAAATTGTGTGTTTAAATATTTGTTTGGGGGTAGGCAGTCGGCCTTTCCATCCGGATTGCTCGAACTTTCCATTTGTGTTGCTTAGGCCCATTAGTCGTAGTTCATTCGGGTTGACGTTATCTATAACTTAGATTCCTTCGTTCGCATAACTTACGTCACACACGCACTTTGAGGCGTTTTTCCACCTTCTTATACGTCACCCATGGTTGGAATTGAGTATTTCATGGATCATTGGATTGGAAATTCTCTACTGATCATTTTTGTAACTCATTCGCCAAAATTGGACCAGTAACGAAGCGGTAAATTGAATTTGAAATTGCGCGAAATATCGAAAAAGTTCAGAATTCGAATTGGGCTTGGGCCCAAACCGCACGCACGTGCGTGGCACATGCGTCTCCTTCCTTCCCAAAACGCAAACAATCGGTTTCCTTTTCCATCCCGCCAGTTAACAAAGTTTAAAGGAAAACCTAACAACCAAATATAAAAAAGAAAAAAAGAAAAACAAACACCAACTTACACCACGCCCATTGTTAACCACTAGTCCGAGTTCTCTCAAACAAAATTCCCACACCACCGAAACAGCCGCCAATTCAAGCTTCCAACCTGCCACCGTACCCACCATCGCCACCACCATTGTTTTTAGTTGTTTTTCATAACACTCGCCTACTCCACCGTCTACAAAACCATTGTTTGTTTCAAAAACTTCAATGGCACTACGACGAAGAATATTGCCGGAGCACGCGTTTGCTGCCGACCGCTTCGCACCATTTTTCGACTCGGAGATGATTAGGAGAAATTGGAATAGACTGTGGTACTCAACAGAGGATTTTTACCACTATGATTTGGTAGAACAATTTTATATGAAGAAAGAGGTGGAGGGGGATCGAATTTTTGTTAAGGTTGCAGGGAGAAGGAGGGAAGTAACGAGACAGTTGTTGGCTGAGTTTTTAGGCGTTACGCCTAAAAGCAACCTAGAAACTACCATTCAGGAATCCCAGTATACTGCAATTCTTGCTTTGATGAAAGATATTGTCGTGGAAGGTGAATACAATCCGAGTTCTCATTCGTCCATGATCAAGTCGAGAACCAACCAACCGATCAGAGCTCGGTGGATTGGTAGGAACGCCCTTGGGAAAAAAAAAAGTCGGCCGACATCGGTGCGCAATGTCCGCGACATTCTCGGATTTTGCAAACGAATAATTATAATTTCTGCATCCTCGAAGTTAATTTTAAATGTGATTAGAGGAGTGGGACAGAAAGCACGCCCCATCCAAGATTGATCACTAAGATCATGTTTGTCTTTTAAATTTGTCCGCAAAATCTGCTCCTATTATGATCAAATTGCATTCTAATGCAAGTATTTATCTGATTGCATCCAAGAGACTTGGCCGTTGTCTGAAGGAAATGTAGTTTAGTTGGAGGATGAAATGGAAGATATGACATGCTTGGATGAAGATGCATTAGATAGTTGTAGTTCTAATTTAGAACGCATGCAAGTGTTGCAAAACCGTTTTAGCGCAAGCGTTTATGGTATTTGTGAAGATATCCGAGATAGACAGATTATAGTTCGAAATAAACAAACGAACCTTCGACGACGAGTTGAAATGCTCGAAAGGGGTCAGGAAGATATCTTGTCTAACATGGAGACTATCCACCAGCATCACCAAGCCCAGTATGCAGTACTCAGGACTAAGATGGAAGCACAACGCTTGTTCCGAATAGAGATGCTACGACGCATGCTACCCTTGGAGGGTTCTGTTTCAGATGAGAGGCATGAGCGTCGTCGCCGAAGAACAGATGGCGCAAGCAATTCATCACTCCAGGACCAATCTCCATCTCAGGGTCCATCTTCATCACATAGCTAGGTGTTCACCATCAGTTTGTGTTCGTTGTTATTTCATTGTTTTTATTGTTTTATTAGTTGGATTTTAATTCAGTAGTTAAATTCAAATATTAATTTGTTTGTTTTATGTTGTTTGGATTTAAATTTTTTTAATATAATTGGTTATTTTTGTATTGTGCGTGTTTTTATCATTAATCCCACCTTCCCGAATTGTTTGGGGTGGTAATATTTATACCGAGCATAATTCGTTATATGATCATCTTCTGTAAAGTTGTCTTGGAGTAAAGGTTGAGAATTTGGCCGATATCGGCATATCTATGATTATGTGTGGTGGTAACATGAAATATAGGAAAGTTTAGAAGTTACTATTCTAAATCCAGTATAAAAGATATTAGGGTTGTTATAGAATCAAGAATATGGGTTGTTTCCGTTTCCGGTTTTGGAAATTTTTGTTTCCGGCAATTGCCTTAAAACGTTTTGGAAATTTCCCGATTTGTTTTTGGAAACCTAACCCTATATAAACTTCATTCATTCTCCACACAAAACTCACATCTCCCACATTCAACCATCACCCTTCACTCCCACGTTTTCCTTTCTTTTCCTTCTCACATTCCGCGGTTCGGTTCGGCCTTTCGCCTCCACCTGCCCGACTTGCACCTTTGGCACGCCATAAATTCTAGTCACAAATTCTAGTCGAGCACAATGCGCCCCATCTCAAGCGCTTCAACACAAGCACCTGCGCTTATAGTCAGAACTTCGAAAACCATCGAGCTTAGAAGACCTGCTTCCATAATGGCGCCACCTACGCCCAAGTGCCTGGAAGTCCAATTCTTCGGAGCACTAGCTGCGCCCCATTTGAGTGCACCTGCGCCCTAATTTTCGTAGACGCGAAATTTTTGATTTTTGGGTGAGTTGTTCCAGGATCGTTGCAGCTATTCCAGAGAGTAGTTTTGAGATGACATCTCCTATAGTCATTCCTAAACAGACGTTTGAAGACTTGCTGGGAACCGATACCTATGGAGCATCGTTCCGCGAGCGGATCATGCAGTTAGGATGGCGGCATCTTCTGGTGAGGGATGACGATACTTTTTCACCTTAGCTAACTGAATTTTTCTATAATCATATTACTTTCTATTGTAACCAAGAAGCAGAACAAAAATTTTCCCTTGCAATTAATGACACGACTATAGAATTCAATAAGTATTTGGTAGCTTTGGTTCGGATTGCCCTTGCGACCCTATGTTCTCGTGGGGTATATGACCGATAACTTATACCTCTATGAATATACATATTTCCATGAGTATTATGGAGGAGGGTATTTCAGTGTCATGGACCAAGGGCTTATATAGAATAGCCCTTGGTAGCCTATCTCTCAACGTAGGTACAACCATGTTATTCATTATGATGAATATTTTAATAACAAAAACGGCGGTTTATGAAATTACGCCAATAGTACCACCGGTGACAACTATTTTATTTTTTCCTTGCTTTAGTTGAGGGACGTCGCCGATATGACATTCCCCGAGTTTTCGTGGCTACTCTAAAGAGAGCCCATACCATGAGGCATACGTATCTTCTTATGCCTGTTTTGGTTGGCCGCATTATGCACAATTGCTTACCGGAATTCTGTACCCAGTTCACGGATTGGAAAAAGGTTGAAATCATAAGACCCACCAATTGCGTAGTCAGATCATTCCGAGCCATGACTTGGCTGGGATGGCAGGTCCAACCTCATTTGGTTGCCCCATACACCCCATCAGACCAAGTAACACTCAAGAGATTAGCAATGGTTGATGATACACCGGTTAAAGAGTTGAATAATTTATTCAAAAGTAATGGACTTTGAGATAATGCGTGGCAAGTTGTTATGGCATGGCAGATCATGAAAGAACCTCACTTCTTTATAGAAGAGGAGGATGACGAAAGTATTTGGAGTGGAGGTAAGTTTTTAGTTTTAATTAGTGTTCCGCTTATGTCCCAAGCAATGTAATTCTTAATTAACCCATAATGGGTGGAACTCTTATAGAGTTGCTTCAGTCATTTTTTTATTTCCTATATTAGTATGTTCTAACCTTGTTTTGCGATGTTCCGAATCAATTTCCACGTTTTCATGGTATTTTTCTACCCTCTTTATTTAAATGCTTTGAGGACAAAGCATGCTTCTTGTTTGGTGGGGGGATAAAAACACATGTAATTAAGGCATCAATTAGGATATAGATATGTATAATATGCATTCGTTTTCTAGTTAAAATTTCAAAAAAATTCAAAAATATAAATAAATAAGTTATGCTATACACTTAGGAATATTGGTATTGTTTTATTTCTCTATGCTCTTAATAATCTAGAAGTCTCACGTAGCTTTTGCATCAGAATAATTGTTAGAAACTTAGGTTAATTTGTAGGTAATAATCTTTGCATCTATCTATAAATATATTACATGAGTATCTATGATTGTTAGCAGTAAGTTTCTGAAATCTAGGCTAGAGTACTTATTCTACAAATCCTATGAGAATATAGCCTAAAGCCTTATATGAGCAAAACATCTGAGAAATGACACAAGGGAGAAGTAAAATCCGGATAGAGAAATCACACGTCTACTTGCTTGATCACTAAACCATATCCTAAGGGAGAATTTAGGCCCTCTTTGGATCGATATAGCCAGAAATTCAAACCTATGAACTATTTTCCGCTAGTCGCCCCTCTGAGCCTTTCTCTAGCCTTCCATAAACCACAATTCCTTTACCGTGTTACAAAAACAAAACAAAATAAAAATTCAACTTACCCAATCTAGAATAAGTCTGAGAATAGAATGAGTGAAGAAAGAAGAAGAGAAAAACCTGTGTAAACAAAAATTAGTTAGTTGCTTCAGAAAAAGAAAAGAAGTTTCCATCCAAGGAAAAGAAAAAGAAAAATAGAAATAAATAAAAACTCCAAAAATAGAATAAAAGGGAGTCAAAAGAAAAGAAAAAGAAAAATATGGCTAAGGATGGAAACAAAGTATAGAAGCAAAAGGAAATAACAAGGTTTTCTCTAAGTTACATAATATGAAGACTCTATTATCTCAGACTTGTCCTTTTGAATATCCATTTCCTTCCTTCTTAAACCATCTCCTAATCCCCGCAACACCTAATAAAGACCTCTAACTTAATTAGGAATAGGTTAGTGTGATAGTAAGTGGCAGATGTGTTTGATCGACTCCGGCTTCCTTGTTTATCAATGAGATTGTAAGGTAAAGTGTGCCCACCTAAGCAAGACCGGAGTATAAACTTGAGTGGAAAAATCAGAGTGTTGTATCTTGACTATTATTGTGAGAACCTACTTAAGGACGTTATTCCGAGTTTCAGAAACGAACCTGTTAATACATTTCATAGTATTACTCATTGTATATATGTTTATTGTAGAAGATTGATTATTATGCATATATTAGCTTAGGTTTTGACTTCATTATTCTATATTCATTGCTAGTGAGATGTATAGTTAATTTAGAGCATGAATAAGGAAACAATAGTTTTATTTCTTAGTGGATTTGTAGTATAGATGAAGTTTGTGAGTACCTTCTTTGGAAAACTCTCACGAGGCTACAACTCGTCCACTAGGGACTTCCTAGTGGTTTAAGGCCTTATTGCATATGGTCAATGCAATCGCGCTCAGCGAAATGAGATTAGTTAGAACTCCATTTTTGGTCACTTATTCTAATTTCTCATATGTGCTTGAGGACAAGGAAAATGTTGTTTGGGGGTGGTTTGATAAGAGCCCAAAACTGTAGTTTTAACCCCTTAACAATCGTACTTTGAGACCAATTATGATAAAAATGAATAGTTTTACTAATGAATAAAGCGATGAAACTCTAAACGAAAGTAAAACTAAAACTGTTTTGTTACTAGATTTATCAAAGATATTTTTCTACTCTCAATCAAAGTAAGATATAGTGGATAGGAAGTTCGTTCCACTCCTAGTTCTTTAGCATGCGATGGTTTCGTGTCAATTAATCAATCATAAGTCTAGTGAGTCATTGATTGAAAAAGTTGTTGGGTAACCTGTATAAAGGCATCGATACGATCCGGTTGTGTAGGTGTAGTAGTCACAGGTGGTGCGACTGGAACTATCTCACGTTGATTATTTATGGGCGGGTTGTGATAGTTATTATTGTTAACCGGAACGATACCTCTATTGGTATTATAACTATTATAATTACCCTGACCTTGTGCTTGACCTTGTCGTGGTTACAGTTGGTTGTTATAATTATTATAATTCCCCTGACCTTGTCCTTGTCCTTGCCTAGGTGGAGCTTGGTTATAATTGTTTGCTTGCCTAACATTTTGGTTATTAAACCCTGGAGGTGTAACTTGTTGATTGTTTCGCCAACTGAAGTTGGGATTTTGTCTCCATGGGACATTAGGGATAGGATAGCTATTAATGGAGCAAACATTATCTTGCTCTGATTGTTGTTGTTCATAGGAGAGACGACAATATGAGTCAGGGTGCTCAGGACTCAAACAGAAATTACATGGGTTGGAATTGACATTCATGACGGGGATAGGCTTTTGTTGAACAGAAATAGCCTCTACCTTTTTAGTTAGAGATTCGATTAAATTTTTAAGTTCTAGATCGGGTTTCATCTCAAACATACCGTGCCTTAAGCGTTTAAAGAAGAACTAGCAGGCGGGGGATATCATCACTACCCCCAATTATTATTAAGCTTTAGTTTGATCTTCTAAAAATTTGTAAGCCTCCGAGGCTCCTTTACTTAGGAAACTACCCCCATTCATTATGTCAAGGACTTCTTTATGGTTGTGTAGAAGTCCTTTGAAAAAGGCACGAACTAACGTGTCTTTCGCTAGGTTATGATGTGGACACTCTATAAGGAGATCGGTGAAACGATTCCAAGCCTCTGAAAATGATTCATGAGGATTTTGTTGAAAGAAATGAATCTTGGAAAGCATCTCATCCGTCTTTAGGGGTGGGTAAAAATGTTCCATAAATAGCTGAACAAGTTTAGCCCACGAGTCCATAGAATTAGGTGCTTGGGCAGTTAACCAAGACGCCTCCTTACCAGCTAAGGTGAAGGGAAATACCCTCAGTTAATTTGTTTCGCACCAACCGTAGGATGGTGGAATGTTGTAAGGACTTGTTCAATCCTACGCATGTGCTGATAAGGTTTTTCATGGTCTAAACCATGAAAAACGGGTAACAAATTAAATATGTTTGGGGGGATTCGAAAAGCCCCCACTGGGTTTGCTAGAACGATGCAAGATTTAGGGCTATCGCTCAAGGCTTTATAAAAGTCGGAGAGAGGAGTCTCTCTTTCTTCATCCATTATGTCATGTGTGGTGTGTCGAATAGTAGCTAGAAGTGTAGTGATTGATATACTAGATAGACGTGTTGGCGACATTGACGGTTAATTACGTTCGGTGTTTTTCTCCGACCAGACCTCAATCTCATGTAAGGGTAAGTCTAAACACGACAACACTCCAAACAATCTTGATATACTAGTATAAACCTCTAACTGGAGATGCGAGGTGTGGAAGAAAAGAGTACCTGAATGCCTCCTTGCTTCACTTATGAATAGCGTCTTGTTTACGCGTGATCAGTGTGTATAACAAGTTAGAACACTGAAAACTTGAAGAAATGGAAAGTTTGAAACAAACCTGAGGAAATCGGACAATTTCAGCAGAGGGCGCAGGTGCGCTCCGTGTAACTTCAAGTTACAGATGTTTCCGCTGGTCTTCGGTTTGGACGAGGGGTGGTTCCAGCGTTTAGGCGTTTAGGCAGTGCGCTCTGTTTTGAAGCAGCGCTCGGTAATTTTTCGAGGAATTTTTCAATGCTTAAACGGACAACCACAGTATGAATCAAACAAGGGTGGGTGGGTTTAATGGGACTTAAAAATGACTAATTATACTATGAAACCAAAGCTAAAGGGAACTAAGATGGCAGCGGCACCATTTGATAAACGTAAAAATGAATAGTTTTACTAATGAATAAAGCAATGAAACTCTAAACAAAAGTAAAACTAAAACTGACTTCGTGCCTATTTTTATCAAAGATTTCTACTCTCAATCCTATTGAGATATAGTGGAGTAGATGATTCGTTCCACTCCTAGTTCTTTCACATGTAATGTTTTCTAAGTCTAATCAATCTTAACTAAAGTCTAATGAGAGATTTAGGAATTATAAACTACGATGCAACTACCCACAAGATACGACTAATTAACTACGAAATGTTGCGTTGATTCTATGATAAGGAATTAGGGGGAACTGATTCCACCTTAACTCAACTTAACTTACTAACGACGAATCGTCGTAATCCAAATTGAACTGCTACGCAAAACAATTGGTTCTTCCTAATCCCTAATTACACATGGCACTTCTACCAATTCATAACTAGCATGTGAACGATTAAACTCATTCTCATGGTGAATTAATCCTTTCTAGAGTGGAATAAAAATTACGATGACCCTACGATAATCGGAATCAAGCTTTCATCAAGGCTTCTCAACCCCCTCTAATGGAGGTTTAGCCGAGAATCATTACGTAATCATTTTCGATATGAAATTGAATACGACATAATATAAAATTCTAACTTTATGAATTTTAACTAAACAATAATCCAACCCGAAATCAATAACTACCAAATGAATAACAAACAATAAATGAAATTAGATCTAACAAATTTAAATGAAAAAATCGAATTTGATCAATAATAAACTACTTTATTTATCTAATCAAGCAATAACAATATTTTAAAGGTTTAATCTAAAACAAGGAATGAAATGAAACTAAACTTAATTAAAAACCATTAAAACTAGATCTAGAAGCTATTCTAATGGCTACTTTCTATCCTAAGCTCCTAGATATCTTAAGAGTTAAGTCTTCTTTGTTGATAAGGAGGAAATCAGATCCAAAAATCGTGCATGGGCTTGGAGCCATGTTTTGGGCAGGAAAATCGGGCCCAAAACCCTATTTCTTCAGTCCAAAAAGGGCTCTTCAACTGGATTCGGCTTCAATAGACTTTTAGTCCACTTCTGCTCCTCTGATTAGGCCAAAAGTTGGACCATTGGAAAGCTCTTTCCGAGCCGGTCGTTTTGACATAAGGTAGGCCCAATTCCAAGGTCTGAGTCTAAAGATACGGTGTTCGGAAATTCTACTGACTTTGTGCACCGTTTCTGGCCGCGTGGACTTTGACTTTTCAAGGTCTGAGTAGGCTTACAAAGGCTTGTCTTCTTGAATCTTGGCCTTTAATCACAGAACTCCTTAGCAACCAACCATTGCTTCTTTATCTCATCAAAGTGGCACATTTATGCACATAATTGACTTTGAAGCCTGAAACGCATAAAAACACGTAATTAGTATTAACTCTTAATTATTACTCACATAATTGGTCTAAAAGTATGATTGTTAAGGGGCTAAAACTACAGTTTTGGGCTCTTATCAGTCGGCAACTACGTTTTCAACCCCTCAACTAATATGAACTCTTGCAAGAGAATAATCCATCGGATTAATCTCTGCTTAACATCCTTCTTTGCGAGAAGGTACCTAAGGGCGGCATGGTCCGTGTAAACTAGAGTCTTTGAACCAAGCAAATAAGGACGAAACTTATCTAAAGCATAAACGGCAGCTAAGAATTCTTTTTTAGTAGTTGTATAATTCCTTTGAGCATCGTTTAAAGTTTTACTAGCATAATAAATAATAGTGGATTTGTTATCTAGTTTCTGACCCAAGACAGCACAAACAGCATAATCACTAGCATCACACATGAGCTCGAAAGGTTTAGACCAATCGAGAGGCTGTATATTGGGTGCAAAGGTTAAGGCGCTTTTTAAAGTTTCAAAAGCCTGTTTACAATTAAAACTAAAATCAAAGATGTCATCCTTTAAAAGTAGATTAGTTAAAGGCCTAGCTATTTTTGAAAAATCTTTGATAAAGCGCCTATAAAAAACCTGCATGGCCTAGAAAGGCTCTAATATCACGGACAGTCCGTGGTATAGGTAGAGTCACTATCTTATCTAGTTTGGCCTTATCTACTTCGATGCCATCACTAGATACAATGTGACCTAGCACAATTCCATTTTTCACCATGGAATGACATTTTTCCCAATTCAAAAATAGAATTTTCTCTTCACACAGTGTTAAAACCTTAGACAGGTTAGACAGGCAGTCAGTGAAAGAGACTCCATAGATCAAAAAATCATCCATGAATACTTCCATGAAACGCTCTACCATGTCACTAAATATATGAAGCATACACCGCTGGAAGGTACCAGGAGCATTACAAAGGCCAAAAGGCATTCGTTTATAGGCGTATGTTCCAAAAGGACATGTGAAGGTAGTCTTTTCTTGGTCATCAATATCAATAATAATTTGAAAATAGCCAGAGTAGCCATCCAAAAAACAGTAAAAAGCGTGACCAGCTAAACGTTCTAGCATCTGATCTATAAATGGTAAAGGAAAATGATCCTTTCGTGTCATGGAATTTAAACGTCTGTAATCGATACAGATTCGCCATTTCATAGGACCATGTGTTGCAATATATTCACCCTTGGCATTATGTACCATGGTAATCCCTGATTTCTTAGGAACTACATGAATGGGACTTACCCATTCGCTATCAGAGATTGGGTATATGATACCTGCATCGAGTAACCGTTAGAATTCTTCCCTAACCACCTCTTTCATGGCAGGGTTCAAGCGACACTGAGGTTTGTGAGAATTCTTTGCGTTGTCCTCCAAATGGATACGATGAGTGTATACATTAGGGTTAATTCCCTTAATGTCGGCAAGGGACCAACCAATCGCAGATGATGTTCCTTAATCTCCCTGATCAAACGTATCTCTTCCTCCTTAGATAACAGAGAAGATATAATTATCGGATGACTACCATCCGGATCAAGTTGAATATATTTTAACTCAAGAGGAAGAGGTTTAAGCACCGGGGTAGAAAGAATGTCGATAAATGCTTCTGCGGGGTCCTCATCTTGAGTAATGAATACTTGCTTAGGCAGCAGGTCTTCAAACTCAGTAGATGGAGCAACAGAAGGGTCTATGATAGGTGTAGACTTAAAGATGGTGTTGACTTCCTCTAAATAGGAGTCATCGACAAAATCTGAACTTCCAAAAGAAAGGAATTTATGCATATGGTTTTCTGGAAATGTGTTATTAAAATAATCTTCAGCTAAGCTCTTGATCATGCTAACCTCCCATCCATAGATGAATCTGGTAACTATTTCATCATTTTAAAAACATTTACCTCAACAGAAAGATGGCCAAACAACAAGGACATCAAACCATCTCGACAATTTATAAGCACGTTGGCAGTCGCAAAGAAGGGATGCCCTAAGATGATCGGAACAGAGTCGTTAATGACTTCTGAATCTAGGATAACAAAATTAGCAGGATAGTAGAAATTATAAACCTTAACAAACACGTTTTCAACCACACCCTTAGGATACTTAATAGACCGATCCGTTAATTGCAACGTCATTTGAGTAGGTTGCATCTCTTGTAGACCTATTTGTTTATATAAATAATACGGGAGTAAGTTAACGGTTTCCCTCGGGTCTAATAAAGTGGTCTTCGTGTGGGAATCTCCTAAGGTGAATTGTACAGTAGGACGACCAGGGTCCTTGTACTTAATGATTCCATTATGTTCTGATAAAGTTGAAAACTGTTCAGTTAGAAAGGCGTCTTTAGGAATATTAGTCTTACGCCTAGTAGTGCACAACTCTTTAAGAAACATAGCGTGGTGAGGTAATTTTTTAATTGTTTCAAGAAAGGGTAGGTTTATCGTTAGATTTTTTAAAACCTCCCTAATCTCATCATAGTTTGTATCCTCTTTTAACATAGCTAATCTCTGGGGAAATGGGGGTTTCTCTCTATATTTAGCGTATGGATCAACTGGATGTCAAACCATGGCTTTCTGTTTCTTAGGTTGTGGTTTAACTGGTACCTCTATAGGGGTAAGCTCTTCAGTTTCTATTACGGTATCTAGTTCAATCTCCGGTGTAAGGATTACTTGTGGGGTAACTATTGGCATAGTTACATTGTTATCAACCACTCTCCCAAAACGGAGAATGGTGATGGCATTTAGCTCACCTACGTTTGCATTTTCCGTACTAGTATTACCGTTTTACTCAAAGTCTGTGTTTGTTGTTTTAGGATTAGGTATTGCTTGACCTAGAAACACACCTTTTGGTTGTACTTTCTCTTGTGCTAACTTATGTAAGGAAAGTTGGATGGCTTGTAAAATCTGTTGTTGAGATTGTATAAAGGCATCGAAATTATCCGGTTGTGGAGGAGTAGCTGTTACGGGTTGTGTGACAAGAACTATGTGACATTGATTATTAATGGGTGGGTTGTGATAGTTATTATTATTAACTGGAACGATACCTCTATTAGCTTTATAATTATTATTTTTACAATTATTATAATTACCCTGACCTTGTCCTTTTTGTGGTGGAGCTTGGTTATAACTGTTTGCTTGCCTAACATTTTGATTATTAAACAGTGGAAGTGTTATTTGTTGATTATTTCTCCAACTGAAGTTAGGATGTTATCTCCAAGGGGTGTTAGGAATAGGATAACTATTAATTGAGCAAATGTTATCTTGTTAGGATTGTTGTTGTTCATAGGCGAGTGGACAATAGAAGTCGGGATGCTCAGGACTCAAACAGAAATTACATGGATTGGAGTTGACATTAATGATGGGGATAGGCTTTTGTTGAACAGAAATAGCCTCTACCTTTTTAGTGAGAGATTCGATTAAATTTTTAAGTTCATGATCGGGTTTCATCTCAAACATACCGGCGGCCTTAACTGTTGTAGAAGAACTAGCGGAACGGGAGATATCATCACTACCCCCCAGTTATTATTACGCTTAGTTTGATCTTCTAAAAATTTATAAGCCTCTGAGGCTCCCTTACTGAGGAAACTACCCCCATTCATTATGTCAAGCAACTCTTTGTGGTGGTTTAACAGTCCATTGAAAAAGGCACGAACTAACTTGTCTTTCGCAAGGTTATGGTATGAACACTCTATAAGAAAATCGGTGAAACGATTCCAAGCCTCTAAAAATGATTCATGCGGATTCTATCGAAAGAAATGAATCTTGGAAAACATTTCATTAGTCTTTAGTGGTGGGTAAAAATGTTCCATAAATAGTTGAACAAGTTTGGCCCACGAGTCCACAGAATTAGGCGCTTGGGCAGTTAACCAAGACGCCACCTTATCGACTAGGGTGAAAGGAAATACCCTAAGTTTAATTTGTTCAGCCCCAACCGTAAGATGGTGGAATGTAGTAAGGACTTGGTCAATCATACGCATGTGCTGATAAGGTTTTTCATGGTCTAACCCATGAAAAATGGGTAACAAATTAAATATATTTGGGGGGATTTGGAAATCCCCCACTGGGTCTGATAGAACTATGCAAGATTTGGGGCTATCGTTCAAGGTTTTGTAAAAGTCAGAGAGAGGTGATTCTCTTTCTTCAGCTATTATTTCTGATGTGGTGTGTGGAATACTAGCTAGAGGTGTAGTGATTGGCAAACTAGATAGACGTGTGTGTTGACATTGCCGGTTGATTACGTTAGGCATTTTTCTTCTGCCTGACCTTAATCTCATGCAAGGCTAAGACCAATCTTAACTAAACAGGACAACACTCAAAATAATCCTAATATGCTAGTATGAACCTCTAATAGGAGATGCAAGGTGTGGAAGAAAGAAGTACCTGAAAGCCTCCTTGCTTCGCTTATGAATAGCGTCTTGTTTACGCGAGCTCAGTGTATATAACAAGTTAGAAACACTGAATAATTTGAAGAAATGGAAGTTTGAACTAACATGAAATCGGTTCAGAGTAGGGCACGGGTCGCGCTTTGGTTTAGCCTTGGGAGGGCGCGGGTCGCTCTCCGGTAAAGATCGAAGTCCAGTGATTTGGGCGTGGGTGGCGCCCCAAGTTTGCCTACCAATGGCGCGGTCGCGCTCCGTACTTCACTGATTTCCAGTGATTTGGGCGCTGGTGGCGCTCCAAGTTTGCCTACCAAGGGCGCGGTTGCACTCCGTGTAATCCTGCGAGGAAAATTTCAGTTCTGAAATGGACAACCACAGTTAGAATCAAACAAGGGTGGGTGCGTTTAATGGGACTTTGGAAAGACTAATTATACTAACGAAAACAATTCTAAAGGGGAACTAAGACGGCAACGGTGCCATTTGATAACTGTAAAATGACTAGTTTTACCTACGAATAAGCGATTTAACTCAAACACAAGTAAAACTAAGACTATTTTGTGTGCTAATTATCAAAGTTTTTCTACTCTCGAATCTATCAAAATAGAGTTGGAGTAAAAAATTTGTTCCACTCCTAGTTCTTTAGAATTTGTGTTTCCTAAGATTATCAATCTATCCAAAGTTAATAAGAGTTTTACGAATTTTATACTACAATGGGAATTATACTAACAAGATATGATTTTATACGACTACGGAATACTAAATTGATACTAGATAAAGGATTAGGGGGGATTTATTCCATCTTAACTCGACTTAATTTACTAACAAAGAATCGTCGTAATCCGAATTGAACTGCTTTCGTATAACAATTGGTTCTTCCTAATCCCTAGTTGTTCATGGTAATCTCTACCAACTAACATCTAGCATGTGAAACAATCAAACCCATTCTCATGGTGAACTAATTGTTTTCTAGAATGGAATGGAAATTACGACTCTTCTACGCTAATTGAAATCAAGTTTTCATCAAGGCTTCTTCAACCACCTCTAATGGAGGTTTAACTTAGAGTCATTAAACTATCATTTCTCATCAAATTTAAGCAAGACATGGTATAAAGATTATAACTTTGCTTATTTGAACTAAATGGAAATCTACTCATGCAAGATTTAATTGAAACTAATAATGATAAATAACTAAATCTATGAATTGAAACTAAATAATTAATGGAAAATAAAACTAGATTATGAAGAACTAACTTTATTAATCTAATGAATAAATAACAATGATTCAATAACTGAATTTAAAACAAGATGAAAAACTAATTAATTAATGGAGTCTAAATCTAGATAAAAAAATTATTCTCTAATGGCTACTTTCTACCCTAAGCTAATAATCCTTAAGAGCTAAGTCTTATGTCTTGAAATGGAGGAGACCAGATCCACATTTTCGTGCATGGGTTGAGGAGCCATGTTTCGGGCCAAAAAATCGAGCCCAAAACCCAATTTCTTCAGTCCACATAGGCCATTTCAGCTAGATTTTACTTCCATAGACTTTTCATCTACTTTTGCTCTTCTGATTGGGCCAATGCTTAGACTATTGGAAAGTTGATTCCAAGCCGGTCGTTTTGACATAAGGTAGGCCCAATTCCGAGGTCTGAGCCCAATGATATGGTCTTTAGAAGTTCTGCTGACTTTTGTGTGATGTTTCTGCCCGCGTTGACTTTGACTTTTCAGCCTTGACCGGGCTTTACAAAGGCTTTTTCTCCTTGAATTTTAGCCTTTAATCACCAAACTTCTTAGTAACCAACCCTTGCTCCTTTATCTAGCCAAAGTGACACATTTCTGTACATAATTAACTTTAATGTCTAAAATACATAAAAGCACGGCAGCATTAACTCTTATTTATTACTTGCATAATTGGTCTAAAAGTATTATTGTTAAGGGGTTAAAACTATAGTTTTGGGCTCTTATCAGGTACTCACAAACTTCATCTATACTACAACGACTAAGAAATAGAACTATTGTTCCCTTTTTTATGTCTCAATTATCTATACATCTCACTAGCAATGAATACAGAATAATCAAGTCGAAACCTAAGCTAATATATACCTATTAATCAATCATCTACGAATAAACATATATACAATGAGTAATACTATGAAATCCACTAACATGACCGTTTCTAAAACTTTGGAATAGCGTCCTTAAGTAGGTCCTCACATAAATGTCAAGATAAAAACACTCTGATTTTTCCGCTCAAGTTTTGCTACTCCAGTGTGCAGTGGGCACACTTTACCTTACAATCTCAATGACACACAAGGAAGCCGAAGTCGATCAAACATAGCTGCTATTTATTATCACACTAACATATTCCAAATTGAGCTAGAGGTCTTATTTAGGTTTTGCAGGGATTAGGAAATGGTTTAAGAAGAAAGAAAATGGATATTCAAAAAGGACAAGTCTGAGATAATAAAGTTTTCATATTATGTAACTAGAGAAAACCTTGTTCTTTACTTTTGCTTCTACACTTTGTTTCCATCCTTAGCCATATTTTTCTTTTTCTTTGGCTTTTGACTCATTTGATTCTGTTTTTGGAGTTCTAACTCTTTATTTTCTTTTATTTTTTTTTATTTGTATAGAAACTTTCTTTTCTTATTTGGAGCAACTAACAAATTCTTGATTTCAAAGGTCTTTCTTTTTTCTATTATTCATCTCTATTCTCATACTCATTCAAAGAATGGGTAGGCTGATTTTTATTTTTATTTTGTTTTATAAAAGGTTAATGGAATTGCGGTTTATGAAAGGCTAAAGAAAGGCTCCGAGGGGCGACTAGCGGAAAATAATTCATAGGTTTGAATTTTTGGCTATATCGATTCAAAAAGGGCCTAAATTCTCGCTTAGGGTATGGTATAGTGATCAAGCAAGTGGACGTGTGATTTCTCTATATGGATTTTACTTCTCTCTTGTGTCATTTCTCAAATGTTTCACTCATATAAGACTTTAGGCTATATTCTCACAGGATTTGTAGAATAAGTATTCTAGCCTAGATTTCATAAACTTACTGCTAAACAATCATAGATACTCATGTAATATATTTATAGAAAGATGCAAAGATTATTATCTACATATTAACCTAAGTTTCTAAAAATTATTCTAATGCAAAAACTATGTGAGACTTCTAGATTATTAAGAGCATAGGGAAAGAAAACAATACCAATATTCCTAAGTGTATAGCATAAACTTTTTATTTATATTTTTGAATTTTTGAAATTTTTGCTAGAAAACAAGTGCATATTTTACATATCTATATCCTAACAGATGCCTTAAATTATGTGTGTTTCTATGCCACCCCCAAACAAAAGCATGCTTTGTAATCAAAGTATTGAAATAAAAAGGGTAGAAAAATACCATGGAAACGCGTGAAGTTTGGAAAATTTGCAAAACAAGGTTAAAACATACTATTATAGATAAAGAAAAATAGACGCAACTCTATATGAGTTCCACCCGTTATGGGGTTAACAAGAATCAAATTACTTGGGACATAAGTAGACACTAACTGAAACTAAAAACTTACCTTAACTCCAGCATTTTAAATGTCATCCTCCTCCTCTACAAAGAAGTGAGGTTCTTTTGCATCCTGCCATGCCATTATAATTTGCCAGGCTTCATGCCATTTATCATCTACTATAGCTAACCTATCAAGCACTACTTGGTCGGATGGGGTGTAAGGTGTAACCTGATAAGGTTGTATCCTCCACCCTTGCTAAGTCAGTGCACGGAAAGATCGAATAATATAATTGGTGGGTCTCACAATGTCGACCCCAACCCAATCCGTGAAGCGGGCACAAAAAACAGGGATAATATAATACGGCAAACTAAAACAGGCATAAGAAGGTACTTATGCCTCATGCTATGGGCTCGTGCTAAACTAGACATTAGGGTCTGGGGAATATCATAGAGTATACGTCCCCCAGCTAAAGCAAGGAAAATATCACAAGTTTTGTCATTCACAAAAGAACAACGCCATTCCCCTCTAATGTTTAGCATGATCCAAAACATAACAGTGCCCATGTTCATGGACAGGCTTCCAAGGGTGACGTTATATTCCCCTTGGTCCTCTATCCTAAAGATTCATGCCCCATAATGCTCATGCAAATTCTCATAGTTATAAAGGTACATATTATTGACCAAATAGGCATTTGAGTCTTGTATTTCAGCGGGCATAGCAAGTCCAAGAACAAAGGCTATCAAGAACCTAGTAATTTCCATTTGTTCATCCTTAATGGTGATAGAGAACACTTGTTCTCCATCCGGTCTATCAAAGAACTTACAATTATCATAAAAATAAGATGTAAGTGCAGGAGAATAAAGTTCATCAGGTCTTCCCATTAGCGGTTCCCAACCTATGTGTATGATCACCTTGTGGAACCAAGCACCATAGGTCTCGCTTCCTAACAAGTCTTCGAAAGACTGCTCAGGTATGACTGTAGGAGATGTCATCATAAAACTACTCTCTAGAAAAGCTGCAAACGATCCTAGAACAACCCACAAAAAATCGGAATTTTTTGTGCCTACAGAGGTCAGAGCGCGGGTGGCGCTCAAACTATGCCTTGTATGGGCGTAGGTCACGCTCAAGTGCAAATGGAGTAACAGGCGTGTCAGCGCTAAGCGTGCTCACAATTTGTCTTGGGAGGGCGCGGGTCGCGCTCCGTGTGTTGTAAGCAGGGTGAAGTGAAAAATAAAAGGAAAAATTAGAGGTTTAAGGTGAGAGATGAAAGTGAGATGTGTGGGTTTTGTTTGGAGAATGAAAGAAGTTTATATAGGGTTTTAGTTTCTAAAACGAATTAACAAGTTGTCAAAAAATTTAAGGCAATTGCCAAAAATAAAATATTTCTAAAACCTAAAACAGAAACAACCCATATTCCTTATTCGAAAACAAACCTAATATCTTTTAGGTTGAATTTAGAATAACAACTTCCTAACTCATTGAAATTTCATCCTACCACAATATCTAATCATAGCCATGCCAATATCGGTAACATTCACAACACTCATCGCAAAATTACTTCTAAATTTGTGGATTATATAAAAACAATGCTAAAAGAAATAATACCACCCCCAAACAATTCGGGAAGGTGGGATTAATGTTAAAATTATTGCATATGTAGAAAAGAACCACATTAAATTAAAATCAAAATTCAAAATAAAATTAACTATCAAATTCAAATTTAACTACTGAATTTAATAACTTAACATCCGAACTAATAAAAAAAACAATAAAAACAACATCAAAGCAACAAATTCCTAAACCACTAGCCACGAGATGAAGATGGGCCCTGAGACGAAGAAAGGCCAGAGTCAGTCGTCCTTCTTTAACGACGCTCATGCCTTATAGACGCCTCCTCAGAAGAAGAACCCCCCTGGGGTGGCAAGCGTTCTAACATTTCTATTCGAAACTTGCACTGTACCTCCATAAAATGCTTTCATCTTTTCCCAACGCTCATCCTCACGCTCGGCAAGATTCTCATAATTCTGATGTATGCATGGTAGTCTGCCGAGTCCGGAGATCTTCACAAATAGTATTAAGAGAACACATGCCACGATGAAGCACTGACATGTGTTCTATATCAGAAGTACACTTCTCTAAGGCATCGGTATCAAAACATCCCATGTCCTCCTCCTCATCATCCGAACTAACAACCCTATCAGTCAGCAACCTCAAAGTCTTCTAGATACATTGCGTGTAAGTACTTGCATTTGAATGCGAGTTCAGCATAATCCGATCATATTTTGGAGTAGCTCTCAAATTTATCATGATCTTTGTTATCAAAACAGGGAAAGGTGCAATACTCTTCCCAACTCCTCTAATCATATTTATCAAAAACTTAAGGATACAGAATTCATACTTCCTCTCTTGGAGTATCCATAGAACGTGAAGACAATTGAGACTGATGTCACTGACTTTCTCTTTTCCAATGACATTCCTACCAATCCACTGTGCTACAGCTAGCTGGTTGGTTCGCAAGGACAACTGGTGAACACAATGCGAACTCACATTATAGTTTTCCTCCAAAACCATCTCTCTCATCAAAGGCTCGATCCCACCAATTTGGGATTCATGCAATGTGGCTACTAGATTGCGTCCTTCCTCCATGCCGAAAATACGAGCCAACAAATTTCTATCAACTTCTCTCCTTGTTTTTTTCACCTTTACAAAAAATTTATTCCCATCCAACTCCCTCGTCTTATAAAATTTTTTGGACCAAATCGTTGTGATAAAAGTCATCTGTCGAATACCACAACTTCGTCCAATCCCTACGAATCATCTCGTCATTGTAAAACGGCGCAAAATGGTCGACAGTAAAAGCTTGTTCCGACAAAATCTTCGTCTCTGAGCCATTGAAGTTTAGAGTTGATTTGTGGGTGATAAAACATAAAATTGAATAGTCTACCTACGAAATGAACGATGAACTCAAAACGTAAGTAAACTAAACTAATCTTATGATGCTCATATTTATCAAAGTTTTCTCTACTCTCAATCCTATGAGATATAGTGGAGTAGAAAGTTCGTTCCACTCCTAGTGCTCTAGCATGGAATGTTTTCTAATCTAATTAGTCGGTCTTAAGTCAATGAGAGCTTTACGAAGGTGATTACTACGATACTTACTGAATTTGATTACTTGATTTTAACTACGAATGCTATGGAAATATGATTGTGCTTGAATCGAGATAAAGGATTAGAGGGGAATTGAATCCACCTCGAATCCAACTTAATAGCCTAACATAGATTCTTGTATCTCGATTCTTACGTTCTTACGGCAAGAAATTCGAGTTCTAATCCCTAGTGTTCATGGCATTTCTACCGAGTACTAACTAGCATGTGAGGTCGTCCCACCCATTCTCATGGCTTAATCACGACCTTCTAGATTGGAATAGATTCTACAATGTTTCTACACTATACCACTAAGTTTTCATCAAGGCTTCATCAACCCCTCTAATGGAGGTTTTAGCCTTGGGTCATCAAACCATCATTTCCCATTTCCTTATAACTACACATCATATTAAAATTCTAACTTCACTAAATTAACTAACAATGGTTCAATCTATTTAAACTACGAAATGATAATTAACAAGAATTAAAATCAGATCTATAAATTGAAATAACACAATTTGAAATTGAGAAAACAACTATTTTATTTATCTAATCAATCAAGAACAATGATTCAAAGACTTAATCTAAAACAAGAATTGAAAATGGAACTAAAGCTTAATTTAATTAATGAAAACAGATCTAGAATTATCTATATTAATTTAGGTCTAACTAGCTACCATTAACAAAGAGCTAAACTTTTGTTTTTATACTTTCAGATCCAAAAATCGTGCATGGGCTTGGAGCCATGTTTTGGTCCAGAGAATCAGGCCCAAAACCCAATTCTTTCAGTCCAAAAAGGCCTCTTCAGATGCAGTTGGCTTCCATAGACTTTTCGTCCACTTCTGCTCCTCTGATTGGGTCAAGGCTTAAACCATTGGAAAGCTCTTTCCGAGTCGGTCGTTTTGACATAAGGTAGGTCCAATTCCGAGGTCTGAGTCCAAAGATACGGCTTTCAGAAGTTCTACTGACTTGTGTGCTGTTTCAGCCTGTGTCGACTTTTCAACTTTTGACCGGGCTTTAGGAAGGCTTTATCTTCTTGAATCTTGGCCTTTAATCACGGAACTCCTTAGTAACCGACCTTTTCTCCTTTATCTCACTAAAGTGGCACATTTATGCACATAATGGACTTTGAAGCCTGAAATGCATAAAAACACGTAATCAGTGTTAACTCTTAATTATTACTCACATAATTGGTCCAAAAGTATAACTGTTAAAGGGTTAAAACTATAGTTTTGGGCTCTTATCAAACCACCCCCAAACAGCATTTTCCCTCAAGCAAAGATGAGAAATTAAAATAAGTGACCAAAAATGGAGTTCTATTTACTCGTTTTTTGAGTGCGATTGCATTGAATTCTATGCAATAAGGCCTTAAACCACTAGGAATTCCCTAGTGGACGAGTTATAGCCTCGTGAGAGTTTTCCAGTGAAGGTACTCACAAACTTCAACTATACTACAACGACTAAGAAATAAAACTATTGTTTCCTCCTTCATGTCCCAACTATCTATACATCTCACTAGCAAATGAATAAGAATAACCAAGTCAAAAACCTAACCTAATATATGCATAATAATCAATCATCTATGATACAATATATATACTATGAGTAATACTATGAAATGCCTAGCAGGTTCGTTTCTGAAAACTCGGAATAGCGTCCTTTAGTAGGTCCTCACATAAATGTCAAGACAAAAACCACTATGATTTTTCCACTCAAGTTTCGCTACTCCAGTGTGCAGTGGGCACACTTTACCTTATAATCTCAATGACAACAAAGAAGCCGGAGTCAATCAAACACATCTGCCACTTACTATCAAACTAACCTATTCCTAATTGAGCTAGAGGTCTTTATTAGGTGTTGCGGGGATTAGGAGATGGTTTAAGAAGGAAGGAAATGGATATTCAAAAGGACAAGTCTGAGATAATAGAGTCTTCATATTATGTAACTTAGAGAAAACCTTGTTATTTTCTTTTGCTTTTATACTTTGTTTCCATCCTTAGCCATATTTTTCTTTTTCTTTTCTTTGGCTTTTGGCTCCCTTTTATTCTATTTTTGGAGTTTTTATTTATTTTATATATATTTTTTTTCTTTTCCTTGGATGGAAACTTCTTTTTCTTTTCAAGCAACTAACTAATTTTTGTTTACACGAGGTTTTCTCTTCTTCTTTCTTCACTCATTCTATTCTCAGACTTATTCTAAATTGGGTAGGTTGATTTAATTTTTTTTTTATTTTTTTTTTGTAACAGGGTAAAGGAATTATGGTTTATGGACGGCTAAAGAAAGACTCAGAGGGGCGACTAGCGGAAAATAATTCATAGGTTTGAATTTCTGGCTATATCGATCCAAAGAGGGCCTAAATTCTCGCTTAGGATATGGCATAGTGATCAAACAAGTGGACGTGTGATATCTCTATCCGGATTTTACTTCTCCCTTGTGTCATTTCTCAAATATTTCGCTCATATAAGGCTTTTAGGCTATATTCTCACAGGATTTGTAGAATAAGTACTCTAGCCTAGATTTCAGAAACTTACTGCTAACAATCATAGATACTCATGTAATATATTTATAGATAGATGCAAAGATTATTACCTACATATTAACATAAGTTTCTAACAATTATTCGATGCAAAAGCTACATTGAGACTTCTAGATTTTAAGAGCATAGAGAAAGAAAACAATACCAATATTCCTAAGTGTATAACATAACTTATTTATTTATATTTTTGAATTTTAAAAATTTTAACTAGAAAACAAATGCATATTATACATATCTATATCCTAAGGATGCCATAATTACACGTGTTTTATGCCCCCCAAACAAGAATCATGCTTTGTCCTCAAAGTATTGTAAATAAAGAGGGTAGGAAAAATACCATTGAAACGCGTGTGAAATTCGGGAACATCGCAAAACAAAGTTAGAGCGCATTACTACTATAGGAAATAAACCGACGAACTCTATAAGAGTTCCACCCATTATGGGGTTAACAAAATGAAATTTCTTTGGGACATAAGCGGACACTAAAAACTAAAAACTTACCTTATCTCCCCGCTTAAGCATCCTCCTCCTCATTAAAGATATGAGGTTCCTTCGCATCCTGCCAGTCCATTATAACTTGCCAAGCTTGCCACCATTTATCATCTACTAATGCTAACCTGTTAAGTGTTATTATGTCTGATGGGATGTACGAGGTGACCAAATGAGGCTGCACCTACCATCCCAGCTAAGTCATTATTCGCAATGAGCGAACCACCCTATTGGTGGGTCTCATGACTTCAACCCTTTTCCAATCTGTGAATTGTGCACAAAATACAGGTAAACAACTACGCATGATGCGGCTTACCAACACAGGCATAAGAAGATACTTACACCTCATGGTTTGGGCTCTCTTAAGACTAGTGACCAAAACTCGGGGAATGTCATAGTGGCGACGTCCCTCAGCTAAAGCGAGGAAAATGTCACCCAGAAGATCGCTTGTTTTGCGAATGAACCGCCATTCCCCAAAATATTCATCGGGATAAATAACATGGTGGTGCCTACGTTTATGATTACGGGCTACCAAGGGCAATGCTATATCGCCCCTGGTCCATTACTCGAAATACCCCTCCCCATAATAATCATGGAAATATGTATAATCATAAAGATATGCATTATCGGTCATATATGCCCATGTGTGAGCAGGATCGGTATTGGTTTTCCTAAAACTAAAGGCAACCAAATTTTTATTGAATTCATGTGTCGTGTCATCGACTACTGACGGAGAATTCTTGATCTCCATCCTAATTACAATAGAATTTAACGTGGTCATAGAAATAAACAGTAAGTTGTGGTGAATATGACTCGTCATCACTTACCGATGAGATGGCGCCATCCTAATCAGAGGATCCCGTGGTTGGAACCGGTGTCCAGGGTCCGTGCCCAACACATCTTTGAAAGACTGTTCAGGTATGACTATAGGAGATGTCATCACAATAACTCTTTGAACAGTTTCACAAAAATCCTAGAATGACCGTCTGAAAATTGGAAATTTCCGCGTTTCGAAACGAAACCGTAGTAGGCTGCGGTAGTGGCGGTCGCTCTTGTGTTAATGCGATTACAGTGTTATGGCGCGGGTCGCGCTTGGTATGAGGGCGGGTCGCGCTCTAGGTCCAGTAGATGAGGGCGGGTCGCGCTCAGTATGAGGGCGGTCGCGCTCTGACAAAATTCTTCAAAAAAAAGTAAAGGGCGCAGGCGCGCTCGTAAGCGCTGAACCCGGAGTTTAGATGAAAAAGAATGTAAAACTTGGAGTGGATGCTGCGGGATGATGGTGGAATATATTGTGGTTTGTTAGTGTAGAAAGAAGGGAGTTTAAATAGGTTATGAGCTTCCAAAACGAATCGGGAAGTTCCCTATTTGTTTGAAGGCAATTTCCGGAAATAGGAAAATTCCCAAAACCGAAAACGGAAACAAGCCATTTTCATGATTTCCTAAAAATCCTGGTATCTTTCATACTGGATTTAGAATAGTAACTTCTAAACTCTCCTAGATTTCATGCTACCATCACACAAGTCATAGATATGCCGATATCGGCCAAATTATCAACCTTTCCTCCAAGACAACGTAACATATATATGATCATATAACGACTTATGCTCGGTCTAAATATTTCCACCCCCAACCAAGTCGGGGAAGGTGGGATAAATGATAAAACAAAGCAAGACTCGAAAATAACCCATTATATTAAAAATAAAATAAAATATAAATCCAAGCAACATTAAATAAACACATTACTATTTAAATTTAACTACTGAATTAAAATCCTTCTAATAAAACGAAATTATGAAATAACAACTAACTCCAATGGGGTGAGCACCTAGTTTTGTGATGATGATGGACCACGAGATGGAGATTGGCTCGGGATGGAGAATGGCTTGAACCATCTGTCATTCGGGCGACGACGCTTTTATGCCTGTCGGACTCGGCTGAAACAGAGTCCTCCACGGGTGGCATCGCGTCGTAGCATCTCTATTCGAACAAGCGTTGGGCTTCCATCTCGCATCGAAAAGTCGCGATCTTTGGGTTTGTTGTTGCTAGTGGATAGTCTCCATGTTATACAAGATATCGTCCGTAACCCCCTTGAATATTTCAAATCTCTTACGAAGGTTCCTTGCTTCTTTTTGAACTACTATTTGTCTATTGGATATCTCCACAAATACCATAAACGCGCAACCCAAAGGCAGTTTGCAACACTTGCATGTTCTACATTAGAATTACACTTCTCTAATGCATCTTCATCCATCCATGTCATATCTTCCCTTTCATCCTCCGACTCATCCATTTTTCTTCGGATAACGGCCAAGTCTCTTGGATGCAATCCAGATAGATACTTGCATTAGAATGCAATTTGATCTTAATAGGAGCAGATCTTGCGGCAGCTCTAAAGGAGAGCATGATCTTAGTGATCAATACGGGAAGAGGCGCTAAACTCTTCCCCACTCCTCGAATCACATTAAACATTAAATCAAGGATGCAGAAATTATACTTCTTTGTTTGCAAAATCCGAGAACGTCGCGCACATTGCAGGCCCGATATCACTAACTTTGTCTTTCAGGGGCGTTCCTACCAATCCATCGAGCTACAGCCGGTTGATTGGTTGGTCGTGGTGGTGCGGGCGGACGCAATGGGATGTCGGATTGTATTCAACCTCCACGACAGTATCCTTTATCAAAGCAGGAACTCCAGTATACTGGGGTTCCTGAATTGTCGTTACTAGGTTGCTTTCAAGCATAATTCCTAACAGTTCAGCTAACAACTGTCTCGTTACTTCTCTCCGCGTCATAAAATGGCGCGAAACTGTCGGAAGCAAACGCGTTTTCCGGCAAAATTCTACGTCGTAGCGCCATTGAAATTTCTTAGACTACTATGGTTTGTAAACTGTGGGGGAGGCGAGTTTGAAGAAAACTACTAAAACGGCGTTGGTGGTGGTGGTGGAAACTATAATTGGTGGGTGTTTTTCGAAGTTGGGTTGGTGGTGATGATTGTTTAGAGAAGATTTAAGGTGGATTTGATTTCCTTGTTGTAGGTGTAGTTAGGTTTTCTTCCCTCTCTCTATATATATATATTTTTTTATTTTGGTTTTCCAAGTTTGATTTAAAATAGGTAACCGGCTGTATTGAAAGGGAAAGAAAGGAACCGTGCGTTTTTTCTGGGAAGGAAGGAGACGCGCAACATGCGTGTGGTTTGGGCCCAAGCCCAGTTTGAATTGCGAAATTTTCCGATTTTTCGCGCAATTTCAAACTCAATTTGCCGCTTCATTACTGGCCCGATTTTGGCGAATGAGTTATGGAAATGATCAGTAGAGAATTTCCAATCCAATGATCCATAAAACACTCAATTCCAACCATGGGTGACGTATAAGAGGGTGAAAGAACGCCTCAAAGTGCGTGTGTGACGTAAGTTATGCGAACGAAGGAAATCTAAGTTTAGATTACGTCAACCCAATTGAACTAATGGGCCTAAACAAAACCAATGGAAAGTTTGAGCAATCCCTATGGAAAGATCGACTGCCCACCCCCAAACAAATTTTTAAACACAAAATTTGTTTACAACGTGGGTCGTTTAAAGTCAGATTCCCAAGACTTGTTGGATTGCTATTTCTATGATTTAAGAATTTTAATTTTATTTTTATTTGTTTATTATAAGAAACACGAAAAACAATAAATACATAATTCACTCCATAGAGGAACATGACTCAAAAACCGAGAAAACATGCAAAAGTGGAAAGCGTGAATTATGTGAGCTGTGGACTTAGGATCCGGTACTTACAGCCACACACTCCATAAGGAGGGCCGGTTACCTGAATGGTGCACTTATCGGTATATGGAAATGAAAGTAAGTACACCAAATGTCAAGGGTCATCCTCATAGGCGAGGGTCCCGTAAAAGGACTTCCTACATCGGGGGGACGAAGTTCATGAAAATGTTTTAACCGTTGACCATTAACTTGAAAGGTACTATTGTCATTTGGATTTACCAAGGTGATTGCCCCGTAAGGGGTGACTTCAGTAACTAGAAAAGGGCCAGACCAACGGGTTTTTAGTTTTCCTGGGAAAATATGTAGACGGGAGTTGTAAAGCAAAACCTTTTGACCGACCACAAACTCTTTGGCGCCAAGATATGCTTATCATGAACACGTTTCATGTTAGCTTTATAATCTTTCAGCGAGATCGCATCGAATCGCTACGGATTTCTTCAAGCTCATTCAATTGCAACTTGTGTTTGACACCTGCCTCATCAATATTGAAGTTAAGGCTTTTTATAGCCCACAGAGCACGGTGCTCTAATTCAACGGGCAAATGACATGGTTTCCCAAATACAAGTCTAAAGGGAGACATACCTATAGGAGTTTTGAAAGCAGTTCTATACGCCCATAAGGCATCCGTTAGACGCTTTGACCAGTCTTTCCTATCAGGGTTTACAGTTGTTTCTAAAATCTTTTTGATTTCCCTATTAGAAACTTCTACTTGTCCGCTAGTTTGTGGATGATAAGGAGTTGCTACTTTGTGTGTAACTCCATACTTTTTCACTAGGGATGCAACAACTCTGTTGCAAAAATGTGTTCCACCATCACTAATGATGGCTTTTGAATGCCAAACCGACAGAAAATATATTCTTTAATAAAAAATACAACGGTCTTATGGTCATTGCTTTCTACGGCAAGCTAGGGCCTCTATCCATTTTGACACCTAGTCCACGGCGAACTAGAATATAAATGAAACCGTGGGAACTGGGAAAGGACCCATGAAATCAATGCCCCGGACGCCGAAAATTTCTACTATCAAGATTAGATTTAATGGCATCATATTACGTTTAAGTGATTCGCCCAAGTTGTTGCAAAACGAATACACGCCTTGCAATGCACTTGGGCATCCTTAAAAAGGGTAGGCCAATAAAATCCACATTGAAGAACTTTAGCGGCTGTTTTCATCCCACTAAAATGGCCACCACACTCTTTGTCATGGCAAAACGATAGAACTTCATTGTATTCCCCGGGAAATACAACGACGAATAATCTGATCCGCGACAATACTTAAAAAGGTAGGGCTCATCCCAAGAGTATAACTTAACTTTGGCCAAAACTTCTTTACGTTCATTTCTTGACAAATTATAAGGCATAACATCAGCCGCTAGATAATTTACAATGTCGATACCATGGTCTTTGAAAAAATGGCATCTGATGATGCTCATCGAGGGAAAAGAGTCCGGTATGGACTCGAATCGACCGATCGTCGTTTATGAGTCTAGATAAGTGGTCGGCAACCACGTTTTCGACCCCTTTTTTTGTCCTTTATTTCTAATGTGAACTTTGCGGGAGAAGGATCCATCGGATTAATCTCGCTTAGCATCCTTCTTTGCAAGAAGGTACTTAAGAGGCTGCATGGTGCGTGTAAACTAAAGTTTTAGAACCAACCAAATAAGGACGAAACTTATCTAAAGCATAAATGGCGGCTAATAAATTTTTTCTGTAGTTGAATAATTTCGATTTGAGCATCGTTTAATGTTTTACAAGCATAATAAATGACCGATGGATTTATTATCTAGTTTTTGTCCCAAGATCGCACTAACCGCATAATCACTAGCATCACACATGAGTTCGAAAGGTTTAGACCAATCGGGAGGTGTATAATTGGTCGAGAGAGGTTAGGGCTGCTTTTAAAGTTTGAAAAGCCTGCTTACAGTTAAAATTAAAATCAAAGATTGCATCTTTCAAAAGCAGATTAGTTAAAGGCCTAGCTATTTTCGAGAAGTCTTTAATAAATCGCCTATAAAAACCTGCATGGCCTAGAAAGGCTCTAATATCACGGACAGTCCATGGTTTAGGTAGAGTCGCTATCTTATCTAGTTTGGCCTTATCTACTTCGATGCCATCACTAGATACAATGTGACCTAGTACTATGCCCTTTTTCACCAGGAAATGATACTTTTCCCAGTTTAAAATGAGGCTCTTTTCTTCACACCTTGTCAAAACCTTAGATAGGTTAGACAAACAGTCTGTGAAGGACTCTCCATAGATAGAAAAATCATCCATGAAAACTTCCATAAAGCACTCTACCGTGTCACTAAATATATGAAGCATACACCATTTGGAAGGTTCGGGGAGCATTACAAAGGCCAAAAGGCATTCGTTTATAGGCATACGTTCCAAAGGGACATGTGAAGGTAGTCTTTTCTTGGTCATCAATATCAATAATAATCTGAAAATAGCACGAGTAGCCATCCGTAAAACAATAAAAGCATGACGAGCTAGGCGTTCGAGCATTTGATCTATAAAAGGTAAAGGAAAGTGATCCTTTTCGTGTCATAGCATTTAAACGTCGTAATCAATACAGATCCTCCATTTCATAGGACCTTGTGTGACAACATAGTCACCCTTTTAGATTCTGAACCATGGTAACTCCCCGATTTCTTAGGAACTACATGAATGGGGGTGACCCATTCGCTATCGAGATTGGGTATATGATACCGCGATCGAGTAATCGTAAGACTTCTTCCCTAACCACCTCTTTCATGGCGGGGTTCAAGCGACGCCGAGGTTCGCGAGAAGTCTTCGCGTTATCCTCCAAATGGATACGATGAGTGCAAACATTAGGGTCAATTCCCTTAATGTCAGCTAGGGACCAACCAATCGCAGACCGATGTTCCCTAATCACCCAGATTAAATGTGTCTCTTCATCCTTAGATAACAGAGAAGATATAATTACCGGATGATTACCATCCGGATCAAGTTGTATATATTTTAACTCTGGGGTGGAGGGGTTTAAGCACTGGGGTGGAAGGAAAATCAATAGATATTTCGTCGGGGTCCTCATTTTGCATAATGAATACTTGCTTAGGTAGCAAGTCTTCATACTCAGTATAAGGAGCAACCACAGGGTCTACAACTTGTGTGGACTCAAGGATGGTGTTGACTTCCTCTAAGTAGGAGTCATTTACAAAATCTGACTTTCCAAAAGAAAGGAATTTGTACATATTGGTTTCAGGAAACGTGTTGTTAAAATAAGCTTGAGCTAAGCTCTCGATCATGCTAACCTCTCCATCTATAGACGAATCTGGTAATTGTTTCATCATTTTAAAACCATTTACCTCAACCGTGAGATGGCCAAAGATAAGGACATCTTACCATAGCGCAATTAATAAGTGCGTTGGCGGTTGCTAAAAGGGGCCCTAAGATGATCGGTCTGACAGAGTCATTAGCGACTTTCGTATCGAGGATAACAAAATCAGCAGGATAGTAGAAATCCTGAACCTTAACAAGCACGTTTTCCACTACACCCTTAGGATACTTAATTGACCGTCCGCTAATTGCAACGCGTTATTTTTGTAGGTTGATTTCCTATAGACCTATTTGTTTATACAAGTAATACGGGAGTAAGTTAACACTCGCCCCTAGGTCTAATAAAGCGGTCGTCGTGTGGGAATCTCCTAAGGTGCATTTTACAGTAGGACGACCAGGGTCCTTGTACTTAACAATTCCATTATTTTCGGATAAAGTTGGGAATTGTTCGGTTAGAAAAAAGCGTCTTTAGGTATGTTGGTCTTCGCCTAGTAGTGCATAACTCTTTAAGAAACTTAGCGTGATTAGGTAGCTTTTAATAGCTTCGGAGAAAAGGAAGGTTTATCGTTAGATTCTTGAAAACGTTCTTAATCTCCTCAAAGTTTGTATCCCTGGTTAGCATGGCTAATTTTTGAGGGAATGGTGGTTTCACTCTATATTTAGTGTATGGCTCGACTTGATGTGTAACCTTGGCTTTCCGTTTCTTAGGTTGTGGTTTAACCGGTACCTCTACGGTGGTAGGTTCTTGAGTTTCTATTTCGGTATCTAGTTCGATATCCGGTGTAGGGAGTACTGATGGGGTAACTATAGGCATAGTTACTTTGTTATCAACCACTCTTCCAGGAGGAGAGTGGTGATGGCATTTAGGTCACCTACTATTGTCGTTTTCCGTACTAGTATTACTTATTTTACCTCAAAGGCCGTGTTTGTTGTTTTAGGGTTTGGTATCGCTTTGTCCCGAAACACGCCTTTTGGTTGGGCTTTCTCTTGGGCTAACCGCGTTGTATGCCCTGATTTATGGATTGTAATATCTGTTGGTTTGATTGAGTCATTGATTGGAAAAGTTGTTGGGTAACCTTGTATAAAGGCGTCGATACGGTCCGGTTGTGTAGGTGTAGTAGTCACGGTGGTATTTGGAACTATCTCACGTTGATTATTTATGGATGGGTTTTGATAGTTACTATTGTTAATCGGAACGATACCTCTATTGGTATTATAACTATTATAATTATTCTGACCTTGTGCTACACCTTGTCGTGGTTGCGCTTGGTTGTTATAATTATTATAAGTTCCCTGACCTTGTCCCTGTCCCTTGCCTAGGTGGAGCTTGATTATAGTTGTTTGTTTGCCTAACATTTTGGTTATTAAACCCTGGAGTTGTAACTTGTTGATTGCTTCGCCAACTAAAGTTGGGATGTTGTCTCCATGGGGCATTAGGAATAGGATAGTTATTAATGGAGCAAACATTATCTTTCTCTAATTGTTGTTGTTCATAGGCGAGAGGACAATAGGAGTCAGGGTGCTCAGGACTCAAACAGAAATTACATGGGTTGGAGTTGACATTCATGACGGGAATAGGCTTTTGTTGAATAGAAATAGCCTCTACTTTTTTAGTTAGAGATTCGATTAAATTTTTAAGTTCTGGACCGGGTTTCATCTCAAACATACCGGCGGCCTTAACTGTTGAAGACGGACTAGCAGAGCGGGGGATATCATCACTCCCCCCCCAATTGTTATTGCGTTTAGTTTGTTCTTCTAAAAATTTGTAAGCCTCTGAGGCTCCTTTACTTAGGAAACTACCCCCATTCATTATGTCAAGGACTTCTTTATGGTGATGTTTAAGTCCTTTGAAAAAGGCACGAACTAACGTGTCTTTTGCTAGGTTATGGTGTGGACACTCTATAAGCAGATCGGTGAAACGATTCCAAGCCTCAGAAAATGATTCATGAGGGTTCTGTCGGAAGAAATGAATCTTGGAAAGCATTTCATCCGTCTTTAGGGGTGGGTAAAAATGTTCCATAAATAGCTGAACAAGTTTAGCCCACGAGTCCACAGAGTTAGGCACTTGGGCAGTTAACCAAGACGCTACCTTATCGCCTAAAGTGAAGGGAAATACCCTCAGTTTAATTTGTTCCGCACCAACCGTAGGATGATGGAATGTTGTAAGGACTTGTTCAATCCTACACATGTGTTGGTAAGGTTTTTCATGGCCTAAACCATAAAAAACGGGTAACAAATTTAAGTCAATGATGCTCATATTTATCAAAGTTTTCTCTACTCTCAATCCTATGAGATATAGTGGAGTAGAAAGTTCGTTCCACTCCTAGTGCTCTAGCATGGAATGTTTTCTAATCTAATTAGTCGGTATTAAGTCAATGAGAGCTTTACGAAGGTGATTACTACGATACTTACTGAATTTGATTACTTGATTTTAACTACGAATGCTATGGAAATATGATTGTGCTTGAATCTAGATAAAGGATTAGAGGGGAATTGAATCCCCCTCGAATCCAACTTAATAGCCTAACATAGATTCTTACGTTCTTATGGCAAGAAATTCGAGTTCTAATCCCTAGTGTTCATGACATTTCTACCGAGTACTAACTAGCATGTGAGGTCGTCCACCCATTCTCATGGCGAATCACGACCTTCTAGATTGGAATAGATTCTACAATGTTTCTACACTATACCACTAAGTTTTCATCAAGGCTTCATCAACCCCTCTAATAGAGGTTTTAGCCTTGAGTCATCAAACCATCATTTCCCATTTCCTTATAACTACACATCATATTAAAATTCTAACTTAACTAAATTAACTAACAATGGTTCAATCTATTTAAACTACAGAATGATAATCAACAAGAATTAAAATCAGATCTATAAATTGAAATAACACAATTCGAAATTGAGAAAACAACTATTTTATTTATCTAATCAATCAAGAACAATGATTCAAAGACTTAATCTAAAACAAGAATTGAAAATGGAACTAAAGCTTAATTTAATTAATGAAAACAGATCTAGAATTATCTATATTAATTTAGGTCTAACTAGCTACCATTAACAAAGAGCTAAACTTTTGTTTTTATACTTTCAGATCCAAAAATCGTGCATGGGCTTGGAGCCATGTTTTGGGCCAAAGAATCAGGCCCAAAACCCAATTCTTTCAGTCCAAAAAGGCCTCTTCAGCTGCAGTTGGCTTCTACAGACTTTTCGTCCAATTCTGCTCCTCTGATTGGGTCAAGGATTAGACCATTGGAAAGCTCTTTCCGAGCCGGTCGTTTTGACATAAGGTAGGCCCAATTCCGAGGTCTGAGTCCAAAGATACGGTTTTGGAAGTTTCTCGACGACTTGTGTGCTATTTTAGCCCGTGTCGACTTTTCAGCTTTTGACCGGGCTTTAGGAAGGCTTTATCTTCTTGAATCTTGGCCTTTAATCACGGAACTCCTTAGTAACCGACCTTTTCTCCTTTATCTCACTAAAGTGGCACATTTATGCACATAATGGACTTTGAAGCCTGAAATGCATAAAAACACGTAATCAGTGTTAACTCTTAATTATTACTCACATAATTGGTCCAAAAGTATAACTGTTAAAGGGTTAAAACTACAGTTTTGGGCTCTTATTAGTGGGTTTGAATAAGGTGGAGGAGAGGTGTTGAACCAAACTAACTAAAAATTTGGGCGGTGGCGGCGGTGGTGGTTCAAATTTTTTTGGAATTTTTTATGTTTTGGTGGTGCAAAAGGTTGTAAATGGTGGTGTAGATGCTGTGGAGTGGGTTAAAACTTTTGGCGTGGTGGTATTTATGTTTTCTTTTTTCTTTTTCTTTTTTTTCTTTTTTTGATTTGATTTTATTTTGGTTAGGGTTTAAAATTTGTTAATGGAAGAATTGGAAACAAAAACTCACGATCTGTTTTTGTTGTGAGGAAGGAGATGCACGTGCCGCGCACTTGCGTGCGGTATTTGGGCCCAAGCCCACTTCGATTTCAAAAAATTTCTGATTTTTTCGCGCAACTTCAAACTAAAATTGCCAATTCGTTACCGGTCTGATTTTTGCGAATGAGATATGAAAATGATCAAGAGAGAATTTCCAATCCAATGATACATAAAACACGCTCCTTTAACCATGGGTGACATATGAAAAGATGGAAAATGCCTCGAAGTACGTGCTTGACATAAGTTATGTGATCGAATAGAATCTAAATTCATAGATAATGTCAACCTGAATCAAAATACGATTAAACATCATAAGCAACACAAATGAAAAGTTTAGCACTCACGGATGGAAAGACCAACACCCCACCCCGAAACAAATTTTGGGCAACGAAGTTTGAAAATTTGTTTTAAACGTGGGTCTTTTAAAGTCAGATTCCCGAGACTTATTAGATTATTATTTTTATGATTTTTTTTAAAAAAAAAAATTTACCTTTTATGAATGATATATACTATAAGAAAAATGAAAAGCAATAAAGACATAATTCACACCATAGAGAAACATGACCTCAAAAGCCGAGAAAACATGCAAGAGTAGAAAACGTGAATTATGTTAACCGTGGACTTAGGTTTCGGTACTTACAACCACAGATTCCATAGGGAAGGTCCGATTACTTGAATGGTGCACTTATCAATATATAGTAGTGAAAAGAAGTACACCAAGCAACAAAGGTCAGTCCTCATAGATAGGGTCCTGTAAAAAGACTTCCTCCATATCAGGGGACATTAGCTCTTGAAAATGTTTTAACCGTTAGCCATTGACTTGAAAGGTACTATTGTCCTTGGGATTTACCAAGGTGATTGCCCCATAAGGGGTGACTTCAGTAACCAGAAAAGGACTAGACTAATGGATTTTTAATTTCCCAGTAAAAATATGTAGACGAGAGTTGTAAAGCAAGACCTTTTGACCTACCACAAACTCTTTACGCAAGATTTGTTTATCATGGACAAGTTTCATGTTAGCTTTATAATCTTTCGCGAGATCATAAGAATCGATACGGATTTCTTCAAGCTCATTCAATTGCAACTTGTGTTTGACACCCGCCTCATCAAAATTCAAGTTAAGGCCTTTTATAGCCCACATAGCACGGTGCTCCAATTCAACGGGCAAATGACAAGGTTTTCCAAATACAAGTCTAAAGGGAGACATACCTATAGGAGTTTTAAAACCAGTCCTATACGACCATAAAGCATCAGTTAGATGCTTCAACCAATCCTTCCTATTAGGATTTACAGTTGTTTCTAAGATTTTTTTGATTTCCCTATTATAAACTTCTACTTGTCCGCTAGTTTGTGGATGATAAGGAGTTGCTACCTTATGTGTAACTCCATACTTTTTTTACTAGAGACGCAACAACTCTGTTGCAAAATTGTGTTCCACCATCACTAATGATGGCTTTAGGAATGCCAAATCGACAGAAAATGTATTCCTTAACAAAAAACACAACTGTCTTATAGTCATTGCTATGGCAAGCCATGGCCTCTATCCATTTAGACACGTAGTCCACGATAACTAGAATATATATAAAACCGAGGGAAACAGGAAAAGAACCTATGAAATAAATGCCCCATACGTCAAAAACTTTTACTACCAGGATTGGATTTAATGGCATCATATTACGCTTCGTGATTCACCCAAGTTGTTGGCAACAGACACACGTCTTGCAATGCACTTGTGCATCTCTAAAAAAGGTAGGCCAATAAAACCTACAATGAAGAATTTTAGAACTTGTTTTCATACCACTAAAATGGCCACCACACTCTTTGTTATGGCAGAACGATAGAACCTCATTATATTCCCACTAAGGAATACAACGACGAATAATCTGATCTGCAGAATACTCAAAAAGGTAGGGCTCATCCCAGTAGTATAGCTTAACTCTAGCCAAGAACTTCTTACGTTCATTTCTTTACTAATCATTAGGAATAATATCAGATGCTAAATAATTCACAATGTCAGCATACCATGGTGCAGAAAAAATAGCATACAAATGCTCATCAGGAAAAGAGTCTGGTATGGACTCAGAATCACTATCATCGCCATTTGTTAGTCTAGATAAGTGGTTGGCGACTACATTTTTGACCCATTTTTGTCCTTTATTTCTAATATGAACTCTTGCAGGAGAAGAATCCATCGGATTAATCTCTGCTTAGCATCCTTCTTTGCGAGAAGGTACCTAAGGGCAGCATGGTTCGTGTAAACTAACGTTTTAGAACCAACCAAAAAAGGACGAAAATTATCTAAAACATAAACAGCAGCTAAGAATTCTTTTTTGGTAGTTGTATAATTCCGTTGAGCATCGTTTAAAGTTTTACTAGCATAATAAATGACAGTGGACTTATTATCTAGTTTCTGTCCCAAGACAGCACCAACAACATAATCACTAGCATCACACATGAGTTCGAAAGGTTTAGACCAATCGGGAGGCTGTATAATGGTTGCAGATGTTAAGGCAGCTTTTAAAGTTTCAAAAGCCTGTTTACAGTTAAAATTAAAATCAAGGTTGGCATCCTTTAAAAGCAAATTAGTCAAAGGCCTAGCTATTTTTGAAAAATCTTTGATAAACCGCCTATAAAACCCTGCATGGCCTAGAAATGCTCTAATATCACAGACAGTCCGTGGTATGGATAGAGATGATATCTTATCTAGTTTGGCCTTATCTACTTCGATGCCATCACTATATATGATGTGACCTAGGACAATTCCCTTTTTCACCATGAAATGACATTTTTCCCAATTTAAAACCAGACTCTTCTCTTCACACTGTGTCAAAACCTTAGACAGGTTAGACAGGTGGTCAGTAAAAGAGTCTCCATAGATAGAAAAATCATCCATGAAAACTTCTATGAAGCGCTCTACCGTATCACTAAATATATGAAGCATACTCCGCTGGAAGGTACCAGGAGCATTACAAAGGCCAAAAGGCATTCATTTATAGGCATATGTTCCAAATGGACATGTGAAGGTAGTCTTTTCTTGGTCATCAATATCAATAATAATTTGAAAATAGCCAGAGTAGCCATCTAAAAAACAATAAAAAGCATGACCAGCTAGACGTTCGAGCATCTGATCTATAAAGGGTAAAGGAAAATGATCCTTTCATGTCATGGCATTTAAACTTTTGTAATCAATACAGATCGTCTATTTCATAGGACCATGCATGGAAACATATTCACCCTTGGCATTATGTACCATGGTAATCTATGATTTCTTAGGAACTCCATGAATGGGACTTACACATTCGCTATCAGAGATTGGGTATATGATACCCGCATCGAGTAACCGTAAGACTTCTTCCCTGACCACCTCTTTCATGGCAGGGTTCAAGCGACGCTGAGGTTCGTGAGAAGTCTTTGAGTTATCCTCCAAATGGATATGATTAGTGCAATCATTAGGGTCAATATCCTTAATGTCATCTAGAGACCAACCAATCGCAGAACGATGTTCCCTAATCACCCTAATCAAACGTGTCTCTTTGTCCTCAGATAATAGAGAATATATAATTACCGGATGACTACCATCCGAATCAAGTTGAATATACTTCAACTCAGGAGGAAGAAGTTTAAGCACCGGTGTGGTGGGAATGTCGATAAAGGCTTCTGGTGGTTCCTCACCTTGAGTAATGAAGACTTGTTCAGGTAGCAGGTCTTCAAACTCAGTAGATGGAGCAACAGAAGGGTCTAAAGTATGTGTAGACTTGAAGATAGTGTTGACTTCCTCTAAGTAGGAGTCATCGGCAAAATCTGAACTTCCAAAAGAAAGGAATTTATGCATCTGGTTTTCTGGAAATGTGTTATTAAAATAGTCCAGAGCTAAGCTCTCGATCATGCTAACCTCCCCATCTACAGAAAAATCTGGTAGTTGTTTCATCATTTTAAAAACATTTACCTCAATAGAAAGATGGCCAAAAGACAAGGACATCGAACCATCACGGCAATTTATAAGCGCGTTGGCAGTCGCCAAGAAAGGACACCCTAAGTTGATTGGAACAGAGTCATTAACAACTTCCGTGTCGAGGATAACAAAATAAGCAGGATAGTAGAAATCCTGAATCTTAACAAGCACGTTTTCAACCACCCCCTTAGGATACTTAATAGATCGATCCACTAATTGCAACGCCATTTTAGTATGTTGTATCTCTTGTAGACCTATTTGTTTGTATAGATAATACGGGAGTAAGTTAACACTCGCCCCCATGTCTAATAAAGCGGTCATCGTGTGGGAATCTCCTAAGGTGCATTATACAGTAGGAGTACCAGGGTCCTTGTACTTAACGATTCCATTATGTTTTGATAAAGTTGGAAATTGTTCAGTTAGAAAGGCGTCCTTAGGAATATTTGTTTTACGCTTAGTAGTGCACAACTCTTTAAGAAACTTTGCATGGTGAGGTAACTTCTTAATCGCTTCAAGAAAGGGTAAGTTTATCGTTAGATTTTTGAAAACTTCTCTAATCTCATCAAAATTCGTATCCTTTTTTAATATTGCTAATCTCTGGGGAAACGGTGGTTTCTCTCTATATTTAGCGTATGGATCAACATGATGTCTAACCTTGGCTTTCTGTTTCTTAGGTTGTGGTTTAACTGGTACCTCTACAGGGGTAGGATCTTCAATTTCTATTTTGGTATCTAGTTCAATATAGTTACGACGTTATCAACCACTCTGCCATAACGAAGAGTGGTGATGGCATTTAGCTCACCTACGTTTTCATTGTCCTTACTTGTATTACCATTTACCTCAAAGGCTGTGTTTGTTGTTTTAGGATTAGGTATCGCTTGACCTGGAAACACACCTTTTGGCTGTACTTTCTCTTGTGCTAACTGCTGTAAGGAAAGTTGGATGGCTTGTAAAATCTATTGTTGGGTTTGTATAAAGGCGTCAAAATGATCCGGTTATGGAGGAGTGTTAGCTATAGATTGTGTGATAGGAACTATGTCACGTTGATTATTATTGGGTGGGTTGTGATAGTTATTATTTATCAGAATGATACCTCTATTAGCATTATAGTTATTATTTTTTAAATTATTATAATTACCCTGACCTTGTCCTTGTCGTGGTGGAGCTTGGTTCTAAATGTTTGCTGGCCTAACATTTTGATTATTAAACCTTGGAGGTGTTACTTGTTGATTATTTCTCCAACTGAAGTTGGGATGTTGTCTCCAAGGGGTGTTAGGAATAGGATAACTATTAATTGAGCAAATGTTATCTTGTTGTGATGTTTGTTATTCATAAGCGAGAGGACAATAGGAGTCGGGATGCTCAGGACTCAAACATAAATTACATGGATTGGAGTTGACATTCATGACGGGGATAGGCTTTTGTTGAATAGAAATAGCCTCTACCTTTTTAGTTAGAGATTCGATTAAAGTTTTTAGTTCAGGATCGAATTTAATCTCAAACATATTGGTGGCCTTAACTGTTGTAGAAGAACTAAAGGAGTGGGAGATATCGCCACTACCCCCAAGTTATTATATTACACTTTGTTTGATCTTCTAAAAATTTATTAGCCTTTGAGGCTCCTTTACTGAGGAAACTACCCCCACTCATTATGTCAAGGACTTCTTTATGGTGGGGTAAAAGTCCTTTGAAAAAGGCACCAACTAATTTGTCTTTCGCGAGTTTATGGTGTGGACACTCTATAAGAAGATCGGTGAAACGATTCCAAGCCTCTGAAAAGGATTCATGAGGATTCTCAAAAAATGAATCTTGGAAAGCATTTCATCTGTCTTCAGTGGTGGGGAAAAATGTTCCACAAATAGTTGAACAAGTTTGGCCCATGATTCCACAGAATTAGGCGCTTGGGCAGTTAACCAAGATGTAGCCTTATCGGCAAAGGTGACAGGAAACACTCTCAGTTTAATTTGTTCAGCACCAACCGTAGGATGATGGAATGTGGTATGGACTTGTTCAATCCTATGCATGTGCTGATAAGGTTTTTCATGGTCTAAACCATGAAAAATGGGTAAATAAAATATTTATATTTAGGGGGATTTAGAAATCCCCCACTGGGTCTGCAAGAACGATGCAAGATTTTGGGCTATCATTCAAGGCTTTGTAAAATACAGAAAGAGGAGACTCACTTTCTTTAGCCATTATATTAGGTATAGTGTGTGGTATACTAGCAAGAGGTGTAGTGAGTGGTATACAAGATAGGCTTGTTTGTTGACATTGACGTTTGATTACGTTAGACATTTTTCTTCTACCTGACCTTAACCTCATGCAAGGCTAAGACCAATCTTAACTAAACACGACAAATGTCAAAACAATCCTGATATGCAAGCATAAACCTCTAATATATAGGAGATGCGAGGAGTGGAAGAAAGAAGTACTTGAATGTCTCCTTGCTTTACTTATGAATATCGTGTTGTATACGCGAGCTCAGTGTGTGTAACATGTTAGAAACACTGAATAACTTGAAGTAATGGAAGTTTGTACTAACCGGTGAAAATTGGGCGGTTCAAGAAAAGGGCACGGGTCGGGCTCAGAAATAGCCTAGATAGGTCGTGAGTCGCACTCAGGTCCAACTCGAGTTCCAGGCGCTTCATCGCGGGGGGTGCTCGAACTTTGCTTTGGTAGGATGCGGGTCGCGCTCAAGTCTAATTTGAGTTCCAGGCGCTTCAGCGCTAGGGGCCCTCGAAGTTAGCCTTGTATGGGCGTGGGTCGCGCTTAGGCTTGTTCTTCGAAATTTTTTTTTAGTTTCTAAACTGAACAATCACTGTTAGAAGCAAACAAGGGTGGGTGAGTTTAATGGGACTTTGGGAAGACTAACAATACTAATGATAACAATTCTAAACGGAACTAAGCCGGCAGCGACGCCATTTGGTAAAATGTAAAAATGATTAGTTTTACCTACGCATAAGCTACGAAACTCAAACACAAGTAAAACTAAAGCTATTTACTGCTTATGTTATCAAAGTTTTCTACTTTCTCAATGCTATTGCAATATAGTTGGAATAGAAGATTCGTTCCACTCCTAGTTTTTAAAATTCTAAGTTAACTACGATTGTCAGTCTATCAAAATCAATGAGTGTAATGATGGATTATGTAATACGATGAAAATTTTACTAAACAAGATACGATAATTCAAACGATGGAATTACTAATTTGACTATATGAGGAGGAATTAGGGGGATTTGATTCTACCTTGATTCGACTTAATCAACTAACAAAAAAATGTCGTAATCCAAATTTCAATGCTTTCGCATAACAAACTAGTATTACTAATCCGTAATTATTCTTGACAATCTCTACCAAATAATAACTAGCATGTGAAGCAACCAAACCCATTCTCATGGTAAACTAATTACTTTTTAGAATTGAATAGATTATCACGACGATTTCTAAGATAACAAAATCAAGTTTTCATCAAGGCTTCCTCAAACCCCTCTAATGGAGGTTTTAGCCTTGAGTCATTAAACTATCATTTCTATATGAATTTAAGCAAGACATGATATAAAGATTATAAATTTACAATATTGATCTAATCAAGAATTCAAAACTAAATGAACAACTAAGAAATGATTAATAACTAAATGGTCGAAATTAGATCTAAGTAATTTAATAATTAAAACTAGATTATGAGTAACAAACTAACTTTATTGATCTAATGAGATAAAAGAGTATTGATTCAACAACTAAATTAAAAACAAGTAAATAAAAATAATTAATGGAGTTTAACTAATTTATTTTCTAAGCTATTAATTTTATTGAATGAAAAAAAAACTAGATCTAAAACAAGTTCTTAGATAATGGCTAACTAAAAAAAACTAGATACTTAAGAGTTAAGTCTTGTGTCTTCAAATGGAGGAGACCATAACCACTTTTTCGTACATGGGCTAAGGAGCCATGTTTTGGGCCAGAAAATTGAGTCCAAAACCCAATTTCTTCAGTCCACAGAGGCCTTTTCAGCTGGATTTGACTTCAACAGACTATTCGTCTACTTCTGCTCCTTTGATTGGGTCAAGGCTTAGACCATTTGAAAGCTCTTTCCAAGCCGATTGTTTTGACATGAGGTAGGCCCAATTCCTAGATCTGAGTCCAAAGATACTGTCTGTTTCTGCCTGCGTTGACTTTGACTTTTCAGCATTGACCGGGCTTTAAAAAGGCTTTTTCTCCTTGAATCTTGGCCTTTAATCATAGAACTTCTTAGCAACCAATCCTTTCTCCTTTATCTCGTAAAAGTGACACATTTCTACACATAATTGACTCCAATGCCTAAAATATATAAAAACAAATAATTAGCATTAACTCTTATTTATTGCTCGCATAATTGGTCTAAAAGTATTATTGGTAAGGGGTTAAAACTACAGTTTTGGCCTCTTATCATAGGTGAGCTAAATGCTATCACCACTCTCCGTTCTGGCAAAGTGGTTGATAACGCCGTAAATATACCCGCTGTTACACCACCAGTAGTCATAACAATTGAAAACTTACTGGATACCGAACTAGAAACTGAAGATCCTACCCCTGTAGAGGTACTAGTTAAACCACAATCTAAGAAACAAAAGGCCAAGGTTAAATATCCTGTTGATCCATACGCTACATATAGAGAGAAACCATCGTTTCCCCAGATATTAGCCATGTTAGCCAAGGATACGAATTTTGATGAGATTAGGGAAATTTTAAAAAATCTAACGATAAACCTACCCTTTTTTGAAGCAATTAAAAAGTTACCTCACAATGCTAAGTTTCTCAAAGAGTTATGCACTACTAGGCGTAAGACAAATATTTCTAAAGACGCCTTTTTAACTGGATAGTTTCCAACTTTATCCGAACATAATGGAATCGTTAAGTACAGGGACCCTAGTCATCCTACTGTACAATGCACCTTAGGGGATACTCATACAATGATTGTGCTATTAGACTTGGGGGCCAATGTTAACTTACTCCCTTATTATTTATATAAACAAATAGATATACAGGAGATGCAACCTACTAAAATGACGTTGCAACTAGCGGATCGGTCTATTAAATATCCTAAGGGTCTGGTTGAAAACGTGCTTGTTAAGGTTCAGGATTTCTACTATCCAGCTGATTTTGTTATCCTCGATACAGAAGTCGCTAACGACTCTGTTCCTATCATTTTAGGACGTCGTTTCTTGGCAACTGCCAACGCGCTTATAAACTGCCGCGATGGTTCAATGTCCATGTCTTTTGGCCATCTTTTTGTTGAGATAAATGTTTTTAAAATGATGAAACAGTTACCAGATTCGTCTATAGATGGGGAGGTTAGCATGATTGAGAGCTTAGCTCAAGACTATTTTAATAACACATTTCCAGAAAACCAGATGCATAAATTCCTTTCTTTCGACTGTGACTCCTACGTAGAGGAAGTCAACGCCTTTTTTGAGTCTACACCTATCTTAGATCTTTTTGTAGCTCCATCTACTGAGTATGAAGATTTGATACCTAAACAAGTTTTCACTATTCACAATAAGGAACCTCCATAAGCCTTTATCGACATTCCTCCCACCCCTGTGCTTAAACCTCTTCCTTCTGAGTTGAAGTATATTCAACTTGATCTGGATGGTAGTCATCCAGTAATTATATCTTCTCTGTTGTCTGCGGATGAAGAGGCACGTTTGATTAGGGTGATTAGGGAACATCGTTCCGCGATTGGTTGGTCCCTAGACGACATTAAGGGGATTGACCATAATGTATGCACACATCATATCCATTTAGAGGATAGTGCAAGGACTTCTCGCAAACTACAGCGTCGCTTGAACCCTGCCATGAAAGAGGTGGTCAGGGAAGAAGTCTTACGGTTACTCGATGTGGGTATCATTTCCAATAGCGAATGGGTAAGTCCCATTCATCTAGTTCCAAAGAAATCGGTGGTTACCATGGTGCTTAACGCTAAGGGTGAATATGTTTCCACACGAGTCCCTATGAAATAGATGATCTGTATTGACTACAGACATTTAAATGCCATGACACGAAAGGATCATTTCCCTTTACCCATTATCGATCAGATGCTCAAATGTGTAGCTGGTCATGTGTATTATTGTTTATTAGATGGCTACTCTGGCTATTATCATATTATTATCGATATTGATGACCAAGAAAAGACTACCTTCACATGTCCTTTTGGAACATATGCCTATAAATGAATGATTTTTGGCCTTTGTAAACCTCCTGGTACCTTCCAGCGCTATATGCTTCATATATTTAGTGACATGGTAGAGCGCTTTATGTAAGTTTTCATGGATGATTTTTCTATCTATGGAGACTCTTTCACTGACTGCCTATCTAACCTGTCTAAGGTTTTGACACGGTGTGAAGAGAAGAGTCTGGTTTTAAATTGGGAAAAATGTCATTTTATGGTTAAAAAAGGAATAGTGCTATGGCATATTATATCTAGTGATGGCTTCGAAGTAGATAAGGCCAAATTAGATAAGATAGAGTCTCTACCTATTCCATGGAATGTCCGTGACATTAGAGCATTTCTAGGCCATGTTGGTTTTTATAGGCATTTTATCAAGGATTTTTCAAAAATAGCTAAGCCTTTAACTAATCCACTTTTAAAGGATGTCATTTTTTATTTCAATTATAACTGTAAATAGGCTTTTGAAACTTTAAAATCCGCTTTAACATTTGCACCGATTATACAGCCTCCTGATTGGTCTAAACCTTTCGAACTCATGTGTGATGCTAGTGATTATGTTGTTGGTGCTGTGTTGGGACAGAAACTATATAATAAGTCCACTATTATTTATTATGCTAGTAAAACTTTAAACAATGCTCAAAGAAACTATACAACTAGGAAAAAGGAATTTTTAGCTATAGTTTATGCTTTAGATAAGTTTTGTCCTAATTTGGTTGGTACTAAGACTTTAATTTACACGGACCATGCAGCTGTTTGGTACCTTCTCGCAAGGAAGGATGTTAAACAGAGATTGATCTGATGGATCCTTCTCCTACAAGAGTTCACCTTAGAAATTAAGGATAAACGAGGGGTCAAAAATGTAGTTGCCGATCACTTATCTAGACTAACAAATGAGAATGATAGTGATTCTGAGTCCATACCTAACTCTTTTCTTGATGAGCATCTTTATGCTATTTTTTCTGCACCATGGTATGCTGACATTGTGAATTATTTAGCTTCTGTTATTATTCCTGATATTTGGTCAAGAAATGAACGTAAGAAGTTCTTGGCCAGAGTTAAGCTATACTACTGGGATGAGCCCTACCTTTTTAAATATTGTGCAGATCAGATTATTCGTCATTGTATTCCCCAGTGGGAATATAATGAGGTTATATCATTCTGCAATGAAAAAGAGTATGGTGGCCATTTTAGTGGTATGAAAACAGCGGCTAAAGTTTTTCAATATGGGATTTATTGGCCTACCCTTTTTAAAGAAGCCCAAGTGCATTGTAAGACGTGTGTTCATTGCCAACAATTGGGGTGAATCACCAAACATAATATGATGCTTTTAAATCCCATTATGGTAGTAGAAATTTTTGATGTATGGGGCGTTGACTATGTGTCTAAATGGATAGAGGCCATGGCTTGCCGTAACAATGACCATAAGACAGTTGTGTTTTTTTTATGGAATACATTTTCTATCAGTTTGACATTCCTAAAGCCATCATTAGTGATAGCAGAACACATTTTTGCAATGAAGTTGTTGCCTCTCTAGTTAAAAATTATGGAGTTACTCATAAGGTGGCAACTCCTTATCATCCACAAACTAGTGGCCAAGTAGAAGTCTCTAATAGGGAAATTAAAAAAATATTAGAAACAACTGTAAATCCTTATAGGAAAGATTGGTCTAAGCGTCTAATTGATGCCTTATGGGCATATAGGATTGCTTTTAAAACTCCTATAGGTATGTGTCCCTTTAGACTTGTACTTAGAAAACCTTGTCACTTGCCCGTTGAATTGGAGCACCGTGCTATGTGGGCTATAAAAAGCCTTAACTTCAATTTTGAAGAGGCGGGTGTCAAGCGCAAATTGCAATTAAATGAGCTTGAAGAAGTCCGTAGCGATTCTTATGATCTCGCAAAGGATTATAAAGCTAACATGAAACGTGTTCATGATAAATAAATCTTGTGCAAAGAGTTTGTAGTTGGTCAAAAGGTCTTGCTTTACAACTCTCGTTTGCATATTTTCCCATGGATATTAAAAACCCGTTGGTCTGTTCCTTTTCTGGTTACTGAAGTCACCCCTTACGGGGCAATCACCTTAGTAAATCCCAAGGAAAACAGTACTTTTCAAGTCAATGGCCAATGGTTAAAATATTTTCACGAGTTAATGTCCACTGATATGGAGGATGTCCTTGTACAGGACCCTATCTATTAAGAATGACCTTTGTTGTTTGGTGTACTTTCTTTCACTTCCATATATTGGTAAGTACACCATTAAGGTAACCAGTCCCTCCCTTTGGAGTGTGATGTTGTAAGTACCGGATCCTAAGTCCACGTTTGATGTAATTCACGTTTTCCACTCTTGCATGTTTTCTCAGTTTTTGAGTCATATTTCTCTATGGTGTGAATTATGTCTTTATTGCTTTATCATTTTCCCTTAGATTAATCAATATTCATAAAAAGTAGAAAATATTAAAACCATAAAAAGAGTAATCTAGAAAGTCTGGGGAATCTGACTTTAAAAGACCCACGTTTTAAAACAAATTTTCAAACTTCGTTGTCAAAAATTTGTTTGGGGGTGGGGTGTTGGTCTTTCCATTCTTGATTTCTCCTATTCTTATTGCTTATGCCATTTAATCATATTTTGATTTGGGTTGACACTATCTATGAATATAGATTTCATTTGTTCGCACAACTTATGTCATTCACGCACTTTGAGGCATTTTTTATCTTTTTATATGTCAACCATGGTTAGAATAGAGTGTTTTATGAATAATTGGATTAGAAATTCTCTACTGATCGTTTTCATAGATCATTCGCAAAAATCGGACCGTTAACGAGTCGAAAATTTCAATTTTAAGTTTGTGCGCATAGGGAGAAAATGGGCATTTTCCGAAATTGTTTGGGCTTGGGCCTAAAATTTCGCAGTCATGTGCCTCGCACGTGAGGGTCCAAAACAACCCAAAAACCCTTTGTGAGTTGTTCATCTTCTTCTCCTCCTCCATCAGCCTCCATTAACGAATCAATAGAAAAAAAAAAACAAAAACCACCACTTCTTCCACTCAAATCAAACCACCCCTACTCCAATTCAACCCTTACACCAATTCATCTCCTCCACCTCCATTAAACCACCGAAAAAAAACACAAAAAAAAAATAATAATAATTAACAAAAAAATTTATCAAAAATCGCACCAATCAAACCACCACTCAACCCACATTTCGTTCTTTGATCAATTTTACTCTCCTCCACCTTACCCTAAACCCATTTTCGATTTCAAACATCAATGGCCCAAAAACACAAAATTCTTCCAAAACAAGCTTTCACAACGGAACATTTTGTGCCCTTTTACAATGATGAGATGAATAGTAGGAAGTGGTCGAAGTTATGGTATTCACCAAGGGATTTTTATCACACGGATTTGGTTTTGAGTTTTTACAAAAAGAGGGAAATTGAGGGTAGGAAGATGTTTGTGAATATCGGTAGTACTAGGAAAGAAGTGGACACAGCCGTGTTGTCTAGGATTCTAAAAATTGAGGTAAAACAAAACCTCGTAGCCACAGTGTAGGAATCCCAGTATGGGGGGATAGAGGCATTGATGAGAGAGACTGTGTTGGAAGGACAGTACAATACGAAGTCGCATTGTGTCCGACAGTTGTGTCTAAGAACCAACCAGCTGGCTGTAGCTCTGTAGATTGGTAAGAATGTCACTGGAACGATGAAAAATCAGTGACATCAATTTGAACTGTCTGCATATACTCTGGATATTATAGCATAAGAGGTATGATTTCTGCATCCTCGATTTTCTTTTAAGTATGATTAGAAGAGTTGGAGCGAGTAATGCACCCTTCCTTGTTTTGATTACAGGAAACATGATGCATTTTGGAGAGAAATAGAAGTCTGAAAAGATTATGTTAAAGCCGCATTCAAATGCAAAGATTTATATGGATTTGTATTCAGAGGACGTGGAGGTTGCCTGGAGATAGGGTTGTGGAGGATGATGATGATGCTGATGAGGACGACACGACATGTTTCAAAGCCGATGCCTTGGAAAAGGCTACCTCTGATATAGAATGCATGGCAATGATTCATCGTGGCCAGCGTTCTATTAACATCATTTGTGAAGACATCCAAACTAAGCAAGTTAGCATCCATCAGAATTATGAAGAGCTCAGGACTACCATGGAGACCCTAGTCCAGCGAGATAAGGAGCACGAGAAATCCATGAACGTATATCTAGAGGAACACCGAAAGTTCCAAGTAGAGGTTCTGCGACGCTTGACGCCTTATCAGGGTTCTACTTCTGACTATTCCGTGAGGCATGATCATCGTCGACACGTAGGACAGAACTGATCTGGTCCATCCTCGTCTCGTGGCTAGGAGTTTAGTTGTGATATGTTTTGTAGATTTCCCTATTTTCAATAGAATTTTATTTTAAGTTGTTTAGTTTATTAGTTAGATTTGGATTATGTAATTGTTTTCGAATATTTGATTGTTAGTTGAATTTTTAATTTAATTTGGTTTTTGTCCAAGCATGCGATGATTTTTCCATGAATCCCACCTTCCTGAATTGTTTGGGGGTGGTATTATTATTTTTTAGCATTGCTTTTATCTTATCCACCATTTTAGAAGTTAATTTTGCAAACTGTGAAAATATTAGTTGTGTGAGAATGTTGCCAATTTGGTGTGGCTAAGATTATATAGTGTTGTAGTGATGGAATTTCAATGAATAGAATTAGGAAGCTGCTATTTAAATTTCAAATGAAAAAGCTATTGGTTTATATTTGGAATATACACCTGGTCTGTTTCTGTTTTGGTTTTAGAAATATTCTATTTCCGTCAATTGCCTTAACAATTTGGGAAACTTGTAGAATTCGTTTTAGAAACTAAAGCTCTATAAATCCTTGATTCACTCTACACTTACAAACCACACCTCTCACTTTGCATCTCTCACCTTGAACCTCTCATTTTTGTTCTCTTTTGTTTTTTTCACTTCAGAGCACTCAAAGTATATGGAGCGCGCCACGCCCTGAAGTGCCTGGAAGTCGAGTTAGGCAAGAACGCGACCCAAGCCCTTCACAGGTAAATTCTAAGCACGCCCCGCCCTCAAGTGCCTGGAAGTTGAGTAAGACAAGATCGCACCCCGCGCCCTTCCACAGCCAACATTGAGCGCACCACGCGCCTTGCACTCCACAACCACTTCTGAATTTTTCTATTTGGTTGATTCTTCCGAGCTTGATTCAAGACTTCTAGAGTGTATTTGTTGTGATGACATCCCCTCATATCATATCGAAGTAGTCTTTTGAAGATATGTTCCGAAGCGAAACCTATGGAGGATGGTTCCGTGATAGAATTGTGCAGTCAAGATGGCAGCATCTACTGGTAAGTTCTGATGACTCGCATTCACCTCAACTTACTGAATATTTCTATAATAATTTAAAGTTCTTTTGTCAACTAGATGGAGAACAAGTGTTCTCTATCATAGTTAATGATACGACAATGGATTTCAACAAGTTTTTGGTTGCTTTTGTTGTGGGAATGCCTATGCCTGTTCCTACAAACTCATGGGGATATCTGACTAATAATGTATACCTTTATAACTATGAGTATTTTCACGAGACATATGGGGGAGGGGTTTTTCGTCTAATGGACCGAGGGTAGTATAACATAGCCTTTGGTAGCCTGTCCCTGAACGTAGGTCTTACCATGTTCTTCATTAAGATGAATATTTTAGGGGATTGGTAGTTTACTTATGCGCATAATACTGCTGGTGACGTTTTCCTTGCTTTAGCTGAGAGACGTTTCCTATATGACATTCCCAAGGTTTTAGTGGCTAGTCTAGCTAGAGGACATAATATGAGGCATAAGTACCTTTTATACCTGTTTTGGTTTGTCATATCATGTGCTGTTTTTTTTCTTGATTTCTGTACCCGCTACACGGATTTTGTTGGGGTTGAAATTCTGAGACCCACCAATTGCGTTGTTCATTCGTTTCGCCTTATAACTTGATCGGGATGGAGGGTACAACCTCAATAGGTTGCTCCTTACACCCGATCAGACCGAGTAATACTTAACAGGTTAGCACGGGTTGATGATACATGGAGAGAGGCTTGGCAAGTTATCATGGCGTGGCAGGACGCAAAAGAACCTTGCTTCTATGTAGAAGATGATGATGTCACCTAAATGCTGGATATGAGGTAAGTTTTTATTAATGTTCGTGTCTGCTTATGTCCCAAGCAATTTACTTTTTTGTAACCCCATAACGGGTGGAACTCATGTAGAGTTGCGTCTGTTTTTTTTATTTATCTATATTAGTATTTTTTAACTTTGTTTTGCATATGTTTCAAAATTTCACATGTTTCCATGGTATTTTCCTACACTTCTTATTTCTATACTTTGAGGACAAAGAATGCTTTTGTTTGGGGGTGGCATAAAAACATGCATAATTTAAAAGACCTGTTAGGATATAGATATGTATAATATGCACTTGTTTTCTAGTAAAAAAAATAAAAAAAAACTCAAAAATATAAATAAAAAGTTTATGCTATACACTTAGGAATATTGGCATTGTTTCTTTCTCTATAATGTTAATAATCTAGAAATTTCACGTTAGCTTTTGCATTAGAATAGTCTTTAGAAACTTAGGTTAATATGTAGGTAATAATCTTTGCATTTTTCTATAAATATATTGCATGAGCATCTATGTTTCTATTGGCAGTAAGTTTCTGAAATCTAGGCTAGTATACTTATTCTACAAATTCTGCGAGAATATAGCCTAAAGCCTTATATGAGTGAAATATTTGAGAAATGACACAAGGGAGAAGTAAATTCCGAATAGAGAAATCACACGTCCACTTGCTTGATCACTATGCCATATCCTAAGCAAGAATTTAGGCCCTCTTTGGATCGATATAGCTAGAAATTCAAACCTATATGAAATCATTTTCCGTTAGTGGCCCCTCTGAGCCTTTCTTTAGCCTTTCATAAACCGCAAATCCTTTACCCTGGTACAAAACAAAATAAAAATAAAAATCAGCCTACCCATCATTGAATGAGTATGAGAATAGAGATGAAATGAAAAATAAAGAGAAAGACCTTTGAAACCAAGAATTTGTTAGTTGCTTCAAATAAGAAAAGAAAATAAAGTTTCCATCCAAAGAAAATAATAAATAAATAAATAAAATACATAAGCAAAAAATCAAAAGAGTAAAAAGCCAAAAGAAAAAGAAAAAAATGGCTAAGGATGGAAACAAAGTATAGAAACAAAGTAAGAACAAGGTTTTCTCTAAAATACATAATATGAAGACTCTATTATCTCAGACTGGTTCTTTTTGAATATCCATTTCCTTCATTTTTAAACCATTACCTAATCCCCGCAATACCTAATAAAGACCTCTAGCTCAATTAGGAATAGGTTAGTGTGATAGTAAGTGGCAGATGTGTTTTAATCGCCTTCCTTTGTGTGTCGTCTTCCTTGTGTGCCCACTGAGATTGTGAGAGAAGGTAAAGTTGAAAAATCATAGTAGTTTTTGTCTTGACATGAGAGAAACTTAAGGAGTTGAAAAATCATAGTAGTTTTGTCTTGACATTTATGTGAGGATTGATTATTATGCAGGGCGTTATTCCAAAGTATTCAGAAATGGACATGATGGATAAGATATTTCATAGTAAGGAAAGCAATAGTTTTATGTATATGTTTATTATAGATAGATGATTGATTATTATGCAAATATTAGCTATAAGGTTTGGACTTGATTATTCACTATTCATTGCTAGTGAGATGGATAAGATATCTGAGAATAGGTAAGGAAACAATAGTTTTATTTCTTGGTTGTTCTAAAGTATAGATGAAGTTTAGCCCTCTTTAAGGGCTTTAGGGGTCGAAAACTGGAAGGCGGGCCTATATATTTTCTTTTTTTTTACTACATCAGTTTTAAAACTCATTTATATTACAAAAATGTATAATAATCTACAAACTCAAAGTCCTCAGATAAGTCCAAAAATTTAAAATGCACATCCAAATCTAAAAAGTACATGGAGATCGAATTTGTTCTTCCTTGTAGTTTCTCAAACTAAAATTACATTTAACATTTAAATACATAGACAAATAATTATATTATTATTTTAAAGGAAGAATAATAGATATAAAGAAGAAACATAATAGTTTTGGTTAAGGGTCATGGAAGTTGTTAAACTATTTGTAATATCATAAATTATTTCTATAATAGATTCAAACAAATATAATATTACATTTCTTCTAATTTAAAAGTGATTCAAGCTTTGTATATAGAAATGAAAATATTGACTTTTTGAACAAGTGATGGAGAAAGGTTTGAGATTACAAATGTCATTTTTCCGACAAAGGGTGTTTTTGGTTTCTATGTTACAAATGTCCGCTCAGTATTTTGCTTTTAATGGTGTGGAAGGAAACCTTTAGTTTTAGACTTGGCTTGGATGTGAATAAAAATATAATTTATAAGAAATAAGTGAGAAAAGAAATTGAGAATAATAAGTTATGGACTTTGACTTGATGATCAAAGGAATAAAGTCTTATTTTTATTAGGCTAGTGCTCATTGTTCTTCATGGTCGCTAAGTTGACAAGTTTTTGTTATATAAAACAAGTTATTGGAAGTACCCTGGGTGTAAGTGATAAATTACAAAGGACAATGTTATTTTAATTGAAAATATTTAACAAAGAGTTGGACAATTATGGTATGTGTATTTATAGTGAAAGTATGAAACACGGGGCGGTTAAATGGGGGTGGTTTTAGGGTCGGGCCTATGTTTTAGAATCTTAGCCCTAGCCCCCGCCTAGAAGGCATTATTAGGCGGCCCCCGCCCTAAACTCCTGTGAGGGCTTTAGTTGTGAGGGCTTTATAGGGCTTAGGGTCGGGTCGGTCAGGGCCGGGTTAGGGTCGTTAGGGCCAAATTTCCACCCCTATAACTCATCCACTAGGGAATTCCTAGTGGTTTAAAACCTTGTTGCATAAGGTCAATGCAATAGCACTCGGCGAAATGAGATTAGTTAGAACTCCATTTTTGGTCACTTATTTTAATTTCTCATATTTGCTTGAGGACAAGCAAAATGCTATTTGGGGGTGGTTTGATAAGAGCCCAAAACTATAGTTTTAACTCTTTAATAATATTACTTTTAGACCAATTATGCGATTAATAAATAAGAGTTAGTACTGTTTACGTGCTTTTATGTATTTCAGGTATTGGAGTTAATTATGTAAATAAATGCGTCAATTTTGCGAGATAAAGGAGCGAGAGTTGGTTTCTAAGAAGTTATATGATTAAAGTCTAAGATTCAAGGAGAAAAAGCCTTTCTAAAGCTTGGTATAAAAGTGTATAAAAGTCAACAGAACTTGCGCATGCCATATCTTTGGACTCAGACCTCGGAATTGGGCCTACCATATGTCAAAACGACTGGATAGGAAAGAGTTTTCTAATGGTCCAAGTTTTATCCAATCAGAGGAGCAAAATTGGATGAAAAGGTTGTTGAAGTTATTTCCAACTGAAAACCCCTTTGTGGACTGAAGTAATAAGGTTTTGGGCTCGATTTTCCGACCCAAAACATGGCTCCAAAGCCAATGCACGAAATTGTTAGACCTAGCCTCTCCTATATAAAGAGGACTAAGGATTAACTCTTAATCACTTAGTTTATAATTCAATACTTAGTTTATAACTTAGATTTTATTCCATTAGTTAGTTAGTTATTCATAAACTTAGTTTTAAGTTAGTTTTAATTCAGTTTGAATTCTTAGACTCTTTCAATTAGATTAATAAAGTAATTATTATTCTTTCAATAATGTCTTGTTCTCATTCTTCTTATTACATGATGAATGATAGTTTGATGAGTCAAGGCTAAACCTCCATTAGAGGGGTTTGAGAAAGCCTAGATGAAGACTTGATTGTGTTAGTGTAGATATAGTTGTGATAATCTATTCCACTCTAGAAAGTAATTAGTTCACTATGAGAATGGGTTTAATTACTTCATATGCTAATTATTAGTTGGTAGAGATTGCCATGAATAATTAGGGATTAGAAATACCCAATTTTTACGCGAAAACGTAAAGATTAGGATTACAATGAATTCTATGCTAGTTTATTAAGTCGAATCAAGGTGGAATCAAATTCCCCTAATTACTTCTCATATTGTCATCTTAGTATTGAATTGCCATAGTTTGATTTATAACATCTTGATTAGTTAATTCACCATCTTAGTTAAATTTCAAATCCATTAGTCTCATCGTTTTGTTAGAATTAATGAACTAGAAAATATTACGTTTAAACGAACTAGGAGTGGAACGAATTCTCTACTCCAAATATTTCATTGATAACGAGAGTAGAACTTTTATCATTAGAGTAAAATTCATTTAGTTTTACTTATTCTTGAGTTAATTTAGTTAAGTCTAGGTAAAACTATACTTTTTATGTTTATCTGGTCATGTGGGTGTACTGAACTACACCCAGACGATCCACTGGTGAGTCCCCATTTTCACTGACTTACGGAACTGAGGCTGTCATACATCCCGAACTAGTTGCTCCCACCTAGAAGTCAGATGTGGTGCACACGCTAGACAATGAGGAGTTGTTATGCAGATCAATAGATCTCCTAGATGAAAAGGGGAAGGCGCCGTATTGTGTTTGGCTGCCAACCAACAGACTCTGAAGAGATCATACGATAAGAAAGTCTGAGCTCGGGTGTTCAAATCTAGAGACCTAGTCCTTCATGAGATCCCGGAGCATAATGGCAAGCATGGCCCCAACTGGGAGGGACATTACATCGTCGACAAGGTCGGGAGAACTTGTTTTTACTATTTACGCTTTATTGATAGAGAAGTTCTTGTCAAACCATGGAATGCAGAGCACCTCCGCAAGTATTATTAGTAAATTGTGATTTTATGATTTATTATGATTAGTTATTTCCCTCCAATTATCAATAAAGTTCCTTGCCTTGCAATAGATTTTTTTCCTTGCATAGTTCTTTATTTTATATCCACAATGGACTTAGCCTTTAAAGAATTCAACAATCATTATCTGTTCAAGTACATTATATGCCAATTTGACTTGGAACCAGAGAAACTAAGTTTGGGGACGCGAAACTGTATGTTAGTCTCTTTCGTTCCCAAGAAGTCTTAACTGTACGCCGATTCTTTAAGGCTTTAAAATCTTACCACTGAGATCATCCTCGATAGGTTAAGCCTTTAGGGAATATGACCACACTATTTGTTTAGTAAAATGTATGCTAGTTTGACTTGGAACTAGAGATAGTGTTCTTCAAAACTTGAACTGTATGCCAGTTCCTGGCGTTCCCATGGCATCACTACCGGGGTGGTGACCTACTTTTTTTTGTGTTTATGAGATGGTATATGGATGATATAGATAGATGATGGTCGTTGAACAAATAGAAGTGAATCAAAACCTAATTATCCCTCAATAAGTAAAGGATGAGTAGGGTATCATTCCACTTTTAAGTGTATGTTATATGAAGGACAGGACTGGAAAAAGGGTTTGAGGGATTAAAAACTATGATTGTAGAGATTTTCGATTCTAATGCTCAACTAAACTAAACTAACTAAACTATTGAGAATTTATAAGAGAGGGAATTCAAGAGATTAGAATCCACCAATACTTTTGCTCTATGACCTTCTTCTTCATGGTTGTTCTTACAAGTAGACTACAATTAGGCAATCGAGCGAGTGCCAATGCCCTCTTGGACGAAACATCGTTAACAATTAACTCTACTTAAGATTGTTCCTATGTTTATGCTATTAATATCTTCTTTCCTTTTATGTAATCTCAGGCAGCCATTCAATGTATTACCGAGAGCAACATCAAGGACTACTTCTTAATAAGGCGGCCATTCAATGAATCACCACTTAAGGCAAACACAAAGAATACTTCCCCTAGGCAGCCACTCCCTGAGCTACCCCTTCTAAGGCAACACAAAGAATATTTCCCTAACTCTAAAGAATTATACTACTAGAAGAAAAGTAAATAATACTAGCATGATATTAATATTGTAAAACATAAACCCTATTATATACTTCCATCCCCTGGTTTGGGTAATGGAACTAATAACTAAAAACATAAAGAACTAACCTGATTGAAGAACACCATGAACCAGAAGAATCATTAAACCCTAAGCACTGGCTTTGATAACCCGTAAAAACTCAACTAGATTACTCTAAACTTATTCTTATGGTATCAATTATTTATTTCCTACTCACACATAAATATTCATTCAATATATAGAGTACGGAATCGTTCCACTCTTAACTCTCTAGACTTAAACGAATTCAACTAATCAAACACAAAGAACAACGGTGAGAGTAATGTGTGATGTGAAATTTCTATTCTACGATTATACTATAGATTCAAATAAATCTAAACTAACTAAACTAATAGAAATAGGGTTTGATAGAAGAGAAAGTATAGAGAAGAGTAATCAATCCACTTAAGAACTAGTTCCATGCAAGAATTGAATTATTCATTGAAAATAGATCATATTTAGGTTTTCACGCAATGATTCAACCTAAAGCCTCAACCTTTATCATCCCTAGCAACAACCTACATCTCTATAGTCATTATTACTAGCATGTAGGATTATTACAACCAAGTCTCTCGACTTAATTACAACAATCCCTAGTTTAATTTATCATATGCTTATTTTGGAAGTCATACAATAAACTAAACTCATTGAAACACATACACAATGAAATAATTCTACTAAGCAATCTATTCCTCATTAGGTTTCATAATCACTCCCTCTAATAGGGGGATTAGCCTAATATCATTGGATTTATTAAACTAAAATAATGAAAGGAAAACATCATGTAAATTAAACTAAACTTGATTAAACAAATAGAACAAGTCATTATTGAATAAGTATTAAACTCTATTAATCTATTTGAACAATAACAATAATGATTCAAAATGAATTAAAACTAAAATTAAAACTAATTTAGAACTAAGATTATGAATAACTACTTATCAAATAAAAACAAACTAATTAATTGAATGTAAAAACTAGATCTAAACTAAGTTCTTGGATAAAAATGCTAAGTAAAAAGCTAGATGCTTAAGAGCTAAGTCTTTGTCTCTTGATATTGAAGAGACAAGATCCACATATTCGTGCATGGGCTGAGGAGCCATGTTTTGGGCCGAAAAATCGAGCCCAAAACCTTATTCCTTCAGTCCACAAGGGGGTTTTCAGCCGGATTTAAATTCAATAGCCTTTTTGTCTACTTCTGCTCCTCTGATTGGGTCAAGGCTTGGACCATTGGAAATCTCTTTCGGAGCCGGTCATTTTGAAATAAGGTAGGCCCGATTCCGAGGTCTAAGTCTAAAGATACGGCCTTCGGAAGTTCTGCTGACTTTTGTGCGATGTTTCTGCCCGCGTTGACTTTGACTTTTCGGCTTTGATCGGGCTTTAAAAAGGCTTTTTCTCCTTGAATCTTGGCCTTTTATCATATAACTTCTTAGCAGCCAACCCTTGCTCTTTTATCTCGCAAAAAGGGCGCATTTCTGCACATATTCGACTCTAATGCCTGAAATACACAAAAGCACGATAATAGTACTAACTCTTACTTATTAATCACATAATTGGTCTAAAATAATATTGTTAAAGGGGTTAAAACTACAGTTTTGGGCTCTTATCAAATCACCCCCAAACAGCATTTTTCTTGTCCTCGAGCAAATATGAGAAATTATAATAAGTGACCAAAAATGGAGTTCTAACTAATCTCGTTTCGCCGAGTGTGATTGCATTGACCATATGCAACAAGGCCTTAAGCTACTAGGAATTCCCTAATGGATGAGTTATAGCCTCGTGAGAGTTTTCCAGTGAAGGTACTCACAACCTTCATCTATACTACAACGACTAAGAAATAAAATTATTGTTTCCTTATTTATGTCTCAATGATCTATACATCTCACTAGTATTTAAACAAGAATGATCATTCTCAAACTTAAACTAATACATGCATAATAATCAAATCATCTTAAGACAAACAACTATACAATGAACTATGATGTGAAATGTAATGACAGGTCCGTTTCTGAAACTTTTGGGTAGCGTGCCTAAGTAGGTTCTCACAAGGAATGTGTCAAAACATATAACACTCTGATTTTTCCACTCAAGTTTGCTAACTCCAGTGTGTAGTAAGCACACATTTCCTCACAATCTCAATGACAATCCAAGGAAGTCGAGGTCGATCAAACACATCTGCCACTTACTATCACACTAACCTATTCCTAATTGAGCTAGAATTCTTTATTAGGTGATACGGGGCGTAGGTGTTGGTTAAAGAAGGAAGGAAATGGATATTCAAAAAAATAAGTCTGAGAAAGTAGGGTCTTCATATTATGTAACTAGAGAAAACCTTGTTTTTTTTCTTCTACACTTTGTTTCCATCTTTAGCCTTTTTATTTTGGCTTTTTGACTCTTTTTATTCTATTTTTGGAGTTTTTATTTATTTATATTTTCTTTTTCTTTTCTTTTCTTTGGATGGAAACTTCTTTTCTTTTTCTTTTTTGAAGCAACTAACTAATTTTTGTTTACACAGGTTTTTCTCTTCTCTTTTCTTCACTCATCCTATTTCTCATACTTATCCAGATAGGTAGGCTGATTTTATTTTTTATTTTGTTTTATTTGGTAAATGATTTGTAGTTTGTGAAAAGGCTAATGAAAGGCTCAGTGGGGTGACTAGCGGATAATAAATTTCATATAGGTGTGAATTTCTGGCTATATCAATCCAAAGAGGGACTAAATTCTCGCTTAGGATATGGTATGGTGATCAAGCAAGTAGATGTTTTATTTCTCTACACCGATTTGACTTCTCCCTTGTGTCATCACTCAAATATTTCACTCTTATGAGGCTTTTAGGCTAGATACTCACATGATATGTATTAACTACTCTAACCTAGGTTTCAAAAAATACTGCCAAGTACAATCAAAGATGCTCATGCAAGATGTTTGTGAAAAGATGCAATGACTATTACTTACGTATTAATCTATGTTTCAAAAATTAAATCATAATTCAAGTACTACGTGAGATTTCTAGACTAATATCATCATGGAGAAGGGAACAATACCATTATCACTAAGTGCTTAGTATAAACAATATTTATGATTTTTAACTTTTTTTTTTTTATATATAAAGAAAAGTGCGTAATTTACATCATAAAAGTGCCTAATTTTTGCAAATGTTTCTATCCCACCACCAAACAATCGAATGCTTTGTCATCAAAGTTTAAAAAGATAAGGAAAGAATTTACCATAGAAACATGGCAAAAATTGGTAGTACCTGTAACAGAAATATTGTAACAATGATATGATAACATGAAGCACAATTAAACTGTTACGTACTAACTAACACAAACTCTACTAGAGTAAACATGGCAGGCAAAGGGTGGCAACAAGATTTAAAATGAAATACCAAAATACGCCACCCCCAAACAAAATTGGAAAACTCTTTTTAAGTTTGAAAATTTTTGTTTGGCTTATACTCCAGAAAGCTGGTATTGTACGAAAACTTGGGTCTTTTAAAGTCAAATTCTCTAGACTTAATGTGATATATATGTATTAACATGCAGTTTACCATATATTAATAATCTAAATAATTATGGATCTTTCCATAAATAGTTCACATGGAAAGCACATTCAAACAAAATTAAACACCAAGATTTCTTATAGCATGGCTTAGTAGAATGGGAGTGAATTCTGATGGATCTAGAACCTAATCGAGCTTAAAGTTTCTTCTTTTTCTTTGAACGAAAAGGTGTCCAAGTGAACGATCGTGAGAAAATGGATGGTTGTGGAAGATATGTAGGGTATGGATAAGTTTTAGATTGAAGGAATGGAAAAAATGAGTGCGTGGTTTTAGCATAAAACTTATTGGTGGCATTGGTTGGTATTATCACACATCTGAAAATGAAGGTATCAGGTGGCTCTTTAGGTAGTTCTTGAGAGCGTGGATTATAACAGGCTCTTAGAAACTCGTCGAATTCCTCATCTAGGTTGTTCGCATCCATATAATTATGGTATTCATTTCCATCTTTGAGGAATTCATCTATCTCGTCTATTGTGAGGTTTACTCCATCCCTTGTAGGGTCAGAAAGCAGGGTGGAAAATTCTTTCGCTAGTTCAGTTATGTCCAAGGAGTCAAAATTGTGACCTTTGTCTTCTTCCATAAGAGGGGTATCTACTAGTGTTGGGACGAGATCGTCGAAAGCACTAATGTGATATACAAAACTCTCAATAGACTTAACTTCACCTTCTACAGGAAAACCTAGTTGTCTCTACTTTTGTCTAAACATGTTAACTTCCACAGAAAGATTTCCATTAGAAAAAGTCATTGAGCCATCCCGGCAATTGATTTGGGCATTGGCGGTTGCCAAGAAAGGACGCCCTAAGATGATAGGAATAGAATCATGAGCAGCTTCTATGTCGAGAATAATAAAGTTAACGGGGTAGTAAAAATCTTTGACTTTAACGAGAATGTTTTCAACAACACCTTTGGGATACTTAATTGAATGATCGACTAACTGCAAAGTCATTTTGGTAGGTTGAAGTTTTGTTAGACCTAGTTGTTTATATAAATAAAAAGGGAGTAAGTTAACACTCGCACCCAAGTCTAATAAAGCAGTTGTTATGAAGGTATCACCTAAGGTGCATTGTACAGTAGGACGACTAGGGTCCTTGTACTTAACAATTCCGTTATGTTCAGATAAAGAGGGATATTGTTCTGTTAATAATGCTTCTTGGGGTATGATGGTTTTCCTCTTCTTGGTGCTAAACTCTTTTAGAAACTTAGCGTGTCCAGGTAGACTTTTTATAACATCTAGAAAAGGTAGGTTTATAGTCAGATTTTTAAACACTTCCCTAATCTAATCAAAATATTCGTCATTTTTAGACATAACTAGTCTCTAGGGATATGGTGGTTTATCTCTATATTTAGCAATATTATTAGTTTTTGCTTTATCTCTAGCCCTTTTCCATCTAGGTGTCTATATTGGAACCTTTACAGGTGTAGGGTCTTCAATTTCTATTATTAGGTCTTGTAAGGTTTTCCCTTTTGGTTGTGGTTTAACTGGTACTTCTACAGTTGTAGGGTCTTAAGTTTCTATTACAGTATTTGGTATGGTTTCATTTTCAGCTTCTGTTTGCGGGTGGTCTTCACGCATAGTTACTTTGTTATCAACTACTCTCCCTGAACGAAGGGTAGTGATTGCCTATAGGTCCCCTTGGTTTATATTACCATTACAGTGAATACTGTTTATTTCAAAGGCGGTGTTTGTTGACTTAGGATTAGGCACTGCTTGACCTGGAAACACGCTTGTTTAGTTATTATTTTGGTTAGGAGACATGTCAATAACCTTTTGGCACAAAGACTGCATCATTTGCATCGTTTGTTTCATCATATTAGAGTTTTGATCATGCTGATCTTTCATCAAGTTGGAGTTTTGTTGCATAATTTGATTTTGTTTTTCCAACAAGGTCAATACTACTACTTCTGTAGATGGTTGGACTGGAATTAAGGCTTGTTGAGCGTTCATGTCTTGATGTTGATAGTTCTGGGTCATGGGCACTAAACATCTATTCTGGTCACCTAAGTTTCCTTGTCCTTGATGTTAAGTTAAGTGATTAAAGTGTGATGGTTGTGGTGGTGGTTGTGCATAGACAAGAGGACAATAGAAGTCGGAATGGTCAAGACTAAAACAAACATTACAACGAGTAGAGTTAATGTTCATGACTGGAGTGGGTTGTTATTGAACAAAGATGGCATCTACCTTTTTATTGAGGGCATCGATAAGAGTTTTAAGTTCGGAATCAGGTTTAACCTCAAAAGAAGAAGGAGTGGAACGGGAAGATTCGTTACCTCCCCAATTGTTATTCCTCTTAGATTGATCTTCTAAGAATGTATAAGCCCCCAAGGCTCCTTTACTAAGAAAACTACCCCCAGTCATGATATCTAGAACCTCCTTATGACGATGTAAAAGCCACTTGAAGAAGGCACGAACAATCGTGTCTTTTGCAAGATTATGATGCGGGCATTCAATGAGAAGATCAGTGAAACGATTCCAGGCCTCTGAAAAGGATTCATGAGGATTCTGGCAGAAGAAATGAATCTTTTGAAGCATTTCATCTATCTTCAGTGGTGGGTAAAACTGTTCTATGAATAATTGAACAAGATTAGCCCATGAGTCCACAGAGTTTGGCGTTTGGGCAGTTAACCAAGACACCGCCTTGTCAGCTAGGGTGAATGGAAACACCCTAAGTTTAACTTGATCGGGACTTACACTAGGATGATGGAATGTAGTGAGAACTTGTTCTATCCTACGCATATGCTGGTAAGGCTTCTCCTTGTCTAAACCATGAAAAATCGGTAACAAGTTAAATATATTAGGGGGAATTTGGAGATCCCCCACTAGGTCTGCAAGAACGATGCACGACTTAGGGCCATTGTTTAGGGCTTTATAAAAATCAGAAAGTGGAGTCTCTTGTTCTTTAGCCATTGATGCAGGTGTAGTGTATGAAATTCTAGATAGGCGTGTGGTGTTTATGTCTACAAAAAAAAACAAGCTTGATTATACTAGAATTAAACTCCTCTAACAGAAGAAGAGAGGAGTGTAAGAAGGAGTAGATGAATACTTCCTTGCTACGCTTATGAATAGCATTTTGTATACGCGAGCTCAATGTATTTAACAAGTTAGAAACACTGAATTACTTAAAGCAATGGAAATTTGAAAATCGGGCTGGTATACAAGAGGGCGCAGGGTGCGCTCACTTTTAGCCTGGGTAGGGGCGTGGGGTGCGCTTCGACCTTTCTCGAGGAACAGGCACTTAGGTGCGGGTCGCGCTCCAAAATGGCCTTGGTAGGGCGCGGGTTGTGCTCAGGTCAAACTCGAGTTCCAGGCACTTGAGCGCGGGGGGCGCTAGAACTTTGCCTTGGTTGGGCGCGGGGCACGCTCAACCTTGGATGATGTCCAGTGTTTTAGGCGCGGGTCGCGCTCGAAAATAGGCTATCTAGGGTGTGGGACATGCTCCAAAAAATTTGAAATTTTTACAGTAGTTTGCTAAGACGTCAATCAAGTAGCCTGTAAAATGTTAGATCAATCGCACTTATGAAAGTTCTACTACTGCCCTTCAAAGTTTGTGAAACAGTTTTCAGACACAATATAAACAACTGAATGGTTAACCAATCAAAATAGAGACAAAAATTGCCAAAAGTTTACTGGAGACTCCTGATAGATCATGGGTATTCGTGTAAACATTTTAGAGCAATTGGAGTGCTACAAACCCTCCTTATCGGCTATTGTTCCAGAAATTAAGTGTTTGCAAAACAGTAGAAACACACTGGAAACACTCCACTAGTTAGGAGGTCAAAACAAATAAAAACTCGTCAAATTTTTACTGAAAACTTCTGACTTAGGATAGATACTCCTGTAAAAAGTTTAGAATTTTTGAAACTACCTAAGTAACCTTACTTGTCTAGTTTTCAAGAACTTATGGTTTGAAAACTGAAATGCAGCAATATAAAGATCGTATTTCTTCATAAAGTAAAATAATTAGGAAAATTCTGAAAATATTCTAATAAATCAATAACACCTTAAATATTATACCTGAAAATTTTCAGAATTTTCAGAAATTTAAAAATACCTTTACTGCAATATTTTTCGCTATGATTCCGCAGACACAAGAGAGCAGGGTGCGCTCTGTGCTTAAAACAGTGAACAGTAATGAAAATATGAGAAAAAAGAAAGAAAAATGAAAAGGGTGGGTGGGTAGAGAATGGGGGATTTCCCCTTGAATTCAAGCAATTGAATTCTTGTCTTGAACGAAATTAAGATGGCAGCGGCGCCATTTGATAACTCGTAAAAACTCAACTAGATTACTCTAATCTTATTCATATAGTATCAATTATTTATTTCCTACTCTCACAAATATATTCATTCAATATATAGAGTATGGAATCATTCCACTCATAACTCTCTAGGCATAAACGAATTCAACTAATCAAACACAAAGAACAACGGTTAGAGTAATGTGTGATATGAAATTTCTATTCTACGATTATACTATAGATTCAAATAAATCTAAACTAACTAAACTAATACAAATAGGGTTTGATAGAAGAGAAAGTATAGAGAAGAGTAATCAATCCACCTAATAACTAGTTTCAGGCAAGAATCGAATTATTCATTGAAAAGAGATCATATTTAGGTTTTAATGCAACGATTCAACCTAAAGCCTCAACCTTTATCGTCCCTAGCAAGAACCTATAACTCTTTAGTCATTATTACTAGCATGTAGGATCATTACAACCAAGTCTCTCGACTTAATTACAACAATCCCTAGTTTAATTTATCATATGTTCATTTTGGAAGTCATACAATAAACTAAACTCATTGAAACACATAAACAATGAAATAATTCTACTAAGCAATCTATTTTTCATTAGATTTCATAATCACTTCCTCTAATAGGGGGATTAGCCTAATATTATTGGAATTATTAAACTAAAATAATGAAAGGAAAACATCATGTAAATTAAACTAAACTTGATTAAACAAATATAACAAGTCATTATTAAATAAGTATTAAACTCTATTAATCTATTTGAACAATAACAATAATGATTCAAAATGAATTAAAGCTAAAATTAAAACTAATTTAGAACTAAGATTATGAATAACTACTTATCAAATTAAAACAAACTACTTAATCTAATGTTAAAACTAGATCTAAACTAAGTTCTTGGATAAAAATGCTAAGTAAAAAGCTAGATGCTTAAGAGTTAAGTCTTTGTCACTTTATATTGAAGAGATAAGATCCAAAAATTTGTGCACGGGCTGAGGAGCCATGTTTTGGGCCGAAGAATTGAGCCCAAAACCTTATTACTTCAGTCCAAAAAGGGGTTTTCAGCTGGATTTGATTATAACAGCTTTTTCATCTTTACTCCTCTGATTGGGTCAAGGCTTAAACCATTAGAAAGCTCTTTCCGAGGTGGTCGTGTTGACATAAGGTAGACCTAATTCCAAGGTAGTCGAGTCCAAAGATACGGCCTTTGGAAGTTATGCTGACTTTTGTGCGCTGTTTCTGCCCGCGTTGACTTTGACTTTTCGGCTTTGATCGGGCTTTAAAAAGGTTTTTTCTCCTTGAATCTTGGCATTTTATCATAAAACTTCTTAATAACCAACCCTTGATCCTTTATCTCACAAAAGGGGTGCATTTCTATACATAATCGACTCCAATGCCTGGAATACACAAAAGCAAGATAACAGTACTAACTCTTACTTATTAATCACATAATTGGTCTAAAGCAATATTGTTAAAAGGGTTAAAACTACAGTTTTGGGCTCTTATCAGACTTCATCTCCTCCTTTGATGGAGAAGATTAGCCTTTCATGAAGAAAGAAGAACACGAAGAACAAGAAGAAGAAGAGTCGAAGAACATAAGACTAGAAAGACTAACTTATTAAGACTCGACTAGTTAAAACCGAATCTTTTATTATTAATCTCTCTCTGCCTCAAGTTCTGGAGACAAGAATATAAGTTAATTGGCGAGTTACATGAGGCACTTAGGTCCTCTATTCAATGAGTTCTAGAAGCAGTCCAAACCGCCATTTGTTTCCTAATACAAATCAAATTCTTTCAGAGTCCAACTTCGTCTCCAAAACTGAGAAGGAAGTGGCTACAGTGTCAGTTCATGCATCTGGATGCAGGATCCTAGCATCTCAGATGTGAGCATTGCGTCTGGACGCACGATCCTTGCGACCCAGACACGGAAGTCTATTTTTCCTCTTTTGCTCTATCCTTCTATCCTCTTTTGCGGGCTTTGGTCCAAGCAATGAATCATTTTGCCTTAGGCTTCCAAATAGGCTTTAAAATAGGTCCAAGTCGCATCTTTAATAGCTTCAATTCCTTGGCCTTCTCCATGATTATCCATGGACTTCCCATGTGATCCTTAATGCTCCGAATTACTCCTTAATTGCTCCAAATTACCCCTTTTACTCAATCAAGGCTTATATGTGTACTCAGTCAATCTCCTATACTCTCCAATCTAAGAAACGAAATCCCTAGTTTACCATAGGCAAATAATCTCGACTTTCAATCCTCACTAGTTATACTCTTAGAAAAGAATCTCTCAGAAGATGGTCTACAATTTTATCTCATGTATGTGGGGAAAAGAATACTGAATACGAACATCCCACATACTACCTTAGAAAACAGACTTCTAGATGACAGTAGTCTCATGGAAAGAATGTCAATCACATATGAAGTGTCGGGTCCTTCACTTTAGCATCCTCTCACCTATTCTAGACTTCATACCATACTGTGGTGATAAGTCATGGGTTGTAACTTGGTTTGGGTATTGGCTTATGAAGGAAAGGTAAAAAGGATTCAAAGGTTGTTTCTGAAAACACTAAGGGTTTTGCTTCTTTCTTTGGAAGATTTCTTCAAATTCTGTATTGCAGAGAAAATTCTTCCTTTGTCTTAGCTCTTCCATCCATTCTGTTCAACTTCTTCCTTTTCCTTTTTTTTTCTTTTTATTTTTTTTTTATTTTTTTTTTATTTTTTCTTTTTCTTTAGCTCAGTGGTATATCCTTGATTAGTACTGGATATGCTTGTTTTCCACTAGCTTCTTTCACTTAGAACATAATGATGGTCTTCATTGTATTTCTCTGATATTTCCTTGTAATCTTCCTTTTGTGCTTTTTCTTCCTCCTTGTTCCCCTCGTATTCTTAGAAACATATGAGTATGGCTGATAAAGATTTTGGGTTGTACTCCTTGTCTGGAGTTGGGTAAAGGATAATGGGTTTTAGACGAAATGGCTTGATGTAAGGCTCAAAAGGGTTTAACATGATGGTCCTACTAGGTGGGATAAAGGCTAAATGGGTTCACTACTTGACTTATCAGTATGATACTCTATTTCGAATAGACTACAAGACCTAATGGCTATCTCCCCAGTTGATGTCACTTTGTGATTAACCAAATCAACGAATAATGAGACTATATTACAACGACATAAAGAACTGAAAGATGTTGAGTCGCTAAGACTCGGATTTTTTGTAAGAACTCTCCAAAGAATGGGTATAAAGCTCAAGTCTCACGGGCTAAGTCTAAAAAAATCTACTTCCAGTTTACTAGGGGTTAAATCTCTCTTCTAGCAAAAGTATACAAAACTGACTAAGTATTATAGTGGTGCCTTGATAAAAGGGTAAAATTGAATATCTACCTACGAAATGAATGATGAACTCAAAACGTAAGTAAACTAAAACTAATCTTATGATGCTTATATTTATCAAAGATTCTACTCTCAACTCTATTGAGATATAGTGGAGTAGAGTGATTCGTTCCACTCTTAGTCCTTCCGCATGCTATGTTCTCACGTGTTCGTACTATCTACTTAAAGTCTAATGAGAGATTTACGAAAATAACAACTAGACTGCGATGCAACTACCCACGAAATGCAACTAGTCGACGATGGGGATAACTAAGGGAATGCTACGTTGATTCTATGATACGGAGTTAGAGGGGGATTGATTCCACCTTAACTCCACTTAATCCTATTAACAACGAATCGTCGTAATCCGAATTGAACTGCTTCGCAGAACAATTGGTTCTTCCTAATCCCTAATTACACATGGCATTCCTACCAATTCATAACTAGCATGTGAACGATTAAACCCATTCTCATGGTGAACTAATCGTTTCTAGAGTTGAAAGGAAATTACGACGATTCTATGATATTCGGAATCAAGCTTTCATCAAGGCTTCTCAACCCCCTCTAATGGAGGTTTAGCCGAGAATCATTATGCAATCATTTCCGATTACATTTAAACTAAACATGATATAAAGAATTGAAATTTACTTAATTAAGCAATAATGAAATCTAATTTAATGACTAAAATGAAATAAGAACAGGAATTGAAATTAGATCTAGAAATGGAAATGACAAAAATCGAAATTGATAAAAATACTACTTTATTGATCTAATCAAAATGAAGAACAAGATTCAAAGGTTTAATCTAATACAATAATTGAAATGGAACTAAACTTAATTAATCTACATGAAAAACTAGATCTAGAATTCATTAATGGAGGCTACTAATCTAATCTATTTCTAGGTCTAACTATCTACCATTAACAAAGAGCTAAGCTTTTGTTTTTATACATTCAGATCCAAAAATCATGCATGGGCTTGGAGCCATGTTTTGGGCCAGAGAATCAGGCCCAAAACCCAATTCTTTCAGTCCAAAAAGGCCTCTTCAGCTGCAGTTGGCTTCAACAGACTTTCTGTCCACTTCTGCTCCTCTGATTGGGTCAAGGCTTAGACCATTGGAAAGCTCTTTCCGAGCTGGTCGTTTTGACATAAGGTAGGCTCCATTCCGAGGTCTGAGTCCAAAGATATGTCCTTTGGAAGTTCTGCTAACTTTGTGTGCTGTTTCGGCCCGCGTCGCCTTTTCAGCTTTTGACCGGGCTTTTAGAAAGGCTTTGTCTTCTTGAAACTTGGCCTTTAATCACGGAACTCCTTAGTAACTGACCTTTGCTCCTTTATCTCGCTAAAATGGCACATTTCTGCACATAATGGACTTTGAAGCCTGAAATGCATAAAAACACGTAATCAGTGTTAACTCTTAATTATTACTCACATAATTGGTCTAAAAGTATGACTGTTAAAGGGTTAAAACTACAGTTTTGGGCTCTTATCAAACCACCCCCAAACAGCATTTTGCTTGTCCTCAAGCAAAGATGAGAAATTAACATAAGTGACCAAAAATGGAGTTCTATCTACTTACCGTTTTACGAGAGTGCGATTGCATTGACCATATGCAACAAGGCCTTAAACCACTAGGAATTCCCTAGTGGACGAGTTATAGCCTCGTGAGAGTTTTCCAGTGAAGGTACTCACAAACTTCATCTATACTATAACGACTAAGAAATAAAACTATTGTTTCCTTATTCATGCTCCAAACTATCTATACATCTCACTAGCTATGAACAAGAATAACCAAGTCAAAAACCTAAGCTAATATATTCATAATAATCAATTATCTATAATAAACATATATACAATGAGTAATACTATGAAATGTCTAGCAGGTCCGTTTTTAAACTTCGGAATAGCGTCCTTAAGTAGGTTCTCACAATAATAGTCAAGATACAACACTCGATTTTTTCCACTCAAGTTTAGCTACTCTCTAGTCTAGTGCTAGTGGGCACACTTTACCTTACAATCTCAATGACAACAAGGAAGCCGGAGTCGATCAAACACATCTGCCACTTACTATCACACTAGCCTATTCCTAATTGAGCTAGAGGTCTTTATTAGGTGTTGCGGGGATTAGGAGATGGTTTAAGAAGGAAGGAAATGGATATTCAAAATGGACAAGTCTGAGATAATAGAGTGTTCATATTATGTAACTAGAGAAAACCTTGTTATTTACTTCTGCTTCTACACTTTGTTTCCATCCTTAGCAATATTTTTTTTTTTTTTTTTTTTTTTTTTTTTTTTTGCCTTTTTACTCCCTTTTATTCTATTTTTGGAGTTTTTATTTTATTTCTATTTTTATTTTTCTTTTCCTTGGATGGAAACTTCTTTTCTTTTTTTTATGAAGCAATTAACTAACTTTTGTTTACACAGGTTTTTCTCTTCTTCTTTCTTCCTCATTCTATTCTCAGACTTATTCTAAATTGGGTGGGTTGAATTATTATTTTTTTTTTTTTTTTTTTTTTGTTTTGTTTTTGTAACAGGGTAAATGATTTTTGGTTTATGGAAGGCTAAAGAAAGGCTCAGAGGGGCGACTAGCGGAAAATAATTCATAGGTTTGAATTTCTGGCTATATCGATCCAAAAAGGGCCTAAATTCTCGCTTAGGATATGGCATAGTGATCAAGCAAGTGGACGTGTGATTTCTCTATCCGGATTTTATTTCTCCCTTGTGTCATTTCTCAAATGTTTCGCTCATATAAGGCTTTAGGCTATATTCTCACAGGATTTGTAGAATAAGTACTCTAGCCTAGATTTTAAACTTCTCGCTAACAATCATAGATACTCATGTAATATATTTATAGATAGATGCAAAGATTATTACCTATATATTAACCTAAGTTTCTAACAATTATTCTGATGCAACAACTACGTGAGACTTCTAGATTGTTAAGAGCATGGAGAAAGAAACAATACCAATATTCCTAAGTGTATAGCATGAACTTATTTATTTATATTTTTGAATTTTTAAAATTTTAACTAGAAATAAATGCATATTATACATATCTATATCCTAACATATGCTTTAATTACATGTGTTTCTATGCCCCCAAACAAAAAGCATGCTTTGTCTAAATAAAGAGGGTAGGAAAAATACCATTGAAACGCGTGAAATTCAGGAACATCTGTAAAACAAGGTTAGAACGTACTAATATAGGAAATAAAACTGACACAACTCTATACAAGTTCTACCCATTATGGGGTTAACAAGAATGAAATTGCTTGAGACATAAGCAGACACTAACTAGAATGAAAACTTACCTTATCCCCCCGCATTACTCGTCATCTTCCTCATTCTCTTCTTCCATAAAGAAGTGAGGTTCCTTCGCGTCCTGCCATGCCATGATAATTTGCCAGGCTTCCCGCCATTTATCATCTATTATTGCTAACCTATTAAGAGCCACTTGGTCTGACGGGGTGTAGGGTGCAACCAGATGAGGTTGTATCCTCCACCCTTGACAAGTCATTGCACGGAAAGATCGAATAATACTATTGGTGGGTCGTATAGTGTCGACCGTAATCCAATCCGTGAAGCGTGTACAAAAAACAGGAAAGAAACATAGCATAATACGAGAAACTAGAATGGGCATAAGAAGGTACTTATGCCTCATGCTATGGGATCGAGCTAAACTAGACATCAAGGTTCGGGAAGGTCATGACACATACGCCCCGTGGCTAAAGCAAAGGAAGACGCCGCAAGTGGCATCATTCACGTAAGAAAAACGCCATTCCCTAAAATGTTTAGCATGATCCAAAACATAACAGTTACTATGTTCGTGGACAGGCTACCAAAGGCGACGTTATATTCCCCTTGGTCCTCAATACGGAAAATGCCCGCGCCATACGACTCATGTAAAAACTCGTAAGTATAGACATACATATTATCGACCCAATAGCACCATGGGTCTTGTATTTCAGCGGGCATAGCCAGTCCAAGAACAAATGCTAGCAAGAACCTGGTAATTTCCATTGGTTCATTATCAATGTTGATGGAGAACACTTGTTCTCCATCTGGTCTTGCAAAGAAAATGCAGTTATCGTAAAAATAAGATGCTAGAGTCGGAGAATAAAGTGCATCCGGTCTTACCATAAGCGGCTCCCCCAAACCAACGAATGTGATCGCCACAAAACCAAGCACCATAAGTAGTGCTTTGGAACAAATCTTCGAAAAAGACTGTTCGGTATCAATGTTGGAGATGTCATCTCAAAATTACGCTTTGGAATAGCTGCGAATGATCCGGATACTACGCACTAAAAACCGGAAATTTCCGGTCCACGGAAGTCGTATGCGCGCTCGATGGCGCTCAAGAAGAAATTGAAATTTCAGTGTTTGAGCTGGTCGCGCCAGCTTAGCGAAAGCCTCGATAAAAAACTAAAAATATACAGAGCGCGAAGTGCGCCCTCAGAGGGTGCGAAAAGCTTCGGAGTTGCGTAACTTCGGAAAATGAGCCAAAACGAGGGAATCGCGGGAGTGAAAGGTGAGTGATGGAGTTTAGGTGTAGTGTGAGTTGTGAAGATAGATTGTATCAAGTTTATATAGGTTTAAAGTTGCTAAAATGGATCGAAGTTGCCAAAACTAATTACGGCAGTTTTCGAAATCCTAAAATTTCCAAACCCCAAAACGGAAAAACAAGTCATATCCTTGATTCTAATTCAAACCCAAGATCTTTTAGGTTGATTTTATGATAGAATGTACCTATTTAATCTAGATTTCATCCTACAATGATACTCAATCATAGATATGCCTAAACGGCCATATTTTCACCTTGACTCCGCAATAAATTCTAACACGAGGGTTATAAAAATAATGCTTGAATTGATAAAACCACCCCCAAACAAGTTGGGAAGGTGGGATCAATATGAAACAACCACGCATACTGAAAATAACCCCTTATATTTAAAATTTTCATTTGGAGTACATTACACTACAAAATTCAAATTATGGAAATAAACTTGCATTAAAATAAATAACAATAATGAAATTACAAATAAAACATAAAATATCAAACTATACTATCCCTAGCTACTCTGGAACTGGTGGCGGAGGGAACATGCTCCGGAGACTGCTCCTGAGCTCCTGAAGAGCCAGCACCATTCGTCCTTCGGCGACGACGCTCGTGCCTGGATGGTGTGTCCTCAGAAGGAGAGTCCCCGTGAGGTGGGAATCGTGGTCGATCTCGCCCCGAATCGGGCACCGAGCTTCTAGCTCTCGGCACTCATCCGTTCCCACCTCTCGTCCCCCTCTCTGGGTATGGACCTCGAAGTTGTGATGCATCATTGCCTGTCGAGTCCGGAGGTCTTCACAGATAGTGTTAAGTGAACGCATACCTTGATGGATCATAGCCATGCGCTCGATCTCCAGCACCTCTCCAAGGCATCCGCGTCAAAACAGGTCAAGTCCTCCTCATCCTCGGAGGCATCCTGATGTCCCCCAGCCTCCTCGGCATTCTCAGCTCCTCCATCCTCTTCTTCTTCTTCTCTATCCTCAGCCAATCTCCAAACCCGTTGGACACACTCCTTATAGATGCGAGGGTTAGGGTGGAGAGTGATGTATGTCCGATCAGTCGCCTGAGCTACTCTTAACTTGAGCATGATCTTTGTTATCAACACAGGGAGAGGGGCAACAAACCTCCCTACTCCCCTAATCATGCTCAGTAAAAACTCTAAGATGCAGAATCCATACTTCCACTCCTAGAGTATCCATAAGATATGGAGGCAGTTCAGGCCGATATCGCCGACCTTCCCCTTCCCGGGCGTTCGCCCGAATTAATCCATCGGGTCAGCAGAGCCTAGTTGGTCTAAGGGAAGCCTTGTCGAACACAATGCGATCTTGCATTGTAGTCCCCTCCAATAACTGTCCTCGTGCATCAATGGCTCTACCCCATTATCTTTGGGACTCCGCAGGTGACATCCAGATCGCCTAACAACCCGGTCGTCACTTCCTTCCCTTCTTCCGCTACCATAACAAAATCCTAGTCCCTTCCAACTCCCTCAGATCATAGAACCGCCGGACTAAGTCCTCGTGGTAATAGGCTTCGGTCGAGTACCACAAGCTATTCCAGTCTCGACCGATCATCTCATCACCGTAAAAACGGGCGAAGTGGTCGGGCGGTAAAAGCTTGCTCGCAAAATTCGGGCGTTGTTGAGCCATTGGAAGTTTGGAATGTAGTGGGGTTTAAATGTGATGTAGTGGTGGGATTTTTAATCGACCGGTTGAAGCAACAAGTGGTGGTGGTGGAGTGGTGGAGCGGCAGCACACCAAAATTTTGAATTTTTCGGTGGTTTTAGTGATGTAAATCGGTGGGAGTGGTGGTCGGTGGTGTTTGGAGTCGATTTGGGTTGGGATTTGATTTTTTGAAGTGGGTTAATTTCGTTTTTTTTATTTTGATTTGATTTTTTTTTTTTAGGTTTTGGAGCTTGGCGTTAATGGCGGAATGGAGAAGAAGATCGCGAAGTCTTTGCTAAAGGTAAGGGGGCGCGCTGGCTGTAGGTGGGTGCGGGTTGGGCCCAAGCCCAAAATCGAAATTTGTGATTTTTTCGATTTTTCGCTAAACTTCAAATCAAAATTGCCGCCGTATCGGGTCCGATTTTTGTGAATGAGATATGGAAATGATCAGGAGAGAATTTCCAATCCAATGATCCATAAAACACTCTATTCCGACCGTGGATGACATATAAGATAGTGGAAAATGCCTCAAGCGCGTGCATGACGACGTTATGCTTAACAATTGAACTCTAAATTCATGGATTATGTCAACCCAAATCGTAATACAATAAAATGGCCTAAGGAACTCTAATGGGACATAAATATTTAGTAACGGAAAACGGAAATTTAACACCCCACTCCCCCAAACAATTTTTACAACGGCTTAGAAAATTTGTTTTTAGCAAATGGTCTTTTAAAGTCGATTCCCGAGACTTCCTAGGTTACTATGCTTATTCTTTTTTATATATATATATATATATATTTTTTATATATATATATATATATAAAAATTTTAAAAATAAAAACAATAAACAATAAAGACATAATTCACCCCATAGAGAAACATGACTCAAAAAAATCCGAGAAAACATGCAAGAGTGGAAAACGTGAATTATGTTTAAACGTGGACTTAGGATCCGGTACTTATAGCTACACACTCCATAGGGAGGGCCCGGTTACCTTAATGGTGCACTCACCAATATATGGAAATGAAAGGAAATGCACCAAGCACAAAAGTTGAGTCGTTTATAGACAGATACTCGAGACTTTATCTAGACGTATGTATGAACATGCAGTTTATCATATATCAACAACCGAAATAATTGTGGATCATTCCATAAATAAATATCCCAGAAAACATATCCAAACACAATCAAGCACCAAGATTTCCCATGACTCAACCTAGTGAAATGAAAGCGAAGTCGGATAACCCTATTATGTAACCTATCATGCACCTTATTTTTCATTTTTCAATGAGTGGGTGTTCTAGTAAATAAGGGTGGAAAAGTGAATGGTTGTGAAGAATATGGTGGATATGGATAAGTTCTAGAAAGACAGCCTGTAAACAATGAGGATGTGGTTTTAGCACAAAACTCATTCATTGTGTGTGTAGGGACTGTCTCAATTCTGAAAATGAAGGTGTCAAGTGGTTTGTCCTTCTGTAGTATTTGTTTACTAGGTGGATTTAAAAAATTATGGAGCACGGGAGAAACAAAAGGATCGAGTGCAAACTCGAGATTCCTTTGAAAGGGTGGAAGGAGGGGAATCGAGGTGGATGTTGTGCAAAGTAGTTCTTGATAGGGTGATTCATCACCTTCTCGAAGAAACTCATCGAATTGCTCATCTAAATTGGTCATATCCTCGTTACTATGATAGTCCTCTACATCTTTGAGAAAGTCATCTATCTCATCCTCATCCGTAATATGTGTATCGACTAGTGTATGGATGGAAATGTTAGAGTCTGAACTTCCAAAGGAAAGAAATTTAGGCATATGATTATCAGGGAACGTGTTGTTGGAATAATCTCGAGCAACGCTCTCGATCATGCTAACCTCTCCATCCATAGCTAATCGGGTAATCGTGGTCTTTGTTTTAAAAACATTGACTTCAACAACAAGATGGCCAAAAGACATGGACATTGAACCATCCCGCAATTAATGAGCGCGATTGGCGGTTGCCGAAAAGGTCTCCCTAAAAGATCGGGACAGAGTCGCTAATCCACTTCGCGGTCGAGGATGACAAAATCACCCGGATAGTAAAAATCCTAAATTTTTACCGTAACATTTTCGACGACACCCTTAGGATACTTAATAGACCGATCAGCTAATTGCAACGCCATTCTAGTGGGTTGCATCTCGCCTAGACCTATTTGTCTATACAAATAAAATGGGAGTAAGTTGACACAAGCCCCCAAGTCTAACAACGCGTCGTCGTCGTGATAAGAATCTCCTAAGGTGCATCAGACAAGAGGGATCGACCGTGGTCCTTGTACTTAACAATTCCATTATGTTCGGATAGAGTTGGGAATTGTTCGTTAAAAGGTCTTTTGGTATATTGGTCTTACGCCTAGTAGTACACAATTCCTTAAGAAACTTCGCATGGTGTGGTAGCTTTTTTATAGCTTCGAGGAAGGGAAGGTTTATAGTTAGATTCTTGAAAACATCCCTAATCTCCTCGTAATTTGTATCCCTAGTTAACATGGCTAATTTTTGTGGAAACGGTGGTTTCTATCTATATTTAGCAATGGTATTACCTGGGTGTTTAACCGTGGCTTCCTGTTTCTTAGGTTGTGTTGGAACTGGTACCTCTACAGTGGTAGGCTCTTGGTTTCTATTTCATTATCTAGTAATATAGCGGTGTAGGGGGCTACTGGTGGGGTAACTATAGGCATAGTTACTTTGTTATCAACCATTCTGCCAGAACGGAGGGTGGTGATGGCCTTTAGCTCACCTACATTTTCATACTCATTACTAGTATTATCGGTTACCTCAAAGGCTGTATTTGTTATTTTAGGATTAGGTATTTCGTTATCTGGAAACACACCTTTGGGTTGGGCTTTATCTTGAGCAACCGCTGTTTGGTTAAATTATTAACGGATTGTAGAAATTTGTTGGTTAGATTGAGCCATGGTTTGGAAAAGTTTTTGGCTCACTTGTATGAAGGTGTCAAGACGATCGGTTGTGTGGGTGTAGTAGTCACGGGTGGTGTGGATGGAACTATTTCACGGAATTATTTATGGGTGGATTTTGATAGTTATTATTTACCGGAACGATACCTCTATTAGCATTATAATTATTATAATTACCTTGACTTTGTGCTTGACATTGTCGAGTTTGCGCTTAGTTGTTATAATTATTAAAATTCCCCTGACCCTGTCCTTGTAGTAGTGGGGCTTGGTTAAAGCTGTGCTTAGGCCTAACATATTGGTTATTGTACCCTTGAGGTGTGACGTTTTGGTTATTTCTCCAACCGAAGTTGGGATTTTGTCTCCAAGGGGCGTTAGGTTCACTATTAATGGAACAAGCCTGTTCATAGGCTATAGGACGATGGGAGTCGGGATGCTCGGGGCTCCAACAGAAACTACATGGATTTGAATTTACATTCATGACGGGATTGGATTTTGTTGTACGTAAATGGCCTCTACCTTTTTTGTGAGGGATTCAATTAGAGTTTTAAGCTCAGGATCTGATTTAACCTCAAACATACTGGTAGCCTTAACTGTTGAAGAAGAACTAGCGGAGCGGGAGTAATCGTCACTACCCCCCCAGTTGTTATTTCGCTTAGTTTGGTCCTCTAAAAATTTATAAGCCTCCGAAGCTCCTTTGCTTAAGAAACTACCCCCATTCATTATGTCAAGGACTTCTTTATGGTGGTGTAGAAGTCCTTTGAAAAAGGCACGAACTAACGTGTCTTTCGCTAAGTTATGATGTGGACACTCTATAAGGAGATCGGTGAAACGATTCCAAGCCTCGAAAATGTTTCATGAGGATTTTTGTCGAAAGAAATGAATCTTGGAAAGCATCTCATCCGTCTTTAGGGGTGGGTAAAAATGTTCCATAAACAAATTTGAACAAGTTTAGCCCACGAGTCCACGTAATTAGGCGTTTGGCGAGTTAACCAAAGACGCCTTTTATCGGCTAAGGTGAAAGGGAATACCCTTAATTTAATTTGTTCCGTACCAACCGTAGGATGGTGGAATGTTGTTAGGACTTGTTCAATCCTACGCATGTGCTGATAAGGTTTTTCATGGTCTAATCCATGAAAAATGGGTAACAAATTAAAAATATTTGGGGGGATTCGGAAATCCCCCGGTGGGTCTGCTAGAACGATGCAAGATTTGGGGCTATCGCTCAAGGCTTTGTAGAAGTCAGAGAGAGGCCTCTCTTCTTCGTCGGGCATTGTGTCAGGTGATGTGTGTGAAATAGTAGCTAGAGGTGTAGTGGGTGGTATACTAGATAGACTTGTTTGTTGACGTTGTTGTGTAATTACGTTCGGTGTTTTTGTTCGGCCAGACCTTAATCTCATACAAGGATAAAACCAAACTTAGCTAAACACATCAACACTCCAAACAATTCTGATATACTAGTATAAACCTCTAACAGGAGATGCGAGGTGTGGAAGAAAGGAATACCTGATTAAGGCCCTTGCTTTCGCTTTTATGAATAGCGCCTTTGTTTACGCTTTGTTCAGGTGTATATAGCAGGTTAGAACACTGAAAAAATATGAAAGATCAAAGTTGAATCAAAACTATCGAAATCCGAAAAATTTTTTTAATGGCGGTGGTCGCGAATAGAAGCGTGTCAAATTCTCGGTATTTTAGAATTCCGAGTTGAAGGGCTGGTCGCTCAAGGAAGCGCTTCGCCTTAAGTGTAATTTTACCCGGAATTTTTCAACTTTGAAATGGACAACCACAGTATGAATCAAACAAGGGTGGGTGGGTGTAATGGGACTTTAAGAACAGTACTAACACTACGAAAACAATAGGAAAGTGAAACTAAGACCGCAGCGGCGCCATTTGATAAATGGGTAAAATTGAATATCTACCTACGAAATGAACGATGAACTCAAAACGTAAGTAAACTAAAACTAATCTTATGATGCTTATATTTAGAGTGATTCGTTCCACTCTTAGTCCTTCCGCATGCTATGTTCTCACGTGTTCGTACTATCTACTTAAAGTCTAATGAGAGATTTACGAAAATAACAACTAGACTGCGATGCAACTACCCACGAAATGCAACTAGTCGACGATGGGGATAACTAAGGGAATGCTACGTTGATTCTATGATACGGAGTTAGAGGGGGATTGATTCCACCTTAACTCGACTTAATCCTATTAACCATTTAATCATCGTGAATCCGAATTGAATCGCTTCGCAGAACAATTGGTTCTTCCTAATCCCTAATTACACATGACATTCCTACCAATTCATAACTAGCATGTGAATGATTAAACCCATTCTCATGGTGAACTAATCGTTTCTAGAGTGGAAAGGAAATTACGACGATTCAACGATATTCGGAATTAAGCTTTCATCAAGGCTTCTCAACCCCCTCTAATGGAGGTTTAGCCGAGAATCATTCATAATCATTTCGATTACATTTAAACTAAACATGATATAAAGAATTGAAATTTACTTAATTAAGCAATAATGAAATCTAATTTAATGACTAAAATGAAATAAGAACAGGAATTGAAATTAGATCTAGAAATGGAAATGACAAAAATCGAAATTGATAAAAATGCAACTTTATTGATCTAATCAAAATGAAGAACAAGATTCAAAGGTTTAATCTAATACAATAATTGAAATGGAACTAAACATAATTAATCTACATGAAAAACTAGATCTAGAATTCATTAATGGAGGCTACTAATCTAATCTATTTCTAGGTCTAACTATCTACCATTAACAAAGAGCTAAGCTTTTATTTTTATACATTCAGATCCAAAAATCGTGCATGGGCTTGGAGCCATGTTTTGGGCCAGAGAATCAGCCCAAAACCCAATTTTCAAAATCCAAAAGGCCTCTTCAGCTGCAGTTGGCTTCAACAGACTTTCCATCCACTTCTGCTCCTCTGATTGGGTCAAGGCTTAGACCATTGGAAAGCTCTTTCCGAGTCGGTCGTTTTGACATAAGGTAGGCCCCATTCCGAGGTCTGAGTCCAAAGATATGTCCTTCGGAAGTTTTGTCGACTTTTGTCTTCTTGTTTTCGCCCGGCCTTTTCAGCTTTTTGACCGGGCTTTTAGAAAGGCTTTGTTTTCTCGAAACTTGGCCTTTAATCACGGAACTCCTTAGTAACCGACCTTTGCTCCTTTGTCTCGCTAAAGTGGCACATTTCTGCACATAATGGACTTTGAAGCCTGAAATGCATAAAAACACGTAATCAGTGTTAACTCTTAATTATTACTCACATAATTGGTCTAAAAGTATGACTGTTAAAGGGTTAAAACTACAGTTTTGGGCTCTTATCATGCCTTGATAAAGAATTCTATCAACAAGAACTATGTTCGAACATAATAAATAGTCTAAGCGGTAATGAAATAAATAATATCAACTATCTATCAAACTCAACACTAAGCAGTATAGAATCTATATCCCATACTCATCATTAAAATTCATTTTTCTCATGCTACTGATATAGAAACAAAAATATTTTTGTTTTTGAAAACTAATTTTCGAAATTCATTTCTCAAGTACACCCTCCCCCTACTTATGCATGCATTGACCTCAATTTATAAAGAAGTAAATGAAATGGATGAGAAAAATGTAGGATATTACTATTGATGTCGAATATCATTATTTTGATCTTTCTCTGTCATATTAAGGTTAAGCTTATAAAATAGCGAAAACCAAATACAATTAGTTCAAATCAATTTTTATTTATTTATTTATATTTATTTTTTTAGGTCTTTTTACATCAGATCCCCAAGACGTAATGTGAGTCTTTTAAAGTCAGATTCTCAAGACTTTTGAGTCCTTTATAGTTAGATCCTCAAGACTAGTATTCCCACCCACTAGGTTTCACTTTGTAGGAAGTCTTCTGATCTCTCTCAGCAGGTGATTGACAAAAGTATACCTTGTACCAACAATTTTCTCTTAATGGCTGTAACCTAGGACAAGTTTCAAAATGGTAATTCTTACACCAACCTAGCTTACACACTCTCCTCTTACATGTAAATGAATTTTTACCGAACCCTACACGAGCGATAGAAATAATCTTCCTTTGAAGGTCAACAGGGAGTAAATCCCACAAACTAACAGGTGGTGAACACTTAGGTTTCCATCTCAAAACTGATCTTTCAACAACATGCTTACTTCCTGTAGACATTTTATACTTAGTCAACTAGAGTTATGAGACTTTGACTCCGGCGCTTGAAACTCCTCTCAGGTAAAGTTATGAAAATCTGAGGACCCGGCAATCGGTGGCACTTATTGTAATGATATTTGATAAACACACTCTTTATACAGGTTTTGGTTTTCAGTTACTTATTTTCTTAAGTCCGAGGTCCACAGTCCAAAATCCGAAGTCCAAAGACCTAAGTCCAAAGTCCAAAGTCCAACGTCCGTATAGTCGTACGTTTTAGTCAAGTTACCTTACTCACGTGGGTTTGGTACGATAGGTCGAGTAAGGGATCGTCCAAACCTTAGGGCTCGGATAGGTTCACAACTGGAATTACAACTTTTGGTGAGTAGGATTTTTAGGTTTCTTTTTAGTTGGTTTTAATTAAATTAACAGTAATGCACATAATGTAAATTACTACTGCGATTATATGTAGGTAAATAAAAATAGAGAAACAGGGAGAGAGTTAGTCATACTCATGCGAGAATCATTTTTCAACAGGTTTATATTACCACAAAGACTACATCTCTAATTCGCCTCGTTTTTGGAGACGGCGCCGAGTATTGATCCCTAGTGCATGCCCACATCTCTAGGTCACATTTCACTAGCATAAGGAGTTTCAATAATATCTCATCTCGGTATATTATTTCAGCTCTCCCTCGCTCGATTTCACATCACCGGACGAATTGGAGAGTTGTCGACACTGCAGAGTCGCTGGCAGACATTTTAGGTCGCTACAGACTATCTGGAGCATCAGCAGTCCAACTTTGTACATTCTCAGTCATTTTGGGACCGGATATCAAATCTAAGCTTAATTCCTAAGTAGTGACTCTAGAATATTAAAGAGTCAATCCGGATTTTTACATGAGCAGCATAACCCTCCCCCTGAGGGGGGGATTAGCTCATGGTCATAGAAGGAATAATAAAACTTGTTGTATACATTAAGTAAATAAATGCAGGAGAGGAATTAAACTAGAAAAGAAATGACTGTTATTAAGGGTAAAATAACTTACAATATTTAAGCTGCTGGAATGGAAATGATAGAATGTAAGTATTGAAAAAATAAACTAACTAGGCGGAAGCTAAAGCATGAATATGCTGAAGGAAGATATACGAAGGCCACCCCCTCATATATATAGGCTGATATAAGAAGGCTATCCGTGAATGATTTAATTGAGATTTGGCCTTATGCTAATTGAATGGTTCGAAACTTTGAGAATCAAAGTTTTGTTTTAACTGTTTTAACTTTTTTGTTTTTTTGCTTTTTAAGTTTCGTCTTGTAGCTCATTTCAATTCAAACCACCTAGTTTGAATTGGTACGTGTCTTCTCTCTTGCCAGGTGGTACCAAATTGAAACCATCCTTTGCCACCTGCCTATGCTGACTCGTCATGCCTTCTGGGCCCGCAGAGTGGGTCCACTTAGTGTGTCCAGTGGCGGCGCTGATTTTGTTGTTTTTACGACTTTTTGTCCTTGCGCAGAGTTCGTCGCCCGGGTCGCTATGACAGCTTCACTAGCCAACGTCGGCATCTACATTTTTCCGATTTGAGCTTCGGAAGTTTGCTGCTTCTTTATATGTGGACCCGCTCGCGACTTTGGTTTTGTTCTTTTGGAAACTTCGCTCTAGGGGCTTTTTGTTAGGCTTCACGGGGGTTGAGTGGGAAACTTCAAATATTCCCGTATTCTCGTACTTGGCAGCTTCACTAGCCAACGTCGGCATCTAGATTTATCCGATTTGAGCTTCAGAAGTTTGCTGCTTCTTTATATGTGGACCCATTCTGCACTGGTTTTGTTCTTTTGGAAATTTCGGCTCTAGTTAGGCTTTGTTGGGCTTCACGAGAGTTGAGTGGGAAACTTCAAATATTCCCATATTCCCGTACTTTAATGCATGTTTTATCACTATATTTATTTTAATTGCGGAAACCTGCAAAAGTATGAAAATATAATTATTACATGATTATTAAACTCATAATCGACCAAAATGCTATGTCTCTCGGGGTTTAATATTACAGTTTTGGGTGCTTATCACACCACCCCCAAACAGCACTTTGCTTGTCCTCAAGCAAAGAAGAGACATTAAAACGATAAGTGGTAAAAAATGTGTTGTCCTAAGCTAAATCTCATTTCGCAGAGTGCGGTTGCATTGACCGTATGCAACAAGGCCTTGAACCACTAGGAATTCCCTAGTGGACGAGTTATAGCCTTGTGAGAGTTTTCCAGAGAAGATACTCACAAACTTCATTTATACTACAACGACTTAGTAACAAAGGCTTGTTTCCTCAATTAATCTCAGGTATCTAGACATCTCACTAGCGGGGGAAACAAGGATTTCATTCTTTCGAATTTCAAGTTAATATACATACAATAATCAAAACATCTACGTATGAGCATGCATGCAGTGATCTAATAATGAAATGTACGAGCCGGGCCGTTTCTGGATCCTTTGGATAACGTCCTTAAGTAGGTTCTCACAGGTATGTGTCGAAACACACTTTCTCTCTTATTTTTCCGCTCAAGCTTTGCTATCTCCAGTGTGCAGTGGGCACACGTTTCCTCACATACTCAATGACAGTCAGAGGAGCCGAGGTCGAGAAGTTACAACTACTACTTATTATCTTACTATCCTGTTCCTAATTGAGCTAGAGGTCTTTATTAGGTGTTATGGGGCTTAGGTGGTAGTGTAGAAGAAAATGGAATGGAAAATTCAAAAAATGATAAGTATGAGAGAATAAGGTCTTCGAGATATTTATACTAGAGAATCCTTATTTTCTTTCCTGCTTATAACATGGGTTTCCATACTTGGATTTTTCAAGCTTTTGTATTCCCTTTTGATTTGATTTTTTTTTTGGGGAAATTCTAACCTTGACATTTCTTTTGATTTTTGGAAACATATTTCTATTTTTTTCTTTTTCTTTTCTTATAAAATAGGTAACTGATTTTGATTTGTGACAAGGTTTTTCTCTTCATTTTTCTGCACTTCATCCTATTTCTCATACTCATCATCTAGGTAGGCTTATTTATTTGTGGTTACTAGATGGTTAATGATTTTTTTTTGGAGAAGTAGAAAGGATTAATGAAAGGTTCAGTGGGGCGACTAGCGGTATCCTTTTTTACAGGTGTGAATTTTTGGCTATATCGATCCAAAGAAGGCCTAAATTCTCGCCTAGGATTTGGGTAGTGATCAAGTAAGTAGACGTGTGAACTTCTCTATTCGAAGAACTACTCCTCGCGTGTCATTACTCATATATCACACATTTTGAGGCTTTTGGTTAGATTCTTACGAGGGATATGGAAACTAAGTTGTCTAACCATGGGTCCTTAAACTTACTTCGCTATGTACATTAAATGATAGTCGGTGCATGAATGCTTATGAAAAGATGTAAAAAAACTATTGCATAATGATTAAATTAAGTTTCTAAGAACAAGTCCTAATTCGATACTAGGGTGAGATTTCTAAATATTTTTCATCATAGAAAGGAAACGAGAATTTGTCACTAAACACGTTTATTTAGACATTAAGTAAACTATATACAACTATGCATGCCTAATTTTTGCAAAAGGTTCTCACTACCCCAAACAAATCCGGACACTTTGTGTCCTCAAAGTGTTAAGAGGAAGAAAGAGTATATACCTGAGAGGCTTTGAGCAAAAATATAGCTGACATCTTCCACAGAAATTTATTGTAACACACTATATATTATACATCATAAAAGTAGAAGCACATTGTTAGAGTAGCACACTGTTAGGTTATTTATTTATTTCATATCAAAACGTAAAACAAATATGTACATGCATCAACTCACATTGCCCCAACCTTGAACTGGGGGATAGTCCCTCCTTGCCTCGTCCCTGTAGAAATGTCATTCCTTTGCATCCCGCCAATCTATCATAGCTTTCCAGACTTCACTCCACTTCCTCTTCTTTGCATTGTCTAGATGAGCTATCATTTTATCATCATCAGGGAAAGAACGAACTTTCTTAAGATACCTTGCAGGGCGTCGCCATGTCCGAAATCGCAAAAAACAAATTATCTTGTTTGTTGGACACATAGAGTCGACCTTTACCCAATCCTGAAAGGTGGCCGCAAACTGAGGGAAGTACGTCCGCACTATCCTGCATGCTGTAAATGGCAGGGTGATATAGTGTTGCCGAAAAGACCGAGCCTTCTTAAGATTCTCAATTACTAGTTCTCAGAATGTCAAGGTGGTATGTTCTTTGGGCCAATGCATGGAATGTCTTACACCGACTTTGATGCAGTGGAAAATGCCAATCCCCATGATGTTCGAAGAATAAATAACATGGCAGTTCCAACATTCATGGTCATAATCTTGGCTAGTGGAATAGTGAAGCACGGCCATCGGCCGCCTTCGCAGACGCTTCTTTGGCGTGGGCAAGGCCATCGCCATACCGGGCAGCAAAAAATCTTCCCTAGAATAGTCATTAAGGTCATTCTCTATCATGTATTGAATGAGGAGATCTTGTTGAAGAGGAGGAAGGTCTAGAGCCATAGCCACTGTTGGCTCATAAAAAGCGTGTCGGGTGTTACCAATACATAGTGTAAAACCATTCAAAGGGAAACCCTGGACAGCTGGTAGATCTTCCATGTGATCATAAAAATAAGTTGCCAAACACGGGAGTAATGCCTGCTCGGTGTAGAATAAGAGAGTTCCAACCAACTTGAGAGATGTAGTCTCGAAAAGATGTCCATATCTTTGGAGAATTCAAAGAACGAATGGAAAGATTGTTCGAATCATCTTTGGAGCTTCCATTATAGAAGATGTGTGAAAAGAAAATGTGACTTGTTTAGACTAGGATAAACAAATATTAGAGTATGATAAGAATAATTAAGTAAAACAAATTACCATACTAAAATTAAAAACTAAAAAGAAAATGATAAATAATATAAAATTGCAAAAATTTAAATGGTTTCATTGGCCTAAAGTAATAAATGAGGATCCTTTTGTGGGAGGGATCCGTTTATAAGATTTTCTATGCCGTCAATCCGCGCAATAGCCCTTTGCAACATTTTGCTTTCATGCCCGTAAATCTCGGGTGGTTCTCCATTATGAGAGTGTGATTTGCCAAGAATTGGTTGTATGGTGCAAGAATTGTGCTTGTTCCTCTTCGTTTATTGTCCGCAGGTCCTGAAATTCAAGAAGGCTTGTGATAATAATGTTCTGACGTTTGAATAATGTCATCAGTCCTTGTTGAATTAAGCGAAGCCCTTCCATGGGATTAAATACGTTGCATAATGCATTTTCAGTAAAGATATTGTCGGTGGAACAATCTTCGTTGGTTCCTGCACCGACATGGTTCTTTGCAACGTCGGGGTTCCAGAATCCATTCCTACATACTGAGTGAATGGTAAGAATGTTAACTGTTCGAAGAGGTGTATGAGGAGAAGTACTAGAAAAACCCCAATGTACCATGATAAGTGTCACAATGGTTGGTAAAGGAGCTGCCTTTTTCCTGGCACGTGTGATCGCATTCCAAAGAAATTTAATAATGCAAAAATCATTGCAGTTACTCTGCAAGACCCAGAGTAAATGGAGGAGGGGTTTGGTTATTTTGGAAGTCTTAGACGTGCCTAGGACATTATGAGCTACCCATTGGATCACAGATAATTGGTTCTTTTGTAAAGATCGCTGATAAACAATACGGTTTTTCGGTTGTATTCGGCCGTGAAGGATAGTTTCAAACATCGATGCCGGATATTATCGAAGGTGAATCCTGAAGGTGTACTCCTTGGTTTGTAATAGGAATTTGAAGTACCTCGAGAGATGATTTCCATAGTCAATTCATGTTCAAGCATCCGTTAGCACGGACAAAAGAATTGTCCGTTTTGGAAATAACCGCTTTTATAAAATAACAAGACTAATTCTCGGAATAAAATTCTTGCTTATGGTGTAAAAGAGGGTACCATCCTCGACGTAATATTTCAGTGTCAAAAAAGGATGAAAAAAGACCATTTTGGAAATTTTCCATAAAATTTTGCTCGGCAACGAAAACTTCGAAAGTGAGGGTCATTAAAGATGGAGTGGTGAAAAAGATTATTTTGGAAAAAGGGAAGTCAAATTTTTGAGGTGTCTATCCTTGTTATAAATAGGCACCCATCCGAAAATGTAAAAGATACGTTCGAGGTGTCACAGGTAGTTAGACCACGTGTATCTTCTAAGATATGCGCAAAAGTGGATGTAGTGTGGATGAGAAGAATGGGGCATGTGACAAGGAGTGCCCCCTTTTTTGAAAACGTAAGTAGAAGGACAAGGAAAATGTAGATATACGATCACAATACGATGTAAGAACGCATAACGGTATGGAAACACAACATAATGATAATGATGACTTAAATACAAACCTAAATATTATATAGAACTATATGCCACATTAACAACATGACTATAATAAAACAACCGAGCATGAAGACTTGAGTAGCATATTCAATCTGCTGCTGCTCAAACTTTTCTAGTGCATCCATGAATCTTAAGCTTGGAGTGATCTAAAAACGTTTTTTAGAATAAGAAGTGTAGAGGAAAGAATATGAAATGAGTGAATATGGCGGAAGAGCTAAACCTATTTATAGAAAGAAAATTGCCGTTTTCTGACCGTTTTTTATGCGTTTTCATTATCGGTTTCTGAACGTTTTATAAAACGTTAGTTTACATTAAAATTTGTTGTTTAAGTATGAGATTTAAAATATATATTTATATATATGTATATAATTTATTATTACCAATATATGTTCCTACCTATATACTATAATATTAGATATAGCTAATATATCAAGATAGAAATATTTAGGAACCATCTACTATTAAGCTGGAAAATGCAAACACGTAAATAAAATATTTGATATAATTATTATACAAGACCGGAAAAAAATAAATCTAGCTACTGATGATCCTCAGTCTTGTAGTAATCCTCTGGGCCGCAGAAGAAGAACCAAGAGTCCTGGCGACGTCGCGGCAAGACGAGCTCCCCGTGGAAGCTAACCGCTCCGATATCACCAAGAGTATCCATCACCGAATCGAATCGATGATCACGCCATGAACATTCGCCTGAACCGGGTTCGGGCGAAAAGCATATTGTCCTGAAATGCAGTCATGGACGCTCTCATTTCCTCGCTGGAATTCGCCCATGTTATGCGTCCGATCATCGACTTCGTGGCGCAGTGGTCATATCTTGTCCTTAACTCGAAAGGTACGCCTCATCGATACCGGGCAAGTGTACATGTCTTAACCCGCTCACATCACGTAGGACCTTTATGGGGTGGGTGATCTTACTCATGGCAGTCTCATCAAAGTATGGTGGGTGAGAGGATCCTACGCTAGCGTGCTCAGCAGCCCTAGGTGCTGTGGGTTCCCAAGGGTCCTGTATGCATTTCTTGAAGACAAGCATATTCTCATATTATGGTATAGGGAGTAGTGGGGTGGCGGACAGAAAACCCAGATTAATCATAACTTGCGTTACTAGAACGGCAAGAGGGGCTGACCTAAGAGTAGCATGTGTGATAATATCAAAAAGAATGGTAACGATGCAGAAGTTACCCTTTCCCTCGGAGGATCGAGAAGGTGGAGGAAGGTCTTGGAGGAAGGTCTTGTTGATGTCCCAAGGTTTCGATGGTGCCAATGACGTTCCCCCAGCCATTGAGTCCGCCCGGTTCCGTTTGATGATACGCCGCGATTTCCTATCGATGTTGTACTCTCCCCCGATTAGCGTGTCGGAGCATTAGGTCGTAGTAATGCATTGGGTACGGACTGGCCGAGTCGACGACGTGGTCGCACCAGCAGAATGCTCATGATCCCGGAGAGCAACACAGGTGTGACTTCGCGGCGACACCCTCAACGGTGATAAAAAAATGGTCGCCATTAAAGCTCCCATTGTCGAGAATTTCATCGCCAAATCCTTGGAATAAAGCCCTCCATTGGCATATAACAAACTCTCCCATCCTCTAGAGTGAATTTCGCGGATCAAAGAATGGAGCAAACATCCCATTTTCAAACAAATTTCCAAAAAAATTCAACACAAATCCGCTGTCTTCCGCCATTACTGGTCTTAGAGAGAGGATGACTATTGATTACTTGATGAGGGAAGAAATGGGATGTTCGACGGAAGGAAAACTTGGTCGGAGATGTGAGGGTCTCGCTGCGAGACCCTGGTTTTAGTGTGGGCCTATCTCGTATGCAGACTAAAGAGGGGCAAGATCCGCTTTTTTTAGGAAGAAGAATGGTGTAATTGTGATGCGTGTTTTCCTGTTTTTTGTGTTTAAATGGACCGAGAAATCGGTATTTTGGTTGGGCCAAAAATTTTCCCAAAGCCCAAATCAAGCCTAAAGCCCGATTTAAACCTAAAAATCTAAATGCTTACGACTCGTTTGGACTCAATTGGAATGGACGAATGAGATACCGAAACAATCGGTACGAAAAATGCTATCCAATTGTATGAGTCATTCTTGAAGGTCACAAGGTTTTTTATTTATTTATTTTATTTTATTATTTTTTTTAAAGAAGGAGAGTGTTTTATTTATAAACAAAGGTTTTATTTATATACAAGGTAGATATCGTGAAAAACACCGGATGTCGGAGAGTCACCATCTATAATCATAGACAACTATCATGTCGGCTCGAGTTTAACCCAATCCAGCCGACCGCGGGCTTCACCTCTATGTATTATGCAACCACCATCCTCGAAAATAAAATTGACCGCGCTATACGGTCTAATAAAATTGCCCTTATTACATACATCCGGCTATCCTCAAGATAGCCCCAAGGGAACTCAAAGTAATCAATTCTAGGGTTGGTCCGGTGGAATTCATTGCCCGTTTATGTTCCAAGTATGCGACATCCGAGGTTGGACACAAATCTCATGTGCAAAACTTAATGCAGAGGGAAGAGGGAAAAGGTAACAATATAAACACATCTACAAGATGAGTCTTTTAACGTCAGATCCTCAAGACGAAGTCGAAGTCTTTTTAACGCCGATTCTCAAGACATCGAAGTCTTTTAACGCCGATTCTCAAGACAAATCCCAACCTGTGGGAGAAACGGCACGGCGACAAAGATTATCCCGCTTGACTGGTGTCGCATTAACAAGTATACCTTAAACCGGGCTAGTATCGGATAGGAAGTCGGGGCCAGACGTAAGGGTGTTTGGCAATGCATACACCAGCCCATCCTTCGCAAGCACGCCGCTTACGAAGCAAAAGAACTACATCATTCCCTATTCGCGGATGGGTGAGACTTACACCAAATGATTAGCTGAAGCGAGGTAGAGAGTAGAAAAAGGGAAGATAAGGAAGGAGGTGAAATTTTAGGTATCCATCGTTTTACCAAAAATTACGCGTTTATCTTTTGGATTTAAGTTCTGAAAAAGAGTTTGCCCGGATAATGTTTTGCAACCACACACAAAGAACTTTGGAGATCATAAGATAGAAGATGGCCCAGTTTTCAATTTATAGAAACAAGGAAAGCCAAATGTAAAAATCTAGAGTATCTTTGGATTACAAGAAAACTTTTGGCGTAACTGCGGGTAAAGGGTTGTTTTGACTTGAAATTCCTTGTTATCTTTTGGATTAAGCAAAGAGATTGCCCCATAATGTTTCACTTGACACAATGAAAGGACACTCATCGTGTTTTCAATTTACTAGGAAAGATGTTAATCTAGGTTTTTAAGAAAACTTTTTCAATTTTGAAATATCAAAACATCACTCTTTTCATATTAGCTTTGTAGGATTTTAAGAGATCATAAACATCACTCTGAATCTCCTCCAGCTCATTTAATTGCAGTTTCCGCTTCTCACCTGCCTCGATGATATTGTAATTAAGGCTTTTGATGGCCCAAAGGGCACGATGCTTAAGTTCAACTAGCAGATGACAAGGTTTTCCAAAAACAATGCGGTAAGGAGACATCCCTATAGGTGTCTTTAATGCTGTTCGGTATGCCCACAAGGCATCCGATAAGCAGAGAGACCAGTCCTTTCTTGATGGGTTGACAGTTTTCTCCATAATAGACTTTATCTCTCTGTTGGAGACTTCCACTTGGCCACTCGTTTGTGGGTGGTATGGAGTAGCAACCTTGTGAGTAACTCCATATTTCTTCATTAAAAACCCAAAAATTTTGTTACAAAAATGTGTACCCCCATCACTGATGATAACCTTAGGAACACCAAAACGAGAGAAAATGTTTTCCTTTACAAATCTCACGACAGTCTTATGGTCATTTGAGCGAAATGCGAGTGCCTCAATCCATTTGGACACATAGTCTACAGCGACTAAAATGTATAGAAAACCTTGAGAAATAGGGAAGGGTCCCATAAAATCAATGCCCCAAACATAAAAAATTTCCACAATCAAGATGGGATTTAGGGGCATCATATTTCGTTTGGTAATTCTACCTAGGTGCTGACAACGAATGCAAGCTATGCAATGTTTGTGTGCATCACGAAAAAGGGTAGGCCAGTAAAAACCACATTGTAACACCTTGGACGCAGTTTTCTTTCCACTGAAATGACCTCCGCAAGGTTGTTCAGGGCAAAAGGATAATACGTCAGTGTGTTCCCAGTCGGGAATGCAGTGACGAATGAGTTGGTCGGAACGATACTTAAAGAGGTAGGGTTCATCCCAGAAATAATATTTTACAGTGGATAAGAACTTTTTATTATCAGGACGTGACCAAAAGGAGGGGACTTCCTCAGTAACTAGGTAGTTAATGATATCCGCGTACCATGGAGATGAGAAAATAGAGTACAAGTATTCGTCTGGGAAGGAATCACCGATAGCTTCAGAATCACTATCGATGTCACCAACCAACCTTGATAAATGGTCGGCTACGACATTTTCGGTTCCTTTCTTGTCTTTGATTTCCAGGGTGAATTCTTGTAAGAGAAGGATCCAGCGGAACAATCGTTGTTTTGCATCCTTTTTCGCGAGTAAGTACTGAATTGCGGCATGGTCAGTATATACGATGGTCAATGTTCCAACTAGATAGGGGCGAAACTTATCCAAAGCATAGATAATAGATAGGAACTCTTTCTCAGTTGTGGTATAATTACGTTGACCGTCGTTAAGAGTTTTACTAGCGTAGTAAATGACAATGGGTTTGTCGTCACGTCGTTGGCCTAGCACGGCACCAATAGCAAAGTCGCTAGCGTCACACATCAGTTCGAATGGTTGAGACCAATCAGGGGGTTAAATGATAGGAGCGGTAGTCAAAGTGGATTTTAGAGTATCAAAAGCTTGTTTGCAATTGAAATTGAAGTCTAAATCGCATCTTTAAGCGGGGAGATTGGTTATGGTCGAGCAACTTTAGAAAAATCCTGAATGAATCTCCTATAAAACCCAAAGATGGCCTAAAAGGCCCGGATATCACGAATATGCGTGGGAAAGGTAGCTAAGAAATTTTAACAATTTTAGCTTTATCAACCTCTATCCCGTCTTTTGAAACAATATGACCTAGAACAAGTCCTTTGGTAACCATGAAATGACACTTCTCCCAATTGAGTACCAGATTTTTCTCTTCGAAACGCTAATACTTTAGAAAGGTTGGATAAACAAATCGTCAAAGGAATTTCCGTAAATGGAAAAGTCGCCCATGAAGACTTCCATATAACGTTCCACCATATCACTAAAATGTGAAGCATGCAGCGTTGGAAAGTGCCGGGGCATTACAAAGACCAAAAGGCATTCGATGCAGTATGCAAAGGTTCCAAAGGGACACGTGAAAGTTGTCTTTTCTTGATCGGCGGGATCGATGACAATTTGGAAGTATCCGGAATAGCCATCAAGAAAACAGTAGTAAGCATGACCGGCTAAACGTTCTAACATCTGGTCAATGAATGGGAGAGGGAAGTCATATTTACGGGTTCTGGCATTAAATTTGCGATAGTCAATGCAAATTCTCCATTTCAAAAGAATGCGAGTGGAGATGCACTCACCATTTTCATTTTACACAACTTGAATGCCGGACTTTTTGGGAACAACGTGGACATGACTAACCCAAACACTATCAGAGATAGGGTATATGATACCCGCATCAAGTAAACGTAAAACTTCCTCTCTCACCACTTCCTTCATGGCGAGATTAAGGCGGCGTTGTGGTTCTCGCGATGTCTTTATGCCGTCATCGAGATGTATGTGAAGTGTGCATAAGCTAGGGTCTATTCCCTTGATATCATCTAATGACCATCCGATAGCGGAGCGGTGTTTACGAATGACATGAATCAAACGTGCTTGTTCGTCGGTAGTCAAGTGAGCAGAAATTATTATAGGGTGACTACCATCGAGATCGAGATGCACGTACTTCAACTCAGAGGGTAGAGGTTTTAAATCCGGAGTTGGAGGATTGGGGATCAAGGATTTGTGAGGGATCATCTCTTCAATGGAAAAGAGCGAATCCGGTTCTTCTGAATCAGTTTGCAACGCAGCATTAGGGTCAAATAGTGGTACTGACTCTAATAATGCATGGACATCCTTTATGTACGAGTCATCGTCAAACTCCGGATTATCAAAAGAAAGAAATTGGTGTATCTCGTCTGGGGGAAAAGAGTTTGTGAAATAATCATGTTCCAGACTATCAACCAGGCTAATCTCGCCCTCCATTTTAGGATCGGGAAACTGTTTCATTAATTTGAACACGTTGAGTTCGACAGAAAGGTTCCCGAAAGACAATGTCATTGAACCGTCCCGACAATTTATGAGAGCGTTGGCAGTTGCAAGAAAAGGACGTCCCAAGATGATAGGGATGGAGTCACATGCTACTTCAGTATCTAGAATGACAAAATCAACCGGGTAGTAAAAAAATCTTGGACCTTTACTATAACGTTCTCTACTATGCCTTTTGGGTACTTGATGGAGCGATCCAGCGAAGTTGCAGAGTCATATTGGTAGGTTTTAATTCATGAAGACCTAACCGCTTAAATAAGTAGTAGGGAAGTAGGTTAACACGGCACCTAGGTCTAAAAGTGCAAGCGGCGATATTGTCGCCCAACGTGCTTGGGTACGGTAATGGTCGACACGGTCCTTGTACTTTACCACACCATTGGTAGTGATAATCGAGGGAAACTGCTCAGTGAGGAACGCTTATTGAGGTACATTCATACGTCGTTTGGTGGTGCACATGTCCTTCAAAAACTTGGCATGCTTCGGCAAATGCTTTAGCGCGTCTAGGAAAGGTATCGGATCTCATCAAAATGTTCGTCATGTTTCTTCTTTACTAAACGGGCAGGGAACGGAGCTTTTGGGCAGAATCGCGTATAAGGATCAGTGGTATCTTTTCCTAGGGACGTGGGTGTAGATTTTGAAGGTACAACTTCGTTCGTTATAGGTTCATGAGGTAGAGTTGGAAGGGCGTCGTCGTGGCTTCCGGACGATTCCTCGCCCGGCATAATGATATTATTGTCAATGGTTCACCGTAACGAAGAGTGGTAATGGCATTTACCTCACCCTGGCTTGGATTACTAGGTCCTGGTGCATTGTTGAGTTCAAAGGCAGTGTTTGTAAGCTTAGGGTTTGGAACTGCTTGCCCAGGGAACACACCCTTTTAACTTTTGTCCTGAGCTAACAGCTGAAGAGACTGTTGGATAGAAGCTAGGATTTGATTCTGTTGATTCATTTATGTCAGGAAAGTTTCAGCCGCTTTATCGGTTGTGGATTGTACCAAAGGAGCAGCAGGAACTAGTTCATGGTTATTATTCACGGGTTGATTTTGGTAGCCATATCCTTGATTAGCGAGAACAAGGTTGCGGTTGTTTTGGTACCCTATATTTGCATTGTTGGGAAAATTACTTTGCCTTTTCTGGAATTGTGGAGGATTTCCTTGACGATAGGAATTGTAGTTCGCGGGTGGTCGTACAGGAACGTTGTTGCCACCTGGAGGAGCTTGTTGTTGGACAGGGGGTGCCCAAGCGAAATTCAGATGTTGTCGCCAAGGTGCATTAGGGATGTTGAAAGCACAAGCCTCTTCAGAAGGTTGGGGAGGACACTCGTATACCAAAGGACAATAAGAATTGGTGTGCTCAGGACTTAAGCAAAGAGGGCATGGGGAAGTGTTGGCAGCCATGACCTGTTTGGGTTTTTGTTCATTTACTTATACCGAAAAAGCATCGACCTTTTTGTTTAGGGAGTCGATTAGAGTTTCTAATTCCGGATCGGGTTTGACCTCGAACATAGACATAACTTTGGTAGGAGTGTCTTTAGAAGATCTAGAAGAATCAGTGTTTCCCCAATGGGTGCTTCATGAAGCCTGTTTCTCAAGAAAAGTGTATGCTTCAGTAGCGCCCTTGTCCATGAAACAACCGTCGTTCATGATATCTAATGTTTCCTTTTGATGGTCAGAAAGACCATTAAAGAATGAACGGACTAATACAGCGGTGTCGAGTTGATGATGGGGACATTCGAGAAGTAGATCAAGAAATAAATCGCTCCACGCCCGAAAAGGATTCACGGGGTGCCGGGCGAAAAGAATTGAATCTTTTGAAGCATTTCTGTAGTTTTCTTCTGAGTATAGAACTTTATCATGAATGCTTGAACAAGTTTGGCCCATGTGTCAATGGATTGCGACGCTTGTCCGGCGAGCCAAACTGAAGCTTTATCAGCTAAGGTGAAGGGAAACAACCTAAGCAAGACTTGTTCGTTGGTAACGGTCGGATGGCGGAAAGTGGTGACTACTTGTTGCATCCGACAAAGATGATTGTATGGTTTTTCATAGTCTAAACCATGGTAAACAGGTAACAAACCGAAAATGTTTGGCAGAATGCGAAAATCACCTACAATCGCAACGAGTTTAATGCAGGAAGCAGGTCCTTCTTGTAAGGCAGTATAGAAATCCGAAAGGGGTTTCTCTACTGTGAGATTTTCCTCAGCCATAGTTAAAGGAGATAATGGCAACGGAGATGTTTGACGAGGTTGATTTACAGAGGAGGGACTATGTCTAGGAGATAACATAAACAGTTGTTTCTTGTATTTTCGACGATGATATGTAAGTTCTAATTCCTTATGTTTACCAGACCATAGTCTCATACAAATATAAATTTTAATTTAAGGCTCATAAGGAACAAATAATGACTGGAGGTTTTAGAATTTAGGGAGGAGGGAGTTGAAGCACGTCTTCCTGAGCTGTTGCTAACTCTAGCAGGTAAGCTAGGATAACGTGTGAATATTCCAAAGAGCCGTGTCACCGAGAGAATTGAGGGAGGTTGTTTCGCTAGCACGTTCCTTAATTAGGCAACCTCAATTTTTTCAAGTTTCCTAGGCAATCGATGGAATAGGATGATGATTTATGATGGTGTATTATGCGGGTGTTATCAAGATGATTTAGATGAAATTTTTAATTACTATGATTTTTATTTTTTTTATTTTTTTAGTTTTATTTTTATTTTTATTTTTTTTTTTATTTTTTGTTTACGTAATTAATGTATTATGGAGACGTGATTACTTAAATATGCAATTAAAACGATAGATGCCAAAATAGAAACTAACTAACATATACTAGTTTTCTTGAGAAAGTCTACCCATGCAAATCTATATTACCTATAACGTGCAACTATATGTAAGTTATACATGAGCTAGGGAATGTCGAGAACTAACTCATGCAATTGAATACCGCGGTAATGCGGAATTGATGTAACATACACATACAAAAATATTCTAAGCAGATGGTTTGACGCTACGCATATATCAAAATATATTTGAATCATATTGTGTTAACGTGAATATGTAATGACGAACCACCTTTACATGCAAGGAGTCCTCATGCCAACATACAAATATACGAGGTAAAACAGGTTATAGCAAATAATATACTCGACAAAGTTTGAGGAGTTTAAGAGTTTGAAACCTGGCGTCCCGCGATTCCTCGTATAGCGATCGACTAACTCCCGAGCTTATGCTTACTAGAAAAACAGGACTAGAGAGCCCAAAAGAGTACTAAAAAGGAAAGTGGCCTGTACTTGAAAACCGGAGTGTTGATACTCCAGGTTAGTCTCCCGTGCTACTAATTCAGTCTCGTCCGAGACTCTTTTGTATGTTCAGTACTTCAAATTCCTACGGAGTACTTAGACTGTGCTAATGAAAATAAACAAAACTTGGTTCACAGCTATTTGTTAGTAGAAAAAGTTAGGGTAAAGAGTTACGTAACTTGTTAGTATTGTAACAGAAATGAAAATTTAAAAAGATGAGGAGGTAGGGGAGGGGGTTTTTATGGATGTATTCCAGTTATTACGTTAAGTCCAGAGTCCTTCCCCGGCGGTGCGCCATTTGATAAACACACTCTTTATACACGTTTTGGTTTTCAGTTACTTATTTTCTTAAGTCCGAGGTCCATAGTCCAAAGTCCGAAGTCCAAAGACCTAAGTCCAAAGTCCAAAGTCCAACGTCCGTATAGTCGTACGTTTTAGTCAAGTTACCTTACTCACATGGGTTTGGTAGGATAGGTCGAGTAAGGGATCGTCCAAACCTTAGGGCTCGGATAGGTTCACAACTGGAATTACACATTTTGGTGAGTAGGATTTTTAGGTTTCTTTTTAGTTGGTTTTAATTAAGTTAATGGTAATGCAAATAATGTAAATTACTACGGTGATTATATGTAGGTAAATAAAAATAGAGAAACAGGGAGAGAGTTAGTCATACTCATGTGAGAATCATTTTTCAACAGTTTATATTACCACATCACTACATCTCTAATTCGTCTTGTTTTCGGAGACGACGTCGAGTATTGATCCCTAGTGCATGCCCACATCTCTAGGTCGCATTTCACTAGCATAAGAAGTTTCAATAATATCTCATCTCTGGTATATTATTTCAGCTCCTGGCTCGATTTCACATCAGCTGGACGAATTGGAGAGCTGTCTGACACCAGAGAGTCGCGCGCGAGACTGTCCTGGAGCATCAGCAGTCCAACTTTGTACAGTCTCAGTCATTTTGGGACCGGATATCAAATCTAAGCCTAATTCCTAAGTAGTGACTCTAGAATATTAAAGAGTCAATCTGGATTTTTAAACGAGCAGCATAACCCTCCCCCTGAGGGGAGGGATTAGCTCATGGTCATAGAAGGAATAATAAAACTTGTTGTATACATTAAGTAAATAAATGAAGGACAGGAATTAAACAAGAAAAGAAATTACTGTTATTAAGGGTAAAATAACTTACAGTATTTAAGCTGCTGGAATGGAAAAGACAGAATGTAAGTACTGAAAAAATAAACTAACTAGGCGGAAGCTAAAGCATGAATATGCTGAAGGAAGATATACGAAGGCCCCCCCTTCATATATATAGGCTGATATAGGAAGGCTATCCGTGAATGATTTAATTAAGATTTGGCCTTATGCTAATTGAATGGTTTGAAACTTTGAGAATCAAAGTTTTGTTTTAACTGTTTTAACTTTTTTGTCTTTTTCCTTTTTAGGTTTCATCTTGTAGCTCATTTCAATTCAAACCACCTGGTTTGAATTGGTACGTGTCTTCTCTCTTGCCAGGTGGTACCAAATTGAAACCATCCTTTGCCACCTGCCTATGCTGACTCTTCATGCCTTCTGGGCCCGCAGAGTGGGTCCACTTAGTGTGTCCAGTGGCGGCTCCGATTTTGGCGTTTTTACGACTTTTTGTCCTTGCGCAGAGTTCGTCGCCCGGGTCGCTATGACAGCTTCACTAGCCAACGTCGGCATCTAGATTTATCCGATTTGAGCTTCGGAAGTTTGCTGCTTCTTTATATGTGGACCCGTTTTGCACTGGTTTTGTTCTTTTGGAAACTTCGACTCTAGTCAGGCTTTGTTGGGCTTCACTGGGGTTGAGTGGGAAACTTCAAATATTCCCGTATTCCCGTACTTGGCAGCTTCACTAGCCAACGTCGGCATCTAGATTTATCCGATTTGAGCTTCGGAAGTTTTTCGCTTCTTTATATGTGGACCCATTCGCAGACCGGTTTTGTTCTTTTGGAAACTTCTCTAGTCTAGTCGCTTTGTTGGGCTTCACGCAGCGGGGTTGAGTGGGAAACTTCAAATATTCCCGTATTCCCGCACTTCCGATGCATGTTTTATCGGTATATTTATTTTAATTGCGAAACCCGCAAAAGTGCTAAAATATAATTATTACATGATTATTAAACACATAATCGACCAAAATGCTATGTCTCTCGGGGTTTAATATTACAGTTTTGGGTGCTTATCAAGATCCTAAAGAGTCAAGCTCACAACCCTTGGCTTCCTCATGCAGAAAACTTAAACTAGACAAAGTAACAGGTTCAGCAAGACATAGAATATAATCTTTAAGGTGTGTAGGTAACTCACCCCAATTTTCCTCTTCAACAGTGGTCTGATAAACCAGATCCTTGAGAAAAACGGCTTCCACGTCTCCAGTAGGTAACTCCAGAAAAGGCTTTGGTCGATGAGCATTGACTTTGGAATGAGTCCTTCTCTTTATGTCTTCTACTTCAATAGCTCCAAAAGGTGTGACATGTCTTACTACAAACGGTCCAGTCCATATAGATCTCAAATTTCCAGGGAAATTTTTTTGACGAGAGTTGTAGACCAGAACCTTCTATCCAGGTTCAAATTCTCTCTTCAGAATTCTTCTGTCATGTAATGTTTTAATCTTATCCTTGTAAATCCTTGACTTATAATAAACATCACTTCTCAATTCTTCTAATTCATTGATCTGAAGCTTCCTCCTTTCTCCTACTTGATCTAGGCTAAAATTCATCTCTTTCACTACATAATAGGCTTTATGTTCTAACTCAACAGGTAGATGACACGCCTTTCCATTTACCAACCGATAGGGTGACATCCCTATGGGTGTTTTGAATGTTGTTTTGTATGCCCATAGTGCATCTTGGAGTCTAAGAGACCAGTCTTTCCTAGAAGGATTAATTGTCTTCTCTAGAATACTCTTGATTTCCCTATTTGAAACTTCTGCTTGACCATTAGTCTGAGGATGATATGGTAAAACTAGCTTGTGAATTACTCCATACTTTGCCATAAGATTCCCAAATATATGGTTATAGAAGTGAAAACAGTTATCACTAATGATGGCTTTCGGTGCTCCGAATCTTGGTAGAATGTTCTTCTTCAGAAAGTCCACGACGACTTTATGATCGGCGGTCTTTGTAGGAACTGCTTCAATACACTTTGAAACATAGTTCACAGCTAGTAGAATGTAGGTGTAACCAAAAGAAGGCGAAAATGGTCCAATGAAATCTATTCCCCATACATCAAAGATTTCTGAGATAAGTGAGAATGGTAAAATTGATAGTTTTACCTACGAATAAAAGATTGAACTCAAGACGCAAGTAAAACTAAAACTAAACTTGAACTAGATTTATCAAAGATTTATTTCTACTCTCGAATTTATCGAAATAGAGGTGGAGTAAAAGATTCGTTTCACTCCTAGCTCGTTAGTATTCAATGTTTCCTACGACTATCGGTCTATCTAAAGTCTAATGAGAGTAATGGTGGGAATATACTACGATGGCAATTCAAATACTAAAATACTAACTATAATGATTTAACTACAAAATGCTACGGAAATACTATGGTTTCAATCTAGATAAAGAATTAGGGGGGATTGAATCCAACTTAATAAATTAGCATAGATTGTTGTAAGCAAATTCTTACATTCTTACGATAAGAATTGGTTGTTCTAATCCCTAATCATTCATGGCAATCTCTACCAACTAAAGACTAGCATGTGAGGAAGTTCTACCCATTCTCATGGCGAATCAACTACCGTCTAGAGTGGAATAGATTCTTACAACGATTCTACACTATACAATCAAATTTTCATAAAGGCTTCATCAAACCACTCTAACGGAGGTTTAGCCTTGATTCATTAAACTATCATTTCTCATGGAATTCAAACAAGACATAATATAAAGATTATAACTTTAATAATATAAAGATTCTAACTTTAATAATTCAATTCTAAATTAAACAACTAAGAAATGAATAACAACTAATTAATTTAATTTAGAACTAAGTACTTCAATAAATCAAAATCAAAATTATGAAAAACTAACTATTTTATTGATCTAATGAATAATAAGCAATGATTCAAATAACTAAATTAAAACAAGGTATGAAAACTAATTAATGGAATGAAAACTAGATCTAGAACAATGCTATAATGGCTACTTTCTATCTAAACTAAGCATGACTTAAGAGCTAAGTCTTGTGTGTGGAAATGGAGGAGACCAGATCCACATTTTCGTGCATGGGCTGAAGAGCCATATTTTGGGCCGGAAAATCGAGCACAAAGCCTAATTTCTTCAGTCCACAGAGCTTTTTTCAGCTGGCTTTAACTTTAATAGATATTTTGTCCACTTTTACTCCTCTGATTAGGTCAAGTCTTAAACTATTGGAAAGCTCTTTCCGATCCGGTTGTTTTGACATAAGGTAGGTCAAATTCTGAGGCATTAGTCCAAAGATACGGTCTTCGGAAGTTTTGCTAACTTTTGTATGTTATTTCTACCCGCGTTGACTTTGACTTTTCAGCTTTTGACCGGGCTTTACAAAGGTTTTTTCTCTTTGAATCTTGGCCTTTAATCACAGAACTTCTTAGCAACCAACCCTTGCTCTTTTATATCGCCAAAGTGGCACATTTCTGCACATAATTGATTTCAATGCCTGAAATACATAAAAGCACGTAATCAGCATTAACTCTTATTTATTACTCGCATAATTAGTCTAAAAGTATTATTGTTAAGGGATTAAAACTACAGTTTTGGGCTCTTATCAAACCATCCCCAAACAGCATTTTGCTTCTCGTCAAGCAAATATGAGAAATTAGCATAAGTGACCAAAAATGGAGTTCTAACTAGTCTCGTTTCACCGAGTGCGATTGCATTGACCATATGCAACAAGGCCTTAAACCACTAGGAATTCCCTAGTGGACGAGTTATAGCCTCGTGAGAGTTATCTAGTGTAGGTACTCACAAACTTCATCTATACTACAACGACTAAGAAATAAAAGTATTGTTTCCTTCTTTATGGTCCCAATTATCTATATATCTCACTAGCAATGGATACAGAATAATCAAGTTGAAACCTAAGCTAATATATGCATAATAATCAATCATCTATGAATAAATATATATACAATGAGTAATACTACGAAATGCACTAGCAGGTCCGTTTTTGAAAACTCGTGATAGCGTCCTTAAGTATGTCCTCACATAAATGTCAAGACAAAAACCACTCTAATTTTTCCGCTCAAGTTTCGCTACTCCAGTGTGCAGTGGGCATACTTTACCTTACAATCTCAATGACACACAAAGAAATCGGAGTCGATCAAACACATCTACCACTGACTATCACACTAACCTATTCCTAATTGAGCTAGAAGTGTTTATTAGGTGTTGCGGGGATTAGGAGATGGTTTAAGAAGGAAAGAAATGGATATTCAAAGAGGACAAGTCTGAGATAATAGAGTCTTCATATTATGTAACTAGAGAAAACCTTGTTCTTTACTTTTGCTTCTACACTTTGTTTCCATCCTGAGCCATATTTTTCTTTTCTTTGGCCTTTTGACTCCTTTGATTCTATTTTTAGAGTTCTAACTCTTTATTTTTTTTTATTTTATTTTTTTTAATTTGGATGGAAACTTTCTTTTCTTATTTGAAGCGACTAACAAATTCTTGATTTCAAAGGTCTTTCTCTTTTCTATTCTTCATCTCTATTAAAGGATTTGCTGTTTATGATAGGCTAAAGAAAGGCTTAGAGGGGCGACTAGCGGAAAATAATTTCATAGATTTGAATTTTTGGCTATATCGATCCAAACATAGCATAAATTCTCGCTTAGGATATGGTGTAATGATCAAGCAAGTGGACGCGTGATTTCTCTATCCAGATTTTACTTCTCCCTTGTGTCATTTCTCTAATGTTTCACTCATATAATGCTTTAGGCTATATTCTCACAGGATTTGTAGAATAAGTACTTTAGCCTAGATTTCAGAAACTTACTGCCAATAATCATAGATACGCATGTAATATATTTATAGATAGATGCAAAGATTATTACCTACATATTAACCTAAGTTTCTAAAGCCTATTCAAATGCAAAACCTACGTGAGATTTCTAGATTTTCAAGGGCCGAGAGAAGGAAAATAATATCAATATTCCTAAGTGTACAGCATAAACTTTTTATTTATATTTTTGAATTTTTTTTTTAACTAGAAAACAAGTGCATATTATACATATCAATATCCTAACTGATTCCTTAATTACACGTGTTTCTATATGCCCCCCCCCCCAAACAAGAAGCATGCTTTGTCCTCAAAGTATTTAAATAAATAGGGTAGAGAAATACCATGGAAATGCGTAAAATTCTGGAACATCTGCAAAAAAAGTTTATAACATACTAATATAGAAAATAAAAATTGACCAAACTCTATAAGAGTTCCATCCTTTATGGGGTTAATAAGAAATAAATTGCTTGGGACATAAGCAGACACTAACTAAAACTAAAAACTAATCTTAATTCCCGCTTAAGCCTCATCCTCTTTATCTTTAATAAAGAAATGTGGTTCCTTCGCATCCTGCCATGCCATGATGATTTGCCAGGCTTCACCCCACTTATCATCTACTATAACTAACCTGTCAAGCGCCACTTGGTCGGATGGGGTGCAAGGTGCAACCTGATGAGGTTGTATCCTCCACCTTTGCCAAGTCATTGCACAAAATGATCGAATAAGACAATTGGTGGGCCTCACAATGTCGACCCCAACCCAATCCGTGAAGCAGGCACAAAAAATAGGAAAGAAACATAGCATAATACGGCAAATTAAAGCAGGCATAAGAAGGTACTTATGCCTCTTGCAATAGGCTCAGGCTAAACTAGATATTAGGGTCTAAGGAATATCATAGAGTGTACGTCCTCCAGCTAAAGCAAGGTAAATATCACAAGTTTCGTCATTCATAGAAGAATAACGCCATTCCCCTCTAATGTTTAGCATGATCCAAAACATAACAGTTCCTACATTCATACACAGGCTACCCAGGGCGACGTTATAATCCCCTTGGTCCTCTATCCTAAAGATTCCTGCCCTGTAATGCTCATGCAAATCTTCATAGTTATACATGTACATGTTATCTACCAAATAGGCCCATGAGTCTTGTATTTCAGCGGGCATAGCAAGTCCAAGAACAAAGGTTAGTAAGAAGCTTGAAATTTCCAATCAGTTCATCCCCGGTGGTGATGGAGAAGGACTTGTTCTCCATCTGGTCTATCAAAGAACTTGTAATTATCTTAAAAATAAGATGTAAGTGCGGGAGAATAAAGTTCATCAGGACTTACCAATAGTGGCTCCCAGCCTGCTAGAATGATCACTTCGCGAAACCACGCACCATAGGTGTCACTTTGGAACAAGTCCTCAAAAGATTGTTCTGGTATGATACGAGGCGATGTCATTACTAATCTACTCGCTGGAACAGCTGCAACCGATCCTGGAACAACCTACAAAAAATTGGAATTTTTCGTGCCTAACGGGGTCAAGGTGTGGGGTGCGCTCAAGCTATGCCTGGGTAAGGCGCGGGATGTGCCTTGGTGAATTCCGAGTTCTAGGCACTTTGGCACAGGGCGTGCTCAATTTTTGCCTAAGATAAGCTGGTCGGCGCTTTCGGTAAAACTTCGAGTTCAGCTCTTTCAGGGGGCTTCACTTTTTGCCTGTGATGGGTCGGGTCGCGCTTAGGTGATTTTCGAGTTTCAGGTGGTTCAAGCGCAGGTGCGCTCAACTGAGGCGCAGGCGCGCTTCGAGCTGCTAAGTGCTGAAGTTAGAAGGAAATAAGGGGAAACTTGGGAGTGAAAGGTGAGAGATGAAAGTGGGATGTAGTGTGGGTTGTGTGTGTAGAATGAAAGAAGTTTATATTGGTTATGAGCTTCCAAAATGAAAACAAAATATTTTCGAAACCAAAAACGGAAACAACTCTTATTCTCTATTCCAAAACAAACCCAATATCTTTTAGGTTGAATTTAGGATAGTAACTGCCTAACTCATTGAGAGTTCATCCTACCACAATATCTACTCATAGCCATGCCCATATCGGCAACATTCCCAACAATCATCGCAAAATTATATGATAAATTTTGGATCATATAAAAATCAAGCTAGACTAAATAATACCACTCCCAAACAATTTGGGAAGGTGGGAATAACAATAAAATCAACGCACAATTTGAAAAAAAAACCAAATTATATTCAAATTCAAATTCAAATACAATTAACTACCAAATTCAAATTTAACTACTGATCGATTCAAAAACTTAATATCCGAACTAATAAAACAATAAAAACAACTAAATAACAGCGAAACAACAAATTTTTCAAAACACCTAGCCATGTGATGAAGATGGACCCTGAGATGGAGATTGGTCCTGGGATGAAGATGGGGCCTGAGATGAAGAAAAGCCCAAGCCATCCGTCCTTTAACGACGACACTCATGCCTCTCAGGCTCATCTGAAACAGAACCGTCTAGGGGTGGCATGCGTCGTAGAATCTCTACTTGGAACAGGCATTGTGCTTCCATTGCTGCTTTCATCTCTGTATACTGCGCATTATGACGCTGAAGGAGTGTCTCCATGTTATACAAGATATCATCTTGACCCTTTTCGAGGTTTTCAAAACTCGTATGAAGGTTCTTTTGTTTATTTCGAATTATAATCTGCCTATCCCGTACATCTTCACAAATACCATAAATGTAACGCACGCTAGTATGCAGCACTGACATGTGTTCTGAATCAGACGTACACCTCTCCAAGGCCTCTTCATCCAAACATGTCATGTCCCCCATTTCCTCATCTGAATCAACCACCCTATCCTCCAGCAACATCCAAGTCGTTTGGATACACTCCGTATAAATAATTTCATTTGCATGCAATTTCAATATCCTCCGCTCAGTTCTTGGTTCCCCAAGACAATATTATCTTCGTAATTAAAGTAGGAAATGGTGCAATACTCTTCCCAACTCCTCTAATTATATTTATCAAAAACTCGAGGATACATAATTCATACCTCTTCTCTTGCAATATCCAGAGAACGTGCAGACATGTCAAACCAATGTCGCTCACTTTCTCCTTCCCAATGACGTTCTTACCAATCCACTGAGCTATAGCCAGTTGGTTGGTTCGCAGAGATGACTGTCGAGCACAATGAGAATTCGGATTGTATTGACCCTCCATAACAGTGTCATTCATCAATGCAGGAACTCCAGTATACTGGGATTCCTACACGGTGGCTTCTAGGTGGCGTTCGGGTGTAATGCCTAAAATCTAAGCCAACTTCTCTCTCGATAATTCTCTCCTAGTCCCAGCCACTTTCATGAAATTTTTTTGACCATCCAACTCTCTCTTCTTGTAGAATTGTTTGACCAAATCGGAGTGGTAGAAATCATCTGTCAAGTACCACAACCTATTCTAATTCCTACTAATCATCTCGTCACTGTAAAACGGCACGAAGTGGTCAACAGTAACAGCTTGTTCCAGCAAAATTCTTCGTCTTAGAGCCATTGGAAGTTTGAACTGATTTGAGGGTTTGTAGAAGGTGTAGGAAACAATGTGAAACAACCTGACTTAAAAAACGATGGTGGTGGGCGAGGTGGTTGCGCGACAGTTCAAAATTTTTGAATTTTTTATGTTTTTGGTTGTGTAAAAGGATGGAAATGGTGTTGGGAATAGTTTGGAGAAGATTTGGGGTGGTTTTAAATTGTTGGGCTTGGGTATAGTTAGGTTTTCTTTTTCTTTTTCTTTTTTTTATTTTTGTTTAGGGTTTGTAGAGCTTGTTAATGGCGGTGGGGAAGACAAACTCGCGACGTTTGGTTTGAAGATGGAGACACACGTGTGTGGCACGTGCGCACGAAATTGGGCCAAAGCCCAATTTGATTTTTCGAATTTTTTTTTGATTTTTCACGCAACTTCAAACTAAATTTGCCGCTTCGTTATAGGTCCGATTTTTGCAAATGAGTTATGGAAATGATCAGGAGAGAATTTCCAATCTAATGATCCATAAAACACTATGTTCCGACCGTGGGTGATATATAAAAAGATGGAAAATACCTCAAAGTGCGTGCATGATGTAAGTTATGCGAATGAATGAAATCTAATTTCATAGATAATGTCAACCCGAATCGAAATACGATTAAACCGTCTAAGCAACACAAATGGCAAGTTGAATAATACAGTATGGAAAATGAACACCCCACCCCCAAACAAATTTTTGGCAACGAAGTTTAAAAAATTTGTTTTAAAAGCGGTCTTTTAAAGTCAGATTCCTGAGACATCCTAAATTACTATTTTTATGATTTTAGAATTTATTTTTATTTATTTTTTATTTTTATGAAAAAGATTTAATAGAGAAAAACAAAAAATCAATAAATGCATAATTCACACCATAGAGGAACATGACTCAAAAACCGAGAAAACATGCAAGAGTGAAAAACGTGAATTATGTTCAACGTGGACTTATGATCTGATACTTATAGCCACACACTCCATAGGGAGGGCCCGGTTACTTGAATGGTGCACTTACCAATATATGGAAGTGAAAGGAAGTACACCAAACAACAAAATGAGTCGTTTATAGTCAGATACTCGAGACTTTAACAAATAACTAGATATATATATATATATATATCCCTACAGTTTTCCATATATTAACAACCTAAAGAGTTGTGGGTCTTTCCATAAATAAATAACATGGAATGCACCCCCAAACAGAATCAAACACCAAGATTTTCTACGACGCAACTTAGTGAAATGAAAGCGAAGTCTGATAGATCTAGGATGTAACCGAGCATGCTCCTTCTTTTTCAACTTTGAACGAGAGGGTGTCCAAGTGAATGATAGTGAGAAAATGGATGTTTGTGGAAGAGATGTTGGATATGGATAAGTTTTAGACGTAAGGGATGGAAGAAATGAGAATGTGGGTTTAGCACAATACTCATTCATGGTGTAGGTAGGAACTGTCTCCATTCGGAAAATGAAGGTATCAAGTGCCTTTCCCTTGGAAATTATTTTCGTATTAGGAGGATTTAAAAAATCATTAAGCACAGAAGAAGCAAGAGGGTCAAGCGCAAACTCTAGGTTCCGTTGAAAAGGTGGAAAGTGGGTAAAATTGGTGAAGGAAGATGAATGAGTGTCAGCTACCTTTTAATTTTTTATATTTTGTATAGTTTAACTTTCTTTTACAGGTGCTCCCATTTCCAAGCACGTTTCTATGGTACTCTCTATCCTTTATTTTCATTCCATACTTTGGGGACAAAGCATGATTCTGTTTGGGGGAAGTATAGAAACATGTTGTAAATGTTTAAGCACATATTAGGTTGTATATTACGTATTATTTGTCGTATAATAAATACAAAGGTAGAAAAACATAAAAATAGTTTATATTATGCACTTAGGATAATGGTATTATTTCATTTTCCATGATGATATTAGTCTAGATATCTCAAGTAGCAATATAATTAAGCGTAGTTCTTAGAAACTTAGGTTAATATGTAGGTAATAGTCATTGCATCTTTTTATTTACATCTTGCATGAGCATGTATGAGTGTACTTGGCAGTATTTTTCTGATACCTAGGTTAGACTACTTAATTTTACATATCTTATGAGATTCTAGCCTAAAAGCCTCATATGAGTGAGTATCTGAGTGATGACACAAAAGAGAAGTATAATATGAATAGAAAAATCACACATCCACTTGCTTGATCACCATACCATATCCTAAGCGAGAATTTAGGCCCTCTTTGGATTGATATAGCTAAAAATTCATACATATAAGTAATTATACGCTAGTCACCCCTTTGAGCTATTTATTATGAGGTTGAAGACCGAGGCAAGTTGGTGTTTGACAATTCAAGCACCAGCCTTCTCTTCTACATCATCTCTTACGTGCGTATGAACTCTTACCTAAATCAGGAATGATTTTCGGCATATGTGTCAATATCTTAAGATGTAGTTCTCTAAGAAGTGATTGCACACGATCACTGAAATTGATCCATTTAGTCTTGCTAGGTGGAGGGTTTTTGTTTGCTACAGAAGATATTTTTGAAATTTTTTTTTGAAACGACAGAGATTTAGAAGGGGAAAATATTTAAACGAGATGGGAAAGATTTTTAAGAAAGGAAGTTTTTTGAAAATTTGAAAAGTTTTTGAGTCTTTTAACTTCAGATTCTCGAGACAAAATAGAGAGGTGGAGGCAAAAAGATAGAATTAAAAAGAGAATAGTATCACTTTGGGTTACTCTATTTGTTTAATTCTTGTTTGGAGACACTACTTCTCTTTTCATTTTTTTTGCCTTTTTTTTTTTTTGCTTTTTTTTTTTTGCTTTTTTCTTCTTTTTTTTTGGGTTTGTTTTCTCATTCAAAATATATCTCTATCCATATAAAGGTTTTGCCAAGAAGATAAAATTATAAGTTAATCCGATATCATTTTGGTTACTCCGGACGTATAACTTTCATTTTTGATATCTTATGGTTTTGAAAACTATAGAGAGATGTTCTAAGAAACTCGTACCTAAAAGCAGTGATTCTAGATGTTACTACTTTAAAACAAATCATAACAGATATTTTTAGGCAACTTTCGTGTCGGCTCTACGACGAACCCAATCTAGATAGACAGAGCTTCAGCTATACGAGTTAGGGGATTTATTGCACAAGACATGTAATGCCCTGACCCGGGCGAATAGCTCAGCGATATAGGGACCCTTAGTAAGCAAAACTAATCTCAAACTGCCCCTAGATTGCGTAGTTCTAGGGGTTGATTTGTGTAAAATCCATTGCCCATTTTGAAAAATCACTTAACTTTTGATGTATCAAGAATCTATCTTTAATAGCACAAAGAAATCAAACATTTTTGAAAAAGAAGTGTAAAATAAAGAAAATAAAATTTGTATACTCGCTCTATAGGTTCACACTTACTCCGACGACGAGTAAAAAGTGTTTTACAAAGAATATGCGAGATATACTATGGACTAAGGCTCTGGCACTTACAACCACACCCTCCAAGTTGAGAGGTCCGGTTACTTGGAGCTCAGATTAATTATTCCACCATAGAGAAAGAGCTATTCGCCATTGTATATTCTCTTGACAAATTCCATCAATATCTGATAGGTTCAAAGGTAGTCTATACTAACCATGCTGCCTTGCATCATTTACTCACTAAGAAGGATGCCAAGCCAAGACTGATCCAATAGGATACTACTTTTACAAGAATTTGATTTGGAGATACGTGATAAAAAAAGGAACAGAGAATGTCGTTGCTAATCATCTTTCAAGATTGCTAGTGGAGAATGCAGAAGACAACTTACAAATCTGTGAGACTTTTCCTGATAAATAGTTGTTAAGTATATCAGAAGTACCATGGTACGGCCACATCGTAAACTATCTTGTGACCGACAAGGTACTATTGCATTGGAGCAAGCAAGAAAAAGAGATATTCTTTTCAAAGGCCAGTTATTATTTTTAGGATGATCCATACTTATTCAAGAAGTGTTCAGATCAGATCATTTGAAGATGCATCCCAGAATCGGAACAGGAATCCATCCTATCATTCTGTCACAATCAGCCTTGTGGAGGACACTTTGGTCCCCAACATACTGTAGACAAGGTATTACAAGTTGGATTCTATTGGACTACTCTTTTTAAAGATGCAAATGTTTATTGCAAAGCATGTCCGAAATGCCAATTTTGAGGTAAGGCATCGGAAAGGTTCGAATGGCCTCAACAATCGATCCTTATCTCAGAAATCTTTGATGTATGGGGTATAGATTTTATGGGACCATTTCTACCTTCTTTTCGTTACACCTACATTGTACTGGTTGTGGACTATGTTCGGAAGTAGATTGAAGTTGTTGCTACAAAGACCGCCGATCATAAAGTCGTCGTGGACTTTTTGAATAAAAATATTCTACCAAGGTTCAGAGCACCGAGAGCCATCATCAGTGATAACCGTTCTCACTTCTGTAACTATATATTTGGGAATTTTATGGCAAAGTATGGAGTAATCCACAAGCTAGCTCTTCCATATCATCCTTTGACAGATGGTCAAGCAGAAGTTTCGAATAGAGAAATCAAGAGTATTCTGGAGAAGACAATCAATCCTTCAACGAAAGACTGGTCTCTTCGACTCCAAGATACACTATGGGCATACATAACAACATTCAAAACACCCATAGGAATGTCACCATATCATTTGGTATATGGAAAGGCGTGTCATCTACCTGTTAAGTTAGAACGTAAAGCTTATTGGGCCGTGAAATAGATGAATTTCAGCCTAGATCAAACAGTAGAAAAGAGGAAGATTCATATAAGTGAATTAGAAGAATTAAGAAGTGATGCTTATGATAAGTCAAGGATTTACAAGAATATAAGACTAAAGCATTACATGACAGAAGAATTTTGAAAATAGAATTTGAACCTGGACAAAAGGTTCTGGTCTACAACTCTTGTCTAGAACTTTTTCCTGGAAAGTTAAGATCTAGATGAACGGGACCATTCATAGTGAGACATGTGACACCTTTTGGAGAAATTGAAGTAGAAGACTTGAAGAGAAGGACTCGTTTCAAAGTCAACGCTCATCGAATAAAGCCTTTTTGGAGTTGCCTACTGGAGACTTGGAAGCAATTTTTCTCAATGATCCGGTCTATCAAACCAATATTGAAGTGGAGAATTGGGGTAAGTTACCTACACATATTTTTTTTTTTTGCATGCAAGTAGGGATATATTTTAAATAAATAAAAGAATATTACAACTAGGGTGATGTATTTTCATCCCTGGCTTTTAAAAGCCAGGTCATATAAAAAGTGCTAAAATAAAAGATACACTGGGCCCATGACAGGCCTTGTAGATTGCCAGAGTGAGGCTCCTGGGCTTAAGCTTAGACTCCCTTTGTTGTTGTCCGATCCATCTTAGAGAACGCTCATGCTTCAAGCTCAACACATTTCCCTCTGTCTGGACCAGCACTCCAAAAAACACAAAAAACATTTCCCGCCCACCTGTTTTATCCGCACCCCTGGTATATAAAGCATAAAACCAAACTTAGCAAAATCGGTAGTATGTCCTATAAGGGTTCTCTAAGTTTATGATATAACAGGGTCTGGAAGAGCTCCACCATCCCTCGCCTTGGTTCAATGATGAACCTATCTTGGCAGTTGCATCGGCCCCAAAGTTCGCTTCTCGGAAGGTATGCGTCAGTCTCCAGCTGGTAAGTTAGTGCGTTGCTCTCAGCCACCGAGCTTTGAGAACCCAAGGTGCTTTGTCTGTGCTCAGAGCCAAGATCGCTGCTAGAGAATCACTTTCTTACCATAGTTGCTGCCATCCATTAACCACTGCCGTTTCCACTGCCATGACAAGCACATAACATTCGCCGTGAAAATTAGTGGTAATCCCATGCCCGAAGGCCCTGACCCCGACTACCTGATTCATGTGGTCTCTGAAGATGACCCCAGCTCCTCCAATCCCTGGGTTTCCAAAAGAGGATCCATCCGTATTTGCTTTGACAATGCCATCATCGGGTGGAATCCATTTGACTTCTTGAATCCTACTCCTCCTTGCTCGTCCCTGAAGATTAAAAAAGTGCAGCACTTCCAAGTCATCAGCAGTATTGTACATGTACCCTGTGGCTATCTTACCCGAGGCTTTGATACCTTTAGTAACTTCGTTCTTTATGTGGGCATTGTTTAGCCTTGTTTCCTCGAAGTAAATTCTATTCCTCGTCTTCCAGATTTGGGCCAAAAGGTGGACAGCAGCTGCATTCCAGAGTTCTTGTCTGATAGGACTGAGCATCTTAGGGGTAGCCATGACACCTTGAAGACTAAGGCTTGGGCATAGCTTGTGCACTCCATGTAGCCATGACCATAACTCTTTCGTGACTTCGCATTCCCAAAGCAAATGGCCAACCGATTCTTCTTCCTTTTTGCAGAGCCTGCATCGGGAAACCATGTGAACTCCTCGTTTCTTTACCCGGTCATCAGTTGGCACCGCATTATGAATAAGCTTCCAGGCCAAACAAGTTGTTCTATGGTGCACATACTTATTCCAAACCCATCTATGCCAGCCTACCTCTTGCCTTTTTTTCCTAATGGAGTCAAAGGCAGTTTTGACCGTGAAATGGCCATCTGTAACAGTTTTCCAGATTCGAATGACCTCGACATCTCCAGTAGGCGGTGGTAACATGTTAAGATCTATCCCCGCTCAAGCGAAGACTTGGAGTACTTGATTTGGAAAGTTCCACTGTCCCTCGGTAATAATGTCAGAGACCTTAGCTTTGAGGGCCCTCCAGTGAACCCCCTGGACTTTATCTGCTAAAACAACGCCAGCCCAATCATCTTGCCACAGTCTAAGCTCTTTGCCTTGGCCCACTAACCAGCCCAGGTTAGGAGCCAACTCCTCTAGAGCCTATCTGATGCCTGGCCAGATAGAGGATTTTTTGTAGTAGGTAATCAGTTCACTTGAGGCCGTGATGAACTTTGCTTGCATATACAAGCTCCATTCAGTAGATCCTACAAGGAAAGCCCAAGCAAGCTTCATGAGTAGGGCCAAATTCATCTCTCTAAAGCTTCGAAGGCCAAGCCCCCTTTCCTCCAGAGGCTTACACACCTTATCCCATTTAAGGGTAATACCCTTCCGCACCGTAGGATTCCCTGACCACACAAAGTTTCTTATGGAAGCTTCATAATCCTTGATACACTTTGACGGCCACTTGTACACAGACATGTTATAAACTGGCAAACTATTAAGAATTGATTGGGCAATGACCACCCTTCCTTGAAAAGAGAACATTTTACCTGTCCAGCCACTCGCTCTTCTCTTCACTTTATCCACCAAAAGCTGAATACTTGCTCGTGTAACTCTTCCTTTAAAAAGCGGGGTGCCCAGGTATTTCTCAGGGATAGACCCTTCAGAGATACCAAAAAGATCTATCACTTTGGCTTTCTTATCACTATCCATTGCACCAAGGAACAACTTGCTTTTAGACGAGTTGAATATCTGACCCGCAGACTGCTCGTAGACTTGTAGTAGAAGTTTAAGTAGCCTAAGACCCCGTATACCTCCATTTGCAAAGATGACGACATCATCTGCAAACAAAATGTGAGTGGGGCTAGGGCACTTTCCCACTGCCGTCATATGATTTATCTTGCCCGAGAGAAATAGCCAATTCAGTCCTCTGCTAAGGACATCTTCCGCTATGTTGAACAGAATGGGGGATAGAGGATCCCCCTGCCTGAGCCCTCTGCCAGCCCCAAAGAACCCACATGGACCACCATTGATCATAACAGAGATGTTTGCACTTTTGAGAAGAGTAGAAATCCAGGAGCACCATTGGTTGCAGAAGCCAAATTGTCTAAGCACTTCAAGCAAAAACTCCCAACTAATGGTATCAAAAGCTTGAGTGATGTCAAGTTTGATGCCCACATTCCCACCTCTAGTCTTCTTGTCTAATTCATTTACCATTTCTGATGCCAGAGCAATGCCCACTGTGCCTGATTTGCCTTGAATAAAAGCCAGCTGCTCTCTGCTAATGATCTTGCTCACAATTGCTTTAATTCTCAAAAAAAGAATCTTGGTGATAATCTTGAACAAGAAATTACTGAGGCATATCGGTTTAAAAGGGTTCACCTCTACCGCATTTGTATTTTTTGGCACAAGGATGAGAAAACTAGAGTTCATGCCTCTGGGAAGGACATTATCCCTAAAGAAGGATATAACCGCCGAGCTAACATCCTGTCCAATAATACTCTAGAAGGTGTGATAGAAAATGCCTTGGAAGTCGTCGGCCCCGGGGCACTATTTGCATCTATAGAGAACACCGCCTCTCTGACATCATCTCTGGTTGGCATAGCTGATAACCTAGCATTATCCTCCATAGTAACCAGGTTCGGGATCAGATTCATCATAGTTGCATCCATCTCTACTGGCTGCTTCTTGTATTTCTCCTGATATTCCTCAACAATAAAACCCTTTATTTGATCCTGTTGCTTGAGTAATACACCTTCTCTGTTCTTTATCTTAATGATTTGTGCCCTTAACTGCCGCATTCTGATAGTAACATGGAAGTAGGCGGAGTTTCTTTCACCATGTAGGGCATCTGATACTCTGGACTTTTCCTTGGCCATGGTAGTCATTACATTTGTGACCTCGTCGATCTCAGCTGCCTTATCAAATTCCATTTGTTGTAAGGTGGAATCTGACGGGTCAGCCTCCTGGTCTAGTAGAATTTGATCCATCTCTTCTTCTAGGCGCTTGAGATGCTGTGCTTGATTACCAAAAACTTCAAAACTCCAGCTTTTCAGCTTTTGCTTGAGCCTTTTAAGTATTTTGACTACTTTCCTGATAGGGACATCAAACAGCAGCTCCTCCCAACTTGCAGCCACTACCTCCCTAAGAGTGTCATTAGAAATCCAGGCCTTTCTGAATCAGAAAGAGATGTTATGGGGCTTGGGGATGCGTGTGTTCCAGCCAACTATTGGGCTATGGTTCGAGGACTTACGTTTAAGAATTTTGCTCCTCCATCCCGCACTACCTTGCATCCAAGCCTGGTTAACCAACATTCTATCAATCTTTTGAAGCATCCGTTTGCTACCCCATCTCTTATTACACCAAGAGAATCTAAACCCCGAGGTGGTGGAATCAATGAGAGCATTTGATTGGATAAAAAAGTTGAAGTCATCCATTGCCGAGATACACGGAGTGCCACCCCCCCTTTCCTTTCTGCAAAAAATGTCACTATATTGAAGTCCCCTATAACTGCCCAAGCTTGTCCACTTTGACCCAACATGGTTAGTTCCTGCCATAACTGACGACGAACACCATAAGAACAACTTGCATGCACAAAACTCATCAGATAGTTCTCTACTTGAATTGTAATCTGCTGCTCCAATAAACTAACAAGGGTGGGGGACATGCCCTCCCTCTAAAATAACCAAATGTTGCAAGTTCGGGGTGTTATTATGCAGAAAAATCTCACTGAACTGTAATCTGCTATTTAGGGTGTTATTATGCAAAAAAATCGCACTGAAGCCATGTTTACTCAACACAGGCGGAAGCACGTTCGGCAGCTTGATAAGAGGTTCCGCTATATAAAGAAATCCAGGGTTATGAGTTAGGACAAGCTCCTCAACATGAGTCCAAGGTTCCTGTCGCTTGACTCCCCTCGCATTCCAGAATAGTGTATTCATTTATGATTGGCGGTAGAGGCCTTCGCCCTGGTACTCGGTGCAGGCAGGTTCTGCGTCTTCCACTTAAGCTTATATCCCTTCTTAGAACTGGCTTGGGTCTCATCTTGCTCCACCTGATCTACCCAATTGCCTTGTAGCAATGTACCAGCCTCCTCAAGGACCCTGACCCTATTTGGAGAGGCCGAAGCATAAGCTTCTTTACATGGAGTCGATCTGTCATGTGAAGCCAGAGCAGTAGTTGCCTTGGCCATTGCTCGTTCTAGGTCTGCCAACACCAAAGGAGCTGACCCACCCACTGTCTCTGCCCTTGTTTCTCCAACCAAGAGAGGCTCATCTCAGGTCTGTGATTGAAGCTCTTCCGTCCCTTTCCCTATCTTCATTTCCTTCTTGTGTCGGTCTGTACCTTCACTGGCCATGAAGGAGGTCTGAGCATCATGCATGTCAGGTTCCACCACAACCTCAGCAGGCTCTATCACCAGTTCCACAATAGCCTCAACAAGCTCTACCACATCACAGCCCACAACAACCACAGGAAGCTCACTTGCAACCACTCCCACCGAGATAACATATTGTGCATCTTGTCTTCCTTAGTACCCATGGTTCTCTTTGTTCCCTGAGTTCAGCTCAGACATTGGGTCTATGACTGCCGGTACCTCAGTACCATGCATTTCTATTGGCTGCTCTTGGTCAGTGCTTGTGTACCCCTTGGTCTCCACACTGAGAGTTGTAGTTGGTTGCTCTAGCGATGGGCTCACCATGTGGGTATCGTCCACCTCCAACCCTTCAAACCTGTTCTAAACCGACACAGTTTTTTCTTGTTCTGTGTTCTTCTTCTGCCAGATATTCGCTCTTTGCAAACTGGTCTCGCCAGCTTGTTTTTTCCTCCCCCGCCTTCGAGCAGTTTTCGCACCCATAGCTTCAGAGGGGGTAGTTGTATCCACTACAACTTCCTTATCCTTGTTACCTTGCCCAGAGTTATGTTACATATCGCTACGGAGCTTTTGGCATTCCGTAACCAAGTGTCCCACAATCTTATAGTGGTTACACATTTTATAGTGGTTACCTCCACCGTCTACCAGAATTGAAAATTCTTAGTCCTTACATATATTTGATCGGGGATTGGTTCCGAAAGGTCTACATCCACCAAAATCTTTGCGTAATATCCATATTCCCTGTTCAAATTTTTCTCATTGATCTCCATAGGGTAGCCTACTGATAAGAGCCCAAAACTGTAGTTTTAACCCTATAACAGTCATACTTTTAGACCAATTATGTGAGTAATAATTAAGAGTTAACACTGATCACGTGTTTTTATGCATTTCAGGTTTCAAAGTCCATTATGTGCAGAAATGTGCCACTTTAGCGAGATAAAGGAGCAAAGGTCGGTTACTAAGTAGTTCCGTGATTAAAGGCCAAGATTCAAGAAGACAAAGCCTTCCTAAAGCCCGGTCAAAAGCTGAAAAGTCGACACGCGTAAATGTAAAGACACAAGTCGTGAGAACTTCCGAAGGCCGTATCTTTGGACTCAGACCTCGGAATGGGGCCTACCTTATGTCAAAACAACCAGCTCGGAAAGAGCTTTCCAATGGTCCTAGCCTGGACCCAATCAGAGGAGCAAAAGTGGATAGAAAGTCTGTTGAAGCCAACTGCAGCTGAAGAGGCCTTTTTGGACTGAAAGAATTGGGTTTTGGGCCTGATTCTCTGGCCCAAAACATGGCTCCAAGCCCATGCACGATTTTTGGATCTGAAAGTATAAAAACCAAAGTGTAGCTCTTTGTTAATGGTAGCTAGTTAGACCTAAACAATATAGATAATTCTAGATCTAGTTTCCAGTATTTTAATTAAGTTTTAGTTCCATTTTCAATTCTTGTTTTAGATTAATTCTTTGAATCATTGTTCTTGATTGATTAGATAAATAAAATAATTATTTTATCAATTTCGAATTGTGTTATTTCAATCTATTAGATCTAGTTTTAATTATTGTTGGTTACCATTACTTAGTTGTTAATTAGAATTTAATTATCGTTAGTTTATATTAGTAAATTTTGAATCTTGATAATATGTTTAGCTTAGATTCATATGGGAATGATTGCGGAATGATTCAAGGCTAAAACCTCCATTAGAGGGGTTGATGAAGCCTTGATGAAAACTTAGTGGTATAGTGTAGAAGCATTGTAGAATCTATTCCAATCTAGAAGGTCATGATTCGCCATGAGAATGGGTGGACGACCTCACATGCTAGTTAGTACTCGGTAGAAATGCCATGGACACTAGGGATTAGAACTCGAATTTCTTGCCGTAAGAACGTAAGAATCGAGATACAAGAATCTATGCTAGGCTATTAAGTTGGATTCGAGGTGGATTCAATTCCCCTCTAATCCTTTATCTAGATTCAAAACAATCATATTCCATAGCATTCGTAGTTAGATTCAACATAATCAATTTCATATAGGTATCGTGAAGTATAACACACCTCGCCATTAAAGCTCTCATTAGACTTAAGACCGACTAATTAGATTAGAAAACAATTCCATGCTAGAGCACTAGGAGTGGAACGAACTTCCTACTCCACTATATCTCATAGGATTGAGAGTAGAGAAATCTTTGATAAGCATATAGGATCATAAATAGTTTTAGTTTACTTACGTTTTGAGTTTCATCGTTCATTTCGTAGGTAAATTATTCATTTTACGTTTATCAAATGGCGCCGCTAGCTGCCATCTTAGTTGCACTTTAGCATTGTTTTCATAGTAGAATTAGTCATTTTTAAAGTCCCATTAAACCCACCCACCCTTGTTTGATTCATACTGTGGTTATCCGTTTTCGCCGCGTTGAAAAAGTTCCGACAAATTTACACCGAAGCGCGGACGGCGCTTTATAAGGGCGCCCTGCCTCTATAGTCCGAACACACGAGCAACCCGCCCTCAGACCGAGCGCGACCCGCCCTATTTTACTGGACCACGAGTGCGACCCGCCCTCACACCGAAGCGACCACCCGCTAAGTCATCGAACAAGGAGCGATCGGCCTTCTATGCGAGCACACGCGCCAAGAAAATTTTTCCGGATTTCTGAGGTTTGTTTCGAAGCCGATTTTTTAAGTTTTCAGTGTTCTAACTTGTTATTTACACCGAACACACGTAAACAAGATGCTATTCATAAAGCGAAGCAAGGACGCTTATCGTATTCCTTTCTTCCATACCTCGATCTCCGTTAGAGGTTCATACTAATATATCAAGATTGTTTGGATTGTTTTCGTGTTTAGACTTAGACTTGCATGAGATTAAGGTCTGGTCGGAGAAAAACACCGAACGTAATTAACCGTCAACAAACAAACATATCGAGTATACCAATCACTACACCTCTAACTACTATCCCACTAACCATACCTGACATAATAGCTGAAGAAAGAGAGACTCCTCTCTCCGACTTTTACAAAGCTTTGAGCGATGGCCCAAAATCTTGTATCGTTCTAGCAGACCCAGTGGGGGATTTTCGAATCCCAAAAACATATTTAATTTGTTACCCGTTTTCCATGGTTTAGGCCATGAAAAACCTTACCAACACATGCGTAGGATTGAACAAGTTCTTACAACATTCCATCATCCTACGGTTGGTGCGGAACAAATTAAACTGAGGGTATTTCCCTTCACCTTAGCCGATAAGGCAGCGTCTTGGTTAACTGCCCAAGTGCCTAACTCTGTGGACTCGTGGGCTAAACTTGTTCAGCTATTTATGGAACATTTTTACCCACCCCTAAAGACGGATGAGATGCTTTCCAAGAGTCATTTTTTTTGACAAAATCCTCATGAATCGTTTTCTGAGGCTTGGAATCGTTTCACCGATCTGCTTATAGAGTGTCCACACCATAATCTAGCAAAAGACACGTTAGTTCGTGCCTTTTTCAAAGGACTTCAACATCACCATAAAGAAGTCCTTGACATAATGAATGGGGGTAGTTTCCTAAGTAAAGGAGCCTCGGAGGCTTACAAATTTTTAGAAGAACAAACTAAACGCAATGCTAGTTCTTCTTCAACAGTTAAGGCCGCCGGTATGTTTGAGATGAAACCCGATCCAGAACTTAAAAATTTAATCGAATCTCTAACTAAAAAGGTAGAGGCTATTTCTATTCAACACAAGCCTATTCCTGTCATGAATGTCAACTCCAACCCATGTAATTTCTGTTTGAGTCCTGAGCACCCTGACTCCTATTGTCCTCTCGCCTATGAACAACAACAATTAGAGCAAGATAATGTTTGCTCCATTAATAACTATCCTATTCCTAATGCCCCATGGAGACAACATCCCAACTTTAGTTGGCGAAACAATCAACAAGTTACACCTCCAGGGTTTAATAACCAAAATGTTAGGCAAGCAAGCAACTATAATCAAGCTCCACCTAGGCAAGGACAGGGACAAGGTCAAGGAAATTATAATAATTATAACAACCAAGCGCAACCACGACAAGGTGTAGCACAAGGTTAGAGTAATTATAATAGTTATAATACCAATAGAGGTATCGTTCCGGTTAACAATAGTAACTATCGAAACCCACCCATAAATAATCAACGTGAGATAGTTCCAGTCGCACCACCTGTGACTACTACACATACACAACCGGACCGTATCAACGCCTTTATACAGGTTACCCAACAACTTTTCCAATCAATGACTCAATCAAACCAACAGATCTTACAATCCATAAATCAGTGATAACCGTAAAAACAATAAAACACTAATATTAATGTTAAAACACTAATACGTAATCCTACCGTTCTTACGTTTAAATCAATTCTTCTTACTCTCAAAACATAATCATCCAATATAATGAGTAAGGATTCGTTCCACTCTTAAACCCTCAAGACTTAAATTGAATTCAACTAATCAAACCCAAAAGGAACAATGGTGAGAGTAATGATTTGATATGAATTTTCTATTCTACCATTCCCAACAATTGAATCTAAACAAGACATAATATAAAGATTTGAACTTTATTTGTTTAAACTCAATTTGAAACTACTCATGCAATTTAATTGAATTAAACTAATAATGACAAATAAGTAAATCTAAGGATTTAAGCTAATAAATAAATGAAAATGAAACTAGATTATGGAGAACTAATTAACTTTATTTATCTAATGGAACAATAAGAACAAGATATGATTGAATGAATAACAACTATTTTATTTATCTAATTAATGATATTCAATGATTTAAATAACTAAGCTAAAACAAAGAATGAAACTAATTAATGGAATGAAAACTAAGTAATTAACTAATCTAGATCTAACTTTTTTCTAACCCTAAACTCCATTAACATAAGCTTCCTAACCTAACTGCCATTAACAAAGAGTCAAGCTTTTGTTTTATACTTCCAGATCCAAAATCATGCATGGGCTTGGAGCCATGTTTTGGGGCGGAAAATCGGGCCCAAAACCCAATTTCTTTAGTCCAAAATGGGCTCTTCAGCTGCAGTTGACTTCGACAGATGTTTCGTCCAGTTCTGCTCCTCTGATTGGGCCAAGGCTTAGACCATTGGAAAGCTCTTTTTCGAGCCGGTCGTTTTGACATAAACTACTCCCAATTCGAGATCTGGAGGAAGTTCTGGCGACTTTGCACTGCATTTGTTTACGCCGTGTTGACTTTTCAACTTTTGACCGGGCTTTACAAAGGCTTTGTCTCCTTGAATCTTGCCTTTTATTCACAGAACTCCTTAGCAACCGACCTTTGCTCCTTTTATCTCGCTAAAGTGGCACATTTCTGCACATAATAGACTTTGAAGCCCGAAATGCATAAAACACAATCAAGATTAACTCTTAATTATTACTCACATAATTGGTCTAAAAGTATGAAGGGGTTAAAACTACAGTTTTGGGCTCTTCTCAAACCACCCCAAACAGCATTTTGCTTGTCCTCAAGCAAAGATGAGAAATTAGAATAAGTGACCAAAATGGAGTTCTATCTACTCTCGCTTTCGAGTCGACGATTGCATTGACCATATGCAACAAGGCCTTAAACCACTAGGAATTCCCTAGTGGACGAAGTTATAGCCCTCGTGGAGAGTTTTCAAATGAAGGTACTCACAAACTTCATCTATACTACAACGACTAAGAAATAAAACTATTGTTTCCTCATTCATGTCTCAACTATCTATACATCTCACTAGCAATTGAATAAGAATAACCAAGTCAAAACCTAAACTAATATATGCATAATAATCAATCATCTATGATACAAATATATATACTATGAGTAATACTATGAAATGCCTAGCAGTTCGTTTTGAAAACTTCGAATAGCGTCCTTAAGTAGGTCCTCACATAAATGTCAAGACAAAACCACTCACGATTTTTCTCGCTCAAGGCTACTCCGATTAATAAAGTGGGCATACTTTACCTTACAATCTCAATGACAACAAGGAAGCCGAGTCGATCAAACACATGCCACTTACTATCACACTAACCTATTCCTAATTGAGCTAGAGGTCTTATTTAGGTGTGCGGGGATTAGGAGATGGTTTAAGAAGGAAGGAAATGGATATTCAAAAGGACAAGTCTGAGATAATAGAGTCTTCATATTATGTAACTTAGAGAAAACCTTGTTATTTTCTTTTGCTTCTATACTTTGTTTCCATCCTTAGCCATATTTTTCTTTTTCTTTTCTTTGGCTTTTGACTCCCTTTTATTCTATTTTTGGAGTTTTTATTTATTTCTATTTTTTTTTTTTCTTTTCCTTGGATGGAAACTTCTTTTCTTTTTCTGAAGCAACTAACTAATTTTTGTTTGCACAGATTTTTCTCTTCTTCTTTCTTCACTCATTCTATTCTCAGACTTATTCTAAATTGGGTAAGTTGAAATTTTTTTTATTTTGTTTTGTTTTTGTAGCGTGGTAAAGAAATTGTGGTTTATGGAAGGCTAAAAAGAAAGGCGGAGGGGCTTAATTAGCGGAAAATAATTCATAGGTTTGAATTTTTGGCTATATCGATCCAAAGAGGGCCTAAATTCTCGCTTTAGGATATGACATAGTGATCAAGCAAGTGGACGTGTGATTTCTCTATCCGATTTTACTTCTCCCTTGTGTCATTTCTCAAATGTTTTCGCTTCATATAAGGCTTTAGGCTATATTCTCACAGGATTTGTAGAATAAGTACTCTAGCCTAGATTTCAGAAACTTACTACTAACAATCATAGATACTCATGTAATATATTTATAGATAGATGCAAAGATTATTACCTACATATTAACCTAAGTTTCTAACAATTATTCTGATACAAAAGCTACGTGAGACTTCTAGATTGTTAAGAGCATAGAGAAAGAAAACAATACCAATATTCCTAAGTGTATAGCATAAACTTATTTATTTATATTTTTGAAATTTTTAACTTGAAAACAAATGCATATTATACATATCTATATCCTAACAGATGCCTTAATTACACGTATTTCTATGCCCCCCAAACAAGAAGCATGTTTTGTCCTCAAAGCATTTAAAGAAAGAGGGTAGAAAAATACCATGGAAATGCGTAAAATTCTGGAACATCTGCAAAACAAGGTTAGAACATACTAATATAGGAAATAAAAACCGACGCGAACTCTATAAGAGTTCCACCCATTATGGGGTTAAGTAATTAAATTGCTTGGGACATAAGCGGACACTAACCGAAACTAAAAACTTACCTCCACTCCAGCGTTTACTCGCCATCCTCCTCTTCTATAAAGAAGTGAGGTTCCTTCAAGCGATCTGCCATGCCATGATAATTTGCCAAGCTTGCCGCCATTTATCATCTACGGATGCTAACTTTGTTAAAAGCCACTTGGTCGATGGGGTGTAAGGTGCAACCCGATGAGGTTGTATCCTCCACCCTTGCCAAGTCATTGCACGGAAAGATCGAATAATAGAATTGGTGGGTCTCACAATGTCGACCCCAACCCAGTCCGTGAAACGGGCACAAAAACAGGGAAGAAACATAGTATAATACGACAAACTAATATAGGCATAAGAAAATACTTATGCCTCATGCTATGGGCTCGTGCTAAACTAGACATTAAGGTCTTAGGAAGGTCATATAGCAGGCGTTCCTCAGCTAAAGCAAGGAAATCTCGCAAGTGGCATCATTCACAGAAGAAAAATGTCACTCCCCTAATATGTTTAGCATGATAAAGAACATTACCGTATCACATTAAGGGACAAGCTACCAAGGGCTACGTTATATGTCCCTTGGTCTTCTACACGGAAAATGCCGGACCCATAAGCCTCATGCAAAAAGTCATAAGTCTAGACATGCATATTATCTACCCAATAGCATCATGGGTCTTGTATTTTAGCGGGCATGGCAAGTCCAAGAACAAATGCTAGCAAGAACCATAAGCGGTTCCCAGCCTAAGTGTGTGATCACCTCGCGAAACCAAGCACCATAAGTAGTGCTTTGAAACAAATCTTTGAAAGACTGTTCTGGTATTATTGTAGGAGATGTCATCTCAAAACTACGCTCTGGAACAGTTGCAAATCACCCGGGAACAACCCGCAGAAAACTGGAAATTTCCTAGTCTATGGAAGTCGTATGTGTGTGTGTTCTACTCTACTTTGATTTGAGTCGCTCAAGATTTTGGAATTCCAGGTGTTTTCTGAAAGCGTGTTTTGCTGAAAGCCTGCTGATAAAAAATTCTGAAAAATGTGTAGGCGAAAAGCGCCTCTGTAAAAATTCTGAAAAAATGTGTAGAGCGGAAAGAGCGCCTTGGCAGCGCCCGAGGTCTTTGATTTGTGAAAATGGTGAAGAACAACGGGAAACGTGTGAGTGAAAGGTGAGAGATGGAAGTTAGGTGTAGTGTGGGTTGTGAGTGTAGAATGAATGAAGTTTTTATAGGTTTTGAATTGTTAAAACGAATCGGTAGGTTGCCAAAAAGCTTTAAGGCAATTTCGGAAACAATAAAAATTTCGAACCAAAACGGAAACAACTCATATTCTTGATTCTATACCAACCCTTATATCTTTTATACTGGATTTAGACTAGTAACTTCTAAACTCTCTTAGATTTCATCATACCACCACATCTAATCATAGGCATGCCAATTACGACAATATTCTCAACCTTCACTCCAAAACAAACTCTAAAATGGAGGATCTTCTACAAATCATGATAGAATAAATAATACTACCCCCAAACAATTCGGGAAGGTGGGATTAACAATAAAATCCATGCACAATTTGAAAAGAACAACATTATATTAAAATTAAAATTCAAACAACATTTAACTACCAAATTCAAAGTTAACTACGGAATTTAACAACGTAACATCCTATCTACTAAAAATAATAAAAGACAACATCAAAACAACAAACAAAGAGAAATCTAGCTACTCTTAAAGGGAGCGAGGTGGGGATAAGAATAGGAAGTTTAGTGATCAAGCATGGAAAAACCAAACACCCCACCCCAAACAAATTTTTGAAAACAGGTTTGTAAAAATTTGTTTTAAAACGATGGGTCTTTAAAGTCGATTCCCTAGACTTAAAGTGATATATATGTATTTACATGCAGTTTTCCATATATCAATAATCTAAACAATTGTGGATCTTTCCATAAATAGTTAACATGGAATGCACCACCAAACAGAATCAAGCTCCAAAACTTTCTACGACTTTAACTTAGTTGAATAAGAAGGTGTCCAAATGAATGATCGTGAGTAAATGAATGGTTTTGGAAAATACTTGGAATGTGGATAAGTGTGAGAAGGAAAAAATGGGAAAAATGGAAAAAATGAAAAAGTGTCAGGTGGCTTATCCTTGGGTGTTACTTCTTCACCAGTTGGTTTTAGATAGTTATGAAGCCTAGGAGAAACGCCAAGGTCAAGTACAAACTCAATGGTTCTTTGAAAAGGTAGAGGGCGAAGAACATTCGTGATGGAAGGTGAATGAGTGACATGAGGATGTGAGGTGGGTGAATGGTGTTCAACTAGTGTTCTTAGGTCTATGTCATCGTGAGGCCTTGAGATATGCAAGACATTCCTCAATAGGTGGGTAAGAAGAATCACTTTGGGATAGAGGGCTTAAAAAATTCTTCTTCCGTCCATGGCCAAGAGATGAATGGATGTCAATAGGAGAGAACTCATGAGGCTTAAAAAGAAGGGTTGCAAAAGAGTTGAAGGAATTCCTCCTTGATGTTATATACATCTAGGGAGTAGAAATTGTGATCCTTGTCTTCTTCCATAAGAGGGGTATCTACTAGTGTGGGGACTAAAGTGTCAGCCGCACTAATGTGAGGTACAAAACTCTCAATGGACTTCACTTCCCCTTCTACAGGCAAACCTAGTTGTCCCTGTGTTTGTCTAAACATGTTAACTTCTACAGAAAGATTTCTAAAAGTAAGAGTCATTGAGCCATCCCGACAATTAATTTGGGCATTGGCGGTTGCCAAGAAAGGACGCCCTAAGATGATGGGAATGGAATCATGAGCAACTTCGTGTCAAGAATAACAAAGTAAATTTGGATAGTAAAAATCCTGAACTTTAACGAGAATATTTTCAACTACACCCTTGGGATACTTAATAGAACGATAAAATTTAACTGCAAAGTCATTTTGGTTGGTTGAAGTTTTGTTAGACTTAGTTGTTTATATAAAAAAAAGGGAGTAAGTTAACACTCACCCCCGTGTCTAATAATAAAAGCAGTTGTTATGAAGGTATCACCTAAGGTGCATTGACAAGATGGGGCGACCGTGGTCCTTGTACTTAACAATTCCATTATGTTCGAGGATAAAGAGGGATATTGTTGAGTTAAGAATGCTTCGTGGGGTATGTTGGTTTTCCTCTTCTTGGTGCACAACTCTTTTAGAAACTTAGCGTGTCCAGTAGACTTTTTATAGCTTCTAGAAAAGGTAGGTTTATAGTCAAATTTTTAAACACTTCCCTAATCTCATCAAAATTCTCGCCCTTTTAAACACAACTAGTCTTTGGGGATATGGTGCTTTATCACTATTTTTAGCAGAAGGGATAAAAGTTTTATTAGTCTTTGCTTTATCTCTAGCCATTTTCCAACTAGGTGTCCATCTTGGAACCTCTACAGGTGTGGGGTCTTCACTTTCTATTATTGGGTCTTGTAATGTCATTCCTTTTGGTTGTGGTTTAACCGGTACTTCTACGGTTGTAGGGTCTTGGTTTCTATTATAGTATTTGGTATGGCATTATTTTTTAGTTTGTGGGTAATTTTAGGCATAGTCACTTGGTTATCAACTACTCGCCCGAACGAGCGAAGGGTAGTGACTGCCCCAGAGGTCCCCTTGGTTTATATTACCATTACAAGAAATACTTGTTTATTTCAAAGGCGGTGTTTGTTGACTTAGGATTAGGCAATTTGCTTGACTTGGAAACACGCCGGTTTGGTTATTATTTTGGTTAGAAGACATGTCAATAACCTTTTGGCACAAAGACTGCATCATTTGCATCGTTTGTTTCATCATATTAGAGTTTTGATCATGCTGATCTTTCATCAAGTTGGAGTTTTGTTGCATAATTTGATTTTGTTTCTCCAACAAGGTCACTACTACTTTTGTCGTAGATGGTTGTATTGGAATTAAAGCTTGTTGAGCGTTCATGTCTTGATGTTGATAGTTATGGGTTATGGGTACTAAACCTCTATTCTGGTCACCTAAGTTCCCTTGTCCTTGATGTTGAGTTAACTGGTTGAAGTGTGATGGTTGTGGTGGTGTTTGTGTATAGACAAGAGGACAATAGAAGTCGGAATGCTCAAGACTACAACAGACATTACAACGAGTAGAGTTAACGTTCATGACTGGAGTGGGTTGTTGTTGAATAGAGATGGCATCTACCTTTTTAGTGAGGGCATCGATAAGAGTTTTAAGCTCGGGATCATGTTTAACCTCAAGAGAAGAAGGAGAGGAGTGGGAGGAATCGTTTCCTCCCCAATTGTTGTTCTTCTTAGATTGATCTTCTAAGAATTTATAAGCCTCCAAGGCTCCTTTACTAAGAAAGCTACCCCCAGTCATGATATCTAGAACCTCCTTATGATAATGTGAAAGCCCCTTGAAGAAAGAACGAACAAGCGTGTCTTTCGCAAGATTATGATGCGGGCATTCAATGAGAAGATCAGTGAAACGATTCCAGGCCTCTGAAAAAGATTCATGAGGATTATGGCTGAAGAAATGAATCTTGTGAAGCATTTCATCTGTCTTTAGTGGTGGGTAAAATTGTTCCATGAACAATTGAACAAGTTGAGCCCATGAGTCCACGAGTTTTGGGGTTTGGGCAGTTAACCAAGACGCCGCCTTGTCGGCTAGGGTGAAAGGAAACACCCTAAGTTTAACTTGATCTGGACTTACGCTAGGATGATGGAATGTAGTGAGAACTTGGTCTATCCTACGCATGTGTTGGTAAGGCTTCTCGTGGTCTAAACCATGAAAAACCGGTAACAAGTTAAATATATTAGGGGGGATTCGAAAATCCTCCACTAGGTCTGCAAGAACGATGCACGACTTAGGGCCATCATTTAGGGCTTTATAAAAATCAGAGAGAGGAGTCTCTTGTTCTTTAGCCATTGATGCAAGTGTAGTGTGTGAAATTCTAGATAGGCGTGTTGTATTTATTTCTATGAAAAACAAGCCTGATTATACTAGAATTAAAACTCCTCTGACAGAAGAGGCGAGGAGTGGAAGAAGGAGTACATAAATGCCTCCTTGCTACACGTTTGAATAGCGTCTTGTATACGCGATCTCAGTGTATTTAACAAGTTAGAAACACTGAATAACTTGAAGAAATATAAATTTGAACTAACCTGTGAAAATCGGGCTGTTCACGCTGAATTTTCCTTGAGGGCGCTGGGGTCGCTTCGGTTTGGCGCGATGTGCGCTCAAGGTTTTCTAATGTCCAGTGTTTTGGGCGCGGTCGCGCTCGGTTTGGGCGCGGGCGCGCTCAAGGTTTTCGAATGTCCAGTGTTTTGGGCGCGGTCGTGCTCGGTTTGGGCGCGGGTCGCGCTCCAGGGTTTTCAAGTTTTAGGCCTTTTATCGTACTCCAAAAAATTTGAAATTTTTACAGTAATTTGACAAGACGTCTATCAAGTAGCCTGTAAAATTTCAGATAAATCGGACCTATGAAAGTCCCTCTACTGCTCTGCAAAGTTTGCGGACCGGTTTTCGGACATAATACAAACAACCGAATGGTTAACCCATCAAAACAAATCCAAAAATTGCCAAATTTTTACAGGAGACTACTGACAGATCCTAATTGTTCCTGTAAAAATTTTAAAGCAATTGGAGTTCTACAACCTCTCCTTATTGGCTGGTGTTCCAGATATTAAGTGTTTGCAACACTGCAGAAACACACTGGAAACACTCTACTATTTAGGAGGTCAAAACAAATCAAAAACTCATCAAATTTTTACTACAAACTACTGAATTAGGATGGATACTCCTGTAAAAATTATAGAATTTTTAGAATTATCTAAGTAACCTTACTCGTCTGTTTTTCAAGAACATACGGTGTGAAAACTGAAATGCAGCACTGTAAAGATCGTATTTTTTTCACAAGGTAAACCAACTTTGAAAAATCTGAAAATATTCCAGTAAATCAACAACACATTAAATATTATGTATGAAAATTTTCAGAATTTTCGAAAATTTAGAAATACCTTCACCGCAGTGTTTTTCTTTGTGAATCCGCAGCCCCTATGCCTGAAACTGTGAACAGTTCCGAAAATTCAAGAAACAAGAATGAAAAATTAAAAGGGTGGGTGGGTAGAGAATGGGGGATTGCCCCTTGGATTCAAGCAATTGAATTCTTGTCATGAACGAGATTAAGATGGCAGCGGCGCCATTTGATAACCGTAAAAACAATAAAACACTAATATTAATGTTAACAACACTAATACGTAATCCTACCGTTCTTACGTTTAAATTAATTCTTCTTACTCTCAAAACATAATCATGCAATATAATGAGTAAGGATTCGTTCCACTCTTAAACCCTCAAGACTTAAATTGAATTCAACAAATCAAACCCAAAAGGAACAATGGTGAGAGTAATGATTTGATATGAATTTTCTATTCTACCATTCCCAACAATTGAATCTAAACAAGACATAATATAAAGATTTGAACTTTATTTGTTTAAACTCAATTTGAAACTACTCATGCAATTTAATTGAATTAAACTAATAATGACAAATAAGTAAATCTAAGGATTTAAGCTAATAAATAAATGAAAATGAAACTAGATTATGGAGAACTAATTAACTTTATTTATCTAATAGAACAATAAGAACAAGATATGATTGAATGAATAACAACTATTTTATTTATCTAATGAATGATATTCAATGATTTAAATAACTAAGCTAAAACAAAGAATGAAACTAATTAATGGAATGAAAACTAAGTAATTAACTAATCTAGATCTAACTTTTTCTAACCCTAAACTCCATTAACATAAGCTTCCTAACCTAACTGCCATTAACAAAGAGTCAAGCTTTTGTTTTTATACTTCCAGATCCAAAAATCGTGCATGGGCTTGGAGCCATGTTTTGGGCCGGAAAATCGGGCCCAAAACCCAATTTCTTTAGTCCAAAATGGGCTCTTCAGCTGCAGTTGACTTCGACAGATGTTTCGTCCAGTTCTGCTCCTCTGATTGGGCCAAGGCTGGGACCATTGGAAAGCTCTTTTTGAGCCGGTCGTTTTGATATAAACTACTCCCAATTCCGAGATCTGAGTCCAAAGATACGGCCTTCGGAAGTTCTGCTGACTTGTGCACTGTTTCTGCCCGTGTTGACTTTTCAGCTTTTGACCGGGCTTTACAAAGGCTTTGTCTCCTTGAATCTTGGCTTTTATTCACAGAACTCCTTAGCAACCGACCTTTGCTCCTTTATCTCGCTAAAGTGGCACATTTCTGCACATAATAGACTTTGAAGCCCGAAATGCATAAAACACGAATCGATGATTAACTCTTAATTATTACTCACATAATTGGTCTAAAAGTATGATTATTAAGGGGTTAAAACTACAGTTTTGGCTCTTATCAATCAGGGCATACAACAATTAGCCTAAGAGAAAGCCCAACCAAAAGGCGTGTTTCCAGGACAAGCCATACCCAACCCTAAAACAACAAACACGGCCTTTGAGGTAAACGGTAATACTAGTACGGAAACGACAATAGTAGGTGACCTGAATGCCATCACCACTCTCCGCTTTGGAAGAGTGGTTGATAACAAAGTAACTATGCCTATAGTTATCCCATCAGTACTCCCTACACCGGATATCGAACTAGATACCGAAATAGAAACTGAAGAGCCTACCACTATAGAGGTACCAGTTAAACCACAACCTAAGAAACAGAAAGCCAAGGTAACACATCAAGTCGAGCCATACGCTAAATATAGAGCAAAACCACCATTCCCTCAGAAGTTAGCCATGCTAACCAGGGATACAAACTTTGAGGAGATTAGGAACGTTTTCAAGAATCTAACGATAAACCTTCCTTTTCTCGAAGCTATTAAAAAGCTCCCTAACCACGCTAAGTTTCTTAAAGAGTTGTGCACTACTAGGTGTAAGACCAACATACCTAAAGAAGCCTTTTTAATTGAACAGTTCCCAACTTTATCCGAAAATAATAGAATCATTAAGTACAAGGACCCTGGTCGTCCTACTGTAAAATGCACCTTAGGAGATTCCTACACGACGACCGCTTTATTAGACCTGGGGGCGAGTGTTAACTTACTCCCATATTATTTGTATAAGCAAATAGGTCTACAGGAAATGCAACCTACAAAAATAACATTGCAATTAGCGGACAGGTCAATTAAGTATCCTAAGGGTAGTGGAAAATGTGCTTGTTAAGGTTCAGGATTTCTACTATCCTGCTGATTTTGTTATCCTCGATACAGAAGTCGCTAATGACTCTGTACCGATCATCTTAGGGCGCCCTTCTTAGCAACCGCCAACGACTTATAAATTTGCGATTGTAAGATGTCCTTATCTTTTGGCCATCTTACAGTTGAGGTTAATGTTTTTAAAATGATGAAACAGTTACCAGATTCGTCTATAGATGGGGAGGTTAGCATGATCGAGAGCTTAGCTCAAGATTATTTTAACAACACGTTTCTGAAAACAATATGTACAAATTCCTTTCTTTTGGAACTTCAGATTTTGTAAATGACTCCTACTTAGAGGAAGTCAACACCATCCTTGAGTCCACCCCAATTGTAGACACTTCGGTTGCTCCACATATTGAGTATGAAGACTTGCTACCTAAGCAAGTATTCATTATGCAAAATGAGGACCCCAACGAAACATCTATTGATTTTCCTTCCACCCCAGTGCTTAAACCCCTTCCCCCAGAGTTAAAATATATTCAACTCGATCCGGATGGTAGTCATCCGGTAATTATATCTTCTCTGTTATCTAAGAATGAAGAGACAAGTTTAATCTGGGTGATTAAGGAACTTCGGTCTGCGATTGGTTGGCCTCTAGCCGACATTAAGGGAATTGACCCTAATATTTGCACTCATCGTATCCATTTGGAGGATAACGCCAAGACTTTCGCTGAACCTCAGCGTCGCTTGAACCCAGCCATGAAAGAGGTGGTTAAGGAAGAAGTCTTACGATTACTCGATGCGGGTATCATATACCCCATCTCTGATAGCGAATGGGTAAGCCCCATTCATGTAGTTCCTAAGAAATCGGGAGTTACCATGGTACGAAATGGGAAGGGTGACTATGTTGTCACACAAGGTCCTATGAAATGGAGGATCTGTATTGATTACAGACGGTTAAATGCTATGACACGAAAGGATCACTTTCCCTTACCTTTTATAGATCAAATACTCGAACGCCTAGCTGGTCATGCTTTTTATTGTTTTCTGGATGGCTACTCAGGATATTTTCAGATTATTATTGATATTGATGACCAAGAAAAGACTACCTTCACATGTCCCTTTGGAACGTATACCTATACACGAATGTCTTTTGGCCTTTGTAATGCTCCTGGAACCTTCCAACGGTGTATGCTTCTTATATTTAGTGACATGGTAGAGCGCTTTATGGAAGTTTTCATGGATGATTTTTCTATCTATGGAGACTCCTTCACAGACTATTTGTCTAACCTGTCTAAGGTTTTGACACGGTGTGAAGAAAAGAGCCTCATTTTAAACTGGGAAAAGTGTCATTTCATGGTGAAAAAGGGCATAGTACTAGGTCACATTGTATCTAGTGATGGCATCGAAGTAGATAAGGCCAAACTAGATAAGATAGCGACTCTACCTAAAACCACGGACTGTTAAGTAATATTAGAGCCTTTCTAGGCCATGCGTTTTTTATAGGCGATTTATTCAAGACTTTCGAAAATAGCTAGGCCTTTAACTAATCTGCTTTTGAAAGATGCAATCTTTGATTTTAATTTTAACTGTAAGCAGGCTTTTGAAACTTTAAAAGCCCTAACCTCTGCACCAATTATACAGACCTCCGATTGGTCTAAACCTTTCGAACTCATGTGTGATGCTAGTGACTATGCAGTTGGTGCAGTCTTGGGACAAAAACTAGATAATAAGTCCACTGTTATTTATTATGCTAGTAAAACATTAAACAATGCTCAACGGAATTATTCAACTACCGAAAAAGAATTTCTTAGCCGTCATTTATGCTTTCGATAAGTTTCGTCCTTATTTGGTTGGTTCTAAAACCTTAGTTTACACAGACCATGCAGCCCTTAAGTACCTTCTTGCGAAGAAGGATGCTAAGTAGAGATTAATCCGATGGATCTTTCTCCTACAAGAGTTCACATTAGAAATAAAGGACAAAAGAGGGGTCGAAAATGTAGTTGCCGACCACCTATCTAGACTCACAAACCATTTAACAGATCGATTCTCGAGTCCATCTGGGACTCTTTTCCTGATGAGCATCTGTATGCCATTTTTTCAGCACCATGGTATGCTGACATTGTAAATTATTTAGCGGCTGATGTTATGCCTTATAATTGGTCAAGAAATGAACGTAAGAAGTTCTTGGCCAGAGTTAAGTTATACTCTTTGGGATGAGCCCTATCTTTTTAAGTATCAGGCGGATCAGATTATTCGTCGTTGTATTCCCAGGGGAATACAATGAAGTTCTATCGTTCTGCAATGACAGAGAGTGTGGTGGCCATTTTAGTGGGATTAAAACAGCCGCTAAAGTTCTTCAATGTGGATTTTATTGGCCTACCCTTTTTAAGGATGCCCAAGTGCATTGCAAGACGGTATTCGATTTGCCAACAACTTGGGCTTAATCATGGCGTAATATGATGCCATTAAATCCAATCTTGATAGTAGAAATTTTTACGTTTGGGGCATTGATTTCATGGGTCCTTTCCCGTTTTTCACGGTTTCATTTATATTCTAGTTGTTGGACTACGGTCTAAATGGATAGAGGCCCTAGCTTGCCGTAGCAATGACCATAAGACCGTTGTATTTTTTTTTTAAAGAATATATTTTAAATGGGTTTGGCATTCCTAAAACCATCATTAGTGATGGTGGAATACATTTCTGCAACAGAGTTGTTGCATCCCTAGTGAAAAAGTATGGAGTTACACACAAAGTAGCCACTCCTTATCATCCACAAACTAGCGGACAAGTAGAAGTTTCTAATAGGGAAATCAAAAAGATTTTAGAAACAACTGTAAACCGTGATAGGAAAGACTGGTCAAAGCGTCTATCGGATGCCTTATGGGCGTATAGAACTGCTTTCAAAACTCCTATAGGTATGTCTCCCTTTAGACTTGTATTAGGGAAACTATGTCATTTTCCCGTTGAATTAGAGCACCGTGCTCTGTGGGATATTAAAAGCCTTAACTTCAATATTGATGAGGCAGGTGTCAAACGCAAGTTGCAATTGAATGAGCTTGAAGAAACCGTGAGCGATTACGCATAATCTCGCGAAGGATTATAAAGCTAACATGAAACGTGTTCATGATAAGCATATCTTGCGCAAAGAGTTTGTGGTTAGTCAAAAGGTCTTGCTTTACAACTCCCGTCTACATATTTTCCCAAGAAAACTAAAAACCCATTGGTCTGGCCCCTTTCTGGTTACTGAAGTCATCCCTTATGGGGCAATCACCTTGGTAAATCCAAATGACAACAGTACCTTTCAAGTTAATGGTCAACGGTAAAAACATTTTCACGAACTTCTATCCCCTGATGTAGAGGAAGTCCTTTTACAGGACCCTGTCTATGAGGACTGACCTTGTCATTTGGTGTACTTCCTTTCACTCCCATATAGTGGTAAGTGCACCATTCAGGTAACCGGGCCCTCCCTATGGAGTGTATGGCTGTAAGTACCGGATCCTAAGTCCATGGTTAACATAATTCACGTTTTCCACCTTTGCATGTTTTCTCGGTTTTTGAGTCATGTTCCTCTATGGGGTGAATTATGTATTTATTGTTTTTCGTGTTTCTTATAATAAACTAATAAAAAATAAAAATAAAAATAAAAATTCTAAAATCATAGAAATAGCAATCCAACAAGTCTTGGGAATCTGACTTTAAACAACCCACGTTTTAAACAAATTTTTTGTTAAAAATTTGTTTGGGGGTGGGCAGTCGATCTTTCCATCTGGATTTCTCGAACTTTCCATTTGTGTTGCTTAGGCCCATTACTTGTAGTTCAATTGGGTTGACGTAATCTAAACTTAGATTTCCTTCGTTCGCATAACTTACGTCACACACGCACTTTGAGGCGTTCTTCCACCCTCTTATACGTCACCCATGGTTGGAATTGAATATTTTATGGATCATTGGATTGGAAATTCTCTACTGATCATTTCCATAACTCATTCGCCAAAATCGGGCCAGTAATGAAGCGGCAAATTGAATTTGAAGTTGCGCGAAAAATCGGAAAATTTCTGAATTCACATTGGGCTTGGGCCCAAACCGCACGCACGACTGTGCGTCTCCTTCCTTCCCAAACCGCACGCACAGTGTTTCCCTTTTGAATCCCGCCGGTTACCAATTTTAAAGCAAACCTTGAACACCAAAATAAAAATAGAGATAGAGAAGAAAATCAAATCCACCTAAAATCTTCTCTAAACCATCATCCAAACCAACCCAACTCCGAAAAACAGCCACCAATTAAAGTCTCCACCACCTCCATCACCGCCACCAACGTTGTTTTTAGTTGTTTTCTTCAAACTCGCCTCCCCCACAGTCTACAAAACCATTAGTTGTCTAACAAAACTTCAATGGCACTACGACGTAGAATTTTGCCGGAACACGCGTTTGCTTACGACAGTTTCGCGCCATTTTATGACGCGGAGAAGATTAAGATGCATTGGAACGGACTGTGGTACTCGACTGAGGAGTTCTATCACTATGATTTGGTAGAATAGTTTTATAAAAAGCGAGAATTGGAAGGGGATAGGATTTTCATAAAGTTAGGAGGAACGAGGAGGGAAGTAACGAGACAGTTGTTGGCCGAACTGTTAGGAATTACGCTTGAAAGCAACCTGGTAACGACAATTCAGGAATCCCAGTATACTGGAGTTCCTGCTTTGATGAAGGATACTGTCCTGGAGGGTGAATACAATCCGACATCTCATTGCGTCCGCCAGTCCACCCTGAGAACCAATCAACTGGCTGTAGCTCAGTGGATTGGTAGGAACGTCCTCGGGAAAGACAAAGTCAGTGATATCGGCCTGCAATGTCTGCACGTTCTCTGGATTTTGCAAACAAATAAGTATAATTTCTGCATCCTTGATTTAATGTTTAATGTGATTCGAGGAGTGGGGAAGAGCTTGGCGCCTCTTCCCATATTGATCACTAAGATCATGCTCTCCTTTAGAGCTGTCGCAAGATCTGCTCCTATTAAGATCAAATTGCATTCTAATGCAAGTATCTATACGGATTGCATCCAAGAGACTTGGTCGTTGTCTGAAGAAAAAATGGTTGAATTAGAGGATGAAAGGGAAGATATGACATGTCTGGATGAAGATGCATTAGATAATTGTAATTCTAATTTAGAACGCATGCAAGTGTTGCAAACTGCCTTGCGGTGCGTTTATGGTATTTGTGGAAATATCCGAGATAGACAGATTGTAGTTCAAAAGAAGCAAGGGAACCTTCAGAGGAGATTTGAAATGCTCGAAGGGGTTCTGGACGATATCTTGTCTAACATGGAGACTATCCACCAGCATCAACAAACCCAGTATGCAGTACTCGGTACTGAGATGGAAGCCCAGCGCTTGTTCCGAATAGAGATGCTACGACGCATGCCACCCGTGGAGGACTCTGGTTCAACCGAGTCCGACAGGCATGAGCGTCGTCGCCAAAGGACAGATGGTTCAAGCCAATCTCCATCCCAGGGCCCATCATCATCACAGAACTAGGTGTTCACCATCAGTTGTGTTCGCTGTTATTTCATGATTGTTTTATTAGTTGAATTTTAATTCAATAGTTAAATTTAAATAGTAATGTGTTTATTTAAAGTTGTTTGGATTTAAATTTTATTTTTAATATAATTGGTTATTTTCGAGTACTGCTTGTTTTATCATAAATCCCACCTTCCCGACTTGTTTGGGGGTGGAAATATTTATACCGAGCATAAGTCGTTATATGATCATCTGCTGTAAAGTTGTATTGGAGGAAAGGTTGATAATTTGGCCGATATCGGCATATCTATGATTTTTGTGGTGGTCATGAAATCTAGGAGAGTTTAGAAGTTACTATTCTAAATCAAGTATGAAAGATACAAGGATTTATAGAAAATCATGGAAATGGTTTGTTTTCGTTTTCGGGTTTGGAATTTTTCTATTTCCGGAAATTGCCTTCAAACAGTTTGGGAACTTCCCGATTCGTTTTGGTAGCTCAGAACCTATTTAAACTCCTTTCTTTCTACACTAACAAACCACACTACATCCCACCATCATCCCAAGACCTTCCACTCCAAGTTTTTCTTTCTTTTTGCTCTAAACTCCGGTTTCAAAGATTCTCGAGCGCTGGCCGCGCCTTTTTTTTCAAAAAATTAGTCGAGCCAACCCGCTTCAAAAACTGTAAAAAGCATTAATACACGAAGCCATCCGCTTCTATGTGAGCGCACCCGCCCCGCCTTGTTAACCCGGAAAATTCCAATTTTCAGACGGTCATTCCGGATTTTTGTGGAGCTATTCAAAGAGTTATTGTGATGACATCTCCTATAGTCATACCTAAACAGTCCTTCAAAGATGTGTTGGGCAACCGAGACCTATGGACATTGGTTCCGGACAAAGAATCATGCAGTTAGGATGGCGCCATCTACCGGTAAGTGATGACGATTCATATTCACCACAACTTCTTCGCTTATTTCTACGACCATGTTAAATTCTATTGTAATCGGGATGGAGAACAAGAATTCTCCGTCAGAGTCGAAGACACGACACATCAATTCGATAAAAATGTGGTCGCTCTAGTTTCGTGGATTACCAATACCGATCCTCGTTCACACATGGGCGATATGACCGATAATGCATATCTTTATGATTATACATATTTCCATGAGTATTATGGGGAGGGGTATTTCGAGTAATGGACGTGGGTGATATAGCATTGCCCTTGGTAGCCTTTCCTAAACGTAGGCACCACCATGTTATTCATCCCGATGAATATTTTGGGGAATGGCAGTTCATTTTCGTGCTTGATGATGGCTGGTGACATTTTCCTCGCGAATGAGGGACGTCGCCGATATGACATTCTCCGAGTATTAGTCGCTAGTCTTAAGAGAGCCCAAACCATGAGGCGTAAGTATCTTCTTATGCCTGTGTTAGTAAGCCGCATCATGCGTAGTTGTTTACCTGTATTCTGTGCACAATTCACAGATTGGAAAAGGGTTGAAGTCATGAGACCCACCAATCGGGTGGTTCACTCGTTGCGAATAATGACTTGGCCGGGATGGCAGGTGCAACCTCATTTGGTTGCCCCGTACATCCCATTAGACATGATAACACTAAACAGGTTAGCATTAGTAGATGATAACTGGCGGCAAGCTTGGCAAATTACAATGGACTGGCCGGATGCGAAGGAACCTCGTCTCACTAACGAGGAAGAGGATGCTTAAGCGGGAGATAAGGTAAGTTTTTAGTTTTGTTAGTGTCTGCTTATGTCCCAAGCAATTTAATTCGGTTAACCCCATATAATGGGTGGAACTCTTATAGAGTTCGCGTCGGTTTTTATTTCCTATATTAGTACGCTTTTAACTTTGTTTTCATAGATGTTCTGAATTTCACACGTTTCAATGGTATTTTTTCTACCCCCTCTTTATTTACAATACTTTGAGGACAAAGCATGATTCTTGTTTGGGGGGGGGCATAGAAACACGCGTGTAATTAAGGTATCTGTTATAGGATATAGATATGTATAATATGCATTTGTTTTCTAGTTAAAGTTTCAAAAAAAAAAATTCAAAAAATATAAATAAATAAGTTTATGTTATACACTTAGGAATATTGGTATTTTTTCTTTCTCTATGCTCTTAACAACCTAGAAGTCTCAATGTAGTTTTTGCATCGAGAATAATTGTTAGAAACTTAGGTTAATATGTAGGTAATAATATTTGCATCTATCTATAAATATATTACATGAGTATCTATGATTGTTAGCAATAAGTTTCTGGAAATCTAGGCTAGAGTACTTATTCTACAAATCCTCGTGAGAATATAGCCTAAAGCCTTATATGAGAAATAAACATTTGAGAAATGACACAAGGGAGAAGTAAAATCCGGATAGAGACATCACACGCCCACTTGTTTGATCACTATGCCATATCCTAAGCGAAATTAGGCCCCCTCTTTGGATCAATATAGCCAGAAATTCAAACCTATGAATTATTTCCGCTAGTAAGCCCCTCTCGAGCCTTTCTTTAGCCTTTCATAAACCACAAATCATTTACCTGTTACTAAACAAAACAAAATAAAAAATTCAACCTACCCAATTTAGATAAGTCTGAAAATAGAATGAGGAAGAAAGAAGAAGAGAAAAACCTGTGTATACAAAAGTTAGTTAATTGCTTCAGAAAATAAAGAAAAAGAAGTTTTCATCCAAAGAAAAGAAAAATAGAAATAAAAATAAAATAAAAACTCCAAAAATAGAATAAAAAGGGAGTCAAAAGCCAAAGAAAAGAAAAAAAAAAAATATATATATATATATATATATGGCTAAGGATGGAAACAAAGTATAGAAGCAAAAGTAAATAACAAGGTTTTCTCTAGTTACATAATATGAAGACTCTATTATCTCAGACTTGTCCTTTTGAATATCCATTTCCTTCATTCTTAAACCATCCCCTAATCCCCGCAACACCTAATAAAGACCTCTAGCTCAATTAGGATTAGGTTAGTGTGATAGTAAGTGGCAGATGTGTTTGATCAACTCCGGCTTCCTTGTTTGTCATTGAGATTGTAAGGTAAAGTGTGCCCACCGCGACACCGGAGTAGCTTAAACTTGAGCGGAAAAATCAGAGTGGTTTTTGTCTTGACATTTATGTGAGGACCTACTTAAGGACGCTATTCCGAGTTTTGAAAAACGAACCTGCTAAGCATTTCATGGTATTACTCGTAGTATTTATATTTGTATCATAGATGATTGATTATTATGCATGTATTAGCTTAGGGTTTTAACTTGGTTATTCTTATTCAGTTGCTAGTGAGATGTATAGATAGTTGGGACATGAATGAGGAAACAATAGTTTTATTTCTTAGTCGTCGTAGTATAGTTGAAGTTTGTGGGTACCTTCACTGGAAAACTCTCACGAGGCTATAACTCGTCAATGCAATCGCACTCAGTGAAAGGAGAGTAGATAGAACTCCATTTTTGGTCACTTATTCTAATTTCTCATCTTTGCTTGAGGACAAGCAAAATGCTGTTTGGGGGTGGTTTGATAAGAGCCCAAAACTGTAGTTTTAACCCTATAATAGTCATACTTTTAGACCAATTATGTGAGTAATAATTAAGAGTTAACACTGATTACATGTTTTTATGCATTTCAGGTTTCAAAGTCCATTATGTGCGAAATGTGCCACTTTTAGCGAGATAAAGGAGCAAAGGTCGGTTACTAAGTAGTTCCGTGATTAAAGGCCAAGATTCAAGAAGACAAAGCCTTCCTAAAGCCCGGTCAAAAGCTGAAAAGTCGACACGGGCAGAAACAGCACACAAGTCAGCAGAACTTCCGAAGGCCGTATCTTTGGATTCAGACCTCAAAATGGGGCCTACCTTATGTCAAAACAACCGGATCGGAAAGAGATTTCCAATGGTCCAAGCCTTGACCCAATCAGAGGAGTAGAAGTGGACAGAAAGTCTGTTGAAGCCAACTGCAGCTGAAGAGGCCTTTTTAGACTGAAAGAATTGGGTTTTGGGCCTGATTCTCTGGCCCAAAACATGGCTCCAAGCCCATGCACGATTTTTGGATCTGAAAGTATAAAAACCAAAGTATAGCTCTTTGTTAATGGTAGCTAGTTAGACCTAAACAATATAGATAATTCTAGATCTAGTTTCCAGTATTTTAATTAAGTTTTAGTTCCATTTTCAATTCTTGTTTTAGATTAAGTCTTTGAATCATTGTTCTTGATTGATTAGATAAATAAAATAATTATTTTATCAATTTCGAATTGTGTTATTTCAATCTATTAGATCTAGTTTTAATTATTGTTGGTTACCATTACTTAGTTGTTAATTAGAATTTAATTATCATTAGTTTAGATTAGTAAATTTCGAATCTTGATAATATGTTTAGTTTAGATTCATATAGGAATGATTGCGGAATGATTCAAGGCTAAAACCTCCATTTGAGGGGTTAATGAAGCCTTGATGAAAACTTAGTGGTATAGTGTAGAAGCATTGTAGAATCTATTCCAATCTAGAAGGTCGTGATTCGCTATGAGAATGGGTGGACGACCTCACATGCTAGTTAGTACTCGGTAGAAATGCCATGGACACTAGGGATTAGAACTCGAATTTCTTGTCGTAAGAACGTAAGAATCGAGATACAAGAATATATGCTAGGTTATTAAGTTGGATTCGAGGTGGATTCAATTCCCCTCTAATCCTTTATCTAGATTCAAAACAATCATATTCCATAGCATTCGTAGTTAGATTCAACATAATCAATTTCATATAGGTATCGTAGTATAACACACCTTCGTAAAGCTCTCATTAGACTTAAGACCGACTAATTAGATTAAAAAACAATTTCATGCTAGAGCACTAGGAGTGGAACGAACTTCCTACTCCACTATATCTCATAGGATTGAGAGTAGAGAAATCTTTGATAAGCATATAGGATCATAAATAGTTTTAGTTTACTTACGTTTTGAGTTTCATCGTTCATTTCGTAGGTAAATTATTCATTTTACATTTATCACCTACTCCTCGGGCAATAGACAGAAGAGATTCCTGTTCCCAATACTCCTGCCCCAGCCCGAGCAATCTAATCCATACCAGCGCGTGTGACTGGGGCTGGCTATCCGGATTGAAGTTTGGGGACCACTGACTGATTCTTATAGGAATTTTATCAAACTCCCATGCTCCTTTCGCCCAGACCCTATTCAAGTCCTCAGATGTCGCAAATCGCAGGAACAGATAGCCCTTCCCTATCGGGGTAATAAGACATTCACTAGTCGTCTGCCAGAGTTGCTTGGCAAGTATGCGCACCCGGTCCAGAGACACCTTTTGTAGGTCAATCCTTCCTACCAGGCAATGCGTGCAATACAGGAGCCCTTTCTCATAGACAGATTCAGATATAGTAATGGCTAGCACCCATTCTCTCTGGAGTGGGGAGTTCCGGCATCTCCAGTTGTTGTCTCACGTGTTGTGAAGCCGCCTGAGCATATGAGAGCCTAGTAGGTTCCCGCGAAGGAACCACTGGATTTCGCTCAGGTAAAGAAGCTTGTGGCGCTGTTTGGGCATTTCCAACAGCCACTTGCAAAGGCCTACTGTGTTTTTCGAGCTCATATAGGTCCATTGTTACTCCTTCACGAACACTCACTCTCAAGAGTGAGGGATTTTACCGTTCAGGGGGACAAGAATGTTAGCTACCTTGTGCGAACTCACTCTGTTGAGCAGAGGAGGATTTTACCAGCAAAGGACGCTAACAAGGTGGGAACTTTCTTGAACTCTCACGCTGATGCAGTGGAGGATTTCGACGGGTTAAGTTCAATAGAAGCGCAAACTAAGAAAGAATTACTTGGAATCCTTGGCAATCTCTGGCAGCTCGCAATGGAATATTGCCAAAAAAGGAAGGAAACCAAGTTGTCTTAGGATAAGAGCATTTTACATACTAAAAGTTTCTAAAGGCGGTAAACATTTGGAGCACAGGATCCCCAAATTAGATTAAGTTATCTCACTCCCGTTTCCCCCTAAATTGGTCCCCATTGTTGAGTCCCTCTTCAAGTGAGTAATTACAAAGACTATCAGACTAAAGTTTTAATTTGTTGGTACTAAGACTCGAACCTTGGGTGACTATTAACCAAGCTAGGATCTCTACCATTACACCACAACACCTACACATCTTAAATATTACATTCTATGTCTTGCTAAACCTGCTACTCTGTCTAGTTTAAGTTTCTTGCATGAGGAAGCCAAGCGTCGTAAGCTTCACTCCTTAGGATTTCATTAGTATAATTTACGTGTATTTGGTTGCGACTTGAATTTGAGTGTTTTCACATTCTTTCAACTTATGAGTATAAATGGAAGTAAAAATTGAAATGGCGAAGTAGTCCATTTTAAAGGCATTGAACAATTTTTTTAAATATTTGATCAAGGGTATTTAGTGGTAGAAAAAAGACTGGTTCAATTTAAAAAGCCAGGTTAATTATGGTATACTTTAGTAATAGAGATATACATTACATCGAGATATACTTATCCCAAAATGTACTGAAAAACAAGAGTGCAACATGCAACAAATGTGATATATAAGTGACAAACATATTCCTCAGTATATAACTCGCTCACAGTTCAACAATCATCACCAGTTCAGTTCCAAAAACCATATATAGAAGTAGCTAACACTTCAACAATCACCACTAGTTCAGTTCCAAAAACCATATATAGAAGTAGCTAATATATGTTTCGAAAGTAGCTACCAGTTCATTACATCCAAGAGATACTTAGCTTACGTACTGAAAAACACGAGTTCAGTATTCGACAAATATGATCTATAAGTGACAAGCATATTCCTCACTATGTAACTTGCTCATAAGTCAAGAAATAACAACTTAGAGAAATTTTAAAATAAAATAAAATCAACTAAAATCTAATAATCAGCACCCGGCATGCTCAGTATCAAAATCCATAAAAGTGGCTGACATATGTTTCAAAAATTACTACAATATATATATATATATATATATATATGAAACACTTATTAGCCCAAAATATACTAAAAAAACACCAGTTTGTAACTCAATCAATAATCAATAAATTACAACTTAAAGAAACTGAAACTTAATAGAGAGAAATAATAATAATAATAATAATAAAACCATAAAAGTGACTGGCATATGCTTCAAAGGTAACTACAAGATATATAATTAAATTATATCCAAGAGATACTTAGCCCAAAATATATTAAAAAACAAAAATGAGTGACAAACATAATTCTCAATTTATTATTGGTTCGGACTGGATTGGGTATCGGTTCTGACCCAACCCATTGCCAGTCCTACCACCAACTTGCATTTTCCTCATCAAGTGTTTGGAATTTGAGTATGGGAATGCAATTTTCCACGCCTCTTTTTTTACAGCTCCCCGAATTGTTATGGGATGTGATCATGTGACTCAAATGCCCTTATACTTTCCACAGACTAGAGAAACCAAAAAATAGGTATGACCATTCCTCAAGCACTAAATGAACTCCCAAACATATGTACTCACATCAATCCAGTACCCACTTTCCAGATTTGAACTTCCTAAAAGTTCAACTAAATTGAAGCTAATGCACAAGTGCACAACACAACTACCACCCCTTGAAATGGTGAACTTCAAATACCTAAACTACAATAAATCAACAACTATGGTGCGCAATGAAGTTCATCAAACTTGGGAACAAATCCATAACCAATACCATCAAATTTTCATAAATTTAATCCTCCAAACGACCACTATAACCACCGAAACCAACATTGAACAAACCCACACAAATCACAATCATAACTTGGTGTTGATTTTTGCAATTGGGTCGAAACTGATCCATATTACCATCTCTTTGACGCGTTTAAATCCATTTCCACCAGGAACACAACACCCAAGCACTCAAACTGCAACACTAGATAATCCAACCGAAATCAAAACAAGAAAAGATAGCTAAACCCGTCTAGCGATGGCGACAAGTGGTGCAACCACCGCCGGAAAACTTGATTCACCCTTACACTCCCAAAACCTAAACCCAGTAGCAACAAAGAAAACAGGCGACTCAGAATGACTAGAATCATAAATCTCGAATGAAAAAATTGATGGTGTTTGAGAAGGTTAATGAAGGAGTATAGAAAAGATGTCTTGCCGGATATTGAACACTTTAGTAGCCATTTACATGGATTGGTCATATAGGTATTAGGCCAAGACCATATGGTGTATTGGGCTAAGAGAATAGGCCCAAGACAAGATGATGCCCAATAAAGTGAAACCTAAAGAGAGATAAAAAAGGGGGAGAGGAGAGAGGGGGACAAAAGGAGGCAGCTTATAAGCAAAGAGGAGAGGGGTGAGGAGTAAGAGGGTGAACTACAGAAACTTGATCCCGAAATGGGTATGTAGACAACCTAAAATATAGGTACATTTGATGAAGAAAGGAGCTCAAAATTAAGTAAAGTTAAGGGTTGCAGACTCGGGTGCGACAAATGGCGCCGTCTATGGGGATCGAACCCATATTTCTTTCTCATTGTTTCTCATTCTTCTCTGACTCCGCCGCTCTGTTCATTTTTTTTCCCATAAATCAAACACAAAATTCTAACCCCGATTAAACAATTCCCAAACCCAGCAGTCGAAGGAAAAGTGACACACGAGTTAGTTTTGTTTCAATTGAGAATGTTCGGGACATCAAGGAGCTGCAGGCTATCGATTCATTTCGTGAAGCATTGATTTTGGATGAATTGTTGCTAGCAAGACATGATAATTATCACATGATGTTGAGATTCTTAAACGCAAGAAAGTTTGTCATTGAAAAAGCAAAGCATATGTGAGCTGAAATGATTCATTGGAGAAAGGAGTTTGGTCATGACACTATTTTGGAGGAACAGGTGTGATGTATCTGAAGTATTGAGGTCTGATAATAATGATTGGGTTAGCTGGTTGCATAGATTGGCTTTAATCAGAGGCAACCAGGCTTGACACCTTTTGGGGTAGATTGCTAGTTTCCGTGGAATCGATGCTCTTCCTTTTATCAGAGCTGGCTGGATGACTGATAATTCTTGTGAAACTACCACTCACTCTGCTTCACCAAAATAAGGGTCATAATACGGAAATGGGTTTGTGCTTGGAGGCTAAGGCTCTATTTCACCCTGAGGTTCTTTACAACAGGTGATTGATGAAGATGAGATTAATTGTTGTTGTGCATGTAATGCTTATGACGACGGTGCTCTTGCTTGGTGCGTGGTGTGTGTTTGATTAGTGTTTCAATATAGTATTGGTGGTGGAGGTTAATTGTTCGTCACTGGTGATGTTTGTAGTGAATGCTCAGGTCAGTCTCGATGGTGGATATGAGTGGCGTGACTAACTGGTAGTGTTGACTGAAGAAGGGTGGTGTTCTTGACTGGTTCTTTGTGAATTCAGATTGGGTCCATTGGTGTGGTGGTGGTCGACAGGTGATGTTGTTTGTCGGTGGTGGAGGAAGAAATGGTGTGTTGACTATTAGTATGGTGTATGTGGTGACTGATGGAGGTGATGCTATCTTTGATGTCTGTAGACGATGGTGACACTTAGAAGTGTGGTGGTATTGCCACCTGTTGAAGTCGTTTTGAGCGATGTTAGTACTCGTGTGTAGAAGTGCTAGAATGGTGAACTGTGCTTGCTTCTACATCTCCAAAGCGTGCGGTAAAAGTGATGGGTTGTATGTGCTTGAGGTGAAGCAAGTGAGTCAGTAAAAAGTTATCTTTGTGTGGTTAGTGGTCGACTAGTGAAGATAGAGAATATTCCAAGGTGGTTTTCTGCGATTATCAAGATAGGAACAGGAGGTGTTTGACAAAGGGTAGCAAAATGGAGCAAACATCGAAATGGCAGCGAACAATGTAGGTCGTCGACGACGGAGAAATGGAAATGACGAAATCGAAAGAGTAACGTCTTTAATAGTGTAGGACATTGAGGTCGTACCGGGACGTGGATAGGTATACGATAGAGAGATCCAAGCTTGCTTCAAAACAAAAGTCAGTGCAGAAAGAGTGTTCAACGAAATGCGTATGAAGAGCTATGGACAGATAATTCTTTTGTTATCCATTTTCTTTAAACACCAACAAATTTATTTCTAGTGAAGATGTTTTAGTATACAAGAGCCAAATCTTGCTATTTGAATAAGCTTATTGTCTCTGGAACATGGTGGATGGGTGGGTCATAGAAAATGCATAAGTTGGACACACTTCTATGAAGAGTTTTTCAATGCTTTTACTGCTTAAAATTGTGAAGTTCACAGAGGTTGGGACTGAGATCAACAGCTTGGAGCCTCCGAATACAGAGGGTAAGATGATTACAAAAAAGGTGGAGAGACATACACTGCGATAGGTAACTAGTTTCTTTTACCGTCATGTACATAATAGACGGACGAGTAGTGACTCGGCTGTCAATCATAGTTACACTGGGGGCAAGCAGACCATGTCCCCATCCTTGGTAGAGATGTATGTGGGGACAAATTGGGATTGTCCCCAGACCTCGTGGTATCTCGTGAACCTATTCGCTCTAGGAGGGCGAATACCATGAATGAGAAACATGACCATACACCTCAGGGTACGACGGATTGTCCATAATCTTGAGCATATGATCGTCGTTATTTCTTGCATGCGTATACTTCTGCTGAATGTTTTTCATTAGAACTCATGCGTTATTTGTACAACACTCAAACATTAAAGTTTCAGGTTATAAAGAAAGAGAAAGACCCGCGGTACCGCAGAGCCGAGTTAAGATTGAGCTGGTATTGAGAGATGGATCCATCTCACCCTATTTACTACTATGTTTACAAGCATTATATTGCCATCAAAGAGTTCACTTTCTGCATTGAATGTTTATTACATGATAAAGCATTGAGTAAGACCAGGGTCAAGCCCCGTACTAGCTATACGGGGAACCTCGGAGTCTACGGATATCTCTATATAGTTCTGACTTGCAGTTCACATTAAAGGCATAATATCTTTGCACTGAGTTACATACATGTACACTATTATCTCTTAAAGCCTTGAGAATTTGTCCGCACATAATACCAATGGATATTTGGTGCACTCTTGTGTGGGAAGAGATAGAGTTGAGTTGCTTCTAAGCCAAACAGTGGGGGGATGAGCCCTTCGCAAACGATGAGGTCCGAATTCAACTTGGAGGCAAACTGAGCTGCCCCCAACCACAAAGATAGCGGGGGGGATGAGCCATTCGCAGACGATGAGGTCCGAATTCAACTTGGGATCAAACTGAGTTGCACCCAACCACAAAAATAGCAGGGGGGGGGGGGGGGGTGAGCCCTTCGCAGAAAATGAGGTCCGAATTCAACTTGGGGGCAAATTGAACTACACCCAACTACAAAGATAACGGGGGGATGAGCCCTTCGCGGACGATGAGGTCAAAATTCAACATGGGGGAAAACTGAGCTGCACCCAACCACAAAGACAGCGGGGGTGATGAGCCCTTCGCGGACGATGAAGTCCGAATTTAACTTGGGGGCAAACTGAGCTGCCCCCAACCACAAAAACAGCGGGGGGGATGAGCCCTTCATGAAATCAACTTGGGGGCAAATTGAGCTGCCCCCAACTAGAGTCGATCAATAACAGAATCCACTTCTTTTCAGCAAGGTTGCCGAGACATGTTGAGTACTTCTTTGTTTCTTGTGGGAGAGATCGGACGAAATGATTACAACAACCCATTTCTTCGAGGAAAAAGTGTACAAGAGCTTCATGCTATTGTTCTGCATGTTATTGATGCCATCTCCTCAACAATCACAACATTGATCGATGAGGGCACTGTAACGCTCATGGTTCCTGGAAACCTACCCATCGGTTACAACAAATGCGATTGGATATGCTATTACACTTTCCGAAGGAGAGCGGAGGGGTTCGAGAAGACCCTTCGCAGATATGTCATGGGGCTATCCGAATGAGTGCGGGTGGGGACGAGCCCTCCGTGGACCCTAGTGTTCGAATCAAACATGGGGCAGGCTGAGCTGTTCTTGGATGTGCATTCCAAAGGAGAGAGGAGGGGTTCGGGAAGAACCTTCGCGAATATGTTGTGGGGCAATCCGAATGAGTGCGGGGGGGAGAGCCCTCCGTGGGCCCTCGTGTCCAAATCAAACTTGGGGGCATACTGAATTGCTACTGGATATTCTCTAGAGTTTGATCAAATTTTCGGTATCGTATTTTGGAAGACTGCATTCTAAGGAGGGACCGAGACCCTTCATGGACATGATGTTGAGTTTGAGGAGTGAGAACGAAGGGGATGAGACCCTTCGCAGACATGGTAATGAGTTCTATAAAGGAGAGTTGATAGCGGGGTTGAGATACTTCGCAGACATGATAATGGAGTTTGAAGAGTGAGAGCGAAGGGGATGAGACCCTTCGTGGATACACTAATGAGTTCTATGAACAAGAGTCGATGGATTGAGACACTTTGCAAACATGATAATTGATTGTGAAGAGTGAATGCCAAGGGAAAGAGACCCTTCGCGGAATGGTAGTGAATTCTATGAAGGAGAGCTAATGGCAGAGAGAATGAGAACTTCGAGTCACGTAACCAAGGATGGTTAGCAAGAAAAACACCGCGGAAGTAAGGCTTCTTCAGTCCCAGACTATCTAGAGTTCAAAGAAAGAGACAAGGAGGTTCAAGGACTTCTCGGGTCCGCCGTCTCCATCGCCGAACCCGAGAGGGGACAAATGTAGTAGCCATATACATGGATTGGTCATATAGGTATTGGGGCAAGTCCATATGGTGTATTGGGCTAAGAGAATAGGCCCAAGACTAGATGATGCCCAATAAAGTAAAACCTAAAGAGAGAGGGAAAAAAGGGGAGAGGAGATAGGGGGAGAAAAGGAGGCAGCTCATAAGGGAAGAGGAGATGGGTGAGGAGTAAGAGGGTGAACTACGACGGCTTGATCCCGAAATGGGTACGTAGGCAACCTAAAATATAGGTACAGCCGATGAAGAAAGGAGCACAAAATCAAGTAAAGTTATGGGTCGCGGACTTGGGTGCGACAAACACCAGTCCAAGCATTTTGTCAAAGACTCGAAACAAAGGGGATTTTGGGAGAGAAGCTAGGGAAATGTGGAATAGACATCTGGCTCTAGTGTGGGAAAAAGATAAGGGCATTTGGGTCACATCCCATAATAATTCGGGGAAGTGTAAAAAAAAGGCATGGAAAATTGCATTCCCTTTGAGTATTTGACACCTTATATGGTTATTCAAACAAAAAACTGTAAATTGATTGAGCCCACATAAAAGAAGGCCTTATTAGGCTTAATTGAAACAAATAAACACTGTAAATAGATTTAGCACATAAGGACATACGAGCTTAACTGAAAATGAAAGTCGCAAATATAGAAAAGAATTTTATTTGACTTCAAATTATGTGGCCCCAAATAGGAGGAGGCCCCCACCAACTGCCTCACGCCCTCACCTGCCTATAGGATGAGCCGGCCCTGATGGTAGTATTAAAATATGTTTTGAATTTTTGATGCAGCATTTATCATATCCAATGGCCATTTAGCTGTAGGAACTATTGCTAAGGATGAGCAAGATAGAATAGTAGAATTCTATAAAGCGACAATATTATTATGCTTGGATTCCATTACATAAGGACTTACTCTCCTTAAATAAGGAGTGAACACATAGTTAGACTATTACCTATTCAATGTGGGACTAAACCACATACTATAACTTACATATATCTCAACACTCCCCCTCAAGCCGAAATATATAGACTCTATATATTTCAGGCTTGCAAGTATAATTTGTAATCAATATATAACACTCCCCCCTTGCGCATAAACAAAGATATCACATAAATAAAGTATCCCTTCCAATACAAAGATATAAAACTCAAAGCTCCAGCCACAAGCATCATCTTAGAATAAGCCATTGAAGCTCTAATAAAAAATTCTCCTCAACTAGAGATAGCTCAAGAACTGGGTGCAACAAACAACGGAAGAGCTTGACCAACCAAAAGATTTGAACGAAGGCTGAGTTGGATCCAATAATCAATAATAAACACCAATCATAACATCAGGGGTGATGTATCCAATAAAATTACGAACAACTTAGGGAGATGCAACCAAACCAACTAGAAAGAATATAACAACAGCTCACATCCATGAGTGTCTCATACCAAAATACTTCCAACATCACTTGCAAAAGCAAATACTTCTCAAAAGAAAATACTTATAATACTCCCCCTCAAATCCAAAGGCATATCATAGAATGAACTTCTTTCTAAGCTTCTTGTCATGAACAGATAGTAACATCATAAAAAAAAAAACGAGTACCTTAACAAGAGGTAATAAATGTCAGTGAAACACTTGCGTACTCGGCACCACGCGGCATAAAAGGGAATCAATCCCTAAAAAGATTAACCATCAAAGACAACAACATATGAGAAGCTACTCAACAAGAGAGCAAAAAACAAAGCTGGCGAAACAGAGAACACTACACTACGACATAAAAGGGAGTCAGACCCTTTAAAGCTGAACCATCACTCAATAGAAGTTGCTTATCAACCACACAATAAATAATCCAAATTTCTTATCACATTTTGTACTTTAGGAGGAGAGGAGGTACACATAAAAAACACTCACTATTAAATCAATAGCCAACACATAACACAAGAGGTCAATAATATCATATACGAGACCTTAAATAATAAAGACATAAATCAATGGGGTCCACAAATAGTAGAAGCAAATCAGCAACATCTCACTTAATTGGGCATCAAACAATCCAACTACCAAGCGCGCCATGGATGTCTTGTAATCTGATCATCTTATTTTTTCTAAGAATTGAAGCCAATTTACTAAACGAAAAAAACCCATTCTTCACCAAAATAATCAATATAGTAAATGATAAGAGCCCAAAATGTAGTTTTAACCTTTTAACAGTTATACTTTTGGACCAATTATGTGAGTAATAATTAAGAGTTAATACTGATTATGTGTTTTTATGCATTTCAGGCTTCAAAGTCCATTATGTGCAGAAATGTGCCACTTTAGTGAGATAAAAGAGAAAAGGTCGGTTACTAAGGAGTTCCGTGATTAAAGGCCAAGATTCAAGAAGATAAACCTTCCTAAAGCCCGGTCAAAAGCTGAAAAGTCGACCGCGGCTGAAACAAGAAACACAAGTCAGCAGAACTTCCAAAAGCCGTATCTTTGAACTCAGACCTCGGAATTGGGCCTACCTTATGTCAAAACGACCGGCTCGGAAAGAGCTTTCCAATGGTCTAAGCCTTGACCCAATCGGAGGAGCAGAAGTGGACGAAAAGTCTGTCGAAGCCAACTGCAGCTGAAGAGGCCTTTCTGGACTGAAAGAATTGGGTTTTGGGCCTGATTCTCTGGCCCAAAACATGGCTCCAAGCCCATGCACGATTTTTGGATCTGAAAGTATAAAAACAAAAGTTTAGCTCTTTGTTAATGGTAGCTAGTTAGACCTAAATTAATATAGATAATTCTAGATCTGTTTTCATTAATTAAATTAAGCTTTAGTTCCATTTTCAATTCTTGTTTTAGATTAAGTCTTTGAATCATTGTTCTTGATTGATTAGATAAATAAAATAGTTGTTTTCTTAATTTCGAATTGTGTTATTTCAATTTATAGATCTGATTTTAATTCTTGTTGATTATCATTTCGTAGTTTAAATAGATTGAACCATTGTTAGTTAATTTAGTTAAGTTAGAATTTTAATATGATGTGTAGTTATAAGGAAATGGGAAATGATGGTTTGTTGACTCAAGGCTAACCTCTACACCAATTATACAGCCTCTACACCAATGGGAAATGTGTAGTTAAAAGACTTCTCGAAAATAGCTAGGCCTTTAACTAATCTGCTTTTGAAAGATGCAATCTTTGATTTTAATTTTAACTGTAAGCAGGCTTTTGAAACTTTAAAAGCAGCCTAACCTCTACACCAATTATACAGCCTCCGATTGGTCTAAACCTTCGAACTCATGTGTGATGCTAGTGATTATGCAGTTGGTGCAGCTTTGGGACAAAAACTAGATAATAAGTCCTTTGTCATTTATTATGCTAGTAAAACATTAAACGGTGCTCAACTAAATTATTCAACTACAGAAAAAGAATTCTTAGCCAGCCATTTATGCTTTAGATAAGTTTCGTCCCTTATTTGGTTGGTTCTAAAACTTTAGTTTACACGGACCATGCAGCCCTTAAGTACCTTCTTGCAAAGAAGGATGCTAAGCAGAGATTAATTCGATGGATCCTTCTCCTGCAAGAGTTCACATTAGAAATAAAGGACAAAAGAGGGGTCGAAAACGTAGTTGCCGACCACTTATAATTGGTCAAGAAATGAACGTAAGAAGTTTTTGGCCAGAGTTAAGTTATACTACTGGGATGAGCCCTACCTTTTTAAGTATTGTGCGGATCAGATTATTCGTCGTTGTATTCCCCAGTGGGAATACAATGAAGTTCTATCATTTTGCCATGACAAAGAGTGTGGTGGCCATTTTAGTGGGATGAAAACAGCCGCTAAAGTTCTTCAATGTGGATTTTATTGGCCTACCCTTTTTAAGGATGCCCAAGTGCATTGCAAGACGGTATTCGTTTGCCAACAACTGGGCTTAATCACTTAAACGTAATATGATGCCATTAAATCCAATCTTGATAGTAGAAATTTTTCGACGCCCGGGGCATTGATTTCATGGGTCCTTTCCCGGTTTTCCACGGTTTCATTTATATTCTAGTTGTCGTGGACTACGTGTCAAAATAGATAGAGGCCCTAGCTTGCCGTAGCAATGACCATAAGACCGTTGTATTTTTTTTTAAAGAATATATTTTCTCGGTCGGGTTTGGCATTCAAAGCCATCATTAGTGATGGTGGAACACATTTTGCAACATGAGTTGTTGCATCCCTAGTGAAAAAGTATGGAGTTACACACAAAGTAGCAACTCCTTATCATCCACAAACTAGCGGACAAGTAGAAGTTTCTAATAGGGAAATCAAAAGATTTTAGAAACAACTGTAAACCCCGATAGGGAAAGACCGGTCAAAAGCGTCTATCGGATGTCTTATGGGTGTATAGAACTGCTTTCAAAACTCCTATAGGTATGTCTCCCTTTAGACTTGTATTTGGGAAACCATGTCATTTGCCCGTTGAATTAGAGCACCGCGGCTCGTGGGCTATAAAAAGCCTTAACTTCAATATTGATGAGGCAAGTGTCAAACGCAAGTTGCAATTGAATGAGCTTGAAGAAACCGTAGCGATTCGCACGATCTCAAGAAAGGATTATAAAGCTAACATGAAACGGTTCATGATAAGCATATCTTGGCGCAAAAGAGTTTGTGGTCCGTCAAAAGGTTTTGCTTTACAACTCCCGCCTACATATTTTCCCAGAAAACTAAAACCCGTTGGTCCGCCCTTTTCTAGTTATCAAGTGAAGTCACCCTTACGGGGCAATCACCTTGGTAAATCCAAATGACAACAAGTACCTTTCAAGTTAATGGTCAACGGTTAAAACATTTTCATGAACTTCTATCCCCGATGTAGAGGAAGTCCTTTTACTGGGACCCGCCTATGAGGATCGACCCTTGACATTTGGTGTACTTACTTTCATTTCCATATACCGATAAGTGCACCATTCAGGTAACCGGCCCTCCTTATGGAGTGTGTGGTGTAAAGTACCGGATCCTAAGTCCACAGTTCACATAATTCACGTTTTCCACTTTTGCATGTTTTCTCGGTTTTTGAGTCATGTTCCTCTATGGAGTGAATTATGTATTTATTGTTTTTCGTGTTTCTTATAATAAACAAATAAAATTAAAATTAAAATTCTTAAATCATAGAAATAGCAATCCAACAAGTCTTGGGAATCTGACTTTAAACGACCCACGTTGTAAACAAATTTTGTGTTTAAAAATTTGTTTGGGGGTGGGCAATCGATCTTTCCATAGGGATTGCTCGAAATTTCCATTGGTTTTGTTTAGGCCCATTAGTTTAATTGGGTTGACGTAATCTAAACTTAGATTTCCTTCGTTCGCATAACTTACGTCACACAAGCACTTCGAGGCATTCTTCCACCCTCTTATACGTCACTTATGGTTGGAATTGAGTGTTTTATGGATCATTGGATTGGAAATTCTCTACTGATCATTTCCATAACTCATTCGCCAAAATCGGGCCGGTAACGAAGCGGCAAATTGAGTTTGAAATTACGCGAAAAATCGGAAAATTTCGCAATTCAAACTGGGCTTGGGCCCAAACCGCACGCATGTTGCGCGTCTCCTTCCTTCCCAGAAAAAACGCACGGTTCCTTTCTTTCCCTTTCAATACCGCCGGTTACCTATTTTAAATCAAACTTGGAAAACCAAAATAAAAAAATATATATATAGAGAGAGGGAAGAAAACCTAACTACACCTACAACAAGGAAATCAAATCCACCTTAAATCTTCTCTAAACAATCATCACCACCAACCCAACTTCGAAAAACACCAACCAATTATAGTTTCCACCACCACCACCAACGCCGTTTTAGTAGTTTTCTTCAAACTCGCCTCCCCCACAATCTACAAACCATAGTAGTCTAAGAAATTTCAATGGCGTATTTACGACGAGAATTTTGCCGAAAACGATTTGCTTCCGATAGCCAGCGCCATTTTATGACGCGGAGATGTTCAAGAGACATTGGAACGGACTATGGTACTCAACTGAGGAGTTCTACCACTATGATTTGGTATAACAGTTTTATAAAAAGCGAGAATTGGAAGGGGATAGGATTTTCATAAAGTTAGGAGGAACTCGGAGAGAAGTTACGAGACAGTTGTTAGCTGAACTGTTAGAAATTACGCTTGAAAGCAACCTAGTAAGGACAATTCAGGAACCCCAGTATACTGGAGTTCCTGCTTTGATGAAGGATACCGCCGTGGAGGGTGAATACAATCCGACATCCCATTCGCCCCGCCCATCCACCTCGAGAACCAATCAACCGGGTCAGAGCTGGATTGGTAGGAACGCCCCTGAAAGACAAAGTCGTTGATATCGGCCCGCAATGTATCCGTGACGTTCTCTCGGATTTTGCAAACAAAGAAGTATAATTTCTGCATCCTTGATTTAATGTTTAATGTGATTCGAGGAGTGGGGAAGAGTTTAGCCTCTTCCCGTATTGATCACTAAGATCATGCTCTCCTTTAGAGCCGCCGCAAGATCTGCTCCTATTAAGATCAAATTGCATTCTAATGCAAGTATCTATCTGATTGCATCCAAGAGACTTGGCTGTTTGTCCGAAGAAAAATGGATGAGTCGGAGGATGAAAGGGAAGATATGACATGGATGGATGAAGATGCATTAGAGAATTGTAATTTAATGTAGAACGATGCAAGTGTTGCAAACTACCTTGCGATGCGTTTATGGTATTTGTGGAGATATCCGAAATAGACGGATAGTAGTTCAAAAGAAGCAAAGGAACCTTCGTGAGGAGATTTGAAATACTCGAAGGGGTTTCGACGATATCTTGTATAACATGGAGACTATCCACCAAAGAACAACAAACCCAAGATGCAAGATTTTTCAAGATCGAGATGGAAGCCCAACGCTTGTTCGAATAGAGATGCTACGACGATGCCACTCGTGGAGGACTCTCGTTTTCAGCCGAGTCGACAGCATGAGCATCGTCGCCGGGCGACGACAGATAGTTTAAGCCATTCTCCATCCCAGAGCCAATCTCCATCTCAGGGTCCATCATCATCACAAAACTAGGTGCTCACCCCAGTTGGAGTTAGCTGTTATTTCATAATTTCATTTTATTAGAAGGATTTTAATTCAGTAATTAAATTTAAATAGTAATGTGTTTATTTAATGTTGTTTGGATTTATATTTTATTTTATTTTTAATATAATGGGTTATTTTCGAAGTAATCGCTTGTTTTATCATTTATCCCACCTTCCGACTTGGTTGGGGGTGGAAATATTTAGACCGAGCATAAGTCGTTATATGATCATATATATGTTACGTTGTCTTGGAGGAAAGGTTGATAATTTGGCCGATATCGGCATATCTATGACTTGTGTGGTGGTAGCATGAAATCTAGGAGAGTTTAGAAGTTACTATTCTAAATCCAGTATGAAAGATACCAGGATTTTTAGGAAATCATGAAAATGGCTTGTTTCCGTTTTTGGTTTTGGAAATTTTCCTATTTCCGGAAATTGCCTTCAAACAAATAGGGAACTTCCCGATTCGTTTTGGAAGCTCATAACCTATTTAAACTCCCTTCTTTCTACACTAACAAACCACAATACATTCCACCATCATCCCGCACCATCCACTCCAAGTTTTACATTCTTTTTCATCTAAACTCCGAGTTCAGCGCTTACGAGCGCACCTGCGCCCTTTACTTTTTTTTGAAGAATTTTGTCAGAGCGCGACCGCCATCATACTGAGCGCGACCCGCCCTCATCTACTGGACCTAGAGCGCGACCCGCCCTCATACCAAGCGCGACCCACGCCATAACACTGTAATCGCATTTACACAAAAGAGCGCGATTGCGCTTCTACTACCTACACGCGCTATCGGGTTTCTCGCGGAACGCGGAAATTTCCAATTTTCAGACGGTCATTCCAGGATTTTTGTGAAACTGTTCAAAGAGTTATTGTGATGACATCTCCTATAGTCATACCTGAACAGTCTTTCAAAGATGTGTTGGGCAACGGAGACCTATGGAGACCGGTTCCGGCCACGGGATCCTGCGAATTAGGATGGCGCCATTCATCGGTAAGTGATGACAAGTCATATTCACCACAACTTACCGCTTATTTCTATGACCACGTTAAATTCTATTGTAATCGATAGAGATCAAGAATTCTCCGTCAGTAGTCGATGACACGACACATGAATTCAATAAAAATTTGGTTGCCTTAGTTTTAGGAATACCAATACCGATCCCGTTCACACATGGGCATATATGACCGATAATGCATATCTTTATGATTATACATATTTCCATGATTATTATGGGGAAGGGTATTTCGAAAGTAATGGACCGTGGGCTTATATAGCATTGCCCTTGGTAGCCTATCCTTAAACGTAGGCACCACCATGTTATTTATCCCGATGAATATTTTGGGGAATGGCGGTTCACTACGCAAAACAAGATCGCTGCTGGTGACATTTTCCTCGCTTTAAGTTCGGGGACGTTGCCACTATGACATTCCCCGAAGTTTTGGTCACTAGTCTTAAGAGAGCCCAAACCATGAGGCGTAAGTATCTTCTTATGCCTGTGTTGGTAAGCCGCATCACGCGAAGTTGTTTAATTGTATTCGCGGCACAATTCACGATTGGAAAAGGGTTGAAGTCATGAGACCCACCAATAGGGTGGTTCGCTTCATTGCGAATAATGACTTTTTGGGATGGCAGGTGCAGCCTCATTTGGTCGCCCGCACATCCCATCGGACATAATAACACTTAACAAAGTTAACATTAGTAGATGATAAATGGCGGCAAGCTTGGCAAGTTATAATGGATTTGGGCAGATGCGAAGGAACCTCATATCTTTAATGAGGAGGAGGATGCTTGCGGGGAGATAAGGTAAGTTTTAGTTTTTTAGTGTCCGCTTATGTCCTAAGCAATTTCATTTTTGTTAACCCCATAATGGGTGGAACTCTTATAGAGTTGCGTCAGTTTATTTCCTATAGTAGTACGTTCTAACTTTGTTTTGCAGATGTTCCTGAATTTCACACGTTTCAATGATATTTTTCCTACCCTCTTTATTTATAATACTTTGAGGACAATGCATGATTCTTGTTTGGGGGCATAGAAACAAGTGTAATTAAGGCATCTGTTAGGATATAGATATGTATAATATGCATTTGTTTTCTAGTTAAAATTTTTAAAATTCAAAAATATAAATAAATAAGTTATGTTATACACTTAGGAATATTGGTATTGTTTTCTTTCTCTATGCTCTTAACAATCTAGAAGTCTCACGTAGCTTTTTTGCATCAGAATAATTGTTAGAAACTTAGGTTAATATGTAGGTAATAATCTTTGCATCTATCTATAAATATATTACATGAGTATCTATGATTGTTAGCAGTAAGTTTCTGAAATCTAGGCTAGAGTACTTATTCTACAAATCCTGTGAGAATATAGCCTAAAAGCCTTATATGAGCGAAATATTTGAGAAATGACACAAGGGAGAAGTAAAATCCGGATAGAGATATCACATGTCCACTTGTTTGATCACTATGCCATATCCTAAGCGAGAATTTAGGCCCTCTTTGGATCGATATAGCCAGAAATTCAAACCTATGAATTATTTTCCGCTAGTAAGCCCCTCGAAGTCTTTCTTTAGCCTTCCATAAACCACAATTCCTTTACCCCTGTTACAAAACAAAATAAAAAAAAATTAAATCAACCTACCCAATTTAGAATAAGTCTGAGAATAGAATGAGTGAAGAAAGAAGAAGATAAAACCGCGGTAAACAAAAATTAGTTAGTTGCTTCAGAAAAAGAAAAGAAGTTTCCATCCAAGGAAAAGAAAAAAAAAATATAGAAATAAATAAAAACTCCAAAAATATATTAAAAGGGAGTCAAAAGCCATAGAAAAGAAAAAGAAAAATATGGCTAAGGATGGAAACAAAGTATAAAAGCAAAAGAAAATAACAAGGTTTTCTCTAAGTTACATAATATGAAGACTCTATTATCTCAGACTTGTCCTTTTGAATATCCATTTCCTTCCTTCTTAAACCATCTCCTAATCCCCGCAACACCTAATAAAGACCTCTAGCTCAATTAGGAATATGTTAGTGTGATAGTATGTGGCAGATGTGTTTGATCGACTCCGGCTTCCTTGTTGTCATTGAGATTGAAGGTAAAGTGTGCCCCATCGCATTAATCGGAGTAGCTTAAACTTGAGTGGGAAAAATCAGAGTGGTTTTTGTCTTGACATTTATGTGAGGACCTACTAAAGGACGCTATTCCGAGTTTTCATAAACGAACCTGCTAGGCAATTCATAGTATTACTCATAGTATATATATTGTATCATAGATGATTGATTATTATGCATATATTAGCTTAGGTTTTTGACTTGGTTATTCTTATTCATTTGCTAGTGAGATGTATAGATAGTTGGGACATGAAGGAGGAAACAATAGTTTTATTTCTTAGTCGTTGTAATATAGTTGAAGTTTGTGAGTACCTTCACTGGAAAACTCTCACGAGACTATAACTCGTCCACTAGGGAATTCCTAGTGGTTTAAGGCCTTATTGCATATTGGTCAATGCAATCGCACTCAAATAAACGAGAGAGAGTAGATAGAACTCCATTTTGGTCACTTATTTTAATTTCTCATCTTTGCTTGAGGACAAGCAAAATGCTGTTTGGGGGTGGTTTGATAAGAGCCCAAAACTGTAGTTTTAACCCTTTAACAGCTTATACTTTTTGGACCAATTATGTGAGTAATAATTAAGAGTTAACACTGATTACGTGTTTTTATGCATTTCAGGCTACAAAGTCCATTATGTGCAGAAATGTCCCACTTTAGTGAGATAAAGGAGAAAAGGTCGGTTACTAAGGAGTTCCGTGATTAAAGGCTAAGATTCAAGAAGATAAAGCCTTCCTAAAGCCCGGTCAAAAGCTGAAAAGTCAACACGGGCAGAAACAACACACAAGTCAGCAGAACTTCTGAAAGCCGTATCTTTGAACTCAGACCTTGGAATATGGCCTACCTTATGTCAAAACGACCGGCTCGGAAAGAGCTTTCCAATGGTTTAAGCCTTGACCCAATCAGAGGAGCAGAAATGGACGAAAAGTTTGTGGAAGCCAACTGCAGCTGAAGAGGCCTTTTTGGACTGAAAGAATTGGGTTTTGGGCCTGATTCTCTGGCCCAAAACATGGCTCCAAGCCCATGCACGATTTTTGGATCTGAAAGTATAAAAAGAAAAGTTTAGCTCTTTGTTAATGGTAGCTAGTTAGACCTAAATTAATATAGATAATAATAGATCTGTTTTCATTAATTAAATTAAGCTTTAGTTCCATTTTCAATTCTTGTTTTAGATTAAGTCTTTGAATCATTGTTCTTGATTGATTAGATAAATAAAATAGTTGTTTTCTCAATTTCGAATTGTGTTATTTCAATTTATAGATCTGATTTTAATTCTTGTTGATTATCATTCCGTACTTTAAATAGATTGAACCATTGTTAGTTAATTTAGTTAAGTTAGAATTTTAATATGATGTGTAGTTATAAGGAAATGGGAAATGATGGTTTGATGACTCAAGGCTAAAACCTCCATTAGAGGGGTTGATGAAGCTTTGATGAAAAGTTAGTGGTATAGTGTAGAAACATTGTAGAATCTATTCCAATCTAGAAGGTCGTGATTCGCCATGAGAATGGGTGGACGACCTCACATGCTAGTTAGTTAGTTTCGGTAGAAATGCCATGAACAGGGGGGATTAGAACTTCGAATTTCTTGCCGTAAAAACGTAAGAATCGAGATACAAGAATCTATGTTAGGCTATTAAGTTGGATTCGAGGTGGATTCAATTCCCCTCTAATCCTTTATCTAGATTCAAGCACAATCATATTTCCATAGCATTCGTAGTTAAAATCAAGTAATCAAATTCAGTAAGTATCGTAGTAATCACCTTCGTAAAGCTCTCATTGACTTATGACCGACTAATTAGATTAGAAAACAGTCCATGCTAGAGCACTAGGAGTGGAACGAACTTTCTACTCCACTATATCTCATAGGATTGAGAGTAGAGAAAACTTTGATAAATATGAGCATCATAAGATTAGTTTAGTTTACTTACGTTTTGAGTTCATCGTTCATTTCATAGGTAGACTATTCAATTTTACTATTATCAGTAAACCAAGTTCAAAACTAATTTCAATCCCCTAACAACAACTAAAAATTTCTTTAAAGATATGGAACTTACAAGCTCATGTTGGCATATGTTTTGGCAATCTGATCCCACCTTTGACAAAGTAGGACACATGCTCCTAATTTTTATAAACAATGGATTTGAATGACTAACAGTAGCAGAAACTTTCCACAAGGTTCAATAACGACAAAACACTATATCAGACGTGTATAAAGGTGCTTCTAAAATAGTTGGACATATATGCACCTGCCGAACACTAAACCGAAAGTCCGTTGCAATATCATTGCCTAACTTCTCACCGAATAAAAGATCTCCAATCCCGAAACCCAAATAAACTCATCAAAACAAGAAGAGAAAAGGATGAAAAAACTTACCATAAAAAAATATATCATTCTCTGAAATCCGACAAGCTGCCAGTCACCGACTGTCAGAATTTGGCCATCTGTGACCAAAATTCATTAAGCCCTATGCCTAAACCCTTTGGCTCTGATACCAAGTAGAGTTCTATAAAGCGGAAATATTATTATGCTTGGATTCCATTACATAGGAACTCACCCTCCTTAAATAAGGAGTGAACACAAACTTAGATTATTACCTACTCAATGTGGGACTAAACCACATTCTAGAACTTATATATATCTCAACCGGAATTTTAAAGGTGGCCTATAGAAAACTCTTGACAACTTCTTCAGAGAAGGTGGAGCTTGTTGCAGCTGAGGTGGCTGCCCTCTTAGCTCAGGACTTGGGACCTATGAGGGTTGAGCTTTTAGGAGACTAGGGTATGCAGTGCCTACGTCTCGCGAGACCTCGACGCACCTGCGGCCCTACCCCGACAACTCGTCACGCCTTCGTTGCAAGGCATACACTCGCCTTTTGTGCGAAACAACACATCGCGCCTTCGGCACAAGGCCAACCGCACCTTCGGCGCAAGGCCAGCCAATTGTGCAGTACTATGTCAAATTTAGAGGCCCAACAGTTTATAAGCCTAGCTGCAATTATTGACTTTTGGTTGATTTTTGGATATATCCCATGGTATTGATTGCACTTAACAAAATTGCACAAACCCTCCAAACACTTGGATATGCCAAGTTATATTTTGGTGAGAATGATTACTTATGCAAAGCGTTAGATGAATAACACTCAAACTCACAACAATACTCAGAAAACTCTTTTCTGATTAAATTCAAATTGCATAAAAACTAAATTTCAAAACCCTAACTTAGCCATCATATAGGCATATCAAACTACATGCGAAAATAAAAGTTGTGGGCTCTTGCATTGTGATACACACAAGGCCCAACTACTGACAAAAATAACAATGCTGACTTAAGACTCAAAGTGGCGCTACATTGCATTGCTATGACCTGCATCATTCTCCCCTTCTTGGAAGAAATTTGACCTCGAATTTGGAACGTCATCACCCGACGAATCATCAGCATGAAAAGGACGAAGGTGCTTCACATTAAAGACATCGGAAGTGCAGATATGGATCGGTAACTGCAACTGGTAGGCATTAGGATTGATCTTGTGAAGCACTTTGAAAGGGCCAATTTTACGAGGACCTAACTTAGTGTAAGCACCAGCAGGAACATGATCCTTAGTAAGGAAAACCCACACGAAATCATGTACTTCAAAAGTAACAACCCGACGGTGTTTATCAGCAGTCACCTTATACTTTGAATTAGAAGCAACTAAATGTTGTTGGGCAACGCATTGGATCTCCTGAATTTGCTTAATAAACTTATCCATCGTCCCATGAATACGAGTTAAATCCCGAATAGGAGCAAGGCCAATAGGAGAGCAAGGATTGAACCCATACACAATCTGAAAGGGGTTATACCCTGTACTGCGATTGATAGAGTGATTAAATGTGAACTCTACCTGAAACAGTTCCTGTTCCCACTTCTTCACATTATTACCAACCAAACTACGAAAAAGATTACCCAAAGAATAGTTCACCCCTTCCGTTTGCCCATCCATCTGAGGGTGATGTTTCGACCCCCACCTACGTGGCGAACGTCCATTAGTAGGGGTCTCTATTTTATTCATTTAATCGACAGGGCTAAAGCCCAATTTGTAATACCATGGATCAATGTACAGGCCCATTAACTCATGTGTCTAAGGCTGAACCTTAGCCACATGGCTTGCCACTAATGTACAATGATTTATGTCCAGATTCATTTCTTATCAAAGAGATAATTATCATATGAGAGTTATAGTCTATCACAATTACTCAAGCTACAAGATTGCTTGAGCTACAAGGACTCTCTATTCTACCTATATAAATATCAAATTAGTTTTCATAAGGAACTACGTTGAAACTGTAAGAACTGTTATTTCAGAATGACTATTTCTACAAACCGCGAACACCACGCGCAGTGGAATTAATGGATGCCCACGATTTGTGATTGGAAAACATACCTTTGAATCCGATTTAGATACCTCTGAGAATCCAAGCTTTATGAAATCCGAAATCAACCTCTTGATCTTCTGTTGTATTCCTTTAGAATAGATTGGACGTTGTGTGGACAACGATCTACCAACCCCCTTCTTTCTCTCAAGATCATAAACAAATTCAGATTTACTTTTCTTGCCTCTTTTTCTGAACCAGTGAATAGTGAATTTCGGCCAGAGAGAAAGAGTATTCTATTTATAGGCTATAATAGGGACCATGAGGAGAAATTAGGGTTCGGCCTCTTAACGGGCTTGGGCTTCCCATGTCGCCCCGAACACATGGCTCAAGTCCGTCAACAAATGGCTTATTCCACTAAAGGCCATTGTTGCACTACCGCCCTAATCCCAAATTACGTGTCAGCGTTTATGGGCCCCATATTATATGCTTGTTGATTTCCCCATGTTTAAGATATTAAATGTCCGTTGATTAAGTCAAGTTACTGACAACTACATTAATCAACTTCTTATGTCCTTGAGTAGTACCACTCAACCTCATTGTCATGTCAGATTAAATCCACCTGCAGGGTTTACATAACAATCTTTTTGAGCTCCTCAAGGGGACATCATCAACCCGACTTCTTGTGGGGCAAGGATTCCTTCTATAATCAACAACACACCTTACATACAATGTCATTACCCAATCCATTGTGTTTATTGATTCACAAATGAATCTCACTCATTGATGATTTAAAACAGTGTACAATACATGTAAGTGTCCGTTATTATATCCGGATTAAGAGGACAAGCATCCATAATAACAGAGGCGTTTGTTCTCTTATATAGTCAGTATAAGGAGAAACAACCTCACTTGGTCCTGTTCAATAAACACAAAGTGTACTAGTGTAATCCTATAGTCAAGATAGACTAATACCAGATTATACTACAACCGTACCAATGGTTTGTCCAAATCCATCTAGGTTGTGAACGTTTACTTATACTTTATAAGGTACTGATGATATGATCTTTTGTGTGTTCACACCATATCATCTACAACATAAAGTATTAGACACATGCATATAACTAACAACATATATAATATGCATAACATTTGCCCATATGATTCTCATTCAAAATATAAATAATTAAAATTAATACAAAAGTAATGCTATTAGTATATAACCCTATCATAAACTTGATCCCTAGATAATAGATCTTGGGTACGTAGGCAGCTATTATTTGGTTCAGTTTCATCTTCCCCAACATCAAATTCCTCTGTTTCTTAGTACGTTCTTTACCATTGCTCTTGTTGTGTTGAAGCAGTTTACTGCCGAAACATAAGTGGTGCCGTCTGTGGGGATTTTAGAATTTATTATCACGTGAAACAATCAAGATGGTAAGCACAAGAAGCAGACAAAATAGTCAACATATTCCTCCTGCTAATAGGAATCGCAACCCTCGAAATTCAGATCAGCCAATGCAAGAACCGTTGAACAATCAAGTTGCTCTTAGTAGTAGGATCAATTCTCAACATCCAACTGTAGTAGCGCCACCGCCACCGCCTCCGCCACCGCCACCGCAAAAGGTAGTACAAGCGCCGCCACCACCTCTAACAGTCTTGCAACAAGAAAATCGACAAGTCAGTAATCCTCCATGCGGTCCGCCCGGTCCGCCGTCTGTCCATGTCGATCCTTCAGTTGACATGGATATGGACGTGGACATTACTCTCACACCAACTAACGGAAAAGGTGATAGTAATAGCCAATTCACCCCTAATACGGTTGAGCGTGAGTTACAATGAGTCAAAAATTTAAATAGGAACTTGAGAAGGAAGTTGGCAAAGAGGCAAAGGCCAGTGGACGATGCTGCAAATTCAACAACATCAAGGCGACCACGAAGGGACGCAGGCCATTCCAGTGTATGGGATCGTCTTGAAGATCCACTTCATCGTCCTCAGCAACGTGTTATTTCCCAAGCACAATCAACCAATGCACACTCTAAGAGTAATGACCCTATTACCTATACTTATGGGGAGAATCGGATTGGCAGGGATAACTACTACCCTAGACATGCCCGATCTCAAAGGGAAGATTTACCTCTGAGAAGCAATTTCAAGGAAGACTGCCATCCGAGATATGTCTGACATGACTGGGAAGGTGGGCATCCCAGACAAGAGCAACAAAACATGGAGAAGCGGTATAATTATACCGACCACCCGCCCAAGGGTGACTACCGGCCTAGACAGGCTGGTTACAGGGATAGACAAAGATAATCACCGGTCGGAGCAGATCGTGCATACCGCCAAAGATCTCTAACTCCAATAAGAGATAATGGAAGGTATCCTTCTCCAATTGTTCGAGCCAATACTTTAACTCTAACAGAACAACAGTTCAAAGAGTTGATTGCAAAAGAACTTAACGATAGAGAGTCAAGGGATGTAAGAATGAAATACTTGATACCAATCGATGATGGCGATTTGATAAGTTTTTCGCCGACATTTGAAGCTTACCACCATCCCGACTTCAAGCAACCCGATTTTGAACTTTATGATGAGTCGGAAGGAGATCCTGGCATGCATGTTCTATCGTTCAAAAATAAGTTGGTGTTATGGGGTGGAGATGATCCGCTCATATGTAAGCTCTTTCCATCAACTCTAAAGGGAGAAGCATTACGCTGGTTTAGTGAGTTGCCTTCAAGATCAATTCACCAATACAATTAACTAGAAAATCAGTTTGTTAATCGTTTCCGCCACAATTGCAAGACGCCAAAAGATGTCGACTCACTTCTGAACATCAAGCAACAACGTGATGAAAAGTTACGTACTTTTGTTACTAGGTTCCGAAAGGCAGCAGCAGATGTTCCAGAAGTTTCTGATGGGATGCTTCTTTTCGCCTTTAAAGAAGCATTATATTATGAAAGAGACAGAAGTTCAAATTTCATTGTAAGGGATCTTTACCACTCTCTAATTAAAGATGTCCCTAAAACTCGGTATGATCTGTATGTTAGGGCTGAACAACACATCCGTATCGAGGAGAACCTATCGGCGAAAGCAGCAAGGGACAAAGATATTCAGAGTAAATATTTTTCTAACAGCAAGAATTCTAAGCCGAAGCAAGGACAGTCAGATCAACAACATAACGATGGAAAGAATGACAATCAGAAGCAAGTCAATTTCAATCGTGATGGAAAGACTCTACCTGAGCTAAAACTGACCCCGCTCAATGCCATGTACTCTGTTGTATATGAGAATTTGAAAAGTGGGAATCTTCTTTCCCCGCCTTATCCACTTTCAGAAGATACCAAAGGTACAATGGACAAATCCTTGCGGTGTAAATTCCATAATGACTATGGCCATGAGACAGAACTTTGTCGCTCTCTCCTGGGTCGGATTCAAAAATTAGTGGAGAAAAGACTTTTAAACGAATATCTTACTAAAAACTCTCAACAGGCAGTTGATGCAACTTATGAGCATGTCATTAATGTTTCTCATTCTCATGTTGAGTCTCTTTCCAAAAGTCAGAGTAAGAATCAAAAGCATTTGAAAGTTAGTTATGTTGGTGAGTTTAACCGTGTCAACAAAGTCGATTTTGTCAAAGGAATCCAGACTGAAACTTCTGAAGAAGGGCCCCTCTGATTCACTGATGATGATCTCCTTGGTGTATATCACCCTCACTATGACGCAGTCATAATTACTGTGTTTATAGGTGCTTCTCGTGTTCAACGGGTAATGATCGACACAGGGGCCACTTCCAGCGTCATTTTCAGTGGATGTTATTCTCAGATGCAACTTCGCGAGGGTATGATCATCGCCGAAGACAATCCTATCATCGGTTTTGATAAGACAACATCTTCAGCGGTTGGAAGAATTACCTTACCAATCAAATTAATGAACAAAGAAGTTGAGCTCGATTTCTTATTAATGGACTGTCGCACCCACTATAACACAATTTGGGGCAGAGATTGGATACATTCAATGGGGGCTATAGTCTCCACATTTCATCAGTGTGTCAAGTTCCCATTCTCTGGGCATATTTGCAAGGTTCATAGTGACCAAGTATCTACCCATGCCTGCCATGACAAAGCAATGGATGACTATAAAAAATCTGAAGTTCGTGGTAATACCATCCTTGCAAGTGCCCCGCCCAAGTTGCAGTTACCAAGTGGCGTACCCTCCATCTATAACTACAATGCGTCCCGTATACGTTAGTTTGACATTATTTCGTTTCCGATAATTCACAAATTTTTTCCGATTGTCCATTTTCCTATCGTTTACGTTCACATGACACTTTGTTATACATTCCGCTTACTCTTTTCTTATTCCAAGTTTTCCTTGATTTTTCTTCTCTTCTTTGCCATGTGCACTTTGTTCGCATGCCAAAAGGGCGGATGTTCGACCCCCACCTACGTGGCAAACGTCCATTAGTAGGGGTCTCTATTTTATTCATTTAATCGACAGGGCTAAAGCCCAATTTGCAATACCATGGATCAATGTACAGGCCCATTAACTCATGTGTCTAAGGCTGAACCTTAGCCACATGGCTTGCCACTAATGTACATTGATTTATGTCCATATTCATTTCTTATCAAAGAGATAATTATCAGATATGAGTTATAGTCTATCACAATTACTCAAGCTACAAGATTACTTAAGCTACAAGGACTCTCTACTCTACCTATATAAATACCAAATTATTTTTCATAAGGAACTACGTTGAAACTTGATCCCTAGATAATAGATCTTGGGTACGTAGGCAGCCATTATTTGGTTCAGTTTCATCTCCCCCAACATCAAATTCCTCTGTTTCTTAGTGCGTTCTTTACCATTTCTCTCATTGTGTTGAAGCAGTTTGCTGCCGAAGCAGGTGATATGCACTACTAAAGTGTAGTTCGGTGTGACACAACTTCCACAAACTTTGCCAGAAATGGCTCAAAAACTTCATATTTCTGTCGGACACAATTTATTCGGGGAGGCCATGAAGACGATAAACATCATGAAAGAAAAGCTGAGCCACATTCACAACATCAGTTGTCTTCTTACACGCAATGAAGTGAGCCATTTTGGAAAATCGTTCAACAACCACAAACATAGAATCCATACCCCGCTGAGTTCTAGGCAAACCCACAACAAAATCCATACTAATATCAACCCAAGGCCGAGAAGGAACAGGCAACGACATATATAGACCGGCATTGGTTGGATTGCCCTTAGCCACCTGACAAATACGACAACTTAACGATCCACAAACCGATGCACGTTCTTAGTCATGCTAGGCCAGAAATAAGAATAAAAAATCAGCTGATAGGACTTATCACGCCCAAAATGTCCCACTGAATGTACCTCCTGAATAATTTTCAAGCGAAGACTACAATCCAGAACGCATAAACGGCGACCCTTAAACAAACAGCCATCATGTAGAAGATAATTTGAGCGCTTATCAGCCTGTATATCCACCAAGATAGGCGAAAAGAAGGGATCCTCAACTAAAAGCTCACGGAAACTATTAAAACCCGCCACCTGTGTCCGCATAGTAATCAACAAAGAGACATACCTATTCAGTGCATCTGCCACCCGATTTTGAGCCCCAGATGTATGCTTTAGAACAAAAGTAAAATCTTGCAGGTAACTAGACCAACGAAGGTGCCGAGCACTAACTTTATCCTGATTCCCAATATGTTTCAAAGCCTCATGATCGTATGCAACACAAACTCGTTGTGAATTAAGTAGTGTCGCCAATGTTTAAGCATCTAAAGGATAGCATAGAACTCCAAATCATAAGCACAGTAATTATGTCGTGCACCTGTCAACTTCTCGCTAAAATAAGCTAAAGGCCTACCATTATTCTGAGACAACCACTCCAATGCCAACCTTAGAAGCATCGGTATTAACCTCAAAAGGGACCAAGAAGTCGGGTAAAGCAAGGATGGCAACAGTGATCAGTTTTTATTTGATCAACTCAAAGCCTGCCTCAGCCACATCAGTCCACACAAAGGCACCCACTCGCATACAAGCAGTAATTGGTGCTGTCACAATGCTGAAATTAGGAATAAAATGCCTATAAAACGAGGCAAACCCATGGAAGCTGCGCCAATCATGCAAACTGGTAGGACGAGGCCACCACCTAACAACACCCACTTTCTCTTCATCCACCGAAATACCATCCTTGGAAACAACATACCCCAAGAAAAGAACCCGGTCCACACAAAAAGAACACTTTTGAGGTGCAGCATATAACTGTGCTCCGCACAAAATAGTAAAGACATCGTGCAACTGTCATAAGTGCGTTTCCAAATCCTTACTCTGAATCAGAATGTCGTTGAAGTAAACAACAACACAGTTGCCAATGAAAGGTTTTAACACATGATTCATTACTCTCATGAAGGTACTAGGCGTATTGGAAAGTCCAAAGGGTATAACCATCCACTCAAACAACCCTTCCCGAGTCTTGAATGCAGTTTTCCACTCATCCCGAATCCGTATCCTTATCTGATGGCAACCACTCTTCAAATCAAATTTAGTGAACACCATTGCCCCGTGTAACTGATCTAACAAGTCATCCAGTCGAGGTATTGGGAAACAATATTTGATAGTAATTTTGTTAATGGTGCAGCTGTCGACACACATATGCCAAGTGTCATCCTTCTTTGGTGTTAAAAGGGTTGGGACCGCACAAGGGCTAAGGCTCTCCCTGATATGCATGCCCCTTCTCCAGTAATTCCACCACCTGTCGCTTGAGTTCCTCATGTTCTTTAGGGCTCATGCGATAATGAGGGCGATTTGGCAGACTAGAACTAGGGACGAAGTCGATGTGATGTTGGATGTCCCGTAGAGGTGGTAATCCCTTGGGTAAATTAGCAAGGAAACACATCTTGGAAATCAGCCAACACACCCTTAACACATTCAGGGACGTCACCCAGAAATCCACTGGCCTGGCCCAAGAGCAAGAACATGACACTCGAATCAGCCATCTCTACTTCAAAGCCACGCCGAGACAACAAGGCAGCCGAGTTACTATTCATAGCACTCGGTTTAGTCACATCTCCTTGCTCGACATCAATACAATCCGAACTGTCTCAACCAAGAAGATATATGTATTAAGGCGGTCATCATGTATCGCACTCCTATCAAACTGCCAAGGTCTACCTAACAGTAGGTGGCATGCATCCATCGGAACAACATCACACCAAACCTTGTCCTTATACTTAACACCAATCGAAAAACTAACCAGACAACGTTTAGATATAGTTACCTCCGTAGTCTTACTCAACCAGGATAGAGTATATGGTTTGGGTTGTTTTTCAACAGGTAACTTCAACTTCTTGACATCATCTTCAGAAATCACATTCTCATAGTTTCCAGAATCAATGACAAGTCGACAGACCTTCCCACCAATTGTACAGCTAGAATGGAAGATGTTGGTGCGCAATCACCCATCACCACTCTCCTCTTTTGGAGCAAAACAGACCCGATGCACTACCAACAGCTTACCCTGATCACCATGAACAACTTCCTCTATCGGTTCCTCATCACCCACATAAAAAAAAGGATTGTCAAAATCGTGCAGCTGTTCCTCAGTCATCTGTTCATCAGCATCCTTAAACAAATTTCACTTTTTACAAGCTGAAGCAATGTGACCCTTTTCCCTACAGCTGAAACATGTTGTCTCCGTAAACTGCGGATTCCCACCTTGCACAGTTGGAACTCTGTTTGGCATCCCAACAATAGGTCGAGAATTTGTAACTGGAGTAGTAAATCCACCCCTTCGTGAAAATTGTTTCTCAAGGCACAAAGCACGCTGATGGGCTTCAGAGACCGACCATGGGTCGAACAGGTTGAGTGTGTCTTGAAAGTTCTGCCGCAACCCTCCAATATAACGGTGAACCAGTTGTTCATCATTCTCCATTAACTCTGCCCGCACCACTAACTGATTAAACTCCTGTGTATAATCATCAATGGATCGAGACCCTTGTCGAAGGCTTTGGAGGCTATTATACAGATCGCGCTTATATTTATATGGTAAGAAAGCCGCACACGTATGTTTCTTTAGTTTATCCCAAGATGCGATTTTGGTTTTACCTTGACTATTTCTCGTGGCTTTCACCGGCCTGTTGATACCATGCAGAAGCCCTTCCCTGGAATCTCGTGACCACAAGGGGAACCCGTTTGTTCTCAGGTACCTCTCTAAACTCAAGAATCTCCTCCACTGTACAGATCCAATCAATAAGTTCATCTGGGGTGCAGATTACCCTAAAACTCATAAATTTCCACTTTGATGCCAGATTCCCAATGCCTATTTTCATGGTTCGCTTGTCGAACTATCAGAACAAAAAGATTAACATCCGCCTCACCGCTATCCTCTTCCTCCGTGTCTGGGGAAGGAGAACGACGGCGACGCTCAGGTTGCTGCTGGAGAGCTGCCAATTGGGCGGTGAGCGCATCAACTTGCCGTTGGAGATTGGCCACACGTGCTCATACACATCTTCTAAGGTATCCATCATTTGACCTCTCCCACGACCGGCTGCTACGCGTCTCGCTCGAGGCATGATGTTAGGAAGTCTTATGACTCCGATACCAGATTATGAAAAGCATTAGATGAATAGCACTCAAACTCACAACAATACTAAAAAAACTCTGTTCTGATTAAATATAATTCAAATTGCATAAAACCTGAGTTTCAAAACCCTAACTAAGCCATCATATAGGCATACCAAACTACATGCGAAAATAAAAGTTGTGGGCTCTTGCATTGCGATACGCACAAGGCCCAACTACTGACAAAAATAACAATACAGACTTAAGACTCAAAGGGGCGCTACGTTGCATTGCTCTGACCTGTATCAATTACCTACTTTTGGATGGGGCCTTGTTGGCCCACACTTTCCTATTTTGTTAGATAGATTATTAGAAAATTATTCAAATGCTTAACGACCCCAAGAATGATTGCAACTGGAAATTTAGTTGTATAGTTATTTATATTTATAAATGTATGGAACTTCTTCTGACTTATTTTAATTAAGTTCACGTGGGTAGCTAGATCTTTTGTTGCCATGATCTTGCAGGTTGGGCTATTAGCAGTCAAAGACATTGGCACTCTTCCAAGGTGTATTATTGAGTCAGGTACTCAGGGGTTCAAACCTCTATTTTATAATAATTAATATAATTAATCTATTATCGAAAAAACAAATACTCCCTCATAATGTGACAAATAACTGAAACTCCCCCAAAATATAGGACTGAGGTTTAGAACTGAAAACACTGATGAGTAAGAATTGTGTAGATATGTAACAGCAAGAATTATCTGATTTTTTTTCTTCTTTTTCAGAATATATGCATGGATTAGCAATGCAATAAATTAACATATATATACATGAGCTAGACTGCTAGATGCAAGAATGAGAAGATCCAAAGAGCCACGCACGTGTGGCACTGCTTAATAATCAAACTAGCAGAAGGTACATGATTGCAATCAAAGTAAGCAATGAACCATATACTAGTTGATTGTCAAGAACACTATGAGTTGGGCATGGAAGTGGAATCTATTACAAACAGTGACTGTTGCATGCATGGGAGTTATTTGTGCGATGGGATTGAGGTAAATATGAATGATAGAATCCAAGACAGACCCTACAAGAACAAGCAACAAAGTGGTAGGAAAAAGTGGTGAGGGGTGTGATTGAGTTGGCGAAATTTAGCGTACTTGTTGTTCCTCTTGTAGTCTTGCTACTATCAAGTTCCTCACACTTTAGAATCAGGGACAGTGCATTACATATGTGTCCAAGGCCAACAAAACAACCCATTGTGACGTCCTAATTAAGTTCCTCTCTCTGTCTCTACGCATATGGGGAATAGAGATGTGGGGTTTTATATATTCAACCTAGCAATGAGGTACTTTTCGCAAAGATTTATAACGTCAACTCATTTTCATTATTTTAATGTCATTTTAAAACATACTTCTTGTCTCAAATGATTTATGGTTTTCCATTCCAAGCCAAAATCCAAAACCATAAGACAAGTGAAACACTCCCAAGTCCTAACCAACGTTTTTAGATTCCCTTCTCACTATTACCTTTTCATTTTCACGTGATTTATGTGCATGTGAACAATCCTGTTATAGGTTGTCAGATTATTATCACAAGATTTTGTTTGGGTTATGACATAATGCTGCAACTCGTTTATGCCATTGGATTTGTTTATTCTGAATGCGGATACAGGTTGTTTCGGTGACATTCGGACACTAGAAGCCATGGCTTCCATGCACAACTTATTGGTTCTAACTTCTAAGGCATTTTAAGTTAAAACCCCGCACCACAGAGTAATCGGGCGTACTGAGTGGGGCGAGTGGGGGCTATGGTCCTAACAGTTTTTGTCTTGGGTGATAGTTCTCTCTCCTTTGTATGAATCTGTGAATATCAAAGCAAATATCAATCATCTATATGTAACAGTTTCACCAATTAAACAGTTGAAAGTATGCCACTGTTATTCAAAAAATTTAGATGAGAGCAGGTGGTTCTCACACAATATGGCTCCAGTAAGCCCAACCTCATATAGTCATGTAATCAGGACAATTAACCAACGGGCAACGGATCTAATTGCCATGATATATAGTAGTTCTCAAATATCAATAACAAGAAGTCAACAACAAAAACAAGAAACAACAAAAATGCATCACCCGAGATGAGGTAGATTGAAAATAAAAGCAATGGACGAAGAGCAAAGCTTTGGTTCCAGTTCTTGCTTTGGAACCTTTTCCTTGGCCCCTTCTCTTCTTCTCTCGATACCCACACCCCCACCTTTTCACACCTTTCTCAAGTCAAATCCTACACTTCAAAATCCCACTATCTCTATAACTTGTATCCACTCTTTATAGCTCACTTTTCATTTTTCATCTACTGCCTCTCACAAAAAAATGGTATTAGAGCTTCTTCTCATTCACCAAAATCTGATTATCAGCTGCTAGCTAACAACATGTCTAGAGCTGGACCAAGAGAGAAGAAGAAGAAGCACAACATTCAGTTCTGCATCAATGACCATCCAGACATCCTCATTGAGATACTACAACGACTCGACGATCGTTCTTTAAGTGTCGCCGCTTGTGTATGCCGACTCTGGTGCTCCATTTCACGTAACGATTCTCTCTGGGAAAGCCTCTGCTTCAGCCACGTCTCCCCACCTCCTTCCAATGTGAGACCTGTTGTATTGGCCTTGGGAGGGTACAGGCGACTCTACATGGTGTGCTTACGTCCAGTGCTGACTCGGTTGTCGAGACCGAGTCTAGAGTTGGATCGGGTAGGGGGAGTGTGGAGTCGAAATGAGGTTCAACTGTCCCTGTCCTTGTTTTCAGTTGATTACTACGAGAGATTGGGTGGTAGGCTCGGTGAGGCTTCTTCACTCATGTTCTTATGCAAGCCCGTGAACGTTTCTTGACTTTCCGTCTGTCCCATGCAAGATTGGGCGTGCTACAAAGCATTGGTAACTTACGGAGTTACAGTACACATTACACAATTGGAGACTAGTCGCAACGAAAAAATATTTGCGTCTCTTGTTTTGCTATTTCTAGCTATGCAGAGAGCCAGAGAGATGCAATTAAGCGTGTGATACGCTTGTAGGAAGAAGCTTGATTGCTTCTGTCTAGACTCTAGAGAGGCAAACTTTATTTTTCGTACGCTTGTAGTCTTCTCTCTAGAGAGTCATTATATATTATTCTTTATTCAATATATTTATCGTATTTTCTTCATTGTAATTGTTATTTTTGGATGAACTCTGACAGAGATGTATACAATAGTAATTAGAGAGGGTCTCTGGTTAACCATTTAGTGAGCAGATTATTATTAAGAGACTGAATTCTATTGCCATATCTTAATATAATATGATTTCTAAATTCATACTGTTCCTGTTTCCTTCTTTGTAAATAGGACTGAGAACTTCCATATATAACACTTGTTTTCATGGCATACTGAAATGATCGATCTCAGTTTGGAAAAGAATAAAAAAAAAAAATAGTAAGCATAGGAACAAGAGTAGGTGGGTCCGTAAGGATGTACCAGAATCTAAACACTGCACCATTTAGTCCTTATGGCTGTCATTGCAGACAGCAAAGTCGCTGTGGCGTGTCAACACTCCACACTAGATAGGACGAGTTAACACAATATTACAGACCCACACTTGAGAGAGACAAACCAGTGACTTTGCACATATTGAACTGAAATTTTGCAGATCTAGTAGTACAACCTAAAGATCAGTATGCAATATATATATCATAATCTAATACAAAGTGAGTATCCAACTGTATACAAGTTGATAGGGCACAATAATGGAGCACAGTAGCACAACATTCCTAAGGTCCTGTACTTTATGTAGTAAAAGAGGAAAAAGAAATGAAAAAACATAACACTTTATGTAGAAGTCTGTAATCAAAGGTTTTATGATGTCTATTAGTTCCAGTTTTAGCTAACATTAATAAACAATTCAAATTGCTACTCCCACCTAAAACAATTCTAACATGTGTAAGTTCCTGAATCGGGCGTGGACTTAAAGACTAGGACAACAACACCCGTTGAATGTCGCCGAGATAATTTATTCTACTGCCGGACGTGGCCTCCATTTTCTGATTGTATGAAATAACCCTAATACCCTTCGTGTTTTGTTTTTTGAAAAAATGATATATCATTATACGAATTTACATATACACCCTTGAACATGCCCCACCCTCTTGTCACATCTCTTCCTACCTAGTACATCATAAGTTATTTTCTCTCTCCTATTCCTACCCAAACAGAACGTCTCTTCTTCTCTCTCAACAACATTTACTCCTGAGTACACAGTCACCAAAGAAAACTCCCGTTGTTCCCGCCCAAATTCCTTTCCCTCTCTTTTCTCCTACCATTTTTACTCTGATATACACCATATTTTATTCTAGAGTAGTTATTGAAAAAAAAACGGATATGACGATATTGGGTCTGGTAAGAGAGATTCAGAGGATCATCGAATGGTTGAAAGCGATCCTAAGCGCTATGTGCCTGCGAAGCCAAAGGAACCATATATGCATACGTGCATATGGATCATTGGAACTGGACTTCTATGAGGAAGATGGTGAAGTAGAGTAAATTGTATCGAAAATGTTTTGGAACTTCTCTCTTGTCTTATAGCTCTGTTTTGTTGTTGTGAAATGGAGTTCTACTTGTATAGGAAATGTATGACAAGGCCTGCTATTTCGTTTTAATTAATGATATGGTTCTGTTAATCCCATTATAAGTATATGGTAGAACATGGTAGTTTTTATCTGTACAAAAGTATACCCGTAAAAAAGAAAGATAGGAATGCGACGGTTGAACATGGTAGTTCTAGTTTTTATGTGTACAAATGTATACCTGGGTAATGACAAATATGGGTATGCCCAAAACAAAATATCAAAGAAAATATAAATATATCCAATCGAAAGAGAGAAGTCAAAACATGTAGTGGAGTATGATTTTTCCCATATATAAAGTACCAATACACAAACAAATCTAAGAAGCACCACGTGAGCAACTTCAATAATTAGTACTAGAATGCTATGATGTTGTTTCGAAAATGGTAATATGAGCAGAGGCATCAGAGATTAATTTATTTCCAAAGAAGGTGTATAATGTCTCAACAGTATTGTATGTTGTCTTAGTCTGGATAATGGATCACGTGAGAAAGAGAGATCTATATAAATTTTCAATCCGTGGCATACAATGTCTCCAATTGACGACATGCTGTCTTCATTTAGGTGATGTTAGTAGTGTAGGCAAAAGTACTTAATTAAGAATGATTAATCTTAATTAAAGTAATTAAAAACTAAATCCATTAGCACGTAGTTTAGTTTGTCCATCCAGGGACTCAAACATTGCATTTTTGGGTTTTTTCATGGTCAACCCCGATTCCACCAATTCCTTTCAGTCCACAGGCAAGCAGGTCTTTGGCCACCGTATTTCTGATCATGGCCCCAGTTCGGGTGAAATTGAGGCGCTGATTTCGTAGTAGTTGATCTGCAAAAGCCAGTACGAAGACCCCGCAATTGTAAGAATCTGTCTGCTTTACACAATCGACATATTTGATATTCCATATTTTTTGGAGCTTCCATTGTGGTATACAGCCTTTGTCGTGCATTAAGTCGGCATACTTGTAGGAACCATTATTTCATAATGAATATTTCTATAAACCGTGAAAACTACGCGCAGCGGAATTAATGGTTCTCACGATTTTGGATTGGAAAAGATACCTGTAAATCCGGCTTAGATAACTCTGAGAATCCAATAGCTATGACTCCGGATCAACCTCTTGATCTTCTATTGTATTCATATCTTTAGATTGGACGTTGTGTGGGCAACGATCTACCAACCTCTCCTTTCTCACTTGGCCTCTATCACTCTAAAAAATGGAACCGATTTTGGATCTATTTTTCTTGAGCAAAACCTTGATTTTTCTTGTGTAGAAAACAGCCAGAGAAAGAGGTTTCTATTTATAGGTTACAACAGGGACCATGAGGAGAAATTAGGGTTGGGCCTCCTGACGGGCTTGGGCTTCCCATGTTTGCCCAGAAGACACGGCCCAAGTCCGTCAACAAATGGCTTATTTCACTAAAGGCCATTGTTGCACTACCGCCTTAATCCCAAAATTATATTTATGGGCTCCATATTATATGCTCGTTGATCTCCCCGTGTTTAAGATAACGAATGCCCATTGATTAAGTCAAGTTACTGACAACTACATTAATCAACTTCTTATGTCCTTGAGTAGTACCACTCAACCTCATTGCCATGTCGGATTAAATCCACCTATAGGGTTTATATGACAATCCTTATGATGAGCTCCTCAAAGGGGACATCATCAACCCGACTTCCTGTGGGTCACGGATTCCTTCTATAATCAACAGCACACCTTACATACAATGTCATTACCCAATACATCGAGTTTGTTAATTCACAAATGAATCTTACTCATTGATAATTTAAAGCAATGTACAATGCACGTAAGTGCCCATTATTATATTTGGATTAAGAGGACAAGCATCCATAATAACAGAGGTGTTTGTTCTCTTATATAGTCAGTATAAAGAGAAACAATCTCACTTGGTCCTGTTCAATATACACAAAGTGTACTAGTGTAATCATGTAGTCAAGATAGACTAATACCAGATTATACTACAACCGTACCAATGGTTTGTCCAAATCCATCTAGGTTATGACCGTTTACTTATATTTTATAAGGTAATGATGATATGATCTTCTGTGTGTTATCACACACCATATTATCTACAACATAAAGTATTAGACGCATGCATATAACTAATAACATATATAATATACATAACATTTGCCCATATGATTCTCATTCAAAATATAAAGAATTAGAATTATTACAACAGTAATACTTTTAGTATATAACCCTATCAATTTGTGTCACACCTAATGCAAAGATCTCCCGAGGAGAGATCAACCCATTAGTTCAGGGATCCCAGTCTTGGACGCCAATGACCAACTCCAGATAAATATGATTTCCGGTAAAGCAAGTAAATAAAGTAGACAGGTCACTGAAAAGGGTGTGGGATATCAATGTGCATCACCAAACAGATGAGGATCATGAACAGTGAGCTGACTACATGAACTCAAAGTTAACACGGCACTACCCAATAAAGATCCTCTCGCGATCAAGTTGAAGCATCCAGAGCCTCCATGAGGATGCGCTTGTTCTGACACTTCCTTTCGGAGATTATGATTTGCATCGCATATTGGTTAATCCAGGCAGCTCAGCAGATATGCTATATTATGACGCATTCAAGAAGTTGTAGATTCCTAATTCTGAAATGGTCGCCACCAACTCCAACTTATATGGATTCAGTGGGGACAAAGCTCTGATAGTTGGGGAGATCCAACTACCCGTAGCTACTGGTTTGGTAACTCTCGTCATAAACTTTGTTGTGGTAAAAGCTAACACTCCCTATCATATAATCTTGGGCAGGACCTGGCTGCACAGACTCCAAGCTGTTCCTAGCACCTATCACCAATGTCTGAAGTTTCCACATAACGGGACAATTAAGACGATCAGAGGGGATCAGGTGGTTGCCAAAGCATGTTATGCTCTAGCGACGAAGCAGTCCCCACTCCCTTTTGAACCAATGGAGGTGGGGCGACCTGCCAAATAACAATTACAGTTGGATCCACCTCTCCCAGACCTGGTCCCAAGAGAGAGGGAGGATCCCCCCTCACTGGAGTCGTTAGAGGAAGTGGAAATTGGAGGAGGCAGCTCGCCAAAAACCACTTTCAAAGGCACCTTGTTGAGTTCTGAAGAGCGCCAGGCTCTAATATAGTTCCTCCAAGAGCACAGAGACGTGTTTGCTTGGTCATTAGAAGAAATGCAACACATGGCATGCCACCAGCTCAATGTCTGCAGTGATGCAGTAGTAGTTAAGTAGAAACCAAGAAAAATAGGTGCTAACAGATCCAAAGTAGTAAAAGCTGAAGTTGAAAAGCTAAAGACAACTAAATCTGTCAGAGAAATCAATTTCCCCACCTGGATTTCTAATATCGTCCCAGTGAGAATGAAGAATGGGTCATGGAGAATCCTGTATCGACTTCATGAATCTAAACCGTGCATGTCTAAAAGACAGCTACCTTCTGCCGCGAATAGATAAATTGGTGGATGCAACAGTTGGACATAAACAACTACCCTCATACATGTCCAGATCCTATTGCATGAAGAGGACCACAAGCATGCCAGTTTCACAACTGAGGATGGCCTGTACTGCTATTAGGTCATACCATTTAGACTGAAAAATGCAGGAGCCACATACCAGTGATTGGTAAACAAAATGTTCGAAGGATTGATAGGCGACATTGTAGAGGTGTATGTTGACAATCTCTTGATTAAGAGCTTGAGGCAGGGAGATCATCTCTCCCACTTGAAACGTGCATTTGACATTCTCCGAGAGTATCGCATGAAACTCAACCCTGCAAAATGTGCTTTCGCTTTCTCATCAGGGAAGTTTCTAGGGTATCTGGTCACTAAGGGAGGAATCGAGGCAAACCCAGATCAAATCCGGGCGCTCATAGAAATGCATTCGCCTAAAAACATGGAAGAGGTTCAAAAACTTACAGGCAGGTTAGCAGCTCTGAACAGGTTCATCTCTAAGAGTTCAGATATGTGCAAACCACCCTTTAGCTACTGCGAAAGAACACTTCCTTTGCATGGACGGAAGAATGCCAAAAGGCATTTGATCAACTCAAAATATACCTGGGGGCACCGCTAATCCTTTCAAAGCCCGTTAAGGGAGAAGTCTTGGGTCTTTATCTCTGTTCATCTGACTATGGTATCAATTTTGTACTGATACGTGTGGATTAAAAGAAGGTTGAAAAACCTTTCTATTTCTTGAGCTGGACACTCTTACCAGCAGAAACAAGGTACCCTAAACTCGAAAAAGTCACTTTAGCCCTTGTTTTTGTAGCAGAGAAATTACGACCGTACTTCCAGTCCCATACTATCATAGTGATCACAGAGTACCAATTACGATCAGTTTTGGAAAGACCCAACAGGTCAGGAAGGCTAGCTAAATGGTCTGTGCAATTGTCAGAATATGATATTATTTACGTGCCCAGAATCTCAGAGAAGGGTCAGGCACTAGCAAAATTCTTAGGAAATTTCCCAATGACTTACATAGGGTACGACTCAACCACCTCCAATTTAGATGATGGCATCCTGCCTGAATCTCCAAATACTCGTCCAGACCCATGGGAGTCGAGCTCTGTATGGCAGCTGTTTGTGGATGGATCTTCAAATGACAGAGGCGTAGGAGTTGGAGCTGTGTTAGTTACTCCTGACAATATGTGGTAGGAGAAATCCATACAATTAGGTTGGAACGCCTCTAACAATGAGGCAGAGTATGAGGTGACACTTGCTGGCTTCACAATAACCCTCGACCTGGGCCTAACACACCTCACAGTTTTTAATGACTCACAGCTGGTTGTGTTCCAGGTTGATGGCGGGTATGAGGCCAGGGACGAACGAATGATCAAATACCTGGAACTGGTGAGGCATTTTCAAGGAAAGTTTGAGAACATTCAGTTTTATCAGCTACCACGATCCAAACATCGACACGCAGATGTTTTAGCATATGCTGCCTCGATGTTGGGCAATAGTGAGTCACGTTCCATTCCTATAGAGTTGTATGAGAAATCTAGCATTCAGGTCCCGATTACAATAGTTTGTGTTGTTCCAGCCATTACTCCAAGTTGGATGAATCTATATAAGTCCTACCTCAAAGACATGACACTCCCTGAGGATAAGAATGTAGCAAGGCGTCTGCTTGCAAAGATACAAAGATTCACCCTCGTTAGAGACGATCTGTACAAGAAGTCCTTTCTGGGACCCCATCTCAGATGTCTCACCCCAGATCTCGCTGAACAGGATATGCGAGAAGTTCATGAAGGAATTTGTGGCAATGGTACTTTTGGCCTTATATACAAAAGGATGCACAGGTTTTTGCTCGCAAATGTGAAAATGTCAATGATATGTTCTGTAATAATAGTATGAATGGTGTCGAATACGCCGGACCTCATAAAAATAACCAAACACCCAATGGTTCAAAGCGAATCCGTCTCTCTTGGCAAGAAGGGCAGAGTACATGATAGTTCTATAGAACAGGGGCGCTGCTTGTCCAAGAGCAAGATTGAAGTGAATCAGACACTCTTTCAGCAATGGGTGGAGGGGAAGACTGAGTCCAGCCCTAAACTAACCAATGGTGATGAGCGCCACCTCCTTATAGGCTAACTCATCATATAACTTCCCCCACTCAAGGCCAATATCTTCAGGGATGTGAAATTTCTCACGGATCAGTGTTAGGGAGGAAAGATCTCTGAAGTTTACAAGTGACCAGTTGGGATTCATGATCGGAAAAGAAGAAAAGTTTCAAGTTTTAGTTAAACCCTAATGGGAGATCAAAAGGTTCAGTATGCAGAAAAAGGTAGCAGAAGAGATAATGAGAGTTCTCTCACCAGATCCTTTATATACAGATAAAATGAACGGTTAGGATAAGCCCAAGCAGTGTGCCTTTTCGAGATGGAACTGCCATCATTACCTTTTTTGGGAAATGACATGCTTGTTCGAGCCGTCTTTTCAGAGCCTTAATTAGTTGATTACGTAAGCAGTTCTAGTAACTGTTTAAAGAAAAAGATTCTCGCACCAAAAGCAGTGTCGCTTCAAGCGCCCACATGCTAGATGACACGATAGGCAGCATCTGTAAGGGGGATTTCTCGTCGTTGAACAGATGACACGTGTATGAGAAATAACCTAAGACTATAGATGTCCAGAATGAGACGAGGACCATTGGATCAGTTATGTGAGTAAGTGATCTCGTGCTTATCACGAGTGTTTAGTGGACATGTGCCAGGCACATGACTGACCGCCTTGAAGCATAACAATTATCCCAGTTGTTAGGAACTGATATAGACAATTTTTTAATAGAAGGAAACTGAAGATGGCAATCTCTGATGATAAGAAAGGAATTGTGGTGACATATCTTGGGAGTTACCTTTTAGATATAATCTTCCCATACACGATGGGACAATATGATGAACAAGGGAACTTACCTCCCATAAGATATGGTCTAGATTCAGATTTCCATAAGGAGAGGAATCCTAATAGGAAGGCAGAGTCCAAAGATGGAAGGGAACTCACAATCGGTGAGGACAGTCCAGTCCTCACCCTAGGACTCTCAAAGCCCTTCCTATATAAACCATGGGGATTCGCTCTTAGGAACTACACAAAATAGGGTTTGATCCTCCTAAATAACAAAGGAGATAGGTAAGAAGCCGTCAGATGGTTCAACCCTGAACTCACCATCATTTCATCCCTTCTCTATTTCAGTACAGGCTTCCAGATCACAAGGCACAGAGAAAGATTAGGGGATACTCAGAATTTCCCTTACACCCCCCGACTTGTATGGATCCATCCAACTTGGAGTGATGGCTGGAATAACACAAACTGTGGTAACTGGGAGTGCCTGGATGCTGGATTTCTCTTGGAACTCTATAGGGATGGAATGAGACTCACTGTTGCCCAACATCGAGGCAACATACGCCAACACATCTACATGCCGATTTTCAGATCGAGGTAGTTGATAAAACTGAATGTTCTCAAACTTTCCTTGAAGATCCCTCACCAGTTCTAGGTATTTGACCATTCATTCGTCCCTGGCCTCATATCCTCCATCAACTTGGAACACAACTAGCTATGAGTCACTAAAAATTGACGTGTGTTAGGCCCAGGTCGAGGACCATTGTGAGGCCAGGAAGTGTCACCTCATACTCTGCCTTATTATTAGAGGCGTTCCAACCTAATCGGATGGATTTCTCCAGTTGCATGTTGTCAGGAGTAACTAATATAGCTCCCATTTCTACACCTCTATCATTTATAGATCCATCCACGAATAGTCCCCATCCGAATCTCGACTCCCATGGGTCTGGATGGGTATTTGAAGATTCAGGCAGGATGCCATCATCTGAACTGGGGGTGGTTGAGTCGTACTCGGTGTAGGTCATTGGGAAATCTCCTAAGAATTTTGCTAGTGCCTAACCCTTCTCTGAGATTCATGGGATGTTGATAATGTCATACTCTGACAGTTGCATGTAACATTTAGCTAACCTCCCTGACCTGTTTGGTTTTTCCAGAACTGATTGCAACTGGTATTCTGTGATTACCTAGATTGTGTGGGACTGGAAGTACGGTCGTACTTTCTCTACTGCAAAAACAAGGGCTAGAGCGACTCTTTCGAGTTTAGGATATCTTGTTTCTATTGGTAGAGGCATTTGGCTCAAGAAATAGAAAGGTTTTTCAACCTTCTTTTCATCCACACGTATCAACACAGAACTGATACCGTAGTTAGATGAACAGAGATAAAGACCCAAAACTTCTCCCTCAACTAGTTTGGAAAGGATGCGTGGTGCCCCCAAGTATATTTTGAGCTGATCAAATGTTTTTTGGCATTCTTCTATCCATGAAAATGAGGTATTCTTTCACAGTAACTAAAACAGAGGTTTGAACTTATCTGAACTATTGGAGATGAACCTGTTCAAAGCTACAAGCCTGCCTATAACTTTTTGAACCTCTTTCATATTTTTAGGTGAAGACATTTCTATGAGCGCACGGATTTGATCTGGGTTTTGCCTCGATTCCTCGCTTAGTAACCAGATACCCTAAAAACTTCCCTGATGAGACAGCGAAAGCACATTTTGTAGGGTTGAGTTTCATGTGATACTCTCAGATGATGTCTAATGCACGTTCCAAGTGGGAGAGATGATCTCCCGCCTCAAGCTCTTGATCAAGAGATAGTCTACATACACTTCCATAATGTTGCCTATCAATCCCTCAAACATTTTGGTTACCAAACGTTGGTATGTGGCTCCAACATTTTTCACTCCGAACGACATGACCTGATAACAGTGCAGGCCATCCTCGGTTGTGAAACTTGCATGTTTGTGATCGTCCTCACGCAATAGGATCTGGTTGTTTGTGAAGGACAACAGTTCATGTCCCGCCATTGCATCTACCAATTTGTCAATCCGTGGTAGAGGGTAACTGTCTTTTGGACACGTGCGGTTTAGATCCATGAAGTCGATACATATTCTACATTACCCATTCTTCTTACGTACTGGGACAATATTAGAAATCCAGGTGGGGGAAATTGACCTCCCTAACTAAATTAACTGCCTTTAGTTTTTCAACTTCGGCTTTTACCGCTTTGGATCTGTCAACACCTATCTTTCTAGGTTTCTGCTTGACTACTACTGCATCACTGCGGATATTGAGCCGGTGGCATGCCACGTGGGTCAATTCCTGGCATTTCTTCATATGACTAAGCAAACACATCTTTGTGTTCTCGATGGAAGTGTATTAGAGCTTGACGTTCTTCAGAACTCAACAAGGTGCCGATGAAAGTGGTTTTTGGCGAGCTGCCTCCCACAATTTCCACTTCCTCTAACGACTCCAGTGAGGGGGGGATCCTCCCTTTCTCTTGGGACTAGGTCCGAGATAGGTGTATCCAACTGTAATTGCTATTTGGCGGGTTGCCCCACCTCTATTGGTTCAAAAAGGAGTGGGGACTGCTTCATCGCCAGAGCGTAACATGCTTTACCAACCACCATATCTCCTCTGATTATCTCAATTGTCTCGTTATGCGGGAACTGCAGACATTAGTGATAGGTGCTGGGAACAGCTCGGAGTCTGTGTAGCCAGGTCCTGCCCAAGATCATATGATAGGTCTAGTGTGTTAGCCTTTACCACAATGGTCCGTGTAGGTGAATTTTTGAGTATCCCCTGATCTTCTTTCGTGTCTTGTAATCTAGAAGATTTTACTGACTAGAGAAGGGATGAGATGATTGTAAGTTTAGGGTTGAACCATCTTACAGTTGCCTACGTATCTCCTTAGTTATTTAGGAGAATCAAACCCTATTTTGAGTAGTTCCTATGAGCGAATCCCTATGGTTTATATAGGAAGAGCTTTGAGAGTCCTAGGGTTAGGACGAACCTCACCGCTTGTGAGTTCCCTTCTATCTTTGAACTCTGCCTTCCTATTAGAAATCCTCTTCTTATGGAAATCTAAATCTAGACCATATCTTGCTAGAGGCAGGTTTCCTTGTTGATCAGAATGTCCAATCATATATGGGAAGGTTATATGTAAAAAAGGTAACTCTTAAGATATGTCTTTACGATTCCTTCCTTATCATCAAAGATTGCCCTCTTCAGTTTTCTTATGTTCAGGAACTGTCCATATCAGTTCCTAACCACTTGGAGAATTGTTATGTTTAGAGGCGGTCAATCACGTGCCTAGCACATGTCCACTAAACACCCGTGCTAAGCACGAGATCACTTATTCACATAACTGATCCGATGGTCCTCATCTCATTTTGGACATCTATAGTCTTAGGTTATTTCCTATACACGTGTCATCTATCCATTGACGGGAAATCCCCCTTATAGTCCGTAATGAGGAAGGATAGTTAATACCAGCACGTTCTCCCATCATGTGGAGGATTTGTATTGATTATCGGAAGCTGAATGTCGTCACAAGGAAATATCATTTTCCCCTGCCATTTGTAGATCAGGTGCTTGAACGTTTAGCGGACATGCTTATTACCTGTTTCTTGGATAGGTATTCAGGGTACTTTCAGATTTTAATTGTTGAAACAAATCAAGAAAACACTACCTTCACTTGCCCTTCTGGAACATATGCCAACCTTCACTTGCCCTTCAGTCTCTGCAATGTACCTGCCACATTTCAATGTTGCATGCTACACATTTTCAATGATATGGTAGAGAGATTCATGGAAGTGTTTATGGATGATTTTTCCCTCTATGGAGATTCTTTCGACGAATGCTTATCCAACCTATCCAAGGTATTGGTGTGTTGTCAGGAAAAGAATCTAGTCCTTAATTAGGAAAAGTGTCACTTCATGGTAAAAAGGGAATAATGTTAGGTCACATTGTATCAAAAAAATGGTATAAAAGTAGATAAAGCTAAAATAGACAAAATTTATACTCTACCTATTCTATGGAACATCCGTGACATACGAGCCTTCCTAGGCCATGCTGGATTTTATTGAAGATTCATCCAAGATTTCTCAAAAATTGTTAAACCCTTAACTAATCTTCTTATAAAAGATGCACCCTTTGAGTTTAACTCGGAATGCATGCAGGCTTTTGAAAAGTTGAAAGCCACCTTAATAACTGCACCTATAATTCAACTTCCTGATTGGTCAAAACCGTTTGAGCTCATATGTGATGCCAGCGGCTATGCTGTTGGCGCTGTTCTAGGTCAAAAACATGATAATGGACCTACAACAATTTACTATGCAAGTAAGACACTAAATGAGGCTCAACGAAATTGTACGACCACTGAAAAGGAATTCTTAGCCATTGTATACGCTTTAGAAAAATTTCATCCCCTATTTAATAGGTTCCAAAACCTTAATCTACACTGATCATCATGCAACACTTAGGTACCTTCTCGCGAAGAAGGATGCTAGGTAGAGGTTGATCCGATGGATTCTCCTGCTGCAAGAATTCACCATGGAGATAAAAGATAAAAAATGAGTTGAAAACGTAGTGGCTGACCACCTATCTAGGTTAACTGATGATAGTGACAGTGATTCCGAGCCCATTTTAGATTTTTTTCTTGATGAGCACCTTTATGCGATCCTCTCTGCACACTGGTATGTTGATATTGTAAATTATCTGGTGACTGAAGAAACTCCGCCATTGTGGAATAGAAATCAGAGGAAGAAGTTCCTGACTCAAGTAAAGTACTATCATTGGGATGACCCATATCTTTTCTAATACTGCCCAAATCAAATCATCCGACGTTGTATTCCAGAATGGGAACAATCTGCCGTTCTTTCCTTCTGCCATAAGTAGGCTTGTGGAGGGCATTTTAGTGGCAATAAAACCGCTGCTAAGGTCTTACAATGTGGATTCTTCTGGTCAATACTCTTTCGCGATGCATTTCTTAATTGCAAGGCATGTGCTCGTTGCCAACATCTTGGTCGTATTTCTGCACATAACATGATGCGCTTAAATCCCATTCTCATAGTGGAGATTTTTGACGTCTAGGGCATCGATTTCATGGGACCTTTCCCAACTTCTAATGGTTTCATCTACATCTTAGTAGCAATAGACTATGTGTCTAAATAGGTTGAGGCCATACCATGTCGTAACAATGATAACAAAACAGTCATCGGTTTCATTAACGAAAACATTTTTTCAAGGTTTGGTGTCCCAAAAGCCATCATCAGTGATGGTGGATCACATTTTTGCAATCGAGTTTTTGAACATATCATGAAAAAATATGGAGTAACCCACAAAGTTGCAACTCCATACCATCCTTAAACAAGTGTCAAGTTAAAGTCTCTAATCGATAGATTAAACGTATCTTAGAGAAAACAGTTAATCCAAATAGGAAAGACTGGTATCTCCATCTGAATGATGCACTTTGGGCATACAGAACCGCTTTTAAAACCACCTATAGGGATGTCCCCCTATAGGCTTGTCTTTGGAATCATTGTCATCTGCCAGTTGAACTAGAGCATCGTGACCTATGGGCAATAAAAACCCTTAATTATAATCTCGATGCGGCAGGTGAAAAGCGTAAACTATAAATAAACGAGCTCGAAGAGATTCAAAATGATGCTTATGACCTTTTAAAAGATTACAAAACCAACATGAAGAGGATTCATGACAAGCATATTTTACGAAAACATTTCGAAGTTGGTCAAAAAGTTTTGTTTTATAACTTTAGATTGCATCTTTTTCCAGGAAAATTGAATACTCGATGGACTAGTCCTTTTAATATAACTGAAGCCTCCCCTTATGGGACTATTACATTAAAGAACCATAAGGACAACATTATCTTTAAAGTCAATGGTCAGTGCCTCAAGCATTTTCGTGAGTTACGGTCTACGGATGTCGAAGAAATCCTTCTCCAAGATCCCATCTACGAGGATTGACTCCTTTCTTTCGATGTATTCCTTTCCCATTCCATCTTTTCCTTTAAAGGGGATACATCAATAGGGTAACCAGACCTCTCCACTTGGAGGATGTGGTTGTAAGTGTCGGAGCCTTAGTTCATAGTATATCTCGCATATTCTATGTAAAACACTTTTTACTCGTCGTTGGAGTAAGTGTGAACCTGTGGAGCGAGTATACAATTTTTATTTTCTTTCTTTTACACTTCTTTTTCAAAAATGTTTGTTTTCTTTATGCTGTTAATGATAGATTCCTGATACATCAATAGTTAAGTGATTTTTCAAAATGGGCAATGGATTTTACACAGACCAACCCCTAGAATAACGCAATCTAGGCGCAGTTTGAGATCAGCTTTGCTTACTAAGGGTCACCTATATCACCAAGCTATTCGCCCGGGTTAGGACATTCCATGTCTTGCGCAGTAAATCCCCCAACTCGCGTAGCTGAAGCTCTGTCTGTCTAGATTGGGTTTGCCATAGAGCAGACACGAAAGTTGCCTAAGATTATATGCTATGATTTGTTTTAAAATAACATCTAGAATCAGAACTTTTGAGTTCGAGTTTCTTAAAACATATCTCCATAGTTTTCAAAACCAAAAGATATAAAAATGAAAGTTATAAGCCCGGAGTAACCAAAATGATATCGGATTAACGTATAATTTTATATTCTTGGTAGAACCTCTATATGGATAGAGATATATTTTGAATGAGAAAACCAACTAAAAAAAAATAAAAAGAAAAAATAGACGAGGCGTCTCCAAACGAGAATTAAACAAATATAGTAACATAAAGTGATACTATTCTTTGTTTAATTCTACCTTTTGCCTCCACCTCTCTATTTTGTCTCGAGAATCTGACGTTAAAAGACTCAAAAGTTTTAAATTTTAAAAAAATTTCTTTCTTAAAAATCTTTCCCCTCTTGTTGATATTTGATAAAACGAATAGTTTTACCTACGAATAAGTAATGAGACTCAAACGTAAGTAAAACTAAAACTAATTTTAGCTTATGTTATCAAAGTTCTCTACTCTCGATGCCATTGCAATATAGTTAGAATAGAAAGTTCGTTCCACTCCTAGTTCTCTAGAATTCACGTTAACTAAGATTATCAGTTCTATCAAAGTCAATGAGAGTATGGATTATATAATTATGCTAACAACGATGGAAATGACGTAATCGAAATGTTCTAAATACTAAGTGGAGCGCACCCCGCGCCCAGAACCCTGTGGGTAGGAAAAATTCCAAATTTCTGTGGGTTGTTCCAGGATCATTGCAGCAGTTCTAAACAGTAGGTTTCTAATGACTTCTCCTATAGTAATACAGGAGCAGTCTTTCGAACACTTGTTGGGGAGCGAGACTTATGGACATTGGTTCTGCGAAAGGATCATGCAGTTCGGATGGAGGCATCTTCTGGTAAGTGAAGACGACTCGTATTCACCTAAGCTTACTGAATCTTTTTACAATAATGTTAAGTTCTATTGTAACCAAGATGGAGAACAAGAATTCTCTATCACAGTTGATGACACACCACTTGAATTCAATAAGTATGTAGTAGCATTAGTTTCGGGAATAATAATACCTGATCCTATTCACACGTGGGGATATATGACCGACAATGCATAACTCTATGACTATACATATTTCCATGAGTATTATGGGGGAGGGGTATTTCGTATAATGGACCAAGGGCATTACAACATAGCCCTTGGTAGCCAGTCCCTAAATGTAGGCAGCACTATGTTATTCATCCTGATGAATATTTTAGGGGATTGGCAGTTTAGCTCTGCAAATAGTACCGTTGCTGACATTTTCCTTGCTTTAGCTGAGGGACGTCGTCGATATGACATTCCCCGAGTATTAGTGGCTAGTCCTAAGAGAGCCCAAAGCATGCGACATAAGTATCTTCTTATGCCTGTTTTGGTTTACCGCATCATGCTCAGTTGTCTACCTGAATTTTATACCCAGTTCACGGATTGGAAAAGGGTTGAAGTCATGAGACCCACCAATTGGGTGGTTCGCTCATTTCGAGTAATGACTTGGCCAGGATGGCAGGTGCAACCTCATTTGGTTGCTCCTTACACCCCATCAGACATAGTAACACTAGACAGGTTAGCACAAGTTGATGACACACGACGGCGGGCTTGGCAAGTTATCATGGTATGGTAGGATGCGAAGGAACCTACTCTCGTTGGAGAAGGTGAGGAGGAAAATGCTTAAACGGGAGTTAAGGTTAGTTTTTATTTCAGTTAGTGTCTGCTTATGTCCCAAGCAATTTGTTTCCCATTAACCCCTTACGGGTGGAACTCTTATGGAGTTGCGTCAGTTTTTCTTTTCTATATTAGTATGTTTAACCTTATTATGCAGATATTCCAGAATTTCACGTGTTTTAATGGTATTTCTCAACACTATTTATTTAAATACTTTGAGGACAAAGCATGCTTTTTGTTTGGGGGCATAGAAACACGTGTAATTAAGGCATCTGTTAGGATATAGATATGTATAATATGCACTTGTTTTCTAGTTAAAAATTCAAAAAATTTAAAAATATAAATAAAAAGTATGCTATACACTTAGAAATATTGGTATTGTTTTATTTCTCTATGCTCTCAATAATCTAGAAGTCTCACGTAGCTTTTGCATTAGAATAGTTTTTAGAAACTTAGGCTAATATGTAGGTAATAATCCTTGCATCTATCTATAAATATGTTACATGAGTATCTATGATTGTTGGCAGTAAGTTTATGAAATCTAGGCTAGAGTACTTATTCTACAAATCCTGTGAGAATATAGCCTAAAGCCTTATATGAGTGAACATTTAAGAAATGACACAAGGGAGAAGTAAAATCCGGATAGAGAAATCACACGTCCACTTGCTTGATTACTATACCATATCCTAAGAGAGAATTTAGGCCCTCTTTGGATCGATATAGCCAGAAATTCAAACCTATGAATTATTTTCCGCTAGTCGCCCCTCTGAGCCTTTCTTGAGCATTTCACAAACCACAAATCCTTTACCCTGTTACAAAAAAAAAAAAAAAAAAAAAATCAACCTATCCAATTCTTTAAATAAGTCTGAGAATAGAGATGAAGAATAGAAAAGAGAAGAATCTTTGAAATCAAGAATTTGTTAGTCGTTTCAGAAGAGAAAAGTAAGTTTCCATCTAAATAAAAAAATAAAAATAAAAGGAAATAAAGAGTTAGAACTACAAAAATAGAATCAAAGAGTCAAAAGCCAAAGAAAAAGAAAAAAAATATGGCTAAGGATGGAAACAAAGTGTAAAAGCAAAAGTAAAAAATAAGTTTTTCTCTAGTTACATAATATGAAGACTCTATTATCTCAGACTTGTCCTCTTTGAATATCCATTTCCTTCCTTCTTAAACCATCTCCTAATCCCCGTAACACCTAATAAAGACCTCTAGCTCAATTAGGAATAGGTTAGTGTGATAGTAAGTGGCAGATGTGTTTGGACGACTCCGGCTTCCTTGTGTGTCATTGAGATTGTAAGGTAAAGTGTGCCCACTGCACACTGGACTAGTGAAACTTGAGCGGAAAAATCAGAGTGATTTTTGTCTTAACATTAATGTGAGGACCTACTTAAAGACGCTATTCTGAGTTTTTAGAAACGGACCTGCTAGTTTATCTCATAGTATTACTCATTGTATATATGTTTATTCGTAGATGATTGATTATTATGCATATAGTAGCTTAGATTTCGACTTGATTATTCTGTATTCATTGCTAGTGAGATGTATAAATAATTGAGACATAGATAAGGAAACAATATTTTTAGTTTTTGAGTCGTTATAGTATAGATGAAGTTTGTGAGTACCTTCACTGGTAAACTCTCACGAGGCTATAACTCGTCTACTAGGGAATTCCTAGTGGTTTAAGGCCTTGTTGCATATGGTCAATGCAATCGCACTCGGCGAAACGAGATTAGTTAGAACTCCATTTTTGGTCACTTATGCTAATTTCTTATATTTTCTTGAGGACAAGAAAAATGTTGTTTGGGGGTGGTTTGATGAGAGCCCAAAACTGTAGTTTTAACCCCTTAACAATAATACTTTTAGAACAATTATGTGAGTAATAAATAAGAGTTAATGCTAATTACATGCTTTTATGTATTTTAGGCATTAAAGTCAATTATGTGCAGAAATGTGCCACTTTGGCGATATAAAGGAGCAAAGGGTTGGTTGCTAAGAAGTTCTGGGATTAAAGGCTAAGACGGGCAGAACAGCACACAAAAGTTAGCAGAACTTCCGAAGATCGTATCTTTGGACTCAGGCCTCAGAACTGGGCGTACGTTATGTCAAAACAACCGTCTCGGAAAGGGATTTCCAATGGTTCAAATCTTAACCCAATCAAAGGAGCAAAAGTGGATGAAAATCCTGTTGAAGTCAAATCTAGCTGAAAAAGGCCCTGTGGACTGAAGAAATTGGGCTTTGGGCTCGATTTTCTGGCCCAAAAAACATGGACCCTCAGCCCATGCACGAAAATGTGGATCTGGTCTCCTCCATTTCCACACACAAGACTTAGCTCTTAAGTATGAATTAGCTTAGGTTAGAAGGTAGCCATTAGCCATTAAAGCTTAGTTCTAGATTTAGTTTTTGATTTAGTTAATTAATTAGTTTCCATTACATTAATTAGTTTCATTCCTTATTTTAGATTAAGTATTTGAATCACTGTTTATCATTGATTAGATAAATAAAATAATTCGTTCTTGTTAAATTCGATTTTGTTATTTAAAATTGTTTAGATCTAATTTCAATTCCTATTATTCAATGAATTCTTAGTTGTTAATTTAGATTTCAATTATTGTTTAGTTGAATTTAGTAAAGTTAGAATCTTTATATGATGTCTAGTTTTAATTCAATTGGAAATGATAGTTTGATGAATCGAGGATAAACCTCCATTAGAGGGGTTTGATGAAGCCTTGATGAAAACTTGATCAAACTAGCTTAGAATCGTTGTAAGAGTCTATTCCACTCTAGAAGGACGTTGATTCGCCATGAGAATGGGTGGACGTCCTCACATGCTAGTTATGAATTGGTAGAGATGCCATGTATAATTAGGGATTAGAACGACCAATTCTTACTGTAAGAAAGTAAGAATTAGATTACAACAATCTATGCTAGTTTCTTAAGTTGGATTCAAGGTGGATTCAATTCCCCCCTAATTCTTATTCAAGATTCAACCTTAGTATTCCGTAGCATTTCGTATTATAATTCGTAATTCTCTCGTTGACTTTGGTAGGATTGACAGTCGTAGAAAACTTGAATGCTAAAGAACTAGGAGTGGAACGAATCTTCTATTCCAACTCTACTTCAATTGTATCGAGAGTAGAAATCTTTGATAAGTCTACTATAAGTTCAGTTTGTAGTTTTACTTACGTTTAGAGTTTCATCGCTTTATTCATTAGTAAAACTATCATTTTTTATGGTTATCAATATAATATGGAGCCTATAAACGCTGACACGTAATTTGGGATTAGGGCAGTAGTGCAACAGTGGCCTTTAGTGGAATAAGCCATTTGTTGATGGACTTGGGCCATGTGTTCTAGGCGAACATGGGAAGCCCAACCCTAATTTCTCCTCATGGTCCCTGTTGTAGCCTATAAATAGAATACTCTTTCTCTCTGGCTGAAATTAACCTATTCACTATTCACTGTATTAGAAAAAGAGGCAAGGAAAGATAGATTTAAAATTGGATCTAGCTTTGTGAGAAATAAGGGGATAGGTAGATCGTTGCCCACACAATGTCCAATCTATTCTAAAGGAATACAACAGAAGATCAAGGGATTGATTGTTGATTCGGATTCATAAAGCTTGGATTCTCAGAGTTATCAAAACCAGATCTAAAAGGTATGTTCTCTAATCCAAAATCGTGAGAACCCCATTGATTCCACTACGCGTGGGTTCTCGCGGTTTGTAGAAATATTTGTTATGAAAATAACGGTTCCTACAAGTTTAATATTACAGTTTTGGGTGCTTATTACACCACCCCCAAACAGCACTTTGCTTGTCCTCAAGCAAAGAAGAGACATTAAAATGATAAGTGGCCAAAAATGTGTTGTTCTAAGCTAAATCTCATTTCGCAAAGTGCGGTTGCATTGACCGTATGCAACAAGGCATTGAACCACTAGGAATTCCCTAGTGGATGAATTATAACCTCGTGAGAGTTTTCCAGAGAAGATACTCACAAACTTCATCTATACTACAACAACTTAGTAACAAAGGCCTATTTACTTAATTAATCTTAGATATCTAGACATCTCAATAGCGGGGGAAACAAGGATTTAATTCTTTCAAAATTCAAGTTAATATACATACAATAATCAAAACATCTACATATAAGCATGCATGCAGTGAATTTATAATGAAATGTACGAGCAGGGCTGTTTCTGGATCCTTTGGATAGCGTCCTTAAGTAGGTTCTCACCGATATGTGTCGAAACACAATTTTTCTTTTATTTTTCCACTCAAGTTTTGTTATCTCCAGTGTGCAGTGGGCACACATTTCCTCACATACTCAATGACAATTAGAGGAGCCGAGGTCGAGAAGTCACAACTACAACTTATTATCATACTATCATACTCCTAATTGAGCTAGAGGTCTTTATTAGGCATTATGGGGCTTAGGAGGTGAAAATGGAATGGAAAATTCAAAAAATGATAAGTATGAGAGAATAAGGTCTTTGAGATATTTATACTAGAGAAATCCTTATTTTCTTTCCTGCTTCTAACATGGGTTTCCATACTTGGCTTTTTTAAGCTTTTGTATTCCCGTTTGATTTGATTTTGGGGGGAATTCTAACTTTGATATTTCTTTTGATTTTTGGAAACATATTTCTATTTTTCTTTTTCTTTTCTTCTGAAGCAGGTAACTGATTTTGATTTGTGACAAGGTTTTCCTCTTCATTTTTCTGCACTTCATCCTATTTCTCATACTCATCATCTAGGTAGGTTTATCTATTTGTGGTTAATAGATGGGTAATGATTTTTTTTTTGGTGAAATAGAAAGGATTAATGAAAGGTTCAGTGGGGAGACTAGCAGTATTTTTTTTTTTTACAAGTGTTAATTTTTGGCTATATCGATCCAAAGAAAGCCTAAATTCTCGCCTAGAATTCGGGTAGTGATCGAGTAAGTAGATGTGTGAACTTCTCTATTCGGAAAAACTACTCCTCTGTGTCATTACTCACATATCACACATTTTGAGGCCTTTTGGTTTGATTCTTACAGGATATGGAAACTAAGTTGTCTAACCGTGGGTCCCAAAAACTTACTGCTGTGTACATTTAATGATAGTTAGTGCATGAATGCTCATGAAAAGATGTAAAAACTATTGGATACATATTAAATTAAGTTTCTAAGAACAAGTCCTAATTTTGATGCTAGGGTGAGATTTCTAAATATTTTTTCATCACAGAAAATGAAATGAGAATTTGTCACTAAATACGTTTAATTAGACATAAAGTAAACTATATACAACTATGCACGCTTAATTTTTACGAAAGGTTCTCACCACCCCCAAACAGTCGGACACTGTGTCCTCAAAGTTTTGAGAGGAAGAAAGAGTATACCTGAGAGGCTTTGAGCAAAAATATAGCTGACATCTTCCACATAAATTTATTGTAACACACTATATATTATACATCATAAAAGTGAAAGCACACTGTTAGATTGGCCCACTGTTAGGTTATTTATTTATTTCACATCAAAACATAAAATAAATATGTACATGCATTAACTCACATTGCCCCAATTATGAACTGGGGGATGGTCCATCCTTGCTTCATCCCTGTAGAAATGTCATTCCTTTGCATCACGCCAATCTATCATAGCTTTCCAGACTTCACTCCACTTCCACTTCTTTGCAGTGTCCAGATGAGTTATCATTTTATCATCATCAGGGAAGGAACAAACTTTCTTTAGATACCTTACAGGGCACCGCCATGTCTGAAATCGCAAAGAACGAATGATCTTGTTCGTTAAACACATAGAGTCGACCTTTATCCAGTCCTGAAAAGTGGCCGCAAACTGTGGGAAGTACGTCCTCACTGTCCTGCATGCTGTAACTGGTAGGGTGATATACTGCTGCCGAAAAGACTGAGCCCTCTTAAGGTTCTCAATTACTAGGTCTGTGATGTTGAAGGCGGTATGTTGCTGGGCCAGTGCATGGAACGTCTTACAAGCTGACTTTGATGCAGTGGAAAAATGCCAATCCCCCATGATGTTCAGAAGAATAAATAACATGGCAGTTCCAACATTCATGGTCATACTTGCAAGTGGAATAGTGAAGTCTGGCCATCGGCCAGCTTTGGCACGTTCACTGACCTGGGCAAGGCCATCGCCATAACGAGCGGCAAATTTTTCCCAAGAATAGTCGTTAAAGTTGTTTTCTATCATGTATTGGATGGGGATGTCTGGCTGAAAAGGAGGAAGGTCTAGAGCCATAACAACTGTTGGCTCGTAAAAAGAGTGTCGAGTGTTACTAATACAGATTGTAAATCCGTTCAAAGGGAAATCCTGTACAGCAGGTAGATCTTCCATATGATCGTAAAAATAAGTTGCCAAACCTGGGGAGTATGTCTGCTCTAGGTGTAGAATAAGGGAGTTCCAAACGACTCGAGTGATGAAGTCTCTGAAAAGATGTCCATATGCCGGAGAATTCAGCAACGAATGAAAAAATTGTTCTGGAATCTTCTTTGGAGATGCTGATAAGCACCCAAAACTGTAATATTAAACCCCGAAAGACATAGCATTTTGGTCGATTATGTGTTTAATAATCATGTAATAATTATATTTTCGTACTTTTGCAGGTTTCCGCATTTAAAATGAATATAATGATAAAACATGTATCGAAGTACGGGAATACTAGAATATTTGAAGTTTCCCACTCAACCCCAGTGAAGCCTAACAGAGCCTGACTAGAGCCGAAGTTTCCAAAAGAACAAAACGGTCTTGAAGCGGGTCCACATATAAAGAAGCAGCAAACTTCGAAGCTCAAATCTGATAAATCGGGGTGCCGACGTTGGCTAGTGAACTGCCAGAGCGACCAAGGCAACAAACTCTACACAAAGACAGAAAGTTATAAAAACGCCAAAATCGGCGCCGCCACTAGACATACTAAGTGGACCCACTCTGCGAGCCCAAAAGGCATGACGAGTCAGCATAGGTAGGTGGCAAGTAATGGTCACAAATTTGTGCCACCTTGCAATGAGAAAGACACGTACCAATTCAATGTTTAAATTGAATTGGGCTAAAAGACGAAACTAAAACATATAAGGACAAAACCTTATAAAGCTAAATGACAAAATTTAAAACAGGTAAAACAAAACTTTGATTCTCAAAGTTTTGAACGTTTCAATTAGTTAACATACAAACCTGATTAAATGTTGGGATTTCACGTGAAGGGTCTTCCGCCTATATATATGAGGGGGTAGCCTTTACTATTTTTCCTTCAGTATTTTATGCTCTAGCTTCCGCTTAGCAGTAGTTAGTTTTAATTCAGCACTTACATTCCGTCATTTTCATTCCAGCAGTTTAAATACTGTAAGTCATTTTACCCTTAATAACAGTCATTTCTTTTTCTAGTTTAATTCTTGTCCTGCATTTATTTACTTAATGTATACAGCAAGTTTTATTATTCCTTCAATGACCATGAGCTAATCCCCTCGAGGGGGGTGGTTATGCTTTCGTGTGAGAATCCGGATTGACTCTTTAATATTCTAGAATCACTACTTAGGAACTAGGCATAGATTAGACATCCGGTCCCAAAATGACTGAGACTATACAAATTTGGAGTGCTGATGCTCCGCATCATCTCGGCGCGACCTAAAATGTCTCGCGAAGTCTATGGTGTCGATTGACTCTCCAATTTGTCCAAATTGATGTGGAATTGAGCGTGAGCTGAAATGATATTCCAGAGATGAAATATTAGTTCAACTCCTTATGCTAGTGCGATGCGGCTCAGAGATGTGGGCATGCGCTAGAGATCAATACTCGACGTCGTCTCCAAACACGAGACGAATTAGAGATGTAGTGATGTGGTAATATAAACTGTTGAAAAAATGATTCTTGCATGAATATGATTAACTCTCTCCCTGTTCCCTATCTTTGTTTATCTACATATAAATCACAGTAGTAATTTACATTATTTGCATTACTATTAATTTAATTAAAACCAACTAAAAAACCTAAAATCCTACTCACCAAAAGTTGTAATTCCAGTTGTAAACCTTTTCCGAGCCCTAAGGTTTGGACAATCCCTTACTCGACCTATCCTACCAAACCCACGTGAGTAAGGTAACTTGACTAAAACATACGACAATACGGATTTTGAACTTGGGACTTTGGTCTTTGGACTTCGTACTTCGGACCGTGGACCGTGGACTTAATTAATCAAGAAAACCAATAAACGTTCGCATAAATGCGTGTTTATCAGCTGCCATTGTAGAGGATGTGTGAAAAAAGATGCTACCTTTTAGACAAAGATAAACAAATATGAGAATAATTAAGTAAAAACAAATTACCATAGGGAAATTGCAATATATTTAAAAACTAAAAAGAAAATGACAAAGAACATAAAATTGCAAAATTTAAATTGTGTCATGGACCCAAGTAACGGCAATGATCTTTTTGTGAGAGAAATCCATTTATAAGATATTCGATGTCATCAATCCTGGCAATAGCTCGTTGCATAATTTCACTCTGTGTCTGGTAAATCTCAGCGTGGTTCTCCATTATGAGAGTGTGATTTGCCGAGAATAGGTTGTGACTGTGCAAAAATTGTGCTTGTTCCTCTTCCTGTATTGTTCCCAGGTCGTGAAATTCAAGTAGACTGGTGATGATAATGTTCTAATGTTTGTATAATGTCATCAGTCCTTGTTGAATTAAACGAAGGCCTTCCATAGGATTAAATATATTGCTTAATGCATTTTCAGTGAAGATGTTGTCAGCGAAACAAGCTTCTTCGGTTTCTGTACTGACATGGTTCTTTGCAACGCCGGGATTCTAGAAACCGTTCCTACAAACTGAGTGAATGGTAAGAATGTTAGCTGGTCTGAGAGGTGTATTAGGAGAAGTACTAGAAAAACCCCAACGCATCATGATAAGTGTCACAATGGTTGGCAAAGGAGCTGCCTTTTTCCTGGCACGTACGATAGCGTTCCATAGAAATTTAATAATGCAAAAATCATTGCAGTTAGTCTGCAAGACCCAGAGTAGATGGAGGAGGGGTTTTGTTATTTTGGAAGTCTTAGACGTGCCGAGCACATTATGAGCTTGCCATTGGATCACAGATAATTGGTTATTTTGCAAGGATTCGCTGATAAACAACACGGTTTTTCTGGTTGTATTCGCCATGAAGGATAATTGCAAACATCAGATGCCTGATATTGTCGAATGGTGAATCTTGAAGGTGTACTCCTTGGCTTGTAATGGGAGTTTGAAATACACCGGAGATAATTTCCATAGTCAATTCACGCTCACATCCGTTTGCACGGACAAAGAATTTCCCGTTTTGGAAATAACCGTGTTTATTGAACAAAAGGACCAATTCTCTGGAAAAAAAAATGCCTGCTTATGATGTAAAAGAGGGTACCATCCTCGACGTAAAATTTAAGTGTCAAAAAATGGATGAAAAAGACCATTTTGGAAATTTTCCATAAAATTTTGCTCGGGCACGAAAATTCGAGTGAGGGCCATTAAAGATGGAGTGGTGAAGCAAATTTAGTGGAAAAAGGGATGTTAGTTTTTAGAGGTATCTATCCTTGTTATAAATAGGCACCAATCCGAAGATGTAGAAAATACGGATCGAGGTGTCACAGGGTAGTTAGACCACGTGTATCTTCTAAAATATGGCGCAAACGTTGATGTAGTGTGGATGAGAAGAATGGGGCATGTGACAAGGAGTGCCCCCTTCTTTTTTTCTTCTTTTTTGACGTAAATAAATAGCATAAGTAGAAAGCAAAGGAAGATGTAAATATAATATTACAATAAGATGTAAGAACGTACAAAGGTGTGGAAACACATCATAATGATATGGGAAATAAAATACAAACCTAAATATTAGATAGAATTATATGCCACATTAACAACATTACTATAATAAAACAACCGAGCATGAAGATTTGAGTAGCATATTCAATCTGCTGCTGCTCAAACTTTTCTAGTGCATCCATGAATCTTGAAACTTGGAGCAATCAAAAAACGATTTTTAGAATAAAAAGTGGAGAGGGGAGAAGATGAAAGGAGTGAAATGTGAAGAATGTGTTGAACTTATTTATAGAAGAAAATTGAGCCGTTTTCTGACCGTTTTTAGATGCGATTTCATGACCGTTTTCTGACCGTTTATGGTGCGTTTTCATGACCGTTTTCTGACTGTTTTCTGACCGTTTAGTAAAACATTAGTTTACGGTAAATTTTGTCGTTAAGTGTGACATCTAAAATATATATGTATATATATTTATATATATTATTATTACTAATATTATTATATATGTTTCTACCTATATAATATTGGAGATAACTAATATACTATTTGACAAGGCAGAAATTTTGGAGAATGTAGGAATTAACAGACGTCCCAGGTTTGAAAATAAAATGCAAACACGTAAATAAAATATCCGACATAAATAATATACAAGAACAGTGAAAATAAACTATCTACTGAGAATCCTCGGGGGCTGCAGAAGAATCCTCAGGGGCTGCAGAAGAAGAACTAGGAGTCCTGCGACGTCGTGCAGGAGGAGCTCCTGTGGAAGCTAACTTCTCCTGGATATCACAAAGAGTATCCAACACCTAAGCCTGAAACTGATGCCGGTTCGCCATTAGCATTCGCTGGAACTTGTTTTGGTGAGTAGTCATTTGGTCCTAAAATGCATTCATTGAAGCTCGCATTTCCTGCTGAAATTCGCCCATGCTGTCTGTCAGCGACCCGTGGCGAGTGGTCATATCCATCCTTAACTCGCCCAAGGCATGTTTCATCGATATCTGGCGAGTGTACATGTCTCTCATGCCACTGTTCATAGCACATAAGGCATCCAAAGGGTGGCTCATCTTACTCATAGCAGTCTCATCAAAGTAGGGTGGGTGAGATGGGCCTACGTTAGCATGCTCAGCAGCCATTGGTGTTGTGGGTTCCCAAGGGGCCAGTATGCATTTCTTGAAAACAAGCATATTCTCATATAGTGGTATAGGGAGCAGCGGGGTGGCAAACAGGAAATCCAAATTAATCATAACTTGCGTTACAAGAACGGCAAGACAGGCTGACCTGAGAGTGGCATGCGTAATAATATCAAAAAGAAAAGTAACTATGCAGAAGTTACCCTTTCGCTCCTGGAGGATCCAGAGAAGGTGGAGGAAAGTCTTGTTGATGTCCGAGGGCTTCGAGGTGCCAATGACGTTCAGTCCCAGCCATTGAGTCACAGCCAGCTGGTTCCATCACACCGAGCGCTGATACGTGTATTTCCCATCTATGTTGTACTCGCCCTCGATTAGCGTGTCGAGCATTAGGTCGTAAGTCCGTGGGTACACGGACTGCTGCTATGTCAGTACGTGATCGACCAGAGGAATGCCTGTGATCCAGGAGATCAAAACGGGTGTGACTTCGTGGCGCACACCGTCGACGGTAACCCAAAAATGGTCGCCATTAAAGCTCCCATTGTCGTAAAATTTCATCACCAAATCCTTAGAATATAGCCCGCCATTAGCATATAACATGTACTCCCATCCTCTAGAGTGAATTTCATTATCAAAGAATGGAGCAAACATCCCATTTCCAAATAAAGTTCCAAAAATTTTCTCTACACAAATTCGCCTGTTTCCGGCCATTAGTGCTCTTAGGAAGAGGTTGGCTATTGATTAATGATGGGGAGAAATGGGACTTGTAGGAACCGTTATTTCAGAACGAATATTTCTACAAACCGCGAGAACCCATGCGCATGGGAAATCAATGGGGTTCTCACGATTTTGGATAGAGAACATACCTTTTGAGAATCGGCTAAAATGTAATCTCTGAGAATCAAAGCTTTATCAAATCCGAAATCAACCCCTTGATCTTCTGTTGTATTCCTTTAGAACAAATTGGACGTTGTGTGGGCAACGATCTACCAATCCCCTTATTTCTCACAAAGCTAGATCCAATTTTGGATCTATCTTTCCTTGCCTCTTTTTCTAATCCAGTGAATAGTGAATTTCGGCCAGAGAGAGAGTATTCTATTTATAGGCTACAACAGGGACCACGAGGAGAAATTAGGGTTAGGCCTCCTGACGAGCTTGAGCTTCCCATGTTCGTCCAGAACACACGGCCCAAGTCCGTCAACAAATGGCTTATTCCACTAAAGGTCATTGTTGCACTACCACCCTAATCCCAAATTACGTGTCAGGATTTATAGGCTCCATATTATATGCTCGTTGATCTCCCCGTGTTTAAGATATCGAATGTCCGTTGATTAAGTCAGATTACTGACAACTACATTAATCAACTTCTTATGTTCTTGAGTAGTACCACTCAACCTCATTGACATGTCGGAATAAATCCACCTGTAGGGTTTACATGACAATCTTTTTGAGCTCCTCAAGGGGACATCATCAACCCGACTTTTTGTGGGACACGGATTCCTTCTATAATCAACAGCACACCTTACATACAATGTCATTACCCAATCCATCGAGTTTGTTGAATCACAAATGAATCTCACTCATTGATGATTTAAAGCAATGTACAATGCACGTAAGTGCCCGTTATTATATCCGGATTAGGAGGACAAGCATCCATAATAACAGAGTCGTTTGTTCTCTTATATAGTAAGTATAAAGAGAAACAACCTCACTTGGTCCTGTTCAATACACACAAAGTGTACTAGTGTAATCCTATAGTCAAGATAGGCTAATACTAGATTATACTACAACCGTACTAATGGTTTGTCCAAATCCATCTAGGTTGTGAACGATTAGTTATACTTTATAAGATACTGATGATATGATCTTCTGTTTGTTCACACCATATCATCTTCAACATAAAGTATTAGACACATACATATAACTAATAACATATATAATATGCATAACATTTGCCCATATGATTCTCATTCAAAATATAAAGAATTATAGTTAACACAAAAGTAATGCTTGTAGTATATAACCCTATCAATGGGACTTGCTGACAAAAAGGAATTGGATTTGGAGATATAGGAGTCGCGCGCGAGACCTGGATATAACGTGGGCCTGTCTCGTGCGAGACTTAATCGAGAGGGGACGAGATCCGACTTTTAAGGAAGAAGAAAAACGAGGGTGTGACGCGTGTGGTTTGGTTTCTCGGGTTTAAATGGGCCTAGAATACGAGATTTACTTGGGCCCAAAATAATTCCTAAGCCCAAATCAAGCCTAAAGCCCAATTTAAGCCTAAAAAATCTAAACGCTCACCCACGACTCGTTCGGACTCCGAATTGGATGAATGAGATATCGAAATGATCGGCACGAAAAATGCCATCCAATTATATGAGTCATTCTCAAAGGTCATGAGTTTTTTTTGGAAAGAAGGGGAGGTGTTTTATTTATATACAAGGGAGATTTACGTGAAAAACACTAGATGTCCAGAAGAGCCACCATCTAATTTCATAGGCAACTATCATGTCGGCTCTGGAGTGAACCCAATCCAGCCAGACTGTGGCTTTACCTTTATGTATTATGGGGTTAGGGGCAGGACGGTACCATCCTGGACCGTGCGCGCTTCGGTCTAATAATATTGCCCTTATTACATACGGCTATCCTCAAACCGCCTCAAAGGGAACTCAAAGTAACCAATTCTAGGGGTTGGTCTGGTGGAATCCATTGCCCGTTTGTGTTCCAAGTATGCAACATCCAAGGTTGGATATGAATCTCTATGTGCACAACTTAATGCACGGGGGATTTTTTTTATAAAAGGCAACAATATATACATATCTACAAGGTGATTCTTTTGATGTCAGATTCTCAAGACGAATAGAGTCTTTTAATGTCAGATTCTCAGGACGTTTGGGAGTCTTTTAACGTTAGATTCTTAAGACGATTCCCAACCTGTGGGAGAAACGGCGCGGCGACGAAGACTATCATGTGCAGCTGGTGTCAAACAAAAGCATACCTTAAACTGGCTAGTATCGGATAGGAATTCAAGACTTAGACAAAAGGATGTTTGACAATGCATACACCACCCTTTCCTTCGCGCACGTCGTGTACGAGCAAAAGTACAACGACCATTCCCTATTCGTGATGAGTGAGACTTACACCAATTAATTAGCTGAAGTTCGTGAGGCAAAGAGTAGAAAAGGGAAGAGAAGGAAGGAGGTGAAATTTTAAGTACCCATCATTTATCGACAGACACGTTTGCTCGTGTTGCAGAAGACATTTATACTCAATTCTGAAATAGAGATTTCATGGACTAAGGTTCTGGAGCTTGCAACCACACACTTCAAAGGACTTTTGAGATCATAAAATAGAAGATGGCCCGGCTACCAAAATGGCATACCCTCTATAGAAACAAGATTGAATACACCAAACGAAACATCTAGTTTATGTACACCAGATCCTGAAGAAAAGTCTGTTCAACATCTGGGGAGCGTAATTCGTGATAATGTTTTAGACGTTGTCCATTGACTTGAAATTCACTGTTATCTTGTGGATTAAGCAAAGAGATTGCCCCATAATGGGTCACAGCTGACACAATGAAAGGACCAGACCATCGTGTTTTCAATTTACAAGGAAAAATGTGTAATCTGGAGTTGTATAGTAAAACTTTTTGCCCAATTTTGAAATCCTTACGCAAAATGTGCTTGTCGTGCACTATTTTCATATTAGCTTTGTAGGATTTTGAGAGATCATAAGCAACACTCCGAATCTCCTCAAGCTCATTTAATTGCAGTTTTCGCTTCTCGCCTGCCTCGTTAATATTGTAATTGAGGCTTTTGATGGCCTAAAGGGCATGATGCTCAAGTTCAATTGGCAGATGACAAGTTTTTCCAAAAACAATGCGGTAAGGAGACATCCCGATAGGTGTCTTAAATGCTATTTGGTATGCCCACAAGGCATCCGATAAGCGGAGAAACCAGTCCTTTCTTGATGGATTGACAGTTTTCTCCAAAATAGACTTAATCTCTTTGTTGGAGACTTCCACTTGGCCACTCGTTTGTGGGTGATATGGAGTAGCAACTTTGTGAGTAACTCCATATTTCTTCATTAAAAACCCAAAAATTTTATTACAAAAATGTGTACCCCCATCACTGCTGATAGCTTTGGGGACACCAAAATGAGAGAAAATATTTTCTTTTACAAATTTCACGACAGTCTTATGCTCATTTGTGCAACATGCGAGTGCCTCAATCTATTTGGACACATAGTCTACATCGACTAGAATGTAGAGAAAACCTTGAGAAATAGGGAAGGGTCCCATAAAATCAATGCCCCAAACATAAAAAATTTCCATAATCAAGATAGGATTTAGGGGCATCATATTGCATTTTGTAATTCGACCTAGGTGCTGACAACGAATGCAGGCTATGCAATGTTCGTGTGCATCGCGAAAAAGGGTAGGCCAGTAAAAACCACATTATAACACCTTGGCCGCAGTTTTCTTTCCATTGAAATGACCTCCGCAAGATTCTTCATGGCAAAAGGATACTACGTCGGTGTGCTCCCAGTCGGGAATGCAGCGACGAATGAGTTGGTCGGAACAATAGTTAAAGAGGTAGGGGTCATCCCAGAAATAATATTTTATAGTGGATAAGAACTTTTTACGATCAGGACGTGACCAAGAGGAAGGGACTTCCTCAGTAACTAGGTAGTTAACGATATCCGCATACCATGGAGATGAGAAAATAAAGTACAAATATTCGTCTGGGAAGGAATCACAAATGGCTTCAGAATCACTATCAATGTCACCAACCAGCTTTGATAAATGGCCGGTCACGACATTTTCGGTTCCTTTTTTGTCTTTGATTTCCAGGGTGAATTCTTGCAAGAGAAGGATCCAGCAGAACAATCGCTGTTTCGCGTCCTTTTTCGCAAGTAAGTGTCGAAGTGCGGCATGGTCAGTATATATGATGGTGGATGATCTAACTAGGTAAGGGCAAAACTTATCCAAAGCATAGACAACAGCTAGGAATTCTTTCTCAGTTGTTGTGTAATTACGTTGAGCGTCATTAAGAGTTTTACTAGCGTAGTAAATGACAATGGGTTTGTCATCACGTCGTTGGCCTAATACGGCACCGATAGCAAAGTCGCTAGCGTCACGTATCAGTTCGAATGGTTGTCAGAGCGGTAGTCAGAGCGGTTTTTAGAGTATCAAAAGCTTGTTTGCAATCGAAATTGAAGTCGAATACCGCATCCTTGAGCAAGAGATTGGTTAAGGGTCACACAACTTTAGAAAAATCCTGAATGAAACGCCTGTAAAACCCAGCGTGGCCTAAAAAGGCACGGATATCAAGAACTGTACGTGGGAAAGGTAGCGAAGCAATTTTAGCAATTTTAGCTTTATCAACCTTTATCCCGTCTTTCGAAATAATATGACCTAGAACAAGTCCTTCGGTAACCATGAAATGACACTTCTCCCAGTTGAGTACCAGATTTTTCTCTTCGCAACGTGTTAACACTTTAGAAAGGTTGGATAGGCAGTCGTCAAAGGAATGTTTGTAAATGGAAAAGTCGTCCATGAAGACTTCCATATAACGTTCCACCATATCACTGAAAATGTGAAGCATGCAGCGTTGGAAGGTGCCTGGGGCAATGGAAAGACCAAAAGGAATTCGTCTGTATGCAAAGGTTTCAAACGGACATGTGAAAGTTGTCTTTTCTTGATCGGCGGGATCGATGATAATTTGGAAATAGCCGGAATAGCCATAAAAATAACTGTAGTAAGCATGACCGGCTAAACGTTCTAGCATCTGGTCAATGAATGAAAGAGAGAAGTGATCTTTATATGTTCTGGCATTAAGTTTGAGATAGTCAATGCAAATTCTCCATTTTAATGGAATGCGAGTGGAGATGCATTCACAATTTTCATTTTGTACAACTTGAATGCCTGACTTTTTAGGAACAACATGGACAGGACTAACCCAATCACTATCAGAGATAGGGTATATGATACCAGCATCAAGTAAACGTAAAACTTCCTCTCTCACCACCTCTTTCATGGTGGGGTTAAGGCGACGTTGTGGTTCTCGCGATGTGTTTGAGCCGTCATCTAAATGTATGTGATGCGTGCATATACTAGGGTATATTCCTTTGATATCATCTAAGGACCATCTGATAGCGGAGCGGTGTTCATGAATGACATGAATCAAACGTGCTTCTTCGTCGGTAGTCAAGTGAGAAGAAATTATTATAGGGTGACTACCATCGGGATCGAGATGCACGTATTTCAAATCAGAGGGTAGAGGTTTTAAATCTGGAGTTGGCAGATTGGGAATCAAAGATTTTTGAGGGGCCGCCTCTTCAATGGAAAAGAGCGAGTCCGGTTCTTCTAAATCAGATGGCAACATAGTAGTAGGGTCAAATAGTGGTATGGACTCTAATAATGCGTGGACATCCTTAATGTACGAGTCATCGTCAAACTCAGGATGATCAAAAGAAAGAAATTGGTGTACCTTGTCTTCGGGAAAAAAGTTTGTGAAATAATCCTGTGCTAGACTATCAACCAAGCTAATCTCACCCTCCATTATAGGATCGGGAAATTGTTTCATTAATTTGAACACGTTGAGTTCGACAGAAAGGTTCCCGAAAGACAATGTCATTGAACCGTCCCGACAATTTATGAGAGCATTAGCATTTGAAAGAAATGGACGTCCCAAGATGATAGGAATGGAGCCACAGGCCACTTCGGTATCTAAAATGACAAAACCAACTGGGTAGTAAAAATCTTGGACCTTGACTATGACGGTTTCTACTATGCCCTTTGGGTACTTGATGGAGCGACCTGCAAGTTGCAGAGTCATATTGGTAGGTTTTAATTCATGAAGACCTAACTGCTTAAATAAGTAGTAGGGAAGTAGGTTAACACTGGCGCCTAGGTCTAAAAGTGCGGTATACTTGTCGCCCAATGTGCATGGTACAGTTGGTCGACCTGGGTCCTTGTATTTAACCACACCATTGGTAGTATGATAAACGTAAAAATGATAATTCTACTCGCGAATAAATGATGAAGTCTAAATGCAAGTAAAACTAAAACTTTACGAATACTATACTTATCAAAGATTTCTATACTCTTGAATCTATCGAAATAGAGTTGGAATAGAAAATTCGTTCCACTCCTAGTTCTTTAGCATTCAATGTTTTCTAATATTACGAGTCTATCCAAAGTCTAATGAAAGTAATGGTGGATTATACTATGATAAAAATTCAAATAACAAGATACTAATTAGAATGATTCAACTGCGAAATGCTATGGAATACTAAGGTTTGAATCTAGAACTAGAATTAGGGGGGATTAAATCCACCTTGAATCCAACTTAATAAACTAGCATAGATTATTGTAATCCAATTCTTACGTTCTTACGATAAGAATTGGTTGTTCTAATCCCTAATCAATCATGGCAATCTCTACCAAATAATGACTAGCATGTGAGGAAGTCCAACCCATTCTCATGGCAAATCAACAACCTTCTAGAGTGGAATAGACTCTTACAATGATTCTACACTACACAATCAAGTTTTCATCAAGGCTTCATCAAACCCCTCTAATGGAGATTTGGCCTTGATTCATCAAACCATCATTTCCATATGAAATTGAATAAGACATAATATAAAGATTATAACTTTACTATATCAATCTAATCAGGAATTCAATTCAAAATTAAACAACTAAGAAATAAATAACAAACAAGAATTGAAATTAGATCTAAGCAATTTTTAATAACAAAATCAAAATTATCAAGAACTAACTATTTTATTTTATGAATGATAAACAATGATTCAAATAACTAATCTAAAACAAGGTATGAAAAACTAATTAATTAACTAATTAAAAATTCAAAACTAGATCTAGAAGCTATCTCTAATGGCCAATTTCTATTTGATCTCACTATCACTTAAGAGCTAAGTCTTGTGTGTGGAAATGGAGGGGACCAGATCCACATTTTCGTGCATGGGCTGAGGAGCCATGTTTTGGGGCGGAAAATCGAGCTCAAAGCCCAATTTCTTCAATCCACATGGCCCTTTTCAGCTGGCTTTGACTTCAATAGACTTTTTGTCCACTTTTTCTCCTTTAATTGGGTCAAGAGTTAAACCATTGGAAAGCTCTTTCTGAGCCGGTCGTTTTGATATAAGGTACGCCTAATTCTAAGGCCTGAGTCCAAAGATACGGTCTTCGGCAGCTCGGCTAACTTTTGTGTGTTGTTTCTGCCTGCGTTGACTTTGAATTTTCAGCTTTTGACCAAGCTTTACAAAGGCTTTTTCTCCTTGAATCCTGGCCTTTAATCACAGAACTCCTTAGCAACCAACCCTTGCTCCTTTATCTCGCTAAAATGGCACATTTCTGCACATAATTGACTGCAATGCCTGGAATACAGAAAAGCACGTAATCAGCATTAACTCTTATTTATTACTTGTATAATTGGTCTAAAAGTATTATTGTTAAGGGGTTAAAACTACAATTTTGGGCTCTTATCAAACCACCCCCAAACAGCATTTTTCTTGTCCTCAAGAAAATATGAGAAATTAGCATAAGTGACCAAAAATAGAGTTCTAACTACTCTCGTTTCGCCGACTGCGATTGCATTGACCATATACAACAAGGCCTTAAACCACTAGGAATTCCCTAGTAGACGAGTTATAGCCTCGTGCGAGTTTTCCAGTGAAGGTACTCACAAACTTCATCTATACTACAACGACTAAGAAATAAAACTATTGTTTCGTTATCTATGCCTCAATTATCTATATATTTCACTAGCAATGGATACAGAATAATGAAGTTGAAACCTAAGGTATAATATATACATAATAATCAATCATCTACGAATAAACATATATACAATGAGTAATACTATGAAATACACTAGCAGGTCCGTTTATGAAAACTCGAAATAGCGTCCTTAAGTAGGTCCTCACATAAATGTCAAGACAAAAACCACTTTGATTTTTCCGCTCAAGTTCAGCTACTCCAGTGTGCAGTGGGCACACTTTACCTTACAATCTCAATGACACACAAGGAAGTCGGAGTCGATCAAACACATCTACCACTTACTATCACACTAACCTATTCCTAATTGAGCTAGAGGTCTTTATTAGGTGTTGTAGGGATTAGGAGATGGTTTAAGAAGGAAGGAAATGGATATTAAAAAAGGACAAGTCTGAGATAATAGAATCTTCATATTATGTAACTAGAGAAAACCTTGTTCTTTACCTTTGCTTCTACACTTTGTTTCCATCCTTAGCCATATTTTTCTTTTTCTTTTGCTTTTGACTCCTTTGATTCTATTTTTGTAGTTCTAACTCTTTGTTTTCTTTTATTTTTATTTTTTTTATTTGGATGGAAACTTTCTTTTCTTATCTGAAGCGACTAACAAATTCTTGATTTCAAAGGTCTTTCTCTTTTCTATTCTTCATCTCTATTCTGAGACTTATTCAATGAATGGGTAGGTTGATTTTTTTTTATTTTGTTTTGTTTTGTAACCGGGTAAAGGATTTGTGGTTTATGAAAGGCTAAAGAAAGGGTCAGAGGGGCGACTAGCGGAAAATAATTTGTAGGTTTGAATTTCTGGCTATATCGATCCAAAGAGGGCCTAAATTCTCGCTTAGGATATGGTATAGTGATCAAACAAGTGGACGTGCGATTTCTCTATCCGGATTTTACTTCTCCCTTATGTCATTTCTCTAATATTTCACTCATATAAGGCTTTAGGCTATATTCTCACAGGATTTTTAGAATAAGTACTCTAGCCTAGGTTTCAAAAACTTACTGTCAAACAATCAAAGATACTCATGTAATATATTTATAGATAGATGCAAAGATTATTACCTACATATTAACCTAAATTTCTACAAATTATTCTAATGCAAAAGCTACGTGAGACTTCTAGATTATTCCGTGCATAGAGAAATAAAACAATACCAATATTCCTAAGTGTATAGCATAACTTTTATTTATTATTTTTTTTTGAACTTTTTAAATTTTTAACTAGAAAACAAGTGCATATTATACATATCTATATCCTAACAGATGCCTTAATTACACGTGTTTCTATGCCCCCCCCCCCCCAAACAAGAAGCATGCTTTGTCCTCAAAATATTTAAATAAATAGGGTAGAGAAATACCATGGAAATGCGTGAAATTCTGGAACATCTGCAAAACAATGTTAAAACATATTAATATAGAAAATAAACTGACGCAACTCTATAGGAGTTCCACCCGTTATGGGGTTAATAAGAAAAAAATATCTTGGGACATAAGCAGACACTAACTGAACTAAAAACTTACCTTATCTCCCACTTAATCGTCGTCCTCGTCCTCGTCATCTTTAAAGAGATGAGGTTCCTTCGCGCCCTGCCATGCCATGATAACTTGCCAAGCCAGTAGATGGTGGCATCCTAACTGCAAGATCCTATCGTGGAACTAATGTCCATAAGACTCGCTTCCCATCAAGTCATCCAAAGATTGCTCGGGTATGACTATAGGAGATGTCATCACAAACTACCCTGTAGAACAGCAGCAAAAGAGTCTGGAATAACCCAAGAAAAATTTGAATTTTTCATGCCCATGGGGGGTCGTAGGCCAGGTGCTTCAACTGAAGCCTTGTATGGGCGGTGGTCCGTTCAAGAATTTTGGACTTATTAAGTTGTTTGGCGCCGCGGTCGCGCTTTTAACCTATGCCTGGGTAGGGTACGGGGTGCTCTCAGGGTAAAATTTGATCGACAAAGTGCCTTGGCGCAGTGGCGCTTCCATCAAGCAAAGCGCCCGAGGTGTCTTTGAAATGCAAAAGTGAGAAGGAAAAAAAAAGGAAAACGTGGGAGTGAAAGGTGAGAGATGAATGTGAGAGATGGGAGTTTAGTGTGGAGAATGAATGAAGTTCATATAGGTTTGAGTTTCCAAAACGAATCAGGAAGTTTCCAAAATATTTTAAGGAAATTGCAGGAAACAAAAATTTCTAAAACCGAAAATAGAAAGTACCCATATTCTTGATTCTAATACAAACCTAATATCTCTTAGACTAAATTTAGAATAGTAACTTCTAAACTTTTATAGATTTTATCCTACCACCACATCTAATCTTAGGCATGCCAATATTGGCAATATTCTCAACCATCACTCCTAAATAACTTCTAAAATGGAGGATCATATAACAAATCATGCTAGAGTAAATAATACCACCCCCAAACAATTCGGGAAAGTGGGATTAACAATAAAAACAACGCACAATTTGAAAAGAACCAAATTATATTAAAATTCAAATTCAAATTTAACTACAGAATTCAAAAGTAACATCTGAACTAATAAAAACAATAATGCAATACATGCATAATTCACACCATAGAGAAACATGACTAAAAAAACTGAGAAAACATGCAAGAGTGGAAAACGTGAATTATGTTAACCGTGGACTTAAGATCCTGTACTTACAGCCACACACTCCCTAGGGAGGGCCCGATTACCTGAATGGTGCACTTACTAATATATGGACGTGGAGGGAAGTACACCAAACAACAAATGAGTCTTTTATAGTCGGATACTCGAGACTTTAACAAAAACTGGATATATAAATATATACCCTGCAATTTTCCATATATTAATAACCTAAAGAGTTGTGGATCGTTCCATAAATAATGATCACAGGAAACATACCCAAACAAAATCAAGCACTATGATTGCGCAAAACGTGGGATAGCGGGATGAGAGTGAATACTGATGAATCTTGAACCTAACCTAGCATGCAAAGTCTTCTTTTTCCTCCAACGAAACAGTGGTCAAGTGCATGAGTGTGAAAAAGTGGATGGTTGTGGAAGATATGGTGGATATGGATGAATTTTAGAAGGAGGAAATTGAAAAAATGAGAATGTGGGTTTAGCGTAAAACTCATTTGTGGCATGGGTTGGTTTTATCACACAACTGAAAATGAAAGTGTTAGGTGGCTCTTTAGGTAGTATTTTCTTAATAGGAGAGTTTAGAAAATCATGAAGCACAGGAGAAACAAGAGGATCAAGTGCGAACTCTAGGTTCCTTTGAAAGGGTGGAAGGAGGGGAATCGAGGCGGATGGTGCACTAGGTAGGTCTTAATAGGGTGAATCATCACCTGCTCTAAGAAACTCGTCGAATTCCTCATCCAGCTTGGTCACATCCACATTACTATGGTATTCCTCTATATCTTTGAGAAAGTCATCTATCTCGTCATCATCCATAAGATGGGTATCGACTAGTGTAGGGACGAAAACGTCGGAGTCTGAACTTCCAAAGGAAAGAAATTTGGGCATCTGATTATTAGGAAACGTGTTGTCAAAATAATCTCGAGCGAAGCTCTCGATCATGCTAACCTCTCCATCGACAGTCGTATCTGGGTACTGTTGAATCGTCTTAAAAACATTTACCTCAACAGAAAGATGGCCAAAAGATAAGGACATCGAACCATCACGGTAGTTTATGAGCACGTTGGCAGTAGCCAAGAAGGGACGCCCTAAAATGATAGGAACAGAGTCGTTAGTAACTTCTGTGTCGAGGATAACGAAGTCAGCTAGGTAGTAAAAATTTTGAACTTTAACTAGCACGTTTTCAACCACACCCTTAGGATACTTAATAGAACGATCCGCTAATTGCAACGTCATTTTCATTAGTTGCATCTCTTGTAGACCGATTTGTATATATAAATAATAAAGGAGTAAGTTAGCACTCACCCCCAGGTCTAATAAAGTAGTGGTCGTGTGATTATCTCACAAGGTGCATTGTACAGTAGGACGACTAGGGTCCCAATATTCCATTATTTTCAGATAGAGTTGGGAACTGTTCAGTTAAAAAGGCGTCTTTAGGAATATTTGTCTTACGCCTAGTAGTGCACAACTCTTTAAGAAACTTAGCATGGTGAGGTAACTTTTTTATTGCTTCAAGAAAAGGAAGGTTTATCGTTAGATTTTTGAAAACTTTCCTAATCTCATCGAAATTCGTATCCTTGGTTAACATTGCTAATCTCTGGGAAAACGGTGGTTTCTCTCTATATTTAGCATAAGGGTCAACAGGATGTTTAACCTTGGCTTTTTGTTTCTTAGGTTGTTGTTTAACTGGTACCTCTATAGGGGTAGGATCTTTAGTTTCCAGTTCGATATCTAGTAGAATATCAAGTGTAGGGACCACTGGTGGGGTAACCACAGGCATACTTACGGCGTTATCAACCACTCTGCTAGAATGGAGAGTGGTGATAACATTTAACTCACCTATGTTTCTATTTTCATTACTAGTATTACCGATTACCTCAAAGGCTGTGTTTGGTGTTTTAGGATTAGGTAACGCTTGACCTGGAAACACGCCTTTTGGTTGGGCTAACTGTTGGGTTAAATGATTAATGGATTATAAAACCTGTTGGTTATATTGAGCCATGGTTTGGAAAAGTTGTTGGTTAGATTAAGCCATGGTTTGGAAAAGTTATTGGCTAACCTGTATGAAGGCGTCAAGACAATCCGGTTGGGTAGGTGTAGTGGTCACAGGTGGTGTGACTGGAACTATCTCATGTTGATTATTAACAGGTGGGTTGTGATAGTTATTATTAACCAGAACGATACCTCTAATAGCATTCTAATTATTATTGTTATAATTATTATAATTACCTTGTCCTTGTCCTTGTCTCTCGGGAGCTTGGCTGTAATTTGGTGCTGGCCTAACATTTTGATTATTATACCCTGGAGGTGTAACTTGTTGATTATTTTGCCAACAGAAATGGGGGTTTTTTCTCCAAGGTGCATTAGGTTCGCTATTAATGGAATAAACATTGTCCGGCTATGTGGATGGATGTTCATAGACTAGAAGACAATAGGAGTCGAGATGCCCAGGACTCAAACAGAAATTACAGGGAATAGAGTTGACATTTATGACAGGGGTAGGCTTTTGTTGAACAGCAATAGCCTCTACCTTTTTAGTGAGAGATTCGATTAAGGTTTTAAGCTTAGGATCGGGTTTCATCTCAAACATTCCGGCGGCCTTAACTGTTGAAAGAGAACTAGCGGAATGGGGGATATCGTCACTACCCCCCCACCCCAGTTATTATTATGCTTTGTTTGATCTTTTAGAAATTTATAGGCCTTTGAGGCTTCTTTACTGAGGAAACTACCCCCGTTCATTATGTCAAGCACCGCTTTGTGGTGGTGTAACAGTCCCTTGATAAAGGCACGAACTAACGTCTCTTTGCAAGGTTATGGTGTGGAAACTCTATAAGAAGATCAGTGAAATGATTCCAAGCTTCTAAAAATGATTCATGAGGATTCTGTCGAAAGAAATGAATCTTGAAAAGAATTTCATCTGTCTTCAGTGGTGGGTAAAAATGTTCCATAAATAGTTGAACAAGTTTGGCCCATGAGTCCATAGAATTAGGCGCTTGGGCAGTTAACCAAGACGCCGCCTTATCGGCTAAGGTGAAAGGAAATACCCTCAGTTTAATTTGTTCAGCACCAACTGTAGGATGGTGGAATGTAGTAAGGACTTGGTCAATCCTACGCATGTGCTAATAAGATTTGTCATGGTCTAACCCATGAAAAACGGGTAACAAATTAAATATATTTGGGGGGATTCGAAAATCCCCCACTGGGCCTGATAGAACGATGCAAGATTTAGGGCTATAGTTCAAGGCTTTGTAAAAGTCGGAGAGCGGAGACTCTCTTTCTTCAGCCATTATTTCAAGTGGTGTGTCTGGTATATTAGCTAGAGGTGTAGTGAGTGGTATACTAGAAAGGACTAGAAAGGTGTGTTTGTTGATGTTGCCAATTGATTATGTTATGCGTTTTTCTTTAGCCTGACCTTAATCTCATGCAAGGTTAAGACCAATCTTAACGAAACACAACAACACTCCAAACAATCCTAATATGCTAGTATGAACCTCTAACAGGAGATGCGAGGTGTGGAAGAAAAGAGTACATGAATGCCTCCTTGCTTCGCTTATAAATAGCGTCTTGTATACGCATGCTCAGTGTATATAACAAGTTAGAACACTGAAAACCTTAAAGAAATGGAAGTTTGAAACAAACCTGTGGAAAGTGGGGCAGTTTCAGCAGAGGGCGCATGTCGCGCTCAGAATTGGCCTAGATAGGGCGCAGGTCGCGCTCAGGTCCAACTTGAGCTCTAGGCGCTTCAGCAAGGGGGCGCTTGAACTTTGCCTTGGTAAGGTGCAGGTCGCGCTCAGGGAAAAACTCAAGGTCCAGGTGCTCGAGTTTTACCTTGGCAAGGTGCGGGTCGCGCTCAGCTAAAAACTGGAGTTCCAGGCGTTTGGGCACGGGTGGCGCTCCAATTTAGGTTGCCTAGGGCACAGGTCGCACTCCGTGTAATTCTGCAAGGAAAATTTCAATGCTAAAACGGACAACCATAGTTAGAATCAAACAAGGGTGGGTGGGTTATGGGACTTTGTAAAACTAACAATTCTAAAGAATACAATGCTAAAGGGAACTAAGATGGTAGCGGCGCCATTTGATAAACGTAAAAATGATAATTCTACTCATGAATAAACGATGAAGTCTAAACGCAAGTAAAACTAAAACTTTACGAATACCATACTTATCAAAGATTTCTATACTCTCGAATCTATCGAAATAGAGTTGGAATAGAAGATTGGTTCCACTCCTAGTTCTTTAGCAATCAATATTTTCTAGTATTGTGAGTCTACCCAAAGTCTTATGAGAGTAATGGTGGGATTATACTACGATGCAAATTCAAATAACAAGATACTAACTAGAATGATTCAACTACGAAATGCTACAGAATACCAAGGTTTAAATCTAGAACTAGAATTAGGGGGAACTAGAACTAGAATGATTCAATTATGTTCTTACGATAAGAATTGGTCGTTCTAATCCCTAATCAATCATGGCAATCTCAACCAAATAATGACTAGCATGTGAGGAAGTCCAACCCATTCTCATGGCGAATCAACAACCTTCTAGAGTGGAATAGACTCTTACAACGATTCTACACTACACAATCAAGTTTTCATCAAGGCTTCATCAAACCCCTCTAATGGAGGTTTAGCCTTGATTCATCAAACTATCATTTCCATATGAAATTGAATACGACATAATATAAAGATTATAACTTTACTATATCAATCTACTCAAGAATTCAATTCGAAATTAAACAACTAAGAAATGAATAACAAACAAGAATTGAAATTAGATCTAAGCAATTTTAAATAACAAAATCGAAATTATCAAGAACTAACTATTTTATTTATCTAATGAATGATAAACAATGATTCAAATAACTAATCTAAAACAAGGTATGAAAAACTAATTAATTAACTAATTCATAATTCAAAACTAGATCTAGAAGCTATCTCTAATGGCCACTTTCTATTTGATCTCCCTATCACTTAAGAGCTAAGTCTTGTGTGTAGAAATTGAGGAAACCAGATCCATATTTTCTTGCATGGGCTGAGGAGCCATGTTTTGGCCTGAAAAATCAGGCCCAAAGCCTAATTTCTTCTGTCCACAGGACCCTTTTCAGCTGGCTTTGACTTAAACAGACTTTTCATCTACTTTTACTCCTCTGATTGGGTCAAAGATTGGACCATTGAAAAGTTCTTTCCGAGCCGGTCGTTTTGACATAAGGTACGCCCAATTCTGAGGCCTAAGTCCAAAGATACGGTCTTCAGAAGTTCTGCTAACTTTTATATGTTGTTTCTGCCCGCATTGACTTTGACTTTTCAGCTTTTGACCGGGCATTACAAAGGCTTTTTCTCCTTGAATCTTGTCCTTTAATCGCAGAACTCCTTAGCAACCAACCCTTGCTCCTTTATCTCGCCAAAGTGGCATATTTCTGCACATAATTGACTTCAATGCCTGAAATACATAAAAGCGCATAATCAGTATTAACTCTGATTTATTACTTGCATAATTGGTCTAAAAGTATTATTGTTAAGGGGTTAAAACTACAGTTTTGGGCTCTTATCATAGTAGTAATCGAGGGAAACTGCTCAGTGAGGAACGCTTGTTGAGGAACATTCGTACGTCGTTTGGTGGTGCACATGTCCTTCAAAAACTTAGCATGCTTAAGCTTATCTAGAAAATGTAGGTTTATGGTCAAATTTTTAAAGGTTTCACGGATCTCATCGAAATATTCGTCAGGTTTGTTCTTTGCCAAACGGGCAGGGAATAGAGCTTTTGGGCAGAATCGCGCATATGGATAAGTGGCGTCTTTCCCTAGGGACGTGGATGTAGATTTGAAAGGAACAACTTCGTCCGTTATAGGTTGCGAGGTAGGAGTTGGAAGGACGTCAGCCGCGGCTTCCATCGATTCGACGTCTGGCATACGTATGTGATTGTCGATGGTTCGGCTAGAACGAAGAGTGGTAATGGCATTTACCTCCTCCTAGCTTGGATTACTAGATCCTGGTGCATTGTTGAGTTCAAAGGCAGTGTTTGTAGGCTTTGGGTATGGAGCAGCTTGGCAAGGGAACACGCCCTTTTGACCTTTTATCCTGTGCTAACAGCTGAAGAGACTGTTGGATAGATGCTAAGATTTGATTCTGTTGATTCATGTAAGTCAGAAAAGTTTCAGCTGTGTTATCGGCAGTGGATTGTACCAGTGAAGCAGTAGGAACAAGTTCACGATTATTGTTTACGGGTTGATTTTGGTAGTCATATCCTTGATTAATGGGAACAAGGTTGCGGTTATTTTGGTACCCTATATTTGAGTTGTTGGGAAAATTACTTTGCCCTTGCTGGAATTGCGGAGGATTTCCTTGGCGGTAGGAATTGTAGTTCGCGGGTGGTCGTGCAGGAGCTTGTTGTTGGGCAGGGGCTGCCCAAGCCAAATTCGGGTGTTGTCACCAAGGTGCATTAGGGATGTTAAAAGCATAAGCCTCTTCAAAAGATTGGGGAGGGCACTCATATACCAAAGGACAATAAGAATCGGCGTGCTCAAGACTTAAGCAAAGAGGACATGTGGAAGCGTTGGCAGCCATGACCTGTTTGGGTTTCTGATCATTTACTTGAATCGAAAGAGCACCGACCTTTTTGTTTAGGGACTCGATCAGAGTTTTTAATTCCGGATCAGGTTTGACCTCGAACATGGACGTAACTTTGGTAGGAGTGCCTTTAGAAGATCTGGAAGAATTAGTGTTTCCCCAATGGGTGCTTCGTTCAGCCTGTTCCGCAAGGAAAGTGTATGCTTCAGTAGCGCCTTTATCTATGAAGCAACCACCATTCATAATATCTAATGTTTCCTTTTGATGGTCAGAGAGACCATTAAAGAATGAATGGACTAATACAGCAGTGTCAAGTTTATGATGGAGACATTCGAGAAGCAGATCAGTAAATTTGCTCCATGCTTAAGAAAAGGATTCCTGGGGATGTTGGAGAAAGAATTGAATCTCACTACTAAAATAAGGGCTTTTTGTGTCACTTATTTTTTTTGTCTTGTGTCACTTACTAGAAAAAAGTGACACACAGAGTTTTGATGTGTCACTTTTTTATAGAATGAGGGCTGATGTGCTACTTCTAGGAAAAGTGACACAAGTAATTTTATTTTTTGTGTCCCATTATTTTGGAAGTGACACTAGTGGTTTGCCTTGATGTGTCACTTCTGGGTGTAAATATATCGAAAACAAAAATTAACAAATTATAGAAATAAATAAGCGACACGATCACACGAGTACGAGTATGAATAATTACTTCGTATGCCATGAATCTCAAAGTCATGATTTTGGGCGCGCGGCTGTATTTTTAAGTTCCCTCTCCCAAAAACAACTAACTTACTAAACCTAGAATGAAAAGGAATAGAAAGAGAATAGAAATAGAAACTGAAGGTCGTTTAAATCCTTCGTACTCATCACTTAGGTTAAAAAAGAAAAAAACCAGAAGAAAAAAAAACAGAAAAGAAAAACTCTGTCTCGTAACCGCGCGTTCTTCCTCCCAACTTCTCTCCGGCGTTTTATTGCACCACGCGCGCTCCTCACCCAGCTCTCTCTCTCTCTCTCTCTCTCTCTCTCTCTCTCTCGCGAGCAAGAAAATAAAGGTAATATTATTTTTTCATTTTTATTTAATTGTCTATGTTTTGGATGCTATTGAAAATTAATTTGATTAAAGTTTTGTTTTTGAGTCTATTATAGCACTTTGTATTTGTTGTTGTCGAATCTTTGAGTCTATATAGGAAACAAAACGTGAATTTTGATAAAAAACGAAACCGTAAACTTTGATCAATAAATTTGAGATTGAATGAAAGGGAATTGGTCAAGAAACTGATTTAAGCACCGTTATAAGTTTATAACCATAGCTTGCATTCAATCTGAACACTAGATAATATTGTTGTCAGGTTCTACTATACAGTGTAATTTAGAGTATTTGGATTTTATAATTAATTTTTAATTTCCGATACGCGGGGGACACGCCAGAATAGTAATTTCCGATACACGGGGGATAGCCCCTCCTCACACGTAATTGGCGGCTCGTTGTTCAACGCCAGGTCGTTTCCTATGGACCGCCCATCCGCGTCTGGCTCGATATATAGGTTTGATATGTTTACCAATGACTGGGTGTGTTAATCGCCTATGTTATCGGCTCGGGGGAGTTTTCGTGTCGGCGTGGTCAATGGGGATTATTGTGGTGGTGGGTGGTGGTCTAGACATGCTATGTTTGGGGCAGCTGGAAGTAGGATGAGTTTAGTGGAGAGATATGATGTGGAGAAAAATGAGTGGGTGGAGATGGATGGGTTACCGAGGTTTCGAGGTGGGTGTGTTGGGTTTTTAGTTGGGAATGGTGAGGAGATGGAGTTTTGGGTTATGGGTTGGTATGGTGAGTCGAGGACAGTTTCGGGGGTTTTTCCAGTGGGTTGGTATGCTTTGTATGAAGAACTTGATGCTGAAGACATGGAGCCGCATAAGGGAGGTCTATAGGTATTTATCGTTCATAAACTTACTAATTGGTACTTTTAATACCGGGGTCAATTGTCACTTGTTTTCTTTAATGGTATTATCGTTAGAGAGCTTAAAGATGATAAGTAACTTCTATGCATTGCTTGATAACTTCTATGAATTTCGGGTTTGTATGTTAATTGACTTTGTGTTATGAGCTCCTCGAGTTGTACTCTAGTTCTTTCTTGACTTGTGCCCTTGTGAGCCTTGATCAATCAACCATTTAAAACACCGATCCACCGGCATGAAAGGATGGTTTCCTCGAAAGTACTCTCTCTTATCAAACACACATGTATTTTTGCATGCATACCGCCTTCTTAGCTGGCGATTGATACAAATGTGCGTATGTCAAGTATGTGACTATGCGCAGTTCGCGCATCATAGGAAGTTAGGAACAAAAGATTGGTAATAACCGAGTATCTGTTTGATTCAAGTCAAACTGTAATTTTGTAGAGGTACTACATAAGACTCGTTAATTTTGGTTTAATAGCTGCAGTCTTGTCTTTTTGTTGTGTATTCTTAACCATGATGTGGTTAAAGTAAAGATAGTTCTTGTAGGAAAAATCTCTACAGTTGATGCATCGTGCGCATAATGTTGCAAGATTCATTACCTTATGTCCCGTGATTTATCCATTTATGTCCTTGGAGATCGAGAATGTCCATCCATTGCGATGAGATAACGTAGGATATATTATCAATTGGATCCAATTTGTGATGCCAATAACAAGATCGTAAACGGATGTTGTGTCTAACTCAAGAATTGTATTATTGTGTACCAGAGAATGTTTGAAGCCGATTCCCCATTCAAAGTTCTCATTTGCATTTAAGATCCGGTTACTTGTCGCCCAATTTGAGATCCGCAAAAGAATATTGATGGTGCACGTAAGCTTTTGGGGAATGCTATTGGAAGAGCCCCAAAAGACAAGGTATTATTAATGTTTTCTTTATATAACTTTGAGTCGATATGTTTCTCTTTAGTAAGGTGTTACCGAAGTCTCATGCCTTGACACAGATATTTAAGAAATATATCGAGATAGAGCTGCAGCTTCGGAAAAATTAGTCGATGCGAGAACTCTCTATGAGAAATACCCGAATGGGCTCCTGAAAATTGCTATGCCGGAGCAAGTATGCTGAATTGGAGAGGTCATTGGTTTAAACCGAGAGGGCTAGAGCTATATTTGAACTTGAAATAGCACAACTCCTGACCGATATGCCGTAATTGCTTTGGAAGGTGCGTAAAGATAATATTGCTATGGTTGTATTGTCAAACATATAAATTATCTGTATAACTCACTTGCATCGTATATCATTGAAAGGTTTTACTTGAAACTAAAAGTAATATTGCTATGGTTGTATTGTCAAACATATAAATTATGAAACCGCTTTCATCAAGTTTTAGGTAAGGTTGGAATATGAAAATCAAACAATGATTGTAGTCCATAATTACATAAATGGTATTTGTGTTTTTAAAAATGTATAATCTCTCAAAATATATTTTAGTTATTGAATAAGAAAAGAAGACAAAAATCTGAAGAAGAGAGAAAAATAATTATGTACGACCCTAATTAGTTTTGGCCTCCTCTCTCACACATCTACATATAGGGTTTGTGGGGCTATATGGATCGGTTGGGTAGGAAATTTTTTCTTCTTTTCCCTGCTTAGTTCCCTTTAATCGAGGTCAATTACAATAGTCTTTTTGAAAAAAAAAATATTACGGTAATCTTTCTCCTCGGGGGACGTAATTTTGTGAGACCAATAATTTCTTTTTACACCTTTGTTATAACCATCAAGTGAATAAGATCACCAGTAAATTATAAAGTCTACATAATTAACTGTGTTTTTTAGAAAAATATAACTTCATATGTAATGCACAAAAGTCAAGATGTCTGAATATGTTTTCAAGGGTGGATTTGGGGTGGAGTAGAGAATTGATAGTTAAAAAAGGAAGAGAAACTACATTTGTTTGATTAAGTACGGCTTATTTGATACCTATATATTGCTTGAATAACACAACAAATAATGATTTTGAAGCACTAATTTGGAAGTATGGTTGCATTAATGCCGGCTTATCAGTTGAACGGTAAAACATAATTCTCAAAAGCTCAAACTTTTATTCTTGTTACCCAGTATTAGCCTTAAAATGATATTCTTGACATCTTTGTTGAATCAAGTACACACGCGCGCGCACACAAACACACATGCGTCAGAAGAATGGGGATAACTAAATGTTTATCTAATCAGCCTTTCTCTTGGCACTGACTAGTGAAAATCCAATTTTGTTATATCTTCACCTTTAATTGGGGATTCAATTGGAAGAATTTCTAGTTTGCGTGAAGGAAATAATAGTTTTGATGTTTATGTTGTTTGTTTGGTTCCCGGCTTCAATATAATAGAAGTTGAAACCGAGGATCCGGAAAACTTGATACTCTGATTAGGTTCCGTGGCATAACGTTGAATCAATATAAACAAAAGGCATGTCTATCTTGAATATGCTGAATATCTAATTCCTATGATTATCATACATGATATTAAACCCTCACGGTATCGTAGTCTCAATCCCAGAAATAGAGAAGTGGTATAATGATTTATCACGATTTTACTATATTCTCTCTGTTTAGTTAGTGTAAAGCAAAGGCAGCAAATTTTATTAATCATGATTTTATCTAATTTATACAGGCATATATTAATTTCGAGATATCGAAGGGGAATATGAAAGAACCGCACAACTCTATCAGAGGTTACTTGATCGCACAAAGCATTTGAAGGTGTGGATCAGCTTTTATGAAGTTTGGAATCACTGGTTTGGAAGGCGATGACGATGGCGTAAGAGAATGACAGGCTTTTTACTTCGAACAAAGGAAGCGCTCCAACGACTAGAAGTATGTTAGAATTGCTTTTCCGTTCTTTGAAAAGTGGTGTATAGATTGAGTCTCACATTTCCTATTTTACTCCCCAAAGCGTGTTTGAAAATGCTATTAACCACTTGAGAACTTTGCTACCGAGCTCAAGGAAGAAAGAGCTATGATGTTGGAGGAGTGGCTGACTATGGAGAGTAGCTTTGGCGACATTGGAGATGTCAAAGCATAGTGCAGAATAAGTTGCGAAGAAGCTCAAAAAAAGAGGAGAGAGATCATTTCGAGGATGGACCCATCGGGTATATATGCTCCTTATCGCATGTGCATTTATTTTTCATTGGCTCCAGTTATTAGTGTAAACTTCTGTATTTTGTTGTGGATGGTAACGCGAAATCCTCTTATAATAATTTTCAGTCACGAGGAATACTACGACTATATCTTCCCTCGAGGAGATCGCACCACGTAATCTCAAGATTCTTGACGCCGCTTACAAGTGGAAAAAGCAAAAATTTAGCCATAACGGAGGAATGAGGGGTGTTAACATGGTAATTATGTCATGAAAGCAGATACTCATTCTATTTGTTTTCAAGGTGATGTCTCATCTTGTGTTATATATGTTCGTTTTCATCCCGTATGGTATCCGTGGAAGTGCTTTGAAATGAGTTTCTACTTTTTCTCGTTCTTTTTCAAAGTCAAGGTCGCATTAATGTGTCCATGTATTTGTAAAATCTGATGTTGTATTACTTAAGCAATGTGATTTTGAATGTATGTTTTTCATGTTTCAGGTGACAACGTTTCGTTATGTTGTCTTTAGGAATATTGTTTTGCATGTGACCCGCCTTTTTCCAATGTTTATTGTCTACACGACTAGTTAGTTTTCATTGTAAATTAAGTAAAGAAACAAATATTCTGATGGGATATATTTTTATATAGTAATGATTCTTATACCTGTTATTGTTGATGCTTTATCTTTTAGACAAGTTTGCCTTTACCACTAATTTTAGTTTTTGCTTTTAACATCCAAAGAGGTAAATAGTGGCCACCACAATTTTTTATGTGAAAAATCTAGTGCATTTCGATGAACAACATACAATTCCCGAAGTTAAAAAAAGAGCTTCTAGTTTGGTGGTCTCACTATTGAGATTTCCATCAAAGCCGATTCATGTCCAATCACCGCGACTACCCGAAAAGTACAATGTTTTGAATGTTGTTTCTTTCTTCTCGAGTGGATGTTGTTTCCGTGATCATAAAAGCAAAGGTTAAAGTGATTTTGGTTGTGATGTTTTGATAAATGTATCCGGATGTTGTTTATGTTATAAAGCGGGGTTAATGGGATTTTGGTTATGACGATAGGATGCAGGTTGAGAAATGAATACGATCGAATACAAAAATGAGAAAATGTTTTAAAAAAAAAAAATTATTTTCATTTGTCTCACTTTTGAAAAAAGTGACATAATATCTATTCAAAGTGACACAACTAACCACTCTTATGTGTCGCTTTTTCATAATGAAGTTATATGGAGTTGATTCCCAAAAGTGACACAAGAAGTAAGGGGCTTTTGTGTCACTTTTTGACGCATTCTTGTCTGTCTCATCTCGGTCCAAAAGTGACACAACTAGTATATTTAATGTGTCACTTTTGACGACTTATGTCTCACTCGGTCTAAAAAGTGACACAACTAGTATACTTAATGTGTCACTTTTTGACGCACTTATGTCTCACTGGTCCAAAAGTGACACAACTAGTATACTTAATGTGTCATTTTTGACGATTCTTATGTCTCATCTCTCGGTCCAAAAAAGTGACACAACTAGTATACTTAATGTGTCACTTTTGACGTACTTATGTCTCACTCTGGTCCAAAAGTGACATAACTAGTATATTTAATGTGTCACTTTTGACATACTTTTGTCTTACTCTGGTCTAAAAGTGACACAACTAGTATATTTAATGTGTCACTTTTGACGTACTTATGTCTCACTCTGGTCCAAAAGTGACACAACTAGTTTACTTAATGTGTCACTTTTAACGAAATTATGTCCCACTCTGGTCCTAAACGGATACAACTAATGTCACTTTTGACAAGCACTGTAACACTCTTTCTTAAAAGTGACACAAGAGGTTATTCTTATCACTTTTATTAACAAAAAGTGACACATTTAGTAAGGCTTTTTTGTCACTTTTGGTAGAACTTTATGTGTCGGGGGTTTATAGGTCACTCCAGAATTAGTTTCAAAAGTGACACAAGTGACTTCTTGTGTCACTTAAAAAGTGACACAAAAAGCCCTTCTTTTAGTAGTGCTTCTAAAGCATTTATGTAGTTTTCTTCTGAGTATAGAATTTTATCATGAATGCTTGTACGAGCTTGGCCCCATGTCAAGGGGATGGCGGCGCGCACCGCTGCGAGCAAAAGTTGAAGCTTTATCAGCTAAGGTGAAGGGAAACAACTTAAGCAAAACTTGTTCGTTAGTAACGGTCGGATGGCGGAAAGTGGTGACTACTTGTTGCATCTGACGAAGGTGATTGTACGGTTTTTCGTGGTCTAAACCATGGTACACAGGTAACAAACAAAAAATATTTGGCGGAATGTGAAAATCACCTACAATCGGATCGAGTTTAATGCAGGAAGCATGTCCTTCTTGTAAGGTAGTATAGAAATCCGAAAGGGGTTTCTCGACTGTGGGATTTTCCTGGGCCATAATTAAGGGAGATAATGGCAATGGATATGTTTGACGAGGTTGGTTTATGGAGGAGGAACTATGTCTAGGAGATAGCATAAGCAGTTGTTTATTTTATTTCCGACGACGATATGTAAGTTCTAATTCCTTATGTTTACCAGACCGTAGTCTCATACAAATACAAATTTTAATTCAAGGCTTATAAGGATCGAATTATGACTGGAGGTGTTAGAATTAAGGAATGAGGGAGGTGAAGCACGTCTTCCTGAGCTGTTGCTAACTTGAGCAGGTAAGCTAGGATAACGTGTGAATATTCCAGCAGCCAGGTTACCTGAGAGAATTGAGGGAGGTTGTTCGTGCTAACACGTTCCTTAATTAGGCAACCTCAATCGTTCGAGTTTCCTAGATACTGATGGAATAGGATAATGATTTATGATGGTGTATTATGCGGGGTGTTATTAAGATGATTAAGATGAAATTTTAATTATTAGGATTTTTTTTTTTTTTTTTTTTTTTTTTTTTTTTTAGTTTACGTAATTAATGTATTATGGAGACGTGATTACGAAACATGCAATTAAAAACGATAAATGCCAAAATAGAAAACTAAACATACAATTAACACATGCTAGTGTTACACAGGAAGTCTACACATGCAAATCTATATTACTTATACGTGAATATAAATATGTCCTATGCATGCAATAATTTATAGCTATCAATGAGTGCAACTATATGTGAGCTAAGGGAATGTCGAGAACGAACTCATGCAAATGAATACCGCGTACGTGAATTGATGTAACATACACATACAAAAAAATTCTAAGCAGGTGGTTTGAAATTACGCATACATCCAAATATATTTGAATCATATTAATCATGTTAACGTGAAGATGTAATGACGAGCCACATTTACATGCAAAGAGTTCTCACACAAACATGCGATGTAAAACAGGTTATAGCAAACAACTAAATAATATCCTCGACAAAGTTTGAGGAGTTTAAGAATTTGAAACCTGGCGTCCCGCAATTCCTCGTACAACGATTGAACTAACTCCCGAGCTCGTGAACTTTCTAGATAAACAGGACTAGAGAGTCCAAAAGAGTACTGAAAAGGAAAGTGGCCTGTACCTGAAAACCAGAGTGTTGATACTCCAAGTTAGTCTCGCGCGCTACTAATTTGGTCTTGTCCGAGACTCTTTTGTTAGTTCAGTACTTCAAGTTCCTACAGAATACTTAGACTGTGCTAATAAAAATAAACAAGATCTGGTTCACAGATATCTGTTAGTAGAAAAAGTTGGGGCAAACAGGTACGTAATACGTTAGTATTGCAAAAGAAATGGAAATCAAAAAGATGAGGGGGTAGGGGAGGGGGTTTATGTTTGATGTATTCCAGTTATTACGTTAAATGTCCAGAGTCCTTCGGTGTGCAGTGGCACCATTTGATAAAATGTTGATTAACGTTATTGGTTTTTTTACTTAAGTCCGAGGTTCACAGTCTGAAGTCCGAAGACCGAAGTCCAAAGTCCAAAGTCCGTATAGTCGTCCGTTTAGTCAAGTTACCTTACTCACGTGGGTTTGGTAGGATAGGTCGAGTAAGGGATCATCCAAAACTTAGGACTCAGCAAGGTTCACAACTGGAATTACACTACTAAAAAAATGACATATTATGACGCTTCTTTTTTTATCTATCTTGACGGCTTTGTTAAAAACCATCAAGATAGGTGTTTTAGTAGACGACTATTGCAACATTATGTCGTGTATGACACAAATGTCAATAAAATATAATAATTTTATGACGGCTATTGCAACATTATGTCGTGTATGACACAAGCGTCAAGAAAATATAATAATTTTGTGATGACTATTGCAATATTATGTTGTGTATGACACAAATGTCAAGAAAATATAATAATTTTATGACGGCTGTTGCAACATTATGTCGTGTATAGTGCAAGGGTCAAGAAAATATGATGGTGTTTCTTTCTCACAATGTTTTGCACACTAGGGTGGACCGTTTTGGCGTTCAAATTAAACCGTCAACAACTTCAAAAAAAAAAAAGTAAATAAATAAAATACCAAAATCAAAATCAAGTAACTCACTAATAAAAATAGAACTGTGAATACTCTCCGGAGTTTCCACACCCATTTTCTTAATTTTTCCGTCTTTTAATTTTTATTAGAGAAAAAATAAAAAACACAGAAGTGCGTTTTCTTCCTGGAAACCTAGTTCATCTTCTTCGTCCTCTCCAATTGGAACACACATTAGCACTTGCACCTCTCTGAAATCTAGGACATCTCACTGAATCTTTATTTGCCTCTCATCTGGCCATGGAGAAAAAAAACGCCTCCTTTTCTCTCAAATTCCGGTTTTACTTGGTTATTCACTGTGTTTTTGTTATGGTTTTTGACAGATTGGAACGGAAAGTAGTGGAAGGCGTTGTGTCGATCAAGGTATGGCTCCATGTCTTAATTTCTCCGACCCTATTTCCTTTTTCATTTCGTTTCCTACTAATAGGTGTGAGTTTTTTGTGTTTTGGATTTGATCGATTTCCTTGATTTCGTGCATTGTATTCATCTGTGTATAATCAGTGATTGGATCAGACTATATATCTCCTTGAATGCTCAAGTGCTTAAGTGTTCTAAAACAAGGGTGGGATTTGATGGTTAAAAGCTTCAGGCTCTTGAATGATGCAAGTAAAGCTGGTTGATCTGGTGCAATTTGTCTTTTTTATCCGTGCTGGCTTTTGTCTTATCATATAGCTTGTGATTTTCTTGTCTGATTTGGTCTGTGCTTGCCACACTTATAGCAGCTTCGCACTCTCTCAATCTATCACCAGGTATGAATTTAACACTTAAATTTTTCTTTCAATCGACAACTTTGTTTTCTCAAAGGTGTTTATGAAAGTGAATATTAACTGTTTGATTAAATTTCTGATAGCAATGTATATCTATCAAAGGCTTGGTCTTCTTGTGTGTGCTTGTGCTCTGGCTCATCTTTAAGACAACTTTTGGCTTGTTCTCCTAAATATCTAAGGTGGTTGGCTGGTTGCACTAGTACATATTTTGCCTTTTGTCACTGTTTAGGAAACCCTTTTGTGACGCACACACTGATAATTGTGACATATGGATTTTTCATTTTTCGGTAAAGCACAAAAACTAAACCCAGACCACTTGTGGTCACTATTTGCCAAAAGAGTTACTAGTGGTATAATTTTCGTCACTGTTTTAAGATATTAAGTTCCTTAAACTACGTCAGACACCACTATCTCAAAGCGCATTTCATCTCCTTCCTAACTGTTCAATCATGACTCTCACAGTTTTAACCGATTTGAGAAAGTTGATTTGTCGCCATTTCGGGTATCTCTCTCTCTCTTCTCAGAACTTCAATTCCCCTCCTAATTAATATTGTTTCCCCAAAGGTTTGTGTGCAGGTTGTGTCTTATTTGGTTAAGCAGTATATTACCAAGTGCTACAACAACTAACCAGATTTCGTTCACCACATTTATACTGATTCTAGTATTATGCTTCGTATTTATGGTAACTCTATCGAATCCTCTAACTCAATCCTGGAAAAGTTTTTTTTTTATTATAATAAACACTGTTTAATAGATGCTTTGTATAATAAACATTGCTTGATTGTTAATTATAATTTGTCTACATTGCTAGAATTTCATATTTGTATTTTACTTAGGAGTTGATGTTTGCATGAATGTGAAAATCAATAATCAAATTGCTCGTCAAAAGAGAAAATTTTCAAGTTTTTAGTATTTTTGATAGTTCATAAAGCAACTTGTATTTTGGTGAATTATTTGTTAGCTTGAAGTTTGCTATCTTACCCATAATTATTTATTGAGCTTTCTCATGGTTTTTTCCTGCCCTTGGTTGTATTCTACTTTGCTTTTGTCATAACAATAATGGTGGTTTCCTTGTATAGAAATCCTTATGAGCACTCATGTATACGAAACTGGACGTTGCAAAAGAAGCCCAAATGGCCGCTTCATGTACTTTCAGGTTCCATTTTGTAGTTTGTCTAAGTCATGTTCAATATGCTACATAATGCAAAAGAATTCTGATTATGTGGTGTACTAGACGTAGACTTCTAACATTGGTTTAATTTTCGACTTTGCTGATCATGAGCATTTATTCTAAAAATTTATATTAATCTGTTTAAACTATAAGGAAATAAAGTACCAAGTGATTCTATCTTTCAGGTTAGGGAACTAGGTAGGATGAAGAAAGGCCGTTGTGCTTGTGGTGACTTACTGAAGGTATATATTTTTAGCTTTTTCTTAGTCATTTGAAAATACTCTTGTTTAGTCTATAGTTTGAAAGTTGCACTTGTTAATCTGTTTTACTCAAACAAGAATCTTTTAAGCAATAAATCTAAACCTGGCTGAAAGAATGGTGTTCGCCACGCCATTGTAGGACACAATGTAAAGAATAGTTTGACTTTTGTTTTTAATTTTAGACTAGCAATTTCTCAAAACTTTGATGTAATTTGCTTCTGTTGTATGATTGGCATTTGCAATGCCTTAGAATTTTAACTAAGGGTAGTTTTGAAATTTTCACGCAACGTTATAGGTTTATGCTAGTGGAGTTAGTCTTATTGTGAGCTTGGTAATTAAAATTTTTAATTTTGAGTATTGGGTTAGTGCATAGTTTATTAAATGCATGATTAGATTGTATTCTATCTTGGTTTGTTCTCATTGTTTAATTAGTTAATTAAGGTTTATTGTTGTGAAATTCAAGATTTTAGTGTTGTACGTATGGGCAAAGTGTAGAACACATTGAGTTGGATGGTGAGTTTGTTACGTTAATTCATGAGTGCATGGTCTGCATGAGCTACTCACCTAATAGCATGTATAAGCAATGATAGTATTGAAGAGTCACTAACACATACATTGCTTGAGCTGGTCGGGCTCTTCAAATTCAATTAGATATGTTCAAGTTCTACCGCCACCTAAGGGCTTTCTTGGAGATAATATCACTTGTGTATAACACACCTCTTGGTTGTAACAACATGAGTTAGCTAGTTGCTTACCATACCAAAAAGGAACCCAACAAATGGGAAGGAAGGTTTATCATCATGTGGCTGATCGGTTTTGGGAGATAAAATCCGACACTTATAAATTATTCAGCCACTTCTCTTTTGCCTAGTTTGGGTTATGTGTGCTGAATTTTCAGGGGTTCTCTTAAATAGACAATTGGAAATATCTTTGTTGCTTTGAAGTGCTTGCTTGAGTTCTTTGAAGAGTGGAAATATCTTCTCTTTTCTTGATCAGACCTTCTCTGTTTCTAATATTATTGAATAGAATTGAATTGGTTGTAGTGATTTAGGAAGTCAGAAGGGAAGGATTCAATTTCAACTTAATAGAAGGTCTGATCAAGGATCAAGAAAAGAGAAAGGGAGGAGGTTAATTAACTAACGGTAAACAATCATTCCCTCTATTGCTTACATGTTTTTTGCATTATAGTGAAATCACTACTAGATATTATATGATTTGAATCATGAAATCAAAAAACGCAATGATTCCTTGATCCTATTAAGCAAGATAAAACTTTGGTCTAATTAAGGGATGGAAATTGCAACTTTCAAGGTGGGAATTCACTAGTAGACAAGTGTCACCCTCGGTATATTACTGAGGCAAGTGATCTTACATTCCTACTTGAGGCCCTCGAAATCCTCTAGTAGGAAAATGACATATAACTATAGTTTCGATTGGTCATGTTCATATAAGTTCCTTCTTTTTGTTCATCTAGAGGTATAAAGTGCGTAATGGTCGTGTTCATATAAGTTCCTTCTTTTTGTTCATCCGGAGGTATAAAGTGCGTAATGTTTAAGAATTTAGTCATGTATTGGACATTCTATATCCTTAGAGCATTATTTTTAATTTAACCATCCAGTGTTAGACAAATCAAACTCGTATTCTATGCTCTTCATTTTCACACGGCAAGGTATTGAACTCTTGTTTGTTGTCTTGGTTTTATATTTCTTCAAAAGCTTATGATTTCTTCAAGAGATAATCGTAATTCTCTTAGTCAATCTGGATTGTGGTTTGCCTAATAGAACAATAAGTGTAAACAAAAGCAAACATGTACGTGCCTATCATTGATTACACTATATGTTTTCTCTAAGAGTTCTTAGAACAATTTGCTACATTCATCTGCATTCAATTTTTTTGTTTTATGTTTAATTAAACACCCCCCCTTGTCCAACACATACAAACATTGCTATCTGACTTTGTACAACCCTATTTTCTTATTCACTAAAGCTTAGAAGCAATTGTTATATGGATTTTATTTGTTTTGAAGGTCTCCCTCTTGAGAGTTAGTGTAAATAATTTTTTTTGTCATTCACTTTATCTTTAGCATTTTAAAGATTTTGTGGGATAAACACTGGTCCCGAAGTATTCGATGAAGATGGTCTAGTACTGTAGTGTGCACTGTTGTGTGGACATGTGGTAGCTGCCAAAACCTTGTTTTGATCTTTTAGTTCCTTAGTTTTCGATTTTCATTTCTTTTACTTTAAACTTTTCAGATCAAGAAACTTTCTAACTAGCAAGAAGACTTCCACCTTGGTTGACAGCGTTCGATCGATCGATGGATAATTACTTAATTTGTTGATGATGGAGTTGATTAGAATGATTTTTAGTTTGGTTGAATGTGCTATCAAATAAATGTATCTTACATTTTTCAATGATATTCGATAATAATTTGCTAATTTTTCTTGTTGAATAAATTAATGTAAGAAATAAGTATTTTCGAATGGTTTGAAAATATATGGGGTTGAAGTTAATGTGGATGTTCTAATTTTATTTTTGAGAATTTTATAGTTGTTTTATTAGTGAAATAAGTTTACATGTTAGGAATTGAATTACAGGTTATTATGCAGTATTTTTAGAAGGAAATATAATATAAAAAATATAATTTTTTTTTAAAAAAAAAAAAGAAAAAATAGATGACGGTTTTAGAAGAACTGTCATAGTGTAAACTATTTGTTGACATATTTTTCTTCCATAAAATGACGATTCCACAATAGTCAATGGGCATTTCTTGACGGCTATGACGTGAAGTGTTAGAAAATATTGTGAATTTCTTGACGGTTCTAACTATATTTTATGACGTTTACATATGAGGTGTCATAATAAAATTTACCTACTATGACGTTTTAAAGACTAATATATGTCATAATGGGAGGAATTTTCAGGACATCTTTCTATGAACCGTCATAACTTTAATGACGGTTTTGGTTGACTTTTTATGACACCCCCAGTAATGACGACTAGTTTTTCAATAAGAAAATGTCATAATATATGTATTTCATGACAGCTAAAAGCTGTCATAAAAAGCCCTTTTTTTTAGTAGTGTTACAACTTTTAGTTAATAGGATTTTAGGTTTTTTAGTTGGTTTAATTAAACTAACGGTAATATAAATAATGTAAATTACTAACTGTGATTTCGATGTAAATAAACAAAGATAGAGAAATAGGGAGAGGGTTAATCATACTCATGCAAGAATCATTTTTTAACAATTTATATTACCACATTACTATAGCTCTAATTCGTCTCGAGTTCATAGAAAAATCTGAGACGACGTCGAGTATTGATCCCTAGCGAAAAGCACACATCTCTGAGTCGCATCGCACTAGCATAAGGAGTTGAACTAATATTTCATCTATGGAATATCATTTCAGCTCCTGGTTTGATTCTACATCAGCTGGACAAATTGGAGAGCTGTCTAACACCAGAGAGTCGCGCACGAGACATTTTGGGTCTCTCGCGAGACTGTTCTGGAGCATCAGCACTCCAAATTTGTACAGTCTCAGTCATTTTAGGACCGGATGTCTAATATACACCTAATTCCTAAGCAGTGATTCTAGAATATTAACAAGTCAATTCGGATTCTCACACGAGCAGCATAACCCTCCCCCTGAGAGAGGGGGGGGGGATTAGCTCATGGTCATTGAAGGAATAATTAAACTTGTTGTATACATTAAATAAGTAAATGCATGACAAGAATTAAACTTGAAAAGAAATGACTTTTATTAAGAAGAAATGACTTACAGTATTTAAGCTGCTGGAATGAAAAGGACGAAATGTAAGTGCTGAAATAAAAACTACAGACGATAATTAACTAGCTAATGTATAGGCTAAAGCATAAAATGTTGAAGGCCGAATAATAAAGACCCCCCTCACATATATATAGGATGGAGACCGTTCACATGAAGACCCATCATTAATAGATTTTGTTTCATTCAATTGTTAAGATCATAACTTTGTATTTATAAAGTTTTGTCTTTTTATGTGTTTGTTTTGTCTTTATCCCCAATTCAATTCAAACATTGAATTGGTACGTGTCTTTCATATTGCGAGGTGGCACAAAATTGTGACCATCACTTGCCACCTGCCTATGCTGACTCGCCATGCCTTTGGGCCCGCAGAGTGGGTCCACTTAGTGTGTCTGGTGGCGGCGCAGATTTTGGCATTTTTACAACTTTTTGTCATTGCGTAGAGTTCGTCTCCCTGGTCGCTCTGGCAGTTCACTAGCCAACATCGGCATCCATATTTATCATATGTGAGCTTCAGAAGTTTGCTGCTTCTTTATATGTGGACCCGTTCTGCACTGGTTTTGTTATTTTGGAAACTTCGCCTCTAGTCAGGCTTTGTTGGGCTTCACTGGGGTTGAGTGAGAAACTTCAAATATTCCAGTATTCCCGTTCTTCGATACATGTTTTATCATTATATTCATGTTAACTACAAAAACCTGCAAAAGTACGAAAATATAATTATTACATGATTATTAAGCACATAATCGACCAAAATGCTATGTCTCTCGGGGTTTAATATTACAGTTTTGGGTGCTTATCACCTTCATTCTGATAAGAAGGCTAATGACCTCCTGGCTGAGACCTCTGAGTTCTATTCCAAGGTGGTGAATGAGGTGAAGAAGTGATTAGCTGAAAATGATATTCATTTTGCTCGGAGAGTACTAGATGTTTCTGAAGATTCCTTTAATGCGGCCAAACGAGTTAAGTTCGAGGAGGCTATTGAGGCTACTTGGTACATTTCTAAGTTGGATGATCAAGGTTGAGTAACCAACCCTTTTGTCTTATTTCCTGATCTGGACACCATATATATCGCTATTCAAACTGAACTTATGCCTGATGCCTCCTCATCTTCTAAAGAAGACACCGATGATGACATGCCTCCAGTTCAACTTCCTTTTCTGCCAGTTCCAGCTTCAGGTGAGTGTTCTGTTCCGCCTTCAACTGTTCCAGCTAATATTGCCCCACAATCTGTTCTTGAGAGTGAGCGAGGATTTCTTGATGATGATGCAACAGTAAATGCTGATAGTGAACCAAAGTTTGATTCTACCCCTGTTCAACATGCTAAGTAAAGACTTAGCTATTCAGTTTATGATTTGAAAAACAATTATTCTTAAACAATTATTTAATGGGTTTGTAATATTGAGCTATACAGCTCACATACAATTTACTTACTGAGCTCTGCAGTTCCTATATTTTATGCATGCATACTATTTACTTGCTGAGCTCTGTAGCTCTTCTAGTTAATGGATACATACAATTTACTTACTGAGCTCTGTAGCTCTTCTTGTTTATGTATACATTATATTTACTTACTGAGCTCTGTAGCTTTTCTAGTTTATATATACATTAGAAGCATTTTATGCTATATGACATCTGTTACTATGCATACTCTCCCTGATGCCCCCAAAGTTCATTTGGAACAACAATAGGTGACCCTAGTAGGCTAAACAGATTAAAATAAGGCGTAACCAGAATCTGATAAGGATATCATGTAAGCCATTCAAGTTAACTGTAAGTAGGAGTTCAATCGCAAGAGAGACATATGTCTTTGCAAAAGTAACTTGGTGCCATGAGCATGACATTGTGTTTAATAACGACAGGTCCTATTTAAAAAATAATTAGGGTATCACCAGAACAGCAGTGGGGGAGTCTTCCTCAGTGCCATCATACCGATATAGTTCCAAGCTAATGATTTGCGTGCTAGGATCTGGATCCAACCCAGATCTTCCCAGCAACCCCTATGTTGATGTTTCAAGAGCTCTAGGAACTGGCATATAGTTCTTGCTCACAGTCAAACTGACATACAGTTTACTGAACAATTAGTGTGGTTTGATTCCCTAAAGGCTTAACCTATCGAGGATAATCGCAATTTGAAAGAACTGGCGTACAATTCCAGCTACATGGAAATGAGAAAGGATCTGGCATACAGTTCAACTTTCCCATACTCAATATCAGTGGTTCTAAAGCAAATTGGCATACAATATTCTTGAGCAGATAGTGAGAAGATAATTCCCTAAAGGCTTAGTCCATTATGGATTATAAATAAAAAACTGATGCAAGGAATAAATTCGATGGCAATGTGGAGAACTTTATTGATGACTTGGATAGGGGTAAACAATGGGTAAGAAAGCATAGATTAACAATTTACTAATAGTATTTGCGAAGGTGCTGTGTGTTCCATGGTTTGAGAAGAACGTCGCCTTCAATAGTGCGTAGATAATAAAAACTAGTTCGACCAACCATGTCGATGATGTATGGTCCTTCCCAGTTGGGCCCAAGCTTGCTGTTGGGCTCTGGGATCTCGCACAAAACCAGATCTCCATATTTGAAAGATCAAATCCAAACTTTTTTGTAATATGATTTCTTTAGAATCTGCTTGTTAACAGCTAAGCGAAGTGCGGCACCTTCTTGCTTTTCCTCTAGGAGATCCATTTCTCTACATAATAACTCCTCATTGTCTAGAGTGTGCACAATGTTTGACTTCTAAGTGGGAGCTACCAGTTCAGGAAATATGACAACTTTAGTTCCGTAGGTCAATGAAAATGGGGACTCACCAGTTGACTGTCTGGGCATAGTTCGGTATGCCCATAGGTCTTTAGGTAGTTCGTAGATCATTAAACCTTTTGTGTCATCCAGTTGACGCTTCATGTTATCCAAGATGACCTTATTAGAAGCTTCAGCCTGGCCATTGCCTTGTGGATACCTAGGAGTTGATAACAGATTTGTAATGTGAAACTCCTCACATAGTTCTGCGACCAATCCTCCAGCGAACTGTTGCCCATTATCTAAGATGATAACTTTGGATATGCCAAACCTACAGACAATGTTGTTCCAAATGAACTTTATGACGTCTTGTTCTCGAATGAAGACAAGGGGAATTGCTTTTATCCACTTGGTGAAGTAACTCATCGCAACTAGTAAGAATCTGACATTGTCAGGAGTAGGTGGTAGAGGTCCTATGATGTCAGTTCCCCACTATGTAAATGGCCATGGGCTGGCTAATGGGTGCAGTTCTATTGCTGGAGTATGGATAAGCGGAGCATATCATTGACACTTTTCACATTTGAGGGTAAAAACCTGTGCATCCTTTTGCATAAAAGGCCAAAAGTACCCTTGCCTTAGGATCTTTAGAGCTAGTGTTCTGGCCCCAGCATGGTTGCCACAAATTCCTTCGTGCAGTTCTCGCATAACCTTTTCAGTGAGGTCTGGGGAGAGACATTTGAGATGAGGTCCCAGGAAGGACTTCTTGTACAGATTGTCCCCAATGAGGGTGAATCTTTGTATCTTTGCAAGCAGACGCCTTGCGACATTCTTATCCTCAGGAAGTCTCTCGTCTTTGAAGTAGGACCTGTATGGATCCATCCAACTTGGAGTGATGGCTGGAATAACACAAACTATGGTAACTGGGTGTACCTGGATGCTGGGTTTCTCCTAGAACTCTATAGGGATGGAACGTGACTTGTTGTTGCCAAACATCGAGGCAACATACGCCAAAGTATCTGTGTTCCGATTTTTAGATTGAGGCAGCTGATAGAACTGAATGTTCTCAAACTTTCCTTGAAAACCCCTCACCAGGTCCAGGTATTTGACCATTCGTTCGTCCCTGGCCTCATACCCTCCATCAACTTGGAACACAACTAGATCGAGGGCCATTGTGAAGCCAGTAAGTGTCACCTTATATTCTGCCTCATTATTAGAGGCGTTCCAACCTAATCAGATGGATTTCTCCCACCGCATATTTTCAGGAGTAACTAACACAGCTCTAACTCCTGCGCCTTTGTCATTTTAAGATCCATCCACAAACAGCCGCCATTCGGAGCTCGACTCCCATAGGTCTGGATGGGTATTTGGAGATTCAGGCAGGATGCCATCATCTGAACTGGGGGTGGTTGAGTCGTACCCAGTGTAGGTCATTGGGAAATCTCCCAAGAATTCTGCTAGTGCCTGACCCTTCTCTGAGATTCTGGGGATGTAAATAATATCATATTCTGACAGTTGCACATACCATTTAGCTAGCCTTCTAGACCTATTCGGTCTCTCTAGAATTGATTGCTATTGGTACTCTCTGATCACTCTAATAGTGTGGAACTGGAAGTACAGTCGTAATTTCTTTGTTGCAAAAACAAGGGCTAAAGTGACTCTTTCGAGTTTAGGGTACCTTGTTTCTGCTGGTAGGAGCATTCGATTCAAGAAATAGATAGGCTTTTCAACCTTCTTTTCATCCACGCGTATCAGTACAAAACTGATACCGTAGTCAGATGAACAGAGACAAAGACCCAGAACTTCTCCCTCAATTGGTTTGGAAAGGATTGGTGGTGCCCCCAGGTATGTTTTGAGTTGATCGAATCCTTTTTGGCATTCTTCTGTCCATTAAAATGAGGTATTCTTTCTCAGTAGCTGAAACAAAGGCTTGCACTTATCGGAACTCTTGGAGATGAACTTGTTCAGAGCTGCTAGCCTACCTGTAACTTTTGAACCTCTTTCATATTTTTTGGTGAAGGCATTTCTATGAGCACCCATATCAAATCTAGGTTTGCCTAGATTCCTCGCTTAGTGACCAGGTACCCTAGAAACTTCCCTGATGAGACAGCGAAAGCACATTTTGTAGGGGTGAGTTTCATGCGATATTGTCGGAGAATTTCAAATGCACGCTTTAAGTAGGAGAGATGATGTCCCCACCTCAAGCTCTTGGTCAAGAGATCGTCTACATATACCTCCACAATGTCACTGATAAGAGCCCAAAATTATAGTTTTAACCCCTTTAACAATATTGTTTTAGACCAATTATGTGATTAATAAGTAAGAGTTAGTACTGTTATCATGCTTTTGTGTATTCCAGGCATTCGAGTCGAATATGTGCAGAAATACGCCCCTTTTGCGAGATAAAGGAGCAAGGGTTGGTTGCTAAGAAGTTTTGTGATTAAAGGCCAAGATTCAAGGAGAAAAAGCCTTTTTAAAGCCCGGTCAAAGCTAAAAAGTCAAAGTCAACGCGGGGAGAAACAGCGCACAAAAGTTAGCAGAACTTCCGAAGGCCGTATCTTTGGACTCAAACCTTGGAATTGGGCCTACCTTAAGTCAAAACGACCGGCTTGGAAAGAGCTTTCCAATTGTCCAAGCCTTGACCCAATCAGAGAAGCATAAGTGGACAAAAAGTCTATGGAAGTAAAATCCAGCTGAAAAGGCCTCTGTGGACTGAAGAAATTGGGTTTTGGGCTCGATTTTCTGGCCCAAAACATGGCTCCTCAGCCCATGCACGAAAAAGTGGATCTGGTATCCTCCATTTGTATAGAGTAGACTTAGCTCTTAAGAAAACCTAGATCGAGATTAGAAAATTAGGTTATACTCCATTAATTAGTTAGAATATCTTGTTTTAGATCTAGTTTTACCTTCAATTAATTAGTATTAGAACAAAGTAGATTATTATTTAGAATCACTATTAGTTTTATAATAAAGTATTAGTTTTCATTTCAATTTAGTTATTGATTAAATTCTTATTTAGTTTTAGTTATTTTAAATTCATAAATTAGGTTGTCTTCATTTTAATTCTTAGACTATTGTTAAAATTAGATTTATAAAGTTTAAATTAGTTATTAAATTATGACATGTTATTATTGTTCTTGTGTTGGGAATGATAGTATAATGATATTAGACTAAAACCTCCATTAGAGGAGGTTAAGGAAGCCATGTGAGGATGATTGCTTGTTAAAATAGTTGTTATTTATAGTAGAAATTTCACACACATTACTCTCACCATTGTTCTTTGTGTTTGATTAGTTGAATTCGTATTTACTCTTCCTAGTTTAAGAGTGGAACAATTATGTACTCTATATATTGCATGAATATATATATGTGTGAGTAGGAAATAAATTTTTGATACCGTAAGAATGAAGTTAGAGAAATCTAGTTCAATTTTTACAGTTATCAAATGGCACCGCTACCATCTTAATCTCGTTCAAGACAAGAATTCAATTGCTTGAATTCAAGGGGCAATCCCCCATTCTCTACCCACCCACCATTTTAATTTTTCATTCTTATTTCTTGAATTTTCGGAACTGTTTACTGTTTTAGGCATAGGGGCTGCGGATTCACAGAGGAAAACACTGCAGTAAAGGTATTTGTAAATTTCAAAAAATTCTGAAAATGTACAGGCGTAATCCTTAAAGTGTTATTGATTTACTGTAATTTTGTCAGATTTTTCCTAATTGTTTACCTTGTGAACAAATACGATCTTTACAGTGCTGTACAGACGAGTAAGGTTACTTAGGCAGTTTCAAAAATTCTAAACATTTTACAGGAGTATCTATCCTAAGTCAGGAGTTTTTAGTAAAACTTTGACGAGTTTTTGACTTGTTTTGACCTCCTAACTAGTGGAGTGTTTCCAGTGTGTTTCTGCTGTTTTGCAAACACTTTATTTCTAGAACAACAGCTGATAAGGAGGGTTTGTAGAACTTTAATTACTCTAAAATTTTTACTAGAATACCCATAATCTGTCAGGAGTCTCTAGTATAATTTTGGCAATTTTTTTCTCTGTTTTGATTGGTTAACCATTCGGTTGTTTGTATTGTATTAGAAAACTGTTTCACAAACTTTGAAGGGCAGTAGAAGGACTTTCATAGCTTTGATTGATCTGAAATTTTACAGGCTACTTGATAGACATCTTAGTAAACTACTATAAAAATTTCAAATTTTTTGGAGCACTACCTATGCCCTAGATAGCCTATTTTCGAGCGCAACCTGTGCCTAAAACACTGGACATCATCCAAGGTTGGTAGCGCAAACCAACCAAGGCAAAGTTCGCCCCCCTTTGCTCAAGCGCTGGAACTTCGAAGTTTGACCTAAAAGCGCCATTGCCCACCCAAGGCTAATTTGCCGTGTTCCTCGAGCTAAAGGTCTCGAGCAAGGTCGGGCGCCCTACCCAAGGCTAAAAGTGAAGCGACCAGCCCTCTTGTGTACCAGCCAAATTTTCACAGGTTAGTTCAAGCCTTCATTTCTTCAAGTTATTCAGTGTTTCTAATATCATACAAACACTGAGATAGGTATACAAGACGCTATTCAAACGCATAGAAAGGAGGCATTCAGGTACTCCTTTCTCCACTCCTCTCCTCTTTTGTCAGAGGAGTTTTAATTCTAGTATAATCAGGCTTGTTTTTCATAGACATAAATAACACACGCCTATCTAGAATTTCACACACTACACCGTCATTAATGGCTAAAGAACAAGAGACTCCTCTCTCTGATTTTTATAAAGCCCTAAACGATGGTTTTAAGTCGTGCATCGTTCTTGCAAACCTAGTGGGGGATTTTCGAATTGCCCCTAATATATTTAACTTGTTACTAGTTTTTCATGGTTTAGACCACGAGAAACCTTACCAATATATGCGTAGGATAGAGCAAGTTCTCACTACATTCCATCATCCTAGTGTAAGTCCGGATCAAGTTAAACTTAGGGTGTTTCCTTTCACCCTAGCCGACAAGGTGGCATCTTGGTTAACTGCCCAAACGCCAAACTCTGTGGACGCATGGGCTTAACTTGTTCAATTGTTCATAGAACGGTTTTACCCACCACTAAAGACAGATGAAATTCTTCACAAGATTCATTTCTTCTGCCAGAATCCTCATGAATCCTTTTCAGAGACCTGGAATCATTTCATTGATCTTCTCATTGAATGCCCACATCATAATCTTATGAAAGACACGCTTGTTTGTGCTTTCTTCAAGGGGATTTCACATCATTATAAGGAGGTTCTAGATATCATGACTGGGGGTAGTTTTCTTAGTAAAGGAGCCTTAGAGGCTTATACATTCTTAGAAGATCAATCTAAGAGGAACAACAATTGAGGAGGTAATGACTCTTCCCGCTCCACTCCTTCTTCTTTTGAGATTAAACTTGATTCCGAGCTTAAAACTCTTATCGATGCCCTCACTAAAAAGGTAGATGCCATCTCTGTTCAACAACAACCCACTCCAGTCATGAACATTAAATCTACTCGTTGTAATGTTTGTTTTAGTCTTGAGCATTCTGACTTCTATTGTCCTCTTGTCTATGCACAACCACCAACACAACCATCAAATTTTAACCAATTAATTCAACATCAAGGACTAGGAAACTTAGGTAATCAGAATAGAGGTTTAGTGCCCATGACCCAGAACTATCAACATCAAGACATGAACGCTCAACAAGCCTTAATTCCAGTTCAACCATCTACAAACGAAATAGTAGTGACCTTGTTAGAGAAACAAAATCAAATTATGCAACAAAACTCCAACTTGATGAAAGATCAGCATGATCAGAACTCTAATGTGATGAAACAAACGATGCAAATGATGCAGTCTTTGTGCCAAAAGGTTATTGACATGTCTCATAACCAAAATAATAACCAAACAGGCGTGTTTCTAGGCCAAGCAGTGTCTAATCCTAAGTCAACAAATATTGCCTTTGAAATAAACAGTATTCACTGTAATGGTAATATAAACCAAGGGGACCTACAGGCAGTCACTACCCTTCGTTTAGGGAAAGTAGTTGATAACAAAGTAACTATGCTTGAAGACCACCCGCAAACAGAAGCTGAAAATGAAACCATACCAAATACTGTAATAGAAATTGAAGACCCTACAACTTTAGAAGTATCAGTTAAACCACAACCAAAAGGGAAAACCTTACAAGACCCAATAATAGAATTTTAGACCCTACACCTATAAAGGTTCCAATATGGACACCTAGATGGAAAATGGCTAAAGATAAAGCAAAGACTAATAATAGTCTAAAAAGAATGAAAATTTTGATGAGATTAGAGAAGTGTTTAAAAATCTGACTATAAACTTACCTTTTCTAGATGATATAAAAAGTCTACGGTTACTACCCAATTGGAGCATTCGAGCCACCAACAATAGAGAGAGCATCCGAGCGAGTAGTCGCTTTAGCAATAGGATAAGCAAAGTAAGAAGCACCGCCTGTAGTGAAGGGTGGAGGCAGAACAAGCATTAGTTTGAGATCGAGATAAATAGCCATCGCCCATTTTGGATTCACTTGATTCATAACCAGTAAATGATCCCACAGAGGCAAAGGAATCAATAGCAGCAATCAGACATTGATTATGATAGATTAACGAAGTAAATGAGTGGTGCTTTTCCGGGCACGTGGTCAATCAAGAATTAAGATAATGACTCTGGCTCTATCTTTGCTTTGTTCTTGTCCTATATGGGTCCCTAGGCCAGGTTAGGTGTTTAGTATCTATCGGTGTGGTGGTCGCGGCGTGATGGGAAAAAGCATAGGTCTGCGCCTCGACCCGGCGGGAGTGCGCCTAGTGTTTGTTGCTCCATATTGTTGGCGTCGGCTATACTCCTACCCGGACCTAGTAAGGTGCTCCGAAGCGCGAGTGGAGTCTCGGCTTGGTCTCTAAGACTAGCTTAGGCCTCGTTAAGGTGGCGTTCTCTCTTCCCCTCGTCGATCATGAATCGGGTCTACCTTAGCCACCTCTACCTGCGGCGGCTGATGGGTATCGAACCGCTTAATCGACAGAATATACAAATATAATGTAAGCGAGATACTTACTGCTCCTATGTATGGATATGGATCTGCGTATGGATCTCGAACACGAAAGGTCTTAATCTGGATCTCTATCTCTAGTTGTAAGGGATGCCGAGGCAAGTCGCAGGTTCTGATGCCGGGTATGGGTATCGATCACGATCTAAAGATGGAACAACTGCTCTAGGTACCCTTGCTTCTACTCCAACGGGATCAATGATTGGACTTGGATCTACTAGTGAAGCTACTCGGTCTTGATCTGAGTCTTCACCTGGAACAACTGGAACTGATACTGGGCATGGAACCCGGTCTTGATCTGGAGATGAAACCAGTGAAGCTGCTAGGGGTGCTACCTTGACCTCTACTCTTAGTGATGGTGGTGGATAAGCAACCGATGAACCCACTTTATCAACATCATTTTTGGAAAAGAAGTAGTACGAAATGAAAACACCAGATTCTCCGAAAACTATACCACATTTAACTTCACGGGATTCTACTAGCTAGAAAGCGGTGAACGGCGGCTAAAAAATCCCCTCTCCCTATATATGGGCCGAAACAGGGGCCTGAACAACCAGAGGCGCTAAGATGACCTGACTACTATGAAGAAAGCAAAGCTCTCTCCGTGTTTACCAGGACCAACTAATCTCATTCTATGTCTCTCTTCCGGTCGGAGGGAAGCACCAATGTCATCCACTCCACCTTCTCTCTCTCCATCTCTTTCCGTTGTGTCCCCTTGCCAGTAGCTAGCCCACCTAAAAGCAATGAAAGCATCTCTCTTTCCATCATTCGAATCCCTGCCATCTGTCCCAACCTGCATATTCAAGTCTTTCCCCGGCTCTTCTCAATCTTTTGATTATGCTCTATTAAGATATAAAGAAGGAATGAACATCCCTAGTCATTGGTACGACTGACAGCCTTAAATCCTTAGTTACGCTCCTAACCCCTAGACTGGGAGGAATGAAGTGGGAACAGAAAGCCTTTCCGGCTTGGTTGCATAAGCCCTCGAGATTTTTGTCTTTCCGGGGAGGATAATAGGACGGACCTAGGATGAGATCACTCGCTTTCTTTGATCGCTACCCATTGGAAGGAGATTGGATAGGTCCATTTACCAATAGATTCATTTCTTGATACCGCCGGTTCAGATCGTCATTAGCTTCCATTTCAAAAAGGCTTCGTAGGTAGTTGAATCCAGCGAGGAAGCAGAGCAAACGAAGTAAGCGGAGCTCACTCTACCTTAAAAAGATTGATGAAGCGGAATTAGAACTAAAATCTCTAAGTCCATCAGTTCCATGTAGTCCCTTTGAGCGGGTGAGGTATACTGGATGCCTCACGATCACCCTTTTCAGATAGGGGGCTCATGAAAGGAATGAACAACTGCAAGAAAGGATTTGTAGTTCGGAGTCAAGGTCTCAAACTGAGCAAAGCGTGCAGGAACTTGATGTTCCCTTATAGGATTTCTCCAAACACTTACCCCCGTTATATGATAGGGGGAGCAGAAGGATCAGCATCCAGAGGAGTAGTACTCGAAGAGTCGGCAGACATTTCTGATATGGCAGAGTATCTTTCCCTCCCTTAATACCCCTGCGGTCGAACCGATCAGATACCGGGTGGCACATCAGATGCAGTCTTTGAAGGTACATTAGGCAAAAAGGAGTCACATCAGTCCGAGTTCCAATTCGAAGCGGTGAGTTTTATCGTGGGGATTTGTTGCAAGCAAGGCCGCATCGGTTCAGTCCCACCTTTGGGTAAACTCCTACTCCTCGCCTCCCCCATACCTCGCCAGCGATGATGATTCAACTATAATTAGCTCGATCTCTGCTGGTGATGCGCCCCTGCATCTCGACCCAGTTTCACTCCTTTCCCTATGGTCAAGTTGTTTCACTCCTTAGCACAAGCGCTAAGTGATAATAATACCTTTCTGAACTTGACGTGAATCTTATGCCAGTCATCAAATTTCCAGATGGTGGTGCCCGAGTGTCAATATTTTGGCTGTCCATAGGGAATGCATTTCGAAAGCATCTTTTCGGTGATAAAGGAGCTAATCTGAGGGGAAACAAGTGAAGAGAGCGGAGCGGGTGAAGAGCACAGCACTTTCTGCACTTTTGAACTTAAAGAAGCCAGCGCTTCTCTTGATTAGTGAAATGATAAGGGCACTAGCACGAGATCACTGAAACCTCGATTTCTACTACGGATATTAATCCTATCCTACCCATCTCATAAGGGCTATGACCAGAATCGAAGTAAGAAAGAGAGGAAGAAATGGATATACGTAGTCTATATCTTCTTTTTCCCTAATCTTATTAGCCCAACAAGGAAAGATATGGCAAAGAACAAGATAACAGTAAAGCCACTTATCTCTTTCATGAGCAAGGGCAGTTGGCGGGGAAGCAAGAAGAAATCCAAGTGGCCAGCTGAAGTGGAATTGGATTATTAGATCCGGCTTACTGTTATTTCGAGCAAAGTCTAAGGCAACTCTCCAATCGTGGGAAGACGCTGCAGTTCACCGAGAATGATGAGAGACCTACTCTCTCCCATCCCAGGAATAATTCAATAGAGAGAAGAAGGAGAACTGAAGATATCAAGCTTGGCTGCACTGCCCATCGCATCAGACTCCCAACGGCTAAGAGCGGGAACAATGATTAGCTTAATGCCTTCCGGCTGTAGTACATTAGACTTCTACCGGCTACTGGGAAAAAGATTAGACTAGCTCAAAGGACTAGATCGATCAGCAGCCGTAGCTGCAGTAGAAAAAGCAGTAGTTAGAGTTGGTACTTCAGCCGGTTCTTTTACAGTCCCACCTTCATAAGGAAGAACTGCCCTGAAGGGTAAAGGCAGGTCAAAAGAGTGGGCATCTTTCCTACTTATGGCTAACTCAAAAAATCTTAGAGGGGAGGTTGCTCTGCTCTGGATGCACTTGTAGGTTTGCACCTAATGTCTAAAGCAGAAAGGGCAAGATTCCTGCTTCTGCTCGGCGAATTCTACTCGGCGAAGCATAATTATATGCCTCTCTCACCGGCCCAGCTTCCCTAACAACTCCTTCTATCCCAGGTGGCCCATCCTAACATTCAAATAACCAATGAGGGGAACACTCCACGAATGAAGAGGATAATCTCCTATCCTTTTTTTTTCGAGAACTGCTTCTTCTTTAATTTGTCTTGAAATACGATAAAGCAAATGAAACTTACTTCCTGTCCTTTCTCTTTTTCTTTCTGTGCGTGGGTTTCTTACCTATACATTTGTCCTGAAAACAGTTCCTTCTGGGCATATTAAGATTTAATTGCAAACATAGGACCGGATGAAATAGCATCTGTACGAGTAGCAGCCCCTTCTTTTCTTGCAAACATAAAGAAGCACCGGATAGGGATTTAACCACAGCGTTATTGAAAAAAGCTGGAAGCATCAATCTTCATTTTCCTCATTCATTCCTATCCTACGAGCAGAGAAAAAACTGGGGATGGAATAGGTTACTTTTTCTCTTTCGAAAGAGGCACTGGTTGTTAAATCAAAAAATAGATTCTACCGTATCGGCCGATTGCTCTTATTCTTCCTTTGCTGCAGATGGCAGATCTACTGCACAACGTTCCCTTGATTGCTGGGAGTATTGAACAACGAGCAAAAGAGACAATAAAGAAGCTCAACTGAGAGTGGATCCTATCCCATGTTTACCATCGGGAGAGTCATCCGTCTAACAAGAAAACGAACGGAGGCGTCGAGATATTATATGACCTTTGGCCCTGTCTTGTCATGAGACGGATTCGAACAGAAACCTCTGGAAAAAATCCAACGAACTTGCCTTAGAGATATTCTATCGTGACTTTGGTTACCCGGTTCAGCTATGGCAACCCGCCTTCTTTACTTAGCTTACATCCGGGGTTGGAAGACCATATCTTTAAGCAACAGACAGCCGAGACCATGAACCGTCGTTCGACTCTTCCCACAACACTCACGCTAAGGTTCCCGCTCAAACTGGGATTTGAAACCACGCGCTCTCTCTCCTAAGGATAGAGTCGAGCTTCGCCGGGAGTAAGTCCGCAGGAGTTTGGTTCAACTCCGCCTGCAAAACTTGAGTATAGTGCGGCTGCATGACCCCCCCGAATTTCTTATCTGTCAAAAATAGAAGTAAGCCATTCAATTTGGACAACTTTGATAGGGTCAGTGGGTCTTGAATTTCAATTTCTCCAGGGATGTGAATCACCCCGGCTAAGTAGAAGGGGGAGTCCACGACTTCCCACGTATGTTCCTCTGGAACAGGGATCCCCGGCAGAACAGGGTTACCTTGTGAAAGGTCACCTGAAGACACAGGCGCAGAGCTCGATGGAGCCATATACGCGGCATCGGCAGCATTGACTGGCTTCGCAAGATCCGATATGCTTAGTGGGGCTTCGGTGACTCCCCCCGCCGAGCTAGAAGCTCCCACATCTGCCCCATTCGGTAACATCAAATCTCCCAGATAGGGAGTTAGGAGGGCCCTCAAAGGAAGCACAATCCACAAGGTCATACCCCCGTCACAGCCCATCTTTTGAAAAGAGAAAGAAATAATGTGCACCACAATAAGGGGTATGACTTTGGAAAGCACGTATAGAAACCAACGAATGAGAGCCATATTAGGACAGATAAGATACATGAACAAAATAAAAGAACTCAAAAATATGTATGGGAGGAAGATGCAGAGATGAGGAGATAACGGTCGAAAGAGATTCATTATATTAGGATTTCTCTTAATTAGCTCTGCTCGCGGAGCGACATACCGGAAAAAAAAGTGCTTGAATAAAGAACCCTACCCTTTCTCCTTGTTCAAAGCTAATCACCTGGACTGTGCTTAGTGCCCATATCCTCGGCTCTGAGATACCCTGGGGCGGTGGGCCTGCCACCGGTGTCCCTCATTTCATTTCATTTGAGGCGCGTCTCCGGTTCGGCTTGACGGTTATCCTCCCAGGTCCCGTTTTGTAACACAAGGCTTTAGATTCTTGCAAGGAAAGAGCACCCTCCGAAGAGTTTAAGACAGAGATAGAACCTCCTACCAACTTAAAACTTCAATCCGACTGGCACTTATAGTTCAGTAAGCACCCCGGAGAAGCTTTTTTTTCATGACTCTCTCCTCGAGGTACGGTTTGAGTCCTGGTGCGCGGAACTCAAAAAGAGAAATTCCTCTTTCTTTTCGATATAGTACGGTACACTGAACACCAACCCAATCTCGATGAACCACAGAAAACTATAAGCAACTACGAAAACTACAACACCCTCCGTGAACAGACGCTTTCTTGGAACTCATTCATGGGGGGTTCAACAACTACATCCTTGGATCATCAACAAAAACTACACCCCAACCGCTTCCAGTATGGTTCTATAACTAGATTCTATAAAATGAAATATAACCAGCGTGCGATACGCAGCATCAACCAACGAAAAATGCAGTCACGGCTTGTCCTAGAATGCACCCCCTACTCCCATAACTCGTTCAGGTGATCTAAGCAACTGGGCTTCGTGTGCTCTTCCTGGATTCAAAGCTGAGGATAAGTTACATGGCAAATGTTTGACGCCTACGGTTAGTGCTTTCCATTTGAAAACAGGTTGAAGTCGTATTTCAATTCTTTCCCTCAAGTGTTGCTCCTTTATGAAGGGATTTTGAAGCAGTTCTTCTAGTGTCGAGATTGGGCTTATCCAATGGCATCTGTAGTGTTGACCTAGTTCTTTCAAGCCATGGATGCCTATTCGAATTGACTTTGGAAACCTTCTCTTTACATTCGGATGTAATGGAAGTTGCCGAGACATTAAGTCAGAAGTCTTTTTAGTAGCAGGTGTCCGCTCCATATAGTATTTTGGATGAAAAAGGAGGTCTTTTTTTGCGGAAATTGAATTCCAAGCGGATATCATGGGCCACACTTCAGTCTTCAATCTCCCCCTTATTGGGGCTTTTTAATGTAGGCGGGGCTGATGTGATCTCGGCGGTTACCGAGCAAATAGCGGGAAAATGGAGAACTGCACCGGTAGTGGAACTTGCACCTCCTCTTAGATAAGAGGGTGGACAACCTTTTTTCTAACTTGATTAGAGTGGTACCCACGGTGCTGAGTTCAACTTTAGCTTAGCTTCTGACTCCAATCGGACATCTTGCCTTACTCCATTTTTAATAAATGGAATGGATGCTAACTACTTATAAAAACTTTACCGTTGCTTTCTCTCTCTAGTAATGAAATGAAATTCCTTTTCTTCTTACTTAAGAGGGCGTAAAAGCAAGTAAGAAAAAAGAAGGTGGTGCGCGTGGAAGAATGGACAAGTGGGAATCGAACCCCCCAGGGCAAGCAAGCCCTTCTACCCCCCCATTCGATTATCTTCCGACAACCATTCACTCTGTCTATCACCAATCAACGTATTCGTATGCAAGATCAGCCTCCTCTCCATATACGTATTAACAAACAGGCGGCGGATGGTGATACAAATCTGCCGCTGTGCAAGAGCTGGAAACAGAGAATCCCGTGATAGGCAGGGGCGCGGGATCCACCCAACGGGAAATAACGCTTCTGTTATGGCAATGGGTGCAGTGTGACACATGGAAGAAATCGCGCTTGGGAGGGCAAAAGTGATGGATTTATGATTCTTTGAATTGTTCTAGGATTTAGAAGACTGGGAGGAGGACTGGTGGACCCTTATGATATTTCTCAATAGCAATGGCCAGCTGTATAGCACGCTGAAGTCAAGAGTAATCAACAAGCTCCATCTTCTGTTGGATAGCATGGAAGGAAAAACCAACGTACTTACTTCACCAAGTAAGAAACTCGCCTTGTCTTGAATCCTCAATTTTACTTTAGGTCTCATGAACTCATCCTTATATTGCTGAACGGACTGTAGATATTGTTGCCTAAAAAACACCCATTGCTTAAGCAAGGCCCCCCGAATCCACGGACGGTTAGCACATCTAAATAGCTGCTTTTAAATCCAGTCCCCAAGGTTGTTGGCTCCGCCTCCCTATTGAATACCGTTCGACTCCTTCTTTCTATCAAGTTCAGCACCGAGCCTCCGCTCAATGGAAAGCACCTTTATTTTGCCTTACGCCCTTCTACGAGCTTTACTAAGGATCAACGTTATACCTTTCAAACGCCGATGAAGCAGGAGCGCATGCGATAGCCGACCTTGAACCAGCTCACACGATTAAGCCCGGCCATCCCACCGATCGCAACATTGAAAGCCGTTCGAAGTCGTTATTCTTTCGGTCGTAACTAAAAGCTTTCGGCGAGTGCAGGATGGTGGGCGGTGGGTGGGGAAGAAAAAGGTTAGATAACGAGCAGGGATCACGGATCACACCCGGCTATCTTTCGGTGAAGGACTAACCACGGGTCCACTACCGAAGTGGTTGATGATCCTTCTCGATCGGTTCGTTCAGAGAGCGATCAAATGAGGGCTAAGTAAGCGCCTTCCTCAAAATCAGACTTGCTCTTGACCAGGTATTCTAGGAATGCATAAAGTAAGGTCTAACTAATATAGTAAGAGGGGCTTAAAATTTGCTTGTGGCATTCGGTTTGTGAAAGTAGGTGTACATCCGCTTAGCCTCGGTTATTAGACATCCACTTTTATTAGTGCTTCCCTTTCGACGCCTTAGCGATCGTGGTTCGCCTTTGATACCGACTCATTGTCCCAAGGGTTGACCATCGAGACTTTAATCTAATGCCATCGCCGAGAGATACCATATACAAAGCGGATCTTGCTTCCAAAGATGAAATTGTTGGAAGTCGTTGCATTGTCATTCATCAAATATGGGGAGCCCATACGATCGTTCCTATACTTGTTCCAGTAAATCCCACTCTAGAAATTGTGATGTAGTCTCAATTGTCGAGTTGAGTGTCTAGTCGATAAAACTAGTCTTATGGTTCCCATCCATGAACCAATCAAAGTAGCTCTCCTTCCGGATCCCCGATTCTAAGAGGGCCTCAACTCAGTATAGATCTCGATCCTAGAATCCTATAGCTTCCTACCCTCACATCCATAGGGCTAATGAACCAATTGCAGAACCACAATCTCTATCTCGGGGTTAGTATAACCACCTATCTTTAAACGGTTCGTCGACCTTTGCTTACTTATAAAGGGTAAGCGGCAAGCCCGATGTACAACCGATACCAACGCTTCTTAGGCGCAGCTCTCCATTGGTTTTAGTCCTTAAGACCTTAGTCACGATCTATCTCTATTCTACGATTATAGATAAGAGAAAACCACACCGATAATAGAATCCAGTTCGAGTAGTGGTAGTTCTAGCTCCAGTAGTGGTAGTCGAGTACAAGTGTAGGAACAACAGAGACAGAAGCCATTTTCAGAAATAGATATCCAAGCGGATTGGCTGTTTCTTACTTCCTTCCCTCCGGTCAACCTTTACCTTCCTATCTATTCCAGGACTTCCCATGAATGAGAGAACATACACTCGTATCGTAAAGCTAAGTCAGTGAGGGAGGAGAGGGCTCTCTTCATTCACAACTTGAGGAAATGTTTTCTCATTAGCTGGACCGGAAGAGCATGGAAGAGCGGTCTAATCTTGCTCTTAACTCGAGTCAAGGGGGGAAAGACATGGAGAGCGCTTGATTCTCTCATAACTCCATGAATGGGTTCCCTTTAGTTCGACCGTAGAAGCAGGTCAATAACCTAACATCTTGTCTTAACTCGTGGATTGTGTCTAGGCCTGGCATGTCCAAAGCGTGAGGTCAAAGGTAGGCAAAGAAGACTGAGCAAGATCCGTCCCCAAGAGAAAGGTTTGGAGGGAAGAGCCATCATCTCCGGACAAGGTTGGCAACCGTTGTGTCGATGCTCTTCCTATTCCCTCAGGCTAGTGGGAGGAGATTAGGTTGCAGTTAGTTCTACTTCTTATAGGTGGGATAGGGCGCAATGGGAGGTTCGGTCATCAAATACCTGAGGCAAAACGCATATGGATGCTATCGAATAGGATAGGAGAGAGTTTTGGTAAGGACTGAAGAGGCAATGGCTTTTGCAATTCCGTCTTTATTTGTCTTCTCTGGGTAAGCTGTCGTGCTCGTGTCGCCAGCCGCTATAAAGGATCTCTTTTCCGTCTGTGATTGGTCCCTTAGTTGATGTTGGTATAATAGACCCTACGGGAGTCCCTAAAGGCTAATTTATCTTTCCAGCTATCCCCTCCATAATAGCGAGGGCTTGAGGTCTAGCCCCATTCATTCCCCTAGCTCTGTCGGTCTGGCTATCCCCTTTGTCAAAGTCGAGTATTTGATTCCCTGACACCCCTATGTTTAGTATTCCAAGGCCTAATCTTTTTGCCTGCCCCATTGGTAGGGTCATCCTTTTACTAAGTCCCCCCTATACTTTATGGTGTGAATTCGACGTATCTCAAATCATGCTTTTCAATCAAAGTGAGAAAGGAAAGAAGTGGTCTTGCGAGTGGTCCATGTAGTACTCTTGTCGGTCAATTCTATGCGACGGTAGGTACGTCGGCAGCTTGGGCTGCTACCCCGGTGCAGTTTTCCCTAAAGAGTTGTGCACCAAGAAGAGGAAAACCAACATACCCAATGAAGCCTTCTTAACTGAATGATATCCCTCTTTAACTGAACATAACGTAAGTACAAGAACTCTGGTCGTTCTACTGTACAATACACCTTAGGTGATACCTTCATAACAACTATTTTATTAGACCTGGGAGCGAGTGTTAACTTACTCCCTTTCATTTATATAAACAACTAGGTCTAACAAAACTTCAACCAACCAAAATAACTTTGCAGTTAGCCGATCGTTTTATTAAGTATCCCAAAGGCGTAGTTGAAAACATTCTCGTTAAAGTTCAAGATTTTTACTATCCAGCCGACTTTGTTATTCTCGACACAGAAGTTGCTCATGATTCCATTCCCATTATTTTAGGGCGTCCTTTCTTGGCAACCGCCAATGCCCAAATCAATTGTCGGGATAGCTCAATGACTTTTTCTTTTAGAAATCTTTCTGTGGAAGTTAACATGTTTAGACAAAAGCAGAGACAACTAGGTTTTCCTGTAGAAGGTGAAGTTAAGTCTATTGAAAGTTTTTTATATCACATTAGTGCTTCTGACAATCTCGTCCCCACACTAATAGATACCCCTCTTATGGAAGAAGACAAAGATCATAATTTTGACTCCTTGAACATAACTGAACAAGCGAAAGAATTTTCCACCCTACCTTCCGACCCTATAAGAGATGGAGTCAATCTCACAATAGATGAGATAGATGAATTCCTCAAAGATGGAGATAAATACCATATTTATGTGGATGCGAACAACCTAGATGAGGACTTCAACGAATGTCTAAGAGCTTGTGATGATCCACCCTCTCAAGCACTACCTAGAGCACCACCCTACCACCATCCACCTGAGCTAATCCCTCACAGAATCCAATCATTCTTCCCACCCTTTTCTTCTAACACTTATCCACATTTCAAGTATCTTCCACAACCATCCATTTTCTCACGATCATTCACTTGGACACCTTTTCGTTCAAAGAAAAAGAAGAAACTTTATGCTCAATTAGGTTCTAGATCCATCATAATTCACTCCCATTCTACTAAGTCATACCATAGTAAATCTTGGTGCTTAATTATGTTTGGTGGTACATTCCATGTTAATTAGTTATGGAAAGATCCACAATTATTTAGATTATTGATATATGGGAAACTGCATGTTAATACATATATATCACATTAAGTCTAGGGAATCTGACGTTAAAAGACCCAAGTTTTTATACAATACCAACTTTCTAGAGTATAGGCCAAACAAAAAATTTCAAACTTAAAAAAAGTTTTCCAATTTTGTTTGGGGGTGGCGTATTTTGGTATTTTATTTCAAAACGTTTTGCCACCCTTTGTCTGTCATATTTACTACAATTTTGTTAGTACGTAACAGTTTAATTGTGCTTCATGTTATCATATCATTTTTACAATATTTCTGTTACAGGTACTGCCAATTTTTGCCACGTTTCTATGGTAAATTCTTTTCTTATCTCTTTATACTTTGAGGATAAAGCATTCTGTTGTTTGGGGGTGGGATAGAAATATTTGCAAAAATTAGACACTTTTAGGATGTAAATTACTCACTTTTCTTTATATATAAAAAAAAAATTAAAAATCATAAATATTGTTTATACTAGGCACATAGTGATAATTGTATTGTTCCCTTCTCCATGATGATATAAGTCTAGAAATCTCATGTAGTACTTGAATTAGGATTTAATTTTTGAAACATAGTTTAATACGTAGGTAATAGTCATTGCATCTTTTCACGAACATCTTGCATGAGCATCTTTGATTGTACTTGACAGTATTTTTCTGAGACCTAAGTTAGAGTACTTAATACATATCCTATGAGCATCTAGCCTAAAAGCCTCATAAGAGTGAAATATCTAAGTGATGACACAAGGGAGAAGTAAATTTCGAGTAGAGAAATCACACATCCACTTACTTGATCACCACACCATATCCTAAGCGAGAATTTAGGCCCTCTTTGGATTGATATAGCCAGAAATTCACACCTATATGAAATTTATTATCCGCTAGTTAAGCCTTAATCGAGCTTTTTATTAGCCTTTTCACAAACCACAAATCCTTTACCCAATAAAACAAAAGAAAAAATAAAATCAGCCTACCTATCTGGATAAGTCTGAGAAATGAGATGAGTGAAGAAAAGAGAAGAGAAATGTAAACAAAAATTAGTTAGTTGCTTCAGAAAAGAAAAAGAAAAGAAAAGAAGTTTCCATCCAAAGAAAAGAAAAATAAAATAAAATAAAATGAGTCAAAAAGCCAAAATAAAAAGGCTAAGGATGAAAACAAAGTGTAGAAGCAAAAGAACAAGGTTTTCTCTAGTTACATAATATGAAGACCCTACTTTCTCAGACTTATCTTTTTGAATATCCATTTCCTTCCTTCTTTAACCAACACCTACGCCCCATATCACCTAATAAAGACCTCTAACTTAATTAGGAATAGGTTGGTGTGATAGTAAGTGGTAGATGTGTTTGATCGACCTCGACTTCCTAGGATTGTCATTGAGATTGTGAGGAAACGTGTGCCTACTGCACACTGGAGTTAGCAAACGTGAGTGGAAAAATTAGAGTGTTATGTGTTTTGACACATTCCTTGTGAGAACCTACTTAGGTACGCTACCCAAAAGTTTTAAAAACGGACGTGCCATTGAATTTCATATCATAGTTTATTGTATAGTTGTTTATCTTAAGATGATTTGATTATTATGCATGTATTAGTTTAAGTTTTAGAATGATCACTCTTGTTTAAATAATAGTGAGATGTATAGATCATTGAGACATAAATAAGGAAACAATAGTTTTATTTCTTAGTCGTTGTAGTATAGATGAAGTTTGTGAGTACCTTCACTGGAAAACTGTAACGCCCGTATTTAAAATACATATTTATTAATTATTTATTTATTTATTTAAAAATCGGTTGGATTGGATTTGGATACGTGGCCCGATTTTTGGGCCGGTCACATTTTGGGCTTGGGTTTGGACCCAAGTATATAAACACATTTTTCTAGAGAATAGGGTTTTAAAAATAATAAAAATAATGAAAATGGAGGCAGAGAGAGAAGCTGGTTTGCTGGAGCGTTGGAGCGCGACGACTCGGACTCGGAGAAATTCGTGGAGCTTGGGATTAAGGTGAGTAGCTATTTTGTTATATCACCAGATTTATAGTTTTCGAATATCGGTATAAACTGTCTTATGTTTCTTTTTTTATACTGCTCATTATATATTGTTTTTATTCGGCGTCCTAGTGTCGTTGTTAAAACTGAACTCGAAAAGATTAGATATTGAACTGTCAGAACTGTTGGGACTCGAAAGTCGTCAATGGCGGCGTCGCGAGTCCAACAGCAAGGAATCGTCCAGTTTTTCCATTTGAACCTTTATGTTTATGTTTACTGTGATACTGTGGGGGCAGTGAAGCTCGGAGAAGAAGCGTTAATGGCGGCGAGCCAAAACAAATAGTTGCCCTGTATACGATTTGGACGGTTTGTATACGTTTGTAAACTGTTAGATATTAAATCTTTTGGTTGATTAAGGGTTGGACGTCGGGATGGATAATTGGGAACTGTTGGAGCTTTGTAGAGAAGTTAATGGCGTCGATAGTAAATCGCCCACTTGTATCCAAACTTTGTTGTTGGGTTTGGCTGTGTGTTTGAATGGAGTGTGGGTTGATGGTGTACGTGTGAAGGGTGTTAAAGTTTGGCTGGGTGCTGTCGAAGCGTCGACCAGCGTTAATGGCAACGCAACCCCAGTTTTTTTTTTTTTTATTTCGTTGATTGTTTTGTTGATTTGTTTTGTTGAAGTGTGGTTGGATGTTGGGTGACTAATGTAGTGTGTAAGGGATGCAAATGGGGGTGTTGGAAGCTTGAACCAGCCATTAATGGCGGCATGAATTTTGAGATCTAGATTGGATGAAGGGTTTGGATTCAAGAATTTGAGGGTTTCGATTTTGTTAATGTTGTGGGGTTTTTCTTTAGGAGTCCAACCGCTTGGTTGGAATGGGTAGGCGATTGGAACTTGTGGTGGCCGGATTTTGGTGCTGGTGGTGGCAGAGAACTGATGAGGAAGATGGCTATTTTGGGCTTGGGCCTGGTCATGGGCCGTAGCTAAGTTTAAATGTTTATTTGGGCCGATTTTGTTTGGGCCAGTTCTATTATTTCATTTTGGGGCCGAAATCTAATTTAAGTGGTTGGGCCTTAGCTAGTTTAGAGTGTTTTGTTTGGGCCCTTTTCTATTTGTTTTGTATTTTGGACCAGTTTAATTAAGTTTTGTTTGGGCCGGTTCTAGATTAAGTTCTATGGGCCAGTTTCATTTGTTTTGTTTGGGCTTTTTTTTCAATTAGTTTTCTTTGGGCCGGTTTCTAATTTATGTAGGCTGGTCCTTATGTCCCCAATTGGGTCAGGTAGAATAAATGAGTTGGTTTGAGACTTTTGGGTTCTAAGGTTTGGGCTCGGCCAGTTGGGTCTGAACCATTACCTTAGTCATGAGCCCATAAGCCATGCACATTGACTTTAGCCATGAATCATGGCTATGACTCTAAACTTGTCGAACATGGAAATGCCAGGTTGACTTTGACTGTTGACCTTTGACTTTGGAATGTTGACTTTTTCCCGTTTTTCACATATTTAAGAATATGGACAAATATAATAATAAAATATTGTCGAACATCATATAACGTTGTTTGTCATTACCGAATTAAGATTTGACGTGAGTAGTGTGTAAAACTTATATATATTGGGCTTTGACTGTGGACTGTGGACTGTGGACTGTTTAATTGTGCTGCATTATATGTTGTAAATTGTATGGACAAATCAAATGCTAAAATGCTATGGAAGCTTGTATAAATTTGGTGGTCATTATCTAATTAAGATTTGACGTTGATATTGTGACATTATATAATATGTTGGGATATATATATATATATATATATATATATATATATATATATATATATATATATATATATATATATATATAATGCAATATGTTTGGGAGAAATAAATGTATAAACACTCCATTATTATATATGTGAGATGCTACTATGAGGTAGTATATGATTGGTGAATATTTGCCTCACGGGATTGTGGCTTAGTGCAATAAGATATTGGCACGTGAAAGAATGAAAATGGTTATGAGATATATTCGGAGACATTTCTAAATATTGTGGCTTAGTGCAATAATGTATTTGACATGCATTGATATAGTGAACGTTTATGAGTCATAAATGTATGACACCTGAATAAATTATGTAACGAAAATCCTAGAAACGACTACCACAACTCATGTGATCCGCCTCGTGTGGGCTTATTTGATATATAAGATGTTGTATATATATGAGATGTTGATTGACCCATGTGTTGGGCAATCGTGAGCGAATAGTGGCTTGATATATAAGATGTTGATATATAAGATGTTGTATATATATGAGATGTTGATTGACCCATGTGTTGGGCAATCGTAGCCGAATAGTGGCTTGATATATAAGATGTTGTATATATATGAGATGTTGATTGACCCATGTGTTGGGCAATCGTAGCCGAATAGTGGCTTGATTATTCCGTTCGCAAAATAGAACGAGATGCGCAATATTTTATGCCGAATAGTGGCATTACTTACATAATTGCTTCCGTGTGAGGATTTACCTGGTGTGCGGCATCCCGCTCAGGGTGGTTATGCACGGAGTGGTTCATTATGTAAGGGGAGGCATGTGGATGTACATGTTCGGCGTTGGGTAGCGATTGTGGTAGCCAGGGAAACTAGGTAAGACATAGATACGACGTGATTTTAGGGACACACAAAGAAAGTCTAAACTAATATAATTATGGTAATATGTTGGTAAATGATATATCTATAGATAGATGATTGTATATGTTTGGCTGGTTAGTAGTTTAGTTAGAACCTAAGGCGCCTCGTGGAGGAACTAAATGCCTTTTTATTATGCGTATGGTATGTTGTATTAGTTGTTGGAAGTTAAGGCGCCTCAGTGGAGGAACTACCTGCCTAGATTATTGTACTTAAGGATGTTGTATTAGTTGTTGAAAGTTACGGCGCCTCGGTGGAGGAACTAACTGCCGTATGGTTTGTGTATATATTTGTATAAGAATATGTTGTATTTTAGAGCTACTCACACCAGCATTTTTATAATGCTGACCCGATTTGCATGTTTGCTTATCGGGTGTGTTCATTAAATGAACACAGTTGATAAGTCTTGACAGGTTTAGTGTTGAAGAAGATTGGTTGCTGCTTGTGGTTTGCGTTAGCGTTGCATTTCAAGATAGGTTTTGTTTTCCCTTAAGGTGATATAGAATTTCAATTGAGGAAATATTATTTGTATTTTCATTTGTAATTTTAATTAAAGAGTTATTGAAAAGAGATTTGTAACCTAATCTTATTTGATGAATTTTTGTAATGAAGATGACATTTGTTTAATTGAAATTTTTATTGGTTTTTAATTATCCGCATATTTAAACTGTTTATGGGTTTTTGGGAGTTGAGAGTGCGTCACACCTCGGAGATCGAAGAGTCGGGAACAAATAATGTTTTTCCGAATTCTGTCGAAATTTGGGGTGTGACAAAAACTCTCACAAGGTTATAACTCGTCCACTAGGAAATTCCTAGTAGTTTAAGGCCTTGTTATATATGGTCAATGCAATCACACTCAGCGAAACGAGATTAGTTAGAACTCTATTTTTGGTCATTTATTCTAATTTCTCATATTTGCTTGAGGACAAGCAAAATGCTGTTTGGGGGTGGTTTGATAAGAGCCCAAAACTGTAGTTTTAACCCCTTTAACAATATTGCTTTAGACCAATTATGTGATTAATAAGTAAGAGTTAGTGCTGTTATCGTGCTTTTGTGTATTTCAGGCATTGGAGTCGAATATGTGCAGAAATGCGCCCCTTTTGCGAGATAAAGGAGCAAGGGTTGGTTGCTAAAAATTTCTGTGATTAAAGGCCAAGATTCAAGGAGAAAAAATATTTTTAAAGCCTGATCAAAGCTGAAAAGTCAAAGTTAATGCGGGCAGAAACAACGCACAAAAGTTAGTAGAACTTCCGAAGGCCGTATCTTTGGACTCAGACCTCGGAATTGGGTCTACCTTATGTCAAAACGACCGGCTCAAAAAGAGCTTTCTTGTGGTCCAAGACTTGACCCAATCAGAGGAGCAGAATTGGGTAAAAAGTCCATGGAATTCAAATCCTACTGAAAAGGCCTTTGTGGACTGAAGAAATTGGGTTTTGGGCTCGATTTTCTGGCCCAAAACATGGCTCCTCAGCCCATGCACGAAAAAGTGGATCTGGTCTCCTCCATTTGTATGGAGAAGACTTAGCTCTTAAGAAAACCTAGATCGAGATTAGAAAATTAGGTTAGACTCCATTAATTAGTTAGAATAGCTTGTTTTAGATCTAGTTTTTACCTTTAATTAATTAGTGTTAGAACAAAGTAGATTATTATTTAAAATCACTATTAGTTTTATAATAAAGTATTAGTTTTCATTTCAATTTAGTTAAAATTATTATTCAGTTTTAGTTGTTTTAAATTCATAAATTGGGTTGTCTTCATTTTGATTCTTAGACTATTGTTAAAATTAGATTTATTAAGTTTAAATTAGTTATTAAATTATGACATGTTATTATTGTTCTTGTGTTGGGAATGATAGTATAATGATATTAGACTAAAACCTCCATTAAAGGAGGTTAAGGAAGCCATGTGAGGATGATTGCTTGTTAGAATAGTTGTTATTTAGAATAGAAATTTCACACACATTACTCTTACCATTGTTCTTTGTGTTTGATTAGTTGAATTCGTATTTACTCTTGCTAGTTTAAGAGTGGAACAATTCCGTACTCTATATATTGCATGAATATATATGTGTGAGTAGAAAATAAATGTTTGATACCGTAAAAATGAAGTTAGAGAAATCTAGTTCAATTTTTATAGTTATCAGTCGCCAATTAATACTTCGAACATTTTGTTTACCAATCGCTGGTATGTGGCTCCTGCATTTTTCAGTCTGAATGGCATGAATTGATAGTAGTACAGGCCGTCCTCGGTTGTGAAACTAGCATGCTTGTGGTCTTCCTCATGCAATTTGATCTGGTTGTAGCCAGACGACCCATCTGTGAAAGATAACAATTCATGTCCGGCTGTTGCATCCACCAATTAATCAATTCGAGGCAGAGGGTAACTGTCTTTTGGACATGCACGGTTTTGATCCGTGAAGTCGATACAAATTTTCCATGACCCATTCTTCTTTCTTACTGGGACGATATTAGAGATCCAGGTGGGGAAATTGATTTCTCTAACAAATTTAGCTGCCTTTAGCTTTTCAACTTCGTCTTTTACTGCTTTAGATCTGTCCGCACCTATTTTTCTTAGTTTCTGCTTGACTACTACTGCATCACTGTGGACATTCAGTCGGTGCCATACCACATGGGGATCAATTCCTGGCATTTCTTCGAATAACCAAGCAAACACGTCTTTGTGCTCTAGGAGGAACTGTATCAAAGCCATACGCTTTTCTGAACTCAGTAAGGTGCCGATGAAAGTTGTTTTCGGTGAGATGCCTCCCCCAATATCCACTTCCTCTAAAGGCTCCAGTGAGGGGGGATCCTCCCTCTCTCTTGGGACCAGGTCTGGGGGAGGTGGATCCAACTGTAATTACTATTTGGCGGGTTGCCCCACCTCCATCGGTTCAAAAGGGAGTGGGGACTGCTTCGTCGCCAGAGTGTAGCATGCTTTGGAAGCCACCTGATTCCCTCTAATTGTCTCAATTGTCCCGTTATGAGAGAACTTCAAACATTGGTGATAGGTGCTAGGAATAGCTCAGAGTCTGTGCAGCCAGGTCTTGCCCAAGATAATATGATACGGTGTGTTAGCTTTTACCACAACAAAGTTTATAATGAGAGTTACTGACCCAATAGCTACGGGTAGTTGGATCTCCCCAACTGTCAGGGCTTTGTCCCCACTGAATCCATATAGGTTGAAGCTGGTTGTGACCATCTCAGAATTAGGAATCTGCACCTTCTTGAATGCGTCGTAGTATAGCACATCTATTGAGCTGCCTGGATCAACCAATATGCGATGCAAATCATAATCTTCAAAAGGTAGTGTCAAAACAAGTGCATCCTCATACGGACTCTGGATGCTACAACAGTCAGCCTCAGTGAAGAGGATGAACGGATCTTTGTGGGCTACCGCATTGACCAGTGCAGTCAGTTCGATGTTCATGACCCTCATTTGCTTGGTGATGTACATTTGATATCGTGCGCCCTTTTCAGTGACCTACCCACTTCGCTTGCTTGCCTTTCCTGAAATCATATTTATCTGGAGTCGGCCATTGAGCGGTCCAGTACCTGTGGGATCCTGAACTGACATGCTGATCTCCTCAGGTTGTACTTCGTTCGCCTGTTCGTGTACTACAAACTGCTTCAACTACCCCATTTCAATCAGATCCTGTAGTTCATTTTTCAGGGTCCTGCAGGCTCTGGTGCTGTGACCCTTACTCTTATGGAACTTGCAATAGGTCCTTTGGTGTTTGGTACCCAGGGAGCCTGGCTTAAGCGGAGCTGGCCATTTGAGGTAACTCTGATTTTTGATCGAGTCTAGAACCTCATCTGGCATTTTATTTAGATGGGCGAAGTTTATGTCCATTGAGGGAAGAGCTTCTTCCGCTCCTTCCACACGTGGCTTCTTCTGTGGTTTTCCATCTGCACTACTGGCTACATTTTGGTATTGCCCTCTGGGCATTCGTCCCTTTGATGGGGATTTGGCCCTTTGGAGACCACGATTATGGTCTCTCTTTAATTTTTGAGGGGAAGAATTTATGTTCCCTTCTCGAGGAACTCCAGGAACTATCCGACTAGTCTTCTTCGCTTCCTGACGTCTGTTCATGACATCCTCTTCCCACCCCGCATGAGTTTCAACCCTTTCAAGGTGTTCCTCTAAATCGCGGGGTAGTTTCCTAGAGAGAGATCCGAATAAGGCGTTGTTTTCATCCAACCCTTGTTTGGAGGCTATTATAGCACTCTGTTCGTCACAAGACTCTATTCGGATTGAAATTTCTTGATGTCGAATAGTGCATCAATCCATTTTGGCTGATGCTTGTTACATGAGTACCTGTCTATGAAGGTCCTAAATAGTTCTTCTGAGAACCTGATCTGCTGCCCAGGTAATCTGTGGTACCACTAGAGTGTAGATCCAGACAGGGAGAGTTCTGACACATGACATGGTCATATCTCTGATATTGTCCCATAGTGGCACGATACCTGAATACGTCATCCACTGGATCTGACTTGCCACTAAAGACACTAAACTTCGGTTGTATGTAACCATAAGGATATGGCTTCCTCATAATCCGTGATGCGAAAGGAGATCTACCTGCCCCAATTATGGTGGATTGAACAAGGGAGTCTTGTATTTTTCTCCCCTTGCCTGTCATTCGATGCATCTGACGGATTAGGTCATTTTTCTCAGTTTCCCATGCAGTTTCTTTCGTAGAATATTTCTTGGTCTGAGCTTTCTTCCTGTGTCGAGGGTCTACATCACGATCCTGGTCAGTTGACTCTAGTTCGGATGCTGTATCCGAGTACTCATCTGAGTTGTTGTATTCCGAATCAGATGTCTCACATCGAGCTGGACCCCCACGCCTTAGGTTCTTTACACGACCACCTTTTGGAAGGTCATCATCATCGAGATCGATGAGTGGCTCCTTCCCTGTGTCAGATTGATACAAATGCCTTAGTAGCTATACTTCTCGTTCAAGATTGCTCCTTTGCTGTTCCAGAGCCTGTACTGCCTGGCTTGCCTGAACAGACTCTGGGTTGGTGAGGACAGGATTCTCACTATCTTGACGCTCTTCTTGAACGTTATTCCTGGGGCCTACACTAGGAGCTGCAGGTCCGTCGGTGCTGGTCATAGGTTTTTAGAGGGGGTTATTCACATCATGGTGACCGGCGTTGTCCCCCCTTCAGGTATCTCGTGCTCTTCTTCTGTTTTCTTTGCTCTTGCCATCACAACAGTAAGAGTTTTTAGGCTAAATAAGTCGTTTGTAATGAATATTTACCTACTTTTGTCCCCAAAGATGGCACCACAAGATGTAAGGGAGTTTTTGAGTATCCCCTGATCTTCCTATGTGCCTTGTGATCTAGGAGCATTGATTGAATGGAGAAGGGATAAGATGATTGTGAGTTCAGGGTTGAACTGTCTGACGGCTGCCTATATATCTCCTTCTTTATTTAGGAGAATCAAACCCTATTTTGCGTAGTTCCTAAGAGCGAATTGATAACCATAAAAAGATAGTCTTACTCACAAATAAAGCGATGAAACTCTAAACTCAAGTAAAACTATAAACTAAACTGTTACTAGATTTATCAAAGATATTTTTTTTTCTACTCTCGAATCTATTGACGAGTCTATCTAAAGTCTAATGAGAGTAATGGTGGAATTTATACTATGATGTGAATTTAAATAACAAGCTACGAATAACGAAATGACAAAATACTAAGAGTTGAATCTACATAAAGAATTAGGGGAATTTCATTCCACCTTGAATCCAACTTAATAAACTAGCATAGAATTGTTGTAAACCAATTCTTACATTCTTACGGTAAGAATTAGTCATTCTAATCCCTAATTATACATGGCATTTCTACCAATTCATAACTAGCATGTGAGGTTGTCCACCCATTCTCATGGCGAATCAACGACCTTCTAGAGTGGAATAAATTCTTATAACGATTCTATACTACAAAAACAAGTTTTCATCAAGGCTTCATCAAGCCACTCTAATGGAGGTTTAGCCTTGATTCATCAAACTATCATTTCCCATTGAATTAAAACTAGACATAATATAAAGATTTGAACTTTACTAATTTTAAATAACAATACTTCAAATCTAATTAATAACTAAAAATTGAATAACAACAAGAATTGAAATTAGATCTACAAATTTAACTGACAAAAATCGAAATGATCAAGAACTACTATTTTATTTATCTAATCAATGAAGAACAATCATTCCAATAACTAATCTAAAACAATGTATGAAACTAATTAATCAACTAATTCAAATTCCAAAAACTAGATCTACAAGCTATTTTAATGGCTACTTTCTATTCTAAGCTATCTAACTATATCTTTCTTAAGAGTTAAGTCTTGTTTTATGTAAAGAAGGAGACCAGATCCACAATTTCGTGCATGGGCATAGGTCTCATGTTTTGGGCCGGAAAATCGAGCCCAAAGCCTAATTTCTTCAAATCCCACGAGCCGATTCATGGGTTGGCTTTGACTTCAGCAGATTTTTCGTCCACTTCTGCTCCTCTGATTGGGTCAAGGCTTAAACCATTGGAAATCTCTTTCCGAGCCGGTCCTTTTGACGTAAGGTAGGCCCAAATCTAAGGCTTGAGTCAAAAATATGGTCTTCGGACGTTCTACTGACTTGTGCACTGTTTCTGCCCGTGTTGACTTTTCAGGTTTTGATCAGGCTTCATAAAGGCTTTGCCTCCTTGAATCTTGGCCTTTATCACAGAGTTCCTTAGCAACCAACCCTTTTCTCCTTTATATCGCCAAAGTGGCACATTTCTGCACATAATTGAGTTCCATGCCTGAAATACATAAAAGCACGTAATTTGCATTAACTCTTATTTATTACGCGCATAATTGGTCTAAAAGTATTATTATTAGGGGTTAAAACTACAATTTTGGGCTCTTATCAAACCACCCCCAAACAGCATTTTGCTTGTCCTCAAGCAAATATGAGAAATTAGCATAAGTGACCAAATATGGAGTTCTAACTAATCTCGTTTTGCCGAGTGCGATTGCATTGACCATATGCAACAAGGCCTTAAACCACTAGGAATTCCCTAGTGGACGAGTTATAGCCTCGTGAGAGTTTTCCAGTGAAGGTACTCACAAACTTCATCTATACTACAACGACTCAAAAATAAAACTATTGTTTCCTTATCTATGTCTCAATTATCTATACATCTTACTTAGCAACTGAATACAGAATAATCAAGTTGAAACCTAAGCTAATATATGCATAATAATCTATCATCTACGAATAAACATATTTACAATGAGTAATACTATGAGATGAACTAGCAGGTCCGTTTCTGAAAACTCAGAATAACGTCGTTAAGTAGGTCCTCACATAAATGTCAAGACAAAAACCACTTTGATTTTTCCGCTCAAGTTTCGCTACTCCAGTGTGCAGTGGGCACACTTTACCTTACAAACTCAATGACACACAAGGAAGCTAGAGTCCATCAAACATATCTGCCACTTACTATCACACTATCCTATTCCTAATTGAGCTAGAGGTCTTTATTAGGTGTTGCGGGGATTAAGAGATGGTTTAAGAAGGAAGGAAATGGATATTCAAAGAGAACAAGTCTGAGATAATAGAGTCTTCATATTATGTAACTAGAGAAAACCTTATTCTTTATTTTTGCTTCTACACTTTGTTTCCATCCTTAGCCATATTTTTTTTCTTTTTCTTTGGCTTTTGACTCCTTGATTCTATTTTTGGAGTTCTAACTCTTTATTTTCTTTTATTTTATTTTATTTTATTTTATTTTATTTGGATGGAAACTTACTTTTCTCTTCTGAAGAGACTAACGAATTCTTGATTTCAAAGGTTCTTCTCTTTTCTATTCTTCATCTCTATTCTCAAACTTATTCAAAGAATTAGGTAGGTTGATTTTTTATTTTGTTTTGTTTTGTAATAGGGTAAAGGATTTGTGGTTTATGAAAGGCTAAAGAAAGGCTCAGAGGGATGAGTAGCGGAAAATAATTCATAGGTTTGAATTTCTAGATATATCGATCCAAAAAGGGCCTAAATTCTCGCTCAGGATATGGTATAGTAATCAAGCAAGTGGACGTGTGATTTCTCTATCTGGATTTTACTTCTCCCTTGTGTCATTTCTCAAATGTTCACTCATATAAGGCTTTTGGCTGTATTCTCACAGGATTTGTAGAATAAATACTCTAGCCTAGATTTTAGAAACTTACTACCAACAATCATAGATACTCATGTAACATATGTATAGATAGATGCAAGGATTATTACCTACATATTAGCTTAAATTTCTAAAAACTATTCTAATGCAAAAGCTACGTGAGACTTCTAGATTATTGAGAACATAGAGAAAGAAAACAATACCAATATTCCTAACTATATAGCATACTTTTTATTTATATTTTTTTAAAATTTTTGAATTTTTTAGCTAGAAAATAGGTGCATATTATACATATCTATATCATAACAGATGCCTTAATTACACGTGTTTCTATGCCCCCAAACAAGAACCATGATTTGTCCTCAAAGTATTTTAAATAAAGAGGGTAGGAAAATACCATTTGAAACGCGTTAAATTCCAGAACATCTGCAAAACAAGGTTATAACATACTAATATAGAAAAGAAAACTGATGCAACTCTATAGGAGTTCCACCCGTAATAATGAGAAACAAATTTGCTTAGGACATAAGCAGACACTAACTGAAATAAAAACTTACCTGCACTCTCATTTACACATTGTCCTCCTCATTTTCCTCTTCAAAGAGATGAGGTTCCTTCGCATCCTGCCATGCCATGATAACTTGCCAAGCCTGTCGCCGTGTGTCGTCAACTTGTGCTAACATGTCTAGTGTTACTATGTTTGATGGGGTGTAAGGAGCAACCAAATGAGGTTAGACCTGCGATCCCGGGCAAGTCATTACTCGAAATGAGCGAACCACCCAATTGGTGGGTCTCATGACTTCAACCCTTTTCCAATCCGTGAACTGGGTACATAATTTTGGTAGACAACTAAGCATGATGCGGCAAACCAAAACAGGCATAAGAAGATACTTATGTTGCATGCTTTGGGCTCTCTTAAGACTAGCCACTAATACTCGGGGAATGTCATATCAGTGACGTCCCTTAGCTAAAGCAAGGAAAACGTCACCAGCGGTACTATTTGCAGAAGTAAATTGCCACTCCCCTAGAATATTCATCAGGATGAATAACATGGTGGTGCCTACATTTAGGGATAGGCTACCGAGGGCTATGTTGTAACGCCCTTGGTCCATTATACGAAATACCCCTCCCCCGTAATACTCATGGAAATATGTATAGTCATAAAGGTATGAATTATCGGTCATATATCCCCACGTGTGAATAGGATCAGGTATTGGTATTCCCGAAACTAATGTTACCATATACTTATTGAATTCTAGGGGTGTGTCATCAACCATGATGGAGAATTCTTGTTCTCCATCCTGGTTACAATAGAACTTAACATTATTATAGAAAAATTAAGTAAGCTTAGGTGAATACGAGTCGTCTTCACTTACCAGAAGATGCCTCAATCCGAACTGCATGATCCTCTCGCAGAACCAATGTCCATAAGACTCGCTCCCCAACAAGTGTTCGAAAGACTGCTCCGGTATTACTATAGGAGAAGTCATCACAAAACTACTATCTAGAACAGCTGCAACTATCCTGGAACAACCCTAAAAAAACTAGAATTTTTTGGTGCCCACAGGGGTCAGGGCGCAGGTGCGCTCAAGGTATGCTTGGGATGGGCGCGGGGTGTGCTCCGGAGGAAAACTAGAATTCCAATGTTTTGGGCGTGGGTCGCGCTCAGGTTTGGGCTTGAGAGGGCACATGTCGCTCTTATCTGGGGCGCAGGTGCACTCCGAGGTGCTGATGGTGCTAAAATGGATAAAAAGATGGGAATCGTGGGAGTGAAAGATGAGGGATGTAAGTGAGGTGTAGTGTGGGTTGTAAGTGTAGAATGAATGAAGTTTTTATAGGTTTTAAGTTGCTAAAACAGATCCGGAAGTTACCAAAAAGTTTTAAGGCAATTGCCGGAAACAAAAAATTTCCAAAACCGAAAACGGAAACAACCCATATTCTTTATTCCAAAACAAACCTAATATCTTTTAAGTTAAATTTAAGTTAGATACTGCCTAATTCATCAGGATTTCATCCTATCACAATATCTATTCATAGTGATGCCCGTATCGACAATATTCTCACCCTTTACTCCAACACAACTACTAAAATGGAGGATTCTATAACAAATCATGCTAGAATAAATAATACCACCCCCAAACAATTCGGGAAGGTGGAATTAACGATAAACAATGCACAATTTGAAAAGAACCAAAGTATATTAAAATTGAAATTCAAATACAATTAACTACCGAATTTAAATTTAACTACTGAATTTAAACAACTTAATATCCGGACTAAGAAAAACAATAAAAATAACTAAATAATATCGAAACCACATATTTTAGAAAACCTAGCCACATGATGAAGATGGATCCTGAGATGAAGATTGGGCCTGGGATGAAGAAGGGCCCGAGCCATCCGTTCTTTGGCGACGACACTCATGCCTCTCAGACTCATCTGAGACAGAACCCTCCAGAGGTGGCATGCGTCGTAGACTCTCTACTCGGAACAAACGTTGTGCTTCCATCTCAGCCTTTATTACTATAAACTGGGCCTGGTGACTCTGGTGGATAGTCTCCATATTAAACAAGATATCTTCCTGACCCTTTTCAAGCACTTCTAAACTCGTCTGAAGGTTCGTTTGTTTATTTCGAACTATAATTTGCCTATCTCGTATATCTTCACAAATAGCGTAAATGCAACGTACGCTAGTGTGCAACAATGACATGCATTCTGAATCAGACGTACACCTCTCCAAGGCATTTTCATCCAAACTTGTCATGTCCTCCATTTCCTCATCCGAATCTACCACCCTATCCTCCGGCAATATCCAAGTCTTTTGGATACACTCCTTATAACTGGTTTCATTTGCATGCAATTTCAACATCCTACGCTCAGTTTTTGGTTTATTCCCCCAAGACAACATTATCTTCGTAATTAAAATAGGAAATGGTGTGATACTCTTCCCAACTCCTCTAATCATATTTAGCAAAAACTCGAGGATACAGAATTCATACTTCTTCTCTTGCAATATCTAGGGAATGTGCAGACATGTGAACCGGATTTCGCTCACTTTTTCCTTTCCAATGACGTTCTTACCAATCCACTGAGCTACAGCCAGTTGGTTGGTTCGCAGAGATGACTGTCGAGCACAATGAGAAGTCATATTATATTGACCATCCATGAGGGTGTCGTTCATCAATGTACTGGGATTCCTGCACAGTGGCTTCTAGGTGGCGTCCAGGCGTAATGCCTAAAATTTCAGCCAATTTCTCTCTCGATAATTTTCTCCTAGTCCCAGCCACTTTCATGAAAATTTTTTGACCATCCAACTCTCTCTTCTTAAAGAACTGTTTGACCAAATTGGAGTGGTAGAAATCATTTGTCGAGTACCACAACCGATTCCAACCCCTGTTAATCATCTCATCATCGTAAAACGGCACGAAGCGGTCGGCCGTAAATGCTTGTTCCGGCAACAACCTTCGTCTTTGAGCTATTGATATCTTAGAACGATTTGGGGTTTAAAAGGACTGTGGGAATGGAGTTTGAGACTCCCTTACTAACAAAATAGTAGTGGTGGGTAGCGCGCCGACCGAAGTTTCTTTGGGTTTTGAGTGATTTCCGGTGGTGGAAATTTTTGGGATTGGTGGAAGAGTGTTTTGGAGAAGATTTGAAGTTGGAATTGTATTATGGGCATGGGTGTATTGAGGTTTATTTTTTATTTTTATTTTTGGTTAGGTTTTTGAATTTGGAAATGGCGGAATTGGAAAGAAATCGCGATTCTGCTTGATTTGGAGGAAGGAGACGCATGCGCGTGCGTTGGGCCCAAGCCCAAAATGATTTTTTGATTTTTTCAATTTTTAGCGCAACTTCAAAATAAAATTCCCGCTTCGTTACCGATCCGATTTATGCGAATCAGATATAGAAATGATCAGAAGAAAATTTGGAATCTAATGATCCATGAAACACTCTATTCCGACCATGGGTGACATATAAGAAGATGGAAAACGCCTCGAAGTGCGTGCATGACGTAAGTTATGCGAACGAATAAAATCTTACTTAATAGAAAATGTCAACCTGAATTGAAATATGATTAAACGGTCTAAAAAACATAAATGGAAAGTTTGACCATCAATGAAAGAAACCCGAACACCCCATCCCCAAACAAATTTTAGACAACAGAGTTTAGAAAATTTGTTTTAACAATGGGTCTTTTAAAGTCAGATTCCCGAGACCTTTAACAATTAATTGGATATATTAATATATAGGGTTAGTTAGACTTACCCCCCTATTAATAGTTGCAATCAGTGTTACCCCCCCCATTTTCAAAAATATTAGTGATACCCCCCAATTGCAAGATCCAATGGCTACGAGATGATTTTTTTTTCAGATGAAAAAATCTGACCGTTGGATCTTACAAATGGGGTAACACTAATTAGTAACTAGTAATGGGGGGGGGGGTAAGTCTATCTAACCCTAATATATATACCATGCAGTTTTCCATATATTAACAACCTAAAAAGTGGTGGGTCTTTCCATAAATAATTACCATGGAATGCACCGCCAAATAGAATCAAGCACCAAGATTCTTTACGACGCAACTTATTGAAATGAAAGCGAAGTCTGATGGATCTAGAATGTAACCGCGCATGCACCTTCTTTTTCTCCTTTGAACGAGAGGGTTTCCAACGGAATGATCGTGAGAAAGTGGATGTTTGTGGAAGATATGGTGGATATGGAGGAATTTTAGATGTAAGGAATGGAAGAAATGAGAATGTAGGTTGGGCACAAAACTCATTCATGGTGTAGGTGGGAACTGTCTCAATTCTGAAAATAAAGGTGTCAAGTGCCTTTCCCTTGGGAATTATTTCTGTATTAAGAGGATTTAGAAAATCATTAAGTACAAAAGAAACAAAAGGGTCAAGCGCAAACTCTAGGTTCCTTTGAAAGGGTGGAAGGTAGGGAATATTAGTGAGGGAAGATGAATGAGTGTCAGCTAGAGCTCTCAGGTCTAGATTATTAGAAGCTTTGAGATATTCAGATATTCCTCAATAGGTGGGTCAAAAGAATCACTAAGATAGAGGGTGAAAAATTCATCTTCCGTCATAGTGTCAAGGGATAAAGGGATGTTGGCAGGGTGGGACTCGGGAGGTGGCAGGGAAAAGTTGCAAAAGAGTTAAAGGAAATCTTCCTCATTTTCCTCTACGTCCAAGGAGTATTTGTTGAAGTTGGAACTTCCAAAGGAAAGGAATTTGTGCATCTGGTCATTCGGAAACATGGTTTTGAAATAATCATGAGCTAAGCTCTCGATCATGCTAACCTCTCCATCTATATTTGTATAAGGCAACTGTTTGATCGTCTTAAAAATGTTAACCGCAATGGAAAGATGGCCAAAAGATAAGGACATCGAACCATCGCGACAATTTATAAGTGCATTGGCAGTTGCCAAGAAAGGGTGTTCTAAAATGATTGGAACAGAATCGTTAGTGACTTCTGTATCGAGGATAACAAAATCGGCAAGATAGTAGAAATCCTAGACCTTAACCAGCACGTTTTCCACTACACCCTTAGGATACTTGATAGACCTATCAGCTAGTTGCAACGTCATTGTTGTAGGTTGCATTTCATGTAGACCTATTTGTTTATATAAATAATAAGGGAGTAAATTAAAACTCGCCCCGAGGTCTAATAAGGCAGTGGCCGTGTGAGTATCCCCTAAGGTGCATTGTACAGTAGGACGACCAGGGTCTTTGTACTTAACTATTCCATTGTGTTCTGTTAAAGTTGGAAACTGTTCCGTTAAAAAGGTGTCTTTAGGAATCTTTGTCTTACGCCTAGTACTGCATAACTCTTTAAGAAACTTAGCATGGTGAGGTAACTTTTTAATCGCTTCAAGGAAAGGTAAGTTTATCGTTAGATTTTTGAAAACTTCTCTAATCTCATCAAAAGTTGTATTCTTGTTTAACATAGCTAATTTATAAGGAAACGATGGTTTCTCTCTATATTTAGCGTATGAGTCAACTGGATGTCTAACCTTTGCTTTCTGTTTCTTAGGTTATGGTTTAACTGGTACCTCTACAGGGGTAGGATCTTCAGTCTCTGTTTCGGTATCTAGTATAATATCTAGTGTAGGGACTACTAGTGGGGTAACTATAGACATAGTTACTTTGTTATCCACCACTCTACCTAAACGGAGAGTGGTGATGGAATTTATCTCCCCTATATTTACATTTTTGTTACTAATATTACCGTTTACCTCAAAGGCTGTGTTTGGTGTTTTCAGATTAGGTATCGCTTGTCCTGGAAACACACCTTTGGGTTGCACTTTCTCTTGAGCTAACTGCTGTAAGGAAAGTTGGATGACTTGTAAAATCTGTTGTTGAGATTGCATAAAGGTATCAAAACGATCTGGTTGTGGAGTAGTATTTGCTTCTGGTTGTGTGACAGGAACTATGTCATGTTGATTATTAATGGGTGGATTTTGGTAGTTATTATTTATTGGAACGATACCTCTATTAGCATTATAATTATTATAATTACCCTGCCCTTGTCCTTGCCTTGGTGGACCTTGGTTGTAATTATTTGTTTGCCTAACATTTGGGTTAAACAACCTTGGAGGTTGTTGGTTATTCCGCCAACCGAAGTTGGGGTTTTGTCGCCAAGCTACGTTAGGTTCTCTATTAATGGAACAAATGTTATCTTGTTGTGATTGTTGTTGCTCATAAGCGAAAGGGCAATAGGAGTCGGGATGCTCTATGGACTCAAACAGAAATTACATGGATTGGAGTTGACATACATGATGGTGATAGGCATTTGTTGAACAGAAATAGCCTCTGCTTTTTTAGTTAGAGATTCGATTAAATTTTTAAGTTCCGGATCGGGTTTCATCTCAAACATACTGGCGGCCTTTATTGTTGTAGAAGAACTAGCGTTGCGGGAGATATCGTCAGTATCCCCCCAGTTATTATTACGCTTAGTCTATTCTTCTAAAAATTTATAAGCCTCTGAGGCTCCTTTACTTAAGAAACTACCCCCATTCATTATGTCAAGTACTTCTTTATGGTGGTGTAGGAGTCCCTTGAAAAAGGCACAAACTAACGTGTCTTTCGCGAGGTTATGATGTGGACACTCCATAGGTAGATCGGTGAAACGATTCCAAGCCTCTGAAAATGATTCATGAGGATTCTGTCGAAAGAAATGAATCTTGGAAAGCATTTCATCGGTCTTCAGTGGTGAGTAAAAATGTTCCATGAATAGTTGAACAAGTTTAGCCCACGAGTCCACAGAATTAGGCATTTGGGCAGTTAACCAAGACGCCGCCTTATCAACTAAGGTGAAGGGAAATACCCTCAGTTTAATTTGTTCAACACCTACCGTAGGATGGTGGAATGTAGTAAGGACTTGGTCAATCCTACGCATGTGCTGATAGGGCTTTTCATGGTCTAACCCATAAAAAACGGGTAACAAATTAAATATATTTGGGGGGATTCGGAAATCCCCCACTGGGTCTGATAAAATGATGCAAGATTTAGGGCTATCGTTCAAGGCTTTGTAAAAGTCAGAGAGAGGAGACTTTCTTTCTTCAGCCATTACTTCAGGTGGTGTGTGTGGTATGCTAGCTAGAGGTGTAGTGAATGGTATACTAGAAAGACTTGTTTGTTGCCGTTGTCGGTTAATTACGTTAGGTGTTTTTCTTCGACCTGACCTTAATCTCATGGAAAGCTAAGACCAATCTTAATGAAACACAACAACACTCCAAACAATCCTGATATGCTAGTATGAACCTCTAACAGAAGATGCAAGGTGTGGAAGAAAAGAGTACCTGAAAGCCTCCTTGCTTCGCTTATGAATAGCGTCTTGTTTACGAGTGCTCAGTGTATATAACAAGTTAGAACACTGAAAATCTTGAAGAAATGGAAGTTTGAATCAAACCTATGGAAATCGGGCAGTTTTAGCAGAGGGCACCATCGTGCTCAGAATAGGCCTAGGCTAGGCGCAGGTCGCGCTCAGGTCAAGATAGAGTTCCAGGCGTGTGGGCACAGGTCGCACTCCAAGTTAGCCTTTGGAGGGTGCAGGTCGCGCAGGGTGCGCTCCAATTTGGCTTGCCCAGGGCGTAGGTTGCGCTCAGGCTTGAAGTGGAATTCCAAGCGTGTGGGTGCAGGGTGCGCTCCAATTTGGCTTGCCCAGGGCACAGGTCGTGCTCCGAGTAATTTTCTGAGGAAACTTTTAGTGCTGAAATGGACAACCACAGTGAGAATAAAACATGGGTGGGTGGGTTATGGGGCTTTGAAAAACTATCAATTCTAAAGAAAACAATACTAAAGAGTACTAAGATGGCAGCGGCGCCATTTGATAACCATAAAAAGATAGTCTTACTCACAAATAAAGTGATGAAACTCTAAACGCAAGTAAAACTATAAACTAAACTGTTACTAGATTTATCAAAGATATTTGTTTTCTACTCTCGAATCTATTGACGTAGAGTTGGAATAGAAGATTCGTTCCACTCCTAGTCCTTTAGCATTCAAGTTTTCTACAATTGACGAGTCTATCCAAAGTCCAATGAGAGTAATGGTGGAATTTATACTACAATGTGAATTCAAATAACAAGCTACGAATAACGAAATGACAAAATGCTAAGAGTTGAATCTAGATAAAGAATTAGGGGAATTTTATTCCACCTTGAATCCAACTTAATAAACTAGCATAGAATTGTTGTAAACCAATTCTTACGTTCTTACGGTAAGAATTGGTCGTTCTAATCCCTAATTATATATGTCATTTCTACCAATTCACAACTAGCATGTGAGGTCGTCCACCCATTCTCATGACAAATCAACGACCTTCTAGAGTGGAATAGATTCTTACAACGATTCTATACTACACAATCAAGTTTTTATCAAGGCTTCATCAAACCCCTCTAATGGAGGTTTAGCCTTGATTCATCAAACTATCATTTCCCATTGAATTAAAACTAGACATAATATAAAGATTTGAACTTCACTAATTTTAACTAACAATACTTCAAATCTAATTAATAAGTAAGAATTGAATAACAACAAAAATTGAAATTAGATCTACAAATTTAAATGACAAAAATCGAAATGATCAAGAACTACTATTTTATTTATCTAATAAATGAAGAACAATCATTCCAATAACTAATCTAAAACAATGTATGAAACTAATTAATCAAATAATTGAAATTCCAAAAACTATATCTACAAGCTATTTTAATGGCTACTTTCTATTCTAAGCTATCTAACTATATCTTTCTTAAGAGCTAAGTCTTGTTTTATGTAAAGAAGGAGACCAGATCCACAATTTCGTGCATGGGCTGAGGTCTCATGTTTTAGGCCGGAAAATTGAGCCCAAAGCCCAATTTCTTTAGTCCACAAAGCCCGTTTCAGCTGGCTTTGACTTCAGCAGACTTTTCGTCCACTTCTGCTCCTCTGATTGGGTCAAGGCTTGGTTGTTTTGACGTAAGGTAGGCCCAAATCCGAGGCCTGAGTCCAAAGATATGGTCTTCGGAAGTTCTGGCGACGACTGCCAGACATTTACGCCCGTGTTGACTTTTCAGCTTTTGACCGGGCTTTATAAATACTTTGTCTCCTTGAATCTTGGCCTTTATCACAGAACTCCTTAGCAACCAACCCTTTGCTCCTTTATATTGCCAAAGTGGCACATTTTTGTACATAATTGAGTTCCATGCCTGAAATACATAAAAGCACGTAATTAACATTAACTCTTATTTATTACTCGCATAATTGGTCTAAAAGCAGTATTATTAAGGGGTTAAAACTACAGTTTTGGGCTCCTATCACGAATCCCTATGGTTTATATAGGAAGGGCTACGAGAGTCTGATAAACGTAAAAATGATAATTTTACTAATGAATAAAGCGATGAAACTCTGAACGTAAGTAAAACTAAACGATAGTTTACGTGCTTAATTTATCAAAGTTTCTTACTCTCAAGTCTATCGAAATAGAGTGGAGTAGGAAGTTTGTTCCACTCCTAGTGCCCTAGCATGGAATTGTTTTCTAATCTAATTAATCAGTCTTAAGTCATTGAGAGGTTTACGAGGGGGAATTATACTACGATGCAACTACCCACAAGATACAAACTATAATTGATTCAACTACGGAAATACTACGTTGATTCTATAATAAGGAATTAGGGGGGATTGATTCCACCTTAACTCAACTTAACTCACTAACGATGAATCGTCAGTAATCGAATTGAATCGCTGTGAGAACAATTGGTTCTTCCTAATCCCTAATTACACATGATATTTCTACCAACCAGAACTAACATGTGAATGATTAAAGCCATTCTCATGGCTTAATTAATCGTTCTAGAGTGGAATAGAAATTATGATGACTCTAACGATAATCGAATCAAGCTTTCATCAAGGCTTCTCAACCCCCTCTAATGGAGGTTTAGCCGAGAATCATTCATAATCATTTCCATATGAATCTAAACTAAACATAATATCAAGATTCAAATTTACTAATCTAAATTAAACAATAATTAAATTCTAATTAACAACTAAGAAATGGTAACCAACAATAATTAAAACTAGATCTAATAGATTGAAATAACAAAAATTGAAATGACAAGAATAATAACTATTTTATTTATCTAATGAATGATATTCAATGATTCAAGAAATTAATCTAAAACAAGAAATGAAATTCTAAAATTAAGTTTTAAAACTCATTAATGGAGGCTAACTAATCTAATTCTAATCTAGGTCTAACTATCTACCATTAACAAATAGTGAAACTTTGGTTTTTACACATTCAGATCCAAAAATCGTGCATGGGCTTGGAGCCATGTTTTGGGCCAGAGAATCAGGCCCAAACCCCAATTCTTTCAGTCCAAAAAGGCCTCTTCAGCTGCAGTTCGCTTCAACAGACTTTTCGTCCACTTCTGCTCCTCAGATTAGGTCAAGGCTTGGACCATTGGAAAGATCTTTCCGAGCCGGTCGTTTTGACATAAGGTAGGCCCAATTCCGAGGTCTGAGTCCAAAGATACGGCCTTCGGAAGTTCTGCTAACTTGTGTGCTGTTTCTACCCGCGTCGACTTTTCAGTTTTTGACCGGGCTTTTAGAAAGGCTTTGTCTTCTCGAAACTTGGCCTTTAATCACGGAACTCCTTAGTAACTGACCTTTGCTCCTTTATCTCGCTAAAGTGGCACATTTCTGCACATAATGGACTTTGAAGCCTCAAATACATAAAAACATGTAATCAGTGTTAACCCTTAATTATTACTCACATAATTGGTCTAAAAGTATGATTGTTAAAGGGTTAAAACTACAGTTTTGGGCTCTTATCAAACCACCCCCAAACAGCATTTTGCTTGTCCTCAAGCAAAGATGAGAAATTAGAATAAGTGACCAAAAATAGAGTTCTATCTACTCGTTTATTTGAGTCGCGATTGCATTGACCATATGCAACAAGGCCTTAAACCACTAGGAATTCCCTAGTGGACGAGTTATAGCCTTGTGAGAGTTTTCCAGTGAAGGTACTCACAACCTTCATCTATACTACAACGACTAAGAAATAAAACTATTGTTTCCTTATTCATGCTCTAAATTAACTATACCTCTCACTAGCAATGCATATAGAGTAATCAAGTTGAAACCTAAGCTAATATATGCATAATAATCAATCATGTACAATAAACATATATACAATGAGTAATACTATGAAATGCAATAGCAGGTCCGTTTCTGAAACTTCGAATAGCGTTCTTAAGTAGGTTCTCACAAAAATAGTCAAGATACAACACTCTCGATTTTTCCACTCAAGTTTATTTATTCTAGTCTTGCTTGATGGGCACACTTTACCTTACAATCTCAATGACACACAAGGAAGCCGGAGTCGATCAAACACATCTGCCACTTACTATCACACTAACCTATTTCTAATTGAGCTAGAGGTCTTTATTAGGTGTTTCGGGGAGTAGGAGATGGTTTAAGAAGGAGGGAAATGGATATTCAAAAAGGACAAGTCTGAGATAAAAGAGTCTTCATATTATGTAACTAGAGAAAACCTTGTTATTTACTTTTGCTTCTACACTTTGTTTCCATCCTTAGCTATATTTTTTTCCTTTTTCTTTGGCTTTTGACTCCTTTTATTCTATTTTTTTGGAGTTTTTATTTTATTTCTATTTTTATTTTTCTTTTCTTTGGATGGAAACTTCTTTTCTTTATTTTCTGAAGCAATTAACTAACTTTTTTGTTTACAATGGGTTTTCTCTTCTTCTTTCTTCCTTATTCTATTATCAGACTTATCTAAATTGGGTAGGTTGATTTTTTTTTTTTTTTTTTTTATTTTTTATTTTTATTTTGTTTTGTTTGTAACAGGGTAAAGGATTTCTAGTTTATGAAAGGGCTAATAAAAGGCTCAGTGGGGCGACTAGCGGAAAATATACTTAGGTCGGAATTTCTAGCTATATCGATCCAAAAAGGGCCTAAATTCTCTCTTAGGACATGGTATAGTGGTCAAGCAAGTGGATGTGTGATTTCTCTATTCGAAATATACTTCTCCCTTGTGTCATTTCTCAAATGTTTCACTCATATAAGGCTTTAGGCTATATTCTCACAGGATTTGTAGAATAAGTACTCTAGCCTAGATTTCAGAAACTTACTGCTAAACAATCATAGATACTCATGTAATATATTTATAGATAGATGCAAAGATTATTACCTACATATTAACCTAAGTTTCTAAAAACTATTCTAATGCAAAAGCTACGTGAGACTTCTAGATTATTAAGAGCATAGAGAAAGAAACAATACCAATATTCCTAAGTGTATAGCATAAACTTTTTATTTGTTTTATTTATTTTTTTTAAGACAAATAATACGTAATATATAACCTAATATGTGCTTAACATTTACATCGTGTTTCTATACCACCCCCAAACAATTTGGGAGAAGGGGGTTCATGAAACAATTCAATAGCACAATTAAATTATGTAACTAACTAATTTTTATAATTTTTAACATTTTATAAATAAAAGTGCATAATTTACATCCTAAAAGTGTCTAATTTTTGCAAATGTTTCTATCCCACCCCCAAACAATCGAACGCTTTGTCCTCAAAGTGTAAAGAGAAAAGGAAAGAATTTACCATAGAAACGTGGCAAAAATTGGCAGTACCTGTAATAGAAATATTGTAAAGATGATATGATAATATGAAGCACAATTAAACTGTTACGTACTAACTAACACAAACTCTACTGGAGTAAACATGACAGGCTTAGGGGTGGGAACAAGATTTGAAATGAATGCCAAAATACGCCACCCCCAAACAAAATTGGAAAACTCTTTTTAAGTTTGAAATTTTTGTTTGGCCTATACTCCAGAAAGTTGGTATTGTACAAACTTGGGTCTTTTAAGGTAAGATTCCCGAGACTTGCTAGATTACTATTTTTATAGCTTTAAACTTTTTTACTTTTTATGAATTAGGTTTAATATAAAGGAAAACAATAAGCAGTAAAGACATAATTCACACCATAGAGAAACATGACTCAAAAACCAAGAAAACATACAAGAGTGGAAAACGTGAATTATGTGAACCGTGGACTTAGGATTCGGTACTTACAACCACACACTCCATAGGGAGGGCCCGGTTACCTGAATGGTGCATTCACCAATATATGGAAATGAAAGAAAATGCACCAAACACAAAAATTGAGTCGTTTATAGTCAGATACTCGAGACTTTATCTAAATATATGTATGAATATGCAGTTTATCATATATCAACAACCGAAATAGTTGTGGATCGTTCCATAAATAAATATCGTAGAAAACATATCCAAACACAATCAAGCACCAAGATTTCCTACGATGCAGCCTAGTGGAATGAAAGCGAAGTCGGATAGACCTATAACATAACCGAGCATGCACCTTATGTTTCATCTTTGAACGAGAGGGTGTCCTAGTGAATAAGTGTGGAAAAGTGAATGGTTGTGGAAAATATGGTGGATTGGGATAAGTTTTAGAGGGAAAGCATGGAAAAAATGAGGATGTGGGTTTAGCACAAAACTTATTCATGGTGTAGTTAGGGACTGTCTCAAGTCTGAAAATGAAGGTGTCAAGTGGTTTATCCTTGGGAAGTATTTGTTTATTAGGTGGATTTAAAAAATCATGAAGCACAGGAGAAACTAAAGGATCGAGTGCAAACTCGAGGTTCCTTTAAAAAGGTGGAGGGTGGGGAATATTGGTGATGGAAGGTGAATGTTTCTCAGCTAGAGCTCTCAAGTCCATATCATCGAAATCTTGATATATGCAAGACATTCCTCAATAGGTGGGTCAAAAGGATCACTTTGGGATAGAGATTGAAAAATTCATCTTCCGTCATAGCATCAAGGGATGAATGGTTGTTGGCAAGGGGACTCGAAGTGGTAAAGAAGCGGTGCAAAAAGAGTTGCAGGAATTCTTCTTCGATTTCGATCTACTACCGGGGAGTCATTGTTAAAGTCGGAATTTCGAAGGAAAGGAATTTGTTAATCTGTTTCTCCGGAAACATGTTTTTAAAGTAATCTTGAGCTAAGCTCTCGATCATGCTAACCTCGCCATTTGTAGAGGAATCGGGATATTGTGTCCTCGTTTTGAAAACATTTACCTCAACGAGAAAGATGGCCAAAGGACAAGGACATCGAACCATGTGGCAGTTTATAAAGCGTTGGCGTAGCCAAGAAGGGACGCCCTAAAATGATAGGTACAGAGTCGTTAGTGACTTCGCGGTCGAGGATAACGAAGTCGGTGGGTAGTAAAAATTTTGGACTTTAACCAAAGACATTTTCAACCACACCCTTAGGATACTTAATAGACCGATCAGCCTAATTGCAATGTCATTTTAGTAGGTTGCATCTCCTCTAGACCTATTTGTTTATACAAATAAAACGGGAGTAAGTTAACACTAGCCCCCAGGTCTAGTAGCGCCGTCGGCGTGTGAGAATCTCCTAAAGTTGATTGTACCGTAGGACGACCACGGTCCTTGTACTTAACAATTCCATTATCTTCGGATAAAGTTGGGAACTGTTCAGTTAGAAAGGCGTCTTTAGGTATGTTGGTCTTACGCCTAGTAGTGTACAACTCCTTAAGAAACTTAGCGTGGTTAGGTAGCTTTTTTATAGCTTCGAGAAAAGGAAGGTTTATCGTTAGATTTTTGAAAACGTTCCTAATCTCCTCAAAGTTAGTATCCCTAGTTAGCATGGCTAATTTATGAGGGAACGGTGGTTTCGCTCTATATTTAGCGTATGGCTCGACTTGATGTGTAACCTTGGCTTTCCGTTTCTTAGGTTGTGGTTTAACTGGTACCTCTACAGTGGTAGGTTCTTCAGTTTCTATTTCGGTATCTAGTTCGATATCCGGTGTAGGGAGTACTGATGGGGTAACTATAGACATAGTTACTTTGTTATCAACCACTCTTCCAGAACGGAGAGTGGTGATGGCATTTATCTCACCTACGGTTGTAATTTCCGTACTAGTATTACCGTTTACCCTCAAAGGCGTGGTTCTTTGTTCTAGGGTTGGGTATCGCTTGACACGGAAACGCCTTTTGGTTGGCTTTCTCTTGGGCTAACTGTTGGTTTAAATTATTAACAGATTGTAGAATGTGTTGGTTAGATTGAGCCATGGTTTGGAAAAGTTGTTGGCTCACTTGTATGAAGGTGTCAAGACGATCCGGTTGTGTGGGTGCAGTAGTCACGGGTGTTGTGACTGGAACTATCTCGCGTTGATTATTTATGGGCGGATTGTGATAGTTATTATTTATCGGAATGATACCTCTATTAGCATTATAATTATTATAACTATATTGACCTTGTGCTTGACCTTGTCGAGGTTGCGCTTGGTTGTTATAATTATTATAATTACCCTGATCCTGTCCTTGTTGTGGTGGAGCTTAGTTATAACCGTGCGTTGGCCTAACATATTGATTATTGTACCCTGTAGGTGTGACTTGTTGGTTATTTCTCCAACCGAAGTTGGGATTTTGTCTCCAAGGGGCGTTAGGTTCACTATTAATGGAACAAGAATGTTCATGGGCTATAGGACGATTGGGAGTCGGGATGCTCGGGACTCCAATGAAACTACATGGATTTGAATTTACATTCATGACGGGGATAGGCTTTTGTTGTACAGAAATAAGCGTCTACCTTTTTGTGAGGGATTCAATTAGAGTTTTAAGCTCGGGATCTGATTTAACCTCAAACATCTTGGTAGCCTTAAGCTGTTGAAGAAGAACTAGCGGAGCGGAGTAATCGTTACTACCCCCATTATTATTACGCTTAGTCTGATCTTCCAAAAATTTATATGCCTCTGAGGCTCCTTTACTTAGGAAACTACCCCCATTCATTATGTCTAGGACTTCTTTATGGTGGTGTAGAAGTCCTTTGAAAAAGGCACGAACTAACGTGTCTTTTGCTAGGTGATGGTGTGGACACTCTATAAGGAGATCGGTGAAACGGTTCCAAGCCTCTGAAAATGATTCATGAGGATTCTGTCGAAAGAAGTGAATCTTGGAAAGCATTTCATCCGTCTTTAGGGGTGGGTAAAAATGTTCCATAAACAGCTGAACAAGTTTGGCCCATGAGTCCACAGAATTAGGCGCTTGTGCAGTTAACCAAGACGCCACCTTATCAGCTAAGGTGAAAGGGAATACCCTCAATTTAATTTGTTCCGCACCAACCGTAGGATGGTTGAATGTTGTAAGGACTATTTCAATCCTACGCATGTGCTGATAAGGTTTTTCATGGTCTATATTTAGGGTAACAAATTAAATATATTTAGGGGGATGCGGAAATCCCCCACTGGGTCTGCTAGAACGATGCAAGATTTAGGGCTATCGCTCAAGGCTTTATAAAAGCCAGAGAGAGGAGTCTCTCTTTCTTCATCCATAATATCAGGTGGTGTGTGTGAAATAGTAGCTAGAGGTGTAGTGGGTGGGAAACTAGATAGACTTGTTTGTTGATGTTGCCGTGTAATTATGTTAGTTGTTTTTCTTCGACCAGACCTTAATCTCATGCAAGACTAAGTCGAACTTAACTAAACATGCAACACTCCAAACAATTCGATATACTAGTAGAAACCTCTGGCGGAGATCGCGAGGTGTGGAAGAAAGGAATACTTGATTGCGTCCTTGTTTCGCTTATGAATAGCGTCTTGTTTACGTGTTCGGTGTAAATAACAAGTTAAAACACTGAAAAACTTGAAAAATCGAATTCAAAACAAACTGCAGAAATCCGGAAAATTTTGCTTAGGGCGAGAAAGCTTCGCAGAGAAGCGTGATGGTCGCTCTCAGCGGTCCGATAAGTGGTGGCTGCTGGCGCTTTGGTAGGGCGTGGTCGCTCGAGGTGCAATAACTATAGGTATGGTCGCGCCAAGGAAAGCTGGGCTTCGTGTTCCAGGCTATAGCAGCGCAGCGCTCCTTATAGGTGGTCGCTTAGGTGTATATTTTTTCGCGGAACTTTTTTTCAGCTGAAATGGACAACCACGGTATGAATCAAACAAGGGTGGGTGGGTTTAATGGGACTTAAAAATGACTAATTCTACTATGAAAACAATGCTAAAGTGCAACTAAGATGGCAGCGGCGCCATTTGATAAACGTAAAAATGATAATTTTACTAATGAATAAAGCAATGAAACTCTGAACGTAAGTAAAACTAAACGATAGTTTACGTGCCTAATTTATCAAAGTTTCTTACTCTCAAGTCTATCGAAATAGAGTGGAGTAGGAAGTTCGTTCCACTCCTAGTGCTCTAGCATGGAATTGTTTTCTAATCTAATTAATCAGTCTTAAGTCAATGAGAGGTTTACGAGGGGGAATTATACTACGATGCAACTACCCACAAAATACAAACTATAATTGATTCAACTACAGAAATACTACGTTGATTCTATAATAAGGAATTAGGGGGGATTGATTCCACCTTAACTCAACTTAACTTCACTAATCCACGAAATCGTAATCCGAATTGAATCAAGCGCGCCCGAACAATTGGTTCTTCCTAATCCCTAATTACACATGATATTTCTACCAATTCGTAACTAGCATGTGAACGATTAAACCCATTCTCATGGAGAATTAATCGTTTCTAGAGTGGAATAGAAATTACGATGATTCTACGATAATCGGAATCAAGCTTTCATCAAGGCTTCTCAACCCCCTCTAATGGAGGTTTAGCCGAGAATCATTCCGCAATCATTTCCATATGAATCTAAACTAAACATAATATCAAGATTCGAAATTTACTAATCTAAATTAAACAATAATTAAATTCTAATTAACAACTAAGAAATGGTAACCAACAATAATTAAAACTAGATCTAATAGATTGAAATAACAAAAATCGAAATGACAAGAATAATAACTATTTTATTTATCTAATGAATGATATTCAATGATTCAAGAAATTAATCTAAAACAAGAAATGAAATTCTAAAATTAAGTTCTAAAACTCATTAATGGAGGCTAACTAATCTAATTCTAATCTAGGTCTAACTATCTACCATTAACAAAGAGTGAAGCTTTGGTTTTTATACATTCAGATCCAAAAATCGTGCACGGGCTTGGAGCCATGTTTTGGGCCAGAGAATCAGGCCCAAAACCCAATTCTTTCAGTCCAAAAAGGCCTCTTCAGCTGCAGTTCGCTTCAACAGACTTTTCGTCCACTTCTGCTCCTCTGATTGGGTCAAGGCTTGGACTATTGGAAAGCTCTTTCCGAGCCGGTCGTTGTGACATAAGGTAGGCCTAATTCCGAGGTCTGAGTCCAAAGATACGACCTTTGGAAGTTCTGCTGACTTGTGTGCTGTTTCTGCCCGCGTCGACTTTTCAGCTTTTGACCGGGCTTTTAGAAAGGCTTTGTCTTCTTGAAACTTGGCCTTTAATCGCGGAACTCCTTAGTAACCGACCTTTGCTTCTTTATCTCGCTAAAGTGGCACATTTATGCACATAATGGACTTTGAAGCCTGAAATGCATAAAAACACGTAATCAGTGTTAACTCTTAATTATTACTCACATAATTGGTCTAAAAGTATGACTGTTAAAGGGTTAAAACTATAGTTTTGGGCTCTTATGAGAGTTCTAGGGTTAGAACTGTCCTCACCACCTGTGAGTTCCCTTCCATCTTTGGACTCTGCTTTCCTACTAGGATTCCTCTCCTTATGGAAATCTGAATCTAGACCATATCTTATGGGAGGTAAGTTTCCTTGTTGATCATAATGTCCCATCGTGTATGGAAAGATTATATCTAAAAAGTAACTTCCAAGATATGTCATCATGATTCTTTCTTTATCATCAGAGATCGCCATCTTCAATTTCCTTCTGTTCAGGAACTGTCTATATCAGTTCCTAACGACTAGGATAACTTTTACTTTTGAAGGCGGTTAGTCACGTGCCTGGCACATGTCCACTAAACACTCGTGCTAAGCACGAGATCACTTATTCACAGAACTGATCCAATGGTCCTTGTCTCATTTTAGACATCTATAGTCTTAGGTTATTTGCCATACACATGTCATCTGTTCAATCATGAGAAATCCCCCTTACACCTAGTATAATAAACCATGTATTTCTCATTCTATATTAAACAACCCACGCCCCAAACTTATTTGGGGGTGGCGTATTTTCATCATGAAGAACAGAATATAGGTGTATCACCGTTTTTGCTCATGTTTCTATGGTAATCTCTTTCCTTATTTCTTCAAACTTTGAGGACAAAGTATAGTTCTATTTGGAGGTGGCATAGTAAATTTTGCAAAAACTAGGCATGTTCTATATAGTAGGTATAATATTATATTTCTTCAATTCTAAATTTTTTTCAAAAAACACCAAAAATATTTTTTCGTTTAGTATTAAAAAGTCTTGGTTCCTTTTTCTATGATGAATAAAAAGTTTAGAAGTCTCATTATAGCAATAGAGTAAGGACTTGTTCTTCGTACTTAGACTAATATACGTACAATAGTTTCTACATCTTTTCATGAATGGCATGCATTTACATTTGTTTGTATATAGTAGTGAGTTTCCAAAGCCAAGGTTAGAACAATTAAGTTCTATATCCTGTGAGAATCTAGCCAAAAGACTCATCTAAATGATTATTAAATGATGACACAAAGGATATCCAGATAGAAAGACCACATGTTCACTTGCTTGATCACCACGCCAAATCCTAAGAGAGAATTTAGGCTCTTTTTGGATCGATATAGCGAAATAAACGATAAAAAACCCAAAAAGATAGTTTACCACTATTTATCTCTTGTGCCTCCACCCTTTTTAAAAGCCTTTTTATTCTTCACCAAAAATTCCTAACCCGTTACAACAAACAATAAAAACCTTACCTAGCTGATGAGTTTAGAATTGGATGGATATCATAAAAAGAGAAGAGAAGACCTTGTACAAAAACAGAACCATTATTTCCTTCAAAAAGAAAAGAAAAGAAAGAGAAGAAAAGAAAGACCCATCAAAAACCAAAACTCCAAAAAATCTAAGGAGTCAAAACAATCGAATCTCCCAAAAGTTCAAAATCAAAAGGAGACGATATCAGAAACAAAAAAAAAACAAAAGCAAAGTTAGAACTCCCAAAATTTAAAATCTTATGAAGTCACAAAGCCAAAGGGCTAAAAGAATGTATCACAATTCGGAAGCAAAAGAACAAAACAAGGTTCATCTCTGGTTACAAGTATCTTCAAGACCTAGTTTCTCGACTTATTAGATTTTTGTTTTTTCCTTCCTTTTTCTTTCTAAACCATCACCCTAGCCCCGTAACTCCTAATAAAAGACCTATAGCTCGACTAGGAATAGGATGGTGTGAAAGTAAGTGACAAGCGTGATCAGTCAACCCCGGTTTCTTTGGACATCATTTAAGTATGCAAGGAATATAAGTGCCCACTGCACTTGAGATAACGAACCTTGAGTGAATCTATCAGAGAGTTGTGATTGCAAGACACCCCTGTGAGAACCCACCTTAAGGAAGCTCTCCAAAAGCCTCGGAAATAACTCTACTTTTGCATTTCATTGCTCATGTTTTGCGCATTTATCTTTAGATGATTAAATTACTGAATATATATTATTCTAAGTTTAAAGGAGCTTGTCCTTATTTACCGCTAATGAGATGTATGAATTTTTGAGAATAAATAAGGAAACAAGAACCTCTGTACTAAATATAAGAAGTTTGTGAGTACCTTCACTAGAAAACTCTCACAAGGCTTAAATCTCATCCACTAGGGAATTCCTTGTAGTTTAAGGCCTTGTTGCATATGGTCAATGCAATCGCAATCTGCGAAACGAGATTAGTATAACTTATAATAAATCACTCATTCTGTGATCTTAGTTTTTTCTCTCATTCTTGGTTGAGGACAAGCAAGAAGCTATTTAGGGTTAGTGATCAGCTCCTAAATGTGCATTTTATTACTCGTATATTGCTGCATTACAGTCCATCTTACGCTTAACGAAAAGACAACTCATAGATTTAATTTTACTGCCTTTTTCAGGTTAAGAAGTATTTTAGAGCACTTATCATAAAAGTTGCATTTTAGTACCAAAAGGAGCCTTAATCAAGCTTATTATGAAGACCAGAAACTGCTATAGAAAAGTGCTGAAAAAGTCAAAGTCAACTGTCAAAGTCAAAAGTCAAGGTTAAAGCCCTCAAATCAAAAGACCATAGATGGAGGCCCTTATCTCAAAATATGATGACCTTCTCCCTAAACCTACCTTGGTCAAGAAGAAAGCAAAAAGCAAAAAGCAAAAGAAAAAGTAAAAGTGAAGTGTGAGGTGTCTAATTTGTAATGGATGTGGGCAAATCTGTAAAAGGCAAAAGTAGAGGTATATAACCCAAAAGTAAGGGAGAGAGAAACCATCCACTGTCTTAAGATCCAAACCATTTGGTTTGTTTAATTTCTTGTCTAGTTTTTCAATTCATGTTTTTACTTTCTTGTTTTTTTATTTCCTTTTAATCAACTTGTTATTTACTTGTTCTTATTTCAATCAAACTTGCTATTTACTTGTTCTTGTTTCAATCTTCAATCTTAGTTCCCTTGAGTTTCCCTGAGCTGGTTGAGATACGAATACAGAATACTTTCTCCTCCATGGAGGAAGTAAATTCCATCCATGGGCTTAGTGAACTGTTTAGTGGCATCTTTAGTGAAGTAATCCACCTTCTTGGTTGGGCGTGCTTGCTCAGTGGCTCTGGTGGCAGGTGGAAGCCATAACTTCTGGACGCAGTAGGCATAGATAGGACCTGTGGTAACATATTTGACCTCGACTAGGGTGTATGTGGCTTGGAACCCCCAGTGTTGCATGATCTTGGGGGCCAACACTGGTAGAGGGGTGGTTGATTTCTTTGGTTTAGAGAGTTGCTCAAAGATACAGGAGACGATGCAGAAGCTATTCTTCTATTCTTGAAGAATCTATAAAGGATGAAGCATCGCCTTACCTATATCCGAAGGCTTAGTCGAGCCTATCAGGTTATAGGCTGTCCACTGAGATACTGCTAGCTGGTTCCTTCGTAGCAAATTCTGAAACGTGTAGTGAGACTTGGGTTTTTTAACCCCTCAAGAAGTGTCTCTACCATCATCACATCAATGGTCTTCCCGTCTAGGGATTGTTCCGTCTGAACATAAGCCTTCAGAGGAATCCCCAGAACTCCATTCACCACCTCCTTGGTGAGCTCCAACGAGCGGCCATCCTTGACAACCATGATGCAGTCATCCTTCCCTTTAAGTATGCAATTATAAAATGAAAGAGTAAGAAAGGGAGAATATGTTGCACTTTCCAACAAAACTAAGGGTTCCCATCCTCCTCTTCTAATCTTAGCCCTGAAGTGCACTTCAAACAAATCGGAATAGTAGAGGTCTTGAAAATTTTGCTCCGGCATGATTTTAAGAACTCGAGCCATTAGAGTAGGAATTGATGAAATTAGGGTTTCTTGTTGGAATAGGGGTTGAAAATGAAGTAGGCTGTAAAAATTTGGAGTGGTGGTGTGTTAAGGTGAAGTCACGATCGCGAGCTAGAAGGGGGCGGTCGCGAGTTGGCTTATGGTGGCTAGGGTTTGGAAATTTGTGAGGAAGAGGATGGGAGGTTCGGCAGTCGTGTGGGATAGATAGGGTTGATGGCATGTGCCTCACACATGCCTCTTTAGTGAATTTGAAATTTTGGCCCAAGCCCAAATGAAATCAAGAAATTTTGATCTTGTCCTTAGTGCCTTGCTAACTTCAAGAGCTGATCCATGCTTTGTTACTCGTCCGATCATGACCCGTGAAGTACCAAAACTAACAACATTGAAAAGGCAACATAACAGTATAGGGTACACTCACATCCAATAGTGAATGAAAAACAGATGATGGAAAAAACTATATAGGAACTGTATGGAAATATATACAAATAATAGAAGGAAAATTTTAATTAATTTTTTTGGGTTTCGAATAAGTTTGCCAGAATTTTTAAAAAGATGGATCATTTTAAGTCAGATCCCCAAGACTTGGAAGTTTTTGAAAACTTGAGTCAATCCTAACTAGATGGCTGAATTACTCTTTTCAGCTGTGCTCAATGAGCAGGTGGCTGGCACATGAAAACTGTAAAAACTAAATTATTATGAGGTTGAAGACCGGGGCAAGTTGATGTTTGACAATTTGAGCACCAGCTTTCTCTCATAGCTCGTCTCTTACGTGCGTGATAAGTGCTCAAAAAGTGCAATTTAACCCTCGATTATGCCTCTTGTTTAGCCATCTTAGTGGACTAATAGTGTTTATAAGTTGTGTTTTAAGATTCTAAAGGTGAAAAAGAGAGTTTTGTAGAATATTAGAGAAAAAGGGGTAAAACGGAGCAATTCGGAGCATTAAGGATCACATAGGAAGCCCGTGGACAATCATGGAGAAGGCTAAGGAATTGGAGCTATTAAAGATGCGACTTGGACCTATTTTAAAGCCTATTTGGAAGCCCAAGGCCAAAGGATTCGTTGCTTGGACCAAAGCTCGCAAAAGAGGATAGAAGGATAGAGCAGAAGAGACAAAATTGGCTTACGCGTCCGGGACGCATGGACCGAGCGTCCAGACGCATTGCTTGCATCTGAGATGCATGAATAGTGCATCCAGATGCATGAATCGACATTGTAGCCAATTCCTTCTCAGTTTTGGAGACGAAGTTGGACTCTGAAAGAAGTCTATTTGTATTAGGAAACAAATGACAGTTTGGAATGCTTTTAGAGCTCATTGTAACCTCTATAAATAGAGGACCTAAGTGCCTCATGTAATTTGCCAATTCACTTATACTCTTGTCTCCAGAACTTGAGGCAGAGAGAGATTAATAATAAAAGATCAGTTTTAACTAGCTAAGTCTTAATAAATTAGTCTTTCTAGTCTTATGTTCTTCGACTCTTCTTCTTCTCGTTCTTCGTGTTCTTCCTTCTTTATGGAAGGCTAATCTTCTCCTTCAAGGGAAGAGATGAAGCCAGTGCTTAAGGTTTAATGATTCTTCTGGTTCATGGTGTTCTTCAATCAGGTTAGTTCTTTATGTTTTTAGTTATTAGTTCCAAAGCCCAACCCAGTTGAAGGAAAATAGTTTTGCATATTAGTATAATTTAGAATAGTTGCATATTAGTTTAATTGCATTCAAGCATAGTAGGATAGTTTTCATCATCTTCGCATAGCAAGAATACTAGACAGGATTGATACAATGGCCACACGTAATGATGGAGGTTTTGTGGACCTGAATAATTCTGAAGCTATCCCACCCATGTAAGCACAGCAGAGGAAGAAGCTGAGCGATTTCTATTGGCCAATTATTGGAGACCCACTCAGCAGTATTGTTTTTCCAGAGATAGAAGCTAACCAGTTTGAGCTTAGAGCATCAGTAATCTCTATGCTTCTAAAGTTCAATAGTTCAGACAATGTTCAACCATATGTTCACATGAACAAATTTCTATCAGTCCTCAGAACTTTCAAGAACCAGAATATCAAAGATGAGAGTATCAAGTTGATTCTTTTTCCGCTCTCACTAGAAGGTAAAGCTTCCGAATGGTTAACTACACAGCCGATCAATTCAATAGAAAACTGGGAGAAGTTGAGAACAAAGTTTATGAACAAGTTCTACCCACCCCAGAAGATAGATGCCATGCAGCAAGCCATTAACAATTTCAAAGGGAAGGTGACTGAAGAATATCATCAAAGCTGGGAGAAATTCAATAATCTGCTAGTCTCATGTCTACATCATGGTTATGATAAGAGCATACTTGCTCATTTTTTCTATCGAGGACTCTCGATGATGAACAAGTAGATGATACAGTCAATGCACAAAGGCAAGTTTACATCGTTGGATGGAGAGGAAGCTTACAACTTTCTCGAGAATTTAGCTGAAGAAACACAACAATGGACTACTAGCAATGAGGATGTCGCTAGCATGGAGGGGGAGCCAAAGCAATTTGGTTACCAAGCACATGAACAAGAAAATCAAGAACTGAAGTCTACATTGGCCAGCCTGGCCACCAGCATTGAAACTTTGAGTAAGAAATTCAATCAGTTCTCCATGAATCCCTCCCAGATCAACAAGTCTCAAGCTAAATCTCTCCCAGTCATGCAAGCTAGCCAATACTGCAAAATCTGTTCGGACACTTCTCATGCAACTCTAGAATGTCCTAGTTACTATCAACATGCATCAGTTCGAGAGTACAATGTGAACTCATTTCAGAGGCCCAACCAAGGTGGTAATAACTTTCAAGGTAATTATTGGAGCGAGTAACTGGACCCCGTGTTCTCAAGATCAAAGTTATATTCCACAGACAAGTCAAGCTTCACAGTTGGTTCCTCAACAACAATTTTACTCTCAGCAGAATTCTAATACAAGTGAAGAGTTAGTGCCAGATCCTAAGAGAAATTATGCCTCACCTACCAACCTGGAGAATGCAATTACTTTGCTATCACAGAAAAATCAGAAGTTTGAAAATGTTCTAGAGCTTCTTGCACAGTCTCATCTCAATCTCTAGCAATCTCAGGCAAGTCAATGTTCTATAATGGAGTCTCTCGAGGCCAAGGTCGACCAACTCACTAATGCTTTGTCTATAAAGACACAAGCCATTTAACCTAGCTTATTGGAACCAATATCGAAGAGTGAAGATGTATGCCACATTGGGACAACTTCTAGTACTGATCACCTCCATGATCATGTTAGCTCAGTTACTACTCTCAGATCAGGATCGAAGATAGACAACAAGGTTGACTTACCTTATCATGATGACATTGCTACAGAGCAATCGGTCAAGATTTCAAATGACGTTCGAAAGGAAGTGGGAGAAATCCTTTCAACTCCTATTTGTCAAGATGACCAAGACAAGATATGCAAGAATGCCGAAGAGAGAGAAGAGCAGACACATGCTGATGTGTTTTTAGAGATGAAGGAGTGATTTGAGAAAGATAACATCAATATCCCATTTCTCAAAGCGATCAAGCAGTTTCCATCATATGCCAAATTTTTGAAGGATGCATGCAACAGAAAGAGAAGTACTCATGTTCCAAAGTGAGCGTTTCTAGCTGGACAAACAACATCTATTATCCATCAGCAAGCTCCAGTCAAGCTCAAAGATCTAGGAAGTCCTACAATATCATGCAAGATAGGAGAAAAATTCACGAGTAATGCTCTTTTAGACCTTGGTGCTAGTGTTAATCTCTTGCCATATCATGTGTACTAAGAGTTGGGCCTGGAGAACCTAAAGCCTACAAAAGTCAAATTGAAGTTAGCTGACCGTTCTACCAAGCTTCCCAGGGCATAGTTGAGGATGTTCTTGTTAAAGTAGCCGATTTTTACTATCCAGTGGATTTCATTGTGATAGACACCCCGGAGGCCTTTGATAAAATTCCAATTATTCTAGGCCAACCTTTTCTTGCTACCGCAAAAGCTTTGATAAATTGTCACAATGGTGAAATGAAGATCAACTTTGGTAAGATGTCCATGGACATAAATATCTTTCACCCGTTGTGATAAGAGCCCAAAACTGTAGTTTTAACCCTGTAACAGTTATACTTTTATACCAATTATGTGAGTAATAATTAAGAGTTAATACTGATTACGTGTTTTTATACATTTCAAACTTCAAAGTCCATTATGTGCATAAATGTGCCACTTTAGCGAGATAAAGGAGCAAAAGGTCGGTTGCTAAGGAGTTCTGTGATTAAAGGCCAAGATTCAAGAAGACAAAGCCTTTCTAAAGCCCGGTCAAAAGCTGAAAAGTCGACGCGGGCAGAAACAACACACAAAGTCAATAGAACTTTCGAAGGCCTTATCTTTGGACTCAGACCTCGGAATTGGGCCTACCTTATGTCAAAACGATTGGCTTGGAAAGAGCTTTCCAATGGTCCAAGACTTGACATAATCAGAGGAGCAGAAGTGGACAAAAAGTCGGTTGAAGCTAACTGCAGCTGAAGAGGCCTTTTTGGACTGAAAGAATTGGGTTTTGGGCCTGATTCTCTGGCCCAAAACATGGCTCCAAGCCCATGCATGATTTTTGGATCTGAAAGTATAAAAACAAGAGCTTGACTTTTTGTTAATGGTAGATAGTTAGTCCTAGATTAGTTAGCCTCCATTAATTAGTTTTAGAATTTCGATTAGTTAATTAATTAGTTTTTCATATCTTGTTTTAAATCTAGTTTCAAGTTTAATTAATTACTTTAGAACAAAGTAGATTATTAATTTAGTATTTGAATCATTATTTTATTATTCATTAGATTAATAAAATAGTGTTCTTGATAATCTAGTTTCATTTTCATTTATTTATTAGCTTAAATCCTTAGATTTACTTAATTGTCATTATTAGTTTAATTCAATTATTGCATGAGTAGTTTTGAATTGAGTTTAAACAAGTAAAGTTCAAATCTTTATATCATGTATTGTTCGAATTCCATTGGGAATGATAGCGTGATGATTCTCGGCTAAACCTCCATTTGAGGGGTTGAGAAGCCTTGATGAAAGCTTGATTCGATTATCGTAAAGTAAATTAAGTAATTTCCTTTCCACTCTAGAAATGATTAGTTCACCATGAGAATGGGTGTAATCATTCACATGCTAGTTATGAATTGGTAGAAATGCCATGTGTAACTAGGGATTAGGAGTAAACGATTGATTCTGCGCGATTCAATTCGGATTCTGACGATTCTTTGTTAGTAGGATTAAGTCGAGTTAAAGGTGGAATCAATCCCCCTAACTCCTTATCATAGAATCGACGTAGCATTCCCATAGTTGTTCAAATAGTCGACTAGTTGCATCTTGTGGGTAGTTGCATCGTAGTCTAGTTATCATTTCATAAATCTCTCATTAGACTTTAGTTAAGATTACTTATACGTAGAGAACATACCATGCGGAAGGACTAGGAGTGGAACGAATCATCTACTCCACTATATCTCCATAGGATTGAGAGTAAAAAACTTTGATAAATCATAGGCACGTTATTAAGTTTTAGTTTACTTACGTTTTGAGTTTTATCGTTCATTTCATAGGTAAACTTTTATCTTTTTATGTTTTATCAAATGGCGCCGCTGCCATCTTAGTTACCTTTATCATTGTTTTCATAGTATAATTAGTCATTTTTAAGTCCCATTTCACCCACCCACCCTTGTTTGATTCATACTGTGGTTGTCCGTTTCAGCATTGAAAAGTATCGCGAAAAATTAAACTGAGCGCGATCCGCACCCAAACGGAGCGCACCTGCGCCCAAACGCCTGGAACCTTGAGCGTGACCCGTGCCCAAACCGAGCGCGACCCGCGCTCAAACACTGTAACTCGAAGTTTAAGCTGAGCGCGACCCGCGCCCTGAGCTGAATTTTGCCGGATTTCCACAGGTTTGATTCGAATGTCGATTTTTCAAGTTTTTCAGTGTTCTAACTTGTTATATACACTGAACACGCGTAAACAAGAACCTATTCATAAGTGAAGCAAGGACGAAATCAGGTATTCCTTTCTTCCACACCTCGCATCTTCTGTTAGAGGTTTATACTAGAATATCAGGATTGTTTGGAGGTTGTCGTGTTTAGTTAAGTTTGGTCTTAACCTTGTATGAGATTAAGGTCTGGTCGAACAAAAACACCTAACATAATTACGCAGCAACATCAACAAGCACGCCTATCTAGTATACCACTCATTCCACCTCTAGCTACTATTTCACACACACCACCTGATATAATGCCTGAAGAAGGAGAGACTCCTCTCTCTGACTTCTACAAAGCCTTGAGCGATAGCCCCAAATCTTGCATCGTTCTCGCAGACCCAGTGGGGTATTTCCGAATCCCCCCAAATATTTTTAATTTGTTACCCGTTTTTCATGGTTTAGCCTTATCAGCACATGCGTAAGATTGAACAAGTCATAACAACATTCCACCATCCTACAGTTGGTGTGGAATAAATTAAACTGAGGGTATTCCCTTTCACCTTAGCCGATAAGGCGGCGTTTTGGTTAACTGCCCAAGGGCCTAATTCTGTGGACTCGTGGGCTAAACTTGTTTAGCTGTTTATGAAACATTTTTACCCACCCCTAAAGATGGATAAGATGCTTTCCAAGATTCATTTCTTTCGACAAAGTCCTCATGAATCATTTTCAGAGGCTTGGAATCGTTTCACCGATCTCCTTATAGAGTGTCCACATCATAACCTAGTGAAAGACACGTTAGTTCGTGCCTTTTTCAAAGGACTTCTACACCACCATAAAGAAGTCTTTGACATAATGAATGGGGGTAGTTTCTTAAGCAAAGGAGCCTCGGAGGCTTATAAATTTTAGAGGATCAAACTAAGCGAAATAACAAGCTGGGGTAGTGGCGATATCCACGCTCCGCTAGTTCTTCTAATCTGATTAAGGCTGCGGTATGTTTGAAATTAAACACGATCCCGAGCTTAAAACTCTAATCGAATCACTCACTAAAAAGGTAGAGGCCATTTCTGTTCAACAAAAGCCTATCCCCGTCATGAATATAAATTCAAATCCATGTAGTTTCTGTTGGAGCCCTGACCATCTCGACTTCCACTGTCCTATAGCCTATGAACAGGCTTGTTCCATTAATAGTGAACCTAACGCCCCTTGGAGACAAAATCCCAACTTCGGTTGGAGATATACTGATAAGAGCCCAAAACTATAGTTTTAACCCCTTAATAATCATACTGTTAGACCAATTATGTGAATAATAAGTAAGAGTTAATACTGATTACGTGTTTTTATGCATTTCAGGCTTCAAAGTCCATTATGTGCGAGAAATGTGCCACTTTTAGCGAGATAAAAGGAGCAACAGATCGTGAGACTTCCGAAGACCATATCTTTAGACTCAGACCTTAGAATTGGGCCTACCATATGTCAAAACGACCGGCTCGGAAAGAGCTTTCCAATGGTCCAAGCCTTGACCCAATCAGAGGAGCAGAAGTGGACGAAAAGTCTGTTCAAGCGAACTGCAGCTGAAGAGGCCTTTTTGGACCGAAAGAATTGGGTTTTGGGCCTGATTCTCTGGCCCAAAACATGGCTCCAAGCCCATGCACGATTTTTGGATCTGGATGTATAAAAACAAAAGCTTCATTCTTTGTTAATGGCAGTTAGGTTAGGAAGCTAATGTTAATGGAGTTTAGGGTTAGAAAAAGTTAGATCTAGATTAGTTTTTAGATCTAGATCTAGCTTTGAATCTCCATTTTTATTAGTTTTCATTTCCCTTGTTTTAATTTAAAGTATTAAAATATTGTTATTGCTTCATTAGATAAATCAAGTAGTTTATTATTGATCAAATTCGATTTTGTCATTTATCTATTGCTTAGATCTAATTTCATTTCTTGGTTGTTAGTCATTTCGTAGTTATTGATGTTAGATTTTAATTATTGTTTGTTAAATTTCATAAAGTTAGAATCTTTAGATTTAGTTGTCTTAAATTTATAATTAGTTTTAGTTTAAACACCAAACACATCACTCTCACCATTGTTCCTTTTGGGTTTGATTAGTTGAATTCTATTAAGTCTTGATAGATTGAGAGTGGAACGAATCCTTACTCATTATATTGCATGATTATGTTTTGAGAGTAAGAGATTTTGATTTAAACGTAAGAACGGTAGGATTACGTATTAGTGTTGTTAACATTAATATTAGTCTTTTATTGTTTTTACGGTTTATCATATACCCAACACGTCACACCTCCAGGGTACAATAATCAATATGTTAGGCCAATGCACAGTTTTATCCAAGCTCCACCACGACAAGGACAGGGTCAGGGTAATTATAATAATTATAAAAACCAAGTGCAACCTCAACAAAATCAAGCACAAGGTCAAGGTAGTTATAATAATTATAATGCTAATAGAGGTATCGTTCCGGTAAATAATAACTATCAAAATCCGCCCATTAATAATTTACGCGGGATAGTTCCAGTCACACCACCCGTGACTACTACACCCACACAACCGGATCATCTTGGCACCTTCATACAAGTGAGCCAAAAACTTTTCCAAACCATGGCTCAATCTAACCAACAACTTCTACAATCCGTTAATAATTTAAGCCAACAGTTGACCCAAGATAAAGCCCAACCCAAAGGTGTGTTTCCAGGTCACACAATACCTAATCCTAAAACAACAAACACAGCCTTTGAGGTAACCAATAATACTAGTAATGAATATGAAAATGTAGGTGAGCTAAATGCCATCACCACTCTCCGTTCTGGCATAGTGGTTGATAACAAAGTAACTATGCCTATAGTTACCCCACCAGTAGCCCCTACACCTGCTATTTTACTAGATACCGAAATAGAAACTGAAGAGCCTACCACTGTAGAGGTACCAGTTACAACACAACCTAAGAAACAGAAAGCCAAGGTTAAACATCCAGGTGACACCATTGCTAAATATAGAGAGAAACCATCGTTTCCACAAAAATTAACCATGTTAAGTAGGGATACAAATTATGAGGAGAATAGGGATGTTTTCAAGAATCTAACTATAAACCTTCCCTTCCTCAAAGCTATTAAAAAGCTACCACACCATGCTAAGTTTCTTAAGGAGTTGTGTACTACTAGGCGTAAGACCAATATACCAAAAGACGCCCTTGTAACAGAACAATTCCCAACTCTATCTGAATATAATGGAATTGTTAAGTACAAGGACCCTGGTCGTCCTACTGTACAATGCACCTTAGGAGATTCCTATACGATAACCGCGTTATTAGACCTGGGGGCTAGTGTTAACTTACTCCCGTTTTATTTTTATAGACAAATAGGTCTAAACGAGATGCAACCCACTAAAATGACGTTGCAATTAGCTGATCAGTCTATTAAGTATCCTAAGGGTGTGGTCGAAAATGTGCTGGTAAAAGTTCAGGATTTCTACTATCCGGCTGATTTTGTCATCCTCGATACAGAAGTCGCTAACGACTCTGTCCCAATCATCTTAAGGCGTCCTTTCCTGGCAACTGCCAATGCGCTCATTAATTGCCGTGATAGTTCAATGTCCATGTCTTTTGGCCATCTTGTTGTTGAAGTAAATGTTTTTAAAACAAAGACACATTTACCCGATTCGTCTATGGATGGAGAGGTTAGCATGATCGAGAGCTTCGCTCGAGATTATTTCAACAACACGTTCCCTAATAATCATATGCCCAAATTTCTTTCCTTTGGAAGTTTAGACACCAACATTTTTATCCCTACACTAGTCGATACACATATTATGGATGAGGACGAGATAGATGACTTTCTCAAAGATATAGAGGACTACCATAGTAATGTGGATATGACCAATCTAGATGAGGAATTCGATGAGTTTTTTATAGCAGGTGATGATTCACCCTATCAAAAACTACTTTGCACAACATCCACCTCGACTCCCCTCTTTCCACCCTTTCAAAGGAATCTCGAGTTTGCACTCGATCCTTTCGTTTCTCCTGTGCTTCATAATTTTTTAAATCCACCTAGTAAACAAATACTTCAGAAGGACAAACCATTTGACACCTTCATTTTCAGGCTTGAGACAGTCCCTACCTACACCATGAATGAGTTTTGTGCTAAACCCACATCCTCATTGTTTACATGCTTTCCTTCTACAACTTATCCATATCCACCATATCTTCCACAACCATTCACTTTTCCACACTTATTCACTAGGACACCCTCGTTCAAAGATGAAAAGAAGGTGCATGCTAGGTTACGTTATAGGTCTATCCGACTTAGCTTTTCAGTTCACTAGGTTGCGTCATAGGAAATCTTGGTGCTTGATTGTGTTTGGATATGTTTTATGTGATATTTATTTATGGAATGATCCTCAACTATTTCGGTTGTTGATATATGATAAAATGCATGTTCATACATATGTTTAGATAAAGTCTCAAGTATCTGACTATAAATGACTCAATTTTTTGTGTTTGGTGCATTTCATTTTATTTCCATATATTGGTGAGTGCACCATTAAGGTAACCGGGCCCTCCCTATGGAGTGTGTGGCTATAAGTACCGGATCCTAAGTCCACATTTAACATAATTCACATTTTCCACTCTTGCATGTTTTCTCAGATTTTTTAGTCATGTTTCTCTATGGGGTGAATTATGTCCCTATGCTTATTGTTTTTCCTTATAAAAGTAAAAAAAATATTAAATAATAAACATAGTAATCTCGGAAGTCTCGGGAATCTGACTTTAAAAGACCCACTTTAAAAAAAAAAATTTCTAAACTCTGTTGTAAAAATTTGTTTGGGGGTGGGGTGTTCGTGTTTCCGTCCTAGAATGTTTTATGTCCCATTAGGGTTGCTTAGGCCGTTTAAATGTATTTCGATTCGGGTTGACATAATCTATGAATTTAGAGTTCATTCGTTCGCATAACGTACGTCATGCACGCACTTTGAGGCATTTTCCACTATCTTATATGTCATCCATGGTCGGAATAGAGTGTTTTATAGATCATTGGATTGGAAATTCTCTCCTGATCATTTCCATATCTCATTCGCAAAAATCGGACAGGTAACGAAGCGGCAATATTAGTTTGAAGTTAGCATGAAAAATCAAAAATTGAAAAATTTGGGCTTGGGCCCAACCTTGGCCAACCCGTGGCAACCCTTTACCTTCGCACCAATAGTCGCGTTCTTCACTTCTAACAACCGCCATTAACAACCAAAAAGCTTCAAACCCTAACTAAAAAAATAAAATTAAAAAGAAAAACAATACACCCACGCCAAACATAAAAAACCCACTCCAAATCTTCTCAAAACCGTACCACTACCACCTCCACCAATTTAAATCATCAAAAACCACCGAAAAATAAAAAAAATTCAAACTTCCGCGCCACCACACCACCACCACCATCGTTTTTTTTTTCAGTGAGGTTGTTCCTCATTGCTTCCTACACCTTCTACAAACCCCAAATCAGTTTAAACTCCAATGGCTCAACAACGTCGAATTTTGCCGGAGCAAGTATTTACTAGCAACCACTTCGCACCGTTTTATGGTGACAAAATGATTAGTAGAGATTGGAATAGCTTGTGGTACTCGACCGAAGCCTTTTACCACGAAGACTTAGTCCGACGGTTTTACAACACGAGGGAGTTGGAGGGGAGTAGAATTTTTGTTACGGTGGTGAAGAGGAGGAAGGAAGTAACTGCTGGGTTTGTGGTTGAGATTCTAGGCATTCCGCCTAGAATCCATCTGGATGCCACGTTATAGGAGTCCCAATATAATAGGGTCGAGCCGTTGATGAACGCGACAGTTACCTAAGGGAACTACAATGCGAGCTCGCATTGTGTTCGCCAGGCATCCCTCAGAACCAACCAGCTGGCTGCAGCTCAGTGGATTGGTCGGAACGTCCTAGGGAAGGAGAAGGTCAGTGACATCGGTCTGAATTGGCTCCACATTCTATGGATACTCCAGGAGCAGAAGTACGAGTTCTGTATCTTAGAGTTTTTGCTTAACATGATTAGGTGAGTAGGGAAGTCTATTGCACCTCTCCCTGTTTTGATAAACAAGATCATGCTGAAGTTGGGAGCGACTCCGACGTCTGATAGGATTTACCTCACCTTACACCGAAATCCTCGTATTTATAAGGATTGTGTCCAACGAGTTTGGAGGTTGCTTGAGGATAGGGCAGAGGACGAGGAGGATGGTGGAAATGAGAATGACTCGGAGGATGAGGAGGACTTGACTTGTTTTGATCCTGATGCTTTGGAGAGGTGTTGGTCAGATGCAGAACGCATGGCTGTGATTCATCGTGGCATGCGTTCACTCAATACTATCTGCGAAGACCTCCGAACTCGACAGGCTACTATCCACCATAACTTTGAAATCCGTACCCAGCGAGAGGATGAGCGGTGGGAACAGATGAGGACTGAGCTAGAAGCTTAGCGCCAGTTTCGGGCCGATATGCTTGCACACTTCCCACCTCACGGGGATTCTCCTTCTGAGGACACATCATCGAGGCACGAGCGTCGTCGCCGAAAGACGAATGGTGCTGGCCCATCGGGAGCTCAGGAGCCATCTCCTGAGCGTGTGCCCTCCGCTACCAGTACCGACGTGTTTAGGGATAGTATAGCTTGATGATTTTTATTTGTAGTTTTATTATTGTTAGTTATTTTAATGTAAGTTTTAATTCCATAATTTGAATTTTGTAGTGAAATGTACTTCGAATGAAAAATTTAATATAATGCGGTTATTTTCATTGTGTGTGGTTGTTTAATATTGATCCCACCTTCCCAAATTATTTGGGGGTGGTGTTATCTATTCCAGCATGATTTTTATATGACCCTCATTTTTAGAAGTTATTTCGGAGTCAGGGTGAGAATATGGCCGATTAGGCATATCTATGAATAAATATTGGTTAGGATGAAATCTCGATAAAATAGGTAGGTTCTATCCTAAATTTAATCTAAAAGATACTAGGGTTGTTTTAGAATCAAGAATATGAGTTGTTTCCATTTTCGGGTTTGGAAATTTTAGTATTTCCGGAAACTGCCGTAAAAACTTTTTGGCAACTTCCCGATCCGTTTTAGTAACTTAAAACCTATATAAACTTCATTCATTCTACACTCACAACCCACACTACACCAAACTTCCATCACTCACCTTTCACTCCCATGTTTCCCACGTTTCGTCTCATTTTTCAATCATCAGCACCTCGGGCTTTTTTCTCTACTCATTTGTCAAAAATTTTACAGAGCAGGCGCACCCACCAAGGTGAGCGACTGCGTGCCCAAACACTGGAACTCAAAATCATCGAGCACTGCTTCAAGTAAGCGACTGCGCCCCGACCTCCGTAAACACAAAACTTTCCAGTTTTATACGGGTTGTTCGGATCATTTGTAGCTGTTCCAGAGCATCGTTTTGAGATGACATCTCCTACAATAATACCGAAACAGTCTTTCGAAGATTTGTTCCAAAGCACTACTTATGGTGCTTGGTTTCGCGAGGCGATCACATACGTAGGCTGGGAACCGCTTATGGTAAGACCTGCTGAACTTTATTCTCCAACACTAGCATCTTATTTTGATGATAACTGATAAGAGCCCAAAACTGTAGTTTTAACCCCTTAATAATCATACTGTTAGACCAATTATGTGAATAATAAGTAAGAGTTAATACTGATTACGTGTTTTTATACATTTCAGGCTTCAAAGTCCATTATGTGCAGAAATGTGCCACTTTAGCGAGATAAAGGAGAAAAACTTCCGAATGCCATATCTTTGGACTCAGACCTCGGAATTGGGCCTACCTTATGTCAAAACGACCGGCTCGGAAAGAGCTTTGCAATGGTCCAAGGCTTGACCCAATCAGAGGAGCAGAAGTGGACAAAAAGTCTGTTGAAGCCGAATCTAGCTGAAGAGGCCTTTTTGGATTGAAAGAATTGGGTTTTGGGCCTGATTCTCTGGCCCAAAACATGGCTCCAAGCCCATGCACGATTTTTGGATCTGGATGTATAAAAACAAAAGCTTAGCTCATTGTTAATGGTAGATTAATGAGTAGAGAATTAGGGTAGATAGGTTAGAGTAAAAAGTAGCCATTAAAATAGCTTCTAGATCTAGTTTTATTTAATTGTTTTTGATTAAGTTTAATTTCAAATCCAATTCTTGTTTAGATTAAACTATTAGAATCATAGTTCTTCATTAGTATTAATAAATAAATAGCTATTAGTTAATTTCGATTTTTGTCATTTCCATTTCTAGATCTAATTTCAATTCTTGTGTTTATTTCATTTTAGTCATTAAATTAGATTTCATTATTGTTTAATTAAGTAAATTTCAATGCTTTATATTATGTTTAGTTTTAATCTAAATGGAAATGATTGCGTAATGACTCAAGGCTAAAACCTCCATTAGAGGGGTTGATGAAGCCTTGATGAAAACTTAGTGGTTAGTATAGAATTGGTTGTAGAATCTATTCCACTCTAGAAGGTCGTGTTTCGCCATGAGAATGGGTGGGCGACCTCACATGCTAGTTAGTATCCGGTAGGAATGCCATGAACACTAGGGATTAGAACTTCAAATTTCCCAAGAAGAACGTGAGAATTGAGATACAACATTCTACGCTAGGTCGTTAAGTTGGATTCGAGGTGGATTCAATTCCCCTCTAATTTCTTTATCTAGATTCAAACAATCGTATTTCCGTAGCATTCGTAGTTTAAATTCAAATAATCAATTTCATATTGCATCGTAGTATAATTCCCCTTCGTAAAGCTCTCATTGACTTAAGACTGATTTCTTAGGCTTAGAAAACAATCCATGCTAGGGAACTAGGAGTGGAACGAACTTCCTACTCCACTTAGTGCAATCCGCATCGAGAGTAGAAGCTTTGATAATTGAGACTCGTAAGATTAGTTTTAGTTTACTTACGGATTGAATTCATCGTTCATTTCGTAGGTAAACTATTCATTTTACAGTTATCAAATGGCGCCGCTGCCATCTTAGTTGCACTTTAGCATTGTTTTCTTTGTAGAAGTAGTCATTTTTAAGTCCCATTAAACCCACCCACCCTTGGTTGTTTCATACTTGTGGTTGCCCATTTCATCTTTGACAAATTCGAAAAAATACGAGCCGCGCTTAAAGGAGGCGACCCGCTAAGATTCTTGGAATTTCGCTCTACCACCGAACTTGGCCAGCGTACCATAGCGACCGCGCCGGCCAAACACTGTAATTCAAATTACACCGAGCGACCAGCCCCATGTGGGTAGCGACCGCTAAAAACAACTGTAATTTGAAAATTACTCGAGGCCGAAGGCTATCTATGCGCCTTGGCCTGGCCGTGTTAAATTTTTGGATTTCGGCGGTTTTGATTGAACTTTGATCTTTCATATTTTTCAGTGTTCTAACCTGCTATATACACTGAACAAAGCGTAAACAAGACGTTATTCATAAGCGAAGCAAGGGCCTTGCAATCAGGTATTCCTTTCTTCCACACCTCGCAGATCTCGGTTAGAGGTTTCTACTAGTATATCGTAATTGTTTGGAGTGTTGCATGTTTAGTTAAGTTCGACTTAGTCTTGCATGAGATTAAGGTCCGGCCGAACAAAACACCGAGCGTAAATACACAACAACATCAACAATCAAATCTATCTAGTATACCACCCACTACACCTCTAACTACTATTTCACACACACCACCGATATAATGGGGAAGAAAGAGAGACTCCTCTCTCGGACTTCTACAAAGCCTTGGCGATAGCCCCAAATCTTGCATCGTTCTAGCGGACCAGTGGGATTTGAATCCCTCCAAATATTTTTAATTTGTTACCCGCTTTTCATGGTTTAGACCATGAAAAACCTTATCAGCATCGTAGTAGGATTGAACAAGTCCTAACAACATTCCACCATCCTACGGTTGGTGCGGAACAAATTAAATTAAGGGTATTCCCTTTCACCTTAGCCGATAAGGCGGCGCCTTGGTTAACTGCCAAAGCCTAATTAATTCGGTGGACTCGTGGGCTAAACTTGTTAAATTTGTTTATGGAACATTTTACCCACCCCTAAAGACGGATGAGATGCTTTCCAAGATTCATTTTTTCCGACAAAATCCTCATGAATCATTTTCAGAGGCTTGGAATCGTTTCACCGATCTCGATAGAGTGTCCACATCATAACTTAGCGAAAGACACGTTAGTTCGTGCCTTTTTCAAAGGACTTCTACACCACCATAAAGAAGTCCTTGACATAATGAATGGGGTAGTTTCTTAAGCAAAGGAGCCGAGGAGGCTTATAAATTTTAGAGGACCAAACTAAGCTTAAATAATAATTGGGGGTAGTGGACGATTACTCCCGCTCCGCTAGTTCTTCTTCAATGATTAAGGCTACGGTATGTTTGAGGTTAAATCAGATCCCGAAAGCTTAAAACTCTAATTGAATCCCTCACAAAAAGGTAGAGGCCATTTCTGTACAACAAAAGCCAATCCCCCGTCATGAATGTAAATTCAAACCATGTAGTTTCATTTGGAGTCCCTGGAGCATCCCGACTCCCATGTCCTATAGCCTATGAACAGGGCTTGTTCCATTAATAGTGAACCTAACGCCTACCGGAGATAAAATCCCAACTCGGTTGGAGAAATAACCAACAAGTCACACCTCAAGGGTACAATAATCAATATGTTAGGCCAACGTACGGCTTTAACCAAGCTCCACCACGACAAGGACGTGGTCGGGGTAATTTTAATAATTATAACAACCAAGTGCAACCTCGACAAGGTCAAGCACAAGGTCAAGGTAATTATAATAATTATAATGCTAATAGAGGTATCGTCCGGTCAATAATAATTATCAAAATCCACCCATAAATAATTCACGGAAATAGTTCAGTCACACCACCCGTGACTACTACACCCACACAACCGGATCGCCTTGACACCTTCATACAAGTGAGCCAAAACTTTTCCAAACCATGGCTCAATCTAACCAACGGCTTCTACAATCCGTTAATAATTTAACCCAACGGTTGGCTCAAGATAAAGCCCAAACCAAAGGTGTGTTGCCAGGTCACGCAATACCTAATCGTAAAACAACAAACACAGCCTTTGAGGTAACCTATAATACTAGTAATGAATATGAAAATGTAGGTGAGATAAATGCCATCACCACTCCGCTTCGCAGAGTGGTTGATAACAAGGTAACTATGCCTATAGTTACCCACCAAGATAACCCTACACCGCTATTTTACTAGATACCAAAATAGAAACTGAAGAGCCTACCAGCTGTAGAGGTACGTTACAACACAACCTAAGAAACAGAAAGCCACGATTAAACATCCGGGTGATACCATTGCTAAATATAGCCGTAAACCACCGCGTTTCCACAAAAAAATTAGCCATGTTAACTAGGGATACAAATTACGAGGAGATTAGGGGCGTTTTCAAGAATCTAACTATAAACCTACCCTTCCTCGAAGCTATTAAAAAGCTACCACATCATGCTAAGTTTCTTAAGGAATTGTGTACTACTAGGCATAAGACAAATATACCAAAAGACGCCTTTTTAACATAACAATTCCCAACTTTATCTGAACATAATGGAATTGTTAAGTACAAGGACCCGGTAGATCCCCATTTGTCAATGTACCTTAGGAGATTCCTATATGACGACGCGTTATTAGACACGGGGGCTAGTGTTAACTTACTCCCATTTTATTTGTATAGACAAATAGGTCTAGACAAGATGCAACCCACTCAAATGGCGTTGCAATTAGCTGATCGGGTCTATTAAGTATCCTAAGGGTGTAGTCGAAAATGGCCGGTAAAAGTTCAGGATTTCTACTATCCGGCTGATTTTGTAGTCCTCGATACGTGGTCGCTAACGACTCGTCCCGATCATTTTAGGGCGCCCTTTCCGGCAACTGCCAATGCGCTCATTAATTGCCGTGATGTTCAATGTCCATGTCTTTTGGCCATCTTGTCATTGAAGTCAATGTTTTAAAATGAGGGACCGCATTACCCGATTCGCCTATGGATGGAGAGGTTAGCATGATCGAAGCGTTGCTCGAGATTATTTCAACAACACGTTCCTTGATAATCATATGCCCAAATTCTTTCCTTTGGACAGTCAGACTCTAACATCTTCATTCCTACACTAGTCGATACACATATTATTAATGAGGACGGGATAGATGACTTTCTCAAAGATGTAGAGGACTACCATAGTAATGTGGATATGACCAATCTAGATGAGGAATTCGACGAGTTTCTTCGAGTAGGTGACAATTCACCCTATCAAGAACTAACTTGCACAACATCCACCTCGACTCCCCTCCTTTCACCCTTTCAAAGGAATCTCGAGTTTGCACTCGATCCTTTTGTTTCTCTTGTGCTTCATAATTTTTTAAATCCTCCTAGCAAACAGATACTTCAGAAGGACAAACTATTTGACACCTTCATTTTCAGAATTGAGAGAGTCCCTACACACACAATGAATGAGTTCGGTGCTAAAACCACATCCTCATTGTGTACAGGCTGTCTTTCTACAACTTATCCATATCCACCATATTCTCCACAACCATTCACTTTTCCACACTTATTTACTAAAACACCCACGCATTCAAAAATTAAAAAGAAGGTGCATGATAGGTTACACAATAGGGTTATCCGACTTCATTTTCATTCCACTAGGCTGCGTCGTAGGAAATCTTGGTGCTTGATTGTGTTTGGATATGTTTTCTGTGATATTTATTTATGGAATGATCCACAACTGTTTGGTTGTTGATATATGATCAACTGCATGTTCATACATATGTTTTAGATAAAGTCTCGAAAGTATCCGACTATAAACGACTCAATTTCTGTGTTTGGTGCACTTCCTTTCACTTTTAATATATTGGTGAGTGCACCATTAAGATAACCGGCCCTCCCTATGGAGTGTGTGGCTGTAAGTACCGGATCCTAAGTCCACGGTTCACATAGTTCACGCTTTTCCACTCTTGCATGTTTTTCTCGTTTTTTGAGTCATGTTTCTCTATGGTGTGAATTATGTCTTTATTGCTTATTGTTTTTCCTTCTAAAAATAAAATAAATAAATAAATAAAAAAAAAAAAATAAAAAATAAAATAAACATAGTAATCTAGGAAGTCTCGAATCGACTTTAAAAGACCATCGCTAAAACAAATTTTCTAAGCCGTTGTAAAAATTTGTTTGGGGTGGGGTGTTCGTGTTTCCAGTACTAAAATGTTTTATGTCCCATTAGAGTTGCTTAGGCCGTTTTATTGTATTACGATTCGGATTGACATAATCTATTAATTTAGAGTTCATTCGTTAAGATAACTTACGTCATGCACGCACTCGAGGCGTTATCCACTATCTCGTATGTCATCCGAAGTCGGAAGAGAGTGTTTTATGGATCATTGGATAGGGAATTTCTCCTGATCATTTCCATATCTCATTCGCAAAAAATTGGACCGTAACGGCGGCAATTTTGATTTGAAGTTCGCGAAAAAATCGAAAAAAAATCAAAAATTTCGATTTTGGGGCGGGGCCCAAACCCAACCAGCACTCAAACAAACAAGACGACTTTACCTCCACCGAAACGATTGCGTTTTCTTCTTCCTCCATTCCGCCATTAACGCCAAAGCTTAAACCAAAACCTAAAACAAAATAAAAATTAAAAAGAAAATACAATAAACCCACGCCCAAAATCAAATCCCAACCCAAATCGACTCCAAACTCCACTCACCACAAACTCCACCAATTTAACCCAACAAAAACCACCGAAAAAAATCAAAATTTGGTGCTGCGCGCCACTACATCACCACCACCATCGTTTTTATCAGTAAGGTCTTTCCTCATTATTCCTACACCTTCTACAAACCCCAAACCGTATTCAAACTTCAAATGGCTCAACAACGCCGAATTTTACCGGAGCAAGTTTTCACTGCCGACCACTTCGCGCCGTTTTACGGTGACGAAATGGCTAGTAGAGACTGGAGTAGTTTATGGTACTCGACCGAAGCCTTCTACCACGAAGACTTGGTCCGACGATTCTACAATACCAGTTTGACGGGGTAGAGCCTTTGATGGGCGTGACTGTCATCAATGGGAGCTACAATACAAACTCCCATTGTGTTCGCCAGACATCCCTCAGGACCAACCAGCTGGCTACAGCTCAGTGGATTGGTCGGAATGTCCTAGGGAAGGACAAGATCAGTGACATTGGTCTGACCTGCCTCCACATCTTATGGGTACTCCAGGAGCAGAAGTACGATTTCTGTATCTTGGAGTTTTTGGCCGAAAGCATGATTAGGGGGTCGGAAAGTCTTTGGCACCTCTTCCCCGTGGTTAATTACCAAGATCATGTGAAGATGAAAGCAGCTCCCGCCCGATAGGATTTACATTACCCCCGCACCGTGAACTTCGCGATCTATAGGAGTGTGTCCAACAAGTCCGGAAATTGCCCGAGGATAGGGAACGGGATGTGAGGAAGAGGAGGAGGATGAGGATGATCGGAGGAGGAGGATGAGGAGGACGTGACTTGCTTTGATAATGGATGCCTTCCAGAGGTGTTGGTCCGATGCGTAACGCATGGCTGTGCTTCATAGGGGCACGCGTTCACTAAACACTATCTGTCGGCAGACCTCTCCGGACTCGACAGCGACTATTCATCACAACTTCGGAGATCCGCACCCGCAGAGAGAGGATGAGAGATGGAAAAAGCGAGGGTCGAGATGGAAGCCAGCGCCAGTTTAGAGTGGATATGCTTTGCACGCTTCCCACCTCATACGACTCGCCTCGAGGACACACTACGAGGCATGAGCGCCGCCGACGGCGACGGCGCTGCTTTGGACCTTCGGGGAGCCCGGGAGCCACCACTAGAGAGTGTGCCCTCCACCACCCGGTGGCGAGGTGTTTAGAGAGTGTGAGGATTGATAGTGGTTGTTGTTTTATTTATTTTGTTGTTTTTATTGTAATGTAACTTTTATTTTCGTAATTTGAATTTTGTAGTGAAAGGTAACTCGAATGAAAAATTTTAATATAAGGGGTTATTTTCAGTATGTGTGGTTGTTTCATATTGATCCCACCTTCCCAACTTGTTTGGGGGTGGTTTTATCAATTCAAGCTTTATTTTTATATAACCCTAGTGTTAGAATTTATCATGGAGTAAGGTGAAAATATGGCCTTTTAGGCATATCTATGATTGAGAATCATTGTAGGATGAAATCTATATTAAATAGGTACATTCAATCATAAAATCAACCTAAAAGATACCGGGTTTGAATTAGAATCAAGAAAATGAGTTGTTTCCGCTGGTTAGGAAATTTTAGGATTTCGAAACCGCCGCTAATACTTTTGGCAACTTCCCAATCCGCTTTAGCAACTTAAAACCTATATAAACTTCATACATTCTACACTCACAACTCACACTACATCTAACTTCCATCACGCACCCTTCACACCCGCTGATCCCACGTTTCGCTCTCCATTTTCGAAATCAATCGAATTTTCCAAGCCTTGAGGAGCCTTCGCGACCCTACACTTCTGACAGAAAATTTTGGTCGAGCCGCCCGCGCTGCCAAGTCAAGCCGACTTCAAGGCCAAACACTGGATTTTAAAAATACAAAGAGCGACTCCTCTAGTTGAAGGGCATACGACTTCCGTGGACCAGAAAAATTCCAGTTTTCCGCGAGTTGTGCCCGGTTGTTTTGCAGCTGTTCCAGAGCGTAGTTTTGAGATGACATCTCCTATAATAATACCGGAACAGTCTTTCGAAGATTTGTTCCAAAGCACTACTTACGGTGCTTGGTTTTCATGAGGTGATCACATACGTTGGCTAGGAACCTCTTATGGTAAGACCGGCTGAACTTTATTCTCCAGCACTTGCATCTTATTTTTATAATAACTGCATTTTCTTTGAGAGACCGGATGGAGAACAAGTGTTCTCCATCAACATTGACGATGAACCAATGGAAATTACCGTGTTCTTGCTAGCATTTGTTCTTGGACTTGCTATGCCCGGCCGAGATACAAGACCCATGGTGCTATTGGATTCGATAATATGCATGTCTACACTTATGAAGTTTTGCACGAGGCTTATGGGGCAGGCATTTTCCTCATTGAGGACCAAGGGGACTATAACGTTGCCCTTGGTAGCCCGGTCCATGAACATAGAACTGTTATGTTTTGGATTATGCTAAACATTTTAGGGAATGGCGCTTTTCTTCCGCGTGAATGACGCCACTTGCAGCGTTTTTCCTTGCTTTAGCCAAGGGGGACGGTTCTATGACCTTCCTTAACTTTGATGTCTAGTTTAGCACGAGCCCATACCATGAGGCATAAGTACCTTCTTATGCCTGTTCTAATTTCCTTATTATTATGCTATGTTTCTTTCCTATTTTTGTACACGCTTTCACGGATTGGATTAGGGTAGACACGGTGCGACCAACCAATAGTATTATTCGATCTTTTCCGTAACAATGACTTGGCAAGGGTGGCGGATACAACCTCACCAGTTGCACCCTACACCCCATCGCACCAAGTGGCACTTAATAGGTTAGCAACCATAGATGATAAATGCTGAAGCCCGGCAAATTATCATAGCATGGCAGATCGCTGAAGGAGCCTCACTTCTTTATAGAAGTAGAGGATGACAAAGATGACTTAATAACAAATGGAGTGGAGGTAAGTTTTTAGTTTCTGTTAGTGTCATTTTATGTCCCAAGCAATTTATCTGTTAACCCCATAATGGGTGGACCTCTTATAGAGTTCGCGTCGCTTTTATTTCCTATATTAGTACGCTTCTAACCTTGTTTTGCAGATGTTTTCGAATTTCACGCTTCAATGGTATTTTTCCTACCCTCTTTATTTAAATGCTTTGAGGACAAAGCATGCTTCTTGTTTGGGGGGCATAGAAACACGATGTAATTAAGACATCCGCTAGGATATAAATATATATAATATGCATTTGTTTTCTAGTTAAAATTTCAAAAAATTCAAAAATATAAATAAATAAGTTATGCTATACACTTAGGAATATTGGTATTGTTTCTTTCTCCATGCTCTTAATAATCTAGAAGTCTCAACGTAGTTGCTGCATCGTAATAATTGTTAGAAACTTAGGTTAATATATAGGTAATAATCTTTACATCTATCTATAAATATATTACATGAGTATCTATGATTGTTAGCAAGAAGTTTTCTGAAATCTAGGCTAGAGTACTTATTCTACAAATCCTGTGGAGAATATAGCCTAAAGCCTTATATGAGCTAAAACATTTGAGAAATGACACAAGGGAGAAGTAAAATCCTGATAGAGAAATCACACGCCCACTTGCTTGATCACTAAACCATATCCTAAGCGAGAATTTAGGCCCTTTTGGATCGATATAGCTAGAAATTTGACCTAAGTATATTTTTCGCAAGTCAGCCCCTCGAGCCTTTCATTAGCCCTTCCATAAACCACAATTCCTTTACCCCTCGTTACAAAACAAAACAAAATAAAAAATAAATAAATCAACCTACCCAATTTAGAATAAGTCCGAGAATAGAATGATGAAGAAAGAAGAAGAGAAAACCCGCGTAAAAAAAAATTAGTTAGTTGTTTCGTAAAATAAAGAAAAGAAGTTTTCATCCAAAGAAAAGAAAAATAAAAATAGAAATAAAATAAAAACTCCAAAAATAGAATAAAAGGGAGTCAAAAGCCAAAGAAAAGAAAAAGAAAAATATGGCTAAGGATGGAAACAAAGTGTAGAAGCAAAAGTAAATAACAAGGTTTTCTAGTTACGTAATATGAAGACTCTATTATCTCAGACTTGTCCTTTTGAATATCCAATTCCTTCCTTCTTAAACCATCTCCTAATCCCCGTGAACACCTAATAAAGACCTCTAGCTCAATTAGGAATAGGTTAGTGTGATAGTAAGTGGCGATGTGTTTGATCGACCCGCTTCCTTGTTGTCATATAGAGATTGTAAGGTAAAGTGTGCCCATCGTATTAACCGGAGTAGCTAAACTTGAGTGGAAAAATCAGAGTGTTGTTTCTTGACTATTATTGTGAGAACCTACTTAAGGACGCTTATTCCGAAGTTCCTAAAACAAACCTCGCTAAATATTTTATAGTACTACTCATCAGGTATATGTTTATTGTAGGTGATAGATTATTATGCATATATTAACTTAGGGTTTCGACTTGGTTATTCTTATTCAATTGCTAGAGAGATGTATGGATAGTTGAGCATGAATAAGGAAACAATAGTTTTATTTTCTTAGTCGTTGTAGTATAGATGAAGTTTGTGAGTACCTTCATCGAAAACTCTCACGAGGTTATAACTCGGCCCACTAGGGAATTCCTAGTGGTTTAAGGCCTTGTTGCATATGGTCAATGCAATCGCACTCAAATAAAAGAGTAGTTAGAACTCCATTTTTGGTCACTTATTCTAATTTTCATCTTTGCTTGAGGACAAGCAAAATGTTTGTTTAAGGGGTGGTTTGATAAGAGCCCAAACTGTAGTTTTAACCCCTTAATAATCATACTGTTAGACCAATTATGTGAATAATAAGTAAGAGTTAATACCGATTACGTGTTTTTATACATTTCGTGCTTCAAAGTCCATTATGTGCGTAAATGTGCCACTTTTAGCGAGATAAAGGAGCAAAACTTCCCAATGCCATATCTTTGGACTCAGACCTGAATTGGGCCTACCTTATGTCAAAACGACCGGCTCGGAAAGAGATTTGCAATGGTCCAAGCCTTGACCTAATCAGAGGAGCAGAAGTGGACGAAAAGTCTGTTGAAGCCGAATCTAGTCAAGAGGCCTTTTTGATCGAAGAATTGGGTTTTGGGTCCGATTCTCTTCGCCCAAAAACATGGCTCCAAGCCCATGCACGATTTTTGGATCTGGATGTATAAAAACAAAAGCTTAGCTCATTGTTAATGGTAGATTAATGAGTAGAGAATTAGGGTAGATAGGTTAGAGTAAAAAGTAGCCATTAAAATAGCTTCTAGATCTAGTTTTATTTAATTGTTTTTTATTAAGTTTAATTTCAAATCCAATTCTTGTTTAGATTAAACTATTAGAATCATAGTTCTTCATTAGTATTAATAAATAAATAGCTATTAGTTAATTTAGATTTTTGTCATTTCCATTTCTAGATTTAATTTCAATTCTTGTGTTTATTTCATTTTAGTCATTAAATTAGATTTCATTATTGTTTAATTAAGTAAATTTCAATGCTTTATATTATGTTTAGTTTTAATCTAAATGGAAATGATTATGAATGACTCAAGGCTAAAACCTCCATTAGAGGGGGTTGATGAAGCCTTGATGAAAACTTAGTGGTTAGTATAGAATTGGTTGTAGAATCTATTCCACTCTAGAAGGTCGCGGTTTTTTGCCATGAGAATGGGTGGACGACCTCACATGCTAGTTAGTATCCGTAGGAATGCCATGAACACTAGGGATTAGAACTCAAATTCTCGCCGTGAAGAACGCGGAGAATTGAGATACAACATTCTACGCCAGGTCGTTAAGTTGGATTCGAGGTGGATTCAATTCCCCCTATAATTTCTTTATCTAGATTCAAACAATCGTTATTTCGTGAAAGCATTCGTAGTTTAAATTCAAATAATCAATTTCATATTGCATCGTAGTATAATTCCCTTCAGAAAGCTCTCATTGACTTAAGACTGATTTCTTAGGCTTAGAAAACAATCCATGCTAGGGAACTAGGAGTGGAACGAACTTCCTACTCCACTTAGTGCAATTCGCATCGAGAGTAGAAGCTTTGATAATTGAGACTCGTAAGATTAGTTTTAGTTTACTTACGGATTGAATTCATCGCTCATTTTGTAGGTAAACTATTCATTTTACAGCTTATCAATAACTGCATTTTCTTTGAGTTCTCCATCAACATTGATGATGAACCAATGGAAATTACTAGGTTCTTGCTAGCATTTGTTCTTGGACTTGCTATGCTCGCTGAAATACAAGACCCATGGTGTTATTGGGTAGATAATATGTATGTCTACACTTATGAGTTTTGCATGAGTCGATGGGGCGCATTTTCCGTGATCGAGGACCAAGGGGACTATAACGCCGCTTTTGGTAGCCCGGCCCATGAACATAGGAACTGTTATGTTTTGGATCATGCTAAACATTTTGTGGGAATGTCATTTTTCTTCCGTGAATGATGCCACTTGCAGCCTCTTCCTTGCTTTAGCCACGGGACGTATGTGTCATGACCTTCCTTAACCTTGATGTCTAGTTTAGCACGAGCCTATAGCATGAGGCATAAGTACCTTCTTATGCCTGTTCTAATTTCCAGATTATGCTATGTTTCTTTCCTATTTTTTTGTACACGCTTTCACGGATTGGATTACGGCTCCATTAATCGCGGCAACCCACCAATAGTATTATTCGATCTTTCCATGCAATGACTTGGCAAGGGTGGAGGATACAACCTCATCAAGGTTGCACCCTACACCCCGGCCGCACCAAGTGGCTTTTAATAGGTTTGCAATAATAGATGATAAATGGCGGGAAGCCTGGCAAATTATCATGGCATGGCAGACGCTGAAGGAACCTCACTTTTTAGAAGAAGAGGATGAGGAGGATGATGAATAGAGTGGGAGATAAGGTAAGTTTGAATTCTAGTTAGTGTCTGCTTATGTCCCAAGCAATTTGATTCTTGTTAACCCCATAATGGGTGGAACTCTTATAGGCTTCAAGGCCGCTTTTATATTAGTATGTTTTAACCTTGTTTTGCAGATGTTCCAGAATTTCACGCTTTTCCATGGTATTTTTCTACCCTCTTTATTTAAATGCTTTGAGGACAAAACAGGTTTTCTTGTTTGGGGCATAGAAACACGGTAATTAAGGCATCCGTTAAGATATAAATATGTATAATATGCATTTGTTTTCTAGTTAAAATTTCAAAAATTCAAAAATATAAATAAATAAGTTCATGCTATACACTTAGGAATATTGGTATTGTTTTCCTTCTCTATGCTCTTAATAATCTAGAGGTCTCAATGAGCTTTTGCATTAGAATAATTTTTAGAAAGTTAGGGTAATATGTAGGTAATAATCTTTACATCTATCTATAAATATATTACATGAGTATCTATGATTGTTAGCAAGAAGTTATCAAATCTAGGCTAAAGTACTTATTCTACAAACCCGTGGAGAATATAGCCTAAAACCTTATATGAGCTAAACATTTGAGAAATGACACAAGGGGAGAAGTAAAACTGATAGAGAAATCACACGCCCACTTGCTTGATCACTAAACCATATCCTAAGTGAGAATTTAGGCCCCCTTTGGATCGATATAGCCAGAAATTCAAACCTATGAATTATTTTCCGCTAGTCCCCCCTCCGAAATTTTTTAGCATTTCATAAACCACAAATCCTTTATCCTGTTACAAAACAAAACAAAATAAAAAAGCAACCTACCCAATCTAGAATAAGTCCGAGAATAGAATGAGGAAGAAAGAAGAAGAGAAAACCCGTAAACAAAAGTTAGTTAATTGCTTCAAAAAATAAAGAAAAGAAGTTTCCATCCAAAGAAAAGAAAAGTAAAAATAGTAATAAAAAAAAAACTCAAAAAAAAATAGAATAAAAGGAGTCAAAAGCCAAAGAAAAAGAAAAAAATATGGCTAAGGATGGAAACAAAGTGTAGTTGCAAAAGTAAATAACAAGGTTTTCTAGTTACATAATATGAAGACTCTATTATCTCAGACTTGTCATTTTGAATATCTATTTTCTTCCTTCTTAAACCATCTCCTAATCCCCGCAACACCTAATAATAAAGACCTCTAGCTTAATTAGAAATAGGTTAGTGTGATAGTAAGTGGCAGATGTGTTTGATCGACCGCTTCCTTTGTTGTCATTGAGATTGTAAGGTAAAGTGTGCCCACCGCACAATCGAGTAAATAAACTTGAGTGGAAAAATCGAGTGTCAGATCTTGACTATTATTGTGAGAACGCATTTTAAGGACGCTTATCCCGAAGTTTCATAAATGAACCTGCTAGGCACTTCATAGTATTACTCATTGATATATATGTTTATTGTAGATGATTGATTATTATGCATGATATTAGCTTAGGTTTTGACTTGATTACTTTATATGCATTGCTAGTGAGAGGTATAGTTAATTTAGAGCATGAATAAGGAAACAATAGTTTTATTTCTTAGTCGTTGTAGTATAGATGAAGTTTATGAGTACCTTCATCGAAAACTCTCACGAGGTTATAACTCGGCCCACTAGGAATTCCTAGTGGTTTAAGCGCCTTGTTGCGATATGGTCAATGCAATCGCGACTCAAATAAACGAGAGTAGATAGAACTCCATTTTTGGTCACTTATTCTAATTTTCATCTTTATTTTGAGGACAAGCAAAAATACTGTTTGGGGTGGTTTGATAAGAGCCCAAAACTGTAGTTTTAACCCTCAGAATAATCATACTTTTAGACCAATTATGTGAGTAATAATTCAAGAGTTAATACCGACATTTGTTTTTATGCATTTCGTGTTTCAAAGTCCATTATGTGCAGAAATGTGCCACTTTTAGCAAGATAAAGGAGCAAAAGGTCGGTTGCTGAGGAGTTCGCGGATTAAAGGCCAAGATTAAAGAAGACAAAGTCTTTCTAAAGCCCGGTCAAAAGCTGAAAAGTCGATGCGTGCAGAAACAGCACAAAAAGTCAGCAGAACTTCCAAAGGCCTTATCTTTGGACTCATACCTTGGAATTGGGCCTACCTTATGTCAAAACGACCGGCTTGGAAAGAGTTTTCCAATGGTCTAAGACTTGACCCAATCAGAGGAGCAGAAGTGGATGAAAAGTCTATTGAAGCCAACTGCAGCTGAAAAGGCCTTTTGGATCGAAGAATTGGGTTTCACCGATTCTCCGCCCAAAACATGGCTCCAAGCCCATGCACGAGTTTTGGGATCTGAAAGTATAAAAACAAGAGCTTGACTCTTTGTTAATAGTAGATAGTTAGACCTAGATTAGTTAGCCTCCATTAATTAGTTTTAGAACTTAGTTTTAGAATTTCGATTAGTTAATTAATTAGTTTTTCATATCTTGTTTTAAATCTAGTTTTATGTTTAATTAATTACTTTAGATCAAAGTAGATTATTAATTTAGTATTTGAATCATTGTTTTATTATTCATTAGATTAATAAAATAGTGTTCTTGATAATCTAGTTTCATTTTCATTTATTTATTAGCTTAAATCCTTAGATTTACTTAATTGTCATTATTAGTTTAATTCAATTATTGCATGAGTAGTTTTGAATTGAGTTTAAACAAGTAAAGTTCAAATCTTTATATCATGTCTTGTTCAATTCCATTGGGAATGATAATTGATGATTCTCGGCTAAACCTCCATTTGAGGGGGGTTGAGAAGCCTTGATGAAAGCTTGATTCGATTATCATCGAAGTCGCCATAGTTTCCTTTCCACTCTAGAAATGATTAGTTCACCATGAGAATGGGTGTAATCGCTCACATGCTAGTTATGAATTGGTAGAAATGACATGTGTAATTAGGGATTAGGAGTAACTAGATTGTTCTCTGGGCAGCTCAATTCGATTACTTAATTCATTCTTTGTTAGTAGATTAAGTCGAAGTTAAGGTGGAATCAATCCCCTCTAACTCCTTATCATAGAATCAACGAGCATTCCCATAGTTGTTCAAATAGTCGAATTAGTTGCATCTTGTGGGTAGTTGCATCAGAAGTCTATTTATCATTTCGTAAATCTCTCATTAGACTTTTAGTTAAGATTACTTATAATGAGAAGAACATACCATGGAAGGACTAGGCGCGGAACTAATCATCTACTCCACTATATCTCCATAGGATTGAGAGTAGAAAACTTTGATAAATCATAGGCACATTATTAAGTTTTAGTTTACTTACGCTTTGAGTTTTATCGCTCATTTCAGTAGGGTAAACTTTTATCTTTTATGTTTTATCACGCTGCATAAGAATTGCGGATGACACCGGGTGGAGAGGTGTATGATAAGAGCCCAAAACTATAGTTTTAACCCCAGAATGCCATACTATTAGCCCAATTATGTGAGTAATACCAAGAGTTAACACCGACACGTTTTTATGCATTTCGTGTTTCAAAGTCCATTATGTGCAGAAATGTGCCACTTTAGCGAGATAAAGGAGCAAAGGTCGGTTACTAAGGAGTTCTCGTGATTAAAGGCCAAGATTCAAGAAGACAAAGTTTTCTAAAGCCGGTCAAAAAGCTGAAAAGTCGACGCCGGGCGTAAAACAAAGAATAATAAAGTCAGAACTTCCGGCTATATCTTTGGACTCAGACTCGAATGGGGCCTACCTTATCATCAAAACCACAAGCCGGAAAGAGCTTTCCAATGGTCTAAGCCTTGATCCAATCAGAGGAGTAGAAGTAGATGGAAAGTCTGTTGAAGCCAACTGCAGCTGAAGAGGCCTTTTGATCGAAGATTTGGTTTTGGGCCCGATTCTCTCGGCCCAAAACCCCGCTCCAAGCCCATGCACGATTTTGATCTGAATGTATAAAACCAAAGCTTCAGCTATTTGTTAATGGTAGATAGTTAATGGTAGATAAGAGGTTAGAAAATAAAAGTAGCTTTAGAATAGAAAGTAGCCATTAGAATAGCTTCTAGATCTAGATTTAATTTTTTATGTTAAGTTTAGTTTCCAATCCAATTCTTGTTTTAGATTAAACTCTAGAATCATTATTCTTAATTAGATTGATTAATAAAATAGCTGGTTTGTTAATTTCGATTCTTGTCATTTACATTTGTGTTAGATCTGATTTCATTTATTACTTGTTATTCAATTCTTTAGTTATTAATTAGATTTTAATTATTGTTTAATTTAGATTAGTAAATTTCAATTCTTTATATTATGTTTAGTTTTAATTTAATCGAAATGATTAAGTGTAATGATTCTCGCTAAACCTCCATTAGAGGGGGTTGAGAAGCCTTGATGAAAGCTTGATTCGACATCGTAAAGTCGCTGCAATTTCCTTTCCACTCTAGAAGCGATTAGTTCACCATGAGAATGGGTTTAATCGTTCACTTGCTAGTTATGAATTGGTAGGAATGCCATGTGTAATTAGGGATTAGGAATAACCATATTGTTCGCTGGCGGCTTCAATTCGGATTACGACGATTCATCATTAGTAGGATTAAGTCGAAGTTAAGGTGGAATCAATCCCCTCTAACTCCTTATCATAGAATCAACATAGCATTCCCATAGTTATTTTGATAATCGACTAGTTGCATCTTGTGGGTAGTTGCATCGTAGTTCTAGTTGCCACTTCGAAATCTCTCATTAGACTTAAGAGTAAAGAGTACTTATTTATAGAGAACATGAACATCTTGGAAGGACTAGGAGAGTGGAACTAACTTCCTACTCCACTATATCTCATAGGATTGAGAGTAGAATCTTTGAAAAACACATAGGCAAGATAAGATAGTTTTAGTTTACTTTCACGCTTTGAGTTTTATCGCTCATTTCGTGAGGTAAACTACTTCATTTTATGTTTTAGTTTTAAAAAATTGCCATCTTAGTTTCACTTTTCGTGATTGTTTTCGTAGAGAGTAAGTACTTTTCTTAAAGTCCCATTTCACCCACCCACCCTTGTTTGATTCATACCGCGGGTTTTACGATTCAGCCGTTGAAAAGTTCGGACAAAAATACACCGAAGGGACCAAGGCTTATAAGGAGCCACTAATCGCTCTCTATACCTCGAACATTGAGCTAACCTCACTCTAAAAACATCAGAATTTGAAAATTACACGGAGCCGACCATGCCCCTATGAGAGAATTCCTTTGCTAATTTTTTTCGAATTCTACAGTTTTTGACTCGAACTTTGATTTTTCAAGTTTTTCAGTGTTCTAACTTGTTATATACACTAAACACGATAAACAAGATGCTATTCATAAGCCGGGCCAAGGACACAATCGTATATCCTTTCTTCCTCGACTCCTCGCGATCTCCCTCGTTAGAGGTTTATACTAGTATATCGAATTGTTTGAGGGTTGATGGTTTAGCTAAATTTGGTTTTAACCTTGTGAGATTAAGGTCCGGGCTTAACGTAAACACCTAACGTAATTATACAACAACGCCAACAAACAAGTCTATCTAGTATACCACCCACTACACCTCTAGCTACTATTTCACACACATCACCGACACAATGCCCGACAAAGAAGAGACTCCTCTCTCGACTTTTACAAAGCCTTGAGCGATAGCCCCATATCTTGCATCGTTCTAGTAGAAACCCAAATTGGGGATTTAATCCCCCAAATATTTTAATTTGTTACCCGCTTTTCATGGATAGACCATGAAAACCTTATCGCCACACGCCAGTAGATTGAACAAGTCCTAACAACATTCCACCATCCCACGGTTGGAAAGGAACAAATTAAACTCAGGGTATTCCCTTTCACCTTAGCCGATAATGCCGCCTTGGTTAACGCCAAACGCCTAATTCGTGGACTCGTGGGCTAAACTTGTTCACCGTTTATGGAACATTTTACCCACCCCTAAAGACGGATGAGATGCTTTCCAAGATTCATTTCTTTTCGACAAAATCCTCATGAAACATTTTTAGAGGCTTGGAATCGTTTTCACCGATCTCCTTATAGAGTGTCCACATCATAACTTAGCTTAAAGACACGTTAGTTCATGATTTTTCAAAGGACTTCTACACCACCATAAAGAAGTCCTAGACATAATGAATGCAGGGGTAGTTTCTTAAGCAAAGGAGCCTCGGAGGCTTATAAATTTTTAGAGGATCAAACTAAGCTTAAATAACAACTGGGGGTAGTGATGATATCCACGCTCCATTTGGTTCATCAAATACAGTTAAAGGCGGGGTATGTTTGAAATTAAACACGCATCCAAAGCTTAAAACTCTAATCAATCACTCACTAAAAAGGTAGGAGGCCATTTCTGTTCTCAACAAAAGCCTATCCCCATCATGAACGTGAATTCAAATCCATGTAGTTTCTGGTTGAGCCCCGAGCATCCCCGGACACCCATCGGCCCTATAGCCTATGAACAGGCTTTGTTCCATTAATAGTGAACCTAACGCCCCTTGGAGACAAAATCCCAACGCCGGTTGGAGAAATAACCAACACGCCACACCTCCGTGGTACAATAATCAATATGTTAGGCCAACACAAAGTTTTAACCAAGCTCCACCCACGACAAGGATGTGGTCGGGGTAATTTTAATAATTATAACAACCAAGTGCAACCTCGACAAGGTCAAGCACAAAGTCAAGGTAGTTATAATAATTATAATGCTAATAGAGGTATCGTGCTGCAGAAATAATAACTATCAAAATCCACCAATAAATAATTCACGCGGAAATAGTTCCAGTTTACACCACCCGCGGACTACTACACCCACACAACCGGATCGCCTTGACACCTTCATACAAGTAAGCCAAAACTTTTCTAAACCATGGCTCAATCTAACCGGCGGCCTTCTACAATCCATTAATAATTTAACTCTAACAGTTAATTTAAGATAAAGCCCAACCCAAAGGTGTGTTTCCAAGTCATTAAATACCTAATCCTAAAACAACAAATACAGCCTTTGAGGTAACCGATAATACTAGTAATGAATATGAAAAATGTAGGTGAGCTAAAGGCCATCACCCTCTCCGCTCGGGCAGAGTGGTTGATAACAAAGTAACTATGCCTACAGTTACCCCACCAAGAGCCCCTACACCTACTATTTTACTAGATAATCAAATAGAAACTCAAGACCCTACCACCGGAGGTAAGGGTACAGTTACAACACAACCTAAGAAACGTAAAGCCACGGTTAAACATCCAGGTGATACTATTGCTAAATATAGACGAAACCACCGCTTTCCACAAAAATAGCCGCGGTTAAATAGGGATACAACCATGAGGAGATTAGGGATGTTTTCAAGAATCTAACTATAAACCTTCCCTTCCTCAAGCTATTAAAAAGCTACCACACCATGCTAAGTTTCTTAAGGAATTGTGTACTACTAGGCGTGAAGACAAATATACCAAAGACTTTTTTTTTTAATGAACAATTCCCAACTCTATCTGAACATAATGGAATTGTTAAGTACAAGGACCTCGGGGTCCCCATCGCATTAAATGCACCTTAGGATATTCTTATACGACGACCCGCGTTATTAGACTTGGGGCTAGTGTTAACTTATCCCCGCTTTTATTTGCATAGACAAATAGGTCTTAGACGAGATGCAACCCACTAAAATGTTCCGTAAAAGTTCAAGATTTTTACTATCCTTGATTTTGTCATCCTCGATAAGTAAGTCGCTAACCACTCGTCCCATCATCTTAGTATGCCCTTTTCCGGGCAAGTAACGCCAATGTGCTCATTAATTGCTCGCGATGGTTCAATGTCCATGTCTTTTGGCCATCTTGCTGTTGAAGTCAATGTTTTAAAACAAAGACACACTTGCACCCCGGGATTCGGTTCATGGATGGAAAGGTTAAGATGATGAAAGCTTTGCTCGAGATTATTCCAACAACACGTTCCCCGATAATCATATGCCCAAATTCTTTTCCTTTGAAGTTCGAGACTCAACATTTCCATTCCTACTCTATTCGATACACATATTACACGGATGAGGATGAGATAGATGATTTTCTCAAAGCATGTAGAGAACCATCATAGTAACGAGGATACGACCAATCTAGATGAGCACCTCGATGAAGTTTCTAGAAGGGTGATAATTCATCCTATCAAGACCTACTTTCCACAACATCCACCTCGACTTCCCTCCTTCCACCTTTCAAAGGAATCTCAAGTTTGCACTCGATCCTTTTTGTTTCTTCTCAGGTTTCATAATTTTTAAATCCACCTAGTAAACAAATACTTAAGACAAAAGTCGCGTTTGACACCTTCATTTTCAGACTTGAGATAAAGTCCTACACACACCATGAACGAAGTTTTGTGCTAAACCCACATCCTCATTTTTACATGCTATCCTTCAACAACTTATCCATATCGAATTTACATATATTCTCCACAACCATTCACTTTTCCACACTTATTTACTAGAACACCCACTCGCTCAAAAAATGAAAGAAGGTGCATGCTCAGTTACGTGAATTAGGTGATCCGACTTCGCTTTCAATTTCACTAGGGTTGCGCCATAGGAAATCTTGGTGCTTTGATTATGTTTGGATATGTTTTCATGGATATTTATTTATGGAATGATCCACAACTATTTGGCGGTTGTTGATATATGATAAACTACATGTTCATACATATGTTTAGATAAAGTCTCAAGTATTCGACTATAAATGACTCAACTTTTTGTGTTTGATGCATTTTCATTTCCATATATCAAAGGAGTGCACCATTAATAAACTGGCCCTCCTACGGAGTGTGTGGGCTGTAAGCACCGGATCCTAAGTCCACATTTAACATAATTCACGCTTTCCACTCTTGCATGTTTTTCTCGGATTTTGATAGGTGTTTCTATGGGGTGAATTATGTCTTTCTTGTTTATTGTTTTTCTTTTAAAAAGTATATATATATATATATATATATATATATATATATATTAAAGAATAAACATAGTAATCTAGGAAGTCTGGTGGAATCGACTTTTAAAAGCATATCCACTACTAAACAACAAATTTTCTTAAGCTTCACAAAAAATTTGTTTGGGGTGTAAGTGTTCGTACTTCCGGTGACGTAGAATGTTTATGTTTTCCATCTCTATCCGGTGATCCTTTTGACCCAACTATTGAGGAATGTCTTGCACATATCAAGATTTCGATGATATGGACTTGAGAGCTCTAGTGAGAATCATTCACCTTCCCACCAATATTCCCCACCCTCCACCTTTTCAAAGGAACCTCGAGTTTACTTTCGATCCTTTAGTTTCTCCTGTGCTTCATGATTTTTTAAATCCACCTAGTAAACAAATACTTCCCAAAGGATAAACCACTTGACACCTTCATTTTCAGACTTGAACAGTCCCTAATTACACCATGAATGAGTTTTTGCTAAACCCACATCCTCATTGTTTCCATGCTCTCCTCACAAAACTTATCCCAATCCACCATATCTTCCACAACCATTCACTTTTCCACACTTATTCACTAGGACACCCTCTCGATTTCAAAGATGAAACATAAGGTGCATGCTCGGTTATGTTATAGGTCTATTCGACTTCGGCTTTCATTCCACTAGGCTGCGTCGGAAATCTTGGTGCTTGATTGTGTTTGGATATGTTTTTCGTGATATTTATTTATGGAGCGATCCACAACTATTTCCGGTTGTTGATATATGATAAACTGCGATTCATACATATATTTAGATAAAGTCTCGAGTATCGACTATAAGCGACTCAATTTTTGTGTTTGGTGCATTTCCTTTCATTTCCATATATTGGTGAGTGCACCATTCAGGTAACGGGCCCCTCCCTATGGGGTGTGTGGCTGTAAGTACCGGATCCTAAGTCCACGTTTCACATAATTCCGTTTTCCACTCTTGCATGTTTTTCGGTTTTTTGAGTCATGTTTCTCTATGGTGTGAATTATGTCTTTCTTGCTTATTGTTTTCCTTTATATTAAAACCTAATTCATAAAAAGTAAAAAAGTTTAAAGCTATAAAAAATAGTAATCTAGCAAGTCTCGGGAATCGACTTTAAAAGACCCCGTTTTAAAACAAATTTTTACAAACTGTTTTCAAAAATTTGTTTGGGGAAAGGTGTGTTTAGTTTTTCCATTCTTGATCACTTAAATTCCTATTCTTACCCCACCTCGCTCTCCCTTGAAGAGTAGCTAGATTTCTACTTGTTTGTTGTTTTGATGTTGTCTTTTATTATTTTTAGTAGATAGGATATTACGTTGTTAAATTCCGTAGTTAATTTTGACTTTTGTAGTGAAATGTTGTTTGAATGACAATATGAATATAATGTCGTTATTTTCATTATCGTGATTAGTTAATGTTGATCCCACCTTCCCAAACTGTTTTGGGGGTGGTGTTATCTATTCAAAGCATGATTTTATATAAACTTCATTCATTCTACACTCCAACCTACACTACACCTAACTTCCATCACTTTCGCTTTTCACTCCCCGTTTTCGTCTCGATTTTCAATTTTCAGCAACTCGGCTTTTCGCTCTGAGGGCTTTTCGGCGCTCTGTATATTTTGTTCGAATTTTGCTCAGGGCGGCGCCAGCGCCAAGCTGAAGCGACGCCCTCATCTACTGGACCTAAAAGCCAGCAAGTTGAAAGCGACCAGCTAAAACACTCTGGAATTCTAAAATTTGGAGGCGACTCAGCGCCTATCTGGCGGCGCCAGCGCAGCGCTGACTTCCGTGGACCAGAAAAATTCCAGTTTTTCACGGGTAGTTTCGGATCATTCATAGCTATTCCAGGCGTAATTTTGAGATGACATCTCCTATAATAATACCGAAGCAGTCTTTCAAAGATTTGTTCCAAAGCACTACTTATGGTGCTTGGTTTTGTGAGGTGATCACCGCGTAGGCTAGGAACGCTTATGGGTCTTGCTAGCAATTGTTCTTGGACTTGCCATGCCCATTTGAAATACAAGACCCATGATGCTATTGGGTAGATAATATGCATGTCGAGGAGTGGAGGTAAGTTTTAGTTTTGTTGTTGAGTGTGCGCTTATGTCCCAAGCAATTTCATTACGTTAACCCCATAATGGGTGGAACTCTTATAGAGTTTCGTCGGTTTTTGTATTTCCTATATTAGTATGTTCTAACCTTGTTTTGCGGATGTTCCACAATTTTAGCGTTTCCATGGTATTTTTCCTACCCTCTTTATTTAAATGCTTTGAGGACAAAGCATGCTTTTGTTGGGGGGCATAGAAACGCGTGTAATTAAATCATCTGTTAGGATATATAGATATGTATAATATGCATTTGTTTTCTAGTTAAAAATTTCAAAAATTTAAAAATATAAATAAATAAGTTATGCTATACACTTAGGAATATTGGTATTGTTCTTTCTCCATGCTTTTAACAATCTAGAAGTCTCACATAGTACGTTGCATCGACGGAATAATTGTTAGAAACTTAGGTTAATCGTAGGTAATAATCTTTGCATCTATCTATAAATATATTACATGAGTATCTATGATTGTTAGCGATAAGTTTTCGAAATCTAGGCTAGAGTACTTATTCTACAATCCTGTGAGAATATAGCCTAAAAAGCCTTATATGAAATGAAACTTTTGAGAAATGACACAAGGAGAAGTAAAATCCGGATAGAGAAATCACCGTCCACTTGCTTGATCACTAAACCATATCCTAAGCGAGAATTTAGGCGCTCTTTGGATCGATATAGCCAGAAATTCAAACCTATGAATTATTTTCCGCTAGTAAGCCACTCTGAGCCCTTTCATTAGCCCTTCCATAAACCACAATTCCTTTACCCTGTTACAAAAAACAAAAACAAAATAAAAAAGAAAAAGAATAAATCAACCTACCCAATTTAGAATAAGTCGAAGGAATAGAATGAGTGAAGAAGAAGAAGAAAAACACTGTGTAAACAAAATTGTTACTTGCTTGAGGAAAATAAAGAAAAAGAAGTTTCCATCCAAAGAAAAGAAAAATAGAAATAAAATAAAAACTCCAAAAAATAGAATAAAAGGAGTCAAAAGCCAAAGAAAGAAAAAAAAAATATGGCTAAGGATGGAAACAAAGTATAGAAGAAAAGAAAATAACAAGGTTTTCTCTAAGTTACATAATCTGAAGACTCTATTATCAGGACTTGTCCTTTTGAATATCCATTTCCTTCCTTCTTAAACCATCTCCTAATCTCCGTAACACCTAATAAAGACCTCTAGCTCAATTAGGAATAGGTTAGTGTGATAGTAAGTGGCGGATGTGTTTGATCGACCCGGCTTCCTTGTTGTCATTGAAGTTGTAAGGTAAAGTGTGCCCACTTGTACCTTTGGATGTGAAACTTGAGTGGAAAAATCAGTGTTGTTTCTTGACTATTATTGTGAGAACCTACTTAAGGGCAGCTATTCGAGTTCTCGAAACAAACACTGCTAAACATTTGATAGTACTACTCATTGTATATATGTTTATTTTAGATGATTGATTATTATGCATATATTAACTTAGGGTTTTTGTTGGTTATTCTTATGTAATTGCTAGAGATGTATAGATAGTTGAGCATGAATAAAGGAAACAATAGTTTTATTTTCTTAGTCGTTGTAGTATAGATGAAGTTTGTGAGTACCTTCAACGGAAAACTCTCGCGAGGCTATAACTTCGTCCACTAGGGAATTCCTAGTGGTTTAAGGCCACTGTTGCATATGGTCAATGCAATCGCACTCAATAAACGAGATTAGGTAGAACTCCATTTTTGGTCACTTATTCTAATTTCTCATCTTTGCTTGAGGACAAGCAAAATCTTTGTTTAAGGGGTGGTTTGATAAAGAGCCAAAAACTGTAGTTTTAACCCTTAATAATCATCTTTGTTAGACCAATTATGTGAATAATAAGTAAGAGTTAACACGATTACGTTTTTATGCATTTCGGGCTTCAAAGTCCATTATAATGCGAGAAATGTGCCACTTTAGCGAGATAAAAGAGCAAAAGTCGTGAGAACTTCGAATGCCATATCTTTGGACTCAGACCTCGGATTGAGGCCTACCTTATGTCAAAACGACCGGCTCGGAAAGAGCTTTGCAATGGTCAAGCCTTGACCCAATCAGAGGAGCAGAAGTAGACGAAAAGTCTGTGGAAGTCAACTGCAGCTGAAGAGGCCTTTTGATTTGAAAGAATTGGGTTTGGGGCGATTCTCCGCCCAAAACATGGCTCCAAGCCCATGCACGATTTTTGGATCTGAATGTATAAGAACAAAAGCTTAGTTCATTGTTAATGGTAGATAGTTAGGTTAGAAAATAAATTAGATTAGTTAGCCTCCATTAAACCTTAATTCTAGATCTAGTTTTCATTAGATTAATTAAGTTTAATTTCATTTCAATTCTTGTTTTAGATTAAACTCTCAAATTATTGTTCTTGATTGATTAGATAATAAAAATAGTTATTTTTTGTCAATTTCGATTTATAGATCTAAATTCCATTATTGTTTGCTATCATTTCATAGTTATTAATTAGATTTAGATTATTGTTTAGTGAAATCGCATAAAGTTAGAATCTTTTCATTATGTTTAGTTTAGATTCAATGGGAAATGTTAGTTTAATGAATCAAGGCTAAAACCTCCATTAGAGGGGTTGATGAAGCCTTGATGAAAACTTAGTTGTTAGTGTAGAATTGTTTGTAGATTCTATTCCACTCTAGAAAGTCGTGTTTAAGCCATGAGAATGGGTGGGCGACTTCACATGCTAGTTAGTACTTTCGGTAGAAATGCCATGAACACTAGGGATTAGAACTTCGAATTTCTTGCCGTAAGAAGCGTGAGAATCGAGATACAAGAATCTATACTAGGTTATTAAGTTGGATTCGAGGTGGATTCAATTCCCCTCTAATCCTTTATCTAGATTCAAAAACAAGCATATTTCCATAGTATTAGTAGTTAAATTCAGCGTAGACTCATTTTAGTTTCATCGTGAAGTATAACACCGCCCGTAAAGCTCTCATTGACTTAAGAGGCGACTAGTTAGACTTAGAAAACAATCCATGCTAGGGAACTAGGAGTGGAGCGAACCGTACTCCATTTAGTGCAATTCGCATTGAGAGTAGAAGATTTGATAATAGACTTCGTAAAAGTTATAAGTTTAGTTTACTTACGTTTTGGATTCGTAGTTCATTTCGTAGGTAAATTATTCACATTTAACAGTTATCACTTGTCCTCAAGCAAAGATGAGAAATTAACATAAGTAACCAAAAATGGAGTTCTATCTACTTTTCGTTTAGCCGAGTCGCATTGCATTGACCATATGACAAGGCCTTAAACCACTAGGAATTCCCTAGTGGACGAGTTATAACCTCGTGAGAGTTTTTCGAGTGAAGGTACTCACAAACTTCATCTATACTACAGCGACTAAGAAATAAAACTATTGTTTCCTTATTCATGCTCCAAACTATCTATACATCTCACTAGCTATGAACAAGAATACCCAAGTCAAAACCTAAGCTAATATATGCATAATAATCAATCATCTATAATAAACATATATATACAATGAGTAATACTATGAAATGTCTAGCAGTCCGTTTCTGAAACTTCGGAATAAGCGTCCTTAAGTAGGTTCTCACAATAATAGTCAAGATACAACACTCTGATTTTTCCACTCAAGTTTAAGCTACTCTAGTAGTGCGCGGTGGGCACACTTTACCTTACAATCTCAATGACAACAAGGAAGCCGGAGTCGATCAAACACATCTGCCACTTACTATCACACTAACCTATTCCTAATTGAGCTAGAGGTCTTTATTAGGTGTTACGGGATTAGGAGATGGTTTAAGAAGGAAGGAAATGGATATTCAAAAGGACAAGTCTGAGATAATAGAGTCTTCATATTATGTAACTAGAGAAAACCTTGTTATTTACTTTTGTTTCTATACTTTGTTTCCATCCTTAGCCATATTTTTCTTTTTCTTTTCTCTTTTTTTTTTCTTTGGCTTTTGACTCCCTTTTATTCTATTTTTGGAGTTTTTATTTTATTTCTATTTTTATTTTTCTTTTCCTTAGATGGAAACTTCTTTTCTTTATTTTTGGAAGCAATTAACTAACTTTTGTTTACAAAGGTTTTCTCTTCTTCTTCTTCCTCATTTACGTTCTCGGACTTATTCTAAATTGGGTGGGTTGAATTTTTTTTATTTTGTTTTCTTTTTGTAACAGGGTAAAGGATTTGTGGTTTATGGAAGGCTAAAGAAAGGCTTAGAGGGGCGACTAGCGGAAAATAATTCATAGGTTTGAATTTCGGCTATATCGATCCAAAAGAGGGCCTAAATTCTCGCTTTAGGATATGGCATAGTGATCAAGCAAGTGGACGTGTGATTTTCTATCTGGATTTTACTTCTCCCTTGTGTCATTTCTCAAATGTTTGGCTCATATAAGGCTTTAGGCTATATTCTCACAGGATTTGTAGAATAAGTACTCTAGCCTAGATTTGAGAAACTTATGCTAACATTCATAGATACTCATGTAATATATTTATAGATAGATGCAAAGATTATTACCTATTTATTAACCTAAGTTTCTAACAATTATTTCGATGCAACAACTCATTGAGACTTCTAGATTGTTAAGAGCATAGAGAAAGAAACAATACCAATATTCCTAAGTGTATAGCATAACTTATTTATTTATATTTTTGAATTTTTGAAATTTTAACTAGAAAACAAATGCATATTATACATATCTATATCCTAACAGATGCCTTAATTACACGTGTTTCTATGCCCCCAACAAAAGCATGCTTTGTCCTCAAAGCAATTAAATAAAGAGAGGGTAGGAAAAATACCATTGAAGCGTGAAATTCGGGGAACATCTGTAAAACAAGGTTATAACGTACTAATATAGGAAATAAAAACTGACACAACTCTATACGAGTTCTACCCATTATGGGGTTAACAAGAATGAAATTGCTTGGGACATAAGCAGACACTAACTAGAATGAAAACTTACCTTATCTCCCGCATTACTCATCATCTTACTCATTTCTCTTCTTCCATAAAGAAGTGAGGTTCCTTCGGCGTCTGCCATGCCATGATAATTTGCCGGGCTTCCCACCATTTATCATCTATGATTGCTAACCTAGTAAGAGCCACTTGGTCCGGACGGGGGTGGGTGCAACCTGATGAGGTTATATCCTCCACCCTTGCCAAGTCATTGCACGGAAAGATCGAATAATACTATTGGTGGGTCGTGCGATGTCGGGCCCGTAATCCAATCCGTGAAACGTGTACAAAAAACAGGAAAGAAACATAGCATAATACGTAAAATTAAGACATGCATAAGAAGGTACTTATGCCTCATGCTATGGGATCGAGCTAAACTAGACATCAAGGTTCGGGGAAGGTCATGACACATCGGCCCGTGGCTAAAGCCAAGGACGACGCTGCAAGTGGCATCATTCACAGAAGAAAAACGTCATTCCCCTAAAATGTTTAGCATGATCCAAAACATAACAGTTCCTATGTTCATGGATAGGCTACCAAAGCGGCGTTATATTCCCCTTGGTCCTCAATCACGGAAAATGCCCCGCCATACGACTCATGCAAAACTTCGTAAGTGTAGACATACATATTATCGACCCAATAGCACCATGGGTCTTGTATTTCAGCGGGCATAGCGATCCAAGAAGAAATGCTAGCAAGAACCTAGTAATTTCCATTGGTTCATTATCAATGTTGATGGAGAACACTTGTTCTCCATCTGGTCTTTCAAAGAAAATGCAGTTATCGTAAAAATAAGATACTAGAGTCGGAGAATAAAGTGCATCCGGTCTTACCATAAAGCGGCTCCCAAGCCGAATGTGATCGCCACAAAACCAAGCACCATAAGTAGTGCTTTGGAACAAATCTTCAAAGACTGTTCGGTATCAATGTTGGAGATGTCATCTCAAAATTACGCTTTGGAATAGCTGCGAATGATCCGGATACTACGCCTAAAAACTGGAAATTTCCCGGTCCACGGAAGTCGTATGAAAGGCCTCGATATAGAAGCGAAGGCCTCTGAAGAAATTGAAATTTCGAGTGTTTGTTTGGCTGGTGTTTTTAGCTTCAGCTTGGGCTATGGCCTTCGACAAAACTCAAAAAATATACAGAGCGCGAGTGCGCTCCTGTAAGGCGCGAGTGCGCTTGGAGTTGCAGAAACTCAGAAAATGAGCCGAAACGAGGGAATCGCGGGAGTGAAAGGTGAGTGATGAAGTTTAGGTGTAGTGTGAGTTGTGAGGATAGATTGTATCAAGTTTATATAGGTTTAAAGTTGCTAAAATGGATCGGGAAGTTGCCAAAACTAATTACGGCTGTTTCCGGAAATCCTAAAATTTCCAAACCCGAAAACGGAAACAACTCATATCCTTGATTCTAATTCAAACCCAGTATCTTTTAGGTTGATTTTATGATAGAATGTACCTATTTAATCTAGATTTCATCCTACAATGATACTCAATCATAGATATGCCTAAACGGCCATATTTTCACCTTGACTCCGCAATAAATTCTAACACGAGGGTTATAAAAATATTGCTTGAATTGATAAAACCACCCCCAAACAAGTTGGGAAGGTGGGATCAATATGAAACAACCACGCATACTGAAAATAACCCCTTATATTAAAAAATTCATTCGGAGTACATTACACTACAAAATTCAAATTACGGAAATAAACTTGCATTAAAATAAATAACAATAACGAAATTACAAATAAAACATAAAACATCAAACTATACTATCCCTAGCTACTCCGGGCGGTGGCGGAGGGAACATCTCGAGATCAAGCCTCCCGAGCTCTCGAAGAGCCGCAAACACCATTCATCCTCGGCGACGACGCTCGGTGCTGGATGGTGTGTCCTCGGAAGGGCCCCCGTGAGGTGGGAATCATGTCGACATCTCGCCCCGGGCTGGGGCCGAGCTTCTAGCTCGGCGCCATCTGTTCCACCTCTCGTCCCTCTCCGGGTGCGGAGCTCGAAGTTATCTTTGCATCGTTGCTGTCGAGTCCGGAGGTCTTCACAGATAGTGTTAGTTTAACGCATGCCTCGATGGATCACAGCCATGCGTTACGCATCCGGCCCAAAGACCTCTCCAAGGCATCCGCGTCAAAACCGGTCAAGTCCTCCTCATCCTCGGAGGCATCCTGATGTCCCCCAGCCTCCTCGGCATTCTCAGCTCCTCCATCCTCTTCTTCTTCTTCTCTATCCTCAGCCAATCTCCAAACCCGTTGGACACACTCCTTATAGATCACGAGGGTTACGGTGGAGAGTGATGTATGTCGATCGATCGAAGCCGCTCTCAACTTGAGCATGATCTTTGTTATCAACACAGGGAGAGGGGCAACAAACCTCCCTACTCCCCTAATCATGCTCAGTAAAAACTCTACGATGCAGAAGTCATACTTCCGCTCCTGGAGTATCTATAAGATATGGAGGCGATTCAGGCCGATATCGCTAACCTTCCCTTCCCTCGACGGGCGTTGACCAATCCATCGGGCTGTAGCCGGTGGTTGGTCCTAAGGGAAGCTCTGTCGAACACAATCGCGATCTTGCATTGTAGTCCCTCCAATAACTGTCTCATGCATCAATGGCTCTACCCCATTATCTTTGGGACTCTAGCAGGTGACATCGAGATGGATTCTAGGCGAATGCCTAGAATCTCTCTAACAACCGATCGTCACTTCCTTCGCCTCTTCGCTACCACAACAAAAATCCTAGTCCCTTCCAACTCCCAGTATCATAGAACCGTCGGACTAAGTCCCGTGGTAATAGGCTTCGGTCGAAAGTACCCACAAGCTATTCGATCTCGACCGATCATCTAAATCACTTGATAAGAGCCCAAAACTATAGTTTTAACCCCTTAATAATCATCTTGTTAGACCAATTATGTGAATAATAAGTAAGAGTTAATACCGATTACGTGTTTTATGCATTTCGGGCTTCAAAGTCCATTATGTGCGTAAATGTGCCACTTTAGCGAGATAAAGGAGGAAAGTCGTGAGAACTTCGAATGCCATATCTTTGGACTCAGACCACCGAATTGGGCCTACCTTATGTCAAAACGACCGTCTCGAAAGAGCTTTGCAATGGTACAAGCCTTGACCCAATCAGAGGAGCAGAAGTGGACGAAAAGTCTGTTGAAGTCGAATCTAGTGAAGAGGCCTTTTTTTGATCGAAAGAATGGGGTTTTGGGCCGATTCTCGCCCAAAACATGGCTCCAAGCCCATGCACGATTTTTGGATCTGGATGTATAAAAACAAAAGCTTGACTCATTGTTAATAAAAGTTAGGTTAGGAAGCTCATTGTTAATGGTAGATTATTTAGTAGAGAATTAGGGTAGATAGCTTATATAGAAAGTAGCCATTAGAATAGCTTCTAGATCTAGATTTAATTGTTTTAATTAAGTTTAGTTCCATTTAAATTATTGTATTAGATTAAACCTTTGAATCTTGCTCTTCAATTTGATTAGATAAATAAAGTAGTATTCTTTATCAATTTCGATTTTGTCATTTCAATTCTAGATCTAATTTCAATTCTGTCCTTATTTCATTTTAGTCATTAAATTAGATTTCATTATTGTTTAAATTAAGTAAATTTTGAATCTTGATAGTATGTTTAGTTATAATAATATGGGAAATGATGTTTTGATGACTCAAGGCTAAACCCTCCATTAGAGGGGTTGATGAAGCCTTGATGAAGACTTAGTTGTTTAGTATAGAATTGGTTGTAGAATCTATTCCACTCTAGAAGGTCGTGTTTCGCCATGAGAATGGGTGGACGACCTCACATGCTAGTTAGTATCCGGTAGGAATGCCATGAACACTAGGGATTAGAACTCGAAATTTCATGAGAAGAAGCGTGAGAATTGAGATACAACATTCTACACGCTAGGTTATTAAGTTGGAGTCGAGGTGGATTCAATTCCCTCTAATTTCTTTATCTAGATTCAAACAATCATATTTCCATAGCATTCGTAGTTTAAATTCAAATAATCAATTTCATATTGCATCGTAGTATAATTCCCTTCGTAAAGCTCTCATTGACTTAAGACTGATTTCTTAGACTTAGAAAACAATCCATGCTAGGGAACTAGGAGTGGAACGAACTTCCTACTCCACTTAGTGCAATTCGCATCGAGAGTAGAAGTTTTGATAATTGAGATAGTAAAAGATTAGTTTTAGTTTACTTGCGCATTTGAATTCATCGTTCATTTCGTAGGTAGACTATACATTTAACGGTTATCATCACTGTAAAACGGCGCGAAGTGGTCGGCGGTAAAAGCTTGCTCCGGCAAAATTCGGCGTTGTTGAGCCATTGGAAGTTTGGAATGTAGTGGGGGTTTAAATGTGATGTAGTGGTGGGATTTTAATCGACCGGTTGAAGCAACAGTGGTGGTGGTGGAGTGGTGGCGCGGCAGCACCAAAATTTTGAATTTTCGGTGGTTTTTAGTGATGTAAATCGGTGGGAGTGGTGGTCGGTGGTGTTTGGAGTCGATTTGGGTTGGGATTTGATTTTGGTGGGTTAATTCTCGTTTTTCTTTTTATTTTGATTTTTTTTTTTAGGTTTTTGGAGCTTGGCGTTAATGGCGGAATGGAGAAGAAGATCGCGAGTGCTGCTAAAGGTAAGGGTGCGCGGTCGTCGCTGTAGGTGGGCGCGGGTTGGGCCCAAGCCCAAAATCGAAATTTGTGATTTTTTTCGATTTTTCGCAAAACTTCAAATCAAAATTGCCGCTTTATTATCGGTCCGATTTTTGCAAATTAGATATGGAAATGATCAGGAGAGAATTTCCAATCCAATGATCCATAAAACACTCTATTCCGACCGTGGATGACATATAAGATAGTGGAAAACGCCTCGAAGTGCGTGCATGACGACGTTATCGCGAACAATTGAACTCTAAATTCATGGATTATGTCAACCCGAATCGTAATACAATAAAAACGGCCTAAGAAACTCTAATGGGACATAAATATTTAGTAATGCGGAAACATTTAACACCCCACCCCCAAACAAATTTTTACATGAAGCTTAGAAAATTTGTTTTTAGCGATGGGTCTTTTAATGTCGATTCGAGACTTCCTAGGTTACTATGCTTATTATTCTTTATATATATATATATATATATATATATATATATATATATATATATATATATATTTTTAATTTTAAAAATAAAAACAATAAACAATAAAGACATAATTCACCCCATAGAGAAACATGACTCAAAAAAATCCGATAAAACATGCAAGAGTGGAAAACGTGAATTATGTTTAAACGTGGACTTAGGATCCGGTACTTACAGCCACACACTCCATAGGGAGGGCCCGGTTACCTTAATGGTGCACTCACCAATATATGGAAATGAAAGGAAATGCACCAACCACAAAAGTTGAGTCGTTTATAGTCAGATACTCGAGACTTTATCTAGACGTATCTATGAACATGCAGTTTATCATATATCAACAACCGAAATAATTGTGGATCATTCCATAAATAAATATCCCAGAAAACATATCCAAACACAATCAAGTACCAAGATTTCCCATGACTCAACCTAGTGAAATGAAAGCGAAGTCGGATAACCCTATTATGTAACCTATCATGCACCTTATTTTTCATTTTTGAATGAGTGGGTGTTCTAGTAAATAAGGGTGGAAAAGTGAATGGTTGTGAAGAATATGGTGGATATGGATAAGTTGTAGAAAGACAGCCTGTAAACAATGAGGATGTGGTTTTAGCACAAAACTCATTCATTGTGTGTGTAGGGACTGTCTCAATTCTGAAAATGAAGGTGTCAAGTGGTTTGTCCTTCTGTAGTATTTGTTTACTAGGTGGATTTAAAAAATTATGGAGCACGGGAGAAACAAAAGGATCGAGTGCAAACTCGAGATTCCTTTGAAAGGGTGGAAGGAGGGGAATCGAGGTGGATGTTGTGCAAAGTAGTTCTTGATAGGGTGATTCATCACCTTCTCGAAGAAACTCATCGAATTGCTCATCTAGATTGGTCATATCCTCGTTACTATGATAGTCCTCTACATCTTTGAGAAAGTCATCTATCTCATCCTCATCCGTAATATGTGTATCGACTAGTGTAGGGATGGAAATGTTGGAGTCTGAACTTCCAAAGGAAAGAAATTTGGGCATATGATTATCAGGGAACGTGTTGTTGAAATAATCTCGAGCAACGCTCTCGATCATGCTAACCTCTCCATCCATAGACGAATCGGGTAAATGTGTCTTTGTTTTAAAAACATTGACTTCAACAGCAAGATTGCCAAAAGACATGGACATTGAACCATCGCGGCAATTAATGAGCGCATTGGCAGTTGCTAGAAAGGGTCGCCCTAAAATGATCGGGACAGAGTCGTTAACGACTTCCGTGTCGAGGATGACAAAATCAGCCAGATAGTAAAAATCCTGAATTTTTACCAAAACATTTTCGACGACACCCTTAGGATACTTAATAGACCGATCAGCTAATTGCAACGTCATTCTAGTGGGTTGCATCTCGTCTAGACCTATTTGTCTATACAAATAAAACGGGAGTAAGTTGACACTAGCCCCCAAGTCTAATAACACGGTCGTCGTATAAGAATCTCCTAAGGTGCATTGTACAGTAGGATGACCAGGGTCCTTGTACTTAACAATTCCATTATGTTCAGATAGAGTTGGGACTTGTTCTGTTAAAAAGGTGTCTTTTGGTATATTGGTCTTACGCCTAGTAGTACACAATTCCTTAAGAAACTTCGCATGGTGTGGTAGCTTTTTTATAGCTTCGAGGAAGGGAAGGTTTATAGTTAGATTCTTGAAAACATCCCTAATCTCCTCGTAATTTGTATCCCTAGTTAACGTGGCTAATTTTTGTGGAAACGGTGGTTTCTGTCTATATTTAGCAATGGTATTACCTGGGTGTTTAACCGTGGCTTCCTATTTCTTAGGTTGTGTTGGAACTGGTACCTCTACAGTGGTAGGCTCTTCAGTTTCTATTTCGGTATCTAGTAATATAGCAGGTGTAGGGGCTACTAGTGGGGTAACTATAGGCATAGTTACTTTGTTATCAACCATTCTGCCAGAACGGAGGGTGGTGATGGCCTTTAGCTCACCTACATTTTCATACTCGTTACTAGTATTATCGGTTACCTCAAAGGCTGTATTTGTTGTTTTAGGATTAGGTATTTCGTTACCTGGAAACACACCTTTGGGTTGGGCTTTATCTTGAGCCAACCGTTTAGTTAAATTATTAATGGATTGTAGAAATTTTGTTGGTTAGATTGAGCCATGGTTGGTTCGGAAAAGTTTTGGCTCACTTTTATGAAGGTGTCAAGGCGATCTAGTTGTGTGGGTGTAGTAGTCACGGTGGTGTGTTTGGAACTATTTCACGTGAATTATTTATGGGTGGATTTTGATAGTTATTATTTACGGAACGATACCTCTATTAGCATTATAATTATTATAATTACCTTGACTTTGTGCTTGACCTTGTCGAGTTTTAAGCTTGGTTGTTATAATTATTAAAATTCCCCCGACCCTCCTTGTCGTAGTGAGGCTTGGTTAAAGCCGCATGCGTGAGCCTAACATATTGGTTATTGTACCCTTGAGGTGTGACGTTTTGGTTATTTCTCCAACCGAAGTTGGGATTTTGTCTCCAAGGGGTTAGGTTCACTATTAATGGAACAAGCCTGTTCATAGGCTATAGGGACCGATGGGAGTCGGGATGCTCAGGGCTCCAAACAGAAACTACATGGATTTGAATTTACATTCATGCGGGGATTGGCTTTTGTTGTACGAGAAATGGCCTCTACCTTTTTGTGAGGGATTCAATTAGAGTTTTAAGCTCGGGATCTGATTTAACCTCAAACATACTGGTAGCTAGCCTTAACTGTTGAAGAAGAACTAGCGGAGCAGGAGTAATCGTCACTACCCCAGTTGTTATTTCGCTTTAGTTTGGTCCTCTAAAAATTTATAAGCCTCCAAGCTCCTTTGCTAAGAAACTACCCCATTCATTATGTCAAGGACTTCTTTATGGTGGTGTAGAAGTCCTTTGAAAAAGGCACGAACTAACGTGTCTTTCGCTAAGTTATGATGTGGACACTCTATAAGGAGATCGGTGAAACGATTCCAAGCCTCTGAAAATGATTCATGAGGATTTTGTCGAAAGAAATGGATCTTGGAAAGCATCTCATCCGTCTTTTTGGGGTGGGTAAAATGTTCCATAAACAGCTGAACAAGTTTAGCCCACGAGTCCACAGAATTAGGCTTGGGCAGTTAACCAAGACGCCGCCTTATCGGCTAAGGTGAAACGGAATACCCTTAATTTAATTTGTTCCGTACCAACCGTAGGATGGTGGAATGTTGTTAGGACTTGTTCAATCCCTACGCATGGTCTAATCCATGAAAAACGGGTAACAAATTAAAAATATTTGGAGGGATTCGGAAATCCCCCACTGGGTCTGCTAGAACGATGCAAGATTTGGGGCTATCGCTCAAGGCTTTGTAGAAGTCAGAGAGAGGAGTCTCTCTTTCTTCCGCCATTATATCAGGTGGTGTGTGTGAAATAGTAGCTAGAGGTGTAGTGGGTGGTATACTAGATAGACTTGATTGTTGATGTTGTTGTGTATTTACGTTCGGTGTTTTTGTTCGGCCAGACCTTAACCTCATACAAGGCTAAGACCAACTTTAGCTAAACACGTCAACACTCCAAACAATTCTGATATACTAGTATAAACCTCTAACGGGGAGATCGCGAGGTGTGGAAGAAAGGAATACCGATTGCGTCCTTGCTTCGCTTATGAATAGCGTCTTGTTTACGCTTGTTCGGTGTATATAACGTGTTAGAACAACGAAAAATATGAAAGATCAAAGTTCGAATCAAAACCGCGAAATCGAAAAAATTTGATAAAGGCGCTGGTCAGCATAGATAGTGGTCGCTTCCAGTGTATCTTAGAATTCCAGAGTTTAAAATGGTCGCTCCCACATGGGGCTGGTCGCTCGCTCGTCAATCGATGAGTTAGGGTCGGCTCAAGGAAGGTCTTGTGGCCTTCGGTGTAATTTTACCCGAATTTTTCAACTCAAATGGACAACCACAAAGATGAATCAAACAAGGGTGGGTGGGTGTAATGGGACTTTAAGAACAGTACTAACACTACGAAAACAATACGAAAGTGAAACTAAGATGGCGTGGTATGAATTTGATAAATGGGTAAAATTTTGAAGACACTTCGAGGGGATTGATTCCACCTTAACTTCGACTTAATCCTATTAACGCGATAATCGTAAGAATCCGAATTGAGCGGCATGAGAACAATTGGTTCTTCCTAATCCCTAATTACACATGGCATTCCTACCAATTCATAACTAACATGTGAACGATTAAACTCATTCTCATGGTGAACTAATCGTTTCTAGAGTGGAAAGGAAATTACGACGATTCTACGATATTCGGAATCAAGCTTTCATCAAGGCTTCTCAACCCCCTCTAATGGAGGTTTAGCCGAGAATCATTACGCAATCATTTCCGATTACATTTAAACTAAACATGATATAAAGAATTGAAATTTACTTAATTAAACAATAATGAAATCTAATTTAATGACTCAAATGAAATAAGGACAGGAATTAAAATTAGATCTAGAAATGGAAATGACAAAAATCGAAATTAAGAAAAATACTACTTTATTGATCTAATCAAAATGAAGAACAAGATTCAAAGGTTTAATCTAATACAATAATTGTAATGGAACTAAACTTAATTAATCTACATGAAAAACTAGATCTAGAAGCTATTTTAATGGCTACTTTCTATTCTAAGCTACTTTTATTTTCTAACCTAAAAATCTACCATTAACAAAGAATTAAGCTTTTGTTTTTATACTTTCAGATCCAAAAATCGTGCATGGGCTTGGAGCCATGTTTTGGGCCAGAGAATCAGGCCCAAAACCCAATTCTTTCAGTCTAGAAAGGTCTCTTCAGCTGCAGTTGGCTTCAATAGACTTTCCATCCACTTATGCTCCTCTGATTGGGTCAAGACTTAGACCATTGGAAAGCTCTTTCCGAGCCGGTCGTTTTGACATAAGGTAGGCCCCATTCGAGGTCGAGTCAAAGATATGTCCGGGAAGTTCGCTAACTTTGTGTGTTGTTTCTGCCCGCGTCGACTTTTCAGCTTTTGACCGGGCTTTTAGAAAGGCTTTGTCTTCTCGAAACTTGGCCTTTAATCACGGAATTCCTTAGTAACCGACCTTTGCTCCTTTATCTCGCTAAAGTGGCACATTTCTGCACATAATGGACTTTGAAACCTGAAATGCATAAAAACACGTAGTCAGTGTTAACTCTTAATTATTACTCACATAATTGGTCTAAAAGTATGACTGTTAAAGGGTTAAAACTACAGTTTTGGGCTCTTATCAAGCACCTTGAACAACTCACAATAAGCTAAGCCAAGCATGGCTGACTGCATTATCATAAAGCTCAATCATAGAGCAGATGTAAGTAAAATTGGTATGTGTTTTTCCCGACTTTCAGCAATTAACAAATAGTTGAATCAATCATAAACGACAAGTTATAACTCACAGGTAGTAGCAAATTATAAATAATAAAAAAAACAGGTGCAATTGGTTCAAAAATTGCATTCACAACTCTCAATTATAAAACTAAGACACCGACTAAAAGCCCTCGTTGCAACAAAAACTCAAGTCATTCAGAAACTACTGAAAATGTAGCAGCTTTGAAACTACACCCACATCTTAATAGGATTTGACATATTCCTGGACAACGGCCTTTGACTGAAATTGTTTATATGTAAAATTTTAATGCACAAGTTCTAAACTTTATTTAAAGGCAAACATTTTACCCAAAAATAATATCAATTTGATTAGAAACTCATCTATATTTAATATTCTAACACTAGAAAATTCAAATCATTTACCGAAAGATCAGATCAAATGTCCTTACACATCTACATACAATTAAGAAAAGGATCGATAAAAGAAAGCTACTCTATTTTTTCTACTAATGAACAATTTCTACCAAATCACAAAAAAAAAAAAAAAAACATCTTATTACAATTCTACAAGTACAGCAAAGAAAGAGATTGATTATCTACAAGTGCAGCAAAGGAGTGATAAAGTTCGATGAAGCTGTGAGATGAAGAACGAAGCAGAAGCCGGCGGCAGAAGCAGAAGCAATGAAGATATCTTAGTTTTCTTTTCTTCTTTTTCTTTTGTTATTCACTTATTTGAGAGGTTTCAAGATTCAATTTTTACCAAAATAAACGGAGGGAAAGAATGAAAACAGCAGCGGGAACCAAGACGTATTTTTTATGTTTTTTTTTTGAAGAAAATAAATATTAAAATTGATTTTTCCATTTGTGGTCATAAAAACAAGTACTTAAAGCCGCGGCCAAAACTAACTTGTTGCAAGAGCTGTAACTTAAAGCCACGGTTAGACTGAACCGATTGCAAGAAGTGCACTTCTGGGCACGGGTTGTGAAAGGCGCGGCTTAAAAGTACTTCTTGCCACCAATACTACTTGGCGTGGCAACAACTATGTTTTAGCAACCAAACCCTGGCCGTGGCAAAAAAACCCGATGGTAAAAATTGCTTTTTTTGTAGTGTAAGGTGGCTGGGAGGAGGAGAGAAGTATCTACTAGGTTGTTAGCTGAGATTTTAGGCATTCCGCCTAGACGCCATCTCGATGCCACATTACAGGATTCTCAATTTACTGGGTTCGAGCCTTTGATGAACACGACTGTTTCGGAAGGGAACTACAATGCGAGCTCGCATTGTGTTCTCCAGTCGTCTCTCAGAACCAACCAGATGGCTGTAGCTCAGTGGATTGGTAGGAATGCCATAGGGAAGGAGAAAGTCAGCGACATTGGTCTGAACTGCCTTCACATTCTATGGATACTCAAGAAGCATAAGTATGAATTCTGTATTTTAGACTTTTTGAGTAACATGATTAAAGGAGTTGGGAAGAGTATTACACCTCTCCCTGTTTTGATAACGAGGATCATGATGACCTTGAGAGCGACTCCGACGTCTGATAGGATTTACCTGAAAGAGCACCGAAATCCTCATATTTATATGGAGTGTATCCAAAAAGTTTGGAGGTTGCCTGAAGAGAAGGTAGTTGAAGAGGATGAGGAGGACACAACATGTTTTGATGCCGATGCCTTGGAGAGGTGTAGGTCGGATGCAGAATGCATGACTGTGATTCAACGTGGCATGTGTTCTCTCAATACTATTTGCAAAGACCTCCGGACTCGGTAGGCTACCATGCATCATAACTTCAAGACTCGAGCCCAGCGCGAGGATGAGCGTTGGGAACAGATGAGGGCTGAGATGGAAGCTCAGCGCAAGTTCTTAGATGATATGCTTGCACGCTTTCCACCCCAGGTGGGTTCTTCTTCTGAGGAGCAGTCTGTGAGGCACGAGCATCGTCACCACAAGACGGATGACTTTGGCCCATCAGGAGCTCAGGAGCCATCACCTTCCCATGTGCTTTCCACTACCAGCAGCGAGTGGTTTAGGAATATTATGAGTTGATGTTGTTTTGTATTTGCTTTTTATTTAGTTCGGATGTTAATTTATGAATTTTGTAGTTAAATTTGAATTTAGTTGTTCAATGTTGTTTGAATTTCAATTTTAATATAATATGGTGTAGAAACCGTTATTTTCATAATTAATATTTCTACAAACCGCAAGAATCACTCGCAGCGGAATTAATGGGTTCTCACGATTTGGATAGAGAACATACCTTTTAGATCCGGTTTTGATAACTCTGAGAATCCAAGCTTTATGAATTCGAATCAACAATCGACCTCTTGATCTTCTGTTGTATTCCTTTATAATAGATTGGACGTTGTGTGGACAACGATCTACCAATCCCCTTCTTTCTCACAAAGCTAGATCTAATTTTGGATCTATCTTTCCTTGCCTCTTTTTCTATTCAGATGAATGGTGAATTTCGGCCAAAGAGAGATTATTCTATTTATAGGCTACAATAGGGACCATGAGGAAAAATTAGGGTTAGGCCTCCTGACGGGCTTGGGCTTCCCATGTTCGCCCAGAACACACGGCCCAAGTCCGTCAACAAATGGCTTATTTCACTAAAGGCCATTGTTGCACTACCACCCTAATCCCAAATTACATGTCAGCATTTATGGTCCTCATATTATATGCTCGTTGATCTCCCCGTCTTTAAGATATCGAATGTCCATTGATTAAGTCAAATTACTGACAACTACATTAATCAACTTCTTATGTCCTTGAGTAGTACCACTCAACCTCATTGTCATGTCGGAATAAATCTACCTGCAGGGTTTACATGACAATCTTTTTGAGCTCCTCAAGGGGACATCATCAACCCGACTTCTTGCGGGACATGGATTCCTTCTATAATCAACAGCACACCTTACATACAATGTCATTACCCAATCCGTCGAGTTTGTTGATTCACAAATGAATCACCCATTGATGATTTAAAGCAATGTACAATGCATGTAAGTGCCCGTTATTATATCCGGATTAGGAGGACAAGCATCCATAATAACAGAGGCGTTTGTTCTCTTATACAGTCAGTATAAGGAGAAACAACCTCACTTGGTCCTGTTCAATACACACAAAGTGTACTAGTGTAATCCTATAGTCAAGATAGACTAATACCATATTATACTACAACCGTACCAATGGTTTGTCCAAATCCATCTAGGTTGTGAACGATTACTTATACTTTATAAGGTGTTGATGATATGATCTTCTGTATGTTCACACCATATCATCTACAACATAAAGTATTAGACACATGCATATAACTAATAACATATATAATATGCATAACATTTGCCCATATGATTCTCATTCAAAATATAAAGAATTAGAGTTAATACAAAAGTAATGCTTTTAGTATATAACCCTATCATATGGTTCTTTTCGAATTGTGCATTGTTTTTATCATTAATCCCCCCTTCCCGAATTGTTTGGGGGTGGTATTATTTACTCTAGCATGATTTATGATATGATCCTCTAGTTTAGAATTTGTTTTGGAGTGAGGGTTGAGAATATTACCGATATGGGCATGGCTATGAATAGATATTGTCGTAGGATGAAATCTCGATGAGTTAGGCAGTTTCTATCCTAAATTCAATCTAAAAGATGTTAGGGTTGTTTTAGAATCAAGAATATGAGTTGTTTTTGTTTTCGGTTTTGGAAATTTTTTGTTTCCGGCAATTGCCTTAAAGCTTTTTAGCAACTTTCCGATTCGTTTTAGCAACTTAAAACCTATAAAAACTTCATTCATTCTACACTCACAACCCACACTACACCTCACTTTCATCTCTCACCTTTCACTCCCACGTTTCCCATTTTTCTTCCCCATTTTAGCAACTCAGTAGCTCTGAGCGCGCCTGCGCCCTAGGCACTGTCAGCCAGAATTTCATCAGAGCACAACCCACGCCCTACCAAGCCCAGAGCTGAGCGCGACCTACGACCAAAACACTGGAACTCCAGTTTTCATCCTGAGCATGACCCGCGCCCATCCCAGGAAAAAAGTGAGCGCGCCCTGCGCCTAAGTGCCAGGAACTCGAAAATCACCAAGGCGCACCCCGAGCCCTACCCAAGCATAGGTTGAGCGCACCCTGCGCCCTGAACCCCGTGGGCAAGAAAAATTTCAATTTTTTGTGGGTTTTTCCAGGATCGTTGCAACTGTTCTAGAGAGTAGTTTTGTGATGACTTCTCCTATAGTAATATCGGAGCAGTCTTTCGAACACTTGTTAGGGAGCGAGACTTATGGACATTGGTTCCGCGAAAGGATCATGCAGTTCGGATGAAGGCATCTTCTGGTAAGTGAAGACAACTCGTATTCACCTAAGCTTACTGAATTTTTTTACAATAATGTTAAGTTCAATTGTAACCAGGATGGAGAACAAGAATTCTCCGTCACGGTTGATGGCACACCACTAGAATTCAATAAGTATGTGGTAGCGTTAGTTTCGGGAATACCAATACCTGATCTTATTCACACATGGGGATATATGACCGATAATGCATACCTCTATGACTATACATATTTCCATGAGTATTATTGGGGTATTTCGTATAATGAACCAAGAGCGTTACAATATAGCCCTTGGTAGCCTGTCCCTAAATGTAGGCACCACTATGTTATTCATCCTGATGAATATTTTAGGGGATTGGCAGTTTACCTCTGCAAATAGTACTGTTGGTGACATTTTCCTTGCTTTAGCTGAGGGACGTCGCCGATATGACATTCCCCGAGTATTAGTGGCTAGTCTTAAGAGAGCCCAAGGCATGCGACATAAGTATCTTCTTATGCCTGTTTCGGTTTTCCACATCATACTCAGTTGTCTACCTGAATTTTGTACCCAGTTCACGGATTGGAAAAGGGTTGAAGTCATGTTCACTCATTTCGAGTAATGACTTGGTTGGGATGGCAGGTGTAACCTTATTTGGTTGCTCCTTACACCCCATCAAACATAGTAACACTAGACAGGTTAGCACAAGTTGATGACACACGGCGGCGGGCTTGGCAAGTTATCATGGCATGGCAGGATGCGAAGGAACCTCCTCTCTTTGGAGAGGGAAATGAAGATGAGGATTAAACAAGAGTTAAGGTTAGTTTTTATTTCAGTTAGTGTCTGCTTATGTCCCAAGCAATTTATTTCTCATTAACCCCATTACGGGTGGAACTCTTATAAAGTTGCGTCAATTTTTCTTTTCTATATTAGTATGTTAACGTTGTTTTGCAGATGCTTCTTGTTTGGGGCATAGAAACACATGTAATTAAGGCATCTGTTAGGATATAGATATGTACAGTATGCACTTATTTTCTAGTTAAAAAAATCCAAAAATTTTAAAAATATTAATAAAAAGTTTATGTTGGACACTTAGGAATATTGGTATTGATTTCCTTCTCTAGGCTCTTGATAATCTAGAAATCTCACGTAGCTTTTACATTAGAATAGTTTTTAGAAACTTAGGTTATATGTAGGTAATAATCCTTGCATCTATCTATAAATATGTTACATGAGTATCTATGATTGTTGGTAGTAAGTTTCTGAAATTTAGGTTAGAGTATTTATTCTACAAATCCTGTGAGAATATAGCCTAAAGCCTTATATGAATGAAACATTTGAGAAATGACATAAGGGAGAAGTAAAATCCGGATAGAGAAATCGCACGTCCACTTGCTTGATCACTATACCATATCCTAAGCGAGAATTTAGGCCCTCTTTGGATCGATATAGCCAGAAATTCAAACCTATGAATTATTTTCCGCTAGTCTCCCCTCTGAGCCTTTCTTTAGCCTCCCCATAAAATCCCATTACAACACAAACAAAATAAAAAATAAAAAAAAAAAAAAAAAAAAAAAAAAAAAAAAAAATCAACCTACCCATTATTTGAATGAGTCTGAGAATAGAGATGAAGAATAGAAAAGAGAAAGACCTTTGAAATCAAAAATTTGTTAGTCGCTTCAAATAAGAAAATAAAGTTCCCATCCAAATAAATAAAATAAAATAAAGAGTTAGAACTCCAAAAATAGAATCAAATGAGTCAAAAGCCAAAAAAAATATATATATATATATATATATATATATATATATATATATATATATATATATATATATATATATATGGCTAAAGATGGAAACAAAGTGTAGAAGCTAAAGTAAAGAACAAGGTTTTCTCTAGTTACCTAATATGAAAACTCTATTATCTCAGACTTGTCCATTTTGAATATCAATTTCCTTCCTTCTCAGACCATCTCCTAATCCCCGCAACACCTAATAAAGACCTCTAGCTCAATTAGGAATAGGTTAGTGTGATAGTAAGTGGCAGATGTGTTTGATTGACTCCGACTTTAAAAGATGGAAACAAAGTGTAGAAGCTAAAGTAAAGAACAAGGTTTTCTCTAGTTACCTAATATGAAAACTCTATTATCTCAGACTTGTCCATTTTGAATATCAATTTCCTTCCTTCTCAGACCATCTCCTAATCCCCGCAACACCTAATAAAGACCTCTAGCTCAATTAGGAATAGGTTAGTGTGATAGTAAGTGGCAGATGTGTTTGATTGACTCCGACTTCTTTGTGTGTCATTAAGATTGTATGGTAAAGTGTGCCCACTGCACACTGGAGTAGCGAAACTTGAGCGGAAAAATCAGAGTGGTTTTTGTCTTGACATTTATGTGAGGACCTACTTAAGGACACTATTCCAAGTTTTCAGAAACGGACCTGCTAGTACATCTCATAGTATTACTCATTGTATATATGTTTATTCGTAGATGATTGATTATTATGCATATATTAGCTTAGGTTTCGACTTGATTATTCTGTATTCATTGCTAGTGAGATGTATAGATAATTGATACATAGATAAGGAAACAATAGTTTTATTTATGAGTCGTTGTAGTATAGATGAAGTTTGTGAGTACCTTCACTGGAAAACTCTCACGAGGCTATAACTCGTCCACTAAGGAATTCCTAGTGGTTTAAGGCCTTGTTGCATATGGCCAATGCAATCGCACTCGGCGAAACGAGATTAGTTAGAACTCCATTTTTGGTCACTTATGCTAATTTCTCATATTTGCTTAAGGACAAGCAAAATGCTGTTTGGGGGTGGTTTGATAAGAGCCCAAAATTGTAGTTTTAACCCCTTAACAATAATACTTTTAGACCAATTATGCGAGTAATAAATAAGAGTTAATGCTAATTACGTATTTTTATGTATTACAGGCATTAAAGTCAATTATGTGCAGAAATGTGCCACTTTGGCGATATAAAGGAGCAAGAGTTGGTTGCTAAGAAGTTATGTGATTAAAGGCCAAGATTCAAGGAGAAAAAGCCTTTGTAAAGCCCGGTCAGAAGCTGAAAAGTCAGAGTCAACCTTGGTAAAACAAACACAAAAGTCGAAATTAGAACTTAGAAGACTGTATCTTTGGACTCAATCCTCGGAATTGGGTGTACCTTATTTCAAAACGACCGGCTCAGAAAGAGCTTTCCAATGGTCTAAACCTTGAACCAATCAAAAGAGTAGAAGTAGACAAAAATCTTATTGAAGTCAAAGCCAACTAAAAAGGGCCCTGTGGACTGAATAAATTGGGCTTTGGGCTCGATTTTCAGGCCCAAAACATGAACCCTCAGCCCATGCAAGAAAATGTGGATCTGGTCTCCTCCATTTCCACACATAAGGATTAGTTCTTAAGAATCAATTAGGTTAAGATAGAAGATAGCCATTAGAGAATAATTTAGATCTAGTTTTGAGTTTTTTTTATTAGTTAATTATTTAGTTTTTTCATACCTTGTTTTAGATTAGTTATTTGAATCATTGTTTATCATTCATTAGATAAATAAAATAGTTAGTTCTTGATAATTTCGATTTTGCTATTTAAAATTGCTTAGATCTAATTTCAATTTTTGTTTGTTATTCATTTCTTAATTGTTTACTTTCGAATTGAATTCTTGAGTAGATTGATATAGTAAAGTTATAATCTTTATATTATGTTTTATTCAATTTCATATGGAAATGATAGGTTGATGAATCAAGGTTAAACCTCCATTAAAGGGGTTTGATGAAGCCTTGATGAAAACTTAATTGTGTAGTGTAAAATCGTTGTAAGAGTCTATTCAACTCTAGAAGGTCGTTAATTCGCCATGAGAATGGGTTGGACTTCCTCACATGCTAGTCATTATTAGGTAGAGATTGTCATGATTGATCAGGGATTAGAACGACCAATTCTTATCGTAAGAATATAAGAATTGGATTACAACAATCTATGCTAGTTTATTAAGTTGGATTCAAGGTGGATTCAATCCCTAATTCTTTATCTAGATTCAAACCTTAGTATTTCGTAGCATTCTGTAGTTTGAATTAACGTATCTTGTTCTTAGAATTCACATCGTAGTATAATCCCACCATTACTCTCATTAGACTTTGGATAGATTCGCAATTATAGAAAACTTTGAATGCTAAAGAACTAGGAGTGGAACGAATCTTTTACTCCACTCTATTTCGATAGATTCGAGAGTATAAATCTTTGATAAATAGTATTCGTATAAGTTTTAGTTTTACTTGCATTTAGACTTCATCGTTTATTCGGAGTAGAATTATTAATTTTTACGTTTATCAAACACCCATGGCGAAAGCAATAGCCGGTCTTGTACACACCATTGCATACATCAAGCTATCCACTGTGGATGCATAAGGAATCTTTTCCATTTGACTCTTCACATGCTCACCCTTTGGACATATATCTTTGGTCATGTGGAATTGGCCACTAAGCGGACAACTGACTAGCTTCGTTTGATCCATGTTGAATCTCTTCAACACCTTCTCAATGTAACTTTCTTGTGAAAGCCATAACTTCCCACTCTTTCTATCATGAGTGATCCGCATCCCAAGTATCTGCATTGCTTGACACAAATCCTTCATCTCAAAGGAGTTACTCAAGTCTTTCTTGATCTTGGATATCTTGTTGATGTTCTGGCCAACTATCAATATATCATCCACATACAACAAGAGCACAATAAAATCCCAATCTGGAAATTTCTGAACAAACACACAATGATCGGAAGCAGACTTCTTGTATCCATACTTCACAATAAAGGACTCAAACTTTATGTACCACTGTCTCGGTGCCTGCTTCAACCCATACAAGCTCTTTTTCAGCTTGCATACCAAGTGCTCCTTGCCTTTGACCTTAAAACCCTCTGGCTGGTCCATGTAGACATCTTTTTCAAGATCTCCATGAAGAAAAGCTATTTTGACATCTAGTTGCTCAGCCTCTAGGTTCATCCTAGCGCCCAAACCCAATACCATCCTAATAGAAGTCATCTTAACTATCGGAGATAAAATTTTGTCAAAGTCAATACCTTTCCTTTGACCGAATCCCTTCACAACAAGGCGAGCTTTGTGCCTTGGATGTGGATTATTCTCCTCATGCTTGACTTTGAAGATCCACCTATTCTTGAGAACTTTTCTTCCGTTCGGTTTCTCAACTAAGTCATAAGTGTGATTCTTATGCAAAGAACTCATCTTATCTTGTGTGGCCTTCAACCACTTCTCCTTGTCTGTACCTTCAAGAGCATCTTTGTAGTACATAAGTTCTCCACCATTAGATAGTAAAACATATGTATGTGGTGGATACTTAGTTGAAGCTTGTCTTTCTCTCTCGGATCTCCTTACCCCATCTTCTTGTGGCTCAGGAGGATGCACTTCTGCTTGCTCAGGTGGTGGTTCATGCACTTCATCTACATCTTCTATATCAATAGGTTTTATCCCATCATGAGCAATAGTATCATCATCATGAACTTCAAACCTATGGTTCTCTACATTCACAATGCCTTCTTCACGTTCCACAGTAGGAACTTCTGGTTCTAAGTTAACAAGATCATCAATGAAATCTTCTAGCTTCTCACCATTCTCAAAGTCTTCTATTGTTTGGTCTTCCAAGAACACAACATCTCGACTTCGGATTACCTTCTTGTTGATTGGATCATAAAGTTTGTAGCTAAACTTCTCATCCCTATAACCAAGAAAAATGTATTGCTTAGCTTTGTCATCAATCTTGGATCTCTCATTTATGGGAATATGAATAAATTTTATGTACCCAAATACCCTCAAGTATCCATAATCAACATCTTTGCTTGACCATACTCTCTCTAGATAATCACTATTCAGAATCTTCGAAGGTGATAGGATGATCACATGTACGACTGTATGCATTGCTACTACCCAATAACTCCTTGGTAGCTTAGAGTGAGACAACATGCATTTCATCCTTTCTACAATGGTATGGTTCATCCTCTCGGTAATACCATTGTGCTATGGTGTCTTGGGAACGGTTTGCTCATGATGAATCCTATGAATCTTGTAATACTCTTCAAACGGCCCAATGTACTATCCCTTATTATCGGAATGAATACACTTCAAAGGCTTCCCTGTCTCTCTTTTCACTATGATATGGAAAGTCTTGAACACGCCAAGTACTTTATCCTTGGTCTTAAGACTAAATGCTCATATCTTTCTTGATGCATCATCAATGAAAGTCAAGAAGTACAAAGCTCCCCCGAAGGACTTCACTTTCATATGACCACATAAATCTGTGTGTACTAGCTCAAGGACATTCTCCTTTCGGTGAGAAGGGAATCTTTGGAAAGACACCCTGTGTTGCTTTCCAACCAAACAATGAGTACATCTATTTAAATGCGTACTTTTGATGTTTGGCAAAGCCTTTTGCTTGGCAAGAACTTTCATGCCTTTTTCTCCCATATGACACAGGCTCTTATGCCATAGTTCGGAGGAAGTTTCTTCTTGTGCCACTGACAAATGTAAAATGACTAATTGATGAGTAGTTTACCTACGAAATGAACTATGAATCCAAACGTAAGTAAACTAAACTTTCACTTTTATTATCTATTATCAAAGCTTCTACTCTCAATGCTAATTGCACTAAATGGAGTAATGAAGTTCGTTCCACTCCTAGTTCTCTAGCACGGATTGTTTTCTTAGTCTAACTAGTAAGCTCTTAAGTCAATGAGAGAGCTTTTAAATATTATACTACGATACTTAATTAAGATGATTACTAGAAATTAACTACAAATGCTATGGAAATACTATTGTTTGACTCTAGATAAAGGAATTAGAGGGGAATCGAATCCACCTCGAATCTAACTTAATGACCTAGCATAGATTGTGGTATCTCGATTCTTACGTTTTCCGCGGCAAGAATTCGAGTCTAATCCCTAGTTTTCATGGCATTTCTACCAAGTACTAACTAGCGTGTGAGGTAAGCTACCCATTCTCATGGCGAAAACACGACCTTCTATAGTGGAATAGATTCTACAATGTTTCTATACTAAACAACCAAGTTTTCATCAAGGCTTCATCAACCCTCTAATGGAGGTTTAGCCTTGAGTCATCAATCTAACATTTACCATTGAATCTAAACTAAACATAATGTGAGAAATTGAGAATTACTTAATTTAGCAATAATGAATCTAATTTAATGGCTGGAATAAAACAATGACAAGAATTGAATTTAGATCTAATGGAAATGACAAATTCGAACTTGATAAAAATACTACTTTATTTATCTAATCAATCAAGAACAATGATTCAGAGATTTAATCTAAAACAAGAATTTAAATGGAACTAAAACTTAATTTAATTAATAAAACTAGATCTAGAATTCTATATCTTAATTTAGGTCTAACTAGCTACCATTAACAAAGAGCTAAGCTTTTGTTTTTATACATCCAGATCCAAAATTCGTGCATGGGCTTGGAGCCATGGGTTGGGCCAGAGAATCAGGCCCAAAACCCAATTCTTTCAGTCCAAAAAGGCCTCTTCAGCTGCAGTTGTCTTCCACAGACTTTTCGTCCACTTCTGCTCCTCTGATTGGGTCAAGGCTTGGACCATTGCAAAGCTCTTTCCGAGTCGGTCGTTTTGACATAAGGTAGGCCTCAATCCGAGGTCTGAGTCCAAAGATATGGCATTCGGAAGTTCTCACGCCTTTTGCTCCTTTATCTCGCTAAAAGTGGCACATTTCAGCATAATGGACTTTGAAGCACGAAATGCATAAAACACGAAATCAGTATTAACTCTTACTTATTATTCACATAATTGGTCTAAGTATGATTATTAAGGGGTTAAAACTACAGTTTTGGGCTCTTATCAAACCACCCCAAACGACATTTTGCTTGTCCTCAAGCAAATATGAGAAATTAGAATAAGTGACCAAAATGGAGTTCTACCTAATCTCGTTTTGAGTGCGATTGCATTGACCATATGCAACAAGGCCTTAAACCACTAGGAATTCCCTAGTGGGCCGAAGTTATAGCCTCGTGAGAGTTTTCGATTGAAGGTACTCACAAACTTCATCTATACTTCTGCGACTAAGAAATAAAACTATTGTTTTCCCTTCATGCTCAACTATCTATACATCTCTATAGCAATTACATAAGAATAAGAAAAAAAACCTAAGTTAATATATGCATAATAATCAATCATCTACAATAAACATATAACAATGAGTAATACTATGAAATGTTTAGCAGGTTTGTTTCGAGAACTTCGAATTAGCGTCCTTAAGTAGGTCCTCACATAAATGTCAAGACAAAACCTCTCGATTTTTCCACTCAAGTTTAAAGCTACTCCAATTGGTGCGGTGGGCACACTTTACCTTACAATCTCAATGACAACAAGGAAGCCGGGGTCGATCAAACACATCTGCCACTTACTATCACACTAACCTATTCCTAATTGAGCTAGAGGTCTTTATTAGGTGTTGCGGGGATTAGGAGATGGTTTAAGAAGGAAGGAAATGGATATTCTAGAGAACAAGTCTGAGATAATAGAGTCTTCATTATTATGTAACTAGAAAACCTTGTTATTTACTTTTTGCTTCTACACTTTGTTTCCATCCTTAGCCATATTTTTTCTTTTCTTTGGCCTTTGACTCCCTTTTATTCTATTTTTTTTTTTTTTTTTTTATTTTTTTTTTTTTTTTTTTTTTTTTTTTTTTTTTTTCTTTTCTTTTTGGATGGAAACTTCTTTTCTTTATTTTTCTGGAAGCAACTAACTAATTTTTGTTTACGGGTTTTCTCTTCTTCTTTCTTCCTCATTCTATTCTCGGACTTATTCTAAATTGGGTAGGTTGATTTTTATTTTGTTTTGTTTTTGTAACAAGGTAAAGGAATTGTGGTTTATGGAAGGCTAAAAAAAAAGGCTCGTGGTGGCGACTAGCGGAAAGTACTTCATAGGTTTGAATTTACGGCTATATCGATCCAAAAAAGCGCCTAAATTCTCGCTTAGGATATGGTTTAGTGATCAAGCAAGTGGGCGTGTGATTTCTCTATCCGGATTTTACTTCTCCCCTTGTGTCATTTCTCAAATGTTTATTTCATATAAGGCTTTAGGCTATATTCTCACAGGATTTGTAGAATAAGTACTCTAGCCTAGATTTGAGAAAACTTACTTGCTAACAATCATAGATACTCATGTAATAAATTTATAGATAGATGCAAAGATTATTACCTACATATTAACCTAAGTTTCTAACAATTATTCGATGCAAGCGGCTCATTGAGACTTCTAGATTGTTAAGAGCATGGAGAAAGAAAACAATACCAATATTCCTAAGTGTATAGCATACTTTTTATTTATATTTTTGAATTTTTGAAATTTTAACTAGAAAACAAGTGCATATTATACATATCTATATCCTAGAGGATGTCTTAATTACACATGTTTCTATGCCCCCAAACAAAAAGCATTCTTTGTCCTCAAAGCATTTAAATAAAGAGTGTAGGAAAAATACCATTGAAACTTCGTGTAATTAGGAACATCTGCAAAACAAGGTTAGAACATACTAATATAGGAAATACCAAAAGCGACGCAACTCTATAAGAGGTCCACCCATTATGGGGTTAGCAATTAAATTGCTTGGGACATAAGCGCATACTAACTTAACTAAAACTTACCTGCACCCCAACATCTACTCGTCATCCTCCTCTTCTATATGAGGTTCTTTTCGCATCCTGCCATGCCATAACAACTTTGCGCCTTACGCCGTGTATCATCAACTAATGCTAACCTCTCTAGTGTTATTTGGTGCGATGGGGTGTAAGGAGCAACCAAATGTGGTTGCTTTTGCCATCCGACCAAGTCATGGCTCGGAATGATCTTACCACCACGATTGGTAGGTCTCATGATTTCGACCCTTTTCCAATCGTAATGCTGTAATCTGTGAGAATCACGGGTAGGCAAGCGTAAAGGCGGCAAACCAAAGACAGGCATAAGAAGGTACTTATGCCTCAAGGTATGGGCTAAAACCCGTAGTAGCAACTAAAACTTCGGGGAATGTCATACCTACGGCGTCCCTCGGCTAAAGCAAAGAAAAGCGTCACCCCGGTATTATTGGCGTAAACTGCGCGTTCCCTAGAATGTTCATCATGATGAACAACATGGTTGTGCCTACATTCAGTGATAGGCTACTCGAGGCGATGTTATATTGGTCTTGGTCCATGATCACGAAATACCCTCCCCATAATACTCATGGAAATAGGCATATTCATATAGGTATGAGTTATCCGGTCATATATCCCCACGTTGCATAGGGTCAGGTAATGGCAATCCCGAAACCAAAGCTATCAAGTGCTTACTGAATTCCATAGACGTACCATCAATAGTAAGGGAAAACTTTTGTTCTCCTTCTTGGGTACAAAAGAAAGTAATATTATTATAGAAGAATTCCGTTAGCTTAGGTGAAAAAGAATCGTCATCACTCACCAGAAGATGTCGCCATCCTAATTGCAAGATCCGCTCGCGGAACGATGCTCCATAGGTATAAGTTCCCATCAAGTCTTCGAAAGACTGCTCAGGAATCACTATAGGTGGTGTCATCTCAACACTACTTGTAGAATAGCTGCGAAAGCCTGGAAGAAAACTCAGAAAATCGGAAATTCCTGTGATTACAAATGAGGCGGGCGGGCTCTTCATTATGAAGCTTGAGTCGCTCTTTGGTTTTGGACTTCTAGAGTTTGGCCTTGGTCGGCGCTCTGATTGGTTGCGGCGGCGCTTCGGTGAAATTTTCGATTTCGGTGTTTGGCGTGGTCGCTCTACTTGAATGCATCTCTAGTGACTTTTGATTTCTGAAAAGTAGAGGGCGAGTCGCATTTCGGCTTGTAGTGGCTAAATGAGGTGCTTGAAAAGTGAGTTTCTAAGAAAAAACAAGAAAAACTAGAAAAAGGGTGGAGTGAAAAGTGAAGGATGATTGTGGGGTGTAGTGTGGGTTGTGAGTGTAGTATGATGGAAGTTTAAATAGGTTACGGGTTTCCAAAGCGAATCGGCAAGTTGCCAAATTGTTTTAAGGCCATTTAGGAAATAGGAAAGCGCCAAACCCAAAAAACGGAACTAACCATGTCTTTGATTTCCTAACAACCCCGGTATCTTTTAAACTTGGTTTAGAATAGTAACTTCTAAACTCTCCTACATATCATGCTACCGCTACAAAAAAAATAATCATAGATATGCGGTATCGCCTAATTTTCAACTTTTACTCCAAGACAACTATACGAAAGATAATCAAAATAAATTATATTAAAATAATATGAAATCCAAGCAATCTAAAACAAACAACTTAATACTCAAATCTAACTACTGAAATAAAATTCCACTACAAAACAATAAAGACAATGAAATAAAAAATCACAATTGATGGTGAACACCTAGGCGTGTGAAGAAGATGGTCCCTGAGATGGAGACTGGCTCTGTGGTGACGAATGGCTTGAGCCATCGGCTGCGGCGGCGACGACTCATGCCTCTCGGACTTCGGTGAGACGGACTCATCCACGAAAGTGGCATGCGTCGTAGCATCTCTATCTGAACAAAAGCGTGCTTCCATCTCGGTCTTGAGTCTACGACATCTTGGGCTTGGTGGTTATTGTGGATAACCTCCATGTTAGACAAGATATCATCGACCCTTCACGAGCATTTCAACCGTAGATGCGAAGGTCCGTTTGCTTATTTCAAGTACAATCTGTCTATGTCTAATATCTTCACAGATCACGATAACCGCATCGCAAACCAGTTTGCAGCATTATCATTCGTTCTAAATTAGAAGTATGACTATCAAAATTATCCTCAACCAACCATGTCATATCTTCCTTTTCATCATCCGACTCAACTTCCTTCTCTGCGGACAACGGCCAAGTCTTTTGAATGCATTCCTTATAAATACTTCGCATTAGAAGGCAATTTGATCTTAATAGGAGCAGATCTAGCGGCGGCTCTAAATGAGCATAATCTTAGTGATCAATCACGGAAGAGAGCGGGCTCTTTCCCACTCCTCTAATCACATTCAAAATGAAATCGAGGATGCAGAAATTATACTCCTTCGTTTGCAAATTCGAGGAGAGCGTCGCGGAACCGAAGTCCGATGTCGTTGACTTTGTCTTTCAGAGGGCGTTCTTACCAATCCACGGCGGCGGCCGGTTGATTGGTTCGTGGAATAGATCGGCGAACCAATGAGATATCGTATTGTATTCACCCTCTATGACCGTATCTTTCATCAAAGCAGGAAGCTGCGATTATCGCGAGATTCCTGTTTGGTAAAATATCTAGGTTGGTTCTGGGGTGATTCCTAATAGCTTCGACCAACAAAGCTGTCGTAACTTCCCTCCGCGTTCTCGCTATCCTAATGAAAATCCTAGTTCCCTCCACTTCGTTTCTTATAAAACTGTTCTACCAAATCATAGTGGTAGAAATCCTCCGTCGAATACCACGATCCGTTCCAATTTCTCTTAAACATCTCAGCGTCATAAAATGATGGCTATCGGAAACAAAGCGGCGTTTTTCGTGAGAATTCTCGTCGTTAGCGCCATTGAAGTTATTTCTTGATTTGGGGTTTGTAGATGGTGGTGGATGCGAGTTTGATGAAAACTAACCAAACCAAAGTGGTGGTGGTGGTGGTAGGTTCGGCGGCAGGTTCAAACTTCGAATTGGTTGGTGGTTTGTTGGTGGAAGCGGTTGGAGATTGTGTTGGTGTTTGACAATGGGGGTTGGGTGGTCTTTCTATTTGAATGTATTCTATTTTTATTTATTATTTTTTTTATTTGGGTTGCTAGGGTTTGGATTTATACTTTGTGTCAAGCGGCTGGGAAGAAGAAGATCGCGATCTGGTTTTGGAAAGTGGCGGTCTCTAGGTGGAAGTCGGCCCCAAGCCCAAGTCGTATTTTTCGACTTTTGTCGATTTTTAAGCGCAATTTCAAACTAGATTTCCAGCCGTTATCGGTCCGATTCTTGCGAATGAGATATGGAAATGATCGGAGAGAATTTCCAATCAATGATCCATAAAACACTCGATTCAACCGGGGTGACGAATAAGATAGTGGAAAACGCCTCGTAGTGCGTGCATGGCGTAAGTTATGCGAACGAATGAACACTAAATTTGATAACGTCAACCCAAATGAACTATACTAATGGACCTAAACAACACAACTAGAAAGTTCGAGCAATCCGGATGGAAAGACTGATTTCCACCCCAAACAAATTTTTTAACCAAAAATTTGTTTACAACGTCAGGTCGTTTAAAGTCGATTCCCAAGACTTGTTGGATTGCTATGTCTATGATTTTTATGAATTTTAATTTATTTTTATTTGTTTACTATAAGAAACACGAAAAACAATAAATACATAATTCCTCCATAGAGGAACATGACTCAAAAATCGAGAAAAACATGCGAGAAAGTGGAAAGCGTGAATTATGTGAAGCTGTGGACTTAGGATCCGGTACTTACGACCACACACTCCATAAGGAGGGCCGGTTACTGAATGGTGTACTTATCGTATATGGAAATGAAAGTAAGTACACCAAATGACAAAGGTCGATCCTCATAGGCGAGGGGTCTGTAAAAGGACTTCCTCCACATCGGGGGACAAAAGTTAAGTGAAAATGTTTTAACCGTTGACCATTAACTTGAAAGATATTTGTTGTCATTGGGATTTACCAAGGTAATTGCCCGTAAGGGGTGACTTGATAACGAAGAAAAGGACCGGACCAACGGGTTTTAGTTTCCACTGGGAAAATATGTAGGCGGGAGTTGTAAAGCAAAACCTTTTGTCCGACCACAAACTCTTTTCGCGGGGATATGCTTATCATGAACGCGTTTCATGTTAGCTTTATAATCCCAGCGAGATCGTAAGAGTCGCTCACAGTTTCTTCAAGCTCATTTAATTGTAACTGCGTTTGACACCCGCCTCATCGATATTGAAGTTAAGGCTTTTTATAGCCCACAAAAGCCGCGGTGCTCTAATAATTGGCGGGCAAATGACATGGTTTCCCAAATACAAGTCTAAAAGGGAGACATACCTATAGGAGTTTTGAAAGCAGTTCTATATGCCCATAAGGCATCCGATGAGGCAACGCTTCGACCAGTCTTTCCTATCGAGGGTTTCTTGTTGTTTCTAAAATCTTTTTGATTTCCCTATTAGAAACTTCTACTTGTCCGCTAGTTTGTGGATGATAAGGAGTTGCTACTTTGTGTGTAACTCCATACTTTTTTCTAGGGATGCAACAACTCTGTTGCAAAAATGTGTTCCCCATCACTAATGATGGCTTTAGGAATGCCAAACCTACAGAAAATGTATTCTTTAATAAAAATACTACGGTCTTATGGTCATTGCTTTACGGCAAGCTAGGGCCTCTATCCATTTAGACCGTAGTCCACGGCAACTAGAATATAAATATAACCGTGGGAAAGCGAGGGGAGCGGGCCCATGAAATCAATACCCCAAACATCAAAAATTTCTACTATTAAGATTGGATTTAATGGCATCATATTGCGGCCGTGATTAAGCCCAAGTTGTTGGCAGCGAATACGCGTCTTGCAATGCACTTGGGCATCCTTAAAAGGGTAGGCCAATAAAATCCACATTGAAGAACTTTAGCGGCTGTTTTCATTCCACTAAAGTGGCCACCACACTCTTTGTCATGGCGAAGGATAGAACTTCATTATATTTTTCGGGGAATGCAACGGCGAATAATCTGATCCCACAATACTTAAAAAGGTAGGGCTCATCCCAATAAGATAGTATAACTTGACTCGGCCAAGAACTTCTACGTTCATTTCTTGACCAATTATGAGGCATAACATCAGCCGCTAAATAATTTCACGATGTCGCATACCATGGTGATGAAAAATAGCATCTGGATGCTCATCGGGGAAAAGAGTCGGTATGGACCGGAATCACTACTATCGTCATTTGTAAGTCTAGATAAGTGGTCGGCAACTACGTTTTCGACCCTCTTTTGTCCTTTATTTCTAATGTGAACTCTTGCGAGGAGAAGAATCCATCGGATTAATCTGCTTAGCATCCTTCTTTGCAAGAAGGTACCTAAGGCTGCATGGTCCGTGTAAACTAAAGTTTTAGAACCAACCAAATAAGGGCCGAAATTTATCTAAAGCATAAATGACAGCTAAAATTCTTTTTCAGTAGTTGTATAATTCCGTTGAGCATCGTTTAAAGTTTTACTAGCATAATAAATAGCAGTGGACTTATTATCTAGTTTACGTCCCAAAGAGCGGCACCAAGCTGCATAGTCACTAGCATCACACATGAGTTGAAAGGTTTAGACCAATCAGAGGGCTGTATAATAGGTGCGATGGTTAGATGACTTTTAAGGTTTCAAAAGCCCTGTTTCTGAGTTAAAATTAAAATCAAAGATGGCATCTTTCAAAAGCGAGGTTAGTTAAAGGCCTAGCTATTTTGAAAAATCTTTAATGAACCACCTATAAAACCTCGTGGCCTAGAAAGGCTCTAATCTCAGACCGGTCCGTGGTTTAGGTAGAATTAAGCTATCTTATCTAGTTTGGCTTTATCTACGCCGATGCCATCACTAGATACAATATGACCTAGTACTATGCCCTTTTGACCATGAAATGACACTTTTCCCAATTTAAAAGCGAGGCTCTTTTCTTCACACCGTGTCAAAACCTTAGGCGAGGTTAGACAAAAGCGATCGTGAAGGAGTCTCCATAGATAGAAAAATCATCCATGAAAACTTCCATAAAGCTCTACCATGTCACTAAATATATGAAGCATACACATTTGGAAGGTACGGGGAGCATTACAAAAGCCAAAAGGCATTCGTTTATAGGCATATGTTCGAAGGGACATGTGAAGGTTATCTTTTCTTGGTCATCAATATCAATAATAATCTGAAAATAGCGGAGTAGCCATCCAGGAAACAATAAAAGGCATGACCGGCCCGGACGTTCAAGCATCGATCTATAAATGGTGCGGAAAGTGATCCTTTTCGTGTCATAGCATTTAAACGTCAGAATCAATCTGATTCTCCATTTCATAGGACCTTGAGTGACAACATAGTCACCCTTCCCGCACGTACCATGGTAATTCCGACTTCTTAGGAACTACATGAATGGGACTTACCCATTCGCTATCGGAGATGGGTATATAATACCGCATCCGATGAATCGCAAGACTTCTTCCCTAACCACCTCTTTCATGGCAGGGTTTTAAGCGGCGAGGTTAGCGAGAAGTCTTGGCGTTATCCTCAAATGGATACGATGAGTGCGGACATTAGGGTCGATGCCCTTAATGTCAGCTAAGGACCAACCGATCGCGGACCGATGTTCCCTAATCACCCTTATTAAAGATGTCTCTTCATCTTTAGATAACAAAGAAGATATAATTACCGGATGACTACCATCCGGATCAAGTTAATATATATTTTAATTCCGGAAGAGGTTTAAGCGGGGGTGGGTGGAAAATCAATAGATATTTCGTCCGGGTCCTCATTTTGCATAATGAATACACCTTTCGGTAGCAAGTCTTCATAATCGGTGTATGGAGCAAACCGACGGTCTACAATTGGTGTGGACTCTAGGATGGTGTTGACTTCCTCTAAGTAGGAGTCATTTACAAAATCTGAAGGTCCCAAGGAAAGGAATTTGTACATATTGTTTTGAAAGCGTGTTGTTAAAATAATCTTGAGCTAAACTCTCAATCATGCTAACCTCCCCATCTATAGAGCCGAATGCATAAGCTGTTTCATCATTTTAAAACATTTACCTCGTGAGAAAAGATGGCCAAAAGATAAGGACATCTTTCCATCGCGACAATTTATAAAGCGTTGGCGGTTGCCAGAAGGCGCCCTAAGATGATTGGTACTGAGTCATTAGCGACTTACGTATCGAGGATAACAAAATCGGCGGGATAGTAGAAATCTCGAACCTTAACAAGCCGCGTTTTCTACTAAACCTTTAGGATACTTAATTGACACGTCCGCTAATTGCAACGTTATTTTTTGTAGGTTGCATTTTCTGTAGACCTATTTGTTTATATAAAGTAATCACGGGGAGTAAGTTAACACCGCCCCCGTGTCTAATAAAGCGGTCGTCGTGTGGGAATCTCCTAAGGTGCATTTTCTGATAGGGGCGACCGGGGTCCTTGTACTTAACAATTCCATTATTTTCGGATAAAGTTGGGAGCTGTTGGGTTAAAAGCGTCTTTGGGTATGTTAGATCTTCGCCTAGTAGTACACAACTCTTTAAGAAACTTAGCGTGGCTAGGAAGCTTTTAATAGCTCGAGAAAAGGGAGGTTTATCGTTAGATTCTTGAAAACGTTCTAATTTCCTCAAAGTTTGTATCCCTAGTTAGCATGGCTAATTTTTGAGGAGCGGTGGTTTCGCTCTATATTTCGCGATATGGCTCTACTTGCTGTGTAACCTTGGCTTTCGGTTTCTTTGGTTGTGGTTTAACCGGTACCTCTACCGTGGTAGGCTCTTGAGTTTCTATTCGCGGTATCTAGTTCGATATCGGTGTAGAATCTTGATGGGGTAACTACAGCGTAGTTACTTTTGTTATCAACCACTCTTCGAGCGGAGAGTGGTGATGGCATTTTAGGTCACCTACGATTGTAGTTTCCATTACTAGAATTACCGTTTACCTCAAAATTTGTGTTTTTGTTTTAGGGTTTGGTATCGGTTGACACGGAAACACGCCTTTTGGTTGGGCTTTCTCTTGGGCTAACTGTTGTATGCCCTGATTTATGGATTGTAAGATCTGTTGGTTTGATTGAGTCATTATGCGGAAAAGTTGTTGGGGTAACTTGTATAAAGGCGTCTATACGATCCGGTTGTGTAGGTGTAGTAGTCGCGGGTGGTGCTTTGGAACTATATCTCGTTGATTATTTATGGGTGGGTTGTGATAGTTATTATTATTATCAGAACGATACCTCTATTGGTATTATAATTATTATAATTATTCGGACCTTGTGCTTGACCTTGCCTAGGTTGCGCTTGGTTGTTATAATTATTATAATTCCCTTGACTTTGTCCTTGTCCTTGCCTAAGTGAAGCTTGGTTATAATTGTTTGCTTGCCTAACGTTTTGATTATTGTACCCTGGAGGCGTTACTTGTTGATTATTTCTCAACTGAAGTTGGGATGTTGTCTCAGTTAGGAATAGGATAGTTATTAATAGAGTAAACATTATCTTGCTCTAGTGGTTGTTGTTCATAAGCTAGAGGACAATAATTGTCAGGGTGCTCTGGACTCAAACAGAAATTACATGGGTTGGAGTTTACATTCATGACGGGGATAGGCTTTGTTGAGCGAGAAATAGCCTCCACTTTTTAGTTAGAGATTCGATTAAATTTTAAGTTCGGATCGGTTTTATTCTCAAACATACTAGCGGCCTTTGTTGAAGAAGAACTAGCGGGCGGGGATATCATCACTCCCCAATTATTATTCCGTTTAGTTTGGTCTTCTAAAAATTTGTAAGCCTCAGAGGCTCCTTTACTTAGGAAACTACCCCGGTCATTATGTCAAGGACTTCTTTATGGTGATGTTGAAGTCCTTTGAAAAAGGCAACGAACTAACGTGTCTTTGCTAGGTTATGGTGTGGACACTCTATAAGGAGATCGGTGAAGCGATTCCATGCCTCGAGAAAATGATTCATGAGGGTTCTGCCGGAAGAAATGAATCTTGGAAAGCATTTCATCCGTCTTTAGGGGTGGGTAAAAATGTTCCATAAACGGTGAACAAGTTTAGCCCGCGTGTCCACTGAATTAAAGGGCAGTTAACCAAAGACGCCTTAAAACTAATGTGAAAGGAAATACCCTTAGTTTTATCTGTTCTCGTACCAACCGTAGGGTGGTGGAATGTTTAAGGACTTGTTCAATCCCTACGCGTGTCTTTGATAGGGTTTTTCATGGTCTAACCCCATGAAAAGCGGATAACAATTAAATATATTTGGGGGATTTAAAAATCCCCGTTGGTCTGCTAGAACGATGCAAGACTTAGGGCTATCTCTCAAAGCTTTGTAGAAGTCGGAGAGGAGTCTCTCTTTCTTGACCATTATGTCGGGGTATGGTGTGTGTGATAGTAGTTAGAGGTGTAGAGTGGGTGGTGTACTAGATAGACTTGTTTGTTGTGGTGTAATTACGTTTGTTGTTTTGTTCGACCCGGACCTTAATCTCATGCAAGACTAAGTTGCTTTTAACTAAACATGCAACACTCCAAACAATTTCGATATACTAGTAGAAAACCTCTAACTGGAAAATGCGAGGTATGGAAGAAAGGAATACCGATAGCGTCCTTGCAGCTTTTATGAATAGCGTCTTGTAATGCGCGTGTTCGATGTATATAAGAGATTAGAACACCGAAAAGCTTGGCAACTCGAAGTTCGAATCAAACCGTGGAAATCCACGAAATTTCGGTGAAGGGCAAGATTATTAGTAGTATTCTAAAGGTAAAGTCGACCTCAAGAAGATAGCTGGGTCTCTCTTTGAAGCGTGGCCTTCGGTTATGTCGAGAATTCGGAAGAAGATAGCGCCGGTCGCTCTCTTTGAAGCGCTTGGCCTTCGGTTATGTCGAATTCGAAGAAGATAGCGGGTGGCGCTCTCTTTGAAGCTGGGCCTTCGGTGTATTTTCTCGCGGAATTTTTCCAAACTGAAACGGCAACCACAGTATGAATCAAACAAGGGTGGGTGGGTGAAATGGGACTTAAAAATAACTAATTATATTATGAAAACAATGCTAAAGTGCAACTAAGATGGCAGCGGCGCCATTTGACAAATGTAAAATGACTAATTGATGAGTAGTTTACCTACGAAATGAACTATGAATCCAAACGTAAGTAAACTAAACTTTCACTTTTACGTATCTATTATCAAAGCTTCTACTCTCAATGCGAATTGCACTAAATGGAGTACGAAGTTCGTTCCACTCCTAGTTCTCTAGCACGGATTGTTTTCTTAGTCTAACTAGTCGCTCTTAAGTCAATGAGAGCTTTACGAAATATTATACTACGATACTTAATTAAGATGATTACTAGAAATTAACTACAAATGCTATGGAAATACTATTGTTTGACTCTAGATAAAGGAATTAGGGGGAATCAATCCACCTCGAATCTAACTTAATGACCTAGCATAGATTGTGGTATCTCGATTCTTACGTTTTTCCGCGGCAAGAATTCGAAGTCTAATCCCTAGTTTTCATGGCATTTCTACCAAGTACTAACTAGCGTGTGAGGTAAGCCCACCCATTCTCATGCTTAAAAACACCACCTTCTATAGTGGAATAGATTCTACAATGTTTCTATACTAAACAACCAAGTTTTCATCAAGGCTTCATCAACCCCTCTAATGGAGGTTTAGCCTTGAGTCATCAATCTAACATTTACCATTGAATCTAAACTAAACATAATGTGAGAAATTGAGAATTACTTAATTTAGCAATAATGAATCTAATTTAATGGCTGGAATAAAACAATGACAAGAATTGAATTTAGATCTAATGGAACTGACAAATTCGAACTTGATAAAAAATACTACTTTATTTATCTAATCAATCAAGAACAATGATTCAGAGATTTAATCTAAAACAAGAATTTAAATGGAACTAAAACTTAATTTAATTAATAAAACTAGATCTAGAATTCTATATCTTAATTTAGGTCTAACTAGCTACCATTAACAAAGAGCTAAGCTTTTGTTTTTATACATCAAATCCAAAATTCGTGCATGGGGCTGGAGCCATTGGTTGGGCCCGAGAGAATCAGCCCAAAACCCAATTCTTTCAGTCCAAAAAGGCCTCTTCAGCTGCAGTTGGCTTCCACAGACTTTTTGTCCACTTCTGCTCCTCTGATTGGGTCAAGGCTTGGACCATTGCAAAGCTCTTTCCGAGCCGGTCGTTTTGACATAAGGTAGGCCTCGATCCGAGGTCTGAGTCCAAAGATATGGCATTCGGAAGTTCTCACGCCTTTTGCTCCTTTATCTCGCTAAAAGTGGCACATTTCTAGCATAATGGACTTTGAAGCCCCGAAATGCATAAAAACACGAAATCAGTATTAACTCTTACTTATTATTCACATAATTGGTCTAACAGTATGATTATTAAGGGGTTAAAACTACAGTTTTGGGCTCTTATCAGCCACATTTAACTCTACTTTACACAAACTAGCTTGTCTTATAAAGCGAGCAAGTTTTCTTCCCTTTTTCTACTACAATGGAACCTCTACTCAGTTTTCATTACCAAATGAGTTTTGAAAGCTATCATCATCTAACTTCCCAGTGGAAATTAGGCTTAACTGAATGTCAGGGACATGTCTTACATTCTTGAGTGTCAAGGTGTAGCCGACGTGGTTTCTACATGAACATCACCAATGCCTATAATCTTTGAGACTTCATTGTTACCCATCTTCACATCACCAAAATCACCCGATTTGTAGGTAGTGAAGAAACTCATGTGGGGTGTGACGTGGTAGAAAGCATATGTATCTGCCACCTACTATGTACCCTGGTATGAAGTGCTCAAGCATAACTCATCACAATCTGACACAATTCCTACTTCACCTTCTGAAGCTATGACAGTGGAGTCTCGACCAGTGGTGCTTTCTTTCATCTCTAACTTGTCTTCTTGTACGGTACTAGTCTTCTCATCCCTCTTCAATTCTTTGCATTCATACTTGAAGTGGCCATGGATACCGCAATGATAGCACGACAAGTCTTTCTTAGGAGTTCTACTCGCGTTCCTAGATTTTCTTTTGTCCTCACCTCTAGAATAAGATAGCTCTCTACTTTTACCTCTCTCTTGCTTTTCTGTACCAAGGATCTCTGAGTGACAGGAGCTACTATGTGCGTCCTTTCTTGTCTTCTCATAAAGGTCTTCTAAAGTCTTCCACAGACTGAAAGTTGTGGTCTCTTGGGATACAAGGCGGATTACATTGTTGTCAATCCGTTGTTTAATGCATTGTCAAGCATATTCCATTCTCCTCCAATCGTCTTCCAATCGGCATTGGATAATGTATCCGGTTTTTCAATCGGCATTGTTGTCAAGCGTTTTCCAATCGGCATTAGATACTGTATCTGATTTTTCTCCTCCATTATTAATCGGTTGTGCCAAGTCCTTGAAATAAAGCAAGTCTTCCATCTTGGTTTTCCAAATGGTGTAGTTACCTCTATTTAGACTAGTCATGCGAGTGTTTATAGAATGGTCCATCTCAACAATCTATTTCAACTCAAACCTCCTCTTAGGAATTTTATCAAACACCTTCCGAGTAGGATTTGGATAACTTTTTTTATGATTAATCTAATCTGGCTCTAATACCACTTGTTTAGGAAAATGATACCAATCGATCCCCACTAAAATAGCTTGCACTTAGACAATCTAAACTCCAAACAAAAATCTAATTTTTCACTACAACCAACAGCCAACCCAACCTTTCTAAGCAATCAACAACTATCACAAACAAGTAATAATAAAGCTGTTAGAACCCCTTTAATACCTCACACTATTCACCTCCCTTTTCTTAGGTCTCGCCCCTCTCTTTTCTTTTCCTCCTCCTCTCTCCCACTATTCTTTTTATACCCCTGACCCTCTATCATAGTCGTCCACCTATTCCCTCATCCCACGTTCATTCTTCTCCCACGTGTAGGGTTTCTGCAGTGTACCCGAGAGTCCGCAGTCTGATCCGGTGCTACTGAACCCTCCACATATCTTGGCTCGGGCCCATTCTTTTATTAATCCTCTGCACCCCGGTTTCCCTACCACCATAGCCTACCTCGGGCCAATATTACCCCAATCTTTTATATCACTAATTCTTCCACTACAGATGCCCCTTCTCGACTCTGCAGCCCTATATAGGTCCGAGGTCGAGAATACTCTTTACTTCTTTCCTCCAGCACCCCGCCTCCCTTTTCTGACAGCTCATCGATATATGCGTGCTGCAGTGAGTACTCATCACGCGTGTCTTTTCATTACCCCTTCATACACCGAGCCTCCACGTGTCGCACATCCACTGGACCCCCTGCCGACTCTTCGGTTTCTTCACCCTAGGGATTTTACCCTTTTACCCCTCCCCTACTTAAAGTCCCGCTCACTTCTTCTTCCTCACTTACCTCACTTCGTTTTTATCTCATTTTTCTTCTCTTCTTCTTTAACAACTCTTCTTCTTCCCTCACATTCCGACCCTTTGAGACCCTTGGTGATTGCTCCAGTTCGTCTTTTCTCTATTGGGATTCCGATTCAAGTTTGTCATTTCCCTTTCCCTTTTGATTTAGTGTTTATCTTTAAATCCCTTCTTCGCTTTATATAGCAATTGTTTGAATCTTCCCACTTTTTCAAAACTATTCCTTTTCCTTTCTCGATGTCGGCGTCCAACTCAAAGGACTCCCCTTCTTCCCGATCTGCAGAGGTGGCATCTCCACCTCTAGTGGTCGCTGTTGTGATCCCGTCCACATCTGGACGATTCATTCTCCCATTGCCGCCCCCTCCCCGAAGTCGCAGACCTAATTTGAATGTGATTAGGGTTGCCTATGGAATCCTTGCTAACATCATCATAGATCATGTGCCATCTGTCACTCACTATCCTCATATGGTTCCCTGACGGCCGGGGTCTCTGGTAGTCACGATCGATCAGATTGTCGCTGGGCTGCGGCTTCCCCTCACTTTGTTAGAGGTTGAAGTATGCAATCACTTCAACATCCCTCCTTGCCAAGGCATTGGGAACTTCTAGAGGGTGATGTATGCCGAGTACGACTATAATCGGTTCGAGGATCCCAAATTGTCATGCTGCGATATTATCTCCAACTATTTCATAAAGACCAGCACTAAAGATGTCAGTGTGCGGTACCAATCTTTCTGTGTCCATCCCAAAAAGAAGTCCTTTGTCTTTCGCGTCACTACTTCTGACAAATTGTGGCATCACCATCCGCTGTATGTATTGGGGAATTTCTTGCCCGCTGACCTCCCCTCAAGATTGACACTTAATCACCTTGCTTTCCAATCTAGTGGTGAGTCTAGTTGTCGCGCTCCTTCTACTCTTGCAAGTAGCCCACATTATTAACGGTTTTGTTGATGTCTTCTCATGCAGGTTGGCGGCCTTACTCCAAGTCTCGCATATACTCAAGAGTCACCACTCCCGTCTTTGAAAGACTCTGTAACCTAGGACCAACCCAAACTGCCTTTATGAACCTCCACCCATCTACAGGTACCCCATTGTTAGAAGTGCCCAACTCCACAACATCGCAGGCTTCTCCGCGCCCTTTTTCCGTCCACCCCCTCCCAAAGAAAGGAAACATAGAGCATCACCTCCTCCCAAGAAACGTTCTCGTCTCCACACTTCCCGACGCTGCCCTATCCGAGACTCCTCAAATTCGTCTACTGCTCTTGCACCCAGTGACCCTCTTCCCCCATCCGCTCCCGAACCCCTTTCCTCTTACAGATCTATTTCTACCTGGGAAGATCAATACACCCCTCCCCCACTCTCTCCCTCCACAGAGATGGGTGTCGCAAAAATGAAACTGTTTGATAGCGATGATGATGATGATGAATGGATGGAAGTCTCGCCCACTGAAGTGGCGGCTTCGCGTCCCACCAAAAGACCGCGGATGTCTGAACTAGCAGAACCTGCCCTAACAACTCTAGCCCTTGACTCTGCGGCCCATGTCGTGCCCGCCCGTCGGTCTGGTAAGGAGCATGCCCTCCCTTCTAGCAAAGAGATAGCCCCCGAAGAGTTTACCCCTACTTTCAAAGTTCGCAACCGTAAGGTTAATATTGCGGACTCCGCCCTTGAAAACCCTGATGTGGCCTCCTCCCTCTTCTACGGTTCTCACCTCCCAAAGGATATGGCCTACGCAGAAGGAGGGACCTTTGAGCAACACATGACTTCCCTTTACACCAACTGGGAGAAGATATCCACTCTTATCTCCTCCCCTGTTCTCTCGTTCTTCTCTTCTGACTTACTATCCTTCTCGTTTTCAGGTGAGCCTTAACATCTCCTACATGATCCGCCGTCTGTTTGGTGTCGAACCAAGGTGGAGTCCCTGGAGAAGAAATCCAGCCATCTCCAGTAAGATCTAGAAGCTGCAGAACTGGCCAAAAACCAGGCCCAAGATGAGCTAAAGATTGCGGAAACCAACCACCAGCAATATATGGACGGTGTCAATGATCACTTGAGTCACCAGCATGCCACTCTCCTTCAGCAGCACCAATCTAACCTGGATGCTCTTGCACTGCAGCACCAAGAATGTACTGCGGCACTTCTAGAGCAGCACAAGGCGGATATGGTCACTCTCCAAAACCGCTTCAAAGCTCTGGCAAACAAGAGGGTGGCCAGGAAAATACAAGAAGAACATGATCAGCTTCTCAAGGAGGGTCGTCTTACGCCGAGAAATTTTATCTACTACATTTGAAGAGCCTTGAAGAGACCTTGAAGCTACAGGTGGAACCGAAGTGCTAGGATCCATCATGGAAGATAACACCACAGAAGCCGTCAGTACTAATAATGAGATCCCTATTGCGGTCCCTACCTATGTGGAGCTGCCCTCCAAAGTACTATGAGAAACAAATAGAGGATTTTCTGTCTGGACCCTTTGTGTCCTTTGTTTATTTTTGTGGCTATGCATGTTTGTTTGTGCACATGTTGTACTCATTTTGCTAAGACTTTGACTTTGTAGATGTTTTCTTTCCAGTACTATTATTACAATCCTTCACTACTTTCATTATTAATTAAGTATTGACGCTCTTTGAAATCTGTTTGCTCTTGCACTCATACTTTACTTGCTCAACAACACATGCAATCTACAAAATGATGTAAGAACCCCCCCCCCTCTTGTCCGCTACTCATGCTTACTGGTGGTCCTTCTTCTCGTTATTTTGCCCAACTCAATGTCCACGAAGGGCTCTTCCCCCCTCGCTGTCTTTCGGCGGCTAAAGAGCCGGCTGGGGGCAACTCACCTTGCCCCAAGTTTGATTTGGACCTCCTGTCTGCGAAGGGCTCTTCCCCCTTTGGCTATCTCGGTGGCTAAAAAGGCGGGCCGGGGGCAACTTACCTTGCCCCAAGTTTGATTCGGACCTCATGTCCGTGAAGGGCCTCCTCCCCTCGCTATCTCACTAAGGTTGGTGGGCCAGTTGGGGCAACTCGCCTTACATAAGTTTGATTTGAATGTGAAGTCCGCAAAGGGCGCATTCCCCCCGCTGTCTCTCTGAGACTGATCTGCCTTTATTAATTAGCCATGCAAATTTCTCAAAAGTGCCATTGTATTATATATGTGCAAACAGCCCAAGTCCCTTGCTCCGAACTGGTGTTATATTTAAACATAAAACTTTTTCAACAATCTTACATTCCAAGGTCTCTCTATCAACTTTCCTTCCATGGTCTGCAGCTTGTTGGTGTCAGCCCCTCCGACATCCACCACCTTGTAAGGTCCCTCCCAATTTGGTCCCAGCTTCTCGTCATTTACTTTCTTGGTACTTGGAGTCACTCTGCAGAGCACAAAGTCTCCCACTCGGAATTTCCACAGTTTTAACCTCTTGTTATAATGCCTTTGCAGGCGTCTGTGGTACTCCTCTAGTCTGATATGTGCAGTGTCCCTCCTTTCCTCAACCAAGTTCAAGTCTCAAGACAGTATGCCCCAGTTTAAACCCCCTTCAACAGCCTTAGTGCGTGTTGTGGATGCCACCATCTCCGATGGGATCACTGCCTCTATGCCGTATGCTAACGAGAAAGGAGTCTCTCTAGTGGAGGTTCGCGGTGTAGTGCGGTAAGCCCAGAGTATGTAGCTCAATTCATCGGCCCATGCCCCTTTCCGATCTTTCAACTTTCTCTTGAGGTTGTTCATTATGGTCTTGTTAGATGATTCGGCCTGTCCATTACCCTCGGGATTGTAGGGAGCTGAGAATCCATATTTCACATTATAAGCCTGCAAAAACTCCTTCACCTTCGACCCTGTAAACTGTGTTCCATTATCCGCTATGATGGAATGTGGTAACCCAAACCTGCATATGATGTTTTCCCATAAAAATTTGATCACTTGCTCCTCCTTCACCTGCTGCAAGGCCACGGCCTCTATCCATTTGGTAAAGTAATCTGTAACGGTCAGCATGAATCTCCTCTTACCGCTGGCCATTGGTAGTAGACCCACAATATCCATGGCCCACATAGGGAATGACCACGGACTTGATACATTGTGCAGCGGCTCCGCTGGTGCAAATATTAACTGAGAAAACCTCTAACATTTTCCACATTTTTTAGCAAACTGTACTGCGTCCCTTTTCATATGGGGCCAAAAGTAACCCTGAGTCAGCAGCCGGTGTGTTGTGGTTCTTCTCGCATAATGACTCCCACAATCTGCCACATGCAATTCTGCCAGCACTTCTTGTGCCAGGTCCGGCCCCAGGCACCTCAACAGCGAAGCATCGAAATTCTTTCAGTACACCTCCCCTTCTATCAGAGTGTACCTCTGCAAAGTATGTTCCAATCTTCTCTTCTCTTTCTTATCAACCACCTCTCCTCCGGACAGAAAGTGCTTAATATGGTCCATCCATCCTCCCACCCCTTCCATGGTCTGGCATATTTCTTCCACCCTCTCGATACTCGGCTTCTCCAACCTCCTTATTCTTATGGTTCTCTCTTTTGACCCTAGTATTGCAGCCACGATGTAAGCCAAGGCATCCGCAGGTCTATTCTCACCTCGACCCGAATGTATGAACCTTCTCTTTTTGAACTTCGCGGCTCTGCTGCATACAATCTCCAAATATCTCGACATTCGCGCACATCTAGCAACAAAACCGTCGTTTGCCTAGCACACCAACAAATTTGAGTCGGAGTACACCGTCAATTCGTCCACCCCCAAATCCTCTGTCATTCCTAATCCTGCTATCACAGCCTCATATTCTGACTCATTATTGGATGCCGCGAACCACAACTTCATAGACAACTCTATTCTGTCATTATCTAGAGTAACCACTATGACCCTATTCTGCTGCACGTGTCTATGGCAGACCTGTCCATGAACACTCTCCATCCATTCCTTTTATCCCATGGATCTAACAAGTCCGGTTCCCCCTCATGTTCAAGCTCCATGACCATCTCCTCACCCCAAGTAGGATCTTCTGCCGGGAACTCTGCCAAAAACTCCGCCACTGTCTGTGCCTTTTCCACAGTCCTTATTTGATATTGAACTTCATAAGAACTCAGCATCACTGCCCATTTTAGCATTCTTCCGGACTTCTCTGCTTTCAACACTTGTTTGAGGGGCAGATTTGTCACCACCCTTATCGAATGTGCCTCAAAGTAAGGTTTGAACTTCAATGCTGAGAATATTAATGCCAAAGCGTACTTCTCCACTCTACTGTACCGGGTCTTCGCATCCAACAGGGTTTTACTCTGGAAGTACAGCGGTTTTTCAACCTTATCAACCACTCGGACGAGGACCGAACTTACTGCATACTCTATAACCCCCAAGTACAGGTACAACCTCTCTCCCTATTACGGCGCTGACAAAAAGGCGCCTTGCCCAAATAACCCTTCAGTTCCTGAAACGTTTCCTCGCATTCGGCCGTCCAAACAAAGTCTGGAGTACTCCTTAATAGTCGATAAAGCAGCCTACACTTGTCGGACGACTTAGAAATGAACCTGTTCAATGCCGCGACTCTTCCCGCTAGCCGATGTACTTCTTTAATATTCTGAGGCGAAGGCATCTCTATCAGTAATGGTATTTGCTCAGGATTGGCTTCTATTCCTCGATGAGTCACAATGTATCCCAGAAACTTCCCTGTAGTTACCCCAAATGTGCACTTCTCTGGGTTGAGCTTTAAATTGTGTGCCCGCAATATTCTAAATGTCTCCCTTAGGCCCTCTAGGTGCTCTTCCTCCGACATGCTCTTTTCCACCATGTCATCTATATATCTCTCGATTTCCTTTCGGATCTTGCTCTTGAACATTTTCTCTCCCAGCCGCTGGAAAGTGGCCCCGGCATTCTTCAAACCGAACGACATCCCCGTATAACAATATGTACCCTCTTTCACTACGAAAGACTTCTTCTCTTGATCCGGTCCATACATCGCGACCTGGTTATACCCCATCGACGCGTCCATGAATGAGAATATTTTGAATCTCGCCGTTCGGTCAACTAGCTCATCCACTCGCAGCATAGGATAATTGTCTTTCAGACACTCTGAGTTGATGTATGTGAAGTCGACGCATATATGCACCTTACCATTCTTTTTTGGTACCACGACGATGTTGGACAACCAGTCCGTGAACTGCACTTCCCGTATTATTCTCGCTCCTTTTAACCTTGCAACCTCCTCGCGGATTCCCTCTGCATACTTCGGCCTAATGCTTCGCATCTTTTGTCTCACAGGCTTAGCATCTTCCTTCATGTGCAAACGGTAACATGCGAAACCTGGGTCTAATCCAGTGATATCCTCAATTGTCTAAGCAAAGACATCCTTATTTTCAGAGAGGAACTGTATCAGTTTGTTCTTCTACTCTTCAGGCAAACTAGACCCTACTGATGTAAACTGCTCTTCCTCCCCCGTTTCCAAATTCACTATCTCAATCTCATCGAGTGTCTTCGGTACCGCCAATGACTCCACTTTCCCCTCTGCGGAGGCACACTGTAATTGATATGCCTGCCTGTTCCTAGAGTTCAATGTCTCTCTTTCATCCCCTCAGATCAACCTCTTCACTGTCCCCTGATGACTATTCTTTGCCATCACCTGATCGCCGCGAACCTCATACATCCCTGTTAGGGCGGGAAATCGGATCACTTGGTAGTAACTGGATGGTACCGCCTTCATCTCGTGAATCTACTGCCTCCCTATAATGGCATTATACTGCGAATTGGCATCCACCACCTTGAATCGAGATAACACTATCACCGGTCCCGTTGTCACAGGGAGCAAGAGTTCTCCTAAAGGCTCGATCATGCTTCCATTGAACCCGTACAAATTTGTCTGCGATGGTCTCAACTGTTTCCTATCAATCTTCATTTCCTCTATTATCCCTATAAATAGCAAATCCACGGCGCTCCCGCAATCAATTAGTACCCTTTTTACCATGTAATTACTCATTGCCACTGTGATTACCAACGCGTCCTCATGCGGGGAGTCGACCGTCTTCAAGTCCACGTCAGTAAACACTATGCTTCCCCTTTCAGTCGCGGACCATGGGGCTGGCCGCAAGTGTCCTTATGCTTCATTGACTTGTTGTATGCTCACGATTCGTTTTATCTTATCTCGGTGGGCGTTGTGACTCAATATCTCTCCACTGAAAATGATGTTGATTGTCCCCAGTATCCTTCCCTGGTTTGGTACCTGCTCCTTTTTCCCCTTCCCCGTTGTAAACTCCTATCATCCTCTGTACTAACCACTTTCGTGTGTAGCATTCATTCGTCTCATGGTTCTGTATCTTATGGTAGGCACAATAAGGCTTACCTGGTATTTCCTCTGGTTTATTTCGTGGCCCTTCATAGCCTTGCAAATTCTGAATTAGCGGTAATATTTCACTCAGTGGCAAGTTTAACGGTGTTTGTTCCATTTCCCGGTACAATTTTCTCTCTCTATTCTCCCTCCTGACTTCGTTTCTCCCCCTTCCAGGCCGCGAAGCGTAGCTCCAATATCCACTGCTTCCCCTGTCTCATGCCTCGTATCTTCTGCGATCCTCGCTTCTCTCTAATGACAATACAGCCTTCCCTGACCTCTTCGTCTCTTTCTGCATAGTGTCCTCATACCTTATATATTTCTCCACCCTCGGGTATGATCTCGTTCTTGGCCACGGACTCATGTACCCTAGTTCCCGGGCGTAACCCCCTTTCAAACGCAATCACCGCGGTTCTTTCGTCCAAGTTTTCGACCTTCAATGTCTCTGCCTTGAATCTGCATAAGAAATCTCTCACTGACTCCGCTGATCTCTGTCTTATATTGAACAGAGATGCGATATCTACTACCCGTTTTTTCTGGTGTATGAATTGATCCACGAAAGCTTGCTCTAACTCTTGAAAGTTGTTTATACTCTTCGACGGCAACCGGTAATACCAGCAAGCAGCTCCCCCTTTAAGTTTGCAGGGAACATCATGCATCGCAGTCTATCATACCAAGGTTCTTGCCACAATGGCATCTGTTGTCGGAAATGATGGATGTGATCTGCCAGATCTCCCTTCCCGTCATACCTCTCAAATCTGGGTTGGTTAAACCGCTTTGGAACCTCAGACTTCCAAATTGCATCAGCCAATGGGTTGCAGTTCAGCCCCTGCACCACCTGGTTCGCTGCTCCACTTATGCCCTTAGCTTGCTCCAGATTCACTTTCAGGTCACTAGCAATCATTTCCCTCACTTGCTCCCTCGTGAGTCCAGGCATCACATTGTCCACTAAGTTGGGCCTCCCCTCCTCCTCTTTCTCTGACTCAGACACCTCTCTCTCTGACTCCTCTATGGTCTCCTTCTCCCTCCAAAGTCCATCGTTCTCTTCCCTTAATCTTGCTATTTCCTCATGTAACAGTCTTGTTTCCTCTGAAACCGACGCGGTGGTCTCTTCTCCGCCTTGCTCTCCCCTATCACTCCTCACTGATTCCACCTCCTCCTCTACAACCGCCACCTTCCTTGGCCTTCCTACTCCTTTCTTCACTCTTGTTGCCATTTCTCCAACTATTTAGATCTCGTCCCAATAGACGGCGTCAAATGTTAGAACCCCTTTAATACCTCACACTATTCACCTCCCTTTTTTTAGGTTTCTCCCCTCTCTTTTCTTTTCCTCCTACTCTCTCCTCTCTCCCACTGTTCTTTTTATACCCCTGACCCACTATCATAGTTGTCCACCTGTTCCCTCATCCCACGCTCATTCTTCTCCCACGTGTAGGGTTTCTGTCGTGTACTCGAGAGTCTGCGGTCTGATCCGGTGCTAGTGAACCCTTCGCATATCTTGCCTCCGGCCCATTCTTCTGTTGATCCTCTGCAGCCTGTTTTCCCCTACCACAGCCTACCTCGGGCCAATATTACCCCAATCATTCATATCACCAATTCTTCTACTACAAAAGCAAATAAAGTAAAACATACCACAACACAAGATGTAACGTGGTTAGGCCAATAATACCTACTTCCACAAGAGCTAATCATTTTACAAGTGTGGGAAGAAAGATTACAATCACTCCTCTCAAGTCTCTCCAAACTTACTAGATCACTCTTCTCTCCTTACAAGTTTTTCCTCTTTGCAAGGGTTTCCTCTCAATTTTGGTTTCTCACAAAATTGGGTTTCTATTCAAGACATGGTTTTCCAAAACCCGAAACTCTTCTATTTATATTGGGGTGACATATCAGTGTAAAAACACGTTCTTGATATTCTGGTGAAATATCGAAACCACTTCCACAAGAGCTAATCATTTTACAAGTGTGGAAAGAAAGATTACAATCACTCCTCTCAAGTCTCTCCAAACTTACTAGATCACTCTTCTCTCCTTACAAGTTTTTCCTCTTTGCAAGGGTTTCCTTTCAATTTTGGTTTCTCACAAAATTGGGTTTCTATTCAAGACATGGTTTTCCAAAACCCGAAACTCTTCTATTTATATTGGGGTGAAATATCAGTGTAAAAACACGTTCTCGATATTCTGGTGAAATATCGAAACCTGGTATGAAGAGGCATGAGCATGGGCGCGCTCTTGGCAAGGCCAAATCGAGCGCATGCGCGCCCTCTTATATTTCTAGTTTTCCCAACTTCCAGTAGACATGTTTCGTGAGAGCCTAAACAAAACTATCTTCTTTTTTACGACAAGGGCGCGCCTTGGGCACGACTAATCTGAGGGCGCATGCTCTTCTTCACACGAACAGTACATGTTTATGTCTCATGAATTTCACTTGAAGATTACAATCTAAGTCAACTATTATCTTGCGGTCCAATCCTTGAGACATTGGTTATAGTTGATTGTGTTTTTGGTTTTTATCTCTCAACTATATCCCTTCCTCAATTGAAGGCTTTAATTGTTAAGGGAACGAGTCCTCTAGTTGAACTTTCTGTACTGCGACTCAAATCCATGAAAATCTATCAAGACTGACCATGCAATATTACATTTGTTGATAACATTCTTTCCCTCGTTGATGCAAACATCAGTTTGCTGGTAATAGCTAACCCAACACAAGTAGAACTCACATTCTAAGGTTGTTTGTTCTGTTTATTTTTTATAGGAGTAAACTATCAAAGCAGTAGCAACAGGAGTAAACTCATCGAATGCCTATGGAAAGCAGCAGCAGTCATAAGCATTGTGGCACTTTGGAAAAACAGAAACCATGTCTTGTACGATGGGGGAACCTCCAAGTTTTGTTTCTTCTACCTGCAAGTCAAAAAAGCAGTCGATAGAGCCTACAAACTGGTCAAATCCTGCATGCATAGCACCACTCAAGACCTCGCAACTCTGAGAGCTTTCGACCTTCAAATCAAGCTCCAAAGAGCACCACATTCTCTTGAGTGTTGGTCATCCCCTCCTCCTAGAGTGATTAAAGCCAACACAGATGGATCTCCTCGAGGTAATTAACCCAGGCATCTCAGGTTGGGGTTCCACTTTCAGAGACAGTGAAGGCCGGCTTGTTGGCACCCTTATTGGTGGGTTGGGAGTTGAAACAAACTATGTTGCTGAATCCCAGGCCATTGCTCTAAGTATTGAAAAGGCTCTACACATGGGCTTGAGAAGACTGTGGATTGAATCTGATTCAATTGCAGCAGTGAAAGCCTTTCAAGATAACCAAGTACAATGGAAATCAAGAGCTACTTGGAATCAGGTGAGAAACAAAATGGATTAGCTCATGATCACTAGCACGTGGAGGGAAGTCAATTTCGGAGCAGATAGATGTGCAACGAAGGAAAGTCAACTGCCAAAGGGACACACTCAACGGTGGACTGATAAGCCGAACTTCCTCAAAAGGTTGGAACACCACGGAATAATCTATTACAGGTTCACCAACTAATGTTTCTACTTTCTTTTTGCTTTATGCTTGCCTTGAGTCAAGCTACAACTCATTTTTTGTAACCTATTATTTTTTTGTTATAAAATCAATTACCTTCAGCTAAAAAAAAAAGGTCTGTTTATTTTGGTAAATATTTCCCTAACTTTCGTTTTGTGTCTTCATTTTTCTTGAGAGAATTAGTTTTCGCATAATAGATCGATTATGGTTTTTTTTTTTTTTTGCACTCAAATAAGGTAATTTTATTAGTGAAAAGAGAGAATGATACAGAGAAAGGGAAAGCCTTTTACATCATTCAGTCACACTTAGGTAAACCTAAAATAAGTTCTATACGGACATTCAAGAGATTTCACAAAGTCAGGCCTAGTACAACTCCAGAGGATTGCATCTTTAGCCAATTGTGAACCTTTTTTTGCTGCTGCGTCAGCTACAAAGTTCACTTCTCTGTAAGTGTGCGTGATACGCAACTTTTGGAGTTGTTTGTATGCCCTTCTCCATCTTTGTCTCCATTGCCAAGGACCTTGATTCCCATTGAAAGCAAGAACAGCAGCACTAGAATCTGATTCAATCCATATCTTCAGCCATCCTTGACGCATTGCAGTTTCCACAGCAAGTACTATCGCAAAACACTCAGCCTCATAGTTTGTTACCACCCCCAGCCTCATAGCTAAGACTCCAACAACCATGTTTTCACTATTACGACAAACCAGACCACTACCCCGATTTCCAGGATTTCCCAAGGAAGAGCCATCAGTGTTAACTTTCACAGTATACTCATCTGGTGGTATCCAAGACACTTGTTTGATGCATTCAGTTGGTCTGACTCGACATCGAAGTTAAGTTTACGAAGAAGAACCAGCTCATTTAAATCATTTTTCATGAAGCCTTTCGATAGCATACTTGCTAGGCCAATACTACTCAGAATAAGCTTCTTCATCAGGTGGATTCTGACATTAGCATCTTCGAAAGTGCATTTGTTTCTGACCTTCCAAATTTTGACCAGTGTGTTAGTCACCACAGCCACCAAGAGATCTTGAACCAATGAGCTTCTGGTTTTAGATGCTTCCATCATGCTACCGAAGTTATAATCATATCTGACGTATGACATATATATTCTCTGACATATATATGGTTTTAGATTGATTATGGTATCTGACATATATATTCTCTCTTTCTTTTTCTTTTTTTGATTTTACAATGTTGCAGTCGTTGGCTTTCAATGTCACTTATGAGCCTCTTGCACTGAAATGCATACAATATCAATTTGACAATCTGAAGCTGTTAAAGCTCGGGACCTTATCTACTGATTAACAGTTTTCTGAGTTCCTCTCCCAAAATTGAAACTCTTGTCATATAAAATGAACTGGTAAACACCAAACTCTATCATTACAATTACTTTTTAATTTGCTACACGTTTTCTATCAAATTTTTACTTACTTCTATATTTGTTACCAAGGGTAAGTTAAATGCAGAAACAATGGCACTTGATATTGATGCGGAAAAAGGTGTGGTTCGAGTACAAATTGTTTCATCTCAAGTTAGTTACATTCCTGATATTCAGAGGATGCGAGAATGAATTGAAACTTGTCCAGTTCCTTATAACGAATGGAACTAAACGGATTTGGAGAAGTTGAGTATTGTGGCAGAGTCAAAGGAAGTGGTTGCGGAAACCAGCAAAATACTGAAAGCATATCCTCGAGTTACTAAACTATTTGTCAGTGCAAATAATGATATAACTGTTGGGATTACTTTGATCATAGAAATTAAAAAAAAATATTTTTAAAATCGGAATTAGAGATTGACAATAAATAAAAACTTTCCAAAACTGAATCCAAAAACTTAGTCTTCAGCCCTTCTAGTAGTATTCACCACACAACACATCACAAAACACTTTTGTTTTTCTCCGACTTTTAGTTGTACTTTTGCTGAAAAGACTAATAGTCTATTTAGGATTCTAAGTCTGATCTTAAAAAAAGTCTCGACTACTTGTATTTGATATACTAAAACACTTTTAATATATATTTCTTGGAAAATGCCCATTAACAAATCCATATTTATAATAAAACTCTTGAAACTTTCAAGAAATTCTTTTCCTACCATCAAGTATATATAAGTCTTTTTCACCTCACTGGTATTCACAATTAGACCATTGAAAATTTGTTCTTCACTGTCACACCCATGTCTAATTGACCCAATGTGACATTCAACATCAATTGAGCATTAAGAAACTATTTTTTATACCGACCGAGTTTGAACTCAATTAGTTATGTCACAATTTTCAAATACATAACTCCGTAGAGTGGTAGATCCTTTATTAGAATCCGTGATTCAAAACGTCCTATATTCATTACCTAAAACGTCAAGTCTAGTCTATAAATAAACATTACTTTTTAATATCTCAAAGTAATAAATTTGGTACACAATAAATTTTCACAATTCTTCAAGTCTAGAGATTAATTGGTAGAGTAGATTTGCACACTAATCTTAATAGTAAATTTATAGTGTGTTCTCACTTTGATCCCCTCAGTGTCATTCATATGACTACACCAATATACAAACTTAGAGTTGTACTCAAATGATTGAGATATCATCATCCTATCATATAACAGTTATGTATATTACAGTCTTATAAGTGAAGCGTCCAACTTCACCCCTAACTGTGAGCATTCTAGATAAATAGATACAATCAAATCTTCCGCACATGACTCTTCATATACTTGATTGTTCCAATTCTATTATTTACGAAACTTATGGTTTCATCATATGATATTAGTTCACTCATATACATAATAATAAGATTCATGTATTTAATTAAACATCATCATATATAAACAATAAATGTTCATTGGCTTTGTAAAGACCAAATATCCCAACAGTAACCCTTCAGTTTGTCAATTTGACAAATTAGAGAAACTGTCGCAACTATTACAGTATTAGGGATTACTAAATAACCATCTCTTTTGCATATTCATGATCAGATAAACTTAACCCAAACTAGAATATTTCAACAAGATTATTGTGATAACTGAAAATGACAACAAACAAGTACTACTTGTACATATTATTACATTCAAAAGTAACAAAAGCCTATTTCTGCTAATTTGTCTGTAAATAAGCGCACTGACATAATCAAGTCACAAACTTAATTGCACAGGAAACGGAACTACAAATTAACACAATTACCATGTGCCACTGCTTTTCCCTTGGGAGCCTCCGTACAACCGGAATAGGTTAAAGGCTGACAAACAAGATAGAGATACCATGCTAAGACTAACTATAAGTGCACTTGCAATTCCCTCCCCTACTTGAGTACAGAACTTTCCATACATGTTGCATATTTTCATCCACTGTAATTCTGGCTGCCCCAGTTCGGCAAACACAGCAGATTGCACAGCAGCTGCCACAGCAGCCAATGACAAATATGCCATCACCTGCAATAGTAGTAACTATTAATCAGGTTCAAATGATTTTTCAAGTATGGGACCAGTAAGCAATATGTCACAATAATAAGCTAAAGATAAAAGCTACGCTGCCACAATTAAGAGGGGCGGGGAAAGTGTTGGCCGTAAATACAAAAAATAAATTATAATTCTACTGAAATGACATTATTTAAGTCACTGCTGTGATTTGCGATACGTTATGTTGGTAAGCTTATAATATATCAGAAATAGACTGAATCCAATCTATATTTTTGTTAGGGAAAACTAGAGTCCAATAATACCAGTGGAATCTTAAGAGTGGCTTACCTAAACACCTTTCAAGGTTTGGATAACCAGCATTATTAATCTAGGCATAATGGAGAATATCGTATTAATCCTGCCATTGTCGAAAGGCGGAGGAATTTATCAAGGGCCAGAAAACTTTGAATACTAGATAGATTTTGCAATGTCAAGATTATCTCTGTCTGGCTGAAATTATGCGTTTTTCTATTATAAGCGACCCGTAGACATTTTTCGGTCGCACCATTTTACATCCTAGAATAATTCCTCTGTATGACCTGACCAATAGTTTTCTTTGATAAATTATAGGAATTAACAATTCCATGGAACATTAATCTATTCGACTCAAATGCACCTCCTATGTATAAATGATGAATGAAAATATGATCGTATGCTCATTATGCTGACAATCAAGATGAACGACAAGGTAAATATGAAACCTTTTCCAACTCGAAAATAATCAATTTGCATATGGAAAATTAACGACATTAAGATATTTTTACAGCAAGTCTGGTAAAAAGAACTTCTAATATGTAAAGGCAGGTAGTCAAGATAATTCTTTGAGCTTGTCTTTAAGGAATAAATAGGTATACATTCTGAGCAACTGCACAAGGCCATAATAGTAGGATGGTAGGAAAGGTAGAACAGTTGCAACTTGCAAGCCTTAATGATATGATTCCTACTTGTATCAAATACCTTCCAATTATCAACTTTCACAGGTGTTGTCTATTACAATGGTCTAGACATTACTAATATCGACTAAAGCTGAGGCATGGGGCCACCACCACTTCAAGCCCATAATGGGGTTTCAATTTATGTGTCTAGAACTCTAGACTCTGGAGGACTGATTGAAACCGATAAATGCATGGTAGTGTAGTTGGTGACAGGTGCCTTCCTTATGCGGTAGGTCGTGTGTTATAAAGCCCATTAAAATCGAAATGATGTTGTGGGCCAATATCCACTTATAATGCAACTTGATTAATATCTGACCCCGTGTTAAATTCATGATACTATGGTGGGGTCAAGCTATCAACAGCCATATTTTCCACTTCTGGATCTCAGCTGCGACAAGCCACAAGGCATGATGTGATTATGTAGCACTACCGCTGTCTTGCAAAGTCAAATATGGTGAATTAAAGTTTACCAACCAACAAACTAGCAGAAAAAAAAAAATAGTTTGCGAGGCACTATTTGGACTTAAAGCAAATATGAACTTGAAGAAACAAAATGTTATACCTGATCACCAGAGAAAATAGCCCAAGCTAAGGGTTTGTTGAATAGAACACTTCCCCTTATCATACTTACAACACAACGAAACCCTTGGATCAGGGAATAAGCAGCAACTATCCCATTAGCTATAACCAAAAACCTGTAGAACCAATGAATAAATTAGATAGAAATTTGGATTTTGTAGGAAGAACATAAAATGAGCTTTGAAAATAGTCTTACATGAGAGCTTTCACATCAGTAAATTTTGCTTTCTTATTAATAGAAAATATAACTTTAACTTGGGAATCAGACCCAATAAGAACAGCTGCAAGAACACCCAACCCACATATCACACACCTCAAAACCATTTCAGCAATCCTAACCCTCCTGTCAATCACTTTTAAATCGCTCCCATGATACACTGGAACATTTCCTGGACTAATACCAAGAGCACCACCAGTGCTCATCTTTACAACTCTTGCACGCAACTCTCCCAAGAAAGAAGAGGATATGAACAAAAGCTCAAATGTCACTGAACTCAACAACAAAGAAGCACTATTTATAGACACTCTAAAAGTAATTATTTGATTTATTAACGAATGTGATCAGCTGGTACTGGGCCCATAACCTGCCAAGTGGCAGAGCAATGACTCTAAATAAAAACACATGGGCAGTAAAAAGAAAAAAGACTAGATTAGTGGGTACGGTACGGTTTTGAAATGGGTGAAGAAAAGTAGAGAACCTTATCCTGCACGTACTGCAGTTTGCATTTAAGGAAGCTTAAATCTGAGTTCTGTATATGCATTTAAGGACCTAGCTAGAGAGCAAGCAGAAAAATGCAATAGATTAGGAGCTTTTACTGGGAAGATGAGATGGATATTATGATGAATTCCCAAGAACCAAGGAGAAAGGGTGAGGATGAAAGAAGTGCTTTAAAGTATCACTGAGAAGAGGGTAGGAGAATTTATGGAGACCCATTTCCCATTTCAAAAGTTAATCAGACTCGTGTTTAACAAGTACATTATCAGGATGGTGAGTTAAAGAAAGACAGGAAAAAAGGAGTAAACAAAGATGATGGAATGATTGACATGGACCACCATTTTATGGATTCAGTTTTTTCGTTTTTTGTAAAGATTTCATGGATTTAGTGGTTTGGTCCAAATAAGGGGGTGGATTGTTATTCTGTATTCACATGGTTCAATACTTCAACGTTTCGAGAACATATGTGGACTGTGGTGCATTTTTTGTCGTTAGGACCATCAGATTATCTCAGACAGATCCTCGAGATAGCCAAGCAGCAGTGGAAACCAGCTTTAGCCACGACGAGGAAGACAGTAGAGCATCAACAGTGAAGAAAAATTGTCACATTGTCGAAGGATATTGAAAAGGGTTAACTAGTATTACCCCCCACTAGATGAGCCAATTAGGATTTCCCCACACTAGATGAGAAATTAGGGTCTCTTCCCTAAATACACACAAAAAAAAAGTCAAAGTGGGTTGACCAATGTGTATTTAGGGGGAGACCCTAATTTCCCATCTAGTGAGGGGGAAATCCTAATTGGCTCATCTAGGGTAATACTAGTTCACCCTATTGAAAATGCTGAAATCAGTCTAGTCTATAAGACTATAACTAACACGCAATGTTAGAAAATAAGTTGAGCAATAATGAATTATGCTATAGAAGTTAGGTGTTCTAAGCTTGAGTCATTAGAAGATGTATAGCATTAAGTATTAGAGTAAATATTTGCTTTGATTATTGTATTTTCGTTTTCGTATATGGGGATATAAATAGATGTATGTGCAAGGCACCAAATCAAGTCAATTGATTGAATTTGAAGTCTAGTAATCTATCTTTGGCCTTATTGTTCTCGTACACATTAACAAGAGAACAATCTTCTTCCCTTGTAATCTATCTATCAAAATGGTATCGGAGCTTGGTTGAAAAGGAAAGTAATGGCTTCCAATAATTTGTTACAACCACAACTTTCCCGTTTCAATGGCAAGAACTACAACCAATGGAGCATTCAGATGAAGGTGTTGTATGGTTCGCAAGACTTCTGGGAGATTGTTGAAACTGGTTTTGTAGAACCAGAAAATCTAGTTAATCTTACGCCGCAACAACTCACTGAGTTGAAGGAGAACCACAAGAAAACTTTATTCTTCATCTATTAAGCAATGGATAAAGTGGGATTTTAGCGGTGAAAACGGCCAAAAGAAGCATGAGATGTACTCTGTAAATGTCTAAATTTACACAAGAGATTAAGACTTAGTTATTAGCCCTTAAGTTGGAATAATAAAGAGGGGATGGTTTTGTTTGGTGTTAATGGTTGCTCTTCATGAGTAAGAAGATGCCTACGTATCCAGCACTGTGTCAGTGAGACTGGAATCCAGCCACATGTAGCTATAGAGGGTGGCTTTTATAGTCATTAAGAGTGGGCATCAGGTGCGACATGTGTACTGATGAGTACATATGTGCGGTCGTGATGAATGACATGTGTCTGTAAAAGGCACGCGGATAATAGTTGTAGGTGTCTAGGTCTATCTGAGTTGGCATATATAGGGTGTAATGATGGTGTTTTCCGTAGTGATAGTGGATAGTTGTAATGGTGAATGTATTATGACGGGAAAGGGGCTTAAGGATAAAGTTGGTAATGATGACAATAGTAGGTGATGACGTCACAAGATGAGGTAGAGTGACGAGTCACTAGGCTACTAAGTATGCGAGTATTCTGATATAGCGAGAGCTTGGAGTTGTTTGCGAGTGTGATGGGCACTCGTATGTCTGGGGGTGGGTGAGTCTCGTGCACATCACGTGGCTGGTAGGATGCCCCTTATAGAGCCCTATCTTGTTAGCACGTCATTGAAAATAGCGTGTTGATGAGAAAAATAGATAATTGAAGTCACGTGATGTAATGGTTGCGAAAAGCGAGGTGGGCTGGCTGGGATAATAACTGTTGCGGTTATGATTGTTTTGCGTATAAAGAGACGGTTGTGAAGCTCAAGGTGGGTACATGGAAAATGAAGCGTGGGGTAGGTGTTGTATCTGCAGTTATGACAGATGGGCGTTGGATGAAAAACGTGTGGATGACCATTGATTGAGATGATGATATGAAAAACTGGCGCCCAGAAGAGGGTAAGAGAAAAGTCGCATTATGTGAAGCGTTAATAAGGCTATAATAATTTTGGGGATGGGACAATTGGGGAGTGACTAGGTGTGATATATAAGTGGAAAGAGTTGGTGGAAAAAGGCTTTGTTGTGGTCTGTGTAAAGTTGAAGAAAAAACTTTGGAATACCAGTAGAGAGGATTGCACTGAAGGTCGTCAGGAGCCTATTTTGCGAGCATTAGGATCTTCACAGTACAAGGTACGTTTTGGACTTCTTAGTATTGTTAGTTATGTTTTTCCAGTTTGTGTCTTTTGTTCTGTTAGGGAGGGAAAAAATTATCTTGTTTAATTGGTGATGAAAGGAGAGGTTCTTTTTTGTTGTAATTTTATGTAGGAATTGTTAGAATGGTAGATAGATATAGGTGGATTTTTGGATGTGGTCTAAATAGTGATAGTTCTGATGACACTTATGTAGGGGAAGAAAAGTTGTGAGTAAGGAGGAAAGTGTTTGTCTGGAGGAGGTGTTGTTGTTGGTGAAGTTTAGGGGTAGTATCTATGCGAAAGAATTGTTGGATATGGAGGAGTTGGCGTCAAATCAGGAGAAGGGTAGTGGGAGTAGTAAGGAAAGGACCGAATCTAGCAGTCGCGCAAGCGGTAACCAGGGAGTTGTGGGTACTTCACTGGCTGGTAAGGTGTATCGTGGCTTGAGAAGTGTGGAGTCGCTGGAGCAAACAACAAGGGAATTTATGGGGGTTAGAAAAGTTGAAATTTAGAGTGATTGCTGACCTGTGAAGGGATTTTCCAGCTTGTAGGACTCCTGAGTATGAATTGCCAATGCAGACAGTGGTAGTGAGTACTGGCCAGATGTGGGCGGGATTGAGGATACCCTTTACAAAGTTGACAATCAAGTTTTTGAATTTTTGTATGTAAGAAGAGTCCATACCAAATTACGAGTAACAGCTGGAGGTATTTGAGGGTTTTTGATATATTAAATAAGAAGCAGGGTTATGGGATTACTCTGAACGATATTCTGGAGTATATGTATGTGAAGTCGACTTGGTCGAAAGATAGAGCAGTGATGACATGTGCACTGAGCTTGAGGGTGGGTGCGTTAGAGTTGATGGAGTTACCGAACTGGGAGGCTTGGTGGGAGCATCCGGTTCTGATTACAGGGTTGTATTGTGAACTAGGTAGTATGTTGCACTGTTGTTGTTATAATAACGGAGGTAAGAGTGGGTGGGGTTTGAAATTAGTGTGTGTTTTTGTTTAAGATTGAAGGTTTTTTATATAGGTTTATTTGTATGTATTTTGCAAATATTCCAAGGTACACGGTTCCACTCGCGGAGCGGTGTGGTAGGATAAAGGGTTTTGCTAGCTTAGGGAGGAAAAATACAATTTTGTTGACAACAATCGCTGAGTATTTCGACAAGCGGTGGTCGATTGTTGTTCATGAGAAGAGGGACGAGAAAAATGATCGTGCGAGGAGTCGTCGCAGGGAGTCGATTAGTTTGATAGGGAAGTCATCTAAAGATATGGAGGGGGGTGTTTGGGGACAAGAAGAAAGGTGTAGCTGGAGTGGAGTCGTCCAAAAGTGGAAATCGTGGTCGATGAATATCAACTTTTAGAAGCTGGGAGGAAGGAAGGTGGTTGATCTGACTGAAGGAGAGGGAGCTGGCGGAGCAGGAGATGCGGCTGGGGTGAGTGGTAGTGAGGTGTCTGTACTGACTGGGGTGAGTGAACAGGGGGTTTTGGTGCCGAGTGGCGGTGGGGGTGGTGTGAGTGTGGCAGTGCCTAGTCTCATGATTCATATCTAAACCTCCATTAGAGGGGTTTGATTGAAGCTTTGATGAAGACTTGATGTATTAGTATAGATTAGTTATAGTAAGATATTCCACTCTAGAGGGTAGTCAATTCGCCATGAGAATGGGTTTCAATTGCCTCACATGCTAATTATTAGTTTGTAGAGATGCCATGAATAATTAGGGATAAAAGGACCTAACCTTTATGTGAAAACATAAATATTAGGGTTGCAACAACTCCGTACTAGCATATTAGGGATTAATAAATGTGGATTTCAAATCTCCCTAATTCCTTCTCATTCACATCTTCGTATTTAATTGTCATAGTATAATTTAGAATATCTTTAATATTAGTTCTCACCATATTAATTATATTAGAATTATTACTCTCATCATATTGTTGAATTGTTAAATTAGTGAAATTGTTACGTTCTAAGCAACTAGGAGTGGAACAAATCTTTACTCAAGTTATTGCATGATAATTGAGAGTAGAAACTTTGATTAAACGTAGAATAACAAGTTTTCTTATTCCTAGCATAAATCATTATTCATAGGGTAGGAAGCTCTTATTTTCATTCTATCACTCATCTTATACTGGCTTGGAACCACTCGATTGCCTTTAGATTTTGGTCGTGGCATGTATGCGTCGAGGGAGATAGAGAAGATGCAGTCGTATGCCTTGGCCTTTGTGTTTTCTGAAGTACATTCATCGTCGGGTGTTGCGAAAGACTTTGGTGGTGTCGATGCAACGATAGAGATGATGATGCATGCCGACGAACCAATGAAATCTTTAACGACTGAACAGGGCGAGACGAGCCCGCAGTGTATGTAGAGAGTGAGGGAGTGACTTGTGATCATGTAATCTAAGAATTGTAAAATGAGAGAATAACTTGTATTCATGTAATATGAGAATTGTAATCTGAGAATGTATAGTGTTATGAATATAATAAAAGAATGCCTTTGTATTTTATTTTGTGGAGAAATAATCTCTGCTTGATTGATGTAGCTGTCTAATGTAGCTAGCATATTGCATATGATTTGTTGTCTGTTGCTGTTGTTAAGTATTTGTTGATGACTGGTTCGACTGGACGAATGTAAAAGAGGGAGTGGTAGCCCTCAGTGTGTTGAGGTTTTCAATCATGCTATAATTGAAATGAGAATGAATGTAGCCTTTGAGAAGTGATTGTAAGACTTATTGATATAGTAGCAGACTGTTAAGAGAATCGTATGCATGTGAGCTCCTTGAGGTTGAACAAGCACTTAAGAGTGAGATGATGTTGGGCTTAACATATGTAGATGTTGTGCGCAAGCGACTGACCTCAATCAATCCGAGTGGGAGAGGGCTTATGAATTGCCTCAGTAAGATGCGAGTGGGAGATGGCTTACGAACTGCGTGTAGCTCTTGGTTATTGTAGACCATAAGTGCGGCTGTTAGCCCTTAATATGGAACTTGAGACATTGTGCCTTGATCATTTTGAGGGCGTGATTTTAATTTATCCCTCAATTTTCGAGTATTGTTTGCAGTGTGATGTTTTTTAAGACGTTGTGAGGGCATTGATCGAGCACATGTTACCAAGAGTTGGGCCATTGGCCTTCTCGGGTTTAGGATTTGATTAGTTGAGTACATAGATTAAAATGAAGCCCTCCATGATCAAAAGTTGTTGGATTGACCTGCAATGTGTCAAGCTACGCTATAAAAAATGTCGGTGGCAGTTAGTAATGGTTTGGAATGTTGTGAGTAAAATGAAGATGAAAAAATAGAAATGTTTTAGCTTGGTAGTCTATGACATTTCTGTATTCACTATGGCTTGACTTGGTGAGGGTTTGGCAAAAATCTACACCTCAATCACCAAATGTTGTCTGTAGTAGAGTAACAAGAGTTAGGTCGTGGACCTACTTAGATTTTATATTTATGCGTTGATGAGGCAATTGTAAGAGCACTCGGCATGTGAGTTTTGAATTTGAGTTTCGAAGGATATAGATTAAAGCCAAGCCCTCAGTGATCAAGCATTGTAAATACTGAAATGTCAGGTCATTGTTAATAAAAAAACGAAAGGGAAATGTAAATGAAAAAAAAAAAGGGTTATCCTTGATTATGTTGATGCTTTGGAAGAATGCTTGAGTTTGGAATGAAATTCACGGTACTTTGAGCAAACAGACAGTGCCAAATGTAAATGTCTGAATTTACACCAAACATTAAGACTTAGTTCTTAGCTCTTAAGTTGGAATAATAAAAAGGGGATGGTTTTGTTTGGTGTTAATGGTTGCTTTCCATAAGTAAGAAGATGCCTACGTATCTAGCATTGTGTCAGTGAGACTGGAATCCATCCACATGTAACTCTAAAGGGTGGCTTTTATAGGCATTGAGAGTGGGCATCAAGTGCGACATGTGTATTGATGAGTACAGATATGCTGTCGTGATGAATGACATGTGTCTGTGAGAGGCACGCGGATAACAGTTGTAGGTGTTTAGGTCTATCTGAGTTGGCATAGGGTGTAATGATGATGTTTTCCATAATGATGGTGGATGGATGTAATGGTGCATGTATTATGGCGGGAAAAGGGCTTAAGGATAAAGTTGGTAATGATGACAGTAGTAGGTTGTAAGACCCCTATTATTTTTACATTATTATGTAACAATATTTAGTATTTTTGGATTAGATATTTATTTCATGGTCAGGGTGCTAGTAAATTGGGTTTGACTTTTATTATAGAAAGAGAAAGGAGGGAAACAAGAGAATATTTTTGAAATTGTATTAAAGGTATTTAGTGTTTTGAATTTTAAATTTTTGTGTAGAGATTTTTAATATTTGGAAAGTTTTCAAATAAAGATGAAACAAGATTAATATAAGGTATATAATTAAGGGTTAGTTAGACTTACCCACCCCCCATTAATAGTTGCAATTAGTGTTACCCCCATTTTCAAAAATATTAGTGATACAATTGCAAGATCCAACGGCTCTGAGATGAATTTTTTTTCAGGATGAAGAAATCGACCGTTGGATCTTACAAATGGAAAAAAAATCTAAATCTATCTAACCCTATAATTAATAGAGTACTTTTAACAGAGAATAATATTTTATAGTTATGAATAGAGATATTTGGTAAAATGGAAAGTTTCTTAAAGTTAAGCGTAATATATGGCAGAGAATTCTTTGGAATGGAATGCCTTATCATAAAGTTAGGGTTTTCAGAAAGTAAGGTTTTTGCTTAAAAACAAGTTAACTTAAAGAAAGAAGAAGGAGAAAGGGCGGATTTGTGCATCTCTTAGCTAGCTTTGGATCGGATTTTTGGCATGGTGTAACATGATTTCTATTATATACATTCTTTTCGCTAATACAAGAGGTGAGTAACCTTTATTTTTGTGTGGTAACATATATTAAATTGATATTATAGAAGAAATGTTTTGTTTGATGTTGTGCGTGAATGAGAACATGACTATATGATTGATTTTTCTTATTTAACACATACTACTATGTTTGGGTAACCTTTTAAATTAATCATGTTATTTTTTTTTATGAAACACTATATATTAATTTGTACTGTAGTTATTTCTAACTTTTCTATGAATATGTACTGTAGCGCGTACTATATCAATGTAATAATTAAGGGGCATTTAGACTTTGGTTCTAACAATAGTGGGTTTATTAGGGTTTGGTCCAAAAAAGCTTTAATATTAGGGTTTAGTCCTAGTTTTGGTTCTTGACTGCCAGTTAACACAATTGGCTGTGGTCAATCTGCTAATTATTTTGATATGATCAGAATACCTTTCAGTGCGATGTCACGTGATAACTGGTTGTATAATTTGTTGGACACATGTCAGTATATGATTGGATATTACAATCTAAATCATGTGACCGTTAGATTTTTTTGATTTTGCGTATGTCGATAATGTTATTGGAGTCTAACCCTCATCTTCTTCGTCAGAACCCACACTTTAGCACTAAAAACTCAAAACCCGACCAGTCGAGTTCTTTCATCACCGATCCAATTTCATGATTGGTTGGGTTCATCACCATTAGATTGTTGAGTTTTCATTTGAACGCGAGACTGAGTTCATCGTGTTTTTCATTTTGGTTATTTGAATTTTGGTTATAGTTTTTGACAAAGCGAGTCTTCTGATAGTCATTGATCTTAATAACTTGTTTCCAGTAGTTAGCTACCTCAAGGAGACCATTGCATTCACATATGTAGACAAGATTGAGGATATCCTTCTGAAAGCATGAACCTCCAAACCCAACACTAGCATTTAGAAACTTTGGTCTGATCCTTGTGTCCTTCCCAACAACATGGGACACCTCTGCAACATCTGCTCCAGTAGCCTTACAAAGAGCTGACATGGCATTCACAGATGAGATCCTCTGAGCCAAGAAGGCATTGGTGGCAAGCTTTGACAGTTCAGCAGACCAGAGGTTGGTGGTTATGATTCGGTCTTCAGGAACCCAATAAGCATAAACACTTTTCAGGGCTTGAATAGCCTTCTGACCACCAGGGGTCTCCTAGCCTCCAATGAGAACTCTATTAGGAGCGAAGAGATCATCAATGGCAGTCCCATTAGCAAGGAAATTGGGGTTCGAGATAATTTGATAATTGATTCCCTTGCTGTTGGTCATAATCTTTTCAATGGCCTCAGTAGTTTTCAATGGATACAAATTTTTTCAAGTTGGATACAAATTTTTATTCACGTGATGTTGCACGTGAGGGGTATTATTGTCATTTCAAAAATACAAGCAGATTGACCACAATCAACTCAGTTGACTAACAGTCAACAACCAAAACTAGGGCTAAACCCTAATATTCAAGCTTTTCTGGACCAAACCCTAATAAACCAACTATTGTTAGGACCAAAGTCTTAGAAACCCAACCATTAATTATGGTACTGTTACTGTAGCGCGTACTGTAGTGTTAGTAATCATTACCGATGGTACTCTTACTGTAGCGGGAACTGTAGCATTAGTAATCATTACTGGTGGTACTGTTATTGTAACACGAACTGTAGCACTGTAATAGTTAAGGATGCATACTGTAGCTCTTCTAGCCCTTGATGGCAGTTCTGTAAATATTAATGTTGCTGATATAAATGCTATATAATGGTCTGCATCTCTTTTTATGATTTTTTGTACATTTAAAAGATGTTATATTGATGAATTACCAATTCCATGGTGTGTTATGTTGCATTCTCTAACCATGTTGACTTCCTTTATTAATGATGTAATATCATTGTTAGTTAAGGGTGTGGGTCATTTATGCAATATTTTTTAGGAATGATTACGTAACTAAAGTTGGTGTTATATTTACGATTGCGTTGCTATGAAATAGTATGACAATGTCTTTGGATAAATTTGAGACATACTTGAACATGGATAATTAGTTGAACTTTACGTAAACAAGTTAAAATGACACTTCGAAATTTTATGACGCAAAATCCTAGCCCCTAGTTATCACAACTTTTGTGATAAATATGAAAGTTGTCTTTTTAAGACAACGTAAATTTAAGGTAACTTGGAGCCCTTGTAGCCAATGATGGCTTTGATTATCTCTTTACCAATTCAAAATGAGATGCGCGATATGTTATGCCTAGTAAATGCTTACTCACATAATTTTGGCGTCCGTGTGGGGGTTACCTGGTATGCGACATCCCGCTTAGGGTAACTACGCACGTGAGTGGTTCCATTATAGTTGAGAGGCATGCGGATGTGCATGTTCGGGTCGATTGAGGGGAGTGATTGTGGTAGATAAGACTAGGTAAGACTTAAAACCGACACGCTACTAGGGACACTTGTTAATTAAACATTCTCGAAATGAAATTTTCCTCTTATATAGTTATTATTCTAAAACTTACTATACAAGTTATGTTTCATTTATGATATTACAACTAAAAGTTGTTTTGCAGGAGAGTGGGTTAAACTAATTATTTTTGCAGAGATAACCCACTTTGTGAGAGCATGTGATAATTACAAATTTATGTAAACTAACTATTTATGCGTAAACACAAATAATCAATCAACTAAACAAGTGCTTAGATCAATATTCCTACTCTCAAATAATAATGAAATAATATAAAGAGTACGGATTCGTTCCACTCCTAAACTACCAAGACATAAATGGAATTCAATTAATTTAAATCACAAAGAAACAATGGTGAGAGTAATATTGTATTGAGAGATTTATATTCTATGATTATACTATGGATTCAAATAAATCTAAATTAACTAAACTAATAGAAATAGGGTTTTGATAGAAAAGAAAGTTATAGAGAAGAGTAATCAATCCACCTAATGATTAGTTTCATGCAAGAATCGAATTATTCATTGAAAAGAGATCATCTTTAGGTTTTCACGCAATGATCCAACCTAAAGCCTCAAACTTTATCAGCCCCAGCAACAACCTACATCTCTATAGTAATTATTACTATCATGTAAGATTATTACAACCAAGTCTCTCGACTTAATTATAACAATCCCTAGTTTAATTTAATATATGCTTATTTTGGAAGTTATACAATAAACTAAACTCATTGAGACACATACACAATTAAATAATTCTACTAAGCAATATATTTCTCATCAAACTTCATAATCACTCCCTCTAATGTGGGGATTAGCCTAATATCATTGGATTAATTAAACTAAAACAATGAATGGAAGGTATAATATAAAGAAGAAGTAATTGAATTGAATAAACTAAAGCTTTATTTGGAAGGTTCTAATGGAGACTACAAACTAACTCTAAACTAAACTAAAGAGGGAGATATATTATTCTAGCTAATGGTAGGAGAGAAATGGAGTTTAGGGTTTTTATTCTCTTATATAATGATACAAAATCATGCATGGGTTTTTAGGCTAGCTTATGGAACCTTAAATCAAGTCCATAACCCAATTGGTTGAATCCAAGACTTCCAATTCTGGTCATATTATTGTAGCGCGTGTTTTTTCCAACTTATAATACTCTGATCAAGTCAAGCCCTATATTATTGGAAAGGTATTTCTGAGCCGGTCATTTTGATATAAAATGGGCCCAAATCCGAGACATGAGTCCAAAGATATGACCTTTTGAAGTTCTGTTGACTTTTCTTCAACTCTCTAATCCGGTTTGACTTTCACTTAACAATTTTAACTTGGGCTTTTTCTCTATGAAACTTGGGCTTTCTTCATTGAACTTCCATAACAATCACTTTAACTCCTTTTAGCGCCTAATTAGTAATGAATTAACATTTCTTTAACTTTGAAGCCTGAAATACTCAAAAACACGTAATTAGTGATAAACCTATATTATTAATAACATAATTGGCTACATAGAAATACTATTAAAGGGTTTAAACTACAATTTTGGGCTCTTATCAAACCACCCCCAAACATCATTTTACTTGTCCTCAAGAAAATATGTGAAATTAAAATAAGTTGCCAAAAATATTTTTAACTAGTCTCGTTTTGCTGAGTGCGACTGCATTGACCATATGCAATAAAGCCTTAAACTATTAGGAATTCCCTAGTGGACGAGTTATAGCCTCATGATAGTTTTCCCGAGAAGGTACTCACAAACTTCATTTATACTATAACGACTAAAAAATAAAATTATTGTTTTCTTATTTATTAACAGATATCTATACATCTCACTAGCAATGAATACAGAATAATCAATTCGATACCTAAGCTAATACGTGCATAATAATCAATCATCTACGGATAAACATATATATAATGAACTATGCTATGAAATGCAATAACAAGTCTGTTTATGAAACTTTGGAATATCGTCCTTAAGTAGGTCATCACAAATATGTCAAGACAAAAACACTCTGATTTTTCTACTCAAGTTTTGCTTACTCCAGTGTGCAGTGGGCACACTTTTCCTTACAATCTCAATGACGTACAATGAAGCCGAAGTCGATCAAACATATCTGCCACTTACTATCACACTAAACTATTCCTAATTGAGCTAGAAGTCTTTATTAGGTGTTGCGGGGATTAGGTGATGGTTTTAAGAAGGAAAAAAATGGATATTCAAAAGGACAAGTCTGAGATAATAGAGTCTTCAAAATATGTAACTAGAGAAAACCTTGTTCTTACTTTGCTTCTACACTTTGTTTCCATACTTAGCCATTTTTTTCTTTTTCTTTTGGCTTTTGGCTTTTGACTCATTTGATTATGTTTTTGGAGTTCTAACTTTTTATATTATTTATTTATTTATTTTCTTTTCTTTGGATGGAAACTTTCTTTTCTTTTCTTATTTGAAGCAACTAACAAATTCTTGGTTTTCCACAGGTCTTTCTCTTTTCTTTTCTTCATTTCATCTCTATTCTCAGACTCATTCAAAAATTGGGTAAGCTGATTTTTATTTTTGTTTTGTTTTTTATATAAGGGTAAGGAATTGTGGTTTATGAAAAGGCTAAAGAAAGGCTCAGAGGGGCGACTAGCGGAAAATAATTTCATATAGGTTTGAATTTCTGGCTATATCGATCCAAAAAGGGCCTAAATTCTCGCTTTGGATATGGTATAGTGATCAAGCAAGTGGACGTGTGATTTCTCTATTCGGAATTTACTTCTCCCTTGTGTCATTACTCAGATATTTCACTCATATAAGGCTTTTAGGCTATATTCTCACAGGATTTGCAGAATGAGTACTCTAGCCTAGATTTCATAAACTTACTGCCAATACAAACGTAGAGGCTTATGCAATATATTTATGGAAAGATGCAATAATTATTACCTACATATTAACCTAAGTTTCTAAAAACTATTCTAATTAAAGTACTATGTGAGATTTCTAAACTAATATCATCATGGAGAAGGGAATATTATCATTATCACTAAGTGCCTAGTATAAACAATATTTATGATTTTTAATATTTTGTAAAGAAAAGTTCGTAATTTACATCTTAAAAGTACCTAATTTTTGCAAATGTTTCTATCCCACCCCCAAACAATCAAACGCTTTGTCCTCAAAGTGTAAAGAGATAAGGAAAGAATTTACCATAGAAACGTTGAAAAAATAGGTAGTACCTGTAATAGAAATATTGTGAAGATGATATGATAATATGAAGCACAATTAAACTGTTACGTACTAACTAACATCAACTCTTTTGGAGTAAACATGACAGATAAAGGGTGGCAAAACGTTTTGAAATGAAAAACCAAAATACGCCACCCCAAAACAAAATTGGAAAACTCTTCTTAACTTTGAAATATTTTGTTTGGCCTATACTCCAGAAAGGTGGTATTGTACAAAAACTGGGGTCTTTTCAAGTCAGATTCCTTAGACTTACTAATATATGTTTATGTTTTTATTTTATTTAGTTTTTATATGTTTGATTTTTAGAAAAAACAAAACAAAATTACGATAAAGAAATAAAAATGAAACTCACTCCATAGAGAAACACTACTCAAATAACGAGAAAAAGTGCAAAAGATGAACGCGTGAGTCACATGAAACGTATACTAAGGATCCGACACTTACAACCACTCACTCCAAAAGGAGGGTCCGGTTACCTTAATGGTGCACTCCCATAACATAAGATTGGAATGGAGTACACCGAATAATAAAATGAGTAATTTATAGTCAGATACTCGAGACTTTATCTAGTATAAATGTATTAAAATGCAGTTTACCATATATCAACAACCAAAAAAGTTGTGGGTCTTTCCATAAATAATTAACATGGAATGTACCACCAAAAAGAATCAAGCACCAAGACTTTCTACGATGCAACTTAGTTGAATGAGAGGGTGTCCAAGTGAATGATCGTGAGAAAATGAATGGTTGTGGAAAATACTTGGGATGTGGATAAGTGTTAGAAGAAAAGGGTGGGAAGAATGATTGGATTCTGTGAGCGATTAGCTCAGGTGGATGGTGGTCGGGTGGTGCTCTAGGTAGTTTTGGAGAGGGTGGATCATCACAGGCTCTTAGAAACTCATATAATTCCTCATCTAGCTTGGTCGCATCCACATAATTATAGTATTCATCTGCATCTTTGAGAAAGTCATCAATCTCGTCCAAGGAGTCAAAATTGTGATGATCTTTTTCCATAAGAGGGGTATCTACTAGTGTGGGGACAAAAGTGTCGGCCACACTAATATGAGATACAAAACTGTCAATGGACTTCACTTCTCCTTTTATAGGCAAACCTAGTTGTCCCTGCTTGATTCTAAACATGTTAACCATCACATAAAGATTTCCAAAGGAAAAAATCATTGAGCCATCCCGACAATTTATTTAGGTATTGGCGGTTGCCAAGAAAGGACGCCCTAAAATGATGGGAATAGAATCCTGAGCAGTTTCTGTGTCGAGAATAACGAAGTTAACGGGGTAGTAAAAATCCTGAACTTTAACGAGAAAGTTTTCAACTACACCTTTGGGATACTTAATAGAACGATCAGCTAACTACAAAGTCATTTTGGTTGGTTGAAATTTTGTGATAGAGCATGTGGTAATTACAAATTTATGTAAACTAACTATTTATGCATAAACACAAATAATCAATCAACTAAACAAGTGCTTAGAACAATATTCCTACTCTCAAATAATAATGAAATAATATAAAGAGTACGGATTCGTTCCACTCCTAAACTACCAAGACATAAATGGAATTCAATTAATTTAAATCACAAAGAAACAATGGTGAGAGTAATATTGTGTTGAGAGATTTATATTCTACGATTATACTATGGATTCAAATAAATCTACATTAACTAAACTAGTAGAAATAGGGTTTTGACGGAAGAGAAAGTTATAGAGAAGAGTAATCAATCCACCTAATAAGTAGTTTCATGTAAGAATCGAATTATTCATTGAAAAGAGATCATCTTTAGGTTTTCACGCAATGATCCAACCTAAAGCCTCAAACTTTATCATCCTTAACAACAACCTATATCTCTATAGTCATTATTACTAGCATGTAGGATTATTACAACCAAGTCTCTCGACTTAATTATAACAATCCCTAGTTTAATTTACTCTATTCTTATTTTGGAAGTCATACAATAAACTAAACTCATTGAAACACATACATAATTAAATAATTCTATTAAGCAATCTATTCCTCATTAGGCTTCATAATCACTCCCTTTAATGAGGGGATTAGCCTAATATCATTGGATTAATTAAACTAAAACAATGAATGGAAGACATAATGTAAAGAAGAAGTAATAGAATTGAATAAACTAAAGCTTTATTTGAAAGGTTATAATTGAGACTACAAAGTAACTCTAAACTAAACTAAATGGGGAGAGATATTATTCTAGCTAATGGTAGGAGAGAGATGGGGTTTAGGGTTTTTATTCTCTTATATAATGATACAAAATTGTGCATTGGTTTTTAGGCTAGCTTATAGACCCATAAATCAAGTCCATAACCCAATTGGTTGAATCCAAGACTTCTAATTCAGGTCGTGTTACTGTAGTGCGTATTTTCCCCAACTTATACTACTCTGATCGAGTCAAGGCCTAGACCATTGGAAAGGGCTTTCTGAGCCAGTCATTTTGATATAAAATGGGCCCATATCAAAGGCCTGAGTCCACATAATTGGCTTTTTGAAGTTCTATTGACTTTTCTTCAGCTCTCTAATCCGGTTTGACTTTAACTTAATAGTTTTGACTTGGGCTTTTTCTCCATGAAACTTGGGCTTTCTTCATCGAACTTCCATAGCAATCACTTTAGCTCCTTTTAGTGCCTAATTAACATTTATTCACCTCAGAAGTCTGGAATACTCAAAAACACGTCATTAGTGATAAACCTATATTATTAATAACATAATTGGCTACATAGAAATACTATTAAAGGGTTTAAACTACAATTTTGGGCTCTTATCAGCATGTATAGAGGTAAGTGTATCATACATTTTATTTATTATTAGCTAGAAGCTAAGGTGCCTTTATGTAGGAACTAACTACCTTAAGCTAAGGCACCTCGGTGGAGGAACTAACTACCTTAATAATGTGTGCATATTGAAGTTGTTTTATAACTGAGGCTACTCATACCAGCATTGTTTATAATGCTGACCTGATTTTCATCTTGATCAGCTCCCAAATGTGCATTTTATTACCCTTACATTACTGCATTACAACCCTTCTTACGCTTAATGAAAAGGCAACTCATACCTTTTATTGCCTTTTTTAGGTTACAGAGAAATTCAGACCACTTTCATGAAAGTTGTGTCTTAGCACTAAAAGGAGTTTTAATCATGCTTATTATGAAGAATAGAAGCTGCTATGAAAAAGTGTTGAAAAAGTCAAAGTCATAGTCAAAGTCAAAGTTAAAGTCAATGGTCAAAGTCCTCAACTCAAAAGACCAGAGATAGATGTCTCTAACACCAAATATGGCTTTCTCTAAAACCTATCAACAAAAAAAAAAGCAAAAGCATAAAGTAAAGGGTGAGGTGTCTCAAATGTAATGGAGAAGGGCAAATCAATCATTTACATAAAGTAGGGGTATAAGAACTAAAAGTTAGGGAGAGAATGCACCTAGACTTAATCTAGTGTCATGTAGGATTTAATTTCTAGTCTTTTTTTCATTCAAGTCATTTACTTTATTGTTCTTCATTTTCAATCTTGTTATTTGCTTTTGTTATTCAATCAATCAATCTTCTTTCTTTGTTGTTCTTCTTTGCAATCATTTCATTTCATTCCATTTCTTTCAAGTTTGTATTATTTCAATCATTTCAACTTAAGCTTTTCAATGTTCTTCATAATTAGTAACGAATACAAGTCTTAAACTAAAAATTCTACCTTCCTTTCTTCTAAAAAACCTCCCAACCATTCAAACTCTAAACAATCTATAGTGAACCACTTCAAAACACTTTGAAGACTCAACACTAACTACAACATCAAATGGCACCGCTGTCATGGATTGAAGGAGCAAGAATGCTTGGTTGAGCATCTTAGGAGGAAGCACTACTCTCACCTTTTGACTTCTTATTTTTCTAACTTTTGTTAATTTATTTCGTTGTTTTTCATTACTGACTTACTTTTTTGCAAATCCAGATTCAAGATCAACATGCTGGAAAGGAGCTGAAGCTACAGCCGAAAACCGACAGAACTTAGCCTGAATCCGATGGGCAACCGCAAGTCTACCTTAGGATTCCAATGTCTAGTTTTTCACAGTTCAGTTGTTTTTTAATGTGTAGTTGATCTACATATCCGGATTTTGTAATAAAGTAGTATAAATTAGTGGAACTTGTTTGTAATAGATAGAGATATAAAAAAAAATGAAAAAAATGAAAAAAAAGTAGAAAATATTTAGTTTTGATTGATTATGTGGATGAACATGGGTGAACACTTGGTTGAAGTTCTAAACTTACAAAGAGATTAGAGTTTTCATTGCCTTGAGAAGTTGAAGTGTGCGAGGCGAGTCGTGAATCATACGCTAGCACACTTTGAATCAACTTGGTAATCAATAGTTTAACTAAGTTTAGCTCTAGTTAATCTAGATAATCTATCTAAACTAGTTAATCCATTAGATTAATTTAGCATTAGTTTAGTTTTATGTTTTGGGCCCTTAAAGACAAAGTTGTTTAATTATCAAAAACCCAAACTGTGGGCTTTTTAAATGGACTTTTATTGTAACGTAAAACAGGGAAAATCTTGAAAGGTTGGGCCTGATTATCAGATCACGCGCCAACCAACATTGCCTTCTCCCCAAGCAGCTTGTAAGCAAGGCTTGAGAGGTAAATTCTAAACCACCTTGAAACCCATGTAAGAAGATACCTTGTGTGTTCAAGCATGCTTACGTGATTGTTTGAAATTTAGTTTTTACACTGCAATTTACATTCATGCATAAGGCTGAACCTGAGCCACATAACAACCATTGGGAAGTCATTCCCCAATGTAGATAACTTGACGTTGCTTGATTCTTGAAGATCCTAGACAAAAAAAATGAATTAAAATCAATCAACTAAAGCCCAAAGTAGTTACGCTCCTCCATAAAATGACAAAAATATAGCCACTAGGATTTAGAGTAATCAGTTACCAGATTCTGGTGGACCAACTACCTTCCTCACTCCCCTCCCCCAGATTCATCGTGAGTGAGATTCTTGGTAGCACACCACTTGGTGAAGTGACTGCTTACTCTTCTGAGCCGTGTAGTAGAGTCATCCTAGTCTCACGCCCAATTGTTCCCTTGAACAGGGCATAGTAAATTATAGACCAAGCAAATATTTTCAAAAATCCAAAAAAATGAATTTCTACAACTTGTGCATTGTCATTGATTAAGCATTCATGTCTTATCAATATGTATCACAACCATCATGGAATTACAATACAAACCCATAACCTTGTTTTTTTTTTCAGTAGTCCTTACCGCAGGTTATCTCATTGTCCATCATATACCGAATTCGAGTCTACCATGGGAAATCCTTACGATTACGAACCTCAATTTCCAAACTTCCCTGGTACCCAGTACACTCAAGAGTTTTCTAATCATGTCGACAATTCATGGAGTTCCACCACAAATAGTCAACCATCATTCATATATCCACCTGGTCAGTCAGAGTATAGTTTCACCCAAAACCCATTACCATTCACATCACCACCCATATCAAATTCATATTCCACTCCACCATCCATCACAGACCAACTCTACCAGGAAATGGCCAAGCAAACAATACTAACTCAGCAAGTAGCAACTACGTTATGTTTTCTCTAATCAAATTCAATTGATGCCACATCTGAGACTCATATTCTTCCCACCAGTCCAGAACCCAACCAAAAAGAGAAATAAGGTGTTACTATAACAAAACTAATTGCTAAGGCCCATCCTGATACTTATGACCAATCAAAGCCCCATCAACATCCACATGACTATCGTGAGAATTCCAAATCTTATGATGATGACTATATGCCCGAAGTCACAATTTCTCTCACATGCTTTAATGCATCATCACCCATAAATGAGAAAACTCTGGCAGAAGAAACTCAAGAGTATGTATTAGACTAGACACATTCAGAAAATGGCATTGAGAAAATTTATGAAGATGTAGGCAGAGAGGACAAAGAAAACGAAGTGCTTGGAAAATATGGAATAAATTATATATTGGAAAGTAGATTTCAATTTAGTTTGGCCGTTAAAGACTTATCGATAGAACAAATTTGTGACATCCTTACTATTGCAGATATGAACCACAATCTGGAAACACCAAACTTAGATGAAGAATTCTCTAACCCCTCGAGATCATATGAAGAACCGCCACCCAACTATCACCATCCCAATTTAACACATCTTGAAATCCAACCTCCATTCATAAAAACTCCACCAAATTCGGAGGACTACACCACGAAACCATTTCAAAGAAATCTCAAATTCACACTTAAGCCAATTACCTTTGAGATCATTCAAAGTTTTATAAACCTTCCCAGTAAAGAGACTTTGCCCAATATATAAACACAAGAGTCCATCATTTCAGTAGTAGAGAAATTTGATATGTCCAATTCCCCATCAATTGAGCCTCATGAAGGACATATACTACCAACCTCTCACTCTTTTGGACAATTCAACTATGATGGGTTATTGCATAAGTTTCATGATAGGTTACACAAGCATTCTCTTACAATTCTATATCTTACACTATAGATACATCTTGTCATTCTGTTTGGGGGTGTATGCTTTCATATGTTTTTCTATTAAGATCCCCAACTGTTTAGACTATTAGTATATAGTTAATAGCATATCATCTATCTTATGTGTAATCTTGGGGAATCTGACTTAAAACGACCACCCCACATATAGTCTTGAATATCTCACTATAAAAGATTCATGTTATGTTTTCTCGATGCATTCCATGGGAGTGCATCCTTAAGGTAATCGGACCACTCCACTTGGAGAGTGTGGTTGTAAGTGCCAGAGCCTTAGTCCATGTATATCTCGCATTTTCTTTGTAAAACACTTTTTACTCGTCATTTGAGTAAGTGTGACCCTATGGAGTGAGTATACAATTTTTTTTTTCTTTATTTTACATTTCTTTGTCAAATAGTTGTTTTTCCCCGTTCTCATCATGCTAGGTTCTCGATACATCAATAGTTATGTGATTTTTCCAAAAAAGGCAATGGATTCCTGATAAATGTAAAATGAATAGTTTACCTACGAAATGAACGATGAATTCACAACGTAAGTAAACTAAACTATTCTTTTACTGTCTATTATCAAAGATTCTACTCTCGATGCGAATTGCACTAAGTGGAGTAGGAAGTTCGTTCCACTCCTAGTTCTCTAGCACGGATTGTTCTCTAAGTCTAAGAAATCAGTCTTAAGTCAATGAGAGTTTTACGAGGGGTGATTATACTACGATGCAATATGAAAAGCAATATGTTGAATGTCACTACGAACTATATGGAAATACTAATGTTCTTGAATCTAGATAAAGAATTAGAGGGGAATTGAATCCACCTCGAATCCAACTTAATAACCTAGTATAGATTGTCGTATCTCGATTCTTACGTTTTAACGGCAAGAATTTCGAGTCTAATCCCTAGTGTTCATGGCATTCCTACCGGATACTAACTAGCATGTGAGGTCGTCTACCCATTCTCATGGCAAAACACGACCTTCTAGAGTGGAATAGATTCTACAACCAATTCTATACTAACCACTAAGTTTTCATCAAGGCTTCATCAACCCCTCTAATGGAGGTTTTAGCCTTGAGTCATCAAACTACTATTTTCCATTGAATCTAAACTAAACATAATGTAAGAAATTGAGATTTACTTAATTAAACAATAATGAATCTAATTTAATGGCTGGAATGGAATAAGAACAAGAATTTAAATTAGATCTAGAATGGAATTGACAAGAACGAAATTGAATAATAACTATTTTATTTATCTAATCAATCAAGAACAATCATTCAAGAATTTAATCTAAAACAAGAATTGTAATGGAACTAAAACTTAATTAATTAATTAAAACAGATCTAGAATTCTATATATTAATTTAGGTCTAACTAGCTACCATTAACAAAGAATGAAGCTTTTGTTTTTATACATCCAGATCCAAAAATCGTGCATGGGCTTGGAGCCATGTTTTGGGCCGAGAATCGTGCCCAAAACCCAATTCTTTTCGGTCCAAAAGGCCTCTTCAGCTGCAGTTCGCTTCAACAGACTTTTCGTCCACTTTTGCTCCTCTGATTGGGGCAAGGCTTGGACCATTGGAAAGCTCTTTCCGAGCCGGTCGTTTTGACATAAGGTAGGCCCAATTCGAGGTCTAAGTCCAAAGATATGGCATTCGGAAAGTTACGGACCGTTTGCTCCTTTATCTCGCTAAAGTGGCACGGTTACGCACATAATGGACTTTGAAGCCCGAAATGCATAAAAACACGTAATCAGTATTAACTCTTACTTATTATTCACATAATTGGTCTAACAAGATGATTATTAAGGGTTAAAACTACAGTTTTAGGCTCTTATCAAACCACCCCAAACAAAGATTTTGCTTGTCCTCAAGCAAAGATGAGAAATTAGAATAAGTGACCAAAAATGGAGTTCTAACTACTCTCGTTTCACTGAGTGCGATTGCATTGACCATATGCAACAAGGCCTTAAACCACTAGGAATTCCCTAGTGGCAAGAGTTTTCCAGTGAAGGTACTCACAAACTTCATCTATACTACAATGACTAAGAAATAAAACTATTGTTTCCTCCTTCATGTCTCAACTATCTATACATCTCACTAGCAAATACATAAGAATAACCCAGTCAGAACCCTAAGCTAATATATGCATAATAATCAATCATCTAAAATACACATATAACAATGAGTAATACTATGAAATGTAATAGCAGTCCGTTTAAAAAACTTCGAATAAGCGTCCTTAAGTAGGTCCTCACATAAATGTCAAGACAAAACCACTCTGATTTTTCCACTCAAGTTTATTTGCTCCAAGTGTGCAGTGGGCACACTTTACCTTACAATCTCAATGACAACAAGGAAGCGGAGTCAATCAAACACATCCGCCACTTACTATCACACTAACCTATTCCTAATTGAGCTAGAGGTCTTTATTAGGTGTCATGGGATTAGGAGATGGTTTAAGAAGGAAGGAAATGGATATACAAAAGGACAAGTCCGAGATAATAGAGTCTTCATATTATGTAACTTAGAGAAAACCTTGTTATTTTCTTTTTGCTTCTATACTTTGTTTCCATCCTTAGCCATATTTTTCTTTTTCTTTTCTCCGGCTTTTGACTCCCTTTTATTCTATTTTGGAGTTTTGATTTATTTCTATTTTTTTTTCTTTGGATGGAAACTTCTTTTCTTTATTTCTGAAGCAACTAACTACTTTTTGTTTACTTGGGTTTTCTCTTTTTTTCTTTCTTCATCATTCTATTCTCGGACTTATTCTAAAATGGGTAGGTTGATTTATTCTTTTTTTTTTTTTTTATTTTGTTTTTGTAACAGGGTAAAGGAATTGTGGTTTATGGAAGGGCTAATGAAAGGCTCAGAGGGGCTTAACTAGCGGAAAATAATTCATAGGTTTGAATTTTCGGCTATATCGATCCAAAGAGGGCCTAAATTCTCGCTTTAGGATATGGCATAGTGATCAAGCAAGTGGACGGTGATTTCTCTATCCGGATTTTACTTCTCCCTTGTGTCATTTCTCAAATGTTTAGCTCATATAAGGCTTTAGGCTATATTCTCACAGATTTTGTAGAATAAGTACTCTAGCCTAGATTTTGTAAACTTATTGCTAACAATCATAGATACTCATGTAATAAATTTATAGATAGATGCAAAGATTATTACCTACATATTAACCTAAGTTTCTAACAATTATTCTGATGTAAAAGCTATGTGAGACTTCTAAATTGTTAAGAGCATAGAGAAAGAAAACAATACCAATATTCCTAAGTGTATAGCATATTTTTTTATTTATATTTTTGAATTTTTGACATTTTAACTAGAAAACAAGTGCATATTATACATATCTATATCCTAACAGATGCCTTAATTACACGTGTTTCTATGCCCCCCCCCCCCAAACAAGAAGCATGCTTTGTCCTCAAAGCATTTAAATAAAGAGGGTAGGAAAAATACCATCAAAGCGTGAAATTCGTGAACATCCGCGAAAACAAAGTTAAAACATACAAATATAGTAATAAAAAACCGACGCGAACTCTATAAGAGTTCCACCCATTATGGGGTTAATGTAATTAAATTGCTTGGGACATAAGCGGACACTAACTTAACTAAAAACTTACCTGCACCCCAAAGATCTACTCGCCATCCTCCTCTTCTATATGAGGTTCTTTTTCAGATCCCGCCATGCCATAACAACTTGCCATGCCTTCCCGCCGTGGTATCATCAACTAGTGCTAACCTCTCTAGTGTTATTTGGTGCGATGGGGTGTAAGGGGCAACCAAATGTGGTTGCAGACCGCCATCCCGCCAAGTCATGGCTCGGAATGATCTTACCACCATCGATTGGTGGGTCTCATGATTTCGACCCTTTCCCAACTGCGGTAATCGCGGTACAGAATATGGGTAGGCAAAGCCGCGATAAGGCGTAAAACCAAGACAGGCATAAGAAGGTACTTATGCCTCAAGGAATGGCCTCGCTTCGTGAGTAGCAACTAAAACTTCGGGGAATGTCATACCGACGACGTCCCCTCGCCTAAAGCAAGGAAAACGTCACCCGATATTATCGCGTAATAAACCGCCGTTCCTAGAATGTTCATCATGATGAACAACATGGTTGTGCCTACATTCAGCGATAGGCTACTTTCAGAGGCGATGTTATATTGGTCTTGGTCCATGATATTTAAACACCCTCCCCCATAATACTCATGGAAATAGGCATATTCATATAGGTATGAGTTATCCGTCATATATCCCCCGCGTGTGCATAGTGGTCGGGGTAATGGCAACCCGAAACCAAAGCTATCAATTGCTTATTGAATTCCATAGTCGTGCCATCAATAGCAAGGGAAAATTTTTGTTCTCCTTCTTGGGTACAATAAAAGTAATATTATTATAGAAGAATTCAGTTAGCTTAGGTGAAAAAGAATCGTCATCACTCACCGTAAGATGCCGCCATCCTAATCGCACGATCCATTTCGTGGAACGATGCTCCATAGGTATCGGTTCCCATCAAGTCTTCAAATGACTGTTCGGGAATCACTATAGGAGGTGTCATCTCAAAACTACTGTGTAGAACAACCGCGAAACCCTGGAAGAAACCTCGAAAAATTGGAATTTCGTGTTTATCGATGGAGGCACGGCGCTTCAGATAGAAGCGCGAAGTCGCTTCTTAGGTTTTGAAATTTTGAGTTTGGTTTGAGCTGGTCGCGCTCTGCTTGAATGCTGGGCCTTCCGAGATTTTTCGATTTACAGTGTGTTTAGGGCTGGTCGCTTTACTTGGCGTGGCCTCTGAACAAAATTTCGACAAAAGTGTAGAAGCCGCTTTCCTCGGGACGCTGGCGCTCGTAAGTGCAGAAACAGAGTTTACAAGAAAACAAGCTGAAAAAGCTTGGAGTGAAAGGTGAGAGATGATTGTGAGGTGTATTGTGGGTTGTGAGTGTAGAATGATGGAAGTTTAAATAGGTTCTGGGTTTCCAAAACAAATCGGCAAGTTGCCAAATTGTTCTAAGGCAATTTCCGGAAATAGAAATCTGCCAAACCCGAAAACGGAAACTAACCATAGTTTTGATTTCCTAACAACCCTGGTATCTTTTAAACTTGGTTTAGAATAGGTGCTTCTAAACTCTCCTACATATCATGCTACCACTACAAAAAATCATAGATATGCCGATATCGGCCTAATTTTCAACTTTGACTCCAAGACAACCATACGAAAAATGATCAAAATAAATTATATTAAAATAATATGAAATCCAAGCAATCTAAAACAAACAACTTAATATTTAAATCTAACTACTGAAATAAAATTCCACTAACAAAACAATAAAAACAAGGAAATAACAGGACACAACTGATGGTGAACACCTAGGCATGTGAAGAAGATGGTCCCTGAGATGGAGACTGGTTCTGTGGTGAAGAATGGCTTGAGCCATCTGGCCTGCGGCGACGACGCTCATGCCTCTCGACTCACCGAGACGGACTCATCCACGAAAGTGGCATACGTCAGAGCATCTCTATCCCTGAACAAGCCGCGGCTTCCATCTCGATCTTGATTATCGCGATAACCGGGCTTGGTGATTCGGTGGATAATCTCCAAGTTAGACAAGATATCTTCCTCGACCCCTTTTCGAACATTTCAACTCTCGCCCGAAAGTTCGCTTTGCTTATTCGAATTACAATTTGTCTATGTCGGATATCTTCACAGATACGATAACTGCATCGCAACCCGGTTTGCAAAGATTATCATTCGTTCTAAATTAGAAGTATGACTATCGAAATTATCCTCAACCAACCATGTCATATCTTTGCCTTCATTATTCGACTCAACTGATTCTCTGCAGACAACGCCAAGTCTCTTGGATGCATTCCTTATAAATACTTGCATTAGAATGCAATTTGATCTTAATAGGAGCAGATTGATTTAACGCTCTAAATGAGAGCATAATCTTAGTGATCAATACGGGAAGAGGCCATGCTCTTTCCCACTCCTCTAATCACATTCAAAATTACATCGAGGATGCAGAAATTACACTCATTCGTTTGCAAAATCCGAGAAGGTGCGCATTAATCAAGTCCGATGTCGCCGACTTTTTGTCTTTGCCGAGGGCGTTCCTACCAATCCACCGAAAGCTACCCGGTTGATTGGTTCTCGTGGTCGCCCCGCTTAACGCAATGAGATATCGTGATTGTATTCACCCTCTATGACCAGATCTTTCATCAAAACAGAACTGCAGATATCTTTGGGATTCCTGTTTGGTGATCTAGGTTGGTTCTGGCGTGATTCCTAATAGCTCGCCAACAATCGCCTCGTTATTTCCTCCTCGTTCTCGCTATCCTAATGAAAATCCTATTTCCCCAATTCTCGTTTCTTATAAAACTGTTCTACCAAATCATAGTGATAGAAATCCCGGTCGAATACCACGGTCTGTTCCAATCCCTCTTAATCATATTGGCCAGTAAAATGGTGCGAATTGGTCGGCCTCAAACGCGTGCGGTTCTAAGAACATTCTTCGTCAGGCGCCATTGGAGTTTGAACCGATTTGGGGTTTGTAGATGGAGGTGGATGCAAGTTTGATGAAAAACAAGGAGAAACAATGGTGGTGGCGGTGGTGGTTACGGTGGAGGTTTGAAAACTTGGATTGGTGTGCGTTTTCTTGGTGGAAACGGTTGGAGGTTGTGTTGGTGTTTCACAATGGGGTTGGGTGGTCTTTCTATTTTGTTGTATTCTATTTTTAATTTTATTATTATTTTTTTATTTGGGTTGCTAGGGTTTGAATTTAAAAGTGTGTCAAGCGGTTGGAGAAGATGAAGTCGCGATTTGTTTTTGGAAAGGGGGGCGCGGGCGCGCTGTAGGTGAGCGCGAGTTGGGCCCAAGCCCAATTCGATTTTTCGACTTTCGTCGATTTTCAGTGCAACTTCAAACTAAATTTGCCGCTTCGTTATCCGTCCGATTTTTGCGAATGAGATATGGAAATGATCAGGAGAGAATTTCCAATCCAATGATCCATAAACTACTCTATTCCGACCGTGGGTGACATATAAGATAGTGGAAAATGCCTCGAAGTGCGTGCATGACATAAGTTATGCGAACAAATGAACACTAAATTAGATGATGTCAACCCCAATGAACTATACTAATGGACCTAAGCAACGGAAAAGGAAGGTTCGAGCAATCCGGATGCAAGGATCGACTGCCCACCCCCAAACAAATTTTTAAACACAAAATTTGTTTACAACGTGGGTCGTTTAAAGTCAGATTCCCAAGACTTGTTGGATTGCTATGTCTATGATTTTTAAGAATTTTAATTTTATTTTTATTTGTTAAGAAACACGAAAAACAATAAATACATAATTCACTCCATAGAGGAACATGACTCAAAAATCGAGAAAACATGCGAAAGTGGAAAACGTGAATTATGTGAACTGTGGACTTAGGATCCCGGGTGCTTACGTACCACACACTCCATAGGGAGGGCCCGGTTACCTGAATGGTGTACTTATCAGTATATGGAATTGCAAGTAAGTACACCAAATGACAAGGGTCAGTCCTCATAGACAGGGTCCTGTAAAAGGACTTCCTCCACATCAGGGGACAGCAGTTCGTGAAAATGTTTTAACCGTTGACCATTAACTTGAAAGGTACTGTTGTCCTTGGGATTTACCAAGGTAATTGCCCCGTAAGGGGTGACTTCAGTAACCAGAAAAGGACCAGACCAACGGGTTTTTAGTTTCCCTGGGAAAATATGTAGACGGGAGTTGTAAAGCAAAACCTTTTGTCCGACCACAAACTCTTTGCGCAAGATATGCTTATCATGAACACGTTTCATGTTAGCTTTATAATCCTTCGCGAGATCATAAGAATCGCTACGGATTTCTTCAAGCTCATTTAATTGTAACTTGCGTTTGACACCCGCCTCATCAATATTGTAGTTAAGGCTTTTTATAGCCCACGTGAGCACGGTGCTATAATTCACGGGCAAATGACATGGTTTCCCAAATACAAGTCTAAAGGGAGACATACCTATAGGAGTTTTGAAAGCAGTTCTATATGCCCATAAGGCATCCGATAGACGCTCGACCGATCTTTCCTATCAGGGTTTATCGTTGTTTCTAAAATCTTTTTGATTTCCCTATTAGAAACTTCTACTTGGCCGCTAGTTTGTGGATGATAAGGAGTTGCTACTTTGTGTGTAACTCCATACTTTTTCACTAGGGATGCAACAACTCTCAAGGTAAAATGTGTTCCTACCATCACTAATGATGGCTTTAGGAATGCCAAACCGGCGAGAAAATATATTCTTTAATGAAAAATACCACGGTCTTATGGTCATTGCTACGGCAAGCTAGGGCCTCTATCCATTTAGACACGTAGTCCACGACAACTATAATATAAATATAACCGTGGGAAACAGGGAAAGGGCCCATGAAATCAATACCCCAAACATCAAAAATTTCTACTATCAAGATTGGATTTAATGGCATCATATTACGCTTCGTGATTCGCCCAAGTTGTTGGCAACGAATACACGTCTTGCAATGCACTTGGGCATCCTTAAAAAGGGTAGGCCAATAAAATCCACATTGAAGAACTTTAGCGGCTGTTTTCATTCCGCTAAAGTGGCCACCACACTCTTTGTCATGGCAGAACGATAGAACTTCGTTATATTCCCACTGGGGAATGCAACGACGAATAATCTGATCCGCACAATACTTAAAAAGGTAGGGCTCATCCCAGTAGTATAACTTGACTCTGGCCAAGAACTTCTTACGTTCATTTCTTGTCCAATTATAAGGCATAACATCAGCCGCTAAATAGTTTACGATGTCCGCATACCATGGTGATGAAAAAATAGCATACAGATGCTCATCAGGAAAAGAGTCCGGTATGGACTCGGAATCACTACTATCGTCGTTTGTAAGTCTAGATAAGTGGTCGGCAACTACGTTTTCGACCCCTCTTTTGTCCTTTATTTCTAATGTGAACTCTTGCAGGAGAAGAATCCATCGGATTAATCTCGCTTAGCATCCTTCTTTGCAAGAAGGTACCTATGGTCGCATGGTCCGTGTAAACTAAAGTTTTAGAACCAACCAAATAAGGACGAAACTTATCTAAAGCATAAATGACAGCTAAAAAATTCTTTTCAGTAGTTGAATAATTCCGTTGAGCATCGTTTAATGTTTTACTAGCATAATAAATAACAGTGGACTTATTATCTAGTTTCTGTCCCAAGACAGCACCAACTGCATAGTCACTAGCATCACACATGAGTTCGAAAGGTTTAGACCAATCAGGAGGCTGTATAATAGGTGCAGTGGTTAGGGCGGCTTTTAAGGTTTCAAAAGCCTGTTTACAGTTAAAATTAAAATTAAAGATTGCATCCTTCAAAAGCAAGGTTAGTTAAAGGCCTAGCTATTTTCGAAAAATCTTTAATGAAACGCCTATAAAACCCTGCATGGCCTAGAAAGGCTCTAATCTCACGGACAGTCCGTGGTTTAGGTAGGGTCGCTATCTTATCTAGTTTGGCTTTATCTACTTCGATGCCATCACTAGATACAATATGACCTAGTACTATGCCCTTTTACCATGAAATGACACTTTTCCTAATTTAAAAACGAGGCTCTTTTCTTCACACCGTGTCAAGACCTTAGACAGGTTAGACAAGCATTCTGTAAAGGAGTCTCCATAGATAGAAAAATCATCCATGAACACTTCCATAAAGCGCTCTACCATGTCACTAAATATATGAAGCATACATCATTTGGAAGGTACGGGGGCATTACAAAGGCCAAAAGGCATTCGTTTATAGGCATATGTTAGAAGGGACATGTGAAGGTTGTCTTTTCTTGGTCATCAATATCAATAATAATCTGAAAATAGCCGAGTAGCCATCGAGAAAACAATAAAAAGGCATGACCAGCTAGACGTTCTAGCATCGATCTATAAATGGTAAGGGAAAGTGATCTTTTCGTGTCATAGCATTTAAACGCGTCAGTAATAAATACAGATTCTCCATTTCATAGGACCTTGAGTGACAACATAGTCACCCTTCCCGCTACGATACCATGGTAACTCCCGATTTCTTAGGAACTACATGAATGGGACTTACCCATTCGCTATCGGAGATTGGGTATATAATACCAGCGTCGAAAGTAATCGCAAGACTTCTTCCCTAACCACCTCTTTCATGGGGGGTTCAAAGCGGCGGCGAGGTTTTGCGAGAAGTCTTCGCGTTATCCTCCAAATGGATACGATGAGTCCAAACATTAGGGTCAATTCCCTTAATATCGGCTAGGGACCAACCAATCGCAGACCGATGTTCCCTAATCACCCTTATTAAACATGTCTCTTCATCCTTAGTTAACAGAGAAGATATAATTATCGGGTGACTACCATCCGGATCAAGTTGAATATATTTTAACTCCGGGGGAAGAGGTTTAAGCACTGGTGTGGACGGAATGTCCATTGATGTTTCATAAGTGTCCTTATCTTGCGTAATGAAGACTTGCTTAGGTAGAAAGTCTTCGTAATCAGTATATGGAGCAACCGACGGGTCTACAATTGGTGTGGACTCCAGGATGGTGTTGACTTCCTCTAAGTAGGAGTCATTTACAAAATCAGAAGGTCCAAAAGAAAGGAATTTGTACATATTGTTTTCAGGAAACGTGTTGTTAAAATAATCTTGAGCTAAACTCTCGATCATGCTAACCTCCCCATCTACGCATCGAATCCGTAATAGCTGTTTCATCATTTTAAAACATTTACCTCGGACGGACAGGATGGCCAAAAGATAAGGACATCTTTCCATCGCGACAATTTATAAGCGCATTGGCAGTTGCCAAGAAGGGGCGTCCTAAAATGATCGGTATAGAGTCATTAGCGACTTCTGTATCGAGGATAACAAAATCAGCAGGATAGTAGAAATCCTGAACCTTAACAAGCACGTTTTCCACTACACCTTTAGAATACTTAATTGACCTGTCCGCTAATTGCAACGTTATTTTTGTAGGTTGCATTTCTGTAGACCTATTTGTTTATACAAGTAATACGGGGAGTAAGTTAACACTTGCCCCCAGGTCTAATAAGGCGGTCGTCGTGTGGGAATCTCCTAAGGTGCATTTTACAGTAGGACGACCAGGGTCCTTATACTTAACAATTCCATTGTTTTCGGATAACGTTGGGAACTATTTAGTTAAAAAGGCGTATTTAGGTATATTGGTCTTACGCCTAGTAGTGCACAACTCTTTAAGAAACTTAGCGTGGTTAGGTAGCTTTTTAATAGCTTCGAGAAAAGGAAGGTTTATCGTTAGATTCTTGAAAACGTTCCTAATTTCCTCAAAGTTTGTATCCCTGGTTAGCATGGCTAATTTTTGAGGGAACGGTGGTTTCGCTTTATATTTAGTGTATGGCTCGACTTGAAGTGTAACCTTGGCTTTCTGTTTCTTAGGTTGTGGTTTAACTGGGACCTCTACAGTGGTAGGTTCTTTAGTTTCTATTTCGGTATCTAGTTCGATATCCGGTGTAGGGATTACGGATGGGGTAACTATAGGCATAGTTACTTTGTTATCAACCACTCTTCCAGAGCGGAGAGTGGTGATGGCATTTAGGTCACCTACAATTGTAGTTTCCGTACTAGAATTACCGTTTACCTCAAAGGCTGTGTTTGCTGTTTTAGGGTTTGGTATTGCTTGTCCTGAAAACACGCCTTTTGGTTGGGCTTTCTCTTGGGCTAACTGTTGTATGCCCTGATTTATGGATTATAAAATCTGTTGGTTTGATTGAGTCATTGTCTAGAAAAGTTGTTGGGTAACTTGTATAAAGGCGTCGATACGATCCGGTTGTGTAGGTGTAGTAGTCACGGGTGTGTGGATTGGAACTATCTCGTTGATTATTTATGGGTGGGTTGTGATAGTTATTATTAATAACCGGAACGATACCTCTATTGGTATTATAATTATTATAATTATTCTGACCTTGTGCTTGACCTTGTCGTGGTTGCGCTTGGTTGTTATAATTATTATAATTCCCTTGACCTTGTCCTTGTCCTTGTCTAGTTGGAGCTTGGTTATAATTGTTTGCTTGCCTAACGTTTTGATTATTGTACCCTGGAGGTGTTACTTGTTGATTATTTCTCCAACTGAAGTTGGGATGTTGTCTCCAAGGGGCGTTAGGAATAGGATAGTTATTAATAGAGTAAACATTATCTTGTTCTGGTGGTTGTTGTTCATAAGCTAGAGGACAATAATCGTCAGGGTGCTCTGGACTCAAACAGAAATTACATGGGTTGGAGTTTACATTCATGACGGGGATAGGCTTTTGTTGAGCAGAAATAGCCTCTACTTTTTTAGTTAGAGATTCGATTAGATTTTTAAGTTCTGGATCGGTTTTCTTCTCAAACATACCGGCGGCTTTTACTGTTGAAGAAGAACTAATCGAGGGGGGATATCATCACTACCCCCAATTATTATTCCGTTTAGTTTGGTCTTCTAAAATTTATAAGCCTCCTCAGGCTCCTTTACTTAGGAAACTACCCCATTCATTATGTCAAGGACTTCTTTATGGTGGTGTAGAAGACCTTTGAAAAAAGGCAACGAACTAAGCGTGTCTTTAGCTAAGTTATGATATGGACACTCTATAAGGAGATCGGTGAAACGATTCCATGCCTCGAAAATGATTCATGAGGATTACGGCCGGAAAAAATGAATCTTTGAAAGCATCTCATCCGTCTTTAGGGGTGGGTAAAATGTTCCATAAACAACTGAACAAGTTTAGCCCACGAGTCCACGAATTAGGCGCTTTGGGCGAGTTAACCAAGACGCCTTATCGGCTAGGGTGAAAGGGAATACCCTCGGTTTAATTTGCTCCGCACCAACCGTAGATGGTGGAATGTAAATAAGGACTTGTTCAATCCTGCGATGTAGCCGATAAGGTTTTTCATGGTCTAACCCATGAAAAACGGGTAACAAATTAAATATGTTTGGGGGAATTCGAAAATCCCCCACTGGGTCTGCTAGAACGATGCACGATTTAGGGCTATCGCTCAAGGCTTTGTAAAAGTCGGAGAGAGGAGTCTCTGTTGCTTCCCCCATTATATCAGGTGGTGTGTGTGAAATATTAGCTAGAGGTGTAGTGTGTGGTATACTAGATAGACTTGTTTGTTGCTGTTGTTGTGTATTTATGTTTGTTGTTTTTGTTCGACCAGACCTTAATCTCATGCAAGACTAAGTTGAGCTTAACTAAACATGCAACACTCCAAACAATTCTGATATACTAGTAGAAAACCTCTAACTGGAAATGCGAGGTATGGAAGAAAGGAATACCTGATAGCGTCCTTGCTTCGCTTATGAATAGCGTCTTGTGTACGCGTGTTCAGTGTATATAAGAGATTAGAACACTGAAAAATATGAAAGATCAAAGTTTGAATCAAAACTGTGGAAATCCGGGAATTTTTAATCGGGCGGCGTTCGCTTCGCAGAAGCGGCCTTCGGCTCGAGTAATTTTCAGATTACAGTGTGTTTTAGGTGGTCGCTCCAAATGGGGCGGGTTAAATTTCGATGGGAAGTCGAAGTTCAGTGTTTGAGCTGGTCGCGGTATTGGTATGAAGCGCTGAGGCCTTCGTGTGGTAAACAAAATTCCGAACTTAGCTGGTCGCTCTCCTTTGGTGGCTCCAGGTGTATTTTCTCGCGGAATTTGTCACGCTGAAATGGACAACCACAGTATGAAACAAACAAGGGTGGGTGGGTTTAATGGGACTTAAAATTGACTACTTCTACTATGAAAACAATGCTAAAGTGTAACTAAGATGGCAGCGGCGCCATTTGATAAATGTAAATTGAATAGTCTACCTACGAAATGAACGATGAATTCACAACGTAAGTAAACTAAACTATTCTTTTACTGTCTATTATCAAAGATTCTACTCTCGATGCGAATTGCACTAAGTGGAGTAGGAAGTTCGTTCCACTCCTAGTTCTCTAGCACGGATTGTTCTCTAAGTCTAAGAAATCAGTCTTAAGTCAATGAGAGTTTTACGAGGGGTGATTATACTACGATGCAATATGAAAAGCAATATGTTGAATGTCACTACGAACTATATGGAAATACTAATGTTCTTGAATCTAGATAAAGAATTAGAGGGGAATTGAATCCACCTCGAATCCAACTTAATAACCTAGTATAGATTGTCGTATCTCGATTCTTATGTTTTAACGGCAAGAATTTTGAGTCTAATCCCTAGTGTTCATGGCATTCCTACCGGATACTAACTAGCATGTGAGGTCGTCTACCCATTCTCATGGCGAAACACGACCTTCTAGAGTGGAATAGATTCTACAACCAATTCTATACTAACCACTAAGTTTTCATCAAGGCTTCATCAACCCCTCTAATGGAGGTTTTAGCCTTGAGTCATCAAACTAACATTTTCCATTGAATCTAAACTAAACATAATGTAAGAAATTGAGATTTACTTAATTAAACAATAATGAATCTAATTTAATGGCTGGAATGGAATAAGAACAAGAATTTAAATTAGATCTAGAATGGAATTGACAAGAACGAAATTGAATAATAACTATTTTATTTATCTAATCAATCAAGAACAATCATTCAAGAATTTAATCTAAAACAAGAATTGTAATGGAACTAAAACTTAATTAATTAATTAAAACAGATCTAGAATTCTATATATTAATTTAGGTCTAACTAGCTACCATTAACAAAGAATGAAGCTTTTGTTTTTATACATCCAGATCCAAAAATCGTGCATGGGCTTGGAGCCATGTTTTGGGCCAGAGAATCAGGCCCAAAACCCAATTCTTTCGGTCCAAAAAGGCCTCTTCAGCTGCAGTTCGCTTCAACAGACTTTTCGTCCACTTTTGCTCTTCTGATTGGGGCAAGGCTTGGACCATTGGAAAGCTCTTTCCAAGCCGGTCGTTTTGACATAAGGTAGGCCCAATTCCGAGGTCTGAGTCCAAAGATATGGCATTCGGAAGTTTTTTCGATGTTGCTCCTTTATCTCGCTAAAAGTGGCGATTACCGCACATAATGGACTTTGAAGCCTGAAATGCATAAAAACACGTAATCAGTATTAACTCTTACTTATTATTCACATAATTGGTCTAACAGTATGATTATTAAGAGGTTAAAACTACAGTTTTGGGCTCTTATCAATTCCACATAGACCAATCCTTAGAACTACGCAATCTCCATTCTTCTAAGGGCGGTTTGAGGATCAGTTATGTGTTACTAAGGGTTGCCCATTTCACCATGCACTTTCTATCTCAGCTTAAACAACATAGATACCAATTGTCCCTTGCCCAACAATATATCATCACCCAACCAGAAGAAGTCCGAGTTTTAAATGTACCAAATCCACCATGGAGGCAACACCCAAATTATACATGGAGTACAATTCCATAAAACCAACCACCTCCAGGGTTTGTTCACCAATCACGTCAAACCTCCAAATACATTTAGACAAAGACAATGTACCTACAACAATCATAATAGAGCATTGGTTCCATCCCATTTTAACCAGAACTACCAAAATCCACCAAAGAGACCTAGTTACTCCACCCACTAGTATCTAATTAGCTAAACCCTTCCATTATTTCTTGTGCAATAAACCCCCCAACACACATAACTGAAGCCACAGTCTGACTGGATTGGGCTCAATAAAGAGCCGACACGAAGTTGCCTGAGATTACCTGTTATGATTTGTTTTCAAAAACTTAGCGTTTAGAATCACTGCTTTTTTAGTACGAGTATCTTAAAACATCTCTCCATAGTTTTCAAAACTAGAGGATATAAAAATGAAAATTATACTCCCCGGAGTAACCAAAATGATACCAGATTCACGTATAATTTTATCTTCTTGTCAAAACCGCTATATGGTTAGAGATATCTTTTGCTTGAGAAAACCAACTAAAAAAAAATAAAAAAAAGATGAGGCGTCTCCAAACGAGAATTAAACAAAATAGAGTAACCCAAAGTGATACTATTCTTTATTTAATTCTATCTTTTAGCTCCACCTCTCTATTTGCGCTCCCGCATAGTGATAGACACCCTAGGACCCGACGTCATCAAGGAGAAGGATCTTCTCGATGTCATGACGAGTCACGCACGAAATCTGACTAGGCAGCTCCCTAATGTCCGTATAGATAGTTTATAGTTTATGTTTTATCTTTAGTTTAATGTTTATTTTATTTCCGTACTTATGTAGTATTATAACTAGTAGTGTAATTTTAATATTATCTGTTTGTTTTATTTGTTTTATTGTGGAATTTGGTATATGAGTAGAAGGTAATACAAATACATCATGCCAAAAAAATTCATTTTTCCTTTCTGCATTTTATATAGGTTTTCAAAAACACAAAAAACACAAAATGATATTTCATAGTAGAATAATTATCCTTAGTATAATAAACCACGTATTTCTCGTTCTATATCAAATAACCCACGCCCCAAACTTATTTGGGGGTGGCATATTTTCATCATGAAGAACAGAATACAGGTGTATCACCATTTTTGCTCATGTTTATATGGTAATCTCTTTCCTTATCTCTTCATACTTTAAGGACAAAGCATATTTCTATTTGGGGTGGTATAGTAATATTCTGTAAAAACTAGGCATTTTTGTATAGTAGATATAGTAGTATATTTCTTCATTTCTAAAAAAAAAAAAAAAAAATTGAAAAAGACCAAAAATATTTTTCTGTTTAGTTTTAAAAAGTCTTGTTTCATTTTCTATGATGAATAAAAAGTTTAGAAGTCTGATTATAGCAATAGAGTAAGGATTCGTTCTTCAAACTTAGACTAATAAACGTACAATAGTTTTCGCATCTTTTCATGAATGACATGCATTACATTTGATCGTATATAGTAGTGAGTTTTCGAGACCAAGGTTAGAACAATTAAGTTCCATATATATCCTGTGAGAATCTAGCCAAAAGCCTCATCTGAATGATTATTGAGTGATGACACAAAGGATGTCTAGATAGAAAGACCACACATCCACTTGCTTGATCACCACGCCATATCCTAAGAGAGAATTTAGGCCATTTTTGGATCGATACAGCCAAGTAAACATTAAAAACCCAAAAAGATAGTTTTTCCTCTAGTTACCCCTCTTGAGCCTTCACGATTTTCTAAAAAGCCTTTTTATTCTTCGCCAGAAATTTCTAACCCATTACAACACAGAATAAAAAGCTTACCCAGCTGACGAGTTGAGAATTGGATGGATATCAGGAAAAAAAAAAGAAAAAAAAGAAAGAAAAGAAGACCTTGTACAAAAACAGATCAATTATTTGCTTCCAAAAGAAAATAAAGAAAAGAAAAGAAAGACCCACCAAAAACCAAAAATCTAAAAAAAAAAATCAAAGGAGTCAAAAATCAAATCTCCCCAAAAGTTCAAAATAAAAAAGGAGATGATATCAAAAGCAAAAAGAAAAGCAAAGTTAGAACTCCAAAAATTCAAAATCATATGGAGTCACAAAGCCAAAGGGCTAAAAGAATGAATCACAATTCGGAAGCAAAGAACAAAACAATGTTCTTCTCTGTTACAAGTATCTTAAAGGCCCAATTTCTCAACTTATTAGATTTTGTTCTTCCCTTCCTTTTTCTTTCTAAACCATCACCCTAGCCCCGTAACTCCTAAATAAAGTAAGTGGCAAGCTTGATCAATCGACCCCAGTTTCTTTGGATGTCATTTGAGTATGTGAGGAATATAAGTGCCCGCTACAGTTGAGAGAATGAAACTTGAGTGAATCTATTAGAGAGTAGTGATTGCAACACACCCCTGTGAGAACCCACTTTAAGGACTACGCTCTCCAAAAATCTTGAAAACGACTCTGCTTTTGCAAGTCATTTCTCATGTTTTGCACATTTATCTTTAGGTGATTAAATTATTGTACATATGTTATTCTAAGTTCAAAGGAGCTTGTCCTTATTCCTCGCTAATGAGATGTATGGACTTCTTCGAATAAATAAGGAAACAAGACCCTTTGTACTAAATAGAAGAAGTTTGTGAGTACCTTCACTCTAAAACTCTCACAAGGCTTAAAGCTCATCCACTAGAGAATTCCTTGTGGTTTAAGGCCTTGTTGCATATGGTCAATGCAATCGCACTCCGCGAAATGAGATTAGTATAACTTATAATAAATTAGTCATTTGTGATCTTAGTTTTTTCTCTCATCCTTGCTTGAGGACAAGTAAGATGCTATTTGGGGGTGGTGATCAACTCCCAAATGTGCATTTTATTACATTTACATTATTGCATTACAACCCTTCTTACACTTAATGAAAAGACAACTCATACCTTTTGTTGTCTTTTTCAGGTTATAGAGAAATTCAGACCACTTATCATGAAAGCTGCGTATTAGTGCCAAAAGGATCCTTAATCACGCTTATTATGAAAACTAGAAGTTGCTATGAAAAATTGCTGAAAAAGTCAAAGTCAAAAGTCAAAGGTCAAAGTCCTCAACTCAGAAGACCAGAGATAAATGTCATTAACACCAAATATGGCTTTCTCTAAAACCTATCTTGATCAAGAAGAAATCAAAAAGCAAAAAGAAAAATTAAAAGCATAAAGTAAAGGGTGAGGTGTCTCAAATTTAATGGAGAAGGGCAAAATCAGTCATTTACATAAAGTAGGGGTATAAGAACTAAAAGTTAGGGAGAGAGAATGCACCTAGAATTAATCTAGTGTTATGTATGATTTAATTTCTAGTCTTTTTTTTCATTCAAGTTATTTACTTTATTGTTTTTCATTTTCAATCTTGTTATTTGCTTTTGTTATTCAATCAATCAATCTTCTTTCTTTGTTGTTCTTATTTGCAATCATTTCATTTCATTTCATTTCTTTCGAGTTTGTGTTATTTCAATCATTTCAACTTAAGCTTTTAAATATTCTTCATAACTAGTAACGAATACAAGTCCTAAACTAAAGATTCTACTTTCCTTTCTTCTAAAAAACCTCCTAACCATTCAAACTCTAAACAATCTATGGTGAACTGATAAGAGCCCAAAACTGTAGTTTTAACCCTTTAACAGTCATACTTTTGGACCAATTATGTGAGTAATAATTAAGAGTTAACACTGATTACGTGTTTTTATGCATTTCAGGCTTCAAAGTCCATTATGTGTAGAAATGTGCCACTTTAGTGAGATAAAGGAGAAAAGGTCGGTTACTAAGGAGTTCCGTGATTAAAGGCCAAGATTCAAGAAGATAAAGCCTTCTTAAAGCCCGGTCAAAAGCTGAAAAGTCGACACGGGCTGAAACAGCACACAAGTTAGCAGAACGTCCGAAAGCCGTATCTTTGGACTCAGACCTCAGAATTGGGCCTACCTTATGTCAAAACGATCGGCTCGGAAAGAGCTTTCCAATGGTCTAATCCTTGACCCAATCAGAGGAGCAAAAGTGGACGAAAAGTCTGTGGAAGCCAACTGTAGCTGAAGAGGCCTTTTTGGACTGAAAGAATTGGGTTTTGGGCCTGATTCTCTAGCCCAAAACATGGCTCCAAGCCCATGCACGATTTTTGGATCTGAAAGTATAAAAACCAAAGTTTAGCTATTTGTTAATGGTAGCTAGTTAGACCTAAAATAATATAGATAATTCTAGATCTGTTTTCATTAATTAAATTAAGCTTTAGTTCCATTTTCAATTCTTGTTTTAGATTAAGTCTTTGAATCATTATTCTTGATTGATTAGATAAATAAAATAGTTGTTTTAGCAATTTCGAATTGTGTTATTTCAATCTATTAGATCTAGTTTTAATTATTGTTGGTTACCATCTCTTAGTTATTAATTAGAATTTAATCATTGTTTAGTTTAGATTAGTAAATTTCGAATCTTGATAATATGTGTAGTTTAGATTCATATGGGAATGATTGCGGAATGATTCAAGGCTAAAACCTCCATTAGAGGGGTTGATGAAAACTTGGTGGTATAGTGTAAAAGCATTGTAGAATCTATTCCAATCTAGAAGGTCGTGATTCACCATGAGAATGGGTGGACGACCTCACATGCTAGTTAGTACTCGGTAGAAATGCCATGAACACTAGGGATTAGAACTTCGAATTTTTCTTGCCGAAGAGCGTAAGAATCGAGATACAAGAATCTATACTAGGTTATTAAGTTGGATTCGAGGTGGATTCAATTCCCCTCTAATCCTTTATCTAGATTCAAAACAATCATATTTCCATAGCATTCGTAGTTAAATTCAAGTAATCAAATTCAGTTAGTATCGTAGTATATCACCTTCGTAAAGCTCTCATTGACTTAAGACTGATTAATTAGATTAGAAAACAATTCCATGCTAGAGCACTAGGAGTGGAACGAATTTGTTACTCCACTCTATTTCGATAGAATTAAGAGTAGGAAACTTTGATAACATAGCATCAAAAATAGTTTAGTTTACTTACGTTTTGATTTCATCGTTCATTTCGTAGGTAAGCTATTCATTTTATGTTTATCAAATGGCGCCGCTGCCATCTTAGTTGCACTTTAGCATTGTTTTCATAGTAGAATTAGTCATTTTTAAGTCCCATTAAACCCACCCACCCTTGTTTGATTCATACTGTGGTTATTCGTTTCAGCGGTTGAAAAATTCGGGACAAAATTACACCGAAGCGATCAAGCCTATAAAGGCGCGCTGCTCTATAGTCTAGCACACGAGCGATCCGCCCTCATCTTGGCGTGGCGTGCGCCCTCACTTACTGGACTTGGTATGACCAGCCCTCATACCAAGAGCGACCCGCGCTCACTTACTGGACAAGGAGCGACGGCCGCTATCTATGCGGCGCACGCATTGCCCTAAGCAAAATTTTTTGCGGATTTCAGCGGGTTTGTTTCAAACCCGATTTTTAAGTTTTTCAGTGTTCTAACTTGTTATTTACATTGAACGATGTAAACAAGGCGCTATTCATAAAGCGAAGCAAGGACGCTATCAGGTATTCCTTTCTTCCATACCTCGCATCTCGGTTAGAGGTTCATACTAAATATCAAGATTGTTTGGATTGTTTTCGTGTTTAGACTTAGACTTGCATGAGATTAAGGTCGGTGGGAGAAAAAACACGAGCGTAATTAACGTCAACAAACAAACATATCGAAAGTATACCAATCACAACACCTCTAACTACTATCCCACCAACCATACGACATAATGGCTAAAGAAAGAGACTCCTCTCTCCGACTTCTACAAAGCTTTTGGCGATAGCCCTAAATCTTGCATCGTTCTAGCAGACCTAGTGGGGATTTTTGAATCCCCAAACATATTTAATTTGTTACCCGTTTTCCATGGTTTAGGCCATGAAAAACCTTACCAACACATCGTAGGATTGAACAAGTCCTTACAACATTCCATCATCCTACGGTTGGTGCGGAACAAATTAAACCGAGGGTATTTCCCTTCACCTTAGCCCGATAAGGCAGCGTCTTGGTTAACTGCCCAAGCGCCTAACTCTGTGGACTCGTGGGCTAAACTTGTTCAGCTATTTATGGAACATTTTTACCCACCCCTAAAGATGGATGAGATGCTATCCAAGATTCATTTCTTCCGGCCAGAACCCTCATGAATCATTTTACGAGGCTTGGAATCGCTTCACCGATCGCTTATAGAGTGTCCACACCATAACCTAGCAAAAGACACGTTAGTTCGTGCCTTTTTCAAAGGACTTCAACATCACCATAAAGAAGTCCTTGACATAATGAATGGGGTAGTTTCCTAAGTAAAAAGGAGCCTCGGAGGCTTACAAATTTTTAGAAGAACAAACTAAACAAAATAACAATTGGAGTGATGATATCCCCCCGCTCGCTAGTTCTTCTTCAATGATTAAGGCCACCCGGTATGTTTGAGATGAAACCCGATCCAGAACTTAAAAATTTAATCGAATCTCTAACTAAAAAGGTAGAGGCTATTTCTATTCAACAAAAGCCTATTCCCGTCATGAATGTCAACTCCAACCAATGTAATTTCTGTTTGAGTCCTGAGCACCCTGACTCCTATTGTCCTCTCGCCTATGAACAACAATAAGTAGAGCAAGATAATGTTTGCTCCATTAATAACTATCCTATTCCTAATACCCCATGGAGACAACATCCCAACTTTAGTTGGCGAAACAATCAACAAGTTACAACTCCAGGCTTTAATAACCAAAATGTTAGGCAAGCAAACAACTATAATCAAGCTCCACCTAGGCAAGGACAGGGACAAGGTCAAGGAACTTATAATAATTATAACAACCAAAGCTTAACCATGACAAGGTGTAGCACAAGGTCGAGAATAATTATAATAGTTATAATACCAATAGAGGTCTCGTTAGGTTAACAATAGTAACTATCAAAACCCACCCATAAATAATCAGCGTGAGATAGTTCGGTCGCACCACTGTGACTACTACACCTACACAACCGGACCATATCGGCCTTTATACAGGTTACCCAACAACTTTTCCAATCAATGACTCAATCAAATCAACAGATCTTACAATCCATAAATCGGGGCATACAACAATTAGCCCAAGAGAAAGTCCAACAAAAGCGTGTTTCGGGACAAGCTATACCAAATCCTAAAACAACAAACACAGCCTTGGAGGTAAACGGTAATACTAGTGCGGAAACGACAATAGTAGGTGATGAATGATGCCATCACCACTCTCGGATTCGGAAGAGTGGTTGATAACAAAGTAACTATGCCTATAGTTACCCCATCAAGATACTCCTACATCGGATATCGAACTAGATACCCGAAGTAGAAACTGAAGAGCCTACCAGCGTAGAGGTACCGGTTAAACCACAACCTAAGAAACAGAAAGCCAAGGTTACACATCAAGTCGAGCCATACACTAAATATAGAGCTAAACCACCGTTCCCAAAAAATTAGCCATGCTAACCGGGGATACAAACTTTGAGGAGATTAGGAACGCGTTTTCAAGAATCTAACGATAAACCTTTCTTTTTCGAAGCTATTAAAAGTTACCTAATCACGCTAAGTTTCTTAAAGAGTTGTGCACTACTAGGCGTAAAACCAACATACCTAAAGGCGCTTTTTAACTGAACAATTCCCAACTTTATCCGAAAATAATGGAATTGTTAAGTACAAGGACCACGGTAGATCCCATCGTAAAATGCACCTTAGGAGATTCCCACACGACGACCACTTTACTTTATTAGACACGGGGGAGTGTTAACTTACTCCCCGTATTACTTGTATAAACAAATAGGTCTACAGGAAATGCAACCTACAAAAATAACGTTGCAATTAGCGGACGGATCAATTAAGTATCTTAAGGGTGTAGTGGAAAGCGTGCTTGTTAAGGTTCAGGATTTCTACTATCCCTGGCTGATTTTGTTATCCTCGATACGTGAGTCGCTAATGACTCTGACCGATCATCTTAGGTATGCCCTTTTAGCAACCGCCAACGACTTATTAATTGTCGCGATGGTAAGATGTCCTTATCTTTTGGCCATCTCACGGTTGAGGTAAATGTTTTCAAGATGATGAAATAATTACCAGATTCGTCTATAGATGGGGAGGTTAGCATGATCGAGAGCTTAGCTCAAGATTATTTTAACAACACATTTCTTGAAAACAATATGTACAAATTCCTTTCCTTTGGAAAGTCAGATTTTGTAAATGACTCCTACTTAGAGGAAGTCAACACCATCCTTGAGTCCACACAAGTTGTAGACCGCCGGTTGCTCCTTATAATCGAGTATGAAGACTTGCTACCTAAGCAAGTCTTCATTATGCAAAATGAAGAAGACCCGGCGAAACATCTAGTGATTTTCCTTCCCCCCGATTGCTTAAACCCCTTCCCCGAGTTAAAATATATACAACTTGATCCGGATGGTAGTCATCCGGTAATTATATCTTCTGTTATCTAAGGATGAAGAGACGCGTTTAATCCGGGTGATTAGGGAACATCGGTCTGCGATTGGTTGGTCCCTAGCGATATTAAGGGAATTGACCCTAATGTTTGCACTCATCGTATCCATTTGGAGGATAACGCGAAGACTTCTCGCGAACCTCGCGTCGCTTGAACCACGCCATGAAAGAGGTGGTTAGGGAAGAAGTCTTATGATTACTCGATCGCGGTATCATATACCCCAATCTCGATAGCGAATGGGTTGACCCCATTCATGTAGTTCCTAAGAAATCGGGGAGTTACCATGGTTCATAACGGAAAGGGTGACTATGTTGTCACACAAGGACCTATGAAATGGAGGATCGTATTGATTCTGAGGGCGTTTAAATGCTATGACACGAAAGGATCACTTTCCTTTACCTTTTATAGATCAAATGCTTTCGAACACCTAGCTGGTCATGTTTTTATTGTTTTACGGATGGCTACTCGGGCTATTTTCAGATTATTATTGATATTGATGACCAAGAAAAAAACTACCTTCACATGTCCCTTTGGAGCGTATGCCTATAAGCGCGAATGCCTTTTGGCCTTTGTAATGCTCCCGGAACCTTCCAGGTGTATGCTTCATATATTTAGTGACATGGTAGAGCTTTATGGAAGTTTTCATGGATGATTTTTCTATCTATGGAGACTCCTTCCGCATTTGTTTGTCTAACTTTGTCTAAGGTTTTGACAAGGTGTGAAGAAAAGAGCCTCGTTTTAAACTGGGAAAAGTGTCATTTCATGGTGAAAAGGGCATAGTACTAGGTCACATTGTATCTAGTGATGGCATCGAAGTAGATAAGGCCAAACTAGATAAGATAGCGACTCTACCTAAACCACGGATTTGTCAGGTGATATTAGAGCCTTTCTAGGCCATGCGAGGTTTTATAGGCAATTTATCAAAGACTTCGAAAATAGCTAGGCCTTTAACTAATCTGCTTTTGAAAGATGCAATCTTTGATTTTAATTTTAAGCGTAAGCGGGCTTTTGAAACTTTAAAAGCCACCCTAACCTCTGCACCAATTATACTGACCTCCCGATTGGTCTAAACCTTTGAACTCATGTGTGATGCTAGTGACTATGCGGTTAGTGCGATCTTGGGACAAAAACTAGATAATAAGTCCTTTGTCATTTATTATGCTAGTAAAACATTAAACGATGCTCAACGAAATTATTCAACTACAGAAAAAGAATTCTTAGCCGTCATTTATGCTTTAGATAAGTTTCGTCCTTATTTGGTTGGTTCTAAAACTTTAGTTTACACGGACCATGCAGCCCTTAAGTACCTTCTTGCAAAGAAGGATGCTAAGCAGAGATTAATCCGATGGATCCTTCTCCTGCAAGAGTTCACATTAGAAATAAAGGACAAAAGAGTGGTCGAAAACATAGTTGCCGACCACTTATCTAGACTCACAAAGCGACGATCGGATCGATTCTCGAGTCCATACGGACTCTTTTCGATGAGCATCGTATGCCATTTTTTCAGCACCATGGTATGCGACATTGTAAATTATCTAGCGGCTGATGTTATGCCTTATAATTGGTCAAGGAATGAGCGTAAAAGTTTTTGGCGAGTTAAGTTATACTCTTTGGGATGAGCCCTACTTTTTAAGTATTGTGCGGATCAGATTATTCGATCGTTATATTCCCGGTGGGAATATAATGAAGTTCTATCGTTCGCCATGACAAAGAGTGTGGTGGACATTTTAGTGGGATGAAAACAGCCGCTAAAGTTTTGTAATGTGGATTTTATTGGCCTACCCTTTTTAAGGATGCCCAAGTGCATTGCAAGACGTGTATACGTTGCCAACAACTTGGGCTTAATTACTTAAACGTAATATGATGCCATTAAATCCAATCTTGATCGTAGAAATTTTTCGGCGTTTGGGGCATTGATTTCATGGGTCCTTTCCCGATTTCCCACGGTTTCATTTATATTCTAGTTGTCGTGGACTACGTGTCTAAATGGATAGAGGCCCTAGCTTGCCGTAGCAATGACCATAAGACCGTTGTATTTTTTATTAAAGAATATATTTTCTGTCGGTTTGGCATTCCTAAAGCCATCATTAGTGATGGTGGAACACATTTTTGCAACAGAGTTGTTGCATCCCTAGTGAAAAAGTATGGAGTTACACACAAAGTAGGAACTCCTTATCATCCACAAACCAGCGGACAAGTAGAAGTTTCTAATAGGGAAATCAAAAAGATTTTAGAAACAACTGTAAACCCTGATAGGAAAGACTGGTCAAAGCGTCTATCGGATGCCTTATGGGCATATAGAACTGCTTTCAAAACTCCTATAGGTATGTCTCCCTTTAGACTTGTTTTTCGGAAACCATGTCATTTGCCCATTGAATTAGAGCACCGTGCTCTGTGGGCTATTAAAATCCTTAACTTCAATATTGATGAGGCATGTGTCAAACGCAAGTTGCAATTGAATGAGCTTGAAGAAATCCGTAGCGATTTGTACGATCTCGCGAAGGATTATAAAGCTAACATGAAACGTGTTCATGATAAGCATATCTTGCACAAAGAGTTTGTGGTCGGTCAAAAGGTTTTGCTTTACAACTCCCGTCTACATGTTTTCCCAGGCAAACTAAAAACCAGTTGGTCTGGCCCTTTTCTAGTTACTGAAGTCACCCCTTATGGGGCAATCACCTTGGTAAATCCAAATGACAATAGTACCTTTCAAGTTAATGGTCAACGGTTAAAACATTTTCACGAACTTACGCCCCCGATGTAGAGGAAGTCCTTTTACGGGACCACGTCTATGAGGATGACCCTTGTCATTTGGTGTACTTACTTTCATTTCCATATCTTGATAAGTACACCATTCAGGTAATCGGGCCCTCCCTATGGAGTGTGTGGCTGTAAGTACGGATCCTAAGTCCACAGTTCACATAATTCCGTTTTCCACTTTTGCATGTTTTCGGTTTTAGAGTCATGTTCCTCTATGGAGTGAATTATGTATTTATTATTTTTCGTGTTTCTTATAATAAACAAATAAAAATAAAATTAAAATTCCTAAAATCATAGAAATAGCAATCCAACAAGTCTTGGGAATCGACTTTAAAGCGACCCGTTGTAAACAAATTTTGTGTTTAAAAATTTGTTTGGGGTGGGCGATCGATCTTTCCATCGGAATTGTTCGAACTTTCCATTGGTTTTGTTTAGGCCCATTAGTTCAATTGGGTTGGCGTAATCTAAACTTAGATTTCCTTCGTTAAGCATAACGACGTCACACACGCGCCGAGGCATTCTTCCACCCTCTTATACGTCACCCATTGTTGGAATTGAGTGTTTTATGGATCATTGGATTGGAAATTCTCTCTACGATCATTTCCATAACACATTCGCCAAAATCGGGCCCGAACGAAGCGGCAAATTGAGTTTGAATGGCGCGAAAAATCAGAAAATTTCGAATTCAAACGGGCTTGGGCCTAACTCCCGACGACGCGTTGGCGTCTCCTTCCTTCCCAACCCAAGACGCACGGTGTTTCCACTTCAATCCCAAACCGCCCGGTTACAAGTTAAATTAAATGTTGGAAACCAAAATAAAAATAAAAATATAGAGAGGGAAGAAAACCTAACTACACCTACACCAAGGAAATCAAATCCACCTAAATCTTCTCTAAACAATCATCACCGCCAACCCAACTTCGAAAAAACAGCCAACAATTATAGTTTCCACCACCACCACCGCCACCAACGCCGTTTTAGTAGTTTTCTTCAAAACTTCGCCTCCCCACAGTCTACAAACCATTAGTAGTCTAAGAAATTTCAATGGCGCTCTACGACGTAGAATTTTTTGCGAACACGCGTTTGCTTCCGGTTTCAGCGCCATTTTACGGCGTGGAGATGTTCAAGAGACATTGGAACAGATTGTTGTACTCAACTGAGGAGTTCTATCACTATGATTTGGTAGAACAGTTTTATAAAAAGTGAGAATTGGAAGGGATAGGATTTTCATAAAGTTAGGAGGAACGCGGAGAGAAATAACGCGGCGGTTGTTAGTTGAATCTGTTAGGAATTACGGCTTTGAAAGCAACCTAGTAACGACAATTCAAGAATCGATATCTTTGGAGTTCCGCTTTTATGAAGGATCTTGTCGTGGAGGGTGAATACAATCCGACATCCCATTCGTCCGCCCGGACCACCACGAGAACCAATCAATCGGTCAGCTCGCTTCGGTGGATTGGTAGGAACGCCCTCGGGGAAAGACAAAGTCGGTGATATCGACTGCAATGTCCGCGACGTTCTCTGGATTTTGCAAACAAAGAAGTATAATTTCTGCATCCTTGATTTAATGTTTCATGTAATTCGAGGAGTGGGGAAGAGTTTAGCGCCTCTTCCGTATTGATCACTAAGATCATGCTCTCCTTTAGATTTGTCGCAAGATCTGCTCCTATTAAGATCAAATTGCATTCTAATGCAAGTATCTATCTGGATTGCATCCAAGAGACTTGGCGTTGTGCGAAGAAAAATGGATGAGTCGGAGGATGAAAGGGAAGATATGACATGGCTGGATGAAGATGCATTAGAGAAGTGTAATTCTAATGTAGAACGCATGCAAGTGTTGCAAACTGCCTTGCGGTGCATTTATGGTATTTGTGGAGATATCCGAAATAGGCGGATACTAGTTCAAAAGAAGCAAGGGAACCTTCGGAGGAGATTTGAAATGCTCGAAGGGGTTCGGACGATATCTTGTCTAACATGGAGACTATCCACCGGCAACAACAAACCCGATATGCGATTTTCGATGCTTGAGATGGAAGCCCAACGCTTGTTCGAATAGAGATGCTCGACGCGATGCCACCCGTGGAGGACTCTATTTCAGCCCGAGGTCGACGGGCATGAGCGTCGTCGCCGAAGGATAGATGGTTCAAGTCATTCTCCATCCCAGAGCCAATCTCCATCTCAGGGTCCATCATCATCACAAAACTAGGTGTTCACCCCAGTTGGAGTTCGCTATTATTTCATAATTTCGTTTTATTAGAAGGATGTTAATTCAGTAGTTAAATTTAAATAGTAATGTGTTTATTTAATGTTGTTTGGATTTAAATTTTATTTTTAATATAATTGGTTATTTTCGAGTACTGCTTGTTTTATCATTAATTCCACCTTCCCGACTCGTTTGGGGGTGGAAATATTTAGACCGAGCATAAGTCGTGATATGATCATATGCTGTAAGTTGTCTTGGAGGGAAGGTTGATAATTTGGCCGATATCGGCATATCTATGACTTGTGTGGTGAAAGCATGAAATCTACGAGAGTTTAGAAGTTACTATTCTAAATCCAGTATGAAAGATACCAGGATTTTTAGAAAATCATGGAAATGGGTTGTTTCTGCTTTCGGTTTTGGAATTTTCCTATTTCCGGAAATTGCCTTCAAACAAATTGGGAACTTCCCGATTGGTTTTGGTAGCTCAGAACCTATTTAAACTCCTTTCTTTCTACACTAACAAACCACACTACATCCCACCATCATCCCGCACCTTCCACTCCAAGTTTTTCTTTCTTTTTGCTCTAAACTCCGGTTTCAAAGCCCGCCCTTGAGGCTGCGCTGCTTTTTACATTTTGAAAAATTTTGTCGAGGGCGACCAGCGCCAAAAACTGTAATTCTAAAACCCACGAGCGACCGCTATGCTTCTATGGGACCAGCGCCTGCATATGATGCGAAAAAATTCGAATTTTCGGGCGGTCATTCCGAGGATTTTTGTGGAGCTATTCAAAGAGTTATTGTGATGACATCTCCTATAGTCATACCGAACAGTCTTTCAAAGATGTGTTGGGCACGAGACCTATGGACATTGGTTCCGACAAAGAATCCTGCTGATTAGGATGGCGTCATCTCGGTAAGTGATGACGATTCATATTCACCACGACTTCTTGCTTATTTCTACGACCATGTTAAATTCTATTGTAATCAGGATGAAGAACAAGAATTCTCTGTCGTAGTCGAGGACACGACACATCAATTTGATAAAAATGTGGTCGCTTTAGTTAATGGGTTACCAATACCTGATCCTGTTCACACATGGGCATATATGATCGATAATGCATACCTTTATGATTATACATATTTCCATGAGTATTATGGGGGAGGGGTATTTCGAGTAATGGACCAGGGGCGATATAGCATTGCCCTTGGTAGCCTTTCCCTCAACGTAGGCACCACCATGTTATTCATCCTGATGAATATTTTGGGGGAATGGCAGTTTATTTCTGCAAACAGTACTGTTGGTGACATTTTCCTCGCTTTAGCTGAGGGACGTCGCCGATATGACATCCCCCGAGTTTTAGTCGCTAGTCTTAAGAGAGCCCAAAGCATGAGGCATAAGTATCTTCTTATGCCTGTTTTGGTAAGCCGCATCATGCGTAGTTGTTTACCTGTATTCTGTGCACAATTCACAGATTGGAAAAGGGTTGAAGTCATGAGACCCACCAATCGGGTGGTTCGCTCGTTAGCAAGATAATGACTTGGCGGGATGGCGAGTGCAGCCTCATTTGGTTGCCCGTACATCCCATCGGACATGATAACACTTAACAGGTTAGCATTAGTAGATGATAATGGCGGCAAGCTTGGCAAATTACAATGGTTGGGGATCGCGAAGGAACCTCGTCTCACTAATGAGGAAGAGGATGCTTAAAAGGGAGATATGGTAAGTTTTAGTTTCGGTTAGTGTCCGCTTATGTCCCAAGCAATTTAATTACATTAACCCCATAATGGGTGGAACTCTTATAGAGTTGCATCAGTTTTATTTTCTATATTAGTATGTTCTAACCTTGTTTTGCGGATGTTCGAATTTCCGCAGCGTTTCCATGGTATTTTTCCTACCCTCTTTATTTACAATACTTTGAGGACAAAGCATGATTCTTGTTTGGGGGCATAGAAACACGTGTAATTAAGGTATCTGTTAGGATATAGATATGTATAATATGCATTTGTTTTCTAGTTAAAATTTTTAAAATTCAAAAATATAAATAAATAAGTTATGCTATACACTTAGGAATATTGGTATTGTTTTCTTTCTCTATGCTCTTAACAATCTAGAAGTGTCACGTAGCTTTTGCATCAGAATAATTGTTAGAAACTTAGGTTAATATGTAGGTAATAATCTCTGCATCTATCTATAAATATATTACATGAGCATCTATGAATGTTAGCAGTAAGTTTCTGAAATCTAGGCTAGAGTACTTATTCTACAAATCTTGTGAGAATATAGCCGAAAGCCGTATATGAGCAAAACATTTGAGAAATGACACAAGGGAGAAGTAAAATCCGGATAGAGATATCACACGTCCACTTGCTTGATCACTATGCCATATCCTTAGCGAGAATTTAGGCCTTCTTTGGATCGATATAGCCAGAAATTCAAACCTATGAATTATTTTCCACTAGTCGCCCCTCTGAGCCTTTCTTTAGCCTTACCATAAACCACAAATCCTTTACCCTGTTACAAAAACAAAAACAAAATAAAAAAATAAATCAACCTACCCAATTTAGAATAAGTCTGAGAATAGAATGAGTGAAGAAAGAAGAAGAGAAAACACGCGGTAAAAAAAAATTAGTTAGTTGCTTGAGGAAAAGAAAAGAAGTTTCCATCCAAGGAAAAGAAAAAAAAAAAAAAATAGAAATAAATAAAAACTCAAAAAAATAGAATAAAAGGGAGTCAAAAGCCAAAGAAAAGAAAAAAAAAATATGGCTAAGGATGGAAACAAAGTATAGAAGCAAAAGAAAATAACAAGGTTTTTCTAAGTTACATAATATGAAGACTCTATTATCTCGGACTTGTCCTTTTGAATATCCATTTCCTTCCTTCTTAAACCATCTCCTAATCCCGACAACACCTAATAAAGACCTCTAGCTCAATTAGGAATAGGTTAGTGTGATAGTAAGTGGCGGATGTGTTTGATCGACTCGGCTTCCTTGTTGTCATTGAGATTGTAAGGTAAAGTGTGCCCACTGCATTACTTTGGAGTAGTGAAACTTGAGTGGAAAAATCAGAGTGGTTTTGTCTTGACATTTATGTGAGGACCTACTTAAGGGCGCCTATTCCGAGTTTTCAGAAACGAACCTGCTAGGCATTTCATAGTATTACTCATAGTATATATATTTGTATCATAGATGATTGATTATTATGCATATATTAGTTTAGGTTTTTGACTTAGTTATTCTTATTCAATTGCTAGTGAGATGTATAGATAGTTGGGACATGAATGAGGAAAACAATAGTTTTATTTCTTAGTCGTTGTAGTATAGTTGAAGTTTGTGAGTACCTTCACTGGAAAACTCTCACGAGGCTATAACTTCGTCCACTAGGGAATTCCTAGTGGTTTAAGGCCTTGTTGCATAGGTCAATGCAATCGCGACTCAAAGAAAAGCGAGTAGATAGAACTCCATTTTTGGTCACTTATTTTAATTTCTCATCTTTGCTTGAGGACAAGCAAAATGCTGTTTGGGGTGGTTTGATAAGAGCCCAAAACTGTAGTTTTAACCCTTTGATCATACTTTTGGACCAATTATGTGAGTAATAATTAAGAGTTAACACTGATTACGTGTTTTTATGCATTCCAGGCTTCAAAGTCCATTATGTGCAGAAATGTGCCACTTTAGTGAGATAAAGGAGAAAAGGTCGGTTACTAAGGAGTTCTGTGATTAAAGGCCAATATTCAAGAAGATAAAGCCTTCCTAAAGCCCGGTCAAAAGCTGAAAAGTCGACACGGGCTGAAACAACACACAAGTCAGCAGAACTTCCGAAAGTCGTATCTTTGGACTCAGACCTCAGAATTGGGCCTACCTTATGTCAAAACGACCGGATCGGAAAGAGCTTTCCAATGGTCTAAGCCTTGACCTAATCAGAGGAGCAGAAGTGGACAAAAAGTCTGTGGAAGCCAACTGCAGTTGAAGAGGCCTTTTTGGACTGAAAGAATTGGGTTTTGGGCCTGATTCTCTGGCCCAAAACATGGCTCCAAGCCCATGCACGATTTTTGGATCTGAAAGTATAAAAACCAAAGTTTAGCTCTTTGTTAATGGTAGCTAGTTAGACCTAAAATAATATAGATAATTCTAGATCTGTTTTCATTAATTAAATTAAGCTTTAGTTCCATTTTCAATTCTTATTTTAGATTAAGTCTTTGAATCATTGTTCTTGATTGATTAGATAAATAAAATAGTTGTTTTAGCAATTTCGAATTGTGTTATTTCAATCTATTAGATCTAGTTTTAATTATTGTTGGTTACCATCTCTTAGTTATTAATTAGAATTTAATCATTGTTTAGTTTAGATTAGTAAATTTCGAATCTTGATAATATGTGTAGTTTAGATTCATATGGGAATGATTGCGGAATGATTCAAGGCTAAAACCTCCATTAGAGGGGTTGATGAAGCCTTGATGAAAACTTGGTGGTATAGTGTAAAAGCATTGTAGAATCTATTCCAATCTAGAAGGTCGTGATTCGCCATGGGAATGGGTGGACGACCTCACATGCTAGTTAGTACTCGGTAGAAATGCCATGAACACTAGGGATTAGAACTCGAATTTCTTGCCGTAAGAATGTAAGAATCGAGATACAAGAATCTATACTAGGTTATTAAGTTGGATTCGAGGTGGATTCAATTCCACTCTAATCCTTTATCTAGATTCAAAACAATCATAATTCCATAGCATTCGTAGTTAAATTCAAGTAATCAAATTCAGTAAGTATCGTAGTATATCACCTTCGTAAAGCTCTCATTGACTTAAGACTGATTAATTAGATTAGAAAACAATTCCATGCTAGAGCACTAGGACTGGAACGAATTTGTTAGTCCACTCTATTGCGATAGAATTGAGAGTAGGAAACTTTGATAACATAGCATCAAAAATAGTTGAGTTTACTTACGTTTTGATTTCATCGTTCATTTCGTAGGTAAGCTATTCATTTTATGTTTATCATGAACCACATTAATAACATTGAGATACTCAACATTAGACTACATCACATGTCTGCTAATTGGGTGTGTTCCAATATGAACATAGTCGATCAGCCTGGACAGGATTAGTTGACGTTCGAAAAGGTGGCTTGCTGTTCGTGTGTTATGCTAGCATTTTCAATAAGATGTCCTTCATTTTCCTTTGAGATGTAGTATAATTTGTTGGAGACAGATGTTTTTATTTATGGGTTAGTTAGACTTACCCCCCATTATTAGTTGCAATTAGTGTTACCCCAAGTTGCAAGATCCAACGGCTACGAGATGCAGTTTTTTTTTTCATGTATGACCGTTGGATCTTACAAATTTTTTCTTGAAATCATTTATTTCAGAATTGTTAAGTGAGGAAGTTTGTAACTTAACTTTGATTGCGAGTTTTCATAATGATGAGATACTTGTTTTGAGTATTAATTAATTATTATTATATTCTTTGGTATTATGATACATTAGGGAGTATGCGATAGGTTAAGTTTTGAGGTAGTTGTCACACCTGATAAGTGCTTAAAAAGTGCAATTTAACCCTCGATTATGCCTATTGTTTAGTCATCTTAGTAGACTAATAGTGTTTGTAAGTTATGTTTTATGATTCTACAGGTGAAAAAAAGAGTTTTGTGGAATGATAATAGCCCAAAACTATAGTTTTAACCCCTTAATAATACTACTTTTAGACCAATTATACGAGTAATCAATAAGAGTTAATGCTAATTACGTGCTTTTATGTATTTCAGGCATGGAACTTAATTATGTACAGAAATGTGCCACTTTGGCAATATAAAGAAGCAAAGGGTTGGTTGATAAGAAGTTCTGTGATAAAGGCCAAGATTCAAGGAGACAAAGCCTTTATGAAGCTCGGTCAAAAGCTAAAAAGTCAACACGAGCAGAAATAGTGCACAAGCCAGCAGAACTTCCGAAGACCATATCTTTGGACTCAGACCTCGGATTTGGGCCTACCTTACGTCAAAACGATTGGCTCGGAAAGAGCTTTCCAATGGTCCATACCTTGACCCAATCAGAGGAGCAAAAGTGGATGAAAAATCTGCTGAAGTCAAAGCCAGCTGAAACGGGCTCTGTGGACTGAAGAAATTGGGCTTTGGGCTCGATTTTCTGGCCCAAAACATGAGACCTCAGCCCATGCAGGAAATTGTGGATCTGGTCTCCTTCTTTATAGAAAACAAGACTTAGCTCTTAAGAAAGATATAGTTAGATAGCTTAGAATAGAAAGTAGCCATTAAAATAGCTTATAAATCTAGTTTTTGGAATTTTAATTAGTTGATTAATTAGTTTCATACATTGTTTTAGATTAGTTATTGGAATGATTGTTCTTCATTGATTAGATAAATAAAATAGTAGTTCTTGATCATTTCGATTTTTGTCATTTAAATTTGTAGATCTAGTTTCAATTATTGTTGTTATTCAATTCTTAGTTATTAATTAGATTTGAAGTATTGTTAGTTAAAATTAGTAAAGTTCAAATCTTTATATTATGTCTAGTTTTAATTCAATGGGAAATGATAGTTTGATGAATCAAGGCTAAACCTCCATTAGAGGGGTTTGATGAAGCCTTGATGAAAACTTGATTGTGTAGTATAGAATCGTTGTAAGAATCTATTCCACTCTAGAAGGTCGTTGATTCACCATGAGAATGGGTGGACGACCTCACATGCTAGTTATGAATTGGTAGAAATGCCATGTATAATTAGGGATTAAAACGACCAATTCTTACCGTAAGAACGTAAGATTTGGTTTACAACAATTCTATGCTAGTTTATTAAGTTGGATTCAAGGTGGAATCAAATTCCCCTAATTCTTTATCTAGATTCAACTCTTAGCATTTTGTCATTTCGTTATTCGTAGCTTGTTATTTGAATTCACATCGTAGTATAAATTCCACCATTACTCTCATTAGACTTTGGATAGACTCGTCAATTGTAGAAAACTTGAATGCTAAAGGATTAGGAGTGGAACGAATCTTCTATTCCAACTCTATGTCAATAGATTCGGGCGTAGAAAACAAATATCTTTGATAAATCTAGTAACAGTTCAGTTTATAGTTTTACTTGCGTTTAGAGTTTCATTGCTTTATTTGTGAGTAAAACTATCTTTTTATGGTTATCAAATGGCGCCGCTGCCATCTTAGTACTCTTTAGTATTGTTTTCTTTAGAATTGATAGTTTTTCAAAGTCCCATAACCTACCCACCCTTGTTTGATTCTCACTGTGGTTGTCAGTTCCAGCACTGAAATTTTCCTTGGAAAATTACTCGGAGCGCGACATGCGCCCTGGGCAAGCCAAATTGGAGTGCACCCTGCACCCACACGCCCTGGAATTCCACTTCAAGCCGAGCGACTGCGCCGGGCCGGGGGCCAAATTGGAGCGCACCACGGGCCCTGCGCCTAGAATTCCACTTCAAGCTCGCGACCTGCGCCCTCTAAAAAGGCTAACTTGGAGTGCGACCAAGCCCTGCGCTGGAACTCGGCTTGACTGGCGACGACTGCACCCAACCTAGGCCTATTCTCGAAAGCCAGCAGCCCTCAATTTGAAAGCGGCTCGATTTCCAAAGGTTTGATTCAAACTTCCATTTCTTCAAGATTTTCAGTGTTCTAACTTGTTATATACACTGAGAACGTGTAAACAAGACGCTATTCATAAGCGAAGCAAGGAGGCTTTCAGGTACTCTTTTCTTCCACACCTCGCATCTTCTGTTAGAGGCTCATACTAGCATATCAGGATTTTTTGGAGTGTTGTTGAGTTTCATTAAGATTGGTCTTCGCCTTGCATGAGATTAAGGCCAGGCCGAAGAAAAACACCTAACGTAATTAACCGACAACGGCAACAAACAAGTCTTTCTAGTATACCACTCACTACACCTCTAGTTAGCATACCACACACACCACCTGAAGTAATGGCTGAAGAAAGAGAGTCTCCTCTCTCTGAATTTTACAAAGCCTTAAACGATAGCCCTAAATCTTGCATCATACTATCAGATCCAGTGGGGGATTTCCGAATCCCCCCAAATATATTTAATTTGTTACCCGTTTTTCTTGGGTTAGACCATGAAAAGCCCTATCAGCACATGTGTAGGATTGACCAAGTCCTTACTACATTCCACCATCCTACGGTAGGTGCTGAACAAATTAAACTGAGGGTATTTCCCTTCACCTTAGCCGATAAGGCGATGTCTTGGTTAACTGCCCAAGCGCCTAATTCTGTGGACTCGTGGGCTAAACTTGTTCAACTATTCATGGAACATTTTTACCCACCACTGAAGACCAATGAAATGCTTTCCAAGATTCATTTCTTTCGACAGAATCCTCATGAATCATTTTCAGAGGCTTGGAATTGTTTCACCGATCTACTTATAGAGTGTCCACATCATAACTTTGCGAAAGACAAGTTAGTTCGTGCCTTTTTCAAGGGACTCCTACACCACCATAAAGAAGTCATTGACATAATGAATGGGGGTAGTTTCTTAAGTAAAGGAGCCTCAGAGGCTTATAAATTTTAGAAAAACGGACTAAGCATAATAATGGCGGGGGTAGTGGCGATTTCTCCCTAACGCTAGTTCTTCTACAACAGTAAAGGCCACCAGTATGTTTGAGATGAAACCCGATCCGGAACTTAAAAATTTAATCAAATCTCTAACTAAAAGGTAGAGGCTATTTACGTTCAACAAAGCGCCTATCCCGTTATGAATGTCAACTCCAATCCATGTAATTTCTGTTTGAGTCGAGCATCTCGACTCTATTGTCCTTTAAACATGAGCAACAACAATCACAACAAGATAACGTTTGTTCCATTAATAGCGAACCTAATGCAGCTTGGCGACAAAACCCCAACTTCGGTTGGCGGAATAATAACCAACCTCCAAGGTTGTTTAACCCAAATGTTAGGCAAACAAACAATTACAACCAAGGTCCACCAAGGCAAGGACAAGGCCAGGGTAATTATAATAATTATAACAATAATAATTATAATGTTAATAGAGGTATCGTTCCAATAAATATTAACTACCAAAATCCACCCATTAATAATCAACGTGACATAGTTCCTGTCACACAACCGGATCGTTTTGATACCTTTATGCAATCTCAACAACAGATTTTACAAACCATCCAACTTTCCTTACAGTAGTTAGCTCAAGAGAAAGTGCAAACCAAAGGTGTGTTTCCAGGACAAGCGATACCTAATCCGAAAACACCAAACACAACCTTTGAGGTAAATGGTAATACTAGTAACGAAAATGCAAATGTAGGGGAGATAAATTCCATCACCACTCTCCGTTCAGGTAGAGTGGTGGATAACAAAGTAACTATGTCTATAGTTACCCCACCAGTAGTCCCTACACTAGATATTATACTAGATACCAAAATAGAGACTGAAGATCCTACCCCTGTAGAGGTACCAGTTAAACCACAACCTAAGAAACAGAAAGCAAAGGTTAGACATCCAGTTGACTCATACGCTAAATATAGAGAGAAACCATCGTTTCCTCGAAATTAGCTATGTTAAACAAGGATACAAATTTTGACGAGATTAGGGAAGTTTTTAAAAATCTAACGATAAACTTACCTTTCCTTGAAGCGATTAAAAAGTTACCTCATCATGCTACGTTTCTTAAAAAGTTGTGCACTATTAGGCGTAAGACAAAGATTCCTAAAGACGCCTTTTTAACAGAACAGTTTCCAACTTTAACAGAATACAATGGAATAGTTAAGTACAAGGACCCTAGTCGTCCTACTGTACAATGCACCTTAGGGGATACTCACACGGCCACTGCCTTATTAGACCTCGGGGCGAGTGTTAATTTACTCCCTTATTATTTATATAAACAAATAGGTCTACATGAAATGCAACCTACAACAATGACGTTGCAACTAGCTGATAGGTCTATCAAGTATCCTAAGGGTGTAGTAGAAAACGTGCTGGTTAAGGTCCAGGATTTCTACTATCCTACGGATTTTGTTATCCCCGATATAGAAGTCGCTAACGATTCTGTTCCAATCATTTTAGGACGCCCTTTCTTAGCAACTGCTAATGCACTTATAAACTGCCGCGATGGTTCGATGTCCTTGTCTTTTGGCCATCTTTTCCGTTGCGGTTAACGTTTTTAAGACGACTAAACAGTTGCCTTATACAAATATTGATGGAGAGGTTAGCATGATCGAGAGCTTAGCTCATGATTATTTCAAAACCACGTTTTCGAATGACCAGATGCACAAATTCCTTTCCTTTGGAAGTTCCAACTTCAACAAATACTCCTTGGACGTAGAGGAAATTGAGGAAGATTTCCTTCAACTCTTTTGCAACTCTTCCCTGCCACCTCGCGAGTCCCACCCTGCCAACATTCCTTTATCCCTTGACGCTGTGACGGAAGATGAATTTTTCACCCTCTATCCCAGTGATTCTTTTGACCCACCTATTGAGGAATGTCTAGCATATCTCAAGGCTTCTAATAATCTAGACCTGAGAGCTCTAGCTGACACTCATTCATCTTCCCTCACTAATATTCCCCACCTTCCACCCTTTCAAAGGAACCTAGAGTTTGTGCTTGACCCTTTTGTTTCTTCTGTACTTAATGATTTTCTAAATCCTCTGAATACATAAATAATGCCCAAGGGAAAGGCACTTGACACCTTCATTTTCAAAATTGAGACAGTTCCCACCTACACCATGAATGAGTTTTGTGCCAAACCTACATTCTCATTTCTTCCATTTCTTATATCTAAAATTCCTCCATATCCACCATATCTTCCACAAACATCCATTTTCTCACGATCATTTAGTTGGAAACCCTTTCGTTCAAAGGCAAAAAAGAAGGTGCATGCGCGGTTATATTCTAGATCCATCAGACTTCGCTTTCATTTTAATAAGTTGCGTCGTAAAAAATCTTGGTGCTTGATTCTGTTTGGGGGTGCATTCCATGGTAATTATTTATGGAAAGACCCACAAATTTTTAGGTTGTTAATATATGGAAAACTGCATGGTATATATATTAATATATCCAATTAATTGTTAAAGGTCTCAGGAATCTGACTTTAAAAGACCCATTGTTAAAACAAATTTTCTAAACTCTGTTGTCTAAAATTTGTTTGGGGATGGGGTGTTTGGGTTTCTTTCATTGATGGTCAAACTTTCCATTTATGTTGTTTAGACTGTTTAATCGTATTTCGATTTGGGTTGACATTTTCTACTAAGTTAGATTTCATTCGTTCGCATAACTTATGTCATGCATGCACTTCGAGGTGTTTTCCATCTTTTTATATGTAACCCATGGTCAGAATAGAGTGTTTTATGGATCATTAGATTCGAAATTCTCTCCTGATCATTTCCATATCTCATTCGCATAAATCAGACCGGTAACGAAGCGGAAATTTTAGTTTGAAGTTGCATTAAAAATCGACAAAAATCGAAAAATCATTTTGGGCTTGGGCCCAACGCACGCGCGTGCGTCTCCTTCCTCCAAATCAAATAGAATCGCGATTTCTTTCCAATTCCACCATTTCCAAATTCAAAAACCTAACCAAAAATAAAAATAAAAAATAAACCTCAATACACCCACACCCACAATATAATTCTAATCTTCTCCAAAACACTCTTCCACCAATCCCAAAAATTGAAACCACCGGAAATCACCCAAAACCCAAAGAGCTTCGAACTGCGCGCCACCACACCACTTCTATTTTATTAGTAAGGGAGTCTCAAACTCCATTCCCACAGTCCTTTTAAACCCCTAATCGTTCTAAGATATTAATGGCTCAAAGACGAAGGTTGTTGCCGGAAGAAGCGTTTACGGCCGACCGCTTCGTGCCGTTTTACGGTGATGAGATGATTAGCAGGGGTTGGAATCGGTTGTGGTACTCGACAGATGATTTCTACCACTCTGATTTGGTTGAACAGTTCTTTAAGAAGAGAGAGTTGGACGGTCAGAAAATTTTCATGAAAGTGGCTGGGACTAGGAGAGAATTATCGAGAGACAAGTTGGCTGAAATTTTAGGCATTACGCCTAGACGCCACCTAGAAGTCACCGTGCAGGAATCCCAGTATACTGGAGTTCCTGCATTGATGAACAACACCCTCATAGAGGGTCAATATAATACGACTTCTAATTGTGCTCGACAGTCATCTCTGCGAACCAACTAACTGGCCGTAGCTCAATGGATTGGCAAGAACGTCATTGGAAAGGAGAAAGTGAGGGACATCGGGTTCACATGTCTGCACGTTCTCTGGATATTACAAGAGAAGAGGTATGAATTCTATATCCTCGAGTTTTTGCTAAATATGATTAGAGGAGTTGGGAAGAGTATCGCACCATTTTCTGTTTTAATTACGAAGATAATGTTGTCTTGGGGGAATAAACCAAAAACTGAGCGTAGGATGTTGAAATTGCATGCAAATGAAACCAGTCATAAGGAGTGTATCCAAAAGACTTGGATATTACCGGAGGATAGGGTGGTGGATTCAGATGAGGAAATAGAGGACATGACATGTTTGGATGAAGATGCCTTGGAGAGGTGTACGTCTGATTCATAATGCATTTCATTGTTGCACACTAGCGTACATTGCATTTACGCTATTTGTGAAGATATACGAGATAGGCAAATTATAGTTCGAAATAAACAAACGAACCTTCAGACAAGTTTAGAAGTGCTCGAAAAGGGTCATGAAGATATCTTGTCTAACATGGAGACTATCCACCAGCGTCACCAGGCCCAGTATACAGTAATAAAGGCTGAGATGGAAGCACAGCGTTTGTTCCGAGTAGAGAGTCTACGACGCATGCCACCCTTGGAGGGTTCTGTTTCAGATAAGTCTGAGAGACATGAGCGTCGTCGCCAAAGAACGGATGGCTCGGGCCCTTCTTCATCCCAGGCCCAATCTCCATCTCAGGATCCATCTTCACCACGTGGCTAGGTTTTCTAAAATATGTGGTTTCGATATTATTTAGTTATTTTTATTGTTTTTCTTAGTCCGGATATTAAGTTGTTTAAATTTAGTAGTTAAATTTAAATTCGGTAGTTAATTGTATTTGAATTTCAATTTTAATATACTTTGGTTCTTTTCAAATTGTGCATTGTTTATCGTTAATTCCACCTTTCCGAATTGTTTGGGGGTGGTATTATTTATTGTAGCATGATTTGTTATAGGATCCTCCATTTTAGTAATTGTGTTGGAGTAAAGGGTGAGAATATTGCCGATACGGGCATCACTATGAATAGATATTGTGAAAGGATGAAATCTTGAAGAATTAGGCAGTATCTAACCTAAATTCAACCGAAAAGATATTAGGTTTGTTTTGGAATAGAGAATATGGGTTGTTTCCGTTTTCGGTTTTGGAAATTTTTTGTTTCCGGCAATTGTCTTAAAACTTTTTGGTAACTTCCCGATCCATTTTAGCAACTTAAAACCTATAAAAACTTCATTCATTCTACACTCACAACCCACACTACACCTCACTTTCATCTCTCACTTTTCACTCCCACGATTCCTATCTTTTTATCCATTTTAGCACCATCAAGCACACCTCGGGGGCCTCAATGCCCCAGGAGGGGCGACCGACTCTAGGCACCTTCTGACAGAAATTCTACCTTGAGCGCGACCTACGCCCTCTCCAGGCCAAACCTGAGCGCAACCCACGCCCAAAACACTGGAATTCCAGTTTTCCTCTGGAGCACACCCGCACCCATCACATGCTAAAAGTGAGCACACCTTGCGCCCAAGTGCCTGGAATTCGAAATTTAACAGAGTGCACCCGCACCCATCCCAGGAATACCTTGAGCGCACCTGCCCCCTGACCCCTGTGGGCACCAAAAATTTCCAGTTTTCCGAGGGTTGTTCCAGAATAATTGTAGCTGTTCTAGAGTAGTTTTGTGATGACTTTTCCTATAGTAATACCGGAGTAGTCTTTCGAACACTTGTTATGGAGCGAGTCTTATGGACATTGGTTCCATGAGAGGATCATGCAGTTCGGATGGAGGCATCTTCTGGTAAGTGAAGACGACTCGTATTCACCTAAGCTTACTGAATTTTTCTACAATAATGTTAAGTTCTATTGTAACCAGGATGGAGAACAAGAATTTTCCGTCACGGTTGATGACACACCCTTAAAATTCAATAAGTATGTGGTAGCATTAGTTTTGGGAATACCAATCACTACACCATAACAGGCTATTTGCAACAGCAAAAAAGCGTTGCTAATAATTTTCGCAACGCTTTTTAAGCGTTGCAAATATGGCGTGGGTAAAGTGTTGGAAATATTTGCAACAAAGCGTTGCAAACAGAAATTTCCAACGCTTATTAAGCGTTGCAAACATAACTTTCCAACGCTTATTATAATTATTTCGTACACATATTTAAAACCTTTGCAACGGTTTTTTATTTCACAAACGCTTTTTAAGAGTTGGTAATTTGTTAAATTTTTTATCAACGGTTTCTAACCGTTGCAAAGTTGTTAGTTAATTTAAAAAAAATAATTTAAATTTCGTTTGTAACGGTTATAAACCATTGCTGATGGGTTGCTAATAAAAAAATAATAATTTCTCATATTTTGTAGCAAGACCAGCTAAACCTACAATAAACAATGAATACAAGAATACAATAAACAATGTATCATAGTTGCCAATTGAAATAACTGAGTCCACAACCATAGATGTTAAAAATTCTTTTTCACCACCAATCAGATTTGAAGAAAGTGAGGTCTTTCCTAAAAAAAAAAAAAAAAAAGCTTTGAAGAGAGTGTGGTAGCAGCACACTTTGCCAACAAACTCTTCTTTTCTTCCATACTTTTCTCCTCTATACTCGCAACAAGTTCCTTAATTTTGCTAATTGCCTGAAATACAAGTAGCAAACTCATGGCTTCTAGAACAATTTCTCATGAACATATCCATCCAATCAAACCAAAAGATCAAAATTCCTTACCAAATTGGAGCAGATTTCGAAAACTACATTATAAGACTTTGAGTGGACACCATAAATGAAAAGTTTGGCCTCCTTTAAAAACTCTTCCGCAAAAGAACTACTATAGTGGTTCCATCACCCTTTGTAGACAATAAATCCGGTCATTAAAATTACAAGTGAATTCCAAATTTATCCCTAAAACCTAACCAATACAATTATTAATGATACCCTCTCAACTTTTTCTGAGACAATGTCCTTGTTAATGGTCATTATCTTCTCTAAAATATAAGCTGTTAAATGTTGTAGTAATGCAACCATCATAACCCACTCTAAGATAAATATAAACTTTTGCATAAAAATTTCACTCTTTTAGTCAGCCAATCACTAAAATTAGTAAATTTGTTTTCTATTGTATACCTCAGATTCTTGAGACTTGGCAATATCGACAAGAATCTTAGCAGCAGGATGAACAACATCAAGAAGTTTCATAATAGTAGCACCATCATTAGAAATAGTGGCATTGCCCTTGTCATCATGAATCAATTTATCCATTCCTCAATAAGAAACATATACGCAAGCCAGAGTTGCATAAAAGAACGACGTAATATCATAAATATGAAAGAAAATAGATCTACCTCGATTTGTTAAGAAGACTCACTTTGCGAGAAACTTGCTGGCTTTTACTATCAATTTGCAACACTATTTGCTTTCTTCTTTGAGAGAACCATCTCTTTGCAAATCAATGATGATGGGAGCTCGAGTTGCACCATTTTCTCCGTTGGTGAAGAATGGACACATTTCAAAACCGCCAAATGAGAAGAGAACAAAGTGGCTAGAGGTATGAGTTATGATGTTGAGCGAAAAAGAATAGAGTTGGTGTGGGCTACTTACCAAAACAGGATGACCAATTAAACTATTTAAAACCGCTGATTTACACCGCACCACGACAATATCAAAGCACAACCAATTCGGCAACCTAACATCTCCAACCTAACATCTCCAACATATATATATATATATATATATATATATATATATATATATATATATATATATATACATGTCGATAAAACATTCTAATGTGCAAGGCATCCAACAATCATTATAAGAAATCTATAAAACAATTAACCCCGATTAATTTATGGCGTGAGACTAATTAACGATTAAACATAATTTCTACTCTGAACCTACATTTTGCATCCGAAAAAGAAGTAAAACTACAGCAACAAGCGATCTAACAATAAAAAGATCTAATAGCAAAACAAAGTGAAGCACGCTTATAATGGAAGGAGTTACAAGCACTGAAGCAACTCATCGAATGTTCAATTTGAACTTGAAGGTCTACCACTAATAAAAAGGAAAGGATGCATTTGATATTTCTATCATCCAACACGGTTTAATATGGGCCCATTGTTCTATGACATGAGGCTATTAGCTACTAGATTTGAACTTCCCGCATTGTAACTTTTAGCATATAGGAGTACTCCCCAAAATTTCACACGTAAGAAAACGGGGTTGTGATCTGTGCTGCCTTTCATTCATATATCCATTGCCTTCCATGATAAAAAAGAAAGAAGCGTACTTACTTTGCCCATTCCATGGCTTCTATTTTCTTGGTTTCTGTTTCCATCCTCTGTGCTTTGATATTCTTTATCATCTCCAATTTGGAATCCGCCAAGGGATCCTTGTATGACGGGGCATTTCACTTTGGCCTAGACCACGCGTGCTTGGCTCTTCCTCTCATGCCCAGAATCATTATAAACTTCCTTTAATTTTTTCTTCACGGGACTTTCTGCAGACCGCGTATCACCACTTGGCCTTCTCTTGGGTTACCGCTTTTAAGCTCCAACAGGTGTCCCATGATACTTTTCCAGAGCAGAGCATACACGTTCACGGTAATCCTAACAAAAAACAGAGAAGAGTCAAAAGACAAACAGGGCAATTCCATAACTGAAACAATGTGCACTAAGGATGCTTAGCGGGTTGGGATAGATCCACCGACCAACCATACTAAACCTATACTTAGTTGATTTGGATCATTAAGGTGGATCTGACTTAAAATTAGGATTTTATCCCAAATGAGATTCAACTCGGGTTTGGAAAACTAGACAATTCGATCTAATGCACACTGAATGTGTAAAACTGTTATTGATGTATCTTTACGATCAATTACACTTTGGTTGGGCATGGGTATAGGAGTCATGAAAGGAGTCTGGACAATTGTGTCTGATTCAGAGGTATATGCTAAATCAATCCCAATTGAAAACACTAATGTCACGTTAGGTACTACATGTAGACAAAAAATTGATCCACCGATGTTAAGCATGCATAGCATCTTCATTATATATTTACCAGAAAAAAGAAACATAGATACAAATGAAACCCAAAAACAAAAGATCCAGATGTTAAACGTGAACTGTAGCATTCTTGTTATTAGGGAACCATCTTTTACACCAAATCTCTTACTTTTTTCAAAAGTTGGTTGGGATAACAGTTTCAATACTACAAAAGTAGCAAAGCCGTCACCCCTCGGTGACATCTATTAGTCTTTGGTTAACAAAGAGCACCATTCTTTTCTTATCCGGATATTAAGTTTCTTAATTCAAGATCATAATCAAGATGGTTTTGACGGTAGAATCTTGGTTTCGCGCATGTGGTACTTCGCAGCTAGAGTCTAAGGTAGGAGTGCAGCCCCAAACATCATTTTTATTAAGTTTTCTATGTATGAACCAAGAATAGCGATGAACTTCCTTTACTCCTTCTTTTCTTATGGACTTTGATAGTCAAAAGAGAAATGTAACAAAATCACAACACTCAATAAAGCTAAAACAATCCTGTCGGAATGCTTAGCTCGCCCGGATCAACCCAAGGCTTTAATCCAAACCATTAAGTCTCATATTCCTCTATAAGACTGGGCTTATTTACATTCTACATTAAAAATCTAAGACCTTTCATGATCTTGTTAAAAAATTCTTTAATTAATATGCACATGTATCAAAATTCAAGAGAAAAATATGTTCTCTTATCAACTTTCAAAACCAAAAATCCAAAATTCAAGATTATCTTCTTCCAAGATCACTTCTTTTTTAATAAAAACTAGATAATTCAACATAAAGAAGTGTTCTTTACTTTAAAAAAAAATCACATACCGGTATATACTTGAACTTTTTCTTAGGCGGTTCTTCTTCTTCCTCTGTTAAAGTAGCATTACTATTGTCTTTGCCTGAAATCTTCTTGGCAGTAGCATTATTACCATTGTTGTTGTTGGTTTGAGAAAGGGCGGTCCACTTATAAAGAAGAAGGTGATGAGTAGAAGAAGAAGAAGAACCATTGCTTTTGCACATATTATGCTACAATTCACGTTTAGGGATCTTGAGATAATGCGGCGGTGAGAGAGAGAGAGAGAGAGAGAGAGAGAGAGAGAGAGAAAAAAAAAATTATGTTTTATATTTCGATATTTTTGGTTTCTCTCTGTTCGCGAAATTTTTAAGTTTGTAACACTTCTCCAATGCTTTTTAAGCGTTAGCAATTAATTCCGGAAATTCACCCAAATAAAGCAACACTTTACAACATTACCAACGCTTATTTAACGTTGGAAACTTACTAACGTTAAATAAGCGTTGCAAATCAAAAAAGGTGCGTGTTGCAAATATCCTATTATGGTGTAGTGAATACCTGATCCTATTCACACGTAGGGATATATGACCGATAATTCATACCTCTATGACTATACATATTTCCATGAGTATTACGGGGAGGGTATTTCGTATAATGGACCAAGGGCGTTACAACATAGCCCTCGGTAGCCTGTCCCTAAATGTAGGCACCACCATGTTATTCATCCTGATGAATATTCTAGGGAGTGGCGGCGATTTTATACGCAAATAATGCTGGCGATGATGTTTTCCTTGCTTTAGCTGAGGGACGTCACCTATATGACATTCCCCGAGTATTAGTGGTTGGTCTTAAGAGAGCCCAAAGCATGCGACATAAGTATCTTCTTATGCCTGTTTTAGTTTGTCGCATCATGCTCAGTTGTCTACCAGAATTATGTACCCAGTTCACGGATTGGAAAAGGGTTGAAGTCATGAGACCCACCAATTAGGTGGTTCACTCATTTCGATTAATGACTTGGTCAGGATGGCAGGTGGAACCTCATTTGGTTTCTCCTTACACCCTATCAGACATAGTAACACTAGACAGGTTAGCACAAGTTGACGACACACGGCGGCAGGCTTGGCAAGTTATCATGGCATGGCAGGATGCGAAGGAACCTCATCTCTTTGAAGAGAAAAATGAGGAGGAAAATGTATAAACGGGAGTGCAGGTAAGTTTTTATTTCAGTTAGTGTCTGCTTATGCCCTAAGCAAATTTGTTTCTGATTAACCCCATTACGGGTGGAACTCCTATAGAGTTGCGTCAGTTTTCTTTTCTATATTAGTATGTTATAACCTTGTTTTGCAGATGTTCTGGAATTTCATGCATTTCAAATGGTATTTTCCTACCCTCTTTATTTAAAATACTTTGAGGACAAAGCATGCTTCTTGTTTGGGGGCATAGAATCACTTGTAATTAAGGCATATGTTAGGATATATATATGTATAATATGCACTTGTTTTCTAGCTAAAAAATTCAAAAATTTAAAAAAAATATAAATAAAAAGTATGTTATACACTTTGGAATATTGGTATTGTTTTCTTTCTCTATGCTCTCAATAATCTAGAAGTCTCACTTAGCTTTTGCATTAGAATAGTTTTTAGAAACTTAGGCTAATATGTAGGTAATAATCCTTGCATCTATCTATAAATATGTTACATGAGTATCTATAATTGTTGGCAGTAAGTTTCTGAAATCTAGGCTAGAGTACTTATTCTACAAATCCTATGAGAATATAGCCTAAAGCCTTATATGAGTGAACATTTGAGAAATGAGACAAGGGAGAAGTAAAATCCGGATAGAGAAATCACACATCCACTTGCTTAATTACTATACCATATCCTAAGAGAGAATTTAGGCCCTCTTTGAATCGATATAGCTAGAAATTCAAACCTATGAATTATTTTCCGCTAGTCTCCCCTCTAAACCTTTCTTTAGCCTTTCATAAACCACAAATCCTTTACCCTGTTACAAAACAAAACAAAATAAAAAAATCAACCTACCCAATTCTTTGAATAAGTTTTAGAATAGAGATGAAGAATACAAAAGAGAAGAACCTTTGAAATCAAGAATTCGTTAGTCGCTTCAGAAGAGAAAAGTAAGTTTCCATCCAAATAAAATAAAATAAAATAAAAGGAAATAAAGAGTTAGAACTCCAAAAATAGAATCAAGGAGTCAAAAGCCAAAGAAAAAGGAAAAAAGATATGGCTAAGGATGGAAACAAAGTGTAGAAGCAAAAGTAAAGAATAAGGTTTTCTCTAGTTACATAATATGAAGACTCTATTATCTCAAACTTGTTCTCTTTGAATATCCATTTCCTTCATTCTTAAACAATCTCCTAATCCCCGCAACACTTAATAAAGACCTCTAGCTCAATTAGGAATAGGATACTGTGATAGTAAGTGGCAGATGTGTTTGATCGACTTCGGCTTCCTTGTGTGTTATTGAGTTTGTAAGGTAAAGTGTGCCCACTGTACACTGGAGTAGCGAAACTTGAGCGGAGAAATCAGAGTGGTTTTTGTCTTAACATTTATGTGAGGACCTACTTAAGGACCCTATTCCGAGTTTTCAGAAACGGACCTGCTAGTTCATCTCATAGTATTACTCATTGTAAATATGTTTATTCGTAGATGATAGATTATTATGCATATATTAGCTTAGGTTTCAACTTGATTATTCTGTATTCATTTGCTAAGTGAGATGTATAGATAATTGAGACATAAATAAGGAAACAACAGTTTTATTTCTGAGTCGTTGTAGTATAGATGAAGTTTGTGAGTACCTTCACTGAAAAACTCTCACGAGGCTATAACTCGTCCATTAGGGAATTCCTAGTAGTTTAAGGCCTTGTTGCATATGGTCAATGCAATCGCACTCGGCGAAACGAGATTAGTTAGAACTCCATTTTTGGTCACATATGCTAATTTCTCATATTTGCTTGAGGACAAGCAAAATGCTGTTTGGGGGTGGTTTGATAAGAGCCCAAAACTATAGTTTTAACCCCTTAATAATACTACTTTTAGACCAATTATGCGAGTAATAAATATGAGTTAATGCTAATTACGTGCTTTTATGTATTTCAGGCATGGAACTCAATTATGTGTAGAAATGTGCCACTTTCGTGATATAAAGGAGCAGAGGGTTGGTTGCTAAGGAGTTCTGTGATAAAGGCCAAGATTCAAGGAGACAAAGCCTTTATGAAGCTCGGTCAAAAGCTGAAAAGTCAACACGGGCAGAAATAGTGCACAAGTTAGCAAAATTCCGAAGACCATATCTTTGGACCTCGGATTTGGGCCTACCTTACATCAAAACGACCGGCTCGGAAAGAGCTTTCCAATGGTTCAAGCCTTGACGCAATCAGAGGAGCAAAAGTAGACAAAAAGTCTACTGAAGTCAAAGCCAGCTGAAACGGGCTCTGTGGACTGAAGAAATTGGGCTTTGGGCTCAATTTTCTGGCCCAAAACATGAGACCTTAGCCCATGCACGAAATTGTGGATCCGGTCTCCTTCTTTACATAAAACAAGACTTAGCTCTTAAGAAAGATATAGTTAGATAACTTAGAATAGAAAATAGCCATTAAAATAGCTTGTAGATCTAGTTTTTGGAATTTCAATTAGTTGATTAATTAGTTTCATACATTGTTTTAGATTAGTTATTGGAATGATTGTTCTTCATTGATTAGATAAATAAAATAGTAGTTCTTGGTCATTTCGATTTTTGTCATTTAAATTTGTAGATCTAATTTCAATTCTTGTTGTTATTCAATTCTTAGTTATTAATTAGATTTGAAGTATTGTTAGTTAAAATTAGTTAAGTTAAAATATTAATATTATGTCTAGTTTTTTTTTTTTTTTTTTTCCATAACTAGGGGTTAAGGGGACCCCAACCTTTTATTACTGGCAAACTCTCAAGTACAACTTTCCTTCTTTATCCCCCTTGATCAAAGTACTAAGTTTTTGATCCATGGGGGGGAGGAAGTACATGCATTGATTACTACATTCTATACTATGAGTACTACAATTACTACTAACTCTTGACAGGTAATCCACAACTTGATTTCCTTCTCTGAACACATGTTGGAATTTAACCTCTGCAAGTCTTGCTTTTACACACCCAATCTGAGCCACCAGGTTCTTACAATACCAAGGTGGAGCTTCCCTCTTCTCCAAGATCTGTATGTCTCAATGAGTCAGACTGCACTACCACCTCCCTTATGTTCAGTTTTTCCACCCCTTCAATGCCTTTTTGGACCCCAAGCAGCTCCTGATATAAGACTGACTATTTTGTGGAGTTTCCGCAGAAAGCCATGAGAACCTCTCCATATCGATCCCTTAAAACCCCTCCATAACCTGCTTTTCCCTGCTGTAGAGATCCATCCGTGTTAAGGACAAGAATGTCAGAGTCAGGTTTCGTCCATTTGACCCACTGGTCCTCCCTTCGCGTGTACGCTACACCAATCCCGAGCCTAGTCAAAACAGTTCGCACTGCGACATCATCCTTCACTACTTCCAGCAATTTCCCTAGATACAATTTCATACTATTCACAGCCTTCATGCTCCTTTGAATCAAGATCGAGAAACCGGCTGCCTCTTGAGCCTCCAATTCCTCTCATTCCATATCGCCGCCTTTGCACCACATGTTAGCGCTCTCAACACTTCGAGGCTATGGATTTCGGGTCTACAAATGCGCATGATGTAATACCATTCTGCATGGGAATTTCGAACTCTGCTTGGTAACCCCATCACCTCCTTAAAACTGCTCCACACCAGTTTCGAATAGGAGCAGTCAAAGAACAAGTGCGCCGAACTTTCCTCATATAAATCCGAGAGAGGCAAGCCTTGCGAATGCCTAATCACCTTCTTCGCCATGAGTCTATTCTGGGTAGGTAGCGATCCAGAGAACAGCTGCCATACGGTGAATGAATGCTTCGGCACCGACAACTTTCCCCATACAATCTTGTACCATTTTACTTTACTTCTAACATTCTTCAAGACCGCATAGGCTGAGGACACAGAAAACAGCCCTGAACTCGATGGCGTCCAAACTACTTGGTCCTCCAAGGTGTATGAGTTAATCTCGGTGTTCATGATTGATAAAACATAAAATTGAATAGTCTACCTACGAAATGAACGATGAACTCAAAACGTAAGTAAACTAAACTAATCTTATGATGCTCATATTTATCAAAGTTTTCTCTACTCTCAATCCTATGAGATATAGTGGAGTAGAAAGTTCGTTCCACTCCTAGTGCTCTAGCATGGAATGTTTTCTAATCTAATTAGTCGGTCTTAAGTCAATGAGAGCTTTACGAAGGTGATTACTACGATACTTACTGAATTTGATTACTTGATTTTAACTACGAATGCTATGGAAATATGATTGTGCTTGAATCTAGATAAAGGATTAGAGGGGAATTGAATCCACCTCGAATCCAACTTAATAGCTTAACATAGATTCTTGTATCTCGATTCTTACGTTCTTACAGCAAGAAATTCGAGTTCTAATCCCTAGTGTTCATGGCATTTCTACCAAGTACTAACTAGCATGTGAGGTCGTCCACCCATTCTCATGGCGAATCACGACCTTCTAGATTGGAATAGATTCTACAATGTTTCTACACTATACCACTAAGTTTTCATCAAGGCTTCATCAACCCCTCTAATGGAGGTTTTAGCCTTGAGTCATCAAACCATCATTTCCCATTTCCTTATAACTACACATCATATTAAAATTCTAACTTAACTAAATTAACTAACAATGGTTCAATCTATTTAAACTACGGAATGATAATCAACAAGAATTAAAATCAGATCTATAAATTGAAATAACACAATTCGAAATTGAGAAAACAACTATTTTATTTATCTAATCAATCAAGAACAATGATTCAAAGACTTAATCTAAAACAAGAATTGAAAATGGAACTAAAGCTTAATTTAATTAATGAAAACAGATATAGAATTATCTATATTAATTTAGGTCTAACTATCTACCATTAACAAAGAGCTAAACTTTTGTTTTTATACTTTCAGATCCAAAAATCGTGCATGGGCTTGGAGCCATGTTTTGGGCTAGAGAATCAGGCCCAAAACCCAATTCTTTCAGTCCAAAAAGGCCTCTTCAGCTGCAATTGGCTTCCACAGACTTTTCATCCACTTCTGCTCCTCTGATTGGGTCAAGCCTGAGACCATTGGAAAGCTCTTTCCGAGCCAGTCGTTTCAACATAAGGTAGGCCCAATTCCTAGGTCTGAGTCCAAAGATACGGCTTTCGGAAGTTCTGCTGACTTGTGTCTTTATTTTCGGCCCGCGTGTCGACTTTTCAGCTTTTGGCCCGGGCTTTAGGAAGGCTTTATCTTCTTGAATCTTGGCCTTTAATCACGGAACTCCTTAGTAACCGACCTTTTTCTCCTTTATCTCACTAAAGTGGCACATTTCTGCACATAATGGACTTTGAAGCCTGAATGCATAAAACACGTAATCAGTGTTAACTCTTAATTATTACTCACATAATTGGTCCAAAAGTATAACTGTTAAAGGGTTAAAACTACAGTTTTGGGCTCTTATCAAACCACCCCCAAACAACATTTTGCTTGTCCTCAAGCAAAGATGAGAAATTAAAATAAGTGACCAAAAATGGAGTTCTATCTACTCTCGTTTCGCTGAGTGCGATTGCATTAACCCTATGCAATAAGGCCTTAAACCACTAGGAATTCCCTAGTGGACGAGTTATAGCCTCGTGAGAGTTTTCCAGTGAAGGTACTCACAAACTTCAACTATACTACAACGACTAAGAAATAAAACTATTGTTTCCTCATTCATGTCCCAACTTATCTATACATCTCACTAGCAAATGAATAAGAATAACCAAGTCAAAAACCTAAGCTAATATATGCATAATAATCAATCATCTATGATACAAATATATATACTATGAAATGCCTAGCAGGTTCGTTTCTGAAAACTCGGAATAGCGTCCTTAAGTAGGTCCTCACATAAATGTCAAGACAAAAACCACTCAGATTTTTCCACTCAAGTTTTGCTACTCCAGTGTGCAGTGGGCACACTTTACCTTACAATCTCAATGACAACAAGGAAGTCGGGGTCGATCAAACACATCTGCCACTTACTATCACACTAACCTATTCCTAATTGAGCTAGAGGTCTTTGTTAGGTGTTGCGGGGACTAGGAGATGGCTTAAGAAGGAAGGAAATGGATATTCAAAAGGACAAGTCTGAGATAATAGAGTCTTCATATTATGTAACTTAGAGAAAACCTTGTTATTTTCTTTTGCTTTTATACTTTGTTTCCATCCTTAGCCATATTTTTCTTTTTCTTTTCTTTGGCTTTTGACTCCCTTTTATTCTATTTTTGGAGTTTTCATTTATTTCTATATTTTTTTTTTCTCTTTTCCTTGGATGGAAACTTCTTTTCTTTTTCTGAAGCAACTAACTAATTTTTGTTTACACAGGTTTTTCTCTTCTTCTTTCTTCACTCATTCTATTCTCAGACTTATTCTAAATTGGGTAGGTTGATTTATTTATTTTTATTTTGGTTTTGTAACAGGGTAAAGGAATTGTGGTTTATGGAAGGCTAAAGAAAAGCTCAGAGGGGCGACTAGCAGAAAATAATTCATAGGTTTGAATTTCTGGCTATATCGATCCAAAGAGGGCCTAAATTCTCGCTTAGGATATGGCATAGTGATCAAACAAGTGGACGTGTGATATCTCTATCCGGATTTTACTTCTCCCTTGTGTCATTTCTCAAATATTTCGCTCATATAAGGCTTTTAGGCTATATTCTCACAGGATTTGTAGAATAAGTACTCTAGCCTAGATTTGAAACTTATCGCTAACAATCATAGATACTCATGTAATATATTTATAGATAGATGCAAAGATTATTACCTATATATTAACCTAAGTTTCTAATAATTATTCTGATGGAAAAGCTACGTGAGACTTCTAGATTGTTAAGAGCATGGAGAAAGAAAACAATACCAATATTCCTAAGTGTATTGCATAACTTATTTATTTATATTTTTGAATTGATTTTTTTTTTTAAAATTTTAACTAGAAAACAAATGCATATTATACATATCTATATCCTAACAGATGCCTCAATTACACGTGTTTCTATGCCCCCCCCCCAAACAAGAATCATGCTTTGTCCTCAAAGTATTGTAAATAAAGAGGGTAGGAAAAATACCATTGAAACGTGTGAAATTCAGGAACATCTGCAAAACAAAGTTAGAACGTACTACAATAGGAAATAAACTGACGCAACTCTATACGAGTTTCACCCATTATGGGGTTAACAAAAATGAAATTGCTTGGGACATAAGCAGACACTAAAAAAAACTAAAAACTTACCTTATCTCCCTCTTAAGCATCCTCCTCCTCATTAAAGATATGAGGTTCCTTCGCATCCTGCCAGTCCATTATAACTTGCCAAGCTTGCCGCCATTTATCATCTACTAATGCTAACCTGTTAAGTGTTATTATGTCTGATGGGATGTACGGGGCGACCAAATGAGGCTGCACCTGCCATCCCAGCCAAGTCATTATTCGCAATGAGCGAACCACCCTATTGGTGGGTCTCATGACTTCAACCCTTTTCCAATCTGTGAATTGTGCACAGAATACAGGTAAACAACTACGCATGATGCGGCTTACCAACACAGGCATAAGAAGATACTTACGCCTCATGGTTTGGGCTCTCTTAAGACTAGTGACCAAAACTCGGGGAATGTCATAGTGGCGACGTCCCTCAGCTAAAGCGAGGAAAATGTCACCAGCAGTACTGTTTGCAGAAGTGAATTGCCATTCCCCCAAAATATTCATTAGGATAAATAACATGGTGGTGCCTACGTTTAAGGACAGGCTACCAAGGGCAATGCTATATCGCCCCTGGTCCATTACTCGAAATACCCCTCCCCCATAATAATCATGGAAATATGTATAATCATAAAGATATGCATTATCAGTCATATATGCCCATGTGTGAATAGGATCAGGTATTGGTATTCCTAAAACTAAGGCAACCAAATTTTTATTGAATTCATGTGTCGTGTCATCGACTTCTGACGGAGAATTCTTGATCTCCATCCGATTACAATAGAATTTAACGTGGTCATAGAAATAAGCAGTAAGTTGTGGTGAATATGACTCGTCATCACTTACCCGGTAGATGACGCCATCCTAACTGCAGGATCCTGTGTCCATAGGTCTCGGTGCCCAACACATCTTTGAAAGACTGTTCAGGTATGACTATAGGAGATGTCATCACAATAACACTTTGAACAGATTCACAAAAATCCTGGAATGACCGTCTGAAAATTGGAAATTTCCGCGTTCCACGAAACCGAAAGGCGTAGCTTCATTGTAGTAGAAGCGGTCGCGCTCTTGTGTAAATGCGATTACAGTGTTATGGCGCGGGTCGCGCTCTAGGTCCAGTAGATGAGGGCGGGTCGCGCTCAGTATGAGGGCGGTCGCGCTCTGACAAAATTCTTCAAAAAAAGTAAAAGGCGAAGCTTCGTAGCCGAACCCGGAGTTTAGATGAAAAAGAATGTAAAACTTGGAGTGGATGGTGCGGGATGATGGTGGAATGTATTGTGGTTTGTTAGTGTAGAAAGAAGGGAGTTTAAATAGGTTATGAGCTTCCAAAACGAATCGGGAAGTTCCCTATTTGTTTGAAGGCAATTTCCGGAAATAGGAAAATTCCCAAAACCGAAAACGGAAACAAGCCATTTTCATGATTTCCTAAAAATCCTGGTATCTTTCATACTGGATTTAGAATAGTAACTTCTAAACTCTCCTAGATTTCATGCTACCACCACACAAGTCATAGATATGCCGATATCGGCCAAATTATCAACCTTTCCTCCAAGACAACGTAACATATATATGATCATATAACGACTTATGCTCGGTCTAAATATTTCCACCCCCAACCAAGTCGGGAAGGTGGGATAAATGATAAAACAAGCAGTACTCGAAAATAACCCATTATATTAAAAATAAAATAAAATATAAATCCAAACAACATTAAATAAACACATTACTATTTAAATTTAACTACTGAATTAAAATCCTTCTAATAAAATGAAATTATGAAATAACAAACTAACTCCAGTAGGGGGTGAGCACCTAGTTTTAATGACGATGATGGACCCCGAGATGGAGATTGGCTCGGGATGGAGAATGGCTTGAACCATCGTCGCCCGGCGACGACGCTCATGCCTGTCGGACTCGGCTGAAACGAGAGTCCTCCACGGGTGGCATCGTCGTAGCATCTCTATTCGGAACAAGCGTTGGGCTTCCATCTCGCATCAGAGTATTGCATCTTTGGGTTTGTTGTTCTTTGGTGGATAGTCTCCATGTTATACAAGATATCGTCGAAACCCTTCGAAAGTATTTCAAATCTCCTCCGAAGGTTCCTTGCTTCTTTTGAACTACTATCCGTCTATTTCGGATATCTCCACAAATACCATAAACGCATCATAAGGCAGTTTGCAACACTTGCATCGTTCTACATTAGAATTACACTTCTCTAATGCATCTTCATCCATCCATGTCATATCTTCCCTTTCATCCTCCGACTCATCCATTTTTTTCTTGGACAATGGCCAAGTCTCTTTGATGCAATCCATTATAGATACTTGCATTAGAATGCAATTTGATCTTAATAGGAGCAGATCTTGCAAAGCTCTAAAGGAGAGCATGATCTTAGTGATCATCAACGGGAAGAGGCTAAACTTCTCCCCACTCCTCGAATCACATTAAACATTAAATCAAGGATGCAGAAATTATACTTCTTTGTTTGCAAAATCCGAGAAACGCGGACACAGGCCGATATCACCGACTTTGTCTTTCCCCGAGGGCGTTCCTACCAATCCATCGAGCTACAACCGGTTGATTGGTTCTTAGGTGGATGGGCGGGACGAATGGGATGTCGGATTGTATTCACCCTCCACGACATTATCCTTCATCAAAGTAGGAACTCCGGTAAGATTGGGGTTCTGAATTATCGTTACTAGGTTGCTTTCAAAGCGTAATTCCTAACAGATTCAACTAACAACTTGTCTCGTTACTTCTCTCGCGTTCCTCCTAACTTTATGAAAATCCTATCCCTTCCAATTCTCGCTTTTTTATAAAACTGTTCTACCAAATCATAGTGGTAGAACTCCTCGGTGAAAGTACCACAGTCCGTTCCAATGTCTCTTGAACATCTCCGCGTCATAAAATGGCTAAATCGAAGCAAACGCTAAGCGTTTTCCCAAGCAAAATTCTACGTCGTAAGCGCCATTGAAATTTCTTAGACTACTATGGTTTGTAGACTGTGGGGGAGGCGAGTTTGAAGAAAACTACTAAAACGGCGTTGGTGGTGGTGGTGGAAACTATAATTGGTGGGTGTTTTTCGAAGTTGGGTTAGTGGTGATGATTGTTTAGAGAAGATTTAAGGTGGATTTGATTTCCTTGTTGTAGGTGTAGTTAGGTTTTCTTCCCTCTCTCTATATATATTTTTTTTATTTTGGTTTTCCAAGTTTGATTTAAAATAGGTAACCGGCGGTATTGAAAGGGAAAGAATGGAACCGTGAGTTTTTTCTGGGAAGGAAGGAGACGCGCAACATGCGTGCGGTTTGGGCCCAAGCCCAGTTTGAATTGCGAAATTTTCCGATTTTTCGCGCAATTTCAAACTCAATTTGCCGCTTCGTTACTGGCCCGATTTTGGCGAATGAGTTATGGAAATGATCAGTAGAGAATTTCCAATCCAATGATCCATAAAACACTTAATTCCAACCATGGGTGATGTATAAGAGGGTGGAAGAATGCCTCGAAGTGCGTGTGTGACGTAAGTTATGCGAACGAAGGAAATCTAAGTTTAGATTACGTCAACCTAATTGAACTAATGGGCCTAAACAAAACCAATGGAAAGTTCGAGCAATCCCTATGGAAAGATCGACTGCCCACCCCCAAACAAATTTTTAAACACAAAATTTGTTTACAACATGGGTCGTTTAAAGTCAGATTCCCAAGACTTGTTGGATTGCTATTTCTATGATTTAAGAATTTTAATTTTAATTTTATTTGTTTATTATAAGAAACACGAAAAACAATAAATACATAATTCACTCCATAGAGGAACATGACTCAAAAACCGAGAAAACATGCAAAAGTGGAAAACGTGAATTATGTGAACTGTGGACTTAGGATCCGGTACTTACGACCACACACTCTATAAGGAGGGCCGGTACCTGAATGGTGCACTTATCGGTATATGGAAATGAAAGTAAGTACACCAAATGTCAAGGGTCAGTCTCATAGACAGGGTCCTGTAAAAGGACTTCTTCTACATCAGGGGACAGAAGTTCATGAAAATGTTTTAACCGTTGACCATTAACTTGAAAGGTACTGTTGTCATTTGGATTTACCAAGGTGATTACCCCGTAAGGGGTGACTTCAATAACTATAAAAAGGGCCAGACCAACGGGTTTTTAGTTTTCCTGGGAAAATATGTAGACGGTAGTTGTAAAGCAAAACCTTTTGACCGACCACAAACTCTTTGCGCAAGATATGCTTATCATGAACACGTTTCATGTTAGCTTTATAATCCTTTGCGAGATCGTATGAATCGCTACGGATTTCTTCAAGCTCATTCAATTGCAACTTGCGTTTGACACCTGCCTCATCAATATTGAAGTTAAGGCTTTTTATAGCCCATAGAGCACGGTGCTCTAATTCAACGGGCAAATGACATGGTTTCCAAAATACAAGTCTAAAGGGAGACATACCTATAGGAGTTTTGAAAGCAGTTCTATACGCCCATAAGGCATCCGATAGACGCTTTGACCAGTCTTTCCTATCAGGGGGGGTTTACAGTTGTTTCTAAAATCTTTTTGATTTCCCTATTAGAAACTTCTACTTGTCCGCTAGTTTGTGGATGATAAGGAGTTGCTACTTTGTGTGTAACTCCTACTTTTTCACTAGGGATGCAACAACTCTGTTGCAAAAAATGTGTTCCACCATCACTAATGATGGCTTTCGGAATGCCAAACCGGCAGAAAAATATATTCTTTAATAAAAAATACAATGGTCTTATGGTCATTTGCTACGCAAGCTAGGGCCTCTATCCATTTTGACACGTAGTCCACGGCAACTAGAATATAAATGAAACCGTGGGAAACGGGAAAGGACCCATGAAATCAATGCCCCAGACGTCGAAACTTTCTACTATCAAGATTGGATTTAATGGCATCATATTACGTTTCGTGATTCGCCCAAGTTGTTGGCAACGAATACACGTCTTGCAATGCACTTGGGCATCCTTAAAAGGGTAGGCCAATAAAATCCACATTGAAGAACTTTAGCGGCTGTTTTCATCCCACTAAAATGGCCACCACACTCTTTGTCATGGCAAAACGATAGAACTTCATTGTATTCCCACCGGGAATACAACAATTTAATAATCTGATCCGCACAATACTTAAAAAGGTAGGGCTCATCCGGTGTAGTATAACTTAACTCGGCCAAAAACTTCTTTACGTTCATTTCTTGACCAATTATAAGGCATAACATCAGCCGCTAGATAATTTACAATGTCAGCATACCATGGTGCTGAAAAAATGGCATACAGATGCTCATCAGGAAAAGACTCCGGTATGGACTCAAAATCAGTCTGATCCTCATTTGTGAGTCTAGATAAGTGGTCGGCAACTATGTTTTTGACCCCTCTTTTGTCCTTTATTTCTAATGTGAACTCTTGCAGGAGAAGGATCCATCGGATTAATCTCTGCTTAGCATCCTTCTTTGCTAGAAATTACTTAAGGGCTGCATGGTCCGTGTAAACTAAAGTTTTAGAACCAACCAAATAAGGACGAAACTTATCTAAAACATAAATGACGGCTAAGAATTCTTTTTCTGTAGTTGAATAATTTTGTTGAGCATCGTTTAATGTTTTACTAGCATAATAAATGACAGTGGACTTATTATCTAGTTTTTGTCCCAAGACTGCACCAACTGCATAATCACTAGCATCACACATGAGTTCAAAAGGTTTAGACCAATCGGGAGGCTGTATAATTGTTGTAGAGGTTAGGGCTTTTAAAGTTTCAAAAGCCTGCTTACAGTTAAAATTAAAATCAAAGATTGCATCTTTCAAAAGCAAATTAGTTAAAGGCCTAGCTATTTTCGAGAAGTCTTTAATAAATCGCCTATAAAACCTACATGACCTAGAAAGGCTCTAATATCACGGAGCGGTCCGTGGTTTAGGTAGAAGTCGCTATCTTATCTAGTTTGGCCTTATCTACTTCGATGCCATCACTAGATACAATGTGACCTAGTACTATGCCCTTTTCACCATGAAATGACACTTTTCCCAGGTTTAAAGCGAGGCTCTTTTCTTCACACCTTGTCAAAACCTTAGGCAGGTTACAACAAACGATCGTGAAGGAGTCTCCATAGATAGAAAAATCATCCATGAAAACTTCCATAAAAAGCTTCTACCATGTCACTAAATATATGAAGCATACACCGTTGGAAGGTTCCAGGAGCATTACAAAGGCCAAAAGGCATTCGTTTATAGGCATACGTTCCAAAGGGACATGTGAAGGTAGTCTTTTCTTGGTCATCAATATCAATAATAATCTGAAAATAGCCTGAGTAGCCATCCAGAAAACAATAAAAGCATGACCAACTAGGCGTTCGAGCATTTGATCTATAAAAGGTAAAGGAAAGTGATCCTTTCGTGTCATAGCATTTAAACGTCTGTAATCAATACAGATCCTCCATTTCATAGGACCTTGTGTGACAACATAGTCACCCTTTCCGTTACGAACCATGGTAACTCCCGATTTCTTAGGAACTACATGAATGGGGCTGACCCATTCGCTATCAGAGATTGGGTATATGATACCGCGATCGAAAGTAATCGTGAAGACTTCTTCCCTAACCACCTCTTTCATGGCAGGGTTCAAGCGACGCTGAGGTTCGCGAGAAGTCTTGGCGTTATCCTCCAAATGGATACGATGAGTGCAAACATTAGGGTCAATTCCTTAATGTCAGCTAGGGACCAACCAATCTTGAACCGATGTTCCCTAATCACCGGATTAAACGCGTGTCTCTTCATCCTTAGATACTTGAGAAGATATAATTACCGGATGATTACCATCCGGATCAAGTTGTATATATTTTAACTCTAGGGGGAGGGGTTTAAGCACTGGGGTGGAAGGAAAATCAATAGATGTTTCGTCGGGGTCCTCATTTTGCATAATGAATACTTGTTTAGGTAGCAAGTCTTCATACTCAGTATAAGGAGCAACCGCAGGGTCTACAACTTGTGTGGACTCAAGGATGGTGTTGACTTCCTCTAAGTAGGAGTCATTTACAAAATCTGACTTTCCAAAAGAAAGGAATTTGTACATATTGTTTTCAGGAAACGTGTTGTTAAAATAAGCTTGAGCTAAGCTCTCGATCATGCTAACCTCTCTATCTATAGACGAATCTGGTAATTGTTTCATCATTTTAAAAACATTTACCTCAACTGTGAGATGGCCAAAAGATAAGGACATCTTACCATCGCGGCAATTAATAAGTGCGTTGGCAGTTGCTAAAAAGGGGCGCCCTAAGATGATCGGTACAGAGTCATTAGCGACTTCTGTATCGAGGATAACAAAATCAGCAGGATAGTAGAAATCCTGAACCTTAACAAGCACGTTTTCCACTACACCCTTAGGATACTTAATTGACCTCGTCCGCTAATTGCAACGCGTTATTTTTGTAGGTTGCATTTCTGTAGACCTATTTGTTTAAACAAGTAATACGGGAGTAAGTTAACACTTCGCCCGTGTCTAATAAAGCGGTCGTCGTGTGGGAATCTCCTAAGGTGCATTTTACTGATGGGGCGACTGTGGTCCTTGTACTTAACAATTCCATTATTTTTGGATAAAGTTGGGAATTGTTTGGGTTAGAAAAGCGTCTTTAGGTATGTTGGTCTTACGCCTAGTAGTGCACAACTCTTTAAGAAACTTAGCGTGATTAGGTAGCTTTTTAATAGCTTCGAGAAAAGGAAGGTTTATCGTTAGATTCTTGAAAACGTTCCTAATCTCCTCAAAGTTTGTATCCCTGGTTAGCATGGCTAATTTTTGAGGGAATGGTGGTTTCGCTCTATATTTAGTGTATGGCTCGACTTGATGTGTAACCTTGGCTTTCTGTTTCTTACGTTGTGGTTTAACTGGTACCTCTACAGTGGTAGGTTCTTCAGTTTCTATTTCGGTATCTAGTTCGATATCCGGTGTAGGGAGTACTGATGGGGTAACTATAGGCATAGTTACTTTGTTATTAACCACTCTTCCAGAGCGGAGAGTGGTGGTGATGGCATTTAGGTCACCTACTATTGTCGTTTTCGTACTAGTATTACCGTTTACCTCAAAGGCTGTGTTTGTTGTTTTAGGGTTTGGTATCGCTTGTCCTGGAAAACGCCTTTTGGTTGGGCTTTCTCTTGGGCTAACTGTTGTATGCCCCGATTTATGGATTGTAATATCTGTTGGTTTGATTGAGTCATTGATTGGAAAAGTTGTTGGGTAACTTTGTATAAAAAGCGTCGATACGGTCGGTTGTGTAGGTGTAGTAGTCGCGGTGTGGTGCGATTTGGAACTATCTCACGTTGATTATTTATGGGTGGGTTTTGATAGTTACTATTATTAACCAGAACGATACCTCTATTAGTATTATAACTATTATAATTATTCTGACCTTGTGCTACACCTTGTCGTGGTTGCGCTTGGTTGTTATAATTATTATAATTTCCCTGACCTTGTCCCTGTCCTTGCCTAGGTGGAGCTTGATTATAGTTGTTTGTTTGCCTAACATTTTGGTTATTAAACCCTGGAGTTGTAACTTGTTGATTGTTTCGCCAACTAAAGTTGGGATGTTGTCTCCATGGGGCATTAGGAATAGGATAGTTATTAATGGAGCAAACATTATCTTGCTCTAATTGTTGTTGTTCATAGGTGAGAGGCCAATAGGAGTCAGGGTGCTCAGGACTCAAACAGAAATTACATGGGTTGGAGTTGACATTCATGACGGGAATAGGCTTTTGTTGAATAGAAATAGCCTCTACTTTTTTAGTTAGAGATTCGATTAAATTTTTAAGTTCTGGATCGGGTTTCATCTCAAACATACCGGCGGCCTTAACTGTTGAAGACGAACTAGCAGAGCGGGGGTTATCATCACTCCCCCCCCCAATTGTTATTGCGTTTAGTTTGTTCTTCTAAAAATTTGTAAGCCTTTGAGGCTCCTTTACTTAGGAAACTACCCCCATTCATTATGTCAAGGACTTCTTTATGGTGATGTTGAAGTCCTTTGAAAAAGGCACGAACTAACGTGTCTTTTGCTAGGTTATGGTGTGGACACTCTATAAGCAGATCAGTGAAACGATTCCAAGCCTTAGAAAATGATTCATGAGGGTTCTGTCGGAAGAAATGAATCTTGGAAAGCATTTCATCCGTCTTTAGGGATGGGTAAAAATGTTCCATAAATAGCTGAACAAGTTTAGCCCACGAGTCCACAGAGTTAGGCGCTTGGGCAGTTAACTAAGACATTTGCTTTATCGGGCTAAGGTGAAGGAAATACCCTCGGTTTAATTTGTTCGCACCAACCGTAGGATGATGGAATGTTGTAAGGACTTGTTCAATCCTACGCATGTGTTGGTAAGGTTTTTCATGGCCTAAACCATGGAAAACGGGTAACAAATTAAATATGTTTGGGGGGATTCGAAAATCCCCCACTGGGTCTGCTAGAACGATGCAAGATTTAGGGCTATCGCTCAAAGCTTTGTAGAAGTCGGAGAGAGGAGTCTCTCTTTCTTCACCCATTATGTCAGGTATGGTTGGTGGAATAGTAGTTAGAGGTGTTATGATTGGTATACTTGATATGTTTGTTTGTTGATGGTTAATTACGTTCGGTGTTTTTCTCCGACCAAACCTTAATCTCATGCAAGTCTAAGTCTAAACACGAAAACAACCCAAACAATCTTGATATATTAGTATGAACCTCTAACTGGAGATGCGAGGTATGGAAGAAAGGAATACCTGAAAGCGTCCTTGCTTCGCTTATGAATAGTGTCTTGTTTGGCGTGTTGTTAGTGTAAATAACAAGTTAGAACACTGAAAAACTTAAAAAATCGAAGTTCGAAACAAACCTGTAGAAATCCGCAAAATTTTGCTTAGGGCGCAGCGCTTTCGAGGAGAGGGCGGCGGTCGCTCTTAGTCCGACAACAAGTGGTGGCGCTTTGGTAAGAGGGCTGGTCGCTCGAAGTCCGATAAGTTAGAGGCGGGTCTTTCAGAAGAGGGTGGGTCGCGCTCAATGTCCAGACTATAGGGCGCAGGAGCGCTCCTCATAGGCGCGATCGCGCTCCGTGTAATTTTTTCCAGAATTTTTTCAACGCTGAAACGAATAACCACAGTATGAATCAAACAAGGGTGGGTGGGTTTAATGGGACTTAAAAATGACTAATTCTACTATGAAAATAATGCTAAAGTGCAACTAAGATGGCAACGGCGCCATTTGATAAAACATAAAATTGAATAGTCTACCTACGAAATGAACGATGAACTCAAAATGTAAGTAAACTAAACTAAACGATAAAACATAAAATTGAATAGTCTACCTACGAAATGAGAGCTTTACGAAGGTGATTACTACGATACTTACTGAATTTGATTACTTGATTTTAACTACGAATGCTATGGAAATATGATTGTGCTTGAATCTAGATAAAGGATTAGAGGGGAATTGAATCCACCTCGAATCCAACTTAATAGCCTAACATAGATTCTTGTATCTCGATTCTTACGTTCTACGGCAAGAAATTCGAAGTTCTAATCCCTAGTGTTCATGGCATTTCTACCGAAAGTACTAACTAGCATGTGAGGTCGTCCACCCATTCTCATGGCTTAATCCGACCTTCTAGATTGGAATAGATTCTACAATGTTTCTACACTATACCACTAAGTTTTCATCAAGGCTTTATCAACCCCTCTAATGGAGGTTTTAGCCTTGAGTCATCAAACCATCATTTCCCATTTCCTTATAACTACACATCATATTAAAATTCTAAATTAACTAAATTAACTAACAATGGTTCAATCTATTTAAACTTCGGAATGATAATCAACAAGAATTAAAATCAGATCTATAAATTGAAATAACACAATTCGAAATTGAGAAAATAACTATTTTATTTATCTAATCAATCAAGAACAATGATTCAAAGACTTAATCTAAAACAAGAATTGAAAATGGAACTAAAGCTTAATTTAATTAATGAAAACAGATCTAGAATCATCTATATTAATTTAGGTCTAACTAGCTACCATTAACAAAGAGCTAAAATTTTGTTTTTATACTTTCAGATCCAAAAATCGTGCATGGGCTTGGAGCCATGTTTTGGGCCAGAGAATCAGGCCCAAAACCCAATTCTTTCAGTCCAAAAAGGCCTCTTCAGCTGCAGTTGGCTTCCATAGACTTTTCGTCCACTTCTGCTCCTCTGATTGGGTCAAGGCTGAGACCATTGGAAAGCTCTTTCCGAGCCGGTCGTTTCGACATAAGGTAGGCCCAATTCCGAGGTCTGAGTCCAAAGATACGGCTTTCGGAAGTTCTGCTGACTTGTGTGCTGTTTCAGCCCGTGTCGACTTTTCAGCTTTTGACCGGGCTTTAGGAAGGCTTTATCTTCTTGAATCTTGGCCTTTAATCACGGAACTCCTTAGTAACTGACCTTTTCTCCTTTATCTCACTAAAGTGGCACATTTCTGCACATAATGGACTTTGAAGCCTGAAATGCATAAAAACACGTAATCAGTGTTAACTCTTAATTATTACTCACATAATTGGTCCAAAAGTATAACTGTTAAAGGGTTAAAACTACAGTTTTGGGCTCTTATCAATGATCCGCCTCTTCACCTCACATTCAGGTAGGTCGATGATACTCTCTGCCCACTCTCCATTAGTAATCACCGAACTGACCAGTGCATCCAATGGAACGACTTCAGCCAGAAGGGCCCTTGCATCAGGGTCCAAGATGAGTGGGCCTGCACACCATGGGTCATGCCAAAAGCTTGTCCCATTACCATTCGCTATGCTATATCTAACAAACTTCCAGGCAGTCTCTCTGTTCTTTAGGATCCCTCACCACACCCATGAGCAGTCCTGCGGAACTTTCATGGTCCAAAAATGCTTCTTCTTTATGTGGTTCTCCCAAGCCTACTTAACCCATACACAATCAGTTTTCTGAGCCAATTTCACCACTAATCCACAATATGCAGCTTGATTCCAAACCCGTGGGTCCACCAAACCAAGTCCGCCTTGCTCCTTGTCAAGTCTGAGGGTAGCGTGGCTCGCGATGATGGTGCATTTTTGCCATACTCTCGGTCTGCCGGATGAATCATTTACCGCAGTTTAGCTACTTTATTATCCAGACTTTCGAGAGAACAAAAGTTGTAGCCCAATAATTCTGGAAGGATGAAAGCACTGACTTCACAAGCTGCACTCTGCCCGCCCTGTTCAACTCCTTGTTTTTCCAGTTTGAGATTCTTCCGGTAATCTTCTCTATGAGCGGCAAGCATTCTTTTACCCCTAATCTTTGTCTAGTTTTAATTCAATGGGAAATGATAGTTTGATGAATCAAGGCTAAACCTCCATTAGAGAGGTTTGATGAAGCCTTGATGAAAACTTGATTATGTAGTATAGAATCATTGTAATAATCTATTCCACTCTAGAAGGTCGTTGATTCGCCATGAGAATGGGTGGACGACCTCACATGCTAGTTATGAATTGGTAAAAATGCCATGTATAATTAGAGATTAGAACGACCAATTCTTACCGTAAGAACGTAAGAATTGGTTTACAACAATTCTATGCTATTTTATTAAGTTGGATTCAAGGTGGAATCAAATTCCACTAATTCTTTATCTAGATTCAACTCTTAGTATTTTGTCATTTCGTTATTCGTAGCTTGTTATTTGAATTCACATCGTAGTATAAATTCCACCATTACTCTCATTAGACTTTGGATAGACTCGTCAATTGTAGAAAACTTGAATGCTAAAGGACTAGGAGTGGAACGAATCTTCTATTCCAACTCTACGTCAATAGATTTGAGAGTAGAAAACAAATATCTTTGATAAATCTAGTAACAGTTTAATTTATAGTTTTACTTACGTTTAGAGTTTCATCGCTTTATTTGTGAGTAAGACTATCTTTTTATGGCTATCATGGAATATTAGAGAAAAAGGGGTAAAAATGAGCAATTCAGAACATTAAGGATCACATGGGAAACCCGTGGATAATCATGGAGAAGACCAAGGAATTGAAGCAATTAAAGATGTGACTTGGACCTATTTTAAAGCCTATTTGGAAGCCCAAGGCCAAAGGATTTGTTGCTTGAACCAAAGCCCTCAAAAAAGGATAGAAGGATAGAGAAAAAGAGGGAAAATAGACTTCCGCGTCTGGGACGCATGGATCGTGCATCCAGACGCATTGCTCGCGTCTGAGATGCATGGATCGTGCATCCAGACGCATTAAACGACACCGTAGCCACTTCCTTCATAGATTTGGAGACGAAGTTGGACTCTGAAAGAAGTTAATTTGTACTAGGAAACAAACCACGGTTTGGAATGCTTCTAGAACTCATTTTAACCTCTATAAATAAAGGACCTAAGTGCCTCATGTAATTGGCCAATTCACTTATACTCTTGTCTCCAGAACTTGAGGCAGAGAGAGATTAATAATAAAAGATTCAGTTTTAACTAGCTGCCGAGTCTTAATAAGTTAGTCTTTCTAGTCTTATGTTCTTCAACTCTTCTTCTTCTCGTTCTTTGTGTTCTTCCTTCTTTATGGAAGGCTAATTTTCTCCTTCGAAGGAGGAGATGAAGCCAGTACGCTTAAGGTTTAATAATTCTTCTGGTTCATGATATTCTTCAATCAGGTTAGTTCTTTATGTTTTTAGTTATTAGTTCCATTGCCCAGACCAGGGGATGAAGGTATAGATTAAGGTTTTTATTTATTGCAATTGAATATTTGCTAGTGATATGCTTTTATTTATTGCAATTGAATATAATGCTAGAATAAGGTTTTATTTATTGTAATTGAATATTATACTATTATTATCTACTTTTCTTCTAGTTGTGTAGTGTTTTAGATTAAGGGAAGTATTCCTTGTGTTTGCCTTAGATGGTGATTCATTGAATAGCTGCCCAAGCTCACATAAAAGGAAAGAAGATACTAGTAACATGAACATAGGAATAACCTTAAGTAGAATTAATTGTTAATGATGTTTCATCTAAGAGGGCATCGACACTCGCTCGATTGCCTAATTGTAGTCTACTTGTGAGAACAACCATGAAGCAAAAGGTCATTGAATCAAAAGTATTGGTGGATTCTAATCTCTTGAATTCCCTCTCTTATAAATTCTCAATAGTTTAGTTAGTTTACTTTAGTTTAGCATTAGAATATATAATATCTCTAATCATAGTTTTTAATCCCTCAAACCCCCTTTCTAGTCCTGTCCTTCATATAAACATACACTTAAAAGTGGAACAATACCCTACTCATCCTTTACTCATTGAGGGATAATTAGGTTTTGATATGCTTCTATTTTATTCAACGACCATCATCTATCTACATTATCCATATACCATCAATAACATGCAAAAAGAAGCAGTATCAACACCTCAGATATCGAGGAGTCGGATATTAATTATGTTATCTGATTTATCAAAATTCGGGGTGTGACATAGGTGATGACATCACGAGATGAGGTCAAGTGACAAGTCACTGGGCTGCTGAGTATGCAAGTGTTCTGATATAGCGAGAACTTGGAGTTTTTTGCCAGTGTGATGGGCAGTCGTATGTCTGGGGTCATTGTATGTGAGTCTCGTGCACATCACATGGCTGGTGCGATGTCCCAAACATACTATATGCAAATTATGAAGGTGAAGAAAAAGACAGAAAAAATGAATTTGTAGGCATCAAAATTTAGGCCAATAATTAACAAAAATGGCATACAATTAACTTTCTTTTGTAGCAAAATGGGTATTGTCGATTTCGATTGTAACAATGTAGGCATTCAGTCTATCTACATGCAATCCAAATTAACTAACATAACCATTTTTTTAAAGAAAAAAAACTAATTAAACAAAGTTTTTTGTGAATTGGTATTTTTTCAATATGAATTTGACTAAAGTTCGATGCCTATAGATTCATTTTTTCTTTTAGTTTTTTGTTTACTTTCTTTTTCTGTGCTAAAAAACTCTTGTCCACATAGGTAATTGAAGCTGTAGTTGTGATGAGTTTTTCAAAGTTGTATTGATTGAGGTTCACCATAAATTGTTTGGAACTTGAATGATTGGGAGTTTTAGAAGAAAGGATGGTAGGTTTCATAGCTTTAGGGCTTGTTTTGCTAATTCTAGTTATATAAAGAACATTAGAAATGACTAGTTGATTCAAAGATTGATTGAAAGCACAAACATTGAAAGAAATAACTTGACTGAAATGAAAGCACAAACTTGAAAGAAATAACTTGATTGAATGAAGAACAAAAGGTTGAAGAAATAACTAGATTGAAAATGAAGAACAAAAAGTAAAATGACTTGAATGTAAAATGACTTGAAAATAAAATCCTACATGACACTAGAATAAGTCTAGGTGTTTTCTCTCATCCGACTTTTGAGTTCTTATACCCCTACTTTTACAAAAAAATTGATTTCCCCTCTCCCATTACATTTGACTATGTTTGTTTTATGCTTTTCCTTTTTCTTTTTCCTTTTCCTTTTTTATTTCTTTTGGATCAAGATAGGTTTTAGAGAAAGCCTTCTTTTGTGTCAAGGACCTCTATCTTTGGTCTTCTGAGTTAAGGACTTGACTTTCAGCTCTCTAGTTTGGATTCCTTTACCTTTGACTTTGACTTTGAATTTTTTAGCACTTTTTCATAGCAGCTTCGAGTCTTCATAATAAGCGTAAATAAAGCTCCTTTTGGTGCTAAGACGCAGTTTTTATGATAAGTGATATGAATTGCTCTATAACTTGAAAAAGACAATAAAAGCTATGAGTTGTCTTTTCATTATGCGTAAAAAGGGCTGTAATGCAGTAATGTAAGGGTAATAAAATGCACATTTGGGAGCTGATCACCACCCCCAAATAGCATTTTGCTTGTCCTCAAGCAAAGATGAGAGAAAAACTAAGATCACAAATGCGTGATTTATTATTAATTTTACTAATCTCGTTTCGCAGAGTGTGATTGCATTGACCATATGCAATAAGGCTTTAAACCACTAGGAATTCCCTAGTGGACAAGCTTTAAGCCTCATGAGAGTTTTCTAGTGAAGCGTACTCACAAACTTCTTCTATCTAGTACAAATGGTCTTGTTTCCTTATTTATTCTCAGAAGTCTATACATCTCATTAGCGGGGAATAAGGACAAGCTCCTTTGAACTTAGAATAACATATGTACAGTAATTTAATAATATTAAGATAAATGTGTAAAACATGAACAATTAAAATGCAAAAGCAGAGTCGTTTCCGAGACTTTTGGAGAGCGTCCTTAAGGTGGGTTCTCACAGGAGTGTGTTGCAATCACAATTCTCTGATAGATTCACTCAAGTTTCATTCTCTCAAGTGCAGTGGGCACTTATATTCCTCACATACTCAAATGACGTCTAAAGAAACTGGGGATTGATCACGCTTGCCACTTAATATAACACCATCCTATTCCTAATTGAGCTAGAGGTATTTTATTAGGTGTTACTAGGCTAGGGTGATGGTTCAGAAAGAAAAAGGAAGGGAAAAACAAAAATCTGCTAAGTTGAGAAACTGGGTCTTCAAAATACTTGTAACTATAGAAGAACCTCGTTTTGTTCTTTTGCTTCCGAATTGTGATACATTCTTTTAGCCCTCTAGTTTTGTGACTCGATATGATTTTGAATTTTGGGAGTTCTAACTTTGCTTTTGTTTCATTTTGTTTTTGTTTCTGTTATCGTCTCCTTTTGATTTTGAACTTTTGGGAAATTCGATTTTTTTTACTCCTTCGATTTTTTTGGAGTTTTGGTTTTTGGTTGGTCTTTCTTTTCTTTTTTTTCCGAAGCAACTAACTGATATGTTTTTGTACGAGGTCTTTTCTTCTCTTTTTCTGATATCCATCCAGTTCTCAACTCGTCAGCTGGGTAAACATTTTATTATGTGTTGTAACGGGTTAGGAATTTTTTGCTAAGAATAAAAATGTTTTTAGAAAATGGTGAAGGCTTAAGAGGGGTAACTGAAGGGAAAATATTTTTTTGGGTTTTTAACGTTTATTTGGCTGTATCGATCCAAAAAAGGCCTAGATTCTCTCCTAGGATATGGCGTGGTGATCAAGCAAGTGGACGTGTGATCTTTCTATCCGGACATCATTTGTGTCATCACTAAATAATCATTCAGATGAGGCTTTTGGCTAGATTCTCACAGGATATGGAACTCAATTGTTCTAACCTTGGTCTCGGAAACTCAATCCTATATACAAACAAATGTTGATGCATGTCATTCATGAAAAGATGCAGGAACTATTGTACGTATATTAGTCTAAGTTTGAAGAACGAATCCTTACTCTATTGCTATAATGAGACTTCTAAACTTTTTATTCATCCTAGAAAAGGGAAACGAGACTTTTTAATACTAAACAGAAAAATATTTTTGGTCTTTTTCGAAAAAAAATTTAGAAAGGAAAGAAATATACTATTATATTTACTATATAAACACTGCCAAATTTTTGCAAAATATTACTATACCACTCCCAAATAGAACTATGCTTTGTCCTCAAAATATGAATAGATAAGGAAAAAGATTACCATAGAAACATGAGTAAAAAACGGCGATACACCTGTATTCTGTTCTTCATGATGAAAATACACCACCCTCAAATAAGTTTGGGGCGTGGGTTGTTTGATATAGAACGAGAAATACATGGTTTATTGTACTAGGGATTATTATTCTACTATGAAATCTTTTTGGGTTTTTGTATTTTTGAAAACATATGTGAAATGCAGAAAGGAAAAATGGAAAATTTTGGCATGATGTATCTATATTACATTCTACTTATATACCAAATTCCACAAGAAAACAAATAAAATAAGAATGTATAATATTAAACATATAATTAAATGTCATAGTACAGAAAAATAAAAGAACAATAAAGACATTATAAACTATCTATACATACACTAGGGAGCTGCCTAGTCAGAATCCGTGTGTGACTCATCTCGACGTCTAAAAGATCTTTCTCCTTGATGACGTCGGGTCCTAGCATGTCTATCACTACGCGGGAGCGTGTCTCTAATGTTTTGCAGTGTTCTAGTGACACTGTGCTGAAAACGTCGTTGCTCCTGCTAGAAGGTCCGCTGCTCCTCTCTGAGGGTCTGCTGTTCTGCTATAATGACTCCCTGCATTTGCATGAGCTGGTGAAGATATGAATGCAGAATCCTCTGGCCTCCATGGAAGAAGTGAATTCCGTAGGCTGAGTGAACTGGGTAGTGGCATCTTCAGCGAAGTAATCCACTTTCTCAGTAGGGCGTGCTTGCTTGGCGGCTCTGGCGGCAGGTGGAAGCCAGAATTTCTTGAAGTAGTGGGCATAAATAGGACCTATGGTAGCGTCCTTGAAGTCCACTAGGGCATCTGTAGCCTCGAACCCCCAGTGCTACATGATCCTGGTGACCAGCACTGGTAGAGGGGCGGTTGACTTCTTGTGTTTACAGAGTTGCTCCCAAACGAAGGTGACGATGCAGAAGCTGTTCTTATGCTCTTGAAGAATCCATAGAATTTGGAGCATCGCCTTTCCGATATTAGAAAGCTTGGCTGAGCTTAGCAGGTTGTATTGCTATCCACTGAGATACTACCAACTGATTCCTTCGCAGCATACTCTGAAACACGCAGTGGGACTTGGGGTTTTTCACCCCCTCAAGAATTGTCTCTACCATCATCACATCGATGGTCGTGTTGTCTGGGGACTATTCCGTCTAAACATAAGCCTTCAGAGGAATCCCCATAACTCCACTCACCACCTCCTTAGTGAGCTCAATCGAGCGACCATCCTTGACAACTGTGATGCGGTCATCCTCCCTTCTAAGCATACAGTTAGAAAATGAAAGAGTAAGAGAGGGAGAATAAGCCACACCTACCAACAAAACCAAGGATCCTCTTCTTCTAATCTCAGCCTTGAAGTGCATTTCAAATAGATTGGGATTGAAGATGAGTTCAAAATTTTGCTCCGGCACGATTTTAAGAACTCGAGCCATTTGGAGTATGAATTGATAAAATTGGGTTTTTGAGTTGGAATGGGGGTTGAAAATAGAGGAGGCTGTAAAAAAATCAGGCGGTGGTGTATTTGGGTGAGCGGGCTATTGCGAGCTAGAAGGGGGCGGTCATGAGTTGGCTTGGGCGGTTAGGGTTTGGGATTTTTATGAGGAAAAAGATGAATGTTGGGCGGTCGCGTGGGATAAAATAGATTTGATGCTCGCACGTGCCTTTTTAGTTAAAATGAAATTTTGGGCCAAGCTCAAATGAAATCAGGAAATTCCGATCTTGTCCTCACCACTTTGCTAACTTCAAAAGCCGATTCGTGTTTTGTTACTCGTTCGATCTTGACCCGTGAGGTATTAAAACGGTCAGCATTGAAAATTCTACGCAATGGTATAAAATACACTCACATCCAACGGTGGATGAAGAACAGATGATGAAAAGAAATAAAAAGGAACTATAGGGAAATATGTATAAACAACAGAAGGAAAATTTTAATTAATTATTTTTTTTTTGGTTTTGAATAAATTTGATTGAAATTTTAAAAAGGTGGGTCAGGGTCGTTTTAAGTCAGATTCCCAAGACTTGATTTTTTTTTTTTTAAAAACTTGATTCAATCCTTACTAGATGGCTGGATTACTCTTCTCAGCTGTGCTCGATGAAAGGTGGCTCACACATGAAAACCTTGAAAACTGAATTTCAACTATGAGGTTTAAGACCGGGACAAGTTGGTGTTTGACAGTTCGAGCACCAACCTTCTCTCATAGCTCGTTTCTTACGTGTATATGAACTTTTACCTAACCCAGGAATAATTTTCGGTATATGTGTTGATATCTTCAGCTGCAGTTCTCTAAGAAGTGCTTGCACACAATTATTGAAACTTATCCATCTAGTCTTGCTAGGTGGAGGATTTTTGTTCGCTACAGAAAACATTTTTGAAAGTTTTTCAAAAGTTTTTGGGGTTTATAGGGTTTCGTTCTCCTAATAATAGGGTGCTTTGGTCCAACAATGATGTTTATTATGTTTTGGTCTTCTTAACCGTGAGTTGACTTGGTTGACTAACAATGGGCGTCCGCCCATCTCACATATTTTGCTATTACCCACAATACCGTTATTAGGTCAATGTTGACCGAGTTGACCATCTCCAATGGTGGTCTGATCAGCAGCACCAAGAAATCATTCGACGGTATGTGATGAGGCAATTGGTCAATCTTCGAAACAAGGCGATGGTCAATCTCGGGAACAAGGCGAAGAGGAGAATCAGAATCAAGGCGATGGGTTCGCCGGTTCGAGTAAAAGACCATTGGGTGTTGAGCAAGATGGTTCCGGGTTTGGTTTTCAGCAGCAGCATTTGAGTAATAACCCAACTAGTAGCTCTGGATTCCTTCCACCTTCACTCGACTGAGACGCCATTGCTGATACCATTAAGTCTTTTTTCCCCATTGCAGCTTCTACAGCATCACCTCCAATCCATTTTCCGAACTACCCACCTGACCTCCTTTCAAGAACTAGTAGCCACACTCAAGATCTTCGACTTTCACTTTAGTCATTTCAAGACCCAATTCTACTTCACCATCAACATTCTAATCCTAATTCTTTTGTACAACAAACCCTTTTCTCTAACTCATCTCCCCTGCCTTTTGAGACTAACTCTACTAGTTGGTATGACCAGCAGTACCAAGAAATCAGGAGGTTTCAAAGAATGGTTGCTTGGAATGCTAGTACAGATGCAGGCAGTGGAGGAGGTGGTGGTAGTGGAGTAGGATTTGCCTTAAATTCGCAACAACGATCGCAACCAGTACTCGGCCAAATAATAGAGTGAAATTACTTATCAGCACCTCTACCAAGCATCTCCTTGTACCTGAGAATAGAATCTAACCTCTGCAACTTCAATTGGTTCTTGAACTTGTTAATGAAATCATCTGCCTTTGCATCAACTTCTTCATCATCTCCGAAACTCTGCAAAGTACTCTTCCCTTCTCTTACAGTAGCTGGTCTAGTAACTTGAACCACTTCCTGTTCCTCAAAATGCGCAAAAGCTTATTTTGCACTTGCAGATTTCTTCATTTTCTTAGACAACTTCACTGGTATATCTCTAGATGCTGGTTTTGTATTAGATATAATGTTCTTGTTACATGATGATCTTCAATATTGTGATAAGTTTCATCCATGGGGAGATGATGGTTCTCATCGAGATTCTCATCAAGATTCTCATATGGGAATTGGTCAATGTGTTGTTTATCATCATGGGGTATGTTAAAAGTGTCTAAAACTTGTTGGGTATGTTTTAGTTCTGAAGGTTGATGTAGAGAAATGGAGCTGATTCTGCGTGTGTCAGAGCGCACCTGCGCCCAAGAGACTGGATACAAGAGCGCGACTTGCGCTCAGAGTGAGTGCACCTGCGCCCAAGAGCCTGGAGACAAGAGCGACTGCTGGCGAGTGAGTGAAGCGACTGCCCAAGACTGGAGACAAGAGTGCGACCTGCGCTCAGAGTGAGCGCACCTGCGCCCAAGACTGAATTTCGTGGGCCTCGCTACAGTAACCGCGAAATTTTGTTTTTGGTATAAAAACAAAATCAAGGTTTTGGAAAACCTAAGTTTTCCAAAACCAAGAAAGAGAGAGATTACAAGAGAGAAATTCTTTGTGAGTTGAGTGTTCATTCTTTGTGAGTGAATTTAGAGACTTGTAATCTGTTACTCCGGACATCTAGTAAAGCTTGGAACTCGCAGTGTGGACGTAGGCAAATTGCCGAACCACGATATATCTCGTCTTGTGGTTTGTTCTTCTTTTACATTAATTGTTTTACTTTATATGCTTGTTATTTGATATTGAGAAGTGTTGGGAGATTGCTTGGAGGGTGTTGAAGTCTTGTCTATTGAAAAGGATCGGTCCTTGTGTAGGATTGATCCGTTTGTTGTGGGTAACGTTGTTTCCGCAGTCATAGATTCCCAACAATTGGTATCGGAGCGTAGGTATACGACCTAGGATTTTGAGTTTAGTGCTCGAAATTTGTGTAGACAAGGTGTTCGATTAAATTCCGAGGTGAAACTTTTTTTTTTTTGGGTTATTGTGTGTAACTTGAAAGATGGCTCCCAAGATGTCAAACGCAAGGTTTGAAGTAGAGAAGTTTAATGGGAAGAATAACTTTGGGATTTGGCAAGTCCAAGTAAAGGACATCCTCATCCAACAAGATTTGCACAAGGCTTTAAAGGGGATTAAATCTAAGGCGGCGAGTATGAGTAATGATGATTGGGAAGAGTTCGATCTTCAGGCTTGTTCATCAATCTGGTTATGTCTTGCTAATGAGGTCATGTATAGTGTGATGGGAGAAAATACCGTTGCCGGTATTTGGCTCAAACTAGAGTCTATGTATATGACCAAGAGCATGACGAACAAGATGTACCTAAAGAAGCGTCTTTATCGGTACATAATGGTCGATGGTTCAATGATGCAAGAGCACGTTAGTGAGTTCCGTCGACTTCTAATGGATTATTTGAATGTTGGTATGAAGATGGATGATGAGGATCAAGCGGCATGTTTAATATTCTCCTTGCCAGAAAGCTATGAGCATTTAATGACTACATTTATGAACAGAGAAGATGTCGATCTTGACGAAGTTCAGAGTGTACTTCTTTTTTATGAGTTAATGAAGAAGACACGTGTAGAGAATAGCATTGATGCAGGTCAGGGGCTAGTGGCAAGAGGAAGGTCGTATGAAAAGGCTTCTACAAGCAATGAGAAGTCTAGGTCCAAGTCAAAGAAGCCTTTGACACATGTGAAGTGCTACAATTGCGATGAAAAGGGACATTACATGAAGTAATTGTCCTCACCCGAAGAAAGAGAACAAGAGAGATGGTAAGAAGAAAGGTAAGGCAAAAATTGAGGCAAGTTATGCTTCAGGCTCTGAAGGGGACGAGTTGAGTCTCCGTGTGTCCACACAAGACTATATGGCCGAAAGGTGGATTCTTGATTCCTGATGTTCCTACCATATGTGCCCTAATAGAAAGTGGTTTACTTCTTATGAGAGCATTAATGGTGGTTCCGTTTTGATGGGTAATGACATTGCTTGTAAGCCGGTAGGAATTGGAACTATATGGGTTAAGATGCATGATGGTATAGTGAGGACTTTAACTGATGTGAGGCATGTCCTTGAGCTAAAGAAAAACCTTATTTCTCTTGGTACCTTGGATTCCAAAGGCCACAAGTTTGTGGGCAAAGGTGGAGTCCTAAAGATTGTCAGTGGCTCTTTAACAGTTATGAAGGGTCAAAGACACGGAACCTTGTATACTTTGATGGGTAGTACAATGATAGGCGATGTAGCAGTGGGTGCATGTAGTGATGATTCTGAATGCACTAAGATGTGGCATATGCGACTAGGGCATATGAGTGAAAAGGGTTTGTCTGAGTTGTGCAAGCGAGGGTTCTTGAAAGACTTGAAGAAGCCAAGTATGGGTTTCTGTGAGCATTGCGTCTATGGGAAGCAGTGTAGAGTCAAGTTCAAGTCAAGCAAGCACACGACCACAGGCATCCTTGACTATGTGCATACGGATGTTTGGGGACCCTCTAGAGTGGCTTCAAAAGGAGGTAACCGCTATTATGTCTCATTCATTGATGATCATACCCGCTATGTGTGGGTGTATATGATGAAAACGAAAGATGAAGTGTTTGAGACATTTAAGAAGTGGAAGGCAAGGGTTGAGAATCGCACAGATAGGAAGGTAAAGACACTACGGTCTGACAATGGTACATAATATACCTATGGGCCCTTCCAAGAGTTTTGTGCGCAACATGGAATTGCCAGACACTGGATAGTCAGGGGCACGCCTCAGCAGAATGGAATGGCAGAGAGGATGAATAGAACCTTGCTTGAAAGAGCAAGATGTTTGTTGTCTAATGCCAGTCTAGGCAAAGAGTATTGGGCAGATGCAGTGTCCATGGCGTGTTACCTGTATAATAGGTCACCAGTTCCAGCTATAGATTGCAAGACACCTTATGAGGTGTGGTAAGGTAACCTAGCTGATTATAGTATTTTGCGAGTGTTTGGATCGACTGCTTACTACCATGTGAGGGAGAGCAAGCTAGATCCTAGAGTTAAGAAAGCCATATTCTTAGGCTTCGCAAATGGGGTAAAGGGATACAGATTGTGGTGTCTAGAAGACCACAAGTTCCTGGTCAGCAGAGATGTTACGTTTGATGAGACTTTCGTGTTATCTTTCAGTAAGCCGGAAAGAGCTAGGCAGAATGGTGAGTCTATAGAAGTTCAAGCCACTGAGCTTGAGTTGTCTGATGCAGCAGATGACTGGTTGGTTCATGATAAGGTACCAAATCATGGAACCACACAGCAACAGGAAGAAGAGAAAGAGCATCCGCAACTTGTATTGGCTGACCCTAGGCCAAAGAGACAAGTTAAAGAAGTGCACAAGTATGGGCACGAGAAGCCGGTGAAACACTATGGTCAGGTGGATTTAGTGGCATATGCACTGAATATCGAAGATGATGAGCCACATAGTTTCAAGGAAGCTGTTAGAGATGCTCATTATAGAGATTGGTTAGTTGCTATGCAACAAGAGATGGAGTCTCTTGATAAAAATCACACATGGGACCTAGTTTTATTGCCAAAGGGCAAAAGGACTATTGGCAATAAATGGGTGTTCAGAAAGAAAGAGGTCCTTCCTGAGTCCGACAGTACTGGGTACAAGGCAAGAGTAGTAGCAAAGGGTTTCTCACAGAAGGAAGGAGTCGACTACAATGAGGTATTTTCCCCGGTGGTCAAACATACTTCCATTAGGTGTGTTATTGAGTTTTAGTTGCTCACTCGACTTGGAGTTAGAGCAACTTGATGTGAAAACTGCTTTCTTGCATGGGGACCTGGAGGAAGAGATCTATATGAGACAACCTGAAGGGTTTGTTGTTGCTGAGAAAAAAGATCATGTATACAAATTGAATCGGTCACTATATGGGTTAAAGCAATCGCCCAGGCAATGGTACAAGCGCTTTAACACATTCATGATGCAACATGAGTACACACGAAGTAAGTATGACTACTGTGTCTACTTTAGAAGGCTTCGTGGTAATGACTTCATCTATCTCCTGCTTTATGTGGATGACATGCTTATTGCTTCCAAAAGCATGGTGGAGATAGACAAGTTGAAATCTCAACTTAGCTCTGAGTTTGAGATGAAAGACTTAGGTGGAGCCAAGAAGATACTGGGCATGGAGATTGACAGAGATAGGAAGAAGCCACGGATAGTTGTATCTCGGAAGAAATACCTTGAAAGTAATTTCCACGATTTGGTATGGAGAATGCAAAGTCGGTTTCTACACCTTTAGCTGGGCATTTTAGGCTTTCAGCTAAGTTCTCTCCTAGTTCGGTGGAGGAACAAAAGCATATGGCTAATGTTCCTTATGCAAGTGTCGTGGGTAGTTTGATGTATGCTATGGTGTGCACACACCCAGACATTTCACAGGCAGTTAGTGTTGTAAGCAGGTATATGGCAAATTCTGGGAGGTAGCATTGGGAGGCAGTGAAATGGGTACTAAGGTACTTGAAGGGTACCTTGGATGTGGGATTAGCTTATGGTGGAGGCACTTGTTATGTCAGTGGGTTTGTGGATTCTGATTATGCAGGTGATCTAGATAGACGATGATCGACTACTGGTTATGTGTTTATGATGCATGGTGCACTGATTAGTTGGAGGTCTATGCTACAGGCTACAGTTGCTCTATCTACTACTGAGGAAGAGTATATGGCAGTGGCAGAGGCAGTGAAAGAGGCACTATGGCTTCGAGGTCTTCTAGATGATATGGGTATTGAGCAGAACAGTGTTGCTTTGTATTGTGATAGTCAGAGTGCTATTCATTTGGCGAAGAACCAAGTTCATCATGCTCGGACTAAGCATATTGATGTATGTTATCACTTTATATGGGATGTGGTTGAGGATGGTGATGTAGCACTTGAGAAAGTGGACACCCATGACAATCCTGCTGATATGCTAACGAAAGTTGTCACCGGAGTTAAGTTCCAACACTGTTTGGACTTGCTCCAAATCCTACATGTTTGAAAGAGCCCTGTGTGGGCATAGCCCTTCGGGGCAGTTATTTCGCGAAGTCTTCCTTCTTTGGATGTGTTCCTACTGGATGTGTTCTTGCTGGATGTGTTCGGCTCGGTTTTATATGTTAAAACCTCACCGAGGTGGAGAATGTAGAGAAACGGAGCTGATTCTGCGTGTGTCAGAGTGCACCTGTGCTCTAAGCGAGCGCACCTGTGCCCAATAGCCTGGAGACAAGAGCGCGACCTACGCTCAGAGTGAGCACACCTGCGTCCAAGAGCCTGGAGACAAGAGTGCGACGTGTGGCTCGAGTGAGAGCACTGCGCCAAGAGCACGGAGACAAAGCGACTGCGCCAGAGTGAAGCCTTTGAGCCCAAGACTGAATTTCTTGGGCCTCGCTACAGTAACCGCGAAATTTGGTTTTTGGTATAAAAACAAAATCAAGGTTTTGGAAAACCTAATTTTTTCCAAAACCAAGAAAGAGAGAGATTACAAGAGAGCAATTCTTTGTGAGTTGAGTGTTCATTCTTTGTGAGTGAATTGAGAGACTTGTAATCTGTTACTCCGGACATCTAGTAAAGCTTGGAACTCGCAGTGTGGACGTAGGCAAATTGCCGAACCATGATATATCTCGTCTTGTGGTTTGTTCTTCTTTTACATTAATTATTTTACTTTATATGCTTGTTATTTGATAATGAGAAGTGTTGGGAGATTGCTTGGAGGGTGTTGAAGTCTTGTCTATTGAGAAGGATCGATCCTTGTGTTGGATTGATCCGTTTGTTGTGGGTAACGTTGTTTCCGCAGTCATAGATTCCCAACAGTTGAAATGTAGTTATTGTGATTAAAGAAAATGGGTTTAGTTCTTGGGACTCGTAACGATATAGATTAATTGATTTCACGCACTGTAAAAGAGATGGAGATCTAAGTAACTAGCTGGGCTGTTGGTTATTGTTGTTGTTGTTTTCTCGGTTCTGTTTCTGAGTTCCAAAACCACCTGAAGTAATAGCAATAGTTCCAATCATAAGGTTTAAGAACACAAAAAGAAGAGTTGGAGTGAACCAACTGTTCATTGAAGCCCAAACTGCAGGGATGGATTCTTCAAGCATGGTTGGTTAATGGGTAGTCTCAAATATCTTTGAAAGAGTGTTGTTATTTCTTTTGTGTTGATGTTTCAGGTTCTATGGAGAAAGAGAGCTCTTGTGGTTGTGTGGTTCTGGTCTCTACTCTCTGATGTTGTGTGTAAGAGAGAGTTTTGAGACCAAAATTGAAGATGGTCAACTCGGTTAACAGTGACCTCATAAAGGTATTGACCTCATAAGGGTATTGTGGGTAATAAAAAAATATGTGAGATGGGCAGACGCCATCGTTAGTCAACCAAGTCAACTCATGGTCAATTCACGGTTAGGAGGACCAAAACCTAATAAACGATCTTTGTTGGACGAAAGCCTAATTACCCCATTATTAGAAAGACCAAAACCTAAAAACCTCAAAGTTTTTCGAAAGAGAGAGATTGGGAAGGGGAAAGATTTTTAAGAAAGAAATTTTTTGAAAATTTGTACAAATTTGACTGTTTTATAGTTAGATTCTCTAGACAAAATAGAGAGGTGGAGACAAAATATAAAATTAAACAAAGAATAATATCACTTTGGGTTACTCTATTTGTTTAATTCTCGTTTGGAGACGTCTCATCATTTTTTTTAAGTTTTTCAATTGATTTTCTCAAGCAAAAGATATCTCTAACCATATAGAGGGTTTGACAAGAAGATAAAGTTATAGGTGAATCCGGTATCATTTTGCTTACTCTGAGGTGTATAACTTTCATTTTTATATCCTCTAGTTTTGAAAACTATAGAGAGATGTTTTAAGACACTTGTATAGACCCCCACTTTGTGGCTCATTAAGCCCACGGATACAGCCCAAATCAATTAAGCCTAAGTGCTTAATCCTAGCTATACCCAATAACTGGTCTATTTAAGAATATGTCCAGGTTCCTCTGTTTATTAGTTCATTCTTTATCATTTGCTCTCGTTGTGTTGAAACAGGTTATTATCGAAACATAATTGGTGCCGTCTGTGGGTATTTTAGAATCCATTATCACGTGAAGCAATCAAGATGGTAAGCACAAGAAGTAGACCAAACTATCAACATATTACTTTTCGCCAATTATTTTTGCCAATAAACTTTCTCCAATAAATTCCGTCAATTATTTTCGTCTCCGGTCGCCAATATTCCCGTCTCCTTTCGCCACTAATTTTCAAAAATTTCCGCCAATTATTTCCCCTAATTATTTATGCCAATAATTTTCGCATCCTTTTCGCTAATAACTTCCGCTTACTATTTTCACTAATTATTTTCGCCAATAACTTTCGCCAATAATTTCCGTCAATAACCTCTGCCAATTATTTCTTCCAATAACTTCTGCCAAAAAATTTTGCCCATAATTTTTGCCAATTATTTCGGCCATAAACTTCCCCCAATTATTTCCGCCAATAACTTCTGCCAAAAAATTTCGCCAATTATTTCCGCCCATAATTTTCGCCAATTATTTCCGCCAATAATTTTCACCAATAACTTCCGCAAAAAAAATTTGCCATTTGTTTCCGCCAATAACTTTCGCCAATTATTTCCGCCCATAATTTTCGCCAATAACTCCCACCAATTATTTCTACCAAAAAATTTCGCCAATTATTTCCACCCATAATTTTCGTTAATTATTTCTGCCTCCTTTCGCAAATAAATTCCGCCAATAATTTTCGTCTTCTGTCATCGCCTATTGTCTCCTTTGACAATGAGATTACGCACGCCAATACTTAGTAACATTTATTCTATTTTATTATTTTTTTCTTTTAAATCGATGTTCTTCTATTCTTTTTCCTATATTAACTTCTTTGCCCATCCACCAAAGAGAGGGCGATGTATAGACCCCCACTTTGTAGCTCATTAAGCCCACGGATCCAGCCCAAATCAATTAAGCCTAAGGGCTTAATCCTAGCTATACCCAATAACTGGTCTATTTAAGAATATGTCCAGATTCATTATTGTAGAAATATAAGGATAAAAGTTCAAAAAGATAACAATTCTTTTGACAAACAAACACAGTCCTCTTAGAACTCAATCTCTACCAATTCAAAAAAAACATTCTCCCTCACAACAAGGAACTACATTGAAAGTTGATCCCTAGAGAGTAGATCTTGGGTACGTAGGCAGCCATTATCTTGGTTCAGTTTCATCTCCCCCAACATCAATTTCCTCTGTTTATTAGTGCATTCTTTATCATTTGCTCTCGTTGTGTTGAAGCAGGTTACTGCCGAAACAACACTCGTACTCAAAAAGTTGTGATGAAAAACAAACCACAATAGGAAATCTCAAGCAACATTCGTGTCGGCTCTGTGGCGAACCCAATCCGCATGCAGACAGAGCTTATACGCTGACGTTGGGGATTTTATCACAAGACATGGAATGTCCTGACCCGGCGAATAGCTCGGTGATATAGGCAATCCTTAGTAAGCAAAACTGATCTCAAACTGCCCCTAGATTGTGTTGTTCTAGGGGTTGGTATATGTAAAATCCATTGTCCATTTTGTTTTTGAAAAAACACACAACTATTGATGTATTGAGAATCTAGCATTAACAGAACAAAGAAAACAACTGTTTTGAAAAAGAAATGGAAAATGGAAAAAAGAAAAATTGTATACTCACTCCACAGGTTCACATTTACTCAAACGACCAGTAAAAAGTATTTTACAAAGAATATGCGAGATAAACGTGGACTAAGACTCCGACACTTACAACCACACACTCCAAATGGAGGGTCAAATTATCTTATTGATGTATTCCCTTTTGAAGCAAAAGATGGAATGGAATGGAGAAAGAAATACATCAGAAAAGAGGATTTAATCCTCATAGATGGGATGATTAAGAAAGAATTTTTAATGCTCCAGCTTCGTTCACGTCACTTGTTGCTTCAAAGGCTGTGCTTGTTGGTTTAGGGTTAGGAATAGCTTGACCTAGGAACACACCTTTTTGTGTTTTGTCTTGGGCTAACAAGTTCAGAGATTGTTGCATGGATGCTAGGATTTGGGTTTGTTGTTACATTACAGATATCATTATTTCGGTGGGCTTATCTGTTTGGACACTAGTTGATGGTGTAACTGGAACTATGTCTCTTGGGTTGTTGATGGGTTAGTTTTGGTAGTTCTGGTTGAAATGGGATGGAACCAATCCTATATTATGATTGTTATAGGTACCTAGTCCTTGTCCTTGTCCTTGTTTGAATGTATTTGGTGGTTTGTTGAAACCTGGAGGTGGTTGGTTTTATGGAATATTGGTCTATGCGAAGTTTGGATGTTGTCTCCATGGTGCATTTGATACATTAAAAGCACAGGCTTCTTCTGGCTAAAGTGATGATAGGTTTGTGATCAAGGAACAGGTGGCATCTATATGATTTAAGCTTAGGCAGAAATTGCATGGTGAGGTATTTAAATTCATGACAAGATGAGGGGTTTGGTCTTTTTGTTTGGTTGTGAGGGCATCTACCTTTTTTGTGTGGTCTTTGATAAGAGCCCAAAACTGCAGTTTTAACCCCTTAACAATAATACTTTTAGACCAATTATGCGAGTAATAAATAAGAGTTAATGCTGATTATGTGCTTTTATGTATTTCAGGCATTGGAGTCGATTATGTGCAGAAATGTATCACTTTTGCGAGATAAAGGAGCAAGGGTTGGTTGCTAAGAAGTTCTGAGATTAAAAGCCAAGATTGAAGGAGAAAAAACCTTTTTAAAGCCCGGTCAAAGCTGAACAGTCAAAGTCAATGCGGGTAGAAACAACACATAAAAGTCAGCAGAACTTCCGATGACCATAGCTTTGAACTCAAACCTCAGAATTGGGCCTATCTTATGTCAAAACGACCATCTTGGAAAGCTATTTCCAATGGTCCAAACCTTGACCCAATCAGAGGAGCAAAAGTGGATCAAATGTCTGTTGAAATCAAATCTAGCTGAAAAGGCCTCTGTGGACTAAAGAATTTGGGTTTTGGGCTCGATTTTCCGGCCTAAAACATGGCTCTAGGCCCATGCACGAAATTGGGGATCTCTTTCTCTTCTTGAAGGGAGGAAAGAGGTAGACTCAAGAAGTTAGACCTAGATTAGAAAATAAATTAGCTTAGACTCCATTAATTAGTTTTATTACCTTGTTTTTAATTTAGTTATTGAATCATTGATAATTCTTCATTAGATTAATAAAAGTAGTTAGTTATTCATAAATTTAGTTTTGGTTTATTAAATTACTTAGATCTAAATTCAGTTATTAGTTGTTAATCATTTCTTAATTGTTAATTCAGTTGTGAATCCTTGAGTAGTTCAAATTAGTAAATTTATAATCTTTATATCATATCTTGTTTAAATTCATATATAAATGATAGTTTAATGACTCAAGGCTAAAATCTCCATTAGAGGGGTTTGAGAAAGCCTTGATGAAAACTTGATTTTGCTAGCTTAGAAATCGTCGTGATAATCTATTCAAATCTAGAAAGTAATTAGTTCACCATGAGAATGGGTTTGATTGCTTCACATGCTAGTTATTATTTGGTAGAGATTGTCATGAATAATTAGGGATTAGAAATACCAGTTTGTTATGCGAAAGCATTGAAATTTGGATTACGACATTTCTTTGTAAGTTAATTAAGTAGAATTGAGGTGGAATCGAATTCCCCTAATTTATTCTCTATTGTCAAGTTAATATTTGAATTCCGTCATTTCGTTATTCGCATATTGATTAGTAGTTTCCCATCGTAGTATAATTCCATCATTACTCTCATTAACTTTGATAGACTGATAATCGTAGTTAACATTAATTCTAAAGAACTAGGAGTGGAACAAATTCTCTACTCTAAATATATAGAACGATAACAGGAGTAGAAAAAACTTTGATAATATAAGCTAGAAAATAGTTTTAGTTTTACTTACATTTGAGTTTAATCGCTTATTCGTAGGTAAAACTAGCGTTTTACATTTTATCAAATGGCGCCGCTGCCATCTTAGTTCCCTTTAGAATTGTTTTCGTTAGTAATGTTAGTCTTCCCAAAGTCCCATTAAATCCACCCACCCTTGTTTGTTTCTAACAGTGATTGTCTGGTTCAGAAACTAAAACATTTTCAAAGAACAATCCTGAACGCTCCCCGCTCCCATACAAGGCTAAGTTTGAGCGCCCCCCGTGTTGAAGCGCCTGGAACTCGAATTGGACTTGAGAGCGACCCGTGCCCTACCAAGGCAAAGTTTGAGTGCCCGCAAAGCTTAATTCCGCTGTAACTGTAACTCGAGTCCCCCACCCGAAGCGCCTTACCTAGGCCATTCTTGAGCGCGACTCGCGCCCTCTTCTGAACCGCCCGATTTCCACAGGTTAGTTCAAATTTCCATTACTTCAAGTTATTCAGTGTTTCTAACTTGTTACACACACTGAGCTCGCGTTTACAAGATGTTATTCATAAGCGAAGCGAGGAGGCATTCATGTACTTCTTTCTTCCACTCCTCGCATCTCCTGTTAGAGGTTTATACTAGCATATCAGGATTGTTTTGAGTGTTGTCCTGTTTAGTTAAGATTGGTCTTAGCTTTGCATGAGATTAAGGTCAGGTAGAAGAAAAACGTCTAACGTAATCAACCGGCAACGTCAACAAACACGCCTTTCTAGTATACCACTCACTACACCTCTAGCTAATATACCACACACTCCACCTGAAATAATAGTTGAAGAAGGAGAGTCTCCTCTCTTTGACTTTTAAAAAGCCTTGAACGATAGCACAAAATCTTGCATCGTTCTTGCAGACCCAGTGGGGGATTTCCGAATCCCCCCAAATATATTTAATTTGTTACCCGTTTTTCATGGGTTAGACCATAAAAAACCTTATCAGCACATGCGTAGGATTGAACAAGTCCTTACTACATTCCACCATCCTACTGTTGGTGCTGAACAAATTAACTGAGGGTATTTCCTTTCACCTTAGCCGATAAGGCGGAGTCTTGGTTAACTGCCCAAGTGCCTAATTCTGTGGACTCATGGGCCAAACTTGTTCAACTATTTATGGAACATTTTTACCCACCACTGAAGACAGATGAAATTCTTTCCAAGATTTATTTCTTTCGACAGAATCCTCATGAATCATTTTCAGAGGCTTGGAATCGTTTCACTGATCTTCTTATAGAGTGTCCACACCATAACCGCACGAAAGACACGTTAGTTCGTGCCTTTTTCAAAGGACTTTTACACCACCATAAGAAGTCCTTGACATAATGAATGGGGGTAGTGACGATATCTCTAGCTCCGCTAGTTTGAGATTAAACCCGATCCTGAACTAAAAACTCTAATCAAATCTCTCACTAAAAAGGTAGAGGCTATTTCTGTTCAATAAAAGTCAATCCCCGTCATGAATGTCAACTCCAATCCATGTAATTTCTGTTTGAGTCCTGAGCATCTCAACTCCTACTGTCCTCTCGCTTATGAACAACAAACATCACAACAAGATAGCGTTTGCTAAATTAATAGTTATCCTATTCTTAACGCCCCTTGGAGGCAACATCCCAACTTCAGTTGGAGAAATAATCAACAAGCAACACCTCCAGGGTTTAATAATCAAAATGTTAGGCCAGCCAACAATTACACCCAAGTTCCACCACGACAAGGACAAGGTCAGGGTAATTATAATAATTATAACAATAATAATTATAATGCTAATAGAGATATCGTTCCGGTAAATAATAACTATCACAACCCACCCATTAATAATCAACGTGACATAGTTCCTGTCACACAATCTATAACTAACACTCCTCCACAATCAGATCATTTTGATGCCTTCATGCAATCCCAACAACAGATTTTACAAGCCATCCAACTTTCCTTACAGCAGTTAGTACAAGAGAAAGTACAACCCAAAGGTGTGTTTCCAGGACAAGCGATACCGAATCCTAAAACAACAAACATAGCCTTTGAGGTAAACGGTAATGCTAGTAAGGAAAATTCAAACGTAGGTGAGCTAAATGCCATCAACACTCTCCGTTCTGGTAGAGTGGTTGATAACAACGTAACTATGCCTATAGTTACCCTACCAGTGGTCTCTACACCAGATATTGTACTAGATACCGACGTAGAAACTGAAGATCCTACCCCTGTAGAGGTACCAGTTAAACCACAACCTAACAAACAAAAAGCCGAGGTTACACATCCAGTTGATCCATACGCTAAATATAGAGAGAAACTACCGTTTCACCAGAGGTTAGCTATATTGAACAAGGATACAAATTACGATGAGATTAAGGAAGTTTTCAAAAATCTAACAATAAACCTTCCTTTTCTTGAAATGACTAAAAAGTTACCTCACCACGCTAAGTTTCTTAAAGAGTTGTGCACTACTAGGCGTAAGACAAATATTCCTAAAGACGCCTTCCTAACTGAACAGTTTCTAACTTTATCAGAACATAATGGAATCGTTAAGTACAAAGACCCTGGTCGTCCTACTGTACAATGCACCTTAGGAGATTCCCACACGACCACCGCTTTATTAAACTTGGGGGCAAGTGTTAACTTACTCCCGTATTATCTATACAAACAAATAGGTTTACAGGAGATACAACCTACTAAAATGACGTTGCAATTAGCCGATCGGTCTATTAAGTATCCTAAGGGGGTGGTTGAAAACGTGTTTGTTAAGGTTCAGGATTTCTACTATCCTACTAATTTTGTTATCCTCGATACAGAAGTCGCTAACAACTCTGTTCCGATCATTTTAGGGTGTCCTTTCTTGGCTACTGCCAACGCGCTCATAAACTTCCATGATGGTTCGATGTCTATGTCTTTTGGCCATCTTTCTGTTGAGGTAAATGTTTTTAAAATGATGAAATAATTACCAGATTCGTCTGTAGATGGGGAGGTTAGCATGATCAAGAGCTTAGCTCAAGATTATTTTAATAACACGTTTCCAGAAAACCATATGCATAAATTCCTTTCTTTATGAAGTTCAGATATCGCCGATGACTCCTATTTAGAGGAAGTCAACACCATCTTCGAGTCTGCACCTATTGTAGACCCTTCTGTTACTCCATCTACTGAGTTTGAAGACCTGCTGCCTAAGGAAGTATTCATTACTCAAGATGAGGACCCTCCAGAAGCATTTATCGACATTACTTCCACCCCGGTGCTTAAACCTCTTCCTTCTGAGTTAAAATATATTCAACTTGATCCGGATGGTAGTCATCCGGTAATTATATCTTCTTTGTTATCTATGGAGGAAGAGGCACGTTTGATTAGGGTGATTAGGGAATATCGTTCTGCGATTGGTTGGTCCCAAGCCGACATTAAGGGAATTGACCTTAATGTTTGCACTCATCGTATCCATTTGGAGGATAACGCAAAGACTTCTCGCGAACCTCAGCGTCGCTTGAACCCTTCCATGAAAGAGATGGTCAGGGAAGAAGTCTTACGGTTACTCGATGTTGGTATCATATACCCAATCTCTGATAGCGAATGGGTAAGTCCCATTCATGTAGTTCCTAAAAAATCAGGGATTACCATCATACGTAATGCCAAGGGTGAATATGTTTCCACGCATTGTCCTATGAAATGGAGGATCTGTATCGATTACAGACGATTAAATGCCATGACACGAAAGGATCATTTTCCTTTGCCCTTTATAGATCAGATGCTCGAACGTCTAACTGGTCATGCTTTTTACTATTTTTTGGATGGCTACTCTGACTATTTTCAAATTATTATTGATATTGATGACCAAGAAAAGACTACATTCACAAGTCCTTTCGGAACATACGCCTAAAAACGAATGCCTTTTGGCCTTTGTAATGCTCATGGTACCTTTCACCGGTGTATGCTTCATATATTTAGTGACATGGAAGTTTTGATGGATGATTTTTCTATCTATGGAGACTCTTTCACTGACTACCTGTCTAACCTATCTAAGGTTTTGACAGGGTGTGAAGAGAAGAGTCTGGTTTTGAATTGGGGAAAATGTCATTTCATGGTGAAAAAGGGAATAGTGCTAGGTCACATTGTATCTAGTGATGGCGTCAAAGTAGATAAGGCTAAACTAGATAAGATAGTGACTCTACCTATACCATGGACTGTCCATGATATTAGAGCCTTTCTAGGCCATGCAGGTTTTTATAGGCGCTTTATCAAAGATTTTTCAAAAATAGCTAGGCCTTTAACTAATCTGCTTTTAAAGGATGTCATCTTTGATTTTAATTTTATCTGTAAACAGGCTTTTGAAACTTTAAAAGTTGCCTTAACCTCTGCACCCATTATACAGCATCCCGATTGGTCTAAACCTTTCGAACTCATGTGCGATGCTAGTGATTATGTTATTGGTGCTGTCTTGGGACAGAAACTAGATAATAAATCCACCGTTATTTATTATCCTAGTAAAACTTTAAATGATGCTCCAAGGAATTATACAACTACTGAAAAAAATTCTTAGCTGTCGTTTATGCTTTAGATAAGTTTCGTCCTTATTTGGTTGGTTCTAAGACTCTAGTTTACACGGACCATGTAGCCCTTAGGTACCTTCTCGCAAATAAGGATGCTAAGCAGCGATTAATCTAATGGATTCTTCTCCTGCAGGAGTTCACATTAGAAATAAAGGACAAAAAAGGGGTCGAAAACGTTGTTGCCGACAACTTATCTAGAATTACAAATGACGATGATAGTGACTCTGAGTCCATACCGGACTCTTTTCCTGATGAGCATCTGTATGCTATTTTTTCTGCACCATGGTATGCTGACATTGTGAATTATTTAGCGTCTGATATTCTTCCTGATGATTGGTTAAGAAATGAACGTAAGAAGTTTTTGGCCAGAGTTAAGCTATACTACTGGGATGAACCCTACCTTTTTAAGTATTGTGCGGATCAAATTATTCGTCGTTGTATTCCCCAGTGGGAATATAATAAGGATCTCTCATTCTTCCATGACAAAGAGTGTGGTGGCCATTTTAGTGGTATAAAAACAACTGCTAAAATTCTTTAATGTGGGTTTTATTGGCCTATTCTTTTTAAAGATGCACAAGTACATTGCAAGACGTGTGTTCGTTGCCAACAACTTGGGCTAATCATGAAGCGTAATATGATGCCATTAAATCCAATCATGATGGTAGAAATTTTTGACGTATGGGGCATTGATTTCATGGGTCCTTTTCCTGTTTCCCACGGTTTCATTTATATTCCAGTTGTCGTGGACTACGTGCCTAAATGGATAAAGGCCATGGCTTGCCGTAACAATAACCATAAGACAGTTGTGTTTTTTGTTAAGGAATACATTTTTTGTCAATTTGGCATTCCTAAAGCCATCATTAGTGATGGTGGAACACATTTTTGCAACAGAGTTGTTGCGTTTCTCTTGTAAAAAAGTATGGAGTTACACATAAGGTAGCAACTCCTTATCATCCCCAAACTAGCGAGCAAGTAGAAGTTTCTAATAGAAAAATATCAAAAAGATCTTAGAAACAACTATAAATCCTGATAGGAAAGACTGGTCGAGCGTCTATCTGATGCCTTATGGGCGTATAAGACTGCTTTCAAAATTCCTATAGGTATGTCTCCTTTTAGACTTGTTTTTGGAAAACCTAGTCATTTGCCCGTTGAATTGGAGCACCGTGCTATGTAGGCTATAAAGAGCCTTAACTTCAATTTTAATGAGGCGGGTGTCAAATGCAAGTTGCAATTGAATGAGCTTGAAGAAATCCGTAGCGATTCTTATGATCTCGCGAAAGATTATAAAGCTAACATGAAACGTGTTCATGATAAGCAAATCTTGTGCAAAGAGTTTGTGGTAGATCAAAAGGTCTTGCTTTACAACTCCCGTCAACATATTTTTCCAGGGAAATTAAAAACCTGTTGGTCTGGTCCTTTTCTGGTTACTGAAGTCACCCCTTACGGGGCAATCACCTTGGTAAATCCCAAGGACAATAATACCTTTCAAGTCAACGACCAACGGTTAAACATTTTCACGAGCTAATGTCCCCTGATATGGAGGAAGTCCTTTTACAGGACCCTGTCTATGAGGACTGACCTTTGTTGCTTGGTGTACTTCCTTTCACGTCCATATATTGGTAAGTGCACCATTTATGTAACTGGGCCCTCCATATGGAGTGTGTGGCTATAAGTACCGGATCCTAAGTTCATGTTTAACATAATTCACATTTTCCACTCTTGCATGTTTTCTCGGTTTTTGAGTCATGTTTCTCTATGGTGTGAATTATGTCTTTATTGTTTTTCCTTCTTCTTATATTAAATCTTATTCATAAAAAGTAAAAATTTTTAAAACCATAAATAGTAATTTAGGAAGTCTCGGGAATCTGACTTTAAAAGACCCACGTTTAAAACAAATTTTCTATACTCTGTTGTCTAAAATTTGTTTGGGGTAGGGGTGTTGGTCTTTCCTCTCGTGATTGCTAAACTTTCTAATTGTATTGTTTATGCCGTTTAATCGTATTTTGATTCGAGTTGACATTATCTATGAATTTAGATTTCATTCGTTCTCATAACTTATGTTATGCACGTACTTCGAGGCATTTTTAATTTTCTTATATGTCATCCACGGTTTGTGATAAGAGCCCAAAACTGTAGTTTTAACCCCTTAACAATAATACTGTTAGACCAATTATGCGAGTAATAAATAATAGTTAATGCTGATTATGTGCTTTTATATATTTCAGGCATTGAAGTCAATTATGTGTAGAAATGTGTCACTTTGGTGAGATAAAAGAGCAAGGGTTGGTTGTTAAGGAGTTTTATGATTAAAGGCCAAGATTCAAGGAGAAAAAGCCTTTAAAAATCCCGGTCAAAGCTGAAAAGCCAAAGTCAACGCGGGCAGAAATAGCGCATAAAAGTTAATAGAACTTCCGAAGACCGTATCTTTGGACTCAGACCTCGGAATTGGGCATACCTTATGTCAAAACGACCGGCTTAGAATCAGATTTCCAATGGTTCAAGAATTGACCCAATTAGAGGAGTAAAGGTTGATGAAAAGTCTGTGGAAGTCAAATCTAGCTGAAAAGGCCTATGTGGACTGAAGAAATTGGGTTTTGGGCTCGATTTTCCGGCCCGAAACATGGCTCCTCAGCCTATGCACGAAAATGTGGATCTGGTCTCCTCCATTTCAAAACAGAAGACTTAGCTCTGAAGTATCAAATTAGCTAGGATAGAAAGTAGCCATTAGAGAATAGTTTAGATCTAGATTTAGTCTCCATTTAATTAATTAGTTTTTTTTTTTATCTTGTTTTAAATTCAGTTATTGAATTATTGTTATTGCTATTCATTAGATCAATAAAGTTAAATTAGTTCTTGATAATCTAGTTTTATTTTCATTAAATCATTATAGTTTCAATTCATAGATTTAGTTATTTATCATTATTAGTTTCAATTAAATCTAGCAAATTTAGATTTCCATTCGAGTTGAAATAAGCAAAGTTATAATCTTTATATTATGTCTTGCTTAAATTCAATTGAAAATGATAGCATAATGATTCTAGGCTAAACCTCCATTAGAGGGGGTTGAAGAAGCCTTGATGAAGCTTGATTTGTGTTAGCGTAGAATAGTCGTAATTTCCATTCCATTCTAGAAACGATTAGTTCACCATGAGAATGGGTTTGATTATTTCACATACTAGATATTAGTTGGTAGAGATTACTATGAACAACTTGGGATTAGGAAGAACCAATTGTTATGCGAAAGCAGTTCAATTCGGATTACGACGATTCTTCATTAGTAAATTAAGTCGAATTAAGGTGGAATCAATCCCCCCTAATTCTTTATCTACTATCAATTTAGTATTGATGTAGTTGAATTATCATAGTTAAGTATTTGAGTATAATTTGCATCGTAGTATAAATTCGTAAATCTCTCAATGACTTTTGATAGACCGATAATCTTCGAAAACGCTAATTCTAAAAAACTAGGAGTGGAACGAATCTTTTACTCCAACTCTATTTTGATAGATTCGAGAGTAGAAATCTTTGATAAATAGTCTCTTAGACAAAGTTAAGTCTTAGTTTTACTTGCGTTTAGAGTTCAATCTTTTATTCGTAGGTAAAACTATCAATTTTACATTTATCAAATGGCGCCGCTGCCATCTTAGTTCCCTTTAGTATTGTTTTCTTTAGTTTTGTTAGAATTCCCAAACTCCCATTAAACCCACCCACCCTTGTTTGATTCTAACTATGGTTGTCCATTTCATAACTGAAATTTTCCTTGCAGGATTACACAGAGCGCGCCTACGCCTAAGTGGAGCGCCACCCGCGCCCAAATCACTGTAAGTCAAATTTCTCCCCTTTAGTATTGTTTTCTTTAGTTTTGTTAGAATTCCCAAACTTCCATTAAACCCACCCACCCTTGTTTGATTCTAACTATGGTTGTCCATTTCATAACTGAAATTTTCCTTGCAGGATTACACAGAGCGCGCCTGCGCCTCAGGGGAGCGCCACCCACGCCCAAATCACTGGACATCGGTTAAGTCCGGAGCACACCTGCGCCTCAGTGGAGCGCACCCGCGCCCTATTCTCAAACGCCCGATTTCCGCAGGTTAGTTCAAACTTCCATTTTTTTCAAGTAATTAAGTGTTTCTAACTTGTTATATACACTGAGCTCGCATAAACAAGACGCTATTCATAAGCAAAGCAAGGAGGCATTCAGGTACTTCTTTCTTCCACACCTCGCATCTCCAGTTAGAGGTTTATACTAGCCTATCAGGATTGTTTGAGTATTGTCGTATTTAGTTAAGATTGGTCTTAGCCTTCCATGAGATTAAGGTCAGGTAGAAGAAAAACGCCTAACGTAATCAACCGGCAACGTCAACAAATACGCCTTTCTAGTATACCACTCACTACACCTCTAGCTAATATACCACACACAACACCTGAAATAATGGCTGAAGAAAGAGAGCAACATCTCTCTAACTTTTACAAAGCCTTGAACGGTAGACATAGCATGATTTGTTATATGATCCCACCTTCTCTCTGACATGTTCACATTGACGATAGACATAGAACGACATGATCTTCTATGTTATTCATGTTGGAATTGAATAAGTATATTTTGCATGTATACAAACAATCACTTAGAAAAAGAGAAAATACTTGGGAGAGTATTCTAAGTAGGTGAATGCATTTTCTTGAAAGAGAAATTTTTTGTATTCATTAATTCATCGTAGAACACATTCATGTCATAAATATTTTCAAGTGGGAGTAGTACGTGTATTCTTTGAGGATATGGAAACAATCAATCTGTTTTAGTGATTTGATAGATATTTTAGTGATTTGTACACATTAGTACGTAAGCTGAGCGGTGATAATTTACCGATAAATCACTATAAATCTAAGAAAACTATTATACAAGCTAGATTGAGTTTAAGATAATTCCATTTGAAAAATTACGGATTAATATCCTAAACCACAAAGTGAAGATACTATCTCAATTTGATCCCTTAGTTTCCAAGCACTTATGCACCATAATCGCTGCTCATTAACGTATTTCGGTTTATTATCAATAAAAATATATTCTGATTTGAAAATTTGTGTAAGACATTTTGTAAAGGAATAAAAACAATTCGGGAAGGTGGGATTAACAATTCGTCTACTTATACTCCGCGTTGACTTTTTCTCCTTGAATCGCGAGATAAAAGAGCAAGGGTTGGTTGCTAAGAAGTTTTGTGATTAAAGGCCAAGATTCAAGGAGAAAAAGCCTTTTGTAGAGCCCAGTCAAAAGCTAAAAAGTCAAAGTCAACGCGGCAGAAACAACACACAAAAGTTAGCAGAACTTCCGAAGACCATATCTTTGGACTCAGGCCTTGGATTTGGGCGTACCTTATGTCAAAACGACAGGCTGAAAAAGAGCTTTCCAATGGTTCAACCCTTGACCAAATCAAAGGAGTATAAGCAGATGAAAAGTCTTTTTAAGTCAAAGCCAGCTGAAAAGGGCCCTGTGGACTGAAGAAATTGGGCTTTGGGCTCGATTTTCCGGCCCAAAACATGACTCTTCAGCCCATGAACGAAAATGTAGATCTGGTCTCCTCCATTTCCACACACAAGACTTAGATCTTAAGTGATAAGGAGATTAGATAGAAAGTGGCCATTAGAGATAGCTTCTAGATCTAGTTTTGAATTTTGAATTAGTTGATTAATTAGTTTTTCATACCTTGTTTTAGATTAGTTATTTGAATCATTGTTTATCATTCATTAGATAAATAAAATAGTTAGTTCTTGATAATTTCGATTTTGTTATTTAAAATTGCTTAGATCTAATTTTAATTCTTGTTTGTTATTCATTTCTTAGTTATTTAATTTCGAATTGAATTCTTGAGTAGATTGATATAGTAAAGTTATAATCTTTATATTATGTCTTATTCAATTTCATATGGAAATGATAGTTTGATGAATCAAGGTTAAACCTCCATTGGAGGGGTTTGATGAAGCCTTGATGAAAACTTGATTGTGTAGTGTAGAATCGTTGTAAAAGTCTATTCCACTCTAGAAGGTTGTTGATTCGACATAAGAATGGGTTGGACTTCCTCACATGCTAGTCATTATTTGGTAGAGATTGTCATGATTGATTAGGGATTAGAATGACTAATTCTTATCGTAAGAATGTAAGAATTGGATTACAATAATATATGCTAGTTTATTAAGTTGGATTCAAGGTGGATTCAATCCCCCTAATTCTAGTTCTAGATTCAAAACTTGGTATTACGTAACATTTTGTAGTTGAATCATTCTAGTTAGTATCTTGTTATTTGAATTTGCATAGTATTATAATCCCACCATTACTCTCATTAGACTTTGGATAGATTCATCAGTATTCACTCTCATCTTGCTAGCCCACATTTTGGGCAATCATGGTGCTTGATTTTGTTTGGGTATGTTTCCTGTGATCATTATTTATGGAACGATCCACAACTCTTTAGGTTGTTGATATATGGAAAACTGCAGGGTATATATTTATATATCCAGTTATTTGTTAAAGTCTCGAGTATCTGACTATAAAAGACTCATTTGTTGTTTGGTGTATTTCCCTCCACGTCCATATATTAGTAAGTGCACCATTCAGGTAATCGGGCCCTCCCTAGGGAGTGTGTGGCTTTAAGTATCGGATCCTAAGTCCACGGTTAACATAATTCACGTTTTCCACTCTTGCATGTTTTCTCAGTTTTTGAGTCATGTTTCTCTATGGTGTGAATTATGCATATATTGCATTATTGTTTTTATTAGTTCGGATGTTAATTTTGAATTCCATAGTTAAATTTGAATTCGGTAGTTAATTATATTTGAATTTTAATATAATTTGGTTCTTTTCAAATTGTGCGTTGTTTTTATTGTTAATCCCACCTTCCCGAATTGTTTGGGGGTGGTATTATTTACTCTAGCATGATTTGTTATATGATCTTCCATTTTAGAAGTTGTTTTGGAGTGATGGTTGAGAATATTGCCGATATTGGCTTGCCTAAGATTAGATGTGGTGGTAGGATGAAATCTATAAGAGTTTAGAAGTTACTATTCTAAATTCAGTCTAAGAGATATTAGGTTTGTATTAGAATCAAGAATATGGGTAGTTTCCGCTTCCTATTTTGGAAATTTTTGTTTCCAACAATTGCCTTAAAACTTTTTGGAAACTTCCTGATTCGTTTTGGAAACTCAAACCTATATAAACTTCATTCATTCTCCACACAAAACTCACACCTCTCACATTCATCTCTCACCTTTCACTCCCATGTTTTCCTTTTTTTTCCTTCCCACTTCTGCATTTTAGCACCTCGGAGCGCAACTACGCCCTAGTGGAGCGCCACCTGCACCCTAGGCACTGTCAATCAAATTTTACCCAGGCATAGGTTGAGCACGACAAGCGCCCAAAACACTGTAAGTCCAAAATTCTTCGGAGCGCGACCCGTGCCCATACAAGGCTTCAGTTGAGCGCACCCACGCCCTGACCCCCATGGGCACGAAAAATTCTGATTTTTCGTGGGTTATTTGACAAGCCACTTTTTGTGTATGTAGATGGTGTATAGTTGTTGAACAAAATAAAAGCGTAGAAAAACCTAATTATCTCTCAATAAGTAAAGGATGAGTAGGGTATCGTTCCACTTTTAAGTGTATGTTATGTAAATGACAGGACTGGAAAGGGGGTTTAAGGGATAAAAAACTATGATTGTAGAGATTATAGATTCTAATACTAAACTAAATTAAACTAAACTATTAAGAATTTATAAGAGAGGGAATTCAAGAGATTAGAATCCACCAATACTTTTAATTTATGACCTTCTGCTTCATGGTTGTTCTTACAAGTAGACTACAATTATGCAATCAAGCGAGTGGCGATACCCTCTTGGACGAAACATCGTTAACAATTAACTCTACTTAAGGTTGTTCCTATGTTTATGCTATTAATATCTTCTTTCCCTTTATATAAGCTCGGACAGCCATTCAATGTATTACCGAGAGCAACATCAAGGAGTACTTCTTAATAGGGCGGCCATTCAATGAATCACCACTTAAGGCAAACACAGAGAATACTTCCCCTAGGTAGCCACTCCCTGAGCTACCCCTTCTAAAGCTAACGCGTCTGGACGCTCGATCCATGCGTCCTAGACGCGTTAGCCTATTTTGTCTCTTCTGCTCTATCCTTCTATCCTCTTTTACGGGCTTTGGTCTAAGCAACGAATTCTTTGGCCTTGGGCTTCCAAATAGGCTTTAAAATAGGTCCAAGTCGCATCTTTATTAGCTCCAATTCCTTGGCTTTCTCCATGATTGTCCATGGGCTTCCCATGTGATCCTTAATGCTCCGAATTACTCTGTTTTACCTCTTTTTCTCTAATATTCCACAAAACTCACTTTTTCTCCTGTAGAATCATAAAACATAACTTACAAACACTATTAGTCCACTAAGATGGCTAAACAAGAGGCATAATCGAGGGTTAAATTACACTTTTTGAGCACTTATCACAACTCCCAACTAGCCTTTTGCTAGTCTCTTAGCAAATAAGATAAAATATAGATAAGTGATCAAAATCACATCCTAATAACAAAAATCCTAACTCATTTTCGTAGGCATTGCGATTGCATTTACCATATGTAACAAGGCTTTAAACCTTTAAGTTCCCTAAAAAGGACGAGTTATAGTCTTGTGAGGGTTTTCAGGTGATATACCCACAAAATCAATCAATAGCATGTTCAAGAATGATAATATTTTTCAGAGAGAGAAATTCCTTACCCACTTAGTGCTTACTCCAACAGACAATCTCCATTGCTAACTACATTACTGCAAAGACTCATAAATTATGGTGGAAGATAGTAAAAATTGACAAAATTCTCAATCAAGGCTTATGTGTGTACTTAGTCAATCTCCTATACTCTCCCATCCAAGAAACGGAATCCCTAGTTTACCATAGGTAGATAATCTCGACTTTCAATCCTCACCGGTCATACTCACAGAAAAGAATCTTTCAGAAGAGTGTCTACTATTTTACCTTATGTATGTGGGGAAAAGAATAATGCATACGAACATCCCACATACTACCTTGAAAAACAGACTTCTGAATAAAAGTAGTCTCATGGAAAGAATATGAATCACATATTAAGTGTCGGGTCCTTCACTTTAGCATCCTTTCACCTATTCTAGACTTTGTACCATACTTCAGTGATAAGTCATGGGTTGTAACTTGGCTTGGGTATTGGTTTATGAAGGAAAGGTAAAAAGGATTCTAAGGTTCTTTCTGAAAACACTAAGGGTTTTCCTTCATTCTTTGGAAGATTTCTTCAAATTTTGTATTACAGAGAAAGTTCTTCCTTTGTCTTAGCTTTTCCATCCATTCTGCTCAACTTTTTTTTTTTTTTTTTTTTTTTTTTAAAGCAGTGGTATATCCTTGATTAGTACTGGATATGCTTGTTTTCCACTAGCTTCTTTCACTTAGAACAGAATGATGGTCATCATTGTATCTCTCTCGTATTTCCTTGTAATCTTCCTTTTGTGCTCTTTCTTCCGCTTTGTGTCCCTCGTATTCTCATAAACATATGGGTATGGCTGATAAAGATTTTGGCTATACTCCTTGTCTGGAGTTGGGTGACAGGTAAAGGGTTTTATGAAAGAAAATGGCTTATTGTAAGGCTCAAAAGGGTTTAACATGATGGTCCTACTAGGTGGGATAAAGGCTAAATGGGTTTACTACTTGACTTATCAGTATGATACTCTGTTTCGAATAGACTACAAGACCTAATGTTTATCTCCCCAGTTGATGCCACTTCATGATTAACCAAATCAACAAATAATGAGACTATATTACAACGACATAAAGAACTGAAAGATGTTGAGTCACTAAGACTCGGATTTTTCGTAAGACTCTCCAAAGAATGGGTATAAAGCTCAAGTCTCACGAGCTAAGTCTAAAAATTCTACTTCCAGTTTACTAGGGGTTTAATCTCTCTTCTAGCAAAAGTACACAAAACGGACCAAGTATTATGGTGGTGCCTTGATAAAGAATTCTATTAACAAGAACTATGTCCGAGCATAATAAATAGTCTAAGCGGTAATGAAACCAATAATATCAACCATCTATCAAACTCAACACTAGGCAGTATAGAATATATATCCCATACTCATCATTAAAATTCATTTTTCTCATGCTATTGATATAGAAACAAAAATATTTTTGTTTTTGAAAACTAATTTTCGAAATTCATTTCTCAAGTACACCCTCCCCCTACTTATGCATACATTGACCTCAATGTATAAAGAAGTAAATGAAATGGATGAGAAAAAGGTAGGATATTACCATTGATGCCGAATATCATAATTAGTTCAAGAAACAAATTTTTAGGTCTTTTTACGTCAAATCCCCAAGACGTAATGTGAGTCTTTTAAAGTCAGATCCTCAAGACTTTTGAGTCTTTTATAGTCAGATTCTCAAGACTAGTATTCCCACCCACTAGGTTCCACTTTGTAGGAATTCTTCTAATCTCTCTCAGCATGTGATTGACAAAAGTATACCTTGTACCAACAATTTTCTGTTAATGGCTGTAACCCAGACAAGTTTCAGAATGGCAATTCTTACAGCAACCTAGCTTACGCACTCTCCTCTTATGTGCAAATAGACTTTTACCGAACCCTACACGAGCCATAGAAATAATCTTCCTTTGAAGGTCAACAGGGAGTAAATCCCATAAACTAACAGGTGGGGAATACTTAGGTTTCCATCTTAAAACTGATCTTTCGACAACATGTTTACTTCCTGTAGACATTTTAGCTCGATCTACTAGAATTCCTTCAATTGAAACTTGGTGACCCAGCACTATCCCTTCCTTTACCATGAAGTGACACTTTTCCCAGTTCAGAACTAAGTTGGTATCGCAACAACGTTTAAGGACTAAGGAGAGATGATGTAGACAATCCTCAAAAGGACATGTGAATGTGGTCTTCTCTTGGTCCTCAGGGTGAATATGGATCTGAAAGTATCCTGAGTAACCATCAAGAAAGCAGTAGTAAGCTTGTCCAGCTAATCTTTCTAACATCTGATCGATGAAAGGCAATGGAAAATGATCTTTCCTTGATGCGCTATTCAACTTCCTGTAATCAATGCAAAGTCTGCATCTAGTCTGAATCCTGGTTGGAATCAACTCATTGTTCTCATTCTTGATTACTGTGGTTCCGGACTTCTTCGGCACAACTTGAACTGGACTAACCCATTGACTATCAGAAATAGGGTAGATAATGTCGGCGTCAAGGAGTATGACGACCTTTTGCTTAGAAGACTTGGAATCCTCTTCCAAATGAATCCTTTGTTGAACTATCATAGGGTTGATCCCCTTTATATAATCAATTGTCCAACCTATAGCTGACTTGTGTTCCTTTAAAAGTGCTACTAACCTGAATTCCTGCTCCTCAGTCAAATCTGATGCAATGACTACTGGGTAGGTTCCCAAATCTCCCAAGAAAACATACTTGAGTGTAGATGGCAAAGGCTTCAATTCGAACTTAGGCGACTCCTTCTTAAGCTCTTTAGATGGTCCATCAGGCATAGGCGATTCAAACTTTTCTTTGAACTTGTTGTCATCCATGATAGGTGATGAATCCAAAATTGCATTGATTTCCTCGACACTAAGTTCCTCATAGTCTGAGTCTGTCTGAGCTTTCAACAACTCGTCAGCAGGATATGAATGAGTCGAGGATAATCTGTCGCTTAACGCTTCAATCATGCATACCTCGTTCACAGCACACACCTCCCGTGGGTTCTTTGTAGCGTATGGAAGATATTGGTTTCGACTCTCATATTACCAAAGGATAACGCCATATTACCATTTCGGACGGTTGATGAGTGCATTTACAGTGGCCGAGAATGGTCTGCCTAGAATGATTGGTATCTGCCTACCAGATGTAAGTGTTGTGTCGAGTACTATGAAATCAACCGGATAATAGAAATCTTCGATCTTGACTATGACGTCTTCAATGATTTCTTTAGGTATCTTTACTGATCTATCTGCCAACTATAAAGTAACATCAGTCGGTTTAAGATCCTTCAAGCCTAACTTCTCGTAGACGAAATATGGTAGAAGATTCACACTAGCACCCAAATCTAATAAAGCTTGCTCTTCCAAAGAATCTCTAATTCTACATGTAACAGTTAGACTTCCAGGATCTTTCAGTTTCATAACTGCTAGATTCTGTAGGTACGATGAACATCTTTGAGCGATAAAAGCTTCTTTCAGAATGTTGGTCTTCTTCTTCACTAGATCTTTCACGAACTTGGCATACGAGGGGACTTGCTTGATGGCGGTCAAAAATGGGATATTAATATACAAATTCGAAAATACATCGCAAATCTCCTTGTACTAGTCATCCTTTTTGGTATTCACTAGTTTCGAAGGAAACGGTGCTGGGAGATTCTTCAATATCGTTTCTCTTCTTTTGGCTTCAGTTGGCTTGGTAACAAATAGTAGAGTGACAGGTGGAGTCACTCGTGATGGCTTCTTCTTACTTACTTCCACAATAGTTCCTTCAACTTCTCTCTCAACAGTTACTTCAGTGGGTGGCACAACACTAGATATATCTGGAATGTTAGAACTGGGTGGGATGGTGGGAACATAAGTTACCTCAGGCTCCATATAATCTTTTCCTGGTTCATAGACAATCTTGTTATCAACTTTCTTGCCTGACCTCAGAGTGGTAACAACATTAACATGTTCATGAGTAATCTCAAGGTTATCCACCTGCAGGACACCTCTTCCTTTCGGATTTGGCTTCTGCTGGCTTGGTAATGCTCTTTTCGATCTTTCTGTCAAGGCGGCAGCAATTTGCCCTATCTGGCCTTGAATGACACTAAAGTTACTCTCCAACTTCTGGGTTCTTTGATTTGTTGGTTTCAGCTCATTGATAATGGTGGTGATAGCTTCTTCCAGATGTGGGATAACTGCTTTGCTCGACTGAGGCATAGGGGCAATATATCCATTCATAAGATCTGGTACTAACTCTCTATTTCTGTTGGCTTGGTATTCTTTGGTTCGGTATTTGTTGATTTCTATATGGTTCTTTGGCGGTTTTGGAACCCGATCTTGGTTATTCGAACCGATTTGGTGATTTTGGAATCTTGGAGGGAAATTCCTCTGATTTGTATTTTGTGGCTTCCAATAATTTTTTCCTTGATTGAACTAGTTATTTCTTCCTAAAGAGTTGATACTACATGCCTCTGTATTAGTATCCAGATAGTACGAACACTCTTCAGTAGTGTGGCCTTCATCAGAACATAGCTCACAAATGGCATAACAAAGCTTGGTTGGCTGAGGTTTAGCTTGGAAATTGTTTGGTTTTGGAGGATTCATAGAGAACTGATCAAACTTCTTATTCAGAGTTTAAGTCCTGTTGATAGGCTTGCCATAATTGATATCATCGCTTGATTTGGGTCTTCTTGAATTTGGTTGCCAAATTGCTTCGGCACCCCCTCCACTCTAGCTATGTCCTCGTTGCTAGTACTCCATTGTTGAGTGTCTTCAGCTAAATTCTCGAGAAAGTTGTAGGCTTCCTCTCCATCCAATGATGTAAACTTACCTTGATGCATTGACTGTATCATCTGCTTGTTCATAGTAGAAAGTCCTCGAAAGAAAAAATGAGCCAGTGTGCTCTTATCATAACCATGATGTGGACATGAGACTAGCAGATTATTGAATTTCTCTCAGCTTTGATGATATTCTTTAGTTACCTTCCCTTTGAAATTGCTGATGGTTTGTTGCACGGCATCTGTCTTCTGGGGTGGGTAGAACTTGTTCATAAACTTTGTTCTCAACTTCTCCCAGTTGTTGATTGAATTGATCGGCGGTGCAGTTAACCATTCGGATGCTTTACCTTCGAGTGAGAGTGGAAAAAAAAATAACTTGATACTCTCATCTCTGATATTCTGGTTCTTGAAAGTTCTGAGGACTGATAAAAATTTGTTCATGTGAACATAAGGTTGAACATTGTCTGAACCATTGAACTTTGGAAGCATAGAGATTACCGATGCTCTAAGTTCAAACTGGTTAGCTTACGTCTCTCTGGAAAAACAATCTTCTTTGGGTGGGTCTCCAATGATTGGTGAATAGAAATCTCTCGGCTTCTTTCCTGTGTTTGCTTGCATGGGTGGGATAGCTTGAGGATTATTGGTGTCCAAAACACCTACATCATTGCGTGCGGCCATTGTATCAATCTCGTCTAGTATTCTTATGAGTCAGTTGTTAAACCTTGTCCACTGTTGTATTCTTACCGGATGATGATATGGACGACGGGGCATACACTAGAAAATGCTATGCAAAAATGGTAAAATAAATAAATATATATATATATCCTACTATGCTTGAATGCAATTAAACTAATATGCAACTATTCTAAATTATATTAAAATGCAAAAGTACTTTCCTTCAACTGGGTTGGGCTTTGCAGCTAGTATCTCGCCCGTTGTCTAAAGCTGTCACTTCTAGGGTGATAGTGAATCACTTGGATTGCTTAAGTACCACTGCCCACAGACGATAGTCCATTTGTCAAGATTCAGACAAGAAACACTAGAGTTTGATGTTTCGCTGTGTTGGGTTATAACTTCAATTGTTGAAATGGTCCTAAATGCAATTATACTAGAAAGTAATAAAACTAAACTACGATTCAATTATACTAAGAAGGCAATAAAAAGAATGAAGATTCGACTAACCTGGATGGTAGATCTTGTCTTCGAGATGTTCTTCAAGCTTCTCTCTTTCTCAAAAGGATGGATGATGTAGCTAAAATTACCTCAAGATCCAAACTTCTAATCTTGAAAGAAAACGTTAAACATAAACAACTTAAAACGGCAGCGAGGCCATTTGACAAGCCTCTTTTTGTGTATGTAGATGGTGTATGGTCGTTGAACAAAACATAAACGTATTAAAACCTAATTATCCCTCAATAAGTAAAGGATGAGTAGGATATCGTTCCACTTTTAAGTGTATGTTATGTGAAGGACAGGACTGGAAAGGGGGCTTAAGGGATTAAAAACTATGATTGTAGAGATTATAGATTCTAATACTAAACTAAACTAAATTAAACTAAACTATTGAGAATTTATAACAGAGGGAATTCAAGAGATTAGAATCCACCAATACTTTTAATCTATGACCTTCTGCTTCATGGTTGTTCTTACAAGTAGGCTACAATTAGGCAATCGAGCGAGTGCCGATGCCCTCTTGGACAAAACATCATTAACAATTAACTCTACTTAAGGTTGTTCCTATGTTTATGCTATTAATATCTTCTTTCCTTTTATGTAAGCTCGGGCAGCCGTTCAATGTATTACCGAGAGCAACACCAATGAGTACTTCCTAATAGGGCGGCCATTCAATGAATCACCACTTAAGGCAAACACAGAGAATACTTCCCATAGGTAGCCACTCCCTGAGCTACCCCTTCTAAGGCAACACAAAGAATACTTCCCAAACTCTAAAGAATTATACTACTAGAAGAAAAGTAAAGAACACTAGCATGATATTAATATTGCAAAACATAAACCTTACTCTATACTTCCATCCCCTGTTGTGGGCAATGGAACTAATAACAAAAAACATAAAGAACTAACCTGATTGAAGAACACCATGAACCAGAAGAATCATTAAACCTTAAGCACTGGCTTCATCTCCTCCCTTGAAGGAGAAGATTAGCCTTCCATAAAGAAGGAAGAACACGAAGAACGAGAAGAAAAAGAGTCGAAAAATATAAGACTAGAAAGACTAATTTATTAAGACTCAGCTAGTTAAAACCGATCTTTTATTATTAATCTCTTTCTACCTTAAGTTCTGGAGACAAGAGTATAAGTGAATTGGCAAATTACATGAGGCACTTAGGTCCTTTATTTTTAGAGGTTACAATGAGCTCTAGAAGCATTCCAAGCCGTCATTTGTTTCCTAATACAAATAGACTTCTTTCAGAGTCCAACTTCGTCTCCAAAACTGAGAAGAAATTGGCTATAATGTCGATCCATGCATCTGGATGCACTATTCATGCGTCTGGACGCTCGATCCATGCGTCCCAGATGCGTTAGCCTATTTTGTCTCTTCTGCTCTATCCTTCTATCCTCTTTTGCGGGCTTTGGTCCAAGCAACGAATCCTTTGGCCTTGGGCTTCCAAATAGGCTTTAAAATAGGTCCAAGTCGCATCTTTAATAGCTCTAATTCCTTGGCTTTCTCCATGATTGTCCACGGGCTTCCCATGTGATCCTTAATGTTTCGAATTGCTCCGTTTTGCCCCTTTTTCTCTAATATTCCACAAAACTCACTTTTTCTCCTGTAGAATCATAAAACATAACTTACAAACACTATTAGTCCACTAAGATGGCTAAACAAAAGGTATAATCGAGGGTTAAATTGTAATTTTTGAGCACTTATCATTATTCCAGACTTGTTTGCAGCTGTTCTACAGGGTAGTTTGTGATGACATCTCCTACAGTCATACCCGAGCAATATTTCGAAGACTTGATGGGAAGCGAGTCTTATGGACATTGGTTCCGCGATAGGATCTTGCAGTTAGGATGGCACCATCTACTGGCTTGGCAAGTTATCATGGCATGGCAGGACGCGAAGGAACCTCATCTCTTTAAAGATGACGAGGACGAGGAGGACGATTAAGCGGGAGATAAGGTAAGTTTTTAGTTCAGTTAGTGTCTGCTTATGTCCCAAGCAATTTATTTCTTATTAACCCCATAACGGGTGGAACTCCTATAGAGTTGCGTCAGTTTATTTTCTACATTAGTTTGTTTTAACATTGTTTTGCAGATGTTCCAAAATTTCACGTGTTTCCATGGTATTTCTCTACCGTATTTATTTAAATACTTTGAGGACAAAGCATGCTTCTTGTTTGGGGGCATAGAAACATGTGTAATTAAGGCATCTGTTAGGATATAGATATGATTTAGCAAAAAAGGATATAGATATGTATAATATGCACTTGTTTTCTAGTTAAAAATTCAAATATTTCAAAAAAAAATAATAAAAAAAAAGTTATATTATACACTTAGGAATATTAGTATTGTTTTCTTTCTCTATGCTCGGAATAATCTAGAAGTCTCACGTAGCTTTTGCATTAGAATAATTTGTAGAAGCTTAGGTTAATATGTAGGTAATAATCTTTGCATCTATCTATAAATATATTACATGAGTATCTTTGATTGTTTGGCAGTAAGTTTCTGAAACCTAGGCTAGAGTACTTATTCTACAAATCCTGTGAGAATATAGCCTAAAGCCTTATATGAGTGAAACATTAGAGAAATGACACAAGGGAGAAGTAAAATCCGGATAGAGAAATCGCACGTCCACTTGCTTGATCACTATACCATATCCTAAGCGAGAATTTAGGCCCTCTTTCGATCGATATAGCCAGAAATTCAAACTTACAAATTATTTTCCGCTAGTCGCCCCTCTGAGCCTTTCCTTAGCCTTTCATAAACCGCAAATCCTTTACCCTGTTACAAAACAAAACAAAATAAAAAAAATCAACCTACCCATTCATTCAATAAGTCTGAGAATATAGATGAAGAAAAGAAAAGAGAAAGACCTTTGAAATCAAGAATTTGTTAGTCGATTCAGATAAGAAAAGAAAGTTTCCAACCAAATAAAAATATAAAAATAAGAGAAAACAAAGAGTTAAAACTCCAAAAATAGAATCAAAGGAGTCAAAAGCCAAAGAAAAAGATAAATATGGCTAAGGATGGAAACAAATTGTAAAAGCAAAGGTAAAGCACAAGGTTTTCTCTAGTTACATAATATGAAGATTCTATTATCTCAGACTTGTCCTTTTTTAATATCCATTTCCTTCCTTCTTAAACCATCTCCTAATCCCCACAACACCTAATAAAGACCTCTAGCTCAATTAGGAATAGGTTAGTGTGATTGTAAGTGGCATATGTGTTTGATCGACTCCGGCTTCCTTGTGTGTCATTGAGATTGTAAGGTAAAGTGTGCCCACTACACACTGGAGTAGCGAAACTTGAAAAAATCATAGTGGTTTTTGTCTTGACATTTATGTGAGGACCTACTTAAGGACGCTTCCGAGTTTTCATAAACGAACCTGCTAATGCATTTCATAGTATTACTCATTGTATATATGTTTATTCGCAGATGATTGATTATTATGTATATATTAGCTTAGGTTTCAACTTGATTATTCTGTATCCATTGCTAGTGAGATATATAGATAATTGAGGCATAGATAAGAAAACAATAGTTTTATTTCTTAGTCGTTGTAATATAGATGAAGTTTGTGAGTACCTTCACTGGAAAACTCTCACGAGGCTATAACTCATCCACTAGGGAATTCCTAGTGGTTTAAGGCCTTGTTGCATATGGTCAATGCAATCGCACTCGGCGAAATGAGAGTAATTAGAACTCCATTTTTTGTCACTTATGCTAATTTCTCATATTTGCTTGAGGACAAGCAAAATGCTATTTGGGGGTGGTTTGATAAGAGCCCAAGGATGTAGTTTTAACCCCTTAACAATAATACTTTTAGACCAATTATGCGAGTAATAAATAAGAGTTAATGCTGATTACGTGCTTTTATGCATTTCAGGCATTGAAGTCAATTATGTGCATAAATGAGCCACTTTGGCGAGATAAAGGAGCAGGGTTGGTTGCTAAGGAGTTCTATGATTAAAGGCCAAGATTCAAGGAGAAAAAGCCTTTGTAAAGCCTGGTCAAAAGCTAAAAAATCAAAGTCAACGCGGGCAGAAACAGCACACAAAAGTTAGCAGAACTTCCGGAGACCGTATCTTTGGATTCAAGCCTCGGAGTTGGGCGTACCTTATGTCAAAACGACCGGTCGGAAAATCTTTCCAATGGTCCAACCCTTGACCCAATCAGAGGAGTAGAAGTGGACGAAAAGTCTGTTGAAGTCAAAGCCAGCTGAAAAGGGCCCTGTGGACTGAAGAAATTGGGCTTTGGGCTCGATTTTCCGACCCAAAACATGGCTCCTCAACCCACGCACGAAAATGTGGATCTGGTCTCCTCCATTTTCACACACAAGACTTAGCTCTTAAGTGATAGGGAGATTAGATAGAAAGTGGCCATTAGAGATAGCTTCTAGATCTAGTTTTGAATGTTGAATTAATTAATTAATTAGTTTTTCATACCTTGTTTTAGATTAGTTATTTGAATAATTGTTTATCATTCATTAGATAAATAAAATAGTTAGTTCTTGATCATTTCGATTTTGTTATTTAAAATTGCTTAGATCTAATTTCAATTCTTGTTTGTTATTCATTTCTTAGTTGTTTAATTTCGAATTGAATTCTTGAGTAGATTGATATAGTAAAGTTATAATCTTTATATTATGTCTTATTCAATTTCATATGGAAATGATAGTTTGATGAATCAAGACTAAACCTCCATTAGAGGAGTTTGATGAAAACTTGATTGTGTAGTGTAGAATCGTTGTAAGAGTCTATTCCACTTTAGAAGGTTGTTGATTCGCCATGAGAATGGGTTGGACTTTCTCACATGCTAGTTATTATTTGGTAGAGATTGCCATGATTGATTAGGGATTAGAACGACCAATTCTTATCGTAAGAACATAATAATTGGATTACAACAATTTATGCTAGTTTATTAAGTTGGATTCAAGATGGATTCAATTCCCCCTAATTCTAGTTCTAGATTCAAACCTTAGTATTCTGTAGCATTTCGTAGTTGAATCATTCTAGTTAGTATCTTGTTATTTGAATTTGCATCGTAGTATAATCCCACCATTACTCTCACTAGACTTTAGATAGACTCGCAATATTGGAAGACATTGATTGCTAAAGAACTAGGAGTGGAACGAATCTTCTATTCCAACTATATTTTGATAGATTCGAGAGTATAGAAATCTTTGATAAGTAAAATATTCATAAAGTTTTAGTTTTACTTGTGTTTAGACGTCATTGTTTATACGTGAGTAGAATTATCCTTTCTACGTTTATCAGTAGTCATTCGGTAATTATATCTTCTCTATTATCTAAGGAGGAAGAGACACGTTTGATCAGGGTGATTAGGGAACATCTTTATGCGATTGGTTGGTCCTTAGCCGACATTAAGGGAATTGACCCTAATGTTTGCACTCATCATATCCATTTGGAGGATAACGCAAAGACTTCTTGCGAACCTCAGTGTCGCTTGAACCCTACCATGAAAGAAGTGGTCAGGGAAGAAGTCTTACGGTTACTCGATGCTGGCATCATATACCCAATCTCTGATAGCGAATGGGAAAGTCCCATTCATGTGGTTCCTAAGAAATCAGGGATTACCATGGTACGTAATGCCAAGGGTGAATATGTTGCAACCCATGGTCCTATGAAATGGAGAATCTATATCGATTACAGACGTTTAAATGCCATGACACGAAAGGATCATTTTCCTTTGCCCTTTATAGATCAGTGCTAGAACGTCTAGCTGGTCATGCTTTTTATTGTTTTTTGGATGGCTACTCTGGCTATTTCCAAATTATTATTGATATTGATGACCAAGAAAAGGCTACCTTCACATGTCCTTTTGGAACATACGCCTATAAACGAATGCCTTTTGGCCTTTGTAATGCTCTTGGTACTTTCCAGCGGTGTATGCTTCATATATTTAGTGACATGGTAGAGCGTTTCATGGAAGTATTCATGGATGATTTTTCTATCTATGGAGACTCTTTCACTGGCTCCCTGTCTAACCTGTCTAAGGTTTTGACACGGTGTGAAGAGAAGAGTCCGGTTTTGAATTGGGAAAAATGGCATTTCATGGTGAAAAAGGGAATCGTCTAGGGCACATTGTATCTAGTGATGGCATCAAAGTAGATAAGGCCAAACTAGATAAGATAGTGACTCTACCTATACCACGGACTGTCCGTGATATTACAGCCTTTCTAGGCCATGCAGGTTTTTATTGGCGCTTTATCAAAGATTTTTCAAAAATAGCTAGGCCTTTAACTAATCTGCTTTTAAAGGATGCCATCTTTGATTTCAATTTTAACTGTAAACAAACTTTTGAAACTTTAAAAGTCGCCTTAACCTCTGTACCTATTATACAGCCTCTCGATTGGTCTAAACCTTTCGAACTCATGTGTGATGCTAGTGATTATGCTGTTGGTACAGTCTTGGGTCAGAAACTAGATAATAAATTCACTGTTATTTATTATGCTAGTAAAACTTTAAACGATGCTCAAAGGAATTATACAACTACTGAAAAAGAATTTTTAGCTGTCGTTTATGCTTTAGATAAGTTTCGTCCTTATTTGGTTGGTTCTAAGACTTTAGTTTACATGGACCATGCAGCCCTTAGGTGTAGGAACCGTTATTTCAGAACCAATATTTCTACAAACCGCGAGAACCCACGCTCAGCGAAATCAATGGGGTTCTCACAATTTTGAATAGAAAACATACCTTTGAATCCGATTTAGATAACTCTGAGAATCCAAGCTTTATCAAATCCGAAATCAACCCCTTGATCTTCTGTTGTATTCCTTTAGAACAGATTGGACGTTGTGTGGGCAACGATCTACCAATCCCCTTCTTTCTCTCAAGATCAGAAACCAATTCAAATCTACTTTTCTTGCCTCCTTTTCTAATCTAGTGAATAGTGAATTTTGGCTAGAGAGAAAGAGTATTCTATTTATAGGCTACAACAGGGACCATGAGGAGAAATTAGGGTTCGGCCTCCTGACGGGCTTGGGTTTCCCATGTTCGCCCCGAACACACAGCCCAAGTCCGTCAACAAATGGCTTATTCCACTAAAGGCCATTGTTGCACTACCGCCCTAATCCCAAATTACGTGTCAGCGTTTATGGGCTCCATATTATATGCTCGTTGATCTCCCCGTGTTTAAGATATCGAATGTCCGTTGATTAAGTCAAGTTACTGACAACTACATTAATCAACTTCTTATGTCCTTGAGTAGTACCACTCAACCTCATTGTCATGTCGGAATAAATCCACCTGCAAGGTTTACATGACAATCTTTTTGAGCTCCTCAAGGGGACACAATCAAACCGACTTCTTGCAGGACACGGATTCCTTCTATAATCAACAGCACACCTTACATACAATGTCATTACCCAATACATTGAGTTTGTTGATTCACAAATGAATCTCACTCATTGATGATTTAAAGCAATGTACAATGCATGTAAGTGCCCGTTATTATATCCGGATTAGGAGGACAAGCATCCATAATAACAGAGGCATTTGTTCTCTTATACAGTCAGTATAAGGAGAAACAACCTCACTTGGTCCTGTTCAATACACTCAAAGTGTACTAGTGTAATCCTATAGTCAAGATAGACTAATACCATATCATACTACAACCGTACCAATGGTTTGTCCAAATCTATCTAGGTTGTGAACCATTACTTATACTTTATAAGGTACTGATGATATGATATTCTGTGTGTTCACACCATATCATCTACAACATAAATTATTAGACACATGCATATAACTAATAACATATATAATATGCATAACATTTGCCTATATGATTCTCATTCAAAATATAAAGAAATAGAGTTAATACAAAAGTAATGCTTTTAGTATATAACCCTATCGTTAGGTACCTTTTCGCAATGAAGGATGCTAAGTAAAGATTAATCCGATAGATTCTTCTCCTGCAAGAGTTCACATTAGAAATAAAGGACAAAAGAGGGGTCGAAAATGTAGTTGTCGACCACTTATCTAGACTTACAAATGGCGATGATAGTGATTCTGAGTCCATACCGGATTCTTTTAATGATGAACATCTGTATGTTATTTTTTCTGCACCATGGTATGCTGACATTGTGAATTATTTAGCGTCTGATACTATTCCTACTGATTGGTCAAGAAATGAACATAAAAAGTTCTTGGCCAGAGTTAAGCTATTCTACTGGGATGAGCCTTACCTTTTTAAGTATTGTGCGGATCAGATTATTCGTCGTTATATTCCCCATTGGGAATATAATGAGGTTCTCTCATTCTGCCATGACAAAGAGTGTGGTGGCCATTTTAGTGGTTTGCAAACAGCTGCTAAAATTCTTCAATGTGGGTTTTATTGGCCTACTCTTTTTAAAGATATCCAAGTGCATTGCAAGACGTGTGTTCGTGGCCAACAACTTGGGTGAATCACGAAGCGTAATATGATGCCATTAAATCCAATCATGGTGGTAGAAATCTTTGACATATGGGGCATTGATTTCATGGGTCCATTCCCTATGTCTCACAGTTTCATTTATATTCTAGTTGTCGTGGACTACGTGTGTAAATATATAGATAGAGGCCATGGCTTGCCATAGCAATGACCATAAGACAGTTGTGTTTTTTGTTGAGTACATCTTCTGTCGATTTGGCATTCCTAAAGCCATCATTAGTGATGGTGGAACACATTTTTGCAACAGAGTTGTTACATCTCTAGTGAAAAAGTATGGAGTTATACATAAGGTAGCAACTCCGTATCATCCACAAACTAGCGAACAAGTAGAAGTTTCTAATAGAAAAATATCAAAAAGATCTTAGAAACAACTGTAAATCCTGATAGGAAAGACTGGTTGAAGCGTCTATCTGATGCCTTATGGGCATATAGGACTGTTTTCAAAACTCCTATAGGTATATCGCCCTTTAGACTTGTATTTGGGAAACCTTGTCATTTTCCCGTTAAATTGGAGCATCATGCTATGTGGGCTGTAAAAAGCCTTAACTTCAATTTTGATAAGGCAGGTGTCAAGTGCAAGTTACAATTGAATGAGCTTGAAGAAATCCGTAGCGATTCTTATGATCTCGAGAAGGATTATAAAGCTAACATGAAGCATGTTCATGATAAGCAAATATTGCGCAAAGTGTTTGTGGTAGGTCAAAAGGTCTTGCTTTACAACTCCCGTCTACACATTTTTCCAAGGAAATTAAAAACCCGTTGGTCCGGTCCTTTTCTGGTTACTGAAGTCACCCCTTATGGGGCAATCACCTTGGTAAGTCCCAAGGACAACAGTACCTTTCAAGTCAATGGCCAACGGTTGAAACATTTTCACGAGCTATGGTCCCCTGATGTGGAGGAAGTCCTGTTACAGGACCATGTCTATGAGGACTGACCTTTGTTGGTTGGTGTACTTTTTTTCTTTTCCATAAACTGGTAAGTGCACCATTAAGGTAACCGGGCCCTCCTTATGGAGTATGTGGCTGTAAGTACCGGATCCTAAGTCCACGTCAAACATAATTCACGTTTTCCACTCTTACATGTTTTCTCAATTTTTGAGTCATGTTCCTCTATGGTATGAATTATGTCTTTATTGTTTTTCATTTTTATTATATTATATCTTATTCATAAAAAGTAAAAAAAAATATATCAAAACCATAAAAATAGTTATCTAGGAAGTCTCGGGAATCTGACTTTAAAAGACCTACATTCAACCAAATTTTCTAAACTTCGTTGTCTAAAATTTGTTTGGGGGTGGGGTGTTCATTTATCCGTCCTTGATTGTTCAACATTCCATTTGTGTTGCTTACGCCATTTAATTGTATTTCGATACGAGTTGGCATTATCTATGAATTTAGAGTTCATTCGTTCGCATAACTTACATCATGGTTCCATCTTCTTATATGTCTCCCACAGTTGGAATAGAGTGTTTTATGGATCATTGGATTGGAAATTCTCTCCTGATCATTTCCATATCTCATTCGCAAAAATCGGACTGGTAACAAAGCGGCAATTTTAGTTTGAAGTTGGGTAAAAAATCGACGAATGTCGAAAATTGAATTGGGCTTAGGCCCAAATCTCGGACGCACGTGCCACGCATGTGCGTCCCCTTCCTTCAAACAAAACAGATCGCGAGTTTCCTTTTTCCCCACTGCCATTAACAAAGCTTAAAACCTAGAAACCAAAATTAAAAAAAAAAAAAAAAAAAAAACAAAAACAAAAAAAAAACAAAAAAAAAAAAAAAAAAAACCTTAACTACACCCACGCCCACAATACAATCCCAACTTCAAATCTTCTCCAAAACATTCCCCCACCAATTCCGACATTTTTAAATAGCCAACAACATCCAAAAATCAAACAATTTTGAACTGTCACGCCACCACCATTGTTTTTTTACTGAGTTTGTCTCAAACTCGTCTCCCTACCTTATTCAAACCCACAAATCCTATCAAAACTCCAATGGCTCAAAGACGATGAATTTTGTGGGAACAAGCTTTTCGTGCCGACCACTTTGCTCCGTTTTATGGTGACGAGATGATTAGGAGGGATTGGAATAACTTGTGGTATGCGACTGATGATTTTTATCACGAGGATTTGGTCCAACAATTTTATAGAATGAGGAGAGTTGGTTGGGAATAAGATTTTTGTGAAGGTGAATAAAGTCAGGCGAGAAGTGGATAGGAATTTGTTGGCACGTATCTTCGGCATGGAGGAAGAACGCACTCTAGTAGCCACAGCACAGGAATCCCAATTTACTGGGATCGAGGCCTTGATGAACGGCATGGAGGGTAAATACAATACGAGCTCGCATTGTGTTCGCCAGTCGTCTCTGCGAACCAACCAACTGGCTGTAGCTCAGTGGATTGGGAGAAATGTCATTGGCAAAGAGAAAGTCAGTGACATCAACCTGACTTGTCTCCACGTGCTTTGGATACTCCAGACGAGGGAATATGACTTATGTATCCTAGAGTTTCTGATTACGATGATTAGAGCAGTTGGGAAGAGTATTGCACCTCTCCTTGTGCTGATAACAAAGATCATGATGAGGTTCAAAGCGACTCCGAAGTCTGATCGGATTTGCCTGAAGAGACACCAAAATCCTACGATCTATACGGAGTGTATCCAGAAGACGTGGAGGTTGCCTGAAGAGAGGGTAGTTGAAGAGGATGATTCGGAGGATGAGGAGGACACATCATGTTTTGATGTCGATGCCTTGTAGAGGTGTAGGTCTGATGCAGAACGTATGTCGGTGCTTCATCGTGGCATGCGTTCTCTCAACACTATTTGTGGAGATCTCATGACTCGGCAAGCTGCCATCCATCGTAACTATGAGACTCGCACCCAGCGCAAGGATGAGCGTTGGGAAGAGATGAAGGCCAAGATGGAAGCTTAGCAAAAGTTCCGAGCAGATATGCTTGAACACTACCCACCCCGGGGGGGTTCTTCTGAGGAGGAGGCATCTGTGAGGCACGAGCGTCGTCGCCGCAAGACGGATGGCTCTGGCCCATCGGGAGCCCAGGAGTCATCTCCTTCTCATGTGCCATCCATTACCAGCAGTGTGTTGTTTAGGGATCTTATGAGTTGATGTTGTTTTGTATTTGTTTTTATTTAGTTGAATGTTAAATTTTGAATTCCGTAGTTAAATTTGAATTGGGTAGTTAAATGTTGTTTGAATTTCAATTCTAATATAATGTGGTTCTTTTCAAAGTGTGTGTTGTTGTTATTGTTATTCCCACCTTCCTAAATTGTTTGGGGGTGGTTTATTATTTATTCTCGCATGATTTTTATAGGAACCTCAAATTTAGAAGTTGTTTTGGAGTGATTGTTGGGAATATTGCCGATATTGGCAGGCTATGAATAGATATGGTGGTAAGATGAAATCTATAAGAGTTAGAAGTTACTATTCTAAAATCAATCTAAAGATATTAGGTTTGTTTAAGAATCAAGAATATAGGTTGTTTCCGTTTTCGGTTTTGGAAATTTTTTGTTTCCGGCAATTGCCTTAAAACTTTTTGGCAACTTCCTAATTCATTTTGGAATCCCAAAACCTATATAAACTTCATTCATTCTCCACACCAAACTCACATCTCTCACATTCATCTCTCACCTTTCACTCCCAAGTTTTTCTTCTTTTTCCTTCTCACTTTAGCACTCAAGCAACTCGGAGCGCGCCTGCGCCTCAGTGGAGCGCCACCCGCGCCCAACTCAATGTAAGTCCAGTTTTCTCTTGAGCGCGACCGCGCCCTCCCAAGACCAAACATGAGCGTGACCCGCGCCCAAAACACTGTAAGTCAAATTCTCCGAAGCGCGCCTACGCCTCAGTGGAGCGCCCCCGGGCCTGACCTATGTAGACATGAAAAATTCCGATTTTTGTGGGTTATTCCAGGCTCGGTTGCAGCTGTTCTAGAGAGTAGTTTTGTGATGACATCTCCTACAGTCATACCTGAACAATCTTTCGACGACTTGTTGGGAAGAGAATCTTATGGACATTGGTTCCACGATAGGATCTTGTAGTTAGGATGGCGTCATCTACTGGTAAGTGAAGACGACTCGTATTCACCTAAACTTACTGAATATTTTTACAATAATGTTAGTTTCTATTGTAACGAGGATGGAGAACAAGAATTCTCCGTCGTGGTTGATAACACGCCACTAGAATTCAATAAGTATTTGTTAGCATTAGTTTCGGGATTGACCTTGCCTGACCCTATGCACACGTGGGGATATATGACCGATAATGCATACCTCTATGACTATACATACTTTCATGAGTATTATGGGGGAGGGGTGTTTCGTATAATGAACCAAGGGCATTATAACATAGCCCTTGGTAGCCTATCCCTAAATGTATGCACCACCATGTTATTCATTATGATGAATATTTTAGGAGATGTTTTCCGCTGGTGATGTTTTCCTTGCTTTAGCTGAGGATCGTCGCCGCTATGACATTCCCCGAGTATTAGTGTCTAGTCTTAAGAGAGCCCATAGCATGAGGCATAACTATCTTATTATGCCTGTTTTGGTTTGCCGCATCATACGTGCTTGTTTACCTGAACTCTGTACCCAGTTCACGGATTGGAAAAGTGTTGAAGTCATGAGACCCACCAATTGGGTGGTTCGCTCATTTCGAGTAATGACTTGGCTGGGATGGCAGGTGCAGCCTCATTTGGTTGCCCCTTACACCCCATCAGACATAGTAACACATAACAGGTTAGCACAAGTTGATAACACACGGCGGCGGGCTTGGAAAGTTATCATGGCATGGCAAGACGCGAAAGAACCTCATCTCTTTAAAGAGGATGATGAGGAGGATGACGAGTAAACGCGGGAGTTAAGGTAAGTTTTTAGTTTTAGTGAGTGTCTGCTTAAGTCCCAAGCAATTTGATTCTTGTTATCCCCATAACGGGTGGAACTCATATAGAGTTGCGTCTGTTTTTCTTTTTCTATATTAGTATGTTTTAACCTTGTTTTGCAGATGTTTCAGAATTTCACGCATTTCCATGATATTTTTTTACCCTTTTTATTTAAATACTTTGAGGACAAAGCATGCTTCTTGTTTGGAGGGGGGGGGCATAGAAACACGTGTAATTAAGGCATCTGTTAGGATATAGATATGTATAATATGCACTTGTTTTCTAATTAAAAATTCAAAAAAAAATTAAAATATAAATAAAAAGCTTATGTTATACACTTAGGAAAATTGGTATTATTTTCTTTCTCTATGCTCTCAATAATCTAGAAGTCTCACGTAGCTTTTGCATTAAAATAGTTTTTAGAAACTTAGGTTAATATGTAGGTAATAATCTTTGCATCTATCTATAAATAAGTTACATGAGTATCTATGATTGTTGGCAGTAAGTTTCTGAAATCTAGGCTAGAGTACTTATTCTACAAATCCTGTGAGAATATAGCCTAAAGCCTTATATGAGCGAAACATTGGAGAAATGACACAAGGGAGAAGTAAAATCCGGATAGAGAAATCACACGTCCACTTGCTTAATCACTATACCATATCCTAAGCGAGAATTTAGGCCCCATTTGGATTGATATAGCCAAAAATTCAAACCTATGAAATTATTTTTCGCTAGTCGCCCCTCTAAGCCTTTCTTTAGCCTTTCATAAAACGCAAATCCTTTAACCTGTTACAAAATAAAATCAAAATCAAAATCACCTACCCATTCTTTGAATGAGTCTGAGAATAAAGATGAAGAGTAGAAAAGAGAAAGACCTTTGAAATCAAGAATTTGTTAGTCGCTTCAAATAAGAAAAGAAAGTTTTCATCCAAATAAAAAATATATATATAAATAAAAGAAAATTAAGAGTTAGAACTCCAAAAAAAAAAAAAAAAAAATCAAAGGAGTCAAAATCCAAAGAAAAAAAAAAGAAAAGAACATCAAAAGCAAAAGTAAAGAACAAGGTTTTCTCTAGTTATATAATATGAAGACTCTATTATCTCAGACTTGTCCTTTTTGAATATCCATTTCCTTCCTTCTTAAACCATCTCCTAATCCCCACAACACCTAATAAAGACATCTAGCTCAATTAGGAATATGTTAGTGTGATAGTAAGTGGCAAATGTGTTTGATCGACTCCGGCTTCCTTGTATATCATTGAGATTGTAAGGTAAAGTGTGCCTACTACACACTGGAGTAGCGAAACTTGAGCAAAAAAATTAGAGTGGTTTTTGTCTTGACATTTATGTGAGGAGCTACTTAAGGACGCTATTCCGAGTTTTTAGAAACGGACCTGCTAGTGCATTTCATAGTATTACTCATTGTATATATGTTTATTTGTAGATAATTGATTATTATGCATATATTAGCTTAAGGTTCAACTTGATTATTTTGTATTCATTGCTAGTGAAATGTATAGATAATTTAGGCATAAATAAGGAAACAATAGTTTTATTTCTTAGTCGTTGTAGTATAGATGAAGTTTGTGAGTACCTTCACTGGAAAACTCTCACGAGGCTATAACTCATCCACTAAGGAATTCCTAGTGGTTTAAGGCCTTATTGCATATGGTTAATGCAATCGCACTCGGCGAAACGAGAGTAGTTAGAACTCCATTTTTGGTCACTTATTCTAATTTCTCATATTTTCTTGAGGACAAGCAAAATTCTGTTTAGGGGTGGCTTGATAAGAGCCCAAAACTATAGTTTTAACCCTTTAACAATAATACTGTTAGACCAATTATGCGAGTAATAAATAAGAGTTAATGCTAATTACGTGTTTTTATGTATTTTAGGCATTGAAGTCAATTATGTACAGAAATGTGTCACTTTGGCGAGATAAAGGAGCAAAGGTTGGTTGTTAAGGAGTTCTGTGATTAAAGGCCAAGATTCAAGGAGAAAAAGCCTTTAAAAAGCCCGGTCAAAGCTGAAAAGTCAAAGTCTGTGCGGGAAGAAATGCCGCACAAAAGTCAATAGAACTTCTAAAGACCGTATCTTTGGACTCAGACCTCATAATTTGGCTTACCTTATGTCAAAACAACTAGCTTGGAATCAGCTTTCCAATGGTCCAACCCTTGACCCAATCAGAGGAGTAAAAGTGGACGAAAAGTCTGTGGAAGTCAAATTCTACTGAAAAGGCCTATGTGGACTGAATAAATTGGGTTTTGGGCTCGATTTTCCGGCCCGAAACATGGCTCCTCAGCCCATGCACGAAAATGTGGATCTGGTCTCCTCCATTTCAAAACAGAAGACTTAGTTCTTAAGTATCAAATTAGCTAGGATAGAAAGTAGCCATTAGATAGTAGTTTAGATCTAGATTTAGTCTCCATTTAATTAATTAGTTTTTTTTTATCTTCTTTTAAATTCAATTATTGAATTATTGTTATTGCTATTTATTAGATCAATAAAGTTAAATTAGTTCTTGATAATCTAGTTTTATTTTCATTAAATCATTATAGTTTCAATTCATAGATTTAGTTATTTATCATTATTAGTTTCTATTAAATCTAACAAATTTAGATTTCCATTCGAGTTGAAATAAGCAAAGTTATAATCTTTATATCATGTCTTGCTTAAATTCAATTGAAAATGATAGCATAATGATTCTAGGCTAAACCTCCATTAGAGGGGGTTGAAGAAGCATTGATGAAGCTTGATTTGTGTTAGCGTAGAGTAGTCGTAATTTCCATTCCATTTTATAAACGATTAGTTCACCATGAGAATGGATTTGATTGTTTCATATGCTAGATGTTAGTTGGTAGAGATTACCATGAACAACTAGGGAATAGGAAGAACCAATTGTTATGCGAAAGCAGCTCAATTCAGATTACGAAGATTCTTCGTTACTAAATTAAGTCGAGTTAAGGTGGAATCAATCCCCCCTAATTCTTTATCTACTATCAATTTAGTATTGCCATAGTTGAATTATCATAGTTAAGTATTTTAGTATAATTTGCATCGTAGTATAAATTTGTAAATCTCTCATTGACTTTGGATAGACCGATAATCTTAGAAAAGGCTAATTCTAAAGAACTAGGAGTGGAACGAATCTTTTACTCCAACTCTATTTCGATAAATTCGAGAGTAGAAATCTTTGATAAATAGTCTCGTAGACAAAGTTAAGTCTTAGTTTTACTTGCGTTTAGAGTTCAATCTTTTATTCGTAGGTAAAACTATCAATTTTACATTTATCAGTTTGAATAGAGTGTTTCATGGATCATTGGATTGGAAATTCTCTCCTGATCGTTTCCATATCTCACTTGCAAAAATCGAACCGGTAACGAGTCGAGAATTCCAATTTTAATTTTTGTACGCATAGGGACAAAAAATGGGCATTTTGGAAATCGAATTGGGCTTGGGCCCAAGCCAACAGTACAACCCAAGAACGCATCGCGTTTTTCTTCTTCATCTTTCCAATTCTGCCATTACCAAATTTTAAACCCTAACCAAAATTTTAAAAAAAAAAAAACCTAAACACCACCACGCCAAAATAACCACTCCAAAACATCTCCACCACCATTTCCAACCTTTTGCACCACCGAAAATAAAAAATAAAAAAAACATAAAAAAAAAAAAATCACCAAATTATAAAAAAATTCGCACCACCACCGCGCCTCCTCCCAAATATTTAGTGAGTTTGCTCAAACTCGTCTCCTCCACCTTATTCAAACCCACAAATCGTTTCAAAACTTCAATGGCTCTAAGACGAAGAATTTTGCCGGAACAAGCTTTTACTGCCACCCGTTTTACGTCGTTTTTTCGTGACGAGATGATTAGGAGGGATTGGAATAGGTTGTGGTACTCGACAGATGATTTCTACCACTCCGATTTGGTCGAATAATTCTATAAGAAGAGGGAGTTGGAGGGTCAGAAAATTTTCGTGAAGGTGGCTCGGACGAGGAGAGAAGTATCGAGAAAGTTGTTGGCTGAGATTTTAGGCATTACGCCTGAACGCCACCTCGAAGCCACCTTGCAGGAATCCCAGTATATTGGTGTTCCTGCATTGATGAAAGACACTGGCATGGAGGGTCAATACAATCCGAATTCTCATTGTGTTCAACAGTCTTCTCTGTGAACCAACCAACTGGCTGTAGCTCAGTGGATTGGTAAGAACGTCATCGGGAAGGAGAAAGTCAGCGACATCGGTCTGACATGTTTGCACATTCTCTGGATATTGCAGGAGAAGAGGTATAACTTCTACATCCTCGAGTTTATTTGAACTATGATTTGAGGCGTTAGAAAGAGTGTTACACCCTTTCTGGTATTGATCACTAAGATCATGTTGTCTTTTAGAGCTATTTCAAAATCTGTTCGTATTATGATAAAATTATATTCAAATGCAATTATTTATACGGAGTGTATCCAAAAGACTTGGAAGTTGTCAGAGGATAGGGTGGTTGATTCGGATGAGGAAATGGAGGATATGATATGTTTGGATGAAAATGCCTTGGAAAGGTGTACTTCTAATTTAGAACGTATGTCAGTGCTCCATAGTGGCTTGTGTTTCATTTATGGTATTTGTGAAGATGTACGGGATAGGCAGGTTATACTTTGAAATAAACAAAAAAACCTTCAGATGAGTTTTGCAGCGCTCGGCAAGGGTCAGGCGGATCTCCAGTATAGCATGGAGACTCTCATCCAGCGTCATGATGCGCATTATACAGAGATGAAGGCAGAGATGGAAGGACATCGCCGGTTCCGAGTAGAGATTCTACGACACATGCCACCCCTAGGGGGTTCTATTTCAGATGAGTCTGAGAGGCATGAGTGTCGTCGCCGAAGGACGGATGGCTCGTGCCCTTCTTCATCTCAGGCCCTATCTTCATCCCAAGCCCAATCTTCATCTCAGGGTCCATCTTCATCATGTGGCTAGTTGTTTAGAAAAATTTGTTGTTATGATGTTATTTAGTTGTTTTATTGTTTTTATTAGTTTGGATGTTAAGTGGTTGAATTCAGTAGCTAAATTTGAATTCGGTAGTTAATTGTAATTTGAATTTCGATTTTAATTTAATGTGGTTCTTTTCTACGTATGTGATAATTTTAACATTAATCCCACCTTCCCGAATTGTTTGAGGGTGGTATTATTTCTTTTAGAATTGTTTTTATATATTACACAAATTTAGAAGTGATATTCCGATGAGTTAGGAAGTTGATATTCTAAATTCCACCTAAAAGATATTAAGTTTGTTTTCGAATAAAGAATATGGGTTGTTTCCGTTTTAGGTTTTGGAAATATTTTGTTCCGGCAATTGCCTTAAAGCTTTTTGGCAACTTGTTAATTCGTTTTAGAAACTAAAACCCTATATATACTTCCTTCATTCTACACTCACAACCCACACTACAAACCTTGCACTCTCACCTTTCACTCTCAATTTTTTTCTCTTTTGTTTCTTGACTTCAGCACTCAAGCTATACGGAGCGCACCCTGCGCTTGAACCGCCTGTGACTCAATTCAGACCTTAGCGCACCCCGTGCTTTCACAAGACCAAATATGAGTGCGACCCGCGCTTAAAACATTGGAACTTGCCCAAGGCACGAGCGCACCCTGCGCCCATCCCAGGCAAAAAGTTAGCGCGCCCTGTGCCTAAGTGCTTAGAACTCGATCATAGCCAGCGCGCACCCAGCGGCCATACAAGGCATAGTTTGAACGCCCCCCGTGCTCTGACATCCGTAGGCACGAAAAATTCTGATTTTTTGTGGGTTGTTCCAGGATCGTTTGCAGCTGTTCTAGAGAGTAGTTTTGTGATGACATCCCCTCGTATCATATCGGAACAGTCTTTTGAAGACTTATTCCAAAGTGACACCTATGGTGTGTGGTTTTGCGAAGTAATCATACAAGCAGGATGGCAATCATTAATGGTAAGTTCTGATGAACTTTACTCTCCTGCACTTACCTCCTATTTTTATGTAACCAAGTTATTGTTGGCTTTTGTTGTTGAGCTTCCTATACCTGCTGAGATTCAAGACCCATGGGGCTACATATTTGATAATTTCTCTGCCTACAACTATGAGCTTTTGCATGAGAATTATGGGGCCAGCATTTTCAGTGTAGAGGACCAAGGGACATATAACGTAGCCCTTAGTAGCTTGTCCCTTAACGTGGGCACGGTCATGTTCTTTATCATGCTAAACATATTAGGAGAGTGGCGTTTTTCTTCTGCGAATGACGCCACTTACGACGTTTTCCTTGCTCTAGCCGAGGGACGCCTGCTATATAACCTTCCCAAGACATTAATGTCTAGTTTAGCACGAGCCCAGAGTATAAGGCATAAGTACCTTTTAGTTGCTATATAACCCAATTATGCCCGTTTCACAGATTGGGTTGGGGTCGACATTGTGAGACCCACCAATTGTATTATTCGATCTTTTCGTACTATGACTTGGCCGGGATGGCAAGTGCAACCTAATTGGGTTACCCCCTACACCCCATCCGACCAAGTAACGCAAAACAGGTTAGCGATTGTAGATGATAAATGGCGTGAAGCCTGGCAAATCACCATGGCGTGGCAGGATGCGAAGGAACCTCATTTCTTTATAGAAGAGGAAGAAGATGAGGCTTAAACATGGGAGTTAAGGTAAGTTTTTATTTCAGTTAGTGCCTACTTATGTCCCAAGCAATTTAATTTGTGTTAATCCCATAACGGGTGGAACTCATATAGAGTTGGGTCTGTTTTTCTTTTTCTATATTAGTATGTTTTAACCTTGTTTTGCAGATGTTTCAGAATTTCACGCATTTCCATGGTATTTTTCTACCCTTTTTATTTCAATACTTTGAGGACAAAGCATGCTTCTTGTTTGGGGTGGCATAGAAACACTTGTAATTAAGGCATCTGTTAGGATATAGATATGTACAATATGCACTTGTTTTTAATTAAAAATTCAAAAATTTCAAAAATTCAAAAATATAAATAAAAAGTTATGTTATACACTTAGGAATATTGGTATTGTTTTCTTTCGCTATGCTTTTAATAATCTAGAAGTCTCATGTTAGCTTTTGCATTAGAATAGTTTTTAGAAACTTAGGTTAATATGTAGGTAATAATCTTTGCATCTATCTATAAATATATTACATGAGTATCTATGATTGTTTGGCAGTAAGTTTCTGAAATTTAGGCTAGAGTACTTATTCTACAAATCCTGTGAGAATATAGCCTAAAGCCTCATATGAGGAAAATATTTGAGAAATGACACAAGGGAGAAGTAAAATCCGGATAGAGAAATCACACGTCAACTTGTTTGATCACTATACCATATCCTAAGCGAGAATTTAGGCCCTCTTTGGATCGATATAGCCAGAAATTCAAAGCTATGAATTATTTTCCACTAGTCGCCCCCCTGAGCCTTTCTTTAGCCTTTCATAAACCACAAATCCTTTACCCTTTTCCAAAAACAAAACAAAAAAAAAAAAATCAACCTACCCAATTTCGAATGAGTCTGAGAATAGGATGAGTGAAGAAAAGAAAAGAGAAAAACCTGTGTAAACAAAAATTAGTTAATTGCTTCAGAAAAGAATAAGAAAGGAAAGTTTTCATCCAAATAAATAAAAATAAAATAAAGAGTTAGAATTCCAAAAAAAATAAATAAATAAAAGGAGTCAAAAAGCCAAAATAAAAAGGCTAAAGATGGAAACAAAGTGTAAAAGCAAAAGAACAAAGATTTTTCTAGTTACGTAATATGAAGACCCTATTATCTCACACTTGTCCTTTTTGAATATCCATTTTCTTCCTTCTTAAACCATCTCCTAATCCCCGCAACGCCTAATAGAAGTCTCTAGCTCAATTAGGAACAGGTTAGTGTGATAGTAAGTGGCAGATGTGTTTGATCGACTTCGGCTTCTTTTTGTGTCATTGAGATTGTAAGGTAAAGTGTGCCCACTATGCACTGGAGTAGCGAAACTTGAGCAAAAAAATCGGAGTGGTTTTTGTCTTGACATTTATGTGAGGACCTACTTAAGGACGCTATTCCGAGTTTTCATAAATGGGCTTGCTAGTGCATTTCATAGTATTACTCATTGTGTATATGTTTATTCGTAGATGATTGATTATTATGCTTATATTAGCTTAGGTTTCGACTTGATTATTCTGTATTCATTGCTAGTGAGATGTATAGATAATTGAGACATAAATAAGGAAACAATAGTTTTATTTCGTAGTCGTTGTAATATAGATGAAGTTTGTGAGTACCTTCACTGGAAAACTCTCACGAGGCTATAACACGTCCACTAGGAAATTCCTAGTGGTTTAAAACCTTGTTACATATGGTCAATGCAATCGCACTCGGCGAAACGAGATTAGTTAGAACTCCATTATTGGTCACTTATGCTAATTTCTCATATTTGTTTGAGGACAAGAAAAATACTGTTTGGGGGTGGTTTGATAAGAGCCCAAAATTGTAGTTTTAACCCCTTAACAATAATATTTTTAGACTAATTATGCGAGTAATAAATAAGAGTTAATGTTGATACGTGCTTTTATGTATTTCATGCATTAGAGTCGATTATGTGCAGAAATGTGTCACTTTTGCGAGATAAAGGAGTAAGGGTTGGTTCCTAAGAAGTTCTGTGATTAAAGGCTAAGAATCAAGGAGAAAAAGCCTTTTTAAAGCCCGGTCAAAGCTGAAAATTCAAAGTCAACGCAGGCAGAAACAGCGCACAAAAGTCAACAGAACTTCCGATGACCGTATCTTTAGACCCAGACCTTGGAATTTGGCCTACCTTATGTCAAAACGACCGCCTTGGAAAGAGATATCCAATGGTCCAAACTTTGACCCAATCAGAGGAGCAGAAGTGGACAAAATATTTGTTAAAGTCAAATACTGCTGAAAAGGCCTCTGTGGACTGAAGAATTTGGGTTTTGGGATCGATTTTCCGGCCCAAAACATGGCTCCATGCCCATGCACGAAATTGGGGATCTCTTTCTCTTCTTGAAGGGAGGAAAGAGGTAGACTCAAGAAGTTAGACCTAGATTAGAAAATAAATTAGCTTAGACTCCATTAATTAGTTTTATTACCTTGTTTTTAATTTAGTTATTGAATCATTGATAATTCTTCATTAGATTAATAAAAGTAGTTAGTTATTCATAAATTTAGTTTTGGTTTATTAAATTACTTAGATTTAAATTCAGTTATTAATTGTTAATCATTTCTTAATTGTTAATTCAGTTGTGAATCCTTGAGTAGTTCAAATTAGTAAATTTATAATCTTTATATCATATCTTGTTTAAATTCATATATAAATGATAGTTTAATGACTCAAGCCTAAAACCTCCATTAGAGGGGTTTGAGGAAGCCTTGATGAGAACTTGATTTTGCTAGCTTAGAAATCGTCGTGATAATCTATTCAAATCTAGAAAGTAATTAGTTCACCATGAGAATGGGTTTGATTGCTTCACATGCTAGTTATTATTTGGTAAAGATTGTCATGAATAATTAGGGATTAGAAATACCAGTTTGTTATGCGAAAGCATTGAAATTTGGATTACGATATTTCTTTGCTAGTTAATTAAGTAGAATTGAGGTGGAATCGAATTCCCCTAATTCATTCTCTATTGTCAAGTTAATATTTGAATTCCGTCATTTTGTTATTCGCATATTGATTAGTGGTTTCCCATCATAGTATAATTCCATCATTACTCTCATTAACTTTGATAGATTGATAATCGTAGTTAACGTTAATTCTAAAGAACTAGGAGTGGAACGAATTCTCTACTCTAAATATATAGAATGATAACGAGAGTAGAAAAAACTTTGATAATATAAGCTAGAAAATAGTTTTAGTTTTACTTACATTTGAGTTTAATCACTTATTCGTAGGTAAAACTAGCGTTTTACATTTTATCAGTCTTCAATTAACGTTTTGATCTCAGGATCAGATTTCACCACAAAAATACTACTAGCCTTAGATGTACTGGGTTGGATTGTTCTGGAATTGTTTATGTCGCCCCAATGGGTACTCTTTTTAGCTTGGTTTTCAAGAAAGGTTAAGGCTTCCGTTGCACCTCTATCCAAAAAATTACCATTACTCATGATGTCGAGGGTTACTTTGTATTCTTGGAGAAGACCTTTGAAGAAACATTAGACAAGAGTGGATTATTCTAGTTTATGGTGAGGACATGAATGGAGTAGGTCAGAGAATCTATCCCATGCTTCAGAAAATGTCTCACTTGGACTCTATCTAAAGGATTGTATCTTGCTTCTTATCTATTTTGTTTACTTTGGCAGGAAGTGCTTCTTCATGAAGGAGAACATAACCTTTTCCCATGTATCGAAAGAATCGGGCTTCTGAGAAAGAAGCCAAGCATGACTCTTACCAGCTAGAGTGAAAGGAAACACTCGTAGCTTAACCTGATCGTCGGTGACGCCCGGATGGTGGAAAGTATTACATACTTCATATATCCGGCGTAGATGCTCATATGGTAACTCGTGTTCTAACCCATGGAAAATGGGTAGAAAATTGAACACATTCGGTGGATTGTAAAAATCACTCGTGGGTGGTGTGAGTCGTATACAAGATGGAGGCCCATCTTGCAATGGTGTGTAGAATTTGGAGAGAGGCTCTTTAGCTTGCACTACTTGGTTGGCCATCTTAGTGGATGGACAACTAGAAATAGGAGATTGTTTAGGATGACGTGCTTTCCTACATGAGTAAGTTTTATTCTTGCTAATACCTGTAGTGCCCGAATGCAGTATCATGCACTTTTAGCAAGACAACAAAACTATCCTAACATGCGCAAACGATGCAAAGTATGTTCAAGAAATCGAAATTTGTTTTTGCAAGTATGGAGTTTTGAAAACTTTGCTTTGGTTTATAATTTACTATGCCCTGTTCAAGGGAACAATTGGGCGCGAGACTAGGATGGCTCTACCACATGTCTCAGAAGAGTTGGTAGTTACTTCATTATGTGGTGTGTTACCAAGAATCTCACTCACGATGAATCTAGAGGAAGGTAGTTGGTCCACCGGAATCTAGTAACTGATTACTCTAAATCCTCGTGGCTATATTTTTGTCCTTTTCTGGAGGAGCGTGACTACTTTGGGCTCTAGTTAGTTAATTTTAATTCATTTTTTTGGTCTAGGGCTTTCAAGAATCAGGCATCGTCCGATTTACCTACATTGGGGAATGACTTCCCAATGATTGTTATGTGCATCAGGTTCAGCCTTATGCGTGAATGTAAATTGCAGTGCAGAAATTAAATTTCAAACAATCACGTAAGCATGCTTGAACACACAAGGTATCCTCTTACATAGGTTTCGAGGAGGTTTAGAATTTATCTCTCAAGCTGTGCTTACATACTACTTGAGGAGAAGGCGACGTTGGTTGACGCGTGATCTGAGAATCAGGCCCAACCTTTCGAGCTTTACCCTGTTTTAGGTTATAATAAAGGTCCACTTAAAAAAAGCCCACATGTCGGGTTTTTTATAATTAAACAACTTTGCCTTCAAGGGCCCAAAACATAAAAATAAACTAATATTATATTAATCTAATAGATTAACTAGTTTAGATAAATTATTTAGATTAACTAGAGCTAACTTAGTTAGAGTGTTTATTACCAAGTTGATTCAAAGTGTGCGAGCGTATGATTCATGACTCGCCTCGCACACTTGAACTTCTCAAGGCAATGAAAACTCTAATCTCTTGGTAAGTTTAGAACTTCAACCAAGTGTTCACCCAAGTTCATCCATATAATCAATCAAAACTCATACTTTCTATTTTTTTTTTCGTTTTTCTTTATATCTATATCTATTAAAAACAAGTTCCACTGATTTATCCTACTTTATTACAAAATCCAGGTCTGGAGCTTAACTAAACATCTAAAACCAACTGGAACTACATAAAACTAGACACGATTTTGTGGAGGTGACTGGGCAGTCGCCCACCGGCAAGGGCACAGTCTCTCGTCCGGTTCCCGTGAACTTCTACCAACTAATTCCTTCGCAGCGAACTCTAAAACGCGCAGTGTGACTTGGGGTTTTTCACTTCCTCAAGAAGCATCTCTGCCATCATCACATCGATGGTCTTGTTGTCTGGGGACTGTTCCGTCTGAACATAAGCTTTTAGAGGAATCCCCAGAACCTCACTCACCACCTCCTTAGTGAGCTCAAGCGTTCGTCCATCCTTGACAACCGTGGTGCAGTCATCCTCCCCTCTATGCATATGGTTATAAAATGAAAAAGTGAGAGAGGGAGAATAAGCCGCACCTTCCAAGAAAACCAAAGCCTCCCATCTTGTTCTTCTAACCTCAGCCTTGAAGTGCACTTCAAATAGATCGAAATTGAAGATTGGTTCAAAATTTTGCTCCAGCACGATTTTAAAAACTCGAGCCATTTGGAGTATGAATTGATAAAATATGGGTTTTTAGTTGGAATGGGGCTTGAAAATGGAGGAGGCTATGAAGATTTGGAGTGGTGGTGTTTTGGGTGAGCGGGCAGTCGCGAGTTGAAGAGTTTTGGTCGCGAGTTGGCTTGGGGCGGCTAGGGTTTGGAATGTGTGAGGATGATGATGGTCTATTGGGCGGTCACGTGGGTTAAATATGTTTGATGGCATGTGCCTTTTAAGTGAAAACGAAATTTTGGCCCAATCCCAAATGAAATCAGGTAATTCTGATCTTGTCCTCAATACTTTGCTAACTTCAAGAGTTGATCTGCGCTTCGTTGCTCGTCTGATCTTGGCCCGTGAGGTACCAAAACAATCAGCATCAAAATTTCCACATGAAGATATAGGCTATACTCACATCCAACGGAGGATGAAAAATAGGTGAAGGAAATAAACGAAAAGGAGCTGTAAGAAAATATGTACATATGAAAGAAGGAAAATTTTAAGTAATTTTTTTTTTTTATGTTTTGAATAAGTTTGAGTGAAATTTTAAAAAGGTATGTCATTTTAAGTCAGATTCCCAAGGCTTAGAAGTTTTTGAAAACTTGAGTCAATCCCAACCAGATGGTTGGATTTCTCTCCTCAGCTATGCTCGATGAGCAGGTGGTTGACACATGAAAACCTTGAAAACTGAATTTTCACTATGAGGTTGAAAACCGGGGCTCGGGCAAGTTGGTGTTTGATAGTTCGAGCACCAGCCTTCTGCCATATCTCATCTTTTATGTGCGTATGAACTTTTACCTAAACCAGGAATGATTTTCGGTATATATGTCCCTATCTTTAGCTGCAATTCTCTAGGAAGTGCTTGCACATGATCATTGAAACTTATCAATTAGAAGTTGATGTATTGGGAAGTATCTTCAAAGTTTTTGAAGTAAGGTTCACCATAGATTGTTTAGAGTTTGAATTGTTGGGAGTTTTAAAAGAAGGGAAGGTAGGATCTTTAGTTAGGACTTGTATTAGTGAACTAGTTAATGAAGAACATTGAAAAGCTTAAGTTGTTTGATGATTGAAAGAACATAAATTTGAAAGACATGAAATGAAATGATTAATTAAAAGAAGAACAATAAAGAAAGATGATTGATTGACTGAATAACAAAAACAAATAACAAGATTGAAAAGAAGAACAATAAAGTAAATGACTTGAATGAAAAAGACTAGAAATTAAATCCTACATGACACTAGAATAATTCTAGGTGCATTCTCTCTCCCTAGCTTTTAGTTCTTATACCCCTACTTTATGTAATTGACTTATTTGCCTTCTCCATTACATTTGAGACACCTCACCCTTTGCTTTATGCTTTTGCTTTTTTCTTTTGCTTTTTTATTTCTTCTTGATCAAGATAGGTTTTAGAGAAATCCATCTTTTATGTTAAGGACATCTATCTCTGGTCTTCTGAGTTGAGGACTTGACTTTCAGCTCCTTGGTTCTGAGTCTTTGACCTTTGACCTTTGACCTTTGACTTTGACTTTTTCAACACTTTTTCATAGCAACTCCGAGTCTTCATAATAAGCGTAATTAAGGCTACTTTTTGTGCTAAGACGTTGTTTTCATGATAAGTTGATAAGGCCTCAAATATGTATTTCTATCCCTTTACAATATTTCAATTCAGTCAATATTATGATCAATAATGTAAAATAACCACCTTCTTATTGCCTTTCAGGTTACAAACCTATTCTAGAACCAGAAACCTAAAAGTATGCATTCTAGAGTCAAAGGGAGCCTAAAAGGGACTAATTGGGAAGATCAGGAGAAAGTGCTAAAAGTCAAAGGTCAAAGTCAACAGTCGAGGTCAAAGTCAACTGTATGACTTAAAAAGTCAAAAGCTCAAAACATCATTCTAAAACTGCTATGATCAAGACCCAACTCCTTCCAAGACCTGGACTCTACAAAGGAAGTTATAGAAGACAAAAGGCCAAAGCTGCTATCAGACATGGGTTTAGGCCTAAGGCCCACTCCACTCAAGAAAGCTAATGAAAGTTCTAGAATTAGATTTCTTAAAGTCTAACAAATTAGAGGGCTAAAAGGGTCAATCTCTTCCCACTATATAAGTGAACAGATGGCTCACTTTTAGAACCCTCTTGGATTGTCAAACCAAGTAGCATTTTACTTGTTTTAATCTAATTAGTTTTTATTATTGTCTTTATTTGTTTTTATTACTTTTAATTAAGTGTTTTTCATTTTCATGTTCTTCAAGCTTTGGTGGATGAATCAAGTTCTTATTGTCTTTAATACAAAGTTTTCAACCTTGTCTTCTACCTCATTACTTCTTCTAATTTTGCATCAAAACCCCAAAACACTAGTCATACTCATTTGACATGTTCAAATGAGTATAACTTTGTAAGCAAGCTTTCCCAACTAAACCATTTCCATACATGTTTTCTCTATTAAATCAATAGTTTTATTTATGTTTTCCACCATTTAAAAATCAAGAACAAGTTAAATATAGAGTAGAAAGTTTAGAAAGAGGTTTTCCAACCATCAAACCCCCTTCCTCCTAACAAATGATCTAAGATGAACAACACACCCAACACTCCCACTAAACTAAAATCAATAAGTGGTATGAATTTTTTTGTAACCTGAAAAAGGCAATAAAAGTTATGAGTTGTCTTTTCATTATGCGTAAGAATGGCTGTAATGCAGTAATGCAAGGGTAATAAAACACACATTTGGGAGTTGATCAGGAAACAACTAACTAAACGGACATATATGAAATGTGTGTGTGTTTGTGTGTGTTTTTCAAAGTAATTATTTTTCTCAAACAAAATGCATCTCTAACCATATAGAGGGTTTGACAAGAAGATAAAATTATACATGAATCCGATATTATTTTGGTTACTCCGAGGCGTATAATTTTCATTTTTATATCCTCTAGTTTTGAAAATTATGGAGAGATGTTTTAAGATACTTGATCAGCTCCCAAATGTGTATTTTATTACCCTTATATTATTGTATTACACTTCTTACGTTTAATGAAAAGACAACTCATAGCTTTTATTGTTTTTTTCAAGTTACAGAGAAATTCAGACCACTTATCATAAAATCTACGTCTTGGCGCCAAAAGGAGCCTTAATCACGCTTATTATGAAGGCTAGAAGCTGCTATGAAAAAGTGTTGAAAAAGTCAAAGTCAAAGTCAAAGGTCAAAGTCAAATATCAAAGCCCTCAACTCAAAAGACCAGAGATGGAGGCCTTATCTCAAGATATGGCATTCTCCAAAACCTATCTTGATCAAGAAGAAATCAAAAGGCAAAAGGAAAAAACAAAAGCATAAAGTAAAAGGTGAGGTGTCTCAAATGTAATGGAGAAGGGAAAATTAGTAAAAAGCATAAAGTAGGGGTATATAAACTAAAAGTTAGGGAGAAAGCATGCACCTAGACTTAATCTAGTGTCATGTAAGATTTAATTTCTAGTCTTTTACATTTTCAAGTCATTTTACTTTATTGTTCTTCATTTCAATCTTGTTATTTTGCTTTGTTATTAAATCAATTAATCTTCTTTTGTTGTTCTTTATTTTGATCTTTCATTTCAACACTTTCGTTCAATGTTCATGTCATTTAAATCTTCAAAACAACTTAAGTTTTCAATGTTCTTCATAAACTAAAAACTAAACAATTCCTAAAGTAAGAGTCTACCTTCATTTCTTCAACTCCCAACATTTAAACTTTAAACAATCTAGGATGAACCACATCAAAATCTTTGAGATACTCCAAACTAGTCATACTTCAAATGGCGCCGCCGTCATGGATTGAAGGAGCAAGAATGTTTAGTTGAGCATCTAAGGAGGAAGCACCATTCTCACCTTTCCTTTTCTTATTTTCGTTGTTTTTCATTACAGACTTATTTTTCTGCAAATCCAGGTTCAAGATCAACATCTCGAGAAGAAATGTGTCAGTGGACAAAACACTGGGCCGGGGATCGGCAGCGATCAGCGTGGCAATCAGTGATGCTTTCTGGGCGAAAGCAATCGCGAGGCCACGTCAGCACACCAGCACCTGATGTTTTCTAGTTCTAGTTGGTTTTTGATGTTTAGTTGAACTCCAGACCCAGATTTTGTAATAAAGTAGTATAAATTAGTGGAACTTGTTTGTAATAGTTAGAGATAAAAAGAAAAACAAAAAAAAAAATAGGAAAAATGGTTTTTGATTGATTTTTGTGGATGAACATGAGTTGAAACTTGGTTGAAGTTCTAATTTCGACTCCCTAGACATAGATGAAATTGAGGGAGATTTCTTTCGACTCTTTTGCAACGCCATGACGGAAGAAGAATTTTTCGACCTCTATCCCATTGATTCTTCTGATCCACCTATTGAGGAATGTCTTGCATATCTTAAGGCTTCTGATGATCTAGAACTGAGAACACTAGTTGAGCACCATTTACCCACCTCACCTCCTCATGTCAGTCATTCACCTTCCATCACTAATATTCCCCACCTTCCACCTTTTCAAAGAACCATTGAGTTTGCACTTGACTTTCTTGTTTCTCCTGTGCTTCATGATTTTCTAAACCCTCCTGATACGGAAATAATACCCAAGGACAAGCCACCTGGTACCTTCATTTTCAGATTTGAGACAGTTCCTACCTACACCATGAATGAGTTTTGTGCTAAACCCACATTCTCATTTTTTCCATTCCTTCCTTCTAAAACTTATCCATATCCCACGTATCTCCACAACCATCCATTTTCTCACGATCATTCACTTGGACACCCTTTCGTTCAAAGAAAAAGAAGAAGGTGCATGCTCGATTACGTTCTAGGTCTATCAGGCTTCGCTTTCATTTCACTAAGTTACGTCCTAGAAAATCTTGGTGCTTGATTCTGTTTTGGGGTGCATTCCATGTTAATTATTTATGGAAAGACCCACAACTCTTTAGGTTGTTGATATATGGTAAACTGCACGTATTTATATTTTAGATAAAGTCTCGAGTATCTGACTATAAACGACTCATTTTATTCTTTGGTGTACGCCATTCCAATCTTATGTTATGGGAGTGCACCATTAAGATAACCGGACCCTCAATTTGGAGTGAGTGGTTGTAAGTGTCGGATCCTTAGTCCATGTTTCATGTGACTCACACATTCATCTCTTGCACTTTTTCTTATTGTTTGAGTATTGTTTCTCTATGGAGTGCGTTTCATTTTTATTTTCATCTTCGTAATTTTGTTTTTTCTAAAAATCAAACATATAAATACTAAATAAAATAAAAACATAAACATATATTAGTAAGTTTAGGGAATCTGATTTTAAAATACCCACGTTTTTGTACAATACCACCTTTTTGGAGTATAGGCCAAACAAAAAATTTCAAACTTAAAAAGAGTTTTCCAATTTTGTTTGGGGGTGGCATATTTTGGTCATTCATTTCAAAACATTTTGCCACCCTTTGTTTGTCATGTTTACTCCAGTAAAATTGATGTTAGTTAGTACGTAATAGTTTAATTGTGCTACATGTTATCATATCATCTTTACAATATTTCTGTTACAGGTACTGCCAATTTTTGCCACGTTTCTATGGTAAATTTTTTCCTTATCTCTTTACACTTTGAGGACAAAGCGTTCGATTGTTTGGTGATGGGATAGAAACATTTGCAAAAATTAAGTACTTTTAGGATGTAAATTACGCACTTTTCTTTCTAAAATATTAAAAATCATAAATGTTGTTTATACTAGGCACTTAGTGATAATGGTATTGTTCCCTTCTCCATGATGATATTAGTTTAGAAATCTCACGTAGTACTTGAATTAGGATTTAATTTTTGAAACTTAGATTAATATATAGGTAATAGTGATACTCACTTCTTTTTGTATTTATGAGATGGTATATGGATGATGTAGATAGATGATGGTCATTAAACAAATAGAAGAGTATCAAAACCTAATTATCCCTCAATAAATAAAGGATGAGTAGGGTATAGTTCCACTTTTAAGTGTATGATATGTGAAGGACAGGACTGGAAAGGGGGTTTGAGGGATTAAAAACTATGATTGTAGAGATTTTAGATTCTAATGCTAAACTAAACTAAACTAACTAAACTATTGAGAATTATAAGAAAGGGAATTCAAGAGATTAGAATCCACCAATACTTTTGACCTATGACCTTCTGTTTCATGGTTGTTCTTACAAGTAGACTACAATTAGGCAATCGAGCAAGTGTCGATGCCCTCTTGGATAAAACATCGTTAACAATTAACTCTACTTAAGGTTGTTCCTATGTTTATGTTATTAATATCTTCTTTCCTTTTATGTAAGGTCGGGTAGCCATTCAATGTATTACCGAGAGCAACATCAAGGAGTACTTCCTAATAGGGCATCCATTCAATGAATCACCACTTAAGGCAAACACAAAGAATACTTCCCCTAGGCAGCCACTCCCTGAGCTACCCTTTCTAAGGCAACACAAAGAATACTTCCCTAACTCTAAAGAACTATACTACTAGAAGAAAAGTAAAGAACACTAGCATGATATTAATATTGTAAAACATAAACCCTATTCTATACTTCCATCCCCTGGTGTGGGCAATGGAACTAATAACTAAAAGCATAAAGAACTAACATGATTGAAGAACACCATGAACTAGAAGAATCATTAAACCTTAAGCACCGGTTTCATCTCCTCCCTTGAAGGAGAAGATTAGCCTTTCATAAAGAAGGAAGAACATGAAGAACTAGAAGAAGAAGAGTTGAAGAACATAAGACTAGAAAGACTAATTTATTAAGACTCGACTAGTTAAAACCGAATCTTTTATTATTAATCTCTCTCTGCCTCAAGTTCTGGAGACCAGAGTATAAGTGAATTGGCAAATTACATGAGGCACTTAGGTCTTCTATTTATAGGGGTTACAATGAGTTCTAGAAGCATTCCAAACCGCCATTTGTTTTCTAATACAAATCAACTTCTTTTAGAGTCCAACTTTGTCTCCAAAACTTCTAAGGAAGTGGCTACGGTGTTGTTTCATGCGTCTGGACGCACGTTCCTTGCGTCTCAGACGCAATCCATGCATTTGGACACACGATCCATGCGTCCCAGACACGGAAGTCTATTTTCCCTCTTTTGCTCTATCCTTCTATCCTCTTTTGCGAGATTTGGTCCAAGCAACGAATCCTTTGGCCTTGGGATTCCAAATAGGCTTTAAAATAGGTCCAAGTCGCATCTTTAATAGCTTCAATTCCTTGGCCTTCTACATGATTGTCCACGGGCTTCCCATGTGATCCTTAATGCTCTGAATTGCTCAGTTTTACCCCTTTTTCTCTAATATTCCACAAAACTCTCTCTTTCACCTGTAGAATCATAAAATATAACTTACAAATATTATTAGTCCACTAAGATGGCTAAACAAGAGGCATAATCGAGGGTTAAATTGCACTTTTTGAGCACTTATCAAATAGTCATTGCATCTTTTCATGAACATCTTACATGAGCATATATGATTGTACTTGGCAGTATTTTTCTGAGACCTAGGGTAGAGTACTTAATACATATCCTGTGAGCATCAAGCCAAAGAAAAACCATATGAATTAATATCTGAGTGATGACACAAGGGAGAAGTCAAATCCGAGTAGAGAAATCACACATCGACTTGCTTGATCACCACACCATATCCTAAGCGAGAATTTAGGCCCTATTTGGATCGATATAGCCAAAAATTCACACATATATGAAATTTATTATCCGCTAGTCGCCCCACTGAGCCTTTCATTAGCCTTTTCACAAACCACAAATCCTTTACCCAATAAAACAAAATAAAAATAAATAAAATCAGCCTACCTATCTAGATAAGTCTGAGAAATAGGATAAGTGAAGAAAAGAGAAGAGAAAAACCTGTGTAAACAAAAATTAGTTAGTTGCTTCAAAAGAAATAGAAAAAGAAAAGAAAAGAAAAGAAAGCTTCCAAAAGAAAAGAAAAAAATAAAAGTTAGAACTCCAAAAATAGAATCAAAAGGAATCAAAAGCCAAAATAAGGGCTAAGTATGGAGCAAAAAGTGTAGAAGCAAAAGAACAAGATTTTCTCTAGTTACATAATATGAAGACCCTATTTTCTCTGACTTGTCTTTTTTAATATCCATTCCTTCCTTCTTTAACCAACACATACGCCCCGTATCACCTAATAAAGACCTCTAGCTCAATTAGGAATAGGTTGGTGTGATAGTAAGTGGTAGATGTGTTTGATCGACCTCAGCTTCCTTAGATTGTCATTGAGATTGTGAGGAAACATGTGCCCACTGCATATTGGAGTTAGCAAACTTGAGTGGAAAAATCAGAGTGTTATGTGTTTTGACATATTTCTTGTGAGAACCTACTTAGGCACGCTACCCAAAAGTTTCATAAATGGACCTGCCATTACATTTCATATCATAGTTCATTGTATAGTTTTTTATCTTAAGATGATTTGATTATTATGCCTGTATTAGCTTAAGTTTTAGAATGATCATCATTGCTTAAATACTAGTGAGATGTATAGATTCTAAGATAAAATTAGGGAACAGTTACTTTTATTTCTTAGTCGTTGTAGTATAAGTGATGTTTGTGAGTACCTTCTCTAGAAAACTCTCACGAAGCTATAACTCATCCATTCGGGAATTCCTAGCGGTTTAAAGCCTTTTTACATATGATCAATGCAATCACACTCAGGAAAACGAGACTAGTTAAAAATACATTTTTGGCCACTTATTTTAATTTCACATATTTGCTTGAGGACAAGCAAAATGCTGTTTGGGGGTAGTTTGATAAGAGTCCAAAACTGTAGTTTAAACCCTTTAATAGTATTTCTATTTAGCCAATTATGTTATTAATAATATAGGTTTATCACTAATTACGTGTTTTTGAGTATTTTAGGTTTCGGAGTTGAATAAATGTCAATTTGTTACTAATTTGGTGCTAAAAAGAGCTAAAGTGATTGTTATGGAAGTTCCATGAAGAAAGCCCAAGTTTCATGGAGAAAAAGCCCTTAAAAAGCCCAACTCAAAACTGTTAAGTGAAAGTCAAACCGGATTAGAGAGTTGAAGAAAAGTCAATAGAAATTCAAAAAGCCATATCTTTGGACTTAGGCCTCGGATTTGGGTCAAGTTTATATCAAAATGACCGGCTCAGAAAGCCCTTTCCAATGATCTAGGCCTTAGCGTGATCAGAGTAGTATAAGTTAGTGAAAATGCGCGCTACAGTAACACGACTAGAATTGGAAGCCATGGATTTAACCAATTGGGTTATGGACTTGATTTATGGGTCCATAACCTACCTTAAAAACCCATGCACGAAATTGTACACCTAGCCCTCTCCTTTATAAAGAAAACTAAGGAAAAAATCTATCTCTCTCTCCTATTAGTTATTTAATATATCTGCTTCCTTCCTTAATTAGTTTAGAGTAATTAGGGTTTAATGTTCTTGCCTCCAACTCCATTACACCATTAGTTTTATTAATATAAGTTTAGTTTAATTAATTATGTCTTCTTATTATTGTTTATTGTTACTGAACCCAATGAAACTAGGCTAAAACTCCATTAGAGGAGTTTTATGAAGTCTGTGTGAGGGTTATGATTGTTCTTCTTTAGTTTTCTTTTTGTCTTATGTGCTTCAAGTTCAAGTTTTATAGTTGTCTAGAGATAGAGATTATAGAAGTTGAACTAGAGAAAGGAAACTCCACAAAGAGATTTGCTAATCATATCTTAGTACCTAGATTGCTAGGATTGGTTAGGGATCAATAAAAATTGTGACTTTTGTTGTTTTGCCTTGTGCATATTAATAAAGGTTAAGATTAAAACATAAGAAACTAGTTAGAATAATCAAAGCTTCACATAGATGGATTAATTCTTCCTTTATGTTCTTCCTATTCATTAAATTCACCTTTTAATTGCTTAGTTTAAATTAGTTTAAATTATAATTAGTTTATTGCATTGTTAGTTTAATTAATTTATAATTAGTTTTAGTTTAAATAAATCGCAACACTACTCTTATTGTTCTCACCTTGATTTCTAGTAGAATTCTAAGCTCTTAATGATTAAGAGTGGAACGAATCCTGACTCTCTATATTGCATAATGAATTGAGAGTATGAATAATATTGATAAGGTAGTTAATCATTAGTTGTTTGTGTTCTTCTATAGATAATTAAGTATAAATTTTAACTAATATCAAATTACAATGCAAACCCAGAACCTTGTTCTTTTACGGTAGTCCTTATCACTGGTTATCCCATTGTCCATCATATACCGAATTCGAGTCTACTATGGGAAATCCTTTCGATTACGAACTTCAATTTTCAAACTTCCCAAGTACCCCATACACTCAAGAGTTTTCTAGTCATGCCGACAATTCATGGAATTCCACCACAAATAGTCAACCACCACTCATGTATCCATATGGTCAGTTAGAGTACGGTTTAACCCAAAACCCATTACCATTCACATCACCATCCATATCAAATTCATATCCCACTCCACCATCCATCACAGGCCAACTCTACTAGGAAATGGCCAAACAAACAATACTAACTTAGCAAATATCAACTACCTTACGTTTTCTCTAATCCGATTCAAATAATGCCACATCTGAGACTAATATTCTTCCCACCAGTCCAGAACCCAATTGAAAAGAGAAACAAGGTGTTACTATAACAAAGCCAATTGCTAAAGCCTATCCTAATACTCATGACCAGTTAAAAATCCATCATCCTCCACCTAACTATCGTGTGAATTCTAGATTTTATAACAATAACTATATGCCTGAAGTCACACTTTCTCTCACATTCCTTAATGCATCATCCCCCATAAAAGAGAAAACTCCGGCAGAAGAAACTCAAGAGCATGTATTGGACTCAACACATTTGGACAAAGGCATTGAGAAAATTTATGAAGATCTTGGTAGAGAAGACAAAGAAAATGAAGTGCTTGAAAAATAGAGAATAAAATCTATGGTGGAAAGTGGATTTCAATTTAGTTTGGTCGTTAAAAATTTATCGATAGAACAAATTTGTGACATCCTTATTATTGCAGCTGTGAACCACAATCTTGTGGAAACACCAAAACTAGATAAAGAATTATCTGAGTCCTCGAGATCATGTGAAGAACCATCACTCAACCATCACCATCCCAATTTAACACCTCTTGAAATCCAACCTCCATTCATAAAAAATCCACCAATTTCTGAGGACGACACCATGAAACCATTTCAAAGAAACCTCAAATTCGCACTTAAGCAAATTGCCTTTGAGATCATTCATAATTTTCTAAACCTCCCCAGTAAAGAGACTTTGGCCAATATACAAACACAAGAGTCCATCATTTCAGTAGTTAAGAAACCTGGTATGTCCTATTCCCTATCAATTGAGCATCATAAAGGACATCTACTACCGACCTGTCACTCTTTTGGACAATTCAACTATGATGGGTTATTGCATAAATTCCATGATGGGTTGCATAAGCTTGCTCTTATCATTCTGCATCTTACACTTCAAATGCATTATTTCATTTTGTTTGGGGGTGTATGCTTTCATATGTTTTTCTATAAAGATCCCCAACTGTTTAGACTATTAGTATATAGTTAACAGCATATCATCCATCACTACCAAAAAACAGACATTTTGCCACGGCTGGGGCCTGTGGCTAAAAGTTCCAAATTCGTGGCCAAAAGCCTTTTGCCGCGGGAAAACTTTTTGTCACGACCGTGGCAGTATTTGGTGTGGCCCGTTCTTTTTTGCCACGGCTAAAGTGACCGCTGCTAAATGTTTAAGTTCTTGCCGCGGAAGCACTCATAGCAAAATGTATTTTCTATTTTAATGCGGTATTATTAGTTTTATCGGGGGAAAACCTTTTGCCACAACTTGGCTGCTGCTAAAAGCCTAAAAGTGCTATTTTTTTTCTAAATATTTTTTTATTTTTTTTTGGTGGGTGAGGAGCATAAACCAACCAAAAGCAAATATAAGGTACTTCAAAATAATTCCAACAATAACAATGAAATCCTACATTTTTCTATTTAATCGAATATGGCTTCGCCAAGTACAAAATGTTATTTTATCAACAAATAATAACTTGGTACAAAGAAAAAAAAATGTACTATGAAACAAGAAAATTGTTTCCAGTAGCCATCTCGGTTTTTCTTGACGTAATCCTTAAATGCAAAGTTCCAGGCCTAGAACAAATTACAGAAACTCTGTTAGTATGCAACACCCAAGATATAAAATAAATATGTGAATGTACGTTATGTAAAATCTGATAAAAAAAAAAGAAATGTCACCTGAGTAGGAAAGTAACAAATCACATTTGCAGTGTTTCCTCTCCATAATGACCCAAACCCTTCTTCCTTAATTGTTCTGCTGAAGCATTCCCCAACACCCTTGTATTGCGTAGGAAAAAAAACAACAGAAAAGAAATAATATGTTACTAAACTTGAACAAGAGTACTAGAAAAACAAGTGCACCTATATCCAGCATATATATTTCTTTGACAAACTTAACATGATATGGTCAGAATTAGAAAATGTCTAGCCAAAATTTACAAGATGGCATTCAACTAAGGATTAGACGATTGCATTCAGCTAAAAAACTGTAGAATCTTGAATAAGTACGTAGAAAGAAACATTTATTGAACCAACCTGAGAAGATATAAAATACAACCAAAATCCGATTACTTTGCTAATGTCAATATTGACGCCACACCTGAGAAATACAGCCAAAATCCAACTGTTATATGAGATTGAATGTACCAACCTGAGAAGAGACTAAGTACCAAGATCCAATAGTAATAGGCCAAAATAATTAAGATTGAAGAATTATAAAATAAGATGGAACATCCAAAAAAAACATCAAACCAGTCCACATTGGTGATTAGATTTCAATTAATATGCGCAAATGACGCGGGCAATTGAGTGTAAACAGTCCACCTTTTAAAATAGATAACTCTCAACTCAAATATCCAAATCCAACATGGTTTGATTTCGTTGGAAACTACATTCCGAAAACTAACTTTTTCATGTTTTAATTAAAACTTCGTTGTCAATCAAACTATGATAATTAAGACCAAATATAGTTCATGAAGAAAGGAGTCATTTCCCTTCCATTCATGTGTCAACAGCCATGAAACTGTGGTTGATTGAAAAGGGGCAACAAATGTAAACTCCGCCTTTTCCACTCCCAGTAGAATTCCCAATAGGTGAAAAAGACATCTAATTAAAAGTGAACTGTGTTTTGGACGTTCTTTTCTCCCCTCCTTAATTATCTAAAAATCTCTAAGTGTACATTACCCTTGCTTTTTTATCAAGTTGGTGTTGGGTTCCTCCCTCCTCTTATTCATAGTGCTTCCAATTGTAAGGTTACACTCTCTCCATGAGCATTCACCTTTCTTGATCTCCCTTTTTTCCGATCCCCGCAAATAAGATTAAAAGAGAACCAATAATCCCTCTTTTGAATGCACAAGCAGGAGATGTATGTACCTCTTACCTCTTACCCTCCCCAGGTGACACTTAGCACCTACTTAAGAAAATATCCTAATCTAAGATCAAAGTCACATAATATAATGTAAATTAAACTAAGTAGGTGGTGACGCACAAGCTAAGCTAATCTTAAGCAAATAAATCACTTGGAAACATTGCTGCTAAATTAACACCATTCATTTGTCTAAATTAACAAATAGTTGAACCAGCCATAAACGACAAGATATAATGCACATGTAGTAGCAAATTATAAATAATAAAAAACAATTACAATCAGTTCAAACATTGCATTCACAACTCTCAATTTTAGAGCTAAAATACCGACTAAAAACCTTTTTTTCAACAAAACTCAAGTCATTCAGTATAGCCATAGTTAACACTAAAACTGGTGCAGAATCATCTAAAGTGTGGGTACTTAATGTAATGAAAGGTCAAACATGCCTTACAAACTACAGATCAACCTAATGATTAATCATCAAACAAAGTATCAAGTATTCATATCCATTTCAGTATGCAATGACCTGTTGCAAACTCGCATATTATTGCTAGGAAAACCTTAACATTCATCTTAGGAGACCATCTATCACACATCATAGCATCTCATTTATCAATACTATGAACAAGATCTAACACATTCTCTAGTCTAAGATTTTACCTTTTCTTTACACATTGCAAAAAGCATTTGGTGATCATCCATGGCCCGCTCAATCACTTCCAGATTACTTAAAGTTGAAAGCTTGCAGCCTGCATTGATGAACCACTAAGTATAAAAAATAGAGACACTCGGGTATCTAGTATTATAATAATCTGTAGGAAACTACACAACCCATAAAACAAATCAGAGCATTGAATGTTTGAAAACTAATAGAAGAATACAAAGACAGCCCAACATAGAGGATAAGTTAGTTTTTGCAACTACCGGAAAGTCATATAATTCCAGTATGATATCAAATTCAAAACATTTGGAATGTCATACAAACTTTAGTGAAGATGTATCTTTTTTGTATGAAAAGATGTAAGTTTTGTCTTTTTAAACTCTTTTCAAACTAAGTAACCAACGAATTCAATACATCAACAATGGACCAAAACCCCACATGAATTATATTTTCTAGCAAAACCTAGAGATTTCAACATCAATGATAAATGGTATTTTAGGGTTTAGATTATTTTAAGTCCGAAGTCCAGAGTCCAAAGTCCGTAAACGTCTGATTAGTTAAGTTACCTTACTCACGTGGGTTGGTAGGATAGGTCAAGTAAGGGATCGTCCATACCTTAGGGCTAGGCAAAGTTCACAACTGGATATACAACTTTTAGTGAGTAGGATTTTAGGTTATTTCTTAGGTTTAGATAAATCAACAGCAATGCAAGTAACGTACAATAATGACGATGATTTCGACGTAAAATAACAAGGATAGAGAAACAGGAAAAGGGTTAACTATACTCATGCAAATTAGTTTCCAATTTTTAGATAACAATATCACTACAGCTCTAATCCATCTTGTGTTCATTGACAAACCCAAAACGGCGTCGAGTATCGATCCATAGTGAAACGCACTCATCTCTGAGCTCATCACACTAGCATAAGGAGTTGCACTAATATTCCATCTCTGGAATATCATTTCAGCTCCTGCTTGATTCTATATCAGCTGGACAAAGCAGAGTGCTGGCAAACATCATTGGGTCTCGCACGAGACTGGACTTAGTGTAATCCAAGTCTCGCGCGAGACTGTTCTAGAGTGTTAGTACTCCAAATTTGGTCAGTCTCAATCATTTTGGAACTGAATGCATAATCTACACCTAATTCCTAAGTAGTGATACTGGAACATTTAAAGTGTCAACCGGATCGGAACATGAGCGTCATTAACCCTCCCCCTTGGGAGGGTTTTAGCTCATGGTCATGATAAATGATTAAATGATCTTACTGTATATAATAAACAATTAATTAAAGACATGAATTTAACTTAAATGGAATTGACTTTTATTAAGTAAAAAGAACTTATAGTACTTGAAGCTTGGAAAGCTACTGGAAGTTAAAAGCTACGTACTAGAAAATGAAACAAAAATATAAAGCTAATCTCCTAAAAAAAACTAAAGTCTCTAGCCTCATATCCATATATATATCTATGGCCCCTTCACGTGAGACCTTCACCCATTTAATTGTTTTTGTCTTCATTCAATTTGCAACAATCCAAACTTTGTAATACAAAGTTTGTCTTACCTTGCTTTAATTTGGTTTTTTGTCTTTTTGTTAAATCAATTCATACATTGATTTGTTTCGTCTCTTCTTGTCTGCAAGGTGTCACACATAAGTGACCATCACTTGCCACCTGCCTATGCTGACTCGTCATGCCTTTTGGGCCCGCAGAGTGGGTCCACGTATTGTGTCTAGTGGTGGCACCGATTTTGGCATTTTTACAACTTTCTGTCTTTGTGTAGAGTTCGTCGCCCTGGTTTCTCTGGCAGTTCACTAGCCGAAATCGGCATCCAGGTTTGAAAGATGTGAGCTTCGGAAGTTTGCTGCTTCTTTACACATGGACCCGTTCTGCACTGGTTTTGTCCCTTCGGAAACTTCGACTCTAGTTAGGCTTTGTTGGGCTTCACTGGGGCTGAGTGTGAAGACTTCAAGTATGCACAGTATTCCCGTACTTTGATGCATGTTTTAATATCATATTCACGTTAACTGCGGAAACCTGTAAAAGTACGAATATATAATTATTTCATGATTATTAAACACATAATTAACCAAAACACTATGTCTCTACGGGGTTTAGTATTACACTTTTGGGTGCTTATCACACCACCCCCAAACAGCACTTTGCTTGTCCTCAAGCAAAGAAGAGATATTAAAATAATAAGTGGCCAAAAATGTGTTGTCTTAAACTAAGTCTCATTTTGCAGAGTGCAGTTGCATTTACCGTATGCAACAAGGCCTTAAACCACTAGGAATTTCCTAGTGGACGAGTTATAGCCTCATTAGAGTTTTCCAGAGAAGATACTCACAAACTTCATTTATACTACAACGACTCAATAACAAAAGCTTGTTTCCTTAATTAATCTCAGATATCTATACATCTCACTAGCGGGGGGAAACAAGGATTGATTCTTTCAAAATTCAAGTTAATATACATACAATAATCAAAACATCTACATATGAGCATGCATGCAGTGATCTATACAATGAAATGTACGAGCAGGGCCGTTTCTAGATCTTTTGGATAGTGTCCTTAAGTAGGTTCTCACAGGTATGTGTCGAAACATAATTTCTCTCTTATTTTTCCACTCAAGTTTTGCTAACTCCAGTGTGCAGTGGGCACACCTTTCCTCACATACTCAATGACAGTCAGAGGAGTCGAGGTCGAGAATTCACATATACCACTTATTATCACACCATCATATTCCTAATTGAGCTAGAGGTCTTTATTAGGTGTTATAGGGCATAGGTGGTAGTGTAGAAGAAAATGGAATGGAAAAATAAAAAATGATACGTATGAGAGAATAAGGTCTTCAAGATATTTACACCAGAGAAATCCTTCTTTTCTTTCCTGCTTCTAGCATGAGTTTCCAGACTTAGCTTTAAGCTTTTGTATTCCCTTTTGATTTGATTTTGGGGAAATTCTAACTTTGATATTTGTTTTGATTTTTGGAAACATATTTCTTTTTGATAAGTGCTCAAAAGTAATGATTTATAACCCCAATTATGTGTATGTTAGTCTCCATTTTATATTTTAATATTATAATATGATGCAATTTGAGTTTTTGCAGGTCAAAGAACCTAAATGTTAAATATGGAGGGAAAAGAAGTCAAACAAGTCAAAAAAGAGTCACTGGGAATTACAGCTAAAGGCCTAGGTCAAAAACGTCATATTTGTCTCCATAAGTGTCAAACCTAATGGGACTCTAAAAGAGGATAATAATTGAGTTAGAAGAGTCTTCAATCTGATCTCAAAGCCTTAATTTCGACTTCATAGGAAGAGAAGATCAACATGGAAAAGAAGTCAGAGTTTCACAAGAATTAGGAAACTGAAAGCTGTCAGAAGCTGCAGCTTGCGAAATAGCCTGCAGGGCAAAGTGGGACATGTCTCACTTTTATGAAAACGAATCTAACTTTTTCAGGATTGCTTCTAGAAAGATTACAGAGAGTTTGACACCAAATAAATATAGGATTCGGATCTCTATCCAGACAAGCATGTAAGCCAATATATAAGGCACAAAAACCTCAGTTTACATCATCTAGGAAATTTAGTGTTTGCATCTTAGATCTAGAATTAAGAGAGAAGAAAGTTCAGACCTTTTCACCATTAATAGCTATAAAGATTATTCCTTTTCATATTGTGTTCATAGCATAGTATGAGGAGCTAATCTCCCTTCTCTTGGGAGGGGAGATGAAACATTTTTTGTATGTTTTAGTTTAGTTCTTCTTCTATCATGTTTTAGTTTAAATCCCTCATTAAGTTTCTTCTTATTCATCCATTGATCTAATGCTCCTGTGGAGGTTAGGAGGTCTTAGGGTAATTCATAATTGTGTAGAGCCAAATACCACAAACCCTAGATTCTTTTCTTCTAGTTTTTAGTGTTATAGTATGATGATTGGATTCTTTATGGCACCTCAATTAGTTGTATGGTTAATGCCACATGTGGATTTTCCATGGCACCTAGAGTTGTATATTGAATGCCACTTAAAGCACAATTTGGTTAGATAGAAGATATCATTGGAGATTGAAGAAGTATTTGATGGAAAGATAGAAAGCACGTTGAAAGCTACATATTATCATCATGGTTATGAGCATAAGGTTTGTAGGTATGGTGAGTTTCTATTGGTGATTTATATTAAGCATGATAGGTAGGTCAATTAGACTAATTCTATGATTTTGGTGGATTCATCTCTCCCAAGATATTCTCTCTCTTGATTCATATTCATATATTTAAATTAGTTTAGTTTATGCTTAATTTACATCTCAAATCAAATCAACTATATATTCATCATTACTTAGCCACATCTTTTACTTGCATCCATTAGAATAATTTAGAGTAGGATTAATTTAGATTAGGAATGTCTATTATAATCAACTAGTTATTTAGAGTAGGATCGATACCTTGCTAGCCACTATATTAATCAATATTTAATAGGCTAAGTAAGATTTGTAAAGATACGTAACACAAACAACGACACAAATAATTACGTGTTTGCGTGCTTTTTCACTATTTTTCTTTTTCTTTTCTTCTAAAGCAGGTAACTGAGTAAGCTTTTCTCTTCATTTTTCCACACTTCATCCTATTTCTCATACTCATCATCTAGGTGGGCTTATTTATATGTAGTTAATAGATGGGTAATGAATTTTTTGTGCAATAGAAAGGGTTAATGAAAGGGTTCATGAAATAATTATATTTTCGTACTTTTGCAGGTTTTCGCAGTTAACGTAAAAATAATGGTTAAACCTACATCAAAGCATGGGAATAGTGTATATATCTAAAGTTTTCCTATTCAGCCCATGTGAAGCTCAACAAAGGTAGATTAAAGCCGGGGACTCAAACAAGACGGAATCAGGTCAAAACGGGATTACGTATAGAAAAGCATCAAACTTCTAAAGCTTATATCTCTTGAACCTGGACTCCAATTTTGGCAAGCAAACCATCAGAACGATTAGTGCGACAAGCTCTATCTCAGGTCAGATTTTGCAGAAATAGACTTGCAGACCCACCACTAGAAGCAACACATGGACCTACTCTGTGGGCCCACAAGAAGAGATGAGTCATCAATCTTGGAGCAAGTCAAGACAAAAGTGCCAAATTATTGGCACAAATTAACACCTTGTATGTATTAATTACCTTGACTAGACTTTTTGTGCAAAAATAGTGTTAATTTTGGCATGATTAGATTTGAAGATAAGATTGTAATAAATGTGAGTAATTAGTGGGAGGTGGTTTCACGTGGGAAATGAGATAATACTTTCATATGTATTGCTTTTAGAATTGGGAGCATTCATTCCATTCATGCATTTTTCATTTTTATTTTGTTAAGCTTTAGTTCTTGTAATAGTGTTCATGGAAGCAAACTTAGTTTTCTAATAAAATTTCTTGTTCTAGTTTAAATCTAACACTTATTCTCACATTTATTACAATCTTATCTTCAAATCTAATCATGCCAAAATTAGCAATATTTTGGCACCAAAAGTTTAGTCAAGGTAATTAATACATGTAAGGTGTCAATTTGTGCAACTAATTTGGCACTTTTGTCTTTACTCACTCCATAATTAATGATTCATCTCTTCTTGTAGGCCCGCAGAGTGGGTTCATGTGCTACGTCCAGTGGTGGGTCAGCACGTCAATTTTTGCAAAATCTTACTTGAGATAGAGCTTGTCGCACTGATCATTCTGATGGTTCGTTTGCCGAAATCGGAGTCCAGATTCAAGAGATATGAGCTTCAGAAGTTTGATGTTTTTCTATACGTAATCCCATTCTGACCTGATTCCATCCTGTTTGAGTCCCCGGCTTTAATCTGCCTTTGTTGAGCTTCACATGGGCTGAATAGGAAGACTTCAGATATATACACTATTCCCATGCTTTGATGCAGGTTTAACCATTATTTTCATGTTAACTGCGAAAACCTGCAAAAGTACGAAAATATAATTATTTCATGATTATTAAACACATAATTAACCAAATTGCTATGTCTCTACGGGATTAAATATTACAGTTTTGGGTGCTTATCACACCACCCCCAAACAGCACTTTGTTTGTCCTCAAGCAAAGAAGAGATATTAAAACAGATAAGTGGCCAAAAATGTATAATCCTAAACTAATTCTCATTTCGCAGAGTGCGGTTGCATTGACCGTATGCAACAAGGCCTTAAACCACTAGGAATTCCCTAGTGGACGAGTTAAATAGGCTCGTGAGAGTTTTCCAGAAAAGATACTCACAAACTTCATTTATACTACAACGACTCATTGACAAAGGCTTGTTCCCTTAATTAATCTCAGATATCTATATATCTCACTAGCGGGGGAACGAGGATTAATTCCTTTGAAATTCAAGTTAATATACATACAATAATCAAAACATCTACATATGAACATGCATACAGTGATCTTTACAATAAAATGTACAAGCAGGGCTATTTCTGGATCCTTTGGAGAGCGTCTATAAATAGGTTCTCACAGGTATGTGTCGAAACACAAATTCGCTCATAACTTTTCCACTCAAGTGTCGCTAACTCCAGTGTGCAGTGGCACATGTTTCCTCACATCTCAATGACAGTCAAAGGAGTCAAGGTCGACCAATCACATTTACTACTTATTATCACACCATCCTACTCATAATTGAGCTAGAAGTCTTTATTAGGTATTATGGGGCTTAAGTGGTGGTGTAGAAGAAAATGGGAATGGAAAATAAAAAAAAGGACAAGTATGAGAGAATAAGGTCTTCAAGATATTTACGCTAGAGAAATCCTTGTTTTCTTTTCTTGCTTCTACATGAGTTTCCATACTTTGAACTTTTAAACTTTTTAACTCCTATTGATTTGATTTTTGGGAGTTCCACTTTGATTTTTCTTTTGACTTTTTGGAAACATATTTTATTTTTTTTTTCTTTCTCTTTCTGACGCAAGTAACTGATTTTATTTGGGACAAGTCTTTCTCTTTATATTTTTTACATTTCATCCTATTTCTCATACTCATCATTTAGGTGGCTTTATTTTATTTGGGGTTAATAGATAAGTAAGGAATTGTTAGTAAAAGTGATAGGTTTGATGAAAAGTTTAGTGGGGCAACTAGCGGTAAAATTTGTAACAAGTATGAATTTTTGGCTATGTCGATCCAAAGAAGGCCTAAATTCTCACCTAGGGTTTGGATGGTGATCAAGTAACTTGACACGTGATTTCATCTATTCGAAAAAACTACTCCTCTGTGTCATTACTCACATATCACACATATCAAGGCTTTTTGGTTAGATCCTCACATGATTGATAATTTAAGTAGACTAACCGTGGGTTCCAGAAACTTACTGCTATGTACAATCGATGATACTCAGTGCATGAATGCTCATGAAAATATGTAAAAACTATTGTGTACATATTATCTGAAGTTCCTTAAGAACAAATCCTAATTTGAATACTAATGTGAGATTTCTAGACAATTTTCATCATAAAAAAGGAAACAAGACTTTGAGTCTAAGTACATTTATTTAAAAGGAAAAGAAAAACTATATTCAACTTACAAGTTGCCTAATTCTTGCTACAGGTTTAAAGCCCACCCCCAAATAGAACGATGTTTAGTCCTCAAAGTATCAAGAGATACAGAAAGAAATTACCTAAGAACCGTGAGCAAAATTAGGGCTGGATAGCTACAATAGAAAGTTATTCTAACATAATATATTATACATAAATAAATAAAAACGATAGCACACGAAACACAACTATATACAATTAGATATATGTACACAGTGACCTACTCAAATTTACCAACCATTAGATACTGATGTTCTCTCATCATCTTAAGTGAAATGCATATCCTTAGCATTGCGCCAATAGATAATGGTTTGCCAAATAGTGCTCCATTGTTGTTCCCCCGATTCGTTCAAATGTTCCAACATATCATCATCGTCAGGGAAACAACGAACGTAACTCATTTACCATGAAGGACATTCATGCCATTACCGAAACCTTAATGAACGAATTATTCTGTTCGTAGGGCACATAGAATCTACTTTAACCCAGTCGTTAAAAGTAGCTGAAAATTATGGGAAATGTGTCCTCATAATTCGGCAAGCGGTTACAGGTAAAAGTAGATATTGATGCCGAAAAGTGCGAGCTCTTTTCAGATTGGTGATAGCACAGTTTATGATATCAAAGAATGTATGACCTTGAGCAAGAGCATTGAATACTACACAAGCAACATCATTAGCAGTAGAAAAATGCCAATCTCCCATGATGTTCAGAAGGATAAACAATGTCGCATTCCCCACATTCATGGTCATGTTTGCTAGGGGAATGGTGGTGTCTGGCCATCTGCCAGGTGCTGCGCCTTCTTTTTTAATTGCAAGACCATCACCATATGTGCCACGAAAAGCAGGCCATGAAAAGGAACGGTGTGAGTTCTGGCTGATGTATGGCCATGTTGTCGCAGGCTCGTGATAAGGAAGATCCAAAGTTAGGGCAAGCGTTGGCTCAGAAAAGATATGTTGTGTGTCACCAACTTGGATTAAGAACCCGTCTAAGAAGAAGCTTTGGGCATGATTAAATGCTTGTGTGTCTCCCATATTGGCATAAAAATATGCAACCAAACTTGGAGAATAAGTTTGGTCAGGTTGAAGAACTAGGGAAGATCACCCGATGTTGGTGATGTATTCACGGAAGTGAAGGCCATAAGCATGGGAATCCATCATAGCCTGGTAGGATTTCTCAGGAATGATTTTTGAGGTAGCCATGCTTGATGAAGATAGGTCAGTTGGAGCAGATAGAGGGGTAAGGCATAGAGTCCTGACAGACTATCAATCAGTGTAATGAAACGTCCAAAATGAAAGTCACGTTGCGTGAAGCAACGAAAAGGTCCCACCATAAGGGAATCAACTATGTCCACCACATCTGGTGGATAAAGTGATACAAAGAGAAGAATCAAATAAAGTTTGTCAGGATGGATGAAAGAGTATGGAAAAAGATAGGCCCCTCCTGTGTTCAAATTTAAAACAATAGTTTAAAATTTGTTTGAAATGACTGTTTATTAATAACAACTAGAATTATTACAACCTAGTAGGCATACTCCTTAAACATTTCTTAACAAAAAAAAAAAAAAAAAAACCAAAAGAGTTTGATTATTAGAGAACACGACTTAAGAAATAACAAAAAACTTTTTTATTTTTTTGTTTCATTTTTTATTTTTATTTTTTTAAATGAAAATGATCATGGACCAGGATGACGATAATGATGGTTATGTGGACGCAGATCATGCACAAGACTGTTTAGTTGATTAATTTGTTGGCTGACCTGAAGCTGAATGTCCCCCTAGTTGGCAAAGAGCATGGTTTGGTTCTCCATTAGGAGAGCATGATTTTCCAAGGACTGAGAGTGATTTTCCAAGATTTCCTCCTGTTCAACGTCGTGCAGTGCTTGACATTCTTAGAATTCCAGAAGACTTGTGATGATGATTTCCTAGCCTGCGTGCAGTTCCCGCATGCCTTAGTGAAGAAATCGAAGTCTTGCCATTAGATTAAAAATGTTGTGCAGAGCATCTTCATCAAAGAAGTTGTCAGAGGAGGGTACGTGTTCTTCGGTGTCTTGAGCGTCCGCCAAGTTCATGTGAGCCTCTAGAGTCCAAAAACCTGGAATGCAATCTTTGTTTAGTGTAATTAGGCCCGCCATTTTGAGGGGAATGGTTGGGTTTATAGATTGGAACTCCCAACACAACATGATTTGAGTCACTATGGTGGGAAAAGGGGTTAACAGTTTCATGGTTCTAACAATTGAGTTCCAGAGAAATAGGATGATGCAAAAATCTTCCCTTTTAGTAGCCAAAGTAGATGGAGGAGGGGTTTAGAGATTTCAGATGTTTTTAAAGTTCCAACCACATTGTTGGCTAACCAATGGAGTACAGCTCGTTTATTTTGCTGCAATGATCGCTGGAAAACAACATGGTTTTGGGGGCTAAGTTCACCATAAGAGACAGTGGCAAGCATTAACTGCTTGACGGTGCCAAATATCGGTATCTGAAGATGCAGCTCAGGGTACGACATTGGTATTTGAAGGATCTCGGAGATGATTTCCTGAGTTAATTCAAACTACCGTCCATTGGCTCAGAAGAAGAATTTACCATTTTCGAAATTGCTATGTCTGTAGAACTTCATAACCAAATCTCTGGAATAAAAAGCTTCCGAATGATGTAAAAGAGGCATCCATCCTATTTGTAAAATTTCAGTGTCAAAGTATGGATGAAACATGCCGTCATGAAAATTTAAAAAACAAAAAAAAAATTGCTCAGGCACTATACCTCTGTGTGGATTCATTGTAATTTGAATTTAGGGAAAAATGGAGAAGTTTGAGTGAAATGTAGAGGGCGAAAGATTTCAATCTTATAATAATTCATGGATCAGGATGGAATGAATGGTTAGATATGGAATTAATGTGTGGACAAGACAAAAGTGAAACATATGTTGTTGTCCCACATAATTATGTAACAATACATAACAAGTATGGGTATCCAAGGTGGGTCTTTTAACGTCAGATTCTCAAGACAATTAATGAGGTGTTCACAATATCACAAAATATGGAGGAAGGTTTCACATGGCAGTTAGACCTACACGTATTTTATATCTTGAGTTGTCCAGTAGGGCATTTAAAGTCACGTCCCTAAGACTATTATTGAGGCATGTAAAGAGACAGAACATACGGAGGAAGGTGCCACAGGGTAGTTAGACCTACACGTAAATTCTAAAGTGATGTAGCAAACCTCAATAATGGAAACTGGTTAGATTTTATAGATTTGCGTGCATGACAGAGATTATGAATACCTTAGTAGTGCGCATGAGATGATGTGATTAGAATGATTTGAGCTTTTTTTGCTTTTGTGAGTTATTGATTTTTTATTGGTTTTTATGATTTTTTTCTGTTTATGATAAGGTAAAAATACAATTAATACACACAAATATTAAATAGGGAATTTCTCCATTTAATACGTAAATCGTACAAATATTTGAGAATTATTTAACATACCACGTTAATGTTCAAAAACATTAAAGAAAAGGAAAGATGTACGTTACATAGATCTAGATAGTTTGGAAAATTAGATGCATAACCAACAGTATGACAACGATAAATACTGTTAGCAGGAAGACCTTGAATGCATCATCACGTTGCTGCTTTTCAAATTTTTTGATCGGATCCATTATGTTGAAGAAGATGAGAGTTTGTGAAGATTAATTTGTGGAGAGTGGGAGAATGGGATGAGTGAAGTATGGTGAAGAGGGTTGAAATTTATAAGTAGAAACTTGACCGTTTGGGGGGAAGCGTGCGAAATAGAGCCGTTGGGCCTAGTGGTGGATCAGACCGTTGGCATAGCCGTTGGGCATAGTTATGGATCAGTCTGTTGGACTTGATCATTAGGCCCAATGCTTAAAGCCTAACGTGTCATGAAAGTCTTGAAATGCTTAAGACGCAAATTCCTAATTGATCTCAAATTCAAATTTGACAAATGAGCTATCAAAATGATCAGCATGAAAAATGCCATCCAATGGTATATGGCAAGCTCACAGTCAAACTTGTTTTTGAAAATGGTGGAAAAAGAATTTACAAAATGTGAAGGGGTTAAGTCATGTGGAAATAGAACTCAACCTTTTTTTTTTTAACTTGAACTATATACAAATGTACAAGGGAAGATTAATGTGTTAGCAACACTAGACGACCAGAAGACTCTCCACATAAAATCCCAGGTAACTATCATGTCAGCTCTGGAGCGAACCCAATCCAACCAGACTATGGCTTAACCTTTATGTTTTGGGGGCCTAGGGTGCAGGACGGTACCATCCTAGACCGTGCGAGGGGCGCAACAGTCTAATAATATTACTCTTATTACATATGATATAGCCTCAAACCACCCTGAAATGAAATCAAATAGTGAACAGCTAGGGGTTGGCCTAGTGGAATAGATTGCCCGTGTCCCGAGTAGGCAACATCCGAGGTTGAACACGAATCTCTTTGTGCACAGTGCTAGTGAAAAGGTGAAATATAAATGACACAACTATATATATACATTAGGAGTCTGTAATGTCAGATCCTCAAGACGAATATATACAAGGTGGGTTTTTTAACGTCAGATCCTCAAGACGATTCCCATCCTGTGGGAGAAACAACGCGGCGGTGAAGTTTATCCTGCTCAGCTGGTGTCAAGCAAAAGTATACCTTATACTGGCAAGTATCACTCAGTGATTGAAGACCGGGGCAGAAAGGCGTTTGACAACACATACACCCCCATCCTTCGCGCACGACTTTTACGAGCAAAAGTACTACGACCATTACCTATCCGTAATGAGTGAGACTTACACCAAATGATCAGCTAAATTTATTGAGGAATAGAGTAGAAAAGGGAAGAGAAAGAAGGAAGGAAAATTTTGGGTACCTATCGTGTACTAGCAGACACGTTTGCTCGATTATTAGAAGACATTTATACTCAGTTCTGAAATAGAGTTGTTGTGGACTACGGTTTCGGCGCTTGCAACCACACACTCCAAGTGATATGAGGGAAGAAAAGAAAAGAGGGACCGACTACCAAAATGGTGTACTCCCTTTTTAAAACACATGAAATGAAGTATACCAATCAAATCTATCAATCAGTGTAGACTGTATCTTGTAGATGAGTCTTGTCAACATTTGGAGACCGTAACTCGTGGTAATGTTTGAGACGTTGACCATTTACTTGAAATTCTTTGTTATCGTTTAAATTTTTCAAAGAGATTGCCCCATAAGGGGTAACAGCAAAGACAATGAAAGGACCAGACCATCGTGTTTTCAATTTTCCTGGAAAAATGTGTAATCTTGAGTTGTAAAGCAAAACTTTTTGACTAATTTTGAAATCTTTCGCAATATGTGCTTGTCGTGCACTCTTTTTATATTGGCTTTATAGGATTTTGATAGATCATATGCATCACTCCGAATTTCCTCAAGCTCATTTATTTGGAATTTCTGTTTTTCGCTTGCCACATTGATATTATAATTGAAGCTTTTGATGGCCCATAAAGCACGATGCTCAAGTTCAACCGGCAGATGACAAGGCTTTCCACAAACTAGGCGGTAAGGAGACATCCCTCTAGGTGTCTTAAAGGCCGTTCTATATGCCCACAAGGCATCGGATAATCGGAGAGACCAGTCTTTTCTAGATAGATTAACTATTTTCTCCATAATGGATTTTATCTCTCTATTAGATACTTCTACTTGGCCACTGGTCTGAGGATGATACGGAGTTACCACTTTGTGGGTAACTCCATATTTCTTTACTAATGACTCAAAAAATTTATTACAAAAATGTTTTCCCCATCATTGATGATAGCTCTGGGGATACCAAAACGAGAGAAAATATTTTCTTTTACAAACAATACGACAGTCTTATGGTCATTAGCATGACATGTTATTGCGTCAATCCATTTTGACACGTAGTCAACAGCTACCAGGATGTAGAGAAAGCCATGAGAATTTAGGAAGGGACCCATGAAATCAATGCCCTAGACATCAAAAATTTCCATAATTAGAATTGGATTTAGGGGCATCATATTGCGTTGAGTAATGCGACCCAGCTGCTAGCAATGAATGCATGTTTTGCAATGCTCATGTGCATCTCTAAAATGTGTGGGCTAGTAAAATCCACATTGTAGAACCTTTGCCGTAGTTTTCTTACCACTGAAATGACCACCACAAGATTGTTAATCGGAGAAGGATCACACATCATTGTGTTCCCAGTCGAAAATGCAACGGCGTATGAGTTGGTATGAACAATACTTCAAAAGGTATGGATCATTCTAGAAATAAAATTTCACAGTGGAGAAGAACTTTTTTTTCGGTCAGCACGAGACCAAGAGGAAGGGACTTCCTCGATAACAAGGTAGTTCACTATATCAACATACCAAGGAGATGAAAAGATTGAGTACAAGTGCTCATCAGGGAAAAAATCACAGATGGGTTCTGAATCGTTATCAACGTCACTAACGAGCCTTGATAAATGGTCGGCAACAACATTCTCGCAACCTTTTTTATCTCTAATTTCCAAAGTAAACTCTTATAAAAGAAGGATCCATCTGATCAATCTTTGTTTCACATCCTTTTTTGCGAGTAGGTAACAAAGTGTTGCATGGTCAGTGTAGACAATTGTCGAAGAACCAACTAGGTATGGACGAAACTTAACCAATGCATAGACTACAGCTAGGAACTCCTTCTCAGTAGTGGTATAGTTACGTTGAGCTTCATTAAGAGTTTTACTAGCATAGTAAATGACAATGGGTTTGTCGTCTCAACGTTGGCCTAAGACGGCTCTAATAGCATAGTCACTAGCGTCACACATAAGTTCAAATGGTTTAAACCAAACTAGTGGTTGGATGATAGGAGCAGTAGTTAGGGCGATTTTCAGAGTCTCAAATGCTTATTTGCAATTGAAATTGAAATCAAATATGGCATCCTTAATTAGGAGATTGGTTAAAGGTCTAGCAACCTTTGAGAAATCTTGAATGAATCTCCTATAGAATTCAGCATGGCCTAAGAAGGCACGGATGTCACGAACCGTTCGTGGGATAAGGAGAGATGAAATCTTATCAATCTTTGCTTTATCAACCTCTATTCCGTCTTTTGAAACAATATGTCCTAGAATGATTCCTTTGGTAACCATAAAATGGCATTTTTCCCAGTTAAGGACTAGATTCTTCTCTTCACAATGCGCAAAAACCTGGGAAATATTTGATAGGCATCTATCGAATGAGTTACCATATATGGAGAAATCATCCATGGAAACTTCCATAAAACGTTTAACCATATCACTAAAAATGTGAAGCATACAGCGTTGGAATGTACCAAGGGCATTAGAAAGGCCGAAAGGCATTCGTTTATATGCAAAGGTGCCAAAAGGACAAGTGAACATTGTTTTTTCTTGATTAGCAGGATCGATGACAATTTGAAAATAGCATGAATATCCATCAAGAAAATAGTAATATGCATGACCCACTACACGTTCAAGCATCTGGTTAACGAAGGGAAGAGGGAAGTGATTTTTATGTGTCACCGCATTAAGTTTGCGATAGTCAATGCAAATTCTCCATTTCACTAGAATGCGAGTGGATATGCATTCATCTATTTCATTTCGCACAACTGTAATGCCAAACTTTTTAGGGACAACGTGGACTGGACTTACCCAAACACTATCAAAGATAGGGTATATAATACCCACATCAAGTAATCTTAAAACTTCCTCCCGTACCACATCCTTAATGACGAAGTTCAGACAACATTACAGTTCACGCAACGTCTTTGCTCCTTCTTTAAGATGTATACGATGGGTGAACACACTAGGGTCAATGCCCTTGATGTCATCTAAAGACCATCCTATTGCAGAACGGTGTTCTTGAATGACATGAATTAAACGCTCTTCTTGATTGGTAGTCAATTTGGATGAAATAATAATTAGGTGACTACCTTCGGGATCAAGATGTACGTACTTCAAATCCGAAGAAAGAAACTTTAAATTAGGAGTGGGAGGAGTGGGAATCAAAGATTCTTAAGGAAAGTCATCTTCAATAGAGAAGATGGATTAATGTTCTTCAAAATCGCCAGAAAATGTTATGGTAGGGTCAAATAGTGGTACTGACTCTAATAACGTGGTGACGTCCTTAGTGTATGAGTCAACATCAAATTCTGAAACAGCAAAAGAAAGAAATTGGTGCGCTTCGTCGTTAGGAAAAAAGTTTGTTAAATACCCTTGTGTGAGACTATCAACCATGCTAATCTCACCATCAATGTTAGCATCTGGAATTGGTTTCATTAACTTGAAAACATTGACCTTAACTGAAAGATTTCCGAAGGACATGGTCATGGAACTATCCCTATAGTTTATGAGGGCATTAGTAGTTGCAAGGAAAGGACGCCCTAAGATGATAGGAATGGAGTCATAGGCAACTTCTGTATCCAGAATGACAAAATTGACAGGATAGTAAAAATTTAGACTTTTACGAGGACATTTTCCACAATGCCTTTGGGATACTTAATGGAACGATCGGCTAACTGCAGAGTCATGTTGGTAGGTTTAAGCTCGTGAAGACCTAGCTGTTTGAACAGGCAATATGGAAGTAAGTTCACACTAGCTCCTAGGTCTAGTAGTGTAGTAGTAATATATTTGTCTCCCAATGTGCATGGAACAGTTGGTCTACTAGGGTCCTTGTATTTGACTATCCTATTAGTTTCAATGATGGAAGGAAACTACTTAGTGAGGAACACTTGTTGAGGAACGTTCATTTGTCGTTTGGTGGTGCACATGTCTTCTAGAAACTTGGCATGCTTTGGCAATTGTTTGAGTGCATCGAGAAATGATAGGTTGATAGTCAAATTCTTGAACATTTCTTGAATTTCATCAAAATTCTCATCAGGTTTGTTCTTTGCCAAACGTACTGGAAATGGGGCTTTTGGTCGGAATTTATCATATGGATCAGTTCGCTCGTTTCCCACTTTCTTGGATGGTGACTTGGTAAGAACCTGCTCCTCAGGCGTGGGTTCGTCATCAGAAATAGGTATTGTTTGATTCTCAACTTCAGTTGGGTGAAGTTCTGGCATACGTATTTGATTGTCTACGGTTTTGATAGAGCGAAGAGTGGTGATTTCTTTCACCTCACCCTAGTTTGGATTACTTGGTCCTGGCACATTGTTGACTTCAAAGGCAGTGTTGGTGGACTTAGGGTTTGGAACCGCTTGTCCAGGGAACACACCTTTCTGAGTCTTATCCTGTGTTAAAAGCTAAAGAGATTGCTAGATAAACATCATGATTTGAGATTGTTGATTCATGTAAGACAAAAAAAACTTCACTCATCTTATCAGCCGAAGATTGCACAGGTGGTGCAACAAGAACGAGTTCACGATTATTGTTGATGGGTAGATTTTGATAGGCATAATTTAGATTGACGGGAACAAGGCTATGGTTGTTTTGGCAGATAGGATTTGTATTTCTTGGAAATTGACCTTGCCCTTGTTGGAATTTTGTATTATATCCTTGTTTATTTGAATTGAAGTTTGGGTTAGGCCTAACCAGTTGAGTGGTGAAACCTGCAGTAGCCATCTGTTGTATATTAGGTCGCCAAGCGAAATTCGGATGATGTCTCCAAGGTGCGTTAGGTATGTTGAAAGCATAAACTTCTTCAGGTGATTAGGGAATGGATTCATAGAGCAAAGGGCAAGAGAGTTCAACATGGTCAAAGTGCTGACAAAGGTAACATGGGGAAGTATTGACGTTCATAACCTGCTTTGGTTTTTTATCGTTCACTTAAACTGTGAGGGCATCTACTTTTTTAGTCAAGGATTCGATCAGGTTTTTTTATTCGGGATCGGGTTTTACCTCAAAGATAGATGTAGCTTTTGTAATAGTGTCCTTAGATGATCTAGAAGAATCAATGTTGCCCCAATGGGTACCTCTTGTTGCTTGTTTTTCAAGAAAATTGTATGCCTCAGTAGCTCCTCTGTCCATGAAGCAACTACCATTCATTATATCAAGTGTTTCTTTTTGATGATTGAAAAGTCCGTTAAATAATGACCGAACAAGGACAGCAGTGTCGAGCTGATGATGGGGACATTCTAAAAGAAGATCGGTAAAATGACTCCATACTTCTTTAAAGGATTCATGAGGATGTTAGCAAAAGAATTGGATCTTCTGAAGAATTTCAGTAGTTTTCTTCTGAGTGTAGAATTTAACCATGAAAGATTGCACAAGTTTGTTCCATGTGTCGATGGATTATGGTTGTTGACCTGCTAGCCAAACTGAAGCTTTATCAGCTAAGGTGAAAGGAAACAACCTTAGCAAGACTTGTTCGTTGGAGACGGATGGATGTTGAAATGATGTGGCTACTTGCTAAATCCTACGAAGGTGATTGTACGGTTTCTCATGGTCTAAACCATGATAAACAGGTAACAATCCAAAAATGTTGGGCATAATTCGAAAATCACTTGCAATATCCTAGAGTTTGATGCAGGAAGAATGTCATTCCTGTAAGGCAGTATAGAAGTCCGAAAGGGGCTTCTCTGCTGGTGGAGTTTCATCGGCCATAACAAATAGATTTAATGGCGACAAAGGATCTTGATAATTTTTATTAACAGATGAAGAACTTTGTTGAGGTGAGAACTTATGCAATTGCCTATCGTATTTTCTCCTACAATAGAAGGTAATTTTCTTAAGTGTTCTCATGGGGACCTCTAGTGGGAAAATGGGTGTTACTTAGCTTAACTAACATTTATGATCCTGTGTTCCCAAATCTTTCTTTTTCTAGTAATTTTTAGTTGGTAAATAATCTTATCTCTTTGTTTTTACCACTTATAGTATCTTTTTGTTCAAGCAACTCATTGGAGAAAGAGGTTTTAGCTAGACTCTCGAGTGAACGGTTGAAATCTTGATCAAAGCTTGGTGCTTGCTCACTCATACTCCTTGCAGAGATAGTTTATCCTTTAAATTTTCTCTTCTCTTTTAGCAAAGTTGAGGTTTTTTTCATTTATAAACTGTCCTCGTTAAGTAAGGAATGAGGTTTCTATAAGTGAGTAATTGTTCATCTTCTTGTTCGGTTTCTATTTTGGTAAAATCCTCCATTAGTGAGTTCAAAACAAGGAAACAATCAGCTGTCGTTGTGCAGCCCTCTTCAACAAACTCTTCTTTATCCTTTGGTCTTTCATTCTCTTTCAATACTTCACTCTGCTTTCGATGGCTTCGATTCCATTTGGGTTCAGTAGTGACAGACATCAAGCAAAGTTTTCAGACAGTGCTGGAGTGGAAACATCAAGACAAGGAGAGCTCAAGAACAGTGATACGACTAACATAAATTCGTATGCTGATATAGCATAAGGAAGGATGAGACAAACTGTGGACATCTCAGCCCTTCCCATTCCTATGAGGAAAGGAGATAAATCGACAATCAAAATTCCTTTGGCTACGGTAGAAAAAGGCATTGAAGCTTGTAAGTATGCTTTAATCACTAGGCTGGATGCTAAAACTCTGAACTTAGACACTATCAGATCGGTAGTCAGCACTGATTGGGGTTTATCTGTAACTTTCAAACTCTCACCTCTAGGGAAAGGATATGTTTTATTTCGATTCACTAATGAGGAAGACTACAATAGGATCTTCTTTGGTGGTCCTCGGTATTTGCAAGGCCAACTGGTCAAATTTACTAAGTGGACACCTAACTTTAATATTGAAACACACAGACAAACCTCTGCTTTTATATGGGTTAAATTTCCAGGCTTGCCTTTTGAGTACTGGGAAATGGAAATTCTAATGAGTATGGGAAGAGGTCTTGGATGCCCAATTCGAGTTGACTTGAATTCTCTGGAAAGAACTAATGAATACTATGCCAATGTACTGGTTGATATAGACTTAGCTTCTCCAATCCCAGACCAAATCTTTGTTGAAGTGCCAGAACTAGGGATTGAATTCTGGCAAAAAATTCAATTTGGTTCTATTTCTAAGTTCTGCAATCATTGCAAGTATGTGGGCCACTTAGTTTCTGAGTGTAGGAATGCCACAAAAGAAAAGGAACCATAGCCACAAGCTAATGCAGAAAATGTACCCCAGGCAAATGATAGAGGAAAAGAACCAGCAGTACAGGAAACTCAGATGGATAGAGCAAGACTGTCTAAGAGTCAAAAAAAGAGGTTAAAACGAAGAAATAGAGAACAAGAGTGGAGACCAAAATCTATGCCACACACCAATAGTACAATACCATAAACAAGCAATGGACAGGGTCAGGGCTCAGAGAATCAAGAATCTTAAGTTGAGACAACTCAGAATGCTCCTAAATCTAGTTCTGCAGCAAGTGGGAATGGCACTATGGAAACATCTATGATTGTGTATACTGCCCAACAGGAAACTAGTAGGGAAAGGGAAGACCAAGCCATAGTCATACATAAATCACCTCAAAATGAATCTCTCAATTTGATTATGGAAGGAGAAGACAGTATATTGTACAACCTGGAATCAGGAAGATACCACCTCTTGACAGATGTTCATGACACTGAGGACTCGGATACTTCTGAAGTCGAGACTGAGCATTTTCATAACCGTGTTCAGGTACATGATGTGGTAATAGCTGAACCTGTTACGCCAATAGTGGCAATACCAACAGGTGTCATAACAAGATCGGGTAAACAGTGTGGAGTGAGATGTTCTGATGTCAGTAAGCAGAAAAACTCACTACCAAAGAGTACCAACAGTGGCAAGAAGAGTAGGGGCAGACCTAGAGGCTCCAAAAACAAGAATCATCGATGATTACATCTATGTGCTTCTGGAACGTGAGAGGTGCAAATGAGGTTGCGAAAGCGGAAGAAATAAACAAGGTCAAAGTAGAGAAGAAGCTCAGTGTTTTTTGTCTGCTTGAAACCAAAGTCAGGCAAGATAAGTATGAACTCATCAGAAACCTTTGTTGTCCTTTATGGGAACATACAAACAATTATAGTAAGGATCCTTCTGGACGTATTTGGATATGTTGGGATCCTTACCTGATAGAAATCAATAAAATAGTGGAATCTGATCACCAAAGGGAGATTCAAACCTACTCATGAAGATTTCCTTTTAATAGTAGTGTATGCGAGAAATACCAAAAATCTCAAATTGAACTTATGGAGAGACTTAGTTACCATTAAAGGTACAGTGAACTTGCCTTGGTGTACAGCAGGAGACTTTAACAACATCACAAAAGCTGAAGAAAGAATAGGTGGGAGCCCTATGCACCCAAGAGAAGCAGAGGAGTTTTTGGATTGTCTGCACAAAATGGAATTATCTAACCTGAGTTTTAATGGCTTCTTTTATACCTGGAACAACAAGGTGGAGGGTAAAGGCTGAATCATGACCAAAATTGATAGATGTCTAGTAAATTGTCTCTGGAAAGATGAGTATGCAAACTCTAAGGTAGAATTCCTGCCCCATGGAGTCTCTGACCATTCGCCTATTCTACTCCTCTAGAGTGATTTTGAGAGGAAGGTGATACCTTTTAGATTCAAGAAATTCTGGCTTGACCAGCCGCAATTTCATACCATTCTTCAAGAGTGTGGAAGATTAATATTTTCTCCAACCCTATGTATGTTCTAATGTAAAAGTTAAAGCTGCTGAAGGAAAGAATAAAGCCATGGGCAAGGAATAATATCTCAAACATCCATGGAAGAGTTCAACAGGCTAGAGAGAATTTATATGACATACAAAGACAGATTCAATCAAATCCTATGGATCCTTTTTTGGGACAAAAGGAACAAGAAGCTCTACAGAGGTATGGTGAACTGGCACGTATTGAAATCTTTGAAATCAAAAGCAAGCAAGATGGTGAGTGGATGCTAGAAGGCGATAAGTGACTACTTTCTTTTTCAAATCCTTAGAAGAAAAGAAGGCCAGAACAGGGATATAGGCTCTTCAGAATTCTCAAGGGAATGCTATCACAAGACAAGCAGAGGTGACCAAAACTATCATTGATTATTACAATGCTATTCTGGGTACTACAATAGATGAGATAAGTGGCGAGGAATTCTTCAACCAGTTACAAGTCCGAAATAGCATATCTTACCAAATGAAGATTATTCTTGAAGCGGAAGTTACTGTAGAGGAAGTCAAAACTGCTCTCTTTGAGATGAAAGAAAACACAACTCCAGGGCCAAATGGTTTCACCCTTATTTTCTCTAAGAAATGTTGGGCAATAGTTGGTCATGATTTCACTCTAGCTATCCTTAATGCCTTCAAATATTGCAAATTCCCTAGAGGAGTTAATGACACTTTCTTAAGTCTTATTCCTAAAGTCAACAACCCCACAAAGGTTGAAGATTTTAGACCAATAGCTTTGTGTAATACCATCTACAAATGTATATCTAAGGTTATTGCAAATAGGATTAAGTTAGTTATTAATGCTTTAGTGCAAACTAATCAATCAGCTTTCATCCCTGATAAATCCAATCAAGACAATATTCTTAAATCCCATGAACTTCTTCGAGGATATGATAGGAAGTATGGCACACCTAGATGTACCATCAAGTTGGACATTCAAAAGGCATATGATATTGTCAGTTGGGAGTCTATCAAGACAATGATCAGTACTTCGGATTTCCAAATAACATGTACCAGTGGATTGACATGTGCATTTCGTCTCCTTCATATTCTGTTATGATAAATGGTGCACCTGAAGGATATTTTAATGGAGGTCGAGGTGTCAAACAAGGAGATCCTTTATCCCCATATCTCTTTGTACTAGTAATGGAGATTCTTAGTTGCGTGCTCAAGCAAAAACTCAACAATATATCTATTCAGTTCCATTCCAAATGCAAGAAGGTGAAGCTATCCCATCTCGCTTTTGTCGATAATGTTCTTATGTTCTGCAAGGGAGAGATTGCATCCATACAAGCTATGAAAGAATGTCTGGATATCTTCGGAAGTGCAACTGGGCTACAAATCAACAAACACAAGACATCTCTTCTAGTGGGGGGGACTCAATGATCAGGAAGCGAATGCTCTGGCCACCATTTTAGAGGTCGAAATGATTAAACCTCCAGTGAAATACCTAGGACTTCCTCTCATCTCTGCTCGGCTGGGTATCAAGGAATGTCAACCTTTGGTAGAAAAGGGCACTCACAAGCTTACCAACTGGAAATCAAGATTGCTATCTCATGCGGGTAGACTACAGTTAATAAAATCTATTTTTTTGTCTTTTCACACATATTGGGCAAGAACCTTCATTCTTCCCAAGACAGTGCTCGAGCAAGTAGAAAGTATTTGTGCACAATTTTTATGGACAGGTACAACTATAAGAAAAGGGCTTCACCAGGCGAGCTAGAGTACAGTCTGCCAACCAAAGGAAGAAGGTGGGTTGGGAGTTATGAATGTTCACAAATGCAATATTGATGCATACTATGGGCTGATTTTCAAATTAGTCACTAGAGAAGATACAATCTAGGTATATTGGATGTTTCGACCAAATATGATCAAAACACTAAGTGGTGACGAAAGAGATGAAGAACGTAGAAAAGTAGTGAAAAAGCAATGGTGATCGAGTGAATGATGAGACTGTATCTTTTGATTGCCTACATACCCAAATTATCGATGGGATCAAGTCTCAAGATCCTAGTTCTGTATGAAAAATAGTTTTGTATTTATATGTGTAGAGTATAGACTTCTTGTAACTCAAGTAATTGTAATTGAATATAACTCTCAACTGATAATTATCTCTTTGATAAGAAATGAATCTGGACATAAATTAATGTACATTAGTGGCAAGCCATGTGGCTAAGGTTTAGCTTTAGACACATGAGTTAATGGGCATGTACATTGATATATGGTATTGCAAATTGGGCCTTAGCCATGTTGATTAAACGAATAAAGTATAGACCCCTACTAATGGACGTTTGCCACGTAGGTGGGGGTCGAAACACCGCCCCCTCTTTGGCATGCGAACAAAGTTCATATGGCAAAAAAGAGAAGAAAAATCAAGAAAAAAATTGAATAAGAAAAGAGGAAGTGGAATGTATAACAAAGTGTCGTGTGAATGTAAATGATAGGAAAATGGACTGTGCTAACTTATATGGGATGCAATGTAGTTAAATGAAAGATGGCTGAAGTGAGAATTGAAATGGGTGGCACAAAAAAAATTGCAAAAGAAATTGATAGCAAAAGTTGTACTTAAATAATTATGTAACAATAATAAAATTGATTTTGACTACTCATGCCAGTGGAAGATTGATATTTGGATTAGACATTTAAAATTAAATGTAGGGTAAGTTTAACAATAATAAAATTGATTTTGACTACTCATGCCAGTGGAAGATTGATATTAGGATTAGACAGTTAAAATTAAATGTAGGGTCAGTTTAGTAATAATAGGAAGAAAAAGACATTAAAGACAAATTGGATTCGAAGGCGACTAAAACTGGATGCCAACTTCGGATTAGATAAGAATTCGGATTAGATAAGAGTTTAGATTAGATAAGAATTTGGAGTAGATAAGAGTTTGGATTAGATAAGAATTCGGAGTAGATAAGATTTTGATTTAGATAAGTGTTTTTCTATTTGATCCATCCAAAATACGTTGGGGGTGTTTAATTGTTGGTTGGCAAAACCATAAAAGGGTGTATAAAAGGAATACGGTCTCCTGCCTTAACTCAAAAGGCAAGACAAAACCGAAAAACCAAATATGGTTGAATTTGTCCATATACATCCATCAATTAAGCGTACATTATCGGATGCAAGCCCGTACTTTCGTCACATTGTACCAAACCCTCCTCCACTAATATGTCCACCAACACCAACAGCTAGTAGGACAAATCCCAGCAGGGAAAGCATGAACACTACTTCTATTTGCAATTGCAAAATAGACTTAACCAAGAGTAGCACCAGCTTGAAGCCATGCGGTTTCATCATCCATATCTATTGTGATTTTTCGAAAGTTGACGAGATCAATTATAATAAAAGGGACATTAGATGTAGTAGAAAGGCCTTCATAGTCACGACCACCACTTCTCATTCTAATCTCGAATCCATGTTTCTTACTACAAAGAAGAGCAGCTTGGATTCCAGATTCAAGATTTGGTGTAACTATGACAAAAGGCTTTGGGGCTCTGAAGGAGGAAGTTCTAATGTTTTCATGATATGAGGACAAGAGAGACGAGTAAGAAGCTATGTTAAGGGAATATATATGTTGTGAGGCATTCAAACAATGAAAAAAGCTTTCATCTGTCGAACTTGAAGTACTACTGCTCAAAAAAGAAACTAAAATTAAAGAAAACAACAAGAAGTAGTGTGAGAAATATTGCCGAGATTGGGACCATGTCTCTAATTCGGTTCTACTCTTGGGTGATTTAATTTTATTAAACTATGGGAATCAAAGGCGAAGAACGAGTGCGGTGGGATTGGTGGCATACTACTTAGTGCTTAGTAAACCAAGACTAACTGTTGCTAGCAATGGACGTACCAAAACATGTACTTGGGTAAAAAGAAACTTATATTGTTGTGTTTTGTCTTTTGTTTCTTGGTGTCATATGACATGTGGCGTTTAGAATCTGGAAAGGGTGACTAATATACATGAATGGACTAACACAATACGCAGCAAAATTTAAGTGGAGTGGAAAATCGGCCACACAAACAAATTTAAGTAGAAAACTTAAAGAAACACGTTGACCAAAAAATCAAAAAGGTATACTGAACCTGTGTTGTTGAATTATTTGGATTTGGTTGCTTTTAGTTAATATGATTGTTGACTTGTTGAATTTGGTAGGAATAATTGATATTACGAAAAGTTTTTGTTTTTTTGTGCTTTGTGCCGCAAGTAGAACCGGTTGTATTACAGGCGAAAGAAATTCACGAAAAGGCCGCGAAGAAAAGTTTCGCTCCGCATGATCTTAATGCCTTGGAAAAATAAAGAAGGTGAAGATAATTTTCAATCCGCTCAGAAATTTGACGTAATGCGAATTTTCGCTGCACGGAGAAACGGCGGTTTTACCAGCAAAATATATTCACAAAGAGTCGACGGAGAAAAGTTTCATGCAGAAAGGTGTCAATTAATGCCGTAGAAAAATTAAAGAAGTTGACTGAAGTTTCGTCGAGAAAGATCGGCTCAATGCCTTAGAAAAAATAATGAAGCTGTTGGAAAGTTTTAATTCACTCGGAAAGATTCGCTCAAAAAAATAGGCTCAATGCCGTAGAAAAAATAATGAAACTGTCGGAAAAAATTTAACCAAAAGCGTTAAGCGAAGAGAATGCAGATTTCGAAGAAGAAAACGAAGATTTAATCGAGCGACTGTAAGAAAATTGACAATTGACAGAGACTTTGACAGAAACGAGAGATGAACTAGAACGTGAAAAGATAAATTACAAAGATTTGTACGAGTTGTATAAGTGAAAACTGATAAGGAACCATTGAATTTTCCCAAACTAATTATTATGTGATAGTGTGAATGTAATACCATAGAGCTAAAAATTCTTTTGATGAAAAATAAAAATAAAGTATAGGTTTGCTATTGAATATTGTTGTTGTGTCAGATAACATACCGGCGGAAAACTGAAAATATTGTTGATTTATGAGTTGAAATGAAATAGAACGAGACGCCCCCATGTAGAGAAAAATGCCCCCAATGCTAACTTAACTTGGTAAATATAGACTAAGCAAGCGTAAAAACGTTCAAACATAGACTGACGAAGTTCAACATGGTAACTTGGGCGGAATTTGTCGTAGCGATAGTAACGTACTAAGCGAGCGTAAAAGTATTCAAACTTAGACTGATGAAACTAAACGTGGTAACTTCGCTAGATTTTGTCGTAGCGATAGTAACGAACTAAGCGAGTGTAAAAGCATTCAAACTTAGACTGACGAAACTAAACGTGATAACTTCGTCAGATTTTGTCGTAGCGATAGTAATGAACTAAGCGAGTATAAAAGCGTTCAAACTTAGACTGACGAAGCTAAATGTGTAACGTCATCAGATTTTGTCGTAGCGATAGTAATGAACTAAGCGAGCGTAAAAGCATTCAAACTTAGACTGATGAAGCTAAACGTGCATGGTAACTTCGTCAGATTTTGTCGTACCGATATTAACGAACTAAGCGAGCATAAAAGCGTTCAAACTTAGACTGATGAAGCTAAACGTGGTAACCGTCCGATTTTGTAAATAAATTTAGAAGAACAAACTAAGCGAGCATAAAAGCCGTTCAAACTTAGGACCGATGAAACTAAACGTGGTAACTTCGTCTGATTTTGTCGTAGCGATAGTAACGTACTAAGCGAGCGTAAAAACGTTCAAACTTAGACTGACGAAGCTAAACGTGGTAACTTCCTCAAATTTTGTCGAAGCGATAGTAACATACTAAGCAAGCATAAAAGCGTTCAAACTTAGACTAACGAAGCTAAATGTGGTAACATCGTCAGATTTTTTCGTAGTGATAGTAACGTACTAAGCAAGCGTAAAAACGTTCAGACTTAGACTGACGAAGCTAAACGTAGTAACTTCATCAGATTTTTTCGTAGTAATAGTAACGTACAAAGCGAGCGTAAAAGCGTTCAAACTTAAACTGACGAAGCTAAACGATGTAACTTCATCAAATTTTGTCGTAGCGATAATAAAGAACTAAGTGAGCGTAAAAGCATTCAAACTTAGACTGACGAAGCTAAACGTGGTAACTTCGTTAGATTTTTTCGTAGCGATAGTAACAAACTAAGCGAGCGTAAATGTGTTAAAACTTAGATTGACGAAACTAAATGCGGTAACTTCGTCAGATTTTGTCGTAGCGATAGTAACGAACTAAGCAAGCATAAAAGGATTCAAACTTAGACTTACAAAGCTGAACGTAGTAATTTCATCAGATTTTATCGTAGTTATAATAATGTTGCGATAGAAACTAAATTATACCATTAGAAAAAAAATTTGTCCGGTTTTTCGTTCAACTTGTCTATTTTGTCTGCTCACAAAACAAAATTGTCAAATTTCTTGGACGTCATATTAAATGCGATTGTCGGAAATCAACGATGCTGGAAAGCCAAAGTGGCAAATAATGTCACCCCATAAGAAATTTTTAACGTCCAAAGCATGGATCGGGGCTTTCGCTCACTTAGTAAAATAATCTGTTGCGACGAGCAAGAAACGAACACTGTCAGGGGCCGTCGAAAATAAATCAACAATGTCAAGGCCCCATTTTGCACATGACCAAGGTTTATGGATTGGATAACGCTTCATCACAAGAAGTTTGACCCATATCATATATCATGTTTTTGACAAGGCACACACTTCTCAGACAAACGTTTAACATCATTTGGCATGTATGGCCACCAATTCCATAGGGTCAGTACTATGTGGGCGAGACTTTGCCCCCAGGAGTGGTGTTCACATAGTCCTAATTGAATTTCTTCGAGGCCTAGTAAATCATTTGTTCTGCCTAAACAAAGAAGGATGGGATTGAGACTTGTTCCGCTGCGATAGAATTTTTGGTCAGCAAGAATTCTGGAGCATCGTCAGCTGCATGATCGTCTTCGGTAGATACCGAGACATGATCAGTGCCAAGCTCGATGGGATCATCTAACAACATAAGTGGTTAATCAAGTGTTGTTTTGGCAGCGATGACTTGATTTCCACAAATAAGTTGTGTTAGAATTAGGATGTCGTACATCATAACGTGGATACTGCACAATACTGATAGATATAAAATTTCATACAATTCATTGAATTAAGTCCAAATAAACGTTCATTCTATCATTGCGAGCCGCATATTATCATTCAAAGTGGCTAGCAACTAACTTAGAATAATTAATTGTAACTTAGTCTCCCCTAGCTAAAGAGTTGTGCGTATACTGCAAATGACAGTTTCGTACTCGGCCATATAATGTGAAGCGTCAAAAACCCAAACGTAGAGACCTCCCAATTATGTCTTCATTCAGCTTCAAGATAACAAAACCAAGACCGGAGCCAGACTTATTATGCAAACTATCGGTGTAAATCTAACAATCAGCTGATATATCCGGTAAGTATTTCAAGTCAGCGCCCCTGGGAGGTAATGACAATTAGGGATCAACGTGATCCCCATTGAGTAATGCGTTCGACAGAGGAATATCATCGATAAGAAAATCAACTATTAGCGAAACTAAAGTTTGTCTCCTTTTAACTGTATGAGTGTCAGAGACAATGTTGTAACCGCTAAGGTAACTTTTCCATTCTGCGACTTGATCCGTAGACATTGCGAAAAAACTTGCGCAACGGATATTCGATAAGTATAAACTTCGACTATTCTTTATTTGAAATAAGCTTAAGATGTCTGATAGCATGAAACAAGGCCAATGCAATTTTCTCAAAGTAAGAATGTGTCCATTCAGCTGATATAAGAGCCGTACTAACAAATAATATGAGATGACCATCGTCACTATCAAACGACAATTGACAAATATGAATTAGATACGCTTTGCTGAGATTCATGAAAAGTAACCATTGCAAAGTCCATATTTATTGTCTTGAACTTGTGGGTAACCATTGCGAACAACGAGAATCTGATCAGCACCACATAAACGATCCCACATGCAACTATATTGTTCGTGTGTGTTACGTTATAGTGTGACAAATACAACACCATTTTTGAGAACTCGTGGATGATGTACGTTGCAAACAATGTGAATCTCATCATCACCACATAAACAATCCCACACGCTACGATGTCGTTGGCGTGTGTTATGTTGTGGTGTGATAGATGTCACATCATCTTTGAGAGGAATGGTTCATTTCAGACGACGCTTGTAGTAACTATTCTATTTCCGATCCGTACACGCTTGAACTTTCAAAGAAGTGCTTCTCGAGGTATTTGACTTATATTATCAGTATCAGATTGCAGAGACCATATCTTCGTAGAAAAGTGGTAATGTCGCGGGGCACTGAAAAGGAGTAAGACGGGGTTTTTTTTTCCCCCGTTGTCACCAGGTTAACCTTGAACATCATGACCACTCTCAATTCGCTGTTATGTTATATACAAGGTTTTCTTCTGTGCATCAGTTGACTACATCTAGAACGAAAAGAATGCCCGCAGATTCCAGCAATCTACCAAGTCAGCGAAAAGGATTTTTGAGAAACTAGTAAGGGCTACAAGGAACTATTTGCAAGTCTTAAGACCTGAGCTCAGTGACTCTGCTAGAGCTAGAAATATTTTTCATAGACTTAACATTGATACTAGATATAAGATGCAAAGGCAAACAAATTGTGTTTGGTGCCCACCAATTGGTAATCAAGTGAAAGTCAATACTAATAGCGCTTTGAGTAGTTGATAATATATAAAAACAGTTAAACACTAATATTAATGTTAACAACACTAATACGTAATATTATCATTTTTATGTTATCAATTATATTTTCTTACTCTCTCAAATAATAATGAAGCAATATAGATAAGAGTATGGATTCGTTCCACTCTTAAACTACCAAGACTCAATAGGATTCAACTAATTAAATCAAGAGGAAAGTGGTAAGAGTAATAATTATATTGATAATAAACTAATTATGATTATGTTATTAATTAAACGTAAACTAAATAAACTAAACTAATATAAATAAGGTTTTGATGGAAAAGAATAATATAGAGGAAGTAATAATCCACATATGCAAGTTTATTCATAATTCATTTAGTTCATGTATTAATAAGTCATCATGCCCATCTCTATCAAATTTCGTAATGCAATGAAATAAAGATTCCTACTTTGTAAGATCCCCTATTACTTTCTCTAGTTAATAATTAATTAACATGAGAGAATAGTACTTCTATCAATCTCTTGTATAGAATTACTAAACTCTAGTTCAAAACTAACAATTTCTATCTCTAAATATATGAAAGCTTCAAACTTTAAACGCATAAACACAAATAACCAATAAAATCATAAACAATCCTCACACAGGCTTCATTAAAACTCCCTCTAATGGAGGTTTTAGCCTTGTTTCATTGGATGAACAATATCAAAACAATAAGATGAAGACATTAAATTAAAGAGACAAGAATTGAATATTAAACTAAGGGTTTTTATTGAAGGATTTAATGGAGGCTACAAACTAAATTATTCTAATCTAAACTAAACTACAAAAAGATAGAGAGAGAACCCTAAACTATATTAAACTAAAGTGGGAGTAGCCAATCTTTGTTTTAGCCTTAACCCTCTTTATATAGGAGAAGGTTAGGTTACAATTTCGTGCATGGGCTTTTAGTTTAGGTTATGGACCCATAAATCAAGTCCATAACCCAATTGGTTAAATCCAAGACTTCCGATTCTGGTCGTGTTACTGTAGCACACATTTTCACCAACTTATGCTACTTTGATCGAGTCAAGACCTAAACCATTGGAAAGATCTTTCTGAGCTGGTCATTTTGATATAAGATGGGCCTAATTCTGTGGCCTGAGTCTAAAGATATGGCCTTTTAAAGTTCTATTGACTTTTCTTCAACTCTCTAATCCGGTTTGACTTTCACTTAACAGTGTTGACTTGGGCTTTTTAATCCTTTTAGCACCTAATTAGTAACAAATTAACATTTATTCAACTCCGAAGCCTAAAATACTCAAAAGCACGTAATTAGTGATAAACCTATATTATTAATAACATAATTGGTTAAATATAAATACTATTAAAGGGTTTAAACTACAGTTTTGGGTTCTTATCAGTAGTAATGGAGTTGGTTACATTGGGGTAATAAGAGAAAAAGATGGGCAGGTTTTAGCTGGATTCAGTGGTAGTGGCGGCATGGCTTATATACTATTTCATGAAATCAAAGCAATAGACACATGCTTACACAAATGTATAGTAGAAGGCTACAAGGAAGTGGAGGTAGAGTCTGATTCATTGAGAGCTGTGAATGCAATCAACAAGGTGGAGAAACCACATTGGTACTGCCTTGATGTGATTAAAGCTATAGACATGAAACGGTCCAAGTTCACATTCATCTCCTTCTCTCATGCCTATAGAGAAGTGAACAGAGCGGCGGATTACCTAGCTTCACTTCATGACTCATCTAATTTTGTTGTACAGTTTGTCCCTCCATTAGATCATAGACTACAATGTATTGTAAATGATGATGCAAGAGGGCAAATTTATGTATGAAACAGTTGAATCAATATAGGTGGGGGTCTGCCTAACCCTAGCTTAAAAAAAAATCTCCTACAATAAGTATATTCAAATTCCTTACTATGACCAGACCTTAATCTCATGCAAGCATAAGGTTGAAATCTGAGGCACACCAAGAACAAATTTTTACATGTATTTTATTATTGACGTAAGCATTTGAGGTGAATAATGTAGGCCTGAGCTGCTGCTAATGTAGTAGTGAAGCGATAAATACGTGTGCATAAACCAACATCTAGGTTACATGAGACATATGAGGGAGGTTTTCCGTGCAAGCACGATCCTAATTAAGGAACCTCAATCTTTCAAGTTTCCTAAACACCGTTGGAATATATTTATGATTTATGAGATTTTTTTTTTAATTACAATTTATGCAAACAATAAAGTTTTTAATTAACTTATTATTGTTATTTTTTAAAAGTTTTTTTAAAAATTTATGCATAGGATAAAGGCACAAGACATGCAATTATTGTTTTAATTAACTTATTATTATTATTATTTTAAGTCTTTTTTAAAATTTATGCATAGGATAAAGGCACAAAATATTGCAAATATAGTCTACTCAGACGTAGCTATCAACGTTAGTATTGGAAGAGATTCTACGCATACGTATATATATACTAATAGGCAAAGATATATCATTTATATATACTTTGATACTAACAGACAAATATACATCAGTAATACGTATATGGATGCTAATAGGCATATTACGTTTACGTATATCTAGACAAACAGGCAATTCGTAGTATATATATGTGTACATATATATGTAAATTAGTTCCACCTGATAACATATCTGGATACGTATGACTAGTTTCGAATTGCCTGTTTGCGTGTATATATGTATTACTAAACATGCAATTCTACTTATACGTATATATAAATATAATCATGCAAAATATAATCACGCAAACGATATATATATATATTAACATGCAATTCATAATCACTCAAATGTATATATATACATTAACAGGCATACGCACATGATTCATACATATTTCTATTTTAACATGCAAATAATAGTCCATTGCCTACTACATTATACATACGAGATAAAACACAGGTGAATTATCCAAATATTATATTAAAAATTAGAACATGTGAGCGTCTCGCAATTCCGCCAAAGAAATTAAACGACCGATCGAACTCCCAAAATGAGTTGAGCTCCTTAACGTACTTGCTTTTACTGAATAGTGATCTTTGTATTGTAATAGTGATCTCTGTACGTGAATAGTATGTTCTGCACACAATAAAATGAGCAATAAATGAGATACTCTAAACAGTTCGAAAAATCACCAAATTTTTATTGGAGTATCCTGACATATCAAATATGTTTCTGTAAAAAATTTAGACCGATTGGAATTTTGGAGATCCTCTTTATCAGTTATTGTTCCAGAAAGTTGTGTTATTGAAAAACTATTGTAACATGCTGGAAACAATCAGCTGGTTAGGTGGTCAAAACAGGTCCAAAAATCACAAAATTTGAATAGGGAACTCCTGACACATCAATGATCTTCTAGTAAAAAAATTAGCTTATTTGAAGCATGCTAAGTTGCTCTGCTCGACTGGTTGCTCATAAGCTTGCGTCCTGAAAATTGAAACTTGTGCTATTGAAAAACTATTGTAACATGATGGAAACAATCAACTAGTTAGGTGGTCAAAATAGGTCCAAAAATCACAAAATTTGAATGGGGAATTCCTGACACATCAATGATATTCCAATAAAAAAATTAGCTTATTTGAAGTATGCTAAGTTGCTCTGCTTGACTGGTTGCTCAGAAGCTTGCGTCCTGAAAACTTAAATGGTGAACAGGAAAAAATGGTGTTAGTTGACTTGGTAAAACAACTAAGAAAAATAAGAAAAAATTCCAGTAAATCACTGATACATTACAGATTGTCTTTGTAAATATATATATATATAGTCCTTCTCTTAAAAGTAGCTACTTAAGTTAATTTTTATTTCACTTACAAAATGAATTTAAACCTATTTTTTTGTGGATATAATATACTCTATATTAAGATCATCTCTACAAAATTTCAGCTCATTTGGAAACCTCTAACATTGGCAAAAAACAATTACAAAAATTCAACATTTCTGGACCGTTAGATTTCTTTTTAAAGATGACAACAATTTTTATCTATGTTAGAGGTTTCCAAATGAGCTGAAATTTTGGGAAGATAATCATTATGGTGAGTGCTTCATAACCACAAAAAATTAGGTTTGAATTCAATTTGTAGGTGAAGTTTTACGTATGTACTTATTTTAAGTTAACTTAAGTAGCTACTTTTTAGAGAATTATTGTATATATATATATTACTAAACATGCAATAAATTCTACTTATACGTATATATAAATATAACCATGCAAAATATAATCACGCAAACGTATATATACATTAACATGCAATTCATAATCACTCAAATGTATATATATACATTAACAGGCATACGCACATGATTCATACATATTTCTATCATAACATGCAAATAATAGTCCATTGCCTACTACATTATATATACAAGATAAAACACAGATGAATTGTCCAAATATTATATTCAAAATTAGAACATGTGAGCGTCTCGCAATTCCGCCAAAGAAATTAAATGACCGATCGAACTCCCAAAATGAGTTGAGCATTTTAACGTACTTGCTTTTACTGAATAGTGATCTTTGTATTGTAATAGTGATCTCTGTACGTGAATAGTATGTTCTGCACACAATAAAATGAGCAACAAATGAGATACTCTAAACAGTTTGAAAAATCACCAAATTTTTATTGGAGTATCCTGACATATCAAATATGTTTCTGTAAAAAATTTAGACCGATTGGAATTTTGGAGATCCTCTTTATCAGTTATTGTTCTAGAAAGTTGTGTTATTGAAAAACTATTGTAACAAGCTAGAAACAATCAACTAGTTAGGTGGTCATTACAGGTCCAAAAATCACAAAATTTGAATAGAGAACTCCTGACACATCAATGATCTTCTAGTAAAAAAATTAGCTTATATGAAGCATGCTAAGTTGCTCTGCTCGACTGGTTGCGCAGAAGCTTCCGTCCTGAAAACTTAAACGATGAACAGGAAAAAGATGGTGTTAGTTGACTTGGTAAAACAACTAAGAAAAATAAGAAAAAATTCCAATAAATCACTGATACATTAAAGATTGTCTTTGTAAAATTTTAGAAATTTATACAATTTCTAAATAGATATACAAGATAGTTATTGCCTGTCAAACCAACACAAAACGAAAATGGAAAAGAAAAAATTGAAAATGGTGGAAGGTTTAGGGAGGGGGGGATTCCCCTTTAAGTTGTTCCAGCTATGGTGTGGCATTCCTTCAATCTTTAGGCCGGCAACGGCACCATTTGATGCATCTAACTTTCGTATGTATCAATTTTGAGGTCTCACACACACGAAAATCACACTCATTCAATTTTCTACCTTGCTCACGTGCACGTTGAATTTTAGTTAGAACAAGGGTTTCACCCCAACCCTAAAGTCCTGGAGCCTTGAGTTCACTTTATTGGAATTTACTCTGGAGGGAATTTGTGAAAAGGATTTGAGTTTTCTATTTTCTAAGGATGACTTGATATACAAGTCAACGTAAAAGCTACAAAGATTTGATTACTTAAAAGAAAAAGATATATAGAGAGAGAGAGAGATAGAATTCAATCTACTCATGATCCTAGGATAAAATGATATGCAATTGGAAATAAAGTGGAAGAAGAGAAGAGAAGAACACAAATAAGTGTTGGATTTAAACTAGAAAAAGAAATTTAATTAGAAAACTAAGTTTGCTTCCATTAACACTATTACAAGAACTAAAGCTTAACAAAATAAAAATGAAAAATGCATGAATTGAATGAATGCTCCCAATTCCAAAAGCAACACATATGAGAGCATTCTCTTATTTCCCACGTGAAACCACCTCCCACCAATTACTCACATTTATTTACAATCTTATCTTCAAATCTATTCATGCCAAAATTAGCACTATTTTGCACAAAAAGTCTAGTCAAGGTAATTAATACATGCAATGTGTCAATTTGTACCAATAATTTGACAGTTTTGTCTTGCCTTGCTCCATGATTGACGACTCATCTCTTCTTGTGGGCCCACAGAGTGGGTCCATGTGCTGTGATAAGAGCCCAAAATTGTAGTTTTAACCCCTTAATAATACTACTTTTATACCAATTATGCGAGTAATAAATAAGAGTTAATGCTAATTACGTGTTTTTATGTATTTCAGGCATGGAACTAAATTATGTGCAGAAATGTGCCACTTTGGCGATATAAAGGAGCAAAGGGTTGGTTGCTAAGAAGTTCTATGATAAAGGCCAAGATTCAAGGAGACAAAGCCTTTATGAAGCCCGGTCAAAAGCTTAAAAGTCAACACGAGCAGAAACAGTGCACAAGTCAGCAGAACTTCTGAAGACCATATCTTTGGACTCAGGCCTCGAATTTAGGCCTACCTTATGTCAAAATGACCGGCTAGGAAAGAGTTTTCCAATGGTTCAAGCCTTAACTCAATCAGAGGAGCAGAAGTGGATGAAAAGTCTGCTTAAGTCAAAGCCAGCTGAAACGGGCTCTGTGGACTGAAGAAATTGGGCTTTGGGCTCAATTTTCCGGCCCAAAACATGAGACCTCAGCCCATGCACGAAATTGTGGATTTGGTCTCCTCCTTTACATAAAACAAGACTTAGCTCTTAAGAAAGGGATAGTTAGATAGCTTAGATAGAAAAGTAGCCATTAAAATAGCTTGTAGATCTAGTTTTTGAATTGAATTAGTTAAATTAATTAGTTTCATACATTGTTTTAGATTAATTCTTTGAATCATAGTTCTTCATTGATTAGATAAATAAAATAGTTATTTCTTGTTCATTTCGATTTTGTCATTTAAAATTGTTAGATCTAAATTCAGTTGTTGTTATTCAATTCTTAGTTATTAATTTAGAATTCAATTATTGTTAGTTAAATTTAATAAAGTTGTAATCTTTATATTACGTCTAGTTTTAATTCACATCGTAGTATAATTCCCACCATTGCTCTCATTAGACTTTGAATAGATTTGTCAATCTAGGAAACTTGAATGTTAAAGAACTAAGAGTGGAACGAACTTTTTACTCCACTCTATTTCGATAGAATTGAAAGTATAGAAATCTTTGATAGCAACACGTAATTAAGTTTAGTTTCACTTGCGTTTTGAGTTTCATCGTTCATTTCGTAGGTAAATTACTCAATTTTATGTTTATCAAATGGTGTCGCTGCCATCTTAGTACTCTTTAGTATTGTTTTCTGTAGACTTGATAGTTTTTCAAAGTCCCATAACCCACCCACCCTTGTTTGGATTCTCACTGTGGTTGTCTGTTTCAGCTTTGCAAGTTTCCACGAAAAATTACTCGGAGCGCACCTGCGCCCTAGGCAAGCCAAAGTGGAGCACACCCTGTGCCCACACGCCTGGAATCCCACCCTTTGGCCGGCCGGCCACCACCTGCTCTACCAAGGCCAACTTGGAGCACCACCCAGCCCATGCGCTGGAATCCCACCCCTTTGGTGAGCCGCCACTGCGCACACTGGAATCCTACCTTTTGCTTGAGCGACTCTATGCTCTAGGCTAGGCATATGCATGCGCGCTCTCATCAAACCGCTTTGATTTCCACAGGTTTGTTTCGAACTTCCATTTCTTCAAAGTTTTCAGTGTTCTAACTTGTTATATACACCGAGCACGCGTAAACAAGGCGCTTATTCATAAAGCGAAGCAAGGAGGCTTTCAGGTACTCTTTTCTTCCACACCTCGCATCTTCTGTTCGAGGTTCATACTAGCATATCAGGATTGTTTGGAGTGTTGTTGTGTTTCATTAATATTGGTCTTAGCCTTGCATGAGATTAAGGTCGGGCCGAAGAAAAACACCTAACGTAATTAACCGACAACGGCAATAAACAAGTCTTTCTAGTATACCACTCACTACAGCTCTAGCTAGCGTACCACACACACCACCTGAAATAATGGCTAAAGAAAGAGAGTCTCCTCTCTCTAACTTTTACAAAGCCTTGAATGATAGCCCTAAATCTTGCATCGTTCTATCAGACCCAGTGGGGGATTTCCGAATCCCCCCAAATATATTTAATTTGTTATCCGTTTTTCATGGGTTAGACCATGGAAAGCCCTATCAGCACATGCGTAGGATTGACCAAGTCCTTACTACATTCCACCATCCTACGGTAGGTGCTGAACAAATTAAACTAAGGGTATTTCCCTTCACCTTAGCCGATAAGGCGGCGTCTTGGTTAACTGCCCAAGCACCTAATTCTGTGGACTCGTGGGCTAAACTTGTTCAACTATTCATGGAACATTTTTACCCACCACTGAAGACCGATGAAATGCTTTCCAAGATTCATTTCTTTCGACAAAATCCTCATGAATCATTTTCAGAGGCTTGGAATCGCTTCACCGATCTACTTATAGAGTGTCCACATCATAACCTCTGAAAGAACACGTTAGTTCGTGCCTTTTCAAGGGACTTCTACACCACCATAAAGAAGTCCTTGACATAATGAATGGGGTAGTTTCTTAAGTAAAGGAGCCTCGAGCTTATAAATTTTTAGAAGATCGGTGGCGTAATAATAGCGGGGGGTAGTGATGATATCTCCGCAACGCTAGTTCTTCAACGGTAAAGGCCGCCCGATATGTTTGAGATGAAACCCGATCCGGAACTTAAAAATTTAATCGAATCTCTAACTAAAAAGGTAGAGGCTATTTTACGTTCAACAAATGCCTATCCCGTCATGAATGTCAACTCCAATCCATGTAATTTCTGTTTTAGTCCGAGCATCCCGACTCTATTGTCCTTTAAACTTTATGAGCAACAACAATCACAACAAGATAACGTTTGTTCCATTAATAGCGAACCTAATGCAGCTTGGCGACAAAATCCCAACTTCGGTTGGCAGAATAATCAACAACCTCCGAGGTTGTTTAACCCAAATGTTAGGCAAACAAACAATTATAACCAAGCTCAACCACGACAAGGTTAAGCACAAGGTCAGGGTAATTATAATAATTATAACAATAATAATTATAATGCTAATAGAGGTATCGTTCCGATAAATAATAACTACCAAAATCCATTCATTAATAATCAACGTGACATAGTTCCTGTCACACAACCAGTAGCAAATACTACTCCACAACCGGATTGTTTTGATACCTTTATACAATCTCAACAATAGATTTTACAAGCAATCCAACTTTCCTTACAGCAGTTAGCTCAAGATAAAGTACAACCCAAAAGTGTGTTTCCAGGACAAGCAATACCTAATCCTAAAACACCAAACACAGCCTTTGAAGTAAACGGTAATACTAGTAACGAAATTGTAAATGTAGGAGAGATAAATTCCATCACCACTCTCTGTTCAGGCAGAGTGGTGGATAACAAAGTAACTATGCAAGGAGTTCCTACACCATATATTATACTAGATACCGAAACAGAAACTGAAGATCCTACCCCTGTAAAGGTACCAGTTAAACCATAACCTAAGAAGCAAAAAGCAAAGGTTAGATATCTAGTAGAACCATACACTAAACATAGTAAGAAACCACCATTTCACCATAAATTAGCTATGTTAAAAAGAGATACAAACTTTGACGAGATTAGGGACTTTTTCAAAAATCTAACGATTATTTCTTGACGCAATTAAAAATTTACCTCACCACACTAAGTTTCTTAAGGAGTTGTACATTACTAGGAATAGGACAAATATTCCAAAAGACGCCTTTCTCACTGAACAGGTTCCAACTTTATCAGAACATAATAGAATAGTTAAGTACAAGGACCCTGGTCGTCCTACTGTACAATGCACCTTAGGAGATACTCACACGACCACTGCTTTATTAGACCTGGGGGTGAGTGTTAACTTACTCCCTTATTATTTATATAAACAAATAGGTCTACAAGAAATGCAACCTACAACAATGATGTTGCAATTAGCTGATAGGTCTATCAAGTATCCTAAGGGTGTAGTGGAAAACGCATTGGTTAAGGTTCAAGATTTCTACTATCCTGCAGATTTTGTTATCCTCGATACAGAAGTCGTTAACGACGTTGTCCCGATCATTTTAGGGCGCCCCTTCTTGGCAACTGCCAACGCGCTTATAAATTGCCGTGATGGTTCGATGTCCTTATCTTTTGGCCATTTTTCCGCTGAAGTCAATGTATTTAAACCGATCACACAGGTTCCTAATACCAATATTGATAGAGAGGTTAGTATGATCGAGAGTTTAGCTCATGATTATGTCAAAACCACGTTTCTAAATAATCAGATGCACAAATTCCTTTCCTTTGGACGTTCCAACTTTAATAAGGACTCCTTAGACATGGAAGGAATAGAGGAAGATTTTCTTCAACTCTTTTGCAACTCTTCTCTGCCACCTCGAGAGTCCCCTCCTATTGATAACCATTCACCCACCTCACATCATTCCCCTTCCATCAATGTACCCCATCCGACACCTTTTCAAAAGAACCTGGAGTTTGCACTTGACCCTCTTATTTCTTCTGTACTTAATGATTTTCTAAATCCGCCTAATACGGATATAATTCCTAAAGAAAAGGCACATGACACCTACATTTTCAGAATGGAGATAGTTCCTACCTACACCATGAATGAGTTTTGTGCTAAACCCATATTCTCATTCTTTCCATTCTTTCCATTCTTTCCTTCTAATACTTATCCTTATCCACCATATCTTCCAAAACCATCCATTTTTTCAAACTTATTCACTTGGACAACCTCTTGTTCAAAGATGAATAAGAAGGTGCATGCTCGGTTATGTTTTAGGTCTATCAGACTTCGTTTTCATTCCACTAGGTTGCCTCGTAGGAAATCTTGGTGCATGATTATGTTTAGGGGTGCATTCCATGTTATTTATTTCTGGAAAGACCCAAAACTCTTTAGGTTGTTGATATATGTAAACTGCAGGGTATTAATATATATATCCAGTTATTTGTTAAAGTCTCGCGTATCTGACTATAAACGACTCATTTGGTTGTCTGGTGTACTTCCTATCACTTCTGTATACTGATAAGTGCACCATTCAGGTAATTGGGCCCTCCCTATGGAGTGTGTGGCTGTAAGCACCGGATCCTAAGTCCACGGTCAACATAATTCACGTTTTCCACTTTTGCATGTTTTCTCGATTTTTGAGTCATGTTCTTCTATGGTATGAATTATGCATTTATTGCTTTCTTGTTTTTCTTATATTAACTTTTATTCATAAAAAAATTAAAAATTGTTAAAATCACAACCATAGTAAGTTGAGAAGTCTCAGGAATCTGACTTTAAAATACCCACTTTTAAAAAAAAAACAAATTTTCTTAACTCTGTGTCTAAAATTTGTTTGGGGGTGGGGTGTTCGTTCCATCTTGGATTATTCAACTCTCCAGTTGTGTTGGTCAGACCGTTTAATGGTATTACAATTTGGATTGACATTTTCTATTAAGTTAGATTTCATTCGTTCGCATAACTTACATCATGCATGCACTTCGAGGCGTTTTTCATCTTCTTATATGTCACCCACAGTCAGAATAAAGTGTTTTATGGATCATTAGATTGGAAATTCGCTCCTGATCATTTCCATATCTCATTCGCATAAATCGGACCGGTAACGAAGCGGGAATTTTAGTTTAAAGTTTCACGAAAAATCGACAAAAATCGAAAAATCAATTTGGGCTTGGGCCCAACGCATGCACGTGCGTCTCCTTCCTCCAAAACAAACTGAATCGCGATTCTTTCCAATTCTGCCATTTCTAATTTTAAAAACCTAACAAAAAATAACAATAAAAATAAACCTCAATACACCCACGCCCACAATACAATTCCAACTTTGATTCTTCTCCAAAACACTCTTCCACCAAGCCCAAAAATTTCCACCACCGAAAATCACCCAAAACCAAACGAAATTCGAACTACCGCGCCACCACTACTGTTTTGTTAATAAGGGAGCCTCAAACTCCATTCCCACAGTCCTTTTAAACCCCAAATCGTTCTAAGATATCAATGGCTCAAAGACGAAGGTTGTTGCCGGAACAAGCGTTTACGGCCGACCGCTTCGCGCCATTTTACAGTAATGAGATGATTAGCAGGGGTTGGAATCGGTTGTGGTACTCAATAGATGATTTCTACCACTCCGATTTGGTCGAACAATTCTATAAGAAAATTGAGTTGGCCGGTCACAAAATTTTCATGAAAGTGGCTGGGACTCGGAGAGAATTATCGAAAGAGAAGTTAGCTGAAATTTTAGGCATTACGCCTGGACGCCACATAGAAGCCACCATGCAGGAATCCCAGTATACTGGTGTTCCTGCATTGATGAATGACACCCTTATGGAGGGTCAATATAATACGACTTCTCATTGTGCTCGACAGTCATCTTTGTGCACCAACCAACTGGCTGTAGCTTAATGGATTGGTAAGAATGTCATTGGGAAGGAGAAAGTGAGCGACATCGGGTTCACATGTCTGCACGTTCTCTGGATATTGCAAGAAAAGAGGTATGAATTCTATATTCTCGAGTTTTTGCTAAAGATGATTAGAGGAGTTGGGAAGAGTATCGCACCATTTCCTGTTTTAATTACGAAGATAATGTTGAAATTGCATGCAAATGAAAGTAGTTATAAAGAGTGTATCCAAAAGACTTGGATGTTGCCGGAGGATAGGGTAGTGGATTCGGATGAGGAATGGGAGGACATGACATGGTTGGATGAAGATGCCTTGGAGAGGTGTACGTCTGATTCAGAACGCATGTCAGTGTTGCATACTAGCGTACATTGCATTTACGCTATTTGTGAAGATATACGAGATAGACAGATTATAGTTCGAAATAAACAAACGAACCTTAACACGAGTTTTGGAATACTCGAAAAGGGTCAGGAAGATATCTTAAGTAATATGGAGAATATCCACCAGCGTCACTAGGCCTAGTATGCAGCAATAAAGGCTGAGATGGAAGCACAGCGCTTGTTCCAAGTAGAGATTCTACAACGCATGCCACCTTTGGAGGGTTCTATTTCAGATGAGTCTGAGAGGCATGAGCGTCGTCGCCAAAGAACGAATGGATCGGTCCTTTCTTCATCCCATGACCAATCTCCATCTCAGGGCCCTTCTTCATCACATGACTAGGTGTTCGAATAATTTTGTGTTTTGTTGTTATTTAGTTATTTTTATTGTTTTATTAGTCAGATATTAGTTAAGTAATTAAATTTGAATTTGGTTGTTTTATGTTGTTTGAATTAAAATTTAATATAATTTGGTTATTTTCAAATTATGCGTGGTTGTTATCATTAATCCCACCTTCCTGAATTGTTTGGGGGTGGTATTAAATAGCTTAGCATAATTCGTTTATATGTTCGTCTATTTTAGAATTTGTTTTGGAGTGAAGGTTGAGAATATGACCGATATGACCATCTCTATGAGTTAGGCAGTTTCTATCCTCAATTCAACCTAAAAGATATTAGGGTTGTCTTAAAATCAAGAATATGAGTTATTTCCGTTTTCGGGTTTGGAAATTTTATTATTTCCGGCAATTGCCTTAAAGCTTTTTGGCAACTTCCCGATTCGTTTTAGCAATTTAAAACCTATAAAAACTGCATTCATTCTACACTCACAACCCCAACTACATCTCACATTCATCTCTCACGTTTCACTCCCACTTTACCTTATTTTTCCTTCGCACTTCGGCCTAACAGCAACCCGAGCGCACCTACGCCCCAGAGGAGTGCCACCTGCGCTTTAAGCCTGTCAGAGAAATCCTACCCTGAGCGCGACCTGCACCCTACTCAGCCCAAACCAGAGCGCTACCTGCGCCCAAAACACTGGAATTCCAATTTTCATCCGGAGCGCGACCCGCACCCATCCCAGGCTAACAGTGAGTGCACCCTACGCCCAAGTGCCTGGCCCTCAAATATCACACCAGGCGCCACTGCGCCCATCCTCGAGCATAGCTTGAAGCGCCTGGCATACGACCCCTGTGAGCAGCAAAAATTTCTAGTTTTTCGAGGGTTGTTCCAGGATCCTTCACATCTTTTCCATCAAGTTTATTGGGGATGACATTACCTCGTATCATACCGGAACAGTCATTTGAAGATTTATTCCAAAGTGACACCTATGGTGCGTGGTTTCGCAAAGTGATCATTCTAGCAGGATAGGAGCCACTATTGGTAAGTCTTGATGAATTTTATTCTCCAACACTTACATCTTATTTTTATGATAACTGTAAGTTCTTTGATAGACCAGATGGAGAACAAGTGTTCTCCATCACCATCAGGGATGAACCAATGGAAATTTCCAGGTTCTTGATAGCTTTTGTGCTTGGACTTGCTATGCCGGCCGAAATACAAGACTCATGGGCCTATTTGGTAGATAATATGTACATGTATAACTATGATGATTTGCATGAGTATTACGGGGCAGGAATCTTTAGGATAGAGGACCAAGGGGATAATAACGTCGCCCTTGGTAGCCTGTCTATGAACGTGGGCACTGTTATGTTTTGGATTATGCTCAACATTAGAGGGGAATGGCGTTATTCTTCTGTGAATGACGAAACTTGTGATATTTTCCTTCCTTTAGCTGGGGGATGTACACTCTATGATATTCCCCAGACCTTAGTGTCTAGTTTAGCCCGAGCCCATGGCAAGAGGCATAAGTACCTTCTTATACCTGTTTTAATTTGCCGTATAATGCTATGTTTCTTCCCTATTTTTTGTGCCCGTTTCACGGATTGGGTTTGAGACCCACCAATTGTATTATTCGATCGTTCCGTGCAATGACTTGGCAAGGGTGGAGGATACAACCTCATCAGGTTGTGCCTTACACCCCATCCGACCAAGTGGCGCTTGACAAGTTAGCTATAGTAGACGATAAGTGGCGTGAAGCCTGGCAAATTACCATGGCATGGCAGGATGCGAAAGAACCTCATTTCTTTATTAAGGATGAAGAGGGAAATGAGGAGGAAAATGTTTCAACGGGAGTAAGTTTTTATTTCAGTAAGTGTATGTTTATGTCCCAAGCAATCTATTTCTCATTAACCCCATAACGAGTAGAACTCTTATAGAGTTGCGTCAGTTTTTCTTTTCTATATTAGTATGTTATAACCTTGTTTTGCAGATGTTCCAGAATTTCACGCGTTTCAATGGTATTTTCCTACCCTCTTTAATTAAAATACTTTGAGGACAAAGCATGCTTCTTGTTTGGGGGGGGCATATAAACACGTGTAATTAAGACATCTGTTAGGATATAGATATGTATAATACGCACTTGTTTTCTAGCTAAAAAATTCAAAAAAAATTAAAAATATAAATAAAAAGTATGTTATACACTTAGGAACATTGGTATTGTTTTCTTTCTCTATGCTCTCAATAATCTAGAAGTCTCACGTAGCTTTTGCATTATAATAGTTTTTAGAAACTTAGGCTAATACGTAGGTAATAATCCTTGCATCTATATATAAATATGTTACATGAGTATCTATGATTGTTGGCAGCAAGTTTCTGAAATCTAGGCTAGAGTACTTATTCTACGAATTCTGTGAGAATATAGCCTAAAGCCTTATATGAGTGACACATTTGAGAAATGACACAAGGGAGAAGTAAAATCCGGATAGAGAAATCACACGTCCACTTCCTAGATCACTATACCATATCCTAAGCGAGAATTTAGGCCCTCTTTGGATCGATATAGCCAGAAATTCCAACCTATGAATTATTTTCCGCTAGTCGCCCCTTTGAGCCTTTCTTTAGCCTTTCATAAACCACAAATCCTTTACCCTGTTACAAAACAAAACAAAATAAAAAATCAACCTACCCAATTCTTTGAGTAAGTTTGAGAATAGAGATGAAAAATAGAAAAGAGAATAACCTTTGAAATCAAGAGTTTGTTAGTCGCTTCAGAAGAGAAAAGTAAGTTTCCATCCAAATAAAATAATAAAAAATAAAATAAAGAGTTAGAACTCAAAAAATAGAATCAAGGAGTCAAAAGCCAAAGAAAAAGAAAAAAAATATATGGCTAAGGATGGAAACAAAGTGTAGAAGCAAAAGTAAAGAATAAGGTTTTCTCTAGTTACATAATATGAAGACTCTATTATCTCAGACTTGTTCTTTTTGAATATCCATTTCCTTCCTTCTTAAAACCATCTCCTAATCCCCGCAACACCTAATAAAGACCTCTAGCTCAATTAGGAATAGGTTAGTGTGATAGTAAGTGGCAGATGTGTTTGATCGACTCCGGCTTCCTTGTGTGTCATTGAGTTTGTAAGGTAAAGTGTGCCCACTACACACTATAGTAGCGAAACTTGAGTGAAAAAATTAGAGTGGTTTTTGTCTTGACATTTATGTGAGGACCTTTTTAAGGACGCTATTCCAAGTTTTCATAAACGGACCTGCTAGTTCATCTCATAGTATTACTCATTGCAAATATGTTTATTCGTAGATGATAGATTATTATGCATATATTAGCTTAGGTTTTGACTTGATTATTCTGTATTCATTGCTAGTGAGATGTATAGATAATTGAGACATAGATAAGGAAACAATAGTTTTATTTCTGAGTCATTGTAGTATAGATAAAGTTTGTGAGTACCTTCACTGGAAAACTCTCACGAGGCTATAACTCGTCCACTAGGGAATTCCTAGTGGTTTAAGGCCTTGTTGCATATGGTCAATACAATCGCACTCGGCGAAACGAGATTAGTTAGAACTCCATTTTTGGTCACTTATGCTAATTTCTCATATTTGCTTGAGGACAAGCAAAATGTTGTTTGGGGGTGGTTTGATAAGAGCCCAAAACTGTAGTTTTAACCCCTTAATAATACTACTTTTATACCAATTATGCGAGTAATAAATAAGAGTTAATGCTAATTACATGCTTTTATGTATTTCAGGTATGGAACTAAATTATGTGCAGAAATGTGCCACTTTGGCGATATAAAGGAGCAAAGGGTTGGTTGCTAAGAAGTTCTATGATAAAGGCCAAGATTCAAGGAGACAAAGCCTTTATGAAGCCCGGTCAAAAGCTTAAAAGTCAACACGGGCAGAAACAGTGCACAAGTCAGCAGAACTTCCGAATACCATATCTTTGGACTCAGGCCTCAGATTTGGGCCTACCTTACGTCAAAACGACCGGTTCGGAAAGAGATTTCCAATGGTCTAAGCCTTGACTCAATCAGAGGAGCAAAAGTGGACAAAAATTCTGCTGAAGTCAAAGACAGCTGAAACGGGCTCTGTAGACTGAAGAAATTGGGCTTTGGGCTCGATTTTCCGGCCCAAAACATGAGACCTCAGCCCATGCACGAAATTATGGATCTGATCTCCTCCTTTACATAAAATAAGACTTAGCTCTTAAGAAAGGGATAGTTAGATAGCTTAGATAGAAAAGTAGCCATTAAAATAGCTTGTAGATCTAGTTTTTGAATTGAATTAGTTAAATTAATTAGTTTCATACATTGTTTTAGATTAATTCTTTGAATCATAGTTCTTCATTGATTAGATAAATAAAATAGTTATTTCTTGTTCATTTCGATTTTGTCATTTAAAATTGTTAGATCTAAATTCAGTAGTTGTTATTCAATTCTTAGTTATTAATTTAGAATTCAATTATTGTTAGTTAAATTTAATAAAGTTATAATCTTTATATTACGTCTAGTTTTAATTCACATCGTAGTATAATTCTCACCATTGCTCTCATTAGACTTTAAATAGATTAGTCAATCTAGGAAAGTTGAATGCTAAATAACTAAGAGTGGAACGAACTTTTTACTCCACTCTATTTCAATAGAATTGAAAGTATAGAAATCTTTGATAGCAACGCGTAATTAAGTTTAGTTTCACTTGCGTTTTGAGTTTCATCGTTCATTTTGTAATTAAATTACTCAATTTTACGTTTATCATGCTGCGTCAAATGGTGGGTCCGTAAGTCGATTTCTACAAAATCTGACTTGAGATAGAGCTTGTCGCACTGATCGTTCTGATGGTTCGCTTGCCGAAATCAGAGTCCAGATTCAAGAGATATGAGCTTTGGAAGTTTGATATTTTTCTATACGTAATCTCGTTCTGACCTGATTCTGTCATGTTTGAGTCCCCGACTTTAATCTGGCTTTGTTGAGCTTCACATGGGCTGAATAGGAAGCCTTCAGATATATATATATACTATTCCCATGTTTTAATGCAAGTTTAACCATTATTTTCACGTTAACTGCGAAAACCTGCAAAAGTACAAAAATATAATTATTTCATGATTATTAAACACATAATTAACCAAATTGCGATGTCTCTATGGGATTTAATTTTACAGTTTTGGATGCTTATCAAGGATTACTAATGCTCATGTGAGGAACATGTTCCATTTCTGGAGGCCTGATCGAGTCATTTGCTTAGGTGCTGGTGGGAAGAAATCCTTCTCAACGATCTTAAGGCTAGATTCTTCCTTAGCTGTTGTGACTGTATAAAAGTTTGATGTTCAAAGATGTTTAAGAAAGTCAATTACCATAGTCGTAGTAGCGCATTGCGCTTTTGTAAACTTGCTTTATTTTGTTTAAATGTACTTGGAATCTTGTTATGTTATATATATTGTTGTAAATGAATTTTGCTTGAGTGGGGTTTATTAAAAAAAATGTGGTACTTGATGGATTGCATACAGTGCAAGTATGCAAATTAAGGGTTAGTTAGGCTTACCCCCCCCCCCCCAGTTGCAAGATCTAACGGCTACGAGATGAAGTTTTTTTTTAGATGAAGAAACATGACCGTTGGATCTTACAAATGGCGGGGTATCACTAATATTTTTGAAAATGCAGGTGGGGAGTAAGTCTAACTAACCTGCAAATTAATTAAGGTAGGTTCAAGTACTCCCTAGGATATATGGAACAATTTTTTTTTGTCAAATTTTAACAACTACCTAACGGCCATAAACTGTCTCAATACCTTATGGAACCATTATTGTGCAATTTATAAAGTAACACATCAACTTTTGAAAAATCGTTAAAAATAATTTCAGTTAACTCTTTGGAACCGTTACTAAAATGTAACTGTTTATAAGCGTTACAAAAATCTTTAACAAATTTGCAATGTCATATTACTCACGTAAAAAAACCGTTACAAATATTTTTTGTAACAGTTTTTTACTGTTAATAATAGCCTGTTATGGTGTAGTGTTTCCTTGATTAATTGCTGCAAGTGTTGAGGTTTTGATGCCCCCAGCATCATATATCCAAAATATTCTAGTTCTGATATGTCCCTGCATGCCCCAGAATAAAATTGTACTGAGGTTGATCTCTTCATCGTGAGTCTTAAATTGGCTTCTCCGCTTGCTTGATTTGTTGCAACTGATGCACTGTAGACGCGCCAATAATGTTGTGGACCAACAACAATGTAATTGATATTTCTAGTCGATATTGAAGACGTATTGACTTTTGATTTTATATAAATTTGGTTGAACCTTAAATAATGTCCCCTCTATATGAGAATTTGGAAGCTTGTTGATCTAAGGAGTCGAGACTTGCTAGATCTCTGCCTGTAATTCATTATAACTGGAGATGTAGTGCACTAGAACGAAGTAAATTGTGAAATGTGTGTAGACTGATTTTGATGGATTTCTTTATTGAATCCCAATTGAAATTAATGACAGAAGTAGCTTATTAACTATAGAATATGAACCATGCTATGATGATCATAATATCTTGGTGTAGACAACATAATGTTTTATGCCGAGCATGCTGAGCTTGATTATCAGACTTCAACTTTCAGAAACTGAGCATGCTAAGGCACACACTCTTGTTTTGATCCTCCAAAGATAATTCAACATCACCAGATGACTCTGAGGAACAAGGTAAAGTAATTATCTTGTTCTGGCTAGAATGACGCCTTTGACATATACACTTAACTGGCCCTAAAGTTTTGCTGAGGTCGCCCCCAGTGATGTTAAAGTTTCTAAAATTTTAAATCTTCTTCAACAGTAGCATACCTATCTGCCTGCACCAGCAAATCTTCAACTGTTGCTAGGGATTTCAGAGTCATCGAGTTATACAAACCAAACTTATCAAAAGGAAAAGCATTTTTGAAAGCCTGCACCACAACATCATCTGGAACATTGTTGACCTCCTGATTGAGCAGCACTCTAAGTTTTCTGATCTGACAAGGCTCGAATGTTTTCTCATTTCCCCATGTGTATGTTGAAAAGAGTCCCAGAACCTTTTATGGTCTTCCTGTTGTAACGATAATGTTTTGAAAATTTGTCAGCGAGCTACGAAAATGTATAGATTGAACGAGGAAAGAGCTCGTTATACAATGTCAAAGTTTCTCCACTGAGGGTAGTCTGAAACACTATGCACATCAACACATTGTTGTTGTTAACAAAGCCATAGACGATCTGTACTTCATAAAGTACTCATCTGGACAACCATCTACATCGTCGTTGGTTGGAACTTGAGGTTGCTTGAAAGAACTTGGGGAAATGTAATCTCTGATATTGTCTATAAAAAGAGATTCTTCAGTTCCTTTGATTTCCAGTTTACGTTGCTTATCCTCCTGGGTAGCTTTGGTATATATCCATGGCATTTTTTATGAGTTCTTGGACTAGCTGCTCATTCAAGTTCTCACTATTTTCCTACATAACAACATTGTTCGTGATGACTCTGTGGGTATGGTTGCTCCTTTCAGTGCTCCAGTCTGGCTCAACACAGTCATGCATGTATCGTTTGAAATTTGTCTCAGCCCTGCAGGGTTTTGCTCTCTAGCTCCAACGTAACCACTCACATAATTATGGCGGGCACCAGTTTTGTGGCTTCCAGCCCGTTGTTGTCCAACTCTTCTATCTCCCGCTCTCTGATAACCTCCATTGGTTCTCTGGCATGTGTTCCTTGAATCATTCTAACCGAATTCCGAGGAATCTGAATCTCCAAGACTACGGTCAAATCTCCTATTACCTCGAGCTGGTCTACATTGTCCCCTCTGTGGTACGAGACTGCGAAAGCATTGTCTACCACGCTCTAGATCGATTTGATCTAAAGAGGAATAATTGGAAACTGACATTGAACGTTCCCTGGAGTATTTGGAACATCTTGATACTGATTTGCTTCGAAGATGTTGTAGGCTATGAACCTGTTCTAGTTCAGCACCAACACCGCCCAAACACTCCTGGATTTGAATTCTGTGGTTTGGGGTATGGCTGGAGGTTTGGCTCCTTGGATGATGCCTCCTCCTTGGATACCGGCTCTCCCTTGGTACGAAAGATTCTTGCTGAGAGTTTTCTTCCCTTGGCCTTTTGCCTTCATTTCTCCTAAGTTGATTGTTTTCTCTGGTCAGCCTGAGCAACATAAACATAAGAGTTTCTTCATCAAATGGGTAAGCACTGGAGCTCAGATCCTGAGGGCCCAATTCAAGTCGAAGGCGCTCTTGCAAATGCCTCGACAGTATATGGATGGTTCAAATCTGGTGGAAATAGCACCCCATCCCGGCCCAAGGCGATGCTACAAACGCTAAGGCAACATCGAAGGTCTTGGCCTAGTGCATATAAATCCATCTCCACATGTGACGACTCGAGTATCCCCAGTTGCACCTTGTTCCCCTGCTGGAATTGTAACCCGTATGTTCGCTACCAAATATTTTTCTTCATGTTGAGCGTCTAGATTCTATGAGGTAACCTGGCGTGTATGCTGAGCATCCTGATTCCATGGGGGAATCTGACACACATGCTAAGCATCCTGATTTTGTGGGGGAATCTGACGTGCATGCTGATGTTAAGCAAAAACCTCATGAGCAACGGCGTGTTGTGCTACTTCAGCATTAAGAGGAAGGTTTTGTACAATTTCTGGAGCATGCCTAGTGTTATCTGACTTTTGATTTATTCTAGGCCGGGTTTACCAACAGCCATTGATATTGATATTCAAAAGAGAGAGAAGAATGTGGTGAGGGTGGAATCCCCACAGATGGCGCCGAAAGATGTCGGGGAAAAAGTTGAAAATAACAAATCTACCCAAACACTCTTAAAAATTGATCTTTTTAATATCCCAAATCCACATAATTACGCATAAAATGAGAATGATAGCAATGGGATGGTTTGTTTGGATTTTTGAGACTGCACGACTTTTTAGTTCGGTGGATGCCTACATATCCAAGGGGATCAAGTCTCTGGAGTCTACAGAGTATAGAACTTCCAATTAATGTAGTTATGTTATGATGACTCTCCAATATATATATGAATCAGAAAACCTAAAGAATCTGTAAGTAATTCATATCTATTCATATCAACAGATATCCCCTGGTTTTCAGGTACACTGAATAGAGTCATGATATCATGATTTTGTAGGACCCTGTTAGGCCCTGTTTTTCAGCTGATTCGGGCTCACATTGAGGCTTGGCCCTGGTTATGAATCCAGGCTAAGCCTGTAGATATAAAGGGTCCAATCCAGGTGCCATGTCTAGAGAACATGCCCAGCTGGTCCACATAGATGCTGTGTTGCTGAGCATTCCATCGAGCTGGATGTCTTACTGCCCACAATTGGTCCAACGAGGCCACAAAATATGAAGATCAAATAATGCCATGTGGACCATTTATAAGGGTCCACACATAGGCTTGCCACCAAAAGTCCTAGTTATATTAAAACTCAAAAGTAATGTCCTCTGTGAAATTGACCTCTCTCCAAGTAACTGAAGATGCATATGTATTTGATTATAATTATGAATCAAAATCAAGCTAACATGGTTCTGAGTCTCATTTTAATTTATAGGTGAGCTATGAGCTACGAATCACGATGTCATTATTTCCATTGTGAATGGCAACACTCTGTTGCCATAGATGTAATGTTTTGTTTTTTTTTATGCAAGATGTAAAGTATTTGAATGTACTGAAGATTGAATTTGTAACGATTGCACGAGATTTGAGAGACCGTTATGCTAAATTTGAAATATTGTTTTCAATCCTGAAAATATTGGATTTTTGGAAATATTGCGATTTAAGCTCTTAAACCTACAAAGCAAAAGAAATGGTGTTGATTCTTCCGATTTATTCACATATTTGGTCTAAACGAAGCATTATTAAAAGGTTTATTATACATTTTTTTTAACCTTAATATCTAAAGTCATGTAAAGGAGCATTTTAGTATTCCTTCACATACGAGATTAGGAGGGGAAAGGGGGATTAATTATTGGACAGACCGAGTTCATTCTTTAAGAGAACTGCCTACGTATCTATCTCTCGATTCTGGGGGAGAGAAGAATCAGGTCTGGCGTAGTTCATATGTATGGTATTTATAGGTGGTGAAGGTGAATCTCAATTCAACACATGTAAGGGTAAACACAAATGTATGGTTGAGATTGAGAAGGAGTATGAGAATGGTGTTGGTAGGAATGATGTAATGATGGGGATTAGTTGTAGTGGTTAGTAACTTGCGGCAGTGGTTTGTGTAAGTGCATCTTTGGTAATGATTGCTTCTAGAAGATAGGCTGAGTCACGATCTAGAACGATCTGCATGGTGATGTGCGAGTCGATATGTTCTAGAGCGATCTATCAGCTCGTGGACGTGAGCTGATGATATAGGTCGTTCTGAAGGTAGTTCAACAAACTGTGTCAGAGGTCGGTATGGTATTTCCACTATGCTGAGCACGTGCTTGATATTCTAGACTGAGAATATCACTCCCTCACACAACCCCCTCTCAGTAGGTCGTGTAGTTCATTGAAGCGACCTACTGAGAGAACACAGTAGTGCGTGTTAAGCATGACTGAAGAGACGAACCGATGTAAATGGAAATACCCAATGAACTACAGAGGTCGATCCGTGTTATCTGACGAACCGGTGTGCGGTTATAGCTAGCATGTGGATGGCACATGAGCAAATCTGAGCAGTTGAAGAGAAAATGTGGTGCCCCATTTTTTTGGGATTTGAAAAGACAAGACAGCTTTTTGGAAGTCGTGTGCGGCTAGGGCTAGGGTGTAATCATAACGCTTTGGGAACTGGAGGGGTGGTTATACAAAACCAACGATGGCTATATGAATCGCCATTTCTTGCTTCTCTTTCCAGAAAAACTCACTACATCAAGAACCTTCAGGTTAGTTTTCTACCATTGTTGTCTTCCACTCTATGCTTCGTTCTTGCTTTTTGTTGTTGAGTTGTTAGGTCGTGCGTCTTGTTGTTTATCGTTGGAGGTGTGAGTGACAAGAGAAAGATGTCTGACTCAGACGATATGCGATCTAATGAGATTCGCGAAGTTTCTCTTGGTTGGGATGACACGGAGGAAGAGAAAGAAGAGTTAGTTAGTTGTGAGAGTGAAACTGGTGATGAGGATGAGGTTAGGGGTGGAGAAGATGAGGCACACTCCGCATCTGTGGTTGCTGTAACTAGCACTTTAGGTCGCAATGAGAGATCGTCTTCTAGTGGGCTGCCGCCCAGGAATGTTGACAAACATGCGTTGAGGGCGTTCCCCTATCTGAGAAAGACTTATGGGATAACCGTAAGCGATCTAGAGATCCACGAACCAGGACAGGACGTACAGGTCCTTAGTGATAGTTACACCCCACCAAACTACAGGGTTATAGTATGTGAGGGGCAGTTGAAAGCTCATATGACGATACCGTTCTCAAGGCTGACTTGTACATTCTTGAACTTTTGTGGCAAAGTGCCCTGTCAGTTCGTAGGTAACACATGGCGGTTGTTTAAGGTGTTTGATTTACTGAATTCGATTGGTGAATACCGCATAGAGGTCGATGATATTATTGAGTATTTCTCAGTAAAACAATCTGGCTCTCTAAACTTTAGCTTGCAAACATGAATGGGAAGATCTAGCGTGATTGACGATGTAAGCAATGAGTCGTGGGAGAGGAGGTCGTTGCTGTTAGTTAGAAATGTCTGTACTAGAGGATGTAGTTTGCAAACTAGGGTTTGCAACTTTGATGGTGGGTCAGAGTGCGCTAGTCTGTTGTTTTGATGTGTGGATTATTGATATGTTAACTGATCTGTCTTTTGTTGTCTTTGCAAAGCTTCATATAAAGGGGAGAACTGATCGGAAGGTGATCGAGAATTTTTTTGGACTAACTCGAGCTCAGAAACAGGCTTTTCTACCAGAGGTTACACACTTCTTTGTGGAGCGAGGAGGTGCCAAGGTTAGGGAGAAGGGGAAAATTCAAAAGAGAAGGGCTCGGGGTCAAAATAGTAAAGCGGCGATGGAGAGACGTAAGAGTGATCTGGTGACAAGGGAAGACCGGGACCAAGGTCGTACTAGTTCGAAGCGACCCATCGGAGGCGCTGGTGCCTCAGGGGCTGGTGGGTCCAGTAGCTCTCCTCTTGAGCTAGAAGAAGTGGTCTTCAAGGTTCGCAAGCAAGGCAGCTCGCTGAAGAGGAAGGCTGATGTGACCGAGCAGGGAGCTACGAAGGTTGCCAAGGCTGTAAGTCACTTGCTTAGGGATAGCTCGGGTGCTGGAGGAGTGGCCGGGGTTGGGCAAGTTGGTGGTAAGGCCCCTCACGGCTCCAGGTCGAGGGTTGCGCCCGACCTGCGTGGCTTAGATCTGGAGACCTTTGAGGTCGCTTTGAGTCTACCACTGGTGTATCCAAAGCCTAGCTCGGCGGCAAAGCCTAAGGCTCCTAGTAAGGTGAGTGGGAAGTCTGTTATGGCTGATGATGAGTTAGAGGGCCAAGTGGTGTTTCTTGATGACCAGGGGGTGCAGAGAACTGTGAAATGAACTGATGTCAGTTTCAAGTCGAGTAAGGTTTCGTCTAGTCTCCTTGATCACATAGCTCTGGATGGCAACCGTCAGGAACTGGACTCTAGAGGCCTTGCTGATAACATTAGGCGAATGTATATGGCTCACTGTCTGGTAAGTGAAACTCTTTAGATTTTGCATAGTACTTCTACATGTGTGTGTGAAATATCAAGTGTTGTTGTATTGTTGTGTGTGTAGCTTGTCAGTGGTTATCAAAAGCTTAAGGAGATTGCCCAGTTCGCTGAGTCGAAGAAGGAGTCGGTTACCAAGCTGCAGGACGAGCTGCGCAATGTCCAGGAGGTGTATGCCATTGAGCGTAAGGACTTCGACGCGTTGCAGAAAAAACATGATGACCTTTTCTTGGCTAAGCTTCAGAGAGATACCGAGTTCGAAGAAAACAAGCTAAGGTTGCAAACTGCTGAGGAGAAACTTATTGCTGCACATGTAGAGGTTGTCAGGGTGACGAGGTACGCCCAGCGCTGTAAGGAGGTCGCTCAAGATGCTACTGCTGCTTACAAGACTCTGGAGTGTAAAGCGGAGTGTAAAGCTCTCAGAGAGGAGCATGAACACGGGGCTTTGGGTGGTCGTGGGAGCGACATGCTCGAAGATGCTAGTAATGTTCCTGAGGTCGTGGTTCCTCCCGCTACTGATGCACCGACTGACCAGCCGCAGGCTTTGGGCGATCTGGACATGACCATTACTGATTTGGTTATGGCGACCTCCGGCGAACCTAGCTCCTCTCAAGTGTTGGATGATCTCATCACAGAAAGTCTGAATCAAGTTGTTTAGGAATGTTAGTGTATGTTTATGTTGTTGTGTGGCCTTTGGCTGGAAACAATAGAGCTGGTTTCCTGGGATAACCCGGGCAGTTCGCTTTAAGTAGTAATTTTTGTTTGTATGGTACTTGGACGACCTGGACCTCCGGATTGTTCTTGAGAGTTCGGGAAGTGATAACCAGTAGTTAAGCGAGCTGGATTTGCTGAGTAGACTCAGCAGCTCGGTTAGTCTATGAACTAGGGCTTAACTTTGGCTGACGGTTCGCTCTTTTGCTTGTATTGAATGCATGTCACTTCGTTTTGATCAATTACTTGATCCTTAGCATATGATATATCTTATTACGTTTGTAAATGCATGGTTGTTGTTGCAACCTGTAGTAAAAGTGAGGGAGGCTAAGTGACATGTGAGCTTGTTTACACGTCATGTTTGTTATTCGTCTTTAGCATTGTAGGTCGCATGTATCTTTAGGACGCATGAAGCGTTCTAAGTTTTAGAGCAGCATGGGCTACAGTACGTGCGTGGCACATGTAGGAATATGGGCGGTTGGGAGATATGAAATGATGGCTACCAAGTGGCTTGACGTTTGGCGTCTCGATATAATTATGACGTGCCTTAGGAAGGGACGTTACTTGAGCATAAGTAGAACTGTTAGTAGAAGCTCAAGGGTATTTGCTCTCCTTCATCTCCAAGCTGCTTTGCTCCAAAGTTCTTGCGCTCTTACCTCTACTGATCAACTTAGGTACGTGTTCTTCCTTACTTAGTTTTCCATTGAATAAGAATTCTTTGCTCTTGTGTTAGTTTAGTGATCTTTGGTTTCGTTTGTAGACTCGAGTATGGCCAGGCAATGTGGAGATGCTGCTGATGGTGATGAGGGGACGAGGGAAACCTCTCCCCTTGTGATGGAGGAGATGGAGTTTAGACCCCATCCTCATGGGAACCGTGGTAAGTGCAAAGTTGTTGGTTCTGGTTTAAAGAAAGGTAAACGTGCCAAGGTGGAGGGGCGCAGGCGACCTGGTCGTATCGTGTTCAGGCCTCCCAGTCGGGGAGGGGGTAACAACCTGAACTAGGAGGAACATGGCAACCTGGGGCGAGGTCACAATGCTACGGCTGGCAGTTCGTCCTAGCGTTCTGGTGATGTGGGGAGCAACTTCTTCTACGTTGGGAAGACGGGGAAGAAGCGCATGGTCAAGCGTTCTGATTGCAGCTTCCATTCGGCCTCTATAGCGACCTGCCTGATAGGGTTATATACTAAAAGCATTACTTTTTTATTAACTCTAATTCTTTATATTTTAAATGAAAATCATATGGGCAAATATTATGCATATTATATATGTTATTAGTTATATGCATGTGTCTAATACTTTATGTTGTAGATGATATGGTGTGAACACACAAAAGATCATATCATCAGTACCTTATAAAGTATAAGTAATCGTTCACAACCTAGATAGATTTTGACAAACCATTGGTACGGTTGTAGTATAATCTGGTATTAGTCTATCTTGACTATAGGATTACACTAGTACACTTTGTGTGTATTGAACAGGACCAAGTGAGGTTGTTTCTCTTTATATTGACTATATAAGAGAACAAACACCTCTGTTATTATGGATGCTTGTCCTCTTAATCCGGATATAATAACGGGCACTTACGTGCATTGTACATTGCTTTAAATTATCAATGAGTGAGATTCATTTGTGAATCAACAAACTCGATAGATTGGGTAATGACATTGTATGTAAGGTGTGTTGTTGATTATAGAAGGAATCCGTGACCCGCAGAAAGTCGGGTTGATGATGTCCCCTTGAGGAGCTCAAAAAGATTGTCATGTAAACACTACAGGTGGATTTATTCCGGCATGACAATGAGGTTGAGTGGTACTACTCAAGGATATAAGAAGTTAATTAATGTTGTTGTCAGTAACTTGACTTAATCAATGGACATTCAATATCTTAAACACGGGGAGATCAACGAGCATATAATATGGAGCCCATAAACACTGACACGTAATTTGGGATTAGGGCGGTAGTGCAACAATGGCCTTTAGTGGAATAAATCATTTGTTGACGGACTTAAGCTGTGTGTTCTGGGCGAACATGGGAGGCCCAAGCCCGTCGGGATGCCCAACCCCAATTTCTTCTCATGGTCCCTGTTGTAGCCTATAAATAGATCCCTTCTCTCTTGGCCGAAATTAACTATTCACTATTAATTTTTCTGGATTGAAAAGAGAGGCAAGGAAAGATAGATCCAAAATTGGATCTAGCTTTGTGAGAAAAAGGGGTTGGTAAATCGTTGCCCACACAACGTCCAATCTATTGAAAGGAATACAACAGAAGATCAAGGGGTTGATTTGTTGATTCGGATTCATAGCTATTGGATTCTCAGAGTTATCTCAACCGAATTTACAGGTATGTTTTCCTATCCAAAATCATGAGAACCACTAATTCCACTACGCGTGGTTTTCACAATTTGTAGAAATATTCATTCTGAAATAACGGTTCCTACACTGCCTCTTGGAAGGAATGGTGCTAGATGGTGATGAAGTTGAGCTGGAAGATGAAACTTTGGAAATGACCCTGAATACCACAAACTTGGCATGTTGTTTGGTGAGCTTTTTACTTGTACTAATTTCTTGTGGTGTGAATGACGACTATTAACATTGGCGTTCTCTTTGCAGTTTCTAGTGGGGTACAATAAGTTAAAGCGAGCTATGCAATGTCCTGATAATGTCGATGGTGGTGCGGCTGAGCTGGTTAGGATGCATACTGCCTGGGAAGCTGATAAGAAGAAGATGAAGACCCTGAGGAAAAAACATCAAGACGCGCTGGAGGAGAAAACTGTACTGGTTAGTTCAATGATGGACATGCATGAAAAGATGGCGTCCGTGACTGAGTACGCCAAGCAATGTCAAATATTGGCATGAAAATAACAAAGAGAATATGATCGAGTTTGTGAAGATCATGCTGTGCTGGCGGAACTATACGTTGAACTACTAGAAAAGCAAAATTGTGAGGCTGAGGATACTGCTGCACTTGTCGTAGCACGTGATGCGAGTAATATCCCTTCTACCAACACCACACCGACTGATAAACATGTTGTTACTGATGCTGGACGATGATTGCTGGACTTGTCTTTGTAAGTTATGAAATTTTTTTGGCTTTTTGTTAGTTCTCCTCTCTGTGAGAAAGTTAAACAATAGAACTAGTTTCTCAGGCTCGCCTGAGCAGTTCGCCCTTTTGGTATCGATACAGAACAAACTGGTTTCCACGAAAGTGGCAATTTGATATTTGCAAAAATTATAACTATACTGATATGGATTTCCTCGGTAGACCCAGCAAATCGGTGGATTAATGAATTGGTTTCGTGAGTCTCTTCAAGCAGTTTAATTGATGGAGGTTTATGAAATGCATGTTGTTTATTTATGCCTGATTGCTTATATTTATTGTGTTGCTCATAATGAATATGGCATATAATGATTACAAAGCTTGAGACTTAGCTTAGGGAAGTGTTCTGCTCGTAGATAATGTTCTCAACTGTGGGTTGCCCACTAGTAAGAACTGTATAGGCTGATAAGCCTGGTAGCTCAGATGAGTGTGCTAGCTTAATATAGCGTAGGGCTCGCTGAAAGCATTCTGTCTGAGCTGTTCCAAAAGTTATAAGTAATCACTGAGGAGAATTGGAGAGGTTGTGGAGCCTATGAGCTAAAAAGAGCATGCTGCTCGCAGAGAGCGTATGAGCTTATGAAAGCATATTGCTCACTGAGAGCGTTCTCCCTGAGTTAATCCTAGAAGTATAGGTCCTTAACTAGTGGGAATTGGAGAGGCTATGGAGCCTGTAAGCTCAAGAGAGCGTGTTAGTTTATGAAAGCGTATTGCTCACTGAGAGCGTTCTCACTGAGTTGATCCTAGAAGTATAGGTCCTCAACTAGTGAGAATTGGAAAGGCTATGGAGCCTGTAAGCTTAAGAGAGTGTGCTGCTCACGGAGAGCGTGTTAGCATATTAAAGTGTATTGCTCACTAAGAGCGTTGAAACTCATGAGAGTGCTGGAAGTTTGCGTATATTGATGCTGATTGCGGTGTGAATGTCATGTCTTGTTGGTGAATTTGAATGGAGTAGGTTGTAATTATAAACATAATTAGACTATACCTGAATTTGCAGTAAGTAAAAAATATGGAATCTACAACAATGCATTTTTATTGATAAAATTTCTTTAATAAATAAGTGTTCCAAGGGCATGGCAATAGTTTCCCCTCCTGAGTCTTGATCCAGTATGCTCCATTGCCAACGACTCATTCCACTATGTACGGTCCTTCCCATGTTGGTGCTAGCTTGGAGTCATCTTGAGTCTTTTTCAGAACTAGGTCCCCCGGTTGAAAAGATCGTGGATGAACTCGCTTGTTGTAGGACTTCTTTAATGTCTAATGGTAAGATGTCACTCTGATGGCTGCCAGGTCGCGATGCTCTTCCAGTAAGTCGACCTCTTGAGCTAGAACGGAGTCATTGTGTACAAACTCGATGAGTTCTGACCGAGTCATAGTGATAGTCAATTCGGTGGGAATCACCGATCTGTGCCATAGCATAAGGAAAATGGTGATTCGCCTGTGCTAGAGTGAGCTGTGGTGCGATGAGCCCACAGAATGTTTTCTAACTGATTTAGCCATTAGCTCTTGTTCTTTTCAATCTTTTTCTTCAAATTCTCCAAGATTGCTTTGTTACTAGCTTCTGCTTGGCCATTATTTTGAGCGTACTGAGGGGTGAAAAATGCATGAACGATCTTCCACTTGGCCAGAAACTCCTTGACTATTTTGCCCTTAAATTGGGAGTCATTGTCCATCACCAGAGTGTGTGGCAAGCCAAATCTAGTGATTATGTGAGTACAGATAAAGTTTCTGACTTATGAGTCCTTAACATGTGCTAAAGGAATTGCTTCGACCCACTTGGTGAAGTAATCAGTTACAGCTAAGATGAACCGAAAACCAGTACTCTTTTGTGGGATGAATGGTCCCATGATGTCCAAGCCCCACATATGAAATGGCCAAGGGCTAGCAATGTTGATTAACTCGCAAGCTGGCTGGATGATGTTGTGGCTAAAGGTCTGGCATTTGATGCACTTGAGCACATACTTTTTGGCATCGACTTGCATTCTTGGCCAAAAGTACCCCTGGGAGATCGCTTTGTGAGCCAAAGAGCGACCTCCAGCGTGGTTGCCGCATTCGCCCTCATGAATTTCGGCAAAAATCAACTGACCTTGTTCTGGGCTTATGCACCTCAAGTGAGGGCCGCCAGCAGATTTGCAGAATAATTTGTCATTGGCCAAGCAGTAACAACATGCCTGGTATGGAATTTGTCTGGCTTTGGCACGCTCTTCTGGGAGTGTACCATGTTAGATGTACTCTATGATAGGCTGCATCCATGTTTGACTCATCTGATCCTCAGAGAGTGGGCATAGGTCACTGATTTTAAGATGTGTTCAGCTTGGTAAGCAGGTCGGTCAATTACTTCAATGAGTAACTGCCTAGGGGCACAGTTCGGTGTTTGGGTAGCCAAGTAAGCTAAACTGTCTGCGTGACGATTTTCGTCACGCAAAAAATGGTGTATTGTGGCTTTCTTGAAAGAAGGAAGTAACTGATAAACAACTTGAAGGTATTTAGAAAGATTACCTTCATGGGTAGTGTGCTCTTTAGCAATTTGGCGAACAACCAGTTGCGAGTCACTAAAGACTTGAAGCTCTTGTACACCGAGTTGTAGTGCCATTCTAAGCCCTATGATTAATGCCTCGTACTCTGCCTCGTTGTTGGAGGTTACAAAGTCGATGTGAACTGATTTCTCCATCATTTCTCCATCTAGGGACACTAAAACAACTCCGATTCCACTTCCTCTGGGGTTGCTAGATCCGTCCATAAAGAGAGACCAAACGATCTTTTCATTTTTCTTTGTGGATGGGATATTTGTTTCTGGTTCCCAATTTAGGTCGTCGACAGGGAAGTCTGCTAGGAAATTTGCAACAACCTGCCCTTTCTGAGAGGTGTGTGGGATGAACTCAATGTGGTGTTCCCCGAGTTCTTTAGCCCATACTGCCATGCAAGTTGTCTTGTTCTCCTTGTGAAGGATTTTCTTCAGTGGAAGGTCGGTGAGTACTTTAATTGGATGCGCTTGAAAGTAAGGTTTAAACTTCCTTGCAGAATATAACAATGCGAGTACTGCTCTTTCAATTACTGCTCTTTCAATGTAAGAGTAGTTCTTTTCAATCGGAGTTAGCATCTTACTTGTAAAGTAGATCGGTTTCTCTAAGTTGTTGTCCTCCTTGAAGAGAACCGAACTGATAACAAAGCCTGATCTTGCTAGATAAATCCCGAGCGTTTCCCCATCTGTTGGTTTTGCTAGGACGGGAGGTGTTGTCAGGTATTCTTTGAAGGTGGAGAACGCTTGGTGGCACTAGTCGTTCTACGATAATTGTTCACCTTTTTTAAGAAGTTGTAGGAATGGTCGGCATTTGTCGGACGCCCTAGATATGAATCAATTGAGTGCTGCAACCATTCCTGATAGCTTCTGTATTTGCTTCTTTGTCTGTGGATCAGGCATGTCCAAGAACGCCCGTATTTGGTTTGGGTTAGCCTCGATCCCCCTCTGTGATACTTGGTACCCCAAAACCTCCCTAAGGACGCTCCAAAAAGGCACTTTTCTGGATTCAGCTTTATTCGAGTTCGGCGTAACTTGGAGAATGCTTGCTCCAGGTGAGTGAGGTGGTCACCTTCTTTCTTGCTCTTGACGACCATGTCGTCGATATAGACTTCCATGGTATCCCCTAACATGTCTTGGAACATGTCAGTGACTGAAAATGCACGCAACACGTTATTATTTATGTCGTTGTTTGTGTTACGTATCTTTTGCAAATCTTACTTAGCCTAATATATATTGATTAGTATAGTGGCTAGCAAGGTATCAATCATACTCTAAATAACTAAGTGATGATAATAGAAATTCCTAATCTAAATTACTCTAATGGATGAAAGTAAAAGATGTGGCTAAGTAATGATGAATATATAATTGATTTTATTTGAGATTTAAACTATGCATAAACTAAACTAAATTAAATATATGAATATGAATCAAGAGAGAGAATATCTTGGGAGAGATGAATCCACCAAAATCATAGAATTAGTCTAATAGATCTACCTAGCATGCTTAATATAAATCACCAATAGAAACTCACCATACCTACAAACCTTGTGCTCATAACCATGATGATAATATGTGGCTTTCAACGTGCTTTCTATCTTTCCATCAAATACTTCTTCAATCTCCAATGATATCTTCTATCTAACCAAATTGTGTTTTAAGTGGCATTCAATATACAACTCTAGGTGCCATGGAAAATCCACATGTGGCATTAACCATACAACTAATTGAGGTGCCATAAAGAATCCAATCATCACACTAGAACACTAAAAACTAGAAGAAAAGAATCTAGGGTTTGTGGTATTTGGCTCTATACAATCATGAATTACCCTAAGATCTCCTAACCTCCACAGGAGCGTTAGATCAATGGACGAATAAGAAGAAACTCAATGAGGGATTTAAACTAAAACATGATAGAAGAAGAACTAAACTAAAACATACAAAAAAAGTTTCATCTCCCCTCCCAAGAGAAGGGAGATTAGCCTCTCATACTATGCTATGAACACAATATGAAAAGGAATAATCTTTATAGCTATTAATGGTGAAAAGGTCTGAACTTTCTTCTCTCTTAATTCTAGATCTAAGATGCAAACACTCAATTTCCTAGATGATGTAAACTGAGGTTTTTGTGCCTTATATATTGGCTTACATGCTCATCTGGATAGAGATCCGAATCCTATGTTTATTTGGTATCAAACTCTCTGTAATCTTTCTAGAAGCAATCCTTACAGAGTTGAATTCAGTTGGACCAAAGTTGGACGTGGCCCACTTTGTTCTGCAGGCGATTTCTCAAGCTGCAGCTTCTGACAGCTTTCAGTTTCCTAATTCTTGTGAAACTCTGACTTCTTTTCCATGTTGATCTTCTCCTCCTCTGAAGTCGAAATTAAGGCTTTGAGATCAGATTGAAGACTCTTCTAACTCAATTATTATCCTCTTTTAGAGTCCCATTAAGCTTGGCATTTATGGAGACAAATATGACATTTTTGCCCTAGGCCTTTAGCTGTAATTCCCAGTGACTCCTTTTTGACTTGTTTAACTTCTTTTCCCTCCATATTTCATATTTAAGTTCTTTGACCTGCAAAAACTCAAATTGCATCATATTAGAATATTTAAATATAAAATGGAGACTAATTAATATACACATAATTGGGGTTATAAATCATTACTTTTGAGCACTTATCAGTGACCAACCGTTGATAAGTCGCTCCAGCGTTCTTAAAGCCGAACGGGAGGATGTTGTAGCAGTAAATTCCCTGTTCGGTTATGAATGACATTTTCTCTTAGTTTTCTTCAGCGAGTGGGATCTGGTTGTATTCACTGTATGCATCCATAAATGACAGGAGCTCGTGGCCATAGGTCTGGTCCACAAGTCGGTCAATTCTAGGCAAAAAGAAGCTATCCTTAGGTGTTTCTTGGTTGACATTGGTAAAGTCAACGCAGAGGCGGACTGTGCCATTCTTTTTTGGAACTGCTATTATGTTAGCGATCCAGTCTGGGTATTCGACCTTTCTGATGAAACCGATTTGCTTGAGTTTGTCGACTTCATCATTGATTGCTTTTTGAAATCTCAGTGATAATCTCCTAGGTCGCTGTCGAACTGGTTTAGCATTAGAGTTTACATTTAGTCTATGACAGGCAACATTATGATCTATACCCGGGACATCGATATACGACCAAGCGAAAACATCTTTATTCATGGATTAAAAGTTTACAAGCTGGGCCTTGAGTATAGGGTCATGGTTAGCCCCTACATAGACGAATTTGGGATCGTCTTCGGTTCCTAAGTTCACTCGATGTCGTTCTTCAGCTTGTACTTTGGCTTGTGGTGATTGAGCATCCTCTGGGGGACTGATTCCTGGAGATGTTTTGTCGATCTGAGGAATAGTGGGGGTGGCCACAGGACCTGGAGCAACCTCTGTGGTTATGAGAACAGGGGCTGGTGTAACCTCTATGGTCATGACAACAGGGGCTAGAATGATCTCATGAAGTTGTATCGGTTGTATAACACATGATGGGGCAACCGCTGGGGTCCAGACGAGTGGAGCAACAACTGCTGGAATGACCTCTGGGGTCCTGACGAGTGGAACAACAACTGCTGAAGTGACCTCGGGGGTCTGGACTGGTGGAGCAACAACTGCTGAAGTGACCTCTGGGGTCTTGACTGGTGGAGCAACAACTACTGAAGTGACCTCTGGTCTTGACAGACGAATAGACTTTCTTGCTGGAGCCCCCTGCGTTTTGTTTTGGTGTTTTAGCCCTGACCTCAGCGACCAAGTCTTTGGCAATTGTGTAGCTGGTGGGCTCGTTCCTTGTGCTGATAGGTGAGTCAACGGTCTTGTTCGCTGAGAGGATTTGATTGCAATGATAAGCCTCTAGTTGATTGCTTCGAAGCTCCATCATGCCCCTAGGGCCTGGAAAGTGGAGTACTTGATGCAGTGTGGATGGTATGGCTTGCATTTAGTGAATCCAACGCCGTCCTAGTATGGCGTTGTAGGAGGACTTGTTGTCCAGAACGCTAAAATGCGTATTGAAGCTGACTTTGTCCTCTCTAGATCCCACAGAGACTGGGAGTATGATGTCGCCAATTGGGTTAGCTCTGGAGCTGTTGAACCCATAGAGAGGAGCTATTGGGTCTATGAAGACCGACTTGGGCAAGTTCATTTCTTGAATGGTATGGTAGAACAAAATGTCACATGAACTACCAGGATCTATCAGAACACGCTTGACTATCCAGTCGCTGATTTTGACATGGACTACTAATGCATCGTTGTGCGAGAGGCAAACCTTGTTGAGGTCGGCCTCTGTGAAAGTGATGTCACCTGAACTGCGACCTGAATTGCGTGGGGCAGGTGTGGCCTATGATGAAAAGTGGTAAACTTCTTGAAGGGCGCCTACGTGCCGTCTTTTTTCTCTGGAAGATGTAATGGAATCATCTGGAAAAGTGATCATATAAATGGTTCTGTCATTATCCCGATCTGACGAGTGTTGACTCCGCTCATGGCGAGAACGGTCTCTAGGACGTCCTCTACTACGGGAGCGAGCTTGGGCACTGTGGCGATCATGGTGAGGTGGAGATCTACTTCGCACCCTGCGATCCATGAGTTTATGGCGCAGATCGCCATCAGCGATGTTGGTGTATTGCTTGATATAGCCTGCTTCGATGAGGTCTTGAATGTAATGCTTGAGCCCCCAGCACGTATCGGTCTCGTGACATTTTGCTCGGTGGAATGCACAGTAAGGCTTGTCAGGTCAATCTGCTGGCTGTCATACATCAGGTCGGTAATATGCAGCTCGCTTGATCTTGTCTAGTATGTAACTGGGAGATCGTGTGAGAACAGCGAACTCACGGTTGTTGTTTGTTCTGTTCCCAGACTTCTGTTCTTGCGGTCTAGGCCGTTTTCTTGCGGGTGGGTCGTTGTCGGAGATCGCTGCCACTTCTTGTTTGTCTGCTAGGCCTTGACATTCCAGGCCTTCTTGCAACTTAATGTACTTGTCAACCCGAGCATATAATTCGGACAACGTTTCTTGACGTTCTTTCATTAGTGACCTGGAGAGCTCTGTGTTGCGCACTTGACAGGCGTTGGAGAATGTCAATGTGGCAAAGGACTGTTTAAGACCGCTCTCCATGCATAACAGTTCGGCTTTGAACCGACCTAGGAATTGGCAAATGGTTTCATCCTCGCCAAATGAGAACTAGAAGAGCGAATCGAGATCAACTTTTTTACATCTATAATCTATTGTGGACGTACTGACTAGCAAACAGATCGGTGAGTTGCTCGAAAGTCTTTATCAAGTCTGGCTCAAGTGAAAAGAACCAATCGAGCGTGCCATCTTTGAGACTGGCAGAAAACAGACAACAATGAAGATGATCGAACTCTGGTGCACTATAGAGTGCAAGGCTTTGAATGTAGCGAGCTACGTGCTGACCAGGACACGTGCTGCCATCATACATTGGGAAATATGGTTGGACGAAATCTAGAGGAGAAGCTCTACTAAGTACCTCAGCAGCGAACAGGGATGCACAGTACGTCTTTAGCATCTTTTGAACGATCTAGGTGGCGTCTTTCTTAACTGCACTTTGGTCGATCCTTTGTGACAGTTCGTTAATCTGTTGATTAACCTCGTTGATGTCGTCCTCTGCTAAGGCACCTAGTGGATTTTGCGTGTCCACTTGCGCACGCAAAGCAACATTCTCCTGCCTAAGTAGGGTAATGTGATCGTTCATTGTCCCTATTTGACCTGCAAGACTCTGGATTTGAGCTTCGAGGCTTGCCATACTTCGTGGGCTTGAGAATTTACCTTTTAGTTTTGGGATTGGTTAAGTGGTTTCTCAATAAATCGAGCCTTCACAGACGAGATTAGGAAGGGAAAAGGGGATTAATTATTAGACAGACTGAGTTTGTTCTTTGAGCAAACTGCCTACGTATCTATCTCTCGATTCTGGGGGAGAGAAAAATTAGGACTAGCGTAGTTCATATGTATGGTATTTATAGGTGGTGAAGGTGAATCTCAATTCAACACGTATAAGGATAAACACAAATGTATGGTTGAGATTGAGGAGTATGAGAATGGTGTTGGTAGGAATGATGTAATGATGGGGATTAGTTGTAGTGGTTAGTAACTTGCAGCAGTGGTTTGCGTAAGTGCAGCTTTGGTAATGATTGTTTCTAGAAGATAGGTTGAGTCACGATCTAGAACGATCTGCATGGTGATGTGCGAGTCAATCTGTTCTAGAGTGATCTATCAGCTCGTGGACATGAGCTGATGATATAGGTCGTTCTGAAGGTAGTTTGGCAAATTGTGTCAGAGGTCGGTGTGGTATTTCCACTATGCTGATATTCTACACTGAGAATATCACCCCTCACAAGCCATATAGATTATTATTTACTTGTGATTAGTTTTGAGTTTAACCGTTATTAAATGCGTTAGTTAGCAATTAACAAAGGGTGTTGTATTGGGCGCCACTGAAATTAGATCAGGTAGCCTCCAGCCCAGCCCAAACAACAAAGTCCAAACAAGAAAGCCCAGTACACCCCCCCACCAAATCGCAAACCGGAAAAACCTATTCCTTCGGTCATCTCTCTCGCCAAAACCCTTCGACCAATTATCACGAAACCTAACCAAAAAAATCCAAATCCGAATTGAAGCAATCCAATCGCGAAATTGAAACAATCCAATTGAACCTTCGACTATGAGGAAGGGTTTGTTCTAGTAGCAAGAAAGCCGTGTTTTGGATTGCCAACAGCTTGCCCTTCATCTTTACCTGTTTATATCTACCTTCGTTTTGCAAACGTCCCCTTTGATTTGCGTTTCAATCTTCTTCATCCTGATTCAGGTACACATTCCCCCTTTTATCCTATTTCAATTCCCGAACTTTATTAGCTGTTTTACATAAGTAATTAAAATATTGTATAATGTATGTGTAGAACAGTTGATGTGGGACTATGTGGTGTCACCGATTCAGTTTAATTAGAATACTGATTGAACAAGAAAGCAGTTGATGTTTCTATGATGTATAATGTGGAGGGAGGGGAGTTGGACAAGGTCGAGGTATATCAAGGCATCATATTTTTTCGTGTGCTAGAACTTTGAAGGCCATTTGGGAAAACAAATATTCAATAGACAGTTGGATAGTTTGGAAAAATGAATTCTCTCGAAATCTGTTTTTAGCTGGGTTTTATTGCCCCTTCCTATGTTTCAAGTAAAGAATGATAGAACACCGTGAACTGTTTAAGGATGATTGATAGAGATCATCATTTATACCACTAGGAATCTGTTTTACTTTTAAATATGCATGATTAGGCATTTGACGTTTTGGCTTACTTGTTGTCTATCCTCATGTCTTTGTAAGGTTGTATCGGTTTTGATATACTTTAGAGTTGGGTCTGTCTTCATCTGAACAATAAGGTAATGACAAATAATGACTTACTGATTTGAAAGTAGGAATAAGGAATTAGAAAGCTAAATTGAAAGATTAATTTTGTTTTTCTTCTCTCGACGAATGAAAAATCAAAGCAATTATGAAAGAAGAAGAAATAGAAAAATAAGAGCGAGGTTTTGAATGCTATACGATTCTGGATCTCCATAATATTGTTTTCATTATAAGTCCCAGCAGTTACATGAATTACTGTTTTGCCACCACCCCCTACCAAAGAAGCAAATGCAAGTGCTTCACTAATGGTCCTATGTGTACCTGTTCCATCCATAGCAACTACAGCATTGACCTCAATGTCCTTAATAGAAGATTCTAGAAGCTTTCGTTCTCCGGTTGATACCCAAGTCGGAAAATCATCCGACAAGAGTCTCCGACTGCTAAAGATCGACTTTCAACGTCTTCATTTGAAACTATTGATTTGTGTATGACTAGTGAGTTACTAACATGTTGAATATTGCTTTGTAAAGTAGCATGAATAAGTTCTTTTCTTTAAAAACTTGTGAGTTTGAAGACCATCTAAACATGTAGTTTGATGGGTGATCGCAGTTGCTTGCTTAGCCATGTTTGGGTATCATCCGGACTTGGGGTTGTTGTTTTACTATCTAGGATGCTATTAAGTTGGTCTATAGTATGATCGAAAGTAAATGACATGAGGAGTCATATTAAAGCATAAGCCGCAATATGACTTGGACTACATTTAATTTGCATAAAATTTGAAGACTTGAAGCTACTTTTGTTAGAGATTATTTTACATTCTATAAAGTTCTCCATTTTAGTAATAATACGCTTAGAGAAATACTAGCGATGCTACCCCTTAGAGGGGGTAGCATGGTGATACCCCCAAACATGTGATTTAGATCCCCGTTTGAAAATTAAAAAATGAGTTGCTTTACATCTTGTTGCTAAACTTTCATAGTGCTCATCTTTCATACCTAGTATTTTCCTTTAGGGCTTGATGTTATAAGAGAAGATACTTTTACCATTTTATGATTAGTGTCTCTGTACATTACATTTACTCACCTTTTATATTGCTTATGTTCTTGAGTCTTGACTAATGAGTAATGACCTTGATTACATGCAGCTTTTACAGTACTTGCTTAAGGTCCGGATCTGGGGAACAAACTGCGCGGTAAAGCATTATAGGTGAGAAGCTTTTTTCTTTGGTTATCAAATTTCTTGAATGTACAATCAAGGTGGTTTTTTGGGTGGTTTCCCTATGCTTGATGAGGGACAGAAATTGTATTGTGGGTTGAATATTTTATAGGGTGTTATGTACATATGGTTGTTGGAAGGATGTCATTATTGATTTCCGTGTTATGACAGTTTAAGTATACTGAAATGTTGACTAAACAAAGGAAACTCGCCCAAAAAATTCGATAGAATTTGGATAGTGTAACTTCATTCTATTTCTTCATATATACTTGGAGTTATCATAGCAAGCTTATAAGTATATTAGTTTTTACATTTGGGATGATCCCTTTTTCTAGTGGTTTTCTTTATACATTGTTTATTTAAATATGGTTTACTAATACTTATTTTATTTTTCTTTGTAGCGATGGGTCCTCAATCAAAGAATGTGAAGAATGTAGCGAAAACTACATTCAAGGGTGTTAATAAATTGTTTGGTGGCGGTTCCTCTAGCGGTGATGCAGTTGGAAGAAAAAGACATAGGGCAGACGGCTTAACGACATCAGCGCGTAGAGGGGACCATTTGGAAAAAGAGGTTCCTGAGGTTGATTCGTTTAGTGAAGATAGTGTAGATAGTGTAGATAGTGATACTAATGTAGGTTTAGATGTAGGTTTAGACAAAGGGAAGAATATAGTAGAAGAGGAGAGTGAGGAGAGTGAGGAAGAGAGTGAGGAGGAGGATGAGCAGGATGATGATGTTGAAGAATATGTGGTAGAAGACGTACCACCAGTGGAAGAAGCACCTTCGGTATTGGATTTCGTAAGAAAATCCAATGATGATTTGGAGTTTCAAAGAGGTGTGTATGGGGGAGGCCCGTATGAGTCAGAGTTGTTGTATGACTATGCGGTGCATGTCATTTCGATGATGTTTGGGAGAGAAGGGTAATATTTTGTTTTTCTTGTGTACTTTGATTTTCTTTTACAAAATCTTTTGTTTCGTTCATATATATCTAATGCGTGCTTTCGGTTGTTTTGGGGAGGATCGCTGGGCGTTGAAGTGTGTTTCACACTTAGCGAAGTTATCCCAATGGAATTTCAAAATGAATGTGAAAGGTCTCCAAGATTTGCCGTGCGGTTGAGAAGGATTGGGTTGTTTGATCTCGTGGAAGGTTATCACGAGCATATGGATCCACCATTGATCTCGCGTTTGTGGAGAGATGGCATCCGGAGACCAACACCTTCCATATGCCGGTTGGGAGATGATCGTGACTTTGGACGATGTTGTCCAAATCTGTGGAGTCTGATTAGAGGAAGAGCGGTGCAAGGGGACAAATGAGTTGAACTTACAACAATCGATAAATCTCTTACATCTTGGTCCGGGGGGCTCCCTATTGATTTGATTAGGGAGGAGATGGAAGCTAGCAAGTTCACTTCAAAAGTAAGGCTAGAATTCATCCGGAAGCATTTTGCGAACAAGGTTCATAATAGCCCTATATGTGACGCTTTGGGAATGTGGTGGTAGAGAAGGCCTCGAAGTTTCGGGATGTTCAAATGTGACCGTTAGAGCTTTTATTCGCTTTTCTTTGGATGTGCTTTTTTTCTTGACAAGTCCGGGACTGGAGTGCCTATATGTTATCCGAGGCCGTTGTTGAAATTGATGAGATAGAAGAGTATGCATGGGGTGCAGCAATTTTGGCATTTTTATATAGAGGTCGGGGCCACATGTGCGAAGGTGAAAGGGGTTACGGGCTATATGACTCTTCTACGTAAAACTTGAGTATTTTAGAGTTTAGTTTATTTTTTTTTTTTAATGTTAATTTTATTACTCTATCAATATGTTAACTATTTGTGTATATCTAGGCATGGATCTATGAGTATTTTTCGGTATTCATGACAGTCCCAAACTTCAACTATATCTCGCTCTCACCGCGTGCTCATAGATACATCCGAGCCGCTCCACACTATTACGACACAACATATGCATTGCAGTTTTATCGGCGATAATTGATGATTTGAATGAGTTCAATGTAAGTATTAAATTCAATGACAATTTGGTATTTAAGTTTGTTTATATTTATTTTTAGTAATTGATCATTAGAGTTGTTAATGACACATTTGATTTTGTTTCAGGTTGTTTGGCATCCCTACAAAAATATCGGAGATACAAACCCGATCGATGACATTGCATTTTTGAGGGATTGCTATGTTTTTCAACATTGTCGAGCTTTTGTTGCCGCAAAGGGTGGTGCGTCAGTTGGGTCACGTGCAACTTGTACCTAAAGATCCTCCAATGCCAAATTGGAGAACAAGAACTGTGGCAGGACGCGGGTATGAGGTGAGCTGGACCAATATTGGGCCACTTTACTAGAGTCGCGGGCGAGAATCACGTGATCCAACTCGCAACCGAGGACCTATTTCGTCTTATCCATGGGAGTGTCATCAAAATTACATGACTTGGTATGCGAGAAATTCTCATGTAGTTTTGGTGAACCCTGAGCTTCTTCCTATTCATCCCTCCCTGGAGACACTGCCTAACTGTTCACCGATTGTAAGTATTGTGATTTTTAATTGAGTTTTCTCTAAGCGTGATTTTTGCATTCGATTGGTAACTTATCTTGATTTTTCTTTTTTCGACAGAACGACGTCATCGATGAAACCAGTCTTTTGCTAAAGAGAGGTCTGCAATTGGCTGGGAATGATATGCCAGAGGAAGCAAGGTCCTCCTTCGAACAGGCGTACAACTTGACTAGGTGCAAGTACATTGGTGGGCGCTATAGTTGATTTGTTTCAGTTTAGGGTTTGTAACTTTGTAATTTAGTTTGATGGATGTAATTTGTTTCAGTTTAGGGTTTGTAATTTTGTTAACTTCGAATGAATTGATGGATATGATGTTTGCATGAATGTTTGAATGGAATTTAATGTTTAGGGTTTAGGGTTTAATGTTTGAATGTAATTTGTTTCAGTTTAGGGTTTAATGTTTGAATGGAATTTTATGTATGGATGAATTTGATGAATGAAAGTGTTTGATATCTGATGTTTGAATGGAAAAGTGGAATTTGATGAATGAGAGTGTTTGATATTTGATGTTTGAATAGAAAAGTGGAATTTGATGAATATGAAAGTGTTGTAAAAACAAAACGAATTTTGAAAAAAATTCCAAACGACCCAGCCGCATCGTTTGGCATAAAGGCCAAACGACCTCAGCAGATCGTTTTTCCTTTATACCAAACGACCATGGCAGATCGTTCTCTTTTAATCTCAAACGACCCACCCACATCGTTTGGTCTAAAGGCCAAACGACATGGACACATCGTTTGGTCTAAAGGCCAAACGACATGACCACATCGTTTCGTCTAAAGGCCAAACGATCTGGCTGGGTCGTTTCGTATTAAAGCCAAACGACTTGACCGTGTAGTTTCGGTCATTATTGACAACATACGAACATTATTTCAAATCACTCGATTGCGGTCCGAATCAACTAGTCGATCACTCGATTGCCATCCGAATCAACTTAGTCGATCATTCGATTTCAAAATCACTCGATTGACGTCCGAATCAACTTAGTCAATCACTCTATTTCCAAATCACTCGATTGCCGTCTGAATCAACTTAATCGATCACTCGATTTCCAAATCAAATCAAATAAAAGCCCTAACATTATTTCCAAATAACAAAAAAATCAAATCAAATTACATTTGTTCTAAATTACATCAAAATATCAAATTACATCAATATATCACTTAGTCGATCGCTCGATTTCAAAATCACTCGATTGCCATCCGAATCAACTTAGTCGATTACTCGATTTCCAAATCAAATCAAATAAAAGCCCTAACATTGATAACATAAAAATCAAATCAAATTACACTTGTTCCAAATTACATCAAAATACAAATTACATCAAAATATCATATTAACAACATACAAACAACTTAGTCGATAACATGTACTGTTAGGTCTTCAACGAGCTCCTTTTCTCATATTAAATTGGGAATGTTCAATGCCATAAATTGCAATTGCCTTACTGTCAAGGCCAAATTCCAACTTTCAGCAATATCATATCGAGCTCTAAGCCATTAGCACATTACTGGAGGAACCGGACAATCTTCAACAAGTTCAACATTGACAAAATGATTTCCACCAACATGTGCGCTACCCAACACTTGGGTCACTCTCTCAGGATTTGCTTGGGTTCTCAGCGGCATGAGAAGGAAGCACTGACGAGCTCCTAAATGCATAAGGACAACATTAAATCTTGAAGCAAATAAGTATCCAGCAAAAGGCATGCTCATCCACTTATTTAAGGGTGCGTAACCTTCTTCATGTAGGATTTCCTTCATCGAATATAAAACCTCACTTTGATTGTACAAAGTACAATAAAGGGGGAGGTTGTCAGTAAGCTCTTCGTACAACTCCCTTCTCATCTGTGGCCATTCTTCTTGACTTCTTCCTAATGCAATGCAGAAAGCTCTATAACCGCAGTTGCCATCGCCAACAGGGTCATGGACTCTAACAATGTATTTATGCATTTCTTCAGGAATATCCAACCCGTAATCCTTAGGACCCCTCGTCTTTCCAAAGTCTAAGCCATCTCTCACATTTCGTGGTGTGACTGTTTTTGGAGAAGGCTTATTTCGTGGTGTGGTTGTTTTTGGTGTTTTGGGAGAAGGTTTATTTCTTGGTGTGGTTGTTTTTGGTGTTTTTGGAGAAGGCTTATTTGTTGGTGTGGTGTGGATGTTTTGGGTTGGTAGTTTTGGAGAAGACTTCTTTCTTGGTGTAGTGTGGGTGTTTTGGGTGGGCGTAGTGTTTGGTTGTGACGAGACCCACTCTTCATGGTCACGTTGAGAATGTTCAAAATGAGATGGATCTCGCTTTGAAGAGTTATCATCTCCAGTTTGAAGCTTTCTGCTGCAGCTACCTTTCGGCCGACCTTTGGTTTTTGCTTCCTCACAAGGCGGTACTAGCCATGTACTTTCTGGTACGGCAATCTCCATAAGCTTCCTAATCATAACCCTCTGCTCTTCTTCAGAAACCATTGCAAACCTATTCATGAACAAGTCCATCGAAGGTGCAACAACGGGACCAACACCCACTGACACATTGGGAGAAGCAGACAATGTTTTCCAAAAGGGGTCGATAGCGATCAAAGGGATGGACCGCTCTTGCTCTTCAAACTCAATTAATTCATGAGCACATGGCAGTCCATGGGCTCGTGCGCCAAATAGCACCAACACCTTATCTCTCCATCTTTAACACGCTTTACGCTGGTATCTATTTCTTCAAATAACAAGTCTAAACACTTGCGTGAGACAAGGCCTCCGAGTTCACGAAACAAAGGGAATCGATGGTGGTGCTGAAGTTACAATCATACTTTTTTCGAAGGTAGCTCTAATCTCGGACATCCGGATCTCTAGAATCGGGTGGATTAAGCTAAACATACTCAAAAATCATGGCGGTTTGCATTTCCTAGTACACGCTTCACCCGAGCATGAGACCCTTCAACTCTATTGGTCGTTGTACTCCCCAAAGTGAATGTGTTGGGTCAGTCCAACAACATACGAATCGATCCTTGTGAGGAAACCAAGTCTCTCGCGAAATAACAAACAAAATTGAGAGTACTCAACCCCGTAATATTTTTCCAAAGCATCCCATGTTTGGAAAATAACCTCGCATCTTCGATTTGACTACTGGTGTTCCACAAGAACGGGCCTTCTACAAGTTCGTAGTTGGAAAAATATCGTAACATTTTGAAAGGGACGACGTGGCGATATGCCATCTACATAGATGATCGTATGCGTTAGGGAAAACTCGTCACCGCACTCATCGGGGCTAAGTCCCCGCCGGACACGATCACGGATGGGCTTATGTCACCAAGCAAGCCACTAAAATGATGCAGGGCCCACTCATAGTCATTTGTTGTTTGTTTCAGGCAAGCATTGCGACACACGGTGAAAGATTTCCACGTTGAAGTCACCCCAACAAAGCATGCGAAAGGCCACCGATACTGTTAGTTTTGTAGGTAGCGTCTAACATGAAAAAAAACTGTTGGAAAAGTCCGAGCCAACTTAACACCTTACGGATGGGCCCATAACAATCCCGTTATCTCCTCGATATTCTCATCCTGTCTCAACTCCTCAAAATAATGTTCTTTTGCTAACAACTCACGCAATCTCTGCAATTGTGTGAGACCGTTCATATCCAATTTCCTCACCTTTTGCCTTGCAGTGTAGACTTGGGATATACTAGAGATGTTATCATGATACCTATTCTTGATGGAATCCAATATTTGTTTAGGTTTTATTCCACACTTACTCATCTCTGACAAATACTCGAACTCTAGAACGGTTAGTCAAGTAGCAAATGCATGTCCTTCAAGGGTCTTCGCCAATGGATGGTTGTGAACACCATTAAGAACGACAATTTTCCAACTATCGACAGTGCCGTGTTGGAAAACACCTTTTAACTTAAATGGACATCCCGATTTCTTGGTTCTCGACCTTCTCTTATTAGCCCTCTCTTCGCCTTCCTTCTTGTGTGACCGATACACACCCGAGCACTCGCAAGCCAAATTCAATCTTGCTACTCGGTTTCCTTTGGCACACTCCGACTTTTCAATGACCACAACAACATTAACTTGTCTTCCTCTAGCGGTTGCCCAATCGATTGCCTCGCTACGTGTATGAAAGACCTAAACACATAAAAAACAACAACTATTATTAATACACTAATAAAATTATATTTAGAAAATTTAAAAAAAAAAAATGAAATCAATGCCTACTCAATCATACCTCTTCCGTAGTAAAAATTTCTATTGTATCACTTAAAATCGGTTGACAATCCACATCATTCGAGTTTGCAGAGGATCGGTTCCCGAATAGCGACAAAGAATTCTACATATAGAAGAATAAAACAAGAGTCTCAAACAATTTGCATTTAGTTTCAAAGTCACAAAAAAAAAACTTTTAATTAAATTTAGTCCAAACGACCCAACCATGTAGTTTCATCGAGAGTTCAAACGACCCAGCCATGTAGTTCTACAGTGTCCCCAAACGACCTGGAGAAGTCGTTCTATAGTTTTACCAAACGACCCAGCCATGTAGTCCTATAGTGTAATGAAACGACCCGGCCATGTCGTTCTGTAGTGTTCTCAAACTACACCGCCATGTCGTTCTGTAGTGTTCTCAAACTACATGCCCATGTCGTTTGATAGTGTTCCCAAACGACCCAGCCATGTCGTTTGGGCTCGGGTTTTGCATTCATTTATTTTGCATCCATTCATTCATTCATTCAATCAATCAAGTGTTTTGTATTCATTTTAATCAAGTGTTACCTCATTATTTAGGTTTGCACTTTGTCGTCGACGCGATTTCTCGAATTTCATTTGCTTTCGACTTGTCGCATCTTCAAATTCTTCACCTTGACCTTCAACATTTTGTTCCACTTCTTCACTTTCAACATATCTTCTATTTTCTCCTTCTCTAATTTGTTGTTCTTCTCTAATTTGTTGTTGTACCTCAAATACTTCTTCTTCATCTTCATGTTCCATTTAGAGAAATTTGAGTATGTGGAGAAACTTGAGTATGTAGAGAAACTTGAGTATTCTATGTAAACCCTAAACTCTAAACTGAGTGAATGAGTATTCTATATATCTTTGAAATTTTGTTATATTTCGAATAATTGAGTGAAATATATTTGTAAACCCCCCAAACTAGTTTATTATTTACAATTGAATAAGAAAAATGGAAAATAACAAGTTTAGATATAAAACAAAATATTATTTTAGATTTAGATAATTTAGTGAAATATGTTTGAAATTAAATTTTTTTTTATGTCGGTACGAAATTTGTAAACCCTAAACCCAAACCCCAAACCCCCAAACTAGTTTATGATTCAAAATTTGAAAAAGAAAATAATAAATAATAAGTTTATAAATAAAACAAATTATTATTTTGAATAATTAAGTAAAATATGTTAGTCTTTAAATTTGTAAACAACTCTAAACCCTAAACCCCAACCTAGTTTATGATTCACAATTTTAAAAATAAAATTAAAAATAACAAGTTTAGATATAAAACAAATTATTATTTCAAATGATTAAGTGAAATATGTTGGTATCTTAAATTTCTAAACCCTGAACTCCAAACCCCAAACTAGTTTATGATTCACAATTGAAAAAATAATAATAATAATAAGTTTAGATATGAAACAAATTATTATTTTAGATTTTAGCATGTTTGATTACATGTTTTAACTTGGTTATAAAGATACTATGTCATAACAGATAAAGAGTGCATGTAGTTTTATTGATGTAATTGTGTTGTTTCTAACCCAATTTTTTAAATCGGATTTCAATTTTTCTAATTCAATTGAAATCGTTTGAGTGCATTTGGAATCGTTTGAGTGTGTGTCCACGTCGTTTGAGTGTACACTCAAACACGTGACCAAGTCGTTTGAGTGTATACTCAAATTACATATCCAAGTCGTTTGAGTGTATACTCAAAAACTACATGGACAAGTCGTTTGAGTGTTACTCACACTAACACACAAACTACGCGGCCATGTCGTTTGAGTGTACACTCAAACTAAGCGGCCATGTCGTTTGAGTGTGCACTCAAACTACATGACCAAGTCGTTTGAGTGTATACTCAAACTACATGGACACGTCGTTTGAGTGTTACTCACATTAACACTCAAACTACGCGGCCATGTCGTTTGAGTGTACACTCAAACTACACGCCATGTCGTTTGAGTGTATACTCAAACTACATGACCGCGTAGTTTGAGGGTGTGTTTGTTATGATGGAAAGGAAAGGAAATACTATGGAAAGGAAAGGAAAATAAGAGTGGTCCACCTTTTCCATAGTTTTTAAGGCGTTTGTTTACCCGTAGAAAGGAAATGGGCTTTTCCATATGGAAAACAAATGGAAAAGTTTTTGTGTCTTTAGCTAACCCCGAAATTTTTGTGGAAAGGAAAGGAAAGGAAATAGATAAATAGGAACTTACTACTAATACACTCCACTCAACAATACAATTATTCCTTTCCATAGCTTTTGCAAACAAACATGATTATTCCTTTCCCTAGTTTTTACTTTCCTTTCCCCAGTTTACCAAACACATACCATTTAAAATTATTTCCTTTCCATTCCATTCCATAGCGGACCACCCATTTTATTTCCTTTCCTTTCCATGAGTTAAAATTTAACAAACACACATTGAGTGTACACTCAAACTACGCGGTCATGTAGTTTGATTGTACACTCAAACTACATGACCGCGTAGTTTGAGTGTACACTAAAAGCGACATGGCCGCGTAGTTTGAGTGTTAGTGAGTAGTACTCAAACTACGCTGCCATGTAGTTTGAGTATACACTCAAACGACTTGGTCATGTAGTTTGAGTGCACACTCAAACGACATGGCCGCGTAGTTTGAGTGTAAACTCAAACGACATGGCCGCGTAGTTTGAGTGTTAGTGTGAGTAACACTCAAACGGCTTGTCCATATCGTTTGAGTATACACTCAAACGACTTGGCCATGTAGTTTGAGTGTAACTCAAACTCAAACTAACACTCAAACGACTTGGACAAGTCGTTTACATTTAAACTTAAGCGCTGCTCGCCAAGTCGAACAGTAAAACGTAACCTACCCCGGAGGGTTCGTTTTGGCGATATCGGTTGAATTGGTTGCTGGGCTTGGGCTTTGATGGCAAACTTGTAATATGGCAAATTTGTAAAATTTCTTTTTTTTTTAGGGGTTGCCCAATCCAATTTGATGAGTGCCCAATGGAATCACCTTAACAAATGGTTTCAACCGGTTCGGTCTAGTGGCTAATTCGAAAAGTAGTTGCACAGTGGACCGGTTTTCAACTTTGACATTATGACCCGAGTTCACGGTGGTCTTTGAGTCCACGCCACGCCACGCCACGCCAAACAATCTCTTCATCAACATATACAAAACTAAACCTTTATTTATAGTTGTTTTTTATATACAAAGCGAAAATCAGAGCGAAACAATAATAAAAGAATGAATCCTCTTACATGGCACAAAGTGGCTGCTGTCTCAGGTAACAATAATAAACATTTCTCTCTATATTATTTTCCCCTAATTTAATTCTCCTTGATTATTTTGTATGAAACACCCAAAAAATGTTCATTAAAAAAATAAAACAGGAATTACAGCACTTGGTCTAGGCACATATGGTGCACATATGTTCAAGCCCAAAAACCCAACTTACAAAGAGGTACTTTATTTTTAACTACTATAATTTTGTTAATTTGATTTCAGTTTTCGAGTGGGGTACTACTAATATTGTTTAACAAATGAAATTGAAAAGGTCTGGCATACTGCGTCACTGTACCACTTAGTTCATACTGCAGCTTTGGTTGCAGCTCCTATTACTAAATACCCAAATGTTGTAAGTACCTTGATTCTCTGTTTGTATTTTGCATAAACTTTTATCATTTTATTGTTTATTTTACATTTGTGTAGTTTGGAGGCCTTTTGACTGGTGGAATTTTGGCTTTCTCTGGGACGTAAGTAACCCCACCTTTATTTATTGCTAATTTCTTTGTACTAGCAATTGTAAAGTTCAAATGTCCGATAGTTGTGTGTAATTACAAGTTACTGCAAATCTGCAATATGGAGAAAATGTATTACCCGTGTAGGTTTCTTGCTTTTTATACTATTAGGCGTCTAGCTTCTTCTGTTGCACCCATGTTTAGTTCTAGTTGACTACGATTTGCGTTCAGGTGACTTATTGGCTTATAGTTGACTACACAAAAGACATTGGCGAGAAGGTTTCGTTTCTATGAATGGGAAACTTTGTTAGAACTTCATGATGGATTTTACATGTAATGCAATACGGACATTGAATTTGAAGGACCCCGAGTTTGGAAGGATGGGAAACACCTTCCGAATACATAATTAGATAAAATAAATTCTCCAGTGTGAAAATCTAAAGTACGATATAGACATAAAAGTTTTGGTCTCATTAGATATGAGATATCACCCCCTAGCTTCCTTTCTTCAAGTTCCGTTTAGGAAGGAAGCACTGTTTTGGCATCATTGTCCAAAGAATTTTAAACTTTCTACCTATGCAAGTATGCAAATGATTCCGAGTAGTGATTCCTTATCACATGTTTGGAGCATTTTATCTCTTGTACCCCAACTTAGGTATTTCCCAGTTAAGATAATGGAAGGTGTTTTGGATGTGGAAAAGATGGGCATCTCGTTTTGGAACTTTAGTGATTCAACAATGAATTGCCTGTATATTCTTCTTTTTATGAGAAATGTGAGCGCCTTTCTGCTAGAAAAGATTGATAAATGGTTGATGTTGATGATTGATGGGCTAATCAAGTTGAATGAGTCCTATTAGTAGCAAAGTCTGAGTTTGATGCTCAAGGAAGGAGATAGGCATTCCTAAGTTCTTGTTGCAAATTGCAATTTATAATAGGGAGAAGGGGTAACTATATTTGCCATGTTAAGGGATCCATGGAGAAAGATCAGACAACGTGCGCATGAGTTCATATTAAGGATCTTTAATATGGCTATGAGCTGAACTTATATATTAGAATCAAGGCTTTTAGGTACACGATGTGGGACTATAGATATCAGGAGATGTGAATCTTCGTGCCCCATTCTGAGCTGTATACCTGAAGACCTGACACTAGAATAACCTCTTAAAGTGAGTTTTACGAAATTACTGAATATGGAATGCGAAAGAGCATGAGACTTAGTTTAGTGTTTTTTTTTTTCTTTCCGCTTAGTGATGTGTCTTGCATGTAAGCAATGCATTGAGGCTTAGGCCAAGGCGTGCCTTAAGCCTTTTAGGGGTTTTGCGCCTTTGCGCTTTGAGGCATAAGACTTACAAATTTATACATGTATATTCTGAGGCACTTTGATGCTTAGTGAGGCTTAACCTCACTTGAAGTCGGGTTCTACCCCAGCCAAACCTAAAAGAAACCCCATTTTTTCCCACTATTTTGACAAACTAACTATGAGTATTGAATTTATCACTATAAGTTACATATATTATAGCTCTACCCATTTCAATATATTTTTTTAGCCTTTCAAGAGTCTCTAATATTTTCAAAACACTCGCCAATTACAAAAATTCAGGTGACAAATAAAAGGAATTTTAAATAAAACATTTGAATCATTTTCTAATACGTAGTTTCGTTCCCTACCGTAAGTGCTTCTTCCCACCTCTGGGCGAGAACTCGACAAAGCCCTTTCTTTTCAATCACTCAGTCTCCATATCCATTCTTTGGTGCCTTTGTAAAAAGAAAAGAAAAAAATCTACACTGCCATTCATAGTCCACATTTGCTCAACTCGATCCTTTCTATATCTATCGCGGTTTATATTGGCATGTTCTTTTATTGGAGTTTCACAGTCTCCTGTTATCCTCTTTCTCTCCCCCATTCCCCCAAAACCATTCGACGTTTTCAGATGATCACAATTTCTCCCTTCTTTTGATAAAACTTCAGAGGTAAATTTTATATATGTTGTTTTTTGGGATTTACTAATTTTTTCTATTACAACTTTTTTATTTTTTCTCTCTTATGTGGTTTTCGCATTCCGAAACCCCATAAGAATGTCTCACTGAATCTGTTTTAAAACTTTTAATACTCTTAGTCGGTCAGTGCATTTATATCTTTATATGTCTATGTAAGTCAGTGAGTGTCTACTGTCTTCAATACTAAGTCAGTGAGTGTCCTTATACTTTTTTCTTAGGCTCAAGTGAGGCTCCCCTCAAGCCGCACAGAGGAAGTGAGCCTCAAGAGGTTGATGCGTTTTTTAAAACACTGTTCATAAGTTTATATATGATGAGGATATGTGATGATCTTTTGCAGATTTGGCACGAATGAATTTGGCAGACGGGATTCCTTCTATGGGGAGAGAATTTTACACCTTTTGTTATTTTCGTTTTTTCTCTTATACATCTCTAATATATTTTTTCCTTTTAGGGCCCAACAAGTATAATGTGCTTTAACCCCAACTTATCCTTAAAATAAAAGTATATGTAAAGTGAACTTAGCAATGTTTTCAAATAATACTAACAATCATATAATACATCATCACACATTATTTAACAATATGTATAAGAGTAAAAATAAGTTAGAGATGAACATGACTACAAGAGAAGAAAGGAAAATAACACAATGTTACAACTTACAAACAAGTGCGACAACTTATGGAGGCGATTGGTTGAATCTAACAGGCAAAGCTCGAGTAGATTCGGGTGTCTTGTGGATGGATATTTGGAGAGGCTTTGTGGACTTTCGGAGAGAGATACAACCAAGAAGATTGGCCTATGATTAAATTGTGGGAGGCAGTTGGTTACGGTGAAAGAATAAAAATAAAACTGCGGCTGCTAAGTTTTATAAGGTTAGGTTTTCAATCGGCGTATCGGATTAAATATGCTTGAAGTAAATCAATTTTGCGTATCATACTATCAACATTGAGTTAAATTGGATACTTTTATGAAATGTGAAAGAAAAAGATATAAACGTTGTTACTCAAATGTAAGAACTTAATTATGCAACTTTATTTACTATATTACCTTAATTTGAAAATAAGGAGCATATAGTCTGGCTTGCTATTAATCATGTATCCTATTGATTTGGTTTCCTATTTATCTCATTGAAAAATTGGCTACAAAATAGTTTCTAAAATAAAAATGAAGCATTTTTAGCTGAACCTATGAGTTGTTTTTTTCCTTTCTTTTTAAAATTTGGGTTGTTCGACGACTTCATAAACATTTTCAGATTTCACTATGAATTCCAGCATTTGTAAGATAGATTGGATATACATAGATTAGACAAGCCAAAGCCTCTACAACATCAAATCCCAATGATCATCGAGGGTGTAATCAATTTACCAACTGAATTAAATGTTGATTTTGAAGCAACACTCGACACTGAAACTTCTAGAATGTCACATGATATTTTGTTAATATAGAGAACCTTGGACCATTGTCTTTCCACCATAGCAATATGCCACAACCTTTTCAACTATCATCAAATGGGAACAATTCTTCCTCTAGATACTTGCCTCTTTTTTTTTTGAACTTGTAAACTTCCCGAAGATTGACTCATGAAATTTGGAAACCTTTATTTTTTGACTTCACAGTCCATATAATAAATCATATTTAAAGCACACTCTATAAATTGCATATCATAACAAGAAACATGTATAACACCAAGACTCATCAATAAATAACAAATATATATCAATTTCTTCTTTCATAGCACTTGCCATCTCACGGATATAATGCAGTTCAAAGTCTAACCATCATAACTATCGAAAGATATTGTGATGAATGTCACAAACATTTTTACAATGAAGAAGGGAATACTGAATACCAGAGAAATGAAGTATAGCGTCATTAAGAATTTTGAAATGCTCACAAATGTTAGTTCCCCTTTCTATTTTTTCCGAAGAAAGTAAATATGTGCAGTTTGAAGCTAACTCTACCAAACTCTCAAAGACTTTACGTACTTCAATGACACTATTCACTATGTCATAAGTAGAGTTTTTCATACTTACTATGAAATTCTTATTGTACTTGGCCTCTCACGAATTATATAATTATAAATGAGCAATCCATCATGCACAATAAGATTTTAAATGTATAAAGTTTGTTTTTCGAAGTAAATCGTCATCACAAAATGAAATAGCTCATTTTTATCCAAATTGAAAGGTATATTTCTTGTGTGAAATATTATGATATTAAATAGTTAGGGGATGGAACCATGAAAGCTTATTGTAAGCGTTGTAAAAAAGATTTTGATCTTTGTACTAAGAAGGGTATTATGCATTTGAAAAGTCATTTAAAATCTTATTGTGCATGATGGATTGCTCATTTAATTATAATTCAAGAGAGGCAAGTAGGTATGAAAAACTCTACTTATGACATAGTGAGTAGTGTCATTGAAGTACGTTAAACCTTTGAGCATATGGCAAAGTTAGCTTCGGACTACAAAAATTTACCTCCTTCCAAATAGCACGAGTATTTGTGGGTGTTTGACTGTTTCCAATATCGCTATCATTCATTTATCTGGTGTTCAATAATTCCCTTTGCTTTTTAATTTGTTTGTGGCATTCATCACTATATCATTCGATGGTTAAAGTGAGAGGTGTATTATATCCGCGATAATGGCATGTGCTATGAAAGAAAAATATTGTAATTTATTGGTTAGTCTTGGTGTCATTCTGGCCTTGTTATGAGATGCAATTTATTAAGTATGCATTTAATATGATATATAATATGGATTCTTGACGGTCACATTACGATTCCTTTGAAGTAGTTGCACTCCATGTATGCAATGTGGTTGATGTTAGAAGTTTTTCTTTAGTCGGTTGACTTCATATAGTGGTGGCCAAGGGAAATCTAGGATGTAGGAAGGTTTCCAAATTTCATGAAACAAATTTACATGTTCAGAAAACAAAGATTGACAAGTATCTGTATAATGAACTATCCCCATATAATGGGAAAAAGGTTATGACATATTACTTTGGTGGAAAAACAATGGTTCTAGCAGTTTCAATGTCGAGTGCGACTTCAGAATTTGCATCTAGTTCTAGACTTCTAGTGGAAAAATAATTACAAATTCGTTCATCATTTTCACCGTTGTGGAGGCTTTTTTTTGTTTGAATGACTGGTTGCCTAAATTTAATGGTAAATGTTTTTTTTCAGTAAATTACATGTCTAATCTACAAAGATCGGTTTTGGAGGGAAACTTTTAGATTGTTTATAAAGCCGTCGTCGGACAGCCCAATGTTATAAAAGAATGGAAAAAGAACGTTTTTTTTTAGTTTATAAACTACTTTGTGTCAGTGTTTAAGAAGAACGCATCAAGAGTCTTGAGGCGAGCAGCCTCAATAAAAAAAAAAAAATACTGGAAAAATGAAGAAAAAATTAAAACAGTATGTTATCATAATGAAATGCTATAGGATAAAAAAAATAATGAGGGAAAAATCCATAAAAAATCACATACCTAAAAAAGAATGAAAAAGTTTGTTTTGTTGGTAGAGTTGAAGAGAGATTGTGTTTAGAATGCCATAAATTGAGCTCTCTAGGTTTGATCCCAATGTTTGAGAAAAAAGGGGTTTGAAAATGGAGACTGCTGATTTCTTAAAGAATAAGATATTTGGATGCTCAAAACATGAAGGGACTTTTTAGTCTTTAAAGAACTTATTAGGGGTTAAATGGTATAAAAGTAAAAAAAAAAAGGTTCACCTTGGTAAAACCTGACTTTCAGTGAGGCCGAGCCTTAAGGCGCACACCTCCCATCATTGAGGCTACAGCCTCATAGTATATATGTTCAATTTTGTTGATCCCCCAAAAGGCGTAAGGCGCGCCTCAAGGATTAAGTCTCAATGCATTTTTATGGATGAGATATCCTACTAACAGAATGTTAGTAGATTTGATATCTCTGTGAATGATCGGTGGAGCTTCTAGAGAGTGCATATAGTCAAGTGCTCCTGCTGTTTCAGTAGCAATTCTTAAACACCTAGACCATGAATGTAGGATCATCAGGTTCCTGCCATGTATGTGGTGGAAGAGAGTTCCATTTGGTACAAATTCATATACCAACATTGGAACTTTTGTTTCTAAGCATACACCCAAGAGTTTCACCACATTCTTATGGTTGTTGATCTTTGAGACAAACTCAAATTTGGTTTTGGTCTACTACTTTTGATTTCTTAACAGCAATTTCTGTATTGTCTGATAACCCTTTGCACACCCAACCATTGCCCCCTTCACCAAGAAGCCCATGAGCATCAAAGTTGTTAGTCACCTTCCCTAGTTATGTTTCTTGTAAGATCTTTACACTAAGGTGTTTTAACAACAAACCTCCATTCCTTCGGTGATTCTTCTCCTTGATTTTCCTTTTGTACCCCCAAGAAAGGGAAAGAACCAAAGTTAGAAGCAAAATTCCTGTTCCAATGGCTGGAAAAGAAAACGAAACCATTCAGCCTAATTTCTTTTGAGACTAATTATGTTTTGACCCTTGTAACAACACTAAGAACTATGATCACATAAAAAAGCAACTACATAATAAAATTAAAGACGACGAGAATCGAGATTGAGTACGTATCATGACTTTAGTCATGAATCTGAGACTACAGCAAACTTTACCATCGCCATGCTTACCAAATGGACAAGGGCAACTGTAACCTCCATGAGTGTTTTTGCATCTTCCTTTGCAAACATCCAATTTTGGATCAACGCACTCGTTGATCCATGCAATTACCAACAACCGTGAGAAGTGTTAGTAAAATGAAAGAAAGTTTGTAAAGTTTAGTACTGAAAGTCATAAAACTTTCACAAAAGGATTTAAATTGCCCCTGTGCATCGCGTTGAGACATACGGGTTGCCTTCATATCCTTCCTTGCAAACGCAGCAGTATCCAAGGCTATTATTTGCATTGATGCAATTGGAATTCGGACCACAAACATAACCATTATGGCCTCCACTTCTCTTGGCATTTTTACAAGTCTTGTTTCCTATAGCTCAATCAAGCACAACTGGTGCTTTTATGACTTTCGTTCCCGGCCCATACTTGAGATCAAAGTTGGGTACTTGGACCATTGGTTCTTCGCCAAGAATGCATAGTTGCAAGAATTGTTTATGAATGTTTGGATGTGTGAATTTTGGAAGTGACGAAGGTCATCAACTATGATAGCTAAGGTTTTTAGACTACTAGGAACTGGGGCTTGAGTGCATCCATCCCCTGGACAAGAAGTCTTTTCTGGGTCAAAAAAGTAAAAAGATGGAGTGGCAGATGTAGCATGGAAAACAATAGTATCGTTGTCTAATGATGGTAATGTAAGAACACCTAATGTACTACAACCAACAACAACGAAGTAATTTTGAGTAGCTGAAAATGTAAATGGACTTCCTTCTAAACATTTGACCTTTAAATCATTCTGAATGCCTCCATAGCTGGTAAATGTTATTTCGAATTCTACAATGGTTGTTCCCGATTCACTGGATATGTTTAAAACAATAATGTTGTTAAACATCAGAATAGGAAGGGTGTGACTATGGTTACACACAAGCTTAAAATTTGGGTTCTTGAAATATCCTGAATCACCAAAATAGGTATGGAACAAGAAGGTTACTGCATAGTTCCTCGCTCCCGACACCTAAAAGAAGGATAAGGATTACAAATAATAAGAATAACATATCTTGACTATTCTCTATTTTTGTTGCAAACTTTAGTTAATGGGGGTGAGTGAATAGAGTGATTCTTGCGTGTTTCCTTCAAAATTTTGAACTTTGAACGAGATTGGGGGCCTATTTATAAAGTGTATAGTGTAAGTGTATGACAATGTCTTACAATTAAATAGGAGTGTCTTAATTTGGTTTAACAACTTAGATTAGCCAGATAGTCTTCGTCAACTAAAGTGTATAAGAAATTTTACTAAACCATTTCTATATTTGGACAAGACATTGATATGTTCAAAACACACTCAATATATGGAAATGAATTACTGAGGGTTCGCTTTCCTCTTTTTCAGTAAGTATTTGATTGACCTAATATTCTAAGAGAGGGATTTAAGATTACGAAAGGGGTAAATGCGTAAATTAGTCATTCTTAAGGATTATTTAAAGGATGCTAATGTACTAAAAAATACATCAAACTTTGGGTCAGGTTTCCAAAAATACAACATACCTTTTTTTAATTCAAAAGATGCAACATACTTTCAATTGGTTTCAATTCTTACATTTTGTCCAATTCCTTTAACAGACTGCTTACTGTTAAATAAATCCCCACATTTGAAAATTGCAACATGTCATCTCATTCGAAATTTCACAAGTCCAAGTCATGATATCCCAAATGAATTTTTTTTAACAAAATTTTGAAAGCTTTTAGTGTCGGACTTTACACAAGGTTTTTAAGTTAAAGTCATCAGTTCCAGTTCAAGTGTACTCACAAAGTGTCACAATTTTTTGGTTGATATTTGTCCACGTCATGCTTTTGGAGGTTGCCACGAAGGCATTTCAAATTTTGGGATGAAATTAATGGTCCACATAAGTAGGGGCGTTAGAGAAATTGAACGGTGTATATGAATTGAAATGAAACCAAATCAAAGTATGTTGCATTTTTTGAATAAAAAAAAGTATGTTAAATTTTTTGAAACCTAACCCAACATGTATTGATTCCGTGTCCAATGTGCCAATGTGGTACCATTAGCATCCTTTTAATAATTTTTTTGAATGACTAATTCGTGCGTTTATCTCTTCCGTAAATCTTAAATCTCTTATAGGCTTAGGTTAATCAAATACCTACTGAGAAAGAGAAAAGCACAAACCCTTGGTAATTCTATTTCCATATATTGAGGAGAAAGCTGTGTTTTGAACATGTCAATGTCTTGTCCAAATATAGAAATGGTTTTGTGAAATTTCTTACACTTTAGTTGATGAAGACTATATGGGTAATCTAAGTTGTTAAACCAAATTATGACACTCCTATTTAATTGTAAGACATTGTCACACACTTACACTTTACACTTTATAAATAGGCTCCCAGTCTCGTTCAAAGTTCAAAAATTTGAAAGAAACACGCAAAAATCACTCTATTCACCCACCCCCATTAACTAAAGTTTGCAACGAAAACAGAGTCGAGATATGTTGTTCTTCATATTTGCTAGAAAATATCAACAGTTAATCTTCAGTTACACAAAAAATAACAGATGGATCAATTAATGTTATATGAAAACTATAGGGTATGACAATTACAGCAAGGATGCTAGTGGTTCTTTTGTTTCTACTTGGGAACTGTGAAAGAGATGGCCAACTTCTTTTTTCCCATTTTATTCCCCACTGGCTCACATTTCCTACAATGCACTACTGAAACTTAGTGGAAATTTCAATCTCCACCAGAGTCAAGAAGAAATTAATAAGCAACTGAACTGTACTGATGAGTATTTGTAATAACTATGAGCACATCATTGTCCCTACTGACTTAAGTTTAGAATGACTTAATTTTAATTTTTAATTTTTTAATTTTTTCGGGTAAAAAACTTCATATATTTCATTAAAATTTAATAAGGGTTACAGAATCATATATCCAATCAGGAGCTGGACCTTTATGCCTGAATATTTCATTGCCCACTTGGTAAAGTCATGTGCTTCCCTATTACATGTGTTTCTTATCCAAAAGAACTAACAGTGCTATAGCTTCACATTCATGAAATCTTGCTTGAATCTTCCTGTACTGCTATGCAGCGTTTATGCATAAGCTTTCATCTTTAGCTGATAAAGCCTACATTAGTTGCATGTTGTCTCCCAAAATGATTACTATGGGTTTCTGACTAGAATGGCAGAGTTCGGCACCTATACATTCAGCTTGCAGAGTATTCTGATATCTGAATTTGCTGTAAATTGCTTCCGGTATAGTTCCATCAGGTCTTTAACGAAAAGCTTCTGCTGCCCCTTTGTTTTCTAGTCTGCCAAAAGCTCCATCAAAGTAGATTTTGTGCCAGCTGCTATATACAGCCTGTTGAGTCTCGTCATACTCTATATTACTTGCGAGTGTTGATCTGGAAGTGGAGGTCCTGAGTTTTGCTTCATTGGCTTCAGTGATTGCCTTGGCATGATGTCGGACATGACTGTACACATCTTGTGCTGTATCATATATCCTATCAAACTTCATCTTGTTTATGGTCTTCCATATATCCTGCATTAGGCTCAGACCATAGATTCTTGCATAGCTGCTTAGATCATCAGACTGCTTGTGCCCCCATCCTATATCTCATCCATCCTAGGTCTCAAATCCATCTCATGTCTCTGATTTATCCTTAGACTTATTTCTGAGCCCAACCAGATTGCTTTGCGCCATTCACATCCAAAGAAACAGTGAAAATCAGTCTTTATTTCTCTACTGCAGAAAGCACAACTCACATCTCCTTAGAATTTTCTTCTCAGCATTAGTTCTCCAACTGGTAGGCCACCCATATATATATATGCTTTCCATATAAATAGCTGCAATGCTGCATCAATATTCAGCTCCCATATTCTCCTTATAGTCTTAAATATAGTTTTTGAGCACTCACCTCTTTCAGTTTCCTTAGAGAGAAATTTGTAGACAGATCTCACTGTGAGGGTGTTCTTGTGCCTGCACTCCATATGATTCTATCAGTAGTTGATTGCTTGATAGGCATCAGTCTGATGCTTTCTTGAATTGGCTTAGGGAACAATTCCCCTAACCTTTCTAGGTTCCAGTTACTGGAACTAGGGTGAAAAAAATCTTTTACGTTAGTACTTTCTTCCACTGCTACAAAGGGGAAGTTCTCTGTAAAGATGTTCCGATCATAGTGTTGTTTTATCATTTTGGGAGTCGGCTTACTGCTCATAATCTCCAATGTTTGTGCGGAAAACTGCAAGTTTAAACATGGTAGATAACTTGGGCTAATTGTTGAACAGCCAACTCAAAATCCATAGAGTTTTAACCCTACCTACTACAATCATATTAGCCTTCGTCAAGTTGAATGAGACATAATTTACCAGACGACTAGATATTCAGTCACAAGGTCAAGTTTTAGCTACACACTCGTAATTGGAAACATCTTCCTTAGCGAGTTTATGAAGAATCTAGCCCAACCTTTTTAGACACCTCTCAAAAAAAAATAGGGTGAACTAGTGTTACCCCAACTAGGGTCTCCCCCCCAAATACACACAAAAAAAATTCGGTCAATCCAATTTGACTTTTTTTTTGTGTGTATTTAGGGGGAAATCCTAATTGACTCATCTAGTGGGGGGGTAATATTGGTTAACCCAAAAAAATAAAAAAATGATCAATCAAGACGATTAGGAAACCGGATCAATAGGATACAAGAGTGATAGCGAGTGAGTACATGTTCCAAATTGGGAAACTTAATCAATATCAATATAGGATTATAAGTTCCTTGTTTTCCAAATTAGAACATGAGTCAGTACACTTACTATGTGAACCTTTATACAGATTTTATTTTATACTTCTTAAATGTGGAAGAGAACCAAAGTTTTTATTAATTGGCTGCTGCTATTTTACAGGTATTACATAATTACACATTACCTAATATTATGAATAAAAGCAAAAGTGAATTATAGATAAACTAGATAATATGGGGAAATAGCACTGCCGTGACAAGTGTTGGAGGCGAGTGCTCAAATATAGAATTGGTGAGACCAATTTACGGTGGTTTAGCAGGCAGAGATTGAGTCCATTTGGGTGTCAGTGTGGAAGGGTATCCGGAGGAAGCTTTTCCAGGAATTTCATTGAGAGATCAAAGGGTATCCAGAGAAGAAGCTTCTTTCCAGGAATTTCTCTGAGAGATCAATACAACCTAGGAGACGGGCCTTCGATTAGATTTTGGGCGGATAGATGGGCTGCTGAGAGACCTTGATTTTTGGCTTCCTGAGTCTGCCATCTCAGTTTGCAATTATCACCCCATCCGCTATTTCATGAATTCAGATAATGGTCATCTTGTTTGGGATTTTGGCATTCATTGTTCTATGGAGGATTGGGATATTGCCAGTTTTGCTGCCTCAGGCTGAGGTTAGAGGCGATTCTACTAAGACCAATAAGAGATCTTCAGTTCTGGGCTGTGGAAAGAAGGGAAGATATCTTATACCTTTACCCTTTTGTGTATGAGTTATGGAAAGTCGGTGAGTTATACTCCTCATATTCATTGTCATTTTTTGTGGGAGGTCTAGAGTCGTTTGTTTGTCAGTCTGGGGTGTGTTGGGTCATTTCTCGTTCAGTGAAAGATTTGTTGATTTCCTTGGTTCCAAAGTTCCATTCCCCTGAGGGATATAGACTAGAGTATTGTGCCTTTTGCTATCGTGTGGGCTTGGTGGTTGGAGAGGAATAGGTGTCACTTTGACGATTGTGTGGCTTCTAGCAGAGGTGATTATATTGATCAAGGGACTCCTGATGGGATTCACTGCTTAGCCATGCATGATGGAAGCTCCTTTTTGCTTTTCTTTTTGTAAATGTGGTTTTATTGCATTTACTCATATGTTAATAAATCTTGTCTTACATTTCCCGTCTTGTTTCCCATCCATGGGGTAGTTGTTTTGGTAAAAGAAGGACAAGAAAAAAAAAAGGTTAAAGAAAAGAAAAAGCATCTTGGTGTCTAAAACACATGCGACACAAGTGTTTTTGTATTAATATATTTTTATGAAAATAACTGGTGCAATAATTTCCTTGTAAAAACAAACACAGTGACAACATCATATAGTTATTTGTAACTGTACTCTGGAATACATGCCAATATAAGGTAATAATCTAGACTCCTACAAGGAAAGGAGTACAGTTAGTAGAAGTTAGTAGAAGTTTCAACTGTACAGTTAGTACAGTTAGTAGAAGTTTAAAGAAGGTAATAATCTTCTCCACCAAGTTTCAATTGTATTAATGTGTTGACTAAGAAGTATAGAAGAAAAGGAAAGTAGGTTGTTTCCTAGTTCTTCGTAGCACTGCATCACTCAGAACCAGTAAAAGACTCCTAGCAAGATCTCTTAATAAGATCGACGTTGGTCCTCCATTGTTTAAAGAAATGGAGACCGTCCAACAAAGGTCTCATAATAGTTAGACCATGATTAGCATGTCAACGGCTGAGAGGTTCAGCTCTCCATGTAGAGGATATTAGAACATGGTTCAGTCCACCAATACCTTGCATCTACTTACTACACAAACTTGCTACAAATTGTGTTTTATACTTCTTAAAAGTGTAAGAGAACGAAATGGTAAATGATTGGGTGCTGGTATTTGCAGGTGTTACACTGTTGCCCTTCTTGAAGATAGGAAATACTCTGGCTTAGCTCCATTTGGCGGCTTTGCATTCATAGTTGCTTGGGCAAGTTTGCTCTTCTAGGGGTTTTGATATTCTCAACCAGTCTTGAGACCATCAACCTGATTTCAGAATTCTGTGCAAGTCAGCTGGAAGAGAGCCATACCCAGTAGTAAACAACTTCTTTTTCTTCTTTTCTTTTGTTCTCTCTTTTGGTACTTTTGTTGTTTTTTTTTTTGGCAAACTGGATGAATGCTTCCTTGATTAATAACTGTATAATGTAGCTTCATTTGCCTTTTTGAACATATAAAATTCAATTGGTACGTCGAAAACTAGTAAATCATTTTGAATAGTGTAAGCAGTGGAATGAGTTCAAGGAGATACCATTTGAGTTCAAGGAGTTCAAGGAGATACCATTTGAGTTCAAGGAGTTCAAGGAGATACCATTTGAGTAGGGCTGTCAACGGGCCGGATTCGAGCCAGACCTAGGTGTGTCTAGGTCTAGTCCGATTACAATTTTGTTAAGTCCAAGCCCGGTCCAGCCTAAGTCGTTTCGGACTCAAGACTGATCGGGCCTGGCCCAAGTCCGAAATATAGTGATTGATTATTCAAAACTTCTTTGCGGGTAATGAGGATTATTCAAAACTTATCTAACAAGCTACAAATTCTTTTTGTTCGAACAGTGTTGAACTTAAACTAATACTGATCAATCTTAAGAACAAATAAAAAACACAACTACAACTCTACAAGTATCAAAATGTCAGGCCAGGCCACTAACACACCAGACATAGGTATTGTTTAGGCAATAAATCATCTAAACACTAATAAAATTGTAAGGGGTGTTGATTGTGGTAGATGAGAGATTGAACCATATCAATGGCTGCCTACGTATTCCGAGTGTTTTCTGGAATCAAGTCTTCATGGTTGTAGTTCTTTATAAAAGAGAAGCAATAATTATAGATGTAGAAAATAAGTAAGAATTCTTAGAGCACAAGAATCTTACTGGATAAGATTGGTCAACTGAACCTGTGAGCCGTCCAGATGTCTAACTAAACATATGAGCCATTCAAGTGGCCAATTGAACCTGTGAGCCGTCCAGGTGTCAAACCGAACACGTGAGCCGTCCAAGTGGCCAACTGAACACGTGAGCCGTCCAGGTGGCCAACTGAACACGTGAGCCGTCCAGGTGGCCAACTGAACCTGTAAGCCGTCCAAGTGTCCATGAGCGGTTTGGTCACATAGACTTATGAGTTATGATCAAGACTAAGTCCCCAATGGAATCCATTAGTAAGGGTACTAATATCGTGGTACATACAGGTATGTCAAGAACTGGCTCATTAAGACTATCGGGCCTAATTTTAAGTCAAGTCCCATTGACAGCCCTATATTCGGGTCCTTGGCATTTTCTTGGGAGGATATTATCTGAGATGTTTAATCGCTGTTGTATTTTTGCTTTTTCTTGTGATCTTTTGTTTTTCGATTCTTGGTAGGATATCTCATCCTATATTATAATTATCGTTTTTATATAGTTTATATATATATATATATTTATTGATTGTTTACCTCTTCAAAAAAAAAAATAGTGTAATACAGTGTAGACAAAACCAAGTGAGCTTCGAAATTATGGACCTGGAATCCTGGATATATTACATGGACTGCATTAATTATGATCTCCACTGAGAGAAATCCATTTATATCCCCCAGTACAGATTCTACAGTGGATTTTCTCTCCAGGAAATAGCTACATCTGTATTTAGTCCATCAGTCCAGTAGGCTTCGCTACAGGTATTACAGAGCAATAAAAAAGTCAAAACAGCACTGCCAGGTTTCGAAGTCAGCACTGTCATTTGTTTATGGCACCACTCGACTTGGGCCTGTTGCAGCAAGAATGCGCTCCCAAGTTCCTGATAATATAATTGTAGGGCCTCTAATACGAGTGTGGACTGTGGATAGCTTCGGATGGAGGTTAGATTTCAAAGAAAGCAAGATGCTTTAAACCTACAACTTCGTTTATTCCCCATCATGCCCACATCTAAAGTCTTAAATAGTATTGCTTTGTTTGTCCTCTTTTTAGTCCTTTTTCTTGTCGTTTTTATTTTTCTTATCATTCTTCTTTAAATTTTTGTAATTGTGAACTTGTGAAGTAACCTGCTTCTGTAAAATTTCAAAGATCTACTACATCCCAAGTGTAACTGGTACTTTTATTTTCAAGCACTCAAGTTTTTAATTTCTGTTTTGAAGTACTGAAATGTGTTTTGCATCTTTGATTAACATTCCCCAGTCTACATTGGATCTAAAACAGTAAGCAGGAAATATTAGAGCATTGCAAAGGGAATGAAAGCTTTCTAAGCCCATTTATTTTGACCAGCCTTCCAAAGTTTGTCATCCAATTTTCAGAACTAAAGAGAACAAATTTGGATGATTGATTCGGTACATGTACTTCTCCCTTTGCATCAAGGAATAAACACCATCTTGCACTTATCGTGGCCTGCAACAAAACATTAAAAAAAGAGTTGGTACGAAAATTACCAGTTTGGTAATTATGACTTTTATGAGAAACAACTATTGAACACTCTTTAGATAATTGCGTCAAGACATGAAATGGTAGCATTCCACATGCAGCATCCCTCTGTAGTTTTCAATGTCACTAGTTAAATCAAATTTAGAATCGACACGAGCAGAACCGTTTTCCAGAGATCTATATGGTTCAGCTGGTTAAGAACTCCTAGGTAGATCAGAGGGGTACAAAACCATTAGTCCCTTTGTCAGCTACTCAGCTTTCGGAAGTAATGCCTTCTAGGGTACAATGTGCAATATTTATGACTACTTAACCTTGGAAAAACACTTGTTTGCATGGTTAGATCGTTCCATTTTTATGTAGATTCCATCATAATCCAATTTAAAATCTCGGAGATTTCGACCAGTTAAAAAAACTACTTGCTATTGAAGTTCTGGTAACTTAATAGATTTACATTTCACAACCTTCTGGTAATACTGCGTTGGAATTTTATCATAAAATCACTAGGAGGCAAGACATGGCCTCATAATTCTCACATGCATGGACTACGCTTTATAGGCACACGACGGACTACGCTAACAACGTGTGCAGATCCAAAGAATACTGGGAAGGGAATGGGATCACAGATCTCAATCCAGTGTGAAATTTGGTACATATCATAAGGATTTTTCTCTACACGACTACACTTATAGTACTCAAAGTAAGTAACACGAAAAAGAATGTGAAGTTAAATTAGCAGTCTTACTTGGATCAAGCTCAGTTGTCATGGCAGCACTATTGAAGTAACAAGATGCTCCTTTGTGTTTATACTTCTGATAGTAGTCGTTGAATGCATAGGAAGCATGATCCCTGACAGTACTTGGGAGATAGCAAGGTTGATTCACCTGTATCTTACTGCAATCAACATCTTTCTGTGCACAAGCCCAATCAAGTGCCCGTTGCAGAATATTGTCTGGGGTCTGCTCATCAGCTATGCACCATTGCTCAAATTGTCCGTCTATATTCATCACAAAACGACAGTAATCAAATTAGAATAAAGATATAATACACTTAATAACTTCAACCATAACGAGTAGATTCATATTGTAAGACCAAAAGCATCATGAATTCCCATTTCCCATACATGCATGCATGTGCACAAAGTTTCTGCTCTGAAAGATAATAAATCGAGCAAGTTGATTAAGATATGAAAATGGTGGTTATTACTTTACCTGATTTTCGTATAATAACCATAGAAAAGAACAGAGCAAGCAGAATTCTTGACAGAAGAGACAACATTGTTGTTTCCGAGCTGCTGCAGAAGTTTCTATCCAATTGGTAAGTCAAGCCAATGGATGTTACAAGCTTATATAAGAAGAAATGTAAAGAAAGAAAATATTCTCTAAAGTTTGTTTCATAATGCTTTGAGTTCACGACAGCTAATGTGATTTGCTTTTTCTCTTGAAATGAACTTCCCAAACCACCCTTTGGTTGTGTATGAAATCAAGCCACAAGTCCATACAAGAAAATATGTCAAAGATGATAACACCTTTCTCCAAATTTCCATTCACAAGTCTTCCTTCGTTCTGTATCACATTCAGTTCTGAAACATAAATTCCTAACCGAAGTGAATGACTAGGAATGAGCCAATCAATAGCGGATCACTAGCAATGAACCATTGACTCCGGCAGCCAACCCTGGGGAGTTTTTACTCGTGAATTATTTGAACGCAGCACCACATCGAGCTAGGTTTCTATTGGAGTTATATGGCTCCATGGTTAAATTACCCTTCAGGCTTCAGGGTTTATGTTAGCCTTCGGGACTGAATGCAGTAGATCAAAGAGAAAATGTAAAATTTTCAAGTATATACCTACAAATCATCAAAAATTGGAAAAAATGTGCAACGCCCGAAATATTACTGTAGACCAATATATATATATGGAAGCGACATGTCATTAGAGTGTAACTCCAAGAGCTCATTAAGAAATAAATCTATAATATGTGGCAGCAGGGTCCTCAAGCTTTGTCAGAAATTCCGGTCTACTGTTCCACCATTGTTTAGTTCCTAAAGTTCCACCATTGTTTAGTTCCTAAAGCTAGTGCACATCCTTGTCGAGCACATATGTGTGCGGAGAAGTTTACCTCTTCATAATGAGGTGATGTTTAGCCATAAGACTTTACTTTTGGACTTGTTCCAATAGCTTCTAAACCTCCAATGAACATTGCCTGATTGAAATGCATGAACTACACCTAGATGTTCTTCCAACCCAATAGAATGCTGATATTGTGTTTACCAAGAACACATACACTTGAATGCTCTCAGATCACACAGGTTGATATATGAATGAAAGATTGAATTGAATTAAAGGTTTTTATTGATTCAGTAATAGAAAGTTTACAATCACTCTGATCCTCTCTTTCTCTCTCATGTTCTAATGAATTTTTTCCAGAATGATTGACTAAATCCCTTTCTTCTTCATCCAGTCTTTTTATAGTCTCCTCCACTAGTTTTGACTTAATCCACTCTTGACACGTGTCCTTTGTCTCTCTCCTTTCTTTCCCGCTTAATCCCTGCAAACATTTGAACACAACCACGAAATATACCGAGATATTGATCTTTATGTCAATATCTCGAGTTTTAGAATATCAGATAAAAATACTTAAGGGCACAATATTTGCCTACTACATCGCCCCTCTCGAAAATTTGAAATTTCACTTCAAATTTCAATTTTGAGAAGCGGTTATATCAGAAAACAAGTAGCTTTTTAACTTTTGGGCCCAAATACCCAACTGGTCCATATTTTTAAGTATAAAAAATTTGAAACAAACCGTTTTCTTTTTCTAGCTTCTTAGAGACGCTACTTCGCAAACCAGAACTTAACTTTGGTCTTTTCGTCTTCCACTCTCTGCAAATTCCAGCTTGTTCTCCAGAAGAAAATCCCCTCTTGCAATTAACAAGGTACGTTTCTTTCTTCCTGCACTTGGTTAAGTTCTCTAGAACAGGCATTGTTATAATTACTTTGCAAGAAAAAGAAACGACAGTTTGAGGGTTTTAAAGTTGGTTTTTGAAATTTAAATCTCTTAAACTTGTATGTGTTTGTGTGTTCATGCTTATACAATGGTATACAACACTATCTTAAGCTCTAAAATATGTAAAAGTTTGCATTTTCTCGTACATAAAATGATTTGCTTGAATATTTTTCCTTTGTTCTGTCTTAACTATCGGATATATCAACTGACAAACACTTATAACGATATTTCCGATGAGCCAACCCTTTATATCGCAATTTCTAATACTCCAATACTATATTATTAATAATGTGCTATATATCTTAAATTGACGATACTAAAAATACCTTTGTCATCCCTTCTTTGCTTATAGCCACTTTAATGGCGAGTGAGGACACCATTTCTGATGCTAGCATCAATAGTGAAGATACCCCTTCTGACGATAGACTCGATAACCACACTTTTGCCTCCACTTCTACTAACTCCCATCGACCTCATACTTCTTGGGAGTTATCTTATGTCGTAGAAGGAGTTCCCTGTCATCCTTTTGAAGCCACTGATTCTGAATCTGAGCGCGATACTATTGAAAATACAAGTCAATGGAGACATGGACTTAGCGCTTTTTTCATCAAACGACCCAATCTAGCTTTAGTCCAGGCTGCCTATCAAATTCCCTCCTTTTATCTCCAACACTATGCTAGTACTCGAACTTTCACCAAATGTCAAAGTGGTACCAAACAAGGAATCATTGTTACTGTCGGCCAACTTGTCGCTGGTTTGAGATTTCCTCTGACTAATCTCGATCGTGAAATGTTGAACTATTTGAACATTTCCCCTGGCCAGGGTATGGGTAACTTTTGGAGATTAATGTTTGTCTGTAATTATTACAATAGTCACCTCTCCCCAGAAAACTATGAAGCTGACAGAATCAGATTATTCGACATCCTTATGCACCATAGATTTTGTGAAAAGCATATCGGATATTTTTATCCCAAAAAACATACCCAGAAAAACATTAAGGGCATCCTTCGTCAGAATCGTAAGAGCGACAAAAAATGGACGAAGTATCCTGTCAATGTCATAGGTGATTTGGGAAAGTGCCGATACTCTAGCAAATCCTCCCTTAAAATATCAAGTCTTCAACTCTTTAGGTATACCCTCCTTTTGATTTATTTTCGATATTTATATATCGGAATCCCCATCTAACCCCAACCTCTCTACATCTTTTCAGTTTTTCAGTTTTTCTTCCTCATTTTGACAAAGCGCGTGGGAACTCAGATAGAGTACTCAAACTTTTAAAAGGGACAGATGAAGAAATCAATGTCCGTACTGGGGTTGATGCAGAAGGGAACCCCAAAATCACTGTTCCCCTTTCTGACATCAAAAGTTATCGCGAACCAGTTTATGTTCTTAAGAGTCGGGCTCTTCAAAAAATGGGTTAGTCACCAATTCCAACTCAATCTCCTTCAAGAAATCCCATAAATGATCCTTCTTTTCTCGTGTCCTCCTTTGCTTTGCATGAATTGCCTCCTAGTTTTCCCCAAAGTTTTTTTTTACTATTTAGATAACAATCTTACCATGACTCCAAATCTTTTTCCTCAAATTAAAAAAGAAGTTCCTGACTTTTATGAATAGCCAATTTTACAAAATATATTTGACCAGCATCTTTTATTGTATACATATATGGCACCTCAACTGTCCATGAACCCAAATGTTGGTCGCCAATTAGGCGATAAGGGAAAACAAAAAGCTTCCGAAAATGTGTCGGCTAAAGCTTCTCAGGACAAGCATCTTGTCCCTCCCTCCGATACTCATACTGCTTCTGATAGGGGCAACCCTCCTGCGGCTCCCAAAGATAAATCTACTGCTTCTTCACAAACTAACCCTACTCATACTAATTCCAAGAAACGCAAAACCCACTGGGGGGAAAGTGGTCTCACCACTGGACAGACTCTTGAATCTGTTCCTTCTGCTGACCCTAGTACCATCTTCAATCCTGTCTTTCGTATGATTGATGGAAGTGATGTGTCCTTAACCGCTTCGCTTTTTGGTGATAAACCTAGCGAGGAATTAGGTGTTACTCTCTCTACCAATTGTGTTCTCCCCATGGATAAACTTGCAATGTCCAAAGTGAGTTCTGTTGAACGCTTGACGTCTTTCTGTGACTTCTTTGAAAAGGTACTCATACTTACTTTTTCTACTATTTCTTAACTAATCAACCTTTTCCTAGCTGCTTATATGTTCCCATCTTTTCCATAGGCTAAAGTAGCTGCCCTGGCTCAATTTGATCTCCACTATAAGCAATAATTGGATGTCGGTCGTTTTCAAAAAACAATTGATGCTCAGAAATTAGAGCTTGATAGATTAACTCGAGAAGTAACTAGCTTGACAAGAGAAACTACTCAATTGAAGGCCGAGAATAATCAATTGAAGACTGATCTGAAACTCAATGTTGAAACTGCTAAGAAGATTTTACAGCAAAAAATCGTTGAACACGCAGAAACTCTTATGCAAGTTACCGACAACTTCGCTATAGAATAGGCGAAGTACAAGGAAGCTTCTGATGCTAAATTTAACGAAGTCATTTCATCTTTAAATCTTCTAGGTGATCGATTAGAAGCTTTCAGACCATATGTACCTCATGTTGTTCTTGAAGCCCATGGACTTACTCCTGATGATACTAATGCTGAAGACCCTATAATTGTACCTCCTACCATACTAATCCTGATGCATCAACCGTTGCAGCTTCTCGCGTTTGTGCTGGTAGCACCCAAAACATTGTTGATGATTTTGCTAAAATAGATGGTCTCCTTAATACCCCTCCAGCTTAAAGTTGGTATTTTGTTGGCATGGACTCTATAATATTGCTACAATTTCCTTCCCTCCTTATCATCAATTTTTGCCCGTTATGTTTCTGAATGTTTCTAAATGCTTCAATTATGCTTTTGTCCATTTCTCAACCCCAAAGAATATACCAATGATAAGACTTGTATTAATAGAAAATAAAATTTTCGTTACCTTCACCCAAAACGAGAGTATCGCTGATACTTAGGCTTATATCAAAATAGAAAATGAAATTTTTGATACCCTCCACCAAAAAGAGAATATCAGTGATACTTATACTTGTATCAACTAGAAAATGAAATTTTCAATACCCTCAACCAAAAAGAGAGTATCATTGAGATTTATACTTGTATCAACTAGAAAATAAAATTTTCGATACCCTCAACCAAAAAATGAGTATCGCTAATACTTATACTTATATCAATTAGAAAATGAAATTTTTGATACCCTCAACCAAAAAGTGAGTATCAGTGATACTTATACTTGTATCAAAATGAAATTTTCGATACCCTCAACCAAAACGTGAGTATCGCTGATACTTAGACTTGTAATAGAAAATGAAATTTTTGATACCTTCAACCAAAAAGTGAGTATCAGTGATATCTATACTTGTATCAAAATGAAATTTTCGATACCCTCAACCAAAAAGTGAGTATCGCTGATACTTAGACTTGTATCAAAATATAAAATAAAATTTTTGATACCTTCAACCAAAAAGTGAGTATCAGTGATACTTATACTTGTATCAAAATGAAATTTTCAATACCCTCAACCAAAAAATGAGTATCGCTAATACTTATACTTATATCAACTAGAAAATGAAATTTTCAATACCCTCAACCAAAAAGTGAGTATCAATGATACTTATACTTGTATCAAAATGAAATTTTCGATACCCTCAACCAACTTGTAATAGAAAATAGAATTTTCGATACCTTCAACCAAAAAGTGAGTATCAGTGATACTTATACTTGTATCAAAATGAAATTTTCGATACCCTCAACCAAAAAGTGAGTATCGTTGATACTTAGACTTGTATCAAAATATAAAATGAAATTTTTTATACCTTTAACCAAAAAGTGAGTATTAATGATACTTATACTTGTATCAAAATAAAATTTTCGATACCGTCAACCAAAAAGTGAGTATCGCTGATACTTAGACTTGTATCAAAATATAAAATAAAATTTTCGATACCCTCAACCAAAAAGTGAGTATCGCTGATACTTAGACTTGTATCAAAATATAAAATAAAATTTTCGATACCCTCAACCAAAAAGAGAGTATCAGTTATACTTAGACTTGTATCAAAATAGAAAATGAAATTTTCGATACCCTCAACCAAAAAGAGAGTATCAGTGATACTTAAACTAGTATCAATACCCATAAATCTAATTATTATTGTCAATAACATAAAACATAACCACATACCTTTATCATCAGATGATTTTTGATGTATTATCCCTTGAAGATATAACTGATATCTGGTATTTTTGCTTCCTTACTTTGCATTGGTATTTTTGCTTGGTATCTGCCACTGTTTTTGATACCAGGACTTTTGACAATATGCCTAATATCAACATTTCTGTCGATATCAGGACTTTATGTGTCTAGTATCTGCCATTGTTTTTTATACCAGGATTTTTGACAATATGCCTAATATCAAAATTTATGTCGATATCAGGACTTTATGTACCCAGTATCTGACATTGTTTTTGATACCATGACTTTTGACAATATGCCTAATACCAACACGTCTGTTGAATCAGGACATTTTCTGCCCGATACCAACATTTCTGTTGATATCAGGATTTTTGACAATATGCCTGATATCAATATGTCTATTGGTAACAGGACTTTTTGGCGATATGTCTGCTATCAACATTTATGTTGATGGCATGACTTTTTGTGCCTGATATCTGCCTCTGTTTCTAATATCTGGACTTTTTGGCGATATGCCTGCTACCAACATTTCTGTTGATAGTAGGGCTTTTTGTGCCTGATATATGCCTCTGTTTCTAATATCAGGACTTTTTGGCGATATGCCTGTGATAAACGTTAAAATGACTAGTTTACCTACGAAATGAACGATGAACTCAAAACGTAAGTAAACTAAAACTATTTACGTGTCTATATTTATCAAAGTTTCAACTCTCAATTCTATCGAAATAGAGTGGAGTAACAAATTCGTTCCACTCCTAGTTCTCTAGCATAGAATGTTTTCTAGTCTAATTAATCGGTCTTAAGTCTAATGAGAGCTTTACGAAGGGTGTTATACTACGATACAATATGAAATTGATTATGTTGAATTTAAACTACGAATGCTATGGAAATATGATTGTTTTTGAATCTAGATAAAGGATTAGAGGGGAATTGAATCCACCTCGAATCCAACTTAATAACCTAGCATAGATTCTTGTATCTCGATTCTCACATTCTTACGGTAAGAATTTCGAGTTCTAATCCCTAGTGTTCATGGCATTTCTACCAAATACTAACTAGCATGTGAGGTCGTCCACCCATTCTCATGGCGAATCACGACCTTCTAGAGTAGAATAGATTCTACAATGCTTCTACACTATACCACTAAGTTTTCATCAAAGCTTCATCAAACCCTTTAATGGAGGTTTTAGCCTTGAGTCATCAACCCATCATTTCCCATTGAATTATAACTACACATCATATTAAAAGTCTAACTTAACTAATTTAACTAACAATGTTTCAATCTACTTAAACTACGAAATGATAATCAACAAGAATTAAAATTAGATCTATAAATTGAAATGACAAAAATCGAAATTGATAAAAATAACTATTTTATTTATCTAATCAATCAAGAACAATGATTCAAGACTTAATCTAAAACAAGAATTGAAATTGGAACTTAAACTTAATTACTCTACTGAAAACTAGATCTAGAATTATATATATTTTTTAGGTCTAACTAGCTACCTTTAACAAAGAGTTAAGCTTTGGTTTTTATACTTTCAGATCCAAAAATCGTGCATGGGCTTGGAGCCATGTTTTAGGCCAGAGAATCAGGCCCAAAACCCAATTCTTTTAGTCCAAAAAGGCCTCTTCAGCTGCAGTTGGCTTCAACAGACTTTTCGTCCACTTTTGCTCCTCTGATTGGATCAAAGCTTAGACCATTGGAAAGCTCTTTCCAAGTCGGTCGTTTTGACATAAGGTAGGACCCATTATGAGGTCTGAGTCCAAAGATACGGCCTTTGGAAGTTCTGCTGACTTGTGTGCTGTTTCTGCCCGCGTCGACTTTTCAGCTTTTGACCGGGCTTTAGAAAGGCTTTGTCTTCTTGAATCTTGGCCTTTAATCACGGAACTCCTTAGTAACCGACCTTTGCTCCTTTATCTCGCTAAAGTGGCATATTTCTGTACATAATGGACTTTAAAACCTGAAATGCATAAAAACACGTAATCAGTGTTAACTCTTAATTATTACTCACATAATTGGTCTAAAAGTATGATCATTCTGAGGGGTTAAAACTACAGTTTTGGGCTCTTATCAAACCACCCCAAACAGCATTTTGCTTGTCCTCAAGCAAAGATGAGAAATTAGAATAAGTGACCAAAAATGGAGTTCTAACTACTCTCGTTTATTTGAGGACGATTGCATTGACCATATGCAACAAGGCTTTAAACCACTAGGAATTCCCTAGTGGGACGAAGTTATAGCCTCGTGAGAGTTTTCCGATGAAGGTACTCACAAACTTCAACTATACTCCAACGACTAAGAAATAAAATTATTGTTTCCTCATTCATGTCCCAACTATCTATACATCTCACTAGCAAATGAATAAGAATAGCCAAGTCAAAACCTAAGCTAATATATGCATAATAATCAATCATCTATGATACAAATATAAATACTATGAGTAATACTATGAAATGCCTAGCGTGTTCGTTTATGAAAACTTCGAAATAACGCCCTCAAGTAGGTCCTCACATAAATGTCAAGACGAAAACCACTGATTTTTCCGCTCAAGTTTTCAGCTACTCCATTAATGCGGTGGGCACACTTTACCTTACAATCTCAATGACAACAAGGAAGCTGGAGTCGATCAAACACATCTGCCACTTACTATCACACTAACCTATTCCTAATTGAGCTAGAGGTCTTTATTGGGTGTTGTGGGGATTAGGAGATGGTTTAAGAAGGAAGGAAATGGATATTCAAAAGGACAAGTCTGAGATAGTAGAGTCTTCATATTATGTAACTTAGAGAAAACCTTGTTATTTACTTTTGCTTCTACACTTTGTTTCCATCCTTAGCCATATTTTTTTTCTTTTTCTTTGGCTATTAACTCCTTTTATTCTATTTTTTCGGAGTTTTTATTTTATTTCTATTTTTATTTTTCTTTTCTTTGGATGGAAACTTCTTTTCTTTATTTTCTGAAGCAATTAACTAACTTTTGTTTACACCGGTTTTTCTCTTCTTCTTTCTTCCTCATTCTATTCTCAGACTTATTCTAGATTGGGTAGGTTGATTTTTTTTTTTTTTTTTTTATTTTGTTTTGTTTTTGTAACAGGGTAAAGGATTTGTGGGTTATGAAAGGCTAAAGAAAGGCTCAGAGGGGCTGACTAGCGGAAAATAATTCATAGGTTTGAATTTCGGCTATATCGATCCAAAAGAGGCCTAAATTCTCTTTTAGGATATGACATAGTGATCAAGCAAGTGGACGTGTGATTTCTCTATCCGATTTTACTTCCCTTGTGTCATTTCTCAAATGTTTCGCTTCATATAAGGCTTTAGGCTATATTCTCACAGATTTGTAGAATAAGTACTCTAGCCTAGCTTTAAACTTATCGCTAACAATCATAGATACTCATGTAATATATTTATAGATAGATGCAAAGATTATTACCTACATATTAACCTAAGTTTCTAACAATTATTCTGATGCAAAAGCTATTGAGACTTCTAGATTGTTAAGAGCATAGAAAGAAAACAATACCAATATTCCTAAGTGTATAGCATAAACTTATTTATTTATATTTTTGAAAAATTTTAACTTGAAAACAAATGCATATTATATATTTCTATATCCTAACAGATGCCTTAATTACACGTGTTTCTATGCCTGAACAACAAGAAGCATGCTTTGTCCTCAAAGCATTTAAATAAAGAGGGTAGAAAAATTTCATGGAACGCGCGGAAATTCGGGACATCCGCAAAACAAGGTTAGAATATACTAATATAGGGAAAATAAAAATACCGACCTTAACTCTATAAGAGTTCCACCCATTATGGGGCTAATGAATTAATTTGCTTGGGACATAAGCGGACAATAACAAAACTAAAACTTACATTATCTCCCCGCTTTAAACATCCTCCTCCTCGGTAAAGAGATGAGTTTCCTTCGCATCCCCGCCCGGTCCATTATAACTTGCCAAGCTTGCCGCCATTTATCATCTACTAATGCTAACCCGTTAAGTGTTATTATGTCCGATGGGATGTACGGGCGACCAAATGAGGTCGCGACCGCCATCCCGCCAAGTTATTATTCGCGAATGAGTTTAACCACCCAATTGGTGGGTCTCATGACTTCAACCATTTTCCAATCTGTGAATTGTTCACAGAATACAGGTAAACAACTATGCATGATGCGGCTTACCAAAACAGGCATAAGAAGATACTTACGCCTCATGCTTTGGGCTCTCTTAAGACTAGCGACTAAAACTCGGGAATGTCATATCGGCGACGTCCCTCAGCTAAAGCGAGGAAAATGTCACCCGCAGTACTGTTTGTAGAAATGAACTGCCATTCTCCCAAAATATTCATCAGGATGAATAACATGGTGGTGCCTACGTTTAGAGAAAGGCTACCAAGGGCAATGCTATATCGCCCCTGGTCCATTACTCAAAATACCCCTCCCCCATAATACTCATGGAAATATGTATAATCATAAAGGTATGCATTATCGTTCATATATGCCCATGTGTGAACAGGATCAGGTATTGGTAATCCTGAAACTAAAGCGACCACATTTTTATTGAATTTATATGTCGTGTCATCGACTACGACGGAGAATTCTTGTTCTCCATCCTAATTACAATAGAATTTAACGTGGTCGTAGAAATAAACAGTAAGCTGTGGTGAATATGAATCGTCATCACTTACCAGTAGATGACGCCATCCCAACTGCAGGATCCTGTGTCGGAACCAATGTCCATAGGTCTCGGTTCCCAACACGTCTTTAAAAGACTGTTCAGGTATGACTATAGGAGATGTCATCTCAACGACTCCTTGAACAGTTCCAAAAATCCTAGAATGACCCTCAAAAAATTGGAATTTCCGTGTTACAGATGGCAGGGCGCGGGTGCGCTCGCTTTGGGCGCAGGTCGCACTCGTGGGTTTTTAGAATTACAGGGTTTGGGCGCAGGTCGCGCTCAAGGAGGGCGCAGGTCGCGCTCTGAGTTTTTAGAATTACAGAGTTTGGGCGTGGTCGCGCTCAAGGAGGGCGCGGGTCGCGCTCTGACTAAACTTTGTGAAAGTGTACAGGGCAGGCAGGCGTGCTCGTAAGTGCTGAAACAGGAGTTTAGAGGAAAAAGAAGGAAAAACTTGGAGTGAAAGGTGAGGGATGATGGTGGGGTATAGTGTGGTTTGTTAGTGTAGAATGAAGGGGGTTTAAATAGGTTCTGTGCTTCCAAAACGAATCGGCAAGTTGCCAAATTGTTTAAAGCTAGGCAATTTTCGGAAATAGAAAGATTCCAAACCCGAAAAAGGAAACAAACCATCTTCTTGATTTTGTAAAAATCCTGGTATCTTTTATACTGGATTTAGAATAGTAACTTCTAAACTCTCCTACATTTCATGCTACCACCACACAATTCATAGATATGCCGATATCGGCCAAATTCTCAACCTTTCCTCCAAGACAAATTTACGTGCCAGGATGATCATATAACGAATTATATTAAAACTTAAATTTAAAACCACACAACATAAAACAAACACCTTAATATTTAAATTTAACAACTGAATTAAAATCCAACTAATAAAACAAAATCATGAAATAACAGCGAACACAAACTGATGGTGAACACCTAGTTATGTGATGAAGATGGACCCTGAGATGGAGATTGGCCCTGGGATGGAGAATGGCTTGAACCATCTGTCCTTCGGCGACGACGCTCATGCTTGTCGGACTCGGCTGAAACAGAATCCTCCACGGGTGGCATGCGTCGTAGCATCTCTATTCGGAACAAGTGCTGTGCTTCCATCTCAGTCCTGAGTACTGCATACTGGGTTTGGTGATGCTGGTGGATAGTCTCCAAGTTAGACACCCCTTTCGAGCATTTCAAGTCTCGTCTGAAGGTTCGTTTGCTTATTTCGAACTACAATCTGTCGATCTCGGATATTTTCACAAATACCATAAACGCAACGCAAGGCAATTTGCAACACTTGCATGCGTTCTAAATTAGAACTACAATTATCTAATGCATCGTCATCCAGACATGTCATATCCTCCCTTTCATCCTCCGACTCAACCACCTTTCCTTCAGACAACGGCCAAGTCTCTTGGATGCAATCCGTATAGATACTTGCATTAGAATGCAATTTGATCTTAATAGGAGCAGATCTTGCGACAGCTCTAAAGGAGAGCATGATCTTAGTGATCAATACGGGAAGAGGCGCCAAACTCTTTCCCACTCCTCTAATCACATTAAACATTAAATCGAGGATGCATAAATTATACTTATTTGTTTGCAAAATCCAGAGAACGCGGACACATGCAGGCCGATATCATCGACTTTGTCTTTCCCGAGGATGTTCATACCAATCCACCGAGCTCTGACCCAGTTGATTGTTTCGTGGTTGACCGGCGACGCGAATGAGATGTCGGATTGTATTCACCCTCCACGACGGTATCCTTCATCAAAGCGGGAACTCCAAAGATATTGGGATTCTTGAATTGTCGCTACTAGGTTGCTTTCAAAGCGTAATTCGACAGTTCGAACAACCGCCTCGTTATTTCCTCCTCGTTCTCGCTACCTTTATGAAAATCCTATCCCCTCCAATTCTCGCTTCTTATAAAACTGTTCTACCAAATCATAGTGATAGAACTCCTCGATCGAAAGTACCACAGTCCGTTCCAATCTCTCATAATCATCTCCATCGTCAAAATGGCGCCAAGTCGTCGAAGCAAACGCGCGTGCTCGGCAAAATTCTTCGTCAGAGCGCCATTGAAGTTTCGAGACAACTAATGGTTTTGTAGACTGTGGGGAGGCGAGTTTGAAGAAAACAACTAAAATCAACGGTGGTGGCGGTGGTTACTTGAATTGGTGGCTGTTTTCGGAGTTGGGGTGGTGGTGGTAATGGTTTAGAGAAGATTTTAGTTGGATTTGATTTTCTTGGCGTGGGTGTAGTTAGGTTTTCTTCTCTCTCTCTTTTTTTTTTTTTTTTTGGTGTTCAAGGTTTGATTTAAACTTGGTAACCGACGGGATTGAAAGGGAAAGAACTGCGTTTTTGGGAAGGAAGGAGAGACGTCGGCGCGCGCGGTTTGGGCCCAAGCCCAATTTGAATTCCGAGTTTTCCAATTTTTCGCGCAATTTCAAATTCAATTTGGCGCTTCGTTACTGGTCCGATTTTGGCGAATGAGTTATGGAAATGATCATTAGAGAATTTCCAATTCAATGATCCATAAAACACTCAATTCCAACCATGAGTGACGTATAAGAAGGTAGAAAATGCCTCGAAGTGTGTGTATGACGTAAGTTATGCGAACGAAGAAAATCTAAGTTTAAGATAACGTCAACCCTATTGAACTACAAGTAATGGGCCTAAGCAACACAAATGGAAAGTTCGGGCAATCCAGATGGAAAGACCGATTGCCCACCCCCAAATAAATTTTTAAACACAAAATTTGTTCTAACGTGGGTCGTTTAAAGTCAGATTCCCCAAGACTTGTTGGATTGCTATTTCTATTATTAAGAATTTTTTATTTTTTTTTTATTTTTTTTTTATTAGTTTATTATAAGAAAAACGAAAAACAATAAATACATAATTCACCCCATAGAGGAACATGACTCCAAAACCAAGAAAATATGCAAAAGTGGAAAATGTGAATTATGTTAACCGTGGACTTAGGTTCCGGTACTTACAGCCACACTCTCCCTAGGGAGGGCCCGGTTACCTGAATGGTGCACTTACCACTATATGGAAGTGAAAGGAAGTACACCAATGACAAAGGTCAATCCTCATAGATGTGGTCCCGTAGAAGGACTTCCTCTACATCGAGGACGCGAAGTTCGTGAAAATGTTTTTAACCGTTGACCATTAACTTGAAAGGTATTGTTGCCATTGGGATTTACCAAGGTGATTGCCCCGTAAGTGGGGTGACTTGATAACGAAAAGGACCAGACCAACGGGTTTTTAGTTTCCCTGGGAAAATATGTAGACGGGAGTTATAAAGCAAGACCTTTTGACCGACCACAAACTCTTTGCGCAAGATTTGCTTATCATGAAGACGTTTCATGTTAGCTTTATAATCCTTCGCGAGATCGTAAGAATCGCTACGGATTTCTTCAAGCTCATTCAATTGCAATTTGCATTTGACACCTGCCTTATCAATATTGAAGTTAAGGCTTTTTATAGCCCACAGAGCACGGTGCTCTAATTCAACGGGCAAATGACATGGTTTCCCAAATACAAGTCTAAAGGGAAACATACCTATAGGAGTTTTGAAAGCAGTTCTATACGCCCATAAGGCATCCGATAGACGCTTCGACCAGTCTTTCCTATTAGGGTTTACAGTTGTTTCTAAAATCTTTTTGATTTCCCTATTAGAAACTTCTACTTGTCCGCTAGTTTGTGGATGATAAGGAGTTGCTACTTTGTGTGTAACTCCATACTTTTTCACTAGGGATGCAACAACTCTGTTGCAAAAATGTGTTCCACCATCACTAATGATGGCTTTAGGAATGCCAAACCAACAGAAAATATATTCTTTAATAAAAAATACAACGGTCTTATGGTCATTGCTACGGCAAGCTAGGGCCTCTATCCATTTAGACACGTAGTCCACGACAACTAGAATATAAATGAAACCGTGGGAAACTGGGAAGGGACCCATGAAATCAATTCCCCAAACGTCAAAAATTTCTACTATCAAGATTGGATTTAATGGCATCATATTACGTTTCGTGATTCGCCCAAGTTGTTGGCAACTTCTGTATCGAGGATAACAAAATCAGCAGGATAGTAAAAATCATGAACCTTAACAAGCACGTTTTCCACTACACCCTTAGGATACTTAATTGACATGTCCGCTAATTGCAACGTTATTTTTGTAGGTTGCATTTCCTGTAGAACTATTTGTTTATACAAGTAATACGGGAGTAAGTTAACACTCGCCCGTGTCTAATAAAAAGCGGTGTCGTGTGGGAATCTCCTAAGGTGCATTTTTGAAGAGGGCGATTGGGGTCCTTGTACTTAACAATTCCATTATTTTTGGATAAAGTTGGGAACCGCTCAGGTTAGAAAGGCGCCTTTAGGTATGTTGGTCTTACGCCTAATAGTGCACAACTCTTTTAGAAACTTAGCGTGGTTAGGTAGCTTTTTAATAGCTTCGAGAAAAGGAAGGTTTATCGTTAGATTCTTGAAAACATTCCTAATCTCCTCAAAGTTTGTATCCCTGGTTAGCATGGCTAACTTCTGAGGGAATGGTGGTTTCGCTCTATATTTAACGTATGGCTCGACTTGATGTGTAACCTTGGCTTTCTGTTTCTTTGTTTGTTATTTAATTGGTACCTCTACAGTGGTAGGCTCTTCAGTTTCTACTTCGGTATCTAGTTCGATATCCGGTGTAGGGAGTACTAATGGGGTAACTATAGGCATAGTTACTTTGTTATCAACCACTCTTCCAGAGAGGAGAGTGGTGATGGCATTAAGGTCACCTACGATTGTAGTTTCCATACTAGTATTACCGTTTACCCAAAAGGTCGTGTTTTTTTGTTTTAGGGTTTGGTATCGCTTGTCCCGAAAACGCCTTTTGGTTGGGCTTTCTCTTGGGCTAACTGTTGTATGCCCTGATTTATGGATTGTAAGATCTGTTGGTTTGATTGAGTCATTGATTGGAAAAGTTGTTTGGTAACATGTATAAAGGCGTCTATACGATCCGGATGTGATGGTGTAGTAGTCACGTGTGGTGCGACCGAACTATCTCACAATACGATTATTTATGGGTGGGTTATGATAGTTACTATTGTTAACAGGAACGATACCTCTATTGGTATTATAACTATTATAATTACCCGACCTTGTGCTAAACCTTGTTGTGGGTTCGCTTTGGTTGTTATAATTATTATAATTTCCCTGACTTTGTCCCTGTCCTTGCCTAGGTAGAGCTTGATTATAGTTGTTTGCTTGCCTAACATTTTGGTTATTAAACCCTAGAGGTGAAACTTGTTGATTGTTTCGCCAACTAAAGTTGGGATGTTGTCTCCATGGGGCATTAGGAATAGGATAGCTATTAATGGAGCAAACATCGTCTTGCTCTAATTGTTGTTATTCATAGGCGAGAGGACAATAGGATTCAGGGTGCTCATGACTCAAACAGACATTACATGGGTTGGAGTTGACATTCATGACGGGGATAGGCTTTTGTTGCACAGAAATAGCCTCAACCTTTTTAGTTAGAGATTCGATTAAATTTTTAAGTTATAGATCGGGTTTCATCTCAAACATACCGGCGGCCTTAACTGTTGAAGAATAACTAACAGAGCGGGGGATATCATCACTACCCCCCCCCCCCCCAATTGTTATTACGTTTAGTTTGATCTTCTAAAAATTTGTAAGCCTCCGAGGCTCCTTTACTTAGGAAACTACCCCCATTCATTATGTCAAGGACTTCTTTATAGTGATGTTGAAGTCCTTTGAAAAAGGCACCGAACTAACGGTTTTGCTAGGTTATGGTGTGGACACTTTATAAGCGGATCGGTGAAATGATTCCAAGCCTCAAAAAATGATTCATGAGGATTTTGTCGGAAAAATGAATCTTGGAAAGCATCTCATCCGCCTTTAGGGGTGGGTAAAATGTTCCATAAACAGCTGAACAAGTTTAGCCCACGAGTCCACAGAGTTAGCTTTGGGCAGTTAACTAAGACGCTGCCTTTATCGGCTAAGGTGAAGGGAAATACCCTCGTTTAATCTGTTCGCACCAACCGTAGGATGATGGAATGTTGTCGGGACTTGTTCAATCCTACGCGATGTGTTGATAAGGTTTTTCATGGTCTAAACCATGGAAAACGGGTAACAAATTAAATATGTTTGGGGGAATTCAAAAATCCCCCACTGGGTCTATTAGAACGATGCAAGATTTAGGGCTATCGCTCAAGGCTTTGTAAAAATCGGAGAGAGGAGTCTCTCTTTCTTCAGCCATTATGTCGGTGTGGTTGGTGGAATAGTAGCTAGAGGTGTAGTGATTGGTATACTCGATAGATTTGTTTGTTGACGACGGTTAATTACGCTCGGTGTTTTTCTCGACCGGACCTTAATCTCAGCAAGTCTAAGTTTAAACACGACAACACTCCAAAAATCTTGATATTTTAGTATAAACCTCTAACCGGAGATCGAGGTATGGAAGAAAGGAATACCCGATAAGCGTCCTTGCTTCGCTTTTATGAATAGCGTCTTGTTTACGCGTGTTCAGTGTAAATAACAAGTTAGAACACTGAAAAACTTAAAAAATAGAAGTTCGAAACAAACCTGTAGAAATCCGGAAAATTTAGCTTAGGGCGCGGGTGCACTCACTTAGGGCGCGGTCGCGCTCCGTGTAACTTGAAGTTCCAGTGTTTTAGGGCGGTTCGCACTCAAGATGGGGGCGGGTCGCGCTCAAGGTTCCAAGCTTTTGGGCGCAAGTGCGCTCGGATAGGGCGCGGTCGCGCTCCGTGTATATTTTTGCGGAACTTTTCAACGCTGAAACGGACAACCACAGTATGAATCAAACAAGGGTGGGTGGGTTTAATGGGACTTAAAAATGACTAATTATACTATGAAAACATTGCTAAAGTGAAACTAAGATGGCAGCGGCGCCATTTGATAAACGTTAAAATGATTAGTTTACCTACGAAATGAACGATGAACTCAAAACGTACGTAAACTAAAACTATTTACATGTCTATATTTATCAAAGTTTCTACTCTCAATTATATCGAAATAGAGTGGAGTAACAAATTCGTTACACTCCTAGTTCTCTAGCATGGAATGTTTTCTAGTCTAATTAATTGGTCTTAAGTCTAATGAAAGCTTTACGAAGGGTGTTATACTACGATACAATATGAAATTGATTATGTTGAATTTAAACTACGAATGCTATGGAAATATGATTGTTTTTTAATCTAGATAAAGGATTAGAGGGGAATTGAATCCACCTCGAATCCAACTTAATAACCTAGCATAGATTCTTGTATCTCGATTCTCACGCGTTCTTACAAAGCAAGAATTTCGAAGTTCTAATCCCTAGTGTTCATGGCATTTCTACCAAATACTAACTAGCATGTGAGGTCGTCCACCCATTCTCATGGCGAATCACGACCTTCTAGAGTAGAATAGATTCTACAATGCTTCTACACTATACCACTAAGTTTTCATCAAAGCTTCATCAACCCGTCTAATGGAGGTTTTAGCCTTGAGTCATCAACCCATCATTTCCCATTGAATTATAACTACACATCATATTAAAAGTCTAACTTAACTAATTTAACTAACAATGTTTCAATCTACTTAAACTACGAAATGATAATCAACAAGAATTAAAATTAGATCTATAAATTGAAATGACAAAAATCGAAATTGATAAAAATAATTATTTTATTTATCTAATCAATCAAGAACAATGATTCAAGACTTAATCTAAAACAAGAATTGAAATTGGAACTTAAACTTAATTACTCTACTGAAAACTAGATCTAGAATTATATATATTTTTTAGGTCTAACTAGCTACCTTTAACAAAGAGTTAAGCTTTGGTTTTTATACTTTCAGATCCAAAAATCATGCATGGGCTTGGAGCCATGTTTTGGGCCAGAGAATCAGGTCCAAAACCCAATTCTTTCAGTCCAAAAAGGCCTCTTCAGCTGCAGTTGGCTTCAACAGACTTTTCATCCACTTTTGCTCCTCTGATTAGATCAAGGCTTAGACCATTGGAAAGCTCTTTCCGAGCTGGTCGTTTTGACATAAGGTAGGACCCATTCCGAGGTCTGAGTCCAAAGATACGGCCTTTGGAAGTTCTCACGACTTGTGTGTGTCAAGTTTACGCCCAGGTCGACTTTTCAGCTTTTGACCGGGCTTTAGAAAGGCTTTGTCTTCTTGAATCTTGGCCTTTAATCACGGAACTCCTTAGTAACCGACCTTTGCTCCTTTATCTCGCTAAAGTGGCACATTTCTACACATAATGGACTTTGAAACCTGAAATGCATAAAAACACGTAATCAGTGTTAACTCTTAATTATTACTCACATAATTGGTCTAAAAGTATGACTGTTACAGGGTTAAAAACTACAGTTTTGGGCTCTTATCAGCCTGCTATCAGTATTTCTGTCGATAGCATGGCTTTTTATGCCTGATATCTGCCTCTATTTCTGATATCATAACTTTTTGGCGATATGCCTGCTATCAGTATTTCTATTGATAGTAGGGCTTTTTGTGCCTGATATCTACATCTGTTTCTTATATCAGGACATTTTGGCGATATGCCTACTATCAGCATTTCTGTTGATAGCAGGTCTTTTTATGTAAAATTATAACATTATTGCATTATGAACTTGAAACTTTTTATTAAACTGAATATTTTGACTGCATAGCTTCTTACTCAAAAGAATTGAAAAAATACATTATTGATAGAATACCTTCAGATTAGTGACACTCTAAGGTTTTGGTAATAATTCTCCATCAGCATTTTTCAAATAATATGCTCCATTTATTCTAACCTTATGCACAATGTAAGGTCTTTCCCAATTTGCTGATAATTTTCTAGCTCCCTTCTCTTTTGTTGCTTGAGTGACTTCTTTCAACACTAAGTCGCCTTCTTGGAAAAAATTTGCTCTGACTTTCTTATTGAATGCTTTTCTTAGCTGTCTATGATAACAATCAATCTTTATTCTTGCTTGTTCTCATTTTTCTTCTAAGTTTAAGATCTCAGCATACATCCCCTGGTCATTAAACCTTTTCTCAACAAGCATCGTTCTAGATGTAGATACTACCATCTCAGTTGGAGTTACTGGTTCCATACCATATACTAGAGTAAATGGTGACTCTCCTGTAGCTACTCTTGGAGTTGTTCTGTATGCCCATAACACACTGTTTGACTTGTCAACCCATAAACCTTTCTTGTCTTCTAGCTTCTTTTTGATATTATCCATAATGGTTTTATTTGTCACCTCAGCTTGCCCATTACCTTGAGCATAATAAGGTGTCAATGTGAAGTGTCTGATTTTATACGATTCCAAGAAATCTTTTACTTTACCTCCAATGAACTGAGGACCATTATCTGATATGATTGCATATGGTAGACCATATCGACATATTACTCTTTCGAACAAAAAGCTGATAACATCTTGTTCTTTGATATGTTGCAAAGCTATTGCTTCTACCCATTTAGTGAAGTAATCAGTCACAGCAAGTATGGACCTTTTCTTCCCCCTCCCAGGTATTAGAGGTCCAACAATGTCCATTTCCCATAAGGCAAATGGCCATGGGTTTGACACACAGTGCAATTCCTCTGCTCGAACATGAATTGCATGTCCATGCTTCTGACATTGGATACATTTCTTTGCATATCGAAGGCAATCCCTTCGCATCTGTGGCCAGAAGTATCCCTGTCTTGCTATCTTGTTAGCCAATGATCTTCCTGCTGAATGGTTTTCCACACTCCCCTTCATGCATCTCTGCAATAATTTGACTGGCCTCTGTCGTCGATACGCATTTCAAATGCGGTCCCCTAGGATTTTACCAATATAACTCCTCCTCAATCAGCAAATATCTTTCAGCTCCATATTTTATTCTTCTAGCTTCATTTTTATCCTTTGGCAACTCGCCTTTAGACAAGAATAAAACATAACGGCTTAACCATGACACCCCCAGCGCATCTATCTCCATAACCTCTGAATGCTTAGTATCGATACTTGGGTTCTGCTGCACCCCCACATGTAACACATGTCCCTCTGTATTTTCCAACATAGAAGCGATATATACTAAAGCATCTGCATGTCGATTTTCTCCTTGGTCGAGGTGCTGAAATCTTATTCTGCTGAAATCTTTGAGCTTCAATCTAACGAAGTTCAAATAATCAATCATATTGTCACATTTAGCTGAATACCCTCCATTGATTTGGCTTACCACTAACTGAGAATCACTGAATACAGACAATTCTTTGACATTTAGCGATGTAGCCATTTCCAATCCTGTAATCAATGCCTCATATTCTGCTTCGTTATTGGATGTGTGAAACCCCAGAGTAACTGCTGATTCCAATCTCTGATTCTCTGGTGTTATCAGCACCACTCCGATACCACATCCTTTTTGTCCTGATGATCGATCCATCAACAAAAAGTCTCCAACCATTTATCGGACCATGGATCATCTTCATCCATTACATCATTAGGTTTTTGCAAATTTAGGCTACTGTCTTCTTCAATCTTCCAATTTTAATCTTCAGCGGGAAAATCCGCTAAAAAATCCACCAATACCTGACTCTTCTCTAAAACTCTATTCCTATATTCAATTCCAAACTCATCAATAAGTACTGACCATTTCGCCATTTTGCCTGACTTGGCTGTTTTGGCTAAAGTTTGCTTTAACAGAAGATTCTTCATAACAATGACTGAGTGGGATTGGAAATAAGGTTTCAACCTTTAAGTAGAATAAAGGAAAGCTAATGCATATTTTTCTAGCATTGAATATCGAGTTTCAGCCTTAAGCATGGTCTTGGATTGAAAGTACACAGGTCGCTCAGCCCCGTTTTCCACTTTTACTAATACCGAACTAATAGCAAAATCCGATACTGCTAAATATAAAAATAAAGTATCACCTTCCTTAGGCTTTATCAAAGTTGGCACTTCTTGAAGATATTTCTTTAAATATGAGAAAGCTTCTTCACATTCTTCCTCCCATATAAACTTTGTATTCTTCTTCAGCAACTTGAATAGGGGTTTGCATCTGTCGGAAGTTCTAGATATGAACCTATTCAAAGCTGAAATTCTCCCTGTCAACTTCTGTATTTGCTTCCTAGTACTTGGAGAAGGCATTTGCTGAATAGCTCGAATTTGATCTGGATTCACATCTATACCTCTCTTAGTGACTATATACCCCAGAAATTTCCCTGAACTAACCCTAAATGTACATTTCTCGGGGTTGAGCTTCATATTGAATTGTCTGAATATACGAAACACTGTTTCAAGGTCTTTAACATGATCTTCTGCTTTCTTCAATTTTATCACCATATCGTCGATATAGACTTCAGCAATCTGCTTGATCAAGTGTTTAAACATTTTCTCGACCAACCTCTGATACGTTGCTCCAGCATTTTTTAAACCAAATGGCATTCTAACAAAACAATAAAGACTTCCTTCCACAACAAACGATGTTTTCAATTGGTCCACTACTACCATTATAACTTGAAAATATCTTGAATGCTCATCACAAAAACTCAGTAGTTCGAAACCAGCTGTTCGATCTACCAATTCATTAATTCTTGGCATCGGATAATAATCTTTGGGACACTCTTTGTTAATATCTGTGAAATCCACACATATTCTAACCTTGCCATTCTTCTTTGGGACAACCACAATATTTGCTACCCATTATGAGTTATTGATTTCTTTGATGATGCCACATTCAAATATCTTTTGTATTTCATTTTGTACTGTGTCTGCATATATTGGCCTGACTCTCCTATGCTTCTGATGCACTGGAACTGCTCCTTCTCGCATATTCAATTTATGAAAACATATAAGAGGATCAATACTCGGAAGATTCGACATCGACCAAGCAAAGACATCTTTATTTTTTCTTAAGAACTCCACCAAATCTTGTCTGATACATGCATTCACCTCTGTTCCGATAAAAGTGAAGCAATTTTCCTTGTCCTGACCGATATTGACTTTTTGCACTTCCTCCATTGTTTTGCTCGGAACTATTTCCACTTCTGTCTTCATCTCTGATGTAAATCTAAAATCCTTCTGATGTTTTTTGGTATCGGATTTTAGAGACACATCTTTTGTTAATTGCTATCTGGTATCTTCTGAGATGCCCCCAGTATCTATTGTCTTCTCTTTCATCATGCCTTTCACAGTGACAAAATTGCATTTATCAGATTTTGACTGATCACCTCTTATCTCATGTGGCCCATAAAAAGGTGAAAATCTGATAACTTGATTAAAAGTACTTAGAACCGCTCTCATAGCATGTATCCATTTTCTTCCCAAAATAGCATTATGGTCTGAATGATGCTTGATGACTATGAACTTAATTATAATTGTCTGTGGACATGCCCTCATCACTAGCAATTTTATTTCCCCAGCTGGTCTAGTTGACGTTTCATTGAAGCCAAACAAATTAAACTACGGTTCTTTTAAGTGTGACTCATCAAAGCCGATACCTGTATATGCTTTCCAAAACATAATATTGACTGAACTTCCACAATCTACCAATACTTTCTGCACATCATATCCTGATATCCTTAATGTTATCAGCAGAGCATTATCATGTGGTAACATTACCTTTGACAAATCATCTGGAACGAACATAATAGCTCCAGGTATGCTTGCCGCTACTAATGAAGGGTTTACTGGTGTCGGTTCTATGTTCACCTCTAACAATTCTTTCACTGTTGAGATCTTTCGGATTTTATCCCTTACAATCTTCTTTTGTAGGATAACTCCCTTATATATCATGTTAATCACCCCTAAAAGCTTATCCTGTACTACCGCTGTCACTTCCGGCCTAGCATATCAGCCCTGAACTCCCTGAGCTTCCCTTCTTGCATTAATTGATCCACCTCTTTGAGCAACTGTAGACACTTATTTGTCTTGTGATTTTTGACTTTGTGAAAATTACAGAAAGGCTTATCTGCTATTTCCCGAGGTTTGTGAATTGGATGCTGGAAATAAGGCTATTTCCCCACTCTCCTCAAGATGTCCTCCAGCGTAGTATTAATAGCAATATAATTACTCGGATCTAACTCCTCCTTCAGTGACTTTTAGAACTTTTTCTTGTGTGAAGGTTGACTGTCTGATTTCGAATAAGAATCATTTGACTTCCTCTTATCAAATTTATGATAATTTTCCTCCTTGATAGAGTTACTCGCCTCAGACACCTGTAACACAGGTTGAACCAATGCCGATAGAATACCTTCCTCAACTTGCACATCTTTCTCGGCTTTATCATACAACTCTCTCAGAGTTTTAATATCCTTACAAAGCATGTACTTATGCATATCGGAAGCTGGAATAAGCCCTGTCTGAAAAGCCATTACTGTTGTCATTTCAGCTTCATCCAAATGTTCTACTAGTTGTGCATCTGCCTTGAATCTCGATAAGAATCCTTTAAGAGATTCTTTCTTTCCTTGCTTGAGTTGGAACAAAGCCGACACTTGCTTTGGCTTCACTCGCTGATGACCATAATTGGTCAAGAACTTCTCCTCAATCTCCCGATAACATGTTATTGATCCTTCCAGTAAAGAACAGAACTATCTCAACGCCTTCCCTTTCAGACTTGAGGAGAAGGATTTGCATAACAATGAATCATGATAAGTTGTTCCTTTGTATATCGAAAATTGGTGCCTATACCCGAATAAATGGTCCATCGGATCTGATGTCCCATCATATTGATTGTACTTAGGAAGTTTGAACTTTGGTGGAATGGGCATCATCTCGACATCTTGATGTATCGGATTTCTGCTGACATCGTCAGCCAGTCTTCTTATTGACGCAGAAGTTTTTTCGAGAAGTTAATTTTGCATCATCTCCTATACCATTTCTTTGGTAATAGGCTGTGGTATCGGAATTTCCGATATTGGCGATACTTCTGCAATCCTTTCCTTTCTTGCTGATACCTTCCCAGTAAAATGACTACCCAATTTCGAACTACACTCCTCCTCATCTTCCATATGGAGATCTTTTACCGCATTATTTCAACCCCCGTTCTTCATCTCCTGATTCTCCTTCAGTAGAATAGCATTCTGTTTTTCCACTTGCCTTAACCTTTTCAAGATTTCTTGAAGTGAACTTTCACCTTCCATGTTCTCCTCCTGATATCGCCTGCTTACTAAAGCCCTTGTATTTCTTGTATGTGATTGGTTATCATTATCCATTCGCTTGCTATTTGCGCTTTTCTTCGGAGCCATTATAATCCACCTTCCACACTTCTTCCACTCTTCTTTCACACTTCTTTCACTCAAATCTTAGAGACAAAACTTCGGATTCTTTATCGCAAAAGAAGAAAACATCAAATTTTCTTGTTCGATCCCCACAGACGGCGCCAATGTGTTTGCCAAGAACACATACACTTGAATGCTCTCAGATCACACAGATTGATAGATGAATGAAAGATTGAATTGAATTGAATTGAATTGAATTAAAGGTTTTTATTGATTCAGTAATAGAAAGTTTACAATCGCTCTGATCCTCTCTTTCTCTCTCCTATTCTAATGAATTTTTTTCAGAAAGTTTAAATACAGAAATATGCAACGTACTTAGGTCCTATTAACACTTGTATCAACATAGAATTTTTTTTCACAAACGTATCAATGTACTATGCCCGATTTCACAAAAATAACAATATGTTAGTATCCGTCAGTTAAGTGATGATGTGTCCATTTATTTTCAATTTTCTTTTTTTGTATTTTCCACCCGACATAATATTAGGACGTGGTGTGGCAAAAATAATACACCTAAGATAATAGGTGAGATTGATAACTCTTAAGGCCCAAAAAGAATAAGGACCCATCCCCCAAAAATGACAAAACCCGACCCATGAAACAAAAGATTATAACCCAGCCCAACAGTCTAACCCAAATTCTTATACTAAGAAACGACCGGGTGTACAGGATCACCCTCGCCCTCATCTTCTTCCCCAACCATCGAACCAGCAAACCCTAAAATAAAAGACTCTAAGAGTTATCAATCTCACCCATTATCTTAGGTGTACTATTTTCGCCACATCACGTCCTAATATTATGCAGGGTGGAAAATACAAAAAAATAAAATTGAAAATAAATTGACACATCATCACTTAACTGACGGATGCTAACAGATTACTATTTTTGTGAAATCGGGCATAGTACATTGATACGTTTGTAAAAAAAAAAATCTATGTTGTTACAAGTGTTAATAGGACATAAGTACGTTGCATATTTCTATATTTAAACCTTTTCAGAATGATTGAATGAATCCCTTTCTTCTTCATCCTGTCTTTTTATAGTCTCCTCAACTAGCTTTGACTTAGTCCACTCTTGACACGTGTTATTTGTCTCTCTCCTTTCTTTCCCGTTTAATCCCTGCAAACATTTGAACATAACCACGAAATATACCGAGATATTGATTTTTATGTCAATATCTCAAATTTTAGAATATCATATAAAAATACTTAAGGGCACGATATTTGCCCACTACAAATATGATACCTTCTATGTATATTGGAAAAATCAAGAGTATAATATGTGGATGATATGGAAATTGTGGGCCTTGATCGACTACTAATATACTGGAAATTTGGTTCACACATTCCTTTGGTCACATATTTGTGTTTATAGGAATAAAGTCAATAAACACAAGAATGTGTGAACATGAAGGGATGTTTTGGGCTCTTTCAAAAGTGAAGGGGGAACTTTGTTCGTGGTTAGTTGGTAACCCTCCTATCAAGGAAAAAGTACATATTCCAATAATTCATCTCCAGAACAGATCTACCCTTTTGGTAATCTAAAGTTCTAAGCCAACATAAGAGTGAATTGAACGAGCGTCTAATGGCACTGACAGGACGACTAGAAAATTCATAAAATCACTTGACGTCTTGCTATGTTATGGGGTAAATAACCATTCTGAAATTTCAAAAACGAAGGGGCTGGTGACAGGGGTCGGTTCTTCAAGGCAAGACTGCTAGAATGCAACATAGATGTCTAAAAGTATTGGAACCCAAAAATATATGACAGTGTCATTACAAAAGAAGCTTAAACACCTGTTAGCATAGTTCACTCGATCACATCGACACTAAAGCATCTAACCCCTATATTTTTACACAACCTTTTGAGCATACTGATATATTTGAAGAGAGATTGATTTTACAGAATATTTACTTGATTGATTTCTATGAACGAAGATGACAAGTTTTCCATGGTGATCAAACTTATTTTTAATGGAAATGTTGTGAGCAAAACATAAACAACTAAAAACACGAAGATGGGCAAGAGTGGGAAGTGTTGTAAACAAAAGCTCATAAGGTGATTTGTCATTTAACAAGATGCTAGAAATTTTGTTAATGAGATAGCTTGCGGTGAGAATGCATTCACCCCAGAAAGATAACGGGAGATGAGCTTAAAAACGTAATGCTCATGCAACTTTAACGTTTAGTAAGTGACGATGTTTTCTTTCAACAACAACGTTTTGTTGGGGAGTAGCAACACAACTACGTTGATGGATAACTCCATGTTTGGAAAAAAAAAATTGTTGTATGTTATGGGTTATAAATTCGAATCCATTGTCGGATCGAAGAACTTGGATTTCATGAAAATGGTCATCAATGTTGCTATTGATAGAGTTATATACTAAAAGCATTACTTTTGTATTAACTCTAATTCTTTATATTTTGAATGAGAATCATATGGGCAAATGTTATGTATAATATATATATTATTAGTTATATGCATATGTCTAATACTTTATGTTGTAGATGATATGGTGTATGGTGATACACAGAAGATCATATCATCAGTACCTTATAAAGTACAAGTAAACGTTCACAACCTAAATAGATTTGGACAAACCATTGGTACGGTTGTAGTATAATCTGGTATTAGTCTATCTTGACTATATGATTACACTAGTACACTTTGTGTGTATTGAACAGGACCAAGTGAAGTTGTTTTTCTTTATACAAACACTTCTGTTATTATGGATATTTGTCCTCTTAATCCGGATATAATAACGGGCACTTACGTGCATTGTACATTGCTTTAAATCATCAATAAGTGAGATTCATTTGTGAATTAACAAACTCGATGGATTGGGTAATGACATTGTATGTAAAGTGTGCTGTTGATTATAGAAGGAATCCGTGACCCGCAAGAAGTCGGGTTGATGATATCCCCTTGAGGAGCTCATAAGGATTGTCATGTAAACCCTGCAGGTGGATTTAATCCGACATGACAATGAGGTTGAGTAGTACTACTCAAGGACATAAGAAGTTGATTAATGTAGTTGTCTGTAACTTAACTTAATCAACGGACATTTGATATCTTAAACACAGGGAGATCCACAAGCATATAATATGGAGCCTATAAACGTAACACGTAATTTGGGATTATGGCGGTAGTGCAACAATGGCATTTAGTGGAATAAGCCATTTGTTGACGGACTTAAGCCGTGTATTCTGGGCGAACATGGGAAGCCCAAGCCCGTCAGGAGGCCCAACCCTAATTTCTCCTCATGGTCCCTGTTGTAGCCTATAAAAACAAACCCTTCTCTCTTGGCCGAATTTCACTATTCATTGGTTGAAAAAGAGAGATAAGAAAAGTAGATCTGAATTCATTTCTAGCTTTGTGAGTGAGATAGGCCAAGAGAGAAAGAAGGGGGTTGGTAGATCGTTACCCACACAACATCAAATATATTGATAGAAATACAACAGAAGATCAAGAGGTTGTTGATTTCATAGCTATTGGATTCTCAGAGTTATCTTAGCCGATCTACAGGTATGTTTTCCAATCAAAAGCGTGTACACCATTAATTCCGCTGCGCATGGTTTTCACGGTTTGTAGAAATTTACATTCTTAAATAACGGTTCCTACAGCTATGGCCAGATATGAACGAATGTATTGTAGAATGAAATTGAGTATGAACCATAGCAAAAAAAGATTGTAAATGCATGGCAGCTTCAGATTTGACAGTCATAAGATAAATCCATATAGCACGACTAAAATCATCGACAATAGTTAAGAAAAAACGAGCATTAGAATATGATGGTAAATGAAAAGGACCCCAAATGTCACAATGAATCATTTGAAAAGGTCTAATAGTTTTTATTGAACTATGAGAAAAAAATAAACGTGTTTGTTTAGCTTGCGAACATACATTGCAAGTAGCATTATTGGAACTAGAAATGAAAAGAAACTACTTAGCTAAAATCTGCAAAGGCGTGGAAGAGAGATGTCGTAAGCGATAATGACATAAATTATTGGTGGTGGAGTTGTGGGATGAGCAAACGGAAGCTAGTTGGAGAAGGTAGAGTCCCCCATTAAGCCGTCCCAATCCAATCTTCTTCTTCGATAACTGGTTCTGAAAAAGGCAAGAATCATTAGTGAACGTGACAGAGATAGGGTGAGACTTGATTAGTTCACTAATGGAAAGCAAGTTAAAATGAAAGGTGGGAACAAACAGAACGTTGTCAAGACGTAAAAGAGGAGAAAGAATAACACTACCAACATGAGTAATTAAATGGTCTGTTCCATCCGAAAGTTTAAGAGTAAAATGTGTTAAACAAGTATGATAATGAGAACACATATGCAATGATGAACAAACATAATTGGTAGCACCAGAGTCAATGATTCATATGGATTTAGAAAAACACGAGAGATATACTTGTCAGATTTGCTTGTGAAGTAATACTACCTGAATCAAGCAAACTGAGAAGTTGGTTATATTGTTCAGTGGAGAAAACAGGAGAATTGGAGTCCGTAGCAACTGAATTGCCTTGAGCAGGCTTGGGGGGATAACCATGCAGTTTGTAACATGTACCAATATGATGTCCAATGCGGTTACAGTGATTGCAGAATGGACGAGCGCGGGCGCGCTTTGGTGGCCCTGTATCTGAGGGCACGCGCGCTCTAGACTGAGGCGAACCAGTGTTGTGCTGCGGAGGTTTAGACCGGCCTGATTTCAAAGAAGAAGCCCAGTTGGTCTTTTGAAAGTAAGTACTCAGGGTAGCAACGACTGGAGCATAAGGAAGAGAGAGTGCATGAATCTCTTGTTGCTTCTCTTCCTATCGGATTAAAGAATAAATCTTGGACATATGAGGAAAATAATATATTAAGAAAATTTGACTGCGAATGGATTGAAAGCGAGCATCTAGGCCTTGCATAAATTTCATAGAACGACCGTCTTCAACCTCTTTGGCAAAAATAGATGCATGACCACAAGTACAAGCAAACATAGTAGACAAAGAACTTAATTTATCCCATAAAAATTTAAGCAAAGTGATATAAATAGATACTGGTTGATTGTCTTGTTTGAGAAGAGTGACGGAATCCTTCAGTTGAAAAACCTTGGGTGAATTAGTTTGTGAAAAACAATCACCTAGATCTTTCCAAATTTCAGATGCAGAGTCGGCATAGAGGATGCTTCCACAGATATCTGGAGTAACAGAATTAAGAATCCATGAAGCAATGAGGTCATCACATCGCGACCACTTGGATTTTTCTTTGGGAGTGCTAAGAGGTGTGACAGAGCCATCGACAAAACCAAACTTATTCTTTGCTCGAAATGCTCTAGAGATAGACCATAACTAAGTCGGATAATTGTCACCGTATAACAAAGGAAATACAAGAATAGTCGTGGGGTTATCTGAGTGGTGTACAAAGAAAAGATCATCTGAATCTGGAAGAGAGTCATTAATGGTGTTTGAGGCGTCGACCATTGAGAATTGAGAGGAGGCGGAAGTTTAGAGCGGTTAGGGTTAGGGTTTGGATCGAAATTAAGCTAATACCATGATATATTAGAGTGAGAGATTGATTTGAAAGAATATTTACTTGATTGATTTCTATAGAGATTACAAATTCCTAAAATAGAAAACTAAAATAAGAAATATCTAAGATCGGTACAAATACAAGCGGTGCGAGTATCGCAAATATCGAGGCGTGGGCGCGCTCGAAGTGCGCAGTCGAGAACGCTTCTTCACTCTGACGTCCAGAATTACTTCTAATACATACACATATCACCTCCTGTACAACGCTAGCTAGGAATTAAAGGAGTAGCTGTTTAGTAACGTTACAGCTGCAGTACGTTAGTTTGGGTGAACTCAGTTGTCCGATGAACACTATAACCGGAGTCCTTGTATTGTAAGCGGGCTATGTGAAATATAAATTAAGAATTTTGTTTCTCATTTATCTACTTCTAGTTTCTCTTCCCGCGCGTCTCTCTATTTATCTTAGCTTGTCATTTGTCCATCTTATCCTATTAACTCCCTCTCTTTTTCTTTACAGCTGAGTTGTTCTAGGTTCGTAAGGTAAGAACCTAACATACAATGAAACATTACGAGGTCATACTTCAATTTGTATACAAAAATCATTCTATTTTATTTGAAAGTTATACAAATATTAATGATAAAATGATGGTAGATACTTATGAGTTATGACTAAATCGTCACTGGTGCCACCTATTCGGCCCTTCAGCAGCCAAGCACTTCTTTCTTGTGATCATCGGATGTGGTACCATTATGCAGAGGACGGCCCTGGAAGATGATAAAAAGCTTCAATCAAGTATTTTCATACTATTATGGCATTGTGGTGAAGTCAATGTCCAGTTAATATCAGTGCATGAAAATCTATGCATGTATTTTCTATGTCACAAACTCCCAACTTCCACTGCTATGAGAAACCACTAACCATATTTGTTTTTTCTTGTGGAGATCACTGTTCATCTGAATTTAAATAAAAATACAACTAGACGGGTAGACCCGATGAACTAAAACAAAACAATTTCAATCTGAAATATATACAAAGGAACAGAACGTTATTCCTGGCAAGAAGAAAAGATCTCGGTTGTATGACATGAATGCAATCAACTTCAACAAACTCATACTTTGCCTTGGATAGTGCTCCTTAAAATATCTTATTGAATGGTGAACTTTCACTGTCATAGAAATGAGCAGTATAAGAATAGATCCACACTACTATTTCTGTGTGTGTGTGTGAATGCACACCATGAAGTTGCAGAGATAATGGATTAATGTCTTGCATGAATTATGTCAACATTTTTGGAAGATCATCCAGGGAATCACCTCATTATGAAAGCCTTAGTGAATATGATTCCCATGGTGCAGATTTGCCATTTTCCAACAGAAAGACTTGCAAAAGCATCTCGTACCTGGTTGCACCAGCAATGTTATTGTTCACCAGTTGACCCAAACACCAATGAAATGGCTTCAATCACAAATCTTGCTCTATTAATCACTTTCAAAGAAACACATCACTGTTAAGTATATTGGCTCTATTGATGATCACTCTCAAAGAATTATATCACTGCTAAGTACAGTTCCTCTATTGATCACTGTCAAAGAAATGCCTCAGTGCTAAGTACAGTTGCTCTTCTTCAAATGGCTTTGACACATAACCATCCATCCCACATTTCATGCACTTCTCATGTGTTGCCTGGATCAAATCAGCTGTCATGGCAAGTATTGGAGTGTGCCAATGCACCACGTTTCCAAATGTCTCACTAGATGTTCCCGCCAAGTGAAGGGTTTCATTTACCTCATTCTCTATACAGCGGATTTGTCTTGTAGCTTCGAACCTGAAGAGATTTTGGAAGAAAACCATTGAGAGCAACAACTACTTTAATTATCAAATAATTACTTTTTTTTCTTAAAAAAAACACCTACTTATTTAAAGCTTAGTGGTAGGAATTCTATGCAATCCGTTTGAGAAAATACACTTCAGACGGGCAGAGAGAAGAAAACACAGCCAGAAATGCATATCTTTACTTTTTGCAAATAAAGACCAAAAAATTAAAAGGAATTGTAGAAGTAATAGGAAGATTTAAATCAGATGATGGAAAACTGGAATGAGCTTGGTTTAGTCTTTTTATTATTTGTCGGGATATTCTTGATCTTACCTAGTTACCTACCTAATTGGGTGCCCTTTCTAAGGATGTGAGTCAGTATTACTGAAGTTTGGTGTACCCATAAGATAAAATTTACATATATATATTTAAGGCAAAAATTAAAGGAAATTGATCAAAACTTAGAAAAGATGGGAAAAGTATGTCACTTATTTACCCATCCATCTCAGGCATCTTAAGATCCATGAAGCAAGCATCGAAATTGTGTGGTGGCAGAAGCATCTCTATAGAAGCCTTCCCACTCTCAACACAGGTAACTTTGGCTCCATACTTAAGTAGCGCACCTTCTGCCACCCTGCGATTAACAACATTGTCATCCACAACCAAAATTTGCTTCCCATTCAGAAGCCTTTCAAGGACTGTTGGTTTCACTTTATTCAGCTGCTTCCTGGTTCCTGAACCAAGGACTTGCTGGAAGCATGTGACCAACATACTTAATCTAAGGGGTTTCGTAATAACATCATCCACGAAACCAGCTGATTTGAACTCGTCGAGCTCGCTAGAGCTGGTGGTAGCCAAGAGAATAATCTTTGGACAGTACTCAGAAGACTTGTTTCTCAAACTTTGGTAGAGCTCTTTGAGCAGATGAGGAAGAGCAAGAGTTGTTTCCTCATCCCAACCATCTTTGTCAACAAGCACCATGTGTAAACGTGATTTCTCACTGCAAACCAGTATTCGCCAGACTAAGCACATAACAGCCATACAACAGAAGTACAGGTATTTTGACTATTTTCTATCAAGGTTAATAAAGTTTTTCAGAGGTACCTAAAAGCAATTTTGTGTGTGAGGGGGGGGGGGCAGAGATTGCTGTGTGTTGTTTTTTATGGAATCCTGATTCTATGGAAAGTAAACGCTCTCACACACATAAATCTCTCTCTTATCTCTATCCTCAATCTGTCTCTCTTTCAATTTTGTAAGGATTCACCCTAGTGATTTCAAGCAAACGTAGAAAGTGCAACCTGAAGGTTCTGGAAAGCACACCACTTAAAGTGAGATGTTTTAGCATTCTCTGATTGAGTTTGTATTGGTTAAACAGATATAAGTTTAAACAGGTTTTCGTGGATGCAATGTATCAAAAGAATACCAGGGTGTAAAAACCACAGTCCCAAAGAAAACACACCTCGTATGATACACATTTGATACATGAGAACATATTGGTGTCAGACTGATGGCAATATCCACATCAATTCCAAGTCTTTGGAGATGATACTTTGTAACCTCAGCACGGATACTTTTCCCATCAACCACTAGAGCTCTAAATCCGCAGAATTTTGGGACTGGTGATTGAATTCGATACTGTTTGGTATTAACAGAATCAGTTTCTCCTATTCTAAAAGCCACAGCAAATGAAAACGTGCTCCCAGTGCCAGGCTCACTCACAAACCCAATTTCTCCACCCATCATGTCGACTAAACATTTACTAATGCTCAAGCCTATACCAGTTCCACCATAAGTTCGTGAAGTGGAACTGTCAGCCTGCATGAAAGGCATGAAGATGCGGCTTTGCGCATCTCGGGGTATTCCCACACCGGTGTCCTCAACCGTTACTAACATACCAACCATTTCACTTACTTCATTTCTATATCCACCAATCAACATCTGAAAACTCTGCCAGCTCTTCCACCTGTCAACTACAGGGAGCCCACTCAACGTATTATAAGAGGTGTGTACCCCATTCCATAACAACTCCATTTCTTGTTTCAACATTTCATCCTTAACTTTCAGTGGACTCCTCACTTCATCTGCCAAATGCACTGAGACTAATATGTGCCCTTCCTCGGTGAACTGTGATTCAGACAAACAAGAAATCAGTGTGATAAGACCAGGATATGCTTAAAATAGTAGTTGGGAACAAGCAACTGATATATTGCGCAATTAAAAGGAAACTATAGATCAGATACTTCTTTGAAGAAGAACTATTGATCAGAACCGAATTACGATGATTATGCAATCACCTGATATACTGCTTTGTAGCAACATGAACCAATTATAACATTACAAGAAATTAAGTTACTTGGATTGTAGAGATTCCGCACCGCAGTCTTACATTATAATTTTTCCTTTACACTGGATCCAGAAGACTGTTATTCAATGCCCTGTTATTGTGGGACCAGGAAAGAAAATGATTCTACTAAAGAAGAAAGAAAACTAACCTTGATTGAATTTCCAACGAGATTTGTTATTATTTGTCTAAAACGTCCAGGATCCCCAATCACAACTTCAGGCACCAATCCAGATATGTAAACAGCCAACTTCTCTCGTCCGAAGGAAGAAACAAATGATTGTCATTGCAATGAAAACAGTGATAAATAAAATAGAAATAGAAAATTTTAAATAACAGTACAAAGAAAAAAAGGAGGAGATCAAAAGCACTCAGAAATTGGTAGGTTTGGTTCTACCTCAATGCCTTTATCATGTGCCTTGCTAGAGAACAGTGACAACACATTGTCAAGGACAGTCCGAGGATCAAATTGGACAGTCTCAAGCTCAAGCCTGCCTGATTCTATCTTAGCCTGATCAAGGACCTCGTTTATTAGTGATATCAGATCTTTTCCACTAGAGTGAGCAGTCTGCGCAAAATCCAGTTGATTTGCATTGAGATCAGTGTCCATCAACATCTGTAGCATACCTGTAATGCAACATATTGTCATTAGGATGAGCTTTGGCTTATACCAAAACAAGGCACAGCAAAGTAGAGCCCAAAACTTCTAACGCACCTAAAACACCATTCATTGGAGTCCTGATCTCATGGGAAACTGTAGCCAGGAACTACAAAAGAATTACACAACTTACTAGCATGGTAACATGGAACAAGGGGAAGTATTCCCAAAGCGAAAGCAGCATTTGATTCAATCAAGATTCAGTAGACTTTATATAGGATACTGAGCGATTTTCCTTTTTTAACAAACAGGAAAAGTATATGTTAGCTCAGTTGTCCTCAACAAAAATCAAGTGCAAGGACATGCAGCAACTAGAATAATATTCATCATTATGTAGCCCTAGATATACCTGGGATTTAGCCACATCAGCAGCTTCTGCGCGGACTTTGAGCTCCATCATCTCACGATAGTCACCTTCCACCTTAGCGATGCGGTTAATAGCTGCATGGAAGATATGGCCCACAAGTAGTGTGATCACTAAAAATCCAGTTGATGCTAATATTGCAATCCAAGGTGGGGGAGGTTTCTTCTTAAACCTGGAGATACAACAAGAGCATCAGCTGTATCAATTCTGTTTTGAGGTTTACCTTACTTACAACAAGCCAACTAACCTGCAGCGCATCTCATGCCTTCGATACGGGTCCCCGAAATCAAGCTTGCTAATGTGCAAAGGACCCGTATCTGCTACATTAGGACCATACATGTTGATCGGTGCAGAACTGTTGGTTGTATCAAGGACATTCACAACAATCGTTTGTTTGCTCGCGAGCTGGTGCAAAAGCTTTTCCACCAACGATGGGACATCATAAGATGCACCAAGATACCTTTCAAAATGATTTCCAGAATCTCAGGCTATTGATAATTATTGAATGAAAACAAGCTCATCCAAAACCCAAAAATAATAATACTACTTTCAGTGTGCCAACTTGAACAACTTACCCCTCAGTTGCTTCAATGCGTTGCTCAGGCGTAGCATTAATGGGGAGCTTGATGTTGTACACTGCAAAAGTGAGTACGACACCTAAGTGATTGGATTTCAACAGCTTAAAAGGAGACGTTAGGACTCCCTTTCCAGATGCTCTAGCCCGCAAGATGTTCTCACGGTCTTCCTACAAAGTGATGAAGGTTGTAAATATCATTCAGGAGGGGTGGCATGTCGGAGATCCTTAAATGCTATATGCAAAAATGTTTCCTTCATAGAATGACAATATGAGCTGTTCACATAAATGAAGAAGAACTAGTTATTCTATTTATAATCACATAGATGTTGTATATCTAAATAATTTAAGCTTTTCAACATATTTATGAGGCTACCATTGCAATGCTGTATGTATTTAGTACTTCATATGAGAGATCAAGAAAAGCTGATATAATGTGAAGACTTTCGAATTTAAATAAGTGGTGGTGCTCCATTCGATGGTGCCGGAGCACAGATTGACATATACAAATTCATAACCCCAAGTTCCCATCTCCGTATTTCTCTTCTTTTTTTTCTCCATTTTTTTGCAGCTCTCTATATTCCATTGGACCAGCTAGGACCAAGTGCAAGAGAATATATAGCTGTATCCTGAATGCTGTGTTTTATCAAACTCAAACAACGAGTAAGACCAAGGCTGTAGTTAATCTAGTCAAGAAGTAGTAGAGCAACCTTACACCATGTTTTTCCTGTCCAGAACTATAAAAGTTAAAACAGGGTTTATACACTGGCATCAATCACCTGATTGGATTCTAGTGTAGAATAATACCTCATATACGACCACTTCAACGTATGTACGGCAAAGGTTAGAGCTAACTGTATTTATATTGTAGTCATACCTACGTGCCCCATTCTCCAGAGTACCAATAATCACTACACTTACGAGAATATCTAAATGGTTCATAAAATGAAAGAAAATAAATGTTGCAAACCTTTCCAGACATCATATCAATGGAGACAATATGAGAGACGGTTTCCTGGGAGAATATGACAGGTGCATACTCATTTTTGACGGGTGAAGGATCCAGCTTCTCCGGAATGTAATCATGCACTGCAGAGTGGTCCTCTTCCTCCATTTTCTTTATCGTCCATCCATGCATGTTCTCAAATTTCTTTCTCTCAGAATGCAAGACTTTTAGAGCATAGGCAACACCACTAGTCAGTGGCCTTTCAAAAGCGGTTCTTTCGGTATACTCAGCAAAAGTTTTCTGTGGGCAAGAGAGAAATTGTCAACATCTATGTTGTTTATATTGGCATCATAGAATTTTACCATCCCACGATGCATATGCCAGGGAAAGAAGAGTCCATTCTCTATACAGATAATAATTAAGAAAATGGTTCAACCCTGAACCCACACTCTATATCAGATGTAACTTCTTGCTGATGAATTGCGAGTTGAATGACATCAGATTTAATACTAGTATATATGACATCACTAATACAGAAACATAAAATGAAAGAAAAAAAAAATAGAATAAAGAAACAAACAAGAACACCACACCAAAAAAATAAGCATATAATAAATCGGTTGCTTTTGGAGGGAGAAAACTAAATCTTTAAGAAACCCTTCTAACAGCTAGAGTGGGTTGAAATTTTCTTGATCACAGTATAAGCAGTCGATGTTGGGTTAAGATGCTGGCATGGTGTGTAAATTAATAGCATTTGAAAGGGAAGTGTAAAAGAGAGAAATAAGTAAATTTAAATCGTGTAACAGAGTAAAGTTGCACTGTGGCGGAGAGAGGAATTGTTGTACTTTTTCCAGCTTTAAAATCACGCCTTAACTTATAATCTCACAAAATTTTCGATAGCATAAAGAATTTTTTAGTGCTTTGTTGTGTGCACAACAGAGTCTCTTTGACGGTACCTACTCCATAATGCCATCTGCGGCATAGCCATTGATCATCCTAGTGTGTGCACATAACATTACCAAAATAGTTATTCGCTATTGCAACAAATGAAGGGATAACACATCAAGATTGCATCCTATTAAGGGACTGACACAAATGTACTAAAATAATATTAAAAAAAATATGCTTAGAAAAAATTGTTAAGGATACACAAGAAATAGCATGTGTATTGCATGACGTATATATGCAACATAATTTGCTGATTTACATATTTATGTAGCTTGTATCCCAAGATTTTCATGTATATATAGACCTATACAGGAGAACAATATAGATGAAATTATTCCTCTCATGGTATCAATTTAAGAACGATTCCTAACAAACACTAGGCGCCGGGAAGTATATATAGATACCCCTACAAGAGAAGAATATACATTAAACTTTTTCCTCTTCATATATCCTTACCTGATCAATGGCCGATGGCTGCTTTCCATGGTGAAAGGTCGAAACCAGAATAGCCAGTGCATGTACATGGTTCATGCTAACATTAAACTGATCTTGCAACATTCGAGCACGCTCATCACACATATTTGCGAGCATCTCTATCCTCCACCAAACTGTATTCTTGTTCATAAAACAAAATAACCGTGTAGATCCAATCCCCCCAGACAAAAGAAAAAAAATCAACAATGTTCTCCTCCACTTCCCATCACCTTTGGCTGAGCTCTGAGGAAGTTTTTTCTGCTTCTGAAGCAGCTGTAAGTGACCCTGAGGCTGATGCGTAACGCATTTCCACTGCTGATTAATCCAGAATCCCTCTTGACAGTGGGAGACCCTCCAGATTAGCATAATGCCAAACAGAAGACAACAGCACATCTTCATGAAGGGTTTGTGGTGACCCTTGCACTGCTCCTGCTCATAACATTCATTTAAAACCCAAAATAAGAAAATTACTCACTTGCATTTTTGTGCCTAGAGACCTTATGAAGGTCGTTAGTGTTTTCTTCTCAATGATAAGATATGAAACTAATGACTAGAACAATCATGGAGGAATAGGAGTTATGGAGCCATCTATGGTGCAGAGAGATAACATATATTCCCAGACCTATGTTATACAATGATTGCTGCCCTGCAATGACATGTTTGAGATCAAAAGCACCAGTGGCCGCGATGGAAAGTCTGTTTGGTGTCTACTACTTCAAAAAGGAGATCATGTGTATCTTAAAAAGTATTTGCAAGCTATGAAGCACTGATACGTCTCTAAGGGTGAAGTATCGGTGTCCGATACGTGTCCGACATGGATACGCCCCGATACGCGTCCGATACGCGATTTGGAGTATCCGATTTTATAATTATTTTTTTTAATTTTCGACATGCGGGGACACGCAAGGGAATCGCTGGGGACACACCAGAATAGTAATCTCACGCATACAAGAAATTTTTGAGAGAGAAAAGAGGACGGCTTAGCAGGCTCCGTGCCCCTTCTGTGACGGCGATATATATATATTATTCAAACGTGTCCATGACGTATCCGTGTCCTATATTTTTGAAAAATACCGTGTCCGCGTATCTGTGTTGTGTCGTATCCGTGTCGCGTGTCGGTATCTGTGCTTCCTAGCGCAATGCAATAGATTATATTTTGTTGGCTTTTGCTCCTATAGCAGTTACTACTCTTAATATTTGTTGCATGTATGAAAACGCATTCGGCTTTTTAAAGTGCACGTTTACTCTGCTCTATGGTGGAACATGCTCACATAAAAGATGACAGCTGAATATACTTTAGACTTTATGAAGAATCATAACATCCTTTGGGTAAAAGCAATGTTGAGTTTTGAGTTTAGACTTTAGAGACAAAAATGAAGCAATAAAGGATGAGTATCATTAGTACAATTTTGTTCCATATATTCTGTGATCTCAGTATAATAACGACAGTAAACAAAGTTTGGAATTAGAAAAAATATTAGTAGCAATGTGTGATAAGAGGGTACAAATAATGTTGTTTGCTATTATTCTTTTGAAAACATGCTTCATGTGTCAGGAGACTATTACATGGGAAGTGTCTTACATGAGAGAATATAACCTGAGAACAAAAAAAGGCCAACCAGTAAACAGAAAAATGAAATGCAAAGTTTATAACTAGATTAATTGAACTGGATTTACCTTCCCACATATCTGATCGTATGATAGAGAAACTAAAGTATTTTGAGATAAAACAGTTGGCGCAAGTGCCCCTTTCACAGATGTTCCTTCAAGCTTTTCAGGAACAGAGTCATGTTGAACCAGACACTGATCCATACCTTCTAACTTCTTCGTTGACCACTTCTTCCATGTTTCAAATCTCACCATATCTGAAGACAACTCTTCCAAAGCACAAGCAATGCCATCAGTTGATGGCATTTGGAGTCCCACTTCATCGAAACATGCCAAGGATTGATTCTGAGGGAAAAGTGAAACACACTGGTCAGAACAGATTTGTATACAACCATGAGTATATGGGGCAGAGAAAACATTTAGTCATCTGCACTAGGGTTTATTGATGACTCATTCCATCAGCACAAAATGGTCTAATTTTGTTGTTAGGTGAGTTAAAAACTTAAAATCATACCAATGACCTCAATATTGCAGAAAGAGGTTTGTCGCATTGGCTGAGAAACTCAACTAACCAATCTACCCAGAGTAATAATTGAAGCTTTTCTTTGCAACTATCTCATAACCTAGCATAGACATAACAAACCATCTAGTGTGACCTTCAAAACGGAAACTTCTATAATAAAGATAGATCAATGTCTGTAATTTGAGCTGAACTCAGAAACCCATTTTGGTTCAAATTTAGTTTTCTACTTGATGACTAAAGATGGTTTTATTTTGTTGTTAGGTGAGTTGAGATCAAATCAATGACTTTAAAATTGCAGACAAAAGATGGTTTTATGTTGTCCTGTTGAGTGACAAACTCTATCCAATCAAGGAACCATCAAAGCTTGTCTTAAGTCTTAACACATACACAACAAGCTAATAGGCGTCCAGTGAAGCTTCCAAGACAGAAACTTCTACCATATACATACATTAAAATATCTAACATAACAAGAATCCATTTGCTCCTAATTTGAACAATAATCAACATACATAAAGTTGATATGTGTATGTATGTGTAAACAATACTTCAAGATGATGCAACAACAGTCACTAAAGGACTGATAAAGTGATAATAATCAAAGGCAGATTACCTGCTCTGATCTCATAAACAAAGAAGCCATGGAAATAAGTTGGTCCTTGCTGACATTGAGTCGCACTTGCAGAATTCGAGCTTTCTCTTCCCACCACAATTCTGTACCTCTATGCTTTATCCCTGAAACTCCATTACCATTAGGGGAAAACAGTAGAAACCCAACTACACAACTTACAAGAAAAACCCACAGAATAAGATATGCTCTACTCCTCCACTTAAAACCTTGAACCTTCTCCTTCTTCAACCACCAAGATGATCTGTTTTTAGGACTAGGTAGCTTCCCATTCAAAGCCATTTTAACCAAAACCCACCTACATATTCTCAAAAGTAGTCTCGGAAGCTTCAGAATAACCCCAGCAATAGAAACAATACTCATCAAATATCGCATTTACTTAAGTAGAACAACAGTAGATACTTTTTTCAATGTTCTGTACAACCCCAGCTGGCTGACAGGCTTTCCATCTGTTTGCACCTCAAAAACACATCAACTTCTTCTCACTGATCACACTGATGATCTTTCACCATAAATATCTCTTCTTCTTTGACACTCTACCTTCCCACATATTATTACCTCATCATCATATGATTCATATCTTTACCAAGTCCATTACATGACATATACACTTTGTTGTCTCTTAACTGTTGTGGACTTTTGGTTTTTGAGTAGGACGAAAAGGACTGGTGGGGTCCATCCGTCTGTCTCCTGTCCGGCCTCTGGTTGTTTCAGTACGTGTCTCAAACAGTGGCAGTGTAGTAGAGATACGGAAACGCAGTAGATAAAAGGGAATCATGGCAGTGGACTCACAGCACTGTTTCCAGTTCAGAAACCATTCAAGAAAAGTGGGTCCCCCCTAAATTTGTACAAATAGCTGTTGTGACTTTAAGAAGCCACGTGGCAAATCCCCCCCCTCACTCCAATCTAACGTATATATATAGAAAGTTGCTTACCCACCAAGATTTTAATTTATAATAATTGAAATATCAAACGCCTCATGTGATGGACTTGGTAAAGAAGCACTACGAATCTAGTACTCTAGTCTAGGATACAGTGCTACACTTTTCTTTTTCGTTATACTAGAAATTCTTTTAGAAAACAAATACAAAAAACAAAGGAGCTGTGATCTGCTCTCATGTCGGTACAAATTTGCAAGAAAAATGGCACAGAATGTATGTACACCGGACATCTCAGTTTCAATGTGCTACCAGTTCGAATTTGACTATATATCAGATCAGACTACGCATAAATTTATAGATAATGTTACACAGTTATTATTGTAATAATAAAGTAGAGCTAGGACATATGAATTTGTTTAGTGGACTGGCTTGACATTTTGTCAACAGAAAGAGTAGAGAGGGTTAGTTTATAGATTTTATATCTCTGGTCATAATCAAATATTCAAATAAGACCTGAACAATAGGAGTAGTTTACAAAGTTTGTTGAGCTACAATTCTACATCACTTAGCTTGTTGTTAGAGATTCACACACCCAACCAACAAATTAAATAATATATTAACAATGGGGATGGTTATATGAACTCCACCTTATAGCGACTCCAAAGTTACTCCACTCATAAAAATGAACTTACAAAATGAACTGAGGACTAATTTTTTGTGGATGTATACATCTCATGATGGAGAACACCCCCACCAAAAATCAGCTCAATTGAATATGTCTAATCTTGTCAAAAATTGTATCGAAATTAAAAAAATCTGGACTGTTGGATAATTTCATAACTTTCTAAATGATTTTTGATGAGGTTGTACATCTTCAAATGAGCTGATTTTTTGTGAGGATGATCTATATTGTGTGGAAAACATCTCCACCAAAAATCAGCTTCTAATTCATTGAGTTAAGTGGTGGAGTTCATTTGGAGTTCGTTTTAGTGGAGTTCATATAACCATCCCCATTAACAATTTATATAACAGCTATAGATAGTGGAAATGTGGACTCTATTAGCTCCTTCTTATTTTATTTCATTTCATCGAGACCCATGCAACTGATGCAAGCTAGCAGTTAAGTCATAACGACAGAGGTATTTGTTCTATATTCTCCGAAATGTTGAACGGTTGAAATGAACTGGCTAGATTAAGATACTAACATGCCTACTAGCTAGGTTTAAAACAAAGGCTACACGAAGAAGTCAAAAGTTTTCAGTGGTGCATGCATGCCCATGTTTATGTCCATATATAGACATGAATTCTATAAAAAAACATAATTATAATTGATAATGTGATTTAAAATTGCACATACATTTATTATTTATTGTAATAGAAAAAAAAAATTGATAAGTAGATGATAAGTCTATTTAATGTGCTAAAAAAAATTGTTCAATTATGTAGATTAGTTAACTTTGATAATTTTTGTGCCAAACTAATGGAAAACATTTTGAAGTTGGATAGTAACGTGGAACTTCGAAAAAAGAAATGTATGATACAAAATTATTGGAAAACGTAATAATTACAAAATTATTCTTGTAGTAATTGTGGCAAGAGACTATCAAGGGGATTTTAATTTTAACGCGTGATGTACAACAACGTAATCTATATCGTTCATACCGTTAGAATATAATTCAGTATCCGCATTTTTTTCAGGGTTTTCTCCAATTGTGAGTTTTGGTATTAGGTGTGTCTTGTAGGTGTAGTCATAAAAATATATAAAAGCTCTATGTCTTGAGGTAGTATTTTGAGTCGTATAAATTGAAAATTTGTCTTCAAAGGTTGTGGTTGTCTTGTTTGTAACTTTAGAAGTGTCTGACATATTATCCATTTCTGCAAAAAAAATAAATGAATAAAAAAATAGAATGGAGATGAATTCGGCACGGAATGTTTTCAAGTGTTCTTGATTAACATTGATTTAGAAATAAAAAATAAAATGGAGATGAATTCATTAAAATTGAAATAATGCAAAAAATATTGATGTAATATCTTATTTTTTCTATTATGACTCGTTCGTCTCTAAATTGAATATCTAATACAAAAGAAAAGTTATTGTTGTTTCCAAAAAAATAATTTAAGAGCCAGCATTCAAGCATTTTATATGAGATAGTAAAAAAAAACACGACTTTTTAAAACCCTGTCACCAAGAAAAGCCAAAAAGCATATAGATTGATAAGATTAACGTGCATACATATCATGTTTTGTATACAACACATGAAGACAACTAAAAATTGACGTTTCCATCTTATAAAAGTTTAATTACTGTCACTACACCCATAAAGTACCATTTTATAACAACTTCATAGTGCATCCATTATAGTATGAAATTTAGACATTGAAAATAAGGTTAAGAGGGAAGGTGATGCCTAAGCTTATGGCCTATGCCACATTCACCCAACCAGATCAGCTTAATTATATTGGAAAGTTCTCTTGCAATGTGTTGTGTGCTAGGTGAATAAAGGTGTTTAGTATAAATAAAATCTTCATTGGCTCTGGATTTGAAATTGAATCTCCGACTTTCATTGTAAGTGCAAAATCGGTGCCATTAATTGAATCAAGTATCTCCCTCAATTTCCTTATCCTACTACTACCAGCTTGCAATCCTCAACATTCATCGAAAAAAAAAAATAATAAATAAAAACACTGTAGCAGCACAATTTAGCAAGCAAATTAAGACAAACCCGTAATGAGGAAAAAAAATCTATAGAAGACCAAGTTTGTGTATGTTGGCTGAAGGAGTGTGTCTGCTCCATATTTATTAATTCCATTCGAACATGTCTAATGGAGCTTGAGTTCATAAAAACACCAAGCTAAATCAATTAAATTCCATTGCAATCCAACTTATGCCTCCCTGCAGTGCTCAACATTCACAAAAGAACAAATTTTCACAAATAATGTAACAACATAATCTAGCTACAAAACAAATTAGGAGAAACCCCCAATGAAAATAAATTTTGCGTGACTAATTTTTAGTGTCAAGGTATACCACGTGGAGATCAATACAATAAGTGGATCCAAAACAAACCCATCAGCTTGTAATTTGAAATAGTACATGACATGGAAGCAATGATATATATGGCATTATCACAAATCAAAATTTTGGTATAAGAAACATTTCAGTTGTATATATGGTAAGCATCCCCATTGAAAAACTTAAACAAAGTGAACTTATTATCTATGGTAAGCTCCCCATGAGAAACCCAATATAACTAACATTCTTGGTCCAAGATTGTATAGCTCCTTGACGAAATTAAATTCATAGACAGTGGACTGAAAGACCCAGTGCTAGTTTGATTAGCTTACTTGACTGATCATACATTTTCATCTATTTCACTATGCGCTAAGCATTCTGAAGTGGTCACAGGTCTCCCAGCCATAAGCATGACCCAAAACAAAAAAAAAATAGGCAAATGATCAATGATCGAACATTAAAACTCCACATAATAAAAATGGGCAAATAATAAAAGGGGTACTGCAAAGAGGGCATCACAGTGGAAAAAATGAATGAAAAAAATTGTTTGGGGTACAAAAGTCATTGTTTTCAATGACAATTCCCAAGGAATTGCTACATCATTTGAACCCTTGATTGTGCATAATTTAAACTTACGCTCAACGCTCAACTTCCACCACAAAGTTCAAAATTTTAAATATATATAGATAAGCTAAACCATGACACTCTCCATATATTTAAATTAGGCTAATAGCAAATGAAGTACAACAAAAGGTAAATGGAAAAAAGATAATCATTGTTTGTAGTAAAATAACAAAAATGAACTGACCAAAAAAAAAACAAAAACCAATTACCCGAATTGATGCTTTAACTTGATGATGTGGTGCAATAGCCAATAGGTTGTAATGGGCTAGAGATGGCCACTTAAACCTGAAGAAAGATGTATTTTCCCTTGAAATATCCTAGGCAATCAAAAAACTGATAAGAAAAATAAGGTAAAATGAAATAACTAATTTAACTTTGAATATAATAGCCACCATAATTTCTATTGAAGTTCACTCATTCTATCTATGTTAATTGAAAAAAGTTTGCCGAAGCAAAACCAATTACGTGCAAAATAAACTACAAAATTCCAAAAAATAATATTTTAAAAAGGAATCACCAATCCCCAACCTTAGCTTGGAAAAATAGTCGAAGCAATCCATTTGCTACAAAAAAACAAAATAACTCCGCCTCTGATATTGCCAACATATTTTTCATTGTGAAATCTACTTAACAAAAGATAAACATTGGACAAAAACAGAAAAAACATATACCATACCATTTACGAAGATGAAATAAATCACGCGTGTAACACAAAAAATCCTAAAAGTTTAAACACAGTTATTAGATTGGATTTCTCAAACAATTGGAAAGATTCTGATAAGAAAAAAGAGAAAGAAATAAAGAAAAAGTTGGTTACCACATATTGGGCAACTGTTACTTGTTCGTTTGATTCCGTGGGCAAAGATCCCTCAGAGGAGATGATTATACAGCAGTGCAATCAAATGCAAACATCAATAAAAAAACATAATATTAGACAAACACAACAAAAGTACTAATTTCCAGTGAAAGTTAAATACTAACATGCATGTTATGTGAAACCTGCATTGCAAAACAAAATTGGATAAGTGAAAGCAATCTATTAGAAAAATTGGTACTGAATGGAAAAATATACATAAATAGAAAATCTTAAACTTGATAAACTTGACCATACTGAGGTCCTTACTCCTTAAACCATTTACATGCATGCACATATAGCCGCCTTGGCAATAGCCCAACAAAAGGTTACATAAACTGGCACTATATGCTCTAAGTTAACATTCTCTCTAGAGGGTATTCTAGTTTGAATATCAGCAATATGATTCTTGAGAAGAGAAATCTTTTTGAAAATATTACCAAAGATGATTCTGTTCCAGACTTTGAGAGCCTTTTTAGTGGAGGATAGATGTTTCCCAAAGGAGAGGTTAGATGGACTGTTTAAAGGGAGACGTACTCTTTGCCAAGCTTTTGTAATGACATTTGGGTAATCTGGGTGGTCAATCTACATATGGTGGAATTTAAAAGGCTTGTGTGTGTTTTGAAAAGATGGGTGAGTATTGAGAAGGATTGGAGAGTGGTCACAAGCAATGATTGGTAAATGGTAGAGAATGGATTCAGGGAAATTTAGGAGCCACTCAGGAGAAGAGAGTGCCCTATCTAGCCTTTGTTGGATGTTGTCCTTGTCAGTTCTTTTATTGGTCCAAGTGTAGGGATGTCCTTTGTAGCCTAAATCAATAAGAGCCTGGTTTCTAATGATCTCATGGGCAGGGTAACTATCATGAATATCATACTCATTACCTCCTTTTTTGTCTTCTTCAGAGAGAATAACATTCAGGTCTCCTATGATTAGGAGTGGTTTGTCACAGTCCCTAAGATTTCTAATGGAGTCCCAGCTTTTGTCCCTGTGAGTTTTGTAGGGGCTACCATAAAAGAAACACGCAATCCAAGGTGTTGAGTAGGTGCCAAGAGTAATGGAAGTGGTTATCTGGTGAAAACAGTAAGTGAGAACCTTGATATGGATACCATTTTTCCACATGAGACACAAACCCCCGGCAGTATTATTGGATGGAACACAATGATGGTGGGGGTAGTTCAGAGAAGCAGAAAGACTATACATATAATTACTAGAAGCTTTTGTTTCAGAAAGGAATAAAATGTCCGGGTTATCTACATTGATGATGTTGGTAAGGTGTCGAACAGTGCCTGGATTAACACACCCTTTACAATTCCAACTTAGGATCTTCATAAAAACACTACTGGTGACTGATCTGGTCCAGTCACTAACCCCATGGGGAAACAAGATTTAAACAGAAAAAAGCAGAATATGATGGTCCTAAGAAGTAAGATGTACAGATGATATATGATTGGTATATATAAATGTATCACTTGAAGAAAAACAACGGCTAAAAAGACAGATTGTTGATTCAGAAGCAGAAAACGGTGGATGTTAAACTTAAAATGAAAACCATAGAAGAATGTAAGAGATAGGAATAGATGCTGAATATACAAAATGTTACGGTAATTATGTACAACATATGCTAACATGGGAGTATTAATAGTGCAAGTGTCAGAGGAGATTATTATAGAAGGAAATCGAGAACTTGAGTGGATGTGGATTACCTGGTTGGTGGAGTTAATAATAGTATCCTCATATTGTGCATAAGATCCAGACATATCTATTCCCAGTTCCAGATGCTCAAAGATGGGAATGTTCGGTGGACTAGCTTCAGTCAAGGGATTTTTCATGATTTCGACAGTGAGATTGATGGGTGTCTGCATGTGGAGGTCGGTGGCGTCTTCAATGATATGAGATGGTAATGGGATATTGGCTTGAATCTCAGATTGTGGAGTTACTTGTTCAGGGCCCCCAATTAAATTGCCCCTAACAGAGTGGAGTATGATGCCTTGTGACAGGAGAATTTGGTTGAAAGTTGGGTTAGAGATCATGTCCCAAACAGATTGAAGAGTGGGTTCAATATCAAGAGGAGAAGGAGATGGTGGAATGGGCTCATGTGATTGAGTATCAGTTTGGCTTTCATATGAGGAGCAATCTAAGATATCCTCAGTTGGTGGGATATAAGGAATCCATGGATAGTAAGGGATTGGTTCTGAAACCATCAGTGGGTGATGATTAATTGGTGATGATTCTCGTGGTGAGGACACAGCCTTCCTCTTTTTGGGTGGTTTGTCTGAGGATTCCACCCATTTTCCTTTCCCACGTGATTTCCTACGAGATAAGGGTTTGATAATCTGTGGTTGATCCGGAGAATCCAATGGTTGGTGTGGTTGCTAATTTCTTCATTCAAGGGCTTTCTCTTGCTCCCATAAACCACACCAACATTGTCATAATCCCTAAGTGTCAAAACCCTGTGTCTTGTAATGATTTCCGTCCTATAAGTCTTTGCAACATATCCTACAAGATCATTTCCAAACTTTTATCCAATAGACTCAAAAAGGCCATCTCAAATTGTATATCCCCTTTCCAAAGTGCCTTTGTGCCTAAAAGGCAGATCAGTGATAACATCATTCTTGCTCATGAGATCATGCATACCCTTAAGCTAAAAAAAGGAACTTCTGGTCTCATGGCTATCAAAATAGACATGTCCAAAGCCTTTGACAAAGTCTGTTGGTCCTCTATCCTTTCTACTCTCTCTTCCCTTGGGTTTGACCAAAAGATTGTCCACCTTGTCAGACAGTGCATTACCTCCCCCCACTTCTCCCCTATCATTAATGGCACACCTACTGGCCATTTCAAGTCTTCTAGGGGTCTCAGGCAAGGAGACCCGTTATCTCCTATACTGTTTATTCTTTGTATGGAGATTCTCTCTAGGATTCTTAATCAGAAGACCAATGAAAACAAGCTTCATGGTATAAAAATTTCTAGGAATAGTGCTGCTATCTCTCACCTTCTTTTTGCGGATGATGCATTCATTTTTTGTCGGGCCAATATTGAAGAAGCATCCGAGCTTCTTGATGCTTTAAAACAGTTCTGTAAGATCACTGGACAAGACATTAACTATGGAAAATCTGGCATACATTTTAGTAAAAACATGGCCCAGGATCATAAAAATATCATCACTCATATGCTCAATATGAGAACTATTCATATAGGGGAACATTACCTTGGCTCTCCCCTGTTCTTAGGGCAAAATAAATCAGAGATCTTTAATAGTATTATTTCTAAAGTTAGTAATAGGATCTCTGGCTGGAAAAGTAAGCTCCTCTCACAGGCAGCTCGAACTGTTTTGATTAAATCCATTGCATCAGCTATTCCTGTTTATACCATGAGTACCTTTCTTTTACCTCATAAAGTTACTGATACTATCAATGCCCTTCAACGGGACTTCTGGTGGGGCACGAGCCCGAGTGAGTAAAACACCCTTTTGTACCTCAAATCATGGAAATTCATATGCAAATCAAAAAAGAATGGAGGCTTAGGAATCAGAGATACTGAACAGGATAATCATGCTCACTTAAGTAGAATAATATAATATGGCATATCATCACTAATCCATCTTCCTTCTTATCACAGCAGTTGAAAGGTAAGTATTTCAACAATACTTCTGCCTTACACTCTACCTTTGTACATAACTCCTCTTGGTTTTGGTATAGCATGTGTACAGTTCTCCCTACTATTAGAGATAACTCTATATGGCAGATTGGTAATGGGCTAGATGTAGACATTTGGCATGATGTTTGGATACCTGGACTACCATTAGGCAAGGTCCCAATCACCACCTACAATAATTCCATTCTCACTTGTGTGTCAGATCTCATCCACCATCACACTAAGACTTGGAACATACCTATTCTTAACCAACTCTTTGATCATAATACCAGTATGGCAATCCAACAAATCTACCTCCCTAGATCCCCTATTGATGATAAAATCCAATGGAACCTTACAAAAAGAGGTATACACTCAGTCAAGTCACTATATCAACATCTCAGTTCCAAATTCTTACAGCCAACACAATCAAAAACAAACTTGGCCTTCTGGCAGAACATTCATTGTCCTAAAGCCACTCTGTTTGCATGGAAGTGCTACTATGACATAGTCCCCACTCGTGATCACCTTGCCCAACTGTTCTATATACCTGACAAATCTTGTCTGTTATGTGGGCAGCAACAGGAAACTATCCACCACATTCTTCTGACATGCCACTTTACTAAAGCACTCTGGTTCTTAACACCTTTGAAGCTAAGATTAATACACTTTGCACACCTACATGTGAAACAATGGATAGATTATTGGTATAATCCACCACCCAAATGGCTAATCAATCGTAAGCTCTGGACCAAATTCTGTTTACACTTATATTGGACTTTATGGTCGGAGAGATGCTCAGTATACCATGATCAAAGAAGACCAAATATGCTTAAGTTGTCTTTATCTATGCAAAGGTTCTTTAACTGTAATGAGAGTATCTTAAACTTGCAGGAACAAAGAGTTAAAACTGTTCATCAGATCTTGTGGAAACCACCCCATACAAACTGGGTTAAACTAAATGTTGATGCTTCTTTCACAAAAGGAAAGAACACAACATATGGCTATGTGATTAGGGACTCATCTGGCCTTTTCTTGGCTGTAGGAACTGAACAAGGAAAAGATAACACAGCAGAAGAAGCAGAAAGCAGAGGGATACTCAGAGCCATCCAATGGAGCTTGAAGTTCAATCATAGGAAGATGGAAGTGGAAACTGACTCCCAAACTGTCAGTAACTTTTTGGGAAATAAGAAGATTGTAAATATAGGTTGGTCTTCTCAGCTATATCTTATTGAGGCTCTGGCCCTATTAGCTACTAAGGAACTCTTTTGTACTCTGTGGATAAACAGATCTGGAAACAAAGTGGCCCATATGTTAGCTAGCCATGGAAAATCCTCCCCTGTTCCTCAAGAATGGTTAACAACCCCGCCATTGTGGCTTCGGGACATTAAAGGATGAAACAATGTAAATTTTCCTATCTAATTAATATATATATATATATGATAATTAAAAAAAAAAAAAACTGGCACTATATGTTCACATAGAAAAAGAAATTGATAAGCAACAAAAGATTGAATGATTAAATAACGATATCAACACTCAGGCGTACTTACTTCACCATAAAATAGGAAGTTCAGTCGAATTTTCCTAAACAAACAATCAAACAGTATATAAGGTTGTTGGAATTCTGACCCTTGCTCTTATTTGTTTCCTCAAATTGGTAGTATTTTAATTTGCTCTCTTTTCAACCCCATCAATTAAAATAAAAGCACAAATTGGTAGTAAAGCTTGCCGGAATGCAAAAACCCTCACCCACCCATTTCTCCCATGGACAGAGAGATCTCATTACCGAAGCTAATTGCTAGGAGAGCCAAATGTTTGTTTTTCCAAATTAAATTCTAATCGCACTGTGGTTGAAGCACTGAGAGTTGGAGGGAAAACCCAAAAGGTTTCAAAGTTTTTCACGTAAGTTGCAATTAAATTCTAATCTCGGAGAATGAAAGATTTGGACACAAAGTGTTACCACATTTAAGAATTTTATTTATTGATGTAATCTCACGTGAAGGCAATTGTGAGGCAATTGTGACCCTCAATTCCCGCTCTGAATCCCAACCGTTGGGTATAAAAGCAGCCCTATTTTGTTAAGTAGATATTTGATAAAAAAAACATGATAGAAAGAAATATATATATATCGGGCCGGCTGGCTAGGTTGACAGCCAAATTTCAAAAAACCATCTAATCAAGAAATATCAAAATCGATATAATCTTACGAAGGTTTTCTCTCTCCTTCTCCCTCTTATTCTTCCTCTCTCCATTTTGCTCCAAATCCAAACCAACACCTTCTAATTTAACACCTCCAACACAAAATCAAACAACGAATCTGACAAGTTTGGTGCTTCTCCATTGCTGGCGTCAATTTGCTAAACGAAATATGATTGGAATTTTTTTGAAACTGGAAACTCATATGGCGTAAATTGATTGCTCTATTTTGACGGACTCAATTTAAATCTGAGCTCGAAAAGAGTTTTCATCTAGCGAGGTAATATTTCTGCCTTCTTCAAAGTGTCTGTGTCCTTCAAAGCATCTCTTTCTTTGTCACGTTTTATAGAGAATTGTTACCGAGCATGTTGTGAAGGTCAATGTACCATTGTTCTGCCTCGAGCTTTAGATATGTCTATTGTATTGTTTTATTATAATGTGAAGAAAAGTAATAGGAAGTGCAGATTATATTACGATCAACGCTTGAGCATATGTAAACCTCAACTTATAGATAGGTCAACTATCATAGCGGTAGATCCTAGCACGTTGGGTTCAGGCCTGTATTCCAGTTTTCCAGATTTCCAGCACCTTGAATGTTGTGTGCAGTGTCTGTTCTTGGTTTATTGTGGAGTATGTTTTTCCCCATTCTATACCCTGTGTCCCTTTGATATGCATATTTGTGTCTCTCGCTATCAAAAGATGAAAGAAGTGTGTCTCTCCATCAGCTCAGGCTTTTGGAGTGAAGAGGTCCATAGCTGAACTTGCTGTTTGATTTATATATTTAACAACACTTTATATTATGTGTTACCCGTTTTGAGTATAAATATTGATAGTTACTTCTTGTTTATCAAATGCAAATGTTTTATTGGCATGGTCAGCCATTGTTTTGGAGGATGAGCAAATTTGCAGGGCCCAAGAAGTGAGATTTTCAGATGATAAAAGAAGAAAAAAATCACAAGCTATTAGTCGAGCAAATAAAAAGGGGTGCAATGAACTGCAAGAAAAGCAAAGAGGACGGTCTTGAATGAAATTCTGAGGCACTTGTATTGTCTTGCACTTGATCCTTTCTACTCGGGTCAAGAGATTTGGTGTCAAATACTCGGATTCTATGCGCCAGAAAATTTTGAATTATAGAGAGTTAGTCTTTACCAAAAAAAAGAAAAGTTATAGAGAGTTAGTGTACCAGAAAGATCTCGATCTGGTCCCTTTGAATCATTCTTCTTACTGCAATCATGTAGCTGAAACCATAGTATAAAATATCGTGATATATTGTGATATATATCGAGGAATCAGAGATGAGTATCGGAATATTGCGATATGTAATTGGATAAATATAAATACAAATATCGACGATATAGGTAGATATATTGTGAAATTTCGACGATACAGTGGGTATATCGTGATTTGAAAGAAAGGATTGAGTTGATTGCAAATCGACGGCGAGAACAATATCTTCCTACCCTCAATATCTTCCTACCCTCTCCCACGCCCTACGCCTACCCTCTCCCACGCGCTTGCCAAAATAATTGCAAACAAATTCAGCACCATGTTTTTTCATTTTTCCCTTCATGGGAGTGGAGAGTACGTAGACTCTTTCTGAAAATAATTTTTCATCATGGAAGAAATTGATCATAACCCATCTCAGATTCACAGGTTTGCTATCTCAATTCCAATTTATTCTGTTTGTATGTATATCTATGCTTCACAACTATTTGGAATTCTTGGGATCGAACTTGTATAGGTGTGTACTTTTGAAGTGCATAAAATATAGTACCCCATCGTCCAGACAAGACTGTTCATTTGTTTACTAGATCAGAATATGCACTAGCTTAGCAAAGTCAGCCAACTAGAGCATAAGTACTTTGGGTTTATTTTCATAAGTGTGGAAAAGATCTCAATCTTTTCTTCTTCTGTTTTTTCTGTTTTAAGTTTTTTGTGGTGTGATTACTCTGTTTACACTGATGAGAAGTATATGTAATCAGATATTTGTAATTGAGTATATATGGGGTACCTTTTCCCAGAAGGACTTGGAAGCGATGTATAGTTGAGAACAGTGACACCACAAATGTGCTGTTAATGCAGTTATTGCTACTAGAAATGATGACAGACATGGAGATATGTAAGCAATACTGAACCTATAAGCAAGGACAGAGCCAGGAATCTTAGTTTGGTGATGCAATGGTGAAATTGTTCTAAAAAAAATTAGCTACTTACCAGCGTGTGGACTTTTTTTTTAATTATTAGGGGTGCGGTCTAGAGTTGCACTTCACTGGTTTCATCTTTGACAAGAAGGTCGGCATGAATGGCTTAATGTCATTACACTAGCAAACTTTGGATGAGAATAATTCCATGTCTAACATGTAGAAAATCAGAAGGACATTCTTGTATCAATCAATTACTTGATCATCTGGTATCTGGTTTAGTAGATTAATTGTTTCAAATTTAATTCTCAGAACTCAAGGTATTCATCATTGTAAGAAATTTCGACTTTATTAAGTCAATTTACTTGTATTACTACCTGTAGGGGTTGATTGTAATGTATCATGCTATGTATGTTTTAAGATTGTACACTTCTTCTACTACTGATGGAGTGTTTAAAGCATTATTTGTGTGGATAATTTCCAAGTTTTTGTTTTAAAAATCAAACTATACATTGAAAAAAATGAGAATTTTCGGTGATAGGCTTCTAAACTGTGATTACTCTTGGTTTGTGTGTTGCTTGCTTTAAAAAATGTACAAGCACAATTTCATTTCAACTTCGGATTATTGCTCACCTTATGCTACCAAACAAAAATAGAGGGATTTTGTTGCCCACCTTAAGGATTCTATTAGCTTATCAACCTTATTTTAACTTCTAAGAGTAGCTGTCTTGAAATCTATAGATTTGTTTCTTAAAATCTATAGCTTGTTTTGAAAGAATTATCTTTATTCACTTATTTGACTTGCTTTCTTTAATTCTTAATCTAGCTAGTTTATCATTTCATATGCGTTTGGAATTGTGGAAATCAGCATAAGTAGAAAGTCGTCACAATTTTGAAATTTTATTCCTCTACTTTGAGCCCTGAGGTGAGCTGAACCAAGTTGTTCCTTCCATTCAAGTTGATTTGTTGTCACACCTATTAGTTATATTCAATCAACTCTCTGACAATCAACATCTCTTGCTTTGACAGAAGTTTTGCTCATTACTAATTACATCTTTGAATTAGTAGAGCTAATGATACTTTCTAGATCTTGACATGTAATGAGTAAATTCCATGTCGAACTTGTCTTCGTTGAAATTAGAATTCAGGATCTATCTTCAGTTTGCATCAAAGCCTTTAATCATACATCTCTATACAGTAGACGTAATTAATATGTTACTACCTATTGAAGTAGTTGGCTTGAATTTGTCGATATTTCGAGGGTTGGTTACTTGACTTAACTGGCACTAGTCGAGATGGTTAAGTAGCCGGTTCTACGAATCAGTATATCTTTTAGTAGTTGGGTATAGTTTTATTGGATTTCCAAGTTATGATAGGATTTAAGTTTATGAAATGTCGAAAATACAGAGGAAATTCTGTCGAAATTTTTGTAGGATTTTTCTGTCTCTGTATAGTTTGGGTTTTGCTTAGTTGGTCTGTATCACGTCCTGAGTTTTGTAATAATTGTAGATGCCACGTGTCTTTGGTATTCAGTGACTGTTTTATTGTTATCTTCGTTCTCTTATCTCTTATCTCTAGAAATGCTAAGGCTAGTTGTTCTTGTGTGCACGCATCTATGTTGAAGATTCATACGTAAATGAATCATCATAAGAAAAGATGATGAAATCAGTCTCATTAGAAAAGATGATGAAATCGGTCTCAGCAGAAAACGTCTCTGAAATCAATGAGTTATATTGATAAAAGCATGGGAATAATGATGGTCAATGGTCCGAACGAGACGATGGGTAAGGTTCTGGAGTTCTTGCAAGAGGCAAAGGATCATGATCATAGAAAAGGAGAGGATCTTCTTGATTCAGCGTTGTTTGTTGAGAAGTACTTTGTGGAATTACCCTTTGCCTGCATGCTAAAGGCTCTGGATCTTCTCGGGTACCTTCTTTCCATCAAGGGTGAGGATGAACCAAGACCATTCTATTATGTTTTATTTATGCTTCCCATATTGTCCCAAATAACAACCTCCATTGAAAGATGTAAAATCCTAGCTTCAACCAAAGGGTTGCAATATGTTGTAGCTTGATCAAGATGATCGATGCGGTTTATGGCAGTGATGGGGAGGATACTAGTGAGAGCATGGTTTTGGCAGGTGATGTAATTGAACACGTCCTATTGGCAACTGATGAAGTGGATTGGAGCTGTGTTGGTCGTCTCCAGAAGACGTTAGAGTGTTGGATAGACTCTATAGGCAAGGCATTTATGGACATCAGGGTTGCAGGCGTTTACGCTCTCATCATGGATTCAATCACAACAGAATATCTAATAGATGCGTTATATGATTGAACGCTCAATGCAAGTGCAACAAGTATTGTAATATGAAGAAAAAAAATTCAAGATTCATTGTTAAAGAATGAAAAGTCAATGTAATATGTAGGAATTCTGAGGTGTATTTTTGAGCATTAGAGAGTAATTTATATTAAAAGTACGACTGTGAGGGAATATATATATTATGCATGTGTCCAACACGAATTAGGAAAACCATAGAAGATCGTTACAACATAACACCTTGTCCAGAACGAGGTGACAACCTCCAGGACTCATGACAGATCGTTACAACATAACACCTCGTCTAGAACGAGGTGACAACCTGGCACATGCACGCAATGGGCAGTAACGCTCAACGTAGCTGTGTTGGTTAAAGCCATAGTATCAGTCGCGCTCATGAATACTGTCTAAAAGCTCATTTATTCTCATCAAGACAGGGACCTGAGCTGACGGAGGAAAGGGGGGAAGCATTGGGTACTTACCTATAAAACAGAGGAGAGAAATTACGTATGACTTGATTCAAGTTAATCACAAAAAGTTGATACGTAGACAACTCGTCCCAAAACGAGCTCAGTCAAACCTCGACCCATCACAATCTTTTCCATTATTCATACTTGTAAGGACTGATCAAATTCAACCTTTACAATGTCCACATTCAAAGAAAATATAGTTGATTTGTCGATATTTGTTGATATATCGCGATATATCTACGATATTTGCAATTAGAAATATCCACACATAGTCTGTCGATATTTCTCAATATATATCGATATATCCACGATATTTGCAGATGCCCCAATGTAATATATCTTCACACAGGAGATATATCCATGATACATATCCATAAATCAGAGGTCGATATTTTGCCATATCCCGATATTTTGTACTATGGCTGAAACTAAGAAACCACAGAAAGTGTTTGGAGAGAGTTCAAATTGGTGTTGCAAATGATGACGGGATAGAAAGAGTACAACATAATAAATAAGAAGGCCAAAGTTGAGGAAAAGAGGCAGGATGTGAATGTTTCTTGTAGCATAAGTAATGTGGAGGATGTTGTTGAACCAGTCAGTGGCAGAGATCATTTCATAATGGAGCTGTTGAGTTAAATCAACTTAAAGTTTATGATAGTTTACGTCATGGCAGAAGGCTTCAAAGTTCTAATGTTAATAACAACAATGGTGTTGTTGATTTCCCTGTTGATGGTTCTTCTGACCACTTCACTATTGGGTAATCGTTACAACATTTTATTGAATAAATTATGTTTCTTTTTTGTATTCTTGGGGTTTATTTGTTCATGTTTTGTAATTTTGACTTTTGGAAATTTTGACTTATGTGGATATGGGAGCTGAATTCGGCTATTCAAACTGTGAAGCTGGATGCAGTTAAGGGAGCTGAATTGCTGAACTTGCAACAGTTCTGACAAATATATTTCTTTGTTCCACATAGCTACGTTATATATACTAGCAAGATGCACGTGCTATGCACGCGATGTTAAGTAAAACTTGCCAAAAAGTGTAAACATAATTTTACTTCACCATTTTTTATTAATTTCCAAATTGGGGTGTTTGGAAGCTAGCAAATTTTGAGAGAAAGCACTCAATAAATTTTTATAGGAGAGTGTGTACGTATGTATGTTGTGTCTTGGACTGACAATAATTAGACCACCTAATTAAACGGGAAACCTGATTCTACTCACGTGTTGTGACAAAGTATGAAACTTCGGGGAACTCTCGATTAACAAAATGCTAATTGATTTTGGATGAAGTATAGTAAATAAAAATAGTTATAGAAAGGCATAAAGCAAGGTAATGCGTCTGATTCAAGTATGAATGAGATTTACAGATGAATATCCGAACAAATGTTCATACGTGGTTGGTCTTGTAGCCTTGAGAGGCCCCACTCTCCGATTCGCGATTGTGCTAACTCTATCCCATCGATGGGGACTTGGTGAGAGTTCACAAATGCGTTATTGTTTTAAATAAGTGATCACCCATTATGTTGGCTCTCCATGTGAGCTTTAATAGCAGAAGGGAAACCTGTTCCAATAGACACATCTTTTGTTGGTGCTAGAGAAACTAGCTGAGGTCCAATACACTGAACTGGTACACTTTCATCTCTAGTTTGAACACGACTCAAAAGATTCGTACATGAAAGTTTCACAACTATCAAACAGAGCCTATGAGTAGCAATTACCTTAGATTATAATTTATAAAAAAAAATCCATGATTTTAACATCCTTCGAAATTTTACAATCAAATTTTTCTTAGGATAGGATCTTCTCGTCTCTACATAAAATCTTTTAATTCCAAATCTGACCATACCAAATGTAGTCTCCAAATTACAATGGAAATCAATTGCCAACAATTCTTACATTTGTAAACATATTTTTTATAGGGTTAAAGTTTCAATTTTTGGTGTTCTCTTAGTGTGTGTGTGTGTTGATATTTATGTAGTCAGGACTTAGGAGATCACCCTCACAAAGTCATTGGCTGGTCATTCCTCAACTATTGGAATATTGATACAACCACAGGGGTGTAAGCGCCTCATTGAATGTAATATGTCTAGATCATAGATACATTCTAAAGATCCACCACTTGTCTAGTCCTTTTGAGGGAACCCGGACCCACACCCATGAAGGCATATGGGATTTGAGTTGTGAAGTGTCGTGATGCCGACATCTTGTATGCGATGGGTTCGTTCCTTGGGTGGTGGGATCGCTATATCCATTGGAATGGACATGGGCTCTTCTCCGAAACTTACCCCCGGATCGGGACCTCGGTTAGCGATCATCCCCACTCATAGGTCTAGCTGTTTAACATTGATAACTAAGATCATTGGATCTTATTAATTTTAAAATTGGTACCAAGAATTTAAAAAACCGATCAACTGTCCAACCTGTCCATAGAAAAACCTTAAACCGGGCTAAATCCATGGTTATTTGGTTCTCTTAGTCTCCCCGATTCAATCGTAAGTATGGCACACATATATGAAAACACCCCGGATGAACTAAATTGTATATGTAGTAAGAAGGATTTAAATATGGATGTCCTTTAGACAACAATGATGCCGCAAGGATGATAACAATAGCATTAGGAGACTATACTTGCATATGTCCGGTGTATCTACAATAACTACATCTGAACCAATGCGAGTAGCCTCTGGATGGCTTCCTTTTGCAACAACAGCCGGGATCTTTTCTCGTATCCCTTCTCAAAAATAGGAATTTGCCAACATATCGATTATAACATCACTTTATATAATCTACATTGCACCGTACATAAAAGTCAACGATTACCAAACCGGTGTCGACTCACATACACGGAGCCCTCGTGCATGAGTCCTAAGTCGCTTTCGGCACTCCGGACCGAAAGTATCACAAACAGACCATCATGATGACGACATCATGTTGTCGAAAGATAGCAAAAGTATTAGCGAGGTCTCCCACAATCGGTGATCTCAAAACCGGTCAAGGAAACAACTTTAACCTTTGCAAGATTGGTGGACTTTCCAACTCCATTGACACCAACAAAACAACAACATATAGTTTCTTTTATAATGATTTGCATGTTGTTGCTTTGTCTTCGATGTATTTGCACCCAATCATCGCCTAACAAATCCATTGGCTCGACACGGAAAAGGAAAAAGCTTTATCTCTAGTAAATTATATATCCTTAGTCTACTAATTCCAATCTGCCCGGTAGCCGGCTCGGACCTTCTCACAGATCGACCATATAGTGTCGGTAAAAAGTTTAAGTAAGTTTAAGATTTTGTACTTGTACTACTGAATAACACACAAAACAGAATTAACAATATAACAAAAATAAAAGCGATTGGAATGCAGAGCAATATCCTTACGGCACAAAAAATAGGCCGGGTGACTAAAGGAAAATATATAAGTCAACTCCACGTAAGATCTAACGCACACAACCCTTTGTTGTCTTTTTGTGATTACAATGATGGTTCAAAATTCAAATCTTGGAGATCCTAAAAGAGTAGAAACCGAGCACATCGAGAGCAGTCTTTTTCAAGTTAACAATTTCTTTAGTAATCTTTGTATGCATGTAAGATATTTCTGAGTTTATCTTGTAGGTGTTGATGAAGGGGTTGAGAACCAGGGCGAGGTAAATTCTTGGGTTTAAACATCAAACAACTTGAGAACTCGAATCCCCAAAAATACCGCGGCTTCAACTTCTTGTTGATGGTCAGAACAAACACCTTAACTGTGACTCACAAGTTGCACAAATGGCGATTGTCCAAGCATACCGCAACAATATGCTACTTGCATTTTTCACTTGAACACGGCAAAATGAATCTCCAAATAATAAATATCCTCGGTTCAAAGTAAATAGCCTCTTTGATTACGCTCTTTTTCTTTATACATATATTTCTAATAATATCAGCTAGTTAGTCCCAACTATTTCAACTTGTGATATTCATATGATACTACCCCTCATGAGTTCACTGAACTATGCGAATAATTTACTTGAGCACCAATTTTTGAGTTATGAAAAAATGACGACACAAAAAAATTAAATGTAGAATGAGTACAAAGAAATTAAATGTAGAATGAGTACCTTCAAATTGTGATATACTTCCACCCCCATCTTCATTGCCTCTTTGAAAGAGGAGGCTCCCACTGGAAGGATCATGAACTCCTGAAATTGAAGACCAAGTCAAAGTTAGAACTTAGAAACTCACAAGAATAATGAAATTTCTTCAATATGAAAAAGATTTGGATTGACAAAGTCATTACCTGCATCGCAAGCTTGTTAAAATTCCACCAAAATGAAACTTAATAGATAATACTATACCCACACCCACACACACACAAAACACGCATACACACATAAGAGAACCTTCATTGGTCCATCAATGTTATCCAGTTGTTACCTTTGAGAAGTAAGCAACAATGTTTTTGCCTCCGTGTATTTCATCTGTTGAACCAAAGAGCAAGCAGTATTGTATCCCAGCTCAAAGCTTCTATCTGCTTTGACCTTAAGCGAATCCATCATTCCTTGAACTTCAGATGCTCTTCCAGCGGATACCAAACATGCAACAATGTTGACTTCTAAAGACACGATCTTAAAACTTCGAAGTCTTTGATAGACATCCATACACGCATCCATTCTTCCTAAACGATATAGAACCTGAGTCTCTAACAACATAGTAGCAGATGTTTGCTCCTGAGAATGCATACACTCCAGAGCTTCATCCAACTTGTTTTGTCGGTACAGGCAGTATGCCTACTTAGATAAAAAAAAAAAAAAAATTGTTCAGCTCTAATAGATATATATAGGCCAAGTCATTATCAAGGACACATTTCACAATTAAAAACACCAAACAATCCAGTTTTCTCCATGGATGATTCATATTCACAAAAATCTGATTAAATCTGAAACTCATGTAACTATAGACCAAAAAATCCATACAGTTAATCCTTATAGATTATTGTTATTACCTTATAGAAATTGAAGTCGTTGAGAGTAGAGGGTAGATTTTGAATGGTGGAAAGAGCCTTATCATAATCATCCACCTTAATCAACCCCACAATTTTACAAGCATAAAGCGTCCAACGCCACCGGGAATAATACCAAGAAGCGTAAAATAAAATAAAATAAATTAATAGTCCGAAGAAAAATATAAAATTGTAAAAGATTAATTAATATAAAAATACCTTGATCCGAAACTTTAACCGCTTGTTGAAATCGGATCTATGGATATGTCGATTGAGGGTAGAGAAAAGATCTTGGTGAAGGCATTGAACAAAGGTAATAAAGTTCTCGTATATCAAGAACCACGATTGATGAAATTTTTCTCAAGTCCTTCTTTAGTTACGTTCGATCTAACCGAATTGGAAGCATAAAGCAAAAACCAATCTTGGAAAGAGTTCATGGAGAAAGAGGGGAAGTTGAAAGAACTCGGTATTAATGGTAGTTAAGTGGGTATTAATGGTATTTAAGTGGGTATTAATGGCAAGGTAACACCGCGTATTATGTCAATATAAGTGGATTTGGGTTTTGTTCTGAATTTACATAAAACTCCTTTGTCTGTGTGTTGTAATTGAAGGGTATAAATAGAAATAAAAAATTAAATGACGAAATAGTCTTTTTTTAAGACATTGAATAATGTTTTTTTGTATTTAATTAGGGGTATTAGGTGGTAGAAAAAAGGCTGGTCTAATTTAAAAGGCCAAGTTAATTATGGTGTATTTTACTAATAGAGATATATATATATATATATTTTGGAGATAATGAAGAGTTGAAGACAAATATGTATAACCAAGAAAATGGTTAAACCAGTAACGCAACATGGGATTTTCAGTTTCAATTGGATTACAACTCTATGTCTGTATGATGTATCAAATTGCTTTTAAATGAATTGTGTTGATTGTTCTTTGTTCAACATGATAAAATTGTGACAAAATTTAAAAATCTTCCAACAATGTGTATTTAAAAAGGTAAATGTATGCTTTTGACTACAGAGACAATGAGACATATTGTCACACAGTCAAGTCAGCACTCAACAAAGTTTACACAAAGTCTTGAGCTGGCTACCTATTCAGAAGTTAGAACCAATGTAGAGTTAGAACTACTATTTTTTCACCACATCAGCTTAAAAAACAAAAAGATGTTGCTGCTTAATGTCAATGAAGCACCAGAAAAGCACTAATGAAGACCCAAGTACGTGGGATTTCATTGTTTTTTTTTGCAGGTACCTCGTCAAAGCATATTTTACCTAACTGCAGTAGAACCAAAATTTTAAAGTATGAACCCGCCAAAAAATAACTTGAAAAAAAGAACTTTAAAACAACATCCTAACCACAAAACCGATCAAAATCTCACACTACCAGCTCATTGCTGTTTAAGTCTACAAGAGAAACATGTCATTGAGTTTCGTTACATAATTAGTCACAAAAAAAGGCAAAAAGGAAAAGCCTCTATAACATTCGAGAAGAGCATATATTATACCATCTATTTTAGTGTACAAAAGCTCTTGCAGCACTGAGGTGACATCAACACAGAAACAAATAACTCAAAGTCTCAAACTACAATCTTCAAAGCTGCAATCTGTCAGAATTGCAATCTTCAAAACTAAAATCTTCAAAGCTGTCAGAACTGCTGAACTGCTGCAGGCCTTGTGATTGTGCAGGAAAAAAAACAGAACTGACCTTTGCCTTGACAGTATCGGCAGTCCACTCTCCCGCTACCTCCACAGATCACACAATGTGGCCATGGTATCCTTCTTCTTTCTTTCCATACGTTTGACTTAGACAAGCAATATAAGATATATAAATATATTAGTAGGAAGTAAGGAAGCTCTCACAAATCAGCACTTGTACCAAATAAGCAGAATAAGAAAAAACAACAGGTGAGCCACAGGTCTCCTATATAAACTGTTAATCTTTTCTCAATTTTGTTATTTGAATGGCTGTATGAAAGTAACTCACTATTTTAATCCTATGTAACATGGACATACCATATTTCAAAAATAATCCGTGCCGGATACGTATTCACGTGTCATATTGTATGTGATATAACTCAATTTTTGGAATTTCGCCATGTCAGACACTTCATATCCATGTTGAATACGGACACACCTATCCGTGTCAATGTAACTTAGTTTTAATCACAACTCATTATACAAAAAGGAACCAGAATCACCACAGAAATAGCTTCCTCAAATATTAGACACGACAATCTTGAAGTTAAAAAACACAGAATACAGACAACGACAAAATTGACATTATAGTGCTGCTTCATTTCCATCTTGACAAACAAACAAAATCAGTGTTAATAGTGTATATATACAGGATGTGGATAAGGCTATAGGGTAAAGAACAATGGATAAGGCTATAGGGTAAAGAACAATGGGATAACATAGAAAAGTATATTGTATATAGAAAAATGTAAGATAGTTCATGGCAGCATAACTATCAAGTCATAGTAGCCCACTACTAATAATCAGAAAAATCTCATTTTGACACTTTTCATACTGTTATAATAATAAGCTTGATACAATAAACAATGCTCAAAGTTAATTGATAATTTTTATGGCAAAGTGAGAAACAAAAAGCTGTTTCTTGATAATCAACACATTCCGCTATCGCCTAATGGCTAAACCACTGAAGAGCATTTCTCAATTATAAGTGCTTGCTATCGACGAGAGGTCGTCCATAAACACCTAATCCATTCCGTGTGAGAATAACCATACTGAGCTGATGGCTTGTCAAGCACTAGTTGACAAACAATATCAATCATTAAGGATACCTACTTGTGTTGGTATGTTGGTTTTGGAAATCTACTTGTGTTAGTATTGGTTTTGGAACAGAAAAACTAAATTGTCTCGTCTAATCTCCTTGTTCTGTCAGCTAGGAATCTTCTCACCAAATCTAGATTACTTCCAGGGTTATAATCCTCTCAGAAAGAGCATACTTTTATATCTTTTCTAAATGATCCTTTAGAGCAACAACACGGATTTTTAACATTCTAACAAAAAGATCACTTGGTAAAAACAAGACAGAGTTGGTAGATTTATCCACTACACGAGATCCAGATTTTGCACTCCATAATCCAACATAAGTGACATTTACAGTTCATGTAGATCATACTGTAGCAACCTATGAGTTCACAACAAATAACACTATGGAAGTGAAGACCTTGTACTTGACGTGAATATAACCACACAAAATAAAAAGGAAATGACATGATTGTAACTAACTACTACTCGCTCAGTTATTATTTATTATAATAGAAAGGATCCATAGCAAAGAACCCAACACACATAGAGTCAATAGTCTACTAAACATACCTAGAACATGAAAATCACATAAATTACCACTTTTGAAAGAGTGTGCAGCTACAAGTTCTATATATAGATGCCAGATTCTTCGTAAAGAAAGAGAGCTCATTCTCATTGGCTACTTTAACTCTATCGTAGGTACGAAAAAAGAAGGTTGACTAGTAATTCAGAACCAAATTTTTTATCCAAGTTTAATAGAAAGTAGCAGCAAACCTATCAGTCTACTAAAGGTTTATGTAGGTGGAGATTGAGACTTTGTCAACCTATTACAGAATAGGAAGAGTGGTTGTACAAATTCCGGGATCATAGCAGAAATCTAAACTCAAGGCATCCCATATATATTTTTGAGCACTCCCAAAAGAACCTCAATCAAGCAGATGATATCCAGCAACAAAGGAAAGAGAGGACACAAACACCAACCCAAATACATATAATAATAGCATTTAAAATTTATCTGTCTTGTATCGTAAGATGGATACAATCATAGCAACCTAAATTAAATTTCAATTTTTTGTAATGCACATACCTAGCTATGGCGAGATAAATTTCTCGATGAATTCCATAACCTCCAAACGATTTTGGAAGCTTAGCGGTTGAATAGGTTTTGCCCAACAGCATATCACAAGTTTTGGTCACAAATAGAAGCCGAACTTGCCAGATTCGTTGTTTGATTTTGTGTTAGAAGTGTTGAATTTGAAGGTGTTGGTTTGGATTTGGAACAAATTGGAGAGAGGAGGAATAGGAAAGAGAAACCTTCGTAAGATTATATGGATTTTGATATATCTTGATTAGATCTCTAAAAATATCGAATGGTGGAAATTTGGCTGTCAATCTAGCCGGTATATATCGGCCGGCTAGGTATGCAGCAAATTTTCAGACAGCATCTAAACAGAAAAATATCGGCCGTGATCAAAACAAATCTGATCAAGATTAAAAAACGAAATTTCGAAATTGAATCCAAAATTTCAGTTCTCACAAAATACGAAATTTTGAAATTTCCTTCCAGCAAACAACAAACTCAGGATCACGAGGGTTTTGAATTCTCCAAATTGATACAAACTCAACAAACAACAAATCATCAACAAATTCAAAACCACCGAAATCCCCATATCATGTACTACTGTAACAGTTGGAGATATATCTTAAGAGTGGCTCACCCCGAGTTTTATTCGAAAGGTTAGACTAATTCTCTTTCAATTAGTTAGTTTAAGTTGCGTTAGTATAGAGTTAGATTTCGTTGGATTGCGATAGAAATTTAAAGACTTGAGTTAGACTGTTATGATGTTGTAGTGAATTTAAAGAGTGAAGAATTGGAGAATCAATTTAAAGACTTCAACTGTTGTAGTGTAATGGTTATTGTTGATCTTGTTCTTTCTTGGTTCTCCCCGTTTGCTTATTAGAAGAATAGTGAAAATTGTGAAGATGCAAATGAATATTATTGATTTGTTTCTGCTGCAGGTGAAGGATGTTATGAAGAAGCAAGAACTTCCTGTCTGCAGGGAAGGAGATCTGATAATGGATCAACTAGTAGAGCTGACTAGCAAAGGATGTGGGTGTCTTCTTGTTGTCGACAGTGCGCATCATCTAATTGGGACTTTCACAGACGGAGATCTGCGACGAACACTAAAGGCCAGTGGAGAAGGCATTTTTAAACTTCTGTTGGAGAAATGTGCAATATAGGTAAGAGACTAAGCCATTGAATTATGGCACTAAGAAGTAATATGTTTCTCATTCTTTCATGCCTGTAAATATGTCCACGCTTTGGTTTTGACAGGAACCCAAGAACCATAGGTCCAGACGCAATGGCAGTTGAGGCTATGGAGAAGATGGAGTCTCCCCCATCTCCAGTGCAATTCTTACCTGTCATAGACCATCAAAACGTTGTGATTGGTATCATAACATTGCATGGATTGGTTTCGGCAGAGGCTTGTGAGTTATGCAGGCATGTGTTATGTAGAATTCAAGGCAGCAATTCTTTGTAATTCGTTGTAATTCTCAGATTCCCTAAGGAAGCAGGAGGGTTTTCTATTGTATCACCTTTCAGTATTTAAGAATACATAAATCGTGAGAGTTTTACTGATTTGCTGCTATGAATCTCTAGGCATTCATGTTTCCTCCATCTTCAGTTGAGATTCTTTTTCAAGAATATGTAATTATGCCGTTTGTTTGATATCTAGAATCACTCATCTGGGAAAACAAATCTGCAAATAAACGATTGAGATTCTTGTTTTCGAATAGTCCCAAAATGTAGGGGAGATACAAAATAAATCAAAATAAATTATATTAAAGTCTCGGGAAGTGTACACCAACAGTTGAAAATTGTATATTCGATTTAACAAATGGACTACTGTAAGTACAAATTTATGAACTCGTTGCAAAATTTGTATTGAGCATCGTGGACTAAAATTAGTTGTCCAAAAAATGAGTGACAGTAGCTTTACAGAGTACTCCGCTTCTCCATGCAGTGTTACTAAACTCCTCAAGAATTAGGGTCTAAAAGAATGTGGTGAGATTAAAAGTGGCTAGTTGGCATTTACAAAGTGTAATGGACCTGCATCAGAGATCAGACCCAGTTTTAGAACTCATTGTCTGAAGCGTCAAAACTATTTTGGACGATTCTGAATCTCTTCCGGAAGGAGCTGAGTCACCAATCCTATATCAACAGCAGGTTTATTGTCACTCAATATGCTGTACAGTGAGTGAAACTCTTCTGGATTAGCCTTTTTGAACAAACTTTTGATGGGATTGGCTTTATCATCTGCCTCCAAATTTGTGGTGGGGTCTCGAGCAAAAGAATTGTGTAGCCTCTGAACCAGTGGCCTGGATTTCCAATAGTCTGTACAAACTCTATTCCTGTCAATTGCCTCAATAGCCTGTTCAAATGAACAAGTAATAAGCAAACAACCAGATTTTCAGCTCCATCCAAGTTGCGTAAAAATTTATATTAGCATGAATTCTATCTGAGCTGCAAACATTAATTCTAGGAAGTAGCACCAGACAGAGCCTCCAAAACTAAGTCTTGCAGTTACAATGAGATGACAGGTTCCTGCAGTAGATTTACCTGCATGATTACTGGTGAAGTAAACCCAAACATCTCAAGGCCATCAAGACTCCCTGGAGGCTGTAATGGAGGAAGGTGCTGTCTTCCCAAGGTATGTTGTTTCCTTATTTCTTGATTTACTTTGTCCCTCACCATGTCCCAGCATCTGGAAGCTGAAAGGTGTACGAATCATAGTACAAAATATCAGGATATGGGTATTTATCGATACTCAATTTCTGGATATGTATCGTGGATATATCCCTCTCTTTGGGGATATTTGACATTGTTTTGTCTGAAATATCGTGGATATATCTAAAATATCGACAAATATCGTAGATATTGTGGATATTTCTTGATATATCATGATACATTATTTATATTTATTTAAAATATAATGGTAAATATTAAATAAAATTGTTATATACACAAAATATCGCTAAATATCTCCAAATATCCCCAAATATCCTCAAATATCACAAATATCGTCAAAATATCGTAGATATTTGCAGTCGTATATATCTCTTAACATTTCGTGATATTTATATATCTTTTTCTGAAATATAGATAGATATCCCCAAATATCGCGATATATCGGGATATTTTGTACTATGGTACGAATACCTCGGTCGGACACTCCTCAATCAAAACCTGAAATAGGCACATAAAGTATTACGTGACTCAAGATTGCTAAACATATTGCAAAAGCTCCAAGCTCTACATTTGAATTTGAACTAAGCCGGAAAAGAAGAAAAGATTCCATTTTCCAAAGACCCCCTAGTAACGAGGTAAGCTCGTTACAGAAATTGGGTTTCAATTAGGGTACTGAATTATAGGTTGGATGGTTTTCTAGTCCATCAGGAAGAAGCACTAAAAGAATATATAGAAATTCGATATATCAAATTTTAACAGAGTTCAATTACCATAAACAGAGGCCCAAGAAGTCCAGCACCCACAATTTGTGAGACGTAGAAACACTTTTTTGTTGGATCTAGCACACTTAAATAACCGACCCTACTCTTAAAGCCTGTAGTGACGAGGAAAACAAAAGAATGTATATAGAGTAAGTTAATAAATGTGGATGACTCCAGCTCTAGATCATAGCATCTTCATTTGAACATGAGAAATAAGATACATCGACATACCCTTGGGAAATATGGCCTGGCTGCTTGACCATGATTTTCCAGGAAGGTCCCAAATTCCAAAGGCTCGACACTGCAATTAATTCTCCACACAACCTTTGCAATGCGAGGACCCTTCTGACGATAATACCTGTCTAAATTGTTTTGGGAAAGTGGCGAACTTCCTGTTAGAGGCTTTGCCTTTTCAGCTAAACTTAAAGCAGAACCCAATCCTTTATTCTCATTTCCCCCCTCATTGTCGTGCTCTGCGCTAACATGCAGTTGTGAATATTGAGAGTGACTACCAGCATTTGCAACAATACAATCACTTGATTCTCCAATTGAAAAACCCACAAGGCCATAACACTACAACAGTTGAAGTCTTTAAATTGATTCTCCAATTCTTCACTCTTTAAATTCACTACAGCATCATAACAATCTAACTCAAGTCTTTAAATTTCTATCGCAATCCAACGAAATCTAACTCTATACTAACGCAACTTAAACTAACTAATTGAAAGAGAATTAGTCTAACCTTTCGAATAAAACTCGGGGTGAGCCACTCTTAAGATATATCTCCAACTGTTACAGTAGTCCAAGTGCTTAAAACATGATATGGGGATTTCGGTGGTTTTGAATTTGTTGATGATTTGTTGTTTGTTGAGTTTGTATGAATTTGGAGAATTCAAAACCCTCGTGATCGTGAGTTTGTTGTTTGCTGGGTTCGTATTTTGTGAGAACTGAATTTTTTTATTTTTTGGATTCAATTTCGAAATTTCATTTTTTAATCTTGATCTGATTTGTTTTGATCCAACGGCGGACATTTTGCTATTTAGATGCTGTCCGAAAGTTTGCTGTCTACTTATATATATGCTGACTTTTATCTTGACATCTACAACTTACACAATGAACTAAGAGCTGATTTTTTAGGAATATGTTCTCCATACAATAAAGATTATCTTCACAAATTATCAAGACATTTGAACATGTCTAACATTGTCAAAAGTTGTGTTTAAGTTCAATATTTATCTAACTGTCTACAATTTTAATACTCTTTTTAATAAAGCTAGACATATCCAATTGAGTCGAGTTTTGGTGGAGATTCTATCCAAGATAGGAAGATCTTCTCTATAAAAAATCAGCCCTTAGTTTAATGTACAAATACACTTTTAGGTTTTGGATATCAAGATAAGCTGTCAAGATAGCCAACCTTATATCGGTTTACTCACCTTTAAATACTCATTTTCTTACTCAGTTTATGTGCCGTCCATTTACTAAATCTAACGCCCATAAATCTACTGATGCAGAGACTTGGGCCAAGTCAAAGTAATTGTAGAATCTGGCTTGTCTAGCTAAGCCATGAATAAATTGAATCATTTAACACAAGTACACATCAACAAGCCCAGTAGAATTTGACACATGTCCAACCTTTTTTCTATTTTCAGGAAGCTAAATTGGAATAAGAAACAAAACATCTCTATCTTCTCCTGCTCATTGTTTTTCTTAAAAACCAAAACTAACTAATCGCCATTAACATTGTGAAGAATCTCACATAACCACCCAAAAATTTCACTCTCTCTCTCTCCTACAAGTGGGTATTGGTGTTAAATTAAAAGTTTTTATCCGAAAGGACAATTTCAAATTTTTGGGGTTTTTATTTCTTTTGAATAATTTTTTTTAGGATTAGGCATAACCCGTGACTTGTATTAGAAGCTGAGATAGATGTTTCCATTCTTGTCCTCCTCAACATAGGTAGTAAGCATAGAGCTTAGAGGAGATACGAAGTACATACAAGTGTGTTCAGTTTTAAGGGAAGGCAAATGGTCTGCAACCCAATTTGTTTCCCTGAAAACATGATTAAAGATAATAATAGTACATTTCCTAATAAGAGCGCTAATGGCATTGACAACATTCTGACATTACCATGGAGATGGTTCCCTACCCAATAATATGTTTATTGCCCCCAAATAATCTGAGCCAACTAAGATCCGAGTGAGGTTCATTTCTAAACAACCTTGAATCCCTTGCAAAATGGCAGATACACTGCAACAAATATGAGCTTTTGTAATATGGTTTTTGCAACATTTTCAGGTGAACGTTACGCACGACAGACATTTGTAACTCTTTTTTATAAAGTATTATCAATTAAAAAATATCATATATATTGTTTTGTATCATTTTATTACTTAATGCTACAAATTTTAGTTGACTTGCGACATGTGTCTATAAAATGTTACAAAATTTTGTTGGGGTTGTAATATTTTTTTCATGAAATGTTACAATTTTTTTTTTAAGTTTTGTAACATTTCCACTTAAAAAGTTACAAATAACAAGTAGGCATTGTTTGTCACATATTTTGAGAAATGTTACTTAGTTGAAAATTGAAGAAATCGAAAAAGCGCCTAAGTACAAACTGCCGGATTTTTCTTTCGACAAATACGAAATTTGTGATATATATCGTTCGAAATAATTAAATACATATTTCACCCAAAAAGGTGAGAAATAACCAAAAAAACTCTCTCAAAACTTCTCAAATCTCAAAACTCTAAAAAATGAAGAACACTCTCAAATCTCAAACCTCTCTCTCGCGAAAAGGGAAAACACCCTAAAATTGGAACCCTATAAACTGAAGATCTCAATTTAACGAAATTGAACACAGTCAAATCTCAAACCTCTGAAATTCGATTTGTTTTTTTGAAATTGAACATTCTCAAATCTCAAATCTGTAAGTATTTCACTTATATCTTATTTTTTGGCCATTTTGATTAAATTAAATATCTGTCGTCTAATTTGATGTTTGATATAATTGAATTGGTTTGTTTTTGCTATGGTACTAGCCTCTGCTGGTTTTATGGCTTTCTACTACATGCAAGCAGGTTTCTTAAATCTCGCTTGACTTGTCATGGATAAGGCATGGATGCAGCATGACAAGCTTATGAAAGAATATCGAGTTGGGGTAGATGAGTTATTGTTTTAGCTAAGAAAAATGTTTTGGCTAGGTTAGATATTTCTTCAAAGAAAAAGAAAAATGTAGAAGTCTGTATACGAATAAGATGCCCATGCAAATGTTGCAAGAACTTGAGAACTAATAATAAATGATGCTTTTTATTTGAAATTGTAGCAAAAGTTTGTTCTTAAAGAAGAATCAAGGAACTACGTTTTAAAGAAGTTTGGATGCTTATGGAGAACATCAAAGTCAAGACTAAATACCCAAATTGATGCTCATGATAATAAGCGTGATAAGATTGTTGCATGCCCTAAAGATATGAATCGTCGAATGTGGAAGATATTTGTTAGGAAACATTCATCACGCGAATACCAAGTGTGTCACGTTAACTATTTTTGGTAGATTATACGTGGAAGATGGAATATCGACTAATATTATTGATGTATATTGCAGGAAAAGAGGACAGGATTCAAACAAATCCGGTTGAAACACACACTTACTCATAATATGCACGTCTAGAGGCTAAAATGGTAATTCATGTCTATGTTGAATACTTGAATTCCATGCTTATTGATAAACACCCAAAAGTGTAGTTTAAACCCCTTAATAGTACTCTGTTTAGGCTAATTATGTTTATAATAAATAAGAGTTAGTACTGTTTACGTGTTTTTGTACATTTCAGGACTTGAAGTTGATTAGGTGAAAACGAGTCAAGATGGTTGCCAAGGAAGTTCTACATTTAAAGCCCAAGAATCATGAAGAAAAGCATTTTTCAATCCCAGTCAAAGCTGGGAAGTCAAAGTCAATCCAGGTAGAAAAAAGACAGAAAAGTCAACAGAACTTCAACAGGCCGTATCTCTGGACTCGGGCCTTGGAATTGGGCCTACTTTATGTCAAAACGATCGGCTCAGAATCAGATTTCCAATGGACCCAATCTTGTCCCAATCAGAACTATAAAAGTGGACAAAAAGAGCACAGAAGTAATTTCTAACAGCTGTGGCCATTTTAGACTTAACCTAATGGACTTTGAGCTCACTTTAGAGGTCCAAACTCCCCCTTTTTTGCCCATGCATGAAAATGTAACCCTAACCCTCTCCTATATAAAGAGGGTTAAGGCTAAACACTTCTGATATCCTTCCTTAACTCTTCTAGCTCCCCTATTTAGTTAATTTTAGTTTAGTTTCGTTTTATTTTCATTAGGGTTAGCAATTGTAGCCACCATTAATTCCCATCAATAAAAGCTTTAGTTATTCATTTAATTTGTCTTTTCAATTATGTCTTTAGTTTATTTAGTTAATATGATTTCAATGAAACAAGGCTAAACCTCCATTAGAGGAGGTTTATAAAGCCATATGAGGATGCTTAATAATAAGTATTTACTGTTTTGCAAATAAGAACTTCAAGTTCTTCGCTATGAGTAACTAGAGATAGAGCTCATAACGGAGAACTAGAGTATAGAGCCACCACCAAAGAGATTTGTGGTGGAGCTATACTCTCATGCTAGTGGAACCTTGATCCGAGAGGACTTGGTCTTCACTAGGGATCAATATAAGCGATTCGATACTAACTAATAGTCAATCGAATCGCGTGGCGGATTAAACCACTTCTAATTTCTTTATTCATTCTCTAAATTTACTGTTTTCACATTATATCTACTATTTTGACTCTTATTAGTGAAGCATATTTGCAATCTAGATTCATATCCAAGTAGTGTACAATTAGAGTTTGGCGAACACGACTACTATTCTATATATCACATGATTTTGATGAGTTTTATCTACTGTTTTTCCACCATAATTTACTATTCATGACATCATATATATATATATATATATATATATATATATATACTGTTCATCAATCCATTTTAAATAATTTATTATCAATGGCGCCACTTGCCATCTAGTTCGTTTACATTATGTGTATTTAGATTACAAAACACTATTTTCACTATTCACAAAACACACTAAAACACTGTTCGTACTTTTTTGAATTTTTCTGCTACTGTTCGAGAGCATACGAGTTGCTCAGCCAACTCCCTGCCCTCCCGTGACCTGACCCTAAAAATTTGAAACCCTAGTTTCAAGTCACGAGTGCGCGCGAGCCCTAAATTTGCCTTCACTGAGCGAGACCCACCTTCTACATCTCAAGCACGACTCGTGCCCAATATAATTAGATTCTAAGCGTGCACGCACCCTAGGTTAAGTTAATTAGCTTAAATTAATTTTTAAATATTATTTCCAAAATAATCGCAAGAGCACAGTACAGTACTTGTATGCTAAAAATTACAAAATTTTAAAAATTATTTTTCTTCATTCGAAACGGTGTCTAGCAAACTAACAGAATTTGGGGTTATCTAATTAAGGAACGTGCACGCATGGACAACCTCCCTCAAATTCCTAAGCGACCTGGCCGTTGGTTTGATAGAAAAATACCCAAAAAAATTAATTAATTAATCATAGTTAAATTAATAAACCCACCCACTACCAAAGCCCGTTTTATAGGCTTGACATCCAGGCCCAACACGAAGCCCATAGTAAAAAACCTTTTTCTAATTCTTAAAAATTTAAAAACTAATAAGGTTAATCTTTTTACAGGACTTCACAATCCACACCATGTACCCGAACCAGTACTCATATAATTGTTCAAGTAACGTAGACGTGCTTCAAGGCTGTTGAAGATGCTATTTATCCACGTAGCAAGGAAGCTCCAGGCAACACCTCTATACATCCTCGAATTTACTGTCAGAGGATTCTATTTCTAGTAATAATCAGGCTATTTTTGCATGCTCGTTAGGACTTGCCTATTAGATTTAAAACTTGCATGAGATTAAGATCTAGTACGCATAAACTTGCTATATATGTTTATTGTCACACCCCGAATTTCGACAGAATTCGGAAAAATATTATTTGTTCCCGACTCTTCGATCTTCGAGGTGTGACGCACTCTCAACTCCCAAAAACCCTTAAACAGTTTAAATATGCGGATAATTTAAAAACCAATAAAAAATTTAAACTTAAACCAAAGTCCTCTTCATTACAAAAATTAACAAATGAAAATGCAAATAACCTTATCTCAACTGAAAATCTATATCACCTCAAAGGAAAACAAAACCTATCTTGAAATGCGACGTTAACGCAAACCACAAGCAGCAACCAATCTTCTTCAACACTAAACCTGTCAAGACTTATCAACTATGTTCATTTAATGAACACACCCGATAAGCAAACATGCAAATCGGGTTGACATTATAAAAATTTGGTGTAAGTAGCTCTAAAATACAACATATAATTATACATATATATACACAATCCATAAGGCCGTTAGTTCCTCCCACGAAGCTTTAACTTCTAACAACTAATACAACATACTTAAGTACAATAATTAAGGCGGTGTAGTTCCTCCCAATGAGGCCTTTAACTTCCCACTAACCACACAACAAACTATACTCATACTAAATAAGGCATGTAGTTCCTCTATCGAGGTTTTAGGTTCGAACTAAACAAATAACCAACCAAGCATATTATATATATCGCATCGCATTTTATGCTCAATTCAGAGTGGGTCGTCTCGCGCCCAAGTAATTAGTTTGACCCACATACGCAAAGCCATATACAATCATATATTTAAAGATATATAGTTAACCAACATATTACCATAATTATATTATTTACGGCTTTCTTTGTGTGTCCCTAAAATCACGTCGTATCTATGTCTTACCTAGTTTCCCTGGCTACCACAATCGCTTCCCAACGTCGAACATGTACATCCACATGCCTCCCCTTACATAATGAACCACTCCGTCCGTAACTACCCTGAGCGGGATGCCGCACACCAGGTAACCCTCACACGGAAGCCATTATGCAAGTACTGCCACTATTCGGCATAAAATATCGCGCGTCTCGTTCTATTTTGCGAACGGAATAATCAAGCCACTATTCGGCTACGCCAGAAGGGCCATTCAGATTCACTGAAACGCCAGAAAGGCTAATCACATTACTTACGCCCGAAGGCCATTCAGATTCACTGAAACGCCAGAAGGGCCAATCACATTACTTACGCCCGAAAGCCATTCAGATTCATTGAAACGCCAGAAGGGCCAAATCACATGAGTTGTGGTAGCTAGGTTCTAGGATTTTCGTTACGTAATTTATTCAAATGTCATCCATTTATGACTCATAATAATTCCACTATATCACGTGCATGTCAAATACATTATTGCACTAAGCCACAATATTTAGAAATATCTCAATTATATCTCATAACCACTTTCATTCTTTCACGTGCCAATATATTATTGCACTAAGCCATAATCTCGTGGGAAAATATCCACACATACTATACTACCTCATAGATAAAATAATAGAGTGTCTATACATTTATTTCTCCAAAACTATTGCCTTTAATATATATATCCCAACATATTATATAATGTCACAATATCAACATCAAATTTTAATTAGATAATGACAACCAAATTTATACAAGCTTCCACAGCATTTTAGCATTTGATTTGTCCATACAATTTACAACATAAAATGTAGCACAATTAAACAGTCCACAGTCCACAATCAAAGCCCAATATATATATGTTTTACACACTACTCACGTCAAATCTTAATTAGATAATGACAAACAACGTTATATAATTTTCGACAATATTTTATTACTATATTTGTCCATATTCTTAAATATATGAAAAACTGGAAAAAGTCAACATTCCATAGTCAATGGTCAAAGGTCAAAGTCAACAGTCAATGGTCAAAGTCAAACTGTCGTTTCCATGTTCGACAGGTTCAGGGTCATAGCCATGGTTCATGGCTAAGGTCAATGTACATGGCTCATGGACTCATGACTAAGGTAATGGTTCGGACCCAACTGGCCAAACCCAAACCTTAGAACCCAAAATTCTAAACTGGCCTAGTGAATCAACCTGACCCACTTTAAAACATATGGACCAAGCCCAAAACAAAAACAGAAAAACCGTTCCAAAGAAAGCTAATTGGGTTCGACCCAAGCTAACAGAAAATGAAACTTAAACTGGCCCAAAACCTTAATTGGTTCGGCCCACAAACCACTAAAATGAAACTGGCCCCATAACAAACTAAACTAATCTTGGGCCCAAAGACTAAACTGAAAATGGCCCAACACTTAATCAAAACTGGCCCAACACACTAATGAAACTGGCCCAAGAAATCTAGTTAGTTTTTGGCCCAACCAACTTAATCTAAACCGGCCCAAAACAAAACCAAAATAGCCCAAAAACCGAAAACCGGCCCAAGGCCCAACAGCTAACAGGTGTATAGAAAATAGAATGCGTCCGGGAGCACCGAATAGCATTCTCTTTCTTCTCCCTCCAACAGATCCAGCACCACACCAGCCACCAAAATCGGCCACCATCAAGTTCCAATCGCCTACCCATTCCAACCAAGCGGTTGGACTCCTAAAGAAAAACCCCACACTTTTAATACATGAAAAACTCGATTTCATCTCCCCCTCACTAGCGAACCAACGCGTTGCCATCGACGCTTATACAACCTCCGGCAACCCCCACCCAATTCAATAATCACTCAAACCTCAACAACCAACAATTCAACATCAAAAAAGTTCAAACATCACAAACATGAGTAGTTCGTTCTCTTGCTGGGGCGACGCCATTAACGCCTCCCTCAAAGCTTCACTGCCCCCACTCTCCAACACTCCATCATAATCCAACAATAACCAAACAAATCTAACCTTTAAACATACCTCAACAACCAACACTCCATTCGAAAACGCAACAACCAAAACAGTTCAACTAAATATTTGCTGGCGGTTTTCTCCAGCCGCCATTAACTCTTTTACAGAGCATCAATAGAGCTTGAACAGCCCCGACATCACTCAACCAATTTCAACCCACAAAATACCCCTAATCCACAGTTCCCAGTTCGACAATCTAAAGGCTCTCGATTATCCGCGATAGCGATATCCGGATGAGAGGAATACACAAACAGTTTCAAATAATATCTGAAACAATTACCAAACCGCATTTACGGGACAACCGTTTGGTTTTGGCTTGCCGCCATTAACGGTTTCTCCAAGCTTCAACAGTTATATATTTTGACAAAAGCTACACTAACATTATCTAGCCGAATAACCATAGCCGAACAAACAGAAAATGAACGGAAACATTTGACAGTAGAATTTTGTCTGTATACCAGTAAAACTCAGGATTTTGTGAAATAGAAAAACTATCTACTCACCTGTATTAAAACCCGACGAATCCTTCATCGTTCGAACCGTCGCGCTCCACCCTCCAGCAATCCAGCTTTTATCTCTGCCTCCATTTTTATTATTTTTTTTATTCTCTAGGAACCTTATTCTCTAGAACAATGTGATTATATACTTGGGTTTGAAACCCAAGCCCAACACAAACTCGGGCCCAGAAATCAGGCCCACGGATCCCAAATCCAATCCAACCCATTTTAAATAAATAAATAAATAAATAAATTAATAAATAATTACCTATGTTAAATACGGGCGTTACATTTATCATAAACGCAGAAATAATCGCCTATCTAGAAATTCACCAATCACCACACACACATCACCTACACCCACGAACAGTACATTTGTAGCAATGGGTGAAGAAATAGCAGAGAGACTTCTCTCTGATTTCTATAAGGCTTTAAACGATGGACCTGAGTCCTGTATAATTCTTGCAGATACTACGGGAGATTTTAGAATCCCCCCTAATGTATTTAATCTGCTACCTGTTTTTCATGGTTTAGACCATGAGAAATCTTATTAACACTTACGTAGGATACAACAAGTTCTTACTACATTTCATCATCATAACGTAAGACCTGAACAAATAAAGTTCAGGGTGTTTTCTTTCACCCTAGCTGACAAAGCAGCTGCTTGGCTAATAACACAAAAGCCGAACTCTGTCGACACATAGGAAAAACTAGTAGAATTATTTATAGAACAATTTTACCCGCCACAGAAGACTGATGAAATGCTGTCACATATTCATTTATTTAGCCAAAAGCCTCAAGAATCCTTTTCTGAGGCTTCAAATCATTTCACTGATCTTCTAGTAGAATGTCCACATCATAATCTTGGTAAAGACACACTAGTTCGTGTCTTCTATAAAGGCCTATCCCAACATCATAAAGAGACTTTAGATATCATGAATGGAGATAATTTCCTAGGTAAAGGAGCCACAGATGCTTATAATTTTCTAGATAATCAATCAAAGAAAAGTAACAACTGAGGAGGTAACGATTACTCCTGCTCCATTCCTTCTTCTACAACTAAGGCAGCCAGTATGTTTGAGATTAAACAAGATCTTGAACTTAAAACTTTAATTGAATCCCTAACTCGTAAGGTAGATGCCCTTTCTGTTAAAAAACAAGAAGAAAAACCAACTCCCGTCATGAATATAAACTCTCTTTGCTGTAATTTCTGTTATAGTTTTGAACATTCCGATCATTATTGTCCTCTTGCTTATGAACAACCACAATCATAGCCAGAAGATGTCTGTACTTTTAATTATATACCTAACGCACCTTAAAGACAAAATCCTAATTTTAGTTGGCGTAATAATCACCAACAAGTAGCACCTCCAAGTTTTAATAATCAAAACGTTAGGTCCACCAATAACTACAATCAATATCAACCAAGGCAAGGACAAGGGAAAGATAATTATAATAATACTAATAAAAGTTTAGTCCCAATTAATAACAACTATCAAAATCCACCCATTAATAATCAATGTGAGATAGTTCCTGTTACACAACCCGTGGCAACTCAACCTTCCCAGACTGATAGATTTGATGCATAAATGCAAACTCAACAACAGATATTACTAGCCATCCAATAATCCATCCAACAGTTAGCCCAAGAAAAACCACAACAAAAAGGCATGTTTCCTGGTCAACATGTACCTAATCCAAAATCAACAAACATAGCCTTTGAATTAAATGGTAGTTCTAGTAATGAAAATATAATACAAGGAGAACTAAAGGCCGTAACTACTTTCCGTTCAGGGAAAGTGGTTGACAACAAAGTAATAATGCATGAGGAATCCCCACAACAAGATAAAGAAAACTTACTAGATACCATATATAGTTGAAACTGAAGATCCTACAACTATTGAAGTACCAATTAAACCTTAACCTAAGGGGAAACCAACAACAGTTAAAGAAAAGGGCAATACTTATATTGACCCTTATGCTAAATATAGAGAAAAACCACCGTTTCCCCAGAGACTAGCTATGCTAAAGAATGACGATAATTTTGACGAGATTAGGGAAGTTTTCAAAAAATTAACTATAAACCTACCTTTCCTCGAAGCTATAAAATGTCTTCCAACACACGCTAAGCTTCTTAAAGATTTGTGCACCATAAAGAGGAAAACAAACATACCTAAAGAAGCCTTCTTAACAGAACAATTTCCCTATTTATCTGAGCACAACTGAATCATTAAGTACAAGGACCCTAGTTGTCCCACTGTATAATGCACCTTAGGTGATACTTTCATAACAAATGCTCTTCTAGATCTAGGGGCGAGTGTTAACTTACTCTCATTTTACCTTTATAAACAACTAGGTATGCACGATCTAAAACCGACTAAAATGACTTTGCAGTTAGCCGATCGTTCGATTAAGTATCCTAAGGGCGTAGTTGAAAATATTCTTGTTAAAGTACAAGACTTCTATTATCCAGCCAATTTTGTCATTGTAGACACAGAAGTCACCTATGACTCTGTTCTTATCATCTTAGGGCTTCCTTTCTAGGTAACTGCCAATGTCTTCATTAATTGCCGCGATGGTTCAATGTGTATTTCCTTTGGAAATCTTGCTGTTGAGGTAAATGTTTTTAAAATGATGCAACAGACACCAGACACGACTATAGATGGCAAAATTAGCATGATAGAGAGTCTCACTCAAGATTATTTTAACAAGATTTTTCTAGATAATCAGATGCACCAACTTCTTTCCTTTGGTAGTACTGAGGATTCTTACATCCAAGAAGTACATTCCCTCTTAGAATCTACTCCTATCCATGATATAGCTCCTGAGTTTGAAGAACTCATTCCTGAACAAATCTGCGTTTTAGAGGAGGAACACCCTCCTGATTCTCTCATTCCTACTCCTCCCACCCCTGAGCTTAAACCTCTTCCCGCTGAGTTAAAATACATTCATCATGATCCGGATGGAACTCCCCCGATTATTATCTCATCTCAGTTATCTGCTACTGAAGAGGCAAATTTGATTAAGGTTATTTGTGAACATCATTCTGCGATTGGTTGGCCTTTAGACGATATTAAAGGTATTGACCCTAGCATATGCAAACATCGCATACATTTGGAGGATAATGCGAAAACCTCCCGTGAGCCACAACGTTGTTTGAACCTTGCCATGAAAGAGGTAGTTAGAGCAGAAGTTTTGAGATTACTCGATGCTGGCATTATATACCCCATTTCAGATAGTGAATGGGTAAGCCCAATTCATGTAGTCCCTAAGAAATCCGGTGTTACAATCATTCATAATGCCGATGGAGAGTTAGTTTCCACTCGAATTCCTATAACGTGGCAAATTTGTATTGATTATAGGAAGCTTAATGCTATGACACGTAAGGATCACTTTTCTTTACCCTTTGTCAACCAAATGCTTGAACGTCTAGCCGGCCATGCTTACTATTGTTTTTTAGACGGCTACTCTAGCTATTTCCAGATTATTATTGATCCTGATGACCAAGAGAAGACTACATTCACATGTCCCTTCGGTACGTATGCATATAAAAGCCTTTGGCCTTTTTAATGCACCTGGTACTTTCCAGCATTGTATGCTGCATATTTTTAGTGACATGGTGGAGAAATTCATGGAAGTATTTATGGATGATTTTTCCATTCATGGTCATTCCTTTGAAGATTGTCTTTCAAATCTTTCTAAAGTTTTGAAACGGTGTCAGGAAAAGAACTTAGTCTTAAACTGGAAAAAATGTCATTTTATGGTCACTAAAGGCATAGTTTTAGGCCACATAATTTCTAAAAATGGAATAGAAGTAGATAAAGCTAAAATAGATCAAATATCGTCTCTGCCTATACCACAGACTGTCTGTGAGATTAGGGCCTTTCTAGGCCATGCAGGTTTCTACAGATGTTTCATAAAAGATTTTTCAAAAATAGGTAAGCCTTTAACACAATTGCTTTTAAAAGATGTCATTTTTTTTATTTTAATCATGACTGCAAACAAGTTTTTGAAACTTTGAAAGCCGCTTTAACCTTTGCACCTATCATACAACCACCAGACTGGTCAAAACCTTTTGAACTTATGTGTGATGTTGTTGGTGCTGTGCTAGGATAGAAGTTAGATAATAAATCCACAATTATTTTTTATGCTAGTAAAACCTTAAATGATGCTCAATGCAATTACTATACACTACTACTACTGAAAAGGAATTTCTAGCCGTTGTTTATACCTTAGATAAGTTCTGTCCCTACTTAGTTCCACGACCATCATCTATACAAACCATGTCGCTCTTAGGTACCTTCTCACGAAGAAGGATGCTAAGCAGAGATTGATCTGTTGGATTCTTCTCCTAACTGAATTTACCTTAGAAATTAAGGATAAAAAAGGAGATGAAAATGTAGTTGTAGATAATTTATCTAGGTTAACTAATGAGGACGGCAGTGATTCTGAATCGATATCTGACTCTTTTCCAGATGAGCATCTTTATTCAATTTTTTCTACACCTTGGTATGCAGACATAGTAAATTTTTTAGTATCTGAGATCATTCATAATATATGGACCAGGAATGAACGCAAGAAATTTTAGGCAAAAGTTAAGTTTTACTACTGGGATGAACCCTACCTTTTTAAATATTGTGCAGATCAGATAATTCGTCGTTGCATTCCCCAGTGGGAGCATAATGAAGTCTTATCCTTCTGCCATGAACAATCATGCGGGAGTCATTTTAGTGGAAAGAAAACTGCCGCTAAAGTTCTTCAATGTGGTTTTTATTGGCCGACCCTGTTTCAAGATGCCCATGCACACTGTAAAGCATGCATTAGATGTCAATAATTTGGCCGTATTACTCAACGTAATATGATGCTCTTAAATCCCATTCTTATAATGGAGATTTTTTATGTCTGGGGTATAGATTTTATGGGCCCGTTTCTTGTTTCGTATGGTTTCATTTATATTATTGTAGCTGTAGACTACGTTTCTAAATGGATTGAAACCATGGCTTGTCGTAATAATAATCATAAAACTATAGTTTTGTTTATGAAGGAGTATATCTTCTCACGTTTCGACGTTCCTAGCCATCATTAGCGATGAAGGAAAACATTTTTGTAATAGAGTTATTAAAGCTTTAGTCAAGAAATATGGAGTTGCCCATAAGGTGGTGACTCTGTATCATCCTCAAACTAGTGGTCAAGTAGAAGTGCCCAATAGAGAAATTAAAATGATTTTAGAAATGACAGTTAATCCTGATAGGAAAGACTGGTCTAGATGCCTAACAGATGTTTTATGGGCATATAGAACAGCTTTTAAAACACCTATTGGTATGCCCCCTTACCGCTTAGTTTTTGGTAAACCTTGTCACTTGCCTGTTGAGTTGAAATACCGTGCCCTATGGGCTATTAAAAGTTTAAATTTCAACATTAACGCCGCTGGTGTCAAGCGCAAATTACAATTAAATGAGCTTGAAGAAATCCGTAGCGATTCTTATGATTTAGCGAAGGATTATAAAGCTAACATGAAACGTATTCATGATAAACATATTTTGCGTAAAGAGTTTGTTCTTGGTTAAAAAGTTTTGTTATATAACTCACGTTTGCATATTTTTCCTAGAAAATTAAAAACACGTTAGTCCGGACCTTTTCTGGTTACTGATGTCACTCTTCAAGGAGTAATTACTTTGGTAAATCTCAAAGACAACAGTACCTTTCAAGTAAATAGCCAATGCTTAAGAACATTTCCACGAATTTCGTTTGCCCACTGTAGAAGAAACCCTTATACAATACCCTATTTATAAGGATTGACCTCTATACTTGGTGTACTTCCTAGCCATATTCTATATTTTGGGAGTACTCCATTAAGGTAATTGGACCCTCATTTTGAAGTGTGTGGTTGTAAGTGTCGGATCCTTAGTCCACGTTCATGTAATTCACGCATTCCTTTCTTGCAATTTCTCTCGTTTCTTTTTTAGTAGTGTTTCTCTATGGAGTGATTTACATTTTTACTTGCTTTATTCTTGTATTTTTCAAAAATCATTTTCATAAAAATTAGAAAATATAAAACACATAAATATTAGATAGATTAGAAAGTCTAAGGTATCTGACTTTAAAAGACCTTCTTTTTCACCACAACAATTTTTTTTCCATTCTATTCTAAAATTTTGTTTAGGGGTGGGTAATCACCCTACCTTGTTCTCTCAACTTCTTATCTTTGTTTATGTTGCTTTAAGTCGTTCAGATTCGTGTGACACAATCTAGTATTCTAGATTTCTCTTCACCCTCATAACTTATGACATTTACGCATTTTGAGGCGTTCTTCCACCATTTCATATGTCACCCACAGTTGGATTTGAGTTTTTCCTAGATCATTAGACAACATTCTTCATGTTGATCATTTTCACAACTCATTCGCAAAAATCGGACTGCTAACGAATCAGGAATCTTAATTAGTTTTAAGTTTACGAGGCAGCAGGACATGATGGGTATTATTGAAAAGATTTGGGCTTGGGCCAAAATTCATTTTTCCACCCAACCCATGATATTTACACCCCACCGACTATCCCATTTAAGATCCAACATCGGCCTATTCACTTCATCTTCTCAAACAAAATTAAACCTAACCTAAATCGATCCAAGCACGCATCACGCCTACTCAAAACTGAATCCAACCGCGCCCCGCGCCTCCTTCAAAACAGACCTTGTCCAAATTTTTATAGCACCTTCCCACCATCATCCCCTACTTAAACCCCTACCCATATTCAAAATCCAACCTACCAATGGCCCGACCAAAAAAAATCATGTCGGGATCCGCATTTAACGCGGAGATATTCCATCCATTCTACGGTACGGGGATGCGTTCTAGAGGGTGGGATAGAATGTGGTACTCTACTAAGGAGTATTACCATGAGGATTTGGTATTGAAGTTTTATCGGAATAAGAGGATACTTCCTTCATGGAGGATGTTTGTGGATTTGGACGGAGTTCACCGAGATGTGACTCATGATTTGCTGGCTATCATCACTGGGATACCCGCTAAACAGGTCACCCTGACCTTACAGATATCCCAGTTGACTGGAGTGCATCAGCTGATGCTAGAGACGCTGCTTGAGGGTCGATACAATGATCGTTCTCACTGTGCCAGGCAGCAGTCACTGAGGATTAACCAGGTGGCTGTGACGCAGTGGCTAGGAAAGAATGTTTGTAGAACTTCAAAGCCGAGTGAGATCAGCTTGTCATTTCTGCACATTCTTTGGGTACTGCAGAACATGATGTATGGTTTTTGCCTCATTGATTTTATATGTGATGAGCTTATGGCTGTAGGCCTAAGTACTGCACCGTACTTGTTTTAGTTACCAAGATTATGTTATCTTGGGGTTGCGTGCCTGAGTCACATAGGACTCATATTAGGCTTCACTCAAAAGCAAAGGCGTATAGTGGTTGTGTCCAAAGGAATTGGACACTGCCTGAAGAGAGAGCTGATGGTTTAGATGAGGATGAATATCCAATTTGTTTTGCTAAGAATGCTATGGATCGTGCTACTTCTGATATTGCACGGTTTTCACTACTCCATAGCGGGATGCGCACGCTTTATGATCATCAACAAAACCTAACTTCGCTCTGTGAATCGATACAGAGGCGTCAGGGTTCCATTCAACGTGATCACCGCAGCTTAGAGCATAACATTCGCACCATAGCTGATAACCATGCCGACATGCTTAATTCTATAGAGAATATGGAAGAGGCGCATGCAGCTTCTCAGGCCGAAGTCTTGAGACGTTTACCCCAACCAGGAGGTTCGCCTTCTTCTTCTGATTCTAGACATGAGCATCATCGTCGTCATCCTGTTGATGGTTCTGGACCTTTTTCTTCCCAGGGATAATTTATTTATATTTGATTTGTTGTGATGAATTTGATTTATAATTATTTTTGTTTTGTAATAACTATTTAATTTTCGTACTTATTTTAAATTAAACACTTTAGTTTAATTAATTGTTAATTTCATTTTTAGTTAAGTAGTTAGTATTTATTTGTTTATGTGATTATTTATATATGCATGTATTGTTAAATTTAATGCATGATTAATCACATATTCTTTACCATATAGTTTTTCTGTTGATATTCAACATGTTTAGATAATTTAATTTATCAATGTCATGAACCCCCCTCTCAAATTGTTTGGGGGTTGTATATTTTAATATATGTGAACTTATGAAATTGCATGTCTTAAATCACATTTCTATCAGGTTTAGGCCAAAATATAACAACCCTTGGGCCTTGTTGAAATTAATTGGGACCACAATGTAATTAGGCACCTGATATTTGGAGGAATTTCAAAGTTTCGCAAAATTTTAGAAACTAATCTAATAAATAAACCCATTATATGCAACCCATGGGCCTTGTTTCATCAATTTGGGATCCATAATGTAATTAGGAACTTTAAATTTTGTGAAATGTCAAAATTTTAGGGAATTTCGGAAGCTAATCATATATAGAAATTCCAAAAACTGAAATAGAATTCATATGTACGAAACTATTCTAAATATATGTTTTTTTCACATCTTTTATTTTAGCAACAATCCGGCCTTAAACTTAGCAACCAAACACTATAAAATCAATCTCTAAGCATGTAGGTTCATAACTGAAAACCCCAAACACATTGCTGCATCTCAGAGCGCGCACGCGCCTCACACAAGACCAAACTTAGTGCGCACCGCACTCGTATTAAATTGATATCAACATTTTTGATTGCGCACCGCGCCCACCCAAGGGTTATTCCAAGTGCGCACGCGCCCTCACCGCAAACTTTCAGGCTCAGATTTCTAGGTTCCACTTTTCTAACTTCCAGTACTTTAATTCATTACTCGGTTGTTATGTCTATTCCAAAAATTATACCGAAACAATCTTTTTATGATTTGCTTGATAGTGACACTTATGGCTTTTATTTCGACGACATGATTAACCAATTAGGTTGGCACCCTCTATTGGTATATCCATGTGATACTTATTCACATCAACTTACTGCTTATTTCTATGATAATTGTAAATTTTATAATAACCAAGATGGAGAACAAGTGTTCTCTGTCACCATAAACAATGAAATAATGGATTTAAGCAAATTTTTGTTAGCATTGGCTCTAGGACTTTCTATGCCTCCTGGCCAAGACACATGGGATTACATGTCGGATAATGCCTTCTATTATAACTATGCATACTTCCACGAGACTTATGGGGCGGGTGTTTTCCGTTTAGAAGACCGATGCCAACATAACATAGCCCTTAAAAGTCTGTCCCTTAACATGGGTTCTACTATGTTTTTCATTATGCTCAATATATTAGGGTAATGACATTTTTCAAATGTGAATAGCGCCACATGTAACGTCTTTCTTACTTTAGCTGAGGGATGTATGCTCTTTGATATTCCCAAGACATAGTGTCTAGTTTAGCACGAGCCCATACAATGAGGCATGAGTACCTTCTTATGCCTGTTATGGTTTGCCGTATAATCAGATTCTTTTTTCCTGAATTCTATACACACTTCACTGATTGGGTTAAGGTTGATATAATGCGCACGACCAATGCTATAGTCCGTTCTTTACGTGTTATGGTTTGGCCTTGCTGGCACCTACAACCTCACCTAATAGCCCATGCACCCCGTCCGACCAAATTGCACTAAATAGGTTGGCTAGGGTAGATGAAAACAGGATGAAGGCTTGGAAAGTAGTCATAGATATGCAAGACTTAAATGAGCCTCATTTCACAAGTGAGGAGCAAACGGAGGAAAATGCATGATTAGAAAGAACTATATATGGTAATATTTATAATTTCTTGTTAGAGTCCGCTTATGTCCCAAGCGACTTTTAATCCATGTTATCTCCATAATGGATGGAACTCATATAGGAGTTGCGTATGCATTTTATTATTTATAGTTGTATCGTTTAGCTTTCTTTTACAGGTGCTACTATTTACAAGCACGTTTCTATGGTACTCTCTATCATTTATTTTCATTCCATATTTTGTGGACAAAGCATGATTCTGTTTGGGGGTGGTATAGAAACACGCTGTAAATGTTTAAGCACATATTAGGTTGTATATTATGTATTATTTGTCATATAAAAAAAAATTAAAAAAACATAAAAAATTTATACTATGCACTTAGGATAATGATATTATTTCCTTTTCCATGATGATATTAGTCTAGAAACCTCAAGTAGTAATAGAATTAAGCGTAGTTCTTAGAAACTTATGTTAATACGTAGGTAATAGTCATTGCATCTTTTCATTAACATCTTGCATGAGCATGTATGAGTGTACTTGGCAGTATTTTTCTGAAACCTAGGTTAGACTACTTAAATTTTACATATCCTGTGAGATTCTAGCCTAAAAGTCTCATATGAGTGATTATTTGAGTGATGACACAAATGAGACATATAATATGAGTAGAGAAATCACACATCCACTTACTTGATTACCATACCATATCCTAAGCGAGAATTTAGTCCCTCTTTGGATCGATATAGCTAAAAATTCATACCCATAAGTAATTATCCGCTAGTCGTCCCTCTGAGCCTTTCATTTAGCCTTTTCACAACCACAAATCCTTTACCCATCTTTTAAAGTAATAAAAATAAAAATAAACCTACCCATCTTTGAATGAGTATGAGAATAGGATGAGTAAAATAAAGAGAAAAACCTGTGGAAAACCAAAAATTAATTAGTTGCTTCATAAAAGAAAAAAATAAAATAAGTTTCCATCAAAAGAAAAGAAAAGAAAAGAAAAAGAAAAATAGAAAGAAAACAAAAACTCCAAAAATAGAATAAAAGGAGTCAAAAAGTCAAAATAAAAAGGCTAGGGATGGAAACTAAGTAAGTGTAGAAGCAAAGTAAGAATAATGTTTTCTCTAGTTATATATAATTGAAGACCTTATTATCTCAGACTTGTTTATTTGAATATCCATTCTGTTTCTTCCTAAACCATCACCTCAACCTCGTATCATCTAATAAAGACTTCTAGCTCAATTAAGATTAATTTGGTGTGATAGTAAGTGGTAGATGTGATTGATTGACCTCGGCTCCTTTGGACATCATTGAGATTGTGAGAAAGCGTGTGCCCACTACACACTCACTACACACTGGAGTGAGCTAGCTTGAGTGGAAAAATCAGAGTATTTTTGTCTTGACAAATTGTGAGGACCTACTTAAGGACGCTATTCCAAAAGTTTCAGAAACGGACATGCCATTATATTTCATAACATAGTTCATAGCATGCATGTATATTTTTAGATGATTTGATTATTATGCGTGTATTAGATTAGGTTTCAAAAGTATTGTTATTATTATATTGTTATAGAGATTTATAGATATCTGAGATTAATTAGGAAATTTTATTTTTATCTCTTAGTCGTTGTAGTATAAATGAAGTTTGTGAGTACCTTCTCTAGAAAACTCTCATGAGACTATAACTCGTCCACTAGGGAATTTTTAGTGGTTTAAGGTCTTATTGCATATGGTCAATGTAATCGCACTCCGCAAAACGAGATTAGTTAGGACCACATTTTTGGCCACTTATCTGTTTTTATTTCTCAAATTTGCTTGAGGACAAACAAAATGTTGTTTGGGGGTGTGTGATAAGCACCCAAAAGTGAAGTTTAAACCCCTTAATAGTACTCTATTTAGGCCAATTATGTTTATAATAAAGAAGAGTTAGTAATGTTTACGTGTTTTTGTGCATTTCAGGACTTGAAGTTGATTAGGTGACTAAACACACTACTTTTGCATGGAAAATGAGTTAATATGATTTCCAAGGAAGTTCTACATTTAAAGCCCAAGAATTATGGAGAAAAGCCTTTTTCAAGCCCAGTCAAAGTTAGGAAGTCAAAGTCAATCCGGATAGAAAAAGAACAGAAAAGTCAATAGAACTTCAACAGGCCGTATCTTTGGACTTGGGCCTACTTTACGTAAAAACGACCATCTCGGAATAAGCTTTCCAATGGACCTGGCCTTGCCCCAATCAGAGCTATAAAAGTGGACGAAAAGGGTACGGAAGTAATTTCCATTAGCTGTGACCCTTTTAGACTTAACCTAATGGACTTTGGGCTCACTTTAGAGGCCCAAAGTCCCCCTTTTTGGCCCATGCACGAAAATGTAACCCTAACCCTCTCCTATATAAATAGGGTTATGGCTAAACACTTCAGATCTCCTTCCTTAACTCTTCTAACTCCCCTCTTTAATTAATTTTAGTTTAGTTTAGTTTTAATTAGTTTTATTTTCATTAAGGTTAGCAATTGTTGCCACCATTAATTCCCATCAATAAAAAATTTAGTTCTTCACTTAATTTGTCTTTTCAATTATGTCTTTAGTTTATTTAGTTAATACGATTCCAATTAAACAAGGTTAAACCTCCATTACAGGAGGTTTATGAAGCTATGTGAGGATGATTAATCATTAATATTTATTGTTTTGCAAATAAGAACTTCAAGTTTTTTGTTATGAGTAATTAGAGATAGAGCTCATAACAGAGAACAAGAGTATAGAGCTACCACCAAATAGATTTGTAGTGGAGCTACACTCTCATGCTAGTAGAACCTTAATCTGAGATGACTTGGTCTTCACTAGGGATCAATACAAACGATTCGATACTAACTAATAGTCAATCGAATCGCGTGGCGGATTAAACCCCTTATAACACATTATATCTACTGTTTTGACTCTTATTAGTAAAACATATTTGCAATCTAGATTCATATCCAAGTAGTGTACAACTAGAGTTTGGCGAACACGACTACTCTCCTCTTTATCACATGATTTTGATGAGTTTTATCTAATATTTTTCCACCATAATTTACTGTTCACGACATCATATATCTACTGTTCATCAATTCACTTTTAATTATTTATTATCACTTATATAGTACATAAAACCAAATGTTTAAATTGTTTAAGTTTGTCTTATGTTAGAAAAAGGAGAGTTGGGATCCCTTTTCCATAACTAGATCAGATGTTTGGGTAAAGGGACATACGAAAAAGAATGGAGAACCTGTGAATGCAGAAGTAGCTGAGAAAATGGTAAGATAAAGATTTGCTCTTTTACTGTTGATTGGTCTTACCCAAATTTTTAGAAAACAATACAAGAAATCAAGGACACGACAGCAGAATCTTCTTCCTCCTCCCTCCAAGATAATGCAATTTCACAAGTCTTTGGGCCTGAGCATCCTGGTCATGTCAGAGGAGTTGGATTTGGTGTTACTCCATCACAAATGGGTATCTTATTAGAAATCAAAGAGAAAGTTGTGCAGCTAGAGTGACAAGTAGAAGAACTATCAAGAAAGGTTCCAAGCATTGAGTCTGTAAAGGAAGAGATGCAAGGCGATATTATGCAAGAAATGCAAGAAGCGATAAGGGTAGAGATGCATGGAGCGATAAGAGAACAAATTCAACAACATATCCTTGAAAAGAAAGAGATGCAAGAGCAAATTATCCTTATGCAGAATTTAGTGAATCATTTGATGATAACTCAGGTTAGTGGTTAAGGGCTTGCAAAACATTACATATGTGCATCTGTTTGAGCATTTCCTTATATTTTCTTGCATTTTGTCTTAAACAGGGCTATGACCCAATGTTCAGTACAACTACAAATGATCGAAAGGTAAAACCATTTTTATTACTTTTGAATTTGTTTTTAACGGTTTTTAATGACCAAGTAGTATGATTATGTTTTTAAAGCTAAACAACCCACACATGAGTGACAAATGCAAGTTGTTCCGAATGGATAGAGGAGATGTTGTGGCTGAAGGGGTTTGGCTATCAGATAATCCCAACATCGTAGTGCAAGGAAAAAAACTCAGGTTTGGTGCTTCTGAGATTGAGGTAAAATTTGTGAACGATCCTAAGGCGAAGTTATGGAGACCAAGCAATGGTATGAAGACATTTGAAGATGCTCTATGCTATTCCATTGCATTGCCTACTGACCATGTAATAAAAGAAGGTAATTTAGCTACTAATGATATCAAGATTTAGTCAATAATTTAGAACTAATTTTTCATGGTGAAAATTCCTTTGTAATCATCTTTGTACAGGAATCTAGGATTCACATCCTGCTACTCAAGTTTTTGGGTTAGTTAGACTTACCCACCCACCCACCCACCCACCCCCAATTGCAAGATCCAACGGCTACGAGATGATTTTTTTTTAGATGAAGAAATCTGACCGTTGGATCTTACAAATAGGGGTAAGTCTTTAGGTTGGTATTTAATCACTTTTTTCTTCTCAAACTGCTTAAACCTTAAAAATTCCAAATTTTTGAGAATTTGAAGATCTGGGCTCATTTCAATCACCAAGGTAATTGACTTGGTCTAGTTTTATATCCTTTTTTGACATGTTGTGATTTTTTTTATTAATAAGTTGTCCATTTCTTGTTTTTTTAGTTCTTCTTGAGTGAGTGTAGTGTTAGACTTAAGCCTCTTCTACTAACAAATAGGTTATAACCTATGTGCATTTTTTGCATATGAGGGTTACTTGACTGAGTTACTTATAATCCAACGGATGATTAGGCTGGCTTTGATTGGTGAAAAGTTTCCTAAAGAATATGTAAATCTTTACATGGGATGATCTATGAGAAAATCTCCCTGAAAATGCTTGTGCTGATGTTTGAGTTAATAATGCAGCTTATTTATACGTTAAGTCAATCGTTAACAGTTTGCCTAACAATGTCTGTGCTGATGTCTCCTTTAAAATGCCTGTGCTGATGTCTTCTTTTAAAATGTTTTTGCTGATGTCTCCTTTTATTTATAATTGTTGGCTTCTCTTGCTTTATAGGAGTGTTTTGAGGGCCTTTATCTTTCTGTATGTACGTACTTGCATCAGTGTCACAACCTCCATAGAAATTTTGAGTTCACCACCAAACTGAAAAATTATTACTAAGCCAAAAGTTAGGAGTGAAACTTATGAGGATATCCATTAACATAAGCACAGCTTAACCATTTGAAGGTTGTGAATCCAATTTGACTTCAGAATGGGTTCTATTATTGACATAAACATATATTCCTGGAAACATCCCCACGCCAATGGCCCAAAGCCTCAAACCCGAAACACAGACACAAATAGTCAAATAGCTTACAAGTAAAGATAGTAGATTAGGATCCTTCGAAATGAACCTGGCCATATTCTGCTATCCTATTCGGAGCTGGTAGGAACCTGGACATAATTCTATTTTGTATTCGAATTTGTTGGGTATTTTGTGGATCATAAACCAGCTGAATAGAAAAAGGGGAAGCAAAAGAAGGGGTGGGCATTTCCGATTATTTTGATGGATTGCTATTTTCCATGGTTAGATGTTCATAGCATTTCTTTGAATGGTGCTTTGATCACAGAAGGGACTTAAAAGCCTGTGAAAACTTTAAGCCTACAGAAGGGCTTTCAGTAGCTATGGTGCTTCTATGATCAATAATCACATTCTTGGCGTGCTTCTGTAATAACTGTGCATGCCTTGTGGTAGCACAGCAAATCCTGAGTACATTCTGGCTTATTGTAGTGGTTCATACTGAAGGTTATATAAAGTTTTAAAATGCCACCTGATCGCTTGCTTGATCTGGTCATTGGTACTTAACTGCTGTTGAATTGGGTTCCTTTAATAATGCATTTGCTAACGTTTGAGTTAAGAATTTGTACTCTGCATTTGACTAATTATGGTTATTTAGTTAATAATGTAGCTTTTGCTTAGTTGCATTTGTAAAAATTCGTTGTCGCTATCTTTCTCTTCAAGTTCCTTGTATAGGAACCTGCTAGTGTAGTTTGTTTTACTATTGGAACTTGACTAGAGTTCTCATGGGATGCATTTGGGAGTATCATTGAACTGTTAGCACACAAGGCAGGGTATTATCTTAGTTGTGCCAAATAACGCCCCTGGGACTCAAAACTATTTATGATAATGTTCATGGAAACATCTCTCTTGATCCGTACTAGTTCAATTTGTTTCAACGTTTCTTGTTTTCTTTCATGTTTAGATCAATTTCTCCTTCTATTAATTGATTTCTCACTTTGAGTGTTGTTCTATTTCATGTTTATTTGTTTAATACTTAGATTGTTAAGTGAATGTTGAATAGTTTGTGAATGATGAAATGATTCAGTGCAACTAGTCTAAACTGATATAAGGTTTGAGTGCAATCCTTATGAGTTGTAGCGCTTAATTACTAGGTGCATATTCAGTCTAAACTGAGTAGTGAGTTGTTTTCTTTATCACAAAGGTCCATTTCAGTTTATGAATATCTCGTTTTCAGAAACTGTGTAAGTGATTATTATGTATAAGCATTGTTGTGATGCTCTTGGTCTCTCTATTTTTTTAATAGATGATATATAGTGAATATTCTCGTGAATCTGATGTTACTTACAAAGCTAAATTTTAATTAACTTATTTTGGGCATATGAAGCTCGCTTTGAAGTTTGTAGATACAGATCGAACAGTTTCAGAGGCAAGTTCACTTATTTTATTACTTGTTTATAGAGTGTTTGCTTCTGTGCCTTTTTCTGTTTCTTCACAAATTGTGTGATCATAATGTTGAATATGACATGAGTCCATTCCAAATGTAGCCTTCGTGAAATGTAGTTTTGGATGAAATATTGTTGATTGATACAGAAAGGTCAATATTACGGTCAGATTAAATAAGCGTTACTGGTGGGACACATTGCAATGTCGCTACTTTGCTTGTTGCTTTACATTACGTTTGGGGATTTTGTAATCGACTCTGTATGTGTAATAGACTAAAATGATACTTTGGTAAAACTCCAAGATGGTTAATGACATCCTCAGTTTCCAAATTTGTCTTTTTTTTTTTTTTTTTTTTTTTTTCATGTTTCCATAGTTCATTCTCCAAGATGGTTAATTTTAACATGTGAGTTGCCAAATCTGTGGATTGATGTAGTCACATGATCACGCCCATTTGGTAATCCACAAAAGCAAGTTTCTAGCATTTCTAAAGTGTTGCGATAGCTTAATTCATAACCCTTCCAAAATATCACGGATTTTGTGACATTTTCAAAATGTTACATAATGTACATTCGTAACATTTTATAAATGTTACAAACTTTGTAACAAGGGCTTTTACAACATTTACTGAAATGTTACAAAAGTCTTTTGTAACATTTCTAAAGTGTCACAACAGCTCTTTTATGTTGTAGTGATATCTCTTGAAATAAAACTAATTTTCTTCCATTAGCACTTGCAAATGCAAATAGAACTTCTCCCTGAAAGTTCCTTGCAACTCCTCCCGTACCATAGCTGCTGTCAGACACGGATCCATCTGTGTTTAATTTGGTAACACCTTCATCGGGCTTTAGCCAAATACACTGTGTTGGTAACTTAGTTTTGTAGTCCACAAGAACACCAAATCGATCAATGAGTATTCTATCTTGGATATACTGGCATAAACTGAGGTGAGCTAACCTTGAAGATATGTGACTGTCTCACTAATAAGCTTGTTCTTGACTACCCTCCATGGCTGAGTGGAATTGTTAAATCTCATGTTATTTCTTTCTTGCCACACATGACTGATAGTGGCACATGTGAATACTTTGATGATTTCAGCAGTCAAGGTTTTCTTACTGCAAATCATAAGAAGTTCAATCCATTCACCATTTGGGCTATGGGAATGAGTCCTAATTCTTAGTAGTTGTTTCACAGTCCTCAAAATATGTTTGGTATAGCTGCACTCAAAGAAAAGATGGAAGGAGTTTTCTCTGCCATTGTTGCGAAAGCAACATGTTGAAGTATGAAGTACCTCTTTTGTATAAGTCTATCTTGAGTAGGTAAGTTGCTAGCAAACAGTTGCCAAGCTGTAAAAGAATGTCGAGGCAGTACATACTTTCCCCAAACAAGACTATACCATCGTACCCTCTCCCTTGGAGCCTAAAGTGCATTATAAGCAGATTTGGAAGAAAACTTGCCGGTAGAGTCTGGGGTCCATACCACCATACATGAGAGAGGTAGTTATTGATCTCAGTACCAAGTATCAAGCTTTTGAGAGTTGATGGAGGTAGGTTGAGCACAATGTCATTCCAAGCACCATTAGAAATCAATGTACTAACTCATGAATCATCAGGGAGATAGATTACGCTTTTTGCCTCCAGATTTTCAAAGAGAGGGATCTCAGAGTACCATATGTCATGCCATAGGAAAATATCATCTCCATTGGCAATTAAGTGTCTAATGAATTTTGTAGCAGTAACTCGAGTTTCCAAAATGTTCTTCCAAACCCAAGAACAATCTTTTGGGACCTGCATCATCTAGAAGAATTTATTCTTAATGTGTTGAGCCTATCTCCATTGCACCCATAAACTTTCTCCCTTAGTTACAACTTTGAAGATAAGGCCACAGTAGGTAGCCTGATTCCAAATTTTTAAGTTTTAGATTTCAAGGCCACCTTCTTGTTTTGTGAGAGTAGTTATAGAACTACTTGCATGGTGCATTTTGTTACCCATAGAAGGGCCATTCCAAAGGAATTTATTGCATGACTTAGTAACATGCATGCTCAAGGATAGCCACAGGGAGTCCAAAGGTTCGAACCCAGTATATATGAAAGGACGAGAGTACAGAGTGAATGAGTTGAAGTCTTCTAGCATGTGAGTGGCACCAAGCTTTCCAATCTTGAATTCTAGCAGTGATTCTCTCAATAAGAGGTTGGCAATTTTGGATTCCAAGCCTAGTGGGGGTGAGAGGGAGCCCAAGATAAGTAATGGGCAGTGGAGCTTGATTAATTCCGAGAGAGTTTGCGAGAAGAAAGCTATCATTGACAGATAGGCCTCCGGTGAGCAGAGTAGTCTTTTGCTTATTCATAAGGAGACCAGAACATCCAGCGAATATACTCAGAGTCTCCATAACTGTTTCAGATGAGTGATAGTCACCTTTAAAGAACAATAACAAGTCATATGCAAAGCATAAGCTTATAACACCAGTTTTCTTGCATTTTGGGTGAGGTTTAATGGTGCTATTTCTCATATTCGTCCTTAACAAGTAGCTCAGAGCCTCCATGATAAGAACAAATAAGTATGGCGATAAGGGATCGCCCTGAGGAAGACCCCGTTTACCATGAAAGTAACCCTCAGGTTTGTCATTGATAATAACAGAGAAAAGTGGTGTTGAGAAGCAAAGTTTGATCCAGCAAGTGATCTTTGGAGGGAAGTGAAGTTTTTGCATCATATCTTCAAGGGCTATCCAATTGATAGTGTCAAAAGATTTTCTTATATCGACCTTGAGTGTGCAATGAGGAAAAGTATGTTTCCTTCTGTAATTTCTTAACAATTCATGAGAAATGAGTAAATTATCTTAGATGAACCTGCCCGCAATGAATGCAGGCTGATTTGTGTCCACCAAAAAAGCTCAAAAGAGGCTTAAGTCTGTTAACAATGATCTTGGCAACACATTTTTAAGTGGTGTTGCATAGAGCAATTGGTCTGAAATCAGTGAATTTAGAAGCATTATGAACTTTGGGAACCAAGCTAATAAAAGTGGAGTTGAGGCCAGAGGGTAATGTGTTAGATGCGAACACAAAAGAGATGGTCCTTGATGCAGTAATGGTTGAGTTTGAAGTATCTATCTTAAATCTTAAGATGGGTGGAATGGTGATGAATGAAAACAAGAACTTTTTAACCTTTCTTATTCATCTTTTTCTTCTATTTCTAATGAGTATTGAAAGACTAGTGTTTGAGAGATGAAAACATTGAAAACATGAAGTTGTTTAGGATTAAAACATGAAAGAATGAAGAGGAAAGAAGATAACTTTATCGCCAAGTTGCACTCATTGATGACTTCAATGAGTGCAACTAGTGTTCTTGAGATTGAATGACAAGAAATGTAGAGACAAGTTGATTGGAATGAAAAGATTGAAAACAAGGAGTGAAACCAAGTATTGAATGTAATGAAAACAAGAAAACAATAAAACAAGATAGATTGAAATAAATAAATAACAATACAAGAAAATAAAATGCAATAATGTAAATCTACCTAAGAAAACATGATAAAATTTGATATCAATTTTTGGGTTGTATTTGATAAAATATGTAAAATTGGATAATGTTTTTCTTTCTACTTTTTGCTTTTATACTCTTACTTTTACAATTACTGATTTGCCCTCTCCCTCTACAATCAAGACACCTCACTCCTTTGTTTTTTACTTTTACTTTTACTTTTCCTTTTTCCTTTATGCTTTTGTTTTTTCTCTTTCTTCTTGAGCAAGCTAGGTTTTGAGTAAGTCTTCTGATAAGAGCCAAAAACTGTAGTTTTAACCCCTTAACAATAATACTTTTAGACCAATTATACGAGTAATAAATAAGAGTTAATGTTAATTACGTGCTTTTATGTATTTTAGGTATTGAAGTCAATTATGTGCAGAAATGTGTCACTTTGGCGATATAAAGGAGCAAGGGTTGGTTATTAAGAAGTTCTGTGATTAAATGCCAAGACGGGCAGAAACAACACACAAAAGTCAGTAGAATTTCCAAAAACCGTATCTTTGGACTCAGGCCTTGGAATTGGCCGTACCTTATGTCAAAATGACCGGCTCGGAAAGAGCTTTCCAATGGTCCAAATATTGACCAAATCAGAGAAGTAGAAGTGGACGAAAAGCCTATTGAAGTCAAAACCAGCTGAAAAGGGCCCTGTGGACTGAAGAAATTGGGCTTTGGGCTAGATTTTCCGGCCCAAAACATGGACCCTCAGCCCATGCACGAAAATGTGGTCTCCTCTATTTCCACACACAAGACTTAGCTCTGAAGTATCAATTATGTTAGGATAGAAAGTAGTCATTAAAGCTTAGTTCTAGATCTAGTTTTTCAATTAATTAATTAGTTTTTATTCTTGTTTTAATTTCAGTATTGAATGATTGTTATTTAGTTGTCAGATCAATAAAATATTTAGTTCTTGATAATCTAATTTCGTTTTCCATTAATTATTAGCTTCAATTCTTAGATTTACTTATTTGTCATTATTAGTTTAAATCAATTATTGCATGAGTAGTTTCCATTTGAGTTTAAATAAGTAAAGTTCCTATCTTTTTATGATGCCTAGTTTTAATTCATATGGAAATGATAGTTTGATGAATCAAGGCTAAACCTCCATTAGAGGGGTTTGATGAAATCTTGATGAAAACTTGATTGTGTAGTGTAGAATCGTTGTAAGAGTCTATTCCACTCTAGAAGGTCGTTGATTCGCCATGAGAATGGGTTGGACTTCCTCACATGCTAGTTATGAACTGGTAGAGATGCCATGTATAATTAGGGATTAGAACGATCAATTCTTACTGTAAGAATGTAAGAATTGAATTACAACAATCTATGCTAGTTTATTAAGTTGGATTCAATTCCCTCATAATTCTTATTCTAGATTCAAACTTTAGTATTCCGTAGCATTTCGTAGTTGAATCATTATAATCCCATTATCTTGTTAGTATAAATTGCATCGTAGTATAATTCGTAAAACTCTCATTGACATTGGTAGGATTGATAGTCGTAGAAAACTTGAATGCTAAAGAACTAGGAGTGGAATGAATCTTCTATTCCAACTCTACTTCAATAGTATCGAGAGTAGAAATCTTTGATAAATAGTATACGTAAAAGTTTTAGTTTTACTTTCGTTTGAATTTCATCATTTTTTCATAGTAGAATTATATTCAATTTTATCGTAGTATCAAATGGCGCCGCTGCCATCTTAGTTCACTTTAGTATTGTTTTCTTTAGAATTGTTAGTTTTCCAAAGTCCCATAACCCACCCACCCTTGGTTGATTCTCACTGTGGTTGTCCATTTCAGCACTGAAAATTTTCCTCGCAGAATTACATGGAGCGCGACCCGCACCTTAGGCAAGCTAAATTGGAGCGCCACCTGCGCCCAAACACCTGGAACTCCACTTTTTGGCTGAGCACGACCCGCGCCCTGCCAAGGCAAAACACGAGCGCCCCCCACGCTGAAGTGACTGGACCTTGAGGTTTTCCCTGAGCGCGACCTGCGCCCTACCAAGGCTAACTTCGAGCGACCAGCGTAAACGCCTGGAACTCCGGCTTGACTGAAGCCACTGCGCCTTTACCTAGGCCTATTATCGAAGCGACACGCGACACTCTGCTGAAACTACCCGATTTCCACAGGTTTGTTTCAAATTTCCATTTCTTCAAAGTTTTCAGTGTTCTAACTTGTTATTCACACTGAGCACGCGTAAACAAGACGCTATTCATAAGCGAAGCAAGGAGGCATTCAGGTACTCTTTTCTTCCACACCTCGCATCTCCTATTAGAGGTTCATACTAGCATATCAGGATTGTTTGGAGTGTTGTTGTGTTTCGTTAAGATTGGGTTAGCCTTGCATGAGATTAAGGTTAGCCGAATAAAAAGCCTAACGTAATCAACCGGTAATGTCAACAAACACGCCTTTCTAGTATACCATTCACTACCCCTCTATCTTATATACCACACACACCAACTGAAATAATGGCTGAAGAAAGAGAGTCTCCTCTCTCTGACTTTTACAAAGCCTTGAACGATAGCCTTAAATCTTGCATCGTTCTATCAGACCCAGTGGGGGATTTCCGAATCCCCCCAAATATATTTAATTTGTTACCCGTTTTTCATGGGTTAGACCATGAAAAGCCTTATCAGCACATGTGTAGGATTGACTAAGTCTTTACTACATTCCACCATCCTACAGTTGGTGCTGAACAAATTAAACTGAGGGTATTTCCCTTCACTTTAACCGATAAGGAGGCGTCTTGGTTAACTTCCCAAAGCCAAATTTCGTGGACTCGTGGGCTAAACTTGTTCATTTGTTTATGGAACATTTTACCCACCGAAGACCGATGAAATGCTTTCGAGATTCATTTCTTTCGACAGAATCCTCATGAATCATTTTCAGAGGCTTGGAATTGTTTTACCGATCTCCTTATAGAGTGTCCACACCATAACCTCGCAAAAGACACGCTAGTTCGTGCCTTTTTCAAGGGACTGTACACCACCACAAGGAGGTGCTTGACATAATTAATGGGGGTAGTTTCCTCAGTAAGGGAGCCTCAGAGGCTTATAAATTTTTAGAAGATCAAACTAAGCGTAATAATAACTGGGGGGTAGTGACGATATCTCCCGTAACGCTAGTTCTTCTACAACAGTTAAGGCCGCCGGTATGTTTGAGATGAAACCCGATTCGGAACTTAAAAATTTAATCGAATCTCTCACTAAAAAGGTAGAGGCTATTTCTGTTCAACAACAGCCTATTCCCATCATGAATGTCAACACCAATCCATGTAATTGATAGGGTTATATAATAAAAGCATTACTTTTGTATTAACTCTAATTCTTTATATTTTGAATGAGAATCATATGGGCAAATATTATGCATATTATATATGTTATTAGTTATATGTATGTGTCTAATACTTTATGTTGTAGATGATATGGTGTGAACACATAGAAGATCATATCATCAGTACCTTATAAAGTATAAGTAATCGTTCACAACCTAGATAGATTTGGACAAACCATTGGTACGGTTGTAGTATAATCTGGTATTAGTCTATCTTGACTATAGGATTACACTAGTACACTTTGTGTGTATTGAACAGGACCAAGTGAGGTTGTTTATCCTTATATTGACTATATAAGAGAACAAACGCCTCTGTTATTATGGATGCTTGTCCTCCTAATCCGGATATAATAACGGGCACTTACATGCATTGTACATTGCTTTAAATCATCAATGAATGAGATTCATTTGTGAATCTACAAACTCGATGGATTGGGTAATGACATTATATGTAAGGTGTGTTGTTGATTATAGAAGGAATCTGTGCCCCGCAAGAAGTCGGGTTGATGATGTCCCCTTGAGGAGCTCAAAAAGATTGTCATGTAAACCCTGCAGGTGGATTTAATCCGACATGACAATGAGGTTGAGTGGTACTACTCAAGGACATAAGAAGTTGATTAATGTAGTTGTCAGTAACTTGACTTAATCAACGGACATTTGATAACTTAAACACGGGGAGCTCAACGAGCATATAATATGGAGCCCATAAACGCTGACACGTAATTTGGGATTAGGGCGGTAGTGTAACAATGGCCTTTAGTGGAATAAGCCATTTTTTGACGGACTTGGGCCGTGTGTTTGGGGCGAACATGGGAAGCCCAATCCCGTCAGGAGGCCCAACCCTAATTTCTCCTCATGGTCCCTGTTGTAGCCTATAAATAGAATACTCTTTCTCTTTGGCCGAAATTCACTATTCACTGGTTCAGAAAAATAGGCAAGAAAAGTAGATCTGAATTTGTTTCTGATCTTGAGAGAAAGAAGGGGGTTGGTAGATCGTTGTCCACACAACATCCAATCTATTCTAAAGGAATATAACAGAAGATCAAGAGGTTGATTTCGGATTTCATAAAGCTTGGATTCTCAGAGGTATCTAAATCGGATTCAAAGGTATGTTTTCCAATCACAAATCGTGGACACCCATTAATTCCGCTGCGCGTGGTGTTCGCGGTTTGTAGAAATAGTCATTCTGAAATAATGGTTCCTACAGTAATTTCTGTTTGAGTCCAGAGCATCCCGACTCCTATTATCCTCTCACCTATGGACAACAACAATCACAACAAGATAATGTTTGCTCGATTAATAATTATCCTATTCCTAACGCCCCTTGGAGACAACATCCCAACTTCAGTTGGAGAAATAATCAACAAGTAACACCTCCAGGATTTAATAATCAAAATGTTAGGCCAGCAAACAATTATAACCAAGGCCCACCACGACAAGGTCAAGGACAAGGTCAGGGTAATTATAATAATTATGACAATAATAATTATAATGCTAATAGAGGTATCGTTCCGGTTAATAATAATAACTATCAAAATCTACCAATTAATAATTAACGTGACATAGTTCCTGTCATACAACCAGTAGCAAATACTACTCCATAACCGGATCGTTTTGATACCTTTATGCAATCTCAACAACAAATTTTACAAGCCATCCAACTTTCCTTACAGCAGTTAGCTCAAGAGAAAGTACAACCCAAAGGTGTGTTTCCAGGTCAAGCGATATCTAATCCTAAAACAACAAACACAACCTTTGAGGTGAATGGTAATACTAGTACGGAAAATGCAAACGTAGGTGAGCTAAATGCTATCACCACTCTCCGTTCTGGGAGAGTGGTTGATAACAAAGTAACTATGCCTATAGTTACCCCACCAGTTGTCCCTACACTGGAGATTGAACTAGATACTGTAATAGAAACTGAAGAGCCTACCCCTATAGAGGTACCAGTTAAACCACAACCTAAGAAACAGAAAGCAAAGGTTAGACATCCAGTTGATCCATACGCTAAATATAGAGAGAAACCACCGTTTCCCCAGAAATTAGCTATGTTAAATAGGGATACAAACTTTGACGAGATTAGGGAAATTTTTAAAAATCTAACGATAAACTTACCTTTTCTGGACGCAATTAAAAAAATTACCTCACCATGCTAAGTTTCTCAAAGAGTTGTGCACTAAAAGGCGTGAGACAAATATTCCTAAAGACTCTTTTTTAACTGAACAGTTTCCAACTTTAACGGAACACAATGGAATCGTTAAGTACAAGGACCCTGGTCGTCCCACTGTATAATGCACCTTAGGAGATTCCCACACAATGACCGCTTTACTAGACCTAGGGCGAGTGTTAACTTACTCCCGTATTATCTATACAAAAAAATAGGTCTACAAGAGATGCAACCTACTAAAATGATGTTGCAATTAGCAGATCGATCTATTAAGTACCCTAAGGGTGTGGTTGAAAACATGCTTGTTAAGGTCCAGGATTTCTACTATCCTGCTGATTTTGTTATCCTCGATACATAATTCGTTAACGACTCTGTTCCGATCATCTTAGGGCGTCCCTTCTTGGCGACTGCTAACGCGCTTATAAACTACCGCGATGGTTTGATGTCCTTGTCTTTTGGCCATTTTTCAGTTGAGGTAAATATTTTTAAAATGATGAAACAGTTACCAAATTCGTCTATAGATGGAGAGGTTAGCATGATCGAGAGCTTAGCTCAAGATTACTTTAATAACACGTTTCCCGACCTACGTAGAGGAAGTTCAGATTTTGTCGATGACTCCTACGTAGAGGAAGTAAACACCATCTTCGAGTCTACACAAATCGTAGACCCTTCGGTTGCTCCATACACAGAGTTTGAAGACCTACTACCTAAGCAAGTATTCATTACTCAAGATGAGGACCCTCTAAAAGCATTTATCGATATTCCTTCCCCCCGGTGCTTAAACCTCTTCCTCCTGAGTTAAAGTATATTCAACTTGATCCGGATGGTAGTCATCCGGTAATTATATCTTCTCTGTTATCTAAAGAGGAAGAGACATGATTGATCAGGGTGATTAGGGAATATCGTTCTGCAATTGGTTGGTCCCTAGCCGACATTAAGGAAATTGACCCTAATGTATGCACTCATCGTATCCATTTGGAGGATAATGCAAAGACTTCTCGCGAACCTTAGCGTTGCTTGAACCCTGCCATGAAAGAGGTAGTCATGGAAGAGGTTTTACGGTTACTCGATGCGGGTATCATATACCCAATCTCTGATAGCGAATGGGTAAGTCCCATTCATGTAGTTCCAAAGAAATTAGGGATAACCATGGTACGTAATGCCAAGGGTGAATATTTTGCCATGCATGGTCCTATGAAATGGAGGATCTGTATTGATTACAAACATTTAAATGCCATGACACGAAATGATCATTTTCCTTTAACCTTTATAGATCAGATGCTTGAACGTCTAGCTGGTCATGCTTTTTATTGTTTTTTGGATGGCTACTCTGGCTATTTCCAAATTATTATTGATATTGATGACCAAGAAAAGACTACCTTCACATGTCCTTTTGGAACATACGCCTATAAACGAATTCCTTTTGGCCTTTGTAATGCTCCTGGTACCTTCCAGCGGTGTATGCTTCATATATTTAGTGACATGGTAGAGCGTTTCATGGAAATATTCATGGATGATTTTTCTATCTATGGAGACTCTTTCACTGAATGCCTGTCTAACCTGTCTAAAGTTTTGACACGATGTGAAGAGAAGAGTCTCGTTTTAAATTGGGAAAAATGTCACTTCATGGTGAAAAAAAGGCATAGTACTAGGTCACAACGTATCTAGTGATGGCATCGAAGTAGATAAGGCCAAACTAGATAAGATAGCAACCTTAACTATACCACGAACTATCCGTGATATTAGAGCCTTTCTAAGCTATGCAGGTTTTTATAGGCGCTTTATCAAAGATTTTTCGAAAATAGCTAGGCCGTTAACTAATCTGCTCTTAAAGGATGCCATCTTTGATTTTAATTTTAACTGTAAGCAGGCTTTTGAAACATTAAAAGCTGCCTTAACTTCTGCACCCATTATACAGCCTCCCGATTGGTCTAAACCTTTCGAACTCATGTGTGATGCTAGTGATTATGCAGTTGGTCTTTGTCTTGGGACATAAACTAGATAATAAATCCACTTTGTTATTTATTATGCTAGTAAAACTCTAAACGATGCTCAAAGGAATTATACAACTCTTGAAAAAGAATTCTTAGTCGTCGTTTATGCTTTAGATAAGTTTCGTCCTTATTTGGTTGGTTCTAAGACTCTAGTTTACACGGACCATGCAGCCCTTAGGTACCTTCTCGCAAAGAAGGATGCTAAGCTGAGATTAATCTGATGGATTCTTCTCCTGCAAGAATTCACATTAGAAATAAAGGACAAACGGAAGGTCGAAAACGTAGTTGCCGACCACTTATCTAGACTTACAAACGACGATGATAGTGATTCTGAGTCCATACCAGACTCTTTTCCTAATGAGCATCTGTATGCTATTTTTTCTGCACCATGGTATACTGACATTGTGAATTATTTAACGTCTGATGTTATTCCTTATGATTGGTCAATAAGCAAAACTTGAGTGGAAAAATCAGAATATGTTTGTCTTGACACATTTGTGAGGACCTACTTAGGGACGCTATTCCAAAAGTTTCAAAAACGGACCTGCCACTGCATTTCATAGTATTGTTCATTGCATGTATGCTTATTTTTAGATGATTTGATTATTATGCATGTATTAACTTAGGTTTTAAAATGAGTATTCTTTATTCCTTGCTAGTGAGATGTATAGACACCTGAGATTAAATTAAGAAAACAATTGCTGTTATTTCTTAGTCATTATAGTATAGATGAAGTTTATGAGTATCTTCTCTGAAAACTCTCACGAGACTAAACTCGTCCACTAGGGGTAACCCAGGGGTTTAAAATGTTTGTTGCACATGCTGAGTGTAATCGTGATTCCTACGAAAGTGAGTTAGAATTTTTGATTTTTGTTATTAGTTTAGATTTATTTTTGCTCGAGGACTAGCAAAATGTAAGTTTGGGGGTATTTGATAAGGACGTAAATGTTACATATTTATGTCCAATTTTATATTAGTTAGTCCGTTTAATTTATTCATTGATTTAGTTAGTGTATTTTCATTGATTTTGTAGGAATTGGAGTTAAATTGATTAAATGTGTCGAAACTGACGAGATACGTGAGTTCCTAGTTTGTTTGGTGTGATTTATTGGGTTGGGCCTAGTAATATTGAGCTAAGGAAAAGAGGACAAAAAGGAAGTAAATGGAAATGGGCCCATGGCTTATGGGCTTAAGTACACCCACGTGAGCAGCAACTAGAATTGAAGTTTGTTGAGTTTGTGGTCCGATACAGCACATGCCTTACTAAAGACCATAACATTCATATCCACCTTGATGCACCGAATCGGACCTTAGTTTCCTTCTCCATCTCCCATTCTCACTAACAGAAATTGGAAACCTTCCCATACAATTCAAGAAATCAACCGAAATCAGGGGGATCGCCCAATCACCGAAACCACCGAATAAAACATTTCTATTTCCATTGAAACACAAGATTCTTACCCGAATCGAATGAAGCCTATAAATAAGGAGTCGAACCAAAAAGTGAGCTCTCCAGAATATCCAAAAACCAGAAGAGAACACCGAAGGACGGAGAGCTTTGGAGCGAAAGAGACGAAGGCAGACGAGCACATCAGGATATCGGCTTTACTAATGACTTTATTTTCTTCTATCATGGTTATTTGAAATGCCATGCATAGCTAACTCTAGACTAGGACAGACGAAGTCTAGAACTTGTTTTTTGTGTTTGGGATTGGTTCTCTGATTTTCAATATACTTCATATTTTTATAAACTCTTAACTGTTCATGATTAATTAGCAAAAGGTTTAGTCTTTCATATGGTATGTGATGCATGCGATATTGTTTGGTCACTTTTGTTATTAGTTAAACACGTTTTTACTGTTTAAGTCTAGATTGTGTACTATTCGTGCGGTAAGAAGACGAATATTTATGTGACCTTGACCTTAGTGCTGAACCATTAGAAAACACTTATCGATTAAGAGTTACCACGTTCATATCATCAAGACGGCAGTCAATACTCATTACCAATGCCGCTAGTATAAAAACTAAAATAGAGAATCTAATCATACAAATACAAACAATGGTTTAAGATGGAGTCATAGTCCTAGTATTCTCTCCACATAACAGAAACCCAATTATTTAGTTTATTTCCATTTTAGACCGTAGTTAAGTAAAATAGTTTTAGTAGTAATCAATTCAAATCAATAAATATTACTCGAATTAGGTTAGGTAATATTTTAGTATTCAATTGTCCCTAAATAGCAATCCCTGTGGGATCGACCTCGTTCTTGCGCACCTATTATGATAGACCTCGTGCGCTTGTGAGTATTAGTATAAGTAAAGTAGGATTTAATTAGCCTGTTTATTTAGGCCAGTTAATTTCCTATCAAGGTTTTGGTGTCGCTGCCGGGGATGTTTAAGAAAGAGTTTTTAGCTCTCCAACTTCGTTCACGTTACTTGTTGCTTCAAAAGCTGTGTTTGTTGGTTTAAGATTAGGAATAGCTTGACCTGGGAGCACACCTTTCTGGGTTTTATCTTGGGCTAACAAGTTAAGAGATTGTTGCATGGATGCTAGGATTTAGGTTTGTTGTTGCATGACAGATAGCATTATTTTGGTGGGCTTATCTATTTGGACACTAGTTGATGGTGTAACAGGAACTAGGTCTCTTTGGTTGTTGATAGGTGGGTTTTGATAGTTCTGGTTAAACTAGGATGGAACAAATGCTCTGTTTTGATTGTTATAGGTACCTTGTCATTGTCCTTGTTTGAATGTATTTGTTAGTTTGTTGAAACCTGGTGGTGTTTGGTTTTGTGGAATGTTGGTCCATACGAAGTTTGGATGTTGTCTCCATGGTGCATTTGGTACATTGAAAGCACATACTTCTTCTGGCTGAAGTGATGACAGGTTTGTGATCAAGGGATAGGTGTCATCTATATGATTTAAGCTTAGACAGAAATTGCATGGTGAGGTATTTGCGTTCATGACAGGATGAAGGGTTTGGTCTTTCTGTTTGGTTGTGAGGGCATCTATCTTTCTTGTGAGGGTTTCGATTAAGGTTTTAACTTCTGGATCTAATTTCACCTCAAAAATACTATTAGCCTTAGATGTATTGGGTTGGGCTGTTTTGGAAATATTTATGTCGCCCCAATGGGTAATCTTTTTAGCTTGGTTTTCAAGAAAGGTTAAGACTTCAGTTGCACCTCTATCCAAAATATTACCATTACTCATGATGTCGAGGGTTACTTTGTGTTCTGGGAGAAGGCCTTTGAAGAAACATTGGACAAGAGTGGATTTTTCAAGTTTATGGTGAGGACATGAATGGAGTAGGTCGGAGAATCTATCCCATGCTTCAGAAAATGTCTCACTCGGACTCTGTCTGAAGAACTATATCTTGCTTCTTATCTCTTCTGTTTTCTTCGGTGGAAAGTACTTCTTCATGAAGGAGAACACAACCTTTTCCCATCTATCGAAAAAGTCGGCCTTCTGTGAAAGAAGCCAAGTGTGACACTTGCCAGCTAGAGTGAAAGGAAACACTCTCGTAGCTTAACCTAATCGTCGGTGATGCCCGGATGATGAAAAGTATTACATACTATATGTATCCGGCGTAGATGCTCATACGACAACTCGTGTTCTAACCCGTGGAAGATGGGTAGAAGATTGAACACGTTCAGTGGAATATGAAAATTGCTTGTGAGTGATGTGAGTCGTATACAAGATGGAGGCCCATCTTGCAACAGTGTGTAGAAGTTGGAGAGAGGCTCTTCAGCTTGCACTACTTTGTCAGCCATCTTATGAGATGGAGGACTAGAAACAGGTGATTGTTTAAGGCGACGAGCTCTCTTACGTGAGTCAGTTTTATTCTTGCTAATATTAGAAGTGCCTGAACCCAGTATCATACACTTTTAGCAAGACCCTAAAACTATCCTAACATGCGCAAACGTTGCAATGTATGCTCACGAATTCAAAATTCATTTTTGCAAGTATGAAGTTTTGAAAACTTTGCTTTTGGTCTATATTTTACTATGCCCTGTTCAAAGGAATGATCAGCTCCCAAATGTGCATTCTATTACCCGTATATTGCTGCATTATAGCCTTTCTTACGCTTAACGAAAAGACAACTCATAGCTTTTATTGTCTTTTTCAGGTTATGGAGTATATCAGACCACTTATTATAAAAGTTGCGTCTTAACACCAAAAGGAGCCTTAATCACGCTTATTATGAAGACCAGTAGCTGCTATGGAAAAGTGTTGAAAAAATCAAAGTCAATCGGTCAAAGTCAAAAGTTAAAGTCCTCAACTCAGAAGACCAGAGATGGAGGCTCTTATTTCAAAATATGGCATTCTCCCTAAACCTACCTTGGTCAAGAAGAAACCAAAAAGTAAAAGCAAAAGCAAAAGTGAAGTGTGAGGTGTCTAATTTGTAATGGAGAAGGGCAAATTTGTAAAAAGTAAAAGTAGGGGTATATAACCCAAAAGTAAGGGAGAGAGAAACCATCCATTGTCTTAGGATCCAAACCATTTGGTTTGTTTAATTTTTTGTCTAGTTTTTCAATTCATGTTTTTGCTTTCTTGTTGTTTTATTTCTTTTTAATCAAACTTGTTATTTACTTGTTATTGTTTCAAGTTTTAATCTTATTTACTTGTTCTTATTTCAAGTTTTAATCAATCTTTCCTTCCATGTTTTCAAGTCATTTCAATACCAATAACTAAAGCTTTCATTGTTTTCATTAGATTAAAACCATTCTAATCCATACAAGAGTCTACCTTTCTTCTTCACATCTCCCTCACTCAAACTCTAAACAATTTAAGATGAACCTCACTTTTAAAACAAACTCTTTTGAAGTTACCACCACTAACTAAAGCTTCAAATGGCGTCGTCGTCATCGATTGAAGAGTGAAAGTGATTAGTTGAGAATCTAATAAGGGAGCATCATTCTCATCTCTCCATTTTTATTTTTTTATTCAATTTTTCATCATTTTATTTAATTGTTTCTCAGTACTGATCTACTTTCTTACAAATCAGGTTGCCGGACAACAAAGCTGGAAAGGAGCTGAAGACACAGCAAAAGAACGACCTAAGTTCACCGAGTGTCGGCCGACAACTGCAAGCTTGGTGGGGATGACCGCCTAGTCACCTCCAGAGACGTGGGTTTAGTTTTTCGGTAGCTAAGTTCATTTTTGATGAATAGTTATACTCCGAGCCCAGATTTTGAAATAAAGTAGGAGAAGTGAGTGAAACTTGTTTGTAATAGTTAGAGAAAAAAAGAAAAATGGAAAAAATGGAAAAAATTAGTTTTTGATTGATTCCTTATGATGAACATGAGTTAAACTTGGTTTAAGTTATATACTTACCAAGGGATTAGAGTTTTAATTGCCTTGAGAAGTTTAAGTGTGTGAGGCAAGTTGTGGATCATAGCTCACACACTATGGATCAACTTGGTAATCAACACTCTAAGTCCATTTAACTCTAGTTAATCTAGGTTATTAATTTAAAACTAGTTAATCTATTAGATTAGTATAATATTAGTTTAGTTTTAAGTTTGGGCCCTTGAAGGCAAAGTTGTATAAATTATCAAAAACCCAACTTGTGGGCTTTTTAAGTGGGCCTTTATTGTAACTTAAAACATGGTAAAGCTCAAAAGGTTGGTCCTAATTCTAAGATCCCGCGACAACCGACATCGCCTTCTCCTCAAGTAGCGTGTAAGCATGGCTTGAGAGGTAAATTCTAAACCTCCTTGAAGCCCAAGTAAGAGGATACCTTGTGTGTTCAAGCATGCTTATGTGATTGTTTAAAATTTACTTTTCGCACTACAATTTACAGTAGAGTATAAGGTTAAACCCGAGCCACATAACAACCATTGGGAAGTCATTACCCAATGTAGGTAAATCAGACGTTGCTTGATTCTTGAAGCCCTAGACCAAAAAAATGAATTAAAATCAATCAACTAAAGCCTAAAGTAGTCACGCTCCTCCAGAAAAAGACAAAAATATAGCCATGAATGTAAATACCTCACTATGCAATTTCTGTCTAAGCTTTAATCATTTAGATGCCACCTGTCCCTTGATCACAAACCTATCATCACTTCAGCCAGAAGAAGTATGTGCTGTCAATGTACCAAATGCATCGTGGAGACAACATCCAAACTTCGTATGGACCAACATTCCACAAAACCAAACACCACCAGGTTTCAACAAACTAACAAATACATTCAGACAAGGACAAGGTACCTATAACAATCATAACAGAGCATTGGTTCCATCCCAGTTTAACCAAAACTATCAAAACCCACCTATCAAGAACTAAAGAGACCTAGTTCTTGTTACACCATCAACTAGTATCCAAACAGATAAGCCTACCAAAATAATGCTATCTGTCATGCAACAGCAAACCCAAATCCTAGCATCCATGCACCAATCTATGAACTTGTTAGCCCAAGATAAAACCCAGGAAGGTGTGTTTCCAGGTCAAGCTATTCCTAATCCTAAACCAACAAACACAGCCTTTGAAGTAACAAGTGACGTGAACGAAGCTGGAGCGTTAAAAACTCTTTCTTAATCATCCCATCTATGAGAATTGACTCCTATGTTCCGATTTATTCCTTTCCCATTCCATTTTTTCCGTTAAAGGAGATACATCAATAAAGTAACCGGACCTCTCCACTTAGAGGGTGTGGTTGTAAGTGCTGGAGCCTTAGTCTACAGTATATCTCGCATATTCTTTGTAAAACATTTTTTACTTGTCATTAAAGTAAGTGTGAACCTGTGGAGCGAGTATATATTTTTTTTTTCTTTATTTTACACTTCTTTTTCAAAAATGTTTGTTTTCTTTATGCTGTTAATGATAGATTTTTGATACATCAATAGTTAAGTGATTTTTCAAAACGGGCAATGAATTTTACATAGACCAACCCCTAGAATAACGCAATCTAGGGGCAGTTTGAGATCAGCTTTGCTTATTAAGGGTCGCCTATATTGCCAAGCTATTTGTTCGGGTCAGGACATTCCATATCTTGCATAGTAAATCCCCCAACTCACGTAGTTGAAACTCTGTCTGTCTAGATTGGGTTCACCACATAGCTGACACGAAAGTTGCCTAAGATTATTTGTTATGATTTGTTTTAAAGTATGTACCATCTAGAATCACAGCTTTTGAGTACAAGTTTCTTAAAACATCTCTCCATAGTTTTCAAAACTAGAGGATATAAAAATGAAAGTTATATGCCCAAAGTAACCAAAATGATACCGGATTAACGTATAATTTTTATCTTCTTGGCAAAACCTCTGTATGGATAGAGTTATCTGTTTAATGAGGAAAAAAAAAGACGAGGCGCCTCCAAACAAAAATTAAACAAATAGAGTGACCCAAAGTGATACTATTCTTTGTTTAATTCTATCTTTTACCTCCACCTTTCTATTTTATCTCGAGAATCTGACGTTAAAAGACTCAAAAAATTTCAAAATTTCAAAATTTTCCTTTCTTAAAAATATTTCACGTCTCGTTTAAATCTTTTCCCCTTCTAAATCTCTCTCGTTTCTGAAAAACTTTTCAAAAATGTCTTCTATAGCAAACAAAAACACTCCACCTAGCAAGACTAGATGGATCAGTTTCAATGATCGTATGCAAGCATTTCCTTGAGAACTTCCAAGTCTTGGGGATCTGACTTAAAATGACCCACCTTTTTAAAATTTCAGTCAAACTTATTCAAAACCCAAAAAAATTAATTAAAATTTTCCTTCTGTTATCTATACATATTTCCCTATATTTCATGTACAGTTTTTTCCATCATCTATTTTTATCCACCGTTGGATGTGAGTGTACCATATAGGGTTACGTTGCATTTTTTATCTTGATCGTTTTGGTACCTCACGGGTCAAGATCAGACGAGTAACGAAGCGCAGATCGGCTCTTGAAGTTGGCAAGGAACTAAGGACAAGATCGGAATTTATTGATTTCATTTGGGTTTGGACCAAAATTTCAATTTCACTAAAGAGGCATGTGCTATCAACCCTATTTAACCCACGTGACTGCCCACCTTCCCTTCTTCCTCCTCACAAAATCCACAACCCTAGCCGCCCAATTCGACTAGCGATCGCCCCTATCCGACTCGCGACCGCCCCTCTACCAGTGCTGGTCACCAAGATCATCCAGCACTGAGGGTTCGAAGCCATAGACGCCCTAGTGGAGGTCAAAGACGCTACGGCAGTTCCTATCTATGCCCACTGCGTCCAGAAGTTATGGCTTCCACCTGCAACCAGAGCCGCGTGGATTACTTTGTTGAATATGCCACTCGACAATTCATTCAACCCATGGAAAGAATTCACTAGCTTCCTCAATGGAGGCTAGAGGATTCTACATTCATATCTCCACCAGCTCAGGAAAACTCAAGGGAACATTATAACGAAACAGCAGACTATCAGAGCAGAACAACATACTTTCAGAGAGGAGCAGCGACATTTTTAGCACAGTGTCACTAGAACACTGCAGAGCATCAGAGACGTTCCTGCGTAGTGATAGACATGCCAGGTCCCGACGTCTGCAAGGAGAAGGATCTTCTAGACGTCGAGACGAGTCACACACGGATTCTGAATAGGATTCCTAGTGTACATATAGTTGGATTTATTTATTTTTCTGTCTTTTTCACGTGTATGACGTAGTATAAGTTTAACTATATGCTTAATATTATTTGTTTGTTTTATGTTGTTTTGTTTTTTCTTGTGGAATTTGGTATATGAGTAGAAGGTAAAACAGATACATCATGCCAAAAAATTTCATTTTTCTTTCATGCATGTGTTCAAAATACAAAACCCAAAAAATTTTTATAGTAGAATAAATATCCCTAGTATAATAAACCTTGTATTTCTCGTTCTATATCAAACAACCCACGCCCCAAACTTATTTGGGGGTGGCGTATTTTCATCATGAAGAACAAAATACAGGTGTATTGCCGTGTTTGCTCATGTTTCTATGGTAATCTCTTTCCTTATCTCTTCATACTTTGAGGACAAAACATAGTTCTATTTGGGGGTGGTATAGTAACATTTTGCAAAAACTATGCATTTTCTATATAGTAGGTATAATAGTATATTTCATCCTTTCTAAAAAAAAATCGAAAAATACCAAAAATATTTTTCTGTTTAGTATTAAAAAGTCATGTTTCCTTTTTCTATGATGAATAAAAAGTTTAGAAGTCTCATTATAGCAATAGAGTAAGAACTTGTTCTTCGTACTTAGACTAATATACGTACAATAGTTTCTACATCTTTTCATGAATGGCATGCATCATCATTTGTTTGTATATAGCAGTAAGTTTCCAAAGCCAAGGTTAGAACAATTAAGTTCCATATCCTGTGAGAATCTAGCCAAAAGCCTCATCTGAATGATTATTAAGTGATGACACAAAGGATGTCCGGATAGAAAGGCCACACGTCCACTGCTTGATCACCACGCCATATTCTAAGAGAGAATTTATGCCCTTTTTGGATTGATACAGCAAATAAACGTTAAAAACCTAAAAAGATAGTTTTCCTCTAGTTACCCCCCCCCCCTTTGAGCCTTCACCCTTTCTAAAAGCCTTTTTATTCTTCACCAAAAATTACTAACCCGTTACAACATACAATAAAAAGTTTACCCAGCTGATGAGTTGAGAACTAGATAGATATCAGAAAAAGCGAAGAGAAGACCTCGTACAAAAATAGAACAGTTATTTGCTTAAAAAAGAAAAGAAAAACCCATTAAAAAACCCAAAACTCCAAGAAAATTAAAGGAGTCAAAAAAATCAAATCTCCCAAAAGGTCAAAATCAAAACGAGACGATATCAAGAAAAAAACAAAAACAAAACAAAAACAAAAAAACAAAAAAACAAAAACAAAGTTAGAACTCCCAAAAATTCAAAATCATATGGAGTCAAAAAGCCAAAGGGCTAAAGAATGTATCACAATTCGGAAGCAAAAGAACAAAACGAGGTTCTTCTCTGGTTGCAAGTATCATGAAGACCCAGTTTCTCGACTTATCAGATTTTGTTTTTCCCTTCCTTTTCTTTCTAAACCATCACCTTAGCCCCGTAACTCCTAATAAAAGACCTCTAGCTCGATTAGGAATAGGATGGTGTGATAGTAAGTGGTAAGCATGATCAATTAACCCCGGTTTCTTTGGACATTATTTGAGCATGCAAGGAATATAAGTGCCCATTGCATTTGAGAGAACGAACCTTGAGTGAATCTATCAGAGAGTTGTGATTGCAACACACCCCTGTGAGAACCTACCTTAAGGAAGCTCTCCAAAAGCCTCGGAAACAACTCTGCTTTTGCATTTCATTGCTCATGTTTTTTGTATTTATCTTTAGATGATTAAATTACTGTGTATATGTTATTTTATGTTTAAAGGAGTTTGTCCTTATTCACCGCTAATGAGATGTATGAACTTCTAAGAATAAATAAGAAAACAAGACCTTTTGTACTAAATAGAAGAAGTTTGTGAGTACCTTCACTAGAAAACCCTCATGAGGCTTAAAGCTCATCTACTAGGAAATTCCAAGTGGTTTAAGGCCTTGTTGCATATGGTCAATACAATCGCACTCTACGAAACAAGATTAGTACAACTTGTAATAAATCACTCATTTGTGATCTTAGTTTTTTCTCTCATCCTTCCTTGAGGACAAGCAAGATGCTATTTGGTGGTGGTGATCATCTCCCAAATTAATGTGCGTTTTATTACCCGTATACTGCTGCATTACAACCTTTCTTATGCTTAACGAAAGACAACTCATAGCTTTTATTGTCTTTTTCAGGTTATGGAGTATTTCAGATCACTTATCATAAAAGCTGCATTTGAACACCAAAAGGAGCCTTAATCACGCTTATTATGAAGACCAGTGGCTGCTATGGAAAAGTGCTGCAAAAGTCAAAGTCAATCGGTCAAAGTCAAAAGTCAAAGCCCTCAACTCATAAGACCAGAGATGGAGGCATTTATTTCAAAATATGACATTCTTCCTAAACCTACCTTGGTCAAGAAGAAACTAAAAAGCAAAAGCAAAAGTGAGGTGTGAGGTGTGAGGTGTCTAATTTGTAATGGAGAAGGGCAAATCTGTAAAAGGCAAAATTAGGGGTATATAATCCAAAAGTAAGAGAGTGAGAGAAACCATCCATTGTCTTAGGATCCAAACCATTTGGCTTGTTTAATTTCTTGTCTAATTTTTCAATTCATGTTTTTTCTTTCTTGTTGTTTTATTTCCTTTCAATCAAACTTGTTATTTACTTGTTCTTGTTTCAAGTTTTAATCTTATTTACTTGTTCTTATTTCAAGTTTTAATCAATTTTTCCTTCTATGTTTTCAAGTCATTTCAATATCAACAACTAAAGCTTTCAATGTTTTCATTAGCTTAAAACCATTCTAATCCATACAAGAGTCTACCTTTCTTCTTTACATCTCTCTTACTCAAACTCTAAATAATTTAGGATGAACCTCACTTCTAAAAAAAACTCTTTTGAAGTTACCACCACTAACTAAAGCTTTAAGGAACAATTGGGCGCAAGACTAAGATGGCTCTACTACGCGTCTCAGAATAGTAGGCAGTTACTTCACCAAGTGGTGTGCTACCAAGAATCTCATTCACGATAAATCTGGGGGAGGGGAGTGAGGAAAGTAGTTGGTTCCACCGGAATCTGGTAACTGATTACTCTAAGCCCTCATGGCTATATTTTTGTCCTTTTCTGGAGGAGCGTGACTACTTTGGGCTCTAGTTGATTGATTTTAATTCATTTTTTTTTGTATAGGGATTTCAAGAATCAAGCAACGTCTAATTTACCTACATTGGTGAATGACTTCCCAATGGTTGTTATGTGGCTCGAGTTCAGCCTTATGCGCGAATGTAAATTGCAGTGCGAAAAGTAAATTTCAAACAATCACGTAAGCATGCTTGAACACATAAGGTATCCTCTTACTTGGGCTTCGAGGAGGTTTAGAATTTACCTCTCAAGCCGTGCTTACACGTGACAAGCTTCTATTTGTGTATGTAGATGGTGTATGTGGGATATGGATGATATAGGTAGATGATGTAGATGGTGTATGGTCGTTGAACAAAATAGAAGCGTATCAAAACCTAATTATCCCTCAATAAGTAAAGGATGAGTAGGGTATCGTTCCACTTTTAAGTGTATGTTTATATGAAGGACAGGATTGGAAAGGGGGTTTGAGGGATTAAAAACTATGATTATAGATATTATAGATTCTAATGCTAAACTAAACTAAACTAAACTAAACTATTGAGAATTTATAAGAAAGGGAATTCAAGAGATTAGAATCCACCAATACTTTTGATCTATGACCTTCTGCTTCATGGTTGTTCTTACAAGTAGACTACAATTAGGCAATCGAGCGAGTGTCGATGCCCTCTTGGACGAAACATCGTTAACAATTAACTCTACTTAAGGTTGTTCCTATGTTCATGTTACTAGTATCTTCTTTCCTTTTATGTGAGTTTGGGCAGCTATTTAATGAATCACCATCTAAGGCAAACACAAGGAATACTTCCTTTACTCTAAAACACTACACAACTAGAAGAAAAATAGAGAATAATAGTATAATATTCAATTACAATAAATAAAACCCTATTCTAGCATGATATTCGATTGCAATAAATAAAAGCATGTCACTAACAAATATTTAATTGCAATAAATAAAACCCTAAACTAGCATGATATTCGATTGCAATAAATAAAAACCTTAATCTATACTTCCATCCCCTGGTCCGGGCAATGGAACTAATAACTAAAAACATAAAGAACTAACCTGATTGAAGAACACCATAAACCATATAAGAATCAACAAACCCTAAGCACCAGCTTCATATTCTCCCTTGAAGGAGAAGATTAGACTTCCATAAAGAAAGAAGAACACGAAGAACGAGAAGAAGAAGAGTCGAAGAACATAAGACTAGAAAGACTAATTTATTAAGACTCAGCTAGTTAAAACCGATCTTTTATTATTAATCTCTCTCTGCCTCAAGTTCTGGAGACAAGAGTATAAGTGAATTGGCAAATTACATGAGGCACTTAGGTCATCTATTTATAGAGGTTACAATGAGCTCTAGAAGCATTCCAAACCGTCATTTGTTTCCTAATACAAATAGACTTCTTTTAAAGTCCAACTTCGTCTCCAAAACTGAGAAGAAATTGGCTACAATGTCGATCCATGCGTGCGGGCCACTATTAATCGTCTCGACGCTGATCACGCGCTTTGGGACTTTCGATCCATGCGTCCCAGATGCATAAGCCTATTTTGTCTCTTTTGCTTTATCCTTCTATCCTCTTTTGCGGGATTTGGTCTAAGCAACGAATCCTTTGGCCTTGGGCTTCCAAATAGGCTTTAAAATAGGTCCAAGTCACATCTTTAATAACTCCAATTCCTTGGCCTTCTCCATGATTGTCCACGGGCTTTCCATATGATCATTAATGCTCCGAATTGCTTCATTTTACCCCTTTTTCCCTAATATTCCACAAAACTCTCTCTTTCACCTGTAGAATCTTAAAACATAACTTACAAATACTATTAGTCCACTAAAATGGCTAAACAAGAGGCATAATCGAGGGTTAAATAGCATTTTTTGAGCACTTATCACAACTCCCAACTAGCATTTTGCTAGTCTCTTAGCAAATAAGATAAAAAATAGATAAGTGATCAAAATCACATACTAATAACAAAAATAAAATCCTAACTCATTTTCGCAGGCATCGCGATTGTATTTACCATATGCAACAAGGTTTTAAACCTTTAAGTTCCCCAAAAAGGACGAGTTATAGTCTCGTGAGGGTTTTCAGGTGATATACCCACAAAATCAATCAATAGCATGTTGAAGAATGATAGTATTTTTCAGAGAGAAAAATTCCTTACCCACTTAGTGCTTACTCCCGTAGACAGTCTCCATTGTTAACTACATTGCTGCAAAGACTCATAAATTATGATGGGAGATAGTAAAAATTGACAAAATTCTCAATCAAGGCTTATGTGTGTACTTAGTCAATCTTCTATACTCTCCTATCCAAGAAACGGAATCCCTAGATTACCATAGGTAGATAATCTCGACTTTCAATCCTCACTGGTCATACTCTCAGAAAAGAATCTCTCAGAAGATGGTCTACTATTTTACCTCATGTATGTGGGGAAAAGAATAATGAATACGAACATCCCACATACTACCTTGAAAAATGGACTTCTAGATGAAATTAGTCTCATGGAAAGAATGTCAATCACATATAAAGTGTCGGGTCCTTCACTTTAGCATCCTCTCACCTATTATAGACTTCGTACCATACTGTAATGATAAGTCATGGGTTATAACTTGGCTTGGGTATTGGTTTATGAAGGAAAGGTAAAAAGGATTCAAAGGTTTTTTCTGAAAAACACTAAGGGTTTTGCTTCATTATTTGGAAGATTTCTTCAAATTCTGTATTGCAAAGAAAATTCTTCCTTTATCTTAGCTTTTCCATCCATTATATTCAACTTTTTTTATTTATTTTTTATTAGCTCAGTGGTATATCCTTGATTAGTACTGGTATGCTTGTTTTCCACTAGCTTCTTTCACTTAGAACAAAATGATGGTTTTCATTGTATCTCTCTGGTATTTCATTGTAATCTTCCTTTTGTGCTCTTTCTTCCTCCTTGTTCCCCTCGTATTCTCAGAAACATATGGGTATGGCTGATAAAGGTTTTTGGCTATACTCTTTATTTGGAGTTGGGTAAAGGGTAAAGGGTTTTATGAAAGAAAATGGCTTATTGTAAGGCTCAAAAGGGTTTAACATGATGGTCCTACTAGGTGGGATAAAGGCTGAATGGGTTCACTACTTGACTTATCAGTATGATACTCTATTTCGAATAGACTACAAGACCTAATGGCTATCTCCCCAGTTGATGTCACTTCGTGATTAACCAAATCAACGAATAATGAGACTATATTACAACGACATAAAGAACTGAAAGATGTTGAGTCACTAAGACTCAGATTTTTCGTAAGAACTCTCCAAAGAATGGGTATAACGCTCAAGTCTCACGGGTGATAAGAGCCCAAAACTGTAGTTTTAACCCTGTAACAGTCATACTTTTAGACCAATTATGTGAGTAATAATTAAGAGTTAACACTGATCACGTGTTTTTATGCATTTCAGGCTTCAAAGTCCATTATGTGCAGAAATGTGCCACTTTAGCGAGATAAAGGAGCAAAGGTCGGTTACTAAGGAGTTCCGTGATTAAAGACCAAGATTCAAGAAGACAAAGCCTTTCTAAAGCCCGGTCAAAGCTGAAAAGTCAAAGTCCACGCAGCGTAAATAAATTGCACAAAGTCAACAGAACTTCCGAAGACCATATCTTTGGACTCGGACCTCGAATTGGGCCTACCTTATGTCAAAACGACCGCTCGGGAAAGAGCTTTCCAATGGTCCAAGCCTTGACCCAATCAGAGGAGCAAAAGTAGACGAAAAGTCTGTTGAAGGAACTGCAGCTGAAGAGGCCTTTTGGATTGAAAAGAATTAGGGTTTTGGGCCTGATTCTCTGGCCCAAAACATGGCTCCAAGCCCATGCACGATTTTTGGATCTGAGAGTATAAAAACGAAAGCTTCACTCTTTGTTAAGGGTAAATAGTTAGACCTAGATTAGAAATTAGATTAGTTGCCTCCATTAATTAGTTTTAGATCTCAGTTTTAGAATTTCATTCCCTGTTTTAGATTAAAACTTTAAATCATTGTTCTTTATTGATTAGATAAATAAAATAGTTATTCTTGTCAATTTCGATTTTTGTCATTTACAATTTATTAGATCTAATTTCAATTCTTGTTATCATTCAATTCTTAGTTATTAATTAGATTTCGATTATTATTTAGTTAAATTTCATAAAGTTAGAATCTTTGTAATATGTTGTATTCAATTTCAATGGGAAATGATGGTTTGATGAATCAAGGCTAAAACCTCCATTAGAGGGTTGATGAAGCCTTGATGAAAACTTAGTTGTATAGTGTAGAAGCGTTGTAGAGTCTATTCCATTCTAGAAGGTCGTGTTTTAGCCATGAGAATGAGTGGACGACCTCACATGCTAGTTATAATTGGTAGAAATGCCATGTTAATTAGGGATTAGAACGAGCAATTCTTACCATAAGAACGTAAGAATTGGATTACAACAGTCTATTCTAGGTGATTAAGTTGGATTCGAGGTGGATTCAATTCCTCTCTAATTCTTTATCTAGATTCAAGAACATTAGTATTTCCATATATTTCGTAGTGACATTCAACATATTGCTTTTCATATTGCATTGTAGTATAATTCCCCCTCGTAAAACTCTCATTAGACTTAAGACCGACTAATTAGATTAGAAAACATTCCATGCTAGAGCACTAAGAGTGGAACGAACTTCCTACTCCACTATATCTCATAGACTTGAGAGTAGGAAACTTTGATAAAAATAGACTCGTAAGATAGTTTGTAGTTTTACTTTCGTATAGAGTTTCATCGCTTTATTTCGTAGGTAAGACTATTTCATTTTTATGTTTTATCAAATGGTGCCGCTGCCATCTTAGTTGCACTTTAGCATTGTTTTCATAGTAGAATTAGTCATTTTTAAGTCCCATTAAACCCACCCACCCTTGTTTGATTCATACTATGGTTGTCCATTTCAGCGTTGAAAAAGTTCCGCAAAAATATACACCGCGCAGCACGCCTATAAAGGGCGCGCCATATCTATGGACCCCCGAGCGACCAGCCCTCATACCCAGCGACCGCTTAGTTATTATGGACCTCGGGACGACCGCCCTCATACCAAAGCGATACGCCACTTATCGACTACTTGGACGCGGGCGGCCAAAGCTTAAAGCGAAGACCGCTCTAAGCTGAAATTTGCCGAATTTCAACAGGTTTGTTTCGAATTTTGATTTTTCAAGTTTTTCAGTGTTTTAACTTGTTATATACACTGAACACGCGTAAACAAGACGCTATTCATAAAGCAAGGACGAATCATGTATTCCTTTCTTCCACACCTCGCATCTCCGTTAGAGGTTTCTACTAGTATATCGTAATTGTTTGGAGTGTTGCATGTTTAGTTAAGTTCGAAGTTAGTCTTGCATGAGATTAAGGTCCGGGTCGAAGAAAAACAACTAACGTAATTACACGGCAACGTCAACAAACAAGTCTATCTAGTTTCCCACCCACTACACCTCTAGCTGCTATTTCACACACACCACCTGATATTATGGCTGAAGAAAGAGAGACTCCTCTCTCTGAATTTTATAAAGCCTTGAGCGATAGCCCTAAATCTTGCATCGTTCTAGCAGACCCAGTGGGGGATTTCCGCATCCCCCCAAATATATTTAATTTGTTACCCGTTTTTCATGGTTTAGACCATGAAAAACCTTATCAGCACATGCGTAGGATTGAACAAGTCCTTACAACATTCCACCATCCTACGGTTGGTGCGGAACAAATTAAATTGAGGGTATTCCCTTTCACCTTAGCCGATAAAGGCGGCGTCTTGGTTAACGCCCAAAGGCCTAATTTCGTGGACTCGTGGGCCAAACTTGTTCAGCTGTTTATGGAACATTTTACCCACCCCTAAAGACGGATGAAATGCTTTCCAAGATTCACTTCTTTCACAAGAATCCTCATGAATCATTTTCGAGGCTTGGAATCGTTTCACCGATCTCCTTATAGAGTGTCCACACCATCACCTAGCAAAAGACACGTTAGTTCGTTGCCTTTTCAAAGGACTTCTACACCACCATAAAGAAGTCCTAGACATAATGAATGGGGTAGTTTCCTAAGTAAAAGGAGCCTCGAGGCATATAAATTTTGGAAGATCGGACTAAAGCGTAATAATAATTGGGGGTAGTGACGATTACTCCGCTCCGCTAGTTCTTCTTCAACAGTTTAAGGCTACCAAGATGTTTGAGGTTAAATCAGATCCCGAGCTTAAAACTCTAATTGAATCCCTCACAAAAAGGTAGAGGCCATTTCAGTACAACAAAAGCCTATCCCCGTAATGAATGTAAATTCAAATCCATGTAGTTTCATTGGAGTCCCGAAAGCATCCCTCCTCCCGTGTTCTATAGCCTATGAACATTCTTGTTCCATTAATAGTGAACCTAACGCCCTTGGAGACAAAATCCCAACTTCGGTTGGAGAAATAACCAACAAGTCACACCTACTGTGGTACAATAATCAATATGTTAGGCCAATACGGTTATAACCAAGCTCCACCACAACAAGGACGGGGATCAAGTTAATTATAATAATTATAACAACAAAAGCGCAACCTCGACAAGGTCAAGCACAAGGTCAATGTAGTTATAATAATTATAATGCTAATAGAGGTATCATTCCGGTAAATAATAACTATCACAATCTGCCCATAAATAATCAACGTGAGATAGTTCCAGTCACACCACCCGTGACTACTGCACCCACACAACCGGATCGTCTTGACACCTTCATACAAGTGAGCCAACAACTTTTCCAAACCATGGCTTAATCTAACCAACACATTTTACAATCCGTTAATAATTTAAACCAATAGTTAGCCCAAGAGAAAGCCCAACCAAAAGGCGTGTTTCCGGGTGGCGATACCCAACCCTAGAACAGCAAACACAGCCTTTGAGGTAAACGGTAATACTAGTACGGAAACTACAACCGTAGAGGAGCTAAATGCCATCACCACTCTCCGTTCTGGAAGAGTGATTGATAACAAAGTAACTATGCCTATAGTTACCCCATCAAGATCTCCTACACCGGATATCGAACTAGATACCGAAATAGAAACGAAGAACCTACCAGCTTTGTAGAGGTACCAGTTAAACCACAACCTAAGAAACAGAAAGCCAAGGTTACACATCAAGTCGAGCCATACGCTAAATATAGAGCGAAACCACCATTCCCTCAGAAGTTAGCCATGCTAACCAGGGATACAAACTTTGAGGAGATTAGGAACATTTTCAAGAATCTAACGATAAACCTTCCTTTTCTCGAAGCTATAAAAAAGCTACCTAACATTGCTAAGTTTCTTAAGGAGTTGTGCACTACTAGGCGTAAGACCAACATACCTAAAGACGCCTTTCTAACTGAACAGTTCCCAACTTTATCCGAAAATAATGGAATTGTTAAGTACAAGGACCCCGGTCGATCCCATCTTGCATAATGCACCTTAGGAGATTCTCACACGATGACCGTATTTACTAGACACGGGGGCTAGTGTTAACTTACTCCCGCTTTTATTTGTATAAACAAATAGGTCTAGAGGAGATGCAACCTACTAAAATGACATTGCAATTAGTCGATCGGTCTATTAAGTATCCTAAGGGTGTGGTTGAAAACGCGTCTTTGGTTAAAGTCCAAAATTTTTATTACCCGGCCGACTTTCGTTATCCTCGATACGTAAGTCACTAACGACTCTGTACCTATCATTTTAGGCGTCCCTTCTTGGCTCGCCAACGGCTCATAAACCGCCAGCGATGGTTCGATGTCCTTGTCCTTTGGCCATCTTTTCGTTGAGGTAAATGTTTTCAAAACGAGGACCACAGATCCCGATTCATCTACAAATGGCGAGGTTAGCCTCGATCGAGAGCTTAGCTCAAGATTACTTCAAAAACATGTTTCGGAGAAACAGATTAACAAATTCCTTTCCTTCGAAATTCGACTTTAACAATGACTCCCTGGTAGTAGACAAAATCGAAGAAGAATTCCTGCAACTCTTTTGCACCGCTTCTTTACCACTTCGCGAGTCCCCCTTGCCAACAACCATTCATCCCTTGATGCTATGACGGAAGATGAATTTTTCAATCTCTATCCCAGTGATCCTTTTGACCCACCTATTGAGGAATGTCTTGCATATATCAAGATTTCTGATGATATGGACTTGAGAGCTCTAGCTGAGAATCATTCACCTTCCATCACCAATATTCCCCACCCTCCACCTTTTCAAAGGAACCTCGAGTTTGCACTCGATCCTTTAGTTTCTCCTGTGCTTCATGATTTTTTAAATCCACCTAGTAAACAAATACTTCCCAAGGATAAACCACTTGACACCGTCATTTTCAGACTTGAGACATTCCCTAACTGCACCATGAATGAGTTTTGTGCTAAACCCACATCCTCATTTTTTCTATGCTTTTTCTCTAAAACTTATCCCAATCCACCATATCTTCCACAACCATTAACTTTTCCACACTTATTCACTAGGACACCCTCTCGTTCAAAGATGAAACATAAGGTGCATGCTCGGTTATGTTATAGGTCTATCCAACTTCGCTTTCATTCCACTAGGCAGCGTCGTAGGAAATCTTGGTGCTTGATTGTGTTTGGATATGTTTTCTGTGATATTTATTTATGGAGCGATCCACAACTATTTCGGTTATTGATATATGATAAATTGCATATTCATACATATATTTAGATAAAGTCTCGAGTATCTGACTATAAACGACTCAAATTTTGTGTTTGGTGCATTTCCTTTCATTTCCATATATTGGTGAATGCACCATTCAGGTAACCGGGCCCTCCCTATGGAGTGTGTGGCTGTAAGTACCGGATCCTAAGTCCACGGTTCACATAATTCACGTTTTCCACTCTTGCATGTTTTCTTGGTTTTTGAGTCATGTTTCTCTATGGTGTGAATTATGTCTTTACTGCTTATTGTTTTCCTTTATATTAAACCTAATTCATAAAAAGAAAAAAAAAAGTTCAAAGCTATAAAAATAGTAATCTAGCAAGTCTCGGGAATCTGACTTTAAAAGACCCACGTTTTAAAACAAATTTTTACAAACCTGTTTTCAAAAATTTGTTTGGGGGTGGGGTGTTTGCTTTTTCCATGCTTGATCACTAAACTTCCTATTCTTACCCCCACCTCGCTCCCTTGAAAAAAAAAAATACAAACCCGGAGGGGCGACTCACAGGCTTCAAGGTGTGGCGACTTCGGCTCAAACACTAGAATCCCAAAATCATCGAGGAGCGACCCGGCGCTTAAGTTGAGAGCGACCCGCCGCCTTCGTGGAACACGGAAAATTCCAATTTTCTGCGGGTTGTTCCCGGGTGATTTGCAGCTGTTCCAGAGCGTATTTTGAGATGACATCTCCTACATTAATACCGGAACAGTCTTTCGAAGATTTGTTCCAAAGCACTACTTATGGTGCTTGGTTTCACGAGGTGATCACACACGTAGGCCGGGAACCGCTTATGGTTCTTGCTAGCAATTGTTCTTGGACTTGCCATGCCCGCTGAAATACAAGACCCATGATGTTATTGGGTAGATAATATGCATGTCCGGGAGATAAGGTAAGTTTTAATTCTAGTTAGTGTCTGCTTATGTCCCAAGCAATTTGATTCTTGTTAACCCCATAATGGGTGGAACTCTTATAGAGTTGCGTCAGTTTTTTATTTCCTATATTAGTACGTTCTAACCTTGTTTTGCAGATGTTCCTGAATTTCACGCGCTTCAATGGTATTTTTCCTACCCTCTTTATTTAAATGCTTTGAGGACAAAGCATGATTCTTGTTGGGGGGCATAGAAACACGTGTAATTAAGGCATCTGTTAGGATATAGATATGTATAATATGCATTTGTTTTCTAGTTAAAATTTCAAAAATTCAAAAATATAAATAAATAAGTCATGCTATACACTTAGGAATATTGGTATTGTTTTCTTTCTCTATGCTCTTAACAATCTAGAAGTCTCACGTAGCTTTTGCATTAGAATAATTTTTAGAAACTTAGGTTAATATGTAGGTAATAATCTTTGCATCTATCTATAAATATATTACATGAGTATCTATGATTGTTAGCAAGATAAGTTTCAAATCTAGGCTAGAGTACTTATTTTACAAATCCTGTGAGAATATAGCCTAAAGCCTTATAAGAGTGAAACATTTGAGAAATGACACAAGGGAGAAGTAAAATCCGGATAGAGAAATCACACGTCCACTTGCTTGATCACTAAACCATATCCTAAGCGAGAATTTAGGCCCTCTTTGGATCGATATAGCCAGAAATTCAAACCTATGAATTATTTTCCGCTAGTCGCCCCTCTGAGCATTTCTTTAGCATTTCATAAACCACAAATCCTTTACCCTGTTACAAAAACAAAACAAAATAATAATAATAAAAAAAAAAAGCAACCTACCCAATTTAGAATAAGTCTGATAATAGAATGAGAAAGAAAGAAGAAGAGAAAAACATGTGTAAACAAAAATTAGTTAGTTGCTTCAGAAAATAAAGAAAAGAAGTTTCCATCCAAAGAAAAGAAAAATAAAAATAAAAATAAAATAAAAACTCCAAAAAAATAGAATAAAAGGAGTCAAAAGCCAAAGAAAAAGAAAAAAATATGGCTAAGGATGGAAACAAAGTGTAGAAGCAAAAGTAAATAACAAGGTTTTCTCTAATTACATAATATGAAGACTCTTTTATCTCAGACTTGTCCTTTTTGAATATCCATTTCCTTCCTTCTTAAACTATCTCCTAATCCCCGAAACACCTAATAAAGACCTCTAGCTCAATTAGGAATAGGTTAGTGTGATAGTAAGTGGCAAATGTGTTTGATCGACTCCGGCTTCCTTGTGTGTCATCATTGAGATTGTAAGGTAAAAGTGTGCCATTGTGCACTAGAGTAGTGAAACTTGAGTGGAAAAATCGAGTGTTGTATCTTGACTATTATTGTGAGAACCTACTTAAGGACGCTTATTCGAAGTTTTAAACGGACCTGCTATTGCATTTCATAGTATTACTCATTGTATATATGTTTATTGTAGATGATTGATTATTATGCATATATTAGCTTAGGTTTCGACTTGATTACTTTTTATATGCATTGCTAGTGAGAGGTATAGTTAATTTAGAGCATGAATAAGGAAACAATAGTTTTATTTCTTAGTCATTGTAGTATAGATGAAGTTTGTGAGTACCTTCATTGGAAAACTCTCACGAGGCTATAACTTCGGCCCACTAGGGAATTCCTAGTGGTTTAAGGTCTTGTTGATATGGTCAATGCAATCGCGACTCAAAAAACGAGTAGATAGAACTCCATTTTGGTCACTTATTCTAATTTCTCATCTTTGCTTGAGGACAAGCAAAATGCTGTTTAGGGGTGGTTTGATAAGAGCCCAAAACTGTAGTTTTAACCACAATATGATCATACTTTTAGACCAATTATGTGAGTAATAATTAAGAGTTAACACCGACACGTGTTTTTATGCATTTCAGGCTTCAAAGTCCATTATGTGCAGAAATGTGCCACTTTAGCGAGATAAAGGAGCAAAGGTCGGTTACTAAGGAGTTCTGTGATTAAAGGCCAAGATTCAAGAAGACAAAGCCTTTCTAAAGCCCGGTCAAAGCTGAAAAGTCAAAGTCCACGTAGAAAAAAAAGCACAAAGTCAACAGAACTTCCGAAGACCATATCTTTGGACTTAGACCTCGGAATTGGGCCTACCTTATGTCAAAACGACCGGCTCGGAAAGAGCTTTCCAATGGTCCAAGCCTTGACCCAATAAGAGGAGCAGAAGTGGACAAAAAGTCTGTTGAAGCGAACTGCAGCTGAAGAAGCCTTTTTGGACTGAAAGAATTAGGTTTTGGGCCTGATTCTCTGGCCCAAAACATGGCTCCAAGCTCATGCACGATTTTTGGATCTGAGAGTATAAAAACGAAAGCTTCACTCTTTGTTAAGGGTAGATAGTTAGACCTAGATTAGAAATTAGATTAGTAGCCTCCATTAATTAGTTTTAGATCTCAGTTTTAGAATTTCATTCCCTGTTTTAGATTAAAACTTTAAATCATTGTTCTTTATTGATTAGATAAATAAAATAGTTATTCTTGTCAATTTCGATTTTTGTCATTTACAATTTATTAGATCTAATTTCAATTCTTGTTATCATTCAATTCTAAGTTATTAATTAGATTTCGATTATTGTTTAGTTAAATTTCATAAAGTTAGAATCTTTGTAATATGTTGTATTCAATTTCAATGGGAAATGATGGTTTGATGAATCAAGGCTAAAACCTCCATTAGAGGGGTTGATGAAGCCTTGATGAAAACTTAGTTGTATAGTGTAGAAGCGTTGTAGAGTCTATTCCATTCTAGAAGGTCGTGTTTAGCCATGAGAATGGGTGGGCGACCTCACATGCTAGTTATAATTGGTAGAAATGCCATGTTAATTAGGGATTAGAAGCGAGCAATTCTTACCGAAGAAGAACGTAAGAATTGGATTACAACAGATCTATTCTAGGTGATTAAGTTGGATTCGAGGTGGATTCAATTCCCCTAATTCTTTATCTAGATTCAAGAACATTAGTATTTCTATATATTTCAGTAGTGACATTCAACATATTGCTTTTCATATTGCATCGTAGTATAATTCCCCCTCGTAAAACTCTCATTAGACTTAAGACCGACTAATTAGATTAGAAAACATTCCATGCTAGAGCACTAGGAGTGGAACGAACTTCCTACTCCACTATATCTCATAGACTTGAGAGTAGGAAACTTTGATAAAAATAGACTCGTAAGATAGTTTGTAGTTTTACTTTCGTATAGAGTTTCATCGCTTTATTTCGTAGGTAAAACTATTTCATTTTTATGTTTTATCAACGGGCTAAGTCTGAAAATTCTACTTCCAGTTTACTAGGGGTTTAAATCTCTCTTCTAGCAAAACTACACAAAACTAACCAAGTACTGTGGTGGTTCCTTGATAAAGAATTCTATCGACAAGAACTATGTCTGAGCATAATAAATAGTCTAAGCGGTAATGAAATCAACAATATCAACTATCTATCAAACTCAACACTAAGCAGTATAGAATCTATATCCCAAACTCATCATTAAAATTTATTTTTCTCATGCTACTGATATAGAAACAAAAATATTTTTGTTTTTGAAAACTAATTTTCGAAATTCATTTCTCAAGTACTTCTCAAGTACACCTTCCCCCTACTTATGCATGCATTGACCTCAATGTATAAAGAAGTAAATGAAATGGATGAGGAAAAGGTAGGATATTACCATTGATGCTGAATATCAAGAATTAGTTCAAGAAAAAAAAATTTAGGTCTTTTTACGTCAGATCCCCAAGACGTAATGTGAGTCTTTTAAAGTCAGATTCTCAAGACTAGTATTATATCATGCATTATCAATTTGGAGTAAGGAGATCAGATTTTCTTACCCAAATCTGATGAATGTTTGGAGGACGAGGAGGTCTCACCTTGTAGGTTGTCAAAAATACTCCTTGATATGTCGGAAAGATTGCTGGTGAAGTTGCTTCTCTACCTTGAACTATTTTAGGTCTGATGATTGTGTGATAGGCCTTGTGGTTCCTCTGTGTAGAAGATTGACGAAAATCTTTCTTTCTAACAGGACAATAGTATCTGATGTGCCTTTTAGCCCCCGCAGTAATGACAATGGATGTCTGGCTGACTGCGCTCAAGGTGGGCGGTAGACTGGTTCACATACTTCTCTCATTCAGATAATGATGGTGTAGAAGAGGCTTCAACAGTGCAATGCTTCTTATCAATATGGTCCACTTTCTGCTTCAGAAGACTCATTTCAGTTTCTAGATTCTATTGTTTTTCCAAAACTTCTTTAAACTGATTCTCTAGCAACTGATTTTTCTTGGCAGAAGTCTGTTGTTCATCCTGAAATGTAGAGTTCATCTTCTCAAGGTATGATACTCTCTCTGCCAATTTTCCATTATGCTCACTTAAATCCTGAATTTTCTATAGAGATTCCAAGAACATGACTAGCAATGCCTCTGTGGTGGGGTTCTCAGGTTCATCACAGTTTTCCGTAGATTGAGCACTCTCAATTGTATCTTCGAATGGGAAGGATTCTTGTATCATGATATCAAGGAAGTACACCTCTCCACCTTCGTTTTCATCACAATCCTTATGCAACAGGTGAAAGATATTTATATCCATGGACATCTTACCAAAGTTGATCTTCATTTCACCATTGTGACAATTTATCAAAGCTTTTGCGGTAGTGAGGAAAGGTCGGCCTAGAATAATTGGTATTTTATCAAAGGCTTCCTAGGTGTCTATCACAATGAAATCCACTGGATAGTAGAAATCGGCTACTTGAACAAGAACATCCTCAACTATGCCTTTGGGAATCTTGGTAGAGCGGTCAGCTAACTTCAATTTGACTTTTGTAGGCTTTAGGTTCTCCAGGCCTAACGCTTAGTACACATGATATGGCAAGAGATTAACACTAGAACCAAGGTCTAAAAGGGCATTACCCGTGAATTTTTCTCCTATCTTGCATGATATTGTAGGACTTCCTGGATCTTTGAGCTTGAGTGGAGCTTGCTGATGGATAATAGATGTTGTTTGTCCAGCTAGAAACGTTCGCTTTGGAACATGAGTACTTCTCTTTATGTTACATGCATCCTTCAAGAATTTGGCATATGATGGCAACTGCTTGATCACTTTGAGAAAGGGGATATTGATGTTATCTTTCTCAAATGCCTCCTTCATCTCTAAAAATTGCTTGTCCTTTTTGCTTTGAGCAAAAAACATAGGAAAAGGTGCCTTTGGTACAAACACATCAACATGTATTTACTCTTCTTTCTCTTTGGCATTCTTGCATATCTTGTCTTGTTCATCTTGACAAATGGGAGTGGAAAGGATTTCCCCCACTTCCTTTTGAACTTCATTTGAAATCTTGACCGATTGCTCTGTAGCAATGTCATCATGAGAGGGTAAGTCAACCTTATTGTCTATCTTCAATCGACCGAGAGTAGTAATCGGTGACATGATCATGGAAGTGATCAGTACTAGAAGTTGTCCCAATGTGGCATACATCTTCACTCTTCGATATTGGTTCCAATAAGCTAGGTTGAATGGCTTGTGTCTTTACAGACAAAGCAGTAGTGAGTTGGTCGACCTTAGCCTCTAGAGACTCCATTCTAGAACATTGACTTGTCTGAGATTGTTGGAGATTGAGTTAAGACTGTGCAAGAAGCTCTAGAACACTTTCAAACTTTTGATTTTTCTATGATCGCAAAGTAATTGCATTCTCCAGGTTGGCAAGTGTGGCATAATTTATCCTAGGATCAGGCACTAACTCTTCACTTGTATTGGAATTTTGCTGAGAGTAAAATTGTTGTTGAAGAACCAACTATGAAGCTTGACTTGTCTGTGGAATATAACTTTGATCTTGAAAACCTGGGGGTCCAGCGTTCTGTCTCCAATAATTACCTTGAAAGTTATTACCACCTTGGTTGGGCCTCTGAAATGAGTTCACATTGTACTATCCAACTGATACATGTTGATAGTAACCAGGACATTCTAGAGTTGCATGAGAAATGTTCGAACAGACTTCACAATATCGGCTAGCTTGCATGACTGGGAGAGATTTAGTTTGAGACTTGTTGATCTTGGAGGGATTCATAGAGAACTGGTTGAATTTCTTACTCAGAGTTTCAATGTTGGTGGCCAGGCTGGCCAATGTAAACTTCAGTTCTTGATCTGATTGTTCATGTGCTTGGTAACCAATTGCTTTGGTTCCCCCTCCATGCTAGCGACATCCTCGTTGCTAGTGGTCCACTGTTGTGTTTCTTCAGCTAAATTCTCGAGAAAGTTGTAAGCTTCCTCTCCATCCATCTATGTAAACTTGCCTTTATGCATTAACTGTATCATCTGCTTGTTCATCATCGAGAGTCCTTGATAGAAAAAATGAGCCAGTGTGCTCTTGTCATATCCATGATGTGGACATGAGACTAGCAGATTATTGAATTTCTCCCAGCTTTGATGATATTCTTCAGTCACCTTCTCTTTGAAATTGCTGATGGCATCTGTCTTCTGGGGTGGGTAGAACTTGTTCATAAACTTTGTTCTCAACTTCTCCCAGTTGTCTATTGAATTGATCGGCTGTGCAGTTAACCATTCAGATGCTTTACCTTCGAGTGAGAGTGGGAATAGAATTAACTTGATACTCTCATCCCCACGATATTCGGTTTTGAAAGTTCGAGGATCGATAGAAATTTGTTCATGTGGACATAAAATTTGAACATTATGTGAACCATTGAACTTTTGGAAGCATAGAGATTACTGATGCTCTAAGTTCAAACTAGTTAGATTCTGTCTCTGGAAAAACAATACTGCTTGGTGGGTCTTTAATGATTGGCGAATAGAAATTGCTCAACTTCTTCCTCTGTTGTGCTTGCATGTGTGGGATAGCTTCAGGATTATTGGTGTCCACAACACCTCCATCATTGCGTGTGGCCATTGTATCAATCCTGTCTAGTATTCTTGCTATGCGAAGATGATGAAAACTATCCTACTATGCTTGAATGCAATTAAACTAATATGCAACTATTCTAAATTATACTAATATGCAAAACTACTTTCCTTTAACTGGGTTGGGCTTTGCAGCTAGTATCTCGCCCGTTGTCTAAAGCTGTCTCTTCTAGGGTTATGGTGAATCACTTGGATTGCTTAAGTACCACGGCCCACAGACGATAGTCCGTTTGTCAAGATTCAAACAAGAAACACTAGAGTTTGATGTTTCACTGTGTTGGCTTACAACTTCAATTGTTGAAAAGGTCCTAAATGCAATTATACTAGAAAGCAATAAAACTAAACTATGGTGCAACTATACTAAGAAAGCAATAAAACTAAACTACGATGCAACTATACTAAGAATGAAATAAAAATAATGAAGATTCGACTAACCTGGATGGTAGATCCTGTCTTCGAGATGTCCTTCAAGCTTCTTTCTTTCTCAAAAGGATAGATGATGCGGCTAAAATTACCTCAAGATCCAAACTTCTAATCTTGAAAGAAAACGTTAAACATAAACAACTTAAAACAGCAGCGGCGCCATTTGACAAGCTTCTTTTTGTGTATGTAGATGGTGTATGTGGGATATGGATGATATAGGTAGATGATGTAGATGGTGTATGGTCGTTGAACAAAATAGAAGCGTATCAAAACCTAATTATCCCTCAATAAGTAAAGGATGAGTAGGGTATCGTTCCACTTTTAAGTGTATGTTTATATGAAGGACAAGGATTGGAAAGGGGTTTGAGGGATTAAAAACTATGATTATAGATATTATAGATTCTAATGCTAAACTAAACTAAACTATTGAGAATTTATAAGAAAGGGAATTTAAGAGATTAGAATCCACCAATACTTTTGATCTATGACCTTCTGCTTCATGGTTGTTCTTACAAGTAGACTACAATTAGGCAATCGAGCGATTGCTGATGCCTATTAGATGAAACATTGTTAACAATTAACTCTACTTAAGGTTGTTCCTATGTTCATGTTACTAGTATCTTCTTTCCTTTTATGTGAGTTTGGGCAGCTATTTAATAAATCACCATCTAAGGCAAACACAAGGAATACTTCCCTTACTTTAAAACACTACACAACTAGAAGAAAAGTAGAGAATAATAGTATAATATTCAATTACAATAAATAAAACCCTATTCTAGCATAATATTCGATTGCAATAAATAAAAGCATGTCACTAGCAAATATTCAATTGCAATAAATAAAACCCTAAATTTGCATGATATTCGATTGCAATAAATAAAAACCTTAATCTATACTTCCATCCCCTGGTCTGGGCAATTGAACTAATAACTAAAAACATAAAGAACTAACCTGATTGAAGAACACCATAAACTATAAGAATCAACAAACCCTAAGCACCGACTTCATCTTCTGCCTTGAAGGAGAAGATTAGCCTTCCATAAAGAAGGAAGAACACGAAGAACGAGAAGAAAAAGAGTCGAAGAACATAAGACTAGAAAGACTAATTTATTAAGACTCAGCTAGTTAAAACCGATCTTTTATTATTAATCTCTCTCTACCTCAAGTTCTGGAGACAAGAGTATAAGTGAATTGGCAAACTACATGAGGCACTTAGGTCCTCTATTTATAGAGGTTACAATGAGCTCTAGAAGCATTCCAAACCGTCATTTGTTTCCTAATACAAATAGACTTCTTTCAGAGTCCAACTTCGTCTCCAAAACTGAGAAGAAATTGGCTACAGTGTCGATCCATGCGTCTGGACGCACTATTAATGCGTCTCAGACGCGATCAATGCGTCTGGACGCTCGATCCATGCGTCCCAGACGCATAAGCCTATTTTATCTCTTTTGCTTTATCTTTCTATCCTCTTTTGCGGGCTTTGGTCCAAGCAACGAATCCTTTGGCCTTGGGATTCCAAATAGGCTTTAAAATAGGTCCAAGTCCCATCTTTAATAACTCCAATTCCTTGGCCTTCTCCATGATTGTCCACGGGCTTTCCATATGATCCTTAATGCTCCGAATTGCTCCATTTTACCCCTTTTTCCCTAATATTCCACAAAACTCTCTCTTTCACCTGTAGAATCTTAAAACATAACTTACAAACACTATTAGTCCACTAAGATGGCTAAACAAGAGGCATAATCGAGGGTTAAATAGCACTTTTTGAGCACTTATCAACACGCTGCTTGAGGAGAAGGCGACGTCGGTTGGCGCGTGATTTGAGAATCAGGCCCAACCTTTCGAGCTTTACCCTATTTTAAGTTATAATAAAGGCCCACTTAAAAGGCCCACAAGTTGGGTTTTTGATAATTTATACAACTTTGCCTTCAAGGGCCCAAACTTAAAACTAAACTAATATTATACTAATCTAATAAATTAACTAGTTTTAGATTGATAAGCTAGATTAACTCGAGTCAAATGGATTTAGAGTGTTGATTACCAAGTTGATCCATAGTGTCTGAGCTATGATCCACAACTTGCTGATCAGTCCCCAAATGTGCGTTTTATTACCTTTACAATGCTTCAAATATGCCTTTCTTATTCTTAATGAACAGACAACTTATAGCTTTTGCTATCGTTTGCAGGATACAGGCCATTTAGGACGCATATTCCTAATACGTGCATTTTAGCACAAAATGGATGACTATTTATGTTGCTTGGGAAGATTCCAACTTAGGAGCAAAATTGCCGGAATGTCAAAGTCCAAAGTCAAAGTCAACTGTCAAAGTCAAAAACTCAAGGACTTAAGGCTGAAAGCTATGGACTCAGGGACTTAAAGCCAAAATCAAGAATTATATTGTGTGGGCTTAGGTCAAAAGCCCACAAGGTTATTTCTAGAAGGAAAGGCAAAGATGTAAATGGTGTCCTATATAAACCAAAGAGATATAGAGAATTAACTATCCAATGTTTTAGGGTCCAAACCATTTGGCTTGTTAGGAGTAGTGTAACCTAAATTTACATTAAGTCATTTAATTGAAAGTCTTTTTATTTTCTTTTATTTGCTTTATTTCAATTTCCATTGTTGTCTTCAAGTTCTTCAATCAAAGTTTTAATCAAGTTCTCTTTCACTACAAGTATTTCAATCTAAGTCCTTATTGCTTTCTCTACTTTATGTTCTTCATATTCTTCAAGTTAATCTCTTCATCCCATAATTCAATCAAAACCCCTTTCCATTAAAAGTTGTTTGTTTTAAGCTTCTTAATTTACAAAGTGTTTTCTTCCTTATTTGCTTTCATGTCCTTCATGTTTTCCAAAGTAGAGTGACACTATACCATTAGAAAGTTTAGAGAGTTTAGTGAGAGATTTTTCCAACTGATAAGAGCCCAAAACTGTAGTTTTAACCCTGTAACAGCCATACTTTTAGACCAATTATGTGAGTAATAATTAAGAGTTAATACTGATTACGTATTTTTATGCATTTCAGGCTTCAAAGTCCATTATGTGCAGAAATGTGCCACTTTAGCGAAAAAAAGGAGCAAAGGTCGGTTGCTAAGGAGTTCTATGATTAAAGGCCAAGATTCAAGAAGACAAAGCCTTTCTAAAGCCCGGTCAAAAGCTGAAAAGTCGACGCGGGCAGAAATAGCACACAAAAAGTGTGAGAACTTCGAAGGCGTCAGATCTTTGGACTCAGACCTCAGAATGGGGCCTACCTTATGTCAAAACGACCGGATCGGAAAGAGATTTCCAATGGTCTAAGCTTTGATCCAATCAGAGGAGCAGAAGTGGATGAAAAGTCTGTTGAAGCCAACTGCAGCTGAAGAGGCCTTTTTGGACTGAAAGAATTGGGTTTTGGGCCTGATTCTCTGGCCCAAAACATGGCTCCAAGCCCATGCATGATTTTTGGATCTGAAAGTATAAAAACCAAAGCTTCCCTCTTTGTTAATGATAGATAGTTAATGGTAGCAAGTTAGACCTAAAACTATAGATAATTATAGATCTAGTTTTCATGTAATAAAATTAAGTTTAGTTTTAAATTCAATTCTTGTTTTAGATTAAACTCTTAGAATCATTATTCTTAATTAGTTTGATAAATAAAATAGCTATTTGTCAATTTCAATTCTGGTCATTTACAATTGTTTAGATCTAGTTCCATGTTAAATTAATTACTTTAGAACAAGTAGATTATTAATTTAGTATTTGAATCATTGTTTTGGGATTCATTAGATTAAGAAAATAGTGTTCTCCATAAGTTAGTTTCATTTCCCTTAATTGTTTAATTTCAATTCGTAGATTCAATTAATTGTCATTATTAGTTTAATTCAATTATTGCATTAGTAGTTTTGAATTGGGTTTAAACAAGCAAAGTTTCAATCTTTATATCATGTCTTGTTTGAATTCCATTGGGAATGATAAGCGTGATGATTCTCGGCTAAACCTCCATTGAGGGGTTGAGAAGCCTTGATGAAAGCTTGATTCGATTATCGTAGAGTCATCGTAATTTCCTTTCCACTCTAGAAACGATTAGTTCACCATGAGAATGGGTTTAATCGCTCACATACTAGTTATGAATTGGTAGGAATGCCATGTGTAATTAGGGATTAGGAGTAACCATATATTATTTGAAGCGATTCAATTCGGATTACGACGATTAAATGGATTAGTAGGATTAAGTCGAAGTTAAGGTGGAATCAATCCCCCTCTAACTCATTATCATAGAATCAACGTAGCATTCCCATAGTTGTTCTAATAGTCGACTAGTTGCATCTTGTGGGTAGTTGCATCGTAGTCTAGTTGCCACTTCGTAAATCTCTCATTAGACTTTAGAGTTAAGAGTATTTATACGTAGAAAACACAGCATGCGGAAGGACTAGGAGTGGAACGAACTTCCTACTCCACTGATAAGAGCCCAAAACTGTAGTTTTAACCCTTTAACAGTCATACTTTTAGACCAATTATGTGAGTAATAATTAAGAGTTAACACTGATTACGTGTTTTTATGCATTTCAGGCTTCAAAGTCCATTATGTGCAGAAATGTGCCACTTTAGCGAGATAAAGGAGCAAAGGTCGGTTACTAAGGAGTTCTGTGATTAAAGGCCAAGTTTCGAGGAGACAAAGCCTTTCTAAAAGCCCAGTCAAAAGCTGAAAAGTCGACGCGGGCCGAAACAGCACACAAAGTCAGCAGAACTTCCGAAGGACATATCTTTGGACTCAGACCTCGGAATGAGGCCTACCTTATGTCAAAACGACCGACTCGGAAAGAGCTTTCCAATGGTCTAAGCCTTGACCCAATCAGAGGAGCAAAAGTGGACGGAAAGTCTGTTGAAGCCAACTGCAGCTGAAGAGGCCTTTTTGGACTAAAAGAATTGGGTTTTGGGCCTGATTCTCTGGCCCAAAACATGGCTCCAAGCCCATGCACGATTTTTGGATCTGAATGTATAAAAACAAAAGCTTAGCTCTTTGTTAATGGTAGATAGTTAGACCTAGAAATAGATTAGATTAGTAGCCTCCATTAATGAATTCTAGATATAGTTTTTCATGTAGATTAATTAAGTTTAGTTCCATTTCAATTATCAGATTAGATTAAACCTTTGAATCTTGTTCTTCATTTTGATTAGATCAATAAAGTAGTATTTTTATCAATTTCGATTTTTTTGTCATTTCCATTTCTAGATCTAATTTCAATTCCTGTCCTTATTTCATTTGAGTCATTAAATTAGATTTCATTATTGTTTAATTAAGTAAATTTCAATTCTTTATATCATGTTTAGTTTAAATGTAATCGAAATGATTGCATAATGATTCTCGGCTAAACCTCCATTAGAGGGGTTGAGAAGCCTTGATGAAAGCTTGATTCGAATATCGTAGAATTCGCCGTAAGTAATTTCCTTTCCACTCTAGAAACGATTAGTTCACCATGAGAATGGGTTTAATCGCTCACATGCTAGTTATGAATTGGTAGGAATGTCATGTGTAATTAGGGATTAGGAAGAACCAATTGTTCTGCAATGGGCGATTCAATTCGATTACGATGATTCGTGCCGTTAATAGAATTAAGTCGAAGTTAAGGTGGAATCAATCCCCTATAACTCCTTATCATCGAATCAACGTAGCATTCCCTTTAGTTATCCCCATATCATCGACTAGTTGCATTTCGTGGGTAGTTGCATCGCAGTCTAGTTGTTATTTTCGTAAATCTCTCATTAGACTTTAAGTAGATAGTACGAACACGTGAGAACATAGCATGCGGAAGGACTAAAAGTGGAACGAATCACTCTACTCCACTATATCTCAATAGAGTTGAGAGTAGAATCTTTGATAAATATAAGCATCATAAGATTAGTTTTAGTTTACTTACGTTTTGAGTTCATTGTTCATTTCGTAGGTAAACATTCAATTTTACCCATTTATCAAATGGCGCCGCTGCCGTCTTAGTTTCACTTTCGTATTGTTTTCGTAGTGTTAGTACTGTTCTTAAAGTCCCATTACACCCACCCACCCTTGTTTGATTCATACTGTGGTTGTCCATTTTGAGTTGAAAAATTCGGGTAAAATTTAATTTGGCCGCTTCCTTTGAGAAATGACCGACCCTCTAACTCATCGGACCTCGAAGTGACCCGCCCTAACTCATGGACCTCGAGCGACCGCCCTAACTCATTTGGACCTCGAGCGACCCAGCCCTTCAACTCGAATTATAAAAAAATACACTGAGCGCGACCCGTGCCCTTAACAAAATTTTTTGGATTTCGACAGTTTTGATTCGAACTTTGATCTTTCATATTTTTCGGTGTTCTAACTCGCTATATACACCGAACAAGCGTAAAAACAAGACGCTATTCATAAAGCGAAGCAAGGACGAATCAGGTATTCCTTTCTTTCACACCTCACATCTCCTGTTAGAGGTTTATACTAGTATATCAGAATTGTTTGGAGTGTTGATGTGTTTAGCTAAGTTTGGTTTTATCCTTGTATGAGATTAAGGTCTGGCCGAACAAAAACACCGAACGTAATTACACAACAACGTCAACAAACAAGTCTATCTAGTATACCACCCACTACACCTCTAGCTACTATTTCACACACATCACCTGACACAATGCCCGACGAAGAAGAGAGGCCTCTCTCTGACTTCTACAAAGCCTTGAGCGATAGCCCCAAATCTTGCATCGTTCTAGCAGACCCACCGGGGGATTTCCGAATCCCCCCAAATATTTTTAATTTGTTACCCGTTTTTCATGGATTAGACCATGAAAAACCTTATCAACACATGCGTAGGATTGAACAAGTCTTAACAACATTCCACCATCCTACGGTTGGTGCGGAACAAATTAAATTAAGGGTATTCCCTTTCACCTTAGCCCGATAAAGGCGGCGTCTTGGTTAACGCCCAAACCTAATTTTGTGGACTCGTGGGCTAAACTTGTTCAGCTGTTTATGGAACATTTTTACCCACCCCTAAAGACGGATGAGATGCTTTCCAAGATTCATTTCTTTCGACAAAATCCTCATGAAAAATTTTCAGAGGCTTGGAATAGTTTCACCGATCTCCTTATAGAGTGTCCACATCATAACTTAGCGAAAGACACGTTAGTTCGTGCCTTTTTCAAAGGACTTCTACACCACCATAAAGAAGTCCTTGACATAATGAATGGGGGTAGTTTCTTAAGCAAAGGAGCTTCGGAGGCTTATAAATTTTTAGAGGACCAAACTAAGCGAAATAACAACTGGGGGGGTAGTGACGATTACTCCCGCTCCGCTAGTTCTTCTTCAACAGTTAAGGCTACCAATATGTTTGAGGTTAAATCAGATCCTGAGCTTAAAACACTAATTGAATCCCTCACAAAAAAGGTAGAGGCCATTTCTGTACAACAAAAGCCAATCCCCATCATGAATGTAAATTCAAATCCATGTAGTTTCTGTTGGAGCCCTGAGCATCCCGACTCCCACTGTCCTATAGCCTATGAACAGGCTTGTTCCATTAATAGTGAAGTGAACCTAAGCGCTTTGAGACAAAATCCCAACTTTGGTTGGAGAAATAGCCAAAACGCCACACCTCAAGGGTACAATAACCAATATGTAGGGCCTCACGCACGGCTTTAACCAAGCCCCACTACTACAAGGATGTGGTCAGGGAATTTTAATAATTATAACAACCAAAGCTTAAACTCGACAAGGTCAAGCACAAAGTCAAGGTAATTATAATAATTATAATGCTAATAGAGGTATCGTTAGGTAAATAATAACTATCAAAATCCACCCATAAATAATTCACGGAAATAGTTCCGGTCATACCACCCGTGACTACTACACCCACACAACCGGATCGTCTTGACACCTTCATACAAGTGAGCCAAAACTTTTCCAAACCATGGCTCAATCTAACCAACGGCTTCTACAACCGTTAATAATTTAACCAAACAGCGGTTGGCTCAAGATAAAGCCCAACCCAAAGGTGTGTTTCGTGTAATCTAAATACCTAATCCTAAAACAACAAATACAGCCTTTGAGGTAACCGATAATACTAGTAACGAGTATGAAAATGTAGGTGAGCTAAAGGCCATAACCACCCTCCGCTCGCGAGAATGGTTGATAACAAAGTAACTATGCCTATAGTTACCCCACCAATAACCCTACACCGCTATATTACTAGATACCAAATAGAAACTGAAGAGCCTACCACTATAGAGGTACCCGGCCCAACACAACCTAAGAAACAGAAGCCACGGTTAAACACCCGGGTAATACCATTGCTAAATATAGACGAAACCACCGTTTCCACAAAAATTAGCCATGTTAACTAGGGATACAAATTACGAGGAGATTAGGGATGTTTTCAAGAATCTAACTATAAACCTTCCCTTCCTCCTCGAAGCTATAAAAAGCTACCACACCATCGCGAAGTTTCTTAAGGAATTGTGTACTACTAGGCGTAAGACCAATATACCAAAAGACGCTTTTTAACGAGAATAATTCCCAACTCTATCTGAACATAATGGAATTGTTAAGTACAAGGACCCTCGGTCGTCCCATTGCATAATGCACCTTAGAGATTTCTTATCGACGACCGCATTATTAGACTTGGGGGCTAGTGTCAACTTACTCTCCGCTTTTATTTGTATAGACAAATAGGTCTAGACGAGATGCAACCCACTAGAATGACGCGTTGCAATTAGCTGATCGGTCTATTAAGTATCCTAAGGGTGTCGCCGAAAATGTTCCGTAAAAATTCAGGATTTTTACTATCCCCTGATTTTGTCATCCTCGATAAAGTCGTCGATTAACGACTGTCCGATCATTTTAGGGAGACCTTTTTCCGCAACCGCCAATGCGCTCATTAATTGCCGCGATGGTTCAATGTCCATGTCTTTTGGCCATCTTGCTGTTGAAGTCAATGTTTTAAAACAAAGACACGCGATTACCCGATTCGCCTCTATGGATGGAGAGGTTAGCATGATCGAGGCGTTGCTTTCGAGATTATTTCAACAACACGTTCCCCGATAATCATATGCCCAAATTTCTTTCCTTTGGAAGTTCGGACTCCAACATTTCCATCCCTACACTAGTCGATACACATATTACGGATGAGAATGAGATAGATGACTTTCTCAAAGATGTAGAGGACTATCATAGTAACGAGGATATGACCAATCTAGATGAGCAATTCGATGAGTTTCTTCGAGAAGGTGATGAATCACCCTATCAAGAACTACTTTGCACAACATCCACCTCGATTCCCCTCCTTCCACCCTTTCAAAGGAATCTCGAGTTTGCACTCGATCCTTTTGTTTCTCCCGTGCTCCATAATTTTTTAAATCCACCTAGTGAACAAATACTACAGAAGGACAAACCACTTGACACCTTCATTTTCAGAATTGAGACAGTCTCTACACACACAATGAATGAGTTTTGTGCTAAAACCACATCCTCATTGTTTATAGGCTGTCTTTCTATAACTTATCCATATCCACCATATTCTTCACAACCATTCACTTTTCCACCCTTATTTACTAGAACACCCACTCATTCAAAAATGAAAAATAAGGTGCATGATAGGTTACATAATAGGGTTATCCGACTTCGCTTTTATTTCACTAGGTTTAGTCATGGGAAATCTTGGTGCTTGATTGTGTTTGGATATGTTTTCTAGGATATTTATTTATGGAATGATCCACAATTATTTCGGTTGTTGATATATGATAAACTGCATGTTCATACATATGTCTAGATAAAGTCTCAAGTATCTGACTATAAACGACTCAACTTTTGTGGTTGGTGCATTTCCTTTCATTTCCATATATTGGTGAGTGCACCATTAAGGTAACCGGGCCCTCCCTATGGAGTGTGTGGCTGTAAGTACCGAATCCTAAGTCCACGTTTAAACATAATTCACGTTTTCCACTCTTGCATGTTTTCTCGGATTTTTTTGAGTCATGTTTCTCTATGGGGTGAATTATGTCTTTATTGTTTATTGTTTTTATTTTTAAAATTAAAAAAAAATATATATATATATATTAAAGAATAAGCATAGTAACCTAGGAAGTCTCGGGAATCTGACTTTAAAAGACCCACTGCTAAAAACAAATTTTCTAAGCTTCGTTGTAAAAATTTGTTTGGGGGTGGGGTGTTCGTATTTCTGTACTAAATATTTATGTCCCATTAGAGTTGCTTAGGCCGTTTTATTATATTACGATTCGGGTTGACATAATCCATGAATTTAGAGTTCAATTGTTCGCCATAACGTACATCATGCACGACTTCGAGGCGTTTTCCACTATCTTATATGTCATCCACGGTCGGAATAGAGTGTTTTATGGATCATTGGATTGGAAATTCTCTCCTGATCATTTCCATATCTCATTCGCAAAAATCGGACCGGTAACGAAGCGGCAATTTTGATTTGAAGTTTCGTGAAAAATCGAAAAAAATCACAAATTTCGATTTTGGGCTTGGGCCCAACCCGCACCCACCTACAGCGCGACCGCGCCCTTACCTTTAGCAGCACTCGCGATCTTCTTCTCCATTCCGCCATTAACGCCAAGCTCCAAAAACCGAAAAAAAACAAAATCAAAATAAAAAGAAAACGAGAATTAACCCACGCCCAAAATCAAATCCCAACCCAAATTGACTCCAAACACCACCGACTACCACTCCCACCGATTTACATCACTAAAAACCACTGGAAATTCAAAATTTTGGTGCTGCCGCGCCACCACTCCACCACCACCACTGTTGCTTCAACCGGCCGATTAAAATCCCACCACTACATCACATTTAAACCCCCACTACATTCCAAACTTCCAATGGCTCAACAACGCCGAATTTTGCCGGAGCAAGCTTTTACCACCGACCACTTCGCGCCGTTTTACGGTGACGAGATGATCAGTCGAGACTGGAATAGCTTGTGGTACTCGACTGAAGCCTATTACCACGAGGACTTAGTCCGACGGTTCTATGATACGAGGGAGTTGGAAGGGACTAGGATTTTGTTGTGGTAGCTAAGAGGCGGAAGGAAGTGACAACTGGGTTGTTGGCTGAGATTCTAGGCATTCCGCCTAGAATCCATCTGGATGTCACCCTGCAGGAGTCCCAGCATAATGGGGTAGAGCCATTGATGCACGAGATAGTTATTGGAGGGGACTACAATGCAAGATCGCATTGTGTTCGACAGGCTTCCCTTAGGACCAACCAGCTGGCTACAACCCAGTGGATTGGTCGGAACGTCCAAAGGAAGGGGAAGGTCAGCGATATCGGCCTGAATTGCCTCCATATCTTATGGATACTCCAGGAGCGGAAGTATGACTTCTGCATCTTAGAGTTTTTACTGAGCATGATTAGGGGAGTAGGGAGGTCTGTTGCCCTTCTCCCTGTGTTGATAACAACGATCATGCTCAAGTTAAGAGCAGCTCAGGCGACTGATCGAACATACATCACTCTCCACCGTAACCCTCGCATCTATAAGGAGTGTGTCCAACGGGTTTGGAGATTGGCTGAGGATAGAGAAGAAGAAGAAGAGGATGGAGGAGCTGAGAATGCCGAGGAGGCTGGGGGACATCAGGATGCCTCCGAGGATGAGGAGGACTTGACCTGTTTTGACGAGGATGCCTTGGAGAGGTGCTGAACAGATGCAGAACGCATGGCTGTGATCCATCGAGGTATCGTTAAACACTATCTGTGAAGACCTCCGGACTCGGCAGCAACGATGCATCACAACTTCGAGCTCCGCACCCCGAGAGAGGACGAGAGGTGAGAAAGATGAGCCGAGCTAGAAGCTCAGCCGCCCGGATTCGGGGCGAGATCGACACGATTCCACCTCACCTCGCGGGGACTCTTCCGAGGACACACCATCCAGCCTGGCGCCGTCGCCGAAGGGCGATCTAATGGTGTTGGCTCTTCGGGGAGCGATCTCGAGCATGTTCCCTCCGCCACCAGTTCCGGAGTAGCTAGGGATAGTATAGTTTGATGTTTTATTTGTAATTTCATTATTGTTATTTATTTTAATGCAAGTTTATTTCCGTAATTTGAATTTTGTAGTGTAATGTACTCCGAATGAAAATTTTAATATAAGGGGTTATTTTCAGTATGCGTGGTTGTTTCATATTGATCCCACCTTCCCAACTTGTTTGGGGGTGGTTTTATCAATTCAAGCATTATTTTTATAACCTAGATTGAGTATCATTGTAGGATGAAATCTAGATTAAATAGGTACATTCTATCATAAAATCAACCTAAAAGATACTGGGTTTGAATTAGAATCAAGGATATGAGTTGTTTCCGTTTTCGGGTTTGGAAATTTTAGGATTTTCGGAAACTGCCGTAATTAGTTTTGGCAACTTCCCGATCCATTTTAGCAACTTTAAACCTATATAAACTTGATACAATCTATCCTCACAACTCACACTACACCTAAACTCCATCACTCACCTTTCACTCCCGCGATTCCCTCGTTTCGGCTCATTTTCCGAAGTTTCTCAGAACTCGAAAGCTCTTCGCTCTGTATATTTTTCTGAGTTTTTGTCGAAGGCCGGCGCTTCAATTTGGCGTAATTCGCCAAACACTGGAAATTTCAATTTTTCTTGAGGCCTTCGCTTCTTCTATCGAGCGCACTCACGCCCTGACTTTCGTGGACCAAGAAATTTCCAGTTTTTCGTGCGTAGTATCCGGATCATTCGCAGATATTCCAAAGCGTAATTTTGAGATGACATCTCCAACATTGATACCGAACAGTCTTTTGAAGATTTGTTCCAAAGCACTACTTATGGTGCTTGGTTTTGTGGGCGATCACATCACATTGGCTGGGAGTCGCTTTTATGGTAAGACCGGATGCACTTTATTCTCCGACTTTAGCATCTTATTTTTACGATAACCGCATTTTCTTTGAAAGACCGGATGGAGAACAAGTGTTCTCTATCAACATTGATAATGAACCAATGGAAATTACCGTGTTCTTGCTAGCATTTGTTCTTGGACTGGCTATGCCGCTGAAATACAAGACCCATGGTGCTATTGGGTCGATAATATGTATGTCTACACTTACGAAGTTTTGCATGAGTCATATGGGCGGGCATTTTCCGTATTGAGGACCAAGGGGAATATAACGTCGCCTTTGGTAGCTTTGTCCATGAACATAGGAACTGTTATGTTTTGGATCATGCTAAACATTTTAGGGAATGGCGTTTTCTTACGTGAATGATGCCACTTGCAGCGTCTTCCTTGCTTTAGCCACGGGACGTATGTGTCATGACCTTCCCCGAACCTTGATGTCTAGTTTAGCTCGATCCCATAGCATGAGGCATAAGTACCTTCTTATGCCCGTTCTAGTTTCTCGTATTATGCTATGTTTCTTTCCTGTTTTTTGTACACGCTTCACGGATTGGATTACGGTCAACACTATACGACCCACCAATAGTATTATTCGATCTTTCCGTGCAATGACTTGGCAAGGGTGGAAGATACAACCTCATCTGGTTGCACCCTACACCCCGTCAGACCAAGTGGCTCTTAATAGGTTAGCAATAATAGATAATAAATGGCGGGAAGCCTGGCAAATTATCATGGCATCGCAGGACGCGAAGAAACCTCACTTCTTTATGGAAGAAGAGAATGAGGAAGATGACGAGTAATGCGGGGGGATAAGGTAAGTTTTCATTCTAGTTAGTGTCTATTTATGTCCCAAGCAATTTCATTCTTGTTAACCCCATAATGGGTAGAACTCGTATAAAGTTGTGTCAGTTTTATTTCCTATATTAGTACGTTCTAACCTTGTTTTACAGATGTTCCTGAATTTCACGCGTTTCAATGGTATTTTTCCTACCCTCTTTATTTAATTGCTTTGAGGACAAAGCATGCTTTTTGTTTGGGGGCATAGAAACACATGTAATTAAGGCATCTGTTAGGATATAGATATGTATAATATGCATTTATTTCTAGTTAAAATTTTAAAAATTCAAAAATATAAATAAATAAGTTCATGCTATACACTTAGGAATATTGGTATTGTTTCTTTCTCCATGCTCTTAACAATCTAGAAGTCTCAATGTGATGTTGCATCGTAATAATTGTTAGAAACTTAGGTTAATATATAGGTAATAATCTTTGCATCTATCTATAAATATATTACATGAGTATCTATGATTGTTAGCGAGAAGTTTTCAAATCTAGGCTAGAGTACTTATTCTACAAATCCTGTGAGAATATAGCCTAAAGCCTTATATGAGCGAAACATTTGAGAAATGACACAAGGGAGAAATAAAATCCGGATAGAGAAATCACACGTCCACTTGCTTGATCACTATGCCATATCCTAAGCGAGAATTTAGGCCCTTTTTAGATCGATATAGCCAGAAATTCAAACCTATGAATTATTTTCCGCTAGTCGCCCCTCTAAGCCTTTCTTTAGCCTTCCATAAACCCCAAATCCTTTACCCTGTTACAAAAAAAAAAAAAAAAAAAAAAAATAATAATTCAACCCACCCAATTTAGAATAAGTTTGAGAATAGAATGAGGAAGAAAGAAGAAGAGAAAAACCTGTGTAAACAAAAGTTAGTTAATTGCTTCAGAAAATAAAGAAAAGAAGTTTCCATCCAAGGAAAAGAAAAATAAAAATAGAAATAAAATAAAAACTCCAAAAATAGAATAAAAGGGAGTCAAAAGCCAAAGAAAAAAAAAAAAAAAAAAAAAAAAGAAAAGAAAAGAAAAAGAAAAAGAAAAATATGGCTAAGGATGGAAACAAAGTGTAGAAGCAAAAGTAAATAACAAGGTTTTCTCTAGTTACATAATATGAAGACTCTATTATCTCAGACTTGTCCTTTTTGAATATCCATTTCCTTCCTTCTTAAACCATCTCCTAATCCCCGCAACACCTAATAAAGACCTCTAGCTCAATTAGGAATAGGCTAGTGTGATAGTAAGTGGCAGATGTGTTTGATCGACTCCGGCTTCCTTGGTGTCATTGAGATTGTAAGGTAAAGTGTGCCCATCAAGACTAGAGTAGCTAAACTTGAGTGGAAAAATCAGAGTGTTGTATCTTAACTATTATTGTGAGAACCTACTTAAGGACGCTATTCCGAGTTTCAGAAACGGACCTGCTAGACATTTCATAGTATTACTCATTGTATATATGTTTATTATAGATGATTGATTATTATGCATATATTAGCTTAGGTTTTTGACTTGGTTATTCTTGTTCATAGCTAGTGAGATGTATAGATAGTTTGGAGCATGAATAAGGAAACAATAGTTTTATTTCTTAGTCGTTGTAGTATAGATGAAGTTTGTGAGTACCTTCATCGAAAACTCTCACGAGGCTATAACTTCCCACTAGGGAATTCCTAGTGGTTTAAAGCGCCTTGCCGCATATGGTCAATGCAATCGCGACTTTCGCTAAACGAGAAGTAGATAGAACTCCATTTTTGGTCACTTATGTTAATTTTCATCTTTGCTTGAGGACAAGCAAAATGTTGTTTGGGGTGGTTTGATAAAGCCCAAAACTGTAGTTTTAACCCTTTAATGATCATACTTTTAGACCAATTATGTGAGTAATAATTAAGAGTTAACACTGATTACGTGTTTTTATGCATTTCAGACTTCAAAGTCCATTATGTGCAGAAATGTGCCACTTTAGCAAGATAAAGGAGCAAAGGTCGGTTACTAAGGAGTTCCGTGATTAAAGGCCAAGTTTCGAGAAGACAAAGCCTTTCTAAAAGCCCGATCAAAAGCTGAAAAGTCGACGGGCGAAACAAAGACACAAAATCGTGAGAACGAGGAAGGACATATCATTGGACTCAGACCTCGGAACGGGGCCTACCTTATGTCAAAACGACCGGCTCGGAAAGAGCTTTCCAATGGTCTAAGCCTTGACCCAATCAGAGGAGCAAAAGTGGACGGAAAGTCTGTTGAAGCCAACTGCAGCTGAAGAGGCCTTTTTGGACTAAAAGAATTGGGTTTTGGGCCTGATTCTCTGGCCCAAAACATGGCTCCAAGCCCATGCACGATTTTTGGATCTGAATGTATAAAAACAAAAGCTTAGCTCTTTGTTAATGGTAGATAGTTAGACCTAGAAATAGATTAGATTAGTAGCCTCCATTAATGAATTCTAGATCTAGTTTTTCATGTAGATTAATTAAGTTTAGTTCCATTTCAATTATTGTATTAGATTAAACCTTTGAATCTTGTTCTTCATTTTGATTAGATCAATAAAGTAGTATTTTTATCAATTTCGATTTTTGTCATTTCCATTTCTAGATCTAATTTCAATTCCTGTCCTTATTTCATTTGAGTCATTAAATTAGATTTCATTATTGTTTAATTAAGTAAATTTCAATTTTTTATATCATGTTTAGTTTAAATGTAATCGGAAATGATTGCGTAATGATTCTCGGCTAAACCTCCATTAGAGGGGGTTGAGAAGCCTTGATGAAAGCTTGATTCCGAATATCGTAGATTCGTCGTAATTTCCTTTCCACTCTAGAAACGATTAGTTCACCATGAGAATGGGTTTAATCGTTCACATGCTAGTTATGAATTGGTAGGAATGCCATGTGTAATTAGGGATTAGGAAGAACCAATTGTTTCGAAGGCGATTCAATTCGGATTCTGACGATTTATTGCCGTTAATAGGATTAAGTCGAGTTAAGGTGGAATCAATCCCCCTCTAACTCCTTATCATCGAATCAACGTAGCATTCCCTTAGTTATCCCCAACGTCGACTAGTTGCATTTCGTGGGTAGTTGCATCGCAGTCTAGTTGTTATTTTCGTAAATCTCTCATTAGACTTTAAGTAGATAGTACGAACACGTGAGAACATAGCATGCGGAAGGACTAAGAGTGGAACGAATCACTCTACTCCACTATATCTCAATAGAGTTGAGAGTAGAATCTTTGATAAATATAAGCATCATAAGATTAGTTTTAGTTTACTTACGTTTTGAGTTCATCGCTTTATTTCGTAGGTAGACTATTCAATTTTACCCATTTATCATCCACTATATATCATAGGATTGAGAGTAGAAACTTTGATAAGCAATCTAGCATCATAAATAGTTTTAGTTTACTTACGTTTTGAGTTCATCGTTCATTTCGTAGGTAAACTATCAATTTTATGTTTTATCAAATGGCGCCGCTGCCATCTTAGTTTCACTTTCGCATTGTTTTTGTAGTATAAGTACTTTTCTTAAAGTCCCATTAAACCCACCCACCCTTGTTTGATTCATACTGTGGTTTTCCGAGTCAGCGTTGGAAAGTTCCATAAAAATATACACGACAAACGCTTCTAACCCGAAGCTGCTACCAAAAAAGAACAGAATAGTCGCGACCATACTCGCCTCTAAAACATGTCACTTCAAGTTACACGGGAAGCGACCAGCCTCTAAGCTAGAGTTTTCCGGATTTCTACAGTTTTGATTCGAATTTTGATTTTTCAAGTTTTTCAGTGTTCTAACTTGTTATATACACTGAACATGCGTAAACAAGCCGCTATTCATAAGCGAAGCAAGGACGCAATCAGGTATTCCTTTCTTCCACACCTCGCTTCTCCTGTTAGAGGTTTATACTAGTATATCAGATAGTTTGGAGTGTTGATGTGTTTAGCTAAAATTGGTCTTAGCCTTGTATGAGATTAAGGTCTGGCCGAACAAAAACACCGAACGTAATTACACAACAACCTCAACAAACAAGTCTATCTAGTATACCACCCACTACACCTCTAGCTACTATTTCACACACACCACCTGACATAATGCCCGACAAAGGAGAGACTCCTCTCTCGGACTTTTATAAAGCCTTGAGCGATAGCCCAAAATCTTGCATCGTACTAGCAGACCCAGTGGGGGATTTTCGAATCCCCCCAAATATTTTTAATTTGTTACCCGTTTTTCATGGATTAGACCATGAAAAACCTTATCAGCACATGCGTAGGATTGAACAAGTCCTAACAACATTCCACCATCCTACGGTTGGTGCGGAACAAATTAAACTAAGGGTATTCCCTTTCACCTTAGCCGATAAAGGCGGTCTTGGTTAACGCCCAAAGCGCCTAATTACGTGGACTCGTGGGCTAAACTTGTTCATCCTGTTTATGGAACATTTTACCCACCCCTAAAGATGGATGAGATGCTTTCCAAGATTCATTTCTTCCGACAAAATCCTCATGAATCATTTTGAGGCTTGGAATCGTTTTTCACCGATCTCCTTATAGAGTGTCCACATCATAACTTAGCTTAAAGACACGTTAGTTCGTGCCTTTTCAAAGGACTTCTACACCACCATAAAGAAGTCCTAGACATAATGAATGGGGTAGTTTCTTAAGCAAAGGAGCCCGGAGGCTTATAAATTTTAGATGATCAAACTAAGTTTAAATAACAACTGGGGGTAGTGATGATATCCCGCTCGCTAGTTCATCAAATACTGATTAAGGCGGCGGGATGTTTGAAATTAAACACGATCCCGAACTTAAAACTCTAATCGAATCACTCATTAAAAAGGTAGAGGCCATTTCGTTTCTACAAAAGCCTATCCCGTCATGAATTTAAATTCAAATCCATGTAGTTTCATTGGAGCCCTCGAGCATCCCGACTTCCATCGTCCCTATAGCCTATGAACAGGCTTGTTCCATTAATAGTGAACCTAACGCCCCTTGGAGACAAAATCCCAACTTCGGTTGGAGAAATAACCAACACGCCACACTTCCGTGGTACAATAATCAATATGTTAGGCCAACGCAGCGGTTTAACCAAGCTCCACCACGACAAGGATAGGGTCAGGGTAATTTTAATAATTATAACAACCAAGTGCAACCTCGACAAGGTCAAGCACAAGGTCAAGGTAGTTATAATAATTATAATGCTAATAGAGGTATCGTTAGGTAAATAATAATTATCAAAATCCACCCATAAATAATTCGCGAAATAGTTCCATCCACACCACCCGTGACTACTACACCCACACAACCGGATCGTCTTGACACCTTCATACAAGTGAGCCAAAAACTTTTCCAAACCATGGCTCAATCTAACCAACAGCTTCTACAATCCGTTAATAATTTAAGCCAACAGTTAGCCCAAGATAAATCCCAACCCAAAGGTGTGTTTCCAGGTCACGAAATACCTAATCCTAAAACAACAAACACAGCCTTTGAGGTAACCAATAATACTAGTAATGAATATGAAAATGTAAGTGAGCTAAAGGCCATCACCACTCTCCGTTCTGGCAGAGTGGTTGATAACATAGTAACTATGCCTATAGTTACCCCACCAGTAACTATGCCTATATTTTACTAGATACCGAAAAAGAAACTGAAGAGCCTACCACTGTAGAGGTACCAGTTACAACACAACCTAAGAAATAGAAAGCCACGGTTAAACATCCAGGTGATACCATTGCTAAATATAGACAGAAACCACCGTTTCCACAAAAATTAGCAGTGTTAACTAGGGATACTAATTATGAGGAGATTAGGGACGTTTTCAAGAATCTAACTATAAACCTTCCCTTCCTCGAAGCTATTAAAAAGCTACCACACCATGCTAAGTTTCTTAAGGAGTTGTGTACTACTAGGCGTTAAGACAAATATACCAAAAGATGCCTTTTTTTAACGTAACAATTCCCAACTCTATCCGAACATAATGGAATTGTTAAAGTACCCGGTCGCCCCATCGTACAATGCACCTTAGGAGATTCCTATACGACGACCGCGTTATTAGACCTGGGGGCTAGTGTTAACTTACTCCCGTTTTATTTGTATAGACAAATAGGCCTAGACGAAATGCAACCCACTAAAATGACATTGCAATTAGTTGATCGGTCTATTAAGTATCCTAAGGGTGTGGTCGAAAATGTTCTGGTAAAAATTCAGGATTTCTACTATCCGGCTGATTTTGTCATCCTCGATCTGAAGTGGATTAACTGGGTGTCCCGATCATCTTAGGGCGCCCCTTTCCGGCGGCAACCGCCAATGCGCTCATTAATTGCCGCTGATGGTTCAATGTCCATGTCTTTTGGCCATCTTGTTGTTGAAGTCAATGTTTTAAAACAAAGACACAGTTACCCGATTCGCTTATGGATGGAGAGGTTAGCATGATCGAGAGCTTTGCTCGAGATTATTTCAACAACACGTTCCCTGATAATCATATGCCCAAATTTCTTTCCTTTGGAAGTTCAGACTCCAACATTTTCATCCCTACACTACTCGATACACATATTACGGATGAGGATGAGATAGATGACTTTCTCAAAGATGTAGAGGACTATCATAGTAACGTGGATATGACCAACCTAGATGAGGAATTCGATGAGTTTCTTAGAGGAGGTGATGATTCACCCTATCAAGAACTACTTTGCACAACAACCACCTCGACTCCCCTCCTTCCACCCTTTCAAAGGAATCTCGAGTTTGCACTCGATCCTTTTGTTTCTTCTGTGCTTCATAATTTTTTTAAATCCACCTAGTAAACAAATACTTCAGAAAGACAAACCATTTGACACCTTCATTTTCAAACTTGAGACAGTCCCTACCTACACTATGAATGAGTTTTGTGCTAAACCCACATCCTCATTTTTTCCATGCTTTTCTTCTACAACTTATCCATATCCACCATATTCTCCACAACCATTCACCTTCCCACACTTAGTTACTAGAACACCCTCTCGTTCAAAAATGAAAAAGAAGGTGCATGCTAGGTTACGTAATAGGGTTATCCGACTTCGCTTTCATTTCACTAGGTTGCGTCATAGGAAATCTTGGTCCTTGATTGTGTTTGGATATGTTTTCTGTGATATTTATTTATGGAATGATCCACAACTATTTCGGTTGTTGATATATGATAAACTGCATATTCATACATATGTTTAGATAAAGTCTCGAGTATCTGACTATAAACGACTCAACTTTTGTGTTTGGTGCATTTCCTTTCATTTCCATATATTGGTGAGTGCACCATTAAGGTAACCGGGCCCTCCCTACAGAGTGTGTGGCTGTAAGTACCGGATCCTAAGTCCACGTTTAACATAATTCACGTTTTCCACTCTTGCATGTTTTCTCGGATTTTTGAGTCATGTTTCTCTATGGGGTGAATTATGTCTTTCTTGTTTATTGTTTTCATTATAAATATATATATATATATATATATATATATATATATATATATATATATATATATATATAATTAACATAGTAATCTAGGAAGTCTCGGGAATCTGACTTTAAAAGACCCACTGCTAAAAAACAAATTTTCTAAGCTTTGTTGTAAAAAATTTGTTTGGGGGTGGGGTGTTCGTGTTTCCGTCCTAGAATATTTTATGTCCCATTAGAGTTGCTTAGGACGTTGAATTGTATTACGATTCGGGTTGACATAATCCATGAATTTAGAGTTCAGTCGTTCGCATAACGTACATCATGCACGCACTTCGAGGCGTTTTCCACTATCTTATATGTCATCTACGGTCGGAATAGAGTGTTTTATGGATCATTAGATTGGAAATTCTCTCCTGATCATTTCCATATCTCATTCACAAAAATCGGACCGGTAACGAAGCGGCAATTTTGATTTGAAGTTTCGCGAAAAATCGAAAAATTTAAAAATTTCGAATTGGGCTTGGGCCCAACCCGCGCCCTTACCTTTCCCCAAACAGTCGCGTTCATCTTCCAAATCGCCATTAACGACCACCAAGCTCCAAACCTAAAAAAAAAAATTTAAAAGAAACCTAATTAAACCCACGCCCACAATCAAATCAACCTCAAATCTTCTATAAATCCATCCACCACCACCTCCACCAAGTAGAAAAAAGCCAAAAACCACAGGAAATCTCAAAAATTGTGAACTGTCGCGCCACCACCACGGTTTGTTTCAGTCGGTCGACTCAAATTCCAACACCACATCCCTTTTAAACCCCCACTACATTCCAAACTCTAAAATGGCTCAACAACGTCGAATCTTGCCGGAGCAAGCATTTACTGGCGACCACTTCGCGCTGTTTTACGGTGACGAAATGATCAGTAGAGACTGGAATATCTCGTGGTACTCGACTGAAGCCTTTTACCACGAAGACTTAGTCCGACAGTTTTACAACACGAAGGAGGTGGAGGGGACTAGAATTTTTGTTATGGTGGCGAAGAGGAGGAAGGAAGTAACTACTGGGTTGTTGGCTGAGATTCTAGGCATTCCGCCTAGAATCCATCTGGATGTCACGTTGCAGGAGTCCCAATACAATGGGGGTAGAGCCATTGATGAACGTGACAGTTACCGAAGGGAACTACAATGCGAGATCGCGTTGTGTTCGCCAGGCATCCCTCAGAACCAACCAGCTGGCTGCAGCTCAGTGGATTGGTCGGAACGTCCTGGGCAAGGAGAAGGTCAGCGACATCGGTATGAACTGCCTCCACATTTTATGGATACTCCAGGAGCAGAAGTACGAGTTTTGTATCTTGGAGTTTTTGCTTAGCATGATTAGGGGAGTAGGGAAGGCTGTTGCACCTCTCCCTGTGTTGATAACCAAGATCATGCTGAAGTTGAGAGCAGCTCCGGTGTTTGATAGGCTTACATCACCCTGCACCAAAATCCTCGCATTTATAAGGAGTGTGTCCAACGAGTTTGGAGGTTGCCTGAGGATAGGATAGAGGACGAGGAGTATGGTGGAAATGAGAATGCCGAGGAGGATGGGGGAAATGAGATTGCCTCGGAGGATGAGGAGGACTTGACTTGTTTTGATGCGGATGCCCTGGAGAGGTGTTGGTCAGATACAGAACGCATGGCCGTAATTCATCGTGGCATGCGTTCACTCAACACTATCTGCGAAGACCTCCGGACTCGACAAGCTACTATCCATCATAACTTCGAGATCCGATCCCAGCGGGAGGACGAGCAGTGGGAACAGATGAGGGCCGGGCTAGAAGCTCAGCGCCAGTTCCGGGCCGACATGCTTGCACGATTCCCACCTCACGGGGATTCTCCTTCTGAGGACACACCATCGAGGCACGAGCGTCATCGCCGAAAGACGAATAGTGCTGGCCCATCGGGAGCTCAGGAGCTATCTCCTGACCGTGTGCCCTCCGCTACCAGTACCGAAGTAGTTAGGGATAGTATCGTTTGATGTTTATTTGTAGTTTCATTATTGTTATTTATTTTAATGTAAGTTTAATTCCGTAATTTGAATTTTGTAGTGAAATGTACTTCGAATGAAAATTTTAATATAATGAGGTTATTTTCATTGTGCGTGGTTGTTTAATATTGATCCCACCTTCCCAAATTGTTTGGGGGTGGTGTTATCTATTCCAGCATGATTTTTATATGACCCTTGTTTTAGAATTTATTACGGAGTCAAGGTGAAAATATGGTCGTTTAGGCAAATCTATGAATAAGTATATGAAATCTCGATTAAATAGGTAGATTCTATCCTAAATTCAACCTAAAAGATACTAGGTTTGTTTTAGAATCAAGGAAATGAGTTGTTTCCGTTTTGGGTTTGGAAAGTTTAGGATTTCCTAAACCGCCGAAAAACTTTTGGCAACTTCGATCCGTTTTAGCAACTTTAAACCTATATAAACTTCATTCATTCTACACTCACAACTCACACTACACCTAACCTTCATCACTCACCTTTCACTCCCACGATTCCCACGTTTTCGCCTCAATTTCCGATCTTCAACCTTGGAGCTACCAAGCGCTGCGCTGAGGAGCGCGACTCGCGCTCGCAATTTTTTCAATTTTTTTGTCGAGGCTTTTCGCGCTTCAAGGTGAGCGACCAGCGGCCAAACACTGGAATTCCAAAATCTTGAGCTCATTCGCGTGCCCTCGTAAAGCGCATTTACCGACGACCGTGGACCAGAAAAATTCGGTTTTCTCGGGTAGTTTCCGGATCATTCGCAGCTATTCCAGGCGTAATTTTGAGATGACATCTCCTACCTTGATACCGAACAGTCTTTGAAGATTTGTTCCAAAGCACTACTTATGGTGCTTGGTTTTTTGAGGCGATCACATACGTTAATTGGGAACCGCTTTTATGGTAAGACGATGCACTTTATTCTCCAACACTAGCATCTTATTTTTACGATAACTGCATTTTCTTTGAGAGACCGGATGGAGAACAAGTGTTCTCCATCAACATTGATAATGAACCAATGGAAATTACCGTGTTCTTGCTAGCATTTGTTCTTGGACTTGCTATGCCTCTTTGAAATACAAGACCCATGGTGCTATTGGGTAGATAATATGTATGTCTACACTTACGAAGTTTTGCATGAGTCGTATGGCACGGGCATTTTTCCGTATCGAGGACCAAGGGGAATATAACGTCGCTTTTTGGCCTGGGTCCATGAACATAGGAACTGTTATGTTTTGGATCATGATAAACATTTTAGGGAATGACATTTTTCTTACGTGAATGAGGCCACTTGCAGCCGTCTTCCTTGCTTTAGCCGCAGGGACGTATGTGTCATGACCTTCCCGAACCTTGATGTCTAGTTTAGCTCGATCCCATAGCATAAGGCATAAGTACCTTCATATGCCTGTTCTAATTTCCGTATTATGCTATGTTTCTTTCCTATTTTTGTACATGTTTCACGGATTGGATTACGGGTCATTAATCGCATGCGACCCACCAATAGTATTATTCGATCTTTCCGTTGCAATGACTTGGCAAAGGGTGGAGGATACAACCTCATCAGTTGCACCCTACACCCCTCGCACTCAAGTGGCTCTTAATAGGTTAGCAATAATAGATGATAAATGGCGGGAAGCCCGGCAAATTATCATGGCATGGCAGACGCCGAAGGAACCTCACTTCTTTATAGAAGAAAAGGATGAGGAAGATGATGAGTAAAGCGGAGATAAGGTAAGTTTTAATTCTAGTCGGTAATCCGCTTATGTCCCAAGCAATTTCATTCTTGTTAACCCCATAATGGGTAGAACTCGTATAGAGTTGAGTCAGTTTTATTTCCTATATTAGCACGCGTTCTAACCTTGTTTTTGCAGATGTTCCTAAATTTCACGCGATTCAATGATATTTTTCCTACCCTCTTTATTTAAAATGCTTTGAGGACAAAGCATGTTTTCTTGTTCAAATGTAGAAACACGTGTAATTAAGGCATCTGTTAGGATATAGACAGAGATAATATGCATTTGTTTTCTAGTTAAAATTTCAAAAATTCAAAAATATAAATAAATAAGTTCATGCTATACACTTAGGAATATTGGTATTGTTTTCCTTCTATGCTCTTAATAATCTAGAAGTCTCCGTAGATTTTGCATTAGAATAATTTTTAGAAACTTAGGTTAATATATAGGTAATAATCTTTGCATCTATCTATAAATATATTACATGAGTATCGATGATTGTTAGCAGTAAGTTTCTGAAATCTAGGCTAGAGTACTTATTCTACAAATCCTGTGAGAATATAGCCTAAAGCCTTATATGAGCGAAACATTTGAGAAATGACACAAGGGAGAAGTAAAATCCAGATAGAGAAATCACATGTCCACTTGCTTGATCACATTGTCATATCCTAAGCGAGAATTTAGGCCCTCTTTGGATCGATATAGCCAGAAATTCAAACCTATGAATTATTTTCCGCTAGTCGCCCCTCTGAGCCTTTCTTTAGCCTTTCATAAACCACAATTCCTTTACCCTGTTACAAAACAAAACAAAATAAAAAATTCAACCTACCCAATTTAGATAAGTCTGAAAATAGAATGAGGAAGAAAGAAGAAGAGAAAAACTTGTGTAAACAAAAGTTAGTTAATTGCTTCAGAAAATAAAGAAAAGAAGTTTCCATCTAAAGAAAAGAAAAATAAAAATAGAAATAAAATAAAAACTCCAAAAATAGAATAAAAGGGAGTCAAAAGCCAAAGAAAAAAAAAAAAATATGGCTAAGGATGGAAACAAAGTATAGAAGTAAAAAAAAAAATAACAAGGTTTTCTCTAAGTTACATAATATGAAGACTCTATTATCTCAGACTTGTCCTTTTTGAATATCCATTTCTTTCCTTCTTAAACCATCTCCTAATCCCCGCAACACCTAATAAAGACCTCTAGCTCAATTAGGAATAGGTTAGTGTGATAGTAAGTGGCAGATGTGTTTGATCGACTCCGGCTTCCTTGTTGTCATTGAGATTGTAAGGTAAAGTGTGCCCACTGCAGCACTGGAGTATGGCGGAACTTGAGTGGAAAAATTAGAGTGTTGTATCTTGACTATTATTGTGAGAACCTACTTAAGGACGCTATTCCGAGTTTCATAAACGAACCTGCTAGGCATTTCATAGTATTACTCATAGTATTTATATTTGTATCATAGATGATTGATTATTATGCATATATTAGCTTAGGTTTCGACTTGATTACTCTCATATGCATTGCTAGTGAGAGGTATAGTTAATTTAGAGCATGAATAAGGAAACAATAGTTTTATTTCTTAGTCGATTTGTAGTATAGAGGAAGTTTGTGAGTACCTTCATCGGAAAACTCTCACGAGGCTATAACTTCGTCCACTAGGGAATTCCTAGTGGTTTAAGGCCTTGTTGCATATGGTCAATGCAATCGCGACTCAACTAAACGAGAGTAGATAGAACTCCATTTTTGGTCACTTATTCTAATTTCTCATCTTTGCTTGAGGACAAGCAAAATGCTGTTTGGGGTGGTTTGATAAGAGCCCAAAACTGTAGTTTTAACCCCCTGAAACAGCCATACTTTTAGACCAATTATGTGAGTAATAATTAAGAGTTAATACCGACACGTGTTTTATGCATTTCGGGCTTCAAAGTCCATTATGTGTAGAAATGTGCCACTTTAGCAAGATAAAGGAGCAAAGGTCGGTTGCTAAGGAGTTCTGTGATTAAAGGCCAAGATTCAAGAAGACAAAGCCTTTCTAAAGCCCGGTCAAAAGCTGAAAAGTCGACGCGGGCAGAAATAGCACACAAAGTCAACAGAACTTCCGAAGGCTGTATCTTTGGACTCAGACCTCAGAATGGGGCCTACTTTATGTCAAAACGACCGGCTCGGAAAGAGATTTCCAATGGTCTAAGCTTTGATCCAATCAGAGGAACAGAAGTGGACAAAAAGTCTATTGAAGCCAACTGCAGCTGAAGATGCCTTTTTGGACTGAAAGAATTGGGTTTTGGGCCTGATTCTCTGGCCCAAAACATGGCTCCAAGCCCATGCACGATTTTTGGATCTGAAAGTATAAAAACCAAAGCTTCCCTCTTTGTTAATGGTAGATAGTTAATGGTAGCTAGTTAGACCTAAAACTATAGATAATTATAGATCTAGTTTTCATGTAATAAAATTAAGTTTAGTTTTAAATTCAATTCTTGTTTTAGATTAAACTCTTAGAATCATTATTCTTAATTAGTTTGATAAATAAAATAGCTATTTGTCAATTTCAATTCTGGTCATTTACAATTGTTTAGATCTAGTTCCATGTTAAATTAATTACTTTAGAACAAGTAGATTATTAATTTAGTATTTGAATCATTGTTTTGGGATTCATTAGATTAAGAAAATAGTGTTCTCCATAAGTTAGTTTCATTTCCCTTAATTGTTTAATTTCAATTCGTAGATTCAATTAATTGTCATTATTAGTTTAATTCAATTATTGCATTAGTAGTTTTGAATTGGGTTTAAACAAGCAAAGTTTCAATCTTTATATCATGTCTTGTTTGAATTCCATTGGGAATGATAGCGTGATGATTCTCGGCTAAACCTCCATTGAGGGGGTTGAGAAGCCTTGATGAAAGCTTGATTCGATTATCGTAGAAGTCGCCGTAATTTCCTTTCCACTCTAGAAACGATTAGTTCACCATGAGAATGGGTTTAATCGCTCACATACTAGTTATGAATTGGTAGGAATGCCATGTGTAATTAGGGATTAGGAGTAACCATATTGTTCTCTGGCAGATTCAATCGGATTTACGATGATTGATTGGATTAGTAGGATTAAGTCGAGCTAAGGTGGAATCAATCCCCCTCTAACTCCTTATCATAGAATAACGTAGCATTCCCATAGTTGTTCTAATAGTTCGACTAGTTGCATCTTGTGGGTAGTTGCATCGTAGTCTAGTTGCCACTTCGTAAATCTCTCATTAGACTTTAGAGTTAAGAGTATTTATACGTAGAAAACACAGCATGCGGAAGGACTAGGAGTGGAACGAACTTCTTACTCCACTATATATCATAGGATTGAGAGTAGAAACTTTGATAAGCAATCTAGCATCATAAATAGTTTTAGTTTACTTACGTTTTGAGTTCATCGTTCATTTCGTAGGTAAACTATCAATTTTATGTTTTATCACCAACCATCAAAACCATCCTCCAACCATAAGAATTTAAGATGAACAACATCCTCAACACCACTATTTCTATGTCTTCACTTGCCTCACACACTTAAACTTCCCAAGGCAATTAAAACTCCAATCCCTTGGTAAGTATATAACTTAAACCAAGTTTAACTCATGTTCATCATAAGGAATCAATCAAAACCATATTTTTCATAATTTTTTTCATTTTTCATTTTATCTCTAACTATTACAAACAAGTTCCACTAATTTATCCTACTCTATTACATAATCTTGGCTCGGAGTGCAACTATTCATCAAAAACCAACTGAGCTGCCAAAAAATTGGACCCACGTCTCCGAAGGTGACTGGGCGGTCTCCCCCTAGCCAACTCAAGGTCACCCGTGTGGTCGCCCGCCTGCACCAGTGAAATTTGGTCGTCCTTTGGCTGTGTCTTCACCTCCTCTCCAGCTTGTTGGTCCCGCACCCTTATTTGGAAGAAAGTAGATCAGTACTAAAAAAATAATAAAATAAAATGACGAAAAATTGAAAAAAAATATAAATGGAAAGATGAGAATGATGCTCCCTTCTTAGATTCTCAACCAAGCACTCTCCCTCCTTTAATCCATGACGGCAGCGCCATTTGAAGCTTTAGATAGTGGTGGTAACTTCAATTTAGAAGTGAGGTTCATCCTAAATTGTGGGAGTTGTGAAGAAAAAATTAAATATAGACTCTTGGAATAGATTAGATTGGTTTTAAGCTAATAAAAACATGAAAGCTTTAGTTGTTTGTATTGAAATGACTTGAAAACATTGAAAGAAAGATTGATTGAAACTTTAAATAAGAACAACAAGATAAGATTGAAGATTGGAATAGGAACAAAGGAAAATAACAAGTTTTAATTAAAAGAAAATGAATAATAATAAAGTAAAAACTTGAATTGAAAAACTAGACAAGAAATTAAACAAACCAAATGGTTTGGATCCTAAGATAATGGATGGTTTCTCTCTCCCTTACTTTTGGATTATATACCCCTACTTTTGCCTTTTACAGATTTGCCCTTCTCTATTACAAATAAGACACCTCACACTTCACTTTTGCTTTTGCTTTTTGATTTATTCTTGACCAAGGTAGGTTTTGGGAGAATGTCATATTTTGAGATTCCATCTCTGGTATTCTAAGTTGAGGGCTTTGACTTTTGACCTTGACCTTTGACTGTGACCGTTGACTTTGACTTTTTCAGCACTTTTCCATAGCATCTTCTAGTCTTCATAATAAGCGTGATTAAAGCTCCTTTTGGTGTTAAGACGCAGCTTTTATGATAAGTGGTCTACATACTCCATAACCTGAAAAAGGCAATAAAAGCTATGAGTTGTCTTTTCGTTAAGCATAAGAAAGATTGTAATGCAGCAATATACGGGTAATAAAACGCACATTTGGGAGCTAATCATACACTTTGCTCTGTAGTTGTCACCCAACCCAATATTCATGCTCAGTGTGAGTAGGAATTGACCCATACTCCTTCGAAAAGATATGCCAATCCCAGAAGATCCGGATTTCCCATTGCTGCACCATTAGTGTTAAGCTTCACTATGTCACTCTCAGGTGGTATCCATGTACATTGTTTAACTAGTGGTGCTTTTTTCTGTCTTGTACCAATATTCCAGAATCTGAGATCGCCAAACTCTGATGGGTTGTTGTAACAGTGACCCTTCGAGAGTTTACCCGTGATCTTGAGCTACAATCTCACATAGTACTTGCAAGTCCAGAGCTTTTGCTTTTTGTCATCAAAGTACACCTTATTCCTTTCCTTCCAAATGCTCACCAGACATGAGACCACACACGATTTCCAAAGATCTCATACCAGAGGGCTCCAATCCTTGTTGATCTTCATTATGTCTTGGAAGCTATTAATGTCAGTGGTGATGTTAACAACCTGTGTTATCCATCTCCAAAGCTTCTGAGTGAACTCGCACTGCCAAAACAGATGGTGGTTGGATTCAACATCGTTTTCACACAATCTACAGCAAGAGGGTAGATAGATGCATGTCTTCCATACTCTGTCATCAGTTAGCACTCCTCTTTGTATGATTTTCCACGCCAAAGCTGATACCCGAGGGTGGATCGAACTCCTCCATATACTTTTAATCCATTCAACCACCGGCTTTCTTTTTCTAATTTTATGTTAACCTAGTTGAGAAGTTGCCCTTCAGATCAGGGCATCATATAACATAGTCTTCGAAGTCATAGCTACATTTAAGGACAGGTGATGGCCTTTTTTTAGGCCAGTTGCATGTTATCTTGCAGCACATCAGGAATACACCAACTATCCTTTTCAAGCAGGTCACATACCCGAGCTCGACATCCCTTTAGATCCATTGAGCTGACATTGACCATGTGTTTTAGAGATTGAGTCCCGAACCAGTTATCCCTCTAGATGTCTACCTTTTCCCCATTGGCTATCACCCACTGAGTTTTGTGTGTAACTTCCTCTAGAGCTTTCATGATCCTAGGCCATATAGAGGTTGGCTTGTGTGATTTAATAATCTCTCCATTTGGATTGAAATATTTTGCTTTCATGAACAAAGCAAAAATAGTTTCACCATTTAGAATTTCCCAAGCCATTTTCATCAAAACAGCAGTGTTCACATGTTTGAGCCTTCTAATCTCAAGTTCACCTTCACAAGCAGGCTTGCATACTCTATCCCAGCTTACAGTCACACCTTTCCTTATATTAGGATCTCCCAACCATAGAAAAATTGTCATAATAGTCTCAGCTTCTTTGACCACAGACATTGGCCATTTGTAGATGGACATGTTGTAGATTGGTATGCTACAGAGAACAGATTTTATCAGAGTGATTCTCCCTTGAAAAGACAACCTCTTTCCCTTCCACCCTGTGAGTTTCTTCTTAATCTTGTCCAATATTGGTGTTACACATGCCCTGGTAACTTTACCTTGGTGTAAACTGACCAACAAATACTTCTCCGGCATATAGCCTTCAACCATATTCAGTTCCATCAGTACATCCTGTTTTCTGAGATGAGTAATGGTACTAAAGAACACTTTACTTTTGGCTTGACTAATGAGTTGTCCAGCTGCCTTTTGGTACCTTTGAAGGATGCGGTTGAGTTTTATAATGCCTCATATCTTGCCATTTGCAAATATAATAATATCATCTGCAAATATGAGATGGCTAGGTGCTACCACTTTCTTAATGATAGTCAGTGGCTTGAGATGGTTTTTTTCCCTAAGAAAATGCAAAGCTCTACTCAGTGTGTCTTCAGCCAAGGCAAACAACAGAGGGAAAAGAGGGTCTCCTTACTTGAGTCCTCTCTCCATGCCAAAGAATCCTACAGGTCCACCATTAATTAGCACTGAAATCTGTGCTAAGCTCACAATTGTTCTTATCCATTTAATCCAGGTGTCTGCAAATCCCAATCTCTACATAACTTGGAAAATAAAGCTCCAACTCATTGTATCATATGCCTGACTTATATACAACTTGATAGCTAGAGATCCACCAAATCGATCCTTCTTTAACTCATTCACTTCTATTTAAATATTTAAAAGATGCACCTATAAACATTTGGATATGGACCAAGTCCAAAATCATGTTGGGTTAGATCCGGGATCATGTTGGCCCGGATTCGGAAAGGTGTTGGGTTGAATTCGGAAAGGTGTCAGGTTGAATCCAGAATGTTAGGCTGGAGTCCGGAAAGGTGTTGGGTTGAATTCAGAATGTTGGGCCAGATCTGGAAAAGTATTGGGTTGGAAGGAGTCCAAACAGATGTTGTGCCAGAGTCCAAGTCTGGGAACTCACCGAAGGTGGGGCCCAAACATCACCCTTTCTTTGTCATGTGGGTGAAGCCCATGTGGCAAAGAAATAAGTAAAGTGGATTATCATAACATTAAATAGTAATGATGATGAAATCTTGATTTGACTACCAGAATGAGTCTGGATTTGTGCAAGTGACAGTACTTTGCTTAACATGGTGCAAGTTGGCTAACACTTGACCACTTATTCTCTTAAATGAAATTAAATTAATGCAAGTGATTGCACTTGGCTTTTAAGTGCGCGTTAGCAAACACTTATACTAGTTCTGTCCAGAAACAATACTATTTTTCAAGTGTCTACACTTAACTTTTAAGTGCGCGTTAGCAAACACATGTCCGAAAACAAAACTATTTTGCAAGTGACTGCACTTGGCTAACTCATGACCTATTCATCTGAATGAGTTTGGATTTGTGCAAGTGTCTTCACTTGGCTTATGAAATGTGCGTTGGTTAACACATAGACACTTTTTACTTCGTACGCTGTCTCCCACAAGTGATGGATCCTTACTTGATATATACCTCCAAACTAATTGGTAATCAACTTATAGTCTGTGAAAATGGTGATAGTCGCCCCCAAATCGATCAGTAGTCTTCAGTTCAAATATTGTTGCTTCATTGTCTGATGCTTTAAATACAAGTCTAGATTACTGACTTTTCTACCAGAAATCCTTTTGAAGATGTAAGTATACATCCGATTCCGGATCCGGATTGATTCTGAGAACCATCGGTGTACATTTTCAAAGAAATTTTCTTGGAGGGGTAATAGTTGACGCCCCCATGAGATTGTCTTCAATTTGAACAGTAGCTGGAGTCTTGTCAAATGTGTATGGAATGATAGTCATTGAAATATCATCAATCAAAAAGTATGCAATTGATGATGCCATTGCATGTTCTTTCGCTGCATGACGTTGTTCATATATGATCTCGTATGCACTGAGATATGACTTCAAAAGTTCAAGTCTGCTTGTTTATGAAGTGGGTCCTTTATGAACCCAGATAGGTGATCAGCTCCTAAATGTATGTTTTATTACCTTTACATTACTGCATTACAACCTTTCTTACGCATAATGAAAAGACAACTCATAACTTTTATTGTTTTTTTCATATTACCGAGCATTTCATGCCACTTATCATAAAAGCTGCATTTTAGCGCCAAAAGGAGTCTTATTAAAGCTTATTATGAAAACTCAAAGCTGCTATGAAAAAGTGCTAAAAAAGTCAAGTCAAAGTCAAAGGTCAAATGACTCAAAACCATAGAACTGAAAGTCATGTCCTTAACTCAGAAGACTAGAGATGGATGACCTTGCTGCAAAAGAAGACTTGCTCAAAAACCTAGCTTGCTCAAGAAAATATGAAAAAGCAAAAACAAAAGCATAAAGCAACATAGTGAGGTGTCTTGATTATAAAGGGAGAGGGCAAATCAGTCTTTGGCAAAAGGTGTAGTATAAATGCCAAAAAGTATGAGGAGAGAAGGCACCTAGACTTAATCTATGGTCATGTAGGAGTATAATAGATTTTAATTTCAAGTCCTTTACATTTCCAAGTTTTTATTTCTTGTTTACTTTTTGTTCTTCATTTCAACTTTTCAATTCAAGTTTGTTCTTTAAACTTCAATACAAAGTGTTTTCAATACAAGTTTACAGTCAAGTTTGTCTTTAAATCTTCAATACAAGTCTTTTATTCAATGTTTGTCATGTTTTAATACAAGGTTGCTTCATTTAAAAACAAGTCATGAACTTTAAGGATACTACCTTCCCCTCTTCATATAAACTCCCATCAATCAACCTCTAAAAATCCATGGTGAACCACATCAAACTTAATCTTTGAATACATACCACAATACAACTACTTCAAATGGCACCGCCATCATAGATTGGAAGAAGTAGATTCATTGTTGAGCTCTAAGAAGGGAAGCAACATTCTACCCCTTCCATTTCTTGTTTTTCATTTTTTTTCGTCATTTCATTTAGTTTATTTTCAATACTAATCTGTTTTGTTTCAAATCCAGGCACGTAGTTGAATCTTTGGAAAGGATTTGGACCTGGCCGTGATGGTGACACAATTTCTCGAACCGGAGGGTGACCGCCGCTCGTTGACCAAGCCGCGACCGCCCAGCCACCTCCAACAACATTGACATGGTTTTTTCATAGTTTGATCCAATTTGTCTTGTGGTTTCAACTACAGATCCGGATTTTGTAATAGTGTAGTATAAATCAGTGAACTTTGTTGTGATAAATATAAAAGAGAGAAAAAAAAATGAAAAATGAAAAATATCAAAAATATTAGTTAATATTAGTTATGCTATGTTAGAATGAGTTGATCACTTGGTTGAAGTTGTGAAACTTACCAATAATTAGAGTTTTCATTACCTTGGGAAGTTCAAGTGTGCGAGGTGAGTCGTGAATCATACGCTCGGGCATTTTGAATCAACTTGGTAATCAACACTCTAATTACAATTAGCTCTAGTTAATATATTAGTATTAGTATTAATGTTAGCTTTTCTTTTATATTTTGGGCCCTTGAAGGCAAAGTTGTATAATTATTAAAAACCCGGACTGTGGGCTTTTTAAGTAGGTTTTTTTGTAACCTAAAACAGGGAACGCTTGAACGGTTGGGCCTGATTCTCAGATCATGCGCCAACCAATGTCGTGTTCACCTCAAGCAGTGTGTAAGCACGGCTTGAGAGGTAAATCTTAAACCTTCTCGAAGCCCATGTAAGAGGATACCTTAAGTGTTATAAGCATTCTTACATAATTGTTTGATTTAATTTTTCACACTGTAATTTCAATTCACGCATAAGGCTGAACCCGAGCCACATAACAACCATTGTGATGTCATTACCCAATGTAGATAAACTGGACGTTGCTTCTTACTTGAGGCCCAACCAAGCAAACAAATTAAAATCAATCAATGCGAGCCTGAAGTAGTCACGCTCTTCCAGAAAAATGACAAAAATATAGCCACGAGGATTTAGAGTAATCAGTTGCCAGATTTTGGAAGACCAACTACCTTCCTCACTCCCCTCTCCAGATTCATTGTGAGTGAGATTCTTGGTAGCACGCCACTTGGTGAAGTGATTGCTTACTCTTTTGAGCCGTGTAATAGATACATCCTAGTTTCGAGCCCAATTGTTCGTTTGAACAGGGCATAGTGATCTATAGACCAAGCAAACATTTTCAAAACTCCAATTTGCAGAAGAGAATTTTGATTGTTGAGCATCCACTACATCGTTTGCACATTTTTAGGTAGTTTGGCTAGTCTTGCTAAAGTGCATGATACTACGTTCAAGCACTACAAGGTTTAGTGAGCATAAAACTTACTCATATAGGAGAGCACGTCGTCCTAGACAATCTCCTATTTCTAGTCCCCCACCTTCTAAGATGGCTGACAAAATTGTGCAAGCTGAAGAGCCTCTCTCCAACTTCTACAAATCGTTGCAAGATGGACCTCCATCTTGTATACGACTCACACTACTCACGAGTGATTTTTCGCATTCTACCAAACATGTTCAATCTTCTACCCATTTTTCACGGGTTTGAACATGAGCTACCATACGAACATCTACTCCGGATACATGAAGTATGCAATACTTTCCAACATACGGGTGTCACCGACGATAAAATAAAGCTACGATTGTTTCCTTTCACTCTAGCTGGTAAGAGTCACGCATGGCTTCTTTCTCAGAAGCTCGATTCCTTCGATACATGGGAAAAGGTTGGATTCTCCTTCATGAAGAAGTATTTTCCACCGAAGAAAACAGAAAAGATAAGAAGTAAGATACAGCTCTTTAGACAAAGTCCGAGTGAGACATTTTCTAAAGCATGAGATAGATTCTCTGACCTACTCCATTCATGTCCTCACCATAAACTAGAAAAATCCACTATTGTCCAATGTTTCTTCAAAGGTTTTCTCCAAGAACCCAAAGTAACCCTCGACAGCATGAGTAATGGTAATTTTTTAAATAGAGGTGCAACCGAAGCTTTAACCTTTCTTGAAAACCAAGATGAAAAGAGTACCCATTGGGGCGATATAAACAATTCCAGAACAGCCCAACCAAGTACATCTAAAGCTAGTGATATTTTTTAGGTGAAATCCAATCTAGAAATCAAAACTTTAATTGAAATCCTCACAAGAAATATAGATGCCCTTACAACCAAACAAAAAGACCAAACTCCCCATCCTGTCATAAACATAAATACCTCACCATGCAATTTATATTTAAGCTTAAATCATATAGATACCACTTGTCCCTTGCTCACAAACATATCATCACTTCCACCAGAAGAAGTTTGTGCTTTCAATATACCAAATGCACCATGGAGACAACAGCCCAATTTCGCATGGACTAATAATCCACAGACCCACCACCTCAAGTTTTCAATAACCACATCAAACCACCAAATACATTCAGACAAGGACAATGTACCTATAACAATTAGAATAGAGTATTGATTCCATCCCAGTTTAACCAGAACTATAAAAACCCACCTATCAATAACCAAAGGGACCTAGTTCCAGTTACACCACAAACTAGTATCCAAAAAGATAAGCCAACCGAGATAATGTTATCGGTCATGCAACAACAAACTCAAATCATAGCATCCATGCAACAATCTCTAAACTTGTTAGCCCAAGACAAAACCCAGAAAGTTGTGTTCCCAGGACAAGCAATCCCAAATCCTAAACCAACAAACACAAACTTTGAAGCAACAAGTGATGTGAATGAAGCTGGAGCATAAAAACTTCTTTCATGAGTATTCATGTCTACGAGGATTAAATCCTCTTTTCCTCGATGTATTCCTTCCCTTTTCCTTTCATTCCATCTTTTTCTTAAAAGGAATACATCAATAAGGTAATGATAAACGTAAAAACAGTACTAGATTTCTTTAACTTATTCTTATGTTATCAATTATTTATTTCTTACTCTCACATATATATATATATATATATATATATATATATATATATATATATATATATATATATATTCATGCAATATATAGAGTACGGAATCGTTCCACTTTTAACTCTCTAGACTTAAACGAATTCAACTAATCAAACACAAGAAAACAGTGGTGAGAGCAATATTTATAGATGTGAATTTATACTATGAAACTAAATATATGAATTTAACTTATACTAATTTAATTAAAGTAATTGAATGTGACTTGAATAAAATATGGAGAAGAATAGAGAGCGATTGAAATCCACTTTAATTAATACTTAACATGCTAGCATAGAGTTTGTTGCGAAACCCTAATCTTTACGTTCAAACATAAATATTAGACCTTTAATGATCCCTAATTAATTATAGTATCTCTAGTCATAACTAATTAACATGAGAGAAAGTTTGTTTTCCATTCTCATGGTAAAATTCACCATTTTTTAATTTAGATTAAACTTTTCTTATTTCTAAGTCAAGAAAAACTTAAACTTGACATTCTAACCAACAATTCTATACTAACAAATCAAGTCCTCATCAAAGCTTCATTCAAACCCCCTCTAATGGAGGTTTAGCTTTGATTCATGAGACTATCATGAATAAAAGAATGAGAAGAAAACATAATAGAAAGAGAAGCAATTGAATTGAATAATAATAAAATTGAAGGTATTTTAATGAAAGTTTTATGGAGGCTACAATTATAAACCCTAATTACTTAAATTATATTAAACTAAAGGAAAAAGGTAGAAGATAGCTAATATTAAATACTAATTAAACTAAACTAAGTGGGAGAGAGAGGGAAGAGCGTTAAATTATTCTAACTAATGGGAAAGAGAGGGAAGAGCCCTAAATTATTCTAACTAATGGGAAAGAGAGAGTATAGAGTTTTGCCTTAATCTTCTTTATATAGGAGAGGGTTAGATTTACAATTTCATGCATGGGCTTTGGAGCTGTGTTTTGGACCACTAAATCAAGCCCAAAACCTAAATACTAAAGTCAAAAAAGAGTTTCTCTGTTGGAATTTACTGTAACACCTTTTTCATCCACTTTTACTACTCTAATTCGGTCAAGGCCTAGACTATTAGAAATCTTTTTCCAAGCCAGTCGTTTTGACATTTAATAGGCCCAATTTCGAGGTCTGAGTCCAAAGATACGGCTTGTTGAAGTTTTGTTGACTTTTCTATTATTTTTATGCCCGCGTTGACTTTGACTTTTCAGCTTTGACTAGGCTTTAAAAAGGCTTTTTCTCCTTTAAACTTGGGTTTTAATCATATAACTTCTCTAGCAAGTAATTTGACTCATTTCTCTTGCAAAAGTGACGTATTTCTTCACATAATTGATTCTCATACTCGAAATACACAAAAATACATAAACATTACTAAATCTTATTTATTATAAATTAACATAATTGGCCTAAATATAATACTATTAAGGAGTTAAAACTATAGTTTTTGGCACTTATCAATTGGAGTGTGTGGTTGTAAGTGTCGGAGCCTTAGTCCACGTATATCTCGCATATTTTTTGTAAAACATTTTTTACTCGTTTGATTAAGTGCGAACCTATGGAGCGAGTATACAATTTTCCTTTTTTTTATTTTATATTTCTTTTTCAAAACAGTTTTTCCCCATTCTATTAATGCAAGATTCTCAATACATCAATAGTCATGTGATTTTCCAAAACCAAAACAGGCAATGGATTCTACATAGACTAACCCCTAGAAAAATGCAATCTAAGGGCAGTTTGAGATCAGTTTTGCTTATTAAGGGTCGCCTATATCACCACGCTATTCACACGGGTCAGGACATTCCATGTCTTGTGCAGTAAATCCCCCAACTCGTGTAGCTGAAGCTATGTCTGTCTAGATTGGGTTCGCCCCATAGCCGACAGGAAAGTTGCCTGAGATTACCTGTTATGGTTTATTTTCAAAAATTTAGCGATTATAGTCACGGATTTTGAGTACGAGTATCTTAAAATATCTCTCCATAGTTTTCAAAACTAGAAGATATAAAATAGAAAATTATACGCTCCTGAGTAACCAAAATGATACTGGATTCACGTATAATTTTATCTTCTTGTCAAAACCTATATAGGGTTAGAGATATCTTTTGCTTGGGAAAACCAACTAAAAAAAAAAGATGAGGTGTCTCTAGACGAGAATTAAACAAATAGTGTAACCCAAAGTGATACTATTCTCTATTTAATTCTATCTTTTGCCTCCACTTCTCTTTTTGTCTCGAGAATCTAACGTTAAAAGACTCAACCTTGCACAAACTTTTAAAAATTTCAGTATTTTAAAAATTCTCAAAATCTTTCCCCTTCGCAACCTCTCTTTCTTAAAATTTTCAAAAAAATTTCAAAAATGTCTTATGTTAAGAACAAATACCCTCCACCTAGTAAGATTAGAGGGATCAGTTTCAATGATCGTGTGCAAGCACTTCCTGGAGAATTGTAATTGAAGATATGGACACATATACCAAAAACCATTCCTAGGTTTGGTAAGAGTTCATACGTACGTAAGAGACGCGCTATGAGAGAAGGCTGGTGCTCGAACTGTCAAACACCAACTTGCCTCGGTCTTCAACCTCATAATAAAAATTCAGTTTTCAAAGTTTTCATGTGCCAACCACCTGCTCACCGAGCACAGCTGAAGAGAGTAATCCAACCATCTCGTTGGGAGTGACTCAAGTTTTCAAAAACTTCAAAAAGTCTTGGAAATTTGACTTAAAACGACCCACCTTTTTAATATTTTAGTTTATCAATATTCAAAAACCAAAACTAATATATATATATATATATATATATATATATATATATAATTAATTAATTAATTAATTAATTAATTAATTAAAAATTTCCTTCTTGTTTGTATTTTCCTTCAGTTCTTTTTCATTTCTTTCCTTTACCTGATTTTCATCCGTCATTGGATGTTAGTGTACTTTATATCTTTACGTAGCATTTTTTATGCCGATCGTTTTGGTACCTCACGGATTAGAATTGGACGAGTAACAAAGTGCGGATTTGCTTTTGAAGTTGTAGAGACACCAAGGATATGATCGGAATTACCTAATTTTATTTGGACTTGAGCCTAAATTCTAAACAACTTAAAAGGGCATGTGCAAGGAACATGCCATCAAATCTTTTATACATCATGTGACCGCCTGACCGACTTTCATCTTCCCCAAAAATCCCAAACCCTAGCCGCACCATACCCGCGCGCGTCTGCCCTCTACCACCGCGCGACCGCCCGTCCACCTGAAAATACCACCACTCCAATTTTTTACTGTAAGCTCCATTTTCAACCCTCATTACAACTATCCAGCCCGATTTCATCAACTCCTACCCAAAATGGCTCGAGTCCTAAAAATAGTGCCGGAGCAAAATTTTGAACCCCTCTTCAATTCCGATCTATTTGAAATACACTTCAAGGCTGAGATTAGAAGAAGAGGATGGGAGTATATTGTTTTGTTGGGGGACGCAAGTTATTCTCCCTTTCTCACTCTTTCATTTTACAACAATATTCAACGAGGGGAGGAAGACCGTGTCATGGTTGTCATGGAGGGCAACACATTTGAGCTCACTAAGGAGATGGTGAGTGGGGCTCTGGGGATTCCTCTGAAAGTCTATACTCAGACGGAACAGTACCTAAACAACAAAACCATCAACGTTATGATGGCAGAAACACTTCTTGAGGGTAGGAAAAACCCTACATCACATTGCGCGTTTCAGAGTTTGCTGTGAAGGAATTAGTTGGCAGTGTCTCAATGGACAGCTTACAACTTGATAGGCTCAGTCAAGCCTTCTGATATCGGTAAGGCGATGCTCCACATCCTGTTAATTCTTCAGGAGCATAAGAACAACTTTTGCATCGCCAATTTCATCTAGAACAAGGTCACTTTATTCTGGATGAGTTGTATAAGGGAATTTGCGGCAATCATATTGGAGGGTGTAGTCTGGCACATAAAGCACTCACTCAGGGCTATTGGTGGCTTGGAATGCAGAAACAGGCTAAGTTATACAGTCGAACTTGTGTACAATGTCAAATGCATGCCAACTCAAACCATCTACCAGCCAATGAATTTTTTCCAGTTCTGAGTTCTTAGCCATTTGCTAAATGGGGTCTAGATATATTGTTGTACCTTTGCCCAAAGTACCAGGAAAGCAACTGATTATTTCACAAAGTGGGTTTAGGCGATTCCACTCGTGCAGACTCCATCCTCTAAAGTCAACCAGTTCATTTGGAAAGATATTATATGTCGATATGGAATACCAGCAGTAATTGTATCTGATAATGGAAAGTAGTTTGATTCTAATGAAATTCACCAATTTTGTAACTCCTTCAAAATTCAACATAATTTTTTGGCTCCTTACCATCCGCAGGCGAATGGACAAGCTGAAGCAACCAACAAGTCTCTCCTAGACAATTTGTAAAGGAGACTTAAAGAAGCCAAAGGAAAATGGGTACAGGAATTACCAGCTGTTTTGTGGGCATACCACACCACTCCCAAAACTTCTGCAAGAATGACTCCTTTCTCTCTGGCATATGGAACAGAAGTAGTCTTGCCAACTGAACTCATGGCTCCCACCAGTCGAACTGAAAATGTTACTTCTGATGACAATGAAGAATTTTTGTCTTCCCATAAACAATTCATTGATGAGCAGAGAGAAGAGGCACTTCGGCATTTGGAAAAATATCAATAGTGTCAAAAAAGGGCTATGACAAGAAAGTTTGTCAACGAACATTCCAGGCAGGAGACTGGGTACTTTAGAGAAAATTGGATTACCCATCAGGGGGCAAGTTGTAAGAAGCTTGGGAAGGTCCTTTTATTGTTGAGAAAAGAGGGCCTAAGGGTTATTATGTACTGAAAACTCTTTCTAGAGATTTTATTCCAAAGTCTTGGAATGCAACAAGGCTTCGTAAGTTTTATCATTAGCGTCGTAGATCCCATTGACACTACATTATTTTCCACCATTAATAAGATTTTTTCATCTACAAAATATATTTTTGATTATTATTCATAGTTTAAAATGTCATGTCATAAGCCAAGTGCAGTCACTTGCAAAATGGTTTTTTTTCCTGACAAGAACTAACCTAAGTGTTTACTAATGTGCACTTAAAAAGCCAAGTGCAGTCACTTGCAAAATGGTTTTGTTTCCCGACAAAAACTAATCTAAGTGTTTACTAATGTGCACTTTAAAAGCCAAGTGCAATCACTTGCAAAATGGTTTTGTTTGTGGACAAAAACTAACCTAAATGTTTGCTAACGCGCACTTAAAAAGCCAAGTGTATTCACTACTTGCATTGATTCAGTTTTGTTACATACTATAAATAGTTAGGTGTTCGCAAACGCGTACTTGTAAAGCCAAGTATTGTCGCTTGCACAAACCCAGACTCATTCTGATAGCCGAATCAAGATTTCATCATCATTACCATTTAATAATGTGATGACTCACTTTAGTTACTTCTTTGCCACATGAGATTCACCCATGTGATAAAAAAGGACAATGTTTGGGCCCCACCTTCGGTGTGTTCTGAAGCTATGTAAGTGGTGTGTAACTTCAAAAGAGTTTGTTTAGAAGTGAGGTTCATCCTAAATTGTTTAGAGGTTGAGTTTGGGAGTTGTGAAGAAGAAAGGTAGACTTTTGGTATAGATTAGATGGTTTTAAGCTAATGAAAATATGAAAGTTTTAGTTGTTGGTATTAAAATGACTTGAAAACATCGAAAGAAAGGTTGATTGAAGATTGAAATAAGAACAAAGGAAAATAACAAGTTTTAATTAAAAGGAAATTAAGAACAATAAAGTAAACACTTGAATTGAAAAACTAGACAAGAAATTAAACAAACCAAATAGTATGGATCCTAAGACAATGGATGTTTTCTCTCTCCCCTACTTTTGGATTATATACCCTTATTATTTTCCTTTTATAGATTTGCCTTTCTCCATTACAAATGAGACACCTCACACTTCACTTTTGCTTTTACTTTTTGATTTCTTCTTGACCAAGGTAGATGATATGAAACTAAACGGCCTAAATTAAACCCTATAATTAAACCGCAAGCGCACAGCTATCGTTGAAAATAGTTGCGGCGAACGGGTCGATCCCACAGAGACTGCTACTTAGGACAACTGAGTACTAACTTATTATTTATCCTAATTCGAACAATGTTTGTTTTGATTGATAGGAATTTAACTAACTACTAAAATTAATTAACTAATTACTACGAAAAGAATTTAAAGTGGATCGAACGATTGGTGAGATACTAAGGTGCTCGAATTCGCCACCATTAATTTCATTGCTCTAATTATTTATTTGTTTCATTCCCTAATATTTTAGAGTAGCAATACGAAAAGATAATTGTTGCTATCTCTGGACATAATCGATGATCGTGATAATAATAATTAACGGTAGATTTTTCTTCGCTTGAACAATTTAAACCCCAAACATCCTATGTATCCAAATTATGAAAAACACAGGATAACACGTATTCAAAATTATGAAATACTATACCAAGCTTTGACTGATCGAATGATAATCTAAACTACCAATAATACATGATATTAACGGTGCCCAGAAAACATTAGACAATCGACTGAAGAAAAAAATCATTAAATATTGAGGCTCATAATTCGTAGGGAATTTCAACAAACAAATAACCAAACAACTTTATTAAAAGGGTTTCATCTCCACCCTAGCAAAGGATTTAGCTAGACATAACAATTGAACTTAAACAAAGTAAGGGTAAGAAGAACTCATGTAGACAGTGAAGTTTTCTCCTTTATTTGCTTTTCGTTTCGGCTTCTGCGCGTCCCCAATCGATCCTCTATTTTTTGCTTCTCTTTTTCTTTATATAGTTCCCTCAAACCGAAATTAGAATAACCCCATTTGGATTAAGGAAACTTTGGTTTTTGATTTGGTTGCGGGAAAAAGATGGGGTTTTGGTTTTTGTACTTTTGTTCATAGAGAATGGGAAAGAAAGAAACTAAAGGACCGATCAGGTGGTCTAGTAGATAGGTGGGTTATATTGGTGTGGGCTTTGTTAGTTGTTGTGGGCTTTAATGTATATGGGCTTTTCTATTTAAGTTTTAAGTATAAAAGATGGAAGCACCTGGTCCGGTTTTTAGCACATGATCTGGTCGAATAGTTCATGTTCATGGATCACTTTGGCCAAGCCTATATTCCAACAAACAAATCCACACCTCACTTTAAAGGCATCCGCCCATATTTTCCCCACTGTATAGGCGCGCGGGGATCAATCCATGTGATTAGAGTCCACTCAATTCTCAGTAGCAGCAGACACGCGAACAATATATTCCCAATAGTACTAAGCACCTCCATTGAACTGAACAACTATAAACAACTAACGCCAAGCAAATCACAGACTCACGCATTCTCAATAGTTTTGACACTTTTAATCAACTTAACTCCAATTCCTGCAAAATCACTAAACACGTAGTAACTAAATCAAACAAATAAAGTAAACGAACTAACTAATATAAAATTGGGCGTAAATAATGTAACATTTACGTGCTTATCAAATGCCCCCAAACTTACATTTTGCTAGTCCTCAAACAAAACTAAATCTAAACTAATAACAAAAACAAAAATTCTAACTCACTTTCGTAGGAATCACGATTACACTTAGCATGTGCAACAAGCCTTTAAACCTCTAGGTTACCCCTAGTGGACGAGTTTAGTCTCGTGAGGATTTTCAGAAACAGTACCCACAAACATTAACATAGCATAACCATAACCAATGGTAATATAATTTTCTCAGAGATAAAAACTTTTCCAACTGATAAACAAGTTAAAAAAATTAGCAATTACCACAGTTTACATCATCATCACCAAGACTCATCGCTACTTCCAAAGATAGAAAACATTGACTAATTTCCTAAACCAAAGCGTGTGTATGTGTGTTTAGCCAAACTAATACATTCTCCTATCCAAGTAACGGAATTCCTAACTTGCTATCCAAAGAACATATCAACTTCAATCCTTATCATTCATACACTCACAAGAAAGTCTCTCTCTCATATAAGTTTTCAATTTTACCTCTGTATGCAGGGAAACAAGTAAAATAATAGAACATCCCACATACTTAGCCAGAAAGACGGACATATGAAATTTCAAAAACAAATTAGTCTCATGGAAATAATGTCAATCACATATGAAGTGTCGGGTCCTTCACTTTAGTATCCTCTTACCTATTCTACACTTCATATCATACTTTTGTGATAAGTCTGGGTATTACCGGGCTTAGGATAGATTAACAAGAAAAGGGTAAAAGGATTCAAAATTTTCTGAGAATATACTAAAGACTTTTCTTGTACTTGACCTTCTTGGAAAATTTTCTTCCCTTGTATAAACCACATTGTAATTTTCTCACCACTTTTGCTCAATTATTTCTCTTTCTTATTTTTTTTTTTTTTTTTTTTTATATATATATTTTTTTCTTTCCTTTCTATTGAATCACTTTGAGCAAAAGGAATGATTTTCTTCATTTGATTTTGGTAAATTTTCCTTCTGAATCTTCTTTCTTCTTTCTTCTAACTTTCTCCTTAGTCCTTTAGAAATCCTCAGAAATATGGGTAAGGCTAATAATATGGGTTTACACTCCTTATCTGGAGTTGGGTCCAGGATAATTGGTTTAAGAAGAAAAGGCTTGATAATATAGGGCTCAAAAGGGGTTAACATGATGATCCTACTAGGTGGTATAGATAAAGGCTAATTGGTTCACTACTTGACTTATCAGTATGATACTTCGCTTCAAATAGACTACAAGACCTAATGGTTATCTCCCCAGTTGATGCCACTTCATGATCAACTAAATCAAGAATAAATGAGACTATACAACGACTTTAAAGCACGAAAGAATGATTGAGTCAACTCGGACTCAGAATTTACGTAAAGACACTCCAAGAAATTAGAATTGACATGTTCAAGTCTCACAGGTTAAGTCTCTATATTCCTCTTGTAGTTCACTAAGAGGTTAAGTTACTCTTCAACTTGACATGTATCAATTGGCTAATAGTGCAAACTCCACTTTGGCTTAGACTTTCATCCATAAAATCTATTTCTAGAGGTAGAAAATAGTCTAACCAACAATAACTTCAAAAGTGACTCTTAACTTCTTAAATTCCTTGAAAATCAATGGCATTAGAAATAATAAATTCTTAAATATTCTCATCATAGAAAATCACCATTTATCATATAATCTAGAAAATTTAATTTTTAGCAAAACAAAAGCTTTTGTTCCCACCCCCAAAACCTATTATAGATATTGTCCTCAATGTTGACATAGATGCACAATTAAGAAAGATAACAACATGGACGAGTAATAGAATAAGGAAAGAGGTTACCAATATCGCCATGAACGAAAAATAAAATCTCGAGTCACCTGTAGAAATTAGTACCTTACCAAAGATATAACAATGACAATATATAAGGAACCCAATTACTACAACACCTAAAATATGTCACGTGTCTCATTCCATAGAGTTACACGTCTCCAAAAAGGCAGAGAAAAAGATGCTAGAGTGGAATGTATGAGATATATGCACAATAAACTCAACAAAAACAAAAACAAAAACATGGGTTGCCTCCCATAAGCGCTACAGTTAATGTCTCTAGCATACGAATGCTTCGCACACCCACCCTTGGATTAACACTACCATATGAGTGCATACAATATCACCCAGATAATCAAATATACCAATCTCAAGCAAAAGATCGTGTGATGTAAAAATTGTCACCCCCAAACTTATGCAAAACAACACTTAAACATACCATGTATCACCTAATAAGATATTCAAATACAATACACTGTAGGCGAACATGAGACAATGCACTTAACAAATAGTGATAATGCCATCAGATTTCCATAAATCCGACAACACTTTCAAATCCTTTTTCCATACCCAAACGACACGAACCTTAGGTGGAAAGTGTCTAGGTTGTGTCTGTTTATATTGCACTCCCATTTTCTTACCATTATTCCTAGGCAAATTATAATCACATTTCATAGGTCTTTTAGATAGACTAGGTATGATAACAAAATTAGCAATGTCATGAGATGGAGCACGTGATTATGGAACCCAGTTTAAAGAGTTACCCTAGTTTAAATGAGCATTATTAGATTTTGGCCAAAACTGAAATTCTCTTTTTCTAACCTGACAACGAAATTTAATATGACCCTGACCACCACAATAATGACAAACAATGCAAGGCCTAGGACGTTCAATATGAGTAGTGGACGGGACATTAGCTGGTGTACACCCTAGTTCTAAAGAAGATGAAACTGACTTAGAACACATAGAAAGAGTATTACAAGCATTTTGACACTCATCAACACTCAAATTGTTTTCACCGCTACAAAAATTAGGAAATATCATATTGGGGTCCATATTCTTTTTTAAAAGATCAAACACAGTTTCACTATCCTTTTGAGTTTCTTTAATGATGTCAAACTCACGTTTCAAAGAGTTATTATTATCCCTAAGAGAGTCATTCTCTATCTTCAATGTACTAGCCACATACATAGTCTCATTGGCTTTGGAATTCAAAATAATATTTTCACTCTCAAGAGATATTAACATTTCAGATAACTTCTCATTTTCCTCGAGTAATTGCTTATTTTTCTCTAACAAATCAAGATAATCCTTAGGAAATTTCTCATGAAAGTCATTCACTACAACAACACAGCTAGGGTCAAAACATGGAATGGAAGTACTAGAGAGAGGGACGATGGAATTAGGACATGAAGAGTTAACTTCAAGAGTACTATCAAGAGAGAGTTCATCAGATAGAGTATGCACCACCGCTTTTAGTACATCATCATCATCACTATCAGACAACCAAAAATCATCATCCAAAATCAAACTAGCGACATTATTAGTGCTTAATTGTTTGCTATCAGTCTCGACCATATTAACCTCATATATATTCTCTAACTCTCCAAGTTGTTTTCTCACATCAAAAACATTAAGCTCGACTATCATATTACCAAAAGAAACTTTCATGACACCATTCCTACAATTTATAATGGCATTAGTTGTAGCCAGAAATGGTCTACCAAGAATCACAGGAATATTTCCTTTAGAATTTTGGATAGGTTGAGTATCAAGAACCACAAAGTCCACTTGAAAATAAAATTTATCTACTTGAATCAAAACATCTTCAATAACACCACGAGGGATTTTAACAGATCTATCGACAAGTTGTAATGTTATTGGAGTGGACTTAAGCTCTCCCAATCCTAATTGCATATACACAGAATAAGGGAGTAAATTCACACTCGCTCCCAAATCAACTAAAGCTTGCTCTATCCTATGACTTCCTATAACACATGAAATGGTGAGACAACCTGGATCTTTAAACTTAGGTGGAGTTTTGTATTGAATGATTGAGCTTACTTGTTCTGTAAGAAAAGCTCTCTTCTGCACATGCATCTTACGTTTCACAGTACACAAATCTTTTAAGAACTTGGCATAGGCAGGAACTTGCTTAATAGCCTCAAGAAATGGAATATTTATATGAACTGTTTTAAAAACATCTAAAATTTTATTAGATTGTATTCCTTTCATTGCTTGAACCAATCTTTGAGGAAAATGAGCTTTTGCTATATAATAGGGCACAGGACTAGACTCCATAGGAATAGAAGGTTGCCTAAAAGCTTCACTAGCATGAGGACCACTAATATCACTCTCCTCACTCACATGCTCTCCCAAATCAGACCTAACCTCTACCCTAGGCATCTCAACCTTATTATCAACATATTTACCACTCCTAAGTGTAGTAATCAACTTTACTTGCTCATGGTGGTGCCCTTGGCTCAAGTTAGAGCCTATCTCACACTGACCCTTTAGATTAGACTAGTGACTCCATAGGAATAGAAGGTTGCCTAAAAGACTAGTAAAATTACACATTTCTCCCTAACCTCACTCAAATCTCAACCTTATTTGCAATTTGACCCATATGAATTTCCAACTTGGCAATAGATTGCGACCCTTTAGATTTTAAATGCAAACATTTCAATTTGACCCATTGAATTTCCAACTTGGTATCTTTTGCAAAAATCTTTTTGAAATTGTTAGGTGTCTTGTTGAAATTGTTAGGTTGTTTCATGAAACTTTATGGTGTTTTGTGTTAATTGAGCAAGGGATTCCTCTAAAGCTGAAAGCGTAGGTGGTTGGGGTGCATAATATTGCACTGGGTTTGAGTTACTAACTGGACCTCCCTTATAACACCCCGTGTTTTAATTTAATATTTTCCTAGTACAATAAATAATAAAAATAATAATAATAATAATAAGAGATAAAATAAAATAAATGGATAAAGATTAGAAATAGATAAGGTAAAGAGGATAAACCCCAGTCCCTATTTTTCGGGAGTTTTGGAAAAAAAAAAGTTTACACAGGACTTTACGCGGGGAGTTTTTAAAAAAGAAAAGGAGTTATTTTCACAGGGGTGGCAAAAGAGAGAAAGGAGAAGATTATTATGATTGTTTTCTGACGATTGTTAGTGGCGTTTTCGTTCTCAAGTTTTTATTTCTTCACGCCGCTCATAAACACAATAGAGGTGAGTAGATCTTATATATACGGATTGAAACGTGATTTAAACGTTATGGATTATTCGTTGGGATTTCAAAATATATGATCCATCGTTCTCATGGTTTTTATGAATCAATGTGCATGATAATACATAAGGCATTTGTAGTGTTAAGCTGTAGGAGCATTTTTATCGTGATCTATATATGAATATGGGAGCTAGCCCCTTCTTAAACATAAAGGTCTGATTCTCGAGGCACGTTTGAATAGCTAACTTTATTATAAAGTGTCACATTAGATACTTGAAATATAGGTACTGCATGGCAGTTGCAGTCCTTGTAACATCTTGATTTATGTGTTTTGTCTTTGCTGCAATTTGATTGTTATATTGGACAGTGGATATTATTGTGCCTATTTTTGGTTGTTGTGTGCTGAGTCCCGCGTCGAGGGGAATTATTTTCAGTCTTAATTCATTATCTTTCCTGAAAAATAAAAAAGAAAAGAAACATAATTCATTTGGTTTCCAATTATCTCTGTGTGGACTTGGTGGTGATAGGCCACAACCAGTTCATGCTCTAGACTAAAGCCATTCTTCCTATTGTAGACCGCTTCATATACTATGTTGATAGACAAAAGGAGGATATTATGTAACCTGTTGCAGTGAACAGTTTGTCTGATATGGTTTCCATAACATTGAATTATATTATCTTTAAACAGAAGATGTAGATTAATGAGAGTCTATTGGCTTGTGGCCATTGCTGTGATTCAAATATTGTAGTAAAAGATTCATTGTGTCCATGTCTTTTTTTTCTTACAAAGTTATCAGCCCTCCCGTCCTCAAGAGTCGGGTCATCCAAGAGATAACTTGTTTCATTTCCAACTCAATCGACCTCCTTGCATTCCGAGGTTTGTGGATATGGTTACGGTGTTCGGAAGTTGGCACGTCAGAATTTTCTGACTGCAGAAATCCGGTCTGTGCCTGGTTTGGAATCGATTTTCACATAGTTAGAGCCAGATTCAAACTCTTGCCAAAACATAAAAAAATAAGTTTTATGTGTCTGCTTTCCAACCCAATTGGCCTCGTTGCATTCCGAGGTCTGTGGTGGTAGATATGATGTCCGGAAGTTTAGTCAACAGAAAACAGTGCGTCAGAAATCAGTTTCTACGCACTGTGTTCAAGTCCAGTTTTAATTTAGTTAGAGTTTGAACTAGATTTTTATGAAAACATGAAAAAGTAAGATTTGGAAGTCTTCTTTCTATTCCAATTGGCCTCATTGCATTCGAAGGCCTGTGGAATTAATTATGATGTTTGGAAGTTTGACTGGCAGAAAACAGTGTGTCAGAAATCAGTTTCTTTGCACTGTGTTCGAGCCTAGTTTTGGCACATTTAGAAATAGATTGGGTATTTTTGTAAAACATGAGAAAGTAATTTCTATGTGTCAGTTTTTCAACACAAAAAGCCTCGATGTGTTTGGATATCTGTGGAAAGAGGTGTGTCATTTGGAAGATAGTCCGTCAGAAATCTATTTTGCTGAATATTAGGATTTTTACCGTTTTCGACCTAAGTTTTCTTCTAGATGGGCTGAGGTTGGGACTTCAAGTTCTACAAGAAAAAGTATATCTACATACCTTAGTTTCTAAATATTTAATTTACATGTCATTTGGATGAATGTAGGGAAAACTATAGCATTGACTGTGTGGCTGGTAAGAACTACGAAGGCTTGATTCCAATCTTGAAAGATTTGGATACGTAGGCAGCTTTGAGCAAAAGTGCAGCCACTACACTACACTACACTATATCTATAATATATATATTAGTTTGTATGATAACTATGTGATTGTGTTAGAAATTACTGTTGTTTTGAGACTACCTAAATATATATGTGTGAGATAGAAGTTGTATATGAATATAGACTTTAGTATATGTGGATATATTTTGGACATTAGTGTGTGTGGACTTGAATTTGGGCTAATGAACTATTTGTTTATGATATTGTGTATATGAGTATGGTTATATAAATTGTATTGGTTTGATTATAAGTCTGTTTATATTCAATGATATTTAAGTGCTTGATTTGCCTTGACGTACGAAAATGACTCTCTGCATGTGTGGTCTGTTTTGACATGAGTAATGCTAGTATAATTATAAGTGATAATAATGTTTTAATGTGTCGCCCACACCTTTAGAACTCTCCACGCCTCAGGATTTGGTATGAGATATTATGACTTGTGATGTCATGTGATAGATGGGTATTCATTGAATGTGCCATGAATGACCCGGGTATTCATTGAATGTGCCATGAATGACCCAATAGTTTGGACTGCCCTAGAGAGGAACTAAGGTATTCGCCTTGCGGGTTGGTCGTATTCCTTGAATGTACGGGAATGTAGGTTTGGGTATTCCTTAAATGTGGCGGGAATGACTCAGGGCATTCATTGAATGTGCCATGAATGGCCCGTTAGTGTTATGATGGGTATTCATTAAATGTGGCGGGAATGACCCAAGGTATTCATTGAATGTGCCATGAATTACCTGATATTTTGTTATGCCCAAAGGAGGCTTTGTGATTATGTGTATGGAAATCCCAGAGATGGCTGTGACTCACAAGTTACGAGTTTACAAGATGAAAGTATGTTTCCTGGAGGCGATATCCCGTTTGGGACATATGTCTTGTAGTGGTACTCGGGGTGAGTGAGGCACACGGATATGTGTGATTTGGCAAATGTGTGTAGTGCAAATCGTGGAGTAGGAACTAAAGGTTGGGTTATGTCTTTGAATAAATGAGTCAATAAGATAATTAATAAGCAAAGTAACAATATTGATTTTACGTGTGATGGAGTTATTGCATATGATGTATATGATTTCTTATGAGAAATATATACGTGGTTTGTATGAGTTGATACTCACAAGGGATGAATGTACTCCTTGGGTGTGATATTTCCCCATTCTCATAAGTAGACGAGTGGTTTTTAAGTAAAAGTATATGAATTATGTGATGTTATGGATGTGAAATGTGACTGTGAATAATATTAGTAAATGATTGTGATTTCTATGTGACTGCGAAATGACTATAACTTGATATGTTATTACAAAAATATTAATGACTTGTGATAGTCTGAGATCTATGGTTATGCACGTAGAAACTTTATGACATAATGATGTCATATGAATGACTACCCTTGATATAGGTATTATGATAAATGATATTCCCCGAATATGCGGGACGAACTAGGTTATATCAATTAGACTTAAATGTCTTAAATGAGGTTTGGTTATGAATGGAAATTTGACTGGCTGAGATAAATCATTTTATTGTGATGTCTAACTCTGTTTTGCAGGAGGGTAGGATCTATTAATCTTTTCTGCAGGGACGTAAATATCCTACCCTAAGACAACGTGTTGGCTTAAAGGTAAGGTATACCAAACTCATATTTAATTAGGTTATCATATGTGCATTTAATAAATGGAATGTAAGTGGTATTGTATTGTGAGTTATTTTGGAAAGTGGGAATGACGAGCACTATTATATGAGATTCTTGGAATATGTATGTTGGGGGTGAAATCTTACTTGGGAAGAAACTACACGCCGTTTTTGGAAAACGGAACTACATTGTCTTCCAAGTTGAAATTGTTGGTAATGTTATATTTATTCATTTGAAAGATTATTATATATATTTTGTTGTTAGTCTACTCATACCAGCAAATTCAATTTGCTGACCCATGTTTGCTTTGTTTTGCAACGTGGGTGTGTTCTTGGGAACATAGATGGTGAAGTGCAGTGGATGAAGACACGTGACTTGGATTTGCTCTTGGAGTCTTTTGGTTTAAGTTTTTCGAAAGTGTACGTTTTTGAATTGAAACAGATGTAATAGAGTTGGTTAGAAAAAAAATTTATTTGTAAATGAAGCGTTGTTCTTTCCATTTTAATTTGATCTCAGATTTTAATATCGTGGTTGATAATATGTTAGTGGGTTTTGTTTCACCCCGGGTTTCCAGATGATTGAATATCAGTTTTAATTTTTCTGAAAATTTGGGGTGTGACATCCCTGGTGTATACCCTTAGACCAAGACAAATTAGGGTGATTACACCACCCGGGGTTATAAGTATTAGAAAATGGATTGTTGCCTGGCTGTTGGTATGTGTTAAAGGCATTGACTTATGCAGTCACGCCAGGGCAATTATCAATAACATGATCAAGACTATCACATAAAAGACAACCAGGGGTCTCAACATTATTAACTTAAGCTAGAGATTTTCTCTCTTTTTCTAGCTCGAGAGCCTCAACTCTTCTAACCAGGGCAACCATTTTGGCATTCGCGTCAAAATCCTTATCAACTTGAAACAAAATATTTTTAGTAATATTACTACTAACTTTCTTAGGCTCACGACTAGTTTCCCACTGCTGAACCTTTTCAGCAACGTCTTCTAAAAACGACCATGCATCATCCACAGTCTTATCATAAACATCTCCCATACTCATGGTCTCAACCATGGCCTTAGAATTAAAATCAAGGCCCTCATAAAAAAATTTGTACCAATCTACCTTTCTCAAGGCCATGGTTAGGACACTGCAAGAGTATGTCTTTGAATCTCTCCATACACTTCCATAACGACTCACCCTCATTTTGGCAGAAAGATGAAATTACTTTTCTAAAAGCAGTTGCCTTATGATTAGGGAAAAAATTCTTTAAGAACACAATGCACAATTTTTCCCAGGTCTCGATAGAATTAGATAGAAGAGTGTGAAACCAACTCTTCACTTTCTCCTTCAGGGAAAATGGGAATAACTTCAATTTTATAGCATCGTCACTAAACTGTTGAAGCTTAACAGTCCCACAGATATCCTCAAATTCCCTTACATGAAGATAAGGATCTTCCTCATCCGTTCCCCTAAACTTAGGAAGTAGCCCAAGTAGATTGGGCTTTAACTCGAAATGATTAGCATTGGTCGGTGGAGGCACGATGCAAGACGATCGAGTTGTCCTAGTTGGATAGATAAACTCCTTAATGGATCTAGGTACTTGGGCAACAAACTTCGTTATTATTGCCTCCTTCGTTTTTTTTTTTTAAGACTTTATAGGATGACACCCTAACAAAAAGAAAACTAACTTAACACCTAAGACTATAAATACTGCAAACGATGCACACACAAATAATATCAAACAATTATTTCAAACCAGATTGAATTTTTAATAATGTTTAATACATTTGCTCCTAAACCCAGATAACACGATTCTCAGTTCTTGTGCAAAAGCACCGTCACTCGATCCACGTATCAAAAGAGTTTTCCTAATGAGCGGGATAAAACATATCCTAATGCAAAATGCCTAATGCTGGTCAAGGTGATTTAACCTTCCTAGATGCAAGAAACAATGAAAACAAGCAAAACACACAATCAAACAAAGTCCAAGCCCACAAAGGAAAGAGACGTACCTCCGGCGTGAGCCTTCGAGGGCTACTTGCGACGCCGGGTGACGACAAACAAACAACTTCCCAAAAGTCCACAAGAAAATCACAACTATCAGCTTTGTAAGAAAAAGTATTTGCTTACTACCTGCGAAAATCAAAATTAGACACGAAAACTAAAAAATAATTAAACTACGACTAAACTTAAACTACGAATCATAATAAATAAAACTTTAAAACTCAATTGTACCATTGCAATCCCCGACAGCGGCCAAAAACTTAATAGGAAATTAAACAGCCTAAATAAATAGACTAATTAAACCGCAAACGCACAGCTATCGTTGAAAATAGTTGCGGCGAACGGGTCGATCCCACAGAGACTGCGACTTAGGACAACTGAGTACTAACTTATTATTTATCCTAATTTGAACAATGTTTGTTTTTATTGAAAGGAATTTAACTAACTACTAAAATTAATTAACTAATTACTACGGAAATCATATAAAGTGGATCGAACGATTGGTGAGATACTAGGGTGCTCGAATTCGCCACCATTAATTCCATTGCTCTAATTATTTATTTGTTTCATTCCTTAATATTTTAGAGTAGCAATACGAAAAGGTAATCGTTGCTATCTCTAGATATAATCGATGATCGTGATAATAATAATTAACGGTAGGTTTTTCTTCGCTTGAACAATTTAAACCCAAACATCCTATGTATCCAAATTATGAAAAACACAGGATAACAGGTATTTAAAATTATGAAATACTATACCAAGCTTTGACTAATCGAATTATAATCTAAACTACCAAGAATACATGGTATTAACGGTGCCCATAAAACATTAGACAATCGACTAAAGGAAAAAATCATTAAATATTGAGGCTTTTGTAGGGAATTTCAATAAACAAATAACCAAACAACTTTATTAAAAGGGTTTCATCTCCACCCTAGCAAAGGATTTAGCTAGACATAACAATTGAACTTAAACAAAGGTAAGGGTAAGAAGAACTCATGTAGACAGTGAAGTCTTCTCCTTTCTTTGCTTTTCTCTTCGACTTCTGCGCGTCCCCAATCGATCCTCTATTTTTGGCTTCTCTTTTTCTTTATATAATTCCCTCAAACTGAAATTAGAAGAATCCCATTTGGTTTAGAAAACTTCGGTTTTCGATTTGGTTGCGGGAAAAAGAGGGGGTTTTGGTTTTTGTACTTCTGTTCGTAGAGAATGGGAAAGAAAGAAACTAAAGGACTGATCAGGTGGTCCAGTAGATAGGTGGGTTATATTGGTGTGGGCTTTGTTAGTTATTGTGGGCTTTAATGTATATGGGCTTTTCTATTTAAGAGTGTGTTTGTTATGATGGAAACACTATGGAAAGGAAAGGAAAATAAGAGTGGTCCACGTTTTCCATAGTTTTTAAGGCATTGTTAACCCATAGAAAGGAAATGGGTTTTTCCATATGGAAACAAAATCATGGAAATGGAAAAGGTTTTGTGTCCTTAGCTAACCCCTAAAAATTTTGTGGAAAGAAAATGAAATAGATAGCTAGGGACTTACTACTAGCACACCCAACAATACAATTATTCCTTTCCATAACTTTTGCAAACAAACATGATTTTTCCTTTTCCCAATTTTTACTTTCCTTTCCCCAGTTTACCAAACACATACCATTTAAAATTATTTTCTTTCCATTCCATTCTGATAAGAGCCCAAAACTGTAGTTTTAACCCCTTAGCAGTCATACTTTTAGACTAATTATGTGAGTAATAAGTAAGAGTTAATACTGATTACGTGTTTTTATGTATTTCGGGCTTCAAAGTCAATTATAATGCGAGGAATGTGCCACTTTGATGAGATAAAGGAGCAATGGTTGGTTACTAAGGAGTTCGGTGATTAAAGGCCAAGATTCAAGAAGACAAAGCCTTTGTAAAGCCTGGTCAAAAGATGAAAAGTCAAAGTCCACGCAAAGCTAAAACAAGCACAAAGTCAACAGAACTTCCGAAGACCATATCTTTAGACTCAGACCTTGGAATTGGGCCTACCTTATGTCAAAACGACCGTCTCGGAAAGAGCTTTCCAATGGTCCAAGCCTTGACCCAATCAGAGGAGCAGAAGTGGACGAAAAGTCTGTTGAAGCGAACTGCAGCTGAAGAGGCCTTTTGAATTTGAAAGAATTGGGTTTTGGGCACGATTCTCTGGCCCAAAACATGGCTCCAAGCCCATGCACGATTTTTGGATCTGAATGTATAAAAACCAAAGCTTCACTCTTTGTTAATGGTAGCTAGTTAGACCTAAATTAAGATATAGAATTCTAGATCTAGTTTTTATTAATTAATTAAGTTTTAGTTCCATTTCAATTCTGTTTTAGATTAAATCTTTGAATCATTGTTTCGATTGATTAGATAAATAAAATAGTTAGTTTGTCAATTTCGAATTTGGTCATTTCCATTCTAGAACTAATTTCAATTCTTGTTCTTATTTCATTCCAGCCATTAAATTAGATTCATTATTGTTTAAGTAAGTAAATCTCAATTTCTTACATTATGTTTAGTTTAGATTCAATGGGAAATGTTAGTTTGATGACTCAAGGCTAAAACCTCCATTAGAGGGGTTGATGAAGCCTTGATGAAAACTTAGTGGTTAGTATAAAATTGGTTGTAGAATCTATTCCACTCTAGAAGGTCGTGTTTCGCCATGAGAATGGGTGGACGACCTCACATGCTAGTTAGTATCCGGTAGGAATGCCATGAACACTAGGGATTAGAACTCGAAATTCTCGCCGTAAGAACGTGAGAATTGAGATACAACAATCTATACTAGGTTATTAAGTTGGAATCGAGGTGGATTTAATTCCCCTCTATTTCTCTATCTAGATTCAAACAATCGTAATTCCGTAGCTTTCGTAGATTGACTTTAGTTTATATTTTATCTTGTTATTTATTATATCTTGTTATTTAAATTAACGCGTCTTGTTAGCATAACATTTCGTAAAGCTCTCATTAGACTTAAGACTGATTTCTTAGACTTAGAAAACAATCCATGCTAGGGAACTAGGAGTGGAACGAACTTCCTACTCCACTTAGTGCAATTCGCATCGAGAGTAGAAGCTTTGATAATTGAGATAAAAATATAGTTTTAGTTTACTTACGGATTGAATTCATCGTTCATTTCGTAGGTAAACTATTCAATTTACATTTATCACATTCCATAGTGGACCACCCATTTTATTTCCTTTCCTTTCCATGAGTTAAAATTTAACAAACACACCCTAAGTTTGAAGTATAAAAAATGGAAGCACCTGGTCCGATTTTTAGCACATTGATAAGAGCCCAAAACTGTAGTTTTAACCCTGTAACAGACATACTTTTAGACCAATTATGTGAGTAATAATTAAGAGTTAACACTGATTACGTGTTTTTATGCATTTCAGGTTTCAAAGTCCATTAGGTGCAGAAATGTGCCACTTTAGCGAGATAAAGAAGCAAAGGTCGATTACTAAGGAGTTTCGTGATTAAAGGCCAAGATTCAAGAAGACAAAGCCTTTCTAAAGCCCAGTCAAAAGTTGAAAAGTCGACTTGGCGTAAAACAAAGACACAAAATCGGCAGAACTTCCGAAGACCATATCTTTGGACTCAGACCTAGGAATGGGGCCTACCTTATGTCAAAACGACCGGCTCGGAAAGAGCTTTCCAATGGTCTAAGCCTTGATCCAATCAGAGGAGCAGAAGTGGACAAAAAGTCTGTTGAAGCCAACTGCAGCTGAAGAGGCCTTTTTGAACTGAAAGAATTGGGTTTTGGGCCTGATTCTCTGGCCCAAAACATGGCTCCAAGCCCATGCACGATTTTTGGATCTGAAAGTATAAAAACAAAAGTTTAGCTCTTTGTTAATGGTAGATTTTTTGGTAGAGAATAGTAGATTTTTAGGTTAGAAAATAAAGGAGCTTAGAATAGAAAGCATCCATTAGAATAGATTCTAGATCTAGATTTAATTGTTTTAACTAAGTTAATTTCAAATCCAATTCTTGTTTTAGATTAAACTATTAGAATCATTACTCTTAATTAGTTTGATTAATAAAATAGCTAGCTGTTAAATTTTGATTCTTGTCATTTACATTTGTGTTAGATCTGATTCATTTATTACTTGTTATTCAATTCTTAGTTATTAATTAGATTTTAATTATTGTTTAATTTAGATTAGTAAATTTCAATTCTTTATATCATGTTTAGTTTAAATTTAATCGGAAATGATTGCGTAATGATTCTCGGCTAAACCTCCATTAGAGGGGGTTGAGAAGCCTTGATGAAAGCTTGATTCCGACTATCGTAGAATCGTCGTAATTTCCTTTCCACTCTAGAAACGATTAGTTCACCATGAGAATGGGTTTAATCGTTCACATGCTAGTTATGAATTGGTAGGAATGCCATGTGTAATTAGGGATTAGGAAGAACCAATTGTTCTGCGAAGCAGTTCAATTCGGATTACGACGATTCGTAGTTAATAGGATTAAGTCGAGTTGAGGTGGAATCAATCCCCCTCTAACTCCTTATCATCGAATCAACGTAGCATTCCCATAGTTGTTCTGATAGTCGACTAGTGCATCTTGTGGGTAGTTGCATCGTAGTCTAGTTGCCTTTTCGTAAATCTCTCATTAGACTTTAGAGTTAGAATACTTATACTTAGAGAACATTAACATGCGGAAGGACTAGGAGTGGAACGAATCACTCTACTCCACTATATCTCATAGGATTGAGAGTAGAATTCTTTGATAAATTAGGCACGTAAAATATTGTTTAGTTTTACTTACGTTTAGAGTTTCATCGCTTTATTTCGTGGGTAAAACTATTGAATTTTTCGTTTATCACACATGATCTGGTCCAATAGTTCATGCTTATGGATCACTTTGGCCAAGCCCATATTCCAACAAACAGATCCACACCTCACTTTAAAGGTGTCCGCCCATATTTTTCCTACTGTATAGGCGCGCGGGGATCAATCCATGTGATTACAGTCCACTCAATTCTCAGTAGCAGCAGACATGTGAACAATATATTCCCAATAGTACTAAGCACCTCCATTGAACTGAACAACTATAAACAACTAATGTTAAGCAAATCACAGACTCACGCATTCTCAATAGTTTTGACACTTTTAATCAACTTAACTCCAATTTCTGCAAAATCACTAAACACGTAGTAACTAAATCAAACAAATAAAGTAAACGGACTAACTGATATAAAATTGGGCATAAATAATGTAACATTTACGTGCTTATCAAATGGTTTTGGGAGAATGTCATATTTTGAGATAAGGGCCTCCATCTCTGGTCTTCTGAGTTGAGGGTTTTAACCTTTGACCTTGACCTTTGATTTTGACCGTTGACTTTGACTTTTTCAGCACTTTTCCATAGCAGCTTCTGGTCTTCATAATAATCATGATTAAGGCTCCTTTCGGTGTTAAGACGCAGCTTTTATGATAATAGTCTGAAATACTCCCTAACCTGAAAAAGGCCATAAAAGCTATGAGTTGTCTTTTCGTTAAGTGTAAAAAAGGCTATAATGCAGCAATATACGGGTAATAAAACGATCACCACCCCCAAATAGCATCTTGTTTGTCCTCAAGCAAGGATGAGAGAAAAAAACTAAGATCACAAATGAGTGATTTATTATAAGTTATACTAATCTCATTTCACAGAGTGCGATTGCATTGACCATATGCAACAAGGCCTTAAACCACTAGGAATTCCCTAGTGGACAAGCTTTAAGCCTCGTGAGAGTTTTCTAGTGAAGGTACTCACAAGCTTCTTCTATTTAGTACAAAGGGTCTTGTTTTCTTATTTATTCTCAGAAGTTCATACATCTCATTAGCAGTGAATAAGGACAAGCTCCTTTGAACTTAGAATAACATATGTACATTATCTAAATATACATATGCAAAACATGAGTAATTAAATACAAAAGCAGAGTTGTTTCCGAGGCTTTTGGAGAGCGTCCTTAAAGTGGGTTCTCACAGGGGTGTGTTGCAATTACAACTCTCTGATAGATTCACTCAAGGTTCGTTCTCCCAAGTGCAATGGGCACTTATATTTCTCGCATACTCAAATGACGTCCAAACAAACCGGGGTCGATCGATCACACTTTCCACTTACTATTACACCATCCTATTCCTAATCGAGCTAGAGGTCTTTTATTAGGAGTTGCGTGGCTAGGGTGATGGTTTTGAAAGAAATGGGAAGGGAAAAACAAAATTTGATAAGTCGAGAAACTGGGTCTTCATGATACTTATAACCAAAGAAGAACCTCGTTTTGTTCTTTTGCTTCCGAATTGTGATACATTCTTTTAGCTCTTTTGCTTTGTGACTCCATATGATTTTGAATTTTGGGAGTTCTAACTTTTATTTTGTTTCTGATATCGTCTCCTTTTGATTTTTGAACTTTTGGGAGATTTGATTTTTGACTCTTTTGATTTTTTGGAGTTTTGGTTTTTGATGGGTCTTTCTTTTCTTCTCTTTCTTTTCTTTTCTTTTCTTTTCTTTTCTGTTCTTCTTCTCTTGAAGAATCCCTAAAATATGAAGCATCGCCTTACCTATATCCTTAGGCTTGGCTGAGCCTAGTAGGTTGTAGGTTGTCCACTTAAATACTGCTAGTTGATTCCTTCATAGCGAACTCTGAAACACGCAGTGAGACTTGGGATTTTTAACCCCCTTAAGAAGTGTCTCTACCATCACCACGTCGTTGGTCTTACCGTCTGGTGACTATTCCGTCTGAACATAAGCCTTCAGAGGAATCACAAAAACTCCACTTACCAGCTCCTTGGTGAGCTCCAGCGAGCGACCATCCTTGACAACCGTGATGCGGTCATCATCCCCTCTATGTTCCAACAAAATAGTAAGAGAGGGAGAATAAGCCGCATGTTCTAACAAAACCAAGGGTTCTCATCCTCTTCTTCTAATCTCAGCCCTGAAGTGTACTTCAAACAGATCGGAATTGAAGAGGTTTTGAAAATTTTGCTCCGGCACGATTTTAAGAACTTTAGCCATTTAGAGTAGGGATTGATAAAATTGGGGTTTTGAATTGGAATGGGGGTTGAAAATGGAGCAGGCAATAAAAAAATTGGGTGGAGGTGTGTTGAGGTGAGTTCGCAGTCGCGAGTTGGATAAGGGTGATCGTGAGCTGGTGTGGGTGGCTAGGGTTGGGGATTTTTGTAATGGAGAAGATGAAATGGGGGCGGTCACATGGGTTAAATAGTTTGATGGTACGTGCCTCGCATGTGCCTCTATAATGAAATTAAAATTTTGGCCCAAGCCCAAATGAAATCAGGAAACTTCGATCTTGTCCTCACTTCCTTGACAATTTCAAGAGCCGATCCACGCTTCGTTACTTCGCCGATCTTGACCCGCGAGGTACCAAAACGATCAGTATAGAAAATTCAACGTAATGGTATAGGGTACACTCACATCCAACGGTGTATGAAAAATAGATGATGGAAAGAACTGTGAAGGAATTATAGGGAAATATGTACAGATAACATAAGGAAAATTTTAATTAATTTTTTTGTGTTTTGTATAAGTTTGACAGAAATTTTAAAAATGTGGGTCGTTTTAAGTCAGATCCCCAAGACTTGGAAGTTTTTGAAAACTTTAGTTAATCCCAACCAGATGGCTGGATTACTTTCTTAAACCGAGCGTAATGCACAAGAGGATAACACATGTAGACTTTATAAATAGAATTATTATGTTGTTGAAGATCAAGGCAAGTTGGTGTTAGACAATTCAAGCACCAGCCTTCTTTCATAGCTCGTCTCTTACGTGCGTATGAACTCTTACCTAAACCAGGAATGATTTTCAGTATATGTGTCCATATCTTAAGCTGTAGTTCTCTAAGAAGTGCTTGCACACGATCTCATTGAAACTGATCCCTCTAGTCTTGCTAGGTTTTGCTACAGAAGACATTTTTGAAAAGTTTTTCAGAAACGAGAGAGATTTAGAAAGAGAAAAGATTTAAACGAAAGGGGGAAGATTTTTAAGAAAGGAAAATTTTCAAAATTTGAAATTTTTTGAGTCTTTTAACGTCAGATTCTCGAGACAAAATAGAGAGGTAGAGGCAAAAGATAGAATTAAACAAAGAATAGTATCACTTTGGGTTACTCTATTTGTTTAATTCTCATTTGGAGACGCCTCATCTTTTTTTTTTTTTTTTTTAGTTGGTTTTCTCATTCAAAATATATCTCTATCCATATAGAGGTTTTTCCAAGAAGATAAAATTATACATTAATCCGGTATCATTTTGGTTACTCCGGGCGTATAACTTTCATTTTTATATCCTCTGGTTTTGAAAACTATGGAGAGATGTTTTAAGATACTCGTACTTAAAAGCTGTGATTCTAGATGTTACTACTTGAAAACAAATCATAACCGATAATCTTAGGCAACTTTTGTGTCGGCTATGTGGCGAACCCAATCTAGACAGACAGAGCTTCAACTACGCGAGTTAGGGGATTTACTGCGCAAGACTAGGGCTGGTCATTAGGTTCGATGGTCACGAGCAACTCGGTGCTCAGCTCGTTTTGGGCTCGGCTCGAGCTCGCTCATTTAAAAATATGAGTCAAATATGAGCGCGTTTTAAAGCTCGAGCTCAAAATCAAGTAGCTCTCGTATGTTAGATAATTTTGTTAAAACACAGGATAATTGTTATAATAGTGTGCTGAATTATAATAGTTTATCACATATTGATTGTAATAATAATGTGTTCACCTTATAATACTTGTTAGATAGAGGCTCATTCTTATTTTAGTGAATTGTAATCACACTCTCGTATATCGTGAGATTGTCTCTGCATGTTATTTTGATATTTAGTAAGTATTATATATCTATTTTTGCTCACTTGTATCTAGAATATGTTTGAATTCAAACTTATGCACAAAACAAATCAAATCAATATTGAAAACTTGTGATGGAGTTCAAACATATAGCTCTGAACCATCAAGATCCAGACTCGAGAGTTACTCGGATACTTGATGAGCCAACTCGAGCTCGACTCAAAAGAATGTGAACTTGACTTACACATGCTCGACTCGAACTCGCTAAAGCTCGACTTAACTCGCTCGATGACCAGCCCATATGCAAGACATGGAATGTCCTGACCCGGGCGAATAGCTCGGTGATATAGGCGACCCTTAGTAAGCAAAGCTGATCTTAAACTGCCCCTAGATTGCGTTGTTCTAGGGGTTGGTCTGTGTAAAATCCATTGCCCATTTTGAAAAATCACTTAACTATTGATGTATCAAGAATTTATCATTAACAGCACAAAGAAAACAAACATTTTGGGAAAAGAAGTGTAAAATAAAGAAAAGAAAATTTGTATACTTACTCCACAGGTTCACACTTACTCCAACAATGAGTAAAAAGCGTTTTACAAAGAATATTCGAGATATATTGTGGACTAAGACTCCAGCACTTACAACCACACCCTCCAAGTAGAGAGGTGATAATCGATAAAATGAATAGTTTACCTACGAAATGAACGATGAAACTCAAAACGTAAGTAAACTAAAACTAGATTATGTGTCTATATTTTATCAAAGATTTCTACTCTCAATCCTATGAGATATAGTGGAGTAGAGTGATTTGTTCCACTCCTAGTTCTTCCGCATGCTGTGTTCTCTACGTATAAGTATTCTTAACTCTAAAGTCTAATAAGAGATTTACGAAGTGGCAACTAGACTACGATACAACTACCCACAAGATGCAACTAGTCGACTATTAGAACAATTATGGGAATGCTACGTTGATTCTATGATAAGGAGTTAGAGGGGGATTGATTCCACCTTAACTCGACTTAATCCTACTAACGATTTAATAAATAAGTAATCCGAATTGAACTGCTTCTCAGAACAATATGGTTACTCATAATCCCTAATTACACATGGCATTTCTACCAATTCATAACTAGTATGTGAACGATTAAACCCATTCTCATGGTGAACTAATCGTTTCTAGAGTGGAAAGGAAATTACGATGACTCTACGATAATCGGAATCAAGCTTTCATCAAGGCTTCTCAACCCCCTCAATGGAGGTTAGCCGAGAATCATCACGCTATCATTCCCAATGGAATTCAAACAAGGCATGATATAAAGATTGAAACTTTGCTTGTTTAAACCCAATTCAAAACTACTAATGCAATAATTGAATTAAACTAATAATGACAATTAATTGAATCTATGAATTTAAATTAAACAATTAATGGAAATGAAACTAACTTATGGAGAACACTATTTTATTAATCTAATGAATAATAAAACAATGATTCAATACTAAATTAATAATCTAACTAATCTAAGTCTAGCTATCTACGTAATAAGGGAATTTAGATCTACACAATTGTAAATGACAAGAATCAAAATTGACAAACTAGCTATTTTATTAATCAAACTAATTAAGAATAATGATTCTAAGAGTTTAATCTAAAACAAGAATTGAATTTAAAACTAAACTTAATTTTATTACATGAAAACTAGATCTATAATTATCTATAGTTTTAGGTCTAACTAGCTACCATTAACCAAGAGTGAAGCTTTGGTTTTTATACATTCAGATCCAAAAATCGTGCATGGGCTTGGAGCCATGTTTTGGGCCAGATTCTCAGGCCCAAAACCCAATTCTTTCAGTCCAAAAAGGCCTCTTCAGCTGCAGTTGGCTTCAACAGACTTTTCGTCTACTTTTGCTCCTCTGATTGGGTCAAGGCTTGGACCATTGGAAAGCTCTTTCCGAGCCGGTCGTTTTGACATAAGGTAGGCCCAATTCCGAGGTCTGAGTCCAAAGATACGGCCTTCGGAAGTGCTGCTGACTTTGTGTGCTATTTCTGCCCGCGTCGACTTTTCAACTTTTGACCGGGCTTTAGAAATGCTTTGTCTTCTTCAATCTTAGCCTTTAATCACAGAACTCCTTAGCAACCGACCTTTGCTTCTTTATCTCGCTAAAGTGGCACATTTTTGCACATAATGGACTTTGAAGCCTGAAATGCATAAAAACACGTAATCAGTGTTAACTCTTAATTATTACTCACATAATTGGTCTAAAAGTATGACTGTTACAGGGTTAAAACTACAATTTTGGGCTCTTATCAAGAGGTCCAGTTACATTATTGATGTATCCCCTTAAAGAAAAAGATGGAATGGAATGGGAAAAGAATACATCGGAAAATAGGAGTCAATACTCGTAAATAGGATGATTAAGAAAGAGTTTTTAGCGCTCCAGCTTCGTTCACGTCACTTTTTGCTTCAAAAGCTGTATTTGTTGGTTTAGAATTAGGAATAGCTTTACCTAGGAACACACCTTTCTGGGTTTTATCTTAGGCTAACAAGTTCAAAGATTGTTGTATGGATGCTACCATTTTGGTTTACTGTTGCATGATAGATAGAATTATTTTGGTGGGCTTATCTGTTTGGACACTAGTTGACGGTGTAATGGGAACTTGGTCTCTTTGGTTGTTATAGTTCTGGTGAAACTGGGATGGAACCAATACTCTGTTCTGATTGTTATAGGTTTCTTGTCATTGTCCTTGCCTTAATGTATTTGTCAGTTTGTTGAAACCTGGTGGTGTTTGGTTTTGTGCAATGTTGATCCATGTGAAGTTTGGATGTTGTCTCCACGGTGCATTTGGTACATTGAAAGCACATACTTCTTCTACCTGAAGTAATGATAGATTTGTGATCAGGGGACATGTGGCATCTATATGATTTAAGCTTAGACAAAAATTGCATAGTGAGGTATTTACATTCATGACAGGATGAGGGGTTTGATCTTTTTGTTTGGTTGTGAGGGCATCTATCTTTCTTGTGAGGGTTTTGATTAAGGTTTTGATTTCTGGATCTGATTTCACCTCAAAAATACCACTAGCCTTAGATGTACTGGGTTGGGCTGTTCTGGAATTGTTTATGTCGCCCCAATGGGTACTCTTTTCAACTTGGTTTTCAAGAAAGGTTAAGGCTTCAGTTGCACCTCTATCCAAAAAATTACCATTACTCATGATGTCGAGGGTTAATTTATGGTATGGGAGAGGGCCTTTGAAGAAACATTGGACAAGGGTGAATTTTTCTAGTTTATAGTGAAGACATAAATGGAGTAGGTCGGAGAATTTATCCCATGCTTCAGAAAATGTCTCACTCGGACTCTGTCTGAAGAACTGTATCTTGTTTCTTATCTTTTCTGTTTTCTTCGACAGAAAGTACTTCTTCATGAAGGAGAACACAACCTTTTCCCATATATCGAAAAAGTCTGCCTTCTGTGAAAGAAGCCAAGTGTGACTCTTACCAGCTAAAGTGAAAGGAAACACTCATAGCTTAACCTGATCGTCGGTGACCCCCGGATGATGAAAAGTATTACATACTTCATGTATCTAGCGTAGATGCTCGTACGGTAACTCATGTTCTAACCTATAGAAGATGGGTAGAAGATTGAACACATTTAGTGGAATGCGAAAATCGCTTGTGAGCCGTGTGAGTCGTATACAAGATGGAGGCTCATCTTGCAACGGCGTGTAGAAGTTGGAGAGAGGCTCTTCAGCTTGCACTACTTCGTCAGCCATCTTATGAGATGGAGGACTAGAAATAGGAGATTTTCTAGGGCAACGAGCTCTCCTACGTGAGTAAGTTTTATTTTTGCTAATACTAGAAGTGCCTGAATGCAGTATCATGCACTTTTAGTAAGACTCCAAAACTATCCAAACATGTGCAAACGGTGCAATGTATGCTCAAGAATTTGAAATTCGTTTTTGCAAGTATGGAGTTTTGAAAACTTTGCTTTTGGTCTATATTTTACTATACCCTGTTCAGAGGAACAATTGGGCGCGAGACTAGGATGACTCTACTACATGTCTCAGAAGAGTACGCAGTCACTTCACCAAGTGGTGTGCTACCAAGAATCTCACTCACGATGAATCTAGGGGAGAAGAGTGAGGAAGGTAGTTGGTCCACCGAAATCTGGTAACTGATTACTCTAAATCCTCGTGGCTATATTTTTGTCCTTTTCTGGAGGAGCATAACTACTTTAGGCTCTAGTTGATTGATTTTAATTCATTTTTTTGGTCTAGGGCTTTCAAGAATCAAGCAACGCCCAATTTACCTACATTGGGGAATGACTTCTCAATGGTTGTTATGCGGCTCGGGTTCAGCCTTATACGTGAATGTAAATTGCAGTACTGAAAGTAAATTTCAAACAATCACGTAAGCATCACTACAAGAAAATGGGACTTTTGCCACGGACGACCCGGAACGTTTGCCACGGACCAAAGCTGTCGAATAATTAGCCACGGTTGCTCTCTGTTGGTATTGTAATAGTTGTTGTAGCTTGGCTTGACAGTATTTTGCAACCTTTCTCCACGGGCCAAACTCGTAGGTGTTCCCACGGTTTGGACCGTTGGATCAGATCTTGACACTATCGATTCTTTTCAACGGTTATACTGCACCGGCATAGATCCAAAATTTCCAGCCCACAAAAACTCAAAATATTCAGAAATAGTTAGAAACTAATCTCACTTCTAGCTTCCACCGCCTCTATCACCATCTCCTTATCTTCTTCCCTACCAGTTCATCCACCACCACCACCTCTCTAATAGTTCGTCACTACAGCCATCAAACATCAAAGGCAATGCTTACAAGTGTTTATTTTATTAAAAGTTTTTTTTTTTTTTTTATGGAAATTGATAAAGGGTGTTTTTTTTGTTACAGATTCTTGGCAACTCAAAGGACTGGTGGCTTGACAGAGGAAGGTTAGAGAAAGTCGTCATCGATTCTCCGTAAATTGCAAATCAACAAGCTAAGAAAGGCACTTGAAGAAGCATCTGAAAATGGGTCTTTGGTTAAATCCACTGACATTGATTCTGAATTTGTTTGCAATGAGGATGGGAGTTTGGGGAGGTCAAGATCGCTTGCACGACTTTATGCCCAAAAGGAGTTTCTTTTCTTCAAGCTACCACACTTGCCGCAGACCGCATTAGCACATGTAAGGTTGTTTCTCCGCAATCCATTTTTGTATATGTTTGTGGTGATAATCTAAACCATGTGTGTCTTTCCTATGTTATTTCTAGCAGAGGAGCCATTGCTAGTCTTTCCCTGGGATCATAGTTGAGTAAGTTGAAGGCAAAAGTATGTGCTATTATATAGTTATGTCTGCCAAGTTTGTAATTGAGAAATCACTGATATTGAGATCTTGGTCATACCGGTTCATGCATTCTCTGTTTGTGCTGACCCCGATTACTTCTATAAATATGTTCAAGGTCTACTTTATGGACTGAACTTAGGTGTTAGCTCACACGATATTGTTGACATTTAAGATGTAAGTATCATTGACTTGCGTGTTCTATTTTACTAAATGTGTGAAGACTGAAGGAAGGTTTTTGTTTCATGACTTTTATCTAACTTTCCTTTTTCTCCACAGGCAAAGGGTCTGGGCTATATACCATGAACACCGCTAAGGAGCTCGAATTTGTAAAAGAAATTGTTGCATCAAGCGGGGATTATTCTTGACCCGGTACCGCAGTGCACTCGTTAACTTGTTTGAGTTGTTACATTTTGTCTTAGTGTTTTAGTTGCCATTTACTAAGATCAACATGAGCTCCCACTAAATTTTGGTCAGTGTTTGAAAATCTATTTCATGAGTTTGTGTGACTTGTGTCGCAATTACTAACTTGGCTTTCATCAGAAATCAAGATAGTTGACCTTAGGCTTTTGGGTAGAAGGATCATGAAATCTATTCTATAGTCCTCATTGGATATGCACATTATGGCTATTGTTAACCGGTCCTTACCACTTGTCAGTGCATCTAGAGGAAGCCCCCAGCAGGAGCAGGCGTGCTCTATTTTCTGAATAACAAAAATGATTTCTTTTGGCCATGTGGTCATCTACTCCTTTTTCCTTCCATGGGTTTCAAAATTGTCCTTTGCGGATGTTTCAGCAAGATTTGCCGAAACACACCAGTTGAGGGTTGGAAGTAATGTTTTTTTTGGAGATGGTGAAGGAGATGGTGATTAGGGAAAGATGATACTGGACTTTGGTTTTGAAGTTGCCTACGTACCCAAAGATATTGCTTGGGATCAAGTCCCGATTGCGTAATTCTGGAAAAATGATGAAGGTTGGATTTTATAGGTAGCATTGGTGATAGTTACTTCCTCGTTCTCCAATATTCCAATCGTGGGATGAAGTTGGAGAACTGGTGGGAGAACTGTCCAATCATGGGATGAAGTTGGAGAGCTGGCGGGACAACTGTCAGCTCGTGAGATGAAGTTGGAGAACCGGCGGGACAACTGTCAGATCGTGGGATGAAGTTGGAGAACTGGCGGGAGAACTGTCAACTCGTGGGATGAAGTTAGAGAACTGGCGGGAGAACTGTCAGCTCGTGGAATGAAGTTGGAGAACTGGCGGGACATCTGTCAGCTCGTGGGATGAAGTTGGAGAACTGGCGGGGGAACTGTCAGATTGTGGGATGAAGTTGGAGAACTGGCGGGAGAACTGTCGTGGGATATAGGCTTTGAGTGTGGGCTTTTTCATAGATAAGCTCTGAGCGTGGACTTTTTTGTAGATAAACTTCGAGCATGGGCTTTTTTATAGATGAGCTCTGAGCATGGGCTCTGAGCATGGACTTTTTTGTAGAAAAGCTTTGAGCATGGGCTCTGAGCGTGGGCTTTTTTATAGATGGGCTCTGAGCATGGGCTTGTATTGAATTGGGCTTTTATTGGGTCACATTTGTGGGGGCCGGAACATCGCCCTCTCTTTGTTACATGGGCAAAGCCAATGTGGCAAAGAAGGTAATTGGATTTTTGGCAAGTAGTAGGTTTTTTTGCGGTTTCAATAATATTGGCTATTGATGGTAGTTTAGTAAATATAAAAGGATCAAAAAGAAGAAAGTGGTCTGCATTGGTATTGGGCTTTTGTTAGTGGGCTAATCAGATATAAAGATTGCTTTAGGATCGGCAAAAAAGGTGTGGATATCACAACATCCAAACATGTGCAAGTTCAACGAGCACTAACCAAACATGATCCAACCGAAAAATAATAACCAAAAAATTCACACATGTGCAATGTGAGCGGCATTTATGGGATCTGAGCGGCAATTCAAGCAGTGGAAAATTTGAATTGCTCTGAAAACACACATCCAGCACATTTCAATACAGTGGCATTTCAATTCGAAAACAAACATCAACGGCAACCTATCCAGCGACATTTCAATCAAGCGGCAACATATCCAGCCATCTGACCATATCTTGGTCCCATTAGCAGTATCTTTGGCGCACAAGCTTTGAAACCAGCGTCAGCTTATAAGCTGAGCTCCAAATGCTAATTCTTGGGTGTGTTTCCGCAGTTATCAATGGGCTATTCAAAGTTCTTCAGCGGCTACTCAAAGTTCTTCAGCGCTGATGACCAATCCTTGGCATCAGTTTAGATACACGGAGCACGGACACAACTTCTCCACGATCTACCAATACAGTAAATGGCCTGAATTCGATGAACCCCACAGCAAATATTCTTGAAAAGTTTGATGTTGAGTTAACTAGTCAAGAAAGCACAAAATTTCTGAACTTGATATCCAGGAACCAAAGAAGCAAAAATACTGGTCTTGCCCTTTGTAGGTAGTTTTTCAACTGTTTTAGGGGGAGCAGCGACATTGTCTTCGGTATAATCTAGAGAAACTCCTTTGCCTCAAAATGTGCAATCTTTCCCAATACTTCCGGGCCTTTTCGTTCCCCGAGTTGATTTCCCGGTTACACCATGTCAAGTAGCAATATTTCCTAAATGCCCAATCTTCTATTCCTTATGTGCAACAACAACAAATAAGCCGGTCTCACATTCCATGGCAGCATATGGAAGAAGAGCAATGCCAGGGATGCAACAATAATACTTGTACACGCGCAGCAATTCCGCAGTCGGTACACTGAAGCTTCGCCATCATGAAAATGTGAATATGACAACTGGGCCAATAACCGGGAACCCAAGGCAAACATATTTCAAAGTCCCCACTCCTCATCAGGTCAGACAAACCAATGAAGATCCCTATTGGAATAATGCTTCAATTCAAGTTTTGGACAGAGTAGGGAGACATAATTTTCTTGAAAAAATCCTGACAAAGTCGCATGGTTTTAACTTGTTGAAAGTTCTCAATGGCGGGTCTATTGGTGGAGACGAGTCACTTCATCCAGCTGCAATTCAATTACCCACCCAGCGGCAATTCAACTTCTTTTGTAAGAAAACACAGCGGCAATTCATGTTTACTATAGCCAGCGGCAAATTCAACAAGCGGCAAATTCAATCAAGCAACAATTCATTTAGCTCAAACCGTATGATGGGAGGTCGGGATGAAGACCGGCAACTTGATAGATCGGCAAATTGGATTTCGAATTGGATAATTGATAATCGGGACTTTTTGTAGAGAAACTAGTTTTTGACAGACTAAACTTTAGGAGATCGTTCAAGTTTCAAAAGGTGCTCGGTTAAGGATTGCTAATTGGACAGGAATTACGGTGAGAAGTTGGATACAATTGATTGGTAATATAAGTGTTTTAATAAGATTTTCTTCTTTCTAATATTTTCTTGTCCACTATCCTCAGAGTCATCTCCTTCTACTTCTTCGTCATCTTCACTGCTATCATCCACAATAATATTCTTTCTCTTCTTTGAGCTACAGTAAGGTGCTAATTAAAAATAATATTATACAACAGAAGTCGGCAATCCAGCACTAGTGCAAACAACAGTTGATACTAAACTCGACACACCAGCAATGGTGCCATCGGCAGAAGTTGCTACACCAGCATTGGTGCCAACAACAGGTGTTGGAACTCCAATACTACTTCCACCAAAAGGAGTTGGCACTCCAAAATTAATCTTGACAACAGAAGCTGAACCCATTGTATCTCCACCATCGTCAACTTTTTCCATCTACATTACCAAAAGAACCATTAAACAATCAATAACGAATATTATTCTAAATCACAGAAACAAGATCAACACTAACATCAAGTCCAGATATATTTTTAATAAGAACTATAATATTATTGTAGTTCTGGATATTGCTTTGAGCCACAAGATTACGGTGACAGCACAAGATAAAACACTTATATTACCAATCAATTGTATCCAACTTCTCACCGTAATTCCTGTCCAATTAGCAATCCTTAACCGAGCACCTTTCGAAACTTGAACGATCTCCTAAAGTTTAGTCTGTCAAAAACTAGTTTCTCTACAAAAAGTCCCGATCATCAATTATCCAATTCGAAATCCAATTTGCCGATCTATCAAGTTGCTAGTCTTCATCCCGACCTCCCATTATACGGTTTGAGCTAAATGAATTGCTGCTTGATTGAATTTGCCGCTGGCTATAGTAAACATGAATTGCCGCTGTGTTTTCTTACAAAAGAAGTTGAATTGCCGCTGGATGGGTAATTGAATTGCAGCTGGATGAAGTGACTCGTCTCCACCAATAGACCCGCCATTGAGAACTTTCAACAAGTTAAAACCATGCGACTTTGTCTGGATTTTTTCAGGAAAATTATGTCTCCCTACTCTGTCCAAAACTTGAATTGAAGCATTATTCTAATAGGGATCTTCATTGGTTTGTCTGACCTGATGAGGAGTGGGGACTTTGAAATATGTTTGCCTTGGGTTCCCAGTTATTGGCCCAGTTGTCATATTCACATTTTCATGATGGCGAAGCTTCGTAATTTGACCAAGGAATTGCCTGCGTGTACAAGTATTATTGTTGCATCTGAAGTATTGCTCTTCTTCCATATGCTGCCATGGAATGTGAGACCGGCTTATTTGTTGTTGTTGCACATAAGGAATAGAAGATTGGGCATTCGGGAAGTATTGTCACTGACATGGTGTATGGGGAAATCAACTCGGGAAACGAAAGGCCCGGAAGTCTTGGGAAAGATTGCACATTTTGAGGCAAAGGAGTTTCTCCGAGTATACTGGAAGTCAATGTCGCTGCTCCCCTAAAATAGTTGAAAAACTACCTACAGGCGGGCAAGACCAGTATTTTTTCTTCTTTGGTTCCTGGATATCAAGTTCAGAAATTTTGTGCTTTCTTGACTAGTTAACTCAACATCAAACTTTTCAAGAATATTTGCTGTGGGGTTCATCGAATTCAGGCCATTTACTGTATTGGTAGATCGTGGAGAAGTTGTGGCCGTGCTCCGTGTATCTAAACTGATGCCAAGGATTGGTCATCATCGCTGAAGAACTTTTAGTAGCCGCTGGTGCGCTGATCCTTTGCCGCTGAAGAACTTTGAATAGCCGATTGATAACTGCGGAAACACACCCAAGAATTAGCATTTGGAGCTCAGCTTATAACCTGACGCTGGTTTCAAAGCTTGTGCGCCAAAGATACTGCTAATGGGACCAAGATATGGTCAGATGGCTGGATATGTTGCCGTTTGATTGAAATGTCGCTGGATAGGTTGCCGCTGATGTTTGTTTTCGAATTGAAATGCCGCTGTATTGAAATGCTCTGGATGTGTGTTTTCAGAGCAATTCAAATTTTCCACTGCTTATATTGCCGCTCGGATCCCATAAATGCCGCTCACATTGCACATGTGTGAATTTTTTGGTTATTATTTTTCGGTTGGATCATGTTTGGTTAGTACACGTTGAACTTGCACATGTTTGGATGTTGTGATATCCACACCTTTTTTACCGATCCTAAAGCAATCTTTATATCCTAAAGCAATCTTTATATCTGATTAGCCCACTAACAAAAGCCCAATACCAATGCAGACCACTTTCTTCTCTTTGATCCTTTTATATTTACTAAACTACCATCAATAGCCAATATTATTGAAATTGCAAAAAAAAAAAAAACCTACTACTTTCCAAAAATCCAATTGCCTTCTTTGCCACATTGGCTTTGCCGATGTAACAAAGAGAGGGCGATGTTCCGGCCCCCACAAATGTGACCCAATAAAAGCCCAATTCAATACAAGCCCATGCTCAGAGCCCATCTATAAAAAAGCCCACGCTCAGAGCCCATGCTCAAAGCTTATCTACAAAAAAAGTTCATGCTCAGAGCCCATGCTCAGAGCTCATCTATAAAAAAGCCCATGCTCGAAGCTTATCTACAAAAAAGTCCACGCTCAGAGCTTATCTATGAAAAAGCCCACACTCAAAGCCTACATCCCACGACAGTTCTCCCGCCAGTTCTCCAACTTCATCCCACGATCTGACAGTTCCCCCACCAGTTCTCCAACTTCATCCCACGAGCTGACAGTTGTCCCGCCAGCTCTCCAACTTCATCCCATGATTGGACGGTTCTCCGCCAGTTCTCCAACTTCATCCCACGATTGGAATATTGGAGAACGAGGAAGTAACTATCACCAATGCTACCTATAAAATCCAACCTTCGTCATTTTTCCAGAACTACGCAATCGAGACTTGATCCCAAGCAATATCTTTGGGTACGTAGGCAACTTCAAAACCAAAGTCCATTCTCATCTTTCCCCAATCACCATCTCCTTCACCATCTCCAAAAAAAACATTACTTGATATAGCTCAGTTCTTATTAAAAATCTTGTGCTGTCACCAAGTTACACAGAACTACAGAAGCAAAGTCCTTTTTTGTTTCACTTCCTTTTCTCTTTTTTGTTCAACATGGCTCATTGTATATGAACGTTAGTTTCTCTGTAAAGTTTAAATATATTTGCATTGATTTTGCTACTGCTTTTAGCAGGTCGGGCAAATTTGCGTCAACTTCATCAGGTAATTAATATATCCAAACATCTATGTTTATCTATATGCTCACTCGCCCTATTGTTTTTTTTTGTGCCGGTCGATGAAACCCTTCATTTTTTCAATCAACTGCAGCTTCAGCATCAGGCTGTTGCAAGTAAGACTAAGACTTTGCACGATGCCTGTGATCGATTGGTATGTCCAATTCATGCTCTGTTAATTCATTCTCACTTTCTCTTTCACCTATATTTCAATTTCCTTATCTGGAATGTAGTTGATGGAGAAGGAAAGACTCATAGAGTTTGCAGAAGCACTTCGGAGTCAACTCAACTATTTTGATGAATGGAGAATGTAAGGTTTGATTGCTATCTTATCTAGAGAGGATGTTCACTTTTGACTTCACATTATAGTTTGCTATTATGAACTGAAATTTATGTCATTACGTCTTTTCTTTTTTATACTTAATTTCACATAATGGTCATACAAAAGCCTTAACTAGGACTACAGGTATCAATTCTTATTTTACTTGCACTTAATGAACTAGTAGAGGTCTACATATGTAACAATATAAACAGAATCTATTCCTTATATACTATAATCACCCATCAATGTTCTTGTTCAAGGCTTAAGTAGATTAAAATAAATGCCACCATGACACTTCATAGGGATTTGAAGAATGGTTGTGATTTGTGAACTATAGCTTTAACTGATAGTATTGTGGATCTACCAATAAGAAAATAGAAAAAAATTATGGTAGCTCTACACTTAAATTTTTATTTTTATTCGGTTAACATCATGGTACGTTATAGAACCTCCTTAACATCTCGACCCAAACGGCACCCCTGATCTCCTTTATCTAGGAAAGAACACATAGAGAAATTTAAGCTCTATTTGAAGCTGTTTTTAGAAGTTTTTTTTTTACGGTAATATGTATAACATTCCTCCAACCCATAAAATTTTCTTCCAGTATGTTCCCCATACTTTCTCCTGACCCCACACTATGTCTAGATGGTGGGGATTATAGTTACTACAATTGCAGCGTGATGTCTGGTATCTGATATTTACCATTTCACTTCGCATGCTCATAGATCACAAATAAACAAAATTATGAACTACACTATCTAGTTTAAGATCAAGTAGCTATCTAAAATGCGGTAAAAGGAAAGTGCATTTTCAGTTGATACCACCGTTTACAAAAACAAGAAAATTCCGAGATATATGATTGATTTTAGTGTTGTCTTAAAAATTGGACACAGTGGTGGCAAATCCATGGTAGGAAGGAAAAACGGTGGAAGCTACCAAACTACATTATTATATGACTATAGAACCAGGACTACCTGAACTTTTTGGCGGGTAATACTACAGAAACAAAAGTATAACAAAGAAGCAGCGAATAATAGCTGTTGTTCCGCAAATACGTTTTCCCATTTTAGAAATTTCAGAAGTTGGGAACCAATATTACTTTTAAACTGAAAGTATTTTTCTCTTTGATGAATTCGTTTCTTGATTTCTTAAATGTGCTTTCTCCTCTTCTTATTGCCTTCACAACCACAAAGTTCGGATCCATTTTCGTCCCATGATATCTTTTCCAAGCTGTTCTATCAAAGGGTAAGCAACACCTTTTTAACTCTATAAATAGTCATCCTCATTTGACACAAACATAACAAAGTTTTTATCATTGATTCTTTTACCTGGGTTTTTCAGTATCTTTATTAATGACTTCTACATTGTTGTTTAAACGATCAGATTATATTGCTGATAGCATGCCCGAAGGGTTGAGGCAGAGCTGGTACCATATGAAGCGATGCTTCGCAAGGTATGCTTCAAGGTTAAATATCATTTTGTGTTGTTTGAACTAGTCTTGGTTTCTCATTGAAGAGACATTTGAAAAACAGATTTGTCAAGAAGGGGAAATGGTTAATGAAAAGGAAAGATATAATGGAGGAACTTGAGAGGTCGATTGAGGACAAAGCCGAGCGAACTAAAGTAGTGGAGAGTGTGCTTGGTTACATCCTATCTTCAACTCAGGTGCTTATAATCATATTTTTTTACTCTATCAATATTCTTTATATACTTGAAAAATGTCGCTAATGTGAAGAAATCGTTTATTTAAAACTCGCAGGAGGCAGCCGTTGTTCCTCCTTATATTACGCCAAGACAACCCAATCCTGGATTCTGGGAATATGTTAAGGTGTGCGCCGATGATTTGAAAGTAGAGAGCATAACCACTACAGAGTACTTGAAATTCAAAGACACAATATATGATGAGAAATGGTATTTTTTTTCATTCTTATATTTATCAATTTGAGTACTTGAGTTGTGGCTAATATGATGGTTGATGGAACTTCTTATGGTTTCGTTTAAAATAAAATCTGTTTTCTATTATTCTTTGTCATCATTAATTTATATTTTGTAAGTTTAGATGTGGTTTAGTTTAAGGTAGATGTAAGAGTGCATGTTAACATTAAAGACTCTTAGGGCGAGAGATGAAAATGCACTGGAAGTAGACTTTGGAGCATTTGATGTTTCATTGCCTCGTTTGGCTTTTTTCTTCGTCAATTGGAAATGGAGTCAGCTATATCTCTAAGTTCATGTCCTCGAAGCTGAACGGGGACTCAGAGAGTGCTAAACCTTTGCTAGACTACTTACTTGCCCTTAATCATGTTGGAGAGGTATTTACTTCCGAAATCCAACTATGAACTAGATGATGATTCTCTCCTATGAAGTAAAAATGATTGTGTCTTCATTTCAATTTTAATAATTATCCATTTCTTGGTATTTGAATTCGCACAGTCTTATGATCAATGAGACTCTCAGCACCGTCAACAAGCTTCAGGTCGCATTGATTGTGGCAGATGTATACCTCAGTTCACTCCCAAAAGATACACCGTATCAGAACTTCGAGCAAAGGTGAGTATTTTCACTATGTTTCACTGTATATATTATTGTCAAGCAGATGTCCTTACACCCTTACTTTTGCTGCCCTGTTGTCACATGTATGCAGGTTCACGGAGTGGGGTTTGGATAAAGGATGGGGGGGATAATGCAGAAACTATTAAGGAAACAATGGGATTACTCTTAGAGGTACTCCAAGCACCAGATCCATTGAAATTCTGTAGCAGGCTTCCGACTACATTCAACATTGTAATCTTCTCCATACATGGCTACTTCGGGCAAGCACATGTCCTTGGCTTGCCTGATACTGGTGGTCAGGTATGTTTAAGTCTAATAGTTTAGTAGTAGTAGTTAATAATCTTCCATTGGGTAAGTGGAAATGTGCCATGAAAATAGGTTGTCTATATTTTGGATCAAGTGAGGGCAATGGAGGAGGAATTACTATTCAGGATTAAGAAGCAAAGGTTGAGTGTGAAGCCTCAAATTCTTGTGGTAAGTTGAATACTTACAGAAAAGGCCATCTGACTTGTATAAGGATTCAATTGATCAAATGAATATGGTCTGTTTTCAACAGGTTACAAGACTGATACCAGATGCTCGGGGGACTAAATGCAATTAGGAGTTGGAGCCTGTTCTCTATACTAAGCATTCCCATATCCTCCCTGTCCCATTTAAGCCGAAAGTGTCTGATATTGTCGTTGAACCTTATATTGCGACGTTGTCTGTTCATCAGTTGGTTGAGAATGTTGATGAGTGTATGGTTCTTGATAATGAGGCTCTTTAACTCACTACTCCTAGCTGTAAGCATTTTTTAAAACCTGTTGTGTTTTGTTTATTTAGTAGTTTTAAAGGTTAGAAATTTATTCTTGGTTCGATTTGTTTATTTATAGTTAGAGATTTGAATCATTTGATATCTGCTACTATGTCTGGTGTGACGTGTTGTTTGAGGTTCCCAGGACAGTTGAACTCTTATTTAAGGAAGTTTGTTGTTAATCTGATCCCGTTTCCGCGTCTTCACTTTTTTATGGTGGGTTTTGTACCACTTACTTCACGTGGTTCTCAACAATATAGGGCTTTGACTGTGCCGGAGCTTACTTAACAAATGTGGGATGCGAAGAACATGATGTGCATTGTTGATCCACGATATGGGAGGTACTTGACTGTATCTGCGATGTTCCATGGGAAAATGAGTACTAAGGAAGTTAAGTCGATGAACAAATGATTAATGTGCAGAACAAGAAGTCAAGAACTTGTTTTACTTTGTGGAGTGGATTCCGAATAATGTGAAGTCTACTGTTTGAATGTTAAGGATAAAACAATAATTATATATATTTTTCTTTTTTTTTTAATCTGAAACATTTTGACCACGACCACTATCTGTAGTTACAGTACAAAAATGTGTGTAGCAAATTTACTTTTGCCACGGCCTTCCTCCCTCACAATATATGAATGCTACGGCTTATCCAACGGCCACCCTCAGTGGAACTTGCAACGGCTTACGCCACGGTCACAAGCTATGGCAATTGCTACGGCTTTCCCCACGGTCATTCTTAGTGGGAAGTTGCTACGGCTTGAGCTGTCGCATGGACCGTCGCATCTACCCACGGTCTTGGGCTGTAGCTAAACTTTTACCGACAGGTCAAAACCCCACGGACTTGCGTCAGTTAATAGCCGTGGCTAAAGCTCTTTGCCCACGGATTTGGGCCGTGGATAAAAGTATGCTTTCTTGTAGTGCATGCTTGAACACACAATGTATCATCGTACTTGGTCTTCGAGGAGGTTTATAATTTACCTCTCAAGCCGTGCTTACACGCTGCTTAAAGAGAAGGCGATGTCGGTTGGCCCGTGATCTAAGAATCAGGCTCAACCTTTCGAGTTTTACCCTGTTTTAAATTACAATAAAAGCCCACTTAAAAAGCCTACAAGTTGGGTTTTTGATAATTTATATAACTTTGTCTTCAAGAGCCCAAACTTAAAACTAAACTAATATTATACTAATCTAATAGATTAACTAGTTTTAGATTGATAAGCTAGATTAACTAGAGTCAATGGACTTAGAGTGTTAATTACCAAGTTGATTCATAGTGTGCGAGCTATGATCCACAACTTGCCTCACACACTTGAACTTCCCAAGGAAATTAAAACTCTAATCCCTTGGTAAATATATAACTTAAACCAAGTTTAGCTCATGTTCATCATAAGGAATCGATCAAAAACTAATTTTTCCTAATTTTTTTCATTTTTCTTTTTATCTCTAACTATTACAAACAAGTTTCACTGATTTTTCCTACCCTATTACAAAATCTGGGCTCGGAGTGCAACTATTCATCAAAAACCAACTGAGCTGCTAAAAAACTGAACCCACATGTCTGGAGGTGACTGGGTGGTCGCCCCCTAGCCAGCTCACGGTCGCCCGCCGGCACCGATGAAGTTTGGATGTGTCGTCAACTCCTCTCCAACTTGTTGGTCTCGCACCCTGATTTGCAAGAAAGTGGATCAGTACTGAAAAACAATAAAATAAAATGACGAAAAATTGGAAAAAAAATAGAAATGGAAATATGAGAATGATGTTTCCTTCTTATATTCTCAACCAAGCACTCTTCCTCCTTCAATCCATGACGGCTGCGCCTTTTGAAGTTGTGTAAGTGGTGTGTAACTTCAAAAGAGTTTGTTTAGAAGTGAGATTCATTCTAAATTGTTTAAAGGTTGAGTTTGGGAGTTGTGAAGAAGAAAGGTAGACTCTTGGTATAGATTAGATTGGTTTTAAGCTAATAGAAACATGAAAGTTTTAGTTGTTGGTATTGAAATGACTTGAAAACATTGAAAGAAAGGTTGATTGAAGATTGAAATAAGAACAAAGGAAAATAACAAGTTTTAATTAAAAGGAAATGAAGAACAATAAAGTAAAAACTTGAATTGAAAAACTAGACAAGAAATTAAACAAATCAAATGGTTTGGATCCTAACTAAGACAATGGATGCTTTCTCTCTCCCCTACTTTTGCCTTTTACAGATTTACCCTTCTCCATTACAAATGAGACACCTCACACGTCACTTTTGCTTTTGCTTTTTTATTTCTTCTTGACCAAAGTAGGTTTTGGGAGAATGTCGTATTTTGAGATAAGGGCCATCTCTGGTCTTCTGAGTTGAGGGCTTTGACCTTTTACCTTGACCTTTGATTTTGACCGTTAACTTTGACCGTTGATTTTGATTTTTTCAGCACTTTTCCATAGCAACTTCTAGTCTTCATAATAAGCATGATTAAAGCTCCTTTTGGTGTTAAGATGCAGCTTTTATGATAAGTGGTCTGAAATACTCTATAACCTAAAAAAGGCAATAAAAGATATGAGTTGTCTTTTCGTTAAGCGTAAGAAATGTTGTAATGTAGCAATATACGGGTAATAAAACACACATTTTGGAGATGATCATTCTCCCATATTTGGACTCCAACCCAACATTCTGGATTCAACCCAACACTCCAGATCCGGCCCAACACCTTTCTGGACTCTGGCCCAACATTCTGGATTCAACCCAACATGATTCCGGACTTGGTCCATATCCAGATGTTTTATAGGTGCATTTGGCACAGGTTTAATTAAACATGCACATTCTGGTCAACAGATAACAGATAAGTAAGAAAAAATATCTCATTCAGGAGATAAAGATGAACCAAATCTTTAGAGGTTTGGGGGTTAGAGTGGAATCTGAATCTTGGAATCTGGACCCACTACTAAAAAAAGGGGTTGTTATCTCAGTTCTAAAATTAGCTTTATCTCGGTTATGCTGATAAGCGAGATAATATGTCCTATAAATGAGATAATATGTCCCATAACTTAGGTACTAACTCTGAGTATAAATATGTTATCTCGCCTTTTACTTAACCGAGATAAAATATATGGATTTTACCACTGGTGGTGTGGAACTGATATAATAGGAAATATCGTTTATCTCACCATTATGGAACCCGATATAATAGAAAATGTCGTTTATCTCAACATTATGGAACCGATATAATAGGAAATTTAATTTATCTCAGTATTGGTGATATAATTGATATTATACCAAATATCTCGGCACTCAAATGATATAATTGCTATTATATCAAATATCTCGGAATAAATTTGGCAAAAGAAAACAAAAAAAAAAAAAAAAAAAAAGTAGGGACACACGCGATAGATAAGGAAGTCCCGCTCTCTGGGACTCTCTCTCACAACTAGCACGAAATAAGGTACGAAAATCTGATTTTTTTCCTTTACTTGTATTGGGTTTTTTTAGAAACCGATGGTTTTCTTCTTAATTTTGGTGAATATATGTGTCGAGCAACCATCGGTTTTCAGAAATCGATGGTTTTCATCCACTAGCTAAAAGGAACAAAAATCGGTTTTCTTAGAAATAAAAATGTTCTAACACCTATCGATGCAAGTTATATGTTTGTTGAAATGCTTCGTAGAATTCCAATTTGCTAAAATTAAATTTTGCATCATCAACAAATTTCAAAAATTAGAAGTTATTTAATTTGTGTGGAATTTAAGCGTAAATTGATTGACTCCATTCAAGCTTTCCCGAATCGCCTTCTCCATTGCAAGTATATGTGCTCTGCCGTAGGCATTGTCCATAATGCAAACAAAGTCATTAACCTCAGGGTGCCCAAATCTCCTCATGTTGCCAAAGCTACTGCGGTTTGGCTAGATTCGAACTAACTTGAAAGAAGTCTCTCATGAAGAATAAAAACAAATTTGAAATCAACTCATAGTTACTCGACCTCAATGCCCTTATCAAGCTTGCCCTTTCCCGAAGACGGGCGATCGAGGTACTCTCCTCTCTCTAATAATTCACTTCGCTTCACCACCAACATTTCCATGTAGTAAGCTTCAACCTTTCTTTGCAGCCAAATGAGTATGGCAATGCCTTAGTGGTGCCGTGGATTGTCAAATTCCAGTAGATATTGAAGGTTTAGCTTCCCAAAGAATCATTCGTGTGGTATTTACTCCGACCATTTGTTAAACAAGTTTTTGTTTCTAAGTATATACATCGGTTGTCTTTCATATAGGAATGTGGTCAACCTAATGCTCCATCTAGAGATAACATTATGGATTACGATGTTTTAGGTCCCTAGAAAAAAAAGTATAGTTAAGCCCCGCTCAATAATTTTAAGCTTACATAGATTGTAGGCTTTGAATGAAAATAAACAGGTTTACAAAAATCTCGAAATTGGGTTTTATGTTCTTTGTAATTATGTGGGCGGAGACTTTGGTTTCCATGTGTTCCACAAATCTGTTTTTATGTTACCCGGAGATCCTCTTATGTGAAAAGTTGTGTCAATGTGGAAACACGGTGCATCCCAAATAAAGACAGGGACAAGAAAATCCACTTCCTAAAATTTTGAATGGAAAGACGACCTATTTGAGTATGTACTTCAAGTATCAATTATTGCAATGGCATCGAACAACAAAATCCCAAAGAATTGTTAGTTCTTGAAGGGTCAACTTGGCGCTTTTTGTCTAGTACCTTCTCAAACTGAAAACCTTGGTCATACTTCGGTCTTCAACACATATTACCATTTGTTCTTATGAGGTATACATCATAATGGTATTGAAGTCACCACGTGGATAAAAGGAGAGAGATATTTGCTTTTGACCTCGCGTGCTCTAAGGGGTTTTCTGTCAATCCCATGCTTGAAAAGCTTCTATTTTATAACAAGTAGCTGCACCAGTTAGGGTGTTAAAAAGAGTGTGACATAGTTTGCTTTTAAATATGGTAAATAGTTCTTTTATTATGTGCTTGCAAAACCGACATTCGGCCTTATCACATTTTTAGCATGTTATATAGACTTGTGTGTGTTGGAAAGTTTGAAAATGGTTATTAATCTCACACTTTGTTGATATATGTTTGTTGTTCTGTCAAAATGTTTCAACTTATTTCTATGCAAAGCAAAATTTAACTGAAATATTTTATTTATTTGAGATTTTAAGGTTACTTTATTTATTTCTAGAGTACATTGCTCTTTTCCTTATTTTTAAGGTTCTTTGTATATGAGTTGCATATTTCTGTTTGTTATTTTGATATAAATACCGCAAATATCTTAGATTACTTTTTTTTTTTTTCAATTGTTCTAGTCTGGCAAGTAAAGAAATTTTGGAGAGCCCTTGAAGGTTCGGCTGTGGAGGACTCGATGTTGCATATTTCACGGGTTAAGAACCTTTACTTTATATCGGATATATTTTTGATTTAGCAAAATGGGTATATCTTGATTTAGATTGTTCTAACATCTTTAATCAATTAATTAATTTTTAGGCAGACTTTGGTGAGGTGAAGAAAGAAAGAGAAATGAATCAATCCTCCTTTATGCAACTGTTGATGGTAAAAAGATTGTTCTGGGGACACTATTTCGAGAAGTGCACTTCGGATAACTTATGATTTGGTATTTGACAAAGACTTTGAGCTTTCACATAGTTTGGAAGAATGGGAGTGTTTACTTTGTTGGCTACCAAGTTGAAATGCTATTTGAAGAGTCCGGCGATGATCAATTTGGATCCGGTGATGATTCTTCGAAGATGATGAAGTTCCTCCTCTTGTCGGGCTGCTGCCAATGGTACTATATAGTTGTCTCTTGTTGTATAAATGATACTCATCTGTCTTTTGTTAGCTATTTATGTTTAGATTTGTCGTTTCTTAGGGAAACCTGAGCTCAAGGTTGAAAAATTAAAGGCCTATGATAAGGCCAAAGTTGTGAAGCCGGAAACTTCGGTAGCTAAACCTAATGCAAAATTGCTAAACTAGTTAAGGATGATAAGCCTAAGGTTAGTGATGATGAGGATGATGATAGTGATGATTATGATGAGGAAGATCTTGAGGAAGATGATTCGATGATGAGGTATTCACAAAAACTGAATCATCTATTGGTGTGTGTAGTAAATTTAATATAATTAGTCAAATTCTGCATTTGATAACTTGCCATCTTGTTGCAATTAATATATTTTGTGTTGTTGTACAAGTGTTGGTATGTCAATAGACATGGTTGTATCATGATATTCATATGATCCGTTATGATTCTTTTTCCGTGAACTTTAATGGCATGTGCTCTGCATTGTGCTTTGGCTTTGGCTTGTTGTGCAGCGGCTGCATGTTATTTTATAATAATAATGAGAGATGATGCAGTTTGCAATTTGATTAATTTTCATGTTTGCATTCTCTCATTTGTTGTTTCTTTTAATGTTGATGAGGACATGCTTGCAACCGAGGGTGATAGTGATGAGGAAGATGATGATTCCTCCTCGAGGAAGATGAACCAGCTCAGGTAATAACCGACTCTTTCTTTGTTGAAAATTATGGTTAATGGTTGCATTATTCGGATGAATGTGCACACTGTAGATGTTTGTGGTTACCTCGGTTACTAAGTTCATATTTTTTTTTTTTTTCCCCTGTTTTTTTTTTTCTTCTTTCCTTCTTTTAGGTTAAAGCTTCAAAGAAGAGGCCTGTCGTTGAATCTGCTACGAAGACCCCTGTTCATGAGAAGAAAGCAAAGTTAGTTACTCCTAAAAAATCAGGTAATTGCTGCGTTCTTAATTCTATGATGTCATTATGACTCCTTTGAGTGTGTCATTAGTTTCAGGAATGTGAGAAGGTTTCATTGATACTTTTGGCAAAACCATGTGGAATCTAGTTTGGTGTTCGGACTTCTAGTGTGCCATATCTTTGCAAACTATTTGTATGTAAGGTGTTTTATCATGTCTTGGTGTAATGATCAATATTATTTTGAAAAATCCTCTGCTCCTAAAGCAGTATTATGCGTGAGATGTCTCTCCATTCATGCGATTTATCTTTTATCCCCCTTCTTTAGTGTGCCATTCTTATGCAGTTTTTTATCTGTAAGTTCGCACTTCTTTCGTGGAGCAAAGCATTCTTTCAATCGACCCTTTAACAAAAGTTATAATGGTAGTTTTGTGCATTAAAAGTGTTTTAGAAGCTTTCCATTTTCTAATACCGGTTGTATGTGTTTGTTTTTGTTTTGAATGGTTAACCTCTTTAGAACCTAGTGTTCTAGGAAACTAATTGTTATATATGCAAGAAGCACTCTTTCTAAACCTTTGGATTTTTGTTATCTTGTCTAGAATTTACTTACGTTTACAATATTTTCAATGTTTGATTGTAATTCTTCTATACACGTGATTCGAGAAAAATGCTTTTTCACACGTTTTATGTCAATTGATAGTGCTCAAACAATTGAGGAAAGGATGAAGAGTTAATAAAACGAGCTATTGACCTTGAATCCTTGATGATATATAATTTTTAATTATTGTTGATGGAAATAACTCTACATCCTTTTTCTTTGACATATACATGTTTTCTCTTAAGCGAACATGTCCCGCCACCGTTTCAATTGATATGAAAGTAGAAGCACATTTCTTCGTCAAGGAGGTCGACATTGCCGGAATTTCTCTTGCAGAGATGATATTTAACGAGATCGATCCCTCATTGGAGGTATGTAAAGGTATGTAGGGAGTCTTTTATGCAATTCCTATCTCTATTATATTTATTTTAAATGCACAAAAGCGTCTATTTATTAACAACGTTTTTTACTCTTAGGTCGAGTGCTTTAAGAAAGATGGAGATTCTATAAGTAAAGTGACACAGTTTGCAAAAGTTTCTGGTAAGGTCACTACTGCAACATTTTTATACTTGTTCAACCCTTTCTTTTTTTGCCCTTCTTCTTTTGTTTATATCTATCTTATTGTGTGGTTCTATTGCTTAGAAGTTACTTCTAAGCAATGTGAGGACCCTGCATCTATCCTACCAGAGCTTCATTGGGGTGAGATAGCTTCGAGTGACACACATAGTAATTATGTCCTTGAGCAATCAAATAATTCTATTTTGGTACAGGCCTCCACTAAAGATGCACCTCAAGTTGAGTCCTCAGTTGCCAAGTGTGGAGATAGTCTTATTGACATCAATGACCGATTCCCTCGAGATTTCCCGTCAGATATATTTTCAAAGGAAAGATTGACTGAAGAGTCCTCTAGCATAAGTCCGTTGTACAGTGATGGAACTGGATTGAGCATAAACATTGGTCATTCTTTTGAAGTTAGCCTGGGATGAGTTTGTTAGAAATGATGTTTCTTTTATGGATCAGGACCATCTTGGATATTTGTCACCACTTACTAAGTTGATGAAGAGAGTCTTGGAGCCTACAATTTTTCACAGCTGACAACCGACGTGAATACTTTGGGACCTATGGATTCTCAAATTTTTTTTGAGTAGGAAATTCAGCAAGAAGAACCATCTCAGTAAGGAGGAAATTCAGCAGGGAACCATCAGTATATAATTTGATATAATAGTAGTTGATACAATATTTGAGTTTCTATATATAATTGATTGATCACTAGTACTCTTTGAAAGTTAAGTTTATATTGACATTGTTCTTTCTTATATTAATGAAATAAGTTCTTTAAAGAATTTACTTATGTTGGGTTGCTTTTGTTAATTGGTATTGATGTTTGTGAATATGAAAGGGAATGTGGTGGTTTAGGGCAGTCTTTATTTCTTTGGTTAATTGTCATGAGCAATACCAACAAAAATGACAAAGGGTGAGATAAAAGGTTGTCCAACAATCTCCCTTTCCAAAAAAATTTATCACGGTTATTTTTTGATATTATCTCGGTTTCAATAAAAAAAACATCTCAGTTTTCTTCTATACTAATTGGTTTCAATCAACAATTTATCTCGGTTTTATTTTATATAATATCAGTTTTATTTAGAAAACCGAGATAATATATTTAGATAAGATCTCAGACTTATGAGATAATTTAGTAGCTTATTATCTCGATTTTATAGAACTCTATTATCTCAGTGGATTTTATCTCGGTTGTTTTTTTCTAGAAAACCGAGGTAAAAACTCTAACATCTCACCTTTTAGCTGAGCTTATAAACCCTTTTTTTAGTAGTGACCTTTTCAATAAGAGAGTCTGCTCTCACTTTCAGAACTACGCAAGCAATACTGCTGGGACTTGATCCCTGTTTCTGGACTTGGGTTCGTAGGCAGCCATCAGAGATTCAGTCTCACCTTCTCCATCAATCCATCCACTACTCACAACTCTAATCGTGTTTGGGAATTTCTAGTCCAAACACACTTTATTGGTACTACTGTAGGAATGGTGTCAACACTCCATTGGTACTATTGTAGGAATGATGTCAAAGCTTCATTTATAATGCATAATTGTTTACAGGATGAAGAGATGTATTATGGGAATGTTCAAAATGAATGAAGAACTAATTTTAAAATTACACTATTGAATCTTCTAGCCTTGTTGTTGGTCCATGCTAAAGTGTGGAGAACTTGACTGAAGGGGTTGATCTACCTAGCTTTGGTGAATGAAAGATGGTTTTGAACACATCAGTTGTTGAAACTTCTAATTCTTATTTCAGACACAAATGGATGGCGAGAATGTTCGTTATTTTTCTCTTTTGTTCTCTGTGAATATGAAGATACAAATTATTGTCTTCTACGTTGGCATACCTTTCTATTTTACTTTCTAATTAATGGATATGTGACTTTTAATTATTTTTGCCAAGATGTTCAGACTTCAGAGAAACACAGATGTTATTGAAATATATTCAAATTGAAATATCACTGCTATATTATGTTTTCTTGATTGTTTTCTAATACCTAATCCCGATTTCTCACTCAATTTTCTCCAAGTTTAACCAATTTTATTTATCAAGTGCATATTTTAGCACATTTTGGCAAGTGAAGTCGTGCACTTTTGCTAGTCAAGTGAGCGGAGCGAACGTTCTGGACAGAAGAGGGGTACGCGGACAAAAATGTGTTTGGTTAGTTTCTGTCTATCTGTCCTCATCTCTTCTCTTTTCTCTTCATCCCTCTCCCTCTTCGTCCCTCTCTCTTTCCCTCTCCACGCACTCTCCCTCTCCCTCTCCGCTCACGCCCCCACTGCTTAGCAGTATACTAATATATATGTAAATATGTAATGGCTTACTCGACAACATATAGTTGACATTTTTAATTGGAAAAATTTACTTAATTCATCATCCATCTACGGTAATATTCATTTGCGGGCTTGTGGCCCAGTAGTAATAGTATCCTCCGGCCCAGAGGACAGTAAGATATCTCGGATCGGATTTTCCCTAGTTTTGAGCCGTATACAATCGTGGGTCGATACACTTGAAAACAGTAAAACCTTGGAAACTCAAGTCTTAAACCCTGAAACAACCAAACACCAGAAGTGCAGAAAATGGGAAAACTGACACCATCAATGAGATCAATGGTAGTAACCACCCTACAAAACCCAGTACCACCACCACCAAAGTACCCTAAGTACCAATCACCCTCAACAACAACAACCCAAGTACCCAATCAACAAGAACCAAAGTCAAAAAACAACAAAAGACCACATAACTCCAAAAAACCCACACGCAACAAAACCCTCACCCCCTCCCCTCAACCCAAACCCATATTCCACACCCCCTCACTCTCCAACGCCAAGAAAACATTCGATCAAATAATCTCAACATCTCAAATCCCACTAGACTTACGTCACTACAATTCCCTCCTCAAATCCTTTTCACAAATATCCAACATTCATGACTCCTTTTCTTTTCTTCAATACATGACTAAAAAAAACCGTCCCAATTTTACCCCTGACCATTCTACTTACAATATTTTGCTTACCCAATCATGCAAAATTCCTCCCAATCATTCCCAGGACCATTCCGACCTTTCCGTTATTCGTAAAACGCTAGATTTAATGGTTGAAAATCAGGTTCCACCTGACCATGTGGCAGTTGATCTCGCTGTTCGAACCCTTTGTTCGGTTAGTCGTGAAGAGGATGCTATTCAAATGATCAAGGAAATGGGGGTAAAGTATTCGGAACCGGATATGTTTACTTTTAATTTTATGGTTAGGCATTTATGTAAGACGAGGTCGTTAAATTATGTTTATGAATTTATTGATGAAATGAAGGAAGAGTTGAGTTTACAACCTGATCTTGTTACGTATACGATATTGATTGAGAATGTTTGTAATGGTAAGAACTTTCGTGAGGCCACGAGGTTACTTAGTGTGCTTGCGGATGCAGGGTTTAAACCGGATTGTTTTCTGTATAATACAATTATGAAAGGGTATTGTATGTTGGATCGTGGGAGTGAGGTAATTGGAGTTTATAAGCAGATGAAGGAAGAAGAGGTGGAACCGGATCTTGTTACGTACAATACGATGATATATGGATTATCGAAGGTGGGGAGAGTGGATGAAGCGAGGCAGTTTTTGGTGGTTATGACAGAAATGGGACACTTTCCTGATACAGTTACGTATACGTCTTTAATGAATGGAATGTGTAGAAAGGGGGATGCTTTGGGCGCTATGGCATTGCTGAGTAGGATGGAGGAAAATGGTTGTAGCCCAAACTCATGTACATACAATACACTGCTTCATGGATTGTGTAAGTCGAACTTGCTGGAAGACGGCCTGCAATTGTATGGAGTTATGAAGTCAGCAGGGATGCAGCTTGAGGCGTCTTCTTATGCAACATTTGTGAGAGCATTGTGTCGGGATGATAGAATTGCCGAGGCATATCAAGTGTTTGATTATGCAGTAGAGAGTAAGAGTCTTACAGATGTTGCTGCTTACTCGGCGTTAGAAAGTACACTCAAGTGGGCTAAAAAATTTAAGGAACAAAGGCAGGCTGGTTAACTGGTACGTTTATACTGTCTTTCTAATTATAATCTAAATTAATTGATTTAAACGTGGTTGAGCTGAGGTACACGTGTACTTAATATATTATATATTCTTTGAGTTAGTTTAGTTGGATGATTGGATGAGCCTGTTCTGGTAATTTTGTCACTATGGGAGTATATTTGTAGCCTAAGAGATTTTGTCGAGGGTATTCAACCTATATTTCACATATATGAAATCTGACTTGATTAGGGAAGATTGTAGTTGTTAGTGTTTTTGAACAACTCAATTGGTTAGAAACTTATGAAAATATTGATTTTTTTTGCTATTATTGATAACCTGAAATACTAATTAGAAGATACAACAATTTATAGTCTGAAGTATGTTTCTAAAGTAGCAAGAGAATAGCATAGTCATATAGCATTGTTGATGGTGTTCCAGGATATTGTAAGCTATATGCTGGACATTGTGTAATATTGTAACCTATACCCTCAACCCTATAAAACACTAGATATTTAGGTCTGAGAACCCGGTTTCTCCTTAGAGCTTGCTGCAAATTCATAGAAGTATTGCTGGAATGAGTAACCCCCATTTGGACATCTCATAACATGGCATATGCCAATTAGAGTATGAGACAAACAGAACATCTTGTTTTGGAAAGGGCATATGCCAATTGTAGGATGTGTTAATTCTTTACTTGGTTGGCTAATCAGTAGGAGGCATCAACCAAAACTGAAAGAGTGAAGGGGTTTCACTGAATGCTTGTTTATAGTAGTTAGAACAGATGTATGGAAATTTAAACTAAGATAGCATGAAGAATTCTAAATTCTGGATGCACCGTGACACCAGCCCTCCAATTGTGAATCAAGTCAAACATTCACATTTTGCATCTTTGTCATAAAACACATGCACTTCGTGTTTGATAAGTAGCCTGTTTGTTGTGTTGGCCTGACGGCATCTTAGTTTTGTGTGCGGGCTTTTCGTTTTAGTACTTGAGAACAGAAAAAACTGATATTGTTACTTGTATTAGTGTTTTGTATGTACGAACTTACTGTCATATGCATCTTTTAGTATACATCATCTCATCTCTGAACGTCTAAACACAGCAAACGAAACTAGAACTCTAATCAACATCATTTTGTCTTTTTCTTCTGTTCCTAGTTAAGCTTTTGTATAATTTCATTAGGACTTTTGATACATCTCTTATTTTTCCTGACAAATTTTGGATGTATTCTGAAGGCGTTGCTTGTGCAATTGTGTCTTTGCACTTTGGTGGCTTAACCAAACTACCAAAGTGTTATAAAAGTCACTAAACCTAAATAGAAAGTGGAATCTGAGAACTGAAATAGAACTCGAGACTGAACTTGAGTTGTTTCCGTAACGAGCTAGCCAGAAGCACCATTTGAATGATAAAGTCTCGTGAATTACGTAAACACCCTCTATAAGATATAACAATTGGTAGCCATATAAGGGCAAAAGTCTGGAAAAACATCTAGCAGTGTAGGTACTCAAAGCCAATAAGAACAAAACTTAGCTTTTTGGAAGAGACCAGTTTTTAGTAGCATAAAGTAGTCGCTTTAATAAAGAACTTGCAAAATGAAGATGCCCATACGTGGGGAACTGTTTGACATACACCCCTTTTAAAAAACTGTGTTGTATGACTCCAATGGTCTGCTGTGAATTTCCTGCTCTACCAGTGCAGGTGCAACTTTTGGTTTCCCATATAATTTCTGTTTGCCTGCAAGTGGTTGAATAGCTATTGTAGCGTTTTATGTATCAATATGGTTTTTGCTGTGTTTTTTATTAAATGTCATTAATTTATTTTTTTAATTTACTTACAGGTGCCTTTGAAGGCTTCTTTGCTTGTCAGGTTGTTTGCGGAAGAAACTGTTTCTTGTAAGTTGAAAGAAAAACAATCTATGAACATTGGATTCATCACGATATGTAGATGTAGTTATAAATTACGCTTACAGACTTACAGGTAAAGGTCTGTACCTATTTGCAGAATATAGCACTAGCATGCTCAAAACTTTGGAGAAGGAAAATGTAGAATGTTTAGTTTAGAATCTGTCGGAGAGTACTTAAATAGAGAAGCAGATTTAAGTAATTGAAAATAATTGTTACAAGGCCTATATAAAATAATTGAAAAGGAAAATAGGTGGATATCTATTTGGAATACCAGTTACCCTCGCATGTTTGACTGGGTTTAGTTTCATCTTTCATGCCACTAATTCTTAGATGGAGTAATTAGAGTGCATATCTCAAGTGTTGTGTAGCAATGATAAAAAAAGATGAAATAGTATTGGTCAGTTTTGCTCCTCTTTTTTGTCGTTTTTTTTGCTCATGACTTTTGCCAATCAATCATTATTCATGCAAACTTTTTCGGTTGTCAATTTGTTGTTTTCATACAATGAAGAGATCATTGTGCACGTTCATATATTGGTTAGAAGTATGGAAGTAGCTAAGCAGCTTATTCAAATTTTGTGTCTTGTGTTGGTTTTTGATGAATTTTGATAATTTTTATGTTTGGTGAGAAGTAAGTTGTGTGTTTTGTTTGAACAATTGCATCATTTTTTGGTTTTGTTATACAGAAACGTTGAAGTATGATGATGTATCTTCTTCACCGGGGTTCTAAGTTCTCGTGATTTTAAAAAGGTAATTGTCATCATTGTTGTGTTATTTTTTCTCTCTTTTAAGAAATGTAGCTTTAACACTCAGCAAACTTATGTGTCCCTGTTCAACATAGTACCTACTAATGAGGCATTGTTAATTGATTCATGCGTAATATCATGCAATATATAGCTTATTAAAAAGAAAGAGTATATGTCCTATACATGGAAGGCATTTTTCTGCAGAAGTTTGTATACATGTTCAAGTTATATACTGTTTGAAATAGCGAAAATGTTGGTGCTTTTATCCATATCTCTTCCAATTGTTATCCCTTCTCACTTGACCCCTCTGCTCCTCTTTTCTTTCTTCCTCATGATTCCACCTACGCTAGTATGGTCTAGTTTCAAAGACTGAACTGATATATCTCCCTTGTAAGAGTACGTCTCTAAGGACTAAGGCTCATAGTATAAGAGGCAATGGTCTGGAGTTCTGCAATCAAGACATTCATGTTCCGGGAACGTACTCCTTCCACTGCACCATGTGGACTACTGCATCAAGTGCCATGTAGAAATATATAATTACTCGAGTAAACTAGTTCAGCTTGCCAGATGATGAAGTTTCATCAATAACTACCCAGATTAAAATGCTCATATGCGGTGAACCGTTTGATATTGCTGGATGTGCCTTAGCTGTTGTGGTGTGGTCATAGACCCTTTAAAAACCGTGTCCTAGGAATCCCATGGTCTGTTGTGAATTTCCCATGTAGGAACTTAAATCCTTCCTTCCGGTTGGTTTACTAGGGGAATCTGAAATACGTAGGCAAGAATTTTTTGTTGGATGTTTGAGAGCATGGATGGTGACTGGTGATTGGTGAAGTTACTGAAGTCATGTTACACAATTTTAGGGAGCATGAACTTGTTGGGTTACGCATAGCAATTATACACTTGCAAGTCACATATACTGCAGTAAACTGAGAAGGACCCTTTTAGTGCATAATCTAGAATATTCAGTTCCTAATCATGATTTTTAACGTCAGGACTAACCAGTGGCAACACATGATTTTACGCCTAAGGGTGCAAACTGGCAAAGTAAGTATGAGTACGACACAATCGGTTTTCCGCACGCTTCATTGCATACTGTCTGATAGTGTATACCCCACACCCGACCCAAGATTCCTGACTCCGTCTCTGTGTAAAACAGTCTGTGTCTTACTATTGCAATAAATTGAAGAGTTTGGAGTTTTACTGCAATAGAACTCGAAATAGTTTGAATTATGTGTCTTACTATTGCAATAAATTGAAGAGTTTGGAGTTTTACTGCTATAGAACTCGAAATAGTTTGAATGTGGGGAAAATCCCTTAGTAATGGGATTCACTCTCTGAGGGGGCAACTGTCGCACCACATTTCAAGCATCAAATGTTTCAGTCAACAACATGATGCAGAAAGATGTACTGATACCTTGTAGATAGACTGCATCCAAAAATTAAAGTGTAAGATATCAAAAGGCAACTAAGTGTTTTCACATACTTTATTACCAAACAAGAAGTGAAGTGGTTTTACATACATTAGAGAATGAAGCATGTATACCTCAATCCAGGGACCCTATGAGAGCAGCCCCAATAATCTTGTGTGTACCCAGTTATCAGCAATAGCTGGTACCTAATAAACCTAAAGTCCGCATTCACTAACGATGAGAGGGTCACGGTATAATATGATCACCACATCTTAACTCTTGGAGATTTGTGGCAAACACACTGACTCCGTTAAGACAATGAGTCATTGGCATCCTCAAATGCTTAAGCTTCATAGCAACAATCTTTACGGCAAACTTTCTGGTGATAAACGGATTGATTCCATACAATTTGCAACGTTTAAGGGTCAATCTTGCGAGAACGAGACAGATTGTTGAAGAGAAAAAACTCGGTTGAATTGGCAACAAAGAAGATAATTTTTAGGTAATCAGTAATCTAACAGCCCCGGTTAACTTGAATATGACATCCCACAACTTCAACACCCTTGGGCTACTACAACTAAACAAACATTAGGAATCTCGACTAGCCAGAATCTGATAAAATTTCAATATCAACACGGATGTTGAGTTCGGACCTTTCAATATATACTTCTCAGAAAATGGTAATATTTATTAACCAAAGAATCAACGAAATCTTTTACAACGATTCTCCTACATAACCTAAAATCATAATAGGATTGATTTAATTGAAAGTTGGAAAGTGGAAAATATACGTATCTCTATTGACGAGAGAAAGATTGCTTGTTTTGATTGCAGCTTCCATCGGAAGAAACAAGACTGGTTTTTGTGGATGACCACGAGGTCTCTTCATTGTGATCATTCTTCAAAAAGTAATCTATCAAGATTACTGATTGCTCTTCTTCAAATTATATACCATTCTCCCCGATCATAGTAGAATTCTCGAAGTATCAAGCCAAGATAGAGAGCTCACGTGCTATTATATTTGTTTTCCCGAACTGAAATCATAACCCTAACACTAACTTGATGTGCGTTTTTTGGCTGCTACTAATCTACTATTAATGTCACTGTTAATATTAACAAAATACTATTATAGGAACTCCTGAAACATACTTGCAGTTGAGGCTTGACTGCTACCTGAAACATACGTGCAATTGAGGCTTGACTGCTACCTAAAGACTGAATAGTGGAGATGTCATACTGAAGACTGAATAGTGGATATGCCTTGTCATGAAGAGTTCGTCAAGGCTTGCTGGAATATGGAGACATGAGTACTCTTTCTCATACGTCTCCATATTTTCCTTCCTCTCAAGTTGGAATATACAAGTCTGTTGAAACATACAAAGGCTTGTCTATTCCGACTTGAACTTGAAACTGAGAAAACTAAATACCAACTTATACAGCCAACCAATGCCCACTTCAAAAAACTATACCTCATACTCCAATTCACAAAAAAAAAATTATAACAGAACATGCATCAAACAATACTCACTATAGAGGATGAAGGGTGGGTCGCGCCTTTTTATGACTGCGAACTTGGGGAACAGTGGAATATGAAAAGAATAATTCATAATAGCATCAATACCAACTGCGCGGAAGCTAGAAACCCAAACATCCATAATAGCATACAAACAATAATACCCCTCCAATCCTGGATGAGAGTGCAAACTACCTTCCAAAAGCTTGATACTTCAAAAATCTCGAAAACTTATGTGTGGAGGCATGAGTGCGTGCGCGCCTTCGTCAAGGCCAAAGACTCCGGGATACAGAGAGATTGTGCCCCTCTTATCAATACTAAGATAGAGAGATTGCGGAAGACGTAGATTGCAGAAGCGAAACAATACTAAGAAACCAATACTGAGAAACTTCGGATCTCTCTCCTCGCATTTTTCAAACAAACTTTAAACACTAACGGAATCTTTAAAACTTACTTTAACATGACGATGAATAGTACCCATGAACAGTGCCGGTGAACAATACCGTTAATAGTAAACTCGACCAGAGAAAAAATTGAAACTTGAATTGAGATATAAAAACTTCTTCTTGTAAGAAATCCTTCTTCTTCTTGAAACTTAACTTGAATACTATACTGAAAAACTTAAATAAACTTGATTTTGTTTCTTGGTGAAGGATTCTTCTCCTAGCATACCACTGAACCTCGCTCTGATACCATGTTGAATTCTATGTTAGTGGTGATGCTAAGAGAGTTGTAACGTTGATATATTAGAGAAACCAAAAATAAGAATAGAGATGACTAGAGATTAATTAGGGTTGGAGTTTAGAGTCTGAGAGAGAGTTTGTTCTCTATCCAGAATTACATACTTATACTAACCTAAAATATGATAATAGCAACTACTAGATATGGATGTCCACACTTATAGAAACATGGGACTTTCCATATTAGACATATACTAATACTAACATATTCTAATAGTTTACATATATTACTTGCTTCTATCTAGTGTCGTCTACAAACTCTCCGACCAATTACGCAGGTTGCAAAACAAATAACAAATAATTTACCACACAGAAAGAAATAAGTTGCATTTCCACTTTGCGTACTTCCCAAGTCATTCTTCTGGGTATTTCTTACACCTCTTACATAAATGAACGCGGAAAATCTCCTATAAACTTCTTTAGTATAACTCCCTTCACCTCAACTTAACTATATCCACGTTCCTTCTTCAATCCACTGCCCTTTAACGCCTTCCTTGCATCTGCAACACTACCCCCACTTAAAGCTTATAAGTTCATAACAGGACATAGGTGATTAGTCTAACAGGTTGAAGCTCCAAAATCCGGTAAGTCAGCATTCACCAACTACAAGTCTACAACATTCCCATGCAGCCTACATGCAGAAAGCAAGCTTCCTAGCCTCCTAGGACAACAATGTCATTTCCAAAAGAACATTTCCAGACTGCCGTATTCTGTTGACACAAGTTTGATGGGCTAAATAGTACTATTGTACTACACATGAAAATGGATTTCGCAAAGTACAGTTGCTGGCAGCGGAGAAGAGAAAGCTAACTTTCACGACCGAAAATAAAAGCACGAGTGACTACATAAGACATCACCCATAGCACAAGCAATCCCAATTTCTGATGGAATGTTGTCAGGAATGTTGTCATGCGTCATAAAAGAACAGGAAGCTGGAATAATGGAATATGCCGCAGCCCACATGTCAGCTGGAATTTATGGTATCTAGTTGTCAAACACTTGTCTCATTAAGCTCCTGTCATCTCTTCTGAAATAATCCTATTACTAGGCCGGCCTTAAATTGAAAAGTATAAATAAAAGCATAAAAATCGCAGCATTGAACCTTGCATGCCTAAATTACTGACTCACCGTATTATATCCATGATCATAAATGTTAATTATGTTGATGAATTGATGCCTTTTCCAATAGAACTGATTGATGCGGGATGCATATAAGAGATGGCCTCATAAACAAGTACTTAACTAACATGGGTACACAACAGCAGCATCCTCCCTTGCACTATTTAGTCTTTAAAATACGATAAAGTAAATATGCAAAAAATTCGGTAAGAGAATAAGATACAAGATGTTGTAAATATACTTCAGTTTAACCACCTAAAGTGTGGGAGCTCGAGATTCGGATAATAATATTCCTGCCAGTATTCAAAGACAACAATATAGCAATACATTCACAGTATACATTTTTACTGAACAACATAGTGGTAGTCCATAATTTAACCCTACATACCATTCCTCATGGAACAGCGCCACGTGAGTGGTGGTCAGTTGGTTGACCTTCTGACTTTTGGGGCAAATTGTACACATTCTTAAGCAAATCCTGAAGCTTGGAGTACGATAAAGATGGATCCCCTCCACCACTGCTTTGTGATGCACGTGAACTTTCCTGAAGCTTTATTTTCTCGAACAGATACTGCTTCTCAAGCTCTGCTTCATTCAATCGTTGTTTCAAATATCTGCTGGCATAGTCCTCCTCCGTCTTCTCTGTTTTGGCTAACATAATCCTCTGGAGTCTCTCAGCCTCTCGTCTTGCTTCACTAGCCTTCAGCTGAAACATATCAGCTTCAGCCTGCTTAAGCCTAACAATGCTATCTAGCTCGTCAATCTGTTGTTTTTTCCTCTGCCTCTCTAGCTTTAGTTCCGCCACTTCCCTGGCCTTATCCTCAAGTTCTCGGTCACAAGCTTCAAGAGCCAATCGAGCTTTCTTGAACATCCGCATCTTTTCATCAGCCACCATTTCCATTTTCCTAATAGTTTCCTGCACAACTTCTGCAATGCGATTGCAAGCTTCCTGTGGGGCTATTAGACGGCCACCTTCTTCATTATCCGGATTCCTCATGGGATCAATCTCAAGCTCTGTGAAATTGCATAGGGGAAAAAGAGATAGTGAGATCAGAGAAGCATGAAAGTCAGGGGAAAGAGAGATAGTGAGATCAGAGAAGCATGAAAGTCAGGGGAAAGAGAGATAGTGAGATCAGAGAAGCACGAAAGTCAACTCTATTTGAAACTAGATATTAAGGATGTGAAATAAGTTGTAGCAAAGAACATCAAATCAAATTCCAAATTGTTTTGAACATCATCAACAATAACTCTCCTGACCACATTTCAACTATTGAAATTTGAGACAAGTCAAGACCAAATTATTATATCGTCAGGAGCTTTTAGGAGTATGAGAAAATTGCTCGAACATAAGCAAGGACCACTTGTAGCTGTATCAAACTTAATAGCAAGATGTAATCGTAGACTTGCAACAAGTTCTACAGGAATCTACGCATAGAAGCTGTAAAAATGTTTCAGTAACTACAACATCCCTCACCAAGAAAGGGATATAATGTTGGTCAAAAGTCCTCATATTTTTTGAAACAAAAATGAATAAGATGGTTCCCATTCCAAGGATGAATTTCAAATGTATTGGTACATCCAATGCATTTGCAGTCGGGGGTAGAGGTTTAGTTGTATTACTGACTGATGTCACTGCACTGACATGTATTTGAATACACACATATACATAAAATGCTTCTAAATCATCAAAGTCTCATAAATATAAATAAACTTTATAAGCAAAGGAAACAGTGAAAGTTTGGGCTTGTGAATTATTACACATTAGACTCCAGTAAGACCTTTAGCAGATAAAGGAAAATAAACTCAAAGCAACTTATAATCCAATCAGACGAATACGATTATATGCAAGTAATTATTCAATTTTCCTGCCAAAACCATACAAACTCGGGACAAAATATAACAAAATTATCAGTTTCCAACTGGAAGTGACATAACCAGGACCTACTGGACAAGATTACTGTAGCTTTTGTATACGATGATACACACAAGTAGAGTAGAGTGATGAACAATTTATAGTGTACAATAGCCAAACAATGAAACAAAAACAACCCATCTCCGGAGGCCAGCCAAGGTTTAAGTTCAGTAAATAGTCAGGGAACACAATGGGAAAGGATCACAAGGGGAAATAATTTACACTACTTCAACTTATACTAACATTTCAAAACTCTCTTAAGACGCAACATACTATTAAGAAACGGGTTATGTGAGAAGGATTGTATGGGGCCTACTGCCCCTTCAACAGGCGTTCTACGTATCATGTAGTCATTCAAACATTGATCAGCTAAATATGTAGTTTTTATTTTTTTTGCTCGGTTCAGCTAAATATGTAGTTATCAATTGTACCTGTTTGTGCAAGCCCTAACTAATATGGAATTATGGATATATAAGGACAACTAAGGCTACCTAAATAGCCAACTTACGGTCCAAACTGATGCATCCAAGTTTCTTTCTTTCGCTAAAATCAATGCCAAACAAAATACTAACAGGTTACTTAAGGTTCAATGAAGTATAATCAAAAATATATTTTCCCCATAACGGTACCTAGAGGCTCAACTGAAGATTTAATGAGAGTTTTGTGTCAACAAATAAACACACGCCTCTATCCCCATCCAAAAAAACACACATGAACATTTAAACTACTACCAAGTTACTTGCAAGATGTATATATTATCACATACAAACTTTTAGTTGACTGTATTCTACAAAAGAATATTCGAAATCATCAAAGAACCATGCTGCAATAACAGTAATTATGTTGTTCTGGAAACAATCACCAAAGTTCCAGAGGAAGTTAAAAGTATGAGTTAATTGCTGGACTTTTTGATAGAACTGAACTTTGTAGTTGCTTTTTCTTAACATTTAAGGGATTGAGAAAGAAAAGGATGTCAAGCATAAGAGATGCGAACCTTGGAAAAACATCAGCATAACTTTGTATGTTGTTGACTCTGAAACTCCACTCTTCATTTTCTCTATAAGTTCCTCACATTTCCAAAACATCTTTCTCCCTCTAGGATCCTCACTTCCGCGGAAGATCCTACTAACAACGTCAAGCTCTCTCACAAGAGCTTCTCTATCCCAACCTGGTGCACAGTGTTGGAACACGTCTTTCACCCAACCTAACAACTCAGATGTTCGATTGCAAGCTCGGCACCTAAAAAGCATCTCTGGAGGGTTTCCTCCACTCTTCACACAAGGGCCCATGACAACTTGTCCTTCCGAATTGCACAGTCCATTATGAGTCCAATGAGAGCATAAATCACAACCAATCCAACGACATGTATTCACCTCAAAATCAAACTTGTTACAGATTACACACATACAGTGATTGCAGAAACCATTTCTGTTGCTACACACATCACAAGTACAGTCATCAGCTGGAATCTGGTTTTGACATGCTATATTTCTGCATCTCTTGTACAAGAAAACCTCCATAAGGGAGGTCTGAGAAAGACATATGTTTGGATGTAAAAATGCCTGAATTCCGGTGTTAATCGCAACAAGAACTTCAAGCTGCACTCTGTGTGCTCTACTCAGGGCTTTAGCAGTCAAATCGACCCTATTCTGAACAAGTTTCTGCAGAACCAAAAACTCCTCTCTATGCTGAGAGCCACCTGTTCCTTCAAGAATCACCCGAAGCTCAGCTTTGAGTTCTTCCATAATTTCTTCTGGAAGAAGAATCATCCTTTCAGAAATTATCTCCACTCTTTCTCGTGCTATATCCCGCAGAGATATTTTGTCCGAACAAGAAACCCTGCGGATTACTGGGCGTTCAAGAACATCGTTTTCCCCTTCTTTCTCATTCTCGACCCTCTTTCCTGCTGGCCAGGTTTCACGAGAACTTGCACTCTCGGTCGGAGACTCACGAACCTGCTCAGAATTAGAACCAGGAGGTTCTTGGAGATCAGGGGATCCGCAGGCATCTGATAGAGATAAAGACGTCCGTAACCCTGTGGGTCTTGGTTGCTGACGTGGAGGAAGCATTGCTACCGGATATTGTTGTTGGCTAAGAAAGTTAGTAGTCTCTGCAGATGCTCCCATCAGCCAGATGCCTCACTTGAAACCATAACTACATGACAAGAAGTTCATTACTAAGTTAGATTATAACAAATGCGCCATTTTCTAAGAATTAGCAAGATATCAACAATTCAACATTTAGACTGGCAAATGAATAAGATTCAAGCATATCAAGTAACATTTTACTCGGGAAAAACAGAAATTCATAATGAGACGACACTACGCATTAAATTCAATAGACATGTGAGAAGAGTGAAATTAATAGTACACATGAGTTCGCTAGTAAGTAGGATAACAATTAATGCATCATTCCCTGAGCATGAACACACTATCAAAATTCAGATTGGTCACAGAATTTGATTTCATAAAAATCAGGTAAACAAAACAACTGCAAATATAGAAATGAAGAACAAGGCGACGCGACGAATCAAATTCAACTGCATGAATTAACAACATAAAGATATTATTGCTGGAATTAAGTAAAATATGCATTTTACGCGTTACGCATAAAGAAGTTAATTGAATACAAAGTAACAGCATATCACTAGGGAAAGAATGTCATCTAACCTTTTGCCAACATTACTACAAACAAATCAACTAAATCTAAAGCTACAAGTAATAACAGCATGTCCCACAAGCCAAATAGAGGCTTACAAGTATACCACACAACAGATCCCAAACAGTTCAAACTCAAAATCAAGCTCATAACAACAACTATAGCAAAATCAAACCCCTCTTAAAATTTACACCTAACAGACCCAAACCCAAACTCAAAACCATCAAAATGCATAAATTTATACAATAAAGATAACATTTTTATATCAACAACTCAAAACTCACTTATTTAACTCAATCTAACAAATGAAACACAAAATCGAAGCTTACCCATCTCAGAAACAACCACCAATTAGAATAAAATTGAACACCCAAGCTGAAATTTCAACAAATGTTTTCGAATTTGATTTACGATGGAAACCTATAAACCCTATAAAAGAAAGGGGGAGAACTTAGTCAACTCTTGTTTTTGAACAACTAAATAGGATGGAGCTCTTTTCTTTTCTTTTTTATTTTAAGTTGGTGTTGGTTGACCCGGTTGACCAGTTACTATGCCGGCTTTGCGTTTTGCTATTTTCTTTAACTGCTAGTTGTTGGACCCGGTTGACCAGTTACTATGCCGGCTTTTCGTTTGATTATATTTGCCGCGTGATGACTTTTTATTCCGTCAAACTTTGTGACGCTTCTGTCTTGTTGCTGACTTTTTGAAGAAAATTTCTGTCTCTACCGGTTTACCCAATTACATAGTGCCATCTGTGTAATTATCCGTCTATGTCTCAATCAATTTATTATATTTTTTTCCTGTCAAAGACTCAAATCAAAGTATTTGCATTATTTTCTTGGATAACGAAGAAAAAAAAATTATAATACTGTCGTGAAAAATGAAATCATTAGTGGAATAGTTCTACACTACTATGCAAAACATATGAAATCATTGTAGCACCATCAGCGCACTGTTAAAAAAAATTGTGACACATTAGTTTTTTTCGTTGATCAAAATTGCTATAATCGTGTTAAGTACCAACGCATTTTCACAAAATTTATAGTTTTTATTTCGGATGGGAATACTTGTCCCATTCTAATTTGAATTTGCTTTACATGCCAAAAGTTGTATCTTCCCATCCAAACAATTTTTTTTTAATAGCCCGTTTTAATTTTTTATTTTAATTTTTTATTAAAAAACAAAATCAAGCCGTTTTAATTTTTTTAATTAAAAAAAAAATCTGGACAGCAAAATTTGACCTGTCCAACATGTAGACGGCTAAAGTTGTCCCGTGCGAATAGCTGCTAAATTTATGAGTATTTTTGTTGAGAATTTGACAATTACTGAGATAGAAACGGGTGTTTGGCAGCGCCTTGGTGAACGAAATTGTCAAAAACGGAATATGTGAGAGAATGTAACTGTAACTAGATCACACTTTATTTTAATTTTATTATCAATAATATAGGGGTAAGGGACCTCTTAAAAACCCTGCTTTCCAAATTATATATGTCACATTAGAAATGGGTTTTATTTAACACAGCGATGATGCTCTTAGTGTAATAGTTATATTTTTTAAACTATATATAAATAAGAAATTCATCCCTAAGTTTGATACTAATTCTTTTCTCTAGTTTCCTTCATTTTTTAAGGGGGTCGACCTTTATCGTTTGTGCATCTTTCTCCCATGCTTTCCGATTCCGGCTGGGCGCCGATGGAAGAAGAGATGTCGATCCATATCCAACAGCGGATCCTGCGGAGCCATAGATTCTAGATCTTCATAACTAGTTGTTTGTTGGTGCGGTGCGTCCGAATAATAAAAAGAGTTCTGTTTATACACACCCTATTTTGATTCTGTAACTCGCTCAAGAGGAGTTTACTCCGAGACGCGGGTAGTTCTGTTCTTGCGATTGGATTTTGGATTACCTAGTGGAGATTGGATAGGTGCATTTACCAATAGATTCATTTCTTGATACCGCCGGTTCGGATATCAGAAAAGAAAGAATCAGATAACACAGAAGGAAAGAGGACTCAAGTGGGAAAGAAGAACCCGTTGGTGGGTGGGTGTGCGTCTGCTGCTGGGACAGGTTGGTTCGAGGACCCGTTGGTCAAAGGAAAGGGGAGTTTGCGTAGCTTGTTTCATTTCTTAATCAAGATGGTGCTCGTGCGAAGTACAGGTGTTCAGTAGCGAATGTAGTGGAGTCTGGTTCGAATATCCGCTTGAAGGGAGAACTCCTAGCCACAGGCAAGCAAGCACTGTCCAGTTTCGGTTCCTTCTGTTTTTTCAGTTCGGGACAGAGAGGGCGATACAGGCAGAGGGGGCATCTGTGTTAGGTAGGCCCAGGGATCACTGACAATAAAGACGCAAACGTATAGGCAATGGGAGAGACACTCGTTCCCGGCATAAAGCATAAAGAAAAGGTGAGGAAATTCCAAAGTAAAGGCGACCGAGGGTGCCGCCTACTCTCTTTGATTAGTTTGGATGAGGCCTGAGAGTCACTCTCCTTGGAAGCTCTAGTTTTTCCAACCAAGAAAGACATGGGATTGTTTGGGCGGCAGATCAGAATTGACTCCTTTTTGTTTTCTTTTTTCTTTTTTAATGAATACCTGATAGCTGTAGCAAAGGAAGAAAGCGTAGAGGCTCTGCCTGATCTGATCCCCGGAGATGGAACTACTTCTGACCCTGGCCCCAGCTTAACCACACTAAGATTTATTCAGTCTAATTGGAAGACTGCTATTGAATCAGCGCTTTCAATGGTTCGCGACTCCACTGCTATTGATAAGGGCTGCTAGCCTCTTGGGATACGAGGGTCGGTAGTGGCGCGTAATGATCTTGTGAGAGTCCATGTTAAACAAAAGGATGTTCAAGGTGATGCTGCTGCCGGTGCTTCAGGCGACTTAGTTGCTTCCGAAGTAGGCTCACACCAGACTGAGAAACTGAATGGCAAGCCGGACTGAGAGTCAAGGGCTTATGAATCTGGGACTAGACACAATCTAAGCTAATCGGCACTTGCAGGCGAACTTTCTTGCTTATAGTGGTGCGGGTGTTTCCTAATCTTTTGGGAAAACTTTGACATAAGAAACACTACTACTTCAATAATAGGTATGAAGCATAAATCCTGGATCCGCCCCTGCTTTGAGCATAAATAGGTATGAAGCATATCTCTACTTGTAGTATCTCCTATAATTAATTAATCTGGACTCTTAAATTCATCTGGGTATTTTTTTTACGGATAAGTGAATAATTAAATCAAACACCTAAATAATATTAAGAATGACTAATTAGTCTTTTTACACCCATGTAAATTCGTTGTACCGATATTGTCCTTCAATTAAAGTGTTGCTTAACACTATTTAATAGGGGTAATCGATCATTTCATGTGGTGGTTAATTAAAAAACCAAATTCACACCATTTTGAATTGTACGCCCACACCATAAATGCCCACTTAATATTAATTACATGCCTTTAATTACCATAAATACACAGTCCTTTCTCTTTTCGTCTACCTCTCAATCTCCGCTCTATGTCTCTCCCACCAACAGTAAAAGATAAGCAAAGAAAAGTGATAAGAACCCAAAATTGTAATTTTAACCCCTTTAACAATATTGCTTTAGACCAATTATGTGATTAATAAGTAAGAGTTAGTATTATTATCGTACTTTTGTGTATTTCAGGCATTGGAGTCGAATATGTGCGAAATCGTCCTTTTCTTGAGATAAAGGAAGCGAGGGTTGGTTTCTAAGAAGTTTATGATAAAAACCAAGATTCAAGGAGAAAAAGCCTTTTAAAGTCCGGTCCAAAGTTGAAAAGTCAAAATCAGCCTTGGTAAAAACAGTATATAAAGTCGAGAACTTAGGCGTATCTTTAGACTCATACCTCATAATTGAGCCTACCTTATGTCAAAACGACCGACTCGGAAAGAGCTTTCCAATGGTCCAAGTCTTGACCCAATCAGAGGAGCTGAAGTGGGCGAAAAGTCTGTGGAAGTCAAATCTAGTTGAAAAGGGCTCTGTGGACTGAATAAATTGGGTTTTGGGCTTGATTTTTCGGCCCAAAATATGGCTCCTCAGCCCATGCACAAAAAAATGGATCAGGCCTCCTCCATTTGTATGGAGAAGACTTAACTCTTAAGTTAACCTAGATCTAGATTAGAAAATTAGGTTAGACTCCATTAATTAGTTCCAATAGCTTGTTTTAGATCTAGTTTTTACCTTCGATTAATTAGTGTTAGAACAAAGTAGATTATTATTTAGAATCACAATTAGTTTTAGAATTCAAGTAATTAGTTATATTACCTTGTTTTAATTTAGATTTAGCTTTGTAGCCTCCATTAGAACCATTTAATAAAAGCTTAATTATTATTCAATTCAATTGTTTCTTTTTCTATTATGTATTCTTTTCATTATTTTGTTCATGATAGTCCTATGAATCAAAGCTAAACTTTCATTAAAGGGAGTTGAATGAAGCTTTGAGAAGACTTGATTTGTTAGTATAGATTTGTTGTTTAGGATTTTAAGTTTATGTTTTTCTTGACTTAGAGATAAGAAGAGTTTAACCTAAACTAGAGAATAGTGAGTTTGCTATAAGAATAGGAACAAGCTTTTTCTCATGCTAATTATTTTATGACTAGAGATAGCATAAAGTAATTAGGGATCATTAAAGGTCTAGTCTTTATATTTTAATCTTGTGTGAGAATATCTAGACTAAGAGTTTCTATATAAATCTATGCTAGCATGTTAAGAACTTAAAAAGTGGATTTCAATCTCTCGCTAGTTTTCTCCATATTTGATTCATCTATATTTTTATTAGTTTAGTTAATTTAGAGTTATTTGAATCTATAGTATAATCGTAGAATAGAAATTTCACATCAAACATTACTCTTACCAATTGTTCATTGTGTTTGTTTAATTGAATTTGTTTAAGTCTTGAGAGTTAAGAGTGGCGCGAATCCGTACTCTATATATATTGCATGAATATATATGTGAGAGTAGGAAATAAATAATTGATACCGTAAGAATAAGTTAGAGTAATCTAGTCGTGTTTTTACGGGTTATCAAATGGCGCCGCTGCCATCTTAATCTCGTTCAAGACAAGAATTTAATTGTTTGAATTCAATGAGCAATCCCCCATTCTCTACCCACCCACCCTTTTAATTTTTCATTCTTATTTCTTGAATTTTGGGACACATTCCAATCGTTTTTTAGGCATAGAAGGGGGATTCACAGAGGAAAACAAAGATCAAGATAAAGGTATTTGTAAATTTTGAAAAATTCTGAAAATTTACAGTCGTAATCCTTAAGGTTTTATTGACTTTCTTGTAATTTTTGTCGATTTTTCCTAATTGTTTTATCTTGTGAACAAAATACGATCTTTTACAGATTGCATTTCAGTTTTCAAACCGTAAGTTCTTGAAAAATAGCGAGTAAGGTTACTTAGGCAGTTCAAAAATTCTAAACTTTTTACGGGAGTATCTATCCTAAGTCGAGGAGTTTTAGTAAAAATTTGATGAGTTTTTGATTTGTTTTGACCTCCTAACTAGTGGAGTGTTTCCAGTGTGTTTCTGCAGTTTTGCAAACACTTAATTTCTAGAACAACAGTCGGTAAGGAGGGTTTGTAGAACTCCAATTGCTCTAAATGTTTTACAGGAATATCCATGATCTTTCAGGAGTCTCCAGTAAAATTTTGAGATTTTTGTCTCTGTTTTGATTGGTTAACCTTTCAGTTGTTTGTATTGTGTCCGAAAATTATTTCACAAACTTTGAAGGGCAGTAAAAGGACTTTCATAGCTCCAATTGATTTAAAATTTTACTGGCTACTTGATAGACGTCTTAGCAAACTATTGTAAAATTTTAAAAAATTTGGAGCGCGCCCCGAGCCCTAGATAGCCTATTTCCAAAAGCCCGTGACTTAACCCCTGGACATTGGTCAAGCACAAGTGCACCCGCCCCTAGATAGCCTATTTCCAAAGCGCCTTCCGCCAACCGCTGGACATTGTGTCAAACGCCTGGCGCTCAACCACCCATGGAACTTGAGTTAGACAAGAACGCGATTCGCCCTCTTTCCGAACGGCCCGATTTTCCGCAGTCGGTCCAAATTTTCATTTCTTCAAGTTATTTAGTGTTTCTAACATCATACAAATACTGAGATCACGTATACAAGATGATATTCAAACGCGTAGCAAGGAGGCATTCAGATACTCCTTCTTCCACTCCTCGCCTCTTCTGTCAGAGGAGTTTTAATTATAGTATAATCAGGCTTGTTTTTCGTAGACATAAATACCACACGCCTATCTAGCTAGAATTTCACACACTACACCTGCATCAATGGCTAAAGAACAAGAGACTCATCTCTCTGATTTTTATAAAGCCCTGAACGATGGCCCTAAGTCTTGCATCGTTCTTGCAGACCTAGTGGGGGATTTTCGAATTCCCCCTAATATATTTAACTTGTTACCAGGTTTTTATGGTTTTGACCACGAGAAGCCTTACCAGCATATGTGTAGGATATACCAAGTTCTCACTACATTCCATCATCCTAGCGTAAGTCCGGATCAAGTTAAACTTAGGGTGTTTTCATTCACCCTAGCCGACAAGGCGGCATCTTGGTTAACTGCCCAAACGCCAAACTCTGTGGACTCATGAGCTAATATTGTTCAATTGTTCATGGAACAGTTTTACCCACCATTGAAGACAGATGAAATGCTTCAAAAGATTCATTTGTTCCACCAGAATCCTCATGAATCCTTTTCAGAGGCTTAGAATCGTTTCACTGATTTTCTCATTGAATACCCGCATCATAATCTTGCGAAGGACACGCTTGTCCGTGCCTTTTTCAAGGGGATTTTACATCGTCATAAGGAGGTTCTAGATATCATGACTGGGGGTAGTTTTCTTAGTAAAGGAGCCTTAGAGGCTTATTCATTCTTAGAAGATCAATCTAAGAGGAACAACTATTGGGGAGGTAATGACTCTTCCCGCTCCACTCTTTCTTCTTTTGAGGTTAAACCTGATTTTGAGCTTAAAACTCTTATCGATGCCCTCACTAAAAAGGTAGATGCCATCTCTGTTCAACAACAACCCACTCCAGTCATGAACATTAAATCTACTCGTTGTAATGTTTGTTTTAGTCTTGAGCATTCAGACTTATATTGTCCTCTTGTCTATGCACAACCACCACCACAACCATTAAACTTCCACCGGTTAACTTCAACCTCGAGGACAAGGAAACTTAGGTGACCGGAATAGAGGTTTAGTTCCCATGACCCAGAACTATCAACATCAAGACATGAACGCTCAACAAGTCTTAATTCCAGTTCAACCATCTACAAACGAAATAGTAGTGACCTTGTTAGAGAAACAAAATCAAGTTATGCAACAAAACTCCAACTTGATGAAATATCGCGATGATCAAAACTCTAATATGATGAAACAAACGATGCAAATGATGCAGTCTTTGTGCCAAAAGGTTATTGACATGTCTCCTAACCAAAATAATAACCAAACAGGCGTGTTTCTAGGTCAAGCAGTGCCTAATCCTAAGTCAACAAACACCACTTTCGAAATAAAAAGTATTCAGTGGTAATATAACCCTGGGGGACTTCTGGTGATCCACTACCCCGCCGTTCGAGGGGAGAGTAGTTGATAACAAAGTAGCTATGCCTAAAGACCACCCAATAAAACGTAAACTGAAAATAAAACCATATCGAATACTGTCATAGAAATTGATGATCCTACACCTGTAGAGGTTCCAATATGGACACCTAGATGGAAAACGGCTAGAGATAAAACAAAGACTAATAATATTGCTAAATATATAGATAAACCACGATATCCCCAGAGACTAGTTATGTCTAAAAAGGATAAAATTTTTGATGAGATTAGGAAAGTGTTTAAAAATCTGACTATAAACCTACCTTTTCTAGATGATATAAAAAGTCTACCTGGACACGCTAAGTTTCTAAAAGAGTTGTGCACCAAAAAGAGGAAAACCAACACAAAGCATTCTTAACTGAACAATATCTCTTTTTATCTGAACATAACGGAATTGTTAAGTACAAGGACCCTAGTTGTTCTACTGTACAATGCACCTTAGGTGATACATTCATAACAACTGCTTTATTAGACCTAGGAGCGAGTGTTAACTTACTCCTTTTTTATTTATATAAACAACTGGGTCTAACAAAACTTCAACCAACCAAAATGACTTTGCAGTTAGCCGGTCGTTCTATTAAGTATCCCAAGGGTGTAGTTGAAAACATTCGTTAAAGTGCAGAATTTTTACTATCCGACCTAACTTTGTTATTCTTGACACGAAGTTGCTCATGATTCTATTCCCATCATCTTAAAGGTCCTTTCTTGGCATTTGCCAATGCCTAAATCAATTTTTGGGATGGCTCAATGACTCTTTCTTTTGGAAATCTTTACGTGGTGGAAGTTAACATATTTACAAAAAGCAGAGACAACCGGGTTTTCTGTAGAAGGTGAAGTTAAGTCTATTGAGAGTTTGGTATATCACATTGGTGCTTCCGAGGCGATCTCGTCCACTACACTAGTAGATACCCGCTTTTATGGAAGGAGACAAAGATCACAATTTTGACTCCTTGAACATAACCGAACTAGAGAAAGAATTTTCCACCTTGCCTTCCCGACACTACAAGAGATGGAGTAAACCTCTGATAGGCGAGATAGATGAATTCCTCAAAGATGGAGATGAATACCATAATTATATGGATGCGAACAACCTAGATGAGGAATTCGATGAATTTCTAAGAGCTTGTGATGATCCACCCTCTCAAGCACTGCCTAGAGCACCACCCTACCACCAACTACCTGAGCAAATCCATCACAGAATCCAATCATTCTTCCCACCCTTTTCTTCTAACACTTATCCATATTCCAAGTATCTTCCACAACCATCCATTTTCTCACGATCATTCACTTGGACATCTTTTCGTTCAAAGAAAAAGAAGAAACTTTATGCTCGATTAGGTTCTAGATCCATCAGAATTCACTCCCATTCTACTAAGCCATGCCATTGGAAATCTTGGTGCTTAATTCTGTTTAATGGTGCATCCCGTATTAACTATTTATGGAAAGATCCACAATTATTTAGATTATTGATATATGGAAAATTGCATGTTAATATATATATATATATATATATATATATATATATATATATATATATATAATTAAGTCTAGGGAATCTGACTTTAAAATACCAAAGTTTTTGTACAATACCAATTTTCTGGAGTATTGGCCAAACAAAAAATTTCAAACTTAAAAAGAGTTTTCTAATTTTGTTTGGGGGTGGCGTATTTTGGTATTTCATTTCAAATCTTTTTGCCACCCTTTGTTTGTCATGTTTACTCCAGTAGAGTTTGTATTAGTTCGTACGTAACAGTTTAATTGTGCTTCATGTTATCATATCATTTTTACAATATTTCTATTACAGGTACTACCAATTTTTGCCATGTTTCTATGGTAAATTCTTCCCTTATCTCTTTACACTTTGAGGACAAAGCATTCGATTGTTTGGGGGGTGGGACAGAAACATTTGCAAAAATTAGGCACTTTTAGGATGTAAATTACGCACTTTTCTTTATATTAAAAAAAATTTTAAAATCATAAATATTGTTTATACTAAGCACTTAGTGATAATGGTATTGTTCCCTTCTCCATGATGATATTAGTCTAGAAATCTCACGTAGTACTTGAATTAGGATTTAATTTTTGAAACATAGATTAATATGTAGGTAATAGTCATTGCATCTTTTCACAAACATCTTGCATGAGCATCTTTGATTGTACTTGGCAGTATTTTTCTGAGACCTAGGTTAAAGTACTTAATACATATCCTGTGAGCATCTAGCCTAAAAGCTTCATAAGAGTGAAATATCTAAGTGATGACACAAAGGAGAAGTCAAATCCGAGTAGAGAAATCACACATCCACTTGCTTGATCACCACACCATATCCTAAGCGAGAATTTAGGCCCTCTTTGGATCGATATAGCCAGAAATTCACACCTATATGAAATTTATTATCCTCTAGTCGCCCCACTGAGCCTTTCATTAGCCTTTTCACAAACCACAAATCCTTTACCCAATAAAACAAAATAAAAAATAAAATCAGCCTACCTATCTGGATAAGTATGAGAAATAGGATGAGTGAAGAAAATAGAAGAGAAAAACCTATGTAAACAAAAATTAGTTAGTTGCTTTAGAAAAGAAAAAGAAAATAAGTTTCCATCCAAAGAAAAGAAAAGAAAAAGAAAAATAGAAATAAAAGAAAAACTCCAAAAATAGAATAAAAATAGTCAAAAAGCCAAAATAAAAAGGCTAAGGATGGAAACAAAGTGTAGAAGCAAAAGAACAAGGTTTTCTCTAGTTACATAATATGAAGACCCTATTTTCTCAAACTTGTCTTTTTGAATATCCATTTTCTTCATTCTTTAACCAATACCTACGCCCCGTATCACCTAATAAAGACCTCTAACTCAATTAGGAATAGGTTGGTGTGATAGTAAGTGGTAGATGTATTTGATTGACCTTGGCTTCCTTGGATTTTTAATGAGATTGTGAGGAAACGTGTGCCCACTGCACACTGGAATTAGCAAACTTGAGTGGAAAAATTAGAGTGTTATGTGTTTTTACACATTCCTTGTGATAACCTACTTAGGCACGCTACCCAAAAGTTTCAGAAACGGACCTGCCATTGCATTTCATAACATAGTTCATTGTATAGTTGTTTATCTTAAGATGATTTGATTATTATGCATGTATTAGTTTAAGTTTTAGAATGATCATTCTTGTTTAAATACTAGTTAGATGTATAGGTTATTGAGACATAAATAAGGAAACAATAGTTTTATTTCTCAGTCGTTATAGTATAGATGAAGTTTGTGAGTACCTTCACTAGAAAACTCTCACGAAGCTATAACTCGTTCACTAGGGAATTCCTAGTGGTTTAAGGCCTTGTTGCATATGGTCAATGCAATCACACTCGGCGAAATGAGATTAGTTAGAACTCCATTTTTGGTCACTTATTGTAATTTCTCATATTTGCATGAGGACAAGCAAAATGCTGTTTGGGGGTGGTTTGATAAGAGCCCAAAACTGTAGTTTTAACCCCTTTAACAATATTGTTTTAGACCAATTATGTGATTAATAAGTAAGAGTTAGTACTGTTATCGTACTTTTGTGTATTTCAGGCATTGGCGTCGAATATGTAATGAAATCGTCCTTTTTTGAGATAAAGGAGCAAGGGTTGGTTGCTAAGAAGTTCTATGATAAAAGGCCAAGATTCAAGGAGAAAAAGCCTTTTTAAAGCCCGGTCAAAGTTGAAAAGTCAAAATCAATGCGAGCAGAAACAACGCATAAAAGTCAGCAGAACTTCTAAAGGCCGTATCTTTGGACTCAAACCTCAGAATTGGGCTTACCTTATGTCAAAACGACTGACTCGGAAAGAGATTTCCAATAGTCCAAGTTTTGACTCAATCAGAGGAGCAAAAGTGGGCAAAAAGTCCATGGAAGTCAAATCTAGCTGAAAAGGCCTCTGTGGACTGAAGAAATTGTGTTTTGGGCTCGATTTTCCGGCCTAAAATATGGCTCCTCAGCCCATGCACGAAAAAGTGGATCTGGTCTCCTCCATTTGTATGGAGAAGATTTAACTCTTAAGTTAATCTAGATCTAGATTAGAAAATTAGGTTAAACTCCATTAATTAGTTCCAATAACTTGTTTTAGATCTAGTTTTTACCTTCAATTAATTAGTGTTAGAACAAAGTAGATTATTATTTAGAATCACAATTAGTTTTAGAATTCAAGTAATTAGTTTTATTACCTTGTTTTAATTTAGATTTAGCTTTGTAGCCTCCATTAGAACCATTTAATAAAAGCTTAATTATTATTCAATTCAATTGCTTCTTTTTCTATTATGTATTCTTTTCATTATTTTGTTCATGATAGTCCCATGAATCAAAGCTAAACTTCCATTAGAGGGAGTTGAATGAAGCTTTGAGAGGACTTGATTTATTAGTATAGATTTGTTGTTTAGGATTTTAAGTTTATGTTTTTCTTGACTTAGAGATAAGAAAAGTTTAACCTAAACTAGAGAATAGTGAGTTTGTCATGAGAATGGGAACAAGCTTTCTCTCATGCTAATTACTTTATGACTAGAGATAGTATAAAGTAATTAGGGATCATTAAAGGTCTAGTCTTTATATTTTAATCTTGTGTGAGAATATCTAAACTAGGGTTTTCTATATAAATCTATGCTAGCATGTTAAGAACTTAAAAAGTGGATTTCAATCTCTCTCTCTAGTTTTCTCTATATTTGATTCATCTATATTTTTATTAGTTTAATGATAAGAGCCCAAAACTGTAGTTTTAACCCTGTAATAGACATACTTTTAGACCAATTATGTGAGTAATAATTAAGAGTTAACACCGATTACGTGTGTTTTATGCATTTCGGGCTTCAAAGTCTATTATGTGCGAGAAATGTGCCACTTTAGCGAGATAAAGGAGCAAAAGTTAGGTTACTAAGGAGTTCCGTGATTAAAGGCCAAGATTCAAGAAGACAAAGCCTTTCTAAAGCCGGTCCAAAAGCTGAAAAGTCAACCTTGCGTAAACAAAGACACAAAGTCGTGAGAACTTAGAAGGCCATATCTTTGGACTCGGACCTCGGAATGGGGCCTACCTTATGTCAAAACGACCGGCTCGGAAAGAGATTTCCAATGGTCTAAGCCGTGATCCAATCAGAGGAGCAGAAGTGGACGAAAAGTCTATTGAAGCCAACTATAGCTGAAGATGCCTTTTTGAATTTGAAAGAAGGTGGGTTTTGGGCCTGATTCTCTGGCCCAAAACATGGCTCCAAGCCCATGCACGATTTTTGGATCTGAAAGTATAAAAACAAAAGCTTAGCTCTTTGTTAATGGTATATTTTTTAGTAGAGAATAGTAGATTTTTAGGTTAGAAAATAAAGGAGCTTAGAATAGAAAGTAGCCATTAGAATAGCTTCTAGATCTAGATTTAATTGTTTTAATTAAGTTTAATTTCAAATCCAATTCTTGTTTTAGATTAAACTATTAGAATCATTACTCTTAATTAGTTTGATTAATAAAATAGCTAGTCGTTAAATTTCGATTCTTGTCATTTACATTTGTGTTAGATCTGATTCATTTACTATTTGTTATTCAATTCTTAGTTATTAATTAGATTTTAATTATTGTTTAATTTAGATTAGTAAATTTCAATTCTTTATATCATGTTTAGTTTAACTTTAATCAGAAATGATTGCGTAATGATTCTCGGCTAAACCTCCATTAGAGGGGGTTGAGAAGCCTTGATGAAAGCTTGATTTCGACTATCGTAGAATCGTCGTAATTTCCTTTCCACTCTAGAAACGATTAGTTCACCATGAGAATGGGTTTAATCGTTCACATGCTAGTTATGAATTGGTAGGAATGCCATGTGTAATTAGGGATTAGGAAGAACCAATTGTTCTGCCGGGAAGCGATTCAATTCGGATTCTGACGATTAATTCGTCGTTAATAGGATTAAGTCGAGTTAAGGTGGAATCAATCCCCCTCTAACTCCTTATCATCGAATAAATGTAGCATTCCCTTAGTTGTTCTGATAGTTGGCTAGTGCATCTTGTGGGTAGTTGCATCATAGTCTAGTTGCCTTTTCGTAAATCTCTCATTAGACCTTAAGTAGAGTAATTACGCGTGATAACACAACATCTTGGAAGGACTAGGAGTGGAGCGAATCACTCTACTCCACTATATCTCATAGGATTGAGAGTAGAAATCTTTGATAAATTAGGCACGTAATAAGTTTAGTTTTACTTACGTTTAGAGTTTCATCGCTTTTTATTTAAGTAGGTAAAACTATTCAATTTTACGTTTATCAAATGGCGCCATCTTAGTTGCACTTTCGCATTGTTTTAAGTAGTGTAAGTACTTTTTCTAAAAGTCCCATTTCACCCACCCACCCGTGTTTGATTCATACCGTGGCTTTCCGTTTCATCGTTGAAAAATTTGGTGAGAAATTACACCGGCGTGCCGGCTCGGAAGGGAAGGACGCTGGCCTATAGCTGAACTTGGAGCGACCGCCCCATGTGGAGCGCGACCGCCCTAAAAAACAACGTAATTTGAAAATTACGGGGAGCGACCATACTATCTGGCATCGCATCGCCTTTGTTAATTTTTCCGAATTCTACGGTTTTGATTTCGAACTTTGATTTTTCAAATTTTTCAGTGTTCTAACCCGTTATATACACTGAACACGCGTAAACAAGACGCTATTCATAAGCGAAGCAAGGATGCAATCAGGTATTCCTTTCTTCCACACCTCGCATCTCCTGTTAGAGTTTTATACTAGTATATCAGAATTGTTTGGAGTGTTGATGTGTTTAGCTAAGTTTGGTTTTAGCCTTGTATGAGATTAATGTCTGGCCGAACAAAAACACAGAACGTAATTACACAACAACGTCAACAAACAAGTCTATCTAGTATACCACCCACTACACCTCTAGCTACTATTTCACACACATCACTTGACACAATGCCCGACGAAGAAGAGACTCCTCTCTCTGACTTCTACAAAGCCTTGAGCGATAGCCCCAAATCTTGCATCGTTCTAGTAGACCCGATTGGGGATTTCGAATTCCCCAAATATTTTTAATTTGTTACCCGTTTTCATGGATTAGACCATGAAAAACCTTATCGGCACACATCGTGGGATTGAACAAGTCCTAACAACATTCCACCATCCTACGGTTGGTGCGGAACAAATTAAACTCGGGGTATTCCCTTTCACCTTAGCCCATAAGGAGGCGTCTTGGTTAACTGCCCAAACACCTAATTCTGTGGACTCATGGGCTAAACTTGTTCAGCTGTTTATGGAACATTTTTACCCACCCTTAAAGATGGACGAGATGCTTTCCAAGATTCATTTCTTTCGACAAAATCCTCATGAATCATTTTCAGAGGCTTGGAATCGTTTCACCGATCTCCTTATAGAGTGTCTACATCATAACTTAGCAAACGACACGTTAGTTCGTGCCTTTTTCAAAGGACTTCTACACCACCATAAAGAAGTCCTAGACATAGTGAATGGGGATAGTTTCTTAAGCAAAGGAGCCTTGGAGGCTTATAAATTTTTAGAGGATCAAACTAAGCGAAATAACAACTGGGGGGGTAGTGATGATATCCACCGCTCCGCTAGTTCATCAAATACAGTTAAGGCCGCCGGTATGTTTGAAATTAAACACGATTCCGAGCTTAAAACTCTAATCGAATCACTCACTAAAAAGGTAGAGGCCATTGCTGTTCAACAAAAGCCTATCCCCGTCATGAATGTAAATTCAAATCCATGTAGTTTCTGTTGGAGCCCTGAGCATCCCGACTCCCACTATCCTATAGCCTATGAACAGGCTTGTTCTATTAATAGTGAACCTAACGCCCCTTGGAGACAAAATCCCAACTTCGGTTGGAGAAATAACCAACATGTCACACCTCAAGGGTACAATAATCAATATGTTAGGCTACGCGACGGCTTTTAACCAAGCCCCACTACGACAAGGGCGAGTGGTCGGGGAATTTCAATAATTATAACAACCAAGTGCAACCTCGATAAGGTCAAGCACAAAGTCAAGGTAGTTATAATAATTATAATGCTAATAGAGGTATCGTTAGGTAAATAATAACTATCAAAATCCACCCATAAATAATTCGTGAAATAGTTCGATCACCACCACGTGACTACTACACCCACACAACCGGATCGCCTTGACACCTTCATACAAGTGAGCCAAAAACTTTTCCAAACCATGGCTCAATCTAACCAACGGCTTCTACAATCCGTTAATAATTTAACCCAACAGTTGGCTCAAGATAAAGCCCAACCCAAAGGTGTGTTTCAGTCACGCAATACCTAATACTAAAACAACAAATACAGCCTTTGAGGTAACCGATAATACTAGTAATGAATATAAAATGTAGGTGAGCTAAAGGCCATCACCACTCTCCGCTCGGGCAGAGTGGTTGATAACAAAGTAACTATGCCTATAGTTACCCTACCGATCGCCCTACACCTGCTATTTTACTAGATACCGAAATAGAAACTGAAGAGCCTACCATCGTAGAGGTACCCGATTACAACATAACCTAACAAACGTAAAGCCACGGTTAAACATCCGGTGATACCATTGCTAAATATAAAGCGAAACCGTCGTTTCCACAAAAAAAATTAGCCGTGTTAACTAGGGATACAAATTATGAGGAGATTAGGGATGTTTTCAAGAATCTAACTATAAACCTTCCCTTCCTCGAAGCTATAAAAAGCTACCACACCATGCTAAGTTTCTTAAGGAATTGTGTACTTCTAGGCGTAAGACCAATATACCAAAAGACGCTTTTAACGTAACAATTCCCAACTTTATCTCGAACATAATGGAATTGTTAAGTATAAGGACCACGGTAGATCCCTTCAGACAATGCACCTTAGGAGATTCTTATCTGACGACCCAGCGTTATTAGACTTGGGGGCTAGCGTTAACTTACTCCCGTTTTATTTGTATAGACAAATAGGTCTAGACGCGAGATGCAACCCACTAAAATGGCGTTGCAATTAGCTGATCGGTCTATTAAGTATCCTAAGGGTGTCGCCGAAAATGTTCCTCGTAAAAATGGGATTTTTACTATCCGGCTGATTTTGTCATCCTCGACCACGAAGTCGTTAACAACTCTCATTCCGATCATCTTGGGGCGTCCTTTCCGGCAACCGCCAATGCGGCTCATTAATTGCCGCGATGGTTCAATGTCCATGTCTTTTGGCCATCTTGCTATTGAAGTCAATGTTTTTAAAACAAAGACACAGTTACCCGATTCGTCTATGGATGGAGAGGTTAGCATGATCGAGAGCTTTGCTCGAGATTATTTCAACAGCACATTCCCAGATAATCATATGCCCAAATTTCTTTCCTTTGGATGTTCAGACTCCAACATTTCCATCCCTACACTAGTCGATACACATATTACGGATGAGGATGAGATAGATGACTTTCTCAAAGATGTAGAGGACTATCATAGTAACGAGGATATGACCAATCTAGATGAGCAATTCGATGAGTTTCTTAGAGCAAGTGATAATTCACCCTATCAAGAACTACTTTCCACAACATCCACCTCATCTCCCCTCTTTCCACCCTTTCAAAGGAATCTCGAGTTTGCACTCGATCCTGTTGTTTCTTCTATGCTTCATAATTTTTTAAATTCACCTAGTAAACAAATACTTCAGAAGACAAAAGCGTGTGACACCTTCATTTTCAGACTTGAGACAGTCCCTACCTACACTATGAATGAGTTTTGTGCTAAACCCACATCCTCATTTTTTCCATGCTTTCCTTCTACAACTTACCCATATCCACCATATTCTCCACAACCATTCACTCTTCCACACTTATTCACTAGGACACCCTCTCGTTCAAAAATGAAAAAAAGGTGCATGCTAGGTTAAGTAATAGGGTTATCTGACTTCGCTTTCATTTGACTAGGTTGCGTCATAGGAAATCTTGGTGCTTGATTGTATTTGGATATATTTTCTGTGATATTTATTTATGGAATGATCCACAACTATTTCGGTTGTTGATATATGATAAACTGCATGTTCATACATATGTTTAGATAAGTCTCGAGTATCTGACTATAAACGACTCAACTTTTGTGTTTGGTGCATTTCCTTTCATTTCCATATATTGGTGAGTGCACCATTAAGGTAACCGGGCCCTCCCTACGGAGTGTGTGGCTGTAAGTACCGGATCCTAAGTCCACGTTTAAACATAATTCACGTTTTCCACTCTTGCATGTTTTCTCGGATTTTTGAGTCATGTTTCTCTATGGGGTGAATTATGTCCTTCTTGTTTATTGTTTTCTTTTTAAAATTAAAAAAATATATATATATATATATATATTAAAGAATAAACATAGTAATATAGGAAGTCTCGGGAATCTGACTTTAAAAGACCCACTGCTAAAAACAAATTTTCTAAGCTCCGTTGTAAAAAATTTGTTTGGGGGTGGGGTGTTCGTGTTTCCGTCCTAGAATGTTTATGTCCCATTACAGTTGCTTAGGCCGTTTAATTGTATTACGATTCGGGTTGACATAATCCATGATTTTAGAGTCCAATTGTTCGCATAACGTACGTCATGCACACACTTCGAGGCGTTTTCCACTATCTTATATGTCATCCACGGTCGGAATAGAGTGTTTTATGGATCATTGGATTGGAAATTCTCTCCTGATCATTTCCATAACTCATTCGCAAAAATCGGACCGGTAACGAAGCGGCAATTTTGATTTGAAGTTTCGCGAAAAATAGAAAAAATCACAAATTTCGATTTGGGCTTGGGCCCAACTCATACCACCGATAGCGATACTTAGCGCCCTTAGCTTCACCAACAATCGCGATCATCTTCCACAATCCGCCATTAATGCCCAAAGCTTAAAACAAAACCTAAAAAAAAAAAAACCTAAATTAACCCGCCCTTCACAATCAATACCCAACCCAAATCGACCGCAAAACGCCCTACCACCACCTCCACCAAATTAAATAAGCAAAACCACCGAAATTCCAAATTTTGTTGTGTTTTGACCACCACTGTTTGCTTGTTTGGGTTTGGTCGATTAACAACCCACCACCACATCCCATTTAAACCCCCACTACATTCCAAACACCAATGGCTCAACACCGAATTTTCCGGAGCAAGCTTTTTACAGTTACCACTTCACGCCGTTTTACGGTGATGAAATGATCGGTCCGAGATCGAATAGCTTGTGGTATTTCGGACCTGAAGCCTATTACCACGAGGACTTAGTCCGACGGTTCTACAATACTGAGGGAGTTGGAAGGGACGAGGATTTTTGTTGTGGTGGCTAAGAGGAGGAAGGAAGTGACGACCGGGTTGTTTGGTCGAGATTCTAGGCATCCCGCCTAGAATCCATTTAGATGTCACGCGTTGCAGGAGTCCCAACATAATGGGGTAGAGCTATTGATGAGCGAGACAAGCATTGAAGGGAACTACAATGCGAGGTCGATTGTGTTCGTCGAGCTTCCCAGGGACCCAACCGGTGGGTCAGCATTTCGATGGATTGGTCGGAACGTCCTGGGGAAGGAGAAGGTCAGCGACATCGGCCTGAACTGCCTCGACATCTTATGGATACTCCAGGAGCAGAAGTATGAGTTCTGCATCATGGAGTTTTTACTTAGCATGATTAGGGGAGTAGGGAAGTCATTTGCCCCCTCTCCCGTGTTGATAACCAAGATCATGTTGAAGTTGAGGAAGTTCTCAGCGATCGATAGGACTTACATCACCCTACACCGTAACCCTCGTGATCTATAAGGAGTGTGTCCAACAAGTTTGGAGGTTGGCTGAGGATAGAGAAGAAGAAAAGAGGATGGTGGAGATCGGAATGCCGAGGAGGTCGGGGAAATTAGAATGCCCTCGAGGAGGATGAGGAGGATTTGACTTGTTTTATCGCGGATGCCTTGGAGAGGTGTTGGTTGGGGACGCGTAACGCATGGCTGTGATTCATCGTGGCATACGCGTTCGCCAACACCATCTGCGAAGACCTCCGGACTCGGCAGCAACGATGCATCATAACCGAGATCCATTACCGAGAGAGGATGAGAGGTGGGAACAGATGAGGGCCGAGCTAGAAGCTCAGCGCCAGTTCCGGGAAGAGATGCTTACACGATTCCCACCTCACGGGACTCTCCTTCTGAGGACACACCATCGAGGCACGAGCGTCATCGCCGAAGGACGAATGGTGCTGGCCCATCGAGAGCCGGGGAGATCTGGGACCGTGTGCCCTCCGCTACCAAGATGGGAGTAGTTAGGGATAGCATCGTTTGATGTTTTTATGTTTATTTGTAGTTTCATTATTGTTATTTATTTTAATGTAAGTTTTATTTCCGTAATTTGAATTTTGTAGTGAAATGTACTCCGAATGAAAATTTTAATATAATGCGGTTATTTTTATTATGCGTGGTTGTCTCATATTGATCCCACCTTCCCAAATTGTTTTGGGGTGGTTTTATCTATTCCAGCATGATTTTTATATAACCCTCGTGTTAGAATTTATTGCGGAGTCAAGGTGAAAATATGGCCGATTAGGCATATCCAGGAATAAGTATAAGGGTAGGATGAAATCTAGATTAAATAGGTAGATTCTAACATAAATTCAACCTAAAAGATACTAGGATTGAATTAGAATCAAGATAATGAGTTGTTTCCGTTTTCGGGTTTGGAAATTTTAGGATTTTCGAAACCGTCAGTAATTAGTTTTGGCAACTTCCCGATCCGTTTTAGCAACTTAAAACCTATATAAACTTCATACATTCTACACTCACAACTCACACTACACCTAAACTCCATCACTCACCTTTCACTCCCACAATTCCCACGTTTTGGCTCATTTTCGAAGTTTCAAGAACTCCGAAGATTTCGCCTCTGAGGGGAGGACTTTCTCTCTGCATATTTTTCTGAATTTTTGTCGAGGCTTTTCAAGCTTCAAGCCGAGTAACCAGCCAAACACTGGAAATTCCAACTATTCAGAGCGCACTCGCGCCCTATCAGAGTGCACTCGCGCCCTGACTTCCGTGGACCAGAAAAATTTCCATTTTTCTGCTGGAAGTATCCGGATCATTCGCAGCTATTCCAGAGTGTAAGTTTGAGATGACATCTCCAACATTGATACCGAAACAGTCTTTCGAAGATTTGTTCCAAAGCACTACTTATGGTGCTTGGTTTCGCGAGGCAATCACATACGTTGGTGGGAGCCGCTTTATGGTAAGACGATGCACTTTATTCTCCAACACTAGCATCTTATTTTTATGATAACTGCATTTTCTTTGAAAGACCAGATGGAGAACAAGTGTTCTCCATCAATATTGATAATGAACCAATGGAAATTACCAGGTTCTTGCTAGCATTTGTTCTTGGACTTGCTATGCCCGCTGAAATACAAGACCCATGGTGCTATTGGGTAGATAATATGTATGTCTACACTTACGAGTTCTTGCATGAGTCATACGGCACATGCATTTTCCGTATCGAGGACCAAGGGGACTATAATGTCACTTTTGGTAGCCTACCCATGAACATAGGAACTGTTATGTTTTGGATCATGCTAAACATTTTAGGGGAATGACATTTTTCTTCTGTGAATGATGCCACTTGCAGCGTTTTCTTTGCTTTAGCCACGGGACGTATGTGTCATGACCTTCCCCGAACCTTGATGTCTAGTTTAGCTCGATCCCATAGCATGAGGCATAAGTTCCTTCTTATGCCCGTTCTAGTTTCCCGTATTATGCTATGTTTCTTTCCTATTTTTTGTACACGTTTCACGGATTGGATTACGGTCGACACGGTACGACCCACCAATAGTATTATTCGATCCTTCCGCGTAATGACTTGGCAAAGGGTGGAGGATACAACCTCATCAAGGTTGCACCCTACACCCCATCAGACCAAGTGGCTCTTAATAGGTTAGCAATAATAGATGATAAATGGCGGGAAGCCTGGAAAATTATCATGGCATGGCAGGGCGTTAAGGGAACCTCACTTCTTTATGGAAGAAGAGGATAGTAATGCGGGAGATAAGGTAAGTTTTCATTCTAGTTAGTGTCCGCTTATGTCCCAAGCAATTTCATTCTTGTTAACCCCATAATGGGTAGAACTTCGTGATAGAGTCAAGGCGTCTTTTATTTCCTATATTAGTACGCGTTCTAACTTTGTTTTGCAGATATCCCTGAATTTCACGTATTTCAATGGTATTTTTCCTACCCTCTTTATTTAAATGCTTTGAGGACAACACATGCTTCTTGTTTGGGGGGGGGGGGGGGCATAGAAACACGTGTAATTAATGCATCTGTTAGGATATAGATAGAGTTAATATGCATTTGTTTTCTAGTTAAAATTTTAAAAATTCAAAAATATAAATAAATAAGTTCATGCTATACACTTAGGAATAGTGGTATTGTTTTCCTTCTCTATGCTCTTAACAATCTAGAAATCTCACGTAGCTTTTGCATCAGAATAATTTTTAGAAACATAGGTTAATATGTAGGTAATAATCTTTGCATCTATTTATAAATATATTACATGAGTATCGATGATTGTTAGCAGAAGTTTCAAATCTAGGCAAGAGTACTTATTCTACAAATCTGTGAGAATATAGCCTAAAAGCCTTATATGAGCCGAAACATTTGAGAAATGACACAAGGGAGAAGTAAAATCGGATAGAGATATCACATGTCCACTTGCTTGATCACTAAACCATATCCTAAGTGAGAATTTAGGCCCTCTTTGGATCGATATAGCCAGTAAATTCAAACCTATGAATTATTTTCGCTAATTAAGCCCTCTCGAGCCTTTCTTTAGCCTTTCATAAACCACAAATCCTTTACCCTGTTATAAAATAAAAATAATAATAATAATATTCAACCTACCCAATTAAGATAAGTCTGAGAATAGAATTAGGAAGAAAGAAGAAGAGAAAAACCTGTGTAAACAAAAGTTAGTTAATTGCTTCAGAAAATAAAGAAAAGAAGTTTCCATCCAAATAAAAGAAAAATAAAAATAGAAATAAAATAAAAACTCCAAAAAAAAAAAAGAATAAAAGGGAGTCAAAAGCCAAAGTAAAGAAAAAGGAAAAAATATGGCTAAAGATGGAAACAAAGTATAGAAGCAAAAAAAAATAACAAGGTTTTCTCTAAGTTACATAATATGAAGACTCTATTATCTCAGACTTGTCCTTTTGAATATCCATTTCCTTCCTTCTTAAACCATCTCCTAATCCCCGCAACACCTAATAAAGACCTCTAGCTCAATTAAGAATAGGTTAGTGTGATAGTAAGTGGCAGATGTGTTTGATCGACTCCGGCTTCCTTATTGTCATTGAGATTGTAAGGTAAAGTGTGCCCCTTGCTAGCACTAGAGTAGCTGAAACTTGAGTGGGAAAATCGAGTGTTGTATCTTGACTATTATTGTGAGAACCTACTTAAGGGGCTTATTCCGAAGTTTCAGAAACGGACCTGCTATTGCATTTCATAGTATTATTCATTGTATATATGTTTATTGTAGATGATTGATTATTATGCATATATTAGCTTAGGTTTAGACTTGATTACTCTATATACATTGCTAATGAGAGGTATAGATAATTTGGAGCATGAATAAGGAAACAATAGTTTTATTTCTTAGTCGTTGTAGTATAGATGAAGTTTGTGAGTACCTTCTTTGGAAAACTCTCACGAGGCTATAACTTCGTCCACTAGGGAATTCCTAGTGGTTTAAGGCCTTGTTGCATATGGTTAATGCAATCGCACTTTCGAAAAAACGAGTAGTTAGAACTCCATTTTTGGTCACTTATTCTAATTTCTCATCTTTGCTTGAGGACAAGCAAAATGCTGTTTGGGGGTGGTTTGATAAGAGCCCAAAACTGTAGTTTTAACCCCCGTGAATGAACATACTTTTAGACCAATTATGTGAGTAATAATTAAGAGTTAACACCGACACGTGTTTTTATGCATTTCGGGCTTCAAAGTCCATTATGTGCAGAAATGTGCCACTTTAGCGAGATAAATGAGCAAAGGTCGGTTACTAAGGAGTTCCGTGATTAAAGGCCAAGATTCAAGAAGACAAAGCCTTTCTAAAGCCCGGTCAAAAGCTGAAAAGTCGACGCGGGCAAAAAACAGCACACAAAGTCAGCAGAACTTCCGAAGGCCATATCTTTGGACTCAGACCTCGGAATGGGGCCTACCTTATGTCAAAACGACCGGCTCGGAAAGAGCTTTCCAATGGTCTAAGCCGTGATCTAACTAGAGGAGCAGAAGTGGACGAAAAGTCTATTGAAGCCAACTGTAGCTGAAGAGGCCTTTTTGGACTGAAAGAATTGGGTTTTGGGCCTGATTCTCTGGCCCAAAATATGGCTCCAAGCCCATGCACGATTTTTAGATCTGAAAGTATAAAAACAAAAGCTTAGCTCTTTGTTAATGGTAGATTTTTTAGTAGAGAATAGTAGATTTTTATGTTAGAAAATAAAGGAGCTTAGAATAGAAAGTAGCCATTAGAATAGCTTCTAGATCTAGATTTAATTGTTTTAATTAAGTTTAATTTCAAATCCAATTCTTGTTTTAGATTAAACTATTAGAATCATTACTCTTAATTAGTTTGATTAATAAAATAGCTAGTCGTTAAATTTCGATTCTTGTCATTTACATTTGTGTTAGATCTGATTCATTTACTACTTGTTATTCAATTTTTAGTTATTAATTAGATTTTAATTATTGTTTAATTTAGATTAGTAAATTTCAATTCTTTATATCATGTTTAGTTTAACTTTAATCAGAAATGATTGCGTAATGATTCTCGCCTAAACCTCCATTAGAGGGGTTGAGAAGCCTTGATGAAAGCTTGATTCGACTATCGTAGAATCGTCGTAATTTCCTTTCCACTCTTGAAATGATTAGTTCACCATGAGAATGGGTTTAATCGTTCACATGCTAGTTATGAATTGGTAGGAATGCCATGTGTAATTAGGGATTAGGAAGAACCAATTGTTTCGAGGCCGTTCAATTTCGGATTACTGACGATTCGTCGTTAATAGGATTAAGTCGAGTTAAGGTGGAATCAATCCCCCTCTAACTCCTTATCATCGAATCAACGTAGCATTCCCTTAGTTGTTCTGATAGTTGACTAATGCATCTTGTGGGTAGTTGCATCGTAGTCTAGTTGCTTTTTCGTAAATCTCTCATTAGACCTTAAGTAGAGTAATTACACGTGATAACACAGCATACGGAAGGACTAGGAGTGGAACGAATCACTCTACTCCACTATATCTCATAAGATTGAAAGTAGAAATCTTTGATAAATTAGGCACGTAATAAGTTTAGTTTTACTTACGTTTAGAGTTTCATCGTTTTATTTCGTAGGTAAAACTATTCAATTTTACGTTTGCCATTTAGTTAATTTAGAGTTATTTGAATCCATAGTATAATCGTAGAATAGAAATTTCACATCACACATTACTCTCACCAATTGTTCCTTGTGTTTGTTTAATTGAATTTCTTTAAGTCTTGAGAGTTAAGAGTGGAACGAATCCATACTCTATATATATTGTATAAATATATATGTGAGAGTAGGAAATAAATAATTGATACCGTAAGAATAAAGTTAGAGTAATCTAGTTTAGTTTTTACGGGTTATCAAAAAGCAACAAAGGGGTGTTTCTTTCCGCATATTCTTCGAGTACATTACTGACAGGAAAAAACCCTTTTTTTCTGGCTTCATTTTTTTTATTCTCTCTCTCTCTTAAATCTCCATCGGGTTCTCTTCTACTCTTCTCTCATGTCTGAATATCATATTTTGTAGATTATTGGATTGGATTTCTGAATTTATTTGCAATTCTCTTGCACATCATTCTTCACTCACAAAGATGACATCATGTACCCGCTTTATTATGTTGTACGTTGAAAACATCAAAATTTCTATTCGGCGGGTATCGACAAGGTTTGCAAATTCTTCTTTCATTATTTTGATTATTGGAACAAATGATACTTTCGATTATTGGATTGTATTTACACTTTTTGGTTTTCTATTATTTCACAAGTTAATCGTACTATAATATATTTTTTAAAATTATTAACTAATTCCTTCTTTCGATTATTGTTATTCTTTTGATCGATCTTTTGTAACTCTGATTTGATAACTTTTCATTTCCACTATTTCTGTTGCAGGATTTCACCATGAGAGAGACTAATTCCAACTGTAACAGGTGAGTTCACTTTTAATTCTAAAATGTAAGTATTGCTCATGGTTGTAAAACATTGTTACGATTGGCTGTTATCTTTATATTTTCCTTCTTAAAACTTGACACTATTGGAAGCAGGTATTCTGTGTGTGCAATTTCTCATTCTTAGACTCCCGCTTTCGCTGCTCTGTCTTCAATCTTCGACCGATACTATTCACACGTGCACGTAAAGGACTACTATATAATTTTTTTCAATCTTGAATATTTAGTATACTGATACATATTTTTTTGTGGTGCTATTTTGTAGTGATTACCTGTTCAAGCTCTCATTAAAGATTCTGGTGTTGGCAAATCATGTCTGCTCCCGAGATTTTCTGTAAGTTACACTTGTGGTTGCATTTTTAATATTCATATCTTGAGGGAATCAAGCTTTTGGAGATTGGCTCCAAGGTCTTGGGTCTAATTTCCAAATATGTATGTCATTGAGATTTGAGAAGTTGCTACTTCTCTATCGATTAGCTGTCCAAATTGCTTCTTTGCCATTTGAGAAATATTTTATTTTTGTTCTAACTTTTGATAGGAGATTCCGTTTTCAAATCAGTTTGATGATCCATACCCTTAATCAATTGTAATCATTCTGCCTTTATTGAACACCATGAAAAATTATCACTGAAGTAGAAAATTGTTAGCCTCAGATTCTGTCAGTACAGTTCTCAATTTTCCTTTTTGTTTGATGCCCAACAAATGATATTCTAGCTGTCAACATTTAAACAAAGTCTATGACATATGTTTGCTTAAGTGATGGAAGAAATGACCACTTGATATATATATCCATGAAAGTGTCTCCTAAGTTTTCTCCAATTACGTTTATATTTAGTAATTGTATTTGAGAAGTGAATGGAATATTACGTTTAGAAATCTTTTCTAAGTCCAATGTATAGCTCAGACAGAGTATATATAGATTTAACCGCATCACTATTGCATGTACATAATGGATGATGTCCACTTCAAGCCAAGTCATTTGACTTGGGTTTGCACATATCTTTGGCATTGTGTGTAATGATTGTTGCTAGCTTCTTACCCTGCATGTGTACATGAAGGTTTTCTTTTTCATTTACAATATATGTCTTTGGGTTTGAGGTGTTATAATAGTAATCTATTTATGTTTCATACTATGATTGTTGCAATGAACGTCTTACCTATTCAGCTTATCTGGTATAAGCATATTGATACATGCTTTATAGGAACACCTATTTCATAGAAAAAATGGACGTTTTGTACCATAAACTTTGTTGTTTTTATCAATTTAGCCTACAAATTTTTTTTTCGAGCAATTTGGGCCAAGAACTTTGGTTAATGTATCACGTTAGGCCACTGTTACCATTCCGTTACTTCAAATGCTGGCGTGCCGGATATATATGTGTCCGTTCAAAAGGTCGTGTGGCACCGTTATAGTGGACACCTCATAACTATTGATGTGGCTCCATTATGTCAGTTTTATGTCACTCAAAAATCATGAACGTTACACGTGTATCTAACTCTATGTATATAAGCATATCCATATTCTAATGACCAACGACAAAATTAAATCAGAACTTAATCACTAAAATGACATGTGGCGTAATTTGGAACGTTCATTTTGTGATAATGTAATGATACTAAATTCTTCTGCTTTTTCTTTTCTTCTCTTGTTCAGCCACCTTTGCTGTCGCCACAACCACACACCACCACAGTTCATCAAATATAAATTATTAAATTTCCAACCCTCAAAACCATATTAACCCTCCACCACCGCATCACCACAGTATAGAACTTGAAAAGAGTGGCCTGATAAATGAAATTGACTAATAATTTGATACACACCCAAATCTCCTTTTATAGATATACAAATTGAAATTGAGTGAAATTGCAAGTTCAATAGTGATTCATCGAATTCTCACGTTTCCCTGGTGAAGCTCTTTTATCCGCTTGTTTTTCAGTTGAATTGAACACTATCAATAAAAAACTGAGATCAGATCGTTTGCAAGGAATATTATAACATTCGAAGTGTTGAAACTCAAAGAGAAATTAAGAAAAAACGAATTGAAGTTATTAGAAGTTGAATTGCCAAAAAAATTATGTGTAGATTCATAGTTTGGAACGGCAGTGACAGCAGCGGCGGTGGGGATGAGATGTGGAAGAAGAAGAAAAGAGGAAGAAGAAAACAACACATTAGTTGTTCCTAGGTGTCAATTACAACAAGGCCACATAAGCTTCTGTTAAGCCACATTGACATCCGTTAGTACACATAAGCATTTGAAGTAACGGAAACACGCCGATGGCCTAACGTGATACATTAACCAAAGTGCTTGACCCAATTTGCTTGAAAAAAAAATTTGTGGCCTAAATTGATAAAAGCAGCAAAGTTCATGGTACAAAACGTCTATTTATTATATTTCATAATGTTATTTGTGTTCCTTGTTTTCTTCCTTCTGACTTCAGCGAAATTTAATCGGGAGGGAAAATTTAAATTGCATGAAAAGAGAATGGCCATTTCTACTGTTATAATATCTAAACTGGAGAAAGTGTATATTGCAGTGAATACAAACGTTTAACCTGCTGGCATGGATACATGTCTACTGGACCAAAGAAAAAATACTACGGAAAAACAAAAGAACACCGCTGCAGAAGAGGTATTCAATTTGGAATTACAGATAACTGCTCTTCTCTTCAAAACTTTGTCCTTTGAAAAGAATGTAATTATAGTTGTAAGCCTCTTCATAGTCCTTAATCTTAATTTGATGTTAGTACTTTTGTGCCCATCTTCTATCCTAAAACTATACAGTTGATTAATTGATTAATTGATGGGATGCGTCACTTTTTCCAGATGAAGAACGGAAGGAGAAAGTCTACAAACTCATGGTAATTTTTTATTTTCTCCTTAACATTTACTATTTTCATTGTCATAATATTTCCTTTACAATGGTAATATGCTTTTCTTTAGTTCTTGATCCCAAAACACATGGTTTCATGTTAGAATAATTCTACACTACTAATACAGTTTTAGAGTCTGATTGTATTGGTACCTATGGCCAATTGTAGGGTGTGCAGGGCAACTTGAAAGTAGACAATGACGGGAACAATCTTCTTGGAGCAGAGAAGTAGCAGGAGCTCCAGATTTAGGAAAGCAATACACTGCCGGACTCCGACAAAGAGGTGGATGCACAGTTGGTCTTAGGCTGAAACGCTATCTTTTTTTCCTGGTGCTTTCACAACTAGGTCCGATAACTTTGACTTTCAAGTCCTATCTCTATTAGTAGCATCTTCTATAATCAACCTTGCCTCTTAAATTCATCCAGATATTTTTGTATGCATAATGCCTCTGAATGAATAATTAAATCAATACACCTAAATACTATTTAGAATGGTTTCTCAGTCTTTTTCTGGCTTTACAAATTTCTCCTACCCATATTATCCTTAAATTAAAGTATTGCTTAACACTTTCAAAAAGGAGAAATTTGTCGTTTTATGTGTTGGCTAATAAAAATATCAAATCCACGCATCTTTTCAATTGAACGCACCATAAATAGCAACTCTTTGTCTTCCTAAACCCCCATACTTTAATTACCCACAATATTTCAACAAAGTGAGAATTAACAAAAGCCATCGTTCTCGAATCTCTCGATCGCTCAATCTCAATCTTCTACTCAGTACCAGATTGTTAATCATCAAAAGAAACTCATTTTGTTAATTCCCATTTTGATGATCCTTGAGATTGCTGTGAAATTTGATCTCGCTCCTTTTCTTTCTAACTTAATAATTGAAGCAATTCGAAAACAAGGAAGCAAGTGCAGAGAACAGGTTCCCAGGCAACAACAGGTACCATAACACTTTAATTTTATTTTGTGCCTCATATATTAAAGGCATGGTTTTTCTTTTCATCTCTTGCATTCGATATTCTTTGATATTTTAGGGCCTTGATATGCATTTCATTCTTAGCTTGGTGAAACTTGAATAGAAATCTGGTTTCAATTTCATAATCTTGACAGGGCTCAAAATAATCTAAGCCTGCCAACTGGTCCACCCCTCGCACAGTTCCACAAGAAGCATTGGAACAACTCTTACTATGGGAAGGACAAAGTACAGGATAAAACGAAATTCACAAAAGGCACGAGTTTTTTATAAAGAAAAAATAGGTAATAATGGGATGGGTCATTTTTTAGTGACTCAGGTTGAATTATTGATTCACTGATTGAATCAAGTTGAGAATAGTTAAAGCTAACTCATTTTCTGTATCTCCATAATTTTGCTTTTAGTCAATATAGTTGTTAGTAGTGTTAAAACTATTGTGATCTATTCCAATATTTTGAAAAATGAGTTTAAAGGCTGCTTATTATTTGTTATTGGACCTGTAAGTCCTTGTATGGCAAGACATGCAAGTAGTTAAATGATACCAAGATTCTACTCTTAGTGTGGTGGTGCTTATATGTGGCAAGTTTTGGGAGCAGCAGTCATGGCCATCAACTTATAAATGGATTTGGGTAACTCAAAGATGATGTGCATCACCTGGGATTCATATGGTGGAGTCTATGGGATTCAATGAATGCGTCACTGTTGCTGCCACCAGAAGCCGAAAGTTATCAAAGGTAATAAACTGCTTTAAGTTAGAATCTCTAAATGTTGATATTTGTGCTTTCCCTTCTCTTAGGTATTCTTTCAAAATGTTTTTTTTAGGTGTGAATTATGTAATATTGGTCATTGTGTGAGATTTTTTTTATGGGAATGCTATAAGTATTATATATTTCTTTTTGGGGTATATGTAGAAGATCTATTTGTAATGTGAGAACCATATTACATGCCATCTATAAAGGTTATATTTCGTCTAACCTTACTGGAGAAGGTAACTTGGGGGAGATGGATTAATTGATTGGGTTTGACCGAGTTCGTATGGACGAACTGCCCCAAATATCAAGTTCTCTCGGGGACCTAAATCAGGTCAGACATAGTTCCTCATCCTCTTTATATAGGCAAGATACCCATGCCTCTTGCTCCCGCTTCAGGTTAGATCCAGGTCTTTAGGTCACTTATGAGCCATGATGACGAGTTATGAAGAATCAATGAGCTGCATGCCTGAAGCTTCGGTTTTGATGGCTGTAATAAAGGCTAACGTTACGAGCCATTGTGGAGCGAGAGGAGTGAGTGCTAGGGAGGTTGCTTCATGGTGAGATCGTCTACTCGACTCGAGTCACTTTGAAGCGATCTCGCAGGTCGAGTACGGGAGATTGGTTGGTGGTGACATCACTCAGGGTGCGAGTTGAATAGGTTGCTTGCCTGAGAGGAGTCACTATGAAGCGAGCTTTGAGAACGAGGATATGAGGTAGGTTGTTAGTTCTGCATATGCTGGACACGTGTGTGGTATTCATTAGATGTGAATATTACTCCCTCACACAGCCCCATCTCAGTAGGTCGTTTTCGTACGTTTTAACGATCTGCTGAGAGAGAACGTTTGCACGTGTGTAGCATATGTGTGGAATAATAACCTCCTTGTTTTGTGTAAGTCAAAAAGACAAGACATAAGAAGACGTGTCAGTTTAGGGTTCAGTGCAATGATGGCCTATATTGGGAACTTGAACGGGCGGCGTGTATAAGACGTTTTGGGGAACTGGAGAGTTACTGTTTTGCCTCATTTCCTTAAGATTTTTTAGAACGCTGAGTGCTCAGGTTAGTTCAATCTCCTCCGTTGTTCCTCTTCTCATTTGATAGTTAAACTTTGCTTATTATGATCTTTCCTTTTTTGTCTTCACACCATGTCTGACTCCGATGATACACGATCGGAGGAGGTTATAGTTGGGTCGGTAGGGTTTGATAGTGAAAAAGACTATGTAAGATCGGAATTTGTAGTTGCTTTGGAGAGTAGCTCTGGACGTTGTGAGGGTTCTTCTTCTTGTGGGTTGCTCCCTAGAAATGTAGATAAACGTGCTTTGGAAAGTTTTGGAGATTTGAGGGATGTTTGTAGTATAGATGTTAGGGACCTGGAGATACATGAAATAGGGGATGACGTTGACGCTTTAAGTAATGCGTACACCCCACGGGGATATGGGGTGGTAGTTTGTGAGGGGCAATTGCGAGCTGGCATAAAGATATCATTCTCGCCACTTATCTGTAATTTTTTGAACTTTTGTAAGAAAGCGCCTTACCAGTTCGTTGGCAACACTTGGCGTTTGTTGAGAGTTTTCGACCTGTTGAATGAGAGATTGGGGTACCGTGTTGAGGTGGCTGATATTATTGAGCACTTCGCTGTGAAGCGATCTCATGCTAATAATTTTAGTTTGTAGACGGTAATGGGGAAGTCGAGCGTTCTGGTCGGTGTGAGCAACGAGCCTTAGGAGAGAAGGTCGTTATTGTTAATTGGAAATTATTATGCTAGTGGGTTTGCAGCTCATACTAGGATTTGCAATTTTTCTGGTATGTCTTGTGTCCTTTATTGTATATTGAGTGATATTAGTTTGTTTTGAGCTGACCTTGGAACTGGTTGTTTTGCAGAGGTCACTATTTCCCATCATACTGAGCGGGGAGTGATCGAGAAGTTCGCTAAGCTTAGCTGAGCTAAGAAGCAAGAGAAACTGCCTGAGGTAGCTGCTTTCTTTGTGGAAAGGGGAGGTCGTGGGATAAGGCTCAAGCGGAGGAATTAAAAGAAAAGGGCTCGTGGTCAGGTCGATAGTGAGTCTTCTAGCGAGTTCGTCATGGAGAGGGAAGATAGTGGTGTTCTGACCAAGGAGGCTAGAAATAGGAGCTGGAGTGGGCCAGTGAGGCCTGTAGGAGGTGTTGGGGCCTCTGGGGGTGATGGTGGGATGCCCAAGCTTAGTGGTGGGAAGGGACACCATTCTGGTTCTGATCCTACTTCCCGGGAACAAACCAAGAGGCGAGCGCCCGCTCTGGTGGATGTAAATGAGCTGAGAGTTTCAGTTCGTGAACCTGGAAGTTTCTTAAAAAGAAAAATTGTTGTTGATGACGATAGGGTGACTAAGGCAGCTCGTCTGGAAAGCATAATGAGGGAGGATTCTGGACACCGTTCTGTAGGAAAAAAACTGGGCGTTCTGATAAAGGCTCGAGCTCTCGTGTTTCAACCAAATATGATCAAAACACTAAGTTGTGATGAAATAGATGAATTATGTAGAAAAGTAATGAGAAAAGTAATGGTGATTGAGAGAATGATGAGACTGTACCTTTCCATTGCCTACGTACCCAAATTATCGATGGGATCAAGTCTCAAGAACGTAGTTTTGTATGAAAAATAGTTTGGTATTTATATATGTAGAGTAGAGATTTCTTGTAGCTCAAGTAATTGTAATTGAACTTGAATCTTAATTGATGATTATCTCTTTGATATATGAAACAAATCTAGACATAAATTAATATACGTAAGTGGCAAGCCATGTGGCTAGGGTTCAGCCCTAGACACATGAGTTAATGGACCTGTACATTGATCTATGATATTGCAAATTGGGCATTAGCCTTGTCGATTAAATGAATAAAGTGGAGACCTCTACTAATAGACGTTTGCCATGTAGGTGGGGGTCGAAACACCGCCTACTCTTTGGCATGTGGGCGAATTAAGTCCAGATGGAAAAGAAAATTAAAAGGCCGGTAAGGAAAAATCATAAAAAAATAATGAATAAAAATGATTTGGAAGGCCATAGATGAAATATTGGTGTGGAATATATGGGCCATATATATATATATGAAAAAATACTGTGTAGGACAATAGGAGTTGGGTGAAAAAAGAAGACAAGCATCGCTCAATATGAATGTTTGACCATGGAACTTGAGTGCCCCACCCTAATTTTGGATGAATAAGCTACTAGTGTCCCACCTGAAGTTAGTTTAGAATTAGAATTAGAATTGCCTAAGGAGTGGAACAGTGGACGAACCACATGATTGGATAATGAATTGGTAAACACAAAAAGCCCAAAACAAAAATAGAACTCACGAAGGAAAAAATAGAACATGGTCGCCTTCTCCGTGTTGTTACTAGCGTCTCTCCATCCCGAGACTCCCAACCCATCTATGCTTCCGACAAAATCAAAAATCACAAGTCATGCCTACTCCACCACAATTAATCTATTCTTCTCTTCAAGTTTTTTCGAATTAATTGAAATCAATCAATCAAAATTTGTTATGAATCTTAAGTTGGGTTTGGGTGTTGTATGGAAGTGGAAGACTTCTTGAAGCTGCTGACACGAAACTAAGCATGGATTTCAACGAGGAACAAATACACCGATTGATGGTTGTTGGATATTGCACATTAATTGAACGTGAAAGGATTAATTGAACAGACTCGTATATAGATGAATTGAACGAGTTCGAATTGATAGAAAAGCAAACAGGCGCTATATATACAAATTGGTGATGAGAATGACAGGACCATGATATGGAATTTGATGGGTGGTGGACACAAATTGGGTCTGTTAGGGTGAAAATTTGTTGGTGGCATTGGCATGAAATTGAGGAGTGGAGGTGGTTTTACAATTAAGTCTCTACTACGAGATGTCGGTAATTTTGAATTGGATAGGCAACTAAAGATTGACCAGCATAATCTAGTTCTGGATCAATCAGTTTCAAGTTGGATCTGCTAGGATATTAAGTTCAAATTGTTTGGTTTCGATCAAAATTGAATTTGAGTTGCCGAAGAAGATGGATATTGACGAAAAGCCTGCGAAAAAAGTTCGAATAGAAAGATCTCAATGACTTGTAAAAAATAAAGAAGCTGGAGAAAGTTTTCACTCAAAAAGTTTACGTAATGCGAATTTTCGCCACACGGAGAAACGGCGATATTACGAGCAAAATATATTCACAAAAAGTCGACGAAGAAAGGTTTCGTGCAGATGTCAATTAATGCTGTAGATTAATTAAAGAAGCTGACAGAAGTTTCGTTGAGAAAGATCGGCTCAATGCCTTAGAAAAAATAATGAAGCTGTCGGAAAGTTTCAATACGCTCGGAAAGATTCGCTCAGAAAAATCGGCTCAATGCCTTAGAAAAAATAATGAAATTGTTGGAAAGGTTCAATTCGCTCGGAAAGATTCGCTCAAAAAAATCGGCTTAATACCTTAGAAAAAATAATGAAATTGTTGGAAAGGTTCAATTTGCTCAGAAAATTTCTCGTAAAAAGATCGGCACAATGCCATAGAAAAAATAATGAAACTGGTGGAAAATATTTAACAGAAAGCGCTAAGAGAAGTGAATGCAGATTTCAAATAAGAAAACGAAGATCGAATCGAGAGACCGTAAGACAATTGAACTAAGTAGCGTACTAAGCGAGCGTAAAAGCATTCAAACTTAAACTAACGAAGCTAAACATGGTAACTTCGTCAAATTTTGTCGTAGCGATAGTAATGAACTAAGTGAGTGTAAAAGTGTTCAAACTTAGACTGACGAAGCTAAACGTGGTAACTTTGTCAGATTTTGTCGTAGCGATAGTAACAAACTAAGCGAGCGTAAAAACGTTCAAACTTAGACTGACGAAGCTAAACGTGGTAACTTCATCAGATTTTGTCGTAGCGATAGTAACAAACTAAGCGAGCGTAAAACGTTCAAACTTAGACTGACGAAGCTAAACGTGGTAACTTTGTCATATTTTGTAGTAACGATAGTAACGAACTAAGCGAGTGTAAAAACGTTCAAACTTAGACTGACGAAAGAAAATATGATAACTTCGTCAGATTTTGTCGTAGCGATAGTAATGAACTAAGCGAGCGTAAAAGAGTTCAAACTTACACTGATGAAGCTAAACATGGTAACTTTGTCAGATTTTGTCGTAGCGATAGTAACGAACTAAGCGAGCGTAAAAGCGTTCAAACTTAGACTGGCGAAGCTAAACGTGGTAACTTCGTCAGATGTTGTCGTAGCAATAATAATGTTGCGATGGAAACAAAATTATACCATTAGAACTGAAGTGAAAGAAAGACTTTATTGATCACAAAATCTTGAAAAGTGTAAAGATAATAACAGAAAAGAAACTATTGAACTGGAAACAGACTAACAAATTTTTGTCTGATTTTTCGTTCAACTTGTCTATTTTGTCCGCTCACTAAGTAAAATAATTTGTTACGACGAGCAAGAAACGAACACTGCCAGGGGTTGTTGGAAATAAATCAACAATGTCAAGGCCCCATTTTGCAAATGACCAAGGTTTATGGATTGGATGACGCTTCATCGCGGGAAGTTTGACCCATATCACATATCATGTTTTTGACAAGGCACACACTTCTCGGACAAACGCATAACATCATTTGGCATGTATGGCCACCAATAGCATTGGATCATTGCTATGTGAGCGAGACTTCGCCCTCGGGAGTAGTGTTCACATAATCCTGAATGAATTTCTTCGAGGCCTAGTAAATCGTTCGTTCTGCCCAAACGACGAAGGATAGGATTGAGACTTGTGCCGCTACGATAAAGTTTTTGGTCATCAAGAATTCCGAAGCATCGTCAGCTGCATGATCGTCATCGAACATTATCAGTGCGAAGCTTGTTGGAATCATCTGACTGCATAAGTGGTTAATCCAGTGTTGTCATGACAGCGACAACTTGATTTTCCATGGATAAATATGTGATAGAATCAGGATGCCTTACATCATAACGCGGATACTGTACAATACTGATAGATGTAAAATTTCATGTAATTCGTTGAATTAAGTTCAAATAAACATCCATTCTATCATCGCGAGCGCATAAGATCATTCAAAGTGGCTAGCGACTAACTTAGAATTATCTATCGTAACATAGTCGCCCCCAGTTGAAGAGTTGTGCGTATAACAAATGACAGTTTCGTATTCGGCCACATTATTTGAAGCATCAAAACCCAAACATAGAGACCTCTTAATTGTGTCTTCATTCAGCTTCAAGATGACAAAACCAAGACTGGAGCCAGACTTATTATGCGAACCTTAGATGTAAATCCAACAATCAGTTGATATAGCCAATAAGTATTGCCAATCATCGCCCCCGGGAGGTAATGGAAATTAGGTATCGATGTTTTCCACATCGAGTAGTGCGCTCGACATAGGAATATCATCAATAAGAAAAAACTTGCGCAGCGGATATTCAGTATAAACTTCAACTATTCCTTCCTTAAAATAAGCTTAAGACGTCTGACAAAAGGAAACAAGGCCAATGCAATTTTCTCAATGCAAGAATGCCGCCATTCAGCTGATATAAGAGTCTTACTACCAAATAATATGAGACGACCATCGTCACTATCAAATGATAATGGACAAATATAAATTAGATATGCTTTGCTGAGATTCATGAAAAGTAACCATTGCAAAGTCTGTATTTATTGTCTTGAACTCGTGGGTAACCATTGCGAACAACGAGAATCTAATCATCACCACTTAAACGATCCCACACGCAACTATTTTGTTGGCGTGTATTACGTTGTAGTGTGATAGATACAACACCATTTTCGAGAACTTGTGGATGATGTACGTTGCGAACAATGAGAATCTCATCCTCACCACGTAAACAATCCCACATGCTACAATGTCATTGGCGTGTGTTATGTTGTGGGGCAATAGATTTGACTTATATTATCAGTATCAGATTGCGGAGAATTTTTAGAGACAATATCTTCATGCTGAACAATCTCGCGCATTGGTGGAACAGTAGTAGTGTCGCATGGATTTTAGCGCTGAAGAGGAGTAAGAGGGGGTTTTTTTTTGTCGTTGTTACCAGGTTGACCTTGAACATCATGTTTGCGATGACCGTTAGTAAGTGCATCGGGAACTTTTGTAGAATGTGATCGAGGATTTTGAATAATCCCCACAATGGCGCCAATTATATTTCGACCAAATATGATCAAAACACTAAGTGGTGACAAAAGAGATGAATTATGTAGAAAAGTAATGAGAAAAGTATTGGTGATTGAGAGAATGATGAGACTGTACCTTTCAGTTGCTTACGTACCCAAATTATCGATGGGATCAAGTCTCAAGAACGTAGTTCTGTATAAAAATTAGTTTGGTATTTATGTGTAGAGTAGAGATTTCTTGTAGCTCAAGTAATTGTAATTGAACCTGACTCTTAATTGATGATTATCTCTTTGATATAAAATGAATCTAGACATAAATTAATGTACGTAAGTGGCAAGCAATGTGGCTAGGGTTCAGCTCTAAACACATGAGTTAATAAACCTGTACATTGATCTATAATATTGCAAATTGGGCATTAGCCTTGACGATTAAACGAATAAAGTGGAGACCTCTACTAATAGACGTTTGCCACGTAGGTGGGGGTCGAAACAATGACCTGAACCTACTCAAAGGGAGAAGGGTACAACTGCTCTGACTATTATTCCTCCTACTAGAAGAGAAAAGTTTTCTAGCAAGGGTAGTGCCAAGGCTAGTACTGGTAAGGGGAAAGGTGGCACTCTTGATACGGGTGTCACCTATGTCAATCCCGATACTGGAAAGACCCAATACATGATGAGGTCTGACTGTAGCTTCCAGTCGGCTCCGATCGCAAGTTGCTTGCTGGATAGCATCGTTCCTGATGGAGATCGGCGGAACTTGGATGTTATAGGTGACCTTGCTGCAAACGTGAGGGCCATGGACCTTGCATATTGCGTGGTACGTATTTGTATAACTTGGCCTTTTGCTGTGTATGAGTAGGATGATTTATTTATTTGTGGATATACTGCTGCTTCGTAGGTACTATCGGTATAAAAAATTCAAAGAGTTGGCCGTGATCACAGAGGCTGAAAAGGGCGAGCGAGAGAAGATGGAGGAAAAACTAGAGAACGTGCATTATGTTCAAGTCTCTCTCCAAACCACCTTTGACTAACTGAAGAAGCAGCACGATCAGGTCGCTCTAGAGAAAATGGTCATGGAAGGGGCATTGGAGGAGGCAAATGACAAGCTGGAACAGTACACTGGGTATGTGGAGAAGACAACAGCTGCGGCCAAGGCGGCGAAGGACACCTATGAGACTCTATTCAGAGAGGCAATCAAGCTGGCCAAGGAGTACAATGATCTGGAGCATAAATACCTTGCCTTACCGGAGGAACCAGAACGTGGGGCTCGAGGTGCAACAGTGTTAGATGCACCTGGAGATGCTAGTACCGTTCTTCATGTATTTGAAGGTCCTGCTCTTGTGGCTGATGTTGCCTCGGATCCCTCCTTAGATGGAGCTGTTGTGAATGACGTGCTGGAGCCCCTAGCCACTGAAAGTTTGCCGAATGTTTCTTGAATCTTGTCAGCTGTGAGAGAATGTCCCTTTGTTTTTGTTTATCTTGGTTGTTATGATACAATAGAGTTGGTTTCCTGGGCTTGCCTGGGCAGTTCGCCTTTATTTACTGTTGCATGGCCTATGACCCAATATATTAAGAGTTGATAACCCGAGCTTACCTGGGCAGTTCGCCTTTATTATCTGCTTTAGTTTGAGCTCAGAACGAACTGGTTTCCTGAGTCTGTTTGGCCAGTTCGTTCTCTTACATTTACGAAATGCATGTTTATTCTCCTTGCTCTTTTCTTGATGTCTTAAATGCAATTTGGCTGATGTTGTTGCACTTGCCTAGCGTTGTAGGTTCCAACTGGTGAGAAGTGTTCAGGCTATGTAGCCTTTGAGCTTGAGTGAGCATCTCGCTCTTGTAGAGCGTTCTTCACTGAGTCGCGTCTAATGTTGTAGACTTCAACTAGTGAGAAGTGCTAAGGCTATGTAGCATGTGGGCTCGAATGAGCATCCTACTCATAGAGAGCATTCTCCATTGAGTCGGTACTAGCGTTGTAGGCTTCAACTAGTGAGAAGTGTTAAGGTTATGTAGCCTGTGGGCTCTAATTAGCGTCCTACTCTTGTAGAGAGCGTTCTACTAAGAGAGGACTTTCGCACGTGTTTGGCACGCGTTAGAAGGCAAAACGTTTGTAGAATTTGAAAAGATGGTGGGTCTTGCAGCACGTCGGTTAGGGTTTTGATGTATTAATGGTATGCCTTGGGAAGTGAAACGGTTTTCCCTAAAAGCTTTTCGTGAGAGGTTTAAGGGTACTGGTTCATTATCTCCCTCAAGCGATTTTCCAAAGTTTTTGCCAAAGTTCTAGAGCGCTTCAGATTAGCTTCCAACTTTTTTTCCTTTCTCTTCTTTTATGATATATAAGTTTTGTATGCTTCTTTTGCTGAATGTTGCGTTGTCTATGAAGGTAGGATGGCTAGGCTAAATGGAAATGACGATGTAAGTTTGGTCTTTCCAACGGGTAGGGAGAGGGAGGGCTTTCCCCTTGTTTTGGATGAGATCGAGTCCCTGCCGCATCGTAGGGCTGATCTGGGTAAGCGGAAGGTTGTTGCTTCTAACTCGAGGGCCACTAAGTGGTCCAAACCTATGGGTCACTCTGACTCTGGTTCACGCAAGCAAACTGGGGGTGTGGTGATCCGGTGCCCGAGCTCTACGGGTGGGGTCGACTTGATCGCTCACAACTGTGGTGTGGTAGGCAAGGGGAAAGCTATTGCTAGGGAAATTTCTGAGACTAGTTCGTTAGGGAGGCGGGTTGGTGACCTGGGAAGCGACTTCGTCTTCATTGGGAAAACGGGGAAGAAACATGCAGTGAAATGATCTGACTGCAGCTTCGGGTCGGCACCCATAGCTAATTGTCTCCTGGAAGGGATTGTCTTGGAGGGGGATAAGGAAGAGCTAGAAGGCCAAGATCTGGACAAGACTTTGAAGACCATAGACATGGCTTGCTATTTGGTAAGCTTTTAATCTTCTCTGGTCTCTTTCTATCTTATTGGAGAGAGTAAACCTTTTGCTTCTACTTGTAGTTTCTTGTTGGATATCAGAAATTGAAGCACACGACCCAAGTTATGGAAGTTGAGGAAAACAATGTGGGCAAGGTGAAGAAAGAACTAGAGGTTTTGAGGAAAATGCATCAGGACGCTGCCTCTTAGAGGACGTCGATGCTCAACTCGATACGTCTCTTGCAGGAAAGATTGGGTGCAGCAACTGAGTATGCTAAGCACTGCAAGTCGGTTGCACAAAAGGCTCAGCAGGCATATGACCGAGTGTGCCAAGATTATTTGTTGCTGGAGGAGACGTACTTTCAATTGAAAGAAGAGCGTGAACGTGGGGCTCTAGGTACAAGTGCGCTTATCGTACCTGGAGATGCTAGTAACGCTCCGTCTACTAGTACTATTCCTGCTGAGTGAGCTGACGTGCCTCCTGATGATAAGCATGTTACTCCTGGTGCTTGACCATTGCGTCTGGATTCCTTCTTCCTTTGTGTCAGCTGTGCGGCTTTTGAATATTTTTCTCTAAATTCATGTTTGTAAGTGTTTGTAAAACAATAGAACTGGTTTCCTGGGTAGTTCACTTTTGAAATGGTTGGGCGTGGCTCAGATACATTAAGAGTTGATGCCCTGGGGAAACATGGGCAGTTCATGTTATAGATAACGTCGCAAACTGGTGTCCACATAAGTGGTCGTTCGGCTATTTTGAAGAACTAGTTTCCTGAGTGTGTTAAGGCAGTTCGTTTGTTTCGAACGTTATGGAACGCATGATGTTTACTTTCATCTGAATGTTTGTCGCATACTGTTTTGACATTTTATAGGAATTTGACCTAGAAATACATATCAAGTTGTCTGGGCAGACATAGGATGTTATGAAGCATTTGAGCTTGATTGAGCGCACTACCCAGGAGAGCAGTTTGACTATTCCAGATAACGTTCTGCACTAAGTTGATCCTAGAGTTCTATGTATTCAACAAGTGAGAGGTGTTGGAGCTATGAAGCCCTTGAGATTGAGTTAGCGTTGTAGCTTAAGTAAGTGTGCTACTTTTAGAGAGCATTTTACACTAAGTTAATCCCAGAAATGTAGGTTTTGAACTAGTGAGAGGTGTGTGAGCTATATAGCCCTGAGCTCGAGTAAGCGTTTGGTCATTTAGAACATATGAGCTTTAGAGAGCGTTTACGTTTATTTGAATATTTTGCTCTTAGAGAGCGTTATACACCTAGTTGACCCTAGAAGTATAAGTCTCCAACTAACGAGCAGTGTTAAGGCTAAGTAGCTTGTTAGCTATGTAACCCTGAGCTCGAGTGAGCGTTTTAATGTGAAGAACATTTAAGCCTTGTAGATTGATAATAATGTAAAACGATAGTTTTACCTACGAATAAGCGATTAAACTCAAATGTAAGTAAAACTAGAACTATTTTACGCTTAATGTTATCAAAGTTTTCTACTCTCGATGCTATTGCAATATAGTTGGAATAGAATATTCGTTCCACTCCTAGTTCTTTAGAATTCAAAGTTAACTATGATTATCAGTCTATCAAAGTTAATGAGAGTAACGATAGAATTATACTATGATGGGAAACTACTAATCAATATGCGAATAACGAAATGACGGAATTCAAATACTAACTTGACAATAGATAATGAATTAGGGGAATTCGATTCCACCTTGATTTAACTTAATCAACTAACAAAGAAATGTCGTAATCCATTTTTTAATGATTTCGAATAACAAACTGGTATTTCTAATCCCTAATTATTCATGGCAATCTCTACCAAATAACAACTAGTATGTGAAGCAATCAAACCCATTCTCATGGTGAACTAATTACTTTCTATAATTGAATAGATTATCACGACAATTTCTAAGCTAACAAAATCAAGTTTTCATCAAGGCTTCCTCTAACCCTTCTAATGGAGGTTTTAGCCTTGAATCATTAAACTATCATTTCTAAAACAAGAACAATCAAAACAAGTCATTATTGAATAACTAATTAAACCTTTTTAATCCAAATTAACGATAGTCTAAGATTCAAAATGAATTAAAACAAGATTTAAAACTAATTTAGAACTAAGATTATGAATACTAATTATCAAATTAGACAACTAAATTTATGAATGCAAGATTGAATTCGAAATTAAAGATTGAAATATAAACTAAGTATTTTATTCTAAGATTCAAAACTTGTTCTAACAACTAATAAAATTGACAACTAACTAGATTAATCTATAAAAACTAATTTAATGAATTAAAACTAATTCTATATTACAAAACTAAATTTTATGAACTAGAACTAGGTTTAGATCTAGATAGCTTAAGAGCTAAGCTTTTGACTCTTGATATAGAAGAGCTAGATCCAAAAATGCGTGCATGCGCTGAGGAGCCATGTTTTGGGCCGAAAAATCGAGCCCAAAACCCAATTTGTTGAATCCAAGACTTCTCATTCTGGTCGTGTTACTGTAGTGTGAGTTTTCACCAACTTATACTACTTTGATCGAGTCAAGGTCTGGACGATTAGAAAGAGCTTTCTGAGCCGGTAATTTTGATATAAAATGGGTCCAAATCCGAGGTCTGAGCCCAAAGATATGACCTTTTGAAGTTCTGTTGACTTTTCTCCAACTTTCTAATCTGGTTTGACTTTCACTTAATAGCTTTGACTTGGGCTTTTTAAGTGTTTTTTCTCCATAAAACTTGGCTTTTTTCATAGAACTTTCATAACAATCACTTTAGCTCCTTTTAGCACCTAATTAGTAACGAATTTACATTTATTCAACTCCGAAGCCTGGAATACTCAAAAGTACGTAATTAGTGATAAACCTATATTATTAATCACATAATTGGTCTACCAACAATATTGTTAAGGAGTTAAAACTACAGTTTTGGGCTCTTATTAAACCACCCCCAAACAATATTTTGCTTGTCCTCAAGCAAATATGATAAATTAGAATAAGTGACCAAAAATGGAGTTCTAACTAGTCTCGTTTCGTCGAGTGCGATTGCATTGACCATATGCAACAAGGTCTTAAACCACTAGGAATTCCCTAGTGGACAAGTTATAGTCTCGTGAGATTTTTCCAGTGAAAGTACTCACAAACTTCATATATACTACAACGACTAAGAAATACAACTATTGTTTCCTTATTTATTCTCAAATATCTATGCATCTCACTAGCAATGAACACAGAATAGTCAAGTCGAAACCTAAGCTAATATATGCATAATAATCAATCATCTACGAATAAACATATATATAATGAGCAATACTATGAAATGCACTAACAAAAGTTCAAGTTTCAAACTTTGGAATAAGCGGCCCCTCAAGTAGGTCCTCACATAAATGTCAAGACAAAAACACTCTGATTTTTCCGCTCAAGTTTCGCTACTCCAGTGTGAAGTGGGCACACTTTACCTTACGATCTCAATGACACACAAGGAAGCCGAAGTCGATCAAACACATCTGCCACTTACTACCACACTAACATATTCCTAATTGAGCTAGAGGTCTTTATTAGGTGTTGTGGGGATTAGGTGATGGTTTAAGAATGAAGGAAATGGATATTCAAAAAGAACCAATCTGAGATAATAGAGTCTTCATATTATGTAACTAGAGAAAACCTTGTTCTTACTTTGCTTCTACACTTTGTTTCCATCCTTAGCCTTTTTATTTTGGTTTTTTGACTCCTTTTATTCTTTTTTTTTTTGGAGTTTTTATTTTGTTTCTATTTTTATTTTTCTTTTCTTTTCGTTGGATGGAAACTTCTTTTCTTTTTCTTTTTGGAAGCAACTAACTAATTCTTGATTTTAAATGTCTTTCTCTTTTCTATTCTTCATATTTATTCTCATACTCATTCAAAGAATGGGTAGGCTAATTTTTATTTTTATTTTGTTTTGTAAAAGGGTAAAGGATTTGCGGTTTATGAAAGGCTAAAGGAAGGCTCAGAGGGGCGACTAGCTGAAAATAATTCATAGGTTTGAATTTTTGACTATATCGATCCAAAGAGGGCCTAAATTCTCACTTAGGATATGGTATAGTGATCAAGCAAGTGGACGTGTGATTTCTCTATCCGAATTATACTTTTACTTTGTGTCATTTTTCAAATATTTCACTCATATAAGGCTTTAGGCTATATTCTCACAGGATTTGTAGAATAAGTACTCTAGCGTAGATTTCAGAAACTTACTGTTAATACGAACATAGATACTCATGCAATATATTTATAGAAAGATGCAAAGATTATTACCTACATATTAACCTAAGTTTCTAAACTATTCTAATGCAAAAGCTAACGTAAAACTTCTAGATTATTAAGAGCAGAGAGAAAGAAACAATACCAATATTCCTAAGTGTATAACATAAACTTTTTATTTATATTTTTAAATTTTTGAAATTTTATAAGACAAATAATTCGTAATATACAACCTAATATGTGCTTAAACATTTACATCGTGTTTCTATACCACCCCCAAATAATTTGGGAGAAGGGGGTTCATGAAACAATTCAATAGCACAATTAAATAATGTAACTAACTAATTTTTATGATTTTTAATATTTTATAAATAAAAGTGCGTAATTTACATCCTAAAAGTGCCTAATTTTTGCAAATGCTTCTATCCCACCCCCAAACAATCGAACGCTTTGTCCTCAAAGTGTAAAGAGATAAGGAAAGAATTTACCATAGAAATGTGGTAAAAATTGGCTGTACCTGTAACATAAATATTATAAGGATAATATGATAACAAGAAGCACAATAAAACTGTTACGTATATAACTAACACAAATTCTACTGGAGTAAACATGATAGGCAAAGGGTGGCAAAAAGATTTGAAATGAAATACCAAAATATGCCACCCCCAAACAAAATTTGAAAACTTTTTTTGAAGTTTGAAAATTTTTGTGGCCTATACTCAATTAAGTGGTATTTTACAAAAAATTATTTGGATCTTTTAAAGTTAGATTCCCCTAGACTTAATGTGTGGTCATTTTAACTCAGATTCCCCTAGATTGTGCACACCCCCAAACAAACAAGAACTGGGGTGGCACAAAATAGATGATGCGTGGTCAACTATAAACTAGTAGTCGAAAGAGTTTGGGGTCTAGCCATAAAAACATGATACTAAATGCACCCTTAAACAGAATGAAGTTGTATAATTGGAAGTAATAATATAGAAGAATAAAAGAAAACTTATGCAACCCATCAAATAACATATGCAAACCATCATGTTGTAGTTGTGTTAAAAAGTTTGAATGACCCAAAAGATTAATTAGCAATACTTTAGGTGAGAAAGGAATGAAGTTTGGATCCTAATGTCTTTCATGATGCTCAGATGCGGAAAAATAAGACAAACTAAGTTTCTCACTACACTCAGTCAAAGCTTGGCTGTCAACTACAGGAATGGTGTACTCATAGGATTGTGTGCTAGGCAAACACTCTTCACCGTGAGGGTTAAAAAAATTATAGAGGGTCTCTGAGGTAATTGGCTCTAGTGCGAAGTCGAGGATCCTCTTAAATGGTGGGTGAATGGATAGCTTAGTTGTGGTAGACGGTTGGATTGTAGGAGGTTGTGACTCAAGTGGATGGTGGTTGGTTGGTGGTTCATTAGTTGGCGGATCCTCACACGCTCTTAAGAATTCTACATCCGTTTTGGCTGAATTCACAAGGTTGTGGTTCGTGGCTTTATCTTTAATAAAGTCATCTATATATTCCTTCCATTGTTATTTCCTCAGCTGCCAAACTAAATTGATATTCACATTGCTCTAAAGATGTAACTTCTTCTTTTTCTTGCACATTAACTTGTTCATGCCTTATATTAGAATTGTTAATCTTTATTTTCTCACCATCTTCCTCTAAAACACTATAAGTATCCTCAATGGCATCATTCGAATATGTCGAGAAATCATCCAGCTGAGTGCGGTTAGCAAACTCAAAGGCCTGGACATGCTCAACAGGAGGGTCCATATTAAGAGAATTCCAATAGTTATCAAATTCTTCCTCCGTCACATCTTTATAAATATCTTCTAATGTGTCATCCTTATATTCATCTTCAGATGGATCAATGGGAGGTTCCTCGGTGGCATCTCTCAATTTGGAGTGGTCATCCAACACATGTCTTAAAAAGTCGTCTTCAAAAATTTCCTCATCCTGGTGGGGTATGGAGTCAACATAATGGTTAATGGGAGGGTCATGGGAAGGTAATGATTCATAAAATTCAGGGTAGGTCTTAACTAGGTTGAATGGTGTGGTTATGGAAATAGGTTATTCTAGTTGTGTGTCGATCTCTGACAAGGTTGAAAGTTCTTTGTTAGGTTAGGAAATCATGGAAATCATCTGGGCTATGTTCTGAAGCATAGTTTGGGAAATTTGGTCTGGGAAGGGTGGCGAACTAGATGGGTGGGTGATTTCTGTCATGGTGGAAAGGTCTGGGTGGTATGGTGTGTGATAGTCATAGTTATTGGCATTTGAGTGACTTTGGTTGATATCGTACTGTGATGAGTTAGGTTGAGGCTGAATAAATATGGGACATGAATGGGCAGTGTGGTCTGGATCTGAATAAAATTGTGCACGAAAAAGTATTTGGTTCGTTGTACACACTCATTACGGAACTAGAATTAGACGACATTGGTTGACTCCATGTACTTTTTGGATGACTATAAAACTCTTGATTGTATGGGTCTCTATAAAAATTAGAAAATTAAGGTTCATAATTATTATTATATCTTATAGTAGGCTCAAACTCTTGATAGGATGGGCAATGAGAAGCCCAATAGTCAGGACTACCACAGCATGAACATGGTGAAGGGTTTGCATAAGAATCACATGATTGGTCGTCTACATATTGATATGCCATAATTGTTAAAAATAAATTTTATATATATATATATATATATATATATATATATATATATATATATATATATATATATATATATATATATATAGGATAATTAATATGCAAACGAAACTCTAACTATAAATTTCTAGATAGGCGTGTGTGTTGACGTTGACGATTGATTACGTTAGACGTTTTTCTTCGATCTGACCTTAATCTCATGCAAGGCTAAGTCCAATATTAAAGAAACATGACAACAAACAAAACAATCCTGATATGCTAGTATAAATCCTCTAACAGGAGAGGCGAGAAGTGGAAGAAAAAAGTACCTGAATGTCTCCTTGCTTCGCTTATGAATAGTGTCTTGTATACGCGAGCTCAGTGTATTTAACAAGTTAGAAACACTGAATAACTTGAAGAAATGGAAATTTGAACTAACCTGTGAAATTCAGGCGGTTCAGAAGAGGGCGCGGGGTGCGCTCTGAAGTAGCCTAGATAGGGCGCAGGGTGCGCTCATGTCTTACTCGAGGTCCATGCACTTTGGGCGCGGGTTACGCTCTGGTTAAGCCTTAGGAGGGCACAGGGTGTGCTCCTGCCTTAGCTGATGTCCAGGTACTTCAGCGTGTGGTGCGCCTTGATTTTGTCTAGGATGGGGGTGCGCTTCGCGTTGCCCGACCGATGTCCAAGCACTTAATGGGAAGCGCTTCCAATTTTGGCCTACAAGGGCTAGGTGCTTCGGTGTATTCCGAAAAAAAAAAATGGTTTGAAGCAAACAACCACAGTTAGAATCAAACAAGGGTGGGTGGGTTTAATGGGAATTTGGGAAGACTAACAATACTAATGAAAACAATTCTAAAGGGAACTAAGATAGCAGCGACGCCATTTGATAATATTGTAAAACGATAGTTCTACCTACGAATAAGCGATTAAACTCAAATGTAAGTAAAACTAAAACTATTTTTTACGCTTAATGTTATCAAAGTTTTCTACTCTCGATGTTATTGCAATATAGTTGGAATAAAAGATTCGTTCCACTCCTAGTTCTTTAGAATTCTAAATTAACTACGATTATCAGTCTATCAAAGTTAATGAGAGTAACAATGGAATTATACTACGATGGAAAACTACTAATCAATATGCGAATAACGAAATGACGGAATTCAAATACTAACTTGACAATAGAGAATGAATTAGGGGAATTCAATTCCACCTTGATTCGACTTAATCAACTAACAAAGAAATGTCGTAATCTAATTTTCAATGCTTTCGCATAAAAAATTGGTATTTCTAATCCCTAATTATTCATGGCAATCTCTACTAAATAATAACTAGTATGTGAAGCAATCAAACCAATTCTCATGATGAACTAATTACTTTCTAGAATTGAATAGATTATCACGACGATTTCTAAGCTAACAAAATCAAGTTTTTATCAAGGCTTCCTCAAACCTCTCTAATGGAGATTTTAGCCTTGAATCATTAAACTATCATTTCTAAAACAAGAACAATCAAAACAAGTCATTATTGAATAACTAATTAAACCTTTTTAATCTAAATTAACAATAGTCTAAGATTCAAAATGAATTAAAACAAGATTTAAAACTAATTTAGAACTAAGATTATAAATACTAATTATCAAATTAAACAACTAAATCTATGAATGCAAGATTGAATTCGAAATTAAAGATTGAAATATAAACTAAGTATTTTATTCTAAGATTCAAAACTTGTTCTAACAACTAATAAAATTGACAACTAACTAGATTAATCTATAAAAACTAATTTAATGAATTAAAACTAATTCTATATTACAAAACTAAATTTTATGAACTAGAACTAGGTTTAGATCTAGATAGCTTAAGAGCTAAGCTTTTGTCTCTTGATATAGAAGAGTTAGATCCACAAATTTGTGCATGCGCTGAGGAGCCATGTTTTGGGCTGAAAAATCGAGCCCAAAACCCAATTTGTTGAATCCAAGACTTTCCATTCTGGTCGTGTTACTGTAACGCAAGTTTTCACCAATTTATACTGCTATGATCAAGTTAAGGTCTGGACGATTAGAAAGAGCTTTCTGAGCCGGTCATTTTGATATAAAATGGGCCCAAATCCGAGGTCTGATCCCAAAGATATGACCTTTTGAAGTTTTGTTGTCTTTTCTTCAGCTTTCTAATCCGGTTTGACTTTCACTTAAGAGCATTTGCAATGCAGGTGATAGAGGGGGGTTTGTGAAAACTATCACCTAGTAGGGTCTAAAAGCGCTGTGCAATGCAGGGTGATAAACTCGGTGATAGTTTTCTCCAGTTCAAAACAAGGTGAAACCTTCCACCGAGTTTTTCACTAACTTGTTAACTTCGGACGGGATGTTGGATTCTGTCTCGTGTGTTTTTTTTTTAAAAAAATTTTTTTTTCGGACGGGATGTTAGATTCCGTCTCGCATGATTTTTCAACTTTTTTTCGGTTTTTTTTTAAATTTCAGACGGGATGTTTCATTCCGTCCGGAGTGTTTTTTCGATTTTTACGTCCAGACGGAATCCAACATCCCGTCCGAGATATTTTTTATCACCTTTGCATTGCACAGCTTCACCTTGTTTTTCACCGGGTTGGTGAAAAGGGGGTGAATAAGTGATGAGGTGGCGGTGATAGAGGGGGGGAAAACTATCACCTGCATTGCAAATGCTCTAACAGCTTTGACTTGGGCTTTTTAAGTGTTTTTTCTCCATGAAACTTGGCTTTCTTCATAGAACTTTCATTGCAATCACTTTAGCTCCTTTTAGCGCCTAATTAGTAACGAATTTACATTTATTCAACTCCGAAGCCTGAAATACTCAAAAGCACGTAATTAGTGATAAACCTATATTATTAATCGCATAAGTGACCAGCAATATTGTTAAAACTACAGTTTTGGGCTCTTATCATAGATCGTTTTAGTTCAAGTGAGCGTTCCTTTCTTAGAGAGCGAGCTGTGTGTTGACTTGGCAACATTGAGGGATTACAGTGTTTGATGCAAAATAACAATAATGCTAAGAGTAAGACTCATGGAAACAGAATTGCTTTGTTACTAGCTTCTGCTTGACCATTGCTCTGCGCGTACTGGGGAGTGGAGAATGCGTGAATGATCTTCCACTTGGCCAAGAATACGTTGACTGTTTTTCCCTTGAATTGAGAGCCATTATCCATCACCAATGTATAGGGGAGGCCAAATCTGGTAATGATGTTGGTCCAAATGAAACTTCTGACATTAGATTCTTTGACATGAGCCAAGGGAATGGCTTCCACCCATTTGGTGAAGTATTTTGTAGCAGCTAGGACGAACCGAAAGCCTGTGCTTTTCTGTGGAATGAATGGACCCATGATGTCCAAGCCCCACATGTGAATTGGCCACAGGCTGGCAATGTTGATCAGTTCGCGAGCTGGTGGGATGATGTTGTGGCCAAATGTTTGACACTTAATGCATTTGAGGACATACTTCTTGGCATCGATCTACATTCTTGGCTAGAAATATCCTTGTGAGATCATTTTGTGAGCCAAAGAGTGACCTCTTGCGTGGTTTATGCATTCTCCTCCGTGTATTTTTGTAAAAATCTCCGACCCTGTTCTGGGTTTATGCACCTCAGATGGTGTCCTCCGACGGATTTTTTAAACAGCTTGCCATTGACAATGCAGTAGCGACCTGACTGGTATTGAACCTGTCTGGCCCTGGTGTGATCTGTTGGCATTTTGTCGAGCTGGATATAATCCATGATAGGGTGCATCCATGTTTGACTCATCTGAGTGTCAGAGAGTGGGCATAAGTCGGTAACTTTTAGGACGTGTTCATTTTGGTAAGCATGTCGATCGACTACTTCGATGAGTATCTTCCTAGGGTCACAATTTGGTGTTTGGGTCGTGAGGTATGCCAAGCTGTCAGCATGGCGATTCTCTTCCCGTAGAAAATGTTGTATGGTGGCCTTCTTGAAAGAAGGCAGTAATTGATCTACAACTTGAAGGTACTTAGAAAGGTTATCTTCATTGGTGGTATACTCATGGGCGACCTGGCGAATGACCAGTTGTGAATCGCTGAAGACCTTGAGCTCCTAAATGTTGAGTTCTAACGCCATGTGAAGTCCTATGATCAGAGCTTCGTATTCAGCTTCGTTGTTAGACGTTGCAAAATCGATGTGAACTGACTTCTCCACCATGTTTCCATTTGGTAACATTAGGACTACACCCACTCTGTTGCCACTTGGGTTGCTTGCGCCATCTACAAAAAGTGACCATACAGATGCGTCTTGTTGTTTATAGGTCGGGATGTCGACCGGTGGTTCCCAATTGAGATCGTTGACTGGAAATCAGCTAAGAAATATGCAACGACCTGTCCTTTCTATGAGGTTCTCAGGGTGAATTCTATGTGGTGTTCTCCGAGTTCCTCTGCCCATACTGCCATGTGAGTTGTCTTGTTTGCTTTAAGAAGTATCTTCTTTAGTGGCAGGTCGGTGAGCACTTTGATTGAGTGTGCTTGGAAGTAGGGCATGAACTTTCTTGCTGAATAAAGTAATGCCAGTATTGCATTTTCAATGTGGGAGTAGTTCTTCTCAGCGGGTAATAACATCTTGTTTGTGAAGTAGATCCTCTTTTCAGCATTTTGTTTCTCTTTGAAGAGAACAGAACTGATGGCAAAGTCAGAGACGGCCAAGTATAGCCCCAGCGTCTCTCCATCAATTGGTTTTGCTAATACGGGTGGTGTTGTGAGGTAGTCCTTGAGAGTGCAGAACGCTTGGTGGCATTGCTCGTTCCATGAGAATTGTTCACCCTTTTTGAAAATCTATAGGAAAGGTCGGCATTTGTCAGATGCTCTCGATATGAATCGGTTTAGAGCTGCCACAATCCCAGACAATTTATGTATCTGCTTATTTGTTTTTTGGATCTGGCATATCCAAGAACGCTCGAATCTGATCTGGGTTTGCTTCTTTCCCTCGTTGAGATACCTTATATCCAAGAAATTTCCTAAAGGATGGTCCAAAGAGGCATTTCTCGGGGTTGAGCTTCATTTGAGTTTGCCTCAGTCTAGAGAACGCTTGTTTGAGATGACCCAAGTGATCTCCAACTTTCTTACTTTTTACCACCATGTCGTCTATGTAGACCTCCATGGTATCTCCTAACATGTCTTGGAACATATCGGTGACTAATCGTTGGTAGGTCGCTCTAGCGTTCTTTAGGCCAAATGGGAGGACGTTGTAACAGTAGATGCCTTGCTCTGTTACGAATGAGGTTTTCTCTTGATCTTTTTCTGCCAGTGGGATCTGGTTGTAGCCATTGTAGGCGTCCATGAAGGATAAAAGTTCATGGCCAGCAGTTTAGTCCACGAGTTGGTCGATTCTTGGTAAGGGAAAACCATCTTTAGGGGTTTCTTGGTTGACATTGGTGGAATCGACACATAGACGAACTATGTCGTTCTTTTTTAGGACTGCTATAATATTAGCGATCCACTCGAGGTATTCCACTTTTCTAATGAAGCCTACATTTTTTAGATTGTCGATCTCGTCATTTATTGCTTTTTTGAACCTAAGAGATAGTTTCCTAGGTCGTTGGTGAACTGGCTTCACATTAGGGTTGACATTTAGTTTGTGATATGCAATGTTAGGGTCAATTCCAAGCACATCGATGTACGACCAAGCAAAAACATCTTTATTTAATGATAAAAAGCTTACAAGTTGTGCCTTGAGAGTAGGATCTAGGTTAGTTCCTACATAAATAAACTTGGGGTCATCCTCCGTTCCTAGGTTGACCTTTTCCTTCAGCTCGGTCTGAGCAGCCGCCTCAGTGGGCTGAGCGACCTCTGGGGTCTTAGTCTTTGGTGGTGTCTCCTTGACCGGAAGGGGTGAAGCGACCTCTGGGTTCTAAGCTTCTGGAGCGGTGTGTTGGGTTGAGCCCCCAGTGTTCTCCTTTGTCAGTTCACTTCGGGGGGCCTTGGTCAGGGTTTTGACCTCAAAGATGAAGTCTTCTGCACGCTTAGCTTTAGCGATCTCTCCTTTGTCTTTGAGTGAAGCCCCAGTAGGCTTGTTGACGGAGAGGATCTGATTGTAGTTGTGGGCATCAAGCTGGTTGCTTCTTAGCTCCATCATGCCTCTACGGCCAAGAAATCGTAAAACCTGATGGAGCGTTGACGGAACTGTTTGCATCTTGTGGATCCAACGTCGCCCTAAAATAGCATTATAGGACGAGTTGACATCCAGAACGCTGAATCGCGTGTTGATGCTGACCTTATCCTTTTGCGATCCAACTGAGACATGTAAAATGATGTCTCCTACTGGGTTGGCTCGTGATCCATTGAAGCCATAGAGGGGGGCTATTGGATCGATCATGACTGATTTGGGCACGTTCATTTCCTTCAGAGTTCGGTAAAATAAGATATCACATGAACTGCCTAGGTCGATCAGGACGTGTTTGACAGTCCAGTCGCTAATCTTGACGTGGACCACTAGGGCGTCATTGTGTGGAAGGCACACCTTGTTGAGATCGGCCTCAGTGAAAGTGATGTCTCCTGAGTTGCGAGCAGTTATATGTGGAACATGAGCCGCTTGGGAGGAGAAGTGGTAGACCTCATGCAGAGCGCCTACTCGTCTCCTTTTCTCCCTAGATGACATGACAGAGTCATCTTGGAATGTGATCATGTTGACTGTTATGTGATTCTCTCTGTCCGAAGAGTGCTGACATCGTTCATGGCGAGAACGCTCGTTGGAGCGTCCTCTAGCGCATGAACGAGGTTGTTAGTGATGGTATGGAGGGGATCGACTTCGTTCCCGACGAGCCATGAGCTTATGGCGTAGGTCGCCATCAGCTATATCAGTATAGTGCTTGATATGGCCTGCCTCAATGAGGTCTTGGAGGTAGTGATTGAGTCTGCAGCAGTCGTTGGTCTCATGGCACTTTGCTTTGTGGCAAACACAGTATGGCTTTCTTGGTGTGTATTCTGGTCGCTTTACCTCAAGTTGGTAATAGGCCACTGATTTTATTTTCTCTAGTATGTAGCTTGGAGATCTTGTCATCACAGCGAACTCGCATTTCGTGTGCATCCTGGTACCAGACTTCTGTCCCTGAGGTCTGGGTCGTTTGTTTGAGGACGGGGCAGCATCCGAGATTGCTGCGACTTCCTCTTGTTCACCGTCATTATCTAAAGCTTCCTGTAGCTTTATATACTTGTATACTTTAGTGTACAATAAGTCCTCCAACTTTTCAGGACGCTCCTTCATGAGCGACCTGTATAGCCAGGTGCTTTTCTGGATTGCCTTGGTGAATGCCAAGGTTGCAAAGGACTCTTGGAGGTTGTTTTCTATGGACAGTAAGTCTGTCTTGAATCGCCCTAAGAAGGAGCGAATTGATTTGTCTTTCTTCTGAAACAGCATGAAGAGTGAGTCTACATTAGTTTTCTTACGCCTGTTGTGGACGTAATGGTTAGCGAACTGATCAGTTAGCTTTCAAAGCCATCGACGGAGTTCGATTCCAACAAGTAGAACCAGTCGAGAGCTCCTTCTTTCATACTTGCAGGAAATAGGTGGCACTACAAGTAATCGAACTCCTGCACACTATATAGTGCGAGGCTCTGGATGTAGCGAGCTACGTGTTGACCGGGACACGAACTTCCATCATACATTACAAAGCGCAGCTGTATGAAATCGTGCGGGGAAGGTTTACTGAGTATCTCCAGAGTGAATGGGGACTCTTGATAAGTTTTCAGCATCTTCTAGACGATCTGAGTGGCGTCCTTGTCACACCCCGAATTTTGACAGAATTCAGAAAAACATTATTTGTTCCTGACTCTTCGATCTCCGAGGTGTGACGCACTCTCCACTTCCCAAAAACCCATAAACAGTTTAAATATGCGGATAATTAAAAACCAATAAAAATTTTAACTTAAACAAAAGTCATCTTCATTACAAAAATTTACAAATGAAAATGCAAATAACCTTATCTCAACTGAAAATCTACATCACCTCAAAGGAAAACAAAGCCTATCTTGAAATGCGACGCTAACACAAACCACAAGCAGCAACCAATCTTCTTCAACACTAAACCTGTCAATACTTATCAATTATGTTCATTTAATGAACACACCCGATAAGAAAACATGCAAATCGGGTCAGCATTATAAAAATGCTGGTGTGAGTAGCTCTAAAATACAACATATACTTATACCAAATATATACACAATCCATAAGGCAGTTAGTTCCTCCACCGAGGCGCCTTAACTTTCAACGACTAATACAACATCCTTAAGTACAATAATTTAGGCAGGTAGTTCCTCCACTGAGGCGCCTTAACTTCACACTAACCACACAACAAACTATACGCATAATAAATAAGGCATATATGTAGTTCCTCCATCGAGGCGCCTTAGGTTCTAACTAAACAAATAACCAACATATTACCATAATTATATTATTTAAGGTTTTCTTTACGTGTCCTTAAAATCACGTCGTATCTATGTCTTATCTAGTTTCCCTGGCTACCACAATCGCTTCCCAACGCCGAACATATACATCCACATGCCTCCTTACATAATGAACCACTTTCGGTCGAACTACCCCTGGCGGGATGACGACACCGTAACCCTCACATGGAAGCCATTATGTAAGTAATCGCCACTATTCGGCATAAAATATCGCGCCTCGCTCTATTTTTTAACGGAATAATCAAGCCACTATTCGGCTACACCATAAGGGCCATTCAGATTCATCAAACGCCGTATGGGAAGGGCCAATCACATTACTATTTACATGCCGAAGGCCATTCAGATTCATCAAACGCTTAGAAGGGCCAATCACATTACTTTACGCCGAAGGCCATTCAGATTCAACAAACGCCGGAAGGGCCAATCACATTTTTTTTACAGCCAAGGCCATTCAGATTCATCAAACGCCGTATGGGCCAAATCACATGAGTTGTGGTAGCTAGGTTCTAGGATTTTTCGTTCGTGTAATTTATTCAAGTGTCATCCATTTATGACTCATAATAATTCCACTATATCACGTGCAGGTCAAATACCTTATTGCACTAAACCACAATATTTAGAAATATCTCAATTATATCTCGTAACCACTTTCATTCTTTCACGTGCCAATGTATTATTGCACTACGCCACAATATTTAGAAATATCTCAATTATATCTCATAACTACTTTTATTCTGTCACGTGCCAAAATATTATTGCACTACGCCACAATCTCGTGGGAAATATCCACACATACTATACTACGTCATAGTAACATCTCACATATAAAGTAATGGAGCGTTTATACATTTATGTCTCCAAAACTATTGCATTTAATATATATATCCCAACATATTATATAATGTCACAATATCAACGTCAAATCTTAATTAGATAATGACCACCAAATTTATACAAGCTTCCACAAAGATTTTAGCATTTGATTTGTCCATACAATTTACAACATAAAATGTAGCACAATTAACAAATGTCAAAATTCCACAATCAAATATATAATATATATATATATATATATATATATATATATATATATATATGTTTTACACACTACTCACGTCAAATCTTAATTAGATAATGACAAACAACGTTATATAATTTCGACAATATTTTATTACTATATTTGTCCATATTCTTAAATATGTGAAAAACTAGAAAAAGTCAACATTCCACAGTCAACGGTCAACAGTCAAAGTCAACGGTCAATGGTCAAGGGTCAACGGTCAAATTCAACGGTCAATGGTCAAAGTCAAACTTTCGTTTCCATGTTCGACAGGTTCAGGGTCATAGCCATGGTTCATGGCTAAGGTTAAAGGTGCATGGGCTCATGGGCACATGACCAAGGTAATGGTTCGGACCCAACTGGTCAAGCCCAAACCTTAGAACCCGAAAGTCTAAATGTTGAAAGACCCATTTGGATCTCTATTTTTTAAGTCCTCTGGACTGGCCCCAAACAATGTTAGAAACTGGCCCAAAACAGTTAAGTGGTTCTGTCCAAAAATTTAACTGAAACCGGCCCAAAAACTTTAAATTAAACTAGCCCAAACTAAACAAATAAGATCGGGCCCAAATAAACCAACCAAGGCCCAACAACTAACATTAGAATTCAGCCCAGCAACTTAAACTAGCTAAGGCCCAAGGCCCAAGTGAATTAGAGTTAGAATAGGTGAGGTTGGGAGCACCGGATCTAAATCTCGGTCATCCCCTCCACCAGACCACCAAAATCGACCACCACAACCTCCACACACCACCCTACACAAACCCACCGATTTTAATCCCCATAATAAACCAAACAACATTAATAAAAACAAAAACCCCAAATCATTCAATCCCTATACTTCATCAAAACTAGATCTACAATATTTCGATCTCCATTAATGGTTCCTCAAGCTTTAACAGCTGCCCCCTCACTCTACTACACTCCCCCACTTCAACCAATCATCAATTCACCACACAAACCACCGAAAAACAGTTCAACACATTTTACTGGAGTGTTTGGGCGAACCGCCATTAACAACTTCCAAGGTTCAGCAACCCCCATCCTTCAGTACACGACCCAATCACAGTTTAATCAACACACTTCACCCATCCACCCCGACAGTTTCACCATCGATTTCAATCTCGACAGTTTAACCATCGATCACTCGCCCTCCACCAAATCGCGAAGACGCCATTGATGAACCGTGCAAGCTTCACAGCCACCCCCAATATCAATAACCAACCTCAAATCCACAAAGTAAAAAACTATAGACAAGGGTTCAAATAAAAAAGGTCCGGATAGGTGACGCCATTAATGGCCTATCAGCTTCGACAGTTAAATGTCGAGTTTCCGAGTCTCAGTAGAGTTTAATCTAATAATACGACGCGACGCCGAAAATAACCAGAGAATGAACAGTAACAATGGACGGAAACATTTGATAGACAAAAATGTCTGTATACCCGTAAAACTAAAATATATGTTCGATGAAAAAAAAAACAACATAACGACTCACCTGTATTAACAGCTCCTACGAATTCCTCCGAGTTCGAGTCGTCGCGCTCCACCTTCTAACAAACGAGTTTCTATCTCTGCCTCCATTTTTACTATTTTATTTTTCTTAGAACCCTATTCTCCAGAACAATATGAATATATACTTGGGTTTGAAAACCAAGCCCAACGCAGACTCCAGCCCAGAAACCAGGCCCACATATCCCAAATCCAATCCAGCCGATTTTATATAAAATAAAATTAATTAATTAATAAATAAATATGTATTTTAAATACGGGCGTTACAGTCCTTCTTCACAGCACTATAGTCAATTCACTGGGAAAGCTCGTTGATTTGCTGATTCACTTCGTTAATGCCGTCTTCGGCTATAACTCCGTTGGGGTTCTGGGTTGCCACCTGAGTTTTCAATGTGGCGTTCTCCTGTCGTAAGAGGGTGATGTTGTCGTTCATGGTTCCCATTTGTGCGGCCAAGACCTTCATTTGATCTTGGAGGCTTTCCATGCTTCATGGGTTTGAAAATTAACTATTCTAGGAAAATGGTTGGAAAAAATGGAAATTTTGAGTAGATGAATTTTCAAGTAATTCAATCCACAGATGGCACCAATGTAAATGTTATATTTCGTCTAACCTTATTGGAGAAGGCAACTTGGGGGAGATGGATTAGTTGATTGGGTTTGACCGAGTTCGTATGGATGAACTGCCTATGTATCAAGTTCTCTCTCTGGGGGAACCTGAATCAGGTCAGACATAGTTCCTCATTCTCTTTATATAGGTAAGATACCCGCGCCTCTTGCTCTCCCGTTTCAGGTCAGATCCAGATCTTCAGGTCACTTATGAGCCATGATGGCGAGTTATGAAGAATCAATGAGCTGCATGCCTGAAGATTCGGTCTTGATGGTTGTAATAAAGGCTAACGTTACAAGCCGTTGTGGAGCGAGAGGAGTGAGTGCTAGGGAGGTTGCTTCATGGTGAGATCGTCTACTCGACTCCAGTCACTTTGAAGCGATCTCGCAGGTCGAGTACTGGAGATCGGTTTGTGGTGACATCACTCGAAACGCGAGTTGAATAGGTTGCTTGCCTGAGAGGAGTCACTATGAAGCGAGCTCTGAGGACGAGGATATGAGGTAGGTTGTTAGTTCTGCATATGATGGACACGTGTGTGGTATTCATTAGATGTGAATATTACTCCCTCACACCATCTATGTTACAATTGCTTTTTTCTTCAAACTGTATTCATTGTTTTGTCCTAAATGTCAAACCATTTAGGCAAGATCAGCCAAGTATCCCCTAGATGGCAATTCATGCTCCAAACACAATAAATATCTCATTCCAACAGAAAATGAGGGGTGGTCAACCCAATTGTTTAATTCAATTCATTAGCTTCATTCGTATCTTGGTTTCTATGAGTTTCTTGAAAAGAGACGATGGTCTGTAATTGCATTGTTTTCTTTTTGATATTACATCTTCTACTTTAACTTATTTGATATATCATTTTCCCATGGTTTGTTGAGAAGAGATAGTTGCATCTTGCCCTTTTCATCCATGTACTATAAAGAAATCATGATATTCTTTTGTCTCTTAATTTAGATGTTGAGTTAGTTAACTCATAAATCTATGTTGGAGGAAACTTAGATTGTTAATGGAGTAGCAAAGGGGTGTGAAGTGGCTGAAGGGCCAAAAGCACACGATGTATTATTTTCCTTCACATGGCCCCCTACATAAGTTGGATGGAAGGGATCAACCAATTCATATATATATGCTTTTCGTGAAGGGGTGAATTTTTTAGTGAGATGTTAGTTTTCTTAGCATATTCACATATGCTTTTGGTTACAATTATGATATGTATTTTTTTTTCCCTCACACCAATTTTTGGCTCATACTAGCATACATAAATGCATCCTAGCAGATACCACCTAATATGCCAGACCATTTTAGATGTTTCATCTTATATGGTGATTGGTGTTTTATGAAATCATTTAAGCTTAAGTTATTTCTATCACTAACAATATTTATTTGGTTAAGTGAGAACTTATTGACGTAATTACAGAGATGCAATTTGGTTAGTACATAAATGTTGGTGCAATTTGGACAATTCTATTTTGACACCTAATTGTTATTGTAATCTTACCGGAATTTGGTTATATGTAAGGACTTCAGCTGCTATTCCTAATCATTTGAAGTCTCCTCTATCAAGGACAAAGGAGGTACTTTTTTGCTGCCAAAATGTAGAGAGTCTGATCACACTTTTATTAAAATGAGTCATTATATAGTTTTACCATCCTTGATTAATTGCTTGATTAAGACGGAAACCACAAAGGAAGAGGTTGTAAAATGCTGGACCACGAGAAAAAGACAGTAGTGCTTATCGTTGAGGAAGGGTGGTTATTTGAAACAACCTAAGAGTGGTTATGTATAATTTTGGTTCAGTTTAGCAATTATACATGTTCATCATACATATTTAAAGAACCTCCAATTTTCAAGAAAATGTTAACTTACCTAATTGTGTTTGCATTTTGGGTGATGTTCCATGGTGGTCGGGCATTATACGCACCATTCATGGTATGTTCTCAGACACTTCTCCTTTCTTGATTTTTTCCCATTTGGTTAAAGTACACTTGATTTTAATGCCTGTTGCATTCCACATGTGTTAATAATAGCTATCTATTTGGTTAAAGGAACCTACTATCAAAAAGTTCTTTGTACATTTACAATCATAACACCTAAGTGGAAGAAGAATGTTAGTTTGAATTTTCATAAATCGTAATGAATTTGTGTATAATTCTGACTGTTCGAAGTTGAAAGTCCCTCAATTTATTTATAAGGATGCATGGGGAGGACATTGTTGAGTTGTTTTAAAATCTGAAACCAGGTAAAATATCCTTGCGTTTTCATTTTAGTGATAATTTCTCTGCATCATTATTACTTTCAACTGTTGTTGATTAAATAATTGTTGCCATGATATATTAAATTACAAAGATTACCATGAAATTTTTGGCTGTCGACGATCTATATGGGTTTATACCTTTTCCTTTTCAGATTTTGATATGGAAATTCTTTAAATTAAGGTTCACAATCGGGTGTAATGTCAAATTTAGAGTTTCGTTCTAAACTTTTCAGTTCTAGGTGGGTAGGTTTATTTGGGTGTTGGTAAATCTATGGCTGTTTATAATATAATCGTGGAATGTTTGTTTGGTATGGGTTAGTTCATAGTTTAAGTTCACTTGGTGTATTGGTTTTGTATACTAGGATTGCTCTTCATCTGGAGTTTGTAAATGTATAGAATTAAGCTATGTTACATAGATATGCGATATTTTAAAAATAATTCGTGTAGGATACGTGTCCGTGTGGGACATGACACACACACATATACTTAATTTTTGGTGTTCTGCCGTGTCGGACACTTTGTTACCGTGTCAAATGTGGACATACGTATCCGTGTTAATGTAACTTAGTAATTAAGTGTATCTTATTAGGATCTATATATTCAAACCTGGTTCTTGACCCCAAGTTTGTTTTCGCTGATTCATGCCCCGTTGTTGGTAGAAAAATAAATAACAGGTGCAAAAAAATTGTTTCGACATGAGTCAACCACTTGGTTGAAACATGGACCTCTAAGAACTAGTTCTTCCATGCAAGACACTTTGTATGTGCCTTCGCCAAAAGAGAGAGTTTTGGCGAAAACATTTTTAGCTAAAAAGTTTGCTTGCATGTAAAAACATTTCAAGTTCTGCACTTTTGATAGTATACAACCAATAAGGTGCTATCAATAGATTGCCAAAGTTTCTTATGCAATCTACGTTTAAAAGATGGCTTATGGGAAGTGGGCAGCCACTTAAAGACTTTCAGTTCTTTGTCTTGGAACGACATCCATATTCCACACCCAACATCAGTTGCTACTTTTCACCTATCTTTTGATCAAACATGTACTTTATATATCCCTTAATAAGTATTTTATTGCTTGATACATTAGTTAGTGAGTCACAAGCAGTTCCATATATTAAAGTGTTAGGACCAGGAGGTACAATGAAAATGTGGAAGGTATGAAGTAAGATGATGAAGTGGTTGACTCATATTGAGGAGTATCAATATGGCCAATTGATACAACAGTTGGGAATTCAAGTCCTATTTCTAAAGGTGTAAGAGAATTATTTGAGATTGGAGAAAGAAGTTGGATTGATAGTGGAACAATAATATGACTGTCCATTGAATGTTAATAGAAGTAGGAGGTAAAGTATTATTTCTTTGGTCCTTCCCACTTTGCCAAACCCCAATAATGCTCATCTCCATAAGAGCCTATCCCAATTGGCAAGAGTATTTGTAAACCCCTTTTAAGGGTCTCCTAACCTTCCAATGAAATATTAGTGCATAGCTTGAGTGTTTTTTTTTTGGCGTTGGTGTTTGTGAATTAATGTGCGCCATTGTCTTCCACTCGGTGATATCCATTTTGTCTTTGTATGTTATTTCCCAAGAACTAAATATGTCCTTCTAACTTAAGTGGGTACAATAACTTTAAGCTTTACTGGATTGTCCTTTGAAGAACTCATTTTAAAATTTGTTTGACTTTGGTGCTCCTTGTGGAATGGACTTCCATTTTATAAACAACATTATACTATTTGAGATGTGGTAGGAAGTTGGCATTATAATTCTTATTAATCCTAGAGCAATTGTGCTTGGCAACTAGCTGATTTTATGCATTGAACATATGAAGTTAGTGACAGCTAATGTGTTGTTAACCTAAGCACGAAAACATCAGCCAAACATTTTTTTCCTAGGAATTGTAATAGGATGATCATGAGCATAACTTTTGAAACATTGGAGTGCTGATAGGAGAAGTGTATATATTTGCATTTTTTTGTTACAAGTTAAATATTGAAATCAGGCTCAAGAAGTTGGTTGGATGCTTTGGTTGCAGGAAAAGAGCTCCGTTTTGAACTCTTAATTGACTGGAATGGAGCTACATGATGAACTCATACTGTTTCTTCATTCAGAATTGAAGCTAAAACCTTAAGAAAGTAGAAGAGATAATGTCTTCTAGTTATCTTATCAGTCACACGATCCTAAAAAATTTGAAATGGTAACTAAGACAATTACGATCCTTCTCTATTGCAAGGTAGGAAGTTGAATCTCCGTTCTTCTATTAGGGTTGATAGATAATATACGTATGGATTTTATTAAGAAGACTATTGAGGATAACCAAGGAACACTTTGTTAGATTCTTTCTATAATTTATTTTTTCACGATAGAGTCACAATAACAAAAATGTTTTTCCCAATGAGCCACATGCAGCTGTGGACATGCTCCTTAATAATGTTAGCGTTACTACTACATAGTTGTGAGAGATTTGTTCCTGCTACTACAGTTGATAATGCAAAATATATGCTTTCTCACTAAAGAGATGCATTAGTGGGATGAATTGATAATGTCTGGCAATGTTTCTTTTGTTCCATGCTAAACAAAGGGGCAAATAATCATTGTTATGCAGATTATTCTAGCTGTATCCAGTCCTACAATCCTATTGGTTTATGTTAATGTTTCATTTCTTCATAAGCGATCAAATGGGTTGATATGCATATGATCTTGCAGACAACAATGATTGAGCATTGCACTTCTGCAATTGCTAATGTGTTACTTTGTTCACGGACATATGGTAGGTAAAGGAGTTCAGGAAATTGTCGCTCCATACCCCTTTTTTGTTTATGGTTTGGACCCTGTAAAAAGTATATGTGTAGCTTTTAATTATAGTGCGCATAAGATCACTAACAACTCTATTTTTCTTTAATACATTTAGGGATGTCCAAACGGGTACCCGACCCGGCCCAAACCCTATTTTTTGGGTTTTGAACGGGTATCGAGTTACCCGGGACTGGCCCTGTTCTTTGCGGGTCGGGTTCGAGTTCAGGTATTTGTTGGATACATGTGACCAAACCCTACCCTAACCCTATATTTCGGGTACCCGTCGGGCTCGGATTCGGGTTTCGGGTATGATAAAACCCGAAATATATGAAATAAAAGAATATTAGATCTCTTCACCAGGAACGTCATTTTCAGCTATTAAATCTCAAGATCTCAAGAAAAACCTCTTTTTCATCTAATTAATCAAAACCCATCTTCTTTTATTGGATTTGATCTATTTAACTTTAACATTGTAAAGCCACCCAACAGTTATCAAAAAATCAAAGCACAGAGGATTGCATTTTTTGAAAAGCAGAAGAAGAAAAAAGTAGACCAAGCAAGGCAAGCAATTCCAAGACAATAACTCAATAAGATTGATGGCTTTTTGGGAGTTTCGGCTTCTTGTGGTGGTGTGAATCCGACCTATTGATTTGACAATAAGATTGATGGCTTTTTGGGAGTTTCGGCTTCTTGTGGTGGTATGAATCTGACCTGTTGATTTGCTCAGCCTTGGTGACCACATTTAGAAAGAGATATTTGAGGAGGTGCTGCAAATTTTCTGAATGAATGCAAACTTAGCAGCACCATCAAACCTACCAATCTCTTCATCAAGAACGTGTGATTGGGTTGTCTTGTTCTTGGGGAATTGTTGGAGGGAAGAGGGAGAAAAGTAGTAAGGTTATGGTCAAAGGTAATTTGTTTTAAAGACCAAAAGTAAATAGTAATGAGCAAAAGACCAAAAGTTTGTTGAAGATAAATAGATAGTAAATGAAAATAGAGCTATTGGGAATTATGGTCTGGTTCGGGTTCGGTCCGGATATGGTTTCGGGCTTTTTAACCCTTTTAACTGGTTTAGGGCCAAATTATCAGGTCGGGTTTGGGTTGGTCCGGGTTTAGATAGTGTGACCAAACCCAACCCTATGTATTTCGGTCTGGGTTCGAGTTCGGGTTTTGTCAGGCTCGGGCAGGGTTCGGTACGGGGTTTTTTTTTTGGGTTTCGGGCAGAATGGACATCCCTAAATACACTACATGTACTACTGTACAAGTGACTTTTTAATTTTTTGGGCAAAGTTGTAAAGATTAAGAGATTTAATGTCTTCTTAGTTCTTACGATCACATGCGGCCAAATTGACTAACTTATTTGTGCTCACTAATGTGTTACCATCTTTTATTTAGAGCATAATATCAAAAAATGAACAGGAAAAATAGTCATATTAGTCCTTTACTTTTGGCTTTTACCTCTCCTTACAACTGTAACTTTTGACTTTTGATTAATCATTCAATCTTGTTAATGCCCTCAATTCAAGTTATTTTGAACCTATATGGTATCGAGTTTCATTTAAATTCGTCCTTTAACATGGTTTTATGGGACAAAATTTTAGAAGATCTACTTCTGTAGCTGATTCAATTTGACGCCATAAGGCATGCACATATGTTAGTAAGAATAAAGAACACAAAATAAAAAAGATGTTGGAAATTAAACAAACGAGCCCATTTACATATAATAAGCTAGCACATAAATATGTTACATATTTACACCATTTAATTTTACATTCATATTCCTCTTATTAATTTGTGCTACAAAATTTGTGTCGAGAAAGTGTATAAAACAATGAGATTTGACGTGTACATAGAATTGAGAGAGAGGGTGGTCAATGAATTGTTAATTAGTACAACGAATATTTCAAAACGTTCAAATTAGATAGAGTTATTAGGTCCAAACTGTCTTTGTATTCGCTCTACTACTGAAATATTGAGTATGTGCCACAGTATCTATAAGAAATGTTTCCAAAGTTTCAATGATAGAATTAGTGTGATATCAATGTATGGAAAATGTGTGCTAACGGTGGGAGTTGTTTTACCTTAAGTAGACCATTGGATCACCACACTTAATATATCTCTCTTTCTATAACCACGTACTCCACTATTGTGAATGTAAACAAGATAGCAAGGAGATTATTGTATGTACAGAAAAAAGGTTTCTTAATTATTATATTACTCACATTTCATCCAATGTACAACTTTATATAGGCACCATGTCCTTAAGGCCGGCAAGAACCCAAGAACCCAAGAGTCTAGAGTTACACTTCATTTAATGGGAATACAAAAAGTTGAAGTTATCAATACATGAACATATGAGAGGTGGGTATCCACATACACTAGAAGTATCCGCAAGTAGGATAAGGTGAAGACTTTTAGTGTCATTAGAACACTTGAGGAAAAAAAGTTTAAGACTTATAGAAACTCTATTAGCCCTAAATATCAATCTATCTAGACAAAAACACACAATCTTCGCGATGCCGGACATCCAGAGAGAAAAAGATTTTGATATTCCAAAAGTAAACATCTACCCTTGTGTTGAAATGTTGAAGATATCAGTTTTCCGACATTTTGTACGTACTACATTAATGTACCTTCCATCCTACGGCTCACAACCTCTTGTTAGCACTTCGTAGAGAAAAAAATTAAAAACACAAAATACGTTATACACGAAGTCAACAAAATTTTGCACTCCTAGTTCAAAATTTTCCTGCCACACACTCACTTTCTCCTCTTCCCAGTTCTCTTTGAAAAAAAAAATGCATAACATATCCCACTACTTGACCGTACACTTCTAACAAACAAAATCAAATATTTTTCATTGTTGTTGTACGGAATGACAAAGAGAATAATGTCAGTGTCAGATAATTTGTTGTTATTCACTGTTGTCACTACTTTCAATTTCTACACTTCACCTCATCCAGACCATGTACCAGTTGTTTTTATAGTGAATAAGGAAACTACCATTTTCTTATTGCTTTTTCAACCACCATTTCCTAACGTGATTTTGTTTATTTTTTATTATTATTATTTTTTTTTAATAATATCATCTATGGTTGAAGAGACAATGTTTTTTTGTTCTTCTTGTTGTATTGGTATTGTTATTATGAATGAATATACTTCTCTAGGTTTTATTTGGTTTTACAAAAACCCCATTTTAATTTATCATGGGTCATTCAACCTTACTTCTCATACGGATTTTAATTTGTAATCATAAAAACAAGGCCTTAACAAAGAACATGAAACAATCATCAAACTATAAAGAATTTAGTTGGAAAATCGAAGTAAACTAAAATCATGTCAATTAACAGGGCAGAGCTTGGGCATTTATCCTCAGCACAAAGCGATATGGGATGAGAACAGAAGAGATAATCACAAACTCCCCGACACAAATTCACATTTGTACAAGCCTCCCTTCAGACACAAACATGACAAATATCACGCTCGTCTCTATTGCAATAAACCTAACTGCTTGAACGAGCCCATGCCCAATAGTAGACCCCAAGTAGGCACTCACCATAGACATAGATCCAACTGCTACTCACCCCATGGGAGCAGTGGCGGAGCCAAGGGTGGGCAACTGCACACCATGAACTTTCCCAAATAAAAAATAAAATAAAATGCAAGTTATATACTTAATTACTTATGTGCATTAGTTTGTTTTTTTCAAAGGTGTAAAACTTTGCTATAGTGCTACCCCAAATGTGTTGTTTTGTTGTCAATTGATTTAATTAAGATTTACTAATTGGGTTGGACTTTTACTAACTTCAGAGCACCTTAGCAAAACTTTTAATTAATTAGAAATAAGATAAAATATTCATTATTCCTACTTAAAAATTTGTCAGGTGTGGCATGTGTCATTGCATTTGATTAATTGAGAAACTCTAATAATTTTTCGCAAGTTCTCTCATAATCTCTAAATAACTGTCAAGAAAATATTTTCAACTTTGCATATTGTAAGGAACCAACTCCATAATCGTATATGAGATGAGTGGTTGAATAAATGCCTAGTAACATATATTGAGAAGGAGATATTTAGGCGATTATGCATCGTTTTCAAAAAATGGGTACTCGTCGTGGATACTTGTAATTTTTTTGTTTGATTTTGAGATTTTGGAAAACTTTATTTTTTGGATAATTAATATATAAATGTTTGGAATTTTCAATTTTTGGTGTTAAGAATTCCGAGTTGCTTTTTTATGTTAATTTGCCCACTTTGAACTAAAATCCTGGCTCCGCCACTATATGCGAGCACGCTTTAAGTGTGGGAGTATGATGTGAATTAGGGTTTCACATTGTTAATATAGTTTTATATTTTATTGGGGAGTATTGGAATTAACGTTAATTATTATTTTTGGATTATTTAGTATAGTGGTATTTTGAGGTTATTTTTAATTATGAATTTATGTCGTTTTAATTGATTTAGAAGTTGTTTTTCTATATAGGGATGTGAGAGAATAATATCCACATTTAATGGATATTACACACGTGTCCGTCATAAGCGGAGCTACCAATCGATCTTCACCACATACTCTTTCAGGTCGCTTCAGTGCGTCCGCACCTCCAGATCGCTTCATAGCAATTCGAACCAAGAGCACGATCTCTCTAGAGAGATCGTCCTACCGGTTCGACTAATACAACGACCTCCAGAAGATCTTCACTTGCTCATATTATAACGGATAGTAACGTATACCACAGTTGTCACCATCAAGACCGAAGCTCCAGATGCACACTCCATTACTCTACCACTACTCACCGTCATGACTCTCAAGTCCAGAACTTGATCTGACGTGGGAGAGGAGGAAGTGCTAGCAGCTTGCTTATATAAAGAGAAGAGGAACTACGTCTAACTTGATTCAAGTTGCACTCAAGAACTTGATATGTAGGCAGCTCGCATCTATTGTGAACTCAGTCAAACTCACATCAAAATCCACATTCCCATCCACAACCAAGCCTTGTAAAGCACACACCAAATTGAGCCTTTACAAGGGAGTTGTAGCCTTTGACCAAGTTTAGCTTTGAATTGAATAGAATATTGATTTTGTTGAGAATTCATTGAATTAGTTATTTGCAATTGCGATTGCATCAAGATGATTGATGCAATGGATGTAGTTGTTGCTGCACTGATTGAAAATTGGTTGGGAAAATGAAGGCTGAAGAAGAGAATGTTCATGCTGATATTGCCAATACGGCGCTTCTCTATGGACTGAATATCGCCTGGTCTGTAGCAGCAGGAGATATGATGCGCCTGAGTGGGAGCCAGCTCGCACCTTCAACCGGTGCGAGAGAAGTGGTTTTGACCTTCGGGTCGGGTCTTTGAAATTGATTCTAAAATCTAAAGTCACAATCTAGACCGATCGAGGGCAACATCCGTAATTGTCCACATTGCAAAAATTCCGTACAACAGCTTCTCATTAAGCTTAGCTCTCAAACTCCAAAAACAAGGATGACTCTCCTCAAAACCCCATTCACTCCTTCCGCCTAAAATCTCGCTCTCTGCCTAAAAAAATGGATTTATTAGCCTTTGAAACTTCAATTCTAACTCAATCAAGATTTTTCATTCACAAGAAGAAGAACAAAAAAAGAAACTCCCCATTTCTCTTCCCCATAACCAACCCTCGTCACGTGAAACTCTCATGTTCTTCATTTCATTCCCCTTTTAAAATCTCGACAAATTATTTTCACCGAAACAACTCGATATTTCCCCGGAATATATCGGTCCATTGTAAGGAGAAAGAATTTGAAATTCTAAAAATGGATACTTTAAAGAGTTTAATGAAGGCTGGTGTTGTTTTGGCGGCTGTAGTATGTGTGTTACAGTGTAGAAAAGCTATTGCAGTGGAAGGGGTTTTGGTGAAGAGTGGGATTGCTTTTAAAAATGCATGGCCTAAGATTTTGCAGGTTTTAGTTGTGTTTAAAGAACAAGGACTTGTTTTAGCTGCACTTTTGAGTTTGTCTGCGTTTTTTTCTATGGCGGAAACTTCTATTACTACACTTTGGCCTTGGAAGGTAACCTTTATTTTCAAGTCTTTGTTTCATAATATGACACATTCATGTTTTAGCTGGCATTGTATTGTAATGCATATACATTCTAAATGCTATTCGTTTAAAGTATGATGCTACCTATGTGCTTGGGATCTTTTGACATTAGACACTTTTTTTGGTGATAATCTCTGTGTTAGCAAATTTTATGTGTTGTTAGTACAGTACTGTAGATTTAATTGTTTCTCAGACACTGAGGTAATAGTGTGTGGAGGTTGTGTATCTTCCTGTTATTTGCCCTTGTTTGATATGCTCTTGAATGTATCCTCCCGTTGTCTATTCACATTTGCTGATACCCCCAAGAACAGTGTTCTAAAAAACGCTAGGCGGTAGTCGGGCGGTGGGAGAGCGCCTAGCGCCTAGGCCTTCTAGGCAGTGCCTAGACGGGCTAGGCGCTAGACGGTTTTTTCCCCTAATATATATAGTAATACACACCTATATTACAAGAAATGAAGAAAATCATTTACCATAACTCAAAAAATAAACACAAACAAAGATACTTATTACAAAAATGCGTAATATTTGAAGAATATCAACTTCATATAAAAACATACTCTTTGTTATAGTGGCATATAATTTATATTAGACTTTAGTCTTTTAAACTCATTCAAATCTTAAGTCTATACGGGCCTTTAATTTTCGACATTTAATCATTAAAAAAAAAAAAAAAACTTGACTGGACCGCCTAGACCCGCCTAGCCCACCTAATCGGTCCGTCTAGACCCGTCTAGTCGGCCCACCGATTTTTTAGACGACTTGGGCCTAGGCGAGTCGGTTGGGCACCGCCTAGGGCCTAGAGGCCGCCTAGACCGATTTCATGGGAATAGGGATGCATGTGGAGAAAGTGGATTAAGGGGCAGATCATGCTGTTTTCTTTGTCCTAAACAAATCTTGGCCTGGTCTCTAGGTCACATGTTTCTGTTAGGAATTGTGATCACGTGGCCTTCATACTGTGACATTAAACACCTTCGTCATCTAGTCCATGACCGCCACAATGCTTGCTCTCTTCACCCCCCCACCTTTGTAGTGGTTTTTTTTTTTTTTTGATGGGTAAGCCTGTTTTAAATGAGATCAGTAACTCTTTGATGCTGGTGGGGTTCGAGCCCCAAACCTCTGGTATCAATGTATCATCACCCAAAGATTTTACCAACTTTGCTAGTCGGCACCTGCCGGTTTACTTTTCTAAAGTAGGCTGATATTCTGTCCGGAGATTATATTCTATACTTCCTCCTTTGTAATGTTGTATCTTCGGGCCTCTACCTACATTATTGATCAGTCTCCTTTTATGGATCAACAAAGATAGACCTGATGGCATCCTCCATATAGGCCATGGTTCTCGCAAACCAAATTCCCAACATCACCGGCTTCACTGTAAAAGGGATCATACCCATATACAGTTTATTTAATGGTAGTGAACCATCAAGTACCATGGATTTGTCTTGTTAAAAAGCGAGACACCTTATTTTCAACTTAATTCGGGAAAAGTGCACAATAAATAAATTTATTTTATTTACAATGGTAGTCTAACACAAAACCATAGGACTAAAAGTTGTGAATGGTGTATAGAAATTTACGAAAAGAAGAAACCGACAATGTCGAAACGCCAATCACCTCTTGAGTTTGATTAGCATTTTTTCAATTAATCACTGAGTTAACCGATTAATGGTGACTCCAGGACCGCACGTGGAAAAATGTTTAAAGGCGAATGTTTCCACTTTGTGGCAGTTGTGCCTGTAGATAGAATGTGGAATGTGAATATGGTTCATTGCTGACAATATTACATAACTTTCTCAGTTTGAGGTGCAATCTCGCCTATTTTTAGCATCTTTTAGAGTTCATAAAACATAAAATAGTTTGCAAGAGAAGAGACTATGGACTATGATCCATTTGGCTGGAGAAAATAAGATCTTTAGAAGAGGAGAGGCGAGTAAAATATTATCGTGTTTCATTCTTGTCATCTATGCAAACTTAGTCTTAGGATGCAGGAATTAAGATGGGACACCAAGAATTTATTAGAACCCTTAAAAAGTCTGTTAGGGATTCAAAGAAAATTCCAAGCTCTAAATTTTTGGCTTTATTTCACAAAAAACAACAACTACTGGCTGGTTTCTCGCTAGAAGCCTTTAAATCATTTGACTAAATGAAGAGGTTAAGACAGTAAATAGATAATAGAAGTTATAAAACCTTAAGCTAGTTGCCCGTGTTAAGGCACACTTGGCCCTTTAGCACTATGCAAAACATCATCTTTCTTGCTATTCAAGGAGCTCATTGTTTTTAACTTCAAATTCCTTACCTTAACACATTGTATGAGAGAAGGTTCCAATCTTTTTGTTTTCATTTCCCTTTCTTGAATTGGGATAACATATTGTCAAATTTTAGGAGAACAGGTCTTTCGCCATGTGGTGGGTGCCTCTTTCTATGTTCTTCTTCTTCTTCTTCTTCTTCTTCTTCTTCTTGTGTGTAAATTTAGCCAAAAGGGGATTGTTTTTTTTCCAGTGTTGTTGAACCCTAGTGGTTGTGGTAAGGCAATCAAGAGACATGGTAATAATGCTTTCCTTATTAAGCATCAAATTTGGAAAAGTTTAATTGGTCCTTTTTTGTACCGTATTGACCGAAAAGGCAATATAACTTCACTTCAAAAGAATTTGAAATTCATTATGTTCAAGGATTTTTATTAGATGCTTATATTGTACATTTACGGAATCAGTAGATATTTCTCCCCCCCTCAACACACACATAAGGGAAACATATGATTGACTTTTGGAAGGTGCAAGCAGATTGGTAACTTCAGATTTGTTTATGCTGTTTTTTACCAGGTGAGAGAATTGGCTGAAAAAGAGCCCGAGAATGGTGTCTTTAAAATGTTGAGAAGTGATGTGACTCGATTCTTGACAACTATTCTCATTGGCACAACGTAATTTTCTTTCTTCTAATTCAATTTTGGAATTTAATATTTAATATTTACTATTTACTATTTATGTTAAACTTGAATCGTGTTCTTACTGTATTTTTGATATTATGTGCTCAGTGTGGTCAATATTGGAGCAACGGCACTGGTGACAGAGGCAGCAACAACAATTTTTGGCGAAGCTGGTGTCAGTGCGGCAACTGGTGTTATGACTGTATGTCTCCCTTCTACTTGATTTTTTGAGAACTCAAAAATACGAAACTGGGAGGTTCAATTTCTGCAAATGGCTATAAGTTCCATAACATGTTATGCATCATGAACCTGTAAGCGATGTTTCCGATATTATTGACTGTTTATTTTTTTAAAACATAGTATCAAAACCTTCAATGGTTCAACCCCCCACGCAGGGTTTACAGATTGTGCCTTTTCCTGTTAGTCCATAAGGCTCAGAGACCCTACCCTTATTCCAGGACCATGCCAACCTGTTACATGAATACACCAAACCCAAATCAAACTAACATTGAGAGAATTAAATAAGGTCCGGAGATGTAGGGCAAATTCTGAATATGGTTTTCCTGTACACACAGATATTTTTTGATCCCGATATGCCCAATACAGATAGCGGACTAGAAGCACAAACCATGGGAAGAAAAAATGTGCCCTGCCAACACCTTCACAACTCCAAGTTCCTGGATTCATTATAGTCCCTCGTGTAATACTCTAACCGCCCCATGAATTGGTTAAGAATAAGATCTTATCAATAAACTTAGAACAATAACTTCTAAATGGCATTGGTTTTGCAATATGAAATCCATGTAATAAATTTTCTGTGTTTTGTGTATCCTGAGTTGGTACTTCCTCAGTTTCGGTGTATGACACATGGCTAAATATTATGAAGAACGCAATTGCTGTTTATTTTTTTCCCTTGATAATGGTAAAACATAGTTTTGCAAATTATTTTTAGCTAGGGAAAACCACAAACAAGTTTCATTGAAATAAAGTAGTGTGATAGAGTTGGTTATGCTTTGACCCCTTATGCAATGAATTACATCAAGGTAGTATGTGTCATTCTATCTCAGCATGAGATCATCGAATTTATGATCGCTTAGGATAAGATATAGATGACAGTTTCAGAGTTTATGAAATTCCACAAACAGGAAATTCCGAAATTTTCTGAAAAACCAGACACTTCCAAAACTTTTTGGCACTTCGGTGAGGTAAAAAAGTAAAACGTTTGTCTGAAATTTAAGCGTTCAGTGATCTATGCCTATGAAATAGGATCATGAGACACCCACCTCCAAATTGTCGTTGTTATGTTGAACAATCTGTTTAAAAGTAGAGGCCTTATCTTCAAAGATCTGTGGATTCCTTTGCCAACCATAGATTCATGCAAATGGCATCAGTTCAATCTCTTAAAAAAAGACGGCCAAGATGACATTCATACATGTCCAGCAACTAAAAACATCAGCCAAGTCACTGGAAAAAACTGTCTGACATCTAAATGAGACTAAGAAAAAGCTCCATACTTCATTTATGGACTTATAATCCCTTCTCAGTTGCTGAATTGGTTCCTCCTTTCTGTTGCAAGAGCTATTCTCAGTGATTTGCCTTTCTTGCTCAAGCTGTCTGTTGTCAACGTTCTGCCACATGTCAGGGACAAAAACTAGAGCTTACATTTGCCAAAGTCTTGGTATCCAAATCTAAGGGAAGTTAGAGTGCCCAGCTGCTGTTTCGTCAACCTTTTTGCTTCTATCATCTACTACGTGGACTATGGGGGTGCGAGGGGAAAGTAATTTATACTAATGAATAACTTGCCTTGTGGAAGATGGAGTAGAGAGAACCCATTTGTCTGATAGATAATCTTCATAGCAGTGGGTGTCTGCCAGGTTGTCTTTCAAACTTTTAAGCTGTGAAAAGTTGTGTAAATTGTGGTTCAGTTAAATATGGTTTAGCTTGCTTGCAGAAGATATGTTAGCAAGTGCAAAGTTCGAACAAAAGTTTGCTTAAACAAAAAAACAATGAGAGATGATCGGAGGCAAGTTTTTTTTTTTCTTATGTAGGTGAATATCCTTGGTTCTTCCAACTCCGAATAAAATCTTTTTATGCTTTTAAAGTTGCACATGTTATTTATTAATGTGTGAGAAACATCCATTTTCGTTAACGTCTTTGTCCATTTTTTTTATTTTAATTTCTTTTCCTCATCGATGAATGTCGTAGACTGAAATTTGTCGGATTTTGGTCATGGAGAAAGTGATTTTGGCCATCAAAGTGCTTTTTTTTTTCTGGTCAAAAGTGCACGACAAGTTTTGTCACATTCCTTTTAAGACTTTCGTTTGCAAATGGGAGACTATAATAAGCTGATGGGTGGAATTGTTGTTGATGTTTTTTGTCTAGCGTTTTTCTTTTCCTTTGTAACTTGTACTATAGGATATCTCATCCTATTTCTTTATGATTTGGATATATATATATATATATATATATATATATATATATATATATATATATATATATATATATATAATAAAAAAAGATCAAATAAAAAAGAAAAAGAAAAAAAAATTGTCGGATTATATTGAAGTATCCAGTTTCTCTGGCAATGGGGTGGAAGGAGAGAGTATCTAGGGCGTAGTTGGGGATTTAGGGTGAGTAAATGAGTGCATCTGTGGATTTGTATTTAATGTAAAGTTTGGTGAGGAGCTTTTAGATGGGTGTAGACATGGATCCTTTCTTTTGCTGTGTACGTGCAGAACGCATAAAGCGATGCAGTCATGTTTTGCTCTAACTAGTCATATCTTTTGCGTGATAAAATGGGGAATCTTATAGGGGCATACATGATGTGATTTAGGGTTCATAACTATTAATTAGACTATCGTCTTTTACATTTTAGGGATTTTTTCTAAGTTACATTGACACAGATGTGTTTGTCCGTATCCGACATGGATATGGAGTGTCTGACACAACAAAATATAAAAAACTGAGGCATATCACACACAATATGTGTCCGTGTGTGTTTGACACGAACACGTGAATATGTATCCAACACGGATTATTTTTGAAATATGGCATGTCCATGTAACACAAGATTTTTAGTTACAAATTTAGCTATATTTTTAGTTTCCTTTTTCATTAGTTTTTAAACTTTAATTTAGCCATACATAATTATGTAGGCCTTTGTCCAAATTAGTTTTTGAATTAAATTTACTATTGGTTTTGTTGATAATTCATTGAATCCCTTTTTTGCATTTGCAATTGCATCATTTTGGTATCATAGCCAAAATTCAAGGCTTCTAAGTCGTTGAAGGTCTTGGTTTATTTTTTCTCATCATTGAACAAGGAAAAAAAAATGAGAAGTCAGAAAATTTTCACTCCCACTGCACCACTCCATCAAGGTTTCAGCCACGCAACTTCCACCAAAAAAGAAGAAGAAAAAGATTTGAATAGAATGAAAGAGTGTTGCTAGCGTATGTTATTTTTTTCCTACCAGTCGCAAGATTCTTCACGGTAGGAATTGCATCCCTTCATTTTAGCTTTCTCTCACAGTTGTAGTTTTTTTTTAGTATCGATATTGTATTTGTCTTTCCCTCTGTTGTATCTGAGTGAGATTTCTCATCCTACGGAGTTTGACTTTATGATTATATATCACATTTTAAGGTAATAGCTTCTATTATCGTTCTCTTCTTTGTTTGCATTTCGCCTTTCTTTTCTTCTTTTTCTTCTGTCCGTGTTTATCTTTTTTCTTCTTGAGTCCAGTATTAGTAAGCCGAATAACCCACCAGTCCAATGTCAAATCCCAGGTCCAATATCTAACCCACAAGAGTAGGCCCAAGTTTTCTGTCTTATTGAATGCAAATTATCAGGCCACGAGTCCGTACTAGTTCACATATTTCAAAACTCAGTACCCTATTAAGGCCTTGTCCAGATGATCAATCCATACCAGCTCACTCATTACCATGATCAAGCTTTCTCGTATTTAGTCCATTACACCATTATTTGAGTCCACTTGAGCCACACCGGTTCGCCAAAATTAGCATCAGTCCTTGCATCTCACTTACCAACCCTAATCCATCCTTCAACCATAGTTTTACTATATAATTCGTAGATGTCTTTTTGTTGCTGAAATAATAGAAACAAAAAAGTTGTTTCCATGGCTGCGACAATTAAAGAACTTAACGTGACTTTTAAAGTTGTAGAGAAAAATGTGAACAGAATGTTTAAAACTTTAGAGAAAAATTTGAATGGAATAATTGAGAAATTTTTTAGTCATGATGAGAAGTTTACTGCTTTTGGATGACCTCTTCAGAATTTGAAAGCTGATATGACTACTTCTCTTGATACACGTTTTACTGAATCGCGAGGTTTGCTAGTAAATAGGAAGGAACCTAGTAAAGAGAATTAACCTCCTCCATGATATATCGTGAATCATCCTCCACCGACTGAGTGTGAATTTAGCATATATGGTTGATATTTGAGGAGCTTGAGGTGTGTCTTGAGTGGATTTCCATGATGGAGAATGCATTTGCTTATCAACACTTGTCGGAAGATCAAAAAGTTGCTTGGATTGCTAGCTATAGCTATGATGCACGGGGATACTGCAGTTTACCCATTGCACCTGTGTCACCGGGTACGAAATTGGTATTGGTACAAGATATGCTTCGGATACTGCTTAACAAACTGCTTTAACATGTATCCTTACATAGCCATGAATAGTATGGGTGGGGTGGGTGGGTGGGTTGGGGAGAATCACACAAACATAGATGGAACTGAAGTAATTAAGAAATATGTAGAGGAACTTGTACCTACTTTGTTGCTAATCAGTAATCGCAACACGATCTTATGTTCAAAGTCATACTGAAGTGCTAGTTTTTCTTGAAAAATTATTACGTGTATTACATTCCTGAGTACTAGGTTTTCAAAAGTTCTGTATTGTACCTCGTACCCATATCCGTATCTGTGCATCTTAGGTTGGTACTAGACTTCAAGGTTTTGCTTTTATTTGGTGGGCAAAGTTTTGTCAACAACGTTAACGTGGGCAAATATGATGGAATTTAGGGTTCATAATTATTAATTAGACTACTTTCTTTTTAGGTTGTTTCTAGTTACGAAGTTAGCTGTATTTTTTGACTTTTTGTTTCCTCTTTCATTAGTTTCTGAATTGTAACCCTTCTGAGGCTATAGATAATCATGTAGGCCTTTGGTCAAGTTAATTTTTGGAATAAATTGAATATTGGGTTTTTTGAGAATTCGTCAAATTCTTTCTTCGTCGTTGCGATTGTGATTGCATCAATACATCGGTTGTTTTATGCTAGTTTCAAACTTTGTATGTACAGGTTTCCTTTTTTTTTGTTGGGTTTGGTTTTGGTGGGTGGGTGGGGTTTGTTTTTGAGCATTGATTATATTAACTGTTTATGTTTTCAGGTCGCTCTATTGCTTTTCACAGAGATTACCCCAAAAAGTATAGCTGTTCATAATGCCACAGAGGTTGCTAGGTTTGTGGTAAGATTTACAAGTTCGTGATTATACAACTTAGTAATTTACTGATATGTATGTGAGGTGTTATACGTTGAATATAATTAACAAGCTTTGCACGCATGTCTTTAGGTCAGACCAGTCGCGTGGCTTTCCTTAGTACTCTATCCTGTGGGGAGGGTTGTTACTTTTCTGTCAATGGGAATGCTTAAGTTGCTCGGGCTTAAAGGAAGAAGGTATGCTTATGTCAATTGCCATTTCTTTTGTTGAAATTTGACTCCATGACTTGACATATTCTTTGTATGATTTTTCTAATTTTTTGTTGCTTAATGAATAACTAACCTTTGACGTGTAATTTGAGAGAAATTAAATGCTCGTTTGTATCTTATTATTCACCAACACTTAGTAGTGCGAAAGTAACAATGATACGGTTGCGTGTGTTAGTGAGTAGGGCGGAAGAGGTCTAATGTGGATAATGCGTTCGACCCTGATCCCAGCAGACTTAGGTTTGAAGCCTGCCAAAAGAAAAGGCCAGCCACTATCGCTTTTTTGGAATCATGTTTCTACACCCCTATAGTTATGTGGTATGTCGGGTTGGTGGCATAAAATAGTGTACTTTTTGCAGAGCAACTGTTTGAGAAGTATCCCCAGTGGAAGGACATCCCTTTGTTAATTTTTCAAATCATTCCATTAAAAACTTTGATAGTGAAGAAACCAAATAATACTACATTTAAGAAATAAACCCTTATGCATGGAAACTAAGGCGTCCTGCATCGTTAGCAGTGCTACTGCTAACGTAAGCGGTATACCTCGAGATTTTAAAGCAATGATACAATTGAACATAAAATCTTGGTACTTAAGCCCTTTAAAAGTCAGTCTTCAAAGTCCAAACACAGAGAAGCTACTTGATATCATGTGATTTGGTGATAACCTTATGAAGAGGTGTTGTTTCTCCTGGCCATATCTTTATAAACACCTAACAAGGAAGGCTTCATTTGTGAGAGACATGCTTCTACCCCTAAAACTTTCCTCCGTTTAGAAGACGCAACCTATTCCATTTCACCAAATGGATTTTGGACTTTCCATCATCAGCACCCTATTAAGTTTATTTTTTATTTTGTATTTTTTCAATCTATTTGCAATTCCTTTGGGGAGGGGAAAATGATTTATAAGCAAATTGAGAAACTATTAGAAGCTTCCTATTGGGTGGGTAGGAAAGTGTTTGAAAACCCATTATGTGAAATTTGATAGACTATGCCTTCACGAGAAAGATGCCAGTCTTGGGTGTAAACAGATAACTTACACTAATGAAGCTCTCCTTGCTAAATGGTTTTGGAAGTATAGTGAAGAGGAGGACACCTATGGCATAAGTGATCATGGCAAAAGACAGGCATCATCAATATTTTAAAGGAATTACTATGGATGCTAGGCGGTTTTTCGGATGTATTAGAAATTCAATAGTATGCTTAGAGACATGGAGAAGTCAAGCTCTATTTTTTTTAAATGTGCAAGTTCTGCAACCAAACAATTCTCATAGTTTAAGTTTAAAAACAAACTTATTCAAAAGGCATAAGGGTTCTCCGACCAAACTAAGGGCACTGGTGCAGAACACTTGTGTTGTTATTGGTCTTTATTGTAAATATTGTAAACCATATATCTCTCCGGATACTGTTTAGAAGGATGTAATTGAAATGATATCACGGAATTTTCGTTTGTTCTTTCTTTTGGTTCCTCTGGATGCAATTATTGACTTATTTATCCACTTTCTTGGTATGTACACATGGTTTGTTTTGCTTGGATCTCTTACTACTAAACAACTAACAACTGACATTAATGTCACGGGTGTGGTATGCTATTTTACACATAAAATGATTGTTTGATCTATGTATGTTGCTCATTGTTTGTTTATTTAGCGAGCCTTATGTTACTGAAGAAGAATTGAAATTAATGTTACGAGGAGCAGAGCTGAGTGGAGCAATCGAAGAGGAAGAGCAGGTAATTTGATATGCTCTACTTGTTTTCTTTTAGTTCTTTTTACTTATTTTTGGGGATGGCTACTTACTTACAACTCTTGCATATTACCATGGATCGAAAAATTGAAACCAGTCTGCATCACTGTGTTGAGATTTATAATCTCATATCGGGTGGGTGTCTAAAGCATCGGAATCAAATATATGAATCCTGGGGCCTCTCTACTTTTTACCAATTGGTTTTAAGTTGGATGCCCATCTTCAATGTGGTGCCAGGGCAGGCTATTTATCTGGCCCAAAGGGCTCATCCACGCCACCAGTTATAAATTGTCCGCTAGGCTCATTGGATACGCCATGTTAGATACTTTGAACCCTTGTCAGATACCAATACACATACTCCTGTCAATGTCAGATACTCTGTAACTTCAGCACTCCATATTTTATATGAATTTTGTGTCGGATACAACACAGATGTACTAAAGGTTATATACCTCATCTGATGGCCACGTCAGATACTTTATACCAGTGTCGGAAAACTGGACTAAGGGTGGGAAACATTGGAAAATATCAGGAAAATTCGGAAAAACTGGCAAATAATGAAGTAATATTGAATATTTAATTTTATTTTCCTCAAAAACCTCATGTTACCAACAATATCTCTATATCCCGAAGTATCTGTTGTGGAGGCATCCAATCTTTTGGTTTATTTAAGCATTTATGAAATGCTAATAATGATATATTGATATATTGATACCCTAACATGATATGTTTAGGCATTTATAGGTATCCAATCTCTACCAATCCCACTGCTAATTCTATATATGCATATGCTGTATATTCTATCAATTTAATGACCCAGCACTTGGTAGAGATATAATGGAATTCGAAGATCATTGTGTCTTTATATAATTTCTGTGGAATCTAACATAATGTTGAAATTTGTTTCTTTGAATAATTCGTTACCTGTTCTTGTTGCTTTTCTGTGTTTTTTAAAGTTCTTTGTCTTTTGGGTGTTTTTGGTTATCCTTCTTTACTTTAGTGGTGTAATAGCGACGTTGGGGATGGGTATTGGTCTTGAAGAATTAGTTTCTGACTAATTTTTCAAGTGTCGATGTAATCCTTTGATTGTGTTAATATATTGATTTTTACGTATAGAAAACAGGTTAGTTGGTTGGGATGTTAGTTGTTTCCACGGTCTTTAATGGTCCGTGAAGCAAGACTCAAACTAAAAAGTGCGCAAAATTATCCATTGCGGAGCAAGTTGCTAGTTGGTTGCTTAGATTATTGAGGTTAAAGATTCTATGAACCTTGCACCATTGACTTGTAAATGGAATATGCATCCAACTGTTAATCCATTGCACCACAGGTCACTTTTCATGTGGTTGCTAGATATAGTATTTTGTCAAAACCAATTATCTAACCTAACCGTGTGAAGAGATTATTTTGCAGGATATGATTGAAAATGTGTTAGAGATAAAAGATACACATGTCAGGGAGGTGATGACACCTCTTGTAGATGTAGTTGCTATTGATGCTAGCGCAACATTTATTGACTTCCACAATCTATGGGTGACTCACCAATACTCCAGGTAATAAAGACCCTCTGTGCACAATAAGTTTGAAGTTTTTTATGTGCTGAGACCTGCATGCACACATTCTAGGGTGCCTGTTTTTGAGCAACGCATTGATAACATAGTGGGCATCGCATATGCAATGGATTTGCTGGACTATGTACAAAAGGTCAGTTAGTTTCAATTGTTTTCATCTTGGAATTTTTTGTACCTTGTTGTATGAGTGTAAACATTGTAGTGATAGTTTTCAGAACTATTATTGTTTGCTTTTGTAGGGAGAGCTACTAGAAAGTTCCAAAGTCGGCGATATGGCACACAAGCCTGCATACTTTGTGCCTGGTAATACTTAACAATAATAATATTAGTGTCTCTAGTGTAATTGGAGCTGACATAGTTGCATTAGGTGAAATACTTAAGCAACTCATCTCACTTTTCAACTTAAAGAATTTTGTAAGCCTTTTCATTTGTAGTAAAATGTCACCTTTCCAATTGATATGGCAGATATAATGTCAGTCTGGGACCTTCTGAGAGAGTTTCGCATCCGGAAGGTTCACATGGCTGTCGTTCTTAATGAGTACGGTGGAACTGTGGGGGTAATGTTTCATCCTTAACATTTGGTATAAATTTTATTACTTGTTCTGGTTTTCAGAAATTTTATTTGATTTTGTCATTGCTGTCCATCTTAACATTCACATGCTACAAATTTACAGATTATGTACTGAATTCTTGTAAATCTAGCGTTTAGAAAATTGGGAGTTGAAATGACTGACTGCCCATTTAAGTCAACTGCCATGACTGTCATCTTCGTGAGCAAGGAAGTTGAAATGTCTAGAATATCCTCTCTGCTATAAAACTACGTTGTTGCCCTCTTGACATAGCACCACCACAAACTGAATTTCAAATGGATGATGCCTCATGGCGTAATCTCATGAAGACTATCCAACAGCTGATGACACCCCATGTTAAATGACCACCACTACTCCTCATAAGTTAAAATTACTAAACTACTCCAAATCCATTCAAAGCTAATCCCGATCCAATGATTAAGAAACAATTTTCATTTGGATGGTCTAGTTATTAAACCATATATTTCCACTAAACATAGATCACTACTAATACTTCTCCTTCCATGACAACCGCCACTAGTCTCTTCAAATGTATCGCTTTAAGTATACCCATTTTGAAAATTATCAAGTGTTTTGCTAATTCTATGGATATTTGTAGTATAAGTTAGTCCACGAGTGTTTGGTGATACCCAATTTAAGAATTTGAAGAAATTCCAATCTAAATTTTCAAAAGTCCTTAGATGAATGCACTCCATTAGTATTTCGGTACCTCCCGATGGGTGTTGCTAGATATTTTGTGAAGCTTTTTAGAAGATTCTTATGGGGTGGGGAGGAAGGGAAAACAAAGATGCACTTGATGAAGTAGGATAGACTTTGCCTACTAAGGACAAAACAGGGTTTGGGTCACAAAGACATTTTGCTTATGAACAACGCTTTGGTATAAAAATGGCTTTGGAGATATGGTGAGGAGGAACATCTATTGACGAGAGGGTGGACAAGTATGGAGAGGGGAAACTAAGTGGATGTTGAAGCTACCTAGAAATCCTTGAAAGAGGACTCTTTGGAGCGGTATAACAAGTAGATGGTATGATTTTAAAAATGGGGTGACCTTTCTACCTAGAACCGGTTAGACCATTTCTTTTTGGGAGGATGTTTGGATAATGGGAACCTCAATTAAGGAGCAATTTGGAGATATTTATAGCTTTGCATGCAATAAGAAAATTTTGATATCGGATTTCTTTTGAATTGAGCAATAATGGTGCTGTGTGGAATGTAACTGATGTATCTTAGGGTTTACAACCACTAGATCATCCCCAATTTAGTTACTATTACTATTAGTATTTTTAGGTAGTTTTAGGAATTGAGTCTATTTAGTGTTTTTGGCTATTTCTAATTTTAGGGTATTTATTATTACGAATTTTATGTTTTTATTTCCATTAGATTTATTTTTTAGAATAAGTTTCTATATTCAAAGTTGTAGAAAGCTATAAATTGAGTTGTTGGCCATTGGCCATAGTTAGAGAGTGGAGAATAATAAAGTTTGAGTTTAGAGAAAGGTTTTCTTTTTGTGAATTCTTATGTGAGAGTTCGTGTTCTTCGCGAGGAACAAGGTTGTCGAACCCTAAAATCGATATAGATTTTGAAATTAGGTTCCAAAATCATATCGTGGTCATACGTGACCATTAATAACACTTGGTAGTGCACTCAATGATTGAGAAGTGGAGTGATTTACACTTTCTTAGATGCCATCTATCGAGTGGGGAGTAGATTAGAGGGTGTGGATGTTAGGAAGTGCATATAGGATGCAAAGGATGAGTTGACCGCGGAATCCTTCTACTTGGTCTTAGCGAAGGAATTTGCCTTGTTGAACCTTCAGGGTACGGAAATAATTGCAAACTTTCTACGTAGAAAGATATAGAGAATCTCTATCCCATTCCAAGTAGCTCTCTTATGTTGACTTTTACTTAATTGGGAAGGATAAAACGATTGACAATCTTAAATGAAGGGGTATGAAATTACAAAACCTATGCCAACTTTGTAAAGGGTTGGAGGAAAGAATTGATCACCTCCCTGTGAACTGTCCCCTATCAACCGATGTTTGTAATCTATTTTTATTCTCTTTTATTAGACTTTGTGATCCACCATTAAATGTTAGAGAAGCTTGGTGAAGGAGTTGATTGTGGGTTCCTAGTAAAGCTAAATAGTAGTGGATCACATTCCAAGCACTATTATCTATTATGTTGAACTTTATGGAAGGATGGAACTTGAGGATCTTCAAGACAAGGAGAAAGAAATACAAGATTGAAGAAGAGGTCAAAGAAGTCTAGTTCGATTCGGCTAGTGGGTGTTTTAAGCTTTCTGGGAGTGGGTTATATAGATTTTATTTGTAATTAGGATATCTTGTAAGTTAAGTGTATGGGTGTTTCTTGCTACCTAAGATCATTGGATATGTTATTGTAATATATAACTTTTGACATTGAATGACTAGAATTGAGTTTTGTTGGTAAATAAATAAATAAATTATGTGGACTTCATGGATGGAGAAGGAACTTCACAAGATTGTGGAAGAGGTCAAAGAAGTGTTGTTTGAGTGGGCTAGTGCGTGTCCAAGCATTCCGGGAGTGGGTTACTATGCTTTTATTTGCAATTGGGACTCTTTTGTAATTTGAGGTTTGTATGGGTATCACCTAAGGTCATTATATATAATTTGCTATATGTATTTTGTTTTAGATTCAAAATTAATGGAATTAGAATTTTGCTGATAAAGAAAGTAATGAAGAACGAGGTAGTATTTTAGAAGAAGAGATGTGGAGTTCTCGATTAGAGATGATGTGAAGAAGTGAGATAAAAAGTTTCAAAGAATAAGAACAATAGAGTAAGAAGAAGAAGAATATTATGGAGAAGAAAAAAGATAATAAGAATGACAAATTTGGAAGAGTGATTCTTCAATTTAATTGATCATAATGGTTGGTTCTACAAAATAGTAGAGAAGCCATAGTTATAGATATGGTTCCTTGGACTTCAAGTAATTGAAAATAGGCTAATTCTAATAGGATACATAAAGTACTAAATAAATCAATTCCTAATTCTACTAATTCCCCTAATTCTACTAATAATAAAATAAAATAATGCTAGTTACTGAAATCATACTTCTTGTCCTACATTAGAAAGTAAAAGTGTTTAGCTACCTTCCATCTTCCTCCGTGCTGTGCTTTTTTTTTATGATCTAGTTCGTAGGTGATGATATCTTCCAAAATGTTGCTAGTGTCATAATTTCTAGATGTTTGATTCAGAGAAGAAAGAGTTGGTCTAGTGACTCAAGTCATTTTTGTAAAGTTTAGAAAGTTCAGAATAAAGGGTGATGAGTCCGTCTAGACTTCTTTTGGCAACCTTGGATGAAATCAATTAGATTGTGACACTGGATATAATTTTCTCGGTTTCATCCAAGAGAACTTTTGGGTGTGGTTTGGTCAATTTCGGATAGGAGTGGTGTGGTCTTTTAATTAGACCCAGACTGTCGGGTGATCCTGTCGACATAAAATGTCTCAAATACCCATTTATGTTATGAAATTACCTTACTGAACTCTTGACTTAGCAAGAGTGCAAGACCACAGTTTAATTTCCAATGGATATGCCACATGCCATAATCTCACATAATCTCATCCAACTGTCAAAAGGGGTTGGGGGTCTGGGTCTGAATGATTGTAGAAAAAGTGTCAAATTGTAAATTCGAGAATCGGTCATCCATTGTTATTTGTTTTTGAGATTTTTGATAATATGTATTATTGAGATTGTTTTCCTTTTTATCAGATGTAACTCCGCTTTGGGGTGTTTATTATGTTGGTGTTTTGGTCAATGTTTCCTTTTGATGGTGGAAGATAAACTTGAAGGCAGTAGAAAAACATCAAGGATACACATATTAGAGCTTGGAACTTAATCTAGAATCCTAATTCTCTGAAGAAAAAGGTTATTCTAAACTTGTTAAGTTATCCTTAAATCGAACTCTGAATTCTCGTTAGTTCACAAAACTCAACTTTTGCTTTACAAACCGGGGCCATTGACCTCAATTATGAAATAGGTTTACTTGCTAGCCAAGTAACCATGTTTAGTTAGGAAATTAATAGCCTACTAAATTGAATAGCATACCAGACTAGAAAACCTAAGAAGGAAGACAATAGCTTTGAAACAAGAGAGTTAGCATAACAAAAAATCAAGTATTTATTGATAACAAAAGCGATAAAAAAAAAAAAAAAAAATAACAAAAGCGATCAAAATATTCTAGGAACCTGCTCAACAATTAGGAAGATATTTACACTTCATAACTGAACTGAGAAACTAGCTTGACTAATAAAATTTTCCAAAAACTACATAAAACTCTAAATTTCAAAGCAAGCTCTAACAAAAACTTACAATTTTAGGTTACCTCTAAAGCCTTCCTAAAGAAACCAGAAATACTATTTTCTATTTATAATAAACCTCATTATAATGACTAGGAAATTTCTGTTTATCCTAAACAATCAATAAACTTGAGCACAACGTTTCGATAGGTTAGAGATTCAAATGGGCCGATCAATTGTCTAGATGATCTCCCTGCTACAAAAACCGGAATATTTGAATATGTCCAACACTCCAACCTCTCAAAAACTTGTATTGTTCTTTGAGTTGTCTAACTGTCCAGATTTTATAAATTTTGCAGCACTCTATTGACAAGGTTAGACATAATCGAATGAGCTGATTTTTTGTGAGGATGATCGCCATGGTAGGGAGATCATTTCGACAAAAAAGTCAGCCCTTAGTTCATTTGTATGTCCCCATATTTCATGGATGTGTAGAAGATGTGGCTATATGCCTTCCACATATTATTCCTCAATCTTACGATTCCTTATTTGATACGATTTCTGATTCACTAAATGTAAAACTTGTTTCCAATACTATACTATTCGTAAGTCATAGCTCGACAAAAATGTTAATGTGATTGATAACGTAGTCTCATGCTTTGTTCCTGAAATCTTATACATTTTATATCTTGTTGTTGACGCAGATAGTTACTTTAGAAGATGTTGTTGAAGAAATTGTTGGTGAGATCTTCGATGAGAATGATTCAAAGGTGAACTTCGTATTTACCTTGTACACTTTTATGTATCACATTAAGTTACATTGACACGGATATGTGTGTCTGCATACTACAAAATATCGGGATAGGGCAATATATCGATCTCTGATTTATGGATATGTGTCATGGATATATCATCTTATGTGGGGATATTTTACATTGGGCCGTCTGCAAATATTGTGGATATATTGTGATATATCTACAAATATCAACAAACACTGTGTGCATATTTTTTACTGCAAATGTTGTGGATATATCACGATATATCGACAAATATCGACAAATATAATCAATATTTTTCTTTAAATGTGTTGATAGTTTTAATATGAACAACTCTAGTGTTAAAAAATGCTAACTAATTTATTTGCACATATTTAGGATAGTTATATACATGAAATCATGTTTTGAGTTCTGAATACAAGTTCAAATATAAGCTCGAGATTCATGGTGCTCTTAGAACCAGGAGAAAAAAAATTTAACGCCTTCGTCTTTGCAAGAATTTGAGTTTGGAACATTGGTGTTTCTCTCTGTAATGTAATTAGACCCAGCCCAGGCCTCAACCGGGCAAAGAGATAGGGTTACTGGGTTGAACTGCACAAATTAATAGGTATACAATTATAGATTGGTCCATAAATATTAATGTTGTTCATTCTTTAGAGGTTAGTGAGCTTACCATTTTCGGAAGAAACCTAGGGTCAATCCCTCCCACAAAACTTAATTGTTATTAAAATTCTATTTTGTTAAGTTTAATTTCCACACACTTTATAAATAATTTGAGAGCCAACATTTACATAACAAGTTGGTTGCATTAGTGGTAGGTATGTTAGTGCTCAACTTGAGTGAGACTCCACACCTGAGCAAAAAAAATTTACATTTAGAAAAGTGTAGAATAGGTTCGGTCAATATTTCGTTGATATATCATCGATATATTGCGATAAATTCAACTGTTTGGTGGTATATTGACATATCTTTCATATCGTCGATATATCAATAAATATCACCGATATTTACAGATCGTGATATTTATATATCTTTGCTTGATTTTTTGATATTTATCACGATATATTGCGATATTTTTTACTATGTGTGTCTGTAGTAGACACGAATATGAAGTGTCCGACACGGCGAAATATAAAAAACTGAGGGACATATTACATACAATATGTGTCCGACACGGACACGTGGATATGTTTGCGACACGGATTATTTTTGAAATATGGTGTGTCCGTGTAACATAGGTCTCACGGGATGAATAATTTACTTGAATTTCTTCTGGATGCAAACTCTTAAGAATATCAAGTCATATTCCAGTGTTGAATGAATTTGTAATATTAATTTTGTTTTTTCCTTGTATAATAAATAGTACACAATTAACAGAACGGTTCTTGTAGATCACTTTATAAGTTTATATCAAAACTGAAAGATACAATTTTAAAATTATGATGTTATTTCGGACATGTTTTTCCTGTATAAATGCAATAAAAGATCACTAACTAAGGGTAATGTTTTTTGCTCTGTGGCTCAGGTATAAATGCAATAAAAAAAAGTGACTAACCCCAGCTAGCATCTTAAACCTTGTCAACTGCAAGTTTGTAAAGTTGTATTCCTGCATCTCTGAAAACCTAGCAGGGAGTTAATGATTTAAATAGGTCCCCCAGAGAATGAGTTCTGGGAAGTATAAAGATAGAATAGTAAAAATGCTTAAGCCCCGCTGTTTCTACACCTGCTAATAGTTTAACACATTCTTTCTTGCTTTGCTTGCTCTATGTCTACCTCCTCATGATCTATCTCGTGGTTTGAAGCATTATCAGATTTGGGGATTAGTTATGGGAAGTGTATGATATTTGGTATTAGTGACGTTCTCAATCTGCCCATTTCGACTAATATATTGGGCGGTATGATTGGCACTCTACCAACAATATACCTTGGTCTTTGTCTAAATGCTTCATACAAAAATAATTCTCTACGGGATCCAGCAATCAAAGGATTCACTAAAAGGCTAGCCAATTGGGATGGAAAATTACACTCAAAAGGTTGTTGTATGAACTTATAAAAAGCAGCTAGCTTGCTAGTCTGCTAGTGTCTTACTTATCCCGTTTTGTCATTCCTGTGAGTGTTGCGTTCGTAACAGAGTATCCAGGACGTTTTGTACTGATGAATTTACTCTGGGATGACATTTACGTAAATGTGCTCCTGCATCACGCTCCCCAGGTTGGAAAAGTCGACCTCATCCTTGTTGGCAAGAAAGTCACTCAAACAACTTCCTTTAAATGTGGACAAAGAATATGTATGGGTAAGAGAAACTAATCTGTGAATCACTGTCTTCTTTTCAGTCGTCCACGTCTCAGGGAAAGCCCGATCTTTATGAAAGCTTTATGTTTCTTGCATTTTCTTCTGTTCCTCTCATTTTTTCAGGCCTCTTCTTCGGTTGATGTAGTGTGGGTATGGCGTAAGACGCTGTTTGCAATTTATGTTTGTTTACTTGGTTAAGGAGAGGAGGTTGAGATTTCTAAACTAAGTAAGGAGGAAGAGGAATAGGCAGGTGTTCAGCCCATGGGTAGGCTGGTCGGGTATAGGTTTGGGGGCTGGTCTTTGGGTCTTTTGGGTGGTTCTCTGTTGTATTTTCTTGGTTCTGTTGTTTGTATTTTGTTCTTTTCCTGTTAAGTATGGGCCAACTACAGGTTACCTTGGTTACATGGGTTGGGTATTATTGATGTAATAGCGGTGCTAAAGAAACACCACACCTGTGCGACATGAACATGACACTTTTGGGACACTGCAGACCATAAAGGCTTGATTAGTAGGAATCACAAGTCATCTATTTAAAAATTGAAGTGAATTTTATTGTTTGGTGGAGGCATTTGTAGAAAAAATGGTTTTTTTGGATGGCGGGGAGACTCGGGCATGAAAGATGGATTTGCTGTGTTATTTTTCTCTTGGTTCTTAAAATTGGATACAAGAAATTTGATCTAATTACCCCCCTTCCAAGTTCTACTGTGGATCTTGGTTTTTTTTTTGGGGCACGCGTCTAATTTCCAAACAACTGTGATGGTGGTGGTCGTGGTGCGGTTGATTGGGGAAGAAGGAGGGGGGTAGGTCTAACAAGCTCTATATGTTTTCATATTGAAATTCTGCTGACAGTAAATGTGAGCAATCAAGTGTTTTTGCCCGGTGAAACTTTAAGCTCACAAATACTATTGAAATTTTGTAGACCACAAGATTCTTGAGCTTGCAGACAACAAAGTCTAGCTTTAGGCTGGCACTGGAAAAGTCATCGACTAATTGCTTACTCACCTACGGTATCTGAACTCTCCCTTTTATGGTTGGGTTAGGTTGGCCTGTGGGTCTTGGTCTAACCTCCTATCAATATTGATGGTCAGAGGTCTGCTCATCAACTGTCTGAAACCAGACAGAGACAACAAAATGTAGCTTGCGGGCTAATGATGTGAGCTTCAGACTTCAAATGGACACAGCGGGCTAATGCTGTGGCCACATGGTAGCATCCATTTATGTGTTTAAATGGCCAGATTACTAAATGCTTGGATGTAATTTTCACGTGTTTTCAAGACTAAAGGCTTTTTTAATGGTTGAACAGTTTGGTGTTTTCCCCCTCTGAATGAGGGCTGTTTGCCCAAATCCCTGTTTCCATTCATATACTAAAACCAGATTTTGCAAAAACATAATAAAAGATTTTACTATTGTTATTAAATCTAATATTTCCTGTAAATATTATAACTAAAATTGCATTCCCGATTTACATTAAAATAGATGGCTCAAACCTGTACCTGTGATCTTGTTACTTGCATCACTATTCCTTGCTCTCAATTTAACAAATACTTATCAGTTATACATATATTGCAGGAGGAGATCCAAAAGAAAACAGGGTATGTTGTAATGAGGGCCGAGGGAATTTATGATGTGGATGCAAATACATCAATAGACCAGCTATCAGAAGATCTAGATGTTAAAATGCCTGAGGTTCGTCTTGTATTATTTTCTTTTTTATTTTTAAACAGAAAGAGTTCAATAGTGCGTTTCTGTTATAACTTGTCTCTGTTTGGAGAAGGGGAGGAAAGAAAGTGAAGAGACATGTAATATGCCATTTTGTCTTTTGGTTGGGAAGGCATATGAAATCTCTACAATAGAAAGAGTACACTACGACCGAGATTTTGGTCTCGAATACCGAAGTCATGATTAGTATAATTTTTGAGACTGAAAATATTTTGTTTCATGGATTGTGCAGTTAACAGTAAAATGGTTGAGGCTTACGAGAACATATTGTAAATGGGTGGATAAGGTTTTAGGGTAAATTTGGAAGAGATGGCTAAGAAAAGTGTTCTGGCATAGAGAAGGTGAAACACCAAAACTACAGGCAGAGCTGAAAAAGGAAAAAATGAATCAAGTAAAATGGGAATGCCTGTCGTCCTTTGTCTGATCAGCTGGTCGGGTGATTAGTCACGTGATTGTAAGTCGGTTAAGGGGACAGCTGGCATGTTCCTTAACCAATTTACTACCAAGTGGTCCCTGCTGCCTTGTTCTGCATCTGTCGATATGCATTACAGCAAGTCGCACCCTATGGTGGTGGCGCTTTACTAGTATCTAGATTTGTGATTTGGTGTTTCGTGACCCTCCAGACCACTTCCGTAGTCAAAGATCACCCCCGAATTTATCTGTTTGGGTAGCACTGATCTCCGAGGCGCGCCTTTCTGGGGAGCGGATCTACAGATATATTACTCATTTACTCCAAACCTAGGAAAAAAAATCTGAACTATGTGCCATCTTCCGTGTGCAAATTTGCAAGCTAATGCTGTGCTTGTTCTCTGTGGATTTATGGAACTTTTGGAGCTGGACTCTTTACTAAAAGGTATGGGTGGAGGACTTGGTGGGTGTTTCCGCCACCAAAATCTTACAAAAACTGCTGCAAATTCACGGAAACCTTTGTTGGTCATGTGAAAAACAGCAAAAAGTTATCTGAATTAGCATCTGTTTTGGTAGAGTTTAGGTGCTCAAAACACCTACCAAGTTCTCCACTCATACCCTGTTTCACCTGGAAAAGTTTCCACATTTGCTGGGACATCAAGCACATGTATATATTAATTCACGAGGTCTATCATGCATCAGTTTGAGCCTGGGTCTTTTAGTACCTGGGATTCAATGACTTAGTTCGTGCTTCTTTCTATTCCTATCGAAGTGTAGAATGTACATGATAAGACAGCTGGTTGGTTCCACCTCAACGTGCTTGTAGAAGATGGGCATCCAACTTAAAACCAATTGGTGATTAGTGGAGAGCCCCCAGGATTTATACATTTGAACTCAAGGCTTTAGACACCCGATATGGGATCATAAATCTCAACACGCCCCCTCACGTGTGGCGTGTTCTTGAGCTTAACACGTGGACAATTTTTTAAATGGGTGACGCAGAGTAACTGGGCCCTTTCAACAAGAGAAATAGCCTAGAAGATGGGCATCCAACGTAAAACCAATTGGTGATAAGTGGAGAGGCCCCAGGATTTATATACTTGAACGCAAAGCTTTAAATTAGTTTTGCTCATAATACCGTAGACTAGAGACTATTATTTTGGTTTTTTGTTCTTGTTAGGTTTTAGTTAAATGTGAACCATATGCTATTGACAAGTAAGTTCTATCGTAATTTGTATGTGGGCGACCCATAGTATACAAACAACCCAAATGTGAGCGTGCATATTTGAAGTGTTAAATTGTACACGATATGCACATTGAGTCTGTTTAAAATGTATTGGAGATTTGTTTGCCGCTTTCCAAATCAGTTTAAATTATGTGAAATATGATATAAACAAGCATTATAGACAACTTGATTAAAGACTGAACATTCAAGTTTTCTCATTTTTTCCACCTTTTATTCTTTTTTCTTCTTCTTAGTCCCATTTAGTTTATGCAATTATCTTTTATGTAAGTTGCATGGACATGCCATACTCTAAAACAAATCTCTGTTGGATATGTATACACGGACACGACACACACACACACATTGTATGTGATACACCTCAAATTTTAGTATTTTGCCATGTCAGGCACTTAGTGACCGTGTCAGAGATGGACACACGTACCCGTGTCAATGTAACTTGGTCTTTTACTGATTACTGTAATATGACACGGTGCCATAGCATGGCTGATAGTCAGGCAGAAAAGTTCTACGTTGCGTTTTCAACTCTAGAATCACCACACTGTTCTTTGTAGATTTGGGGGACGTCTCATTTAATATCCTTAAAAGTCGCAAAAAATAATTTGATGAATCTCTTTCCTGTTGATTATATCTGCTGCAAATGCCTTGGACAGACAATTAGCTTGCCAGCATGGTGCAATGATGATACTGCTCTTCTCATCCTAGGCAGTGAGGGGCAAGATCCATTATAGATTACAAGCATATTCTACTCTCATCAACTCCACATTATAGGTCGTCACCGTAACCATTTACTGAACTGGAGCACACGTAACCTATGGAGTCGTGCTGCAATGCATAATTAGGATGCTAGTTTATTCTATATCAATTTAGTCCGCTTTCAATATTTGAAATCCTTCTGCTCCAAGGAATTTCTTGTATAAATAAGGCCTATGGCTATAGAAACAGGCGGTTATAAGTTTGTTGATTTTAACATGTCAAGAAATGTAGAATACTTCGAACTATGAAAGAATTTTCAATAGATCCATGTCGCTGCTGTGTGATTTCAAGATAATGAAATCTGGTCATACTATTCATGCATATGCCTGACACTTGATGTTGATTTCCCTTCTTTTCTTGTCTAAGTGGTGTTGATTACTGGTAGAAGAAGCCCCACTGTTGACACTACTAAAATACGTTTCTTAAATAACATTTTAGTACCTATTTGAGAACTTGTTGTGATGCCTTCAAAAGAAAGTATCTGCTCTTCTTAAGTATTATAAGTTACATGTTGGTTCCAATTTTCTGACATACTGGAGTGTTCCACCATGAACTTGCTAAATTTAATTCAAACTTGTATTATGTACTAGTAGATATATATTTTCTACTGGTTTATTTTATATGAATTAGCTTAGTCTGTTAATCACAACCAGCTTTAGTTAGGTTCAAGTTTCTCCAGTGTTTTGAGCTCGAACTTATGTGAAGGGTCAATTATATATATTAGAGACTCATATATGTCGGACACTCTGGAAATACAATTAGAAGGTAGGACACGGTTGAGACAGTACTCACGGTAGGACAGGCTGCCAATTTGTGTGAAGGGTCAATTATATTAAAATAACACAAGTGACTGCAATCAGTACTTCCAGTTGACCTTAAAATCCCGGTTTGTGTTATATTGGCCTTTTGCTTTTCCCGAGGCTATGCATCTCGAGTCTATGTTTCTAGATCCACATAGAAGGTTCTGTGCAGAGTGCAGACTGATACTGTGCTACTCTCGAAGGGCTTAAAGTCATGTGTGTTTGTTGACAACTGCAGAATATGGTTCTTCTTGCTTTATGTGCTTTGCACCATTTTATTGGCTTCTTTTGAATTTTTATTTACTTTTCTTATTTTACATTCCTTTTTGTATAGACCAAGTGCAAGTGTCCATGTTGTATCTCAGCTTTTGTTTTGAAGTGTTAACTCCCCCTCTTCTTTTAACCTGTTTCAGGGTCATCATTATGAGACAGTATCTGGTTTTGTCTGTGAGGCATTTGGGTATATTCCACGGACAGGCGAGGTGATAAAAATCTTGCTGGAAAAAGACATTCGAGAGGATAACAATGAATATAGTGAAGGAGAATCTGATCGCCAGCAAGAAAAGGAAAAGCATCAAATGTTTAAACTTGAGGTATGGAATATAATGTCGCTAGTTTCTGTTCCTTTCTGCAAAACTTAAGCTGGTTTTAGGCAAACCCCGCCATATTTTATTGCAATTAATACTTAAGTAGTTAGGGAAGGAAATTTAGCTCGAAACCAATATGAACCCAGTCTGAACCGAACCTGAATAATTGTGGGTGCGCTGTTGATATGCTTATTCAAGTCCGGCTTGTTAGCAAAACCCAAACATAGAAGAGCTGCTAATTAATCTGAAGCGAAGCCCAAAACAAAAGATCGCATTACCCAAAGAAATTGGCCGTGGTGGTTGGGAAGAAGATGAAGATAAAACATTGGCCATTGGATTAAATCCTGACAGCCCATTTAAATTGGCCATGTGTCAATTTAAAAGGGTTGGTCGTTGAAGTACCGGTTGCCGGTTTCTTCAAAATCTGTCACATTTTGAAATTTTGCGGCATTTTGTATCAGTGTGTCCAAATACGTGTTTTTTTTTTTTTTAATCTTCCTTCATGTTATCCGACAGCCCAGAGCATATAGTAGGTCTTCCTATGAGCAGCGGATGTACACAGTTTAAATACATGGATGTGACTTCATATTTTGATCCTGACTAGCACCTTAGTTCTTTCTAGGATTGCTATCAGCACATTGGGAAATTATATCCATGTGATAATTCCAGTTAAAATGGTTATATGCTAATGAAATTACATAGTTACTCAGTTAGGTGTATGAAGTCACCTCTATCCATATGCATTCGTTGTGTTCTTTCACATAGTTTCTTGTAGACTATGCCTATGTTCCTTTGTGTGGAGAATAATACTCAACCGCAAGATCAATAATGATACTATTTTCCAGTGAGTTTTAACCCTTTTCATTCACTCTTCGTGTGATGTTATTATCTTCAGTTCCTCTCAAAACCTAATAAACGGGGTTGTTAGTTAATTCTTTTCATTGTCCAAATTATCATCATTATTATAATAATAACAACAATAAATTATTATTATAATAATCATAACAATCATCATCATTATTATAATAATAACAACAATAAATTATTATTATAATAATAATAGCAATAATAAATGATAACAATAGAACATGAATCTAGGCAGTTAGCTGTGTGTACTATAGAACATGAATCGTAAAATAATCACCAAAAGAAAATATGAATTAATAAGAAGAAAAGATAGAGAAACAGCGTGGAGAAGAGAAGACAAGATTAGATGCTCCCTATGTAATATTAACTCTTAATTGTTTCAACAACAGCAAAAAAAAAAACTTCATGATAGATAAACTGACACCTGTGTCTGATACATGGACACATTGGTGTAGTAATTTAGTTATTGTTAACCCTAAAGGGAGAAGAGAAGGAAGGCGAAGAAGTAAAAGAAATGTCAAAGTAGATGAGAGAAAAATCTAATTCCTTTGTCTAGTAACATTTGGAGGGGAGAATAACAAGTACGAAGGATAGAAATATTGTTCTCTCCATTTAACTCATGGTCTGCAAGGGACTTGAGCAATATTTGGTGTTAACATAAAGATAGTTTATGCCTAGCTAGTCTTGAGACCAGACTAAATCACATGCTAAAACACAAGAACAGGAGATGGGATAAAAAGTCTGAACACAGGGCATTAACCCTGCTGTGTCCCCCTGATGAAGTGCTTTCAAGATTCCATGCCAGACACTTTGTACCCGTCTCAGACACCAGAAAACATAGTAGTGTTACGGTCACTTAAATACCCATTTTTTATTTTTTAATTTTCTTTTCTCTCCCTAAGTTCCTGGGCAAATCACCAATATACCCCTATATTCCTCTTACAACCTCCACAAAAGCTAAAATTTACAAGAAACTGACTGGGTTTCTTATGGAAATGCATTGATGACTTAAATATTCAATTTGGTAGACTGTAACAAAATGAACAAGAAACTGAATATGGATTATTGTTTAAATGCATTGATGACTCAATCATTCTATTTGGTCAACTGATTCTTTTTGAACAGTCGGTCTCACCTCTTTTTTTCAAAATTTCAGTCTAGTCTGAGCATTTGCAATACTTTTCCATTTATGAAAATTGTTTTCTTTGTTAAAAAGTGCTGAGGATATTTTTATGTGTGTATCATAACTTAACTATGACTTTGGCACATGTGCTGCTAGACCATATGGCATTAAAAATCTTGGTATCAATGGAATATGCGCCGTTGAAGGAATCTCTAGTCTGTTTAATCCTTTATAGGAGTTTACACTTGTGTTAGTGCAAAAGGCTGTTGATGTAAATAAAAGAGAAGAGTCTCATTTAACAAATACCAAACATCTGTAATTGCACCTCATTCTTTCATTGGAGTGGAATGTTCTGAACATTCTACCTTGCCAATAATAAATCTTTGAATGAAATGTTCAACCTTAAAGTTGGACTTGTTATTGGAAATGACCTTGCATGAAAGATCTTGTGTAGCTTAATAAAATTGTCCACAACTTGTATGTATTTTTGAAGTAGAGCAGAGAAAAATGTTTATGTTCAATGGCCTTAATCACTGTATTTTGTATGTCTTATGTAATTTCTTTGATGTGGTACAGATATTGGCTGGAAATGCGAGAAAGGTGAGTGCTGTACGATTTGAGCGAGTAAACCATTCAGATGCAAAGTTAGAGACCAAGGAGGTCACTCGGTTGGTCCCGAGAATCATGAAAAGGAAATGGAGTGGTCGTGATGAGTCTGACAAAAGTGACTCTGATGAGAGGTCATTCCATATTGAGGTGGATAAAAGTGATTATGATGAGATTCCTGTTAAGGAGAGACTCGGGGATTGCCTCTCTGATGAAAATGTATTTGGTGAACGTGAAAGTGTTCATGATAATAACATTAAGCAATAGCTATTGTATTCCCTATTTTTCCATTCTTACAACAGGAAAAAAAGAAGTAAAACAGAAAAGGGTGGGAAAGAGAAAAGTGAAGACTAATGGGGAAGCTACATCTAAGTCTTGTTTATATTGGTTACAGATGGAGGGAAGTATCAACCTCTGTATCGTCAAATGTACTCGATGCACGCATAATGCATCTGTCTGTTGGCCATAAGCTCATTAAAAGTGGGGTATCAACAGCTTCGAAGCGTGGATACTTGCGTTGTGATTCAGGTTGTAAGCAGGGAGAAACACGATTATATGTTCCAGGAGAAATGGTCAATTCAGGATGGAAGAATGGCCTAGTTGGCTCATAATGCATGGTCAATTCAGGATCTACCCTTTCTGACTCTGAGAAGAGCTTGAGAAGCTCTCTTTCCTCCCTCATCTTCTTCACTCTTTGTAATTCTCTGAACCTCTCTTGCAAGAGAGCAATGGAGGAAAGTGTAACAGTAGACTCGCTATTTTGCCTACCCATTTAGTGGAGGAACTTTTGCTGTATGTGAGACAGATAGGAGTTAGTTTCTGAGGGGGCTTGACATGGTGCAAGTATATATATATATATATATATATATAGGGAAGTGCTTCCCGTCCTTTTCTTTTTAAATCATGCATTTTGAGCTATCGCGTTGATTCTGGATGATCTAAAAGTGGGGGGAGGAGAGAATCGGCAGAGAATGTGCCAAGTCCAAGAAGGAAATGTTCTGTTGTAATCTAAAGGAGGGTTTGGCTTTGTGGATGTAAGGAGGCAAAAGGACTTCTAAAAGAGAAAAGGTTACCAGTGAAAATCCAAATGAGAGTGGAGTGTAGCATTTGGAAGGGCGTTGTTAGGGAATAAATAGTTGTGTGATGCTTGTCGGCTTGTCTTTACTCTTTAGGGAACCCTTTTAGCTTTGGAGAAGATGGCCCCTTCGTGGTGGGCTTTGTATTTTAGGTGTACTATTTTCCTCCCACTCCCCATCTCATTTTGTGGACTAAAGGAAAAAGATAGGTAAAGGCATGCAGACAAGACAAGGGGTTGGAAGGGAATAATTTTTGGAGTTGATGATGATGATGTTGTGATTGAACACATGGAAGAAAGAGAAAGTGAACCCACAAAACATGCCTCCCTTTCTATAAATTTCATTTACATTACTCTTTTGTCTTTGAGCTGTTGGATGGAAATGGCATGGTGGGGCGAAAGCTGTTGCTGTTGCTGCTGCTATTTTGTTGTTTTTGTTTCATACGCTTCTAAAATTTTCTTCTATATGCAATGTAGTCTGCTTAATGTATTTTCTTACCTAATTGGGAGCACTGGGAGATTTTAGCTCTCTTGATGCTGACGGCTTAGTCCTGCACGGTTTTGGACCCATCATACAAAACACAAAATTACACGCAGAAAATTCATCAGTATAAGACGTGGTTAGATAGTAGTCCCCTTCCTATATAAAATCCTAAAATTGCAAGCCACTGAATGATTGTAAACTGCATTGAACTTGATCTCTCAACCCCAGTAGTTCAAGATTGTTGCCCTGCTTGCAAAGCATAAAGGAAATAAACATTACCATTTCAAAGGTGAGGCAAAACATTGGGTGGAGATGTCACCTGACTGGTGATTCTGTTTGGAAATATGTTAAATCATTGCGTTGGAAGTTTCATGTCTGGTAAAATGAACTGCAGTGTCTGAGTTGAAGTGTTGAACCTCAATGACAGTATACTTCAGCTTTCTGCACTTGCATGTGCTTGGATTGCGTTCATGCATTGATCTTTGACTGATAATACTTGATCCGATTTCACTTTCATGACTTGGATCCAGTTAGGGTATTGCACTAGGGAATCTGTAGGAGACCTACAACAGCTTAGTTCATTGGGAACATGATTAGTGATTGTCCGGTTATACTGCAATGTGGATACTTTCCCTATCCAGCTATGATGGAACTGCAAGTGCGTTTCTAATCACTGTTGGAATTTTTCCCGTTGATGAACGGTTAAAATCTAAGGATGTCTGTTTGACGATGCTCCCAGTATATTAGACTTTTGTCTTATATACTCTTTCCTGCTAATATTATTTGTGATCAGAGTACCAGACCGCTTATTGTCTCTCTTTTCAAGAGTTCATCCCATATTTTTTTTTGGGTTAACTAGTATTATCCCTACTATAGATGAGACGATTAGAATCCCCCTAGAAACCCTAATTTCTTTGGGGAAGACCCTAATTTCCTTGGGTTGTAAATACTAGTTAACCCCCCTTTTTTTTAATAGATTAAGGATATTTAAAAGACTTACGGTCTTACACCACTTTTATCCTCTTGTATAATGCTACACAATTAAGCATCAAATGGATAAAAACATTAGATACATTTTTCTCTACAAGTCGGCAATTCTATTTGATTCCCTATAAATAGGTTCAAATGTTATCATATCAAAATGGACAACAAGTTTTTGAATTTCCAATACAAGATTTTGGCAGTACCAAGTAGCTTTCTCAAGTTTCTTGATAGCTTGTATTGATCTTAGAGAGTCGGAGGCAACCATAAGTTTGATTCCTTCTTGTGTGCAAAGTAGGGGTGGGCAATGGGCAATGGGCGAATTAAATTAGCGGCTTTCTAAACATTTAAAAGCCCTTGAGGATATTAAATTTTGGGTTGGCAGGCTCTAAAGTCGATATAAGATAGGTCGGTCGGGCGGGTCACAAGTCTAAATCTCAAGTCCTGACCCTACTTTAAGCCCTCTTTAAAGGTTTTAGGGCCGGGTTTTAGGGTCAAGCCTATATATATATATATATATATAGGTTGTTTTTCAGACAAAGGTTGTTTTTTTGGTTTATGTGTTACAAATGTCTGCTCTGTAAACGGAAACTTTTAGTTCTAGACTTGGTTTGGATGTGAATAAAAATATAATTTATAACAAGTAAGTGGGAAAATAAATTGAGAATAATAAATTCTAGACTTTGATTTGATGATCAAAGGAATAAAGTCTTATTTTTTTATTAGGCTAGTGCTCATTGTTCTTCATGGTTGCTAGATAGGTTGACAATTTTTTGTTATATAAGACAAGTTATTAGAAGTACTCTTGGGTGTAAGTGATAAATTACAAAGGACAATGTTATTTTAATTTAAAATATTTAACAAAGAGTTGGACAATTATAGTACGTGTATTTATAGTGAAAATGTGAAACTATAACTAGGGCTTGGTTAGGAGCTGAATTAGGGTCGGGCCTATGTTTCAGAATCTTAGCCCTAGAAGGCCTTAGGGTCGGGTCGGCCCTGTCCTAAACTTTATGAAGGCTTTAGTTGTGAGGGATTTATAGGGCTTAGGGTATGATCGGTCAGAGCCGGATTAGGGTCGTTAGGGCCAAATTCCCACCCCTAGTGCAAAGCAACAGTCCATGTTCAATTGCTAATAGTTCTTGATAAAGAACAGATCTTATTCCCTTAGAACCAGTATAAGCAAAAAGAGTATTGCCATCTATATCTCTTAAAATACATCCATACCCAAAATTCATCTCATATTTAATTCAAGGGGTAACAGTATCAGTAGGAACAAAACCAAGTTGATTAAAGCCTTCAAGGCCTTGTCTGACTACCAACTTTTCAAACAATAAAATCAAAGTTTTATCACATTTTTCACTTTGGAAAACCGTTGGAGTTTTGACTTTTGACCACCAAACTTTCGCTTGCTACTGTTGCTAGGTGTCAAGAGTGCCTCAATGTGATTGATCATCTAAACGTTGATGACATCTAAACACCTGATATTATATTTCCAATGGCAATAGTTCAAACATGAGATCCATTGAAAATGTTTATTGTCACACGGTCACACCAAGTTCAAAAGCTTGATGCCAATCAAAATCCGGACGCAGGAATCTCCACATATATGGCCTATATTCAAGTTTTCAACAACTGGTTTTACAGTTACAACCTACAAACTATAAGACGACGAATTGACATCGAAAATGCTGGCTGCAAAACATTGTAAGCCGAGTTCTGAATTTGCGGTGAACCTTCATTATGAAGCAACTGGTCTGACTTTTTCAAAGTATTTTATTCCGTAATACGCATGCAGGTTGCATTTTATTCAATCATTACCTTTTTGAAGGCTTTTTTTTTATATAAATGTTCAAGATAGTTTCAAAGTTCTAATCCTCAAATTTGAATGATATATGTTCAAAAGAAAGACTCTCTGGACTCAATGCTCAAACATCATAATTTCAAATTTTCAATACTAATACGAAATCAAAGAAATAAGGAAATGTTCAAGATTATCCGGATCAAGGGCATGCATTAAACAAAGCTTCGATTATACACGAGTATGCGAACCGTGCTACGCATCGGTGTTTTTTCAAATCTTTAAACCTGTCGCTTTAACATCTCTTTGATAGTATGATTTTTTGAATTCTAGTTATAATCTAAAAAATAATATAAAAATATTAGGAGGGGTTTTGAATATAATTTGAGTGACATGAATGAGGTATTCTAAATTATTTTAAATAATATGAAGCTAATTCTAATTTCAATAAAGTGAGAGAGTTTTTGGTAAATTGTTTAAAAAGGAGGGAGCTGATTAGAATAATTAAGGGAGGTGGTTCTAAAATCATAAAATAGAGAGATTACAAATACATAGTTCGGTTGAGAAATTTTCCTCTTAAAGATCCGGCTATCATATAGTGTAGAGATAACTCGTAAATTTGCACGTCTAATCGAACGCGTACGTTAGTTTCTCATTTTTTTCTCCATTTCCCTTTTAACAACACTAAAATCAAGAAATGGGCCTCAGCCCCCTCAATCCAATCCGGTTATGTGTAAACTCCTCAGTCACGAAAGTATCCGTAGAACCTCCCTATTATTTAGGCCTTGCCAAATAAACTCTTCGCTTCCGAAATTGTAAGCAATTTGCGGTCTAATTTTTATCCCCTTAAATTTTTGGTTTCCTATTCTACCCTTTTCATTAAATCAAGATCATTCGAAGACAAACTACCTTTTCCAATAAAGCAGTGAAGATTCTTTGTTACACTAAAAAAAGAACACTGATTTCTTGTGATATAAAATGGATTCATGGATAACCATATTTTATAGGTACAAATTTGAGTGGTATATATTCAAGTTGGGGGAGAAATTGAATATGCTCACTGCGTATTTGTGGAAATGCCCAAGAGGGAAATAATTGCATGAACCACAATAAAAATATGAAACAAGAAAATGAATGAAAACAGTGGTGTTGCAAGAGAAAAATAAAAAGCGCAAGCCGCAATTGAACTAGCAATTGGCATTATACCAAATTTTTAAATATGAACAAACATGACTTCTGATTTTTTTCTGTGAAAATTTATATTTACATAATTGGTTAACATGATTTATTTATTTATTTATTTATTTATTTATTTATTTATTTATTTATTTATTTATTTTTTTTAAGTGAAAATTTTATTAATAATGATAACGAGTTTTACAAATAATTAGGACAAGCGTGCAACAAACAAGCCCATGCAAGTCCTTTTCTCGAATGACAAATCCTATCCTCCTAAAAACAAACTCGTTAGAACCAACTGTTATTACGTTGCAGTCCATAACTTTCTGCAATCTCTTAAGGAGCTCAACAGACTGTTGTGCTAAGAAACCAAAAGTGTCAAAACTGAAAGGAATGAAACAATGCTGGTTAGCTCTACAAGCTTCCTCGTGTTTCTCAATTTTCCTTACCGCTACTCTATTAGCTGCTTCTCCCACCTTAAAGACTCCATTCCCAAGCCCTACCAATGGAGAGGCTCCAGTTACATCAACACACGCATGCCTCCCCTCAGACCAACTGTAGATCAATACATCCACAGGCCGAAGTGTTGATCTCCCCTCATTCGGATCAGTGAGAAAATTCACAGGAGCCAGCCCTCCAAAATGCATCACATTAAAATATCTCTGACATGATCATGTCGGTATTTGAAACCTGGGAAATATCTACAATGTGCTGCATGGTCCCCAAAAGCATCTAGTCTGTTCTTTTTGCAAATAGGGCATAGACCACCATCAGAGTACAAAGGAATCATGAGACGGTACCGGAGAATAGAACGATACTCTACCGGCGACATACGCTGTCCAAGTCCCTCCATCAGAATAGCAAGTAGGAAATCCTTTGCATGTTCTGACTGTAAGCATCCAATGACTGCTTTCTGACGAGCAGATAATACAAACTCCCTCTCAAGACCAGCAACAATCTTACTATAGAAAACTGTCATTTGCATAGTAGTTTTTGAAACTGAACATGTCTGTAAATTTGAGATAACGTATGAAAGTTTATATTTTCATAGTAGTTAACCTATGCAATTTTATATTTACATATGCAAACATATATTTTCATACTAGTTAAACTATGTAAAGTTATATTTACATATGAAAATTTATATTTTCATACTAGTTTAAACTATGCAAATTTGTATGCACATGTGAATATTTTGTTCTAGAAAATGGCTACTGAAAAGATGAGAAGATTAACAATAACACTTTTTTCCTATTTTCTAATTTTTTTTCCGACATTTGACTGCATTTATTTTCATACACGAAGATGAATAACGGATACCATTCATGCATTACCATTGTAATCAACTAAACTAATCATACAACATTAGCTAGATTGGTACTATGCAAATGTAAAAATGCATAGTAGTAGTACTATACAAACTTAAAATTACATAATACCACTATAAAAATTTTAATTTGCATAGTTTAACTCTCCAATCCTTGTGAAAGCTAGAACCAAAAGAGAAAGGTCCCTAACAAACCCAAATGACCAAACACAAGTTTTGTTGCAAAACTTCTACAACCAACGAATTTTAACCTTCAATATTTAGTATATGGATTTCTCTGCTTGCATAGGTTATCAACAGCCTGAATATAAAGTTGAACCTAATATATAATGAGAGAAAATTTAGAAATTGAATTCGATTTTGTTAATTATCTTCAACTTGTTTTCGATCTTCAAAATTTGTGGTCGAAATATGAATACCAAACAACTCCAATATATTAACAGTAATAGTACATCATAAGTGAACACTCCCGAGTTATGATGGTTCTCGACTGGAATACCACTATCTTTAGCTTTGAGTCAGTTCCACCCACCCACTTATTTTTTCCGAATTTGAATTTTCACCTTTTCTTTGAGTATGCTTGTAAGACTTTGATTATGTGTAGTGGCTGTGCTTCTCTAACATTGTCTTTGTGATTGTACCATCGTGAAACACCATAAACAACTTTCCAAATGGTGTTTCTTTCAGCTTCAATTCGCAATATGGTCATCTCTAAGAGTTTCCTTAAAATCTTGCACATGACCCAGTAGAGCTACTACAGGAGCTCTAAATTTCTTGTAAACCTTCTTCTTGTTTACATTCTCTTATAATGAGAGAAAACCAATTAATAACAAATATCATCTAGGAAAACTTTAAAATGCATAAATGTATTACTATGCAAATTTAAGAATGCAGAGTACAAATACTATGCAAATCTAAGAATGCAAAGTAAAAGTATTATGCAAAGTTAAAAATGCAGAATAAAACTACTATGCAAAGTTAAGAATGCAGAGTAAAATTACCACCACACATTACACAAACATGAAAAAGCAAATAAAAAATATTGTGCAAATTTAAGAATGCAGAGTACAAATACTATGCAAATCTAAGAATGCAGAGTAAAAATACTATGCAAAGTTAAGAATGCAAAGTATAAATACTATGCAAAGTTAAGAATGCAGAGTAAAATTACCACCACACATTACACAAACATGAAAAAGCAAATAAAAAATACTATGCAAATTTAAGAATGTAGAGTAAAAACAACTACGAAAATATAAAAATGCATAGTAAAACTACTACATACACAAACATAAAAATCTGAACTTGAAATTGCAAAACTATGAAAATTTGAACTGATTTTAACAAGATTTGGTTTGTTCGTAGTTTTTCGAGCAGCTATCTTTTCAATTTCATCTCCATCTCTTCTAGAACTTGAATGTTCGATTTTTTTTGTTGGATTTTTAGCTTTTTTCGAAATTGTAGAGTTTTATTTTTCTCTTTTGTTACTTTCATTTTTTTTTGTTGATGAGAAAATAGAGAATTTGCTGGGTAATTGTGAGAATTTTGCGGTAGAAGATGCTCAGGATCTAAAAAGCTAGCCAGAGAGATGGAAGCGATAAGGAAGTGTGGTGAGAAAATAGAAAGTTCACGAGTCTATTTATGTGGGTATTTTGGGCAGTTTCTTATTTTATTAAATGCAGGGAGGTTTTGTGGTGAGAAAAGATTTGAGGGGGTTTTAACGTACCAGTTTCTGTGGGAGGGAGATTAAACCCAAATCCTGGAAAAACCCCGTCCCCTTTTTTTTGAAGTGAAAAGCTCAGCCTACAAGACCAGCATCCCTTTTTTGGGTAAAACCCATCAAGTTAAAAATAAACCCATCAACCTTTTTGGTAAAGCACTAAAGCTCCTCAAAAGCTCAGCTTCCATATTTTGGTAAAGCCAGGGGCACTTTCATCATTTCAGGTAGGAGTGTTTTCAGATTTCAAATTTAGCGGAGTGTTTTCAAATTTCATTATTCAGTGGAGTGTTTTCAAATTCAATAAGATACAGATAATTTCCAACACAAATACGACACCAAAGAAATTGCTAAACAAAATTAATTCTTATTTTAAACTTAACGAAATATATAAGATGCCCCGCATCAAGGGTATGCATAATACATTAGATTTGCACGAACGCGTATGTTTGTTTCTCCTTTTTCCCCGCCTTTCTCTTATTTCAACAGGAAATCTTTTCAGCATAAAAGGATCTTTAAAGGCACACCCCCATTTTAAAAAATTAAAATACTTGACATGTCTCCAAATAACCTTTTAGGGCATTTAGAAGTTGGAAAAGTAAAACACCAAAATTTTAACTTTTGTCTTTTTACTCAAGTTTTGTCTTTTCACTCAAGAAACCTTCTTTAAACCCACATTTTTTTTCTCACCCCTCTCATTTTCCAATCCAAAAAAAATTAACCCACACATCTTTTCTTTCTCTACACATTCATATTCTTTTTCAAATTCTTTTGTTATATTTCTATTTACAACCCTAAAACATCTCTTTTTGTTTTTCCTTTTTTTTTTTTACATTGAGTGAAATGGAATGGGCATATGATGTTTTTAATGTTGAAAATGAACTATTTAATGAAGAGAAGTTTCAATCAAGTGACCAAGACGAGGTAACTCCATACCCAACTATTATTGTTCATAATGATTCCAATATCAATTGTTATGAGATTATTATAAGGACGACTTGCACAAAATGTGATTACAAAATATTTCTGCAAACTCAATCTATGAGGATGACCTCTTTTGTTTATGGTTGATTTTAATAGTGAGTGTTGGGAAATAGGAATAACGTCTTACGTTCCAGATGTCCTAGGCCAACTAACTTCCTAAGACCCTGGCGCCCCTACTAGAGCGACCTATAAAGCATTAGACGGTCTAATCTAGCCGTCGCTTAGTTACTTTGATAAGCATTTTTCTTGTGACAAATTTTTAGCCAGCATCATAATTCATTGTAAATGTTATAGGATCCTCTATACAGTCACGATGAGGTACCAATTGATCAACTTCGAACTTCACAAAACTCAAATGCATCTTCGGAATTGAACATTTTAACACCAACATGGTATGTATGGACGAATATACTCTTTGAAACTTACTTCTTTGACTTAATATCTTCTTACCCATGGATTAATGAATACTTAAATTGATTTATAGGTATTTGAGAAAATGAAGTGGGAGCTATTATCGTCACTGGGAAATCTCAAAATGCAATTGGTGGGAAGACTCCTAAGACTTATTTTGATATGTGAGCGTGGTGGTGAATTTCGATCTCATAAAATGGTAGAAGCAAATGAGAAGGCAACGAGAAAGATCAGAACAAAAAAGATGGATTGTCTTTTAAATTAAAAGAGTGCTTAATTTGAACGTAGTAGTTTAGATAGAGGGACACTAAGAGTTGATTGTGGTCGTCATAATCATGGGTTGGCAAAAACTATGGAGGGTCACTCTTATATAGGAAGGTTTAATAAGATGGAAATGATTCTTGTATCTGAGGTAAGTAGAGTTGGAGTCAAACCAAAAGAGGTCATTAATGCTATCAAAGCAAGAGATCTGTTAAACTCATCCTCCATGAGACAAATGTATAGTGCAAGACACAAAATTAGACATGATGAAATGGAAAATAGAACACAGTTACAAGAGTTGGGTAGATTGTTAAGGGAAAATGGATATGTGGAGCACAGTAAACATCGAGAAGGTAGCAATGAGGTTTGAAAATTGTTTTGGTCCCATCCGAGTTCGATCCAAATGGCTAAGACTTTTCACCAAAATTTTCTCATGGATTGTACGTATATGACAAACAAATATCATTTCAAGTTGTTAGAGATTGCAGAAGTGATATCGACCAATATGACTTTCACTGCGTGCCATATGTTGATGGAAAAGGAAAAAAAGTATGACTACACTTAGGCATTGGAAAGGTTTTAAGAGATACTCATGCCTGAAGTTCTAGTGTTGATTGTGACTGATAGGGAGCTAGCTTTAAAGAATGTAGCCGATGATGTCTTTCCAAATGCAAAGAAGCACTTGTGTCGATGGCACATTTCCCAGTGTGTCTTGAAAATGGGAAAAAATATTCTCAGTGACGAGCAAAACATACATAAATAAAAATGCGGTAAAGTCAAAGACTCGGGAGGGTTTTTTTGAGAATGTTTGCTTCTATAGAGTTAGCTTTTAAAGACTATCTTGCTCGTCCAATATTTGCGTAGAACATGGTTGCCTTACAAAGAAGCATTTATTGCTTACTGGATAGACCAACAAAAGCACTATGGAAACACTATGACGAATAAGGTGGAATGATTGCATGCTCGACTGAAGTTGAGCTTGAAGGGGACATGCAAACATGATTTTCTTGAAATGTGGAAATTAATCCATCCAGTTATCAATATTGAGATGAGCGAAATTAGAGCATCTTTTGAGAGGAGTTTAACTAGATTTTAGCATGAGCGCAATGACGAGTTTTTTAGTGAGCTTAGAGGATTTATTTGAAAGGGAGTTTTAGATTTTATTTTGGAAGATAGGGGACGTATAGATGTCATTGGGGTAGATGATAGTTTTTTACGACCACACGTAGCGTACTTCACACAGTTTGCCATGTGCTTATGAGCTACTGCTACTCAAACAAAAAGGGTGCAAAATACCTCTTTGAAATTGATGAATTTTGGAAAAAGTTGTCTATTGAACCGAGAGACAGTGATCTCATTAGTGTTGATTACAAACTGGCTATGAATTTATTTATTCAACGATTAGGATCCACTTCTGAAGACCAGCAGAGATCAGCAGAGATCTATGATAAAGATGATCATGGAACTTGCAATGCCTGAAAGTTCATCAGTGGAGCCACCAAAGGAGGAGGATACACCAAAGGGCTGCCTTCAGGGTAGTACTACGAAGAGGCCAACAAAAGAAGAGTGGTCAACTACCCGAGGTCCGTAATGGTTTGAGTAACCTCTGGATGCTCCACAATCCATAACGAAGCCCAAGGCCAAACCATTTGTTCTTAGGAGGAAGAAACCAAATGTTGATGTTGGTTGCTCCATTAATGAAATCGAACATCCTGCAGATGCTCCACCCATGACTCCGTAATCTGTAACGAAGCCCAAGGCCAAACCATTTGTTCCAAGGAGGAAGAAACTAAATGTTGATGTTGGTTGCTCCATTAATGAAATTGAACATCCTCCAGATGCTCCATCCGTGACTCTACAGTCTATAACGAAGCCTAAGACTAAACCATTTGTTTCAATCAGGAAGAAACCAAATGTTGATGTTGGTTGCTTCATTAATGAAATTGAACATCCTCGAGATGCTCCACCCGTGACGTACTCCACAATCTGTAACGAAGCTTAAGGCCAAACCATATGTTTCAAAAGAGAAGAAGAAACTGAGTTTTGATGTCAGTTGCTCAATTTGGATATAAGATGTCCTTTCTGCGTGAATTGCTTCAATTTATTGTTGGTTTTGAAGACCCCGTCGGCAATGGAAATTGTGGTTTCAAGGCTCTCTGCTTGTCTTTGGGAAGAAAACAAACTGACTAGTTTTGGATAAGACAAGAGTTATTAAGTGAGCTAATGTCAAACGAGGGATATTATGTGAGGATGTTTTCCCAGGAAGTTGTTGATAGATTAAATAAAAAGGATAAGGAAAAAGAAGAGAACTCGTGCCAAAAGGAATAAGTGGATGGATATGCCTTTTACTGGGTATTTGTTTACATCGAGATTTGACGTTGTGCTTGTACAGTTCTCTACATCATATTGTTATACTTTTCTCCCTATGAGATCCCCAGTGGATCTAAACAATGTTAATGTGTTTGGGATCGGTTATGTTAATAGTAACCATTACATTAAGTTAGATTTGGAAGATGGTTGCTCAATTCCAAAAATAGTGTTGTTTGGGAGCAGAAATAATAGTCTAAAAATAACAGAAGGCTTAGAAATTCTAGTGAAAAACCATGTGGAGGCATTCCAAGGGTTGAATGTTTAGGGGATTGCTCAAGCGGAAGCTTTCGAAGGAGATTCAATTTTTGTCGACTAGTGTAGTTGGGCAAATAGATATTTGAAATACTTTCTACTTTTATAGAGGATGCATGAAGAAACAATATTTTTTGCGAGGAAGAATTTTTGTAAAGACTTTGATAGAATGGAATTGAGTTTCTTATATATTTTGGAACCAAACATTTTACATGTTTAAATTGATGTTTCGACTTTCATTGTTTACATGTATTGATCTGGAACGTTTCGCCAAATTAAAATTTTAAATTAGTTAAGGGTTTTAATTTTGATCAAAATATCAAACCCATAATTTGGTCCTACATTAAGAACGATTTAGAGGAACTAACCTAAAAAGAAAAGACGTTCAGATTAGACTAAGCATTAGTTGGTTGGACTGGACCGTCTTACATCGAGATGAAATTGTGTTCGTCCTGTATTAAGAACGGTTTATTGGAACCAACTTTAAAAGAAAAGATGTTCAGATTAGGCTAACCTTTTCTACATTGGATGGGTGGATCAAAATTCAATTTTACCAACCAAAAGAAAAGATGTTCAGATATAGACAGTTCGACTAGACTAACCTATTTCATTTTGGATAGCTGATATGAACCGTTTAGTTGGTCAAAATTGGTCAATTTTTAGTAATTCACTAAAATTTGGTTCACAGTGGGTGACAAAATCTTGATTTTAAGACGATAATTAAAAAAATCATCACTAACCATTGTTTGTACACCCAAATGTTACATATTTATTTGAAACTAGTACATAGCCCGTGCTGTATGGCATTGGCCCAATTGAAGCCTACCCAGCAAAAGCTCGACTAAAAAAGCCCAACCGCCCACCAAAAGTCCAGTTGCCTTTGTTGACTTCAATAATGATCCACTACTCTTGTTGCCCCTTATTATCCTACCCACACCTTATAAGCCTTTAGATCCGCCATGTTATAAGTTAGATCCAAAGGTTAGGGGTTGCTTTTAGGGGGCCCACATCGACCATTTTTATTAGATAGATTGGATTTTAAATTTTGGTAAAATCTTGAACCCCTTGATTTGGTCTAATTAATGTTTTGTGGGTGGGGTTCATATTTTGTTAAACTTTTAGCGTTGTAGAGCTTCTAACTTTGGAGGGAGAGATAAAGTTCAAACTAAAATTTCCCACCCAAAATTTGAAATTGAAAACGAAAAACGATATTTTTGGGCTAATATTTGATGTCCGTGTTGACCTAATATAGCTAACATTATGACTTTCAGTAAGTTGGACCGAAATATTTTGTCAAAATTTCAAATTTAAGTTTGAAACTAAACTTTTCAAATTTCAAACGAAGAGAGATGTGTTGGTTGGAACTAAAAAAAGTTCACATTGGGCTATCATTTTCTACCTTAGTTGGTGGGAATGGATCATTTTACATAAAGATGAGATGTGTTAATAAGTTGATCCTGCATTAAGAATGATTCAATTGTACTAACTTAAAAAAAGAAGGCATTTCATATCGAATATCCTTGTTTGCCTTAAATGGTTGGACTGGACCGTCTTATACATAGATAAGATGTACCGGTCCTACATTAGGAATCGTTTAATTGCACTAACTTGAAAAAAAAAAGACGTTCACATTAGGCTATCTTTTTCTATCGTAGTTGGTTGGACTGGACCGTCTTGCACATAGACAAGATGTGTAGGTCGTGAATTAGGAACAGTTTAATTGAACTAACTTATAAAAAAGAAAGATGTTCAATTTAGACTATCCTTTTATGCCTCTGTTAGTTGGTTGGACTGTCTTACAGTTAGATGAGATTTTGTTGGTCTTGCATTAAGATCGGTTTAACTGAACTAACTTAAAGAGAAAAAGACGCTCTAACCAGGCTAGACTGTTCTGCTTTAGTTGGTTGAATTGGATTGTCTCCTTCATAGATGGCATTGTGTTGGACTTTTTTTCTCGCGCTATTAGGGGTATAAAGCTCGAATTGAGTGTTACTGAAGTGTGGAACTGTAGGAACCGTTATGGTCGCAGTTTACAAACCGTGAAAACCATGCGCAACGGAATAAAGGTTCTCACAATTTTGGATAGAAATCATACCTTTTAGATTAGCTGTGATTTCTCTGAGATTCCAAATCAGCAACCTTTTGATCTTCTGTTGTATTCCTATCCTTAGATTGGACGTTGTGTGGGCAACGATCTACTAACCCTTTCTCTATCTCTTTGTCTCTCTTTTTCAATCAAAAGGTCAGAACTGATTTTGGAATTAACCTTTCTTGAGAAAAACCTTAGTAAAAAACGGCCAGAGAAAGAGGGTTTCTATTTATAGGCTACAACAGGGACCATGAGGAGAAATCAGGGTTAGGTCTCTTGACGGGCTTGGGCTTTCCATGTTCGCCCAGAACACACGGCCCAAGTCCGTCAACAAATGACTTATTCCACTAAAAACCATTGTTGCACTACCGCCCTAATCTCAAATTACGTGTTACGTTTATGTGCTCCATATTATATGCTTGTTGATCTCCCCGTGTTTAAGATATCGAATGCCCGTTGATTAAGTCAAGTTACTGACAACTACATTAATCAACTTCTTATGTCCTTGAGTAGTACCACTCAACCTCATTGTCATGTCGGATTAAATCCACCTGTAGGGTTTACATGACAATCCTTATGAGTTCCTCAAGGGGACATCATCAACCCGACTTTCTGCGGGTCACAGATTCCTTCTATAATCAACAACACACCTTACATACAATGTAATTACCCAATCCATCGAGTTTGTTGATTCACAAATGAATCTCACTCATTGATGATTTAAAGCAATGCACAATGCACGTAAGTTCCCGTTATTATATCCGGATTAAGAGGACAAACATCCATAATAATAAAGGTGTTTGTTCTCTTATATAGTTAGTATAAAGAGAAACAACCTCACTTGGTCCTGTTCAATACACACAAAGTGTACTAGTGTAATCCTGTAGTCAAGATAGACTAATACCAGATTATACTACAACCGTACCAATGGTTTGTCCAAATCCATCTAGGTTGTGAGCGTTTACTTATACTTTATAAGATACTGATGATATGATCTTCTGTGTGTCACCACACACCATATCATCTACAACATAAAGTATTAGACGCATGCATATAACTAATAACATATATAATATGCATAATATTTGTCTATTTGATTCTCATTCAAAATATAAAGAATTAGAGTTTATACAAAAGTAATGCTTTTAGTATATAACCCTATCAGGAATAACCCCGTTACCACCTTCTTTGTTTTTTGTCATTTAGTATAAAAAAAACTAAAGAAACAAGTCTCGCGAAGGAAAGGAATGTGAAATGCAAAGACAGTCACACTCTACTTTTTGTTATGTATAATTTTTGTGCATTTCATAGCATTTGGATCGGTTTTGCACCAAGTGTGCGTTGGGTCACTTTGTAGTTTAGTGGTGAGCCTTGTTATAAATGAACGTAGAAAAAGAATAAGTAAACATAAACGAACTTCCAGGACGTCTGTAACAAGGCCCTTGTATTCTGGGTCTCATAAAATTTGCTGCACAATCAATTAACATTCCATAAAAGACAAGAAATATGACATTATGAGAATATACCATCTAGATACAAATTGAGCAAAAAAGATAGGAAGACCAACAATAGGTTTCAATTTCTCCAACAAGTTCTGCAAGTGCAAACCATCCATTTCTCCTCTCACAAGCATTCTTTATAACTACACATGTGACCGCATAGGCCCAAAACTCATGCACTCGTTCACTCAAGTGATAGGAATTGAGAAGTTTTAGACAAGAGACAAAATGTAGAAACAAAGTTGAAGAAATGTTAATATGTAGTAGTAATAATGATTTCGTGTATGACAGAAAAAGAACCTAAAGATTTAAGAATGAACATGCTTGGAGTGCAATTGAACCGACGTGGTCGTTTTGTTGTGAAAGAGAGAGGAGCGGAGGTGATATTAGGGCACAATCGCTTTAGAGGAGGAAGAGAAGTAAAATTTGAGTTTGGACCTGCCCATAAGGGGGGTTAAGTTTGGGGGTCTGCCTTGAGAAAAATGGGGTCTGTCTTGAGATGGGGTCTGCCTTGAGAGATTCGGGTCTATAGGTAGTCCTTCCCAGCAGAATGCCCACCTGCCTTTTTCTAGTAAAGCCCATAAAGTTAAAAATAAAACCCAACAACCTTTTTGGTAAAGCCCATAAAAAAGACCAGCTTCCATATTTGGTAATGCTCGATATTTCCCAGTCATTGGTATATACAAGTTCAAAGAAACCAAATTTAAACACATAACAAAAAGAAATTATTATAAATTATAAGTAGTCAATAATCTTACACTTTCCACCACCAAACACATTGTGAAGGCCCGGCTTCGGCGTCCAAAGAGCCTATTTATCCGATCGAACTGAAGCTTGATTTATCTTCCAAAAAAAAAAAAAAAGATATGTTCTTTGGCTTTGGGGCATTATGTTGTTCAGTAAAATGTCCATTATGTTGTTCAAGAGATTCTGTTGTAATCTTCTCGAGGGCATTTTTATATCTTCAATCTAGTCCATTTTTACAAAGTTCAAAAGTCAAACATTAAAATTATCAAAACTACTAATAAAATGAATAAAACTAAAGAACAAATAAAAGATTAGAAACTAACCAAGAGTAGAAAATGTTTGGAATGGAAATTAGAGAATAAGAAGAAGAAGAGTTTGTGATGGTTTTTGGGGAAGAGTAGAGGAGAGAAACAATAATAATAATGGGCTGCATATAGAACCACACCATCTTATCTGACTCTATTAATTAAAAATAATAATAGTCAAGTATCACGAAATGAAGTTACGGAAAAAAAGTGTACGTAATATTTCACGAAGTTATCGAAAAATAAACAAAGGGTCATCAGATTCTCACAGGGCTATTGGGTCGCGATGCTTGATCAAAACGAACCTGTTTTTTGTGATTGCCTGCAAAAGGAAATAAAGATAGGAAAAAAAGTGTACTTAATATTTCATGAAGTTATCGAAAAAAAAACAAAGGGTCATCATATTCTCACAGGGCTATTGGGTCGCGATGCTTGATCAAAACGAACCTATTTTCTATGATTGCCTACAAAAGGAAATCAAGATAATTGAAAGTGGTATAGAATTGTTCATCATCTTGAACAATTTTTTCTGAAGAACAGCATCTTCTATAATTTTGATATCACTCTATCATCCTTTTTGACCTCGTTTAATTTTGGAAGAAGAGAAGAATAAAATAGAGGGTTTGAAGAGATGAATTTTTTTTTGGAGAGTTGGGAGTGTTTTGTAGAATTGAAAAAAGAGTATAGAAAGAGGTTTTTAACTATTTTGGGCTACGAACAATTGAAATCGGCAAAACAGGGCGTAAAATTTCTTTTTTTATGAAAAATCTGATGTGTCAGTCTCAGAGAAAAAAGGAGGGCTGACGTGGGTCACTGGGAGCATTCTCAACTACTCAGTATTAATGGTCTTTGATATATATATGTGGGGTCGGTTCATGAATTGCTTTGCTTCTTTTCAAAATGTGATTATGACATGCAATATTGTATTTGCTATCCTATTACCAAGGAGCACATTCTACTTCCAAAATCCACAACCTATACCAGTAATAGTCCTCTTGGCTTTGGGTCTGTCTCGTGTAATGATGAATACAAGGTCATTCGTATTGTTTTGAAGAATCCAAGGAGTAGGAATAATGAGTAGGTCATTCGTATTTCAAAGGTACGGTTCCCTTAGTCACAACATGTTCGGTTGCAACCTGTTCTTCTAGATCTACATTCTCATGTATTTGCACATTCTTTTGTTCACAGTGATCTTCAAGCTAAACTTCGAGTACTCCTAAACTTCATTAGTTCTTTTAAGAAAAAAATGCATCGATGGGTAACGAACTATAGACGAAATCAAACATTGGGGCATAAACTATTTTTTGAACAAATTTGGGTAACGAAGTGTACCACGTTTTGCAACGTTGGCTTCTGTTACACTTCCATCCATTTTTTTCACACGTGGCACGTTATTTTTCATTTTCTCTAATTATTTTCCTATGTGGCTATGTAAAACTTGCCACGCCGTTGCTACACGATATGCCAGCACGTGAAGAAAACCATCAGAACTCATCATCATCAACAACTCGTCGATCGAAGAAACTCCATTTAAGAAAATTTCTTCTTCAAAACATGAACCAATGAGCTCAATTTTTATTTAATTCAATTATCACCACTTCAATTTCTCATTTCTTTTTTCTCCCTATAGACCCTTGTTACAAAATCTCTTATTCCAGCTTTTGAAGAAGCAATTGTTGTTGACATCAATAAATCAACCAATTCATCAATCGATTATGAAGAAATTATTAATCAATCACCTAATTTCTCAAAGGTAATATGCATATCGATCAATAATTTTGTTAATTTTCATTCAAATTTCTCATATTCTTTACTTAATTATGTGTTTCCAGTTTTAGAACTCGTTAACTGCTTTATTAGATTTGACCAATTCAATTGTAACAAACGATTCCCCATCTGATTTCACTCCTACTTCAAAGCTCATCGATGATAACAAACAAGAAAAAGTTGTAATCAATTGCTTTAATTTACTGATGACGGTCGTAAGATTGTTGTTGATTTTCTTCGAGAAGATCATTTTCAGTTAGTGGGTTCTTTTAGCGTTGATCTTACATCAAAGAAGGCTCTAGATGAATCGGTTAAGATTGTGATTGACAGTTTGTATGAGTTACTCAAAGGAGAGAAGAACAGGTTTTCTGATTTTAGTATTGGTGATGAAGATGTGAATTAGGTTTGTTTGTTTGTTTCTTTGAATTGTTTCAGTTTCAGATGTTTTGTTCTCCTACTTTGGTAAGCAGCAGAGTTATTTTACTCACATGCCTCCTACGTGACAAGTAGTTGTTGGGGGCTGTGTTTTGTGTTAGCATAACACATGGCAAGTTTTACATAGCCACATAGGAAAATAATTAGAGAAAATGAAAAATGGCGTGCCACGTGTGAAAAAAAATGGACGGAAGTGTAACATAAGCCAACGTTGCAAAACGTGGTACACTTCGTTATCCAAATTTGCTCAAAAAAAAGTTTATACCCCAATGTTTGATTTCGTCTATAGTTCGTTACCCATCTATGCATTTTTTTCGTTCTTTTAACTTGGTTTAAATGTTGAAATTACCTCTTAGGGTGACCTAACAATTCTATAAAGTCCAAGGGACATTATGTTTGAAGACCCCATTATGGTCGTTCCAAATGTCGAATATATGGTGAATCCTTGAAGCGCCCCCACAAACTTCAAAGAGCAGAACCTAAATATGTAGATCGAAAGAACACTATAAAATACTATATTAAATACAGTGCACATTGTAAAAATGAAAAAAATAAACAACCACTAAGAATCAACAAATAATAAAAGTTAAAGGAAGAACCACAATGTAATGTCAGCTAGATAAGTGAAAAGAATGGCAATAAAATTTTATTAGGCATTTTCAATTTTTCACAAACAATATCATGTAGATAATAGAAAAATCCGGCAGTAAAGTGTTTCTTGCTAGGCATCTTGTCAAACGGCCTAGGGAAAACGAAAGTGTTAAAGAAAAAGAAGAACATTACCAAACGAAAGTAAAAGAAGGAGAAAAAGAGAATAGAAGAAGGGCACACCTGAAGAAACCGTTTGCTAGTTTGCTCTGAAAACTGAAAAAGACGTATTTAGTTATTTAGTAGCCGAGGACCATGTGATCAGCCTCTCCTTTTCTCTTCTTATTACAACGTTAAATAAACCGCCATTTCTACAACGGTTAAAAACTACCTCTTACCCTTTTCTTTCCCTCTTCTCATTTCATCGCCACTTTTTTAAACACTCACTCAGATTCTCAAACCCCAAATCTCAAGCGCCATCAATGGTGCTTGGGATTCCATATCGTTATCTCTCTTCAATGCTAAAATTGAAAAAGAGGGATCACCAAAAAAATGGAAGATTTCTCTTCATACCCTCACTATAGTGATGACCCGCCTAGTAGTCCATTTGAAAATGTACTTAGACTATTTGAAGACTCATCGAACCATGAAATTAATTTTGACAAAATTGCGGGCCCTTGCCATCCAATTGATGTAGCGAATCCTGATGATGTTATATTCCTAGGAGAAAATGAAGGCGGTGATGAATTTGTGGTTGATGATGATGTATATAGTAGATTTACTAGTCAAGGAGAATATATATTCGACAACAAAAACAACATTGTTGGTCCTTCTGGATGAAATGATAGTTTGCCAAATGAAAGAGAAAATGTTGATCGTTTTGTAGATTCTACGGATTTTTTAAATGGATCAGTTCAAGAGGAGGTTGCGAATGTGAATTATGAATGCGTAAATGCAAGACCGCTTAGTGTTTGGCCTCCGCAACCGATTGCATTTAATTGCAGTTGTTGTCAAGTACTTAGAGATATCGTTCACTCCAATGGTATGTTTGCGTAATTGGAGTAAATTGTGAACCGCTATTTCAGTGTTGCGAAAAATGGCCAAAGTAAATAATTTGTTTAGCAGCACAGTGGTAACTTTGTAGAGCATGTTCAATAAAGAACTTAAAACAATGCCCTGCCACATACGGACTCGGATTTTTAGCCTATAACCTATGGAGTAGCCGAGTAGGCAAATAATATCTTGATGCTTTTATTTGTTTTTAGCATTAAATTGAACCTTTTCCTTTTTCCGGTACAGGTAGTAGTACTACAAGACTTGAGATTCATGGAAAAGTTGGCATAATCTGTCACACAATTCTTGAGAAGTGACATGATGCTGATGGAGGTCCAATAGTAGAGTGTCAAATGATCGAGTAAGAATTGAATTCACTAGTATGCTTTTATCTTCTAGTTTAAAACTTAATTGACAGTGAATATGGGTTGGTCATGCCGTAATGTCCTGTTTTATGCTCTTATTTTTACACATTTGTCTGACAACCCTAAATAAATTATGTAGTTCATTTCCAAAGATGCATGTAACTGTAGGTGGGATCTTTGAAAAAATGTCACAGTGGCAGTCAGAAATGATGATTTTACTATAGTGAGCTGTTGATATAAAGACAAGAACCAGTGAACGACAATATATAAAAACATTTGAATTGGATGTGATGTTATCCTTCTTTGACTTCTAATCTTGGTTAGGAGCACATTTTAAGTGAATAAATTAACTGCGCTGGACTGGTGCTTATTGTTTTTTCTCTGTGATGCAATAGCTTTTGCATGAGAAGCATAGATGATGTTAAGCAGTACCTGATTGAGTACTGTGAAGAGCGGAAACAGGTAGGATTTGTTATGTTGCAAGATCCATTCTTAACCTTTTACGATGCGCTATGTGTGGGGCTCATTTGCAATGAGAATCCAAACACATTTGAGATCATCCGGCCAATTGGAACTGAAACAGGTTGATACTGCTTCTCCTCCTCCTCCATATAAATTTTATCTCCATATTTGTCTCTTTATCTCCATATTTATCTCCATATAAACATTGACAATCCCCTTCAAAATTCAAATCTTATGAAGTTCGATAAATGACCTTAAGATAGTTAAGAGGCTAACTGAATGTTCTACCACCTTGATCTCAACTTCGTCTGGCAGTAGTAGTGTAGTACTTCTTAAGAAAGCTTTCTAGATATATCAATTGTTATACCCAACATTGGTTGCTGTTCCCGCCTTCCTGTCTGCATGAAATGTTTTCCGTTGACCACTGTTGACTGTCGTTTTTTCATGTTTTTCTAGCAATAGTATGGAGAAGACTACTGTTATGTGTCCTTGGGGCTTCCTAGGAGGCACACTATCAATGGAAAAAGGCAACCTTGATGCTCTTCAGACCAAGGAAATTCCAGCTCAACGACGAACTGTATCTTTTGCCGATAAAGTGCGTGGGGAACAACCACAACACCTTGATGTGGAAGACCTACCCACTCTAGAGATGAAAGGCAATATGCCTTCGATCAAACTGCCGAAACAAGCGGTGGAACGAGGGCGACAATACTGCAAATACTGCTTGATTGGAAGGCTCGATTTTCACAAAATCAAGCTTGAGGATGTAAAAAGTATGGCCACAATTAAATGGAAGCCGCAAGGCGACTGGAAGATCATCCCGCTAGGTAAGGGATTCTTTATGATAAGGCTAACTTGTGAACAGGATTGGAGGAAAATTTGGGGAGGAGGTCCATGGAATTTTGGCAAGCAAACCTTGCAGTTAACGAAGTTGTCTCCTGATTTTGACCCTGATGTGCAAACCAAAACCAATGCAGCTGTTTGGATTAAGTTTCCCATGCTTGGCCAACTATACTGGGATTACAAAATACTTATGTCTATGGGAAGGGCATTCGGTTCACCAGTCGGAGTTGATAAACATACCCTAGATAGAACCTTTGGCAACTTCGCCAGTGTTTTGGTGGAGGTAGACTTATCAAAGCCAATTCCCAGTCAGTTTTTGGTTGAGGAAGATGAGGGAAAATCTTTTTTGCAAGATGCAGAGGTGATCCGCCTTCCAAACTTCTGTGGGCATTGCAAATCTGTAGGGCATTTGGTTGCCGAATGCAAAGGGCTACAGAAAGAAATTAGAAGGGATGAAGCTCTTAAGGACGTTACCCATCTAGAACCCACCAAGCAGAAGAAAAAGAGGAGTAGGAATAGGAATAAGCAGAAAGAGAAACCAGGTACTAGTGGCGTTAAGAATGCACAAGGAATTGAGGTCCTTTCTCAAGAAGTTGTGCACGTTGCTGAAGCTCTGGAGGGACAAAACATGGTTCCTGCCCTAGTTCTATCTCATGTTTTGGAAGCTGATGTACCACATATATTTGCTTCTATTGTGCACCCAACAACGGTCGAGCAACCAGTACTTGTTGATGTGTAGTCTACACAACTTGGCCTTGCTATAGCGCGGGCTGAGCATCCACCAATTGTCGAAGGCCTAACTCCATCGGTTAACCAAAATGAGCAGACTCCAGCTAAGTCAGCTATGAGAACTCCACCTCCAGTTAACGTTGTAGCTAGTCCTATTACAATCGTAACTCCAGTCCATCCTGCAGAAGTTGTGAGAATGGTTGAAGTAGATAATGGGCTTGAATTGAATGCAGAGAGGGCAGAAGATCCTGTTAATGCAAAGTTTGTCGATGTTACTTTGGTGGAATCCCCTAGTATTGGTAGTTCTACAAGTATTAGTCGTTCTTCTGCTGAATATAGTGTTAACTGCAGTGCTATTCAGGAATCTCAATTGGGTGGTTCAGTGACTCCGAAGAATAGATTCAAGGTTTTGGAAGATGCTGACAAGTTTTTACAGTCAGGAAACTGGGCTGATCACGTTGAAGAAGTGGAATGGCAAGTTCAAACCAAAAAAGGATACAAGTCCTTGATGTAGGTGCAGGTTCAAATCACACCTAACTCACATACAAGATCTCATCCACTCAAGGAATGATAAATGCAATTTACTGGAATGTTAGGGGAATCAAGGGGTGAGAACCTTGGTCTTACCTTGAGGAACTTATAAGTGAATTTACTCTGGATTTCTTATGTATTGCTGAACCTTTAATAAGACCACCTGCCAGGCTACCTCCATTGCTTAGTAGGATGCGTTTTAGTTCTAATTTCTTACATAATGATACACCTAATATAGTAGGAAATATCTGGGTCTTTTGGAAGGAAGGTTTGAATATCAACCTTATTGCCTTATCTCACCAGTAGATCACAGTCAAGGTGGGATTTTTTTTATGTCTTTCGTGCATGCTAGCTGTACTTATGGCATTCGAAGAGAACTTTGGGATGAGTTGTCTATTTTGGAAAGTGGTTGTGTACCATGGGTTATTGTAAGGGATTTCAACATCGTTACTTCTTCTAAAGAAAAAAAAGGGTGGTGGCATCCCTTGTCTCGCCGTAGTTACAAAGTTTAATAGTTTCATTCACTCCAACGCTCTTGTTAACTCTACCACTATGGGCTTCAAATACTCAAACAATAAGAGAAGAGGGGCCCAAATAATGTATCAAAAGATCGACATAATTCTTGTAAATCAGCAGTGGATTGACTCTAGTGCAGGTTGGAGAAGTAGAATTATGAAGAGAAAACTCTCGGATCACAGTCCAATTATGGGGTGGAACACAAAGATACCTAAACCAACTAATATTCCTTTCATATTCAAAAGAACTTGGATTCTCCATGCTAACTTAAAGGAAGTCATTGAGAAGAGTTGGTCTGAGCCCTTGATTGATGTTCCTATAAGGAAGGTCACAAAGAAACTAAAAAGGCTCAAGATGGTATTGAAAGATTGGAACTATATAATCTATGGTAACTTCAAGCAACACATCAAACAAATTGATAATGACTTGGAACTTATTCTTAAGGACCAAGAGTTGTATCCTTTCGATCCTGAGTTACATAAGCTTGAACAAGATAAAGCCATCGAACTAGAAGAAGTTATGAAAGTGCAAGCAATGATGGCAAATGAAAAAGAAAGAGTTTCAGAAGCTATTGAAAGGGACCGAAACCATGCCTATTTTCATGCAACCACAAAAATCAGATTGTCAAGATATCAAATTGTGGAGTTTAAAAATGCTAATGGAACTCTACTCAAACAACAAGATTAGTTCAAAGATTACTTGGTCATGACATATGAAGAGAAATACAAGCACCATGAAATGATTGTGGACCAGAATCTTCTTAATCTTATTCCTCGATTGGTCTCCGATAATGATAACGCTTACCTCACTGCTATTCCTTCAAGAGAGGAAGTGAAGGATGCAGTCTTCGCTATGGATGCATATAGCGCCTCGGGCCCTGATGGATTCCAAGGTATATTCTATCATACTTTCTGGAGTATTATTGGTCTCGATGTGAGCTCAACTATCATATCTTTCTTTAGAGACAATGTTCTTCCTCAAGGTATGAACTGTAGCTTCCTTGTCTTAGTTCCTAAAGTTGAAAATGCTAGCACTATAAACCAGTTTAGGCTTATTTGTCTTAGCAATTTTCTTTTCAAGATTATCACAAAAATTCTTTCCTTGATAATAAAAAATATTGTAAACCACATTATTAGTGGGGAACGGCTTGCTTTTATCCGAGGAAGGATAGGGACAACTGGCATAGCTCTTGCTTCTGAGATGATGAATGAGCTAGACATGAAGACTAAAGGAGGCAATGTGGCAATCAAACTAGACATCACACAGGCTTTCGATTCTCTCAACTGGGAATTCTTGTTGGAGGTGTTATCGAGATTTGCTTTAGTTTTAACTAGGTGTGGTGCTCTTGGATCTTAACTCTCCTCAAGAGTGCAAGAATTTCTATTATGATCAATGGATGTCTATGTGGTTTCTTTGGTGCTGGTAGAGGGCTCAGGCAGGGGGATCCACTATCTCCTATTCTTTTTGATATAGCGGAGGATGTTTTTAGTAGAACACTCAACTGGCTTTACGGTTTGGGTAAGATAAAACATATGGCAGCTGCTGGCAACTGTCCAAGTCCTTCTCATATTCTTTTTGCTTACGACATTTTTGTCTTTGCAAATGGAGACATTAGGGGTCTCAATCTCCTAGAGAAGCTTCTTACTTCTTATCAATATTCAACAGGCCAATTCTTCAATGCCTAAAAGAGTAAGCTTTTTCTTGGGGCTATGACAGAAGCAAAGAAACAAAGAGTAGGATAATTCTTCGGTTTTCAAGAGGGTCGACTGCCAGAGAGATACCTTGGAGTGCCTATTTTCAAGGGAAAGGTAACTAGAGCTCATATGCAAGTTCTAGTGGATATAGTTAAACAAAGAGCATGTGGGTGGGCTGGGAAAATGCTTTCCTTTCAAGGTAGAGTAGTGCTTGCCAACTCGATACTCAACAACCTACCTATTTACAATATGGTAGTATACAAATGGTCATCCAAATGTGTTAGAGAATGTGAAGCAACCATAAGAAATTTTGTTTGGTCAGGCGATCCAACTGTTCGAAAAGGTATTACATTGAAGTGGGAAAATGTTTGCAAGCCCCTATATGGGGTTGGGTTGGGTTTTAGGAAACTAAGAGAACCCAGTCTGGCTCTTCTCATGAAGCTCTCTTGGTCCCTTTTGACTGAAAAAACTGAGTGGAGTAAATTTATGCTGAGCAAGTTCACTATGAAGAGTGGGTAGTGGATCACTTACTACAAGAAGTCCTCGGTGTGGCCTAGACTGAGATGGGCGCTTCAAGAAATGGCAGCACATATGGGCTGGATTGTGGGAAAAGGTAATGACATAAACCTCTGTCAAGATGCTTGGGATAGCAATGCAATTGTAGAATTTGTCCAAGGCATTAACTAGAAGGAATTCAGAGCTAAAGTGTCAAACATCATAGTTGATAACAATTGGGTCATTCCATTCCCAGTGCTGCAGTGCTTAACAAAGCTGACATTGATGTTAACTCATTGTTGCCACCTTCCTGAGATGAGCATGACAAAAGAATATGGAAGCCGGCCAAAGATGGAATCTTCTCTGTCAAAGATGTATTCGAAGCAGTTAGGAGAAAAGAAACAAAGGTGAGTTGGCATAAATGAATTTGGTGCAAACACATACATCCTAGGGCTGTTGGTTTGGCTTGGAAATTGGTTCAGAGAGCGGTGCCCACTGATGAGAAAGTTAAAAGGAAGGGCATTCCTCTAGCTTCTAGGTGCAGAATATGTAACAAAGAGGAAGAGAGTGTCTCACATATGCTATGGGAATGTGATATTATAAGAGAGTTGTGGTCTTGGCTTGCTGAACTTTTTAAGGTCCACTTCCTAATTTGGACCTTCAGAATGTCATGAAAGCAGCAAGAGTTCATAGCCCGATAAGGAATGAGCTTTGGAATGCAGGAGCAGTGCAGCTAATGACTCAAATTTGGAAAACAAGGAACAAAATCCTCTTTGAGGACATGAAGCTAAACTTGATGCACCTGAAATTAGATGTAATTAAAGGAGTCAAAGTTTCCGGTCTTATTGCTACAGGGACAATGTTTAACACTGTTGATGATATTATTATATTGTGCTTCTTCAACATACAGGGGAGAGCAAGAACTTCGGGGTAGAATCAGAGAAGTTTCATGGGTTCCACCATTACTAGGTACAATCAAAGCTAACACTGATGGCTCTGCATTGGGAAATCCTGGGATTGGAGGTGCGGGTGTTATATTTAGAGATCACAATTCAATTTTTTTGGCGGTTCTTGCACATGGAATGGGAGTCACCTCAAACTATGTGGCCGAATGTACATCAATTGTTCTAGCAATGGAACGAGCTGTTGAGAACAACTGGATGAGGATATGGTTGGAAAGTGACTCGATGCCGGCAATTCTCTCTTTTAGGAAAGGCTCTAATCCATGGACCTTAATAGCAAGATGGAAGAGGGCAGCTCAAAAACTTGATCACTGGTGCATCTCACATACATTGCGAGAGGCCAATTTTTGTGCGGATGCGGTTGCAAAAAAGGGAGCTACTATGATTATGGGAGAAACAATTTGGAGTACAAGCAGACCCCTATTCATCACTAGTATAGAATCTCCTCACTGTTGGAGTTATCCCTCACATGAGGATGAGGAAGAAAAAGAGAAAAACAATACTGTTCGTGTGAATAAGTTCGGAGGCGCGACGCGCTCGATTTAGCCTGGCCCAAGGCGCACCCACACTCTTGTCGTGAAAAAGAAGATAATTTTTTTTTCAGCGGACGAAACATGTCTACTGGAGTTTTGGGATGAAAAATTAAGAAGGCGCGCGCTCAGATTTGCCTATTTGAGAGCGCGCCTGCGCTAATCTTGTCAATTTCTATTTTTCTATAGTAACCGTGAAATTGCAGTTTACTATAAAAATAGATGTTAGGTTTTGGAAAACCAAGTCTTGGATAGAACCCAATTTTGAGAGCAATCAAAATTGAGAAAAAACCCTTGCAAAGAGAAAAGCTTGTAAGGAGAGAGGAGTGATCTAGTAAGGTGGAGAGACTTGAGAGGAGTGATTGTAATCTTCCTTCCCATACTTATAAAAGGATTAGCTCTTATGGAAGTAGGCATCATTAGCCGAGCCACGGTACATCTTTGTGTTGTGGTATATTTTACTTACTTTATATTTCTATTGTTTGTTTGTGATAGTTATATCTATAGATTAAGATTGAGGTTGTTGGATATAGTGAAAGATTAGATTTTTGATTGGAGTAGTAGATTGTCCAAGAGCAAGCTATCTTAGTGGGGATCGATTGGTATTGTTTTCCCCAACAAGTGGTATTAGAGCTAGGTTGGATTAATCCCAACAAGGTTGTTATCCAAATCTTGCCCAGAAGGTGTTTGATAAAATTCTTGAGAGGAAGTTTGAGTTGAAATAGCTTGTAGAGATGGACCATTCTGTAAACACTCGCATGACTAGTCTGAATAGAGGTAAAAGACTTCTATTCAGCCTGTGGAAGACATTAGAAGACCTCTACGAGAAGACAATAAAGGACGCACATAATAGCTCCTGTCACTCAGAGATCCTTGTTATAGAAAAGCAAGAGAGAGGCAAAAGTAGAAAACCATCTCATTCTAGAGGTGATGACAAATGAAAATTTAAGAGCTCGAGCAGACCTCCTAAGAAAGACTTGGCGTGTAATCATTGCTGTATCCATGACCATTTCAAGTATGAATGCATATAATTGAAAAGGGATGAGAAGACTAGTACCATATATGAAGACAAGTTAGAGTTTAAAGAAAACACCACCGGTAGGGATACCACAGACATCGCTTCAGAAGGTGAAGTAGGAATTGTGTCAGACTGTGACAAGTTATGCTTGAGCACTTCATGCTTAGGTACAAAGTAGGTGGTAGATACAGGTGCTTCCTACCACATCACACCCCAGAAGAGTTTCTTCACTACCTACAAATCGGGTGATTTTGGTAAGGTAAAGATGGGCAACAATGAAGTCGCAAAGATTATAGGCATTGGGGATGTTCATGTAGAAACTAATGTCGGCTACACCTTGACACTCAAGGATGTAAGACATGTCCCTGACATTCGGCTAAGCCTAATATCCGCTAGGAAGTTAGATGATGATGGCTTTCAAAACTAGTTTGGTAACAGGGTATGGAAACTGAGTAGAGGTTCCATTGTAGTAGCCAAAGGGAAGAAAACTTGCTTGCTTTACAAGACACAGGCTAGTTTGTGTAAAGCAGAGTTGAATGCGGCACAAGAAGAAGCTTCCTCCGAACTATGGCATAAGAGACTGTGTCATATTGGAGAAAAAGGCATGGTAGTTCTTGCCAAGCAAAAGGCCTTGCCAAATATCAAAGGTACGCATTTAAATAGATGTACTCATTGTTTGGTTGGAAAACAACACAGGGTGTCTTTCCAAAGATTCCCTTCACACAGAAAGGACAATGTCCTTGAGCTAGTACACACAGACTTATGTGGTCCTATGGAAGTAAAGTCCCATGGGAGAGCTTTGTACTTTTTGACTTTCATTGATGATGCATCAAGAAAGATATGGGCATATAGTTTGAAGACCAAGGATGAAGTACTTGGCGTGTTCAAGACTTTCCGTAGCATGGTGAAAAGAGAGACAGGGAAGCCTTTAAAGTGTATTCACTCAGATAATGGGGGTGAGTACATTGGGCCATTTGAAGAGTATTGCAAGAGTCATGGGATTTATCATGAGCATACCGTTCCCAAGACACCGCAATACAATGGTATAGCCGAGAGGATGAATCATACTATTGTAGAGAGGATGAGATGCATGCTGTCTCACTCTAAGTTACCTAGAAGTTACTGGGTAGAAGCAATGCGCACAGCCATACATGTGATCAACCTATCATCTTCGAAGCCTTTGAATAGTGATTATCCAGAGAGAGTATGATCAGGCAAAGATGTTCATTATGGATACTTGAGGGTATTTGGGTGCATGACATTTGTTAATATTCCCAAGGATGAGAGATCCAAACTTGATGACAAAGCCAAGCAGTGTATTTTTCTGGGTTATGGGGATTAGAAGTTTGGTTACAAACTTTATGATCCGATTAACAAGAAGGTAATCTGAAGTCGAGATGTTGTGTTCTTGGAAGACCAAACCATAGCAGACTTTGAGGATGGTGAGAAGCTAGAAGCTTTCACTAATGATCTCGTTGATTCAGAACCAGAAGTTCCTACTGTGGAATGTGTAGAAGGCATTAAGAATGCAGAGAACCATGGGTTTGAAGCTCATGATGATGATTCTATATATAGCTCATGATGGGATAGAACCTATTGATATAGAAGATGCAGATGAAGTGCATGAACCACCACCAAAGCAAGCAGAAGAGCATCCTCCTGAGACACAAAAAGATGGGGCAAGGAGGTCTGAGAGAGAGAGAGAGAAGCTTCAACTAGGTATCCACCATATATATATGTTTTACTATCTGATGGTGGAGAACCTATGTACTATCAAGAGGCTCTTAAAAGTACAGACAAAAAGAAGTGGTTGAAGGCCATGCATGATGAGATGAACTCTTTGCATAAGAATCACATTTATGACTTAGTTGAGAAACCGAAAGGAAGAAAAGTTCTCAAGAATAAGTGGATCTACAAAGTCAAGCATGATGAGAATAATCCACATCCAAGGGACAAATCTCATCTTATTGTGAAGGGATTCGGTCAAAGGAAAGGTATTGACTTTGATGAAATTTTCTCTCCTGTAGTTAAGATGACTTTTATCAGGGTGGTATTGGTTCTGACCGCAAGTATGAACCTAGAGGTTGAGCAACTAGTTGTCAATATAGTTTTTCTTCATGGAGACCTTGAAGAAGATGTCTACATGGACCAGCCAGAGGGGTTTGAGGTCAAAGGCAAGGAGCACCTAGTATGCAAGCTGATAAAGAGTTTGTATGGGTTGAAGCAGGCATCGAGACAGTGGTACATAAAGTTTGATTAATTTATGGTGAAGCATGGCTACATGAAGTCCGCTTCCGATCATTGTGTATTTGTTCAAAAATTTCCAGACGGGGATTTCATAGTGCTCTTGTTGTATGTGGATGATATGTTGATAGTTGGCCAGAATATCAACAAGATATCCAAGCCGAAGAAAGACTTGAGTAAGTTCTTTGAGATGAAAGATTTTGGTCAAGCAAAGTAGATACTTGGTATGCGGATCACTCGTGACATAAAGAGTGGGAAGTTGTGGCTTTCTCAAGAAAGCTACATTGAGAAGGTGTTAAAGAGATTCAACATGGATCAAGCGAAGCCAGTCAGCTGTCCGCTTGGTGGCCAGTTCCACATGACCAAAGATATGTGTCCAAAGGGTGAGCATGAGCAGATTCCTTATGCATCCGCAGTGGGCATCTTGATGTATGCAATGGTGTGTACAAGACCGGATATTGGTTTCGCTGTTGGTGTTGTAAGCCGTTTTCTGTCAAATCCAGGTAAAGAGCATTGGGAAGGTGTTAAGTGGATATTGAGATATCTCAAGGGCACTTCCAAAGCATGTTTGTGTTTTGGTGGGAGTAAGACCTTACTTGAAGGCTACACAGATACAGACATGGCAGGTAATATTGACTCTATGAAGTCCACCTCCGGTTATTTGTTTACTTTTGCAGGAGGAGCATTTTCTTGGCAATCTAAGTTGCAAAAGTGTGTTGCCCTCTCCACTACAGAAGCCGAGTATATTGCAGTCACTGAGTGTTGTAAAGAGATGCTATGGATGAAGAGGTTCTTCAATGAACTAGGGCTAAAGCAGAAATAGTTTGCAGTTCTATATGATAGTCAGAGCGCCATCCATTTGAGCAAGAATCCGAGTTTTCATTCTAGATCCAAGCACATACATGTGCGTTATCATTGGATTAGAGAAGTTCTCGAAGACGCATTTGTGTATTGAGAAGATCCATACCGACAAGAACTGGTCAGATATGATGACCAAAGTCTTACTGAAAGGTAAGTTTGATGTTTGTTGTGCCACTGCCGGAATGGTAGCACACTCCTCCTGTTGATTTGGGAATACAGGGAGGTATCCCCCCTCACTGTTTGGGAGGGGGAGACTGTTTGAGTTATCCCTCACATGAGAATGAGGAAGAAAAGGAGAAAAATAGTACTGTTCGTGTGAATAAGTCGGAGCGCGCACGCGCTCGATTTAGCCTGGCTCAAGTCGTGAAAAAGAAGATAGTTTTTTTTTCAACCTCTCACGAAACATGTCTATTGGAGTTTTGGGATGAAAAATTAAGAGGGCGCTCAAATTTGCCTATTTGAGAGCGTGCCCGCGCTCATGCCTAAATTTGTCAGTTTCTATTTTTCTACAGTAACCGCGAAATTGTAGTTTACTATAAAAATAGTAGTTAGGTTTTGGAAAACCAAGTCTTGGATAGAAACCTAATTTTGAGAGAAATCAAAATTAAGAGAAAACCCTTGCAAAGAGAAAAGCTTGTAAGGAGAGAGGAGTGATCTAGTAAGGTGGAGAGACTTGAGAGGAGTGATTGTAATCTTTCTTCCCATACTTATAAAAGGATTAGCTCTTGTGGAAGTAGACATCATTAGTCGAACCACGGTACATCTTTGTGTTGTGGTATATTTTACTTGCTTTATATTTATATTGTTTGTTTGTGATAGTTATATCTATAGATTAGGATTGAGGTTGTTGGTTGTAGTGAAAGATTAGATTTTTGATTGGAGTAGTAGATTGTCCAAGAGCAAGCTATCTTAGTGGGGATCGATTGATATTGTTTTCCCCAACACTCACCGGACCTACTATAGATTCGATTAGGTGGTCTATAGTCTTAAGTTTATCGTGGTTTGTACTCTCGATGTTACATTCTTTAATTATTATTAATAATATCCGTAATTGTGTGCAAAAAAAAGATAAAATAGAAGGAAAAAAAAAACGAACCTTACTTTTAGAGTTGCACCAGTACCATGCCTGATTAAAATGCTGTCATCGTCTAATAATGTAATATTGCCATTGTTTTCAGCTGTTTTCCGGTTATGATAAAAACCATCATATTTTTAAGCACAATTATACTTTGTTCTTTCTTTTTTGGGTGGGAACGACTAACAACACTAGCAGAACTTGACCCAGCAACTAACTTACTTGAAGAAAACAGTACCAACTGACACTATTGTAATTAGTGTTTTCAAGCACATCTATAAATAGATATTAATACCAAATGTTGATTTTGGTTTGTAGGTGCACAAAGGATTGCCTCACTATTTCTATAGACGGTTGGTGAAAATAACTGCCACATGGCATAATCATTAGGAATGGTACTGGTGTAATACTTCAAAGAATGGTTCTTAATGGACTCATTTGTTCCCTCTTCAAGGGAATAGGGCTATTAACTGGATGACCATATCCGTTCATTTCTTGGGTTTATAACAGGGGACTGTCAAAGAAGCCATCTGATTGGTGAAAGCAGTTATGTTAGACTCTTAAGCCGGCTTGGCAAATACAAAGTTAATTTCCTTCTATGATCCTCCTACTACTGCATTTTGTAAGATTTTTAGTTGCTTTTGTTGAAAGTTATACTATAGAAGAGGAATTCCAGTTGGGAAGCCCCTGCAATGCCTAGTTACAGATTCTGTCATAGTTAATCTCATTTTCAATTCCTTTTGGTATTGCTTTGCGATTTTAACTGGAAGCCCAGCAATGCCTAGTTACATATTTTGTCATTTAATCTCGTCCTCAATTCCTTTTGGCCTTGCTTTGTGATAAAAGCCCAAAACTGTAGTTTTAACCCTGTAACAGTCATACTTTTAGACCAATTATGTGAGTAATAATTAAGAGTTAATACTGATTACGTGTTTTTATGCGTTTCAGGCTTCAAAGTCAATTATGTGCAGAAATGTGCCACTTTGATGAGATAAAGGAGCAATGATTGGTTGCTAAGGAGTTCTGTGATTAAAGGCCAAGATTCAAGAAGACAAAGCCTTTCTAAAGCCCGGTCAAAGCTGAAAAGTCAAAGTCAACGGCGTAAACAACACACAAAGTCGTGAGAACTTTTCGAAGGCGTATCTTTGGACTCGGACCTCGGAATTGGGTCTACCTTATGTCAAAACTACCGCTCGGAAAGAGCTTTCCAATGGTCCAAGCCTTGGCCCAATGAGAGGAGCAAAAGTGGACGAAAAGTCTGTCGAAGCCAACAACAATTTGAAGAGGCCTTTTGAATTTGAAAGAATTGGGTTTTGGGCACGATTCTCGCGCCCAAAACATGGCTCCAAGCCCATGCACGATTTTGGATCTGAAACATATAAAACAAAAGCTTAGCTCTTGGTTAATGGTAGCTAGTTAGACCTAAAACTATAGATAATTCTAGATCTAGTTTTCATTAAATAAAATTAAGTTTAGTTCATTTCAATTCTTGTTTTAGATTAATCTTTAGAATTATTGTTCTTCATTAGTTTGATAAATAAAATAGCTAGTTTGCCAATTTCGATTTTGTCATTTCAATTTATAGATCTAATTTTAATTCTTGTTGAGTATCATTTCTGAGTGGTTAAATTAGATTGAAGTATTGTTAGTTAAATTAGCCAAGTTAGAATTTTGGTATGATGTTTAGTTATAATTCAATGAGAAATAATGGTTTGATGAATCAAGGCTAAAACCTCCATTAGAGGGGTTGATGAAGCCTTGATGAAAACTTAGTTGTATAGTGTAGAGTCGTTGTAGAGTCTATTCCATTCTAAAAGGTCGTGTTTCGCCATGAGAATGGGTGGACGACCTCACATGCTAGTTATAATTGGCAGAAATGCCATGCTATATAGGGATTAGAACGAGCAATTCTTACCGTAAGAACGTAAGAATTGGATTACAATAGTCTATGCTAGGTGATTAAGTTGGATTCGAGGTGGATTCACTTCCCCTCTAATTCTTTATCTAGATTCACATTTCAAGATGATCAGAAGCATTCCGTTATTAAGTAACTTGTCAATTGAATCCACTCCGTAGTATAGAATTCCCCTCGTAAATCTCTCACTAGACTTATGATTGATTAGTTGACATGAAACCATCGCATGCTAAAGAACTAGGAGTGGAACGAATTTGTTACTTTACTCTATTTCGATAGAATTGAGAGTAGAAAACTTGATAGGAATTAGTAAAAATAAAGTTTTAGTTTACTTACGTTTTGAGTTTCATCGTTCATTTCGTAGGTAAACTTTATATCTTTTTATATTTATCAAATGGCGCCGCTGCCATTTTAGTTACCTTTAACATTGTTTTCTTACTATAATTAGTCATTTTTAAGTCCCATTAAACCTACCCACTCTTGTTCGATTCTAACTGTGGTTGTCTTCCACAGCATTAAACTTCCTCGGAAAAAATTGCCTTTGGCGCGCCGCTTCAAAGGGAGCGCACTGCGCTAAAGTTCTTGGAAAGGCGACGACCAGCAAACCGAAGCGTGACCGGCTCAAATACTGTAACTTCGAAGTTTACACCGAGCGCCTGCTCCCAAAGTGGCGCGCACCACGAAATACGAGCTGAATTTTGCCGGATTTCCACGAGGTTTGATTCGAACCGATTTTTCAAGTTTTTCGGTGTTCTAACTTGTTATATACATTGAACACGCGTAAACAAGGCGCTTATTCATAAGCAAAAAGCAAGGGCCTAATCAGGTATTACTTTCTTCCACACCTCGCGTCTCGTAGGTTTATACTAGTATATCGGGATTGTTTGGAGTGTTGGCGTTTTTAGCTAAGTTTGGTCTTAGCCTTGTATGAGATTAAGGTGCGGTCGAACAAAACACCGAGCGTAATTACGCGACAACGCGTCAACAAACAAGTCTATCTAGTATACCACCCACTACACCTCTAGCTACTATCCCACCCACCACACCGACATAATGGTGAAGAAAGAGAGAGACTCCTCTCGACTTCTACAAAGCCTTGGCGATAGCCCCAAATCTTGCATCGTTCTAGCGGACCGATTGGGGATTTCGAATCCCCAAATATTTTTAATTTGTTACCGTTTTTCATGGTTTAGACCATGAAAAACCTTATCGGCTACATCGTAGGATTGAACAAGTCCTAACAACATTCCACCATCCCTACGGTTAGTGCGGAACAAATTAAACGAGGGTATTCCCTTTCACCTTAGCCCGATAAAGGCGTCTTGATTAACTGCGTTAAAGCCTAATTACGTGGACTCGTGGGCTAAACTTGTTCAATTTGTTTATGGAACATTTTTATCCACCCCTAAAGACCAATGAGATGCTTTCCAAGATTCATTTCTTTCTACAAAATCCTCATGAATCATTTTCAGAGGCTTGGAATCGTTTCACCGATCTGCTTATAGAGTGTCCACACCATAACCTAGCAAAAGACACGTTAGTTCATGCCTTTTTCAAAAGACTTCTACATCACCATAAAGAAGTCCTTGACATAATGAATGAGGGTAGTTTACTAAGTAAAGGAGCCTCGGAGGCTTACAAATTTTTAGAAGATCAAACTAAACGCAATAATAATTGGGGGGGGGGTAGTGATGATATCCCCCGCTCTGCTAGTTCTTCTTCATGATTAAGGCGCCCGGTATGTTTGAGATGAAACCCGATCCAGAACTTAAAAATTTAATCGAATCTCTAACTAAAAAGGTTGAGGCTATTTCTATTCAACAAAAGCCTATCCCCGTCAAGAATGTAAACTCCAACCCATGTAATTTCTGTTTGAGTCCTGAGCACCTTGACTCCTATTGTCCTCTCGTCTAGGAACAACAACAATCAGAGCAAGATAATGCTTGCTCCATTAATAGCTATCCTATTCCTAATGCCCCATGGAGACAAAATCCCAACTTCAGTTGGCGAAACAATCAACAAATTACACCTCCAGGGTTTAATAACCAAAATGTTAGGCAAGCAAACAATTATAACCAAGCTCCACCTAGGCAAGGACAAAGACAAGGTCAGGGGAATTATAATAATTATAACAACCAAGCGCAACTGATAAAAGATAAAATGAAATAGTTTACCTACGAAATGAATGATGAACTCAAAACGTAAGTAAACTAAAACTAATTTATGTGCCTATATTTTATCAAAATTTCTACTCTCAATCCTATGAGATATAGTGGAGTAGATGATTCGTTCCACTCCTAGTCCTTCCGCATGCTGTGTTTTCTAGTCTAATTACTCTACTCTAAGTCTAATGAGAGATTTACGAAGTGGCAACTAGACTACGATGCAACTACCCACAAGATGCAACTAGTCGGTTATCAAAATAACTATGGGAATGCTACGTTGATTCGATTATAAGGAGTTAGAGGGGGATTGATTCCACCTTAACTCAACTTAATCCTATTAACGATTTAATCGTCGTAATCGAATTGAAGCTGCCCAAGAACAATTGGTTCTTCCTAATCCCTAATTACACATGGCATTCCTACCAATTCATAAGCTGGCATGTGAGCGATTAAACCCATTCTCATGGTGAACTAATCGTTTCTAGAGTGGAAAGGAAATTACGACGACTCTACGATAATCGGAATCAAGCTTTCATCAAGGCTTCTCAACCCCCTCTAATGGAGGTTTAGTCGAGAATCATTACGCAATCATTTCCGATTAAATTTAAACTAAACATGATATAAAGAATTGAAATTTACTAATCTAAATTAAACAATAATTAAAATCTAATTAATAACTAAAAATTGAATAACAAGTAATAAATGAAATCAGATCTAACACAAATGTAAATGACAAGAATCGAAATTAACAAACTAGCTATTTTATTAATCAAACTAATTAAGAGTAATGATTCTAAGAGTTTAATCTAAAACAAGAATTGGATTTGAAACTAAACTTAATTAAAACAATTAAATCTAGATCTAGAAGCTATTCTAATGGCTACTTTCTATTTTAAGCTACTTTCTATCTACCATTCTCTACTAAAAAATCTATCATTAACAAAGAGCTAAGCTTTGGTTTTTATACTTTCAGATCCAAAAATCGTGCATGGGCTTGGAGCCATGTTTTGGGCCAGAGAATCAGGCCCAAAACCCAATTCTTTCAGTCCAAAAAGGCCTCTACAGCTGCAGTTGGCTTCAACAGAATTTTCGTCTACTTCTGCTTCTCTGATTGGATCAAGGATTAGACCATTGGAAAGCTCTTTCCGAGCCGGTCGTTTTGACATAAGGTAGGCCCCATTCTGAGGTCTGAGTCCAAAGATATGGCCTTCAGAAGTTCTGCTAACTTTGTGTCTTTGTTTACGCCAAGGCGTCGACTTTTCAGCTTTTGACCGGGCTTTAGAAAGGCTTTGTCTTCTTGAATCTTGGCCTTTAATCACGGAACTCCTTAGTAACCGACCTTTGCTCCTTTATTTCGCTAAAGTGGCACATTTCTGCACATAATGGACTTTGAAACCTGAAATGCATAAAAACACGTAATCAGTGTTAACTCTTAATTATTACTCAAATAATTGGTCTAATAGTATGACTGTTACAGGGTTAAAACTACAGTTTTGGGCTCTTATCAAACCACCCCCAAACAGCATTTTGCTTGTCCTCAAGCAAAGATGAGAAATTAGAATAAGTGACCAAAAATGGAGTTCTATCTACTCTCGTTTCGCTGAGTGCGATTGCATTGACCATATGCAACAAGGCCTTAAACTACTAGGAATTCCCTAGTGGATGAGTTATAGCCTCATGAGAGTTTTCTAGTGAAGGTACTCACAAACTTCATCTATACTACAACGACTAAGAAATAAAACTATTGTCTCCGTATTCATGCTCTAAATTAACTATACCCTCTCACTAGCAATGCATATAGAGTAATCAAGTCGAAACCTAAGCTAATATATGCATAATAATCAATCATCTACAATAAACATATATACAATGAGTAATACTATGAAATGCCTAGCAGGTTCGTTTATGAAACTCGGAATAGCATCCTTAAGTAGGTTCTCACAATAATAGTCAAGATACAACACTTTCTTTTTTTTTCACTCAAGTTCCATTACTCGATTAATGCGAGTGGGCACACTTTACCTTTAATCTCAATGACAACAAGGAAGCCGGAGTCGATCAAACACATCTGCCACTTACTATCACACTAACCTATTCCTAATTGAGCTAGATGTCTTTATTAGGTGTTGCGGGGATTAGGAGATGGTTTAAGAAGGAAAGAAATGGATATTCAAAAAGGACAAGTATGAGATAATAGAGTTTTCATATTATGTAACTTAGAGAAAACCTTGTTATTTTCTTTTGCTTCTATACTTTGTTTCCATCCTTAGCCATATTTTTCTTTTTCTTTTCTTTGGCTTTTGACTCCCTTTTATTCTATTTTTGGAGTTTTTTTTATTTATTTCTATTTTTTTTCCTTGGATGGAAACTTCTTTTCTTTTTCTGAAGCAACTAACTAATTTTTGTTTACACAGGTTTTTCTCTTCTTCTTTCTTCACTCATTCTATTCTCAGACTTATTCTAGATTGGGTAAGTTGAATTTTTTTATTTTGTTTGTTTTTGTAATAGGGTAAAGGAATTGTGGTTTATGGAAGGCTAAAGAAAGGCTCAGAGGGGCGACTAGCCTAAAATAATTCATAGGTTTGAATTTCTGGCTATATCGATCCAAAGAGGGCCTAAATTCTCGCTTAGGATATGGTTTAGTGATCAAGCAAGTGGACGTGTGATTTCTCTATCCGGATTTTACTTCTCCCTTGTGTCATTTCTCAAATGTTTCGCTCATATAAGGCTTTAGGCTATATTCTCACAGGATTTGTAGAATAAGTACTCTAGCCTAGATTTTAAACTTCTTGCTAACAATAATAGATACTCATGTAATATATTTATAGATAGATGCAAAGATTATTACCTACATATTAACCTAAGTTCCTAACAATTATTCTGATGCAAAAGCTACGTGAGGCTTTTAGATTGTTAAGAGCATAGAGAAGGAAAACAATACCAATATTCCTAAGTGTATAGCTTTGAACTTATTTATTTATATTTTTGAATTTTTGAAATTTTAACTAGAAAACAAATGCATATTATACATATCTATATCCTAGCGGATGCCTTAATTACCGTGTTTCTATGCCCCAAACAAGAAGCATGCTTTGTCCTCAAAGTATTGTAAATAAAGAGGGTAGGAAAAATACCATTGAAATGTGTGAAATTCGGGAACATCTGCAAAACAAAGTTAGAACTTACTAATATAGGAAATAAAACCGACCTTAACTCTATATCGAGTTCTACCCATTATGGGGTTAACAAGAATGAAATTGCTTGGGACATAAGCGGACACTAACTAGAATGAAAACTTACCTTATCTCTCGCGATTACTCATTATCTTCCTCATCCTCTTCTTCCATAAAGAAGTGAGGTTCCTTTTAGATCTGCCATGCCATGATAATTTGCCGGGCTTCCGCCATTTATCATCTATTATTGCTAACCTATTAAGGGCCACTTGGTCCGACGGGGTGTAGGGTGCAACCCGATGAGGTTGTATCCTCCACCCCTTGCCAAATCATTACGGAAGGATCGAATAATACTATTGGTGGGTCGCGATGTCGATCGTAATCCAATCCGTGAAAGCGTGTACAAAAACAGGAAAGAAACATAGCATAATACGGAAACTAGAACGGGCATAAGAAGGAACTTATGCCTCATACTATGGGATCGAGCTAAACTAGACATCAAGGTTCGGGGAAGGTCATGACACATACGTCCCGTGGCTAAAGCAAGGAAAACGCTGCAAGTGGTATCATTCACAGAAGAAAAATGCCATTCCCCTAAAATGTTTAGCATGATCCAAAACATAACAGTTCCTATGTTCATGGACAGGCTACCAAAAGCGACGTTATAGTCCCCTTGGTCCTCGATACGGAAAATGCTCGCCCCATACGACTCATGCAAAAACTCATAAGTGTAGACATACATATTATCTACCCAATAACACCATGGGTCTTGTATTTCAGCGGGTATAGCAAGTCCTTGAACAAATGCTAGCAAGAACCTGGTAATTTCCATTAGTTCATTATCAATGTTGATGGAGAACACTTGTTCTCCATCTGGTCTTTCAAAGAAAATGCAGTTATCGTAAAAATAAGATGCTAGTGTTGGAGAATAAAGTGCATCAGGTCTTACCATAAGCGGTTCCCAACCAACGTATGTGATCGCTTTGCGAAACCAAGCACCATAAGTAGTGCTTTGGAACAAATCTTTGAAAGACTGTTCCGGTATCAATGTTGGAGATGTCATCTCAAAATTATGCTCTGGAATAGCTGCGAATGATCCGAAAACTACCCGAAGAAAACTGGAATTTTTCAGGTCCACGGAAGTCGTCGAGTGAAGCGCTCAAGAAATTGGAAATCCAGTGTTTGGCGTGGGTCGCTCACCTTGGTAGAAAGTGCACTCTAACAAAAAACTGAAAAATTGCAGGTAGAAAAGCTCCTGTAGAAGCCTTGAAGTCTTCGGAGTTCTTGAAACTTCGGAAAATGAGACTAAACGTGGGATTCGTGGGAGTGAGCGGTGAGTGATGGAGGTTAGGTGTATTGTGAGTTGTGAGTGTAGAATGTATGAAGTTTATATAGGTTTTAAGTTGCTAAAATGGATCGGGGAAGTTGCCAAAAGGTTTTTACGGCAGTTTAGGAAATACCAAAATTTCCAAACCAGCGGAAACAACTCATTTTCTTGATTCTAAAACAAACCTAGTATCTTTTAGGTTGAATTTATGATAGAATCTACCTATTTAATCGATATTTCATCCTACCATGATACTTATTCATAGATATGCCTAAACGGCCATATTTTCACCTTGACTCATAATAAATTCTAAGGCGAGGGTCATATAAAAATAATGCTGGAATAGATAAAACCACCCCCAAACAATTTGGGAAGGTGGGATCAATATTAAACAACCACGCATAATGAAAATAACCACATTATATTAAAATTTTCATTCGAAGTACATTTCACTGCAAAATTAAATTACGGAAATAAAACTTACATGAAAATAAATGACAATAATGAAACTACAAATAAAAATTAGAACATCAAACGATACTATCCCTAATCGCTCCTATACTGGTAGCGGAGGGCACACGCTCAGGAGATGGCTCCTGAGCTCCCGATGGGCTAGCACCATTCGTCCTTCGGCGACGACGCTCGTGCCTCGATGGTGTGTCCTCAGAAGGAGAGTTCCCATGAGGTGGGAATCGTGCGAGCATGTCGGTCCGGAACTGGCGTTAAGCTTCTAGCTCGGCCCTCATCTGTTCCCACCTCTCATCCTCTCTCTGGGTACGGATCTCGAAGTTATGATGGATAGTTGCCTGTCGAGTCCGGAGGTCTTCGCAGATGGTGTTGAGCAAACGCATGCCACAATGAATTACGGCCATGCGTTCTGCGTCTCACCAGCACCTCTCCAGGGCATCCGCATCAAAACAAGTCAAATCCTCCTCATCCTCCGAGGCATTCTCGTTTCCCCCATCCTCCTCGTCTTCTTCTCTATCCTCAGCCAACCTCCAAACTCGTTGGACACACTCCTTATAGATGCGAGGGTTTCGGTGTAGGGTGATGTATGTCCCATCGATCGGGCCGAGAATTTTGTTCTCAACTTCAAAGATGATCTTGGTTATCAACACAGGGAGAGGTGCAGCAGACTTCCCTACTCCCCTAATCATGCTAAGCAAAAACTCCAAGATGTAGAACTCGTACTTCTACTCCTGGAGTATCCATAAGATGTGGAGGCAGTTCAGGCCGATGTCGCTGGCCTTTTCCTTCCCGGGGCGTTAGACCAATCCATTGAATTGCGGCCAATTTGGTTGGTCATAAGGGATGCTGGCGAACACAATGCAATCTCGCATTGTAGTCCTTCTCATGAATCCACGTTCATCAATGGCTCTACCCCATTATATTGGGACTCCGTAACTTGACATCGGATGGATTCTAGGCGGAATGCCTAGAATCTCAACCAACAACAAGTAGTCACTTCCTTCCTCCTCTTCGCCACCACAACAAAATCCTAGTCCCTTCCAACTCCCTCGTATTATTGTAGAATCGTCGGACTAAGTCTTCGTGGTAATAGGCCCGGCCGAAAGTACCACAAGCTATTCGATCTCGACCGATCATTTAAATCACCGTAAAAGCGGCGCGAAGTGGTAAACTTGTAAAAGCTTGCTCTGGTAAAATTCGGCGTTGTTGAGCCATTGGAAGTTTGAATACGGTTTGAGGTTTGTAGAAGGTAAGGGGAAGCAATGAGGGACACCTCACTAAAAGGAACGATGGTGGTGGTGGTGTGGTGGCGCGGCAGCACCAAATTTCTTTATTTTATTTTGATTTTTCGGTGGTTTTTGTTGATTTAAATTGGTGGAGGTTGTGGGCGGTGCGGTTGGAGTCGATTTGGGTTGGGTCTTGGATTGTGAGCGTGGGTAATTGGGCTTTGTTTTTATTTATTTATTTTTTAGGTTTTTGGAAGCTTTGTTAATGGCGTTAATGGCGGTTTGGAGAAGATGAACGCGACTGTTGAAGGTAAGGGCGCGGGTGCGCTGTCGATGGGCGCGGGTTGGGCCCAAGCCCAATTCGAAATTTGTGAATTTTTCGATTTTTTCACGAAACTTCAAATCAAAATTGCCGCTTCGTTACTGGTCCGATTTTTGCGAATGAGATATGAAAATGATCAGGAGAGAATTTCCAATCCAATGATCCATAAAACACTCTATTCCGACCGTGGATGACATATAAGATAGTGGAAAATACCTCGAAATGCTTGCATGACGTACGTTATGCGAACGACTGAACTCTAAATTCATAGATTATGTCAACCCGAATCGGAATACAATTAAACGGCCTAAGCAATTCTAATGGGACATAAAACATTTTAAGACGGAAACACGAACACCCCACCCCCAAACAAATTTTTTACAACGAAGCTTAGAAAATTTGTTTTTAGCAGTGGGTCTTTTAAAGTCATATTCCCGAGACTTCCTAGTTTACTATGTTTATTATTTAGTATTTTTTTACTTTTATAAGGAAAAACAATGAGCAAGAAAGACATAATTCACCCCGTAGAGAAACATGACTAAAAAATCCGAGAAAAACATGCAAGAGTGGAAAACGTGAATTATGTTAAATGTGGACTTAGGATCCGGTACTTACAGCCACATACTCTGTAGGGAGGGCCCAATTACCTTAATGGTGCACTCACCAATATATGAAAATGAAAGAAAATGCACCAAACACAAAAGTTGAGTCGTTTATAGTCAGATACTCGAGACTTTATCTAAACATATGTATGAACATGCAGTTTATCATATATCAACAACCGAAATAGTTGTGGACCATTCCATAAATAAATATCACAGAAAACATATCCAAACATAATCAAGCACCAAGATTTCCTATGACGCAACCTAGTAAAATGAAAGCGAAGTCGGATAACCCTATTACTTAACCTAGCATGCACCTTCTTTTTCATTTTTGAACGAGAGGGTGTCCTAGTGAATAAGTATGGAAGAGTGAATGGTTGTGGAGAATATGGTGGATATGGGTAAGTTGTAGAAGGAAAGCATGGAAAAAATGAGGATGTGGGTTTAGCACAAAACTCATTCATAGTGTAGGTAGGGACTGTCTCTAGTCTGAAAATGAAGGTGTCAAACGCTTTTGTCTTCTGAAGTATTTGTTTACTAGGTGGATTTAAAAACTTATGAAGCACATAAAAACAAAAGGATCAAGTGCAAACTCGAGATTCCTTTGAAAGGGTGGAAGGAGGGAAGTCGAGGTGGGTGTTGTGGAAAGTAGTTCTTGATAGGGTGAATTATCACCTGCTCTAAGAAACTCATCGAATTGCTCATCTAGATTGGTCATATCCTCGTTACTATGATAGTCCTCTACATCTTTGAGAAAGTCATCTATCTCATCCTCATCCGTAATATGTGTATCGACTAGTGTAGGGATGGAAATGTTGGAGTCTGAACTTCCAAAGGAAAGAAATTTGGGCATATGATTATCAGGGAACGTGTTGTTGAAATAATCTCGAGAAAAGCTCTCGATCATGCTAACCTCTCCATCCATAGACGAATCGGGTAACTGTGTCTTTGTTTTAAAACATTGACTTCAATAGCAAGATGGCCAAAAGACATGGACATTGAACCATCGCGGCAATTAATGAGCGCATTGGCAGTTGCCAGAAAAGGATGCCCTAAGATGATCGGGATAGAGTCGTTAACGACTTCTGTATCGAGGATGACAAAATCAGCCGGATAGTAAAAATCCTAAATTTTTACCAGAACATTTTTGACGACACCCTTAGGATACTTAATAGACCGATCAGCTAATTGCAACGTCATTTTAGTGGGTTGTATCTCATCTAGACCTATTTGTCTATACAAATAAAACGGGAGTAAGTTAACACTAGCCCCCAAGTCTAATAACGCGGTCATCGTATAAGAATCTCCTAAGGTGTATTATGCGATGGGGCGACCGGGGGTCCTTGTACTTAACAATTCCATTATGTTGGATAGAGTTGGGAATTGTTACGTTAAAAGGCGTCTTTTGGCATATTGGTCTTACGCCTAGTAGTACACAATTCCTTAAGAAACTTAGCATGGTGTGGTAGCTTTTTAATAGCTTCGAGGAAGGGAAGGTTTATAGTTAGATTCTTGAAAACATCCCTAATCTCCTCATAATTTGTATCCCTAGTTAACACGGCTAATTTTTGTGGAAACGGTGGTTTCTGTCTATATTTAGCAATGGTATCACCTAGATGTTTAACCGTGGCTTTCTGTTTCTTAGGTTGTGTTGTAACTGGTACCTCTACAGTGGTAGGCTCTTCAGTTTCTATTTCAATATCTAGTAAAATAGTAGGTGTAGGCCAGAACGGAGAGTGGTGATGGCCTTTAGCTCACCTACATTTTCATATTCATTACTAGTATTATCGGTTATCTCAAAGGCTGTATTTGTTGTTTTAGGATTAGGTATTTCGTGACTTGGAAATACACCTTTGGGTTGGGCTTTATCTTGAGCCAACTGTTGGGTTAAATTATTAACGGATTGTAGAAGCTGTTGGTTAGATTGAGCCATGGTTTGGAAAAGTTTTTGGCTTACTTGTATGAAGGTGTCAAGACGATCCGGTTGTGTGGGTGTAGTAGTCACGGGTGGTGTGACTGGAACTATTTCCCGTGAATTATTTATGGGTGGATTTTGATAGTTATTATTTATCGGAACGATACCTCTATTAGCATTATAATTATTATAACTACCTTGACTTTGTGCTTGACCTTGTCGAGGTTGCACTTGGTTGTTATAATTATTAAAATTACCCTGACCCTGTCCTTGTCGTGGTGGAGCTTGGTTAAAACTTTGTGTTGGCCAAACATATTGATTATTGTACCCTGGAGGTGTGACGTGTTGGTTATTTCTCCAACCGAAGTTGAGATTTTGTCTCCAAGGGGAGTTAGGTTCACTATTAATGGAACAAGCCTGTTCATAGGCAATAGGACAGTGGGAGTCGGGATGCTCAGGGCTCCAACAGAAACTACATGGATTTGAATTTACATTCATGACGGGGATGGGCTTTTGTTGAACAGAAATGACCTCTACCTTTTTAGTGAGTGATTCGATTAGAGTTTTAAGCTTGGAATCGTGTTTAATTTCAAACATACCGCGCCTTTAATTAGCGTATTTGATGAACTAAGCGAGCGGTGGATATCATCACTACCCCCCGGTTGTTATTTAAGCTTAGTTTGATCCTCTAAAAATTTATAAGCCTCAGAGGCTCCTTTTCTTAAGAAACTACCCCATTCATTATGTCTAGGACTTCTTTATGGTGGTGTAGAAGTCCTTTGAAAAGGCACGCGAACTAACGTGTCTTTCGCTAAGTTATGATGTGGACACTCTATAAGCGAGATCGGTGAAGCGATTCCAAGCCTCTGAAAATGATTCATGAGGATTTTGTCGAAAAGAAATTAATCTTGGAAAACATCTCATCCGTCTTTAGGGGTGGGTAAAAATGTTCCATAAACGGTGAACAAGTTTAGCCCACGAGTCCACGAGAATTAGGCGTTTGGGCGATTAACCAAGACGCCGCCTTATCGGGCTAAGGTGAAAGGGAATACCCCGAGTTTAATTTGTTCCGCACCAACAAAGTAGGATCTTTGGAATCTTGTTAGGACTTGTTCAATCCTACGCGTGCCGTGATAAGGTTTTCATGGTCTAATCCATGAAAAACGGGTAACAAATTAAAAATATTTGGGGGGATTCGGAAATCCCCCACTGGGTCTGCTAGAACGATGCAAGATTTGGGGCTATCGCTCAAGGCTTTGTAGAAGTCAGAGAGAGGAGTCTCTTCTTCATCGGGCATTGTGTCAGGTGATGTGTGTGAATTAGTAGCTAGAGGTGTAGTGGGTGGTATACTAGATAGACTTGTTTGTTGACGTTGTTGTGTAATTACGTTCGGTGTTTTTGTTCGGCCAGACCTTAATCTCATACAAGGCTAAAACCAAACTTAGCTAAACACATCAACACTCCAAACAATTCTGATATACTAGTATAAACCTCTAACAGGAGATGCGAGGTGTGGAAGAAAGGAATACGATTGCGTCCCTTGCCCGATTATGAATAGCGTCTTGTTTACGCGTGTTCAGTGTATATAACAAGTTAGAACACTGAAAAACTTGAAAAATCAAAGTTCGAATCAAAACTGTAGAATTCCGGAAAAATTAGCAAAGGGCGCGGGTGTGCTTTCATAGGCGGTCGGCGCTGCGGTAATTTTCAAATTACAGTGTTTTTAGGGGGCGGTCGCGCTCCATGGGGGGCGGTCGCTTCGTGTTCAGCTATAGAAGCAGGTCGCGCCTTTATAAGCGCGGTCGCCTTCGAGTGTATTTTTGTCCGGAACTTTTCAACGCTGAATCGGAAAACCACAGTATGAATCAAACAAGGGTGGGTGGGTGAAAATGGGACTTTAAGAAAAGTACTTACACTACGAAAACAATGCGAAAGTAAAACTAAGATGGCAGCGGCGCCATTTGATAAAAGATAAAATGAAATAGTTTACCTACGAAATGAACGATGAACTCAAAACGTAAGTAAACTAAAACTAATTTATGTGCCTATATTTTATCAAAGATTCTACTCTCAATCCTATGAGATATAGTGGAGTAGATGATTCGTTCCACTCCTAGTCCTTCCGCATGCTGTGTTTTCTAGTCTAATTACTCTACTCTAAGTCTAATGAGAGATTTACGAAGTGGCAACTAGACTACGATGCAACTACCCACAAGATGCAACTAGTCGGTTATCAAAATAACTATAGGAATGCTAACGCGTTGATTCGATTATAAGGAGTTAGAGGGGATTGATTCCACCTTAACTCAACTTAATCCTATTAATCCATTTAATCGTCAGAATCGAATTTGAACCGCTTCAGAGAACAATTGGTTCTTCCTAATCCCTAATTACACATGGCATTCCTACCAATTCATAGCGGCATGTGAGCGATTAAACCCATTCTCATGGTGAACTAATCGCGTTTCTAGAGTGGAAAGGAAATTACGGCGACTTCTACGATAATCGAATCAAGCTTTCATCAAGGCTTCTAAACCCCCTCTAATGGAGGTTTAGCCGAGAATCATTACGCAATCATTTCCGATTAAATTTAAACTAAACATGATATAAAGAATTGAAATTTACTAATCTAAATTAAACAATAATTAAAATCTAATTAATAACTAAGAATTGAATAACAAGTAATAAATGAAATCAGATCTAACACAAATGTAAATGACAAGAATCGAAATTAACAAACTAGCTATTTTATTAATCAAACTAATTAAGAGTAATGATTCTAAGAGTTTAATCTAAAACAAGAATTGGATTTGAAACTAAACTTAATTAAAACAATTAAATCTAGATCTAGAAGCTATTCTAATGGCTACTTTCTATTTTAAGCTACTTTCTATCTACCATTCTCTACTAAAAAATCTACCATTAACAAAGAGCTAAGCTTTGGTTTTTATACTTTCAGATCCAAAAATCGTGCATGGGCTTGGAGCCATGTTTTGGGCCAGAGAATCAGGCCCAAAACCCAATTCTTTAGTCCAAAAAGGCCTCTTCAGCTGCAGTTGGCTTCAATAGACTTTTCGTCCACTTCTGCTTCTCTCGTTGGATCAAGTCTTAGACCATTGGAAAGCTCTTTCCGAGCCGGTCGTTTTGACATAAGGTAGGCCCCATTCCGTGGTTTGAGTCCAAAGATATGGCCTTCGGAAGTTCTGTTGACTTTGTGTGCTGTTTCTGCCCGCGTCGACTTTTCAGCTTTTGACCGGGCTTTAGAAAGGCTTTGTCTTCTTGAATCTTGGCCTTTAATCACGGAACTCCTTAGTAACCGACCTTTGCTCCTTTATTTCGCTAAAGTGGCACATTTCTGCACATAATGGACTTTGAAACCTGAAATGCATAAAAACACGTAATCAGTGTTAACTCTTAATTATTACTCACATAATTGGTCTAATAGTATGACTGTTACAGGGTTAAAACTACAGTTTTGGGCTCTTATCAGCAAAATGGGGACCCTGATGAAACATCTATTGACATTCTTTCCACCCCAGTGCTTAAACCTCTTCCCCCGGAGTTAAAATATATTCAACTTGATCCGGATGGTAGTCATCCGGTAATTATATCTTCTCAGTTAACTAAGGATGAAGAGACACATTTAATCAGGGTGATTAGGGAACATCGGTCTGCGATTGGTTGGTCCCTAGCCGACATTAAGGGAATTGACCCTAATGTTTACACTTATCGCATCCATTTGGAGGATAATGCGAAGATTTCATGAACCTCGGTCGTTTGAACCCCGCCATGAAAGAGGTGGTTAGGGAAGAAGTCTTACGATTACTTTCGATCGCGGGTATCATATACCCAATCTCGATAGCGAATGGGTAAGCCCCATTCATGTAGTTCCTAAGAAATCGAGAGTTACCATGGTGCGTAGCGGAAAAGGGTAACTATGTTGTCACCACAAGGTCCTATGAAATGGAGAATCAGTATTGATTATAGGCGTTTAAATGCTATGACACGAAAGGATCACTTTCCTTTACCTTTTATAGATCGGATGCTTTCGAGCGCCCTAGCTGGTCATGCTTTTTATTGTTTTCTGGATGGCTACTCAGGCTATTTTCAGATTATTATTGATATTGATGATCAAGAAAAGACTACCTTCACATGTCCCTTTGGAACGTATGCCTATAAACGAATGCCTTTTGGCTTTTGTAATGCTCCTGGTACCTTCTAGTGGTGTATGCTTCATATATTTAGTGACATGGTAGAACGCTTTATGAAAGTTTTCATGGATGATTTTTCTATCTATGGAGACTCCTTCACAGACTGCTTGCCTAACCTGTCTAAGGTTTTGACACGGTGTGAAGAAAAGAGCCTCGTTTTAAATTGCGAAAAGTGTCATTTCATGGTGAAAAAGGGCATAGTACTAGGTCACATTGTATCTAGTGATGGCATCGAAGTAGATAAGGCCAAACTAGATAAGATAGCGACTCTACCTAAACCACGGACTGTCCATGATATTAGAGCCTTTCTAGGCCATGCAGGTTTTTATAGGCGTTTTATTAAAGATTTCTCGAAAATAGCTAGGCCTTTAACTAATCTGCTTTTGAAGGATGCAATCTTTGATTTTAATTTTAACTGTAAGCAGGCTTTTGAAACTTTAAAAGCCGCCCTAACCTCTGCACCAATTATACTGACCTCCGATTGGTCTAAACCCTTTCGAACTCATGTGTGATGCTAGTGATTATGCGGTTGGTGCCGTCTTTGGGACGTAAAACTAGATAATAAGTCCATTGTTATTTATTATGCTAGTAAAACCTTAAACGATGCTCAACGGAATTATACAACTACTGAAAAGAATTCTTAGTTTGTCATTTATGCTTCGGATAAGTTTAGATCCCTTATTTGGTTGGTTCTAAAACTTTAGTTTACGGACCATGCAATTCTTTAGGTACCTTCTTGCAAAGAAGGATGCTAGCGAGAGATTAATCCGATGGATTCTTCTCCGCAAGAGTTCACATTAGAAATAAAGGACAAAAGAGACGTAGTTGCCGAACACTTATCTAGACTTACACAAGCGGCGATAATAGTGATTCTAAGTCCATACCGGACTCTTTTCCCGATGAGCATCGTATGCTATTTTTCAAAGCACCATGGTATCTTTGACATTGTAAATTATTTAGCGGCTGATGTTATGCCTTATAATTGGTCAAGAAATGAAGCGTAAGAAGTTCTTGGCCGAGTTAAGTTATATACTTTGGGATGAGCCCTACCTTTTTAAGTATCATGCGGATCAGATTATTCGTCGTTGCATTCCCCGGTGGGAATATAATGAAGTTCTATCGTTCGCCATGACAAAGAGTGTGGTGGCCATTTTAGTGGAATGAAAATAGCGCTAAAGTTCTCCAATGTGGATTTTATTGGCCTACCCTTTTTAAGGATGCCCAAGTGCATTGCAAGATGTGTATTCGTTGCCAACAACTTGGGCGAATCACGAAGCGTAATATGATGCCATTAAATCCAATCTTGATAGTAGAAATTTTTGACGTTTGGGGCATTGATTTCATGGGTCCCTTCCCTGTTTCCCACGGTTTCATTTATATTCTAGTTACCGTGGACTACGTGTCTAAATAGATAGAGGCCATGGCTTGCCGTAGCAATGACCATAAGACAGTGGTATTTTTTATTAAGGAGTATATTTTCTATCGTTTTGGCATTCCTAAAGCCATCATTAGTGAAGGTGGAACACATTTTTGCAACAGAGTTGTTGCATCCCTAGTGAAAAAGTATGGAGTTACACACAAAGTAGCAACTCCTTATCATCCACAAACTAGCGGACAAGTAGAAGTTTCTAATAGGGAAATCAAAAAGATTTTAGAAACAACTATAAATCCTGATAGGAAAGACTGGTCGAAGCGTCTATCGGATGCCTTATGGGCGTATAGAACTGCTTTCAAAACTCCTATAGGTATGTCTCCCTTTAGACTTGTATTTGGGAAACCTTGTCATTTGCCCGTTGAAATAGAGCACCGTGCTCTGTGGGCTATAAAAGTCTTAACTTCAATATTGATGAGGAGTGTAAAAGCTGAAATTGCAATTGAATGAGATTGAAGAAATCCGTAGCGATTCTTACGATCTCGCGAAGGATTATAAAGCTAACATGAAACGTGTTCATGATAAGCAAATCTTGCGCAAAGAGTTTGTGGTTGGTCAAAAGGTTTTGCTTTATAACTCCCGTCTACATATTTTCCCAGGGAAACTAAAAACCCGTTGGTCTGGTCCTTTTCTGGTTACTGAAGTCACCCCTTACGGGGCAATCACCTTGGTAAATCCCAAGGATAACAGTACCTTTCAAGTCAATGGCCAACGGTTAAAACATTTTCACGAGCTTCTGTCCCCTAATGTAGAGGAAGTCCTTTTATAGGACCCTGTAAATGAGGACTGACATTTGTCTTTTGGTGTACTTCCTTTCACTTCCATATAGTGGTAAGTGCACCATTCAGGTAACCGGGCCCTCCCTATGGAGTGTGTGGCTGTAAGTACCGGATCCTAAGTCCACATTTCACATAATTCACGTCTCCAACTTTTGCATGTGTTCTCGGTTTTTGAGTCATGTTCCTCTATGGGGTGAATTATGTATTTATTGTTTTTCTTTTTTTTATAATAAACTAATAAAAAAAAAATAATAAAAAAAACATTCTAAAATCATAGAAATAGCAATCCAACAAGTCTTGGGAATCTGACTTTAAACGACCCACAATTAAAACAAATTTTGTGTTTAAAAATTTGTTTGGGGGTGGGCAGTCGATCTTTCCATCCGGATTTCTCGAACTTTCCATTGTGTTGCTTAGGCCCGTTAGTCGTAGTTCATTCGGGTTGACATTATCTATAACATAGATTCCCTTCGTTCGCCTAACTTACGTCACTCACGCACTTTGAGGCATTTTCCACCTTTTTATACTTCACCCTTGGTTGGAATTGAGTGTTTTACGAATCATTGGATTGGAAATTCTCTACTGATCATTTCCATAACTCATTGGCCAAAATCGGACCAGTAACGAAGCGGCAAATTGAATTTGAAATTGCGCAAAATATCGGAAAAGTTCGGAATTCGAATTGGGCTTGGGCCCAAACCGCACGCACGTCTGTGCGTCTCCTTCCTTCCCAAAAATGCACAGTTTGTTTCCTTCTCCAATCCCGCCGGTTACCAAAAGTTAAAACAAAACTTAAACACCAAAATAAAAAAATAAAATAAAAAAAAAAAACATAAAAACACACCTATCTACACCACACCCATTGTAACCAACAGCCCGAGTCCTCTCAAACAAAATTTCCACACCACCGAAAACAGCCACCAATTCAAGCTTCCAACTTGCCACCGTACCCACCATCGCCACCACCAATGTTTTAGGTTGTTTTACATCAAACTCGCCTCCTCCACCGTCTACAAAACCATTGGTTGTTTCAAAAACTTCAATGGCGCTACGATGAAGAATTTTGCCGGAACAAGCATTTAGGCCCGACCGTTTCACGCCATTCTACGCGGCGGAGATGATTAGAAGGGATTGGAATGGACTCTGGTACTCAACTGAGGAGTTCTACCACTTTGATTTGGTAGAATAGTTTTATAAGAAGTGAGAATTGGAGGGGGGATAGAATTTTCATTAAGGTAGCAGGAACGAGAAAGGAAGTAATGCGACATTTTCGCGGCTGTTTTGTTAGGCGTTACACCGAAAGCAACCTAGAAGCGACCATTCGGGGAATCGATTATCTTTGGAGTTCCCGCTTTGATGAAAGATCTTGTCGTGGAGGGTGAATACAATCTGAAGTTCTCATTGTGTCCGCCAGCAACCACGAGAACCAATCAACCGGGCAGCTTCGGTGGATTGGTAGGAACGATCCTCGGGAAAAAAAAAAGTCGGCGACATCGGTGCGCAATGTCCGCACATTCTCGGATTTTGCAAAGCGAATAAGTATAATTTCTGCATCCTCGATTTAATTTTTAAAGTGATTAGAGGAGTGGGAAAAAGCATTGCGCCTCTTCCCGTATTGATCACTAAGATCATGCTCTCATTTAGAGTTGTCACAAAATCTGCCCCTATTATGATCAAGTTGCATTCAAATGCAACTATTTATGCTGAGTGCATCCAAAAGACTTGGTAGTTGTCGGAAGATGATGTGGTTGAGTCGGAGGATGAAAGGGAGGATATGACATGTCTGAATGACGATGCATTAGATAGTTGTAGTTCTAATTTAGAACGCATGCAAGTGCTGCAAACTGGCTTGCGTTGCATTTATGGTATTTGTGAAGATATCCGAGATAGATAGATTGTACTTCGAAATAAACAAACGAACCTTCAGACGAGAGTTGAAATGCTCGAAAGGGGTCAGGAAGATATCTTGTCTAACATGGAGACTATCCACCAGCATCACCAAGCCCAGTATGCAGTACTCAGGACTGAGATGGAAGCACAACGCTTGTTCCGAATAGAGATGCTACGATGCATGCCACCCGTGGAGGATTCTGTTTCAACCGAGTCTGAGAGGCATGAGCGTCGTCGCCGAAGGACAGATGGCTCAAGCTATTCTTCATCCCAGGACCAATCTCCATCTCAAGGTCCATCTTCATCACATGGCTAGGTGTTCACCATCAGTTTGTGTTCGCTGTTATTTCATTGTTTTTATTGTTTTATTAGTTGGATTTTAATTCAGTTGTTAAATTTAAATATTAATGTGTTTGTTTTATGTTGTTTGGATTTAAATTTTTTTAATATAATTGGTTATTTTCGAATTGTGCGTGTCTTTATCATTAATCCCACCTTCCCGAATTGTTTGGGGGTGGTAATATTTATACCGAGTATAATTCGTTATATGATCATCTTCTGTAAAGTTGTCTTGGAGTAAAGGTTGAGAATTTGGCCGATATTGGCATATCTATGATTATGTGTGGTGGTAGCATGAAATCTAGGAGAGTTTAGAAGTTACTATTCTAAATCCAAAGATAAAAGATACCGGGGTTGTTATAAAATCAAAAATATGGTTTGTTTCCGTTTTCGGGTTTGGAAATTTTCTAATTTTGGAAATTGCCTTAAACAATTTGGCAACTTGCCGATTCATTTTGGAAGCTTCGGAACCTATTTAAACTTCCTTCATTCTACACTCACAAGCGACACTACACCCCACCATCATCTCTCGGCTTTCACTCCAAGCTTTTCCTTCTTTTTCCTTGTAAATTTCTGTTTAAAGACTTACGACGCGCACTGCCCTAGATTGTCGAGAATTTTACTTTCGAGGCGCACCTGCGCCCAAGTCGAAGTGACTTCGCGCCCAAACACTGTAAAATCCAAAACACTTTCGGCGCCTGCGCCCAAGTGGAGTGCACTGCGTGCCACGCCCTCAGAAAACACGAAAATTTCCAATTTTCTGAGGGTTGTTCCAGGATTTTTGGAGCTGTTCAAAAGAGTAGTTGAGATGACATCTCCTATAGTCATACCGAACAGTCTTTCAAAGGCGTGTTGGGAACCGAGACCATGGACATTGGTTAGAAACAGGGATCGCTAGTTAGGATGGCGCCATCTACTGGTAAGTGATGACGATTCATATTCAGCACAACTTATTACTTATTTCTACGACCACGTTAGATTCTATTGTAATCAGGATGGAGAACAAGAATTCTCCGTCGTAGTCGATGACACGACACTAGAATTCAATAAATATGTGGTAGCTTTAGTTTCGGGATTACCAATACCTAATCCTGTTCACACATGGGGATATATGACCGATAATGCATACCTTTATGATTATACATATTTCCATGAGTATTATGGGGGAGGGGTATTTCGAGTAATGGACTAGGGGCGATATAGCATTGCCCTTGGTAGCCTGTCCCTAAACGTAGGCACCACCATGTTATTCATCGATGAATATTTTGGGGAATGGCGGTTCATACGCAAACGAGATCTTGGCTGGTGACATTTTCCTCGCTTTAGGTGAGGGGCGTCGCCCGATATGACATTCGAAGTTTTAGTCATTAGTCTTAAGAGAGCCCAAAGCATGAGGCGTAAGTATCTTCTTATGCCTGTTTTGGTAAGCCTCATCATCGCGTAGTTGTTTACGTATTACAGGCCCAATTCACAGATTGGAAAAAGGTTGAAGTCATGAGACCCACCAATTGGTTGGTTCGCTCATTCGCGAATTATAACTTGGCGGGGATGGAGGTGCAGACCTCATTTGGTAAGCCCGCACATCCCATCGGACATAATAACACTTAATGGGTTAGCATTAGTAGATGATAAATGGCGGCAAGCTTGGCAAGTTATAATGGCTGGCGGCAGGATGTGAAGGAACCTCATCTCTTTGATGAGGAGGATGATGCTTAAAAGCGGGGGAGATAAGGTAAGTTTTCATTCTAGTTAGTGTGCGCTTATGTCCCAAGCAATTTGATTCTTGTTAACCCCATAATGGGAGGAACTCTTATAGAGTTCCGTCAATTTATATTAGTATGTTTTAACCTTGTTTTTGCCGATGTTCCAAAATTTCACCGCGTTTCCATGGTATTTTTCTACCCTATTTATTTAAATGCTTTGAGGACAAAGCATGCTTCTTGTTTCAGTGCATAGAAACACGTGTAATTAAGGCATCTGTTAGGATATAAATATGTATAATATGCATTTGTTTTCTAGTTAATATTTTAAAAATTCAAAAATATAAATAAATAAGTTATGCTATACACTTAGGAATATGGGTATTGTTTTCTTTCTCTATGCTCTTAACAATCTAGAAGTCTCACGTAGCTTTTGCATCGTAATAATTGTTAGAAACTTAGGTTAATATTTGGGTAATAATCTTTGCATCTATCTATAAATATATTACATGAGTATCTATGATTGTTAGCGATAAGTTTCGAAATCTAGGCTAGAGTACTTATTCTACAAATCCTGTGAGAATATAGCCTAAAGCCCTTATATGAAGCGAAACATTTGAGAAATGACACAAGGGAGAAGTAAAATCCGGATAGAGAAATCCCCGTCCACTTGCTTGATCACTATGCCATATCCTAAGCGAGAATTTAGGCCCTCTTCGGATCGATATAGCCAGAAATTCAAACCTATGAATTATTTTCCGCTAAGTAAGCCCTCGAGCCTTTCTTTAGCCTTCCATAAACCACAATTCCTTTACCCCGTTACAAAAACAAAACAAAATAAAAAATTCAACTTACCCAATCTAGAATAAAGTTGGAGAATAGAATGAGTGAAGAAAGAAGAAGAGAAAAACCTGTGTAAACAAAAATTAGTTAGTTGCTTCAGAAAAAAAAAAAAAAAAGAAAAAGAAAAGAAGTTTCCATCCAAGGAAAAGAAAAAGAAAAATAGAAATAAATAAAAACTCCAAAAATAGAATAAAAGAGAGTCAAAAGCCAAAGAAAAGAAAAAGAAAAATATGGCTAAGGATGAAAACAAAGTATAGAAGCAAAAGAAAATAACAAGGTTTTCTCTAAGTTACATAATGTGAAGACTTTATTATCTCAGACTTGTCCTTTTGAATATCCATTTCCTTCCTTCTTAAACCATCTCCTAATCCCCGCAACACCTAATAAAGACCTCTAGCTCAATTAGGAATAGGTTAGTGTGATAGTAAGTGGCAGATGTGTTTGATCGACTCCGGCTTCCTTGTTTGTCATTGAGATTGTAAGGTAAAGTGTGCCCACGCATTAATTGGAGCAAATAAAACTTGAGGAAAAATCAGTGGTTTTGTCTTGACATTTATGTGAGGACCTACTTAAGGACGCTATTATGAGTTTTCAGAAATGAACCTGCTAGGCATTTCATAGTATTACTCATAGTATATATATTTGTATCATAGATGATTGATTATTATGCATATATTAGTTTAGGTTTTTGACTTGGTTATTCTTATTCATTTGCTAGTGAGATGTATAGATAGTTGAGACATGAATGATGAAACAATAGTTTTATTTCTTAGTCGTTGTAGTATAGATGAAGTTTGTGAGTACCTTCATTTGGAAAACTCTCACGAGGCTATAACTTCGTCCACTAGGGAATTCCTAGTGGTTTAAAGGCCTTGTCGTATATGGTCAATGCAATCGCTCTCAAATAAACGAGTAGTTAGAACTCATTTTTGGTCACTTATTCTAATTTCTCATATTTGCTTGAGGACAAGCAAAATGCTGTTTGGGGGGGTGGTTTGATAAGAGCCCAAAACTGTAGTTTTAAACCCCATAACAGATCATACTTTTAGACCCGATTATGTGAGTAATAATTAAGAGTTAATACTGATTACGTGTTTTTATGCGTTTCAGGCTTCAAAGTCAATTATGTGCAGAAATGTGCCACTCCGATGAGATAAAGGAGCAATGGTTGGTTGCTAAGGAGTTATGTGATTAAAGGCCAAGATTGAAGAAGACAAAGCCTTTCTAAAGCCCGGTCAAAACTGAAAAGTCAAAGTCAACACGGGCAGAAACAGCACACAAAGTCAGCAGAACTTCCGAAGGCCGTATCTTTGGACTCAGACCTCGGAATTGGGTCTACCTTATGTCAAAACTACCAGCTCGGAAAGAGCTTTCCAATGGTCCAAGCCTTGGCCCAATCAGAGGAGCAAAAGTGGACGAAAAGTCTGTCGAAGCCAACTGCAGCTGAAGAGGCCTTTTTGGACTGAAAGAATTGGGTTTTGGGCCTGATTCTCTGGCCCAAAACATGGCTCCAAGCCCATGCACGATTTTTGGATCTGAAACATATAAAAACAAAAGCTTAGCTCTTGGTTAATGGTAGCTAGTTAGACCTAAAACTATAGATAATTCTAGATCTAGTTTTCATTAAATAAAATTAAGTTTAGTTCATTTCAATTCTTGTTTTAGATTAATCTTTAGAATCATTGTTCTTCATTAGTTTGATAAATAAAATAGCTAGTTTGTCAATTTCGATTTTGTCATTTCAATTTATAGATCTAATTTTAATTCTTGTTGAGTATCATTTCTGAGTGGTTAAATTAGATTGAAGTATTGTTAGTTAAATTAGCCAAGTTAGAATTTTGGTATGATGTTTAGTTATAATTCAATGAAAAATAATGGTTTGATGAATCAAAGGCTAAAACCTCCATTAGAGGGGTTGATGAAGCCTTGATGAAAACTTAGTTGTATAGTGTAGAGTCGTTGTAGAGTCTATTCCATTCTAGAAGGTCGTGTTTTGCTATGAGAATGGGTGGACGACCTCACATGCTAGTTATAATTGGCAGAAATGCCATGCTAATTAGGGATTAGAACGAGCAATTCTTACCGTAAAAATGTAAGAATTGGATTACAATAGTTTATGCTAGGTGATTAAGTTGGATTCGAGGTGGATTCACTTCCCCTTCAATTCTTTATCTAGATTCACATTTCAGTATTCCGTAGCATTCCGTTATTTGTAACTTGTCAATTGAATCCACCCCGTAGTATAGAATTCCCCTCATAAATCTCTCACTAGACTTATGATTGATTAGTTGACATGAAACCATTGCATGCTAAAGAACTAGGAGTGGAACGAATTTGTTACTCCACTCTATTTCGATAGAATTGAGAGTAGAAAACTTGATAGCAATTAGTAAAAATAAAGTTTTAGTTTACTTACGTTTTGAGTTTCATCGTTCATTTCGTAGGTAAACTTTATATCTTTTTATATTTATCAATTTGCAATTTTTCTTTTCTAACATTGCCGTGTATTCTTTTTTTATTTAGAGGGAAAGAACAGGGATATTGAAGATGAGCGATGTGAGGGAGTGATATTCTCATTCAGGAATATCAGGCACGTGTCTAGCATAACAGAAATACCATACCGACCTCATACCCTCGTCCTCTGAACTGGCTTCAGAGCGACTCACATCATCAGCTCAAGCACCCAATTTATGAGATCGCTCCAAAGTAGCTCAACTCGCACATCCTCACGTAGAACGTTCCATCTAATGACATCATCCTTCTTCTAGATGAATCATTACCAAAGCCATACTTACACAATCCATTACACAAAATACGAACCACTGTAACCACTCTCCATCATTACATAATTCCTACCAACACCATCCATACACTCCTTCTCAATCTCACCCATACATCTATACTTGTCAGCACACGTGTTGGTTGGATCCTCACGCTCAGCGGCTATAAATACCATCTGTATGAACTAAGCCAGACCTGATTTTACTCTCCCCCCAGAAGTGAGAGATAGATATGTAGGCAGTTCGCTCAGAACGAACTCGGTCTTTCCAATCTGATATCCCCATCTCCTCCACTTTAATCACAAATTGTAAAGCCCAGACTAAATAACTCCTTTACATTGGCACCGTCTATGGTCTCGATTTCTTGAGAAACCACTTTACATAAGCAAAAATCCTCAAGCCCACGAAGCATGGCAAGCCTTGAAGCTTAAATCCAGAGCTTAGCAAGTCAACTAGGTACAATGAACGAGCACATCATCCTGCTAAGGCAGGAGAATTGTTGCATTATGAGCACAAGTGGATGCGCAAAATCCACCTGGTGCCATAGCAGAGGACGGTATCAACAAAGTTAATCAGCAAATTAACAAGCTGTCATAAAGAATCGATTAGAGTGCAGTCAAGAAGGACGCCACTCAGATCGTTCAAAAGATGCTAAAGACGTACCGGGCGTCCCTTTTCACTACTGAGGTACTCAGTAAACCTTCCCCTCCAGATTTTGTCCAACCAAACTTTGCAATGTACGATGGCAGCACATGTCCCGGTCAACACGTGGCTCGCTACATTCAGAGCCTCGCACTCTATAGTGCCCAGGAGTTCAACCATCTCCATTGTCGTCTGTTTCCTGCCAGCCTGCAAGATGGCGCTCTCGATTGGTTCTTTTCACTCTAGCCAGACTCGATAAAGAACTTCGAGAATCTCACCGATCTATTCGCTAGCCAGTACATCCACAACAGGCGTAAAAAAGCAGACCTAGATTCACTTTTTCAGCTCTCATTAGAAGAAGATGAAACCATCCATGCCTTCTTAGGTCAGTTCAAAACCAAACTACTTTGCATGGAGAGCGGCCTCAAAGAGTCATTTGCCACATTGGCATTCACCAACGCCTGCCATGTACGCAACACAGTGCTCTCCAGATCGCTCTTGAAAGAACATCCAAAAACTTTATCTGAGTTGTATGCTCAAGTAGACAAGTACATCAAGTTGTAAGAAGGCCTGAAATGTCAAGGCTTAACAGAAGAACAACAAGTGGCAGCAATCTCTGAGGACGCCCCACCTTCAAAAAAGCGACCCAGACAACAAGGACAGAAGTCTGGAAACAGAACAAACAATAGCTGCGAGTTCGCTGTACTCACTCGATCTCCCAGTTACATACTGGAAAATATCAAGAAAACTGCCTATTACCGACCTGAAGTTCGGCAGCTAGAGAATTGACTAGGCAAACCCTACTGTGCCTTCCATCGAGCAAAATGTCATGATACCAATGAGTGTTGGGGGCTCAAGCACTACCTCCAAGACCTCGTCGAGTCGGGTCATATCAAGCATTATACCAATATTGCTGATGGCGAACTGCGCCATAAGCTCATGGCTCACAGAGAGCGTAGCAGATCTCCAGCTCGCCACAATAGTTAAGCTCGCTCCCGTAGCAGAGGACACCCCAGCGACCATTCCCATCATGACCGTCGTCAACACTCATCTGACAGATAACAATAGGACGATCAATATGATCACATTCCAGGATGATTATGTTATATCCACTAGAGAAAAGAGGAGACGCATAGGCGCTCTCCAGGAAGTCTATCAGTTCTCCTCCCAGTCAGCACTTGCTCCACACAATTCAGGTCGCAGTTCAGGCGATATAACTTCCACGGAGGCCGACCTCAACAAGGTTTGCCTCCCCCATAATGATGCCCTAGTTGTCCACGTCAAAATCAGCGACTAGACAGTCAAACATGTCTTGGTAGACCCAGGTAATTCATGTGACATTTTGTTCTATCAGACCATCAAAGAGATGAACCTGCCCAGATCGGTGTTCATAGATCCAATAGCCCATCTCTATGGATTCAATGACTCTCGAGCTGATCCAATTGGCGACATCATACTCCCCGTCTCTGTTGGATCTCGAGAAGACAAGGTCAGCATCACCATGCGATTCAGTGTTCTAGATGTCCACTCGTCCTACAATGCCATCCTAGGACGTCGCTGGATCCATCAAATGCAAGCAATACCATCAACACTCCATCTCGGCCCCAGAGGTATGATAGAGCTTCATAGCAACCAACTCGAGGCTTACCACTGCAGTCAGATCCTCTCAGCGAACAAATCTGTTGGGCCTTCTATTTGAACTAAGAACGAGCTCACCAGCACCACGATGGCCAAAGATTTAATTGTTGAGGTCAAACCCAAAGGGCCAAAGGAGAACGCTGGGGGCTTTGTCAAAATAGTCACTCCACCAGTCAGGACCTCAGAGGTCGCCCCAACCCCTATTAGCCCACCAGTCAGGATCCCAGAGGTCGCACCAGCCCCTATTGTCATGACCACAGAGGTCGCATCAGCCCCTGTTGTCGTAACCATAGAGGTCGCACCAACTCCTGTTACTAAAACCTCCATTCCTCAGATCGACAAAGAATCACCCACGACCAGCTCCACTGAGGTCACTTCAGATTATAAAGCAGCAGTTCCAACTGAAGAAAAGGAGCGAGTGAACCTAGGGACTGAAGCTAATCCCAAGTTTGTTTATGTAGGGGATAACCTTGACCCTACTCTCAAGGCACAACTTGTAAACTTTTTATCATTGAATTCAAACATCTTCGCTTGGTCGTACATCGATGTACCTGGTATAGATCCTAGTATTGCACATCATAATTTAAATGTCAACCCCAATGCTAGGCCAGTCCGTCAGCGACCTAGGAAGCTATCCCTGAGATTTTAAAAAGCAATTAATGATGAGGTCGATAAACTCAAAAAAGTAAGCTCATCAGAAAGGTAGACTACCCAGAATGGATCGCTAACATAGTAGCAGTCCCAAAAAAGAATGGTACAGTTTGCCTTTGCATCTACTTCACCAATCTCAACCAAGAAACACCTAAGGATAGTTTCCCCTTGCCAAAAATCGACTGATTCGTGGACCAGACCTGTGGCCATGAACTTCTGTCATTTATGAATGCATACAGTGGCTACAACCAGATCCCACTCGTAGAAGAAGACCAAGAGAAAACCTTATTCATAACAAAATAAGGGATCTACTACTACAACGTCCTCCCGTTCGGCCTCAAGAATGCTGGAGCGACCTACCAATGGCTCGCCACTGACATGTTCCATGACATGTTAGGGGACACCATGGAAGTTTATATAGGCGACATGGTGGTTAAGAGCAATAAAGTGGTTGATCACCTCACTCACCTCGAGTAGGCGTTCTCCAGATTGTGCCAAACTCAGATGAAGCTGAATCCCAAAAAATGCCTTTTTGGAGCGTCTTTCAGGAAATTTCTTGGGTATCAGGTATCACAACGAGGAATTGAGGCCAATCCAGACCAGATCCGAGCGTTCTTGGAAATGCCCGATCCAAAGACAAAGAAGCAAATACAGAAACTATCAGGAATGGTGGCGGCTCTCAACCGATTCATATCAAGGGTGTCAGACAAATGCCGACCTTTCCTGCAGCTTCTCAAAAAAGGTGAACAATTCTCATGGAGTGACCAATGCTAACACGTGTTCTCTACTCTAAAAGAATACCTGGCAACACCACCTGTCCTGGCAAAACCAACATATGGTGAAACATTGGGGCTCTACCTCGCGGTCTTTGACTTTGCTATCAATTCAGTTTTCTTCAAAGAGGACCAAGGATCAGAAAAGCCGATCTACTTAACAAGCAAGACGCTAACACTAGCTGAAAAGAACTACTCTTACATTGAAAAAGTAGTACTCGCATTGCTATACTTTGCAAGGAAGTTCAGGCCTTATTTTCAAGCACATCCACTCAAAGTACTTACAGACCTCCCACTGAAGAAGATCCTTCTTAAAGACAACAAGATAACTCGTATGGCAGTCTGGGTAGAGGAACTCGAGGAACATCACATCGAGTTCGTCCCGCGAACTTCTCAAAAAGGACAGGTCGTTGCCGACTTCCTAGCAGACTTTCCAGTTGACGAACTGAACTAGGAGCCAGAAACAGATATCACCTCTACCAAACAGCCAGACAAGTCAGCATGGTCACTCTTTGTGGATGGTTTAGCAATCCCGGAGGAAGAGGGATCAGAGTCGTCCTAGTGTCACCAGATGGCACTATGGTTGAGAAATCAGTTCACATCAATTTTTCAACTTCTAACAATGAGGTGGAGTACAAAGCTCTAATTATGGGACTTAGAATGGCACTACAGCTTGGTGTCCAGGAGCTAAAAGTCTTTAGTGACTCACAACTGGTTGTTCGCCAGATTGCTAAAGAGTACACTACCCATGAAGGTAACCTTTCTAAATACCTTCAAGTTGTTAATCAACTACTTCCTTCTTTTAAGGCAGCCACCATACACAACTTCTTGCGTGACGAGAATCGCCATGCGAACAGTTTAGCATATCTGGCTACTTAAACACCGAATTGCACCCCTAGACAATTACTCATAGAAGTGACAGACTGACCTGCTTATCAAGATGAGCACGTCCTGGCAATCAGCAACTTGTGCCCACTCTCTGATAGTTAGATGAGTCAAACCTGGATGCAACCCATCATATAATACATCCAACATGGCACAACCCCAGAAGACCGTACCAAAGCCAGACAAGTTCAATATCAGGCACGTCACTACTGCATGGTAAACCACAAACTATTCAGAAAGTCTGTGGGCAGACCTCACTTGAGGTGCATCAACCCAGAACAAGGTCAGGTGATTTTTGTAGAAATCTATGAGGTAGAATGAGGGAACCATGCTGGAGGTCACTATTTGGCTCAGAAAGCGATTTCCCAAGGTTACTTTTGACCACGAATGCAGATTGTCGCCAAGAAGTACGTACTAAAATGCATCAAATGCCAAACATTTGGCCACAATATCATCCAGCCAGCTCGCGAGTTAATCAACATCGCCAACCCTTGGCCATTTTACATGTGGGGCTTGGATATTATGGGACCATTCATCCCACAGAAAAGCACCGGATTTCGATTCATCCTTGCTGCTACTGATTACTTCACTAAGTGGATAGAAGCGAACCCCTTAACTCAAGTCAAAGAGTCACATGTTAGAAACTTCATATGGACACACATCATCACCAGATTTGGCCTACCACACACATTGGTGATGGACAACGGTTCCCAGTTCAAGGAAAAAACAGTCAAGGAGTTTCTAGCAAAATGGAAGATTGATCGTTCATGCACTCTCCACTCCCCAGTATGCCCAAAGCAATGGCCAAGCAAAGGCTAGCAACAAAGCAATCTTGGAAAATTTGAAGAAAAAGATTGAAAAGAACAAGAGCCAATGACCAAATCAGTTAGAGAACATCATATGGGCTCACCGAACTACAACTAGTTCTAGCACAGGCGAGTCACCATTTTCACTATACTGTGGCACGGAAGCCGTTATTCCTACCGAACTGACAGTCACCACGACTCAGTCAGAGCTCGTTGAATCTGGGCACAATGACTCCGTTCTCGCTCGAGAGGTCGACTTACTAGAAGAACGCCGCGACCTAGCAACCGTCAGAGTGGCATCTTATCATCAGACTTTACAGAATTCATACAATAAGCGAATCAACCCTCGATCTTTTCATCCTGGTGACTTAGTCCTGAAAAAGACTAAGGATGACTCCAAACTGGCACCAACATGGGAAGACCCCTACATAGTAGAACAGGTTGTTGGCAATGGAGCTTATTGGATCAAAACACAGGACAGTCAAGCATTACCACGTCCTTGGAACACTTACTCTTTAACGAAGTTTTATCAATAAAGTTTTTTTTTTTTTTTTTCATTTCCGTTGCGTTTTTTATTATTATTACTGTTACCATGTATAAACGACTCTTCAGTATCAAAGCTGCTAATTACAATTTCCAAACACACGCTTTCTTAAGCTACCATGCTCACTCAAGCTCATAGGCTTCTTAGCCTCTACAATTCTTACTAGTTGATGACCTACAACTCTAGGCTCAACTCAGCGAGAACGCTCTCCGCGAGTAACACACTTTCTTAAGATACCACGCTCACTGGAGCTCATATGCTTCTTAGCTTCTACAGTTCTTACTAGTTGATGACATATAACTTTAGGCTCAACTCAGTGAGAACGCTCTCCGTGAGCAACATGCTTTCTTAAGCTAACATGCTCACTCGAGCTCATAGGCTTCTTAGCCTCTATAGTTGTTACTAGTTGATGACCTACAACTCTAGGCTCAACTCAACGAGAACGATCTCCACGAGCAACACACTTTCTTAAGCTAACACGCTCACTCGAGCTCATAGGCTTCTTAGCCTCTACAGTTCTTACTAGTTGATGACCTACAACTCTAGGCTCAACTCAGTGAGAACGCTCTCTGCGAGCAACACGCTTTCTTAAGCTAACACGCTCACTTGAGCTCATAGGCTTTTTAGCCTCTACAGTTCTTACTAGTTGATGACCTATAACTCTAGGAACCTTACTCGAGCTCCCAGGCTTCTTATCCTCTACATTTCATATTTGTTGTAGACCTACAACCTTAGGCTGCAACGACAAAATGACAAAACAACATGTACAAGCACTAGGACATAAGCAAAATAAGTGCATTCCATAACATCCACAATTCGAACTGCTTGAACACACTCAGGAAACCTGTTCATAAATCCACCGATTTGCTGGGTCTACCCAGAAATCCAGATCGGTCTGATTACAAGTTTTTTGAAACTATCGAACTGCCACTTACGTGGAAATTGGTTCGTTCTGTATCTTGGTAACAATAATGAAAGGCGAACTGCCCAGGTAAGCCTAGGACACCAGTTCTATTGTTATCTAATCTCTTACAAAGCTGAACATAGACAAAGTAGTCAAAATACTTCATAACTTACACCAAAGACGAAGATATCCGGTAGCCATGATCAAGCATCAACAATAATGTGTTTATCATCATCAGGAGCAGCACTAGTTGAAGGAGTGTTTCCCGCATCTCTTGGTACTACAAGAAAACTTGTACCCAGAGCCCCATGATCACATTCCTCTTTCAATTGTAAGTACGTCTCTGCCAACATGGCATATTCTCCGCACCCTCGGTCATATACGCCCTGCGCCTTTCGTGCAATAGCCTGACAATGCTTAGCGTACTTCGTCACTATAGCCAGCTTCTCCCGCAAATCAATCATCGAGCTGACCAGCACCGACCTCTCATCTAAAGCATCCTGATGTTTTTTCATCACGACCTTCAGTTTCTTCTTATCAGTTTCTGATAATTGTAAAAACGATAGTTTTACCTACTCTTAACTAGTTATGCTATGAATAAGTAAAACTAAATGATGTTTACACTATATGATCAAAGTTCTACTCTTGTGAATTAGAATATAATTGGAGTAGAGAATTCATTCAACTCCTAGCTCGTTTAGATGTAACATTTCCTAGTTTATGTAATTCTAACAAAAATCGATGAGAGTAATGAAATGAAATTATGCTAAGAAGGTGATTTAACTAATTTAGATGTTATGATTTAAACTACGACAATTCAATACTACGATGTGAATATGGGAAGGAATTAGGGGAATTTGATTCCACCTTGATTCGACTTAATAAACTAGCATAGAATTTGTTGTAATCCTAATCTTTATGTTTTCACGTAAAAGTTGGGTATTCTAATCCCTAATTTTTCATGGTAATCTCTACCAACTAATAATTAGCATGTGAAACAATTAAACCCATTCTCATGGTGAACTAATTACTTTCTAGAGTGGAATAGATTATCACAACTATATCTACACTAACACAATCAAGTTTTCATCAAAGCTTCCTCAAACCCCCTCTAATGGAGGTTTTAGCTTTGATTCATCAAACTATCATTAATAAATGAATAAGAAGAAGACATCCTTGAAGAAATGTAAAATTACTTTATTAAATCTATTGAAAAAGAGTCTAATGATTCAAAACTGTATTAAAAACTAAGTACTGACTAATTAATTAAGTTAAATCTAAATTTATGGATAACTAACTATATCTCAAGAGTGATACCTTAGTCCTCTTTATATAGAAGAGGGCTAGGTCTACAAATTCGTGCATGGGCTTTGGAGCCATGTTTTGGGCCATAAAATCGAGCCCAAAACTTGATTACTTCGGTCAAAAAAGGGTTTTTCTGCTGGAAATTCCTGCAACAGCCTTTTCGTCCACTTATGCTCCTCTTATTGGGTCAAGGATTGGACCATTACAAATCTCTTTCTGAGCTGGTGGTTTGGACATATGGTAGGTCCAATTCCGAGGTTTGAGTCCAAATATATAGCCTTCAGAAGTTCTACTGACTTTTATGCGTTATTTCTGCCCGCGTTGACTTTGACTTTTCAGCTTTTACTGGTCTTTACAAAGACTTTTTCTCCATGATACTTGGCCTTTAATCATATAACTTCTTAGCCACCAACCTTTGCTCCTTTATCTCGCAAAAGGGACACATTTCTGCACATAATTGACTCCAATGCCTGAAATACATAAAAGCACGTAAATAACACTAACTCTTATTTATTAATCACATAATTGGTCTAAAAGCAATATTGTTAAGGGGTTAAAACTATAGTTTTGGGTTATTACCAAACCACCCCCAAACATCATTTTTCTTGTCCTCAAGCAAATATGAGAAATTAAAATAAGTGACCAAAAATGGAGTTCTAACTAATCTCGTTTCGCCGAGTGCGATTGCATTGACCATATGCAACAAGGCCTTAAACCACTAGGAATTTCCTAGTGGACGAGTTATAGCCTCGTGAGAGTTTTCCAGTTAAGGTACTCACAAACTTCATCTATACTACAACGACTAAGAAATAAAACTATTGTTTCCTTACTTATTCTCATATATTTATCCATCTCACTAGCAATGAATACAGAATAATCAAGTTAAAACCTAAGCTAATATATGCATAATAATCAATCATCTATGAATAAACATATATATATAGTGAACTATGCTATGAAATGCAATAACAAGTCCGTTTATGAAACTTTGGAATATTGTCCTTAAGTAGGTCCTCACATAAATGTCAAGAAAAAAACCACTTTGATTTTTCCACTCAAGTTTCGCTCACTCCAATGTGCAGTGGGCACACTTTATCTTACAATCTCAATGACACACAAGGAAGCAGAAGTCGATCAAATACATCTGCCACTTACTATCATATTAACCTATTCCTAATTGAGCTAGAGGTATTTATTAGGTATTGCGGGGATTAGGTGATGGTTTAAGAATGAAGGAAATGGATATTCAAAAAGAACTAGTTTGAGATAATATAGTCTTCGTATTATGTAACTAGAGAAACCCTTGTTCTTTACTTTGCTTCTACATTTTGTTTCCTTCCTTAGCCATATTTTTTCTTCATTTGCCTTTTGCATTTTGACTCCTTTGATTTTATTTTTGGAGTTCTAACTCTTTATTATTTTTTTATTTTTTCTTTTCTTTGGATGTAAACTTTATTTTCTTATTTGAAGCAACTAACAAATTCTTGGTTTCAAAGGTCTTTCGCTTTTCTATTCTTCATCTCTATTCTCAGACTCATTCAAAAATGGGTAGGCTGATTTTTATTTTTATTTTGTTTTGTAAAAGGGTAAAGCATTTGCGGTTTATGAAAGGCTAAAGAAAGGCTCAGAGGGGCGACTAGCAGAAAATAATTTCATATAGGTTTGAATTTCTGGCTATATCGATCCAAAAAGAGCCTAAATTCTCTCTTAGGACATGGCATTGTGATCAAGCAAGTGGACGTGTGATTTCTCTATTCGGAATTTACTTCTCCCTTGTGTCATTTCTCAAATATTTCACTCATATAAGGCTTTAGGCTATATTCTCACAGGATTTGTGGAATAAGTATACTAGCCTAGATTTCAGAAACTTACTGCCAATACAAATATAGATGCTCATGCAATATATTTATAGAAAGATGCAAAGATTATTACCTATATATTAACCTAAATTTCTAAAAACTATTCTAATGTAAAAGCTAACGTGAAACTTCTAGATTGTTATCATTATAGAGAAAAAAGCAATACCAATATTCCTAAGTGCATAGCATAAATTTTTTATTTATATTTTTGAATTTTTAAATTTTTAAATTTTTTCCTATAAAACAAGTGCATATTGTACATATCTATATCCTAACAGGTGCCTTAAATTACGCGTGTTTCTATGCCACCCCCAAACAAAAGCATGCTTTGTCCTTAAAATATTAAAATAAGAAGGGTAGGAGAATACCATGGAAACGCATGAAATTTTGGAACATCTCATATCCAGATTTTAGGCCATCATCCTTTTCTACATAGAAGCGAGGTTCTTTTGCGTCTTGCCACGCCATGATAACTTGCCAAGCCTCTCTCCATGTATCATCAACCCGTGCTAACCTGTTAAGTGTTACTCGGTCTGATCGGGTGTAAGGAGCAACCCATTGAGGTTGTACCCTCCATCCTGGCCAAGTCATAACATGAAACGAACGAAATACGCAATTTGTGGGTCTCATAATTTCAACCCCAACCCAATCCATATAGCGGGTACAAAAATAAGGGAAAAAATAGCACATGATACGACAAACCAAAATAGGCATAAGAAGGTACTTATGCCTCATACTATGGCCTCTAGCTAGACTAGCCACTAAAACCTTGGGAATGTCATATAAGAAATGTCCCTCGGCTAAAGCAAGGAAAACGTCACCAGCGGTATTATGCGCAGAAGTAAACTGCCAATCCCCTAAAATATTCATCATAATGAAGAACATGGTAAGGCCTACGTTCAGGGACAGGCTACCAAGGGCTATGTTATACTGCCCTTGGTCCATTACACAGACTCCTCCCCCATAAATCTCGTGAAAATACTCATAGTTATAAAGGTATGCATTATTAGTCAGATATCCCCATGAGTTTGTAGGAACAGGCATAGGCATTCCCACAACAAAAGCAACCAAAAACTTGCTGAAATCCATTGTCGTATCATTAACTACGATAGAGAACACTTGTTTTCCATCTAGTTGACACAAGAACTTTGAATTATTATAAAAATATTCAGTAAGTTGAGGTGAATACGAGTCATCAGGACTTACCAGTAGATGTTGCCATCTTGACTGTACGATTCTATCTCGGAACCATCCTCCATAGGTGTCGCTTCGAAACAAATCTTCGAAAGACTGCTCTGGTATGAGTGTAGGAGAGTTCATTTCAACAAATACACTCTAGGACTGCTGGAAACAACCTCGGAAAAATCCATAAAAAATCAGAAATGAAATTGACTGCAAAGGCCAAGGCGCGGGTTGCGCTCCTGAATGGCTGTGGAAGGGCGCGAGTCGCGCTCTTGTCTTGCTTAACTTCCAGGCAGTTGGGCGCGGGGCACGCTTGGAATTTGTCTAAAATGAGCACGGGTCACGCTCTTGTCTTGCTCGACTTCCAGGCACTTGAGGGCGGGGCACGCTCAGGAATAAGCAACCTAGGGCGCGGGGCGCGCTCTGTATACTCTGAGTGCTCTGACTTGAAAAGTGAAAAAGAAAAGTGAGAGAATATAATGAGAGGTGCAAAGTGAGAGGTGTGGTGTGGAGTGTAGAGTGAACCAAGGATTTATAAGGGTTTAGTTTCTTAATCTAGTTCCACAAGTTGCCCAAATTGTTAAGGCAACTTGATGGAAACAGAATATTTCTAAAACCAAAACAAAAATAGACCAGATTCATTATTCCAAAAACATACCTAATAGTTTAATGGTTTGAACTTAAAATAGCAACTTTCCAATTCCATTCCTTAAAATTTTTACCACTACATACTAGCTAATCCTAGCAAATTAGTAACATTCTCACATAATCATATTCTCACAAACTTGCAACAAATACTTCCAAAATGGTGGATAAAGGAAACAAAACAATGTTGAATAATTAATGCCACCCCCAAACAGATCGGGAAGGTGGGATTCATAAAAAACAACATCATGCATGGATAAAAATTTAATTAAACTTAAAATTATACAAACAGCCAAATATTCTACAACAATTACATAATTCAAAATGAACTACATAACTAAACAACTAAAAATAAAATTCTACTAAAAACAGGGAAAATTTCCTAAACACAAAACAACTAAACTACGAGCCACGAGATGAGGATGGTTCCGAGTCATCAGTCCTGCGTCGACGACGCTCATGCCTCTCATACTCGTCAGAAGTAGAACTCTGATAGGGTGGCAAGCATCGTAGAACTTCCACTTGAAACTTCCGTTGACTCTCTAGATATGCGTTCATGGATTCCTCACTCTCATTATCACGCTAGACTAGGGTTTCCATGGTAGCTTGGAGCTCTGGGTTACTAGCACTGAGCCCCTCAAAATTTTGGTGGATGTTCACCTGCCTAGTTCGCAGATCCACACAAATGGTATTAAGAGAACGCATGCCACGATAAAGCAATGCCATGCGTTCTCCATCAGAAGTAGCCTTCTCCAAGGCATCGACCTCAAAACATGTCGTATCTTCCTCATCATCATCCGAATCAACAACACTATCCTCAGGCAACCGCCATGTCTTATGAATACATTCTGAATAAATTTTTGCATTTGAATGCAACTTCAACATAATCTGCTTAGTTTTCAGAACAACACCAAATAAAAGCATGAGCTTAGTAATCAATGCAGGGTAGGGTGCAAAATGGTTTCCAACGCCTCTAATGATATTTAACACAAAGTCGAGGATGTAAAAATCATACCTCTTCTCCTGCAATACCCACAGAACGTGTAGACAATTCAAACTAGTATCACTAACTTTCGAGGTGCCAATGATGTTCTTACCAACCCACTGAGCTACAGCCAGCTGGTTGGTTCTCAAAGACGACTGTTGAACACAATGCGATCTTGCATTATACTCTCCTTCCAAAACAGTCTCTCTCATCAATACCTCTATTCAACCCCACTGTGATTCCTGTACTGTGATTACGAAGTTGTGTCTTGTATCCACATCCATAATCCAACCCATCTGATAAGAGCCCAAAACTGTAGTTTTAACCCTATAATAGTCATACTTTTAGACCAATTATGTGAGTAATAATTAAGAGTTAACACTGATTACGTGTTTTTATGCATTTCAGGTTTCAAAGTCCATTATGTGCAGAAATGTGCCAATTTAGCGAGATAAAGGAGCTAAGGTCGGTTACTAAGGGGTTCCGTGATTAAAGGCCAAGATTCAAGAAGACAAAGCCTTTCTAAAGCCCGGTCAAAAGCTGAAAAGTCGACGCGGGCTGAAACAGCACACAAGTCAGCAGAACTTCCGAAAGCCGTATCTTTGGACTCAGACCTTGGAATTGGGCCTACCTTATGTCAAAACGACCGGCTCGGAAAGAGGTTTCCAATGGTCTAAGCCTTGAACCAATCAGAGGAGCAGAAGTGGACGAAAAGTCTGTTGAAGCCAACTGCAGCTGAAGAGGCCTTTTTAGACTGAAAGAATTGGGTTTTGGGCCTGATTCTCTAGCCCAAAACATGGCTCCAAGCCCATGCACGATTTTTGGATCTGGACATATAAAAACCAAAGCTTAGCTCTTTGTTAATGGTAGCTAGTTAGACCTAAATCAATATAGATAATTCTAGATCTAGTTTAATTAATTAAATTAAGTTTTAGTTCCATTTTCAATTCTTGTTTTAGATTAAGTCTTTGAATCATTGTTCTTGATTGATTAGATAAATAAAATAGTTATTTTATCAATTTTAATTGTGTTATTTCAATCTATTAGATCTAGTTTTAATTATTGTTGGTTCTTGTTTCTTAGTTGTTAATTAGAATTTAATTATCGTTTAGTTTAGATTAGTAAATTTGAATCTTTGATAATATGTTTAGTTTAGATTCATATGGGAATGATTGGAATGATTCAAGGCTAAAACCTCCATTAGAGGGGTTGATGAAGCCTTGATGAAAACTTAGTGGTATAGTGTAGAAGCATTGTAGAATCTATTCCAATCTAGAAGGTCGTGATTCACCATGAGAATGGGTGGGCGACCTCACATGCTAGTTAGTATTAGGTAGAAATGCCATGAACACTAGGGATTAGAACTTCGAATTCTTGCCGTAAGAACGTGAGAATCGAGATACAAGAATCTATACTAGGTTATTAAGTTGGATTCGAGGTGGATTCAATTCCCCTCTAATCCTTTATCTAGATTAAAAAACAATCGTATTTCCATAGCATTCGTAGTTAAATTCAAATAATCAATTTCATATTGTATCGTAGTGTAACACCCTTCGTAAAGCTCTCATTAGACTTAAAAACGACTAATTAGATTAGAAAACAATTCCATGCTAGAGCACTAGGAGTGGAACGAACTTCCTACTCCACTATATCTCATAGGATTGAGAGTAGAGAAATCTTTGATAAGCATATAAGCATCATAAGCTAGTTTTAGTTTACTTACGTTTTGAATTTCATCGTTCATTTCGTAGGTAAGCTAATTATTTTACGTTTATCACCATCATACCCGTACAAACTTCTCTCCTCGTCCCATTCACCTTAGTAAAAATCCTCTTACCCTAAATTTCCCTCTTCTTGTAAAAATTCAAAACCAAATCTGGATGGTAAAAATCAGTCTCCTTATACCAAAACTTCTGCCATCTCCTACGCCTCATCTCATCACCATAAAAGGGGGAAAATTGGTCGAAGTTGAAAACTTGTTCGGGAAGGATTTTGCGATTTTTAGCGGCCATTGAGGTTTTTGAATTCGAAAATGGCATTAGGGTAAGGTGGGGGAGAGGTAATGAAACAAGAATTCTATTTGTGGTTTGAATGGCGTGGGTGCGCGATGGATATTGGGTTTTTGGTGGTTTAATGGAGGTGGAGATGGAAAAGATGATTTGGAATAACGAAATTAGAGTGGGGTTGTTAAATTGGAGTTATAAGAATCGGTGGTTTTGTTTTTTTGTTTTTGTTTTTTTTTTTTTTTTTTTTTTTTTTTTTTTTTATTTATTTATTTATTTATTTTGGTTTGGTGTTTCGTTAATGGATACTGATGGAGGCGTGAAGATGGAGGAGAACTCGCGAAGGGTTTCTCCTTGAGGGTGATGGAGAAACTCGTGCATACAAGGTTTTGGGCCCAAGCCTGAACAAATTCGAAAAATGCCCATTCTGTCCTTATGCGCGCAAACTTAAAACTGAAATTCTCGATTCATTAATGGTCCGATTTTTTTGAATGAACTATGAAAACAATCAGCAGAGAATTTCCAATCCAATGATCCATAAAACACTCTATTCTAACCGTGGTTGGCATATAAAAAGGTGGAAAATGCCTCAAAGTGCGTACATGACATAAGTTATGTAATTAAATAAAATCTAAATTTGTAGATATTGTCAACCCGAATTGAAATATGACTAAACGACATAAACAACAAGAATATGAGGTTGAGAAATCAAGAAAAGGAAAGACCAAACACCCCACCCCCAAAAAAAATTTAGACAACATAGTTTAAAAAATTTGTTTAAAAACGTAGATCTTTTAAAGTTAGATTTTCGAGACTTGCTAGATTACTATTACTATGGTTTTAATATTTTTTTTTTTTACTTTTTATGAATACGGATTAATATAAGGGAAAACAATAAAGCAATAAAGCAATAAAGTCATAATTCACACCATAGAGACACATGACTAAAAAATCGAGAAAACATGCAAGAGTGGAAAACATGAATTATATTAAACGTGGACTTAGGGTCCAGTACTTACAGCCACACACTCCAAAGGGAGGGCCCGGTTACCTGAATGGTGCACTTACAATTATATAGAAGTAAAAGGAAGTACACCAACAACAAAGGTCAATCCTCATAGACAGGCTCCTATAAAAAGACATCTTCCACATCAGGGGATATTAACTCGTGAAAATGTTTTAACCATTGGCCATTGACTTGAAAGGTACTATTGTCCTTGGAATTTACCAAGGTGATTTCCCCGTAAGGGGTGACTTCAGTAACCAGAAAAGGACCAGACCAACGGGTTTTTAATTTTCCTAGGAAAATATGCAAACGGGAGTTGTAAAGCAAGACCTTTTGACCAACTACAAACTCTTTACACAAAATTTGTTTATCATGAACACATTTTATGTTTTTTTTTTTTTTTTTGATTGGCAAGCGAGGTTGTTAACGGGGACCCCTACCCCTATTATTAATCATAATAAATTGTGTTTACAATCACTTCCTCACATACTCTCTTCCTATAGCATCATCATGTGCTATTTTGATTACATTTTCTGCTAATGTGCTAATTACAATTTCATGATAACTAACATTTGGGCAATTTGCCGCTATTGCATCTGCTAACATGTTTGTTTCCCTGTAGATATGTTCTATAACGAAATATTCCACTCCTGCTATCATATCATGGATATTCTTTATCTGCCTTCTCGCTCTCCATGGGTATTTCCTGGTCTTTATAAATGCAACCACATTTTTCTGAATCCGTTTGGGCTTCTATTCTTCCTATATTCGGCCCATAGCTAACTTTGATTCCATGTTCTAATCCTTGTAATTCCACCAAAGCTATATTCGGAATTCCGATACACCATCTTATTTGCTGCCACCACTACGCCTTCTTCTTTCATCTCATTATTCTTGCTCCCCATTGTCCTCTCAATCCTTTCACACTTCCATCCGTGTTTAAGGTGTAATTCCCTGCCACCGCCTTCTTCCATTTTGCATTTCAAGCTTGTATGCTCCACCACCTCTACCCGCCTGTTCAGTCCTCTTCAAACTTCGCCTCCGGTCCTTCCTCCATTGTTATCTTCATCGCGTGTACCTTCACTTTCACCTCTCTCATTATCGCTTCCACCGCTGCTGCTCACTACTCGCTTTGTGTTAAAAAATCCTCGAAGTTTCTTTCCGCCAAACCCAATATATGAATCCTGTAAATATCGGTTTGAGCATCTTGCTTTCCCCCTTCCCCCTTACTGCATTTTCATTATCCAATTCAATTCTTCCCGCCAAGTTTGCTCTCTTGTCTTGTGATAGCCTGCTCTCATCAGCAATCCCTCCCATACCACTTTTCGCGATATCAAGCACGGGGAAGAAGAGGTGCTTCTTGTTTCAACTCGAAGATTACCACAATACACACGACTTCGATTCGACTACATCCCATTCTTTTAACCTCTGCAATGTCTTTAACCCATTTTTCAAGATTACCACCAACTTATAAATGAGTACCTTGGTATTCGATTAGTGAACCACACCAACCCCAACCGGTTTACTCTTTGCTTTTTGTGTGCGAGTCCCTCATATGTGTCTTTCATGGTGTAATTTCCTTCCACCGTCATGAGTCAAACTATCTCATCATTCCCCTTATGCACCTTGACTTCTCTCTCTATGTCTTGTACTAATTAGTGTACACCGCACACTCGAACCTTTGTGGAATCTGCTGCCCATCTTCTATTAGACATGCAACCTTACTATTCTTGTGGCATTACGTGTATAGCGAGCATTAGGAAACTTATCTTTCAATATGCCCCGAGGGATGCCATGGATCACTCCATAGCCTTGTTTCTTCCCCTTCCCCATCCCAAATCAAATTGCCATCCCTTTCGCTCTCGACCTTTCCTTTAAGATGTTTCTCCAACTCCATGAACAGTCGTTTGGAATTTTAATATCCCATATATTCCTCCCTTTAATCTTATTCTTCTGTATCCATCTCACCCACAGTGTATTCTTCTTACTTATTACATTCCAGAGATGCCGTATGTTTGCTGCATGATTCGTAGTTTCCAAACATCTTATCCCAAGCCCTCCCTCACTATATGGTAAACATGAATCCTTCCAGCTGATCAAAGCATGAGATGTGTCCCCATCAGTCCCTGTCCATAGAAAGTTTCTACATAATCTATTGATTTCATCTATTGCCCTTTGAGGCAAGACAAACGATGATAACCAATACACGCTCAAGTTATTGAGCACTGCTTTCAACAATTGCAATCTCCCTGCATAAGACAAGAATTTACTCCTCCATCCTTGAATTCTATTTGTTACCTTTGTGATGAGAGGCATACAATCTGTAAATGTGAGTCTTGTGGTGATTAGCGGCATTCCCAAGTACTTCATTGGCAGCACCCCTTCAGAGAATTGTAATGTTTGTGTTGCTTCCTCAATGTTTCTTTCATCCATTCCTGTAAAGAATACTTGGCTTTTCTGTACATTTACTTCTAAGCCCGAGCACCTTTTAAAAACCTCAAGTGTGGCCTTCAGTGTGTTTGCTGTTCCCAAATCTCCATGCATGAATGCTATCAAGTCATCTGCAAAGGATAAATGGGTTATCATAGGATCATGACATTTATAATGAAGTTTGTAATCTCCCCTAACCACACTTTGCATCATAAGTTCTGAGAACAACTCCATGACCATAACAAATAAATATGGTGACATTGGATCCCCTTGCCTTATTCCTCTCTTGCCTAAAAAATATCCATAAGGCTCCATTCAAAGATTATAGAAGAAGCACGATTAATGCGAATACATGCCATAACCCATCCAATGAAACTAGCTGGGAATCCAAACCTTGTCAATGCAAACTCGACTGTTTCCCATCTCACTGAATCATATGCCTTTTTCAGATCAATCTTTGCTGCCATTCTCGAAGGTTCCTCATCTCTATGATAATTATGTAATAACTCATGAGACAATAAAATATTATCTTGGATGCTCCTTCCTGAGATGAACGCTGATTGATTTGGAGATACTACATTATGCATAATATTCCTCATTCTACTAGTCATGACCTTAGTAATGCTTTTATACATCACACTACAGCATGATATTGGTCTATAATCACTCAGCGATGAAGGACTCAAATTCTTAGGGATAAGAGTTACACAAGTCGAGTTTACCTCCTTCAATAGCATTCCAGAATTGAAAAAGTTCTTAATGGCCTTCACAAAATCATCTCCTATTATTCTCCATGCAGATTTGAAGAAGTGTGATCCAAATCCATCTCCCCCTGGTGCTTTATCACTATCAATTCCAGCCGAGCTTCCTCCTATCTCATCTCTTGTTACATCTCTCTCCAGCTCCCCTTTTAATTCTGCGTTTAATACATATCTGGGCTGTATTTCATCAAACATATTGAAATCTGGTCTTGTAAGGTTTCTTGGACTATACAACTCCCTATAATATTCTACACATTCTCTCCCAATCTTATCCACCTCTTCAATCATATTCCCACTTCCATCTTTAAGGCATGTTATCTTATTCGTCATTCTTCTTGCCTGCATAGACTTGAAGAAATATGTTGTGTTGTTATCCCCTAGCACTATCACTTGATCTCTTGAGTTCTGTTTCTTCATAGATTCATCATTTAAAGAAGCTCTAACATATCCTGTTATAGCCTCTTTTTCCTCTTGCATCAGTGTTACCTCCATTGGTTGTTGTTGTAACTTGGTCTGTACCTCATCTAGTCTTTTTTTCTCTTTCTCTAACCGAACCTCTACTTTCCCCACTCTTTCCTTGTTCCATTCTATCAAAGCTAGCTTCACATACTTTAACTTCCTCATGAATACATACATTGGATTCCCAACCACCGGAGTTTCCCATGCTTTTCGTATCAATTCCATGTACCCCTTCCTCGTTAGACCAGAAATTAAAGTATCTCGAATGTTCTTTTCTTCTTATGCCTTTGAACAACTGAGTACACCACCATGGCTGAATGGTCTGATGTTGCTCCCGGATTTAAGAACCCTGCCTCCATATCATTATTCTCATCAACCCATTCTGAATTCACCATAACCCTATCAAGTTTACACCATACTGCTGTCTTCTTGTTTGTTACTCCATGTGAGAAAATTACCCTTTGTATCTCAAATCTACCGCCAATTTGTATTCGTGCACTCTAACAGATCTACAAAATTCTGCGGTCTCTTTGGTAATCCCCACCTTCTCTTGTGAATTCAAGATGGAGTTGTAGTCTCCCATTACCGACCATGGCACTGTATACTATTTGACATACTTATTATATCATTCCATGTTTCTCTCCTCCCTATAATCTGTACTCGCATATATGATGGTAACCACACATGTTTTCCCATTATTCAAAGCTAACTCCAAGCTTATATACTGTACCTTCCTTATTATATTAATAATAGCACACATCGTTGGGTCTAAGCATACCAAAATCTTTCCTGCTTCACTCAACTCATAGTTATGAATCACTTCCCAACCAGCACATACTCTATCAGTGATCAGTCCCATGTTTTATGTTAGCTTTATAATCCTTTGCAAGATCATAAGAATCGCTACGGATTTCTTCAAGCTCATTTAATTGCAATTTGCGCTTGACACCTGCCTCATCAAAATTGAAGTTAAGGCGTTTTATAGCCCACATAGCATGGTGCTCCAATTTAACGGGCAAGTGAAAAGGTTTTCTAAACACAAGTCTAAATGGAGATATACCTATAAGGGTTTTAAAAAGTAGTCCTATACGTCCATAAGGCATCAGTTAGACGATTAGACCAATCTTTCCTATCAGGATTTATTATTGTTTATAATATTTTTTTAATTTCCCTATTAGAGACTTCTACTTGGCCGCTAGTTTGTGGATGATAAGAAGTTGCCACCTTATGGGTAACTCCATACTTTTTAACTAGAGAAGCAACAACTTTGTTGCAAAAATGTGTTCCGCCATCACTAATGATGGCTTTAGGAATGCCAAACCGATAAAAAATGTATTCCTTAACAAAAAACACAATTGTCTTATGGTCATTGCTACGGCAAGCCATGGCCTCTATCCATTTAGATACGTAGTCCACGACAACAAAAATATAAATAATACCGTGGGAAACAAGAAAAGAACCCATGAAATCAATGCCCCATACATCAAAAATTTCTACTACCATAATGGGATTTAACGACATCATCTTACGTTTAGTGATTCGCCCCAGTTGTTGGCAATGAACACACATTTTGCAATACACTTGGGCATCTTTAAAAAGGGTAGGCCAATAAAACCCACATTGAAGAACTTTAGCTGCTGTTTTCATACCACTAAAATGGCCACCACACTCTTTGTCATGATAGAACGATAGAACCTCATTATATTCCCACTGGGGAATACAACGACAAATAATCTGATCCGCACAATACTTAAAAAGGTAGGGCTCATCCCAGTAGTATAGCTTAACTCTGGCCAAGAACTTCTTACGTTCATTTCTTGACCAAACATCAGGAATAATATCAGAAGCTAAATAATTCACAATGTCAGCATACCATGGTGCAGAAAAAATAGCATAGAGATGCTCATCAGGAAAAGAGTCAGGTATGGACTCAGAATCACTATCATTGTCATTTGTTAGTCTAGATAAGTGGTCGACAACTACATTTTTGACCCCTCGTTTATCCTTAATTTTTAAGGTGAACTCTTGCAGGAGAAGAATCCATCGGATCAATCTCTGTTTAGCATCCTTTTTTGCGAGAAGGTACCTAAGGGCTGCATGGTCCGTGTAAACTAAAGTCTTAGTACCAACCAAATAAGGATGAAACTTCTCTAAAGCATAAACCACAGCTAAAAATTCTTTTTCCGTAGTTGTATAATTTCTTTGAGCATCGTTTAAAGTTTTACTAGCATAATAAATAACATTGGACTTATCATCTAGTTTATGTCCTAACACAACACCAATAACATAATCTCTAGCATCACATATAAGTTCGAAAGGTTTAGACCAATCGGGAGGCTGTATAATCGGTGCAGATGTTAAAGCGGCTTTTAAAGTTTCGAAAGCCTGTTTGCAATTATAATTGAAATCAAAGATGACATCATTGAAAAGCAGATTAGTTAAAGGCCTAGCTATTTTTGAAAAATTCTTGATAAAATGCCTATAAAAACCTGCATGGCCTAAAAAGGCTCTAATGTCATAGACAGTCCGTGGCAAAGGTAGAGATGCTATCTTATCTAATTTGGCCTTATCTACTTCGATGCCATCACTAGATACAATATGACCTAGCACTATTCCTTTTTTAACCATGAAATGACATTTTTCCCAATTTAAAACCAGACTCTTCTCCTCACATCGTGTCAAAACCTTAGACAGGTTAGATAGACAGTCAGTGAAAGAGTCTCCATAGATAGAAAAATCATCCATGAAAACTTCCATGAAGCGCTCTACCATGTCACTAAAGATATGAAGCATACACCGCTAGAAGATACCAGGAGCATTATAAAGGCCAAAAGGCATTCGTTTATAGGCATATGTTCCAAAAGAACATGTGAAGGTAGTCTTTTCTTGATCATCAATATCGATAATAATCTGAAAATAGCTAGAGTAGCCATCTAAAAAACAATAATAAGCATGACCAGCTAGACGTTCGAGCATCTGATCGATAAAGGGTAAAGGAAAATGATCCTTTCGTGTCATAGCATTTAAACGTCTGTAGTCAATATAGATCCTCCATTTCATAGGGACTCGTGTGGAAACATATTCACCCTTAGCATTACGCACCATGGTAACCCCTGATTTCTTAGGAACTACATAAATGGGACTTACCCATTCGCTATTGGAAATGGGATATATGATACCCACATCGAGTAACCGTAAGACTTTTTCCCTGACCACCTCTTTCATGCCAGGGTTCAAGCGACACTGAGGTTCGCGAGATGGCTTTGCATTATCCTCCAAATGGATACGATGTGTGCATACATTAGGGTTAATCCCCTTAATGTCGTCTAAGGACCAACCAATCGTAGAACGATGTTCCCTAATCAATCGTGCCTCTTCATCAGCAGACAACAGAGAAGATATAATTACCGGATGACTACCATATGGATCAAGTTGAATATATTTTAACTCAGAAAGAAGAGGTTTAAGCACAGGGGTAGGAGGAATGTCGATAAAGGCTTCTGGAGGTTCCTCATCGTGAACAGTGAAGACTTGTTTAGGTATCAAATCTTCAAACTCGGTAGAAGGAGCTACAGAGTGATCTACGATAGGTGTAGACTCGGAAAGGGCATTGACTTCCTCTACGTAGGAGTCATCGTCAAAATCTGAACTTCCAAAAGAAAGGAATTTATGCATCTGATTTTCTGGAAACGTGTTATTGAAATAATCTTGAGGTAAGCTCTCGATCATGCTAACCTCCCCATCTATAGACAAATCTGATAACTATTTCATCATTTTAAAAACATTTTTCTCAACAGAAAGATGACCAAAAGACATGAACATCGAACCATCACGACAGTTTATAAGCGCGTTGGCAGTTGCCAAGAAAGGACGCCCTAAGATGATAGGAATAGAGTCGTTAGCAACTTCTGTATTAAGGATAACGAAATTAGCTGGATAGTAGAAATCCTGAACCTTAACAAGCACTTTTTCAACAATACCCTTAGGATACTTAATATACCGATCAGCTAATTGCAACGTCATTTTAGTAGGTTCCATCTCCTGTAGACCTATCTGTTTATATAAATAATAAGGGAGTAAGTTAACACTCGCCCCCAGGTCTAATAGCACAGTCGTCGTATGGGTATCCCCTAAGGTGCATTGTACAGTAGGACGACCAGGGTCCTTGTACTTAATGATTTCATTATGTTTGGATAAAGTTGAAAACTGTTTAGTTAAAAAGGCATCTTTAGGAATACACTACTACAGAAAAGGTCATATACCACTGTGTTTTAGAGTGGTAAAAAGCCTTTTACCACTGTTTATAAACCGTGGTATTAGCTGGGGTGGTAAATACTTCTGGCAAAACCGTGGTATAAACTTATACCTATTAACCACTGTTTATTCTAAAACCGTGGTAATAAAATTTTCAAAACCGTGGTTATTGCCCATTACGAAGTACTAATATTTCAAGAAAATGTGGTATAAAATCACCGTATTTGCCAGGGTTCTTCCAAAACAGTGGTATATACTTTTTTTTTATTTAAAAAAAATCCCTAATTATTTAAATATTAATTCCAATTTCCAAATCACCTAATCAAATTCCACTTCAACACATATTCAAAACATTATGGTCCACATGACTAATTCTAAACATGATCTGAAAGCAATCCATTCCCAATTGAAAATCCAAATTCTAGTTTATATAATCAATACAAATATATTATAAAGAGCCTCCAAACCAATTTATTCCATCTTGTCATGTATTCTAAAAGTTATTGCAATGAAAAAATGCCAAAAGAAAAAAAAATCTCTATAACTTCACCAAGACCATTCTCCTTTGTGTTGGCATTCTCATCTCAAGAACATTCAGCCAAGAATAAACAAAGCTTGATCCCCCTATAAAAGAAATAGCTGTGATTAAAAAACAAAGAATTCATTCAAGGATCAAAATAATTAAGAATGGGTAACATATATTCATTCAAGGAATCCCCTATGGACTCTTTGACCAACAAGCTTACAAAGAAAATGTAACATTTGGCACCCTTCTAACAAATGAAGGTCAGTGAAGGCATGTTATGAATAAATATGATTTAAGTATATAGAACCCGGATAATATAAGCATAAAGAACCCAGATAATACCTTACACAAATAGCAGTGATGATCATCAGATTGGAGATCGAGCATGCATTTTTTTTTTCTTTTAGTCTTCTTTCTTTTCCCTCCTTCATCGAATTGATACCCTACATAGCACGCCCAATGACAACAAATTGATCTATCAAGCTAGGAAAAAACTTACCAATGTGAAAAGATTAATTTACCGTGCTATTCATCTAGAAGATTTTAAAATACTTTAGAAACAAAAGTAGCACTTCTACAAATCTAGGTCTGTCCAAAAGCAGGGGAACATGATAAAGTATGAATCAGGCCGACTTACTTGTACTAAGTGAAATTTCAACCTTCAAAGAAAAATTGTTTTATATTCCTATAGCTCAATACAGACATTCTTTCCACCAGCTTTTTAGTCCACATATAGGGATAACCAAACCTAAAGAGCCAAGAAACAAGAGGCCTATCATAGGAGAATGGAAGTGGATGCTCCAAAAAAAAGATGGCATTATTGGCAATATATTCTCTTTCCGTTTCATTTTGCATTTCAAGAATGACCAACCACTACCTATCAAACCAACCAAGGTAAAGAGATGAGCTGCACTAAATGAACCCGATATATAAACAACCAAAACATCCACCAAACTATGTGCCTCACCAATATACTTTATGTAAAATGAACTTTCCAACTATTTAGAAGTAGTACTAGAAAGTTCACCTTGCCACATAGCAGTGGATCCAGCATGAGCCTCAGACTGTAAGGGGCTAATTTGGTCATAAGCACAACAAGAAGAAAAAATATATATAAAAAAAATACAAAACAATAAACAAATAATGATAAATTGCAACGACATAACTACACGGACACGTGGTCGAGCCACGGTGCTTGTAGAGTTAGTATACTTCAGAGTGAAATCTCATGTAAAATTTCCAGTTAAAAGAAATCTTACATTTTTCTCTTAACCATAAAGAAACATATTACATGCTCTTTTGAAAGGAGGATTGCCGAGATCGTATTTAGGAATTTCCAACGACTGTACCAAGACCAAGACTTGCTTACACCATATTCATGCATCACCCATACATCAAGACACCGATCCACTAAAGAAATCAAACAAAGCTTTGATTTAAATGTTGTCAAGCTCATAAGGAAATCACAGTTGCTATATGTAGGCAATAACAACTCATACAATTCTTTTGTCCAAAAGCCGTAAGCAAGAATTAGTTTATTAGAAACATCAACTGTACTACTTGCTAACCAATGAAGAGCACCATTATGAAATAAACTCGGAGAACCATGGTTAAACCTTTAGTAAGGAATATTTTCATGGATTCTTCTCAACACCTTAGCATCAAAGGAGTACCCAATGACATTGACGACGTTAACATCAGCAAGCTCTAGCACTACTATGTTGTAATTATGTACTTAGCCATTGTACCAAAAACCAAAACCAAGTATGTCACTGATCCGCCGAAAATAGTTTACACCATTGTGACAAAAAGAAAAATAACCTAATAAGTTCTCAAAAATGCAAGGATACTAAGAATACATCAACTGAAATTTCCTTACCTCATTAACAAGTGAACAACCATCTCAAAAGAAGGTTATCTATCCGTCCTCAAAGACACCCACTATCCTCAAGAAAATCAGGTGGCATTTCAGTTTCACAACAAGATCAAGGATCTTCATATAGAGCTGAATCTTGATTTAGAAAACCAACTTCTCCCACACATATCAAATTTCTTCCGAAATTACCCAACACCAAACTTTAACCCCAGTGGTGTATCATCTCTTTCATCTTGCTACAATAGCAGAAAAATAGTTCTGCTTTCTTAGGAGCCCTTGTACCTGCATTAAGCACCACCAATCATTCAATTCAGTAGTGTTACACAAAATACTAAAATCTGGACATGCATGTCCACTTAAGTTTTGTTATTTACTTTTAAGCAATAAATGAGTACGGCATACCTTCATTTGATCAAGAGCAGGGTTCGCTCCAAGTGAAAGATACCACTTTTCAGGATGCTCCTTCACCCATTTTTCAGCCCATGTCGTCTTTCCAGACGCCGACAATGCGACCATCATAATCAATTCACAATATTTGGCATTGCCAAAAACAGGTCCCATTACAACATTTTCATGGGCAAATGCATAATCCCAATCCTTAAAGCCTACATCAGGAAGTCCATCTTCAACACTGAATTGCATCTCAACCACAACGTTCTTCAACAAAACATGCAGAAATATAGCAAACTCCCATTCTCTCTCTCTCATAGGAGAATCCACCACTCCTATACCCTTTACACCAGCATCAAACTCTTTTGCAATACCCAACCATATACCAATTCTTACAAATCTCAATCGAAACTAATAACCGCAATAGTATTCCTAACACCAAATCTCTCACCATAATTTAAAAACTTCCTCGCATTCAAAAACAGTAGCAACAAAGGCCATTTATTACAATAATATACCTAAAATTTCAGTCCAAATATTGCAAAGAACAAGTTCTTTAATTTCAATAATAGGAACGACCTTGCAATTTAGTCAGTAATGTTTAAGAAATGAAATCAATGAAAATAAGAACTTACTTGCATAAAAAGAGTAACCTTGCAACTTTATCCATGAGAGAGAGAGAGAGAGAGAGAGAGAGAGAGAGAGCAATCTTGTGCAAAATAATAAACTCGACTAGGAGAAAATAGGGAGAGATCAAGCAAAAATTGGGGAGTAAAATCCTTAGCAACGATTTTCAGGAAGTTGAAAGAGGGAGTTTTAGACTTTTAGCGAATAATTTTTGCCCATTTTTTTCCCAATTTTTATTATTATTATTTTTTTAACGAGTGGTTTGGGTAGACTGACTATTATCCACGGTAGGTGTAATGGTTCGAAAAACATAAACCACCTTTATTAAGAAACAGTGGGGTATACGAATATTTAAAACCAAATTAGGCGATATATTGTAATACCGTGGTATAAGGCATCTTATATACCACTGTGTCATGAAAATAGTGGTATTAGGTTGTACCAAAATTAGAAACATGAATTGTACAGTGGTAAATGACTATTAGCCACTGTTATTAAGAGCACAGTGGTATAAATCATTTGTCCAACCGTGGTTAATGACTATTTTTGTAGTAGTGATATTTGTTTTACGCCTAGTAGTGCACAACTCTTTGAGAAACTTAGCATGGTGAGATAACATTTTAATCGCTTCAAGAAAGGGTAGGTTTATCGTTAGATTTTTGAAAACTTCTCTAATCTCATCAAAATTCATATCCTTGGTTAACATGGCTAATCTATGGGGAAACTGTGGTTTCTCTCTATATTTTAGCATATGGATCAACAGGATGTTTAACCTTGGCCTTTTGTTGCTTAGGTTGTGGTTTAACTAGTACTTCTATAGGGGTAGGATCTTCAGTTTCTAGTTCGATATCTAGTAAGTTTTTATTTGTTATGACTACTGGTGGTGTAACAATGGGCATAGTTACGGCGTTATCAACCACTTTGCCAGAACGGAGAGTGGTGATGACATTTAACTCACCTACGTTTTCATTGTCATTACTAGTATTTCCATTTACCTCAAAGGCTATGTTTGGTATTTTAAGATTAGGTATAGCTTGACCTGGAAACACACTTTTTGGTTGTACTTTCTCTTGGGTTAACTGCTGTAAGAAAAGTTGGATGGACTATAAAATCTATTGTTGGGTTTGCATGAAGGCGTCGAAACGATCCAGTTATGGAGGAGTGGTTGTTACAGGTGGTGTGACAGGAACTATCTCATGTTGATTATTAATGGGTGGGTTGTGATAGTTATTATTAACCGGAATGATACCTCTATTAGCATTATAATTATTATTGTTATAATTATTATAATTATCTTGTCTTTGTCCTTGTCCTTGTCATGGTGGAGCTTGGCTGTAATTGTTTGCTGGCCTAATAGTTTGATTATTATACCCTGGAGGTGTAACTTGTTGATTATTTCTCCAACTGAAGTTAGGATTTTGTCTCCAAGGGGCGTTAAGAATAGGATAGCTATTAATGGAGCAAACATTATCTGGTTTTGATGGTTGTTGTTCATAGGCGAGAGGACAATAGGAGTCGGGATGCTCAGGACTCAAACAGAAATTACATGGAATAAAGTTGACATTCATAATAGGGGTAGACTTTTGTTGAACAGAAATAGCTTTTACCTAACTTTTTAGTGAGAGATTCGATTAAAGTGTTAATCTCAGGATCAGATTTAATCTTAAACATATCGGCAGCCTTAACTGTTGAAGAAGAACTAGCGGAGCGGAAGATATCGTCACTACCGCCCCCCAGTTATTCTTACGCTTTGTTTGATCTTCTAAAAACCTATAAGCCTCTAAGGCTCCTTTATTGAGGAAACTACCCCCATTCATTATATCAAGAACCTCTTTATGATGATGTAAAAGCCCCTTGAAAAAGGCACGAACTAACATATCTTTCGCAAGGTTATGATGTGGACACTCTATAAGAAGATCAGTGAAACGATTCCAGGCCTTTGAAAAGGATTCATGAGGATTCTGGCGGAAAAAATGAATCTTGTAAAGCATTTCATCTATTTTCAGAGGTGGGTAAAATTGTTCCATAAATAATTGAACAAGTTTAGCCCATGAGTCCACAGAATTAGGCGTTTGGGCAGTTAACCAAGACGCTGCCTTATCAACTAGGGTGAAAGGAAACACCCTCAGTTTAATTTGTTTTGCGCCTACCGTTGGGTGATGGAATGTGGTAAGAACTTGTTCAATCCTACGCATATGCTGATAAGGCTTCTCATGGTCTAACCCATGAAAAACTGGTAACAAATTAAATATATTTTGGGGGATTTGAAAATCCCCCACTGGGTCTACAAGAACGATGCAAGACTTAGGGCTATCGTTAAGGGCTTTGTAAAATTCAGAGAGAGGAGTCTCCCTTTCTTCAGCCATTGATTCAGGTGTAGTGTGTGGTATACTAGATAGGTGTGTGCGTTGACGTTCAGGATAGATCACGTTAGACGTTTTTTCCTTACCTGACCTTAATCTCATGCAAGGCTAAGTCCAATGTTAAAGAAACCCGACAACAGTCAAAACAACCCTGATATGCTAAAATAAATCCTCTAATAGGAGAGGCGAGGAGTGGAAGAAAGAGTACCTGAATGTCTTCTTGCTACGCGTTTGAATAGCGTCTTGTATACGCGATTTCAGTGTATTCAAGAAGATATCAACACTAAATAACTTGAACAAATGAAAGTTTGAACTAACCTGTGAAATCGGGCTTATTCAGAAGAGGGAGCGGGGCGCGCTTGGAATTAGCCTGAACAGGGTGCGGGGCACGCTCTTGCCTGACTCGAAGTCTAGGCGCTTAAGGGCGGGTCGTGCTCAAAATTTTCCTATGAAGGGGCGGGTCGCGTTCTTGCCTTTTCAGCAAAAAAATTTAGTTTCTGAACCAAACAAACACAGTTACATCAAAACAATGGTGGGTGGGTTTAATGGGATTTGTGTAGGATTAATAATACTAAAGGAAATGAATTTAAACAAAACGAAGATGGCAGCGGCGCCATTTGATAATTGTAAAAATGATAGTTTTACTTACTCTTAACTAGTTATGCTATGAATAAGTAAAACTAAATGATGTTTACACTATATGATCAAAGTTCTACTCTCATGAATCAGAATATAATTGGAGTAGAGAATTCGTTCCACTCCTAGCTTGTTTAGATGTAACGTTTCCTAGTTTATGTAATTCTAACAAAAATCGATGAGAGTAATGAAATGAAATTATGCTAAGACGGTGATTTAACTAATTTAGATGTTATGATTTAAACTACGACAATTCAATACTACGATGTGAATATGGGAAGGAATTAGGGGAATTTGATTCCACCTTGATTTGACTTAATAAACTAGCATAGAATTTGTTGTAATCCTAATCTTTACGTTTTTCTGTAAATGTTGGGTATTCTAATCCCTAATTTTTCATGGCAATCTCTACCAACTAATAATTAGCATGTGAAGCAATTACACCCATTCTCATGGTGAACTAATTACTTTCTAGAGTGGAATAGATTATCACAACTATATCTACACTAACACAATCAAGTTTTCATCAAAGCTTCCTTAAACCTCTCTAATGGAGGTTTAGCTTTGATTCATTAAACTATCATTAATAAATGAATAAGAAGAAGACATCCTTGAAGAAATGTAAAATTACTTTATTAAATCTAATGAAAAAGAGTTTAATGATTCAAAACTGTATTAAAAACTAAGTACTAACTAATTAATTAAGTCTAATCTAAATTTATGGATAACTAACTATATCTCAAGAGTGATGCCTTAGTCCTCTTTATATAGAAAAGGGCTAGGTCTACAAATTCGTGCATGGGCTTTGGAGCCATGTTTTGGGCCATAAAATCCATCCCAAAACTTGATTACTTTGGTCCAAAAAGGGTTTCTTTGCTGGAAATTCCTGCAACAGATGTTTTGTCAACCTTTTCTCCTCTGATTGGGTCAAGGCTAGGACCATTTGAAAGCTCTTTCCGAGCCGGTCGTTTTGACATATGGTAGGCCCAATTCCAAGGTCTGAGTCCGACGATACGGCCTTTGGAAGATTTGTTGATTTTTATGCGCTATTTCTGCCCGCGTTGACTTTGATTTTTCAGCTTTTACCGGGATTTACAATGGATTTTTCTCCTTGATACTTGGCCTTTAATCATAGAACTTCTTAGCCATCAACCTTTGCTCTTTTATCTCACAAAAGAGACACATTTCTGCACATAATTGACTCCAATGCCTGAAATACATTAAAGCACGTAAACAACACTAATTCTTATTTATTAATCACATAATTGGTCTAAAAACAATATTGTTAAGGGGTTAAAATTACAGTTTTGGGCTCTTATCAGTCTCCCATGCAGCCCGCATGCTCACCAGCTCTTCCTTGGCCTTGCTAACATCATTTTCGCCATTGTCAGCACGTTGGACGGTATGTTTCAGCTTATTATACCCAGCAAGGAACTACAAATAGAACATCAATATTATATTTGCCAGCAAAACAACAAGAAACCAGACCAGATGAAGAGCTTACCAAACAACACGCCATATCCATGGTCCCCAGAGTCGTCCCCAAATCTTCATCTCCAAGCTCTTCTTTATCACCATCCAACACAATCCCTTCTAGAAGACAAGTCGCTATGGGTGCCGAGTGAAAGCTACAGTCAGAACGTTTCACCATACGTTTCTTCCCTCTTTTCCCAGTATATAAGAACTCACTCGCCAGGTCACCAGTACGTTTCCCCAAAGACTCAGTCGCATCGTTCTCACTAGCAATACATTTTCCTTTGCCCAGTACACCACTGTCTTCCTTGTTCAGGTCGTTTCTACCCATATAACTAAGAGACCTGAACACTATACCTTAAGTTTGCTCACGTGAACCAGCATTAAAGCGACCTTCACCTTTGGATCATTTGCTGCTCCTCGAGCCAGAAGCAACCGCCTTCCGCTTACCACGGTTACATCGCTAACGAGGCACAAAGTCAATATCATCCATCACAAGGGGGGAGGCTTCCCTCACCCCTCCTTCATCTACACATTGCCTGGGCATTGGGTATTCTAAGGACAGCCCAACGTTTAGTAAGTTAACAAGAAAGAAAGAACAAACAATGAAAGGCACTAACCTGGAGTGATCAAGGAACTTGCACAAGAACCTTGGAGAAGTTGTTTGAAGACAATGCATAACCAACCCCTTTGAACTTCTCACAAAAATTCGTTTTATGTTCCATTATGTCCATTCCCAAGACATGCCCTAAATGTATTGAAACGCCAAACGGCGCGCCACCTGGCGACTACCATGTTTGGATCTCCAACTATTCGTATCCCCACACGTGCTAAGGTCCTCTATCAGCAGAACGCTTGGCCATGGGAAACACTTCATATGCACAAGACATTCCCCCGACCTTTCAGGTTACTTGGCCTTAATACCTATCACTATTTGGACCTACAACACTAGGACCGATTAAAAAGCAAGACGCTCAATCAGGATTACAAGCTAATTAACCTCATCAAATCTTACCAGGGTAAGCCTACAACGCTAACCAGGTATAATAACATCAGGGAAATTGCATTCAACACATCACATAAATAAGCAAGAAGCAGAAGCATGCATTTCATAAAAGCAAAAGAATGAATTGCCCGACCAAACTCAGACCCTAGTTTGTCTACTAATCGAGCTGCTGAGTCTACTAAGGAAATCCAACTCGGTTAGCCACCATTCATCAATCCATGAACTCCCCAGAACAGTCTGGGAAGCCAGGTCGTTCGAAGTACAACAAAGAAAACCTACTAAGTAAGGAGAACTGCCCAGGTTATCCCAGGAAACCAGCTCTATTGTATCACAGCTTACAAGATCAGAATAAGCAAAAACATTCACAACCCTCCATTTCAAGTCAAGAAACAATAGACAAATTTTCAGTAGACAAGGGATCCAGGTCGCCTTCCGTGGTATTCCCATCACCAGCAACAGTTGAGGTATCAGCAACATTAACTTCCACAGGCACACCAGGAGCGACCTCTTCAATTTGGGACTCAATGACCTCCAGAGCAGGTGCAGAGAAGATAGGAGCATCACATGCATCTCCCAGTTCGTGTACCACTGGTGTATTGGAAGCCCCGCATTCATGCTCCTTTTTGAAAGCTTTGTACTCTGCCTCCAGATCAAGATAATCAGCATCCAAAATGTTGTAAGCTTCAGTAGCCTTCTAAGCGATGTCTTTACAATGCTGGGCGTAACCAGTCACCCTGTCAAGCTCCGCCCTCACAACATTAAGCTCCACCCTTGTAGCATTAAGCTCCAACTTCGTTCCTTCCAGCTTGGTGCTCATCATGATCTTTTCCAAAAAAATGTTCTGGTGCTGTGTTTTTAGTCCCTCGAGCTCTTTGAGGTCAATCGCATGTATGTCCTGGATATTCCTCAGCTCCTCCTTCAGCTTTGTTACAGACTCCTTTTCTGATTCAACAATCTGAGCAATCTCCTTCAACTTCTGGTATGTACTCACGAGCTACACACACAAAAATACAATAACAGTCGATCTGTGAAATGCAAATACAGAATTAATGAGTATGTTATGTAGAGCGTCACTTACCAAACAGTGAGCAAGATCCATTCGCCTAAGATTTTTAGCAAGGTCCTTGGAATCCATATCCTTGCGGTTGCTATCCAGAGCCATCTGATCAATCATACAGGCCGCAATCTTACACGACTTGTAACTGATATCAGTTCGCTGCACCGACTGGTCGTCCACATACACCACTTGGCGATCCAAATCGTCATCAGCCACGACAAACTTCCCACTCGACTTACTCGGGACCTTCAACCTCACCGTTGAGCTGTGGTCTCGAGGTGCTGGTGGCTGGCTCTGACCGACCCCATAGGTCTCCAGATCTAAGAGGCTTAGGTCGGGTGCAACCCTCGACCTGGAACTACGAGAGGTCTTACCCCCAACTCGTTCACTACCAGAGGCACCTCCAGCGTCGGAGCTGCCCCCAATCACAAGTGTCGCAGCCTTGGCAACCTTAACAGCTCTCTGCTAACTTGTATCAGCCTTCCTCTTCAGCGAGCTGCTTCGTGTGCGAGGAATGAACTCGATCTCCTCCAAGTCGAAGGAACCACTTCCAGACCCTCTACCCCCTTCAGGTCACCTACTCAACCCACCAGCCCCAGAGGCTCCAACATCACCTGTAGGTCGCTTCTGACCAGAACAATTTTAGTTCCTTTCTTCCCTAGTCACCAGCTCATTCGCGTTCCTCTTCATTATTGATTCACTAGAAGCTTCGCAAATCACTTGACCTCGAGCCCTTTTATTCTGACTTTTCCTCTTCTCCCTGATTGCACGACCTCCTCTTTCTACAAAGTAACTCGCTACTTCAGGTAGTTTCTCCTGCTTCTGAGTTCGGGTTAGCTTTGCAAATGACTCAATCACCCCACGTTTGGTTCGTTTTTTGATAGCGACCTCTACAAAAATAGTAAAGAAGCAGTTCAAATATAAACTCAACAGTCAAAACATCAAACCAATAAGACAATACACTAATACCCACTTGAAAAGTTACAAACCCTATTATTCACACCAAATCCTGTGGCACAATAATTCCCAACTACCAGCAATGGCCTTCTCTCCCAAGCCTCATTACTTACACCATCCAGCACGCTAGACTTTCTTGTTCGTGTTTCCAAACTAAAGTTGTGAGCCCGAGATCGCTTCACAGAAAAGTGCTCATCAATATGAGCGACCCCTATACGATATTCATCACTCGCATTCAATAGGTCGAACACCCTAAGCAGCAGCTAGGTATTACCCACGAACTGGCGGGGCGCTTTCCCACAAAAGTTCAAAAACTCACATGCCAACTTTGGGAACGATATCCTCATACCAGCTCTCAGTTGCCCTTCGCAGACTACTACCCCGTAGTTTGCCAACGTGTACCTCGAGCTGAACACGTTCACTGTTTCTCCCAGTTCATGTATCTCCAAGTTGCCCACATTGATCCCATAAACTTCTCTCAGATCGGTGAAAGCCTTCACCGCATGTTTATCTACAACCCTAGGGGGCAGCCCACTAGAAGACGACCTATTGTCGCGACCTGAAGTGCTAGCTACAGTAACCACAGAATCAGATCGTGCATCATCTTCATCCTCATCCTCACTCTCACACCTCACTGACTTTTCTCTCACCTCCTCATACTCACCACAACTCAAAGACACTTCTCAAATCTCCTCAGATTGAGTATCGTCAAAGTCATACATCTCCTTTTTCTTAGCAAATACCAAACCTAAACAAGAACAGCTAAATCTGACCTAGCTACTAGACACACAATGCTAGAACAGAAGAAAAATGAAGAGCAACAATGGCAGAAGCACTAACCTGAGAAACCCTAGCTTGTATTTTTGCTGGAGGAGAAACAAAAAATGACTTTTCAGATTTCCAGTTTTGGTTTTATACAGCCGATCCTTCAATTCCCGAGGCATATCATGATTACACCCTTATACTCTAGACGACAAGCCCTACAGATCTGTCTTTTCAAAATCCTAGAAAATGAGGTAGTGATTTTTCTATTCGCAATTGCTTAGATTCTCCCACTTGCCAACTACCATTTCATATCAGTTCGTCATACAACACGAGCTGACCTCAGTAGCACGGTTAGTATTTCCATTCATGCCGGTTTACTTCCTCACTCATGCTCAACATGCGCCACTGTTTTCTCTTGGAAGATCTCTTCAATGTACAACACGACCTACTGAGAGGGGGCTATGTGAGGGAGCGATATTCTCATTCAAGTATATTAGGCACGTGTCCAGCATAACAGAAATACCATACCAATTTCATGCCCTCGTCCTCCGAACTGGCTTCAGAGCGACTCACATCATCAGCTTAAGCACCCGATCTATGAGATCGCTCCAGAGTAGCTCAACTCGCACATCCTCATGCAGAACGTTCCATCTAATGACATCATCCTTCTTCTAGATGCAATCATTACCAAAGCCATACTTACACAATCTATTACTGCAAAATACGAACCACTGTAACCACTCTCCATTATTACATAATTCCTACCAACACCATCCATACACTCCTTCTCAATCTCAGCCATACATTTATACTTGTCAGCATACGTGTTGGTTTGTTCCTCACGCTCAGCGGCTATAAATACCATATGTATGAACTACGCCAGACCTGATTCTACTCCCCCCCCCCCCCCTCAGAAGTGAGAGATAGATATGTAGGTAGTTCACTCAGAACGAACTCGGTCTTTCCAATCTGATATCCCCATCTCCTCCACTTTAATCACAAATTGTAAAACCAAGACTAAATAACTCCTTTACAAGGGACATAATCAAATATTTCGACCTTCCCATACAAGTTGCATCCCAAAGATTGGGTATCACTACACAAGATTTAAAAAGAAAAGACAATACTACCAATACTATTGTTTTGTCCTTTTGTGAGCATGCCCACCACGCATCGTTGAACTCCCCGTAAGCGTCGGATCACATTATCACAACCCATAGAAAAAAAAGGGTCCCAAAAAAATAACCATTTCTTCACTCTTTCGTTCTCTTAGTCTCTCTCACAAAAATAAGAAAAAACCCTCGCTCTCAAAATCACTCTCAAAATCTTCATAACATTTGATCGATGCTCAAATCGCTATCTTCAGCAAATCACTCTCTTTATCAAATCTACAATCTCTTCAATTAATTTCAATTATTTGATTTCAACTGTCCTGGTTAAGCGATTTGGTTTAGATTTTGACGCTTTTTAATCTGTCAATGATTAATTCATATAATCTACAAACATGTAATCAGATTTGAAATTATTTAAACAGAGTAGTATTGTAATTAGATTCGAAATTAGTGATTCATTGATTTGTCAGTTGGTTTTGCATTTGGTTATGAAACCTAGATGTATAATTAAAAGTTTAGAAATTAAAAATTACCAAATTCAACATTGTGATGCTATTGCTGAGTATTATTTGTTAGGCAATCATGTTGTGTAATGTTGTAATGCTATTGATGATGTTTAGTGGTGGATGTTTTTTTGTTTGGTGTCTTGACATAGGAGCTTTGGGGAATATCTATTTTAAATAATAAAAAAATTAAGTGAAAGTTTTGTGTTTGGTAACTTGTAATCTGTTGATTTTGACAGCAAGAATTATCTTTATCATACTCCATCAACATAAGGCATTTGTATTTCTTTGTAAAGTTGGAGTATTTTTTTGATAAATTGCCTTAGTAATGTGGGAGTTGATGAGGATCACTCCCCCTGTATTTGGTAGCTTTAGAAAGGCAGTAGATGACTTGTGATACAAATTGTTTCTTTTAGTATGAAGGCATGGCTCCTAATTCATGTAGGCTTTCAGGGTTTTTGAATGTCTAGCACAGTTTCCTTGATGTTTTATTTGTTGATATAATCATGAGTTCTTTGTCATTCAACACAGACGCCTAGCTATTACAATTATGTACTTATATTTGGTTTACAATGTTGCAGCACAATGCAGAGCCTAGACTGTTGATCTTCTTGTGGAGGTTTGCTCCATGTCCTTACCAACCCATAATTATCATTTTTGCAACTATTATGACTGATTACTTATCTAATGGAGTACAGGTTGGCAAAGTGTTCTATCTCACTTTTTCTTTAGTCCTATATCATTGTGTGGTATCTAAGTGATTTTTTTTTCTTTAGGATATGGCAGACCTTCAGATGATAGAGGTATACTTTAATAATTTATTCTATGTAAGTTTCATTGAATCTGTGTGCTTGATGGAAGAATTAAGAAGAGTTAGATACAGGTATTGTGTTTACCTGTGCTCATTGATATTGTGCTTGATACTGTTATCCCTTTATATTAGTTCCTTTATCTAAATTTACTTATGTTTGTAAATGCTATAAATGTTGGTGGCATGGTGTTGAAATCATGAATTATATACATTTAGATATCGTTTAAAATTACATTCGTTTAAAAATTGCATGTCTCTTGGATGCATAGGAAAATGATGTATGTGGGACTTTGTTACAAGCAACGAAGTGACCTATATTAGAAACATGATTGAACCATTTTTAATAAGACGAGGTAGATAAGACGAAGTATCTGGCAGTACTCTCACTACTCGACCATAAATGACTGTGTTACTGGTTGGTCAAGGGAGAATATGCAATAGGGGTGGTGGAGGTCAAGGTGTTGCAGTAGTTGGGTTTGACATGCAATAAATTAATGGTTAATCAGTAATTGGTGGCTGATTTTAAGGTGCATCATATGATACATGTCACTTGGTGATCTAGGATAATTTGTGGATGTCACTTGACATGTAGAGTATATTGTATAGGATAGAATCTTTATGGATCTACCAGTTGAGGTATGGTCATTGGCGAGGCCTTCAAGCAGGAAGTGATTCAAAGCCAGTATAGTTGCCTATGGAGGTTCTTTCTTTTTACTCAAGTCCTTTATGTTTGGGATGCTTGCACTTTTATCAAGGTTCATGTATTATTTTATTTCAAATATAGGTTTGTGAGATTGTCGAGGGGCAGAGATATTTTAAAATTTTGAATGAGAAGCAGGTGAATGCCATGTTAAGAGCATCTTGTCAACATCCCAAGCTAAGGGAGGACAATATCGAAATGGTACGCACCACACTAAGTTTGATACCAGTAAATTTTTTTGTTTGTACTCATCTCTTCTTTGATAATTGACATGACTTTCATACGAGAATTGTTGTTTGAAATCTGTCTTTTCTTAATCAGGCACTGTAGTTGAGTCAATGATATGTCATCCTTCGGAATTTGATTTTTACCTGCGCAGTCATGCTCTATGTTTACCAATTTCAGGGTGTCAAGTTTATAGCAATTTATTATTTGCTTTGTGTAGCTCTCTGTCACTATTAGCATTTTCCTGGCTTATGTCTTGGGACTTTTCTTTCCTTGGAGAGCACTAGCGGTTATAAGTAAGAATGTGGAAAGCTTAATCTTGAGGAGGGTTGTTTTGTTTAAAACTCTGTTATGACTTATTGTTAATACTTCACAGTTAATACTTATGATCGGCTAGGTGCTGACCTCAATATGCTGAAATACTAATAATTATTCTATTGTTGTTGCTGCTTATTATTTGTAATGCTAAATGCCTAAATGTTCAAGTGCCATATATGTTTATATCGTTGTTTTAGTGGAAGAATCCAGATATTGAAAGGAGTTTTCTCATTTGGTTTCCATGATTGGTGGTGAATCTTAAGTTCGTGTTTAAAATGCCTTTTCTCCTACTGTTTATTTTTGTTTCAGTGTGGTGACGTTCTTTGAGTATCTTGCTGATGCACGATTTTGTTCTCATACGAGGCCGTTGGTTAATTATGGATAATTTTTTGAATTGGAGAAGTAGCTGGTTGACTTTGAATTATGGTGTTTGGTTATGTAGTTTGAGCTTCTAGTTATTTTGAGAATGATTATAAAGAGACACTCTAAAAAGGTTTATCTATTTTGGTTTTCTTCAATGCATTGTGATAAATATGTTCCTAGAAACAATAATATTTTGCCTTTTGGGCTTGTTAAGTGGTTGTGGGAGCATGGACCCATTATTCACTTTGTGTAGTTTATTTTTATTTTTATGGAAGGTATATTTGGGTGTATGGTTGTGTTTCTAAAGAGATTTTGGGCCAAGGAAGAATGGATCCAATTATCCTGTACTGGGTGGGGGGTTTTTTTTTTGGCCATGATTCAGTACATTTTGGTCTAGGGACTTTTTTGGTCCTGATTCGGCCTTTTAAAAAAAAAAAAACAGTTTTCTAGCTTTACCCCCCCCCCACAAGATCACACCACATCCAAGTCAACTGTTATCTTTTTGGTCAATGCATGTAAAAAGACTTCATTACCCTTTGCCCTTTTAATAGTTTTCTAGCTTTACCCCTTAACTTAAGCCAATTAGCTTTATCCCTCCAGTTCTTTTATTTAGAGGTTTATCCCCCCCAGAACTTAGGCCAATTAGCTTTACCCCCCTAGTTCTTTCATCTAGAGGTTTTGCCCCCCAAGACCGCAACACATCCAAGTCAACTGAGTTTGACCGTGATGTTTTTGGTCAAGACAAATGAAAAGACTCTAATGCCCTTTTTAGGTATAATTACATAAATACCCTATGACTTTGGCAAATACAAAATTGGAATTCAAATCATCTAGGACACATGTCATGATCTTGTCAACTCTATCCGACGGCTACCACCAATCCTTATCAAATGACATCCACCCTTAACATTATGAAATTACATAATTAACCTCATGGTTGTTAAAAGCTACATGTATGCTAGGAGAAAACCAATTGTCAAAGGGCAATAAAGTCTTTTTGTGTGTTAGTGGTGTATGGTTTGGAGAAGATAATGCTACAGTGATGGTGTATGGTCGTCAGATAGAGTTCACAAGATTATGACATGTGTCCTAGATGATTTGAATTCTAATTTTGTATTTGCCAAAGTCATAAGATATTTATGTAATTATACCTAGAAAAGGGCATTAGAGTCTTTTCATTTGTCTTAACCAAAAACATCAGGGTCAAACTCAGTTGACTTGGATGTGTTGTGGTCTTGGGGTGTGGAATAAAGTTAATTGGCCTAAGTTCTAGGGGGGTAAAGCTAGACAACTATTAAAAGGGCAAGGTAATGAAGTCTGCATTGACCAAAAAGATAACAGTTAACTTGGATGTGGTGTGATCTTTATGGGGTGGGTAAAGCTAGAAAATTGTAAAAAAAAATGAAAAATGACACACATAAAGTGTCGTAGAAAAAAAAAACGACTGCAAAAAAAAGGGTTAGCATACGACACCTAAAAATATTTTTTTTTTTGAAAAACAACGCATCTGTCATGTTTTTTTTCAATAGATCTGGTGTAGTATATATTCCCTACTGCTTTAAAAAAGATATGTCGCAATAATCGAGTGGAAAGATGGCCCCAGAGGCCCAGAGAAAGGTATTTCATTTGGATGTGAGATTTATGAGAGTTTAAGGCATACATTTTATGTGTCAAAGTTTTGTCATAGTTAAGGAATGAAATCGATCTTATATTATCATATTATATAACAAGTATCAACTTATATTGTAGTACAAATATGGCAAAATATCTATGATACTGTTGTAGTTTACAGTTCATCAGGTTTTGAATTTCCAAGAGATTAGTTGGATACGTCACAAATTTTGGTATCTTTTATTTAATATATGCCATTTTTATATTTATTGAAAGGTGTGGTTTTTAATATGTGCTTTTAATTTTCCATTTGGCTATATTTTATAGATTCAAAAGCTTAACAGGCAAATACTCGATTTGGAAAAAATTTAAGAACGAAAAATGGACGACCGCATGAAACTGCAAAAGCAAAGATTGAGAGTCTAAATCAAGAACGGGATAAACTTTGCAATGGTACACTGAGTTGATACTGATGAGACCCAAAAATTTGTCCATCATCGTGTTTTTTTGTATGGTATGTAATATTACCAGTTCAACATTTTGTAAGTGAAACCATATATTTGAATATTATAAGTTGAATATATGATTTTTAACTGGGTTGTGAAAATTCATTCAAGACAACGAGTTGACATTCAATACAATCTCTTGCAGCAAATGAAGCTAGATGGCAATTTGTGAAGAATATCCTATTTAGTTAAGCATTCAATATACCTTATGTCATGGGCAAATATCGTCAACCCGATATTCCAACCCGGATATCGTGACTAACTCAAAATATTGATATAACTGTCGGTATTTTGCGCATAAGTTCATATATTACAGGAACAAGTGGGAAGAAAGAAGGAGAAGAAAGGGAATGGACACGCGTCAGGATAGGATTGGACACTACTATATCTGAAGGACTATATAAAGTAATGATCAGGAGAAAAAAGATACATTCGATTCATTATAGAAATACTTGTAAAACTAGAGCGAAATAGAGAGAGAGAGAGAGAGAGAGAGAGAGAGAGAGAGAGAGAGAGAGAGAGAGAGAGAGAGAGACTTTGTAACCACCATTAATGATGAATACTAAAGCTTGAGTTTCATTTATTTCATATTATAAATTCAATCCAAACCTATTCAATTCATAGCTGATCTTAGAAGAAGATACTTGATCACTACATTGGCGCCGTCCGTGATTCAAAGACAAGAAAAGATCTTTCTTTTCTTCTTTCTTTGAAGATCAAATCCAAGGGTAGAAGTTTTGAGATACATAATAATTGGGTGTGTTTAAGAAGATTATGTTAGATCAGTGAAGTTGTATAAGGAGATATTCATTTTCTTGTCAAGATGCCTCCAAAGCGTACTACAGCAAGTAAAACAATGATGGTTAATGAAGGGAGTACTTCTCAAGCAGCATCCAAGAATGAGGAAATAAGAACAATGCGATCAGTAAGTAGATTGTTGGAAGAAGTAGATGAGATACATGAAGAAGAGGTATCTTTAAAAGCCTTGTTGAGAAGGTTAGAAGATTTGGAAAAGCAGAACAAAGTTTTAATGGTTGAAAACAAAGCTGTGAGAGAAGAAAATGAGAAGTGTGCAGTAGATGATATGTACGAGAAAGATGGCGAGGAGTCGAGTTCAAGCACTCCAGTGGTGAGGAAGAGTCATATCGAGGAAGTGAGAAAAAGCCACCTCGAAGAGGTGCAATCAGTAGCGAAATCGACACTAAAGGTGGTGCAAGAGGAAGAGGCAAAAACACCAATTATGAAGGAAATGGTGCAGGAGATTATGCAGAGGCAATTTAAGGACAAGCTCCTGGAAAAGGTATCAGCCTCGATTCGTAAATTGGCAGATGATGTAAGTAGAAACCCATTGAAAAAGGAAGTAGAGAGGCTGCCATTACCTCCAAAATTCAAGAATCCATAGTTCACCTAGTATGATGGGACCACTGACCCCCATGGACCATCTTTTTAGCTATTGACACCAGTTCTCAATATATCACAGAACAAAGTATTGGGATTCCGTACTATGTCGATCATTTTCTTCGAGCCTTAAAGGCAAAGAATTGAAGTGGTTTTGTACAATACCTGAGGGGACCATTTCATGTTTTTGTGAAATCAAAGAAAGATTCCTCACCAAAGTCATCAGAGGGTGAAGCCGAAACAGGTGTCGGTTCTATTCCAGCTGAAACAAGGGAAAAAGGAGTCTTTGAAGGATTTCTTGGCGAGATTCAAGGCCGAAACTCAATCGGTCGAGAGGCTTGATGAGTTTGAAATGACAGCCGTCATGGCTTTCCAAACAGGTGTGATACCTGGATCATATATGCACAAATATCTCTTGCGAAAAGAAGTTAAAAGTCTACAAGAGTTGTATGACAAAGCTGACAGAGATATTAGAGTGGAAGAAGGGATAAATGCAGCCACTGTGCAAACTATATTGCAAGTGTCGGAGACTGGAAAGAGAGACAAAGATAATGGAGATCGACACGAGAGTCGAGATCCCTCGAGGTTAGATAATAAAAGAACTCAAGAGCATTATACAAATCGGGATAATCAACCACAACAAAGAAGGAAATATGAAAGGACACTGAAAGAAGAGCTAGATCCCAGTAATTTTATCGCCATCAATACCACACCGGAAGATATATTAAGGAAGATCACAAAAGAAGATTTCGTGACCTGGCCAAAATACACTCTCAGGGAAATAAAGGGCAAGCCTTACTATCAATTCCACAAGATTGAGAACCATGAGACAAACAGATGTTTGTAGTTATTAAAGTAAATTGATAGACTAATGAAGGATGGGAAGTTGCGAGAATTCAAGGCTGATGTCAGACCCGCAGAAACAACAACAATACACGATAAACCCGTTGGAGTAATAAATATGATCTACAAAGGGGAAATACCACAGAAGAAAATCATGAGAGATAAAATAAGAAAGATTTCAACGGTAAAAGAAGTGCTCGAGGTCAATGTCGAGCCTGTTCCAATAAGTCAGAGTCTGGTATCGGCTAGCATCCCAGAAGCAATTATGTTCGTACCAGATGACCTGTCTAAGGTGATGTTGCCGCATGATAATGTATTATTAATCACTTTGCGTATCTCTGGATATGGTGTGCAAAAGATACTTGTGGATTGTGGTAGTTCTATGAATATTTTATTTTGGAAAGCATTCATAGGCATTGGTCTCGATGAGACTCATCTAAAGCCATCACAATTCAGTTTGTTTGGATTTAATGGAAGCTCTACCAAGTCCGTGGGGAAAATAAAATTGCCAGTTCGAGCAGGACCTCAAACAGTGATGACGAAGTTCATGGTCATAAAGCATCACTCCGATCACAATGCAACACTTGGTAGAAAGTGGATACACGATATGCGTGCTGTCCCAATTACATTCTACCAGGTAATCAGATTTCCCACTGTGTATGGCTTGCACGAAATTAGGGGGGATCAGTCGGAGTCAGAAAAGTGTAATTTTGTCACTATAAAGGGGATGATGAAGGGAAACAGCCAAGACACTGGGGGCGTCTTGGAAAGCTCTAAGTAGCAGTTACAGCAAGCTTTACCTACTGACACTGATATGCAGATACATGAGCATGTAAAGTTCACACAAGAGCTAAAGTAAAATGAAGAACCCTGGGAAAGAAAAACAATAGGAGAAAGTGAGCGTCATACGTTCATTGGTCACAGAAATGTCTGCCACTATAAGAAATGAGTTGATGGTCTTTTTGAAAGAGAATCAAGATGTTTTTGCATGGTCAATGTCGGACCTTACCGGTATCGACCCAGCTATCTGTTCACACAAGTTGAATATAGAAGAAAATGCAACTCCGGTCTATCAAAAGCATCGAAAGGTTAGACCAATGTACGAAGAAGCGGTGCAAGATGAGATATAAAAGATATTAAATAATGGCATAATTAGAGAAGTGGATCATTCTTAATGGGTGGCGAACATAGTAGTAGTCCCAATAAGGATGGTAAAGTTCGAATTTGCGTCGACTTTACTGATGTAAATAAGAAGTGTCCTAAAGATCATTATCCAATGCCAAGGATAGATTAGTTGGTTGATTGAACAGCTGGTTTTGAATTAATTAGTTTTTGTGATGGATATTCGGGATATTTTCAGATTCTAATGGCTATTATAGATCAATTGAAAACGGCGTTCGTCGTTAATGGAGGTATATACTATTTCATCATAATGTCATTTGGGTTGAAAAATGCTGGAGCTACTTAATTATCAAAGGTTAGTGGAGAAAATGTTTAAGAAGCTCATAGAACTAATTGTCAAGGTCTATATCGACGATATGATTATAAAGTCCATGAAAGCTGAAGATCATGTGAAGGACCTCGATACTGTATTTAGAATATTGCGAGAATTTAACATGAAGCTTAACCCAGAGAAGTGTACTTTTGGGGTCAGCTCTAGAAAATTCTTGGGGTATATTGTTACCAAGTGAGGAATCAACGACATCAACGCTAATCCTGATCAAATACGAGCACTTCAGCAAATGCCAGATGGGGGAGAAATGCTGACGCTTACAAAGCCAGATGAGGGAGAAAGTTTGCTTCTCTATTTGGCTGTGTTAGAATTTGTTATAAGTTAGGTATTGGTAAAAGTTGAAAAGGGTGTTGAAAGACCAGTGCATTTTCAAAGCAAAACAATGCTCGAGGCAGAGACATGATATTCGACACTGGAGAAATATACTTTGGCGCTATTATTCTTGTCTCAGAGGCTGAAGCCATATTTTCAATCACACTGTGATCGCTATAATGAATCTCCCATTAAAGCAGACTCTGGCGAAAACTGCCAAATCAGGAAGAATGTCGAATTGATCAGTACTAATAAACGAATTTGTTGTCGAATACCGAAATCGAGGATCGGAGAAAAGTCATGTACTGGCCGACTTCTTGGTTGATTTTCTATGTGAGGATACTAGTTGGGGCATGGAAGAGGAGGAGTTCTCAATGTTGCAAGAGCCCGAGGATATTATCGATACAGATGATCCATGGGCTGGAACAAATGGTTGGAAACTATTTGTCGATGGATCATCTAGGAGTAAAGGATGTGGCATCGGGGTTGTATTGGTTACACCCAAAAATTAAAGGCTAAAAATAGCAGTAACGTTAGGATTCCATGCATCGAACAACGAGGCTGAGTACAAAGCATTAATCGCCGGACTCGAGATGGCCAAATCTCTCAAAGTGAAAGAATTATCAATTTTTAGTGACTCAATGCTCATTGTCAGCCAGATTAATGGAGGATATTCAGCAAAATGTTATAACATGGTGGATTACTTGAGTTTTATAAAAACTAAGTTGAGGGACTTTAGTAAAATAAGGTATCAACACCTCAATAGAAATGAAAACAAGCATGCAGACGCCCTAGCTTATGTGGCAGTGATGCTAGAAAATACGGAGGGTCGCACTTTGCACATCGGCATCCAAGAGAGGCCAAGCATCGATGTCGACGAACTAGAGGTTATGAAAATCGGCACATTGGGGGCGTCATGGATGGAAGCATATATATCATACTTACTTGAGGGTAAAGTACCTGAGGACAAAAATGAAGCTAGAAGAATCAAGTCAGGAGCACAAAGATATGTATTGATTGATAATGAGCTATAACGAAAGAATCTAGGAGGTCTGCATCTGAAGTGTATAACACATGAGGATGCACATTTAATCATTGCAGAACTCCACGAAGGAGAATGTGGAAACCATTCAGCTGGAAGATAATTGGCAAATAAAATCACAAGGCAAGGATATTTTTGGCCCCAGATGCGAAGAGATTGTCTTCGTTATGCTAAAAAGTCCATACGATGCCAAATACATGGAAAGGATATACACGTTCCAGCTGAGTAGTTGCACTGTGTATCAAACCCATGGCCTTTTGTGCTATGGGGCATGGATATTGTCGGTCCTCTAGCACCTATAAGAGGTAAAAGATGATTCATGCTCGCAGTCACAGACTATTTCACCAAGTGGGTAGAGGCCATAGCCTTACAACACATAAAGGAGCAAGATGTGATAAATTTTCTTTTTGAAAGAGTAATATGTCGATACGGGTTGTCATATGCCATTATATCAGATAACGGGCCACAATTCGAAGGAGGAAAAGTAGAAGCTTTCTTGGAATCATACAAGGTGAAGCATTTCACATCTGCGCCATATTATGCTCAGGGTAACGGGCAAGCAGAAGCAACAAATAAAACCATTATGGATAATATCAAGAAAAAGCTGGAAGACAAGAAAGGTCTCTAGGTGGATGAATTAAATAGCGTTTTATGGGTTTATAGAACGACACCTCGAATTGCCACGGGTGAATCTCCTTTTACATTAGCTTATGGCATGGAAGCAGTAACCCCATCAGAAATGGTGGTATCGACATCAAAAACCAAAGTCTTAATGAATGACCAAAATAATGAAGTAATGGCAGCAGAAGTCCTCAGTCTCGAGGAAACAAGAGATCAAGCAAGATTAAGGCTCAACACATACCATCAGCAACTCAGAAAAGCTTTCAACAAGAAAGTGAGAGGAAGACATTTTCAAGAAGGTGATTTGGTCTTGAAAATGGTTACTCAAGAAACTAAAGAGAAAGGGGCTGGCAAACTAGCAGCAAGCTGGGATGGGCCTTATATCATTCACAAAGTGGGAATCAATGGAGCTTACTACTTAAAAACGGCTGAAGGTGTAATATTACCAAAGCCTCAAAATGTAAGCAATTTGAAAGAATTTTATTAATAAAGAATATTCTAAGTATCATGATGTATTTTTTCAAAGTTATGCATTCAATAAAGAGACTGTTATTTCCAAAAGCAATATCTATACAAATATCGTAGATCCTTGTATCTCTAGAATTATATGTTGATAACAGGTCAAACAAAAATCCTGGTGATCTGTAGATCCTCATCTCAATACTAAGTCAAACAAAAATTCTGGTGATCTGTAGATCCTCATCTCGATACTAGGTCAAACAAAAACCCTGGTGATCTGTAGATCCTCATCTCGATGCCAGGTCAAAAAAATCTAGTTCTTGGCAACAATGTCGAGTTCGGGTAAAAAAATCCAGTTCTTGGCAGCAATGTCGAGCTCGGGTAAAAAAATCCAGTTCTTGGTAGCAATGTTGAGTTCGGGTCAAAAAATCCAATTCTTAGCAGCAATGTCGAGTTCAGGTAAAAAAATCCAGTTCTTGGCAGCAATGTCGAGTTCGGGTAAAAAAATCCAGTTCTTGGTAGCAATGTCGAGTCCGAGTAAAAAAATCCAGTTCTTGACAACAATGTCGAGTTTGGGTAAAAAAAATTTGGTATTGGCAGAAATGTCAATATGAGGTCAAGATCATGATGAAAATCCTGGTATTGGTAGAAATGTTGATATCAGGTCAAGATCGTGATGAAAATCTTAGTATATGTGGTATCGTAGGCTCGATACCAGGTCAAAGAAAAAAGAGGCAGACGCCTAAGGTATGTAACAATAAGGAATATTTTCTTTCTTATTTTTCGGTTCCAAATATGTCAGGGGAATAATATCGAATTTCAAATTTGTTCTTTTTAAATACTTGCAAATTCCATTTGATAGAGTTGCACTGAAAATTTGGTGTTTAAGCAAAAGTGTGTGATAATAATTCATTAAAAAGGGAAAACATAAGCAAAATAGGGTTGTTACACATCGAATATAAAACTAAATAACATAAAGAAAGCATTAGTCTTCATCTTCATCGTCATCCTCGTCTTCATCGCCATTTTCATTCTCATCATCACCATCGTCACCATCATCCTCATCATCACCGTCAGTCAAAGACCCATCATTATTTTTTTCATAACAATATGGGTCTTGAAGCCATTCATCTTCATATTCTTCTTCTTCTTTGTCTTCTTCTATTATTATTTCTTATTCTTCTTCTTCTAGCTCTTTTTCATCATCGGAATGCTCGGTGGTAGGACAGTCTGACCAGTGTGACCATTTTGGAATAACCATAAAAACAACAAGAATAGTAAGAAAGTATGAAATGAGAGACATTTTTTTTGCTTAGGATTGGTTGTTTTCAATAAGAGGATTACAAAAGATAGTTTAGAATAATGTAGGTGAAGGTCTTTTTATAGTAGTAAAAAATTATTAAAATGAAGGAATTTAATGGTGATTAGCAAGAAAACGAGATAGTTTAATGGTGATTAGCAAGAAAATGAGGAAAGTTAATGGTGATTAGCAAGAAAATGAGGAAAGTTAATTAGCAAGAAAACGAATAAATTTAATGGTAATTAGCAAGAAAACGAGGGAATTTAATGGTGATTACTAAAAAAAACAAGGAAAATTAATGAAAAAGTAATTCTTGGTAATCTGTGCGTGGGACAGTTTAAGGTTTAAATGATAATTCACTAAAATTTAATGGCGTGGTTAATTCAGTGCATGTTGGGTTTTGAGCTAGTTGGTTGAATTTATTTGTTATTGGTAAATATGAGTTTTTATATGGAGTAAATGTTACAAGGTCTATTACCAAATTTGTCTTCAAGCAAGGTTACGAATTCGAATCCTGGTATCGGTACCAGGTCAAAGAAAAAATCCTGGTGATATGTAGATCCTCATCTCGATACCAGGTCAAAAATTATGGTTCAAAGACAACGGTATCTATAAAGATATATCGATCTCGAAGATATGATATCAATCGATACTGCTTCTAGTTGGAGTGGTATCGAAAGTCTAAATTCCTTTTCAAAATCTTACTAAGTATCAATTGATACTGCTTTTAATTGGAGTGGTATCGAAAGTTAAATTTTCTTTTCAAAATCTTACTAAGTATCAATTGATACTGCTTTTAATTGGAGTGGTATCGAAAGTCGAATTTTCTTTTCAAAATCTTACTAAGTATCAATTGATATTGCATTTAATTTGAGTAGTATCAAAAGTCAAATTTCCTTTTCAAAATATTATTAAGTATCAATTGATACTGCTTTAAATTGGAGTGGTATCGAAAGTCGAATTTTCTTTTCAAAATATTACTAAGTATCAATTGATACTGCTTTTAATTGGAGTGGTATCGAAAGTCGAATTTTCTTTTCAAAATATTACTAAGTATCAATTGATACTGCTTTTAATTGGAGTGGTATCGAAAGTCGAATTTTCTTTTCAAAATCTTACTAAATATCAATTGATACTGCTTTTAATTGGAATAGTATCGAAAGTCGAATTTTCTTTTCAAAATCTTACTAAGTATCAATTAATACTGCTTTTAATTGGAATAGTATCGAAAGTCGAATTTTCTTTTCAAAATCTTACTAAGTATCAATTGATACTACTTTTAATTGGAGTGGTATCGAAAGTCAAATTTTCTTTTCAAAATCTTACTAAGTATCAAATTGATACTGCTTTTAATTGGAGTGGTATCGAAAGTCGAATTTTCTTTTCAAAATATTAATAAGTATCAATTGATACTGCTTTTAATTGGAGTAGTATCGAAAGTCGAATTTTCTTTTCAAAATATTACTAAGTATCAATTGATACTGCTTTTAATTGGAGTTGTATCGAAAGTCGAATTTTCTTTTCAAAATCTTACTAAATATCAATTGATACTGCTTTTAATTGGAATAGTATCGAAAGTCGAATTTTCTTTTCAAAATCTTACTAAGTATCAATTAATACTGCTTTTAATTGGAATAGTATCGAAAGTCGAATTTTCTTTTCAAAATCTTACTAAGTATCAATTGATACTGCTTTTAATTGGAGTGGTAACGAAAGCCTAATTTTCTTTTCAAAATATTACTAAGTATCAATTGATACTACTTTTCAGTGGAGTGGTATCAAAAATTCAAATTTTCTTTTTAGATATATATGTTTTTAAGTGTCAAAGGCTACTAACAGATATATTGTAAATATAAACAAACCAAAAAGAGCAAAAGAGATCTATTTCATATGGCGAAGGATGTTTAAGAAAATACGGCAAAATAGACAGCTCATTGTATAAATATTACAAGTTGGAGCAAATTTCAGCTCGTGGTGGAGTCTTAGGGTTGACTAAGAACATTGCATCTGGCCTCGAGATCTAAGTCAACACCAGCAAGCATATCGATTCTCTCTAGAGTAGAGGGATCAAGACGAAATGTGTCAAGAATGAGAGATGGGTAGCCTCAGTCTCGGTGGGGTTAGTTTTTTCCACATCATCTTCATTGCTGGTTTTCTCAGTCTCGATAGCCTCTGCTACATTAGTATCATATACGACAACTTCTTTCTCAACATCGAGGGCAGCAGCTTCAGACGGAATATCGCTCTCATCATCATAATCAAGGTTATATTGAGTAATAACATCTGCAGGAAGGTATTGTTTGAAACTCTCCATAGTAGAAACACAATAATTCATATTATGATCAGCTTCCACCAGTTCGAGATCGGCCTTTGCTATTTCGGCCACGAGTTCAGCTTTTTCTTTCTCAAAATTTATTCTTTCTTGTTTGAGTTTCGCTTCCATATCGGCATAAGAGCGCCTCAATCCCTCAGTCAATTCGGTATTCTCGTCAATAAATGTCTTCAGATTGGCATTCATAGTTTGACGAGCGGTTTCGGAAGCATTGAGTTTGGTGATGGTGAGAGCGTGGTTTTTCTTTTCTTCTTCAAAAGAGTGCTCTTTGACTTTTTTCAATTTTTCATTATCTTCCCTAAGAAGGTGGAAGGAAGTCATATCGTTCTCAAACTGACTGACCGCAGCAACTTTAGCCTGAAATCAAGAATACAGAAGATGAATACATTATAAATAATGGGCAAACCGTTATAAGAGTAAAGCCAAAGGTATATACTTACTTTTTCGAGGGAAGAACACAAAATGTGAAATCGTTCAGTAATGGGAATTTCAGCCATCGATAATCGATCTCGAGGAAGAATCATGTTCATAACTAAAGTTTCTCCGAGTCTAGGTGTCGGAGGATCAGAAAATAGAGAAGAAGATTTTAGAACCCTTTTCTTGTTGCGAAAAATAAAATCAGCCACAAAAACTTCAGATGAAGAAGAAGGACCATGAGCAGTGAATGCAGCAGTGGGCTGAATAGTGGCTGGAATAGCTGAAGATTTCGAGAGCACAGAGACAGGTGCAATAGTGGTGGTAGTTTTTGCAGTCTTAGATACCTTCGTAGTTGGTAGCACTTCAGTGGTACAAGGTTCCTTTCTTTTCTTTTGATAAAGGCCAGTATCGACATGTTTTTCTTTGGAAGGAATTAGAGCCTGGAAGAAACTACCACCTGTTGATTTTTTCGTGTTTAGAAACTTGTTGGTGGATTTGTCTTGATCACGAGGAATGCGAGATGCCATATCTGTGTACAATAAGTAGTGGTGATCAAACACATCTTGCAAAAGTGGATAATTATAGAAGGCTGGAACTTCTTGTTTGATTTTGGGAAAAAGATCTTTAATCATATTAAAACCATTAATCATATAATCAAAATAACATCGAGGAGTGTTATCAGGCAATTCAGAAGAATCAAAAGTTTTTCTAAATCCTTTTTCATAAGAACAAGGCTGTAATGAACATGGAGCAACTTTGGAAGGTATAACAGGTTGGGGAGGTGAATGATCTTGACCTCTAAGCACATTACTCTTTAAGGTATATAAAGGAGCGACATAATTGTCGACATCTTGTAAGTCGACATTCGAGGCTGGATTTCCATATTGATAAACACCAATTCTAGCAGTTATTTCTTCATTAGTGCCTTTTAGAAACTCCATTACTCTAGTAAACTCTCCACGACCTCTTGAAGTCGCAGGTTTTAGTACTGAAACATGGGCACAAGGCTAGGCCAATCAGATAAAAGGTACGAGATGGAGTGTCGAAATTTTGTTTCAAGAGATGGGGTCATAAATAACGTACCTTTAAGATTAAAAACACGGTGTACCAAGGAGGGAACAACGACAGAAGCAGATGACTCCTATTGACCAGATATAATGAGATGATAGAGTGGCCATCTAAAGTCACTATATCTCGATTCACTCTTATGATACCCTGTCGGTTACTTCATTTCTTGGGATAAAAATAGCCACTAGGCTCAGTTAAACCATTTTTGTTTTTTTCAGTACGTTCGACAAAGGTATAGTGGCTCTGAGTGTCGATAAGCCGGATTTTTTGGGATCTCCGCATGTCAGGTTCAAGATGCGCATTATAATAGTTGCAAATGTACATTGGTCTCCAAAAATTGCTCGTGCCTTGGCCAGGAGAGATGGTCAAATGGCTCTGTACCTCTCGATCGAGGTCAGTCAAAGAAAGTCGCAAACCAACAGCTAGTTGATCTACAGTGATGATGATTGACTGGGCATCACCACTTTGGCATTTGGTACCTTTCCTACATCCAGCATAGTGTTGAAGAGTGACAGTATCGGGTATCTGATATGCATCTCTAACTAATGCTAAGTTGGGTCTTTTCAGGAAATGAGGATTTAAACCATCACTCCATATGCTGTTGTCCTCCATAATTTCACGCTCGGATTCTGAGGTCACAATCTCGAAAGGATGACATGCTAGGCCATCAACAAGATACGTTGGGCGCTATGCTGGTTTATCAGTTTTAGTCCTTTGTGATGTCGAGGCTGATCGAGGAAGAAGAGCTGGTTATATCTTCAGACTCGATACCTTCATTCGACATATCGGTATCACTAGAAACAATAAATGTTTTATTAGAATTATATCCTTCATCGATACCACTATCGCTATACTCCGTACAATTGTATAATATATTATTTGTTATACACGTATTAAGTTTTCGTGGTAACAATGATGGGTTTCGAGGTGATGATGTGTGTCTCAAAATCATACGTTCTTGACGTCGAAGCCAGGATCATTTCGAGATTGTTCGCCTAAAATTAACATAGTTTTTCTCCTAGCCATACTGAAATAGATCAAAATATATAATTCAAAAATCTAGTTAGTATAGTGGTTGTACAGATAAAAAATTCAAGTTCAAACTCTAACCCTCTTAATTTAAGGAAAAGAACAGACGTGACATTAAGGATAAACAGAATAAAGGAAAAGCGATTATGATAGCAAAATAAGCATATTAAAGTTTTATTCTAACTAACATGTCAAGTTTACAGGAAAATATAATGAAGAGGACAGCGAGTAATTCCAAATCGAAGCTTTTCAGGTTTGTTAATGGTGATGGGGTTTTGAATGTTTTGAGCTTTTTTGCTAATAAGTGAAGAGAGAGAAAGTAAAGGCGAGGTTTTATTTTTGATATTTTGATGTGACTTTTCTGATCCAACAGTAACTGTTTGATAATTTGAATTTTGAATTATTTCAGATTGAATTTTTGGGTTTTTTCCGTTTGTTTCTCGAAACATTCAAAAATTGAAAGTTTCAAGAGGGGGTGATGTCGTAGGCAAATATTGTCAACCCGATATTCCAGCCCGAATATCTTGACTAACTCGAAATATCGACATGACTGTCAGTATTTTGCGCATAAGTTCATATATTACAGGAACAAGCGCGAAGAAAGGAGAAGAAAGGGAATGGACACGCGTCAGGATAGGATTGGACACCACTATATCTGAAGGACTATATAAAGTGATGATTATGAGAAAGAAGATACATTCGATTCATTATAGAAATACTTATAAAACGAGAGAGAGAGAGAGAGAGAGAGAGAGAGAGAGAGAGAGAGAGAGAGAGAGCAACTTTGTAACCACCATTAATGATCAATACTAAAGCTTGAGTTTTATTTCTTTCCTATTATCCTTCAATCCAAACTTTTAATATTAACTTAGAAAACTGGATCACTACACCTTCAACCTTTTAATATTAACTAGAAAAATGGACTGTTTTTTACCAGGGCCGGCTCAACCCCCTAGCAAAATAGGCTGCTGCTTAGGGCCCCGCAGCCTAAGGGGCCCCAATATAATTTAGCCCAATGCTTTCTTTTCAGCCTACAATCGTTTTTCTGGCCCTTATTTAAGGGTTAGATAACGTACATTGGAATCTATGAAATAACGTTAGATAACCATTTGTTTCCCTCGCTTTCTCCAACGTTTATCTTGCGTTCTCTGACCAAAAAATTCCTCGCATCCATTGGCATTTAGCGTTCTCTGACCAAAAAAATTCCTCGCATCCATTGGCATTTGAACTTTGCCTAGGCCCTGATTGTCTTGAGCCGCCCCTGTTTTTTACAGTAGCAAGAACAGCAAAGATTCACAGTAACCATGAAGTAAAAGTATGGTGTTTTGAGAACCTTGCTGCGTTGTCTTAGTTACTGGTCTCACTCTCAATATCAGAATACCTAAACTTGATGTGAGACTTACATCGAATATTGTTCAACACATACATGCTACTCCTCGACCTCTTCTTGCCATCGATTAGCTCTGCTGCTTTAACAAGTCGAGCCTGTGATTGAATTTATGACAAATAATGTGGTTCCGAAATCAAGACAGTATATGTGGATGGATCCTTTTAATTACTGTCTTCAGTTTGGCGAACAAATTAAATATTTGAAATCTTGCAATATTTGATTATTTTGTACTGTCTTACTTCCAAGATAGAAAATAAAATAAAAGTAGACATCAGATACTGGTTCTTATCCATGATAATGTAAACGATTGCGGCCTGCTTTATATTTTATGCTGAAGTACAGGACCAAAAAAGGCCAATTTCTTACCACCTTGTCTATATTAATGATTGGCAATATGATTACATAAGAACAAACAGCATGCCATGTTATTAACGTGAACAAATGAAGACATCTCCTCGAATCATCCGTATCCATGGATTATATTTGTCTTTTACGAATATAAGAAATCAAACTTACAAACAAAATTGTTATTCACAGCAAGGAAGGATGGGCAGTGTTCAAACACTAGTTTGTGTTAAACAAGTGAAGCAGGATGTACCAGAAGAGTGGGATGAGACCATGCCATTGCCTGGAGACATTATTGAAGCAGTAGCAGAAGATAAGGGTGAAGAGTTGTTTATGCCAACTAAAGTGAGATCAGAGTTAAGTTCTCAACTTGGGAAACTCAACAGACAAGTTGACTCTGTTGGGTTAAAGTTAGAAGAGGAGATAGTACACACAAGCTTCAGGCAATTGTCGTGCAAGAACGTGGTTCTAAGTTACAAAGAAGGTATACTATTAGAGCTGTTGATAATGATAGACATGTAGCAGTTTTGGGTGATTGTACCTTGGACCAGTGCACTGAGCTTCGCTTCAGGGTAAGATTAGTTCTTTCTGGAGTTTGGACTTTCGATACCTTTTTTCAATTAATCATCTCCTGTTTTGAAGATGTTAAAAGAACATTCCTGTGCGAAGTTAGGCAAAAAATTAAAAAACGTGTCCAAGATGCAAGCCTGAGTCCCTTTATCCCAATTCCAAACAACATCCATTAAGTAGTAGGATGGGAGAAAAGTACAAATAGGAATGTTTAACATGTTAGCAGTGGCACATTTTTTTATTAATTTTTCCAATCCTGGCTTGGGATAGATCATGGTTAGAAAATCCCCTGCCCACTGGCTGGCATGCTAAGAACAGAATGGTCTATTTTTTTTGGGTGAACTAGTGTTATCCCCTACTAGATGAGCCAATTAGGATTTCTTCCCACTAGATGGGAAATTAGGGTCTTCCCCTAAATACACACAAAATAATTCGGTCAACCCAATTTGACTTTTTTTTTGTGTGTATTTAGTGGGGAGACCCTAATTTCCCATCAAGTAAGGAGAAATCCTAATTGGCTCATCTAGTGGAGAGGTAATATTGGTTAACCCTTTTTTTTTTTTTTTATTTAATGTTACTTATTGAGTCTGATTTTAGCCTTCGCTCAAGGTTTCACAACCTGATCGATCGCCAATAAAATGTGATAAGCATAATATGTACAATGAACGAAACATTTACCAAATGATTGGTAGAGGAGTATATAGGCATATAGCCAAATGCGGAAGAATTGTGCGATTGTAACTTTTGTCAAATATGAAGCACATACTTGTGTATGTATGTATACAAACGTAGTGTACACAAATCTAGATGAAAACATATAGAAAAATAATTGGCTGGGAGTCGTGTCCATAGTCAAATACACCAAGCAAAGAACAAGTATGTATGCAATCCTTGCTTTGAAACTAATAAAACCAATGAGTACGTTATTGTGAAATGCAGAGAAGAGTAGAACTGTAGTGAATGTAAGTGAAAAAGGCTTCAGGAAGAAAGGAGTGAAATATGATTGGAAAAAGAAGGTGGGAATTTACTTGCCTGATCAACGATCTACTGTTGTTAGCTCCATACTCTTTCTACCTCTACCGGGGGAACACACTGTTGGATCAACCACATCAAGATCCATGGCCTGGTTTGCTGCAGCAGGTTCTTCTGGGGCTCCTCTCATCTTTGTAAACATCCAAACAGAAGAAATCGTCACCTCGGCATTCCCATATACCCATCGCTTGATTTTTTTATTTTTTTATTTTAGTGTTGGTTGGATATGGGTTTCACATCTCTAAACTTAAATGTTCAATCTGAAATTTGGTGATTTTTTTTTTTTTTCATTCTGCCACTTTTCTGTATTGAAGGAGAGAAGTAATTCTGTTGGACGAGAAATGACTTGGGGCACACAGCAAACTTTCAACACGACCATCAATATTGTGCAAGGAGTACGTCTATGGTTTTTGCCTGGAGTTCTAGAGATTCCTATTATGTTAACACCAGAGCCAGGTGAAAGTCGTTTTGGAATGGATATCAAACGAACCGAAGAGGTGATTTCCCTCACAAGGAACATACAATATGTTCATAACTACATATAAATAGCTTTCTGAAACCTAGCTTACTAGGAAAACATTATGGACCTGACTGAATTTTATTTATATAGGGTTTCATCTGCGTTCACACGGTGGCAAAAGGGTCTGCAGCTGATCGTGCTGGATTGAGGCAGTTACAAGAGCAAGCAAGTGAGATAGGACACTTGGTCATGATATCCAGACTAGAAGGAAAGAGTCTTATGCCTTCTATGGTTTCTTCTAGTGGCCTCATTCATTGTTGTGACAGTATCGAAGTGAAGGACACCCTTGCATATGCTATTGAGAAAATGGATTGTATCAGCCTCCATATCATGGAATGGGCTGACCACAAAGTTCCTCCTCACGTTCCTCGTGACGTTGGTGTTGCCACCCTCAGGCCTCCAAATGATTCCTCCTCACCGCCTATTTTTAGTCCAACTACAAAAAATAATTTTGATGAAGAACGAGCCAACTTAGGCTTAAGTTAGTCGCCACTATGTATATAAACAACTGAGCTGGAAATAATTTGTAAATGATTTTAATTCCTTTTAAACAAGACGACCCTTTTTTTTAGCCTCAATCAAGAGAATTTATAACATCATTGAACAATTTGACAATGTTTGTTTAAAGTCATGTGTATGTAGATTAGGAGACGATCGAACAATAATATGTTTACTACTAATCGCATTATTGATTATTCTCACAAATAGTTTGGGTAGAAAGGCTTGTCTTATGAGATCGAACAATAATATGTTTACTACTAATCACATTATTGATTATTCTCACAAATAGTTTGGTCATATTTATTGATTCATAGAGATTACACTTTCCTATAATACAAAATCATATAATCTGCATATGGAAAGAAATCAACATGAATATCTTCTGTATCCTCCAACACACCCCCTCAAGCTGGAGTACGTGAAGATATCTATCAAGCCCAACTTGATAATAAAACTATTGAGCAATGAGGGTCCAACTGGCTTGGTGAACATATCGGCCGTTTGTTCTACAAATCGAACAAACACTGGAACAATAATAGCAGCTTTGACCTTCTCACGTATGAAATATATATCTACCTCAATATGTTTCGTCCGCTCATGAAGCACGAAATCTGAAGCAAGCATGATAGCTGAGTTGTTACCGCAAAGCAACTTCGAAGAAGGCCCCACTAGAAATCTTAACTCATCTTAGAGAGAACGTAACCAAAGAAGCTCACAAGTTCTTTGAGCCATTGCATGATATTCAGCCTCTGCAGAAGATCTGGAGGTAACATTTTGTTTTTTTTTCCAAGATATCAAGGGTGACCCAAATAAGTACATAAACCAGATGTTGACCGCCTATTTGTCTTGGAACAGCATAGTCTGCATCTGTATAACAAGACAGTCCTGATTGTCTACCTGATGCATAGAATAAACCCCCCGCTACACACAATTGAGTTACTGATTTCTTTAAAAACAGGCTTGCCCACACATTTTTACAGCTGCCAACTAGTAAAGTTGGTAAAACCTTTGGGTGATGATACCAGAGGTCTGGGGTTCGAACCTCGTCGTATCTATGAGTTACTAATCTCGTTTAAAAACAGACTTGCCAATAAAAAAAAAAAGTCCTGGGCATGACTTGAGATACCTCAGGATATGATAAACAACATCCATGTTAGATGTACGGGGAGCATGCATAAATTGACTAATTAACAACACTAACCGCAAATTAAAGGCTACATCAGGCCTGGTGTTAGTCAAGTAAATCAATCTCCCAACCAAACGCTGATACTGAGATGGATCAGAAAGTAATTCTCCAGACTCATAAGAGAGTTTCGTATTAGGATCCATAGATGACAAAGCCGGTCTACATCCTAACATGCATGTATCATTCATTAAGTCTAGAATATATTTTCTCTGAGATAGAGAAATCCCATGTTAGGAATGTGCTACCTCAATACCTAAGAAGTAGCGAAGGGGCCCCAAATCTTTCACATCAAATACCTTACTCAAATCAGATTTTACTTGAGCAATACCAGATATATCATAACTTGTAACTATAATATCATCAACATACACAAGAAGGAGGGCACGATGTCCAAACTTGTTCATTCGAACGAAGCAAGTATGATCAGATTGGCAGCGGCTGAAACCAAGAGACAACACCACCTGGCTGAAACGAGAAAACTAGGCACGCGGTGATTGTTTTAAACCATATAGAGATTTCTGAAAACAACACTTTCCCAGCATACACCCCCTCACCGTGAAAACCAGGTGGAGGATCTATATAAATAGTTTCTGTTAGATCACCATAAAGAAAAGCATTCTTGATATCCAGCTGATACAGAGGCCAAGAATAAGAAGATGCCAATGAGATCAAAAGCCGTACAAAAAAGAGTTTTGCCACACCCCGAATTTCGACAAAATCGGAAAAATAATATTTGTTCCCGACTCTTCGATTTTCGAGGTGTGATGCACTCTCAACTTCCAAAAAACCCATAACCTGTTTAATTATTCCAATAATTTGAAACCAATAAAAAATATTTTTATATAAACAAAAGTTCTCTTCATTACAAAAATTCACAATTATGATTAAGTTATAAATTTCCTTTCAATAACTCTTTAATTATAACTACAACTAAAAATACAAAAAAAACATTGTCTCAACTAAAATCTATTGCACCTCAAGGGAAAACAAAACATATCATATAATGAGACGCTAGCGCAAACCACAAGCAGCAACCAACCTTCTTCAAGACTAATCCTGTCAAGACTTATCAACTATGTTCATTTTATGAACACACTCGGTAAGCAAACATACAAATTGGGTCAGCATTATAAACAATGCTGGTATGAGTAGCCCTAAAATATCAATCATATTTATACATATATATACATAATCAATAAGGCAGTTAGTTCCTCCAATCGGTTTTAACATCCAACGAATAATACAACATTCTTAAGTACAATAATTAAGGCAGGTAGTTCCTCCACTGAGGCGCCTTAGCTTCAAACCGTACTAAATTAACTGTATCTAATAATATAATAACCAAACTAAAACTTACTCTATACTTACACTGGTGTAAGCCAAATCACAGAGTGGGTCACACCTGCATAAATAATCAATTCAACCCACTCTCCTGCAAAACCATTGTGAATGCAACCTAAATCACAATAAATCATTTATTATAGATTTAACGTACACTTTGATATATCATCACAATTATTATTTAAAGTTTCTTCAAGTGTCTCTAGAATCACATCGTCTCTATGTCTTACTTAGTTTCCCTGGCTACTATAATCGCTCCCCAACGCCGAACATGTACATCCACATGCCTCCCCTCACGTAATAAACCACTCCGTGCGTAATTACCATAAGCGGGATATTGCATACCAGGTAACCCCCACACGAACGTCATTATGTGGGTATTGCCACTATTCGGCATAAAATATCGCGCGTCTCGTTCTAATTTTGCGAATGAAATAATCAAGCCACTATTCGGCTACAATTTCCCTACACATGGGTCAATCAACATCTCATACACCTTATACAAGGGCCAATCATATCACATACGCCCAACACATGGGCCAAATCACATGAGTTGTGGTAGCTTGGTTCTAAGATTTTCGTTAAGTAATTTATTCAGGTAACATACATTTATATCTCATAACCATTTCACTTTATCAAGTGCATGTCAAATAAATTATTGCACTAAGCCACAATATTTAGAAATATCTCAATACATCTCATAACATTATACTACCTCATAGTAGCCACAGTCCCTTGGAAAATATCCACAAATATTATACTACCTCATAGTAGCATCTCACAGATAAAATGATGGAGCGTTTGTATTTATTTCTCAAAGATATTGCATTTAATAGATATCCTAACATACAATATTATTTAACAGAACAACAATTTCAACCTACCACATAATGTCACAATTGCTCCAAACGTACCGCATAACATTTTTATAGTGTTTTAGGAATACTATGTCTCCTAAAATTTCGATCTCGTCCCGTGTCAAAAATTACACCATATCAACGTCAAATCTTTTTTAGATAATGACTAACCAGTTTATACATGCTTCCACAACATTCACTACACTATAACAAGGATTTTCTAACAATTGCAATTTCTCATTTGTAACGTATATTGATCTGTTAGTAAAATAATAACACTTAGAGCATCTTTAGGAGAGCAACCAAAAAAACACCAAAATTTTGAACCAAAAAAACACCAAACCAAAAAAACACCAACCATCTTTAGGAGCAACATCAAATTTTCGACATCAAACTACGCGGTTTTGGATAAACTGCGCCATATAGCCCACGCAGTTTTCCCAAAACCGCGCCACTAAAGCGCATCTGATAGGCCCAAGCCCACGTGGTTTTGCGAAAACCGCGCGGTGTTATGAACACCGCGTGCTACTTCTATATATACATGACCAAGACCGCGCAGTTCAATCACTTTCAACTTTTCTCTCAATTATAAACCCTCTCCTTAGTAAAAAAACAAAAACAAAAACCTACCTAAACTCTTGAAATTTTATATGGATCCTTTTGAACCTTTCGAGGGTGATGATTGGCAGTACACAAACGACATTGGCGATGGAGGAGAAGAACCCGAGGATGTCGTGCCTACTGATAGACATCCCTATGTACTAAAGTATCAGATGAACGACTTCGATTGGCAATTTGCACCCGGTGAAGCACTTGATATGGAAGTTGTGTCTTCTAATACAGAACACGTGTCGAGTGCAGTGGCTAATATTCAGGTAATTAATTAGTTTTGATTAAATATTTTGAATATTATGCATTAATTAGTTGAGTTAGACTAATTAATTATTTATCTTATACGCATTATTTTTTTTTTCATAATATCAACATGTTATTGACTACCGAGTTAGATCGGCTTTACTTGGTGTTAGAGAGTGGTGAAAGGTTATTAAGAGTTTGGATGAGTTTGTACACATTAGAGATAGTATTTTGTATACACCTTTAAGTCTTTTGGTTGATGTGGATTATGAGAAGGCTGATTGGGCAGTGGTCATAGCTTTAGTAGAAAGATAGTGGAGTAGAACTCATACATTTTATTTCCCTTGTGCGGAGTTAGGGTTCACACCACTAGACTTCACCATGATTTCTTGGTTGAGTATCGGTATAGGCCAACCGATACCTTTTCATACAAATTATGAGAATATGGATAGTATGCTTATGAGTTTTCCTCTCTTGGATGCGGATGTTTATGATTCTTCTGGTATTAAGCTATCTCATATTAAGACTGCATATATGGAACCCCTCTTAGATCCTGATATACGAGCGGAGTTAGCTTTAACTGTTCTACCTGGTAGTGAGGGTGTTGATGTATATGTTAGGGTTTTTTGATGTTTTTTTATTGGGCATGTTCTGTTTTCCAATGGTCATTCTACGATACGACTGAGATATTATGCTTATGTATCTGATTTGCATACTATGAGAGATTATGACCTAGGTAGCTCAGTATATGCCACATTGATAACGGCGTTAGATAAAGCTTCACAGACATTCGGAAGTAGAAGTCCTCAAATTGCAAAATTCACAAGACTTTTAGAGATTTGGTTTTATGAGTACTTTCGAACTCTTTGTCCTAACATAGACATGATTGCTAATACTTGCCCTAGATTTGGTAGTTGGTCAGGGCCTCACTTGACTCGTAACAGGGAGCATATTAGAAATAATGTATGTATGGCTCGTGCTCAGATTGATATTAGATCATTGTCATCTATTGAGTGAAGACCTTGGCGTTTGTCTACTGCCTTTGACGATCCAGTTGTGCAGCATGTTTGTGTGTTGTCACGTCACAGAATTGTTTTTGTCACACATGATTGTAAGGTTTGGTACTGTGGCAACAAATGTTGGAGGCAGATGACTGGACGTTATGGAGTTCCATGTGCTCCCATGCCAGATGTTAGTGATGCGAAGTCGTGGGGTAGAACTCAAGTTCATGAAGTTCATGCCAGTTGTGGTCCTTGGCCAGATGCGTCTTCTTTTGTTGTTAAGCAGACTGCTGATCAGTATTATAGATGGTGGAACGTGTCTCCATGGGTCAGTTGTTGCCCCCTGTTGGTCGGGCTAGCAACTTCGAGTTTGTGGGCCTGGAAGGGATGAGACGTGAGCTACGTATTTCTCATCCACCACAGCCGTTTACAACCCACAACCTCTGAATGCATATCATCTAGCTCATGTGTCTGCCAGTAATCCTCAGATGTTTGCCGTGTGTGGACCTGATGGGGAGGCTACTTACATTTCCATTCCTGAGGTGCCTCATGCTCGTTGCCATGAGTTAGAGCCGCAGATTGATCAGTATACCATGGTGAGTTTAGTTATTTTATTTTTCTTATTCATTATATATATAATATGTACTCACAATGTATTTTCTTGGATTTTCAGGCTGAGATTCGGGAAAGATATGAGAACCAGATGTGTATGTTTGATAGGATGAGGACTGCCGTATATCATTATAGCCAATAAAGGGAGGAGGCATATTTTCAGACATATCAGCAATCCCAACGTACGTATGACGAGACTCGAAAAGCGTATGAGGATATTCAGCAGGTGTACACGCAACAACATCAGGGATATGAGGAACTTCAGGCTGAGGTAGTTAACCGTCGTGCAGACAGAGAAGATCTTGATTCTCAGGTTAAGAACTTAGAGGAGCAGCTTTGGAATATCCAAATAGAGATAGGAAAGGCATCGAGTGGTAAAGAGCGTAAGAAAAAAGTTAAATAAATTTTATGTAATATGATAGGTTTTGGATCATTTTGGATATTATATCATAATCATAGATTTTGGATTGCACAATTCTTAATTCCTTAATTTCTTTAATTTTTTCGATTTTAGATCACAATTCTTAATTTCTTCAATTGCACAATTCTTAATTTCTTAACTTCCATGCACAATTCATAATTTCTTAAGTTTTATCCACCACACTTCTAAATTTTTAGAAAAAACGCACGCGGTGTTGGCAAAACTGCGCTAATAGAAGTCTAAGCCCAGGCGGTGTTGACAAAACCGCGCCATAGAAGCCCATTTAGCAGCCCAAGCCCACGCAGTGTTGGCAAAACCGCGTGGTTTACCGCGTGAGTGATATAATACAGCACCAAAGTTGGAACCAAATATTGGCCGATTTGGTGTTTGGTTTGGTGTTTTGATCAACATGTGACTCTCCTGAAGTTGAAAAAACAAAAAATTGTTGGAAATTTGGTGTTTGATGCTAGGTTGATTTCACTCCTAAAGATGCTCTTAGTGTTCCGTTACAAAGTTACTTAACCGTTAGTAAATTACCGAATTATTTTGTGACGAGTTATTAACTAACGGATGTACAAGTGTGCCAAAGAATTTTGGGTTCATTGAAAAATTCCGAAAACTCAGAACACCTCAACACCCGCTTTCTTGTTTATTATTCCCCCCTTTATTTCCTTTTCAACAAAGAGAAGACTTCATTCCACAGTTCCATACTTCCATTAGACCATTGCCGAAAGAAAAAACACTTTTGTACCAGAACCACCATATAGATTATAGAGCACGATGAAATGGCGAAAGAGAGACGGGGTTTGGAAGCCACAGTATTATGCAATTTTACCACCCACCCCTTTTTAGTTCTATTTTATAATTTCTAGACCTAGGGTTAGGGTTTTAGTATATGAGAAATGGGGTTTCTTGGTTTTACTCTATGTTGGCCATTCTCCATTCAATAAACTGTTTCAGTGGTTAATTTTGGAGGAAGTCGTGGTATGATTATTCTCATCAGGTATGCATTGAAAGAGATGAATACTAAACTCAAGATATCCCCTCTGCACGCGGAAAGGAAAAGCGACCGAAAATCCTATGTTTGGAGTGAGTCGATTTCTCGCTGGTTCTTCTTTTTTCTTTATCATGGAGCTAATTCAAAGGCGTGGTTTGGGTCTCAGTTAGAAAGCGGGTTGGAAAACAAACCTGGATCCTATTTCCTCCAAGAGCCCTACCGATTGAGAAGGAGATTAAGTGGAAAACCACTGAGATTGGATCTCTCACGGAAAAGGTGAGGCCTTAATTTTTTTCTTTCTTGTACCTAACCAGAACCATGACCATCATCTTTCTTATGAGACTTCTTTCTTTACTCGGAAGTACTTTCGGTGTTTTTATAGCAAATGCATCCGGGCGTTTTCTAGGATCAGAAGGAACCGCTATAATGACCACCCCAGAATTTCTCCTTCCTTTATTTGTGCTTGTTGTAATTTTCACTATAATTTATCGAATTCTACTTTCGAAAAAAAAAAAACCCGCTAATGTCAGCTAACTAGCTACCTCGAAGTTACAGGGATCTGCACTATGCTATGGTCTTCTTAACTCTGCTCACTCCTCCCTCCGGGAACCAGACCGATCTACCAATCAAATCAGTGAAAAACGCTCTCCATTTGTACTTGGCTTGAATCGTTCATCTTTGAATAGGTAGCCCGGTTAACCAGAGAACCTAGAGGGACTTCCTGCCATACAGGAAAGGAAAGACCTGGGACCAGTACCCGACCCAATCTCGACTAAAAAAAAAGAAAAACAACAAGCACCTTTGGACCCTGACGTGAACGGCAGTTCGTTATTCATACTGGTTATTTATAGAGCAGGTCTTCTGTTCGATATGCTCATACGGGAGAAACAGACTATCACGATTGGGTCGACCAGGCCAGATCATGACATTAGGGACCATTATGGGCGGGAGAAAAGGAATCTCTTGGTTCAGATGGGAATGCGTCTGTTGTATCTGATAGTTCCTCCGGAGCAGACTTAGCAGACTAGTTAAGGAACAAGAGAGGCAAGAAATCCAAGATTCAAAGACTCGTGGTTAAGTTTGCAAAGTATTACACACTAGGTCAGTAACATTTTAATATATTGATTATTTTCTAAACTTAAACTTTCTATACATTTTTCAAGAACAGTTGACACAAAATTACCTACTTATTTTGATTATACTAATGCGTTTTTTATTTTGCAGTGGTATTGCTTTACTTTTTGAGGGGTTTCTACTGCACTTTCTTAAACTAGTGTGTCTACTCCCGTTTTATTTCAGAGTATTGGAAGTTTGGATCCTCTCGGCTGAAGATGTGAGCACACTCAATCTTATCTACTACTAGTTCCATCTTAATTATTTGTAGTAGAGGTTAGTAGCGTAAATTTCATATATATGAATAAGTTTTGATTTTGATCAATCTAGAACTAGTTAAGTATTCAAATACTTGAAAATACTATAGTTAAACAAGCACATCTATTAAATTTGGAATATTTTGGATACCACTACTAGTAGGTGAAAGCACTAAAAGTCAGACAATTTTTTGCCCAAATATCCACTGATAGTGTATAGTGTAAAAACTATTGAAGTGATGCGTAAAAATGACTATGTGCAATTACTAAATGCATATCCTTGTGCTTAAGACACTGTTTTCTTCAAGGAAAAGAACTCGGATGATGAACCAATCTAGATGATTGGACCTGGAGTTCTGTTGTTGCTTTTCTTTTAAGCGTGCAAGCTATCATTACTTTGTATTTGGGTCAAATTTCAATCCTTGGCGAAACTATTGCTGCTTCTTTAAATGTTTGAGTATTGGGATTGATCATTATTTAATGTACAAGACCTACTTAATGCATTTAATTCGCACTGTTTGCAGGATAGTTTAATGGCATCAAGTGGCCAATCTTCAGTCCCTCAGGTGAGGAAAGCCTATAGTTATTGCATGCTTTGACTCGTTTAGCGTAGCTGCATCTTGTGCATCTCTAGACATTCTCTCATTTTTCTCATTTTTTTTTCTCTATTGGTCAAGCTAGGTCAGTGGATTTCCAGAATATAGAACTTAAAAAAAGTTGGAAAAATTACGTAGTTATATGGTTTTGTTAATGTTTACAAGATTTACGTTCGCAATACCTACTATATGCATTGTAGTATATCTTTCGATGTTATCTTAGTCTGATTATGCAGAAGTGTGAGTGCTGAAGATTTCTACCCTCCCATAATTTTTACTCCTTATATTACTTTATAGTTGATAACAACACTCGTGCTATTTGCAGGGAAGATTTTAAAGCTGGGTTGCAAGGCTTTAAGGCTCGGCTTGCCAATTATGAGAAGGTCCGTTTGTTTAAATTCTCATAGTCAGCCTTGTGATATAACTGTCATTCAAAGTTGTATCTTAGTTTGGAGTGAACTAGAACCATACGTCTTTCTTAACAGGTTTATGAACCTGTTGAAGAAGGATCTTATGTCAAAGTGATTGACATGGCCAGTGGGCAAAGTGGGCAGATACAAGTTAGTGTGGTTAGTTGTTCATTTTTTTTTTAATTTCACAACAGAAACATATAGGTGATTCTCTTTGCTTGATCTAGCCCTTAAAGTTTCCATATGTAAAATAGTTGGAAAGTGCTTAAATTTAATTGATCTTACCCAAGATTTTTCAGATGAAGGTATTTATTGACTTATTGTTTCATTCTAATTCATTAGTCATGTTTAGTCCTATTAAAATGTCACTCTTGACATATAAGCTATAAATAATATCTATACAGTTTTTAGTTTAAATTAGAGTAAGCAAATTCCATGAATTTAAGCTGAAGGTCATAGCGGAACTTATACTAATAAGTGCAAGTTCACTGGTTGGAAGTCGAGGCTTCCTTAATCAGGAATTTCTGTTGAAAAAGGAGTTAAATACGTGAATCCACCTAGTGACTCGTACGTGTCTTCTGTAGGAGCTAGATATGCACTTACAGTCTTTTAAATTCTTTTAGTCAGACTTTGAATTGTTGGGAGATATCTCACATGAGAACCTTAATATTGGGCGTAGCCGTGTTAGAGTGATTGGAAACAGAGTCTCTTTTTGTTTTCCAACTTGAATTCAAAATCTCTGAACTTCTCCATTGAATTGATTTAAAATGCGAATTAACAAGTAGCATGACAAATTAACAAGTGCTACCAATCATAATGTTAATGTACTAAAATGGCCTTCAGATTGGTTTTTAGTTTGTATGCAATGGTGATAAGGTTACAAGTAGCACTACAGTGTGGTTATTAAGAGTTTTTAATGCACATGAAGATGTTGTTATAATTTTGTGTTAGCATGTTTATTTTTCCCGAATGAGAAGTTAAGAACTGAGTTCATTTTGTCTAATTTACTTATGTATAGATATACTACTTTTACTTGAATAGGTTGTGGGATGAAATTAAGGATTGACGACCACGCTATGAAAGATTTTATATTCAGTGTTCAGAACAAAGTAAATGATATGATGTTCTCTTCTCCAAGTATGCCAGATGACCAGCAAAAGATCGACAATAAAAGAGTATGCACATTTCTTCTTATAAATCCTACATACCTATTTAGCACGTCTTTTGGTTGTGACTTATTTGGCAATCCTTGACTCCGTGCAAATTGAATTTGTGCTAGAAACTATATTGGATATCAAGAACAACAATAGAAAGGCTAAACAGGATCCTGCTTATTGTTTTTCCTGTTCATTGTTTTTCTTCACTAGGCACCACTCAGTACAATATGAATATATACATTGATGTTTTCTTTTAGTAATGAGAATTTTTGGAACCCAAGTTTGCGAGCGTCGAGATTTTGTGAAAATATAAGCTATATTTGGTTGGCACATGAGCCTAGAGTATTTTGTTGGTTTTTTTTAGTTGCGTTTTAATATAGATGAGTGTAATAATTTGATTACTAGAGTTTACTATTTTACTTGGTTGGCGTGGGCATTTAGAACATTTTGTTGTTTTTCATTAGGTTTTGTTGTGTGAATGAATGGAAGGAATTTAATTATTATATTTTGTTAGAGTTATTGATGAATAGAAGAACTTAAGTGATACATTGTGAAGTAAAAAAAAGTGCAGGTACAGGTACGTGCACCAGTACAGGTGGCCCACATATAAAAGGGCCACAGAAACCAATTTTTTTTTTTTTATACAATGAAAATTCATTAGTAACGGATACACAACCGTTAGTAAAAGAAAATCAAAGTGACGTTTATATCCGTTACTAAAAGAGGATAAACAAATTTGGTAACTGTTACTAATACATTCTAACAGTTATGTATCTATTCCTGAAATTAATTTCAATGATATTTTATAACTGTTAGTAAATTTTGTAACGGATAATAAGTGTTACAAATATCCGTTACTAATATTTGTCATGCTTTTGTGTCAACGCAAAATAACTGTTACTAATATTTTTTGTAACAGATGTATATCCGTTACAAATAGACTGTTATGGTATAGTGATTCTACCATTTGATTAGTCCATAAAAATTTAATACAATTCCGGCCACCACCAACCTCTATTCCTCCACTCTCATCTCAGTGGTTTTGATCCTGGTGAAAAACCCTACCCTTTTAATTAATTAACACACAATTCAATTTTTATTAATTGTCGAGATCACTCCCCAATAGATCTTGACCACCATTAATGCTCTTTCCAAGCTTCCACAACCCCCCATTAAATCAACCAAACATCAACCCTTAATCAACCAAACATCATTTAACCATACCACAACAATAAAAGATCAAACCACAGCAAAAGAGTTCAAACAAAAAAAAAACAGGACGATTCTTGGGCTCGCGCCGCCATTAACAGCCCGTAAGGTTCAACCGTTCACTTGAGTTTTGCAGTTTAGCGAAACAATATATGCTAACCTTTAACATTTTATCAATTCGACAAGATGAGAAAAATAACGACAGAGGAAAACATAACAAAAATTGAGCGGAAAACTTTGACAGTAAAGTTATCTCTGTCTAGATGATAACTACCCAAAACTGTGTTTTAAACCCCGTAGAGACATTATATTTGGGTCAATTATGTGTTTAATAAATGTAAATTAATTGTATTTTCATGTTTTCACAGGTTTCAATAGACAATGATAAAATACACACAAAACCTGCATTTTAGCATGAAATACAACCGAATAAAGCTTGGACTTGAAATCTTCAGTATCAGCTCATTTAAAACTCCAAACTGCCAGCAAAGCTCATGGACTCAGAGAACCATGAAACAAGTTGAAGAATCTAAACTTGAGTCATTAAGCTAGCTAAAAAAGAAATTTTGGTCAAACTTACCTAAATCAGCCCAAAAGTCAGGAGAAAACTTCAAATGGCGATATCTTCCGTCTCCTAACTCTGATTCAAGCATTTGACTAGCTAAAATGATCAGCGCAGAAAACTCTACGTAACAGTATCTAACTTCTAAAAAATGGTCATACAGTTTGGAATATGAAGATAAAGCCAAAGCCTGTTATTATTTAGTCCAAACCCATTACTATTCTAGAGAATATTCAGAGAATATTTAATAGAATATTCTTCGGGATATTATATTTTATTTGTAACTGTTAGATTTATATTAGATGGATTGAATCTAGACCGTCAGAAAAACAATAAATAGAAGGTTCTAGTTTTAGTTTTTCTGATGGAATGGTTAGCATTCCATTAGTAGGAGTAGAGTAGTTTACTGCTTTCCTAGTGTAATAAAGAATTTAATTTCCAGTTTTTAATTAAAATATTTTTAATTTAGTTTTATTTTATGTTAATTAGAATAACAATTTAGTTTTGTGATCTCGGAGTAGAAACTCTGCCTGAGTGAAGATTATATCTGTTAGGGAGAATGTTTCAATAATTATAATGATTAGGACCCAAGTAAGTTTACCCAGAGATGAGGTTCTGAATCGATTCAACGCGCTAATAACGATCGTTCAGAGATGAAGAGTCGTTATTAGGGATAAAAAATCGAGACTAATTTTTTTAACGGAGATATAATTCGCTCAAACGGATTTTTTATTTCCGAAATCAAAGTCTATTTTATTTTATTTCCATCATTTTGCTCACCTAAATCCATTTTCACAAACATCATGTGATTGAATTAGTTTTTGTTTATAAATAAATTTTTGCAATTTCATTGATATGCGAACGAAATGACAAACCCAACCGCTATTTTACAGATAGATCAATGGCGCCGCTGCGTTTTCCTTGAATTTGCAAAATAAATTAATTTGGTCACAACACTTGCATAATCATTTCTATTCCCTCCACAATTTTTCATTTTCCTCTAAAAAAAACCACCAAAAAATCAGCCAATTTGTGGTTATGGGCCTAGCTGGTCGCTGAAATGGGGGATAATAAAAAAAAAAAAAAAAACACGCACCCATCGATTTTTTTCTGTTTCTGTTCGTCTCTCCCCATTTTCATTTTTCACTTCTCCTCTTCTCCTTCTCTGCAACCCTCTTCTCCTCTTCACCAGCATCAATCAATAATAATAAATCATTAATTCCTTCTCGTATCCACCATCAAAACCCATCCCCACCGCCTGTACCACCATCATAACCATTTTAAAATTCTTTCTTGTATACTCGAACCTATAAGTTCTAAATTTCGTTCTTGATCTTCTAATTGCAGATGGAATCCTTTGAAAAACTTTCTGTTGAAACTGTGAAGTGAAGAGCTGTGCATTCCTGCGTCGAGGTGTTGCTGCTTCTTTGCTAGAGGTGGTGGCTGTTATTGGCGAACTGGAGGAGATCGGTGGTGCTGGATTGAAACAGTGGTGTTTGGTCGTGCCTGATCGATGGTGAAGTCGTGAGAAGAGAGTGTGCTCTCTGTTAACAGCGTTGGCATTGCTGAAAAAAGTGAGGAGGTGGTGATGATAACGGTAGGTCGATGAAGAAGGTGATGTGCTGTTTTGGTGGTGCTGGGTTGGTTGTGTCTAGGTTGTGTTGATTGCTTGGTTGTGTTCGGTGGTATTATCATCTCTTATTGCTTGCTGCTACTCCCTTTGTTTGTGGTGTTGTTCGTGAGGTCTGTGTGTGTGGTACTTGCATGACCTGTGAAGGATTGCAAGTATGTACAAAACTGAGGTAGTAGACTAGAGATTGGTGGATGAAGTGAACTGCTTGATGCTAGTGCGTTGTGTGAGAGAGTGCTAAGTTAGTGTAACGTGTGTGCTGATTTTTTAGGATTTAGTGAAACGTGAGTGTGCTGTGTAGTGGGGTTCAAAGTGAGGAGTTCAGTATATATGACTTCGTCATTCACAAGGTAGCGTTGTATAAAAATAAGTCCTCTTAATTAGCTGCTGTAGTGCTGGATAAGGCAGTAGAGTCTGCCCTTATGGTGGGATTGAGATATAGAGTGTGAAAGTTCATTGTGGGGAACATAAAGGGACCACAACATGGGGCACTAAAGAAAGCAGTAATTGCACTTGACTATTTTCAAATGGACGGTGGATGTATAGTTAATGTACACTTTCTTTTCAAATCCAAGTTACGTTCACAAGTGTAGTCAAAGTGGTTGACACAAAAAGAAAAAAATAAAAAAGTTTTCTAGCTTTACCACCCCCTCCCCAAGAACTAGGCCAATTAGTTTTACCCTCCAGTTATTTCATTTAGAGGTTTACTCCCCCAAGATCACACCCATCCAAATCAACTGTTATCTTTTTGGTCAATACATGTAAAAAGACTTCATTGTCTCTTGCCCTTTTATTAGTTTTCTAGCTTTACCCCCCAAAACTTAGGCCAATTAGTTTTATCTCCCTAGTTCTTTCATCTAGAGGTTTACTCTCCCAGAACTTAGGCCAATTAGTTTTACCCCTCTAGTTCTTTCATTTAGACGTTTACCCCCCCTCCAAGACCACAACATATTCAAGTCAACTGAGTTTGACCGTAATATTTTTGGTCAAGACAAATGAAAAGACTCTAATGTCCTTTTCTAGATATAATTACATAAATACCTTGTTACTTTGGTGAAGACAAAATTGAAATTCAAATCATCTAGGACACATGTCATGATTTTGTGAACTCTATCCGACGGCCATACACCATCACTACCATCACTGTAGCATTATCTTCTCTAAGCCATACACCACTACCACATAAAAAAACTTCATTGCCCTTTCACGGTTGATTTTCTCCTAGCATACATATAGCTTTTAACAACCATGAGGTTAATTATGTAATTTCATAATGTTAAGGGTGTGGATGTCATTTGATAAGGATTGGTGGTAGCCGTCGGATAGAGTTCGCAAGATCATGACATGTGTCCTAGATGATTTGAATTTTGTTTTTTTTGTATTTGCCAAATTATACCTGTAAAATTTATAGCTTTTAATTATACCAGAAAAGGGCATTAGTCTTTTCATTTGTAGAAAACTATTAAAACAAAACTTCACAAAAACTCTTTTTGACATTGATCAAAAAGATGATTTTTGAGGTGTGATTGGGGTGGGGTAAAAAAAAAAAAAAAAAAAATAAATAAAATAAATAAAAAATAAAAATGGAGGCACCTATTCAGATTTTAGACACCCTATCAAAGTCAATTAGGCATATGCTAAGTGGTCCAAGTGCGGATACATCAGGCCATTTTAATATCTTCATTGGTGCTCTTGTCTCTCAGGTTACCCAGCTTGATCTCCAAATGATTTTTTCATATACCTGGTGATGCTGTGATTGAAGAGGTCTTAAGATGATGCCAAATAAAAAATAATAATAAGAATAAATAATAATAATAATAATAAAAATAAAAATATATATAAATAACGGTAACTTGTTGTTTTTGTCCTTATATTCGCGTAATAAAGCCCTGGAAGGCAAACTCAGTAACTTATTGGCCTTGTGCCTAATTTCAGCCTGGTTTGTGGGCTTTTACATGTTTGTATATAATTTTTTGAATAACAGATGAGTGGTATTAACCCCGAATTGTCAACTGGTCAATGCCCACTCAAGTCATCTCCGACCCCAAGTGCGTGTAAGCACAATTTGGGAAGGTACGATTTCTTTTATCTCTCATTTGAATCTCCTATCAAAGGGTTATATGCAATTTCCAAGCATGATTAGACTACTTGAACAAAAATCAATCTTAGCCTTTTGGAAATGATATGATAGCATATTTAGAATCGTGGTTTAACGTTAATGCATGTTTAGAACGTATGATTAGCAAGTATGATTAGAATTCAAATTTTATAAATGCTTAATAATTTTGCAAACATGATCAACTTTAAACACATGCATGCGTTTATATCGGGTACCTGAAACATACTTTTAGGGAATCTACTACATACAAAAAATTTCTACCATCACGGTAAATCAAAATGTAGACCAACCTAAGAGTAACAAACCTTTACCCTTGCATACAAGAGATAAATTAATCATTTCCGTTGTTGAGACCAATCTTTCGAATGAGTATCTAAAAAATAAAAAAATGCTAATCTGTCATATTTTACATATCTAAGCCTCATGAAAGACAACTTCTGATGCATTTTCATTTTTTATCTCGACACAGGTGTGTAAAAATACCATTTTTTGGGGGGTACTTGCTAAACCCCCAAATCTTTCAACTATTCCCTTATAGTTGATCTAGAAACATTTCACCTCGGTTTCATCCTGTTTGGGGGTGTGCATAGTCTAGGGGAATCTGACGTAAAAAGACCCCACGTATCTAGTCTCGGGAATCTGACTTAAAAAGACCCAAAGTCTTGAGTATCTGACTTTAAACGACTCATTTTTCGTTACATTCAAGTAATGCCACAATAAGGTAACCGCGCCCTTCTATTTGGAGAGATAGTTGTAAGCGTCGGTTTCTTCGTTCAAATAACTAGTGTATTCCAATTTAGTATCTGATGGGTGGTAGGGTAATGTTTATCAACGATGCGAGTTTATTTGTTAAGCATATTAGCGAATAATCTGTATTTGCTAAATCATTCCACCTATGGGTGCGAATGCCAAGGGTTTCTACAAATCCTTATGCTTGATAAAAGTCTTAGGAATCTGACTATAAACGACCTAAATTATTATGTCTATATATGTGTGTATTTTGGTTGTTTTCTTTGATTGATTTTCTATTTTCAATTTTCTTGTTGCATGCTATAATTTTTTCGGCCGAATTTTTGCTCACGTTTTTCAGGTAATTCCTTTCCCTATCTCTCTTGATACTTTGAGGACAAAGCATCCATCTGTTTGGGGGTGGGAGAGAAACATTTTGCAAAAATTAGACACTTTTAGGTTATTTATTTTTCTTTCTTTTTAAAAAAATTCAAAAATAAAAAAATTAGTTAGTCATATATAGTAATAAAGGTCTTGTTTCCTTTTATGTCATGAAAATTGTCTAGAAATCTTACATTAGCATTAGAATTAGGATTGGTTCTTAGAAACTTATGTTAATACGTACGCAATAGTTTTTATATCTTTTCATGAATATTCATGCAATGAGTGTCAATGACTGTACATAGTAGTAAATTTATGGGACCCACAGTTAGAATACTTAAATTCCAAATCCAGTGAGAATCTAGCCAAAAAGTCTTAACATAAGTGTATCTGAGTAATGACCCAAGGATGAAGCAATTCCGAGTAGAAAGAAATCCCACGTCCACTTGCTTGATCACTATACCATATCCTAGGCGAGAATTTAGGCATTCTTTAGACCAATATAACCAAATAAAAAATATACAAACCCAAAAAAGTGTATTTCCCCTAGTTTTCCCCGTTGAGCCTTTATATTAGCCATTTCATTTTTCAACCATTATTTCTTTACCCATATCCATATCTTATGAGTTTGAGAAATATGATGAAGAACATAAAAGAGAAGAGAAAGACCTATACAAATACGGGAATTCGTTCTATCAGTTGGTGCCAATTGATGAATCTAGTTAGCTGTGTCAAAACCAAGAAAAAGTAAATTCCATGAAAGAAAAGAAAAAAATCAAAGTTATAAACTCCAAAAATAAAATCAAATGGAGTAGAAAAGCCAAAAAGGGCGAAGTATAGAACAGTTTTGAAACAGAAGAACACTAGGTTTTCTCCAATAATTATTTGAAGACCATATTTTCTCTAATTCATTGTTTTGTTATCCCTTCCATTCCTTCTAAACCACTTCCTAAGCCCCCTAATACCTAATAAAGACATCTAGCTCAATTAGGAGTAGGATGGTGTGATAGTAAATAGTAGATGTGATTGATCGACCTCGGCTCCTCTGATTGTCATTGAGTATGTGAGGAAACGTGTGCCCACTGCACACCGGAGTTAACAAAACCTGAGTGGAAAAATATGAGAGAATTTGTGTTTTGACACATACTGTGAGAACCTACTTAAGGATGCTCTCCGAAGGATCCAGAAACGGCCCTGCTTATACATTTCATTGTAAAGTTCACTGCATGCATATTCATATGTAGATGTTTCAATTATTGTACATTTATTAACGTAGGTTTCAAATGAATTAATCCTCGTTCCCCGCTAGTGAGATGTATAGATATTTGATATCTAACTTAGGGAACAAGCCTTTGTTACTGAGTCGTTGTAGTATATGTGAAGTTTGTGGGTATCTTCTCTGGAAAACTATCATGAGGCTAAAACTCGCCCACTAGGGAATGCCTAGTGGTTAAAGGCCTTGTTGCATACGGTCAATGCAATCGCACTCTGTGAAACGAGAATTAACTTAGGACTACACATTTTTGGCCACTTATCTGTTTTAGTGTCTCTTCTTTGCTTGATGACAAGCAAAATGTTGTTTGGGAGTGGTTGTTAAGTACCCAAAACTGTGTTTTAAACCCCGTAAAGACATTACATTTGGGTCAATTATGTGTTTAATAAATGTAAATTAATTGTATTTTTATGTTTTCACAGGTTTCGACGGTCAATGTTAAAATACACACAAAACCTGCGTTTTAGCAAGAAATATAGCCGAATAAAGCTTAGACTTGAAATCTTCAGTATCAGCTCATTTAAAGCTCCAAACTACCAGCAAAACTCATGGACTCAGAGAACCATGAAACAAGTTGAAGAATCCAAACTTGAGTCCCTAAGCTAGCTAAAGAAGAGATTTTCGGATAAAAAACTTAGTCAAACTGACCTAAATCAGCCCAAAAGTCAAGAGAAAACTTCAAACGGTGATATCTTCCGTCTCTTAACTATAATTCAAACATTTGACCAGCTAAAATGATCAGTGCAGAAAACTCTACGTAACGGTATCTAGCTTCAAAAAAATGGTCGTACAGTTTGGAATATGAAGATAAAGCCAAAACTTATTACTATTTAGTCCAAGCCCATTACTATTCCAGAGAATATTTCTAGAATATTTCCTAGAATATTTCTAGCATATTCCCTAGAATATTTCCTGGGATATTATATTTTATTTGTAACCGTTAGATTTTGATTAGATGGATTGAATCTAGACCGTCAGAAAAGCTATAAATAGAAGGGTCTAGTTTTAGTTTTTCTGATGGAATGCTTTCCATCAGTAGGAGTAGAGTAGTTTACTGCTTTCCTAGTGTAATGAAGAATTTAATTTCCAGTTTTTATTTAAAATATTTTTAATTCAGTTTTATTTTATATTAATTAGAATAACAATTTAGTTCTGTGATCTCGGAGCAGAAACTCTGCCCGAGTGAAGATTCTATTTGTTAGGGAAAATGTTTCGATAATAATAACGATTAGGAACCGAGTAAGTTCACCCAGAGATGGGGTTCTGAATCGATTCTACGCGCTAATAATGCTCGTTCAGAGACGAAGGGTCGTTATTAGGGATCAAAAATCAAGACTAACTCTTTTAATGGAGATATGATTCGCTCAAACGGATTTTCTATCTCCAAAATCAAAGTCTATTTTATTTTATTTCCATCATTTTGCTCACCTAAATCCATTTTCACAAACATCACGTGATCGAATTAGTTTTTGTTTATAAATAAACTTTTGCAATTTCATTGAAATGCGAACGAAATGACAAACCCAACCGTTGTTTTACAGACAGATCACTAGACGTGAAATAGAAAAAACTAAACTACTCACCTCTCGTATCGCCAAAACAGAGTACATAGAAAATTATGCGAGAAAACCAATCCTAAGCTAGCTAGAAGATGCACGAATCCGCCCCTTCTCCTTCTTCTTTGTTTTAGGCTGTTTAGTTTTTGTTTTAAGAAAAACCTTATTTTTTCTTTCCAGAGACCTTTCTAAATAATATTACCTACTATATATTATGTTTAACTTTTTTAGAAACTTCCTATTTTACCAACTATCTCTATTCCTAATTATAGAATATTATTTTCCATTAAAAGTTCTCTATTTATTACATACCTTATATTAATATCTTTTGAAAACTTTCCAAATAGTTAAAAATCTCTACACAACATTCAAAATTCAAAATACTTGTTTTCCCTCTTTTCTTTTTCTATCAAAAAGTGAAGCCCACATTTACTTGCCCGTTGACTAAGAAATAAATATTAAATTCCGAAATACTAAATATTGTTATGAAATAATGGAAAAATAATTGGCAAGTTTTGCCACTGGAGCAAATGTATCACCGAAATCTTTGCCAGGAACCTGGGTAAACCCCTTGGTAACCAATCGAGCCTTGTAATGATCCACACTACCATATGCCAAATACTTAATAGAAACACCCATTTGCATTGAACTGTTTTCTCACCGAGTGGCAGGAAAACCATATCCCATGTATGGTTCCGTTCCAGGGCCTCCATTTCATATTGTATTGTAGTAACCCAGTGGGGATCACGCAAAGCCTCAGAAATTGATCTCGGAATTGAAATCACAGACGTTGCAGCCAGAAAAGCCCGATAACAGCTAGATAGTCCCTGGTAAGAAACAAACTTGCTAATAGGATGGTGAGTGCAACATGAAACAATGAGACGGTGACCAGTTGGATGCCTATCCCGTGAAGACTTACGAAGTGGTGGTGGTGGAGGAGGAGTAACATGTGAACCAGATAATGTAATAGACTCATAAACAGAACTAGAATTACCTGGGAAAGAGGCACTAGAAGCAGAGGAGTCTGGCAGGGGTGGAGCATGGGAATGACGAACATCTTCCTGTAAAGGCTGCTCAAGTACCTGTGAATTAGTATAAAAAATAGGTAAATGACAAACAGGGATAGAGTTTTCATTTCCAGGTGGAAAAGAAGAGTCCATAAAGGTATCTTGTTCTTGCAAATAGAGTTTCGGAACAAAGAATGGTGTAATGTCCAAAAAATTCACATCCATGGTATGATAAAACTTACGAGTATGGGGATCATAACAACAATATCCTTTTGAGAAGACAGCATATCCTAAAAATATACACCTAATTGCTTTATCATCCAACTTTGTTCGACTTGGACTACGATTTTGGACATAGCAAGTACAACCAAACACCTTGGGAGCTATCGGGAATAAGACTCTATCCGGATGAAGAAGACGGAAAGGGGTTTTATTATGCAAAACAAGACTCGGTGTACAGTTAAGAAGATAACTAGCAGTCAAAACAGGCATATGCCAATAAGATTTAGGAACATTCATTCCTCGTAAAAGGCAACGAACGATTGCCATAAGACTCTAGTTTTTTCTTTCAGCAACCCATTTTGTTCAGGTGTGTAGGTGTTGGAAAGTTGTTGGAGAAGGCCTTGTTGATTAAGTTGAGATACAAAGGTATTCGAAACATACTCTTTGGCATTTTCATATCGAATACCCCTAACGGTAACACTGTACTAGGTCTTAACCATTCTGAGAAAATTGGTAAATGAAGAGAGAACCTCAGAATCCAAGTACACCTGGTATGATCATCAATAAAAGTGACATAGTAGCGGTGTCCTGACCAGGTAGTTACCGGAGACAATCCCCAAACATCAGAATGAACAAGATCAAATGCACAGGGAGTACGATGCATTCTAGAAATATAACTAGAACGAGTATGCTTAGACAGTGCACAAATGTGACAATGAAACTTATGAGACTTGCAAAGCTTTTATTATTTTGGGAAATAACAAACAAAGATACTAGAAGTTAACATGTACTAAGCGAGCATGCCATAAGTTCAAAGACTGTAAAGAGAAAACATAAGAGCCAGAAGCTGGCAACATAGAGCCTTGCAAAGCAGTGACCAGTGGAGGTTCTCCAAAATAGTAAAGTCCGTCATGCTCATACCCATGCCAAAAATCATCCTCGTACTCCGGTCTTGGATAAAACATCAATCAAAGAGAAAAATGAAAGCACAATTGAAAATTTTGGCTAACTGACTAACAAATACCAAATTAAGGGAAATGTTTGGCACATGCAGGACAGACTGAAGCGTAATATATGGTGAAAGACAAGCCTTCCCCTTACTTAGAATAGGGGTAGATGACCCATTAGCAAGGCGTACAAACTGATGGACAGTAGATACAGTGGATGTAAAAAGATTAGACTCACTAGTGATATGGTCATTAGCCCCTGAATCAAGAACCAATGTGGGTTTAGCAGAATCTTATCTAACATGAAAAGCAGGAGTACCTGAGGCAGTTATAGCTATAGGGACATTAGCATTCTGGACACGAGAATTCTGAACTATAGTGAAAAGTTGATCAATCCTAGAACTCAGCTGATTAATGTCTACAGGTGCATCTGATGGAGTCTCAAAAGATGCTTCAGCCACTACATCAGTATGAGGATCATGGTTCTTAGAATAGTTCTGAGAACCAATCTTAAATCCCAACTCCGAATGTAGTTTAAAACAACGGTCTTTAGTGTGTCCTGTATTCCCACAATGATTACAAATGAATGGCTCCTTTTTGCAAGTTCTAGCAAAAGAAGCTTGAAACCGAGATTCGGAATTAACAGCAAATGCCCTCTGATCAATGGGAGTAGGTGTCTCTAAAGATGGTGTGACTTTAGTAGTTAAATGACGACGATGTTCATCACTTTCTACCATAGCATAAGCCTTACTCGGAAAAGTACCCAAAATCTGATAGTGAAGGGTCTCATACTCATCTCGGAGACCCAAAAGAAATTGATAAACCTACTCATCTTCCGACGCTTTGTGGAGTTCCTTAGCAATAGCATGAGTCATACCATAAATACTGGCCAGAAATTAAGACTTGTAATGAGCTAACTTGTCCCATCCCTTCTTAGATTTCCATAATAAGCCTTCACCGAGTCATTATTTTGACTAGCATGAGTGGCATGCCCATAAATTTTGTACTTACGGATTTGGTTATGAGAATGTGCATACATCTCGTTCAACCTAGTCCATAACCCATCAACCGTATCATAAAGCATAAATAATTCATAAACATCAGGCTCTATAGAATTAAACAACTAGGTTAAGATCTTACACCAGTCAGTGTCCCATTCTGCCAATTTGGTAGCCTCTGTTGGTTTTGGTACGTTCCCTTACAACTAACCAGTCTTCCCTCGAGCACCAAGAAATAAATTAACTGAGCTTGATATATTATCTCATTCACTCTTTAAAGCTTCCTAAAAGTTAGTTAGATCTTGTATCTTAGTTTTCTTTCTAAAGGTGTTACATAAATTTTCCATAAATTCATCTTTCACGAGCATATGTTTGACTAGCAATTTGATCACACATCTGGTTTGTTTTACAAGTGGGAAATCGAATGTGGTTGGTCTTCACAACTTCCTGGGAAGTCGTATGGGAACATAATTCTTATGTTCTTTTTCTTGGTTTTCTTTATATTTATTTATAAGTGGGATAATACACTGAGAATTGTTGTGAAGCTCATGGTGGTGTTAATACTTATGTTTCAACCCCCACCTACGTGGCAAACGTCCATTAGTAGGGGTCTCTATTTTATTCATTTAATCGACAGGGCTAAAGCCCAATTTGCAATACCATGGATCAATGTACATGCCCATTAACTCATGTGCCTAAGGCTGAACCTTAGCCACATGGCTTGCCACTAATGTACATTGATTTATGTCCAGATTCATTTCTTATTAAAGAGATAATTATCAGTTAATACCAAACTATTTTTCATAAGGAACTACGTGGAAACTTGATCCCTAGAGAATAGATCTTGGGTACATAGGAGCCATTATCTTGGTTCAGTTTCATCTCCCCCAACATCAAATTCCTCTGTTTCTTAGTGCGTTCTTTACCATTGCTCTCGTTGTGTTGAAATAGTTTACTGCCGAAACATAATTGGCGCCGTCTGTGGGGATTTTTAGAATTCATTATCACGTGAAACAATCAAGATGGTAAGCACAAGAAACAGACCAAATACTCAACATATTCCTCCTGCTAATAGGAATTGCAACCCTCGAAATTCAAATCAACCAATGCAAGAACCGTTGAAAAATCAAGTTGCTCCTAGTGGTAGGATCAATTCTCAACATCCAAGTATGAAGCGCCACCGCCTCCGCCACCGCCACTGTAAAAGGCAGTACAAGCGCCGCCACCACCCCTAACAATCTTGCAACAAGAAAACCGACAAGTCAGTAATCCTCCATGCGGTCCATCGTCTGTCCATGTTGATCCTTCAGTTGACATGGATATGGACGTGGACATTACTCTCACACCAACTAACGGAAAAGGTGATAGTAACAGCCAATTCACCCCTAATACGGTTGAACGTGAGTTACGACGAGTCAAAAATTTAAATAGGAACTTGATAAGGAAGCTGGCAAAGAGGCAAAGGCCGGTGGACAATGCTGCAAATTCAACAACATCAAGGCGACCACGAAGGGACGCAGGCCATTCTAGTATATGGGACCGTCTTGAAGATCCACTTCATCATCCTCAGCAACGTGTTATTTCTCAAGCAAAGTCAACCAGTGCACTCTCTAAGAGTAATGACCCATTTACCCGTACTTGTGGGGAGAATCGGATTGGCAGGGATAACTACTACCCTAGACATGTCCGATCTCAAAGGAAAGATTTACCTCTGAGAAGCAATTTCAGGGAAGACCGCCATCCGAGATATGTCCGACATGATTGGGAAGGCGGGCATCCCAGACAAGAGCAACAAAACATAGAGAAGTGGTATAATTATACCGACCACCCGGCCAAGGGTGACTACCGGCCTAGACAGGCTGGTTACAGGGATAGACAAAGACAATCACCGGTCGGAGCTGATCATGCGTACCGCCAAAGATCTCTAACTCCAATAAGAGATAATGGAAGGTATCCTTATCCACAAGGGCATGACCGGGGACATCCAGTTGTTCGAGCCAATACTTTAACTCTAACAGAACAACAGTTGAAAGAGTTGATTGCAAAAGAACTTAACGATAGAGAGTCAAGGGATGTAAGAATGAAAAACTTGACAGCCAATGATGGCGTATTTGATAAGTTTTCGCTCGACATTCAAGAAGCTTACCACCATCCCGACTTCAAACAACCCGATTTTGAACTTTATGATGAGTTGGAAAGAGATCCTGGCTTGCATGTTCTATCTTTCAAAAATAAGTTGGTGTTATGGGGTGGAAATGATCCGCTTATGTGTAAGCTCTTTCCATCAACTCTAAAGGGAGAAGCATTATGCTGGTTTAGTGAGTTGCCTTCAAGATCAATTCACCAATACAATGAACTAGAAAATCAGTTTGTTAATCGTTTTCGCCACAATTGCAAGACGCCAAAGGATGTCGACTCACTTCTGAACATCAAGCAACAACGCGACGAAAAGTTACGTACTATTGTTACTAGGTTTCGAAAGGCAGCATCAAATGTTCCAGAAGTTTCTGATGGGATGCTTCTTTTCGCCTTTAAAGAAGCATTATATTATGAAAGAGACAGAAGTTCGAATTTCATTATAAGGGATCTTTATCACTCTCTAATTAAATATGTCCCTAAAACTCGGTACGATCTGTATGTTAGGGCTGAACAACACATCCGTATCGAGGAGAACCTATCGGTGAAAGCAGCAAGAGACAAAGATATTCGGAGTAAAGATTTTTCTGACAGCAAGAATTCTAAGCCGAAGCAAGAACAATCAGATTAACAACATAACGATGGAAAGAATGACAATCAGAAGCAAGTCAATTTCAATCGTGATGGAAAGACTCTACCTGAGCTAAAAATTGACCCTTTCAATGCCAAGTACTATTATATATGAGAAGTTGAAAAGTGGGAATCTTCTTTCCCCGCCTTATCCACTTTCAGAAGATACCAAAGGTACAAGGGACAAATCCTTGCGGTGTAAATTCCATAATGACTATGGCCATGAGACAGAGCTTTGTCGCTCTTTCCGGGGTCGGATTAAGAAATTAGTAGAGAAAGGACTTTTAAACGAATATCTTACTAAAAACTCTCAACAGGCAGTTGCTACAACTTATGATCATGTCATTAATGTTTCCCATTCTCATGTTGAGTCTCTTTCCAAAAGTTAGAGTAAGAATCAAAAGCGTTTGAAAGTTAGTTATGTTGGTGAGTTTAACCGTGTCAACAAAGTCGATTTTGTCAAAGGAATCCAGACTGAAATTTCTGAAGAAGAGCCCCTCCAATTCACTGATGATGATCTCCTTGGTGTATATCACCCTCACTATGATGCAGTCATAATTACTGTGTCTATAGGTGCTTCTCGTGTTCAACGGGTAATGATAGACATAGGTGCCACTTCTAGCGTCATTTTCAGTGGATGTTATTCTCAGATGCAACTTCGCGAGGGTATGATCATCGCCAAAGACAATCCTATCATCGGTTTTGACGGGACAACATCTTCAACGGTTGGAAGAATTACCTTACCAATCAAATTAATGAACAAAGAAGTTGAGCTCGATTTCTTATTAATAGACTGTCGCTCCCACTATAACGCAATTTTGGGTAGAGATTGGATACATTCCATGGGGGCTGTAGTCTCCACATTTCATCAGTGTGTCAAGTTCCCATTCTCTGGGCATATTTGCAAGGTTTGTAGTGACCAAGTATCTGCCCATGCCTGCCATGACAAAGTAATGGATGACTGTAAAAAATCTGAAGTTCGTGGTAATACCATCCTTGCAAGTGCCCCGCCCAAGTTGTAGTTACCAAGTGGCGTACCCTCCATCTATAATATTGAGAGTCATGTGAAAGGGCTGCCTACAGTGGATCACCTTTTGGAAGTTCAAGTAGGATATTCAACAGAAGAAACCACTTTTATTTCCGCCTAAATTTTGACCATAGAGCAAAAAGAGTTGGTTTCCCTTTTTACGATTGAAATAAAGTTTAACCGGCTTGGAAAATTGAGGAAATGCTTGGGAATAGACCCTTACATTTGCTGTCATAAACTTGACATTGATCCAAGTTTCGGCCGGTTAAGCCAAAACAAAGAAGAATGGCACCTGATTGGAAGCTCAAAGTTAAGGAGGAGATTGATAAGCTACTTGCGGTTAACTTTATCCGACGAGTTACTTACCCAAAATGGCTTGCTAGTGTCGTCGCATTGCCGAAAAAGAACGGACAAATCAGAAATTTGTATTGACTTTACAAACCTTAATGAAGCTTGTCCGATTCATCCGTATCTGTTGCCACGAATTTCTGAACTGGTGGACGCCACTTCGGGTTTCCAACACCTATCTTTCATGGATGCTTATTCAGGGTACTACCAGATATCTTTGAATCTGGATGACCAAGAGTTCGCCGCCTTCATCACCGACCAAGGCATTTTCTGCTACACTGTTATGCCTTTTGGTCTGAAAAATGCCGGTGCAACCTACCAAAAGCTTGTCAATACAGTTTTTTCCGATCTGCTGGGAAAAATAATAGAGGCTTATATCGATGATATAGTCGTTAAATCAAAGCTTACTGGTGATCATCTTTCCGATCTTCAACTTGTTTTTGATAGGCTTAACAAGTATAACATGAGACTCAATCCCGCCAAATGTTCTTTTGGCCTCTCTTCTGGAAAATTTCTGGGATACCTCATGACTCGTAGAGGTATTGAGGCTAATCCTGATCAGATACGCGCCATTATTGATATGCCATCACCAAAAAATAAGAAGGAAATTCAACAGATGTTGGTCGGATTGCTGCTCTTCATAGATTTATTTCTAAATATTTCGATTGTTGTCATCCCTTCTTCCAGACTTTAAAGGGGGTGGCAACTTGGAACATTGATTGTGAGATGGCATTGCAACAACTGAAGAAATACTTGGTCAGTCTTCCTATATTGACAAGTCCTTCAACGGGTCAACCTATTGGCATATACCTAGCAGCTACAACTCAAGCTATTAGTGCTGTTCTTTTCATTGATGATGGTAGACCCGTCTTTTTTATCAGTAAGACTTTAACTGGAGTTGAGAGTCTCGTTATTCAAAAATGGAAAAAATTGCACTTGCATTGGTTCATGCCGCTCGCCGATTGAAACCATACTTCCAGGGGAGGTTGGTTATAGTTTATACTGAGTATCCCTTACGCAAGATCTTTCATAATGCACAGGAATCAAGCAGATTAGCCGAATGGGAAAGTTATCTTAGTGCAGGTTAAAGTTTATAGCACTGTCTTTGAAAGTCGTATTGCTGAAAAAGGACATGCTCTGGCTTCTTTGATAGCTGATTTTCCGATTGATGATTCTCCTATTGATGATTTTTTGTGCCAGGAAAAATCTATGGAAGACATTCTGCCGCCAATAACTGGGGGCGACGAAGACCAACTTGAAAACGCAATTCCTAATCCCATTGACCTATGGATTGTTTACTCAGATGGCTCCCATAATAAATCTGGGTCGGGAATTGGATGTGTTTTTGTTAAACCCGGCAGAGAGAAGATTGAGAAATCTGTGCGACTTGGCTTCACAGCTTCAAATAACGAAGCCGAATATGAGGCTGCCATTTGTGCCTTGGGAACAGCTTTGAAACTGGGGGCGCGAAAGCTCCTGTTATACACGGATTCTCGCCTTGTTGCCAATCAGTTTGGCGGGTCTTTTGAAGCAAGAGATGAGCGTATGACGGCTTATCTTAGTTTGATACATAGCCTTGCTCGACAATTTGATAGCATCTCTATCACTCAAAGAACCCGAAATGACATACATCATGTAGATTCATTGGCTTATTGATAAACGTAAAATAAATAGTTTTACTAATGAATAAAGCGATGAAACTCTAAACGAAAGTAAAACTAAAACTACTTTGTTACTAGATTTATCAAAGATTTCTACTCTCAATCCTATTGAGATATAGTAGAGTAGATGATTCGTTCCACTCCTAGTTCTTTCACATGTAATGTTTTCTAAGTCTAATAAATCTTAACTAAAGTCTAATGAGAGATTTACGAATTATAAACTACGATGCAATTACCCACAAGATACGACTAATTAACTATGGAATGCTGCGTTGATTCTATGATAAGGAATTAGGGGGGATTGATTCCACCTTAACTCAACTTAACTTACTAACCATTTAATCGTCAGTAATCGAATGAAACTGCACATAAAACAATTGGTTCTTCCTAATCCCTAATTACACATGGCACTTCTACCAATTCATAACTAGCATGTGAACGATTAAACCCATTCTCATGGTGAATTAATCGTTTATAGAGTGGACTAGAAATTACGACGACCCTACGATAATCGGAATCAAGCTTTCATCAAGGTTTCTCAACCCCCTCTAATGGAGGTTTAGCCGAGAATCATTATGCAATCATTTTCGATATGAAATTGAATACGACATAATATAAAGATTCTAACTTTATGAATTTTAACTAAACAATAATCCAACCCGAAATCAATAACTACGAAATGAATAACAAACAATAAATGAAATTAGATCTAACAAAATTTAAATGACAAAATCGAATTTGATCAATAATAAACTACTTTATTTATCTAATCATGCAATAACAATATTTTAAAGGTTTAATCTAAAACAAGGAATGAAATGAAACTAAACTTAATTAAAAACCATTAAAACTAGATCTAGAAGCTACTCTAATGGCTACTTTCTATCCTAAGCTCCTAGATATCTTAAGAGTTAAGTCTTCTTTGTTGATAAGGAGGAAATCAGATCCAAAGATCATGCATGGGCTTGGAGCCATGTTTTGGGCCGGAAAATCGGGCCCAAAACCCTATTTCTTCAGTCCAAAAAGGGCTCTTCAGCTGGATTCGGCTTCAACAGACTTTTAGTCCACTTCTGCTCCTCTGATTGGGCCAAAGCTTGGACCATTGGAAAGCTCTTCCCGAGCCGGTCGTTTTGACATAAGGTAGGCCCAATTCCAAGGTCTGAGTCCAAAGATACGGTCTTCGGAAGTTCTACTGACTTTGTGCACTGTTTCTGCCCGTGTGGACTTTGACTTTTCAAGGTCTGAGTAGGCTTTACAAAGGCTTTGTCTTCTTGAATCTTGGCCTTTAATCACAAAACTCCTTAGCAACCAACCATTGCTCCTTTATCTCATCAAAGTGGCACATTTCTGGCACATAATTGACTTTGAAGCCTGGAACGCATAAAAACACGAATCAGTATTAACTCTTAATTATTACTCACATAATTGGTCTAAAAGTATGATTGTTAAGGGGTTAAAACTACAGTTTTGGGCTCTTATCAAACCACCCCCAAACAACATTTTGCTTGTCCTTAAGCAAATATGAGAAATTAGAATAAGTGGCCAAAAATGGAGTTCTAACTACTCTCGTTTTAGTTGAGTGCGATTGCATTTACCATATGCAATAAGGCCTTAAACCACTAGGAATTCCCTAGTGGGACGAGTTCTAGCCTCGTGAGAGTTTTTTCGATGAAGGTACTCACAAACTTCATCTATACTACAACGACTAAGAAATAAAACTATTGTTTCCTTATTCATGCTCCCAATTATCTATACATCTCACTAGTAACTCATACAGAAATATCAAGTCGAAACCTAAGTTAATATATGCATAATAATCGATCATCTACGAATAAACATATATACAATGAGTAATATTATGAAATGCATTAACAGGTCCGTTTCTGAAACTCGGAATAGCGTCCTTAAGTAGGTTCTCACAATAATAGTCAAGATACAACACTCTGATTTTTCCACTCAAGTTTCGCTACTCCAGTACGCAGTGGGCACACTTTACCTTACAATCTCAATGACACACAAGGAAGCCGGAGTCGATCAACACATCTGCCACTTACTATCACACTAACCTATTTCCAATTAAGCTAGAGGTCTTTATTAGGTGTTGCAGGGATTAGGTGATGGTTTAAGAAGGAAGGAAATGGATATTCAAAAAGGACAAGTCTGAGATAACAGAGTCTTCATATTATGTAACTAGAGAAACCCTTGTTATTTACTTTTGCTTCTACACTTTGTTTCCATCCTTAGCCATTTTTTTTCTTTTTCTTTGGCTTTTGACTCCTTTTATTCTATTTTTTTGGAGTTTTTATTTTATTTATATTTATATTTTTTTTTTCTTTGGATGGAAACTTCTTTTCTTTATTTTCTGAAGCAACTAACTAATTTTGTTTACACAGGTTTTTCTCTTCTTCTTTCTTCCTCATTCTATTCTCAAACTTATTCTAAATTAGGTAGGTTGATTTTTTTTTTATTTTGTTTTGTTTTTGTAACAGGGTAAAGGATTTGTGGTTTATGAAAGGCTAAGAAAGGCTCAGAGGGGCGACTAGCGGAAAATAATTCATAGGTTTGAATTTCTGGCTATATCGATCCAAAGAGGGCCTAAATTCTCGCTTAGGATATGACATAGTGATCAAGCAAGTGGACGTGTGATTTCTCTATCCGGATTTTACTTCTCCCTTGTGTCATTTCTCAAATGTTTATTTCATATAAGGCTTTAGGCTATATTCTCACAGGATTTGTAAAATAAGTATTCTAGCCTAGATTTTTGAAACTTATCGCTAACAATCATAGATACTCATGTAATATATTTATAGATAGATGCAAAGATTATTACCTACATATTAACCTAAGTTTCTAACAATTATTCGATGCAAAAGCTACGCGGAGACTTCTAGATTGTTAAGAGCATAGAGAAAGAAAACAATACCAATATTCCTACGTGTATAGCATAAACTTATTTATTTATATTTTTGAAATTTTTAACTTGAAAACAAATGCATATTATACATATCTATATCCTAACAGATGCCTTAATTACACGTGTTTCTATGCCCCCAAACAAAAGCATGCTTTGTCCTCAAAGCATTTAAATAAAGAGGGTAGAAAAATACTATGGAAACGCGTGAAATTCTGGAACATCTGCAAAACAAGGTTAGAACATACTAATATAGGAAATAAAAAAAACTGACGCAACTCTATAAGAGTTCCACCCATTATGGGGTTAACAAGAATAAAATTGCTTGGTACATAAGCAGACACTAACTGGAATTAAAAAACTGACCTTATCTCCCGCTTTTATTTTTCATCCTCCTCATCCTTTTCTTCTATAAAGAAGTGAGGTTCCTTCACGTCCTGCCATGCCATGATAATTTGTCAGGCTTCCCGCCATTTATCATCTATTATTGCTAACTTATTAAGCGCCACTTGGTCTGACGGGGTGTAGGGTGCAACCTGATGAGGTTGTATCCTCCACCCTTGCCAAGTCATTGCACGAAAAGATCGAATAATACTATTGGTGGGTTGCACAGTGTCGACCGTAATCCAATCCGTGAAACGTGTACAAAAAACAGGGAAGAAACATAGCATAATACGGGAAATTAGAACAGGCATAAGAAGGTACTTTTCCCTCATGCTATGGGCTCATGTTAAACTAGACATCAAGGTTCTGGGAAGGTCATGGCACATACGTCCCGTGGCTAAAGCAAGGAAGACACTGCAAGTGGCATCATTCACAGAAGAAAAACGCTATTCCCCTAAAATGTTTAGCATGATCCAACACATAACAGTCCCTATGTTCATGGATAGGCTACCAAAGGCGACGTTATAGTCCCCTTGGTCCTCGATACAGAAAATGCCTGCCCCATACGACTCATGCAAAAACTCATAAGTGTAGACATGCATATTATCTACCCAATAGCACCATGGGTCTTGTATTTCAGTGGGCATAGCAAGTCCAAGAACAAATGCTAGCAAGAACCTGGTAATTTCCATTGGTTCATCATTAATGTTGATGGAGAACACTTGTTCTCCATCCGGTCTCTCAAAGAAAATGCAATTATCATAAAAATAAGATGCAAGTCTTTGGAGAATAAAGTTCATCAGTCTTACCATAAGCGGTTCCCGCCCACGATGTGATCACTTTCACAAAACCAAGCACCATAAGTAGTGCTTTGGAACAAATCTTTGAAAGACTGTTCGGTATTATTGTAGGAGATGTCATCTCAAAGCGACCCTCCGGAACAGTACGAATCGATCCGGGAACAACCCGCAGAAAACTGGAAATTTATGATCTACGGAGGTCAGGGTGCAGGTGCGCTCCTCTTGGGCGCAGGTGCACTCAGGTGTTTTTGGATTTACAGTGTTTTGGGTGCAGGTGCGCTCAGTGTAAAATTTCTGACAATGGCTAGTAGCAGGCGCTTCCATCAGAAGCGCAAAAGTGCGCCCGAGGTTGATTTATGAAAATGGTGAAGAACAACGAGAAACGTGGGAGTGAAAGGTGAGAGATGGAAGTTAGGTGTAGTGTGGGTTGTGAGTGTAGAATGAATGAAGTTTTTATAGGTTTTAAGTTGCTAAAACGAATCGGGAAGTTGCCAAAAAGCTTTTACGGCAATTTCCGAAAATACTAAAATTTTCAAACCCGAAAACGGAAACAACTTATATTCTTGATTTTTAAAACAACCCTAGTATCTTTTAGGTTGAATTTAGGATAAAACTACCTAACTTATCGAGATTTCATCCTACCCCATATTTATTCATAGATATGCCCATATCGGCAATATTCTCACCTTAACTCCGAAATAACTTCTAGAAATGAGGGTCATATAAAAATCATGCTGGAATAAATAATACCACCCCCAAACAATTTGGGAAGATGGGATCAATATGAAACAACTACGCACAATGAAAATAACCACATTATATTATTTTTTTCATTCAAAGTACATTTCACTACAAAATTCAAATCTACGAAAGTTAAAACTTACATTAAAAATAAATAACAACAATAATAAATAACAACATCAAATATCAATCTATAGAATCCCTAAACACGTCGCTACTGGTAGCGGAGGGCACATGCTCAAGAGGTGGCTCCTGAGCTCCCGATGGGTCATTTCCCTGCGTCTTCCGGCGACGACGCTCGTGCCTCACAGATGTATCCTCAGAAGAACTCCCGTGGGGTAGGAAGCGTGCAAGCATATCGACGCGGAATTGGCGTTGAGATTCCAGCTAAGCCCTCATCTGTTCCCACCGCTCATCCTTGCATTGGGTACAAATCTCAAAGTTATGATGCATAGTAGCATGTCGAGTCCGGAGGTCTTCGCAAATAGTATTGAGGGAACGCATGCCACGATGGATCACAGACATGCGTTCTGCATCTGACGTACACCTCTCCAAGGCATCGGCATCGGCATCAAAACATGCCATGTCATCCTCACTCTCCGAGTCATTTTCATTCTCCGAGTCATTCTCATCGACTACCCTATCCTCAGGTAACCTCCAAACTCGTTGGATACACTCCTTATAAATACGAGGATTTCGGTGTAGGGTGAGGCAAATCCTATTAGACGTCCGAGTCGCTCTCAACTTCAGCATGATCTTGGTTATCAAAACAGGGAGAGGTGCAATAGACTTCCCCACTCCCCTAATCATGTTAAGCAAAAACTCCAAAATACAGAACTCATACTTCTGCTCCTGGAGTATCCATAGAACGTGAAGGCAGTTTAGACCGATGTCTGACCTTCTCCTTCCCTATGACATTCCTACCAATCCATCGCTCTGCCCGGCTAGTTGGTTCGAGGGATGCTGGCGAACACAATGCGAGCTCGCATTGTAGTTCCCTTCCGAATGCTGATCAGCGTGCATCAAAGGCTCTACCCGGTTATATTGGGACTCGTAGCGTGGCATCAAGATGGATTCTAGGCGGAATGCCTAGAATCTCACCAACAACCCACCCAGATACTTCTTTCCTCCTCTTTGCCATCAGTAACAAAAATTCGATTCCCTCCAACTCCCCTCGTGTTGTAAAATCGTCGGACTAACTCTTCGTGGTAAAAGTCGTCGGTCGAGTGCCACAAGCTATTCCAATCTCTACTAACCATTTCTTCACCGTAAAAAGGCGCGAAGTGGTCGCCAGTAAATGCTTGCTCTGGCAAAATCCGGCGTTGTTGAGCCATTGGAAGTTTTGATAAGGTTTGGGGGTTTGAATAAGGTAGGGGGAAGCAATGAGGAACAACCTCACTAGAAAAACGATGGTGGTGGTGGTGTGGTGGCACGATAGCTCCAATGTATTGGTTTTTGGGTGGTTTTTGGTGATTGAACTTGATTTAAATTGGTGTGGGAAGGGTTTGGAGAAGATTTTAACTTGATTTGAACTGTGGGCGTAGGTGTATTTAGCTTTCTTTTTATTTTTATTTTTTATGTTAGGTTTTAAGATGTGTTTGTTTGTTAATGGCGGTGGTGAAGATGAAAAACGCGAACTGATGGTTTGAAGGTAAGGCGCAGGTGCGCGCGAGCAAAGCCCAAATTTGATTTTTCGACTTTTGTCGATTATTAGTGCGACTTCAAACTAACATTGTCGTTTCGTTACCAGTCCGATTTTTTCGAATGAGATATGGAAATGATCAGGAGAGAATTTCCAATCCAATGATCCATAAAACACTATATTCCGACCGTGGATGGCATATAAGATAGTGGAAAATGCCTCAAAGTGCGTGCATAACGTAAGTTATGCGAACGAATGAACTCTAAATTCATAGATTATGTCAACCCGAATAGAAATACAATTAAACGGCCTAAGCAACTCTAATGGGACATAAAACATTCTAGGACAGAAACACGAACACCCCACCCCCAAACAAATTTTTTTTACAACAGAGTTTAGAAAATTTGTTTGTTTTTTTTTTAAAAAAAAAGTGGGTCTTTTAAATTCAGATTCCCGAGACTTTCTAGATTACTATGTTTATTATTTAATATTTTTTTACTTTTATAAGGAAAAACAATAAGCAATAAGGACATAATTCACCCCATAGAGAAACATGACTCAAAAATCCGAGAAAACATGCAAGAGTGGAAAACATGAATTATGTTAAACGTGAACTTAGCATCCGGTACTTACAGCCACACATTCCATAGGGAGGGACCGGTTACTTGAATGGTGCACTCACCAATATATGGAAATGAAAGGAAATGCACCAAACACAAAAATTGAGTCGTTTATAGTTAGATACTCGAGACTTTATCTAAACATATGTATGAACATGCAATTTATCATATATCAACAACCGAAATAGTTGTGGATCATTCCATAAATAAATATCACAAAAAACATACCCAAACACAATCAAGCACCAAGATTTCCTATGACGCAACCTAGTGAAATGAAAGCGAAGTCGGATAGACCTATAACGTAACCTAGCATGCACCTTCTTTTTCATCTTTGAACGAGAGGGTGTCCTAGTGAATAAGTGTGGAAAAGTGAATGGTTGTGGAAGATATGATGGATATGGATAAGTTGTAGAAGGAAAGCATGGAAAAAATGAGGATGTGGGTTTAGCACAAAAATCATTCATGGTGTAGGTAGGGACTGTCTCAATTCTAAAAATGAAGGTGTCAAATGGTTTGTCCTTCTGAAGTATTTGTTTGCTAGGAGGATTTAAAAAATTATGAAGCACAGGAGAAACAAAAGGATCGAGTGCAAACTCGAGATTCCTTTGAAAGGGTGGAAAGAGGGGAGTCGAGGCGGATGTTGTGCAAAGTAGTTCTTGATAGGGTGACTCATCACCTGCTCTAAGAAACTCATCGAATTCCTCATCTAGCTTGGTCATATCCACATTACTATGGTATTCCTCTATATCTTTGAGAAAGTCATCTATCTCGTCCTCATCCATAATATGTGTATCGACTAGTGTAAGGATGAAAATGTTGGAGTCTGAACTTTCAAAGGAAAGAAATTTGGGCATCTGATTATCAGGCAACGTGTTGTTGAAATAATCTCGAGCAAAGCTCTCGATCATGCTAACCTCTCCATCCATAGACGAATCGGGTAACTGTGTCTTTGTTTTAAAAACATTTACTTCAACAGAAAGATGGCCAAAAGACATGGACATCGAACCATCGCGGCAATTTATGAGCGCATTGGCAGTTGCCAGGAAAGAACGCCCTAAGATGATCGGGACAGAGTCGTTTGCGACTTTTGTATCGAGGATGACGAAATCAGCCGGATAGTAGAAATCCTGAACCTTTACCAGCACGTTTTCAACCACCCATTTAGGATACTTAATAGACCGATCAACTAATTGCAACGTCATTTTAGTGGGTTGCATCTCCTCTAGACCTATTTGTCTATACAAATAAAATTGGAGTAAGTTAACACTAGCCCCCAGGCCTAATAACGCGGTTGTCGTATAGGAATCTCCTAAGGTGCATTGTACAGTAGGACGACCAGGGTCCTTGTACTTAACAATTCCGTTATGTTCAGATAGAGTTGGGAATTGTTCTGTTAAAAAGGCGTCTTTTGGTATATTGGTCTTACGCCTAGTAGTACACAACTCCTTAAGAAACTTATCATGGTGTGGTAGCTTTTTAATAGCTTCGAGGAAGGGAAGGTTTATAGTTATATTCTTGAAAACGTCCCTAATCTCCTCATAATTTGAATCCCTAGTTAACATGGCTAATTTTTATGGAAACGGTGGTTTCTCTCTATATTTAGCATATGTATCACCTGGATGTTTAACCTTGGCTTTCTGTTTCTTAGGTTGTGTTGTAATTGGTACCTCTACAGTGGTAGGCTCTTCAGTTTCTATTTCGGTATCTAGTAAAGTAGCAGGTGTAGGGGCTACTGGTGGGGTAACTATAGGCATAATTACTTTGTTATCAACCACTCTGCTAGAACGGAGAGTGGTGATGTCATTTAGCTCACCTACGTTTTCATTTTCATTACTAGTATTACCGGTTACCTCAAAGGCTGCGTTTGTTGTTTTAGGATTAGGTATCGCGTGACCTGGAAACACACCTTTGGGTTGGGTTATATCTTGGCCTAACTGTTGGCTTAAATTATTAACGGATTATAGAATCTGTTGGTTAGATTGAGCCATGGTTTGAAAGAGTTGTTGGCTCACCTATATGAAGGTGTCAAGACGATCCGGTTGTGTGGGTGTAGTGGTCACGGGTGGTGTGACTGGAACTATCTCGCGTTGATTATTTATGGGCGGATTGTGATAGGTATTATTTACCGGAACGATACCTCTATTAGCATTATACTTATTATAACTACCTTGACCTTGTGCTTGACCTTGTCGAGGTTGTGCTTGGTTGTTATAATTATTATAATTACCCTGACCCTGTCCTTGTCATGGTGGAGCTTGGTTATAACTGTGCGTTGGCCTAACATATTGATTATTGTACCCTGGAGGTGTGACTTGTTGGTTATTTCTCCAACCGAAGTTGGGATTTTGTCTCCAAGGGGCGTTAGGTTCCTATTAATGGAACAAGCATGTTCATAGGCTATAGGACAGTGGGAGTCGGGATGCTCAGGACTCCAACAGAAACTACATGGATTGGAATTTACATTCATGATGGGGATAGGCATTTGTTGTACAGAAATGGCCTCTACCTTTTTAGTGAGTGATTCGATTAGAGTTTTAAGCTCGGGATCGTATTTTATCTCAAACATACCGGCGGCCTTAACTGTATTAGAAGAACTAGCGGAGCGGTGGATATCGTCACTACCCCCCCAGTTCTTATTTCGCTTAGTTTGATCCTCTAAAAATTTATAAGCCTCCGAGGCTCGTTTACTTAGGAAACTACCCCCATTCATTATGTCAAGGACTTCTTTATGGTGGTGTAGAAGTCCTTTGAAAAAGGCACGAACTAACGTGTCTTTCGCTAGGTTATGATGTAGACACTCTATAAGGAGATCGGTGAAATGATTCCAAGCCTCTGAAAATGATTTATGAGGATTTTGTCGAAAGAAATGAATCTTGGAAAGCATCTCATCCGTCTTTAGGGGTGGGTAAAAATGCTCCATAAACGGTGAACAAGTTTAGCCCACGAGTCCATTGAATTAGAAGCTTGAGCAGTTAACCTTAACCAAGCCTTTATCAGCTAAAGTGAAGGGAAATACCCTGAGTTTAATTTGTTCAGCACCCACCGTAGGATGGTGGAATGTTGTAAGAACTTGTTCAATCCTACGCATGTCCTGATAAGGTTTTTCATGGTCTAAACCATGAAAAATGGGTAATAAATTAAAAATATTTGGGGGGATTCGGAAATCCCCCACTGGGTCTGCTAGAACGATGTAAGATTTGGGGATATCGCTCAATGCTTTATAAAAGTCAGAGAGAGGAGTCTCTCCTTCTTCGGGCATTATGTCAGGTAGAGTATGTGGAATAGTAGCTAGAGGTGCAATGAGTGGTATACTAGATAGGCGTGCTTGTTGACGTTGCCGTGTAATTATGTTAGGTGTTTTTGTTCGACCAGACCTTAATCTCATACAAGGCTAAGACCAAACTTAACTAAACACGACAACAACTCAAAAAATCCGATATACTAGTATAAAACCTCTAACAGAAGATGCGAGGTGTGGAAGAAAGGAATACCCGACAAGGCCCTTGCTTCGCTTATGAATAGCGTCTTGTTTACGCGTGTTCAGTGTATATAACAAGTTAGAACACTGAAAAACTTGAAGAAATGGAAATTTTGAAACAAACCTGAGGAAATCGGGCAATTTCAGCAGCAGGGTAGCAAAGCCTGACAACTGGACAACTTCGGAGTTCTAGGTCTTTGAAGCGCAGATTGGCTTCGTGTTGGCAAGTACAGTGCGCTCAGGACTTGTCCGATGTCCAGTGTTTAAGCGCAGGTGGCGCTCTGTTTGGGCGCAGGTGCGCTCCGTATAATAATGAATTTCCAGGCGTTTGAGCGCAAGTAGCGCTCTATTGAAGCGCGAGTGCCCGTGTATTTTCGCGAGGAAAATTTAAGTCTTTGAAACGGACAAACCACGGATGAATCAAACAAGGGTGGGTGGGTTTAATGGGACTTAAAAATGACTAATTATACTATGAAAGCAATGCTAAAGGAAACTAAGATGGCAGCGGCGCCATTTGATAAACGTAAAATAAATAGTTTTACTAATGAATAAAGCGATGAAACTCTAAACGAAAGTAACACTAAAACTACTTTGTTACTAGATTTATCAAAGATTTCTACTCTCAATCCTATTGAGATATAGTAGAGTAGATGATTCGTTCCACTCCTATTTCTTTCACATGTAATGTTTTCTAAGTCTAATCAATCTTAACTAAAGTTTAATGAGAGATTTACGAATTATAAACTACGATGCAACTACCCACAAGATACGACTAATTAACTACGGAAAGCTGTGTTGATTCTATGATAAGGAATTAGGGGGGATTGATTCCACCTTAACTCAACTTAACTTACTAACGACAAATCGTCGTAATCCGAATTGAACTACTACACAAAACAATTGGTTCTTCCTAATCCCTAATTACACATGACACTTCTACCAATTCATAACTAGCATGTGAACAATTAAACCCATTCTCATGGTGAATTAATCGTTTCTAGAGTGGAATAGAAATTACGATGACCCTACGATAATCGGAATCAAGCTTTCATCAAGGCTTCTCAACCCCCTCTAATGGAGGTTTAGCCGAGAATCATTACGCAATCATTTTCGATATGAAATTGAATACGACATAATATAAAGATTCTAACTTTATGAATTTTAACTAAACAATAATCCAACCCGAAATCAATAACTACGAAATGAATAACAAACAATAAATGAAATTAGATCTAACAAAATTTAAATGACAAAATTGAATTTGATCAATAATAAACTACTTTATTTATCTAATCAAGCAATAACAATATTTTAAAGATTTAATCTAAAACAAGGAATGAAATGAAACTAAACTTAATTAAAAACCATTAAAACTAGATCTAGAAGCTACTATAATGGCTACTTTCTATCCTAAGCTCCTAGATATCTTAAGAGTTAAGTCTTCTTTGTTGATAAGGAGGAAATCAGATCCAAAAATCGTGCATGGGCTTGGAGCCATGTTTTGAGCCGGAAAATCGGGCCCAAAACCCTATTTTTTCAGTCCAAAAAGGGCTCTTCAGCTGGATTCGGCTTCAACAGACTTTTAGTCCACTTTTGCTCCTCTGATTAGGCCAAAGCTTGGACCATTGGAAAGCTCTTCCAGATCCGCTCGTTTTGACATAAGGTAGGCCCAATTCCAAGGTCTGAGTCCAAAGATACGATCTTCGGAAGTTCTACTGACTTTGTGCACTGTTTCTGCCCGCGTGGACTTTGACTTTTCAAGGTCTGAGTAGGCTTTACAAAGGCTTTGTCTTCTTGAATCTTGACCTTTAATCACAGAACTCCTTAGCAACCAACCATTACTCTTTTATCTCATCAAAGTGGCACATTTCTGCACATAATTGACTTTGAAGCCTGAAACGCATAAAAACATGTAATCAGTATTAACTCTTAATTATTACTCACATAATTGGTCTAACAGTATGATTGTTAAGTGGTTAAAACTACTGTTTTGGGCTCTTATCACTTATCTCTTCGCCGCTGTTAGAAGCGAAGAGTCAAGACACATCACTGTGGAGTTCCAGAAAGAGCCAAGCATTGACTTTACCGAAAAAGAATTGCATGACTTGTATGTACATGAAAGCAATTACTTGTTTTGCTTATATGCAATAGGGAAATACGACCCACGTATAATCTCACCAATCATGACTCAAAAGCAGAAAAGGGAGATGGAAAATTCACAACATGACCGTACTTTGGATCTTCCATCAGAGTCCATAGATCCATTTGTTCCTCCTGAGTTCGCTCCAGAAACAGATAGTGAGTTGGTACATGAAGCAGATGATAGTCCTGAAGTTCCTAATGTGATACTATCGGAACTAGTGGTGATCTCCGATGAGCATGATTGGCGTCTACCTTATATCCAATACTTGCAAGTTTCTTCACTTCCGCCAGAACCAAAACTCGCTGAAAGAATCAAACGCGATTCATGGAATTTTTTTATGATATCTGCTACTGACGGAGGTTTGCAATTATATCGCAAAGGCTCTGACTTAAACCCTATGTTGGGATGCTTATCAAAATAGGAATGACTTCAAGTTTTGGAAGAGATTCACTCTGACTTATGCGGAAGGCACTCTAAGGGACGAAATTTAGCTCATAAGGTTATACCACAAGGCTATTGGTGGCCACAGATGCAAAAGGATGCAAAACACCTATCTAAGAGGTGTGAGCCATGCCAAAAGCACGACAATATGAGTAAACTCCCTGTTACTGAGTTGCATCCCATGCTTAGCCCATGGCCATTTGCCAAATGGGGCTTAGACATTATTGGCCCTTTACCTAAAGCTCCAGGTAGTATACGATTCCTACTTGTGGCAACCGATTACTTTACCAAATGGGTAGAAGTGAAACCTTTGGTTCAAATCCATGCTTCCAACGCCAAGATGTTTTTATGGAGAGATATTGTCTGTCGTTTTGGCATCCCTACTGCACTTGTATCAGATAATGGTAAACAGTTTGATGCTGAAGAAATTCGTCAGTTCTGTACTAATTTGAAGATACGTCATAACTTCTCCGCACTTTATCATCCGCAAGCAAATGGGCAGGCCGAAGCCACCAATAAGGTGATTTTGGCCAACTTAAAGAGACGTTTGATTGGCGCCAAAGGGAATTGGGTCAAGGAGTTACCAGCTGTCTTATGGGCTTATAGGACAACGCCAAAATATTCGACTGCATTATCACCTTTTAACCTTGCATATGGTGCTGAAGCAGTCTTACCTACAGAACTGGTCTCCAATACATCTCGGCCAGTTGCTGTTGAAACAGGCTCCAATGACAATACTTTGGCTCAGTCAAAAGCTCTTATTGATGAGGTTCGCTCTGAGGGACTACAACAGCTTATTAAGTATCAAGCTGACATGAAACGGAAATACGACAAGAAGATCCGTCATAAGTCTTTTGCTCCTGAGGACTGGGTTCTTTGTAGAAACCCAAAACTTATTTAAGCAAGAAAGTTTGGAGAAAATTGGCAAGGACCTTACATCATAGATCGTCTAGCATCTAAAGGGTCATATTTCCTCCGTATTGTTTTTGGAAGAATGATAGAGAAGCCATGGAATGCTTACCACCTTCGCAAGTTTTACCATTAGGAAATCTTTTGCATTTTTACATTCACTCCATCAATAACAAATCTATCCATCTATGTAGTTTGTTCTATTTTATCCAACAATAAAGGCATTCAAATTCCATTCTCATATGTTTGTTTGTCATTTTACATTACTCTATTCTTCTGTACTCTTCCTTTCAACAATGTCATTCATTAACGTTAATTCTAGGGAGGTCATCCATATTATGCCTTCTTCGGTCCGAGTAAGTCGCATTCATGCCTACTTGAGTAAATAAGGTGGTTATTCTTTCTCGGTACAATTATTGCAATACTCCCAAATTACAATATCTGTGCAAATTCCACTACTAAGGCAACGACGTTGTTTTGGTCCCAGTGCAAGGGTGACAACTCCAACAGTTGTTAGACCTTGCCTCACGTTCGGTACAACTATTTTGACACCTGAATAGCTACGTTCATTGAGGACGATCATGTCCTCTTTGCCTTTCAATAACTTTCTCTAATGGTTTTATATTAGGGGCGTTTCTTTCTACATGGGGGAGTCTCATTCTTTTCCATTTCAACTACATAAATTAACAACACTGTCAGTTTTCCGCAGGTATGTTATCTGACATCACAGTGATATTCAATTGCCAACACATACTTTATTTTTATTTTCATAAAAAGAATTTTTAGCTCTATGGTATTACATACGCACAATCATATGATCATTGGTTTGGGAAAATCCAATAGTTCCTTACCAACTTTTCGCATATACAACTCGTACAAATCTTTGTAATTCATCTTTTCACGTTCTAGTTCATCTCCCATTTCTGTTAAAGTCTCTGTCAATTGTCTTATGGATGATTCACAATGTGCCATTTGCACGTGATCTTGGCCGAGCCGCTCGGTTAAATCTGTCATTCGCTTGTTATTTTTCTCTACCTCTTTTTGCGCACGTTTAAGTTCCTAATCTTTGGTCCCCACGAGTGACTTCAATTCTATCACATCTACTTTTAAGTGTTTGTGTTCTTCCATTATCTCATAGGCTTTCCCAAATTATTGATACGATCTCTGCTCTACTTCTTCCGTCCGCGTGATTAAGTCTTTGTTTTCGTCTTCTAACTCTCTGTTGGTTCCGCTTAACACTTTGTTTGCTTTTTCCAATTTTCGGTTAAATATCTTCACTTTCTTTATTTCTTCTACGGCATTGACTTCATTCGGAACGATACTTTTCTTCACGACTTTTTCGTGAATTTCTTTCGTCCGTACTACCGCCGTTTTAACCTGCGGCGAAAAATATCTGATTTCATCAATCTTTCAAACTTAATCACAAGTTTGCAATAACTGATAAAAAATACTATCATACCTAGTTCATACTATCGAAGATCATTGACACTGCTCTGTAATATTCTTCGTATTCTGGTCACATTTTTGATATTTTTCGATCCCCTCCATTGGCGTGGTCCCTGGCAATACCTTCGCTTCGTCTTCCAGACTTGACCATCTCTGCTTCATCTACCAATTTCATTGGATTAGTGTTGGACACAAATTTCTTTACTATCCTAACGCAATAGTAAAATTCAACGGTCAACTTACTGTTAACAAATTCTGTGGTTTTCCTCCGTGAGTAGTATTACCCCTGATAGTACTTTCCAGTGGTCGTTGGATTCTTTGCTCCTGCATTTTGCTTTGCCGTTTGTTTTCTCTCACCGACTTTGTGTTCTTCGCTGCACTATCTTTTGCAAGTATCACTGTTTCGTTCTTTTCACAGCCATTCTTTTCATGTATATACCAACCAGAGCGAGATATTACATCTCCCCACAGTTTTACATATCTATTTGTCTACGGTACATACCTTTTCTTCTTTGTGTTGAGAATTCTTATATTTCGTATGGGCTATTTTGTGCATTGTAATCTCGTCCCTCGAGGCATCATACATTGTAGGGCCGGTTGTCTCTCTTGTTTGCCTATTTTCTTGTGAAACATCTTCTTTTGTACAATTCGCTATTTGTGCTTGGCAAGCTCAGTACTAATTCTCGCTTTGTTAATTCCGTTATATATTCTTTTTCACTATCGCTATCGCTGCCAAATATTGCATTTCTGAGTTTCTTACTCTTCTTCACCATTTCACTATGTGTCTCCCTGGACCTATCGGACCGTCGTTCGATACCCCCATAGTGTCGGAAATCAACAATATCATCAAAGTAGCTCAGATCTACCAATCTTTCGTCAGAACATTCATGAAAGAAGAAATGAAGGTTATTCTCCACTTCCTTGTCCAATTCAATGTCTGGTAGTATACTTGCGTTTTCTGTTAGACACAAAATAACTCATGTTAGTCAACAGTTTACTCGTTATATAATTTTCAATACTTATGTTTTGGCTTACCTCAAAATTTGTTCGGCACTTTAAACTCTGTTGGATTCCACTTCCCTCGCAAGCGATACAGAAATCTATCACATCCGGTATATACTTTTGAGAACCCTTTAAAACTTCTGTTTGGATTCTTGAATTCAACTTCAAATTTTATGTACCCTTTCGTCAGTATGGCTTTCGGTCGTATCAACGCGAAGAATTCTTAAGCCTCGAACCTTCTGTTAAATTCATTTTGTAAACGGTGCGCTCTCGTAAAGATTAACCAGAACAATATTGGTAGTTGTCCCGGTGCAATTTGCCACCACTCCAATAATTGCGCAATTTCCTTGCTCAACGGAATTGCATTCTGATAAGAGCCCAAAACTGTAGTTTTAACCCTTTAACAGTCATACTTTTGGACCAATTATGTGAGTAATAATTAAGAGTTAACACTGATTACGTGTTTTTATGCATTTCAGGCTTCAAAGTCCATTATGTGCAGAAATGTGCCACTTTAGTGAGATAAAGGAGAAAAGGTCGGTTACTAAGGAGTTCCGTGATTAAAGGCCAAGATTCAAGAAAATAAAGCCTTCCTAAAGCCCGGTCAAAAGCTAAAAAGTCGACACGGGCTGAAACAGCACACAAGTCAGCAGAACTTTCAAAAGCCGTATCTTTGGACTCAGACCTCGGAATTGGGCCTACCTTATGTCAAAACGACCAGCTCGGAAAGAGCTTTCCAATGGTCTGAGCCTTGACCCAATCAGAGGAGCAGAAGTGGACGAAAAGTCTGTGGAAGCTAACTGCAGCTGAAGAGGCCTTTTTGGACTGAAAGAATTGGGTTTTGGGCCTGATTCTCTGGCCCAAAACATGGCTCCAAGCCCATGCACGATTTTTGGATCTGAAAGTATAAAAACCAAAGTTTAGCTCTTTGTTAATGGTAGCTAGTTAGACCTAAAATAATATAGATAATTCTAGATCTATTTTCATTAATTAAATTAAGATTTAGTTCCATTTTCAATTCTTGTTTTAGATTAAGTCTTTGAATCATTGTTCTTGATTGATTAGATAAATAAAATAGTTGTTTTAGCAATTTCGAATTGTGTTATTTCAATCTATTAGATCTAGTTTTAATTATTGTTGGTTACCATCTCTTAGTTGTTAATTAGAATTTAATCATTGTTTAGTTTAGATTAGTAAATTTCGAATCTTGATAATATGTGTAGTTTAGATTCATATGGGAATGATTGCGGAATGATTCAAGGCTAAAACCTCCATTAGAGGGGTTGATGAAGCCTTGATGAAAACTTGGTGGTATAGTGTAGAAGCATTGTAGAATCTATTCCAATCTAGAATGTCGTGATTCGCCATGAGAATGGGTGGATGACCTCACATGCTAGTTAGTACTCGGTAGAAATGCCATGGACACTAGGGATTAGAACTCGAATTTCTTGCCGTAAGAACGTAAGAATCGAGATACAAGAATCTATACTAGGTTATTAAGTTGGATTCGAGGTGGATTCAATTCCCCTCTAATCCTTTATCTAGATTCAAAACAATCATATTTCCATAGCATTTGTAGTTAAATTCAAGTAATCAAATTCAGTAAGTATCCCGGTATATCACCTTCGTAAAGCTCTCATTGACTTAAGACTGATTAATTAGATTAGAAAACAATTCCATGCTAGAGCACTAGGAGTGGAACGAATTTGTTACTCCACTCTATTTCGATAGAATTGAGAGTAGGAAACTTTGATAACATAGCATCAAAAATAGTTTAGTTTACTTACGTTTTGATTTCATCGTTCATTTCGTAGGTAAGCTATTCATTTTATGTTTATCACACTCCCACAACTTAATTGTGAGTACGCCATTACTACTTCACCTTCTTCAACTTTCAATTCAAATTCATACACTTCGTCCATGTCAAATCTCTCAAGTACTAGTATTTTCCGTAGTTCTTTAAGTGACCATCGCCGTGGCGTCGTGTGTTCGTTATATTTGTCACCTTCTTTCCACCTCACCAAATCTACGATCTTCATCAAGTTTTCTTCTTCTCGATTATCTTTCGCCCGTTTAATACGGTCGTTTCTACCTAAAAAAAAAAAAACCGGGGTCAGATAGCTCAAAAATCGGATTCACTAAGTCAACATGGGTGAACCGGGCCAAATCAATGGTATACAGGTACGGTGCCCTTCCTTAGAGGGCGCTGCACCAAATCATGTTTGGTTAAAACTAGTTTTGAATACAGGCCTTCATCGTCTTCACCATCTCTACAACAGCTCATGAAGAATTTGCTCCGAACACCAAACAATTTTCTTTTTTGTCATCTCCACATGTTCCATGTAGAGAATTCCTAAGGACAAAATTCAACAGTTCAAAGGCCATGCATAAAATCAAATAAAAAAAAAAAAAAAAAAAAAACATACCGCGCCAAGTTTGCTTACCACAAAAGTCGAAACACAACTGTCTCTTGCAAAGATGATAGGTAGATTTCGAAGGATTTTTCTCACGTTCATTCAAGATCAAAGTTGAACAATTTTGGTACGGACGGTATGCTGTTTGGTGTTGTGTTAAGGTAGATTCGCAAAGCATATGGCACCATCTTTCGAATAGTTTCTTTGCTAGGAATGAGCGACGTACAAGAGGATCTAAAATCTGAGTACAACCTGAACCAGGGCACTTGATCTCTGCTAAGGGAAATCCTCTAAGCTTTTCTTGGTTGTAACTCTCAATACAATCAAAGCAATAAAAAACGTTGGGAGAGAGATTTTGGATGATCTGTGAACCCAGCCCAACGTTGTGCCCTCCACTTGCGTTACGAACCCTCGTGAACAAAGATGAAGAGCGAGAGAGACGTACCTGGTGGTCGACGTGAAGAGGGATCACATGATTATAACGCAGCAGTGTTGGAGTCTTTGCCACGTTCTGTTTGATGAGAGTCACTGTTTTTCATGGATTGGGATATGCGGGAGCTGCACCAGCACTTATGTATGTACTAGTGTACTCATACCCCTACGAACGACCATCATTGGGTACTACTATAAGAGCCACCCACTAATGAGGCGTGCTTGCCCACTACTGTGGCAGTCCCACTTGCCTACTAGTGAGGCGTGCTTGCTTGCCCGCTACTGTGGCATCACTTGCCTACTAGTGAGGTGGGCTTGCTTGCCCGCTACTGTGGCAGTCCCCCTTGCCTACTAGTGTGGCATTCGGGCATGCCCCCTATTGGAGCAATGACATTGCCCACTAATATGGCAGCCAAGTTATATATAGCAGGTCCGGAGATATGTCAAGGGATTTTTTCCATATGAAGCTTTGGGAAAGATTTCATACAAAGAGGAAAATATCTCATCAAATAAGGAAAGGGTATTTTAAGCAATAAGATTCCTATAAATACCCAACAATCATTTCAAACAAAGAACTACGTGCATTTTTGAGACTTGATTCCAGATAACGATTTGAATACGTAGGCAGCCATTGGTGGTACAGTCTCTCTCACTTCATATCAACCTCTCCAACAAGATCATTGGTGTGTTTGTGTGAGTCCTCACCCAAACATAATTGGCGCCGTCCGTGGTCATTATTGATGGGCCATCTTCCACGTTCCTTCTTCCAAGCACCATTAATGGCAAAAACTACAAGGTCTCAGGTGAACAAGAATGCAAGAACACAACAACAACAAGAAGACGAAAATCCAGAAGTACTAATCAATCAAGAGGTGATAGAACAACTTGCTGCAACAGATTTACAAGATCAGCCTTTTCAACTCCAAGTGCCATGACAACCCAAATCTAGACGTCTGCCATCTCAGGCTCCAGTAACTCACCTTCAAGATCTAGATGTTACAAATGCAAACGAAGTAGATCCGGAAAACATGGAGATAGGAGATGAAGACGTGCCATTAGAAATACTGCGTCAGAGGTTCAGAAGAGAGAAGGAGCATAGCAACTACTTGCAGAAGGAACTGGACAAAGGGAAACAAGTACAAAGGGATGATGCCGATGCTGCATCTTCCACACCGGCAAGAGCTCCCAGATCCGGTGAAAATCGGAGTGTATCCAACCGACTACAATTTAATTACGGTACATCCCATCTATTGGAGCCTGTCCCTGAGCATCATCACTCAAGGTCAAGCAGACATTCATCCCATTCAAGAAGACGATTCAGATCTCGAAATACCAACAACACTAGGCGTAGAAGTGGTCATAACATGACAAGATCATTGAATGTTGATCATAGCGAATCAGAAAGGCGGACAACATCCACCATAAGAAGCAATGATGGATGCCAAGATCAGGACCTCAGAGACGAATTGCAACATGACCTTAGACATGGCTTGAATGTAGCAAACCGATACAGACAAGTTAACGACGGTCAGCCCAGAATATGGCGACACCAAAGAAATGACTCCCAAGTTCGACAGCCTAGCCCGTTTTATTGGCATAGGTCTCGCAGCCCAAGGAACCAGTCAAATATAGAAGCAAGCAACAACTGGGGGCGACAACACCGTGAGATGCAACGTAGTGAAGTTACTCCTCAAGTCGTAAATCTAGAAGCCACAGGCGCACCATTCACGGAACAACAAATCAAAGACATCATCAAGAAAACAATGACTAATGTGGGTGTCACAGAAGCACAATGGAAAGACCTTGCAGTGAATGAAGATGTCATCAGGAGATTTTCCCTAAAGATACAAAATGCAGAGCATCAGAAATGATTTAAACAACTAGACCTTCCTACGTTCAACCAAGCAGGAGGAGACCTGAACGATCATGTTATGGAGTTTAAAAACAGGCTAATTCTATGGTGTAAAGACCTCTTGTGGAAACTTTTTCCGTCTACGTTAAAAGGAGAAGCTCTACGTTGGCTTTCCAGCTTGCCAGCTCAATCTATCGCGTCATTTCAGGAATTAGCGAACCAGTTCACAGATCGGTTTAAGCATAATTGGATACGTCCTAAGGATGTCAACATCTTGCTCAACACCAAGCAACAAAAGAATGAAGCATTGGCAAAATTTGTAATTCGTTTTCACCAAGTGCAAGCAGAGGTCACCGATGTCCCTGACGTAATGATCATTCATGCATTCAAGGAAGGAGTCCATTTCGATAAAAATGGAATTTACAACTCCCATGTACGGGACCCCCCACAATCAAAATTCGATTTGTTTGCACGAACACAACAGTTCATTAACGTGGAGGAAGATGTTAGATCAAAAGCCTCAAGAGACAAAGACTTTCGGAGTAAAGACTCAAACAAAGGAAAAGGCAAACAGAAGCAGAACATATTGGAAGGGCCACAACAGAAGTCAAAATACAACAAGGTTAACACAGTTCGTGAGGAAATGAAGCTCACTCCATTAAATGCCAAGTACGATGCGATATATGAAAAGATCAAGGGACGCAACTTACTTTTTCCTCCGCTACCCTTACCTGAAAACACTAAGTCTACACGTGACAAAAATCTTTGGTGTCACTTGCACAATGATTTCGGCCATGAAATAGGAAAGTGCAGATCTCTCAAGGGAAAAATACAAAGGCTAGTCGACAAGGGACAATTAGACGAGTTTGTGCTTTCAAAAACTGTGAAGCAAAATGTAGCAATTACTAGCCATAATGTCATACTAGCTGGTCATGCCAAAATCAATGATGTTTCACGAACAAGGCAAAAGTGTGAACAATGAGCCAAGTTTGGTTTATTGTGGGAATTTTATCATGTCAATAACATTGATTTTGTTAAAGGAATTCGTTCAGAAACCACAGAGCCTGGTCCCCTATATTTTAGTGATAGAGATCTAATCGACGTCCATCATCCTCATTATGATGCTATCGTCATCTCAGCTTTCATTGGATTATGGCAAGTTCAGCGCATCATGATAGATACTGGAAGTTCTGTCAGCGTCATTTTTACAGGTTGCTACAAAAACATGCAGCTGTTAGAAAATTTAATTATTGTAGAAAATACTCCAATCATTGGGTTTGACGGAACCGCAACAACCCCAGTAGGAAGAGTCTCTCTACCAGTCACGTTTATGGACAAGTCCATCGACATTGAATTCCTCCTGATGAATTGCAAGTCCCCTTGCAATGCAATCCTAGGAAGAGACTAGCTCCACAGCATGGGCACAGTAGTCTCTACTTTTCACCAGGCAGTAAAATTCCCATCTCTTGACAAAATTTGTAAGGTGCGCGGTGACCAGATGGCTTCCCACAGCTGTCACGAAAAAGTCTTGAAGGAATATCATCAGTCGGATATGCGGGGAAATACAATTCTCAATAATTCGCAAGTAGTGTCTAAATCAGAATCAGTCATGCACAGTATTTATATTGCTAATTCAAAAAATGGAGGACCGCCGATTATCGACTGCCTCTTAGAAGTTCAAATTGGGAATTTAGGCGGAGAAACAACTTTCATATCGGCATAACTAATGGAAAATGAACAAAAAGAAATGGTAGCACTCCTCAGAAAGAACAAAAAGATCTTTGCTTGGTCAGTCGAGCAGATGCTTGGAATCAGCCCAAAAGTTGCATGCCACACACTTGACATCGATCCTACCATCAAGCCAGTTCGGCAGAAGCCTAGGCGCATGGCTCCGGATAGAAAACTCAAAGTCAGAGAGGAAATTGATCGGTTACTCTCAACTCAGTTCATACGGCCAGTTTCATATCCGCAGTTGTTGTCTAACGTGGTTGCAGTGCTCAAGAAAGATGGTAAAATGAGAGTGTGCATTGATTTCACAAACCTTAACAAAGCTTGCCCGATTCATCCCTACCCTCTTCCACGAATATCGGAATTGGTAGATGCCACGTCTGGCTACCCACGCTTATAATTTATGGTTGCGTATTCGGGATACCACCAGATCCCGCTAGCTGTTAAAGACCAAGAAGCAACTGCATTCATCACTGACCAAGGGATTTTTTGTTACCAAGTTATGCCTTTCAATTTAAAAAATGCAGGGGCTACGTACCAGAGGATAATCAACACCATATTCAAAGATATGTTGGGCAAGACAATGGAGGCTTACATTGATGACATAGTTGTAAAATCCAAGCACAGTGGCGATCACATCTCTGACTTACAATCAATTTTTAACATAATTGACGAATTCAACATGTGGCTAAATCCTTTGAAATGTGCTTTCAGACTGATATCAGGAAAATTTCTAGGATATTTGATGACTCGTCGAGGCATCGAAGCTAACCCAGAACAAATCTGATCTATTCAAGCCATGCCCTCTCCAAAAACAAAAAAAGAAATTCAACAGCTCACAGGGCGCTTAGCAGCACTAAATCGTTTCATCTCTAAATACTCGGACCGGTGTCATACTTTCTTTCAGATGTTAAAAGACCCAGCAAGGTGGAATGATGATTGTGAAAATGTCTTTCAATCAATCAAGAACTACCTGATCTCGCCACCAATCTTGGCCAGCCCAGCTACAGGGCAACCTGTTAGAGCTTACTTGGCCGCTACAGATACTGCAGTAAGTGCAGTCCTGTTCATCAAAGGAGAAGACAGTCGTCCGATCTTCTTCATTAGTAAAACACTAACGGGGGCAGAAAGTAGATATTCGAGAATTGAAAAAATTGCTCTAGCATTGGTTCATGCTGCCAGACACCTCAAGCCGTATTTCCAAGGAAGACTGATCAAAGTATACATGGAATATCCTCAACGCAAAGTTTTCCGAAGTGCCCAGGAATCAAGTAAACTCACGGAATGGGATATCTACTTAAGTGCTTATAGCATCAATTTTGAACCTCGCGTTTCAAAAAAGGGTCATGCACTTGCATCCCTAATGGCAGATTTCCCTATCGATGATTTTGTCCCCGAAGTCAACCAAGACAACGGTATCTATAGCGAAATGGCTATAGTTGGGGGCGAGGAAGCCCTGCCAAAACATACTGACCCTTCATCCGATTCATGGATTGTTTACACGGATGGCTCACGCAACAAATCCGGTTCTGGATTAGGATGTGTTTTTATCAAGCCAGATAAATCAACCATTAAGTGCTCAGTTCGTTTTGGGTTCAAGGCCTATACAAATTCAAAATCGTGGAGGTTGCGTTTACGACACCTTACTCCACGCATCAGAAAGTCGTGAAGTTTGCGTTGACAAAACCTTACTCCACACATCAAAAAGTCATGGAATTTGCGTTTGCAAAACCTTACTCTATGCATCAAAAAGTCGTGGAGTTTGCGTTTGCAAAACCTTATTCCACGCATCAAAAAATAGTGGAGTTTGCGTTTGTAAAACCCTACTCCACGCATCAAAAAGTCGTGGAGGTTGCGTTTGCAAAATCTTACTCCACACATCAAAAAGTCGTGGAGTTTGTGTTTGCAAAACCTTACTCTACGCATCACAACGTCGTGGAGTTTGCATTTGAAAAACCCTACTCCACGCATCAAAAGTCGTGGAGGTTGCGTTTGCAAAACCTTACTCCACGCATCAAAAAATCGTGGAGTTTGCGTTTGCAAAACCTTACTCTACGCATCACAACGTCGTGGAGATTGCGTTTGCAAAACCTTACTCCACGCACCAAAAAGTCGTGGAGTTTTGCGTTTGCAAAACCTTACTCCATGCATCAAGAAGTCGTGGGGTTTGCGTATGCAACATCTTGCCCCATGCACCAGAAAGTCGTGGAGTTTGCATTTTCAACACCTCTCTACGCACCAAAAAGTCACGGGGTTTGCGTTTTCAATACCTCTCTCCATGCACCAAAAAGTCATGGAGTTTGCATTTTCAACACCTCTCTCTATGCACCAAAAAGTCGTACCCCTACGAACGACCATCATTGGGTACTACTATAAGAGCCGCCCACTAAGGAGGCGTGCTTGCTTGCCCACTCCACGACTTTTTTGGCATCAATACCAACACTAGCATTAACAGATGCCATGTCAAACGGGCGGTTGCTACTATCAGCTTTGTCATGCACTTGCACCGCAGATATTTCAATCACACTGTTCCATTCTTTTGCAGTAATATTATGTTTATTCTTCGCCGCAAGGAACGAATTCCATCTGATGAAGAGGGGGTGGTGTATGTACCAATGTACTCATACCCCTACGAACGACCATCATTGGGTACTACTATAAGAGCCACCCACTAATGAGGCGTGCTTGCCCACTACTATGGCAGTCCCACTTGCCTACTAGTGAGGCGTGCTTGCTTGCCCGCTACTGTGGCATCACTTGCCTACTAGTGAGGCAGGCTTGCTTGCCCGCTACTGTGGCAGTCCCGCTTGCTTACTAGTGTGGCATTCGGGCATGCCCCCTATTGGAGTAATGACACTGCCCCACTAATATGGCACCCAAGTTATATATAGCAGGTCCGAAGATATGTCAAGGGATTTTTTCCATATGAAGCTTTGGGAAAGATTTCATACAAAGAGGAAAATATCTCATCAAATAAGGAAAGGGTATTTTAAGCAATAAGATTCCTATAAATACCCAACAATCATTTCAAACAAAGAATTACGTGCATTTTTGAGACTTGATTCCAGATAACGATTTGAATACGTAGGTAGCCATTGGTGGTACAGTCTCTCTCACTTCATATTAACCTCTCCAACAAGATCATTGGTGTGTTTGCATGAGTCCTCACCCAAACAACTTATATAGGGTTTACGAGCGGGTTTTCTAGTGCTGGTGGGATTTTTCTACAACTTCAACTTCATCTCTACTCTCAATACTTATCTACTCCACATTCTTATCTCATCCGAACACTTTGAGTCCGATTAGTGTTTAACTTCCTCTTATTACTATTATTTTCAATGGTCTAATCCTAGTATCGCTATTCTGGTGGCACACGTCGTTGAAATCAACTTTCGTAGTATTGTTACGTAATGCGTTCGGTACAATTTTCGACAATCAATTTCTTTCGAAATTTTTTCTATACATTTTTCAGCCATTTTTTAACTACAATGCGTCACATATACGTTAGTTTGACATTATTTCGTTTTCGATAATTCACGAATTTTTCCAATTGTCCATTTTCCTATTGTTTACGTTCACACGACACTTTGTTATACATTCTGCTTACTCTTTTCTTATTCTAAGTTTTCCTTGATTTTTCTTCTCTTCTTTGCCATGTGAACTTTGTTCGCATGCCAAAGAGGGGGCGGTGTTTCGACCCCCACCTACGTGACAAACGTCCATTAGTAGGGGTCTCTATTTTATTCATTTAATCGACAGGGCTAAAGCCTAATTTGCAATACCATGGATCAATGTACAGGCCCATTAACTCATGTGTCTAAGGCTGAACCTTAGCCACATGGCTTGCCACTAATGTACATTGATTTATGTCCAGATTCATTTTTTATCAAAGAGATAATTATCAGTTGAGAGTTATAGTCTACCACAATTACTCAAGTTGCAAGATTACTTGAGCTACAAGAACTCTCTACTCTACCTATATAAATACCAAACTATTTTTCATAAGGAACTACGTGGAAACTTGATCCCTAGAAAATAGATCTTGGGTACGGAGGCAGCCATTATCTTGGTTCAGTTTCATCTCCCCCAACATCAAATTCCTCTGTTTCTTAGTGCGTTCTTTACCATTGCTCTCGTTGTGTTGAAGCAGTTTACTGCCGAAACAACTTATTCGCACGTAAAAAATTATGTTAGTTTTAATTACAAAAACCATTCAATTGTTGCTATGACAGTTTGGATGCTTCTTCGTTACGTAACACATTGGATGCTTCTTCATTATTGCATGCATTTCCTTGAATGTCATAAACTATTTAACATCAAATTAGTATTATTAATAGATGCAGTTTGGATTCCTTGAATGTCATAATAGATGCTGAGACTTCAAATCCAATTTAGGAAGAAGAATAATTATTCTATTAGTTGTGTTGTATGTGCAAAATTCAGGAATTTCAGTTAGAATATCCTTACTCTTGATTCAATAATATATTATTGTTGTTGTTGTTGTTGTTGTTATATTATTAACTAGAAAAGTAGACTCGCGCATACACACCGGTTCTTTTAAAAACTTGCTCAACAATCATAACTATACATATAGAAATTTTCTAACAAATCGTGATTCTTGTTTTCATCGCTAACCCGTTTTAATTTCCTAACAGATTGTTTTAATCAAACTTTAAAAATCCGTTTTAATTTCTCAACAAATTATTTTAATTAAGTTTTAAAATTCTGTTTTTTAATTGGGGGATGGATCTCGTTTTAATTTAGAAGTGTGATTTCCGTTTTTAATAGGAGAAGGATTCCCGTTTTAATTAAAAGTGCTAGATTTTTCTTTTTCAATAAGAGAGAAATTCCCATTATAATAGGAGAAGGATTCCCGTTTTAATTAGAAGTGCTAGAATGTCTCTTTTCAATATGAGAAAAATTCTCATTTTAATAGGAGTTGATGATGTGGAATTGTAAGAGAGCTAGAAAAATACCCGGGAGCTTTAATAATATACTAGAAAGTATACCCGTGTAAACGCACTGGCTCTTTTAAACACTTGCTCAACAATAATAATTATATATATAGAAATTTTCTAACAAATCGTAATTCGTGTTTTTGTCGCTAACCCGTAATTTCCTAACAAATTATTTTAATCAAGTCTTAAAATTCCGTTTTAATTTCTCAACAAATTATTTTAATTAAGTTTTAAAAACCTGTTTTTTAATTTGGGGAGAGATCACGTTTTAATTTAGAAGTGTAATTCCCATTTTTAATAGGAGAAGGATTCACGTTTTAATTAGAAGTGCTAGATTTGATTTCTCAATAGAAAAGGATAATAGGAGAAGGATTCCCATTTTAATTAGAAGTGCTAAAATTTCTCTTTTAAATAGTAGATGAATTCCTATTTTAATAGGAGTTGATAATGTGGAATTTTAAGAGTCCCCCCAATAAAAAAAAAAAAAAAAAAAAAATCTTTTTGTTGTGAATAAATTAATGCGGAAACAACGTTATCCACTACAAATAGATTAACCCTACACAAGGATTGACCCTTCTCTCTAGATAAGACTTCAAAACCCTCGAAGTACTATCCCAGAACTTCTCAATGTCAATTAAACAAGTATATAAAGTAAAACAATTAATATAAAAGAGAACACACCACAAGACAAGGATATATCGTGGTTCGACAATTTGCCTACGTCCACACTGCGAGTTCCAAGCTTTACTAGATGTCTAGAGTAACATATTACAAGAGCTCTCAATTCACTCACAAAGAATGAACACTCAACTCACTAAGAATTACTCTCTTACAATCTCTCTCTTTCTTGGTTTTGGTTAGGTTAAGTTTTTACAGAAAAAACTTATATTTATACTGTTTCCAAAAACAAATAAGTCCCGCTAAAATCTGATTGGGGGGTGCGGGCGCTGCCCTTGGCCAAAAAAGTTAGCGCCAAGACGCGCTAACAACATGTTCGTGTAGGAACCGTTATGGTTGCACCAAATGATTACAAACTGCAAAAACCCACGCGCAGCGGAATAAGGGGTGTCCACGGTTTTGGATAGAAATCATACCTTTAGATCGGCTAAGATAACTCTGAGAATCCAAGATCTACGAATCTGAATCAACCTCTTGATCTTTTGTTGTATTCCTATCAATGCAATGGACGTTGCGTGGGCAACGATCTACCACCCTCTTCTTTCTCTCTTGGCCTCTCTCACTCACATAATTTGGAACCAATTTTAGATCTACTTTTCTTGAGCAAAAACTTGGTGAAAACGGCCAGAGAAATAGGTTTCTATTTATAGGCTACAACAGGGACCATGAGGAGAAATTAGGGTTGGGCCTCTTGACGGGCTTGGGCTTCCCATGTTCGCCCAGAACACACGGCCCAAGTCTGTCAACAAATGGCTTATTCCACTAAAGGCCATTATTGCACTACCGCCCTAATCCCAAATTACGTGTTATGTTTATGGGCTCCATATTATATGCTTGTCGATCTCCCCGTGTTTAAGATATCGAATGCCCGTTGATTAAGTCAAGTTACTGACAATTACATTAATCAACTTCTTATGTCCTTGAGTAGTACCACTCAACCTCATTGTCATGTCGGATTAAATCCACCTGCAGGGTTTACATGACAACCTTATGAGCTCTTCAAGGGGACATCATCAACCCGACTTCTTGCGGGTCACGGATTCCTTCTATAATCAACAGCACACCTTACATACAATGTCATTACCCAATCCATCAAGTTTGTTGATTCACAAATGAATATCACTCGTTGATGATTTAAAGCAATGTACAATGCACGTAAGTGCCCGTTATTAATATATCCGGATTAAGAGGACAAGCATCCATAATAACAGAGGTGTTTGTTCTCTTATATAGTTAGCATAAAGAGAAACAACCTCACTTGGTCCTGTTCAATACATACAAAGTGTACTAGTGTAATCTTGTAGTCAAGATAGACTAATACCAGATTATACTACAATCGTACCAATGGTTTGTCCAAATCCATTTAGGTTGTGAACGTTTACTTATACTTTATAAGGTACTGATGATATGATTTTCTGTGTTAGACACATGCATATAACTAATAACATATATAATATGCATAATATTTGCCCATATGATTCTCATTCAAAATATAAAGAATTAGAGTTAATACAAAAGTAATGCTTTTAGTATATAACCCTATCAGTTCGTTCGCCAAAGAGAGGAGTGCGGGCGCGCCCTTGTCCAGGCATACTTAGAGCACGGGCGTGCCTAACAACCTGTTCACTTTTTTCTCTACATTCTCCACCTCGGTGAGGTTTTAACAGATAAAACCGAGCCGAACACATCTAGCAATAAGTACTAGTCCCGGAACTCGCCGTCAACAGCCCCGAAGGGCCATGCCCACAAAGGTCTCTTTCAAACATGTAGGATTTGGAGCAAGTCCAAACAGTGTTGGAACTTTACTCCAGTGACAACCTTTGTTAGCATATCAGCAGGATTGTCATGGGTGTCCACTTTCTCAAGTGCTACATCACCATCCTCAATGACATCCCGTATAATGTGATAACGGACATAAATATGCTTGGTCCGAGCATGACGAACCTAGTTCTTTGCCAAATGAATAGCACTCTGACTATCACAATACAAAGTAACATTGTTCTACTCAATACCCATATCATCCATAAGACCTCGAAGCTATAATGCCTCTTTCACTGCCTCTACCACTGCCATATACTCTGCCTCACTAGTAGATAGAGCAACTGTAGCCTGTAGCATAGACCTCCAACTAACCGGTGCACCATGTATCATAAACACATAACCAGTAGTCGGTCGTCGTCTATCTAGATCACCTGCATAATCTGAATCTACATACCCACTGATATAACAAGTGCCTCTACCATAAACTAATCCCACATCTAAGGTACCCTTCAAGTACCTCAATACCCATTTCATTGCCTCCCAATGTTGCTTCCTAGGATTTTCCATATACCTGCTTACAACACTAACTGCCTGTGAAATGTCTGGGCGTGTGCACACCATAGCATACATCAAACTGCCCACTACACTAACATAAGGAACATGAGCCATATGCTTTTTTTCCGCCACCGAACTAGGAGAGAACTTAGCTGAAAGCCTAAAATGCCCAGCCAAAGGAGTAGAAACCAACTTTGCATTCTCCATACCAAAACAAGAAATTACTTTCTAAAGGTATTTCTTCTGAGATACAACTATCCGTCGCTTCTTCCTATCTCTATCAATCTTCATGCCAAATATCTTCTTGGCTCAACCTAAGTCTTTCATCTCAAACTCAGAGCTAAGTTGAGATTTCAACTTGTCTATCTCCACCATGCCTTTTGAAGCAATAAGCATGTCATCCACATAAAGCAGGAGATAGATGAAGTCATTACCACGAAGCCTACGAAAGTAAACACAATAGTCATACTTACTTTGGGTGTACTCATGTTGCATCATGAATGTGTCAAAGCGCTTGTACCATTGCCTTGGCGATTGTTTTAAACCATATAGTGACCAATTCAACTTGCACACATGATCCTTTTTCTTAGCAATAACAAAACCCTCAGGTTGTCTCATATAGATCTCTTCCTCCAAGTCCCCATACAAGAAAGTAGTTTTCACATCAAGTTGCTATAACTCCAAGTCGAAGTGATCAACTAAACTCAATAACACACGAATGGAAGTATGTTTGACCACTGGGGAAAATACCTCATTGTAGTCGACTCCTTCCTTCTATAAGAAACCCTTTGCTACCACTCTTGCCTTGTACCCAATACTGTCAGACTTAGGAAGGACCTTTTTCTTTCTGAACACCCATTTATTGCCGATAGTCCTTTTGCCCTTTGGCAATAAAACTAGGTCCCATGTGTGATTTTTATCAAGAGATTCCATCTCTTCTTACATATCAACCAACCAATCTCTATAATGAGCATCTCTAACAGCTTCCTTGAAGCTATTTTGCTTATCATCTTCAATATTCAGTGCATATGCCACTAAATCCACCTGACCATAGTGTTTCACCGGTTTCTCGTGCCCATACTTGTGCACTTCTTTAACTTGTCTCTTTGGCCTAGGGTTAGCCACTACAAGTTGCGGATGCTCATGCTTTTCTTCTTATTGTTGCGTGGTTCCATGATATGGTACCTCATCATGAACCAACCAGTTATCTGCTGCATCAGACAACTCAAGCTCAGTAGCTTGAACTTCTATAGACTCACCATTCTGCCCAACTTTTTCCGACTTACTGAAAGATAACATGGAAGTTTCATCAAAGGTAACATCTCTACTGACCAAGAACTTGTGGTCTTCTAGACACCACAATCTGTATCCCTTTACCCTATTTATGAAGCCTAAGAATATGGCCTTCTTAGCTCTAGGATCTAGCTTGTTTTCCCTCACATGGTAGTAAGTAGTCGATCCAAACACTTGCAAAATACTATAATCAGCTGGGTTACCTGACCACACCTCATAAGGTGTTTTGCAATCTATAGCTGGAACTGGTGACCAATTATACATGTAACACACCATGGACATTGCATCTGCCCAATACTCTTTGCCTAGACTGGCATTAGACAACAAACATCTAGCTCTTTCAAGTAAGGTTATATTCATCCTTTCTGCTATTCCATTCTGCTGAGGCGTGCCCCTGACTGTCCAGTGTTTTGCAATTCCCTATTGTGCACAAAACTCTTGGAAAGGCCCATAGGTATACTTAGTACCATTGTCAGACCGTAGAGTCTTCACCTTCCTATCTGTGCGATTCTCAACCCTTTCATTCCACTTCTTAAATATCTCAAACACTTCATCTTTCATTTTCATCATATATATACACCCACACATAGCAAGTATGATAATCAATGAATGAGACATAATAGCGGTTACCTCCTTTAGAAGCCACTCTGGAGGGTCCCCAAACATCCGTATACACATAATCAAAGATGCTTGTTGTCGTGTGCATGCTTGAACTGAACCTAATTCTGCACTACTTCCCATAGACACAATGCTCACCCCATACTTGGCTTCTTCAAGTCTTTCAAGAACCCTGGCTTACACAACTCAGACAAACCTTTTTCACTCATATACCTTAGTCGCATATGCCACATCTTAGTGCACTCAGAATCATCACTACATGCACCCACTGCTACATCGCCTATTACCATACTACCCATCAAAGTATACAAGGTTCCATGTCTTTGACCCTTCATAACAACTAAAGAGCCATTAACAATCTTTAGGAATCCACCTTCCCCCACAAACTTGTGGCCTTTGGAATCCAAGGTACCAAGAGAAATAAGGTTTTTCTTTAGCTCAGGAACATGCCTCACATCAGTTAAAGTCCTCACTACACCATTATGCATCTTGACTCGTATAGTTCCAATTCCTACCGTCTTATAAGCGACGTCATTACCCATCAAAACGGAACCACCATCAATACTCTCATAAGAAGTAAACCACTTTCTATTCAGGCACATATGGTAGGAATATCTGGAATCAAGAATCCACCTTTCAGCCATATAGTCTTGTGTGGACACACAGAGACTCACATTGTCCCCTTCAGAGCCTGAAGCAAAACTTGCCTCAACTTTAGCCTTACCTTTCTTCTTACCATTGTACTTGTTATCTTTCTTCGGGTGAGGACAATTACTTGCGTAATGTCCCTTTTCATTGCAATTATAACACTTCACATATGTCAAAGGCTTCTTTGACTTGGACCTAGACTTCTCATTGCTTGTAGAAGCCTTTTCATATGACATTTCTCTTGCCACTAGCCCTTGTCCTGGATCAATGCTATTATCTACTCGTGTCTTCTTCATTAACTCATAAGAAAGAAGTACACTCTAAACTTTGTCAAGATCAACATCTTCTCTGTTCATAAATGTAGTCATTAGATGCTCATAGCTTTCTGGCAAAGAGAATATTAAACATGTCGCTTGATCCCCATCATCCATCTTTATGCCAACATTTAAATAATCCGTTAGGTGTCAACGGAACTCACTAACGTGCTCTTGCATCATTGAACCATCCACCATCATGTACCGATAAAGATGCTTCTTAAGGTACATCTTGTTCGTCATGTTTTTGGTCATATACATAGATTCTAGTTTGAGCCAAATACCGGCAGCGGTATTTTCTCCCATCACATTATACATGACCTCATTAGCAAGACACAACCGGATTGATGAACAAGTATGTAGATCGAACTCTTCCTAATCATCCTCACTCATACTCACCGCCTTAGATTTAATCCCCTTTAAAGCCTTGTGCAAACCTTGTTGGATGAGAATGTCCTTTACTTGGACTTGCCAAATCCCAAAGTTATTCTTCCCATTAAACTTCTCTACTTCAAACCTTGCATTTGACATCTTGGGAGCCAATTTTGAAGTCACACACAATAACCCAAAAAATATTTTTCACTTGAGAATTTTATCGAACACCTTGTCTATGCAAATTTTGAGCACTATGGTTCTTTACCAAAACTCAAAATCCTAAGTCGTATACCCCGCCCTGATACCAATTGTTGTGAATAAATCAATGCGGAAACAATGTTATCCACTACAAATAGATTAACCTTACACGAGGATTGATCTTTCTCTTTAGATAAGACTTCAACACCCTCCAAGTACTATCCCAATACTTCTTAATGTCAATTAAACAAGCATATAAAATAAAACAATTAATGTAAAAGAGAACACACAACAAGACAATGATATATCGTTGTTCGGCAATTTGTCTACGTCCACACTGAGAGTTCCAAGCTTTACTAGATATCTAGAGTAACAGATTACAAGAGCTCTCAATTCACTCACAAAGAATGAACACTCAACTCACTAAGAATTGCTCTTTTACAATCTCTCTCTTTCTTGGTTTTGGTTAGGTTAAGTTTTTATAGAAAAAACTTATATTTTATCTTGTTTCAAAACAAATAAGTCCTATTTGAAATACGATTGGGGCGCGAGGTGCGCTCTTGGTTGGTCGCAAAGTCGAGTCGCGGCCCCTAACAACATGTTCGTTCGCCAAAAAGAGGAGTGCGGGCGCACCCTTGTCCATGCATACTTAGAGTGCGGGTGTGCCTAACAACCTGTTCACTTTTTTCTCTACACTTTTGAAATTGTAATTTTGCCCCTTTTAATCGATTAAGTTTCTGTTTCATTTTTTGTGTATAGAAGAGGGGGTGGGTATACTTGGCTCACTAGGTTCTAAGCGTTTTCCTTCATTCCTGTGATGTCTATGAAACATTTTCTCTCTTATGATCTAAGATCACACAATCTTAATGAATAGAATGAATGAAACAGAATAAAGGAAGAAGATGAATTGAATCTATATTTATTGATTTGCGATAAAAGTTTACAATTTCTCTCTTTTCTTCTCTCTATTTTTCTCTCCTCTTTGTAATGATTTTTCTGATAATGAATGAATGAATCTTTTTCTAATGCTCTTCCCGTCTTTATATAGTATCCTGATTTGGCTTAGACACAGTTAATCTTTGACACGTGTCCCTTGTCTTCCTCCTTTTTCCCGCTCAATACTTGCAAATGTTTAAACATAACCCTGAAATATACCGAAACATTGACCCTTCTGTCAATGTTTCAAGTTTTTAAAAATCATATATAACATCTTTCAACACGATATTCGCCCACTACATCGCCCCCTCTTGAAACTTTGAAATTTCACTCCAAAATTTCAATTTTTCGAAAAGCGGTTATATAAGTTTGGGCTTAAATATCAACCCGGTCCATATTGTCAGATAAAAATTTAAAAAACAACCATTCATCTTTCCCACAACTTCCAAGCTTCTCCCAGATGCTACCTCTTCTTCAGAACGCGATTTTCTTTGCTGCATTATTTCCTTCATCTTCTTAGAAAGAAACCCACCTTTTGCTGGTACGCTTACAATCTCCTGCACTTTGTTAGTTTTTCTATACTATATCTTGCTATAGCTCGCACTAGTATAACTCACATCAGTATAATTATCTCTAGGGTTTTTAAAGATTGTTGAAATTTGAATGTCGTAAGCTTGAGTATGTTCATATTTACACTACTGTAAACAACACTATAGAATGTTTGATACTGCTTAAAAGCTTATATCTTTGCCCTTTTAAGATTTTTAACTTAGATATTCTTTTTCGTACTATTTTGCCCATCAGATATATCCATTGTTTATACTGTACATCAAACTTTCTGATATAACACTATTTATATCGCAATTTCCGATAACCTTATAATTGTATTATTGATAATATGACATATATATTCAAACAACCATACTAAAAATACCTTTAGCCTCGCATCTTTGTTTATGGTCCTCCCAATGGCAAGTGAAGATACCTGATAAGAGGGAAAACGATAGTTTTACCTACGAATAAGTGATGAAATTCAAATGTAAGTAAAACAAGAACTAATTTCTTGCTTATATATAAAAGTTATCTACTCTCGTTATCAATGCAATATGTTTAGAGTAGAGAATTCGTTCCACTCCTAGCTCGTTTAGGTGTAACGCTTCTTAGTTTGTGTAAGCTAACAAAGTCGTGAAAGTAATGGAATTGAAATTAACTACGATGGTAATTCAACTAATCAAGATGCGATAAATGAAATGACGGCAATTCAATACTAAATTGACAATATGAGAATGAATTAGGGAAATTTGATTCCACCTTGATTCGACTTGATTAACTAACGAAGAATTGTCGTAATCCGAATTGAAATGTTTTCGCATAACAATTGGGTCTATCTAATCCCTAATCATTCATGGTAATCTCTACCAACTAACAATCAGCATGTGAAGCAGTCAAACCCATTCTCATGGAGAACTAATTACTTTCTAGAATGGAATAGAGTACTACCACCATTTCTATGCTAATCAAAATCAAGTTTCATCAAGGCTTCCTCAAACCCCTCTAATGGAGGTTTTAGCCTTGAATCATTACACTATCATTTATAGCACAAGACCCATAAGAACGAGTCATTATTGAATAAGTATTAAACTCTATTAATCTAATTGAACAATAATAATAATGAATCAAAATGAATTAAAACTGAATTTAAAACTAAAATTATGAATAACTAATTATCAATTTAAAACAAACTAAATGAAATGAACTAAGTAATGGATTCCAACAACTAAATTTGTTGTTCTAACTAATTTATTGATAATTCACTAAATAAAAACTAAGTTATTGATTCTACAAACTAAATCTTGTTCTAAAAACTAATTTGATGCTGATTAACTAGATAAAAAACTAACTATTGGATAATTGACTAAGTAAAAAACCAAGTAGTTTAAGGAGGAGACCAGATCCACAATTTCGTGCATGGGCTGAGGAGCCATGTTTTGGGCCGGAAAATCGAGCCCAAGACCTCATTACTTCAGTCCACAAAGGGTTTTCAGCTGGAAATGACTTCAACAACCTTTTTATCTACTTCTGCTAGTCTAATTGGGTCAAGTCTTGGACCATTAGAAAGCCCGTTCCGAGCCGGTCATTTTGACATATGATAGGCCCAAGTCCGAGGTCTGAGTCCAAAGATACGGCCTTCAGAAGTTTTACTGACTTTTGTGCGCTATTTCTGCCCGCGTTGACTTTGACTTTTCAACTTTGTTCGAGCTTTAAAAAGGTTTTTTCTCCTTAAATCTTAGCCTTTAATCATAGAACTTCTTGGCAACCAACCTTTGCTCCATTATCTCGCAAAAGGGGCGTATTTCTACACATATTCGACTCTAATGCATGAAATACATAAGAACAAATATAACAATACTAACTCTTACTTATTAATCACATAATTGGTCAAAAAGCGATATTGTTAAGGGGTTAAAACTACAGTTTTGGGCTCTTATCAATACCCTCTCTGATGATAGTCTTAGTAGTGAAGGAACCCCTTCTGACGATAGAGTTCATAATCATAATCTTGCATCTACTTCTTCAAGGCCCTATCGACCCCAGACTTCTTAGGATTTATCTTATGTTGTAGAAGGGATTCCTTACCATCCTTTTGAAACCACTGCCTCAGAATCTGAGTGTGAAACTGTTGAAGACAGAAGTCGATGGAAGCATGCACTCAGTCCTTTCTTCATCAAAAAACCCAATCTAGCATTAGTTCAAACTGCTTATCAAATTCCCACATCCCTTTATCTGCAACAGTATGTTGGTACTCGGACTTTTACCAAATGTCAAAAGTGGCACAAGATGAGCGATCATTGTCACTGTTGGTCAACTCGCTAGCTGCTGGATTGAGATTTCCTTTGACCAATCTCGATAGCAAAGTACTAAATCATCTGAACATTTCCCCTAGTCAAGAATGGGGAATTTCTAGAGGTTAATGTTTATCTGCAATTATTACAATAGCCATCTTTCCCCAGAAAAATATGAAGCCGATATAATCAGATTATCCAATATCCTTAGGCACTATAAATTTGGTGAAAAACTTCCTGGATATTTTTACCCTAGAAAACACAACAAATCCAACATCAAGGGTATTATCCGCAAAAATCGAAAAAGCGACAAGGAATGGACCAAGTATCCCATCATTGTTTTGGGTGACTGGGAAAGTGCCGATCCTCTAGCGAAACCTCCTCTGAAACATCAAGTCTTCAATTCTTCAGGTATACCCTCCTTTTGATTTAACTTTGATAACTTCAATATTTATATATATCAGAATCCCACTCTGACCCCAACCTTTTTGTATATTTTTAGTACTCCTCCCTCATTTTAATAAAGCTCGTGGGAACTTTGACAGAGTGCTTAAACTCTTAGAAGGAACTGATGAAGAAATCGATGTCAGAACTGGGGCTGATACAAAAGGGAACCCTCGCCTTACTGTTGCTCTTACCGACATCAAAAATTATCGAGCACCTCTTTATGTTCTTCAAATTCAGGCTCTTCACAAAATGGGTCAGTCGCCAATTCCCACTCAATCTCCTTCAACAAATCCTTTAAACGATCCTTCTTTTCTTATGTCCTCCTTCGTTTTGCATGAACTCCCTCCTAATCTTCCCCAAAGTTTCTTCGATTACTTAGATAACAATCTTACCATGACTCCAAATCTTTTTCCCCAAATTAAAAAAAAAGTTCCTGACTTTTATGAGTATCCGCTTTTACAAAATATATTTGACCAACATCGTTTATTGTATACAAATATGGCCCCTCGATTGTCAGTGAACCCAAGTGTTAGTCGCCAATTTCCTGAAAAAGGAAAAAAGAAAGCTGCTGACCCTACATCGGCCAAAGCTCCACAAGCCAAGCATCCTGCTCTATCCTCGGATATTCGGACCTCTTCTTCCCGAGATAAGAGTTCTGCTCCTCTAAAGACACATCTTGTACTTCCTCGCAAGATACCCATACTCACTCTACTTTGAACAAACGCAAACACACCTAAGGGGAAAGTGGTCTTGCTGAAGGACAAACACTCGAATCCCTTCCTTCTGATACCAATGGACTTTTCAAGCCTGCATTCCCTCTATGTGATGGAAACTATATTCCTTTAACCGCGCGCCTCACTTTTTAGCGATGATCCCCCTGAAGATTTAGGCGTGTGCCTGTCCTCCAGCTGTGTTCTTCCAAAGGATAAGCTTGCTATGCGCGATGTGTCTCCTTCACAACACTTAACAACCTTCTGTAATGTTATGGAAAAGGTATTCATCCTCCTTTCTTGACTACATATCCCTTACTTTATTTCCCATTTCTATCTACTTATCCATTTTCGTTACTTTTTTAGGCTAAAGTTGCTGCTCTAGCCCAATTTGACTCTCACTATCAGTAGGACCGTACCATTGGTTGGTTGAAAAAAACAGTTGAGAGTTAACAGCTGGAAGTGGAAAAACTAAACCAAGAAATAACTCGCTTGAAACAAGAGAAGAGCCAACTGACAAGCGACTTGAAAAAGAATGTCAAAACTGCTGAACAAACCCTTCAACAAAAGATTGCAGCTCATACAAAAATCCTGGAGAAAGAACATGCAGAACAACTGAAGAAAATCACCGAAGACTTTGCTATCACAAAAGGAAAGTATAAAGAATCTTCAGAAGTTGTCGATGATGAATTTAACGATGTTATGACATTTTTAAATGTTCTTGCTGATCGGCTTGAAGCCTTCAGACCATATGTTCGACCTGCTATTCTTGCAGAGCATGGGCTTCCTGGCGATAATGCTCCTACCGAGGATCTTCCAACTACAACTCCTACTACTCCTGCTGCTGGAACTACCACAACTACTTGTCCTGCTGCTGATGCCACCCCACATCTTTCTACTGAGTTCAGCAATATAGACAACCTACTTAATACCCCTCCTGCTTGAATTTTGTCTCCTGATAAGAGCCCAAAACTGTAGTTTTAACCCCTTAACAATAATACTTTTAGACCAATTATGCGAGTAATAAATAAGAGTTAATGTTGATTACGTGCTTTTATGTATTTCAGGCATTGGAGTCAATTACGTGCATAAATGTGTCACTTTTGCGAGATAAAGGAGCAAGGGTTGGTTGCTAAGAAGTTCTGTGATTATAGGCCAAGACTCAAGGAGAAAAAGCTTTTTAAAGCTCGGTAAAAGCTGAAAAGTCAAAGTGGGCAGAAACAACGCACAAAAGTTAGTAGAACTTTCGAAGACCGGATCTTTGAACTCAGACCTTGGAATTGGGCCTACCTTATCTCAAAACGACCATCTTGGAAAGAGCTTTCCAATGGTCCAAACCTTGACCCAATCAGAGAAGCATAAATGGGCGAAAAGTCTATTGAAGTTGAATCCAGCTAAAAAGGCTTTTGTGGATTGAAGAAATTGGGTTTTGGGCTCGATTTTCAGGCCCAAAACATGGCTCCAGGCCCATGCACGAAATTGGGGATCTCTTTCTCTTCTTGAAAGGAGGAAAGGAGGTAGACTCATTAGCTAGACCTAGATTAGAAAATAAAATAGTTTAGACTTGATTAATTAGTTTTATTACCTTGTTTTAAATTCAGTTTTGAATCAGTATTGTTATTATTCATTAGATCAATAAAGTTAGTTAGTTATTCATAAATCTAGTTTCATTCCATTAAATCATTTTAGCTTCAATTCATAGATTTAGTTAATAATCATTACTAGATTCAATTCAATCTTGCATGATTATATTTCCATTTTAATTCAAATAAGTAAATTTATAATCTTTATATGATGTCTTGCGTAAATTCATATAGAAATGATAATTTAATGATTCAAGGCTAAAATCTCCATTAGAGGGGTTTGAGGAAGCCTTGATGAAAACTTGATTTGTTAGCTTAGAAATCATCGTGATAATTTATTCAATTCTAGAAAGTAATTAGTTCACCATGAGAATAGGTTTGGTTGCTTCACATGTTAGTTATTATTTGGTAGAGATTGACATGAATAATTAGAGATTAGAAATACTAGTTTGTTATGCGAAAGCATTGAAATTTGGATTTCGACATTTCTTTGTTAGTTGATTAAGTCGAATCAAGGTGGAATCGAATTCTCCTAATTCATTCTCTATTGTCAAGTTAGTATTTGAATTCCGTCATTTCGTGATTCACATATTGATTAGTAGTTTACCATCGTAGTATATTTTCGTCGTTACTCTCATTGACCTTGATAGACTGATAATCGTAGTTAACTTAGACTTCTAAAGAACTAGGAGTGGAACGAATCTTCTATTCCAACTATATTGCAATAACATCGAGAGTAGAAAACTTTGATAACATAAGCACAAAATAGTTTTAGTTTTACTTGCATTTGAGTTTAATCACTTATTCGTAGGTAAAACTAGCGTTGTTCCGTTTATCATCTCCTATGTGTAATACAATATTGTTACTATTTCCTATTATCCTTGCCAAACTTCTCTCTACTTAACTGTTTTTGCACCATTTTTGCTTGTAATATCTTTTAATACCTATGAAATTTGAAATCTGAAACATTTTTGCAATGTACCATCCATATATATATATATTGTAACCAGACAATTCAAAAAAATTTGCTACCCTCATCTCAAAAGAGAATATCATCTATACTTAATTTAAGACCAGAAAAATGAAATTTTGATTCTCAACAAAAACGAGAGTATCGGTGATACTAAGACTTGTATCACCAGAAAAATGAAATTTTCAATACTCAACAAAAAACGAGAGTATCGGCGATACTAAGACTTGTATCACCAGAAAAATGAAATTTTCAATACTCAACAAAAAAACTAGAGTATTGGCGATACTAAGACTTGTATTACCAGAAAAATAAAATTTTCGATACTTAACAAAAACTAGAGTATTAGCGATACTAAGACTTGTATCACCAGAAAAATAAAATTTTTGATACTCGACAAAAACGAGAGTATCGGTGATACTAAGACTTGTATCACCAGAAAAATGAAATTTTCGATAGTCAACAAAAACTAGAGTATCGGCGATACTAAGACTTGTATCACCAGAAAAACGAAATTTTTGATACTTGACAAAAACGAGAGTATCGGCGATACTAAGACTTGTATCACCAGAAAAATAAAATTTTTGATACTCAACAAAAACTAGAGTATCGGCAATACTAAGACTTGTATCACCAGAAAAATGAAATTTTTGATACTCGACAAAAACAAGAGTATCGGTGATACTAACTTGTATCACCAGAAAAATTAAAATTTTGATACTCAACAAAAACTAGAGTATCGGCGATACTAAGACTTGTATCACCAGAAAAATGACATTTTTTATACTCAACAAAAACTAGATTATTGGCGATACTAAGACTTGTATTACAAGAAAAATGAAAATTTTGATACTCAGCAAAAACTAGAGTATCGGCGATACTAAGACTTGTATCACCAGAACCTTCAAATATGAAAATATTCCAATAACTACAATCATAGCAACTATTGCTAAAGTAAAAATATAACCAACGCACATTTATCATTAATATGATATATGTTGCCGATATGATCCACTTTATGTGCCTGGTATCGGCCACTATTTCTGATACCAGAACTTTTGATTATATGCCCAATATCAACATTTCTGCTAATATCAGGATTTTATGTGCCTGGTATTGGCCATTGTTTTTGATACCAGGACTTTTGACAATATGCCTAATACCAACATTTCTGCTGATATCAGGACTTTATGTGCCTGGTATCGGCCATTGTTTTTGATACTAGGACTTTTGACAATATGCCTAATACGAACATTTCTGCTGATATCAGGACTTTATGTGCCTGAAAACAACACGTCTGTTGGTGACAGGGCTTTTGATGATGTGCCTGATATCAATACGTCTATCGATACCAGGACTTTTGGCGATGTACCTGATATCAATACGTCTATCGATACCAGGACTTTTGGCAATATGCCTGGTATCTGCCATTATTTCTGATACCAAGACTTTTTGACAATATGCTTGCTACCAACATTTCTGCTGATAACAGGACTTTATGTGCCTAGTATCTGCCATTGTTTTTGATACTAGGACTTTTGACGATATGCCTGATACCAACATTTCTGTCGATACCAGGACTTTATGCGCCTGGTATCTGCTATTGTTTCTGATACCAAGACTTTTTGACAATATGCCTAATACCAACATTTCTACCGATAACAGGACTTTCATACAAAATATTATAACATCATTGCATTATGAATCGAAAACTTTTATTATCATGAATATTCTTGCTACATAGCTCATTCCTCTGATAAAGTTGAAAAATACATTATTGATAAAATACCTTCAGATTATTGACATTCTGAGGTTTTGGAAGTAAATCGCTATCAGTACTCTTCAAATAATATGCTATGTTTATTCCCACCTTGTGTACAATATAGGACCCCTCCTAATTTGCTGATAATTTTCCAGCTCCCTTCTCTTTTGTCGCTTGAGTGACTTCTTTCAATACTAAGTCGCCTTCTTGGAAACTTCTTCCTCTGACTTTCTTATTGAATGCTTTCCTTATCTTTCTGTGGTAGCAATCAAGCTGAATTCTTGCTTGCTCCCGTTTTTCCTCTAAGTTTAAGATCTATATATGCATCCCTTGTTCATTCAACCCTTTTTCCACAAGCAATGTTCTGGATGTAGATACTACCATCTCAGCTGAAGCTACTGCTTCCATGCCATAGGCTACAGTAAATGGCGACTCTCCTGTAGCTACCCTTGGAGTTGTTCGGTATGCCCATAGCACACTGTTTAGCTCATCGACCCATAAGCCTTTCTTATCCTCCAATTTCTTTTTGATATTTACCTATAATAGTCTTATTTGTCGCTCCAGCTTGCCCATTCCCTTAAGCATAATAAGGTGCCGATGTGAAGTGTTTGATCTTATATGATTCTAGGAAATCTCTCACCTTGCTTCCAATTAATTGAGGACCATTATCCGATATGATGGTGATATAAGTAAAAAGAGTAGTTTACCACGAAATGAACGTTAAACTCAAAACGCAAGAAAATTAAACTAAATTATGAAAAGCTATCAAAGATTTTATACTCTCAATTCTATCAAAATAGAGTGGAGTAAAAAGTTCGTTCCACTCTCAGTTCCTTAGTATTGAAGTTTTCTACAATTGACTAGTAATCCAAAGTTTAATGAGAGCAATGGTGGAGGTTTTATACTACGACGTAAATTCGAATGACAATTATGCGAATAACGAAATGACATATATAAAGATGTGAACTTTACTACTTTTAATTAACCAATACTTCAAATCTAATTAATGACTAAGAATTGAATAACAACAATTGAAATTAGATCTAATAAATTGAAATGACAAAAATTGAATTGACAAGAATAACTATTTTATTTATCTAACTAAATGAAGAATAATGATTCAAAGGATTAATCTAAACAATGAATTGAAACTAATTAATTTAACTAATTGAATTCAAATAAAACTAGATCTAGAAGCTATTTTAATGGCTACTTTTTACTCTAACCTATCTAACTATCTCTAACTTAAGAGCTAAGTCTTATTTTATATAAAGGAGGATACTAGATCCACAATTTCATGCATGGGCTGAGGAGCCATGCTTTGGGCCGGAAAATCGAGCCCAAAGTCTAATTTCTTCAGTCCACAGAGCCTGTTTCAGCTAGCTTCGACTTTAGCAGACTTTTCATCCACTTCTGCTCCTCTGATTTGGTCAAGGCTTAGACCATTGGAAATCGCTTTCCGAGCCGGTCGTTTTGATGTAAGGTAGGCCCAATTCCAAGGTCTGAGTCCAAAAATATGGTCTTCGGAAGTTCTACCGACTTGTGCACTGTTTTTGCCCGTGTTGACTTTTCAGCTTTTGACCAGGCTTTACAAAGGCTTTGTCTCCTTGAATCTTGGCTTTTATCACAGAACTTCTTAGCAACCAACCTTTGCTCCTTTATCTCGCCAAAGTGGCACATTTCTGCACATAATTGACTTTACTGCCTAAAATACATAAAAACACGTAATCAGCATTAACTCTTATTTATTACTCGCATAATTGGTCTAAAAGTATGATTATTGAGGGGTTAAAACTACAGTTTTGGGCTCTTATCAGATGGCATACGGTAAACCATATCGACATACCACTCTTTCAAACAAAAAACCGATAACATCCTGTTCTCTGATATGTTGCAAAGCTATAGCATCCACTCATTTAGTAAAGTAATCAGTCACAGCAAGCATGAACCTTTTCTTGCCTCTCCCAGGTACTAGAGGTCCAACAATGCCCATCCCCCATAAAGCAAATGGCCATGGGTTTGACACACAATGTAATTCCTCTACTGAAACATGAATTACATGACCATGTTTCTAACATTGAATGCACTTCTTTGCATATCGAAGACAATCCCTTCTCATTTGTGGCCAGAAATATCCTTGCCTTGTTATCTTGTTAGCCAACGATCTTCCTGCTGAATGATTTCCACACTCCCCTTCATGTATATCTGCGATAATTTGATTAGCATCGGCCGCCGATATACATTTCAAATGCGGTCCCCTAGGATTTTTCCGATACAAGTCATCCTCTATTAGCAGATATCTTTCAGCTCCAGATTTTATTCTTCTAGCTTCATTTTTATCCTTGGGTAATTCACCTTTGGATAAAAATAAAATATAACTGCTTAACCATGACGCCCCCAGCGTATCTATCCCCATAATCTCAGGATGCTTTATATCAATACTTGGGTTCTGCTGGACACCCACTTGCAATATATGTCCTTCTATATTTTCCAACATAGCAGCGACATATGCTAAAGCATCTGTATGTCGGTTTTCTCCTCGATCAAGGTGCTGAAATTTGATTCTGCTGAAATTCTGGAGCTTCTTTCTGACGAAGTTCAAATAATCGATCATATTATCGCATTTAGCTGAATACCCTCCATTGATTTAACTTACCACTAGTTGAGAATCACTGAATACAGATAACTCCTTGACATTTAACGATGAAGCCATTTCCAATCCTGTAATCAATGCCTCATATTCTGCTTCGTTATTAGACACGTGGAATCCTAAGGTAACTATTGATTCCAATCTCTGATTGTCTAGTGTTCTTAGAACCGCTTTGATACCATATCCCTTTTGACCTGATGATCCATCGACAAAAAGTCTTTACCCATTTGTACTAGCCCATGGATCATCCTCATCCATCACATCATCAGGTTCTTTCAGTTGTAAACCACTATCTTCTTCAATATTCCAATTTTCATCTTCAGCGGGAAAATCTGCTAACACTTGGCTCTTTTATGAAACTCTATTCCGATACTCAATTCCAAATTCATTTATAAGAACTGAGCACTTCGCCATTCTCCCTGACCTGGTTGTTTTGGCTAAAGTATTTTTTAATGGAAGATTTGTCATAACAATGACTGAATGGGCTTGAAAATAAGGCTTCAACCTTTGAGTGGAATAAAGAAAAGCTAATGCATATTTCTCCAACATCGAATATCGAGTTTCAGCCTCCAGCATGGTTTTAGATTGGAAATAAAGAGGTCGCTTAGCCCCATTTTCCACTTTTACTAATACCGAGCTAATAGCAAAATCCGATACTGCTAAATATAAAATTAAAGTATCACCTTCCTCCGACTTTATCAAAGTTGGCACTTCTTGGAGATACTTCTTTAAATCTGAGAAAGCTTCTTCACATTCTTCCTCCCATATGAACTTTGTATTCTTCTTCAGCAATTTGAATAAAGGTTTGCATCGGTCGGAAGTTCTTGATATGAACCTATTTAAAGCTGCAATTCTTCCTGTCAGCTTTTGTATCTGCTTCCTAGTACTCGGAGAAGGCATCTGCTGAATAGCTCGAATTTGGTCTGGATTCACATCTATTCCTTTTTTTGTGACTATATACCCCATAAATTTCCTTGAACTGACCCCGAAAGTAAATTTCTCTGGGTTGAGCTTCATATTAAATTGTCTGAATATCTGAAACACTGTATCGAGGTATTTAACATGATCTTATGCTTTTTTCGACTTGATTACTATATCATCGATATAGACTTCCACAATCTGTTTAATCAAATTCCTAAATATTTTCTCCACCAATCGCTGATATGTTGCTCCAACATTTTTTAGACCAAATGACATTCGAACAAAACAATAAAGACCTCCTTCCACAACAAACGCTGTTTTTAACTGATCTAAAACTACCATAACAACTTGAAAATATCCTGAAGGCCCATCACAAAAACTCAGCAATTCAAAACCCGATGTTCTATCGACCAATTCATCAATTCTGGGCATCGGATAATAATCTTTCGAACATTCTTTGTTAACATCTGTAAAATCCACACAGATCCTAACCTTGCCATTCTTTTTTGGAACCACAACAATATTTTCCACCCATTCTGAGTTATTGATTTCTTTGATGATTCCATATTCCAACATCCTTTTTATCTCATTTTGCACTGCATCTGTATATATCGGCCGAACCTTCCTATGTTTCTGATGCACAGGAACTGCTCATTCTCGCATATTCAACTTATGAGAACATATAAGAGGGTCAATACCCAGAAGATCTGCCATCGACCAAGTGAATATATCTTTATTTGTCCTTAAGAAATCTACCAAATCTTGTCTGACCCCAGCACTCATCTCTGTTCCAATAAAAGTGAAACAACTTTCATCATTCTGACTGATATTAACTTTTTGTACCTCCTCCATTGTTTTTCTTGGAACTACTTCCATCTCTGTCTTCAGCTCTGACATAAATCTAAAATCCTACTAATGCTTCATGGTATCGGATTTTAGAGATAAATCCTTTGCTAATTGCTATTTGGTGTCTTCCGAGATGCCCCTAGTATCTATTTTCTTCTCTTTCATCATCCCCTTCACAGTGACGAAATTGCATTTCTCAGATTCTGACTGATCACCTCGTATTTCATGTGGTCCATAAACAGTCGAAAATCTGATAACTTAATAAAAAGTACTGGGAACCGCTCTCATAGCATGTATCCATTTTCTTCCCAATATAGCATTGTGATCCAAATGATGCTTGATGACTATAGACTTAGTCATTATTGTTTATGGACCTGCCCTTACTGGCAATTTTATTTCTCCAGCTGGTCTAGTTGAAGTTCCATTGAAGCCATACAAATTAAACTGCGGCTCCTTCAAATGTGACTCATCAAATCCGATACTTGTATATGCTTTCCAAAATAGAATATTGACCGAACTTCCGCAATCCACCAATATTTTCTGCACATCATAGCCAGATATCCTTAACGTAATTAACAATGGATTATCATGAGGTAACATCACCTTTGACAAATCATCAGGAACAAATATAATAGCTCCAGGTATGCTCGCTGCTACTAATGATGGGTTTACTGGTATCGACTCTATGTTCACCTCTAGCACTTCTTTCACTGTTGATATTTTTCTGATCTTATCCCTTATAATCTTCTTCTGTGGGATAACTCCTTTGTATATCATGTTGATCACTCCCAAAGGCTTATCATTCACCATCACTGTTACTTCTGGCCGAGCATCTGCCCTAAATTTGCGAAGCTTCCCATCTCGCATTAATCTGTCCACCTCTCTGAGCAACTGTAAACATTTATTGGTTTCATGATTTTTGACCTTATGGAAATTACAGAAAGGTTTATCTGCTATTTCCCTAAGCTTGTGAACTGGATGCTGGAAATAAGGTTCTTTCCCCACCCTCCTTAAGATATCCTCCATTGTTGTATTAATGGCGATATAATTGCTCGGGTCTAACTCTTCTTTCAGCGACCTTTCAAACCTCTTTTTCTGCGATGGTTGGTTTTCCACCTTTGCATAAGAATCTACTGTCTTCCTCTTATCAGACTTATTGTAGCTATCCTCTTTAGTTGACTTACTTGATTCCGATACCTGTAATACTGACTGATTCGATACTGCTATAATTCCCTCCTCAACTTGCACATCTTTTTCAGTCTTATCATACAAATCTCTCAGAGTTTTGATCTCTTTCCTAAGCATATACTTGTGCATGTCAGAACCTGGAATAAGTCCTATCTGGAACGCCATTACTGCTGTCATTTCCGATTGATCTAAATGCTCCACTAGCTGTGCCTCTACCTTGAATCGAGATAAGAAAGTTTTTAAAGATTCATTCTTTCCTTGCTTAAGCTGGAACAAGACTGACACCTACTTCGGTTTTACTCACTGATGACCATAATTTGACAAAAACTTCTCTTCAATCTCCCGATAACATGATATTGACCCTTTCGGTACAGAACAGAACCACTTCAATGCTTTCCCCTTCATGCTTGCAGAAAAAGATTTACATAATAATGAATCCAGATAAGTTGTACCTTTGTATATCGAAAACTGATGCCGATATCCGAATAAATGGTCCATCGGATCTAACGTCCCATCATATTGGGTTAACTTCGGAAGTTTGAATTTTGGTGGAATGGGCATCATCTCAACACTCTGATGTATCGGATTTCTACTGACATCGTCCGCCAGTTTCCTTAACGAAGTAGAAGTCTTTTCTAGAAACTGGTTTTACATCATCTCCTGTATCATCTCTTTAGTGATGGGTTGTGGTATCGGCATTTCAAGTATCGGCGAAGCTTCTGTAGTTCTTTCATGTTTTTTCTGATGCTCTTTCTACAAAATGACTACCTGATTTAGATCTACATTATTCTACCTCTTCTCCCTGGACATCTTTTACAACCACACTCAGACTCCTCTTCTTCATCTCTTGGTTCTCCTTTAATAATATCGCGTTTAGCTTTTCCACTTCCTTCAATCTTTTCAGAATTTCCTGAATTGAAGTACTACCTTCCATGTTCTCCTCCTGATATTACCAACTCCCAGACGCTCTTGTATTTCTTGTTTGCGACTGATTATCGTTATCCACTCGTTTGCTGTTTGTTTTCTTCCTTGGAGCCATTATGATTCAAAGCTCATTGTATTACTCGCCTTTCTTCACTCTTCTACTCTTCAAACAAAGAACAAAACTATGAATTCTATATCGAAGAAGAATAAAACCTTAAATTTTCTTGTTCTCGATGCACAGACGGCGCCAATATGATGTCTATGAACACTTTCTCTCTTATGCTCTAAGATCACACAATCTTAATGAATAGAATGAATGAAACAGAATAAAGGAAGAAGATGAACTGAATCTATGTTTATTGATTTGCGATAAAACTTTACAATTTCTCACTTTTCTTCTCTCTATTTTTCTTTCCTCTTTGTAATGATTTTTCTGATAATGAATGAATGAATCTTTTTCTGATGCTCTTCCGGTCTTTATATAGTGTCCTGATTTGGCTTGGTCAATTTTTGACATGTGTCCCTTGTCTTTCTCCTCTTTCCCGCTCAATACCTACAAATGTTTAAACATAACCCCGAAATATACCGAAACATTGACCCTTATGTCAATGTTTCAAGTTTTGAAATATCAGATATAACATCTTTTAGCACAATATTTGCTCACTACAATTCCCATCCATATCTGCAACATAGAGTAGCTAGAAATCACCTTAATGTACAGTTGATGTCTTTTACTCTAGTGTTCAAACCTAGTGCCTTTAAGTTGGAAATGAGAGATACTTTGGGGATCTTTGGAAATGTCGGAGCTTATATAATCCTCTTCCATAAAGCAGTATACTTTACATTTCCTTACATCTCTCATCAAAGTTGTAATTTGTGTTAGGTACACCGCTCATTTAATTGATTTGAATTTGATAGTATGAGTAGTAGCTGTAGTCAAACACATTGCATTTATTTATTTTTATTTTTTTCTTTACAAATTATGAAATTAACTGTGGTTAAAATTCATCGTGTTGAAGATGTCCAATCATCACTGAACACAACAAAAATGGGTTCGGATAAAGGGGGGTTATCTCCTAGTGCCACGGCTTATGCTCCGTCGTCTTCTGTGTCCTGTAAGGATCAAATGCAAACAGATTCTTTAGGTGAACCCTCAGATGGTACAGGTTATGGAAAAAACAAATGTTGCAAGTTTGCAACCCAACCTGGAAAGGTTCGAGGACGACCTGGCAGCTCTGCATCATCTACTTCAGAACGTGCTGCCACAACTTCAGCTATGAGTGGCCCAGGTCTATCACCAAGTTCGTCTTTGTGGTCATTATCATCAGAGAAGTCAACACTAAATCCTTATGCTAAGGTTATGATGGAGAAGTCAACACTAAATCCTTATGCTAAGGTTATGATGTACCATGTGTTTGTTTTCTTTCTTTTTTGCGATTTTACTATCATTGTGTATTTTATGTCGTCTATATTGTTTTGACGTCTCGTCGCTGTAAATTGCTGGAGCAGGAGTTCAAGCTCAATCCTAATGCAAAAAGTTTTACATCGACCCAAACTCCATTATGGCCTTCTTCCCAAATGTCTGACGGTTCCTATTATTTTTCTGCTAATGTATCTGGTGTCCCACATATGCATGGCGTGCCAGTGGGAATGGGGGTGAGCTCTTGTTACAGCTTTAATAAGTTTCTATTTTTTAAAATTGTTTAATCAGTAAAACACAGCAGAGTCGTGCAATTAAAGCATTCTATATAGAAATGTGACAAGGAGGGACACATTGGGATGCAGTAATATAATGCAATCAATCAATGCTAAGAGCATTTTTAGGAGAGCTACTAAAAAAACACCAAACCAAAAAAACGCCAAGTAATTTTAGGAGCAATATCAAATTTTCGACATCAAACTATGCAATTTTGGATAAACCGCGTCATATAGCCCATGCGGTTTTTCCAACGCCACTAAAGCCCAACTGACAGGCCCAAGCCCATGCGGTTTTGAGAAAACCATGCCATATAAGCCAAATTAGAAGCCCAAGCCCACGTGGTGTTGGCAAAACCGCGTGAGTGATTTGATACAGCATCAAACCTGGAACCAAATATTGGCCGATTTGGTGTTTGGTTTGGTGTTTTTTTAGTGTTTTCATCAACATGTGACTCTCCTGAAATTGAAAAAACACTAAATTGTTGAAAATTTGGTGTTTGATGCTAGATTGATATCACTCCTAAAGATGCTTTAAGGTCCTTATAAGTCATATCTGCAAGCCTCTTCATTTTTTTTCGATGCAATACTACTTATATATATTTAAACACCTAAAGATAATATGGAACACATAAGTTGTCTGACATACACTTCAAAAGAGCAGAAACTTCTAGCTGATGGTTTGCCCATTTAACCAGTAAGTTTGCATCCCCATTTGAAATCCTACTAATCCAATTAAAAGTACAGGAATTGAAATTCAAAACAATAGAGTTTATGTAGGTCTTTATAGCTTCCAAAAGACCATTTACATTCTGATCCTTGTAGAGCTTTTATCACCTCCATGTTGTCTCCCTCCAAAGCTTAGTGGTCGTAGTTAAGTTGCTTAGCCAAAAGGACTATAACTTCTGCTGCTCCCATTTCTGCTTCCTCAGCATCCTGAGCTTTAAATCTTCTTACAGCTGCTCCCACAATGCATCCTTCACTGTTGCATGCTATCGATCCAGCTCCAGCCCATCCTGTGTCCCTGATAAAAGAAGCATCAAATCTGATTATATTGCATTCATTTTGTATTATTGGAAACATCCTATCAATATTTTCAGCATATGAACTAAAGGAGATTTGAAGGTTAGGAGATGCTTCTCTGTATGCTAAATAGCATTTTTCAGTCAACACTCTGCTCCGTCTGATGAATCTTTCCCTATTTGCCTTTATGTCTTCAAACCTGACCTCATTCCTTGCACTCCACATGTGCTAAAGTAAGTACACGATGTGTGTCCCAACAAGACAAAGCTCACTGTTCTTGCTAGTGCACCATGTCAAGTACATGTCCAACCTTTCCCTCAGACTTGATTGTTGTTGATTACTAATGATTCTCAATCCCACTTGAGAGCTGAACCAGACAACTCTAGTCCAATCACAAGTGAAAAAAAGATGTTCTGCAGTTTCCAGCTCTCTATAGCAGAAAGGACAGGAGAAGTCACCATTTATTATTTTTTCTGCCAACCTAACTCCCATAAGTAGTACTTTTATATACATTTTCCAGATAAACATTTGAATATATGATGGTATTGGTGCTGCCTAAATCTGTTTTAAAGCTTTATAGTTAACACTTGAGCTTTGTCCCACTTCAGTCTTTTTTTTTAGAAAGTCATAGACAGACTAAACAGTTAGTCTTCCAAACTTCTCCTGAGCCTAATCATTTTGTCAGCAGAGTCAGTGGTAGGTCTAACTATAACCTCCTGAATTCTGTGATAGATGAAAGGATGAAAATGTTGATTGAGTTTGGCTAGGTCCCATCCACTTTTATCAGCCAAGAAGAGGTCTAAAACATGTAGGTTAGTAAGAGTGTTATCCACCACCCCTAATTCTTCCAAGGTCACAGGTTTGTTCAAGCACCTGATCTAAAGATCCTTCAGAATGGAGGTGGTGGTACCTTTTCCTAATCTCCACATCATACCCTTATTTATAGCATTAAAAGTTCTATGGATACCCTTCCAAAAATAAGATGTTTGGTCTGGTGGTTTCTCCACATCTCCAATCCATTTTTTACACTACACCAGAAATGGCCAAAAACGATGCTTAAATCAGTCCTAAATCGAGATTTACGACGGAAAATAGTGTCCCAGACTCCGTTGCGAATAACCCTGTCGTTAATATTAACGACGGGAATGAGTGTGGTAAGTTGAATTAGAACTACGACAGACTTGAGACAGTTTATGCCGTCGTTAAATATAGAACACTCAAAACCGTCGTATATTTGTTTTCCAATGCAACTGCGTATTTTCAAAACTGGAACTCTACCAACCGTCGTAAATTTGTGTCCTTAGTTTAGGACATGCATTTACATCGTACAAGTTTAAGGTAATTTTTTTAATATATATATATATTTTTTGTAGAATCTATTTTTCCATACCCCCCACCTGATTTAAGGTTTCTCAGTTAATAAAATCAATTAGTCAAACAACATACTAAAACGACACATTTCAAAAATTGATATATAGATTGATAATTTCCAATTTACAATATTCCAAGCTTATGATTGCCAACTAGGCTTTCAAAGTATACAAAGAAGAATAAGAACATAATGAAAAAACAATTTGAAATTCCTATCTTCATCACTTTTGCACGCACATTTTGTTCTTTCGTGTGAATCACATAACCTTTCATGACAGTAAACAGCTTTGAGAGTTTTCTAAGAGCTAACCCACATAGAGGCAAACAACATGGCAGGAGCATTATCAATCCGACACCACTCCACACAAAGAAGTGAGTTTACAAGAGTTGTATTCATTCAATTCGGTTCGTCTTTCCGAATGAAACTAGAAGTTATTGTACAAGACTACTTATGGCCAGATCCAACTTGCCTTCGGTCTGCCAAGATCCAACTTCTCTTGGTAAAGCTAGCCCAACATGAGCGGATCCTGCAGGTATATCTTACCTTTACATAAGATAACCATACTCTTATAGGTGTCTTTTCTAAGTCAAGTACCACATGCAACAACTATGAAGTTTGTACCAAATTCTCATATCACAACCATGTGCAAAGCTTCTTAATAGATATGCATAGTCGAAATTCATGTTATACTCGGGCGATAGCTCATTTCTTGATTGTATCAATGATTACTCTTGTCTGTAATTTTTGTCAATCTCACATTGGGAGGATTCAAGTACATAGTGTAATTTCAGTGATCGGTGTTATTCTTTGTTTGGATTGTAAATTAGCTCTTTTTTATTCATGTACAAGTTATATGCAGACGTCTCAGTCAGATGTTGCAGTTGTCAGGGACTTTATGAGTCACTAATAATTGATATGTCTTTCAATGAATCAGTTTTGAGCAGAATTGTGGTGTTTCATATATGATTTCTCAACTGCGCGTCTTGTGTTTTTTTTTTTAAAAAAAAAAAAAAAAAAAAAAAAAAAAAAAGTTCTTGTCTTGGATTCAGCTCACGAGCTACGAGTCTCGAGTTCACTCGAGCTCGTTTTGTAAAACAAGTCGAGCCGAGTCGAGCTCGAGCTTATTGTAATTCAAAACGAGTCGAGTTTCAGCACAAAGTGGAGCTCGACCTTGAGTTTGAGCTCGGCTCGAAAACTCACGAGCCGAATCTGAGCATGCCAATACTCGGCTCGCTCGACTCAATGACCACCCCTAGCAACCACGTCACCACATAAATAAAAGGTCTAAACGAAACAATTAATTATTAAACACAAACAATCCTAGGCCCTCTGTATACAACAAAGTATAAAGAGGCCCTGTAGGGGGAAAATAAAATGTAAAGAAACACCAACAAAGTTGACAAAACAACTTTCCAAGCAAGCTATAACAGATCAGTAGGTGTTTAAGTGTAGTGTGTGGGAAGATGCAAGACTGAGAAATCCCAGAGCAATTGCAAATAAAACACAATGACAATTGTCTAGCAAATTACGCAAATCATGTGTCTTAAGGTAGTAGAGCACACCCATAACTGTGTCGACAAATTAGTAACGGGCTTATTCACTCTCTCAACAAGAGAGAGTTCCTTACAATTTTAAACAATATATACTAGCTAAAAATCAATAACTAAAACTCATTTCCAAGTTTTCATTTGCAATACGACAAATTAGAGTTCCGTGTCGGACACATATTGCATGTAATTTACCTCGAATTTTGATATTTTGCCGTGTCCGAAAATTCGTATCCGTGTCCGATACGGCGTGTCAATGTAACCTAGGTAATACTCAGTCTGTCAAATATTAGTATACAAGCCTTACTGACAAGAACAACAATGAATATATATGTCCATAAATAACTGCTAATAGTAGTAACTCCTTGAAAATACATAAGGCAAGCAATCAGCAATAGCACAACAATGATTTCAACCACAACAGACAAATAGGTTAAAAGGGCATAATACGTAAATACTCCTAGTCCGTACCTGAGATGACGAGAGATGGGTGGCGTTATCTATATGCCCAAGACAAGAAACAATCTTTAGAGTTCCAATTAGGCCCATCTTCTTATACTTCAACTCTTGATTATTCGACCGACTGAAAAAGAAGTGAAATACTTCCAACTCTTCTTACGCAGGCACTTAGGCATGCAATATATGTAACAAGGAGAAAACGACTTCTTAGTGTCCGATATATAATAACCGATATTTGAGTTAAAAGAAACTGGAAAATGCCAAAACATTTGTATACATGCTCTGAAATATAAGTATTTCAGCTAAATTCAAACAAAACATATATAATAATATAAGAAAATTTATATACAACAAGATAGAAGGAAGCATTATAAAAGAATATTCTTTTAAGATCAAACCTTACGGTGTTGAAGTACTTCACTAAAAGCTCTATAGAGGATTGATTGCAAATCTTACTTCAGATATTGTTTAGTCAGAACTAGTCAAAATAAAAATTATACTAACTTCCATGGTAGAATACTAGAATGTGCAGGAAGAAATTTTAGGATGTGTCCTTGTCTTGTGTATCATCCAACTGGGCACCTTCTCCTAGGTGTAGTGTCCTCAATCCACCACTTACCACTAAAAGAATATTAATGTTATCTCCTTCAAGGACATAACTCCCTATGACCCGAGTAGTTAGCACTAAATGGGTGGTTACATGTGCATGACTTATTGCAAACATTCTAAGACAAACAATTAAATGATAAAATGCCTTGACATATTATGATGATAAATAGATGTACATACTATAAACAATTAGTTTTTGATAGTTATACTGTAAACAATTAGTTTATGTAGACAACTGTAAAGAACAAAGAGATCAACCTAAACGTATTGCTCTCTATGGCAATCGCTATCTACTAAAGAAGCGCACGTGTCTGCCAGTCTCCAAAACAAGCAAGACAATCAGACATTGCTGGCCTCCAAAACAAAATACCCAAGCTTCATACTTCATACAATTTCAAGTCCTAGGCTGCTATAGGCCATCTGTTGGGCTGTTGCTGGCCACCCCATGCTAGAATATCAATTAGAAGATCAGGTCTCAGTACATGTTCCTAAAATATGTAACTACGTCATGAATGAGCTAACAACTTGTATAAAATTAAGTGGAATTAAAAGGTGCTAGCATGATCTAAAGTTAAGTGATAAAAACTAAACATGTGATGCGTCGCATGATCGTAAACCATTGTTTGTAATTATTAATTTTCAAAAACAGTAAAAGCATAAAAACTAAAGCCTTTAAGGAACTTTCATCAAATAAACTGTGAGCATATGAAAATGAGTCTTCCAATCAATACCTTGTCCAACAGCTGAAAACGAGTCTTCTAAGAAATGATCCTATACCTCCCCAAAATATTCATGCCACTCGGCTTTTGCATTTGCCGAAACTTCTTGTAAACTAGACATTTCTTGTTCTAACCTTTTCTTCACTTCAATATTTTCTTCATCCATATTTCTCAAGGCCTTTGAAACCTACTCAAGAACACCACATGCGAGATCTTAATATCTCTTAAAATGCCCTAACTAGAAACACAAAAAGCTATAATGATTTAGACGTTAAGTGATTGACCATTTCAGTTTTCTTAGATGTCAAAGTGCCTAGTATCACCACAATCTTTTGAAGCGCCTGTTTCTCCTCCAAGGAAGACTCCTCCTGCACTAGTAAAAAAAATTACGAACTGTTCTATCTATATTTGGAAGTAATTAAGTACAAACAATAATGACAAGCAGCTTTGACCTGAAATGTCTTTCCAAAGGTCTCTATCTGTCCAGACTTTTCTGCCTGATCTTCTTCAATAGATTTTGAGAGTTTTGAGAAGCGACATTGGAGGTCATAAAAAACCCATTCTTTGCTTTTAATATAACTTGCAATGAAACCAGACTCCTTTGAAGTCCCTGCAGTTATGCAGAAATAAACTAATATAGTTACAGATTGTTGAAGATGTACAGATTATGGAATCGAAGGTCAACTGAGGTGAGATAAACTTGAACAATTGAAATCCTATAAAGTATTGCAAACTGTATATACCTTCTCTTGTTCTTTGAAAGAAAAAGAGATAGTAGTTATACGCTTTCGTCAATAGAACCATGGATATCCTGGATAACCTCTTCTGATTCCTTAACAACAGTTACAAGAAACTACAAATAAAACCTTATTATATTACCAGCCCAAATAATCATACACCACTATGTAAACCTACATCTTGACAATAATACTTTTGTAACTCCATACATTTTCAACAGCTGATGTTGAGATGAAATTGTTGGTTTTATCAGCTTCAAGTTGGAGGAAGAAAGTACCTGATGAACAAAGAAATGGAAAAGCTCTCATCTTGTCTGATATTTGAATTAGAACCTTCGGAAACAGAGATAAACTTGTTACTTAGAAATTAATATTTAACGACCAAAATTACACATGTTCAGCAGATAAGGAAAACCACAACCACGACCAATAGTTACTTACCTTTTGTTCAATAGATCGAACAATTATGCCTAAAATGAATCTCGAAACCCTGGCCATACAAAACCAAAACGAAAATCAAAACCCTACCCACCCAAAACCAAAACCAAAATCAAAATCAAAATCAAAACCCTAGCCACCCAAAACCAAAATCAAAATTCTAGACAATTTGTAGGAGGAGGAAGGAAGAAGAAGAGCAAGGAGAGGAAGACTCACCGAGAGAGGAACAACCTTACGGTTTAGGGTTTTTCTCTTTTCCACTTTTCGATGAGCGTGAGAGGTGAAAAACTCCGCTTAAGTTTTTCTTTTTTTTCCAATCTGATTTTTCTTTTTTTTTTCCATTTCTCAACTTCTAACATATACAGAAACGTCACTAAATATCTAAAGAAATGTTAGAGAATAATTCAAGTATTTTAGCAACGGTTGATAGTATTTCTAACGGATTATAAATGTGAATAATTTGCTAACGGATGAGTAAGTGTTACTAATAAAAAAACCCAAATGTTGCAAAATCACCCAAATGGTGTAGTGTTGATTTTATTGCTGCTGGCAAGGAAATCCTCACATAACTATAATCAAATCAATACGATTTCACGTAAATTTACTCTAGACACCACTTAGTAGTATAAACTATTAAACATTTCTACCGAATTCAATTACAACCACAGTGAAATTGAGATATGAGAGTAAGTTAACTACCTTTGATGAATTCAAGTTTGGTTTAGAGCTAGAACTCAATGAAAGAACCAAACGACAGTGAAGAATCTTTTGAAACTGGAAAAACGCAGTTGATCTCTCTCTAAACGCACCTATTTAGGCCTCCTAACCCATCCAATAACAATCCCAATTAACAATGCAATCCACAAAGAACCTGCATATGATACCAACAGTTCCAATACTTCCCAAATTGTTTGGTTTTCATCAAATTCCACCAACGTTGATACCAAAGCCATTATAAACCACACAATCAATACAAAAATAATAAAACTAATAACTTTAGAAAAGAAAAATCACATAAACTTTCAATTGACTCAAATTTATTGACAATTTACATGTGAACAAGCCCACAACATAAAAACAATACAAATCCTCAATTGAATCCAAATTACATACAATTAACCCAATATTCATTAACCCCAATCCATAAAAATAGTAAAGTTAATACCTTTGAACCATCAAATTACTAGAAACTCTCAATTAAATCAAAACATTAAACAATTAAAACACAATGATTCAAAGGCTTCAATCCAAATCACTTTAAAAAATAGAACTAAACCCAACAAAAAATTCATTCTCAGCACGTCTCTCAGACCTTAACCCACAAGTCCAACATATCAAAATGATTACTGAAAAACCAAACAAGAGTTGTAAAGGGAAAAATGAGAAACCCATACCTTAGTTGTACTGAGGGCCGGTCGCAGTTGGGTTGAACAAGGTTTCAGTAGACTAGGGTTTGGGAAGGGGTGGAAGAAGGGAAGCACACACGATATAAGAATAGTTTTGGAGAGAACTGTGCGATGGCTGAAGAGGGGCCCTTTTCATAGCGACAATATCTAACCCCATTTAAGACTTATGTATCCGTCTTATATTAATTACAGTAAAAAAAACGTACTCAATTATTCAAGATAAACCACACGACGGTTTTTCCTCAATTGGGACTAGGAAGCTCGTCCTAAATTAAAGACGACCAAGCCAGTCTTATGGCCCGTCATTTTTTGATAATTCTGATGTAGTGTTACCATAGATACTGAACATGGTTATAGTCCAAAGAGATTGAATGTCTATTGCTGCTTTCCATGGAAGCTTTGCCAACATAGTCACATTCATCTCTAGCCTTTCTTAAGCCTAATCCTCCTTCTACTTTGGTCTTACATATATGCTCCCACCTAATGGTGTGAACACTTTTAGAATTTACTGATCCATTCCACCAGAAATCCCTACATGTCTTATCAATCTTATTACAAGTTGCTACAATAAGGAAATAAGTTGACATGACATATAAGGGGGTGGCCTGGATAACAGCTTGGATGAGAGTGGTTATTCCAGCTTAAGTTAACACCTTTTCCTTCCAGCCTTTGATCTTTCTATGTATCTTATCCACCAAATAGTCAAAGTCCTCAGACATTTTCCTAGATAGCATGATAGGAACACCAAGATATTTTTCTTTGGAATCAAAATTCCTTATTTTCCAAAATCTGTTTAACTTTATTTTCTGTTTATACTTGACATTTCTACTTAAAAACACAATGGACTTGTCATAGTTTATTTTCTGCTTAGAGGCATTGCAGTATTAATCTAGAATCCTTTTTAGCTGACCACTTTCAGCAAGATTTGCTCTTGTAAACAGAATCAAGTTATCTGCATAGAGCAGATGGGTAAGAGCAAAAAGTTTCTCCTTATCTTAACTCCATGAAGCCTATCATTGAGCTCAGCTCTAGCAATCATCCTAGAGAGAGCCTCAAAAACCAAAATGAAGAGATATGGGGATATATGATCCCTTTGTCTTAGTCCTCTTTTAGGGTTAAATCTCTCCAGAGGAGAGCCATTAAGCACAACTTGAAAGGACACAGTGGAGAAACACTGTGTAATCATGCTTCTCCACTTATTGTTAAACCCAAGCTTTTCAAAAATATTGTCCACAAAAGACCATTCGACTCTGTCATAGGCCTTGGCCATGTCCATCTAAAGAGCACACCAGCCCTCATTTTTACTTCTCATATTCTTCATATTATGAAAAACTTCACAAGCAAGGCCCATATTATCTCCAGTGCTTCTTTCTTTTATGAAAGACCTTTGGAAAGGGGACACAATCCTACTCATAAAACCTTTAAGCCTATTAGCAAGAATCTTGGAAACAATTTTGTATCCAAAATTACATAAGCTAACAAGTCTAAACTTTGAAGCATGGTCATGATTAATAATCTTATGAATTAAAGCAATGTAAGCCTCATTAAACTGGGGGTTCAGGTACCCATGTTTGAAGAAGTCCTGCATAAAATTGACCACAGAGGGGCCTAACAATATCCCAACATTTTTTATATAATACCCCTTGGAACCCATCAGGTCCTGGGGATTTAAGACTACCCATCTTTTTAACAACATTCCAAATATCTTCCTTATTTGGAATACTTGTGATAATCTCATTTTTCCTCTCACTCATAGTGGTTTGGAAAAGTTCGATCTGATCATCCCTTTCAAGTTAATCAGATGTGAAGATCTCATCAAAGTACTAGTTTAGAGAGTTTCCCACTTCGATTCTCCAGTCTTTCCATTCCCTATCATCATTTTTTATTTTGCCAATTTTATTTTCCCTCCTTTTATATATGGTAGATAAGTGATAAAACTTTGTGTTTTTTCCTCCATCTTTGATCCAATCAGTGGAAGACTTTTGTTTCCAAAAGTTCTCATCTTTTTCATACCACTCATGTAAAGCCTTTTTCAAGTTCTTGGCTTTATTATAGTTATCTATGGTAAAAGGCTTAGACAGGACCCTATCCAGTTTCTTTTGGGTAGCCTTAATATTGGAAAAAATATTTCCAAAGACATGCTTGTTCCAAATAGTGGGATCTTTCCTAGTTTTTTCAAGCTTATGAATGAGATTACTATCAAACAAATCATGAGTAATAGCATGCCAAGCATTATCAATAACAGATATTCATGCATCGTTTGTTAACCACATATCAAAAAACTTGAAAGGCTTAGGGTTATTTTCCTTTTTTTTCTAGATTAATGAACAAAGAAATATGGTCAGAAGAAGCATTTGCATAAGTTTGTACATGAGTGATAAGTGCCTAAAACTATAGTTTTAACCTCTTAATAATGTTACAGTTAGACCAATTATACTTATAATAAATAATAGTTAGTATTTTTTACGTACGTTTGTGTATTTCAGGTATTGGAGTTAAATATGTGAAGAAATATGTCACTTTTGCAAGAGAAATGAGCAAAGGTTGGTTGCTAAGAAGTTCTATGGTTAAAGCCCAAGTTTCAAGGAGAAAAAACCTTTTTAAAGCCCACTCAAAGCTGAAAAGTCAAAGTCAATGCGGGCAGAAATAGAGAAGAAAGGTCAACAGAAGTTCCGCAGGCCGTATCTTTGGACTCAAATCTCGGCATTAGTCCTACTATATTTCAAAACGACCGGCTCGGAAAAAGCTTTCTAATGGCCCAAGCTTTGATCCAATTAGAGGAATAAAAGTGGACGAAAAGGCTATTGCAGTAATTTCCAATAGAGAAACCCTTTTTGGATTTAAGTAATTAGGTTTTGGGCTTGATTTAATGGCCCAAAACATAGCTCCAATGCCCATACACAAAATTGTAAACCTATCCCTCTCCTATATAAAGAGGACTAAGGAACAACTCTAACTCTCTCTTCCATTAGATAATAAATTAGTTTTCTTCTTTAGTTTTAAAACCTAGTTATTGTTTTATTAGCCTAGCCACCATTAATTCAATCCAAGCTATTTCCAATACAAGTGTTCTTTAATTATGTCTTTTTCTCTTTATTATTATGTCCATGATAGTCTGATGAATCATAGCTAAACCTCCATTAGAGGGGTTTGATTAAAGCTTTGATGAAGACTTGATGTGTTAGTATAGAATAGTTGTAGTAAGATATTTCACTCTAGAGGGTAGTTAATTTACTATGAGAATGAGTTTCAATTGTCTCACATGCTAATTATTAGTTGGTAGAGATGCTATGAATAATTAGGGATAAAAAGACCTAATCTTTATGTGAAAACTTAAAGATTAGGGTTGCAACAACTTCGTACTTGCATATTAGGGAGTAATCAAGGTGGATTTCAAATCTCCCAAATTCCTTCTCATTCACATCTTCGTATTTAATTGCCATAGTATAATTTAGAATATCTTAATTAGTTATTCCCACAGATTAGTCTTATTAAAAACATTGCCCTCATTGGTATTGTAGAATTGTTTAAGTTAGTGAAACTGTTATGTTCTAATCAACTAGGAATGGAACGAAATCTTTACTCTAAGTTTATTACATGATAATTGAGAGTAGAAACTTTGATCAAACGTAGAATAACTAGCTTTCTTATTCCTAGCATAAATCATTATTCATAGGATAGAAACGTTTATTTTCATTTTATCAATGAGCATGGGGGGAAAAGACCAAGCCAGCTAGGGGAGGCCAAAGCTTTATCTAAGCTCTCTAATACATGGTCACCCGGTCTTCTATTGTTGCTCCAAGTGAATTTAGGGCCTTTAAATCCCAAATCCACCATGCCCAAGTCATTTATCATATGGTTAAACTCATTCATGCTTTTTGTAATTTTGCTTCTCCCACCATTTTTTTCATCCATCTGAGTAATAGCATTGAAGTCCCCAAAAAGGCACCAAAGGCCAGGAATAAGAGGAGCTAATCCCCTCAACTCATTCCACACTTTATTTCTATTATGAGCAACTGGTTCACCATATATAAAGGAAAAAAGCCACGGTTCTATACTAAAATAATCTGTAATTTTACCTGTCACTTGGTTCTGTGATGCCCCAAGAATCATCAGGTCCACTCATTCTTTCTATAGCACTGCCAAACCTCCACTGAAACCAACCGCTGGTACCGCAACATGCCCACTGAGCTTTAGCTGCTTACTCAGTCTTCTAATACTTTCCTTACTAGCTTTTGTTTCTGACAGACAAACTATATCTACATTAAACCTACCAATCAGGTCCTTTAGTTGTTGAACTGCCGTGGTGGTGCCTATCCCCCGGCAATTCAAAGCGTGTATCGTCATGGATACTGATAGAATGAAAATTAAGCTTTTACTCCTACTTAGCTAATTATACTAGGAAGAAGTAAACTATAATTTGCATGTCTTTTTATATCAAAGTTCTACTCTCAATTATCATGTAATAAAACTAGAGTAAGAATTCGTTCTACTCCTAATTGCATTAGATAATAACTAATTCCACTAATGATGAACAATTAAACAGTATGAGAGTAATGATTTAAAATAGAACTAGTATGGTGAAAACTAATATTGAATATATTCTAAATTAAACTATGACAATTAAATATTAAGATGTGAATATAAAGAAGGAATTAGGGAGATTTGAAATCCACCTTGATTAATCCCTAACATGCTAATATAGAGTTTGTTGCAACCCTAATCTTTATATTTTCACACAAGGTTCAACATAAAAATTAGGTCTTTTTATCCCTAATTACTCATGGTATCTCTAACCAAGTAATAATTAGCATGAGAGGAAGTTGAAACTCGATCATTCTCATGGTGAATGAACTACCCTCTAGTCTAGGTTTATTTTACTTATTGCTTAAATAGAAAACCCTAGACTTGAAGCTCTTTACTACAACTATTCTATACTAACACATCAAGTCTTCATCAAAGCTTCAATCAAACCCCTCTAATGGAGGTTTAGCTATGGTTTATTAGACCATCATGGAATAAATAATGAGAAGAAGAAGACATAATTAAAGGAATACTTATATTAAAAATAACTTGAATTGTATTAATGGTGGCTAGGCTAATAAACATAAACTAGGTTTAGACTAAAGAGAAGAGGTAGGAGAGAGATCTAAATTATTCTAACTAATGGGAAGGAGAGATAATAGAGTTTTGCCTTCATCCTCTTTATATAGGAGAGGGTTAGATTTATAATTTCATGCATGGACTTTAGAGCTGTGCTTTGGGCTACTAAATCAAGTCCAAAACCTAATTACTTAAGTCCATAAAGGATTTCTCAATGGGAATTTATTGCAACACCATTTTGTCTAGTTTTACTACTCTGATTAGGTCAAGGCTTGGACCATTAGAAATCTATTTCCGAGCTGGTCGTTTTGATATATAATAGGCCCAATTCTGAGGTCTGACTCCAAAGATATGGCCTACAGAAGTTCTATTGACTTTTCAGCTTTGACTAGGCTTTAAAAATGTTTTTTCTCCTTGAAACTTGGGATTTAATGATATAATTTCTCTAGCAAACAATTTGACTCATTTCTCTTGCAAAAGTGACGTATTTGTTCACATAATTGATTCCAAGACCTGAAATACACAAAAACACGTAAATATTACTAACTCTTATTTGTTATAAACATAATTGGCCTAAATATAATATTATTAAGGGGTTAAAACTACAGTTTTGGGCACTTATCAGATACTAAGGCAGCTGTGAAAGGACAGCCACCGCGAACCCTGGATGAGAAGACAAGCCCCCACTGCTTGAAACATCCTTGTTGTTCTCCTCATCATGCCTCTGGTTTATTTCTGAGTTGCTTTGTCCATCATACCTCTGTACACTTGTGCTCCCTTCCTCTCTTTTACTTGGGCCTTTGTACTAGAACCTTCTAGCCACTGTAGAGTCATCCATAGCCAGGGGTTATGGTTGGTATGCTAGATTTTTAACATCTGCCTCATAACCCACCATTTCCAGATGACTCTGGTTATCCATTTCCTGTGTTCTGACTTATCATCTTCATCGGGATAATAGACCTCCATAGGTATATGAGGCGCACCTTCCAGATCATCTGATATCCCAGATTCTGATGAGGAGTTATCCAAGACATCAGAGTCCGTTGGTGATGGTTCTGTGGAGGAGTCATCCCCCATTTGCTCCATAGAGACATGTGATTCTACCGAATCACTAGATATTGGAACAATATTCACAGTTGTTGGGATCATCAAGTGTCTTTGCCCTTTTCCTCTCATTTCATCAGCTACTCTCTTAGTTTTCTTGGATCTATTTTCAATAACTCTTACACTTCTTCTAACCCATCCATTTCCTCTATTGTTTGCCATCTCAGCTTCCTTTTCCTCACTAGTTCGAATTTTTCTTTTTTCTCCTCTATGTTTCTCCTCCCTTTTTGTTGGTTTAACTACACTTAACCAGGATTAATCCCAGATTTGGGATTCTTTCTTTTGTGGCCTCGAGAAGCCATAATTTTGAATCCTCTTCCATGTGTAGGTTTGTTGTGGGTTATGTAAACAGGGATGGATTGATTTTTTTCCTCAATTTTGTTGTTGACTAGTTTGGTTCTCTTGAAGATCGAGAAACCATCCTTGGAACCAGCAATAACTTGAATTGATGCTGAGTGCTCAATCAGGTACCTAGGTCGGTCAGCAACAGTGGTAACCTTTGACCTATGTTTTCTGTTTCGACCAAATATGATCAAAACATTAAGTAGTGACGAAAGAGATGAAGAACATAAAAAAGTAGTGAAAAGGCAATGGTGATTGAGTGAATGATGTGGCTGTACCTTTCGGTTGCCTACATACCCAAATTATCGATGGGATCAAGTCTCAAAAACGTAGTTCTGTATGAAAAATAGTATTGTATTTATATGTGTAGAGTAGCACTTTCTTGTAGCTCAAGTAATTGTAATTGAACATGACTCTTAATTGATGATTATCTCTTTGATACGAAACGAATCTAGACATAAATTAATGCACGTAAGTGGCAAGACATGTGGCTAGGGTTCAGCCCTAGACACATGAGTTAATGGGCATATACATTGATCTATGATATTACAAATTGGACTTTAGCCCTGTTGATTAAATGAATAAAGTGGAGACTCCTACCAATGGACATTTGCCACGTAGGTGGGGGTCGAAACACCGCCCCCTCTTTGGCATGTGAACAAAGTTCATATGGCAAAGAAGATAAGTAAAATCAAGGAAAAAATAGAATAAGAAAAGATTGAGCGGAATGTATAACAAAGGGTCGTGTGAATGTAAACAATAGGAAAATGGACTGTCGAGAAAAATTCGTGAATTATCGGGAACGAAATAATGTCAAACTAGCGTATATGGGACGCAATGTAGTTAAATAAAAGATGGCTGAAAATGCACAGAAAAAATTGCAAAAGAAATTGATGGCCGAAACTGTACCGAAAGCATTACGTAATAATACGAAAATTAAGTTCGACAACGCATGCTATCGGAATAGCGATATTATGATTAGACAGTTAAAATTAAATGTAGAAGCAGTCTAGTAATAATAGGAAGAAAATGAAGTTAAATATGAATTGGATTCAAAGGTTTCGGATTATATAATAATTAGAATTAGATAAAAATATGGAGTAGATAAGAATTCGGAGTAGATAAGAGTTTGCATTAAATAAGAATTTGGATAAGATAAGAGGTTGAATTAGATAAGAATCTGAGTACAGCTTTATTTAGTCAAAGCTTCAAAGAAAATCCTATGTTAGATGATATCTGAGAAGAATAGATCGCACAGGATATTGGCTTGAATACAACGAGAAATCTCGGGGTTTCTAATGTGAAGTGAAAATGGACAGTGGTCCCCATGCGGTGTGTGTCTCTATAAAATAGCAAAAGGAATTCAGAGGAATGATATTCATCTAAATTTGAAGCCAATGGAGCTGGGGAAGAAAGAAGATTGTGAGGGCAATAGCGGCTACGAAGTGGTCGAGAAGAAGAGAAAGAGGATCAGAAAGGCATAAGCACACTTTCCGATTCAAAGTTGAGCCTCGAACCTGAGAATCGGTTATTTATGAGTTTGACGCTCTCTCAGGTTCCATCTGTTGTTTATTGGTACAGGATCGATCCTAACAAGAGTAGCGAAAGCAGTACTGTTATGGCCCCTGTATGCACAATTCCATACAATGTAATCGGTTTATTTTGCACTTTTGTAGCTCTAGGATCCAAGATCTTTATCATGGGTGGTACTTACAGCGAAAAATTGAAAGGAAAAGGTATATTGGATCGGTTAATTAATTGATTTGAGTATGGGTCTTTCATTTAAAGCTTAAAAAGGTGAGAATACACCCAAGATAGTGCAATGATTAGCACTATTCGGTAAAGTGATTAAAGAGTTTGTTATGTGTTTGTGTATGACATGTGTCCCTTGATGTTCATGACTGGAATTTGACAATAGTTTTATTTGTACATGACCGCAAGAGATTTTGAATTTGAAACAGTGTAACAATATGTTAGCAGCAAGACCGGATCATCGGGAAAAAAAATACGCTCTCAATCCGCGGATTTGAAAGTTAGTGTCTCTAAAAAATTGTGGTATTATAATAAACGTCAAAGGATATATTGAAAGAAAGCCTGAAAAAGAAGTCAGTAATGAAACAAGTGAATGGAAAACGATAGAGTGGCAATGATTTTCGACAGCATGAAACAGGTATGTTAATATTTGTTATCAGTTATCTTAAAATTTTGGTTAAGTCTGAAAGACTGATGAAAATATTTGTATTTTTGTCGCAAGTTGAAACGGCAGAATTACGAGCAAAAGATATTGAGGAAAGTTTCGAGTGGAAAGATATCAATGCCTTAGAAAAAAAAATAAAGAAGTTGAAGAAAGGTTTTGCTCGGGGTGATCGCCCCACAATGCCGTAGAAGAAATAAAGAAGTCGGAGAAAATTTTCGCTCAGAAAAACTGACAAAAAGTGGCTCTTAGAAATATCGGCCCAAATGCCTTAGAAAAATAATGAAGCTGACGGAAAGTTTTCACTAAGAAAGTTGATGTAATGCGAATGTTCGCCGCATGGAGAAACGACGGTTTTACGAGCAAAATGTATTCACAAAGAGTTGACGGAGAAAAGTTTCGTGTGGAAAGGTGTCAATTAATGTCGTAGAAGAATTAAAGAAGCTGACAGAAGTTTCGTCGAGAAAGATCGGCTCAATGCCTTAGAAAAAATAATGAAGCTGTCGAAAAGATACGCTGATCGGCTCAATGCCGAAGAAAAAATAATGAAACTGTCAGAAAATATTTAACCGAAAGCGCTAAGCGAAGCGAATGCGGATTTCGAAGAAGAAAACAAAGATTTAATCGAGCGACCATAAGAAAATTGACAATTGACATAGACTTTGATAGAAATAAGAGATGAACTTGAACGTGAAAAAATAAATTACAAAGATTTGTACGAGCTGTATAAGTGAAACTGGTAAGGAACCATTAGATTTTCCGAAACCAATGATTATGTAATTGTGTGAATATAATACCATAGAGCTAAAATTCCTTTTGATGAAAATAAAAAAGAAGTATGGGTTTGCTATTGAATATTGTTGTTGTGTTAGAGAACATCCCTGTGGAAAACTGACAGTGTTGGTGATTGATGTAGTTGAAATAGAATAGAACGAGACGCCCCCATATAGAGAAAAACGCCCCCAATGCTAACTTAACTTGGTAAAATTAGAGTAAGTGAGCGTAAAAATGTTCAAACTTAGACTGACGAAGCTAAACATGGCAACTTCGTCAGATTTTTTAATAGCGATAGTATAGTAATGTACTAAGCGAGCGTAAAAGCGCTCAAACTTAAACTGACGAAGCTAAACGTGGTAACTTTGTCAGATTTTGTCGTAACGACAGTAACGTACTAAGAGAGCGTGAAAGTGCTCAAACTTAGACTGAAGAAGCTAAACGTGGTAACTTTGTCAGATTTTGTCATAACAATAGTAACAAACTAAGCGAGAGTAAAAGCGTTCAAACTTACACTAATGAAGGTAACGTGATAACTTTGTCAGATTTCGTCGTAGCGATAGTAACGAACTAAGTGAGCGTAAAAGCGTTCAAACTTAGACTGACGAAGCTAAACGTGGTAACTTTATCAGATTTAGTCGTAACGATAGTAACGAACTAAGCGAGAGTAAAAACATTCAAACTTAGACTGACGATGCTAAACGTGGTAACTTCGCCAGATTTAGTCCCAGCGATAGTAACGAACAAAGTGAGCTTAAAAGCGTTCAAACTTAGACTGGTGAAGCTAAACCCGGTAACTTCGTCAAATTTTGTCGTAGCGACAGTAACAAACTAAGCAAGCGAAAATGCGTTCAAACATAGACTGACGAAGCTAAACGCGGTAACTTCGTCAGATTTTGTTGTAGCGATAATAATGAACTAAGTGAGCGTAAAAACGTTCAAACTTAGACTGATGAAGCTAAACCCGGTAACTTCGTTATATTTTGTCGTAGCGATAATAACGAACTAAGTGAGCGTAAAAGCGTTCAAACTTAGATTGATGAAGATAAACGCGGTAACTTCGTCAGATTTTGTCGTAGAGATACTAACGAACTAAGCGAGCGTAAAAGCGTTCAAACTTAGACTGACGAAACAAAACGTGGTAACTTTGTCAGAATTTGCCGTAGCAATAGTAACGCACTAAGCGAGCGTAAAAGCGTTGAAACTTAAAATGACGAAGCTAAACGTGGTAACTTCGTCAGATTGTGTCGTAGGGATAGTAACATACTAAGCTAGCGTAAAAGCGCTCAAACTTAGACTGACGAAGCTAAACGTAGTAACTTTGAAAGATTTTGTCGTAGCGATAATAACAAACTACGTGAACGTAAAAGCATTCAAACTTAGACTGACGAAGCTAAACGCGGTAACTTCGTCAGATTTTGTCGTAGCGATAGTAACGAACAAAGCGAGCGTAAAAGTGCCAAAACTTAGACTGATGAAGTTAAAGACGGTACCTTAAACAAATTTTGTTGTAACGATAGTAACGAACTAAGCGAGCGTAAAATCGTTCAAACTTAGACTGATGAAGCTAAATGTGGTAACTTCGTCAGATTTAGTCGTAGCGATAGTAACGAACTAAGCGAGCGTAAAATTAATTAAACTTAGACGGACGAAGCTAAATGTGGTAACTTCGTCAGATTTAGTCGTAGATATAATAACGAACTAAGTGAGCGTAAAAGCGTTCAAACTTAAACTGACGAAGCTAAACATGGTAATTTCGTCAGATTTTGTCGTAGCGATAGTAACGAACAAAGCGAGTGCAAAAGCGTTCAAACTTATAATGACGAAGCAAAACGCGGTAACTTCGTCATATTTTGTCGTAGCGATAATAACGAACTAAGCAAGCATAAAAGCGTTAAAACTTAGACTGACGAAGCTAAATGCAGTAACTTCTTCAGATTTTGTCGTAGCGATAATAACGAACTAAGTGAGCGTAAAAGCGTTCAAAATTAGACTGACGAAGCTAAATGCGGTAACTTTGTCAAATTTTGTCGTAGCGATAATAACTAACTAAGTGAGCATAAGAGCATTCAAACTTAGACTGACGAAACTAAACGCGATAACTTCGTTAGATTTTGTCGGAAAGATAGTAACGAACTAAACAAGTGTAAAAGCGTTCAAACTTAGACTGACAAAGCTAAATGTGGTAAATTCGTCAGAATTTGCCGTAGCGATAGTAACGCACTAAGCGAGCGTAAAAGCGTTCAAACTTAGACTGACGAAGCTAAACGTGGTAAGTTTGTCAGATTTTGTCGTAGCGATAATTACATACTAAGCGAGCGTAAAAGCGTTTAAACTTTGAGTGACGAAGCTAAACATTGTAACTTCGTCAGATTTTCTTGTAATGATAATAACGTACTAAGCGAGTGTAAAAGTGTTCAAACTTAGACTGACGAAGCTAAACATGGTAACTTTGTGAGATTTTGTTGTAATGATAATAACGTACTATGCGAGCGTAAAAGCGTTCAAACTTAGACTGGCGATGCTAAATGTGGTAACTTCGTCAGATTTAGTCGTAGCGATAGTAACGAAATAAGCGAGAGTAAAAGCGTTCAAACTTAGATTGACGAAGCTAAACGTGGAAACTTCGTCAGATTTTGTCGTAGCGATAATAACGAACTAAGTGAGCATAAAAGTATTCAAACTTACACTGACAAAACTAAACGTTGTAACTTCGCCAGATTTTGTCATATCGATAATAACGAACTAAGTGAGCTTAAAAGCATTCAAACTTAGACTGACGAAGCTAAACGCGGTAACTTCGTCAGATTTTGTCGTAAAGATAGTAACGAACAAAGAAAGCGTAAAATTGTTCAAACTTAGACTGACGAGTCAAAATATGGTAACTTAATCAGATTTTGTCGTAGCGATAGTAACGAACTAAGTGAGCGTAAAATTGTTCAAACTTAGACTGACGAAGCTAAACGTGATAACTTCGTCAGATTTTGTCGTAACGATAGTAACGAACTAAGCGAGTGTAAAAGCGTTCAAATCTAGACTGACGAAGATAAACGCGGTAACTTCGTCAGATTTTGTCGTAGAGATAGTAATGAACTAAACAAAGCGTAAAAGCGTTCAAACTTAGACTGACAAAGCTAAACGCGTTAACTTCGTCAGATTTTGTCGTAACGATAATAACGAACTAAGCGAGCGTAAAAGCGTTCAAACTTAGATTGACGAAGCTAAATACGGTAACTTCGTCAGATTTTGTCGTAAATATAATAACAAACTAAGCGAGCGTTAAAATGGTTCAAACTTAGAATGGCGAAGCTAAACGTGGTAACTTCGTCAGAATTTGTCGTTGCGATAATAACATACTAAGCGAGTGTAAAAGCGTTTAAACTTAGACTGACGAAGCTAAACATTGTAACTTCGTCAGATTTTGTCATAACGATAGTAACAAACTAAGCGAGTGTAAAAGCGTTCAAACTTGAACTGTCGAAGCTAAACGCAGTAACTTCGTCAGATTTTGTCGTAAAGATGGTATAGAACTAAGCGAGCGTAAAAACGTTCAAACTTAGACTGACGAAGCTAGAGGTGGTAACTTTGTCAGAATTTGTCATAGCGATAGTAACGCACAAAGCGAGCGTAAAAGCGTTCAAACTTAGGCTGATGAAACTAAACGTGATAACTTCGTCAGATTTTGTCGTAGCGATAATAACATACTAAGCGAGCGTAAAAGCGTTCAAACATAGACTGACGAAACTAAATGATAAGGGCCCAAAACTGTAGTTTTAACCCCTTAACAATAATACTTTTAGACCAATTATGCGAGTAATAAATAAGAGTTAATGCTAATTATGTGCTTTTATGTATTTCAGGCATTGAAGTCAATTATGTGCAGATATGTGCCACTTTGGCGATATAAAGGAGCAAGGGTTGGTTGCTAAGAAGTTCTGTGATTAAAAGCCAAGATTCAAGGAGAAAAACCCTTTGTAAAACCCGGTCAAAAGCTGAAAAGTCAGAGTCAACGCGGGCAGAAACAATACACAAAAGTCAGCAGAACTTCAGAAGACCGTATCTTTGGACTCAGGCGTTTGAATTGGGCGTGCCTTATTTCTAAACGACCGTCTCGGAAAGAGCTTTCCAATTGTCCAAACCTTGACCCAATCAGAGGAGCAGAAGTGGACGAAAAGCCTGTTAAAGTCAATGCCAGTTTAAAAGGGCCCTGTGGACTGAAGAAATTGGGCTTTGGGCTCGATTTTCCAGCCCAAAACATGGACCCTCAGCCCATGCACGAAAATATGAATCTGGTCTCCTCCATTTCCACACACAAGACTTAGCTCTTGAGTATCAATTTAGCTTAGGATAGAGGGTAGCCATTAGAGAATAATCTAGATCTAGTTTTGAGAATATTTATTAGTTAATTAATTAGTTTTTTCATTCCTTATTTTAGATTAGTTATTGGAATTATTGTTTATCATTAATTAGATAAATAAAATAGTTATTTCTTGATAATTTCGATTTTCTTATTTAAAATTGCTTAGATCTAATTTTAATTCTTGTTTGTTAATGATTTCTTAGTTGTTAATTTAGATTTCAATTATTGTTTAGTTGAATTTAATAAAGTTTGAATCTTTATATTATGTCTTATTCAATTTTATATGGAAATGATAGTTTGATGAATCAAGGCTAAACCTCAATTAGAGGGGTTTAATGAAGCCTTGATGAAAACTTGATTGTGTAGTGTAGAATCGTTGTAAAAGTCTATTCTACTCTAGAAGGTCGTTGATTCACTATGAGAATGGGTTGGACTTCCTCACATGCTAGTTATGAATTGGTATAGATGTCATGTATAATTAGGGATTAGAACGACTAATTCTTACTGTAAGAACGTAAGAATTGGATTACAACAATCTATGCTAGTTTATTAAGTTGGATTCAAGTTGGATTCAGTTCCCCTAATTCTTATTCTAGATTCAAACCTTAGTATTCCGTAGTATTTCGTAGTTGAATCATTATAGTTAGTATCTTGTTCTTAGAATTCACACCGTAGTAAAATCCCTTCGTAAAACTCTCATTAGACTTTGGATAGATTCGCAATTATAGAAAACTTTGAATGCTAAAGAACTAGGAGTGGAACGAATCTTTTACTCCACTCTATTTCGATAGATTCAAGAGTATAGAAATCTTTGATAAGAACTGTTACGTAAAAGAAATAGTTTTACTTCTGTTTGATATTCATTATTTATTCGGAATAGAATTATATTCAATTTTATAGTATTATCAAATGGCACCGCTGCGGGTGACCATTTAATGAGGTTAAAACTATAGTGGTGAGTATTCCCGCCTGTCACGTGGGTGACCCGAGTTCGATCCTCGGCAGCAGCGCCATTTGATAATCCGATAAAAGTGAATAATTCTTACCGAATAAATTAATGAATATCAAATTCTTAGAATTCACATCGTAGTATAATCCCTTCATAAAACTCTCATTAGACTTTGGATAGATTCGTAATAATAGAAAACTTTGAATGCTAAAGAACTAGGAGTGCAGCAAATCTTCTATTCCAACTCTACTTAAATAGTATCGAGAGTAGAAATCTTTGATAAGAACTGTTACGTAAAAGAAATAGTTTTACTTATGTTTGATATTCATTATTTATTTAGAGTAGAATTATATTCAATTTTATAGTATTATCAAATGGCGCCGCTACGGGTGACCGTTTAATGAGGTTAAAACTATAGTGGTGAGTATTCCGGCCTGTCACGTGGGTGACCCGGGTTCGATCCTCGGCAAGTCAGCGCCATTTGATAATCCGATAAAAGTGAATAATTCTTACCGAATAAATTAATGAATATCAAATTCTTAGAATTCACATCGTAGTATAATCCATTCATAAAACTCTCATTAGACTTTGGATAGATTCGTACTTATAGAAAACTTTGAATGCTAAAGAACTAGGAATGGAGCAAATCTTCTATTCCAACTCTACTTCAATAGTATCGAGAGTAGAAATCTTTGATAAGAACTGTTACTTAAAAGAAATAGTTTTACTTCCGTTTGATATTCATTATTTATTCGGAGTAGAATTATTCACTTTTATCGGATTATCAAATGGCGCCGCTACCGGGGATCGAACCCAGGTATATTTAATAACGAACTAAGCGAGCGTAGATTTAGTCGTAGCAATAATAACGAACTAAGTGAGCATAAAAGCAATCAAACTTAGACTGACGAAGCTAAAAATGGTAACTTCGTCAGACTTTGTCGTAGCGATAATAACGACCTAAGTGAGCGTAAAAGAATTCAAACTTACATTGACGAAGCTAAACGCGGTAACTTCATCAGATTTTGTCGTAGCGATACTAATGAACTAAGTGAGCGTAAAAACATTCAAACTTAAACCGACGAAACTAAACGCGGTAACTTCGTCAGATTTTGTCTTAGCGATAGTAACGAACAAAGCGAGCGTAAACGTGTTCAAACTAAAACTGATGAAGCTAAACATGGTAACTTAATCAGATTTTGTCGTAGCGATAGTAAAAAACTAAGTGAGCGTAAAAGCGTACAAACTTGGACTGACGAAGCTAAACTTGGCAACTTCGTCAGATTTTGTCGTAACGATAATAACGTAATAAGCAAGTGTAAAAGCGTTCAAACATAGACTGATGAAGCTAAACGTGGTAACTTCGTCATATTTTATTGTAGCGATAAGAACAACTAAGAGAGCGTAAATGCGTTCAAACTTTGACTGACGAAGCTAAACGTGGTAACTTCGTCAGATTTTATCGTAATGATAATAATGTACTAACCAATTGTAAAAGCGTTTAAACTTAGACTGACGAAGCTAAACGTGGTAACTTCGTCAGATTTTGTTGTAGCGATAATAACATACTAAGCGAACGTAAACGCATTCAAATTTTGACTGACGAAGCTAAATATGGTAATTTCGTCAGATTTTGTCGTTACGATAATAACGTACTAAGCAAGTGTAAAAGCGTTCAAACATAGACTGACGAAGCTAAACGTAGCATCTTCGTCATATTTTGTCATAGAGATAGTAACGAACTAGACGAGCGTAAAAGCGTTCAAACTTAGACTGACGAAGCTAAACGTGGTAACTTCGTCCGAATTTGTCGTAGCGCTAGTAACGTACTAAGCGAGCGTAAAAGCGTTCCAACTTAGACTGACGAAACTAAACTTGGTAACTTCGTCAGATTTTGTCGTAACAATAATAACGTACAAAGCAAGTTTAAAAGCGTTCAAACATAGACTGGTAAAGCTAAACGTGGTAACTTCGTCAGATTTTGTTGTAGCGATAATAACATACTAAGCGAGCGTAAACCCGTTCAAACTTTGACTGATGAAGCTAAATGTGGTAACTTCGTCAGATTATGTTGTAACGATAATAACGTACTAAGCAAGTGTAAAAGCGTTCAAACTTAGACTGACGAAGATAAACGTGGTAACTTCGTAAGATTTTGTCGTAACGATAATAATATACTCAGCGAGCGTAAAAGCGTACAAACTTAAACTGACGAAGATAAACGTGCTAACTTCGTCAGATTTTGTCGTAGCGATATTAACGAACTAAGTGAGCGTAAAAGCATTAAAAATTAGACTGACGAAATTTAACGCGGTATATTCGTCAGATTTTGTTATAGCGATAATAACGAACTAAGTGAGGATAAAAGCATTTAAACTTAGACTGACGAAGCTAAATGCGGTAACTTCATCAGATTTTGTCGTAGCGATAGTAACGAACTAAGCGAGCATAAGATCATTCAAACTTAGACTGACGAAGTTAAACGCGATAACTTCGTCAAATTTTGTGGTAGCGATAGTAACGAACTATGTGAGTTCTTTTACGCTTGCTTAGTTCCTTACTATCGCTACGACAAAATCTGACGAAATTATCGCGTTTAGCTTCGTCAGTCTAAGTTTGAAAGCTTTTACGCTCGCTTAGTTCATTACTATCGCTGCAACTAAATCTGACGAAGTTACCACGTTTAGCTTCATCAGTCTAAGTTTGAGCGCTTTTACGCACGCTTAGTATGTTATTATCGCAACGACAAATTCTGACGAAGTTACCACTTTTAGCTTCGTCAGTCTAAGTTTGAATGCTTTTACGTTCGCTTAGTTCGTTATTATCTCTACGACAAAATCTGACAAAGTTACTGCATTTATATCCGCCAATCTAAGTTTGAACGTTTTTACGCTCGCTTAGTTCGTTATTATCGTAACGACAAAATCGGACGAAGTTACCGCGTTTAGATTCGTCAGTCAAGGTTTGAACGCTTTTTATCGCGGTAACTTCACCAGATTTTGTCGTAGCGATAATAACAAACTATGTGAGCATAAAAGCGTTCGAACTTTGACAGACGAAGCTAAACGCGGTAACCTCGTCAGATTTTTTCGTAGCTATAATAATAAACTAAGGGAGCGTAAAAGCGTTCAAACTTAGACTGACGAAGATAAAAGCGGTAACTTCGTCAGATTTTGTTGTAGCGATAATAAAAAACTAAGCGAGTCGAAAAGCAATCAAACTTAGATTGACGAAGCTAAACGCGGTAACTAAATCAGATTTTGTCGAAGCGATAATAACAATTTAAGTGAACGTAAAAACATTCAAACTTAGACTGACGAAGCTAAACACGGTAATTTCATCAGATTTTGTCGTAGCGATAGTAAAGAACAAAGCAAGCGTAGAACTGTTCAAACTTAGGCTGACGAGGCTAAATATGGTAACTTAATCAGATTTTGTCGTAGCGATAGTATCGAACTAAGTGAGCGTAAAAGCGTTCTAACTTAGACTGACGAAGCTAAACTAGGTAACTTCGTCAGATTTTGTCGTAACAATAGTAACGAACTAAGTGAGCGTAAAAGCGTTCAAACTTAGACTGACGATGCTAAACGTGGTAACTTCGTTAGATTTTCTCCTAACGATAGTAAAGAACTAAATGAGTGTAAAAGCGTTCAAACTTAGACTGACGAAGCTAAACGTGGTAACTTCGTCAGAATTTGTCGTATCGATAGTAACGCACTAAGCGAGCGTAAAAGCATTCCTACATAAACTGACGAAGCAAAATGTGGTAACTACGTCAGAATTTGTCGTGGCGATAATAATATACTAAGCATGCGCAAAAGCGTTAATATTTTGGCTAATGAAGTTAAACATAGTAACTTCGTAATATATTGTCGTAACGATAATAACGTACTAAGCGAGTGTACAAGCGTGCAAACTTAGATTGATGAAGCTAAACTTGGTAACTTCATCTGATTTTGTTGTAACGATAATAACATACTAAGCGAGTGTAAAAACGTTCAAATTAAGGCAGACGAACCTAAACGTTGTAACTTCGTCAGATTTTGTCGTAACGATAACAATGTACTGAGTGTGCGTAAAACCGTTCAAACTTAGACTGATGAAGCTAAACATGGTAACTTTGTCAGATTTTGTCGTTGCGAGAATAACGAACTAAGTAAGCGTAAAAGCATTCAAACTTAAACTGATGAAGCTAAACGCGGTAACTTCGTCAGATTTTGTCGGAGCGATAATAATGAACTAAGTGAGCATAAGAGCATTCAAACTTAAACTGATGAAGCTAAACGCGGTAGATTTGTCTTATTTTGTCGTAGCGATAGTAACGAACTAAGCGATCGTAAATGTGTTCAAACTTAGACTGACGAAGATAAACATGCTAACTTCATCAGATTTTGTCTTAGCGATAGTAACGAACTAAGCGAGCGTAAAAGTGTTCAAACTTAGACTGACGAAGCTAAACGTGGTAACTTTGACTAACGAAGTTAAACGCGATAACTTTGTCAAATTTTGTCGTAGCGATAGTAGCGAACTAAGCAAACGTAAAAGCGTTCAAACTTCGACTAACGAAGCGAAACGCGGTAACTTTATCAGATTTTATCGTAACAGTAATAACAATCTAAGGGAGCGTAAAAACGTCCAAGTTTAGATAGACGAAGCTAAATGCGGTAAGTTCTTCAGATTTTAACGTAGAGATAATAACGAACTAAGCGAACGTAAAATCGTTCAAACTTAGATTGACGAAGCTAAACGTGGTAACTTCGTCAGAATTTGTCGTAGCGATAGTAACGCACTAAGCGAGTGTAAAAGCGTTCAAACTTAGAATGGCAAAACTAAACGTGGTAACTTCGTCAGATTTTGTCGTAGCGATAATAACATACTGAGCGAGCGTAAAAGTGTTCAAAATTTGACTGACGAAACTAAACACGGTAACTTCGTTAGATTTTGTAGTAACGATAATAACGTACTAAGCGAGTGTAAAAACGTTCAAACTTAGACTAACGAAGCTAAATGTGGTAACTTTTTCAGATTTTGTCGTTACTATAATAATGTACTAAGCGAGCGTAAAAGCGTTCAAACTTAGACTGACGAAGCTAAACGTGGTAACTTTGTCAGATTTTGTCGTAGTGATAATAACGAACTAAGTGAGCGTAAAAGCATACAAACTTAGACTAACGAAGCTAAACGCGGTAACTTCGTCAGATTTGTTAGTAGCGATAATAACGAACAAAGTGAACGTAAAAGTATTTAAACTTAGCCTGACGAAGTTAAACGGCGTAACTTCGTCAAATTTGTCGTAGCGATAGTAATGAACAAAGCAAGCGTAAAAGTGTTGAAACGTATACTAACGAGGCTAAAGATGGTAACTTAATCTGATTTTGTCGTAGCCATAGTAACGAACTAAGTAAGCGTATAACCGTTCAAACTTAGACTAACGAAACTAAACGTGGTAGTTTCGTCAGATTTTGTCGTAGCGATAATAATATACTAAGCTAGCGTAAAAGCATTCAAACTTTCATTGACGAAGCTAAACGTGGTAACTTCGCCAGATTTTGTCATAACGATAATAACGTACTAAGCGAGTGTAAAAGCGTTCAAACATAGACTGACGAGCTAAATGTGGTAACTTCGACAGATTTTGTCGAAACGATAATAATGTATTAAGCGAGCGTAAAAGCGTTCAAACTTAGACTGACGAAGCTAAACGTGGTAACTTCGTCAGAATCTAAAAAGCCCCAAAATTAGAATGACGAAGATAAAGGTGGTAATTTCGTCAGATTTTGTCGTAGTGAGAATAACATACTAAGCGAGTGTAAAAGCGTTCAAACTTAGACTGAAAAAGTTAAACGCGGTAATTTCGTCAGATTTTGTCATAGCGATAGTAACGAACTAAGCAAACGTAAAAGCTTTCAAAGTTAGACTGACGAGGCTAAACGCGGTAACTTCGTCAGATTTTGTCATAGCGATAATAACGAACTAAGCGAGCATAAAAGCGTTCAAACTTAAACTGACGAAGATAAATGCGGTAACTTCGTCAGCTTTTGTCGTAGAGATTGTAACGAACTAAGCGAGCGTAAAAGCATTTAAACTTAGACTGACGAACCAACCGCGTTCAAACTTAGCTTCGTCAGATTTTGTCGTAGAGATAGTAACGAACTAAGCAAGCGTAAAAGCGTTTCAACTTAGACTGACGAAGCAAAACGTGGTAACTTCATCAGATTTTGTCGTAACTATAATAACGTACAAAGTGAGCGTAAAAGCATTGAAACTTTGACTGACGAAGCTAAACGCGGTAACTTCGTCAGATTTTGTCGTAGCGATAGTAAGCAACAAAGTAAGCGTTAAAGTTTTCAAACTTAAACTAACGAGGCTAAACATGGTAATTTAATCAGATTTTGTCGTAGCCGAACTAAGTGAGCGTAAAAGCGTTCAAACTTAGACTGACGAAGCTAAACGTGGTAACTTCGTCAGATTTTGTAGTAGCGATAATAATATACTAAGCGAGCGTAAAAGTGTTCAAACTTTGACTGACCAAGCTAAACGTGGTAACTTCGTCAGATTTTGCCGAAACAATAATAACGTACTAAGCGAGTGTAAAAGCGCTCAAACTTAGACTGACGAAGTTAAACGTGGTAACTTCCTCAGAATTTTTCGTTGCGATATCACTACACCATAAGGGCCAATTTGTAACAGACGGTATTTTTGATTTCTAACAGATATATCCGTAACAAAATAACTAACGGATATAATTGTTACTTATCAAGTTTTCGTTAGTAAAACTGTAATAGAAAATGAAAATATTAATAAATAAAAGGCAAAAAAATAAAGGATTAATTGTTCTACACTTCTACCCGACTAGAACTCTCTCAAACCCCGACTCTCTCCATGCTATTCAAACCTAGGGTGCCAAATATATCACCCAAATATGAAGATGAAGACGGCGCATCAGGTTCGATCTTCGATTAAAACTGGAGGTACGCTGTTATTTCTCTTCCTCACTTGAATTTTTTTTCTACTTATTGTATCTGATTTAAAAGTGAAACCTTTACGGCGTTGCTGCTCTAACTTCGAGGTGGACGATAAGAGAAGGGTAAGAGAACTGTTAAGTCGATTTCTTTGCATCGGCCAATCGAACCAAGTTAGTTATTTTAGGGTTTATTTTTCTTTTGCCCTTTTAATTTGCTAGCTTTAATTCAAGTTTTTTCCCCGTTATATTTAGCTTTTGCTTTTGGCCGGATTCCGTTTCTAATCCTTCTTTCAATTGCAGTCAACACAAATTTGAACTCTCGCTCTCTCTTCATTTCTTCTTCAAATAGGTAGGTCACATTTAGATTGTTCTGTACCCTTGTTGTGTACCTACTGTTGATCTGATTTTGAGTACAAAAAATTATGTGTACTATTTAATATTTATTTCTTGCCTCTTGACAAAGTTTGTTTGCTATTTAGTATTTAGTATTAATTACTTTCAAAGTCTAGCTTTAATTATTTATTAAGTTTCTGGGATTATTTCCTGTATTCATGTTGTTTTATACCATATATTTTATGTGCTGGCTTTTGTTGTAGTGCTTAGCAAAGGCTGGCTATTTGTGGAAATGACCAGTAATTCGCATCTGCCTGGAGTACAGGTAGCATTATACCCTCTCTTATGTTTGGATTTCATATTCATTTAGTTGCTTATGTAATGACTGTTGATAAATTGCATTTACTTTTACGTGCAAAGCCATTTTGGCCTCAATTGGTGGATCGTGAGCCCTCCTCAAAATTTTGCTCCTCCCATGTTTATGCGGTAAAGATACCTCGAGTTTGACTCTCATGTATATTGTCTCCTAGCATTTTCTAGAAGCGTATAAGTTTTCGATTCTAATGTTTGTCACAGTTTCAAGTTTCTTTTCCACAACAACAATCAAATCCATTTAATATGGTAGCTTCCCAACATTTTCAGCCTATTGGACCAAGTATTTCAGCGTCAAATATGGGATTACATCTTTGGTCAAAAATCGTGACAACACTATCCTGAAATGATGCAGCGAAGAACACCTCTAAGTGGACAAACTTCAGTGTCATCTGGGAGCCAGACTACAGTTGTTGCTCCACAACAATCTAGCCAGCAACCTTCCGTTACATCTGCCACAGTTCTCGTGAGTCTATTTGTATTTACATTTGCATGACCTGGGTTCCTATGCTTTTAGTGCTCCTCTAATTGTTTTGGCAATTCCACGCAACAAATCTGCAACCTCGTCCCCCTAACCACGGTCATCGCCAGATTGGGTAGAGCATACTTCTGCTGATGGAAAAGGTAGTGTTGCTTGAACATAGCTATATTCTTCGAGAGAGTGTTGAAATTTTATTATTTTCCTGGCCGGCTTTCATTCAGTGGGCATTAAAAGTTTTTTTAATCGTATTTCGTTAATTTTATTAAATTACTTATGTTTAGTTTCTTTGGACCCACTGAGTTTATTATCTTATTTCATTCACATGTTTTGATACCTATGCTAATTGTCTATTTGATCAAATTTCCAGATATTATTACAACAAAAGAACAAAACTTTCTAGTTGGGAGAAGCCTCTAGAATTGATGTCACCGATTGAGGTGAGTCATAACCAAATAGTGTAGATCAAAGACTTTCTAGTATCATGGGTAATTGTTTATCAAATGTTTATTGTGGATATATGATTTTGCTTTAATCTTAGGCCTTGTCGAAAGGATAGTCAAACATTATAACTATTGTTCTGAAAACCTTTTCTTTTATGAACTACTTTACTTCCTGATTGCTATGTTACTTGTACACAAACATCTCCCTTTGTGGTTGTTGACACTTGCAATTGTGTTTAAATTGAACAAAATTGTTTTATGCAAATTATATGTTTCTTTGCATGTTCTTCCACTGGTTTGTAGATGTCATGGCAAGTTGGGAGAAAATAATCGACTGCTCTATATGCTCACTTTTGAAGGTGAAGTTTCTCTTTCTCAAGGCAGGTAATCATTGCTATTACATTTTAATTTTATGAAGGAGAATAATGTAAATGAGGATTCTTGAATACATTGCTACCCTCTTTTATACTAATTGCTCTTTTCCACTCAAGGGTACAAGACAAGTATGTGGAGTTCCCACTCAACAATATTTTATCTAATTTCGTACTTGGAACTTGGAACACACAATCTACATTTAGAAATGTGACCTACCTATATGGCTTCATTGCACAATCATGATCTAGTTACTATGTATGGTCTTATTATGAAATTTGATTTGTTAAGATGTTTGGACGTTAGGACCTAGACCATGAATATTGTTTTTTTTCTTCTCTATGACCATTGTGTCTAGTGTAGAGTAGCCTTGTCTTGATTTCGGTATGGTCTGATCTGGTCTATGGAGGCATTAGATTCTTGTTTATTTATAGGTTCTCATCTAATTATCATTTATGTATAGGTTGAGTCAAAGTATGAGTTATATGCAGTTGTGGTACACTGGCCTTACATCTTGTTCTGGACATTACTTCTGCTTCATCCGTTCTTCTCCACAAACATGGCACAAGTTGGATGACTCAAAGGTAACGCTCACAAATTTGTCTTTTATCTGCACCAATGTTGTCTTTTGTAAAGAAGTTAATTTATCATTTATTAACATGCGATCCTGCATAAGTATGAAGAATCTATTGTACGAATTGTCAGCATTGGTTTAATATAATATGAGGTGACAAACGATCCAATTGGAATAAAAAACAAATGATCTTTTATTTAATTTTATAGGTGACAAAAGTTGCAGAAGATTTTGTTCTCTCTCAGGAGGCCTACATTTTATTCTATGCAAGGCAGGGTACACCATGGTTTTCAACTTTGATGGAAACCCAAGAGCAGCATGCTATCACTTCACCAAAGTCTATCCTTGGTGAGCAGACAGAGGTTTTGGTTTTGTCAACTTTGTACACAAAGGTGACGCCAAGAAGGCTATTGCAAAGCTCAATGGTTATGGTTATGACAGCCTCATCCTTAAAGTAGAGTGGGCAGCGCCAAGAACAAACTAGATTGTTAGTTGCTCCTTTTCTAAGTCAGTATGAGGTCTACTGGTAACTGTGTTTTTTTGTATGTATGGCACTATCAAGTTTTTATGGCGTAGATTGATGATTATATTTTTATAATAATGTTTAGTTGATTGGTGGCTTTATTTTTTGTTATTCATTTGTTAATTAAGTTTGTGGAATGTGATCTTTATATCATATTTGCTAGAACTAGATGTGCATGGTGGACATTATTTGACCCAGGAAAAAATAACTTTTTTTAGTGGCTACAGTTTACTAACGGATATATCCGTTACAAACAATAGTTAGTAAATAGCATATCCATTACTAACGGATGTATCCATTACAAACAATAGTTAAGTAAATAGCACATCTATTACTAACGGATATATCCGTTAGAACTGACAAATTTAATCGGGCCATCAATGGTTAGCTATCTGTTACAAAGAATTTTAGTAACGGATATAACCGTTACTAAAATTATTATCAGTAACGATTATATCCGTTACTAATTTTGGCCTAAGTGAGAGTGACGCCCCAGAGCTAACGGATATAACTGTTAGTAAAAATAAAAGTAACGGATATAACCGTTAGTAAACGCCTTTTCTGGTGTAGTGCGGTGGTGACGTTTTTCTTGCTTTAGGTGAGGGACATCGTCGATATGACATCCCCCGAGTATTAGTGGCTAGTCTTAAGAGAGCCCAAAGCATGCGACATAAGTATCTTCTTATGCCTGTTTTGGTTTGCCGCATCATGCTCAGTTGTCTACTGGAATTTGGTACCCAGTTCACGATTGGAAAAGGGTTGAAGTCATGAGACCCACCAATTGGGTGGTTCGCTCATTTCGAGTAATGACTTGGCCAGGATGGCAGGTGCAACCTCATTTGGTTGCTCCTTACACCCCATCAGACATAGTAACACTAGACAGGTTAGCACAAGTTGACGACACACAGCGGCGGGCTTGGCAAGTTATCATGGCATGGCAGGATGCAAAGGAACCTACTCTCTTTGGAGAAGGTGAGGAGGAAAATGCTTAAATGGGAGTTAAGTTAAGTTTTTATTTTAGTTAGTGTCTGCTTATGTCCCAAACAATTTGTTCTTCAGTAACCCCCTTACGGGTGGAACTCTTATAGAGTTGCGTCAGTTTTTCTTTTCTATATTAATATGTTTAATCTTATTATGCAGATGTTCCAGAATTTCACACGTTTCAATGGTATTTCTCTACCCTATTTATTTAAATACTTTGAGGACAAAGCATGCTTCTTGTTTTGGGGGGGGGGGCATAGAAATACGTGTAATTAAGGCATCTGTTAGGATATATATATGTGTAATATGCACTAGTTTTCTAGTTAAAAAATTCAAAAATTTTAAAAATATAAATAAAAAGTATGCTATACACTTAGGAATATTGGTATTGTTTTCTTTCTCTATGCTCTCAATAATCTAGAAGTCTCACATAGCTTTTGCATTAGAATAGTTTTTAGAAACTTAGGCTAATATGTAGGTAATAATCCTTGCATTTATCTATAAATATGTTACATGAGTATCTATGATTGTTGGCAGTAAGTTTATAAAATCTAGGCTAGAGTACTTATTCTACAAATCCTGTGAGAATATAGCCTAAAGCCTTATATGAGTGAACATTTGAGAAATGACGCAAGGGAGAAGTAAAATCCGGATAGAGAAATCACACGTCCACTTGCTTGATTACTATACCATATCCTAAGCGAGAATTTAGGCCCTCTTTGGATCGATATAGCCAGAAATTCAAACCTATGAATTATTTTCCGCTAGTCGCCCCTCTGAGCCTTTCTTGAGCCTTTCACAAACCACAAATCATTTACCCTGTTACAAAACAAAACAAAATAAAAAATCAACCTACCCAATTCTTTGAATAAGTCTGAGAATAGAGATGAAGAATAGAAAAGAGAAGAACCTTTGAAATCAAGAATTAGTTTAGTCATTTTGGAAGAGAAAAGTAAGTTTCCATCCAAATAAAAAATAAATAAATAAATAAAAGGAAATAAAGAGTTAGAACTCCAAAAATAGAATCAATGAGTCAAAAGCTAAAGAAAAAGAAAAAAAAATATGGCTAAGGATGGAAACAAAGTGTAGAAGCAAAAGTAAAGAATAAGGTTTTTCTAGTTACATAATATGAAGACTCTATTATCTCAGACTTATCCTCTTTGAATATCCATTTTCTTCCTTCTTAAACCATCTCTTAATCCCCGCAACACCTAATAAAGACCTCTAACTCAATTAGGAATAGGTTAGTGTGAAAGTAAGTGGCAGATGTGTTTGATCGACTCCGGCTTCCTTGTGTGTCATTGAGATTGTAAGGTAAAGTGTGCCCACTGCACACTGGAGTAGCAAAACTTGAGCAGAAAAATTAGAGTGATTTCTGTCTTGACATTTATGTGAGGACCTACTTAAGGACGCTATTCCGAGTTTTCATAAATGGACCTGCTAGTTCATCTCATAGTATTACTCATTGTGTATATGTTTATTCGTAGATGATTGATTATTATGCATATATTAGCTTAGGTTTCGACTTGATTATTCTGTCTTCATTGCTAGTGAGATGTATAGATAATTGAGACATAGATAAGGAAACAATATTTTTATTTTTTGAGTCGTTGAAGTATAGATGAAGTTTGTGAGTACCTTCACTGGAAAACTCTCACGAGGCTATAACTCGTCCACTAGGGAATTCCTAGTGGTTTAAGGCCTTGTTGCATATGGTCAATGCAATCGCACTCGGGGAAACGAGATTAGTTAGAACTCTATTTTTGGTCACTTATGCTAATTTCTCATATTTGCTTGAAGACAAGCAAAATGCTGTTTGGGGGTGGTTTGATAAGAGCCCAAAACTATAGTTTTAACCCCTTAACAATAATACTTTTAGGCCAATTATGCGAGTAATAAATAAGAGTTAATGCTAATTACGTGCTTTTATGTATTTCAGGCATTGAAGTTAATTATGTGTAGAAATGTGCCACTTTGGCGATATAAAGGAGCAAAGGGTTGGTTTCTAAGAAGTTCTGAGATTAAAGGCCAAGACGGGCAGAAATAACACACAAAAGTCAGCGGAACTTCCGAAGATCGTATCTTTGGACTCAAGCTTCGGAATTGGGCGTACTTTATGTCAAAACGACCATCTCGGAAAGAGCTTTCCAATGGTTCAAACTTTGACCCAATCAGAGGAGCAAAAGTTGACGAAAAGTCTATTGAAATCAAAGCCAGGTGGAAAAGGCCCTGTGGACTAAAGAAATTGGGCTTTGGGCTCAATTTTCCTGCCCAAAAAATGGACCCTCAGCCCATGCACGAAAATGTAGATCTGGTCACCTCCATTTCCACCCACAAGACTGAGCTCTTAAGTATCAATTAGCTTAGGTTAGAAGGTAGCCATTAGAGAGTAGCCATTAAAGCTTAGTTCTAGATATAGTTTTTGATTTAGTTAATTAATTAGTTTCCATTACATTAATTAGTTTCATTCCTTGTTTTAGATTAAGTATTTGAATCATTGTTTATCATTGATTAGATAAATAAAATAGTTAGTTCTTGTTAAATTCGATTTTGTTATTTAAAATTGTTTAGATCTAATTTCAATTCTTGTTATTCAATGAATTTTTAGTTGTTAATTTAGATTTAAATTATTGTTTAGTCGAATTTAGTAAAGTTAGAATATTTATATGATGTCTAGTTTTAATTCAATTGGAAATGATAGTTTGATGAATCGAGGCTAAACCTCCATTAGAGGGATTTGATGAAGCCTTGATGAAAACTTGATCAAACTAGCTTAGAATCGTTGTAAGAGTTTATTCCACTCTAGAAGAACGTTGATTCGCCATGAGAATGGGTGGACGTCCTCACATGCTAGTTATGAATTGGTAGAGATGCCATGTATAATTAGGGATTAGAACGACCAATTCTTACCGTAAGAATGTAAGAATTGGATTACAACAATCTATGCTAGTTTCTTAAGTTGGATTCAAGGTGGATTCAATTCCCCCCTAATTCTTATTCTAGATTCAACCTTAGTATTCCGTAGCATTTTGTAGTATAATTCGTAATTCTCTCATTGACTTTGGTAGGATTGACAGTCGTAGGAAACTTGAATGCTAAAGAACTAGGAGTGGAACGAATCTTCTATTCCAACTCCACTTCAATAGTATCAAGAGTAGAAATCTTTGATAAGTTTAGTATAAGTTCAGTTTATAGTTTTACTTGCGTTTAGAGTTTCATCGCTTTATTCATTAGTAAAACTATCATTTTTTACGGTTATCACCTCCACCCTGGCCAAGTCATTGCATGGAATGAGTGTATAATGCAATTTGTGGGTCTCACAATGTCAACCCCAACCCAATCTGTGGAATGGGTACAAAACTCAGGAAAGAAACATAACATTATGCGGCAAACCAAGACAGGCATAAGAAGGTACTTATGCTTCATACTATGGGATCATGCTAAGCTGGTCACTAAGGTCTGGGGAAGGTCATAGAGCATACGTTCCTCAGCTAGCTAGAGCAAAGAAAACGTCAAAAATTACGTTATTTATAGAAGAAAATCGCCATTCCCCTAAGATATTCAGCATGATAAAGAACATAACAGTGCCCATATTAAGGGACAAGCTACTAAGGGCTACGTTAAGATTCCTTTGGTCCTCTACACGAAAAATCCCCGCCCCATAAGTCTCTTGGAAATACTCAGAGTTATATAGGTATATATTATCAGACATATAACCCCATGAGTTTCCAGGGGCTGGCGTATGCATCCCAACAACAAAGGCTACCAAAAACTTGCTGAAATCCATTGTTATATCATCAATGGTGACAGAGAACACTTGTTCCCCATCCAGTCGATAAAGGAACTTACAATGATCATAGAAATAAGAAGTAAGTGCAAGAGAGTAAGAGTCGTTGGCACTTACCAGTATATTGTGCCATCCTGACTACACAATCTTATTGTGGAACCAGTATCCATACGTGTTACTATCGAGAAATTTGTCAAAGGATTGCTCCAGTATGATTTGAGGTGATTTCATAGCAACCAAACACACTCTTGAACTCCCGGAAGTATCCTCGGAACACCCTAGAAAAAATAAAAAACTGGAGGTCTTGTTAAGGTAAGGGCGCGGGCGCGCTCAGAATTGCCTTTGGAAGGGCGTGGGCACGCTCTACTCTGACTCTGTGTCCCAGGTTGTTAGGCGCGTGTGCGCTCTATGTATAGACCAAATAGAGCACAAGCGCGGTCCGAGTGCTGGATGTGTTATGATGTTTAGAGGTGAAAGTGAGAAGATTAGAGCTAATCATGTATTTATAGAGGACTAGTTTCTTAATCTAAGTTCCATAAGTTGCCCAAATTGTTAAGGCAGGATGATGGAGAAAGAAAATTTCTAAATCCAAAAATAGAAACAGATAAGGTGCAAACTCCAAAATCAAACCAATAGCTTAGGCTGGAAATAAAAACAACAATCATCCAATTTCTAACTCTTGAGGTTGCACAACCCAAGAGTAGCTCATTATAGCTACACCACATTAGCAACATGCTCACATAACCCATATTCTCACAACCTTGCAATTGTAACTTCAAAAAACAAGTGGATATGGAAAAATACAATGCTAAACAAATAATACCACCCCCAAACAAGTCAGGAAGGTGGGATTCATGAAAAATAGAAAGCATTCTCGGACAAAAATTAAATTAACTTGAAATTCAAATAACAACCAAATATAGAATTCAATATTAACTACTTAACTAACAACTTAGAATAAAAATTATTCTACTAAAAATAGGAAAATTTCCTAACAACAATAATCTAATCAACAAATATTCACGAGATGAGGATGGGCCAGAGCCATCCGTCTTACGTCTACGACACTCATGCCTCCCAGAGTTAGCAGAAGAAGAGGCCTCATGAGGTGGCAATCGTCATAGAACTTCTACTTGAAATGTGCGTTGTTGCTCCATAAAAGCATCCATGGCTTGTCAACGCTCCGTATTGTTCTGGACGAGAGTCTCCATGTTCTCCTGGATGTCCTGGTGACTATCACTAAGCAACTGATAAGAGCCCAAAACTGTAGTTTTAACCCCTTAACAATAATACTTTTAGACCAATTATGCGAGTAATAAATAAGAGTTAATGTTGATTACATGCTTTTATGTATTTTAGGCATTGAAGTCAATTATGTGCAGAAATGTGCCACTTTGGCGAGATAAAGGAGCAAGGGTTGGTTGCTAAGAAGTTCTGTGATTAACTGCCAAGATTCAAGAAGAAAAAGCCTTTGTAAAGCCCAGTCAGAAGCTAAAAAGTCAGAGTCAACGCGGGCAGAAACAACACACAAAAGTCAGCAGAACTTCCGTAGACCGTATCTTTAGACTCAAGCCTCAGAATTAGGCCTACCTTATGTCAAAACGACAGCCTCGGAAAGAGATTTTCAATGGTCCAAGCCTTGATCCAATCAGAGGAGAAAAAGTAGATGAAAAGTCTGTTGAAGTCAAAGCCAGCTGAAAAGGGCTCTGTGGACAGAAGAAATTGGGCTTTGGGCTCGATTTTCCGGCCCAAAATATGGCTCCTCAACCCATGCACAAAAATGTGGATCTGGTCTCCTCCATTTCCACATACAAGACTTAACTCTTAAGTCATACTTAGTTTAGATAGAAGGTAGGCATTAGAGAATAATCTAGATCTAGTTTTGAGTTTTATTCTATTAATTAATTAGCTTTTTATTATCTTGTTTTAATTTAGATTATTGAATCCTTGTTATTCCTTCATTAGATTAATACAAATAGGTAGTTCTTCATAATTTCAGTTTTGTTATTTAAAATTACTTAGATCTAATTTCAATTCTTAGTTGTTAATCATTTCTTAGTTGTTTAATTTAGAATTGAATTATTGATTAGAATCTTTATATTATTAAAGTTATAATCTTTATATTATGTCTTGTTTGAATTCATATGGAAATGATAGTTTGATGAATCAAAGCTAAACCTCCATTAGAGGGGTTTGATGAAGCCTTGATGAAAACTTGATTGTGTAGTGTAGAATTAGTTGTAAGAGTCTATTCCATTCTAGAAGGTAGTTGATTCGCCATAAGAATGGGTTGAACTTCCTCACATGCTAGTCATTAGTTGGTAGAGATTGCCATGAATGATTAGGGATTAGAATGACCAATTCTTATCGTAAGAACATAAGAATTAGATTACAACAATTTATGCTCGCCTATTAAGTTGGATTCAAGGTGGAATCAAATTCCCCTAATTCTTTATCTAGGTTAAAACCTTAGTATTTTCGTCCTTTCGTTATTCGTATCTTGTTAGCATAATTTGCATCGTAGTATAAATCCCACCATTACTCTCATTAGACTTTGGATAGACCGATAGTCGTTGGAAACATTGAATACTAACGAGTTAGGATTGGAACAAATCTTTTACTCCACTCTATTTCGATAGATTCGAGAGTAGAATACTTTGATAAATAGTCCCTTAGACTTAGTTCAGTTTTAGTTTTACTTGCGTTTAAGTTTCATCGTAATCTTATTCGTAGGTAAAACTATTCATTTTACGTTTATCAATTGGTGCCGCTGCCGGGGTAGTTCCCATTATTATTGTTTTCTTTAGTATTGTTAGTCTTCCCAAAGTCCCACCCACCCTTGTTTGATTCTAACTATGGTTGTCCATTTTAGAACTGAAATTTTCCTCGCAGGAATACACGGAGTGCGACCCGCATCCTACCAAGGCAAATCTCGAGCGCCTGGAACTCGAGTTGTTACCTGAACGCGACCTGTGCCCTACCAAGGCAAATCTCGAGCGCCCCCCGTGCCTAAGCACCTGGAACTCAAGTGTTTACCTGAGCGCGACCGCACCTTGCCAAGGCAAATTTTGAGCGCCCCCCGCGCTGAAGCGCCTGGAGCTCGAGTTGGACCTGAGCGCGACCCACGCCCTACCTAGGCCTATCCTGAGTGCGACCCGCACCCTCTGCTGAAACTGCCCGATTTCCACAGGTTTGTTTCAAACTTCCATTTCTTTCAAGGTTTTCAGTGTTCTAACTTGTTATACACACTGAGCTCTTGTAAACAAGACGCTATTTATAAGCGAAGTAAGGAGGCATTTAGGTACTCCTTTCTTCCACACCTCGCATCCCCTATTAGAGGTTCATATTAGCATATCAGGATTGTTTGGAGTGTTGTTGTGTTTCATTAAGATTGGTCTTAGCCTTGCATGAGACTAAGGTCAAGTCAAAGAAAAACACCTAACGTAATTAACCGACAACGTCAACAAACAAGCCTTTCTAGTATACCACTCACTACACCTCTAGCTAGCATACCACATACTACACCTAAAATAATGGCTGAAGAAAGAGAGTCTCCTCTCTCTAACTTTTACAAAACCTTGATCGATAGCCCTAAATCTTGCATCGTTCTATCAGACCCAGTGGGGGATTTCCGAATCCCCCAAAATATATTTAATTTGTTACCCGTTTTTCATGGGTTAGACTATGAAAAACCTTATCAGCACATGCGTAGGATTGACCAAGTCCTTACTACATTCCACCATCCTACGGTTGGTGCGGAACAAATTAAACTGAGGGTGTTTCCTTTTACCTTAGCAGATAAGGCAGCGTCTTGGTTAACTTCCCAATCGCCTAATTCTGTGGACTCGTGGGCTAAACTTGTTCAACTATTTATGGAACATTTTTACCCACTACTGAAGACCGATGAAATGCTTTCCAAGATTCATTTCTTTTGACATAATCCTCATAAATCATTTTCAGAGGCTTGGAATAGTTTCACCGATATTCTTATAGAGTGTCCACACCATAAACTAGCGAAAGACACGTTAGTTCGTGCCGTTTTCAAAGGACTTTTACATCACCATAAAGAAGTACTTGACATAATGAATGGGCGTAGTTTCCTAAGTAAAGGAGCCTTAGAGGCTTATAAATTTTTAGAAGATCAAACTAAGTGTAATAATAATTGGGTGGGGGTAGTGACGATATCTCCCGTTCGCTAGTTCTTGTACAACAGTTAAGGCCGCCGGTATGTTTGAGATGAAACCCGATCCTGAACTAAAAAAATTAATTGAATCTCTCACTAAAAAGGTAGAGGCTATTTCTGTTCAACAAAAGCCTATTCTCGTCATGAATGTCAACACCAATCCATGAAATTTTTGTTTGAGTCCAGAGCATCCCGACTCCTATTGTCCTCTCGCTTACGAACAACAAACATTACAGCAAGATAACGTTTGCTCAATTATTAGTTATCCTATTCCTAACGCCCCTTGGAGACAACACCCCAACTTTAGTTGGAGAAATAATCAACAAGTAACACCTCCATGGTTTAATAATCAAAATGTTAGGCAAGCAAACAATTATAACCAAGCTTCACCACGACAAGGACAAGGTCAGGGTAATTATAATAATTATAACAACCTAGTGCAACCACGACAAGCACAAGGTCAGGGTAATTATAATAATTATAACAATAATAATTATAATGCTAATAGAGGTATCGTTCTGGTAAATAATAACTATCAAAATACACCCATTAATAATCAACGTGACATAGTTCCTGTCACACAACCTATAGCTAACACTCTTCCACAACCAGATTGTTTCGATACCTTTATGCAATCTCAACAATAGATTTTACAAGCCATCCAACTTTCCTTACAGTAGTTAGCTCAAGAGAAAGTACAACCCAAAGGTGTGTTTCCAGGTCAAGCAATAACTAATCCTAAAACAACAAACACAGCCTTTGAGGTGAACAGTAATACTAGTACGGAAAATACAAACGTAGGTGAGCTAAATGCCATCACCACTCTCTGTTCTGGGGGAGTGGTTAATAACAACATAACTATGCCTATAGTTACCCCACCAGTTGTCCCTATACCGGAGATTGATCTAGATACCGAAATAGAAACTGAAGATCGTACCCTTGTAGGGGTTTCAGTTAAACCACAGCCTAATAAACAAAAAAACAAGGTTAAACATCCTGTTGATTCATACACTAAATATAGAGAGAAACCACCATTTCCTCAGAGATTACCTATGTTAAACAAGGATACAAATTTTGATGAGATTAGGGAAGTTTTTAAAAATCTAACGATAAACTTACCTTTTCTTGAAGCAATTAAAAAGTTACCTCACCATGCTAAGTTTCTCAAAGAGTTGTGCACTACTAGGCGTAAGACAAAGATTCCTAAAGACGCCTTTTTACTAAAAAGTTTCCAACTTTAACGGAAAACAATGGAATCGTTAAGTACAAGGACCCTGGCCGTCCTACGGTACAATACACTTTAGGGGATACTCATACGACCACTGCTTTATTAGACCTGGGGGCAAGTGTTAACTTACTCCTTTATTATTTATATAAACAAATAGGTCTACAAGAATTGCAACCTACAACAATGTCATTGCAATTAGCTGATAGGTCTATCAAGTATCCTAAGGGGGTAGTGGAAAACGTGCTTGTTAATATTAAGGATTTCTACTATGCTGTTGATTTTGTTATCCTCGATACAGAAGTCGCTAACAACTTTGTTCCGATCATTTTAGGGCGCCTTTTCTTTGCAACTGCCAACACGCTTATAAATTGCCGCGATGGTTCGATGTCCTGGTCCTTTGGCCATCTTTCTGTTGAGGTCAATGTTTTTAAAATAAGCAAACAGGTTCCTGATACGAATATTGATGGAGAGGTTAGCATGATCGAGAGTTTAACTCATGATTATTTCAAAACCACATTTTCGGATGACCAGATGCACAAATTCCTTTCCTTTGGAAGTTCCAACTTCGACAAGGACTCTGTGGACGTAGATGAAATTGAGGAAGATTTACTTAAACTCTTTTGCAACTTTTCCTTGCCACCTCGCGAGCCCTACCGTGCCAACATCCATTCATCCATTGACACTATGACGGAAGATGAATTTTCCACCCTCTATCCCAGTGATTCGTTTGACCCACCTATTGATGAATGTCTTGCATATCTCAAGGCTTCTGATGATCTAGACCTGAGAGCTCTAGCTGACACTCATTCATATTCCTTCACCAATTTTTCCCACCTTCAACCTTTTCAAAGGAACTTGGAGTTTGCACTTGACCCTCGTGCTTCTTCTGTGCTTAATGAATTTCTAAATCCTCCTAATACGGAAATAATTCCCAAGGGAAAGGAAATTGATACCTTTATTTTCAGAATGGAGACAGTTTCTACCTACACCATGAATGAGTTTTGTGCTAAACCCATATTCTCATTTCTTCCATCCCTTACGTCTAAAACTTATCCATATCCAACATCTCTTCCACAAACATCCATTTTATCACGATCATTCACTTGGACACCCTCTCGTTCAAAGATGAAAAAGAAGGTGCATGCTCGGTTACATCCTAGATCTATCAGACCTTGCTTTCATTTCACTAAGTTGCGTCGTAGAAAATCTTGGTGTTTGATTCTATTTTGGGGTGCATTCCATGTTATTTATTTATGGAAAGACGACCCACAACTTTTTAGATTGTTGATATATGGAAAACTATAGGTATATATATATATCCAGTTATTTGTTAAAGTCTCGAGTATCTGACTATAAACAACTCATTTTGTTGTTTGGTGTACTTCCTTACAATCTCATATATTGGTAAGTGCACCATTCAGGTAATCGGGCCCTCCCTATGGAGTGTGCGGCTGTAAGTACCGGATCCTAAGTCCACGGTTAACATACTTCACGTATTCCACTCGTGCATGTTTTCTCAGTTTTTTAGTCATGTTTCTCTATGGTGTGAATTATGCATTTATTACTTTCTTATTTTTTCTTATATTAAATCTTATTCAAAAAAAATAAAAATTGTTAAAATCATAAAAATATTAATTTAGGAAGTCTCGGGAAGTTGACTTGAAAAGACCCGCTTTTAAAACAAATTTTCTAAACTTCGTTGCCAAAAATTTGTTTGGGGGTGGGGTGTTCATTTTTCTGTCCTTGATTGTTCAACTTTCCATGTGTGTCGTTTAGGCCGTTTAATCATTTTCGACTCGGGTTGACATTATCTATTAATTTAGATTTCATTCTTTCGTATAACTTATGGCATGCACGTATTTTGAGGCATTTTCTATTTTCTTATATGTTACCGACTATTGGAATAGAGTGTTTTATGGATCATTGGATTGGAAATTCTTTCCTGATCATTTCCATAACTCATTCACACAAATCGGACAGGTAACGAAGCGGCAATTTTAGTTTGAAGTTGCGCGAAAAATCGACGAATTTCGAAAATCGAATTGGGCTTGGGCCCAATCTCGCACGCACGTGCATCTCCATCTTCAACCCAAAAACAGAATCACGATTTCTTCCCCACCGCCATTAACAAGATTTACAAATCCTAAACAAAAATAAAAAAAAGAAAAAGAAAACCTAACTATACCCACGCCCAACAATTTAATTAAAACAACCCCAAATCTTCTCCAATCTATTCCCAACACCATTTCCATCATTTTACACCACCAAAAACATAAAAAATTCAAAAATTTCGACCTGCCACCGAAACCACCGCGCCTCCTCCCATTATTTTAATTGAGTTTGATTTTAACCCCATTTCCACACCTTATTCAAACCCACAAATCCACCCAAAACTTCAATGGCTCTAAGACGGAGAATTTTGCCGGAACAAGCTTTTACTGCCGACCGCTTCGTGCCGTTTTACGGTGACAAGATGATTATGAGGAATTGGAATTGTAGGAACCGTTATTTTCAGAACGAATATTTCTACAAACCGCGAGAACCCACGCGTAGCGGAATCAATGAGGTTCACGGTTTTGGATAGAAAACATACCTTTTCGATCCGGTTTAGGTAACTCTGAGAATCCAGACATTATGAATCCGAATCAACAATCAACCCCTTGATTTTCTGTTGTATTCCTTTAGAATAGATTAGACGTTGTGTGGGCAACGATTTACCAACCCCCTTCTTTCTCATAAAGCTAGATCCAATTTTGGATCTATCTTTCCTTGCCTCTTTTTCTAATATAGTGAATAGTGAATTTTGGCTAAGAGAAAGAGTATTCTATTTATAGGCTACAACAGGGACCATGAGGAGAAATTAGGGTTGGGCCTCCTGACGGGCTTGGGCTTCCCATGTTCGCCCAGAACACACGGCCCAAGTCCGTCAACAAATGGCTTATTCCACTAAAGGCCATTGTTGCACTACCGCCCTAATCCCAAATTACATGTCAGCATTTATGGGCTCCATATTATATGCTCATTGATCTCCCCGTGTTTAAGATATCGAATGACCATTGATTAAGTCAAGTTACTGACAACTACATTAATCAACTTCTTATGTCCTTGAGTAGTACCACTCAACCTCATTGTCATGTCAGAATAAATCCACCTGCAGGGTTTACATGACAATCTTTTTGAGCTCCTCAAGGGGACATCATCAACCCGACTTCCTACGGGTCACAGATTCCTTCTATAATCAATAGCACACCTTACATACAATGTCATTACCCAATCCATCGAGTTTGTTGATTCACAAATGAATCTCACTCATTGATGATTTAAAGCAATTTACAATACACATAAGCGCCCATTATTATATCCGTATTAAGAAGACAAGCATCCATAATAACAGAGGCGTTTGTTCTCTTACATAGTCAGTATAAAGAGAAACAACCTCACTTGGTCCTGTTCAATACACACAAAGTGTACTAGTGTAATCCTATAGTCAAGATAGACTAATACCAGATTATACTACAACCGTACTAATGGTTTGTCCAAATCCATCTAGGTTATGAACGATTACTTATACTTTATAAGGTACTGATGATATGATCTTCTGTGTGTTCACACCATATCATCTACAACATAAAGTATTAGACACATGCATATAAATAATAACATATATAATATGCATAACATTTGCCCATATGATTCTCATTCAAAATATAAAGAATTATAGGTAATACGAAAGTAATGTTTTTAGTATATAATCCTATCAGGAATAAGTTGTGGTACTCGACAGATGATTTCTACCACTCCAATTTGGTCGAACAATTATATAAGAAGAGAGAGTTGGATGGTCAGAAAATTTTGATGAAAGTGATTGGGACTAGGAGAGAATTATCGAGAGAGAAGTTGGCTGAGATTTTAGGCATTACGCCTAAACGCCACCTCGAAGCCACCGTGCAGGAATCCCAGTATATTGTAGTTCCTGCATTGATGAATGACACGGTCATGGAGGGTCAATACAATCCTAATTCTCATTATGCTCGACAGTCATCTCTGCGAACCAACCAAGTGGCTGTAGCTCAGTGGATTGGTAAGAACGTCAATGGGAAGGAAAAAGTGAGCAACATCGGTTTGACATGTCTGCACGTTCTCTGGATATTGCAAAAGAAGAGATATGAATTCTGTGTCCTCTAGTTTTTGATAAATATGATTAAAGGAGTTGGGAAGAGTATCGCACCATTTCCTGTTTTAATTACGAAGATAATGTTGTCTTGTGGGGGGATGGGAAACCAAGAACTGAGCGGAGGACGTTGAAATAGCATGCAAATGAAATTTTTTATACGGAGTGTATCCAAAAGACTTGGATGTTGCCGGAGGATAGGGTGGTTGATTCGGATGAGGAAATGGAGGACATGACATGTTTAGATGAAGATGCTTTGGAGAGGTGTACGTCTGATTCAGAATGCATGTCAGTGCTGCATACTGGCGTGCGTTGTATTTATGCTATTTGTGAAGATGTACGGGATAGGCAGATCATAATTCGAAATAAACAAAAGAACCTTCAGACGAGTTTTGAAAACCTCGAAAAGGGTCAGGATGATCTCTTGTATAACATGGGGACACTCCTTCAGCGTCACAAGGCACAATATACATAGATGAAGGCAGAGATGAAAGCAGCAATGGAAGCACAATGCCTGTTCCAAGTAGAGATTCTACGACGCATACCACCCCTGGAGGTTTCTGTTTCAGATGAGTTTGAGAGGTATGAGCATTGTCATTAAAGGACGGATGGCTCGGGTCCTTCTTCATCTCCGGCCCGATCACAATCCCAGGCCCAATCTCCATCTCAAGGTCCATCTTCATCACGTGGCTAGTTGTTTAGGAAAAGTTGTTGTGTCGATGTTATTTAGTTGTTTTTATTGTTTTTAATAGTTTGGATGTTAAGTTGTTAAATTCCGTAGTTAAATTTGAATTTGGTTGTTAAATGTTGTTTGAATTTCAATTTTAATATAATATGGTTCTTTTCAAATTGTGCATTGTTTTTATTGTTAATCCCACATTCCCGAATTGTTTGGGGGTGGTATTATTTACTCTAGCATGATTTGTTATGTGATCCTCCATTTTTTGAAGTTGTTTTGGAGTGATGGTTGAGAATATTGCCGATATTGGCATGCCTAGGATTAGATGTGGTGGTAGGATGAAATCTATAAAAGTTTAGAAGTTACTATTCTAAATTCAGTCTAAGAGATATTAGGTTTGTATTAGAATAAAGAAAAAATGACCGTTTAGTACCATGAACTTTGGTGGTTTTATCAATTTGGGCCACGAACTTTTTTTTTGAGCAAATTGGGCCATGACCTTTGCAAAATCTATCACGTTAGGCCACCGGTGTGTTTCCGTTACTTTAAATGCTGATATGTACTAACGGATGCAAATGTGGCTTAACAGAAGCTTATGTGGCTCTGCTGTAATTGACACCTAGAAACAGCTGATGTGGCATGATGATGTCATAATGTCGTCATCATAAAATCACGCTTTGAATTTTGAAATTGACCTAGAAACATCTAATGTGGCATGATGATGTCATAAGAGAGTCTTCATATGCTTAGCATCCCGCCTTTCTTTCATCCTTCTATGAAAAGGAGGGATAGACCTATGCAGATGCAAATAACAAAACCAACAACAACAAAAAGAGCATCAACAAAAGATAGACACTCAAAAGTACAAGGAAGAGGAAGAAGGATCATTATGCGGCAACATATGCGCGCAAGAATATTTGATTAACGAGAGAACTTGGTCATAAATCAGATGGTGAAACTATTAGATGGTTACTTAAACATCTTTGAACCCGGCTATTATTTAAAAGAACAAGCTGGGCTGGAACCATTCTGCTATAGCTATGTGCGTAGGTGGAACTTTAAAGATACCAACTACATCTCCAAGTCAAGAAACACCAACAACAGATATGAAAGAAGAAAAGAAAACGCCCCGTTACTAGTGATTTTTTTTATCCTATTAACGATGGGGTTTTCGTTTCTTTTGGTTTAGCACCTATTCAAGCAAGTGCGGTTTCAAAGCATGACAGACATATCACCCGACATCAAGGGCTTGTTCCTATGTGGGCTTTAGGAACTGGGGGTAATGTTAACGTTAACATGGTCCCTTCAAACGCAACTTTTCGGATGATACCACCACCATCATCTATTACTGGACCCTCAAATCAATGAGTGCTTACACCACAGGGACATTTTTTTTCTTTGAGACCAGCGGCGTAGCGCCCTCTCCTCATCAATTGAGTGCTTTCACGATTGGACCTCCATTCTTCTTCCCGAAAGCGTCAGGGTGCGCACCAGTAGCTCCTGCTGCTCGCTTCGCTTCTTTTTTCTCCATTGCCTACGTTGATGACGATAGTGTTGTTGAGTGTTGACTATTGAATTGTTGTCCACATAAAATAAAACCACCAAAGTTCATGGTACTAAACGGTCATTTTTTCAACAAAGAATATGGGTAGTTTCCGCTTCCGGTTTTGGAAATTTATGTTTCCGGCAATTGCCTTAAAAGGTTTTGGGAAACTTTCCGATTTGTTTTGGAAACTCAACCCTATACAAACTTCATTCATTCTCCTCACAAAACTCACATCTCTCACATTCATCTCTCACCTTTCACTACCAACTTTTCCTTCTTTTTCCTTCTCACTTCCGCATTTCAACACCTCGGAGCGCACCTGAGCCCCAGTGGAGCACCACCTGCGCCTCTAGGCCTTTGTCGATCAAAATTTCTTTAGAAGCGACTAAGCGCCCTACCAAAGCAAACTTGGCTACGCGCCAACACACTGGAATTCCAGTTTTCATCCTGAGTCGCGACCCGCGCCCTACCAAGACTACAAGTGAGTGCACCCTGGGCCTAAGTGCTTGGAACTCGAAATTCACCAAGGCACACCCCGCGCCTTACCCAGGCATAGTTTGAGCGCACCCCGCGCCCTGACCCCCGTGGGCACGAAAAATTCCGATTTTTTGTGGGTTGTTCCAAGATTGTTTGTAGTTATTCCAGTGAGTAGATTGGTGATGACATCCCCTCGTATCATACCGGAACAATCTTTTGAAGACTTGTTCCAAAGTGACACTTATGGTGCGTGGTTTCGCGAAGTGATCATTCTAGCAGGCTGGGAGCCACTATTGGTAAGTCCTGATGAACTTTATTCTCCCACACATACATCTTATTTTTATGATAATTGTAAGTTCTTTGATAGACCAGATAGAGAACAAGTGTTCTCCATCACCATCGGGGATGAACCGATGGAAATTTCGAGGTTCTTGCTAGCCTTTGTTCTTGGACTTGCTATGCCCGCTGAAATACAAGACTCATGGGCCTATTTGGTAGATAATATGTACATGTATAACTATGAGGATTTGCATGAGCATTACGGGGCAAGAATCTTTATGATAGAGGACCAAGGGGATTATAACGTCGCCTTGGGTAGCCTGTCTATGAACGTGGGCACTGTTATGTTTTGGATCATGCTAAACATTAGAGGGGAATGGTGTTATTCTTCTGTGAATGACAAAACTTGTGATATTTTCCTTGCTTTAGCTGGGGGACGTACACTCTATGATATTCCCCAGACTCTAATGTCTAGTTTAGCCCGAGCCCATAGCAAGAGGCATAAGTACCTTCTTATGCCTGTTTTAATTTGCCGTATTATGCTATGTTTCTTCCCTGTTTTTTGTGCCCATTTGTCTGATTGGGTTGGGGTCGACATTGTGAGACCCACCAATTGTATTATTTGATCGTTCCGTGCAATGACTTAGCAAGGGTGGAGGATACAACCTCATCAGGTTGTACCTGACACCCCATCCGACCAAGTGGCGCTTGACAAGTTAGCTATAATAGACGATAAGTGGCATGAAGCCTGACAAATCATCATGGCATGGCAGGATGCGAAGGAACCTCATTTCTTTATAAATGATGAGGAGGATAATGCTTAGACGCGGGAGTTAAGGTTAGTTTTTATTTCAGTTAGTGTCTGCTTATGTCCCAAGCAATCTAATTCTTATTAACCCCATAACGGGTGGAACTCTTATAGAGTTGCGTCAGTATTTATTTTCTATATTAGTATGTCATAACCTTGTTTTGCAGATGTTCCAGAATTTCACGCGTTTCCATGGTATTTCTCTACCCTATTTATTTAAATACTTTGAGCACAAAGCATGCTTCTTGTTGGGGGAATAGAAACACGTGTAATTAAGGCATCTGTTAAGATATAGATATGTACAGTATGCACTTGTTTTCTTGTAAAAATTCAATTTTTTTAGAAAATATAAATAAAAAGTTTATATACACTTAGGAATATTTGTATTATTTCTCTTCTCTAGGCCCTTGATAATCTAGAAATCTCACGTAGCTTTTGCATTAGAATAATTTTTAGAAACTTAGGTTAATATGTAGGTAATAATCTTTGCATCTATCTATAAATATGTTACATGAGTATCTATGATTGTTTGGCAGTAAGTTTCTGAAATTTAAGCTAGAGTACTTATTCTACAAAGCCTGTGAGAATATAGCCTAAAGCCTTATATGAGTGAAACATTCGAAAAATGACACAAGGGAGAAGTAAAATCCGGATAGAGAAATCACACGTCCACTTGCTTGATCATTACACCATATCCTAAGCGAGAATTTAGGCCCTCTTTGGATCGATATAGCCAAAAATTCAAACCTATGAAATTATTTTCCGCTAGTCGCCCCTCTGAGCCTTTCTTTAGCCTTTCATAAACCGCAAATCCTTTACCCTGTTACAAAACAAAACAAAAACAAAACAAAAAAAATAAAAATAAAAAAAATAAAATAAAAAATAAAAAATAAAATTAACCTACCCATTCTTTGAATGAGTCTGAGAATAGTGATGAAGAATAAAAAAGAGAAAGACCTTTGAAATCAAGAATTAGTTAGTTGCTTCAGATAAGAAAAGAAAGTTTCCATCCAAATAAATAAAAAAATAAATAAAAGAAAATAAAGAGTTAGAACTCCAAAAATAGAATCAAGGGAGTCAAAAGCCAAGGAAAAAGAAAAAAAATATGGCTAAGGATGGAAACAAAGTGTAGAAGCAAAAGTAAAGAACAAGGTTTTCTCTAGTTACATAATATGAAGACTCTATTATCTCAGACTTGTCCTTTTTGAATATCCATTTCCTTTCTTCTTAAATAATCTCCTAATCCCCGCATCACCTAATAAAGACTTATAGCTCAATTAGGAATAGGTTAGTGTGATAGTAAGTGGCAGATGTGTTTGATCGACTCCGGCTTCCTTGTGTGTCATTGAGATTGTAAGGTAAAGTGTGTCGTGGCACACTGGAGTAGCGAAACTTGAGCGGAAAAATCAGAGTGGTTTTTGTCTTGACATTTATGTGAGGACCTACTTAAAGACGTTATTCCGAGTTTTCAGAAACGGACCTTCTAGTGCATTTCATAGTATTACTCATTGTATATATGTTTATTCGTAGATGATTGATTATTATGCATATATTAGTTTAGGTTTTGACTTGATTATTCTGTATTCATTGCTAGTGAGATGTATAGATAATTGAGACATAGATAAGGAAACAATAGTTTATTTCTTAGTCATTGTAGTATAGATGAAGTTTGAGAGTACCTTCACTGGAAAACTCTCACGAGGCTATAACTTGTCCACTAGGGAATGTCTAGTGGTTTAAGGCCTTGTTGCATATGGTCAATGCAATCGCACTCGGCGAAACGAGATTAGTTAGAACTCCATTTTTGGTCACTTACGCTAATTTCTCATATTTGCTTGAAGACAAGCAAAATGCTGTTTGGGGGTGGTTTGATAAGAGCCCAAAACTGTAGTTTTAACCCCTTAACAATAATACTTTTAGACTAATTATGCGAGTAATAAATAAGAGTTAATGCTGATTACGTGCTTTTATGTATTTCAGGCATTGAAGTAAATTATGTGCAGAAATGTGCCACTTTGGCGAGATAAAGGAGCAAGGGTTGGTTGCTAAGAAGTTCTGTGATTAATGGCCAAGATTCAAGGAGAAAAAGCCTTTGTAAAGCCCGGTCAGAAGTTGAAAAGTCAGAGTCAACGCGGGCAGAAACATCACACAAAAGTCAGCAGAACTTCCGAAGATCGTATCTTTGGACTCAGGGCTTGGAATTGAGCCTACCTTATGTCAAAACGACCGGCTCGGAAAGAGATTTCCAATGGTCCAAGCCTTGACCCAATAAGAGGATCAAAAGTGGATCAAAAGTCTGTTGAAGTCAAAGCCAGCTGGAAAAGGCTCTGTAGACTAAAGAAATTGGGCTTTGGGCTTGATTTTCCGGCCCAAAACATGGCTCCTCTGCCCATGCACGAAAATGTGAATCTGGTCTCCTATGCTTAATTTAGATAGAAGGTAGCCATTAGAGAATAATCTAGATCTAGTTTTGAGTTTTATTCCATTAATTAATTAGCTTTTTTTTATCTTGTTTTAATTTAGATTATTGAATCCTTCTTATTCCTTCATTAGATTAATTCAAATCGGTAGTTCTTCATAATTTTAGTTTTTTTATTTAAAATTACTTAGATCTAACTTCGATTCTTAGTCCTTAATCATTTCTTAGTTGTTTAATTTAAAATTGAATTATTGATTAGAATCTTTATATTATTAAAGTTAGAATCTTTATATTATGTCTTGTTTGAATTCATATGGAAATGATAGTTTGATGAATCAAGGCTAAACCTCCATTAGAGGGGTTTGATGAAGCCTTGATGAAAACTTGATTGTGTAGTGTAGAATTAGTTGTAAGAGTCTATTCCACTCTAGAAGGTAGTTGAGTCGCCATGAGAATGGGTTGAACTTCCTCACATGCTAGTCATTCGTTGGTAGAGATTGCCATGAATGATTAGGGATTAGAATGACCAATTCTTATCGTAAGAACGTATAAATTAGATTACAACAATTTATGCCCGGCTATTAAGTTGGATTCAAGGTGGAATCAAATTCCCCTAATTCTTTATCTAGATTCAAACCTTAGTATTTTCGTCCTTTCGTTATTCGTATCTTGTTAGCATAATTTGCATCATAGTATAAATCCCACCATTACTCTCATTAGACTTTGGATAGACCGATAGTCGTAGGAAACATTGAATACTAACAAGCTAGGAGTGGAATGAATCTTTTACTCCACTCTATTTCGATAGATTCGAGAGTAAAATACTTTGATAAACAGTCCGTTAGACTTAGTTCAGTTTTAGTTTTACTTGCGTTTGAGTTTCATCGTAATATTATTCGTAGGTAAAACTATTAATTTTACATTTATCAGCAACTCAATATTCTACTGCAGCTTCGCTTGGTTACTGAGAACTGTACCCTGCCTAGTCTGAATAGCCTCACATAGGTCATTCAGAGAATGTTGGCTTGTACGAATCGTCTCATACTGAGTATGGAGAGTTCGCAAGCCACGATTATGTAACGAGATGCGGGCTACATCCGTAGTGCCCTTTCCAAAGCATCCGCATCAAAACACGTCGTGTTTTCCTCATCGTCCTCATCCGGTGCCGTCTCAAAACACCTAGCTTCCAGCAAATTCCAATCCCTCTTAATACATTCTCTATAGATACATGCATTTTCATGCAACTTCAAATTAATCTTGCCAAACTTCGGAACACCAGCCGAATACATCATAACCTTTGTAATCAAAGTAGGGAAGGGTGCGGTCGTCTTACCAACAGCCTTAATCTCATTTAACAAAAATTCAAGGATGCAAAACCTATACCTCCTATTCTGAAGGGTCTAGAGAATGTGCATATAACTCAAATTGATATCACTGGCTTTCGTGGTGGCAATCACATTCCTACCAGCCCACTGAGCCACAGCCAGCTGGTTTTGTCTCAGAGACATTTGATGCACACAATGCGAGTTCAGATTGTAAACTCCCTCCAAGACAGTCTTTTTCATCAACTGACCGATTCCACCAAGCTGAGATTCCTGCATTGTGAGTACAATGGGCTTTCGGTCAATACCAGTAATCCCAAACAAAACTTCTGTCGTCAACTCCCTCCGACTACCATTCACCTTAACAAACACCCGACCACCATCAACCTCCCTCTTTTTATAGAAATCATACACCAAATCAGTGTGATAAAAAGCCTCATTAGAATACCACAAACTATGCCACTTCCTAATAACCATTTCGGCACTGTAAAAGGGGAAAAATTATGTTTGGGTAAAAGCTTGTTCCGGAAGAATCTTTGGTGGGGGAGGAGCTATTGGGTTTTGGGTTTTGAATTCGGGGTGAATGTAAGGTGGGGAAGAGTTTTAATTGAAACTCTATCTAAAATTGGAGTGGGACGTGGTTGTTGTTGTTGTTGTTTTTTTTTTTTTTTTTTTAAATTTTGGTCGATTTCTTGGAGGCGGAAAAGAAGAACTTACGAAGGGTTTTCTCTCTTTCTCTTTTGGTTTTTGGAAAATCACGTGTGAGTCACGTGACTATGTAGGGATAAACCAGTTTGGGCCCAAGCCCAAAACAAATTCCAAAATACCCATACTGTCCTATGCCTCGTAAAATTAAAACTAAAATTCCCGATTCGTTAACGGTTTGATTTTGGCGAATAAGCTATGAAAACGATTAGCAGAGAAAGTACAATCTAATGATCTATAGAAAACTCAAATCTAACTGTGGTTGACATATAAAAAGATAGAAAACACCTCGAAATGCGTAAATAACATAAGTTATGTGATCAGAAGAAATCTAAATTCATAGATAGTGTCAACCCGAATCAAAATACAACTAAATGACAAAAACAACAAGAATAGGAAGTTGAGTGATCAAGAAAGGAAAGACTAAACACCTCATGATAAGAGCCCAAAACTGTAGTTTTAACCCCTTAACAATAATACTTTTAGACAAATTATGCGAGTAATAAATAAGAGTTAATGCTGATTACGTGCTTTTATGTATTTCAGGCATTGAAGTCAATTATGTGCAGAAATGTGTCACTTTTGCGAGATAAAGGAGCAAGGGCTGGTTGCTAAGAAGTTCTGTGATTAGAGGCTAAGATTCAAGGAAAAAAAGCCTTTTTGAAGCCCGATCAAAGCTGAAAAGTAAAAGTCAGCAGAACTTCCGAAGACCGTATCTTTGGACTCAGACATCGGAATTGGGACTACCTTATGTCAAAACGAGCATCTTGGAAAGCGCTTTCCAATGGTCCAAACTTTGACCCAATTAGAGGAGCAGAAGTGGATGGAAAGTCTATTGAAGTCAAATCTAGTTGAAAAGACCTCTGTGGACTGAAGAAATTGGGTTTTGGGCTCGATTTTCCGGCCTAAAATATGGCTCCAGGCCCATGCATGAAATTGGGGATCTCTTTCTCTTCTTGAAAGGAGGAAATGGGGTAGACTCAGGAGCGAGACCTAGATTAAAAAATAAATTAACTTAGACTCCATTAATTAGTTTAATTACTTGTTTTTAATTCAGTTGTCTTTTATTTCATTAGATCAATAAAGTTAGATTGTTACTCATAACCTAGTTTTAATTATTAAATCAGTTAGATCTGATTTCGATCATTTAGTTATTAATCATTTCTTAGTTGTTAATTTAGTTTTGAATTTTTTATTAGATCAATATAGTAAATTTATAATCTTTATATCATGTATTGCTTAAATTTATATAGAAATGATAGTTCAATGACTCAAGGCTAAAACCTCCATTAGAGTGGTTTGAGGAAGCCTTGATGAAAACTTGATTTTGTTGGCTTAGAAATCGTCGTGATAATCTATTCAATTATAGAAAGTAATCAGTTCACCATGAGAATGGGTTTGATTGCTTCACATGCTAGTTATTATTTGGTAGAGATTGCCATGAATAATTACGGATTAGAAATACCAGTTGTTATGCGAAAGCATTGAAATTTAGATTATGACATTTCTTTGTTAGTTGATTAAGTCGAATCAAGGTGGAATCGAATTCCCCTAATTCATTCTCTATTGTCAAGTTAGTATTTGAATTTCGTCATTTCGTTATTCGCATATTGATTAGTAGTTTCCCATCGTAGTATATTTATGTCGTTACTCTCATTGATTTAAATAGACTGATAATCGTAGTTAACTTAGAATTCTAAAGAACTACGAGTGGAACGAATCTTCTATTCCAACTATATTGCAATAGCATTGAGAGTAGAAAACTTTGATAACAAACCATAAAGAAGCTTTAGTTTTACTTACCTTGTCGTAATTGTATTCGTAGGTAAAACTAGTGTTTCCCCATCTATCAAATGGCGCCGTTGCCATCTTAGTTTCTTTTAGAATTGTTTTCATTAGTATTGTTAGACTTCCCAAAACTCCCATTAAACCCACCCACCCTTGTTTGTTTCTAACAGTGATTGTTTGGTTCAGAAACTAAAAAAGTTTCAAAGAATAAGCCTGAGTGCAACCCGCGCCCATACAAGGCTAACTTCGAGCGCCCCTAGCGCTGAAGCACCTGGAACTCGAATTTGACTTGAGCGCGACCCGCACTCTACCAAAGCTAAGTTCGAGCGCCCCCACGCTGAAGATCCTAGAACTCGAGTTGGACCTGAGCATTCTGGCAGAGTGGTTGATAACAACGTAACTATGCCTATAGTTACCCCACCAGTAGTCCCTACACCAGATATTGTACTAGATACCGACGTAATAACTGAAGATCCTACCCCAGTAGAGGTACCAGTTAAACCACAACCTAAGAAATAGAAAGCCAAGGTTGGACATCCTGTTAATCCATACACGAAATATAGAGAGAAACCACCATTTCCCCAGAGATTAGCAATGTTAAACAAGGATGCAAACTTTGACGAAATTAGGGAGGTTTTTAAAAATCTAACGATAAACCTAATTTTTCTCGAAGCGATTAAAAAGTTACCTCACCATGCTAAGTTTCTTAAAGAGTTGTGCACTACTAAGCATAGGACAAATATTCTAAAAGACGCCTTTTTAACTGAATAGTTTCCAACTTTAACCGAACATAATGGAATCGTTAAGTATAAGGACCCTGGTCATCCTAGTGTACAATGCACCTTAGGAGATTCCCACACAAAGACCGCACTATTAGACCTGGGGGCAAGTGTTAACTTACTCCCATATTATCTCTATAAATAAATAGGTCTACAAGAGATGCAACCTACTAAAATGACATTGCAATTAGCTGATCGGTCTATTAAGTATCCTAAGGGTGTGGTTGAAAACGTGCTTGTAAAGGTTCAGGATTTCTACTATCCTGCTGATTTTGTTATCCTCGACACGAAAGTCATTAACGACTCTGTTCCGATCATTTTAGGGCGTCTTTTCATGGCGACTGCCAACGCGCTTATAAATTACCCCGATGGTTCGATGTCCTTGCCTTTTGGCCATCTTTCTGTTGAGGTAAATGTTTTTTAAATGATGAGACAATTACCAGATTTGTCTATAGATGGGGAGGTTAGCATGATCGAGAGTTTAGCTCTAGACTATTTTAATAACACATTTTCAAAAACTAGATGCATAAATTCCTTTCTTTTGGAAGTTCAGATTTCGCCGATGACTCCTACTTAGGAAGTCAACACCATCTTCGAGTCTACACCTATCGTAGACCCTTCTGTTGCTCCATCTACTGAGTTTGAAGACTTGCTGGCTAAGCAAGTTTTCACTACTTAAGATGAGGACCCTCCATAAGCATTTATCGACATTCCTTCCACTACACCCCGGTGCTTAAACCTCTTCCTTCTGAGTTAAAGTATATTCAACTTGATCCGGAAGGTAGTCATCTGGTAATTATATCTTCTCAGTTATCTAAGGATGAAGATGGACGTTTGATTAGGGTGATTAGGGAACATCGCTCTGCGATTGGTTGGTCCCTAGCCGACATTAAGGGAATTGAACCTAATATTTGCACTCATCGTATCCATTTGGAGGATAATGCAAAGACTTCTCGTGAACCTCAGCATTGCTTGAACCCTGCCATGAAAGAGGTGGTCAAGGAAGAAGTCTTACAGTTACTCAATACGGGTATCATACACCCAATCTCCGATAGTGAATGGGTAAGTCCCATTCATGTAGTTCCTAAGAAATCAGGGATTACCATGGCACATAATGCCAAGAGTGAATATGTTTCAACGCATGGTCTTATGAAATGGAGAATCTGTATCAATTACAGACATTTAAATGCCATGACACGAAAGGATCATTTTCCTTTACCCTTTATAGATCAGATGCTTGAATATCTAGCTGGTCATGCTTTTTTATTGTTTTTTGGATGGCTACTCTGGCTATTTTTAGATTATTATTGATATTGATTACCAAGAAAAGACTACTTTCACATGTCCATTTGGAACATATGCTTATAAACGAATGCCTTTTCGCCTTCGTAACGCTCCTCGTACCTTCCAGCTGTGTATGCTTCATATATTTAGTGACATGGTAGAACGCTTCATGGAAGTTTTCATGGATGACTTTTCTATCTAAGGAGACTCTTTCACTGACTGCCTGTCTAACCTATCTAAGGTTTTGACACGGTGTGAAGAGAAGAGTTTGGTTTTAAATTGGGAAAAATGTCATTTCATGGTGAAAAAAGGAATAGTGTTAGGGCATATTGTATCTAGTGATGGCATCAAAGTAGATAAGGCCAAACAAGATAAGATAGCATCTCTACCTATACCACGGACTGTCCATGATAGTAGAGCCTTTCTAGGCCATACATGTTTTTATAGGCGTTTTATCAAAGATTTTTCAAAAATAGCTAGGCCTTTAACTAACCTGCTTTTAAAGGACGTCATCTTTGATTTTAATATTATCTGTAAACAGGCTTTTAAAACTTTAAATGCCCCCTTAGCCTCTGCACCCATTATACAGCCTCCCGATTGGTCTAAACCTTTTGAACTCATATGTGATGCTAGTGATTATGCTGTTGGTGCTGTCTTGGAACAGAAATTAGATAATAAGTCCACTGTTATTTATTATGCTAGTAAAACTCTAAACAATACTCAAAGGAATTATACAACTATGAAAAAAGAATTCTTAGCTGTCGTTTATGCTTTAGATAAGTTTCGTCCTTATTTGGTTGGTTCTAAGACTTTAGTTTACACGAACCATGCAACCCTTCGGTACCTTCTCGCAAAGAAGGATGCTAAGCAAAGATTAATCCGATGGATTCTTCTCCTACAAGAGTTCACATTAGACATAAATGACAAAAGAGGGGTTGAAAATGTAGTTGCTGACCACTTATCTAGACTAACAAATGACGATGATAGTGATTCTGAGTCCATATCGGACTCTTTTCCTAATGAGCATCTATATGCTATTTTTTCTGCACCATGGTATGCTAACATTGTAAATTATTTGGCGTACGATATTCTTCTTGATGATTGGTCAAGAAATGAATGATAACTGTAAAATGACAATTTTACTCACGAATTAATGATAAAATTCAAATGCAAGTAAAACTAAGACTGAACTTGTACTAGATTTATCAAAGTTGATTATACTCTCGATACTATCGAAATAGAGTTGGAGTAAAAGATTCGTTCCACTTCTAGTTCTTTAGTATTCAATGTTTTCTAATATTATCGGTCCTATCCAAAGTTAGTGATAGTAATGGTGGGAATTATACTACGATGCAAATTATGCTAACAAGATACGATAATTTAACAACTAATACTACGGTTTGAATCTAGATAAGGAATTTGGGAAATTTGATTCCACCTTGAATCCAACTTAATAGCCTAGCATAAATTATTGTAATCCAATTCTTACGTTCTTACGATAAGAATTGGTCGTTCTAATCCCTAATCATTCATGACAATTTCTACCAACTAATGACTAGCAAGTGAGGAAGTTCAACCCATTCTCATGGCGAATCAATTACCTTCTAGAGTGGAATAGACTCTTACAACTATTTCTACACTACAGAATCAAGTTTTCATCAAGGCTTCATCAAACCCCTCTAATGGAGGTTTAGCCTTGATTCATCAAACTATCATTTTCATATGAATTTAAACTAGACATCATATAAAGATTCTAACTTTACTAATATAAAGTTTCAATTCAATAATTCAAAACTAAATTAACACTAAGAAATGATTAACAACTAAGATATGAATTTGACAATTCTAAAACTAATAAGAATTTAATTAATAAACTAAATTGAGAAGAAAATGAATACTTTATTATGAACTAGTATTTGATTCTAAAATAATAATCTACTTGTTCTAACACTAATTAATTGAAAGGTAAAAACTAGATCTAAAACAATAATTGAAAACTAATTAATGGAATGTAAAACTAGATCTAGATTATTCTCTAATGGCTACTTGCTACCTAAACTAACTATTACTTATAAGTTAAGTCTTCTCTATTCAAATGGAGGAAACAAGATCCATATTTTCGTGCATGGGCTGAGGAGCCATGTTTTGGGCCGGAAAATCGAGCTAAAAACCCAATTTCTTTAGTCCATAGAGGCCTTTTCAGCTAGATTTTGCTTCAGCAGACTTTTCATCCACTTTTTCTCCTTTGATTGTGTCAAGATTTGTACCATTGGAAAGCTCTTTCTAAGACGGTCATTTTGACATAAGGTACACCCAATTCCGAGGTCTGAGTTCGAAGATACGGTCTTCGGAAGTTTTGCTGACTTTTATACGCTGTTTCTGCCCGCGTTGACTTTGACTTTTCAGCTTTGACTGAGCTTTTTAAAGGCCTTTTCTTTTTAAATCTTGGCCTTTAATCACAGAACTCCTTAGCAACCAATCCTTGCTTCTTTATCTCGCCCAAATGGCACATTTCTGCACATAATTGACTCCAATGCCTGAAATACATAAAAGCATGTAATCAATATTAACTCTTATTTATTACTCACATAATCGGTCTAAAGGTATTATTGTTAAGGGGTTAAAACTATAGTTTTGGGCTCTTATCAAACCACCCCCAAACAACATTTTGCTTGTCCTCAAAGCAAATATGAGAAATTAGCATAAGTGACCAAAAATGGAGTTTTAACTAATCTCGTTTGGCCGAGTGTGATTGCATTGACCATTTGCAACAAGGCCTTAAACCACTAGGAATTCCCTAGTGGACGAGTTATAGCCTCGTGAGAGTTTTCTAGTGAAGGTAATCACAAACTTCATCTATACTACAATGACTAAGAAATAAACTATTGTTTCCTTATCTATGTCTCAATTATTTATACATCTCACTAGTAATGAATACAGAATAATCGAGTTGAAACCTAAGCTAATATATGCGTAATAATCAATCATTTATAAATAAACATATATACAATGAGTAATACTATGAAATGCACTAGCAGGTTCGTTTATGAAAACTCGGAATAGCGTCTTTAAGTAGGTCCTCACATAAATGTCAAGACAAAAACCACTCTGATTTTTCCGCTCAAGTTTTAGCTACTCCGATTAATGGTGGTGGGTACACTTTACCTTGCAATCTCAATGACACACAAGGAAGTCAGAGTCGATCAAACATATCAGCCACTTACTATCACACTAACCTAGAATCTTACAACTATTTCTATACTACACAATCAAGTTTTCATCAAGGCTTCCTCAAACCCCTCTAATGGAGGTTTTGCCTTGAATCATAAAACTATCATTTCCATATGAATTTAAACAAGACATGATATAAAAATTGTAAATTTACTATCTTGATCTAATCAAGAATTCAAAACTAAACTAATAACTACGAAGTGATTAATAACTAAATGGTCAAAATTAGATCTAATGAATAATAATCTAATGATTCCAAACGAACTAAAACAAGATTTAAAACTAATTTGGAACTATAATTATGATTTAACTAATTATCAAATGAAGACAACCTAATTTATGAATTTTAAACAACTAAAACTAAATAAGACATTAATCAAATAAACTAAATTGAGATGAAAACTAATACTTTATTATAAAACTAATAGTGATGCTAAATAATAATCTACTTTTATTCTAACACTAATTAATTGACAGGTAGAAACTAAATCTAAAACAAGCTATTGAAACTAATTAATGGAGTTTAAAACTAGATCTAAAAAATTATTGGCTAATGGCTACCTAAAAAACGAGATGTTTAACAGTTAAGTCTTGTGTCTTCAAATGGAGGAGACAAGATCCACTTTTTCGTGCATAGGCTGAGGAGCCATGTTTTGGACTGGAAAATCGAGCCCAAACCCCAATTTCTTCAGTTCACAGAGGCCATTTTAGCTTAGATTTGACTTCAATAGACTTTTCGTCCACTTCTGCTCTTCTGATTGGGTCAAGGCTTAGACCTATTGGAAATCTCTTTCCAATCCGGTCATTTTGACATAAGGTAAGCCTAATTCTGAGGTATGAGTCCAAAGATATGGCCTTCGAAAGTTCCGCTGACTTTTTTGCGCTATTTCAGCCCGCGTTGACTTTGACTTTTCAGCTTTGACCAGACTTTAAAAAGGCTTTTTCTCCTTGAATCTTGGCCTTTAATCACAGAACTTCTTAGCGACCAACCCTTGCTCCTTTATCTCGCAAAAGTGACACATTTCTGCACATAATTGACTCAAATGCCTGAAATACATAAAAACACGTAATCAGCATTAACTCTTATTTATTACTCGCATAATTGGTCTAAAAGTATTATTGTTAAGGGGTTATAACTACAGTTTTGGGCTCTTATCAGACGACATTAAGGGGATTGACCCTAATGTATGCACACATCGTATCCATTTGGAGGATAATGCAAAGACTTCTTGCGAGCCTCAGTGTCGCTTGAACCCTGCCATAAAAGAGGTGGTCATGGAAGAAGTCTTATGTTTACTCGATGCGAGTATCATATATCCCATTTCCGATAGCGAATGGGTAAGTCCCATTCATGTAGTTCCTAAGAAATCGGGGGTTAACATGGTACGTAATGCTAAAGGTGAATATATTTCCACACGAGTCCCTATAAAATGGAGAATTTGTATTGATTACAGACATTTAAATGTCATGACACGAAAGGATCATTTTCTCTTACCTTTTATCGATCAGATGCTTGAACGTCTAGCTGGTCATGCTTATTATTGTTTTTTAGATGGATACTCTGGCTATTTTCAAATTATTATCGATATTGATGACCAAGAAAAGACTACCTTCACATGTCCTTTTGGAACATATGCCTATAAACGAATTCCTTTTGGCCTTTGTAATGCTCCTGGTACCTTCCAGCGGTGCATGCTTCATATATTTAATGACATGGTAGAGCGCTTTATGGAAGTTTTCATGAATGATTTTTCTATCTATGGAGACTCTTTCACTGACTGCCTGTCTAACCTGTCTAAGATTTTGACACGGTGTGAAGAGAAGAGTCTGGTTTTAAATTAGGAAAAATGTCATTTCATGGTTAAAAAAGGAATAGTCCTAGGGCATATTGTATTTAGTGATGGCATCAAAGTAGATAAGGCCAAATTAGATAAGATAGCGTCATTTATGCCAAATAGGATACTAAAAAGAGATTGATCCGATGGATTCTTCTCCTGCAAGAGTTCACCTTAGAAATTAAGAACAAAAGAGGGGTTGAAAATGTAGTTTACGACCACTTATTTAGACTAACAAATGAAAATGATAGTGATTCTGAGTCCACACCTGACTCTTTTCCTGATGAGCATCTTTATGCTATTTTTTTGCACCATGGTATGCTGAAATTGTGAATTATTTAGCTTCTGATATTATTCCTGATGTTTGGTCAAGAAATGAATGTAAGAAGTTCTTGGCCAGAGTTAAGCTATACTACTGGGATGAGCACTACCTTTTTAGGTATTGTGCGGATCAGATTATTCATCGTTGTATTCCCTAGTGGGAATACAATGAGGTCCTATCATTTTGCCATGACAAAGAGTGTGGTGGCCATTTTAGTTGTATGAAAACAGCTGCTAAAATTCTTCAATCTGGGTTTTATTGGCCTACCTTTTTTAAAGATGCCCAAGTGCATTGCAAGGCGTGTGTTCGTTGCCAACAACTGGGGCAAATCACAAAACGTAATATGATGCCTCTAAATCCCATCATGGTAGTAAAAAAATTTGATGTATGGGGCATTGATTTCATGGGTCCTTTTCCTATTTTCCACGGTTTTATTTATATTCTTGTTGTCATGGACTACGTGTCTAAATAGATAGAGGTCATGGCTTGCCGTAGCAATGACCATAAGACAGTTGTGTTTTTTGTTAAGGAATACATTTTCAGTCGGTTTGGCATTCCTAAAGCCATCATTAGTAATGGCGGAACTCATTTTTGCAATAGAGTTGTTGCATCCCTAGTTAAAAAGTACAGAGTTACCCATAAGGTGGCAACTCCTTATCATCCACAAACTAGTGGCTAGGTAGAAGTCTCTAATAGGGAAATCAAAAAAATATTAGAAACAACTGTAAATCCTGATAAGAAAGATTGGTCTAAGCGTCTAACTGGTGCCTTATGGGCGTATAGGATTGCTTTTAAAACTCCTATAGATATGTCTCCCTTTAGACTTGTATTTGGAAAACCTTGTCATTTTCCCGTTGAATTAGAGCACCATGCTATGTGGGCTATAAAAAGCCTTAACTTCAATTTTGAAGAGGCGGGTGTCAAGCGCAAATTGCAATTAAATGAGCTTGAAGAAATCTGTAGCGATTCTTATGATCTCTCAAAGGATTATAAAGCTAACATGAAACGTGTTCATGATAAACAAATCTTGCGCAAAGAGTTTGTGATTGGTCAAAAGGTCTTGCTTTACAACTCCCGTCTGCATATTTTCCTAGGAAAATTAAAAACCCGTTGGTCTGGTCCTTTTCTTGTTACTGAAGTCACCCCTTACAGGGCAATCACCTTGGTAAATCCCAAGGACAACAATACCTTTCAAGTCAATGGCCAACGGTTAAAACATTTTCACGAGTTAATATCCCCTGATATGGATGAAGTCCTTTTACAGGACCCTGTCTATGAGGACTGAACTTTGTTGTTTAGTGTACTTCCTTTCACTTCAATATATTGGTGAGTGCACCATTTAGGTAACCAGGCCCTCCCTATGGAGTGTGTGGCTGTAAGTACCTGATCCTAAGTCCACGTTTAACATAATTCACGTTTTCCACTCTTGTATGTTTTCTCGGTTTTTGAGTCATGTTTCTCTAGGGTGTGAATTATGTCTCCATTGCTTTATTGTTTTTCCTTATATTAATCTGTATTCATAAAAAGTAAAAAAATATTAAAACCATAAAAATAGTAATCTAGTAAGTCTCGGGAATCTGAGTTTAAAAGACCCACGTTTAAAACAAATTTTCTAAACTCTGTTCTATAAAATTTGTTTGGGGGTGGGGTGTTGGTCTTTTCATCCTTGATTGCTCAACTTTCCATTTTTTTTGCTTATGTCGTTTAATCATATGTTGATTCGGGTTGACATTATCTATGAATTTATATTTCATTTGTTTGCATATTTTACGTCATTCACGCACTTCGAGGCATTTTCCACCTTTTTATATGTTAACCAAGGTTAGATAGAGTTTTTTATGGATCATTGGATTGGAAATTCTCTGCTGATCGTTTTCATAGCTCATTCGCAAAAATCGGACCGTAAACGAGTCGAGAATTTCAGTTTTAATTTTGCGCGCATAGGGACAAAATGGGTATTTCCAAAATTGTTTGGGCTTGGGCCCAAGTCCACAGTAAAACCCAAAAACGCATCGCGTTCTTCATCTTCCTCACGCCATCAGCCTCCAAAAAAAAAAAACCACCACCGATTTTTTCCCACTCCAATCAAACCACCCACTCCAAATTCAAACCCTTACACCAATTCATCTCTTCCACCTCTATTAAACCACCCAAAATATAAACATAAACCAAATTTTCTATAAAATCGCACCAATCAAACCCAACTAACCACTCAAACTAAATTTCGATTTCTTTGTTCAATACTCCTCCTCCACTTTACCCTAACCCATTTTCGAGATTTTAAACATCAATGGCCCAAAAACGCAAAATCCTCCCAGAACAAGTTTTCAAATCGGACCATTTTACACCATTTTACAATGACGAGATGAAACATAGAATTGGCAAAAGTTGTGGTATAAGAAGGATGATTTTTACCATTCGGATTTGGTTTTGAATTTTTACAAAAAACGGGAAATCGAGGGTAGGAAGATTTTTGTGAAGGTGAATGGTGTGAAGAGAGAAGTGAGTGCTTCATTGTTGACTCATGTTCTGGCCATTGAGCCAAACCGCCACCTCGTAGCCACAGTGTAGGAATCCCAGTATGGGGGGATAGAGGCGTTGATGAGAGAGACTGTTTTGGAAGGAGAGTACAATGCAAACTTGTATTGCGTCCGATAGTCGTCTCTGAGAACCAAGCAGCTGGCTGTAGCTCAGTGGGTTGGTAAGAATATCATTGGGAAAGAGAAGTTCAGTGACATCGGATCGGAGCTCGTGCGCACACATACTCACGGGTATTATAGCAAAAGAGGTATGATTTTTGTATCATCGACTTCTTGTTAACTATGATTAGAGGAGTTAGAGTAAGTACTGCACCCTTTCCTGTTTTAATTACTAGGATGATGTTGTCTTTTGGTGAGAAATCGAAAACTGGGCGGATTATGTTGAAGTTGCATGCAAATGCAATTGCTTATACGAAATGTATCCAAAAGACATGGAGATTGCCTGGAGATAGGGTTGTGGAAGATGTTAATTCGGATGAAAATGAGGATGATACGGCATGTTTTGATGCCAATGCCTTGGAGAAGTGTAATTCTAATATAGAAAGCATGGCATTGATTCATAGTGGCCAGCGTTATATTAACACCATTTGTGAAGACATCCGGACTCGGCAGACTACCATGCATCAGAATTATGAGGAGATTAGGACTACCGTGGAGACCCTAGTCCAACATGATAAGGAGCGCGAGAAATCCATGAACGCATATCTCGAGAGTCAGTGGAAGTGCTACGACGTTTGCCACCCTATTAGAGTTCTAGTCTGAGAGGCATGAGCGTCGTCGCAGAAGACCGAATGACTCTGGCCCATCTTCATCTCATGACGAGTAGTTTAGTTGTTTGGTGTTTAGGAAATTTTCCTGTTTTCGTAGAATTTTATTTCGAGTTGTTTAGTTTATTGGTTAGATTTGGATTATGTAATCATTTTTTACTATTAGATTGTTAGTTGAATTTTTAATTTAATTTGGTTTTTGTCCAAGCATGCGATGATTTTTCCACGAATCCCACCTTCCCGAATTGCTTGGGGGTGGTATTATTATTTTTTGCATTGCTTTTATCTTATTCACCGTTTTATAAGTTAAATTTTGCAAACTGTGAAAATATGAGTTGTTGAGAATGTTGCCAATATTGGTGTGGGTAAGATTATATATTGTTGTGGTGATGGAATTTCAATGAATAGAATTAGGAAGTTTCTATTTTAAATTCAACCAAAAAGCTATTGGTTTATATTTGGAATATGCACCTAACTTGTTTCCGTTTTGGTTTTAGAAAATTATGTTTCCATCATCCTGCCTTAACAATTTAGGCAAGTTGTGGATATTGGTTTTAGAAACTAAACCTCTATAAATACTTGATTCACTCTACATTTAAAACCCACACCTCTCACCTTGCACTCTCACCTTTCACTCTCACTTTTCTCTTAGTTTTTCACTACATAGCACTCAAGGTATACGGAGCACACCCCACGCCTTTCACAAGCCATTTCTGAGTGCACCTCGCACTGTAGTGCCTGGACCTCGAGCAAGACAAGAGCGCACCCTACGCCCTTCACAGGCCAATTTTGAGTGCACCCCGCCCCTTGACCTTCGTAGCCACTTAAATCTCTGATTTTTTGTGAGTTTTTCCTAGATTGTTTGCAGCACTTCTAGAGTGTAATTGTTGTGATGACATCCCCTCATATCATACCAGAACAATCTTTTGAAGATTTTTTCCGAAGTGACACCTATGGAAGATGGTTCCATGATAGAATCGTGTAGTTAAAATGGACACATCTACTGGTAAGTCCTGATGACTCATATTCACCTCAACTTACTAAATATTTCTATAATAATTCAAAGTTCGTTTGTCGACCAGATGGAGAACAAATGTTCTCTGTCGTAGTTAATGATACGACTATGGATTTCAGTAAATTTTTGGTTGCTTTTGTTATGGGACTGCCTATGCCTATTCCTACAAACTCATGGGAATATCTAACTAATAATGCATACCTTTATAACTATTAGTACTTTCACGAGACCTATGGGGGAGGATTTTTTCGTGCAATGGACCGAGGGCAGTATAACATAGCCCTTGGTAGCCTGTCCCTGAACGAGGCCTTACCATGTTCTTCATTATGATGAATATTTTAGGAGATTGGCAGTTTACTTCTGTGCATAGTACCGCTGGTGACGTTTTCCTTGCTTTAGCTGAGGGACATTTCCTATATGACATTCCCAAGGTTTTAGTGGCTAGTCTAGCTAGAGGCCATAGTATGAGACATAAGTACCTTCTTATGCCTGTTTTGGCTTGTTGTATCATGTGCTGTTTTTTCCCAGATTTCTGTACCCACTACACAGATTGGGTTGGGGTTAAAATTATGAGACCCACCAATTGCGTTGTTCGTTCGTTTCGCGTTATGACTTGGCCGGGATGGAGGGTACAACCTCAATGGGTTGCTCCTTACACCCGATCAGACCGAGTAACACTTAACAGGTTAGTACGGGTTGATGATACATGGAGAGAGGCTTGGCAAGTTATCCTAGCGTGGCAGGATGCGGAAGAACATCGCTTCTACGTAGACGAGGATGATGACGCCTAAATGCTGGATGGGAGGTAAGTTTTTATTTTTGTTCATGTCTGCTTATGTCCCAAGCAATTTACTTTTTAGTAGCCCCATAATGGGTGGAACTCATATAAAGTTGCATCTGTTTTTATTTATATATATTAGTATGTTTTAACTTTGTTTTGCAAATGTTCCAAAATTTCACACATTTCCATGGTATTTTTCTACCCTTTTTATGTCTATACTTTGAGGACAAAACATGTTTTTCTGTTTGGGGGTGGCATAAAAACACGCGTAATTTAAGGCATCTGTTAGGATATAGATATGTATAATATGCACTTGTTTTCTAGTAAAAAATTAAAAAAATAATTCAAATATATAAATAAAAAGTTATGTTATACACTTAGGAATAATGGTGTTGTTTCTTTCTATATGTTTTTAATAATCTAGAAGTTTCACATTATCTTTTGCATTAGAATAGTCTTTAGAAATTTATGTTAATATGTAGATAATAATCTTTCCATCTTTCTATAAATATATTGCATGAGCATCTATGTTTGTATTGGCAATAAGTTTATGAAATCTAGGCTAGTATACTTATTTTACAAATCCTGTGAGAATATAGCCTAAAGCCTTATATGAGTGAAATATTTGAGAAATGACACAAGAGAAAAGTAAATTCCGAATAGAGAAATCACACGTCCACTTGCTTGATCACTATGTCATATCCTAAGCGAGAATTTAGGCCCTCTTTGGATCGATATAGCCAGAAATTCAAACCTTGTGAAATTATTTTCCGCTAGTCGCCCCTCTGAGCCTTTCTTTAGCCCTTCATAAACTGCAAATCCTTTACCCTTTTACAAAACAAAATAAAAATAAAAATCAGTCTACCCATTCTTTGAATGAGTCTAAGAATAGAGATGAAGAATAGAAAATAGAAAGACCTTTGAAATCAAGAATTTGTTAGTGCTTCAAATAAGAAAAGAAAGTTTCCATCAAAAGAAAATAATAAATAAAATAAAATAAAAAGTTAGAACTCCAAAAATAGAATCAAAGGAGTCAAAAGCCAAAGAAAAAGAAAAAAAAAGGCTAAGGATGAAAACAAAGTGTAGAAGCAAAATAAGAACAAGGTTTTCTCTAGTTACATAATATGAAGACTCTATTATCTCAGACTAGTTCTTTTTGAATATCCATTTCCTTCATTCTTAAACCATCACCTAATCCCCGCAATACCTAATAAAGACCTCTAGCTTAATTAGGAATAGGTTAGTGTGATTGTAAGTGGCAGATGTGTTTGATCGACTTTGGCTTCCTTGTGTGTCATTAAGATTTTATGGTAAAGTATGTCCACTGCACACTGGAGTAGCGAAACTTGAGCGAAAAAATCAGAGTGTTTTTGTCTTAACATTTATGTGAGGACCTACTTAAGGACGTTATTCCAAAGTTTCATAAACTGACCTGTTACTGCATTACATTGCATTACTCATTGTATATATGTTTATTCATAGATGATTGATTATTATGCATATATTAGCTTAGGTTTCGACTTGATTATTTTGTATTCATTGCTAGTGAGATGTATAGATATCTGAGACTAAGTAATGAAACAATAGTTTTATTTCTTAGTCGTTGTAGTATAGATGAAATTTGTGAGTACCTTAACTGGAAAACTCTCACGAGGCTATAACTTGTCCACTAGGGAATTCCTAGTTGTTTAAGGCCTTATTGCATATGGTCAATGCAATCGCACTCAGCGAAACGAGATTAGTTAGAACTCCATTTTTGGTCACTTATTCTAATTTTATCATATTTGCTTGAGGACAAGCAAAATGTTGTTTGGGGGTGGTTTGATAAGAGCTCAAAACTTTAGTTTTAACCCTTTAACAATATTACTTTTTGACCAATTATGTGATTAATAAGTAAGAGTTAGTACTGTTATCGTGTTCTTGTGTATTTTAGGCATTGGAGTCGAATATGTGAAGAAACATGTCACTTTTGTACTAGAAAGGAGCAAAGGTTGGTTGCTAAGAAGTTATATGATTAAAGGCCAAGATTCAAGGAGAAAAAGTTTTTTTAAAGCCCGGTCAAAGCTAAACAGTCAAAGTCAACATGGGCAGAAATAGCGCACAAAAGTCAACAGAACTTTCGAAGGCCGTATCTTTGGACTCAGACCTCGAAATTGGGTCTACCTTATGTCAAAACGACCGGATAGGAAAGATCTTTCTAAAGGTTCAAACTTTGACCTAATCAGAGGAGCCAAAGTGGACGAAAAGGCTGTTGAAGTCATTTCTAGCTGAAAACCCCTTTGTGGACTGAAGTAATGAGGTTTTGGGCTCGATTTTCCGGCCCAAAACATGGCTCCTAAGCCCATGCACGAAATTGTGGATCTAGCCTCTTCTATATAAAGAGACTAAGGCTTAGCTCTTAAGTTACTCAGTTTTACATTCCAAAAATTAGTTTTTAGATAAGGAATTAGTTTTATATCCAAGTAATTAGTTTTAGAACAAAGGAATGAGTTTTATTTAGAATCAGATTTAGTTTTATAATAAAGAATTAGCTTTACATTTCAACTTAGTTTATAATTCAATACTTGGTTAGCTTTAGTGGTCTTAATTTCATAATTAGTTAGTCATAAACTCAAGTTCTAAATTAGTTTAATTCAGTTCAATTCATTTTGAATCATTAGACTATTGTTCATTAGATTAATAAAGTAATTGTTATTCATTCAATAATGTCTTGTTCTCATTGTTCTTATTCCAGAAATGATAGTTTAATGACTCAAGGCTAAACCTCTATTAGAGGGGTTTGAAGAAGCTTTGATGATGACTTGATTTTTGTTAGCATAGATATAGTTGTAATGTTCTATTCTATTCTAGAAAGTAATTAGTTCACCAAGAGAATGGGTTTGATTGTGTCACATGCTAGTTATTAGTTGGTAAAGATTACCATGAATAATTAGGGATTAGAAATACCCAACATTTACGTGAAAATGTAAAAATTTGGATTACAACGAATTCTATGCTAGTTTATTAAGACGAATCAAGGTAGAATCAAATTCTCCTAATTCCTTCTCATATTTTCAATTTAGTATTGAATTTCCGTAGTTGATTTACAACATCTTGATTAGTTAATTCACCATCGTAGTTAAAAATAATTTCCATCATTACTCTCATTGACTTTGAGTGAACCGATAAACGTAGTTAACGTTAATTCTAAAGAACTAGAAGTGGAACGAATTCTCTACTCCAAATATTGCATTGATAACGAGAGTAGAATCTTTGATACATTAGCGTGAAATTCATTTAGTTTTACTTAAATTTGAGTTTAATTACTTATTCGTAGGTAAAACTATCGTTTTTCCTTATATCACTATACACTAACCATCTATTGTTCCTAAGTAGATCGTATTTGGTTGAAAGATTCACGAAGTATAAGATAGTCTGATAGTGTGATAGGTGAACACGTCAACTACTAATACAGAGCTAAAGAGTAAGGATAATTAAAATATAAAAATATACACCATTTTATGGGCAATGACTTCAGGGTTAAATTGCCTACTAATACAAATCTAAGGATAATTAAAACATAGAAATATACACTTCCTATAAAGCGTCGTCAAATGAATCTAGCATGGCGATAAGTTAGGGTCATTGTATTGATTGCTTCTATCAATTCCCAAACAAATTATTGCAAGGATTAACATGGCTCTGTTGTCTCTTCAAGAAGCATGTTGTAGGCAACAAGTTTATGTTGAAGCAAAGATGCTTCAATGTTAATGGTCACAAAACTTTAGACCTGCTATTATCGTGATTAAACTCATATTAACTATACTAATATTAGTTATCCTTTACATAATCTACTGATTCTAGTATGGCAATAACTACTATAGTAACGATCACCCTAACAAAAAAAACAACATCAAAACCCTTATTTTCTAAAATTGAAACATTGATGCAAGATTCTAAATTAACTTCTAGTAAATGGTATAAGGATTTCAATAGATGCCTATTCTTGTACCTCACTGATCTTGCTAGTCACGTGCATCAAAATGTTTGTACCCAAATGAGTTAGCTTCTAGCTCAACTTCGATTCAATCAGTGAACCCACAATTCATAACCGATTTTTTGTAAATATTTTGAAATTGAAACCAAAGAACGCAAATGAAATGATGATTCTACGTCTCAATGGTAATCAATTCACTGGAATTATCCCAAATTCTCCTATGTCTGAATTCCCTGTTCTAAGAACGTTGGACCTAAGCCAAAAACTCATATCGGGTGGAATACCTACTTAGATAGGTAACTTCACAGAGTTAAGGACTCTTGTCTTGCGCAATAATTCCTTTGATGGTCCCATTCCATTAGAGTTCTGCAACTTAGTTAGCATAGAATTTCTATACCTTTCTCAAAATAACCTTTCAGGTTCCATACCTTCTTGTCGGAATTTGACATCTTTGCAATATATGCATCTGCAAGTAAATAAACTCGCAGGATTGATGCCAAAGGCATTACTCAAAAGTCCTAACTTGAAGACATTAGACCTTAAGCATAATAATTTATTTGGCAGCATCCCCTATAGATGACGTAAGTAGCTACAAAACTTGAAAGGAAGCTGACAGGATCAATCCCAAACTTATCTGTGAGTCTTGCTAGTGTTAGTGTCGCTGCATCTTTGGAGGTGTTGCATTGCTTTGTTTCTAAGTAATGTTGCTACTTCTACTACTATTCATCACACCAAAAAAAACGTTTATAAATGGCTATGACATGCACCTACCAGTTCAGTAGAAATTTTACAGAGAAAAAGAACACATGTATGTAATGAAAGTTTATTAATGGCTATCACATCTTCATGCACTCACTTCATTTCATACTTATCTTACATAAGCATAATATGTATCTATAGCGTCTTGCACTCGATATCCTTGATGACTCAGATGCGACAAAGTGAAACCAACCACTTCCCAAGATCTTCAACATCAATGGAATTAGACCTACATATTGCACAAGTCAACGAAAAAAATGATATGATCATTACATAATAACATCACAAATAATAATAGATATACAACTTTAAGTCAACTAATTAAAGCAGTGCATTTTCTATTTAGTAAGTCCCCAATTGATGCTAAATATATGGCTTCAATAAAACTTACCTTGCCGTGACAACATTTTCCACTTTCTTGAATGAGATCCAACCTTTAAGAGTCGAAGATAACTGTCAAAGAAGTGAGGATCAGTTGAGTGTTATTTATATTGATAAAAATGAAAACATGGTTAAATCCAGCAAGGGGACGTCATCAACAATCCAAAGACCAAACTATGAAGCAATATATACACAAATCTCATCGAGCACCTACAGACAAAACACACAAATCCAAACAGTTATAATCTAATAAATGTAGCTGGAGTACATTGGAAAGACTGATGACTTAGGATGTTGCTTACCTGGTTGGTAAGCTCCTCTATTTCCTCCGCCTCATCTTTGTCTAAAGTTTCATCAATTGACTCTGATAGCATCTCAATCTGCAAAAAGATTCATAAAAACAATGCAATGACTTTTTAACAAATCTAGTGACAAAAAAATTCACCAGCGATAGATGGAGATATGAACTTTCTTAAGATCAATCAAAGAAGAAATCGATAATGGAGAGATTAGGGAGTTAGAAGAGTGGGGAGATTTTGGGTTTAGTAGCGAGAATAAAAGAATTGAGAAGAAACGATGCAAAATTGGGGGATGGGAAGAGGAAGGGATTTCCTAATTAAAATCAATATTAATGGCTAATTAAAGTTAGTATTTATGGTTGCATCCAATTCAAATGATGCAAATGATGCGTGGAGTTTGTATTTTTATTAACCAACACATGAAATGACCAATTACTCCTGTTTAAAGTGTCTTAAGCAATACTTTAATTTAAGGGCACTATTGGTACCATAAATTCACAAAAGCAAAAAAGACAAAGTAGTCCTTGTAATTATTATTTGGGTGTTTTAAGTTAATTATTCATTCAGGGGCAGTATTATTAAGAAAAATACCCGGATGAATTTAAGGGTCCATGTTAGTTATAGGAGATACTACTAGTCGATATAGTAACAAGGTATGTGGACGTGTAGATAAAACTCTAAGCGAAATTTGAATCGGGTGGATAGCAAATTGGGTATGGGTGATACCGCAAATCTACCCCTTGGATAGTAGATTAGTTTAGATAGCAACTTGGGTATTGTTGATACCACGGACCCATATCTACAATAAACTCAGTATACTTAGTAGACTTAGTTAAAAGATAGACTTAGTGAGTTTTTTTCAACCTAAGATCACATAAAGGAAAATGGGTGAGCTTCTTGGCATCGCGAACTATCTTAAGTCCGTGACACCAAAAGGAGGCAACTACTATAACACATTTCTAGCCTATTGAGCCAAATGGTGCACTGTATAGGGGTGGGGGTGAAGTAATTTGTCCTAAGGGAGTCTGCGACCTGGAGTAGGCAAAGTGTGTTATGATCAAGAGAAGTCCACAGACTAGGAGTATGCAAAGGGCAGAGAGCAAATATGCACGGACTGATTGAGAGTGGTAGTGATATGTATGTGGCACGTCTATGATATGTGCATGGACCGACCCATGGGTGTACAAGAGGAATTTGAAAATTTTGAATCCATAAATCAATCAGGTGGTGTATTTAGTTCCCATTCCCGATTCCAAATGAAAGTTTATGTCCACAAAGCTCTATTTCTGCCTCTAGCTGCTGTTGATCCAACAAAAGCAACCTTTCTAACCAGTCCAATACAGTATCCAACCGAAGGGTCCATATTAAAAGTTACTCGTTATAGGCACCTTCCATTTTGTGTTGGGCGGAATGCAAAATAATAAAAATTATTACAAGCTTGCCATTGACCTAAAACACATAATTTGTGTTGGGCACCCCCAACTATATCAAGTTAACTTGTTGCCAATCTGTTTAACCTTTCTCTTCTCTTCTATGTGTTATGATATTGTATCCGATTTCATCACCGTAAAAAATGGTTACCATGCATGTCGTCTTTTCTCATTGAATTCACTCACATTGACTCTACTGTTTGTAGCTGCTAAAATCCCAGTGGACCTTACGACAGCTATGCCAAGTGCTCAAGATCAATTTTCTAAACTTACTGGCACCACTTCAATATGCATATGCATGGGTTTTCTAGGGCTTTCTCTTGGAACAATTAAAAAATCGGAATGTTTCACAAGCATGTCCGCCTTGAGCATTTTTGTGGTCACTGTTATTGTGAACATCTCTATACAAATCCACACTGGAGTTATTTTCATGTTCATTACTGAACATATCATAATTATGTGTCGCATGACACTATTGCTCATTCTTATGTGGCTAATTGCATGGGAAATTAATTTTGAAAAAGAGTATTTTCTTGATGATATCTGTATGATCAGATTTTCTCACCACTGACTTCTTCACTCCTCTCTTTCTCTGTCTCTTATACTTCATAACCGCTAACCGCTTCCCGATTCCACGATCTCCACCTCTCCCTTCCATAACCGCTAACCGTCCACTTCTGCCTCAAGTACCGCGGTCTGTATCCTATGCTCTCACTCTCTGGTCTCTGGGACATGTCATCCCCATGGTCATGAATTTGGTAGATACAAATGCCCCCTCTCGGCCCCCCGAACCTTGTGAAGAACTTCGTTTGGGGGTCCGAGATATCCTCAATTTTATTGATCCGCGGCCCCTCCTTCTCTTGCTTCATGGTATCAACGTGTGCTTTCTCTCAACGGGCACGTGCTTGCTCTGCCCTCTCACACGCGTGCTTAGCACGCCTGAACACGTCATGATTACCTGCAGAACCTGACTCCTCGTTCTTCGATATCCACGTGGCGCCCATCCTCTGGTTTATCTCTCTTGGCTTTTGGGTCGTACCCCCCGGAAAATTACTCTTTTACCCCCGATGCTTCAAATCCCGCTCAAACCCTCAAACCCTTCATCTTTCCCATTATTCCTCCATCCTTCATTCCCCAACCTCAGCACCTCTCTCCCTTCTTTCTCTTCCTCTGCTCTCCTTGTCCCGTTCTTCTTGTCGGCATCTTCTTCCAGTGGTCCTCTCACCGGTTACTGTCCCCGTCTTTCACGCTTTCTCTTCCTTGCTTGCAGCTGCATTGAAAGTCAGGTTTGCTCTTCTTCCCTTTCACTCTTTTCCATTCTTGTTTTTTAGTTTCCGATCACCGTTCAACTCTTTCCCCCGCCCATTAGGCTTTGTGATATCTTTATCTTGATCGCATTTTTGGAAATCACTGCTTCTCTGCCTCGCCCGCTTTCGAATCTCATGTCTACTTCGGAGTCTTCGAACTCCTCCGTCGTCCGATCTGATCGATCGGAGACCCCACCCTCTAGATCTAGTAACACCATCGCGAACGGGTCAGAGTCCCCCACCTCCGGGTCGACAAGCCCTGCCGCTATCCCCTCTACCTCGGGGAGATCGTTTAAGCTTCCCCCACCCCCCTCATACTATCGCAGACCCAACCTAGACGCGGTCAAAGCCGCTTATGGCATCCCAGATGATGTGCTGTTAGAGCATGTGTCGGACATAACTCATTTTCCCCATCTTGTAGAACCGCGGCCGCGGGGAGCACGGAGTGCGATTCTGGTTGGGCAAATAGTGGCCGGCCTCAGGTTCCCCCTGTCCTTGCTTGATGTAGAAGTATGCAATCATTTCAACATTCCGCCATGTCAAGGCATTGGCAATTTATGGCGTGTCATGTACGCTGCCAACTTTTACAACAAAACCAACTCTCCCCAAATCAAACTCCGTGATATCATTGCCCATTACTTCATCAAAAAGAGTACCAAGTTTGGCAGTGTAGGCTATCAATCCTTTTGTAGTCGTCCGCGGAAGAAATCTTTCATTCTTCACATCACCACCTCTGATAAAGTGTGGCACCATTACCCTTTGTATGTGTCCGGGAACTTTCTGTCAGCGGACATACCTCCTGAGGTTTCTCTAAGGCACTTACACTTCCTCAAGAGCGGTAAGTGTAGTTGATCAGTTGGCGTGTCCTTGTACTTATTCTTCTTCGGTTCTTGACATCGCCGCTAACTTTCTTTGTCACAGGTTGGAGGCCCGATTCTCATTCTCAACTTTACAACGGCGTCTACTCCGCAATCTTCCAGAAACTCCGCGATCTGGGAAACGACCAGTGCGGCCTTCTAGGCATTGATCCTGAAAAAGCAACTCCACTCTTTCTCGACCCAACCCTCAAAGACTTTGGCCCATACCAAGGACCTTTCTACCGTCTGCCTCCACCTAAAGAGAGATTACCCAAACCTTCTCCCCCCAAGACTAAGAAGAGGGGCTACACCAAGAAGATCTCTCATTCACAAGCCGAGGCCCTAAGAGCCGCAGCCTCACGGTCCAAAAAACCCTCTACCGCTACTCCAGACCCATCCACCCCAGCAGGTGTTCCCGGCTCATATTCTTCCCTTGCTGATTGGGAGGACGATTTTGCAGTCTCCAACTCCCCTCCGCCCACCCAGAACATGGATGTCAACAAACTCAAATTGTGGGACAGCGACCCTGAAGATGAGCAGACCGACTCGGCGACGCAGGGGCCACCCGCCAAGAGATGTAGAACTGCGGGAAACACCTCCACTCCTGCTACCCCATCCGCCCCAGTCGCTGCGGCCCCACGGCCGTTGGTCCCATCCCGCCGTCATGGCAAGGATCCCGTGCACGTTGGGCCTAAAGTCTGGCATCCCGAGTTCAAGGCCAGGGATCGCCCCATCACCACTAGAGACTCCGCTTTAGACAATGCTGCGGTGGCTGCCTCTCTGTTCTTCACCCCCCATCTTCCACGAGATCAAGCCTACGACGACTCGGGAACGTTTGTTGCCCATCGCGCTGCTATCTACACTGGGTGGGAGAAGGTGAGTCTCATCTTGATTCTCTTGCCTTGCATCCTTACTTTGTGTCACATCTAACTTCCCTTTGTGTTCAGCTAAGCCTGGATGTAGGCTACGTCATCCGGGGATTGACCAACACGTTGGACACCCTGGAGGCGGTAAAGCAGGAGATCCATGGGCAGGACGGCTGGAAAGCAAGATATTCCAGGCTGGAGAAAGAGCGCGATGATTCTCGTATCGCGGCTCTCAAGGCACACAACGACAATAAGGCCACGGAAGGGGCTCTCCGTCAGCAGATAACGGACCTTCAGGCTAAACTGACTAGTGAGAAGGCAGCAATGGAGGACGTCGTGGAGACCACCCTTGACCGGTCCCTGGCAGCTGCCTCTGACCGCTTCCGCGCTCTGGCAGAAAAGAAAATTGCTAGAGAACTAAAGCGTCAGCTGGCCGAACTCACCACTGCTGGGAGACTTCTTCCCTCGCCGCCCCCTGCCATTGATCAAGCCGCCGAACCCCCTGCTACTTCCCCTCCGCTGCCTGAAAAGGAGCCCGGCACTGTCCCGGTGGCAACTAATGAGGTGGTGAACATATCGGAAGGCTCGCCCCAGAAAGAGATGCTCGAGGACACCTCTACTCAAGCACCAGCCAAGGAGCAGTGATCGGAGTTCAGCCCTTTGTTTTACATCTCAATATCTTTTGTACAAGTACTTGTTTTTTACTTGTTGTTCTGGATACTATGCGTGCCCCGTATTTCTGGGTGTTCCCAGCGGGCTAATGCCTTTGCCAGTCTCGATGTATTTCAGATATTTTTGTGGGAATATATTTTACCAACTTGCTCAACTGTATTATGCTTGGCTATCTGCGATGATTTATTTTTGTGGCAACACAGTTTGCCCAAAATTTGTTTCTGGACCACTGCATCCGCAGATGGCTTCCCATCTCACCGTCTCTAGCAGCAGTGAGGCTATTCTGGGGCAGCTCAATTTGCCCCCAGTTGGTTTCGGACCTCGTCATCCGCGAAGGGCTTGTCCCCTCCGTTATCTCAAACAGCCGTGAGGCTCTTTGGGGGCAGCTCAGTTTGCCCCCAGTTGGTTTTGGACCTCATCGTCCACGAAGGGCTCGTCCCCTTCGCTATTTCTACTGCCTTGAGGCTGTTTGGGGGTAGCTCAGTTTGCCCCAAGTTGGTTTTGGACCTCGTCGTCCGTGAAGGGCTCGTCCCCTCCGTTATCTCAAACAGCCGTGAGGCTCTTTGGGGGCAGCTCGGTTTGCCCCCAGTTGGTTTTGGACCTCATCGTCCACGAAGGGCTCGTCCCCTTTGCTGTTTCTACTGCCTTGAGGCTGTTTGGGGGCAGCTTCGGTTTAATTGATTGGTTTTGGACCTCGTTGTCACTTGAAAGGTCGTCCGCCCCGGCTATCTCTACGGCCGTGAATTTGTTGGGGCGGCTTCGGTTGCCCCCCCAGATTGGTTTTGTGTGTTCACGGCCATTATACCACCAAATTCTTTGGTCTCAATTGCACCTGATTCAATGACAGCATGGGTGACACAAAACATCATCATACACTCAAATGATAATCTCTGGTGATTCAAGAGCTTGTCTTTAATTAAAATAACACTGTACAAAGCATCACTCATAAAATTTCTTCAACATTCTTATGTTCCAAGGTCTCGCGATGTCCTCCCCTTCAGTGATGCGCAACCGATAGGTCCGGCAAAGACCCCTTCGACCCGATTGTATGGCCCCTCCCAGTTGGGCCCCAGCTTTCCGTCTTTCTCTTTTCTGGTGGCTGGGGTCACTCTTCTCAGAACGCGGTCCCCCACCTGGAACTGCCGTGGCTTCACCCTCTTGTCATATTGCCTCTGCAATCTCCTGTGGTATTCCTCCAACTTGATGCGCCATATCCCTCCTTTCCTCTGTAAGGTTCAGGTCCGCATCTAATATAACCTCATTGACTCCTTCCTCTACGGCTCTGGTTCTAGTTGTCGCCTCCACCATCTCAACGGGAATCACCGCCTCCACTCCATAGGCCATGGCAAATGGCGACTCTTGAGTGGAAGTTCGTGGTATGGTTCGGTACGCCCATAGCACCTGATTCAACTCGTCTGCCCACGCCCCCTTTCGATCCTCTAACTTCTTCTTCAAATTATCCATTATAGTCTTGTTAGAGGATTCTGCCTGACCATTCCCTCTGGATTGTAAGGAGCTGAGAATCCTTGCTTCACCTTGAATGCTTGGAGGAATTCACGTACTTTGCCCCCAGTGAACTGAGTACCGTTATCTGCGATTATGGTATGCGGCAGCCCAAATCTGCAAATTACGTTTTCCCACAGGAATTTCTTGACGTGCTCCTCCTTAACCTGCTACAGTGCCACACCCTCAACCCATTTGGTGAAATAATCCGTCGCGGCCAACACGAACCTTCGTTTGCCACTGGCCAAGGGGAGTGGTCCAACGATATCCAGTGCCCACATGGCGAAAGGCCAAGGGCTAAACACCTTATGCAAAGACTCAGCAGGAGCGTGTATTAGCGGTGAGAATCTTTGGCATTTCTCACATCTCTTTGCATACTCCATTGCGTCTCACTTCATGTGCGGCCAAAAATACCCTTGAGATAATAATCGATGTGTCGTCGTCCTACCGACAGAATGACTCCCACAATCCCCCTCATGAATCTCACTCAAGACCTCTTCCGCCTGTTTAAGCCCAATACATTTCAATAACGGACCGCTGACATTGCGTCTGTATAAGTCACCATCTATCAGAGTGTATCTTTGAGACACCTGTTCCATTCTCCTTCTCTCCCGTTTGTCCTCGATCTCTGACCCCGCGAGGAAACTCTTTATGGGTTCCATCCACCCTGTCTCTTTCTCGGTAACTCCCAAAACCGTTTCACCCTCTGATGTACTTGGTTTACTCAGCACCCTAATTTCAACGGCTCTGCCCTCGGTTTGGTGGTAGCACGCAGCAACATATGCTAACGCGGCGTCGGGCGTGTTCGTTCTCACCGCGGCCCGATGATGAATTTAATTTGATCTGAGTAAACTTGCTAGCCTTTCTCTGTAATACTTCTAAATATTTTGCCATCCTAGGGTACCGAGCTGCAAACTCTCCGTTCATTTGACATATTACCAGGTTGGAATCTGAATACACCGTCAATTCACTCACTCCGAGATCAGCGGCCATTTCCAACCCTGCTATCACCACCTCGTACTCTGACTCATTATTCGAAGCTACGAACCCCAACTTCATCGACAATTCTAACCGGTTATTCTCTGGTGTAACCAACACCACCCCGATTCCACTTCCGGTGTCGGTCGCGGATCCATCTGCGAAGACCCTCCACCCGTTTCTCATATCCCAAAGGTCGAATGGGTCATGACTAGGATCGCCCTCTCGTTCCATAACCATTTCTTCTCCCCACGTAAGGTCCTCGGCTGGGAATTCTGCCAGGAATTCTGCCATAGCCTGTGCCTTCTCTGCTGTCCTGATCTGGTACTCTATGTCGTAAGAACTCAGCACTACCGCCAACTTCAACATTCTTCCTGACTTGTCCGCTTTCAAGGCCTGTTTGAGTGGCAAGTTTGTCACCACCACTACTGAGTGAGCATCGAAGTACGGTTTTAATTTCAAAGCTGAGAAAACCAACGCCAGAGCAAATTTCTCAATCCTGCTATATCTGGTTTCTGCATCTAACATGGTTTTGCTCTGAAAATACACCGACCTCTCTGTCTTGCCCACCACCCTTATCAACACGGAGCTGATTGCGTACTCTGACACCCCCAAGTATAGATACAGTTTTTCACCTTGCCCTGGTCGCGACAGGATAGGGGCTCTTCCCAAATAAACCTTTAACTCCTGGGAAGCTTTTTCACTGCGCCTCGGTCCATTGGAAGTCGGTTGTTTTCCGCAAGAGTAGGTACTGAGGTCTACACTTGTCCGAGGATTTTGAAATGAACCTGTTGAGAGCCGCGATTCTTCCTGCCAACCTTTGGACCTCTTTCACATCCTGGGGTGATTGCATCTCTACCAAAGCCCTGATCTGGTCCGGATTTGCTTCTATTCCGCGGTATGTGACGATATAACCCAAGAACTTTCCCGACGTCACCCCAAAGGTGCATTTGTCAGGGTTCAACATCAGCTTGTATGTCCGTAGTATCGTGAACGTCTCCTTCAATCCCTCTAGATGTTCCTCCTCGGTCATACTCTTTTCTACCATGTCGTCTATGTAGATTTCCATTCCCTTTCTGATTTTGCTCTCAAACATCTTCTCTATCCTCCACGAAGGTAGCCCCGGCGTTCTTCAAGCCGAAAGGCATTGAATTATCTTGATAAACTCCCCCTTCTACTATAAACGCGGTTTTGTCTTGGTCCGGCTCATACATGAACACCTGATTGTATCCCATGGATGCGTCCATGAAAGAGAAGAACTTAAACTCCGCAGTCCGATCCACCAACTCATCTATCCGCGGCATTGGGTAACAATCTTTTGGACATTGTAAATTGACATCCGTGAAATCGACACACATTCTTACTTTCCCATTCTTTTTTGGAACCGCGACAATGTTGGAGAGCCATTCCGTGAACTTGCATTCGCGAATAATCCCCGCCGCTTTCAACCTATGTATCTCCTCTCGTATCCCCTGCGCATACTGCGGCTTTGAGCCTCTCATCTTTTGCCGGATGGGCTTGGCCCCTTCTCTCATATGCAACCTGTGACAAGAAAATTCTGGATCCAGTCCCACCAGATCCTCTATGGACCATGCGAACACATCGTTGTTCTCAATCAACAAGGCGGTCAATTTTGCTTTCCAACTCTCCGGCAAATCGGCCCCAATAGACACCAGTTTCTCTTCTTCTCCAGTACCTACGTTCACTGTCTCAACCTCATCCATTGTCTTTGCCCCCACTGGCAATTCTGGGGCCGTTACCGCGATCTGTGATTGCTATGCCTCGGGTCCGCCCTCTTTCCGCGCCCCCTTATCTGGTGCGCGGATCAACTCTCAAACCACCACCTGGTGTATTCTTTGAGCCGCAGCTTGGTCCCCTCTTATCTCATACATTCCTCCCTTAGTCGGGAAACGGATCACTTGATAGTAGGTGGATGGAATTGCCTTCATCTCGTGTATCCATCTTTTTCCCAGGATTGCATTAAATTGCAAAGTGGAGTCCACGACCATGAAATGGGTGAACACCGTTACCGGACCTGCAGTTACTGGTAGCTCCAGTTCCCCTATGGGTTCGGTCATGCTACCGTTGAATCCAAATAGATTGGTCGGGGAGGCTTCAATTGTTTCTTCTCAATGTTCATTTCCTCCATCGCACCGCTAAACAACAAATCAACTGAGCTTCCGCAGTCTATTAACACCCTCTTCACCATGTAGTTACCCACTGCTATTGTTATCACCAGTGCATCCTCATGGGGAGAGATTACCGCTTCTAAATCCTTTGGTGTGAATTCTATCCTCCCATCCCCTTTCATGGTTCCTGGAACTGGCCGCGGAATACTCGAGACCTCATTTATCTGCTGTATAAGCTGGACGTCCTCCTTACTTTGTCCCTGTGAGCATTCCTTCCTATTGTTTCCCCGCTAAAGATGACATTGATGGTTCCTAGGATCCTCGCTACGGCTGGTGCTTCTTTGACCGGATGTGCCTCCCTAATGAACTCTCTAAGCAACCCTTTTCTATCATTCTCTCTACCAACCAGCGCAACGAAAACACTCATTGGTTACGTGGTTTGGATCCGTGGTATCGCAAAGCGGCTTCTCTTCCAATTCTAGGCGTGCTTCTCGGACCTTCAAAATACTGCATCCCTTTGATTAGCGGCAATATCTCCTCTAAAGTTTTGTTCAAAGGAGTTCTCGCTATATCGCGGTATGGTTTTCTCTCACGAATGTCTCTCCTAGCCATGTCTAGACCTCTCTCAGCTTTGTGTGTCTCTTCCCTGTAAGATCCCCCCTCACGGGCCGCAGCTTTTCCTCTGTCTTTTCGGTCGTTCTGTCCTACACTATGCACTGATTTCTCCGTCTTCCTAGGCTCCTTAGCGGTTCTCTGCACTATATCCTCATAGCGTATGTACTTCTCGACCTTTGGATACAACGCATGTAACGTCGTGACCGATTTTGGACCGCATTCGTGGACTCTAGTACCCTGCTTCAACCCATCTTTGGAATGCTATTCTGCGGTGTGCTCATCCAAATTCTCCACCCTCAACGTCTCCTCCTTGAACCTACACAAAAATTCCCTCAGTGTCTCGGCGGATTTCTGTTTGACATTGAAGAGGTCCGCGATATCCACAACTCTTCGTTTCTGTTGAATGAAATGGTCCACAAATGCCTATTCCAACTCCTCGAACTTATTTATACTGCGTGACGTCAATCGGTAATACCAATCCGAAGCTCCCCCTTTCAGACTAGCGGGAAACATCATGCAGCGGAGTCCGTCATATTTACTTTCTTGCCACAGCGGCATCTGCTACCTAAAGTGGTGTAAGTGGTCCGCAGGATCACCCTTCCCCATCATATCGCTCGAACCTCGGTTTGCGTAAACCTCTTCGGTACCTCGAATTCCAAAGAATCTGCTAGTGGGTTACGATTAAGTCCGCCACCACCTTCTTCACCGCCCTTGGCTTTCTTTTTCCGCCAGCCCGACTTATTTCTCTATCCTTTTCAATCATTGCCGGATCACCTCGGCGTGACCCCTCCCTCAAGATCACCTCTTGGCCCCCGAGGCTTCCTCGCTCTGTTCCCCCACCTCGCTATTCTCTGGCTCTCTAATCCCCTTCCCTCTTTGTGTAGTTTCCCTTTCTCTTCTAAGATCTTCATTCTCCTCCCTCAATCTCGCTACTTCTTCCCGCAAAGTCAGTCGGTTTGCCTCGCCGCCAGCATCTTGAACTTCCTTTGGTGTTTCTTCCAACTCCACGCTCAGAGCCTCTTCCTCATCGATTCCCCCTCTCACTTTTTTTTGGTCTCCCTCTCCCTTTCTTAGCTATCGTTGCCATCCTATAACCCTTTCTTCTTGTCTCTAAACCGTAGGTCACTCCGGCGATCCCCACAGACGGCGCCAAATGTATGATCAGATTTTCTCACCACTAACTTCTTCACTCCTCTCTTTCTCTGTCTCTTATACTTCATAACCGCTAACCGCTTCCCGATTCCACGATCTCCACCTCTCCCTTCCATAACCGCTAACCGTCCACTTCTGCCTCAAGTACCGCGGTCTGTATCCTATGCTCTCACTCTCTGGTCTCTTAAGTTACCTTGGTCTCTGGGACATGTCATCCCCATGGTCATGAATTTGGTAGATACAATATCATAGCAAGATCACTTCAGAATGGGTCAAGGTAGTTTGTTGGAAAGATTAAAGTTGGCTTACGCGTATGGTTATAACTTTAACCCCCAATTCCTACTACTTCAGAACTTTTTTTTTTCATACTGTCATTGTGATTTGCATCCCTTGTTTAGTTGTACTAATACAAGCTGCATTTATATCTCTTAGATTGGAGTTTTGTCGAGGGGTTTCTGACTATGATTGGTCAATGTGGATAATAATCATGACACAGATTTTAACTGTTGTTGTGGGAGGTTTCGCCACTAGCTTTAGATGGGTCGCTGTGTTTCCGCAAAAAATAGCGAGTGGTCCACTTAAGGCGATGCTCCAACCACTGGAGACCATCCTTAAGACCATATTTCTTCTAGTTTGGATGTTGCTCGTTGACTCGTTGTACCTTTACTTCTTGTCACAGGTCAATACAAAGACGACGAAGACACACAGGAATATAGACAATTGATTCCTTAAGGTGATGATAATATAATTTGGTTGGTTAAATGGTCAATTCGAATAAGTTTCAAAGAGATGAAGAGATGGACAGGAGTTCCTGAAAGTGAAAATCTAAATAATCTCTCCGAATTTTTTTTAAGAAGGCTTGATCCTCATCACCAATTGCAACCCATGGAACCCAAAGATCGAGTTTATTCTAACCAAGGATATCAATGTTAATGATGGATTGACAACTGAAAATGAAGTAACCGCCTGTAAGGGAGTAATATCCTCATTAAGGAATATTACACACGCGCGAAGTATAAGCGAACTCAGGACATCGACCTCCAAGACCAATCTGTGAGCAGCTCCCTTCATGTAGGTGGTACGGTTAAGCTCGTTCAAGAATATCTCAAGACGAATAAACGACTGGAGACAGAACGCCTCAGATAAAAACACCACCTCTAATCCAGATGTAATCATCACCAAAATCTTACCTTTACATCCCATCACCGGAAAATATGGACTACCGCACCAACTCCCAATCAGCACACAATTCCTACCAAAACCAACCTAACACACATTCATAATCTCCACCCTACATATGTACAAGAGAGTACACGTGTCTCAAAGATCAACACTCCCTTAAGCCTATAAATACCACCTACATGAACTACGTGGGACCTGATTTTTCTCTCCCACCAAAATTCAAGAGAAGATACGTAGGCAGCTCGCTCATGAGCGAACTCGGTCTCTCCAGAACCCAAACCCATCCTCCTCTCTTCCATAATATGTAAAGAAAAACCAAAACACACCTTTACATTGGCGCCGTCTGTGGTCTCGATTACTTGAGAAACCACTTTCACACAACTCAAAAACTCAAACACTCAAAAACCAACGATTCTCAAGCCCACGAAGCATGGCAAGCCTCGAAGCTCAAGTTCAAAATCTCGCAAACCAACTGGGATTAACAAACAAGAGCATTTCCTTGCTCAGGTAAGAAAATGCTGCTTTACGAGCACAAGTAGATGCTTACCAACAATAACCAGTCGGTAACGTCGCTGAGAACGGCATCAACGAAGTTAATCAAAAGATTAACGAATTATCGCAAAGGATCGGCCAGAGTGCAGTAAGAAAGGATGCGACCCAGATTGTTCAAAAAATGCTCAAGACATACCGCGCGTCTCCATTCAGTGCCGAGGTACTCAATAAACCCTCTCCTCAAGATTTTGTCCAGCCACGTTTCCCAATGTACGATGGCAGCACGTGCTCCGGTCAGCACGTGGCTTGCTACATTCAAAGTCTGGCGCTCTACAGTTCACCCGAGTTTGATCACCTTCACTATCAATTATTTCCAGCCAGTCTCAAGAATGGCGCACTTGATTGGTTCTTCTCACTTGAGTCTGATTCTATCAAAACCTTTGAACAACTTACTGATCTGTTTGCCAGTCAACGCGTGCTTAAAGAAAGCGGATCTTGACTCACTGTTCCAGCTATCATTCAGGGAAGATGAAACCATTCGCCAATTCTTAAGACAGTTCAAGGCCGAACTATTATGTATGGAAAGCGGCCTGAAAGAGTCTTTTGCCACACTGGCATTTTCTAATGCCTGTCGAGTGCGTAATACTGACCTCTCCAGATCATTGATGAAAGAACTCCCGAAGCGGTATGCGAACCGCATTTCTCGGGTAAACAAGTATATTAAATTGCAAGAAAGTTTGAAGCTCCATGGCTTAGCCGAGGGACCAGAGGTGGCGATGATCTCTCGATCACACCCCGATGCCAAAAGCGATCCAGTCGCTTGCACCAAAGGCAGGTAACCGACCGGACAACAGCAGATAGTTCGCTGTCTTGACACGCTCCCCCAGTTACATACTGGACAAGATCCAGCGAGCCTCATATTTCCGACCAGATATGAGGCAACCAATAGATCGACCTGACAAGCCCTACTGCACATTCCACAAAGCAAAATGCCACGAAACTAATGCGTGCTGGGGGCTTAAGCACTATCTCCAGGACCTCGTGGAAGTTGGTCATATAAAACAATACACCAACATTCCTGACGGAGACTTGCGCCATAAACTTATGTCTCGCCAAGTACGCAGTCGATCTCCACTTCGCCATAACCACCAAGAGGTTCAAGCTTCGCCTCAAATCGAGGGGGCGTCCGCCCCATAGCCGTTCTCACCACGCGAAGACGGCCTTTCGTCGGATCGCGACAATGCTAGAACCATTCATATGATTACTTTCCCGGATGATTCGTCAACCTCCTCCGAGAGAGAAAAGGCGTCGTGTCGGGCTTTTCAGAAGTGTATCATTTCACTTTCACGGTAGCACATGCCCCGCTGGCTCAGTCGCATAACACGGAGATATCATTTTCCACGAGGCCGACCTCAACAAGGTCTGCCTCCCTCACAACGACGCGCGCTTGTCGTCCATGTCAAGATTAGCGGCCCGGGCCCGGTGGCGGCGTCCGATCGACTGGGAGTTCGTGCGACATTTTGTTCTACCACACCATTCAAGAGATGAGCTTACCCAAATCAGTCCTCATAGATCCGATTGCCCCCCTTTACGGGTTTAATGGCTCCAGGGCCGACCCCGTCGGTGACATCATACTCCCAGTATCGGTAGGGTCTAGAGAAGACAAAGTCAGCTTCAATACATGCTTCAGCGTTCTAGACATCAAGTCGTCCTACAATGCCATACTAGGACGATGTTGGATCCATCAAATGCAAGCTGTACCGTCAACATTACATCAAGTTCTCCGTTTTCCAGGCCCTAGAGGAATGATGGAGCTTCGCAGCAATCAGCTCGAAGCGTATCATTGTAATCAAATCCTATTAGCAAGTAAGACCGCCAGTGTACCAATCCACACAAAGCACGAGCCTACCAGTTATACAATGGAGAACGACTTAGTTGCCAGAGTCAAAGTCCAAACTGCACCGCAGAAGGCTGGGAGCTCCAGCAAGAAGACCTTCTCTCCTGTTCAAACGCCAGGAATCGCTCCAGTAGTCGTTACTTCATCAGCCAAGACCTCATACGTCAATCCAGTATCCGTCGTTCCATCAATCAAAGCCCCAAAGGTCGCATTAGATGTTGTCGTGCCACCATTTACGACCCTGGAAGTCACACCATCAAGTATCATGCAACCAGCCCCGGTTCCAGAGATCACGCCTACCCCTATTGTTATGACCACAGAGGCCACCCCAGCCCCCTGTTGTCGTCACCACAGAGGTCGCTCCAACCTCAGCTGTCAATCACACCGTCTCTCAGAGCGATAAAGCATTCCCAGAGATCGAATCGCCAAAAGATATATCACCATCAAACGCAGCACCCCCAGCTGCAGAAAAAGAGCGTGTGAATTTAGGAACAGAAGACGACCCTAAGTTCGTCTATGTAGGGGCAAATCTTTACCCCACAGTCAAGGCCCAGCTTGTAAACTTCTTATCCATGAATAAAGATGTTTTTGTTTGGTCGTATGTGGATGTGCCCGGAATAGATCCTAATGTAGCATGTCATAGATTAAATGTAAATCACAATGCTAGACCAGTTCGCCAACGGCCTCGCCGACTATCCCTGCGATTTCAGAAAGCCATCAATGACTAGGTCGACAAACTCAAGCAAGTCGGTTTCATCAGAAAGGTAGACTATCCAGACTGGATCGCCAACATTGTTGCGGTCCCTAAAAAGAATGGAACAGTTCGCCTATGCGTCGATTTCACGAATGTAAATCAAGAAACACCGAAAGATAGTTTTCCCCTACCTCGCATTGACCGACTTGTCGACCAAACCTGTGGTCATGAACTTCTCTCCTTCATGAATGCGTACATCGGATACAACCAAATCCCACTCGCTGAGGAGGATCAAGAGAAAACCTCGTTCATTATAGAGCAAGGAATTTATTGCTACAACGTCCTCCCGTCCGGCCTTAAGAACGCTGGAGCGACGTATCAACGTCTGGTAACTGACATGTTTCAGGACATGTTAGAAGATACAATGGAGGTTTACATCGACGATATGGTCGTCAAAAGCAAGAAAGCAAGCGACCACCTCACTCACCTTGAGCAAGCGTTTCTCAGTTCGCCCGAACTTCGAATGAACCCAAACCCGAAATGCCTCTTTGGAGCGTCCTCCGGAAAGTTTCTAGGATATCAGGTGTCACAGCGAGGGATCGAAGCAAATCCAGACCAAATCCGAGCGTTCTTAGACATGCCCGATCCACGGACAAAGAAACTGATCTGGTATGCCGCATGGTCATTTGACTCAACCGATTCATATCCAGGGCGTCAGACAAGTGCCGACCGTTCTTACAACTCCTCAAAAAAGGCGAGCAGTTCTCATGGAACGATCAATGTCACCAAGCATTCACCACTCTCAAAGAGTACCTCACCACGCCTCCCGTCTTAGCCAAACCAACAGACGGAGAAACACTGGGGCTCTATCTGGCAATATCAGACTTCGCCATCAGCTCAGTTCTCTTCAAAGAGGATAACAACTCAGAAAAAACCGGTCTACTTTACAAGTAAGATGCTCATGCCAACTGAAAAGAATTATTCTTTCATTGAAAGAGCTGTACTTGCTTTGTTGTATTCGGCAAGAAAATTCAGGCCGTACTTTCAAGCACATCCGATCAAAGTACATACCGACCTCCCTTTGAAGAAAATCTTCCACAAAGAAAACAAGACAACTTCGTGATGGCAAGTATGGGCGAAGAGCTCGGTGAACACCACATGGAGTTCGGTACCTCAAACTTTTTAGAAAGGTCAAGTCATAGCAGATTTCCTAGCAAATTTCCCTGTCGATGACCCAAATTGGGAACCAGAAACGGAGCTCGCAGACACAAAGGAACGTATCAAATTATTCTGGTCTCTCTTTGTAGATGGCTCTAGCAACCCTGGAGGGAGTGGCATCGGGGTCGTCTTAGTGTCACCCGATGGAACTATGGTAGAGAAGTCAGTTCGAATCGACTTCGCAACTTCCAACAACGAGGCGGAGTACGAAGCATTGATCATGGGACTTTGTATGGCGCTACAGCTCGGTGTAAAGGAACTCCAAGTCTTTAGTGACTCGCGGTGAGTGGATTCTCGGGTTGCAAAAGAGTACACTACCTATGAAGGTAACCTTTCGAAATATCTTCAAGTTGTTCATCATTTACTGCCTTCTTTTAAGAAAGCTACCATACATCATTTTTTGCGTGACGAGAACCGTCACGCGGACAGTTTAGCTTACTTAGCCACTCAAACACCGAACTGTGTCCCAAGACAACTACTCATTAAAGTAGTCGACCGACCTGCGTACCAAGTCGAGCACGCCCTATCAATAAGCGATCTATTCCCTTTCTCTGGCAATCAGTTGAGTCAAACATGGATGCAGCCCATCATAGACTACATCCAGCGTGGCGCGCTCCCTGTAGAGCGTACCAAGGCCAGGCAAATCCCATATCAGGCACGTCGTTATTGCTTACTTCATAACAAGTTATTCAGGAAATCTACTAGTGGACCACACTTGCGGTGCATTACTACAGAACAGGGTCAATTGCTTTTTGCGGAAATCCACGAAGGAGAATGTGGAAATCATGCTGAAGGTCGCTCTTTAGCCCACAAAGCAATTTCCCAAGGATACTTTTGGCCCCGTATGCAAATCGACGCCAAAGCATACGTCCTCAAGTGTATAAAATGCCAAACATTTGGCCACAACATCATCCAACCCGCCAAGGAAATGATCAAGATAATGCGAGCCATGGCCATTTCACATGTGGGGCATGGACATCATGGGACCATTCATCCCACGAAAAAGACCGGTTTCGCTTCGCCTTTAGCTTGCAACCGACTATTTCACTAAGTGGGTCGAAGCCATTCCTTTAGCGCATGTCAAATAATCACATGTCAGAAACTTCATCTGGACTCACATCATCACCAGATTTGGTTTGCCACATACACTAGTGATGGGCAATGGCTCCCAATTCAAAGGCAGAACAGTTAAAAAATTTCTAGCCAAGTGGAAGATCGTTCATGCATTTTCTACTCCACAATACGCCCAGAGTAATGGTCAAGAAGAAGCCAGCAACAAGGCAATCTTAGAAAATTTGAAGAAAAAGATTGAAAAGAACAAGAGCCAATGGCCAAATCAGTTGGAGAACATTTTGTGGGCTCATCGCACCACAGCTCGGTCCAGTACAGGCGAATCTCCATTCTCCTTGTGTTATGGCACAGAAGCCGTAATTCCCACCGAACTAACAGTCACTATGACTCGGTCAGAGCTTGTAGAGACGGGACACAATGGCTCCGTTCTAGCACGAGAGGTCGACTTGTTAGAAGAACGGCGTGACTTAGCCGCCATCAGAGTTGCATCTTATCAACAAACTCTGAAGAACTCCTACAATAAACGAGTGCATCCTAGATCTTTTCAACATGGCGATCTAGTGCTAAAAAAGACGCAAGACGATTCCAAATTAGCACCTACGTGGGAAGGCCCATACATCGTGGAACGCGTTGTAGGCAATGGAGCATACTGGATAAAAATCCAAGAGGGGAAATTGTTGCCTCGCCCTTGGAATACTTATCTGTTGAAAAAAATTTATCAGTAAAACCACTGATGTTGTATATTCCGTTTTTCATTTATTATAAACTCAAGGTTAAATTTCTTATGTTGCCTATTACAATCTACTCCATTTACTTGCATCGAAAAGCCATACAATTCGCACCGGAAGAACGACCAGTACACTTACATGGTCCAACGCTCTCAGCGAGCAATACGCTGTCCTAAGCTAACACGCTCTCCGTGAGCAGACAGCTCTCTGGAGCTTACAGGCTCCACAACCTCTCCAAGTCTTGTTAAGTCGAGGACCTATATTTCTAAGATCGACCAAAAGCGAGAACGGCTCTCTCGCGCAGACAGACTCTCACGGAGCTTCAGGCTCCACAGCCTCTCCAAGTCTTGTTAAGTCGAGGACCTATATTTCTAGGATCGACCAAACGAGAACGCTCTCCGTGAGCAGACAGCTCTCTGGAGCTTACAGGCTCCACAGCCTCTCCAAGTCTTGTTAAGTCGAGGACCTATATTTCTAGGATCGACCAAACGAGAACGCTCTCCGTGAGCAGACAGCTCTCTGGAGCTTACAGGCTCCACAGCCTCTCCGAACCTCGCTCGTCGAGAACCTATACTTCTAGGGTCGACCATACGAGAACGCTCTCCGTGAGCATTACGCTTCTATAAGCCAACACGCTCTGCTTGAGCAAAACACTCTCTCGAGTATTAATTCTAGACTCAGATCATCTAAAATGCTCCTAGCGTTTCTTCTCTTATAACATAATGACCACGAAAGAAAGCGATAATCATAGGCAAACCGTTTCTTTAATCTAAGTCTCAAGTTCCTCAGTTATTTCAAGCCACATGAATAATAAGCAGGATGCTAACTACAAGCAATTAAGCAGAAACATGCATTCCAAACCCAATCAGTAGCAATACTCGGCCAATGCCAAAACAACTAGATCCACCGGTCTGCTAGGTCTACCCAGGAAATCCAAATCGGTGTTTATTACAAATTTAACAAGACATCGAACTGCCACTTCCGTGGAAACTAGTTCTCTGTACCAAAGTGATGAACTGCTCAGGCAAGCCTGAAGATACAGCTCTATTATTAACTCTCATATAAGAGAGGAGAACGTAAAGAACACTCACGATTTTTTTTCCATAGTTGAAATAGACAAGGATAGATTGCATCATCAAACATCAATCAAGACATGCTTATCTTTCGGGGCCGCACTAGTAGAAGCAGTGTGCCGAGCAGATCTCAGCATCACACGCATACCTCGCCCCTGCTCCTCGCCTTCAGTCACTTTCTTCAGGAGGTGATGCTTCTCATCCAGTGCGGCATATTCGGCACAGGCCATGGTATAAGCTTTCTGCGCTTTGCACGCTACCCCTTGACATTGTTTGGCATATGCAGTCACTTTAGCTAACTCCCCCTCTAGATCAGTCATAGCCGTAACCAATGCAGCGTTCTCGTCAGCAGCATTTTGATACTTATTTGTCATCACCTCTAGCTTCCTCTTGTCAACTCTCCACGCAGCTCGCATACATCCCAGCTCGACGTGCAGGTTAACATCAGTCTCAACGTTTTGCACAGCATCTTTCAGTTTATCATACCCTGCAAGAAACTGCGAGTACAAAGTTGAAGATCAAAATTGCCCTGGAAACAGAACAACAACTTAGCGCATAACGAGCTTATCAAGCAAGCGGCCATGTCCATCGTCCCCAACAACGTCTCCATATCTTCATTTTTCACCTCCGCCTTGTCACCATCCAACATGATCCCCTTCAGAAGGCTGGTCGCTATGGGTGCCGAGTGGAAGCTGCAGTCAGAGCGTTTCACCGTACGCTTCTTCCCCGTCTTCCCCAGGTAGTAGAATTCGCTCCCCACATCCCCCAATCGCAGGGACGAATTCTCACCAGCGACGTGGTGACCTTGCCTCAGGTCGCTACGCTCCGCAGCATGACGATCGGTGTCGCCCGCTGTGGCGACCTAAATACAATGCCACCAGCCGGACGACCAGATCTCCTAGGTCGCTTGTTGCCTTTGGCTCCTACAAAAACAGCCTTCCTCTTACCACGATCACTGTGCACATGAGGGTCGAACTCCATCTTTTCCATTACCAGAGGCGAAGTCTCTCTCAAACTCCCTTCTCCTCTCACATAGTTGCGGCACATTACCATAATCAAACCTACGAACAGAGATAATACCGCATGCGTTAAAGAACTATCCACCAACTCCTTCTCAAAAAGATACATCCAAAAATGGAAACAAACGTACCTGTAGAAGTAGCGACGAAGATAGTGCACAACGTTAAGGCAAAGAGGAGCTAGCTAAGACAAGAAGACAAGCAAATACCTTTGGTATTCTACGAACAGTTTTACTTATTAGGTAACGTCTTTTCCCTAAGCACATTATAATTACCTTGAGACGCCAAACGTCAGGCCATCTGCTCGCCATCATTACGCTCCTTGAACCGCTCATTTTCCCACACGTGAGGAAATACTGCCATTCTCGGCAATGAACAGAACACCATATGTCCTACTCTATGTACAGGTCACAGCGATCTAGTAACCTCATTACGGGTGACACCTAAAACTAAAGACAATTTAACGACAAGACGCTCATTCAAGCCTACAGGTTACTTGAAGGTTAGTTATCACCGCAAGATATCCGGCGTGCATAGTTATAGTAGTATCACCGTTCATACATTCAATCAAGCAAACCACACACACAACAGGGAAACAAGCAACAAGCATAGCATATAGCAAAAAAACGACTGTTGGACGGGGGCCCCAACCGCGTTAAGTTCCTTAGCCGAAGTTGCTAAGCCTACTCAAGAAATCCAACCCCGCTAACCAATACTCATCATCACATGGCTACCCCAAACCATTACGGGATACCGGATCGTTCAAAGTGGTAGCACATAAAAGCAAGAAAAGTTTAACCGCCGGGTTACCCTCGGAAACCAAATTATTTATCAGACGGCTTACAAGCATACGATTAGCAAAACGAAGTTACAACTCGCCATCTCTAGGCGTAACAACTAGCTCTCCAGCCACAAGTGACTCGTCAATTTCAGCATCCTTCCCTTCAACCACAATGGACACTCCATCCAAATCCAAACTCATAAGCACATCAGACGCAGCAGCTTCAGCTTGCGGTACCACAGCCTCTGGCACGACCACTAAAGAAGCGAGAACACTACCGACATCTCCACGCGACTGTTCGGTCGCGGTGCGAGACATCCACGTACATGCTCCTCTTTCAAAGCTTTATAGTCCGCTTCCATTTCAACAAAGTCGACATCCGTGTCGTCGTAGGCCCCGTGGCGTCTTGAGCAACCTTCTTGCGGTAGTAAGGCATACTTTCGTTCAACCTACCAATTTCCACGATCATTGCGATAACGCGTTCTCTTCAAAGACCACGTAATTTTAGTCTCGGATCTTACGCCTCGGTATCCTTCCTTCAAAGATCTTTGCGGACTTCGAGCTTGGTGTGCTTTCTTCAGTCCTCAAGCTCCTCGCGTTCCATCTTAGCGGCGTCTTGAAGCGTTTTATTTCGTCGACGGCTTCACCACGGTTTCTCTATCTGCCTCCGCGAATTGAGCAATCTCTTTCAACTTCTGAAACCCACTCACAAGCTGCAATTGCACACATATGTTAATAACCAGGTCACAGTAGCGTACATAACCGAACAGATGCATCAAAGTGGGACAAATCCATGTACCAGACATTGCACGACTTCCATCCGCTTCAGGTTATCAGCCAGCCCTTTGTCATCCAGCTTCTTACGGTTGCCGTCCAGAGCTATCTGTTCTAGCAGACAAGCCGATACCTTACTCGACCTGAAGCTACAATCAGTTTGCCTCACAGTCCGTTGAACCCCGTTGTCGTCTAAATACATAAACTGTGACTCTAAATCATCCGCAACCATAACTGACTTTCCACTAGCTTTGCGGGGACCCTTCGCCTTCGCCAGCGGACTAGGTTCTCGCACCGCAGGAGGCGAACTAGACCCCGCCCCAAAGCTGGCCAAGTCCAAGACCTGCTCCGGTCGCACCCGACTCCGGCGAGCAACCGTAGCACCATCCTGGCCACCACTAGAACCCCCCCTGCTGGAGCTTTCACCAAGAGCATGCAGCGCAATTTTGGCAACTCGGGCAGTATCTTGCTCAGAGGCATCAGTTCTTCTCTTCTCTAACCTGCTCCTTACACGAGGATTGAAGACCACCGTCTCCAGCTCTACAGGAGCATCAATCGACCCCCCTTCAGGATGGGAGCTCGACCCACCAGCCCCTGAAGCACCACCTCCAGAGGGTCGTCTCAGGCTGCCATGACAGCGTTTCCTATCTTCCCGCGTTACCAAGTCACTCGTGTGCATCTTAATCACCCCTCTCCTAGTCTGACCTCGAGCTCGGTCCTTCTGAGCCTTTCTTTTTTCCCGGATCATAGGCCCACCCTTTTCCACAAAGAAATGAGCAAGTTCGGCCAATTTCGCTTGTTTTTGTGCTCGAGTCAGCTGCGCGAACCTCTCTATCTCCCCACAATCAGTTCGCGTTTTCACAGAAAAATCTACAAACAAAGCAAAGACATGGGCCAGTTAGAACAACAGTAAATCACCAAGTAAAGCGACAAAAGAAAGACATTCCTACCCACCGGATATGTTACAAATCCTAGTTTGCAACCTACATCCGCTAGCACGCGATAGTTGCCAACTAGCAAAGAACGGCCTCTTTCGTCAAATCTCGTTGCTTTACACCAGTAAATCATGTTAAGTAAGCGTCGTCATAGTTTGCAAACTAAAGTTGAGATTACCGGATCGCCTCCTCACAACATAATGCTCAATTATGTCAGATACCCCTATGCGGTATTCCCCACTCACATTCAACAGTCGAACACCCTAGCGGTCGTATTACCAACAAACCGGTGGGAGACTTCCAACAATGAGCCAAGAAGTCACAAACCAACTTCGCGAACGGTATTTGCATATACACTCTCAGCTGGCCCTCACAGATGATTACCCACCATTCGGCGGGTTGTACTCCTCACTACGTACATTTTCACTCAACCGTGGTTCATATATCTCCAAATCGGGAACGTTGATCTCATAAGCTGCCCTCAGTTCGGGGAACGACCTCGCATCACGACGATCCACCGTCCTAGGGAGCAACCCACTCGACGACCTAACCCTCCCTCGACTGGCGACGCGGCCGGGCTACACCGACCCGACCGGATTGTGTATTACCCTCATCTACCCTAACTTCCTCATCCCGCCCAACCTGAATGCCAAGACTCACCGATTCTTCCTTATCATTCTCATACTCACCACAACTTAATGAGATCTCCCGAACCTTTTCAGATCGAGTATCGTCAAAATCAGACATTGTGACGTCTCCTTCTTATCAACTACCTAAGCTTAAACCCTACAGCCTTACACCGACCTACCTACTCAACAAATCGCACTTGAACAAGAGGAAAGCAAATTGAAAATGAAAAGGCAGTAGCAGCAGAAACACTCACCTGAGAAGTCCTAGCTTGCGTTTTTGCTGGAGAAGGAAACAGGAAATACTTTTTCGAGTGTCCCAAATTTAATTTTGTGCAACCGCCCATTCAGTTACCAAGAAGTTATGATTACAGCCTATGCCCTAGCCGCACACGTGTTCCAAGGATCCGTCTTTTCAAAGTTCAGAAACGCGGGCGACACATTTTTCTTTACCAATCTCACGATTACGATTCTGTCACGTGCCAATCACGGGCCAACTTTCTTTTCCCGCCAAATCATCATGCCACATGATTCAAGCTTTACGGCATCTCAGTCAGATCGTTCACCATAGCTCGCTCATGCTCCGCACGTACTTCCATTTTTCTCTCAGCAGATCGCTTCCATGGACATAAACAATCTACTGAGAGGGGGCTGTGTAGGGGAGTAATATCCTCATTAAGGAATATTACACACACGCGAAGCATAAGCGAACTCAAGACATCGACCTCCAAGACCGATCTGTGAGCAACTCCCTTCATGTAGGTGGTACGCTTAAGCTCGTTCAAGAATATCTCAAGACGAATAAACGACTGGAGACAGAACGCCTCAGATAAAAACACCACCTCTAATCCAGATGTAATCATCACCAAAATCTTACCTTTACATCCCATCACCGGGAAATATGGACTACCGCACCAACTCCCAATCAGCACACAATTCCTACCAAAACCAACCTAACACACATTCATAATCTCCACCCTACATATGTACAAGAGAGTACACGTGTCTCAAAGATCAACACTCCTTTAGGCCTATAAATACCACCTACATGAACTATGTGGGACCTGATTCTTCTCTCCCCCCAAAATTCAAGAGAAGATACGTAGACAGCCGCTCATGAGCGAACTCGGTCTCTTCATAACCCAAACCCATCCTCCTCTCTTCTATAATATGTAAAGAAAAACCAAAACACACCTTTACACCGCCCATGGTTTACAACAGAATCTCTCAACAGAAACTGAAGTAGGCGAAGGGTAGGAGAAGAAGGTGCCTTTCTTGGTTTCTTTTTATTTGGGGAGAGGGAAGGGGGTGTTTTAAAGTACAGACCCCAAAATTGGGCCAAGTTGGGCCGGAGTCTGCCTAACACAAAAAGGGGTCAGTCAGTAAGGACTCTATTAAAATCCGCTTGCCACTTAATCAGTTTCCCGCCAAAAACAACCGCCACGTTATCACTTTCCCGCCAAAAAACACATAACCCTCCAAAAACAATCAAGAAAATCTAGACCCATCCTCATTTCTCCATCCCTTCCAAAAAAACAAAACACCATGTCTGGTTGGGACGAAGGAGCAGTATACTACAGTGAACAACAATTCCCACACGGAGTCGAAAACAACAACGACATATCCTCAGATTCATCAAAAACAAGCCGTCACACAATCCTACGTAAACTAAAAGAGTTCATTCGTAATTACGAAGAAGAAACCCGTCCCAATGTTTTCCCATACAGAGAATCACTCCTCCAAAATCCCACTCACCTTCTCGTACATTTCGACCACCTCCAAAGTTTCGAATCTCATTCAGACCTTCTCGTCCCTTTATTTCAGTCTTCACCGTCTGATTACTTACCACTTTTTGAAACTGCTGCTGCTGAAGTTTTAGCCGCGTTGAAAAGTAAAGTGACTGGTGAAACTGGTGATATGGAAGAACCTGTTCCTAGTGAAGTTCAGATATTGTTGACTTCTAAACAAGACCCGCTTTCCATGCGTCAACTCGGGGTAATTAATTTTACTATTTTCTTGATTGTTTTAAATATTAGTAATAATTGTTTATGTTTGTTTATAGGCACAGTGGATATCTAAGTTGGTTAAGGTTACTGGGATAACGATTGCGGCATCTAGAACTAAGGCGAAAGCTACTTATGTTACGCTTATTTGTAAGAATTGTAAGAATGTTAAGATGGTTCCTTGTCGTCCCGGGTTAGGTGGGGCGATTGTTCCACGATCGTGTGACCATGTTCCTCAGGTTTGGGTTCTTATACATTTGTTGAATTGGTTTGTGTGTTTTTTTTTTAGAAGTGTGTTGAATTTGGGGGGTTTTTTTTGTAGACTACTGGAGAAGAACCTTGTCCACTTGATCCATGGATTGTTGTTCCGGATAGAAGCAAGTATGTTGATCAACAAACGTTGAAGTTACAAGAGAATCCTGAGGTATGCTTTGTGTTTGAATTTAGGATTGAATGAAATTTAGATGGTTTTTAATTGTTAATTTGAATTTTTTTAAGGATGTGCCAACTGGAGAGCTGCCGAGGAATATACTTTTATCTGTGGATCGCCACCTTGTACAGACAATTGTACCTGGGACGAGATTGACTGTTATGGGAATTTACAGTATTTATCAAGCATCTAATTCAGCTGCTGCGTAAGTTTCTTGTAATTGAGATATTGATAGTGAATTGATTCTTTTTAAGGTGTTTTTGTATGCTGAAGGTTGGGATTATTGTTGTTTTGCAGTCAGAAGGGTGCGGTTGCGGTCAGACAACCTTATATTAGGGTTGTTGGGATTGAAGAAGCGAATGCTACTAATTCTAGAGGCCCTTCTGCATTTACTTCCGAAGATGTAAGCATGGAAAAACTCACGTATTGTTGTATATATTTAATCCTCATAAATCATTAAGATGTGCGACGGCATAAGTATAAGTGGGAGCTTATACTGTGTGTGCCAGTACTAGTGCCTTGAGTGGGCATTTAGGTTGTGATCCAAAGGTGCATCTGAAGGCATGCATCACCTCACACAGTTTGAAATCTATGATAAAGTTGATTACGTAATTGTGAATCTTTGCTTTCCAACTACATTTTTGTTAGCAATTTTGTATTACTATTTTTCTTGTTTTCCAGGTTGAAGAATTTAAGAAGTTTGCATCAGAGGTAGACTCGTACAAAAATATCTGCTCCAAGATTGCCCCCTCTATATATGGGCATGAGGATGTGAAGAAAGCTGTGGCCTGTCTCTTATTTGGAGGGTCAAGAAAGGTTTGTCATTTCGGTTGATCTTCTAATGAATATCCGAGGTCCTGATCATCTAAAGACATTTATTTTAAATGCAGGAGTTGCCTGATGGCGTAAGGTTAAGAGGTGATATTAATGTCTTGCTTCTGGGTGACCCATCCACTGCTAAATCACAGGTATTTTTGACCTATTTGTTAAGATGATGGGTTTAGAGTACTCTTTACTAGAATGTTTTTGGTTTTTTCTTTATCCTTCACTGTCACATTCTTAGTTGATTTCCTGATACATATCTTGTGTTTGTGAAGTTTCTCAAGTTTGTTGAGAAGACGGCTCCTATTGCAGTTTATACATCAGGAAAAGGCTCATCTGCTGCTGGTCTTACAGCTTCTGTGATCCGTGATAACAGCTCAGTAAGTTGTTGAATTCCTATAAAGAGCATGTAGGGGTTTTTAATGTATTCAGCTTCAGTGACCCATTAATCTTCCATAGTTCCATGTATCAAATCATTTACCCTTGTGCCTCTCGAAGATGAAGATAACTAACATTTGATCGTACCTGTATCCAGCGAGAATTTTATCTAGAAGGAGGAGCCATGGTTTTGGCAGATGGTGGAGTTGTCTGCATTGACGAATTTGACAAAATGAGGTCAGAAGACAGGTAAGCTGGGTTTACGTTGTTACTTGATGTTTTTCAAACCTCTTTTTTTGGTAGATTTCCTCCGCAAGTAATAGCTTAAAAAGTCTTGGATTGTATTGGATCTTCAGAGTAGCAATACATGAAGCCATGGAACAGCAAACCATATCGATTGCAAAAGCAGGAATAACAACTGTTCTCAACTCCAGAACCTCTGTGCTTGCAGCAGCGAATCCTCCATCTGGGCGTTATGATGATCTTAAGGTTCATCTTATCTTCTATTCTTTCCGCACTCTTTTTTGGTCAGTATCAGCAACTCATAAAACCCCTCTCCTTCCAGTCCGTACAGGATAACATTGATTTGCAGACGACTATACTTTCTAGATTTGATCTTATCTTCATCGTGAAAGATGTCAGGATGTACAGTCAAGATAAGGTAACCAACCAGCTTCTAAGAGTGTGCTCAAGTGTTCTTTCACTTCATTGTGTAAATGGATTTATTTTCTTAACAGCTTATAGCTAGCCATGTTATTAAAGTCCATTCGACACCCCATGCATCTTCTAGAGACATCAGAGACCCAAAAGAGGAGGATTGGCTGAAGAGGTAAAGCTCCCAAATGTCTCTATTGTACCTTCCATGTTTCCTCCCCTGGAGGTTCTCTTTATTTTTTTCTGATTTAACCGTCTACAGGTACATCCAGTACTGTCGAACCGAAATCCATCCTCGGTTGTCAGACTCTGCAGCAACCATGTTACAGAACAACTACGTCAAAATAAGACAGGTATGCTTGTAGTTTGCTCTGATCTTAAAAATACTTGGACTTGGCCCGAGTGCTTAACCTGCCTAAGTACATTTTATTTTCTGAAGTCTATTACTGAATGTTGCCTCCAGAAAGTCTATTCCGCCCAAATTTACCTGACAAGTTGTCAAAAATCAATTTTTTGTTGAGGGTCAGATAATATATCGTTGGATTTTCCTCCACATGATCAAACAAACTGATATTTAATACTTGGAACACTCTGATACTTAATACCTATTTTCTCATGCAGTCTGAACTTGAACATTTGGCATACTATGTTGTTTTTTGTAGGATATGAGGCAGCAGGCAAATGAATCTGGAGAGTCAGCTGTCATACCAATCACAGTTAGGCAGCTAGAAGCTATAATAAGGCTAAGTGAGTCACTTGCAAAGATGAGAATGTAAGTAATGTTTTAAATTTCAAGAGTAACAAACCACTGATATCTAGGGAGGGGACTTAGAATCAGAGTCTTTCCTTGCCAAATGAATTCTACAATTTTACTGTTGATCTTAAAAATTGTATGTTCCCATTTGTAGTCAGTTCTTAAAGTGGTGCAAATTGTTGAGAGTTGAAATTATTAAAATGCAACTTGTTTAGTATTGTCAGGTAACCATTTTCTAGCCATGGAACAATGTCATAGTAGGGTATCTTTAAGGTGCACTATTGAAAGTAAGATACTACAGCCAAGATAAACAATATATTGAGGATTAGGCACAACTGAAACCATATTTTCCATGTTTGCATAGTACTACAAACTAATTGCGGATGGGAAGAAGTTGAATGACTATGCTGGTTAACCTAGAACTTCTTCTGGGAGTTGAGCAGAGTGTAGTTGTTGCTCACTGAGCTATTTCATATCTTAGATAGTTTCTGGTCTTTGGCCCATCTTTTGATCAGAATTTTTCATTTTAGTTTTCCTAATTTGATTTATCTGATTTTGTTTGAATGAAAAATTTATACTGTATTATGTATATACTGCACTTTAGGTCACATGTTGCAACTGAAGGCCATGTGTTAGAAGCACTCAGACTCTTCAACGTTTCCACCCTAGATGCTGCACGTTCCGGAATCAGTCAACATTTGAATATGACTACTGAGATGGCAAATGAAATAAAGGTCTTAATTTTCAATGAGACAACCCTGACCATCTTTTTCTTTTTGTCTTTTCTCTGTTGAGTGTATTTACTTTTCGTTTTATGAATTAACAGCAAGCTGAGACACAAATAAAGCGAAGAATGGGAATCGGAAGCCACATATCAGAAAGGCGTCTAATTGACGATTTGAGCAGAATCGGGTTGAATGAATCCATTGTAAGAACCAGATTGAGTTTGCTTTTACCTCACACATGTATTATACTTTTGGTTCCAAAAGCCTTAAATCTAAATTGATGACTTATTTCTTTGTCTGGCGCCCTGTGATTAGGCGAATGTTGCCATGCACCTTTCTCATTGGCATTTGTTTATGGCAGGTAAGAAGAGCTTTGTTGATTATGCACCAAAGAGATGAAGTGGAGTACAAGAGAGAAAGGCGTGTTATTCTTCGCAAAGCATAACTTTCATGACATGCTCCCAAGCCCCACCGATTCAGAGAGCTTGACCATAACCTGCGGCATTTGTGGTTGATTTCTCGTACAGACATAAGGAGATAAATACAGTTTTAATTTAAGTTGAACACAAATTCCTCCTCCCAAGTATTGGCATTTTATATTGCGATGTCATCCATGAAGAGAGCTTACATATAATTTAATCAATATGATTATGCCTGCAATCACCATCTCATTAACTGTTGTAGCTCAAACTTTGATGAAGTATTCTTTAGAATTTAGAATCCAACTGAGTCTAGCGATTCGAATTGGTAATTGATGCCTTGATGTCCGGCCTGATCGGCATTATAGCTGTTGCTCTCCATCAAAAGCTGCCTCTCAGTTTGCAGTTCATTGCCCAAGCATGTGACTGCAGGGAAAATGGTTTTACCCTCACATTTGAATGAAAGCAAGTGTAGCAGCCTCTTGCTTAACAAAGAAAATAACATTAATTTTAATGACATCGACTGATTAGTCTTTTTATGAGCAGAATTCAATAATCACGAAGGCAGGCACTAAGATAGCGAATATGGTTCAATCTTTACAAACAACTATTTTATATATTGTGTGTGCATATTTTAGCAAATAGATATGTAACATGTGGCAGTATCTTTTTAAAGCTCGGATATGGTATTGGTGGGTAGAAAGTACCAGAACACACTTCAAATTTAAATTCTCACTTCCTAGGTTTGGAAGTGAAACAAAAAGAAGGGGTTCGTAGGTTTTGGAACTAGTTGGAATAGTATGTTTGTATAACCAACTCCTAACTATGAACTCTAAATCCGGAATTCAACTATTAGGTTCGGAGCAGGTTTGTAGGTTTGTTTTGGAACTAGTTGGAGTAGTATGTTCGTATAACTAACTCCTAACTATGAACTCTAAATCCGGAGTTTAACTACCAGGCTCGGAGCTCTAACTACTACTTCGAACCTAAATATGTTTTTCTGTTGTTTAAGTCAATAAGGAAAATCTATTTGACTTGGGAAACATGGGGGCTTCTAGAAGAGTTAGGATGAGACTTAATAAGAGACGGTCTCCTAGTTAAACACTAATTGGGAAACCTCATCTATTCTTATAAATATAATAGTTGAACTACGTTTTCAGTTTGATTCCTCTTCACAGGATACGTAGGCAGCCATTAAAGAACGTAGTTCAACTCATCATCTTCTAGATTTCTTCTTCTTCTTGATACAATATTTTTCATTATTCTTTGACTATCAACAAAATATTTGTATTTCTAGATTTTGAAAAATCATCACACAATTGGCGCTGGCTGTGGGGAGATACCATACATAATTGATTTGATTTCTTGGTTGAAATTTTTTCGGTTCTAGGTTCTCCTACCCACCAATTTTTCTTGGGTTTTTTGTTCTTTAAATTTTCTTTTCTTCAGTTTGATTCAAAATCGTGGTTACTACAAGAGCCAACGCAAATCAAGGTAATGAGGGGATTAATGAGATCAATAACCCACATGTTACAAATAAAAAACAATTTGGACTTAGAGGAAATCGTCGTTTTGGGCAAGGGCATGAAGAAGATGAGCCTAACAACGATAATCCCCAATCTGTCATAACTAACCAAGGCATCATGGATGCTGTGATGGCCGAATGTAGTCGACAGGAGGCTCATTTGCATTTTTTCCAAGACTACTACCGTATGAAGGAGGGCCTCTAAGAGCCTGCTGATGGAAACTCGAGGGGGCAGTTCCGGCCACCAAGTCTCGACCATGGTGAGGGTTATGTCCCTGTGCCCTATATCCTTGACTTCGCTGGGTACCATAGCGACCAACCAGATTCAAATTATAATCCAGAACTGGATCCAACCCGACACTCGAGTTCACACGGAACTGACTTCTCTTGGTGTTCAAGTTCTCGAGGTACTAGGGATGGACATCCGAATGGGTTTGTTCGGAATCTACAACTCTCAAGGTCACCCTCGTTACGAAGAAGACTTTCAATTCCAAGAGAACTTTCATTGCCTCGGAATCCCTCAGTTCCCCGATCCAGTTTTGCAAACTCATCCACTCGATCTTGCGAACTTGAACCGCGTTATCATCAAGATGAGAACTACGAGAGTCCAAGTCCAAGGTACAACAACGAGAGAAATCCAACTCATAAACCAACTACTCTTGCATAGCTCAAGGCACAAATATTGGAGGAACTACGAGGTTCAGAACCAACCAAGATGAATGAGTCAGTCATTCAGTCAGCAATCGAAGGAGACATTTGAACTCCTTTTTTCACGACATGTTATGAGCGGATACATCCCCCATGATTATAAACCACCGAAGTTCTCTAAATTGAATGGTAAAGGAGATCCGGTCTCTCATGTGCTCGGTTATCGTCAAGCAATGGTGGGTCTTTCTAAGGAAGATAATTATTTGTACCGGTATTTTGCTTCAAGTTTGATAGACTCAGCACTCATCTGGTACACGAAGCTGCCTAGGGGCAACATTCACGAGTTTAAAGAGATATCCATCAATTTCATTGTTAAATTCAGTTGCAACCATCCTTACACTAAGATCGTTGATGCACTGTTTGACACGAAGATTTGGAAAGACGAGCGTATCAGGGATTTTACCAAAAGATTCAATGAGGTTCAAATTATATGTTGACAACGTCGATGAGACCCTCGCCATAGTTGCATTTAGGAAGGGATTAGATCTCGCTTCTGGTCTATACACATCTTTGAAGAAAAAAGAAGCTTACGAACATGACAGAGTTGCAGGTTAGGATCGACAAATATGTGAAACTGGAAGAGGACCAATTGGATAGGGAATCTTCCAACAAAAGAGTGATAACCAGTGTCACCTCCGCTCATACCAGTAGGAGGTCTACTAATCATTATAATGATAAGAAGTCCGAGGGACCACAGTCGGAGCAAAATTCATTCGATAAGAATTCCTATAATGATAAATCCAAGAGACAGAAGACTGGTGACACGTTCGAAAGTGGTTGGATAGGGACTTTGCCACTTTAACTCATACTTATGAGGACATCATCTTTGAAGTTAACCAGGAACAAGATGTTGATGAAAGATCCTCCAGCAGTGAATCCCGATGCTAACATGTACTGTTTCAAAGTAATGTTACACTACTCTTAGTTTCTAAGAGACAAAATTTTCACAGATTTGGATCTACTTCCACTACACTGGGGGCATAATCTATGCAAATCAATTTTCAATAAAAGTTATATTTCTCTTTTCAGAGCATTGTTTCTTTTATAATTTTTTGCTGGGATACTTTTTGGATGTTGGGTGAGAGATCCCATATGTTGGGCAAAGTTGTATCAGAAACTTTAGAAAGCGTTCTTGGGATGATGAGTGAAAGATCTCATGTGTTATTCCCCGTGTGATAGAGAAAATTTAACTTAGCTTGGATTTTATCCTCCTAAGAGAAGTTATAATGTCTTGTGTTTATAAGTGTCGGTTTATGCATTAGATACCAGATCATTTAAGGAATTTACAGGAAATAATACATGAGCACAACCTACGTTCCTAAAAAGCCTTATTTCTTAACAAAACTAAAGGTATTTACAGGAATTGACACAGGGGCAAACCCTATTTTCCTATATAACCTTGTTTTTCTAAGATTCGCAATATGAATTTGTATAAAATATAATTCAACACTTTTGTAATTTTCCCTCGACGGTTGAATGTGTGACCATCGGAGAGAAAATAGGGGCATATGTGTATACATATTTATGCAAATAGGAAGTAGATACGTGACAAAACTATTTATACAAATATGGAGTAGACACGTGACAACACTTCCGTAGTAATTGGATAACATATAAGTATGGGTAAGAAATATCAGAACATACTTTGAGCTCACTTCTAGATCAACACACTTCCTATGGAATGGAAGTGGAACTACAAGAGGAGTTGCTAGATCTTCAGAACTGACTAGTATCGCAGGACAGAAATTCCACTTTCTAGTCAGGAACTCCAAGTTCGGAAATACACGCTTAGAACTTGTCCAAGTTCGGAGCTACACTATTTCTTAGCTAGTCAAGAACTCCACGTTCGGAACTTGTCAAAGTTAGGAACTCCACTTCCTAGCAAGTCATGAACTCCACGTTCAAAACTTGTCTAAGTTTCCTTGTTAGTTTGGAACTTGTCCAAGCTCGGAACTCTGCTTCCTAACTAGTTTGGAACTCTATGTTCGAAACTTGTCCAAGTTCGAAACTCCACTTCTTCACTAGTACATAACTTGTCCAAGCTCGTAACTCCACTTCTCGCTTGTTCGGAACTTTTTCAAATTCATAATTCAATTTCCTAGCTAGTCAGGAACTCCAAGTTTGAAACTCCACTTTTTGGCAAGTTCGGAACTCCACATCCTAGCTAGTAAGGATCTTAACTTCCTCTATAGAAGTCCAAGTTTGGAATTGTTGTGGTGAGTAACAAATTCGAACCGCTTTTATCGAAAGTGTGAACATGAAATTGCATTGTCAATTGAAAGACCCAGTACTCCTTTGTTGAGTAACGAACCCGGAATTGCTTTGTTGATCAAAGAATCCGAAACTACTTTGTTGAGTGACAAACATGAAATTGCCTTGTCAATACAAGAAGGTAGTGCTTGGACAATTGCTAGGGCCTAAACTGGTTGACCATGTGATTGGCCATGAAGTGACGACTCGGTTGCCAACGTCGGACATAAGCATTTGGTTATGGAAGATGATGAAGTGACCATTGATGGCGAGCTTGTTTTTCTTATGCGAAATTGAAAAAAAGAAGAATGAATCGTTGGATGAAGCAAAAATCAAGTTCTAACAATATTGCAAATCAAGACAAAATAGATGTATGCACAAAAACACAATTTTTTTTTTTTTTTCTATTCTTGGTTAATAGAATTGAGAAAAATATAAGTTTGGAGAATTGGGGGTGAAAAGGTTTAACTAGCAAAGAAAGAAGGATTAGTAGGTGGGTCTTTGAAGTTTGGAGATATTAACAAAGTAAAGTTCACTTTTTGATATAAGGAGAACAAGCTTCCAAGAGATGTTAAAAAGTTGATTCAAGCTAGGGGTGACTTCGGATCAGATCGGATCGGATTAACCTCCTTCGGAATTTTCCCAATATTTTTTCGGAACCTAATATGCTAGCCAAATCCGATCCAATTTTTTTTCGGATTCAAAATATATTTCCAATTTCAAAACTTTCGGAAATTTCGGAATAACTCGGAAATTTCGGAATACTTGGTAAATTTTCAAAGATCTCTTTACTTTCAATTATTTTTGGAATATCATACCAATGTTCATTGTAGGGAGAAAACCATGTCCACAACACCAATGTACCAACAACAATACGCGACTTGTTTCTTGAAAACCCATTTTCATTCATACAAGTGATCCAAGAAAAAACGAGAAAAAAGAACATGACCACCAATAGCAAGCATTGCATTATGTTGAGGTGCGGGTATTTGAAATATTTCAATCTTTTAGGTATTGTGGAAATGAAAGGCGTGAAGTGTCCGAGATAAATAATGGATTATGGTCTTGGACTCTAAGTAGCTTTTACATAATATTCTATCTATTGGAATTTGGCTTTTGGATTGGTGCGGAAGTCATTTTATGACTCAATGACATTTTTTTCCATATCATTGTTGTTATGGCGGCGGTGTAATGAAATTAGAGAGTGGTCTAATAATTCAAGTGGGAAGTAGCGGTAGGTTATGTTTTTGTTTTGTTTTGGAAGTAAAAACTAGAAAATGAATGAAGCGATTGAGATCTAATCAAGTGGATAGTGAGAGAAGTATATATTTTTGAATAAATTGGCAATAATATCGGAAATTTTGGAATTTTTGGATCGGATCGGATTTTAGAATTATATCCAAATCCGATCCAATTTTTTTTTTTCGAATTTTCGAAATCGGAAAATCGCCCATGAAAACTACACCCGAACCGGACCAATTTGGTCGGTTGGAAAAATCGGAAATTCGGCAAAAAAGACACCCCTAATTCAAGCAAATAAAAGTAACGAAATATTCCCAATTCTGGATGAGGTTTCCGCTTGACCTCTTATCTCTTGACCAAGATTACTAAATTCCGGATGTGTGAGTGTGGGGCTTGACCGCTTGACATCCAATCTCGTGACCGAGTTTAGTCAGTTCCGGACGGATGAGCATGGGCTGGCTTGACATGTCGGGATCGAACACAATACTGTCGAAATTTCAGCACCATAAAACGTCGAAATTTCCGAACCTTGGGCCATAATCTTTTAAGTTGGAACATGAGCCGATGAGCTGTTGGTACAAAACCATTTGGAGCTTTTCAATATATTGGAATTATTTGCGTGGGGTAGCAAGAGAATTTGCGTGGGGTAAAACTCAAAGAAAGAAAAAGAAGGCTTACGCAAGCTAAGTGAATAAAAAAATAAGATTGGTTTCTTTATTTTCTCTCTCTAGCACATGGCTAATTTCGGGTCACTATAAGGTGTAGCCAGTTCCGGAAGGTAATCAAGTCCGGGCATTTGTGATGTATGTACTGTTGACTTGTCCGAGTCCGGAAGGCATGGCAGGTCTGGATAATCACGAAGCGTGGTAGGTCCAGGTTTCACTAAATTCCTAATATCCAAGTCCAAAAGACATCGCAGGTCAGGTTTCACCAAGTTCCTAATGTCCAAGTCCCGATCATTGTAATATTTGGGATGTCCGGACTTGACAAATTTTGATTCCTTGTGCTAGCTCCTCATATACTAGTGATAAACATAAAAACTATAGTTTTACCTACTCTTAACTAGTTATACTATGAATAAGTAAAACTAAATGAAGTGTTTACACTTTATGATCAAAGTTCTACTCGTGAATCGTAATATAATTGGAGTAGAGAATTGGTTCCACTTCTAGTTAAGTTTAAGCGTAAGATTTCTTAGTTAATTAATTCTAACAAAAATCGATGAGAGTAATGATATGAAATTATGCTAAGACGGTGATTTAACTAATTTAGATGTTATGATTTAAACTACAACAATTCAATACCAGATGTGAATATGGGAAGGAATTAGGGGAATTTGATTCCATCTTGATTCGACTTAATAAACTAGCATAGAATTTGTTGTAATCCTAATCTTTACGTTTTTACGTAAATGTTGGGTATTCTAATCCCTAATTATTCATGGCAATCTCAACTAACTAATAATTAGCATGTGAAGCAATTAAACTCATTCTCATGGTGAACTAATTACTTTATAGAGTGGAATAGATTATCACAACTATATCTACACTAACACAATCAAGTTTTCATCAAAACTTCCTCAAACCCCTCTAATTGAGGTTTTAGTTTTGATTCATCAAAGTATCATTAATAAATGAATAAGAAGAAGACATCGTTGAAGAAATGTAAAATTACTTTATTAAATCTAATGAAAAGAGTCTAATGATTCAAAATTGTATTAAAAACTAAGTACCGAGACTAATTAATTAAGTCTAATCTAAATTTATGGATAACTAACAATATATGAAGAGTGATGCCTTAGTCCTCTTTATATAGAAGAGGGCTAGGTCTATAAATTCGTGCATGGGCTTTGGAGCCATGTTTTGGGCCATAAAATCGAGCCCAAAACTTGATTACTTCGGTCCAAAAGGGGTTTCTTTGCTTGAAATTACTGCAATAGATTTTTTATCCACTTATGCTCCTTTGATTTGGTCAAGACTTAAACTATTAGAAAGCTCTTTCCAAGCTGGTCGTTTTGACATATGGTAGACCCAATTCTGAGGTCTGAGTCCAAAGATACGGCCTTCAGAAGTTCTGTTAACTTTTATACGCTATTTCTGACCGCGTTGACTTTGACTTTTTAGTTTTGACCGGGCTTTAAAAAGGTTTTTTCTCCTTGAATCTTGCTCTTTAATCATAGAACTTCTTAGCAATCAACCTTTGCTCCCTTATCTCGCAAAAGGGACATATTTCTGCACATAATTGACTCTATTGCCTGGAATATATAAAAACACGTAAAAACACTAACTCTTATTTATTAATCACATAATCGGGTCTAAAAGCAATATTGTCAAGCGGTTAAAACTAAAGTTTTGGGCTCTAATTAAACCACCCCAAACAGCATTTTGCTTGTCCTCAAGCAAGTATGAGACATTAGAATAAGTGACCAAAAATAGAGTTCTAACTACTACCGTTTACGAGAGTGTGATTACATTGACCATATGCAACAAGGCTTTTAAACCACTAGAAATTCCTAGTGGGACGAGTGATAGCCTCGGGAGTTTTCTAGTGAAGGTACTCACAAACTTCATCTATACTACAACGACTAAGAAATAAAACTATTGTTTTCTTATCTATTCTTAGATATCTTATCCATCTCACTAGCAATGAATCTGAGAATAGTCAAGTCGAAACCCTAAGCTAATATATGCATAATAATCAATCATATCTGAATAAACATATATACAATGAGCTATGCTATGAAATGCGAATAGTCCGTTTATGAAACTTTGGAATAGCGTCCTTAAATAGGTCCCTCACATAAATGTCAAGACAAAACACTCGATTTTTTCCGCTCAAGTTTAGCTACTCCGATTAAGGTCAAAGTGAGCACACTTTACCTTACAATGACACACAAGGAAGCCGAAGTCGATCAAACACATCTGCTACTTACTATTACACTAACCTATTCCTAATTGAACTAGATGTCTTTATTAGGTGTTGCGGGGATTAGGTGATGGTTTAGGAATGAAGGAAATAGATATTCAGAAAGAACTAGTATGAGATAATAGAGTCTTCGTATTATGTAACTAGAAAAACCCTTGTTCTTTACTTTGCTTCTACACTTTGTTTCCATCCTTAGCCATATTTTTCTTTTTCTTTTGGCTTTTGACTTATTTGATTATGTTTTTAGAGTTCTAACTTTTATTTTTTTATTTATATTTATATTTATATTTTATTTATTTATTTCTTTTCTTTGGATGAAAACTTTATTTTCTTATTTGAAGCAACTAACAAATTCTTGATTTCAAAGGTCTTTCTCTTTTCTCTTCTTCATCTCTAATCTCAGACTCATTCAAAGATGGGTAGGTTGATTTTGATTTTGATTTTGTTTTGTAAAAGGGTAAATGATTTGCGGTTTATGAAAGGCCAAAGAAAGGCTTAGAGGGGTGACTAGCGGAAAATAATTTCATATAGGTTTGAATTTCTAGCTATATCGATCCAAAAAGGGCCTAAATTCTCTCTTAGGACATGACATAGTGATAAAGCAAGTGGACGTGTGATTTCTCTATTCGGAATTTACTTCTCCCTTGTGTCATTTCTCAAATATTTCACTCATATAAGGCTTTAGGCTATATTCTCATAGAATTTGTAGAATAAGTATACTAGCCTAGCATTCTCATTCGAATTCCACCCTCAATGGGGACTAAAAAAAGTTTTGACTATTTTTACTCTTCTCCCTCAAGTCTCTCTTTGTTTTTTTGAGGGTTTTATTTCCTTTTTTGTTTTCTTTGACCCCTTTGACCAAGCTGTTACCGCCATTTCCTCACTTCTCTTGCAGCTTAGAAGAGAAAGCCATGCTCCTTCTCTACAGGCTCCGTTATTCCTCTCCCACAATGTCGGACCTTTCTTCTTCTTTCACCTCCCCCCCCCAGCTCATCTCACGTTTCACCTAGCCTCTGTAATAGAGGCTCATGGAGTTCGCTGTTCAGAGGAGGCTCCAGTAGTTCACATACTTCTCTGAGAAGTTTCGAAACACATCTAGTGGATGGTATATTTGAGATACTGGCTAGTATACGGAGAAGGGTGTCTCCACTTGGAGTGACTATGTAGTGGGTTTTTGTAGAAAAGAGGGTCTGCCTTTTCATTTGGTTAAATCCATTCTGTCAAAAATCTGGAAAGTTAAAGGAAATTACTCTATCTCTACAGATAAGGAACTGTTTTATTTCAAGTTTAGTCTTAATGAAGATAGGAAACAAGTATTGGAAGCGGATCCCATTTTCATTTGGAGGACGATTTGTTTGTGGTGCGGTAGTGGAATCGGGGAAGTTGAGTCTCGAGAGGCATAGGATTACAAAGCTACCCATTTGGGTTAAGATAATGGATCTGCCTAAAGAATTATGGGTGAAGATGGACTTGGCTATGTAGCGAGTTTGATTGGAAAGCCGGTGAGTATGGACGAAAGGGCTGAGGGAGGGCAAACGAGTTGAACTTTGCAAAGATATATCGTTGAGGTTCCTATTGACTACTCTTATAGAACTCTATCGATGAAAATGGGGAAAGAAGTAGTGCATGGGTGCCCGAGTCTTGTACTAGATGCCATATGTTTGGGCATAAGAACTCAAACCATCTGCTTTCGTTTAAAAAAGCAAGTTTGGAGATTCAAAGTTTCAAACTCTGCTGGAAAGCAAAGAGCGATGGAAGGAGGATAGAACTGGGCAGAAGATACCACCACTTGATGGAGGTTCAAACTATGATGAATGTCGGGATGGTGAGCATATGGAGGGAGGAAATGTGGGCCTTGATATAGTACAATATGTCCCGTCGGCTTTGCGGGGGCAGGCCTTTGCAGATGGTTGATACGGAACCTAACTCTAACCACCCGAGCTGTTGGGGGACGAAGTATGAGGGAGGTTAGGGGTGGCACACAGCTGAGTGAAAATGTTAAAAGATGCCCATCTGAGCCGGAAAATGGTGAGAATACAAAAGTGGTTTACTTAAGAGAACGAGAATGCCTTTCGGTGCTGGCGATAGTGAGGAAGAGATTGAGGATGATATTTACGAGGGTATGCTAGTTGAAAGTACTTGATTGATCATGTGATGCCTAAGGAAGTAGTAGCTAAAGCTAAAACTTCGTGCTCGAGGGCTATCGGAGGAGAATGCATTGGTTTGTGAAGCTAACAAAAAGGTCGGATCAAGGAAGGACGGAGTTGGTGAGAAAGAAAAAGGGTAGACCTAAGGGGTGGTGGAAACAAAAAACGATAAAGTTAGCAATGGTAAAGCTCGCACTTGGAACATAAGAGGTATTAATGACCCGAAAAGCGTGAGAAATAAACAAGTTTATTTTGAAGAATAAGATTTGCCTTTTGGTCTATTAGAAACAAAGGTAAAGGAGGCAAAGAGTGTAGGGATTAGTAGAGTGTGTGCACCAATTTGGAGATTTGAAAACAATTATGGGTGCAATCGAATGGAAGAATTTGGATATTATGGGATCCAAGCTTAGTGTCGATGAACAAGCTACATGAAACTTCTCGGTTTATACATGTTAAGGTGAGCGATTGCTTAGCAATCAAGCCCGGTTCTTCTCCAAGTTATCTATGCAAGTAATGGTAGTCGGGACGTGTTAGGGCTATGGATGGATATAAATCAGCTTCACGTAAGTATCACTACTCCTTGGTGTGTGCTTGGTGATTTTAATAATGTGTTATACTCTCATGAAAGGATTGGGGGCAGTAGTGCGAGGCTCGGAAACGAGAACCTTTTGGGGATTGTCTAACCGACTTCGGCCGCATTTGATCCGAAAGCTTCCAGGTTGTTATTATCGTGGACAAATTATGGCTTGGAGCTAATAGAAAGTGGTCAAAGATTGATAGGGTGCTTGTAAATATTGAGTGGACTTGTGCTTTTGCTCAGCGATTTGCTGAATTCCTCTCTCCGTATATCTCGATCACTCTCCCATGTTGGTGCATCTTGTGGACTTGGAAAGGGGCAGAATTCCATTGGATTCTGTAATTCTTGGGCTCTTCACAAGGATTTCAAGGTGGAGGTGCAGGAAATGTGGGGTATTGAGGTAGTCGGAAGCCCGATGTATATATTAGTGTTAAAGCTGAAGTTACTCAAAAAATAGATTGCGTGGATAGGCAAGGAAGTACATGTCGATATACACATCAAAAGCAGTAGGCGTGACAAGGCTGATTTGCATTGTATACAAAAGATCTCAGAGTTGACCCGGCTATGACCCGGCTATGTGTAAAGGAAAAGGGAGAAGAGAACGTTTATGTAATCTTATTGAGATGGAGTATATGGAATTGAAAGTTTAAGGCGCATACAATGACCGGCTCGACTATCAGAGACAAAGGAAATGCATTCTTTCATCGAGGGCTATCAAAGAAAGGAAGAATAGAAACAACATCCGGATCAATTTTAGGACATGAATGGGGGTAAAGCATGAAGGAGTTGCTCAAGTCTCAAATGCTTTCATATCCTTTATAAAGAGTTGATTGGAGTCTCTTCTCGAAATTTGTTTGCTCGAAGAGATGTTGGATGGGATACCGGTGTGGGGAAGTTATTGATCAAAGGGCTCACTGAGATACTCTCTGAAGACATAAGCTGATGAGGAGATCAAGAAAGCTCTTTTCTCTATGGAGGATTCAAAAGCTCAGGGGCTAGATGGGTATACAACTTTTTTCTTCAAGCATTCATGGGATATAGTGGGAGGTGACTTCTTAAATGCCATCTGATCCATTTTCAGGATCAACGAGAGTACATAAAGGTACAAATGCCACTTTCCTTTGTTTAATTCCAAAGAAACCTATTGTATCAAGGTTGATGAATATAGGCCTATAGCATGTTGTAATGTCACTTACAAGTGTATTGCCAAGGTTATTAGTAGCCAGGGATGAAGCCCTCATATGGATCAGTGGATTGAGCTTAATCGGTCGGCCTTTGTCCACGGTATGCAACATACAAGATAACCTTCTTCTTCAGAGATGAGCTCCTCGGAGGATATCTTGCGAGAAAACATGGACCAAAGAGATGTACTATCAAAGTAGATATCGAGAAAGCTTACGATACTGTTAGTTGGGAATCCATGCTCCTTGTACTTAAAAAGTTCAAGTTTCCTCCAAAGTTTATAACTTGGCTTTCTATGAGCTTCACGTCCCCTCTCTTCTCTATCTTGATCAATGGAAGCCCATATGGATTCTTTGAAGGAAAAAGAGGGTTAAGGCAAGGCGACCCTCTGTCCCCTTATCTCTTTGTGCTGATCATGGAACTTCTGGGTGGTCTGTTAAAGCAAGGCCTCTCCTCCAAATCTTTCAGCCCCCACTCAAGATGCAAAAGGCTTGCTATAACTCATTTGAGTTTTGCAGATGATGTTCTCCTCTTCTGTAAAGGGAAGCCCCTTGATTTATCTAGCGGTCAAAGACTATATTGATAAATTTTCAGCTCTTTCGAGGGGCTCCATATTAACATCATGAAAACATCTATCCTTCTTCGGAAGCATGTCAAAAGATGATGGAGTAGCTCTAGCAGGGTTTTGGGTATTGAGTTAATTGCTCCCCTATCAAGTACTTAGGCACGCCTCTCGCGACCGAAAATCAATGCAAAGATTGTCTTCCACTGATTGAAAGACTCCATTGTTAGAATGTCAAATTGGAAGAATAGAGCCTTGTCCTATGCGAGGCTGATTGCAGCTCATCATCTGATCAATTCTTTTCGTCTTTTCACATCTATTGGGCTAAGACGTTCATTCTCCCAGTGAGTGTGCTTGACAAAGTGGCTAAGATATGTAACATGTTTTTATGGAGTGGAGTCTCGATGCAAGCAAAAATGCATAAAGCAAGTCATGCAACTCTGAGGTTGCATAAAAAGGAGGGTGGGTTGAGCATCATTGACCCTAGTGTGTGGAATAGAGCAACTTACTGTGGGCTTGTGTTCAAGGTGGTGAGTAAAGAAGAGACTTTGTGGACAAAATGGACGTGGGAATATCACATTGGAAACAAACATTTCTGGTCTATGAAGATTCCATAGGACTGCTCGTGGGTCTGGCGTAGTATCCTCAAGCAATGTAAAGATTGCGAAAATATATAAAGTGCTTGATCGCAAAATGGTGAAGATACAAGTCGTGGCATGATCCGTGGATTTTCGTCTAAGCTCTTTGATCCATAATTCTCAAGCTAGAAATATGCTCCAGGGTGCGATGATGCAAAGGTGAACCTCCTTATTACAAATGGCGAATGGAATGGGCTGGTTAGTCTCCTTCAAGGCGGTGAACTAAAGACGAAGTATCTACCGCAGACCTCTATCAATGTAAATCTTGAAAAGGATGTGGTAGTCACGGAGCCCAATTTAGCAATGGTAAGTTCTCCACCAAAAAGTCGTTATGTGGCTCTAAAACATATGAGACAAAGAGTTGTGTGGTACAAACTGGTGCGGGGGAAGTATCTGATCTTGAAGCACTCCTTCATTCGTGGCAACTCTTTGCGAGGTGCTTGGCTACACAAGATCGGTTGATCCGCGGAAGATTATCACTTTCAATCTAGGTCCGCCTCTGTGGAAACCAAGCTGAAAACTCAAAGCACTGTTCTTTGACTGCGAATTCTCCCAAAAGGTATGGGCTGGGTGAAAACAAAGGTTTTGGGACTAGGTATTTGTAGTGCAAGAGTCAAATCTTGAATGGTATTGTCTCACGAGAATTACTCGATCAAACTCTACCGCCATGATTGAGATAATTTAGGACAATCGGACCGCTACGGTTTATGGGATTTGGAATGAAAAAACCGCCAAAAGTTTAAAAGCAAGATCCACACGGATGAAGCGATCACAGAGATATAGTAAAGCGGGATGAGAATTTACTTACAAAGGGTGATAAAAAAGTTGACGATTCTGCGGAAACTAAATACATGATGAGTGCTCTTGGGATTGAACTCTTTGGTTAAGCGAGAAAAAGCCGATACAAAAATTGGGTAAAGCCACCACGGGCACGACAAAGATTAACTTTCGAGATGAGCTGTGAATCTTTCTTTGGAGCGGGATATGGGGAGTTTGAGAAACCATGAGGAGCACCTTTGATCGTGTTCATGGGAAATACCAACCTCAGGTCAGTGATTATACAGTGTGTTAAAAGGGATGAAGTAGGGCTCCTAGCGGCTTGCTACATGAACTGTAAAAGGATCATCTTTGGAGTCGGACTCTTTCTTGGCGATAAATGTGATTAATCGAAGGAGGACTGTCCTTGGTATTGTTGGGACCTAGTAGAGTCCATTAGAAAAGCACGATCTCTTTTGAGGCGATTGGTGGTAACCCATGTATCTGAGGAGATGAATAGAGTAAAGCGATTGGTCGCCAAGTCTAAGACTGATAAAAGGATTGTATATATCCTGGTGTGAGGCTAGGTACTGTTTTTAACACTCATCCACTTGTCTATAAGCTTTTTGTAATAGTGGAGGAGGATGCAAGAGGTATGATGTATCAAAGAGTTTAAGCTTATACAGGTTGGGGTCTGCCTAACCCCTAGCTGTTTCAAAAAAAAAAAAAGTATACTAGCCTAGATTTCAGAAACTTACTGTCAATACAAACATAGATGCTCATGTAATATATTTATAGAAAGATGCAAATATTATTACATACCTACATATTAACCTAAGTTTCTAAAAACTATTCTAATGCAAAAGCTAACATGAAACTTCTAGATTATTATCATTATAAAGAAAGAAACAATACCAATATTCCTAAGTGCATAGCATAAACTTTTTATTTATATTTTTAAATGTTTTGAATTTTTTTCTAGAAAACAAGTGCATATTGTACATATCTATATCCTAACAGGTGCCTTAAATTACGCGTGTTTCTATGCCACCCCCAAACAAAAGCATGCTTTGTCCTCAAAGTATTAAAATAAGAAGGGTAGGAGAATACTATGGAAACGTGTGAAATTTTGGAACATCTGCAAAACAAAGTTAAAACATACTAATATAGATAAATAAAAACAGACCCAACTCTATATGAGTTCCACCCCGTTATGGGAAAACAAAGATCAAATTGCTTGGGACATAAGCGGTGACACAAACAAAAATAAAACTAAAACTTACCCATATCTAACATTTTAGGTGTCATCATCCTCTTCTACATAGAAGCGAGGGTTCTTTTGTGTCTGCCCGCCATGATAACTTGCCAAGCTTTTCTCCATGTATCATCAACCCATGCTAACCTATTAAGTGTTACTCGGTTTGATCGGTGTAAAGAGCAGCCCCATTGAGGTTGTACCCTCCATCCCTGGCCAAGTCATAACACGAAGCGGCGAGCAACAACGAATTGGTGGGTCTCATAATTTCAACCCTAACCCAATCCGATCGTGGGCGGGTGAGAAATAAGGAAAAACAACACATGATACGACAAAACCAAAATAGGCATAAGAAGGTACTTATGCCTCATACTATGGCCTCTAGCTAGACTAGCCACTAAAACCTTGGGAATGTCTTATAGGAAATGTCCCTTGGCTAAAAAGCAAAGGAAAACGCCACCGGTAGATTATGTGCAGAATAAACTTCTAATCCCCTAAAATATAACATGGTAAGGCCTACGCTCGGGGGGACAGGCTACCAAGGGCTATGTTATACTTCCCTCGGTCCATTATCTGAAAAACCCTCCCCATAAATCTGGTGAAAATACTAATAGTTATGTAGGAACCATTATTTTCGGAACAAATATTTCTACAAACCGCTGAGAACCCACGCAAGCAAGAATAAATGGGGTTCTCAATTTTGGATTAGAAAACATACCTTTGAGAATCGGCTTAGATGTAATCTCTCGAGGATCCAAGCTTTACAAAATCCGAAATCAACCCCTTGATCTTCATTTATATTCCTTTATAATGGATTGGACGTTTGTGTGGACAACGATCTACCAACCCCTTCTTTCTCACAAAGCTAGATCCAATTTTAGATCTATCTTTCCTTGCCTCTTTTCTAATATAGTGAATAGTGAATTTCGCCCCGGAGAGAGTATTACGTTTATAAGCTACAACAGGGACCATGAGGAGAAATTAGGGTTGGGCCTCGACGGGCTTGGGCTTCCCATGTTAGCCCGCAACACGCTACCAAGTCCATCAACAAATGGCTTATTCCACTAAAGGCCATTGTTACATTACGCCCTAATCCCAAATTACGTGTCGGCGTTTATGGGCTCCATATTATATGCCCGTTGATCTCCCGTGTTTAAGATATCGAATGTCCGATTTGATTAAGTCAAGTTAACGACAACTACATTAATCAACTTTATAATCCTTGAGTAGTACCACTCAACCTCATTGTCATGGTGGAATAAATCCACCTACAAGGTTTACATGACAATCTTTTGAGCTCCTCAATGGGACATCATCAACCCGACTTCCTGGTCACAGATTCCTTCTATAATTAATAGCACACCTTACATACAATAATCGTTTACCCAATCCATCGAGTTTGTTGACTCACAAATGAATCTCACTCATTGATGATTTAAAAGCAATGTACAATGCACGTAAGTGCCCGTTATTATATCCGGATTAAGAGGACAAACATCCATAACCAATAGAGCGTTTGTTCTCTTATACAAATCGATAAAGAGAAAACAACCTCACTTTAGTCCCGTTGATACACACAAAAGTGTATTAGTGTAATCCTATAGTCAAGATAGACTAATACCAGATTATACTACAACCCATTACTAATGGTTTGTCCAAATCCATCTAGGTTGTAAATCGATTACTTTATACTTTATAAGGTAATCGATGATATGATCTTCCGTGTGTTCACACCATATCATCTACAACATAAAGTATTAGATACATGCATATAACTAATAACATATATAATATGCATATCATTTGCCCATATGATTCTCATTCAAAATATAAAGAATTAGAGTTAATACAAAAGTAATGCTTTTAGTATATAACCCTATCAAGTTATAAAGGTATGCATTATTAGTCCCGGATATCCCCATGAGTTTGTAGGAACAAGCATAGGCATTCCCCACAACAAAAGCAACCAAAAACTTGTGAAATCCATTTGTCATTATCATTAACTACGATAGAGAACACTTGTTCTATATCACGGTTGACAAAAAGAACCTTGAATTATTATAGAAATATTCAGTAAGTTGAGGTGAATACGAGTTATCGGGACTTACCGATGGAGATGTCGCCATCTTGACGACGATTATATGTGCGAAACCATCCTCCATAGGTGTTGCTTCTCGAACAAATCTTCAAAAGACTGCTCGGTATGAATGTGGGAGAGTTCATTTCAACAAATCTGATCTAGGACTGCTGGAAACAACCGAAAAAATCCACAAAAATTAGAAGTGAAACTGACTGCAAAGGCCAAAGCGTGGTGTGACTCTTGAATGGTCAGTAGAAGTGCGAAAGCTCTTATCTTTTCGACTTCCGGGCACTTTAGCATGGGGCTTCGAGAATAGGCAAGCTAAGTGCGGGCACAGGTGTACCTCGAAAGTGCTCGACTTGAAAAGTGGAAAAAAGAAAAGTGAGAGATAACAATGAGAGGTGCAAAAGGTGAGAGGTGTGGTGTGAGTGTAGAGTGAACCAAGGTTTTATAGAAGTTTAGTTTCTTAATCGAGTTCCACAAGTTGCCTGATTGTTAAGGCAACTTGATGGAAACGATATTTCTAAAACCAAAATAGAAGCAGGACCCGATTCATTATTCCAAAACAAACCTAATAGCTTAATAGTTTGAATTTAAAATAGCAACTTTCCAATTCCATTCCATAAAATTTTCACCACTCCCCACACTAGCTAATCTAGCTATACCAAAATAGTAACATTCACATATTCATATTCTCACAAGCTTGCAACAAATATTTCCAAAACGGTGGATGAGGAAACAAAACATGTTGAACCATTAATGCCACCCCTAAACAAATCGAAGGTGGGATTAATGAAAACAATAACATGCTTGGACAAAAATTTAATTAAACTTAAAATTATACTAACAACCAAATATTCGGGCAACAATTACATAATTCAAAATGAACTACTTAACTAAACAACTAAAAATCAAATTCTAAAACGAGGAAAAATTTCAAACACAAAATAACTAAACTACAGGAGCCACAAGATGAGGATGGTTCCGAAGTCATGGGTCAAGGTCAACGATGCTCATGCCTCTCGACTGGGCAAGGAAGTAAGAACTCTAATAAAGGTGGTAAGCGTGAGAACTTCTACTTTGAACTTCCGTGACTCTCTAGATATGCATGCGTTCATGGATTCCTCACGGCTCCTTATCCGCGGTGAACTAAAAGGTCTCCACGGTAGCCCTGAGCTCGACATTAGCACTCGAGCCCCTCAAAAATTCTGATGTATGTTCACCGCCTAGTCCCAGATCCACAAATGGTATTAAGAGAATGCATGCCCGATGAATCAATGGCATGCGTTCTCTATCAAGTAACCTTTTTCAAGGTATCGGCCTCAAAACATGTCGTATCTTCCTCATCATCATCCTAATCAAAAACCCTATCCTCGTAACCGCCATGCCGTGATCCGAATATATTATGAATAAATCTTTTCCATTTGAATGCAACTTCAACATAATCCGTTCAATTTTTAAAACAGCCCCAAAATGCAGCATGATCTTAGTAATCAATATAGGGTAGGGTGCAAAATGGCTTCCAACGCCTCTAATCATTTTTTTAACACGAAGTCCAGGATGCAAAATTCATACCTCTTCCTCGCTAATACCAACAACGTGCAAGAACCGATATCATCGACTTATCGTCGATTTCCGCGAATGTAAATCAAGAAACACCGAAAGATAGTTTTCCCCTACCTCACATTGACCGACTTGTCGACCAAACCTGTGGTCATGAACTTCTCTCCTTCATGGATCGCGTACAGCGGATACAACCAAATCCCACTCGCTGAGGAGGATCAAGAGAAAACCTCGTTCATTATAGAGCAAGGAATTTATTGCTACAACGTCCTCCGTCCGCGCTTAAGAACGTATTTGCTTAATGATCAACGTCACGGTAACCGACATGTTTCAGGACATGTTAGAAGATACAATGGAGGTTTTTACATCGGCGATATGGTCGTCAAAAGCAAAAAGCAAATAGCGACCACCTCACTCACGCCGAAAGCCGTTCTCCGTGTTCGCCCGAACTTCGAATGAAGTGAACCCGGTAAATGCCTCTTTGGAGCGTCCTCCCGAAAGTTTCTAGGATATCGGTGTCACGGCGAGGATCGAAGCAAATCCGGACCAAATCCGGCGTTCTTAGACATGCCCGATCCACGCATTAAAGAAACAGATACGGTTGTCGCATGGTGGTCGTGACTCAACCGATTCATATCCGAGTATCGGACAAGTGCCGACCGTTCTTACAACTCCTCAAAAGGCGCAGCAGTTCTCATGGAACGATCAATGTCACCAAGCATTCACCACTCTCAAAAGAGTACCTCACCACGCCTCCGCCTTAGCCAAACCAACGGTGACGGAGAAACACCGGGCTCTATCGGCAATGTCGGACTTACGCATCAGCTCAGTTCTCTTCAAAGAGGATAACAACTCAGAAAAAACCGGTCTACTTTACAAGTAAGATGCTCATGCCAACTGAAAAGAATTATTCTTTCATTGAAAGAGCTGTACTTGCTTTGTTGTATTCGGCAAGAAAATTCAGGCCGTACTTTCAAGCACATCCGATCAAAGTACATACCGACCTCCCTTTGAAGAAAATCTTCCACAAAGAAAACAAGACAACTCGTATGGCAGTATGGGCCGAAGAGCTCGGCGAACACCACATGGAGTTCGTACCTCAAACTTTTTAGAAAGGTCAAGTCATAGCAGATTTCCTAGCAAATTTCCCTGTCGATGACCCAAATTGGGAACCAGAAACGGAGCTCGCAGACACAAAGGAACGTATCAAATTATTCTGGTCTCTCTTTGTAGATGGCTCTAGCAACCCTGGAGGGAGTGGCATCGGGGTCGTCTTAGTGTCACCCGATGGAACTATGGTAGAGAAGTCAGTTCGAATCGACTTCGCAACTTCCAACAACGAGGCGGAGTACGAAGCATTGATCATGGGACTTTGTATGGCGCTACAGCTCGGTGTAAAGGAACTCCAAGTCTTTAGTGACTCGCAACTGGTCGTTCTCCAGGTTGCAAAAGAGTACACTACCTATGAAGGTAACCTTTCGAAATATCTTCAAGTTGTTCATCATTTACTGCCTTCTTTTAAGAAAGCTACCATACATCATTTTTTGCGTGACGAGAACCGCCACGCGACCGCTTTAGCTTACTTAGCCACTCGAACACCGAATGTGTCCCAAGACAACTACTCATTAAAGTAGTCGACCGACTGCGCATCAAGTCGAAAGCGCACATCAATAATAAGCGATCTATTCCCTTTCTCGGCAATCGGTTGAGTCAAACATGGATGCAGCCCATCATAGACTACATCCAGCGTGGCGCGCTCCCTGTAGAGCGTACCAAGGCCAGGCAAATCCCATATCAGGCACGTCGTTATTGCTTACTTCATAACAAGTTATTCAGGAAATCTGCTAGTGGACCACACTTGCGGTGCATTACTACAGAACAGGGTCAATTGCTTTTTGCGGAAATCCACGAAGGAGAATGTGGAAATCATGCTGAAGGTCGCTCTTTAGCCCACAAAGCAATTTCCCAAGGATACTTTTGGCCCCGTATGCAAATCGACGCCAAAGCATACGCCCTCCTCAGTATAAAAATGCCAAACATTTGGCCAACATCATCCAACCGGCCATGAAATGATCGATTATAAGCGAGCCCATGGCCATTTCACATGTGGGGCATGGACATCATGGGACCATTCATCCCACGAAAAAATCGGTTTCGCCGTCTTAGTCGCAACCCGACTATTTCACTAAGTGGGTCGAAGCCATTCCTTTAAGCGCGTGTCAAATAATCACATGTCGAAACTTCATCCGGACTCACATCATCACCAGATTTGGTTTTGCCACATACACTAGTGATGGGCAATGGCTCCCAATTCAAAGGCGAGCGGTTAAAAATTTCTAGCCAAGTGGAAGATCGTTCATGCATTTTCTACTCCACAATCGCCCGAGTAATGGTCAAGAAGAAGCCCGACAACAAGGCAATCTTAGAAAATTTGAAGAAAAAGATTGAAAAAGAACAAGAGCCAATGGCCAAATCGGTTGGAGAACATTTTGTGGGCTCATCGCGCCACACATTCGGTCGATCAAAAGTGAATCTCCATTCTCCTTGTGTTATGGCATGAAGTTGTAATTCCCACCGAACTAAAATCACTATGACTCGGTCGAGCTTGTAGAGACGGACACCTGATGGCTCCGTTCTAGCACGAGAGGTCGACTTTGTTAGAAGAACGGCGTGATTTAGCCGCCATCGAGTTGCATCTTATCAACAAACTCAAGAACTCCTACAATAAACGAGTGCATCCTAGATCTTTTCAACATGGCGATCTAGTGCTAAAAAGACGCAAGAAGCGATTCCAAATTAGCACCTACGTGGGAAGGCCCATACATCGCGGAACGTTGTAGGCAATGGAGCATCTTGGATAAAAATCCAAGAGGGAAATTGTTGCCTGCCGCCTTGGAATACTTATCCGTTGAAAAATTTATCGGTAAAACTCGGCGATGTTGTATATTCCGTTTTCATTTATTATAAACTCAAGGTTAAATTTCTTATGTTGCCTATTACAATCTACTCCATTTACTTGCATCGAAAAGCCATACAATTCGCACCGGAAGAACGACCAGTACACTTACATGGTCCAACGCCTCGGCCGAGCAAATACGCCTCCTAAGCTAACACGCTCTCCGTGAGCAGACAGCTCTCTGGAGCTTACAGGCTCCACAACCTCTCCAAGTCTTGTTAAGTCGAGGACCTATATTTCTAGGATCGACCAAACGAGAACGCCTCCGCGAGGCGGCTCAGCTCTCTCGGAGCTTACGAGCTCCACAGCTCCAAGTCTTGTTAAGTCGAGGACCTATATTTCTAGGATCGACCAAACGAGAACGCTCTCCGTGGAGCGCGGCTCTCGAGGAGCTTACGAGCTCCACCTCCTCTCAAGTCTTGTTAAGTCGAGGACCTATATTTCTAGGATCGACCAAACGAGAACGCCCCCAGGAGCGACAACTCTGGAGCTTCGAGGCTCCACGGCCTCTCCGAACCTGCGCTCAAAACCGAGAACCTATACTTCTAGGGTCGACCATACGAGAACGCTCTCCGTGAGCATTACGCTTCTATAAGCCAACACGCTCTGCTTGAGCAAAACACTCTCTCGAGTATTAATTCTAGACTCAGATCATCTAAAATGCTCCTAGCGTTTCTTCTCTTATAACATAATGACCACGAAAGAAAGCGATAATCATAGGCAAACCGTTTCTTTAATCTAAGTCTCAAGTTCCTCAGTTATTTCAAGCCACATGAATAATAAGCAGGATGCTAACTACAAGCAATTAAGCAGAAACATGCATTCCAAACCCAATCAGTAGCAATACTCGGCCAATGCCAAAACAACTAGATCCACCGGTCTGCTAGGTCTACCCAGGAAATCCAAATCGGTGTTTATTACAAATTTAACAAGACATCGAACTGCCACTTCCGTGGAAACTAGTTCTCTGTACCAAAGTGATGAACTGCTCAGGCAAGCCTGAAGATACAGCTCTATTGTTAACTCTCATATAAGAGAGGAGAACGTAAAGAACACTCACGATTTTTTTTCCATAGTTGAAATAGACAAGGATAGATTGCATCATCAAACATCAATCAAGACATGCTTATCTTTTTTCTACGCACTAGTAGAAGCGGTGTGCCGAAAGCGGATCGACATCACACCGCATACCTGCCCCTCCTGCGCGCCGGTCACTTTCTTCAGGAGGTGATGCTTCTCATCCAGTGCGGCATATTCGGCACAGGCCATGGTATAAGCTTTCTGCGCTTTGCACGCTACCCCTTGACATTGTTTGGCATATGCAGTCACTTTAGCTAACTCCCCCTCTAGATCGGTCAGTCATAGCCGTAACCAATGCAAATACGTTCTCAAACAAGATTTTGATATTTTGATGATACTTATTTGTCATCACCTCTAGCTTCCTCTTGTCAACTCTCCCACGCATTTCGCGATACATCCCACTTCGGCGTGCGTTAACATCGATCTTAACGTTTTGCACAAAGATCTTTCGGTTTATCATACCCGCAAGAAACCGCGAAGTACAAAGTTGAAGATCAAAATTGCCCCGAAACGAAACAACAACTTAGCGCGTAACGAGCTTATCAAACAAGCGGCCATGTCCATCGTCCCCAACAACGTCTCCATATCTTCATTTTTCACCTCCGCCTTTGTCACCATCCAACATGATCCCCCCGGAAGGCCGGGTCGCTATGGGTGCCGAGTGGAACTCGCAAATGAGCGTTTCACCGTGACGCTTCTTCCCCGTCTTCCCCTGTGGTAGAATTCGCCTCCCACATCCCCGAATCGCGGGGATCAATTCTCACCAACACCGATGGTGACCTTGCCTCAGTCGCTACGCTCCGCTGAAGATGACGATCGGTGTCGCCCGGTGGCGACCTAAATACAATGCCACCGGCGCCTGACGACCGGATCTCCTAGGTCGCTTGTTGCCTTTTGGCTCCCTACAAAAACAGCCTTCCTCTTTACCACGATCATCGCGTGCACATGAGGGTCGAACTCCATCTTTTCCATTACCGGGCTTAAGTCTCTCTCAAACTCCCTTCTCCTCTCCACATAGTTGCGGCACATTACCATAATCAAACCTACTTAACAGATAATACCGAGATAATGCATGCGTTAAAGAACTATCCACCAACTCCTTCTCAAAAAGATACATCCAAAATGGAAACAAATGTACCAGAAGGCAAAGTAGCGGCGAAGATAGTGCACAACGTTAAAGCAAAGAGAGAGCTAGCTAAGACAAGAAGACAAGCAAATACCTTTGGTATTCTACTAACGAGTTTTACTTATTAGGTAACGTCTTTTCCTAAGCACATTATAATTACCTTGGGACGCCAAACGTCGGGCCATCTGCTTTCGCCATCATTACGCTCCTGAACCGGCCATTTTCCCACATTGCGAGGAAATCGCCATTCGGCAATGAACGAACACCATATGTCCTACTCTTATGTATGCAGTCCGTCACAACGATCTAGTAACCTCATTACGGGTGACACCTAAAACTAAAGACAATTTAACGACAAGACGCTCATTCAAGCCTACAGGTTACTTGAAGGTTAGTTATCACCGCAGTACATCCGACGTGCATAGTTATAGTAGTATCACCGTTCATACATTCAATCAAGCAAACCACACACACAACAGGGAAACAAGCAACAAGCATAGCATATAAGCAAAAAAAAAAAAAAAAAAAAAAAACAGCCCCAACCACAGTTCGTTCCTTAGCCGAGTTGCTAAGCCTACTCAGGAAATCCAACCCGGCTAACCAATACTCATCATCACATGGCTACCCCAAACCATTACGGGATACCAGATCGTTCAAAGTGGTAGCACATAAAAGCAAGAAAAGCGAACTGCCCAGGTTACCTCAGGAAACCAGCTCTATTGTATCACAGCTTACAAGCATACAGATTAGCAAAACGAAGTTACAACTCGCCATCTCTAGGCGCAACAACTAGCTCTCCAGCCACAAGTGACTCGTCAATTTCAGCATCCTTCCCTTCAACCACAATGGACACTCCATCCAAATCCAAACTCATAAAGCACATCGACGCCAGCTTCAAATTTCGACTGCGGTACCCGCGGCTGCACGACCACTAAAGAAGCGAGAACACTACCGACATCTCCCTGCACCTGTTCCAGTGCGGTACGAGACATCCCACGTACATGCTCCTCTTTCAAAGCTTTATAGTCCGCTTCCAGCTCAACAAAGTCAGCATCCAGGTCGTCGTAGGCCTTCGTAGCGTCTTGAGCAACCTTCTTGCAGTGTAAGGCATACTCGTTCAACCTACCAATTTCCACAGTCGCTGCGATAACGTTCTCTTCAGCACCCTGTAATTTTAGTCTCAGATCTTCTGCCTCGGTATCCTTCAGCATCTTTGCCAGACTCAGAGCTTGGTGTGCTTTCTTCAGGTCCTCAAGCTCCTCACGTTCCATCTTAGCGGCGTCTTGACGCGTTTTTATTTCGTCCGACGACTTCACCACAGTTTCTCTATCTGCCTCCGCGAATTGAGCAATCTCTTTCAACTTCTGAAACCCACTCACAAGCTGCAATTGCACACATATGTTAATAACCAGGTCACAGTAGCGTACATAACCGAACAGATGCATCAAAGTGGGACAAATCCATGTACCAGACATTGCGCGACTTCCATCCGCTTCAGGTTATCAGCCAGCCCTTTGTCATCCAGCTTCTTACGGTTGCCGTCCAGAGCTATCTGTTCTAGCAGACAAGCCGATACCTTACTCGACCTGAAGCTACAATCAGTTTGCCTCACAGTCCGTTGAACCCCGTTGTCGTCTAAATACATAAACTGTGACTCTAAATCATCCGCAACCATAACTGACTTTCCACTAGCTTTGCGGGGACCGCCGCGCCGCCCGGTAGGTTCTCGTTCACCGCAGAGGCTTAACTAGACCCGCCCAAAGCTGGCCAAGTCCAAGACCTCCTCCCGTCGCACCCGGCCGGGACAACCGTAGCACCATCCCGCCACCACTAGAACCGCCCCATTTGGGCTTTCACCAAGAGCATGCGGCGCAATTTTGGCAACTTCGGGCAAGATCTTGCTTTCGAGGGCATCGGTTCTTCTCTTCTCTAACCTGCTCCTTACACGAGGATTGAAGACCACCGCCTCCAAATCTACAGAGCATCAATCGACCCCCCGGGATGGGAGCTCGACCCACCACCCCCAAGCACCACCCCGGAGGGTCGCCTCGGTTTTTGCCATGACGTTTTCCTATCTTCCCCGTTACCAAGTCACTCGTGTGCATCTTAATCACCCCTCTCCTAGTTCCGACCTCGAGCCTCCGGTCCTTCCGAGCCTTTCTTTTTCCCTGATCATAGGCCCACCCTTTTTTCCACAAAGAAATGAGCAAGTTCGCCAATTTCGCTTGTTTTTGTGCTTTCGAGTCACCGCGAACCTCTATCTCCCCAATGATCGGTTCGGCGTTTTCACAGAAAAATCTACAAACAAAGCAAAGACATGGGCCAGTTAGAACAACAGTAAATCACCAAGTAAAGCGACAAAAGAAAGACATTCCTACCCACGGATATATTTACAAATCCTAGTTTGCAACCTACATCCGCTAGCACGATGGTTAACTAGCGCGAACGGCCTTTCTTCGGCCCAAATCTCGTTGCTTACACCGTAAATCACAGCAGAACGCGTTGTCATAGTTTGCAAACTAAAGTTGAGATTACCAGATCGCCTCACAACATAATGCTCAATTATGTCAGATACCCCTATGCGGTATTCCCCACTCACATTCAACAGGTCGAACACCCTAAACAGTCGTCAGGTATTACCAACAAACTGACAGGGAGACTTCCAACAATGAGCCAAGAAGTCACAAACCAACTTCGAGAACGGTATTTGCATATACACTCTCAGCTGGCCCTCACAGATGATTACCCACCATTCGGCGGGTTGTACTCCTCACTACGTACATTTTCACTCAACCGTGGTTCATATATCTCCAAATCGGGAACGTTGATCTCATAAAGCTGCCCTCGAACGAACGACCTCCAGCATCCACGACGATCCACCGTCCTAGGGAGCAACCCACTCGACGACGAACCCTCCTCGACCGCGGTTTGGCCACAAAGACCTTCCCGACCGCATTATGTATTACCCTCATCTACCCTAACTTCCTCATCCCGCCAACCCCGAATGCCAAGACTTCGCGATTCTTCCTTATCATTCTCATACTCACCACAACTTAATGAGATCTCCCGAACCTTTTCAGATCGAGTATCGTCAAAATCAGACATTGTGACGTCTCCTTCTTATCAACTACCTAAGCTTAAACCCTACAGCCTTACACCGACCTACCTACTCAACAAATCGCACTTGAACAAGAGGAAAGCAAATTGAAAATGAAAAAGGCGTTAGCGGAAACACTCACCGGTAAGTCCTAGCTTGCGTTTTTGCTGGAGAAGGAAACAGGAAATACTTTTTCGAGTGTCCCAAATTTAATTTTGTGCAACCGCCCATTCAGTTACCAAGAAGTTATGATTACAGACCTATGCCCTAAACCAGCATTAATGTGTTCCAAGGATCCGTCTTTTCAAAGTTCGAATAACGCTGGCGACACATTTCTTTACTAATCAAGCATTCGATTACATCACGTGCCAATCAGACTGAACTTTCTTTTCCGCCAAATCATCATGCCACATGATTCAAGCTTTCTGGCATCTCGGTCACCCCGAATTTCGATTTTGAAATTGGAAAACATTATTTGTCCCCGACTCTTTCGATCTCCGGGGTGTGACTCTCCACTTCCAAAAGCCCATAAACGGTTTAAAATATCGCGGATAATTAAAACCAATAAAAATTTTACTTAAACAAAGTCCTCTTCATTATAAAACAATTTACAAATGAAAATGTAAATAATATTATCTCAACTGAAAATCTATATCACCTCGAGGAAAACAAAACACAACCTCGAGATGCAATGCTAACGCAAAACCACAAGCAAAGAACCAATCTTCTTCATCACTAAACCTCGTCAAACTTATCAACTATGTTCATTGAATGAACACACCCGATAAGCAAACATGCAAATCGGGTTGACATTATAAAATGCCGGGTATGAGTAGCCCTAAAATACAACATATAATTATACATATACATACACAATCCATACGGCAGCTTAGTTCCTCCATCGAGGCTTTAACTTTCAACGACTAATACAACATCCTTAAGTTCAATAACTAAAGGCGGTAGTTCCTCCACCGAGAAATAACTTCCCACTAACCACACAACAACCTATACTCATAATAAATAAGGCATGTAGTTCCTCCATCGAGAGGCCTTTAGGTTAAACTAAACAAATAACCAAACAAACGTATTATATCATGCATTCTCATTCCCCTCACTTCAATCACGCGAGTGGGTCGTCCTCTACTTAAGTAATTAATTTGACCCACCCTTCTGCAAAACTATATATAATCATCTATCTACGGATACATCATTAACAAATATATTACCATAATTATATTAATTAAGGTTTTCTTTGCGTGTCCCTAAAATCACGTCAGATCTATGTCTTACCTAGTTTCCCGGCTACCACAATCGCAAACCCAACGTGAACATGTACATCCACATGCCTCCCTTTACATAATGAGCCACTCCGTATGCGTAACCACCCGGAGGGATGCCGCACACCGTAAATCCTCACACCGGAAGCCAAATCTATGTAAGCACCGCCACTATTCGGCATAAAATATTGGCATCATCGTTCTATTTTGCTAACGGAATAATCAAGCCACTATTCGCTACGCCAGAGGGTTTGCCGAAGGCCATTCGACCTTTTAAGCGCGCCGGAAGGGCCAATCACATGAAGTGTGGTAGTCGGGTTCTAGGATTTTCGTTATGTAATTTATTCCTGTCATATACATTAATGACTCATAAACATTTCTACTATATCACCGCAAGTCAATTACCTTATTGCACTAAGCCATAATATCTAGAAATATCTCAATTATATCTCATAGTCACTTTCATTCTTTCACGCCAATATATTATTGCACAACGCCACACCCCGTAGGCAAATATTCACCCGCTATACTAGCATCTCACATATAAAATAATGGAGTGTATATACATTTCTCCAAGATATTGCATCAATATATTATAACGTATTATATCATGTCATGTCACAATGCTTCCACGTGACGCGATACATTATTTATTATAACGATTAGGAATATAATGTCTCCTAACATCTCAATATCGTCGCGTGTCAAAATACACAACATCATATCAAATCTTTTCTTAGAGAAATGACTAACCAATTATCGCAGTTTCCGCATTCATTTTATTTTATGGTTTGTCCATACAATATACAACATAAAAACGTAGCACAATTAGGGACAAATCAAAAGTCTACAATCAAAGCCCAATATTTATATATTTTACACACTACTTCACGCCAAATCTTAATTAGATAATGACCAAACCAAGTTATACAATATCAACAATATTTTCTTACTATATATATCCATATGAACAAATATGTGAAAAACTGGAAAAGTCAATCGGTCAAAGTCAACCACAATGGTCAAACTGGTCAACACGCCATGGTCAAGGTCAAAGTCCACATGTCCCGGTCAAAGTCAAAGTCAAAGTCCACATGTCCCGGTCAAAAGTCAAACCGTCCCGGTCAAAGTCAATAGGTCCCGGTCAAAGTCAAACTCTCCGGTCAAAGTCAACCGGGTCCTGGTCAAAGTCAGTGTCCCGGTCAAAAAGTCAAACCGCCCCGGTCAAAGTCAACAGGTCCCGTCAAAGTCAATGTGTCCCGGTCAAAGTCAACAGTCTCCCGTCAAAGTCAAACGTCGCTTTCGTGTTCGACAAGTGTTAGGGTCATAGCCATGGTTCATGGCCAAGGTTCAAAGGTAATGGCTCATAGGCTCATGACCAAGATCACTTGCCGGACCCAACCGCCAAGCCCAAACCTTAGAACCCGAAAGTCTAAAACAAGTTGAAAGACCCATGTAGATCTATTTTAAGTCCCACGGATCGTCCCAAGCAATATTAGATCTGGCCCAAAAACGATATTAATCGCCCAAAACACAACCGAAGTTCGGTCCAAAAATACAAATGAAACGGCCATAAACTAATATTAACCGGTCCCAAACTTAAGTTAATCTGGGCCCAAACTAAACTTAATAAAATCGGGCCCAACAACTAAAAATGAAATTTCGCCCAACCACCATCGAATTTCGCCAAACAACTTAAACTCCATCGGCCCAACCAACTAAACAAACTAGGCCCAACCGATTTGGCCTAAGCCCAAAATCGGTGAACAATCAATCTCCTTTCCTCAAGTTTCTCTCCTCCACCCACCACCACCAAACCGACCACCACTAACCTCCACACAACCACCCTATTAAACTAGGCGGTTTTACTCCAAAGGAAAACCCACCAACATTAACAAAGGCAACAATCTCCAAAGATAAAACCCAAACTTCACCAATCTAGATCTACAAATTTGATCGCCATTAAAGCTTGCTCCAAGCTCCAATCGACATGGGCCCAACCGCCATTCATCAAACCCCAAACAACAATAACCAAAAACGCTCAAAAACAATGAAAAATCAAGACAAAACGCATCGCTCAAGAATACAACCACGATGCGACGATGCCATTAAAGCTTCCCTCAAAGCTTTGGCAGCACCTCCGTCACCAACAACCAACCTCCAGCACTCACTCAAACCCCCACTCATCCATTCTCACCCAACCAAGACAACCACCAATCCAAAAACAGCCCAACCGCCGTACAGTATGCAGGGTCGTCCCTGGATCCGACCGCCATTCGCGCGTCCTTGAAGTTCCAACCCAAACAACACAACAATAACCCATTCAAGACAAATTTAAACCAACACACAAAACGACAGTCGACGCCATTAGCGTCTGTGGGAGTTTCAAGCTTCCGCTTTAATGGTTCCAAAACCCAAATTTACCCAAAGTTTCGGCCGGTTTAAACTCTTAATACAAATCCGAAATTAAACAAAATTTAATAAAACCAATGGCACGAAGTCCAATACAACGGATAATGAACAATATCCATACACAGAAAACCATAAGTTCGGTGAAATAGCAAAATAGCTACTCACCAGATGAGCAACAACTAATCCTCAGTAGTCCAAACCGTCAGCCTCCAACGCTCCCAAAGAAACCCGGTGTCTCTCTTCCCTCCATTTTCATTATTCTATTTTTCTCTTAACCCTATTTTCTAGAAAAATGTGTTTATATACTTGGGTCCGAAACCCAAGCCCAACACCGACTCGGGCCCAAAAACCAGGCCCACGTATCCCGAGTCCGATCCGACGAATTTTGAAAATAAAATAAATTAATTAATTAATAAATAGAAAAAATAATGTTATTTAAAATAACACGCATGCTATTTATATACATCTCTCAAAAGAATCTCGTCCCGAGATTCGGAAGTAAAGCTATACGAACAAAAACGTTGGTTATTAACTTAGAACCTATACAATAATGCACGTTGATTAAACTTAAACAAGATAACATTGGTATTAATTATTATTAAATAATACCCGAATATATATCCTCATGCCATTACAAAACCTATTACAGTTTAACTGTCTATATTAAAACAAATTATTACTATCACTTAAACACAAGACAAATATATCATATCTTTTTAGCATGCAGTTTCTTGACACGTAGCAGACTCTACGAAAAAAAAATAATATTCTACGTAACTAATCAATAATATGGAGAAAGTTCATCCCGGTATAAAATATTATGGAGTCTTTTATATCATGCATAAAAGAAAATCAGTGTCCTAATACACTTAAAACAAAAGTCACTCATGTCATTGATACTACAATAAAACTCTATATTTATTTTAGTCATGCTCTCAGAAAATTAAATTTTAAAACCACCCTTGAATCCTAATTCATGCTTGCAACTGGATCAAATATAGCACGTATCAAAAAAATAATTTTTCATATTCATGTATAAAAATCATATAGACTGAAACCAAACAAGTAAGAATAAATACTTGAATATGCAAAAATCATGTGAAACTAATTTAACAATATTAATCAATCATATACGCACAGTAATAGTTCACCTATATATAATAATATAACAACGTGTATACGCAAGTATACACATCTCACAAAGAATACACGTGTATACGCAAGTATACACGTCTCAAAAAGAATACACGTGTATACGCAGGTATACACATCTCAAAAAGAATACACGTATATTTTATTTATTATATTCAATCTATTTCTAACTAATCACCTCTAACATATTAATCTCTTATACTTCAAAATACTATTCATCCATTAACGTGTACGAGTGAGGCGAGATAGTTCCTCCAACACCGAGGCAATTAGTTCCTTACTTAGTACGTCACAAAACCATCAGATAATACAACTCATTCAATATAGATCAAAATATATCATTGTTTCTTAACTAATAACATAACACTCAAATACAAAGTTCACAAACAGGTTGTCATACTTAATCAATACTCCACGTGAAAATGAACACCAACAATAAAACAATATTATAACAACACACATCATTTTGATCAAATCCGTTAATAATTAACATATTACAAATATAACCACTCCTCATATGATAAGGAAAAATAAAAGCATCTCATATGCACTCCACAAGAGTAACTAATATAAATATACACATCACACGTACAAACAAATCAAGAAACATATTGACTCACTTTATTTCTATATCTCTTTCATTTTCTTTGTAAAAATAAAACAACTAACGGAAATAGTTTTGAAAATATTACTTCTTAAACACTACCCATAAACCACGATCCGAGAATCACCTAGACTCACCTAAGTCTAAGCTAACCAAATGCTCTGATACCAAACTGTCACACCCCGAATTTCGACAGAATTCGGAAAAACATTATTTGTCCCCGACTCTTCGATCTCCGAGGTGTGACGCACTCTCCACTTCCAAAAGCCCATAAACAGTTTTAAAATATGGGATAATTAAAACCAATAAAAATTTTTACTTAAACAAAGTCCTCTTCATTATAAAACAATTTACAAATGAAAATGTAAATAATATTATCTCAACTGAAAATCTATATCACCTCAAGGAAAACAAAACACAACACGAGATGCAATGCTAACGCAAAACCACAAGCAAAGAACCAATCTTCTTCATCACTAAACTGTCAAAAACTTATCAACTATGTTCATTGAATGAACACACCCGATAAGCAAACATGCAATCGGTCAAAGATTATAAAAATGCTGGTGTGAGTAGCCCTAAAATACAACATATAATTATACATATACATACACAATCCATAATGGCAGTTAGTTCCTCCATCGAGGTTTTAACTTTCAACGACTAATACAACATCCTTAAGTTCAATAACTAAGGCGGGTAGTTCCTCCAATCGAGGCCTTTTAACTTCCCACTAACCACACAACAACCTATACTCATAATAAATAAGGCATGTAGTTCCTCCATCGAGGCTTTTAGGTTAAACTAAACAAATAACCAAACAAACGTGATATATATCATTCCTCATTCCCCGCCAATCACAGAGCGGGTCGCCTTCAAGTAATTAATTTGACCCACCCTTCTTCAAAAACTATATATAATCATCTATCTACGATACATCATTAACAAATATATTACCATAATTATATTAATTAAGGTTTTCTTTATGCGTGTCCCTAAAATCACGTCAGATCTATGTCTTACCTAGTTTCCCCGGCTACCACAATCGCAACCCAACGAACATGTACATCCACATGCCTCCCTTACATAATGAGCCACTCCGGTGCGTAATCACACTCGAAATGGGATGCCGCGACACCGTAAATCCTCACACGGAAGCCAAATCTATGTAAGCACCGCCACTATTCTCGCATAAAATATTATGCGATCATCGCTCTATTTTGCTGACGGAATAATCAAGCCACTATTCGCCACGCCAGAGGGGGCCAAGGCCATTCAAATTAATCAAAACGCCGTAGGGCCAATCACATGAGTTGTGGTAGTCGTTCTAGGATTTTCGTTATGTAATTTATTCCGTGTCATACATTAATGACTCATAAACATTTCTACTATATCAATGCAAGTCAATTACCTTATCAGACTAAGCCATAATATCTAGAAATATCTCAATTATATCTCATAGTCACTTTCATTCTTTCACGCGTACAATATATTATTGCACAACGCCACACTCCCCGGCAAATATTCACCGCTATTTATACTAGCATCTCACATATAAAATAATGGAGTGTATATACATTTCTCCAAGATATTGCATCAATATATTATAACGTATTATATCATGTCATGTCACAATGCTTCCACGTGATCGTGATACATTATTTATTATAACGTGATTAGGAATATAATGTCTCCTAACATCTCAATATCGTCCACGCGGTCAAAAATACACAACATCACGAATAAATCTTTCTTAGACGGTGACTAACCAATTATCGCGGTTTCCGTACCATTTTATTTTATGGCTTGTCCATACAATATACAACATAAAACGTAGCAATTAGATAGGACACAAAAAGTCTACAATCAAAGCCCAATATTTATATATTTTACACACTACTCACGCCAAATCTTAATTAGATAATGACCAACCAAGTTATACAATATCAACAATATTTTCTTACTATATATATCCATATGAACAAATATGTGAAAAACTGAAAAGTCAATCGGTCAAAGTCAACCGTCAATGGTCAACGGTCAACACGCCATGGTCAAGGTCAAAGTCCACATGTCCCTGTCAAAGTCAAAGTCAAAGTCCACATGTCCCGGTCAAAGTCAAACCGTCTCCGGTCAAAGTCAATAGGTCCCGGTCAAAGTCAAACCGTCTTGTCAAAGTCAACCGGGTCCCGGGTCAAAGTCAATGTGTCCCGGTCAAAGTCAAACCGCCCCTGGTCAAAGTCAATGTGTCCCGGTCAAAGTCAATGTCCCGGTCAAAGTCAAACCGCTTTTTTCGTGTTCGACAAGTTTAGTGGTCATAGCCATGGTTCATGGTCAAGGTCAAAGGTGCATGGCTCATAAAGCTCATTTACCAAGATCACTTGTTCGACCTAACCGCCAAGCCCAAACCTTTAACCCGAAAGTCTAAAAAAAGTTAAGACCCATGTAGATCTATTTTAAGTCCTACTTGACCGTCCTAAGCAATATTAGATACGCCCAAAACGATATCGAATCGCCCAAAACACAACCGAAGTTCGGTCCAAAATACAAATGAAACGGGCCATAAACTAATATTAGAACCGGGTCCCAAAACTTAAGTTAATCCGGGCCCCAAACTAAACTTAATAAAATCGGGCCCAACAACTAAAACTGAAATTTCGCCAACCACCATCGAAATTTCGCCAAACAACTTAAACTCCATCTGCCCAACCAACTAAACAAACTAGGCTCCAACCGATTTGGCCTAAGCCCAAAATCGGTGAACAAAAGTCATCTCCTTCCTCAAGTTTCTCTCCACCACCAAAGACCAAACCGACCACCACTAACCTCCACACAACCACCCCGTTAAACTAGGCGGTTTTACTCCAAAGGAAAACCCACCAACATTAACAAAGGCAACAATCTCCAAAGATAAAACCCAAACTTCACCAATCTAGATCTACAAATTTCGGATCGCCATTAAAGCTTGCTCCAAGCTCCAATCGACAAATTTCCTCAACCGCCATTCATCAAACCCCAAACAACAATAACCAAAAACGCTCAAAACAATGAAAAATCAAGACAAAAACGATCGCTCAAGAACACAAGAACGCGATCGGGCGCCATTAAAGCTTCCTCAAAGCTTTGGCAAAGACTCCCGCACCACCAACAACCAACCTCCAAAGACTCACTCAAACCCCACTCATCCATTCTCACCCAACCAAGACAACCACCAATCCAAAACAGCCCAACCGGCCAGATAAGATGTGGTCGTCCACCCGATCCGACCGCCATTCAAGGCCCTTGAAGTTCCAACCCAAACAACACAACAATAACCCATTCAAGACAAATTTAAACCAACACACAAAACGACAGTCGACGCCATTAGCGTCTGTGGGAGTTTCAAGCTTCCGAAGCTTTAACAGTTCCAAAAACCCAAATTTACCCAAAGTTTCGACAGTTTAAACTCTTAATACAAATCCGAAATTAAACAAAATTTAATAAAACCAATGGCACGAAGTCCAATACAACGGATAATGAACAATATCCATACACGTAAAACCATAAGTTCGTGAAATAGCAAAATAGCTACTCACCAGATGAGCGACTCAACTAATCCCTCAGAACCGAACCGTCAGCTACCAACGCCTCCAAAGAAACCAAGGTCTCTCACTTCCATTTTCATTATTCTATTTTTCTCTTAACCCTATTTTCTAGAAAAATGTGTTTATATACTTGGGTCCGAAACCCAAGCCCAACACCGACTCGGGCCCAAAAACCAGGCCCACGATCCCGAACCGATCCGGACGAATTTTGAAAATAAAATAAATTAATTAATTAATAAATAGAAAAAATACGTATTTAAAAATATACGCGCCATAATCTCAAATGATCGTTCACCATAGCTCGCTCATGCTCCGCACGTACTTCCGTTTTTCTCTCAGCAGATCGCTTCCATGGACATAAACAATCTACTGAGAGGGGGCTGTGTAGGGGAGTAATATCCTCATTAAGGAATATTACACACACGCGAAGCATAAGCGAACTCAAGACATCGACCTCCAAGACCGACCAGAGCAACTCCCTTCATGTAGGTGGTACGCTTTTAAGCTCGCTCAAGAATATCTCAAGATCGAATAAACGACCGGAGACATTAACTTTTATATAAAACACCACCTCTAATCCGGATGTAATCATCACCAAAATCTTACCTTTACATCCCATCACCGGAAATATGGACTACCGCACAACTCCCAATCAAAGACACAATTCCTACCAAAACCAACCTAACACACATTCATAATCTCCACCCTACATATGTACAAGAGAGTACACGGTCTCAAAGATCAACACTCCTTTAGGCCTATAAATACCACCTACATGAACTATGTGGGACCTCGATTCTTCTCCCCCAAAATTCAAGAGAAGATATCGTGAGACACCGGCCATGAGCCCGAACTTCCTGTCTCTTCATAACCCAAACCCATCCTCCTCTCTTCTATAATATGTAAAGAAAAACCAAAACACACCTTTACACACCCCATGGTTTACAATGCAATCTCTCAACGTAAACCTAAGTAGGCGAAGGGTAGGAGAAGAAGGTGCCTTTCTTGGTTTCTTTTATTTGGGGAGAGAGGGAAGGGGTGTTTTAAAGTACAGACCCCAAAATTGGGCCAAGTTGGGCCGGAGTCTGCCTAACACAAAAAGGGTCAGTCAGTAAGGACTCTATTAAAATCCGCTTGCCACTTAATCAGTTTCCCGCCAAAAACAACCGCCACGTTATCACTTTCCCGCCAAAAAACACATAACCCTCCAAAAACAATCAAGAAAATCTAGACCCATCCTCATTTCTCCATCCCTTCCAAAAAAACAAAACACCATGTCTGGTTGGGACGAAGGAGCAGTATACTACAGTGAACAACAATTCCCACACGGAGTCGAAAACAACAACGACATATCCTCAGATTCATCAAAAACAAGCCGTCACACAATCCTACGTAAACTAAAAGAGTTCATTCGTAATTACGAAGAAGAAACCCGTCCCAATGTTTTCCCATACAGAGAATCACTCCTCCAAAATCCCACTCACCTTCTCGTACATTTCGACCACCTCCAAAGTTTCGAATCTCATTCAGACCTTCTCGTCCCTTTATTTCAGTCTTCACCGTCTGATTACTTACCACTTTTTGAAACTGCTGCTGCTGAAGTTTTAGCCGCGTTGAAAAGTAAAGTGACTGGTGAAACTGGTGATATGGAAGAACCTGTTCCTAGTGAAGTTCAGATATTGTTGACTTCTAAACAAGACCCGCTTTCCATGCGTCAACTCGGGGTAATTAATTTTACTATTTTCTTGATTGTTTTAAATATTAGTAATAATTGTTTATGTTTGTTTATAGGCACAGTGGATATCTAAGTTGGTTAAGGTTACTGGGATAACGATTGCGGCATCTAGAACTAAGGCGAAAGCTACTTATGTTACGCTTATTTGTAAGAATTGTAAGAATGTTAAGATGGTTCCTTGTCGTCCCGGTTAGGTGGGGCGATTGTTCCACGATCGTGTGACCATGTTCCTCAGGTTTGGGTTCTTATACATTTGTTGAATTGGTTTGTGTGTTTTTTTTTTAGAAGTGTGTTGAATTTGGGGGGTTTTTTTTGTAGACTACTGGAGAAGAACCTTGTCCACTTGATCCATGGATTGTTGTTCCGGATAGAAGCAAGTATGTTGATCAACAAACGTTGAAGTTACAAGAGAATCCTGAGGTATGCTTTGTGTTTGAATTTAGGATTGAATGAAATTTAGATGGTTTTTAATTGTTAATTTGAATTTTTTTAAGGATGTGCCAACTGGAGAGCTGCCGAGGAATATACTTTTATCTGTGGATCGCCACCTTGTACAGACAATTGTACCTGGGACGAGATTGACTGTTATGGGAATTTACAGTATTTATCAAGCATCTAATTCAGCTGCTGCGTAAGTTTCTTGTAATTGAGATATTGATAGTGAATTGATTCTTTTTAAGGTGTTTTTGTATGCTGAAGGTTGGGATTATTGTTGTTTTGCAGTCAGAAGGGTGCGGTTAAGGTCAGACAACCTTATATTAGGGTTGTTGGGATTGAAGAAGCGAATGCTACTAATTCTAGAGGCCCTTCTGCATTTACTTCCTAAGATGTAAGCATGGAAAAACTCACGATTGTTGTATATATTTAATCCTCATAAATCATTAAGATGTGCGACGGCATAAGTATAAGTGGGAGCTTATACTGTGTGTGCCAGTACTAGTGCCTTGAGTGGGCATTTAGGTTGTGATCCAAAGGTGCATCTGAAGACATGCATCACCTCACACAGTTTGAAATCTATGATAAAGTTGATTACGTAATTGTGAATCTTTGCTTTCCAACTACATTTTTGTTAGCAATTTTGTATTACTATTTTTCTTGTTTTCCAGGTTGAAGAATTTAAGAAGTTTGCATCAGAGGTAGACTCGCAAAAAATATCTGCTCCAAGATTGCCCCCTCTATATATGGGCATGAGGATGTGAAGAAAGCTGTGGCCTGTCTCTTATTTGGAGGGTCAAGAAAGGTTTGTCATTTCGGTTGATCTTCTAATGAATATCCGAGGTCCTGATCATCTAAAGACATTTATTTTAAATGCAGGAGTTGCCTGATGGCGTAAGGTTAAGAGGTGATATTAATGTCTTGCTTCTGGGTGACCCATCCACTGCTAAATCACAGGTATTTTTGACCTATTTGTTAAGATGATGGGTTTAGAGTACTTTTACTAGAATGTTTTGGTTTTTCTTTATCCTTCACTGTCACATTCTTAGTTGATTTCCTGATACATATCTTGTGTTTGTGAAGTTTCTCAAGTTTGTTGAGAAGACGGCTCCTATTGCAGTTTATACATCAGGAAAAGGCTCATCTGCTGCTGGTCTTACAGCTTCTGTGATCCGTGATAACAGCTCAGTAAGTTGTTGAATTCCTATAAAGAGCATGTAGGGGTTTTTAATGTATTCAGCTTCAGTGACCCATTAATCTTCCATAGTTCCATGTATCAAATCATTTACCCTTGTGCCTCTCGAAGATGAAGATAACTAACATTTGATCGTACCTGTATCCAGCGAGAATTTTATCTAGAAGGAGGAGCCATGGTTTTGGCAGATGGTGGAGTTGTCTGCATTGACGAATTTGACAAAATGAGGTCAGAAGACAGGTAAGCTGGGTTTACGTTGTTACTTGATGTTTTTCAAACCTCTTTTTTTGGTAGATTTCCTCCGCAAGTAATAGCTTAAAAAGTCTTGGATTGTATTGGATCTTCAGAGTAGCAATACATGAAGCCATGGAACAGCAAACCATATCGATTGCAAAAGCAGGAATAACAACTGTTCTCAACTCCAGAACCTCTGTGCTTGCAGCAGCTTAATCCTCCATCTGGGCGCTATGATGATCTTAAGGTTCATCTTATCTTCTATTCTTTCCAAGACTTTTTTGGTCAGTATCAGCAACTCATAAAACCCTCTCCTTCCAGTCCGTACAGGATAACATTGATTTGCAGACGACTATACTTTCTAGATTTGATCTTATCTTCATCGTGAAAGATGTCAGGATGTACAGTCAAGATAAGGTAACCAACCAGCTTCTAAGAGTGTGCTCAAGTGTTCTTTCACTTCATTGTGTAAGTGGATTTATTTTCTTAACAGCTTATAGCTAGCCATGTTATTAAAGTCCATTCGACACCCCATGCATCTTCTAGAGACATCAGAGACCCAAAAGAGGAGGATTGGCTGAAGAGGTAAAGCTCCCAAATGTCTCTATTGTACCTTCCATGTTTCCTCCCCTGGAGGTTCTCTTTATTTTTTTCTGATTTAACCGTCTACAGGTACATCCAGTACTGTCGAACCGAAATCCATCCTCGGTTGTCAGACTCTGCAGCAACCATGTTACAGAACAACTACGTCCAAAATAAGACAGGTATGCTTGTAGTTTGCTCTGATCTTAAAAATACTTGGACTTGGCCCGAAAGTGCTTAACCTGCCTAAGTACACTTTTATTTTCTGAAGTCTATTACTGAATGTTGCCTCCAGAAAGTCTATTCCTACCAAATTTACCTGACAAGTTGTCAAAAATCAATTTTTGTTGAGGGTCAGATAATATATCGTTGGATTTTCCTCCACATGATCAAACAAACTGATATTTAATACTTGGAACACTCTGATACTTAATACCTATTTTCTCATGCAGTCTGAACTTGAACATTTGGCATACTATGTTGTTTTTTGTAGGATATGAGGCAGCAGGCAAATGAATCTGGAGAGTCAGCTGTCATACCAATCACAGTTAGGCAGCTAGAAGCTATAATAAGGCTAAGTGAGTCACTTGCAAAGATGAGAATGTAAGTAATGTTTTAAATTTCAAGAGTAACAAACCACTGATATCTAGGGAGGGGACTTAGAATCAGAGTCTTTCCTTGCCAAATGAATTCTACAATTTTACTGTTGATCTTAAAAATTGTATGTTCCCATTTGTAGTCAGTTCTTAAAGTGGTGCAAATTGTTGAGAGTTGAAATTATTAAAATGCAACTTGTTTAGTATTGTCAGGTAACCATTTTCTAGCCATGGAACAATGTCATAGTAGGGTATCTTTAAGGTGCACTATTGAAAGTAAGATACTACAGCCAAGATAAACAATATATTGAGGATTAGGCACAACTGAAACCATATTTTCCATGTTTGCATAGTACTACAAACTAATTCATGGGATGGGAAGAAGTTGAATGACTATGCTGGTTAACCTAGAACTTCTTCTGGGAGTTGAGCAGAGTGTAGTTGTTGCTCACTGAGCTATTTCATATCTTAGATAGTTTCTGGTCTTTGGCCCATCTTTTGATCAGAATTTTTCATTTTAGTTTTCCTAATTTGATTTATCTGATTTTGTTTGAATGAAAAATTTATACTGTATTATGTATATACTGCACTTTAGGTCACATGTTGCAACTGAAGGCCATGTGTTAGAAGCACTCAGACTCTTCAACGTTTCCACCCTAGATGCTGCACGTTCCGGAATCAGTCAACATTTGAATATGACTACTGAGATGGCAAATGAAATAAAGGTCTTAATTTTCAATGAGACAACCCTGACCATCTTTTTCTTTTTGTCTTTTCTCTGTTGAGTGTATTTACTTTTCGTTTTTATGAATTAACAGCAAGCTGAGACACAAATAAAGCGAAGAATGGGAATCGGAAGCCACATATCAGAAAGACGTCTAATTGACGATTTGAGCAGAATCGGGTTGAATGAATCCATTGTAAGAACCAGATTGAGTTTGCTTTACCTCACACATGTATTATACTTTTGGTTCCAAAAGCCTTAAATCTAAATTGATGACTTATTTCTTTGTCTGACGTCCTGTGATTAGACGAATGTTGCCATGCACCTTTCTCATTGGCATTTGTTTATGGCAGGTAAGAAGAGCTTTGTTGATTATGCACCAAAGAGATGAAGTGGAGTACAAGAGAGAAAGGCGTGTTATTCTTCGCAAAGCATAACTTTCATGACATGCTCCCAAGCCCCACCGATTCAGAGAGCTTGACCATAACCTGCGGCATTTGTGGTTGATTTCTCGTACAGACATAAGGAGATAAATACAGTTTTAATTTAAGTTGAACACAAATTCCTCCTCCCAAGTATTGGCATTTTATATTGCGATGTCATCCATGAAGAGAGCTTACATATAATTTAATCAATATGATTATGCCTGCAATCACCATCTCATTAACTGTTGTAGCTCAAACTTTGATGAAATATTCTTTAGAATTTAGAATCCAACTGAGTCTAGCGATTCGAATTGGTAATTGATGCCTTGATGTCCGGCCTGATCGGCATTATAGCTGTTGCTCTCCATCAAAAGCTGCCTCTCAGTTTGCAGTTCATTGCCCAAGCATGTGACTGCAGGGAAAATGGTTTTACCCTCACATTTGAATGAAAGCAAGTGTAGCAGCCTCTTGCTTAACAAAGAAAATAACATTAATTTTAATGACATCGACTGATTAGTCTTTTTATGAGCAGAATTCAATAATCACGAAGGCAGGCACTAAGATAGCGAATATGGTTCAATCTTTACAAACAACTATTTTATATATTGTGTATTTTATATATTGTGTGTGCATATTTTAGCAAATAGATATGTAACATGTGGCAGTATCTTCTTAAAGCTCGGATATGGTATTGGTGGGTAGAAAGTACCAGAACACACTTCAAATTTAAATTCTCACTTCCTAGGTTTGGAAGTGAAACAAAAAGAAGGGGTTCAGAGGTTTTGGAACTAGTTGAATAGTATGTTTGTATAACCAACTCCTAACTATGAACTCTAAATCCGGAATTCAACTATTAGGTTCGGAGCAGGTTTGTAGGTTTGTTTTGGAACTAGTTGGAGTAGTATGTTCGTATAACTAACTCCTAACTATGAACTCTAAACCGAGTTTAACTACCGTGCTCTGAGCTCTAACTACTACTTCAACCTAAATATGTTTTTCTGTTGTTTAAGTCAATAAGGAAAATCTATTTGACTTGGGAAACATGGGGGCTTCTAGAAGAGTTAGGATGAGACTTAATAAGAGACGGTCTCCTAGTTAAACACTAATTGGGAAACCTCATCTATTCTTATAAATATAATAGTTGAACTACGTTTTCAGTTTGATTCCTCTTCACAGGATACGTAGGCAGCCATTAAAGAACGTAGTTCAACTCATCATCTTCTAGATTTCTTCTTCTTCTTGATACAATATTTTTCATTATTCTTTGACTATCAACAAAATATTTGTATTTCTAGATTTTGAAAAATCATCACACAATTGGCGCTGGCTGTGGGGAGATACCATACATAATTGATTTGATTTCTTGGTTGAAATTTTTTCGGTTCTAGGTTCTCCTACCCACCAATTTTTCTTGGGTTTTTTGTTCTTTAAATTTTCTTTTCTTCAGTTTGATTCAAAATCGTGGTTACTACAAGAGCCAACGCAAATCAAGGTAATGAGGGGATTAATGAGATCAATAACCCACATGTTACAAATAAAAAACAATTTGGACTTAGAGGAAATCGTCGTTTTGGGCAAGGGCATGAAGAAGATGAGCCTAACAACGATAATCCCCAATCTGTCATAACTAACCAAGGCATCATGGATGCTGTGATGGCCGAATGTAGTCGACAGGAGGCTCATTTGCATTTTTTCCAAGACTACTACCGTATGAAGGAGGGCCTCTAAGAGCCCGGCCGATGGAAACTTCGAGGGGCAGCCTTCCGCCACCAAGTCTCGACCATGGTGAGGGTTATGTCCCCTGCCTCTATATCCTTGACTTCTTTGGGTACCATAGCGACCAACCGATTCAAATTATAATCCGAATCGATCCAACCCGACACTCGAAGTTCACACGAACCGACTTCTCTTGGTGTTCAAGTTCTCGAGGTACTAGGGATGGACATCCGAATGGGTTTGTTCGAATCTACAACTCTCAAGGTCACCCTCGCTTCTTAAGAAGACTTTCAATTCCAAGAGAACTTTCATTGCCTCGAATCCCTCAGTTCCCCGATCCAGTTTTGCAAACTCATCCACTCGATCTTGCGAACTTGAACCGCGTTATCATCAAGATGAGAACTACGAGAGTCCAAGTCCAAGGTACAACAACGAGAGAAATCCAACTCATAAACCAACTACTCTTGCATAGCTCAAGGCACAAATATTGGAGGAACTACGAGGTTCAGAACCAACCAAGATGAATGAGTCAGTCATTCAGTCAGCAATCGAAGGAGACATTTGAACTCCTTTTTTCACGACATGTTATGAGCGGATACATCCCCCATGATTATAAACCACCGAAGTTCTCTAAATTGAATGGTAAAGGAGATCCGGTCTCTCATGTGCTCGGTTATCGTCAAGCAATGGTGGGTCTTTCTAAGGAAGATAATTATTTGTACCGGTATTTTGCTTCAAGTTTGATAGACTCAGCACTCATCTGGTACACGAAGCTGCCTAGGGGCAACATTCACGAGTTTAAAGAGATATCCATCAATTTCATTGTTAAATTCAGTTGCAACCATCCTTACACTAAGATCGTTGATGCAATCGCTTGACACCTAAGATTTGGAAAGACGAAATGATCGTGGATTTTACCAAAAGATTCAATGAGGTTCAAATTATATGTTGACAACGTCGATGAGACCCTCGCCATAGTTGCATTTAGGAAGGGATTAGATCTCGCTTCTGGTCTATACACATCTTTGAAGAAAAAAGAAGCTTACGAACATGACAGAGTTGCGGGTTAGGATCGACAAATATGTGAAACCGAAGAGGACCAATTGGATAGGGAATCTTCCAACAAAGAGTGATAACCCGTTGTCACCTCCGCTCCATACCAAGAGGGAGGTCTACTAATCATTATAATGATAAGAAGTCCGAGGGACCACAAATGGAGCAAAATTCATTCGATAAGAATTCTATAATGATAAATCCAAGAGACGTAAGACCGGTGACACGCTCGAAAGTGGTTGGATAGGGACTTTGCCACTTTAACTCATACTTATGAGGACATCATCTTTGAAGTTAACCAGAACAAGATGTTGATGAAAGATCCTCCAAAGAAGAATCCCGATGCTAACATGTACTGTTTCAAAGTAATGTTACACTACTCTTAGTTTCTAAGAGACAAAATTTTCACAGATTTGGATCTACTTCCACTACACTGGGGGCATAATCTATGCAAATCAATTTTCAATAAAAGTTATATTTCTCTTTTCAGAGCATTGTTTCTTTTATAATTTTTTGCTGGGATACTTTTTGGATGTTGGGTGAGAGATCCCATATGTTGGGCAAAGTTGTATCAGAAACTTTAGAAAGCGTTCTTGGGATGATGAGTGAAAGATCTCATGTGTTATTCCCCGTGTGATAGAGAAAATTTAACTTAGCTTGGATTTTATCCTCCTAAGAGAAGTTATAATGTCTTGTGTTTATAAGTGTCGGTTTATGCATTAGATACCGTGATCATTTAAGGAATTTACAGAAATAATACATGAGCACAACCTACGCTCCTAAAAGCCTTATTTCTTAACAAAACTAAAGGTATTTACAGGAATTGACACGGGGGCAAACCCTATTTTCCTATATAACCTTGTTTTTCTAAGATTCGCAATATGAATTTGTATAAAATATAATTCAACACTTTTGTAATTTTCCCTCGACGGTTGAATGTGTGACCATCGGAGAGAAAATAGGGCATATGTGTATACATATTTATGCAAATAGGAAGTAGATAATGACAAAACTATTTATACAAATATGGAGTAGACACGTGACAACACTTCGTGTAGTAATTGGATAACATATAAGTATGGGTAAGAAATATCGTAACATACTTTGAGCTCACTTCTAGATCAACACACTTCCTATGGAATGGAAGTGGAACTACAAGAGGAGTTGCTAGATCTTCGAACTCCACTAGTATCGCAGACGAAATTCCACTTTCTAGTCAGGAACTCCAAGTTCGGAAATACACGCTTTAGAACTTGTCCAAGTTCGAGCTACACTATTTCTTAGCTAGTCAAGAACTCCACGTTCGGAACTTGTCAAAGTTAGGAACTCCACTTCCTAGCAAGTCATGAACTCCACGTTCAAAACTTGTCTAAGTTTCCTTGTTAGTTTGGAACTTGTCCAAGCTCGGAACTCTGCTTCCTAACTAGTTTGGAACTCTATGTTCGAAACTTGTCCAAGTTCGAAACTCCACTTCTTCACTAGTACATAACTTGTCCAAGCTCGTAACTCCACTTCTCGCTTGTTCGGAACTTTTTCAAATTCATAATTCAATTTCCTAGCTAGTCAGGAACTCCAAGTTTGAAACTCCACTTTTTGGCAAGTTCGGAACTCCACATCCTAGCTAGTAAGGATCTTAACTTCCTCTATAGAAGTCCAAGTTTGGAATTGTTGTGGTGAGTAACAAATTCGGAACTGCTTTATCGAGTGACGAACATGAAATTGCATTGTCAATTGAAAGACCCAGTACTCCTTTGTTGAGTAACGAACCCGGAATTGCTTTGTTGATCAAAGAATCCGAAACTACTTTGTTGAGTGACAAACATGAAATTGCCTTGTCAATACAAGAAGGTAGTGCTTGGACAATTGCTAGGGCCTAAACTGGTTGACCATGTGATTGGCCATGAAGTGACGACTCGGTTGCCAACGTCGGACATAAGCATTTGGTTATGGAAGATGATGAAGTGACCATTGATGGCGAGCTTGTTTTTCTTATGCGAAATTGAAAAAAAGAAGAATGAATCGTTGGATGAAGCAAAAATCAAGTTCTAACAATATTGCAAATCAAGACAAAATAGATGTATGCACAAAAACACAATTTTTTTTTTTTTTTTTCTATTCTTGGTTAATAGAATTGAGAAAAATATAAGTTTGGAGAATTGGGGGTGAAAAGGTTTAACTAGCAGCAGCAAGGATTAGTAGGTGGGTGCTGAAGTTTGGAGATATTAACAAAGTAAAGTTCACTTTTTGATATAAGGAGAACAAGCTTCCAAGAGATGTTAAAAAGTTGATTCAAGCTAGGGGTGACTTCGGATCAGATCGGATCGGATTAACCTCCTTCGGAATTTTCCCAATATTTTTCTAACCTAATATGCTAGCCAAATCCGATCCAATTTTTTTTTTCGATTCAAAATATATTTCCAATTTCAAAACTTTCGAAATTTCGAATAACTTCGGAAATTTCGAATACTTGGTAAATTTTCAAAGATCTCTTTACTTTCAATTATTTTTGGAATATCATACGCCAATGTTCATTGTAGGGAGAGAAAACCATGTCCACAACACCAATGTACCAACAACAATACGCACTTGTTTACTGAGAAAACCCATTTTCATTCATACAAGTGATCCAAGAAAAAACGAGAAAAAGAACATGCATCCACCAATAGCAAGCATTGCATTATGTTGAGGTCTGGGTATTTGAAATATTTCAATCTTTTTTCGTGTGTGGAAATTGAAGCGTGAAGTGTCTGCATAAATAATGGATTATGGTCTTGGACTCTAAGTAGCTTTACATAATATTCTATCTATTGGAATTTGGCTTTTGGATTGGTCTGGAAGTCATTTTATGACTCAATGACATTTTTTTTTCCATATCATTGTTGTTATGGCAGACGGTGTAATGACAGTAGAGTGGTCTAATTCAAGTGGGGAAGTAGCGGCTAGGTTATGTTTTTGTTTTGTTTTTGGAAGTAAAAAACTAGAAAATGAATGAACGATTGAGATCTAATCAAGTGGATAGTGAGAGAAGTATATGTTTTCGGAATAAATTGGCAATAATATCGGAAATTTTGGAATTTTCGGATCGGATCGGATTTTAGAATTATATCCAAATCCGATCCAATTTTTTTTTTCGGAATTTTCGGAAATCGGAAAATCGGCCCATGAAAACTACACCCAGAACCAGACCAATTTCGGGTCGGATTTCGGAAAAATCGGAAATTCGGCAAAAAAAGACACCCCTAATTCAAGCAAATAAAAGTAACGAAATATTCCCAATTCCGGATGAGGTTTCCGCTTGACCTCTTATCTCTTGACCAAGATTACTAAATTCCGGATGTGTGAGTGTGGGGCTTGACCGCTTGACATCCAATCTCGTGACCGAGTTTAGTCAGTTCCGGACGGATGAGCATGGGCTGGCTTGACATGTCGGGATCGAACACAATACTGTCGAAATTTCAGCACCATAAAACGTCGAAATTTCCGAACCTTGGGCCATAATCTTTTAAGTTGGAACATGAGCCGATGAGCTGTTGGTGCAAAACCATTTGGAGCTTTTCAATATATTGGAATTATTTGCGTGGGGTAGCAAGAGAATTTGCGTGGGGTAAAACTCAAAGAAAGAAAAAGAAGGCTTACGCAAGCTAAGTGAATAAAAAAATAAGATTGGTTTCTTTATTTTCTCTCTCTAGCACATGGCTAATTTCGGGTCACTATAAGGTGTGGCCAGTTCCGGAAGGTAATCAAGTCCGGGCATTTGTGATGTATGTACTGTTGACTTGTCCGAGTCCGGAAGGCATGGCAGGTCTGGGTAATCACGAAGCGTGGTAGGTCCAGGTTTCACTAAATTCCTAATATCCAAGTCCAAAAGACATCGCAGGTCAGGTTTCACCAAGTTCCTAATGTCCAAGTCCCGATCATTGTAATATTTGGGATGTCCGGACTTGACAAATTTTGATTCCTTGTGCTAGCTCCTCATATACTAGTGATAAACATAAAAACTATAGTTTTACCTACTCTTAACTAGTTATACTATGAATAAGTAAAACTAAATGAAGTGTTTACACTTTATGATCAAAGTTCTACTCTCGTGAATCAGAATATAATTGGAGTAGAGAATTCGTTCCACTTCTAGTTCGTTTAAACGTAAGATTTCTTAGTTAATTAATTCTAACAAAAATCGATGAGAGTAATGATATGAAATTATGCTAAGACGGTGATTTAACTAATTTAGATGTTATGATTTAAACTACAACAATTCAATACCAGATGTGAATATGGGAAGGAATTAGGGGAATTTGATTCCATCTTGATTCGACTTAATAAACTAGCATAAAATTTGTTGTAATCCTAATCTTTACGTTTTTACGTAAATGTTGGGTATTCTAATCCCTAATTATTCATGACAATCTCAACTAACTAATAATTAGCATGTGAAGCAATTAAACTCATTCTCATGGTGAACTAATTACTTTATAGAGTGGAATAGATTATCACAACTATATCTACACTAACACAATCAAGTTTTCATCAAAACTTCCTCAAACCCCTCTAATTGAGGTTTTAGTTTTGATTCATCAAAGTATCATTAATAAATGAATAAGAAGAAGACATCGTTGAAGAAATGTAAAATTACTTTATTAAATCTAATGAAAAAGAGTCTAATGATTCAAAATTGTATTAAAAACTAAGTACCGACTAATTAATTAAGTCTAATCTAAATTTATGGATAACTAACAATATATGAAGAGTGATGCCTTAGTCCTCTTTATATAGAAGAGGGCTAGGTCTATAAATTCGTGCATGGGCTTTGGAGCCATGTTTTGGGCCATAAAATCGAGCCCAAAACTTGATTACTTCGGTCCAAAAGGGGTTTCTTTGCTTGAAATTACTGCAATAGATTTTTTATCCACTTCTGCTCCTTTGATTTAGTCAAGACTTAAACTATTAGAAAGCTCTTTCCAAGCCGGTCGTTTTGACATATGGTAGACCCAATTCTGAGGTCTGAGTCCAAAGATACGACCTTCAGAAGTTCTGTTAACTTTTATACGCTATTTCTGACCGCGTTGACTTTGACTTTTTAGTTTTGACCGGGCTTTAAAAAGGTTTTTTCTCCTTGAATCTTACTCTTTAATCATAGAACTTCTTAGCAATCAACCTTTGCTCCCTTATCTCGCAAAAGGGACATATTTCTGCACATAATTGACTCTATTGCCTGGAATATATAAAAACACGTAAAAAACACTAACTCTTATTTATTAATCACATAATTGGTCTAAAAGCAATATTGTCAAGCGGTTAAAACTAAAGTTTTGGGCTCTAATTAAACCACCCCCAAACAGCATTTTGCTTGTCCTCAAGCAAGTATGAGACATTAGAATAAGTGACCAAAAATAGAGTTCTAACTACTCTCGTTTCGCCGAGTGTGATTACATTGACCATATGCAACAAGGCTTTAAACCACTAGAAATTCCCTAGTGGACGAGTGATAGCCTCGGGAGAGTTTTCTAGTGAAGGTACTCACAAACTTCATCTATACTACAACGACTAAGAAATAAAACTATTGTTTTCTTATCTATTCTTAGATATCTTATCCATCTCACTAGCAATGAATACAGAATAGTCAAGTCGAAACCTAAGCTAATATATGCATAATAATCAATCATATACGAATAAACATATATACAATGAGCTATGCTATGAAATGCAGTAACAGGTCCGTTTATGAAACTTTGGAATAGCGTCCTTAAATAGGTCCTCACATAAATGTCAAGACAAAAACACTCTGATTTTTCCGCTCAAGTTTCGCTACTCCAGTGTACAGTGAGCACACTTTACCTTACAATGACACACAAGGAAGCCGAAGTCGATCAAACACATCTGCTACTTACTATTACACTAACCTATTCCTAATTGAACTAGATGTCTTTATTAGGTGTTGCGGGGATTAGGTGATGGTTTAGGAATGAAGGAAATAGATATTCAGAAAGAACCAGTATGAGATAATAGAGTCTTCGTATTATGTAACTATAAAAACCCTTGTTCTTTACTTTGCTTCTACACTTTGTTTCCATCCTTAGCCATATTTTTCTTTTTCTTTTGGCTTTTGACTTATTTGATTATGTTTTTAGAGTTCTAACTTTTATTTTTTTATTTATATTTATATTTATATTTTATTTATTTATTTCTTTTCTTTGGATGAAAACTTTATTTTCTTATTTGAAGCAACTAACAAATTCTTGATTTCAAAGGTCTTTCTCTTTTCTCTTCTTCATCTCTAATCTCGCACTCATTCAAAGATGGGTAGGTTGATTTTGATTTTGATTTTGTTTTGTAAAAGGGTAAATGATTTGCGGTTTATGAAAGGCCAAAGAAAGGCTTAGAGGGTGACTAGCGGAAAATAATTTCATATAGGTTTGAATTTCTAGCTATATCGATCCAAAAAGGGCCTAAATTCTCTCTTTAGACATGACATAGTGATAAAGCAAGTGGACGCAGGATTTCTCTATTCGAATTTACTTCTCCCTTGTGTCATTTATCAAATATTTCACTCATATAAGGCTTTTAGGCTATATTCTCATAGAATTTGTAGAATAAGTATACTAGCCTAGCATTCTCATTCAATTCCACCTTCAATAGGGACTAAAAAAGTTTTGACTATTTTTACTCTTCTCCCTCAAGTCTCTTTTTTTTTTTGAGGGTTTTATTTCCTTTTTGTTTTCTTTGACCCCTTTGACCAAGTTTATTTACATCATTTTCCTCACTTCTCTTGCAGCTTAGAAGAGAAAGCCATGCTCCTTCTCTACAGTTCGCTATTCCTCTCCCACAATGTCGGACCTTTCTTCTTCTTTCACCTCCCCTCATCTCTCACGCTTCACCTAGCCTCTCAGAATAGAGGCTCATGGAGTTCATTGCTTGAGAGGAGGCTCCAAGAGTTCACATACTTCTCCTCGGAAGTTTCAAACACATCTAGTGGATGGTATAGCTGAGATACCGCTAGTATTCCGAGAAGGGTGTCTCCACTTGGAGTGACTATGTAGTGGGTTTTTGTAGAAAAGAGGTCTGCCTTTTCCACCGGGTTAAATCCATTCTGTCAAAAAACTGGAAAGTTAAAGGAAATTACTCTATCTCTACGATAAGGAACTGCTTTTATTTCAAGTTTAGTCTTAATGAAGATAGGAAACAAGTATTGGAAGCAGATCCCATTTTCATTGCAGGATCGATCGCTTGTGGTACGGTAGTGGGAATCGGGAAGTTGAGTCTCAGAGGCATAGGATTACAAAGCTACCCATTTGGGTTAAGATAATGGATCTGCCTAAAGAATTATGGACTGAAGATGGACTTGGCTATGTAGCGAGTTTGATTGGAAAGCCAGTGAGTATGGACGAGGCTACGAGGGCAAGAACGAGGTTGAACTTTGCAAAGATATGCGTTGAGGTTCCTATTGACTACTCTTATAGGAACTCTATCCCAGTGAAAATGGGGGAAGAAGTAGTGCATGGGTGCCTGAGTCTTGTACTAGATGCCATATGTTTGGGCATAAGAACTCAAACTGTCCTGCTCGTTTAAAGCAAGTTTGGAGATTCAAAGTTTCAAACTCTGCGAGCGCAGCACGCAGTAAGGAGGATAGAACTGGACAGGAAGATACCACCACTGATGGAGGTTCAAACTATGATGAATGTCAGGATGGTGAGCATATGGAGGGAGGAAATGTGGGCCTTGATATAGTACAATATGTCCCACGCTTTGCCGAGGCGCCTTGCATGGTTGATACCGAACCTAACTCTAACCCTCGAGCTGTTCGGGGACACGAGTATGAGGAGGTTAGGGGTGGCACACAGCTGAGTGAAAATGTTAAAAAGATGCCCATACTGAGCCAGGAAAATGGTGAGAATACAAAAGTGGTTTACTTAAGAGAACGTAATGCCTTTCGGTTGCTTGCGATAGTGAGGAAGAGATTGAGGATGATATTTCGGGGGTATGCTAGTTGAGTACTTCATTGATCATGTGATGCCTAAGGAAGTAGTAGCTAAAGCTAAAACTCGTGCTCGAAGAGGGCTGAGGGAGAATGCATTGGTTTGTGAAGCTAACAAAAAGGTCGATCAAGGAAGGACAGTTCAGGTGAGAAGAAAAGGGTAGACCTAAGGGGTCGAAACAAAAACGATAAAGTTAGCAATGGTAAAGCTCGCACTTGGAACATAAGAGGTATTAATGACCTCAAAAAAGCGGCAGAAATAAACAAGTTTATTTTGAAGAATAAGATTTGCCTTTTTGGTCTATTAGAAACAAAGGTAAAGGAGGCAAAGAGTGTAGGGATTAGTAGAGTGTGTGCACCCAGCTGGAGATTTGAAAACAATTATGGGTGCAATCCGAATGGAAGAATTTGGATATTATGGGATCCAAGCTTAGTGTCAGTGAACAAGCTACATGAAACTTCTCAGTTTATACATGTTAAGGTGACAGTGCTTAGCAATCAAGCCTGGTTCTTCTCCACCGTTATCTATGCAAGTAATGGTAGTCAGGACAGGTTAGGGCTATGGATGGATATAAATCAGCTTCACAGAAGTATCACTACTCCTTGGTGTGTGCTTGGTGATTTTAATAATGTGTTATACTCTCATGAAAGGATTGGGGCAGTAGTGCAGGCTCGGGAAACAGAACCTTTTGGGGATTGTCTAACCGACTCAGGGCTGTTTGATCTGAAAGCTTCCGGTTGTTATTATACGTGGACAAATTATGGTACTGGAGCTAATAGAAAGTGGTCAAAGATTGATAGGGTGCTTGTAAATATTGAGTGGACTTGTGCTTTTGCTCAGGCGACTGCTGAATTCCTCTCTCCAGGTATCTCTGATCACTCTCCCATGTTGGTGCATCTTGTGGACTTGGAAAGGGGCAGAATTCCATTCAGATTCTGTAATTACTGGGCTCTTCACAAGGATTTCAAGGTGGAGGTGCAGGAAATGTGGGGTATTGAGGTAGTCGGAAGCCCGATGTATATATTAGTGTTAAAGCTGAAGTTACTCAAAAATAGATTGCGTGGATAGGCAAGGAAGTACATGTCTGATATACACATCAAAACAGAGGCGGCAAGGGCTGATTTGCATTGTATACAAAAAGAGCTGTAGTTGACCAGCTATGACCAGCTATGTGTAAAGGAAAAGGGAGCCAGAGAACGTTTATGTAATCTTATTGAGATGGAGTATATGGAATTGAAAGCGAAGGCAGACAATGACTGGCTCGACTATGCAGACAAAGGAAATGCATTCTTTCATCAGGCTATCAAAGAAAGGAAGAATAGAAACAACATCTGGACTGTTTCGGACATGAATGGGGTAAAGCATGAAGGAGTTGCTCAAGTCTCAAATGCTTTCATATCCTTTTATAAAGAGCTGATTGGAGTCTCTTCTCAAGCTGTTTGCTCTGAAGAGATGTTGGATGGGATACCAGTGAGGGAAGTTATTGATCAAAGGACTGCTGAGATACTCTCTGAAGACATAACTGATGAGGAGATCAAGAAAGCTCTTTTCTCTATGGAGGATTCAAAAGCTCCGGGGCCAGATGGGTATACAGCTTTTTTCTTCAAGCATTCATGGGATATAGTGGGAGGTGACTTCTTAAATGCCATACAGTCCATTTTCAGGATCAACAGAGTACATAAAGGTACAAATGCCACTTTCCTTTGTTTAATTCCAAAGAAACCTATTGTATCCAAGGTTGATGAATATAGGCCTATAGCATGTTGTAATGTCACTTACAAGTGTATTGCCAAGGTTATTAGTAACAGGATGAAGCCTCATATGGATCAGTGGATTGAGCTTAATCAGTCGGCCTTTGTCCCTGGGCGCAACATACAAGATAACCTTCTTCTCGCGCATGAGCTCCTCAGAGGATATGCGAGAAAACATGGACCAAAGAGATGTACTATCAAAGTAGATATCGAGAAAGCTTACGATACTGTTAGTTCGGAATCCATGCTCCTTGTACTTAAAAAGTTCAAGTTTCCTCCAAAGTTTATAACTTGGCTTTCTATGAGCTTCACGTCCCCTCTCTTCTCTATCTTGATCAATGGAAGCCCATATGGATTCTTTGAAGGAAAAAGAGGGTTAAGGCAAGGCGACCCTCTGTCCCCTTATCTCTTTGTGCTGATCATGGAACTTCTGGGTGGTCTGTTAAAGCAAGGCCTCTCCTCCAAATCTTTCAGCCCCCACTCAAGATGCAAAAGGCTTGCTATAACTCATTTGAGTTTTGCAGATGATGTTCTCCTCTTCTGTAAAGGGGAAGCGCCCGCAGTTTATCCTAGCGGTCAAAGACTATATTGATAAATTTTCAGCTCTTTCAGGGCTCCATATTAACATCATGAAAACATCTATCCTTACTGGAAGCATGTCAAAAGATGATGGAGTAGCTCTAGCAGGGTTACTGGGTATTCAGTTAATTGCTCCCCCTATCAAGTACTTAGGCCTGCCTCTCACAGCTTCGAAAATCAATGCAAAGGATTGTCTTCCACTGATTGAAAGACTCACTGTTAGAATGTCAAATTGGAAGAATAGAGCCTTGTCCTATCAGCAAAGTGATTGCAGCTCATACAGTCAATTCTTTCGTCTTTTCACATCTATTGGGCTAAGACGTTCATTCTCCCAGTGAGTGTGCTTGACAAAGTGGCTAAGATATGTAACATGTTTTTATGGAGTGGAGTCTCGATGCAAGCAAAAATGCATAAAGCAAGTCATGCAACTCTGAGGTTGCATAAAAAGGAGGGTGGGTTGAGCATCATTGACCCTAGTGTGTGGAATAGAGCAACTTACTGTGGGCTTGTGTTCAAGGTGGTGAGTAAAGAAGAGACTTTGTGGACAAAATGGACGTGGGAATATCACATTGGAAACAAACATTTCTGGTCTATGAAGATTCCATAGGACTGCTCGTGGGTCTGGCGTAGTATCCTCAAGCACAGAAAGATTGCACGAAAATATATAAAGTGCTTGATCGCAAATGGTGAAGATACAAGTCTGTGGCATGATCCGTGGATTTCGTCTAAGCTACTGATCCATAATTCTCAAGCTAGAAATATGCTCCAGGTGCCTGATGATGCAAAGGTGAACCTCCTTATTACAAATGGCGAATGGAATGGGCTGGTTAGTCTCCTTCAAGACAGTGAACTAAAGACGAGTATACTGCAGACCTCTATCAATGTAAATCTTGAAAAGGATGTGGTAGTCTGGAGCCCAGCTTTAGCAATGGTAAGTTCTCCACCAAATCTACGTATGTGGCTCTAAAACATATGAGACAAAGAGTTGTGTGGTACAAACTGGTCTGGGGGAAGTATACAGTACTGAAGCACTCCTTCATTGCGTGGCAACTCTTTGCAGGGTGCTTGGCTACACAAGATCGGTTGATCCACAGGAAGATTATCACTCAATCTAGGTCCTGCCTCTGTGGAAACCAAGCTGAAAACTCAAAGCACCTGTTCTTTGACTGCGAATTCTCCCAAAAGGTATGGGCTGTGGTGAAAACAAGGCTGGGACTAGGCGCTGTAGTGCAAGAGTCAAATCTTGAATGGTATTGTCTCCTGAGAATTACTCGATCAAACTCTACCGCCAGTGAGATAATTCGGACACTGATCTGCGCTACGGTTTATGGGATTTGGAATGAAAGAAACTGCCAAAAGTTTAAAAGCAAGATCCACACAGATGAAGCGATCAGCAGAGATATAGTAAACAGGATGAGAATTTACTTACAAAGGGTGATAAAAGAAGTTGACGATTCTGCGGAAACTAAATACATGATGAGTGCTCTTGGGATTGAACTCTTGGTTAAGCAGAAAAAGCCGATACAAAGACAGTGGGTAAAGCCACCACCGGTACCACGACAAAGATTAACTTCGGATGGAGTCGTGAATCTTTGGAGCGAGCGGATATGGGGAGTGCTGAGAAACCATGAGGGAGCACCTTTGATCGTGTTCATGGGAAATACCAACCTCAGGTCAGTGATTATACAGGTGTTAAAAGGGATCGAAGTAGGGCTCCTAGCAGCTTGCTACATGAACTGTAAAAGGATCATGCTGGAGTCGGACTCTTTGCGAGCAGTAAATGTGATTAATCGAAAGGAGGACTGTCCTTGGTATTGTTGGGACCTAGTAGAGTCCATTAGGAAAAGCACGCATCTCTTTGAGACAGTGGTGGTAACCCATGTATACAGGGAGATGAATAGAGTAGGCGATTGGCTGGCCAAGTCTAGTACAGTAAAGGATTGTATATATCCTGGTGTGAGGCTAGGTACTGTTTTTAACACTCATCCACTTGTCTATAAGCTTTTTGTAATAGTGGAGGAGGATGCAAGAGGTATGATGTATCAAAGAGTTTAAGCTTATACAGGTTGGGGTCTGCCTAACCCCTAGCTGTTTCAAAAAAAAAAAAGTATACTAGCCTAGATTTCAGAAACTTACTGTCAATACAAACATAGATGCTCATGTAATATATTTATAGAAAGATGCAAATATTATTACATACCTACATATTAACCTAAGTTTCTAAAAACTATTCTAATGCAAAAGCTAACATGAAACTTCTAGATTATTATCATTATAAAGAAAGAAACAATACCAATATTCCTAAGTGCATAGCATAAACTTTTTATTTATATTTTTAAATGTTTTGAATTTTTTTCTAGAAAACAAGTGCATATTGTACATATATATATCCTAACAGGTGCCTTAAATTACGCGTGTTTCTATGCCACCCCCAAACAAAAGCATGCTTTGTCCTCAAAGTATTAAAATAAGAAGGGTAGGAGAATACTATGGAAACGTGTGAAATTTTGGAACATCTGCAAAACAAAGTTAAAACATACTAATATAGATAAATAAAAACAGACCCAACTCTATATGAGTTCCACCCGTTATGGGGAAAACAAAGATCAAATTGCTTGGGACATAAGCAGACACAAACAAAAATAAAACTAAAACTTACCTCATATCTAACATTTAGGTGTCATCATCCTCTTCTACATAGAAGCGAGGTTCTTTTGTGTCCTGCCACGCCATGATAACTTGCCAAGCTTTTCTCCATGTATCATCAACCCATGCTAACCTATTAAGTGTTACTCGGTTTGATCGGGTGTAAAGAGCAGCCCATTGAGGTTGTACCCTCCATCCCGGCCAAGTCATAACACGAAACGAACGAACAACGCAATTGGTGGGTCTCATAATTTCAACCCTAACCCAATCCGTGTAGCGGGTACAGAAATAAGGGAAAAAACAACACATGATACGACAAACCAAAATAGGCATAAGAAGGTACTTATGCCTCATACTATGGCCTCTAGCTAGACTAGCCACTAAAACCTTGGGAATGTCTTATAGGAAATGTCCCTTGGCTAAAGCAAGGAAAACATCACCAGCGGTATTATGTGCAGAAGTAAACTTCTAATCCCCTAAAATATAACATGGTAAGGCCTACGTTCAGGGACAGGCTACCAAGGGCTATGTTATACTTCCCTCGGTCCATTATACGAAAAACCCCTCCCCCATAAATCTGGTGAAAATACTAATAGTTATGTAGGAACCATTATTTTCAGAACAAATATTTCTACAAACCGCGAGAACCCACGCGCAGCGGAATAAATGGGGTTCTCACGATTTTGGATTAGAAAACATACCTTTGAGAATCGGCTTAGATGTAATCTCTGAGGATCCAAGCTTTACAAAATCCGAAATCAACCCCTTGATCTTCTGTTATATTCCTTTATAATGGATTGGACGTTGTGTGGACAACGATCTACCAACCCCCTTCTTTCTCACAAAGCTAGATCCAATTTTAGATCTATCTTTCCTTGCCTCTTTTTCTAATATAGTGAATAGTGAATTTCGGCCAGAGAGAGAGTATTCTGTTTATAAGCTACAACAGGGACCATGAGGAGAAATTAGGGTTGGGCCTCCTGACGGGCTTGGGCTTCCCATGTTCGCCCAGAACACACGGCCCAAGTCCATCAACAAATGACTTATTCCACTAAAGGCCATTGTTGCATTACCGCCCTAATCCCAAATTACGTGTCAGCGTTTATGGGCTCCATATTATATGCTCGTTGATCTCCCCGTGTTTAAGATATCGAATGTCCGTTGATTAAGTCAAGTTACTGACAACTACATTAATCAACTTCTTATGTCCTTGAGTAGTACCACTCAACCTCATTGTCATGGTGGAATAAATCCACCTACAAGGTTTACATGACAATCTTTTTGAGCTCCTCAATGGGACATCATCAACCCGACTTCCTGCGGGTCACAGATTCCTTCTATAATTAATAGCACACCTTACATACAATGTCATTACCCAATCCATCGAGTTTGTTGACTCACAAATGAATCTCACTCATTGATGATTTAAAGCAATGTACAATGCACGTAAGTGCCCGTTATTATATCTGGATTAAGAGGACAAACATCCATAATAATAGAGGCGTTTGTTCTCTTATACAGTCAGTATAAAGAGAAACAACCTCACTTAGTCCTGTTCAATACACACAAAGTGTATTAGTGTAATCCTATAGTCAAGATAGACTAATACCAGATTATACTACAACCGTACTAATGGTTTGTCCAAATCCATCTAGGTTGTAAACGATTACTTATACTTTATAAGGTACTGATGATATGATCTTCTGTGTGTTCACACCATATCATCTACAACATAAAGTATTAGATACATGCATATAACTAATAACATATATAATATGCATATCATTTGCCCATATGATTCTCATTCAAAATATAAAGAATTAGAGTTAATACAAAAGTAATGCTTTTAGTATATAACCCTATCAAGTTATAAAGGTATGCATTATTAGTCAGATATCCCCATGAGTTTGTAGGAACAAGCATAGGCATTCCCACAACAAAAGCAACCAAAAACTTGCTGAAATCCATTGTCGTATCATTAACTACGATAGAGAACACTTGTTCTATATCTGGTTGACAAAAGAACCTTGAATTATTATAGAAATATTCAGTAAGTTGAGGTGAATACGAGTTATCAGGACTTACCAGTAGATGCTGCCATCTTGACTGCACGATTATATCGCGAAACCATCCTCCATAGGTGTTGCTTCGGAACAAATCTTCAAAAGACTGCTCCGGTATGAATGTAGGAGAGTTCATTTCAACAAATACAGTCTAGGACTGCTGGAAACAACTTCGGAAAAATCCACAAAAAATTAGAAGTGAAACTGACTGCAAAGGCCAAGGCGCGGGTCGCGCTCTTGAATGGCTGTAGAAGGGTGCGAGGCGCGCTCTTATCTTACTCGACTTCCAGGCACTTTAGCATGGGGCGCGCTCAGGAATAGGCAAGCTAGGGTACGGGGCACGCTCCGTGTACCTCGAGTGCTCTGACTTGAAAAGTGGAAAAGAAAAGTGAGAGATAACAATGAGAGGTGCAAGGTGAGAGGTGTGGTGTGGAGTGTAGAGTGAACCAAGGTTTTATAGAAGTTTAGTTTCTTAATCGAGTTCCACAAGTTGCCCAGATTGTTAAGGCAACTTGATGGAAACAGAATATTTCTAAAACCAAAATAGAAACAGACCAGATTCATTATTCCAAAAACAAACCTAATAGCTTAATAGTTTGAATTTAAAATAGCAACTTTCCAATTCCATTCCTTAAAATTTTCACCACTCCCACACTAGCTAATCCTAGCTATACCAAAATAGTAACATTCTCACATATTCATATTCTCACAAGCTTGCAACAAATATTTCCAAAACGGTGGATAGAGGAAACAAAACAATGTTGAACCATTAATGCCACCCCTAAACAAATCGGGAAGGTGGGATTAATGAAAAACAATAACATGCTTGGACAAAAATTTAATTAAACTTAAAATTATACTAACAACCAAATATTCGACAACAATTACATAATTCAAAATGAACTACTTAACTAAACAACTAAAAATCAAATTCTACTGAAAACAGGGAAAAATTCATAAACACAAAATAACTAAACTACGAGCCACAAGATGAGGATGGTTCCGAGTCATCAGTCTTGCGTCAACGATGCTCATGCCTCTCAGACTCGTCAGAAGTAGAACTCTAATAAGGTGGTAAGCGTCGTAGAACTTCTACTTGGAACTCCCGCTGACTCTCTAGATATGCATGCGTTCATGGATTCCTCACGCTCCTTATCACGCTGAACTAAGGTCTCCACGGTAGCCTAGAGCTCTCGATTACTAGCACTGAGCCCCTCAAAATTCTGATGTATGTTCACCTGCCTAGTCCACAGATCCACACAAATGGTATTAAGAGAATGCATGCCCCGATGAATCAATGGCATGCGTTCTCTATCAGAAGTAACCTTTTCCAAGGTATCGGCCTCAAAACATGTCGTATCTTCCTCATCATCATCCGAATCAACAACCCTATCCTCAGGCAACCGCCATGTCTTCTGAATATATTATGAATAAATCTTTCCATTTGAATGCAACTTCAACATAATCCGTTCAATTTTTAAAACAGCCCCAAAATGCAGCATGATCTTAGTAATCAATATAGGGTAGGGTGCAAAATGGCTTCCAACGCCTCTAATCATATTTAACACGAAGTCGAGGATGCAAAATTCATACCTCTTCTCCTGCAATACCAACAGAACGTGCAGGCAGTTCAAACTGATATCACTGACTTTCGAGGTGCCAGTGATGTTCTTACTAACTCACTGAGCTACAATCAGCTGGTTGGTTCTCAGAGACGACTGTCGAACACAATGCGATCTCACATTGTACTCTCCTTCCAAAACAATCTCTCTCATCAATGCCTCTATTCCACCCCACTGCGATTCCTGTACTGTGACTACGAGATTGTGTCTTGGCTCAACACCTAGAATCCTAGATAACATACCCGTACAAACTTCTCTCCTCGAACTATTCACCTTCACAAAAATCTTCCTACCCTCAATTTCCCTCTTCTTATAAAAATTCACAACCAAATCCGGATGGTAAAAATCATTCTCCGTATACCACAACTTCTGCAAAAGGGGGAAAATTGGTCGAAGTTGAAAACTTTTTCAGGAAGGATTTTGCAATTTTTAGCAGCCATTGAAGTTTTTGAATTCGAAAATGGCATTAGGGTAAGGTGGGGGAGAGGTAACGAAACAAGAATTCGATTTGTGGTTTGAATGGCGTGGGTGCGCAATGGATGTTGGGTTTTTGGTGGTTTAATGGTGGTGGAGATGGAAAAGATGATTTGGAATAGCGAAATTAGAGTGGGGTTGTTAAATTGGAGTTATAAGAATCGGTGGTTTTGTTTTTCTTCTTTTTTTTTGTTTTTTTTTTGTTTTTGTTTTTGTTTTTGGTTTGGTGTTTCGTTAATGGAGGCTGATGGAGGCGTGAAGATGGAGGAGATGAATGTGAAGGGTTTTTTGGTTGTTTTGGATACTCACGCGCGAGGCACGTGACTCCGAGGTTTTGGGCCCAAACCCAATCAATTTCAAAAAATGCCCATTCTGTCCTTATGCGCGCAAACTTAAACCTGAAATTCTCGATTCGTTAACGGTCCGATTTTTGCGAATGAGCTATGAAAATGATCAGCAGAGAATTTCCAATCCAATGAACTATAAAACACTCTATTCTAACCGTGGTTGACATATAAAAAGATGGAAAATGCCTCGAAGTGCGTGAATGACATAAGTTATGCGAACAATTGAAATCTAAATTCATAGATAGTGTCAACCCGAATCAAAATAGGATTAAACGACATAAGAAATAAGGATAGGAAGTTAAACAAACAAGAATGGAAAAACCAACACCCCTCCCCCAAACAAATTTTTGACAATATGGATTAAAAAATTTGTTTAAAAACGTGGGTCTTTTAACGTCAGATTCCCGAGACTTGCTAGATTACTATTTTTATGGTTTTCTTTATTTTTTACTTTTTATAATACGGATTAATATAAGGAAAAACAATAAAGCAATAAAGATATAATTCACACCATAGAGAAACATGACTAAAAAACTGAGAAAACATGAATTATGTTAAACGTGGATTTAGGATCCGGTACTTACAGCCACACACTCCAGAGGGAGGGCCCGGTTACCTGAATGGTGCACTTGCTAAAATATAATATTGGAATGGAGTACACCGAAGAATAAAATGAGTCTTTTATGGTCAGATACTCAAAACTTTATCTAAAACATATGTATATAATGGACATGTAGTTTACCATATATCAACAACCGAAATAGTTGTAGATCGTTCCATAAATAATGATCACAGGAAACACACCCAAACACAATCAAATACCATGATTTCCCAAAACGTGGCCTAGCGGGATGAGAGTGAATACTGATGGGTCTAAAACCTAACCTAGCATGCAAAGTCTTTTTTTTCCACCAACGAAAGGGTGGCCAAGTGAATGATCGTGAAAAAATGGATGGTTGTGGAAGATGTGGTGGATATGGATGAATTTTAGAAGTAAGGAATGGAAAAAATGAGAATGTGGGTTTAGCATAAAACTCATTTGTGGCATGGGTTGGTATTATCACACATCTAAAAATGAAGATATCGGGTGACACTTTAGGTAGTAGTTTCTTATTAGGAGAGTTTAGAAAATCATGAAGCACAGGAGAAACAAGAGGGTCAAGTGCAAACTCAAGGTTCCTTTGAAAAGGTTGAGGGCAGGGAACATTGATGGAAGGTGAATGAGTGATAGGATAATGCGAGGTGGGTGAATGGTGCTCAGTTAGAGCTCTCAGGTCTATATCATCAAAAGTTTTTAGATATGCAAGACATTCTTCAATAGGTGGGTTAGAAGAATCACTAGGATAGTAGGTGAAAAATTCTTCATCTACCATGGCGTCAATGTTAGAACTTCTGAAGGAAAGAAATTGGTGCATCTGATTATCAGGAAATGTGTTGTCGAAATAATCTTAAGCTAAGCTCTCGATCATGCTAACCTCTCCATCGACAGTTGTATCTGGGAACTGTTGCATCGTTTTAAAAACATTTACCTCAACAAAAAGATGGCCAAAGGATAAGGACATCGAACCATCGCGACAGTTTATGAGCGCGTTGGCTGTAGCCAAGAAGGGACGCCCTAAAATGATAGGAACAGAGTCGTTATCGACTTCTGTGTCGAGGATCATGAAGTCAGCCGGATAGTAGAAATCCTGAACCTTAACAAGCATGTTTTCAACAACACCCTTAGGATACTTAATAGACTGATCAACTAATTGCAACGTCATTTTAGTAGGTTACATCTCTTGTAGACCTATTTGTTTATAGAGATAATAAGGGAGTAAGTTAACACTCGCCCCCAGGTCTAATAGAGCAGTTGTCATGTGAATATCCCTTAAGGTGCATTGTACAGTAAGACGCCCAGGGTCCTTGTACTTAACAATTCCATTATGTTTGGATAAAGTTGGAAACTGTTAAGTTAAAAATGCGTATTTAGGAATATTTGTTTTACACCTAGTAGTGCACAACTCTTTTAGAAACTTAGCATGTTGTGGTAACTTTTTAATAGCTTTGAGAAAAGGTAGGTTTATCGTTAGATTTTTAAAAACTTCCCTAATCTCATCAAAATTTGTATCCTTGTTTAACATGGCTAATCTCTGGGAAAACAGTGATTTCTCTCTATATTTAGCATATGGATCAACAATATGTTTAACCTTGGCCTTTTGTTTCTTAGGTTGTGGTTTAACTGGTACCTCTATAGGGGTAGGATCTTCAGTTTCCAGTTTGGTATCTAGTAAGTTTTCATTTGTTATGACAACTGGTGGTGTAACAACGGGCATAGTTACGGCGTTAGCAACCACTTTCCCATAACGGAGAGTGGTGATAGCATTTAACTCACCTGCGTTTCCATTTTCATTACTAGTATTACCATTTACCTCAAAGGCTGTGTTTGGTGTTTTAGGATTAGGTATAGCTTGACTTGGAAACACACCTTTTGGTTGTACTTTCTCTTGGGTTAACTGCTGTAAGGAAAGTTGGATGGACTGTAAAATCTATTGTTGGGTTTGCATAAAGGCGTCAAAACGATCTGGTTGTGGAGGAGTGGTTGTTACAGGAACTATCTCACGTTGATTATTAGCGGGTGGGTTGTGATAGTTATTATTAACCGGAACGATACCTCTATTATCATTATAATTATTATTGTTGTAATTATTATAATTATCTTGTCCTTGTCCTTGTCGTGGTGGAGCTTGGTTGTAATTGTTCGCTGGCCTAATATTTTGGTTATTAAACCCTGGAGGTGTAACTTGTTGATTATTTCGCCAACCGAAGTTGGTGTTTTGTCGCCAAGGTGCATTAGGTTTGCTATTAATGGAACAAACATTGTCCGGCTGTGCAGATGGATGTTCATAGACTAGAGGACAATAGGAGTATGGATGCGCATGACTCAAATAGAAATTACATGGAATAGAGTTGACATTCATGACAGGGTAGGCTTTTGTTGAACAAAAATAGCTTCTACCTTTTTAGTGAGGGATTTAATTAAAGTTTTAAGCTCAGGATCAGATTTAATCTCAAACATACCGGCAGCCTTAACTGTTGAAGAAGAACTAGCGGAGCGGGGGATATCGTCACTACCCCCCCAGTTATTATTACACTTTGTTTGATCTTTTAAAAACCTATAAGCCTCTGAGGCTCTTTTACTAACGAAACTACCCCCATTCATTATATCAAGAACTTCTTTATGATGGTGTAAAAGCCCCTTGAAAATAGCATGAACTAACGTGTCTTTCGTAAGGTTATGATGTGGACACTCTATAAAAAAGATTAGTGAAACGATTCCAGACCTCTGAAAAGGATTCATGAGGATTCTGGCAGAAAAAATGAATCTTATAAAGCATTTCATCTGTCTGCAGTGGTGGGTAAAACTGTTCCATAAACAATTGAACAAGTTTGGCCCATGAGTCCATAGAATTAGGCGCTTGGGTAGTTAACCAAGACGCCGCCTTGTCGGATAGGGTGAAAGGAAATACCCTCAGTTTAATTTGTTTCGCACCTACCGTAGGATGATGGAATGTGGTAAGAACTTGTTCAATCCTACGCATATGCTCATGGTCTAAACCATGAAAAACTGGTAACAAATTTAATATATTCGGGGGAATTTGGAAATCCCCCACTGGGTCTGCAAGAACGACGCAAGACTTAGGGCTATCGTTTAGGGCTTTGTAAAAGTCAAAAGAGAGGAGTCTCTCTTTTTTCAGCCATTGATTCAGGTGTAGTGTGTGGTATACTAGATAGGTGTGTGTGTTGACGTTCATGATAGATTACGTTAGTCATTTTTTTCTTACCTGACCTTAATCTTATGCAAGGCTAAGTTCAATGTTAAAGAAACACGACAACAGTTAAAACAACCCTGATATGCTAGAATAAATCCTCTAACATGAGAGGCGAGGAGTGGAAGAAGGAGTACCTGAATGTCTCCTTACTACGCGTTTGAATAGCGTCTTGTATACTCGATTTCAGTGTATTCAAGAAATATCAACACTGAATAACTTGAAGAAATGAAAGTTTGAACTAACCCGTGAAAGTGGGCTTATTCAGAATAGGGCGCGTGGCGTGCTTGGAATTAGCCTAACCAGGGTGCGAGGGGGGCTCTCGCCTTGGACGATGTCCAGGCACTTTGGCGTGGGGGCGCGCTTCAAATTTGTCTGAAACGGGCGTGGGGCGCGCATAATGTATTCCTACGAAAAAAATTAGTTTATGAACTAGACAAACACAGATAGAACCAAACAAGGGTGGGTGGGTTTAATGGGATTTTGGTAGGATTAACAATACTAAAGGAAATGAATTTAAACAAAACTAAGACGGTAGCGGCGCCATTTTATAAACATAAAAACTATAGTTTTACCTACTCTTAACTAGTTATGCTATGAATAAGTAAAACTAAATGAAGTGTTTACATTATATGATCAAAGTTCTACTCTCGTGAATGAGAATATAATTGGAGTAGAGAATTCGTTCCACTCCTAGTTCGTTTAAACGTAAGATTTCCTATTTAATTAATTCTAACAAAAATCGATGAGAGTAATGAAATGAAATTATGCTAAGACGGTGATTTAACTAATTTAGATGTTATGATTTAAACTACGGCAATTCAATACTAGATGTGAATATGGGAAGGAAATAGGGGAATTTGATTCCACCTTGATTCGACTTAATAAACTAGCATAGAATTTGTTGTAATCCCAATCTTTACATTTTCACGTAAAGGTTGGGTATTCTAATCCCTAATTATTCATGGAAATCTCTACCAACTAATAATTAGCATATGAAACAATTAAACCTATTCTCATGGTGAACTAATTACTTTCGAGAGTGGAATATATTATCACAACTATATCTACACTTACACAATCAAGTTTTCATCAAAGCTTCCTCAAACCCCTCTAATGGAGGTTTTAGCTTTGATTCATCAAACTATCATTAATAAATAAATAAGAAGAAGACATCCTTGAAGAAATATAAAATTACTTTATTAAATCTAATGAAAAAGAGTCTAATGATTCAAAACTGTTTAAAAACTAAGTACTGACTAATTAATTAAGCCTAATCTAAATTTATGGATAACTAACTATATATCAAGAGTGATGCCTTAGTCCTCTTTATATAGAAGAGAGCTAGGTCTACAAATTTGTGCATGGGCTTTGGAGCCATGTTTTGGGCCATAAAATCGAGCCCAAAACTTGATTACTTCAGTCCAAAAGTGGTTTCTCTGTTGGAGATTACTGCAATAGCCTTCTCTTCCACTTCTGCTCCTCTGATTGGGTCAAGGTTTAGACCATTAGAAAGCTCTTTCCGAGCCAGTCGTTTTGACATATGGTAGGCCCAATTCCGAGGTCTGAATCTAGAGATACGGCTTTCAAAATTTATGCTGACTTTTATGCGCTATTTCTCTCTGTGTTGACTTTGACTTTTCAGCTTTGACCGGGCTTTAAAAAGGCTTTTTCTCCTTGAATCTTGGCCTTTAAACATAGAACTTCTTAGCAACCAACCTCTGCTCCTTTATCTCGCACAAAGGACACATTTCTACACATAATTGACTCCAATGTCTGAAATACATAAAAGCACGTAAAAAACACTAACTCCTATTTATTAATCACATAATTGGTCTAAAAGTAATATTGTTAAGGGGTTAAAACTACAGTTTTGGGCACTTATCAACTAGGTTCGACCTAATATGCAAGGCTCGGGGCATGGTTATGGTAGGTCCGGATTTATAATTTCTTTTGTGCAACTTCGTATACGACGTACCCGTTTTCCTCAAGGGTTTGAGTTACAACCCGTTAAGAAAAACGTGGGGCATTTGTGTGTTCATATTTTAGCAAATAGATATGTAACACATGGCAGGATCTTCTTAAAGCTCGGATATGGTCTTGGTGTGGGTAGAAAGTACCAGAACACACTTCAAGTTCAAATCCTCTCACTTCCTAGGTCCGGAAGTGAAACAAGAAGAGGAGGTTCGTAGGCTTTGGAACTAACCAACTCCTAACTATGAACTCCAAATCTAGAACTCAACTACTAGGTTCGGAGCAGGTTTGTAGGCTTTGGAACTAGTTGGAGTAGTAGATTTGTATAACCAACTCCTAACTATGAACTGCAAATCCAGAGCTCAACTACCAGGCTCGGATCTCTAACTACTACTCCGAACCTAAACATGTTTTTTTGTTGTTTAAGTCAATAAGAGAGACCTATTTGACTTGGGAAACATGGGGCTTCTAGAAGAGTTAGGATGAGACTTAACAAGAGACGGTCTCCAAGTTAAACATTAATTGGGAAACCTCATATATTCTTATTAATATAATAGTTGAACTACGGTTTGAGTTTGATTCCTCTTCGCAAGATACATAGACAGCCATTAAAGAACGTGGTTCAACTCATCATCTTCTAGATCTCTTATTCTTCTTGATACATTATTTCTCATTGTTCTTTGATCATCAACAAATATTTGTATTTCTAGATTTTGAAAAATCATCACACATATATGGTTTAGCAAGTTTTCCTATGTTCTTCTCAATGACATTTGGAGCAACAAAAAAAAAAAACAAACAAATATCAAACTCCACAATAAGGAATGTAAGTAAAGACCACGTCGATGTCAACCATAAAGATTCCGCAATTACAGATTCAATCTCTACCTCAAAAAATTGTCATGAAGTTTGACAGTATGACCTATGGGTGTGCATAAAACCAGCTGAACCAACAAAACCGACCGAACCAAACCGAACCGGTTGATTTCGGGTCGGTTATATTTATGAGTCGGTTTTGTTCGGTTAAGTATATTTGAAAACCGATAGGGTTTGTTCGGTCATCGGTTTAGTCCCAAACCCGAACCGACCAGATATATATAATAAATATTAAAAAATATATATTTAATTGATTTAATTTAAAAGTATATAAAAACCAGTTGGTTCGGGTCGGTTAACATCGGTTAAACCATAACCCAATCAGTTCAGTTCGGGTATTGATTCAGCTGGAAACTAATTTGGTTCGGTTTAGTTCGGTTAATATAATACAGCCGGTTCGGTTCGGTTTTAAAAAAGTATAAACCTATAGGGTCGGTTCGGTTGTCTATTTAGACACAAATCAACCCAAACCGACCCGTGAACACCGCTACGCTAATCTTTACACAACCAAGATTTTGATTCGTGATACGTGAACAAGGCTCAATTTGTTCACACTATCATCTATTATCCACCCTCAATGTCTCATTCCATTCACAGAATGAGCAGGAATATTATATATTGATTTGTTTTTTTTCCCCAAATAAGCTAAGGTTAGGCAGACCCCTACCTGTATTAATTCAATGTTTCCTTATATATACTTTTCCACTTGCATCCTCATTTACAATGTTTTGTAAAGCAATATCTAAAGGATTAGCAAAGTACACAATATTTAACTCATGATTATGGACTAACCCAGCTAAGTAATCAGCTACCCTATTCACTTCCCTAAAGACATGTGAGAAGGTTATGTACCTAAAAGTGCTTTTTTTTCCTTTCAATAGCAGCTACCATATCCTCTATAGTACCATGGGGGTTTCTCCAGCTTGTTAATGGCATTTATGGCTCTCATGGAATCTGATTCCACTTCCACCTCAGAAAAACCTTCCAAAAAACATATCTCCAAGCAAACATCAATAGTCTCTAGTTCTTGAAAAATCATTGATCTGTGACCTCCACCCCCGCCCCCCCATGACTTGGATCATTGTTGTTCAAAGCCCCATCCACATTTGCTTTAATTCTATTTCCCATTGGAGGAGTCCAAGCGCACTGAGTTTCCACCTGTTGCTTGAACTGAGTGGATATGTTAAGCCTAAGGAAAAGATTTCTAACCTTGTCAGTGTCTTTGACATCCGGTCTTAAGACTTGTAAGTAATTCCTTAAGTCTCATACCATCTTGTTAAACAAAGTCTCTGCTGGTTTAGAAACTTGGCGGAACTTCCTGTCATTCCTTTCCTTCCATATGCAATTAACCGATACACAAATGAATACTTTAAGTATCTCACCAACTTCTGCTATTTTGCATAGCCTCAACAGGGAAGTCCATTCTTGATTCACATTACTGCTGTCCAAAGAGATGCCCAACAAACTTTTTACTCTTGAGAAGAAGTCTTTAGAGTATTGACACTCAAAAAAGAGGTGGGCAGAGAATTCTCTACTAGAGCTGCAAAGACTGTAGACAGACTGTGTAATTATTTTCTTTCGCACTAACCTATCTTGTGTGGGAATACTATTTGAAAATAGCTGCCACATGGTGAAGGAGTGACGTGGCATCACCCATCTTCCCCAGACCATACTACATCATTTTTTCTTCTCTCGTTCTGGTGACAACACTGCATATGCACTGCTGGAGGAAAAAAGCCCACTATGATGTGGTGTCCAGACTACGAAAATCAATCTCAATATGCTAATTTATCTCCACTGTCATTATGCTTCCCTTCAGTGTTGAAGATTATAACCCTTGCACTTCATCATTCCACCTACCATCCGTCATGAGAACACTCACTTTAGAGTTGAGGGGAAAATTCCAAGCAGCCACAGCCTCTACATCTTGGATCAGTGGAGATTGAGCACACCATATGTCATGCCATAGGAGAGTATTTTCCCTGTTTGCTATTGAATACTTGATAAACTTCTTTGCAACCACTCTAGTTGTTAAAATATTCCTCCAAGTCCACGAGCAGTCTTTTGGTATACTCATGGTCCAGAAAAACTTTTCCCTAATATGTTGCTTCCAAGTCCAATCAACCCAAATGGTGTCCTCTCTTGTCACCAGTTTGAAAATAAGCCCACAATATGCTCCTGAATTCCACCTTTGTAAATTCATCACTCCTAAACCACCCTCTTCTTTGGGAAGACAGACTGTACTCCAACATGCTTGGTGATGTCCTTTCTTCATTGTTGTACCAGTCTATAGAAATTGTGCACATATCTTTTCCACTTGTTCAATAACAGTTACTGGGAGAATGAAGGTTCTCGACCAATAAGTGTGGAAAGAAATAAGGACTGAGTTAATCAACTGCAATCTACCTGCATGGGAGAGCAACTTTGATTTCCAGTTTGTAATCTTCTTAGTGATCTTCTCAACAAGTGGTTTTCATTCCCTTATACCCAATCTGGCAGAGATGAGTGGGAGGCCTAGATATCTCACCGGAGGTTTAACAAGTTCCACTCCCAAGAGAGTTGCCAAAGCTTGAGCATCTTGATGATTTAACCCTCCGGCTAATAAAGAAGTTTTGTGCTTGTTGATATTTAGCCCCATAGCTTCTCCAAAAGTTTTTAGGCACTCTTTAATAGCATTCACAGAAGCATAATCACCCTTACAAAACAAAAGAACATCATCCGCAAAAGCTAGATGTGACAGTCTCACTCTGTTACATTTTGCATGAAAAGAGATGTCTTTGTTGTTAATGTTCTGCATTATAACAACACCGATAATTTTCATCACTAGAACAAATAGATAGGGTGATAAAGGATTGCCTTGCCATATACCTCTCTTGCCTACAAAAAACCCCTCCGGAGCACCATTGATCATGACTGAGAAAGAAGGGGTTGCAATGCACATCTCTATCCATTTAACCATTGAAGGAGGGAAATTAAAGACCTTGATCATAGCTAAGATAGCCTCCCAACTTACTGTGTCATATGCTTTCTTTATATCCAGTTTGATTGAACATCTAGGTGTGCCATGCTTCCTATCATAACCTCAAAGAAGTTTATGAGATAGCAAAATGTTGTCTTGGATCGATCTGCCAGGAATAAAAGCTGATTGATTAGCTTGAACAATGTCATTAATGACGAGTTTTATTCTGTTAGCTATAACCTTTGAGATGCATTTGTAAATGGTATTACATAAGGCTATAGGTCTAAAGTCTTCAACCTTTGAGGGGTTGTTAACTTTGGGGATGAGACAAATGAATGTAGCATTAACACCTCTAGGAAACTTAAAAAATTTAAATGCATTAAGGATAGCATATGTGAAATCATGGCCAACTGTTTCCCAATAACTTCTGAAAAAGAAAGGAGTGAAATCATCCGGCTCAGGAGCTGCATTCTCTTTCAACCCAAACAGAGCTTCCTTAATTTTTGCAGTTGTAATATCAGAATCTAGAAGGAGTTTCATGTCAGGTGAGATGATAGCTTTAACCTAAAGATTGTTGCAAAACTCCATACCATAAATCTCCCCTGCTTCAGAACCCAGAATCTCAGTATAATACTCCACAAAAGCTTTTATGATCTCAGCCCGTCCAATTACGGTAGCACCATCTGCATTCTATAAACACCATATACCACTCTTAGCTTTCTTTTCATCTAACGATTTGAAGAAAAATGTAGTGCACTTGTCCCCATCTCTAGCCCATAAATCATCTTGTTTGCTCTTGATCTCAGTCACTTCTACTCTTGCCAAATCACTCTATTTTTGAAGAGCTTCATTTTCTTTTTGACCCACCACCAAATCCCAAGGGTTAGCTTGCAATTTCCTTTGCACATCATACAACACTTCCCTAGCTTGCTCAACTCTTCCATGAATATCTGAGAACTGAGATCTAGCCCATGGTTTAATTCTGTCCTTTTGAAGCTTTAGTTTTTGCATAAGGACATACATTGGGTTCGAAAACAATTGTACTTTCCAGACCTCTTGCAACATGTTTTGGAACTCTTTTTGTTCTACCCAATAATCCTTGAATTTAAAAGGCAGAGCTTTACTTTCATAGTCATACCAAAAAAGAAGGATTGGTGAATGATCTGAGACCCCATGGGGTAAAAACTCTGCCTTTGAATAAGGGTATACGTCAGTCCATAAGCTGTTGACTAAGCATCGATCAATCTTGGTTTGAATTCTGCTCTTACCTTCTACCTTGTTATTCCAAGTGCAAAAGAACCCATTAAAACTCAGGTCAGATAACCCTGACATTTGTAAACATTCCACAAAATCCTCGGCTTCTCTTGGGTGCATAGGGCTTCCCCCCATCCTTTCCTCAGCTTTAGTTATGTTGTTAAAATCACCAACTACAGACCAAGAAAGCAGAACTGCACTTTGTATGACATTTAGATCCCACCAGAGAGCTTGCCTGAGGACTTTGGAGTTTCTAGCATACACCACTGTAAGCAAAAGGACTTCATTGGTAGGCTTGAAAGTAACTTGACAGTGTATAAACTAATCGGAGTCCTGTAACTTCACAATACTTATCAGGTAAGAGTCCCAGCATATCTAAATTATTCCAGATGGATCCTTACCATAGTTATTAGTATGTTCCCACTGCGGGCAACAAATACTTCTTATATATTCATACTTGTCCTGCCTCACTTTGGTCTCAAGTAAGCAAAAAACATTAAGCTTTTTATTGACTCTTACTTTACTTATCTCCCTTTCTTTCTTAATGTCATTAGTGCCTTTGACATTCCAAAAACACATTGATGTAATCATCTGTGATTTCTATTCTTGGAGCCTTTTGGTTTGCCCCTTCCCTTTTTTCCACTGCTTTGATTATTGGCTGTTGCTTCTTGATGTTTTTTTTTGGATTGCTTACTTGTTGCACTACAGATTTTACCTGATCTTGTAACACCACCATTGTGCACCATTGGTGTAGCTGATTCAGCTTCAGTGTTTTCATTATCTACACCTTTGGGCATCATTGGTGTATCTGGTTCAGTTTCAGTGTTTCCATTCTCTACAACTTGATCATGAAAAAATTGAATCTCCTCTATATCCGATATTTCATCCTCTTCAGTGATGTCTGATAGCAAATGAAACCTACTATCCTCCATATTAAAGGCCATAGCCATTTCCTGTTCCAATATAGCATTAATGCTTAGATTAAGATCATGAATGACTAGAGATTGCTCCTCAACTATTGATGTGTTCTGTAGTTGTGCATTCCATACAACAATGTCATTACTTCCATTTTCTGCCTCTATTTGCACTGCCCTACTATTAGGATATCTAATCAGCACCTCTTCAGGCTAGCAATAAGTAGCAGGTTCCTGACCATTTATAGAAGGAGCTGATCCTTCTTCATACAGTTGTTGAGTGTTTGTAACTGTGTCCCTACTTACTTCAGCATTGGCTGCTGCAACAGTGGCTGATTCAGGATGTATTGTAGAATTTACAGGTCTCCTTCTTTGGCTTTTAGAAAGTTTTATATTGTTTTCTTGTTTTTGAAGCTCTTGTGTTATCGATTCCTTTCCTCTGTCCGAAGTTTGATTCTGTGCTGCGTTTACTACCTGTTGGGGAGCTAGCGCTGGCTCATTATTTTTGGAAACCTGCCTACACTTTGAGACTAGGTGCCCCACAATTTTGTACTGGTTGCAAAACTTAGGAAAATTTCCTGTTTGAACTTTTTGCCAAAACTCTATACCTAGTTCCGGCACTTCAACAAATATCTACTCTGGTATTGGCTTGGACAGGTCAATATCCACAAGTACACTAGCATAGTATCCATTAGTGCATTCCAAAGAGTTCATATCTACGCGAATAGGGCAACCAAACCCTCTGCCCATACTCATTAGTATGTCCACCTCCCAATATTCGAACGACAACCCTGGGAACTTGACCCAAACAAGACCAGAGGTTTGTCTGTGGGTATCGATGTTGAAGTTCGGCGTTCATCTTATAAATCTGACCATTTTCCCCTGCAGCTGCCAAGGCCCCCCATAAAGGATTTTATTAAAGTCACCTTCATTATCCAGACGAAAGATCACATATGCTTTTCCCAAAGGTGACAGCTTTAGGCTTCCTATTAGACCCCAAACAGTGTTGACTTCCGATCTGAGAGAGTCTAAATTCAGAGCTTTTGAATCCATATGAGCAATAAGAGCAAACTTACATGCTTCTATTCCTCTTTCTATCGAGCTTAAATGGATCTTTATAGCTGGCTTATCATCTTTCTTTGACGGCAAAGGTAGAGTTGAAACATCAACAGTCTGTTTCATTCTTCTTTTAGCAATGGTCGCATAAGATTCTCTAGTGGAACTAGATTCCACTCTATTCCTGATTTCCCCTTGTCTTGATGATTCAACACCATTTCCACCTGGGAAGCCAGCTTGATGTCTATCACTGCTAAAACCAAATGGTACCGAAGCCATGGAAGCAGACTAAACTAAAAACGAGATAAATAACATAAACAGATGAGAATGAGAAAAAAGGTGGAGGAAGATAGAGAAGTTGCTTTTATCGGATTTGATTACACTAAAGAACTCTCATTGTAGACAGTGAAGGATTTTACTAATAGTGCAACCAAAAGACAGAAGGAAGATTAACCCTTTTCCAAACTCAGCACTATTCACAGTGGAGGATTTCACTGGAAAGGTAAATGTCATGAAGATAGGAGAGGAAAAATGGTATTCCGTTTTTGAACTCACCACTAATAGCGGTGAGGATTTTTTGAGTTGTACTGATATAAAATGCAATACAATATAACAAACATCAATCTAAATCTTTGCAGTCTAAGAAATCACCAAGGATGAATTTCAATAGAAAGATTTTTGAAATATTTAACTCCAGAGATGTACTTTCACAAATTCCTCACAGTAATACTTCAAAAACCAATCTACACTTCTTCCTCAAGTAGAAATTCTCCCGAAAAACAAACAATGTGCAATTGTGGTGGCCAAATATCATGTATTGGCAATATTCTAAGTATTTAACTAATCATCTAATGCAGGTAATAAAGCAGATATATCAATATAAGAGCAAGTCCAATAGAGAGCTGCTAAAAGGTGCCACTTAAGCTTTTTTGGCAGGTTTAGCTAGGCAAGTCAAATTTTCCATGTGAAAATTGAAAAACAGTTCCAATGGGGTTTTAAAAAGTTGGAGTGCCAAATTGATACGGACGGCAGAAAGTCTGCCATCTGTCTAATATTTTCGTAACTTAAGTTGAAAGTTAAAGCACAGACGGCAGATAGTGTGTCGTCCGTCAAAATTTAACATACAGATGGTAGAAACTCTGCCATCCGTCTCCGGGAACATAATTATGGGAGCTGCTAGACAAGACCCAAAATTTGGTTGGGTTTATCACAATAGCCATATTTAGGACCCTTCTAGCAGCCCCATTGGAATGACATTTTGGTGTTTGGGGTGCTATATGGCCCTTTAGCAGCCTATATAGCACCCCATTGGACTTGCTCTAAGTTGCAGGTAGAAGAGAAAGGAAATGGATAAAGCTATTTGACAAAACCAATGTGCTCAACAACTATAAAAAGAGAAAGTGTACTAGAGGAGGATCCCCAATTCAGTCTTCCACATAAGGGAGAGTATATATATGTTAAGGGTATATAAATTACTCTCTACTTGACCATGCATGGTTTTATTTAATTCAAATCTGAACTGTTTTTCGGCATTCGTTTTTCACCCTTCCACGTGATTTTGCTTTTGTTGGGATGTTCATTCCTATATTTCAGGGGTTTTATTTAAATTTATACCGTTCAAACAAACAACAATTGAGTGTTAATTTTAGACAAACAACTAGGTTTTGGACCCGGGCATACGCCCGGCCTCTATCCAATATTATACATACTGAAATAGACTTTAAAAATTATCTTTGTTCATTGTTATTATTATTATTCTCATAAAATTTCATCATCATTTTATTATTTATTTATTTATTACATAATATTTATAACATACTAAAATTAATTATACAACTTATTTATATTTATTTATCTATTAGAAAATATTTAAAAAATAATGATATTTACTATACAACTTTAAAACATACCAATATTTATTATTGCTGAAGAAGCAGAAAGGCAAGCCCAGATGACCTATCAGCAGATAGGGAGGAGTTGACAAATAGCAATGCCAATGAGGAAGGAGAAACACGGAACCCAGATAGTGGAACTGAGACTGAACAAAGTGCTGTGACGCTGCCAGTAATAGAGGAGGTGGTGAGTACTGAGGTTAGTATAGAGAACATCATAGGGATCAGAACAGTGGTAGCTATGAGCACAGAGGCAGTCAAACATGGTGAAGCTGTAGGAGAGACTGAGCTTAGTGGGGTTTTGAATAGAGAAAGAAGAGATGAGGATTGTGAGATGGACTAGGGGGTTCAGACAAGGGCAGAAAATGAATATGAGCAAGTTACAGAGATACCAGTATCGGCAAGTGGTATAGAAAATGAACAGGAGCAGTTTAGAGTGGAAACAAATGAAAACAAGGTGAATAATTCAGAGGTGGTAGTGGGAGAATATGAAAATGCCTTAGTGCCTTATGAGGAGATCTCACAAGGTATTGAACTAGGTACAAGGTTTAACCCTCTGATGTGTTATGAGGAGGAACACGATGAATACAATAAAATTAGTGAAAGCACAAGGCTGGGGGAGCTGTCTGACGTAGTAGTGTATGAAGAAGAGATGGAATACTTCAAAGATAGAAATCTGATTCCTTTGTCTGAAGAGCCTCAAACGCCCGCTAAAGGTGGAGTTGTGACTCGTAGTCAAGGTAAACAGAACCAATCAGCCAGTGGAAAAAAACAGCAAGGAAGTAAAAATAGGGGGAGACCCAAGGGATCAAAGAACAAAAAACATCATCACTAATGATAGGTCCTATATGTGTATGGAATGTGAGAGGAGCGAATGACCTTTTGAAAGCAAAGGAAATAAATAAGGTGAGAGTTGAAAAGAAGTTATGTTTGTTTGGGATACTTGAAACAAAAGTGAAAAAGGAGAAGTATGACAGCATAAGAATCATTTGCTGTCCTACATGGGAGCATGAAAACAATTATGAGAAAGCTGGGTCAGGTAGAATCTGGGTATGCTGGGATCCTTTTGTGGTAAAGGTAAATAAAATAGATATGACTGAGCAATTCATTCATTGCAGGGTTGAATTCCTACCAAAGGCGGAAGAGTTTTTCCTTACAGTGGTGTATGCGAGCAATTCTTTTCAGGAGAGGTTAGCATTGTGGAAAGATGTGATAAGGTTACAGAGCTCAATCACAAAACCTTGGTGTGTAGCGGGAGATTTTAATAACATCAGAACAGCGAACGAAAGAACAGGGGGTGAACTTATGCATCCTAAAGAAGCCCAGGATTTTATTCTCTGTCTTCAGAATGCCGAGTTAACTGATATCAATTCTAGTGGATTCTTTTACACTTGGTGGAATAAATCTGTGGGTGCGGCAAGCATTATGTCAAGAATAGATAGATGCTTAGTAAATAGTTTGTGGATGCATAAATATCCTAATTCAGGGGCAGAATTCTTACCTCAGGGAGTTTCCGACCACTCCCCTATGCTTCTCACATGGAATGATTTCAGCCGGTCCCCGACTCCTTTTAGATTTTGTAACTTTTGGGTTTATCAACTGGAGTTTAATAATATCCTAGAAGAAGTTTGGAATACAAGAATATATGCTAATCCCATGTATGTTCTAATCTACAAACTCAAGATGCTAAAGGAGAGGATCAGACCTTGGGCTAGGAGAAACTTCTCAAATTTACATGAGAAAGTTATAACTGCAAGGCTGCGTTAAGTGATGCATAGATTCACCTACAGAATAATCCATCGGATGTGGGTCTGGGATTGTGTGAAAAACAGGCAATGCAGAGATATATTGATCTTGCAAGAGCGGAAGCAATAGATTTGGCCCAGAGGGCTGAAGCTCAATGGATGACAGAAGGGGATAGGTGTTCGAGCTTTTTCTTTAACTTATTGAAAGAAAAGGCAGCCAGGAAGGGTATATGGGCAATAGCGAATGATAGGGGTGAAACAGTGCATGGACAGGCAAAAATAACACAGAGCATAGTGAATTACTTCACTCAGATGTTGGGTATTGCAGCACCACCGGTGAGTGATAGAGAATTTTTCACGGGGCTGAATGTCAGAGATAGTGTTGGCTCAGGTATGAGTACGATGTTGGAAGCTGAGGTGAGTGCCACAGAAATCAGGGAAGCCTTGTTTGAGATGGATAACAATAAGGTGCCAGGACCAGATGGGTATAACCCATTCTTCTTCAAATTTTGTTGGGATACAGTAGGGGTGGATGTTGTGAATGCCATCAAAAATGTCTTTAGAACAAACAAAATGCCCAGGGGAACAAATGCTACATTTCTATGTCTGATTCCAAAAGTGGCTTCGCCAGCTAAAGTGGAAGATTTCAGACCGATTGCTCTGTGTAATACGATTTACAAATGTGTTTCAAAAGTCATCACCAACAGATTGAAGATGGTGATACCAGAGCTAGTACACGACAATCAGTCAGCGTTCATCCTAGAGAGATCTATACAGGATAACATCCTTTTATCCCATGAAGTTTTGAGAGGATACGAAAGAAGACATGGAACTCCAAGATGCTCTATAAAACTGGACATAAGGAAGGCCTATGATATGGTGAGTTGGCAGGCCATCTTGTACATGATGGATAGATTTTAGTTCCCGCACAAGCTGAAAAAGTGGATTCAGTTATGCATTAGCACACCTTATTATTCTGTCCTCATAAATGGCGCGCCTGAAGGTTTTTTCCCCGGAGGTAGAGGGTTAAGGCAAGGAGATCCCATGTCTCCATATTTGTTTGTGCTAATAATGGAAGTTCTTGGCTGCCTAATCAGAGAGAGTGTGGAAAATAAGCTGATCCAATTCCATTCTAAATGCAAAAGGAGTAAACTCATGCATCTGGCTTTTGCGGATGATGTACTTATCTTCTGTAAAGGGGAAGTGAATTCCATATATGCACTCAGACAATGTTTGGGGGACTTTAGCACGACTCTTGGGCTCTGAGATAAATTCTTGAAAGACTACTATCATGACTGGTGCTATGGGACAACAGGATAGCTTGGATTTGGCTCAGATTCTAGGTATTGAACTCGTCACCCCTCCAGTGAGATATCTAGGATTTCCTCTCATATCAGCTAGGCTTGGAATCAGAGACTGTCAACCACTGATAGATAAGATCACAAGCAGAATCAAGGATTGGAAAGCAAAACTGCTATCTGATAATAGTAAAATGAATAACTTTACCTACGAAATAAAGCGATGAACTTTAAACGCAAGTAAAACTAAACTTAATCTTATCGGTCTATATTTATCAAAGATTCTACTCTCAAGTCTATGAGATATAGTGGAGTAGAGTGATTCGTTCCACTCCTAGTCCTTCCGCATGCTGTGTTCTCACGTGTTCGTACTCTCTACTTAAAATCTAATGAGAGATTTACGAAAAAGGCAACTAGACTACGATGCAACTACCCACGAATTGCAACTAGTCGACGATGGGAATAACTAAGGGAATGCTACGTTGATTTGATGATAAGGAGTTAGAGGGAAATTGATTCCACCTTAACTCGACTTAATCCTATTAACTACAAATTGTCGTAATCCGAATTGAACTGCTTCGCAGAACAATTGGTTCTTCCTAATCCCTAATTACACATGGCATTTCTACCAATTAATAACTAGCATGTGAACGATTAAACCCATTCTCATGGTGAACTAAACGTTTCTAGAGTGGAAAGGAAATTACGACGAATCTACGTTAATCGGAATCAAGCTTTCATCAAGGCTTCTCAACCCCCTCTAATGGAGGTTTAGCCGAGAATCATTACGCAATCATTTCCGATTACTTTTAAACTAAACATGATATAAAGAATTGAAATTTACTTAATTAAACAATAATAAAATCTAATTTAATGACTCAAATGAAATAAGGACAGGAATTGAAATTAGATCTAGAAATGGAAATGACAAAATCGAAATTGATAAAAATACTACTTTATTGATCTAATCAAAATGAAGAACAAGATTCAAAGGTTTAATCTAATACAATAATTGAAATGGAACTAAACTTAATTAATCTACATGAAAAACTAGATCTAGAAGCTATTTTAATGGCTACTTTCTATTCTAAGCTACCTTTATTTTCTAACCTAAAAATCTACTATTCTCTACTAAAAAATCTACCTTTTTCTAACCTAAAAATCTACCATTAACAAAGAATTAAGCTTTTGTTTTTATACTTTCAGATCCAAAAATCATGCATGGGCTTGGAGCCATGTTTTGGGCCAGAGAATCAGGCCCAAAACCCAAATCTTTCAGTCCAAAAAGGCCTCTTCAGCTGCAGTTGGCTTCAACAAAGTTTCCGTCCACTTTCGCTCCTCTGATTGGGTCAAGACTTAGACCATTGGAAAGCTCTTTCTGAGCCGGTCGTTTTGACATAAGGTAGGCCCCATTCCGAGGTCTGAGTCCAATGATATGTCCTTCGGAAGTTCTGCTGACTTTGTGTGCTGTTTCGGCCCGCGTCGACTTTTCAGCTTTTGACCGGGCTTTTAGAAAGGCTTTGTCTTCTCGAAACTTGGCCTTTAATCACAGAACTCCTTAGTAACCGACCTTTGCTCCTTTATCTCGCTAAAGTGGCACATTTCTTCACATAATGAACTTTGAAGCCTGAAATGCATAAAAACACGTAATCAGTGTTAACTCTTAATTATTACTCACATAATTGGTCTAAAAGTATGACTGTTAAAGGGTTAAAACTACAGTTTTGGGCTCTTATCACTATCTCATGCAGGTAGATTGCAACTCATATTATTAGTGCTTGGCTCATTACATGTTTATTGGGCCAGAACATTCATCCTGCCAAAAATAGTTCTAGAACAAGTTGAAAAAATTTGTGCGACTTTTCTGTGGAGTGGAACTGATACAAAGAGATGTGTGCACCAAGCGAGCCTAAGAACCACATGCAAGACAAAGGAAGAAGGGGGTCTGGGGATCATGAATATGGAAGTATGGAACAAAGGTGCCTACTGCGGTTTGGTCTTCAAAGTAGTGGCGAAGGAAAGCAGTATCTGGGTTGACTGGGTATGGAAGAACTTTTTGGCCCATAAATACTTGTGGACGATGACAGTCCCGCAAGACTGCTCATGGTCATGGCGGAACATTCTATAGAGCAGAAAAGAAGCGAGCGAGCTTATTCTTTACTCGATCTCCAATGGAAGAGATACGTTAGTATGGCATGATCTATGGTGTCAAAGTAGCCCTCTATTGTTCAATGCGCAGGCAGTTGCTGAAATTCATCTTCCACTAAATGCCACAGTGGATCAACTCTTATCAGAAGGTGAGTGGAACGAAGTGGTACAGAATATCCAATGTAATAGGCTACGAGAGGATATCTTGAGTACACGTATCAACAAGCATCTAGATCAAGATCGAGTGGTGTGGAAACCTCATCAGAGTGGGAAATTCACGTTGAGAAGTGCATATGAAGCCTTGAGGGCTAAAGATGAAAAAGTTAGATGGCAGAGAGTTGTGTGGGGCAGATTGGTTATACCAAGACACTCCTTTACGACCTGGCAGCTGTTTTCTAATAGCTAATCAATGCAAGATAGGCTGGTGCACAAAAAAATCCTCTCTTTCTCCTCCTGTTGCTTGTGCAACCAAAGTAGAGAATTTTCAAATCATCTCTACTTTGAATGCGCGTATTCGCGAGAGATCATCGATGGCATAAAATCAGTCCTGGGTATTATGACGGATGATAGAAGCTCAAATAGGGAGTGGTCATCGCTGCTGCGGTTATGTAGAGGATCCAACTTAGTGGCATATATTTATAAGGTCTATATATGCGCGGTAGTTGATGGGATATGGAAAGAAAGGAATGGGAGACGTTTCAAGAGTAGGGAGAGACCAGCAAAAGTGGTCTTGAGGAAAATCATCAGAGATACAAAGATGTATGTTCAGACGCAAGCAGCTGAGATTGAAGATTCGCTGGAAGCTAGACAGCTTTGTCAGACACTAGGAATTCAGGTAAAGTTCAGAGAAAGGAAGAGGCGAGAGTGCAATTGGATCCCACCGGAGGAAGGAAAGGTGAAGCTAAATGCAGATGGTGCATTGACGGTTGAGGGGTCCGGCCATGGAGGTATTATCAGGAACAGTCAAGGAGAGGTGGTAGCAGCCTATACGGGAAGCGGTGATGTGCAAGCTGTACTCTACCAGGAGCTGAAAGCAATTGCGATTGGACTCGAGCTATGCTATGATCTAGGATATAAAAAGGTGGAAGTTGAAACTGATTCCCTTACAACAGTGAATATCATCACAAAAATTGCAAAACCACCATGGACTTGTTCGAATTTGGAAGCCTTGATATCAAAGCATGCTGCAAAATTCAGATACTGCTCTTTTACGCATATGTTCAGGGAAGCTAACAAACTGGCAGACTTGCTTACAGGGATTAAGACTTCTGTCTGTAATGACTTAGTAATGTTTACTCCTCCCCTAGATAGAGAATTGTATAGACTCATAGAGGAGGATGCTATAGGTACGATCTATGTAAGACTTGGTTGATTTATACAGGTGAGGGTCAGCCTAACCCTAGCTTATTTAAAAAAAAAAAAAATATTTATTATTTATTATACAACTTATTTTTTGCTCAATTTTTGTTACTAAGTATTATCAATTTTTTTTTGGGTTACTATTTTACTAAGTATTTTATTGGGCTTATTGAGTGAGCAAAGCGAACAATTTTGGGCCGCATTTTTTCGAGTTAGCCCAGATGTCATTTGACGCGGTTTTCGTTTGACTGTCCGCAAAGCTCCTTAAACTCTTGTCTCTTCCAGCTCTCATGCCTTTTTCCTCACTCTCATGCACACATGTTTCTTGAGCCAGAGATGAGTCACATTAATGAGCATGAAAGTCATTAAAATTTGAAACATGTGTGCATGATCTCTCATTTAATTGAATTGCGTTATTCTAACTTCAACATGTCGGTTTACAAATAAATTTAACCATTGGAAATGATTTTTTCAGAGATCATTATCATTGAATTGTGCACACTCAAATTCAGATCCAAATAGATAGTGTCTAAGAAATGGTTGTTGAAAAAGCCTATACCATAAATCCTTCTTATTAATTTCCAAATTTAAATGTGTTTTGTGGTTGAGGATTAAGTTGGCTATAATAATAAGATACATGAAGTTCCCCCTTCCGAATGGGAATTGTAAGTTTTATGAAAATGTGGGTAGGATTGCAGGAGATTGAACCAATAACTCCTGATTGCAGCATTGGTTTTAACCGAGCAATATTCTGAAAGCTTACTATAGTCTTGATTGCTTTGGTTGTGACCAATACTCAAAAAACTTACTACACATCAATGCGAACGTTTTTGACAAATGTGAGCGTTAGCTACAGATACTCTGGTCAAACTTCAAAGTAATGTATAATATAAATAATAAATAGTGCGTCTCTGTTCAACTATATATACGGATTGGCTTGATGGCTAGTACTCTTCATAGCCATACTTGCTACCTAGTCCTTCTGACAGATCGACATGTTTTGGTAGATATGGTGTGGTTCATACATATGGTTAGTCTCCTTTTTGTTAACTTACGATTCTACTTATGATCATGACTTTTGAGTAGTTAGCTGCTTCTGTAATTTTGTCATCATTAAAATAGTTGTAAAGACCTGATGGCTATTCTCTGCCCTTACCTGGGCCACCTGCCTCTGAAGGTGGAATATATGCCTACCTAGCACTCAAATAAAGGAAATAAATGAACCCCCCCCCCCATGGCCCAACGCAACCCCATTTTCCAGCTACATGTAGGCAACCAATTTCCTCTATTTAAGAAAATATTATACATTACAATATGGTATAGGAAATCAAGCTAGAAATAAAATTAATGCATATAAACTTGAAAATATTAGCACTGAACATAGTTGTTAATCATATATGAAATTTAAACTAAAACTTAAAGACGGATTCAATCATGACAAACTTTCATAAATGAGAAGCATTGAACCTCAGTATTAATTGTGATGCTTTCCTTTTCCTTATTCTCAAATCCTTGTTCTTGTCTTTGCTGCTAATATCTTTCCAACTTATTTTCTCCTTTTCCTTCATCTCTTTAAATATTGCCTTGAGCTCAAAGACCTTGTCTTTGTTTTCTTTTTCTTCAATTATACAATCTAGCATAACGTTTTTGATGGTGTCAAGCTAAATTTGTTTTTCTTCAACTTCTTTTCTTTTCTTCAAGAGTTCTTTGAAATTAAAGTCTCCAATTTTTATTTCATATTCATCTGTTATAAATTTTATTGGATTAAAAGCAGCCGAATCTTGTGCCTTTTCTAAAGAATATGCAGGGCATCTAGAGAATTCTTTGACTATGACGTCTTTATTGTTAAAGAATATGTCTTTTGGTACCTGTACTATTACATTGCTGATGAATCGTTTGTTCTCTATTTTTGTGTTGTACATCGGATCTTGCTGAACATCAAGTTTTGCTTATAGAATTTCCTTTAGCAACTTATTTTTACATAAGTTGTAATTTTTGTACTCTATGACCCTGCAATATAATTTTGTATATACGAAAACATAATTAAATATATGAAACTCGTAAGAATAGATATTTGGATTAAATTGAATTCTTTGCTATATATGCAAACAATATTGAGGAAGACAAGAAGAATTGTTTACCTTAACCATTTGTTTACTATGTGATAAGCACCAAAAAGTGTATTATGAAACCCCATTGAGACATATAAATTTGGTTAATTATGTGTTTAATAATCATAAAATAAATATATTTTCATACTTTTGATGGTATTCACAGTAAACATGGAAATATTATTTAAACCTGCGATAAAGCATGATGAACGACATATATATTCTTCCAAATCCGCACAGAAGCATCAAACTTCCGAAGCTCCTACCTCTTGAACCAGGACTCCGAATGCGACAAGTGAGCTGCTCAGACAATCAGGGCGATGAACTCTACGCATAGGCGGGAAGTTGTAAAATTTCCCAAAGACCGGACTGCCACTGGACTGCACATATGACCCACTATGCGGGCCCGCAAGATTAGATGAGTCATCAATCATGGAGCATGTCAAGACAAAAATGACAAATTATTGGTGCAAAGTTGACACCTTGCATGTAATTAATTAGATTAGGTGTTAATAGTGAAAAAAAGGCAAGGTGTCACTTTGTTTTAATGTGGTGGATAAAAATGAAGTAAATGTGGTTTGATGTTTCACATGGGAGGTAATGAGATGTCTCTCAAATGGAGAAGAAAACAAAACAAGGGGGGCACTCCATTTACTCCCTTGACTTCTTTTCCTTACCTTGTATTATTTTAGTTCCTTAGCCATTTTTTTAGTTTTTAGTTTTTAGTTTGGTAAGAAAGCTTGTAATAGTTTTTAATGGAGGAAACTTTGGTTTTCTTCTAGTTGGAAATAAAAAAAAATCAAGTGAGTTTAGATAGTTAGTTTTCTTTTTCCTCTTTCTCTCTCTCTTTTTGTATTTCTAACTAGTAATCCTTTGTCCCAAGGATCATGAGCTAACTTCCCTTTAGGGGAGTTAATCCAACTCATGTGAGGGAAAATATTTGTTGTTGGGTTGGTAAGTTGTTTAGGAAGAACAACTAGACCTACATCGTATCCCAAAATGATAGTTGGTGTAGTGTCTAGTTAGGAATCAAAGTGATGAGCTTAGAGATAAGTCATTGCTTGGTTCCACTTGCTAACATGTATGAGCTTAGAGATGAGCCATACATGCTAGGGATCAAGTTTTCTTCCATTATGGCTTGTCTATGAGTCTAGGAAGAATCAAATGAACCTATTCAAATCAACATCAAAAAGTTAGTTTCACATGAGGAGGATTGGCTCTCCACCTTTTCTTTAGCAATTTGTATTTTGTCTTAGTTTCATGATTTCTAATCTTAATGTTTTTCTTTAATGTTTGTGTAGGAAAGAAACTTAGTATTTGTATTAACTTACTCACTAGTTCCCTAAGAGTAAAAACCAAATTGTAGCTGCTCCTCTAAAGGCATAGGACTTGTGCTACAGATTGGAAGTTGTATCAAGGGGGAACCCCCACTCTCTTCCTTTCTTCCTTTTCGTTCTTTCTTGTGTTTTTTTTGTTATTTTCGTATTTTGTCTCGAAAACAACCTGTTTGCTCACGGATTTTTGGCTGTACTTCCAGGTACCAAAAGTTAGGACTGGGAAAGTACACTTCTGATAACTCTAAGGGTGTTGTGAAAAGTTGAACTGATTGTGACATCATTGACACGTGTGCGCGGTATTGGACACGCGTCCGCCGGTTTAACCCGCGTCCGCGGGTGTATTTGTTTTGTTGGTGCTCATAATTTACCTCCAGCATCCCCTGATCTATCTTGATCCATATCCAGGCCTAAATCTCTGGACCTATAACTAAAAATTCGACTATTCTTTTGGGATTAATCACGTCGATGATTTGAAACGTCTGTTTCATTTCTTTGGCGGACTAGCGGGAAGCTACAAGTTCCAAAGTTTAATTATTATTATTTTTTATTTTGTTGCATGAATGCCATGTACGTAGTTATTATAAATTAGTTTATGGATTATTATTTACGTCTTAGGCTAGAAATATGCATGAATCATGTTAATACGCCCGTAAATATTTATATGCGATTAAGTGGGTATGAATTGCATATTAATGTATATGTACATACCAATGGTACTGTTTTGCATGGTTATCTATATTTATATGTATAAGTTTATATTATTGCATGTTTAGTATTTCTACGATATCATTACGGTATTGTCTAATAAGTCGATTTTGTCAAGAAAGAGGCGAACATTCCAACGAGGGTTAAAATCTGAGTTGGGTAAGTTGTTTCTAAATCCTACGGGGTAAATCTGCTCTCTATATGACACTCGCAATCTCAATGAGTATTGTCGAAATCGAATTATTATACAATACAAGAGTCGTATTTTAGTTTATGTATAATACCTTGCATGTTTAGTTTTGTCGTATTTATCTGCATACGTATACTATATTTGCATGCTAATGTATTTAGATACGTATGAGTGATTCAATTTGCCTGTTACTGTTGATATATGTTTACGTAATATCGATTTACAAATTAATGTACATATACGTATTACTGATGTATATTTGCCTGTACGTATGGAAGTATTTATCGATGACACAAGCTTGCCTATTCGTATAGATATACATATGAGTAGAGTATCTTCACATGCTACTCCACCTAGTATTGTATGAGTAGATCGTATTTGCATGTTTGTATTTTCACCCTTGCATAAATCTTAAAAAAAAAAAAAAAAAAATTAAATTAAATTAAAATTAATACCGACTTTGCATAAATTTTAATTCCATAAATCTTAATCATATTCCAACGGTGTCTAGGAAACTTGAAAGATTGAGGTTACTTAATTAGAACTGTGCTAGCATGGAAAGCCTCCCTCATATCTTTCTTGTGACCTGGCTGTTGGTTTATGCACACGTATTCCTAGCTTTATTGCTATGTTAGCAGCAGCTTAGGCCTACGTTGATTCAACTCTAATGCTTAAAGATAATAATAAAATCCGAGTACTACTAAATTCCTTCTGTAAATTAGATCTAATTTTATGCTTGCATGAGATTAAGGTCTGGTTCCACTAAAGAAATCGAACATACCTATCGTCGAAAAAAATACGATAAGCAATTGCGTAAGTTCTCACCTAAAAATTATTCTTCTTCTGTTAATTACCTTCATCACGATCCTTCGTCGCCATTAACTTCTGTCGTTATGGCTGACGATCCTCCACTAGCTGAGAAACCCCCCCGGACTTCTATCTTTGCATTCTGGGGAAGGACCTTCTTCCCGCATCAAACTTGAGGACATTGTCGGTGATTTTGTTTCCGCCAAACGTTTTAGTTTGTTACCTATATATCATGGTTTGGATCACGAAAAACCTTACAATCATCTTCGTAGGGCTGCAACAAGTGGCCACAACATTTCACCATCCAAGTGATCTAAGGAACAACTCTTGCTTCGGTTGTTTCCATTCACTTTAGCGGAGAAAGCGTCAATTTAAGTTAGCGGGGACAACAGCCACAATCCATAGACACATGGAATAAATTAGTTCAAGCTTTCATGCTTTAATTTTACACTCAGAAGAAAACGACTGAAATGCTTCAAAAAATTCAATTCTTTCGTCAAAATCCTCATGAATCCTTTTACGGAAGCATGGAGTCGTTTTCAATCGATCTTACGTTAGAATGTCCTCACCACCAACTGGACAAATCTGTCCTTGTTCGTTCATTCTTTAATGATTTGTCTGATCATCAAAAAGAAACTCTAGATATAATGAACGGAGGTTGCTTCATGGACAAAGGAGCTAATGAAGCTTATACTTTTTGAAAAAACAAGCGAAAAAAGGTACACACCGGGGTAACACCGAGTCGTCCTAGGTCATCAAAGGACAATGTTGCAAATGCCACATCTATTTTTGAGGTAAAACTTCGATCCCTAAATAAAAATTTGATAGAATCCCTAACTAAAAAGTAGATGCTCTTGCGGTTCAAGTAAACGATCAACTACCAAAACCGGTCATGAGCGTTGACACCCCCCATGTGTCCTTTGTCTTAGTCCCCGACCATCCCGATGCATATTGTCCCTTGTTATATGCTTCCCTACTCAACAATTGGAGGAGGCATGTGCATTCAACATTCCCAATGCACCGTGGAGACAACATCCGATTTAAGCTTGGCCAAAATAACCAACAAATGGGGGCTCCTCCGGGTTTAAGCTAATCCACTGCTTGACCTACCAACAATTTTATTCCATACCGCCAAGGAAATAATCAACAATACCAACAAGGTCAATTTCAAAATAATTCCAATGCTAATTATCAAACCAACCGCAGACCTTGTTCCGCCATAGTTCGATTTGAATTCTCGAATTCCGGTAAATCCAAAACGAAATCCAATAAATTTCGACCCTATAGAATTCGAATTTCGATTATTTCGACACTATATTTAAAATTTCGATTTTTGAAAACCCGAAATTCCGAAATGAATTCGGAGTTTAGCTTGAATCACGAACTATGGTTCCAGCTAATCCAGATACCAACTATAATCAACAACTTCTAAGCAATAGTCGAGAATTACTACACATTTGCCTGACAACCTGCGCCACCTGTTATGGATAGGACAAACGAGATTTTCTTGGCTTACATGAACCAACAGTCTCAAATTTTAACGCGTCTATCCAACAATCACTTCAACAATTGGCAAGAAAAAGTCGAAGGCGTGTTTCTGCCATAAAGCGGTTCCAAACCTTAAACCAGCAAACACGGCCTTTGAACTCACCAATGCACCTGGTACAAGCACCCCCAACCAAGGTGAGGTGCATGCAATCACTACTCTATGATCTGGAAAAACAGTAGACAATCAAATATGTATGCTAGATAATCAACCAAAGGAATCCGAAGGTTCCAATGAATCTATTTCTAATAATGAACCTACGAAGGATTCCCCAGATCCAACAAAGTCAACAACTCCGAATGTAGGAAACAAGCAAGTAGACCCCTTTGCCAAATTCAGCCCTAAGGCACCGTTTCCTGCACGCTTGGCAAAGAATAAACTTGATGAGAATTTTGCTGAAATTCGAGAGACTTTTAAAAATTTGACAATCAACTTACCTTTTCTCGATGCCTTAAAACTATTGCCAAAACATGCAAAATTTCTGAAAGATATGTGCACCACAAAAAGGAGAACTAATGTTCCTCAACAAGCGTTTCTCACCGAACAGTTTCCATCCATCACCGAACACAATGGTATAGTCAAATACAAGGACCCTGGCAGACCAACAGTTCCATGTACCTTAGGTGACAAATATATTGCTACTGCGCTACTAGACCTAGGAGCTAGTGTGAACTTACTTCCTTATTACTTATTTAAACAATTAGGTCTTAATGAGCTCAAACCTACCACCATGACTCTACAGTTAGCTGATCGTTCCATAAAGTATCCAAAAGGAATTGTGGAAAACGTCCTTGTCAAAGTCCAAGACTTCTTCTATCCTGTAGACTTTGTTATTTTGGATACAGAAGTTGTATGTGATTCCATTCCTATCATCTTAGGACATCCGTTCCTAGCAACTGCTAATGCTCTTATTAAATGTAGGGATGGTTCAATGACCATGTCCTTCGGAAATCTATCGGTCGAGGTGAATGTGTTCAAGTTGATGAAACAAATCCCAGAGCCTGACATTGATGGTGAGGTCAACAGGGTTGACAAAGATTACGCAAAGAGTATTTAACAAACTCTTTTCCAGAAGATGAAGTGTACCAATTTCTTTCCTTTAGCGAATCCGAGTTTGAGGACGATGATTATACACAGGAAGTAAATGAGTTATTAGAATCATTACCATTATTTGACCCTACGACTGTGATGTCTAGTAACTTGGATGAACATCAATCTATTTACTGCATGGATGATGACTTTCCTCAAGAATCTTTAATACCCACTCCGCCCACCCTTGATTTAAAACCTCTTCCTTCGGAATTAAAATACGTACAACTTGATCAAAATGGTCGTCACCCAGTTATCATTTCTTCACAATTGACTGACGATCAGGAAGCTCATTTAATTAATGTCATTTAACAACATCGTTCTGCTATTGGATGGTCCATCGATGACATTAAAGGCATTGAACCTTCTGTGTGCACCCATCGCATACACTTTGAAGAAAATGCTAAGACGTCGCGTGAACCGCAACGTCGGCTAAACCCTACCATGAAAGATGTGGTACGAGAGGAAGTTTTAAAATTATTTACCCTATCTCTGATAGTGTTTGGGTGAGTCCAATACACATTGTTTCCAAGAAATCTGGCATTACAGTTGTGCGAAATGATAAAGATGAATGCATTTCCACTCGTATCCTAGTGAAATGGCGAATATGCATTGACTATTGCAAACTTAATGCCGTCACTCATAAAGATCACTTTCCACTTCCATTCATCGATCAAATGCTTGAATGCTTAGCCGGTCATACATAATACTATTTTCTTGATGGTTATTCAGGTTATTTTTAGATAGTCATAGACCCTGCTGATCAAGAAAATACCACGTTCACGTGTCCATTTGGTACATTTGCATATAGACGAATGCCTTTTGGCCTTTGCAATGCACCTGGTACTTTCTAACGCTGCATGCTTCATATTTTCAGTGATATGGTTGAACGTTTTATGGAAGTATTCATGGACGACTTCTCAATATATGGAGATTCTTTTCGATAGTCGCATCAAATCTTGAAAAGGTCTTTACACGTTGTGAAGAGAAAAACCTTGTTCTTAATTGGGAAAAATGCCATTTCATGGTTACTAAAGGAATAGTTTTAGGACATATCGTTTCAGAAGACGGAATTGAAGTCGACAAAGCTAAGATAGAAAAAATTGCTTCACTTCCTATACCAAAATCAATTCGAGACATTGGCGCATTCTTAGGACATGCTGGTTTCTATAGGAGATTTATTCAAGATTTCTCAAAGGTTGCTCAACCTTTAACCAATCTCCTGCTTAAAGATGTCGTTTTTGACTTTAGTTTCAATTGCAAACAAACCTTTGAGATTTTAAAAACCGCATTAACTACCGCTCCCATAATTCAACCACCTGATTGGTCTAAACCTTTTGAATTAATGTGTGACACGAGCGACTATGCTATTGGAGCTGTACTAGGGCAACGCCGAGAAGATAAGTCAGTTGTCCTTTACTATGCAAGTAAAATCCTTAATGAAGCTCAACGTAACTATACCACCACGGAGAAAGAGTATCTCGCCGTTGTATATGCTTTGGATAAGTTTTGTCCTTACCTAGTGGGTTCTCTAACTATTGTCTACACTAACCATGCGGCACTTCGTTATCTATTAGCGAAAAAAGATGCAAAACAAAGGTTGATTCGATGGATTCTCCTTTTGCAAGAGTTTACTCTAGAAATTAGAGATAAAAAAGGTTGCGAAAATGTGGTTGCAGACTATTTATCACGACTTGTCAGTGATGTTGATATTGATACCCAACCTATCTGTGATTCCTTTCCAGATGAACACTTGTACTCTATTTTTTCGTCCCCTTGGTACGCTGACATAGTAAATTACTTAGTTACTGAAGAAGTCCCTTCATCTTGGTCTCGTAATGACCGGAAAAAGTTCTTATCCACTGTGAAATTTTATTCTGGGATGATCCCTACCTCTTCAAGTATTGTTCCGACTAACTAATCCGCCGTTGCATCCCCGATTGGGAACACAATGATGTGTTATCCTTCTGTCATGAACAATCTTGTGGTGGTCATTTTAGTGGTAAGAAAACTGTGGACAAGGTCCTATAATGTGGATTCTATTGGCCAACACTGTTTAAAGATACACATGAGCATTGCAAAGCATGCAATCGCTGCCAGCAGCTAGGACGCATTACTCAACGCAATATGATGCCCTTAAATCCCATTTTAATTGTGGAAATCTTTGATGTATGGGGCATCGACTTCATGGGTCCATTTCCAAATTCACATGGCTTCATATACATTCTAGTAACAGTTGACTATGTATCAAAATGGATTGAAGCATTGGCATGTCGTGCTAATGATCATAAAACGGTCGTTTTGTTCGTAAAAGAAAATATTTTCTCTCGATTTGGTGTTCCAAAAGCTATAATTAGTGATGGGGGAAAACATTTCTGCAATAAATTTTTTGAATCTTTAGTAAAAAAATATGGAGTCACTCACAAAGTGGCAACTCCGTATCATCCTCAAACCAGTGGTCAAGTAGAAGTCTCTAATAGAGAGGTCAAATCCATTTTGGAAAAAACTGTCAATCTATCTAGAAAAGACTGGTCTTTACGATTATCTGATGCCTTGTGGGCATACAGAACAGCTTTTAAGACACCTATAGGGATGTCTCCTTATCGCCTCGTTTTTGGAAAACCTTGTCATCTGCCGGTTGAACTTGAGCACCGTGCTCTATGGGCCATCAAAAGCCTCAATTATAATACTAACACGGCGGTCGCGAAGAGAAAATTGCGATTAAATGAGCTTGAGGAAATTCGAGTGATGCCTATGATCTCTCAAATCCTATAAAGCCAACATGAAAAGAGTGCATGACAAGCACATATTGAGAAAAATTTCAAAGTGGGTCAAAAAGTTTTGTTGTACAACTCAAGATTACACATTTTTCCGGAAAATTAAAAACTTCGATGGTCCGTCCTTTCACCGTCTCTGCTGTCACCCCCTTATGGGGCTATTTCTTTGAAAAACGTAAATGATGACAGCGAATTTCAAGTAAATGGCCAATGCATTAAATATTATCATGAGTTGCGCTCTCCAGATGTCGAAGAGACTCTTCTCAATGATCTAGTCTACATAGACTAATAGATTTGATGGTGTACTTCTTTCCATGCATGTGTTTAAACAGAGAAAGTACGCCATTTGGGTAGCCGGGCCCTCTTCTATTTTCTTTTCTAAAAATCCCTAGAGTGTGTGGTTGCAAGCGCCGGAACCATAGTCCACAAAAACTCTACTTCAGAACTGAGTATAAATGTCTTCTAATAATCGAGCAAACGTGCCTCCTGGAAAACAATGGGTACCAAAAATTTCAACTCCTTCTTTCTCCTCCTTTTTCTATTCTCTTCCTCGCAAACTCCAACTCATCATTTGGTCCAAATCTCACCCATCTCGAATAGGTAATGGTCGTAGTACTTTTGCTCGAAAGCGACGAGCGAAAAGGATGGGGTGGTGTATTAACTGTCAAACTCCTTTCTGTCCAGGTCTTGATCTTCTATCCGAGATGAGCCGGTATAAGGTATATTATTGTCTGACACCAGCTCAGTAGGATAAACTTCGTCGTCGTCCCGTTGATCCCACAGGTTGGGATTCATCTTGAGGATCTGACGTTAAAAGACTCACATTCGTCTTGAGGATCTGATGTAAAAAGACTCAACATGTATATACTCGTTTTTTTTTTTATTATTTTTCCCTTAGCACCAAGCATGGTGCCCAAAGAGAGTCGTGATATGCAACATCGGACATTTCTTAGTTCATGAGGGCAATGGATTCCACCAGGCCAACCCCGATCGGTTTTCTATGTGATTGTATCAAGGGGCGGTTTGAGGCTATACCATATGTACTAAGGGTAATATTATTATTAGACCATTGCATATTGGTCAGGGATGGTACCGTCCTGAACCCTAGGCCCCCAAAACATAAAGGTTAAGCCACAATTTGGCTGGATTGGGTTCACACCAGAGCCGACATGAAAGTTTCCTGAGTTAAGTTATTGTGATGTGTTGTTTTATTTGGACTGCCGGTGTTGTTGACACGTTCCTCTCGACTTGTACATTTGTATATAAAAATTGTAAATAAATAAATACTAAAAAAAAAATAAATAAAAAATAAAAAAAATAAATAAAAAAATAAAAAGGTTTGAATGTGATTTTGTCATATTCCAGTGAATGGCATTTTGAATCCCGATCGTTTTGATATATCATTGTTTCAATCTGGAGTTAAAACGAATTGAAATTCCACGTTTGAAATTTCGGAACACTTCGGGACATAAGGGAAATTTTTGGAAATCATTTGGGCTTGGGCAAAAAATTGGACCTGACCCAAAATCACGGACCCGGTTACAAAAACCCACGCGCGAGGCACCCACGCGTCCAACCCTCACATTTCTTCCCCCCCAAAATCCGGATCTTTGTCTCCCTCACACTCACCTCGCGCACGCGACTACACATACCTGAATTCAACCCGCGCACGCGGGCTAAACGTCACCAATTCGAACCCCCTTCCTCCACCACCATCTCCTCCATCACTCCTAGCAATTTCCACCCTCAGAAAATCATCTAGACTTCTCTATGGCAGCACGAAGGAGAATCACAGTTGAGAATTTTTTTGAAAATCTCTACAATTCCAGGATGTTTCATCCATTTTTCGATGAGGAGATTGCTAGTAGAGAGTGGGAATATCTCTTGCATCGAATTCTAGCTCAGTATTCCGAAGATTTAGTGTTGAAATTTTACAACAATGGAGGTTTCCGGGGTGATGAATTTTGGATTACGGCGGATGGGTTGGAACGTGAACTCACGCTGGAGTTAATATCGAATACAGCACAGATTCCAATAAACTCTGATAGTCCGACTCTATTGTTGTAATATCCAACTATGAGGGACTTAATGTTTGACACGCTTCTCGAGGGAGAGTATAATGATGGCTCGAACTGCATGTACCAGCACTCGCTCAGACGAAACCAACTAACCGTCACTCAATGGCTGGCTTGTAACGTCATTGGAACTTCAAAGACGTCTGGCGTGAACAAGACATTCCTTTTCTTTGTGGATCCTCCGGAGAAGAAGCACACTTTACGTATGGTCCATTTCACGGGCCATGTTCTTACGACTTCGTCAAAAGCGTCAGCTCCTCTTGCTGTACTTGTTACTCAGCTTATGCTTAACTTAGGATTCCAGTCCGCTACTCCTTTCATTCCAACAAGGTCTTTCGAGAATTTTGGAATTTTCGAGACTTGTGTTCTGGACCACTGGGACCCAGTAGCTCGAGATGATATTGAGCGTGATAACGTACCTCCTCCTCCCCCTTCACCACCCGACTGTTTTAATGAGGCTACCATGCACCGAATCAACACTCCCATGGAAGCCTTGAGACACATGAACACTAGTATGCGCAGGATGTTTCTTTGTCAGGAAGAGATGCTTACTTCCCAAAATGACTTCCAGCAAGAAATGCGCAATCGCCAAGGCCTTTTCCAGAGAATGATGATGGCAAATCAGCAGCAATTCCAAGATCAATTGCTGCAGTCTATAGGCCACATTCCAGACCAGTCAGCTCAGCCAGAAGTTCATCGTGGCCAACGACGTAGAAACCCGGGTTCATTGTCTGCTAACCCGGAGGATTCCCAGTAGTTGTTTATTTCCCTTGGTTTAGAAATGACTATGTCATTTATTTCCCTTATGCATTGCATTTTTAGTTTTCTTGTGATAAAAATAATATATATCGGTTGATTTCTCATAATTTTGTATCTCCAGATGGTTTGAAGGAGAAATTATTTATGTTATGCAATTATTGTACTTTCTAATATAGTATGTTGTTCCTCGATGCATTGGGCCTACTCTCAAAGCCCAACGGTCAGAACCCAGCGGACTGATCCAAACGGTCAGAAGCCCAACGGTCATAAATCTAACTATAAATACAACTCTCCTTTTCCACCTTCACTCATCCCTTTCTCTCACTCTTCACACTTCACACACAAATTCTCATTTTCTTGATCATAATGAATCCAATCGAGCGATGGGAAAAGGAGCAACGCGAATGGGCTATCACAGTATTGGTGATAACAGTGTTTATCATTATTCTCCTGTCACTCATGCATAACATGATCCAGAACATCTAGATCTATGTAACCATCTCTTTTTCTGAATTTCATTTTGTATATTAGTATGGTGTGTTAAATAATTCTCACACATTTGTACGGGTTACGTATTAAATGGAGAAGTTTCGTATTAAATATTTGTGTATATTAGTTGTCTCTTCCTCTCTAAAAAAAATAAAAAATAAAAAATAAAAATAAAAATAAAAATAAAAATAAACAAACCATAACAAAGAAAGACCATCCAAAACTCACCAAATTAATTAATTGATACTCATGCTGTTTAGAGAAAATCGCGCACGCTACAAGGTACGCATAACACTTGTCACACATGCAGCTCGATTATTCTATCCATATGCTATTACTGAGGTCTGATAATCATTTATGAAATTACGTGTAAGTCTAACTACCTTGTGAAACTTTTCTCAGTATTTTCTAACATTGAAACATCTCATTAATTGTTTTTGGAAATCTGACATAACAAGACTTACTATGGATCCCCATTGTTGCTGTTCATAATCACATGGGTCATTAACTACACTTGGAATCCAGATTGGTACAGACTTATAGATTGGCTATAAATCTCTTCTTTTTCAGCCATTCTCATTCAAACAATTCTCACTATCCTTCCCTCAGTAATACTACCAATGGATCAACCAAGAAAAATAATGCCCGAGAAAGACTACCTAAAAGTTTTGGAAGATGGCCGGTTTTATCCTTATTTTGACACGGAAATAATACGTCGAGGATGGACACCTCTTCTATATCATTCAACAGCTTGTTATTCCCAAGAATTGGTTTTGATGTTCTACCAATTTATAGAACCTGAGAATGGAAAATTCTACTTCAATGCTTATGGACGACGATTGGAATTGACTAGGGAAATTATCTCCGACATAGTTCAAATACCAATGAATACCCAGGAGTGCCTTTTTCTAGAGTCATCATTTGATTATGTCAAAAGTTTACTAAGAGCTACCATATCTTATGGCGAAGTGGGAAATAGACATCACGTTGTCCTTCAGCGCTCTTTGAAACAGAATCAACGAGTCGTGCTCCACTGGTTGGGACACAATGTGATCGGTACATCTCACCAATCAGAAGTCACAAAGACTCAACTTCACATACTTTGGATTTTGCAGACTCAAAGAGATGATTTTTGTCTAATCCAACACGTCTGGAACGTGATCACCAGAAAAACAAGAAGGTCAGCACCTCTACCTCTACCCACTTTAGTCACGCAGATTATGAAGCGTTGGGGTTATCCAGTCATTTCTCCAGAAACACCACTTCAAAGAGCACATATTAGCGTACTCCAAACAGACTACTCCACTTGTTTTTGGACTCCTGATACTCCGACAGATGAACAGAACGACCCAAGCTCAAACCCTGACCGTTTCTTTGATGAAAATGCCATGCTAAAGTTTTTTAACCCCATGGAAGGCATTCAATTTCTTCATCACGACATGCGGGAACTACACGCTCGTCAGAATATCATCATTACAACTCTTAAGGATTTCTAAGAACGTCAAGCAAAGCATGATGTCGAACAGGAGGAAATCTTGGAAAATCATTCTCGATCCTTGCAGAATCACGCTCTCCTTATGGAGAATCAAACTACACTCTCTGCCAGCCAAGGGGACATTCAGATGCAGCTCGGCCAACAAATGGAAGAACTAAACAGTCTGGTGCACGATATGCGTCTCCAAGATCAACATAATAATCCATTATTTTCTAATATTACTAAGTCAATAAATAAATAATTGCATATGTTATTACATTTTTTGTCGTATTATGAATTTTGTCTTACCTTTGTGTCTTCTTTTGTATGAAATGCTTAATAGGATTGTCATCATTTGCATTGTGACTAATATAATATAACATGTGCTTACAGGAGGGTCTATTCTCTTACATACTCATTTATCCATCCAGTTGCCTTTGTCGTTACCTATTTCTTTACTTCATCCACTATGGCATCTTCATCAACCATGGTATCTCCCAAACTCATTCCTGAGCAATCCTTTCAGTCTATGATGGATTCCAATACCTATGGCCATCTTTTCCGTGACTACATTACAAACATCGGGTGGTCTTCCCTAATTCTACAACCTGACCAAACTTATTCTCCGAGTTTGGCTGCATACTTTTATGCTAATATGGAAGACACACCAGCATTCAACCATGCGCATGGTTTCTACTTACACGGGTTCATAATCCAAGTTGGTGACACACCTCACATCTTTTCTGAACAACAACTTGCCCTAACTTTGGATCTTCCATACCACGAACCTGCTGCATCATGGCATTACATCTATCATAATTCTTACCGTTCCTTTCAGTGGCAAGCATTTCGAGACTCTTATGGTGATGGTCTTGAGATTAAAAGAGAAGGAAATGGCCATGTGCCATGGCGTGACATCACCATTCCATTAGCAAGCATGACCATGAACATGGGGACTGCGATGTTATTTGTTCTCCTAAACATTATGGGAGATTGGCATTTTTCTACTGCCAATGAGGCTGCCTGTGTCGTCTTTAGTGCACTGGCTCAAGGTGTGCCCGGCAAATAGAATCATTCGTTCATTGAGGTTTCAGCAATGGAAGCATCCCGCTCGGTACCTGAGGCATGTTCGTTGTTACTCGAAGGATGAAAATATGAAGAAACATTTGAGGAAATCTGGAGACGAAGAATGAGCAGAAATTTGGCAGACTATTATCTTTTGGCGCGATGCTAAGGAAATGCATTTCCTTAAAGAGGATGCCAGACCTTCACATCCTGCCGGATGGTAAACTTGAGCTTACCATTGTACATATATCTAGCTAAACCTTATGTTTGGTCTGCTATTGTTTTTCATGTTTCGTATGCTCTTGTTTTTCATTATTTTGTGTGCTATGTTTAGTGTGCTATTAAACATTTTATTGTTCTTTCTGAATTATATATTATGTTCTCCAACCTTTCTGTTCCAGTAATCTAGCCCTAATTTTGCTCACGGTTCTCAGGTACTTTCTCTCTTTAATTATTGATACTTCGAGGACTAAGCATCATTCTATTGGGGATGCTTTAACCCTGTAGCAAATATTAGGCAAATTGTAACCTGTATATAGTTTTTATTTTCATGTTAATAATTGTACTTAGTGACAAAGTCTTGTTTCCTTTTCAATGATGAAAATTGTCTAGAAATCTCACATTAGTATCCGAATTAGGATTTGTTTTTAAGAAACTTAAGATAATACGTATGCAATAGTTTATACATCTTTTCATGAACATTCATGTACTGAGTATCATCGATTGTACATAGCAGTAAGTTTCTAGAACCAACGGTTAGTTACTTAAACTATAAATCCTGTGAGAATCTAACCAAAAAACCTTGACATGAGTGATTTGTGTGTGATGACATAGAGGAGTAGTTTTCCCGATTAGAGAAAATCACGCATCTACTTACTTGATCACCACCCGAACCCTAGGTGAGAATTTAGGCCATCTTTGGATCGACATAGCTAAAAATTCATACCTGTTACAAATTTTACCGCTAGTCACTCCACTGAACCTTTCATCAAACCTTTCACTTTCACCAAAAAAAAAATAAAAAAAAATAAATATATAATAATAATAGTAATAAAATAAAAATTCCTTACCCGTCTATTAAACCAAATAAAAGAACCTACCTAAGTGATGAGTATGAGAAATAAGATGAAATGTGGAAAGAATAAAGAGAAAGATTTGTCCCAAATAAAAGTAAGTTACTTGCTTCAGGAAAGAAAAATAGAATCATGTTCTTAAGCCATCAAAAAAAAAAAAAAAAAATCCATTAGAGGCTTAAGAATAAGGTTGGAAAACTCAGTTAGAAGAAGGAAAGAAAACAAGGATTTCTCTAGTGTAAATATATGAAGACCCTATTCTCTCATACTCGTAAATTTTGATTATCCATTTCCATTTTCTTGTACACTATCACCTAAGCCCCACAATACCTAATAAAGACCTCTAGCTCAATTAGGAGTAGGGTGGTGTGATAATAAGTAATAGACGTGATTGATCGACATCGGCTCCTCTGACTATCATTGAGATGTGAGGAAACGTGTGCCCACTGCACACTGGAGTTAACAAACCTGAGTGGAAATTTTTTGAGTGAAATTGTGTTTTGATACACACCTGTGAGAACCCATTTAGGTACACTCTCCAAAGGATTCAGAAACAACCATGCTAGTACATTTCAATGAAAAGTTCACTACATGTAGGATCATATGTAGATGTTTTAATTATTGAATACATATTAACTTGAGTTTCAAAGAAATCAATCCTCGTTCCCTGCTAAGGAGATGTATGGATATCTGAGATTAATTTAGGAAATGAGTTTAAATCATCGAAGTCGTTGTAGTATAAATGAAGTTTGTGAGTATCTTCTCTGGAAAACTCTCACGAGGCTATAACTCGTCTACTAGGGAATTCCTAGTGGTTTAAGGCCTTGTTGCATATAGTCAATGCAACCGCACTCTGCGAAACGAGAATTAGTTAGGACTACACATTTTTGGCCACTTATCTATTTTAATGTCTCTTCTTTGCTTGAGGACAAACAAAGTGCTGTTTGGGGGTAGTGTGATAAGCACCCAAAAGTGTATTATGAAACCCCATTGAGACATATAAATTTGGTTAATTATGTGTTTAATAATCATGAAATAAATATGTTTTCATACTTTTGCAGGTATTCGCAGTAAACATGGAAATATTATTTAAACTTGCGATAAAGCACGAGGAACGACATATATATTCTTTCAAATCCGCACAGAAGCATCAAACTTTCGAAGCTCCTACCTCTTGAACCAAGACTCCGAATGCGACAAGTGAGCTGCTCAGACAATCAGGGCGATGAACTCTAAGCATAGGCGGGAAGCTGTAAAATTGCCCAAAGACCGGACCACCAATCGGATCGCACATAGGACCCACTATCTTGGGCCCACAAGATTGGATGAGTCATCAATCATGGAGCATGTCAAGACAAAAAATGACAAATTATTGGTGCAAAGTTGACACCTTGCATGTAATTAATTAGATTAGGTGTTAATAGTGAAAAAAAGGCAAGGTGTCACTTTGTTTTAATGTGGTGGATAAAAATGAAGTAAATGTGGTTTGATGTTTCACATGGGAGGAAATGAGATGTCTCTCAAATGGAGAAGAAAACAAAATAAGGGGGGGGGGGGACACTCCATTTACTCCCTTGACTTCTTTTCCTTACCTTGTATTAGTTTAGTTCCTTAGCCATTTTTTTAGTTTTTAGTTTTTAGTTTGGTAAGAAAGCTTGTAATAGTTTTTAATGGAGGAAACTTTGGTTTTTTTCTAGTTGGAAATAAAAAAAAATCAAGTGAGTTTAGATAGTTAGTTTTCTTTTTCCTCTTTCTCTCTCTTTTTTTGTATTTCTAACTAGTAATCTTTTGTCCCAAGGATCATGAGCTAACTTCCCTTTAGGGGAGTTAATCCAACTCATGTGAGGGAAAATATTTGTTGTTGTGTTGGTAAGTTGTTTAGGAAGAACAACTAGACCTACATCCTATCCCAAAATGATAGTTGGTGTAATGTCTAGTTAGGACTCAAAGTGATGAGCTTAGAGATAAGTCATTGCTTGGTTCCACTTGCTAACATGTATGAGCTTAGAGATGAGCCATACATGCTAGGGATCAAGTTTTCTTCCATTATGGCTTGTCTATGAGTCCAGGAAGAATCAAATGAACCTATTCAAATCAACATCAAAAAGTTAGTTCCACATGAGGAGGATTGGCTCTCCACCTTTTCTTTAGAAATTTGTATTTTGTCTTAGTTTCATGATTTCTAATCTTAATGTTTTTCTTTAATGTTTGTGTAGGAAAGAAACTTAGTATTTGTATTAACTTACTCACTAGTTCCCTAAGAGTAAAAACCAAATTGTAGTTGTCCTAGACTTTAGGTTAGATCGAATCTTTACTCCAACTATATGAACACGAAATTTTGTGAGTAAGGAAACTTTGAATTCGCTCTTTCGCCAATTTAGAGATACAATCTCTAACGTAGTAAAAGTACGATATCACTATGCGTATGTTCTTGATCCAATACACTTTAGTTTATGCAATGAGAAAGGCAGAATGATTGTAAATTTCTACATATATAGGTTTATTTATGTCAATTTATTAGGCTTCCTTATGTGATTAGAAGTTCAGTTTGTGTATGATTCTAACTTCATATATATCTAAAATTGGAAAGTAAGGTAGATCACGTATTGTGTTTTGAAATTTCTATTTGTACTATTGGGCTAAGGTCCCAAATATAGTTTTGTGTCTTTAACTTGGGCTTCAAGCCCATTATATTTTGCATGAATTGCACGTGTCTTCAAGTAAACACTGATGTGTCTTTCCTTTAGACATTTGTATTAAAGTAAGTCAACTTCATTTCCTATAATTCATTGAAGGTTTTGATTGATTATCATGAAATAATCCTTTTGATTACCAATTCATTTCCAATTTAGTTGTTTATCAATTGAGCTTTATGTTCAAGTGTTCCATTAATTGAACAATAAAACCTTACCTTTAGTCTTTTCTAGTGATGAACCAACAATTGAGGATCCAGAATCATTATCAGATAGTAAGCCTGCATATCCTCCTCGTCCTGAAGAACTTGAGGTTAATAAGAGCCTACTTTGCAAGGTAGGAGTTCGTCTTCTTGATGGGCGGAGGCTACATAGGAATTTTCTCCGCACAGATCCGATTCAGGTAGAACCAATCCCTTTTTTTTTTTTTTTTTTTTTTCTAGACCTCCACCTTTTTGGTACAACTATTTTACTTGGGAGTCATGATGACACACAAATTTTTAGATTAACTATGAAGTTTTTTGAGATTTTTTCCAGATAACTACTCGATTACATTTTTTACTTGTATAGATATTATTATGGTGCTAGGTCTGAATTGAGTATTGTTGATGAAGTTACTGGTTTGGTAATTGTGTCAAGCAGCTTTAGTATTGAAGTATACAACAAATTATGTACGTAGGATGGCTGCAATGCAATCATATGCACCAATGATGTATTTGTAACCAAGTTAGTTGTGGGGATTTTGGATGTGTTTAAATGTATGTTTATTGACCTTTAATTTCTACCCGTTTGTCTGACTAGATTCTCCGCTTTTAATTACTTTTTTTTTTTTTTTTTTTTATTTTTTTTTTTTTTTTTTTTCTGTATTGCTATATATTCTTTGCTTTGACTTATTTTTTTATTTTCCTTGTGTTTTCGTTGAGATATCTCCGCTGTATATTTGGTTGCATTAGAGAAATGGACAAAAGTGAACGTTAGCTGGATACCTCATCTTATGAGTTTCAATTGAAATGTAAGTGTATTGATACTTTTCTTTCCGAACCAATCTGTCTGGCCGTATTCCCTAATTTGAATTACGTTGTTTTATGTATTGTTATATAATCTTTGTTTTGACTTCCGTTTTTTTTCCTTATGAATTGGTTGAGATATATCATCTGTATATTCAATTTGCTTTGGTTGGATGAAGATATGGACAAAAGTGAACGTTTTCCTCATGAAATTGAGTTGAAATGTAAGTGTATTGATCAACCCATTTTCCACTCCTATCTGTATGACCGTATTCCCGCTTTGTATTTTATTTTATTTTATTTTCTTAATGGCTATATATTCTCTGCTTTGACTTCTTGCTTTGTTTCCCTTGTTCTTTATTTGAGATATCTCTGCTGCATGAAGAAATGGAACCTAGGTTGATAGGATAGATGCATTTATGATAATACAAAGAAGGTAATATTGAAATTCTTAAATCTTCATTGACTATTTTGTTTAATTACATGAATTATTCATTATTTCTTTATTTCATTATTTGTCCGTTATCGAGTCTTGAGTGCTTCCTAATATTCCTAGCTACCATTCTCCATGTGTTCCATACTTGGTTATATATTATCCACTGCAAACTTGTTTCGGCTTACTTTGTATTGTCTAAATCACATTCATTGCCAATGTTTATGCACTTGTTAAGGATTTCCTTTTTCAAGTAAAAGAGGGTTACAGTTATGTTGGTGCTGCCAATCACTCTATGCCGTTGGAATTAAAGTTTTTCCAGACCAATCCCTCCACCAGTCCTACTGACCACCTGCAGGCCATAACATACCACTCCAAGGTCCCTCAATTGGCCACTGCATGCCACATCCAGTCACCCTAGATCACTGCAGGCTACATCTAGTCACTTCTTATTAGTGTAACTATTTTTATTTTTTGGAAGAGAACAGTGAAGAGAAGATCAAGTAGGAGAAGCAATAGAGCGAGAACATGCACTGGTGTTGATTAAAGGAAATTGGCTAACTAAATTATCCATGGTGGTCTTTTATGAAGGTCATTCTATTGATCATCTAAATTGAAGCAATGATGACATCTCTCTCTTCTTTGCCACTTTCTTAGTAGCCTTTGTACGGAGGATTCAGTAAGTCTAATACTGTGGTTCATATATAGATAATGTAGGATATTGTTTCCCTACAAATTCATACATACATTGTGTAGGATATTGCTTTTAATCGTTTAACCATTTATTTCGTATATTGCAGATTTTGACAGAGGGATTTTCCATGATTGGTCGTATGGGAAAGGTAAGGAAGCCAAATTATTGTTCTTTTCTTTTCTTTAAAGGTTTGAAGTCTTTGGTGTGTCATACCCAAAGAGATGAAGATGTTAATGCTGTTTTTGGTGTAAAGGCAAATCACCTTATGAATTAGAAACATAGTCTTCTCAGAACTTCTTATTATATATATATATATATATATATATATTTTCTAGCTTTAGTTCGATCTACCTTGATTTTTAGGTCAAGTAGTGTCAAGGTAAGCTTAACTTTTCTCATTAGATCAAGTAGTGTCGAGGTAAACTGAAATTAGGTATATTGTTTTATATAGTAAACTTACCAAATGGTTGTGTGACAATATTTTGACATATTGAGTGAGAAGGCGTTGTAAATGATTGGTTTGGAAATTGAAATGCAGGGTAATGTCCATGCTCAGTCCAATTCAACAATTGAGTATGTGTTCCACTTGTAGATGCATGAGAAGGCGTTGCAAAAGATTGGTTTGAAAATTGAAACACAGGGTAATGCCCATGCTCAGTCCAATTCAGCAACTGAGTATGTGTTCCACCTGTACATGCATGAGAAGGTGTTGCAAATTGATACGTAGAAAGTATATATAGTGACATATATATGATTCCAATTCTTATATCTACTATCTATATAAATAACATAAAACTTGATATGTAGAACTTACCAATTTTTTGTTTTACTGTGTTTCCTCGCATCATTGTAGAAGAGATTCTTTTGTTTTGTAGACACTGAATTCTCCATCTTCGTGATTCTTTTGAACTTTGCTTACTTGGAGTAGGAGTCGGAGTTGCATTAGAATTTTTCCGTCGTCATTTTCTTCTTGTTGAGATTTCTTTACTGGAGTTGTCCATATTGTTGAGTCTGAAATAGAAATAGGTTTCTTCATTAGATTGGATTGTTATTAGTTAATAATATAGTCTAATTGATTTATCATAGTCTAATTGAATTTTCTTACCTTTTATGGGATCAATGAGAAGAAGAGAAGAACAAAATAACTTGATCGTTGTTGGGAATTAGGAGAAGCAAGATCTGAAATTATATATAGGAATTTTTTTAGCAAAAGTTGATTTTTGGCTCACTATTGTATTAAGATTTGATTCACAATTTGGACGATTGAAATACACTAAGACTTGTACGGTAATTGGTTTGCTAGCATTCATAGTGGTTTCCAAATTGGACTTGTAGAGATAACTTATTTTTTTAGCAGGTTCTCGCTAAACCTTTTTCAATTATTAGTTTGCTAAATTGGGCGGAAACACTTGTACTGAGCTTCCAAATTGGTAGCACTCCAAATCGGTTTGGTAGTACTCCAAATTGGGCACATAGAATCACCTATTTTTTAGGTCCTCACGTTAAGGCACAACAGGCCAGAATCACCTATTTTTTAGTTCCTCACGTTAAGGCACAACATGCCATTTCTTTCTTTTTAATAGATTCACCTATTTGTTAAGGCACAACATGCCGTTTCTTTCTTTTTAAAAGATTCACCTATTTTTTAGGATCGGTTTGGGCTTGGTAGCACTCCAAATTGGGCACTCATAATCACCTATAGCAATTCGCAATTTGATGGACTCTTATGAGAGAGTGCCAAGTAGATATCTATGTTACCACAACTCCATTAGGAGAGGCCACCTAGGAGAGAGAAAAGTCTATCTCTCTTCTTGTGTTCACCAACTCCCACTTGCACTATTTCCTAAGGTCTATCTCAAATTACTATAGATACATCCATTCAAAGTTCTAATATACTCAAACAAAAAGTAGTGGAAAATGAAGCATAATAACAACAAAGATAGGTAGAATTATTAAAAAACCTCAACTAAAAAATATAGTTTTGAACCATAGAGGTTAGTTAAATTAAATAATTACTTAAAGCAACAAAAAAATAACTCACCTAATTCTAAAAACTACTATTTGTTTTCCCATTCTCTCTTCATAATTGCCTTTAGATACTCAATCTCTTCTTTCAGACTCAGAATTTCTTCTCCCTGAATTTGTATGCACTGATTTCTAAGCGTGTCGTTCTTTTCTACAATCTCAAGTTTGTTGTAAATTTCTTCTATTTGTTTGTAGTTATAGTCTACTACTTCGAAGCCTATCTCACTGCGTAGAAAATCAATTGCTTTCTTTGATGCTGAATTTTCTGAATCTCCTTAAGTTGTTGTTGAATTTCCTTCGAATTAGTGATTGTCTTTGATGTTAAAGATTAGAACGTCAATTGATATTTTACATCTGTATTTGATTTTCTCCTAATATTTTGTTGTTAAATTCCTGGTCGTCCATCTTTAATATTTTGGTGTAGTACATCAATATATCTTTGAAGTTTAGAGGGATAATTTTTCAAAATTGAATTCGCTGCATCAATTTATAGTTAGTAAAACACTTAAAAATTACAATTAACCAAAAAAATATGAATTTTGAATTTGTTTACCTTTTTATTAAATCTATTGAGACTCGAGTACCGTTCTTTATTCTCCTTGATCATGAGTTTGGTATTGTCTAAAATAATACTTCTAATATCTGTACTGGATATTTCGCAACGTGCTTTAATTCTTCCAATCTAAAGTTTTAGAAGTTAGTGATATATACCTTATATGAAAAATAACATTAAATTAAAAACTTGCCTTGATTCGTTGTTTGATATTCATTGATTTCTTAAGAAATTTGATTCTTTCTTGTTGTTCTTTTATGAACTTTCGCTTCTTTTTCAACTCTTCAAAGTTGCCGTGAACAACTTCGAAAAGATTCATACGTGCTAATTTAATTATTTTTCTTGTTGCAATGTTTTCAGACTCTTCGAGCGATGGTGATGGTTCTCCTTTAAAAGTTATGATTTGTTTCATATCTTCCATATCCAATACGTCAGCCATCGCGTCGACACTTGCATTGTACAATCCGTTTTGAAAAGAATGTGTAAATAAGTGGATTATGATTGAGTTTTGTCATGATTGTTTCTAGCACGGGTTTTAATGAGACTTCCATCTGTCTTGAAAACTGGTCTTCAATTATCTCCATAGTGATCCTTTTCTATTTTTTGATATATAAAATAACAAAAAAAAAGTGTTATGTTCACACAGTAGTAAGCAATGGATGAATATTTAAATTGAAATAACAAAGTGTAGTAATTTGTTAATAAAAGTTGTACCTTTTGTGCTTCTTCTGTTTCCATATGGAAATTTGCAATTTCAGACCTAATAATATGAAAATAGTTGTCCAGTTTGATAGATAATAAGTATGAGAACAATAACCAAAGATTTGTGCACGCAATTGCACTTGCTGCATGTGTAGAGAATTCCAAGTATTCCAATTAGAAAGATTAAATAAGATATGATATTTTATTATATATATACACTAATCTTGACCAAAAAAGTCTGATTGAACGATTATCAATCACTATATCCATCAAAATTATATATTGTGCAAGTTTAATTACGTCTAAACAGTCATGTTAAAAGAAATAGCTTACATTAAAACAATCGTTATTCTGATGGGATGCTTGATTATGATAGGATGCATGACTCATATTGTTCATTGTAAAGTGTCACATATGGAACAACTAACAATGATATAAAATGTGATTGTGGATGTGATGTATAGTCTAATTGTGTTGTAGGCAAGATGAGTTTATTAGTAAGTTTAAGAATAGAAAAACTTGTATCTCCTTGACTTTTTTTATGATTTTTTTAATCAGTATTGTAATAGGTTAGAGAATAGTAGAGAGAAAACGTACCTTTTAGCAGACAATCAATAATAGATAAGAATATAACAGCTAGATATTGGAGATGAAATAAGTCGGAGGTCACAAAAGTTATAAGATACTACTTATCCTTAATCCCTTTTATATAGGCCATTATATTTTTTTTTTTTTTTTTTTTTTTTTTTTTTTTAAAAAAAATTTGATTTGTAATATATTTCTAAATTGGCTTGGATTTATGTCCGGCAGTAATTTTATTATTAGTATGTACCTATTTTTTTTTTATTGGTAAGCATGCTTTAAATGATGCTGGTGGGGTTCGAGCCCCACACCTCTGGTATCATCACCCAAAGGTTTTACCAACTTTGCTAGTCGGCACCTGCTCCTAGCTTATTTATCTAATCTAAGTTTGACTTTTATAATTCCTAAAAAATAGGAAAGTTCTCAGAGTCGGATTGGACACTGTTGTTATTCTTATAGCCTGGACAATTTCAAATTTGTGGGTGTATTTTTATGTTCTTGCAGCATGTCCTTATTACATGTAGATACTGATTAGACAATCACAGGATCAACATTGCTCATTCATAGATATCAGAAGACAACATGTCATGGACTCTGAATTTGACAACGAATGTTAAGATAAAAACATCACCATAAGCCATAGTATATAACTAAATATAGTCCATATAAGTTTTTTTGAAAATGAAATTTACTAAAACAAAAATAGGAAAGTTCTCAGAGTGTCGGATTGGACACTGTTGTTATTCTTGTGGGATGGACAATTTAAAATTCGTGGGTTTATTTTTATCTTCTTGCAGCATAAGGAATATCATTAGGAATAATCTGGTTCTTATATTTTCATATTGCAAATCCATTTTCCATGTTTGCGTGCTTTACATATTATTTTTGGTCATTGAACTTAGAACTTTAGTGAAAAAAGGGGATGGCCATAGAATGTAGTTTCTTATAGTTGGTGTTAAGAGGACACTGTTTTTTTTTTCTAATTAAGTTTCTTAATGGAGTTTTGTTTGCAGGAGGAGCTTCTTGGTATAGACTAAAATTCATTATTGAAGATTCATTGTGTTGAAAAGTTCAAGTGTATTTCATACTACCTGTGTTGGCTCCATTACTCTAATTTGGTATATTTGTGCAACTTCCAAAAGGGTCTATCGTATCTTACTACTCTTGATGAAGATATTGCTTTACCTTGACAGTGAGTTTGAAAGTCAGGCAAAAGAAACTGACACCTCCACTCTGGCTCACGGAATGGGAGAAGTTCCCGCTGCTAAGAATTCTTACAGTGCGCACAGTGCGAAAAGCTTCTGAACACATCCAAGGACGACCCAAAGTGGTTGGAAAAACTCACTGAGGAAGAAGAGGTGTCAGAGACTAAGTTTCAAAGCTCGATCCACACTTCCTTTAAGTTGTTGCTTCACAAATTTCATTATCAAGGATTTCTCAACGGTCACACCAAATTATTTCATGATCACTGAGTTCAATTTTTGCACCAGGCTATATTCACTGTACTAAGCCCAAATTGGCTACTTTGATCTTTCTAACCCTGTTTCATGGGTAAGTCTCAATTTTTTTTTGTAAGTGTGAATTATAACTTTTGCTTGCTTTGACTACCCTTAATCTATCATTGCATGCTTTCCACTTATGCATCTGATTGAAATAATGATAAAATATACAGAAGAATAACTTTAGTAAAAAATAAAAAGATAGAAACATTCTATTGCAATAACGGACTAATGTATGCTAATAATATCCATGTTTGTTGCATTGGCAAGTATAAATTAAAAATATAATTTTGGTAGTAAATTATTAATCTTGTTTGTCTTCACTTGTTCTGCAAACTTTCTTGTTTGGTGGTTGGTTGTTTTCTCCCTCGTTTGAATATTCAGTGATGGTTGTGACACTTCTATCCAAATACACTTTTGAACAATGTGAAATTTGATGAGTTATTTTTGTATTCCGAGAGGCAATTCTACTTGCAGGTGTAACATAATTGACCGGTGCATCATAGTTGACCTGAAATTGAAAAAAAAAAATAGTATAAAGATGTTGTATTATTATATTATGCTACACAAAATAAAGCAAACTTAGACTGTAGTAATTGTTCAGATGACATATATAGATTGTACCTTTGGATTTTCTTCTCCATTGTAGTTGTCATTGTGAAGTGGAAAGACTTTAGAAATAGTGAGTGAATTATTGTTTCCTTCTTTGTTGAATTTTGTGACACTTATATGGAATATAGCCGTATGGCCAATCAACTTCCTGAATTCCTTTTCAGCAAACTCTGTTCCATTCTCCTATAAAGATATATCAACGACCAGTTAACATAAATTTGAATGTTATCTATATAGTTGGCAATTTATCTATAAATAATCTACCTTTGAATCCATTGCGATTAGTTCCGTTGCGCTCTTTTTCATTTAAGTTGATGCCACTTCTTCAAATGTAGTTGCCCTTGCAGTGGTTGTGTTGTCCTCAATATCAAACTTTAGGATGTACCTAGAAATTTAGTGTACGTTTAGTTGATATACCATGCTTCATATATTGTAAGTGATACTTGATCAAAGGGTCTTACTTTTGAATTGGCTCCACAACACCATGCTTTGTGCAATCATATCCTCCTGCGTTTCGTATTCAACTTCTTTCCACAGTTGGGGTTTGGGTAAGCGTTGTAATACCAACCATTTTCGTGCAGCACTTTTGTTATGGATGCCTTACATGTGAAGTACTTTTCCTTCAAAGTAATAAGTTAGTAAATATTGTATTGTTTTATTTTTTGTAAGTAGCTCATAAGAAGAAGTAACTTACATTTGAAAAAAGATCTGTCACAGAATTTGTTATCTCGGACAAACACCTCCTGTTTTAGGTCATTACTTCTTCGGTATTTTTCGATGTATTCATTTGCTCTTCCTGTATTTCGACTTCCATTAGACTGTGAAAAAGTTATTTTTTTTTTTCAGTTTTATTTCTATTAAACTGAGTAATTATTACTTCGTGATAGTTCTATTTGATTGTACCTATTTTTCAGAATGGTAAATTTTGGAATTTCTGAATTCTAGTATACTTTCGTCGCCGATGTTGTAGAAAAAGAATATGTTCCTATCATATAAAGTTAATTTTAGATAATATTTCACTTATAAATGAATAAATGTATTGATATAATGTACCGTTAAAGTAAGTAACGGATGTTGAACATATTATTAATATAGTTCTCCTTGAAGTGTTTTGAACTATCCAATCTTTGACATTGTTTGCATTCTCACCCTAAATAGTTACCACTATAGAAGAGTTCTTACAATAATCACTCAACAATTTTTAGTTAGTACAAAGCCTGACTATGATGTATAATAAGTTGTCAATTTGGAAGACTTACCATTCATCTATTAAATATATTTTAATCATGGTAGTTTTATTTTTATTTTTCTTCAACTTTTCTCTTGGTTGTGTCCACGTTTTGACTATTCCGATGACATATGTAGACATTGAAATAGAATTGTGTTATGACATAGCAATTATGTTGAGTACTTATTGTTTTCGTGAATGTAGATGTAGTATTTACCTGTTAGGTGTATGTTGTCTTTTCTTCACGACACTTCAGAAAAATTTGCGAAGTTAAATAGCTATTTTGGAAACTGTATATCTTCTTCTTTGGATGGCTTCAAGTTCGTATTCCAATTGAACATAATGATGTAGTCATGATTGACAGGACGGTATATCACTTTTTCATATATTTTGAATGTAGAAAACTCTTTCATGTAGTAGATTTGCATCTCCTTCATTTGTGGTTTATATTTGAGCAAGGAAATTGGGATTTTGGCATGTATATGATCTCCCTGTTAGATTTTAAAATTGTCAAATCATAAAATTTCATGTATCTAATATTTGCAATTTTTCAAATTACTTATACTTACATGCTCATCTATTAGCAACATGTCTAAACTTTTGATTTTATCTTTATTGAAGTCAGTTGCTTCCCATATTCTACTCACTCGGACTTTTATTCTGTAACTTCCGTTGGTGTCATTGATCTCCTTTATGCTTTGTATCCTTTTTCTGCCATGTTCCTGTGCAAAAAGTTAGTCTGAATCAAACACTCAAAAGTTAAAATAGTTGTTGTTCTAATGGGATGTTCAATTCTGATGGGATTCATGACTTGTACTGTTCATTGTGAACTAAAATTTGTAATGTATAAGAAGATTGCAGATGCGATGAATAGTCTAATTGCAGATGAGATGAGTTGTGCTGTAGCAAGTTGAAGAACATAAAAGTAATATATTAATATGTTTGATGATCATAGAATAGTAGTGAGAAACTATGATGCAGGGATACTCCTAACGTTCAATTCTGATGGGATTCATGACTGGTGTTGTTCATTGTGAACTAAAATTTGTAATGTATAAGAAGATTGCAGATACAATGAATAGTCTAATTGCAGATGAGATGAGTTGTGTTGTAGCAAGTTGAAGAACATAAAAGTAATATATTAATAGGTTTGATGATCATAGAATAGTAGTGAGAACTGAGAAAACATACCTTTGAGTAGTCAATTAATAGACCAAGATTATGTTGCAATTGAGATATTGGAGATTAATCACGTAGGAGGTCACAGAAGTTATAAGAAATTGTTTCTCCTTAGTGCCCTTTATATAGACCATTGTTTTTTTTTTTTTCCTCAGAAAAGGTTTTCTATTTTGATTTGTAATATAAATTCTAAATTTATTAGGATTGTTGTCCGTAGAGTCATGTTGTTAGATAGTAGATATCTAATATGATTTGGACTCTTATAGTTCCTAAAAAAAATAGGCAAGCTTTCATAGTGTGCGGATTAGACTCTTTATAGTGTGTGGATTGGACTCTATTGTTAATTTTGTGGGCTTTACAGTTATATAAATTTGCGGGATTAATATATTGATACTATCATTAAAAGGTGCCCATGTATTTATGTTATTGCAGCATAATGAAAGTTATTACGAAGAATCTGGTTTTTAAATAAATATCATATTGCAAATACATTTGCCAATTTTTTGGTGACTAAACATTGAGTCGTAGTGTAAAAAGGTGTTTTTCTAAACAAAATGTAATTTGCTAGACTTCTTGTGATATGTATCAAGAACTATATGAACTTTGAAATTTGTTTGAATTGTTTGAAGGGGAGCTTCTAGGTTTAGGCTGAAATTCATTATTGAAGCTACGTTGGGCTGAAATTTGAAGCTACGTTGGCTACTTTGATCTCTTCCACACTATTTCACGGGTAATAATATAAGTCTGACAACACTATTTTTTTTCTTCTTCTTTTATTTCTCCTAATTCTTCTTCTATTTCTTTTCTAACACCTTTGTTTTTTTATCCTTACTTCTTCTTCTAATTATATATTTTGTTTAGTTTGATCTCCATGGCCTTCTTCTACTCATTCTAGAAGAAAGAATTGAGAAGAAAGAGATTGTGACTTATTCCAAAATAAAAGAGAAACTCCATCATTGGTACATACGATCAACTACTCAAAATCTACTTATATATATATATCACTACAAGAAAGCTGTTTTTTAACCACGGACCAAAACCGTGGGTAAAGGGCTTTAGCCACGATTATCAGCCGTCGCAAGTCCGTGGGGTTTTGACCTGTCGGGAAAAATTTAGCTACAGTGAATGACCGTGGGTAAATGCGACGGTCCATGCAACAGCTCATGCCGTAGGAACTTGCCACTGCGAATGACCGTGGCAAATGCCGTCACAAGTACCACTGATAATAACCGTGGGAATAGCCGTAGAAACTACCATAGCTCTCGACCGTGGCAAGAGCCGTAGTAAAAGTACCTCTACCACGCACATTTTTTTGCGTTAGCTACGGACATTGGCCGTGGCTAAAATGTTTTAGAATTAAAAAAAAATGAAAAGAAAAAATATATATACTAGTTTTATCCACTTTTGCCTTTCAATCCAACTAATAATCCATCCATCCTAATAACAATATTACCCACATTCCCAATCAAAATTCCTTTGTCGAAAAACAGATAAAGAGATGAATATTCATACAAGTAAAAAAAATAAAAATAAAAAAAGTCCGTAGCATTTATTACCACAAGCTCAATATAATATAAATTTCCAAATATATCTCATCACCCCGTACAAATAATAATGCCATAGTTCACCTCGCACATGTTTCTCCGTTACGTTTTATCATTCCCTTGCACTTGAATACTTTCGAAAATAATTTGAAGTCCTAGCTTCACAGAACCCTAGCCTTAATAACCTTCTCATGAGCATCCACATGCATACATTACCTACATACAAATGAACCACAAGGAAATGATATTAAAGTCAAAATCCCATAAGTCTAAAAGTTAGAACCTAGCTAAATGGAAAAAATCTGTAGCACATAGCAAGAGCATTTCTATATGCTACAATTAAAACTTAAATTAGCATCTCACTTTGTTTTTACTTGCTCTATAAAATACCATCTAAAGGAAATGAAATTAATCAATGGACAGTGGTTTCCACTAACTTGGGCTTGATACGAGGGCATGTATCTAACACTAATTGTTTTCAAAATATGAGGGCATGTATTTGACACTGATTGTTTTCAAAATATGAGGTGTCCATGTAACATAACCTAAAATGCATTATTATTACCACCTAAAGTCACACATGCATGAAAAACACACAAAAAACATGCAACACCAACAAGCCAAAAGGCTGAAAATTACACAAATGCTAAAGATGTGAGGAAGCTTTGTAATGAATCATTCACCTTTTCATAGAATATTTGAAATGACCAAGAGACAGCAGTGTAGGTCCAACAAGAGGGGGAGGGGACATGAAAAAAATTAGTCACTAACTTAATAAATACAATAAACAATTAAAAGCTAAAAGACTTCTGAAGAGTAGCAAAATTACAGCAGAAATATAGAAGAAATCTACGTATATGAAACATAATGTGAACAGTTGAGACTAAAGGGAAAATTCTATTTTTAAGTCTTTGCAGTTTCCTGGGAGAGCATTACATTTGTCTTTGTTTGGTTGCTCTATATGTGTGTTTGTGTTTAAATGTTTATTCAAGAAGCCACCCCTCGCCTACATACTTATGGTGTACCCTTCCTTTTTTGATTACTAAAACTATTTGTTCAGCAATAAGTAGATAAAAACAATTAATCTAATCTTGTGCCAGCTAGGACATAAAAGGTTTTGCACAAAAAGGACTACATTTGAAACAGGATCGGATGTTCCCATCAAAAACAAATAAGTCGGTCAACACTAAAAAAGACTAAATTATATCTAAAACATGTGCAAACTAAAGTAACTCCAAGTATTTTTACATCAAATTACATCCATTCACCATTCCAAGACAAAGTAAGTCGATTGCTCAACGTTGACTATATTGTCGCGCGTTTCTTTCCGCCATTGGGTATTATAAACTCAATGAGCTCACACATTCATACTTTACTTGGAAAATGGAGGCAATTTATTCAAAAATTGCAGCCTTAATGTCAAAGATTTAGGGTGAACCCATTCATCGAAGTAAAACCGAGAATTCACAAATAGGTCACTATCGAGCCCTTAAACCTCTAATCATTTGTCATCCCACCTCACTAAAGAGGATCCCTAAATCATCTTGCCTCACACTTCAAATAAACATCTATAGGTTTTAATTACAAACAAATCAACATCTCCCATTACCAATTGCAACTACAAAATACAAACATATATACATTCACAACCAAAAAATCAAGTAAAAGATATTAATAACCAACATGACCATTGACATTCAAAAGACAAAAAATCTGATACTGATTCTTACTTTGGAGGCTTGAAAGACTCTCCAACTTGTCGCCACAGCTTGCATGTAGTCACCTGCAAAATACATCAATAGTAAGCCACATATAGTCCTCCATCCAAGATGTAGGAGTGCATGGCCTAAATGTAAACAAACTAATCACTCTCATAAATTGTTTGTCTCTTTCAAGTTTTTCTTTCTTTTTCAATATTTGGTTTTAGTTTCCAACTCTTCAACCTCAGGTATCAGACTGTTGACTTTTTCTTTTAATCCTGAAATGGGTGCAGTTCCTTCTAAGTGTTTCCTTTTCATTTATATCCACTGAGGCATAAAACAGTATCCGTACTGCAGATGATTCAAGGAATGATAATCATATGTAGTGAGCAACAACAGCTCACTACATGGATGAAACTGGATAACTGATTAGCAAAAAGAAGGCAAAGAAGCTTTACCCAAACCACAATCAACTCGGCAATGAGCAAACAACAGCCTCCACTAAATCGGACAAAGAGTTACGTAAAGCCCGAATCGGGATCTTTTATAAGGACATGTTACGTGGGGAGTATCTATATGACCTACAAAGATCCCAACTAGGTCTCAAGCTCCTTACAAAAATAGCGAAAGGACATACATGAGATCCAAATCATATGAGAAAAAGTTATTGGCCACTAGCCTCTTGAGTTAATCCAGGATAGTCCTAGCTTAGGAACAGTGGCAGACTCTTCATAGTCGAAATGGGCCAATGATTGGTTGAGTTTTAGAAAGATCTGTATCAAACAGTTGATCAGATCTTCTGAGAGTCTATTGGAATATTCATTGCAGGTTTCGAGATTTATAAGGCTCTGTTCATCGCTGTGGTTTTTGCTAGTTCTTTCAACATGTTTACCTGTTTCCACATACCAGTCAGAAAAAGCTTAACGATTCAGCTAAACTAGTGTCTGACATACATGGAGCCTACGTGCATGAGTCCTAAGCTGCTAGACAGCTTCAGACTGGAAAGTATCACACGTAGCCATCATGACACTGAACAATAGCATTAAATTCAATAACGAACAATAAGGAGAGTGAGATCTTTTGACTTGCGAACAACAAAAAAAAGAATGAAAAAAAGGTGCAACTTGTAATCTCTAACGAAATATTAAGAAAGCTTGAGGGCTATCACAACTCACAACCAAATGGTAAGGTTCTTGTATCTCAATTTAAGAACAATTACATAGTCGTCATCGACGAAAGACATAAGAAGTAGAATAAACTACTTAATGCATAATCTGCAAGGACTCAGAAAATAAATCACCTTGATTTCCACATGGAGACCAAAACAGCTAGCAATGTGTATGCATCATGAGATGGAAAAGACTTAATAGCTGCCTTTATCTGAAAATCCAAGTAATACATGCAACATATGATTAGGACAACCAGGAAGCAACACAATTACATTACACAATGTTAGTCATTTGTTGACTAGACAGACCTTTTGTAGGATAGTAGCTTCAAAGAGGCTATCTTTGAACAAGGTAGAATTCATGGCTAACTGGTTAACTATCCACGGATATCTGTCTATACTTGGTTCATCTTTGTTATTAAGAATTTCTAGTGATCTAAGACGTTCCTCCACACATATTGCAGCCGTGTTGCCCTCTTCGTCTGTTTCCTGGTCTACATAAACATACATCACAAACAAATACACTGATCATGAACCTGACCATTATTTAACCAGCAAGAAAAAGCCAATATTAATATCAATCATCCATTTACACATTCGTAGCCAATAATCAAGGAATACAGATTAAATAAGGGAGGATGGTTTGTAACATGTGTTGTTTGGGGGGGGGGGGGGGCTGAAACATATGGCGATGGGAGGATGGTTGTACATTTTAATGTTTTCGAAATTCACAATGTCATAACTTTTAATGCCAAGTCAATTTTTGACATAACCAAGTGTCATGCCATGGAGCACGGTCATGCATCTCGTGTCACAAACTCATCCATACCACAGGATGTATTTCATCTTCTCATAAAAGTATTCAAGTATTCAAAACCAAGGTAATCATACCTTACATGATTAAATTGAAATGTAACAGATATCGTCAATGGTTAAAAATAACTGAAAAGAACACCCAGTGATGAAATGTGCAAGAAACAGAGTCTACTTTAGGTCTATAGATGTTTATGTATCACCATGCGTATGATAATGACATCATTATTTCTGTCTCACACTCTAATGGTCTATTAACTTAATCCTAAGTTCAAGTTACAATATTCTGTGCTGTAAAAAATAGTACCTTTGATATCTAGTTCCATAGCCTGACCACGGTCGACCAAATCATGAGCCAGAACATCCTTGGTTTCAGTACTTGAATGGTTGTGCCTTCTCTTCTTTCAGTAAGAATCATGGATTTTTACTATTGGAAGCAAGGTAAGAAATATGCCTCATATCAAGTAATTAGACTGACAGAAGGATAAACAGATGCATACCAAAAATGTTAGTAGGCTTTGAGCCTACGTCCCATGAGTCCTAAGCTGCTCGACAGCTCCCGTAACCGAAAGTATGACACGCAGCCATCATGACACCGACATCGTGTTGTCGGGAGTAGGCAACCTGCAAAATGACAAAGACAAATAGCAAAAGTATTAACGGGTCTCCCACAATCAGGTGATCTCAAAACCATTCAAGGAAACAACTTTAACCTTTGCAAGATTGGTGGACTTTCTAACTCCATTGACACCAACTAACAAAAACAACAACATATGGTTTCCCTTGCTCCTTGGCAACATGCACATCCCTCAGTACATCAATAGAGCGTTTTGGTGTTAGGATGCGGACAAGAGCCTCCTCCATTGCAGTCTGCACAGTCATCATTTGTACTGTAAGGTAAGCCTCACATATACGATTGTAACAGGAAAAAATAGTTGAAGACACAAAAAAAAATGTACTATTTCTGCCAATAGAAGAAAACATGAAGAGCTTATAAACCTGTACGGTTGATGATATCCTGGTGAAGGAACCCACCTTTTTACCCACAAGACTTGCTGCGAATCGACTCACGAGAGTTTCTCGCTATCTCCTCTCTGCCTCGAAATGATACAAAAAGCTAATGAGCAAATGATAATCATGTAGAGTGCGAGAAATCAAAGTTAAATGTTGGACAGATATACATACCACATTCTTGGTCATGAGTCTATCTTTAAGCCCTTTAAGAGTCGTCCATGAAGTGACTGGCCTGCAGAAAATTCCCATCTCCACATCACGGACTGGTTGGAATTTTCTGGATTCCAAGAAGAACCTCTAGAAAATTCAAACCTCTCAAGCTACGAACAATTCTCACCTTCAAGAAACTATCAAGAGATTCAGTGTTCGTTAGAAGAAAAAAAATGGATAAGTATCAAAGTAACACGGCTATACGCAATAACTTACCAAATACTTGAATTGCAGACACTATCTTATTCAACTCGGGAACTAAATTTAGCAAAGTCATGAAACAAAAACCTTTCTTCAGTCTTCACACATTTAGCAAAATAGAACACGCAAAGTCAATGATACTTACATCTTGAATGTCAACAATATCGTGTGAGCTAACACCGCGTTCATCCATAAAGTAGACCTTGAACATATTTATAGAAGCAATCGGGGTCATCACAAACAGAGAATGCATGAACCTGTATGACCAAGATCTCAATATCAAAGTGCTTTCTCAATTACAAACTTGGCAGACAGAACTATATAATAGCACATACTTTCGCCTTCAACTTACTCAACCATGATCCTGTGGAAAGACCAAAGAATGGTTCCTCCACTAGAAATAACATAGGAAAGACACACATGGTTCACCACAAACATATACAAGAATGGATTGCGGAGAAACAACCTTACATGTGCTAATACGGTCTGCAGCAAGTGCGGTAGCTTGAAGAAACTCCTTTTGGGCATAATGTCGTGCAAGCGATCTTGACCTCCCCAAACTCCCATCCTCATTGCAAACAGATTCAGAATCAATGTCATTGGATTTAACCAAAGACCCATTTTCAGATGCTTCTTCAAGTGCCTCTCTTAGCTTGTTGATTTGCAATTTACGGAGAATCGACGACGACTTTCTCTGACCTTCCTCTGTCAAACCACCAGTCCTTTGAGTTGCCAAGAATTTGTAACAACAAAAAAAAAACACCCTTTACTCAATTTCCATCAAAAACAAAAAAAGGAGAAACTTTTAATAAAATAAACACTTGTAAGCATTACCTTTGATGTTTGATGAGAGAGATCGTGAGAGAAGTCGTAGTGACGAACTGTTAGAGAGGTGGTGGTGGTGGACGAACTGATAGGGAAGAAGATGAGAGAGATGATGACAGAGGCGGTGGAAGTTAGAGGTGAGATTAGTTTCTAACTATTTTTGAATATTTTGAGTTTTTGTGGGTTGGAAATTTTGGTGCGGCGCACAAAATTTTGGAGCATTTTTGGATCTATGCCGGCGCAGTATAACCGTTGGAAAGAATAGATAGTATTAAGATCTGATCCAACGGTCCAAACCGTGGGAACACCTACGCGTTCTGACCGTGGAGAAAGGTTGCAAAATATTGTCGAGCCAAGCTACAACAACTATTACAATACCAACAGAGAGCAACCGTGGCTAATTATTCGACAGCTTTGATCCGTGGCAAACGTTCCGGGTCATCCGTGGCTAAAGCCCTATTTTCTTGTATATATATATATATAATAAGTTGTATTAACATGTTTTTGTGTGCAGGCATAACAAAATGGTTAGAGATTCAGAATCAACGAAGTACATTATGTCAAAGTCAACAGTAGGTCTATTTCTATATCTGATTTCTCTATTATTAGTCTAGCATATAATGCTCCCACCTCTTAAATCCAATTCATATAAAAAAATATAAAACAATATGCTCATTACATTGTATATAAAATTGTTCTTATTGAAAATGCTCCAGTAGGTCTGTATTGTTTTCCTCACTTGCAAATATGAGAAAATTAAAAAAATTAATTTTTTATAAGTAATAATATTATAATTTATAAGAATAGTATAATGTAGTTTGAAAAGTACCTTTTCAAATATCTGTATTATGTGAAACCGTATTCGCTTCATTAATAGATCTATTGTTTCCACCATTTCTTGATGTACCTGTTTCAATCATTGTAGGAATTACAAAGAGTCGGTTTGATTTTGAATACTAAATCGTATGTATGTACCTTCTAAAGGTCACCAATAAATTGTATTACCTATTGGCAAGTTGTTGAAAACTTCCTGAATAACTATGTTCTGTGTGTAGCCAAAAGGTTCGCCGTCTTTACGCGTTACCAGTATGTTCAGTCCTTCCCGTGAGTTTGTGCGCGAGACAACTATGTACAACTGTCCATGGCTAAAAATAGGTTTTGGAAGGTAGAGTCCGACATGTTTCAAGGTCTATCCCTGGCTTTTGTTAATAGTCGATCATTGCAAAGCAAATTTTTATTGGGAATTGTCGTCGTTTTAAAACGAATGGCCATTTCGTTTGATTGGATGACTTGACGATACGGTGTATTGAGACTTCTTGTCCTATGTTTCTCCTGGTTAAAATTTCTGCCCTGATAATTATGTCGCCAAATTTTGTCATTATAAGCCTTGTCCCATTGCAAAGACCCAATCCAAGATTGATGTTTCGTAGGAGCATAATCGGAATACCTTTTTTTTAACTCGAGGGCATGGTTTGGCATCCCAGACAGTTGCAGTGTGTTAAGGTATTCCATGGGGAACAAAATGTCTTGGTTTCTTATTTTCCCATTAACTAGGCAAATTGAGTCTGCACTTAGATATTTCTTTGACTCTCTTGGTAGAGTTGAAAGAATGAACACATTCACTTCTTCTACACAGTCATTTGTTGGTGCCAAAATACACTTGTCCTTTAGGTACTTCTGTTCGATGTAGTTTTGCAAGATATCAGGATAAGTGCTTGTCACAATTTGCTTTATTGGATCATCCCCTTCTGGCATTAGGATGTCATATGGAATTTTTATCCAGTTTGCCTCTTACCATTCATTGATTTCTATGATTGGTAATTTGCCTTCCCCCATATCTAGAACCCATTGGCTAAATTGTGATATCGACTCGGCCTTTGTTGAATCAAGGTCTTTCTTTTAGAGGCGTAATCAGCTCCCAAATGTGCGTTTTATTACCCTTATATTACTGCATTACAGCCCGTCTTACGTTTAATGAAAAGACAACTCATAACTTTTATTGCCTTTTTCAGGTTACAGAGAATTTCAGTTCACTTATCATAAAAGCTACGTCTCAGCACCCAAAGGAGCCTTAATCACGCTTATTATGAAGACTAGAAGCTGCTAAGAAAAAGTGCTAAAAAAGTCAAAGTCAACGGTCAAAGTCATAGGTCAAAGCCCTCAACTCAGAAGGCCAGAGATGGAGGCCCTTATCTAAAAATATGGCATTCTCAAAACCCCTACCTTGGTCAAGAAGAAATTAAAAAGAAAAAGAAAAAGCAAAAACAAAAGTGAAGTGTGAGATGTCTCAAAAGTGATGGAGGAGGGCAAATCAGTAAAAGGCAAAAGTAGGGGTATATAATCTAAAAGTTAGGGAGAGAGAAGGCATCCATTGTTTTAGGGTCCAAGCCATTTGGTTTGTAGGAATTAGTCTTGTTTTACAATTCAAGTCTTTTACTTTATTGTTCTACATTTCCTTTTATTTAAATCTTGTTATTTTGCTTTGTTTGTTTCAATCAATCAATCTTATCTTGTTGTTCTTGTTTCAATCTTCAATCAATACTTATTTCAATGTTTTCATGTCATTCACATATCAAACAACTTGAGCTTTCATGTTTTCATTAACTTAAACTAAACAAGTCTTTACCAAGTCATTAATGATACTTATGAGATTCTAGATGATGAGGTTCTTGATGATGCAATGGAATACTTTCATGACCAAATAGTAGAACTTGTAAGTGAGATAACACAAAGCACCCCAATTGTTCTGGAAGCTAGTGGGGGGTGGTGACAAGGTTAGGTAGAGTGTGTGGTGAGAATTCAATCCATGAATCTACACCCAAGGCTCAGAGCAAAGGTAAGAAGGGAAGGGGCAGACCTAAAGGCTCCAAGAACAAAAATCATAGATGATGACATCCATGTGCTTTGGGAATGTCAGAGGTACTAATGACATAGAGAAGGCGAATGAGATTAATAGTGTCAGAGTAAATAAGAAGCTAAGTGTTTTTTGTTTAGTGGAAACAAAAGTGCGACAAGAGAAGTATGATGATCTTATTAGAAATATTTGTTGTCCACTCTGGGCTCACACAAATAATTATAACGAGGATCCAACAGGTAGAATATGGGTGTGTTGGGATCCTTTCAAGATAAACATTTTGAAGTTGCAAGAATCTGATCAGTTCATACATTGTCAGGTTAGATTCAAGCCAACCAATGAAGCATTCTTACTTTCTGTGGTGTATGCAAGAAATTCAAAGAATCTCAGGCTTCGGCTATGGAGGGATATTATTGCTATACACAGTACAGTCACTGTGCCTTGGACTGTTGTTGGAGATTTCAATAACATTTCTATAGATGAAGAAAGAGTGGGGGGAAGTCCGATGCATCCTAGAGAAGCTGTGGAGTTTGTTGAGTGTATCCAAAGAGCAGGGTTATCGGATCTGAGCTTTAATGGGTTTTTATACTTGGAACAACAAAGTGGTAGGAAGAGGAAGGATTATGACTAAAATTTATAGATGTTTGGTTAACAGTCTCTAGAATGATATCTACCCTAATTCAAGGGTGGAATTTTTGCCTCATGGAATTTCAGATCACTCACCAGTATTGCTATTCTGGTATGATTATGATAGTAAAGCATTGCCATTTAGATTCAAGAATCATTGGGTGGAGCACAAGGAATTCCAGAACATGCTGCTGGAAGTAAGGGCAACTCAGTTATATACCAATCCTATGTACATACTAATACAAAAGCTTAAACTCTTGAAGGACAGAATCAAGCCATGGGCTAGAAGTAATTTGTCTGATATTCATACAAGAGTGGAGCAGGCAAGGGAATTCCTATACTATTTGCAAAGGCAATTGCAAAACAACCCATGGGATTTATTCTTAGGGCAAAATGAAAGAATTGCGCTAGAGAAATACAGTGAGTTAGCAAGAATAGAGGATGGAGAGATTAAGACTAAATATGATTAGTCCTGGTCAAGGGAAGGAGATAAGTGTATGACATTTTTCTTCAAAGCTCTGGAGGAAAAGAAGGCCAAGAGTGGCATTTGGTGTTTGTAGAACTCTAATGGTGGTACTCTGACTGGTCAGTCTGAGGTTATTAAAGCCTTTGTGGAATATTATGGTGAGATTCTTGGGTCTGACGTAGAAGAGATAAGTGGAGTAGACTTCTTCAACAACTTAAAAGTCAAATCAGTGTTGTCACCGATCATGCAAGCAAAGTTGGGAAGTGATATCTCTCCAGAAGAAGTTAAAGAAGCTTTATTTGGCATGTATGAGAAGGCAACTTTGGGACCAAATGGATTTACTCCTTTCTTTTTCACGAGATGCTGGGCTATTGTTGGGAATGATTTTACCCAGGCCATACTCAATGCTTTTAAATTTTCGAGAGGTGTTAATGCCATGTTCATATGTCTTATTCCTAAGGTTCACAACCCCACAAAGGTTGAAAACTTTAGACTTATTGCACTATGTAATACTGTGTATAAATGCATATCTAAAATCATAGCAAATAGGATTAAGATGGTGATCAATGATATTGTACACTCTAACCAGTTGGAGTTCATTCCTAATAGATCTATACAGGATAATATCCTTCTGTCTCATGAAGTTCTCAGAGGCTATGACAGGAAGTATGGTACAACCAGATGTTCTATAAAGCTGGACATAAGGAAAGCTTACGACACTATGAGTTGGGAGGCTATCTTAGCAATGATCAGAGTTTTCAAATTTCCTAACTTTATGTTTAAATGGATAGAGATGTGCATTGCGACTCCCTCATACTTTATCCTTATCAATAGATGCCCTGAAAAAAAATTTGTTGGGGAAAAGGGCATGTTATCACCTTATCTATTTGTGATAATTATGGAAATCCTGAATGGTATTCTCATGCAGCGATATCAACAACAAAGACATCTTATTCCATTCCAAATGAGCAAGGTGAGATTGTCACATCTAGGATTTGCAGATGATGTTCTTATGTTTTGCAAAGGTGATAGTGTATCAGTGCAAGCTATTAAAGACGGCTTAAAAGTCTTTGGAGATGTAGTTGGGTTAAAGATCAATAATCACAAGATGTCTTTACTAGCTGGAGGCCTTAGTCAGTAGGATGCAAAAGCTTTAGCGGAGATTATGGGAATAGATTTAATTAAAGCTCCAGTGAGATATCTTGGGCTACCACTCATCTCTGCAAGGTTGGGGATTAGAGAATGTCAGCCTTTAATAGAGAAGGTTCCTAACAAGATTTCGAATTGGAAGTCAAAGCTATTGTCTCATGTAGGAAGACTACAAGTTATAAACTCTGTTCTTATTGCTTTCCATACATATTGGTCAAAAACTTTCTTTCTACCTTCCACGGTTCTTGAACAAGTGCAACAGATATGTGCAAAATTTTTGTGGACTGGTTCTACAGAGAAGAAAGGGCATCACCAAGCTAGCTGGAATATTGTTTGTCTTTCTAAGGAGGAAGGGGGTTTGGGAGTCTTGAACCAACAAAGGTGGAACATTGGGGCCTACTGTTGATTGGTTTTCAAGTTGGTCACAAGAGAAGAAACTGTTTGGGTCGACTGGACATGGCAGCAACACATTAAAGAAAAGTTTTTCTGGTCCATGAGTATCCCAAAAGACTGCTCATGGACATGGAGAAACGTTTTGGATACTAGGAAGGAAGCTAAAAGATTTATCAGATATGAAATTGCTAATGGTGAAGACACTCTCTTATGCATGATATTTGGTGTTCAAGATCTCCTTTGATCGAAGATCCAGAGGTGAGAGCAGCATGGGATTTCCAACTGAATGCTACAATAAATCTCCTTATTTCCGATGGCACATGGAATTCAGAAGTTCAAAATTTGTAGGCAGCAGGATTGAAGAATGAGATCAATGAAGTGCAAATCAATTCACACCTAGACAAAGACTGCATAGTCTAGACTCCTCATCAAAGTGGTAAATTTACTTCCAAGAGTGCATACGAAGCTTTGACCAGAGAAAGAGAGAAGAAATCATGGTGCAGTATGGTATGGGGAAGATGGGTTTTGCCACGCCACTCCTTTTCCACATGGCAGCTATTCTTTAATAGCATACCTACACAGGACATGTTAGTGCATAAGAAGATTCTCAATAGTTCGTTGTGATGCCTGTGTAATGAAATCAGAGAATTCTCAGCCCATTTATTCTTTTAGTGTCCGTATTCAAGGAATTTCTTTGCAATAGTGAAACAGTTAATAGGAATTTGCACTAATGACATCAATGCGAATAAGGAATGGTTTTTGATAATTCGACAGTGTAAAAATGTAGAGGTGAGGGAGATTTATAAGGTGTTCATATGTGCTTCGGTGGATAACATATGGAAAGAACGTAATGCACGACGCTTTCGGCACACTGGAAAACCTCCTGAGGTAGTGTTTAACAAGATGGTATGGGATTTGAGAAACTATTTACAAGTTCTAAGACCTGAACTCAGAGGTAGTGAAAGTGGAAGAGGGTTGTTTCTCAAAATCGGTATTACCAGTGATTTCAAGCAACATATGACCACAAATTGCTCATGGATTCCGCCGATGGGTAAGAGAATGAAAGCAAACACAAATGGTGCCTTAGATAATTATAGGCCAGGTCATGGAGGAGTGATAAGAAATTATGAAGGCAGGGTTATGGCTGCATTTAGTGGAAGTGGAGGTATGACGCCAGTTATATTCCAAGAACTGAAAGCTATAGAGGTCTGTCTTGGTCGATGTCTGATAGAAGGTTACTTAGAGGTAGAAGTAGAATCTAATTCATTAAGAGCCATCAATGTGATCAACAAAATTGAGAAACCTCCATGGTATTGTCGAGATGTAGTGGCTACTATTGACAGAAAGAAAGAAAGCTTCAGTTTCATATCTTTTTCACATGCTTTTCGAGAAGTGAATAGGGTAGCTGATTATTTTGCTAGTTTACATAGAAATGCTGGAAATGTTGAATTTTCTACTGTCCACTTTGCACATCCTCTGGATTTTGTTGTACAGAACATTGTAAACGAGGATAAGAGTGGAACTATGTATGTAAGGAAAAGTTAAATTAATATAGGTGGGGGTCTGCCTAACCCTAGCTTATTTGGAAAAAATAAAAAAAGTCTTTACCAAGAGTTTACCTTTCTTCTTCTTAACTCCCACACTCAAACTCTAAACAATTTAGGATGGACCTCACTTCTTACAATACTCTTTTGAAGTTACACACCACTTACACAGCTTAAAATGCCACCACCGTCACGGATTGAAGGAGCAAGAGTGCTTCGTTGAGAATCTAAGGAGGAAGCACCATTCTCATCTTTCCATTTCTATTTTTTTTAAAAAAATTGATGTTTTATTTTGTTATTTTTCAATATTGATTTACTTTCTTGTAAATCAGGGTTCGGGATCAACAAGCTGGAGAGGAGCTGAAGCAGTGGACAAAAGCCGACAGAAGTTTATCGGATTCGGACGGGCGACCGTGGGCCCACGTTAGCATACTAGAATCTGATTTTATGCCAGTTTAGTTGTTTTTTGATATATACTTCAACACCGAACCCAGATTTTGTAATAGAGTAGGATAAATCAGTGGAACTTGTTTGTAATAGTTAGTGAAAAAAAGAAAAACGAAACAAATAGAAAAAATTGGTTTTTGATTAATTGTTGTGGATGAACATGAGTTGAACTTGGTTGAAGTTGAATACTTACCAAGGGATTTGAGTTTTCATTGCCTTGGGAAGTTCAAGTATGTGAGGCAAGTTGTGAATCATAGCTCACACACTTTGAATCAACACTTTAAGGCCATTTGACTTTAGTTAATTTAGATTATCAATCTAAAACTAGTTAATTTTATAGATTAGTATAGTAATATCTTAGTTTTAAGTTTTGGGACCTTGAAGGCAAAGTTATATAAATTATCAAAAACCCAACTTGTTGGCTTTTTAAGTAGGCCTTATTGTAACTTAAAACAGGGTAAAGCTCGAAAGGTTGGGTCTGATTCTCAGATCACACGCCAACCGACGTCGTCTTCTCCTCAAGCAACGTGTAAGCACAGCTTGAGAGGTAAATTCTAAACCTCCTCGAAGCCCAAGTAAAGGATACCTTGTGTGTTCAAGAATGCTTACATGATTGTTTGAAATTTAATTTCCACACTACAATTTACATTCACGCGTAAGGTTGAACCCGAGCCACATAACAACCATTGGAAAGTCATTCCCTAATGTAGGTAAATTGGACGTTGGTTGATTCTTGAAGCCCTAGACAAAAAAAATAATTAAAATCAATCAAATAGAGCCCAAAGTAGTCATGCTCCTCCAGAAAAGGACAAAAATATAGCCACTAGGATTTAAAGTAATCAGTTACCAGATTCCGGTGGACTAACTACCTTCCTCACTCCCCTCTCCCAGATTCATTGTGAGTGAGATTCTTGGTAGCATATCACTTGGTTAAATGACTGCCTACTCTTTTGAGACATGTAGTAGAGCCATCCTAGTCTCGCTCCCAATTGTTCCCCTGAATATGGCATAGTAAAATAAAGACAAAAAACAAAGTTTTCAAAACTCCATACTTGCAAAAACGAATTTCGATTTCTTGAGCATACATTGCAACGTTTGCGCATGTTAGGATAGTATTGGGGTGTTGCTAAAAGTGCATGATACTGCGTTCAGGCACTTATAGTATTAGCAAGAATAAAACTTACTAATGTAGGAGAGCACGTCACCCTAGACAATCTCCTGTTTTCTAGTCCTCCATCTACTAAGATGGCTGATGAAGTAGTGCAAGTTGAAGAGTCTCTTTCCAACTTTTACACACCGTTGCAAGAGGGACCTCCATATTGTATACGATACACACCGCTCATGAGCAATTTTTGCATTCCACCGAACGTGTTCAATCTTCTACCCATCTTCCATGGGTTATAACATGAGTTACCATACGAGCATCTATGCCAAATACATGATGTAATACTTTCCACCATTCGGGCATCATCGATGATCAGGTTAAGCTACGAGTGTTTCCTTCCACTCTAGCTGGTAAGAGTCATGCTTGGCTTCTTTTGCAGAAGGCCGACTGTTTTGATACATGGGAAAATGTTGTGTTCTCCTTCATGAAGAAGTACTTTCCACCGAAGAAAACAGAAGAGATAAGAAACAAGATACGTACAGTTCTTTAGACAGAGTCCGAGTGAGACATTTTCCAAAGCATGGGATAGATTCTTTGACCTACTCTATTCATGTCCTCACCATAAACTAGAAAAATCCACTCTTGTCCAATGTTTCTTCAAAGGCTTTCTCCCATAACACAAAGTAACCCTCGACATCATGAGTAATGATAATTTTTTGGATAGAGGTGCAACTGAAGCCTTAACCTTTCTTGAAAACCAGCTGAAAAGAGTACCCATTGGGGCGACATAAACAATTCCAGAATAGCCCAACCCAGTACATCTAAGGCTAGTGGTATTTTTGAGGTGAAATCAGATCCATAAATCAAAACTTTAATCAAAACCCTCACAAGAAAGATAGATGCCCTCACAACCAAACAAAAAGACCAAACCAGTCATCCTGTCATGAACATAAATACCTCACCATGCAATTTATGTCTAAGCTTAAATCATATAGATGCCACCTGTTCCTTGCTCAAAAACCTATCATCAATTCAGCCATAAGAAGTATGTGTTTTCAATGTACCAAAGGCACCATGGAGACAACATTCGAACTTCGCATAGACCAACATTCCACAAAACCAACTACCTCCAGGTTTCAACAAATCAACAAATACATTCAGACAAGGACAAAGACAAGGTACCTATAACAATCAAAATAGAGCATTGGTTCCATCCCAGTTTAACTAGAACTACCAAAAACCACCTGTTAACAACCAAACAGACCTAGTTCCTATTACACAATCAACTAGTGTCCAAACAGATAAGCCCACTGAAATAATGCTATCTGTCATGCAACAACAAACCCAAATCCTAGCATCAATGCAACAATCTCTGAACTTGTTAGCCCAAGATAAAACCCATAAAAGTTCAAAACCTTAAAACCCAAGAGACTAAGGCAGTCACAACCTTGCGATATGGCAAAACTATTGACAACAAAGTAGTCTTACCAGAAGACCCTACACCTGTAGAAGTAACTATTTTGGTACTAGAACCAGAAATTGAAAACCAAATACCTCCACATATCCCTCTCAATATTCCCCTCCCTAAATCATCAATTCCTCCACCTAACCCAGTTAGACAATACAAACCAAAGGCACCTTTTCAAGATCGCCTAATGACACCCAAGGAGGATGAAAATTTTGATGAAATCAGAGAAACATTCTTGAATCTAACCATAAACTTGCCATTTCTTGATGCCATCAAACATTTACCCAAGCACACCAAGTTTCTTAAGGATATGTGAACCAACAAATGGAAAACTAACATTCCAAAAGATACCTTCCTTACCGAACAATTTCCATCCCTCACAATACAAACCAAAGGCACCTTTTCAAGATCGCCTAATGACACCCAAGGAGGATGAAAATTTTGATGAAATCAGAGAAACATTCTTGAATCTAACCATAAACTTGCCATTTCTTGATGCTATCAAACATTTACCCAAGCACGCCAAGTTTCTTAAGGATATGTGCACCAACAAATGGAAAACTAACATTCCAAAAGATACCTTCCTTACCGAACAATTTCCATCTCTCACAGAGACCAACAGAATCGTCAAATATAAAGATCCTAGTCGTCCTACCAATCCTTGCACTATAGGAGACAAATACACTGCCACCGCCTTGCTCGATCTTGGAGAAAGTGTTAACCTCCTTCCTACGTATTTAAACAACTCGGTTTCCATGAGCTTACACCTACCACCATGACATTACAATTAACCGACCGATCCATCAAATACCCAAAAGGAGTGGTAAAAAATGTGCTTGTCAAGGTTAAGGATTTTTACTACCCTATTGATTTCGTCATCCTCGACACCGAAGTAGCTCATAATGCCATACCCATCATTCTAGGGCATCCATTCTTGGCAACTGCCAACGCCCTTATAAATTGCCATAATGGATCTATGACACCATGTCTTTTGGAAATCTCTCTGTAGAAGTCAATGTTTTCAAGATGATGCATGATAAGCACCCAAAACTGTAATATTAAACCCCGACAGACATAGTGTTTTGGTAAATTATGTGTTTAATAATCATGTAATAATTATATTTTCGTACTTTTGCAGGTTTCCGAAGTTAATGTGAATATAATGATAAAACATGCATCGAAGTACGGGAATACTAGAATATTTGAAGTCTTCCCACTCAACCCCAGTGAAGGCCAACAAAGCCTGACTAGAGCCGAAGTTTCCAAAGGAACAAAACCAGTACAGAACGGGACCACATGTAGAAAAGCAGCAAACTTCCGAAGCTCACATCTTTCAAACCTTGACGCCGACTTTGGCTAGTGAACTGCCATAGCAACCAGGGAGACGAACTCTATGCAAAGATAGAAAGTTGTAAAAATGCCAAAATTGGCGCCGCCACTGGACACACCACGTGGACCCACTTTACGGGCCCAAAAGGCATGATGAGTCAGCATAGGTAGGTGGCAAGTGATGGTCACAATTTTGTGCCACCTTGCTGATAAAGACAAAATTTACGTAAACTAATTATCTATGCGTTAACACAATTAATCAATCACATAAACAAGTGCTTAAATCAATATTCATACTCTCAATTCATTATGCAATATATAAAGAGTACACATTCGTTCCACTCATAAACCATCAAGACATAAATATAGAATTCAACTAATCAAACAAAAGGAACAATGATGAGAGTAATGATTTGAATAAGAAATTAACTATTATGATGATACTACGAATTTATACTAAATTAACTAACAATATAATGATGTGAATCAAAGATAGAGAATGTTAGAGAGAGAATTAAATCTACTTTTCAATTCCTAGAAGTGTTAGAATAGATTGTTAAGAAACCCTAATCTTTATATTCTCACTAAAAGGTTAAATATAAATCTTAGACTTTGATAATCCCTAATTCAATTATACCATCTCTAGTCATAATCAAATTAGCATGAGAGGAAGGTTTGTTTTCCATTCTCATGGTAAAACTCACAATCCTCTAGTTTAGATTTTTCACTTTTTATCTCTAAGTCAAGAAAAATCCAAACTTTAAACTTTAACCAACAAATCTATGCTAAACAAATCAAGTCCTCTCAAAGCTTCATTAACCTCCCTCTAATGGGAGTTTAGCTTTGATTCATTGGTTTATCATTTTTAATACAAGAACAATCAAAACAAGTCATTATTAATTGAAATTAACTTAATTGATCTAATTTAACAATAGTCTAATATTCAAAATGAACAAGATTTAAAATTAAGATTATGAATAACTAATTATCAATTTAAGACAAACTAAATGAAATGAACTAAGTAATGGATTCCAAAAACTAAAATTACTGTTCTAACTAATTTATTGATAATTCACTAGATAAACAATAAATTATTGGTTCTACAAACTGAATCTATGAAAAATAACTAGATAAAACTAACTATTTGGATCTAGCCTAAGTAAAGCTAAGTAAAAACTAACTATTCCATTCTCACTAACTAAAAACTAAGTATGCTTAAGAGCTAAGTCTTTCTCTCTTCAAATAGAGGAGACAAGATCCACAAATTTGTCCATGGGCTGAGGAGCCATGTTTTGGGCTGAAAAATCGAGCCTAAAACCTCATTACTTTAGTCCACAAAGTTGGATTCAGTTGGAAATGACTTCAATAGCCTGTTTGTCCACTTCTGCTCCTCTGATTGGGTCAAGGCTTAAACCATTAGAAAGCTCTTTCCGAGCCGGTTGTTTTAACGTAAGGTAGGCCCAATTTCGAGGTCTGAGTCCAAAGATACGACCTTCGAAAGTTCAACTGAATTTTGTTTGCTATTTCTGCCTGTGTTGACTTTGACTTTTCAGCTTTGACCGGGCTTTAAAAATGATTTTTCTCCTTGAATCTTGGTCTTTAATCATAGAACTTCTTAGCAACCAACCTTTGCTTCTTTATCTCAGAAAAGGGACGCATTTCTGCACGTATTCGACTCCAATGCCTGAAATACATAAGAACACGACAACAGTACTAACTCTTACTTATTAATCACATAATTGGTCTAAAAGTAATATTGTTAAGGGGTTAAAACTACATTTTTAAGCTCTTATCACTTGCAAAAGGGAAAGACACGTACCAATTCAATTCAAATATTGAATTGGGCAAAGGACAAAACATAAGGTACAAAAAGACAAAGAACCAAAATAATTCATATGAAGCCAAAACTTTGTATTTCAAAGTTTTGAATGTCTCAATTTGAGAAAAGGACAAAACCAAATGAAATGATCTTCACGAGGGGAGACCATCCTATATATATGTGAGGGGGGTCTTCAAAATTTCTCCTTCAGCATTTTATGCTTTAACCTTGCTCATTAGATAGTTAGCTTTAGTTTATCATCTATAGCTTCATTCCAGTAGGTTCTTTATATTCCGTCATTTTCTCTTCCAGCAACTTCAATACTGTAAGTTATTTCTTCTTAATAAAAGTAATTTATTTTCAAGTTTAATTCATGTCCTGCATTTACTTATTTATTGTATACAACAAGTTTAATTATTCCTTCAATGACCATGAGCTAATCCCCCCCCCCTTAGGGGGAGGGCTATGCTGCTCGTGTGAGAATCCGGATTGACAATTTAATATTCTAGAATCACTACTTAGGAATTAGGTGTAGATTATACATCCGATCCCAAAATGATTGAGACTGTACAAATTTGGAGTGTTGATGCTCCAACAATCTAGCGAGAGACCCAAAATATCTTGCGCGCGACTCTCTGGTGTCAGACAGCTCTCCAATTTGTCCAGTTGATGTAGAATCGAACCAGGAGCTGAAATGATATTTTAGAGATGAAATATTAGTTCAACTCCTTATGCTAGAGCGATCCGATTCAGAGATGCGAGCATTTCACTAGGGATCGATACTTGACGTCGTCTCGGGTTTGTCTATGAACTCGAGACGAATTAGAGCTATAGTGATGTGGTAATATAAACTGTTGAAAAATGATTCTTGCATGAGTATGATTAACCCTCTTCCTGTTTCTCTATCTTTGTTTATTTACGTCGAAATCACCGTTATTTATTTACATTATTTGCATTACCATTAATTTACTTAAACCAACTAAAAAACCTAAAATCCTACTTACCAAAAGTTGTAATTCCAATTATAAACCTTGCCGAGCCCTAAGGTTTGGACAATCCCTTACTCGACCTATCCTACTAAACCCACGTGAGTAAGGTAACTTGACTAAATGGACGATTATACGGACTTTGGACTTTGGTCTTCAGACTTCGAACTGTGGACTTCGGACTTAAGTATAAAACCAAAACGGGAAATCAATGTTTTTTCAAATGGCACCGCTGCACGCCGAAGGACTTTGGACATTTAACGTAATAACTAGAATACATCAAACAAAAACCCCCTCCCCTACCCCCTCATCTTTTTTATTTCCATTTCTTTTGCGAAACTAACGTGTTACGTACTTGTTTGGCCTAACTTTTTCTACTAACAGATATCTATGAACCATATATTGTTTATTTTTATTAGCACAATCTAAGTATTCCGTAGGAAGTTGAAGTACTGAACTGATAAAAGAGTCTCGGACGAGACTAAATTAGTAGTGCGCGAGACTAACCTGGAGTATCAACACTCCGATTTTTAGGTACAGGACACTTTCTTTCCCAATACTATTTTGGACTTTCTAGTCCTGTTTATACACCATCCAGTAAGTTCACGAGCTGGGGAGTTAATTCGATCATTATATGAGGAATCACGGGACTCCAAGTTTCGAATTCTTAAACTCCTTAAACTTTGTCGAGGATATTATTTGGTTGTTTACTATAACCTGTTTTACCCCGCATATTGTGTGTTGGCATGTAAACTCTTTGCATGTAAATGTGGTTTGTCATTACATATTCACGTTAATACGATTAATATGATTCGAATATATTTGGATGTATGCGTAATTTCAAACCACTTGCTTAGAATATTTTTGTATGTGTATATTACATCAATTCACGTACACAGTATTCATTTGCATGAGTTTGTTCTCGACATTCCCCTAGCTCACATATAAGTTGCACGTATTGGTAGCTATAGATTATTGCATGCGTAGCACATATTTCTATTCACGTATAAGTAATATAGATTTGCATGTGTAGACTTCTTGTGTAAAACTAGCATGTGTTAATTGTATGTTTAGTTTTCTATTTTGGCATCTATCGTTTTTAATTGCATGTTTCGTAATTACATCTCCATAATACATTAATTATGTAAACTAAAAAAAAAAATTAAATTAAAATTAAAATAACAAAAAAATAATAAATAAAAAAAAATCCTAATAATTAAAATTTCATCATAATCATCTTAACAATACCCCGCATAATACACCATCATAAATCATCATCCTAATCCATCAGTGTCTAGGAAACTTGAAAGACTAAGGTTGCCTAATTAAGGAACGTGCTAGCACGAAAAACCTCCCTCAATTCTCTCGTGTGACCTGGCTGCTGGAATATTCACACGTTATCCTAGCTTACTTGCTCGAGTTAGCAACAGCTCAAGAAGACGTGCTTCACCTCCTTCCTTCCTTAATTCTAAATCCTCCTGTCATAATTTGTTCCTTATGAGCCTTGAATTAAAACTTGTATTTGTATGAGACTACGATCTGGTACTAATAAGGAATTAGAACTTACATATCGTCGTCGGAAATATAATAAACAGCTGCTTAAGTTATCTCCTAGACATAGCTCCTCCTCTGTAAACCAACCTCATCAAGTATCTCCGTTGCCATCACCACTCTTAATTATGGCTTAGAAAAATCCCACAGTCGAGAAACCCCTTTCGGATTTCTATACTGCCTTACAAGAAGAACCTGCTTCCTGTATTAAACTCGATGAGATTGCAGGAGATTTTTGCATTCCGCCAAACATTTTCGGTTTGTTACTTGTTTACCATGGTCTAGACCATGAAAAACAGTACAATCACCACTTTTCGCCATCCGACCGTTACCAATGAACAAGTCTTGCTTAGGTTGTTTCCCTTCACCTTGGCTGATAAAGCTTCAGTTTGGCTCGCAGGCATATGGGCCATGACACATGGGCCAAACTCATATGAGCATTCATGATAAAGTTCTATACTCAGAAGAAAACTACAGAAATGCTTCAGAAGATTCAATTCTTTTGCCAGCACCCCCATGAATCCTTTTCGGAAGCATGGAGCAGATTTACTGATCTGCTTCTCGAATGTCCCCATCATCAACTCAACACTGCTGTATTAGTCCGTTCATTCTTTAATGGTCTCTCTAACCATCAAAAGGAAACATTAGATATCATGAATGGCGGTTGTTTCATGGACAAAGGCGCTACTGAAGCATACACTTTTCTTGAGAAACAGGCTTCACGAAGCACTCATTGGGGTAACACTGATTCTTCCAGATCTTCTAAAGACACTCCTACCAAAGTTACGTCTATGTTCAAGGTCAAACCCGATCCGAAATTAAAAACTCTGATCGAGTCCCTAAACAAAAAGGTCGATGCTCTCTTTCGGTTCAAGTAAATTGTCAAAAACCCAAAGAAGTCATGGCTGCCAACGCTTCCCCATGTCCTCTTTGCTTAAGTCCTGAGCACCCCGATTCTTATTGTCCTTTGGCATATGAGTGCCCTCCCCAACCTTCTGAAGAGGCTTGTGCTTTCAACATTCCTAATGCACCTTGGCGACAACATCCAAATTTGGCTTGGCGCCCCCCCTACCCAACAACAAGCTCCTCTGGGTGTCAACAACACTCCTGTACGACCACCCGCGAACTACAATTCCTACCATCAAGGAAATCCTTCGCAATTCCTACAAGGGCAAGGTCATTTTCCGAACAACACGAATATAGGGTACCAAAACAACCGCAGCCTTGTTCCCGCTAATCAAGGATATGGCTACCAAAATCAACCCGAAAACAATAACCGTGAACTTGTTCCTGCTGCTCCAATGGTGCAATCCACTACCGATAAAATAGTTGAAACTTTTCTGACTTACATGAATCAATAGAATCAAATCCTAGCATCTATCCAACAATCTCTTCAGCTATTAGCATAGGATAAAAGTTAAAAGGGCGTGTTCCCTGGCCAAGCAGTTCCAAAAAGCCTACAAACACTGCCTTTGAACTCAACAATGCACCAGGATCTAGTAATCCAAGCCAGGTTAAGGTAAATGCCATTACCACTCTTTGTTCTAGCCAAACCATTGACAACCATATATGTATGCCAGACGTCGAATCAACGGAAGCCGTGACTGACGTCCTTCCAACTCCTACCTCGCAACCTATAGCGGACGAAGTTGTTCCTTCCAAATCTACACCCACGTCCCTAGGGAAAGACGCCACTGATCCATATGCGCGATTCCGCCCAAAAGCTCCTTTCCCTGCCCGTTTGGCAAAGAACAAACTTGACGAACATTTCGATGAGATCCTTGAAACCTTCAAAAATTTGACCATAAACCTACCTTTTCTAGATGCGCTTAAGCATTTGCCGAAGCATGCCAAGTTTTTGAAGGACATGTGCACCACCAAATGACGTACGAATGTTCTTCAACAAACGTTCCTCACTGAGCATTTTCCCTCGATTACTACTACTAATAGTGTGGTTAAATACAAAGACCCAGGTCGACCAACTGTACCATGCACGTTGGGCGACAAGTATATCGCTACCGCACTTTTAGACCTAAGCGCCAGTGTTAACCTACTTCCCTACTACTTATTTAAGTAGTTAGGTCTTCATGAATTAAAACCTACCAATATGACTCTGCAACTTGCGGATCGCTCCATCAAGTACCCAAAAGGCAGAGTAGAAAATGACATAGTCAAGGTCCAAGATTTCTTGCAACTGCTAACACTCTCATCAGTTGTCGGGATGGCTCAATGACATTGTCTTTTGGGAACCTTTCTGTCAAAGTCAACGTGTTCAAATTAATGAAACAATTTCCTGATCCTATAATGGAGGGTGAGATTAGCTTGGTTGATAGTCTGGCACAAGATTATTTCACAAACTCTTTTCCCGAAGACGAGGTACACCAATTTTTTTCTTTTGATAATCCTGAGTTTGATGATGACTTGTACATTAAGGATGTCCACGCATTATTAGAGTCAATACCACTATTTGACCCTACTACTGTGTTGCCATCTGATTCAGAAGAACCGGACTCGCTCTTTTCCATTGAAGAGATCTCATGAATCCTTGATCCCCACTCTTCCAACTCTAGATTTAAAACCTCTACCCTCTGATTTGAAGTACGTGCATCTCGATCCCAATGGTAGACACCCTATAATAATTTCTTCTCACTTGACTACCGACGAAGAAGCACGTTTGATTCGTGTCATTTGTGAACACCACTTTGCTATCGGATGGTCTTTAGATGATATCCAAGGAATACACCCTAGTGTATGCACGCATCACATACATCTAGATGACGGCTCAAAGACATCGCGAGAACCGCAACATCGCCTTAACCCCGCCATGAAAGAGGTGGTGAGGGAGGAAGTTTTACATTTACTTGATGCGGATCATATACCCTATCTCTGATAGTGATTGGGTTAGTCCTGTCCACATTGTTCCCAAAAAGTCCGGCATTCAAGTTGTACAAAATGAAAATGGTGAATGCATCTCCACTCGTATTCCATTAAAATGGAGAATTTGCATTGACTATCACAAACTTAATGGCAGAACACGTAAAGATCACTTCCCTCTCCCATTCATTGACCAGATGCTAGAACGTTTAGCCAGTCATGCTTACTACTATTTTCTTGATGGCTATTCCGGCTACTTCCAAATTGTCATCGATCCCGCCGATCAAGAAAAGACAACTTTCACATGTCCCTTTGGAATCTTTGTATACAGACGAATACCTTTTGGTCTTTGAAATGCCCCAAGCACCTTTCAATGCTGCATGCTTCACATTTTCAGTGATATGGTAGAACGTTATATGGAAGTCTTCATTGATGACTTTTCCATTTATGGAAATTCCTTTGACGACTGCCTATCCAACCTTTCTAAAGTATTAACATGTTGCGAAGAAAAAAATCTGGTACTTAATTGGGAGAAGTGTCATTTCATGGTTACCAAATGACTTGTTCTAGGTCATATTGTTTCGAAAGACGGATAGAGGTTGATAAAGCTAAAAATTGTTAAAATTGCTTCCCTACCAATCAAGATACTGGGTTTTACAGGCGATTCATTTAGGATTTTTCTAAAGTTGGTCAACCCTTAACCAATCTCCTGCTTAAGGATGCGGTATTCGACTTCAATTTCAATTGCAAACAAGCTTTTGATACTCTAAAAACCGCTTTGACTACCGCTTCTATCATTCAACTCCCTAATTGGTCTCAACCGTTCGAACTGATGTGTGACGCTAGTGACTTTGCTATTGGCGCCGTACTAGACGAATGACGTGATGACAAACCCATTGTCATTTACTATGCTAGTAAAACTCTTAATGATGCTCAACGTAATTACACAACCACTGAGAAAGAGTTCCTAGCTATTGTCTATGTGTTGGATAAGTTTTGCCCTTACCTAGTTAGATCATCCACCATCGTATATACTGACCATGCCACACTACGGTACTTACTCGCGAAAAAGGATCCAAAACATCGATTGTTCCGCTGGATCCTTCTCTTGCAAGAATTCACCCTGGAAATCAAAGACAAGAAAGGAACCGAAAATGTCATGGCCAACCATTTATCAAGGCTAGTTAGTGACATTGATAGTGATTCTGAAGCCATTTGTGATTCCTTCCCAGACGAATATTTGTACTCCATTTTCTCCTCTCCATGGTACGCGAATATCGTTAACTACCTAGTTACTGAGGAAGTTCCTTCCTCTTGGTCACGTCCTGATTGTAAAAAGTTCTTATCCACTATAAAATTTTATTTCTGGGATGACCCCTACCTCTTTAAATATTATTCTGACCAACTCATTCGTCGCTGCATTCCCGACTGGGAGCACACTGACGTATTATCTTTTTGCCATGAACAATCTTGTGGCGGTCATTTCAGTGGGAAGAAAACTGCGGCCAAGGCGTTACAATGTGGTTTTTACTGGCCTACCCTTTTTCGTGACGCACATGAATATTGCATAACTTGCATTCATTGTTAGCACCTAGGTCGAATTACCGAACACAATATGATGCCCCTAAATCCTATCTTGATTATGGAAATTTTTGATGCTTGGGGCATTGATTTTATGGGACCCTCCCTATTTCTCAAGGTTTCCTCTACATTCTAGTCACTGTAGACTATGTGTCCAAATGGATTGAGGCACTCACATGTCCCTCAAATGATCATAAGACTGTCGTGAAATTTGTAAAAGAAAACATTTTTTCTCGTTTTGGTGTCCCCAAAGCTATCATCAGTAGTGGGGGTACACATTTTTGTAATAATTTTTTTGAGTTTTTAATGAAGAAATATGGAGTTACTCATAAAGTTACTACTCCATATCACCCACAAACGAGTGGCCAAGTGGAAGTCTCCAATAGAGAGATAAAGTCCATTCTGGAGAAAACTGTCAATCCATCAAGAAAGGACTGGTCTCTCAGCTTATCGGATGCCTTGTGGGCATACCTAACTGCATTTAAGACACCTATCGGGATGTCTCCTTACTGCATTATTTTTGGAAACCTTGTCATCTGCCGGTTAAACTTGAGCATCATGCCCTTTGGGCCATCAAAAGCCTCAATTACAATATCAACGTGGCAGGTGAGAAGTGAAGATTACAATTAAATGAGCTTGAGGAGATTCAGAGTGATACTTATGATCTCTTGAAATCCTACAAAGCTAATATGAAAAGAGTGCATGACAAGCACATTTTGCGTAAAGATTTCAAAATTGGCCAAAACGTTTTACTGTACAACTCCAGATTACACATTTTTCCTGGTAAATTGAAAACTCGGTGGTCTGGTCCTTTCATTGTGTCAGCTATGACCCATTATGGGGCAATCTCTTTGCTTAATCCACAAGATAACAACGAATTTCAAGTAAATGGACAATGCCTCAAACATTACCACAAATTACGCTCCCCAGATGTTGAACATACTCTTCTTCAGGATCCAGTCTACATTGACTAGATGTTTCATTTGGCGTACTCAATCTTGTTTCTATAGAGGGTACGCCATTTTGGTAGCTGGGCCATCTTTTATTTTATGATCTCAAAAGTTCTTTGAAGTGTGTGGTTGCAAGTGCCAGAACTTTAGTCCACAAAAACTCTATTTCAGAACTAAGTATAAATGTCTTCTGCAATGCGAGCAAATGTTCCTGCCGGTAAACGATGGGTACCAAAAATTTCCCCTCTTTCCTTCTCTTCCTTTTTCTACTCTTTGCCTCGTGAACTTCAGCTAATCATTTAGTGTAAGTCTCACTCATCACAAATAGGTAATGGTCGTAGTACTTTTGCTTGTAAACGATGTGCGCGAAGGATGGGGTAGTGTATGCATTGTCAAACACCTTTCTGTCTAGGTCTTGACTTCTTATCCGATACTAGCCGGTATAAGGTATACTTTTGTCTGACACCAGCTGCATAGGATAATCTTCGTCGCTACGCCGTTTCTCCCACGGGTTGGGAATCGTCTTGAGGATCTGACATTAAAAGACTTGCAAACGTCTTGAGAATTTGACATTAAAAGACTCGATTCATCTTGAAGATCTGACGTTAAAAGACTCACCTTGTAGATATGTATATATTGTTGCCTTTTATAAAAAAAATTCCCCGTGCATTAAGTTGTGCATATAAAGATTCGTGTTCAACCTCTAATATTGCATACTTGGAACACAAACGGGCATTGGATTCCACCAGACCAACCCCTAGAATTGGTTACTTTGAGTTCCCTTTGGGGCGGTTTGAGGATAGCCGTATGTAATAAGGGAAATATTATTAGATTGTAGCGCGCACGGTCCAGGATGGTACCGTCCTGCCCCTAACTCCATAATACATAGAGGTAAAGCCACAGTCTGGATAGATTGGATTTGCTCCAGAGCTGACATGACAGTTGCCTATGAATTTAGATGGTGATCTTCTGAACATCCAGTGTTCTTCACGTAAATCTCCCTGGTATATAAATAAAAACTCTATTTATAAATAAAACACCCCCTTTCTTTTCAAAAACTGTTGTGACCTTCGAGAATGACTCATATAATTGGATGGCATTTTTCGTGCCGATCATTTCGATATCTCATTCATCTAATTCGGAGTCCAAACGAGTCATGGGTGAGCATTTAGATTTTTTTAGGCTTAAGTTGGGCTTTAGGTCTGATTTGGGCTTGGGAAATTTTTTGGGCCCAACAAAATCTCGTATTCTCAGCCCATTTAAACCCGAGAAACCAAACCACACACGTCACAACCTCGTTTTTCTTCTTCCCCAAAAGCCGGATCTTGTTCCCTCTCAATTTAGTCTCACACGAGACAGGCCCACGTTAAAACCAAGTCTCGCGCGCGACCACCACAGCTCCAAATCCAATTCCCTTCCATCAACAACTCCAAATTCTCCCCCTCGTCCCAAATCAATATCCATCCTCTTCATTCAATCAACAATGGCCGAAAACAGGCGGATTTCGGTGGAGAAATTTTTTGGCTCCCTATTAGAAAATGGGATGTTTGCTCCATTCTTCGATACGAAAATACACTCTAGAGGATGGGAGTACTTGTTATATGCCAATGGCGGGTTATATTCAAAGGATTTGGTTATGAAATTTTACGACAATGGTAGCTTTAATGGTGACCATTTTTGGGTTACCGTCGACGGTGTGCGCCACGAAGTCACATCCGCTTTGGTCTCCGGGATAATGGGCATACCTCTGGTCAACCACGTACTGACTCAGCAGCAGTCCATGTACCCATGGACTTACGACCTAATGCTGGACACACTAATCGAGGGCGAGTACAATATGGATGGGAAATGCACATATCAGTGCTCAGTGCGATGGAACCAGCTGGCAGTGACTCAATGGCTGGGATAGAACGTCATTGGCACCTCGAAGCCCTCGGACATCAACAAGACATTCCTCCACCTACTCTGGATCCTCCAAGAGTGCAAGGGTAACTTCTGCATAGTTACCTTTCTTTTTTATATCGTTACACATGCAACTCTCAGGTCAGCCCCTCTTGCCGTTCTTGTAACGCAAGTTATGATTAATTTGGGTTTCCTGTCTGCCACCCCATTACTCCCTATGCCATTATATGAGAATATGTTTGTTTTCAAGAAAGGCATTCTGGCCCCTGGGAACCCACAACACTAATGGCAGTTGAGCACGCTAACGTATGTCTATCTCACCCATTCTTCTTTGATGAGACTGCTATGAGTAAGATGAGCCATCCTATGGATGCCTTACGTGCTATGAACAGTGGCATGAGAGACATGTTCACCCACCAGGTATCGATGAAACATAGCTTGGGCAAGTTAAGAATGGATATGACCACTCGCCACGAGTCGCTGACAGATAGCATGGGCGAATTTCAGCAGGAAATGCGAGCTTCCATGAATGCATTTCAGGACCAAATGACTACTCGCCAGAACCAGTTCCAGCGAATGCTCATGGCGAACCAGCATCAGTTTCAAGCTCAGGTGATGGATACTCTAGGTGATATCCAGGAGCAGTTAGCCTCCACGGGAGCTCGTCCTGCACGCCGTCGCAGGACTCCTGGTTCTTCTTCTGCAGCCCCTGAGGATTCTACTACAGCCCCCGAGGATTCTCAGTAGACAGTTTATTTTCCCGTTCTTGTATATTAATTATGTCGGATATTTTATTCACGTGTTTGCATTTTAATTTTCCAACCTAGGCTGTCTGTTATTTCCTACATTTTCCAAAATTTCTACCTTGTCAAGTAGTATATTAGTTATCTCTAATATTATATTATATAGGTAGAAACATTTATAATAATATTAGTAATAATAATTTATATAGATATATATATATATATATTTTTTTTAACGTCACACTTAACGGCAAATTTTATCGTCAACCAACGTTTTGCAAAACGGTCAGAAAACGGCTGAATTTTCTTTCTATAAAAACATTCAACACATCCTTCACATTCACTCTTTCATCTTCTTCCCTATACACTTCTTATTCTAAATATCGTTTTTTTTTAGTTCGCTACAAATTTCAAGCTTCATGGATGCACTAGAAAAGTTTAAGCATCAGCAGCTTGAATATGCTACTCAAGTCTTCATGCTCGGTTGTTTTATTATAGTAATGTTGTTAATGTGGCATATAGTCCTATCTAATATTTAAGTTTGTATTTTATTTCCCGTGTCATTATGGTGTGTTTTCACATCTCTGTACGTTGTTACATCTTATTGTGATATTATATCTACATCTTCCTTGTCCTTCTACTTACGCTATTTACGTTAAAAAAAAAAAAAAAAGGGCACTCTTTGTAGTCACATGCCCCATTCTTCCCATCCACACTACATCCTCTTTTGCGCCATGTTTCAGAAGATACACGTGGTCTAACTACCCTATGACACCTCGATTCGTATTTTCTACATCTTCGGATTGGTGCCTACTTATAGCAAGGATAGACACCTCTAAAATTCAACTTCCCCTTTCTACTAAATTTTCTTCACCAGTCCATCTTTAATGGCCCTCACTCGAATTTTCGTGCCTGAGCAAAATTTTACTGAAAATTTCCAAAATGGTATTTTTCATCCATTTTTTGACACTGAAATTTTACGTCGAGGATGGTACCCTCTATTACATCATAAGCAGGCATTTTATTCCAGAGAATTGGTCCTGCTGTTCTATAAACATGGTTATTTCCAAAACGGGCAATTCTTTGTTAGTGCAAACGGATGCGAGTGTGAATTGACTATGGATATCATCTCCGAGGTACTTCAAATTCCCATTACGAACCAGGGGGTACACCTTCAGGATTCACCATTCGACAATATCAGGCATCTGATGTTTACAACTATCCTTTACGGCGAATACAACCGAAAAAACTGTATTCTTTATCAGTGATCCTTGCAAAGAAACCAATTATTTGTGATCCAATGGCTACCTCATAATGTGTTCGGCACATCGAAGACTTCTGAGATAACAAAACCCCTCTTCCATCTACTCTGGGTCTTGCAGACTAACAACAATGATTTTTGCATTATTAAATTTCTCTGGAACACGATCGCACGTGCCAGGAAAAAGGCAACTCCTTTGCCAACCACTGTGACACTTATCATGATGCGTTGGGGTTTTTCTATTACTGCTCCTAATATACCTCTCAGAACAGCTAACATTCTCACCATTCACTCAGTTTGTAGGAACGGTTTCTGGAATCCAGACGTTGCAAGGAACCATGTCGGTGCCGAAACCAATGAAGCTTGTTTCGCTGACAACATCTTCACTGAAAATGCATTATGCAACGTATTTAATCCTATGGAAGGCCTTCGTTTAATTCAACAAGGACTGATGACATTATACAAACATCAGAACATTATCATCACCAGTCTTCTTGAATTTCACAACCTGCGGACAATACAAGAAGAGGAACAAGCACAATTTTTGCATAGCCACAACCAGTTCTTGGAAAATCACACTCTCATAATGGAGAACCACGCCGAGATTTACCAGACACAGACTAAAATGTTGCAATGAGCTGTTGCACGGATTGACAACATCGATAATCTTATAAATGGATTTCTCTCACAAAGGGATCCTCACCGTTACTTGGGCCCATGACACAAATTAGATTTTGCAATTTTATGTTCTTGTCATTTTCTTTTTAGTTTTTAATTATAGTGCAATTTTCCTATGGTAATTTGTTTTTACTTAGTCATTCCCATCGTATTCTAATATTTGTTTATCTTTGTCTACAGGTGGCATCTTTATTCACACGTATTCTACAATGACATCTGCAAAGATGATTCAAGGGCAATATTTCCATTCGTTGCTAAATTCTCATGCATATAAACATCTCTTCAGAGATTTCATCACACGAGTTGGTTGGAACTCCCTTATTCTACACCCGGAGCAGACATACTCCCCAGGTTTGGCAACTTATTTTTACGATCATATGGAGGATCTACCTGCTGATGGTTTCATGCCAAACAGATTTGCAATCCGTATTGGTAACACCCGACACTCTTTTTACGAGCCAGCAATTGCTATGGCTCTGGACCCTTTTCAGCCAGACATCCCCATTCAATACATGACAGAAAACAATTTTAATGACTATTCTTGGGAAAATTTTGTCGCCCGTTATGGCGATGGCCTTGCCCAGGTCATTGAACGTGCAGAAGCTGGCCGATGGCCAGACAACACTATTCCACTAGCCAGTATGACCATGAATATTGGAACTACCATGTTATTTATTCTTCTGAACATCATGGGGGATTGACATTTTTCCACTACCTCAAAATCAGCTTGTAAGATGTTCCATGCCCTGGCTCAGCAACAAATCGCCTTCGACATCACAGACCTAGTAATTGAGAACCTTAAGAGGGCTCGGTCTTTTCTGCAACAGTATATCACTTTGCCAGTTACAACATGCAGGATAATGAGGACATACTTCCCACAGTTTGCGGCCATGTTTCAAGACTGGGGAAAGGTAGACTCTATGTGTCCAATAAACAAGATAATTCATTCTTTGTGATTTTGGGTATGGAAACGCCCTGCAAGGTATCTAAAGAAAGTTCGTTGCTTCCCTGATGTCGATAAAATGATAGCTCATCTAAACACTTCAAGGAAGAGGAAATGGAGCGAAGTCTGGAAAGCTATGATAGATTGGCGTGACGCAAAGGAATGACATTTCTACAGAGACGAAGCAAGAATGGACCATCCCCCAATTCGTAATTGGGGCAATGTGAGTTAATGTACATATTTGTTTTACATTTTGATATGAAAAATAAATAACCTAACAGTGTGCTTTCACTTTTATGATGTATAATATATAGTGTGTTACAATAAATTTCTGTGGAAGATGTCAGCTATATTTTTGCTCAATGCCTCTCAGGTATATTCTTTCTTCCTCTTAACACTTTGAGGACATAGTATCCGACTATTTGGGGGTGGCGAGAACCTTTCATAAAAATTAAGCATTCATAGTTGTATATAGTTTATTTTATGTCTAAATAAACGTATTTAGTGACAAATTCTTGTTTCCTTTTCTGTGATGAAAAATATTTAGAAATCTCACCCTAGCATTTGAATTAAGACTTGTTCTTAGAAACTTGAGTTAATACGTATGCAATAGTTTTTACATCTTTTCATGAGCATTCATGCACTGACTATCATTAAATGTACATAACAGTAAGTTTCTAGGACCCACGGTTAGACAACTTAGTTTCCATATCCTGTAAGAATCTAACAAAAAAAGCTTCAAAATGTGTGATATGTGAGTAATGACACAGAGGAGTAGTTTTTCCGAATAGAGAAGTTCACATGTCTACTTACTTGATCACTACCCAAATCCTAGGTGAGAATTTAGGACTTCTTTGGATCGATATAGCCAAAAATTCACACCTGTAAAAAAAAATTATCGCTAGTCACCCCATTGAACCTTTCATTAACCCTTTCTATTTCACCAATAATTCATTACCCATCTACTAACCACAAATAAATAAGCCTACCTAGATGATGAGTATGAGAAATAGGATGAAGTACGGAAAAATGAAGAGAAAAACTTGTCACAAATCAAAATCAGTTACCTGCTTCAAAGAAAAGAAAAAGAAAAATAGAAATATGTTTTCAAAAATTAAAAGAATTATCAAAGTTAGAATTTCCCCCAAAATCAAATCAAAAGGGAATACAAAGCTTAAAAAAGCCAAGTATGGAAACCCATGTTAGAAGCATGAAAGAAAATAAGGATTTCTATAGTATAAATATCTCGAAGACCTTATTCTCTCATATTTAACATTTTTGAATTTTCCATTCCAATTTCTTCTACACTACCACCTAAGCCCCATAAAACCTAATAAAAACCTTTAGCTCAATTTGGAGTAGGATAGTGTGATAATAAGTAGTAGATGTTAATTCTCGACCTCGGCTCCTCTGACTGTCATTGAGTATGTAAGGAAACGTGTGCCCATTGCACACTAGAGTTAGCAAAACTTAAGTTGAAAAATAAGAGAGAAATTGTGTTTCGACACATACCTGTGAGAAACGGCCCTACTCGTACATTTCATTTTAAAAGATCATTGCATGCATGCTCATATGTAGATGTTTTGATTATTGTATGTATATTAACTTAAATTTCGAAAGAATTAATTCTTGTTTCACTCGCTAGTGAGATGTATAGATACCTGAGATTAATTAAGGAAACGGGCCTTTGTTACTGAGTAGTTGTAATATAAATGAAGTTTGTGAGTATCTTCTCTGGAAAACTCTCACGAGGCTATAACTCGTCCACTAGGGAATTCCTAATGGTTCAAGGCCTTGTTGTATATGGTCAATGCAACCACACTCTGCGAAATGAGACTTAACTTAGGACAACACATTTTTTGCCAGTTATCATTTTAATGTCTCTTCTTTGCTTGAGGACAAGCAAAGTGCTGTTTGGGGGTGGTGTGATAAGCACCTAAAATTGTAATATTAAACCCCGAGAGACATAGTGTTTTGATCACTTATGTGTTTAATAATCATGTAATAATTATATTTTCGTACTTTTGCAGGTTTCCGCAGTTAACATGAATATAATGATAAAACATGCATCAAAGTACGGGAATACTAGAATATTTGAAGTCTTCCAACTCAGCCCCAGTGAAGCCTAACAAAGCCTGACTAGAGTCGAAGTTTCCAAAGAAACAAAACTAGTACAGAACGGGACCACATGTAGAGAAACAACAAACTTCCAAAGCTCACATCTTTCAAACCTGGAAGCCAACTTCGGCTAGTGAACTGCCAGAGCAACCAGGGTGACGAACTCTACGCAAAGACAAAAAGTTGTAAAAACGCCAAAATCGGCGCCGCTACTAGACACACCATGTGGACCCACTCTGCGGGCCCAAAAGGCATGATGAGTCAGCATAGGTAGGTGTCAAGTGATGGTCACAATTTTGTACCACCTTGCAAAAGGAAAGGACACGTACCAATTCAATGTTTGAATTGAATTAGGCAAAGGACAAAACATAAGGTACAAAAAGACAAAGAACCAAATTAATTCATATGAAGCTAAAACTTTGTATTTCAAAGTTTTGAATGTCTCAATTGGAGAAAATGACAAAACCAAATTAAATGGTCTTCATGAGGGGAGACCATCCTATATATATGTGAGGGGGGTCTTCTAAATTTCTCCATCAGCATTTTATGCTTTAGCCTTGCTCATTAGATAGTTAGCTTTAGTTTATCGTCTGTAGCTTCATTCCAGTAGATACTTTATATTCCGTCATTTTCTCTTCCAGCAGCTTCAATACTGTAAGTTATTTCTTCTTAATAAAAGTCATTTCTTTTCAAGTTTAAATCATGTCACGCATTTACTTATTTATTGTATACAACAAGTTTAATTATTCCTTCAATGACCATGAGCTAATCCCCCCCCCCCCCCATCAGGGGGAGGGTATGCTGCTCGTGTGAGAATCCGAGTTGACACTTTAATGTTCTAGAATCACTACTTAGGAATTAGGTATAGATTATATATCCGGTCCCAAAATGATTGAGATTGTACAAATTTGGAGTGATGATGCTCCAACAGTCTCGAGAGACCCAAAATATCTCGCGTGCGACTCTCTGGTGTCAGACAGCTCTTCAATTTATCCAGCTGATGTAGAATCAAACCAGGAGCTGAAATGATATTCCAGAGATGAAATATTAGTTCAACTCCTTATGCTAGTGCGATGCGACTCAGAGATGCGGGCATTTATGAAGGGATCGATACTCAACGTCGTCTCGGGTTTGTCTATGAACTCAAGACGAGTTAGAGCTATAGTGATGTGGTAATATAAACTGTTGAAAAATGATTCTTGCATGAGTATGATTAACCCTCTCCCTGTTTCTCTATCTTTGTTTATTTACGTCGAAATCACCGTTATTTATTTACATTATTTGCATTACCGTTAATTTACTTAAACCAACTAAAAAACCTAAAATCCTACTCACCAAAAGTTGTAATTCCAGTTGTAAACCTTGTCGAGCCCTAATGTTTGGACTATCCCTTACTCAACCTATCCTACCAAACCTACGTGAGTAAGGTAACTTGACTAAACGAACGACTATATGGACTTTGGTCTTCAGACTTCGAACTGTGGACTTCGGACTTTAGTATAAAACCAAAATGGGAAATCAACATTTTATCAATTGAACATCAGATGGAAGAAGAGTTTGATGAAGAAGTTAGTATGATAGACAGTGTAGTGCAAGAGTACTGTGACCGGACTTTCCCAAAAAATGAGGTGCATCAGTTCTTATCCTTCAGAGATTTAGAGTTTGATATGGATCAGTATAAAGAAGATACCTTAGTAACTTTGGAATTAGTTCCTTTATACATTTCAGATGATGAGTTACTTGAACATGAAGAGAAATTACCAGCCTAAGTGTTTTCAATGGAAGAACGGAATCCTGTAGAGTCGTTGTTACCCACGGTACCTACTCCTGCCCTTAAGCCTCTCCCTCTTGACCTAAAATATATCTATCTTGATATTGATGGTACACATCCCATCATCATTTCATCCCAGTTTGTCAAAAGAGGAAGAAGAGCGCTTAATTAGAGTGATTCAAGAACATCGTTATGCTATTGGGTGGTCTCTTGATGATATAAAAGGAATTAATCTAAAGATTTGCACCCACCGGATTCACCTGGAAGAAAATGCCAAGGCTTCTAGAGAGCCGCAACACCGGTTAAACCCAGCATAAGAAAATGCCAAGGCTTCTAGATATCCTAAGATTACTAGATGTTGGAATCATTTACCCCATATCTGATAGCGAATGGGTCAGCCCTATTCATGTGGTGCCAAAGAAATATGGGATTACAATGGTCCGTAATGAGGAAGGAGAGTTAATTCCAGCATGTGTTCCCATCATATGGAGGATTTGTACTAATTATCGAAAGCTGAATGCCGTCACAAGGAAAGATCATTTCCCCCTGCCATTTGTAGATCAGATGCTTGAACATTTAGCAAGACAAGCTTATTACTATTTCTTGGATGGTTATTCAGGATACTTTCAGATTTTAATTAATGAAGTAGATCAAGAAAAGACTACCTTCACTTGCCCTTTTGGAACATATGCTTATGCACGTATACCCTTCAATCTCTGTAATGCACATGCTGCATTCCAACGCTGCATGTTACACATTTTCAGTGATATGATGGAGAGATTCATGGAAGTTTTATGGATGATTTTTCCTTCTATAGAGATTCTTCCGATGATTGCTTATCCAACCTGTCCAAATTATTGGCGCGTTGTCAGGAAAAGAATATGGTCCTTAATTGAGAAAAATGTCACTTCATGGTGAAAAAGGGAATAGTGTTAGGTCACATTGTGTCTAAAAATGGTATAGAAGTAGATAAAGCTAAAATAGACAAAATTTCTACTCTACCTATTCCACGGAATATCTGTGACATACGAACCTTCCTAGGCCATGCTAGATTTTTTCGAAGATTCATCCAAGATTTCTCAAAAATTGCTAAACCTTTAACTAATCTTCTTATAAAAGATGCACCATTTTAGTTTAACTTGGATTGCATGCAAACTTATGAAAAGTTGAAAGCCGCCTTAATAACTGCGCCTATAATTCAACCTTTTGATTGGTCAAAACCGTTTGAGCTCATGTGTGATGCTAGCAACTACGTTGTTGGTGTTGGTCTAGGTCAAAAACATGATAAGGGACCTACAGTTGTTTACTATGCAAGTAAGACACTAAATGAGGCTTATCGGAATTATACGACCACTGAAAAGGAATTCTTAGCCATTGTCTATGCTTTAGACAAATTTTGTCTTTATTTGATAGGTTCAAAAACCTTAATTTACACTGATCATGCAGCATTTAGGTACCTTCTCGCGAAGAAGGATGCTAAACAGAGGTTGATCCAATTGATTCTCCTCCTGCAAGAATTCACTTTGGAGATAAAAGATAAAAAAAAGAGTTGAAAACGTAGTGTCTGACCACCTATCTAGGTTAACTGATGATAGTGATAGTGATTCCGAGCCCATTTTAGATTATTTTCCTAATGAACACCTTTACGTGATCCTTTATGCACCCTGGTATGCTGATATTATGAATTATCTAGTGACTGAAGAGACTCCACCATTGTGGAATAGAAATCAGAGGAAGAAAAGTAAATTAGTATCATTGGGATGAACCATATCTTTTCAAATACTGCCCAGATCAGATCATCCGACGTTGCATTCCAGAATGGGAACAATCTGCGGTTCTTTCCTTTTGCCACGAGCAGGCTTGTGGAGGGCATTTTAGTGCCAATAAAATTGCTGCTAAGGTCTTACAATGTGGATTCTGTTGGTCAACACTCTTTTTCGATGCATTTCTTCATTGCAAAGCATGTGCTCGTTGCCAACATCTTGGTCGTATTTATGCACGTAACATGATGCCTTTAAATCCTATTCTCATAATGTAGATTTTTGACGTCTAGGGCATCAATTTCATGGGACCTTTCCCAATTTCTAATGGTTTCATTTACATCCTAGTAGCCGTAGACTATGTCTCCAAATGGATTGAGGCCATACCATATCGTAACAATGATAACAAAACAGTCATCGGGTTCATAAAAGAAAACATCTTTTCAAGATTTGGTGTTCCGAAAGCCATCATCAGTGATGGTCTATCATATTTTTGCAATCTAGTTTTTGAACATATCATGAAAAAATATGGAGTAACCCACAAGGTTGCAATCCCATGCCATCCTCAAACAAGTGGTCAAGTAGAAGTCTTTAATCGAGAGATTAATCGTATCTTAGAGAAAACAATTAATCCAAATAGGAAAGACTGGTCTCTCCATTTAAACAATTCACTATGGGAATACATAACTGCTTTTAAAACACCTATAGGGGTGTCCCCCTATAGGCTGGTCTTTGGAAAACCTTGTCATCAACCAGTTGAACTAGAACATCGTGCCTGTGGGCAATAAAAACCATTAATTATAATCTCGATGCAGCAGGTGAAAAGCATAAACTACAAATAAACGAGCTCGAAGAGATTCGAAATAATGCTTATGACCTTTCAAAAGATTATAAAACCAACATGAAAAGGATTCATGACAAACATATTTTACAAAAACATTTCGAAGTTGGTCAAAAAGTTTTGCTTTATAACTCTAGATTGCATTTTTTTCAAGGAAAACTGAATACTCGATGGACTGGTCCTTTTAATATAACTAAAGTCACCCCTTATGGGACTATTACTTTAAAGAACTATAAGGACAACAATATCCTTAAAGTCAATGGTCAACACCTCAAAAATTTCATGAGTTACGGTTTACTGATGTCGAAGAAATCCTTCTCCAAGATCCTATCTACGAGAATTAAATCCTCCTTTCCGATGTATTCCTTTCCCATTCCATTTCATCTTTTGCTTGAAGGGGATATATCAATAAGGTAACCAGACCTCTCCACTTAGAGGGTGTGGTTGTAAGAGCCGGAGCCTTAGTCCATAGTATATCTCGCATATTCTTTGTAAAACACTTTTTACTCGTTGTTAGAGTAAGTGTGAACCTGTTGAGTAAGTATACAATTTTTCTTTTCTTTATTTTAAATTTCTTTTACAAAAATGTTTGTTTTCTTTGTTCTGTTAATGATAGATTCTCGATACATCAATAGATAAGTAATCTTTCAGAATGGGCAATGGATTTTACACAGACCAACCCCTAGAACAACGTAATCTAGGGGCGGTTTGAGATCAACTTTGCTTACCAAGGGTTGCCTATATCATCGAGATATTCACCCAGGTCAAGGCATTCCATGTCTTGCACAATAAATCCTCCAACTCGCATAGCTGAAGCTCTATCTGTCTAGATTGGGTTCGCCATAGAGCCGACACAAAAGTTGCCTAAGATTTTCTATTATGGTTTGTTTTCAAGTAGTAGCATCTAGAATCACAGCTTTTGAGAACGAGTTTCTTAAAACATTTCTCCATAGTTTTCAAAACTAGAGGATATAAAAATGGAAGTTATACGTCTTGGAGTAACCAAAATGATACCAGATTAACGTATAATTTTATCTTCAATGATCATGTGCAAACACTTTCTAGGGAACTACAGCTTAAGATATGAACATATATATTGAAAATCATTCCTAGTTTAGGTAAGAGTTCATACGCACGTAAGAGACGAGCTATGAGAGAAGGATGGTGCTCGAATTGTCAAACATCAACTTGCCCCAATCTTCAACCTCATAGTGATAATTCAGTTTTTAAAATTTTCATGTGCTAGCCACCTGCTCATCTAGCACAACTGAAGAGAGTAATCTAGCTATCTAGTTGGGATTGACTCAGTTTTCAAAAACTTCCAAGTCTTAGAGATCTGACTTAAAATGACCCACCTTTTTAAAATTTCAGTCAAACTTATTCAAAACCCAAAAAAATTAATTAAATTTTCCTTCTGTTATCTGTACATATTTCCCTATAGTTCATTTACATTTCTTTCCAACATTTGTTTTGTATCCACCATTGGATGTGAGTGTACCATATATTGTCACGTTGCATTTTTGATGCTGATCGTTTTGGTACCTTACGGGTCAAGATCGGATGAGTAACGAAGCACGGATCAATTCTTGAAGTTGGCAAGGCACTGAGGACAATATCAGAATTTCATGATTTCATTTGGGCTTGGGCCAAATTTTCAAATTCATTAAAAAGGCACGTGTGAGGCACATGCCATCAAACTATTTAGCCCACACGACCGCCCACATCCTATCTTCTCTATCACGAAAATCTCTAACCCTAGCCGCCCACACCAGCACACGACCGCCCCCTTCCTAGCCCGCGACCGCGACCTCACCACAAAACACCACCATTCCAAATTTTTACAACCTACTCCATTTTCAACCCTCATTCCAACTCAAAACCCCAATTTTATCAATCCCTACTCTAAATGGCTTGAGTTCTTAAAATCGTGCCGGAGCAAAATTTTCAAAACCTCTTCAATTATGATCTATTTGAAGTGCACTTCAAGGCTGAGATTAGAAGAAGAGGATGGTAACCCTTGGTTTTGTTGGAAGGTGCGGCGTATTCTCCCTCACTTACTCTTTCATTTTATAACTGCATGCTTAGAGGGGAGGATGACCGCATCACGGTTGTCAAGGATGGTCGCTCGTTGGAGCTCACTAAAGACCACTTATTATATAATTTAGAAGGTTATGAAATAACATTTTCCCGTACCAGGGACTAATATATTTCTAACGTATAATTAGCTCAGGTAATTATTCAAATTAAGAACAGAAGCTCGTTGCTTTTTTCCCTATAATTTAATTTGAGCCTTTCGGCTCTATCCATTTATTCACTCGATCCAACCATAAATTTATTTTTTTGTAACGCTCTAAGAAGGTGGTGAGTGGAGTTATGGGGATTCCTCTGAAGGCTTATGTTTAGACAGAACAGTCCCCAGACGGTAAGACCATTGACGTGATGATGGTAGATACATTTCTCGAGGGGGTGAAAAACTCTAAGTCTCACTACGCTTTTCTTTGTTTGCTACGAAGGAACCAGCTGGCAGTATCTCAGTGGACAACCTACAACCTGCTAGGCTCAGCCAAGCCTTCGGATATACATAAAGCGATGCTTCATATTTTATAGATTCTTCAAGAATGGAAGAATAGCTTTTGCATCGTCTCCTTTATCTTTGAGCAACTCTATAAACCGAAGAAGTCCACCGCTCCTTTACCAGTGCTGGTCACCAGGATCATACAACATTGGGGGTTCCAGGCCACATACAACCTAGTAGAGGTCAAGGACGCTACCGCAGGTCCTATATATGCCCATTGTGTCTAGAAGTTATGGCTTCCACCTAAAGCTAGATCTTCTGAGCAAGCACGCCAGACTGAGAAAGTGGATTACTTCACTGAAGATGCCACTCGACAATTCACTTAGCCCATGGACAGAATTCACTTCCTCTATTGCGGCCAGAGGATTCTGCATTCGTATCTCCACTAGCTCAGGGAAACTTAGGGGAACATTATAGTGGAACAGCAGAACATCAGAACGGAACAACATACCCTCAGAGAGGAGCAGTGGTCCTTCCAGCAGGAGCAGCGATGTTTTTAGCACATTGTCACTAGAACACTGCAGAGCATCAGAGACGCGCTCCCGTGTAGTGAAAGACATGCTAGGACCCGACGTCATCAAGGAGAAGGATCTTCTCAACGTCGAGAGAGAGTCACACACGGATTCTGACTAGGCAATTCCTTAGTGTCCATATAATTGGATATATTTATTTTTCTCTTTTTCTTTCTTACGTGTGTGACGTTAGTATAAGTTTAATTATATGCTTCTTTTGTTGTTTTTTTTTTATGGAATTTGGTATATGAGTAGAATGTAAAACAGATACATCATGCCAAAAATTTCCATTTTTCTTTCATGCATTTCATATATGTTTTCAAAAATACAAAAACCCAAAAAGATTCCATAGTAGAATAAATATCTCTAGTATAATAAACTATGTATTTCTCGTTCTATATCAAACAACTAATGCCCTAAACTTATTTTGGGGTGGTGTATTTTCATCATGAAGAACATAATAAAGGTATATCGCCGTTTTTTCTCATGTTTTTATGGTAATCTCTTTTCTTATCTCTTCATACTTTGAGGACAAAGCATAGTTCTATTTGGGGTGGTATAGTAAAATTTTGCAAAAACTAGACATTTTCTATATAGTAGATATAATAGTATATTTCTTCCTTTCTAAATTTTTTTCGAAAAGGACCAAAAATATTTTTCCATTTAGTATTAAAAAGTTTTGTTTCATTTTTCTATGACGAATAAAAAGTTTAGAATTCTCATTATAGCAATAGAGTAAAGATTCGTTCTTCGTACTTAGACTAATATACATACAATAGTTTTTGCATCTTTTTATGAATGACATGCATCAACATTTGTTTATATATCGCAGTGAGTTTCCGAAGCCAAGGTTAGAACAATTAAGTTCCATATCCTGTGAGAATCTAGCCAAAAGCCTCATCTAAATGATTATTGTGTGATGACACAAAGGATGTCCAGATAGAAAGACCACACGTCTACTTGCTTGATCACCACGCCATATCCTATGAGAGAATTTAGGCCTTTTTTGGATCGATATAGCCAAATAAACGTTAAAAACCCAAAAAGATAGTTTTCCTCTAGTTACCCCTCTTGAGGCTTCACCTTTTTCTAAAAGCCTTTTTTTCTTCACCAAAAATTCCTAACCCTTTACAACACACAATAAAAAGTTACCGAGCTGACAAGTTGAGAACTTGATGGATATCAGAAAAAAGAAAGAGAAGACTTTGTACAAAACCAGAACAGTTATTTTCTTCGAAAAGAAAAGAAAAGAAAGAGAAGTAAAGAAAAGAAAGACCCATCAAAAACCAAAGCTCCAAAAAAAATCAAAGGAGTCAAAAATTCGAATCTCCCAAAAGTTCAAAATCAAAAGGAGACGATATCAAAAACAAAAAGAAACAAAACAAAAGTTAGAACTCCCAAAAATTCAAAATCATATGGAGTCACAAATCCAAAGGGAAAAAAGAATGTATCACAATTCGGAATGAAAAGAACAAAATGAGGTTCTTCTCTGGTTACAAGTATCTTAAAGACCCAGCTTCTCTACTTATCAGATTTTGTTTTTCTCTTCCTTTTTCTTTCTAAACCATCACCCTAGCCCCATAACTCTTAATAAAAGATCTCTAGCTCGATTAGGAATAAGATGGTGTGATAGTAACTGGCAAGCATGATCAATTGACCCTGGTTTCTTTGGACGTCATTTGAGTATAGTATGCGAGGAATATAAGGGCACGCTACACTTGAGAGAATGAATCTTGAGTGAATCGATTAGAGAGTTGCGATTGCAACACACCCTTATGAGAACCAACCTTAAGGACGCTCTCTAAAAGTCTCAGAAACAACTTTGCTTTTGCATTTTATTGCTCATGTTTTGCACATTTATCTTTAGATGATTAAATTACTGTACATATGTTATTCTATGTTCAAAGGAGCTTGTCCGTGTTCTCCGCTAATGAGATGTATGAACTTCTGAGAATAAATAAGGAAACAAGACCCTTTGTACTAACGAGAAAAAGTTTGTGAGTACCTTCACTGGAAAACTCTCATGAGGCTTAAAGCTTGTCCACTAAAGAATTCCTAGTGGTTTAAGGCCTTGTTACATATGGTCAATGCAATCGCACTCTGCAAAACGAGATTAGTATAACTTATAATCACTCATTTGTGACCTAGTTTTTTCTCTCATCCTTGCTTGAGGACTAGCAAGATGCTATTTTGGGGTGGTGATCAGCTCCCAAATGTGCATTTTATTACCCTTATATTACTGCATTACATCTCGTCTTACGTTTAATGAAAAAACAACTCATAGCTTTTATTGCCTTTTTCAGGTTACAGAGAATTTTGAGCGACTTATCATAAATGCGATGTCTTAGCACCTAAAGGAGCCTTAATCACGCTTATTATGAAAACCAGAAGCTGCTATGAAAAACTGTTGAAAATGTCAAAGTCAACAATTAAAGTCAATGGTCAAAGCCCTCAACTAAGAAGACCAGAGATGGAGGCCCTTATCTAAAAATATAGCATTCTCAAAACCCTACCTTGGTCAAGAAGAAATCAAAAAGTAAAAGAAAAAGCAAAAGCAAAAGTGAAGTATGAGGTGTCTCAAAAGTGATGGAGGAGGGCAAATCAGTAAAAGGCAAAAGTAGGGGTATATAATCTACAAGTTAGGGAGAGAGAAGGCATCCATTGTGTTAGGGTCTAAACCATTTGGTTTGTAGGAATTAGTCTTGTTTTTCAATTCAAGTCTTTTACTTTATTATTCTTCATTTCCTTTTATTTAAATCTAGTTTTTTGGCTTTGTTTGTTTCAATTAATCAATCTTATCTTGTTGTTCTTGTTTCAATCTTCAATCAATACTTATTTTAATGTTTTCATGTCATTTACATACCAAACAACTTGAGCTTTCATGTTTTCATTAGCTTAAACTAAACAAGTCTTTACCAAGAGTCTACATTTCTTCTTCTTAACCCCCACACTCAAACTCTAAACAATTTAGGATGAACCTTAGTTCTTACAATACTCTTTTGAAGTTACACACCACTTACACAACTTTAAGGCACATATTTGTTGGCAGCACAAATACCCGACAATAATTCCATATATAAGATTTGTTTAGTGAAGCAACCACCAATTGTTTCCTTGTTGATCTCTCAATGATATGGAGTGTTTGTCTAAAATCCCCTCCAAAGAGCATGGTCTTCCCACCAAACAATTTCTCACTAGAATTCTGAACAGTGAATTGCATAAGATCTCTTAATATAATGTCTTATCTACTGCTTCGAAAATGTTTTTATTATTCATTGGTGCCTCGTCCCACACAACCAAATCCATTTCTTTTATTAGCTTGGCCAAATGTGTTCCTTGGCCGATGTCACAGCATGAGTTCTCATCTCTGTTAATTGGAATTTTGAACCGTGAATGTGCAGTTCTCCCTCCAGGCAACAAAAGAGATGTTATTCCAGAAGATGCAACAACTAAGACAATTTTCCCTTGAGATCTCAACCTTGCTAGAATTGTTTTCCAAAGAAATGTTTTTCTGGTTCCTCCACAGCCATATACAAAAAATAGCTCCCCTGACATGTTTTCTACCGCCTCAATGATTGCATCAAAAATGAGTTTCTGCTATCTGTTTAGGTCCTTGTGAAGTTTAAAGAATTCCTTCTCAAGCACGACCTTATCGTAGCTCAACTCCTCATGTATCAACCTGTTTTCAACGCCTTTGTTGAGTGAAATGTCAGGAAATGGGAAGCCCAAGTTCTTGAACTCCTTGAGTGTTCTATTGTTCCTGTTCCTTTTTCTATCTCACAGGGAGCATTGTTTTGTAGTTCACCGCCAGTGAGCGTTAGTTCATTGTTGTTCATCCTTTATCTTTTGCGGAATAGAATGTCTTCAGATAGCAACTTCCAGTGTCTGGTCCATAACTCTAATGGATTGGTGACTTCACAAAATAGTAGAATTGTGACGAATGTTTCTTTTAGTGAGGGAGATAATGCCCAGCGTGATGCCTCTACAATTGCATCGTGCCACTCTCAATCGTCTTGAAGTAATCCTAGCGCCATGCAAGCTGATTTGAAGCTTAGATGTACAATGCCATCTACGGTCTTTATTTCATCATAGTTTTGTGGTCCCTTTACAATGTTCAAAAACAATCGTAGATAGAACCGTTCCCCTGCTGTTGGGTGGTAATAGTAAATTCTTCCAATTGTCTTCCTTGATTGTCTCCTTGTCCATGTTTTAAACTTCTTGTTCCAGACCCATTTTGTTGGAAAGTCAACATATGTGAGTTGCCTTGCATCTTCGTTCTTCATATTAATTCTCATCCGGTCAGTGAATTTTTTCTTCTGCATGCCATTTGCATTGACTACCACAATAGGATTGCCTTTGTCATTGTCATTGAAGATGAAAAGAAAGCATTCTACTGTTGGGAATCTGTATTGAATTTGAAATTCATAAATTCTCCAACATGCTTTGGGAGTTGAAATGTACCGACAGTCCAAGTATCTTTTTATCTCATCGACTTTAGGAGCAGCTTATTCTCCATTTGTCTCTCCATTATAATTTTTCTCTTCAATAACAAATGTTCCCCTGTCTCTACTCTTGTTCATGTACTTGAAAAAATACTTCACTGACCTCATTTGGTTACAGTACTCGATGTTGATGTGAGTTTGGTATTTTACAACCAAGTCGACATTATGAGGAACTACCAAACTATTATCAACGTTAAACTGTTTCCGACGCTTTATCTTTATGGCCACCCTTTTGTCATCTCTTCTTCTATACATGGCCTATCCGTTGATGTCAAATGTGTTTTGACTACAAAGTTTCTTCGGATAGAAGCTTTTGCACTTGTTCTTTACCATGCAAGGACATTTCTCATCTAGATGTCCACATGGACCATGGATCATAAATTGTAAAACTGCTTTGTAAGCAATGGGCCGCTTTTATCGGGCACTCTACTGATATGATTTTATTAATATCTACTGTAGTCTTCGGTTTGTTTTCAAGGAACAACAAAATGTGAGCATGTGGTAGTACCCTTTTTTGAAACTCAATCGTGCAGACAGCTGCAAATTAATAATAAATGAAATAAGGTTTTCGTATTTGCCAAAACACTTGGACTGTAGTAGAGTTACATGAATAGGAATATGAATTCAGATAGTGTATATACATTGAGTGTTATGCTTTGTTAATTTGTACTTTTTTGGTCTTTGCTTATCATGTCTCTATCGTTGCTCAATTTTTTTACATGTAAGTTTGTAGAGGCGTGATGAAGCTGCTTTGCTATTAACTGGGGGATTTTATGATAATGCACAATTTCTCTTCCTTAGAATATTTCAAACGACGGTACGGTATGGTAAATGTTCCATTGTTATGTGAACTTCAGCTAAACGTTTAAAGCTAAGTGTTATATTGTTGTATCTCAATTTGATATTTTCTAAGTATGCTTTCTTGTGTTATCTAAGGTAATGAAACAACTCAGTTTACCTCTTGAAATTTCACTTCACGATGGAAAAGGGGAATTGGACAGGGCAGGAAAGATGTTGGGATACTCTACCTAAGGAACATAAAATAGGGACACCAGAGCCTTTGTTCAAGTAACTGATACATCCATTTTCTACTCTTGATTATTTTTGTTGCCTAATTATAGAATATTTTTTTTGTCTGTGTAGTTCTTGTATCCTTGCAGCCATTATATAGTTTACTGTTAAGTATTCTTTTGATGCTAACAGAATTTATAAATCGATTTTTATCTAGCGAAAAGAAAAACACAAAATCATGTTGTTAGTAGTCCTAAATCAGCTAAAATAGATTTAGTAAAACATAAATTTAAAAGTGATATTACCTGCCTAGACTTTTCCAAAGTGCTTTCTTTTGCACAAATCATCCATCAGTTCATCCAATTTGATTTTGAAAGCCCGAGCTACTATTTCGTCTCTAGTTTATGCTTTTTGCCCAATTTTCTTTGTGAACTCTTCAATCTTTGGCCATTTCTGGTTGCATGTAACAGTGATGAAGAGGTCAGGTGATCTTATAAATCTACAGATGGCGAGCGCATCTTGATAATTTTGTACCATATATCGTGGTCCTCCTATCAATGTTGACGGTAAAACTACCCTCTTTCCTACAGATGCTGGTGTTGTGTCTCCGGCAATAACAACATCTTTTAGGTTTCGCTACAACTCGGATCTTATTTTGTTTTGGTTTGATCTTATATAGGAAAAACATGTCCTCTTCTGTGCATGCGTTTAAGTCATCCAAATATTGTTTGAAGAGACGGTCACTTAGAATCACAATATGGCCTTCATTTTCTCTTTGTTGATTACTGAATGCATAGAATTCTCGCATGCTGATTCTCTTTCTTTTTGACGTCCTTGTTCCTGGCACTTGACTGTGCTCAATGGCCACTGAGTATTTGTCTTCGCCGTGTGGAAAGAGCAATGGATATTGCAAATCCATGAAACTTGGTTATAGCTGATGTATTCTCTGTAACCCTTGTCCCACTCTGTCGACAATTACATCTCTTCCTCGATTATGCTAAAATCTGTTGTCTACAATTAAGGCAGCCACTTCAGATCATGTTGGTAGATTATATTGTCTTGCGTCTCAGTTACGAGTTCCGATTAATCTTATACGCACAGCAACAAATTCAGATTCCTTAAATCTATCTCTTACCATTCTAAAAACTTTTGTCAGATCATTCTCTTTGTCAAGCATTTTAATCAGTCTCTCAATTCCTCTTATAGGAACCGTTATTCAGAATGACTATTTCTACAAACCGCGAACACCACACGCAGCGGAATTAATGGGTGTCCACGATTTGTGATTGGAAAACATACCTTTGAATCAGATTTAGATAACTCTGAGAATCCAAGCTTTATCAAATCCGAAATCAACAATCAACCTCTTGATCTTCTGTTGTATTCCGTTAGAATAGATTGGACGTTGTGTGGACAACGATCTACCAATCCCCTTCTTTCTCTCAAGATTAGAAACGAATTAAGATCTACTTTTCTTGCCTCTTTTTCAGAACCAGTGAATAGTGAATTTTGGCCAGAGAGAAAGTATTCTATTTATAGGCAACAACAGGGACCATGAGGAGAAATTAGGGTTGGGCTTCTTGACGGGCTTGGGCTTCCCATGTTCTCCCTGAACACACGGCCCAAGTCCGTCAACAAATGGCTTATTCCACTAAAGGCCATTGTTGCACTACAGCCCTAATCCCAAATTACGTGTCAGCGTTTATGGGCTCCATATTATATGCTCGTTGATCTCCCCGTGTTTAAGATATCGAATGTCCGTTGATTAAGTCAAGTTATTGACAACTACATTAATCAACTTCTTATGTCCTTGAGTAGTACCACTCAACCTCATTGTCATGTCGAAATAAATCCACCTGCATGGTTTACATGACAATCTTTTTGAGCTCCTCAAGGGGACATCATCAACCCGACTTCTTGCGGGACACGGATTCCTTCTATAATCAACATCACACCTTACATACAATGTCATTACCCAATCCATCGAGTTTGTTGATTCACATATGAATCTCACTCATTGATGATTTAAAGCAATGTACAATGCATGTAAGTGCCCGTTATTATATCCGGATTAGGAGGACAAACATCCATAATAACAGAGGCATTTGTTCTCTTATATAGTCAGTATAAGGAGAAACAACCTCACTTGGTCCTGTTCAATACACATAAAGTGTACTAGTGTAATCCTATAGTCAAGATAGACTAATACCAGATTATACTACAACCGTACTAATGGTTTGTCTAAATTCATCTAGGTTGTGAAAGATTACTTATACTTTATAAGGTACTGATGATATGATATTCTGTGTGTTCACACCATATCATCTACAACATAAAGTATTAGACACATACATATAACTAATAACATATATAATATGCATAACATTTGCCCATATGATTCTCATTCAAAATATAAAGAATTAGAGTTAATACAAAACTAATGCTTTTAGTATATAACCCTATCACCTCTATCTAAAGTTTTGCTTTTCTCGACTTCTCTCAAGGCATTTATTTTGTTATCCACATCATTTTGTGTATCATAGATGTACAACTTTGCAAATTTCGGTTTGGTTCCAGGTATTAGTAGCAAAGATCCAATTTTATGGAGATTTTGGCCACCGAGTTTGAAAATGTAAGGTCCACCACCATTATTGATTTTTCTGTCAATTTTGCCACCCATTGATGTAAACGCAAACATCATATTATACGCCCTGATATTTTCTCTAAACTTTGCTGATCTAGGTCCTCCATTATAGTCTAACAACTGTTTTAAAAATCTTGGAGTATGTTTCTTTCAGCAATGCCAATTTAACTTTTCCATCCTGACAACACAGAGAAAATTTTGGATTAAGCGGTCGCTTACTTCTTATGGTTCTTTCTTCATACCACATTATAGCTCCATAGTGTATGCACACGCAAGTTGGTTGAAGAGGACGGAATAGTAGTAGTGTTGAGGGTGTTGTTTATCTTAAATTCTTTGTTTGAAGGATGATTTTGATGGTTGGAAAAACAAGACTTGTAACTCTTCTCTCCTACTCTCTAGTGGCTATTTGAAAGTATTTCTTAATATTAAACACTTAGTTGATTTAAATAGGGATTAAGACTTGCTTTTAACTTGTTAAATCAAAGCATGGAATGAAATTAGTATTGGTGATCATCTTACTCACAAACTTATACTCATTTAAACTTGTCAAATGAGTATGACTTGTGTTTGTGGGATTAAAGAAATATGAGATAAGTAGAGAAAACTTGTATATAAAAGCAGATGAAAAACTTGTATTGAAAGGACTAAGAACTTGTATTGAAAGATTAAAAACTTGTATTGAAAACACTAAAGCTTGAAGAACATAAAAATGGAAAACAAGTAAATAACAAATTAAATTAAAACGTTTTATCTACTTCTAATCACCAAAGATTAGCTCTAGGGTAATGTTCTTTCTCTACAACTTTGGTTTATATAGGACACCAATTACATTTATGCCCTTCCTTCTAGAAACAACCTTGTGGACTTTTGACCTAAGTCCATACAATAAAATTCTTGAATTTGGCTTTAAGTCCCTAAGTCCATAGCTTTCAGCTTTGAGTCTTGGAGTCTTTGACAGTTGACTTTGACTTTCTGGCACTTTTGCTCCTAAGCTGGAATCTTCCCAAGCAGAGTAAATATCAATCATTTTTGCGCTAAAATACACGTATTAGGAATATGCGTCCTAAACGGCATGTATCCTGCAAACGGTAGCGAAAGCTATAAGTTGTCTGTTCATTAAGCATAAGAAGGGCATAATTGAAGTATTGTAAAGGCAATGTTCTACAAACCAGAAGGCGGTAGTCGGGCGGTGGGAGAGCGCCTAGCGCCTAGGCCTTCTAGGCAGTGCCTAGACGAGCTAGGCGCTTGGCGGTTTTTTTTCCTAATATATATAGTAATACACACCTATACTACAAGAAATGAAGAAAATCATTTACCATAACTCAAAAAATAAACACAAACAAAGATATTTATTACAAAAATGCGTAATAGTTGCCGAATATCGACTTCATATAAAAACATACTTGATAAGAGCCCAAAACTGTAGTTTTAACCCTGTAACAGTCATACTATTAGACCAATTATGTGAGTAATAATTAAGAGTTAACACTGATTACGTGTTTTTATGTATCTTAGGCTTATGAGTCCATTATGTGCAAAAATGTGCCACTTTAGCGAGATAAAGGACCAAAGGTCGGTTACTAAGGAGTTCCATGATTAAAGGCCAAGATTCAAGAAGACAAAGCCTTTCTAAAGCCCGGTCAAAAGCTGAAAAGTCGACGCGGGCAGAAACAGCACACAAGTCAACAGAACTATCGAAGGCCGTATCTTTGGACTCAGACCTCAGAATGGGGCCTACCTTATGTCAAACCGACCGGCTCGGAAAGAGCTTTCCAATGGTCTAAGCCTTGACCCAATCAGAGGAGCAGAAGTGGACGAAAAGTCTGTTGAAGCTAACTGCAGCTGAAGAGGCCTTTTTGGACTGAAAGAATTGGGTTTTAGGCTTGATTCTCTGGCCCAAAACATGGCTCCAAGCCCATGCACGATTTTTGGATCTGGACATATAAAAACCAAAGCTTAACTCTTTGTTAATGGTAGCTAGTTAGACCTAAAAATAGAGATTAATTCTAGATCTACTTTTCAGTAGATTAATTAAGTTTAGTTCCATTTTCAATTCTTGTTTTAGATTAAGTCTTTGAATCATTGTTCTTGATTGATTAGATAAATAAAATAGTTATTTTGTCAATTTCGATTTTTGTCATTTCAATTTATAGATCTAGTTTTAATTCTTGTTGATTATCATTTCGTAGTTTAAATAGATTAAAATATTGTTAGTTAATTTAGTTAAGTTAGAATTTTAATATGATGTGTAGTTATAATTCAATGGGAAATGATGGGTTGATGACTCAAGGCTAAAACCTCCATTAGAGGGGTTGATGAAGCTTTAATGAAAACTTAGTTGTATTGTGTAGAGTCGTTGTAGAATCTATTCCACTCTAGAAGGTCGTGATTCGCCATGAGAATGGGTGGACGACCTCACATGCTAGTTAGTATTTGGTAGAAATGCCATGAACACTAGGGATTAGAACTCGAATTTCTTGTCATAAGAACGTAAGAATCGAGATACAAGAATCTATGCTAGGTTATTAAGTTGGATTTGAGGTGGAATCAATTCCCCTCTAATTCTTTATCTAGATTAAAAAACAATCATATTTCCATAGCATTCGTAGTTTAAATTCAACATAATCAATTTCATATTGTATCGTAGTATAACACCCTTCGTAAAGCTCTCATTAGACTTAAGACCGATTAATTAGACATAGAAAACATTCCATGCTAGAGAACTAGGAGTGGAACGAATTTGTTACTCCACTCTATTTCGATAGAATTGAGAGTAGAAAACTTTGATAAGCAATCTAGCATCAATAAAAGTTTTAGTTTACTTACGTTTTGAGTTTTATCGTTCATTTCGTAGGTAAACTATCATTTTTATGTGTTATCAATGGCGCCACTGCCATCTTAGTTTCACTTTAGCATTGTTTTCATGGTATAATTAGTCATTTTTAAGTCCCATTAAACCCACCCACCCTTGTTTGATTCATACTGTGGTTGTCCGTTTCAGCGTTGAAAAGTTCCGCGACAAAATTACACGCGAAGCGCCGACGCTTCGCACGGAGCTACTCGCCATAAGCTGGAACCTTGAGCGCGACCCGCCCCCATGTTGAGCGCGACCTACCCTTAAACAATGTAACTTCAAGTTACACGGAGTGTGACCGCACCCTAAGCTAAATTTTTCCGGATTTCTACAGGTTTGTTTCGAACTTCGAGTTTTAAGTTTTTCAGTGTTCTAACTTGTTATTTACACTGAACACGCGTAAACAAGACACTATTCATACGCGAAGCACGGACGCTATCAGGTATTCCTTTCTTCCATACCTCACATCTCAAGTTAGAGGCTTATACTAAAATATCAAGATTGTTTGGAGTGTTGTCGTGTTTAGATTTAGACTTGCATGAGATTAAGGTCTGGTCGGAGAAAAACACCGAACGTAATTAACCGTCAACGTCAACATACAAATCTATCGAGTATACCAATCACTACACCTCTAGCTACTATCCCACCAACCACACCTGACATAATGGCTGAAGAAAGAGAGACTCCTCTCTCCGACTTCTACAAAGCCTTGAGCGATAGCCCTAAATCTTGCATCGGTCTAGCGGACCCAGTGGGGGATTTTCGAATTCCCCCAAACATATTTAATTTGTTACCCGTTTTCCATGGTTTAGACCATGAAAAACCTTACCAACACATGTGTAGGATTGAACAAGTCCTTACAACATTCCATCGTCCTACGGTTGGTGCGGAACAAATTAAACTAAGGTTATTCCCTTTCACCTTAGCCGATAAGGCGTCTTTGGTTAACTCCGCCCAAAGCCTAATTCTCAATGGACTCGTGGGCTAAACTTGTTCAGCTGTTTATGGAACATTTTTACCCACCCCTAAAGACGGATGAGATGCTTTCCAAGATTCATTTTTTCCGACAAAATCCTCATGAATCATTTTCTGAGGCTTGGAATCGTTTCACCGATCTGCTTATAGAGTGTCCACACCATAACCTAGCAAAACACGTTAGTTCGTGCCTTTTCAAAGGACTTCAACATCACCATAAAGAAGTCCTTGACATAATGAATGGGGGTAGTTTTCCTAAGTAAAGGAGCCTCGAGGCTTACAAATTTTAGAAGAGCAAACTAAACGCTAATAACAATTGGGGGTAGTGATTTATATCCCCCGCCTCGCTAGTTCTTCTTCAACAGTTAAGGCCGCCGATATGTTTGAGATGAAATCCGATCTAGAACTTAAAAATTTAATCGAATCTCTAACTAAAAAGGTTGTGGCTATTTCTGTTCAACAAAAGCCTATCCCCGTCATGAATGTAAACTCCAACCCATGTAATTTCTGTTTGAGTCCTGAGCACCCTGACTCCTATTGTCCTCTCGCCTATGAGCAACAACAATTAGAGCAAGATAATGTTTGCTCCATTAATAGCTATCCTATTCCTAATGCCCCATGGAGACAACATCCCAACTTTAGTTGGTGAAACAATCAACAAGTTTCACCTCCAGGGTTTAATAACCAAAATGTTAGGCAAGCAAACAACTATAATCAAGCTCCACCTAGGCAAGGACAGGGACAAGGTCAGGGAAATTATAATAATTATAACAACCAAGCGCAACCACGACAAGGTGTAGCACAAGGTCAGAGTAATTATAATAGTTATAATACCAATAGAGGTATCGTTCCGGTTAACAATAGTAACTATCACAACCCACCCATAAATAATCAACGAGAGATAGTTCCAGTCGCACCACCTGTGACTACTACACCTACACAACCGGATCGTATTGACGCCTTTATACAGGTTACCCAACAACTTTTCCAATCAATGACTCAATCAAACCAACAGATCTTACAATCCATAAATCAGGGCATACAACAATTAGCCCAAGAGATAGCCCAACCAAAAGGCGTGTTTCCAGGACAAGCGATACCAAACCCTAAAACGGCAAACACAGCCTTTGAGGTAAACGGTAATACTAGTACGGAAACTACAATCGTAGGTGACCTAAATGCCATCACCACTCTCCGTTTTGGAAGAGTGGTTGATAACAAAGTAACTATGCCTATAGTTACCCCATCAGTACTCCCTACACCGGATATCGAACTAGATACCGAAATAGAAACTGAAGAGCCTGCCACTGTAGAGGTACCAGTTAAACCACAACCTAGGAAACCGAAAGCCAAGGTTACACATCAAGTCGAGCCATAGGCGAAATATAGAGCGAAACCACCGTTCCCTCAAAAATTAGCCATGCTAACCAGGGATACAAACTTTGAGGAGATTAGGAATGTTTTCAAGAATCTAACGATAAACCTTCCTTTTCTCGAAGCTATTAAAAAGCTACCTAACCATGCTAAGTTTCTTAAAGAGTTGTGCACTACTAGGCGTAAGACCAACATACCTAAAGACGCCTTTCTAACTGAACAGTTCCCAACTTTATCTGAAAATAATGGAATTGTTAAGTACAAGGACCCTCGGTCGCCCCATCAAAATGCACCTTAGGAGATTCCCACACGACGACCGCGTTATTAGACCTGGGGGCGAGTGTTAACTTACTCCCATATTATTTGTATAAACAAATAGGTCTACAGGAAATCCAACCTACAAAAATAACGTTGCAATTAGCGGAAAGGTCAATTAAGTATCCTAAGGGTGTAGTGGAAAACGTGTTTGTTAAGGTTCAGGATTTCTACTATCCTGCTGATTTTGTTATCATCGATACAGAAGTCGCTAACGACTCTGTACCGATCATCTTAGGGCGCCCCTTCTTGGCCACTACCAACGCGCTTATAAATTGCCGCGATGGTAAGATGTCCTTATCTTTTGGCCATCTTACTGTTGAGGTAAATGTTTTTAAAATGATGAAACAGTTACCAGATTCGTCTATAGATGGGGAGGTTAGCATGATCGAGAGCTTAGCTCAAGATTATTTTAACAACACATTTCCCGAAAACAATATGTACAAATTCCTTTCTTTTGAAACTTCAGATTTTGTAAATGACTCCTACTTAAAGGAAGTCAACACCATCCTTGAGTCCACACAAATTGTAGACCCTTTGGTTGCTCCATATACTGAGTATGAAGACTTGCTACCTAAGCAAGTATTCATTATGCAAAATGAGGACCCAGACGAAACATCTATTGATTTTCCTTCCACCCCAGTGCTTAAACCTCTTCCCCCGGACCTAAAATATATTCAACTTGATCCGGATGGTAGTCATCCGTAATTATATCTTCTCTTATCTAAGGATGAAGAGACACGCTTAATCCGGTGATTAGGGAACATCGGTCGCGATTGGTTGATCCCTAGCCGACATTAAGGGAATTGACCCTAATGTTTGCACTCATCATATCCATTTGGAGGATAACGCCAAGACTTCTCGCGAACCTCGTCTTTGAACCCCGCCATGAAAGAGGTGGTTAGGGAAGAAGTCTTACGATTACTCGATGCGGGTATCATATACCCAATCTCTGATAGCGAATGGGTAAGCCCCATTCATGTAGTTCCTAAGAAATCGGGAGTTACCATGGTACGTAACGGAAAGGGTGACTATGTTGTCACATAAGGTCCTATGAAATGGAGGATCTGTATTGATTACAGACGATTAAATGCTATGACACGAAAGGATCACTTTCCTTTACCTTTTATAGATCAAATGCTCGAACGCCTAGCTGGTCATGCTTTTTATTGTTTTCTGGATGGCTACTCAGGCTATTTTTAGATTATTATTGATATTGATGACCAAGAAAAGACTACCTTCACATGTCCCTTTGGAACGTATGCTTATAAACGAATGCCTTTTGGCCTTTGTAATGCTCCTGGTACCTTCCAGTGGTGTATGCTTCATATATTTAGTGACATAGTAGAGCACTTTATGGAAGTTTTAATGGATGATTTTTCTATCTATGAGGATTCCTTCACAGACTGTTTGTCTAACCTGTCTAAGGTTTTGACACGGTGTGAAGAAAAGAGCCTCGTTTTAAATTGGGAAAAGTGTCATTTCATGGTGAAAAAGGGCATAGTACTAGGTCACATTGTATCTAGTGATGGCATCGAAGCAGATAAGGCCAAACTAAATAAGATAGCGACTCTACCTAAACCACGGACTGTCCATGATATTAGAGCCTTTCTAGGCCATACAGGTTTTTATAAGCGGTTTATTAAAGACTTTTCGAAAATAGCTAGGCCTTTAACTATTCTGCTTTTGAAAGATGCAATCTTTGATTTTAATTTTAACCGTAGCAGGCTTTTGAAACTTTAAAAGTTGCCCTAACCTCTCGCACCAATTATACACCTCCGATTGGTCTAAACCTTTCAACTCATGTGTGATGCTAGTGACTATGCAGTTTTAGTGCGCCTTTTGGGACAAAAACTAGATAATAAGTCCACAGCTTATTTATTATGCTAGTAAAACCTTAAACGATGCTCAATGGAATTATTCAACTACCAAAAAGAATTCTTAGCTGTCATTTATGCTTTAGATAAGTTTCGTCCTTATTTGGTTGGTTCTAAAACTTTAGTTTACACGGACCATGCAGCCCTTAAGTACCTTCTTGCAAAGAAGGATGCTAAGCAGAGATTAATCCAATGAATCCTTCTCCTGCAAGAGTTCACTTTAGAAAAAAAGGACAAAAGAGGGGTCAAAAACGTAGTTGCCGACCACTTATCTAGACTTACAAACGACGATAATAGTGATTCTGAGTCCATACCGGACTCTTTTCCTGATGAGCATCTGTATGCTATTTTTTCAGCAGCATGGTATGCTGACATTGTAAATTATTTAGCGGCTGATGTTATGCCTTATAATTGGTCAAGAAATGAATGTAAGAAGTTCTTGGTCAGAGTTAAGTTATACTACTGGGATGAGCCCTACCTTTTTAAGTATTGTGCCGATTAGATTTTTCGTCGTTGTATTCCCTAGTGGGAATATAATGAAGTTCTATCGTTCTGCCATGACAAAGAGTGTGGTGGCCATTTCAGTGGGATGAAAACAACTGCTAAAGTTCTTCAATGTGGATTTTATTGGCCTACCCTTTTTAAGGATGCCCAAGTGCATTGCAAGACGTGTATTCGTTGCCAACAACTTGGGCAAATCAAGAAGCATAATATGATGCCATTAAATCCAATCTTGATAGTAGAAATTTTTGATGTTTGGGGTATTGATTTCATGGGTCCCTTCCCTGTTTCCCACGGTTTCATTTATATTCTAGTTGTCGTGGACTACGTGTCTAAATGGATAGAGGCCCTAGCTTGACGTAGCAATGACCATAAGACCGTTGTATTTTTTATTAAAGAATATATTTTCTGTCGGTTTGGCATTCCTAAAGCCATCATTAGTGATGGTGGAACACATTTTTGCAACAGAGTTGTTGCATCCCTAGTGAAAAAGTATGGAGTTACACACAAAGTAGCAACTCCTTATCATCCACAAACTAGCGGACAAGTAGAAGTTTCTAATAGGGAAATCAAAAAGATTTTAGAAACAACTGTAAACCCCTATAGGAAAGACTGGTCGAAGCGTCTATCGATGCCTTATGGGCGTATAGAACTGCTTTCAAAACTCCTATAGGTATGTCTCCCTTTAGACTTGTATTTGGGAAACCATGTCATTTGCCCGTTGAATTAGAGCACCGTGCTCTGTGGGCTATAAAAAGCCTTAACTTCAATATTGATGAGGCAGGTGTCAAACGCAAGTTGCAATTGAATGAGCTTGAAGAAATCCGTAGCGATTCTTACGATCTCGCGAAGGATTATAAAGCTAACATGAAACGTGTTCATGATAAGCAAATCTTGCGCAAAGAGTTTGTGGTTGGTCAAAAGGTCTTGCTTTACAACTCCCGTCTACATATTTTCCCTGGGGAAACTAAAACCCATTGGTCCGGTCCTTTTCTCGTTATCAAGTCACCCCCTACGGGGCAATCACCTTGGTAAATCCCAATGACAACAATACCTTTCAAGTTAATGGTCAATGGTTAAAATATTTTCACTAACTTCGCCCCCGATGTAGGGAAGTCTTTTACAGACCCTCGCCTATGAGGATTGACTTTTGTCATTTGGTGTACTTCCTTCCACTTCCATATAGTGGTAAGTGCACCATCCAGGTAACCGGGCCCTCCCTATGGAGTGTGTGGCTGTAAGTACCGGATCCTAAGTCCACGTTTCACATAATTCACATTTTTCACTTTTGCATGTTTTCTCGATTTTTGAGTCATGTTCCTCTATGGGGTGAATTATGTATTTATTGTTTTTCGTTTTTCTTATAATAAACTAATAAAAAAATAAAAAATTCTAAATCGTAGAAATAGCAATCCAACAAGTCTTGGGAATCTGACTTTAAACGACCCACGTTAAAACAAATTTTGTGTTTAAAAAATTGTTTGGGGGTAGGCAGTCGATCTTTCCATCCGGATTGCTCGAACTTTCCATTTGTGTTGCTTAGGCCCAGTAGTGTAGTTCAATTGGGTTGACGTTATCTAAAACTTAGATTTCCTTCGTTCGCATAACTTACGTCAAACACGCACTTTTAGGTATTTTTCCACCTTCATATATGTCACCCATGGTTGGAATTGAGTGTTTTATGGATCATTGGATTGGAAATTCTCTCCTGATCATTTCCATAACTCATTCGCCAAAATCGGGCCAGTAACAAAGCGGCAATTTGAATTTGAAATTGCGTGAAAAATCGAAAAATTTCAGAATTCAAATTGGGCTTGGACCCAAACCGCACGCACGTCTGTGCGTCTCCTTCCTTCCCAAAAATGCAGAGTTGTTTCCTTTTCCAATCCAGCCGGTTACCAAGGTTTAAAACAAACCTTAAACACCAAAAATAAAAAAAAAAAAAAAAAAAAAAAAAAAAAAAAAAGAAAACTACACCCACGCCAAGTAATTCAATCCAACTGAAATCTTCTCCAAACCATTACCACCACCTACCCCAACAAATTTTACAACTCCGAAAACAGCATCACCAATTCAAGTCCCAACCTGCCACCGTACCCACCACCGCCACCACCATTGTTTCTAGTTGTTTTTCATCAAACTCGCCTCCCCCACAGTCTACAAAACCATTGGTTGTTTCAAAAACTTCAATGGCGCTACGACGAAGAATTTTGTCGGAGCACGTGTTTGCTTCCGACAGCTTCGCGCCATTTTACGACGCGGAGATGATGAGGAGGGATTGAACGGACGGACGGGTACTCGATCGAGGAATTCTATCACTATGATTTGGTAGAACAGTTTTATAAGAAGCGAGAATTGAAGGGGGGATAGAATTTTTATTAAGGTAGCAGGAACGAGGAGAGAAGTAACGAGACAGTTGTTGGCTGAGCTGTTAGGAATTACGCTTGAAAGCAACCTAGAAACGACCATTCAGGAATCCCAATATACTGGAGTTCCTGCTTTGATGAAAGATATTGTCGTGGAGGGTGAATACAATCCGACATCTCATTGCGTCCGCCGGATCCAACCTCGAGAACCAATCAACCGGGTCAGAGCTCAGTGGATTGGTAGGAACGTCCTCGGGAAAGACAAAGTCAGCGATATCGGTCTGCAATGTCTGCACATTCTCTAGATTTTGCAAACGAATAAGTATAATTTCTGCATCCTCGATTTAATGTTTAATGTGATTAGAGGAGTGGGAAAGAGCTTGGCGCCTCTTCCCGTATTGATCACTAAGATCATGCTCTCTTTTAGAGCTGTTGTAAAATCTGCTCCTATTAAGATCAAAGTGCATTCTAATGCAAGTATCTATACGGATTGCATCCAAGAGACTTGGCCTTTGTCTGAAGAAAAGGTGGTTGAGTCAGAGGATGAAAGGGAGGATATGACATGTCTGGATGACGATGCATTAGATAGTTGTAGTTCTAATTTAGAACGATGCAAGTGTTGCAAACCGCCTTTGCGCTTTTTATGGTATTTGTGAAGATATCTGAGATAGACAGATTGTAGTACGAAATAAGCAAACGAACCTCCAGACAAGACTTGAAATGCTCGAAAGGGGTCAGGACGACATCTTGTCTAACTTGGAGACTATCCACCAAAGATCACCAAGCCCAAGATGCGACTCAGACTCGAGATGGAAGCACCAAATAGCTTGTTCCGAATAGAGATGCTACGACGCATACCACCCGTGGAGGATTCTGCTTTTAGCCTAGTCCGAAGGCATAAGCGTCGTCGCCGGGCGACGATGGTTCAAGCCATTCTCCATCCCAGGACCAATCTCCATCTCAGGGTCCATCTTCATCACATAACTAGGTGTTCACCATCAGTTTGTGTTCGATGTTATTTCATGATTTTGTTTTATTAGTTGGATTTTAATTCAGCTGTTAAATTTAAATATTAAGGTGTTTGTTTTATGTTGTTTGGTTTTAAATTTTAGTTTTAATATAATTGGTTATTTTCAAGTTCTGCTTGTTTTTATCATTAATCCCACCTTCCCGACTTGTTTGGGGGTGGTAATATTTATACCGAGTTCGTTATATGATCATCTGCTGTAAAGTTGTCTTGGAGGAAAGGTTGAGAATTTGGCCGATATCGGCATATCTATGATTTGTGTGGTGCTAGCATGAAATCTAGGAGAGTTTAGAAGTTACTATTCTAAATCCAGTATGAAAGATACCAGGATTTTAAGAAAATCAAGAAGATGGTTTGTTTCCGTTTTCGGGTTTGGAATTTTTCTATTTCCGGAAATTGCCTTAAAACAATTTGGGAACTTGCCGATTTGTTTTGGAAGCTCAGAACCTATTTAAACTCCCTTCATTCTATACTAACAAACCACACTACACCCCACCATCATCCCGCACCTTTCACTCCAAGCTTTTCCTTCTTTTTCCTCTAAACTTCGTTTCAAAGACTTACGCGTGCTCGCACTCGCATTACTTTCACAAGTTTACTCAAAGCGCGACCAGCCCTCCTTTGAGCGACTTCAAAACCAAACACTGTAATTCAAAACCCACGAGCGACCGCGCTTCAAAGCGAAGCACCCGCTACCGCCATCTGTAAACACGGAAATTCCAATTTTCTCGGGGTCATTCCAGATTTTTGAACTGCTCAAAGAGTCGCTGAGATGACATCTCCTATAGTCATACCTGAACAGTCTTCGAAGACGTGTTGGGAACCGAGACCTATGGACATTGGTTCCGGCTACGATCCTCGCATTAGGATGACGCCATCTACCGGTAAGTGATGACGATTCATATTCACCACAGCTTCATCGCTTATTTTACGACCACGCTAAATTCTATTGTAATCGATGGAGAACAAGAATTCTCCGTCAGAGTCGATGACACGACACATAAATTCAATAAAAATGTGGTCGCTTTAGTTTCGTGGATTACCAATACCGATCCTCGCTCACACATGGGCATATATGACCGATAATGCATACCTTTATGATTATACATATTTCCATGAGTATTATAGGGAGGGTATTTCGAGTAATGGACCGTGGGCTTATATAACATTGCCCTTGGTAGCCTTTCCCTAAACGTAGGCACCACCATGTTATTCATCTTGATGAATATTTTGAGGGAATGGCGCTCATTTCTGCAAACAAGATCGCTGGTGACATTTTCCTCGCTTTAGGGAGGGACTTCGCCCGATATATGACATTCCCCGAAGTTTTAGTCGCTAGTCTTAAGAGAGCCCAAAGCATGAGGCGAAGTATCTTCTTATGCCTGTTTTCTCGCGATCATGCGTGAGTTGTTTACCTCAGATTCGTGCACAATTCACAGATTGAAAAGGGTTGAAGTCATGAGACCCACCAATTGGGTGGTTCGCTCATTCAAGAATAATGACTTGGCCGGGATGGCAGGTGCAGCCTCATTTGGTCGCCTGCATACATCCCATCGGACATAATAACACTTAACAAAGTTAGCATTAGTAGATGATAAATGGCGCAAGCTTGGCAAGTTATAATGGACCGGCAGATGCTAAGGAACCTCATCTCTTTAATGAGGAGGAGGATGTTTAAAGCCGGGAGATAAGGTAAGTTTTAAGTTTTGTTATTGTCCGCTTATGTCCCAAGCAATTTAATTCCATTAACCCCATAATGGGTGGAACTCTTATAGAGTTAAGGCCAAGATTTTTATTTCCTATATTAGTATGTTCTAACCTTTGTTTTGCAGATGTTCCAGAATTTCACGCGCTTTCCATGGTATTTTTCTACCCTCTTTATTTAAATGCTTTGAGGACAAAGCATGCTTCTTGTTTGGAGGGGCATAGAAACACGGTAATTAAGGCATCCGTTAGGATATAGATATGTATAATATGCATTTGTTTTCAAGTTAAAATTTTCAAAAATATAAATAAATAAGGTTATGCTATACACTTAGGAATATTGGTATTGTTTTCTTTCTATGCTCTTAACAATCTAGAAGTCTCAATGTAGCTTTTGCATCTAAATAATTGTTAGAAACTTAGGTTAATATGTAGGTAATAATCTTTGTATCTATCTATAAATATATTACATGAGTATCTATGATCATTAGCAAGAAGTTTCTCAAATCTAGGCTAGAGTACTTATTCTACAAATCCTGTGAGAATATAGCCTAAAGCCTTATATGAGCTAAACATTTGAGAAATGACACAAGGGAGAAGTAAAATCCGGATAGAGAAATCACACGCCCACTTGCTTGATCACTATGACGATCCGGTGAGAATTTAGGCCCTCTTTGGATCGATATAGCCAGAAATTCAAACCTATGAATTATTTTCTCTAGTATCCCTCTCGAGCCTTTCTTTAGCCTTTCATAACCCACAAATCCTTTACCCTCATTACAAAAACAAAACAAAATAAATAAAAAAAAAAAAAAAAAAAAAAAAACCTACCCAATTTAGAATAAGTCTGAGAATAGAATGAGGAAGAAAGAAGAAGAGAAAAACCGGTGTAAACAAAAGTTAGTTAATTGCTTCAGAAAAGAAGTTTCCATCCAAAGAAAAGAAAAATAAAAATAGAAATAAAATAAAAACTCCGAAAAAATAGAATAAAAGGAGTTAAAAGCCAAAGAAAAAAAATATATATGGCTAAGGATGGAAACAAAGTGTAGAAGCAAAAGTAAATAACAAGGTTTTCTCTAAGTTACATAATATGAAGACTCTACTATCTCAGACTTGTCCTTTTGAATATCCATTTCCTTCCTTCTTAAACCATCTCCTAATCCCCGCAACACCTAATAAAGACCTCTAGCTCAATTAGGAATAGGTTAGTGTGATAGTAAGTGGCAGATGTGTTTGATCGACCCCGGCTTCTTTGTCATTAAGATTGTAAGGTAAAGTGTGCCCACTGCACACTGGAGTAACTTGAGCGGAAAAATCAGAGTGGTTTTTGTCTTGACATTTATGTGAGGACCTACTTAAGGACGCTATTTCGAGTTTTCAGAAACGAACCTGCTAGGCATTTCATAGTATTACTCATAGTATATATGTTTGTATCATAGATGATTGATTATTATGCATATATTAGTTTAGGTTTTTGACTTGGTTATTCTTATTCAATTGCTAGTGAGATGTATAGATAGTTGAGACATGAATGAGGAAACAATAGTTTTATTTCTTAGTCGTTGTAGTATAGATGAAGTTTGTGAGTACCTTCACTGGAAAACTCTCACGAGGCTATAACTCGTCCACTAGGGAATTCCTAGTGGTTTAAGGCCTTGTTGCATATGGTCAATGCAATCACACTCAACGAAACGAGAGTAGTTAGAACTCAATTTTTGGTCACTTATTCTAATTTCTCATCTTTGCTTGAGGACAAGCAAAATGCTGTTTGGGGGTGGTTTGATAAGAGCCCAAAACTATAGTTTTAACCCTGTAACAGTCATACTATTAGACCAATTATGTGAGTAATAATTAAGAGTTAACACTGATTACGTGTTTTTATGCATTTCAGGCTTATGAGTCCATTATGTGCAGAAATGTGCCACTTTAGCGAGATAAAGGAGCAAAGGTCGGTTACTAAGGAGTTCCGTGATTAAAGGCCAAGATTCAAGGAGACAAAGCCTTTCTAAAGCCCGGTCAAAAGATGAAAAGTCGATGCGGGCAGAAACAGCACACAAGTCAGCAGAACTTCCGAAGGCCGTATTTTTGGACTCAGACCTCGTAATGGGGCCTACCTTATGTCAAAACGACCGGCTCGGAAAGAGCTTTCCATTGGTCTAAGCTTTGACCCAATCAGAGGAGCACAAGTGAACGAAAAGTCTGTTGAAGCCAACTGCAGCTGAAGAGGCCTTTTTGGACTGAAAGAATTGGGTTTTGGGCCTGATTCTCTGGCCCAAAACATGGCTCCAAGCCCATGCACGATTTTTGGATCTGGGCATATAAAAACCAAAGCTTAACTCTTTGTTAATGGTAGCTAGTTAGACCTAAAAATAGAGATTAATTCTAGATCTAGTTTTCAGTAGATTAATTAAGTTTAGTTCCATTTTCAATTCTTGTTTTAGATTAAGTCTTTGAATCATTGTTCTTGATTGATTAGATAAATAAAATAGTTATTTTGTCAATTTCGATTTTTGTCATTTCAATTTATAGATCTAGTTTTAATTCTTGTTGATTATCATTTCATAGTTTAAATAGATTGAAACATTGTTAGTTAATTTAGTTAAATTAGAATTTTAATATGATGTGTAGTTATAATTCAATGGGAAATAATGGGTTGATGACTCAAGGCTAAAACCTCCATTAGAGGGGTTGATGAAGCTTTGATGAAAACTTAGTTGTATAGTATAGAGTCGTTGTAGAATCTATTCCACTCTAGAAGGTCGTGATTCGCCATGAGAATGGGTGAACGATCTCACATACTAGTTAGTATTTGGTAGAAATGCCATGAACACTAGGGATTAGAACTCGAATTTCTTGCCGTAAGAAAGTAAGAATCGAGATACAAGAATCTATGTTAGGTTATTAAGTTGGATTCGAGGTGGAATCAATTCCCCTCTAATTCTTTATCTAGATTCAAAAACAATCATATTTCCATAGCATTCGTAGTTTAAATTCAACATAATCAATTTCATATTGTATCGTAGTATAACACCTTTCGTAAAGCTCTCATTAGACTTAAGACCGATTAATTAGACATAGAAAACATTCCATGCAAGAGAACTAGGAGTGGAACGAATTTGTTACTCCACTCTATTTCGATAGAATTGAGAGTAGAAAACTTTGATAAGCAATCTAGCATCAATAAAAGTTTTAGTTTACTTACATTTTGAGTTTTATCGTTCATTTCGTAGGTAAACTATCATTTTTATGTGTTATCAATACTCTTTGTTATAGTAGCATATAATTTACATTAGACTTTAGTCTTTTAAACTCATTCAAATCTTAAGCCTACACGGGCCTTTAATTTTCAATATTTAATCATTCAAAAAAAAAATTGACTAGACCGCCTAGCCCGCCTAGACCCACCTAGTCGGTCTACTAATTTTTTAAACGACTTGGGCCTAGGTGAGTCGGTTGGGCACCGCCTAGCGCCTAGAGACCGCCTAGACCGATTTTTTAAATACAGTGTGTAAAGGTAATAAAACGCACATTTGGGGGCTGATAATTGGCCACCAAAATTCGAAGGCTCAAAAAACTTCCTGAAAAAGATATAATAGGTTAGACAAAATGTTTCACTGTAATTAATTAGTGTTATTTGTGAATGTGTTATATGGAAATCCTACTTACTTGTAATAGTATCTTCACTGTTATCTCTGTCATCATTCATTTATTTGTCTTGTGAAGCTATATTTTCCTCATTTGTTACATAATAAGATTAATTAATATGTATATAATGACAGTACAAAAAAATAATATATGAAATTTATAATTTTATTTACCACCACTTGAATTTTGATCATCGTAGTCTACGTACTCATTTTCGATGTCCATAGCACTGACGACAGCTTCATATTGATTTGTTTTTGTGGCAGGTTGCAAAGGCGTTGTGAAAGATTGGTATGGGAATTGATTTGTCGGATAATTTCCATAACTATCCAGTCACCCTAGACCACTGCAGGCTACATCTAGTCACTTCTTATCAGTGTAACTATTTTTATTTTTTGGAAGAGCAAGATAGTAATGAAGAAGACAAGTACAGAATAGTGAAGAAAAGATAAAGAACATGCACTGTTGTTGATTCAAGGAAATTGGCTAACTGAATTATCCACGGTGCTCCTTTATGATGGTCATTTTGTTGATCGTGTAAATTGAAGCAACGATGCCATCTCTCTCTTCTTTGCCACTCTCTTAGTAGCTTTGTATAAAGGATTCAGTAAGTCTAATACTTTGGTTCATATATAGATAGTGTAGGATATTGTTTCCCTCCAAATTCATACATTGTGTAGGATATTTCTTTTAATCGTTTTACCATTTATTTCGAATATTGCAGACTTTGACAGAGGGATTTGCTATGATTGGTCGTATGGGAAAGGTAAGGAAGCCAAATTCTTGTTCTTTTCTTTTCTTCAAAATTTTAAAGTCTTTGGTTTGTCATACCCAAAGAGATGAAGATGTTAATGTTGTTTTTGGTGAAAAGGCAAACCACCTTAAGCATTAGAAACGTAGTCTTCTCACAACTTCTTATTATATTTCTTATTTTTGTTTCCTTTAGTTCGATCTACCTGGAATTTTAGGTCAAGTAGTGTCAAGGTAAGCTTAACTTTTCTCATTAGATCAAGTAGTGTCGAGGTAAATTGAAATTAGGTATATTGTTTTATATAGTAAACTTACCAAATGGTTGTGTGACAATATTTTGATGTATTGAGTGAGAAGGCGTTGCGAAAGATTGGTTTGGAAATTGAAATGCAGGATAATGTCAATGCTCAGTCCAATTCAGCAACTGAGTATGTGTTCCACTTGTAGATGCATGAGAAGGCGTTGCAAAAGATTGGTTTAAAAATTGAAACACAGGGTAATGTCCATGCTAAGTCCAATTTAGCAACTGGGTATGTGTTCCACCTGTAGATGCATGAGAAGGTGTTGCAAATTGATACGTAGAAAATATATATATTGACATATATATGATTCCAATTCTTCTATCTACTATCTATATAAATAACATAAAACTTGATATGTAGAACTTACCAATTTTTTGTGTTACTGTGTTTCCTCGCATCATTGTAGAAGAGATTCTTTTGTGTTTGTAGACATTGAATTCTCCATCTTCGTGATTCTTTTGAACTTTGCTTACTTGGAGTTGGAGTTGGAGCTACATTAGAATTTTTTCGTCATCGTTTTCGTCTTGTTGAGATTTCTTTATTAGAGTTGTCCATATTGTTGAGTCTGAAATAGAAATAGGTTTCTTCATTGGATTGGATTGTTATTAGTTAATAATATAGTCTAATTCAATTATCATAGTCTAATTGAATTGTCTTACCTTTTACAGGATCAATGAGAAGAAGAGAAGAACAAAATAACTTGATCATTGTTGAGAATTAGGAGAAGCAAGATCTGAAACTATATATAGGAATCATTTAGCAAAAGTTGATTTTTGGCTCACTATTGTGTTAAGATTTGATTCGTAATTTGGATTGTTGAAATACACTAAGAGTTGTACAGTAATTGGTTTGCTAGCATTCATAGTAGTTTCCAAATTGGACTTGTAGAGATAACTTATTTTTTAGCAGGTTCTCGTTACACCTTTTTCAATTATTGGTTTGCTAAATTAGGTAGAAACACTTGTATTGAGCCTCCAAATTGGTATTGGTAGCACTCCAAATTGGGGCCACAAAATCACCTCTTTTTTAGCTCCTCACGTTAAGCCAGAATCACCTATTTTTTAGCTCCTCACAATAAGGCACAACATGCCAGAATCACATATTTTTTAGTTCCTTACATTAAGGCACAACATGTCGTTTACTCCAAATTGGGCACTCATAATCACCTATAGCAATTCGCAATTTGATGAACTCTTATGAGAGAGTGCCAAGTAGATATCCACGTCACCACAACTCCATTACGAGAGGCCACCTAGGAGAGAGAAAAGTCTATCTCTCATATTATAGTGCCACCTAGGAGAAAGAAAAATCACTCTTAGAGGTCTCTACTTTAGTATATAAATAGTAGATTCCTTTAGAATAAGCTCAAAAAGATGTGGTCCAGTAACGTCATAGGCGATAGTAAGGGCGATTCTATCACTTAATTTCCCTCCCTTTTATGTTAAGTATAACAACCCTATTTTTCAAAATTAAATAAATAAATATTTATAGCATGTATTTTATTTTCTTTATTAGTATTATTTGGACATGGGCTTATTATCTACAAAGTAGGCTTTAATTAAAAAAAAATGATAAATAGTGAAAAAGAAAAACGTGGGTAGAGAGAGGGATAGGGGGTTATAACCATCGGACCTCTTTCCTTGTATTGGGGTGTTTTTTCTAAAGGATACATGAGAGAAAGTGAAAAAGAGTGAAGAGAGGGAGAGTTCTTGGTTTAAAACAAAGAGAAAAGAAAAGGGAAGAAGAAAGGGTATTGGCGGCTTCGGCGCAAAATCACTTTCTAGTTTTCTTTACTAGATTCCAACTAACGTTTTGCAATCTCGGGTGAGTGGATTTTCTTTTTATTTCTCTTTGATATATATTCTAATCTACGATCTATTATCGTGATTATTAATGTCTTGTGGTTTGACAAAAGATCGATTAGAACGGATGATACAAGTATCATTTGATGGGTCTGATAAGTGCTCAAAAGTAATGATATATAACCCCAATAATGTGTATATTAGTCTCAATTTTATATTTAAATATTCTAATATGATGCAATTTGAGTTTTTGTAGGTCAAAGAACCTAAATATGAAATATGGAGGGAAAAGAAGTCAAACAAGTCAAAAAGGAGTCACTGGGAATTACAGTTAAAGGCCTAGGGCAAAAATGTCATATTTGTCTCCATAAGTGCCAAGCCTAATGGGACTCTAAAAGAGGATAATAATTGAGTTAGAAGAGTCTTCAATTTGATCTCAAAGCCTTAATTTCGACTTCATAGGAAGATGAGATCAACATGGAAAAGAAGTCAGAGTTTCACAAGAATTAGGAAACTGAAAGCTGTCAGAAGCTGTAGCTTGGGAAATAGCTTGCAGGGCAAAGTGGGCCACGTCCAACTTTGGTCTAACCGAATTTAACTTTTCCAGGATTGCTTCTAAAAAGATTACAGAGAGTTTGACACCAAATAAACATAGGATTCGGATCTCTATCCAGACGAGCATGTAAGCCAATATATAAGGCACAAAAACCTCAGTTTACATCAGCTAGGAAATTTAGTGTTTGCATCTTAGATCTAGAATTAAGAGAGAAGAAAGTTCAGACCTTTTCACCATTAATAGCTATAAAGATTATTCATTTTCATGTTGTGTTCATAGCATAGTATGAGAGGCTAATCTCCCTTCTCTTGGGAGGGGAGATGAAGCCTTTTTCGTATGTTTTAGTTTAGTTATTCTTCTATCATATTTTAGTTTAAATCCCTCATTGAGTTTCTTCTTATTCGTCCATTGATCTAACGCTCCTGTGGAGGTTAGGAGGTCTTAGGGTAATTCAAGATTGTGTAGAGTCAAATACCACAAATCCTAGATTCTTTTCTTCTAGTTTTTAGTGTTCTAGTGTGATGATTGGATTCTTTATGCCACCTCAATTAGTTGTATGGTTAATGCCACATGTGGATTTTCCATGGCACCTAGAGTTGTATATTGAATGCCACTTAAAGCACAATTTGGTTAGATAGAAGATATCATTAGAGATTGAAGAAGTATTTAATGGAAAGATAGAAAGCACGTTGAAAGCCACATATTATCATCATGGTTATGAGCATAAGGTTTGTAAGTATGGTGAGTTTCTATTGGTGATTTATATTAAGCATGATAGATAGATCTATTAGACTAATTCTATGATTTTGGTGGATTCATCTCTCCCAAGATATTCTTTCTCTTGATTTATATTCATATATTTCATTTAGTTTAGTTTATGCATAGTTTAAATCTCAAATCAAATCAACCATATATTAATTATTACTTAGCCACATCTTTTACTTGCATCCATTAGAGTAATTTAGATTAGAAATTTCTATTATCATCACTTAGTTATTTAGAGTAGGATTGATAGCTTGCTAGCCACTATACTAATCAATATTTAATAGGCTAAGTAAGATTTGCAAAAGATACGTAACACAAACAACGACATATAAATAATTACGTGTTGCGTGCTTTTTCAATGGCGTCGCTGCCCGCTCTAAAGTGATTAGGTGATATAATATTTAATTTAGTTTACTTTAATTTAGGAATTCATATAGTTTAAATTGCATATTTAGCATAATTATATTAATTTAGCATAATTCAATTAGATTTGCATAGTAAAAAGTATTTCCATAAAGTTTAGTGTTTGTTTAACAGAAAAGAACAGTATAGAAAACGTATTTATAAATTTCAAACAATTCTGAAAATTTACAGAGTAGATCTGTACAGTATCGGTAATTTATTGAAATTTATCAAATTTTTATTACTTGTCTTACCTAGGTAAGTAACATCTTCTTTGCAGTACCCTGTTTTCAGTTTTCAGGACGCAAGCATCTGTAAAAACAGTCAAGCAGAGTTATTTGCACATTATCAAAAATTCTAAATTTTTTACAGGAGGAACCTCGACACGTCAGGAGCTTCCAGTAAAACTTTGAGTACTTTTTGACCTGTTTTGACCACTTAACTAGTTGCTTGTTTTCAGTGTCTTTCTGCAGCTTTTCAGGACCAAGGTCTCTGGAAGAACAGTCAAGAAGAAGGATCTATAAAACTCTAAATAATCCAAACTTTTTACAGGATCATCCCTGACACGTCAGGAGACTCCAGTAAAAATTTCGTAATTTGTAGTGCTCTTTTACATATTTATTTAATCGATTATTTACAGTATGTGCAGAAAACTTCTTCACTGGACTCTGCAGGATTTAACAGTACAGAAGAGAAACTTAGCAAGCTTTGATTGCTCTGAAATTTTACAGGCTACTTCCTCGATGTATCAGGTAGCTTCTATAAAAATTTCAAAATTTTTGGACTTGTTTTGCTTGCTGTAACAGTAAGTGCTTCTCTTCCACCGTGAATCCCCTGTTAGCGGTTTCATAATTAGCATTAATAGTTAGTCTCATATAGTTTGATAATATAATTTAGTTAATTAAGTGCATATTAGATTATTTTATATAGATTTATTATCTAGTGCATGAAAACTTGGTTTCGTGATTCACCTTGTAAACGTTTAATCAGAAGAGCTAATTCTTGTAACAATCTTCCAATTCTGGTTTTGGAGGAGACCACACCATCGAACTCAGGATCTGATTCTGAATCTGAAACACACACACCACTAGTAGACTTAGAAGATACACTAGAGAGAGTACCATTAGCCACCATGGCTGATCAAAGAACTCTTAGCACCTTGTTTCAACCTATCGCGGTTCAACCACCGAACTGCATAGTGATGCCCGACAATAACAATAACTATGAGATTAAGCCCACCATTCTTAATATGTTGCCAAGATATTATGGCAAAACAAATGAAGAACTGTATAATCATCTGAGTAAGTTCTTGAGCATATTAAGTACTTTTAAAGCACCTCATCTTTCCCCTGAAGAAACTAGATTAAGGTTGTTCCCCTTGACTTTTGAGGATGCCGCACTACGTTAGTATAGATCCCTACCCTCTAATTCTATAACTACTTGGGAGCAACTATCACAAAAGTTTATGAAACAATATTACCCTTTACGTAAAACTGAGGCCATGCAATTGGCTATTTCAACCTTCAAAGGAAAACCTAATGAAGAGTTTCATACAACATGGGATAGATTTAATGATTTACTTGTCCGTTGCCCACATCATGGTTTTGACATACTTAATATAGTACATTACTTTATAAAAGGTCTTTCACCTATGAACCGTCAGTTAATTGAATCAATGAATGGAGGAAGATTTACTAGTCTTACTCCTGATGAAGCCTACACTTTTTTGCAAAACTTTTCTGAGAGTTCTAAGGATTGGGCCAATAGTAGTGACCATGAGGACATGGCACGGGTAGATGGGGGGATACGTTTTAATAAACTAGGTATGTAAGAGGTTAGAAATGATGGTGATCAAGAATTAAAAGCCACACTAGTTAGTTTAACCACAGGAATCGAAAACTTAAACAAGAAATTTGATTCATTCACTTTAAACCCTCCAAAGAATAATCAACCTCAACAAGCAATGAGTGTCAATCAATTTTGTGAAAATTGCCTTACTACAGATCATGACACCTTAGTTTGCTCTATGTTTGTTGCTCAAGGTACTGATGATGTTTGTGCTTTTAATACATTCAAAAGACAGGGTTATCAAAATAATTTTAATAACAACAACAACTATAACCCAGATCTTAGGAATAACTTAAACAATTCATGGAGACAAAACATGTCTCCACAGCAAAACCAATATGGTTTTCAAGGTAATCAATGGAACAATAGGCAACAATACATGAATAATAGAGGCGCGGTAGCACCTTCTCCACAGTATTACCAACAACAACAGTAACAACAACAACAACAACAACAACAACAACAACAACAACAAACAAACTTGAATAGAGAATTAACTATTGATCCTATGGCTAATTACCAAACCCAACCCAACAGCATAGATGAAACCATGAAAGCTTTAGCCACCAAGACCAAGAATGAATTCAAAAGGATTGACCAAAAATTTGATGTTATGACTCAACAGATAAGTCAACAATTCAATCAGATACTAGCTAGTCTAGCCAAGAGACCCAAAGGAACCTTACCAAGCCAACCTGAACAAAACCCAAAAGGTAGAAATGTTTATCAAGTTGAAACCACCCCTTCATCCAAGACTCCACGGGCAGTTAACTCGATATCTACCCTTAGGTCAGGAAAGAAAGTAGATAACAAAGTTGACATACCTGATTCTGATGAAGTTGTTATAACAAAAGATAAAGAAAAGCCAATTGAAACTAAAAAAACCAAAAAGCAGGTAACTGAAAAAATTCCACCCGCACCATTCCCCTCTAGGTTAAAAGATAACAAAAAGGAAGCACAATATAATGAGATCATGAATATTTTTAAAAATCTACATATCAATATTCCTTTTCTAAGTGCAATTAAACAAATACCTTAATATGCAAAATTTATAAAAGACCTAGTAAAGAAGAAAACAAATATTTCTAAGGACGCTTTTATTGCACAAAGTTGTTCATCCTTTCTACAGAACAAAGCCGTAGTAAAACATAAGGACCCCGGTAGTCCTACAGTTATGTGTAGAATAGGAGAGGACTACACTGATCAAACATTATTGGATTTAGGTGCTAGTATGAATTTGTTACCTTACTCAGTCTATAAACAACTAGGGTTAAAAGACTTGAAACCAACAAATGTTAGACTACAGTTAGCTGATAGATCTATTAAGATTCCACGAGGAGTAATAGAGGATGTGATTATCAAGATCTCTGATTTTTATTACCCTGTTGATTTTATAGTTCTTGACACTTTACCTACAAATGGAAACCAAATTCCTATCATTTTGGGTAGACCATTCTTAGCAACAGCAGAAGCTCTAATAAATTGTAGGAATGGGAACATGTCTATCACTTTCAGGAATATGAGAGTAGATGTAAACATATTTATACTATTTAGAAACCCTGACAATGATACGGAAAAGATGGATGATCTATGTGTAGTACACACAATAGCTAATAAAAGTTTTAGGAACACTCACTACAAAGATCCATTTTTATCATATGTATCACAATTAGGCATGAATTATAACAAGGATAGTGTTATACACCATATTAATACATTGCTAGACACTGGTCAACCTCATACAAAAATAGAAGACATTCGAGCATCTTTATGTCAAGCTACTTTTAATCGTAGATTTATCAAAGATTTAATTAAAATGACTCGCCCTCTACTAAAATGTATAGGCCACGCATGGAAAAGAAGAAAGATAAAAAGAGCAAAAATTGGATTACAAACAAGTTTTAAGTCTAGGGAATCTGACTATAAAAGACCCATAAATTTTAAAAAATTAATTACCTAAGCTAGTTAGGGGGGTAACCTTAAGTTTCCCTCCTCTGTGTCGACTGGCGACATTAAACATAGCGCTTATGGGAGTCAACCCAAGTAGTTTAAATAGATAGTAGCTCATGACAAGAAAATCGAACAAAAATAAAATAAAATAGATGCGTACCTGAACCTGTGTTGAAAATATAAAGCTAAAGAATTCGTTGAGTTGATGATTCTTGAGTTTTTTTATATTTCCAACGGTGAATAGCTTTCTCCAAATCCAATTCAAACAATGATAGAGGACTAGGGAAGTTCCAATATAACTAGGATAACTAACCCAGTTCGTGCAAGGAAAAAGAGGGAGAGTGCGATAGATTTTGGAATTCGAGTTAAGATAGGAGTTGAAATCTACCCAGCGTCAGAAAGCTGTAGCTTCCCGATTATGACTAGTAGAGACGTGGAGTACTTCTGAAAGTTTTCCTATAAAGCCATATTTTGTAGCGTCTCTTGCGTTCACTACATCAACACTTTCCATATATCTGTATTCTCTATCCCATCACCACAAAAGGTTCGGGAAGGAGCTTTAAGTATCAAGAGCACGGAGAATTAATCTATTTTTACTCGTTATGGTAGAAGTTAATTTTATTTTCTACTGTCATGGGATTAGTTGTTTTTAATTTCTTAAAATATCAATAGTTTATGGAGTGAGTGATTAGTTTTTATGAATAAGAATTAAATTGATATGAGCTAAAAAGTGTATGCGCGATGCATATATATGTTAAGTTGTGCTTTAGTAAGGTGGAATTCTTCTCCATTACAGACTAGCTCTCTATTCCTGACCATTAAGTTAGAATCCCACCTTGTTTTGAATCCCAATCCTAGTCAAACTCTCTATAATCGATCTTGGGCCTAAAAACTAAAAAAAAAAAGCCCAACAACTAAAAAAAAAAAAAAAAAAAACGTTTTCTTCCTCTTCCAGCCGCACCCACCACTCTTTCTTCTTCTTCCAGACACACACTTCCAGCTGCATCCATCACAAATAACAACCACCTCATCACAGTTTAACTCCACCCATCACCAGACGCACACTTCCAGCCCTATCCAAGATGTTCAACACTTGCTAACCGGCAAGATTGACCGCCGGTCAATTCCCAATTTGGACGTCCTGCTTTCCATATTAACCGCGATGCTTGCGCTCAGCTTCAGTTATGGGTTGTTGAAATTCTCGATTTGAATTCGTTTTTCAGTTTTTTTCTTTTTTTTTTTGGTTGGCTGTTGTCGGAGGAGAATGGGAAAAACGTGAAGGTATTTAGGGGTATTGACCTGTGAAGAAGGAATGGTGCCGTAGTTAGGCTTGAATTTTTGGAGAAACAAGGTTTTTGTGTACAGGACGATTTCTTTTACTGAGCAACTATTTGCAGTATTTGTCCTGTGGTGTTGTTGTGTTATCTTACCCTCTCTTTTGGCCATACGCATTACGACAACTCGAGGATAAGTTCGCAAACAGTTGAACATGACGACCGAACGAAAGATTCACGCTGAACTCTGTTATGGAGAGCTGTTTGATAACAATGCCATGAACGGATTTTTTAAAGAAGAATGCGAAACTCGGGGTTGGGACTGTCTATTTTATTCTAAGGGGACAAATGTCACGAAGATATTGTTTGATGTTTTTATGATTGTCGAATCGATTATGAGAAGGCGAGTGGCCTGGGAAAATGGAGTTGTATTGGGATAATTAATCCGAGCTTATTAACTGATTTTCTGGTAGAGAAATTTGGACTCTCGCAGTTCTGCATTTTCTTAATAAATATTTTTGATCATTCGTGTACTTGATTGTCTAATATGGCTTTATTTATTTTACGACAGAGACAAATCTTGTATTCCGTGCAACAATGAAACTATTGATTTATTATTATTATTATTATTATTATTATTCATTGTTTAATTTTTAATTTTTATTTTTCAGTCATGGCATTTGTACATGTGACTCATGTATTCCACTTTAACATTTTTTCTGTCTTTTTAGAGACGTATCACTCTTCAGATTGAGCACATGACAAATATTTAGTCGTTGTAGTAATTATTGATCCTTATAAATCATCACTCTTATTTGTTTTGTTAAGGATATAAATTCTACAGATTTTAGCTGATGAAATTTTGCACGCATTTAATGTAATATCCCTCTTTCTCTGATTATTTCAATTATGGTAAGATTTCAGTTATTTTATTTAGTCATTGAGGACAATGCCTAATTTAGTTAGGGGAGTGAGAATTAAAATTTTGCAATATTTTAATTACAATATTTGGAAAGTTTATATGTGAATTATGGTGATTCTAGGTGAAAAATATATTTTTATCATTTAAACTGGCTAATGAAATAGGAAATTATAAGTCATGACCAGGATTAGTAAGACTTTTAGACTAAGTTTCTATTACTAGAAATAGATCTCATTGATAAAAGTCTTAGTCTAGAGTAAGTTCATATAATACACCACTAGAGGAATTTCAAATGAAAAAGCAACTTAAACTTCTACCAAACTAGATGATTAGTATAGAGACTTGACCTGTGAGACTTGAGCCTTTCAATTTTAATTTCTTGGAGAGTCTTTACGTAAATCTGAGTCCAAGTTGACTCAACAATTTTTCAGTGCTTAAATTCGTTGCGTAGTCTCATTTATTCTTGATTTGGTAAATCACGAGTTGGCATCAACTAGAGAGATAGCCATTAGGTCTTGTAGTCTATTCAAAGCGGAATATCATACTGATAAGTCAAGTAGTGAACCAATCAGCCTTTATCCCACCTAGTAGGATTATCATATTAACCACTTTTGAGCCTTATATATTAAACCTTTTATTCTTAAACCAATCATCTTAAACCCAACTCCAGATAAGGAGTATATCCCATATTATTAGCCTTATCCATATTTCTGAGGATTTCAAAAGAACTAAAGAGAAAGCTAGAACGAAGAAGATTTTGAAGGAAAATTTACCAAAGTCAAATGAAGAAAATCATTCCTTTTGCTCCAAGAAAAAATAATAATAATAAAATAAAGAAATAATAATAATAATAATAATAATAATAATAATAATAATAATAATAATAAAATAATTGAGCAAAAGTAGTGATAGAGTTCAAGTGTTGCAGTCTACAAGTGAAGAAAATTTCCAAGAAGGTCAAAAGCACAAAGTCTTTAGTATATTCTCGAAATTTTTGAATCCTTTTTACCCTTTTTCTTGTTAACTCCGTCCCTAAGCCCCTGCTTTTAATACCCGTGCTTATCACTAAAGTATGATATGAAGTGTACAATAGGTGAGAGGATGCTAAAGTGAAGGACCCGACACTTCAAATGTGGTTGACATTCTTTCCATGAGACTTTATTTATATATTTGCAAATTTCCGTCTTTCTGACTAAATATGTGGGATGTTCTACTTTTTACTTATTTCCCTGCATATGGAGGTAAAATAGAAAACTTATCTGAGAGAGATTTCCTTGTGAGTGTATAAAATGGTGAGATTTGAAGTCAAAATACTAATCCAAAGGTGAGGTAGAAATTCCGTTGCTTGGAAAAGAGAAAAGAATCAAAATGGTTAAAAATGAATAAGCTCTAGTTAGGATGATTAGTCAGTCTTTTCTATCTTTATGAATAGAACCTTAACCTAATGTTTTATGATCATGGGTATGATAAGTAATAACTTTTTGATTTAGACATTTTAACTGAAAAAGTTGTTTTCTCTAGATTTCACCATAGTTCATATGTAAAATTGATTTTGTGGGTATATCAACTGAAAACCCTCACGGGGCTATAACTCGTCCTTTAAGGGTAACTTAAAGGTTTAAGGCCTTGTTGCATATGGTAAATGCAACCGCGATGCCTGCGAAAGTGAGTTAGTTTATTATTTAATTAATATTGTTAGCTTTGAACACTTCTCTAGTATACCACATATTTACTAAAAGACTAGCAAAATGCTAGTTGGGGGTTGTGATAAGTGCTCAAAAGTAATGATTTATAACCCCAATAATGTGTATGTTAGTCTCAATTTTATATTTAAATATTCTAATATGATGCAATTTGAGTTTTTATAGGTCAAAGAACCTAAATATGAAATATGGAGGGAAAAGAAGTCAAACAAGTCAAAAAGGAGACACCGGAATTACACAAATTACAGTGCCTAGGGCAAAAATGTCATATTTGTCTCCATAAGTGCCAAGCCTAATGGGACTCTAAAAGAGGATAATAATTGAGTTAGAAGAGTCTTCAATCTGATCTTAAAGCCTTAATTTCGACTTCATAGGAAGATGAGATCAACATGGAAAAGAAGTCAGAGTTTTACAAGAATTAGGAAACTGAAAGCTGTCAGAAGCTGCAGCTTGGGAAATAGCCTGCAGGGCAAAGTGGGCCACGTCCAACTTTGGTCTAACCAAATTTAACTTTTCCAGGATTGCTTCTAGAAAGATTACAGAGAGTTTGACACCAAATAAACATAGGATTCGGATCTCTATTCAGACGAGCATGTAAGCCAATATATAAGGCACAAAAACCTCAGTTTACATCATCTAGGAAATTTAGTTTTGCATCTTAGATCTAGAATTAAGAGAGAAGAAAGTTCAGACCTTTTCACCATTAATAGCTATAAAGATTATTCCTTTTCATATTGTGTTCATAACATAGTATGAGAGGCTAATCTCCTTTCTCTTGGGAAGGGAGATGAAGCCTTTTTCGTATGTTTTAGTTTAGTTCTTCTTCTATCATGTTTTAGTTTAAATTCCTCAATGAGTTTTTTCTTATTCGTCCATTGATCTAACACTCCTGTGGAGGTTAGGAGGTCTTAGGGTAATTCAAGATTGTGTAGAGTCAAATACCACAAACCCTAGATTCTTTTCTTCTAGTTTTTAGTGTTCTAGTGTGATGATTGGATTCTTTATGGCACCTCAATTAGTTGTATGGTTAATGCCACATGTGGATTTTCCATGGCACCTAGAGTTGTATATTGAATGCCACTTAAAGCACAATTTGGTTAGATAGAAGATATCATTGGAGATTGAAGAAGTATTTAATGGAAAGATAGAAAGCACGTTGAAAGCCACATATTATCATCATGGTTATGAGCATAAGGTTTGTAAGTATGGTGAGTTTCTATTGGTGATTTATATTAAGCATGATAGATAGATCTATTAGACTAATTCTCTGATTTTGGTGGATTCATCTCTCCCAAGATATTCTTTCTCTTGATTTATATTCATATATTTAATTTAATTTAGTTTATGCATAGTTTAAATCTCAAATCAAATCAACCATATATTAATTATTACTTAGCCACATCTTTTACTTGCATTCATTAGAGTAATTTAGATTAGAAATTTCTATTATCATCACTTAGTTATTTAGAGTAGGATTGATACCTTGCTAGCCACTATATTAATCAATATTTAATAGGCTAAGTAAGATTTGCAAAAGATACGTAACACAAACAACGACATATAAATAATTACGTGTTGCGTGTTTTTTCAGGATCATTTCCACGTTTGTTTCCTAATGGATAATTTCGTACGTATTAAGTTACATACCCTATTTTGAAAATAATTAAGTTACATGTCATTTGGATGAATGTAGGAAAAATTATAGCATTGAAAAGTTGGCTAGAAAACCTACCGTGTTATCATTTATGTGCATGAACCTGTTTTGGGAAATGTCTAGTAATGAACTAAGAGTCTTTTAAACTTTTCTTGGGTGTTTTATATAGTATTTTTAGCCTACTTTTAAACGGTGGTTTTATTTGGAACCGACTTGGTTCATAAGATCGTTTTTGGAGAATCAAAAGTAGAGAAATATCTATTTTTGAGTTTTTGGATGTAAAGGTTCATAGTGTATCTCTGGTTATGAAACTTTACGTATATGATTGTGGGAGTATTTGAAACATATTGTAAGTGATTCTATATAGTATAAATTGTTGTTTTCTTTAAAGGTACATACAAAGATATTGATATTTATTGGTTACGAGTTACATAAGGCTTGATTCTAATCTTGAAAGATTGGATATGTAGGCAGCCTTATGTAAAGGTGTAGCCACCATATTATATATTTTATATTAGTTTTAGTGATAACTATATGTGTACAATGTTAGTATTAAATTGTATATGTGATAGTGGTTGTTTAAACATTTATTAATTGAATGTGCCATGAATGACCTGTTGGCGTTATAATAGGTATTCCTTGAATGTGCCGGGAATGACCCAAGGTATTCATTGAATGTTCCATGAATGACCTGTTATTGTTATGAAGGGTATTCCTTGAATGTGGCAGGAATGACCCAATATATTCATTGAATGTGCCATGAATGACCTGTTTGTGTTATGATAAGTGGTATTCCCCGAATATGAGGGACAAACCATGTTTTATCAATTAGACTTCAATGTCTTAAATGAGGTTTGATTATGAACAGAAATTCGACTAGCTAAGATAAATCCTGTTATTATGATGTATAACTTTGTTTTGCAAGAAGGTTGGATTTGTTAATCTTGTATGTAAGGGACGTAAATATCCTACCCTAAAACGACGTGCTGGCTTAAAGGTAAGGTGTATCAAACTCATATTTAATTAAGTTATCATATGTGTATTATATAAGTGGAATGTATGTGGTATATATATTGTGAGTTAATTTGGAAAATGGGAATGATGAGTACTGTTATATGAGTTTCTTAGAAATATATATTGGGATTGAAATCTTTTTTTTTTTAAATGATGCTTCTCGGTTTTCCTCTCTATAAACATGAATTAAATTTACTTCATGAAGCCTAAGTAAGACACTTTTAATTGTAGTTACAAGGTTCCATCATGTCCATGGAGGTTGCTCTATTTCCTTTAAAATCTGTATTGCTCTTAAAGAATCTGAAGCTACTACCACTTTTGTGTAATCATGAGCAATACACAAGCTAATCCTAATCTCGATAGCTTTTCAATTTTTGAAAGAAAATGGACTGGGCATTTCATCCTCCAGTGAAAGTGAACACGACATGGGTTTATTATCTACAAAGTAGGCTTTAATTAAAAAAAAATGGGATAAATAGTGAAAGAGAAAAACGTGGGCAGAGAGAGGGATAAGGGGTTATAACCACCAAACCTCTTTCCTTGTATTGGGGTGTTTTTTTTTTCTGAAAGGATACAAGAGAGAAAGTCAAAAAGAGTGAAGAGAGGGAGAGTTGTAGGTTTAAAACAAAGAGAAAAAAAATGGGAAGAAGAAGGGGTATGGGCGGCTTCAACACAACATCACTTTCCAGTTTTCTTTACTAGATTCTAACTAACGTTTTGCAATCTTGGGTGAGTGGATTTTCTTTTTATTTCTCTTTGATATACATTCTCACCTACGATCTATTATCATGATTATTAATGTCTTGTGGTTTGACAAAAGATCGATTAGAACGGATGATACAAGTATTGATTGATATGGTATCATGGGTAACAATTAAAATGGGTAATTTCCACGTTGGTTTCCTGTTGAATAATTTTGTACGTATTAATACACTTACCTTGTGTGTGCTGATTTTTGTTAAGGTTTGGTTACTTATATTAAGTAGGAATGTGTGGACTTGATTTATTACAAGAAAAGAAGTCATGAAATTTGATGCCATGCAACAGGCGGAGATTAAGAAATTCATTATGGAGGCTTATAAGGAAAAATATAAATACTCAGAAGTTAACATAAGCCCAATCCTGTTAAATCTCATTCCAAAGCTTGTTACAGCTGAGGAAAATGTTACTCTCACTGCCATCCCCACCATGGATGAGGTCAAAGAAGATGTGTTCGCCATGGATGCAAACAGTGCCCCAGGCCCAGATGGCTTTCAGGGTTTTTTCTATCACTCTATCTGGAGTATAATTAGGGAAGATATCAGAAAAGCTATCATTTCATTCTTTAGGGATAACACTCTCCCTCAAGGTATGAATTCTAGTTTTCTCGTCCTAGTGCCAAAAATAGACAACTCCATGGCAGTTAACCATTTCAGGCCTATATGTTTAAGCAACTTTCTCTTCAAGATTATCACTAAAATTATTTCTTTGAGAATCAAGCATATCCTAAGCAACATCATAAGTGGAGAGCAATTAGCCTTCATTAAAGGAAGAACATGCATAACAGGAATTGCTTTGGCTTCGAAAATGATGAATGAGCTGGAACTAAAGAAGAGGGGTTGTAATGTGGCAATGAAACTGGATATTACCCAAGCTTTTGACTTACTTAGTTGGGAGTTCCTTCTTGAAGTCCTCTCAAGGTTTGGGTTTAATGATACTTGGTGCTCATGGATCTCAACTCTACTAAAAAGTGTTCATATCTCTGTTAAGATAAACGGTGGTCCTTGTGGGTTCTTTGGAGCTGGTAAAGGCTTGCGACAAGGTGACCCACTTTCTCCTATCCTATTTGACATAGCTGAAGATGTTCTATGTAGAGGTATAAATTGGCTCTTCCATATCGGGAAAATTAAGCATATGACAGCAGCTGGGAATTGTCCTAGCCCTACACACATCCTTTTTGCTGACGATATATTCATCTTTGCAACTGGAGACATTCGTTGACTTAAACTTCTTAAGGAGATGCTCGATCTTTACCAGTTTATAGTTGGGTAGTTTTTTAATCCTTCAAAGGGCACAAACTTTTCTTGGGAGCCATGTCTGACACCAAGAAGCATCGAGTTGCCTCCCTGTTTGAATTCCAGCTCAGCCAACTGCCGGAGAAGTACCTTGGAGCTCCCATATTCCAAGGTAGAGTTACTAGAGCAAGAATACAAGTCTTGGTGGACAAAATCAGGAGGAGAGCCAGTGGATGGGCTAGTAGGATGTTGTCTTTTCAAGGTACAGTGGTTCTAGCACAGTCAATCTTAAGCAGTCTTCCAGTTTACAACATGTCGGTGTATAAATGGCCAGGAAATGCATAAGGGAATGTGAACTTGCCATTAGAAATTTCATCTGGTCTAGGGATCCAATGTTGAGAAAGGGAGTCACTCTAAAATGGGAGAAGGTCTGTAAGCCACATGATGAAGGGAGCCTCTGTATTAGAGGGATCAAGGAGCTGAACCTTGCACTTCTTATGAATCTAGCTTGGAATTTTCTGAATGGGGAGACCAAGTGGAGCAGATTCATGAAGCAGAAATTCATAATGAGAGATGGCAATTACTTAACCTACCATAAATATTCATCAATCTGGCAGGGATTGAAATGGGCCTTAACATAAATGAAGCCTTTCCTAGGGTAGATTGTGGGACAAGGAAAAAGCATCAATGTGTGGCAGGAACCTTGGGCAGGATTAGCAGTAGCTGATGTGCTACAGGGTATAAACTGGAGGGAGTTCTCTGCAAAGGTATCAGACCTTATCATCAATAACCAATGGCACATAGTAGCCCCTATTCAAGAAGTGCTATTGAAAGCGGGCATCAATGCAAACCACCTAAACCCCCCAACAGGTGAAGAACATGATACTAGAATCTGGAAACCCTCTCAAGATGGTGTTGACTACGTGAAGGATGGGTTCGAGGTGATTAGGAGAAAAGGAGCTAAGATAAGCTGGCATAACTGGGTGTGGGCAAGACACATCCATCCTAGACAAGCTAGCCTTGCTTGGAAATTGATTCACCGCGTGGTACCAACAGTTGACAAAGTGTAAAATAAGGGAATTCACCTTGCTTCGCGATGTAGGCTCTGTAAAAAGGAATCAGAAAGCACAAACCATATCCTTTGGGAGTGTGAGGAGTCCAAGACACTGTGGCAATGACCTTCAAACTATTTTAGAGTTAAGCCTACAAACATCAACTTAAAATCGGTCATGGATGCAGGATGAGGACATAGCCAAATCAGAAGGGAACTTTGGAGTGTTGCGTTTATCCATCTCATGGTTCAATTATGGAAAGTTCGAAACAGAGTTTTCTTTGAAGATGCGAAGATAAATCCTCTGAGAATAAGATGCGAAGTTCTTAAAGGGGTAAGCATAGCTGGTCTCCTGCTAACTGGAACAATGAATAACTCTACCATCGATTTTCAGCTTCTAAACCAACTGAACATCAAAAGAAGAGTAAGGCCATCGAATAAAATCAGAGAAGTGTCATGGATTCCTTATGATCGAGGGGTAGTTAAGGGCAACACAGATGGATCGGCCTTAGGAAATACAGGCAATGGGGGTGCGTGGATCATCTTCAAAAACAACGAGGCGGAAATTCTGGGTATCTTAGTACAAGGCCTAAGGGCTACTACAAATTATGAGGCAAAAAGCTTGGTAGTGTTTTGGCTACTAAAATTGCCATGGATAAAGGCATGCACAAACTCAGGATAGAGAGTGACTTAATGGCCGTAGTACTTGCATTCAAAAGAGGTGAAGTTCCATGGTGGCTAAGAGCAAGATGGTATAGAGCTTCAAAGCTTATCGACTGGAAAATTTCACATACACTCAGAGAAGCAAACTTTGGTGCGGATGCGGCAGCAAAAAATGGATCGACTTTGAGTAAAGGAGTTTTCTCTTGGATCCCCAATAGACCTCTTTTCATTAAGTCCTTAGAATGTCCTCACCGGACTTATTACCGATTTGATACTTAGAGTCTGTTGTAAATCCATCTAGACAGAGTTGTATTCTTTATTACTTATTATTAATAAAATATCCTACTTGCATGCAAAAAAAAAAAATGCATGCACATTTTAGTGAAAGTTGAATTCAGGAATGGGTTTTGATTACCTAGGAGATACATCCTTGAATTGTTGCTCATTTAATAATGACTCTTTATAATTATATAAGGTTAAAGATTAAGGCCAAGTCAGACATTATTAGTGTGTATGAGCCTAACTTGTTGATCAATCTTTGGTCACTTAATTTAAGTAGGAGCATGTGAACTTATTAATTACCTATATATGATATCTAAGAAGCCATGAACTTATAGTTTTGATTAGACAGGATGTACACCATACACATAAATTGTTGCTCACCTAGTTATAATAAGGCTAAGTTAGGCTAAGTCAGACATTAATGTGTATGTGCCTTAACCTATATATTAGTTTTGAATCTCTTTAAGTGTTAGTTTTCTTTTGTATAATGATCCTACTAAGCATGAACCCTTCTATTGATTATGTAAGTACTCATATCCATGGGTGCACACTTTGTTGCAAACTGATGTTTTGCTCCTGTTCATGTTATGAATTTTGTCTAATTTGGAGATGAATTACAGCGTATTTAGAGATTGATATAGGCTTTCATTCAAGCATATTAAGTGAGTTTTATATGTCCTCTTTCAAATGCAAAAATCCCAATGTCATTTCGATTTATGTAGAAAGAGTTACACCTTTCGGAAGTTAGCACGTCAGAATTTCTTATAGCAGAAATCAGGTTCTGCTCCAGTGTTGGAACCATGTTTTCATATAATTAGATTGATATTCAAACCCTTGTCAAAACTTGAAAAAGTAAGATCAGGAAGTCTGCCTTCTATTCCAATTGGCCTCCTCGTATTCCGAGGCCTGAAATCATTCGAGACAAGTCAAGCAATGAAAGTCTTACTATTTGCACTTATTCCTTGTAGGGCAAACCTAGTCTCAGTCCTACCTATGGTCTACTCAAAGGCGTCTGGAAGTTTGACTGATAAAAAATAGTGCGACAAAAATCAGTTTCTACGCACTATGTTCGAGCCTAGTTTTCACACATTTAGAATGAGATTGAGTATTTTTGTAAAACATAAGAAAGTAAGTTCTATGTGTTAGCTTTTCAACGCAAAATGCCTTGATGTATTTGGATACTTGTGGCAAAAGTTGTGTCATTCAGAATATAGTCCGTTAGAAATCTAGTTTGTTGAAAATTAGGATTTTTTACCGTTTTCGACTTAAGTTTTCCTCTAGACGGGCTGGGGTTGGGACTTTGAGTTCAACATGAAAAAGGAAGTCTACATACCCTAGTTTCTAAATAATTAAGTTGCATGTCATTTGGACAAATGTATGAAAAACTATAGCATTGACAATTTGGCTAGAAAACCTATAGTGTTATCATTTATGTGCATGAACCTATTTTGGGAAATATGTATAGTAATGAACTAAGAGTCTCTTAAACTTTTCTTGGGTGTTTTATATAGTATTTTTAGCCTACTTTTAGACTGTGGTTTTATTTGGAACTGACATGGTTCATTAGATCATTTTTGGATAATCAAAATTAAAGAAATATTAATTTCTGAGTTTTTGAATTTAAAGATTCATAGTGTATCTCTTGTTATGAAACGTTACGTATATGATTGTGGGATATTTGAAACTTATTATATGTGATTCTATATAGTATAAATTGTTGTTTTCCTTAAAGGTACATAAAAGGATATTGATATTTATTGGTTAAGAGATATGTAAGGCTTGATTCTAATCTTGAAAGATTGGATGCGTAGGCAGCCTTAAGTAAAGGTGCAACCACCATATTATATACTATATATTAGTTTTAGTGATAACTATATGTGTACAATGTTAGTATTAAATTGTGTACGTGATAGTGGTTGTTTAAAATGGTATTTATTGAATGTGCTATGAATGACCTGTTGGCATTATAATGGGTATTCCTTGAATGTGGTGAGAATGACCCAAGGTATTCATTGAATGTGCCATGAATGACCTGTTAATGTTATGAAGGGTATTCCTTGAATACGGCAGGGAATGACCCAAGATATTCATTGAATGTGCTATGAATGACCTGTTAGTGTTATGATGGGTATTCCTTGAATGTGGCGGGAATGACTTAATGTATTCATTGAATGTGCCATAAATGACCTGTTTGAGTTATGATAAGTGGTATTCCCTGAATATGAGGGATAAACCATGTTTTATCAATTATACTTCAATGTCTTAAATGAGGTTTGATTATAAACGTAAATTTAACTAGCTGAGATAAATCCTGTTACTGTGATGTATAACTCTATTTTGTAGGAGGGTAGGATTTGTTAATCTTGTTGCAGGGGACGTAAATATCCTACCCTAAAATGATGTGCTGGCTTAAAGGTAATGTGTATCAAAGTCATATTTAATTAAGTTATCATATGTGTATTTAATAAGTGGAATGTAAGTGGTATTTATATTGTTAGTTAATTTGGAAAATGGGAATGATGAGTACTGTTATATAAGTTTCTTGGAAATCTATTTTGGGATTGAAATCTTACATGGGAAGAAACTATATGCAGTTTTGAGAAAATGAAACTAACTTGTTTTCCAAGTTGAAATGATTGTAATATTCTTACATGGGGGTTTTTTTTTTTTTTTATATAATAATTACATGGGTTTCCAGGTGATTGAATATCATTGTTTTTTTTTTTTTTTTTTTTTTTGGGGTGTGACAGTAAGTTTTTCTAGGTTCTCCTGGCTTTTATCCACATCTCGTCTTTTTCTTCACCCATTACTCCATCAAAGACAACTCATACTCTCCCTTCTACTAATTGTTAGTTAAGCCAACAACGTGGGTGAGAGAGTACTTCCATCCTTGTGAAGTAATACCCTTTCCCTAGCAGAGAGAATCTTTCATTTGTGCACAATTTCACATCTTCTTAGGTGTGAGTTCGGTTACAAAGGGTTGTTATCCTCGTTAGTACGATTAGGATCTTTAAATGCCTGTTTCGTTTAGGTCCTTAGATAGTAGTTATGGTTGAGTCATCGGGGGTTCAAGTTGCTCAAGCTTATACAAGTCGAGTTCCTGCTTCTTAGAGCTTTTTGTTTGGGCTATAGAGCTATGAGTGTTCGAATAGCTCCCTGGAATGGATTGAAACGAATATTGAGGTTGAGATTCTAGAAGTTCCAAGTGAAATTTGGGATGAGGGAGCAGAAATATGGAAGGATCATTTGGTGGGTTTCTTTGTAAATAAGAGGCTACCATACCCAAGGACGGCCCTAGGCCTATGCTGTCTAAGGCTTTGCATAGGGCCCCTAATATAAACAAAAAAAAATGCCCCGTGAAGCTCTTACAAGCCAACTGTAGTGTTAGAAACCCAGACAAAAGCCCGTTCACAGGAAAACAATAAGGAAACATAAGCCCAATTTTTCAGACTTTGCATTAGGCATTTTGAAACACAGGACCATACCCACTGGTTAAGCAGATGCATGGAAAAGTATGGAAAACTAAAGCAGATTATGAGATTTCCATAGATAAATATGTGTTCTAGTTTAAATTTAGAGAAGAAGAGGATAGACAAAAAGTACTGGACATGGGACCTTTGTTCATGGCCGGAAGGGTTTTCATGGTAAAACCTTGGACTGAAGAACTGGAAACACAGAGGGCGAACATGAGTACCCTAGCAATTTGGGTGAAACTGTGAGATATCCCAAAACAAATGTGGATGAACAGGGGTATTAGTCTAATACCTAGCAGGATAGGCAAACCATAATGTTGGGATGCAGCAACTCAAAAGAACAGAGGCTGGACTATGTTAAGGTTTGCATTGAGGTACCATTGAATGCTCAGTACCCTGAAGTGCTAAGATTTAAATTGACAAATGGAAACGTTGTTGATGTTGGAGTAGAGTATCTTTGGATTCTGGACTTCAACATGCTCACTATGTAAAAAGACGGGCCACAAAGATTCCAAGTGCCCATCCATTACTACACAGAGTACCAATATGGTAAGAAAGATTGTTATTGTGCCTAGGAATGAAAGACAGCTAACACAACTAAGATAGAGAAACCCAACGTGGGTACATAGATCCACTAATGGAGGGACACCGAGAACCCAAGGAGAGATCCTACTATCTGATGATGTTGGGACTGAGCCAATTGGCAATGGCACTGCAGTAGTGAGTGAAAACTCAAATCCCAATTGATAACCCGTAAAAACTCACTAGATTACTCTAACTTATTCTTACGGTATCAATTATTTATTTCCTACTCTCACATGTATATTCATGCAATATATAGAGTACGAAATCGTTCCACTCCTAAACTACCAAAACATAATAGAATCCAATTAATCAAACACAAGGAACAATGGTGAGAGTAATATTTATAGAGGTGAATTTATACTATGAAACTAAATATATGAATTTAACCTATACTAATTTAACTAAGGAATTGAATATGACTTGAATAAAATATGGACAAGAAATAGGGGGATTTGATTCCACTTTGATTTATTCCTAATATGCCAGTATAGATTATTGCAATCCTAACCAATTAAGATTATGTATTTGATCCCTAATTATTCATGGCAATCTCTGACAACTAATAATTAGCATGTGAGGATGTTCAACCCATTCTCATTGTGAATCAATTAGCTAACCTACTAAAGTGAAACTCTTAACAAGCAATAATTCTAACGAACATATCAAGTCTTCATCAAGCTTCATTAAACCCCTCTAATGGAGGTTTAGCTAGAAGTCATTAGACTATCATTAATAGAAGTATAAATAGAATACATAATGAAGAATAATAACTTGACTTTTATTAATCTAATGGAGGCTACAAATTAAATTAATTAACTAAAACTAAACTAAACTAAAAAGGGAGAGAGAGAGAACCCTAATTTGAAACTAAACTAAAGATGGGAGTAGCCAAGTTTTGTTTTATCCTTAACCCTCTTTATATAAGAGAGGGTTAGGTTACAATTTCCTGCATGGGCTTTGGAGCCATGTTTTGGGCCATGAAATCAAACCCAAAACCTAATTCCATATGTTTAAAAAAGGTTTCTCTGTGTAAAATTACTTCAATACTCTTTTTGTTCACTTTTACTGCTTTGATTGGGTCAAGACTTATACCATTAGAAAGCTCTTTCTGAGCCGGTCGTTTTGACATATGGTAGGCCCAATTCTGAGGTCTGAGTCCAAAGATACAGTCTGCGGAAGTTCTGTTGACTTTTCTGCACTTTTTCTACCCGCGTTAATTTTGACTTTTCAGTTTTGACTAGGCTTTAAAAAGACATTTTCTCCTTGAAACTTGGGCTTTAACCATAGAACTTCTTAGCAACCAACCTTTGCCCATTTCTCTTGCAAAAGTGACATATTTCTTCACATATTTGACTCCAAGACCTGAAATATACAAAAGCACGTAAACAGTATTAACTCTTATTTATTATACACATAATTAGTCTAAATGTAATATTATTAATAGGTTAAAACTATAGTTTTGGGCTCTTATCAAACCACCCCCAAGCAGCATTTTGCTTGTCCTCAAGCAAATATGAGAAATTAAAATAAGTGACCAAAAATGGAGTTCTAACTAATCTCGTTTTGCTGAGTGCGATTGCATTGACCATATGTAATAAGGCCTTAAACCACTAGGAATTCCCTAGTGGACGAGTTATAGTCTTGTGAGAATTTTCTAGAAAAGGTACTCAAAAACTTCGTCTATACTACAACGACTAAGAAATAAAAATTATTGTTTCTTTATTTATTCTCAGATATCTATACATCTCACTAGCAATGAATACAAAATAATCAATTTGAAATCTAAGCTAATACGTGTATAATAATCAATCATTTATGGATAAACATATATAAAATGAACTATGCTATGAAATGCAATAACAAGTCTGTTTATGAAACTTTGGAATAGCATCCTTAAGTAGGTCCTTACTTATATGTCAAGACAAAAACACTCTGATTTTTCCACTCAAGTTTCGCTCAGTCCAGTGCACAGTGGGCACACTTTACCTTACAATCTCAATGACACACAAAGAAGCCAAAGTCGATCAAACACATCTGCCACTTACTATCACACTAACCTATTCCTAATTGAGTTAAAGGTCTTTATTAGGTGTTGCGGGGATTAGGAGATGGTTTAAGAAGGAAGGAAATGGATATTCAAAAAGGACAAGTCTGAGATAATAGAGTCTTCAAAATAGGTAACTAGAGAAAACTTTGTTCTTACTTTGCTTTTACACTTTGTTTCCATCTTTAGCCATTTTTTTTCTTTTTCTTTTGGCTTTTGACTCATTTGATTCTGTTTTTGGAGTTCTAACTTTTTATTTTCTTTTATTTTCTTTTCTTTGGATGGAAATTTTATTTTGTTATTTGAAGCAACTAACAAATTCTTGGTTTCATAGGTCTTTCTCTTTTTTATTCTTCATTTCATCTCTATTCTCAGACTCATCCAAAAATGGGTAGGCTGATTTTTATTTTTGTTTTGTTTTGTATAAAAGGGTAAAGGATTTGCGGTATATGAAAGGCTAAAGAAAGGCTCAGAGGGGCAACTAGCGGAAAATTATTTCATATAGGTTTGAATTTCTGGCTATATTGATCCAAAGAGGGCCTAAATTCTCACTTAGGATATGGTATAGTGATCAAACAAGTGGACGTGTGATTTCTCTATTGAGAATTTACTTCTCCCTTGTGTCATTTCTTAAATATTTCACTCATATAAGGCTTTAGGCTATATTCTTACTAGATTTGTAGAATAAGTACTCTAGCATAGATTTCAAAAACTTACTGCCAAACAATCATAGATACTCATGCAATATATTTATAGAAAGATGCAATGATTATTACCTACATATTAACCTAAATTTCTAAAAACTATTCTAATATAAGAGTTAATGTGAAATATCTAGACTAATATCATCATGGAGAAAGAAACAATATCAATATTCCTAAGTGTATGGCATAAACTTTTTATTTATATTTATGATTTTTTTTTTTTTAATTTTTTTACTATAAAACAAGTGCATATTATACATGTATTATCCTAATAGGTGCCTTAATTTACGCGTGTTTCTATGTCACATCCAAACAAGAACATGTTTTGTCCTCAAAGTATTAAAATAAGAAGGGTAGGAAATACCATGGAAACGTGCAAAAATTGAAGAACACATGCAAAACAAATTTAAAACATAATAATATAGGTAAAGAAAAAACAGACGTAACTCTATATGAGTTCCACCCGTTATAGAGATAACAAGAAGTAAATTGCTTGGGACATAAGCAGACACTAACAAAAATAAAAAAATTATTACCTCATATCCTACATTTACTCGTTGTTATCCTCCTTAATAAAGAATTGAGGTTCCTAGGCATCCTTCCACGCCATGCTAATTTGCCATGCCTCACGCCATTTATCACCTACAATTGCTAACCGGTTAAGTGCCATTTGGTTAGATGGGGTGTAAGGGGCAACCCAATTAGGTTGTAGCCTCCACCCCGGCCAAGTCATTGCATGGAAAGAGCAAATAATGTAGTTGGTGGGTCTCACAATGTCAACCCTAACCCAATCCGTGAAACGAGCACAAAATGCAGGAAAGAAACATAGCATGATACGACAAACTAAGATAGGCATAAGAAGATACTTATACCTCATACTATGGGCTCGGGCTAAACTAGACATTAAGGTCTGGGGAAGGTCATAGAGCATACGTCCCTCAGCTAGAGCAAGAAAAACATCACAAGTGGCGTCATTTACAAAAGAAAAACACCATTCCCCTAATATGTTTAGCATGATAAAAAACATCACCGTGCCCACAATAAGGGACAAGCTACCAAGGGCTACGTTATATTGCCATTGGTCCTCTACAAGGAAAATTCCTGCCCCATAGGTCTCATGTAAATATTCATAGTTGTAGGCATAGAAATTATCAACCAAATAGTCCCATGAGTCTTGAATCTCAGCAGGCATAGAAAGCCCAACAACAAACGCCAATAAGAACTTGGTTATATCCATTGTTTCATCCTCAATGGTGACGGAGAACACTTGTTCTCCATCCATGAGATAGAAAAACTTATAATGGTTATAGAAATACGAAGTAAGCGCAGAAGAATAAAGTTTATTAAAGCTTACCATTAGAGGCTGCCATCCCACCGTTATGATCAAGTCGCGGAACCAAGAACCATAGGTGTCGCTTGCAAACAAATCCTCGAAAGATTGCTCCGGTATGATCCGAGGAGACTTCATATTAAACAAACAAACTCTATAATTGCTGGAAACAACCTCGAAAAAACCAACAAAAAATTAGAACGAGAAGTAGTTGCGGAGGTGAAGGGCGCGGGCGCGCTCAAGTTTGCATGTGGAAGGGTGCGGGCGCGCTCTTGGCTTACGAGATGTCCAGTGTTTTCAGGGCACGCGTGCTCTGAGTATAGGCAAAACAAAAGGCGTGCGCGCTCCGTGTATGATGAGTGCTATAAAGTGAAAATAAAAGGTAAAGTGAGGGATGCAAAGTGAGAGGTGTGATGTGAAGTTGAGAGTGAACCCTGTACTTATAGAGGACCAGTTTCTAAGTTCCACAAGTTTCCCAACTAGTTAAGGCAACATGATGGAAAAAGACATTTCTAAATCCAAAATAGAACTAGACAAGAGGCATGCTCCAAAACCAAACCAATAGCTTTTTGGCTGGAATTAAAATAGCAATTATCTAATTATGACTCCTTGAGGTTGCACCAAACAACACTTGCTAATTCTAGAGACACCAATTTAGTAACATTCTCACATAATTCAATCATTATCAAGCATACAATAATATTTCAACAAAAATACGTGGATATGACTAGAGGCATTGCTAAATAAATAATTCCACCCCCAAATGATAAACATAAAAATAATAGTTTTACAAATGAATAAAGCGATGAACTCTAAACGGAAGTAAAACTATAAACTGAACTGTTACTTATCAAAGATATTTGATTTTTACTCTCGAATCTATTGACGTAGAGTTGGAATAGAAGATTCCTTCCACTCCTAGTCCTTTAGCATTCAAGATTTCTACAATTGTCGAGTCTATCCAAAGTCTAATGAGAGTAATGGTGGAATTTATACTACGATGTGAATTCAAATAACAAGCTACGAATAACGAAATGACAAATTGCTAAGAGTTGAATCTAGATAAAGAATTAGGGGAATTTGATTCCACCTTGAATCCAACTTAATAAACTAGCGTAGATTTGTTGTAAACCAATTTTTATGTTCTCATAGTAAGAATTGGTCGTTCTAACCCCTAATTATACATGGCATTTCTACCAATTCATAACTAGTATGTAAGGTCGTCCACCCATTCTCATAGAAAATCAACGACCTTCTAGATTTGAATAGATTCTTACAACGATTCTATACTACACAATCAAGTTTTCATCAAGGCTTCATCAAACCCCTCTAATGGAGGTTTAGCCTTGATTCATCAAACTATCATTTCCCATTGAATTAAAACTAGACATAATATAAAGATTTGAACTTTACTAATTATAACTAACAATACTTCAAATCTAATTAATACTAAGAATGGAATAACAACAAGAATTGAACTTAGATCTACAAATTTAAATGGCAAAATCAAAATGATCAAGAACTACTATTTTATTTATCTAATCAATGAAGAACAATCATTGCCAAATAACTAATCTAAAACAATGTATGAAACTAATTAATTTAACTAATTCAATTAAAAAACTAGATCTACAAGCTATTTTAATGGCTACTTTCTATTCTAAGCTATCTAACTATCTTTTTTTAAGAGCTAAGTCTTGTTTTTTTCTAAATAAGGAGACCAGATCCACAATTTCGTGCATGGGCTGAGGTCTCATGTTTTAGGCCGGAAAATCGAGCCCAAAGCCCAATTTCTTCAGTCCGCAGAGCCTGTTTCAACTAGCTTTGACTTAAGCAGACTTTTCATCCACTTTTGATCCTTTGATTGGGTCAAGACTTGGACCATTAGAAAGGTCTTTCCGAGCCGGTCATTTTGACGTAAGGTAGGCCCAAATCCGAGGCCTAAGTCTAAAGATATGGTTTTCGGAAGTTCTGCTGACTTGTGCACTGTTTCTGCCAGTGTTGATTTTTCGGCTTTTGACCGGGCTTCATAAAGGCTTTGTCTCCTTGAATCTTGGCCTTTATCACAGAACTTCTTAGCAACCAACCGTTTGCTCCTTTATATCGCCAAAGTGACACATTTCTGTACATAATTGAGTTCCATGCCTGAAATACATAAAACCATAATTAGCATTAACTCTTATTTATTACTCACATAATTGGTCTAAAAGTAGTATTATTAAGGGGTTAAAACTACAGTTTTGGGCTCTTATCAAACCACCCCCAAACAGCATTTTGCTTGTCCTCAAGCAAATATGAGAAATTAGCATAAGTGACCAAAAATAGAGTTCTAACTAATCTCGTTTCGCCGAGTGCGATTGCATTGACCATATGCAGTAAGGCCTTAAACCACTAGGAATTCCCTAGTGGACGAGTTATAGCCTCATGAGAGTTTTCTAGTGAAGGTACTCACAAACTTCATCTATACTATAATGACTCAGAAATAAAATTATTGTTTCCTTATCTATGTCTCAATTATCTATACATCTCACTAGCAATGAATACAGAATAATCAAGTCAAAACCTAAGCTAATATATGCATAATAATCTATCATCTACGAATAAACATATTTATAATGAGTAATACTATGAGATGAACTAGCAGGTCCATTTCTGAAAACTCGGAATAGTGTCCTTAAGTAGGTCCTCTCATAAATGTCAAGACAAAAACCACTCTGATTTTTCCGCTCAAGTTTAATTTACTCCAAGCAGGTGGGCACACTTTACCTTACAAACTCAATGACACACAAGGAAGCCAGAGTCGATCAAAGACATTTGCCACTTACTATCACACTAACCTATTCCTAATTGAGCTAGAGGTCTTTATTAGGTGTTGCGGGGATTAGGAGATGGTTTAAGAAGGAAGGAAATGGATATTCAAAGAGAACAAGTCTGACATAATAGAGTCTTCATATTATGTAACTAGAGAAAACCTTATTCTTTACTTTTGCTTCTACACTTTGTTTCCATCCTTAGCCATATTTTTTTTTTCTTTTTTCTTTGGCTTTTGACTCCTTGATTCTATTTTTGGAGTTCTAACTCTTTATTTCCTTTTATATTTTATTTTATTTTATTTTTTTATTTGGATGGAAACTTACTTTTCTCTTCTGAAGCGACTAACGAATTATTGATTTCAAAGGTTTTTCTCTTCCCTATTCTTCATCTCTATTCTCAAACTTATTCAAAGAATTGGGTAGGTTGATATTTTTTTTTTTTTTTTTTTTTTTTTTTTTTTAACAGGGTAAAGGATTTGTGGTTTATGAAAGGCTCAAAGGGGCGACTAGCGGTAAATAATTTATAGGTTTAAATTTCTGGCTATATTGATCCAAAGAGGGCCTAAATTCTCGCTTAGGATATGGTATAGTGATCAAGCAAGTGGACGTGTGATTTCTTTATCCAGATTTTACTTCTCCCTTGTGTCATTTCTCAAATGTTCACTCATATAAGGCTTTAGGCTATATTCTCACAGGATTTGTAGAATAAGTAGTCTAGCCTAGATTTCAGAAACTTACTGCCAACAATCATAGATACTCATGTAACATATTTATAGATAGATGTAAGGATTATTACCTACATATTAGCCTAAGTTTCTAAAAACTATTCTAATGCAAAAGCTACGTGAGACTTCTAGATTATTGAGAGCATAGAGAAATAAAACAATACCAATATTCATAAGTGTATAACATACCTTTTATTTACATTTTTAAAATTTTTGAATTTTTTAGCTAGAAAACAAGTGCATATTATACATATTTATATCCTAACAAATGCCTTAATTATATGTGTTTCTATGCCCCCCTCCCAAACAAGAAGCATGCTTTGTCCTCAAAGTATTTTAAATAAAGAGGGTAGGAAAATACCATTGAAACGCGTAAAATTCCAGAACATCTACAAAACAAGGTTATAACATACTAACATAGAAAAGAAAACTGATGCAACTCTATAAGAGTTCCACCTGTTATGGGGTTAATGGGAAATAGATTGCTTGGGACATAAGCAGACACTAACTGAAACTAACACTTACCTGCACTCCCGTTTAAACATTTTCCTCCTCATTTCCCTCTTCAAAGAGATGAGGTTCCTTCGCATCCTGCCATGCCATGATAACTTGCCAAAGCCTCCGCCGCGGTGTGTGCAACTTTGTGCTAACCTGTCTAGTGTTACTATGTCTGATGGGGTGTAAGGATCAACCAAATGAGGTTGCACCTGCCATCCTGGCCAAGTCATTACTAGAAATGAGCGAGCCACCCAATTGGTGGGTCTCATGACTTCAACCCTTTTCCAATCCGTGAAATGGGTACATAATTCAAGTAGACAACTGAGCATGATGCGGCAAACTAAAACAAGCATAAGAAGATACTTATGTCGTATGCTTCAGGCTCTCTTAAGACTAGCCACTAATACTCGAGGAATGTCATATCAGTGACGTCCCTCAGCTAAAGCAAGGAAAACATCACCAGTGGTACTATTTGCAGAAGTAAAGTGCCACTCCCCTAGAATATTCATGAGGATGAATAACATGGTGGTGCCTACATTTAGGGATAGGCTACCAAGGGCTATGTTGTAACACCCGTGGTCTATTATACGAAATACCCCTCCCCCATAATATTCATGGAAATATGTATAGTCATAGAGGTATGAATTATCGGTCACATATCCCCACGTTTGAATAGGATCAGGTATTGGTATTCCCGAAACTAATGCTACCACATACTTATTGAATTCTAGGGGTGTGTCATCAACCGTGACGGAGAATTCTTGTTCTCCATCTTGGTTACAATAGAACTTACCATTATTGTAGAAAAATTCAGTAAGGTTAGGTGAATACGAGTCGTCTTCACTTACCAGAAGATGCCTCCATCCGAACTGCATGATCTTCTCACGGAACCAATGTCCATAAGACTCGCTCCCCAACAAGTGTTCGAAAGACTGCTCCGGTATTACTATAGGAGAAGTCATCACAAAACTACTCTCTAGAACAGCTTCAACTAGCCCGGAACAACCCTCAGAAAACTTGAAATTTTTTGGTGCCCATAGGGGTCAGGGAGCAAAAGCTCAAAGGTATGCACAGGATGAAGGGCGCTGCGCTCGCTCATTGAAGTTTCAATTCCAGGCAATTGGCGCAGGGGTGCTTCACCTTTAGCTTGGGATGGCGCGCGCGCTTTTAGGATGAAAAAAATTGGAATTCCAGTGTTTTGGGCGCAGTGGCTCGGGTTTGTCTGGAGAGGGCACAGGTCGCGCTCAAGGTAGAATTCCTCGACAACGGTCTTTGGGCGCGGGGTGGCGCCCACTTTAAGCCCTTGAGTGCTTTCGGAAAATGAGGCCGAAGTCTGAAAGGAAAAAATAAGGTAAAGTGGGAATGAAACGTGAGAGATGAATGTGAGATGTAGTTGGGGTTGTGAGTGTAGAATGAATGCAGTTTTTATAGGATTTAAATTGCTAAAACGAATCGGGAAGTTACCAAAAAGTTTTAAGGCAATTGCCGGAAATAATAAAATTTCCAAAACCGAAAATGAAAACAACCCATATTCTCTATTCCAAAACAAACCTAATATCTTTTAGATTGAATTTAGGTTAGATATTGCCTAATTTTATTGAGATTTCATCCTAACACAATATCTATTTATATCAATGCCCATATCGGCAATATTCTCAACCCTCACTCCAAAACAACTTCTTAAAATAGATGATCATATAACGAATTATACTAGGCTAAATAATACCACCCCTAAACAATTCGGGAAGGTGGGATTAATGATAAAAACAACGTATAATTCGAAATTAACCAACTTATATTAAAATTGAATTCCAAATAACATACGACAACCAAATTCAAATTTAATTACTGAACTAATCTTTTTACATCCATACTAAATAAAAACAAATACAATAAAACAAATCAACTCATTAGATCCCTAAACCACTCACTGCTAGTAGTGGAATGCGCTCGAGAAGTAGATGGCCCTTGGGCTTCCGATGGGCCAGAGCCATCCGTCTTGCGGCGATGACGCTCGTGCCTCACAGACTGCTCCTCCGAAGAAGAACCCCCCTGGGGTGGGAAGCGTGCAAGCATGTCGTCTCGGAACTGGCGCTAAGCTTCCATCTCGGCCCTCGTCTGTTCCCACCGCTCATCCTTCGCGCCGGGCATGAGTCTCGAAGTTATGATGCATGGTAGCCTGCCGAGTTCGGAGGTCTTCACAAATAGTATTAAGAGAACGCATGGCACGGTGAATCACAGCCATGCATTCTGCATCCGACCTACACCTCGTCAAGGCATCGACATCAAAACATGTCGTGTCATCCTCATCCTCCAAGTCACTCTCCTCGACAACCCTATCTTCAAGCAACCTCCAAACTCTCTGGATATACTCCGTATAAATATGATGATTTCGGTGCTCCTTCAGGCAAATCCTATCAGACCTCGGAGTCGCTCTCAAGGTTATCATGATCTTTGTTATCAAAATAGGGAGAGGTGCAATACTCTTTCCAACTCCCATAATCATGTTACACAAAAACTCCAAAATACAAAACTCATACTTCTGCTCCTGGAGTATCCAAAGAACGTGAAGGAAGTTCAGACCGATATTACTAACTTTCTCCTTCCCTATGACATTCCTACCAATCCACTGAGCTACAGCCAGCTGGTTGGTTCGGAGAGACGACTGGCGGACACAATGCGAGCTCGCATTGTAGTTCCCTTCCGCAACAATCGCGTTCATCAAAGGTTCTACAACAGTAAACTGGGAATCCTGTAATGTGGCATCGAGATGGTGTCTAGGTGGAATGCCTAAAATCTCAGCCAATAACCCAGTAGTAACCTCTCTCCTCCTCCCAGCCACCTTAACAAAAATTCGATTCCCATTTAACTCCCTCGTCCTATAAAACTCTCGGACCAAATCTTCATGGTAAAAATCGTCTATCAAGTACCACAAACCACTCCAGTCTCTCCTAACCATCTCATCACCGTAAAATGGTACGAAGTTGTCGGCAGTAAAAGCGTGCTCCGGCAATATCCGACGTCTTTGAGCCATTGGAGTTTTTATAAGATGTGTAGGTTTGAATAAGGTAGGGGACTTGTTTTGAAACACCCTAACTAAAAATAATGGCAGGTGGCGCGGTGGTGGTGGTGGCAGTCGAAATTTTTGAATTTTTGGTGGTGTTTGGTTGTTTAAGTTGGTGGAGGTGGTGGTGGTGGTGGTGGTGGTGGTGGTGGTGGTGGTTGTAGTTAGGAAGAGATTTGGGATGGGTTTTAACTTTGGGCGTGGGTGTATTTAGGTTTCTTATTTATTTATTTTTTTTTAGGTTAGGTTTTTGAAGCTTTGAAATTTGGTAATGGCAGTTTGAAGAATGGAATCGCGACTATTAGTGTGAAGGAAAGAGACGCACGTGCGCTGCACATGTGTGCGAAGTTGGGCCCAAGCCCACTTGATTTTCAGATTTTGATTTTTCGATATTTCGCGCAACTTCAAACTTAAATTGTCGCTTCATTACCGGGCCGATATTTGCGAATGAGGTATGGAAATGATCAGGATAGAATTTCCAATCCAATGATCTATAAAACGCTCTAGTCTGACTATTGGTGACATGTAAGAAGATGGAAAATGCCTCGAAGTGCTTGCATGACGTAAGTTATGCGAACAAATGAAATCTAATTTCATAGATAATATCAACCCAAATCATAATACAATTAAACGGTCTAACCAACACAACTGGAGAGTTGAACAATCCAGGATGGAACAAACACCCCACCCCCAAACAAATTTTAGACACAGAGTTGAGAAAATTTGTTTTAAAAAGTGGGTCTTTTAAAGTCAGATTCCCTAGACTTCTTAACTTACTATGTTGTGATTTTAACAAATTTTTTTTATTTTTTATGAATAAAATTTAATATAAGAAAACAAGAAAGCATTAAATGCATAATTCACACCATAGAGGGACATGACTCAAAACCCGAGAAAACATGCAAGAGTGGAAAAGGTGAATTATGTTAACCGTGGACTTAAGATCCGGTACTTACAGCCACACACTCCATAGGGAGGGCCCGGTTACCTGAGTGGTGCACTTACCAATATATGGAAATGAAAGGAAGTACACCAATGAAAAAGGCCAGTCCTCATAGACAGGGTCCTGTAAAAGAACTTCCTCTACATCAGGGGATAATAGCTCATGAAAATGTTTCAACCGTTGGCCATTAACTTGAAAGGTACTGTTATCCTTGGGATTTACCAAGGTGATTGCCCCGTAAGGGGTGACTTCAGTAACCAGAAAAGGACCAGACCAACGGGTTTTTAATTTCCCTAGAAAAATATGTAGACGGGAATTGTACAGTAAGACCTTTTGGCCTAACACAAACTCTTTGCGCAAGATTTGCTTATCATGAACACGTTTCATGTTAGCTTTATAATCCTTTGCGAGATCATAAGAGTCGCTACGGATTTCTTCAAGCTCATTCAATTGCAACTTGTGCTTGACACCCGCCTCATCAAAATTGAAGTTAAGGCTTTTTATAGCCCACATAGCACGGTGCTCCAATTCAATGGGCAAATGACAAGGCTTCCCAAATACAAGTCTAAAGGGAGACATACCTATATGAGTTTTGAAAGCAGTCCTATATGCCTATAAGGCATCAGATAAACGCTTCAACCAGTCTTTCCTATCAGGATTTATAGTTGTTTCTAAGATTTTTTTGATTTCTCTATTAGAAACTTCTACTTGTCCGCTAGTTTGTGGATGATACGGAGTTGCAACCTTATGTGTAACTCCATACTTCTTTATTAGTGATGCAACAACTCTGTTACAAAAATGTGTTTTTCCATCACTAATGATGGCCTTGGGAATGCCAAATCGACAGAAAATATATTCTTTTACGAAAAACACAACTGTCTTATGGTCATTGCTACGGCAAGCCATTGCCTCTATCCATTTAGACACGTAGTCCACGACAACTAGAATATAAATGAAACCGTGGGAAACTAGAAAGGGACCCATGAAATCAATGCCCCTTACGTCAAAAATTTCTACCACCATGATTGGATTCAATGGCATCATATTACGCTTCGTGATTCACCAAAGTTGTTGGCAACGAATGCATGCCTTGCAATGCATTTGGGCATCTTTAAAGAGGGTAGGCCAATAAAACCCACATTGTATAATTTTAGCAACTGTTTTCATACCACTGAAATGGCCACCACACTCTTTTTCATGGCAGAATAAGAGTACCTCATTATATTCCCACTGGGGAATACAACAACGAATAATCTTGTCCGCACAATACTGAAAAAGGTAGGGCTCATCCCAGTAGTATAACTTAACTCTGGCTAAAAACTTCTTACGTTCATTTCTTGACCAGTTATAAGGAATAATATCATACGCTAAATAATTCACGATGTCAGCATACCATAGTACAGAAAATATAGCATACAGATGCTCATCCGGAAAAGAGTCCGGTATGGAGTCAGAATCACTATCATCGTCGTTTGTAAGTCTAGATAAGTGGTCGGCAACTACATTTTCGACCCCTCGTTTGTCCTTTATTTCTAATGTGAATTCTTGCAGGAGAAGAATCCATCGGATCAACCTCTGCTTAGCATCCTTTTTTGCGAGAAGGTACCTAAGGGCTACATGGTCCGTGTAAACTAGAGTCTTAGAACCAACCAAGTAAGGACGAAACTTATCTAAAGCATAAATGACAGCTAAGAATTCTTTTTCAGTAGTTGTATAATTCCTTTGAGCATCGTTTAGAGTTTTACTAGCATAATAAATAACGGTGGATTTATTATCTAGTTTCTATCCCAAGACAGCACCAACTGCATAATCACTAGCATCACACATGAGTTCGAAAGATTTAGACCAATCGGGAGGTTGTATAATGGGTGCAGAAGTTAAGGCGGCTTTCAAAGTTTCGAAAGCCTGTTTACAGTTAAAAATAAAATCAAAGATGGCCTCCTTTAAAAGCAGATTAGTTAAGGGTCTAGCTATTTTCGAAAAATCTTTGATAAAATGCCTATAAAAACCTGCATGGCCTAGAAAGGCTCTAATATCACGGACAATCCGTGGTATAGGTAGAGTTGCTATCTAATCTAGTTTGGCCTTATCTACTTCGATGCCATCACTAGATACGATGTGACCTAGTACTATGCCTTTTTTCAACATGAAGTGACATTTTTCCCAATTTAAAACGAGACTCTTCTCTTCACATCGCGTTAAAACTTTAGAAAGGTTAGAGAGGCATTCAGTGAAAAAGTCTCCATAGATAGAAAAATCATCCATGAACACTTCCATGAAACGCTCTACCATGTCACTAAATATATGAAGCATACACCGCTGGAAGGTACCAGGAGCATTACAAAGGCCAAAAGGTATTCGTTTATAGGCGTATGTTCCAAAGGGACATGTGAAGGTAGTCTTTTCTTGGTCATCAATATCAATAATAATTTGGAAATAGCCAGAGTAGCCATCCAAAAAGCAATAAAAAGCATGACCAGCTTGACGTTCAAGCATCTGATATATAAAGAGTAAAGGAAAATAATCCTTTCGTGTCATGGCATTTAAGCGTCTGTAATCAATATAGATCCTCCATTTCATAAGACCATGTGTGGCAACATATTCACCCTTGGCATTACGTACCATCGTAATCCTTGATTTCTTTGGAACTACATGAATGGGACTGACCCATTCGCTATCAGAGATTGGGTATATGATACCCGCATTAAGTAACCGTAAGACTTCTTCCCTGACCACTTCTTTCATGGCAGGGCTTAAACGATGCTGAGGTTCGCGAGAATTCTTTGCGTTATCCTCTAAATGGATACGATGAGTGCACACATTAGGGTCAATTCCCTTAATGTCGGCTAGGGACAAACCAATCGCAGAACGATGTTCCCTAATCACCCTAATCAACCGTGTCTCTTCCTCCTTAGATAACAAAGAAGATATAATTACCGGATGACTACCATCCGGATCAAGTTGAATATACTTTAACTCAGGAGGAAGAGGTTTAAGCACCGGGGTGGGAGGAATATCGATAAATGCTTCTGGAGGGTCCTCATCTTCAGTAATGAATACTTGCTTAGGCAGCAGGTCTTCAAACTTTGTATATGGAGCAACCGAAGGGTCCACGATTTGTGTAGACTCGAAGATGGTGTTGACTTCCTCTATGTAGGAGTCATCGATAAAATCTAAACTTCCAAAAGAAAAGAATTTATGCATATGGTTTTCTAAAAACGTGTTATTAAAGTAATCTTAAGCTAAGCTCTTGATCATGCTAACCTCTCCATCTATAGACGAATCTGGTCACTGTTTCATTAGTTTAAAAACATTTACCTCAACCAAAAGATGGCCAAAAGACAAGGACATCAACCCATCGCGGCAGTTTATAAGCGCGTTGGTAGTCGCCAAGAAGGGACGCCCTAAAATGATCGGAACAAAGTCGTTAGCGACATCTGTATCGAGGATAACAAAATCAGCAGGATAGTAGAAATCCTGGACCTTAACAAGCACATTTTCAACCACACCCTTAGGGTACTTAATTCATCGATCCGCTAATTGCAACGTCATTTTAGTAGGTTGCATCTCTTGTAGACCGATTTGTTTGTATAGATAATATCTGAGGGAGTAAGTTAACACTTTCGCCCCGTGTCTAGTAAAAGCGGTCGTCGTGTGGGAATCTCCTAAGGTGCATTGTACAGTAGGACGACCAGGGTCCTTGTACTTAATAATTCCATTGTGTTCCGCTAAAGTTGGAAATTGTTCAGTTAAAAAGGCGTCTTTAGGAATATTTGTCTTACGCCTAGTAGTGCACAACTCTTTAGGAAACTTAGCATGGTGAGGTAATTTTTTTATCGCTTCAAGAAAAAGAAGGTTTATCGTTAGATTTTTGAAAACTTCCCTAATCTCATCGAAATTTGTATCCTTAGTTAACATTGCTAATCTCTGGGGAAACGGTGGTTTCTCTCTATATTTAACATAATGATCAACAGGATGTTTAACCTTGGCTTTTTGTTTCTTAGGTTGTGGTTTAACTGGTACCTCTACAGGGGTAGGCTTTTCAGTTTCTATTACAGTCTCTAGTATAATCTGCGGTGTAGGGACAACTGGTGGGGTAACTATAGGCATAATTACTTTGTTATCAACCACTCTCCCAGAACGGAGAGTGGAGATGGTATTTAGCTCACCTACGTTTTCATTTTCCGTACTAGTATTACCATTTACCTCAAAGGCTGTGTTTGTTGTTTTTGGATTAGCTATTGCTTGTCCTGGAAACACACATTTAGTTTGCACTTTCTCTTGAGCTAACTGTTGTAAGGAAAGTTGGATGGCTTGTAAAATCTGTTGTTGAGATTGCATAAAGGTATCGAAATGATCCGGTTGTGGAAGAGTGTTAGTTTTAGGTTATGTAACAGGAACTATGTCACGTTGATTATTAATGGGTGGATTTTGATAGTTATTATTTACCGGAACGATACCTCTATTAGTATTATAATTATTATTGTTATAATTATTATAATTACCCTGACCTTGTGCTTGACCTTGTCGTGGTTGCGCTTGGTTGTTATAATTATAATTACCCTGACCTTGTCCTTGTCATGGTTGAGCTTGGTTATAATTGTTTGCTTGCCTAACATTTTGATTATTAAACCACGAGGAGGTGTTACTTGTTGATTATTTCTCCAACCGAAGTTGGGATGTTGTCTCCAAGGGCGTTAGGAATAGGAAAACTATTAATCGAAAGCAAACATTATCTTGTTGTGATTGTTGTTGCTCATAAAGTTTAAAGGACAATAGAGAGCCGGGATGCTCTGGACTCAAATAGAAATTACATAGATTGGAGCTGACATTCATGACGGGGATAGGCGATTGTTGAATAGAAATATCCTCTACCTTTTTAGTTAGAGATTCGATTAAAATTTTAAGTTCTGGATCGGGTTTCATCTCAAACATACCGGGCGGCCTTTATTTGTTGTAGAAGAACTAAGCGTTAAGGGAGATATCGCCACTACCCCCCGTTATTATTACGCTTAGTCTGATCTTCTAAAAATTTATAAGCCTCTGAGGCTCCTTTACTTAAGAAACTACCCCCATTCATTATGTCAAGGACTTCTTTATGGTGGTGTAGAAGTCCCTTGAAAAAGGCACGAACTAACGTGTCTTTCGCGAGGTTATGATGTGGACACTCTATAAGTAGATCGGTGAAACGATTCCAAGCCTCTGAAAATGATTCATTAGGATTATGTCGAAAGAAATGAATCTTGGAAAGCATTTCATCGATCTTCAGTGGTGGGTAAAAATGTTCCATGAATAGTTGAACAAGTTTAGCCCACGAGTCCACAGAATTAGGCGCTTGGGCAGTTAACCAAGACGCCGCCTTATCGGCTAAGGTGAAGAGAAATACCCTTAGTTTAATTTGTTTAGCACCTACTGTAGGATGGTGGAATATAGTAAGGACTTGGTCAATCCTACGCATGTGCTGATAGGGCTTTTCATGGTCTAACCCATGAAAAACGGGTAACAAATTAAATATATTTGGGGGGATTCGGAAATCTCCCATTAGGTCTGATAGAACGATGCAAGATTTAGGGATATCGTTCAAGGCTTTGTAAAAGTCAGAGAGAGGAGACTCTTTTCTTCAGCCATTACTTCAGGTGGTGTGTGTGGTATGCTAGCTAGAGGTGTAGTGAGTGGTATACTAGAAAGACTTATTTGTTGCCATTGTCGGTTTATTACGTTAGGTATTTTTCTTCGGCCCGACCTTAATCTCATGCAAGGCTAAGACCAATATTAATGAAACACAACAACACTCCAAACAATCCTGATATGCTAGTATGAACCTCTAACAAAAGATGCGAGGTGTGGAAGAAAAGAGTACCTGAAAGCCTCCTTGCTTCGCTTATGAATAGCGTCTTGGTTTACGTGTGCTCAGTGTATATAATAAGTTAGAACACTGAAAACTTTGAAGAAATGGAAGTTCGAAACAAACCTATGGAAATCGGGGAGTTTCAGCAGAGGGCGCGGGTGCACTCAGAATATGCCTAGGCAGGGCGCAGGTCGCGCTAAGGCAAAAGGTAGGATTCCAGGCGTGTAGGTGCAAGTCGCGTTCCAAGTTGGCCTTGGTAGGGTGTGGGTCGCACGCAGGCAAAAGTTGGAATTCCAGGCATGTGAGCGCAAGTGGCGCTCAGCCAAAGGGTGGGATTCCAGGTGTGTGGGCGCAAGGTGCGCTCTACTTTGGCTTGCCCAAGGCACAGGTGTGCTCCGAGTAATTTTTCGTGGAAACTTGCAAAGCTGAAACAGACAACCACAGTGAGAATCCAAACAAGGGTGGTTGGGTTATGGGACTTTGAAAAACTATCAAGTCTACAGAAAATAATACTAAAGAGTACTAAGATGGCAGCGACACCATTTGATAAACATAAAAAGAATAGTTTTACTAATGAATAAAGCGATGAACTCTAAACGGAAGTAAAACTATAAACTGAACTGTTAATTATCAAAGATATTTGTTTTCTACTCTCGAATCTATTGACGTAGAGTTAGAATAGAAGATTCCTTCCACTCCTAGTCCTTTAGCATTCAAGTTTTCTACAATTGTCGAGTCTATCCAAAGTCTAATGAGAGTAACGGTGGAATTTATACTACGATGTGAATTCAAATAACAAGCTACGAATAACGAAATGACAAATTGCTAAGAGTTGAATCTAGATAAAGAATTAGGGGAATTTGATTCCACTTTGAATCCAACTTAATAAACTAGCGTAGATTTGTTGTAAACCAATTCTTACGTTCTCACGGTAAGAATTGGTCATTCTAATCCCTAATTATACATGGCATTTCTACCAATTCATAACTAGTATGTGAGGTCGTCCACCCATTCTCATGGCGAATCAACGACCTTCTAGAGTGGAATAGATTCTTACAACGATTCTATACTACACAATCAAGTTTTCATCAAGGCTTCATCAAACCCCTCTAATGGAGGTTTAGCCTTGATTCATCAAACTATCATTTCCCATTGAATTAAAACTAGACATAATATAAAGATTTGAACTTTACTAATTTTAACTAACAATACTTTAAATCTAATTAATACTAAGAATGGAATAACAACAAGAATTGAACTTAGATCTACAAATTTAAATGGCAAAATCGAAATGATCAAGAACTACTATTTGATTTATCTAATCAATGAAGAACAATCATTCCCAAATAACTAATCTAAAACAATGTATAAAACTAATTAATTTAACTAATTCAATTCAAAAACTAGATCTACAAGCTATTTTAATGGCTACTTTCTATTCTAAGCTATCTAACTATCTTTTTTTAAGAGCTAAGTCTTGTTTTTTCTAAAGAAGGAGACCATATCCATAAGGGTTAGATAGACTTACCCCATTTTCAAAAATATTAGTGATACCCCTCCCCCCCATTTGTAAGATCCAACGGTCAGATTTCTTCATCTGAAAAAAAATCATCTCGTAGCCGTTGGATCTTGCAATTGGGGGGGTATCACTAATATTTTTGAAAATGGGAGGGTAACACTAATTGCAACTATTAATGGGGGGGTAAGTCTAACTAACCCTATCCATAATTTCATGCATGGGCTGAGGTCTCATGTTTTGGGCCGGAAAATCGAACCCAAATCCCAATTTCTTCAGTTGACAGAGCCCGTTTCAACTAGCTTTTATTTCAACAGACTTTTTGTCCACTTTTGCTCCTCTGATTGGGTCAAGTCTTGGACCATTGGAAAGCTCTTTCCGAGACGGTCGTTTTGACATAAGGTAGGCCCAAATCCGAGGCCTTAGTCCAAAGATATAGTCTTCAGAACTTCTGCTGACTTGTGTACTATTTCTGCCCGTGTTGACTTTTCAGCTTTTGACCAGGCTTCATAAAGGCTTTGTCTCCTTGAATCTTGGCCTTTATCACATAACTTCTTAGCAACCAACCCTTTGCTCCTTTATATCGCCAAAGTGGCACATTTCTGCACATAATTGAGTTCCATGCCTGAAATACATAAAAGCACATAATTAGCATGAACTCTTATTTATTACTCGCATAATTTGTCTAAAAATAGTATTATTAAGGGGTTAAAACTACAGTTTTGGGCTCTTATCACCAACCAAGTTGGAAGGGTGGGATTCACGATACAAAACATAGCATATGTCAGAAACTAAAACAACTTCAAATTTTAAAAAAACAATTACAGAATTCAAATATTAAGTACTTAACTAAACAATTCATAATCAAAATCTACGAAAAACAAGAAAATAAGTCTTAACACAATAATAAAACAAAATAAACTAGCCACGTTATGAGAATGGAATAAGAATAGCAAGTTGAGTGATCAAAAATGGAAAGACCAAACACCCCACCCCCAAACAAATTTTTAAAAACATGGTTAAAATATTTGTTTAAACACGTAGGTATTTTAAAGTCAGATTCCCCTAGACTCAATGTGGGATCGTTTAAAGTCAGATTCTCCTAGACTTAATGTGGAGTCGTTTTAAGTCAGATTCCCCTAGACTGTGCACACCCCCAAACAAGCAAAAAAATGGGGTGGCACAAAATGGATGATGCATGGTCAACTATAAACTAATAGTCGAAAGGGGTCTAGCCATAAAAACATGATACTAAATGCACCCCCAAACAGAATGAAGTTGTATAATTAGAAGCAATCATGTAGAAGAATAAAAGAAAACTTATGCAACCCATCAAAGAACATATGCAAACCATAATGTTGTAGCTATTTTAAAGAGTTAGAATGACCCAAAAGATGAATTAGTGATATTTTAGGTGAGAAGGGAATGAAGTATGGATCCTGATGTCTTTCATGAGGCTCAGATGAGGAAAAATAAGACAAACTAGGTTTTTCACTATACTCGGTCAAAGCTTGGCTCTCAACTACAAGAATGGTGCACTCATGAGATTGTGTGCTAAGCAAACACTCTTCATTATGAAGGTTGAAAAAATTATAGAGGGTCTTTGAGGCAATTGGCTCAAGTGCAAATTCGAGGTTTCTCTGAAATAGTGGGTGAATGGATGGCTTAGTTGTGGGAAATGCTTAGATTTTAGGAGTTGGTAACTCAGGTGGATGGTGGTTGGTTGGTGGTTCATCAATTGGTGGATCCTCACATGCTCTTTAGAACTCTACATCTGGCTTGGTTGAATCCACAAGGTTGTGGTTCGTGGCTTTATCTTTAAGAAATTCATCATTTTCTTCCATTGTTATTTCCTCAGTTGCCAAACTAAATTGAGATTCACATTGCTCTAAAGATGTTACTTCCTCTTTTTCTTGCACATTAACTTGTTCATGCCTTAGATTAGAATTGTTAATCTCTATTTCCTCACCCTCTTCCTCTAAACCACTATAAGTATCCTCAATTGCATCATTCAAATGTGTCAAAGAATCATCCAACCGAGTACAGTTATCAAACATAAAGGCCTAGATATGCTCAACAGGAGGGTCCATATTAAGAGAATGCCAATATTTATCAAATTCTTCCTCCGTCACATCGTTATAAATATCTTCTAATGTGTCATCATTATATTCATCTTCAGATGGATCAGTGGGAGATTCCTTAGAGGCATCTCTCAAATTTAAGTGGTCATCCAAAACAAGTCTTAAAGAGTCGTCTTCAAAAATTTCCTCATCCAGGTGGGGTGTGGAGTCAACGTAATGGTTAATGGGAGGGTCATGGGTAGGTAATGGTTCATGAAATTCAGGGTAGGTCTTAACTAGGTCGAATGGTGTGGTTATGGGAATAGGTTGTTCTACTTGTGTGTCAATCTTTGGCAAGGTTGAAAGTTTTTTGTTAGGTGAGGGGATCATGGAAATCATCTTTAGGGTCCGGGATAGGCCCTGAAGTATTATTGTGTGTTTAGCTAGTATTTCATCGAATGTTGTTAGCGGAGGGGAAGCTTGGTGGTGTGGGTATGGATGGTATGGTGTTTGATAGTCATAGTTATTGGCTTTTGAGTGAGTCTAGTTGATCTCGTATTATGATGGGTTAGGTTGAGGCTGAAGAAACATTGGACATGAATGGGTAGTGTGGTCTGGATCTGAACAAATTGTGCACAAAAAAGTGTTTGGTTCGTTGTATATACTCATTACGGAACTAGAAGTAGACGACACTGGTTGACTCCCTATATTGTTTGGATGACTAGAAAACTCTTGATTATATGGGTCACTATAAAAATTTGAAAATTGAGGCTCATAATTATTATTATATCCTATAGTATGCTCAAACTCTTGATATGATGGGTAATGAGAAGCACAATGGTAAGGACTACCACAGCATGAATGTGGAGAAGGGTTTTCATAATAATCACATGATTGCTCTTGATATGATGGGCAATGAGAAGCCCAATGGTAAAGACTACCACAGCATGAACATGGTGAAGGGTGTGCATAAGAATCACATGATTGTTCGTCGACATATGGATATGCCATAATGGTTTAAAACTCTAACTATATATATATATATATTCTAGGACAATTAATATGCAAACAAAACTCTAACTATAAATTTCTAGATAGGCTTGTGCGTTGACGTTTATGATATATAACGCTAGATGGTTTATTTCTTACCATACCTTAATCTCATACAAGGCTAACTCCAATATGAAAGAAATATGAACAATAGTCAAACAACAACCTAGTATACTAGAATTAAAACTCCACTGACAAAAGAGACGAGGAGTGAAAGAAAAAGTACCCAAATGTTTCCTTGCTACGCGTATGAATAGCGTCTTGTATACGCAATCCTAGTGCATTTAAGAAGATGGAAACACTGAATATATATATATATATATATATAAATATGAACAAAACAAGAGTCGGTGACTCACCTAGCAAAATTGGGCTTCCTTCAGAAGGGGAGCGGGCGCCCTTGGAATCAGGCTAATAAGGGCGCGAGCGCGCTCTTGCTTGACACGATGTCCAGTATTTTGAGGGCGGGCACGCGCTCTAAAAAATTTAAAATTTTAACAATAGTTTTCTAAGATGTCTAATAAGTCATCTGTAAAATTTTAGATCAATCGGAGTTATGAAAGTGCTCCTACTGCCCTGCAAAGTTTGTGAAACAGTTTTCGGACACAACACAAACAACTGAATGGTTAACCAATCAAAACATAGCCAAAAATAGCCAAAAGTTTGTTGGAGACTTCTGAAAGATTATGCGGGTTCCTGTAAAACTTTTAGAGCAATTAGAGTTCTACAAACCCTCCTTATTGGCTGTAGTTCCAGAAATTAAGTGTTGCAAAACTGCAAAAATATACTGAAAGCAATCAACTAGGTAGATGGTCAAAACAAATAAAAAACTCTTCAAAAGGTTACTGTAAATTCCAGACTAATGATAGATACTCCTGTCAAAATCTTAGAATTTTTGGAATTGCCTAAGTAACCTTACTCGTCAGGTTTTCCCGGAACTTACGTTTTGGAAGCTGAAATGCAGCACTGTAAAGATAGTATTAGTTCGCTAGGTAAAATAACTTGGAAAAATCTGAAAGTATTTCAGTACACTACAAGAAAATAGGTTTTACGCCACGGTCCAAAACTGTGGGAAAAACCTTTTTTCCCACTGTTTTGGACCGTCGGAGGACCGTGGGCTTTTTGTGTGTCGGGAATGGTCTGCCGACAGCCATGACCATCGGTAAAGCCCACCAATAGCGACGGTCTTTGCATCGGTCATTGCCGTCTGTATTGCCACAGTTGTAAACCGTAGGAAAAGTCGTCAGAAAAGGTCAGTATTTCCCACGGTTTAAGTCCGTAGGTAAAGACTAGTTTTACCGACGGTTATAGTCCGTGGGGAAAGATATTTCCTACAGTTTTAGTGCGTGGGTTTTGGTGTTTGCGTCGTGAATTTTGGTTTTTGGCTGTTGTTATTTGACCGTGGGTAAAGTGGACGACCTTGGGAAAAAGTTCTTTTGCGACGGCTATGGGCCGTGGCAAAGTTATTTATTTTTTTAAAAAAAATATTGATATTTTAATTCCTGTTGGGTCATTTCACCTGCAATCAACAGAGACCCTAGCAAAACTCCCATAACCATCCTACACCTCAAAATCACCATTTCCATTCATCCTCATCATCTTGAAAGAATCGCAGTTGAGCTATAAAAAATATATATAATTACAAGGTACGAAGAAAGCAACAAAGGAAATATAGGACATTTCAAGTAACTAGCCAAATTAAGCAATCACCGAGAGGCAGGAAGCCATAAAAAATGCATCAAGAGATACCCACAATGCTAAAACATGATGCATATGCCTTTCGAAAAATAGCATAAATTACACTAGCACAAATTTCAATATAAAGTAAGGTAAAAAATGCACTTTGGTTCATTGCTTATTTATTTCGAGCTGCAAATACATCTCTAATTATTACACATGAGAGGATTCCCTGCTACTTCCTCTATTGAAGAAAATTCATTTTTCCAGTAAAAAAACAAAGGAAAAAAGAAAAGAAAAAGCAGGGTCCATGGATGGGTTCCTACACTGAAGAAAGTACAATCTACCAACTTCAAAGATCCCATCACCTATTATCCTAGAAAACACTTTTGCTAAAAGAGCCAACCACTAAAAATTGTTAAAAAACTGAGAAACATTTGTCTTTTTCTTTTATTTCACGTGAATAAAACTAAATTGGCATACAAGAGACAAAACAACATATATAAAGGGCAGTATACAGAAAGAGTAAAAGTTTCTCAACTAAAGAAAGTAAAGAACAGCTAGAAGAAGCATTATACTCTAGTAATGTTCACGACTCACTTTTGGAGATGATCCATGTTGATGAATGTTCAAGATTCTCCTAAGATCTACAGCGAAAATATAAAGGACATATAAGAAAAGAGTCAAATACTAATATAAAGTATCTCCCATATATTGCTGGAGGTCAACAGCCCAAGTGAAAAAATTAATTGGAAAAAACAAAAATGGAAGCCTTATTTGGTTCTTAATAATATAGTACCTTCTTGAATAGCTTCTTTTACATCTATCTGTTGCCGGAGATCTGCAACTTGTTTACTCTTGAAAAAAAAACAGAAAAAGACATTAATCCACTGTGTCCAAAGGTAATAAGGATTGCAAGAATAGGTTATCACTACTCTCGATCTGACAGGAAGCAGTAAACCAATGGAAACAGGTAAGCTATGATAGGGTCTAAAACATATTAACTAATCAAAAGCTTACTAAAGTTCTAGATGGAAAGTTTGAATCTTTTAAAGGTAGAGCTAATAAAATCTATGAGAATTCATTCAATCATGAAAATAAAAGCCTCAACAACTAGAATCTTATCTAGGAGTTTGCTCCAAGTAACAATAACAACAATGATAAATTCTTGGAGTCTAATAATATTAGCAACAACGTTTTGCATTATCAAAATAGATTAATTGCGAGTTCTTCACAAACATCTTATCGTAGCAAATCAAAATTTATTGGTAAAAGAAGAGTAAAACACGATGAAAACTTTTTTTGACCTGTGGTGTTTGTGGAGCTGACTTCCAATGGTTGGAAGATGCGAAAGCATCATCGATGATAACTCTGGAGAATCTAAGAACATAAAGTATTTGAGTAATAGAACAAACCAAATTTTGGGTAAACTATGAGTTGTCTTTACAAATCCTGAAATACATGATCAACACGTATACCAACAAACACATTGGCAATAAATCAATATCAATTACTCTAAATCAACAAACCATACACAAGTATGGATTGTTTGATCTATAAATCATACAAACCAAACTCTAAATCACAAAATGTTTTTGCCCTGTCATTGATCTTTTTATCTATAAATACCTTACCCATTACGCATTTACACTAGCTCTAACTTGTTTAGAAAAACATGGCGGGAAATTTTCTTTTCTCCTTGCTCTTGTTGTAATCACATGTTAGTTGCTATTTATATGTAAATCTCTAACTATAAAATTTGTTTTATTTATATACTTATTTAACTTGAGCTTGATTTTTGCAGCTGTAGTGGCCCATCATGTGGATGATATATGCATGATTTACATTTATAACAATGTGTGTAATGTTGGAAAGTGTAAGGAGGACTGCCTAACCAAGTACTACAAAAGGGAAGATCGAATGTATACGTGTTGATAATGTATTTCAGGATTTGTAAAGACCACTCATACATTTTTCCCAAAATTTGGTGTGTTCTTTTGTACTTAATGTTCTTAGATTCTCTAGAGTTATTGTCAACGATGCTCTCATGTCTTCCAACAATTGGAAGTCACCACAAATGCCACAGGTCAAAAAAAGTTTCCCAAAAGATCGGGTTTGTCTTGATTGTCTCAGTATCGTACTTTCATGACACTGTTGATCGAATATAACACGGCGTCGACAACCAACAACATTTGTCAGACGAATAAGTGGAATCACCACACCTGTTACAAAGATTTCTTTCCATTTACAGTCAAACTAACAAACCGGCCAGTATATAATAAATCAGTATCAATTACTCTAAATCATCAAACCATACTCGAAATAAAAAACCACTATTTTCATTTTGTTTTTAAAAAAATCCCTAAAATTAATCAAAATTCCACAAATTTATAGTAGAATGAGTAAATGTTAGTTTCGAAACTAAACATTGCTTTCGAACCTCTTATAAGTATAATTAACAAAAAGAATTATAATTTTGGACATAAATCGAAATCAATTACTTTCCATTAAAAGAGAGAAGTGGAGCTTGATAATCACCTGATTTTGGAGATATAAAACAGGCTAAAGTCACCAGGTGAGTTTTGTAAATCTTTCTACACCTTAAACATCTCTACTCTAGCCTCCTAAGTTCTTTTTGTCAGATGAGAAAAATATTTCTTAGACCAAGTCTTTAGAACATATTTCAATCTCTAAAGCTTACAAGACAAAATAAAAACTAGATTACCTAGGCACTATTCCTGCCAACTGTTACAAACAATGTCCTTAAACTCAAGGTGCAAAGCCCATGCATTGCAGAACAGAAAGGGGTAAATTTCTTTTGAATCCAAATACCAAGACAACATCATTGGCATATGATGAGAGACTCCTTTAGGAAGAAATTCTGCTTCTGAAGCTAGGAAAGCAATAACCCACAAGTTATTCACTAGGCACCTATCTATCTTAGAGTATTTACCTGAGTTATTTGTTCAAGTAAACAAACTACCTACAAACTTTAGATCAGAAAGCTCAGTATTCACAACACATTCCATGAATTCAGCTAGTTCACTTGGGTGAGAAGGTTCACATCCCAATCTTTCATAAGAGTACAAAATACTATTAAAATCACCACAAACAATCCACGGTAGAAGGATAGAACTGTGCAACAACTTCAAATCAGACCACAAGATGAGTCTATCCTGTCTTGAGTTTTTTGCATACGTACATGTGAGCTCAAAAAATTGTCCTGTACGCATCACTTGGACTTCACAATGTAGCAACTGGGACGTTTCCTTGATCATCTTAACTTGGACAAAATTATGATTCCAACAAAACCAAATTTTGCCATCGCTATCACTATCAAAGTTACTCAGGTGAGACTAAAAAAGGAAACAAATACTTCTTATAGTATCAAACTTATCCTTCTTGACCTTAGTTTCTAAGAGTACAAACATACACATATTATTTTTTATCCTTACCTTATTCACTTCACTAGCTTTTGAGTGATCATTTATTCTCTTAACATTCCAAGCACCTAACTTTATCATTAAAGTTTTAGAGGTGGTTTTGGTTGACCTGAACCTTTCGGTTTAGCCTTCCTTTGAGTAGGGATGTCATTTGTGGAATGCTTCTTACCTTTCTCTGGGCTTTGGGAGTTAGTTTTATGTTGTTGTTTCTGCGATATGATGGAGTCTCTCTCTTTTCTGTAGGCTAAGTATTAAATGATTAGTAAAAACCTCTCTTTATACTTCAAAGTCATTGTAGGCTTCATGAAAAGTAAGTTCTTCACTCACTACGTACTCTTCATGATTAGTCTCATATTGTTCCTGCTCAGCTTTAGTAACTTGTATTTCTGGTAACATAATACATAAATCTCCATATATAGAAATGGCTTCCACTGTCTGGACATTGTCCATGCACTCCACTACCTCATCTGATAGGTTAGTAGTATGTTTCTCAGGGACACTGACAATTATTTGAAGTAATGTCCCCTTCAGTAGAGATCATCCTCTCTTTATTAACACTAGCATGGATTCTACTCACAATGTTCATTGCAATAGTCACTGAAATACTTTCTCGATTCTGTTCATCTTGGGTAGTCCTTTCTACTATTTCTTAAACTCCCTCTTCTTCTACCTCCATAGACAGAGCTTGAAATTGGTTTCAGGTTTGTACTTCAACTCCAATTGTTGCTCCAATTATCCCCTCCAAGTGACCATCTCTGCCGTCTCAATCTACAAAATTGGTGATAAGAGCCCAAAACTGTAGTTTTAACCCCATAATAATGTTACATTTAGACAAATTATGTGTATAATAAATAAGAGTTAGTACAGTTTACGTGTTTTTATGTATTTCAGGTCTTAGAGTCAAATATGTGAAGAAATGTGTCACTTTTGCAAGAGAAAGGAGCAAAGGTTGGTTGCTAAGAAGTTCTATGGTTAAAGCCCAAGTTTCAAGGAGAAAAAGCCTTTTTAAAGCGTAGTCAAAGTCAACGCGGGTAGAAAAAGAGCAGAAAAATCAACAGAACTTCCGTAGGCTATATCTTTGGACTCAGATCTCAGAATTAGGTCTATTATATGTCAAAAGGACCGGCTCAGAAAGAGATTTCTAATAGTCTAAGTCTTGAACCAATCAGAGTAGTAAATGTTAACGAAAAGGGTATTGAAGTAATTTTGCATAGAGAAACCCTTTTTGGACATATGTAAATAGGTTTTGGGCTTGATTTCATGGCCCAAAACATGGCTCTAAAGTCCATGCACGAAATTGCAACCTAACTCTCCCCTATATAAAGAGGGTTAAGGCTAAAACAAAATTTGGCTACTCCCATTTTTAGTTTAGTTTTAAATTAATGTTCTCTCTCTGTCCCTTTTTAGTTTAGTTTAGTTTTAGTTAATTAGTTTAATTTGTAGCCTCCATTAGATTAATAAAAGTCAAGTTATTGTTCTTCATTATGTCTTATATTTACTATTCTATCAATGATAGTCTAATGACTTCTAGTTAAACCTCCATTAGAGGGGTTTCACTCTAGTAGGTTAGTTGATTCGCCATGAGAATGGGTTGAATTTCCTCACATGCTAATTATTAGTTGGGAGAGATTGTCATAAATAATTAGGGATCAAATATTTAATCTTAATTGGTTAGGATTGCAATAATCTACACCAACATATTATGAATAAATCAAAGTGGAATCAAATCCCTATATTTCTTCTCCATATTTTATTCAAGTCATATTCAATTGCTTAGTTAAATTACTATAGGTTAAATTTATATATTTAGTTTTATAGTATAAATTCACCTCTATAAATATTACTCTCACTATTGTTCTTTGTGTTTGATTAATTAGATTCTATTATGTCTTAGTAGTTCAGAAGTGGAACGATTCTATACTCTATATATTGCATGAATATACATGTGAGAGTAGAAAATAAATAGTTGATACCATAAGAACAAGTTAGAGTAATCTAGTGAGTTTTTACGGGTTATCAAATGGCGTCGCTGCCATCTTAAACTCTTTCATGACAAAAATTCAATTAGTTGAATCCATGGGGCAATCCCCCATTCTCAACCCACCCACCCTTTTAATTTTTCTTTCTTATTCTTACATTTTCGGTACTGTTCACTGTTTTAGGCACAGGGGCGCACACCCTCCATTTTGCCTTGTTCAGAGCGCCCCCGCCCTCCCTTGTGTCTGTGGATTCAAAGTGAAGAACACTGCAGAAAAGGTATTTGTAAATTTCAAAAAATTCTGAAAATTTACAGGAATAATCCTGAAGGTGTTATTGATTTATCACTACAAGAAAATCGACTTTTTCCCACAGATTCCTGGTATATTTAGCCACGATCATAAACCCTGGCATAATTTCCTACGAATTTTGACCATAGCAAATACATTTTTTCTCATTTCGCGCCTTTGATTCCTTTAGCCACGGTTTATCTATTTAATTGGGTCATGGGTGGAGCTACGGCCAAAACCCTCGGGTACAATTTTTTTAACGATGACACATGTTCTACGCGGTTTGACCGTGGGGTTAGGGCTGAAAAGTTTGGGCGGGCTGACCACTTGCTCCCCTCCCAACAGTTAAAACACTTCGAAAAAAGAAAAGAAAGAAAATACCAGACTGTTCTAACTTCTATCTTTTCCTCCTCCCACATAGCCTTCATCCGCCACCGCCACTCAACCCCATTTTTCTTTTCTATTTCTTCTTCTCTCATCTCAAGAAGGTATTGAAGCAAAAATCGTATTTCAAGCACCGATTTTTTTTTTTGCCAAAACTGGGAGAACTAATTTTTCAATTTTAATTTCTTAGGATTTACTAAGTGGGAAAGGGATTACAAGCTTCGTTTCTCTTCTCCGAACGTGATTCCTCCATTACAAATTGAAGGTGACTTATTATGCTATTAAAGATTTATTTTTTATTTGATTTTTTTTTTTTTTTTTTTTTTTTTTTTAATCTAATAGTAGATGTTGTTGTTATGGGCAATAATCAAGACCTAATCTATCTCTAGACCAAACACCTCAGATTGTTCGATTGTCCTCAAAGTGCAACCTTTATTCAAGGTAAAGAATTTCTATTTATGTTTTGTATTTATGTAATACCAAATTCCCTGTATAGAATTACCTGTAGTGCTTGTTGTTAGAACATTAGAGCTACCAACCATCCCCCGTATAGAACTGCTCGTGTCAATTTAAAAAATGGTTGCTGTAATTTCAGGGACAAGTGTCGATACATTCACTTATGATATAATAACTTGTGCCTTTTCCTCGGAAGGAAATTATAGAGATCCAAATCGAATCATCTTGTCTCCTGTATTATGGTTAGTAACAAAATATATTAAATCAAGAAAATTATATCTTGTCGTATGGATATTGAGATTATAAATAGCATATCTGGTAAAATGCAAAGGATATAATCCGTTAGGAATATTTTTCTTTCTTTTTAATTGGAACCATTGAGAAATATTCTCTAGAAATAAATGAAGAAATATTCTTCTAAAGTGTTTATGGTATTGGGTCAAAATATTGACATTTGTTTATTATCCAATATGGATAATCAATCTTTAGTGATTGAGTATGTCGTTTCCAAAATATATTTTGAAAATCATTATATGCTTCAGTTATAAACTAATTTTGTTTCTGATGTAAAGTCAAAGAAGGAATTTCTTCTTGAGGAGAAATTAATTGGTTTTGTTTAGAAAGTAAATTATCTCTAATCTGTTGAATCTGTTTCCACAAAGGAGGAGTTATAAAATCAAATATAATATGTTGATTATCAAGATTAATATGAATACCCTGTTTGTCTATATTTCCAATATGCATTATAGGCATTAGAAAATGTGTACCTATAATTTGTTGAGTAAGATCCTTAACTAATAAGAAAGAAGACGGTATACATATTCCTTCTTTGCAAATTAACACATTTGTTAATTTATATGCAATTTGCATATTACTACCACTACCACTACCACTTGCACTTGAAAGACTTTTGAGTAGTAGTTTTATCAAAATATATTATAGGTATTAAACCTTTTGAATGCAATTCATATCTGCACCATTGTCTATTAAAGCAATATAGTCTGTAAGATTATTTTTTTTATTAATGACTATTCTTACATAAACATGTCATTTTTGAAAAACAATTTCAGAAGGAAGCATTAAATAAAAGTCTTTGTCTAACTTCTCTTCTAATTTTTTTTGTTTTCCATTTTTCCTTTGGAATTTTAGTTCCTTTAATTCTATTTGAAAAAAGATCTTGATTAATCTTTAATGGTTTCATTTCATTTTTAAGGTTATTAGCCTCATGTCTTAGATCAAGAATGTTTGTAGGTTTTCAATAACTTTGTGATCTAAGTCTATTCATTATTTTTTTTAATGTATATCCTTCTGAAGGATTAGGAATATCATCTCTAATTAACTGTTTTATAACAAGTTTTTATTTTTATTTTTTGCTAAATAAGTTAAAAATTCTATTAAAAGTAAAGTATTATACAAGTACATTAAATGGACATCACTCCCCCTAATCTACTTGGTTCAAGAAAATCTCATAAAGGTTTGGTAAGGTGCACCTCCCATTTATGAGTCCATGGGGGTTTCTTATTACAAACAATTAATAGATCTTTCTCTAGGTTTGAGACTTTTTTTGCTATGGCATCCGCCACAGTATTCCCTTCCCTCCATATGTAAGAGAGGTGGAAAAGATGAAGGCTCTTCATGCAAGTATGTCATATGTACATCATCTACCATGGCATTGAATTGGAGGTGAAGGTAGTAACCGTAGTAGCCGCATCCGATTCTACCCACACATTCAGCAAGCCCTTCTCAATAGCTATTTCCACACTTTCCAAAATACAAATGCACTTGGCCCAGTAACTTGTAGCTTCACCCAGTCCTTTTCCATGAATAAGCAGAAAATTCTCATCATGATCCCTAAAGGATGATCCTTTAGCAGCACCATCAGTATTAATTTTGACCTGACCAGGAGCTGGCGGCTGAACCCTTGGAGCTACTGTGGGTGTCATGTTCAAGCCCCAACTTTAAGTAATCTCCAAGTCTTGTAATGAATTGTAGGTATGAGCTTTCGAGAGAGTAGCAGCATTATGTATCTCTTTTCGAATCAGATTGAAGCAATACTGAAGTGTGGGAGTTGTTCCTTCAAAATGTGCTCTATTTCTGACTTTCCAAATAGCAACCATGCATGCCTCCACTAATATAACAAGTTTTTATTAACTTAAGTTTTATTTCTGGATCAGTAATTTTATCTATTAGATCTAGAACTGATTGTTGTTCACTGGTTAAAACATTTATGCTTATGAAACCATTCATTTTTAAAATAGCTTCCATGTTATCACATTTCGATTGTAATGTATTACACTGACATGATTATTCTTCTTCTTTGATTTAAAAGAACTTGAATGTAAGTCGAATAAACCTTGATCAGAGTTTGAGATATATGCTAATTAACTCTGATTCACTTGTATTAAGTAATGTTTAGTTAATTGTAATTTCAAATCTTCATCAATTTGAAGATTACTAACTTTTGTTTTGTTTTACATTTATTGCATAATAACCCATTTTTTCCACATTTGAAACATGTAACATTTTTTTTTATCTACTTCTGGGATTTTTATAAAAATCTTGTTTAGATTTCCAATTTTTATTGAAATTTATTTTTCTTCTTCGAGAATATTTTCTCCTATTATATGGTTTTTGTGATTTATGTTTATGAGTTTTTTTGGGATAATGAACTGGGACATCATAAACAAATTGTTCACAAAATTCTCCTAATTTTTTTCTACCAAATTTTTTTTGTTTATTTAATTGGTGTTGTAATTTTAAATCATTGCATAAAGCTAATCCTTCTTGGATTATGAAGCTTATAAAATTTCCATATGTATGGAATTCATAAGAATTGTCATTCCATTATTAAATCTCTTAATTTATTCTTTGCTCTTTAATTTCAGCAAAGAATGTAGGAAGACCATCTATAAATTTTGATTTCCAATGATCACTATTGGCGTCATATAATTGGAAATTTTTTGTTAGAAATACATCTTTATACCTTCTAAACTGGGTAAAAGATGGGCATCTTAAGTTTTGTAGTAATTCTCTACTTCTTTCATTATTTACTCTTTGTGGACCCACAAAATGATAAATAATTTTCATACACAATGTATATACTGCATCAGACTTTTATATTTCCATATTTAATTAAAGGCCTATTTCTATTTTTACTAAAGAAATTATCTTCATTTGTTGAGTAGGTGTGAGAACATTATCCCACCATCCTCTTAGAATACTAGTAAATCCATTTACAATAAATTTGGCAATATCTACATCATAATTACCATTTGTTCTGCGTACTGTTGCATACATTAATGTTTTATGTACCATTTCATAGATTTGATAATATGATTTACCATCTATGTTCCATGCATAGAGAGTATTACCATGATAAATGTTTTGATCATGAAGAAAATCTTCTTCATATAATAGATCTTGTGGCGTAGGTCAAGGATAATAGTATCTACTTGGACCTGTAAAAGTTGTTTTCTGTGTTTTATTATCATAAGAAATCTTATTAAGATTTGATGATAAAAAAATTATCATTATCCTGTATTTAAAATATTTTATCAGGAGTTATTTGTTACTCAAATTTAGATTCTGGATCTTGATGAGATATTCCATTGATATTTAATTTACTTAACTTATTGAAAGTTTTTCTAAAAAATAATTTGATGATGATTGTCCAAGTTTTAAAAATTTAATTTCTAAAGGAGTTTGGATTGAAAGTCTTATTAGACTAGGTAGATAGTTTGTTTTTACATAACTATTTTCTGTATGTAGAAGAATTCTTAGATGAATGATATTTTTCATTCTTAGGTTGATATTTTAGCATTGTTTTAGTATTTGACTCAATTCTAGCTAACTGAGCTCATATAGTTTGTAAACATAAATTTGTATAATTATTTTGTCTACAAATTTTATTAAGGTTTTAGCCTTAATAAAATACTAGCTTTAGCCTTTTATTAATATTGTCAGTTTTTACTAATCTTGTAGTATCTTCATGTGGTTTAATATAAGCCATAATTTCTAAACTATCTTTTTAATTTCAAAGTTAATGGTGGTGGATGTATTGTCGTAATTTTCTTTTCATCCGTAGTTTTCCACATTTCTAATAACTTTCTAATACATCAATTTGTAAATCTTGTTGTGAAATCACATACCATTGAACAAAAGGTATAACCTTTTTTATATGATTTAGATAATCATAAAATTAATTTTTTAATTCTTATAATTGGTCATTCTTATAATATTCAAAGTACTAATCACGAAATTCTTTATATTTTAAATGTTTAAATTGAGCATTTATAGCTTTTCTATCTGGTATAAAATCCATTATAATTCAAATTTCATTTCTAAAGGTGTAGGAGATTCCCTATTTTTGTTTCTGTTATAGATACCATGTGGTATCTGTTGATAAGAGATCCTTATTTCTTCTATTATTTGATTTTTATTAGACCTTGATTCATATACAGTTTCAGTTCTAGAGACTAAATGTCTAGATGATTTTTGTTTTTTTTTATTGGCAATGTCTACAAGATTGAGGAAGAGAAAACTAATAAGGAGTTCTCAAAGACAAACTTCTTCCAATAATAGGTTTTTTTAAATTTATTATGACTCCTCCATAAGTCTAAATTATTTGTTCCAAATCATTATTAATGATTGGTTGTGGTTGAACAACAGTTATAACTGTCCACGATTCTAGGAATTGAATTTCATCCCAAGATATCATCCTTGGTGTCACTACACGTGTTGTGAGCAAATTTGTGTCTATTAACACAATTTTTCCTTGCATGGTTTTCTGTCTAGCATTTGGTGTTAAAGTTTGTAAAACTTTATAGTAGATTCTATATGTAATTCCAATAACTTCATATCTAGGCAGAAAATTATATCATTTTGCTTGAATTTGTAATGGTATGAAATCATATAGATTTCTATCTGATAAAGACAAACTTAAATTAGAATAGACATCAAAATAATAAATTGGTCCATGACACAAACTAGTTTCTATTGCACCCATAAGAGATGGTAAATAGTCAAACGCGTTGCATCTCTAAGTGTTTCTTGAATACAAGCATTCATTCCTAATAAAGTTAAAAGTCTAAATGCAACCTATATTGATCATATATTAATGAACTTATAATTCTTCATATAATGATGCAAATCTCTAGGACTTAACAAATATAAAGTTGTATTCATAAAATTCAAACTTATTGTTTGTTCCATGGTTTTTACTGCAATTTTATTGGTTAATTTATTATACCAGTGACCATAATGATATATGGTTCTTGGATCTATGTTCGGAATAGTCCATTTATTCATTTTTGTTTGTTTTTTTGTTACAAATCCATATTCAACTAAGTCAGAATTCTTTATTGAATTCATGACATCAGTTGATGATGTCTTTCCCATAGGTGTTGAGGTGTTAGTGCAACTTGATGAGGGAGGATAATCCACAATATATATCTTCTAGAATGAATAATTTAAAAGATTGATTGTTATAACTATGCGTCGTCTTCTTTAACATTATAACAGTAAAACCACGTCTGTCTTACTGGATTCAAAATGCCCCAAAACATATCCTACTTGGCGACTACAAATCCCATACGCGAATTAAGTGATGTCCCAGAGTTACTATTACAATATTGGAGAGGAAGAAACAACAGTACTTACATAACTCGGTGGACCGGCTTGTGACCAGATTTAACCAGTCTTGACCAAGTAGTTCATCTCTAGTGGTAATCCAGCTACTATACTCTGTCATAGTGGTTTTATCATAACCTTCATGTTAAATCATTCTTATTATAAACATTATAGATACCCCTCACCTTAAATTTCACTAACCTCAAATTATAAGCTATCATGGCTCTGATACCAAAACTAATCGAGAAATTTAATACTTACAAAAAAGTAAAGAGGAAAAGAGATCGATCAGCAGCTAGCAAGCAATATAAACTTGAAATGAAATGTTATGTATAAGTAGAATATTTTTGTATATATATATAGATGTCCATCTCACCAAAAACCCGGGAAAAAAACCCGCACCGAACCCTGCCCGAACCCGACAAAACCCAAACCCGAACCCAACCCAAAATTTAAAGTGTAGGGTTTGGTCACACTCTCTAAACCCGAACCTGACCCGAAAATTTAGCCCAAAACCAGGTAAAATGCCCGAAACCCAAACCCGAACCCGACTATAATTCCCAACAACTCTATTTTCCTTTATTATTATCGCACCCAATTACCGCGACCTATAACTTTACTTGTATTAAAGCTCTATTTTTTATCGGCTGCACCAATTAGGTTGCCTATGTACCTATTTCGGGATCAAGTCGTCGTAGTTCACTCCGATCTCCTCACCCCTCCCCCTTCTCTGCCTCTCTTATGAGCTGCCTCCTCTTTTATTCTCCTCTCTTCCTTTTTATATATCTCTCTCCTCCCCTCACCTTCTCTCTTTAGGTTTACTTCATGGAGCATAGTATGGTCTTGGGCCTATTCTCTGGGCCCAATACATATTATGGTGTTGGCCCTATCTCTTAGCCCAATACACACATGATCCATCTATGAATATGGCTACTACACTGCCCCCTCTCGGGTGCAAGGACATCTATAAATCTGCGGATCCGAGAAGTCCTCGACCTTCCTTATCTGCCAAATCCTCATTCTATCAAATGTTTGTATCTCAAATTCCACGACCTCTGCTCTTATTTAACTTGAACTCAGCAGTTTGCATCTTATATCCAAATCCCACAGACTCAATTCTCCTTCTACATAGTTAATTTGCCACCATATTATTTTCAAGTGTGCTTATCTACTTCGTGATTTAGAATATGCTTTCTATGGTCACCGCTTGTACTTTTGTGGGCGAATCTCAATTAGCATATCCTTATTCGCCTCAATCCTTTTGCTCACATATTAGCGAATGGTTTCTTCCCTTCACTCTCACTCTTCAAACTCAATCCTCATGCCCGCGAAGTGTCTCAACCCAGCTATCAACTCTCTCTCTACAAAACTCACTACCATGTCCACGATGTGTCTCGATCTAGACACCAGCTCTCCTTCATAAAACTCACTACCATGTCCGCAGAAGGTCTATTCCCCTTCGATCTCACTCTTTAACTCAATACAATGCCCACGATGTGTCTCAACCCAGCCAGCACCTCTCACATAGAGGTCACTACCATTTCAGCAGAGCGTCTCACCCCAGCCACTAGCTCTCCTTCTCATAACTCACTACCATGTCTGCGGAGTGTCTCACCTCATCCACTATCTCTCCTTCAGAGAACTCACCACTATGTCCTTGGAGTGTCTCAACCCAGCCATAAGCTCTCCTTCATAAAATTCACTACTATGTCCGCAGAGTGTCTCAGCCTAGCCATAAGCTCTCCTTCATAGAACTCACTACCAAGTCTGCAGAGTGTCTCACCCTTTCGTTTCTCTTTCGTAGAACTCAGGATTGTATCCACAAAGGGTCTCATCCCCTTCGCTCTCGCTCTTCAAACTCAATATCTTGTAAGCAAAGGGTCTCATCCCCTTCGCACTTACTCCTAGAACTCGACATCATGTCTGCGAAGGGTCCCATCCCCTTCACACTTACTCACAGAACTCACTACCATGTTCGCGATGGGTCTCTTCCCCTTTGCCCTCACTCTTCACAATCAATTGTCATCTCTGCAAAGTGTCTCAACCCATTGGATCTCGTACATAGAACTCATTAGTGTATCCACAAAGGGTATCCTCCCCTACGCTCTCACTCTTCAAACTCAACATATTGTCCATGAAGGGTCTCATCCACTTTGCTCTCATTCTTCAAACTCAACATATTGTCCATGAACTCATGATTAAAACGCTCTTTATCCATGTTTCTTAGTTTTCAGTTACTTATTTTCTTAAGTCCGAGGTCCACAGTCCAAAGTCCGAGGTCCACAGTCCAAGTCCGAAGTCCAAAGTCCAACGTCCGTATAGTCGTACGTTTTAGTCAAGTTACCTTACTCACGTGGGTTTGGTAGGATAGGTCGAGTAAGGGATCGTCCAAACCTTAGGGCTCGGATAGGTTCACAACTGGAATTACAACTTTTGGTGAGTAGGATTTTTAGGTTTCTTTTTAGTTGGTTTACTTAAAATAACGGTAATGCAAATAATGTAAATTACTACGGCGAATAGATGTAGGTAAACAAAAATAGAGAAACAGGGAGAGAGTTAGTCCTACTCATGCGAGAATCATTTTTCAACAGTTTATATTTCCACGTCACTACATCTCTACTTCGTCTCGTTTTCGGAGACGACGTCGAGTATTGATCCCTAGTGCATGCCCACATCTCTAGGTCGCATTTCACTAGCATAAGGAGTTTTAATAATACCGCATCTCTGGTATATTATTTCAGCTCCTGGCTCGATTTCACATCAGCTGGACGAATTGGAGAGCTGTCTGACACCAGAGAGTCGCGCGCGAGACATTTTGGGTCGCGCGCGAGACTGTCCTGGAGCATCAGCAGTCCAACTTTGTACAGTCTCAGTCATTTTGGGACCGGATGTCAATTCTATGCCTAATTCCTAAGTAGTGATTCTAGAATATTAACGAGTCAATCCGGATTTTCACACGAGCAGCATAACCCTCCCCGGGGGGGATTAGCTCATGGTCTTAGAAGGAATAATAAAACTTGTTGTATACATTAAGTAAATAAATGCAGGACAAGAATTAAACTAGAAAAGAAATGACTGTTATTAAGGTAAAAATAACTTACAGTATTTAAGCTGCTGAAATGGAAATGGCAAAATGTAAGTACTGAAGAAGAAAATCTAACTAGGCGTAGCCAAAGCATTAATATGCTGAAGGGGTAATAATGAAGGCGACCCCTTCATATATATAGGCTGATACAGGAGTGATTCGTGAATGTTTTAGATTTTGTTTTTATGCTAATTGAATGGTTCGAAACAAAACTTTGTTTTTAACTGTTTTAATTTTTGTCCTTTTGCTGATTTAAGGTTTTGTTTTTAGCTTATGTCAATTCAAACCACCTGGTTTGAATTGGTAAGTGTCTTCTCTCTTGCCAGGTGGTATCAATTTGAAACCATCCTTTGCCACCTGCCTATGCTGACTCATCATGCCTTCTGGGCCCGCAGAGTGTGTCCACTTAGTGTGTCTAGTGGCGGCGCCGATTTTGGCGTTTTTACGACTTTTTGTCCTTGCGCAGAGTTCATAACCCGGGTTGCTATGGCAGCTTCACTAGCCAACTTCAGCATCTAGATTTATCCGATTTGAGCTTCGGAAGTTTCCTGCTTCTTTATATGTGGGCCCGCTTCGACCGGTTTTGTTCTTTTGGAAACTTCGGCTCTAGTCGCTTTGTTGGGCTTCACGGGATTGAGTGGGAATTCCAAATATTCCTCAGATTCTCAGATTTGGCAGCTTCACTAGCCAACGTCGGCATCTAGATTTATCCGATTTGAGCTTCGAAAGTTTGTCGCTTCTTTATATGTGGACCCGCTCAAGACCGGGTTCTCGTTTCTTTTGGAAACTTCGGCTTTAGTCGGGCTTTGTTGGGCTTCACGGGGTCGAGTGGGAAACTTCAATTATTCCCCGTATTCCGTGCCGATGCATGTTTTATCACTATATTTATTTTAATTGCGAATCCTCGCAAAAGTACGAAAAAATATAATTATTACATGATTATTAAACACATAATCGACCAAAAATGCTATGTCTCTCGGGATTTAATATTACAGTTTTGGGTGCTTATCACACCACCCCCAAACAGCACTTTGCTTGTCCTCAAGCAAAGAAGAGACATTAAAACGATAAGTGGTCAAAAATGTGTTGTCCTAAGCTAAATCTCATTTCGCAGAGTACGGTTGCATTGACCGTATGTAACAAGGCCTTGAACCACTAGGAATTCCCTAGTGGACGAGTTATAGCCTCGTGAGAGTTTTCCAGAGAAGATACTCACAAACTTCATTTATACTACAACGACTCAGTAACAAAGGCTTGTTTCCTTAATTAATCTCAGGTATCTAGACATCTCACTAGCAGGGGAAACAAGGATTTTATTCTTTCAAAATTCAAGTTAATATACATACAATAATCGAAACATCTACGTATGAGCATGCATGCAGTGATCTAATAATGAAATGTACGCGGGGGGTTTAAGCTTTGGATCATTTGGATAGCGTCCTTAACTAGGTTCTCACGTGTATGTGTCGAAAGACAATTTCTCTCTTATTTTTCCACTCAAGCTTTGCTATCTCCAAAGGTGTGCAAGTGGGCACACGCTTCCTCACATACTTAATGACAAATGAGGAGCCGAGGGTCGGGAAGTCACAACTACTACTTTATTATCACACTATCCTATTCCTAATTGAGCTAGAGGTCTTTATTAGGTGTTATGGGGCTTAGGTGGTAGTGTAGAAGAAAATGGAATGGAAAGTTCAAAAATGATAAGTATGAGAGAATAAGGTCTTCAAGATATTTATACTAGAGAATCCTTATTTTCTTTCCTGCTTCTAACATGGGTTTCCATACTTGGATTTTTCAAGCTTTTGTATTCCCTTTTGATTTGATTTTTTTGGGGGGAATTCTAACCTTGACATTTCTTTTGATTTTTGGAAACATATTTCTATTTTGTTTTTTTTTTTTTTTTTTTTTTTTTTTTTTTTTTTTCCTCAAACAGGTAACTGATTTTGATTTGTGACAAGGTTTTTCTCTTCATTTTTCTGTACTTCATCCTATTTCTCATACTCATCATCTAGGTAGGCTTATTTATTTGTGGTTAATAGATGGGTAATGATTTTTTTGGTGAAGGATTAATGAAAGGTTCAATGTGGCGACTAGCGGTAAAAAAATTTTACAGGTGTGAATTTTTTGGCTATATCGATCCAAAGAAGGCCTAAATTCTCGCCTAGGATTTGGGTAGTGATCAAGTAAATAGACGTGTGAACTTCTCTATTCGGAAGAACTACTCCTCTGTGTCATTACTCATATATCACACATTTTGAGGCTTTTGGTTAGATTCTTACAGGATATGGAAACTAAGTTATCTAACCGTGGGTCCCGAAATTTATCATTGTGGTACATTTAATGATAGTCGATGCATGAATGCTCATGAAAAGATGTAAAACTATTGCATAATGATTAAATTAAGTTTCTAAGAACAAGTCCTAATTCGATGCTAGGGTGAGATTTCTAAATATTTTTCATCATAGAAAGAGAAACGAGAATTTGTCACTAAATACGTTTATTTAGACATTAAGTAAACTATATACAACTATGCATGCCTAATTTTTGCAAAAGGTTCTCACCATCCCCAAACAGTCGGACACTATGTCCTCAAAGTGTTAAGAGGAAGAAAGAGTATACTTGAGAGGCTTTGAGCAAAAATAAAGCTGACATCTTCCACAGAAATTTATTGTAACACACTATATATTATACATCATAAAAGTAGAAGCACACTGTTAGAGTAGCACACCGTTAGGTTATTTATTTATTTCATATCAAAACGTAAAACAAATATGTTCATGCATCAACTCACATTGCCCCAACCTTGAACTGGGGGATAGTCCCTCCTTGCCTCGTCCCCTCAGAGAAATGCCATTCCTTCGCATCCCGCCAATCTATCATAGCTTTCCGGACTTCACTCCACTTCCTCTTCTTTGCATTGTCTAGATGAGCTATCATTTTATCATCGTTAGGGGAAAGAACGAATTTTCTTAAGATACCTTGCGGCGGTCCATGTCCAAATCGCAAAGAACGAATTATCTTGTTTGTTGGACACATAGAGTCGACCTTTACCCAAATCCTCGAAGGTGGTTGCAAACTTCGAGGAGTATCGCCCTCACTATCCCGCATCTTTATCGGCGGCGGGGGTGATATAGTGTTGCCGAAAAGACCGAGCCTTCTTAAGATTCTCAATTACTAGTTCTGTAATGTCGAAGGTGGTACGTTGCTGGGCCAATGCATGGAATGTCTTACACGCTGCCTTTGATGCCGTGGAAAAATGTCAATCTCCCATGATGTTCAGAAGAATAAATAACATGGCAGTTCCAACATTCATGGTCATACTGGCTAGTGGAATAGTGAATTCTGGCCATCGGCCAGCTTCGGCACGTTCTTTGACGTGGGCAAGGCCATCGCCATACCGGGCAGCAAAATCTTCCCTAGAATAGTCATTAAGGTCATTCTCTATCATGTATTGAATGGGGAGATCTGGCTGAAGAGGAGGAAGGTCTAGAGCCATAGCCACTGTTAGCTCATAAAAAGCGTGTCGGGTGTTACCAATACGTAGTGTAAACCCATTCAAAGGGAAACCCTGGATAGCTGGTAGATCTTCCATGTTATCATATAAATAAACTGCCAACCCTGGGGAGTATGTCTGCTCCGGGTGTAGAATGAGAGAGTTCCAACCAACTTGAGTGATGTAGTCTCTGAAAAGATGTCCATATGTCGGAGAATTCAGCAATGAATGGAAAGATTGTTCTGGGATCATCTTTGGAGCTTCCATTGTGTGAAAAAATGTGACCTGTTTAGACAAGGATAAACAAATATTAGAGTATGATGAGAATAATTAAGTAAAAACAAATTACCATATGAAAATTAAAAACTAAAAAGAAAATGATAAATAATATAAAATTGCAAAATTTAAATGGTTTCATTGGCCCAAGTAACGGCGAGGATCCATTTGTGGGAGGGATGCGTTTATAAGATTTTCTATGCCGTTAATCCGTAAATGTTGTTGCAACAACATTTTGCTTTCTCAATCCGTAAAATCTCGGCATGGTTCTCCATTATGAGAGTGTGATTTGCCAAGAATTGGTTGTGGCTGTGCAAGAATTGTGCTTGTTCCTCTTCGTTTATTGTCCGCAGGTCCTGAAATTCAAGAAGGCTGGTGATAATAATGTTCTGACGTTTGAATAATGTCATCAGTCCTTGTTGAATTAAGCGAAGCCCTTCCATGGGATTAAATACGTTGCATAATGCATTTTCATGAAAGATGTTGTCGGTGGAACAATCTTCGTTGGTTCCTGCACCGACATGGTTCTTTGCAACGTCGGGGTTCCAGAATCCGTTCCTACATACTGAGTGAATGGTAAGAATGTTAGCTGTTCGAAGAGGTGTGTGAGGAGAAGTACTAGAAAAACCCCAATGTATCATGATAAGCGTCACAATGGTTGGTAAAGGGGTTGCCTTTTTCCTGGCATGTGCGATCGCATTCCAGAGAAATTTAATAATGCAAAAATCATTGTAGTTAGTCCGCAACACCCAGAGTAAATGGAGGAGTGGTTTGGTTATTTCGGAAGTCTTGGACGTGCCGATGACATTATGAGCTACCCATTGGATCACAGATAATTGGTTCTTTTGCAAAGATCGCTGATAAACAATACGGTTTTTCCGGTTGTATTCGCCGTGAAGGATAGTTGCAAACATCGGATGCGAATATTATCGAAAGGTGAATCTCGAAGGTGTACTCCTTGGTTTGTAATAGGAATTTGAAGTACCTCGGAGATGATTTCCATAGTCAATTCATGCTCAGATCCGTTTGCACGGACAAAGAATTGTCCGCTTTGGAAATAACCGCTTTTATAAAATAACAAGACCAATTCTCGGAATAAAATGTTTTCTTATGGTGTAAAAAAGGTTCCATCCTCGACGTAATATTTCAGTGTCAAAAAGGATGAAAAAGACCATTTTGGAAATTTTCCATAAAATTTTGCTCGAACACGCGAAACTTCGAAAGTGAGGGCCATTAAAGATGGAGTGGTGAAAAATTATTTTGGAAAAAGGGAAGTTAAATTTTTGAGGTGTCTATCCTTGTTATAAATAGGCACCCATCCGAAAATGTAAAAGATACGTTTCGAGGTGTCACAGGGTAGTTAGACCACGTGTATCTTCTAAGATATGCGCAAAAGTGGATGTAGTGTGGATGAGAAGAATGGGGCATGTGACAAGGAGTGCCCCAATTTTTTTTTTTATTTATTTATTTTTTTTTTAAACTAGAAAAGGAGAGTGTAAAGGTTTTATTTACATACAAGAGAGATATACTTGAAAAACACTGGATGTCCAGGGGAGTCACCATCTTAAATCATAGACAACTGTCATGTCGGATCTGGAGCGAACCCAATCCAGCCAGACTGTGGCTTCACCTCTATGTATTATGGGGTTAGGGCGGGGACGGTACCATCGACCGCGGCGCCGCCACTGTCTAATAAAATTGCCCTTTTTACATACGGCTATCCTCAAACCGCCCCAAGGGACTCAAAGTAACCAATTCTAAGGTTGGTCTGGTGGAATCCATTGCCCGTTTGTGTTCCAAGTATGCAACATCTGAGGTTTGACACGAATCCCATGTGCAAAACTTAATGCAAAGGGAAAAGGTAACAAAATAAACATATTTACAAGGTGAGTCTTTTAACGTCAGATCCTCAAGACGAATCCCAACCTGTGGGAAAAACGGCGCGGCGACGAAGATTATCCTGCGCAGCTGGTGTTAGACAAAAGTATACCTTAAACTGGCTAGTATCGGATAGGAAGTCAGGGCCTAGACAGAAGGGTGTTTGGGAAAGCATACACCAGCCCATTCTTCGCGCATGTCGTTTATGAGCAAAAGAACTATGACTATTCCCTATTCGTGATGAGTGAGACTTACACCAAATGATTAGCTGAAGTTCGTGAGGTAGAGAGTAGAAAAGGGAAGAGAAGGAAGGAGGTGAAATTTTAGGTACCCATCGTTTAACGAAAGGTACGTTTGCTTTCGTGTTGCGAAAGACATTTATACTTCGCCTCTGCAAAAAGAGTTTTCATGGACTAAGGTTTCGGGCGCTTTGCAACCACACTTCAAAGAACTTTGGAGATCATAAGATAGAAGATGGCCCGGCTACCAACATGGCGTACCCTCTATAGAAACAAGATTGAGTACGCCAAACGAAACATCTAGTCAGTGTAAACTGGATTTTGAAGAAGAGTCTGTTCAACATCTGGTGAGCGTAATTCATGGTAATGTTTTAGGCGTTGTCCATTGACTTGAAATTCGCTGTTATCTTTTGGATTAAGCAAAGAGATTGCCCCATAATGTTTCACAGCTGACACAATGAAAGGACCAGACCATCGTGTTTTCAATTTACCAGGAAAGATGTGTAATCTGGAGTTGTACAGTAAAACTTTTTGGCCAATTTTGAAATTCTTACGCAAAATGTGCTTGTCGTGTACTCTTTTCATATTAGCTTTGTAGGATTTCGAGAGATCATAAGCATCACTCCGAATCTCCTCCGGCTCATTTAATTGCAGTTTTCGCTTCTCGCCTACCTCGATGATATTGTAATTGAGGCTTTTGATGGCCCAAAAGGCATGATGCTCAAGTTCAACTGGCAGATGACAAGGTTTTCCAAATACAATGCGGTAAGGAGACATCCCTATAGGTGTCTTAAATGCTGTTCGGTATGCCCACAAGGCATCCGATAAGCGGAGAGACCAGTCCTTTCTTGATGGGTTGACAGTTTTCTCCAAATAGACTTTATCTCTCTGTTGGAGACTTCCACTTGGCCACTTCCGTTTGTGGGTGGTATGGAGTAGCAACCTTGTGAGTAACTCCATATTTCTTCATTAAAACCCAAAAAATTTGTTACAAAAATGTGTACCCCCATCACTGATGATAGCTTTGGGAACACCAAAACGAGAGAAAATGTTTTCTTTTACAAATCTCACGACAGTCTTATGGTCATTTGAGCGACATGCGAGTGCCTCAATCTATTTGGACACATAGTCTACAGCGACTAAAATGTATAGAAAACCTTGAGAAATAGGGAAGGGTCCCATAAAATCAATGCCCCAAACATCAAAAATTTCCACAATTAAGATAGGATTTAGGGGCATCATATTTCGTTTGGTAATTCGACCTAGGTGTTGACAACGAATGCAAGCTACGCAATGTTCGTGTGCATCGCGAAAAATGGTAGGCCAGTAAAAACCACATTGTAACACCTTGGCCGCAGTTTTCTTTCCACTGAAATGACCTCCGCAAGATTGTTCATGGCAAAAGGATAATACGTCGGTGTGTTCCCAGTCGGGAATGCAGCGACGAATGAGTTGGTCGGAACAATACTTAAAGAGGTAGGGTTCATCCCAGAAATAATATTTTATGGATAAGAACTTTTATGATCGGGGCGTGACCAAAAGGAGGGGACTTCCTCAAGAACTAGGTAGTTAACGATATCCGCACTACCATGGAGATGAGAAAATAGAGTACAAGTATTCGATGCGGGAAGGAATCACCAATAGCTTCCGAATCACTATCGATGTCACCAACCAACCTTGATAAATGGTCGGCTCGACATTTTCGGTTCCTTTCTTGTCTTTGATTTCCGGGGAATTCTTGTAAGAGAAGGATCCAGCGGAACAATCGTTGTTTTGCGTTCTTTTTCGCGAGGAAGTACCGAATTGCGGCATGGTCAGTATATACGATGGTCGATGTTCCAACTAGGTAGGGGCGAAACTTATCAAAAGCATAGACAACAGGTAGGAACTCTTTCTCAGTTGTGGTATAATTACGTTGAGCATCGTTAAGGGTTTTACTAGCGTAGTAAATGACAATGGGTTTGTCGTCACGTCGTTGGCCTAGCACGGCACCAATAGCAAAGTCGCTAGCGTCACACATCAGTTCGAATGGTTGAGACCAATCAGGGGGTTGAATAATAGGAGCGGTAGTCAGAGCGGTTTTTAGAGTATCAAAAGCTTGTTTGCAATTGAAATTGAAGTCGAATACTGCATCCTTAAGCAGGAGATTGGTTAAGGGTCGAGCAACTTTAGAAAAATCCTGAATGAATCTCCTGTAAAACCCAGCGTGGCCTAAAAAGGCACAGATATCCCGAACTGTACGTGGGAAGGGTAGCGAAGAAATTTTAACAATTTTAGCTTTATCAACCTCTATCCCGCCTTTTTGAAACAATATGACCTAGAAAAATCCTTTGGTAACCATGAAATGACACTTCTCCCAATTGAGTACCAGATTTTTCTCTTCGCAACGCGCTAATACTTTGGAAAGGTTGGATAAACGATCGTTAAAGGAATTTCCGTAAATGGAAAAGTCGTCCATGAAGACTTCCATATAACGCGTTCCACCATATCACTAAAAATGTGAAGCATGCAGCGGCGTGGAAAGTGTCCGGGGGCATTACAAAGACCAAAAGGCATTCGCCCAGATGCAAAGGTTCCAAAGGGACACGCGAAAGTTGTCTTTTCTTGATTGGCGGGATCGATGACAATTTGGAAGTATCCGAAATAGCCATCAAGAAAACAAGTAGTAAGCATGACCGCTAAACGCGTTCTAGCATCCGGTCAATGAATGGGAGAGGGAAGTGATCTTTACGAAGTTCCGCATTAAGTTTCGCGATAGTCAATGCAAATTCGACATTTCAAAGGAATGCGAGTGGAGATGCACTCACCATTTTCATTTTGCACAACTTGAATGCCGGACTTTTTGGGAACAACGTGGACAGGACTAACCCAGTCACTATCTGAGATAGGGTATATGATACCCATATCAAGTAAACGTAAAACTTCCTCTCTCACCACTTCCTTCATGGCGGGATTAAGGCGGCGTTGTGGTTCTCGCGATGTCTTTGTGCCGTCATCAAGATGTATACGATGCGTGCATATGCTAGGGTCTATTCCTTTGATATCATCTAAGGACCATCCGATAGCGGAGCGGTATTCACGAATGACATGAATCAAACGTGCCTCTTTGTCTATAGTTAAGTGAGCAGAAATTATTATAGGGTGACTACCGTCGTGATCGAGATGCACGTACTTCAAATCAGGGGGTAGAGGTTTTAAATCCGGAGTTGGAGGATTGGGGATCAAGGATTCGTGAGGGATCATTTCTTCAATGGAAAAGAGTGAATCCGGTTCTTCTGAATCAGTTTGCACCGAAGCATTAGGGTCAAATAGTGGTACTGACTCTAATAATGCATGGACATCCCTTATGTACGAGTCATCGTCAAACTCCGGATTATCAAAAGAAAGAAATTGGTGTATCTCGTCTGGGGGAAAAGAGTTTGTGAAATAATCATGTTCCAGACTATCAACCAAGTTAATCTCGCCCTCCATTATAGGATCGGGAAACTATTTCATTAATTTGAACACGTTGAGTTCGACAGAAAGGTTCCCAAAAGATAATGTCATTGAACCGTCCCGACAATTTATGAGAGCGTTAGCAGTTGCAAGAAAAGGACGTCCCAAGATAATAGGGATGGAGTCACAGGCTACTTCAGTATCTAGGATGACAAAATCCACTGGGTAGTAAAAATCTTAGACCTTTACTATAACGTTCTCTACTATGCCTTTTGGGTACTTGATGGAGCGATCCGCGAGTTGCAGAGTCATATTGGTAGGTTTTAATTCATGAAGACCTAACTGCTTAAATAAGTAGTAGGGAAGTAGGTTAACACTGGCACCTAGGTCTAAAAGTGCAGTAGCGGTGTACTTGTCGCCCAACGCATGGTACAGTTAATTAGGTCACTGGTCCTTGTACTTTACCACACCATTGGTAGTGGTAATCGAGGGAAACTGCTCAGTGAGGAACGCTTGTTGAGGTACATTTGTACGTCGTTTGGTGGTGCACATGTCCTTCAAAAACTTGGCATGCTTGGGCAAATGCTTTAGCGCATCTAGGAAAGGTAAGTTTATGGTCAAATTTTTGAAGGTTTCACGGATCTCATCAAAATGTTCATCATGTTTGTTCTTTACCAAACGGGTAGGGAACGGAGCTTTTGGACGGAATCGCGTATAAGGATCAGTGGCGTCTTTCCCTAGGGACGTAGGTGTAGATTTTGAAGGTACAACTTCGTCCGTTATAGGTTGCGACGTAGGAGTTGGAAGGACGTCAGTCGTGACTTCCGTCGATTCCTCGTCTGGCATTCGTATATCATTGTCGATGGTTCGGCCAGAACGAAGAGTGGTAATGGCATTTACCTCACCCTGGCTTGGATTACTAGGTCCTGGTGCATTGTTGAGTTCAAAGGCAGTGTTTGTAGACTTAGGGTTTGGAACTGCTTGGCCAGGGAACACGCCCTTTTGACTTTTATCCTGAGCTAACAGCTGAAGAGACTGTTGGATAGAAGCTAGGATTTGATTCTGTTGATTCATGTATGTCAGGAAAGTTTCAGCCATTTTATCGGCTGTGGATTGTACCAAGGGAGTAGCAGGAACTAGTTCACGGTTATTATTCACGGGTTGATTTTGGTAGCCATATCCTTGATTAGCGGGAACAAGGTTGCGGTTGTTTTGGTACCCTATATTTGCGTTGTTGGGAAAATTACTTTGCCCTTGCTGGAATTGTGGAAGATTTCCTTGACGATAGGAATTGTAGTTCGCGGGTGGTCGTACAGGAACATTGTTGCCACCTGAAGGATTTTGTTGTTGGACAGGGGGTGCCCAAGCTAAATTCGGATGTTGTCGCCAAGGTGCATTAGGGATGTTGAAAGCACAAGCCTCTTCAGAAGGTTGGGGAGGACACTCGTATACCAAAGGACAATAAGAATCGGCGTGCTCAGGACTCAAACAAAGAGGGCATGGGGAAGCGTTGGCAGCCATGACCTGTTTGGGTTTTTGTTCATTTACTTGTACCGAAAGAGCATCGACCTTTTTGTTTAGGGACTCGATTAGAGTTTTTAATTCCGGATCGGGTTTGACCTCAAACATAGACGTAACTTTGGTAGGAATGTCTTTAGAAGATCTAGAAGAATCAGTGTTTCCCCAATGGGTGCTTCGTGAGGCCTGTTTCTCAAGAAAAGTGTATGCTTCAAGAAATACTTTGTCCATGAAACAACCGCTGTTCATGATATCTAATGTTTCCTTTTGATGGTCAGAGAGACCATTAAAGAATGAACGGACTAATACAACGGTGTCGAGTTGATGATGGGGACATTCGAGAAGTAGATCAGTAAATCTGTTCCACGCTTCCGAAAAGGATTCCTGGGGGTGCTGGCGAAAGAATTGAATCTTTTGAAGCATTTCTGTAGTTTTCTTCTGAGTATAGAACTTTATCATGAATGCTTGAACAAGTTTGGCCCATGTGTCAATGGATTGCGGCGCTTGTCCGGCAAGCCAAACTGAAGCTTTATCGGCTAAGGTGAAGGGAAACAACCTAAGCAAGACTTGTTCGTTAGTAACGGTCGGATGGCAGAAAGTGGTGACTACTTGTTGCATCCGACGAAGATGATTGTATGGTTTTTCATGGTCTAAACCATGGTAAACAGGTAAACAAACCGAAAATGTTTGGCGGAATACTGAAAAATCACCTACAATCGCATCAAGTTTAATGCAGGAAGCAGGTCCTTCCTGTAAGGCAGTATAGAAATCCGAAAGGGGTTTCTCGACTGTGAGATTTTCTTCAGCCATAATTAAAGGAGATAATGGAAACGGAGATGTTTGACGAGGTTGATTTACGGAAGAGGAACTATGCCTAGGAGATAACATAAACAGTTGTTTCTTGTATTTTCGACGATGATATGTAAGTTCTAATTCCTTTTGTTTACCAGACCGTAGTCTCATACAAATATAAATTTTAATTTAGTGCTCATAAGGAACGAATAATGACTGGAGGTTTTAGAAGTTAGGAAGGAGGGAGTTGAAGCACGTCTTCCTGAGCTGTTGCTAACTCGAGCAGGGAAGCTAGGATAACGTGTGAATATTCCAGCCGTGTCACCGAGAGAATTGAGGGAGGTTGTTCGTACAAAGACGTTCCTTAATTAGGCAACCTCAATTTTTTTCAAGTTTCCTAGGCACTGATGGAATAGGATGATAATTTATGATGGTGTATTATGCGGGGTGTTATTAAGATGATTTAGATGATTTTTTTTTTTTTTTTTTTAATTTACGTAATTAGTGTATTATGGAGACGTGATTACGAAATATGCAATTAAAAATGATAGATGCCAAAATAGAAACTAACTAACATATACTAGTTTACGCAGAAAGTCTACCCATGCAAATCTATATTACTTATACGTGCAACTATGTGTAAGTTAGAAAACGATAATTATATAGTTATCTTATGAACAATGGGGACAGCTATAGGTGAGATAGGTAGTGAGATAACGTAAGTAGCTCCCTGATCCGGTACCTTGTTTCTTACCAAGTTTAGTAAACAAAACTCTTCTCCAAGTTTTCTTATCTGGTTCCAGCGCCTTTTTTTTCCACTTTTGGTAAATCCTCCGCTGTCTACAGTGAGAGTTCAAAGGTGGAAGATATTTTCTTTCTCTTCCTTTCTTTCAGCTACTGGTAAAATCCTCCTCTGGAAACAGAGAGAGTTCGTAGCTGGTCAAAACAAGTTTCCTTTGGAATCGGTTATCTTTGAGGTCGATGGCTTCGATTCCAGTTGGATTCAATAGTGGCCGACATCAAGTAAGGTTCACAAGGTCTTCAGAGGTGGATGGAGCGGAAACATCTCGACAGGGCGAGCTCAGAAACAATCTTGCATCCACCAGAGATTCGTATGCTGATATAGCTCGAGGTAGGATGAAGCAAACAGTGAACATCTCTAACCTCCCACTTCCAACACGCAAAGGAGATAAGCCGGCAATTAAAATCTCCAGAGCTGTGGTGGAAAAAGGAATAGAAGCTTGTAAGTTTGCTTTAATCACTAGGCTGGAGGCTAAATCCCTGAACATGGACACCATCAGATCGGCAGTTACCGCTGCGTGGGGATTGTCTGCAACATTCAAGCTTTCACCCCTGGGGAAAGGATATGTTTTGTTCAGATTCTCTAATGAGGAAGACTATAATCGCATTTTCTTTGGTGGTCCTTGGTTTTTGCAGGGCCAATTGGTTAGATTCACTAAATGGACACCAAACTTTAATATCGATACCCATAGACAAACATCTGCGTATGTGTGGGTTAAGTTTCCAGGTCTGCCTTTTGAATATTGGGAAGTAGAAATACTCATGAGTATGGGACGAGGTCTTGGCTGCCCGATTCGTGTTGATCTGAACTCGCTGGAAAGAACGAATGGATATTATGCCAGCGTCCTGGTTGATATAGACTTAGCCTCTCCAATCCCGGATCAAATATTTGTGGAAGTGCCTGAACTAGGGGTTGAGTTCTGGCAGAGAATCCAATTTGGATCGATCCCTAAGTTTTGCAACAACTGCAAGTGTGTAGGACACCTAGTCGCTGAATGTAGGAAGACATCAAAGGAAAAAGACTCAATGCCGCAATCTACCACAGAGAATGCAAACAAGGAACAAGGAGGCAATGAACCAGTAGAACAGGAACCTCAGCTGGATAGGAATAGAATGTCCAGGAGTCAGAAAAGGAGACTACAAAGAAGCAAGAGAGCACAAGAGTGGAGGCCAAGAACGACACAGTCACTAGTAACTCGATGCCTGAAACAAGCCTTATGCAACCACAAGAGGTGGAAACTCAGGAAGAGCAAGTGGAGTCTGGGCAGAATGCTCCACTTGCTCTGGAGAGTGATGATATTCTGGGGAATGACAACATAGATTCCTCGATGATTGTGTACATTGGACAACAGGAAGAAAGTAGGGATAGGGAAGCCCAAAGACAGGAAGCAAATCATGATGAACCTTGTTATTCGGTCATGGAATTAGAAGAGAGTCATATGTACAACCTGGAAGCAAGTAGATACCATCTCTTGACACCTATACAGGACTCTGAGGAATCAGAAATCTCGGAAGTGGAGACTGAGCATTTCCATGATCGTGTTCAGGTAGATAATAAGACAGATGCTGGAACTGTTACACCGACTGTTGAAATACCAACTGGGGTTACAACTAGATCTGGGAAACAAGGTGGAAAGAGCAGAGCTGAGGTCGGTAAGCAGAAGGAATCGAATTCAAGAAGTAACAATAGTGGCAAGAAGAGTAGGGGCAGACCTAAAGGCTCCAAGAACCGGAATCATAGATGATGACACCCATGTGCTTCTGGAACGTTAGAGGTGCAAATGATGTTGCGAAAGCGAGAGAAATAAACAAGGTCAGAGTAGAGAAGAAACTTAGCGTTTTTTGCTTGCTAGAAACCAAAGTCCGGCAAGACAGATATGATTTCATCAGAAACACATGCCCTTTTACGGAGCACATGAATAACTACAGTAAGGATCCTTCTGGCCATATTTGGATTTGCTGGGATCCGTACTTGATGGAAATCAATAAGATAGCATAATCTGATCAGTACATCCACTGTAAGGGGAGATACAAACCTAATAACGAAGAGTTCCTTTTAACCTGCGGTGTATGCGAAAACACCAAAAATCTCGGCAGCTTTTATGGAGAGATTTAATTGCCATAAAGAGTTCAATCGAACTTGCCTTGCCTGCAACCGGTGGGTGATTTCAACAACATCACCACAGCGGAGGAACGAAAGGGTGGGAGACCAATGCACCCAAGAGAAGCGGAGGAATTTGTGGACTGTCTGCTCAAAGCTGAACTGGTTGACCTGAGATTCGGTGGCTTCTTCTACACATGGCACAACAAGGTGAAGGGCAAAGGCAGAATTATGAGCAAAATTGATGGATGTATGGTTAATGTGCCGGGTAAATGGGTTTCCCAATTCCAAAGCAGAATTTCTGCCTCACGGTGTTTCTGACCACTCGCCTATTCTCCTATCTTGGGATGACACGGAGAGGAAGGCGACGCCATTTAGATTCAAGAACTCTTGGCTGGAACAGCCGCACTTCCACTCCATGCTGAAAGAAGTGTGGCAGAACCCTTTTTCTCCAACCCTATGTATGTTCTAATGCAAAAACTTAAGCTTCTGAAGGAGAGGATAAAGCCGTGGGCTAGGAATAACTTCTCCAACATCCATGAAAGAGTTCAGCAGGCCAGAGAGGACCTATATGACATCCAGAGACAGCTTCAATCAAAGCCATGGGACCCTTATCTGGGACAGAAAGAACATGTAGCATTGCAGAGGTAATGAGAACTGGCGTATTGAAATCTCTCGAGATCAAAAGCAAGTAAGATAGTGAATGGATGTTAGAAGGAGATAAATGCAACTTTCTTCTTTAAAATCCTTAGAAGAAAAGAAGGCCAGAGCAGGGATATGGTCTCTCCAGAATGCCCAAGGGAATGCTATCACGGGACAGGCAGAGGTGAACAAAACCATCATCGATTACTACACTTCTATTCTGGGCACTGAGGCACCGGAGATAAGCGGAGAGAATTTCTTTAATCAGTTACAAGTCCGAAATACCATCTCTGAACATATGAAGACTATCCTGGAAGAGGAGGTTACAGCGGCTGAAGTAAAAAAGGCACTCTTTGAGATGAAGGAAAATACAGCTCCAGGGCCGGATGGGTTCACCCCCACTTTCTTTAAGAAGTGCTGGAATGTTGTTGGACATGATTTCTCTCTAGCTATCCTTAATGCTTTTCAAAAGCGTATATTTCCTAGAGGAATAAACGCCACTTTCTTATGTCTTATTCCTAAAGTCAATAACCCCAACTCAGTAGAAGATTTTAGGCCTATAGCCTTGTGTAATACCATGTATAAATGTATTTCTAAGGTTATTGCAAATAGGATTAAGCTAGTTATTGATGATCTGGTTCAGCCTAACCAAACATCTTTCATTCCTGGCAGATCCATTCAAGACAACATTCTGCTTTCTCATGAGCTCCTCCGAGGATATGACAGGAAGCATAGCACACCTAGATGTACCATTAAATTGGACATTCGAAAGCATTTGATATGGTCAGTTGGGAGTATATCAAGGCAATGATCAGGACCTTCGGATTTCCAGATAATATGTGTCAATGGATTGAAATGTGCATTTCATCCCCTTCCTATTCTGTCATGCTTAATGGTGGCCCGGAAGGTTTTTTTAAAGGGGGCAGAGGTGTCAGACAAGGAGATCCATTATCTCCATATTTATTTGTCCTAGTTATGGAGATCATGAGTTGTGTGATTCAAGAAAGGCTCAACAACCGACTTATCCAGTATCATTCCAAATGCAAAAAGGTGAAGCTGTCGCACTTGGCTTTTGCAGATGATATTCTCATTGCTCTCAAAAGGTGAGAGTGCATCCATACAAGCCATGAAAGAATGTCCGATATTTTTGGAAATGCTACTGGGCTACAGGATCAACAAGCACAAGACAACTCTGCTTGTGGGAGGACTAGATGACCAAGAGGCGAGTGCTCTGGCTAACATTTTAGAGGTTGACTTGATCAAACCTCCAGTGAAATATCTAGGGCTCCCCCTCATCTCCGCTCGATTGGGTATCAAGGAATGCCAACCTCTGGTAGAGAAGATCACTCGCAAGATTACCAACTGGAAATCAAGAGTATTATCTCATGCGGGTAGATTACAGGTTATAAAGTCCATCCTGCTGGCTTTTCACACATATTGGGCAAGAACCTTCATTCTGCCCAAGACAGTTCTCGAGCAAGTGGAAAGTATTTGTGCAAAATTCCTTTGACCGCACAAATAATAGAAAAGGGCTACACCAGGCGAGTTGGAGCACAGTTTGTCAAACAAAGGAAGAAGGTGGACTGGGAGTTATGAATGTTCACCAATGGAATGTGGGTGCACATTGTGGGCTGATTTTCAAAATAATATCTAAAGAAGACACCATCTTGGTAGATTGGATCTGGAAACAACACATCAAGTCCAACTTCTTTTGGACTATGAAAGTGCCAAGAGACTGTTCATGGACGTGGCGAAGTATTTTGAACAATAGAACTGCAGCCAAGAAACTCATCAAATACTCCATTGCAAAAGGGGAAGAAACACTGCTGTGGCATGACATTTGGTGCTCAAGATCACCGCTACTCGAAGACTATGAAGCAAAGGCAGAATGGGATTTTCCGCTAGATGCTAAGGTCAGTGTTATCATTTCTAATGGGGAATGGACTGATGCAGTCAATCAGATACAGTCTCAAACCTTAAAGGCGGTGATTCAAGAGGTGGACATCAACAAACATCTCGCACAATACCAGATAGTGTGGACACCGCATTCGAGTGGGCAGTTCACTTCAAACAGTGCGTACCAGGCGCTGTCACCAGAGAAGGAAAAGAAGAAATGGCATAAGCTAGTTTAGGGTAAGTGGGTGTTGCCTAGACACTCTTTCTCTACATGGCAGCTGTTCTCTCAAAGCCTTCCCACCCAGGACAGACTCGTACACAGGAAAATTCTCCAAAATTCAGCTTGCTGCCTATGCAACAATAGCCGGGAATTCTTAGGGCATTTGTTCTTTGAATGTGTATACTCCAAGGAAGTCCTAGCTCGAGTCAAGCGACTGCTCGGCATCAGCACTGATAACCGCACAGCAAATAGGGAGTGGTCGTCTATCCTTCGCATATGCAAAGTGGAAGACACGGGGAGATCTACAAGGTTTTTTTCGTGCGGCGATGGCATATCTATGGAAGGAAAGGAACGACCGAAGATTTCAGCATCTTGCCAAGACAGCGCAAAACCTTTATGAGAAGATGGTGCGAGACACAAGGAATTACTTGCAAGTTTTAAAACCAGCAGTCAAGGATACGGCAAGAGTTAGGAATCTGTTTCGAGACTTAACATCGACGCCAAATATATATGACGCAAAGGCAAGTAGAATGTGTATGGAGGGTTCCAAATGACAGGCGAAAGAAGGCCAATACCGATGGAGCAGATGAGCGATAAGAAGGCGGGACATGGTGGAGTTATCGAGACAAAAAGGGGTCGGTGTTAGCGGGGTTCGATGGCGGTGGTGGCTTGGCGTCATGCTTTGTTTTCAGGAAATCAAAGCTATCAACATATGCCTGCAGAGATGTATAGCAGAAGGCTATAAGGAAGTGGAGGTCGAGTCGGACTCTCTGCGAGCTGTGAATGCAATCAACAAGTTGGAGAAACCTCTTTGGTTCTGCATGGACATGATTAAAGCTATATATATGAAACGGTCGGAATTCACTTTTATATCCTTCTCCCATGTTTATAGAGAAGGGAACCGAGCAGCGGACTATTTAGCTTCACATCATGATGCATCTAAATTTGTTGTACAGTTTGTCCCTCCACTAGATCATAGACTGCAATGTATTGTAAATGATTATGTAAGTGGACAAATATATGTACGGAATAGTTGAATCAATACAGGTGGGGGTCTGCTTAACCCTAGCTTAATTTTTTTTTTTTTTTTAAAAAAACTATGTGTAAGTTATACGTGAGCTAGGGGGATGTCGAGAATGAACTCATGCAATTGAATACCATGTACGTGAATTGATGTAACATACACATACAAAAATATTCTAAGCAGGTGGTTTGACGCTACGCATATATCAAAATATATTCGAATCATATTAATTGTGTTACGTGAATATGTAATGATGAACCACCTTTACATGCACGGAGTTCTCATGCCAACATACAAATATACGAGGTAAAACAGGTTATAGCAAATAATATCCTCGACAAAGTTTGAGGAGTTTAAGAGTTTGAAACCTGGCGTCCCGCGATCCCTCGTATAGCGATCGACTACTCCCGAGCTTATGCTTACTAGCAAAACAGGACCAAAGAGCCCAAAAAGAGTAATCTTGAAAGAAAAGTGGCACTGTACACTGAAAACCGGAGTGTTGATACTCGTGTTAGTCTTGCGTGCTACTAATTCAGTCTCGTCCGAGACTCTTTTGTCCGTTCAAGATTTTCAAATTCCCTACGAGTACTTAAACTGTGCTAATGAAAATAAACAACTTGGTTCACAGATATTTGTTAGTAGAAAAAGTTACGGAAAAGAGTTAGTATTGTAACAAAAATGAAAATTAAAAAGATGAGGAGGTAGGGAAGGGGGTTTTTATGGATGTATTCCAGTTATTACGTTAAGTCCAGAGTCCTTCGGCGTGCAGCGGCACCATTTGATTAAAACTCTCTTTATCCACGTTTATTGGTTTTCAGTTACTTATTTTCTTAAGTCCGAGGTCCATAGTCCAAAGTCCGAGGCCCACAGTCCAAGTCCGAAGTCCAAAGTCCAACGTCCGTATAGTCGTACGTTTTAGTCAAGTTACCTTACTCACGTGGGTTTGGTAGGATAGGTCGAGTAAGGGATCGTCCAAACCTTAGGGCTCGGATAGGTTCACAACTGGAATTACAACTTTTGGTGAGTAGGATTTTTAGGTTTCTTTTTAGTTGGTTTAATTAAAATAACGGTAATGCAAATAATGTAAATTACTACGGCGAATAGATGTAGGTAAACAAAAATAGAGAAACAGGGAGAGAGTTAGTCATACTCATGCGAGAATCATTTTTCAACAGTTTATATTTCCACATCACTACATCTCTACTTCATCTCGTTTTCGGAGACGACGTCGAGTATTGATCCCTAGTGCATGCCCACATCTCTAGGTCGCATTTCACTAGCATAAGGAGTTTTAATAATACCGCATCTCTAGTATATTATTTCAGCTCCTGGCTCAATTTCACATCAGCTGGACAAATTGGAGAGTCATCGACACTGAAAGAGTCGCTAGCGAGACATTTTGTCGCTAAAGACTGTCTGGAGCATCAGCAGTCCAACTTTGTACAGTCTCAGTCATTTTGGGACCGGATGTCAATTCTATGCCTAATTCCTAAGTAGTGATTCTAGAATACTAACGAGTCAATCCGGATTTTCACACGAGCAGCATAACCCTCCCCCTGAGGGGGGGATTAGCTCATGGTCTTAGAAGGAATAATAAAACTTCTTTGTATACATTAAGTAAATAAATGCGGGACAAGAATTAAACTAGAAAAGAAATGACTGTTATTAAGGTAAAAATAACTTACATATTTAAAATTTGCTTGAAATGGAAATGGCAAAATGTAAATCTTGAAGAAGAAAAAAATCTAACTAGGCGTAAAAGCATTAATATCTTTGAAGGGGTAATAATGAAAGCCCTTCATATATATAGGCTGATACAGGAGTGATCCGTGAATGTTTTAGATTTTGTTTTTATGCTAATTGAATGGTTCAAACAAAACTTTGTTTTTAACCTGTTTTAATTTTTGTCCTTTTTGATTTAAGGTTTTGTTTTAGCTTATGTCAATTCAAACCGTGGTTTGAATTGGCACGTGTCTTCTCTCTTGCCAGGTGGTATCAATTTGAAACCATCCTTTGCCACCTGCCTATGCTGACTCATCATGCCTTCTGGGCCCGCAGAGTGTGTCCACTTAGTGTGTCTAGTGGCGGCGCCAATTTTGGCGTTTTTACGACTTTTTGTCCTTGCGCCGAGTTCGTCGCCCGGGTTGCTATGGCAGCTTCACTAGCCAACGTCGGCATCTAGATTTATCCGATTTGAGCTTCGGAAGTTTCCTGCTTCTTTATATGTGGGCCCGTTCTGCACTAGTTTTGTTCTTTTGGAAACTTCAGCTCTAGTCAGGCTTTGTTGGGCTTCACGGGAATTGAGTGGGAATTCCAAATATTCCCAGTATTCTGTGTTTTGGCGGCTTCACTAGCCAACGTCGGCATCTAGATTTATCCGATTTGAGCTTCGAAGTTTGTCTTTCTTTTTATATGTGGACCCGTTCATGGCGGTTACGTTCTTTTTGGAAACTTCGGCTTTAGTCAGGCTTTGTTGGGCTGCACGGGGGTCGAGTGGGAAACTTCAATTATTCCCGTATTCCCGTACTTCGATGCATGTTTTATCACTATATTTATTTTAATTGCAGAATCCAGCAAAAGTACGAAAATATAATTATTACATGATTATTAAACACATAATCGACCAAAATGCTATGTCTCTCGGGGTTTAATATTACAGTTTTGGGTGCTTATCAACTCATCCCCTTTTCACTTACTTATGGAACTCAATATCCCGTCTGCAAAGGGCATCATCCCCTCTATTTCTCTTTTGTAGAACTCAACAGTATATCTGCAAAGGGTCTCAACCCCTTCGGTCTTATTAGTAACATTCAACATCTCCGTAAGGGTCTCATCCCATTCTCCTCGGAGCTCTGTAAAACTCTACATCATGTTCACGAAGGGCTTTATCTCGCCCGCTCTCTGGCTTAGAGGCAGCTCATTTTCCCCCAAGCTTTATTCGGACACTGCGGTCCACGAAGGGCTCATCCCCCCCGTTCTCTGGCTTAGAGGCAGCTCATTTTGCCCCAAGCTTGATTCGGACATAGCGGTCCACGAAGGGCTCATCCCCCCCCCCCCCCGTTCTCTAGTTTAGTGGCAACTCATCTCTATCTCCCCCCACATAAGAGTAGACCAAACATCCTCTAGTAAATATGTGCGGACAAATTCTCAAGGCATGAAGAGATAATAGTGTACATGTATGTAAGTCAGTGCAAAGATATTATGCCCTTAATGTGAACTGTAAGTCACCACTACATAGAGACACCAACAGACTCCGACGTTCCCCTGTATAGCTAGTACAGGGCTCGACCCCGGCCTTACTCAATGTTCTATCATACAATAAGCCTTTAATGCAGAAAGTAAACTCTTTGATGACAATATAGTGTATGCAAACAAGGTAGTAAATGAGGTGAGATGGATCTATCTTTCAATACCATCTCAATCTCAACTCTGTTCCACGGTACCGCGTATCTTTCTCTTTCTCTGTAACCTAAAACTTTCATATTTTAGATTGCACAAATAACACGTGAGTTTTAACGAAGAACATTAATTCAGCATAAGTATTTGCATACAAATATAATGGCAATCATATGCTCCAAACAGTGTACAATCCATCTTACCCTGAGGTGTACAACCACATTTCTCATTTATGGTCCGCAACCTCCTAGCTAGAGCGAATAGGTTCACAAAATACGACGAGGTCTGGGGACAATCCTAATCTGTCCCCACATATATCTCTGCTAAGGATGGGGACAAGGCTTGCTTGCCCCCAGTGTAACTATGGCTAATGGTTGAGTCACCACTCATCCATCAATTATGTACATGATGGTAAAAGAAACAAGTTACTTGCCACGGTGTATGCCTCTCTACGTTTTTTGTAATCATCTTACCATCTGTATTCAGACTCCAAGCCATTGATCTCAGCCCTAATCTATTGATCTCATTTTTCCTTTGTCTCCAACTTCCTCGTCGTCAATGTTGTTACGTTGAATACTCTACAAAAACTAAAATCACCAACAACACAAAGGAGGGGACTATGCTGCCCCTTGTTAGACCCTTCACCATTCTGGCAATACTCGGTGTGATTGTCAACCCCTTTTTAAAAGCCCCGCACAAACTACTAGTCCACTAATGCCAACACTATACCCCCAGTTCCCACACTACGCCATCACCCACACTCCATAAGTCCACACACTACTCCACCAACCCACACACTTCACCACCCGTTCCCACCCTCTATCCACTTAAAGTGATAGGGGCCCAGCCCACAACAACTTAGGAATTGGCCCTACAACTAAACCAAACCCAACTGTCTCAAAAGATTACTCAACATCCGAGAGCACTGGATAGGGCAGTATCTTTCTCCTTCCTCAACAGCTTCAGCCACCAACCTTAACTCTAAATGCCTGCAACAACCTTATTGTCATCACATCCACTTTAACCAAAGGATCACCTGTGCTTCCCATTTGTTTTAGGTTGGTTCGATCCTTGGTTCTATGTTCTCTCCTCGCCTTCATCGGCAAAGTCAACCGGATCCATTGCTTGCATATGCCTCCTCCACGACCTAAGCTCGAACTATGATGCTCACAAACCTCGAAGAAAAGGGAGACCCAATGAAGGTCCCATCGCACCTCAAGCCCAAAATCGAGAACCTAGAAGATCTGCTGAAACAACTTGAACAATATCTTGTGCCATTATTGATAAAATGTTTCCTTTCAACCACCAAAGAGAAACCTAACATTCCTTTCTATTTAGCTGTTACGAATCAGCTTCATAGAGAACCAAACTTTATGAAATATTAGAGAACCGAAACTTAAGAAAAATAGGAACTTCGATGTTAACTGTCGTCGCTTTATCTATAACACCACCAGATCTCTACCACCACTACATTCTCTTTTCTCGACCACCAACTTATTTTTCATGTTCCCCACAGATGGTGCCATTTTTCACACCCAATTACCGCAACCTATAACTTTACTTGTATTAAAGCTCTATTTCTTATCTACTGCACCAATTAGGTTGCCTACGTACCTATTTCGGGATCAAGCCGCCGGAGTTCACTCCGGTCTCCTCACCCCTCCCCCCTCTCTTACGAGCTGCCTCCTCTTCTATTCTCCTCTCTTCCCTTATATATCCCTCTCTCCTCCCCTCACCTTCTCTCTTTAGGTTCATGGGGCATAGTATGGTCTTGGGCATATTCTCTGGGCCCAATACATACTATGGTGTTGGCCCTATCTCTTAGCCCAATACACACATGATCTATCTATGAATATGGCTACTACAATTATCTTCAACAACTATTTTTTTTTCTTGTTAAAGTTACATACTTGCCCCTTAAATATGATTGTTGGACTCCCAACAACTATATTTGAAGGATTTATATGTCCTCTTGACTTTAACAATTCTTATTTTCTTGAGGTTACATATTTGCTCATAATTTATGATTGTTCGGCTTCTAACAACTATATTTTGAAGGTAAAAATGACTTTTATGTATATCAAAATTTATAAATACACTGAATTATTCACTTCAACTTGAAAAATTTACAATTCACAACAATTTTCCAACTCTCAAATTCTAATCATAAGCTTAATTCTCATAATTTCTCTAAAATTTCAAGGATCAAGATTGGAGATCAAAATTAACAAGTGATTGAATCTACTTCAACAATTTCTCCAAAGTTAGTTCGATAGGTTAGCATTTCTTTCTCAATTAAAACTTTCATTATATAATTATGTAATAATTTTTCTCTACACAAACTACTAATTTTCATTATATAATTATGTAATAATTTGTCTAGAAGTAGTACATGTGAAGTTTCAACTTGGTCATATAATTCAACACAAGAACGCTTTCATACAATCAATTTTTTTTTGTAATGAGAGAACTTCCTTTCATAATGGTTGAAGATAAATATTACTCATGATTTATTAATGGTGCTTACTTTCCAAATTTATATAATATTTCTAGACAAACGCTTGGTAGAGATATTCAAATAATGTACAAGTCCAAAAGGTTGGATATTATTTCATTGTTGAAAAATGTACTTGGAAAGATTTCTCTTACTTCTAATCTTTAGACTTGAATAACTCAATCTCAATTTATGTGTATCACAGCACATTGGATTGATAGTGATTGGAAAATGAGCAAAAGAACTAGTGCTTACTTTTAGCATTTAGAATGACATAATGGAATATATATTGCTCAAGCTTTGATGGAAAAACTTACCGAATATGAAATTGTCGATAAAATTGGTACTATAACTTTAGATAATGCTAGCAATAATGGTGATGCGGTTGATGAGCTTATCCCTAAGTTATTTAGTGAGGAGATATATGGTAATTTGTTTCATGTGCATTATAGTGCCCACATTTTAAATTTCATTGTTAAAGATGGACTTAAGTATTTTCCTGTTTTACTTTCTGGGTTTAGAAGCTTTGTCAAAATGTTGAGATTTTCACCTGGAAAATATTGAAGATACTGTCAATTTTGTGAGATCGATGGCTTTGAAGAAAATTAAATACCAATAGATGTTCCCCATTGTTGGGATGCAACATATACATTGTTGCAATATATTGTGAAACATAAGAAACCAATAAATCACATGTTATAAGAGGTAAATATTTGGTTTTTGCCTAATGAAGGGGAATGAGAAGCTGCTGAAAACTTGAGAGATTTTTTTTGGTGTATTTGCTGATGCTACAAAGCTTTTTTCTTGATTATCATATGTCACTTCAAGTGATTTCTGTTTGACAAATGGGCATCTTAGAAATCTCCTCAATGATAACTCTGAAAGTCCAGTTTAATTTGTGAAAAAAATACTTTTGAAGTATGATAAATATTTAAAAAATATGGATTTTCTACTTTTGGCACTTGCATCTGTCACGGACCCACGCTATAAAATGGAAGTGCTAAAACATCTCTTATATGTTAATGATTCTACTACTTATAAAACAAAACACTACTTATATATAAAACAAAACTGGAGGAATATCGAACCAAGTTGGATACACTTTCTGCATCATACTGAAGAAAATTTGGTAGAGAACCTACCAACATATATAGCCTCATCATCTACATCTACTAAATCAAAATTAGCAATGTTTATGTCAAGAGGACAATTTCAATTGCCTACTACTAATCAAAAGGAAAAGAATGAGTTAGAGAATTATTTAGATTCTGATACCATTCCTATGTGCAATGATGAATTTAGTGTATTGGATTATTGGAGGGACTTATGCCGGGACTTTTCTAGTTCTTTTGGTAATTGTGTGTGATCTATTATGTGTTCCTGTGTCTACAGTTCCTTTCGAATCGACTTTTAGTGCAGGTGGAAGAATTATATCAGAGTGTATATCATAATTACTTCCAAGTACCTTAGAAGTAAGCTTTGGTTTATTTGCTTGAAGAATTGGTGGATAACTGAAGAAGGAATACCAAATGATCAACCAGGAGGGGTGATGTCAAATCTTATGACTAATTTCCATAATTTGGTACTATGAGAGTTTCAATTTTTCAGATGTATAGTTTATGTAATAGGGTCGTGGATGCCTAGCCTCTAGGCTTAGAAACCTGGTTACAATCATCCAAAAAAAATTAATAAAATAAAATTTTCAAATGGGGTGTTCATTATTTATTGTCATTTTTTTTTCTTTTTTTAATCCAGAAAGTACCAAATTGACATTCAAACCAGTCGGAGTACAACAATTATATCGAATGCTATTCACAAGAAAAGAGAACTGCAATCTACAGGGAAGAAATGATGTGAATAATCCATCCATATCTTCACGTTAGTACTTTGGCTTCAAAATTCCTTAAAGTGTCACTACCAACCCACTTTGTCTAGGCTTTGACACCCCATTTTCTTGAGTTCCAGTTCATTTGAATTGGGAGGGACATCTATTGAAGGAGAGCAATTAAAGAACCAATAACCCATGTGGCAAAAGCCAGGGAAAAGTAAACGTCCACAGAACAAATAGGTGAAATAGCATAGTTTTCTTTTTCTTAGTTTTGTCTACTTAATTAACATTGACTTCAACCACCTGATTATGTATGTTTCACTAGGCTTACAATCTACAACCATGTCCATACGAGCAGCAAATAAATGTTGATGAACAGGAGCATATAATCCTGGACCTACGTTGGATCTTATCTTATTATTACCCTCTTTCTTCTTAATTTATTCCTAGTTTATCATACCCAAAATCCAAACCCGTTGGGTACCCAAAATTTAGGGTTAGGGTAGGGTTTGGTCACAATTATCAATAAATTACCCGAACCCAAACCTGACACGTAAATAACAGGGCCAGTCCCAGGTAAGCCGATACCTATTAAAAATCCGAAAAGTTGGGTTCGGGTTCAGGCCGAGTCGGGTACCCATTTGGACATACTTATATATATACAATGTCGCGTTAAGACTCCTAGTCGAACTTAACTACTTGGACTCAACCCAAACTGATGTATACGAAGGCGGAAGCAACTTCAAATCAATAACACCAATGAATAAAATTGATAAACACCCAAAAACTAGGGTTTCAAAGGGAAAACAAATTTCCTCTAATTTAATCTCTCAATTAAATAATCCAAAAACAACCAACCTAACAATGAAGGCCTAGATGCAATACATTGTAAAGTTTGGCTCCTGCAATACAACGAGTTTCAAAAATGGCAAAACGACACCAAAAAGGGTTTTCAGTTGAAGAAGTAACCAAGGATCAATAGACCATCAAAGTAAGAGCACCAAAATTAGGAGGTGTAACAACAACAGGCTGAGTCATACTATGCGGCAACTATGTAGCACCCATCTCACTATGATCATCATGGACTAATGCCACTTTTTTTAACTGTGGACAATCACTTTTCTTATGTCCAACTCTGTCTCACTCAAAACATGTAACCTCAAAAGTGTATCTGGGAACAGAAACTGGATGTGGTGTAGCTATAGAAATAGAAGATTTATGCAACTCTTTAGCCTTAAGAGCATACTTGATAGCGTCAGACATATCAAAAATGTCTTTAAATACTAAATCCTTCTGTATCGATTGGTTCAAACCGCATTCAAATATCTTCTTACCTTTTGTTCCATAGTCTCAAATAAATTAGCCCTGGTGGCGAATAAAAGAAACACCTCAGTATAGTTAGTCACACTCTTAAGCTTTTGTTTTAAATTTTAGAGGCACATAAATAAATCTCTCGCGTAATCATGAGGTATAAATTCTCTTTGCAGCTCTCGGCGCATCTTATCCCAAGTGGCAATTTTTCTATAACCCAATTTTGCACGAAACAATTGCAACTCATCCCACCAAACAAGTGTATAGCCCATTAATTTAGTTGCAACTAATTTAATACAATTAGGATCCTCCAAATTTTTATAATAAAAAACATTTTCAATCTTATTTAACCAATCAACAAAAGCATCAGGCTGTAATTTTCCATCAAATTCAGGCACGTCTAATTTAATATCACCCATCTGATTCTTCTTTAAAATACATAATAACGATTAATATCAAAATTAACTTCATTATGGTGCACATTTTGTTGATGCCCACGCCTTTAATTGCGCCTATTGTGGTTATTGTGCCTTAGTGGAGAAGGACTAGATGGAGAATCTGAAGGGTCTGGAGGATTAAAAGCTGGTGCTTACCAACATGGCTGTCGGTGGGGAGAAAGGGGTGGTGAATTATCTGGGTCAGGGGAATGTGGTGCACCCTGGTCAGCAATAACAACTTTCTTGCGGGCAAGCGTAGTATTTTCTTGGACTAGAATATAATTTGCAGCCTTGAAAGTATGATGTGGTCTTCCATGGGTCTGCACATTAAAAGCCCAAGTGGGGTTAGTTTGCCCAGCCCGTGAATTAGGCAAATAGGATCGTCTCTTTGTTTTATCAAAATTCTGCTGGAGAAAAGGAGCATGAGTAACAGAAGCAGCAACAGGTCTTTGACCACGACTAAGGCCTGACGGAATTCAACGATATCTTCTACCATTTGCATGGAGATCTCCGTTATAATAAATTTCTTGAGCAAAATCATTATGCTAAAAAGTTTGATCAACATGGGGAACTCAAATTGTGCGATTGCTTCTGCAATCTTGACTCGGAAAGGCTAAATCAGCACGAGGAAATCATCCCCGATCAGTGGTATTTAAAATCATACCACTTCCATCAACAATAGGTTGTCCTAATCAACGAATTAGAGAAGATGGTAATTTAGTGCTTGAAGCTACAAGCGATTCTGTATCGCTTTCAATGGAAGATGGATGTGGAGAATTTATGCTCGAGGGTGCTTGACTGCGGTGTCGATTCGATCGAGTATTTTGGGCTTCAACAACTAACTCAACTTTAGAACCAAAGTGGTGGGAATCTTGGGGGTCATCTTCCGCATGTTGTCTGTCCACAACTTTAATGGTTTGTTTGGGTTGATGGTCAGGTACGAGCTTCGTCAAAATCTATTTTATGTCGTGCAAATCAATCGAATTCGCTTGCAATTCTTTCTCAACATGAACCAATCTTGTATTCACTGATGGTGGTCATCCGCGTCCTCTTTGTTGAGTGTCCATGACGAGCAAACCAGGAAAAAACCTGGCTCTGATATAAATTTGATGTATACGAAAGAGGAAGCAACTTCTAATCAATAACACCAATGAATAAAATTGATAAACACCCAAAAACTAGGGTTTCAAAGGGAAAATGAATTTCATCTAATTTAATCTCTCAATTAAATAATCCAAAAACAACCAACCTAACAATGAAGGCCTAGATGCCTTTATATAATAAACCTTGTTCCTAATCATTTAGAGTCCTAATAGGAAACTACTACTAACATAACAAATAAAAATAGAAACTAACTAAACCAAATACTATTAATTCTATACCCATGCATTACAAACACAATGTCAATTATACTCTCTAACACAAACAATTAAGGCTAACATTGCTTTGAACAAGAAAATAAATAACTCTGAATTATCAAAACTTCTTCTTAGATAATTTTAAACTAATGTTTGAGCTTTTCTCTTATATTAATCTATGTTTTTGCATTGCAGAATGTCAATGCTTCGACCCATTTCAACAACGTTTATGATATACATTCATCTCACTTTTTGAATTGGCTGACAATAATCCTAGCTGCAGCTAGCTACACTCTTAGGAGGAGTTCTATTCATTTGTGGAAGGCTTTTGTACAAGAAGTACTTTAAGATCAAGTTCACTCTGTTGCATTTTGTATCACAGACGTCGACTCCACACCCTCTTGGAAAGGAGACTTGCCCTATCTATATCGAGGATTTCCCTGCCAAAGAGACATTAACGGTGCTTAGATGCCGCCATAGTTTCCACCTTTGGTGTGTGGAGGGATGGGTGGCTAAAATGTATAACTACCCTGTGTGTAGGCACCAATACTGAGGAAGCAACAGAAAAAGTATGTAGGTGTTTAAATAAATTGATCATTAGTTTGTTAGGGACTCAGTCGAGTTAGTGGTGTTCTCTTCCAAGTTTTGTGATGTTTGCTTCAACTTATTTGCAAATCTCATACACGACTTGGGTGATGATAAACACCAAAAACTGTAATATAAAACCCCGTAGAGGCATAGCATGTTGGTTAATTATGTGTTTAATAATCATGAAATAATTGTATTTTCGTGCTTTTACAGGTTTTCACACTTAATGTAAAAATAATGATAAAGCCAGTATTAAGCACGAAATAGTGTGTATGCATGAAGTAATATTCTGATTTAGCCCACATAAAGCTCAATGAAGCCTGACAAAAACTCGGGGACTCAAACAGGACATTTCCAGGTCAGAATAGGATTAACGTGCCAATAAGCATCAAACTTTCGGCACTCATAACTTATGAACCTAGACTCCAAATTCGGCATGTAAACCATCAGAACGATAAGTGCGACGAGCACTATTTAATGCCAAATTTTGCAGAAAATCAACTTTCAAACCCACCACTAATCAAAGCATGTGGGGCCCACAAGATTTGGTTCTCCATTATTGATCAAGTCAAGCTCTCATAATTTGTGCCCAAGTTAAGCTTGATAATCGATGATTGAAGACTTTTGTGTACTCCATTAATTGATTTTTTGTCTTGATTATGAATGGATAAGGTAGAAATTATTATAGAAGATGTAAATTAAATGAAGGTGAATGATTTCACGTGAGTGAAAGGAAAATGAAGCATTCCCTTGATATGCTTAAGGAGGTGGAGTCTTCATGGAGAGTTTATACTTTTACTCCATAACTAGTTTTTTTTTTCCTTTGCTCCATGGTTAGCTTTCATTTTTTGTTTTCCAAATTTCCATTTTAGTTGTAAGCAAAAACTATGTGCTAGCTTTGATACAAGGCATTTTTAATAAAAATCTTTTCTTGTAAAATTAGGATTTCTCTATCTTCTTCTATTTCTTAATTATTTCATATCTTGATTCTTATGATCATGAGCTAAACCCTCCATTGTGGAGGGTTAATGAAGCCCATGTGAGGAATCCGTATATGTAAAATGGTTCAGTCACTAGCATTAGGAATATTAAGCTTAACTTGACATCCTACCACAAAATGGTACTGGTCAGCCAAGTTTGGAGTCCGGACCTCAAGATAGACTCGCGCGCGCGACCCAAGTCACACTGGGACTAGTCATGCACGCTACTACTTGGTGGAATCAGACTGTGAACTTTGGACGGCTAGTGAAAGGTCAAGCTAGGAGTTGAATGATACATTTAAAGATGAAGTAGACTAGTTCAACTTCTTATGCTAATAGAGTGTTCTCAGAGATGATTTTGTTTTGTCATGGACCAAGACTCTAATCCATTACAGGTTTGTTTATAAACCCAAAAATTGATTAAGAGATGCAGTGATGAAGATCATTATTGATAGTTAAACCTTGCATGAGTGAATTTAACTCTCCATATATCTCCCTCTCTCTATCCCTCTCTTGTACTAAGTAATTTAGTAAAATTTAAGTTTTAGTAACTTGCAATCCAAGTAGCTAGCATAGTAAAATAAGTTTAAACCACCAATCAAAATCCTTCTCACAAGTTCCTTAAAGGGTAGGTTCCAGTGAACGATAACCAAGTGTTCAAGTATTTAGGTTTGGGACGATACCCTTGCTCGAACTTTATTTCAACGTGAACGTGAGCGAGGTAACTTGAATAAATTGTATTTTAGTGTGTGTGAGACCGTACGTATACAAAATTGCAAACATCAGGTGACGTCCCAGAGTTACTATTACAATATTGGAGAGGAAGAAACAACAATACTTACAGAACCCGACAGACAGGCTTGTGACTAGATTTAACCAATTTTTACGAAGTAGTCCATCTTTAGTGGTAATCCATCTACCGTATTCTTTCAAATTGGTTTTATCATAACTTTAACGTTAAATCATTCTTACTATAAACATTATAGATATCCCTCAACTTAAATTGCACTAACCTCAAATTTTAAGCTGCCATAGCTTTGATGCCAAAAATAATAGAGAAATTTTATACTTACAGAGAAGTAGAGCGGAAAAGAGATCGATCAGTAGCTAGCAAGTAATTTAAACTTGGAATGGAATTTTATGTATAAGTAGAAGATTTGTGTATATATATATATACACGATGTCACGTTAAGACTCTTAGTAAAACTTAACTACTTGGACTTAACCCAAACATAAGGTCAATTATACTCTCTAACATAAACAATTAAGGTTAACATATGCCTTTGAACAAGAAAATAATTAACTCCTAATTCTAACATGAAACCACCGAAGTCCTGTTTGTAGCTTTATTTTTCTTCCTTGCTTTCAAAATGTAGCAAACAACTACAGTTAAGACGAAGGTACTGTTAAAACTCCAATGACGACAAACGTTGTCATCATACTTCACCGGATGCATATAAACCACATCAGTTGTGCCATTAATTGTTTTCCAGGTGTGTATTTGGGTTATGAGGCATCAACCCTTGAAACATAAAAGTCTATTCTTTACTAGTTGAATTTGGAAGTGGAGCCATCGAGATTGTAGGAAATGTGGTGTATGAGTGGTATAGGTTTGGTCCTTTTCTTCTGTGAAAACACGATCTATAGAAGTCACTCAGTGTTTCACTCCTATTTGTGCTAGATCTTCCTCTTACTTGAGTAGATCTGAACTTTTAGCACTAGGAAGATTCACTTCCTAAAGGGATTGTGGGGTGATAATTTTAATCGATGAAGAAGCAAAACAACTATGTGAACATTGTTAAACCATGAGTTGGTTTCCATATTAATGAAAATTCTCTTATGATTCTCTACATACTAATTAGGATTGTATTATTTGTAGAGAACTATACAATAATTTTTACTAATATGAAAACACAACTCATGGTTGAACAAGAGTAATATAAGTCACATTAACAACAATTTGATTGATCACAAGTCTTTTTGGCTGGAAAAGAAGGTCAACATGGTGGGTGAGAGTTCATTTTGTGAGGTGTTTGGGGAAGGGTGGAAGAGGAGGTTCAAAAGTGGGGTTGACCTTGTTTAGTGGTTGATTGTATTAGTGGGAAAATGAGGTTTAGGGTTTGAGGGTCGTGGTTTATGTAAGACAGGTAGAGGCTTGGTGACCATGACTGAGCTTTGTCTCTTTTTCTGATTATGGGTTTCTCTGTTTTTCCATATATTTTCTTTTTTCTTTAACTCTAGTAATTAGGTTTGTAATGAGTTAGGGGGTGTTAATGTATTAATTATATCAATCAATAAGGTATTGCTTTTTATCGATTAGAAAAAATGAAATAAGCAAAATGTGGGTTGTTTGTCAATTAATTGCAGTGAGTTGTACAAGGATACTTCCATGAGATGTGATACCTAATACCAGATTATCAAGCCATAATCAACTATAATGATTCACACCCTTACCTTCTGATAGTTGTCTTTTTTAACGTGTAAAAACTGACTCTCACACACGTTCAAGTACAACCATTCAAATACCTCGCTCACATGCACGTTGCAATTTATTTCGAGTAAGGGTTTAGTTCCAAGCCAAAAGGCTAGAAGTCTAGTTAACAACCAACTTGAAATTTCTCTAGAAAGAACTTATGTGAGCAGGATTTTACTTTTGTCTTTTTTTACCTACTTTACTACGTTACTTAATATGCAAGTTACTCAACTTAAATTACACTAGTTTTGGGTAAAGCAACTGATCAGGAGATAAGAATGAGAAATATATTAAGAGAAAAGAAGATTCTACTAGTTTACTTAATATGTAAGACTCAACTTAGAAATGATTTTAATTAACAACTTAGAATTGAAAACATATTCCAAGACTAAAACCTCATGAAAACTTTCTACTCCCAAACTAAACTAACTAATGGAGCAAAAGTTATTTATGCCTGGAAGACCCCCCCCCCCCCCCTCCTATTTAAGCACAAGAGAATGCTTAAATTTTCTTTGCATCCACGTGAATTTCCAACACTCAACTACATCATTAAATGAGAAGTCTTGATTTTTTCTAATCAATACTTTGTTTTCACCTAATCAAGCAAGACTTTGTTTCCAAAACCAATCAATCAAAACTTTATGCCAACCAAATATATTTGTTTGCCACCTAACCATGCCACCAATTAGGACTTTTATGACAAAGTGCATAAAAATCTTTCATGGTTTTAATGCAGCTTGACTTGTGCAGAAGCTTGATGTGTGAGCGTGATCACCAAATTCTGTGGATCTGCACAGTGGGTCCCTCATGCTTCGACCAGTGGCGGGTCCAAAAGTTGACTTTTTACAAAATCCCGCCAATGTGTAGAGCTCGTTGCACTGATCATTCTAATGAATCACTTTCCACCATTAGAGTCCCAGTTCAAAAGATATGGGCTTCTCGGAGTTTGATGCTTTTCAGCACGTTCATCCTGTTTTGACTTGATATTGTCCCTTTTGCTTCCCTGGGCTTTAGTGGGGCTTCATGTGGGCTAAATTGGAAAACTTCATGTTGACATACTATTCTATGCTTAAATACTGACTTTTATCCTCATTTTTACATTGATTGGTCAAACCTGCAAAAGCACGAAAATACGATTATTTCATGATTATTAAACACATAATTAACCAAAATGTTACGTCTCTATGGGGTTTTATATTACAGTTTTGGGTGGTTATCACACCACCCCCAAAGAACAATTTGCTTGTCATTAAGCAATGAAGAGACATTAAAATAGATAAGTGGCCAAAAATGTGTAGTCCTAAACCAATTCTCATTTCGTAGAGTGCGATTGCATTGACCGTATGCAACAAGGCCTTAAACCACTAGGAGTTCCCTAGTGGATGGGTTATAGCCTCTTGGGAGTTTTCCAGACTCACAAAATTGACCTATAATACAACGACTCAATAACAAAGGCTTGTTCTCTTAATTAATCTTAGATATCTATACATTTGCTTAGCGGGGAACGAGGATTAATTCTTTTAAAACTCAAGTTAATATGCATACAATAATTAAAACATCTATATATGGACATGCATACAGTGAACTTTACATTGAAATGTATCAGCAGGGTCGTTTCTGGATCCTTTGGAGAGTATCCCTAAATAGGTTCTCACAGGTATGTGTCAAAACACAAATTTGCTCATAATTTTTCCACTCAGGCTTTGCTAACTCCAGTATGCAGTGGCACACATTTTCTCACATCTCAATGACAATCAGAGGAGTCGAGGTTGATAAATTATATCTACTACTTATTATCACACCATCCTACTCCTAGTTGAGCTAAAGGTCTTTATTAGGTATTACGTGGCTTAGGTGTTAGTGTAGAAAAAGAATGGAATGGAAAATCAAGAATGATAAGTACGAGAGAATAAGGTCTTCAATATATTTTCACTAGAGAAATCCTTATTTCTTTTCCTGCTTCTAACATAGGTTTCCATATATACTTGGAACTTTTAAGCTTTCGGACTCCTTTTGATTTGATTTTTAGGAGTTCAAACTTTGATTTTTCTTTTGACTTTCTGGAAACATATTTCATTTTTATTTTCTTTTTCTTTTTCTTTCTGAAGCAAGTAACTAATTTTTATTTGGGAAAACTCTTTCTCTTTATTTTTCCACTTTTCATCCTATTTCTCATACTCATCATTTAGGTGGGCTTATTTTATTTGGGGTTTAATAGATGGGTAAGGAATTTTTTGTAAAAGTGAAAATTTTAATGAAAGGTTCACTGGGGCAACTAGCGGTAAATTTTGTAATAGGTATGAATTTTTGGCTATGTCGATCCAAAGAAGGCCTAAATTCTCGCCTAGGATTCGGATGGTGATCAAGTAAGTAGACGTGTGATTTTCTCTATTCGGAAAAACTACTCATCTATGTCATCACTCATATACCACACATGTTGAGGCTTTTCGGCTAGATTCTCACAGAATTTGGAACTTAAGTAGTCTAACCATGGGTTCTAGAAACTTACTGCTATGTACAATCAATTGATGCTCAGTGCATGAATGTTCATGAAAATATGTAAAAACTATTGGTTACGTATTATCTTTAGTTTCTTAAGAACAAATCCTAATTTGAATGCTAATGTGAGATTTCTAAACAATCTTCATCACAGAAAAGAAAACAAGACTTTGTCACTAAATATGCTTATTTAGAAAGAAAATAAAGTTATATATAAGCTAAAAATTTGCCTAATTTTTGCTACAGGTTCTAACCACCTCCTAACAGAACCGTGAGCAAAATTAGGGCTAGACATCTGCAACAAAAAGTTGTTCTCACATAATATATGGTACAAGAACAAAACAAAAGACAGCATACCAAACATAACTATATACAGTTATATACATATTCACAGTGCCCTAATAAAAATGAAAGACACATCCATTCTATCCTCATCTCGAGTGAAATGCATTTCCTTTGTATCTCGCCAATAGATAATGGCTTGCCAAATGGTGCTCCATTGTTGTTCTCCAAATTTGTTCAAATGTGCCAACATATCTTCATTGTCAGGGGAACATCAAAAGTACCTCAGGTACCGTGAAGGTTCACGCCATGCCCAAGACATTAATGAATGAATTATTTTGTTCGTAGGGCACATAGAATCTACTTTAACCCAGTCGTTAAAAGTGGCCAAAAATTATGGAAAATGTGTCCTCATAATTCGGCAAGCGGTTACAAGTAAAAGTAAATAATGATGCCGAAAATTGCGAGCTCTTTTCAGATTGGTGATAACACAGTGTATGATATCAAAGAATGTATGACCTTGAGCAAGACCATTGAATATTACACATGCAACATCATTGGCAGTAGAAAAATACCAATCTCCAATGATGATTAGAAGGATAATCAACATCGTATTCCCCACGTTCATGGTCATGCTTGCCAAGGGAATGGTGGTGTCTGGCCATCTGCTAGGTGCAGCGCCTTTTTCTTTATATGCAAGGCCATCACCATATGTCCCTCGAAAACCAAGCCATGAAAAGGAACTGTATGAGTTCTGGCTGATATATGGCCATGTTGTCGCAAGCTCATGATAAGGAAGATCCAAAGTTAGGGCAAGTGTTGGCTTATAAAATATATGTTTTGTGCCGCCAACTATGATTGTGAACCAGTCTAGGAAGAAACCTTGTACATGATTAAATGCTTGTGTGTCTCCCATATTGGCATAAAAATATGCAGCCAAACTTGGAGAATAAGTTTGGTCAGATTGAAAAGAACGAGGGAAGACCACCTGATGTTGATGATGTATTCACAAAAGTGAAGGTCATAAGCAAGGGAATACATCATAGCTTGGAAAGATTGCTTAGGAATGATTTTTGGAGTTGCCATGCTTGATGAAGATAGTTCAATTGGAGTAGATAGAGGGGTAACTTATAGCAAGGAGTCCTGACAAACTATCAATCAGTGTGATGAAATGTCCAAAATGAAATAGTCACTTTGCGTTAAGCAACAAGAAGGTCCCATCGTAAGGGAATCAAGTATGTTTTCCACGCCTGATGGATAAAGTGATACAAAGAGAAAAATCAAATAAAGTCTGTCGAGATGGATGAAAGAGTATTGAAGAAGATAGGCCTTCCTGGAAACAAACTTAAAACAATAGTTTAAAATTTGCTTGAAATGACGGTTTATTAATAACAACTAGAATTATTACAACCTAATAGGCATACTCTTTAAACATTGCTTAACAAAAGAAGACACAAAAAAAACAAAATAGTTTGACTATTAAATAGCACGTCCTAAGAAATAACTAAAAGCCTATTTTTTTATTTTTCTAAATGAAATGATCATGAACCAGGATGACAATGAGGATGATTACGTGGATGCAGATCGTGCAGAAGACTGGTTTTTGGATATCATGGATTGGTTTTCCAACAGGATAACGTGACTTTCCAAGAACTGTGTGTGATTTTGCTAGATTTTCTCTTGTTCAACGTCATGCATTGACTAACGTTCCTGGAATTCCAATAAACTAGTGAGGATGTTCTCCTAAATGCCTTCCATAGGATTAAATATGTTATGCATGGCATTTTCATCAAAGAAATATTCAGAGGATAGGTTATGGTCTTCTTGTTCCTCTGTCAAGTTCATGTGAGAATTTGGAGTCAAAAAACCAGCGACGCAGTCTACGTTAATTGCAATAATGCAAACTATTTTAAGAGGTATTTCTGGATAAACAGCTGGATAACCCCTTAATAATATTACATTTAGACCAATTATGTGTATAATAAATAAGAGTTAGTATTGTTTACGTGCTTTTGTGTATTTCAGGTCTTGGAGTTAAATATATGAAGAAATATGTCACTTTTGCAAGAGAAAGGACCAAAGGTTGGCTGCTAAGAAGTTATATGATTAAAGCCCAAGTTTCAAGGAGAAAAAGCCTTTTTAAAGACTAGTCAAAACTGAAAAGTCAAAGTCAACGAGGGCAGAAATAGAGCATAAAAGTCAACAAAAATTCTGCAGGCCGTATCTTTGGACTCCAACCTTGGAATTGGGCCTACTATATGTCAAAACGACCGGCTCAGAAATAGCTTTCTAATGATTTATCCCTTGATCCAATCAGAGGAGTTAAAGTGGATAAAAAGGCTGTTAAAATAATTTACAGCAGAGAAACCCTTTTTGGACTTAAGTAATTAGGTTTTGGGCTTGATTTACTGGCCCAAAACATAGCTCCAAAGCCCATGCATGAAATTGTAAACCTAGACCTCTCCTATATAAAGAGGACTAAGGCTAAACTCAAAGGATCCTTTCTTAGTTAATAAATTAGATGATAATTAGTTTTCTTCTTTAATCAAAACCCTAGTTATTGTTTTCTTTAGGCTAATCACCATTAATAAAGCCAAGTTATTTATATTGTTTCAATTATGTATTATTCTTATTCTTATTCTTCTATTGATGATAGTCTAATGAATCTTAGCTAAACCTCTATTAGAGGGGTTGGATGAAGCTTTGATGAAGACTTGATGTGTTAGTGTAGAATAAGTTGTAGTAATCTATTCCATTCTAGAATGTAGCTAATTCACCATGAGAATGGGTTTAAATTGCCTCACATGCTAGTTATTAGTTGGTAGAGATTGCCATGAATAATTAAGGATTAAAAAGACCCAACCTTTATGTGAAAACATAAAGATGAGGATTACAACAAATCTATGCTAGCTTATTAAGTTTTAATCAAGGTGGAATCAAATCCCCCTAATACCTCTCTTCTCATTCACACCTTATAATCAAATTGCCATAGTTTAAGTTAGCATATCGTAATTAGCTATTTTCACCATATTAGTATAATTCAATTATTGCTCTCGTTGATATTATAGAATTGTTTAAATTACTAAAACTGTTAAGTCTAACAAACTAGGAGTGAAACAAATTCTTTACTCCACAATATCGCAAGATAATCGAGAGTAGAAACTTTGATCTAGAGTAAATCCACAAGCTTTCTTATTCTTAGCATAAATCAAATTAGTTAAGATAGAGAAACTCTAAGTTTTTACGTTTATCAAATGGCGCCGCTGCCATCTTTGTTTTGTTAGACTAGTTCACCGTTGTGTTTAAAATTCTACCAATATCCCATTTCACCCACCCACCCGATTGTTTGGTTCTAACTGTGTTTGTTTTTTTTCTTTAGAAATAAATTTTTTTCTCAACATAGTACTCAGAGCACGCCCACGCCCTCTTAACTCTTTCTTTGGAGCGCACCCGCCCTCTTGTTACTGGAATTTTTTTTTGCAAATAGTACCTTGAGCGCGCCTGCGCCTTTGTTTACTCTATCATAGAGCGCACTCGCGCCCCTCTGAAGAATAGCCTGATTTTTGCAGGTTAGTCACTGGCTCTCGTTTTGTTCAAATTATTTTTACTATTCAGTGTTTTCAACTTCTTAAATATACTGGGATTGCGTATACAAGACGCTATTCATATGCGAAGCAAGGAGGCCTTTAGGTACTTTTTCCTTCCCTCCTCGTCTTTTCTGTTAGAGGATTTTTCATTCTAGCATATCAGGGTTGTTTGACTGATGTTAGTTGATAACCTGTAAAAACTCAATTAGATTACTCTAACCTCATTCTTATGGTATCAATTATTTATTTTCTACTCTCACATATATATTCATGCAATATATAGAGTACGGAATCGTTCCACTCTTAAACTAGCAAGACATAAATGAATTCAATTAATCAAACACAATGAACTAATGGTGAGAACAATGAGAGTAGTGTTGTGATTTATTTAAACTAAAACTAATTATAAATTAAACTAATTTAACTAAGCAATTAAAAGGTGAATTTAATGAATTGGAAGAACAGAGAGGGGGAAATTTCACCATGCAATTCGATTGGCTATTAGTTAGTCATCGAATCGAATATTGATCCTTAGTGAGTACCAAGTCCTCTCGAATCAAGGTTCCACTAGCATGAGAGTTTAGCTTCACCACAAATCTCTTTGATGGTGGCTCAAAACTCTAGTTCATCATTATGAGGTTTATCTCTAAACACTCATAATAATGAACTTGAAATTCTATTCTAAATAACAACTATTCTAACAAGTAATCATCCTTACATGGCTTCTTTAACCTCCTCTAATGGAGTTTTTAACCTAGTTTCATTGGATTCATTGACAATAAACAATCAATAATAGGAAGACATAATTAAATTAAACTAAACTTGATTAAAATATATTTGATTAAATGAATAGAATAATAGTCTAAGAATCAAATGAATTAAAACTGAAATTAAAACTAATGTAGAACTAAGATTATGAATAACTAATTATAAATTTAAGACAAACTAAATCTATGAATCAAATATTGAATTAGAAACTAAAGCTTGAAATACAAACTAATTTTTTATTCTAAACTAATTAAGAAACTAACTAAAAACTAATTGACTAGCTAAAAACTAATTTTTTTATCTAGAACTAGGTAACTTAAGAGCTAAGTCTTTGTCTCTTCATATGGAGGAGACAAGATCCACAAATTCGTGCATGGGCTGAGGAGCCATGTTTTGGGCCGAAAAATCGAGCCCAAAACCCAATTTCTTCAGTCCACAGAGGCTTTTCAACTAGATTTGACTTCAAAAATCTTTTCATCCACTTCTGCTCCTCTGATTTGGTCAAGACTTGGACCATTGGAAATCTCTTTTTGAGCCGGTCGTTTTGACAAAAGGTAGACCCAATTCCAAGGTCTGAGTTCAAAGATACAGCCTTCAAAAGTTCAGCTGACTTTTGTGCGCTATTTCTGCCCGCATTGACTTTGACTTTTCAGCTTTGATCGGGCTTTAAAAAGGCTTTTTCTCCTTGAATCTTGGCCTTTAATCATAGAACTTCTTAGCAACCAACCTTTGCTTCTTTATCTCGCAAAAGGGACGTATTTCTGCACATAAATGACTCCAATGCCTGAAATACATAAAAGCACGTCATCAGTATTAACTCTTATTTATTACTCGCATAATTAGTCTAAAATTATTATTGTTAAGAGTTTAAAATTACAGTTTTGGGCTCTTATCATTAGTGGTTTGTGTTCATATTGGCTTAACCTTGCATGAGATTAAGGTCCGATAAGAGTAAACCATCTTCTGTTATTTATCGTAAACGTCAACACAGACGCCTATCTAGAATATCACATACTACACCTGCATTAATGGATGACAAAATAGAGACTCCTCTCTCTGACTTTTACAAAGCCCTAAACGATAGCCCTAAGTCATGCATTGTTTTTGCAGACCCAGTGGGGGATTTTCGAATTCCCCTGAATATATTTAATTTGTTACTGGTTTTTCATGGGTTAGACCACGAGAAGCCTTATCAGCAAAAGACACGCTTGTTCGTGCCTTTTTCAAAGGGCTTTTACATCACCATAAAGAGGTTCTTGATATAATGACTGGGGGTAGTTTCCTTAGTAAAGGAGCTTCATAGGCTTATAGGTTTTTAGAAGATCAATCTAAGCGTAATAATAACTGCGGGGGGTAATAACATCCCCCATTCCGATAATTCTTCTTCTACAGTCAAGGCTGCTAGTATGTTTGAGGTTAAATTAAATATGATCCCAAGCTTAGAACTCTAATCGAATCTCTCACAAAAAAGGTCGAAGCCATTTCGATTCAACATAAGCTTGTTCCTGTCATGAACATCAACTCTCTGCCATGTAATTTCTGTTACAGCCTTGAGCATACCGACTCTTATTGTCCTCTCGTCTATGAGCAACCATCCGCACAGCCGGATAATGTTTACTCCATTAATAGCAAACCTAACCTACTTTGGAGACAAAACCCCAACTTTGGTTAGCGAAATAATCAACAAGTTACACCTTCGGGGTTTAATAATCAAAATGTTAGGCCAACAAAAAATTACAATCAAGCTCCACCGAGACAAGGACAAAGCAATTATAATAATTATAATAATAATAGAGGTATCGTTCTGGCTAATAACAGCTATCGGAACCCACCAGTTAATAATCAACGTGAGATAGTTCCAGTCACACCACCTGTGGCCACTACACATCCACAACCGAATCGTTTCGATGCCTACATGCAAGCTCAACAACAGGTTCTACTACAGATTCAACAATCCATACAATAGTTAACCCAAGAGAAAGCTCAACCAAAAGGTGTGTTTCCAGGTCAAGTTATACCAAATCCTAAAACGCCACACACAGCCTTTGAAGTAACCGGTAATACTAGTAATGATAATTTTAATGTAGGTGAGTTAAATGCCATCACCACTCTCCGTTCTGGAAGAGTGGTTGATAACACCGTAACTATGCCCGTTGTTACCCCACCAGTGGTCATTACAAATGAAAATTTACTAGATACTGAAATAGAATCTGAAGATCCCACTCCTGTAGAGGTACTAGTTAAATCACAACCCAAGAGGAAAGCGGCCAAGGTTAAAACTCCTATTGATCCATATGCTAAATATAGGGAGAAACCACTGTTTCCCCAAATACTAGCCATGTTAAGCAAGGATACAAATTTTGACGAGATTAGGGAATTTTTTAAGAATCTAACTATAAACCTACATTTTCTTTATGCTATTAAAAAATTACCACAACATGCTAAGTTTCTAAAGGAGTTGTGCACTACTAGGCAGAAAACGAACATTCCAAAAGACGCCTTTTTAACTGAATAGTTTCCTACTCTATCTTACCATAATGGAATTGTTAAGTACAAGGACCCTAGTCGTCCTACTGTATAATGCACCTTAGGGGATACCCACACGATGACTGCGCTCTTAGACCTGGGAGCGAGTGTTAACTTACTCCCTTATTATCTATATAAACAAATAGGTCTACAGGAGATGCAACCAACTAAAATGACGTTGTAATTAGATGATCGTTCTATTAAGTATCCTAAGGGTGTGGTTAAAAATGCGCTGGTTAAAGTTTAAGATTTTTACTAACTCGCAGACTTCGTTATCCTCGACATAGAAGTCGCTAATGACTCTGTTACTATCATCTTAGGGAGTCCTTTCTTGGCAATTGCCAACGCGCTTATAAACTGCCGCGATGGGTCGATGTCCATGTCTTTTGGCCATCTTTCTGTTGAGGTAAATATTTTCAAAATGATGGAACAGTTACACAATAGGATTATTGATGGAGAAGTTAGAATCATAGACAGTTTAGCTCAAGATTATTTTAACAACACGTTTCCCGAGAATCAGATGCACCAATTCCTTTCCTTCGGAAGTTTCGACCTCGACGATGACTCCTACTTAGAGAAAGTCAATGCTCTTTTTGAGTCTACTCCTAACTTAGATCCTTCTGTAGCTCCATCTTCCAAGTTTGAAGACCTTTTACCTAACCAACTCTTCACTACTCAAGACGTGGACTTCCGGAAGCCTTTTTACCCATTCCTCCCACCCCTGTGCTTAAACCTCTTCCTGTTGAGTTGAAATATATCCAGCTTGATCCGGATGGTAATCATCTGGTGATCATATCTTCTCAGTTATCTGCTTATGAAGAGGCACATTTGATTAGGGTGATTAGGGAAAATCGTTCCATGATTGGTTGGTCCCTAAACGACATTAAGGGGATTGACCCTAGTGTATGCACACATCGCATACATTTGGAGGATAATGCAAAGACTTCACGCGAACCTCAGCATCGCTTGAACCATTCCATGAAAGAGGTGGCCAGGGAAGAAGTCTTACAGTTACTCGCTGCGGGTATCATATATCCCATCTCCGATAGTGAATGGGTAAGCCCCATTCACATAGTTCCTTAAAAATTGGGGGTTACCATTGTGCGTAATGGTGATGGTGAATATGTTTCCACATGAGTTCCTATGAAATGGAGGATATGTATTGACTACAGACGCTTAAATGCCATGACACGAAAGGATCACTTTCCTTTACCTTTTATAGATCAGATGCTCGAACGTCTAGCTGGCCATGCTTATTATTGTTTTTTAGATGAATATTCTGGCTATTTTTAGATCATTATTTATCTTGACGACCAAGACAAAACTACATTCACATGTCCTTTTGGAAGATATGCCTATAAACGAATGCCTATCGGCCTTTGTAATGCTCCTGGTACCTTCCAACGGTGTATGCTTCATATATTTAGTGACATGGTGGAGCGCTTCATGGATGATTTTTCTCTCTATGGAGACTCTTTCAATGAATGCCTGTCTAACCTTTCCAAGGTGTTCAAAAGGTGTGAGAAAAAGAATCTGGTTTTAAATTGAGAAAAATGTCATTTTATGGTAAAATAAGGAATAGTGCTAGGTCATATTGTATCTAGTGAGGGCATAGAAGTAGATAAGGCCAAATTATATAAAATAGCGTCTCTACCTATACCACAAACTATTCGTGACATTAGAGCTTTTTTAGGCCATGCAGATTTTTATAGACGTTTTATCAAGGATTTTTCCAAATAAGCTAGGCCTTTAACTAATCTGCTTTTAAAAGATGTCATATTTGATTTTAATTATGACTGCAAACATGTTTTTGAAACTTTAAAAGCACTTTAACATCTGCACCAATTATATAGCCTCCCGATTGGTCTAAACCTTTTGAGCTTTTGTGTGACGCTAGCGATAATGCTGTTGGAGGTGTGTTAGGCCAGAAACTAGATGATAAGTCCACCGTTATTTATTATGATAGCATAACTTTAAACGATGCTCAAAGAAATTACACTACTATGAAAAAGGAATTTTTAGCTGTGGTTTATGCTTTAGATAAGTTCCGCCCTTATTTTGTTGGTTCAAAGACCTTAGTCTACACGGACCATGCAACTTTTAAGTACCTTCTTGCCAAGAATGATGCTAAAAAGAGATTGATCTGATGGATTCTTCTCTTGCAAGAGTTTACCCTCAAAATTAAGGATAAACGAGGGGTCAAAAATATAGTTGTCGATCACTTATCTAGATTAACCAATGACATTGATAGTGATTCTGAGTCCATACTTGATTCTTTTCCTGATGAGCATCTTTATTCTATTTTTTATGCACCTTGGTATGCCGACATTGTGAATTATTTAGCTTCTGATATTATTCCTGATGTTTGGTCAAGAAATGAACGTAAAAGACTTTTAGCTAGAGTTAAGCTATACTACTGGGATGAGACCTACCTTTTTAAATATTGTGCAGATCAGACTATTCGTCGTTGTATTCCCTAGTGGGAATATAATGAGGTTTTATCTTTCTACCATAACAAAGAGTATGGTGGCCATTTTAGTGGTATGAAAATAGCAACTAAAGTTCTTCAATGTGGTTTTTATTGGCCTACTCTTTTTAAAGATGCCCAAGTTCACTGCAAGACATGTGTTTGTTGCCAACAATTTGGGCGTATCACTAAACATAATATGATGCCTTTAAATCCCATTATGGTAGTAGAAACTTTTTATGTATGGGGCATTGATTTCATGGGTCCTTTTCCTGTATCCTATGGTTTTATTTATATTCTTGTTGCCGTGGACTACGTTTCCAAATGGATAGAGGTCATGGCTCACCGTACTAATGACCATAAGACAGTTGTGTTTTTTGTTAAGGAATACATTTTCTGTCATTTTGGCATCCCTAAAGCCATCATCAGTGATGGCAAAATGAATTTTTGCAATAGAGTTGTTGCTTCATTAGTTAAGAAGTACGGAGTTTCCCATAAGGTGGTTACTCCTTATCATCCACAGGCTAGTGGTCAAGTAGAAGTCTCTAATAGGGAAATTAAAAAAATATTAAAAACAACAGTCAATCCTAATCGAAAAGATTGGTCTAAGCGTCTAACAGATGCCTTATGGGCGTATAGGACAGTTTTTAAAACTCCTATAGGAATGTCTCCCTTTAGACTTGTGTTTGGAAAACCTTGTCACTTGCCCGTTGAATTGGAGCACCGTGCTATGTGGGCTATAAAGACCCTTAACTTCAATACTTATGAGGCAGGTGTCAAGCACAAATTACAATTAAATGAGCTTAAAGAAATTCGTAGCGATTCTTATGATCTCGCAAAGGATTATAAAGCGAATATGAAATGTGTTCATGATAAACAGATTTTATGTAAAGAGTTTGTGGTTGGTCAAAAGGTTTTACTTTACAACTCCCGTTTGCATATTTTCCAAGGAAAATTAAAAATCCATTGGTCTGGTCCTTTTCTGGTTACTGATGTCACCCCTTACGGGGTAATCACCTTGGTAAATCCCAAGGATAATAGTACATTTCAAGTTAATGGCCAATGATTAAAATATTTGCACGAGTTAATGTCCCCAAATGTAGAGGAGGTCCTTTTACAGGACCCTGTCTATAAAGACTAACTTTTGATATTTGGTGTACTTCCTTTCATTTCCATATATTGGTGAGTGCACCATTCAAGTAAATGGGCCCTCCTTTAGAGTGTGTGGCTGTAAGTACCGGATCTTAAGTCCACGTTTGACATAATTCACGTTTTCCACTCTTGCATGTTTTCTCGGTTTTTGAGTCATGTTTCTCTATAGAGTGATTTATGTCTTTATTGTTTTATTTTTTTCCTTTATATTAAAATTATTCATAAAAAATATAAAAGAATATTAAAACCCTATAAACAGTAATCTAGCAAGTCTCGGGAATCTGACTTTAAAAGACCCAAGTTTTTAAAACAAATTTTCTAAACTATCTTTTCAAAAATTTGTTTGGGGGTGGGGTGTTTGGTCTTTCCTTTCTTGATTGCTCAACTTGCTATTCTTGTTGCTTATGCCGTTTAGTCATATTTTGATATGGGTTGACACTATCTATGAATTTAGATTTCTTGTGATCATACAACTTTTGTCATTTACGCGTTCTAAGGCATTTCCCATCTTTTAATATGTCAACCACAATTAGATTTGAGTTTTCTATAGATCATTGGATTGTATTTTCTCTGCTGATCGTTTTCATAGCTCATTCGAAAAAATTGGACTGTTAACGAATTGGGAATTTTAGTTTTAAATTTTACGAGGTATAGGACAGGATGGGCATTTCATAATTTGTTTTGGGCTTGGACCCAAACCGGTTTACCCTACGTGGTCACGTGACTCGCACGTGATTTCCAAAAACTCAAGAGAGAGAAAAGCCTTTCACTAGTCTGCTTCTTCTCCGCCTCCAAGAACACCGACCAAAATATATATAAAAAAAAAAAAACAAAACCCATGACCTAACCTCCACCCGAACTCATTCCAAATTTCAATAGAGTTTTAATTCACTCTTCCCCACCTTACATTCACCCCAAATTCAAAATCCAAAACCCAATGGCTCCTCAACCACCATAGATTCTTCCGGAACAAGTTTTTACTCGAACACAATTTTCACCCTTTTTTGGTGCCGAAATGGTTATTAGGAAGTGGCATGGATTGTGGTATTCTCTGGAGGATTTTTATCACACTGATTTGGTGTATGATTTGTATAAAAAGAGGGAGATTGATGGTGGTCGGGTTTTTGTTAAGGTGAATGGTAGTCGGAGAGAATTGACTACATCAGTATTGTCTGAGATTACTAGCATTGATCAAAGACCCATCGTAGTCATAATGCAGGAATCTTAGCTTGGTGGAATCTGTCCTTTGATGAAGGAGACTGTCTTGGAAGGTTTTTACAATCCGAACTCGCACTGTGTTTGTCAGACGTCTCTGCAAAGAAGCTAGCTGGTTATGGCTCAGTGGGTTGGTAGGAATGTTATTGCCACCACAAAAGCCAGTGACATCAATTTGAGTTGTCTGCACGTTCTCTGGACCCTTCATAATAGGAGGTATGGATTCTGCATCCTTGGATTTTTGTTAAATAAGACTAAGGTAGTTGGTAAATTAACCGCAGCCTTCCCTACTTTGATTACAAAGATTATGTTTTATTGGGGAGGTATTTCAAAGACTGGTAAGATTAATTTGAAGTTGCATGAAAATGCACATATCTATCGAAAATGTATTAAGCGGGATTGGCATTTGCCAGAAGTTAGGGGTTTTGAGACGGCACCGGATGAGAAAGGTGAGGACAACACGACGTGTTTTGATGCAGATGCTTTGGAAAGGGCTACTACGGATGTAGCCCGCATCTCATTACTTCATCATGGCTTGCGAACTCTCCATAACGAGAATGAGATGATGCGCACAGACCAACGTTCTCTGCGTGACCTCTGTGAGGCTATTCAGACTAGGCAAGATACTATTATCCGTAGCCAAGCATACTTCCAGGCTAACTTAGAGAATCTCGTCCAGAGTAATAATGTGCGTTGGGAAGCCATGGATGTTTTATGGAGCAACAACGCATGTTTCAAATAGAAGTTCTACAACGATTGCCACTTCATGAGGCTTCTTCTTCTGCTAACTCTGGGAGGTATGAGCGTCATCGACACAGGACGGATAGTTCTGACCCATCTTCCTCTCGTGGCTAGTTTGTTGATTGGATTATTTTTGTTTTAGGAAATTTACCTGTTTTTAGTAGAATAATTTTTATTCCGAGCTGTTAGTTAAGTAGTTAATATTGAATTATGTATTTGGTTGTTATCTAAATTTCAAGTTATTTAAATTTTGTCGAAACTGCTTTCTATTTTTCATGAATCCCACCTTCCCGACTTGTTTGGGGGTGGTATTATTTGTTTAGCATTGTATTTTTCCCTTTCCACTTGTTTTTGGAAGTTAATATTATAAGGCTGTGAGAATATGGGTTATGTGAGCATGTTGCTAATGTGGTGTAGCTATAATGAGCTATTCTTGATTTGTACAACCTCAAGGATTAGAAATTGGATGATTGCTATTTTTATTTCCAGCCTAAAAGCTATTGGTTTGATTTTGGAGTCTGCACCTTCTCTGTTTCTATTTTGGATTTAGAAATTTTCTTTTTCCATCATCTTGCCTTAACAATTTGGGCAACTTGTGCAACTTAGATTAAGAAACTAGTCCTCTATAAATACATGGTCAGCTCTAATCTTCTCACTTTCACCTCTAAACTCCACACCAAAACGACCTTTCGGGCGTGCCAGCCCTTCCTTTTGCCTATATACATTGAAATGTGTCATGTCTCAAGTTACTTGAACGCAGAGTTAGAGTTGAGCGCTCCCGCACCCTTCCAAAGGCTATTCCGAACGCGCCCTTACCTTAACATGACCTCCAGTTTTTAATTTTTTCTAGGGTTTTCCGAGGTTACTTCCGGGAGTTCAAGAGTGTGTTTGGTTGCTATGAAATTTTCTCAAATCATACCGAAGTAGTCCTTTGATGAATTGCTCGATAGTGACGCTTATGGATACTGGTTCCGCGATAGGATTGTGTAGTCAGGATGGCAGAATCTATTGGTAAGTGCCAATGACTCTTATTCTCCTACCCTTACTTCTTATTTCTATGATCATTGTAAGTTTTTTTATCGACCGGATGGGGAACAAGTGTTCTCTGTCACCATTGATAATATAACAATGGATTTCAACAAGTTTTTGGTAGCCTTTGCTGTTGGGATGCATATGCCTGCCCCCTGAAACTCATGGGGTTATATGTCTGATAATATATACCTGTAAAACTATGAGTATTTCCAAGAGACTTATGGAGCGGGGATTTTTCATGTAGAAGACTAAGGGAATCTTAATGTAGTCCTTGGTAGTCTATCCCTTAACGTAGGCACTATTATGTTCTTTATTATGCTGAACATTTTAGGAGAATCGCGGTTTTCTTCTGCGAATAATGCCACTGGTGACGTCTTCCTTGCTTTAGCTGAGGGACGTATGTTATATGGCATTCCCCAGACCTTAGTGTCCAGTTTAGCACGAGTCCATAGTATGAAGCATAAGTACCTTCTTATGCCTGTCTTGGTTTGCCGCATCATGGTATGTTTCTTCCCTGATTTCGCATTCTGCTATACGGATTGGGTTGGGGTTGATATTATGCGACCCACAAATTGCATTGTACGTTCTTTTCGTGCAATGACTTGGTCAGGATGGAGGCGACAACCTAATTGGGTTGCCCCTTACACCCCATCAGACCGAGTAACACTTAACAGATTAGCACGGGTAGATGATACATGGTGTAAGGCCTGACAAATTATAATTGCATGGCAGAATGCAAAGGAACCTCACTTCTTTATAGAAGAGGAGGACAACGCTTAAATGATGGATATGAGGTAAGTTTTACTTTTTTTTAGTATCTGCTTATGTCCCAAGAATTTAATTTTTGTTATTTCCATAACGGGTGAAACTCATATAGAGTTGCGTCTGTTTTTATTTATCTATATTAGTATGTTCTAAATTTGTTTTGCAGGTGTTCTAAAATTTTCACGCGTTTCCATGGTATTTCATATCCTTCTTATTTCTATACTTTGAGGACAAAGCATGTTTTTGTTTGGGGGTGGTATAGAAACATGTGTAATTTAAGGCACCTATTAGGATATATATATATATGTATAATATGCACTTGTTTTCTAGTAAAAAAATAGAAAAATATATAAATAATAAGTATTTATACTATGCACTTAGGAATATTAGTATTGTTTCTTTCTCCATGATGATATTAGTCTAGAAGTTTCACTTTAGCTCTTAAATTAGAATAGTTTTTAGAAACTTAGGTTAATATATAGGTAATAGTCATTGCATCTTTTCATAAATATATTGCATGAGTATCTATATTGTATTGGCAGTAAGTTTTTGAAATCTAAGCTAGAGTACTTATTCTACAAATTCTGTAAGAATATAGCCTTAAAGCCTTATATGAGTGAAATATTTGATATAATGACACAAAGGAGAACTAAATTCCGAATAGAGAAATCATACGTCCACTTATTTGATCACTATACCATATCCTAAGCGAGAATTTAAGCCCTTTTTGGATCGATATAGCCAAAAATTCAAACCTATATTAAATTATTTTCCACTAGTCGCCCCTCTGAGCCTTTCCTTAGCCTTTTCATAAACCATAATCCTTTAACCTTTTACAAAAACAAATAAAATTAAAATTAGCCTACCCATTTTTTAATGAGTCTGAGAATAGAGATGAAATGAAGAAAAGAAAAGAGAAAGACCTATGGAAAACAAATAATTTGTTAGTTGCTTCAAATAAGAAAAGAAAAGAAAATAAAGTTTTCATCCAAAGAAAAGAAAAATAAAATAATAAAAAATATATATAAAACTCCAAAAATATAATCAAAGGAGTCAAAAGCCAAAAGAAAAAGAAAAAAATGGCTAAGGATGGAAACAAAGTGTAGAAGCAAAGTAAAACAAGGTTTTCTCTAGTTACATATTTTGAAGACTCTATTATCTCAGACTTGTCCTTTTTGAATATCCATTTCCTTCATTCTTAAACCATCACCTAATCCCCGCAACAACTAATAAAGACCTTTAGCTCAATTAGGAATAGGTTAGTGTGATAGTAAGTGGCAAATGTGTTTAATTGATTTCAGCTTCCTTGTACATCATTGAGATTGTAAGGTAAAGTGTGCCCACTGTGCACTGGAGTGAGCAAAACTTGAGTGGAAAAATTAGAGTGTTTTTGTCTTGATATATTTGTGAGGACCTACTTAAGGACGCTATTCCAAAGTTTCAGAAATGGACCTATTATTGAATTTCATAGCATAGTTTATTATATATATGTTTATCTGTAGATGATTGATTATTATGCACGTATTAGCTTAGGTTTCGAATTGATTATTATGTATTCATTTGCTAGTGACATATATAGATATCTGAGAATAAATAAGGAAACGGTAATTTTATTTCTTAGTCGTTGTAGTATAGATGAAGTTTGTGAGTACCCTCTTTGGAAAACTCTCACGAGGCTATAACTCGTCCACTAAGGAATTCCTAATGGTTTAAGGCCTTATTGAATATGGTCAATGCAATCACACTCGGCGAAACGAGATTAGTTAGAACTCTATTTTTGGTCACTTATTTTAATTTCTCATATTTACTTGAGGACAAGCAAAATGTTGTTTGTGGGTGGTTTGATAAGAGCTCAAAAATGTAGTTTTAACCCCTTAATAATATTACATTTAGACCAATTATGTGTATAATAAATAAGAGTTAGTACTGTTTACGTGTTTTTATGTATTTCAGGTTTTGGAGTTAAATATGTGAAGAAATATGTCACTTTTGTAAGAGAAAGGAGCAAAAGTTGGTTGCTAAAAAGTTATATGATTAAAGCCCAAGTTTCAAGGAGAAAAAGCCTTTTTAAAGCTTAGTCAAAGATGAAAAGTTAAAGTCAACGCGGGCAGAAATAGTGCATAAAAGTCAACAGAACTTTCGCATATCGTATCTTTCGACTCTGACCTCGGAATTGGGCCTACTATATGTCAAAATGACCGACTCAGAAAGAGCTTTCTAATGATCTAGGCCTTGATCTAATCAGAGGAGTAAAAGTGGACAAAAAGGCTATTGCAGTAATTTCTAGCAGAGAAACCCTTTTTGAACTTAAGTAATTAGGTTTTGGGTTTGATTTAATAGCCCAAAACATAGCTCCAAAGCCCATGCATGGAATTGTAAACCTAGCTCTCTCCTATATAAAGAGGACTAAAGCTAAACTCAAAGGATCCCTTCTTAGTTAATAAATTAGATAATAATTAGTTTTCTTCTTTAATTAAAACCCTAGTTATTGTTTTATTTAGCCTAATCATCATTAATAAAGCCAAATTATTTATATTGTTTCAATTATGTCTTATTCTTATTCTTATTCTTCTATTGATGATAGTCTAATGAATTTTAGCTAAACCTCCATTAGAAGGATTGGATGAAGCTTTGATGAAGACTTTATGTGTTAGTGTAGAATAAGTTGTAGTAATCTATCCCACTCTAGAAGGTAGTTAATTCACCATGAGAATGGGTTTAAATTACCTCACATGCTAATTATTAGTTGGTAGAGATTGCCATGAATAATTAGGGATTAAAAAGATCCAACGTTTATGTGAAAACATAAAGATGAGGATTACAACAAATCTATGCTAGCTTATTAAGTTTTAATCAAGGTGGAATCAAATCCCCCTAATACCTCTCTTCTCATTCACACCTTATAATCAAATTTCCATAATTTAAGTTAGCATATCGTAATTATCTATTTTCACCATATTAGTATAATTCAATTATTGCCCTCGTTGATATTATAGAATTGTTTAAATTAGTAAAACTGTTACGGCTAAGAAACTAGGAGTGGAACGAATTATTTACTCCACAATATCGCAAGATAATCGAGAGTAGAAACTTTGATCTAGAGGAAATACACAAGCTTTCTTATTCTTAGCATAAATCAAATTAGTTAAGATAGAGAAATGTCAAGTTTTTACGTTTATCACAGTAGTTGCTTGACTATCTCAAAATGTGACTCCTGAATATGCACCTAAGGGTTAGTCATTGGAATTTGAAGGATTTCGGTGATGATTTCATGAGTCAATTCAAAATGTTGTCCATGGGAATGGAAATAGAATTTACCATGGTCAAATTCGCTATATTGGTAGAACATCATAACCAATTCCCTAGAATAAGCAACTTTCGAATGATATAGAAAAGGCATCCATCCTCGACGTACAATTTTAGTGTCAAAATATGGATGAAACAGGCCGTCGTAAAAAAAAATTCAAATTTTTTTTCTCAGGCACTATTTGTCTTTGTTGATCCATGAGGGAAGAATAGTGAAGAATGAGTAAAATGAAGATGGCTGAAAGAAAGAGATTTATAGCCAAGATATGAACATTTATGGATCAAGATGGCGAGTGCAATTGGATCCGGAATTAATACGTAGGAAAAACACAGATAAAACATGTGCTCTTGTCGCATCACATTTATGTGTCTGTACGTAGCGAGTGAGTGTATGCCAGGTGGGACTTTTAACGTCAGATTCCCAAGACAATTAATGAGGTGTTCACAAATATTAGATAATACGGAGGAAGGTTTCATAGGGTAGTTAGACCTACACGTATTTTCTGATTTGATGTAGCAAACCTCAATAATGGGAGTTGGTTAGAGCTTATAGAGTGGCATGCGCGACAGAGATTATACATACCTTAGTAGCGTGTGCAAGCTGAGGTGAACAGAATGATTAGAGCTTGTTTTGCTTTTGTGAGTTTTTTATTTTTATTTTTATTTTTTTTTAGATTGGTGTTTTTGGAAATAGTAATTTGAAGATGCTTGAATAGTAGATAAAGATGTGAAAACAGTGATTTAGATACTCTCAAATATCATAAGATAAAGGGGAGTAGTCATGTTCGATCCACTCTTATTTGCACGCACTTGAATACTTATTTAGATTAACTAAGCTAGTTCACTAATGAGAGAGTAATATTGTGTGAAAACAGTACTTTTAAGATGCTAAACAGTGATTTGAATGATGATAGAAGATATTAGAGAGGATAAATTCCACCACGCGATTTGATTGATTATTAGTTAGTTATCGAATCTCTTGTTTGATCCTAAGTGAATACCAAGTCATCTCTGATTATAGATTCATTAGCATGAGAGTTTAGCTCCCCTACAAATCTCTAGTTCATCGTTATGAGTTATATCTCTAGAAACTTACAATGAAGAACTTTAAACTCTAATTATAAAACAATAAGTAAACTAATTACCTATCATCCTCACATTGCCTCATAAACCCCCTCTAATGGAGGTTTTAGCTTTGTGTCATCAGATTGAATTCAACCAAACAATAAGAAGAAGACATTATTTAAAGAAGAATGGAATTTAACTAAAGTTTTTATTGAAGAAGGTGGAGTTTAATGGAAGGTACAAGAATAAACCCTAATTACTTAACTAAAAACTAAACTAAAACTATTCTATATTATGCTATATGGGAGAGGAAGATTGTTTAGCCTTAATACTCTTTATATAGGAGAGGATTAGGGTTACATTTTCGTACATGGATCTAGAAGGGGGACTTAGGACCTCTAATGTGAGCCCAACGTCCATTAGGTTAAGTCTAAAGGGGCCATTGTTGTTGGAAATTACTTCAGTGTTATTTTTGTCTACTTTTACAACTCTGATTGGGGTAATGCTAGGTCCATTAGAAAGTTGGTTCTGAGCCGGTCGTTTTAACATAAAGTAGGCCTAATTCCAAGGCCCAAGTCCAAAGATACGCCCTTTTGAAATTTTGATGGCTTTTTGTCTTTTTTCTTACCGAATTGACTTTGACTTCCCAGCTTTGACTGGGCTTGAAAAGGTTTTTCCTTCTTGATTATTGGGCTTTAAACATAGAACTTCATCAGCAATCATCTTGACTCGTTTTCCATGCAAAAATGGTGTCTTTATTCACCTAATCAACTTCAAATTTTGAAATACACAAAAACACGTAAATAGTACTAACTCTTATTTATTATAAATATAATTGGCCTAAGTAGAATACTAGTAAGGGGTTTAAAGTACATTTTTGGGTGCTTATCACACCACCCCCAAACAACATTTTGCTTGTCCTCAAGCAAAGATGAGAAATAAAAACAGATAAGTGACCCAAAATGTGATCCTAACTAATCTCGTTTTGAAAAGTGTGATTGCATTGACCATATGTAATAAGGCCTTCAACCATTAAGAATTCCCTAGTGGACGAGTTATAGCCTCGTAAGAGTTTTCCAGAGAAGATACTTACAAACTTCATTTATATTACAAGCACTAAGAGATAAAGGCAATGTTTCCTAATTAATCTCAGATATCTATACATCTCAATAACACTAAAATAAGAACAATTCTTTTGTAACCTAAGCTAATATATGCATAATAATCAAATCATCTAAAGATAAACATACGTGTAATGAACTATGCTATGAAATGCAATGGCATGTTCATTTCTGAAACTTTGGAATAATGTCCCTAAGTAGGTCCTCACAAAGAATGTGTCAAGGCGCAAACACTCTGATTTTTCCACTCACATTTTCGCTTACTCCAATGTGTAGTGGGCACACGTTTGCACACATTTCCTCACAATCTCAATGACGTCCAAGGGAGCCGAGGTCGATCAAGCACATCTACCACTTACTATCACACCAAATTAATCATAATTGAGTTAGTGGTCTTTATTAGGTGATATAGGGTTTAGGTGATGATTTAAGAAGAAAAGAAATGGATATGTGATCAGCTCCCAAATGTGTGTTTTATTACCCTTACATTACTGTATTAAAGCCCTTCTTACGCTTAATGAAAAGACAACTTATAGCTTTTATTGCTTTTTTCAGGTTACAGAGCAATTCATACCACTTATCATAAAAGTTGCGTCTTAACACCAAAAGGAGCCTTATTTGCGCTTATTATGAAGACTCGAAGCTGCTATGAAAAAGTCAAAGTCAAAGTCAAAGGTCAAAGGTCAAGGACTCCAAACTAGAGAGCTAAAAGTCAAGTCATTAACTCAAAAGACCAGAGATAGATGTCATTGACACAAAAGAAGGTTTTCTCTAAAGCCTATCTTGAAGAAAAGGAAATAGCATAAAGCAAACTTGGTGAGGTGTCTTAAATATAATAGGAGAGGGCAAATAAGTCTTTTATAAAAGTAAGGGTATAAGAACTCAAAAGTAGGATGAGAGAATGCACCTAGACTTATTCTAGTGTCATGTAGTATTTTATTTTCAATTCATTTTACATTCAAGTCATTTACTTTTTGTTCTTCATTTTCAATCTTGTTATTTCTTCAAGTCTTTGTTCTTCATTCAATCAAGTTATTTACTTCAAGTTGTTCTTCATTTCAATCTTGTTATTTCTTTCAATGTTTGTGCTTTCAATCAATCTTTCAATCAAGTAGTCTTTTCGAAATGTCCATACAACTAGAGTTAGTAAACAAGTCCTAAAGCAAAGAAGTCTACCTTCCATCCTTCTAAAACTCCCTTTCATCCAAGTTCTAAACAATTTATGGTAAACCTCATTCAATATCTTTTGAAGACTCCCACACTACAACTTCAATATGCAAATAAACAAGTCTGAGATATAATAGGGTCTTCAAAATATGTAAGTAGAGAAAACATTATTCTTACTTTGCTTTTACACTTAGTTTCCATCCTTAGCCCTTTTGTGTTGGCTTTTGACTCCTTTGATTCTATTTTTTGGAGTTCTAACTTTTTATTTTATTTCTATTTTCTTTTTATTTTCTTTTCTCTGGATGTAAACTTCTTTTCTTTTTCTATTTTTCTTTTCTGGAGCACCTAACTAATTTTGGTTTTCCATAGGTCTTTCTCTTTAATTTCTTTACTTCATCCTATTTCTCAGACTCATTCAAGATGGGTAGGCTTATTTTTATTCTTATTGGTTTTAAATATGGGTAAAGGATTTGTGGTTGTCAAAAAGCTAATGAAAAGGCTCAATGGGGCGACTAGTGGATAATTGCTTATAGGTATAAATTTTTAGCTATATCGATCCAAAGAGGGCCTAAATTCTTGCTTAGGATATGGTTTGGTGATCAAGTAAGTGGATGTGTGATTTCTCTACTCAGATTGTACTTCTCCTTTGTGTCATCACTCAGATATTCACTCATATGAGGCTTTTAGGCTAGATTTTCACAGGATATGTAAAATTAAGTAGTCTAACATAGGTCTCAGAAAAATACTACCAAGTACACTCATACATACTCATACAAGATGTAAATGAAAAAGATGCAATGACTATTATCTACATATTAACCTAAGTTTCTAAGAACTACACTTAATTTTATTGCTACTTGAGATTTCTAGACTAATATCATCACAGAAAAGGAAATAATACCATTATCCTAAGTGCATAGTATAAACTATATTTATAATTTTTATACTTTTCTACTTTTATACGACAAATAATGCGTAATATACAACCTAATATGTGCTTAATCATTTACAACGTCTTTCTATACCACCCCCAAATAGAATCATGTTTTGTCCCCAAAGTATGGAATGAAAATGAGGAGTATATAGTACCATAGAAACGTGCCTGTAAATGGGAGCACCTGTAAAAGAAAGTTAAACGTCGTTACAAATATAAAGAAATTAAATTCAAACGCAACTCCTATATGAGTTCCATCCATTATGGAGATACCAAGAATTAAAAATCGCTTAGGACATAAGCGAACTCTAATAGGAAATTAAAATAATTACCATATATAGTTGTGTTAATCAGGCATTATCCTCCCTTTGTTCCTCACTTGTGAAATGAGGCTCCTTTAAGTCTTGACAATCTATGACTATCTTCCATGCCTTCCTTCTGTTGGCATCTACCCTAGCTAACCTATTTAATGCAATTTGGTCGGACGGGGTATATGGGCCTACTAGGTGAGGTTGGATGCGCCAGCCAAGCCAAACCATAGCACGTAGAGAACGGACTATACCATTGGTCGTGCGCATAGTCTCAACCTTAACCAAATCAGGGAAACGTGTACAGAATTTTAAGAAAAAGAAGGTCATCATACGAGTGACTGTGACTGGCATAAGAAAGAACCTATGCCTTATAGTCTGTGCTCTGGCAAGACTAATTACCACGGTTTTTTTATGTCGTAAAACCAACATCCCTTAGCTAAAGCAAGGAAAGCGTTGCGTGTGGTAGGATCCGTATAAGTGAAGTGCCAATCTCTGATGTAAATACTTCCATGTTTGCATCGGAATTTAACTCAGTCTTAGTTGAGTTAAAAATTTCATATCTTTGCTCATTAGTGAGAACATTATCCTACCAGCCTTTCAAGGTTCCCACAAAACCATGGCATATGAACTTATAGACATCCACATCTGTATTACCATTAGCTTTACATACACTAGCATACATGAGCATCTCCTATAGAGTGTGATAAATCTGGTATTCTAATTTACCATCAATATTCCATGTATAAATGGTTTTAGGATGATAGGAAGCTTGATTATTAAAAAGATCCTCTTCATAAAGAATATCTTGGGGAGTAGGACAAGGGTAATATTGCCTACTATATCCTGCATTATTCATTTTCTTATTATTCTTATCATAAGATATTTTATTAATAGTAGAAGAAACAAAATTTTCTTCTATATCCAAAATTTTATTGGGGTTTATCTCATCATTCGAATCTGAATCTTGAGATATGATATTAAGATTTTTTTTTTTTTTTTTAGAAGCTAGAGGTTAGGCAGACCTCAACCTGTATTAATTATAGTCTTAGAAACATTTTTCCTTGTGCATCCTCCTTTACAAGCTTGGCAAGGCCAACATCAACTGGAGGAAGGAAATACAAAATAGAGTCATGTAGTGCATTACATAGTTTAGACAAGTAATCAGCTACTCGGTTGGTTTCCCTATACACATGTTTGAACTCAACAAGTTCAAATTGATCCTTCAACGAGTTTATGACAGCCACAGTATTGAGGCAGTACCAAGGGGGTTCCTCCATGCCAGTGATAGCCCGAACAGCACACATAGAATTAGATGCAATGGTTACCTTCTTAGCTCCTATACTTAGTGCACCTTACATACCCACTTCAATGGCTAAGAGTTCCTGTGTCATAACTAACCTCTTTGTTGAGCTTCCTGTGAAAGCTAACTTCACTACTCCTGTTTCATCTCGAATATATGGCCCCTCCAAACCCATTTGATTCATGTGTGACAGAGCCATCAGTGTGAACAATGACCTCACCTAGTTTAGGCCTGAGCCAAGAGCACCATCTGGGATCCTTGTGCATGAATGATACTTGAATACTAATCTTGTCAATCAACACTCTCGCTGCCACCAACTCAGGAATTTCCTTCAACACAGTTTGCAAGTAGAGTTTCATCTCCTTCTTAACTTTGTTATAAACTTGATCCTCATTGTGTTGCTTTTGTTGGAATCTCCTCAAGTTCCTTTCTATCCATATGGCATATACCGTAGCACAAACTATCGCCTTTATAATTCAAATTCCATCGAAAAGGATCGACATAACCTCAACAGGTTGTACCATTCTGATGTTGATATTTGCACCTGGTTGTTCAAGCCCATCCACCTTTTCACCTTTGCCCAAACTCCTTTGGTAAAGTGACAATCAAAAAATAAATGTTTCGAGTGCTCTCTTGAAGAGTTGCAAAAAATACAAGTCAATTGAGATAGAACCTTCCTCTTTACTAATCTATCCTGGGTAGGTAAGCAATTTGCAAAAAGCTGGCACCCTATAAAGGAATGTTTTAGAAGAACTATCTTGCTCCATATCAACCTGTACCACTTCACCTTATTTCGGATCTGCTTAAGAGCGTAATAGGCTGATTGGACAGTGAATCTACTTGATACTGTTAGAGTCCAGATAACTTGGTCTTGTGGAAGTAGAGGGTTCAACTCAGTACCTTCTATTTTCTTCTTCAGCTCACTAACGGGAAGATTGATAATAATCTGGTTCCATCTCCCCTCAGAAATGAGATCGCTCAAAAGGGCATTATCATGTACATGAAAAAGTTGTACTGCTTCTGCCCATTGTATTAACGGAGAATCATGGCACCAAGGATCATGCCAAACATAGGTCTGCCCTCCTTTTGCTATATGGTGCCTTACGAACTTTTGTGTTGCTTTTCAGTGTTTCAAGACATTTCTCCAAACCCACGAAACATCTACTAGAATTTTCATAGTCCAAAAGTGTTGGCTTCTGACATGATGCTCAACTGACCATTTAACCCATAATGAATTTTCATAGCTTGCAATTTTAAATACCAGGCCACAGTAGGCAGCCTTATTCAATATAATTAAATTTACTTAATTGACTATATAATTTTTTAATGAAGTCATATTTGGATGACGATTGTCCCAACTTAAAATTTGGAACATCCAAGGGAGGTTGAATAGACAATCTAATATGACCAGAAGAAATATGCTATTTTAAAGAAATATTCTTTATAGGTTTTTTATCCTTACTTTTATTAGGATTTATCCTTGGAATATGCTTAAGGATGTTTTTAGCATTATTCTCAATTCTAATTAATTGAGCTCCTATAGTTTGTAAACATAAATTAACAGTAAGGAAATGTTTTACAGTTATCCTATCCAAAGAAAAAGAGAGATCAGGTAAAACACCTGATTAATGCAGAAAGATCAATCAGCAGTAAGAACACTTGTATATAAATTGAACTTCTATTTATATTGTGGAATTATATTACAGGGGGGAAAAAGGAGAGCACACTTATCACTCAAACAAAGAGAAAATTGAAAGCTAAAATGAAAGATGTTCCTCAACAAGGGTGAGGTATCCCTTATATATTAGTCAGATCTCAAAATATAATTTGGAGTCTGCACAAGAAGTGGCTATGTGTGGTAAAGCAATCGCAGTCGACTGGGCCACTATGACAAAGCATACTTGTCTTTTACTTCTGTCTTGAACGGATAAGAATCCTTATAATGCAAGAATCCTATTTAACTTTTGACTTTGGAGGAAAGTAAAAGATAGGATGTCGACTTCAAGGGTCCCCTTTGACAAAGCATTTCTTGTTCTGATTCCAGCTGTAAGGATAAGAATCCTAAGCAAAATAATGCTGATTCTGTTTCTGGTCCTTATCATGGGTCATGATGTCTGCCAATATGATCAAGAGTGCCAAGTTGAGTGTGTAAATTTTCATCAACTTGGGAAAGGAAATCTTCTTCCCCTTCTTCAGGTTCTGAGTCTGCAGTAAAGCCACCTAGATGAGTGAGGAATTCATAAGGGCCTTCTCATTAATAAGTTGCCAAGTCTCAAAAGCAGATGGCTAAGTGCCAAAGAACTCTTTCTACCCAATTTTTCATAGAAATTGGTTCTATTAGAACAATCCAATGATTCTATTTGGGTCAGAAATCTAACAGATTCAAACAAAAGTGTGCACCTTGGATTCTTTTGTGCAGAACTATTTCTAATGGACCATTTAATCTAATGAAGACCAATAGCATGAATATCTACCATCTCTTTGAATATGTCTTCTGTAGTAATAGTATGAAACTTTTCTTTTGCTTCCAAAAGAGAAAAAACCTTTGAAATATCAGACGGTCTTCGTCTGCAAATTCGGACCAAATGAATTGAAGGATAAGTTTCATATTTAGTATATTCTGGACATGATGTGGTAAATTCACAGTAAACATCACAATGCCATTTCATCATAGCATTATCTGTGGCTTAAACAAGAGGAAAAGCCAAGAATGTCTTGTTATCAACTCCTACTTCTAAAGATACCATTGTACTGATTGTTATGGATTTGATAAATCCCATCTCTAACAGTTCATCAATTAGATATATATCCAAAAGCCTGAAATACTGCCAGAATGTACTAGGGAAAAAAACATGCAAATTTGGATGCATGTTGTGTGTTCCTTCTGTGATATGAGCAATGTCTTTAACAATTAAAGAACAAGTTCACAATACAATTGAATTCTAATTTTGAATCCATTTCTGATAATGTGAAGGGAGGAGATTCTGTATTAATTCTAGTAAAGGTGATGGAAGGGATATTTTGGCTTTATTCCAAAAGGATTTTGAAAAGTCTCTGGAGAGAGTACTCCAAGAAACACAATCAAAGGATCTTTTCAGATCATGAGATTTATTAAACCTTCTTTTGAAGTCAGACTAAGTTGTTAGAGCACTCTGGTTATTCTTGCTAAAATATTTAGCAGTAACCTTGAGGGTCTGGATAAGACTTTTCTTATTATTTTGTTCAAAATATTTGATAACATTGTCCAATTCAAAATGGACTTCTGAAAGCTGTGAAGCTTCTGATTTGTAAAGAACTTATGCATGTTATCATAAACATAAGGTAACTTTATATCATAAAATAATACTTTTCTTCTACCAGTATTGTTAAACTTTCTAGAAAAAGAATGTGAAGAACTCGCAATGGTGATGATATAATCAGACTCCAAGGTTTTACCCTTGTTGGTGCTGTTAGGTTGACTAACAGTCTCCTGGGAATAATCCCAGTTAGGGAGGCCTAAATTGTCCTCAAAATTGTTGATAATTTCAACATCAGCATTATCTTGTAAGGATTCAGAGGCCACTAGTGGTTGCTCTGAGGGTTGTCCATATAATGGATTCTCCAATGAGCCAAATTGGAGCATTCTGTATTCTGCACAAAAAGACATTAAATAATATCTTAGATTTACAGGATATAATCCCAGAGAAATTCTTTAAATAAGAATGAAGAGTATCTTGTTTCCAAAATATTTGGATACTCATATGAGAATAGCTATTTGTGAATTATATTTCACAATCTTGATTCTTTTGTTCATGCAAAAAAGAAGAAATAAATTCGAAAACCAAAGGGTGATTCTCAAAGTTAGTATAAATACCATACTTATCTATCTTAATAATAGGAAAAATGGTGTTTAAGAACGGAGTTCCCAGAATAATTTGTTGGGTAAGATCTTTTATTAATAAAAATGACATAGGTATGCTAACCTCATTTTTACTAATAGTAACCTTAGTTAATTTATGCTAAATAACAATTTTACTACCACTACCACTAGTCATTGTCTAAGTAGTAGCTTCAAAATACTATTCAGGAATTAAACCTTCTTATATGCAGTTCATATCTTCACCACTATCTACCAAAGCAATGTAATCAGTAAGAATATATTCATGGTTGATAATCAAAGTTATAAATATATTCCATTTCCTGGAAAATATAGTAGAAATAAAATTACATTATTCCAAGTCGTTGTCTAACTTCTCTTCTATGACTGCCTTTTTCTGTTTTAATTCAACTTGTAAACCTCTCTGTTTTAATTGAACTATTTCATTAGTAAGATTCTGTACTTCTTTTTTCCAATCTAGTTGAGCAGGTGATTTTGAAGAACTAGGTTTATTATTTCCTATACGATAAAAAAAACCTCTCTAAGGTTATAACCTTCGGAAGGATCAATAATATCATCCTTGACTGCTTTAAAACAAGTTTTAATTAACCTAAGTTTAGTGTCAGGATTAGTAATAGTATCAAGAAGATCTAAAACTGACTACTGATCACACTACTAAAAAAAAGGGCTTATAAGCTCAGCTAAAATGTGAGATGTTAGAGATTTTATCTCGGTTTTCTAGGAAACTACAACCGAGGTAAAATCCACTGAGGTAATAGAGTTCTATAAAACCGAGATAATAAGCTATTAAATTATCTCAGAAGTCTAACATCTTATCTAAATATATTATCTCGGTTTTCTAAATAAAACCGATATTATATAGAATAAAACCAAGATAAATTGTTGATTGAAACCAATTAGTATAGAAAAAAATTGAGATGTTTTTTTATTGAAACCGAGATAATATCAAAAAATAACCGTGATAAATTCTTTTAGAAAGGGAGATTGTTGGACAACCTTTTATCTCACCCTTTGTCATTTTTTGTTGGTATTGCTCATGACAATTAACCAGCAAATAAAAACCTGTCCTAAACCACCACATTCCATTTCATATTCATAAGCATCAACACCAATTAACAAAAGCAACCCAACATAAATAAATTCTTTGAAGAACTTATTTCATTAAGATAAGAAAGAACAATGTCGAACATGAACTTAACTTTCAAAAAGTACTAGTGATCAGTCAATTATTTATAGAAACTCAAATATTATATCAACTACTATTCTTCGAACTATAATAAGACATTTTTTTAACCTTTCTCTATATATTCAGGAAAGGAGACAGATGGTTCCTGCTGAATTTCCTACTCAAAAAAAAATTGAGAATCCACAACTCCCAAGATATTCACGTTGGTCATCAGCTGTGAAAAGTTATAGGCTCCAAGACTCTCTTCATCAACTTTAGTAAGTGGAGACGAATATCCAAGATGGTCCTAATCTATAAGAGAAACATCATTTCTAACAAACTCATCCTGTACTAACTTCTAAAAGAATGACCAATGTTTATGCTCAATCCAGTTCCATCATTGTACAACAGACTTATGCTAGAGGAGTCTTCAGTCAATCTTTCCTTTGAAAATATATCTGACAGGAAATCCCGAGGGAATCGGTCATTGATGTCAATAAGAATATCTCCACGCTTGGCAACCAAGGACTCAACTTGAGGTGCATCTTTAGTGGAGGCCCCTTCCTGAACAGAATTATTTGATTGCTCAAGATTCATTACTATGTGTGTCACTAGAAGCTATCTCACCCCAATGAAGCTCTGGTAGGATAGATGTAGGGTCCTCACATTGCTTAGAAGTTACTTCTAAGCAATAGAACCACATAATAAGAGAGAATATAAACAAAAGAAGAAGGGCAGAAAAATGAAGGGTTGAACAAGTATAAAAATGTTGCAACAGTGACCTTACCAAAAACTTTGGCAAACTGTGTCCCGTTACTTACAGAATCTCCATCTTTCTTAAACCAATCGACCTAAGAGCGAAAAACATTGTTAATAAATAGATGCTTTTGTGCATTTAAAATAATATAATAGAGATAGGAATTGCATAAATAACATTTGTCTTCACGTAGACGATGAGGCACCATTGACTCTCAGCTTGACTTTAAGTCATAGTTCAAAGTCAACAATATAGTTCACTAATTGCAATTCATGATGATTTAACTGTCAACACTTTATATAAGAGCTTGATCGTATTCAGAGAAAAATATGAGAGCTGATCATACATTCAGCTTACTTATTGTTGGTGGTTGCCATACACTGGATGAGTCCCATATGCTCCGCCAGACGTGCTGGAGTCTGGAAGTGGGTTGCAGCATACCCATATCCTTCGGAAATCTGACTTCCATAATATGTTCCACTCCACTGATTTCCACAATTCACCCTCAACTGGCAAACAAACATAAAAGAATCATCGCAAAAATTGATAACAGAGTGAAGATCAGAAACAGTGAAGAAAAACAGCTTTGTAACCATTTTGTCAGTTTCATTTTATTTTCCTTCTCTCTCTTTGTAAACAAGAAAATCACCTAATCTAGGGAACCTTTTGCATTTCAGTCACAAATGCCATGCTTAGTTGACCTTCATCACCATGATAAAACAATACATAACAATTACTATAAGTTAAAAACTGAGGAATATACGGAAATAAACCAATCACTTGATTTGACTACAGGGATGAGATGACCTTTTAAAACACCGCAGGCTCTATAATCGATACAATAAGTTAATAAAGCAGTGCATACAATGATTTTCAAGTAGGATTGAACTTGAAAGTTGACCAGTTGTCTGTAGAACATGTCAAAAGTGCGATTAATCGTAATCAATGTAGCACAACTCATGTAGGAAGCTTTCAAACTTTCAAGAGCTCAAAACACTTTGTACAAAATTTCAAACCAAATTGTTGCTGCTGATATGAAAAATGTCTCACCAGCCCCCTCATCCTTCAAAGGAACCATTTCACATCCAAAAGTGAACAATTCTAAATTTCCAACAGAACCATTGATATCCGACATAGCTATGAATAATGTTCAAAGCCTTCACCATCTAACTATCCCCAAATGTTCCCAATACCACCATTCAACGGTGGTCACCTTAAAAGGAATATCACTTCTACCATTCAACTCTTTCCAGAATTGTATCCTCTACCAAATCATTCTCCATAATTTCTATTTTAGTGTTCCCTCTCTTATCCAAACCAATCAACTAAAAAAACCATTGGAAAGGTAAAATAAAAGTCTGCGAGTGGGTATTTCAGAAAAGGGACAATAGTAGCAGGCAAAAAAATCAATTGTTAGACATTGTATCCAGTTCAATTATGTTGTTCACTGAAGGCTGATAAAACTTCACCTTTAATCATTTAAATTGATAAAGTTTGAAAGAAGAGGTAAATGACACAATAAAAAGAAAATACATGAACACAAAACCTTACTTTGTCGGGCCAAATCAATGCCATGGCCTCTCCAGATCTTTAAATGAGATCATTAAAATGGCGTTGAACGATTTTAGGCTAGAAAGAAAAGATTACCGATATCATTATAGAAGCACTGTGTTGGAAATACTACAACATTCATATAACAAAAAAAAAATAGTCACATACTGTTTCTTCATGATTAACAACTTTGATCCATGGCTTGTAGCTCAAATCCACGATTTGCTCCCAAAGAAGTGAAATTGATCCTCGAACTCAAAACACGATTTCTCAGATCCGCTATGAAGAGAGGAACTTATCTATCCAGGAAAAAACACAATGGAAATCTAGTATATCTTCTGTTGCAAATGACCCGCATATGTAAAGAAAGTTTGGAGAAATTTCTCATGTGTGAGGTATGGACAACTTTATCCCAAAAAAATTCTGAAGTCACCAATGCTTAAGGTGGAACTGTTAGATACAGTATACATGTAGTTACTGGGAACCATTTCCCAATCAATTAGCGGTTTCCTAGGAAACCCCCTCCGGTTTCCCAGAAGATCTCATATCGCAAATAGTTAGGAAACCCCCTCCGGTTTCCCAGAACCTCCTCAGATCCAATTTGTTTTAACAAGGAATGAATAGCTGATGGAAAAACTGCAAATCAATTTATAAAGGTTAGGCACTAACTTATTTATACATGAATTTTCAAAAATCTGACTAGTTTTGAACACTATATAATCTCCTAGCTTAATCTAAGATCATTTTAGTTTTAGTACCTGAAAACCCAGAAGAGTTGTTGAACTACTGTGGGATTGAAATGGGTAGTGGAAATTGTTTCTGAGTCGTTGGTGCGAGAGGTGAAGAGAGGGCAAAATACACGGATAGTGGAAAGCGAGATAGCTGGGATTAAAAATACACGAAGAGATATATAGTGGAGAGCGAGATAGTTAACCAGATAGTTGGGATTAAAAATACACGAAGAGATAGCGGAGAGCGAGATAGTTGGGATTAGAACGGCAGTTGCCATTATCGTGAGTTCGTGATATTCTTGAGAGAGTACTGTAGAGCGGGACTTCAATTTTTTTTTGGACTTCTATTTTTTTTAGGATTTTTGTTTTCTTTAATTTATTCCGAGATATTTGGTATAATAGCTATTATATCATTTGAGTGCCGAGATATTTGGTTTAATATCAATTATATCAGTTCAATGTGAAATAAATTAAATTTCCTATTATATCAGTTCTACAATGGTGGGATAAATGAAATTTCCTATTATATTCGTTCCACAATGGTGAGATAAATGAAATTTCCTATTATATCGGGCCTCCTATCCACCAAAGTGGTAAAATCCATATATTTTATCTCGGTTAAGTAAGAGGCGAGATAACAGATTTATACTCAAAGTTAGTACCTAAATTACAGGACATATTATCTCATTTACAGGACATATTATCTCTCTTATCAGCAGAACCGAGATAAGGCTAATTTTAGAACCGAGATAAAAACCCTTTTTTTTAGTAGTGTCAGTGGTCAAGACATTAACAGTCAAACCATTCATCTGTAAGATAGCTTCCATGCTATCATACTTTGCTTGCAACATGTTACATTGACATGGTGACTCATTATCCGAAGAACTAGAATAAAAATCATTACCATAATCATTATCTGATTTAGAAGAACTAGTATTTAGTAATAATTTACTTAATTGTAATTTAAGATCTTCATCAATCTCTAGATTATGAAGCTTCTGTTTGGTTTGGCACGTATTGGCATAATGACCAATTTTTCCACATTTTAAACAAGTAACATTATTTCTCTTATGTGGATTATTGTAAAACTCTTTATTAGATTTCCAATTTTTATTGAAATTCTTTCTATTTTTACGAGACTATTTTCTCTTGTAAGGTTTCTGTGACTTATGAGAAGAAATCTTCTTTTTCTTCTCAGGAGGAATGTCATAAGAAAATTGCTCACAAAATTCTCCTAACTCTTTCTTACTAGAAAGGTTCTGCTTTTTAAGCTTATGATGTAGCTTTAAATCATTGCAAAGGCTAAGACCTTCCTGAATGACATGATTAATAAGACTTGTATGTGAATTATAAGGAATGGTAGATCCTCCATTTAAGTCTCTAAGCTTTTTCCTAACCTTTCCTACAAAGAAGTTAGAGAGACCATCAATAAATTTAGATTTCCAATGCTCATTATTAGCATCATGTAATTGAAGCACTTTGGCTAAGAACACATCTTTATACCATCTAAAATGAGATACAGATGGACATCTAAGATTTTAGAGAAGTTCTTTGTTCCTCTCAGCATTCATCTCGTCTGGTCCCATAAAATGATGGACAATAGTCAAACATAAAGTATAAACAACATCTGATGTAGACACTTCCACGTTTGCATCAGAATTTAACTTAGTCTTAGTTGAGTTAAAAAATTTATATCTTTTCTCATTAGTGAGAACATTATCCCACCAGCTTTTCAAGGTTCCAACAAAACCATGGCATATGAACTTACAGACATCCACATCTGTATTACCATTAGTTTTGCATACATGAGCATCTCCTGTAAACTGTGATAAATCTGGTATTCTTATTTACCATCAATATTCCATGTATAAATAGTTTTAGGATGATAGGAAGCCTGATCATTAAAAAGATCCTTTTCATAAAGAATATCTTAGGGAGTAAGACGAGGGTAATATTGCCTACTATATCCTGCATTATTCATCTTCTGATTATTCTTATCATAAGATATTTTATTAATAGTAGAAGAAACAAAATTTTCTTCTATATCCAAAATTTTATTAGGGTTTATATCATTATTCGAATCTGAATCTTGAGATATATGATATTAAGATTTAATTTACTTAATTGACCATATAATTTTTCAATGAAGTCATTTTTGGATGACGATTGTCCCAACTTAAAATTTGGAACATCCAAGGGAGGTTGGATAGATGGTCTAATATGACCAGATGAAATATCCTGCTTTAAAGAAATATTCTTTATAGGTTCTTTATCCTTATTTTTATTAGGATCTATCTTTGGAATATGCTTAAGGATATTTTCTGCATTATTCTCAATTCTAATTAATTGAGCTCCTATAGTTTGTAAACATAAATTAGTATAAATATTTTGCTTACAAAGTTTATTATCATCATCTAAATGAACAGATCTATTAAGATCTTCATGTGGTTTGATATAACCCACAATTTCAAGACTATCTTTCAGCTTTAAAGGTGTTGTTGGAGGATGAACAGCTGTCATCTCCTTCTCATCAGAAGTAGTCTAATTCTTTTGATGAAACTCTAAAACACCAATATAATTATCAATAGAGGTAACATATATTTTCACCTCAAACTGTTTAGGTAAAACTATTTTTACCTTATATTTTACCGATTGATTTGGTAAAGGAATAATCTTATCCGGTAAATGACTATTAACTTGATTGACCTATTGAGTAGGTAAACTAGGTTTTACCCTATCAATTAACACACATCATTATCAAATAACAAACCTTTGGATCTTAAATAATCCTTAACATCCTATTGAAAAGTAGCTCGTTTGATTCTAGAATTAAGAATTTTATTATTCTAATACTCTAGACAAAACCATTTAGCTAGAGTAGTACCATAATCTTGGTACCATCGAAAATACTCTTGATAATGTTGAACAACTACAACATAAATGGTATTTCCCATCACTTAAAAAGTGATGTCAAAACTATAAGACATCACTTTTGAGAATAATGTGAATGGTGGCGACGTGAAAAGTTAGGGTTTCCCACATCACTTTTTCAATGATGTCCACAAGTGATGTTACTTCACAACAGTTTTTAATTGATGTCCACAAGTGATGTTATAACTTTGCATCATTTTTTAATCAATGTCCACAAGTGATGTTATAACGTTTAACATCACTTTTTAAGTGAAATCAATAAGGCCGATTAACATCACTTAGGAAGTGACGATTCATTCAGATTCCAAATTACTTGTAAAGTGATTTGAAATAACTCTATAAATCACTTTAAAAGTGATGTCCTATTTATCAAAATAATAAAAAAAATATTAAAAAAATAATAATTAAAAAACAAAATTGCCAATATCATCCCAATGTAATACCATTTTCCTGGTCATTTATCATCAAATAAAGATGAAATGTATCTTAAAATCACATTCATCACACAAATATCATCTCCAATTACAAATATTACACTATATACAAAAAAATTGTAACGAGCCAACATATACCAACAAAATCTAATCTGCAGTACCGAAATGAGCCAAAGAGAACCACAATCACCCAACCAAGAACCTATCACAACCTGGCTTAATGCAATAATTTAAACCAATAACCTATCACAGCCTAACAAGTCACTCTGTTTTCTTTTTTTCTGCAATATGAAACATTATACTAGAAAATCAATACAAATTTTATAAAATTAAAATAAACAGATGGAACATCCGCATAATATAGTACCTGAATGACAAAGGAAGTTCTACATAAGACAGTTACTTGTGTTCAAGATCAGGTCCAGTCCTGTGCCAAAAGCTGGTTGGAGGTTGAGTTAAAATAAAAACGTTGTCGTCCATTTTCCTGCATCACTAGCAGAGTACTCTAAAACTTGTGTCTACCCAGAAGAAAACATTTAAATAGTTGTTAATGATTTGGGCAGTAACACCAATAGCATGTAAGCTGCACCAGTACTTCAGGTCACTACAAAAATATTACACTACAAAAAACTAAAAGGCCTTGGTGATATTGAAAGATTAAGATCAGGTTTAAAGACTTACTCTATTAATCCTTTTTTGTTGACTGCACAAGGATAAAGTGTAACTCCAACTATATTCCAATTAATCTCACTCAATGTGCTTTGATTCTGTCATGTTTCTAGCCCGGTCTTCCACGCATTCTCAAACCTCCTTCATAGATCATACAAAATATCAAAAACCCATGTTCTTAAATTAGGTTTTACAACTAAAATTAATATAATCAAGACCAAGTGTCAAAATTAGATCAAACTTTTCTATCCCGAGTCATAAATTTACAATCAATGACCAAGAAACAAAAATATACATTAAATTAAACTAACAAGAGACCACAAAGAGTTTAATCACAAAGCAAGTACTATGGAAATTAATACCAATCTATTTGAGTTCTTGTTGATTCAGTAAATATATAGTGAAGTGGATGTGTTGCAAATATCAAGATCTCTTGTTCTATCATCACACTTGACGACTATCACTTGGTGGAAACAACAGTTAAAAGAACACAAACTCCAAGACTACAATAAAAAAAAATAATGACAATGATTACCATGCTAAACAAAAAAAAATAGGAAGGAAAAGTGTAACGCCTCCAAATCCAACTCATATCTTGAGGGCTTACTCATATCACGCTAATAAACTTGTGCATTGATTACTACCTAAGAAACTAGCTTTTAAAGTTCCTATGGTTCCAAACAATAATTCTATAATGGTACAAAATACCCAAGATTCATACTTCATACATTTTCAAGTCCTAGGCTGGTATAGGCCATCTGTTAGGCTGTTGCAGGCCGCCCCATGCCAATTCGAGGCTCTGACAGGTAGCAGGCCATTTCTAGCTGAAATTCTAGAGATAGAGAGCACAGTGGAAATTTTAGTGATATCTTCTTCCTGATGTTGTCGTATATCAGCCTCACTTAAGACGGTGTAGTTCTTCGGAAGCAAGGATTCAAAGCAAGCGTTAAACTCCGACCAAAAAATGTAAAGAAGAGAAAAGAGGGGGAAAGATTATAGCTCCTGTTCGCCAAAAGAAAAGAAAGCAAACAAAAAAACACATGCTTTGAGCTGCTCTTATGTCTTCAAATATATTGAGAACTTCTGGCATGTCTAACATTTACAATGGCATATCTAGGAGACCAGGACATAGTACATGGTAGTTGGTCCTACTCAACAGTGACAATCTCGTGAATTCAAAGTATTAGGTTCTAGATTCCGAGTGACTAATCTACAGAGAGTTCTTAATCAAATTGCAAAACCAGGTCAAGGAAATCCCACAAACAAGTGAAACTCCATCAAAAGTTTTCACCACCAGCTGACCCAAAAAAATCCACACTAGTAGAAAAAATGGGTTTTGTGACTATTTTAAAATGTTATTTGTGACTATTCTGTTCGAAACGGTCACAAATGCTAGAAAAAAGGGTTTTTGGGACTGTTTTAAAAAACAAAATTGGTGACGGTCGGATCAGAAACTGTCACAAATGCTTTTTTCTAGGTAAGGGCATATGTGTGGAGTAATATTTGTGACCATTCTACTAAAACAGTTACATATTCCCCTGCCTTTATGTGACAGCCCATCCATTTTTTGGTCCCGCCCACAACTCCAGCCCATTAAAAAAAACTACTTCGAAAACACGCCCACGTTCACTCTCACTCACTCTTCGTGCCTCTTATGAACACCCAAAAATAAATAACCTCGATCTCTCACGACTCTGTTTTCACTCACGCTCATTCAATGAAACATTCTCTAGTCCACGATTTACATTCTCAAAAATGTTCACTCACTCACCACTCTCAAAACAGAACAGAAACTGCTCTCAATCCAAAAACTGTATCATCACATCTTTAATTGATCTCTCATTTTTACTCCCCAGCCAAAAAAGAACTATCATCATCTTTAGGTGACACTACACCATAATATGATATTTGTAACATGTACCTTTTTTGTTTTGTAACACTCTTTTGTCGTTGGTAAGCGCCTACGCTTAATAAGCATTACCAATGTCGTTAAGTGCTACTTTAATTCGGTTGATTTTCTAAAATTAATTTGTAACACTTATTAATTGCACCAAACCATGTGGAAAGGGTTGCAAATCCAAAAACCCATAACAACTTCGAAATTTTGGGAGAACACCAAATCGCGCTCTATTAATTTTTTTCTTCGAACCAGAAAACACAACCATCTCTTTCTCACACTTCTTCTAAACTTAGGTTTCTTTCTCGCCTGCCGCTTCTCAATGGTCTCTCTTGCGGACGCTGTTCAATCTTCTCTCTCACTGCCGATTTAGTAAGTACCCATTCGAATCTTCAACTTTCAGTTTTGAATTATGTTTTCCATATTCTAGGGATTCCATTGCTAAACTAGGGTTGATGCCAATTCGATTTTAATTTTCTTGCTTCAAAGGTGCAATTTTTTATTGTGAATTTACTTGGTACTGCCTTCATTTTATTATAAATTAAGAGTCTTTTTGTCTGATTCAAACTAGAACAAAAGGAAATATGCCTCTTTGACAGATTTAACTATACCCAAAATATATTGAATGTAACCATAACTAATTCTTGGCTCCTCACCCCGAGGGTCTGGATCCATCCTCACTCGTGATTATGAGCTTCACTATAGAAGTTACGAGGATCATTTAGTTCCTTGGGGTATATTCCAGACTCCAAATTTGCTTCCGAATTAAAATGGTAAGCCTCCCTTCTATGGTTGCACTTCGGCCTGAAGGAGGACTACCAAACTGATGGAATTCGTTCGTACAGTTTTGTGGTTCCAAATGAGGTTGGGCTGCTGACATCCATCTAGGATCAGGGTAACGACCAGTATCAATTGGAGTTTGATTTCTTTGCAAAGCCATCCTACACTACTCACACCTACTACTATTCCCTTTGAAACCATTCCGAAGGTGACCAAGATTAACTGGAAAACCACCACTCTCACTAGGTATTGTTCCAGCTGGAGCCCAGACCACATTATCGACAAAAGGTGACCGATTATCAAATTGTGGCTGTGGGTTGATGACTAAATGACTGTCTCCCATACTCCTCCGCTGAAGCCCTATCACTAAACTCCCCAAATCCCATACGATATCGACTAGAAGAGGGCGAAAGTTGAAACTCAGGCACCTGCCTTGCATCATGGTGCCCACCATGATGCCTAGGCGAATAATACCCAGGACTCCAAGGAGCATCCATTTCACTATACCTCTGACTATGAGGTTGCTGAATTTGCCCAGACCATAAATGCAGAATCCTAAGCTGCCATAAATTAAACTGAGGTAAAGGCACCTCAAAATTCCACTGACTATTATTATTATTATTACTCGATCCAAACTCAACACTCATCGGATTCATCACCGGCCCTTCAACCCCTGCCACGACTCCCATCACAGGGGAATCGAGCGATTGTTTGTCAAAGAGAGCATATTTTGGGTATGGTTATTTTGCCTAATTCAAGTTGCTTATATCTATATATTGAATGTAACCATAACTATAAAGTTATCTTTTTTGGTTGCATCAATTGCTTAAGAATACCCATCTGATTGATTTCAATTTTTTTTTCTTCTCTTTTTTGCTTCTTCGGTGTTGAAATATCATGCTTTAGGTCTCCCTTTCTAGAGTTTATGCTGCTTAGTTTTGATTTCGTTTCGACTCACAGGTGCGTCTTTTATGATCATCTTTTCGTTTGTTTTTTTTGCTTGAATTTTGGTTGACACTGCTTGCTTGATACTGTATCGATTTTGATTGAAATTAAGTTAATTTGTCTATTCAATTTATTGAAAGGTGCACTTAATTTATTCAATCTTATGATTAGTTGATGTTAAATAAGTTGCTATTTTTTTATTTTTGATATAAGTGACTTTGTAATAGAAACTTCACGGAAAGATTAACTATACATATATTTAAAGTTGGCTATGAAAGTGTGACTCCTATGTGAAATTGTGTAGAAAGTTTTGGTTTTCCTATGCACAATGTTTTTTTATTTATTTATTTATTAAAGCTATGCAGTTGAAGTATAACTTGGATACTTTTTCATGATACTAGATATGTTTAGATTTTAGAATAATTTTTTCTAATCAAAGTATTTTTTTTTTTTGAAGTCAAAGTTATGTAGTAGAAAATCTAAGTTGGATTAGTTGTGTCTTAGCATGTGGTAACTAAGTGTATAGAACCAGAACACGTGACAAGTGGGTTTCTTTATTATAGTTTACAAGAGCGCACGACGTGGTTAAACTGAAGCTTGGAGACCACCTTTACGACGTAAGTGACATCCATACTGATATATTTGTCTGGTTGGGAATTCTAATCAATGTCAGTTGTTTATATAAGATTGACTTTCAACGTCCTAATTGTAATACATGTTAAACAATGTCTTAACTGTTGATGGTTGAACAAAAAAACAACAAATAATATCGTTCCAATTAACTGTTGATGATTTCAACATTCTTTTATGTTTCTCTTCCCTTAGAGTAGTAAAAAATGGAATTAGACCTTTTATTCCCATGCTATAGTGTTTTTTTACTTGGATCTCACTATGTTGTTGCTCTAATGCATGGTTTGTCCATCATCTCTAAAAGGTTTGTTTCCACCAGAACCTGAGCATTATAGAGGACCAAAACTGAAGGTGGCGATTATCGGGTCTGGACTTGCATGCATGTCAACAGCAGTGGAGCTTTTGGACCAAGGTATGCAGATAACCTTGACGTTCCAACTTTTCTCCATCTCACCCCTATAATGCAATATAGGTGTTTCTTGGTTTATCTTTAGAGAATGGGTTGCACATCACTACGTAGCTATGTTGGAATTATATGAATCTCAATATAGTTTGATTAATTATGGTTTGTATAATATATGTATTTTAAATTATGATGGCAGCATTAATTTTGTTTTTTGGCTACTCAGCTTGGAAGTAAACTCGATTATTGTCTTGAAACTCTTAAAACCATGTTAGATGTATTCATGCTATAAATATGGCAATGCTGCTGATTATAATGTTGTATCAAGTGGTGTCATATCAACTTGGGTTTAGTTAGATTGTCTTCATGAATTTAGGATTTGCAATTCATGGAGCCATACTAGGAGTGTAGTGCTAGGACTGTTTTGGGGTGATTTTCCAACGCACTCAATTTTCAATTAGTAACGCTTGAATATTATATAAAATTAGTGATTGTTAGAATTATGTATTACTTGAAAATTATACTTATCTAGCCATATGAGCTGGATTATTAATCTATCATTCAGCTTGATGGTTATACCTTGCCAAATTCATATTGGAACTACCACTTGGGTTTGGTGGGCTCTAGGTACTAGCTAGGTTGTGGAGCTTCATTGTCTGTATGCATCCAAAAGTATACACCAACAAGGGATAATGGTTAACGGACAACGGTTACACCTGCTACACCTGATGAGGCTGCATTCATATTGAGCATGCCAGAACGTAAATTGATGGATAAAACAGAATAGCTACGTACTTATGATGTTCCACGGACTCATGTTAAGGTAGGTGCTTTGTCTACAAATTACTTATGTTAGATCATCATCATCAGTTCTTCCTTGCAAGGGAATAAGAAATTTAGTTGTGGAGACTACTTTATTTGTACTTGTTTAAATTACCCTATTTAACTAGTATGGCATTAGGGAAGTATTTAGAACTCTTGTCAAACACATCACAAGCAAACTCATGCACACAGACAATCACACAAATGTAGTAGTTATAACTGTAAGTTAGCTAGGTATTCATTATATGCCTGTCATTGAAATCCCTTTTGATTAACAGGTATTATGATATTACATTTTTAGGAAATATATGGACGTACTTGGTGGAGCTGCAGTGCGGTGGACTTGGTTTGGATCACTTGTACATAGTGAAGCCACCACCAATGCCTGGTAGCTGGTAGCTAGTATTGCGCTTGGAAGTTATTTGGAACTGATGATTGTGTTTTGTACCTTTCAAAACCAGAAGTTATTTTCTATTGCTTAAAACCTTCGTACAATATCATATTGAATTTGTACCCATTAGGAAATATTTTCAAGTTCTTAAGTGATAGGGTTTGAATGTTTGATGAGTATCGTACTTTTTTAGCCTTTTACTTGTATATGTTTCTTTTAACTATTTACTAAAATTATAAGAAAATACAATAAGTCGTGAATTAGTTCAGCTATAAACTAAGATATGATATTTGTTGTTTTGCATATATAGGAGGGCTGTTTTTTGCATGTTCAGGTAGTCTCCCTAAAACGGGGCAAAAAAAATGAAAGTATCAACACATTAGTAACGGTTATAGACTGTTGCAAAATCTAAATAAGTTACGCTTTTTAATTGTTAGTAATTAGAAATTGCAATGGTATATAATAGTTACAAATGTTTTGCAACACTTTACCCACGCCAAATTTGCAATGCATTATAAGTGTTGCAAAAAATAATAGTAATATAATGGTTTTTAGCCATTGCTAATTGCTTGTTTTGGTGTAGTGTGAGATTTGAATTATATTGTAATCTCCCAGGAGTTAGTCGATAGTATGTTAATTCGTTTTTTATTTCCTTGGCAAATACAAGAATTGTTTTGTGGCGTTAAAGGTGTCGTCTTGCTTGGCCTGGTCTGTTCAAATTTCTGTGCTTCCTTTTTATCTTTTTGTTTTTTGTATGTATTTTTGTCTGCACGAATGTTAGTTTGTGAATAATTGGACTATATGGTTAGTTCACGTTCCTCCATATAATTTTGATTGATGTTCCTTCAGATGATTTTATTCAAGATTAAGTTTAGACAAATCGAAAATGTGACATTCCATACTAGAACAATTAGTACGTCTGTGTATAAGTTAATAGAAGGGTAAGGCTAGTGCTGGTACTACTTAAGCGAGAGTTGTATCTTTTTTTTTCCTTTAAATTTCTTTTCTGATTTGAGCGTCTTGATGTTTAGTGGTCATTTTTATTTTTACGCTTAGTGGATAGTATGGTTGATACAACATTATTATCTATGCATTTATACCCTTTGGCTTTTAAAAATTCAGCTTTTAATCTTCATATGCTATATAACTTGGAAGGGTTGATATATGAATATTATGTTATTTTGATTTTCAGGTTATGACAGGTTTTAAGTATATGAAATGTTGAAAATACAAAGGAAAATCTGCGGAATTTTTTGTAGAAAAAAAATATATGATGGTTTATCGTTAATTTTAAATTATTAATATTGAATTAGATTGAAAATGTGTTATTTATTTCATTATGTTTTACGATTCTGTACAAATCCTACCTATATTAATATCCGTTTCTCTCAAGATGCTCATAGTGAGCCACATCAGCAAAGTTTTTAAAATAGTCCCTATTTGAAAAATAATTACTTGCCTTCTTACCAAACTAACCCTGAATTTGGCCTGCTCTCTAATTTAATATAAATTAAAATTGTCCTTTCATGTGTTATGCTAAAACAAAAAACAAAGCTACGCATTATTTCATTATTTCAAATGTGCGCATGGGATAAAAAAAAAACAAATTCTAAAAAATAATGGATTAGTTAATTGATATGTATTAGTTATTGGATATGGATATGGATATGGATATGTATTAGTTAATAGATATGGATATGGATTACTTATTGGATATGGATATGTTAAACTTCCAAGTGCTTCCCTTAAATATAGGCCCAGACATGATGGGTTTAAGAATAACAGGCCCGGCCACAGGTCGGGCTACATGGCTAGTATATATTGGTTATCCAATGGGATTGGAATGTTTCAATGAAATTAGCAATATATATGAGTGTTACTTGAAATTTAATGGATCATATTTAGATATCTAGTTTATCCAGGTGTTTGCAGGTCCCCAATTTTGGAGGTTTTTATATATATATTCACGTTTTTTTTTTTTTTTTTTAAAAAAAAAATAATATATAAATATTACCGTTATATCCAAACCGTCATGACTAATTGTACTTTTTATGACTGTTAGAAAGGATGAATGCATAACAGTTTATTTAAAACCGTCACAAATGATATGATTTGTTGTGACGGTTTTTTAGCAGTTGTTACCGTTTTTTTATGGTTTTATGACCGTTAAAAAAGATGAAAGCATAACCATTTATTTAAAACTGTCACAAATGATATGATTTGTTGTGACGGTTTTTGAGCAGTTGTTACCATTTTTTATGGTAGAGAGAGGCTAGTTTGGAACAAATATTTGTGATGGTTTTGGGAAAAAAATAAATGACTCACTCCATCACGGTTTTGGAAAAAAAAAAATAGTGACAAAAGACTTTTTGTGACTGTTTTTAACAGTGATATAAAACATTTTTTCTTATAGTGTCACTTTCATTTTGTGGCACTATTAACTCTCAAATGTTACTTAACAACCACAGTTTCTACAATAAAAAATTAATCAAATAACTCCCACCCTACTAAAAATGCAAATAACCCAATTAATTTCAACATTTCTTCCATTTAAACCATCAAATCAACCAATTAGGACAATTCTTTAATGACAAGCAAACAAATTCTAACCAATTAACAAACATAGCAATCAAATATAACAAAAAGGTGCAATTTTTAAAACAAAATGAGTAAAAAATGAACTTGTTAACGGTGATGAGAAGTGGTATCATCGGAATCATCAGTATCATTATCGAAACCACCATAATCCTCATCATCTCTACCCATAGTCGTCTCTCCACTATAGAAATCATCAGAATCAACATTGTTTGCATCATGCATATCATCTTCTAATTAAATTCTTCAGTGATTGAGAGCGACCTCCCAGTGATAAGAGGAGAGAAAGAAGAAGGGGTTTCGAGAAGATGAGAGAAAGCGGAAGGGGTTTCGAGCACGAAAGAGGGACACAATTTGGTTTCAAGAATAGAAGGTTTGAGTTATCCACTGAAATTAATTGAGTGAAGTAATTGGCAGCGGTAGTGAGAGAGAAGAGAATGAAACCCTAGTTGGGAAGAGGAGGAGTAGCGACACTGAGAGAAAAAAGATAGAGATTATGTTTTCTATTTCACGAAATAATACAAGCACGATTTTTTTCGGTTTCCCACTTTCTTCAAATTTCAAAATTTGATTGGTTTTCAGGGTTTGTAACACTTATGACATGGTTTTATCCAATTTGAAAGTGTTAGAAATTAATTATTGAAATTCATCCGAATTAAACTAACACTTTCCAACATTCCCAAATAGAGTTAGAAACTTACCAATGGTAAAAAACTGTTACAAAGCAAAAAAGGTGCATGTTACAAATATCCTATTATAGTGTAGTGTAACCTAATTTTTTCATAGTCTTTTCCTAACTAATTAACTTAATTAAGATGAGGTATATTAATAATAACACTTCTAGAAGTCACATTATAAGTGATTTCGAAAACTTGGCAAAGTCACTTTTACAGTGATGTTGAATACATAGATATTACATCACTTTATAAGTGACACAATGAGTGACAACACTTTTAAAGTGATGTTGAATACATAGATATTGCATCACTTTAAAAGTGACACGACGAGTGACGTAAAAAAGTGTTACTACATCACTATCACGACATCACTTATTAAAATGATGTTGTACAACTCTACTACATTAGCTTCTGAAATAAGTGATGTTAAAAAAAAATTGTGATAATTATTACATCATATGCTGAGAAAAGTGATGTCATAGTTTTCATATAACATCACTTCGCTAAATGTGATGTAAAATTAGTGATGTTATATGTCATATTCGTTGTAGTGAACAAGAGGTTTCAATTCGATAGGAGTAACATATTTACTCAACTCCTCATATTTTAATTTATAAAATTGATTTGTTTCATATGGTATATAATCCATTATAAAACAAATTCCATTTTTGATGATGTGGGAGATTCCCTAGTGTTCTGTCTATAAATATCATGTGGTATTTGTTGATTAGAGATACGAATCTCTTCTATAGATTGATTATATTGAGATAACGATTCAGCTTTAGATACTGAATGCCTAGAAGATTGTGGTATATAGATCTTATAAGAAGATCTCGAGGACAAACTTCTACTAACAAAAGGTTTCTTAAAGTTTAATATAACTTCTCCTTTTGTTGATTGAATTATTTGATCTAAATCATTATTAATGATTGGTTGTGGTTGAACAGCGTTTCTACAAGTCCAAGAGTCAGGAAATTGAATTTCACTCCAAGGAATCATCCTAGGTGTTGCTATACTAGAAGTTAAAAGATTAGTGTCAATTAACACAGTCTTTCTTGTTGTAGTTTTATGTCTAGCATTACACTACAAGAAAAAAGGCTTTATATCACTGTTAAAAATAGTGACAAAAAGTCTTTTGTTACTGTTTTTTTTTCCCAAAACTGTGACGGAGTGGGAGTCATTTATTTTTTTCCCAAAACTGTCGCAAATATTTGTTCTAGACTAGCCTCTCTCTACCATAAAAAAATGGTAACAACTGCTCAAAAACCGTCACAATAAATCATATCATTTGTGACGGTTTTAAATAAACATTTATACATTCATCCTTTTTAACAGTCATAAAACCATAAAAAAAACAGTAACAACTGCTCAAAAACCATCACAACAAATCATACCATTTATGATGGTTTTAAATAAACTGTTATGAATTCATCTTTTTGAACAACCATAAAAAGTATTATTAGTCATGACGGTTTGGGTAAAACCATAATATGTATATTTTTTTTTATTAAAAAAAAACGTGAATATATATATAAACTCACAAAATTGGAACCTGCAATAAACTACACACCTGAATAAACTACATACCTAAATATGATCAATTAAATTTCAAGTAACACGTATATATTGCTAATTTTATTGAAACATTCCAATCCCCTTTGATAACCAATATATATTTGTACTTAATTGTAAAACGTAATGAAATAAATAACACATTTCTCATCTAATTCATATAAATATAATCAGCCTAATCCTAATCCAAATTCAAATGAAAAAATAACATAATCTCTTCAAAGTCGATCACCCACATATGAACAAATTGGACAAATCCACAGCACTTTCCCAACTGGTAGCATTCATTCCTCCAAGGGAACTCCAAAATCCTATCTCACATCTTTTAACACACTAGCCCACTTGAATCCTGCAATTGAAAAGAAGTGGTGACACTCAATATAACTTGATATAAAATAACCAATAAATGCACCGATATACAAGGTAACCAAGTAATCTAGGCATGCACTAATTATACATAAGATATTTCTTAAGGATTTAAAGTAAGTCATTAGTAGGTATAATAGTTTAATGCAAAATAGTTAACTCAAGATCATAAATACCTATGTGAATAAGTAGAATTGCAACTGTTAATATATCTAAGGGTTAAGTCGACTGAAACTATTTGAAACAAGCTAGAAGTCATTATAAGCATCTTATAAGAAACCCTGATCGCAAACAAACAATATGTCCATTGTTAAGTTAAACCAAGATAGACTTAGGTCCAATACCCATTAATTGTTCTTGGAGAACACATGTACAACTCATACCCTTTGTGAATAACTCAAACACTTACAACCAAGTACAAAGCACCTATATATAAATAAATAAACATATGGCCAATGCTTTAGCCTACCCCCAAGGAGATGAAAAAAAATATGTATATGTACACTTTAAGTGCCTAAGAGTCAAAAAATAAACTACGAAAATTCATTATCAGTGTAAGTATATGAACGATAAAAATTTTAGTTTGAACAGTCTAACCTGTTAGTTTTGTAGCTTTTAGCACAGACATCGACAAGTAATGAAACTTGGTTCGCTTAAATGTAGACTTGACGGGGTAACATTTTTGTGTAGGTAGCGGAATCCCAGCTTGAACACGACTCAAACTTTCTACCCTGCGCACACTGCAAAACACAACTACTATCACTTTTGCTAGTAACATTACCAAATATCAGCATTTCAAATAGAGACTAGTAGCATCAACTTGGTGATGAAGTCCACTGAAATATAAGAAACATTCTACAGTAGAATCATCATATAAACATGGAAACAAAAGAAAATAATCATCATATAGCCAAGTGTAGTAGCATAAACAAAAGAATTATTGGAAAAAAAAACCTAGTAATTAAGAAGCACCTGAAACAACAAGCAACAGAAGTAGATTCCTTCTTTACAAAGTGATGATCCTTCTTTACAAAGTTTCATAAATAACTAACGATTACTGTATGTAGAGTGATGATCCTTCACAAACCTCAAGATCCATAACACTGATTGCTAACAACCTTGTTGTGGACTAAAGACCTCAAGTGGTAGTTGTGTGGCCAACAAAAAATGGAAAAAACAAAACAAAGTCGAGTACGACTATGGAGCACAAAGTAAAGAAGTGGATAGCAAAGCGAGAAAGAAGCCATTAAAAACATCTCCCCTCTTGTGAATATCGTCAAGAAAGCATGCACCATGTTGGATCAGCAAAGTTTCTCTTGTACCCATGTGAACATTCTATTAAAGGAATTCCTTAGTTATGTGAAAGACGAATTATGTCGTAACTAGTAAGTTTTGAGATGGGATCTTGCCAATTGTGTCTTATGATTGGTCCATGTCCTCCTAAACTTATGTTAATTTTTCTGACTTGACCAAAATAAATTTCTTCGCAAAAAGGAAAAACATTTAAGACATAGTAAAGCATAGAAGGGAGACACCTTGACTGGTATGATTCATTCAAACTAGATATAAGATATTCACTCATTGAAATAAGGGCTGGACCCAATCTCGGTCCTGCCACTTCAACAGCATCTGCTAGTGCCTTCTCCGAATCTGGAAATTCATATGATCTTGGCTCAGCTCTCTGGATCCAGCCTCCCTCTACATAATGTGAAACCTGCATGATGAAAGCTTTCAGTTGGAAATTGCATGTCATGAAGTAGAGAAGAACAGTAGTACATGGCACGATTCAGAATAAATATGAAACTATGGAAGAAAGATGTAAAAAAAAAAAAAAGACAAGTACTGCTGCTGAAATTGGCCATGATAAATTGAAAGGAACCGGACCACCACCACCTCCACCTTGTAAAAGAGGATTAAACTCTGATGTTGTTAAGGATTAAACGATATATATCGAATATGTCGGAATATATCGCCGATATATATCTTTATATCGGTTTTACTGATATATATCGATTTAAAATAAATTTAATTTTCGAAACTGATATTTCAAATATTTCGAAGTCGGTAGGCTGAAAAAATGATAAATATCGGCAAAAAATTGATTTTTCAACCGATATTTTCGGCCCTGCTTTTCACTATGGTGAATACTGCCTCAAGAACTTTCCTATAATATCCACAGAGTATTTTGGTATACGAAGCCTTTATCTGAGAATAATTTTGAACATCAGAATCAAGAGAATTAGGTAAAACAAGATCCTTATCCGGTTCCATATGTTCAATTTCTTCTACGTCGCATCTTGCAACTCTTAGAAAAACATTCTCCAATGTTGTGACTGAGATTCCATAACTTTCAGTACCATAACATACACCGTTGTTACGACTTGTCTATGATATAGTGTGTTTTATCACGCAACTTTCTATTTCATGGAACATACTCTCAAATGAAGATGAGGATGCTAGAAGAAGTCTGAAGGAAATCTCTGTACCTACCTGAAAAGATTAAATAAAACAAACTGTTCATTCTCAAGCAAACATTCAGGCATTCAGGACCAAGCACGCCGAATATTCTTCTACTATTGGTGTTATGGTGAGGAGCCAGCCCCGAGCCACCGGTTGAAAGACAAACACAAAACCAAGTGACAACTGGCAATAAAAAAAATTGAAGTACTCTCTGGACCAGCATAATACGATAGTACAGGATATTTGAAATTCTTAGTATTCCTTGTTCAAAAGCACAGCCATGAAACTACAAGCAACAGAAGTAGATTCCTTCTTTACTTCCCTGACCCTAAACAAAATAACATAAGAGCTTAAGCTAGAATCCAGGCGACCATCACCTACTTCATATCACCAGGACTTAGGTAGCATCCAAATATAACTAACATGAGTTCTGACGGAAACTTATTCCTTGGCAGTAGCCCAATATCAAATCGTGACAATATGACATGCACTTGACTATGTACTATATTCAAGATGCCTGAGTAACAATGTCAAACCATCACTAATACTATAATGTCAGCATATAAGCAACTCTAAATACCAAAAACTAATATAGTCTTTGACTATTTGAGTGCATTTTATTAATTGTAAACTTTCAGTAAAATTAAGGATTTTTTCGATCAGTCAAAGCTAAAAGTGAAAAACCCTAACTACCCAAAACAATTTAAACTTTGAATGAACATAGATATCGAGCAAATCTTAGGTTGAGTGAAACAACATCACCTGATTGCCTTTTCATTCACTCTTCTTTAATACCCAATGTGAAAATATTCAAAGACAAAGCTGCCTCTCTATGGCAACAATGACCTTGAAGTGCTTGTTCATCAAGAATAGCTTGAGCAGCAGCCACTACAACAGCAAAAGGCTAGGTGTATGTAGGAACCTGACTTAAGATCTTCATAATACTTTAACGATTTCCAAACCTTAGCATAGAAGAATTTCAGTCTAACCATTTAACAGAAAAAGAATTTTAGTCTAACCATTTATCTGCAAACAAATACCTTAGCATACCACAACAAAGCATGAAAGTATCTAATAGCCACTTTTACCTCGTACATACATAGCAAGTCACTTCCTTCAAAAACTAGAAGGATAATTGTTCCCAAAATAAACTAATCATACGAAACAGACTAAGCAATTGACTACACATTTCTCTTTCCCCTTTCTCATCCTCCATCTCCAACTTGGACCTTGCAGCAACACTTTCTATAAGAAACTTGTGATAAAACCCATGACTGTAAAATTAGTAGAGAAAACAAATGTGTAGCCAGAATTAAGTAAAACCCCACCTAGAATGAATTTCATTTGCTAATCAAGTTGCATTGAAACCCCAAAAAATCGAATTTAAAACCCTAAGAGAGAGAATAGAGTGATAAAGAGAGTGTACCTTCTACTAAAATAGTTCAAATAAACGAGACCTTTCTTGCTTGGGCACACTTGCTTATTATAATTTTGCACCACATGAGCTGTTGAGCTTAGCCATAAGGGAAGCCCATACATCAATTTTCCAACAATTCAAAGCTCTTTGTAGACCAAAGTTCAAAAATATGTCGTCCTCATATCCAAACACGCAGTCCATAATAAGTTAGGCTTTAAATCGGATGATCAAACAACAACCGAAAAGCGGTGGCAAGGGGGCCACCATCAAACGAACTATCCTCTCTGAAAAGAATCTTTTCAGCATCCCACAAACCAAATTGAACTCCTCTAAATAATAGAGGAAGTACATTAAGGATCACTCTCCAAACCTAACACTTTTGGAGAGGAAGTACACTGTGCATCTAAAATATTTGGAGCACTAGGAGCAAATTCCTAACTCGAGCACTAATTAATTCCAACATTTTGACTCAGACTTATGTTCTTTTTCTATATATATGAAATCCTTCTTTATGGATCTACGTGATGCATTTGACAACAAGTGTATAGTCAAATCAGAGACCATTATCACTCGGTGTTGATACTTGATGCATCCTCAGGTATCATCTGAACATCCACAAAAGCTGCTCAAATAAAAAGAAAGTCGGATGGAAAAATATTGCAGGACAAGTTTTTAAAAGATACTTTGATTGCAAGAAAGTGTATAATATCGGATTGCTCTCACGTCTATATGGGTGCCCTTTTGAGCCATTATTATAATGTTCACTCAGAAAAACCACCAAAGTTTTCTTGTTTTCCTTCCTTTCATTGCAGTGGATTTACTTTAAAATGCTCGTCACTAGAGAAATTATTCCTTGATTCTTAATTCCAATATACTGTTTCAGATGTTGGTTCCTTTTTCCTAAAAATAGTTTTCCTTCCATACAGAAGCAACACAAGGTATTTGACAACAAGTGAATACTAAATAGTCAAGTCATCAACCAAAATCACTTGTTTTTTTTTGTATTGTTGATGAAATCCTCAAGTATCACCTGAACATACACCCCACCCCTCGCTCGGACAGTTGGGATGTAAAACTCAAGATAAGGGAAATTGCTATAGAATAAAAGTATAACATCTTTTTCCTAAAAATTGCTCAAACTAAAAAGAAGGATGGAAAGATAAAGTAGTACCAACTCACTTTAAGGTGCTCTGGAATGATGTATAATTCATCCTCCGCGCGTTTAAGATCGTTCTCAACTTGATCCGCTATGTCAATGTTTTTACCTTTTTTCTTCACCAGTTCTTGTTCAATATACTTTAACCTGTCGAATATAAGGACTCAATCAGCATATGATCTCAGCAACACATGCAGATGTCAAATTAAGAAATTCTAAATTTCTAAGAGTAAAGAAGCATGTATGGGAGGGAAACGGTTCTCTGATCTATTGGGGAGGGTTATTCATCGGTTCAGGTGATTTAATAATTGGTGGTGGAGGCAAGAAGAAAGGGCGGTTCAGTGGGGGAGAGAATGCGACAGTTAGTAGTAGTAGCCTAGGGTTTTTTTTTTTTTTTTTTTTTTTTTTTCTTTTCTTTTTTCTTTTAATGGGCGAGAGATAATCTGAAATTTTGAGCCTGAAATTTTGAGCGGGTTGGAAAACTTTTCAAAACAAAAATTGTCACAGTGAAATTATAAATTCACATTATTTTATGGGACAACACACAACAAAAGTTTTCGAATCCAAAGTTAGCGGGAGGTGGTTGTGTCGTGTTTCGAATTAATTGTTGTTTAGTACATTTGTGGGCACGCTGGACCAAAAACTAGTTGGGTCAAATATTGGGTAAAACGGTCACTTAAGGTTGGATAATATGTAACTATTTTAGTAAAATAGTCACAAATAGTTCTCCACACATATACACCTTTAAAAAAAATCCCATTTGTGACCGTTTCGAAAATGCACGTCACCAAAAACTTTTTAAAACAGTCACAAAAACCCTTTTTTTCGCCATCTGTGACCGTTTCGAACAGAACAATCACAAATAATATTTTAAAATAGTCACAAAAAGTCTTTTTTCTACTAGTGTTAGGAGTTAAAGTTTGTAAAACTTGATAGTGAATTTTGTAGGTAATTCCAATCACTTTATATCCAGGTAAAAAGTTGTAACATTTAGCCTAAATTTGTAATAATAAAGAATCATAAAGATTTCTATCCGATAAAGACAAACATAAATTAGGATAGACATAAAAATAAACTAGTCCATGACAAAGACTAGTCTCTACTGCTCCCATAAGATAAGGTAAATAGTCCAGACATCTGGCATTTCTTAGAGTTGCTTGAATACAAGCATTCATGCCCAAAATGGTCAAAGGTCTAAATGCAACCTGTATCAATCCTACATAAATAAATTTATAATTTTTCATATAAGGATATAAATCACAGGAATTTAACAAATTCAAGTTATTACTCATGGAATATAAACTAATAATTTGTTCCATAGTTTTTACTGCAATTTTACTGGTCAATTTCTCAATCCAGTTACCATAACTATATATGGTCTTGGGATTCATATTAGGAATTGTCCATTTGTTCATTTTATCCTGCGTGTCGAGATCATATTTGATTAATTATGTGTTCTTAATTGAACTTATATCATCATTTGATGATTGTGTTATGGGTGTTGAGGTGTTAGTACAATAACAGGTAGAGTATAATGAATTATAATCATACCAAACAATATTAAAACTATTCATGATGTAATCATTGATATATCCTCTTATATTCCAAGCATTATAAACAGTAAAATCAAAATCAATTCTTCAGTGTTTATAATAGTAAAACCACGTCTGTCAACGCTTTACGGGGAGAAAATAGCCTAAAACGGCACTACATATACCCTATGTGACTTGGGTGACGTCCCAGAGTTACCATCATAAACGTAAAGAAACAATAATGACCTAGTGCTTAAAGCAAATAGTCTTGTATCATCAAGAATGAAATTAAGTAATCCTAATATCATCTTTAACAAGATACTATTCATAATACTGGAAAGGAAGAGTCAACAGTATTTTAGAAAACTGGCAGACATTCTTGTTGTTGGAAAACCGAGCTTTTAGCAAGTAGTCCTCAAGTGTAACCCACATGTCATATTCCTTAATCATACTGGGGTTATTCTTTACTTACATTTTTCTTAGGAAATAAAACAATTAAATATAATTGTAAAACATTTCCTCACCGTTAATGCACTAAATTGATCCTATATGATAATGCTATTATTATTTATGTTTTATGTTTTTATTATTATTTTTTATGTTTTATTTATTTATTTTTTATGTTATTTATTTATTTTTATTTTTTTCAAGTATAAGTTACTAAATATGCATATAAAATATAATCATGCAAACATGGTCCACTCAGACGTAGCTATAGACGTTAGTATATGAAAAGATTCTACTCATACGTATATATATATATATTAATATGCAAAGATGTATCATCTATATATACTTCTATACTAACAAACAAATATACATCAGTAATACATATATGGATGCTAATAGGCAAATATATATTATATATACATATATCTACGCTAACAGGCAAATCGAAACCACTCGTACGTATCTAGAGATGTCAAACATGCAAATATCAGTTATACATACTAATATACACATGCTTCATACAAAACAGATACTAGAGACATACGAATATTATCTATCATGCAACAACGTATATATATGCTAATATATATCTATCGTGCTAATATTTCTATCATGTTAATATATATCTATCATGCTAATATATATCAATGTACCATGCAACAACGTATATATCTATATATGCTAAACATGAAAACAAATTCCACTCATACGTATATATACGCTATCATGTAAATAGTAATATACAACATGGTAATATACCGATACGAGAAGTGGTAATATACCGATACAACATGGAAGTAGCCTTGCTATGCTTAGAAATAGCACCTTCAACAGCCTTGAAGCACGTTCTTATGCTACTCGTATGCAACCTACAAGCGAAAATAAATGATAGTACCGAATCAGTAGTGAAACATGAATAAAATTCGAACGAAAACCAAACACAAAATGAAAAATGAAATAGATGAAAGGGTAGGGGGGGGGGTTCCCCGTTGAACTATTCCCACTTGGTATGCTATTTCTTGAGCCTCTTCCCCTGCAGCGGCGTGATAAGAGCCCAAAACTATAGTTTTAACCCCTTAATAATATTACATTTAGACCAATTATACTTATAATAAATAAGAGTTAGTACTGTTTACGTACGTTTGTGTATTTCATGTATTGGAGTTAAATATGTGAATAAATAGGTCACTTTTACAAGAGAAAGGAGCAAAGGTTGGTTGCTAAGAAGTTCTATGGTTAAAGCCCAAGTTTCAAGGAGAAAAAGCCTTTTTAAAGCCCAGTCAAAGCTGAAAAGTCAAAGTCAACGCGGGCAGAAATAGAGCAGAAAAGTCAATAGAACTTTCACAGGCCGTATCTTTGGACTCATACCTCGGAATTGGGCCTACCATATGTCAAAACGACCGTCTCAGAAAGAGCTTTCTAATGGTCTAGGCCTTGATCCAATTAGAGAAGTAAAAGTGGATACAAAAGCTATTACAATAATTTCTAGTAGAGAAACCCTTTTTGGACTTAAATAATTAGGTTTTGGGCTTGATTTAGTGGCCCAAAACATAGCTCCAAAGCCCATACACAAAATTGTAAACCTAACCTTCTCCTATATAAAGAGGGTTAAGGCTAAGCAAAACTTGGACTCCCCTATTTAGTTTAGTTGTAAATTAGGATTTTCTCTCTCCTTTCCTACCTCTTCTCCTAGTCTAAAACCTAGTTTATATTTTATTAGTCTAGCCTCCATTAAAATACATTGAAGTTATTATTTAATTCAATTGTTTCTCTGTCTATTATGTCTTCTTTCTATTATTTTATTCATGATAGTCTCATGATTCATAGCTAAACCTCCATTAGAGGGGTTTGATTAAAGCTTTGATGAAAACTTGATGTGTTAGTATAGAATAGTTGTAGTAAGATATTCCACTCTAGAGGATAGTTAATTCACCATGAGAATGGGTTTCAATTGCCTCACATGCTAATTATTAGTTGGTAGAGATGCCATGAATAATTATGGATAAAAAGACCTAACATTTATGTGATAATATAACGATTAGGGTTGCAACAACTCCGTACTAGCATATTAGGGATTAATCAAGGTGGATTTCAAATCTCCTTAATTCCTTCTCTATTCTTCTCCATACTTTATTCAAATCATATTCAATTGCTTTAATTAAATTAGTATAAGTTAAATTCATATATTTAGTTTTATAGTATAAATTCACATCTATAAATATTGCTCTCACCATTGTTTCCTTGTGTTTGATTAGTTGAATTCGTTTAAGTCTAGAGAGTTAAGAGTGGAACAATTCTGTACTCTATATATTGCATGAATATATATGTGAGAGTAGAAAATAAATAATTGATAATGTAAGATTAAGTTAGAGAAATCAAGTATTGATTTTATTGGTTATCACGGTGCCAATTGATAGTTGTCCTTTTTCACGTGTAAAAACTTATTCTTACACACACACTTAAGTACATTACAATTTATTTCGAGCAAGGGTTTCGTCCCAAACCAAAAGGCTAGAACTATAGTTAACAACCAGCTGAAAATTTCTCTAGAAGGAACTTATGTGAGCAGGATTTTACTTTTTATTTTTTTACCTACTTTACTACGTTACTTAATATGCAAGTTGCTCAACTTAAATTACACTAGTTTTGGCTAAAGCAACTGATCAGGAGATAAAAATGAGAAATATATTAAGAGAAAAGAAGATTCTACTAGTTTACTTAGTATGCAAGACTCAACTTATAAATGATTTTAATTAACAACTTAGAATTGAAAACATATTACAAGACTAAAACCTTACATGGAAATTTTCTATTCCGGAACTAAACTAACTAATGGAGTAAAAGTTATTTGTGCCTGGAAGACCCCCCTATTTAAGCACAAGAGAATGCTTAATTTTTTTTTGCATCCACGTGAATTTCCATTACTCAACTGCATCATTAAATGAGAAGTCTTGATTTTTTCTAATCAATACTTTGTTTTCACCTAATCAAGCAAGACTTTGTTTACAAAACCAATCAATCAAAACTTTGTGCCAACCAAATATATTTGTTTGCCACCTAATCATGTCATCAATTAGGACTTTTATGCCACTTGATTAAGCCACCTAATCATGCCACCAATTAGGACTTTTATGACAAAGTGCATAAAAATCTTTCATGGTTTTAATGCAGCTTGACTTGTGCGGAAGCTTGACGTGTGAGCGTGATCACCAAATTCTATTGGTTCGCATAGTGGGTCCCTCATGCTTCGACCAGTGGCAAGTTCAAAAGTTGACTTTTTACAAAGTCCCGCCTATGTGTAGAGCTCATCACACTGATCATTCTGATGCTTCATTTGCCGCCATTGGAGTCTCAGTTCAAATATGAGCTTCTGGAGTTTGATGCTTTTCGGCACGTTCATCCTGTTCTGACTTGGAAATGTCATTTTTGCTTTCCTAGGCTTTAGTCGGGTTTCATTGTAAAACTTCATGTAAACACACTATTCTGTGCTTAAATACTGGCTTTTATCTTCATTTTTACATTGATTGCTCAAACCTACAAAAGCACGAAAAATACGATTATTTTATGATTATTAAACACATAATTAACCAAAATATTACGACTCTACGGGGTTTTATATTACTGTTTTGGGTGGTTATCAACTTCTATAGTAAAAAATAAATGAAATGATCAGAAAGATATAACACCCCTTTATAAGTTGAATTAAGAGTTGATTTTTTGTTGGTAAGATCTTACTACTATAAAGATCATATCATATCCACAAATTTTCATATTATTTCGAGATCTCTATCCTTTACAAATGTTGTTTTAAAATTTGAGTTTATTTTAACGGCCATGATTTGAAATTTTGCCTCCCTCTTTTGGCATATTTAGAAATTTTCAGATGAGTCCATTTTTTGTAGAGAATGTTCTCTATAGTGAGAATGTGAGATCCACAAAAAATCAAGTCTTAAAAAAGAGTTATATTGTATAAGATGTTGTATAAAAAGTGTTGTATACTAGTCCTATATAGAGCATTTTTTATACAACAATTTATACAACACCCTTTTATAAGTTGAACTAAGCAAGGTAATATTTTGACTTGAAAATGTGAGTTTATTTTAACAGCCACGATTTAAAATTTTGCAACCCCACCCTTTTTTTTTTGGCATCTTTAGAAACCAAATGAACCAAATTTTCGAAGAAATGTTATTTATGGTGGGAAGATGACATTAAAAAAAAAAAAAAAAAAAAAAATCGTGAGTAAATTTCTAGATATAGATGAAGGCCATTATATGAACTGCCTATATTGATGCTGTTTCTATATATACATTTTTGAGTTTTGTATGAACCTAGAAGTTCCTCTCCTCCTCCTCTCTCTTTCTTCTTTCCTTCTTTTCTCCTCTTCTTTTCTTTATATCTCTTTTTTCCTCCTCTTACGGGCCACACACCTGTCCCTTCATCCGACGATTCTCCGCCCGTGTTACCTCAAACACGTCCGCCCTTAGGGTTCCGCGGCAATGTTCCACTGCTCCCCCTCCTATCTGGTTACCATGCCCTCGTTCTCTTTTTGACTTGGTCCACGGCTCTAATATGGGCCACTACAAATGCCCCTTCTCGACGTCGCGACCATATAATGGGCACAAGGTCGAGAACTGCTCCCCTTCTCTTTCCTCTTCCACTATTCCATGCTTTTCTTGGGCAGCGTGTGATGTGAGTGGCACTCATCACGCGCGTTCTTTCTGACGGCCTCTTGGTCCCTGTGCAACTACGTGTCGTCATTTGGCTGGCGCCCCGACCGATGCTTCGTTTCCCTCACCGGCTGAAGTTACGCTTTTACCCTCGGCCTATTTAAACCCCCCTTTTCCCTTCTTCTTCCCTCACTTATTTCTTTCATCTGGTTTTGCTCTTCTCTCTCCAGCCTCCATTTTCGCCTTTCTTCAAGTCTTCATCGGAGTGCAAGTTCTCCTCAGCGGTGGTTTCCCCAGCATCTTCCTCTCTCTCCGTTTGTCTCCCGAGATTCTCCTGACTCCCTTTCCTCACCGATAGGTACGTTTCCTTAGCCTTTCCTTCTTTTTGTTGTACTGTTCTCCCCTTATCGTCGTAAAAACGTTTGATTCCTGGAATCCGTTCATCTTCTTTATTTCCGATGTCGGGCCGCGGATCTATTGACTCTATCTCTTCTCGTTCAACGAGCACTCACTCGACCACTCCTCCTGCTACCTCTGCCGGGCCCTCCACCTCCGGTCGTCCTTCTACCCTACCACCGCCTCCCCCTAGATCTCGTAGACCTAATTTAGATGCCCTCAGAGCGGCTTATGGTGTTCCAGCCGACGTCATGTTGGAGCACGTGCCTTCTGTTACCCATTATCCCCATCTAGTTCCCCGCCGACCGGGCTCACTGGTCATTACCGTAGGTCAAATAGTTGCCGGTCTGCGGCTTCCCCTTACCCTCTTGGATGTGGAAGTCTGCAATCACTTTAACATTCCTCCCTGCCAAGGTATAGGGAACTTCTGGAGAATAATGTATGCCGCGAATTCCTACAACCGATCTCATAATTCTCAAATTACCAGCCGCGACATATACTCCCACTACTATCTCAAAACCAGCACCAAGGACGTAAGCATAGGATACCAGTCCTTCTGCGTTCGTCCTAAAAAACAGTCTTTTCTCCTCAAGCTTACTACCTCCGACAAGGTTTGGCACCACTATCCGCTCTATGTTTCAGGCAACTTCTTATCCGCGGACATCCCATCTTCCCTGACTCTTAACCATCTCGCTTTTCGACTTCGTGGTGAGTTCCGTGGTTCTTTCCCTCTTATTCACAATGTTTTCCCTCCGGTTTATTAACTTGCCTCTGTCTTTGTCTACAGGTTGGCGGCCAGATTCCAAATCTCGAATTTACGACGGCGTCTCTTGCCCGATCTTTGACCAAATCCGCGGCCTAGGCTCTGCTCAAGCCGCCTTGCTAGGTATTCACCCCACCACTGCGACTCCCCTACTCCCCATTCCTGCTCTCAACACCTTCCGCGGCCTATCAGGACCATTTTTTCGCCCTCCTCCTCCCAAGGAACGAAAGCCCCCCGCCTCCCCTCCTTCCAAGAAGCGGTCTCGTACCCGGAGTTCTCAACAGCCCCTGCCTCAGTCTTCCTCTCCTTCTTCCGGCTCCCGTCCCCCTCCAGATACCCATCTTTCCGCTACCTCCTGTGACCCTCCCTCCTTCCGATCTATCTCCCAGTGGGACGACCAGTACACCTCTCCCAACTCCCCTACTGAAAACATGGATGTCCACAAGCAGAAACTTTTTGATAGTGACTCTGAGGAGGAAGAGGTCATAGAGATTCCCTCCACTGAGGTGCGGGTGACCACTGAACAGCCGCCCCTAAAGAGGCCGCGGACCTCCTGCTCTGCAGAGCCTGAACTCCCCTCGCAGCACGACCCTGCATCAGGGGATGTTGCATCCATCCCATCCGTCCGAAACTCTGCCGCCCCCTCCTCCCCTCCTCCCCGCGTGGATAAGGCGCCCGCCTCTGCCCCTGCTTCCTCAGATACCCCGGCACTCCATCATACTGTTGCCGAAGAATTCCGCCCCGTATTCAAGGTGCGCAACCGTCGGGTAAACATTGACGACTCCGCCCTAGATAACGCCGCGGTGGCCTCCTCCTTATTCTACAGCTCTCATTTGCCCCGAGATATCGCTTATGCTGATGGAGGCACGTTTGACTCGCATCGTACCTCACTGTACACAAATTGGGAAAGGGTGTGTCGCATTATTCATCATCACGTTGTTTTTTTTTTTTTTTTTTTTTTTTTAACTCTCCCTTGCATCTCAGGTCAGTTTGGACGTATCCTTTATGATCCGCGGTCTTCTCAGCGCCCGGAACAAACTGGCTGCCTTGGAAAGGGAGTTGGACGGACCCCTGGGCTTAAGGGCAACCAATGCCGTGCTTCATTCAGATTTGGCGGCTGCCAACCTAGCCAAACTCCAAGCTCAAGACGAACTACGGACCGCGGAGCGTATCCACCAACAGTATATGGACCAAGTCAATGACCGTCTGAGTCAGCAACGGGAATCCCTTCTTCATCATCATCAGCTCAACCTAGATTCTCTGTCTCAACAGCATCAAGAGATCCTGGGAGCTCTCAAACAGCAACACCAAGAGGCCCTCACTGCGGAGTCTTAAAAGAACTTGGCTGATATGAATATTCTTCGGGATCGTTTCAAGCTTCTGGCCGACAAGAGGGTGGCCAAGAAACTCCAAGAAGCAATGGAGCGGCTTACTCAAGAAGGTCGTCTTCTCCCCGAACCGCTTGGTACTCCGGCGACTGGCTCCACCGAGGCTCCCGAGGATTCTTTACCGGCTCAGGATGTCGCTCCCGCACCGCTTGAGGCTGCGGCTTTACCCACTGAGGCTTCCGAAGATGCGGCTACCGCCCCTGAGATGTCGTAGAGAATTTTGTGTTTGTAATCTTGTATTTTTGTTCTTCTAACTCTGCCGTGGGTCATACTCACTCTTTTCTGTTTGCTATCTTATTGTACTATTGCCTTGGGCTTTGCATGTTATTTTACTGTCTCTTTATCAATTGATGCTACTTATCAGTTCGATTCTCCACCTTTTTCTTCCTCTACCACTCTGTATCCTTTCCACGTTCTCTTCTTTCCTTGAACCGCCATCGGGCTCCCCAATCCGCTGCCCTTTCTCTCGAAGCACAATGTAAACAACTGGGGCTACTCTCTTTACCCCTTTGTCTCTTGCATCTCTGATCCGCGGAGGGCTCATCCCACTCCACGGACTTTTAGGATTTCAGCTGCTGGGGCTCTCTCATTGCCCCATGTATCCCTCGCATCTCTGATCCGCGGAGGGCTCCTCCCACTCCGCGAGGTCTCGCCTTTTGGGGCTCTCTGGCTGCCCCATGCATTTTTCACAACTCTGATCCGGGGAGGGCTCATCCCACTCCACGGACTCTTTAGGATTTCAGCTGTGGGGGCTCTCTCATTGCCCCATGTATCCCTCGCATCTCTGATCCGCGGAGGGCTCCTCCCACTCAGCGAGGTCTCGCCTTTTGGGGCTCTCTGGCTGCCCCACGCATTTTTCACAACTCTGATCCGGGGGCTCCTCCCACTCCACGGACTCTTTAGGATTTCAGCTGCTGGGGCTCTCTCATTGCCCCATGTATCCCTCGCATCTCTGATCCGCGGAGGGCTCCTCCCACTCCGCGAGGTCTCGCCCTTTGGGGCTCTCCGGTTGCCCCACGCATTCTTCGCAACTCTTATCCGGGGAGGGCTCATCCCACTCCACGGACCCTTTAGGACCTCAGCGGTTGGGGGTTCCCTCATTGCCCCATGTATCCCTCGCATCTCTGATCCGCGGAGGGATCCTCCCACTCCGCGAGATCTCGCCTTTTGGGGCTATCTGGTTCCCCTCTGCATCTCTCGCCACTCTGATCCGGGGAGGGCTCATCCCACTCCTCGGACTCTTTAAGATTCCGGCTGCCGGGGCTCTCTCATTGCCCCATGCGTCTTCCACGGACTCTTTAGGACTTCAGCTGCTGGGGCTCTCTCATTGCCCCATGCACCTAGTTTACATTTTGCTTTTAACGCTAAGCATAACAAACGTCTTTCCATTCACAAAAGTGCTGTGGTCTTATACATTTACATACAGCTCTAGTCCCTTGTTCCGGACTTCATTACCTTACATGGCCTGGCACATTACATTCGGTTATAGAATTTTTTTCAAGATCCTTATATTCCACGGTTTCTCAATTAAACTTGCCCCCTCGCTGGTGCAGAGCTTGCAATGCCTGCGCCTCCCCCACTACCACGGTGTATGGCCCTCCCAATTTGGGCCCGGCTTCCGCCCTTTTCCTCTTTTGTATTTGGCCACTACTCTGCGTAATACCATTCTCCTACCAAACGAAGCGGCGGGCTGACCCTCTTGTTGTCTTGTCTCTCTCGCAACCTCCTCGTGATACTCCTCTAATCGGATCGCGGCCGAGTCCCTTTGTCTCCCCACGGGTTCAAGTCTCCCGCCAATATGCGCCAGTTTGTCCCCTCCTCCACCGCTCTGGTCCTCCCAGTAGCTGCTACCATTTCTGAGGGTATGACCGCCTCGACGCCGTATGCTAAGGCAAACGGGGTTTCCTTTGTGCTTCCCCGTGGGGTGGTCCGGTACGCCCAGAGCACATGGTTCAACTCATCGGCCCACGCGCCCTTTTTGTCTTCTAGCTTCCTTTTCAGGTTGTTCATTATTGTTTTGTTGGAAGATTACGCTTTGTCCATTGCCACCGATTGTAGGGGCCGAGAACCCTTGCTTCACCTTGTACCCCTTTAGGAACGCGGCCACCTTGGCTCCCGTGAACTGCGTTCCGTTGTCCGCGATGATGGCATACGGCAATCCAAACCGACATATGATATTCTCCCATAGAAACTTAATTACTTGTGCTTCCTTGACCTGCTGCAAAGGGACTGCCTCTATCCATTTAAATAAAAGTAGTCCGTGGCGCCCGGCATAATACCTCCTTTTGCCGCGTCCCATGGGCAGCGGCCCCACAATATCCATAGCCCACATAGCAAATGGCCATGGATTGGAGACATTATGTAGGGGTTCCGCGGGAGCGAATATGAGCTGTGAAAACTTCTGACACTTATCGCATTTCTTGGCGAACTCCACCGCGTCTCTCTTCATGTGGGGCCAAAAATAACCCTGTGTTAAAAGCCGGTGCGCAGTGGTTCTTCCCGCGGAATGACTTCCACAATCTCCTTCATGCAACTCTGCCAACACTTCTAAAGCCAATCGAGGTCCCAGGCACCTCAACAAAGGTCCATTGAAGTTTTTCTTGTATAACTCGCCCCCCACCAGGACGTATCTCTGTGATGTCTGTTCCAATCTTCTCTTTTCTCTTTTGTCCGTCACCTCCCTTCCCTCCAGGAAATTCTTAATGGGATTTATCCAAAGACGCCGTTTTCCCGATCCGGAATACCTCTTCCGCTTCCCTCGCTAGGCCTCTCCAACGATCTTTTACGCTTTATAATCCTTTCCTTGGACCCGGCATGGCTGCCGATACGTCGCTTAGAGCATCCGCGTGCCTATTCTCGCCCGCCGACCGGATGTACAAACTGGATTTTCGAACTTGTTGGATCTCTTGTAAACACTTCCGGATACTTCGCCATCCTTGGGCATCGGTGGTGAACCCCCATTAGCGACATACTACAAGATTCGAATCGAGTACCTGATCGACTCTTTTTCACCCCCCAAATCCTCGGCCATTCTCATCCCTCGCTATCATCGCCTCATACTCCGCTTCATTCTTTGGTTGCCGCCCTTCTAACTTCATAGTTAGTTCTATTCCGTTTTTTTGGGTGTGACCAACACGACCCCTTCATTCCACAGAAGTATCGGTGGCTGACCCATCCACAAACACCCTCCATCCATTTCTTTTGTCCCAAGGGTCTAGAAAGTCGGTCTCCCCCTCTTTCTCTGGTTCCATCACCATCTCCTCTCCCCAAGTGGGATCCTCGGCCGGAAACTCAGCCAGGAACTCCGCCACTGCCTGAGCCTTCTCCGCGGTCCTTACCTGATACTGTATCTCATAAGCACTAAGCATCACCGCCCACTTCAACATTCTTCCTGACCTTTCTGTCCTTAACGCCTGTTTGAGAGGCAAGTTCGTGACCACTACAACCGAATGGGACTCGAAGTAGGGTTTCAGTTTCAGCGACGAGAAAACCAACGCCAAGGAATACCTCTCAACCCTGCTATACCGCGTCTCTGCGTCCAGTAATGTTTTGCTCTGGAAGTACACCGGCTTCTCCACCCCCGCTCTGCGAGGACGGACCAACCGCAGAACTCATCACAGCTTTCGTGGCACCCAAGTACAAGTACAACTTCTCCCCTTCTTCGGGCCGAGACAGTAAAGGAGCCTTGCCCAAATACCCCTTCAACTCTTGGAATGCCTCCTCGCACTCTGCTGTCCATAAGAAATCCGGAGTCTTCCTCGGCAGCCGTCTGGCCTGCATTTTATCGGAGGATTTGGCAATGAACCTATTCAACGCCGCCACCCTTCCTTTAGCGGTTGCTTTCCTTAACATTCTCGGGGAAGGCATTTCTATCGGCCGATCTTATCTGCTCCGGATTGGCCTCTATTCCCGGTGAGTCCGCGATGTAACCCAAGAACTTTCCCCGTGGTCACTCCGAAGGTGCACTTCTCAGGATTCAACTTTAAATTATACCTCCGCAGTATCCCAAACGTTTCCCGCAAGCCCTCTAAATGCTCCTCCTCGGACATGCTCTTTTCCACCATATCATCTATGTATACTTCAATTCCCCTCCGAATCTTGCTTTCAAACATTTTCTCCCCCAACCTTTGGAAAGTGGCTCCCGCGATTCTTCAAAAAAATGGCATCCTTGTATAACAAGATGCGTTCCGCCTTCTACCACAAATGCTGTTTTCTCCTGATCCGGCCCATACATCGCGACTTGATTGTATCCCATAGATGCGTCCATGAATGAGAATATTTTGTACCCCGCTATTCTATCCACCAGCTCATCTACCCGCGGCATGGGGTAGCTATCCTTCGGACACTCTCTATTTACATCCGTGAAGTCAACGCACATCCGGACCTTGCCATTCTTTTTGATGCAGCGACCACATTGACAACCACTTTCGGTGAACTTCGGTTTGCCCGCCTATGCCGCCCGCTTGATTACGTGTCGCCGTGGCGTATGCCCTCCGCGATATATTTGGTCCGATGTTCGCGATCCTCTCGCCTCACCGGCTTAGCATCTTCCTTCATGTGCAACCGGTGGCATGCAAATTCTGGATCTAACCCAGTTACGTCCTCCACCGTCCAAGCAAACACATCCCTGTTCTCCGACAAGAACTGTACCAATTTACTCTTCCAACACTCTGACAGCCCGGATCCTATCGAGGTAAATCTCTCTTCCTCCCCGTCCCCTATGTTTACCACTTCAATTTCATCTAACGTCTTTGGGCCCTCCGCTGGTTCTCTCTTACTTTCCGCGGGGGCACCCTGTAATTGCTATGCCTGCCTTTTCCTGGGATGGGAACTTTCTTCCTCTGTTCCGTGGATCAACCGCTTCACTGTGCTCCTATGGCTGTTCTTGGCCGTTACTTGGTCTCCGCGGACCTCATGTATGCCCGTCGGAGTTGGGAACCGTATCACCTGGTAGTAAGTAGACGGGACGGCCTTCATCTCATGGATCCACCTCCTCCCCAAAATGGCGTTGTACTGTGAGGCGGAATCTACCACCATGAATCGGGCGAACACTGTCACCGGTCCCGTAGTTACCGGCAACAAGACTTCCCCAAGAGGCTCGGTCATGCTACCATTGAACCCGTACAAATTCGTGCGCGGGGGTCTCAACTGCTTCGGGTTCATTCCCATTTCTTCCAGAGCTCCCTTGAACAACAGGTCCACCGCACTACCACAATCAACCAATACTCTCTTCACCATATAATTGCCCATCGCTACCGTGATAACCAACGCATCCTCATGGGAGTCTATCGCCCATAAAGTCCGCCTTTTAAAAAACGATCTGATCTTTGTCCTCGGCTAACCCTATCCTGTATGGCGGCACCTCATTCCTATCGCTGATCTGCTGGATGCTCGCCGTCCTCCTCACCCTATCTCTATGTGCATTATGACTCAACACCTCCCCACTAAAGATAACGTGTATAGTCCCCAATATCTGATCCTGTCGCGGCCCATGCTCCTCATTCTGCACCTCCCTCACGAACTCCCTCATCTTGCCCCTTTCCACCAATCTCTGTACCATCCACTTCAGTATAATGATCATCCGTCTCATGATTCCGCATCTGGTGATATGCACAGAACGGTCTATCCGGAAGCTCTATTGGGGTGTTCCGCGGTCCTTCGTACCCCTGTAAATGTTTGATCAACGGCAATATTTCGCTCAATGGTCTATTCAGCGGCGTCACCTCCATTTCCCTGTATGGCTTCCTTTCTCTATTCTCCCGGCGAATCCCTTCCCGTGCTCTCTCCACCCTTGGGGTTTTACCGCGGTTCCTGCTGCTTTCCCTATCCGCGGCCCACTCCCTTCGGTGCTCCCTGTCTTTCTCTAATGATAACACAGCTTTCCCTGACCTTTTCGATTCCTTCGGTAAAGTGTCCTCATATCTGATGTATTTCTCCACCCGCGGATAGAGCTCATGCAAAGTCGCGATCTCATTCTTCGCGACCGATTGGTGCACTCCCGTTCCTGGTCGCAAACCTCGCTCGAATGCGATAACCGCGGTTCTCTCGTCCAGGTTCTCGACCTTCAGAGTCTCGACCTTGAACCGACACAAAATACTCCTCATCGTCTCCCCGACCTTTGTCTCACATTGAACAACGCGGCGATGTCCACCGCTCGTTTCTTCTGGTGGATGAAATGGTCTATAAACGCTTTGTTCCAGCCTCTTGAAAATTCCTTATGCTCCCCGCCGGCAATCGATAGTACCAATCAGACGCCCCTCCCTTCAAACTGGCCGGGAACATCATGCACCGCAGCCCATCATACCTCGACTCTTGCCATAACGGCATTTGTTGCCTAAAGTGGAGGATGTGATCTGCTGGGTCACCTTTCCCGTCGTACCTCTCAAATCTAGGTTGGTTAAAACGCTTCGGAACCTCCGAGGACCCAATCCCTTCCGCCAATGGGTTGCGGTTTAGCCCAGCCACCACCTGACTCGCCGCTCCGCCCCGACTCTTCACCTTCGACTGGTTCACTTCTCTATCTCTGTCTATCATCTCTTGCACCCGCTCGATTGTCAAGCCTACCACTGGGTTTTCAACGAGGTTTGGGTCCACTCCTTCCTCTTCCGAGGTCGTCACTTGACTCTCCGCCTGTACCTTCCTCCTCTCTTTCCCTCTCTCTCCTTAACCCTTCGTTCTCCTCTCTCAACCGTCCGATTTCTTCCCTCATAAGCCGCAGCTCCTCTGTCTCCGTCCCTTCTCTTCTATCCCTTTCCTCGTCAATCTCCGCTTCCGGCGTTGTTTCCTGTCCCGCTACTTTCTTTGTTTTGCCTATTCGTTTCTTGGGTGCCATATCTTCTTTGCTTTTCTTTGCGTCCCCACAAACGGCGCCAAATGTATGAACCTAGAAGTTCCTCTCCTCCTCCTCTCTCTTTCTTCTTTCCTTCTTTTCTCCTCTTCTTTTCTTTATATCTCTTTTTTCCTCCTCTTACGGGCCACACACCTGTCCCTTCATCCGACGATTCTCCCTTCGTTGTACCTCAGCCACGTCCGCCCTTGGGGTTCCGCGGCAATGTTTCACTGCTCCCCCTCCTATCTGGTTACCATGCCCTCGTTCTCTTTTTGACTTGGTCCACGGCTCTAATATGGGCCACTACAAGTTTCACATTTCAATATACCTAAATCACAGTGTCATATCAATTCAAAACATCCGCGATACGCCGATAGCGTGTACAGTCGTAAAATTTTTATATAAGTTGACCCTTGGACACTCAACTATAGCCATACGCCCTTGCCTTGAACGCAATCAGGCTAGCACACTGCACACATGCTCCAACAACATCGTTACACATAGTCACAAAGCCCCTTCCCTCTCACGTGGCCATCCAATGCCCACGTTCATAGCCTAAACAAACGAGCTACAAGCTCAAAACCCAAACCTCAAACAAAACAAACCAAGCAAATGTCAGTTGACGTCATCTTCTTCTCCCACAACTAAATGATCACGTCATCATCACTTAGACATGGTAATTTTCCTCAAAACCCCATTTTCTCTCATTCGTTTCCTCAAACACTCATCATTTTCAACTAACAATTATAACAATAATAACAATAACATAGTTTCTAGAGTGTGTTGTTTACTTTCTCATGACCCACAATGGCAAAAAAACACTGAACTTATTAACCATTTGTCTCCAAAACTAACACCCAATCACGTGGCAATGATACTAGACAAGAACCAAAACACGGAATCCACATTGCGTTTTTTTTACTGGGTCAGACATTTTTACAAACACAATATAGACTGTTTTTTTATTATGTTAAACCGTTTAATACGCCACCGGTTATTTACACCCGCAGATCATGTTAGGATATTAATGATTAAAGGGTGTAGAAATGAGAGGGAGCTTGTTAGGGTGATTGAGTTTTTGAGTGGGAAGAAAGAGTTTGAGATGAGTTTATATAGTTATAATACACTTTTGATATGTTTGAGTAAGTTTGATATGGTCGGTGTTGCTCAAAATGTTTATAAAGAGATGTTGAGTCATGGGGTACAACCTAGTCTATTGACTTTTAATACCCTTATTAATATGCTTTGTAAAAAGGGTAAAGTTGGAGAAGCGGAATTGCTTTTTTATCAACTTTTGGATTACAGAATGGTACCCGATGTGTTCACGTATACTTCTTTTGTTCTTGGGCATTGTAGGAACCGTAATGTGGATTCTGCTTTTAGGGTTTTCGATAGGATGGTTAAGGAAGGTATTGAACCGAATTCTGTTACGTATTCTACATTGATAAACGGTCTTTGCAATGAGGGGAGGTTAGATGAGGGACTGGAGTTGCTTGAGGAAATGATAGAGAAGGGAATTCAACCTACGGTGTATACGTATACAGTTCCAATCACTACACTTTGCGGGGCTGGTCGTCTTAAGAAGGCTTTTGATTTGGTGGCTGATATGAGGAAGAGAGGGTGTCGGCCAAATGTACATACCTATACGGCTTTGATTAGTGGGTCATGTCAAGCTGGGATGTTTAAAGTGGCGGTTGGATTGTATCACAGGATGTCTAGGGATCGACTGGTTCCGAATTCAGTTACATACAATGCCTTGATAAATGAGTTGTGTGCAGAAGGAAGGTTTGAGTCTGCTCTTAAGATTTTCGATTGGATGGAGAGACAGGGTATCTTGTCCAACTCTCAAACTTACAATGAGATTATGAAAGGGTATTGTTTAGAGGGTAAGGTTGAGAAGGCAATGGTTCTGTTCGATAAAATGTTAAAGGCTGGGCCTCCTCCGACATTGATTACGTACAACACACTTGTTGATGGATACTGTAGACACGGTAATCTGAACAATGCTCTAAGGCTGGTGGATTTCATGAAAGAGAATGGATTTGAACCAGATGACTGGACGTATACTGAACTGATTTCTGGCTTTTGCAAGCAGGGGGAGTTGGACTCGGCTTCGAGGATTTTCAAGGAAATGCTAGACAAAGGCTTAAGTCCGAACCCGGTTACTTTCACTGCTTTAGTTGATGGCCACTGTAAGGAGGGGAAAACCGATGTTTCCTTGTCTTTAATTCAGAGGATGGAGAAGTACGACTGCAAACCAAATGAGAAGACTTATAATTCTCTCATTAACGGTTTGTGCATAGAGAATAAACTATCTGAAGCGGGAAACCTTCTTCCTGAGATGGTAGAGCAAGGATTGTCACCGAATGTGGTGACATATGCAACTCTGATCAATGGGCTGAGCAGGAATGGTGGGATCGATCTTGCATTCAAGGTCATTGATGAAATGGTTGCAAAGGACTGTCCCCCGAATCTCCATGTTTATAGTTCACTCGTTTATGGGCTATGTCAAGAAGGCAAAGCCGAAGATGCTGAGAAATTGATAGAAGAATTGGAGGGTAAGAGAATGATTCTTGATCAGGTTGCATATACCTCACTAATTGATGGTTTTACTATGTTGGGTAGGCTAGATCATGCTTTCTCGCTTCTGAAGCGGATGATTGATTTTGGATGCAAACCGAACTACCGAACTTATACTGTGTTGCTTAAAGGGTTGCAGAAAGAACAGTTGCTTGCAGAACAGAGTGTTAGTGAAATAAATAGCTGTAGCTCAGATGAGAAGAAAGTGGGTATTGAAATCTTTTATGGTCTTTTAACCAGATTGTCAGACAGAGGATGTGATCCCACCCTCAATACCTATAGTACTCTAGTTAGTGGCTTGTGTCAAGAAGGCAGGTTGCTCGAGGCAGGTCATTTGGTTAGAAGAATGACCCAGGAGGGATTGTGTCCTACTGAAGAAATATATACTTCTCTACTAATAGCTTATTGTAAGAATATGAAAGTGGATCCTGCTCTTGAATTCTTCAATGCAATGGTTATTGAAGGTTTTGAGCCTCGATTGTTTATCTTTAAAGCATTGATTTGTGCTCTATGCAAAGTGAGCAAGCTAGAAGATGCTCAAACATTGTTTGAGAGCATGCTTAGCAAACAGTGGAACCCTGATGAAATTGTATGGACAGTCCTCATTGACGGTTTATTGAAGGAGGGGCAATCAGAAGCATGCATGAAGTTTCTTCACATAATGGAATTAAGGAACTATTCTCCCAATTTCCAAACATATGTTATCTTGGCCAGGGAACTCCCCAAGGAAGATAAATCTTTTGAAACTGATTGGGTTGCTGATAAGTTAAAAGCCTAAGGGACATGTCATTAAGGTTTCTCATTTCTGCTGAGGATTTGGACATGTGTCCCTTCAGAGACATAGCCCTTCTGATGTCGATGAAGGCATCCAGTCACGGCTGTGCTCTCTATACACTGCAAAGTGTTATGATTTTTTGATTGGTGATCGGTTTGCAGCGCGACGTCTAACAAATGGTTAGCTTGACCAGCTCTTTATTATTAGTGATTTTTTCTTTCTAACCTTATTCCCCCCACCTCATTATGTTTAAGTTTGTTTTCTGTTTTTTCATTTTTATGTGTCCTAAGAAAGACCACTTCTCTGCTTCTGTTTTTGTCATTATTTCAGTATACAAGATTATTCAACTTCTCTGAACTTAGACGGTGAAGCTGTTAAAACACAGATGGAAGAGGAACGTTTTAGCATACTTGTCAGAGTTGAATACTTTCAGCCTCAGGTAGCTCCTAAAGCCTAGGCTTCATGAAGTTTTAAAATACACTATTTCTTTGGTCTACTACCTTATTGCATCGAGATAAAACTGAATTTTTCATGAGCGACCCAGATTCTTGATTTTCACTGAGATTATATATCATCTCTGACTATAAGAATCACACTATCGATGTTTTAGTAAGATAGTGGTATTCTATTACATAGGGTTTTTCAGATAGGGCTATTGTGAGTCTTGCTGCCCATGGTGAGGATCAAGTATCCAGGTTAGATATTATTCCTTTTCCGGGACCAGTCAAAGATAAATGGTATGGACTGTTGAATGTTGACAAGAAGGGAGTCTTAAGGATACACATGAGGTAGCATGTGTATCACTTTTGTATATTTGCAATATTTTTTTAATTGGATGCGGTTCTTTAATATGGTATCAAATATCACTTTTTTATATTTGCAATATATTTTATATTTGTTTCCTATATATTTTACTTGTATCCAAAAGCAATACACATGCTCTCTCGTATGTGTATCCTTAACAGGAAAATCCTCTTCTAGGTTCTTCTACCATTTTCTTTGCTCTGGTCGAAAAGAGATGAGGAGAAAAAAACAATTTATGGACAATACAAGTGGAACGTGCTTGCAAACAAAAACAGATAAATAATTTATCATCTTATATGCTACTGTAATATAGGGTATCTCATCCTATTGTATCCTTGTATAGATGTGTATTAATAAAAGAATACTTTACTGATAATAAAAAAATAATAATAATAAATAAAATAAAATAAAGTAAAATAAAAGATTAATATGTAAAGGAGCTAAGAAGAAGAACCATCCAAACTGATCCTCTGTAGACCCACCCCATTTTGACTTCTGGCTAGGCATGCTGCTTGCCACTTGCCGCCGGTTAACCTTGTTTGCCTGCTGGGCAAGTGGCCTTCTGCATTGCACGGTAATATCACTGTAGCAATGAGTCCCAAGTCGATTCAAGTCGGCTTGGACTTCGTTGGGAAAATTCCACAAGAGGGAACTAATGATGTTGTTGGTTGCATAAGACGAAGGAGTAAGAGAAGAGGAAAAAGACATTAAATAAGAGAGTTAGGGAGAGAAGGAGAAAGGTTGAGAGAGGTATGGGAAGTGAGAGAGATTGTCTATCTAAACCCATATCTAGTGTTTGTTTGAGAGATAGAAGACAAAATATATTAGACTAGTAAATGGTTCGGTGATTCTCTTGTTCTAATATTAGGACCCGATGGTCTCGCCTCTAAAATGAGTTACAATGTGTCAATGTGTGCTGGGTACAAGTTTTTGAAGAAAATATTACAAGATTGTATATGCCAAATATGGAATTAGAATTCTGGATTTTACGATCCCCCGCAAAGCTTGCGGGCTTTGATGGTCAAGTTTGTATTACAGTAGTTTAAAGCCATGCTTGTGAAGTCATTTAGTAAAGCTGTGTGTAGTCTGATCAACTCATGGAACCAACTGAACTTTGTAGTGTCAGGGATCACCATTCACAAATGAAGTGACTGACTGACGGTCACGCGGCCATGCCCAATGCGCTTAGTATGAAAGGAGTTAAGAAAGAAGAAGCATTTGTTCAGAATATATAAAAAGAACCCTAAAATTTTTTGGAGCACTGTCCTCATTACACTCTTCATCCTCACCCTTCAACCTCTTAAGAAGAATGTGGAAGTGATTTTACTTTTTACCATCCCCAAACTGATCTACTTTAGACCCAACCCCCATTTTGACTTCTGGCTAGGCTTGCGGCTTGCCACCACTTAACCTTGTTTGTCTGCTGGGAAAGTGGCCTTCTGCATTGCTTGGTAACATCACTTTAGCAATGAGTCCTGAGTCAATTCAAATCAGCTTGGACTTCGATGATTCAGCAAGAGGGAACCATAGTTGGTTGTGTAAGACAAAGGGGTAAGAGAAAAGGAATGAGACAGAAAATATAAGAGTTGAAGAGAAGAGAAGCAGAAAGATTCAGCAAGAGTGAGAGACAAGGAAAGTGGGAGATTTTGTCTATCTAAACCCAAATCTAGTGTTTCAGGGTTAAAAGACAAGATCTTTTCGAGTAGTAAATGGTACAGTGATTCTCATGCTCTAAAACTAGGATCCGGTGGTCTCGCCTCTAAAAGGAGTTAAAAGGTGTGATCGGTACAAGTTTTTGAAGATGTGTTTGTACTCTTCTTATCGTAAGATATAAGTAGATTATTACAAGACGATAAGGAAATATACAACTAATACACAATGTATTTGGAATCACAAGAATAGCAAACGGGAGCGAGCCTATATAATAAAATGTAATAAAGCAAATTGCAAAATACCCAACATCGATCATCAGAGGGATAGCAGCGGACGAGACAAGCTCCTGCGTCTACAACAGACCCTGCAGTTTCAGCTTTGGCACCGATGAATATGGAGAGTATAATACAAGATCACATATGGAAATAGAATTCCGGATTTTGCACTCCCCTGCAAACCTTGCGGTCTTTGATGGCCAAGTTTGGACACAAACGCTTAAAGCTATGCTTGTGAAGTCATTTAGTGAAGAACTGAAGATGTCGGTAGTTTGATCAACTGATGGAACAAGCTGAACTTTGTAAGTGCCAGGGCCTCAAATGAAGTGATCGTCATGCGGTCATGCCCAATGTGCGTAGCAACTGTGAAATACAAGATTGGAAGTGTTGTATGTAGTGCTAAGCTTGACATATTATAGAGCTTTATGCAGATTGATACTGGCAAGTGAAGCTCCCGAAGAAGGTGAGAAGCCCATACACCTGAGCAAGATAACAAAACTTTGACTAAGGACTGGAACAGGAGACAGTAGGTTATTCCTGGCACTCCAACAAATGAGGTTGGGCTCCAAAAAACACACAGAAGCCTGAAGTCGACAGTTCTGTATTAGGGTGACCAGCCTAATTAGCATTGAGAGAAACAACCAGTGTACCCGTGGAAGGTTGAAAGATAAAGCCAAGATACACAATACCTTTAACGCAGAATTAGAGCTGTCAGTGGCAGGATTCGAGCTGAACATACATAAGACTACCCGGTCTGGTGTGATTGGCAAATATGTGACACCAAGTGTGGCCCAAATCCAACATCTTATTAGGTGGTCCAATCCTGGAGTAAGTCCCTAAGGACAAAAGAGTCTCCAAGCCCGGTCCAGATCCTTTATCATCCAATTTGGAAGTTCCACTCTGGTAACAACTATTTTTTTCTAAATATTTATAGCGTTAGCGAGGTTTGAAAACACAGCGTTCCTTAGACCACCAGACAGTGACCAAATTTGTGCTATATGTTTATTTAAAATAATGTAACACTTTTAAATGTAAACACAAATGAAATTTTCTACCACAATTGCGTATAACATTCAGATTGACCCTTTATAAGGTCAGGCTAGCATCTGTCTAGAACAGTAGAACTGACCAATAAACTATTGGGCCCCACCAAAACCTATTGGGCATGGTGGTCTTTATTCTACTCTGAAATTTAAGGTCTCTGTCCAAAGTTATTGGAGTGCATTTAATCGGGCTTTTGGGCCTGGCCCAACCCATTGAAAGTCCTACATAGAATGCGCTTGGCTACAAGAACATGAGTGGGAACCGGTGCACCTGTGAATTGAGGATGTGTTGCACGGCATAGGCAAACTGACAATGCTTGGCCTGGTAAGTGTCAGATACTGCTGAAAGCCAACCAACCGATGAAACTTTGTAGCACTGAAAGGGGATCTCCGTTTCATATGGGGTCGTAGTGGTGGGAAAGAAGGTAAGTTAATTGGGTCAAGTGGGATAGGCTCTGCCTTACGAAGGAGGATTGACATACATCTTTTCTTATGGAATTTATTTTGCGTAGAATGCATCTCTGTAGAAGTATATACGCCCTTTTCTGGGATATGTATCAGAACAACTTGGATTACGAGTTCCTCACATAGCCACCAAAAGTTTCTGATTTTTGTATCGACATGCGACTAATCAGCTTTTGTGCCCTATGCCATTACAAAGGTCTCCGACTCTTCTTTCCAACACTTCTAACGGTTTGAAAAATGAATTCCAGATAGAAATATATGTTGGTATTCCCACCGAGTGTCAAAACTTCTCAGGTTTTTCAACGTTTCCGGTTTGCCTGCTATAAAGATGTAAAAGAAAATAAAATCTTGAGGCCTGATAAGAACGAGATGAGATCTGATGGAGAACCATAGTGCGATGCCAAAGAATGTTAGGCACTATACCTAATAAGCAATTCCAGAATGATGTAGAAGTAAAAAGGATGCAAAGAGTGGGGATTGTTGGTTGTTAATGAGACTGAACCTTTGAGGGCAGCCTACATGCCCAGAAAGTGGAATGTGTTCTCAAAGGCTGCCTATGTAACAAGAAATAGGAATCAGGCTCAAGTCTCAAAGGAGAAGAAGGCTCCTTTATATAGACGAGGATGAGAAAGATGAATGGTTATTCTAAATCTCTCATGCTAGTCTCTATCCTTCCTAATCAAAGTTGGTATGGAACTAGAGCTCATATTTGAATAGGAAACTTCCTGCCCAAGAAGTTTTTTTTTCTATTTAGAACTTGACAGGGCATGTGCCACTCACATGGCTTGTATGGCTTCTATTGAGAACAAATTGAGCTGGACTGGTTATCGCTTAAGTCATTATAAAAGGGCATGCCATTGGGCTGGACTGATTATCATCATTTAAGTTGTTAACACCAAGGAATCCCACTAGCATTGATATTGTCCACAATCAACAACCTCGGAGCAAAAAAGGTGGGGTTTTATCTCAAATGGCAGTTTGAAAGAGATTCACGCTTAAGGCTAGGCCCAATGGTTTGGAGTAAAATTTGCTGCTTCTGCATTCTACAGTCATATGAATGGGGTTGAGAATCTCCAATGGATAAAGACACCAGTAGCCAGTCGGAGTGGTGACCAGAGTCGGTAACCACTCAAACTGCTGACCAATACCGTTCCTTTCCCAAACAAATGTCTACCTCAGACGCCACTCCTAGTGGTTAGTGGTGATCAGCGTTCTCTACTTTCCTTAAATGCCCCCGCCCTCAAAAGGGTAGCCAGTTGGAGTGGCTACTAGCAATTTATTGGTGACCAGCAGTTGCTGCATCCCTCAAAGCTCACCTCATATACAAGGTGAAATATGTGTATTTGCAGGAGTGGGGTTAGCATTATGCAGGAAGGGGACGGTTGGAGGTTGATCTTAGTGATTTTATAGGGAACGGGGTTCCATTGGACCTAGCCTAAATAGTAAATACATAGTGTTCATCTCATTGCAATGTGGGACTATCGATTTCGGTAACTCTTTATCTCTCTCTCTGTAGTAAGAGAGAAACAACATAGAAACAAAAATAAAACGAATAAGAAACAAAAGGAAGAAAATTGCTCTGGGTTTTGTCTTCTCTTTCGTATGTTCTTTTTATCGTACTTCTTCAATGAAAGCATAGCAACTTCGAAAGTTGGAAAGCTTCAATTAACCAATTTGATTTGATTATGCCTATTAAAGGATAGAATCCCGGTCCTCACTGTCAATGATTTAAACGAAGAAACTGAAAGTACTCATAATAAGATGTAATATACTAGATCAAAATTTTCAATGAAAAGGTGAAATAGGTAGGAAGGAAACATATGCTCCAACATCTTCATATTGAATCACGGCAAATTCGTTATGTTTAAGAAAACCAGTGAAAGTTTGATGACGAAACATCCGATCAAAAGTCCAAGAAACAACCCAAATAGGCCTAATTCATTTTTGGATTCCAGATTGACACCTTGTGGAAAAATGGTCATATCTTTCTCTAGGAATCTTCGTTTTGCGAACCGTAAATTGGGTTGGAAACTACGCATCAAGAGCTTTCTAATGGTATATGGTATGCCTTGAGAAACTTCCTGTGCAGATTCAGTTTTGACTATGAACCTAGGGGAAAATCTGCACCAGTTTTTAATGCTTGTCTCTTCGTATTTCCCATAGGCTTTGGTTTTACATTTTGTATATAGTTATAATATATATAGGACTTGTAATGGAAAAGGGGACTAGTATTTTGAATGAATTATAGTAATTTTCTTGAGAAGGAGTTCTTCTTAGTGAAACAACTCTTATCTCTTTGGTGGATTCCATAGAGTGGCAAGTTCTTGTGACACAACTCTTATTCCTTTAATGGATTTCCTAGGGTGGCGAGTTCTTTGTTTGTGCTTGTGTTTACTTTCTATTACACCATTCAAAACGGTGTCAAAGTTCCTGCTTTGACTTCCATAAATCTCAGACAAGAAAACTTATCAGATTGCTATCAAGTTGAGGCAAGAAAGAAGTCTTTGTTATGGGCTAGTGAGTGCTAAAAGGAGATGAAATCCATGGGTAAAAGTCTCCTCTTTGTTTCCTATTCATTTTGTTTGAGACAGAGCTGACAAGCTGTCTTTTTCAGCTACTTCTTATGTCCTGCAAGAGTGTCTAGAGATGAGAGCCATGTGCATCTTATGGTCTGCACCCGCTCGTGTATAAGGAAGATCCTGACTCAATAGAAACATTCTACTCGTTGCCCCACTTGAAAACCTAGGTATTTGAGACTGAAAACTAGCCTGAGTTAATAGTGCCAAGTTGTCAAACATGTCATGATATGTTGGGTATATATATGGTTGTCCTGTGTTCAGCATCTGCAAGTCACTGTTTACAAACGACTGCATTTTATTTGTACATTTGGGCTTTAAACAAAGTGAGTGTGCTTAAAGTTATATTTTCTTCTGGAACCTGCAGTTTTTGGAATTTGTGGAGTTCACAACAATGGTGGCTATTGGGCAAACGATCAGAGCAAGCAGCCTCTCAGGAAAAGCCTTTTGCTCTTCCATTGCGTACGCCAGAAGGGATTATATGTGGCTCCTTGTACTGCAGTAATTTTTCATCCATTTTTTACAATAGGAAATATAGATAAAAGAGGAAAATATACCATTCTTTCATAGCAAAAAAGAGAAGTTCTATCATTTTTTAAATCTTCTTTCTGGTGTATCTTTACAAATGTACATGTATAAATTGCATTGCGTAATTAGTAAAAAATTTCCATTACTTTGGTTCCTCAAGGGAGCTACGTAATTGAAAGCTTTGATTGCACAGTTTTGAAACCCAGTAAGTTGTGAATTATCGAATGACAAAAAAAATCCAGTAAGTTTGCAACTCCGTTTAAGACAACAAATGTCTCTCTGGTAAGAGGTGCGGTATGATGGGTTGCGATGTATGATGTTTCCAGTTAGCCTTAAAAGGGGAGCATCGGACTGGTATTATCGGTTGCTTTTGAGGAGTATAACTAATTTTCAAGAGTTAGAGCAGGCGTTTATAGATCACTTTATATATCAAAAGAGACGGGTTGTGGGCATCACGGCCTTGTTCAATGTTAGGCAGAGGTTCGCAAAATCGGTAAAGGATTATCTTTGTCGATTCAAGGCCAAGACATTGAAGGTAGAACACTATGATGAAAGGAAGGTAGTGATAGCGTTCGAAAAAGGTCTGCGGCCAGGAACGGGAGTCCATCAATCTGTGACAAAGAATGAGATCGCGACCTTGCACGAGTTGTATCCGCGAGTAGAAAAATACATAAGATACGATGACACAATGCAAAAAGATTCTAAAAGGTCAGCGAAGGTCGTGTCCTCTGTGGAAAAGGAAGGGGATCGCAGAAAGACGGAGTCGTCGGATAGAGGCAATGGAGGGTATCACGGACATTCGTCGCGTCCCGAAAGGAGTAGAGAGGTAGCGCAAAGGGAACAAAGGGAAAGAAAGCCATACCGCGAACTTGAACATACGCCTTTGAACAGGACGTTGAGTGAGATATTGTCGTTGATCAAGAACGCTCAGGGATACGAGGGACAACGAAACATGCCGGTCGAGATGCCGAACAAGCCGTACTATGCGTACCACCAGGTACGCAATCATGAAACTAATAATTGTTATGCATTGGAATGGTTAGTTCAGAGGTTGGTAGAGAAAGGAATGATGAGAGAATTTATAGTGGGGGCCCTGAATGAGGAGCAGGTGCCAGCTCTAGGGAGAATATTAGGAATCATTAATGTTATTTTCAGTGGAGAAATTTTGAGTCACAACGCTCATAGAGATAAGGTAAGAAGAACCGCAAGTATAAAGCAGATCAATGAGACAACTAGAGGGTCGCGATCCAATGCGCGGCCGACAGATCGAGGAGATAGGATTGTATTCTCCAGCGCGGACCTTCGAGCTATCGATACTCCCCATGAGGATGCTTTGGTCATTACTGTGGTGATGGGCAATTACATGGTCAAAAGGGTGTTGATTGATTGCGGCAGTGCGATAGACTTGCTGTTCAGGGGAGCTTTGGATGAAATGAGGATTGACCCGGGGTAGCTTAGGCCACTACAGTCCAACTTGTATGGGTTTAATGGGAGTGCCACGGAGCCTATGGGAGAGCTTTTGTTACTTGTGATGACAGGGCCTGTGATGGTTTTCACTCGATTCATAGTGGTAGACTCCAACTCCCAATACAATGCTATTTTGGAAAGGAGGTGGATCCACGAAATGAAAGCAGTTCCTTCAACTTATTATCAGGTAATTTGATTCCCCACTTCAACGGGAATGCATGAAGTCCACGGTGATTAGGTGGCATCTAAGAACAGTCATCAAGATACAGTTAAAAGGATGGTCTGCGGGTCGGGAGGAGAATCATCTAACCCCAGGAAGAGGCAAGCATAGCAATTACAGTGCGCCGCTGTGGAAGGGGAGGTGGAGGTAGGAAGGGTACCGAAGACTTTAGATGAGATCGAGTTAGTGAATATGGGGGTGGGAGAAGAAGAGAAATTTACATCAGTAGGGTCCAATTTGCTGGAGGAGTGGAGGAGTAAGCTAGTGCAATGTTTGTCAGAGAATAGTGATGTTTTTGCATGGGGAATAGAGGATATCACGGGGTTGGACCCCGATTTCGCGTGCCACCGTCTACATATGAGGGAGGATGCAAAACCAGTGAGACAGAAGATGAGGAGGGTGAGGCCAAAGTACGCGGAGGGGATTCGTGAGGAGGTTGCCAGGCTGAAAGGAGCAGGAATCATCAGAGAGGTGGAGTTCACGGACTAGTTATCTAATGTTGTCGCGGTGCCAAAGAAGAATGGCAAGGTTCGAATGTGTGTTGATTTTACAGATGTTAACTTGGTGTGCCCTAAAAACAGTTATCCTATGCCGCGAGTAGATTAGTTAGTGGATAGGACCGTATGATTCAAAATATTTTCATTTATGGATGCCTCTATGAGATACAATCAGGTCGCGATATATGGGCCGGACCAGGAAAAGACTACTGTTATACAATCAGGTCATTTGTGGTGGAGGGGGGGTATCTACTGTTATACAAGGATGCCATTTGGGTTGAAGAATGCCGGGGCTACCTTCCAGCGGTTGGGTGAGAAAATGTTCGAGAACAAAATTCGAAAGGAAATCGAGATATACATAGATGACATGGTGGAAATTAGTATGACAGAATAAGAGCACTTGGAGGTTTGAGGGAGACTTTCTGTATACTGTGAACACACAATTTGAAACTCAATCCAAAAAGTGCACGTTCGGGGTGACCACAGGAAAATTTCTAGGTTATATTGTTACTCAGCGGGGAATAGAGGCTAATCCCGAACATATAAGGTCCTTGGTAGAAATGCCCTCACCTCAGACTATTAAGGAAGTACAACGATTGGCGGGAAGGGTCGCGGCTCTAAACAGATTCATTTCAAAGTCGTCCGACAAGTGCAGACCGCTGTATCGGTTGTTAAGGAACACTCCGGATTTTGCACGGACAGCGGAATGTGAAGAGGCATTTCAGGAATTAAAGAGGTATCTCGGAAAGGCTCCATTGTTGTCGCGGCCCGAACAGGGGGAGAAATTGTATTTATATTTGGGGGTTACGGAATACGCGATCAGCTCAGTCCTCGTCCATGTTATGGATAAGACGGAAAAACCGGTGTATTTCCAGAGCAAAACTTTGTTAGATGCTGAGACCCGGTACAGCCGGGTGGAGAAGTATGCTTTGGTACTAATATTCTCAGCCTTGAAGTTGAAACCATATTTCGAAGCACATGCGGTGGTGGTGGTGACAAATTTGTCCCTTAAACAAGCCCTGAAGGATGAAAAGTCCGAGAGAATGCTGAAATGGGACGCGATGCTTAGTTCATATGAAATCCAATATCAGATCAGGACAGCGGAGAAGGCTCAGGCGGTAGCAAAGGATCCCACTTGGGAGGAAGAGATGGTCCTAGAACCCGAACGAGAAGTGGAACAAGACCTCTTGAATCCATGGGATGAGAGGAACGGATGGAGAGTGTTCGCGGATGGTTCAGCGACAGATGCATGCAGCGGAATAGGGGTTGTGCTAGTCACGCCGAAAAACAACAGAATAGAACAAACCATGAAGCTGGGATTTGCGGCATCAAATAATGAGTCAGAGTATGAGGTTGTAATAGCTGGCTTGAGGATGGCTGAGAGTTTGGGGGTGAAGGAACTTACGGTATATTCAGACTCGAATCTGGTGGTGTGCCAAGCAAACGGCAGATTTACAGCAAGATGTCCGCGAATGGCCAAGTATTTGGAAGTCCTGCATAGGTGGGCTGCGAAATTCACAAGGGTCAGATTTGTACATCTGAATCGCGGTGAGAATCGGCATGCGGATGCTCTAGCTTATGTAACGGCGGCCATACTGGGATCAGAGGAGAGAACCAAAGTAGGAAAGTTGGTAAGACCGAGTACTAAGGGACCAGTGGAGGTATTACATACCGCGGAAGAGGATGAGGGATGGATGGAGCTTATCAAGCACTTTTTGTTAGGACCAGATGTGAGTGAGAAGAAAGAAAGGAGAAGGTTGGAACATACTTCACATAGGTATACATTATTGGGAGGAGAGTTGTATACATCAATGGGCGTATACTGAAATGTCTAGGGCCGAAGTTGGCACAAGAGGTGCTAGCAGAGTTGTATGGGGGAGATTGTGGAAGTCATTCCGCGAGAAGGACCACTGCGCATCAATTGTAAACACAGGGTTACTTCTGGCCCCATATAAAAAGAGATGCTGTAGAGTTTGCTAAGAAATGTGAGAAATGTCAGAGATTCTCTCAATTGATATTCGCTCCGGCCGAACCGTTGCATAACGTGTCTAGCCCGTGGCCGTTCGCCATGTGGGTCATGGATATAGTAGGTCCGCTGCCCATGGCTAGTGGCAAGAGAAGATTCATGTTGGCGACCACTGACTACTTCATGAAGTGGATAGAGGATGTGCCATTACAGCAGGTAAAGGAGGAGCAAGTGGTCAAGTTCCTGTGGGAAAATATCATATACAGGTTTGGGTTGCCGTATGCCATCATCGCGGACAATAGAACCCAGTTCACAGGGTCTAAGGTGAAGGAATTTTTACAAGCATATCATGTGAAACAGGGGTTCTTTGCCCCTTACAACCCCAAGGGTAATGGACATGCTGAATCTTCCAACAAAACCATACTAAACAATCTCAAGAGGAAGCTGGAAGATAAGAAGGGGGCGTGGGCCGATGAGTTGAATCATCTACTGTGGGCTTACCGAACTACACCGCGGACCACCACTAGGGAGACTCCCGTCTCGTTAGCATATGGCATAGAGGCAGTGATACCGTCAGAAAGGCTACGACCTGGACAAGGGCTGTGGAAGAGGGGTTAAACTGGGGCATATTGTCCAGGGACTTGAATTTGGCCGAAGAAAGAAGGGATTCCGCGTGCATCAGGCTGGAAGAGTATCACCGACGCCTCCAAAGGCAATATAACAAGAGGGTGAAGCCGCGACGCTTCCAAGTAGGAGATTTAGTGCTTCGCAGAGTGACCCCTAATACAAAGAAAGTGAATGAGGGGAAATTGGGTCCAAATTGGGAGGGACCCTTTGCTGTGGTGGACGTTGGAGGGGCAGGCACCTACAAATTGCAAACCATGGAAGGAAAGTTGATAGAGAGACCCTGGAATGTGAGATTGTTGAAAAAGTTTCACACTTGAATGTAATGTGAGTCTGTCACCAGAGACTTGAGCTCTTTGTAAATATATAATGTAATGACACTTTTGAGAGGGCAATGTGGCTCTGAGTTTCGACTTAACATCAGAACGGAGAAAGCGAGGGGGATGAACCCTTCGCAGACGTGAGGTCCAAATCGAATCAGGGCAAGATGAGTTGCCTCATTCACAGACAAAAGGTCAAAATCACCAAAGGTGGCAAGACGAGTTGTCCTCCTGAGGTCTGAAGCGAACTAGGGGAAAGGTGGGTTGCCCCCAAAGTAGAAAGAGGACAACACAATGACCTTAGCTAGAAAGAGCCTTCGGGCCAGAAAGCATACCAAAAGCGATTCGAGTGAATTTAATCAAAAAAGTTAATCAGGGAGGAAAGACAAATAGATAATTGAAGGTCAAAAACTTGACACTTCTTAAACACAAAGTAGCAAAATATGACAAGTTTGCCATAGAATACATAGCAGCAAAGTGAATCAAAAATACAAGAGATGCAACAATTAAACACTTTCAGAAATCACTGCATCCGCGGCTTTCTCGATAACCGCATCCGCAGCTATTTTAATAGCCTCAGCCACAATGTCAATAAGAGTTTCGGATGCCGAGGCCTCAGCAGGGTGGACGGGATCCTCAGGGACCAATGCAACCGCGGATCCATCAACGGGGGCAGGCTGTTCAGGAAGTAGATGGCCCTCTCTGATAAGGCGGTCATGTTCTTCCTTGATCTTTTTGGCAACCCATTTGTCTACCAGGGATTTAAAGCGCTCTTGAAGCTTATCCATGTTCGACTCGTGCTGCTGTAGAAGAGTCGCGGTAGCATCCTTATGTCAGCCGGTAGAGAGTGGCCATGGCTATCTTTGATGTCAAGGATGGTCTCTCGCTGATGGCTTAGGCGATCATTAACCTTGTCCATGTATGCCTGGTGGGAAGCCTCAGCACAGTTGAGCTCATCCTGAGCCTTGACCTTATCTAGGGATGCGACATCTAGTTCTTGTTTGAGTTGAGTGCAGGTCTCCTTCAGTGTCTCCAGGCGAGCGACTTCCGCCTCCAGTGATTCCACCTTGGATTTGGCATCGAACAGTCCACGGATCATGTAAGAGATATCCAGGCTCACCTAAGAGGAAGAGAGGGGTTAACACAACCTAGGGTGAAAATAAAAACAAAGAGAAAGACAAAAATGAAAAACACCTTCTCCCAGCTAGTGTAGAAGGAAGTCCAGTGTTGATAAAATGAGCCCTCTTCTGCATATGCCATGTCCTTGGGAAGGTGGGACCCATAGAACAGAGCGGAGGCCACCGCCAGATTCTCCAAGGCCGAGTCATTAACATTGACGGTACGGCTGTGGACCTTGAATGTGGGGCGGAAGGCAGTTGGTGAATCCGCAGTCTCCTTTCTAGGCCGTTGTGTGGGGCGAGCAGGAGGAGCAGGAGCAGTGGGAAGGGGAGCATTGACAATTGAAACTGGTTCATCGGACGCAGAGGTCCACGGATGCTTGAGAAGCGGTCTAGATAGAGAAGTGGTGGGGGCGGTAGGAATGACTTCAGTCACCGCGTCATCGTCTGAGTCACTGTCGAACAACTTCCTCTTGGAGATGTTCATATCTGAGCAGGGAGAGTCCGCGGTAGGGGAGTGAGGGGAGAGGTATTGGTCCTCCCAAGTAACCAGAGACTGATAGGATCGAGAGGCGGTGCGGTCAGATGGGGAAGGAGGAGTGGGATGTGCAGGTCTGCGAGTATTAGCGGGGAGTGGGTGGTGTTTTTTGGTGTGGGGCCTTTTTGTTGGAAGAGAAGCCCGAGGTTTGCTTTCTTTAGGGGGAGGGGGACGGTAAAAGGGGGCGCTGTAGGCACCGATGGTTTGCAATTGAGGGTCTGATAGCAGCGGAGTGCAAGTGTGGGGGTCAACTCCAAGAACCGTGGCCTGAGAAGGTCCTAAGTCGCAGAGCTTCTGGAAATGGTAGAGTTCACGTCGGCGTAGATGCGTGATTTCAAATCCGGTCTCTAACCTGAACAGAGAAAGGAAATCATAACATTAGGGTTCATACAGTGAACTGCACATACAAGGGGAAAGATGCAAGGGGGACTCACCACTGGGCAGAAAGGGGAGATGATTAAGAGTCAAGTCAGGGGGGAGATCTGCGGACAGAAAGTTTCCAGATACGTACAGCGGATAGTGGTGCCACATCTTGTCCGAAGTGGTGACGCCGGGACAACAAACGACATCTTAGAGATCGACACAAAAAAGAATGATAACCTACACTTACATCTTTGGTGCTTCTTTTTATATAGTAATGAGCGACCATATCGCGGCATGTTATTTTGGGCACACCGGATCTATTGTAGTGGTTCGCGGCGTACATGACTCGCCAAAAATTATCGATACCTTGACAAGGAGGGATATTGAAGTGATTGCATACCTTAACATCCAGAAGAGTTAAGGGGAAGCGAAGTCCAATGATGATCTACCCGACCGTGGCTACCAGACACCCCAGTTTGTAAGGGACTAAGTGTGGAAAGTAGGTGAGGTCAGGCATGTGTTCCAGAATGAACTCAGCGGGAATGCCATAAGCGGCCTTGATTGCCTCTAAATTAGGTCTACGACTATGAGGCAGCGGTGGAGGAAGAGTAAATTGCTGCCCTGAGGGGGAAGGTGTAGGAACCGTTATTTTCAGAACGAATATTTCTACAAACCGCGAGAACCCACGCGCAGCGGAATCAATGGGGTTCTCACGATTTTGGATTAGAGAACATACCTTTTAGATCCGGTTTTGATAACTCTGAGAATCCAAGCTTTATGAATCCGAATCAACAATCAACCCCTTGATCTTCTGTTGTATTCATTTAGAATAAATGGGACGTTGTGTGGGCAACGATCTACCAATCCCCTTCTTTCTCACAAAGCTAGATCCAATTTTGGATCTATCTTTCCTTGCCTCTTTTTCTAATACAGTGAATAGTGAATAGGTTAATTTCGGCCAGAGAGAAAGAGTATTCTATTTATAGGCTACAACAGGGACTATGAGGAGAAATTAGGGTTGGGCCTCCCGACGGGCTTGGGCTTCCCATATTCGCCCAGAACACACTGCCCAAGTCCGTCAACAAATGGCTTATTCCACTAAAGGTCATTGTTGCACTAACGCCCTAATCCCAAATTACGTGTCAGCGTTTATAGGCTCTATATTATATGCTCATTGATCTCCCCGTGTTTAAGTTAAGTTACTGACAACTGCATTAATCAACTTCTTATATCCTAGAGTAGTACCACTCAACCTTATTGTCATGTCGGAATAAATCCACCTGCAGGGTTTACATGACAATCTTTTTGAGCTCTTCAAGGGAACAAGAGAACATCATCAACCCGACTTCCTGCAGGTCACATATTCCTTCTATAATCAACAGCACACCTTACATACAATATCATTACCCAATCCATCGAGCTTGTTGACTCACAAATGAATCTCACCTATTGATGATTTAAAGCAATGTACAATGCACGTAAGTGCCCGTTATTATATCCGGATTAAGAGGACAAGCATCCATAATAACAGAGGCGTTTGTTCTCTTACATAGTCAATATAAAGAGAAACAACCTCACTTGGTCATGTTCAATATGTGTACTAGTGTAATTCTATAGTCAAGATAGACTAATACCAGATTATACTACAACTGTACTAATGGTTTGTCCAAATCCATCTAGGTTGTGAACGATTACTTATACTTTATAAGGTACTGATGATATGATCTTCTGTGTGTTCACACCATATCATCTACAACATAAAGTATTAGACACATGCATATAACTAATAACATATATAATATGTATAACATTTGCCCATATGATTCTCATTCAAAATATAAAGAATTAGAGTTAATACAAAAATAATGTTTTTAGTTTATAACCCTATCAGAAGGGGCCTCGGATGGATCAAGGGGAGGGGGGGAGGCTACCGTGTTAGAAGGAGAGGAGGAAGAGGGTGGCCGGAATCAGAGAGGGTGGCCGAAATCAGAGAGGGTGGCCGAAAAAGAAGATGGACAGTTTTAAAAGGGGGAAGAGAAATAGAAATAGTTTAACAAAAGAAAACAATGTAAGAAAGAGAAAGCTTGAGAAGAATACCAACCTGTAAATGCTAAAAGATTAGTCCGCTGCTGGAGCGCAAGCAATGGAACAAGCACAAAGAGCAACAACCACCAATCGAAGAAACGAAGGTAAAGGGAGGAGTAGAGAAGGAGCAGAACGCGAGGGGAAGGGTCTGAATGAGAGAGAAGGAAGTTTGAGCGGGCTTTTATAAGGGGAGGGGTAAAACCATAATCTGGAGGTGTTGAAATCGAGGAGACACCAAAAAGGACCAGCCGAAAAGTGACACGTGGATGCCCAGAAATCGAAGGGGCACTGACCCCTTCCGCGTGTTGAACACGCGTGGCCAAGTGGTACAGAGGGAGTGACGTGGACCGCGACCATCGAAGAGTGGGAGGGAGGGGACTCTCATCGCGTGAATATTGCGGCCTCGAGAGGGGGCATCTGTAGTGGTACGATCTGGGATATGGTAGATCAACGGTGGGATGAACCCGAAGTAATATATACTGTGGAAGGGTGGTGCACAGGATCGGTCTGTGGACTCAAAATTATTGTATGGCAACCTTACACGTAGAGGAAGGCGTGCCGCGAGATCAAGGGATAGATGGACGGCTAGGGGGAAAGAAGAGAGGAGTACAAAGAGAAAGAAAAAGAGAGAGAGGGAGGATTTTTCATTGTAAAAGAGAGGCTAGACCTAGAGAGAAAGAAAAGAGAAAAAGAGAGGGCTCTTAGGGAGTTAGGTATAACAAAACTGTAGAAAGGAAAAGAAAGTTGGAAACAGACATCATACTACCTAACAATTTTCTTTAAACTCATAGTTCATAGGAAAATAAAATTGGCACGACTGATCCTATTTTGCAGATATATGACATACATGACACCTGTAAAAAGAAATTCAGCATATAGAAGAAAAAAAAACAAAAAAACAAAAAAAACAAAAAAAACAAAACAAAACAAAACAAAACATGAACTACCCTGTTTTATCATCACTCATAGAGTATAAACAATTGTATACACCTGCAAACAACACACATGCATAATATTATCCATAAAACTACCACAAACATGTACTTCATAGTGCATTTACAAAACAACAACAACAAAAAACTAGGTTTAAATCTTTAAAACATCTACAACACTTAAAATATACATCAAAAAGCGCATCTAAAACTCCAAGATAAGACTTAAAAACCCATCAAGTCAATTTTCAACAAGCTTCTTCAATAACCAAGTAGCATGCATGTCGGTATCCATCTTGAGAAAGAACATTTTCAGGTTTTCAGCACCATCATTTGAAAACAACGTACTCCATAGCTGCAATCTTTTGGGGAACATCAAACCCATCAATTTCATAAATGGCGGAACAAATCTGGTCCCAAATGAGGGCTAAAGCATTGTTCTTGCTAGCCTCAACTGCAGTCCTCTCACGCAAAAATGGAGTTCAAATTTGCTCACAAGGAAACAAAGCCAATTAATTTAATAAATATTGTATTAACAGTGGTCTCCTACCTGAAATGATGAAAGTGCCCCTGGGCTTTACGAAAAGAAAAAAATACCGGGCATTACCAAATATGGAAGCCTGTCTTTTTTATGGGTTTTACCAAAAAGGCTATTGGGTTTTATTTTTAATTTTATGGGCTTTACTAGAAAAAGGTAGGTGGGCTTTCTGCTGGGAAGGACTACCTACGAACCCGAATTTCTAAAGGCAGACCCCCAAACTTAACCCCTTATGGACCTTGTCCATAACCTAAAGTCCAAAATCAAATTTTACTTTTCTTCCTCCTCCTTTAAAGCAGTTGTGGATAGTTCTTGGCCAGCAGTGCATACAAAGCTTTATCTCCAGTACACCCTAAAGTCAAATGGCAGAGAATGGTATGGGGAAAGTTAGTAATTCCAAGGCACTCGATTACATGTTGGTAGTTGCTCTCTAATAGCTTACCAACACAGGACAGGCTCGTGCATAAGAAGATAATTACTCACTCGTTTTGCTGCTTGTGTAACCAAAGCAGAGAATATTCTAACCATATATTCTTTGAATGTAGTTACTCTAAGGAAATTTTGATAGGTATCAAATCTGTCTTAGGCATTGCTTCTGATACAAGGTCATCCAATAGGGAGTGGTCTTCACTATTGAGATTATGTAAAAGGGGAGCTCAGATTGGTGATATATACGCAGCTTTCATATGTGCTTCGGTGGATGCAATATGGAAAGAGAGAAATGCGAGGAGGTTCAATAATAATTCAAAGCCTGCAGCAATAGTGTTAGGTAGAATAATCAAAGAAATGAGAGTTTATCTCCATATTCAAATCAGTGTTCTTCAAGATTCTCCTGAGAGTAGAAATTTATGTCAGTCATTAGGTATTCAGGTACAGTTCAAAGCTAAAAGAAGAAAATGGTGCCAATGGCACCCACCGATTGGTCCAAGACTTAAATTGAGTGCAGATGGGGCGTTAAATAATTTAGGCACAGGGTATGGAGGAGTGATACATGATGGGCATGGAACAGTGATCGAAGCTTATTCAGGTTCTGGGGGCCGGGATGCAATCGGTAATATTTCAAGAACTCAAGGCAATCGAGATAGGACTCATCAGATGTCATGAGTTAGAAGTACAAGGCAATGAAGTGGAATCAGATTCTCTATGGGCAATCCAGACTATCAAGAACGTGGTGGATACTCCTTGGTACTGTTTAGAAATTGTCTTACATATCAAAGAATTAGTTAACTCTTTTGCATTTTGTTCTTTTGTTCATTGTTTATAGAGAGTGTAACAAACAGCGGATTTGTTAGCTAGTTTAAACATCTCTAATTGTAATAGTTGTATTTTTCATAGTCCCCCTCTAAGTCGAGAACTCTATAATCTCATAGAGAATGATGCATAAAGAATATTGTATGAGCGGCTTTGAGATTAATACAGATGGGGGTCTGTCTAACCCTAGCTTACTCTTTTTTTAAAACAAAAGTTGTGCCCTAATATCACCTCCTCTCCTCTCTCTCTCTTTCACAACAAAACGCCCACATCGGTTCAGTTGCACTCCAAGCCTGTTGGTTCTTAAATCTTCAGGTTCTCTCTGTCATACACTAAATCATTATTACTACTACATATTAACATTTCTTGAACTTTGCTTCTACATTTTATCTCGTCAAAAACTTCTCAATTCCTGTTACTTGAGTGAACGAGTAAGGGTGCATGAGTTTTGGGCCTATGCGGTCACATGTGTCACGTGTAGTTACAAAGAATACTTGTTAGACGAGAAATGGATGGTTTCCACTACTTGCAGAACTTGTTGGAGAAATTGAGACCTATTGTTGGTCTTCCTATCTTTTTTGCTCAATTTGTATCTAGATGGTATATTCTCATAATGTCATATTTCTTGTTTTTTATGGAATGTTAATTGATTGTGCAGCAAAATTTACAAGACCCAGAATACAAGGGCCTTGTTACAGACGTCCTGGAAGTTCGTCTATGCTTACTTATTCTTTTTCTACGTTCATTTATAACAAGGCTCACCACTAAACTACAAAGTGATCCAACGCACACTTGGTGCAAAACCGATCCAAATGCTATGTAATGCACAAAAATTATACATATATAACAAAAAGTAGAGTGTGAGTGTCTTTGCATTTCACATTCCTTTCCTTCGCGGGACTTGTTTCTTTAGTTTTTTTAATTTTTTTTGGTAAAGTCTTTAGTTTTTTTTAATACTAAATGACAAAAAACAAAGAAGGTGGTAATGGGGTTGTTCGTTGTTCCACACTTCAATAACACTCAATTCGAGCTTTATACCTCTGATAGCGCGAAAAAAAAAGTCCAACACAATGCCATCTATGAAGGAGACAGTCAAGTTCAACCAACTAAAGCAGAAGAGGCTAGCCTGGTTAGAACGTCGTTTTCTCTTTAAGTTAGTTCAGTTAAACCGATCTTAATGCAGGACCAGCAAAATCTCATCTAAGTGTAAGACAGTCCAACCCAGTAACAGAGGCATAAAGGAATAGTCTAAATTGAACATATTTCTTTTTTATAAGTTAGTTCAATTAAACCGTTCCTAATGCAGGACCTACACATCTCATCTATGTGCAAGACGGTCCAGTCCAACCAACTACGATAGAAAAAGATAGCCTAAATATGAACGTTTTTTCCCCCCTCTAGTTAGTGCAATTAAACCGTTCCTAATGCAGGACCGATACATCTTATCTATGTACTGTGCAAGACAGTCCAGTCCAACCATCTAAAGCAAACAAGGATATCCGATATGAAATGTCTTCTTTTTTTAAGTTAGTCCAATTAAACCGTTCTTAATGCAAGATTAACTTATTAACACATCTCATCTTTCTGTAAGATGATCCATTCCCCCCAACTAAGGTAGAAAATGATAGCCCAATGTGAACGTTTTTTTGTTCCAACCAACACATCTCTCTCCATTTGAAATTTGAAAAGTTTAGTTTCAAACTTAAATTTGAAATTTTAACAAAATATTTCGGTCCAACTTACTGAAAGTCATAATGTTAGCTCTATTAGGCCAACACGGACATCAAATATTAGCCCAAAAATATTGTTTTCCGAGTTCAATTTCAAAATTTAAATTCAAATTTTGGGCGGAAAATTTTAGTTTGAATTTTATCTCTCCCTCCAAAGTCAGAAGCTCTACAACGCTAAAAGTTAAACAAAATATGAACCCCACCCACAAAACATTAGACCAAAACAAGGGGTTCAAGATTTCAAAGAAATTTAAAATCCAATCTATCTAATAAAAATGATCAAAGTGGGCCCCCAAAAGCAACCCCTAACCTTTGGATCTAACTTATGACATGGCGGATCTAAAGGCTTATAGAGTGTGGGCAGGATAAGAAGGGGCAACAAGAATAGTGGATCATTATTGAAGTCAACAAAGGCTACTGGACTTTTGGTGGGTGGTTGGGCTTTTTTAGTCGGGTTTTTGCTAGGCAGGCTTCGGTTGGGTTTTTTAGTGCCGTACGGCACGGCCTATGTACTAGTTCAAATAAATATGTAATATTTGGATGTATAAACAATGGTTAGTGATGATTTTTTTAATTATTGTCTTAAAATCAATATTTTGTCATCCACTGTGGACCAAATTTTAGCAAATTACTAAAAATTGACCAATTTTGACCAACTAAACGGTTCATATCAGCTATCCAAAATGAAATATGTTAGTCTGGTCGAACTGTCTATATCTGAACATCTTTTCTTTTGGTTGGTAAAATTGAATTTTGGTCCACCCATCCAATGTAGAAAAGGTTAGCCTAATCTGAACTCTTTTCTTTTAAAGTTGGTTCCAATAAACCGTTCTTAATGCAGCACGAACACAATCTCATCTCCATGTAAGATGGTCAAGTCCAACCAACCAATGCCAAAAATGTTAGTCTAATCTGAACGTCTTTTCTTTTTAGGTTAGTTCCTCTAAACCGTTCTTAATGCAGGACCAAATGATAGGTTTGATATTTTGATCAAAATTAAAACTCTAACTAATTTAAAAATTAAATTTGGCAAAACGTTTCAGACCAATACATATAAACAATGAAAGTCGAAACATCAATTTAAACATGTAAAATGTTTGGTTCCAAAATATATAAGAAACTCAATTTCATTCTATAAAAATCTTTACAAAAATTCTTCCTATATATCCTCTCTAAAAGTAGAAAGTATTTCAATTATCTATTTGCCTAATTACACTAATTGACAAAAATTGGATCTCTTTCGAAAATTTCGCTTGAACAAAATCCCCTAAACATTCAACCCTTGGAATGCTTCCACGCGGTTTTTCACTAGTCTTTTGTTATTTTTAGACTATTATTTCTGCTCCAAAACACGGCATCACTTATGAGGTCTCATCAAGTATGTTCCGAAAACATAAATTCCGTGGAAAAGTATTCTGGTACTTTTTATACACACACATATACTAATCTCTCCCACCACTGTCCAAGTCATTCTCCTCGTGTTAGATTCTTTCATGAGAATTAGGGGTATTTGCTTTAGACCATTAGTATATTGCTGGTTGACCAAGCATTGATGTAATCGACCTTTTTGGTATACCGACATAATACGTTTTACCCACAGATAAACTAAAAAGATAATATGTTTTATCAAGAAAGGGCACGCCGACTGACTGTTCAACGTTCTCGGTTCGCAGTTTTGGTAGTCATGTTGTACTCCACGTTTCTTGTATTCTAGCCCACCTATATGAATTCTTCCGATTTCCTATTTCTATTAATTCCTTTCAGTATTGTAAAAGTGTTTCACAACATAGCAAAGAAATGAAAAACGGAATCTCACCGGAGGATGGCTTGGCATGTACAAAACTTGTCTAGGGTGAACAAGAATCATCTGCTGTCCGTACTGCAATAGATTAAGTTCATTCTCAGAATTCAAAAGGTTATTTTAAACTTTCAGAATTCAAATAGTTACTTCAAACTTGCACTTGCAGCAGAAAAGACATCCACCCAAATAGAAGGTATGAATTTAGGAAATGACATACCACAGGCCCATTTGGATGAATATACGCCTGAGGTGACTGTACCGGCGCGCCCTGAGGATTGTAAACAACCGGCTGAGGTCCACCAAATGAAGGTCCAAACTGTAAATGTACAAAGAAAGATACGAGTAAAGACAAAGTTAGCTCAAGATTAACAACGTACATACGCTGATATAGGGGCAATGTAAAAAAATTAGGACAAGGACAGTGCAGGGACACAACAATTAAGTACTACACTCGGGAAAATAATAACATAATGGCCACGCCCAACTCTGCATCCACATTCAAATGTCATGTGGAACATGCATGTGCCTGTCGAACAAGCGTCCAATACTGACGAGAAATTTCTGCCATGGCCTTGGTGGTTGGTAAGATCAGGGCCGGCTCAAGTCTAGATGTGGCCTTAGGCGACCAATTCAAGAAGGAGAGACGTTGGTTAATATGTATTTAATATGTCTTTAATTAGTTAAGTTGATAGAGAGTGGAAAAGGCGCCATAGAAAGTGGAGATTCTTGCATATATTGTGGAATTTTATATTTTCTTTGATTCTTTCTAATTAAGATATCTAACTAAATGAGGACGCTCCCACAAAAATTAAGACAACTACCCACTAGCAACCATTAGATTCATCCTATAACTCTGAGATGCTAATTGTGTAGTGGTCTATTGGATTAAACTTTCTTCAAACCAATTCACTCCTGAGATTTAGTGCGTGGGGAGAAAACAAATAGACTCCTACTATCTTTTTTGTTTATTTTTTTCTTTATAAAAGATGGTAATATCAAATTTATGTAAGGAGAAATAAGAAAATTTAGAGGCCTTCTAAATTTAAGGCCTTAGGCGGCCGCCTAAGTCGCCTTATGGATGAGCCGGCACTAGGTAAGATTAAGATAGAGAAAATTAGATCAAATATTGTGGTAACTCGTTTCTAGTAGTAAAGACAGGAAAACTTGAATAACACTTGTTTTGAATCCAATTTCCCATCACTTTGATATATAATATTGATCTTATAATCATATATTCATATGCAAAACAGGCTTGAATAATAGGCAAAGCTAACAGCTAATCTCCAACAAATTAAGACTAATATGGTACCAAATCTACTACAATCTAAATCATTGTTCATCAATTGTGTTCGCTACTGTATTGGTTAGGGAAATAATATCAGGTTTTGGCATGATATTTGGTGTGGTGAGAAATCCTTTTCCTTGCGATTTCAGAATATTTTCAGATTTGCAGTTTTGAAGGAGGGCACAGTCAAGGACCATATGTCTATGGACGCGAACAGTGTTCATTGGAACTTCCTAATGCGTAAACGAAATATTCGCGAAAGTGAAGCATGTTAGAATTTTTCTCTTTAAGGTGTACTTACATAGATCATACACATTACACAATTGTTAATTGTTGAACTACGTCCGAGTGACATTAGGAAGACTCACTAAACTGTAATCTTAAAGTAACATGACCGAGTCATTTATATGTCTCAAATCACACGTGTCAGGTCATGACGCGTGCATAAAGTAACTATGGGCTTAATTATATGTGCAGATAATTTTTTGGGATTAAGCGTATTTCTATTATCATGATGGGCTATAATAGAAATACACCCATAATATATAAGTTGAGGTCCCCACCCTATTTTGATTCTCATAAGTTTTCCATCCACTGAGAGAACACAAGAAAGGTATGTCCTATTATAATTTGGTTTTCTTTACTGATTGACTTGCGATTCTAGATATTGGAGAAATCCTTACAATTGGTATCAGTTGCCGACATGTTAGTCATTAAGAAAACATACGGTTTATTTTCTTACACAGTTAAAATTAAAATTGAGAAAAATCAAATTTTTTTTCGGTTTCAACATTATTGAACCGTCGGATTCCGGCGATCAGATTTTTCTGGGGTCGGGATTTGTGGAGTCAGTACTTCATCATCTAAGGATCATATCCAACGGTGGATGATGGGTTTTGATCGCCGGTTATGGTGGGTATCGCTGTCAAAGGTTGAAATCGAAAATTCCCGAAACTGTTTTTTTCCTGTCAAGTTTGGACTCTTGGATCTCCTTCGGGTTTGGATGTATGGTGCTGAGATTTTCCAGTATTGATCTCTTTATACCATATTTTAAATCCGTACGGTGGCTTGTAGTTTTCGATCTCAGATTCATGTAGTTAACTGATGTTAAAAGTGGTTAAAAACTCGTTTTTATATAAATCTGGCGATTTTAAAAGCTATGTATCTCGGAGATGCAGTGTCCAATGGGGCTGAAATTTGGTGTGGTGGGTTGTGTGACTTGTTTTGTATCCATCAGTTGATGGGATTAATGGAGGTAGTTTGGGGTTGGAAAACTATAAAGTTTTTTTTAGCACTATCTGTTCTTTGAAAGTGACGATGAGTGTTTTTTTTTTTTTTTTTTTCAAAGTCAACTCACTTGGTTCAAGTGAGTTTTAAAACCGATTCCAACATAAAACCTTTTTTGGGTTTTTTCTTTTAAAGCCCACTAAAATAGAATTGTGTTTTATTAAAGTATGCCCCCATAGCCCAAAGTCCAACTCGACCCATAAACTAGATTGGGCTTGGTCTGGCCCATGTATGCCAGGTCTGACTTTGCAAACAAAGTTTGACTTGTGCTGACCAGGTCCGACTCAGGCTGACTGGACCTAGTTTGACCCTGTTTTGGGCCTATTTGGTATTTTTTTTGGGCCCAATTAACTTATTTCAGCGTATATAACTCGATTTAAGTCCGTTTTGGGTGGTTGAATAGTCAAATCGAAGAGTTTTTCGAGCCCAATAAAGTAGACGGACTTAAATTTCAGTTTGATCATGTTTGGATTTCTTAAGTTTGCTATTGGAATTGTTTCTTTTCTATTATTATCATGTTGTATAGTAGAATTGCATAATAGCATGATCCAAACATTTGAAAAATTAGCAATCTAAACCATGAAACTTGGATAAGTTCAACGTGATACGCTGCCTAAGTGGCCTCTTTCATGGAAAATTTATTTGGGTTTAATGGTAAAGTTTATTGGATTGTATATGGTTACGTCTTAATCCATACAAGTAATAATCGGCCCAAAGAAAGTTTATTATTTTGGCCGGATTAGTGACGGTATAAGGTAATTAATATACGTAAAATAATTTTAGGAGTTACTTATGCATTCAATAGTCGGCCCTAAGGAAGACTTATTGTTTGGCCAAGCGTAACTTTGTTTTACATAAGTCGATTAGCCTTATGTGTTTAGAGAGAACCACTTACACGTTAAATGCTTGTCCAAAGACTTGAATTATAATGGTGTGTTAGGTTTCTCATTAAGGCCCACTACTAAAGTTTTATAAAATGTTTTCTATCTTGTCATTTGTCTACATGATTATTATTTTTCATTTAGACTACTGAATGCATGATAATATTCCAGTTTATTATTGTCAATGCACTGTAGTAGATGACATATATATAGTAATGTGAGATATCTTTTGTGTTATGCTTCAATGAATGCATATTCTATATTTGCCAATTTGAATAAAAATTAAATTCTTAGTTGTTCCAACTTTGCTAATAGCAAGAGCATCTTATAATCGTTCTTGGATGTATGGTTTTGGGATTATGCCATGCAAGTTGATGTGCCTCTTAAGCATTACTGGTACTAGTTCTGCCAATGAAAGGCTACCTAAGAATAGTGGGAGCGCTATAATAGTAGTCTTACTCTTATGGTAATGAAGTACTCTGTTTATGAATTCTTTGTGTAATGCCTAAATAGAAAATGCCAAGAAATTCTTAAGCCAAGTTGCATACCGATGTTGCATCGGAAAAGGTGGAGGCAAGTACGCTTCTTAGTAAACTTGTCACCTTGCGGTATACTGGAATATGAATTTTTAGAGAGCACGTTATGGAAATGTCTAATCTTGTTATTAAATTGAGGACACTAAAGTTGGAGTTTCTGATAATCTCTATGTGCACCTCATTTTAGTTTCTCTTTTAGCACAATTTGGTCCCATTAAGATGAAGTATAATACTCAAAAGAATTTAGTGAGTTCATTGCTTAATATGTGCAATAAGAGAAATGTTGAAACAAGATAAGACTAAGAGTGCTCACTTGACAACTTTCTGGAATGGCAATTCGGGCACTGAGAAAAGAAAATGGATAATAAGGGTAAAAATATTGTAGATATTGTGACTTCTCAAGTAAATGTACGTGCAAGATAAACAGGATAAGGTTATCTTCTGTTACTTTTGCAAGAAACATGCAAATCACATTTTATAAAGATTGTCCAAAATATCATGTGACTCACAAAGAAAGGTAATGAATTTCAGTTTTGTTTGTTCTAAATTTAATCTAACTGAAGTACCATCTAAGTCACAGTGGATAGATACAGTTGCAACTATTCACATTAGTGTTTTCATGCAAAGTTGTCTAAGGAGTCGCAAGCCAAGTGATACCGAAAGGTTAATTTACATGGGTGATGTCAATAAGGCATGTGTTGAGGCCTTTAGAGTCTTTAGATTAAAATTAGTCTGGTTTTTATTTGGATTTAGATGAGACTGTTTATGTACCGTCTTTTAGAGGGAATTTAATTTCTATTTCCTGTTTCAACAAATCCAGTTATACTTGTTCAGTTGGAAAAGGAATATTTAGTCTCTTTCAAAATCCAAATCTTATCGGTATAGGTTCTTTGATTGATAATCTATACAAGTTAGACTTGGATGCCTCTCACTTAAGGTTAAATGAAACTTTGCATGTTCATAACTATGGTACTAACCGTAGATTACTTAATGAGAACTCCTCTACATTGTGGCACAAGCGTTTGGGTCATATATATATCTCTAAACAGAGAATTGAAAGGTTTGTGTCAAATGGAGTTCTTGGTGCCCCTGGTTTTTTCAGACTTTAAAGTTTGTATTGAATGTATAAAGGGTAAGCAAACAAATATAAGGAAGTTTGGTGCCAACAGGAGTTCAAGTGTCTTAGACTTGATATATACCGATATTTGTGGTCCATTTCCTACGCCTTCTTGGAATGGTCAACAGTATTTGATCACGTTTACATACGACTATTCTCGTTATGGGTATCCATGCTTAATTCGTGAAAAATAAAACATTAGATGTGTTTAAGGCCTATAAAGTTAAACCATCAAACCGACCGAAGTGGTAAATACTATGGCAGGTATGATGAATCAGCCCAACATCTAGAACTATTTGTGAGATACTTGATGGAATGTGACATTGTTCTTTAGTACACCATGTCAGGGACGCCGTGTCAAAATGGTGTATTTGAGATGAAGTTAGACCTTAAAAGACATGGTTATTAGAATGACAAATCATACTTCTAACCAGAGTGTCTACAGGTGAAACTTTAAAGACTACCATAGACAACCTTACTCGAGTACCTAGTAAAGCAGCAACTAAAACCACCCCATATGATGAACTATGGACTGGAAAGACACCCAGTATAAGAGATTTACATATTTGAGGTTGTCCAGCTAAGGCTAGGCCTTACAAGCCTAATAAAAGGACTGGACTTAAGAACTATTAGTTACTACTTTATTAGCTATTCGGAAAGGTACAGGGGTTTCACATTTTATTTCCCCTGTTCAAATACCTTATTTATCTGTGACGAATAATGCCATATTTATTGAGGATGTTGAGAATAGTGGGAGTACACAACCTAGGAATAATGCTTTGAATAAAGAACATGATGTTCCTTTAATGTCTTTGGACAGTATGTGGCTGAAAAATCAACCAAGTATTCCTAAGTTGCCTCTTACTTTTACAGAAAAACCTCGACAAACTCAATTAGAAGTGCCATTAAAGAATTCACATAAAGGGGAGGAGACTAGCTATTTAAGGAAATTATAGTGTATCTCCAAGAGCATGAATTTGATATAAGAACTGAAAATAATCCCATTATTTTTGTTCAAGCCAAAAAAAGTGCTCACTCCTTAGATTGGATGAATGCCATGTTAAATGAGTTAAAGTATATGTAAAAGACAATGACGTTTGGGATCTTATCGAATTGCGTAAAGGAGTCAAACCAATTGGTTTGCTAATAGGATTGCAAAACCAATCATGACTCAAAAAGGCAACATCGAAAAATATAAAGGATGTCTTGTCTCGAAAGACTTTACTCACAAGGAAGGCATTTATTATAAAGAGAAGACTTATTATGACACTTGTAACTCATTATGATTTAGAGTTACACCAGATGGATATTAAGCTTGGTTTTCTGAATGGCAACATTCAGGATACTTTCTATAGTGGCAACCTCAGGGTTTTGAGTCCAAAGACACAGAACATTTGATTTGCAAGTTGAGGAATCCATCTATAGCTTAAAGCAGACATCTCCTCAGTGGTACTTAAAGTTTGATCACGTTATTGCCTCTTTTGGTTTTAAGTTAAATTAATGTGGATCAATGTTTATATCATAAGATTAGTGGGAGCAAATTTATTTATTATGGTAATATATGTTGATGATATTCTACTAGCAAGAAGTGACATACGGTGTAGCAATTTTGTTATACGCTTAAAGATCACTGTGGCTTTCACAAAATGCTTATGTCAATAAAGGTGCTAAGTAGTTTCGGCATACACAACAATTTACCAGGTAATGTACTTTTTGGTAATGGTGATAAAATTAAATTTGCTTACCTATCCAAAGAACTATTTATAAAGAACAATTGAAAGATATCCCATATGCATTAGCAGTAGGGAGTCTCATATATGCTCAAGTTAGTTACTGCGTACATAGTTGGAATGCTTGGCAAATACTTAATCTAGGAATGGATATGAAAGTGGCTAAAAGATTTATGCAGTATTTGCAAAGAACAAAAGATTTCACACTCACATGCCGAAGAACCAATCATTTGGTAACCGATTGGATCTTATCGGATGTTAGTTTCATTTAGAAACTGTTAAAGATTTATTGTGATACTAAAACCGCTAATTTTTTTTTCTTTGAGAATGACAAGAGTTCATTAGCGTCCTGTAGGACACTTATATAAAGTTTCTTGACATGAAGAAAGGGTTCAAAATTATCATTTATCATTTGACAGTTGAGTATATTAGTACTGATCTCCAAAATATGGATTCACTTACTAAAGGCTTACCACTTAAGGCATTCAAAAGATCTTATAGCTCGTAAAAGAGTGGTTAGTCCTTGTGATATTTCATTTCAGTGGGAGTCTATATTACTAAGTAACTCTTGCTTGTCACTTCAGTAATTGATGATTATTTTGAAATAAAATTATCTACTTATTCATTTATGGTTGCGCATATAAAGTTTGATTAAGTAGAATAAAGAAAATCACTATAAATCATAAGGTTGGACCAGTTGAAAATGAACATATTCAGGGATCACATTACATGTTATTTTCATTCTACACATCCATACTTAATCTATGTCGTTGGAGATATTAGTATTGTGACCACATATGGGTCTAGTCATGCTAAATGTGGCAAAGGCCGCTGTGATCCTATATTTTTGTTTTCAATGGACCAGATTGTGTTTTTTGAGACGTCACTCATTATTTCGACAATAAAATTTAGAGCTCTTAAGGTCAACATTGTTTAATATTAGGTTATGACCTATGTGGTACAAGTGGGAGATTGTTAGAATTTTTCTCTTTAAGGTGTACCTACATAGATCATACACATTACACAATTGTTAATTGTTGAACTACGTCCGAGTGACATTAGGAAGACTCCTAAACCGTGATCTTAAATTAACATGACCGAGTCATTTACATGTCTCAAATCACACGTGTTAGGTAATGAGACGTGTATAAAGTGAGTATGTGCTTAACTATATGTGCAGATACTTTTTTGGGCTTAAGCGTATTTCTATTATCATGATGGGCTATAATAGAAATACACCCATAATATATAAGTTGAGGTCCCCACCCCAAACCCTATTTTGATTCTCATAAGTTTTCCATCCACTGTGAGAGAACACAAGAAGGGTTTTGGAGTGGAAGACAACAATGTTCCGCTGCTGCTTATAAGACTTGCTTGATCAACGCTATGGCTTCAGGTATGTCCTATTATAATTTGGTTTCCTTTATTGATTGACATGCATTCTGGGTATTGGAGAAATCCTCACAAAGTAATCTCTCTCAATGTACTCACTGATGTTATTTCCACTGCTCATATTGGGGATGGGGATGACTCTTGGGAATGGAAGTGGACTAAGGAAAAAACTTTTACAGTCAAATCCTTCTATTGACAACTAGTCAAAGCTAGCAGAAATGGTGCTGAGATTACTTCTCCGTTTCCACATGAGATCGTTTGGAAGGTTAAAGTCCCATCTAAAATAAAGTTTTTCTTCTGGTGCACTCTGTGGGGAAGAATTCTGACGGTAGATAACTTAATCACTCGAGGTTTGTTGATTCCGAATAGATGTGCTCTGTGTAAGAATGGAGAGGAAACAATCTTACATCTCTTCCTCCAATGCTCTATCACAACTCAAGTATAGAGTAACTTATCCCCAGTAACGATCTCCTCTTTTCATTCGATTTGCCACCTCCTCAAGGAATGGCGCACACATTTATACAATGGATTCACTACCCTTATGTGGAGACTCTTGCCTTATGCAGTTATTTGGGGAGTATGGAATGCAAGGAACAATTTGATTTTCAGAGATGGCAATCTGTGCATTGAATTGGAAACATTATCCAAGCCATCAAAGGGATTTTATGGTTTTGGATAGGAGTTCATAAAGACAAGAAGCAATTTACTTTCGCCGACTTTATGTTTAATTGGGATGCCCTTATTGCGAGCAGATGATGCCTTCCCTCCTTCGGTGTAGCTGTTTTTCTTTTCCTGGTGTTGTAGCTTTTGGGAGTCCTCTGTACCTATTGGGATATTTGGCCTTTACAAAGCCAATAAACATTTATTATTTATACACGATAATTAAATACACAAATCTTATTATTATGTATATGGGTGAACTAATATCATATGATGAAACCATAAGTTCCATAGGTAATAGAAATAGAACAATCAAGCATATAAAGAGTCATGTGCGGGAGATTTGATTGTATCTATTTACCTAGAATGCTCACAGTTAAGGGTGAAGTCGGACGCTTCACTTATAAGACTGTAATATACATAACTACTATATGATAAGATGTTGATATCTCAATCATTTGAGTATGACTCTAAGTTTGTATATTGGTGTAGTCAATGTGATCGATTAATCGAGGGATCAAAGTGAGAACACACTATGAATTCGCTGTTAAGGTTAGTGTGCAAATCTCACTCTACCAATTAATCCCTAGACTTAAGGAATTGTGAAAATTCATTGTGTCTCAAATTTATTACTTTGAGATGTTAAAAACTAATGTCTATTCATAGCTAGACTAGACTTGATGTTTTGGGTAATGAATGTAGGACGTCTTGAATCACGAATTCTAATAAAGGATCCACCACTCTATGGAGTTATGTATTAGGAAATTGTGACATAACTAATTGAGCTCAAACCCAGCCGGTATAAGAAATAGTTTCTTAATGCTCAATTGATATTGAATGTCACATTGGGTCAATTAGACATGGGTGTGACAGTGAAGAACAAATTCCCTATGGTCTAATTGTGAATACAAGTAAGGTGGAGGGACTTAGATATAATTAATAGTAGGAAAGGACTTTCTTGAAAGTTCCAAGGGCCTTATTATAAATATGGATTTGTTAATGGGCACTTTCCATATTAAAGAGATATATATTAAAAGTGTTTTAGTATATCAAGTACAAGTACTTGTATGACAAGGACTTGTCCTTTTAAGATAAGAGTTGGAATCTTAAGTGAATCTCACTACACACACACTTACGTATTCTCAAAGTTTCTCTATATAAGAGAATGACTTTTTGGAAAAAGGGACCATTAGTCTTTCCAGAAAAAGTACAACTAAAAGTAGGAGAAAAGCAAAAGTGTTTTGTGTTGTGTTGTGTGGTGAATACTACTAGAAGGCTGAAGACTAAGTGATTTGGATTCAGCTTTGGAAAGTTTTTCTTTACTGTCAATCTCCAATTCCGGCTTTGAAGGTATTTTTCTTTTAATTCCTTTTTTTGATTAATAATAGATTAGCATGTTAAGATGATGACTAATTCCTTTTTCTTTAATTCCTTTTAATCCCAACAGTACCCACTTTCAGACTATTGAGGTTCTCCCTCAACAAGCCTTTTGTATCTTATCTGGCTAAGAGCCCCTTGTAACAACTGACTTAGGTCTTTATTTGATAATGAAAATATTTTACCAGATCAAAAAAAAAAAAAAATCTATTACAATCTCTCTTAAGCATATAAAATTAAGAAAATGTAAAAATATAAAAGAGAAAAAAAGAAAAGAGGAAATTCACGAAACACCAAGTACTATTGTAGCGTTGTAGCCTCACTATTGGCACCTGCCACTCAATGGTCACTAAGGTGCCAAACTGCCAATATTACTGGTAAAGATAAGAATTTAATTGTAATCACAGCTTTTAAAGAGGGTTGCAGAGAGTCCAAATTTGTTCACCAACTAAACACCCCCCTTTCCTTTTTCTTTATATTTCTCTTCTATCTCACTTATCTTATAGCTATTTTTTTATATATGTTATTGTAGTGTTGCCCAACATGGAAACAGACTCTACAGAGATAGAGTTAGCTCCAAATAAGACAATGAACTCTATTGAAATAGAGGTGGTTCCTCCTGAAGAAAGCAGAAGCAGCAGCCAGATTGAGGCTTTGCAACAAAATATGAGGAATCTTTTCTTTGGAAGAAACCATCAAGTGGTAGAGATCAATTGTATCAACATAGAAGAGCCAGTAAATGAAAAACTTACCTTGGTGGGAAAGATATTTGGGGGATGCCTATCTAGTTAAGCTAGAGGTATTATGAGAAGATTTACACATGATTTGGCAAACCGATGGAAGGGTGAATCTGGAACGTATTGATAGAGAGCATGTCAAAATTGGGTTTGAAGAAACACTTGAATGCAAACATGTGCTAGAGAATGGACCCTGGATGATGGATGGGCAAATCTTCTCGGTAAAAGAATGGGTCAGAGCCATGAGGATGGATGAATACCAGTTCGACTTTGTTAAATTCTGGATACAAATTTGGGATTTACCAAAAGACATGATAAACAAAGCCAATGTCTGGAAGATAGGAGCGGAGTTGGGGATGGTGGCGGAAGCTGATATATCATGTCCACCTGAATTCAATCAACCGGTGCCTCGTGTCCGAGTGGAAATGTATATAAAAGAGAGGCTACAAAAAGATCAAAAGGTATAGCTAGAGACAGGGGAAATGATAGTGGTTAGGCTAAAGTACGAAAAACTTGAGGTCTTCTGTTATTTCTTTGGTGTGATTTGACACGATTAATATATTTGCCAGATTCGTAACCAACACCGATATGATCTCATGAAATGCGGAGGAACACTGAAGGATGTCAAACCTCACTTTACAAGCCAGATGAAAGCAAATAAGTTTTACAATGGAAAATGGGTCTGTACATTGGTGTCTCCACTTTATTCGTTTAATCAACAGGGCTAAAGCCCAATTTGTAATATCATAGATCAATGTACATACCCATTAACTCATGTGTCTAAGGCTGAACCTTAGCCACATGGCTTGCCACTTACGTACATTAATTTATGTCTAGATTCGTTTCGTATCAAAGAGAAAATCATCAATTAAGAGTCATGTTCAATTACAATTACTTAAGTTACAAGAAAGTGCTACTCTACACATATAAATACAATACTATTTTTCATATAGAACTACGTTCTTGAGACTTGATACCAACGATAATTTGGGTACGTAGGCAACTGAAAAGTACAGTCTCATCATTCACTCAATCACCATCGCCTTTTCACTACTTTTCTATGTTCTTCATCTCTTTCGTCACTACTTAATGTTTTGATCATATTTGGTCGAAACATAATTAGCGCCGTATGCGGTTCTTATTCAAAATCGACGATCATGTTTTACAAAAGTTATGATGAATACTCGATGCACTTACTGACAATCATCACAAATGTTAGGTTCAAGGTCAACCTGGCAGTATTGGACTACTCCCTTCTATTCTTTTTCAACACCGAATTGCATGCGACCCAGCTACCGTTCCACCAATGTGCCAAATTATTCGGCACAAAGTTATTGCCTCTGATGATTCTTTGTCATCTATTGCGGATAATGTCCATCATATGTCTCGAGAAACACTTCTTCAAAGGTGCACAAGTGTACGACAAACATAACAACTACTACAAACGTCGTCTGAAACAAACCATTCCTCTTGAAGATGGTGTTGTATCTGTCATACCACAACGTAACACACGCCAACAACATAGTTGCGTGTGGGATCATTTATGTGGTGATGATTAGATTCTCGATGTTCGCAATGGTTACCCACGAGTTCAAGGCAATAAATACTGACTTCGCAATGGTTACTTTTCACGAATCTCAGCAAAGTGTATCTAATTCATATTTGTCCATTGTTGTTTGATAGTGACGATAGTCGTCTCATATTATTTTTAAGTACGGCTCTTATTTCAGCTGAATGGAGGCATTCTTGTTTTGAGAAAATTGCATTGGCCTTGTTTCATGCTGTCAGACGTCTTAAGCTTATTCGATAAGTTTAAACTTATCGAATATCCACTGCGCAAGTTTTTTCAAAATGTCTACGGATCGAGTTGCAAAATGAAAAAGTTACCTTAACACTTACAATATTGTCTTTGACCACTCATACAATTAAAACGAGACAAACTTTGGTTTTGCTAATGGCTGATTTTCTTATCGATGATATTCCTATGTCGAACCTATTACTCGATAAGGAACACGTTGATATCTAATTGTCATTACCTCCCGAGGCCAATGACTTGAAATACTTATCGGATATATCAGCTGATTGTTAGATTTACACCGATAGTTTGCATAATAAGTCTGGCTTAGGTCTTTGTTTTGGCACATTGAAGCTGAATGAAGACATAATTGAGAGGTCTCTACATTTGGGTTTTGACGCTTCACATAATATGGCCGAGTACCCTTTCATTTGCGGTATACGCAAAACTCTTCAGCTGGGGGAGACTAAGTTACGATTAATTATTCTAAGCTAGTTGCTAGCAACTTTGAATGATAATATGCGGCTCGCAATGATAGAATAGACATTTATTTAGACTTAGTTTAACGAATTGCATAAAATTTTACATCTATCAGTATTGTACAATATCCGCGTTATGATGTAAGGCATCCTAATTCTATCGCATATTTATCCATGGAAAATCAAGTCGTCGCTGTCACGACAACACTGGATTAACCACTTATGCTGTCAGATGATTCCAACGAGCTTGACACTCATAATGTCTCGGTATCTACCAACGACGATCATACAGCTGACGATGCTCCGGAATTCCTGATGACCAAACACTCTATTGCAGCGGCACAAGTTTCAATCCTACCCTTCTTTGTTTGGGCCGAACGAACGATTTACTAGGCCTCGAAGAAATTCATTCAGGACTATGTGAACACCAATCCCGGGGGCAAAGTCTCGCTCACATAACAATAACCCAATGGTATTGGTGGCCATACATGCCAAAGGATGTTAAGCTTTTGTCCGAGAAGTGTATGCCTTGTCGAAAACATGATATGTGATATGGGTCAAACTTCCCGCGATGAAGCATCATCTAAGCCATAAACCTTGGTCTTTTGCAAAATGAGGCCTTCACATTATGAGTTTATTCCACAAAGCCACGCAGTGTTCGTTTCTTGATCGGCATAACAAATTATTTCACTAAGTAGAAAAAATAGACAAGTTGAACGAAAAACCGGACAAAAATTTGATAGTTTATTTCCAGTTTAATAGTTTCTTTTCCATTAACATCTTTGCACTTTTCAAGATTTGGTGATCAATAAAATCTTTCTTTCATCTCAGTTCTAATGGTATAATTTTGTTTTCTTCGAAACATTATTATCGCTATGACAAAATCTGATGAAGTTACTGCATTTAACTTTGTCTGTCTAGGTTTGAACGTTTTTATGCTCGCTTAGTTCATTACTGTTGCTACAACAAAATCAGACATAGTTACCACGTTTAGCTTCGTCAGTTTAAGTTTGAACGCTTTTACGCTCGCTTAGTTCGTTACTATCGTTACGACAAAATCTGACGAAAGTAGCATGTTTAGTTTCGTCAGTCTAAGTTTGAACGCTTTTACGCTCACTTAGTTCGTTACTATCGCTATGACTAAATCTGATGAAGTTACCATGTTTAGCTTCATCAGTCTAAGTTTGAACACTTTTACGCTCACTTAGTTCGTTACTATCGCTACGACAATATCTGATGAAGTTACCGTGTTTAGCTTCGTCAATTTAAGTTTGAACGTTTTTACGCTCGCTTAGTTCATTATTATCGCTATGACAAAATCTGATGAAGTTTTCACGGTTAACTTCATCAGTCTAAGTTTGAATGCTTTTACGCTCACTTCATTCGTTATTATTGCTACGATAAAATCTGATGAAGTTACCACGTTTAGCTTCGTCAGTCAAAGTGTGAACGCTTTTATGCTCACTTAGTACGTTATTATCGTTAAGACAAAATCTGACGAAGTTACCACGTTTAGCTTCGTCAGTCTAAGTTTGAACGCTTTTACACTCGCTTAGTATGTTCTTATCGTTACGACAAAATCTCACGAAGTTACCACGTTTAGCTTCGTCAGTCTAAGTTTGAACGTTTTTATGCTCGCTTAGTATGTTATTATCGCTACGACAAAATCTGACGAAGTTACCACATTTAGCTTCGTCAGTCAAAGTTTGAACGCTTTTACGCTCACTTAGTTCGTTACTATGGCTACGACAAAATTTGATTAAGTTACCATGTTTATCCTCGTTAGTCTAAGTTTGAAAACTTTTACGCTTGCTTCGTTCATTACTATCGCTACGACTAAATCTGACAAAGTTACCGCGTTTAGCTTGGTTAGTCTAAGTTTGAATGCTTTTACGCTCGCTTAGTACGTTATTATCGTTACGACAAAATCTGACGAAGTTACCACGTTTAGCATTGTCAGTCAAAATTTGAGCGCTTTTACGCTCGCTTAGTATGTTATTCTTGCTACGACAAAATATGAAGAAGTTACCACCTTTATCTTCGTCATTATAAGTTTGGACGCTTTTACACTCGCTTAGTGCCTTACTATCACTACGACAAATTCTGACGAGGTTACCACGTTTAGCTTCGTCAGCCTAAGTTTGAACGCTTTTACGCTCGCTTAGTTCGTTACTATCTCTACGACAAAATCTGGTAGAGTTACCGCGTTTAGCTTCGTTACTCTAAGTTTGAATGCTTTTATAATCGCTTAGTTCGATACTATCGTTCAGGCAAAATCTGACGAAGTTACAACATTTAGCTTCTTCGGTCTAAGTTTGAACGCTTTTACGCTCAATTAGTTTGTTACTATCGTTACGACAAAATCTGACGAAGTTACCACGTTTAGCTTCGTCAGTCTAAGTTTGAATGCTTTTACTCTCACTTAGTTCGTTACTATCGCTACGACAAAATCTGATTAAGTTACCATATTTAGCCTCGTTAGTCTAAGTTTGAACACTTTTACACTAACTTTCTTCATTACTATACCTATGACAAAATTTGACGAAATTACCGCGTTTAGCTTCGTCAGTCTAAGTTTAATGCTTTTTTGTTCACTTAGTTCGCTATTATTGCTATGACAAAATATGATGAAGTTACCGCGTATAGATTCGTCAGTCTAAGTTTGAATGCTTTTACGCTCACTTAGTTTGTTATTATCTCTACGAAAAAATTTGACGAAGTTACCACGTTTAGCTTCGTCAGTCTAAGTTTGAACGCTTTTACGCTCGCTTAGTATGTTATTGTCGTTACGACAAAATCTGACAAAGTTACCAAATGTAGCTTCGTCAGTCTAAGTTTGAACGCTTTTGCACTCGCTTAGTACGTTATTATTGTTACTACAAAAGCTGACGAAGTTACCACGTTTAGCATCAACAGTCAAATTTTGAACGCTTTTACGCTCGCTTAGTATGTTATTATCGCTACGACAAAATCTGACGAAGTTACCACCTTTAGCTTTGTCATTCTAAGTTTGAACGCTTTTACGCTCACTTAGTATGTTACTATCACTACGACAAATTCTGACAAAGTTACCACGTTTAATTTCGTCAGTATAAGTTTGAATGCTTTTACGCTCGCTTAGTTCGTTACAATCTCTACGACAAAATCTGACGAACTTACCGCATTTATCTTCGTCAGTCTAAGTTTGAAAGTTTTTATGCTCACTTAGTTCGTTATTATCGCTACGACAAAATCTGACGAAGTTACCACGTTTAGCTTCATCAGTCAAAGTTTAAGCGCTTTTACGCTCACTTATTTTGTTATTATCTCAACGACAAAATCTGATGAAGTTATTTGGTTTAGCATCATCAGTCTAAGTTTGAACACTTTTACGCTCACTTAGTTCTTTATTATCACTACGACAAAATCTAACGAAGTTACCACGTTTAGCTTCGTCAGTCTAAGTTTGAACGGTTTTACGCATGCTTAGTTCGTTACTATCGCTACGACAAAATCTAACGAAATTACCGGGTTCAGCTTCGTCAATCTAAGTTTGAACGTTTTAACACTCGCTTAGTACATTATTTTCGTTTCGACAAAATCTGACGAAGTTACCACATTTTGCTTCGTCAATCTAAGTTTGAACGTTTTTAAACTCGCTTAGTACGTTATTATCGTTACGACAAAATCTGACGAAGTTTCCACGTTTAGCTTTGTCAGTCAAAGTTTGAACACTTTTATGCTCACTTAGTTTGTTATTATCGCTACGACAAAATCTGACGAAGTTACCACGTTTAGCTTCGTCAGTATAAGTTTGAACGCTTTTACACTCACTTAGTTCGTTACTATGGCTACGAGAAAATCTGATTAAGTTACCATGTTTATCCTTGTTAGTCAATGTTTAAAAACTTTTACGCTTACTTCGTTCATTACTATCGCTACGACAAAATCGTACGAAGTTACCGCGTTTAGCTTTGCCAGTCTAACTTTGAATGCATTTACGCTCGCTTAGTACGTTATTATCGTTACGACAAAATCTGACGAAGTTATCATGTTTAGCTTCGTCTGTCAAAGTTTGAACGATTTTACGCTCGTTTAGTATGTTATTCTCGCTACGACCAAATCTGATAAAGTTACCACCTTTATCTTCGTCATTCTAAGTTTGAACGCTTTTACGCTCACTTAGTGTGTTACTATTGCGACGACAAATTCTGACGAAGTGACCACGTTTAGCTTCACCAGTCTAAGTTTGAACACTTTTATGCTCGCTTAGTTCGTTACTATCTCTACGACAAAATCTGACGAAGTTACCGCGTTTATCTTCGTCAGTCTAAGCTTGAACGCTTTTACGATCGCTTAGTTTGTTATTATCGCTAAGACAAAATCTGACGAAGTTACAGCGTTTAGCTTCGGTTTGAACGCTTTTACACTCTCTTAGTTCGTTACTATCTCTACGACAAACTCTGACAGAGTTGCCGCATTTAGCATCGCCAGTCTAAGTTTAAACTCTTTTACGCTCGCTTTGTTTGTTATTATCGGTACGACAAAATCTGACGAAGTTACCGTGGTTAGTTTCGACAGTCTAAGTTTGAACGCTTTTATGCTCGCTTTGTTCGTTACTATCACTTCGAAAAAATCTGACGTAATTACCGCGTCTAGCATCGTCATTCTAAGTTTGAACACTTTTACGCTCGCTTAGTTCGTAACTATCGGTACGACTAAATCTGACGAAATTACCACGTTTAGCTTTGTCAGTCTAACTTTAAACGCTTTTACACTTGCTTAGTACGTTATTATCGTTACGACAAAATTTGACGAAGTTACCATGTTTAGCTTCGTCAGTCAAAGTTTGAACATTTTTACGCTTCAATAGTATGTTATTATTGCTAGAACAAAATCTGACGAAGTTACCATGTTTTGCTTCGTCAGTCTATATTTGAACACTTTTACACTCGCTTTGTTCGTTAATATCGCTACGACAAAATCTGATGAAGTTACCGTGTTTTGCTTCGTCAGTCTAAGTTTGAATGCTTTTACGCTCACTTAGTTCGTTATTATCGCTACGACAAAATCTGACGAAGTTACCAAGTTTAGCTTCGTCAATCTAAGTTTGAACGCTTTTACAATTGCTTAGTAGGTTATTATCGTTACGACAAAATCTGACAAAGTTACCACGTTTAGCTTCGTCAGTAAAAGCTTTAACGCGTTTACGCTCGCTTAGTATGTTATTATCGCGACGACAAAATCTAACGAAGTTACCACGTTTAGATTTGTCATTCTAAGTTTGAACGCTTTTACGCTCGCTTAGTACGTTACCATCGCTATGACAAATTCTAACGAAGTTACCACGTTTAACTTTGTCAGTCTAAGTTTGAATGCTTTTACGCTCGCTTAGCTCATTACAATCTCTACGACAAAATCTTATGAAGTTACCGCATTTATCTTCGTCAGTCTAAGTTTGAACGCTTTTTCACGCCGCTTTTATTATCGTTATGATAAAATCTAACGATTACCGCGTTTATTTCGTCGTTTCATTATCTCTAAAACAAAATCGGCGAAGTTACGGATACCGAATTTAACCGTTACAAAATCGGCCGACGGTCCAACGTTTTTACAACGCTTTATCGACGCTCACTTACTTAAAGTTTGAACGCTTTTGACGTTATTATCGCTATCGCTATACAAAATCGACAAAATCTATTCTAACTTTGAACCCTTTTACACGTTGTTTAGAATTGTCGACTTTAAGTTTGAACGGCTTTTGAACGCTTTTACGTTCGTTTAGTTCGTTATTATCTCTACGATAAAATCTAACGAAGTTATCGTATTTATCTTCGTCAATCTAATTTTGAACGCTTTTACGCTCCATTTACTTTGTTATTATCGTTACGGCAAAATATGACGAAGTTACCGCGTTTAACTTCTTCAGTCTAAGTTTGAACGCTTTTACACTTGTTTAGTTCGTTACTATCGCTACGACAAAATCTGACAAAGTTACAGAGTTTAACTTCGTCAGTCTAAGTTTGAATGGTTGTACGCTTGCTTAGTTTATTACTATCGCTACGACTAAATCTGGCGATGTTACCAAGTTTATCTTCGTCAGTTTAAGTTTGAAGGCTTTTACGCTCGCTTAGTTCGTTACTATCGCTACTACTAAATCTACGATCGCTTAGTTCTTTACTATCGATATGACAAAATATGATGAAGTTACCACGTTTAGCTTCGTCAGTCTAAGTTTGAGCGCTTTGACGCTCTTTTAGTTCGTTACTATCACTACGATAAAATCTGACGAAGTTACCATGTTTAGCTTCGTCAGTTTAAGTTTGAACGGTTTTACGCTCGCTTAGTTCGTTATTATCGCTACAAAACAAATCTGACGAAGTTACCGCGTTTAGCTTCGTCAATCTATGTTTGAATATTTTAACGCTCACTTAGTTCGTTATTATCGCTACGACGAAATCTAACGAAGTTACCACGTTTAGATTCGCCATTCTAAGTTTGAATGCTTTTACGCTCGCTTAGTACGCAATTATCATTACGACAAAATCTGACGAAGTTACTACGTTTAGCTTCATCAGTCTAAGTTTGAACGCTTTTACGCTCGCTTAGTACGTTATTATCGTTACGACAAAATCTGACGAAGTTACCACGTTTAGCTTCGTCAATCTAAGTTTGAACGCTTTTACACTATCTTAATATGTTATTATCGTTACGACAAAATCTGATGAAGTTATTACGTTTAACTTCGTTAGTCTAAGTTTGAACGGTTGTACGCTCGCTTAGTTCGTTACTATCGCTACGACTAAATCTGGCAAAGTTACAAAGTTTAGCTTTGTCAGTCTAAGTTTGAACGCTTTTACGCTCACATAGTTCATTACTATCGCTACTACTAAATCTACGCTCGCTTAGTTCGTTACTATCGTTATGACAAAATATGACGCAGTTACCATGTTTAGCTTCTTCACTCTAAGTTTGGGCGCTTTGACGATCGCTTAGTTCGTTAATATCGCTACGACAGAATCTGACGAAGTTACTACGTTTAGCTTCGTCAGTCTAAGTTTGAACGCTTTTACTCTCGCTTTGTTCGTTATTATCATTACTACAAAATCTGACGAAGTTACCGCGTTTAACTTCGACAGTCAAATTTTGAACGCTTGTACGCTCGCTCAATATGTTACTATCGCTACGATAAAATCTGACGAAGTTACCACGTTTAGCTTTGTCATTCTAAGTTTGAACGCTTTTACGCTCGCTCAGTGCGTTACTATCGCTAAGACAAATTCTGACGAAGTTACCACGTTTAGCTTCGTCGGTCTAAATTTAAATGCTTTTATGCTCGCTTAGTTCGTTACAATCTCAACGAGAAAATCTGACGAAGTTACCGCATTTCTCATCGTCAGTCTATGTTTGAACGCTTTGACGCTCGCTTAGTTCGTTATTATCGCTACGAAAAAAATCTGACGAAGTTACCGCGTTTAGCTTCGTCAGTTTATGTTTAAATGCTTTTACCCTCACTTAGTTCGTTATTATCGCTACGACAAAATCTGACGAAGTTACCACGTTTAGATTCGTCAGTCTAAGTTTGAACGCTTTTAACCTCGCTTAGTACGCTATTATCGTTACGACAAAATCTAATGATGTTACCACGTTTACCTCTGTCAGTCAAAGTTTGAACGCCTTTACGCTCGCTTAGTATGTTATTATCGTTACAACAAAATCTTACGAAGTTACGATATTTAGCTTCGTTAGTCAAAATTTGAACGCTTTTACACTCGCTTAGTACGTTATTATCGTTAAGACAAAATCTGACGAAGTTACCACATTTAACTTTGTCAGTCAAAGTTTGAACGCTTTTATGGTCACTTAGTATATTATTATCGCTACGACAAAATCTGACGAAGTTACCACGTTTAGCTTTTTTAGCCTAAGTTTGAATGCTTTTACCTTTGCTTAGTGCGTTACTATCGCTATGATAAATTCTGACGAAGTTACCACGTTTAGCTTCGTTAGTCTAAGTATGAACGCTTTTACGCTCACTTAGTTCGTTACTATCACTATGACTAAATCTGATGAAGTTACCATATTTAGCTTCGTCAGTCTATGTTTAAATACTTTTACGCTCACTTAGTTCGTTGCTATTGCTACGACAACATTTGATGAAGTTACCTTGTTTAGCTTCGTCAGTTTAAGTTTGAACTCTTTTACGCTCGCTTAGTTCGTTACTATCGCTACGACAAAATCTGACGAAGTTACCATGTTTAGCTTCGTTAGTCTAAGTTTGAACACTTTTACTGTCACTTAGTTCGTTACTATGGCTACGACAAAATTTGACGAAGTTACCATATTTTGATTTGTCAGTGTAAGTTTGAACGCTTTTACGCTCGCTTAGTTCGTTACTATCGCTACTACAACATCTAATGAAGTTACGGTATTTAGCTTTGTCAGTGTAAGTTTGAACACTTTTACGCACACTTAGTTAGTTACTATCGCTACGACAAAATCTGACGAAGTTACCACGTTTAGCTTCGTTAGTCTAAGCTTGAACGCTTTTACACTTGCTTAGTAAGTTATTATCGTTACGACAAAATCTGACAAAGTTACCACGTTTAGCTTCGTCAGTCAAAGTTTGAACGTGTTTACGCTCGCTTAGTGTTTTATTATCGCTGCAACAAAATCTGACGAAGTTACCACGTTTAGCTTCGTCGATCTAAGTTTGAACGCTTTTACAATTGCTTAGTACGTTATTATAGTTACGACAAAATCTGACGAAGTTACCATGTTTAGCTTCGTCAGTCTAAGTTTGAACGCTTTTACACTCACTTAGAATGTTACTATCGCAACGACAATATCTGATTAAGTTACTATCTTTAGCTTCATCAGTCTATATTTGGACACTTTTACACTCGCTTTGTTCGTTAATATCGCTACGAAGAAAATCTGACGAAGTTACCGCGTTTAGCTTCGTCAGTCTATGTGTGATTACTTTTACGCTCACTTAGTTTGTTATTATCGCTACGACAAAATCAGACGAAGTTACCACGTTTAGATTTATCAGTCTAAGTTTGAACGGTTTTACGCTAGCTTAGTTCGCTATTATCATTACGACAAAATCTGACGAAGTTACCACGTTTAGCTTCGTCAGCATAAGTTTGAACGCTTTTACCCTCGCTTAGTGCGTTACTATCGCAACGACAAATTCTGACGAAGTTACCACGTTTAGCTTCGTTAGTCTAAGTTGAAACGCTTTTACGCTTGCTTAGTTCGTTACTATCTCTACGACAAAATCTGACAAAGCTAAGTTTAAACGCGGTTTCTTCGTCAGTCTAAGTTTAAATGCTTTTACGCTCGCTTAGTTCGTTACAATCTCTACGACAAAATCTGACGAAGTTACCGCATTTATCTTCGTCAGTTTAAGTTTGAACGCTTTTACGCTCGCTTAGTTCGTTATTATCGCTATGATAAAATCTGACGAAGTTACCGCGTTTAGCCTCGTCAGTCTAAGTTTAAAAGTTTTTACGTTTGCTTAGTTCGTTACTATCGCTATGACAAAATCTGACGAAATTACCGTGTTTAGCTTTTTCAGTTTAAGTTTGAACGCTTTTACGCTCGCTTAGTTCATTATTATTGTTACGACAAAATCTGGCGAAGTTACCACGTTTAGCTTCGTCAGTTAAAGTTTGAACGCTTTTATGCTCGCTTAGTATATTATTATCGCTAAAACAAAATCTGACGAAGTTACCACGTTTAACTTCATCAGTCTAAGTTTGAACGCTTTTACGCTCACTTAGTTCGGCTACGACAAAATCAGATTAAGTTACCATGTTTAGCCTCGTTAGTCTATGTTTGAAAACTTTAACGCTTACTTCAGTTCTTACTATCGCTACGACAAAATCTGACGAAGTTACCGCATTTAGCTTCGTCAGTCTAAGTTTTAATGTTTTTACGCTCGCTTTGTACGTTATTATCGTTACGACAAAATCTGATGAAGTTATAACGTTTTGCTTCGTCAATCAAAGTTTGAACGCTTTTACGCTCATTTAGTATGTTATTCTCCCTACGACAAAATCTGACGAAGTTACGACCTTTATCTTCGTTATTCTAAGTTTAGACGTTTTTACGCTCACTTAGTGCGTTACTATTTCTCCCTACATATTAGCCTAAGTTTCTAAAAACTATTCTAATGCAAAAGCTACGTGAGACTTCTAGATTATTGAGAGTATAGAGAAAGAAAACAATACCAATATTCCTAAGTGTATAACATACTTTTTATTTATATTTTTAAATTTTTTGAATTTTTTAACTAGAAAACTAGTGCATATTATACATATATATATCCTAACAAATGCCTTAATTACACGTATTTCTATGCCCCAAACAAGAAGCATGCTTTGTCCTCAAAGTATTTAAATAAATAGGGTAGAGAAATACCATTGAAACGTGTGAAATTCTGGAACATCTGCATAATAAGATTAAACATATTAATATAGAAAAGAAAAACTGACGCAACTCTATAAGAGTTCCACCCGTAAGGGGTTACTGAAAAACAAATTGTTTGGGACATAAGCAGACACTAACTAAAATAAAAACTAAACTTAACTCCCATTTAAGCATTTTCCTCCTCACCTTCTCCAAAGAGAGTAGGTTCCTTTGCATCCTGCCATGCCATGATAACTTGTCAAGCCCGCCGCCGTGTGTCGTCAACTTGTGCTAACCTGTCTAGTGTTACTATGTCTAATGGGGTGTAAGGAGCAACCAAATGAGGTTGCACCTGCCATCCTGGCCAAGTCATTACTCGAAATGAGCGAACCACCCAATTGGTGGGTCTCATGACTTCAACCCTTTTCCAATCCGTGAACTGGGTACAGAATTCAAGTAGACAACTGAGCATGATGCGGCAAACCAAAACAGGCATAAGAAGATACTTATGTCGCATGCTTTAAGCTCTCTTAAGACTAGCCACTAATACTCGGGGAATGTCATATCGGCGATGTCCTTTACCTAAAGCAAGGAAAACGTCACCACCGGTACTATTTGCAGAGCTAAACTGCTAATCCCCTAAAATATTCATTAGGATGAATAACATAGTGGTGCCTACATTTAGGGACAGGCTACCAAGGGCTATGATGTAAAACCCTTGGTCCATTATACGAAATACCCCTCCCCTATAATACTCATGGAAATATGTATAGTCATAGAGGTATCCATTGTTGGTCATATATCCCCATGTGTGAATAGGATCAGGTATTGGTATTCCCGAAACTAATGCTACTACATACTTATTGAATTCAAGTGGTGTGTCATCAACCGTGACAGAGAATTCTTGTTCTCCATCTTGGTTACAATAGAACTTAACATTATTGTAAAAAAATTCAGTAAGCTTAGGTGAATACGAGTCGTCTTCACTTACCAGAAGATGCCCATCCAATCGAGCATGATCCTTTTCAAAAACCAATGTCCATAAGTCTTGCTCCCCAACAAGTGTTCGGAAGACTGCTCCGGTATTACTATAGGAGAAGTCATCACAAACCTACTGTTTTGAAAAGCTGCAACGATCCTGGAACAACCCACATAAATTTGGAATTTTTCTTGCCCACAGGGTTCTAGGCGCCGGGTGTGCTCCACTTAAGCCTGGATAGGGCGCGGGGTGCGCCTTGGTGGTTTTTGAGTTCCAGGCACTTGGGCGCAGGGCGCGCTCACTTTTTGCTGGGGTTGGGCGCGGGGCGCGCTCAAGATGAAAACTGGAATTCCAGTGATGTGGGCGCAGGTCGCGCTCTGATGGAATTCTGTCAGAGAGTGCCTAGGGCGTAGGTCGTGCTCCACTAGGGCGCAGGCGCGCTCCGAGATGCTGATAGTGCTAAAATGGAGAAGAAGATGGGAATCGTGGGAGTGAGAGGTGAGAGATGAAAGTGAGGTCTAGTGTGGGTTGTGAATGTAGAATGAATGAAGTTTTTATCGGTTTTAAGTTGCTAAAACGAATAAACGTTTTAAGGCAATTGCCGAAAACAAAAAATTTCCAAAACCGAAAACGAAAACAACCCATATTCTCTATTCCAAAACAAACCTAATATCTTTTAGGTTGAATTTAGGATAGAAACTGCCTAGTTCATCGAGATTTCATCCTATCACAATATCTATTCATAGTGATGCCCATATCGGCAATATTCTCAACCCTCACTCCAACACCAATTCTAAACCGGAGGATCATATCAAAAATCATGCTAGAATACATAATACCACCCCCAAATAATTCGGGAAGGTGGGATTAATGATAAAAACAATGCACAATTTAAAAAGAACCGGATTATATTAAAACGAAAATTCAAACACAATTAACTACCAAACTTAAATTTAACTACTGAATTTAAACAACTTAATATCCGAACTAAGAAAAACAATAAAAACAAGTAAATAACATTGAAACACCAAATTTTTCAAAACACCTAGCCACGTGATGAAGATGGACCCTGAGATCGGGATTGGGCCTGGGATGAAGAAGGCCCCGAGCCATCTGTCCTTTGACGACGTCGCTCATGCCTCTCAGACTCATCTGAAATAGAACCCTCCAGGGGTGGCATGCATCGTAGAATCTTTACTTGGAACAAGCGATGTGCTTCCATTTCTCCCTTCATCTCTGTATAATGCACAACCTGGCGCTGTAGGACTGTCTCCATGTTATAATGGAGATCCGACTAGCTCTTGTTGAGCATTTCAAAAGTCGTCTGAAGGGTATTCTATTTCGTTCAAATTTTAATCTGCCTATCTCGTATTTTTTCACAAATAGCATAAATGCAACGCACGCCAGTATGCAACACTAACATGCGTTCTGAATTAGACGTACACCTCTCTAAGGCATCTTCATCCAAACATGTCCTGTCCTCCCTTTCCTCATCCGAATCAACCATCCTGTCCTTCGACAATATCCAAGTCTTTTGGATACACTCCGTATAAATAATTTTGTTTGAATGCAATTTCAACATAGTCCTCTCAGTTCTTGGTTCCCCCCCCCCCCCCAAGATAACATTATCTTCGTAATTAAAGTAGGGAATGGTGCAATACTCTTCCCAACTCCTCTAATCATATATCAAGAACTCGAGGATACATAATTCATACCTCTTCTCTTGCAATATCCAGATAACGTGCAGACATGTCAAATCGATGTCGCTCACTTTCTCTTTCCCAATGACGTTCTTACCAATCCACTGAGCTACAGCCAGTTGGTTGGTTCGCAGAGATGACTGTCGAGCACAATGAGAATTCGTATTGTATTGACCTTCCATAAGAGTGTCGTTCATCAATGCAGGAACTCCAGTATACTGGGATTCCTGCATGGTGGCGTCGAGGTGGCGTTCAGGCATAATGCCTAGAATCTCAGCCAACTTTTCTCTCGATAATTCTTTCCTAACCCCAGCAATCTTCATGAAAACTTTTCGACCATCCAACTCTCTTTTCTTATAGAATTGTTCGACCAAATCGGAGTGGTAGAAATTATCTGTCGAGTACCACAACCTATTCCAATTCCTCATAATTGATCGTCACGAAAAAATGGCGCGAAGTGGTCGGCCGTAAAAGCTTGTTTCGGCAAAATTCTTCGTCTTAGAGCTATTGGAAGTTTTGAACTGATTTGAGGGTTTGTAGAAATTGTAGGAAACAACGTGAAACAACCTTATTTTTAAAAAAACGATGGTGGTGGCGCGGCCGTTTGAATTTTTTTTCAAAAAAAATTATTGTTTTGGCAGTTGCAATCGTTGGAGATGGCGGTGGGGAGGTTGTGAGGAAGGTTTGGAGTGGGTTTATGTAGGTTTCTTTTTATTTTTATTTCTTTTAGGTTAGGTTTTGAAGCATGTTAATGGCGGTTGTTAAAAACAAAATTGCGATTCTGTTTTTGAATTAGAGAAAGGAGACGCACGTGCATCACACGTGCGCTCTTTGGGCCCAAGCCCAAATCGTGTTTCCAAAATTGTTCAATTTTTTGCACAACTTTAGACCAAAATTGTCGATACGTTACCGGTCCGATTTTTGCAAATGAGATATGGAAACGATCAGGAGAGAGTTTCCAATCCAATGATCCATAAAACACTCAATTCCGACCGTGGATGGTACTAAAGAAGATGTAAAATGCCTTGGAGTGCGTGCATGACGTAAGTTATGCGAATGAATGAACTCTAAGTTAATAGATCATGTCAACCCGAGTTGGAATACGATTAAACAGTCTACGCAACACAAATGGAAAGTTGAACAATCCAGTACATAAACGAACATCCCACCACTAAACAAATTTTAGACAACAGAGTTTGAAAATTTGTTTTAAAAGTGGGTCTTTTAAAGTCAGATTCCCGAGACTTCCTCAATTACTATTTTTATGATTTTAACGATTTGTATTTTTTTTAATGAATAAGGTTTAATATAAAAAAAAAAAAAAAAACAACAACAACAACAACAAATATATAATTCACCCCATAGAAGAACATGACTCAAAATTCGAGAAAACATGCAAGAGTGGAAAACGTGAATTATGTTTAACGTGGACTTAGGATCCAGTACTTACCGCCACACACTCTATAAGGAGAGCCTGGTTACCTGAATAGTGCACTTATCAATATATGGAAATGAAAGAAAGTACACCAAACAACAAAATGAGCCGTTTATAGTCAGATACTCGAGACTTTAACAAATAACTTGATATATATATATATATATATACCCTTCAGTTTTTCATATATCAACAGTCTAATATGGAATGCACCCCCAAACAGAATCAAGCACTAAGATTCTCTACAACGCAACTTATTGAAATGAAAGCAAAATCTAATGGATCTAGAATGTAACCGCGCATGTACCTTCTTTTTTGCCTTTGAATGAGAGGGTGTCCAAGTGAATGATCTTGATAAAATGGATGTCTGTGGAAGATATGGTGGATATGGATGAATTTTAGACGTAAGGAATGGAAGAAATGAGAATGTGGGTACTGTCTCAATTCTGAAAATGAAGGTGTCAAGTGCCTTTCTTTTGGGAATTATTTCTGTATTAGGAGGATTTAGAAAATCATTAAGTACAGAAGAAACAAAAGGGTCAAGCGCAAACTCCTGGTTCCTTTGAAAGGGTGGAAGGTGGGGAATATTGGTGAGGGAAGATGAATGAGTGTCAGCTAGAGCTCTCAGGTCTAGATCATTAGAAACCTTTAGATATACCAGACATTCCTCAATAGGTGGGTCAAAAGAATCACTGAGATAGAGGGTGAAAAATTCATCTTCTGTCATAGCGTCAAGGGATAAATGGATGTTGGCAGGGTTGGACTCTCGATGTGGCAGGGAAGAGTTACAAAAAAGTTGAAGGAAATCTTCCTCAATTTCCTCTACGTCTAAGGAGTATTTGTCGAATTTGGAACTTCCAAAGGAAAGGAATTTGTGCCTCTGGTCATTCGGAAGCGTGGTTTTGAAATAATCATGAGCTAAGCTCTCGATCATGCTAACCTCTCTATCGATATTTATATAAGGCAACTATTTGATCGTCTTAAAAATGTTAACCTCAACTGAAAGATGGCCAAAAGACAAGGACATCGAACCATCGGGGCAGTTTATAAGCGCGTTGGCAGTTGCCAAGAAAGGGCGTCCTAAAATGATTGGAACAGAATCGTTAGTGACTTCTGTATCGAGGATAACAAAATCCATAGGATAGTAGAAATCCTGAACCTTAACCAGCACGTTTTCCACTACACCCTTAGGATACTTGATAGACCTATTAACTAGTTGCAACGTCATTGTTGTAGGTTGCATTTCATGTAGACCTATTTGTTTATATAAATAATAAGGGAGTAAATTAACACTTTCGCCCGGTATAATAAAAGCGATGGTCGTGTGAGTATCCCCTAAGGTGCATTATACTGATGGGGACGACCGGGGTCCTTGTACTTAACTATTCAATTGTGTTATGTTAAAATTGGAAACTGTTCCGTTAAAAAAGCGTCTTTAGGAATCTTTGTCTTACGCCTAGTAGTGCACAACTCTTTAAGAAACTTAGCATGGTGAGGTAACTTTTTAATCGCTTCAAGAAAAGGTAAGTTTATCGTTAGATTTTTAAAAACTTCCCTAATTTCGTCAAAATTTGTATCCTTGTTTAACATAGCTAATTTCTGAGGAAACGATGGTTTCTCTCTATATTTAGCGTATGGATCAACTGGATGTTTAACCTTTGCTTCCTGTTTCTTAGGTTGTGGTTTAACTGGTACCTCTACAGTGGTAGGATCATCAGTTTCTGTTTCGGTATCTAGTGTAGGACAACTGTTGGGGTAACTATAGACATAGTTACTTTGTTATCCACCACTCTGCCTGAACAGAGAGTGGTGATGCAATTTATCTCACCTACGTTTACATTTTCGTTACTAGTATTACCGTTTACCTCAAAGGCTGTGTTTGGTGTTTTAGGATTAGGTATCGCTTGTCCTGGAAACACACCTTTGGGTTGCAATTTCTCTTGAGCTAACTGCTGTAAGGAAAGTTGGATGGCTTGTAAAATCTATTGTTGAGATTGCATAAAGGTATCAAAGCGATCCGGTTGTGGAGTAGTATTTGCTACTGGTTGTGTGATAGGAACTATGTCACGTTGATTATTAATGGGTAGGTTTTGATAGTTATTATTTACCGGAACGATACCTCTATTAGCATTATAATTATTATTGTTATAATTATTATAATTACCCTGACCTTGTGCTTGACCTTGTCGTGGTTGTGCTTGGTTGTTATAATTATTATAATTACCCTGACCTTGTCCATGTCGTGGTGGAGCTTGGTTATAATTGTTTGCTTGCCTAACATTTTGATTATTAAACCTTGGAGGTGTTACTTGTTGATTATTTCTCCAACTGAAATTGGGATGTTGTCGCTAAGGGACATTAGGAATAGGAAAACTATTAATAGAGCAAACATTATCTTGTTGTGACTGTTGTTGTTCATAGGCGAGAGGACAATAGAAGTCGGGATGCTCTTGACTCAAACAGAAATTACATGGATTGGAGTTAACATTCATGACGGGGATCGGCATTTGTTTAACAGAAATAGCCTCTACCTTTTTAGTTAGAGACTTGATTAAATTTTTAAGTTCCGAATCGGGTTTCATCTCAAACATACCGGCGGCTTTAACTGTTGTAGAAGAACTAGCAGAACAGGAGAAATCGTCACTACCCCCCAGTTATTATTACGCTTAGTTTGATCTTCTAAAAGTTTATAAGCCTCTGAGGCTCCCTTACTTAGGAAACTACCCCCATTCATTATGTCAAGCACCTCCTTGTGGTGGTGTAACAGTCCCTTGAAAAAGGCACGAACTAGCGTGTCTTTAGCGAGGTTATGGTGTGGACATTCTATAAGTAGATCGGTGAAACGATTCAAGGCCTTTGAAAATGATTTATGAGGATTCTATCGAAAGAAATGAATTTTGGAAAGCATTTCATCGGTCTTCAGTGGTGGGTAAAAATGTTCCATAAATAGTTGAACAAGTTTAGCCCACGAGTCCACAGAATTTGGCGCTTTGGCAGTTAACCAAGACGCCGCCTTATCAGCTAAAGTGAAGAGAAATATCGTCAGTTTAATTTGTTCAGCACCAACTGTAGGATGGTGGAATGTAGTAAGGACTTGGTCAATCCTACGCATGTGTTGATAAGGCTTTTCATGGTCTAACCCATGAAAAACGGGTAACAAATTAAATATATTTAGGGGGATTCGGAAATCCCCCACTGGGTCTGATAGAGCGATGCAAGATTTAGGGCTATTGTTCAAGGCTTTGTAAAAGTCAGAGAGAGGAGACTCTCTTTCTTCAGCCATTACTTCAAGTGGGGTGTGTGGTATATTAGTTAGAGGTGTAGTCGATGGTATACTAGAAAGGCGTGTTTGTTGACATTACCGGTTGATTACGTTAGCCGTTTTTCTTCGGCCTGACCTTAATATCATGCAAGGCTAAGCCAATCTTAACGAATACAACAACACTCCAAACAATCCTGATATGCTAGTATGAACCTCTAACAGGAGATGCGAGGTGTGGAAGAAAAGAGTACCAGAATGCCTCCTTGCTTCGCTTATAAATAACGTCTTGTTTACGCGTGCTCAGTGTGTATAACAAGTTAAAACACTGAAACTATGAAGAAATAGAAATTTGAAACAAACCTGTGGAAATCGGGCAGTTTCAGCAGAGGAGGGCCGCAGTGGCCTTCGAATAGGCCTAAGTAGAGGCTGGTGGTAAGCGTTCGTGTTCGAAATGGAGTTCCGTGCTCTTGGGCAATGTAGCGCTCTAATTTAGCCTTGGTGGGGCGTAGGTAGCGGTCAGGGAAAACCTTGAGGTCCAGGCGCTTCAGCGTGGGGGGCGCTCGTGTTTTACCTTGGCAAGGCGCGGGTCGCACTCAGCAAAAGAGTGGAGTTCCAGGCACTTGGGCGTAGGTCGCATTCCAATTATGCCTACCCAGGGCGCGGGTCGTGCTCCATGTAATTTTTTGAAGAAAATTTTCAGTGCTGAAACGGACAACCACAGTGAGAATCAAATAAGGGTGGGTGGGTTATGGGACTTTGGAAAATTAACAATTCTAAAGAAAACAATGCTAAAGGCAGCTAAGATGGCAGCTGCGCCATTTGATAACCATAAAAAATGATAGTTTTACTAATAAATAAAGTGATGAAACTCTAAACGCAAGTAAAACTGCAAACTGAACTTATACTAGACTTATCAAAGATTTCTACTCTCGATACTATTGAAGTAGAGTTGGAATAGAAGATTCATTCCACTCCTAGTTCTTTAGCATTCAAGTTTTCTGTGACTGTCAATCCTACCAAAGTCAATGAGAGAATTACGAATTATACTACAAAATGCTACGGAATACTAAGGTTGAATCTAGAATAAGAATTAGGGGGGAATTGAATCCACCTTGAATCCAACTTAAGAAACTAGCATAGATTGTTGTAATTCAATTCTTACATTCTTACTGTAAGAATTGGTCGTTCTAATCCCTAATTATACATGGCATCTCTACCAATTCATAACTAGCATGTGAGGACGTCCACCCATTCTCATGGCAAATCAACGTCCTTCTAGAGTGGAATAGACTCTTACAATGATTCTAAGCTAGTTTGATCAAGTTTTCATCAAGGCTTCATCAAACCCCTGTAATGGAGGTTTAGCCTCGATTCATCAAACTATCATTTCCAATTGAATTAAAACTAGACATCATATAAAAATTCTAACTTTACTAAATTCGACTAAACAATAATTTAAATCTAAATTAACAACTAAGAATTCATTGAATAACAAGAATTGAAATTAGATCTAAACAATTTTAAATAACAAAATCGAATTTAACAAGAACTAACTATTTTATTTATCTAATCAATGATAAACAATGATTCAAATACTTAATCTAAAAGAAGGAATGAAACTAATTAATGTAATGGAAACTAATTAATTAACTAAATCAAAAACTAGATCTAGAACTAAGCTTTAATGGCTACCTTCTAACCTAAGCTAATTGATACTTAAGAGCTCAGTCTTGTGTGTGGAAATGGAAGAGACCAGATCCACATTTTCGTGCATGGGCTGAGGGTCCATGTTTTGGGCCGAAAAATCAAGCCCAAAGCCCAATTTCTTCAGTCCACATGGCCCTTTTCAGCTAGCTTTGACTTCAACAGGCTTTTCGTCCACTTCTGCTCCTTTGATTGGGTCAAGATTTGGACCATTGGAAATCTCTTTCCGAGACGGTCGTTTTGACATAAGGTACGCCCAATTCCAAGGCCTGAATCCAAAGATACGATCTTCAGAAGTTCTACTGACTTTTGTGTGCTGTTTCAGCCTGTCTTGGCCTTTAATCCCAGAACTTCTTAGCAACCAACCCTTTGCTCCTTTATATCGCCAAAGTGGCACATTTCTGTACATAATTGACTTCAATACATGAAATACATAAAATCACGTAATTAGCATTAACTCTTATTTATTACTCGCATAATTGGTCTAAAAGTATTATTGTTAAGGTGTTAAAACTACAGTTTTGGGCTCTTATCAAGTGGCTACAACCTAATTTGGTTGCCCCTTACACCCCATCCGACCAAATAGTGCTTAACAGGTTAGCAAAGATAGATGATAAATGGCGTAAGGCCTGGCAAATTGTCATAGTGTGGAAGGATGCAAAGGAACCTCACTTCTTCATAGAAGAGTAGGACAACACTTAAATGAGGGATATGAGGTAAGTTTTACTTTTTGTTAGTGTCTACTTATGTCCCAAGCAATTTAATTTTTGTTATTCCCATAACGGGTGAAACTCATATAGAGTTGCGCTTGTATTTATTTATCTATATTAGTATGTTCCGAATTTGTTTTGTATGTGTTCTAAAATTTTCACGCATTTCCATGGTATTTTCTATCTTTTTTATTTCTATACTTTGAGGACAAATCATGTTTTTATTTGGGGGTAGCATAGAAACACACGTAATTTAAGACACCTACTACAAAAAAATAGACTTTTTATGTCGCTTACTTTGTGTCACTTATATCCAAAAGTGACACACTAACTCTGTTAAGACGCTTTTGGAGAAAGAAAAGGGGTTATGGGTCACTTCTAGAGAAAGTGACACAATGAGAAACTTCTTGTGTTACATTTTCCTTAACCGATACAAAGAAAAAAAAAATTGATGTGTCACTTTTAAGTTGTTAAGTCACTTTTAATCCATGTGACACGTCAATACCAATGTAAGAAAAATGAGAAGCGACACAAAATATGGTTTATATAGAAATTTACAAGGGACCCAATTTACAAAAGCGATAAAAAAACAAAGAGAAGTAGCCAAAACAAACACCCGCAAAAATTGAACTTACAACATAAAACCCTAGACAAAAGAAAAAATTAAACTCATTACCTTCTCCATCTCGCATCCTCCAACCAACTTGCGAAATAGGAAAAGAATTGAAAACCTTCTCTCTCTCTCTCTCCCTCCATCAAAATTGTTCTTAACCATTTTCTTGAACCACAAATTCAAGAAATTCTTCTAAGAAGGTCAGTTTTGATTTTTTTTAGTTTAAATTTAGTTTTGAATTCTATTAATTTCAATTGTTTTGAAATTTTGAAGTCATCTAAAAAGGTCAGTTTCTGCCGATTTCCTTAATTTGCTCTACTTCAGTTTAGTCTACATGAATCGAAGGTGCCATAAGTTTAAATCCTTGCGTTTGTACATATTAAACCCAAATTTTCTTCTCTCCTATTTTTCTCCTACACTGAAATTAAGGCATTGAATCAAAGACCAAATCGAGTTTTGATGTAAATTGGAGTTACTGCTAAAGTTGAGATTTACTACCCAGTTGAGATAAAATGTTTCATAGCATGCCACCACCTACTATTAAAAGCGAATGAAGCTCCTGGAAATCTGATGCTATAAAATACTAACAGAGAGAATCTTCTCAATTAATTTGTACTCACGCACCTTTTGGGTTCTCTTTAGCAAGGAACTAGTTATATATTAATTTCCACCATTTGGGGAATTAAATTTTACGGGTGAATTATCCTATAGCTATTGTCTTAGATTTCCATCCAACTTTCATATAGCGAGGGTTATGACTTTTAATTTGGATTATTCTCTAGTAATTTTAGTACTATACGTTTGTATAGTTAATGATCAATTTAGGACAAAAATAAAGTTAAATAATATGTATCAGTAACAAAACTAATGGATTCTCAAAATATTTTGCATGTTACGTGTTTCTTTTTTCATTGCATGCTAATTTGGTTTGCATGTTGGTATGTTTGCTTTGTATTCAGTTCTGGCTTTTGTTGACCCTGTCTTATTTTTTTCTCCCTAATAGGTTCTTCTGATCCATTCTTATAGTTTAAGTTGATATCAGAAAGTCATTTAAAGCTTTATGTTCTTTAGTTAATTTATTAAGATGTGGAAGATTCAATGGTAACTGCTTGATCATTTCTTTTATTTTATTTTAAGTTGAGTTTGAACGAGGTGGATGGATTATCAAATTTGATAACGTCTTCCATGAAAGGCAGATATACGTTCTGTCTTTGGTTTTTCATTGTATGCTTAATCAGTTCTCATGTTATATTAGGTGCTATTTTGTATTCAGTTTTGGCTTATGATCTTTTTTTGTAGTTTAAGTTGACATGGGAAAGTCATTTAAAGCTTTAGATGCGTTAGTTATTGAAATGTGGCAAAATCATTGGTACACTAACTTTTTGATCTTTCTTTCTCTTCTATGTACTTGAGTTTGAACGAGGGTAGATGGATTTTCAACTTAATTACGTCTTACGTGAAATGCAGCTATGTCCAATTAGGTATTCTATTTTGTACACCTTGTGCCCTCGATTCTATACACTAAGAAAGTGGACTTTTTCCCACGGATGCCCGGTTTTTTAAGCTACAGACCTAATCATTAGATGCATTATGCGTGCTTAAGTACAGGTTGCATAGTTGCATATTGTGAGTTTTATGTGCTGAATTTTAGTGGTTTGGTGATGGCCATGGTCTGTAGCGGCCTGTCAATGTCCTGTAGCGACCTGGTAGTATCCTGTAGCAACCTGGCAGTGTACTATAGCAGCGTGTCAGTGTCCTGTAGTGTGGCCTCTAATAGTAGTGTATAAACAAATATCACCTGAAACCATAGAAACCTTGTAAGCTAGTTACATGTGTAGTTAGTTACGCGTGTTTTAGTAATCAAAACACAAGTTCTTATCTAGTTCTTTTGCCATAAGTTAGAAGAAATGATTAGTTCATTAGTTTTCTACAAATTATAATAATGAACTTACATGTACATATGTGGTATCTGATAGGGTTATATACTAAAAACATTATTTTTGTATTAACTCTAATTCTTTATATTTTTAATGAGAATCATATGGGCAAATATTATGCATATTATATATGTTATTAGTTATATGCATGTGTCTAATACTTTATGTTGTAGATGATATGGTGTGGACACACAGAATATCATATCATCAGTACCTTATAAAGTATAAGTAATCGTTCACAACCTAGATGGATTTGGACAAACCATTGGTACGGTTGTAATATAATATGGTATTAGTCTATCTTGACTGTAGGATTACACTAGTACACTTTGTGTGTATTGAACAGGACCAAGTGAGGTTGTTTCTCCTTATACTGACTATATAAGAGAACAAACGCCTCTGTTATTATGGATGCTTGTCCTCCTAATCCGGATATAATAACGGGCACTTACGTGCATTGTACATTGCTTTAAATCATCAATGGGTGAGATTCATTTGTGAATCAACAAACTCGATTGGATTGGGTAATGACATTGTATGTAAGGTGTGCTATTGATTATAGAAGGAATCCGTGTCCCCCAAGAAGTCGGTTGATGATGTCCCCTTGAGGAGTTCAAAAAGATTGTCATATAAACTCTGCAGGTAGATTTATTCCGACATGACAATGAGGTTGAGTGGTACTACTCAAGGACATAAGAAGTTGATTAATGTAGTTGTCAGTAACTTAATTTAATCAACGGACATTCGATATCTTAAACATGTGGAGATCAACGAGTTTATAATATGGAGCCCATAAACGTTAACACATAATTTGGGATTAGGGCGGTAGTGCAACAATGGCCTTTAGTAGAATAAGTCATTTGTTGACGGACTTAGGCCGTGTGTTCTGGGCAAACATGGGAAGCCCAAGCCCGTCAGGAGGCCCAATCCTAATTTCTCTTCATGGTCCCTGTTGTAGCCTATAAATAGAATACTTTCTCTCTGGCTGAAATTCACTATTCATTATTCTGAAAAAGAGGCAAGAAAAGTAGATCTGAATTCGTTTCTGATCTTGAGAGAAAGAAGGGGGTTGGTAGATCGTTGTCCACACAACGTCCAATCTATTCTAAAGGAATACAATAGAAGATCAAGAGGTTGATTTCGGATTCATAAAGCTTGGATTCTCAGAGTTATCAAAACCGGATCTGAAAAGGTATGTTCTCCAATCACAAATCGTGGACACCCATTAATTCCGCTGCGCATGGTGTTCGTGGTTTGTAGAAATATTTGCATTCTGAATGACGGTTACTACAGTATCTATAGGAGTCGACGTTGGTTCTAGTTCTTTGAGAACACGTGACGATAAGGAAGCGTGCATAAGTTTGTGCTATTCTACTTCAAAATAACTATATCTCACTCTTGTTATATTGACAAGTTCACTAACTAAAGTTTGGTTGGCATCGAGGTGGTGGCCCAGAAAGTATGGCGAAAGAGTAAGCACTCGTCAGTTCAGTATTGGGGATTACTGGATGCTCTGCTACAGGAAACGGAAGCTATGGGAGAAAGCAGAAGTTATAGGTTACTAGTTACTTTGGTATAGTATCCTTGCATTATTCCCCTAATATCTCTCCCTCTCTCTTCTAACTCAAAACTATTAATACCTTCTTGTTTTCTTACTCTTTTTGTATACTTTTTTCAGTCATTAAGAGGTCCTTAACACTGCCGAATGCTTTCACTTGCTACTTAATGCCACATTCAATAGCATCATCTTCAAATCCTATCTCATGCATGTAGAGTCAGAAGCGTAATACCCACACTACTGTTTTGAATTTGTCTACTACCACTTCTATTCAAAGTATAGCTCTGAAAAATTGTATATTGTTTTCTGGTTTTACAAGATGATTGTGGTTGGACAATTTTTTTATTTCAACACTGCCATTATGAAACTGACAGTCTCAAGGGCAGTTTTCTGTAGGTATGCTCTTCAAACTCCTTAAAGTTGGAATACCAATGAGCAGTATCGATCTATTTGTTACACACGACCTTTGAATGGGCAACCCATTGGGCCTTGTCACCACCAAAGCTTTTCAAGGAGGAGATGACCTTAGACTCAAAGGAAGATTCTCTTTTTATGCACGATGCTGGATTCTCTGAACTACAATAAGTATATATACCCTGTTTGTCTTTTGGTAAATATATTTGAAACATTTGTTCATACTTTATTTTTCCCCATTCTATATTTTGAACTATGTTGTTCATCACTGATTTTGTATGTCTGCCTCACAATGAGTGATTTACTTGCAGTTAGATGATTTTCACCTCTTTTCAATATAATCCATGAAATACTTATTCTAGTTGACATGCTTTGTCACACCCCGAATTTCGACAGAATTCGGAAAAAACATTATTTGTTCCCCGACTCTTCGATCTCCGAGGTGTGACGCACTCTCCACTTCCAAAAGCCCATAAACAGTTTAAAATATGCGGATAATTAAAACCAATAAAAATTTTAACTTAAACAAAGTCCTCTTCATTATAAAACAATTTACAAATGAAAATGCAAATAATATTATCTCAACTGAAAATCTATATCACCTCAAGGGAAAACAAAACACAACCTGAGATGCAATGCTAACGCAAACCACAAGTAGCAACCGATCTTCTTCAACACTAAACCTGTCAAGACTTATCAACTATGTTCATTTAATGAACACACCCGATAAGCAAACATGCAAATCGGGTCAGCATTATAAACAATGCTGGTGTGAGTAGCCCTAAAAACAACATATACTTATACATAAATATACACAATCCACAAGGCAGTTAGTTCCTCTACCGAGGCGCCTTAACTTTCAACGACAAAAAAACAACATCCTTAAGAATAATAATTAAGGCAGGTAGTTCCTCCACTGAGGCGCCTTAACTTCCCACTAACCACACAACAAACTATACACATAATAAATAAGGCATGTAGTTCCTCCATCGAGGCGCCTTAGGTTCAACTAAACAAATAACCAAACAAACGTATTATATACGTACCTCATTTCATGCTCAATCACAGAGTGGGTCGTCTCTGCCCAAGTAATTAGTTTGACCCACCCTTCTGCAAAACCATATATAATCATCTATCTACAGATACATCATTAACAAATATATTACCATAATTATATTAATTAAGGTTTTCTTTGCGTGTCCCTAAAATCACGTCGTATCTATGTCTTACCTAGTTTCCCTGGCTACCACAATCGCTACCCAACGCCGAACATGTACATCCACATGCCTCCCTTTACATAATGAGCCACTCCGTGCGTAACCACCTGAAATGGGATGCCGCGACACCGTAAAATCCTCACACGGAAGCCAAATCTATGTAAGCACTGCCACTATTCGGCATAAAATATTGCGCATCATCGTTCTATTTTGCGAACGGAATAATCAAGCCACTATTTCGGTTATTTCCCGGGAGGGTCACCGAAGGCCATTCAGATTAATCGAACGCCGGAAGGGCGCCATTCGTCGTCGAACGCCGGAAGGGCCAATCACACGAGTTGTGGTAGTCAGGTTCTAGGATTTTCGTTACGTAATTTATTCAGGTGTCATACGTTAATGACTCATAATCATTTCTACTATATCACGTGCAGGTCAATTACCTTATTGCACTAAGCCACCATATATAGAAACATCTCAATTATATCTCATAACCAAATTTCATTCTTTCACGTGCCAATATATTATTGCACTACACCACACTCCCGTGGGCAAATATTCACCGATACTATATTAGCATCTCACATATAAAATAATGGAGTATATATACATTTCTCCAAGATATTGCATTAATATAAATATCCCAGCATATTATCTCATGTCACAATGCTTCAACGTATCGCATACATCTTTATTATAACGTATTAGGAATATAATGTCTCCTAACATCTCAATATCGTCACGTGTCAAAATACACAACATCAATGTCAAATCTTTCTTAGATAATGACAACCAAATATATACTAGCTTCCACAAAGATTTTATTATTATATGTGTCCATATAATATACACATAAAACGTAAAGACAAATAAACAAATCCACGGTCCCACAATCAAAGCCCAATATATATATGTTTTACACACTACTCACGTCAAATCTAAATTAGATAATGACCAACCAAGTTATACAATATCGACAATATTTTATTACTATATATATCCATATAAACAAACATATGAAAAACTGGAAAAGTCCACATTCACAGCCAACGGTCAAAGTCAAAGTCAACGGTCAACGGTCAAAGGTCAACACCTCATGGTCAAGGTCAAACTCAACATGTCATGGTCAAAGTCAAACTGTCATCGTCAAAGTCAAAGGTGAAAGTCAACCGTCCATGGTCAAAGGTCAAAGTCAAATTGTCCTAGTCAAAGTCAACATGTCATGGTCAAAGGTCAAAGTCAAAGTCAACAGGTCCTGGTCAAAATCAACAGATCCTGGTCAAAGTCAAACTGGCATGGTCAAAGTCAAAGTCCAATATCAACGGTCAATGTCCAACTGTCCTGGTCAAGGTCAAACTGTCGTTTCTGTGTTCGACAGGTCCAGGGTCATAGCCATGGTTCATGGCTAAGGGCAAAGTCAAACTGTCCTGGTCAAAGTCAAACTGTCGTTTCCGTGTTCGACAGGTTCAGAGTCGTAGCCATGGTTCATGGCTAAGGTCAAGGGTGCATGGCTCCTGGGCTCATGACCAAGGTCATGGTTCGGACCCAACTGGCCAAGCCCAAACCTTAGAACCCGAAAGTCTAAACATTTAAAGACCCAATTAGATCTATTTTAAGTCCTATGGATTGGTCCCAAACAATATTAGAAACGGGCCCAAAAACTGTTAAGTTAAACTGGTCCACAAATACAAATGAAACGGACCCATAGGCTAATATTAGAACTGGTCCCAAACTTAATAAAAATCGGGCCCAAACAAAACTTAATAAACTGGCCCAACTAACAAAACCAAAATAGCCGAAAAACCAAAAACCGGCCCAAGCCCAACTAAGATGAACAGTTACTGTTCATCTTCTCTAGCTTATCTCCTCCACCAAAAATCCGGCCACCACCAAAACCGATCGTCCTCCCCTTTCAACACATCGGTTTAACTCAAAATGAAAAACCCAATCACATTAAAGAAAACGAAAACCCCAAATCCTACAATCCAACCCTCACCCAAAACTAGATCTACACGATTTTTACTGCCGCCATTAATGAGTTTTGGGAGCTTCCAACAGCCCCCATTTGAGCATCAATACCCACACTACACTAACCACTTCACCCCCTTGCCACTCAACCAACCAAAATTGACCAAAAACAGCCCCACCACCGATTTGGCCACCGCCATTACCGCCTCCAACCAAGCTTTGGCAGCCCCGACATCACGCACTACACAACCCAACAACACCCCGCCCAAACCTCAACAACCAACATCCAAACCAAAACAAACAATCAAACACATAAAAAAAAACGATTTACTGGAGGACGTCTGGGCGTCCGCCATTGATGGACCTTCAAGCTTCGAACTCCCCCCAACCCGCATACAACAACAGCAATAATCTAACTAACAAGACAGATAATCACTACGATTTCTCTGTTTGGGCTTTTAGCCGCCATGAACAGCCCAGCAAGAGTTCCGACAGTTTAAGCTCAAAGTTCAACAGTTTAACACTCCAGCCGATTTACCCAAATGCAACAAAACTCCAAATAAAACAGGAAATTGAATAATAATAACGGACTGAAACCTTAGACAGATAAAATGTCCGTGATATACGAAAACCATAAATTCGGTGAAATAGCAAAATAGCTACTCACCTATATGAATGTTTCAATTTCTCCAAGTCCGAGTCCGAGTCGCAACTCCACCCTCCGAAATCCAAATTTCATCTCGCCTCCATTTTCATTATTTTATTTTTCTCTGAACCCTATTTTCCAGAACAATGTGTTTATATACTTGGGTCCGAAACCCAAGCCCAACACAGACTCGGGCCCAAAAACCAGGCCCACATATCCCGAGTCCGGTCCGGCGAATTTTGAAATAAATAATTAAATTAATTAATTAATAAATAGAAAAAATACGTATTTAAAAATACGGGCGTTACATGCTTAAAATGGGATTTTTGGGTTTTTGTCTAGGAAGGGGCAGCAAGCAGGGCACTGTTATGCACCATTTTGAGCTCCTAGAAATGACAATAAGCTGAAAGGGCTATGTTGGTCTCATGGAGGATATGGTGACTAGTGAGTATGTTTTATGTTTAAGTTCTCTTTTAGGCCATTTTCTGTCAACTAAAATAACCAATCAGGTGAGAGTAAATGTTGGAAACTCTTACTTGGGCCTGACAAAACACAGTTTGGTAGGCCAAGCCTTCTGTCTAACAATTTATTTCTTACACAGTTACACGTAGCCAAATGGAAAACCATCTCTCTACTCCACATGGTAAAAGGCCTTATGTGGGGTTGTGGTCTAGCACTTTAGTACCTAATAAGTTTTTAATGTTTTTCTCTAACTGTTTGTAAAATAAAATAAGTGAGTTCCACTATTTCTTGAAAAAAAAAGTTATAATTAAAATTAAACTTAAGTAAATATAGAATAGCATACACTCTGAAGACGCTTCGAATATGGGGAATTTTGAGGTTAAGACCCCCCCCCGGGCACTACGCTACGCTTTGGTTGCTTAGGTTCAGACTTCACTTCCTAAGTTGGGGTTGTTAAATGGGGATTATGGTTATTGGTAATTTTAATGATGGTTATCGGACTTGTATTCCAGTGTCATATAGAGATGTGACCTTCATATATGTTTTTACTTGTGTGGAAATGTAAACATGCCATTAGTTGTTTTAGAGTATCTCTTATCACTTGCGTGTTGATAGTCCTATTTTTATTATTTTGTAGGTCAGTGACAAACTCAAACAGAGATGTGAAGGCCTTTTGTCAAGTGCAGCTAGTTAGGCTTAGTTGATTTTGGTTTCGGATGACTATTGTGAATTTGTTTTGGTTGGTATTATTAAAGAATGACCATGTAAATTGTTTTAATGAACAAAACGAAAGTTACTTTATGTGAATGGTTATCGGTTATTCCAATTTAATGAAAGGGTTCTTATTGGATGTTGGTGCCATTATTTAACTGAATTTTTTTAGTGCATGTTTAGTGGTGGTATTATGATACATACAGGTTATTCAAGGTGGCGGTTTTAGGTTCAGGGCAAATATAAACCATATTCAGCATTATTAATTTTATTTTTCTTAAAAAAAGAGTTGGTATCTCATTTTTAGCCAAACCGTCACAACTGAAGACTATTTGTGTCACTTTTCAAGCCAAAGTAGCATTCAGATCCTTATTTCTAAAAAGTGACACAACATAATTACCTTCTTGTGTCACTTTTAAGATATCTGAGTGTCGTTTATTTTGCCAAAGCGACACAAATAAGCATCAATTTGTGTCACTTTTACACCAAAAACTGACACAACAAATAAATTTTTTGAGACACTTTTGGGAACTTTTAGTGACGCCGGCAGATAAGACGCTTTCAAATTAATCAGAAAAGTGATACAAACCACTTTTTAAGACACTTTAAAAGTGACTCATTAAGACCTTTTTTTTTATAGTATATATATATTAGGATAATACATGTATAATATGCACTTGTTTTCTAGTAAAAATATAAATAATATAAATAATAAGTATTTATACTATGCACTTAGGAATATTGGTATTGTTTCATTCTCCATGATGATATTAATCTAGAAGTTTCACGCTAACTCTTAAATTAGAATAGTTTTTAGAAATTTAGGTTAATATGTAGGTAATAATCAATGCATCTTTCCATAAATATATTGCATGAGCATCTATGTTTGTATTGGCAGTAAGTTTTTGAAATCTAGACTAGAGTACTTATTTTACAAATCCTGTGAGAATATAGCCTAAAGCCTTATATGAGTGAAATATTTGAGAAATGACACAAGGGAGAAATAAATTCTGAATAGAGAAATCACACGTTCACTTGCTTGATCACTATACCATATCCTAAGTTAGACCCTTTTTGGATCGATATAGCCAGAAATTCAAACCTATATGAAATTATTTTCCGCTAGTCGCCCCTCTAAGCCTTTCTTTAGCCTTTTCATAAACCGCAAATCCTTTACCATTTTACAAAACACAATAAAAATAAAATCAGCCTACCCACTTTTGAATGAGTCTGAGCATAAAGATGAAATGAAGAAAAGAAAAGAGAAATACCTATGGATCACCAAGAATTTGTTAGTTGCTTCAAATAAGAAAAGAAAAGAAAGTTTCCATCCAAAGAAAAGAAATAAATAAATAAATAAAATAAAAAGTTAGAACTCCAAAAACATAATCAAATGAGTCAAAAGCCAAAAGAAAAGGGAAAAAAATGGCTAAGGATGGAAACAAAGTGTAGAAGCAAAGTAAAACAACGTTTTCTCTAGTCACATATTTTGAAGACTCTATTATCTCAGACTTGTCCATTTTGAATATCCATTTCCTTCATTCTTAAACCATCACCTAATCCCCACAACACCTAATAAAGACTTCTAGCTTAATTAGGAATAGGTTAATGTGATAGTAAGTGGCAGATGTGTTTGATCGACTTCGGCTTTCTTGTATGTCATTGAGATTGTAAGGTAAAGTGTACCCACTGCACACTAGAGTGAGCGAAACTTGAGTGGAAAAATTAGAGTGTTTTTGTCTTAACATATATGTGAGGACCTACTTAAGGACGCTATTCCAAAGTTTCAGAAACATACCTGTTATTGCATTTCATAACATAGTTCATTATATATATGTTTATCCATAGATAATTGATTATTATGTACATATTAGCTTAGATTTTGAATTGATTATTCTGTATTCATTGCTAGTGAGATGTATAGATATCTTAGAATAAATTAGGAAACAGTAATTTTTATTTCTTAGTCTTTGTAGTATAGATGAAGTTTGTGAGTACCTTCTCTGGAAAACTCTCACGAGGCTATAAATTGCCCACTAGGGAATTCCTAGTGGTTTAAGGTCTTATTGCATATGGTAAATACAATCGCACTTGGCGAAACGAGATTAGTTAGAACTCTATTTTTGGTCACTTATTTTAATTTCTCATATTTGCTTGAGGACAAGCAAAATACTGTTTGGGGGTGGTTTGATAAGAGCCCAAAACTGTAGTTTTAACCCCTTAATAATATTACATTTAGACCAATTATGTGTATAATAAATCAGAATTAGTACTGTTTACGTGCTTTTGTGTATTTCAGGTATTTGAGTCAAATATATGAAGAAATATGTCACTTTTGCAAGAGAAAGGAGCAAAGGTTGGTTGCTAAGAAGATCTATGACTAAAGACCAAGATTCAAGGAGAAAAAGCCTTTTAAAGCCCGGTTAAAGCTGAAAAGTCAAAGTTAACGCGGGCAAAAATAGAGCATAAAAGTCAACAGAACTTCCGTAGGCCATATCTTTGGACTCAGACATCAGAATTGGGCCTATTATATGTCAAAACGACCGACTCAGAAAGAGCTTTCTAACGGTTTTGGCCTTGATCAAATCAGAGGAGTAAAGGTGGATGAAAAAGCTATTGTAGTAATTTCCAACATATAAACCCTTTTTGGACTTAAGTAATTAGGTTTTGGGCTTGATTTAATGGCCCAAAACATAGCTCCAAAGCCCATGCACAAAATTGTAAACCTATCCCTCTCCTATATAAAGAGAACTAAGGCATAACTCTCAAGTACTTAGGTTTTAATTCATATAACCATTCCATTAGTTTTAACTTAGTTAATTATTTAGTACTTAGTCTTTAATATAGTTTTTAATTCTTAGACTCTCTTCCATTAGATTAATAAAGCCAAGTTATTGTTATTATGATGTCTTCTTTCTATTCTTCTATTAATAATAGTCTAATAAATCTTAGCTAAACCTCCATTAGAGGGATTTGATGAAGACTTAATGTGTTAGTTAGAATTATTACTTATTCAAGAGTTTCAATCTAGGGGTTAGTTTATTCACCATGAAAATAGGTTAAACTTCCTCTCATGCTAATTATTAGTTAGTAGAGATTGCCATAAATAGTTAGGGACCAATTATTTAATCTTTATTGGTTAGGATTGTAATAATCTACACTAGCATATCAGGAATTTATCTAAGTAAAATCAAATCCCCCTAATCCCTTCCTCTCATCTAAAATCTTCGTAGTTAATTCGCTTTAGTATAACTAGACCATTAAATATTCGTAATTAGTTAATTTCACCATATTAGTATAATTACATTATTGCTCTTGTTGATATTATAGAATTGTTAAATTAGTGAAACTGTTACGTCTAAGAAACGAGGAGTGGGACGAATTCTTTACTTCACCATATCGCAAGATAATCGAGAGTAGAAAACTTTGATCTAAACATAGAATCCCCAATAGTTTTACTTATTCATAGCATAATTAGTTAAGAGTAGGTAAAACAGTAGTTTTATCAATTGGTATAGGTACCTTGTCCTTGTCCTTATCTGAATATATTTGGTGGTTTGTTGAAGCCTGGAGGTGGTTGGTTTTGTGAAATGTTGGTCCATACGAAGTTTGGATGTTGTCTCAATGGTGCATTTGGAACATTGAAAGCACATACTTCTTCTAGCTGAAGTGATGATAGGTTTGTGATCAAGGGACAGGTGGCATCTATATGATTTAAGCTTAGACAGAAATTGCATGGTGAGGTATTTATGTTCATGACAGTATGAGAAGTTTGGTCTTTTTGTTTGGTTGTGAGGGCATCTATCTTTCTTGTGAGAGTTTCGATTAAGGTTTTAATTTCTGGATCTGGTTTCACCTCAAAATTACCACTAGCCTTAGATGTACTAGGTTGGGCTGTTATGGAATTGTTTATGTCGCCCCAATGGGTACTCTTTTCAGCTTGGTTTTCAAGAAAGGTTAAGGCTTCAGTTGCACCTTTATCCAAAAAATTACCATTACTCATAATGTCGAGGGTTACTTTGTGTTCTGGGAGAAGGCCTTTGAAGAAACATTGGACAAAAATAGATTTTTCTAGTTTATGGTGAGGACATGAATAGAGTAGGTTAGAGAATCTATCCCATGCTTCAGAAAATATTTCACTCGGACTCCATCTAAAGAATAGTACTTCTTATCTCTTCTATTTTCTCCAGCAGAAAGTACTTCTTCATGAAGGAGAACACAACCTTTTCCCATATATCAAAAGAGTCAGCCTTCTGTGAAAGAAGCCAAGCGTGACTCTTACCAGCTGGAGTGAAAGGAAACACTCGTAGCTTAACATGATAGTCAGTGATGCTCGGATGGTGGAACGTATTACATACTTCATGTATCCGGCGTTGATGCTCGTACAGTAACTCGTGTTCTAACCCGTGAAAGATGGGTAGTAGATTGAACACGTTCGGTGAAATGTGAAACTCGTTTGTGAGCGGTGTGAGTCGTATACAAGATAGAGGCCCATCTTGCAACGGTGTGTAGAAGTTGGAGAGAGGCTCTTCAGCTTGCACTACTTCGTCAGCCATTTTAGTAAATGGAAGACTAGAAATAGGAGATTGTCTAGGGCGACGTGCTCTCCTACGTAAGTAAGTTTTATTCTTGTTAATACTAGAAGTGCCTGAACGCAGTATCATGCACTTTTAGCAAGGCCCTAAAACTATCCTAACATGCGCAAACGGTGCAATGTATGCTCAAGCAATCAAAATTTGTTTTTGCAAGTATGGAGTTTTGAAAACTTTGGTTTTGGTCTATATTTTAATATGCCCTGTTCAGGGGAACAATTTGGCGCGAGACTTGGATAACTCTACTACACGTCTCAGAAGAGTAGGCAGTCACTTCACCAAGTGGTGTGCTACCAGGAATCTCACTCACGATGAATCTGGGGGAGGGGAGTGAGAAAGGTAGTTAGTCCACCGGAATCTGGTAACTGATTACTCTAAATCCTCGTGGCTATATATTTGTCCTTTTCTGAAGGAACGTGACTACTTTGGGCTCTAGTTGATTGATTTTAATTAATTTTTTTTTGGTTTAGGGCTTCAAGAATCAAGCAACGTCTAGTTTACTTACATTAAAGAATGACTTCCCAATGGTTGTTATGTGGCTCGTTCAGCCTTATGCGTGAATGTAAATTGCAGTGTGGAAATTAAATTTCAAACAATCACGTAAGCATGCTTGAACACACAAGGTATCCTCTTACTTGGGCTTCGAGGAGGTTTAGAATTTACCTCTCAAGCCATGCTTACACACTACTTGAGGAGAAGGCGACGTCGGTTGGCGCGTGATATGAGAATCAAACCCAACCTTTTGAGCTTTACCCTGTTTTAAGTTACAATAAAGGCCCACTTAAAAAGCCCACAAGTTGGGTTTTTGATGATTTATACAACTTTGCCTTTAAGGGCCCAAAACTTAAAACTAAACTAATATTATACTAATCTACTAGATTAACTAGTTTTAGATTGATAATTTAGATTAACTAGAGTCAAATGGACTTAGAGTGTTGATTACCAAGTTGAATCAAAGTGTGTGAGCTATGATTTAGAACTTGCCTCACACACTTGAACTTCCCAAGGCAATGAAAACTCTAATCCCTTGGTATCTATTCAACTTCAACAAAGTTCAACTCATGTTCATCCACAAAAATCAATCAAAAACCTATTTTTTTCGTTTTTCTTTTTATCTCTAACTATTACAAACAAGTTCCACTGATTTATCCTACTCTATTATAAAATCCGGGTTCGGTGTTCAAGTATACATAAAAAAACAACTGAACTGGCAAAAAATCAGATGTTGGTATGCTGACGTGGGCCCACGGTCGCCCCTTCTGGTTCCGACAAACTTCTATTGGCTTTTGTCCACTGCTTTAGCTCCTCTCCAGCTTGTTGATCCCGAACCCTGATTTGCAAGAGAGTAAATCAGTACTGAAAAACAACGAAATAAAATAACAAAATTTAAAAAAAAAAATAGAAATGGAAAGATGAGAATGGTGCTTCCTCTTTAGATTCTCAACCAATCACTCTTGCTCCTTCAATCCATGACGGTGGCGCCATTTGAGCTGTGTAAGTGGTGTGTAACTTCAAAAGAGTATTGTAAGAACTAAGGTTCTTCCTAAATTGTTTAGAGTTTGAGTGTGGGAGTTAAAAAGAAGAAATATAGACTCTTGGTATAGATTTGATTTGTTTTAAGCTAATGAAAACATGAAAACTTAAGTTGTTTGGTATGGAAATGGCATGAAAACATTGAAAAAAGTATTGATTGAAGATTGAAACAAGAACAATAAGATAAGATTGATTGATTGAAACAAACAAAGCAAATAAACAAGATTTAAATAAAAAGGAAATGAAGAACAATAAAGTAAAGGACTTGAATTGAAAAACTAGACAAGAAAAAAAAAAAAAAAAAAAAATCGGTTTAGACCCTAAAGCAATGGATGCTTTCTCTCTCCCTAACTTTTGGATTATATACCCCTACTTTGCCTTTTACAGATTTGCCCTTCTCTATTACAAATGAGACACCTCACACCTCACACTTCACTTTTTCTTTTGATTTTTCTTTTGCTTTTTTATTTCTTCTTGACCAAGGTAGGTTATTGAGAATGTCATATTTTGAGATAAGGGCCTCCATCTCTGGTCTCCTGAGTTGAGGACTTTGACTTTTGACCTTGTCTTTTGACTTTGATCATTGACTTTGACTTTTTTAGCACTTTTCCATAGCAGCTTCTGGTCTTCATAATAAGCATAATTAAGGCTCATTTTGGTGCTAAGACGTAGCTTTTATAAGTGGTCTGAAATTCTCTGTAACCTAACAAAGGCAATAAAACCTATGAATTGTATTTTCATTAAGCGTAAGAAAGGTTGTAATGGAGTAATATAAGGGTTATAAAATGCACATTTGGGAGCTGATCACGATCTCAGGTGATTTAAAGGTATGTATAATAAAATAAGAATATCTAGTTCTAGCTCACCTTAGGAAGGGTTAAAGCTTAATTTGTGCTTTCCCTGATTCACCTCTTTCTCTATAATTGTCTATATTTTTATTCTATTGTTTGGGGCTATTTATTTTATTGTTTTAATGATTGGTTGTGATTTGGTTTTGCTTTTGTTTTTTTTTTTTTTTTTATTAGAGCTGGTTTTTTGTAGTTGGTGAATTAATCAGATCACATGATTTTGATTGAGTTTGTTGACTTGTGTATTGCGTTTGTCGTTCTTTTAATGTTAGTTAATCTAGCGAGTGAAGTGTTTGATCATTGAGGTTGTTATATAGAATTTTGTATTGGTTGATTTAGCTCAACAGTAGAATCTTAGCTCTTGGTCTATGGAAGATACTTTTCACAAAGAGTGATAAGTCAAAGTTGATCAAGTGTACTATTTCTTAGATTAATTGTCATATTAAATGGCAATCATTGATGGGAGCTTTCATACAAGTTTCAAAAGGTGCTCGATAAAATGCATGTCGGTGATTCGTATTGAGTTTTTACTGATTCGTGTTCAACTGGAAATCCTAATTCTAACAAGGAATACATCTACAAGGTGGATCTTTAGCTTAAATGGCCGAGCACTTTGGAGATATCCAAAGGTGATGGTGGTTCAAATCCACCGAGATCCTTTAAAATTTTAATGTTAATAAAATAGGGAATCAAGTGTGTAATGTGATTAATTTTCAAGTTAAATGACACTTCCAAAAGAAGTTCCTGAAATTCAGTTCCAAAAGAAGTTCATAGTCCAAAAAAAGTTCATTGTTGTTGAGGTATGAACAATCATTGTTCATAGTCCAATAGGGGTATGAACAATGATTGTTCTCACTGATCATTCCTTATGTTGTTAATGTATGAACAATGATTGTTCATAATTCACTAGGGGTATGAACAATAATTGTTCAGTGTGAACAATGATTGTTCATAGTCCAATAGGTATGAACAATGATTGTTCATATTCCAACAAGTGTTCTTACTGATCATTTCTCAGATTGTTGAGGTATGAACAGTGATTGTTCATAGTCCACTATGGGTAAGAACAATGATTGTTCATAGTCCAATAGGTATGAACAATTAATGATTGTTCAGTGTTGAATAATATAATGATTGTTCATTGTCTAATAGGTATAGTATGAACAATGATTGTTCCGTGTGAACAATGATTGTTCATAGTCCAATAGGTGTTCTCACTGATCATTCCTCATGTTGTTAAGGTATGAATAATGATTGTTTATAGTCCACGAGGGGTATGAACAATGATTGTTTAGTGTTGAACAATGATTGTTCATAGCCCAACAAGTGTTACTGATCATTCCTCATGTTTTTTATATATTGTTCATACCACAATAGGCGTGTTTACTAATTTTTGTGTGTTTACTCAAATAAGTATGCACAATGATTGTTCATACATATTTCCTAGTTGTTGATGATGCAAAGAGAAGGTCAAATGCCTCGGTCAATCTAACTGAGAACAACAGAATAGTTAGGATACTAGAAGTACGAAGGGGCAGGAGAGCAATGGTGTGAGACTTGGATTGCGAGTCTTGGGCAGAGAGATCGATGAGCGTTGGACTTAGTATCATAGGTCGATTGGTGGAGGAGTTTGAATAGCGGAGTCAAGTATTTGGTGGCGACACAAAGTTCCTAGTGGAGGTGTAGTCTGGACAGGCAGAGACTAAGGTGAATTTGAATCCAGAGCGAGAACTTAGAAGGTCAAAACAGATTTTCGAAGCTTGGAATTGGAGAAGGATTATGGGACTAAACTGAGAGAAACAAATGTCATACTGCACAAGCTTGGTAGTGAGGAAGGTAACACTGAGAAATCAAGAAAGAAGTAGTGGTCGGGGAAGGCTTAACAGCTCAAGGATAAATTGACTACTATTTTTTTTTCCTTTCTCTTTTGGCATAGTCCAGTCTCTTAGGCGCGCTCCAATGGTTGGGTTGCAACTACGTGTGGAAAATGGTTTGGGAGCATTCCAGTGCCTAGTAATATAGTGTTTATATTACTAGGTATTGAGCTAGGTGTGAGTTAAATATTGAGATAGAGAAATAGATGGTGAGCATATTACAAGGTTTTTAGAAATGTATGTATTCTGTTCAAATTCAAGTAAACAATGTGTATTCTTTTTTCTTCTCGCCTTAAACGAGGAAATGCCACTAACCCCCTCCTCTGTTCACACTATATAAGGTCATCTCTACAACTGTAAAAGAGCCTCCCCTCAAATATAGAATTCTGGTTCCCCAAAAGCTGTGATGGTTGTGCTTGCAAATTGCAAATACGGCTCCGACGAGTGATATATATAATAACGGAAAATCAACAAAAATTCTCAATTTTAGGACATAATTAAATTCCTAGTAGTTAGCACAACCACATGTGGTGGTTTATTTGAATACTTTAAGAATGATTAGTTGATTGCACCTTAGTTTCTTTGGGGTTCTCAGTGTTTGAGGTTATGCACGCGGTTTTGGGGAGTTTCCAGTTTTTGGGGGTTTTGAAGAAGAGACAAACGATGGCGGGTGGTTAAGTTGGCTTTTTAAGTTTTAGGGGTAGACTGGAGATTTTATCTACCCGGTCCTCCTGGCTTATTATGAAAAAAAGGTGGTTCTGTGGGTGATTATTTCGTCGGTTTTGTCCTTGAGACTCACACTGTTAATAATAATATACTGTAAGTAGAGATCCCATTGCTTGCTTCCATCTGTGTGCACTACATTTCCAGACGAATACTTTTGTTACCAAAAGACTGAACTACAGATGTAGAATCCCATTCAAGCCAAAGATATGACCAACGAAGCAGGGGCGGACCTAGGAGGGCTGGACCAGGCTTCAACCCGGGGTCCTTTTGTTGCAAAAAAAAAATACTATACTACCTAAAGGCCAACTACCTAAGGCCAAAAAGTCTGCCCACATACTCAGAAGTTAGGCTTGAAGGATTAACAGCCTAAAAAATCAAAAGTATTTGTTGCTGACATTAAACATGATAATAAGGATGGTTTGTTAACAAAGTATCTATCTAACAAAATAGGGAAAAGTGTGGGGCCCAAAAGGCCCCATCCAACGGTAGGTAATCATTCTCACCAAAATATGACTTGGCAGATCCAAATATTTGGAGGGTTTGTGCAATTTTCTTAAGTGCAATCAATACCATAGGATCTATCTAAATAACAGCCAAAAGTCAACAATTGCGACTAGACTTATAAACTGTTGGGCTAGTCCATAAACTGTTAAGCCTCCAAATTTGACATGGTACTGTAAAATTAACAGGCCCAATTGATGCTATTAGGCTTATGGATAATGGGCAATTGAGCTGGCTTTGCGTCGAAGGCGCGACGTGTTGTTTCTAATTGAAGGCGCGACGAGTTGTCGGGGTAGCGCAGCAAGCGTGTCGAGGTGGGCCGTAGGCATGGGCATACCCTAGTTCCTTATAATAAGGATGGTTTGTTATCAAAGTATTCCTCTCTCTCTCTCTCTCTCTCTGTTGAATGAATTTGAATAGTTAACTCCCCTCAAATCCTCAACAGGTTCCTCTCTCATTCTCCCTATAATTTATTTTTATTTTTTGTATTTGTATAGTTTTTTTTTTTTTTTATCAATTCAATTGTTGTTTGTTACTTGTTAGTTACTTAATGATTTTGTGATTGTGTGTCAGTGTATGTATAGTATAAATTATTAAATTATAATGTATTTGGTTTGGAATTTTTTAGGAAGGGTTTTAGACTTTGGGTATTACTTATTTCCATATGTATTTTTTTTATATTAATTATTATTAATGTTTCAGAATCAATGTCAAACAAACGTACAACACCGAAGGGAGTACAAAAATAGATTCCTTCTTTAAACCAAAAGAAACTGAGATATCAAATATTGCTAGTACTATTGAAAAGGATGATCAAGGTCGTTCAAAGTTCCAAAGAGTTGAACCCATTGAACAAGTTCGGCCCAACTCTTAAGGGATTGAATCTAGCAAAACCGGTATTACTAGTTCTTTGGTACATGATCCGGGGTTGCGCCGTCAAATAAGTTAATATTCGTGATAAGATTCGACGAGCTTATGTCACATTAGGGCCCATTTCATTCCAAACTCGACGAATTTCCACCCACCAAAGATGGAAAGAAAAATTGCTATTTTAATCGTCATTGGTTTGATGATTTTCCTTGGCTAGAGTATTCTGAATAAAAAGATAGTGTTTATTGTTTTCCTTGCTTTGTCCTTGGTTCTAATCGTTCTAATTTTGTTGTTGATGGATTTAGAAGTTGGGAGAGAGTTAATTGTGGACTTAAATGTGTATTTTTGCAACATGTTGGAGACCCTTGTTCCGCTCATCTGTCTGTTGTAGCTGCTTGTGAGGATCTAGTGAATTCATCTCGACATATTGGTAATCTTTTAAATGCCCAATACAAACAGGAGGTAGTGAAGAATAGGTTTATGTTGAAAACAATATTACGGACTCTCCGATGGCTTATATTACAAGGTTGTGCACTTAGAGGATATGATGAATCAATTCAATCAAGTAATCGTGGAAACTTTCTTGAATTTATTGAGTTCTTAGCTAAATTGGATCTTAATACTGATGTTGTTGTCTTAGATAATTCTTCCAAAAAAGCCAATTATACTTCTCCGAAGATTCCGAAAGAACTTTTGAACATTATTAGTGATCATGGGAGGGGTAAGATTCGTGAGGAAGTTGGAGATGTTAAGTTTTGTATTCTTGTTGATGAGTAACAAAACATTTCAAATAAAGAACAAATGACTCTTGTATTAAGATTCTAGTCTCATGTTACTGGCCTTATTTATTTTTAGTCTTGAATTTGTTTTGTTTAATGGTAATTGTTACTTACTGTTGTTGCTCTTGAGATCTGTTTTGAATGAATAAGTGTTGTGCTTAATCAACTTCATTTTCTCCTTTTCTGGAGTGGCTGTTTATCTAGCTCATAAGTTGTTTTGATGCAACTGTCTGGGAGTTCAAGTATTTTCTTCTTATTGGTTATGCTTTGTTTTTTTCGGAATTATACTAGAGATATGTTTTGCTAGGGAACTGTCATGAACCTGTCTCTTTCTCCCTCATAATCATAAGTAACAGTTCTATAGTAAACACTGTAGGGTTTATACAGATATCTCATGCATGATTCCTACGATATGTATAATTACACTATATCACATGCATGAAATAGCGCAGTGGAAACAAAAGATCGTACCTTGGTCACAGCTTTCAATTTGAAGTTCCAAGCTTTGATCTACAGGAGAAGATGATGTTCTTGGCACACTCAAGATCTTCTTCTTCTCAACATTGCTGAAGTCAAGTTCCAACCACGAACGGGAAGCAACCTTTGTTCACGAACCAAGAACCAAGAACTGACAATGGCTAGGGAGGTTACCACCTATGGAATCTCCACAAATTACTGGCTTCTTCTTTAGAAAATGTTGGAGGCCACCATTAAAGGAGAGAGAGCTTTTCTTGTTGTTTTTGGGATGATGAATATGTGAGGGGTGGGGGGTCTATTTATAGAGTTCTCCCACCTCCTCAATATTGATAGGATAGAGTCCTATACTCATCTAATATCAGATAGGATAGAGTCCTATACTCATCTAATATCAGATAGGATAGAGTCCTATGCTCATCTAATATTAGATAGGATAGAGTCATATACTCATCTAACATCAGATAAGATAGAGTCCTACACTCATCCCATATCAGATGGTTATCCTTATCCCAGTGGTTTATCTTTATCCTGGTGGGCGTTTATCCAGCCTTATTTCCAACATCTCCCACTCGCCCACAACGGCGAAGAAGGTTTCTAAGAGAAGCATTTAAGTAGAATGCTTAGCCATTTGTGTGTCTCACACGGCAAATGGTTCGTGTGACCCTAGCACACATATCATGATATCTGTGAAGTAGCAAGTCGGAATGAAAAGCACGACACAGTGATCTACCATGAAAGTGATCTTAAAGAAGACGAATCCAGAAACCTAATATCCGGAGAGTGTGTGTATACCCCAAGATCTGTTTGTTTCATCACTTTGACAAATAACACTCATCCCTATGAGTCCACACCATAAAGTCAAAAACGTATCACATGATTCACAATTATCATCAATTGTCACGGCGGGTAGAATCCCAATTGTGTGATAAACCTTCAGTTCTTTTACCCTTTGTACACAAGTCATTGTCGCCGAGTTCTACCAACTTCCCAATGCATCCAAATGCCTTTTTAGTAAGAGCTTGTGGGGAGCAAACCAAAGTTATGAGTAGTCCTCTTATTTTCTTGACAAGGTCAAAAGTTCAAGGAGGGTACCATTCGATATGTTTTAAACAAAAAATATATCAATAGAGCTCACATAGCAAGAATTTAAGGGATATTTATTTTCTTGCTCTCAGGTGGTCAACTATACACATGTTGTGTGAAAACATGTCATGGCAAGAGTATCTAATTTGTTTACTCAACAATAGATATCTGTATGTCCACTCATACCATGCAAGTGTTGTCATCCCTAATGACAATTCCAAGGATACTTTGTTCCCACTTGGCAACTACCATTTGTAGGTTTAGACAGAATCTTCCCTATGAAGCCTGTTTCTTCTTATCCAATTATAAGAAGGGGCATGACTCGGCACTAGGTCCACCCTTCCCATAAGGTTTAGTGACTTGTCAAGCTAAACTCCCACTATTTAAAATTGAAGTGACTGTTCATGTGAGTGAACCAGTCAACCCTACTGACATACATATGAGATGATAAACAGTATAATGAGAATGCAATCAATCTGGAAAGAATGCACGTTTATTCATTAAACCATCAAAGTGTTCTTAGCATAATCACATCCTCTTTAACCCAAGCATTTTTACATGTGCAAGGAAGAGTTCCTTTGGAATAGGTTTGGTCAGTGGATCTGTGATAAGAGCCCAAAATTGTAGTTTTAACCTTGTAACAGTCATACTATTAGACCAATTATGTGAGTAATAATTAAGAGTTAACACTGATTACGTGTTTTTATGCATTTAAGGCTTTAAAGTCCATTATGTGCAGAAATGTGCCACTTTAGCGAGATAAAGGAGCAAAGGTCGGTTACTAAGGAGTTCCGTGATTAAAGGCCAAGATTCAAGAAGACAAAGCCTTTCTAAAGCCCGGTCAAAAGCTGAAAAGTCAACGCTGGCGTAAAACAAAGACACAAGTCGCCAGAACTTCCTCAAGGGCGTCAGATCTTTGGACTCAGACCTCGGAATGGGGCCTACCTTATGTCAAAATGACCGGCTCGGAAAGAGCTTTCCAATGGTCTAAGCCTTGATCCAATAAGAGGAGCAAAAGTGGAGGAAAAGTCTATTGAAGCCAACTGCAGCTGAAGAGGCCTTTTTGGACTGAAAGAATTAGGTTTTGGGCCTGATTCTCTGGCCCGAAACATGGATCCAAGCCCATGCACGATTTTTGGATCTGAACATATAAAAACCAAAGCTTAGCTCTTTGTTAATGGTAGCTAGTTAGACCTAAAACTATATAGAATTCTAGATCTAGTTTTCAGTAGAGTAATTAAGTTTAAATTCAACATAATCAATTTCAAATTGTATCGTAGTATAACACCCTTCGTAAAGCTCTCATTAGACTTAAGACCGATTAATTAGATTAGAAAATATTCCATGCCAGAGAACTAGGAGTGGAACGAATTTGTTACTCCACTCTATTTCGATAGAATTGAGAGTAGAAACTTTGATAAAATATAGGACCACAAGAATAGTTTTAGTTTACTTACGTTTTGAGTTTCATCGTTCATTTCGTAGGTAAACTATTCAATTTTATGTTTATCAATCCACAACCATCTGATCAGTGGATATATGTTGTAGAACCACTTTCTTCTTCAGTATCATTTGTCGTACGTAGTGGTACTTTAACTCTATATGCTTGGTTCTTCCATGGTACTTTGGATCTTTAGCATATACAAGAGCAGCCATGCTGTCAATCCAGATGTGAACTGGTTCAGCAGCTCTTAAGAACACTGACAAGTGTTTGATGAATCGTCTGAGCCACACAGCCTCTTGTGTGGTAGAGCAGCATGCAATATACTCAGCTTCCATAGCTGAAAGTGCTATGGAAGTTTGCTTCTTGCTGCTCCAGGATATAGCACCTCCATTCATTATGTAGGTATATCCTGAAGTTGACTTCCTCTCATCAAGGTCTCCAACCCAGTCGGCATCGGAGTACCCAATCAGCTTAAGATCTTTCCCTTGGTAGACAAGTGAGTAGTCCACGGTGCCTTTTAGATATCTCATTATCTTCTTGATAGCCTTCCAGTGTGCGATCCCAGGATTTGTTTGGAACCTTGATACTAACCCAACTGCATAGCAGATGTCTGGCCTTGTACACAACATTGCATACATAAGACTTCCGACTACGCTTGAGTATGGTACATTTTTCATAGCTTGAGTTTCAGTAGGATTCTTGGGAGACATTTTAGAACTCAAAGACTCTCCTAGACTTACTGGGAGATCCACTTGCTTACAATCAGTCATGTTGAATCTTTCCAAAACCTTCTTGATATATGTCTCTTGAGACAAAGATAACAAGCGTTTGGGCCGATCCCGAGTTATTTTAACTCCTAAGACATAACTAGCTTCACCCATGTCCTTCATTTTGAAGTTTAATGACAACCACTCCTTAGTGGAATTTATCAATGCCTTATTGTTACCTGCTAACAAAATGTCATCCACATATAGAGATAGAATCACAAAACCATTAATAGATGTCTTGACATATACGCAATGGTCCTCATTTACCATTTCGAATTTGTCTTGAAGCATAGCTTCATGGAATCTCATATTCCACTGTCTAGAGGCCTGTTTTAAACCATATATGGATCTGTTCAGTTTACACACTTTGTGTTCCTGACCCTTGATTGAAAAACAAGTGGGTTGATCCATATAGATTTCCTCTTGCAATTCTCCATTGAGAAAAGCAGTTTTGACATCCATCTGGTAAAGCTCTAAATCTAAGTGGGCAACCATTGACAAGAGGAGACGTATGGAGGCAAATCTCACTACTGGTGAGAAGGTGTCCTCATAGTCTATTCCTTCTTTTTGGGTGTAACCTTTTGCAACAAGCCTGGCTTTGAATTTGTCTATGTTCCCTTCTGCATTTTTCTTGATCTTGAGAACCCACTTGTTCCCAATAGATCTCCTGTTTGGAGGTAGATCAACTAAGTCCCATACTTTGTTTTTCTTCATCGACTCCAATTCTTCCTTCATAGCTTCCATCCAATTACTTGTATTGGACCCAGAAATAGCCTCTGATAAGAGCCCAAAACTGTAGTTTTAACCCCTTAACAATCATACTTTTAGACCAATTATGTGAGTAATAATTAAGAGTTAATACTGATTACGTGTTTTTAGGCATTTCAGGCTTCAAAGTCTATTATGTGCAGAAATGTGCCACTTTAGCGAGATAAAGGAGCAAAGGTCGGTTGCTAAGGAATTCTATGAATAAAGGCCAAGATTCAAGGAGACAAAGCCTTTGTAAAGCCCGATCAAAAGCTGAAAAGTCAACACGGGCAGAAATAGTGCACAAGTCAGCAGAACTTCCGAAGGCCGTATCTTTGGACTCAGATCTCGGAATTGGGAGTAGCTTATATCAAAACGACCGGCTCGAAAAGAGCTTTCCAATGGTCCAAGCCTTGGCCCAATCAGAGGAGCAGAAGTGGACAAAACATCTGTCGAAGCCAACTGCAGCTGAAGAGCCCATTTTGGACTAAAGAAATTGGATTTTGGGCCCGATTTTCCGGCCCAAAACATGGCTCCAAGCCCATGCACGATTTTTGGATCTAGAAGTATAAAAACAAAAGCTTGACTCTTTGTTAATGGCAGTTAGGTTAGGAAGCTAATGTTAATGGAGTTTAGGGTTAGAAAAAGATAGATCTAGATCTAGTCTTTTTACATTCATTCAATTAGTTAGTTTAGAATCATATTTAGTTTTTAGAATAAAGTATTAGTTCTTCATTTCAATTTAGATTATTGTTTAAATTCTTATTTAGATTTAGTTGTCTTAAATTCATAATTAGTTATTCACAATCTTAGTTCTAAATTAGTTTTAATTTCAGTTTAATTTAATTATGTCTTATTGTTATTATTGTTCTTGTGTTGGGAATGGTAGTATAGAAATTTCACAATCAAATCATTACTCTCACCATTGTTCCTTTTGGGTTTGATTAGTTGAATTTGTTTAAGTCTTGAGAGTTAAGAGTGGACGAATCCTTACTCATTATATTGCATGATTATGTTTTGAGAGTAAGAAGAATTGATTTAAACGTAAGAACGGTAGGATTACGTATTAGTGTTGTTAACATGATATTAGGATTCTATTATTTTTACGGGTACCAAATGGCGCCGCTGCCATCTTAATCTCGTTCTAGACAAGAATTCAATTGCTTGAATCCAAGGGGCAATCCCCCATTCTCTACCCACCCATCCTTTTAATTTTTCATTCTTATTTCTTGAATTTTCGGAACTGTTCAATCGCTTTGTTTTTCAGGTATAGGGCTCATGGATTCACAGAGAAAAATACTGCGGTGAAGGTATTTCTAAATTTTCGAAAATTCTGAAAATTTTCATACATAATATTTAATGTGTTGTTGATTTACTGGAATATTTTCAGATTTTTCAAAGTTGGTTTATCTTGTGAAAAAAATACGATCTTTACAGTGCTGCATTTCAGTTTTCACACCGTATGTTCTTGAAAAACAGACGAGTAAGGTTACTTAGGGAGTTCTAAAAATTCTATAATTTTTACAGGAGTATCTATCCTAAGTCAGTAGTTTGTAGTAAAAATTTGATGAGTTTTTGATTTGTTTTAACCTCCTAAATAGTAGAGTGTTTCCAGTGTGTTTCTGCAGTGTTGCAAACACTTAATATCTGGAACACCAGCCAATAAGGAGAGGTTGTAGAACTCTAATTGCTCTAAATTGTTTACAGAAACAATTAGGATCTGTCAGAAGTCTCCAGTAAAAAGTTGGCAACTTTTGGATTTGTTTTGATGGGTTAACCATTCGGTTGTTTGTATTGTGTCCGAAAACCGTTTCGCAAACTTTGAAGGGCTGTAGAGGGACTTTCACACCTCCGATTGATCTGAAATTTTACAGGCTACTTGATAGACGTCTTAGCAAATTACTGTAAAAATTTCAGATTTTTTGGAGTACGATAAAAGGCCTAAAACTTGAAAACTCTGGAGACCCGCGAAACCGCGCCCAAAAAACACCGACTTTCGACAAAACGAGGGGCACCCGCGCCCAAACAGAGGGCACTCGCGCCCTCAAGGGAAAATTCAGTGTGAACAGCCCAATTTTAATAGGTAAATGCAAATTTTTATGTCTTCAAGTTACTCAGTGTTTCTAACTTGTTAAATACACTGAGATCGCGTATACAAGACGATATTCAAACGCCGTAGCAAGGAGGCATTCGGTGTACTCCTTCCACCTCCTCGCCTCTTACGTTAGAGGAGTTTTAATTCTAGTATAATCAGGCTTGTATTTCATAGAAATAAATACAACACGCCTATCTAGAATTTTACACACTACACTTGCATCAATGGCTAAAGAACAAGAGACTCCTCTCTCTGATTTTTATAAAGCCCTAAACGATGGCCCTAAGTCGTGCATCATTCTTGCAGACCTAGTGGGGGATTTTCGAATCCCCCCTAATATATTTAACTTGTTACCAGTTTTTCATGGTTTAGACCACGAGAAGCCTTACCAACACATGCGTAGGATAGACCAAGTTCTCACTACATTCCATCATCCTAGCGTAAGTCCAGATCAAGTTAAACTTAGGGTGTTTCCTTTTCACCCTAGCCCGGACAAAGGGCGTCTTGGTTAACTGCCCAAACGCCAAACTCTGTGGACTCATGGGCTCAACTTGTTCAATTGTTCATGGAACAATTTTACCCACCACTAAAGACAGATGAAATGCTTCACAAGATTCATTTCTTCAGCCAGAATCCTCATGAATCCTTTTCAGAGGCACCGAATCGTTTCAATCGATCTTCTCATTGAATGCCCGCATCATAATCTTCTGCGAAAGACACGCTTTGTTCGTTCTTTCTTCAAGGGGCTTTCACATTATCATAAGGATGTTCTAGATATCATGACTGGGGTAGCTTTCTTAGTAAAGGAGCCTTGAGGCTTATAAATTCTTAGAATATCAATCTAAGAAGAACAACAATTGGGAGGAAACGATTCCTCCCGGCTCCTCTCCTTCTTCTCTTGAGGTTAAACATGATCCCGAAGCTTAAAACTCTTATCGATGCCCTCACTAAAAGGTAGATGCCATCTCTGTTCAACAACAACCCACTCCACCATGAACATTAACTCTACTTTCGTTGTAATGTCATTTGTAGTCTTGAGCATTCCGACTTCTATTGTCCTCTTGTCTATGCATAAACACCACCACAACCATCACACTTCAACCAGTTAACTCAACATCAAGGACAAGGGAACTTAGGTGACCGAATAGAGGTTTAGTACCCATAACCCGAACTATCAACATCAAGACATGAACGCCAACAAGCTTTTAATTCCAATACAACCATCTACGGACAAAGTAGTAGTGACCTTGTTGGAGAAACAAAATCAAATTATGCAACAAAACTCCAACTTGATGAAAGATCGCATGATCAAAACTCTAATATGATGAAACAAACGATGCAAATGATGCAATCTTTGTGCCAAAAGGTTATTGACATGCCTTCTAACCAAAATAATAACCAAACCGGGCGTGTTTCCAAGTCAAGCAATTGCCTAATCCTAAGTCAACAAACACCGCCTTTGAAATAAAATGGATTTCTTGTAATGGTAATATAAACCAAGGGGACTACATGTAGTCACTACCCCTTCTTTTCAGTAGTAGTTGATAACCAAGTGACTATGCCTAAAGATTACCCGCAAAACTAAAAATGATGCCATACCAAATACTATAATAGAAACTGAAGACCCTACAACAACCGTAAGTACCCGTTAAACCACAACCAAAAGGGAAAACATTACAAGACCCAATAATAGAAAGTGAAGACCCTACACCTGTAGAGGTTCCAAGATGGACACCTAGTTGGAAAACGGCTAGAGATAAAGCAAAGACTAATAAAACTTTTATCCCTTCTGCTAAAAATAGCGATAAAGCACCATATCCCCAAAGACTAGTTGTGTTTAAAAAGGACGAGAATTTTGATGAGATTAGGGAAGTGTTTAAAAATTTGACTATAAACCTACCTTTTCTAGAAGCTATAAAAAGTCTACCTGGACACGCTAAGTTTCTAAAAGAGTTGTGCACCAAGAAGAGGAAAACCAACATACCCCACGAAACATTCTTAACTCCACCAATATCCTCTTTATCCTAACATAACGGAATTGTTAAGTACAAGGACCACCCATCAGATCCCTCTCAGACAATGCACCTTAGGTGATACCTTCATAACAACTGCTTTATTAGACACGGGCGAGTGTTAACTTACTCCCTTTTTATTTATATAAACAACTAGGTCTAACAAAACTTCAACCAACCAAAATGACTTTGCGGTTAGCCGATCGTTCTATTAAGTATCCCAAGGGTGTAGTTGAAAATATTCTCGTTAAAGTTCGGGGATTTTACTATCCAAATTTACTTTGTTATTCTTGACACAAAAGTTGCTCATGATTCCATTCCCATCATCTTAGGGCGCCTTTCTTGGCAACCGTCAATGCCCAAATTAATTGTCGGGATGGCTCAATGACTCTTTACTTTTGGAAATCTTTCGTAGAAGTTAACATGTTTAGACAAACACGGGGGACAACTAGGTTTGCCTGTAGAAGGGAAGTGAAGTCCATTGAGAGTTTTGTACCTCACATTAGTCGCGGTGACACTTTAGTCCCCACACTAGTAGATACCCTCTTATGGAAGAAGACAAGGATCACAATTTCTACTCCCTAGACGTAGATAACATCAAGGAGGATTTCCTTTGACTCTTTTGCAACCCTTCTTTGCCGCCTCGCGAGTTCTCTCCTATTGACATCCATTCATCTCTTGATGCCATGACGGAAGAAGAATTTTTCGCCCTCTATCCTAGTGATTCTTCTTACCCACCTATTGAGGAATGTCTTGCATATCTCAAGGCCTCTGATGATATAGATCTAAGAACACTAGTTGAACACCATTCACCCACCTCACATCCTCATGTCACTCATTCACCTTCCATCACGCATGTCCCTCGCCCTCTACCTTTTCAAAGAACCATTGAGTTTGTACTTGACCTTGGCGTTTCTCCTATGCTTCATAACTATCTAAAACCAACTAGTGAAGAATTAACACCCAAGGACAAGCCACCTGACACTTTTTCATTTTTTTCATTTTTTCCTTCTCAAAATTATCCACATCCTACGATCTTCCACAACCATCAATTTTCTCACGTTCATTTACTTGGCATCCCTTCAGTAGGAGGACAAAGAAGAAACTGTATGCTTTCGATTAGGTTTTAGATCTATAAGGCTTTACTCTCATTCCACTAAGCTACGCCATAGGAAATCTTGGTGCTTAATTCTGTTTGATGGTGCATTCCATGTTAATTATTTGTGGAAAGACCCACAACTTTTTAGATTATTGATATATGGGAAACCGCATGTAAATAAATATATATCACTTTAAGTCTAGGGGATCTGACTTTTTAAAGACCTATCGTTTTAAAACAAATTTTTTACAAACCCGTTTTCAAAAAAATTTGTTTGGGGTGGGGTGTTTGGTTTTTCCATGCTTGATCACTAAACTTCCTATTCTTATCCCCACCTCGCTCCTTTTAAGAGTAGCTAGATTTCTCTTTGTTTGTTGTTTTGATGTTGTCTTTTATTATTTTTAGTAGATAGGATGTTACGTTGTTAAATTCCATAGTTAACTTTGAATTTGGTAGTTAAATGTTGTTTGAATTTCAATTTTAATATAATGTTGTTCTTTTCAAATTGTGCATGGATTTTATTGTTAATCCCACCTTCCCGAATTGTTTGGGAGTGGTATTATTTATTCTATCATGATTTGTAGAAGATCCTCTATTTTAGAGTTTGTTTTGGAGTGAAGGTTGAGAATATTGTCGTAATTGGCATACCTATGATTAGATGTGGTGGTATGATGAAATCTAAGAGAGTTTAGAAGTTACTAGTCTAAATCCAGTATAAAAGATATTAGGGTTGTTATAGAATCAAGAATATGAGTTGTTTCCGTTTTTCGTTCGAAATTTTATTGTTTCCGAAATTCCCTTAAAAGCTTTTGGCAACCTACCGATTCGTTTTAACAATTCAAAACCTATAAAAACTTCATTCATTCTACACTCACAGCCCACACTATACCTAACTTCCATCTCTTACCTTTCACTCCCACGTTTCCCCGCTGTTCTTCACCATTTTCACAAACCCGGCACCTCGGGCCTGCTGTGAGGGAGCGCCTCGCGCCTCTACACATTTTTCAAAATTTTTGTACAGAGCGCGACAAGCCTAAGGTGAAGCGACTTCGGCCAAACACTGGAATTCAAAATCTTCAGAGCGCACTTGCTTCAAGTAGAGCACACTCGGCATACGACTTCCATAGACCGGAAATTTCCAGTTTTCTGGGGTTGTTCCCGGGTGATTTCCAAATTGTTCCAGGCGTAGTTTTGAGATGACATCTCCTACAATAATACCGAACAGTCTTTCAAAGATTTGTTTCAAAGCACTACTTATGGTGCTTGGTTTCATGAGGTGATCACACACGTAGGGCGGGAACCGCTTATGGTTCTTGCTAGCATTTGTTCTTGGACTTGCCATGCCCATTTGAAATACAAGACCCATGATGCTATTGGGTAGATAATATGCATGTCTACACTTATGACTTTTTGCATGAGGCTTATGGGTCCGGCATTTTCCGTGTAGAGGACCAAGGGACATATAACGTAGCCCTTGGTAGCTTGTCCCTTAATGTGATACGGTAATGTTCTTTATCATGCTAAACATATTAGGGGAGTGGCATTTTTCTTCCGGGAATGATGCCACTTGCGATGTTTTCCTTGCTTTAGCTGAGAGGAACTGCTATATGACCTTCCTAAGACCTTAATGTCTAGTTTAGCACGAGCCCATAGCATGAGGCATAAGTATCTTCTTATGCCTATATTAGTTTGCCGTATTATACTATGTTTCTTCCCTCTTTTTTTTGTGCCCGTTTCACGGACTGGTTGGGTCGACATTGTGAGACCCACCAATTCTATTATTCAATCTTTCCGTGTAATGACTTGGCAAGGGTGGAGGATACAACCTCATCAGGTTGCACCTTACACCCCATCCGACCAAGTGGCGCTTAACAGGTTAGGATCCATAGATGATAAATGGCGGCAAACTTGGCAAATTATAATGGCATGGCAGGATGCGAAGGAACCTCACTTCTTTATAAAAGAGGAGGATGACGAGTAAACGCTAGAGTGGAGGTAAGTTTTTAGTTTCAGTTAGTGTCTTCTTATGTCCCAAGCAATTTAATTCTGTTAACCCCATAATGGGTGGAACTCTTATAGAGTTGCGTCAGTTTTTTCATTTCCTATATTAGTATGTTCTAACCTTGTTTTGCAGATGTTCCAGAATTTCACGCATTTCCATGGTATTTTTCTACCCTCTTTATTTAAATGCTTTGAGGACAAAACATGCTTTGTTGTTTGGGGGCATAGAAATATACGTGTAATTAAGGCATCTGTTAGGATATAGATATGTATAATATGCATTTGTTTTCAAGTTAAAAATTTCAAAAATATAAATAAATAAGTTTATGTTATACACTTAGGAATATTGGTATTGTTTTCTTTCTCTATGCTCTTAACAATCTAGAAGTCTCACGTAGCTTTTGCATCAGAATAATTGTTAGAAACTTAGGTTAATATGTAGGTAATAATCTTTGCATCTATCTATAAATATATTACATGAATATCTATGATTGTTAGTAGTAAGTTTCTGAAATCTAGGCTAGAGTACTTATTCTACAAATCCTGTGAGAATATAGCCTAAAGCCTTATATGAGTGAAACATTTGAGAAATGACACAAGGGAGAAGTAAAATCCGGATAGAGAAATCACACGTCCACTTGCTTGATCACTATGCCATATCCTAAGTGAGAATTTAGGCCCTCTTTGGATCGATATAGCCAAAAAATTCAAACCTATGAATTATTTTCCGCTAGTCGCCTCTTCTCTCGAGCCTTTCTTTAGCCTTCCATAAACCACAATTTCTTTACCCAGTTACAAAAACAAAACAAAATAAAAAAAATATCAACTTACCCAATCTAGAATAAGTCTGAGAATAGAATGAGTGAAGAAAGAAGAAGAGAAAAAAAAAATCAGGTAAACAAAAATTAGTTAGTTGCTTGAGAAAAAGAAAAGAAGTTTCCATCCAAGGAAAAGAAAAAAAAATAGAAATAAATAAAAACTCCAAAAATAGAATAAAAGGGAGTCAAAAGCCAAAGAAAAAAAAATATATATATGGCTAAGGATGGAAACAAAGTATAGAAGCAAAAGAAAATAACAAGGGTTTCTCTAAGTTACATAATATGAAGACTCTATTATCTCAGACTTGTCCTTTTGAATATCCATTTCCTTCCTTCTTAAACCATCTCCTAATCCCCGTAACACCTAATAAAGACCTCTAGCTCAATTAGGAATAGGTTAGTGTGATAGTAAGTGGCGATGTGTTTGATCGACTCGCTTCCTTGTTGTCATTGAGATTGTAAGGTAAAGTGTGCCCACTGCACACTGGAGTAGCGAAACTTGAGCAGAAAAATCAGAGTGGCTTTTGTCTTGACATTTATGTGAGGACCCACTTAAGGACGCTATTCCGAGTTTTCAGAAACGAACCTGCTAGGCATTTCATAGTATTACTCATAGTATATATATTTGTATCATAGATGATTGATTATTATGCATATATTAGTTTAGGTTTTTGACTTGGTTATTCTTATTCAATTGCTAGTGAGATGTATAGATAGTTGAGACATGAATGAGGAAACAATAATTTTATTTCTTAGTCATTGTAGTATAGATGAAGTTTGTGAGTACCTTCACTGGAAAACTCTCACGAGGCTATAACTCATCCACTAGGGAATTCCTAGTGGTTTAAGGCCTTGTTGCATATGGTCAATGCAATCGCGACTCGAAAACGAGTAGATAGAACTCCATTTTTGGTCACTTATTCTAATTTCTCATCTTTGCTTGAGGACAAGCAAAATGCTATTTGGGGGTGGTTTGATAAGAGCCCAAAACTGTAATTTTAACCCCTTAACAATCATACTTTTAGACCAATTATGTGAGTAATAATTAAGAGTTAATACTGATTACGTGTTTTTATGCATTTCAGGCTTCAAAGTCTATTATGTGCAGAAATGTGCCACTTTAGCGAGATAAAGGAGCAAAGGTCGGTTGCTAAGGAGTTCTGTGAATAAAGGCCAAGATTCAAGGAGACAAAGCCTTTGTAAAGCCCGGTCAAAAGCTGAAAAGTCAACACGGGCAGAAATAGTGCACAAGTCAGCAGAACTTCCGAAGGCCGTATCTTTGGACTCAGATCTCGGAATTGGGAGTAGCTTATGTCAAAACGACCGGCTCGAAAAGATCTTTCCAATGGTCCAAGCCTTGGACCAATCAAAGGAGCATAAGTGGACGAAACATCTGTCGAAGCCAACTGCAGCTGAAGAGCCCATTTTGGACTAAAGAAATTGGGTTTTGGGCCCGATTTTCCGGCCCAAAACATGGCTCCAAGCCCATGCACGATTTTTGGATCTGGAAGTATAAAAACAAAAGCTTGACTCTTTGTTAATGGCAGTTAGGTTAGGAAGCTAATGTTAATGGAGTTTAGGGTTAGAAAAAGATAGATCTAGATCTAGTCTTTTTACATTCATTCAATTAGTTAGTTTAGAATCATATTTAGTTTTTAGAATAAAGTATTAGTTCTTCATTTCAATTTAGATTATTGTTTAAATTCTTATTTAGATTTAGTTGTCTTAAATTCATAATTAGTTATTCACAATCTTAGTTCTAAATTAGTTTTAATTTCAGTTTAATTTAATTATGTCTTATTGTTATTATTGTTCTTGTGTTAGGAATGGTAGTATAGAAATTTCACAATCAAATCATTACTCTCACCATTGTTCCTTTTGGGTTTGATTAGTTGAATTTGTTTAAGTCTTGAGAGTTAAGAGTGGACGAATCCTTACTCATTATATTGCATGATTATGTTTTGAGAGTAAGAAGAATTGATTTAAACGTAAGAACGGTAGGATTACGTATTAGTGTTGTTAACATGATATTAGGATTCTACTATTATTACTTTTATCAGCCTCCTTGAACGTTTTAGGTTCATCAGATATTTCTGTAAGTGCATTGGTCATATTTATCTCCCCTTCAATCTCAAACTGACGTTTGGGGATATGTCCTCTAACACTCTTACGAGGTTGGGATTGATCAATCAGTTGACTAATGCCATTGTCACTGGAATCAGGGTTGATGAAAGTTTCATCTTCGCCTTGTTCATCAGCAGCTATAAGATTGTCAACTTCGTAAAGTTGTATATCCTTATCAGCCTCACCCCTCATTGGGTATTGATCCTCTAAGAATCTGACGTTACGTGCTTCTATTTCTGTGACATGCCCTTGAGTATCATCCCCTAGGAAGACATACCCCTTAGAAGTCTCACTGTATCTTATAAAGACACTTCTTTCCAGGAGCACTCAACTTCCCAAATTCTCAATTTTGAGAAGTGACAAAGGCTGCACACCCCCATGGTCTAAGGTAGTTCAAAATGGGTTGTCTACCAGTCCATAGTTCATAGGGTGTTTTGTCAACAGATTTGGAAGGAACTAGGTTAAGAATTTGCGCAGCCGTTAACAATGCATCACCCCAAAATGAGATGGGCAAGTTAGCCTGAGCCATCATAGATCTAACCATTTCCAAAGGGGTTCTATTCCTTCTCTCGAGAGACACCATTCTCACGAGGGGGTATAAGAAATAGTTAGTCTGTCTAGCTATACCCCATTTTCACAGAGTTCCTTAAACTTATCGAAAGATACTCACGTCCGCGGGTCAGTCTTCTAAGGCCTTTATTGTCTATCAAGTTGATTCTCAACAAGGTTCTTGTACTTTTTAAAATAGTCCAAGGCGTCTCATTTGTGAGACATCAAGTACACGGTCCCATAACGTGTATAATCATCTGTGAAGGTAATGAAATACAAAGCCCCATGCCTTGCTGTTACATTCATTGGTCCACAGATGTCTGAGTGAATAAGTTGTAAATGATAAGTTGCCCTTTGGGCTTTCCCAAAAGGTGGTGGCCTTTCCAGCAAGACAACTTTCACAGATTTCCATTTTAACAGAGGTTAAGTTACCTAACAACCCTCCCCTTGCTAAGCGGTCTATCCTACTGTGTCCAATATGTCCTAGTCTAGCATGCCACAATTGGCAACCAACCATTTTAGACATAAAAACTTCAGTTTGTGCTAAGTGTAATGTCATAAAAGAATCCATTAAATAAGCATGACCTATGAAACTATTATTCAATGATATCTCAAGCGAGTTCTGGGAAAAATTAAACACATAGGATTCTTGAAGTAATTTCAAAACTGATAAAAGATTTCTCCTAATTGAGGGTACAAAGAGTACTTCTTCAATAAGGATGGATCTCCTACTCGCAAAATCCAACCTACAAGTGCCTGTGCCCAAAACATCAGCTACACTTTGGTTTCCCATGTGGACTCTCCGAGTTCCTTGTGGAAGTTTCCAGAAATCTTCAAACAGGGACCTATCCCGGCTTATGTGGTGGTCATGCCGCTGAATCTACAATCCAATATTATGATGAATCGATAAAGATGACAAGATTTTATCACATTGACAGTACTTAAAGTAAAACTTACCTCAGGAGAAGGACATGCCCTAGCATAATGTCCCATCTAATGACAACGGAAGCATTCAACACTAGTCATGTCTATCGACTTCCTAGGTTTCTTTTGCTGTGGGTTAAGCTTGGCCTTTTCCTTGCCTTTCCTTTTTCCACTTTTCTTGTTCCAAGGAGCCTTCCTCTTTTTGGAGTTGACAACATTTGCTTCAATTTGAACAACAGGCTTTTCATTGAGAAGCCTTTGTTCCTCAACCTCACATTTCCTTTGCACCTGTGCAAAGTTTGTGATACTGTCGTCATGCGTCAAGATAAGTCGAAATTGTTCCCAAGTTTTAGGTAAAGACCTAATGACAGCTTGAATTTGTTGTTCATTTGACAGGACCTGTCCTGCTTGGGCTAACTCAGCAACCATGTTCCTCATCACTGTACAATGTTGTGTCATAGAGGTATGGGGCAGCTTGATAAATTTGTCAAAGCTCATTTGTAGCCTCCTCCGTATGCAAGTAGTCGCATTACCCCAAGGTCCGCCTTTACTGCTTCCCATAGCTCTTTAGCCGATCCAAGGCCATCATACCGCATCATGAAGTCATTCCTCATGGTGCCAAGTATGGCAATTCGGGCAACATTATCTTTGCTTGTATACTCATTGTACTTTTAAGTGGCTTAAAGATAAGCGGCTTGTGTTAATCCTTCAAATGGTTCTGCTCTTGTCTCCGGTTATTACGTCAATGACCTTCCTATCTGCGCCGCATTAGCCTAACTTTCCTAGACCAAAGTTCGTAATTTTATCGTTTAACAAGTCCTTTTCGGTAGCATCGTGAACGGGGATTTTCCATCGGGTGCCATTCTATCAAGTTTGAATTCCAAAAATAAGATACTACGAATAAGAATCATCTCTTAAAATAAATCTAAGTAATCCACATTTTCACATATGAGATGATCATGATAATCTACTAGCATGATTCTAGCCATTAAATAAAATCAATGCATTTGACTATCAATAACATAGAATATGCAAAAAATCTACTACTTAAATTTCCATTTAATAAAATTGTTTCTACAAAAAAGAAGTTTTCTATCTTTCAAAAATCAATGTGGAACTAAACAGAGCCAGTCAACCATGAACATAGAAACGTCCTGGGTGCCCAGGGGAGTCATCCTCATCCTCATAGTCACTATCAGCTATTTGAAAATTACTAGCCACTTCCTCTGTTTCCCCGTGAGGTGGGAAAATAAACCCTGATGACACATCATATGGATTTGGTTCCTTAACATCGTCCCATAATCGATGTAGGAGAGATTTAAGTGGTCGAGCCTCATTCCTATCCTGAATAGGACTGGGGCTCTTTGGTGTATATTCTGGTGATGGTGGCTCTGTCTCTATCTTATCAGATTTCAAGACAGTACGCTTCTAAGCTCTCCTATATTGTTTTGCAGTCATGCGTTTCTTGGAAGCCAGTCTCCCAAGATCTGGTTCAGTTTTCCTACAAGTCTCGGGTCTATGCGACTTAGGCATTGTGTCTTAGTTTTCATATGACCGTTGATAGAAAACAGACAATTTTATATACATGCAATAGTAAAAATCCAAATTCAAATAATTACTGAATGGTAAAAATAAACATCCTAATGTCAATTTTTAATCGTGGAAAAATATATGTGAAAAAATCCTAAAATTTCTAGACAAATAATCTCAGAAATAAATTTCCATGTAAAAATTTCTAAGGAAAAAAAATTTCTTAAAAAAAATTTTCACAAATTATTTCCCATAAATAATTTATTTTGCAAAAAAAAAATTAAGCAATTTCTAATTAATTTTAAACAACCTAATTATTTAAAAATTAATTAAAAGATTTTGAAAAAAAAACAGTTTTCCAAAAAAAATGTAGATCACAAGATCAAAACTACAAACAAAAACATGCAAACCATGGAAAACCTGGCTCGATTCCAATATAGGGTTTATACAGATATCTCATACATGATTCCTACGATATGTATAATTAGACTATATCACATGTATGAAATAGCGCAGCGGAAACAGAAGATCGTACCTTGGTCACAGCTTTCAATTTGAAGTTCCAAGCTTTAAACTACAGGAGAAGATGATGTTCTTGGCACACTCAAGATCTTCTTCTTCTCAACATTGTTGAAGTCAAGTTCTAACTACGAACGGGAAGCAACCTTTGTTCATGAACCAAGAACCAAGAACTGACAATGGCTAGGGAGGTTACCACCTATGGAATCTCCACAAATTACTGGCTTCTTCTTTAGAAAATGTTGGAGGCCACCATTAAAGGAGAGAGAGAGCTTTTCTTGTTGTTTTTGGGATGATGAATATGTGAGGGGTGGGGGGTGGGGGGTCTATTTATAGAGTTCTCCCACCTCCTCAATATTGGATAGGATAGAGTCCTATCTACTATCTATATACTAAAGCAGAGACCTTTAAAAGAGGATTTTCTCTCTCCTATGTGGCACTCTAATATGAGAGTTAGCCTTTTCTCTATCATATATGGCAATATGAAATATAGTATTTTCTAATAGCCTATAATTCCACGTACATAGAACCTCTTTGGAGAGTTTGAGTGTATTTCTAATTCTTATATTTGGAGAGTTTGAGTGTATTTCCAATTTTTATATATTTGATCAAATAAAAAAAATGCTAAAAAATAAATAATTTGTAGAAAATAATTTCCTATTACGAATCAAACACTTTTAGTGTTCCAATTCTTATATATTTGATCAAATAAAAAAAATTGCTAAAAAATAGGTGATTTGTAAAAACTAATTCTCTATTACAAATCATACAATTTTAGTGTCTATGATAAAGCACTGACTTATTTCAAATATATCCTTAACACAGCATCAAAACATAGTTAAAAATAATTATACAAAAAATAACATCACAAAATATATAATAGAAAATAATAATAATAATAATAATAACGGCAAAACAATAATGACAAATATTTAAAAATATGTATAATACTGAATAAAACTAACGTCAAAAAACAATTAATGGGGAACCGAAAACTGGATACAAATATATCGAACTAACCTCAAATAATATTTAACGAAAAATCGGAAACTGAATGTAAATGCAATCATTAAACAAATCTTAAAAAGTAATTAATAGAAAATCTAAATATGGATACAATTGCATGAAACTAACCTCAAATAATAATTAATGGAAAATCAAAACTTGGATGCAAATGCATCAAACTAACATCAAAAAATAATTGTCGGAAAATCGAAAACTGGATGCAAATGCATTGAGCTAACCTTCAAAGATTAAATTAACGAGAAATCGGAAACTAGATGCAACTGCATTAAACTAACCTCAAAGAAAAATTAATTATAAATTGGAAACATAATGCAAGTGCGTGGAACTAATCTTAAAAAATAATTATCGAGAAATCGAAAACCGGATGCAATTGCATTGAACTAATCTCAAAAAATACACTAGATGCAAAACCTCAAGAAATAATTAACGGGAAATCGGAAACTGGTTACAAATTCATTGAACTAACCTCAAACAATAATTAACAGAAAATCAGAAACTATATGCAAATGCAACTTTATCAAAATAATAAACGAAAAGTTGGAAACTGGATGCAAATGCATTAAACTAATCTCACAGAATAATTAACGAAAAATCAGAAACTGGATGCAAATGCATTGAACTAACCTCAAAGAACAATTAATAGGAAATTGGAAGCAAATGTATTGAACTAACCGAAAAGAATAATTAACGAGAAATCAGAAACTGGATGCAATTGTATTGAACTGATCTCAAAAAATAAATAACGGGAATAGAAAATTGGATGCAACTGCATTGAACTAACCTCAAAATATAAATAATGAAAAATCAGAAACTGTATGCAAATGCATTGAACTAACCTCAAAATATAAATAATGGAAAATCAGAAACTGTATGCAAATGCATTGAACTAACCTCAAAATATAGTTGGGTTATATGTTATGGGAATATCTCGATAAGTATAGTTTTGCATTTAAAATGATGTTTATATTATGTCTTTCCGTATGATTGAGAACTCCTTGCTATTCGAGTAGCTTCAATATATATTAACTTTTTCTTATTAGACAATCTCATTAAACTTCAATCAAACTTCTATTATTAAACAACAAAATGAAGTTGAAGGGTTTTATCAAAGGCGAGTTATGTTTTTTTTAATGGAGAGTGAGATTTTCACGTTATAAAAAATTTGGTTGAGTGATCAATATAATATCAATATATAATAGTTTTATATATTTGCAAATATTTTTTAGAATAATTAATATAACAGCACCCGTTTGTAGATAATCTTTGAAGATTTCACATAATGAGTCATGCATAATTTAAAGAATAATTAACTGGAAATCGGGAACTGGATAATCTTCGATGATCCCACATAGTAAATTAAACATAATTTATTTTTTATGTCATATTTGCAAGGACACTACAGATGGATCAGTAGAAGTTTGTATTACACACCACATTGGATAATTATAAGAAAATCAAAACTGGATTCAAATACATAACCGAGCTTAATGAGTAATTAATGGAAATCGAAACTTTATGCAAATTGCATTAAACTAATAACAGAGAATAACTAACGGAAATTATAAATTGGATGCAAATCTTTGAAAAATATTTAACGGAAAATCGAAATGGTATGCAAATACATCAAAAAAAACTCAAATAATAATTAATGGGAAACCGAAAATTGGATGCAAATGTATTGAACTTAATTCAAAAAATAATTAACATAAAATCAAAAAGAATGCAACCGCATTGAACTAACCTCATAGAATAATTGGTGGGAAATCGGAAACTAAATGCAAATGCATTGAAATAACTTTAAAGAATAGTTAGCGGAAATCGAAAACCGAATATAATTGTATCGAACTAACCTCAAATAATTAGAAACTAGATCTGCGATGTATTGGACTAACCTTAAAGAGTTATTAACGTGAAATCGAAACTAGATCTAAATGCAATGAACTAATCTCAAAGACTAATTAATGAAACATTGAAAAATGGATGAAACTGCACTGAACTAACCTAAATGAATAATTAACGGTAAATTATAAATTTGATGTAACTGTATTGAACTAACTTCAAAAAATAATTAACAAGAAATCAAAAACTTGATACAAATGCATTGAACTAACCTCAAAGAACAATTAACATAAAATCTAAAATTGGATGCAACTGCATTGAACTAACCTCAAAAAATAATTAACAGAAAACCAAAACTGGATGCAACTGCATTAAACTAAAATAAGAAATTAACTAACGGGAAATTAGAAATTAGATGCAAATGCATTGAAATAATCTAAAAAAATAGTTAACTAGAAATCGGAAGTCGGATGTAACTGCATCAAGACTTGACCTCAAAGCATAAATGTCCACTTTTTAGCCTTCTCACATTAGCAATTACGAGTAATTAGGAACCCAAAACGAAAGTGAGTTTATAAAAAAACAGACTCTTACATGTATGCAAACAAATTATAAACTATCGAACTAACCTAGAAAAGCAATTAACGGAAATCAAACCCGGATGCGGATGTATTGAACTAACCTCAAAGAGTAATTAACTTGGATATTGGAACACGGATGCAAATGCAATGAACTAATCTCAAAGACTAATTAATGAAACATCGAAAACTTGATGCAACTGCTTCAATTAACCTTAATGGATAACTAACGGAAATCATAAATAAGTAGATGCAATTGCACTAAACTAACCTCAAATAATAATTAACGGGAAATTGGAAACTTGATGCAATTGCATTGAACTAACCTCAAAGAATAATTAATGAGAAATTGGAAACCGGATGCAACGCACTACATTAAACTAACCTCAAAGAATAATTAATGGAAAATAAAAAACTTGATGCAAATGCATTGAACTAATAATCCTAAAATATATTTGTATTATATGTAGGGAGAATAAATGTCTCAATAAATATAGTTTTGCATTTTAAATAGTGTTTATTATAATTCTTTTATTGTAATTGGGAATGTCTTGCTATTCAAGTAGCTTCAATATTATCTTCGTCATATTGGACATTCTCACAAAGCTTCAATCAAACTTCTATTATTAAACCTAACAATAAAAAGAAGTCGATAAGTTTTATTAAGGCTTGGTGCTTCCTTTTTATAGAGAGTGGTCAAGAAATTTAAATGAGTAATTAGTATAATTTTCATATCTCATAGCTATGCATAGTTGCTAATATTTTTTAGAATAATTTAATATAATGACACCCGTTCGTAGGACACGTTCATGTGAAAAATCTTTTCAATTGGGAGTAGTGTATTCTTTGAGGATATGGAAACAATCAATCTGTTTTAGTGATTTGTACACATTACGTAAGCCGAATGGTGATGATTTACCGCTAAATCACCATAAATCTAATAAAACTATTATACAAGCTAGATCGAGTTTAAAATCATTTTATTTAAAAATTACGGATTAATATTCTAAACCACAATGTGAAGAGGCTATCTCAATTTGATCCCTTAGTTTCCAAGTACTTATGCACTATAATCGTTGCTCACTAACGTATTTCGGTTTATTTTCAATAAAAATATATTCTTATTCGAAAATGTGTCGCTAAATCACCATAAATCTAAGAAAATTATTATACAAGCTAGATAGAGTTTAAGATAATTATATTTGAAAATTACGGATTAATATCCTAAACCACAAAGTGGAGAGGCTATCTCAATTTGATCCCTTAGTTTCCAAGTACTTATGCACCATAATCGCTGGTCATTAACGTATTTCTATTTATTTTTAATAAAAATATATTGTGATTCGAAAATTTGTATGAGACATTTTGTAAAGCCTTTTCAGCACACAAAATATTTAATAGATCCCGATGCCCGGTCCAAAATCTAGTACTCATCTAATATCAGATAGCATCTAACATCAGATAGGATAGAGTCCTATACTCATCTAACATCAGATAGGATAGAGTCCTACACTCATCCCATATCAGATGGTTATCCTTATCCCAGTGGTTTATCTTTATCCTGGTGGGCGTTTATCCAGCCTTATTTCCAACAAACACAATGGCATGTGCTCCATTTTCTTAACACGGTAGTTCTGTCAATAAGTATATCATTTTACACAATGGCACGGCTATCATCTTTTAGGCTTTTAGTCCGGGGAGAGTTGAAGTCCTGGGTCCGCCCCTGCAACGAACCTTGCCTCACTGCCCACTCCATTCCTTCCACAACTTCCCAGCGAGCAATCTACCATGTAGCTTGAAGTTGGCTACCGACCTTTGCTTATAGCTTCTACGACATCATGACCTTGAGAATCCCAAAAGTGCACTTGAACCAGCTGGTCCGCCAGGATTTTCTTGTGCTGCTCCATCCGTATTCAAATCAACTAAATCCAAAGATGGGGAATACCACCTGCATTCTGTTATGTTTGGTACTCTAGGAGGCCTGAGACTGATCTTTACTAGTTTCTTCAACACCGCCAAGTCAATAGTAGTACGTGTTGTGCATAGTGCCTTTAAAAAACTTTTTCCATACAAAGAATCTATCTCGATCATGACGCTCAGCTTGGATTTGGCGTAGGAGAAGTACAGGTCAGGTCATCATAATAGATATATACGATTTCTTGCTTTCCATAACCATGGTTCCAACTTACGTACAAGTACAGCTCCACACCATAAGTCCTTGATGATTGAGCTCCTTGAACTGGTCTTGCCTAGTGCATGTTGTAGCTGACTCTGAAAGTTGGCATGAAAATCAAATAGTCAAGAACTTCGAAGCCATTGGCGGCGGTCGAAAGTAGGATTTTCTTAAACGAGATATAACTAATAAGAGTCACCACGCTGAACATGTGTTGCATTGAACGATATAGTAGTTCGCGGAAAGAAAGAAATGGAGAATAATGTAAGGTCTTCAAGAAACAACCGGCACGTGACAGAATATTCTCTCTGAGATAAGAATTATTGATAGAAACTAATATATTTGTCAAAGCAAGGCCACTAACTTGTAATTTTCCAATAAACTATTTTGGTCTTTTCCTCATTATTTCAAGTGTCAATTACCTTACGTAGGGCAGCTTGAATAATTGTGACCTTCTAATAATATAAAAAGGCAACTGAAATGTTGGAATTCATATCACTCACCTCAACAATTCTATAATACAAGAGAATAAAAGCAGCCGAGTAAGAGAGAACGAGTAGCCTGATCTTTCTCTTTTATTGCTTGATCTACCTAAGAAGAGAGCTTTTTATTGTAGCTTGAAGAGAAAGACATGGCAATAACAAACATGGAAATTGAGAATGGTGTCCAAGAAACTCATCAGACCAAACTCTCCACTGACGACTCCAAAAAGTCGTTCATAGCCAAATGGTGGCTCCTACTCCTTAACATTGCATGCACTGCCACTGGCGCAATTGGTGGTCCATTACTAATAAGGCTCTACTTCAACCATGGTGGCAATCGAAAATGGCTACCCGCTTGGTTGCAAACTGTTGGATTCCCAATGCACGCAATCCCCATTGTGATCCTTTATTCACGCCGCACACCTGGTGCCAAGTTCTTTGCTTCCCCCAAGTTGTTGTTATGCGCTGCAGTGATAGGTGTCTTTGCAGGACTTGACAATTTTATGTACACACTAGGCTTGTCCTACCTTCCTGTGTCAACATCTTCACTTCTCCTTGCTACTCAACTCGCTTTCACAGCATTCTTTTCCTTCATCATCGCTCGCCAGAAGTTCACTCCGTTCTCAATTAATGCAGTTGTTCTGATGACTTTGGGTGCAATTGTTCTTGGGTTAAGAAGTGCTGGTGATCGCCCAGCAGGCGTCACTGGCGCTGAATACATGTTGGGATTTATTCTTACAATTGGCTCCGCAGGATTATTGGGATTTATGCTACCTGTTACAGAAGTCACTTATGCCAAGGCCACCAAGGCAATAACTTACTCCATTGTATTGCAGTTCCAGTTTTTCTTGGCCTTGTTTGCTACCATCTTTTGTACCATTGGAATGTTCATAAACAAGGATATTGGAGCAATACCAAGGGAAGCAAGTAAATTTGGATTAGGTCCAACAAAATACTACTTGTTGCTAGCATCAAGTGCAGTGGTCTGGCAACTAATGTTTCTAGGAATCATGGGAACCATATTTTGCACCTCATCTCTCTTTGCGGGAGTTGTTAATGCAACTCTTCTCCCTATCACACAGATTGCTGCTGTGATTGTGTACCAAGAGAAGTTTACAGGTGAAAAGGGCATGGCCTTGGCTTTAAGTATCTGGGGCTTCACTTCTTTCTTCTATGGAGCCTACAAGGACAGCAAAACTCAAAAAGCCAAAGAAGTTGAGACCGCCAGATGATTTCTCACTGACAGTTGATACATTATGTCCTTACAAATTTTTTTTCATTCCTTGCAATTTTACATACTACAGAATGTAAAGAACTGGACTAGTGTATTTTTTGTAACTCAATTATAGAGACAATAAATTACAAATAAACAATATAAGTTTTCCATAGATCTCAACTCCTTTCTTGAAGTGTACTATAACACATAACAAGTAATGTTTTGTTCTTAATTTTCGTTTAATTTCATAACTAGTAATACGCCTGCGATTATAAGGAACAGAAGATGGTGATTTTGGTTTGGATCAAGTGATAAACCAATGAAATACAAATATGGGCCGGAAAGTTTACTTTTAGTCTCTTCCACTCAATTTCTCTTCTTCTGGACACGAAAGAAATTAAGGTTTGGCTTAATTGGTACTTGGCAATAGCTGCAGAGCAATTCTAGATTTTTTTACAAATTGGCATATATGAGTATTTCGATTCTTCCGGTCATATGCAAGTTGCTTTTGTTGGCGTTATCCCTCACATGAGGAGAGAAAAGGAGTTGATTTCTGCTTGGAGAAGTCTGAGCGCGACCCGCGCTCAGAATAGGCTTGCCCAAGGCGCGACCTGCGCTAATGCCTTGATCGACCATCCAGTACCTTCGGTAAGACGACCGCTTTTCGACTTGGTCTTGCCGTAGCCCAAAGTCTATTTTCAGAAGAAATTGTGGACCGCGAGTTTGCAATAAGAGTTAGAGTTTTTGGCAAAACCTAACACCCAGAAAACACACGAGAGGCATCACAAAAGTCAGAGAAAACCCAATCTTGAAAGCTATCAAGATTGAGAGATAACATTTCTGAGAGAGACAACCCCAGAAAAATATAAAGAGTGATCTAGTAAGGTGAGAGACTGAAAGGAGAGATTGTAATCTTCCTTCCCACTTTATAAAGAACTAGCTCTTATGGAAGTAGGCACCATTGGCCGAACCACGGTATATCTTTGTGTTGTGGTATGCGTTTAATTCTGCTTTACATTATTATCTGTTGTTAATAGTTGTTTAGCGAGTTGGGCATGTTAGCATAGGTTGTAGTTGATATTTAGAATTTGTCTGGAGTTGAATTGTGTTCAAATACAAGTTATCTGTATAGTGGGGAATCGATTGGTATTGGTATAAACCCCAACAAGTGGTATCAGAGCCAGGTTATATTAGCCTAGGGTGTTATCCAAATCTTGGTCGAAAGGTGTTTGACAAAATTCCTGAGAGAAGATTTGAGTTTAAATAACTTGTAGAAATAGACCATTCCTTGAACACTCGCATGACAAATTTGAATAGAGGTAACTACACTATGTGGAAAGCCAGGATGGAAGACTTGCTCTATTGCGAGGACCTGGCACAACCCATTAAGAATGGGGGAGTAAAACCGGATACAGTATCCGATGCCGATTGGAAGACGCTTGATGAAAAAGTGATTGGGTGCATTAGACAACGGATTGACAACAATGTAATCCGCCTTGTATCCCAAAAGACCACAGCTTTCAGCCTGTGGAAAACTTTAGAAGACCTCAACGAGAAGACAAGAAAGGACGCATAGAATAGCTCCTGTCACTCAGAGATCCTTGTTACAGAAAAGTAAGAGAGATGCAAAAGTAGAAAACCATCTCATTCTAGAGATGATGACAAAAGAAAATCTAGGAGCGCGAGCAGACCTCCTAAGAAAGACTTGTCGTGCAATTATTGTGGTATCCATGGCCACTTCAAGTATGAATGCATAGAATTGAAGAGGGATGAGAAGACTAGTACCGTACATGAAGACAAGTTAGAGTTAAAAGAAAGCACCACTGGTCGAGACACCACAGATATCGCTTCAGAAGGTGAAGTAGGAATTGTGTCAGATGGTGACGAGTTATTCTTGAGCACTTCATGTCAGGATACAGAGTGGGTGATAGATACAGGAGCATCCTATCACGTCACACCGCACAGGGAATTCTTCACTACCTACAGTGGTGGTGAATATGGTGAAGTGAAGATGGGTAACAGTGGTGTTTCGACCGCCACCTACGTGGCAAACGTCCATTGGTAGGAGTCTCCACTTTATTCGTTTAATCGACAGGGCTAAAACCCAATTCGCAATATCATGGATCAATGTACAGGCCCGTTAACTCATGTGGCTAAGGCTGAACCTTAGCCACATGGCTTGCCACTAATGTCGTTAATTTATGTCCGATTCATTTCTTATCAAAGAGATAATTATCAGTTGAAAGTTATAGTATATCACAATTACTCAAGCTACAAGATTACTTGAGCTACAAGGACTCTCTACTCTACCTATATAAATACAAAACTATTTTTCATTCAGAACTACGTTCTTGAGACTTGATCCCACTGATAATTTGGGTACGTAGGCAACCGCAAGGTACAGTCTCATCATTCCCCCGATCACCATCATTTTTCTAATTACTTTTCTACGTTCTTCATCTTTTTCATCAACACTTGGTGTTTTGATCATATTTGGTCGAAACATAATTGGCGCCGTCTGCGGTTCTTATACTACACCCTCGATCAGATTTTGCGAAAATTATAACGCATACTCGAAGAGCTCAAGGTCCCGATGTGATTACTGACGATCATCACGAACATGATGGTCAAGGACAACTTGGCGCTGACAGCATAATCCCTTCTAATATTATCGTTCCACCAATGCGCCAAATTATTCAGCGTGAGGTTATTGCCTCTGATGATTCTCCAGTATCTTATGCGGATAATGTAAGTCATATGTCTCGAGAAGCACTTCTTCAAAAGTTAAAGATCTGTCCGCAAACACGAATAATTACTACAGCGCCATCTTAAACGCGGCGCTCCCACTCCACGATGATGTTGTATCATCACACCACAACGTCACACACGCCAATGACATAATAGTGTGTGTGGGATCGTTTAAGTGGTGAGGATGAGATTCGCGATATTCGCAATAGCCATCAACGAGTTAAGAGTAATGGGCTTAATTCCCCCTCCGCCGAGAAATCTCCACCCACTTGGTCACGCGTTCTCCGGTAGGCAAGGTACTGCTAATAATCATCCGATCGCACCCACCATCCTACAAATTATCGGCAAGTCCCGAGGAATTCGAGTGGCGAACAGAATAATGATCGCACTCATGATCGGAACCATCAGTATGGTGAAACACTTCAGCAACGCGGCTCTTATCATTCATAACATTATCGTACTGAAAGCCCAACGTACCATCCACAATCATCTCGACCACGAAACGATGAATCTTCGCCGCTTTTTCTCGCTCGTTTAAGCTCCCATAGGCGTCATCGTGACTATGATCACGATCCAACAGATACGGATCTAATGACTCCTCAACGTGTCAGAGAAAAGATTAAAAAAGCTCTTCTGGATAGCTTTCCTTTTGAATCGATGCTAGAAAATCTGGCAGTTGAAGATGGTATTTTGGACAAATTTTCTCTCGCCGTCCAAAGGGCTACTCATAACAAAGACTTCAAACAACCAGAGTTTGATCAATATGATGATGTCAAGGGTTGCCCTATGCTTCATGTGATTAATTTCACAAACAAACTGGTTTTATCGGGAGGTGATGATGCTTTAAAATGCAAACTTTTCCCTTCTACATTAAAAGGGGAAGCGTTGGTATGGTTTAGCGAATTACCTCCGCGCTCTATTCGTCGATTCAAGGACTTAACCGAAAAGTTTTCAAGACGTTTTCATCGTAATCTCAAACGTCCAAATGGAGTCCGAGGTCTTTTCAACATCAAGCAACAACGTGAGGAAACTCTCCGTAGTTTTATCGCGTGTTTCCGCCAAGCTGCAGCTGAGATTTCTGAGCAATCCGATCTAATGGTGGTTTATGCTTTTAAAGAAGCTATCTTGTTTGATAAAGATGGGTTATACAACTCTCTTGTTCGGGATATTCCATCTTCCCGACGTGCATTATACCAGCGAGTTCAACAATTTATCAATGTTGAAGACGACACGGCTGCTCGAACTTCTCGTGACAAAGATAATAAAGGAAAGGATTTCAATGATCAGCGAAATAAACAGAAGAATCCGACTTTTGATCAACAGCAACCCAGTCAGAAGCCTCCGTATAAGAAAGAAGACTCCACGAGCAGGATCGAAAGCCTTTTACTGATTTTGAATTAACTCCGCTTAATACCAAATATGCGGTAGTTTACGACAAAATCAAGGATAAGAGTCTGCTCACTCCGCCGTTTCCCTTGCGCGACGACACTAAAACAACTCGCGATAAATCGTTATGGTGCAAATTTCATAATGATTATGGTCATGAGACGGAGAATTGTCGGTCTTTGCGGGGAAGAATTGAAAAGCTTGTGCAGAATGGGAAACTTGATCAATATGTGCGAAGAAAAAGTAACAACTCAAGCTTTAATTATCACGATCACAATGTCATTAAGGTTGGACATGCCATCATTGATTCATTGTCCAATACTCAAAAAACGCTTTCGTCGTTCTAAAGTCAAATATCCGCCTAATTTGTATGCGGTTAACGGGATCAATTTAGGTGGAAGGTTTTCGCCGCGGAGACTATTGAAGATGAACCATTATGTTTCACTGACCAAGATCTAATGGGCGTGCATGTTCCTCATTATGATGCTGTTGTGATAACTGCGTATATCAGTTGTATGCGTGTACAACGTATAATGATCGACACTGGTAGTTCAGCTAGCGTCATGTTTTCTGGGTGTTATCGCAGTATTCCTTTTATTGATAACTTAGTCACCCCTGAAAATGCGCCTATCGTTGGTTTTGATGGTACCGCTACTCATTGCGTTAGAAAGGTGTCTCTCCCGGTCACTCTTATGGAGAAGGAAGTCAATATTGATTTCTTATTGATGGATTGTAAATCCCCTTACAATGTCATCCTTGGCCGAGATTAGATTCATTATATGGAAGCTGTCATCTCAACATATCATCAAGCCATCAAGTTCCCATTCAATAAAAAAGTTTGTAAGGTGCGCAGTGATCAACTGGCATCTCTAATTTGCCACGACAATGTTCTCGATGATTATAAGAAGTCTGAAGTTGTTGGATCGAACTATTCGAGTTCCAACGCCAAATAGCAATTACAAACATCCGGGACCTTCGGTTTACTCTACCAATAGAAATGTTGAAGGATCCCGATAGTCGATCCACTTTTAGAAGTTCAAATTGGCCAACTCCCCGAAGAGACTACTTTTATTTCAAATTTAACTTCCGTAAGAGGAGAGACAAGAGCTTATTTTGTTATTGCGGAAGAATAATCATGTGTTTGCTTGGCGAATAGAGCAAATGCCTGGTATAGATCCTTCCGGTGGCTTGTCATAAACTTCGACATTGATCCTAATGCAAAACCAAATCGACAAAAGCCCCGAAGGATGGCCCCGATAGAAAGAAAGATGAAAGTGAAAGACGAAATCGACCGTCTCTTGTCTGTTAACTTTATAAGGCCTGTGACTTATCCAACATGGATGTCAAATGTTGTCGCAGTGCCTAAAAATAATGGCAAATTACGTGTTTGTATCGATTTCACAAATTTCAATAAGGCTTGTCCGGTTCATCCGTATCCATTGCCTCGTATATCTGAAATGGTCGATGCAACATCTGGGTTTCAGCGTTTGTCTTTTTTGGATGCTTATTCTAGTTATCATCAGATTCTGTTATTCATTGAGGACCAAGAGTTCACTGCATTCATTACGGACCAAGGCATTTACTGTTACCAGGTAATGCCTTTCGGTCTGAAAAACGCTGGAGCCACATATCAAAAGCTAGTCAACACTATTTTTTCTGACCTACTTGGAAAGACAGTCGAAGCATACATCGATGACATGGTTGTCAAATCTACAGAAGCACCTGATTATCTTACTGATTTGCAAGCTGTTTTTGACAGACTCTCCAATTTCAACATGCGTTTGAATCCGGCAAAGTGTTCTTTCGGTTTATCATCTGGTAAACTCTTAGGATACATGATGACTAGATGCGGAATTGAAGCAAATCCGGATCAGATTCGAACTGCCCTTGAAATGCCTTCTCCGATGTCAAAGAAAGAAATTCAACAACTTACAAGACGCTTGGCTGCCCTAAATCGCTTTATCTCTCGATATTCTGATCGATGCCGTCCTTTTTTCCAAACATTGAAAGAGGCAGCAATTTGGACGGAGGACTGTGAACTTGCATTTCGTCATTTAAAAGCATACTTAGTCCAACCTCCGGTTCTTGCCGGTCCAAAGAACGGGGCAGCCTATAGGTCAGTATTTAGCCGCCATCGATCATGCCGTAAAGTGCCGTCTTATTTGTCAACGGTGGCGATGGGCGCCCTATATTCTTTGTTAGCAAGACTCTTACAACTCTTTGAAACAAGATATTCTCGAGTGGAGAAAATTGCATTGGCTTTGGTTCATGCTACCCAACGTCTTAAACCTTATTTCCAGGGACGAGTCGTCAAAGTTTATACGGAATATCCACTGTGAAAGCTTTTTCGTAATGCTCAGGAATCAAGTCGCCTTGCAGAATGGGAAAGTTACCTTAGCGCTTATAGCATTGTGTTTGAAACTTGCACAGCTGAGAAAGGACAAGCTTTGGCTTCGCTAATGGTTGATTTTCCAATTGAGGATATTCTTATGTCTGACGCATTACTAGACGAAGAGAATGTCGTCGACAGCACGCCATTACCTATCAGGGATGATGATTTGCCAAACTTATTAGATGTATCTACTGATTGTTGGATTGTTTACACTGATGGTTCACATAATAAGTATGGCTCCGGTATTGGGTGTGTAATCTTGCAACCGAATGGAGAAAAAATTGAGAAGTCAGTGCGTTTGGGTTTTGACGCTTCAAATAATGAGGCCGAGTACGAAGCTGTCATTTGCAGCTTGCGCACTGCTCTTCACTTGGGGGCGACTAAGCTACAATTATTCACAGATTCTAAGTTAGTCGCTAGCCAGTTTGGTGGATCGTATGCAGCTCATGACGATAGAATGGCGGCTTATGTGGACTTAATTCATCGGATTGCTCGAAATTTTGATTCTATCAGTATTGTGCAGCGTCCGCGTCATGACGTGCGACATGCGGATTCTCTCTCATATTTATCCGCGGCAGTTAAGTCAGATAAGCCTCGCCAGATTACCATTGAATTTCAAAAGGAATCGAGTATCGATCTGTCCATCGAGGATGTGCGTGATATGTACATCACTCAAAGTTGTTTTTTCATCAAGACATTTTCTGAGGAATCACGTCATGCCAATTTGATATCTCCTGTGCTGACTTGGAAGCGCAAGCGTGATCTTGATAATCAAGCTATCATTGCAGAGAAAACGCTTGATCCACAACTTATGCTATCAGATGACCACAATGATCCTGTCAATGATATTGTCTCGGTCCATACCGACGACGATCATGAAGCTGACAATGCTCCAGAGGTTCCTGATATAGAGCTAAGTTTTCCACTTACACCTTGTGACGAAGATAATTGGCGTCTTCCTTATATCACATATTTACATGATCACATCTTGCCTCCCGATCATAAAGTGGGTGATCGTGTCAAACGCGATGCTTGGAAATATTGTCTCATATCGACTTGAACGATGCGGTTTGCAAACTTTATCGCAAAGGCACAAGTCTTAACCCTATGCTTCGTTATCTCAGCAGAGCTGAAGGTTTGCTCGTCCTGGCGGAAATTCATTCAGGCCTATGTGGGAACCACTCCCGGGGGCGAAATCTCGCTCATAGAGCAATGACACAAGGATACTGGTGGCTGTACATGCAAAAGGATGTTAAGCGTTTGTCTGAGAAGTGTGTTCCTTGTCAGAAATATGCTAATATGGGAAATCTTCCAGCAACGGAACTTCATCCAATCTTGAGCCCTTGGCCGTTTGCAAAGTGGGGTCTTGACATCGTCGGTCCTCTTCCGAAAGCTCCCGGCGGTGTTCGTTTCTTACTGCAATGCCGCGAATATTTTTTAAGTGGGCTGAAGCTATGCCCTTAGCCCAGATCCATGCTTCAGATGTTAAAAAATTCTTATGGCGAGACATTGTTTGTCATTTCGGTATTCCAACATCATTGACTTCCGACAATGACAAACAATTTGATGCTGAAGAAATTTGACAATTTTGTTTTGACTTGAAGATTAATCACAATTTCTCGGCACCATACCATCCTCAAGCTAATGGACAAGCTGAAGCTACTAACAAATCCATTCTTGCAATGCTCAAGCGACGACTTCAACAGGCCAAAGGAAATTGGGTTAAGGAACTTCCTGCGGTTATGTGGGCTTGTCGAACCACACCTAAACATTCAACTGAATTTTCTCCGTTTAATCTTGCTTACGGTACGGAAGCGGTCTTGCCTACAGAGTTGATGACACCAACCACACGAACTTCTAACGTGGAATTGGAGTCGAATGATCAAGCACTTGCTCAAGCCAAAGCCTTGATAGATGAGACAAGAGAGGTTGGTCTTCAATAGTTAATTCGTTATCAAGCTGATATGAAACGAAAATATGATAAGAAAGTTCGACTTAAAGTGTTTGAGAAAGATGACTGGGTACTCTGTCGAAAGACGAGGTTGATAGATTCTGGTAAATTTGGAGAAAACTGGACAGGTCCATACATCAAAGATTATAGGCATTGGAGATGCTCATGTAGAAACCAATGTCGGCTACACCTTGACACTCAAGGATGTAAGACATGACCCTGACATTCGGCTAAGTCTAATTTCGGATTGGAAATTAGATGACGATGGCTTTGTAAACTCGTTTGGTAACGGGGTATGAAAACTGAGCAGAGATTCCATTGTAGCAGCCAAAGGGAAGAAAACTTGCTCTCTTTACAAAACACAAGCTAGTTTGTGTAAAGCAGAAGTGAATGCGGCATAAGAAGGCTTCCTCCAAACTGTGGCACAAGAGACTGTGTCATATGGGCATAAAAGGGATGGAAGTTCTTGCTAAGCAAAAGGCCTTGCCAGACATCAAAGGTACACATTTAAATCCATGTACTCACTGTTTGGTAGGAAAGCAACACAGGGTGTCTTTCCAAAGATTCCCGTCTCACAGAAAGGACAATGTCCTTGAACTAGTGCACACACACTTATGTGGTCCTATAAAAGTGAAGTCCCATGGGGGAGCTTCATACTTCGTGACCTTCATTGATGATGCATCAAGAAAGATATGGGCCTATAGTCTGAAGACCAAAGATGAAGTACTTGGCGTGTTTGAGAAATTCCACGGCATGGTGGAAAGAGAGACTGGGAAGTTGTTAAAGTGTATTCGCTCAGATAATGGGGGTGAGTACATTGGGCCATTTGAAGAGTATTGCGAGAGTCATGGGATTTGTCATGAGCAGACCGTTCCCAAGACTTCGCAACATAATGGAATAGCAGAGAGAATGAACTGTACCATTGTAGAGAGGATGAGATGCATGATGTCTCACTCTAAGCTACCTAGAACCTACTGGGTAGAAGTAATGCGTACAGTCGTGCATGTGATCAACCTATCGCCATCAAAGCCTCTGAATAGTGATTATCCAGAGAGAGTATGGTCAGGCAGAGATATTGATTATGGATACTTAAGGGTATTTGGGTGCAGGGCATTTGTGCATATTCCGAAGGATGAGAGATCCAAGCTTGATGAGAAAGCCAAGTAGAGCATTTTTCTGGGTTATGGAGATGAAAAGTTTGGTTACAAACTCTATGATCCGATTAACAAGAAGGTAATCCGAATTCGAGATGTTGTGTTCCTAGAAGACCAAACCATAGCAGACTTTGAGGAGGGTGAGAAGCTACAGGCTTTCGCCAATGATCTTGATGATTTAGAACCAGAAGTTCCTACTGTGGAATGTGCAGAAGGCATTAAGAATGTAGAGAACCATGAGTTTGAAGCTCATGATGAAAATCCTATTGCTTATGATGGGATAGAACCTATTGGTATAGAAGATGCAGATGAGATGCATGAACCACCACCAGAGCAAGCAAAAGTGCATCCTCCTGAGGTACCAGCAGATGGGGCAAGGAGGTCAAACAGAGATAGACTAGCTTCAACCAGGTATCCACCACATACGTACATGTTACTATCGGATGGTGGAGAACCTTTGTACTATCAAGAGGCACTTGAAGGTCCAGACAAAGAAAATTGGTTGAAGGCCATGCATGACGAGATGGATTCTTTGCATAAGAATCACACTTATGAGTTAGTTAAGAAACCGCAAGGACGAAAAATTCTCAAGAATAAGTGGATATACAAAGTCAAGCGTGAGGAGAACAATCCTCACCCAAGGCACAAAGCTCGCCTTGTTATGAAGGGATTCGATCAAAGGAAAGGGATTGGCTTTGATGAGATTTTCTCTCCTGTTGTGAAGATGACTTCTATCCGGGTGGTATTGGGTATGACCGCAAGTATGAACCTAGAGGTTGAGTAGCTAGATGTTAAGATAGCTTTCCTTCATGGAGACCTTGAAGAAGATGTCTACATGGACCAGCCAGAGGGGTTTGAGATCAAAGGCAAAGAGCACCTAGTATGCAAGCTGATAAAGAGCTTGTATAGGTTGAAGAAAGCACCGAGGCAATGGTTCATAAAGTTTGATTCCTTTATGGCGAAGCAAGGATACAAGAAGTCTGCTTCCGATCATTGTGTGTTTGTTCAGAGATTTCCAGATGGGGATTTCATAGTGTTATTGTTGTATGTGTGTCACACCCCGAATTTCGACAGAATTCGGAAAAACAATATTTGTTCCCGACTCTTCGATTTTCGAGGTGTGATGCACTCTCAACTTTTAAAAACCCATAATCAGTTTAAATATGCAGATAATTAAAAACCAATAAAAATTTAAGATAAACAAAAGTCCTCTTCATTACCAAAAACTCGCAAATATGATTAAATTTCAAATCTCCTTTCAACCCTTTTTAATTATAATTACAACTGAAAATACAAAACAACATTGTCTCCACTAAAATCTATTACACCTTAAGGGAAAACAAAACATATCCTAAAGGTGACGCTAATTCAAACCACAAGCAGCAACCAACCTTCTTCAACACTAAACCTGTCAAGACTTATTAACTATGTTCATTTAATGAACACACCCGATAAGCAAACATGCAAATCGGGTCAGCATTATAAACAATGTTGGTGTGAGTAGCCCTAAAATACAACATATACTTATACATATATTTACACACTAAATAAGGCAGTTAGTTCCTCCACCGAGGCGCCTTAACATCCAACGAATAATACAACATCCTTAATTACAATAATTAAGGCAGGTAGTTCCTCCACTGAGGTGCCTTAGCTTCCCAACAATAATATGAAGGCATTTAGTTCCTCCACTGAGACGCCTTAGGTTCTAACTAAACTAATAACCAGCCAAACATATTCTATACTTACCGCATTTCATGCTCAATTACAGAGTGGGTCGTCTCTGCACAAGTAATTATTTTGACCCACCCTTCTGCCAAACCTTTGTGTATGCAACATAAATTATAATAAAACAACCATATCATATACCTAATTCCAATCATCTCATTGAACCAAATTTCACAACCACCATCAATCATTTATTATAGATTAACGTACACTTTAATATATCATCACAATTATTGTTTAGAGTTTCTTTAAGTGTCTCTAGAACCACGTCGTCTCTATGTCTTACCTAGTTTCTCTGGCTACCACAATCGCTACCCAATGCCGAACATGTACATCCACATGCCTCCCCTCACATAATGAACCACTCCATGCGTAGCTACCCTAAGCGGAATATCGCATACCAGGTAACCCTCACACGAAAGCCATTATGTGAGTACTGCCATTATTCGGCATAAAAATATCACGCGTCTCGTTCAAATTTTGCGAACGGAATAATCAAGCCACTATTCGGCTACGCCAGAAGGGCCATTCAGATTCACTGAAATGCCAGAAGGGCCAATCATATCACATACGCCCATCACAAGGGACAAATCGCATGAGTTGTGGTAGCTAGGTTCTAGGATTTTCGTTACGTAATTTATTCAGGTGTCATACATTCATGTCTCATAATAATTCTTGTTCTATCTCATTCCAGTATACTTAATTGTACTGAAGCTCAACGTTTCTCACTATAATAAAATCCACATTATCACGTGCCAATACTATTCATTGTACGATATCCAAGTATCTCTATATCAAATCTCAAAACTTATTATTTCACGTGCCAATCATATATTGCACTACACCATATGGAATATCTCAAGCCTTCATAAATACTACAATTCATTTAAGTAGCAACTCATAATAGTAATCAATCATGTAATGTATTCGTTCAATAAAGTTATGTGAACTCAATTCACCATCAAAGGCACGCATTATTTCCATTTGTGCACAATATAAATAGTATATAAATAATCAAAATATAAGTCCATTCCACCAAATATCAAAATATAACGACTTTAAAAAGAAAGAACAACTCAAGTCCAAATATCACGCATAATTATTCGAGTCCAAATCACAAGTCAAGTCAAACTGATCAACCGTCAAAAGCCCAATACTAAAATCCATGAATCTGAGTTCATGTGTAGTTTAATTCTCATAGAAACGTATATACCTAAGTCTTATAAGAGTTACCCTCTTGTTACGTGCCAACATTTATATTCTTTACACACTACTCACGTCAACTCTTAATTAGATAATGACAAACCAATTTATACAGGCTTCCGCACTATTTTAGCATTTGATTTGTCCATACAATTTACAATATAAAACGTAGCACAATTACACAGTCAAAAGTCCACAATCAAAGCCCAAAACCAAAACCCGAAAGTCCAAACATTTAAAGACCCAATTGGACCCATTTTTAAGTCATATGGACCGGTCCAAACAAAAATAGAATTGGCCCAAACAAAGAAAATGAAATTGGCCCAAAAACTTAAACTGAACTGGCCCAAAACTAAATAATAAAATCTGGCCCAACAACTAATATAGAAACCGGCTCAAAACAAAAATAGATTTTTGGCCCAAAGCCCAATCGAAATAGACTTGCACTAGTGATATGGGGAGCACTGGATCTCTCTCTCTCTGTCATCTCCTTCCCAACGCCAGCAGCTAGTTTCCCAGCCACCACAAACCTCCACACACCACCCTACACAAACCCACCGAAATTGGTGAGGGTGAAAAACCCCACAACATTAATTAACAAAGAAACCCCCAATTTCCAATTTCGAAATCACTCCCCAAATTATGGATCCGACCGCCATTAATGGTTTCTTCGAGCTTTGACAGCCCCTTTCCAACACCCATTCAAACAAAATAACCAAACATCAACCCCTATCTACCCCTAATCTCTAATCAACACAAAAACAACAATAACAGTTCACATTTATTTTACTGGCGATTTCTCTGAGCCGCCATTAACGCCCTTTTAAGCTCTAACAGTCCCCCCGACATCACCCAAATATCAAACCAACAATCCACAATCAATACAACAATAGGAATTTAAAACCACAACAAAAAAAGAGTAAAACTATGAGGGACGATTTTTGTCTCCTGGGCTTGCGCCACCATTAACGGGCCCAATCAAGCTTCTTCAAAAGTTCAATTTCAATTTCCGATATTCAACAGAGTTTAATTTAATAATACGACATGACGCCGAAAATAATAAGAGAATGAGCAGCAATAATGGACGAAAACATTGGACAGACAAATATGTCTGTATACACGTAAAACTAAACAATAGGTTCGATGAAAAATAACAAAATAATTACTCACCTATATCGCGAAAACGTGTCTAGAATATGGAAAGAAAATTGATTCCGCGCCAGCTAGAATACGCATGATCCGTGCTCCGTTCTTCTTTGTTTTAACTTGTCTAGTTCTAATGAAAAATTAGTTTTTTTCTTAAAAACCTCCATTTTTGAAAAACCATCCCATTCTAAAGAATTCTACCATATTTTACTTTAAGAAACTTTTCATATTTTCTCCCATAAATTTCGGAATTATTCTCTCCTTGTTTCCTTATTAATACAATCTCTACACATTATTTTAAAACTTAAAAACTTTCCTATTAAATCCTTTTCAAACCAAACAAACTATTTTCCCTTTTTTTCCAAAAAGTCAAGCATACATATTCACTCCACTTAACTTAAGACTTAGTCAATATTATATTACTATTATTATTATTATTTTGTAAAATAATTAATTTTGGACATTTAATAAAATGAGGGTGTTACAATGTGAATGATATGTTGATAGTTGGCCTAAATATCAACAAGATATCCAAGCTAAAGAAATACTTAAGTCCTTTGAGATGAAGGATTTGGGTCAAGCAAAGCAGATACTTGGGATGTGGATCACTCATGACAGAAAGAGTGGGAAGTTGTGGCTTTCTCAAGAAAGCTACATTGAGAAGGTGTTGAAGAGATTCAACATGGATCAAGCGAAGCCAGTCAGTTGTCTACTTGGTGGCCAGTTCCGTATGACCAAAGAGATGTGTCCAAAGGGTGAGCATGAGCAAAGTCAAATGGAAAAGATTCCTTATGCATCCATAGTGAGCAGTTTAATGTATGCAATGGTGTGTACAAGACCGGATATTGCTTTCGCCGTGGGCGTTGTAAGCCGCTTTATGTCAAATCCAGGGAAGGAACATTGGGAAGGTGTTAAGTGGATATTGAGATATCTCAAGGGCACTTCCAAATCGTGTTTGTGCTTTGGTGGAAGTAAGCCCTTACTTGAAGGCTACACTGATGCAAACATGGCAGGTGATGTTGACTCGATGAAGTCCACCTTCAGTTATCTGGTTACTTTTGCAGGGGGAGCAATTTCTTGGCAATCAAAGTTGCAAAAGTGTGTTGCCCTCTCCACTACAGAAGCCGAGTATATTGCAGCCACTGAATGTTGCAAAGAGTTGTTATGGATGAAGAGGTTCTTCGATGAACTAGGGCTAAAGCAAAAATAGTCTGTAGTTCAATGTGACAATCAGAGCGCCATCCATTTAAACAAGAATCCGAGTTTTCATTCTAGATCCAACGCAATAAGAGTTAGAGTTTTTGGCAAAACCTAACACCCAGAAAACACACGAGAGGCAGCACAAAAGTCAGAGAAAACCCAATCTTGAAAACTATCAAGATTGAGAGATAATCTTTACAGAAAGACAACCCTGTAAAGAGATAAGAGTGATCTAGTAAGGTGAGAGACTGAAAGGAGAGATTGTAATCTTCCTTCCCACTTTATAATGAACTAACTCTTATGGAAGTAGGCACTATTGGCCGAACCACGGTATATCTTTGTATTGTGGTATGCGTTTAATTCTGCTTTACATTATTATCTGTTGTTAATAGTTATTTAGCGAGTTGGGCATGTTAGCATAGGTTGTAGTTGATATTTAGAATTTGTCTGGAGTTGAATTGTGTTCAAATACAAGTTATCTGTGTAGTGGGGAATCGATTGGTATTGGTATAAACCTCAACAATTTTTGCCTCTTCCACCACTAGATAAGTCATTATTCCCAAGCCTAACTCAGGCGTTGCCTGATCTTATACAGGAGTAGACGTTATTTTTTTTTACAGGCAAAATGTGAATATATTATATATAATAATAAGATTACAATCTAGGAGGCTGGATTAAGTTCCCACTTTGAAACCAAAAAATAAATTCCATGAAGGTGATAAATCCTTACAGAAGTAGACGTTATGTCAAATATACTAGTACTTTTTGGAATCGCCACTTTGGTTGGACTTGGAAACTTTGCCCAAGAATAAACTTTTCTATCTCAATGTTTTTGTTTGTTTTTTTTATAATGTTTCTATCTCAATGTTGATGTTTCTAGCTGATCAACAAATATCTCTACTTCTTTTGATGTTGCTACTATGTCATGAATATTGTCGATCTCACTCAGACCATCAGACAACTCTTCAATGGAAATCCAGGTTGATGAGGGGCGTGCCAATGTCATTGACGCCTTAGCACATGGACTTGGGTAGGTTAGTAAAGTTTACAGCTGAATGTCATGCCATAAGCCCATAATCTTGGCAGTGCAGTAGAAAAATTAGTGGAAATGAACTACGCATAATTTGGATCGTGTCAGACTCTCAAGCTGCGGTAAGAGTCTCCAATGGAGGTGACACGCCTTGGGACATACGAGGCTGATGCAAGATAGCAGTTGTTAATTAGGCCTCAAGAACTAGAAAGTTGCAAATGTTTGGCGTGAATCCAATTTTGGAGCGGATTCAGCTACTAAGAAAGGTGCAACTCTAGGAACAAGGGGAGACGCTATGGAGCACAAATACACCCTAAATTTTCAACACAAATTTAGGCCCAAACACATAAATTGACCATTAATTTCGGTTTTAGGCATGGTTGACCAATAATTACAGTTTTAGGACAAAAACGGGCTGACATCAGCATCTATCACTAATAATTTCGCTATAAGTGCAAGTCCAATGGGGGTTATATGGGCCGCTAAAGACAAATATAGCACCTGATAAGCACCCAAAAGTGTATTATGAAACCCCATTGAGACATATAAATTTGGTTAATTATGTGTTTAATAATCATGAAATAAATATGTTTTCATACTTTTTTTGCGGTATTTGCAAAGAAACATGGAAATATTGGTTAAACCTGCAATAAAGCACGAGGAACCGCGTATATATGAATTCCCCCAAATCCACACAGAAGCATCAAACTTCCAAAGCCCCTACCTCTCGAACCAGGACTCCGAATGCGACAAGAGAGCTGCTCAGACAATCAGGGTGATGAACTCTATGCATAGGCGGGAAGTTGTAAAACTGCCCAAAATAACGGACCGCCACTGGACTGCACATGGACCCACTATGCGGGGCCACAAGATTGGATGAGTCATCAATTATGGAGCATGTCAAGACAAAAAAATAACAAATTATTGGTGCAAAGTTGACACCTTGCATGTAATAAATTAGATTAGGTGTTAATAGTGAAAAAAAGGCAAGGTGTCACTTTGTTTTAATGTGGTGGATAAAAATGAATTAATGTGGTTTGATGATTCACGTAGGAGGAAATGAGATTTCTCTCAAATGGAGAAGAAATTAGACAAGGGTGGGGGACACTCCATTTACTCCCTTGACTTATTTTCCTTACATGGCATTATTTTAGTTCCTTAGTAAAGAAAATCATAAGTTAGTTTTTAGTTTTGGGTAAGAAGCTTGTAATAGTTTTAATAGAGGAAACATTTGTTTTCTTCTAGAAAATAAATAGAAGTGAGTTTGATTGTTTATCTTCTTCCTTTTTCTCTCTTTCTTTGTTTCTCTAGTTTAAATTCCTTGTCTCAAGGATCATGAGCTAACTTCCCTTTTGGGGAGTTAATCCAACTCATGTGAGGGAAAAACAATTGTTGTTAGTTTGGTAGGTTTTTAGGAAGAACAACTAACTCTACATCCTATCCCAAAATGATAGTAGGTGTAGTGTCTAGTTAGGAATCAAGCAATGAGCTTAGAGATAAGTCATTGCTTGGTTTCACTTGCTAGCATGTATGAGCTCTTTAGTGAGCCATACATGCTAGGGATCAAATCTTTTTTTTTCCATTAGAGACTTGTCTATGAGTCTAGGAAGAATCAATAAACCTTTTCAAATCAATAAACTAAATGTTAGTTTCACATGAGGAGGATTAACTCTCCACCTTTTCTTAGTAATTTGTATTTTGTTTAAGTGCATGATTTCAAACTTTAATGTTTTTCTAAATGTTGTGTAGGAAAGAAAACCTAGCATTAGTATTATAACCTTACTCCTTAGTTCCCTTTATTGTAACAACCAATTTGTAGTTGTCCTAGACTTTAGGTTAGTTCGAATCCTTATTCCAACTCTACAAATTCGAAGATCGTGAGTAAGGACCTTGAGTTGCTTTTGCATCAATTTAGAGAGTTCAAACCTCTAAGTAGTAGTAAAGAAGCATATATCAAATGGCGCCGCTGCTGTTCTAAAGCCATAGGACTTGTGCTACAGATCGGAAGTTGCATCAAGGGGGAACCCCCATTCTCTTTCTTTCTTTCCTTTTCTTTCGTTCTTACATTTTTGTTAATCTTTTCTGATTTTGTCTTGTAAACAACCTGTTCACTCACGGATTTTACGTTCCACTTCCAGGTACCAAAAGTTAAGACTGGGAAAGCTAACTGCGGGCGATTATAAGACTTCTGTAAAAATTTGAACTTATTCTGAATTACTTGACACGCATGCGCGTGTGTAGAGTCAGCGTCTTGTAGTGTAACCAGCGTTATGAAATCAAATTGCTTGTTTGATGCCCCTGTTCAACCACCAATATCTCCTGATCTACCTTGATCCATTTCCAGGCCTAAATATCTAGCCCTGTACCTGAAAAATTCGATAATCCTTTGGGATTAATCGCGTCGACGAATTGAAACGTTTGTTTCAGTTCAAGGGCGGAAAAGCGGGAAGCTACAGGAGGGTCTATTTTCTTACATACTTATTTTTCCATCCAGTTGCCGGTATCGTTACCCATTTCTTTACTTCATCCACCATGGCATCTTCATCAAACATTGCATCTTCATCATCCATGGTACCTCCCAGACTCATTCCTGAGCAATCCTTTCAGTCTATGATGGATTCCAATGCCTATGGCCATCTCTTCCATGTTTACATCACAAACATTGGGTGGTCTTCCCTAATTCTTCAACCTGACCAAACTTATTCTTCGAGTTTGGCTGCATACTTTTATGCTAATATGGAAGACACACCAGCATTCAACCATGTGCATGGTTTCTACTTAGACGGGTTCACAATCCGAAGTTGGTGACACACCTCATATCTTTTCTCGAACAACAACTTGCCCTAACTTTGGACCTTCCATACCACGAACCCTTGCATCTTGGCATTACATCTATCATAATTCTTACCGTTCCTTTTCGGTGGCAAGCGTTTGCGACTCTTATGGTGATGGTCTTGAGATCAAACGAGAAGGCAATGGCCATGTGCCATGGCGCTAACATCACCATTCCATTAGCAAGCATGACCATAAACATGGGGACTACAATGATATTTGTACTCCGAACATTATGGGAGATTGGCATTTTTCTACCGCCAATGAGGTCGCTTAAGGTCGTTATTCGATCACTACTAGCTCTCGGGGTCATGCATTATTTAACATTTTAGGTTGTGTTGTTCCTTTCGCGACTTTTCGTGATCGGTATATACTTTTACCAACCACCGCTTGCGGATCATGAAGACACATTTCCCACGGTTTGCGGCTACTTTTCATGATCAATTCAAGGTGGATTCCATGTGCCCAAAAAACGTAATCATTCGCTCATTGAGGTTTCACAATGGAAGCGTCCCGCCGATACGAGGGCATGTTCCATGTTACCCAAAGGACGAAAAGATGAAGACCAATTTGAGGGAATCCGGAGACAAAGAATGGGCAGAAATTTGGTAGACTATTATCTATTGGCGCGATGCTAAGGAAATGCATTTCCTTAAAGAGGACGCCAGACCTTCACATCCTGCTGGATGGTAAACTTGAGTTTGTCATTGTACATATATCTAGCTAAACCTTATGCTTGGTGTGCTATTGTTTTTCATGTTTCGTATGCTATTGTTTTTCATTATTCCGTGTGCTATGTATCGTGTGCTATGTTTAGTGTGGTATTGAACATTTTCTTGTTCTTTCTGAATAATATATTATGATCTCCAACCTCTCTGTTCCAGCAATCTAGCCCTAATTTTGCTCACGGCTCTCAAGTACTTTCTCTCTTTATTTATTGATCCTTCGAGGACTAAGCATCATTCTATTTGGGGGTGCTTTAAACCTGTAGCAAAAATTAGGCATCTTGTAGCCTGTATATAGTTTTTATTTTCATATTAATAATTGTACTTAGTGACAAAGTCTTGTTTCCTTTTCAATGATGAAAATTGTCTAGAAATCTCACATAAGTATCCGAATTAGGATTTGTTTTTAAGAAACTTTAGATAATACGCATGCAATAGTTTATACATCTTTTCATAAATATTCATGTACTGAGTATCATCGATTGTACATGGCAGTAAGTTTCTGGAACCAACGGTTAGTTACTTAAACTATAAATCCTGTGAGAATCTAACAAAAACCTTGACATGAGTGATTTGTGTGTGATGACACAGAGGAGTAGTTTTTCCAATTAGAGAAATCACGCGTCAACTTACTTGATCACCACCCGAACCCTAGGCGAGAATTTAGGCCTTCTTTGGATCGACATAGCTAAAAATTCTTACCTATTACAAATTTTACCGCTAGTTACTCCACTGAACCGTTCATCAAACCTTTCACTTTCACCAAAAAAATTCCTTACCCATTTATTAAACCAAATAAAAGAACCTACCTAAGTGATGAGTATGAGAAATAGGATGAAATGTGGAAAGAATAAAGAGAAAGACTTGTCCCAAATAAAAGTCAGTTACTTCCTTCAGGAAAGAAAAATAGAATCATGTTTTTAAGCCATCTAAAAAAAAAGATATAATAATAAAAATCCATTAGAGGCTTAAGAACAAGGTTATAAAACTCAGTTAGAAGAAGGAAAGAAAACAAGGATTCCTCTAGTGTAAATATATGAAGACCCTATTCTCTCATACTCATAAATTTTGATTATCCATTTCCATTTTCTTGTACACTATCCACCTAAGCCCCACAATACCTAATAAAGACCTCTAGCTCAATTAGGAGTAGGGTGGTGTGATAATAAGTAGTAGACGTGATTGATCGACATCGGCTCCTCTGACTGTCATTGAGATGTAAGGAAAAGTGTGCCCACTGCACACTGGAGTTAACAAAACCTGAGTGGAAAATTTTTGAGTGAATTTGTGTTTCAACACATACCTGTGAGAACCCATTTAGGTATGCTCTCCAAAGGATCCAGAAACAACCCTGCTAGTACATTCCAATGAAAAGTTCACTGCATGAATAATCATATGTAGATGTTTTAATTATTGAATACATATTAACTTGAGTTTCAAAGAAATCAATCCTCGTTCCCTGCTAAGGAGATGTATGGATATCTGAGATTAATTTAGGAAACGAGTTTCTGTCACTGAGTCGTTGTAGTATAAATGAAGTTTGTGAGTATCTTTTCTGGAAAACTCTCACGAGGCTATAACTCGTCCACTAGGGAATTCCTAGTGGTTTAAGGCCTTGTTGCATATGGTCAATGCAACCGCAAGACTCTCTAAACGAGAATTAGTTTAGAACTACACATTTTTGGCCACTTATCTATTTTAGTGTCTCTTCTTTGCTTCGAGGACAAGCAAAGTGCTTGTTTTGGGGGTAGTGTGATAAGCACCCAAAAGTGTATTATGAAACCCCATTGAGACATATAAATTTGGTTAATTATGTGTTTAATAATCATGAAATAAATATGTTTTCATACTTTTGCGGTATTTGCAAAAACATGGAAATATTGGTTAAACCTACAATAAAGCACGAACCGCCAGATATATGAATTCCCCAAATCCACGAAGCATCAAACTTCCAAAGCCCGTACCTCTCGAACCAGGACTCGAATCACGACAAGAGAGAGCTGCTAAGACAATCATCAGGCGATGAACTCTACGATAGGCGGGGAAGTTGTAAAACTACCCAAAATACCGGACCGCCACTAGATCGCACATGGACCCACTATCTCGGGGGCCACAAGATTGGATGAGTCATCAATTATGGAGCATGTCAAGACAAAAAAATAACAAATTATTGGTGCAAAGTTGACACCTTGCATGTAATAAATTAGATTAGGTGTTAACAGTGAAAAAAAGGCAAGGTGTCACTTTGTTTTAATGTGGTGGATAAAAATGAATTAATGTGGTTTGATGATTCACGTAGGAGGAAATGAGATTTCTCTCAAATAGATAAGAAATTAGACAAGGGTGGGGGACACTCCATTTACTCCCTTGACTTATTTTCCTTACATGGCATTATTTTAGTTCCTTAGTAAAGAAAATCATAAGTTAGTTTTTCGTTTTGGGTAAGAAGCTTGTAATAGTTTTAATGGAGGAAACATTTGTTTTCTTCTAGAAAATAAATAGAAGTGAGTTTGATTGTTTATCTTCTTCCTTTTTCTCTCTTTCTTTGTTTCTCTAGTTTAAATTCCTTGTCTCAAGGATCATGAGCTAACTTCCCTTTTGGGGAGTTAATCCAACTCATGTGAGGGAAAAACAATTGTTGTTGGTTTGGTAGGTTTTTAGGAAGAACAACTAACTCTACATCCTATCCCAAAATGATAGTAGGTGTAGTGTCTAGTTAGGAATCAAGCAATGAGCTTAGAGATAAGTCATTACTTGGTTTCACTTGCTAGCATGTATGAGCTCTTTAGTGAGCCATACATGCTAGGGATCAAATCTTTTTTTTCCATTAGGGACTTGTCTATGAGTCTAGGAAGAATCAATAAACCTTTTCAAATCAATAAACTAAATGTTAGTTTCACATGAGGAGGATTAACTCTCCACCTTTTTCTTAGTAATTTGTATTTTGTTTAAGTGCATGATTTCAAACTTTAATGTTTTTCTAAATGTTGTGTAGGAAAGAAAACCTAGCATTAGTATTATAACCTTACTCCTTAGTTCCCTTTATTGTAACAACCAATTTGTAGTTGTCCTAGACTTTAGGTTGGTTCGAATCCTTATTCCAACTCTACAAAATCGAAGATCGTGAGTAAGGACCTTGAGTTGCTTTTGCATCAAATTAGAGATTCTAATCTCTAACGTAAGGAAAAGCATATATCAGCACCCCAATCACAAAAGTCATTCCAATGGGGCTGCTAAAAGGGTCTTAAATTTAGGAGTCAAAACCCCAGCCAAAGTTAAGACCTTCGCTAGCAGCTATCATAATAAGTTCAGGAGAAGGACGACATAGTTTCTGCCATCCGTATGTTAAATTTTGATGGACCACAGAAACTGTGACGTCCGTCTAAAAAAAATTCAACTTAAGTTACAAAATAATGGACGGACAGCAGAAACTATGTCGTCCGTATCATTTAACACTTCAAAACAGAAAATCGCGATTGAACTGGTTTTTTATTTTGTGGTGACAAATTTGGCTGGGTAAGCTAAAATGCCTATGTGGCACCTTTTAGCAGCCCAATTTAGAAACTCTCCATTGGACTTGCTTTAAGGACATTTTCGGGCTGACGTCAGCAAGTTATTTTTTATTAATACCAAGTATGACTGTCACAACCCGAATTTTTAAACAATTACAAAGTTAATATTTGAAATATAAATATCTCAAACATCACTATGTTCAATTGTCTAAAAACACAGGTTATGACGGAGTGGATACAACACATGCCAAAACCTAAAACCCACATCATAAAAATCAACTTAACAACAAAAATCTCCAAAATTTCCTCAACCATCACTTTATTAAAATACTATCTTCCGACCCAAAAAACATCAAACAAAACTCTAAGAATAAAAGTCTTCAACATCGTATTCTCATGTCATATGAAAATGTAAACTACGTTATTACATCTATCCAATAAGAATCTGACCTAATAAAAGAATTAACAGACTGCTCTAGGCCAGAATCCAAATCACATGCCATGGTTCCACTGCCTTCCACTTATGTTCCCAAAAACACACCCACGTTGCCAAAACAAAGCAAACATGGGTCAGCAAAAATGGAATTTCCTGGTATGAGTAAACTAACAACATAAATTCATTTCTAGACTTTAATTATCCAACAAATACTTTATATGTACCCATATCTTAATCATTCTCAGCTTGGAAGACAGGTAGTTTCGTCATTTCAACCGGCATAGTTTCTTCCCAAGCAAGACTTCCATTCTATTAACTCATTTTAATAACTAAGTAATTGAATTAAATCTTACCGATATCCACTTCTGTATAAGGGTAGGACCGCGTCCCTGCAAAAATATTATTAAGTCCTACCCTCCTGCAAACGGAAGTTAGAAATTCTAAATAAACATATGTAGATATCCTATCACTATTCAAATGTAAGTCCAAACACACCCATACAATCAAATCAATTTCTCTTATTAATTAATCGATTACTTTTCTTATACACCCACCCTTTAGTACCTACTCCACGATTTGCACTCCACACATTTGCCAAATCACACATTCATGTATGTCTCTCTCCCACCGAATACCACAATATCATAGCCATCTCTAGGCTTTCATACACATATTTCATAGCCTCTTAGGGCATAAAACTCAGGTCATTCATGGCACATTTGATAAAAGATAAAATTGAATAGTCTACCTACAAAATGAACGATGAACTCAAAACGTAAGTAAACTAAAACTATCTACGTGTCTATTTTTATCAAAGTTTCTAGTCTCAATTCTATCGAAATAGAGTGGAGTCACAAATTCGTTCCACTCCTAGTGCTCTAGCATAGAATGTTTTCTAATCTAATTAGTCGGTCTTAAGTCTAATGAGAGCTTTACGAAGGGTGTTATACTACGATACAATATGAAATTGATTATGTTGAATTTAACTACGAATTGCTATGGAAATATGATTGTTTTTCAATCTAGATAAAGGTTTAAGGGGAATTGAATCCACCTCGAATCCAACTTAATAACCTAGCATAGATTCTTGTATCTCGATTCTTACGTTCTTACGGCAAGAATTTCGAGTTCTAATCCCTAGTGTTCATGGCATTTCTACCAAATACTAACTAGCATGTGAGGTCGTCCACCCATTCTCATGGCCAATCACGACCTTCTAGAGTGGAATAGATTCTACAATGTTTCTACACTATACCACTAAGTTTTCATCAAAGCTTCATCAACCCCTCTAATGGAGGTTTTAGCCTTGAGTCATCAAACCATCATTTCCCATTGAATTATAACTACTCATCATATTAAAATTCTAACTTAACTAAATTAACTAACAATGTTTCAATCTACTTAAACTACGAAATGATAATCAACAAGAATTAAAACTAGATCTATAAATTGAGATGACAAAAATCAAAATTAACAAAATAACTATTTTATTTATCTAATCAATCAAGAACAATGATTCAAAGACTTAATCTAAAACAAGAATTGAAAATGGAACTAAAACTTAATTAAAATACTGGAAACTAGATATATTGTTTAGGTCTAACTAACTACCATTAACAAAGAGCTAAGCTTTGGTTTTTATACTTTCAGATCCAAAAATCGTGCATGGGCTTGGAGCCATGTTTTGGGCCAGAGAATCAGGCCCAAAACCCAATTCTTTCAGTCCAAAAAGGCCTCTTCAGCTGCAGTTGTCTTCAACAGACTTTTCGTCCACTTTTGCTCCTCTGATTGGGTCAAGGCTTGCACCATTGGAAAGCTCTTTCCGAGCCGGTCGTTTTGACATAAGGTAGGCCCCATTCCGAGGTCTGAGTCCAAAGATACGGCCTTCGGAAGTTCTGCTGACTTGTTTTATGCCCGTGTCGACTTTTCAGCTTTTGACCGGGCTTTAGGAAGGCTTTGTCTTCTTGAATCTTGGCCTTTAATCACGGAACTACTTAGTAACCGACCTTTGCTCCTTTATCTCACTAAAGTGGCACATTTCTGCACATAATGGACTTTGAAACCTGAAATGCATAAAAACACGTAATCAGTGTTAACTCTTAATTATTACTCACATAATTGGTCTAAAAGTATTATCGTTATTCTGAGGGTTAAAACTACAGTTTTGGGCTCTTATCAAACCACCCCCAAACAGCATTTTGCTTGTCCTCAAAGAAAGATGAGAAATTAGAATAAGTGACCAAAAATGGAGTTTTATCTACTCTCGTTTCGCTGAGTGCGATTGCATTGACCATATCGCAACAAGACCTTAAACCACTAGGAATTCCCTAGTGGACGAAGTTATAACCTCGTGAGAGTTTTCCAGATGAAGGTACTCACAAACTTCAACTATACTACAACGACTAAGAAATAAAACTATTGTTTTCCTCATTCATGTCCCAACTATCTATACATCTCACTAGCAAATGAATAAGAATAACCAAGTCAAAAATCTAAGCTAATATATGCATAATAATCAATCATCTATGATACGAATATAAGTACTATGACTAATACCATTAAATGCATAACAGGTTCGTTTCTGAAAATTCGGAATAGCGTCCTTAAGTAGGTCCTCACATAAATGTCAAGACGAAAACCACTCTGATTTTTCCGCTCAAGTTTAAGCTACTCCGATTAATGCGAAAGGGCACACTTTACCTTACAATCTCAATGACAACAAGGAAGCCGGAGTCGATCAAACACATCTGCCACTTACTATCACACTAACCTATTCCTAATTGAGCTAGAGGTCTTTATTAGGTATTGCGGGGATTAGGAGATGGTTTTAGAAGGAAGGAAATGGATATTCAAAAGGACAAGTCTGAGATAGTAGAGTCTTCATATTATGTAACTTAGAGAAAACCTTGTTATTTACTTTTGCTTCTACACTTTGTTTCCATCCTTAGCCATATTTTTTTCTTTTTCTTTGGCTTTTAACTCCTTTTATTCTTTTTTTTTTTTTTTTCCGGAGTTTTTATTTTATTTTTATTTTTATTTTTCTTTTCTTTGGATGGAAACTCCTTTTCTTTATTTTCTGAAGCAATTAACTAACTTTTGTTTACACCGGTTTTTCTCTTCTTCTTTCTTCCTCATTCTATTCTCAGACTTATTCTAGATTGGGTAGGTTGATTTTTTTTTTTTTTTTTTTTTTTTTGTTTTGTTTTTTAACAGGGTAAAGGATTTGTGGGTTATGAAAGGCTCAGAGGGGCGACTAGCGGAAAATAATTCATAGGTTTGAATTTCTGGCTATATCGATCCAAAGAGGGCCTAAATTCTCGCTTAGGATATGGCATAGTGATCAAGCAAGTGGACGTGTGATTTCTCTATCCGGATTTTACTTCTCCCTTGTGTCATTTCTCAAATGTTTCACTCATGTAAGGCTTTAGGCTATATTCTCACAGGATTTGTAGAATAAGTACTCTAGCCTAGATTTCATAAACTTACTGCTAACAATCATAGATACTCATGTAATATATTTATAGATAGATGCAAAGATTATTACCTACATATTAACCTAAGTTTCTAACAATTATTCTGATGCAAAAGCTACGTGAGACTTCTAGATTGTTAAGAGCATAGAGAAAGAAAACAATACCAATATTCCTAAGTGTATAGCATAAACTTATTTATTTATATTTTTGAAAATTTTTGAAACTTTAACTAGAAAACAAATGCATATTATACATATCTATATCCTAACAGATGCCTTAATTACACGTGTTTCTATGCCCCCCAAACAAGAGGCATGCTTTGTCCTCAAAGTATTGTAAATAAAGAGGGTAGGAAAAATACCATTGAAACGCGTGTGAAATTCGGAACATCCGCAAAACAAAGTTAGAACGTACTAATATAGGAAATAAAAACTGACGCAACTCTATAAGAGTTCCACCCATTATGGGATTAACAGAATTAAATATGCTTGGGACATAAGCAGACAATAACAAAACTAAAAACTTACCTTATCTCCCGCTTAAAACGTCCCTCCTCCTCATTAAAGAGATCGGGTTCCTTCATCTTGCCACCCATTATAACTTGCCAAGCTTGCCGCCATTTATCATCTACTAATGCTAACCCGTTAAGTGTTATTATGTCCGATGGGATGTACAGGCGACCAATTGAGGCGCACCCGCCATCCCGCCAAGTCATTATTCGCGAATGAGCGAACCACCCAATTGGTGGGTCTCATGACTTCAACCCTTTTCCAATCGTGAATTGTGCACGAATCACGTAAAACAACTACGCGATGATGCGGCTTACCAACACAGGCATAAGAAGATACTTACGCCTCATGGTTTGGGGTCTCTTAAGACTAGCGACTAAAACTCGGGGAATGTCATATCGGCGACGTCCCTCAGCTAAAGCGAGGAAAATGTCACCAGTAGTACTGTTTGCATAAATGAACTGCCATTCCCCCAAAATATTCATCAGGATGAATAACATGATGGTGCCTACGTTTATGGAAAGGCTACCAAGGGCAATGCTATATCGCCCCTGGTCCATTACTCGAAATACCCCTCCCCCATAATACTCATGGAAATATGTATAATCATAAAGATATGCATTATCGGTCATATATGCCCATGTGTGAACGGGGATCGGTATTGGTAATCCACGAAACTAAAGCGACCACATTTTTATCGAATTGATGTGTCGTGTCTTCGACTCTGACGACGGAGAATTCTTGTTCTCCATCCCCGATTACAATAGAATTTAACATGGTCGTAGAAATAAGCGATAAAGGCGTGGTGAATATGATTCGTCATGACTTACCAGTAGATGACGCCATCCTAACTTCTGCGGGATCCCGTAGCCGGAACCAATGTCCATAGGTCTCGGAACCAATGTCGGAACCATGTGTTCAGGTATGACTATAGGAGATGTCATCTTAACTACTCTTTGAACAGTTCAAAAATCCTCGGTGACCCTCCTCGAAAATTGGAATTTTCCGCGTTAACGTAGCGGCGCGCGGGTGCGCTTTTACATAGGGCGTCGTGGCGCGTGGGTTGTAGAATTCTGATGTTTTGGGCGCTGGTCCCTCCTGACTAAAATTTGGGAAAGTGTAATAGCGAGCGCCAGCCTCTCGGCGTCTTTGAAACAGAAATTTGGAAGAAAAGAAGGAAAAGCTTGGAGTGAAAGGTCGGGATGATGGTGGGGTGTAGTGTGGTTTGTTAGTGTAGAATGAAGGGAGTTTAAATAGGTTTTGAGCTTCCAAAACGAATTGGCAAGTTCCCAAATTGTGTTAAGGCAATTTCCAGAAATAGAAAAATTCCAAACCCGAAAACGGAAACAAACCATTTTCGTGATTTTCTAAAAATCCTGGTATCTTTCATAATGGATTTAGAATAGTAACTTCTAAACTCTCCTACATTTCATGCTACCACCACACAAATCATAGATATGCCGATATCGGCCAAATTATCAACCTTTCCTTCAAGACTACTTTACCGCGGATGATCATATAACGAATTATGCTCGATATAAATATTACCACCCCCAAACAAGTCGGGAAGGTGGGATTAATGATAAAACAAGCAAGATTTCGAAATTAACCAATTATATTAAATATAAAATTTAAATCCAAACAACATAAAACAAACACATTAATATTTAAATTTAACTACTTAATTAAAATTCAACTAATAAAACAATCAAAACCATGAAATAACATCGAACACAACTGAGGTGAACACCTAGTTGTGTGATGAAGATGGACCCTGAGATGGAGATTGGCCCTGGGATGGAGAATGGTTTGAACCATCTGTCCTTCGGCGATGACCCTCATGCCTGTCGGACTCGGCTGAAACAGAGTCCTCCACGGATGGCATGCGTCGTAGCATCTCTATTCGGAACAAGCACTGTGCTTCCATCTCAGTCCAGAGTACTGCATACTGGGCTTGTTGATGCTGGTGGATAGTCTCCATGTTAGACAGGATATCGTCCTGAACTCCTTCGAGAATTTCAAGTCTCGTCTAAAGGTTCGTTTGCTTCTTTCGAATTACAATCTGTCTATCTCGGATATCTTCACAAATACCATAAACGTAACGCAAGGCAGTTTGCAATACTTGCATGTGTTCTAAATTAGAACTACATTTATCTAATGCATCGCCATCCAGACATGTCATATCCTCCCTTTCATCCTCCGACTCATCCATTTTTTCTTCAGACAACGGCCAAGTCTCTTGGATGCAATCCCGTATAGATACTTGCATTAGAATGCAATTTGATCTTAATAGGAGCAGATCTTGCGACAGCTCTAAAGGAGAGCATGATCTTAGTGATCAATACGAGAAGAGGCGCCAAGCTCTTCCCCACTCCTCGAATCACATTAAACATTAAATCAAGGATGCAGAAATTATACTTATTTGTTTGCAAAATCCGAACGTGCAGACATTGCAGGCCGATATCACTGACTTTGTCTTTCAGGGGCGTTCCTACCAATCCACCGAGCTGACCCGTTTGATTGGTTCTCGGTCGATCGGCGGACGAATGAGATGTCGGATTGTATTCACCCTCCACGACGGTATCCTTCATCAAAGCGGGAACTCCAAAGATAATCGATTCCTGAATTGTCGCTACCGTGTTGCTTTCAAGCATAATTCCTAACATTCAATAACAATTGTCTCGTTAATTCCTCCTCGTTCCTCGCTACCTTTATGAAAATCCTATCCCCCTCTAATTCTCGCTTCTTATAAAACTATTCTACCAAATCATGGTGATAGAACTCCTCGATCAAAATACCACAACCGTTCCAATGCCTCCTAATCATCTCCGTGTCGTAAAATGGCGCGAAAGTCTGTCGGAAAAAAAGCGTGCTCGACAAAAATTCTTCATCGTAGTGCCATTGAAGTTTCTGAGACAACTAATGGTTTTGTAGACTGTGGGGGAGGCGAGTTTGAAGAAAAACAACTAAAACAACGGTGGTGGCGGTGGTTACTTGAATTGGTTGAGGTTGTTCGGAGTTAGGTTGGTGGTGGTAATGGTTTAAAGAAGATTATAGTTGGATTTGATTATCTTGGTGTGGGTGTAGTTAGGTTTTCTTCTCTCTCTCTATTTTTTTTTTTTGGTGTTCAAGGTTTGATTTAACTTTGTAACCGGCGGGATTGAAAGGGAAAGAAAGAAACCGTGCGTTTTTTTTTTTTTTTTTGGAGGAAGGAGACGCACAGACGTGCGTGCGGTTTGGGCCCAAGCCCAGTTTGAATTCCGAAATTTTCCGATTTTTTGCGCAATTTCAAACTCAATTTGCCGCTTCGTTACTGGCCCGATTTTGGCGAATGAGTTATGAAAATGATCAGTAGAGAATTTCCAATCCAATGATCCATAAAACACTCAATTCCAACCATGGGTGACGTATAAAAGGGTGGAAAAATGCCTCGAAGTGCGTGTGTGACGTAAGTTATGCAAACGAAGGAATTCTAAGTTTAGATTACGTCAACCCAATTGAACTAACAAGTAATGGGCCTAAGCAACACCAATGGAAAGTTCGAGCAATCTAGATGGAGAGACCGATTGCCCACCCCAAACAAATTTTTAAACACAAAATTTGTTCTAACGCGGGTCGTTTAAAGTCAGATTCCCAAGACTTGTTGGATTGCTATTTCTATGATTAAGAATTTTCTATTATTATTTATTTTATTTATTATGTTTATTTTATTTTTATTAGTTTATTATAAGAAAAACAAAAAACAATAAATACATAATTCACCCCATAGAGGAACATGACTCAAAAATCGAGAAAACATGCAAAAGTGGAAAACGTGAATTATGTTAACCGTGGACTTAGGATCCGGTACTTACAGCCACACACTCCATAGGGAGGGCCCAGTTACCTGAATGGTGCACTTACTACTATATGGAAGTGAAAGGAAGTACACCAATGACAAAGGTCAATCCTCATAGACAGGGTCCTGTAAAAGGACTTCCTCTACATCAGGGGACAGAAGTTTGTGAAAATGTTTTAACCGTTGACCATTAACTTGAAAGGTATTGTTGTCATTTGGATTTACCAAGGTGATTGCCCCGTAAAGGGTGACTTCAGTAACCAGAAAAGGGCCAGACCAACGGGTTTTTAGTTTTCCTCGGAAAATATGTAGACGGGAGTTGTAAAGCAAGACCTTTTGACCGACCACAAACTCTTTGCGCAAGATTTGCTTATCATGAACACGTTTCATGTTAGCATTATAATCCTTCGCGAGATCGTAAGAATCGCTACGGATTTCTTCAAGCTCATTTAATTGCAACTTGCGTTTGACACCTGCCTCATCAGTATTGAAGTTAAGGCTTTTTATAGCCACAGAGCACGGTGCTCTAATTCAACGGGCAAATGACATGGTTTCCCAAATACAAGCCTAAAGGGAGACATACCTATAGGAGTTTTGAAAGCAGTTCTATACGCCCATAAGGCATCCGATAGGCAGCGCTTGACCGATCTTTCCTATTAGGGTTTACAGTTGTTTCTAAAATCTTTTTGATTTTCCTATTAGAAACTTCTACTTGTCCGCTAGTTTGTGGATGATACGGAGTTCCTACTTTGTGTGTAACTCCATACTTTTTCACTAGGGATGCAACAACTCTGTTGCAAAAATGCGTTCCACCATCACTAATGATGGCCTTAGGAATGCCAAACCGACAGAAAATATATTCTTTAATAAAAAATACAGCTGTTTTATGGTCATTGCTAACGGCAAGCCGGGCCTCTATCCATTTAGACACGTAGTCCACGACAACTAGAATATAAATGAAACCGTGGGAAACAGGGAAAGGACCCATGAAATCAATGCCCCAAACGTCAAAAATTTCTACTATTAAGATTGGATTTAACGGCATCATATTACGTTTCGTGATTCGCCCAAGTTGTTGGCAACGTGTACACGTCTTGCAATGCACTTGGGCATCCTTAAAAAGGGTAGGCCAATAAAATACACATTGAAGCACTTTAGCGGCTATTTTCATCCCACTAAAATGGCCACCACACTCTTTGTCATGGCAGAATGATAGAACTTCATTATATTCCCACTGGGGAATACAACAACGAATAATCTGATCCGCACAATACTTAAAAAGGTATGGCTCATCCCAGTAGTATAACTTAACTCTGGCCAAGAACTTCTTACATTTATTTCTTGACCAATTATAAGGCATAACATCAGCCGCTAAATAATTTACAATGTCGAAGATACCATGGTCTTTGAAAAAATCGCATCTGATGCTCATCGGAAAAGAGTCCGGTATGGACTCGGAATCACTCGATCGCCGCTTGTGAGTCTAGATAAGTGGTCGGCAACTCGTTTTTTGACCCTCTTTTGTCCTTTATTTCTAATGTGAACTCTTGCGGAGAAAGGATCCATCGGATTAATCTCGCTTAGCATCCTTCTTTGCAAGAAGGTACTTAAGGGTGCATGGTCCGTGTAAACTAAAGTTTTAGAACCAACCAAATAAGGACGAAAACTTATCTAAAGCATAAATGACACTAAGAATTCTTTTTCTGTAGTTGAATAATTCCGTTGAGCATCGTTTAAGGTTTTACTAGCATAATAAATAACATGGACTTATTATCTAGTTTTTGTCCCAAGATCGCACCAACCGCATAGTCACTAGCATCACACATGAGTTCGAAAGGTTTAGACCAATCGAGAGGTCTGTATAATTGGTGCAGAGGTTAGGGCGGCTTTTAAAGTTTCAAAAGCCTGCTTACAGTTAAAATTAAAATCAAATATTGCATCTTTCAAAAGCAGATTAGTTAACGGCCTAGCTATTTTCGAGAAGTCCTTAATAAACCGCCTATAAAAACCTGCATGGCCTAGAAAGGCTCTAATATCACGGACAGTCCGTGGTTTAGGTAGAGTCGCTATCTTATCTAGTTTGGCCTTATCTACTTCGATGCCATCACTAGATACAATGTGACCTAGTACTATGCCCTTTTTCACCATGAAATGACACTTTTCCCAGTTTAAAACGAGGCTCTTTTCTTCACACCGTGTCAAAACCTTAGACAGGTTAGACAAATAGTCTGTGAAGGAGTCTCCATAGATAGAAAAGTCATCCATGAAAACTTCCATAAAGCGCTCTACCATGTCACTAAATATATGAAGCATACACCGCTGGAAGGTTCTAGGAGCATTACAAAGGCCAAAAGGCATTCGTTTATAGGCATACGTTCCAAAGGGACATGTGAAGGTAGTCTTTTCTTGGTCATCAATATCAATAATAATCTGAAAATAGCCTGAGTAGCCATCCAGAAAACAATAAAAAGCATGACCAGCTAGGCGTTTGAGCATTTGATCTATAAAAGGTAAGGGAAAGTGATCCTTTCGTGTCATAGCATTTAAACGTCTGTAATCAATACAGATCCTCCATTTCATAGGACCTTGTGTGACAACATAGTCACCCTTCCCATTTCGTACCATGGTAACTCCCGATTTCTTAGGAACTACATGAATGGGGCTTACCCATTCGCTATCAGAGATTGGGTATATGATACCCGCATCGAGTAATCATAAGACTTCTTCCCTAACCACCTCTTTCATGGCTGGGTTCAAGCGACGCTGAGGTTCGCGAGAAGTCTTCGCGTTATCCTCCAAATGGATACGATGAGTGCAAATATTAGGGTCAATTCCCTTAATGTCGGCTAGGGACCAACCAATCGCAAACCGATGTTCCATAATCACCCGGATTAAACGTGTCTCTTCATTCTTAGATAACAGGGAAGATATAATTACCGGATGACTACCATCCGGATCAAGTTGAATATATTTTAATTCTGGGGGTAGAGGTTTAAGCACTAGGGTGGAAGGAAAATCAATAGATGTTTAAATTTGGTCCTCATTTTGCATAATGAATACTTGCTTAGGTAGCAAGTCTTCATACTCAATATGGGAGCAACCGGGGGTCTACAATTGGTGTGGACTCAAGGATGGTGTTGACTTCCTCTAAGTAGGAGTCATTTACAAAATCTGAAGTTCCAAAAGAAAGGAATTTGTACATATTGTTTTCGTGAAACGTGTTGTTAAAATAATCTTGAGCTAAGCTCTCGATCATGCTAACCTCCCCATCTATAGAATTTAATCTGTAATTGTTTCATCATTTTAAAAATATTTACCTCAACTGTAAGATGGCCAAAAGATAAGGAAATCTTACCATCGCGGCAATTAATAAGTGCGTTGGCAGTTGCCAAGAAGGGGCGCCCTAAGATGATCAGTACAGAGTCGTTGGTGACTTCTGTATCGAGGATAACAAAATCAGCAGGATAGTAAAAATCCTGAACCTTAACAAGCACGTTTTCCACTACACCCTTAAGATACTTAATTGACATGTCCGCTAATTGCAACGTTATTTTTATAGGTTGCATTTCCTGTAGACCTATTTGTTTATACAAGTAATACGGGAGTAAGTTAACACTCGCCCCCAGGTCTAATAAAGCGGTCATCGTGTGAGAATCTCCTAAGGTGCATTTTACAATGGGGGATGACCGGGGTCCTTGTACTTAACAATTCCATTATTTTTTAGGATAAAGTTGGGAATTGTTCGGTTAAAAAGCGCCTTTAGGTATGTTGGTCTTACGCCTAGTAGTGCACAACTCTTTAAGAAACTTAGCGTGATTAGGTAGCTTTTTAATAGCTTCTAAAAAAGGAAGGTTTATCGTTAGATTTTTTAAAACATTCCTAATCTCCTCAAAGTTTGTATCCCTGGTTAGCATGGCTAATTTTTTAGGGAATGGTGGTTTCGCTCTATATTTAGCGTATGGCTCGACTTGATGTGTTACCTTGGCTTTCTGTTTCTTAGTTTGTTGTTTAACTGGTACCTCTACAGTGGTAGGGTTTTCAGTTTCTACTTCGGTATCTAGTTCGATATCCGGTGTAGGGAGTACTGATGGGGTAACTATAGGCATAGTTACTTTGTTATCATACACTCTTCCAGAACGGAGAGTGGTGATGGCATTCAGGTCGCCTACTATTGTCGTTTCCGTACTAGTATTACCGTTTACCTCAAAGGCTGTGTTTGTTGTTTTAGGGTTGGGTATCGCTTGTCCTGGAAACACGCCTTTTGGTTGGGCTTTCTCTTGGGCTAACTGTTGTATGCCCTTATTTATGGATTGTAAGATCTGTTGGTTTGATTGAGTCATTGATTGGAAAAGTTGTTGGGTAACTTGTATAAAAGCGTCTATACGATCCGGATGTGATTGTGTAGTAGTCACAGGTGGTGCGACTGGAATTATCTCACGTTGATTATTTATGGGTGGGTTGTGATAGTTACTATTGTTAACCGGAACGATACCTCTATTGGTATTATAACTATTATAATTACCCTGACCTTGTGCTAAACCTTGTCGTGGTTGCGCTTGGTTGTTATAATTATTATAATTTCCTTGACTTAGTCCCTGGCCTTGCCTAGGTGGAGCTTGATTATAGTTGTTTGCTTGCCTAACATTTTGGTTATTAGACCCTGGAGGTGAAACTTGTTGATTGTTTCGCCAACTAAAGTTGGGATGTTGTCTCCATGGGGCATTAGGAATAGGATAGTTATTAATGGAGTAAACATTATCTTGCTCTAATTGTTGTTGTTCATAGGCGAGAGGACAATAGGGGTCAGGGTGCTCAGGACTCAAACAGACATTACATGGGTTGGAGTTAACATTCATGACGGGGGTAGGCTTTTGTTGCACAGAAATAGCCTCAACCTTTTTAGTTAGAGATTCGATTAAACTTTTTAGTTCGGGATCGGGTTTCATCTCAAACATACCGGCGGCCTTAACTGTTGAAGAAGAACTAATCTAGCTTGTGGATATCGCACTACCCCCAATTGTTATTACGTTTAGTTTGATCTTTTAAAAATTTGTAAGCCTCCGAGGCTCCTTTACTTAGGAAACTATCCCCATTCATTATGTCAAGGACTTCTTTATGGTGATGTTGAAGTCCTTTGAAAAAGGCACGAACTAACGTGTCTTTTGCTAGGTTATGGTGTGGACACTCAATAAGCAGATCGGTGAAACGATTCCAAGCCTCATAAAACGATTCATGAGGATTTTGTCGGAAAAAATGAATCTTGGAAAGCATCTCATCCATCTTTAGGGGTGGGTAAAATGTTCCATAAACAAATAAACAAGTTTAGCCCACGAAGTCCACAGTTAGGCGCTTTGGGCGCTTAACCAAGACGCCTTATCGGCTAAGGTGAAAGGGAATACCCTCGGTTTAATTTGTTCCGCACCAACCATAGGATGATGGAATGTTGTAAGGACTTGTTCAATCCTACGCGATGTGTTGATAAGGTTTTTCATGGTCTAAACCATGGAAAACGGGTAACAAATTAAATATGTTTGGGGAATTCGAAAATCCCCACCGGGTCCGCTAGAACGATGCAAGATTTAGGGCTATCGCCAAGGCTTTGTAAAAGTCGAGAGAGGAGTCTCTTTTTCTCGACCATTATGTCCGGTGTGGTTGGTGGAATAGTAGCTAGAGGTGTAGTGATTGGTATACTTGATAGATTTGTTTGTTGACGTTGACGGTTAATTACGTTCGGTGTTTTTCTCCCACCGCACCTTAATCTCATGCAAGTCTAAGTCTAAAACACGACAACAATCCAAACAATCTTGATATATTAGTATGAACCTCTAACCGGAGATGCGAGGTATGGAAGAAAGGAATACCGATAGCGTCCTTGCTTCGCTTATGAATAGCGTCTTGTTTACGCGTGTTCGTGTAAATAACAAGTTATAACACTAAAAACTTGAAAAATCAAAGTTCAATCAAAACCGTAGAATTCGAAAAAATTAGCAAAGCGCAAGGCGCTGCGCTCATAGAGGCGCGTCGCTCCGTGTAATTAATTTCAAATTACAGTGTTTTTAGGGCGGTCGCTCGTGTTCCAGCTATAGAGCAGTGCGCCTCCTTATAGCGCCGGTCGCCTTCGATGTATTTTTGTCCTAACTTTTCAACGATGAATCGAAAACCACGCATTTGAATCAAACCAAAGGTGGGTGGGTGAAAATGGGACTTTAAGAAAAGTACTTACACTACTTAAAACAATGCGAAAGTGAAACTAAGATGGCGTAGCGCATTTGATAAAACATAAAAATGAATAGTCTACCTACGAAATGAACGATGAACTCAAAACGTAAGTAAACTAAAACTTATTTCTGTGCCTATATGTTTATCAAAGATTCTACTCTCAATCCTATGAGATATAGTGGAGTAGGAAGTTCGTTCCACTCCTAGTCCTTCCAAGATGTTGTGTTTTCTAGTCTAATTACTCTACTCTAAGTCTAATGAGATTTACTTAAGTGGCAACTAGACTACTGATGCAACTACCCACAAGATGCAACTAGTCGGTTATCAAAATAACTATGGGAATGCTACGTTGATTCGATTATAAGGAGTTAGAGGGGATTGATTCCACCTTAACTCAACTTAATCCTATTAACGATTTAATCGTCGTAATCGAATTGAATCGCTTCGAACAATTGGTTCTTCCTAATCCCTAATTACACATGGCATTCCTACCAATTCATAACTAGCATGTGAACGATTAAACCCATTCTCATGGTGAACTAATCGTTTCTAGAGTGGAAAGGAAATTACAACGACTCTACGATAATCGGAATCAAGCTTTCATCAAGGCTTCTCAACCCCCTCTAATGGAGTTTTAGCCGAGAATCATTACGCAATCATTTCCGATTAAATTTAAACTAAACATGATATAAAGAATTGAAATTTACTAATCTAAATTAAACAATAATTAAAATCTAATTAATAACTAAGAATTGAATAACAAGTAATAAATGAAATCAGATCTAACACAAATGCAAATGACAAGAATCGAAATTAACAAACTAACTATTTTATTTATCTAATCAATCAAGAACAATGATTCAAAGACTTAATCTAAAACAAGAATTGAAAATGGAACTAAAACTTAATTAAAATACTGGAAACTAGATCTAGAATTATCTATATTGTTTAGGTCTAACTAGCTACCATTAACAAAGAGCTAAGCTTTGGTTTTTATACTTTTTCAGATCCAAAAATCGTGCATGGGCTTGGAGCCATGTTTTGGGCCGAGAGAATCGTGCCCAAAACCCAATTCTTTCGGTCCAAAAAGGCCTCTTCAGCTGTAGTTGGCTTCAACAGACTTTTCGTCCACTTCTGCTCCTCTGATTGGGTCAAGGCTTGGACCAGTGAAAATCTCTTTCCGATCCGGTCGTTTTGACATAAGGTAGGCCCCATTCCGAGGTCTGAGTCCAAAGATACGGCCTTCTAAGTTCTCACGACTTGTGTCTTTGTTTATGCCCATGTCGACTTTTCAGCTTTTGACCGGGCTTTAGGAAGGTTTTGTCTTCTTGAATCTTAGCCTTTAATCACGGAACTACTTAGTAACCGACCTTTGCTCCTTTATCTCACTAAAGTGGCACATTTCTGCACATAATGGACTTTAAAACCTGAAATGCATAAAAACACGTAATCAGTGTTAACTCTTAATTATTACTCACATAATTGGTCTAGAAGTATGACTGTTAGAGGGTTAAAACTACAGTTTTGGGCTCTTATCAACATTCAATGAATACCATAGGTCATTCCGGCCACATTCAAGGAATACCTATCATATCACTAACGGGTCATTCATGGCACATTCAATAAATGCCCTGGGTCATTCCCGCCACATTCAAGGAATACCCAACCCTACATTCCCGTACACTCAAGGAATACAACTAACCCGCAAGGCGAATACCTTAGTTCCTCTCTAGGGTAGTCCAAACAATCTGGTCATTCATGGAACATTCAATGAATACCCGGGTCATTCATGACACAGTCAATGAATACCCCTTTATAACGCTAACGGGCCATTTATGGCACATTCAATAAATGCCCATCTAGCATATGACATCATCAGTCATAAAATCTCATTTCCAACACTTGAGGCGTGGAGAGTTCTTAAAGGGTGCGGTAAATTTGTTTATGCATTATTGAACTTTATTGCATATATTATTTCAAAGAACGGAGGAGTATCTTGTTTCATGTATTATAGTTTACGCGTTATTGATTAGATTGATGTCTAAGTGTCATAGCGTCGTATACCATAAAAGATTGAAATATCACATAGTAGTTAATACACGTACACACGTATATATATAAAGGTCCTAGCCTAAAGCCAAGCACGTTAATAACCCTAGACCTATCATAATAGACCTAATCTTAGCCAAGTCAAAGATCAAACTGGGTTAACTGGTCAAAGTCAACCCTGGTCAACAGTCAAAGTCAACCTGTCAAGGGTCAACATTAGTCAACCAGCCAGGTCAACAACAGTCAACCAGTCCTAAACTTATCCAACCAAAACCAAAAGACTAAGGCCCAAAAGGTTTAGTCTTTCCCAGTCCCAATCTAAAATAACTTAAGCCCACAAATGAAATAGAAAAAAAAAAAAAACTCCAAGCCCACATAACTAATCTCAACCCAAGCCCAACAGCAAAAGAATTCGCTGGTCATCTTCTTCCCCACCTTACCAGCGCCTCCACCACCAATCAACCACCACAATCTACCAACCTAACTCCACTATAAACCCCACGGTTTCACTCCTTACAAAAAACCTAATCTGCTGATACCCTCAAATCTCAATACCCTCACACTTCACAACTCGCGCTCGACCCGCCATTAATGCTTCTTCAAGCTTCAATCGCCCCCTCTCCAGCACCCAATCAATCATCAACAATCAACATCAACCCAACAATATAACATCACAACAAAATTCAAACAAAACAAATCAGGACGGTTTGGTTCTTGTGGCGACGCCATTAACAACCTGTTTCAAGGCATCGACAGCCTCATAAACCAACAACTCTATATCCAACCAAAATGCGAAAGCGCATAGCCAATACATCGATCGACAAATTTGTTTACAGCAACCATAATCGATTGATTACTCGCGTTTTATCACTAGATATGGACAAGTTTTCCAGAGACAAACGGTTCTTCAAACGATAATCAAGATGTATACGCAGTTAAAACTAACTAGTATACAGTATAAAATCGAATCTTAAACAGGATGTGAACAGTAAAAATCATATTTTTCTAGCCTCATGCAATCTACAGGAAATGAGAATTTTATAAAAAAAAAAACATAAAATATCTACTCACCCGTAGTACGCTCTGACTATCAGCTAGCTATCAGTAGATTTCCAGAAAAACTTCCTTTTCCTCTCTCAGTAAAACTCTCCTTTTTTTTCTGTGTAAAACTCTCTGTGTTTTCCAAACTCTCTGTGCAAACTCCTTTTTGTTTTAAAACCCCACGAAAAACAAGGAAAGTTTATCTCTTAACCTACGGGGTTTCCTATCCTTAACAAATGTTTATCCTATTTTGTTTTACCTATTATTATTATTATTATTATTATTATACTAGGAAAAATAAAAGAAATAGATGGGGTGTTATAATGACCTTCTTCTCCATCTAGCAAAAAAAACTCAAACTAGAAACTTGTAAAATACTTTTGAGATCTAATTGTTTCCATCTTTGAGTTAGTTGATTTGTCTGTTGTGAACTTGTGATTAGTGATTTAAGATATGAGAAAACATTTATTTTCTTCTCCATCTAACAAAAAAAACTCCAACTAGAAACTTGTAAATTTTTTTGAGATCTAGTTGTTTCCATATTTGAGTTAGTTGATTTATGTGTTGATATTAGTGATTTAAGCTATAAAAAAACATTTTATTCTCTTATGACAAACACTCTTCTCATTTTTCAATTATAGATTATTGATAATTGAAAAATAATTTGGTCGATTTCAACACCGGTTCGACAAACAATTGAACAACAATTGAATTTATTTTTTCAAATCCTCGAATCTTGTGTTAATCAATTGCGTGATTTATCTCGATTTTCAATATTATTATCGTTGATGATATTTTTAAGTTTGGAGTAGTAGTCCGATACACATGCAAATATCACTATGCATGTGTACAACACGCATGCAAACACCACTATGCATGTGTATAGCACATATGCAAATATCATTATGCATGTGTATAACACATATGCAAACACTATATATATGTATACATGTGCATAACAAACATGCAAACACTACTATGAATGTATATACCACACATGCACACACCATTTATGCATGTGTATAACAAACATGCAAACACTACTACCACACATGCACACACCAATATGCATGTGTTCAACAAACATGCAAACACCACTATGCATGTGTACAACATGAAATAAATTAAAATTTTCATGTTAGTCCTAACATAAAATGCGAGTGTGTTTGAAAAGTCACATGGGAGTTTTATCCAATTAGCAGTTCTAGAGTACGCAGGATGTATTAGACTTTGTGGTGTAATACACCCTCACCCGCTTGGTTATTAGAGGGCCCAGATGCTGGAGCACAGGTACAACAGGTGTATGCTAGATTTTGCATTCTCCAATAGCCACAACATTTTGATTTTGATTTAATTGATAAAAACATAAATAAAGGTAATATCATCTTTCAGCAGTGGTCAACCCGGTTTGTCCTGGAGGCTTAATTATTTGCAGAACCAAACTGGAAGCGAATTTAAAATGCAAATTTGTCCTACGGCCCGTTTTCTGAATTTTCAAAGCCGCAAAAAGTCCTTTTAGGATTTACTATCGTATGCTTTTACTTCGTTGTAATACAAACTGCTGCAACTAGACTACATAACATTCTTTCAGTCCCTACTCCCTACATGCATGAAAAAAATAATATAAAATAGAATAAAACCTCAATCTGCAAGTCTACATAGTGCAAGTATAAATATATACAGACCCACAACAAACTCTCACATTGTTCGAATATTCAATCCAATTCATTTGTTCTGTTATCAACGTGATCCGGAACAAATCTCTTCCAAATCCAATGCATTGCTTCCACACCTTGAACTCTTGAAGGTCTCTTCAATCGCAATATCATGCGTCTCAGGCAAGAAATAAATGACAAAAAGTGTCAAAGTCCCAGAAAAACAGAGAGTAACTCTAGAGGACAAATCGGGGAAAAAGTAACTCGAGAGAACACATTTTTTTTAATCACTCACAAAGACCGGGTAGATGAAAGGTCAAGTATACCCCTGATGCGAAATTAAAAATGGCTCGGGTAGATGAAATGTCAAGTATACTCCTGGTACGAAATAATAAACAGCCCGACCCAACCAAAACAACCTGCTGTATATAGTATGAACAATGATTGTTCATACCTATTTGGGGTTTGAACAATCAATGTTCATATATTAACATGAGCTATGAACACTCATTGTTCATATAAACAATTATTGTTGATTGTTCATACCTATTTGGGGTATGAACAATCACTGTTCATACCTCAACATAATGTATGATCAATAAAAACACTTATTGGAGTATGAATAATCATTGTTTATACCTCAACATGAGTTATTAACAATCATTGTTCATATCTATTTGGGGTATGAACAATCAATGTTCATACCTCAACATAATGTATGATCAATAAGAACACTTATTGGAGTATGGACAATTATTGTTCATACCTATTTGGGGTATGAACAATCAATGTTCATACATCAACATGAGCTATGAACAATCATTGTTCATACCTATTTGGGGTATGAACAATCAAAATTCATATGATCAATAAGAACACTTATTGGAGTATGAACAATCATTGTTGATTGTTCATACCTATTTGGGATATGAACAATCATTGTTCACACATCAACATGAGCTATGAACAATCATTGTTCATACCTATTTGGGGTATAAACAATCAATGTTCATATATCAACATGAGCTATGAACAATCATTATTCATACCTATTTGGAGTATGAACAATCAATATTCATATGAACAAATATTATTCATATATCTATTTGGGGTATGAACAATCAGTGTTCATACCTAAACATAATGTATGATCAATAATAACACTTATTGGAGTATGAACAATCATTGTTCATACCTATTTGGAGTATGAACAATAATTGTTTATATATGAAGAATAATTATTGTTCATACTTATTTGGGGTATGAACAATCAATGTGCATACCTCAATATAATGTATGATCAATAAGAACATTCATTGTTCATACTGAACAATCGATTATTCAGTTCTTATTGGACTATGAACAATCGTTGTTCATACTCCTAGTGGATTATGAACAATGAATGTTCATACCTCAATAACATAAGGAATGATCAGTGAAAATCTATTGGAATATGAACAATAATTGTTCATACGGAACAATAATTGTTCATACCCCTATTGAACTATGAACAATTATTGTTCATACCTCAACAACTATGAACCTTTTTTTTAACTATGAATTTTTGGAATTGAATTTCAGGAACTTCTTTTTGAAGTGTCATCCAAGTTGAAAACTAATCACATTACACACTTGATTGCCTGTTAGATTAACATTAAAATTTAGAGGATCTTGATGGATTCGAACCACCATCTCCTTTGGATATCTTTAAAGTGCTTGGCCATTTGAGCTAAAGATCCACCTTGTAGATGTATTGATTGTTAGATTTACACGTCGGACTTCAGGATTTACACGGTCTACATGCCTTCTAGACCCTATAATCAAAATCTTTGAAAGAAAAAAAAAAAAAAAAGATGATTGATTGTTAACAAGTAACCTAAAGTGATCAATAGCTTCAAGATGATTGGTTGTTAACACACGAATTAGTAATCGAAATGGGTACCTATTGAAAATATTCGATTTGTAGTTTGATGAGGTGCCTCATAAATCAAAGAATCTGGTCGGTTGGAGAAGAAAAGGGCTTTAGGCTTTCTTATCCGTAATTTTGTTTATTAACAAGAAAGAGTAAAAGTGGGATTTAAAAAAATATAAAAAGGGCCGGGCCAACTTATTTTGTCTTTAAGGATTATTAAAATTTAAAAGTTGGGTTCGTGTGGTATTTAAATGTGGGAATTGGGTTTACCATATCCTCTAGGGTTATTTTGAAACCAAGAAAAATGTGGCAAACACTTAAAATATACCAAACTTGAATATGCAGAACATCTTGAGGAAGAAATGACTGATGACAAAGGTAAAGGACAAGTTGGCCATAACATTAAGCTAGTGATTGTCCAGCAGGCCGGATCTCACGAGGAAATATTTCACCTGGCACCAACCATCCCAGAATGAACATGCAAAGCCTGAAACATATACGCGCATCAAGGCTAATTAACAAGACGTAGGAACTAATTTTCACACATTCACCAGAAAACAGCTATGGTCAAGAGAATGTGACATTCTTGTGAAAAGCTCTCAAAAAGTGACGTGAGGTCCCCAAAGCTGCTGACCTTATAATGAAGCTCATTATGTAGCTTAAACACAATCTATCTAGGATTCTAGGCAAAAGTTGACCGGAAAGTGAAAACACAGAATCAGCAGATCATTTCAGGAAGGCATAACATATTTCCAGAAATCTCAAGTCTAATTCCTCTATAAAATTGTGTTTACGGTTACAAATTTTGGTAACTTTCTCCAGTGATGAGGCAGATTTCAAAGCCATCATATTATCATGATAGTGTTACACTGATGAGCTCACCTTGACTGCAAGAAAAAAGATGCAATCACTGCAGAGGATTGACGAGTAATGAAGATTATACAAAGCTTGACTAAGCTGGATAATGAAAATTCCATTACTCCATAGGTGAACCCTGTTCTTCAGCTACGCTCTCGGTTCCCACCTGGCCCAACATAATTGCAGTCAGCATCAGCTTACCTGCATCAGGGAAATTCTTGTGGTGCATCATCATCGCTTCCACACTCATATTTGGATCCTTAACAATTGCCAAGTCCACATCTTCTTGCCTTAGAGGGAGCACCTCATCAAATCCACCTTCGTACGACTCGGCCATAGGCCCATAACACCTATTCGAAGCTTTGGAGAGCACTGTTTCACTCAGAATTTGTAGAGTCTCTTCGTCACTCCATCTCTCTTCTGTAGAAGCTTGATGGAGACTTCCCCAGTCATCCAGATCAGCAGCATTACGCCAACACTCCTCCAAGAGTCCTCTGTTGGACAGACGGAAGGATGAACTGGTCCATGCAAAAACCTCAAAAGCACACAAGCATAGTTTTGGTGTGTTTCCACCGAGACAGAGTTTGATGAGTTCTCCAGGAGGGACTAGTCCCTGTCCAATTTCTGGTTTCTCGTTATTATCAGAGAGAATTTCAATGATTTCTTGCTGCAAGACAGAAAACCAATTTGTGTAAGAAATAGAAGGATATCATCACCTACATGCAAATGTTTTATAGACAGCAACATTAGCACTTTGGAGGACCACATTACTATATGATGTGGTTGTGCAGGTCCAACAAATTCACAAAAAACCCAAGGTGTTTGAATCATGGATACCACATCCATGGGGTTTGAATCACACAAACTACAGCCATGCATGTAGGATCTCTGTTGCAATGAACCCTAAAGTTGGGAGAATTAAACCAGTTATAGCAGTTTTTAAGATGGACACCTTGTACAGTAATTCAAATATAGATTCCTCGCTAACGTGTATCTGCTTGTGAAAGATGCTCAACTAATAATATATGAGCAATTGAAAAATATAAAAACTGAGCAGATGATTTAGCTTTTAGTCCAAATTATAATAGCAATATTTGCATTTCGTTCCCGATTTAAATAATTTTTGAAGTAAAAAAAAAATGAACTCCAATTCAACAACAAAAACCCCATGATTCTTATAATTCTTGAGATTACACTAAATATTTGTATGGATTTCGATGCAGACAAAGGAATTCACAACGATTACTTCTAAAGGTAGAAATTAACATATAACAAAATTATTCTAGCAGGATCCCATTAGGCAATGGGGTGTCAAATGGTCCCGGCCCGGCCCTCATGCTTTGAGGGTCGGGCCGGGCCAATGCTTAAATCTCGAAGCTCTTATCCGCCCCTCAACCCTATCGAGAGGGCCGGGCTTGGGGGCCAAGCTTGAGGGCCGAGTACTATCTTCTTCTTCTTTTTGTTGATTGGCAAACTTGTTTCAATGAGATCAGTAACTCTTTGGGGCTGGCGGGGTTCGAGCCCCAGACCTCTGGTATCATCACCCAAAGGTTTCATCGACTTTGCTCGTCGGCTCCTACAACCGAGTACTATCTCATACGTTTGAATATTTAATTAACAAAATAAATTTAATATAAAATGTTAAGTCATAAAATTGTACTCACTTCACAATTAAAACTTCAAGCTACTAAAAAACTTGTTAAACTTACATTTGTTAATTAAGATTAACTAAATTCATTTCATGAAATAATAAGGTTGACAAACTTAAAAGATAAGCATTCTTTTAAATGATGTATAGTGTATTAATACTAAAATGTTGTGTTGCATGGGTACGGGTACGAGTGTCTGGTTTGGACACGAGTACGGCGATTCGGACACGGCAAGGTCTGAAAATCAAGACAGGGACACGGCTAATATTCTAATTTAATATTATTATTTTTTTAAAACATAAATTGTTTTAAATAGAAGAAAAACAAAACAAAACAAAACAAAACAAATATAGATTTTGATAAGGCCCATTAGCCATTTAAAACAGTTTTTGCTAAGTTTAGATCTTGAATATAACCCAATCCAAAAAGGCCCAAGTCCACATTGCTTATTAAAAGCCCCATTTAATCTGTCTATGGAAGAAAGAAACAAAAAAGCCCAAGCCCACATCACTTATTAAAAACCCACTTTTTAATTGTCTTAGAAAGAAACCCTAGATCTGGGTTGCAGCCACCATGGAAAAAGATGGCGCACAGCTGACAACAACAATCCACCACCACCCGACAAATTCTTGAGTCAATATACTCCATTTCTAGCTTTCTTTCTTTCTTTCTTTCTTTCTTAATCTTCCTTTTTTTTTCTTTGAAACTGAGAATAGATTCGAATAGCGAATCTGTGTCGGGTCGACACGGGACATGCCGGAATAATAGGCATACCCATGCAACACAGCTAAAATGAGATATATTTCAATAGAAATCAATAGATATATGTGATAAATGTTGGGGGCTTAATGAGGGTTGGGCCGAGGATCGGGCCTAAGCTTCAAAGTCTTGGCCCTTACCCTCCCCTCAAAGGCTTGAGGGTCGTATGCTCGCACTTGTTTCGGGAAAACTAGATTGTTGGTTAGAAAGACCCTTCTTTAAACTATTATGAAATTGAGTACCTAAGAAAGAGGCACTAAAGCCAGCCTTTCACACCAACCTTTGCTTCTAGACCTAGAACAGCCTCTTTATAGCTTAACTGCGTTGGCCTGCCATTTCTCTTCTTCCTTTTCTCTTGGGTTGGTAAATGCTGAATCCACTGCCAGGCCGCCCCAAATATGTGAGGGATTTTTCGGCCCATGGGCCGGGTCGGGGCTGGCGGGTCAATACTACGCTACGCAGCAATCAAACGGTGGAAGAGCGCCTAGCACCTAGGCCTTGTAAGCCCGCTAGGCACTAGATGATTTTCTTTCATAATATATATACTGATTCACAAACACCCACTACTTATCAAACTTTACATATTTACAATAATTCAAATATTAAACAAAACTAAAAAAATATTAAAAAAAAGGAGTAAGAGTTGAAGAAGATGGCAAGTAAACTACTCGAGTTGAACAAAGAGAAGAGAGGACTGTAGACTATAATCTATTTTGAGAGGGATGAAGTGAAACATACTCTCTTTTGAACTTTTAACAACTTGTAAACGTCTTTTTTTTAATTTTCCTTTTAAGTTTGATTGGGCTTTAGTCTTTAAACCCATATTCAAATTTTAGGCCTTCTTGGTCCTTTTCTTGTGGACAGTTCACAGTACCCATGTTTCGATGGGAAAAAAAACCCGACCAGTAGGGCAAGGAACCGGTCTGGTTTAGGTCGGATATGACTATATCCGAATCCGAACCTGAATAGTTTGACAATATCCGAACCCAAACCCGATCCGAATCAAACCCAAATATTCTATCCGAACCCGACCGACCCGATCGATAATACTACAAATTCAAAAAAAGCCCAAAAAATATATCCGAACCCGAACCCGAACCCAACCCAAATAAATAAACAGATATGAAAATTGACCCAAACCCGAACTATTCAGATTTGGGTCGCGTCGGATTCGGGTCAAACCCGACCCAATTCCCTGCCCTACCGACCAGACCACCTAGAGTCCGCCTAGCCCAACTAATCGTCCGTCTAGACCTACCTAATCGGCCCACCGTTTTGTGAACCGATTTTAGGGCTAGGCGAGAGGATTGGACATTGCCTAGAAGGCCGCCTACGCCATTTTTCAGAGCATTGGACTATCCGGCAATGCATCTCTCCCCAACCAAGAAGAGCTCGTCCACAAGCAAAAGAGGATCATAGGCTCATAGCCCAAATCTGGATAAACCTCAACATTATGAATTCCTAAGCCACGGGCCTGTTGGTTTTCAGAAATCAGCGCTTCAAACAATCTTCAGTCCCTTAAAAACAACACTCCTTTAAAACCATAATCAAATCGTAAGTCTTCCTGGACCTTCCTTTTGGACTAGCCCGACTACTCGGCACAACGTTTTTGAACTGATTTTAGCCTATGCGAGTTTTTTTTAGAACACTGTCTAAAACCCCAGAAAAGAGATCGAGGCAGTGTTCTAAACCCTAAACCCACATTGTAAACAGACAAAACATTGACGAACAGACACGGATGGCTCAAATGGCTAGCTGCCTAGGTCCATGAAGCCTCTTTACTAACAAAAATATGATTTACCAACCATGGAGATCATCTCTACAAAAGCTCAGCTCATCTTAAAAGCCCCAAAATTTTCGAGTTTGGAACCCTCTTTACAGCATCCAAGTATCCAACTCAAAGCTGGAGCGGCCCCAGGAACTTACATACGACTAGCAAGGCTTTCTATGCCTCAATTGGACAATACTAAACACCTGAACAAGTCACTTGACGTGCGTCACTTGAACTTAACACATGGACTGTCATTATTGGGTGATGTGGAGTAAACAGGCCCTTTGAGTCAATTATTATAGATTGTTTTGATACCATTTTAAACTTTGGGGCATCCAACCCAAAACCAATTGGCAATGAGTGGAGCAGCCCCAAGAACTTATATATGTATATGCAAGGATTCAAATGCTTCAAATGTCCCCAAATATACATCCCAATATATACTGAACTTGAATAGGTAGAGATTGCAAAGAGGAAATTTTATAAGGGGTATGAACCTGCAAATTCAGAATCCTCAAATCAGCCTCAATTCGTTTAGTCTTCATTACAAACTCGTCATCCTTACCTGTGGATGTTGAATTTGGAAACAAAATAAATAAATAATAACCAGAAATGAAATAACAAAAAAGACAAAACTGATAGGAATAGAGGTTAAAACATACAAAATCAAAATCAGGGAGAACAAGATACTATAAATGCTTCCATCTAACAGAAAACGGATAACATTTGTGCAACCAAGGAACTGGGCATTGGTGAAAACTTTCCAATTGTAATAGATTTCTAGACTCATGATGGATTTTATTGTGCCAATGATAATTTTGGCTCTGGAGTGCCAAAATGCCAACCTAGTTGGGCGCATGGAGACAAAGTGCACCAAGTACTTCCCCTAGTTCTTCTTGTAACTCAGCCTTGTAGTTTATATCTCATATATCTTCCTCCCTGTTAAATAAAATTTCTTTCAAGAAAAAATATGAAGAAAATTTTGAATAGGAAGCACACAAGATGTGACATAACAATATCAGTTTCATGCAATCAACATCATCGCAAGGATGATGAAACATCTCCATAGAAAATCAGCTTTGATGTAGCACGAAGAACTTAGCTTGTGTAACCTGAAACTATGTACACATGACAATGACATATAGGAAATTGTGGCATAAGCATCAGCAGCGCACACGTTTCATTGACTACCCGCGCTTGAACTCTGAAGAAGCACATTCTGGTAGGGGTGTGCATAAAACCGGTCGAACCAACAAAACCGACCAAACCAAACCGAACCAGTCGGTTTCGGGTCAGTTATGTTTATGAGTTGGTTCGGTTTGGTTAAATATATTTGGAAACCAATAGGGTCGGTTCGGTCATCTGTTTAGTCCCAAACCCAACCCAAACCGACCCGCTATAATATATATTAGAATATATATATTTAATTGATTTAAATTAAAAATATGTGAAAACCAGTCAGTTCGGGTTGGTTAACATCGGTTAAACCGTAACCCAGTCGATTCAGTTCAGGTATCGGTTCGGCTGGAAATTAGTTCACTTCGGTTCGGTTAGTATAACACAGCCGGTTCAGTTCGGTTGTCGGTTTAGACCCAAATCCAACCCGTGCACACCCCTACATTCTGGATTAGAGTTTTAACTAAAGGAAGAACAAATCAACTTTGAAGGGGTCAAATCTACATAACAATTTGACAGATAAGTTTCTCCAAGGCACTGAAGAGTGTGAGTCACACTGGTATTTCCAAATAAACCTAATACAAACTCTACTGAGACATACTGTCATCTTTGTGACATAAAGACATAATCACATAATCACTGTACATTGTGATTTTGTTTATTTTATTTGTTTTTGCTTAATCCGTTCACACAGGTAAAGCTGATAAAATGGCTACCAAAATGTAAAACAACAAACCTGCCATAGCAGCTATCTTAGACACGTTTAGTAGACGCTTCCGATCACCCAGAGATGATCCCAATCTCAGGAGACCAGGATCCGACCCTTCTTCACTTGCTGCCTCAGAAAGAGCTAATGCATGAAGAGTTTCCGAAGCAGATGAGAAATGGTTTAGAAACATGTCATGAAGCCACAGGATATCTTTGTGCTGCCGCAGGAAAATTGTTAGCTCTTCCGGGAACTCTTCACCAAGCCTTAAAAGTTTAGCAAATTGGCGCCTCTCATGCAATTTTGTAAAGACAAAGTAACTAAATCCTCCTTTAGGACCAACACTTTCATGCTGCAGAAACAAATACCTATTCAGACAATATTATCAACAAAACGGAATATAACATGAAAAAAATAATATCAATGACATGTTCAACACATGGTATACCCAAATGCCACAGCCGATACTTACATAAATAAGAAGACAAAGATAGAATGTACGAAGAAGAAACCAGATATCACGTAAAATTAATGAGTGAGTGAACTACAGGCTACAGCACTGCACAACTATGCACATGCCTTTTGCATGCCACTCAACATGTTCTCCGTTCCTCCTGCATGCTATACATTATATCATCCAGTATGTAACAATATGCAGGTGGACTGAAAGTCATGGAAGCTTAAAATTCTGAGAGCCAAGGAAAACAGTCTCTTAGCATCTCCATCACATGAGCATTTTACAGTCTCCTCCATGTGAGCATATCGTTTTCTCTGCTTCAGTTCTCTTTGCCCTTCACATGTTTTATATAAATGCCAAAATGTAAACCAGTCTATTGTCCATGACGCTAAACTATGATCCTTTCACATTCTTTGTTTCTAGCAACTTCTGATTCACTATGAGAGTGAATTTCAACATCACATTGACGTAAAGGCTTTATTCTGCAACAAATCATGTCATAGATTATCCATAAATAACCTCAAGTCTCAACAAAAAATTGTTCCTCTAATGTATTTCAAAGCTATTTTCTATTTTACATGCCAAAAATTGCCCATGGTAATGGGATTTGGTCAAAGTCACCCTATGGAAGCAAATAAAAAATTTCAGTACATGTTGACTTGATCCATTTTCGCCCATGTGTATTTTTTTAAAATCATTCAATTTTCAGGTTGGGGAGTCTTGATGAGTATTTTCTGTTTAACCATGTAAAAATTAAGGACGTGACATTCATTTTTACGAGCACCATAGATTGGGGGAAGAACTGGCTGTTAATCTGAATCCTCAGGCCCATATACATACACTGAACCCAGTATGTCGATTGACCAAATCAGAAGACAGAGAAGACATCCCTTTTCAAAAGCCCTAGACCTCGACTATAACAAAATGCTAGATCAAAAAAATAACCCCTGGCCTGCCCTCAGAGGGCAAATACTCCAACCCATGTTTTCATTTGTTTTTACCAGCCCCAATGCTCCTGATAAAAGCTTGAATACAAACTCTCTCTTGCAACCCCACCAGCACTAGTTTGAATATTTTGATCCATTTTCCAAGGCTTCAAATTCTATCATCGCTCCTTGTGCCACACATTCGATGTTATAATGTTAAAACTCATTGAACCACAATATATCCCTAGCAAAGGCCACTACAACAGGTTCCTATTTTTCATGCATAGAAACTTGGGCTTTAAGAGTTTTAGAGTGTTTGGTTCCAAGGAGGTCCGTCGATTCAAGTCTATTGAGTAGTACTACAAAAACGCTCATCAATCTTGTTCTGTTACGTGAGTGCTTAAGGGCTAAGGCCCAGTACCTGGTTTGACATGTGTATGACCCGCGACCACCCTCCATGTATGTGATACCTGCCATGTCTGACACGTATGCACTTCAATATAAACGGCTGGGGCACCTAGGGATGTCCAAACGGGTACCCAGCCCGAACCCGACTTTTCAGGTTTTGAATGGATATCGGGTTACCCAGACCGGTTCTCATCGGGTCGGGAGTCCGATATTTTTTTGAGAAGTGTGACCAAACCCTACCCTAACCCTATATTTTGGGTACCCAGCAGGCTCGGGTTCGGGTTTCAAGTAGGATAAAACCCAGTATAAATAAAGAAATAGGACAATAAAAAACCATATTTAAAATATATATCTACAATTTATTCCTTCTTCGGTTATCCACCAATCCTTCAAACAAAATAAAACTTCTAATGAACTTGGAAGTAATTATCACCTATATTTAGACATAATTCTTTCGCATGTTTTAAAAATAGATGAACTCGGAAGGAACTATAGACACATGAATACACATTAGATCACGTGCAATTGCAGAAAAAATTAGAAATCCCGATGTAAGTTTTTCCATAATCCAATATACTAAATAACTCATCATTGTAAACATGAATGAGATCATGATCCCAATATTTCTCTAACTCATTCTTTTCTACGGGATTAGTAGTAGGCAATTGAAACTGGATTTGGGTTCGGTTTCGGTCCGGGTTCAGTTTCGGGCTTTTTAGCCCTTTTAACGGGTTTAGGGCTAAATTATCAGGTCGGTCCGGGTTTAGAGTGTGACCAAACCCTACCCTATGTATTTCGGTCTGGGTTTGGGTTTGGGTTCGGGTTTTTTCGGGTTCGGTGCGGGTTTTTTGTTCGGGTTTCGTTCAGGTTCCGGGCAAGATGGACATCCCTAGGCACCACTTACCAGCTCGAGCCTTTGGAGAATCTGACATCAAATTATGTGAATACAACAATAACAGTGTCCACCTGTAAAGCAAATTCTGATACAACAAAAGGACCACTACATGTAACTCGTAAGATACAACAGACAATCAGAAATTCATGCCAAGCAGATAATGAAAATTGGGCATACCATCAAATTCCGTAGAAGCGCTGAATCATTGAGATCGCAACAAATACTCCACAAAGTTTCGTACCCTTCATGCCGTTTAGAAATAGACAACAAAGGTAAAGAATATTTTCTAAGAATGTCTTCTTTTGACTCTTCCATGCTGTTAGTTGGATGCTGCAAACACCAGAAAGTTAAAAAGAATTGATACACGAAGAAGTGGAAAAATTGAAATAATTGTTTCTCAAACTATTAATAGGTATAAATTAGCCTTTACACACTTCCATACAAAACAGGCTTTTTATATGATGAGGGAACTGCAAATGTGTGGTTGTAACAGTCAACTCTGAGTACAACTAGGATTTTCAGTTCATAAAATTCAATTTACTTGCTAGCCAAGTAGTCAAATTCAACTAGGAAGCACGGGCATGTCCTATTAACTGCTTGATAAATGAGAATCTAACAACAACAGGATTTAACTCAAATAGATAATATAAATGTGTTCTTATTAAGGGAGCTCGATATCTGATGACGCCATCTACCCAATTACGATGGGTATCTACAAGTTAGTATACACCGTCAGTTTTCCTGGTGGGGCCCTCTCTCTCCCTGGGATACGTACTTATGTTGAACACGATCAAGAATCTTTTAGCTAATTTTGGCATTCAAGATTGTACGTGGTACCACCTATGGAGTTTAGCACTATTTTCCTTACTTTGGGGATTTGTGGACATCACTTCAGGATGAGACTATGAGAAGTAGGGAATGGTTAATCAATTTTCTGAATTAAAGACCATATATTCCTTTACTCAAAGATGTGAGAGGACCCAAGTGGTATCCATCTGAAAAAAATTTATTTAGGTTCTATTGCATCTCATACTGAGGAAATGATTGAAATAAGAGTGTCGACTGAAAAGAAGATAGGTTGTTTAGCTTACCACTAGTGCCTAGCTAAAGAAACAAGATTTTAAATGGCAACGATGAGTGGGCTAAGGTACATCTTGTTATGATGTCTTAGATTCCATCCAAATGCTTCTAGAGCTCCATTGGATGTATGTAATCTATTCTTTCATCATTCATTTGTTTCTCTCTTTTTTGGGAAAATTGTAAGAAAATACAACTTTTCAAAACTAATTGCATTCAAGGACAGCAAAATATTAAATTCGCAACTACTTCTAAAATCTATAAAGAAATTTGCATCTAAGTACACTTTCTACTGTTTGTCTTATTGATAACAGAAGTTAATCATCTTTTACATTTTTACCCCAAAATTTTATAACAATATTTGCATCTACGGACTCAATAATTTATTGTTATTGTAAGGGTAGAAATTAACCAGATATTTTGACAAATTTATTCCTAGACAAATTTTCATCTAAGAAGTACAAAAATTAAAGGTTCGTAATCATCAATTTTTCAAACATATTTGAAGCACTTGGAGTAAGCATCATAATCGCCTTGATTACTAAGAGAGAAATCTACATTTTTTGCGTGGCTTAATTCTATTTTGATTTTCTTTTTTGAGTGTAATTGAACTACAAAATAAAAGAAAATTTATTTTGTACTGCATGTGTACATGGATGCAAATTGAATATTAAGATGTCAAGTCATTTTGATTTCCATTAATCAATGATACATTGTGTACTTAAGAGGCCAATAATTTGAAAAGTTTAGGGGTAAAAATGTAAGAGAAGAATTATTTTTTGTCATAAATAAAACAGAAGGTACAAAGTGTACTTCAACACAAATGTTTTCATAAAGTTTAGGCTTATTTTCCAATTCAATTTTTTGCTATACTTAAGTGCAAATAGTATTGAAAGTTGTGGTTTTTACAGTTTCCCCTTTTTAGTTTTTGAAGACTCTAATACCTAACACCTATTTGAGTTACAAACTTGGTATGACATAAACAGAACGGTATTGTAATTTTCCTTCATAATATCTTAACGCAGACAGTAGATACTTCTTTACTAATTCTTTTCAGTCATAGGAAATGGGTAAATATATTCTAGTTTTTCCTCCACATAACTATAAAGTGACACATGTTTCCCAATTTCAAATACATAGAAAACACCTATATACCAAAACCACCAAGTTCAATTTCCTAAGAACCAGCAAGTACACCCTATATAGACGGTCGCCGAACAAATTGCTTATTAAAAAGCACTGTGCTTATACATATTAAACTTAAAATGTAAAAAAAGTTGTCAGGAAAAAAATATATATAAAAAAACATTTTCCAAAGGACTACATAGATCACGTGGTTTTGCAATTGACTACTCACTAAGCGGTTTGGGGTTTAGTATCTAGGGTTAGGCTTAGGGTGTAGTGTCTAGGGGTTAGGCTTAGGGTGTAGTGTCTAGGGGTTTAGGTTTCAGTTTTACAAAGTACGGGGGAGAGAGAGAAAGAAATTTCGCAAGTGCTCTCTACACCCTAAGCCAAAAACTTTGAACACTACACCCTAAGCCTAAACCCCTAGACACTTAACCTAAACCGTATACTTTAAATCCCTAGACATTAAACTGTAAAGCCTAAACCTCTAGACACTTGACCCTAAACTCTGAACCCTGAGACACTAAACCCTAAACTCTAAACTCCAAGACAATAAAACCTAAGCCTAAGCCCTGACCCTAAGCTCTAAACCACTAGACACTATAGCCTATACATAAAATCGTTTTGAAAAATACATAAACCCATGTACACTAAAACCCCAAAATCCCACTCTTGTTAGAAAAAGTATGTATTCAATGTGGTTAAGCACTGATTTTGAGAGAGAAAATAAAATGAATTAGTTCGATAATATGAAAGTCCATGCAAATTAATTTGTTTGAACGAACTGCATTTCAAAGTAGTTGATTGAACACACTGCATACTAAAATGCATTGTGCATATGCATATTAAAATGCGAACCTAGCATTTAAGAGAAAAAATATTATACTTGATTACTTAAAATTACTTGGTCAAGGGGCGTCAATATCTTTAGGGAACTCCGATATTAAGATTTCATGTGTAATTGGAATACTCTAGTTTTGTAAGTCAATTCTAGTAATTGAGTTGTCAAGTGGGGATTGTAATTAGCTACCATTAGCAACTTGCTAAGAGCATCTCCAATGGGGGGTGTAAAATTACACCTCTACATAGGTGTTACATACTAATGTATAGAATGAAAATATCCCTAATTTGACGTTGCACATTTGATTCTTCACATCAAAGGATTGCCTTTCCTTTGGTGTAAGCGGTGGAAGGAGTTCAAGGAGATACCATTCGGGTCCTTTGCATTTTCTTGGGAGGATATGTTTAACCACTGTTGTATTTTTGCTTTTCCTTCTTGTTGTCTTTTGTTTTTCGGTTCTTAGTAGGATATCTCATCCTATATTGTAAATATTGCTTTTATATAGTTTATATATATATTGATCGTTTACCTCTTCAAAAAAAAAATATCCCCAATTGATCGTTTCCAATGGAGAAATGTAAAAAATTTGGATTTTAAAACTCGGCACCACTTAAAGTGACGTTCGTCTTAGCATTAAAGAGGGGTGTCACTTGGAGTGACGCCTGAGTTTAAAAATCACAAATCGCCACTTTTAGAATTAAAAGGGGTGTCACTCCAAGTGACGTCCACACTTATTTTAAACTCACGCATCACTTCAAGTGATGCCTGAGCCTTTTACTAACTTGTATCCAGTATCCGGGATGAGAATTCCGCACTCTGTTTAGAAGTTAATAGCCATTACCTACAGTTTACATCCCCCATTGGAAGGGGATTATTGAGATTGGAGGTGCAAACTTTACATCTCTTGCTGTATAACCCGCCCCGGCCCCCCAATGGAGATGCCCTAAGGTTTAAGGTTTAGGTACTGTGTAACTTGTTTAAGAATGAAACATACCTCTTACCGATCAAAAAAAAAGTCTGGACACATAATTGACTCTTTTTTTCACTAATCAAGACACAGAATGGACAATCCGGTTACTAAATTCCAATACTTTCTAAGAAGAAGAAATTGGAGACAATTAAAATGACAATCCAAAGGTGTTCAGTGTTTGAAACTAAGCCGAGATTTTATACCAATCATATGAACCGTCTCGCAAATCATGCACATATGGTATGACTGTTTGAGTATGTGTCTTCTATAATGTGTTCATTATGTCATAGTGTACGGTCCTTATGTTATATTGTAATATGCCCCTTGAATGGGTGCCCTTATTGTACTGCTCATTAATATCCAAATGTAATGTCCACAACCCTAATAAATAAGGTTGAGTAACTCTTTCCCAGATGTATTCTTCTTCTCTCCTAAGAAGCCCCAAGCTTGGATTTCAACTATAAACATAAGATTTCTAACAAATTCACTACAATTTAATTAGTGAAGATGTTAAGTGAAAGTCATTTGAGAGACATTATGCATGTTGGTAAAGACCAATAGACAAAGATCATAAGTAACTATAGTATCTGATGCTTAAATATAAATAAATAATCGAAAACGAGAGTTGAAACTTGCACAAATTACCAGGTATTTGTCGTCGACAAAACTCTTAATATGTTGATACAGTGAGGCCAGAAGTGTGTCTCTCCTTTTCCAGTACTCACCTAAAAGACCCTTGTGTTCTTCCTCACGTTCAACTTTTGCGGTTATAGCACCACTGTATGACTCGAGTAAAACATCAGTCAGGCTCTCCAGATGAGAATATAGAGGTGACTTTTCTTTCCAATCAGCTGAGTCCTTTAAAAGTTGAAGCATGAAAGAAGCAATACACCACAACCCATCACGGACCACAGGTTTACAATACCAAGACATTAAACCTTCAGGAAGTGGATACCAATTGTTATATTCGTTTCGATATTGTATGGAAGCACGAATCAGAACTGTGCATGCATCTGAGAGTTCACACACTCGTTGAATTTGGACAAATGTCGGTTGTTCTCCACCGACAAAATATTGTAGATGATGGGATATGCAGTTAAATACTTCTTGGAGATCAGAAACTTTACTGTAAAATACTTCGGCATTATCTCTATCCATCAAAAGTACAGTATGGTGACGAGCTTGTTCACCAACTAACTGAATCAGGTCCCAAAGCGAGCCTGCCATTTCATCCGGTGAGTCAGAATACAGAACAGTAGTCCCATTTGATCGGTTCTGGCTGAGAATACTTTGTAGTTCCCTCAATTGGATGATTCCAGAAAGCTTTTCACCGTGTTCCATGATAATTTGTAAGGAATGTTCTGCTAACAAGGTCAAATGACAACACATTTGATCTATTAGAAATCTACTTTGGAAAGTTTGAAAAACAAAAATTTAATTAAACACCTTCAACAGCTTCACTGGTGAAAAATCAACAATAACAGAATAGCATATTACTATATTAGGAAATTATTTGTTACAGAATTTTCCCAACTTACTGTGTAAATGAAATTCTCCTCCAGAAAAAAAAAGTACAGAGATAATAAATTCTACAAATATTTGCAACCTAAATGATGCAAAGAACCTTATGAATGAGACTGGTTGCTGAGGGATATAAATACTAAATTGAAGTCTCTGTGGAATAACAAAATGACTACCACTTTGCTTCTATCGAAAAAATGACCTGTTAGTTCTAACCTTCTAACCAAGGGAAAAAGTAAAAGGGGAAATAAGAATCGTAACCATGCATGACCTAATAAAATTTAGCAGAATTTAACAAAAGCAAGAGAATCATACTCTGTCTAGAAGAAAGTTCCTCATGGCATCTGGATAGAGCAAGAAACTGGAGAAACTTATGATGCTTCTGTTGCTTATCAGCAAGTTGGGATGACACAACAGACATAGCCACAATTTCAGTTCCTCTGGTTGTAGTCCAGTGTTTGGCTAATGTATCAACAATAGATTTGCTCATCCGAGTAAAAACATTTCTTTCTTCATCCTTCTCAAAGGCTCCAGAACGTCTAAGCTTTTCAAGTGAATCACCAACCTGTCCAGACAAAAGAAAGTCATGAAACAGGCGACCAAGTAAAGCTTCCGATTCTTCGTCTTGAGCAGTTGGACGTATGATCCCAGTTAACAATGCTCTTCGTCTATCCCCAGCATCCCATGCTTCAGAACTAGCCCTTCTTGGAGCAAGGCTGCCACCTAATGCAAGGTTCCATTTTTCTTCTTCAGCAGCTCCTTCATTTGAGCTTCCTTTACGTGACAAGCTTCGTTCAGGAGGATCAACTCCACCAAGTAGAACTGCCTTCTCGGGTATTGCCCAGACTCCTGCTTTCTCAGTTACTACAACCCATGCACCTTCCTCGACATCTTCTTTAGAAGGGAAAACCGAAGCATCTAGAACTTTCCCTGCATCCCAAGGTAAATCAAACTGATAAAGTCGTGTGGCATTTCCCCTATAGTAAGAAACTGTTGCAGTTCCATCACCAGAGAGAATGATTGCTGATCCAGAAGGCTTGCCCCCTACACGGAGTTTCATGGAAAACAAGAAGTTTTCATCCTCTACTCTTGCTTTGGGCATTATCACTTGAACAGGAGCTTTTTTCTCCAGAACCCGTTCAAGTATTGGCTCACCATTGTCAGATGGAGTATTTATCCCAGGTCTATATTGCATCGTTAGAAGTGAGTACTGCGTGTAACTAGAACTGCTCACTCGATCCTTACAAAAGGTAGCCACAAGAATGGTTATTTCTTTCCCGTGATCATCTATCTGCATATCCAAAGGCCAAATGCGCTTTTCACCAGCAAGATCCTTCTTAATACCCATATCATTATCAGTGCCAACAATCTCATGAGACCATAGCTTTGAAACATTCAACAACTTTGAGTCAAAACTTATTCTAAAACACAGGATCTTATGATCTGTCAACAAGAAGAACTCGCGGTTAGATTCCTCAGACACAGCAAGTTGAAACCGCCAGATAAGTGACCTCGGATACCCCTTTCCGACTAGACCTTCACGACCATCACTACTATTGACTGACAAAACATCATAGTCTAATGAAATCTTTTTCCGGATAACACCACTGGGACTACATTCAAACTGCCACAACTCACCATCAGAACCAGCTGCTAAGGCAACACAACTATACTCCCTATCAGGAATTTCTGTAGCAATGAGTGAATTAAAACACCCTTTTTCTACCATATAACTACTCCCAAGCCTGCTAAGTTTCTTCTGACTATTCGTGGGGGTCGTCCTATTCTCACTAGGCGAAAAACCACTCTCAGCTCCACTAACAACCGGACCACTCCCACGTTCCGCGTAAATATCCGGCCAGTATATAACATCCTGCGAATTCTTATTACACATAACAATCCCCACCACCGGGTTACTCTGCCATTCATATTTACTTCTCTCCCCAAACCCACCGTTCCAACTAACGACACAAACTATCCACGAACCACCCTTACTAAACGGAATATCAAGAACTGCACATTTTTTAAAAGCTACAGGTGATAAGAAACTCCAAACGAATAAACGATTATCACATATAATCCAAGATAGCGACGTACATTTATCTATACCACCCGATATACCTATCTCACTAGTAACAACAACACTCTTGTGTAGAAAACTAGCTTGCGCATTACGAACTTCTTCCGGAAACTCTCCAACGTAAACTGGCTGGACTTGTTGGTCCTCGTTTTCAGTTTTCTTTCCAGCTGGAATTCTGCACAATAATAATAATAATTATTATAAAAAAAGAATAAAAGAATTAAGAGAGTGAAGTTACTGAAAAGGGCAGTACCTGGCGAGAACGGATAAGCGAGAAAGCCAAGGAGCAGGAGTACCAGTGGAAGGGCGGTTTGGAACTAATGATGACGACTGCAGTAGCGGGTCGTTTTGGTTATTATTATTAATAGGAGGAGGAGTAGAGGGTGACTGGTTTAACCGGTCGTTGGTTTTTTGAGTTAAATTGTGGTGGGGTCTTCTCCTAGTTCCAGGAGAGAACATAATTGAAGAATTTTTGTGGTTTAGGGTTTTGACTTTTGATGCAAATGAGTTGTTGTTAAAGAGTGGGAGAATTCATTTGAAAAATTGCTCGCTGCTTATTAGACCGGCTTTCATTATTAAGGCCGTGCAATTGGTTTGGGCTTCACTTTTTGTATTTTGGATTGGGTTGGCCCAACGAAAACTTGAATTGGACTATTTTGTTTTGGGTTGGAAAGCCCGACCAAAACATGAAATGATGCCGCTGGTGTTGTCCAGTTGTTGTATATTTTACTGTTGTGATCATCTCGATCTTTTGATTTCCCTAGTGGCGTAAAACACTGAAACTTGCATGTTACATATCTCATTTGTCATTTCATCAAGCATAAATTAGGAAGGAATATTGAGAATTACCAAAAATAATAAGTGGCTTGAGAATTACAAATCTCACACCATGATATTTTCTGTTCAAACAAATACGATATCCCGTCAGTACTCAGTAGCCATCACATGTTCTGGTTACATCAGTTATAACTTATAAGATAGGGTTTTTTTTCTCACTAAAAGACAAAACAACACACAAAGGATGGTCTAGATCGAATCTAGAACCATCAAACGGCTACTGTGCTCTTATTTTCCAAAGTTGATCCATGAGCCGGCTGTAACGCCAACAGGTCAACAGTTCGATTCCCTCTAGCATCATTTTGTGTTTTGTTTTGTTTATTGCAACAACATAAAATTGATTAAAACAAATATTGCTATTGGGTTGAATCGAACTCGGGAACCAGTTCCCAAAGGCTAGCAGTCAAACCAGTGTGTTGAATACTCACTGATGTAAACATCTTGGAGTAAAATCATCCTATTCGTTGTCTTAGAATTTACTCATGGAGATATTGAATGCATGCCAGTGAAACGTGCCGAAGGCATGCCGGTGAGTGTCTTTAAGACACGGGGTATAATCTAGTCAGTTATAACTTATAGCTTAAAAACACAGATAATCAACAGATCATTTGACCTTCACATTCCAGGCCAAAAACACGCCACTACCAAACATGGGAAATATGATCAGGCTGGGTTGACTTTGTATTTTCTTCCTCCTGTCTAGCACATTCAATTCAAGACCAGGATTCAAGACTAGGATCTTTGATAGGATAACCTTCTCCCAATTACGTCAAGCAGTCCAGAACTACCGGACAAAACTCAAAATACTGAACCATAACTTGTCATTTGATTCATAAGTGAAAAGGAGCTTCAAAAGCCATTGGTTGAAGAAGTGCCTGGTACGAGAGTGTCTGCTTGACCATCACTAGTTTTGCTGACAATACCCTTGCCAAAATACTCTGCAATAACAGAAAACCCATCTTTTGAACTTTTCACCAGCTGAAAGAATCGATCTTGATCATTGGCATTCTGCTCCAAACTTCTCTTCATCTCCAAAACAGATCTATACTCAGGGGCACACTCTGGACACTCTTTTTCATTGTCTCCTAGGCAGCGCAAGTGGAATGAGTGCATGCACATAAAGTGAACAGCAGGGAGATCGAGGGTGAAAGTGCATGCAGTACACTTGCTGAGCTGAAATATTCTCGCGTTCGTTCTAAGATCCTGGATTTCTTTTTTCATGGCAAGTGTTTCTTCCTGCAGAAGTGGATTTGCAAAACATCAGTCTTATAGTACTGTATCTAATCTGTTTACTAAAACTATGTACCGTATCAAATCTGTCGGCCAGTTCTTACTTCCTTTTTTGTTTTTTGTTTTTTTTTTTGTTTTCTGGTCGATAAAATTCGAGTTCATTAATATGTCAAGTAATTACAGCAGGTTACAATGTGATTTTCAAAGAGAGCAGCTACAAGATGACCTACCGATACCCTTCCCCAATTACAATCCAAATTACACGTGAAGTCTTAATGCATAACCCCTCTGAAGTGGTTATAGCAGAAACTAAAAAATGAGATTTTCTGATGATTTGTCAATTATAAAATTAACTGCAAGAGGTAGATTGACGGATGGACATGATAACAGAATCGCATTTACTCTATGTTTCATAAACCAGAAATACTTCAAAATGAATAAAGTGAATAGCCACCACATGAAAACTTTGAATGTCCGGATTTGGTTACAATTTATCTTTTCAATGTTTGGGTAAGAAATCCAGATAGACTATTGTCTTTCAATCTTCTGGGGCAGGTTTTTGTAATATTGCCTCCTTTTGAGGACAATTGGCCCAGAAAATTCACCAACATGTAAGCACTAGGCACAAACAAATTAAGAAGGTCAAGAAAGACTTTCAGAAAGGCATCTTTAAAGTGATCGCATAAACACTGTTTCGCATGCTTAAGTGTTTATTTGTCTCCTTACATTTTATTCACTCGTCAATTAAGTACTGCCCAGTTCTTTTTGGAACCAGTCATAATACTGTTGTATGTAAGATGCCGTCATGGGCTGTTGACTTCTGACGTGCAAATCTGATATCTTTATATCAATATTACTTTTTTCAAAACTTCAACATTTTCATTTATACCTATTCCCCAACATCACTCTTTACTGAAACCTTTTGACAAAGTTGTCCCCAATACATAGGTGAAGAAAACTCTTTGGTATGCCATATGTTGAGGACTACTTTTTTCTTACGCTACTGCATAGTTCTCATAGACAATTACTACAACAACACCTAATCTCATGTATGAGCTGGAATCTGGGTCTCGTAAAATTTGAACCAAGTTCAGCTCAAACCCAAAAAAAGGTAGACATTCAGAAAAAAAAAAAATTTGCAAAGGTAGGGACCAAGGATTAGCTCACAAACCAAAAGTAACACCGACCTATAGTGAACCCTGGCATGCTTTAGTCAAAACCCATCTCACCTCCTTTTCTTTCAAACTCTTCTTCATCCTAACGAATGAAACAAGGGATCTAACTAAAGCCAAATTATGAAAGCCCCAAGTGAGCACACTAGCTTATGAAAGCCAAACAAGGGATCACACTAAAGCACCAAGTCCAAACAGTAATTTCAAGTTTAGATAACACCATCCAATCTCACCATCAGACCATCAAAATCTAAGACCACCAAAATACCCGATTCCAGATAGTAACTTCAAATTATGAAAAAATTGATTAAAGAAAGGGCTTTCTCTTTCGTACATTTCCGCTCAAGCCAAAGGATTTATCCGAAATTTATAAAAAGAAAGATCCAAAATTTAGCCTATACTTTCTTCTTTCCTTTTGTTTAAACTAAGGTGTTTTTCAATTAATTAGTTAAAAAATTCCAGAGAGAACGAAAATAGAAGTTACTGCAAGCAAGTGATAGGGTTATATACTAAAAGCATTACTTTTGTATTAACTCTAATTCTTTATATTTTGAATGAGAATCATATAGGCAAATGTTATGCATATTATATATGTTACTAGTTATATGCATGCGTCTAATACTTTATGTTGTAGATGATATGGTGTGTGGTGACACACAGAAGATCATATCATCAGTACCTTAAAAAGTATAAGTAAACGTTCATAACCTAGATGGATTTGGACAAACCATTGGTATAGTTGTAGTATAATCTGGTATTAGTCTATCTTGACTACAAGATTACATTAGTACACTTTGTGTGTATTGAACAGGACCAAGTGAGGTTGTTTCTCTTTATACTGACTATATAAGAGAACAAACACCTCTATTATTATGGATGTTTGTCCTCTTAATCCGGATATAATAACGGACACTTACGTGCATTGTACATTGCTTTAAATCATCAATGAGTGAGATTTATTTGTAAATCAACAAACTCGATGGATTGGGTAATGACATTGTATGTAAAGTGTGTTATTGATTATAGAAGGAATCCGTGACCCGCAGGAAGTCGGGTTGATGATGTCCCCTTGAGAAGCTCATAAAGATTGTCATGTAAACCCTGCAGGTGGATTTAATCCGACATGACAATGAGGTTGAGTGGTACTACTCAAGGATATAAAAAGTTGATTAATGTAGTTGTCAGTAACTTGACTTAATCAACGGGCATTTGATATCTTAACACCGGGAGATCAACGAGCATATAATATGGAGCCCATAACCGTAATACACGTAATTTGGGATTAGGGCGGTAGTGCAACAATGGCCTTTAGTGGAATAAGTCATTTGTTGATGGACTTGGGCCGTGTGTTCTAGGCGAACATGGGAAGCCCAAGCCCGTCAGGAGACCTAACCCTAATTTCTCCTCAGGTCCTTGTTGTAGCCTATATAAAGAAACATTTTTCTCTTGGCCGAAATGGATTCTAAGTGATTGCTCAAGAGAGGCAAAGAGAGAAAAAAAAGGCTGGTAGATCGTTGCCCACACAATGTCCATTCCAAGGATAGGAATACAACAGAAAATCAAGAGGTTACTAATTAATAGAGCTTGGATTCTCAGAAATCATAGCTGTTCAAAGGTATGATTCTAAACAAAATCGTGAACATCTTTATTCCACTGCGCATGGGTTTTCACGGTTTGTAGTCGATGACATGAAACCATAACGGTTCCTACAGCAAGGAGGACTCCGTGAACTTCCTATACAAAGCTTACACAAATCTATAATAGGTCATGTCGGGGTTCTGCAGCCTCAGGGAAAATTGTGGTCTGCCCTCCCATTACTGCTTCATATCCTTGCAAGAGTGGTTTCCCTATTGGCATAAGCGTCAGCTCGGATATTCACTTATCTCCATGAACTGGTAGTGTAGCCATATTGCCTCCCGCTTAATACTACACCATTTTGTTCTTAACATCCAACGCAAAAATGTCCGATTGAAAGACCATTCTTGCTGCTGCTTAATTAGTCCCTACCAATTGATGACTTCTCCCAAGCTCAATTGTCTTCCCAATGCACTCTACAATTGCTGAGATTCATCCTCATAATTAGTTGTTATTCCCAGGCCACCAATTCTCCTAACACTACACCCAAGCTGTTTCTGAATACAGTCCCCAACCTGCATGTCCTTAGGTGATGCAAGCGAGTAGCAATACATCACTTTTGGTACTTTCCTAAGCTTAGTATCCGACCTACGATTTCTCAGGTCTTCGAAGTCTCTGGATCGTATCACCCATATGCCCCTAGATTGTCTCATTAGCAGCTATAATTGCTTTTCTTGCTGCATACACAGTGGCACTGAGTACAATTTTTCATGATCATAAAGCACATATTTCCTGTCTTCACAGATTTGAACCAGCCCAGAAACAGTGCAGACCTTCCAAAAATCTTTGACAAGTGAAATTTTACCCTTGCATATTTTCAGTACGACACTTTGATATCTGGCTAACAACATTAAGCTGTGGCTTTTCTCCGGAAGTTTTGTGCAAATGGACATGGAAAAAACAAATACTACAAGTTCCAATGTTGCAATGGCAGCATCCTTAGGGCAGTTTGGAATTCCTAGAATTCCTAATTAGTCTTTTGTCGTCAGTACGAAGTCCACGTTTAAGGATGTTTCAACCCAGAGCAATGTTTCTAGGATGCAACTTGGCAGTCCGTAGAAACTTGTATTACGGTGGCTCAGTTCCATTGCTTCTAATGGCATTGAATAGGACTGAAAATCAACCATTAGTTGAAATCTTCCAGAGTATCTTTCTTCTGCTCAATTGGTGCTGGCAAGTGGCAACCCATTCACATCAGTGCCAAGGCTTGTCAGAACTTGAATCACGTTTCCAGAGAAATTCCATTCTTCAGGCATGGATTTATATATCAAAATCATCATGATAGTTCTCCAAGTTCTGCTTATCTTGCACTATATCTCTATTACCCTTATATCACCGATCCTATTGTCTTCACAGACCTGAATATTCTTCCCATCTGTGATCACCCATGCGTGGTGATCAGGTAGGGTTTGCAGTTCCACCTTCACGCCGAACCAAACAGTCGAAGTTTTGCTTTTGAGCTCACCTGTTTTGTTAAGTAATTGCCCCCTAAATGTATCTGGACAAATGAGAATCATCATTAAGCACCCCCATGATAACTTCATTAGCATGGACATGTCAATGTCTTTGAGTTTCTTTAGGCCTAGACCTCCCTGTTGCTTAGGTATCGTCCCAAGAGACACTATAACAGTAAAAGTTTATTATTGTTAATGGATAAGAAAGTTTGCAGAGGGAAGAGAGATTATGGCCTTAATTAGTTTCGGCTTTGTATCTACATAATAGAAACTTCTTAAGAAATTCAGGAGATGTCATCTTAGAACTCTAACACTTCATTCCTGGAACTAGGTAGTCGATAAACCAGTTGATATTGAAAAAGCGAGTCTGTATAGTTTTTCGAAAATTGTGGAATGTGATGTACAAGTCAATGAAGCTATACGAAGGGAAAATGGAAAAGGAAATTCGACCCAAGGATAAGTCTAGAATAGCTACTGTAGAAACTTGCTCTTAGATAATTATATCAAGGTTGAAAATGGCCAACTTAGATCCCCTGGGGCCCAGTCCTTAAATCCCCTCAGGAGATGTCTTCTTACAACTCTAACAATAACCAACTTTCTTTTAGTTGGATTTCCTGGCAACACAATATTTCTTATCATCTCTTCACTTTTATTCTTTAATACTGTTACTAACCACTTACAAATCGCCAAGTTATGTATTGACAAAGTGCTAAGAACATGCTTTGCATGTGACACTCTACCCTGAAATGGGAAGGCATTGCCTGCCTAACTTGTCGCTCTTTTCATAAAATTTTCAACCAAAGGAACCAGTAAAGCTTTGATGACTCTCTCTTTAATTAAAGGGACTCCCAAATACTCTCTCGCAAGGTGCCCTTTAATGCCCAATATGTTTAGTATCTCTAATTTTATGGTGTATGGTGTAAACAATGCTCCTCCACAGCAATTTGCATTTTCCTTCGCTGAGTCTCTGGCCTGAGGGATTTTGATATCTCTCTAGAACTTAAAACTTCAAAGAGGTTTCTCAGATTTCTTTAACTCATATTGCAAAAATAAAAATAAAAAAGCCAGCACAAACATCAGATGATTAGGGCTAGAGATTTCAGCTGGAACCACCATCTATTTGATTTTATTGTGTCACCAAGTACTATTTTTTTAGCAACCCTGGGTCTGCCTTGTAAATCAATCTGATTCATTGCTTAATTTTTGTGTCTTAGACCAGGTAAATGTTAGCCATGTTACCCATGTATCCATTGGTTCAATCAACTATTTGCACCTAAGGTACTTTTCAAATCCAGCATAGCTCTAAGAAAAGGCCTTCTGCCACATTTCTTTTCAGGTAGGACTCAATAAGGGATTAAATTCACCTATAATTGCCCAAGGAAGGTAATATCTTGCTTTAGAGCAGCAATCTCATCCCAAAGTATCCTTATGTACACACACAGATTACTGGTATGAAACTATGAACGAAAACAATAAAAGCTCCTTCAGCTTCTATTGTAGCTTGTTGCTGAGAAAAATGAGAAATGAAGGTTCGGTACTGCTGTTTTTCCAAAGTACCCAAAAGGTAGCTTTTCTCTCATTGAAAGGGTCAGATATTATAAACACTGACAAACCAAGAGATTAAGAAATCCAATCGAGATGGGAGATGAGTCCACCATTGGCTCTGGTATCCTAACAATAACTGGGGCAAAGTCTTGAATCAGCCTAATCAGAATATCTTCATAACAACCTCGCTAATGGGATGGCTGGTCAGAAGTCAACTAGAATTTAAATTTCCCAGCCCCAAGTCTAGTCTTGGGAGGGAAAAACTGCTGATGTTGAAATTGTGGTAAAACAACTCTGCTATGTTTATACCACTGTACCTGCTCTCCGTCCTCCACCCCCTCCATGTCATCCCAATTCTTTGAACCTCCAGGGGTTGAGGGAACTTGTTCTTTCTCGGGATTGTCTTTGTCTTTGCCAACTTGTTGAATCTCTTGTTGAAGTGTTTCAGGACTTTCTATATTGCGGTCCTCTGTTGGAGCCTCACTCTTGCTGGAGCTTGAAAATATAATCAGTTTCTTTTAAGAGGATTCAGGGGTTATAACCTTGCTCTGAACTGGTTTGGCTATTCTAGGAACCAAAGTGACTCGACCAATATCAACTAACTTGCAGATTCTTGGAACCTGCTGCTTCGTGCAATAGCAATAGGTTCACCTATTTGAGCTATTAAAGGAAGCACTGGGTAGTACGAGGTTGGCTCTAAATTATGTTCAGCAGCAGCTGTTATCGTAGGAGATCTACAGTTTCATTCTCCTAATCTTATTTTATCTCAATCCATTTAAGTTTCCTAGCTACTCCTTGTGGTTTCTTCTTGCCCCTTCTCCTTGGTCTTGTGACTGGTGCTTCTGGATGATTGCACCTTGTTCTTCAAAAGACCCACTGCACCTCTGAGATGCCATATAGTAGTTTAACTATTACTACTATATAATGGAATTACTCTCAAAAATTTGGGGATGGCCTAAGATCCATCACTACATATGAGAGCATGGGTTTGCTTTCTGGTCGCTTGGGAACCGGGTTCTTTTCCCACTTTGTTAGTCAAGTAGTCTGATTCTCAGTTTCCATGAACCCCCAACCCATACTCTCAATCTTCGAGGCATTGGCAAATTTTATGCACCTTTACCATTTAGGTTAGTAACCCATTCCACTGTGAACTGTTTCACAGCTTCAGCTTAAAGTTCATCAATAGAAAGCTTTTGCAAAGGAAAAATAGCAACAAGAGATTATTTGCAATACTCCAGCCCCTTTCTTGTGCATTCTTGGGAATTCATATAGATAGGTACTCACCTTTGGGGTTGCAAGGCTGAAAACTCCACAAAGGGTTGTACATTTCTCTTAGTTACGTCACAAGATATCTTTTGCTTTTCCTTCGCTGCTCCACTGAATGAATCTAGTTTCACTTCCTCCTTAGTGGTTTCTTATGTACCAACAGAGGTAGACACAGCTCCAGAAGCAACAATACAGTTTTCAACATTGTTGTTGACTGGAACAGGGTTTGTTTGAGCAGGCTTAAGGTTACGCTTGGCACTAGTAGTCGATCAAGTGCCTCAAAGGAACCCCCAAAGAGTAAATAACCTGAGAGGAAGCCATTTCCCACTGTGAAGTGGGCGATGATGACCACATTGCTGGTCAATATTGAAAAGGAAATAAAACAATAGATCTTATTTTACGTTAGAAATAGAAAGTCAGAGCTCCTCTCTCTAGGACTCTAACCCATTCTCCCTTCAATCACCCCTCATTCAATACAAGCACATGAACCTCAGTAAGGAAAGCAAATCCATCATGAAGGTGACCACTTCACACATATTACCCAAAAATTAATCACGTGTGACTAACTTCAATACGAAGTTCATAAAAGTATTTTCAAGCCTTCTGCAACAACCCAAAGATTGTTATACCACAAATAGAGGAGAATCTGCATGATGCAAAGACATCCCAAGTTGGTTGGCACCCCTTAATCCACCCATCATTTATCATTCTACCTCTTGCTTCCTCACCAGAGCACTAAGGAAAGCAGTACACTACCACAAAGTTACATCACAAAGAAATCTTAATTGACTTCAAAGTCCTGGAATTTTAGCCTGTTTAAGGATGGAGTCACCAAAACCCAATCAAGGACTTCCTTGATGTCAAAAAATCTAATTTAGTCTCCCTCAACCTCTTAGCCTTGACAGTCAGAGAGAAGATGAATGACGAGTGAGCCAATGCCTCCAAATGATATGAGGAAAAACCCAACTCTTACGAAGGGAAGAAAGAAAGATTACCTAAATGTTGGCCGAGACCAGGCAAGAGACGAGTAGATTATCCACAACCTCTTCAATGTTGTTTCATAAAAGACATGTATGTAATGTCCATGTTTCTCTTATTCAGTCATCAACAGTTTGAATCCTCTTCCATAGACCACCAACAAACAGAAGCTAAGAGGGTGGGGTTAAATAATACTACAAAGAGCTGTTCTCAACGAAATCCCAGACCCTTGAAAACCGGAATTTTCTGAAATTCTGACATTACAGATGACCAAAAAATTAAGATACTGTGTTCCTACAGTTGGGAAATTACAGAAGCATCGTCTTAATTTGGCTAAAAAGTAAAAACCAATACAAACACTGGAACTTCACGATGTATTGCAAGATGTTGTACAATGCTAGAGATTATGTTGATTTGTTTTACCATTGACCATCAAGGATACTTATACACACCAACACATCAGAAAAATAAAAGTCAAATTAAAACAAAAAAGAATGCTGCAGTAATTTGAAGGCTGACCTGATACTTGTCAGTAGATCGACGGTCTTCTTCAATTAACTTTGATTCTTGGTCAAGTTTTCGAGCTATATAGTCCTTGACGACTGAGAGAGTAAGGCATGGATTCTTAGAGAGCGTCTGAATAACAATGATAGGAGGTAAAATGTCATCCCTTTCAATATAAGTTAAAACCTCCTTTACTTCATTGGAGCAATCTTCTCCAAGCTCACCAAAGTATTTGAGCAGATCACCCCAAAGGGATGGGTCACCTCCCTTACTTGAATCTCCCAATCTCTTGCAACATGCAATCAACCCCTCGTGGTCATGAGCCAGCATGTAGCAAGAAATAACTTCTTTATAGAGCTTCATCTTCTCGTACAAAAATAGCAACCCTTCCTTGAATGCATTCATCTCACAAAGTATGATAGCAAGATCAACATCATAGAGTGGATTTTCCAGCTCAGATGGCCAAGCATTCTTAAGCAATATCAGTCCCCTTTCACGTCTCTCAAGACAATCCTTGTTCTTGTATGCATCATTCTCACCCTCCGCAATTAATCTCTCTTTGGAACCAGCTCTGGACAAAACTGGCACTCCGTTTAGGTTTATTGCTCTATGAACATCACCACCGTTTTCTTGTGAGAACGATGGAAAGTACAAGTCATAAGACAGATATAATTCCAAGAGAGTATTGTGTATTTCCAACTGAGCAGGTGAATCCTTTACCTTGCTTATGTATTTCTCAAGAAATTCCATTAGTGAACGCGGATGATGAATGAAAATATTAAGAAAATCAACAGGAGAAGGCAACATGGATAAGTACGTGACATTGAAGGTCACTCCTGTGGTTGCTTCTTCCTCCGTACAAAGCCTCAAGAGTATTTCGATTGTCTCAACCGGCCTGTGGTCCACAAGGATCTTACCATACTCTTTCATTGTAACCCCAGCTTGACTTGGTTCAAGGCCTGAAATATATTGCAATGCTTCTTCATATCTATCAAGGTCTTCAAGCAATATTTTTAAGTACCATTCATGTTTCCCTGCTTTCCTAGCAACAAACATCGCATGCTCGTGATACCCTGCAGCACGACAAACTCTTATTGCAGTCTCCACATCAAATTTGTGCTCACCACCACCATCTTCACTTTTTATGAACAAATCAAGTTTCTCAACATCTTTCAATTTTGTATAGCAATTCAGCAGAAGAGTGGTATGATCTTTAGAAGCCAAACCCTTCTCGTGCAGTTTTTCCAAATAATTTGTAAGGTTATAGATCCGCTGAGCATCTAGAAACTTCTGAATGACATATGATGGTTCAAGGTGGCCAATTGTGCGTATATATTGAGCCATAGCCTCGTCATAGTCTTGTTTACCATACAAATGGTCCCCATACTTCCTTAATACTTCAGCAGTTGCTGCAGCATCGGCATGCTGACTTTGAACAAGATTTATGGCAACAGTATAAAGATTCTTCTTGAAAAGCATATCCAGTTTGCTTTCCATGTCTTTTTCTCCTATACATAAAGCTGTTTTGTCACTCATGATAAGGATTACAGTTCCCCATTCACAGAGCATGTATGATACCTCTTTGACTACTAGACTGTGGGCAATCAGTCGGTTCTTCAGGTCATATACATTGAAAGTATTCTTGCCAATTCTTTGATCTGCTATAACACATAACAGGTATCCACGGAACCAGCCAAGGAATTTTTTCTCTCCTTCAAATGCCCAACAAGGACCACGTCCATCAACTTCATAGAAATACACAGCTTCCGGACGCCCGACTATTAGCTCCTGGTTGGTTAGAAAGGATGAAACTTCCCATTAAAAAGAGAAGAAAAAAGTTTTACACAGAAATAAGGAACAAAAACGGACAATAAGTAACATACCAAGCGATCACTCATCGTGACACTATTAACTCCACTACCAATCTGATCCAGGGTTTGCCTCTTATGTGGTTGATATTGCAAGCTGAATAAGCTCACTGAAGCAGGAGTCACAGCAAAGAGTTGAAGTGCTTGACCATCAACTCGGAAACCTAAACCTGTAACAGATTTATTATGGTCATTGTCTGACACGTCTTCCACCTGAAGCTTAAACCGTTCGATACGCTCGCGTGCAATATCCCCTTTGATGCAGTAAACAAAACCATTGTCAAACCCAATCGCGATAAGCAATATAGGTGGAGCTTCCTCAAGGACCAAAAATGACGTAATCTGCTGAATAAAAAAAAAAAGTTGAGCACTATATCTATATCCATGGTTTGTGATGAAATAAAATGTTGTTACCTTGGCTTCAGGATACTGGTTGGTGAATATCCGCAATATTTGGATACATTCAGGGCCTGTTGTGCTTGAACCCTCTGACTGCATCTTATCTAAGTCAAACACCTTCAAGAAAAGAGGTGATAGCTGTGGTGATGACTGCTCATCTTCTCCAACAGTGACTAGGAAATTGCGTTGCTAGATTAAAAGTTTTATGTTACAGCGGAAATAATAATATAAAGTTGGAATTGTGAAATGACGATTATATTATTATTATTATACCTTGAGTTGTTGGAGGAAGAGAACGTTGGAAGAGTGAGCTTGGAATTTGTAATTGAATTTCAAACCACGATCGAGTAAACTCACTGTCCCGTCATTACTTCCAATGATTACTTTCCCTCTCCCACTCGAACAGCACGTGATCTCCCCACTCCCAAATACTTCTTCTGGGATTGTTGTACATTTTCCATCAAAGAATTCGAATTTCCTCCACTGATACATTTTTTTTTTTTTTTCCCAAGAGAGAGAGAGAGAGAGGGAGGGAGAAAGTTTTGTCTGTTTTGTTGTATTCCGTGATTTCCGTCAGCGGGATACGTGAGAAGAGCCCGGCTATCCCAGGGATATCCTCATAAGGACGCCTGGTGGACGCCGTAGAATACTAACACATCTCGAGAAAAAAAGACCAAGCCCAAAAAATAAAGATCTGGGATACCACGAAGATATCCCTATAGGGATGAGTGTTTCGAGTCCAACAAATCCAACGGTCCGAAAATCAAAAACAAAAAGGAAGAGAGAGAATATGGGTTTGTTTTTTATTTTCGGGCCGTTAGATATCGGATCCAACGGTCTCGGCTGGCGTCCCTATAGGGATAAATAAAAAGATATTAACTGATAGAAAAGTCAACAGTAAAAAACCAACGAACTAAAACTCTCGTAGAGTAACCTTCACCACTTCTCCGATCATCTTCTTCTCACCTATTTTTTCTCGAAATCTCGACAGAATACCAAAAAAAACAAATGTAAGGGTCTTATTATCATTTGAGTATAAAATGTTTGGCTTCCTTTTTGTATAATACGATTTTGGGCTTATTATTATTATTTTTTTCATAGCATTGTCGTTGAGTCTGTGTATATTTGAGTAAACTTGATAATGGTGGGTTTTAATATTATAACTTTGTGAATGTGTAGCTTTTCAAGTGGCATAGAAGACATTATGGGTGAAGTTACAACTGATGGAGTTGAGGAAATATATATATTGAGAGTGCCATCAATGATAACTTTGAAGAAAATATTGTGGTGAACAACGATGATACAAACAATTTTGAGAATATAAATTTACATTGTCTATGTGTTGGGATAGAATTTGATTCTCATGACGATGCTTATGAATTTTACAACCGTTACGCTGGTCAAGTTGGATTTAGTGTTCGAAAGAGTTCTACATGTAAATCAAAATCATCAAACAAGTTGATTGGTCGGATATTTTGTTGTTCACTTGAAGGGGTTAGAGATCCTAGATTAAAACCTTTGAAGAAAGATCAAGAAATAAAGCTGATTCAAGGACTGATTCAAGGACGGGTTGTAAGGCAATGATCGCTATCCGGAGAAAAAAAGGAGATACATGGATCGTTTCTCAATTTGTTGAAGTGCATAACCACTCTACAGTAACTCCAAGCAAGAGATACATGCTGAAATCTCAACGAAAGATGGATCCTACCCAATAGAAAATTGTCAATGACATGCGTGGAGCGGGAATCTGGACAAATCTGATGGTTGACTCCATGGCTAGTGAAGCTGGAGGAATTAGAAACATTGGCTTTATAAGAAAGGATGCAAGTAATTATTTGTCTTCAAAACGACAAAAGGAGCTCAGGAATGGAGATGCACAAACTTTATTAGATCTTCTGCAACATCAACAGTCAGTGAATCCGTCGTTTTACTACTCAATACAACTTGATTTAGAAGGTTGTATGACAAACTTTTTATGGACAGATGCTAGGTCAAGGATGGACTACCATTTCTCCGGTGATGTTGTTTTTTTTTATCCTACATATGGGGTAAATAAGTATGATATGCCATTTGTGCCGATAGTAGGGATCAACCACTATGCTCAAACAATATTATTCGGTGGTGCACTACTTTTTTCCGAAACATAAGAGTCTTTTGTTTAGGTATGTAATGAAGTCATGGATGATGGTAATGAATGACAAGCAACCGAAGGTAATTTTAACCGACCAAGAACCAGCAATTGGAGGGGCTATCGAGCAAGTTTTATCGACAAGCCAACATAGGTTTTGTTTGTGGCATATATGGAAAAATGTCATGTCACACTTGGGTCATGAAATAAATGCACATGAAAATTTTGCTCGTGACTTTCAAAAATGTATGTACGGATATGAGACAGTTGAAGAATTTGAAGCTAAATGGAATGAGATGCTTGTAAGTTACAGTTTGAAAGAGAACAAGTGGCTAAACAAGTTGTATGAGAAACGAGAAAAATGGGCGTCGGTTTATATTAGAGGCACTTTTTGTGGAGGAATGTTAACCACCCAACGAAGTGAAAGTATAAATTCTTACTTTGATATGTATTTTAAGAAAGGTATGTCCCTCTATGAGTTTGTAAAACAATATCAAAGAGCTGTGGTCGATAGACGAGAGGCTGAAAATAGAGAAGATTATGAAACCAATTATCAAAAGCCTGTTTTGAGAGTTTTTATGAAAATTGAGAAACAAGGAGCTGTACTTTACACAAGATCAGCTTTTAAAAAAATTCAAGAACAGTTATTTGAAGGCATGTCCTACCGCCATATAAAAGTCGAGGAGAATGAAATTACATCTGTGTACAATGTGTGGATGGAAGGACATGAGCATGTAGCGCGCACCGTCACATTTGAACCTTCTACCCAAAGTGTCAAGTGTAGCTGTCGATTGTTTGATTTTGCAGTTTTTTTGCGTAGGCACATTTTGAAGATATTTGTGGTTGAAGATGTTCAAAGCCTTCATGAACAATACGTACTAAAGAGATGGACGAAAGAAGCAAAGTTTGGTTCTATGGTTTCTAGTAAAGATGAAAGCATTCAACATGACTTTGAAGATAACTCTACAAGTTGATATTGTACAATATGTCGAGAGGGGTAAATATTGCTTCGAAGGCTTCTCCTTGTGGTGAAGTATACAATGTGGCAATCAAAGGTATGGAAAGAACTTTAAGAGAAGTGGAAGATGCTTTGAAAAACATGGCATTAAATTCTGATCAGGTGCATGGCGAAAGAAGTGGAAGTGAACGTAAGGGTGAAACAAGTGCAACATGTACTCCTTTCGGTATTCAGAAGTCATTGCTTGATCCTCCAGTTCGTAGGGGTAGAGGGAGACCATCCCGTAAAAGAATAGAGTCAGGGGCTGATAAGGGACCAGTGAGGAAGAATAATGACAATCCGAACAAGCCAACTACTCTACAACAGAAGCCCGATAAAAGGGCCAGGTATTTTTTTTCATAATTTATTGCATTGCTTTATATCTAAATTGTCTAAATTGTTATATACTTGTATGTTTCTTACCCATAATGTTTTTGTTTTCTGGTCTAGTAGAAAGCAAGCTACAGATAAACATGCCAGCAATAAGATAGATTATGAGACACAAATGTATCAAGCTAAAAGTGTTACGGGTCATTCTCTTCATCCATATAATGTGAATCCAACTTATGAGTTTCAACCTCTATTCTTGAACAGGTTTGTATTCTTATTATATAATGTTGTTATTATAAGGCCGAGTACTTTGACATGGCTTATTTGTTGATTTATTTTTTTTTTCTTGTAGGGTTATTTTATGCCTACAGATCAACAGTCTCTCCATGGTATGCTTAATCATATACCTTATTATTTTTCCAATGGGATGCACCAATTAGAGCCTCGTCAACTTCATGGAAGTTCGACTACTGAGTACTGACCTTAATAACCTCTTTCAGGTGATTACTTACGCTTAAACTAAATGTTGTTAGCCTCATGTCTACGTACTAATCAGGCTCGAAGAAAATTCATTTGATTGTTTGGTACACATCACAAACGATGTGTTAATATAATAAAATCTTAACTATAGATAGGTCCACATTACAAATTTTCTGAAAGTAGTTAGCATTTCAGATTTTCAGGTTAACTAAAGTAATTCAATACTTCTGTTAGATATGGAGAGGAGAATGAGGACAAACCCAAACTTTGAGGAACTAAGTATCAAGGTCCAAATACCAATACCTAAAAACAACTGAAACTTGAGAAGCTTTTGAGAAGTAGAACTGCAGAAAACAGAATTCAAGCGAATTCTATTTGGTCGTTTATTTATTTTTATTTTTTATGCATAAGTAACAGCTTGAATTTTGATGTTGCAATGATTTGATTACGTGAAAAAAACATGGACTTGTTTAGCTATTCATAATGAGATCCTTTTATGAGCGATTTAGCGGAAGTAGTTGGAAAGTAGAAAGTTTGTTATTTTAGCCTTACAACATGCATTGCAGCGGCAATATGCATTGTGTGGAAGAGTTTTTGAGGTTTCTTAGCAAGTTTTACAAGGCTGCTGATAGTAGTTTTGGGAACTTTATAATCTTAGGTTGTGTTTTTCCCGTCAATTGAGATGATAGGCTTGATGAAATTGCGTCAAACTAGTGATTGGTTTTATAATAGAAGATGAGATAAACCAATGGTAATGAGTAAAGCACAGGGACTAGGAATTGCTTTCACCATGTCGTGTCTTGCAACTATAGTTTGTGCGGAGGCAGAAGAAGATGTGGGATTTATGTAATCTTGTAAGGATTCAAGAATTGAGATTGTTTGGTCTGAGGTTTGGTTTCTTCCCAAATATGTCGTTCTATGTACAACTTAGTTTTGTTTTCTGCTAAACGTATCTATAAATATTTGGACTATTCCAATGCTTTTGGACTTTGGACTAGCTATACGGAATGGCTAGTTTCTTGACCATTTAATTTTCTTATTATAGGATTTTCTCACTAGCTATATGGAATGGCCTCTGCAAATGGACTAGTAAAAGTGCAAATGTATGTTGTTCTCTTTTGGGGTTATCTCGGATGTTCAGTATGCTGATATTCCTGATGGACACTCATTTTTAGGCGTTCCTCGGTATTACAGGCACAACATTCAGGTCTTGCAAAGGGCAGTCAAGAATTTTTTGTGTTTTGTGAACACATTTTGAGTCATTGGTGATCAATTTTGAATGAGACATCTAGTTTTGTGAACACATTTTGATGTCTAAATTATGAAAGTTGAATTCTTGAAGTAAATTTTTGTCGAGGAATTTTCATGTAGCTACCGACTTATTCATCATTTGATTCGTCTTCATTCCCACTAGAATATTGTGCATCAAAAGAGAACTCGAAATTTTTGTCAACAGGCTTAGCTCTAACTTTTGCAGACTTCTGAACCAGTAAGTGAATCACAGCATCGTTAATTCCACATATGTCATCAATGAACCACTGATCATCCATCTTTTCACCATTACAAATCAGCTATTGATCCTTAGCATTAACAAAACCTTTCCCCCTTTTTTGCAATCTGTTCCTCAACATAACCAACAATCCTATTGGGACATTCTCATCTCCGACACCATAGTCCCGAACACGAGAATCATTTCGTACAAGATCTCGACCTCCATAAACCAACTTCTGCTTCCTAACAACAAACCCTTTACGAATCATATCAGACTCCAATACATACATTGGAATCGTAGAGCCACCCATCGTAAGATAAATCAATATCGATTTGTTCGATCCCAATGCAGCTCGCATACAACCCAAACTCGGGGGGAGTAACAGATTTATCAAGAACCCGAACAGCCACACTCGTTGTAGACATCTCTGACTAATAATTTAGAAGAAGCAAATAGACCATTAGAAACAATGTAACAAATACGTAATGACTATCGAGAATTAAGTGTAAAAGTTCCTTCAAAAAGTTTGGCAGACACAAAAACACAAACATCCTCAAAGTAAATCATGTTATTGTGTCGACCAGATATGATCAAAACATCAAGTGTTGATAAAAGAGACGAAGAACGTAGAAAAGTAATTGAAAAAATGATGGTGATCGGGGGAATGATGAGATCAGACCTTCGCGGTTGCCTCACGCACTCCAAATTATCAATGGGATCAAGTCTCAAGAACGTAGTTCTAAATGAAAAATAGTTTGGTATTTATATAGGTAGAGTAAAGAGTCCTTGTATCTCAAGTAATCTTGTAGTTTGAGTAATTGTGATAGACTATAACTTTCAACTGATAATTATCTCTTTGATAAGAAACGAATCTGGACATAAATCAACGTACATTAGTGGCAAGCCATGTGGCTAAGGTTCAGCCTTAGCCACATGAGTTAATGGGCCTGTACATTGATCCATGATATTGTGAATTGGGCTTTATCCTTGTCGATTAAACGAATAAAGTGGAGACTCCTACCAATGGACGTTTGCCACGTAGGTGGGGGTCTAAACACCGCCCCTTCTTTGGCATGCGAACGAAGTTCATATGGCAAAGAAGAAAGAAAAATGAGCGGAATGTATAACGAAGTGTCGTACGAAAAGAAATAATTGAAAAATTGACTGTCGAAAAAAAATATCGTGAATTATCGGAAACGAAATAATGTCAAACTAACGTATACGGGACGTATTGTAGTTAAAAAATGGCTGAAAAATGCACAATAAAAATTTTCGAACGAAATTGATTACTGAAAACTATACCGAACGCATTACGTAACAATACGAAAATTGATTTTGACGACACGTGCCACTGGAATAGCAATACCAGGTTTAGACCGTTAAAATCAAACGTATGGGCAGTCTCGTAAGAAATAGGAAAAAAAAAAAAAAAATGAAAAACAAATTGGAGTCAAAAGTAAAAACTTGAGGCGACTAAAACTGTACGCCACCCTAAACAAGATAAGAAACCGTTTGAGATAAGAACCCACCCAGTAAAACTTTATCTACGAAATACTATATAACTCGTAGACCAGACTAGACCTGAGAAAATAATGAAGCTTGCTGTTTCAGATCAGCAACCCAGCAAAGAAGCAAGGTCCGGGTGACGAAGTCTTGAGAATGTTTCAAGTTCGCGGCAGCGGTGAAAAGAAGATTTAACGGTGATCGATCTTTTACAGCAGCCCTTCGTCGCACGCCTCTCAGGATTGTCTTGTTAGAGTAAGTACCATTGGTGGCCACAGAGGCTGATTACTCACAGAAGGAAAACAGTTGCCGAAAACCAAGAAAACCGATTAAACTTTGGGTGAGTTATGACCGTTGTTATGGTGTTTTACCTTTCCCTTAACCTTGTGTCTCCTTTTGTTAATGTTGCCAAACTGATCAGCCATGGGTTTGGTATGTGTCTCTTTATCTCCCTAAGCCACCTTATACAAAAAAGAATAAAACCAGGAGCCGTTTTTTTCTTGTCAAAAGCTGTCTTACCGTAACCACTACCGGAACTGGTACTGGTGCCTACTTCCTATGGCAGAAGGGCTTAACAGCGCCTAGCTTACTCTTCCACCGTCATCTCATCGGAACAGTAAGTTTTTGGAAGAGGAAACTCTTTATCCGCAAAACCACGACTTTGTGGTTGCGAAACAGTGAAAGGTGGAGGTGCTAGAATTCAAACCAATATTAATCAAACATGATACGGTGCAACGCCTTTTAAGAAAGGGCACCGTACCTGTCCCATTGATTTGGCCTGGTTCGTCCTTGTGGACTCAGTGAACCCGATTTTCGAGCAATCTGACCCGATTTTTCTTTTCTTTTTTTGCAGGTAGAACTACCGTACTATACGGGCGAAATATAATCGAGAAGAAGAAGATGCGTTGACGATCGTAGACTTGGTGAGGTGGAAAGAAGGTGATAGATATAACGAATACACGAGGCCACGATATAATCTAGCTCAGGATCGAGCAGCTTCAAATTGGATCGGCTAGGATATTAAGCTTAAATTATTGAGTTTCAATAAAACTTAAATTTGGCATGTCGAAGAAGACGAAGAAAACGGAGAAAAATGCGGAGAATATGACAAAGCAGTGTCGGAAACAGATATGTTAGTATTTTTTTATTAGTTATCGTAAAATTTTGGTTAAGTCTGAAAAACTGACGAAAAGATTTGAATGTTTGTTGCAGGTTGAAACGGAGGAATTACGAGCATAAGATATTGACGAAAAATTTCGAGTGGAAAGATCTCAATGCCTTAGAAAAAATAAAGAAGCTGAAGAAAGGTTTTGCTCAAGGTGATCGCTACCACAATGCCGTAGAATAAATAAAGAAGTCGGAGAAAATTTTTGCTCGAAAAATCGGCGAAAAGTGTCTCTCGAAATATCGGTCCAATGCCTTAGAAAAAAATAATGAAGTCGACAAAAAGTTTTGTTGAGAAAGAGCGCAATGCCTTAGAAAAAAAAAAATGAATCGCGGAAGATAGTTAACCGAAAGTGCTAAGCGGGCGGAATCGCGGATTTCAAGAAGAAAAAACGAAGATTTAATCGGCGACCATAAGATAATTGACAGAGACAATTGATTAGGTAATTGTGTGAATGTAATACCATAGAGCTAAAACTTCTTTTGATGAAAAATAAATAAAAATAAAGTATGCGTTTGCTATTGAATGTTTTTTTTTTTTTTTTTTTTTAAGAAATTAAGCTGAGGTTAGGCAGACCTCCACCTGTATTGATTAACTTTTTCTTACATACCTTTGTCCACTCGCATCTTCATTTACAATTCTCTGCAATACATAATCTAATGGAGGGACAAATTGAATGGAAAGATTACAACTACCATGTGTTAGAGATGCTAGATAATCTGCCGCTCTGTTTACTTCTCTGTACACATGAGAACAAGAGACAAATCGAAACTTGTCCTTTTTATGATCAATGGCTTCCAAGATATCCCAGCAATACCAAGGTGGCTTCTCCAGCTTATTGATAGCTTTCACTGCCCTCAAAGAATCCGTTTCCAACTCTACTTCCTTGTATCCCTCTGACAGGCATCTCTGTAGACAAACATCGATAGCTTTTAGTTCTTGAAAGAGCACTGAGTGCATTCCTCCACCTCCACTGAAACAAGCTAGAACGCTGCCATCTTGATTCCTTATCATACCACCATACCCTGGCCCATTAGAACTCAACGCCCCATCAGCATTTGCCTTTACACGATTTCCACTTGGGGGAGTCCAGCAACAGTCCGTGTACCTTGAAGCCTTCAATTGAATGTCTATATTCAACCGGTGGACAAGGTTCCTAGCTATAATGGACTCTTTAATATCCGGTTTCAGAACTTGCAAGTAGTTACGTAACTCACATACCATCTTGTCAAAAAGCATCCTAGCTGATTTAAAACTTTGCCTGAATCTTCGAGAGTTTCTTTCCTTCCATATTCTATCAACAACTGCACAAAAGAATACTTTGTAGATTTCCCCCACCTCCACATTCTTACAAAGTCTTTGGATTGAAGACCATTCTCTGTTAGCTGTTCTATTGTCCGTAACTATACCCAGCAAATGCTTGACTCTGGTAATAATCTCCCTCGAATAAGAGCACTCAAAGAACAGGTGTTCAGAGAACTCTCTGCTATTACTACAGAGACAACAGACTGAAGAAGAAATGATTTTTCTTTGTACCAACCTGTCTTGAGTAGGAATGCTATTTGAGAACAGTTGCCAGGTAGTGAATGAATGTCTTGGCAATACCCATTGTCCCCACACCAGTTTATGCCAGCCTTTCTTTTCTCTCCTCGGAGTTAGAGCATCGTAGGCACTATGTGATGTGAAAAGACCACTCTGATGTGGCGTCCATATTATTCTATCAGCTGACAGATGCTGGTTTATCTCCACTTTTCTAATAGTTTCTCTCAGCGGCAGAGATTGTAACCGATGAACTTCTCCATTCCACCTCCCATTTTCAATGATGGCACTCAATTTTGTGTCATCAGGGAAATCCCACTCGGCTTTTGCTTCTTCATCTTCAATCAATGGTGATCGATCACACCATATATCATGCCACAATAGGATGTCATTCCCGTTGGCGACGATGTATATTATGAATTTTTTGGCCACTGCTCGTGTCTTTAGAATACTACGCCATGTCCACGAGCAATCTTGTGGCATCTTCATAGTCCAAAAGTGACTTGACTTGATATGTTGCTTCCACATCCAATCAACCCATATGGTGTCTACTTTAGTCACCAATCTAAATGTTGTTGTGACAGATAACATACCTGTGGAAAACTGACAATGTTGTTGATTTATGCAGTTGAAATGAAATAGAACGAGACGCCCCCAATGCTAACTTTAAGCTTGCAAAATTAGATTGACCGAAAAAATGCTCCGACGCAGAACTGACGAAACGAAACGGGGTAACTTCATCAGATGTTGACATAGCGCGAGTAACCGACTAAGCAAGCGTAAAATCGTTCAACTTAGACTGACGAAATTAAACGTGGTAATTTCGCCAGATTTTGTTGTAGTGATAGTAACGAACTAAGCGAGCGTAACAGTGTTCAACTTAGACTGACGAAGCTAAACGCAGTAACTTCGTCAGATTTTGTTGGAGCGATAGTAATAACTAAGCGAGCGTAACAATGTTCAAACTTAGACTGATGAAGCTAAACACGGTAATCGTCAGATTTTGTCGTAACGATAATAACGACTAAGCGAGCGTAAAAGCGTTCAACTTAGACTGACGAAATTAAACGTGGTAATTTCGTCAGATTTTGTCGTAGCGATAGTAACGAACTAAGTGAGCGTAAAATCGTTCAACTTAGACTAACGAAATTAAACGTGGTAATTTCACCAGATTTTGTTGTAGCGATAGTAACGAACTAAGCGAGCGTAAAAGCGTTCAAACTTAGACTGACGAAGCTAAACGCGGTAACTTCGTCAGATTTTGTCGTAACGATAATAACGACTAAGCGAGCGTAAAAGCGTTCAACTTAGACTGACGAAATTAAACGTGGTAATTTCGTCAGATTTTGTCGTAGCGATAGTAACGAACTAAGTGAGCGTAAAAGCGTTCAACTTAGACTGACGAAATTAAATGTGGTAATTTCGCCAGATTTTGTTGTAGCGATAGTAACGACTAAGCGAGCGTAACAACGTTCAACTTAGACTGATGAAGCTAAACGCGGTAACTTCGTCAGATTTTGTCGTAACGATAGTAACGAACTAAGCGAGCGTAAAAGCGTTCAAACTTAGACTGACAAATTTTTGTCCAGTTTTTCGTTCAACTTGTTAATTTTGTGCGCTCACTTAGTAAAATAATTTGTTGCGACGAGCAAGAAATGAATACTGTCGAGGGGCTGTCGGAAATAAACCAAAAATGTCAAGGCCCCATTTCGCAAATGACCAAGGTTTATGGATTGGATGACGCTTCATCGCGAGAAGTTGACCCATATCATATATCATATGTTTGACAAGGCACACACTTCTTGGACAAACGCTTAACATCCTTTGGCATGTAGGACCACCAATACCATTGGGTCATTGCTATGTGAGCGAGACTTCACCCCTGGGAATTCCTGAGCATCGTCAGCGGCATGATCGTCGTCAGTAGATACCGAGACATTATCAGTGCCAAGCTCGTTGGAATCATCTGACAGCATAAGTGGTTAATCCAGTGTTGTCGTTACAGTGATGACTTGATTTTTCACGGATAAATATGCGATAGAATCAGAATGCCTTACATCATAACACAGATACTGTACAATACTGATAGATGTAAAATTTCATGCAATTCGTTGAACGAAGTCCAAATAACTCCCATTCTATCATTGCGAGCCGCATATTATCATTCAAAGTGGCTAGCGACTAATTTAGAATAATTAATCGTAACTTAGTCAGCCTAACTAACCGAAGAGTTGTCGATACCGCGAAATGACAGGTTTAAGACTTCGGCCATATAATGTGAAGCGTTAAAAACTTAAACGTAGAGACCTCGCAATTATGTCTTCATTCGGCTTCAAGATGACAAAAACAAGACCGGAGGCGGACTCATTATGCGAACTATCGGTGTAAATCTAACAATCAGCAGATATATCCGATAAATATTTCAAGTCATCGCCCCCGAGAGGTAATGTCAATTAGGGATTGACGTTTTCCTCATCGAGTAATGCGTTCGACGTAGGAATATCGTCAATAAGAAAATCAGTCATTAGCAAAATCAAAGTTTGTCTCTGTTTAATTGTACGAGTGTCAGAGATAATGTTGTAAGCGCTAAGGTAACTTTTCCATTCTACGACTCAATTCATAGATATTGCATAAAAACTTGTGCAACGGATATTGAGTATAAACTTCGACTATGCCTTCCTAGAAATAAGCTTAAGACGTCTGGTAGCATGAAACAAGGCCAACGCAATTTTCTCAATGCAAGAATGCCTCAATTCAGCTGATATAAGAGTCTTGCTAACAACGAATATGAGACGACTATCGGCACTATGAAACGGCAATGGACAAATATGAATTGGATATGTTTTGCTGAGATTCGTGAAAAGTAACCATTGCGAAGTCTGTATGTATCGTCTTGAACTCGTGGGTAACTATTGTGAACAGCGAGAATCTAATCACCACCACGTAAACGATCCCACATGCAACTATGTTGTTGGCGTGTGTTACGTTGTGGTGTGACAGATACAACATCATCTTTGAGAGGAATTGTTTGTTTTAGATGACGTTTGTAGTAGTTGTTATGTTTGTCGTACACTCGTGCACTTTTGAAGAAGTGTTTCTCGAGACATATGACAGACATTATCCGCAACACATGATGAAGAATCGTCAGAGGCAATAACTTTGTGCCGCAACGGTAGCCGGGTCGCATGCAATCGGGTGTTAAAAAGGAATGGGAGGGAGTAGTCCTATACCGCCAGGTTGACTTTGAACCTCACATTCGCGATGATCGTCAGTAAATGCATCGAGAACTTAGGCTCGTCGAGTATTCGTCATAATTTTTGTAGAACGTGATCGTCGGTTTTGAATAAGAACCGCAGACGACGCCAATTATGTTTCGACCAGATATGATCAAAACATCAAGTGTTGATAAAAGAGACGAAGAACGTAGAAAAGTAATTGGAAAAATAATGGTGATCGAGGGAATGATGAGACTGTACCTTGCGGTTGCCTACATACCCAAATTATCAATGGGATCAAGTCTCAAGAACGTAGTTCTGAATGAAAAATAGTTTGGTATTTATATAGGTAGAGTAGAGAGTCCTTGTATCTCAAGTAACTTTGTAGCTTGAGTAATTGTGATAGACTATAACTTTCAACTGATAATTATCTCTTTGATAAGAAACGAATCTGGACATAAATCAACGTACATTAGTGGCAAGCCATATGGCTAAGGCTGACCTTAGCCACATGAGTTAATGGGCCTGTACATTGATCCATGATATTGTGAATTGGGCTTTATCCCTGTCGATTAAACGAATAAAGTGGAGACTCCTACCAATGGACGTTTGCCACGTAGGTGGGGGTCTAAACAGTTATCAAAAAAAAAAAAAAAAATGAACACAATTTAGAAGAACCAAACATTGTTTTTTTTTTTTTTTGAGAAGTTAGAAATAGAATAATCTAGGATAATAAAGGTACGAGTAGAGTACAAATCATTGAAGGGTTTTGGTAGATTTGAACCACCATCTCTTGAGATATATTAGAGATTTTAGAGATTTATTCTCCATCTCAAGTGCTCTACCTTTTGAACTAAAAACCCATCTTATATATATATATATATATAAGAGGAGGAAAATAAATTGCAAAAATATTATAAGAATTAATGACCCTTCCGATTTCTAGAAGAAGTGGGTGAGAAGAGGATGATCAGAGAAGTGGCGAAGGGTTTTACTGTTCCAAAGTTGAGACAGAGTTTTAGTTTTTTTTTTTTTTTTTTTTTTTACTGTTGACTTTTCTATCGGTTAATATCTCTTTATTTTTTGGGCTTAGTCTTTTTTCTCGAGATGTGTTAGCATCCTGCGGTGTCCACCAGGCGTCCTTATGAGGATATCCATGGGATAGCCGGGGTGACTACTTTCATTTGATGTATCTACGAGTATGCGAACCATGCTACGCATCGGTGTTTTTTCAAATCTTTAAACCTGTCGCTCTAACATCTCTCTGATAGTATGATTTTTTGAATTCTAGTTATAGTCTAAAAAATAATATAAAAACATTAGGAGGGTTGAATATAATTTGAGTGGAATGAATGAGGTTTTAAATTATTTTAAATAATATGAAGCTAATTCTAATTTCAATAAAGTGAGAGAGTTTTGGTAAATTGTTTAAAAAAGAGGGAGCCGATTAGAATAATTAAGGGAGGTGGTTCTAAAATCATAAAATAGAGAGATTACAAATACAGTTAGGTTGAGAAATTTTCCTCCTAAAGATCCGGCTATCATATAGTGTAGAGATGTATCTTCCCATCTTATTCCAAACCATCTTATTATATATATATATATATATATATATATATATATATATATATATATATTTGTTTTTGTTTTTGTTTTTTTTTTTCTGTGTTTTGTTTTAGTAGTTAGGCCTGATTTTGAGTTTGTTCGATCTTAATAACGTGTACATTGGGCTCAAAGTCCGAATATTCACCAGGGCCCATAGATGGATACATCGATGATTCGGGCCCATAGATGGTTGAATCCATATGTAATTGTTGCATGGAATCTAAATGAAGATACTGGATCTTATAATGGTTTTCTCGTTAATATTGAGAATCAATTGTTGTGGATGGTCCGAGACATGACTATATGAGATGTAATGTTTATGCAAGGACCAAACTATCGTAGATATATCTCGGTACCGATATGGATATATTGTGATATATCGGATAGATATATTGACACATTTTGTATCTGATATATATCGAATTTTCCGATATCTCAAATATATATAGTTGACTTTGACCAATTTTTATGAATATATCAATAATATTTTTGATATAATTGGTGATATTTTCTGATATATTGAGATACAAAACAAATTTTTGACCGGTTAGCAAAAAGATATATATCCACCGATATATTGCCCAACATCAAAATATTTGGCCTTGTGTTTATGTAGGTACCAAGGATAATGTAGTCCGTCTATTAATTGGAAGACGTTACGAGTGTGTATGACGTGGGATCTATAGTTAGAAAGTTATAGCACATGGTATCAAAAGAAAATTATAGCACATGGTATCAAAAGAAAATTAGAAAGTGTGGTTGTTCTCACGAGAGACTCAGTTGTTACTCAAAATAAAATGTTATGTAAATATCGCTATTTAATAATTATATCGTGATATTTGAAGAGATATCGATGATAATTATACTTGAAATATGGCTTATTTGTTGATTTAATTTTTTTTTTCTAGTAGGGTTATTTTATGCCTACAGATCGATCAACAGTCTCTCCATGGTATGCGTAATCATATACCTTATTATTTTTCCAATGGGATGCACCAATTAGAGCCTCGTCAACTTCATGGAAGTTCGACTACTGAGTACTGACCTTAATAACTTCTTTCAGGTGATTGCTTACACTTAAAATAAATGTTATTAGCCTCATGTCTATGTACTAATCAGGCTCGAAGAAAATTCATTTGATCGTTTGGTACACATCACAAATGATGTGTTAATATAGTAAAATCTTAACTATAGATAGGTTCACATTACAGATTTTCTGAGAGTAGTCAGCCTTTCAGATTTTCAGGTTAACTAAAGTAATTCAATACTTCTGTTAGATATGGAGAGGAGAATGAGGACAAACCCAAACTTTGAGGAACTAAGTATCAAGGTCCAAATACCAGTATTTAAAAACAACTGAAACTTGAGAAGCTTTTGAGAAGTAGAATTGCTGAAAACAGAATTCAAGCAAATTCTGTTTGGTCGTTTATTTATTTTTATTTTTTATGCGTAAGTAACAGCTTGAATTTTGATGTTGCAATGATTTGATTACGTGAAAAAAACATGGACTTGTTTAGCTATTCATAATGAAACCCTTTTATGAGCGATTTAGCGGAAGTAGTTGGAAAGTAGAAAGTTTGTTATTTTAGCCTTACAACATACATTGCAGCGGCAATATGCATTGTGTGGAAGAGTTTATGAGGTTTCTTAGCAAGGTTTACAAGGCTGCTGATAGTAGTTTTGGGAACTTTATAATCTTAGGTTGTGTTTTTCCCGTCAATTGAGATGATAGGCTTGATGAAATTGAGTCAAACTAGTGATTGGTTTTATAATAGAAGATGAGATAAACCGATGGTAATGAGTAAAGCACAGGGACTAGGAATTGCTTTCACCATGTCGTGTCTTGCAACTATAGTTTGTCTTGGAGGCGAAGAAGATGTGGGATTTATGTAATCTTGTAAGGATTCAAGAATTGAGATTGTTTGGTCTGAGGTTTGGTTTCTTCCCAAATATGTCGTTCTATGTACAACTTAGTTTTGTTTTTTGCTAAATGTATCTATAAATATTTGGACTATTCCAATGCTTTTGGACTTTGGACTAGCTATACGGAATGGCTAGTTTCTTGACCATTTAATTTTCTTATTATAGGATTTTCTCACTAGCTATACGGAATGGCCTCTGCAAATGGACTAGTAAAAGTGCAACAGAAGCAACCACTGTTCTCTTTTGGGGTTATTTTGGATGTTCAGTATGCTGATATTCCTGATGGAGGCTCATTCTTAGGCGTTCCTCGGTATTACAGGCACAACATTCAGGCCTTGCAAAGGGCAGTTAAGAATTTTTTGTGTTTTTTTGTGAATACAACACAACTGTATTTGAGTCATTGGTGATCAATTTTGAATGAGACATCTAGTTTTGCGAACACATTTTGATGTCTAAATTATGAAAGTTGAACTCTTAAAGTAAATTTTTGTCGAGGAATTTTCATGTTGCTCTGTAAACCGACTTATTCGTCGTTTGATTCGTCTTCATTGTCACTACTCCCACTAGAATATTGTGCATCAAAAGAGAACTCGAAATTTTTGTCAATAGGCTTAGCTCTAACTTTCGCAGACTTCTGAACCAGTAAGTGAATCACAGCATCGTTAATTCCACAGATGTCATCAATGAACCACTGATCATCCAGCTTTTCACCATTACAAATTAGCTCTTGATCCTTAGCATTAACAAAACCTTTCCCCTTTTTTTGCAATCTGTTCCTTAACATACCCAACATTCCTATTAGGACATTCTCATCTCCGACACCGTAGTCGCTAACACAAGAATCATTTCGTGCAAGCTCTCGACCTCCATAAACCAACTTCTGCTTCCTAACAACAAACCCTTTACTTGTTTGGATCCTAAGCTTCACAGAAGCAATCGAATCATATCAGACTCCAATACATGCATTGGAATCGTAGAGCCACCCACCGTAAGATAAATCAATATCGATTTGTTCGATCCCAATGCAGCTTGCATACAACCCGAACTCGGGGGGAGTAACAGATTTATCAAGAACCCGAACAACCACACTTGCTGTAGACATCTCTGACCAATAATTTAGAAGAAGTAAATAGACCATTAGAATCAATGTAACAAATACGTAATGACTATCGAGAATTAAGTGTAAAAGTTCCTTCAAAAAGTTTGACAAACACAAAAACACACACATCCTCAAAGTAAATCATGTTATAAAAAAAATAAAAAAAAACAGATGAACACAATTTAGAATAAGCAAACATTGTTTTTTTTTTTTTTATTTATTATTATTATTATTATTATTTTGAGAAGTTGGAAATAGAATAATCTAGAATAATAAAGGTAAGAGTAGAGTACAAATTATTGAAGTGTTTTGGTGGATTTGAACCACCATCTCTTGAGATATATTAGAGATTTATTCTCCATCTCAAGTGCTCTACCTTTTGAACTAAAAACTCATATATGACCTAGTTAGTGTAGGTTGTCAATGAATATATTGGTAAAGAATGTGATCTACATGGTGGTTTGCCACTTAGAGTCGTGGCGAGATGTATCGTGCAAGATATTGATTCTAATACCGAGTTTGGTAATAGGAGATTGGAAGAGGGGAACTTCGAAGTTCATGTGAACATGGTTTATGACGGCGGTGTTGTACTACCATTACCTTATGATGATTGGAGATCAAAGCTTGGTGAGGTCGCTCAAGGGAGTGTTATCTGGCCCAAAGAACTGTTAATGTTGCAATCATTGGGTCACCTTCTTGAAGCACTGCTAATGTATTTAAATGTTTTTATTGGCTTTTACCAGTGCCATATACTAAGTAAACTACCGGCTTTTTACTATTTCCTTTTGGGTTTCGTGGTTGTGATCGATGTATATTTTTTTTTTATCACTAATCACTATGTAATATGGTTCTTAGGAAAGCAATAATTGAGTTTTGTTGTACTAACCCCCTTTGTAACTCCGCCCGTGCAAACTAATGATAAATTTGCATTGCTGGTCCCAAGCCCCGATAAAGGAGGAGGGAGAAGGATGGTGGGTAATCCTAAGTATTTGATTTTTCTTTTGCTTATTGATATATTTTCTTTTTTGTTTGTGATGGTGACAAGGAGAATGCATGTTGAGAGAGGTTTGGATTTGCTCGACATTTCACCTACGTTAACTGAAGCTGTTGGTGTGCTATTATAGATGTAAGTAATTTTTTTTCTTACTTCTACGATTTCTGCTTGTTTCTATTCCTGGCGAGAAACTCATCTTTTACTCCATCCTTATATTGTTTTTATGTAGGATTCTTTTACGCGTTATTTCAAGTCAAATCCCTCAGAGTCTTGCTGACGACAAAGAAGTTATGACTACTGCAGAGGATTCATATACCAGTCTTCCTATATCTGCAAGAGATTCCTTTAGAGCAGTATTTATTCGCTTCTGCAACAGGTGGCAAATGCGTCTCTCTTTCTTCTTCAGGCATGCAAAACATTTTTTATGGAGTTTTAGCCAGTTATGGGTAAGGAAATTGCATGGTATTTTTCAATTTTCATAAGTTATCTATTGAAGTTATTTTCCTCTGTCCATCATTTCTTGGATTTTTTATGGTACACACTGAACGCGTTTTGTCTGTATAAGATTATGTATAGGAGGTTTGTGCCACTAGATTTGGTTACTTATATTGTTTTAATGAAAGGACTTTGCGATCAAGGGAAGGTCAAAGAGGCTCATCAGCTATTCCATAGGATGATTGATAGAGGATTCAGTCCTGATACTTTGGCATATAACTCTCTTATTTGTAGATATGGCAAGGAAAGGAAAATGCAAGAAGCCAAGTCGTTGTACCGTGAAATGATTCAGCGAGGGTTGTCACCGGACAGTACCACTTGTCATTTGCTTATCAAAGGATATGGTAAAGTGGGTAAGTTGCTTTCTTCTTTGAATTTGGTTGTGGAATTTCAAAGATTAGGAGTTCTAACACCTCTGGAGTTATACAATTATCTTGAAGTGGCTTTGTGTCAAGAAAACAGGTCACATGCAGCAAAGAGCCTTTTGAGAAAAATGGTTATAGATGGGTGTGAGCTTTCTTTAGAAATGTATAATTAGTTGATACAATGTTTCTGCAAGTCTGATGGTTTGATTGAGGCACTCTCATTAAAGGATGAGATGATCGAAAAGGGTTTGAAACCTGATTTGTTCTCTTACAGAATTCTGAGAAGTTCTTTATGCAAGTTACATAGAACTGCTGAGGGAGTGTTTATGATGAAAGTGCTAGTTGGAACAAATCTGGTTCCCGATTCTGATATCTGCACAAAATGGCCATGCTATGCTTTTTAAAATAGTGTTTGTGTCCAAAATGCTATCAAAATTATAGCGTTTGTGTCAAAAAACGCTATCAAAATGATAACGTTTTTTTATAGCGTTTGTTAAGAATGCAATAGATTCCATAGCGTTTCTGTCTCAGACAATAGCGTTTCTTTCACACTATTAAACTTCTATAACATTAGGAAAGTGCTATTGTTTTTGTTAATATAAAAATAAAAAAAATTCAAAAGTATATTAAAATGATTAAATTAGTGAATGTAAAAGGAATTGGATCGATCCAGATGGATTCGAACCATCATCCCCTCAATTATTTGAGCGTTCCTCCATTTTGAGCTTATGGATCCATTGTATCACACAATCTCATTATACTTGAGGAAACACATAAATGCATAAAATTAATGTAAAGAAGCAAAAATCATATGCAAACTTTATGGTCACAAGTCAATACTAGCACGTTACTCGTCTTTAACCCATTTGAGAACAATTAAGTAGAAGAATTTTTAAGAAAATGAATACCTGAATTCATGTTTAACAACTATAACAAAAGTCAAAGGGATGGCCAACAAGGAGAAAAAAAGGATAAATTGACGATAAGTTTCTGAAATTTAGTAACAATCCATTCCAAATCCTACAGGTGTAAGAAATTAAAGGGGGAGTGTGTGGCACCTATCAAACTTTTCAACTATATATAAAAACAATAATAGGAACTTCGGGAGGTTGTATAGCCAAACGTCCACAACTTTCGGTTTTCGTCTAAAAATATTTGATGGTCATTGAGTTTGCACCCTGGGGAAAAGTCGGGAAATCTGTTTTTGCATATTCCGCTGGCAAACATAGGCAAACCCTAGACTTTTTGGACACACCATCACCAACATCGGTTCTGGAAAGAACTTTCTCAAATAGAAGCTTCAGCACCTAAAGAAGTAAAAAATTATAGTAGTTTATTAGTTAGATCGACAATATCCCATATGCATGCATGTGAATCCATAGCATTAGCACACATCTTTTTGCCTTGAGACAAAATGTTAGTTTACTAATCGTGTGACCTAGAGGGGCTGCCCTTTCTGCAAACATGTGGCACTACGAGTCTCTTGCTAGAGTATGGTTGAAAACTGTACATACAGTAAATTGCTTAGTGCAAAGCTAAGTAGTATTGGATGGGCCCCTACCCGGGCTTAATCTCACCCAAGCAATACTTTTCGGAGTTCCAATATAGGATCATACTGCAGTTTCAATTTGCCCTTGAGGACCATTGTTTAAGCTCACAAAATGTGAAGGCATCCACAGGTGAGTGCATAGACTTCCTCTTTCTTTGCCATAAACCAACGTAGATAAATCATTTTACTTAAGAAAAAGGACCGGAAAACTTGGCCCTCCTAAGGTCCCCAATTAAAAGACTTTAGAATTGAGCTGGAAATAATGTAGCAATGTAGCACGATTGACTACGCGCAGGGGAAGGAAAAATAACATGTCCCGAAGTACATCTAGCACCAAAAAATTACAGTATTGGGAAAAAACAAAGTAGTCTAACAAGTAATTATACAGTGAAGGAACCCCTTTTATGGGAAAAAGGTGATAGAATCATACAACATCATATCTATTCCCTGTTGATCCAATCAATGATCTACCTTCTTCTCGAAGACCATTAACTTATCAAATTAATTGATATGGGTTCCGAACTTCCTATTTAAATCTGACTTGGGCCTAACTCGGTTCTAAGCATATTGGGGGTGGGTAATTAAAACTAAAATTTGGGTGTACTAGAATCCTAGAAGTGAATAAAATACATTTGGGCAAGACTTCGGGTTTATGCTCTTTTCAAGTGTCATATGTGTTGGAGTTATCCCTCACATGAGGAGAGAAACCGAGCCGACGAAAATGGGCTTAATTCGCATCGCGATTAAGTCGAAATAGAAGATAGATAGCGACTTCGCCGTGAGTTCCAAGAACATAGGGCTTAATTCGCTCAAGCCTTCAGTTTTCAAAATTGAACAAGTCTATTTTTCGTGGGCTTTGCTAAAGATTCGCTAATTTGGTTTTGGAGATAAAACCAAAAATCAAGGTTTTGGAAAACCTAACCAACGTAACCAAACAAGTCGGAAGGATTGGAATCCGCACTAAAACAAAGAGAGAGAACCTTTACGGAGATACAACCCTCAGAAAGAGATAAGAGTGATCTAGTAAGGTGAGAGACCGAAAGGAGAGATTGTAATCTTCCTTCCCATTTTATTAAGAACTGGCTCTTGTGGAAGTAGGCATCATTGGCGAACCACGGTAAATCTTTGTGTTGTGGTTTGCTTTTACCGCTTTACATTATTATCCGTTGTTAATAGTTGTTTAGCGAAGTCAAGCATGTTAAGATAGGTAGTTTGTGATATTTGAGATTTATCCGAGTTGAAGTGTGTTCATACAAGTTATCCGTGGTAGTGGGGAACCGATTGGTATTGGTATAATCCCCAACAAGTGGTATCGAGCCCAGGTTAGAATAGCTGGGTGTTATCCGAATCTTGGTCGGGCGTGTTTGACGAAATTCCGAGAGAAGATTTGAGGTTAAATAACTTGTAGAGATGGACCATTCCGTGAACACTCGTTTGATGAGTCCGAATAGGAAGAACTACACCATCCGAAAGCCAAGATGGAAGACTTGCTATAATCGCAAGGACTTGCACTTCCCATTGAGAATGAGGGAGTAAAACCGTAAAAGATCATGAGGCCGAGTGGAAAAAGCTTGACACGTAAAAGCTATTGGTACATTCGACAATGGATAGACGATGGATCTTTCACCATGTGGCCCAAGAGACTACAGCCTTCATCCATGGAAGAAACTCAAGACCTTTATGAGAGGAAGTCCGGGTGGAAACAAAGTGCTAGTCGTTAAGAAGTTTGCGCATTACCGGCACCAAGAAGGTTCTTCAATGTCCGAAAGCATCTTAATGAAGTACGTAATATCATCAATCGATGCATTTGATGAAGATCAATTTGGGAGACGGTTGAGGCTTTGTTTCTATTAGGCTCTCTACCCGAAAGTTGGGAGACATTAGCGGTTTCTACACAGGAGCCAAGGATGGAATTGTTACCATGGAGATGGCTACCACGCCTTTGTTGAATGAGGAGACTAGAAGGAGTGCAAGAAGCGCTCTTCTAACTCGCAGAGGTCCTTTTCACGAGAAACGGGGAGAGGTCGGGCGTAAAACCATCTCGCTCTAGAGGTGATGACGTATAAATCTAGGGGTGAAGCTAGAACTCCTAAGGCGAGAGGCAATGTTACTATTGTGCCACCAAAGGCCACTTCCAGATATGAAAGCGTAACAATCAAGAGGGATGAGAAGAATAACCGTGTACATGAAGACATGGTGCGCAGGAACGGAAACACAGCAGAGATACTACCGCACTAGTCGATTTACCTAGTAGGGAATTGTGGTCGATTGGTGTGTGTCCGCCTTAGTACCTCATGTCGATACGAGTGGGTGATAGATACAGAGCATCCTATCACGCCACAATCGCATTGTGGATTCTTCACTACCTACAAACCGGTGAATATGGTGAAGTAAGGATGGGGGTAAATGCTGGAGTCCTCAAGATTATAGGCATTGAGATGTTCATATAGAAACCAATGTCGGCTACACCTTGACACTCAAGGATGTAAGACATGTCCCCGACATACGGTTAAGCCTAATTTCGGCCGGAAATTAGATGATGATGGCTTTGTAAACTCGTTTGGTAACGGGTATGGAAACCGAAAGCAGAGGTTCCATTGTAAGCAGCCGGAGGGAAAGAAAACTTGCTCTCTTTACAAAACACAGGCTAGTTTGTGTAAAGCGTTTTAAATCGCGTAAGAAGAAGCTTCATCCGAATCGCGGGCACAAGAGACCGACGGGTCACACGGGCATAAAAGGGATGGAAGTTCTTGCTAAGCAAAAGGCCATGCCGAACATCAAAAAGGTACACATTTAAATACATGTACTCATTGTTTGGTAGGAAAGCAACACAGGTGTCTTTCCAAAGATTCCGTCTCACGAAAAGGACAAATCGTCCTTGAACTAGTGCACACGACTTATGTGGTCCTATGAGAAGAAGTCCCACCGTGGAGTTTTCGTGACTTCGACATTCATTGATGATGCTGGCCAAGAAAGATATGGGCCTATAGTCCAAGACCAAGGATGAAGTACTTGGCGTGTTTGAGAAATTCCACAAAGATGGTGGAAAGAGAGACCGGAAGTTGTTGAAGTGTATTCGCCGATAACGGGGTGAGTACATTGGGCCATTTGAAGAGTATTGCCGAGTCATGGATTCGCCATGAGCGCACCGCTCCCAAGACACCGCAAATGTAATGGAATAGCGAGAGAATGAACCGCACCATTGTAGAGAGAGGATGAGATGCATGCTATCTCACTCTAAGCTACCTAGAAGCTACCGGTAGAAGCAATGCGCATACCGCAGCATGTGATCAACCCGTCATGCCCGCAAAGCCTCAATAGTGATTATCCGCAGAGAGTATGGTCAGCAGAGAGATGTTGATTATGGATACTTGAGGGGTATTTGGGTGCGTGGGCATTTGTGCATATTCCGGCGATGAGAGATCCAAGCTTGATGACAAAGCCAAAGCAGCATTTTTCCGGGTTATGGAGATGAAAAGTTTGGTTACAAACTCTATGATCCGATTAACAAGAAGGTAATCCGGTCGAGATGTTGTGTTCTTAGAAGACCAAACCATAGCGGACTTTGAGGAGGGTGAGAAGTTACAAGCTTTCACCAATGATCTTGTTGATTCGTAACCGTAAGTTCCTACCGTGGAACGCGCGTAAGGCATTGAGAATGCAGAGAACCATGAGTTTGAAGCCTCATGATGAGAATCCTATTGCTCATGATGGGATAGAACCTATTGGTATAGAAGATGCAGATGAGATGCATGAACCACCACCGAGAGCAAGAAGTGCATCCTCCCCGGCACCGCCAGATGGGGCAAGAGGTCCGACAGAGAGAGACTAGCTTCAACCAGTATCCACCACATAATGCGACGCGCTACTATCATCGGATGGTGGAGAACCTATGTACTATCAAGAGGCACTCAAAGGTACGCACAAAGAAAAGTGGTTGAAGGCCATGCATGACGAGATGGATTCTTTGCATAAGAATCACACTTATGAAGTTAGTTGAGAAACCCACAGGGAGAAAAATTCTCAAGAATAAGTGGATATACAAAAGTCAAGCATGAGGAGAACAATCCTCACCCAAGGCACAAAGCTCGCCTTTGTTGTGAAGGGATTCGGCAAAAGGAAAGGAATCGACTTTGATGAGATTTTCTCCCGTAGTGAAGATGACTTCTATCCCAGTGGTATTGGGTATGGCCGCAAGTATGAACCTAGAGGTTGAGCAAATAGATGTTAAGACAGCCTTTTCTTCATGGAGACCTTGAAGAAGATGTCTACATGGACCAAACCGGGGGTTTGAGAGGTCAAAGGCAAGGAGCACCTAGTATGCAAGCCGATAAAAGAGCTTGTATGGGTTGAAGCAAGCACCGAGACGATGGTACATAAAGTTTGATTCCTTTATGGCGAAGCAAGGATACAAGAAGTCCGCTCCCATCATTGTGTGTTTGTTCGAGATTTCCGGATGGGGATTTCATCAGGTTATCTTTTGTGATGTGGATGATATGTTGATAGTTGGCCCAAACATCAACAAGATATCCAAGTCAAGAAAGACTTGAGTAAGTCCTTTGAGATGAAGGATTTGGGTCAAGCAAAGCAGATACTTGGGATGCGGATCACCGTCGTGTAAAAGAGTGGAAAGTTGTGGCTTTCAAGAAAGCTACATCGGTAGGTGTTGAAGAGATTCAACATGGATCAAAGCGCCTGCCGGCTTGTCCGCTTGGTGGCCAGTTCCGCATGACCAAAGAGATGTGTCCTAAGGGTGAGCATGAGCAGAGTCGATGGAAAAGATTCCTTATGCATCCGCAGCGGGCGTTTGATGTATGCCATGGTGTGTACTAGACCGGATATTGCTTTCGCCCGTTGGGGTTGTAAGCGATTTCACAAATCGGGTAAAGAGCATTGGGAAGGTGTTAAGTGGATATCGAGATATCTCAAAGGCACTTCCAAATCATGTTTGTGCTTTGGTGGAAGTAAGCCCTTACTTGAAGGCTACATCGATGCGCATATGGCGTGATGTTGACTCGATGAAGTCCACCTCCGGTATCCGTTACTTTTGCGGGGGGGAGCAGTTTCTTGGCAATCTAAGTTGCAAAAGTGTGTTGCCCTCTCCACTACAGAAGCTTACATTGCAGCCACCGAAGGTTGCAAAGAGTTGCTATGGATGAAGAGGTTCTTCGACGAACTAGGGCTAAAGCGAAACAGTTTTGTAGTTCTATGTGATACCGAGGCGCCATCCACTTGAGCAAGAATCCGAAGTTTTCATTCTAGATCCAAGCACATACACGCATGTTAATCATTGATTAGAGAAGTACTGAAGACAAGCATTTGTGTATCGAGAAAATCCATACCGACAAGAACGGGTCGGATATGATGACCAAAGTCTTACCGAAAAGGTAAGTTTGATGTTTGTTGTGCTATTGCCTAATGGCAGCCACACTACTCCCGCTGATTTGGCAATTGCATGGAGGTATCCCCCTCACCGCTCGAGGGGAGATTGTTGAGTTATCCCTCACATGAGGAGAGAAACCGAGCCGACGAAACGGGCAAATTCGCATCGCGATAGTAAAATAAGGCGCGACTTCGCTTCGTGAGTTCCAAGAACATATAGGGCGACCACGCCAAAGTGATAAAGATTCTTTCAGTCTTCAGTAGCATCAAGGCCAGAGTGAGCGCCCAGCTCCAGTCTATTTTTCGTGGGCTTTGCTAAAGATTCGCCAATTTGGTTTTGGAGATAAAACCAAAAATCAAGGTTTTGGAAAACCTAACCAACAGAACCAAACAAGTCAGAAGGATTGGAATCCAGACTAAAACAAAGAGAGAGAACCTTTACAGAGATACAACCCTGTAAAGAGATAAGAGTGATCTAGTAAGGTGAGAGACTGAAAGGAGAGATTGTAATCTTCCTTCCCATTTTATTAAGAACTGGCTCTTGTGGAAGTAGGCATCATTGGCCGAACCACGGTAAATCTTTGTGTTGTGGTTTGCTTTTACTGCTTTACATTATTATCTGTTGTTAATAGTTGTTTAGCGAGTTGGGCATGTTAGTATAGGTAGTTTGTGATATTTGAGATTTATCTGGAGTTGAAGTGTGTTCATACAAGTTATCTGTGTAGTGGGGGAACCGATTGGTATTGGTATAATCCCCAACAATATGATGTACAAGTATATATATTATTTCAATGAAAGGCTTAGTGTGTATACTTATGGCTTTCTAAGCAGGAAAATCAGCGTCTACTTCCAAGATATTTCCTGCCATATTTAAGCCTTTCTTCTTCATGTAATACCACAAGAATTGATCTAACCCGTGTATAAATAATTGATTTACGTAAATCAAATATATATAAAAACCACCATACATAATTAAATAAGTAAACAGTAATTAAAAAGATCGATTACACTCGCCCCTGATCTTTACGTCGATCTTTATCGATAAGAACTTCTGATGCCAGCGATCTCAAGCTGCAACATGATAATAATGCATATTGTAAGAAGAAATAAAAAAAGAAACTTGTATTCAATTAAGCAAGAAATTAAATTTAAGCTTGAACAAAAGCAATGAGATGATGACGAACATATCAAATTCTTCTTTGTCATCGTTAATTGGTGGTTTTGCAGTCTTGATGTCATTGATTCATGAGGTGAGCCATGATCTGCATGTATATGAACACATGGAATTCCAACACTCGGTCAGTTAACAAATAAAACATGAACCAAGATTTCCCTCTTCACTTTGATGAGTTCACATGAGTATAGTATGAACTCCAATTTCCGAATGTTTGATTCACAATCTTTCTACAAAAATATTAAACATAGCAACCAAATCAACGAACTAGATTCATGATAAGTTAACATGTGACGTCATCCAAGATTTACATATAAATCCAGTTATATATTCATTTGAGGTATACTGATATTTGACCCAAGCATAGAACAAAATATCACGATACAGTGAAATATCGACTCCTCAAAGTACAATATATATCGTGGATATTTCCCTTTCTTTGTCGATATTTAACACTGCATGATCTGCAAATTTCGACGATATGTTAACGATATACTGATAAATATCAATATTATCGCGATATTTTGATAAATATCAATATGGTCGACATTTTCAAACAAATAGAAACGAGGGTTTCAAACTTCCAATCCATTGAAAAAATCATGAATAACAATTCCATATTTTCTTCCGTGTTACAAGTTGAAGACATACCATGGACACGCACCCCAAATCAAAATTGATTCTACTTTCTCCCTCTCTTCATATAAAAATGTCATCACCATAAAACCATCTCACTTTTCTTCTTTGATTTCACTTCATAGTCTTACATCTTACATCTCTTTTCCTTGAAACAAGTATTAAAAATGAGAAATAAGAAAGGAGGAAGATGAGCTATAGAAGAAGAAGTTTTTTTTATCTAAAAAACTCTTTTCTAGATAGTAGAGCCTAAAAAAACGACCTGGTTGTAACTTTCTCTCGCAATAAAACATAGTGGGCAATTTCCCAGGTCTTGTTATCAGTTAACAAAGTCAACATATCGTGGATATTTTGAATTTAGTAGGTTATCGCGAATTTATCGTGATATATCCATATTTATCGACGATATTTATAGTTTTTACATGAGATAATATCTTTGACATATCCTCGACAGAATCATATCTTTTCTTAAATACTCGATAAATATCGCGATATATCGTGATATATCGCGATATTTTGTACTATGGACCCAAGTATTATACCATGTTGTAATAGAGAATTGAGTAGAATATAGCAACATAGTCTAAGAAATTAATGACGTGTTTTATAGTCTTCTATGTTCGCCGACTCTTAAACACTTTGTATGATACTCAAGTGATGTCTCCACAATATATTTAACATACACCAAAACTCTACTACAATACTAAATATATATGTCACGATATGAAAAATTCATAGAAGAATAAATGAATTAATGTAGACAGAAAGGTATATAAAGCAGGTGAGGGAGGTACCAATACTAACATAATCCATGCAATAAGATTAAATTAAGTTTATAAAACTTTGAGGGAACTCTAAAAAACAAAAGTGGTCCAGAAGTGGTGATTCTTACTACCTCAAGAAGATGATAGTTGGGTCCTCGGGAGATGGTACGTACATGCTCTTAGCCACTCAACGTGTTGATCTGCTCTATTGAAACTACAATTGACATATAAATCACAGAGGAAGCAAGCAGTTACTTATATTGTAATGAAGTTCCCTGATCTTCGTACAGTACTTAAGTCCTAAAACTCAAAAATCAAAACAGGAAGTTGCACAATCTAACTCACACAACACATCCGTATAACCACCAGAAATAGACCCCCTCCCTTTCTAATATCTCAAACGGTCTCGCTTAAAAAGTGTTACTAAGTATGCAACGGTAAACAAGTGTTGGTAAGTGAAAATATTGTGCGTTGCTAATATCAAGTTATCAGTGTGGTGTCTTGTCCTATATACTGAGTTCAGCAGTAAGAAGACAGCCAATGTGTACTTATAACAAGCACATGCCGTCAAACAATTACTCGTTAGCTTAAATCCACATTGCTTTCAACCTTCTATGCTTATTCCTTCCAAGTCTCCAACTATCACTAGATAGCTAGCTTTTCTCTTATTGGTGCTACCATTTCCGTCGAACCTTAACATAATTTTACATCATAGAAACCAAGTAACCCTTCAACAAAATAATTTCCAAACCTCCAACATGCACCAAAGTAGATCCACATAAAATATGTGTGAGTGTGTGACATTCAACATAAACAAAGCTCACCTGCTTTCTGCTCCAATCATACTGCCTGACTCCAAAAGCAAGAGCAAATTGAAGAAGCACTAATCCCTCTTTCGACAACCTATACGCACCCGACTGCACCCATAATCAACCATTAAACAACACATCATAGAACCCAAAATTTGAAGGTAATCAAGCCATTATAATATTTAATACGAAATATAAATCACCAAATAGTTCTACGTTCAAAATACAATCTTACCGTATCAAGTATCAAATGCGTTCTCGTTTCTTGACTTTAAAACTCCCCATTAGTTAATTAAATATGGGCATTGAAGTGATTGAACACCCCTCAATAGCACCTGTACTAAAATTGACATTTTCTCATTCAACGTCCAAAGGTATGACAACACTACAACAGTATTAGCAAAAGCCAGAGACACTAGATCACAATAGTTTATTATATTATTATTATTATTATTATTATTATTTTTTAAAATTGTGAGTTTATAGAAATGGTGCGATATAGTTGTAAAAAAGACGTTGTAAGAAAGACAGGGACCTCAACTAGATTCTCTTTACAGTTTACACATCTTCCTTTTTGCCACCTCCCAAAATACATCACTCAAAAGCAAACCAAGTACTACTTCCACTAGCACCGCTATCAACAGTCAACTTTGAGTGGATTGTTAAAAGGAAAAAAAAAATAGAGAAGAACTAAAGAAGAGAGTGTAGGGAGGCTGGAGAAGAAGTAAAGAACAAAGAACTGAAGAAGAATTGAAGAAGAAAAGAAGAGAACTGAATAAGTGAAGATTGAAGAACAATAAAAGAAAAAAAAATGGTAGAGAAGAACGTAACTGGAGAGTTCAAAGTTGACACGAAGACCACCAAAAACCAATATTTCAAGTTTAACACAACAAATTGGCAACAATATCAACACCTAGATTATTCTCCCCAACCAAGTTTACCCATAAAAAACCAACCTTTATAACAAATACCAAAGTAAACTCACTAACAACACAATCCCCAACTCCTAATTCCATCAAAAAAACCATTTTTCTCTTTAATTACTCACTTACAGTCAATAATTCAAAAGAAAATAAGATGTACATGATTTGATGGTGGTTCCAACTTCTAATCCCATCAACCATCGAAGCTTCTTTCTCAGATTTTGTTTTTAGGGCTTTCAATTTTCTGTTTCCCCCGAAGTTAATGAGTTGATGGGTTCTAAACATAGCTAGTAAATTCGTGGATGGCAAACGTTTGATTCGGAAATTATTGCCCAATAGCAAGTCCAATGAATGGAGGGTTGCTATAATGGGCTGCTATAAGGTGCCACATAGGCCTTTTAGCAGGCCCAGCCAAATTTGGCAGCCCAAGTTTCTAAAACCATTCTAACGGCACTTTTTAGCAGCTACTACGTTCGGGAGATGGACGGCTAAAACTCTGCCGTTCGTATGTTAAATTGTAATGGACGGCATAAACTATGCTGTCTGTCTAGTCCAGACATCCTAACGGCTAGAAACGGCTAGTTTTTTTGAAGTTGCAAATTTATAGCAACTACTATTCACACAACTCTCTCACCATTTGTGTCACACCCTGAATTTTGACAGAATTCGGAAAAATAATATTTGTTCCCGACTCTTCGATTTTCGATATGTGATGCACTCCCAACTTCCAAAAACCCATAAACAGTTTAAATATGCGGATAATTAAAAACCAATAATTTTTTTTTAACTTAAACAAAAGTCCTCTTCATTACAAAAATTCACAAATAAGATTAGGTTACAAATCTCTTTTCAATAACTCTTTATTTAAAATTACAAATGAAAATACAAATAACATTGTCTCAACTGAAAATCTATATCACCTCAGGGGAAAACAAAACCTATCTTGAAATGCGACGCTAACGCAAACCACAAGCAGCAACCAACCTTCTTCAACACCAAACCTGTCAAAACTTATCAACTATGTTCATTTAATGAACACACCCGATAAACAAACATGCAAATTGGGCCAGCATTATAAAAATGCTGGTGTAAGTAGCTCTGAAATGCAATATATACTTATACATATATTGACACACTAAATAAAGCAGTTAGTTACTCCACCGAGGCGCCTTAACATCCAACGAAAAATACAACATCCTTAAATACAATAATTAAGGCAGGTAGTTCCTCTACTGAGGCGCCTTAGCTTCCCAACAATAATACAAAGGCATTTAGTTCCTCCACCGAGGCGCCTTAGGTTCTAACTAAACTACTAACCAGCCAAGCATATTCCATACTTACCGCATTTCATGCTCAATTACAGAGTGGGTCGCTCTACACAAGTAATTAGTTTGACCCACCCTTCTGCAAAACTCTATCCAATAATATATTTAAAGATATATCATTAACCAACATATTACCATAATTATATTATTTAAGGCTTTCTTTGCGTGCCTCTAAAATCACGTCATATCTATGTCTTATCTAGTTTTCCCTAGCTACCACAATCACTTCCCAACGCCGAACATGTACATCCACATGCCTCCTATCACATAATGAACCACTCCGTGCGCAGCTACCCTAAACGGGATATCGCATACCAGGTAACCCTCACACGAAAGCCATTATGTGAGTACTGCCACTATTCGGCATAAAATATCGCGTATCTCGTTCTAATTTTGCGAACGGAATAATCAAGCTACTATTCGGCTACGCCAGAAGGGCCATTCAGATTCACTGAAACGCTAGAAGGGCCAATCAAATTACTTACGCCCAAAGGGCCATTCAAATTCACTGAAACGCCAGAAGGGCCAATCATATCACATACGCCCATCACAAAGGTAAATCACATGAGTTGTGGTAGCTAGGTTCTAGAATTTTTGTTACGTAATTTATTCAAGTGTCAGACATTCATGTCTCACAATAATTTCACTTTATCACGTGCATGCCAAATACATTATTGCACTGAGCCACAATATTTAGAAATGTCTCAATACATCTCATAACAACTTTCATTCTTTCACATGCCAATATATTATTGCACTAAGCCACAATCTCGTGGAAAAATATCCACAAATACTATACTACCTCATAGTAGCATCTCATAGATAAAATAATTGAGGGTTTACATTTATTTCTCCAAAAAATATTGCATTTAATATATATATATATATATATATATATATATATATATATATATATATATATATATATATATATATATATATATATATATCTCAACATATCATATAATGCCACAATTACCCCAAACGTATCGCATAACATTTTTATAGCGTTTTAGGAATATTATATCTCCTAAAATTTCACTCTTGTCACGTGTCAAAAATACAAAATATCAACGTCACATCGGTCTTAGATAATAACAACCAAGTTTATACAGGCTTCCACAACATTCTATCATTTGATTTGTCCATACAATTTATAACATAAAATGTAGCACAATTAAACAGTCCACAGTCCACAATCAAAGCCCAAAAATCTAAATATTTAAAGACCTCATTTTTTTTATCTATATTAAGTTATATGAACCGGCCCCCAAAACCAACTTAGAAACTCGCCCAAAGAAAACACTAGATAGTTTTGGCCCAAGCCCAAAAGTCTAAAACCAACTTATTTATTCAACTTGACCCAATTGGGGACATAAGGACCAACTCACATGAAATTAGAAACCGGCCCAAAGAATACTAATAGGTTTCGGCCCAAGCCAACAAAAATGAAACTTAAACTGGCCCAAAACTTTAATTAGTTCGGCCCACAGAACTGAACCTAAACCGGCCCAAAGGAAACTAAGGTGGTTTGGCCCAACAACAAACTAATAGAACTGGCCCAAACCAAACTGATTTAGTTCCGGCCCAACTAACAAAACCAAAAGGCTTTGGCCCAAAGCCCAAGCCCAAACCGACCAACAGGTCGTCTTCTCCATCAGCTACCACTAGCTCCCTCCACCAGCCACCAAATCGGCCACCACTCGTCCTCCCCTCTTAATCCACCGATTTTAATCCCCATAAAAACCCCTACAACTTTAACAAAACCAAAAACCTTAATACATTAAATCCAAAACTCTTCATCAAACGAGATCTGAAATTCGCGACCTCCATTGATGACTTCTACAAGCTTCGACAGCCCCCACTAACCCCCAACATCATCCAACCAACAATCAAAACATAACACAATTCAAATAATACATTTCCAGTCATAAACTGGGCGATTTTAAACTAAGCGATTTTATCTGGGCTGCCATTAACGTTTCTTCTCCAATCTTCACCAGCACCCATTCGACATCGCTCATTCCAACATCAATAACCAACCTCAAATCAACAAAGTAAACATCATAAAGACAAGGGTTCAAATCCAAAAAGGGTCCGGACAGGCGACGCCATTGACACCTTCTTCCACCTGCAACAGCATCCACCCAAACACCACTTCAACATACCCAACACTCAATCGACCAAACATCCACCCTTAATCAACCAACATAACAATATACAGAACAAACGTTGGTTTGGCTCGCGCCGCCATTACCGACCTCTTCCGAGTTCCAACAGTTCAGTAAAGAATTTCAACAGTTTCAATAAAACTAAAAGATATTGACAGACATAAATAAGTAGAATAAAAATTGATCGGAAGCACTCGGCAGTAAAAGTTTTTATTCATAGACGTAAAACTCTAGTTTCGATGAAAAAGAAAAACGTAACTACTCACCTGTATTAAAAACTCGACGAATCCCTTATCGTCCGAATCGTCGCACTCTAACGCTCTAGCAAGCGAGCATTTATCTCCGCCTCCATTTTTATTTTATTTTTATCTAAAAATCCTATTCTCTAAAAAAAATATGTATATATACCTGGGTTTGAAACCTAAGCCCAACACAGACTCGGGCCCATAAATCAAGCCCACATATCCCAAATCCAATCCAACAAATTTTCAATAAATAAATAAATTACTTAATAAATAAATAAATACGTATTTTAAATACGGGCGTTACAATTTGCTCCCAATTCTCATAAAATTTCTATCTACTCCAACTACAACAATCACTACTCAAAGTACAACAATGGATCTAAATGAACATGCAACCACATCAAAAGGAAAGAAATCTACAAGGTCTGCCAATTTTTCAATTCAAGAAGATGAAGCTCTTTCCAAAGCGTGGATACATGTTAATGAAGATCCAATTGTTGGTGCGGGGCAACAAGTCACACACTATTGGGAGAGAATATTAGAGAAATTTCGAAAGATAGTTGGCGAAAACAACAAGAGAAGCAAAGATTTGGTGTCCACTCCCCAAAAAGCTTGCAACAAATGGGCAGAAATTATCTCCTCTTCGGAGAGGACCGCAAGAAGTGGCACAATGATCTAAGACCTAAACTACCTAACCAGATCGTTCAGGTATATACCCAAGTGATCTGGTGAGGTCGTTTAGGTCTATACCTGAACGATCTGGTGAGGTCGTTCAGGTCTATAGGTGAGCGATCTGTATGGGTCGTTAAGGCCAGATTTGTCTGTGAACGATATTTGGAGATCGTTTTGGATGTTTTGTGCGACCTAGCTGGGTCGTCTGGACCAAAATCCAAGCAAATTTTTTATTTGGTTTTGTTCGATTATTTCATATCCAAACCAAATTCATATACGCACATAACTTCATATACATAACTTCAACTTCATATTCATATACAGACAACCATATTCAAATTAAAATTCATATACATAACTTTAAATTCATATCAAATTATTCTAACTTCAAATTCCAAATTCCAAATTAAAATGCCACTATACATAACTTCACATTCTAAAAGAAATTGCATTAAAAACCTCTTCAAACATTTATGTATACACCTAATTCAAACGACACTATACATAACTTCAACTTCTTCAATTATGGGTAATCCTTCAGTCGGTGTCTTCATCACCATCTCTATCTTTGTCGTCGTCATCATCATCTCTATCCTCATCGACATCCTCAATCTCCTCAAGTATAGGAACACCACAGACAGCAAGGGCATGTTTCCCCTCTTTGTACATGAGGTTCCCTCTCACGAAGGTTGCCAAAACTTTTCCAGATAGTCTTGTTCCCATGTAAGCCGAATACTCTACATAAAGTGAAAGGGGACGTCAATAAGAGAAGAACTGTGCGTAAAATGTCCCAAGTACCAAATCACTAGCTTATAAACATGTTTGACAGGCAAAGGAAAGCTGACGTAAGTCCAAAACAGTTTAGTAACATCAACATTTACGGTCAATAGACAGCTAAACCGTGGTTCATAAGTATTATAGACTCCTGAGCTAACGACCATCATAAACAATATTAGCACAAAACAAATTAAGCTGAAAAAAGACCAGCCACCTGGCCCAATGTTTGTGAAATTGAGCTACTCATGCCAAGTGATATTCTTAAAGTAAACTAAAAGTTTTGGTTTCCTTCCTCCTTTTAATTAGGGTGGTTGAGGAGTCGAAACTGAAGTAAAATGTTATGTTAAGTCGACTTATTCCTAAAATGATCATTTCAAATTCAATTCAAATTCAAGTGAAATAAGTCCAAATCATGGAATAAAAGCCAAGCAATAACAACCAAAACTAAATACATACATACAGGATTTTTATGATATGTAGTGTGGTTCTCATCCAGATCAAACTCAAAATTAATTAGGTTCCCATACAACAAGGTATGCATGATTTCCACTTGTGATAGGCCCCTGGATCAAACACACTGGAATTTAAGCATGCAAACTTGGTTGAAGTACTGGTGGGTTCCTTCCATTACAGTTCCCATGCAAGGAAGTAAAAAATTGTGCATATTCAGGTGAATTCATCATTACTTTTAAGTCTAAACCTGCAAGTTTAGCAGGCCTTTCACTCCACCACGAAGCCAATTGATTCAGAGTGATGCCATATTTTTTCCCATATGACAATGTCACCGAAAGGGCATACTGTAGGCAACGAGGCATAACATTGTGTTAAAGAATCAAGAGTGATTCAACAAATAATGCACGAAGGAACAAAAAAGTTCTTCTCATTATACGAATGTGAACAAGCAGACTATGGAAACGAGCTATTTATCGAACATATAACAAATCGTCATTTTTAAGTGAAAAATAGATTTTTTAAGAGATTATATATACCTGCAAGGAGGAAATGCCACCCTAAGCCTTCAAGACGAGTAGCCAGCATTTATGGAGCCGTCTCACTTTAATCATTTGTGCAATCTTGTTTGGACAATCTAGACAATCCTTCCACCTTCGTGAATGTTCATTTCTTGGCAGGATACAACAACTCCAGCCACCTTTGAGAGAGAAAGAGAGAGAGAGTGAGAGGTGCAAGATGCGTAGACAGAATCGGGGAAGAAGGTGGAGCAAGATCCTTGTTTTTGTATTTTTTCTAAAATTTTGGGTTTAATTTTATATTTAATTTACTATTTTACACTTGAGTGTTTTGTTTAAAATCAACCCAAGATCTGATGGACATAATTGGCTATATGTAAATGAGATGAGTGGTGGAGATTTGGAATGGGCATGGAGTGGCTACAGGATGGAGTGGGTGTATCCCTCCCCTATAAGTATATAACGTTTTTATTTTTATTTTTATAATTTTATTCATGAAAAAATAATACAAATGTCAAATTTTTGGTTCTACTTACTATTACTAACACATTTATTTTTTGTTCGAACTAAGGCCCGGCCTGTTTTTTTGAATTTCAAAGATCCGGACATTATAATTCGGCAATTATAAGCCCGACCGAACCAATTTGTGAATTAAACCGCATCATTCAAAACTTCGCCGACTTATTCATTTTATTCACAAAACCTTATAATTCGCGAATTAAATGGCAAATTACTAGCTATGGTTCTAAATAGGGCTGGAAATGGTATGGGATGCGACCCGAATCTGACCATATCCGAATCCATTTTAACGATATGGTTTCTATGTTTGTGGCTAGAATCCGGCTCGAATATCCGAAAACCCAAATCATTTTAACAAGATTTATATTTTGGTGCCTAAAAATTAATTTATATCTTACATTTATATATGAAAATCATTAAAATAGTGTATTTTTTTTTTTTATATTTTTAAAGGATATGGATATCCGAAATCCGGCCCGAATCCGGATGAATCCAAATATGGTAAAGAGTTTTGAGTGAAAATCTGACTCAAACCTGCTCCATTTTCATCCCTAGTTCTAAATAACTTACATACCCCACTAATTTTGTCACATGTGTGAACTTTAAGTGCCCAATTTACCCACGTATGAAGTCGAGATAGCGTTTATTAGGATCTGGGGACAGCGTGCGAGCATTAAACGCAATTGAAATCGAAAACATACAAGTAAAAGGATTGCATTATATTTGGCAAACACAATGGCTATTTTTTGGATAGCGTTTTTTTGGGGCGCGGTATTGGCACCCCACTTTATGGGATTGACACTCTTTTATTTGACAAAAAGTAAAACAATAATGGTTATTCCTTATATGTCATTTTACACCCCACATGCCCATAGTTCTACGGCATTGGGTTGCCGCGATATCTCATATCTCACGGCAGGCAGTTGCCGTGAGATCGCATAATCCACGACATCGGATTGCCGCGAGATCCCATATCTCACGATAGGCAGTTGCCGCGGTATATTTTTTTTTGTGTTTTTTGTTTTTTTTTTCACTTTAAATTTTGCGTATTGAACACACACGACATATGGATACCTCATTTTCTTCTTTAAAGTTTGTTTATACACTCCAAGAACAGCACCAAAACCATGACAAAAAAAATGTACAATCGAGCCATAATTTTGCTATCTTGCGGCAAATATTTTCATATGCTATAAGAAAATTTTGTGATCAAATTAATCAAGAAGAGTTTTGATAATTAACACAAGCAAAGATTCCATTTTAGTAAACACAATCATCTCGCAGCAACTAACTTTTTTTTACGGTGGCTATTAAAAAAAAAATTAAGAAAAAAATACCCATGACAACCACCTTCCGTGGGATATGAGATATCATGGCAACCACCTACCGTGGGATATGCGATCTCGCGGTAACCGCTTGGTGTCAGTGTTTTTTGTGTGATTAATGGAGGGGTGCTAGTACCTTTGAATTGGTCAAAGGGGTGCTAGTCCCATTTATCGGGGTGTCAATATCGCGTCCCTTTTTTTTTTTTTTTTTTTTTTTTTATAAATGCAATTAAACAAATGCTATCTATTGACTTTTTTGTAGTAGTGGCAAGGCATTGGTAAATGGATATTGTAAAGAAAGGAGTTTTCACAATGCAGAGTCAATATTGATCTACTTTGCACTGGAGTTTCAAATTTATGATATTGGAAGTTGCAATGTACTAATAAAAGTATGGAATGAGGAAGGTAATGTGCTGAAATCCCTAGAGCTGTAGGATAAAATGCTGAAACTTGGCTTTGTTCCAAATGGTATGACATGCAAGTCTTTAATTTATGGGCTATCCCGAGCCGATAATGATAAAAGGACGGTTGAAGTAGTGTTTGTAGAAACTCCAATTAAATCTTGAAAGGAGCTAAAGATACATTCTGATTTTTATTTTTTTAATATGTTGATGTGCTCTAGATTTCTCAATGCAATATCATATTAGGAAAACATCATGGTATATTGAGTTTGATTTATATAATTGGTTTTAAATAACAATGGAATATGGATATTTAGCAAAACACACACTAAGTTTGTTGATTGATGGTAAAAATATGCTTTAGAGTTGATGACAGAAGACTAGATATTGAGATGGAATGAAGTTAGATGATGGCGTTGGTGACAGAAATTCACTCTAAAGCAAAATACTTGCTAGAAATAGTTTATAGTAGTGAGTATGAGTATCAATGAACTCTACACAAGGCCCTAGTAAAGCAACATCCGTTAAGCATGAAAGAGAACTGAATGAAGAAAGACTAAGACAAGTCTGATTGGAAGTTTCATGCTAAGACAATTAAGTTGAAAGTTACAGAGTAGTGACCAAAGGCTGAAAATCTGTTACACATACAACATTTATAGTCACCCTTACCACAGTCCTAGACTTTACACTTACACTTTCCCTATTGATAAGAGCCCAAAACTGTAGTTTTAACCCCTTAACAATAATACTTTTAGACTAATTATGCGAGTAATAAATAAGAGTTAATGCTGATTACGTGCTTTTATGTATTTCAAGCATTGAAGTCAATTATGTGCAGAAATATGTCACTTTGGCAAGATAAAGGAGCAAGGGTTTGTTGCTAAGAAGTTCTGTGATTAAAGGCCAAGATTTAAGGAGAAAAAGCCTTTGTAAAGCCCGGTCAAAGCTGAAAAGTCAAAGTCAACGCGGGCAGAAACAACACACAAAAGTCAGCAGAACTTCCGAAGACTGTATCTTTGGATTCCAACCTCGGAATTGGGCCTACCTTATCTTAAAACGACTGGCTTGGAATCAGATTTCCAATGGTCCAAGCCTTGACCCAATCAGAGGAGTGGAAGTGAACGAAAAGTCTGTGGAAGTCAAATCTAGCTGAAAAGACCTATGTGGACTGAAGAAATTGGGTTTTGGGCTCGATTTTCCGGCCCGAAACATGGCTCCTCAGCCCATGCACGAAAATGTGGATCTGGTCTCCTCCATTTCAAGACACAAGACTTAGCTCTTAAACATTCTTAGCTTTAGGTAGTAAGTAGCCATTAGAGAATAGTTTAGATCTAGATTTAGATTTTAAATTAATTAGTTTTTCATTTTACCTTGTTTGAATTTAGTTATTGAATCAATTGTTATTTCTTCATTAGATCAATAAAGTTAGTTAGTTCTTCATAATTTAGTTTCATTTTCCATTAAATTATTGTAGTTTCAATTCATAGATTTAGTTATTTATCATTATTAGTTTCAATTAAATCTTGCATGAGTAGATTTCCATTTAGTTCAAATAAGCAAAGTTAGAATCTTTATACCATGTCTTATTTAAATTCATTGAGAAATGATAGTATAATGATTCTAGGCTAAACCTCCATTAGAGGGGGTTGAAGAAGCCTTGATGAAGCTTTATCTTTGTTAACTAAGAAATTGTCGTGATAATCTATTCAATTCTAGAAAGTAATTAGTTCACCATGAGAATGAGTTTGATTGCTTCAAATGCTAGTTATTATTTGGTAGAGATTGTCATGAATAATTAGGGAGAAGAATTACCAATTTGTTATGCGAAAGCATTTCGATTTGGATTGCGACATTTTTTGTTAGTTAATTAAGTTAAGTTAAAGTGGAATCAATCCCCCCTAATTTCTTATCATAGTATCAATTTAGTATTTCGTAGTTGAATTATCGTATCTCGTTAGTATAATTTGCATCGTAGTATTATTTCGTAAAACTCTCATTAACTTTGGATAGATTGATAATCTTAGAAAACGCGAATTCTAAAAAACTATGAGTGGAACAAATCTTTTACTCCAACTCTATTTCGATAGAATCGAGAGTATAAAACTTTGATAAACAATTTAGCATAAAAAATTAGTTTTAGTTTTACTTAGCTTGCGTTGAGTTTAATCGCTTATTCGTAGGTAAAACTATTATTTTACATTTATCACCTATCTCTATGTATAAGTGAAAAGTGTGGCCGTATCTTTATGCACCTTAGACCCTTACAAAGTTTTGATAAGTTCTTTATGTAAGCTACATAAAAGTGTTGAGGGAGAGTGTATGATGAAGGAGTTGGTTGGAGCAGATCTGGTTCCATATTCTGATATCTGCAAGGCATTGGTAAATGGATATTATAAAGAAAGGAGTTTTCACAATGCAGAGTCAATAGCCCTGGAGTTTCAAATTTGTGATATCGAAAGTTATAATGCACTAATAAAAGTATGGAATGAGGATGGTACTGTGTTGAAATCCCTAGAGCTGCCAGATAAAATGCTGAAACTTGGCTTTGTTCGATATGACATGCAAGTCTTTAATTTCTGGGCCATCCCGAGCCGGCAAGGATATAAGAACGGTTGAAATAGTGTTTGTAGAAACTCCTATTAAATCTTGAAAGGGGCTAAAAGTACATTCTGACTTTTATTTTATTTTTTAATGTGTTGTTGTGCTCTAGATTTCTTAATGCAATATCATATTAGGTAAACATCATTGTATATTGAGTTTGATTTATATAATTGGTTTTAAATAATATTGGAATATGGATATTTATTAGCAAAACACACATTAAGTTTGTTGATTGATGGTAAAAATATGGTTTAGAGTTGTTGACAGAAGAGTAGATATTAAGATGGAATGAAGTGAGATGATGACGTTAGTGAAAGAAATTCACTCTAAAGCAAAATACTTGCTAGAAATAGATTATAGTAGTGAGTATGCGTATCAATGAACTCTAGACAAAGCCTTAGTAAAGCAACAATCGTCAAGCATGAAAGAGAATTGATCAACTGAAGGAAGAAAGACTAAGACAAGTCTGATTAGAAGTCTTATGCTAAGACAATTAAGTTGAAAGTTAAAGAGTAGCGACCAAAAGGTGGAAATCCGTTATGCATACAACATTTATAGTCACCCTTACCACAGTACTAGACTTGACACTTATACCCTTAGACCCTTAGACCCTTATATCCGTTATGCATACAACATTTATCTCTATGTATAAGTGAAAACTGAAAAGTGAGGCCATATCTTCATTGCACCTTAGACCCTTAGTTGAGGATTTTGAGTCTATCTTTCTGATTCGAGATTTGGGTCAATTTCTTGTTGTATGGAGCTCCTACTACCCATTATACGTGTTCATGAAAATTTTGGGTTGTACATGGATTTGTAGATATCCAATTTGAAGCAAAAATCATTGGTGGGGACTCACTTATGGAAAACAAAGTAGACAGATATCGATGACTGAAAGGGATTCTATGCTATGCTATGTTGGTTGGACATCAAATTTCAGAAGTAGAGGATATGTTAATGGGCTTGGCCCATACAATTAAATGAGGTAATTTGTAGGTAACTTTTATTTTGTCATCTCTATCCGTGACTAAAAGATAGTGGATGAACCAATGTAGGAGAAGGTGCAGAGGGGTGTGGATAGGAGAGCATTCAGGGAGATGCTGGTCTGATGGGGAACAAGACAACAACCTAATTATGAGTATTTATGAGGACGGGGATGGAGTGCCGGCGGAAAGAAGCTACTATTGAGGTTCCTTCATCTAGTTGTACTTGTAGCAGAGTGAGGTCAGTGGTGGTTTTATATTTGTAATCTAGTTTAGGTGGGTATTTTGGAGTGCATACGTGGTTTAAGAGTTTAGTCTCTCGCTATAGATGTTTGTTAGTTTACTGGACAACGACCTGATGATTTGCATGATAGGGAATGATTGTACTCTTCTTGGTATAAAAGTTGCCTACATATCAAGTTTATTAGGGTAAACTTGAATCAAGCCTCACGTAGTTCATCTCTCTCTACTTATAGATGTTTGAGCTGACCTTCCTTATTTGCTCCAGCCCGTTATGATGTGTAGATCCACATTGTGTGCTATCTTGATGATTCGCCATTACTCTGATGTTACAAAGTTAATGTCTCCTTGATTGGTGCGTTGACTGAGCTCTAGGATTGCACTAGTTGATTTGCTTCCATAAATGGATATAATTGATGCTGGGGACGACCTGGGTGTTGTCGTTGGCAAGCTGTGATGGATTGGTACGAGCTGATGGGGTACGACCTAATGTATGGACACATGTACTGTAGTGTAGAATGGAGTATACTTACACAACCCCTTTTATTTTATTCATTCTTTGGACAGCTGTATTGTGAAAAAGAACGGTTAAAATAAAACTTTAAAACATGTGTTAGACAGCTGGTTGTTTAATTGGATTTTGAAAAATGTGCGGGAACTGTTGGGTTGGATTCGTGGGCCTAAAATTGCGGCGGTTTCGTGGACGAGTTATGATTGTGCTATCTTAGGAAACTTAATCATTTTGTTTGTTTTCGAGGTTTGTGTGTTTGAAGGGTTTTGTGTTGGTTGGCTTTTCATTTCCATTCTATCATTAGAAGCAAAGAAAGAAAACGGAGAGAAAGAGAAAAATAAGCAGAGAGAAAAGAAAAACACCAAGCTCACGTCTTTCTAATTTCAGGTGCGTTCTTTGATAAAAAGTTTGATCTTTTGTTTATTTTTGCACTCGAAATGTCTGTTACCAGTGATAGTTTAAGTGGTGAAGTTGAGATAGATGAGTGGAGAGAGAGAATAGTAAGTTATGAAGAAGTTGAAGATAGGGTTTGTAGTGGTGATGAGGCTTCATCGTCTTCATCGTTGGAGACGATGGCTGATGATGCGAGGAAGCCTAGGTTGGAGGATTGTTATGCTTCTTTGAGGGAGGAGTTTGGTTGGGTGGAGGCTGACCTGGTCATGTTCGACCTGAGTGGGGAGAGAAACTTGTATGGTAGTGACTACGTTCCTTGGGGTGGAGGAGTAATGGTTTGTTATGGGCAGTTGAAGGCTGGGATGATGTTGCCTTTTTCCCGTCTTGCTGTGGAGGTGTTTAATTTTTTGGGAAAAGCCCCTTGTCAGTTTGTAGGGAACAGTTGGAGGATTTTTCATATGTTTGATTTGTTGAATGAGAGGGGCTATAACATCTGCTTATCAGATGTGTTGGAACATTTCATTGTGAAGAGGTCGGTTGCTCTGAACTTCAATTTTTCAGGTCGGGAAGGGGAAGTCTCCTGTTATTATGGGAGTGAGTAATGAGGATTGGGGGCATAGGCCGTTGTTGGTTGTGGGTAGATATTGTCCTTCTCATTAGGAGTTGAAAACACGTGTTGTATAGTTGGAGGGTAGGTCGTTTGTTCTAGGTCATACTGTGTGTATGTTATATTATACTTTAGACGTTCTGACTTATTTGTTTTGTTTGTGCAAAGGTTCATATTCATGGTCGTACTGAGGCCGGTGCTATAGAAAGGTTTGCCTGTTTGAGCTTGGAGGAGAAATGAGCTTTGTTAGAGGAGGTTGCACATTATTTTAAGAGGCGTGGAGAAGAGAAAATTAACCGTAAAAAACTGGAGCAAAAGAAGAGGGCTCTCAAGGTTGTTGTTGATATATCTGATTCTAGCTCGGATCCTCCAATAGAGAGGGAGAGCCAAAAGAAAGCACCTGTTTCTGGAGTGAGAAGGGCTGGAGGGGCTGCTGATAGCCGTTCTGCTTCAATGAGGACTTTTGGAGGAGCTGCTGAAAGCCATTTTGCATCCAAACGCTCTGAGGTGGGTGTGATAGGGTTATTTACTAAAAGCATTAGTTTGTATTAACTCTAATTCTTTATATTTTGAATGAGAATCATATGGGCAAATGTTATGCATATTATATATGTTATTAGTTATATGCATGTGTCTAAAAGTTTATGTTGTAGATGATATGGTGTGAACACATAGAAGATCATATCATTAGTACCTTATAAAGTATAAGTAATCATTTACAACCTAGATGGATTTGGACAAACCATTAGTACAGTTGTAGTATAATATATTATTAGTCTATCTTGACTATAGGATTATACTAGTACACTTTGTGTGTATTGAACAGGACCAAGTGAGGTTGTTTCTCCTTATACTGACTATATAAGAGAACAAACGCCTCTGTTATTATGGATGCTTGTCCTCCTAATCTAGATATAATAACGGGCACTTACATGTATTGTACATTGCTTTAAATCATCAATGAGTGAGATTCATTTGTGAATCAACAAACTCGATGGATTGGGTAATGACATTGTATGTAAGGTGTGCTGTTGATTATAGAAGGAATCCGTGTCCCGCAAGAAGTCGGGTTGATGATGTCCCCTTGAGGAGCTCAAAAAGATTGTCATGTAAACCTTACAAGTGGATTTATTCCGACATGACAATGAGGTTGAGTGGTACTACTCAAAGACATAATAAGTTGATTAATGTAGTTGTCATTAACTTGACTTAATCAACGGACATTTGATATCTTAAACATGGGACGATCAACGAGCATATATATAACATGGAGCCCATAAACACTGACACGTAATTTGGGATTAGGGCGGTAGTGTAACAATGGCCTTTAGTGGAATAAGCCATTTGTTGATGGACTTGGGCCGTGTGTTCAGGGTGAACATGGGAAGCCCAAGCCCGTCAGGAGGCCCAACCCTAATTTCTCCTCATGGTCCCTATTGTAGCCTATAAATAGAATAATCTCTCTCGGCGGGTCAAATTCACTATTCATCCGAATGAGAAAAGAGGCAAGGAAAGTTAGATCCAAAATTGGATCTAGCTTTGTGAGAAAGAAGGGGATTGGTAGATCGTTGTCCACATAACTTCCAATCTATTCTAAAGGAATACAACAGAAGATCAAGGGGTTGATTATTGATTCGGATTCATAAAGCTTGGATTCTCAGAGTTATGAAAACCGGATCTAAAAGGTATGTTCTCCTATCCAAATCGTGAGAACCCCATTGATTCCGCTGCGCGTGGGTTCTCACGGTTTGTAGAAATATTGGTTATGAAATATCGGTTCCTACAGGGTGATGGTGAACATTCTGCATCCAAACGTTCTAAGGTAGGTTGTGGAAGTGCTGGTGGTAGTGCTAGTGGAAATGCTGGTGGAAGTGCTGGTGTAAGTGCTGGTGGTATTGCTGGTGTGAGTGCTGGTGGAAGTGGTGATGCTCCCACTTCGTTCCGGAGGCCTAATCAGAAGAGGCGCTCCGAGGTGGTTGAAACAGAGGGGGCAAAGAGGTCACGTACTGAGTCTGAAGAACGACCTAGTGTTTGTGAAGGTCGTACTTCTTCAGGTTGGGTACCTTTGAAGAAGATGAGCTTGAGTGATTTGGCTGTTAATGTTGGGGTGGCTGAGGCCCGTGGTAAGAAGAAAGCTGGGGAGGCTGGGCTAGCTGCCCAAAAATGTCAGGGGTCAGGGAGTGCGACCCCAGGTGACAAGAGTGGAGATGTCGTTCTGAGTAGGCTTGTCATGTATGAGGACCCTGCGAGTGGGCTGAGGAAGTTTGTGAAGAATGGGGACTGTAGTTTTAAGTCCTCATTGGTGGTTGGAGGGTTGCTGGAGAGCATTGTTCTTGATGGAGATAGGCGTAAGTTGGATTTTGGGAAAGGTTTGGATACGAACCTGGAAGAGATGGATCTGTCGTTGTGCTTTGTGAGTGCTCTGCTGATCTGAGCTTGTTTTCTTTATGCTTTGTAAGTATTGCTGACCTAACTTATTTTGTTGTTTGTTAGGTTCTGGCCATGTATAGGAAGTTGAGGGATATGGCAACCATCTCCAACCTATACAAAAAGGAGCTGGATGCCGCCAAGGAGGCCTATGACAAGCTGGTGGCTGTGCAACAGGTGGAGAAAGCTGAGGTTGTTAGGCTGAGGGCTCAGGTGCACGATCTGGCTGGGAATGTGGCCTTGTTGCGACCTGCTCTTGATGCTTCATAGCTAGAAACTCAGCACTGGGATGGTGAGTGCAAAAAGGCACTGGTTGTTGCTGAAAAAGCTTATGCTGCGTATAACGACCTGGTTGATTTGGTAGAGAGTGGGGTTGAGTACGTTCTGATAGATGATTTTATGGAGCTATATCGTAAGTACAACGCCCTGAACAAATCTGTCGAAAGTGGGGCTGCAATGGTAACTAGTGAAAGTACCGTTGCAGATGCTAGTAGATGATCTGATCTGCCCTCCAACCTAGGTGTTGTTCCAGTTGCCTCTCTTGATGATGTTGTCGTAGATGTGGTGAAAGTGGTTGATGATCTAGCTAGCAGCAGAGCTGCTGTAGAAGGCTGCGAGTTGGATCCTTTGAATGTAGAGCAAGTTTCCTATGTTGTGTAGTATTGAGCTTCTCTGGTGTGAGTTTTTATGTTTTGGTTTGCAGGTTCTTTGAACAATATTTAAACATTTGTGTTTTTGCTATTGATAAACTATATTTTTGATGATGGGGATACTAAGGCCGGTTTCCCGGGATAATCTAGGGGCCTCTAGTATCTATCCAAATTTGTATTTAAGTAGCAATATTTAAATTACTTAGTTGCTGAGATTGTGCTTGATGTCTGCATGCATATGATTGCTTTTGCTATTTTTTTTTATTTGTTGTATGATGACCTATGTTTAGAATTGATGAACTGTTGGACTTTGATAAGTCGTCTGGTTGTAACAGGTCGTAGAGCATTCGTGTTTGACCAGATATATTTGCGTAGTTGACACCTAGGCTTTCTCATGCCCTTAGGTGTGTGTGCTGAGTCGTTCCTTCTTGAGGGAACTTCTTATTGATATAATTAGCCTTTGAACAGTCATTATAGTTGAGTTTAACTTAAACCATGTCAAGGTCGTAAGCTGGCTTGGGGTCCTCCAAAAGGACCCCTGGATTGTATTTGTCTGTTAATTGGCCTTTGAGTGACAATTACAGTTGGATCATACTTAACCCTGGCGTTGGTGTTAAGTTGATTTAGGGTCCTTTTGGGGGACCTTGGGTTGAATTGATTGATAATTAACCACTGCATGGCTGTTGTAGTTGAGTCGTTCTTGACTCCGCCTTTGATGTACGACCTGACATTGTGATGTCTGAGGTCGGGTTGCATAGTGCAAGATGCCTGGTACTCATGTAAAGCAAAAGATGACATCTGTACTTGAAATGTTGATGAAAATTTATTCATATCGACTGATATATCTGGAAAAAGAAACTTATTGATAAAATCGCTTAAGGAGAGCTGTATTCCAAGGACGGGGAAGCATATCACCGAGCTGAGTTTTGATCCAGTATGCACCATTTCCAATGGCTTTGTCAACAATGTAGGGGCCTTCCCATGTTGGGTCGAGCTTGGCAGGAGCGAGTGTCTTTTTGAGAACTAGGTCGCTAGCTTGAAAAGATCTTGGAACGACCTTCTTGTTGTAAGATCGTTGGATTGTTTGGTGGTACCGAGCTAGGGATATTGCAGCTGTTTCCCTTCGTTCTTCTAGGAGATCTACCTCTTTTACCAAGATGCTGTCATTTTCTCCTGATTCGACGATGTCAGAACGTGTGGTTGTGATTGTGAGTTCTGATAATATGACTGCTTCTATTCCGAAGCAAAGTGTGAAAGGGGATTCATTGGTACTGGCTTTGGCTGTTGTTCTGTATGCTCATAGAATGTTTTCGAGTCGTTCCGGCCATTGGCTTTTCTTGCTTTCCAACTTCTTTTGGAGATTCTCCTTGATTACTTTATTGGTAGCTTCTGCTTGGCCATTGCTTTGTGTATATCTAGGTGTAGAAAATGCTTGAATGATATGATGCGCCATTTTTGTAGAAATGCCTTAACTTGCTAGCCAGCAAATTGAGTTCCGTTGTCCATGACAAGGGTATGGGGGAGACCAAATCTTGTGATGATATTGGTCCATATGAAGCTGATGACGTGGACTTCTTTGACTTGAACCAGAGGGATTGCTTCTACCCATTTGGTGAAGTAATTTGTGGCTGCTAGGACGTATTTGAGTCATTTTTTCTTTTATGGGATGAATGGTCCCATGATGTCAAGCCTTCACATGTGGAAAGGCCAAGGGCTGGCTATGTTGACCAACTCCCGTGCTGGGCTTAGGTGGTTGTGGCCAAATGTTTGACATTGGTGGCATTTGAGAACGTATATTTTTGCTTCGATATGCATGCTTGGCCAGTAGTACCCTTGGACTATTGCTTTATGTGCCAGGGATCTTGCTCCTGCATGGTTGCCACATTCGCCCTTGTGAATTTCATCGAAGATGAGTTTGCCTTCGTGTGGAGTGATACACCTGAGGTGGGGTCTGCCTGTTGATAAGAGCCCAAAACTGTAGTTTTAACCCCTCAATAATCATACTTTTAGACCAATTATGCGAGTAATAAATAAGAGTTAATGCTGATTACGTGTTTTTATGTATTTCAGGCAGTAAAGTCAATTATGTGCAGAAATGTGCCATTTTGGCGAGATAAAGGAGCAAGGGTGGGTTGCTAAGAAGTTCTGTGATAAAGGCCAAAGTTCAAGGAGACAAAGCTTTTGTAAAGCCCGGTCAAAAGCTGAAAAGTCAACACGGGCAAAAACAGTGCACAAGTCGGCAAAACTTCCGAAGACTATATCTTTGGACTCAGACCTCGGAATTGGGCCTACCTTACATCAAAACGACCGGCTCGGAAAGAGCTTTCCAATGGTCTATGTCTTGACCAAATCAGAGGAGTAGAAGTGGACGAAAAATCTGCTTAAGTCAAAGCCAGCTGAAACGGGCTCTGTGGACTGAAGAAATTGGGCTTTGGGCTCGATTTTCCGGCCCAAAACATGGCTCCTCAGCTCATGCACGAAATTGTGGATCTGGTCTCCTCCTTTGTATAAAATAAGACTTAGCTCTTCAGTTAGATATAGTTAGATAGGTTAGAGTAAAAAGTAGTCATTAATAGATCTAGTTTTATTTGAATTCAATTAGTTAAATTAATTAGTTTCAATTCATTGCCTTAGATTAATCCTTTGAATCATTGTTCTTCATTTACTGAGATAAATAAAATAGTTATTCTTGTCAATTCAATTTTTGTCATTCCAATTTATTAGATCTAATTTCAATTGTTGTTATTCAATTCTTAGTCATTAATTAGATTTGAGGTAAGGGTTAATTAAAAGTAGTAAAATTCACATCTTTATATATGTCATTTCGTTATTCGTATCTTGTCGTTCTAATTTACATCATAGTATAAAACCTCCACCATTGCTCTCATTAAACCTTGGATTACTAGTCAATTGTAGAAAACTTCAATACTAAGGAACTGAGAGTGGAACGAACTTTTTACTCCACTCTATTTCGATAGAATTGAGAGTATAGAAATCTTTGATATCTTTTCGTAATTTAGTTTAGTTTTCTTGTGTTTTGAGTTTAACGTTCATTTCGTAGGTAAACTACTATTCTTTTTACGTTTATCAAATGGCGCCGCTGCTATCTTAGTACTCTTTAGTATTGTTTTCTGTAGACTTGATAGTTTTTCAAAGTCCCATATCCCACCCACCCTTGTTTGGATTTTCACTGTGGTTGTCTATTTCAGCTTTGCACGTTTCCACGAAAAATTACTTGGAGCGCACCTGCGCCCAGGCCAAGCCAAAGTGGAGCGCACCCTGCGCCCACACGATTGGAATCTCGAAGTTTGCCTGAGCACCACCTGAGCCCTACCAAGGCCAACTTGGAGCGCCACTTGCGCCCATGATAAGAGCCCAAAACTGTAGTTTTAACCTTGTAACAGTCATACTATTAGACCAATTATGTGAGTAATAATTAAGAGTTAATACTGATTACGTGTTTTTATGCATTTCAGGCTTCAGAGTCCATTATGTGCAGAAATATACCACTTTAGCGAGATAACGGAGCAAAGGTGGGTTGCTAAGGAGTTCTATGATTAAAGGCCAAGATTCAAGAAGACAAAGCCTTTCTAAAGCCCGGTCAAAAGCTGAAAAGTCGACGCCCAGCGTAAAACAAAGACTCAAAAGTCGTGTGAGAACTTTTCGAAGGCCGTATCTTTGGACTCAGACCTCGGAATTGGGCCTACCTTATGTCAAAACGACCAGCTCGGAAAGAGATTTCCAATGGTCTAAGACTTGACCCAATCAAAGGAGTAGAAGTGGACGTAAAGTCTGTTGAAGACAACTGCAGCTGAAGATGTCTTTTTGGACTGAAAGAATTGGGTTTTGGGCCTGATTCTCTGGCCCAAAACATGGCTCCAAGCCCATGCACAATTTTTGGATCTGAAAACATATAAAAACAAAAGCTTAGCTCTTTGTTAATGGTAGCTAGTTAGACCTAAAACAATAGATAATTCTAGATCTAGTTTTCATTAATTAAATTAACTTTAGTTTAAATTCAATTCTCGTTTTAGATTAAACTCTTAGAATCATTGTTCTTAATTAGTTTGATAAATAAAATAGCTATTTGTTAATTTCAATTTTTGTCATTTCAAATTATAGATCTAGTTTTAATTCTTGTTGATTATCATTTCTGAGTTGTTAAATTAGATTGAAGTATTGTTAGTTAAATTAGTCAAGTTAGAATTTTGACATGATGTTTAGTTATAATAATATGGGAAATGATGGTTTGATGAATCAAGGCTAAACCTCCATTAGAGGGGTTGATGAAGCCTTGATGAAAGCTTAGTTGTATAAGTGTAGAATCGTTGTAGAGTCTATTCCATTCTAGAAGGTCGTGTTTCGCCATGAGAATTGGTAAACGACCTCACATGCTAGTTATAATTGGTAGAAATGTCATGTTAATTAGGGATTAGAACGAGCAATCCATTACAGTAAGAACGTAAGGATTGGATTACAAAAGTCTATGCTAGGTGATTAAGTTGGATTCGAGGTGGAATCAATTCCCCTCTAATTCTTTATCTAGATTCACATTCAGTATTCAGTATCATTTTGTTATTCGTAACTTGTTAATTTCATTCACCTCGTAGTATAAAATTCCCCTCGTAAACCTCTCATTAGACTTAAGACCGATTAGTTAACTATGAAATCATTCCATGCTAGAGAACTAAGAGTGGAACGCATTTGTTACTCCACTCTATTTCGATAGAATTGAGAGTAGAAAACTTGATAAATATAGACTCGTATAAGTTTTAGTTTACTTACGTTTTGAGTTTTATCGTTCATTTCGTAGGTAAACAATTATCTTTTATGTTTTATCAAATGGCGTCGCTGCCATCTTAGTTTCACTTTAGCATTGTTTTCATAGTATAATTAGTCATTTTTAAGTCCCATTAAACCCACCCACCCTTGTTTGATTCATACTGTGGTTGTCCGTTTCAGCATTGAAAAGTTCTGCGAAAAATACACGGAGCGACCAAGACCCAAAGCGAAAGGGCCTGCGCTTCAAACGCTGGAACGCGTTGAGCGACCCACCCCCCATCTCGGCCTTGACCAGCCCTAAAACACTGTAACTTGAAGTTAGACGGAGCGCGACCGCGCCCTAAGCTAAATTTTTCTGGATTTCTACAGGTTTGTTTCGAACTTCCATTTTTTAAGTTTTTCAGTGTTCTAACTTGTTATTTATACTGAACACGCGTAAAGAAGACGCTATTCATAAGCGAAGCAAGGACGATATCAGGTATTCCTTTCTTCCATACCTCGCATCTCCAGTTAGAGGTTTATACTAAAATATCAAGATTGTTTGGAGTGTTGTCGTGTTTAGACTTAGACTTGCATGAGATTAAGGTCTGGTCGGAGAAAAACACCGAACGTAATTTACCGTCAACGTCAATAAACAAATCTATCGAGTATACCAATCACTACACCTCTAGCTACTATCCCACCAACCACACCTGACATAATGGCTGAAGAAAGAGAGACTCCTCTCTCCGACTTTTACAAAGCCTTGAGCGATAGCCCTAAATCTTGCATCGTTCTAGCGGACCCGGTGGGATTTTTTAATTCCCCAAACATATTTAATTTGTTACCCGTTTTCCATGGTTTAGACTATGAAAAACCTTACCAACAGATGCGTAGGATTGAACAAGTCCTTACAACATTCCATCATCCTACGGTTGGTGCGGAACAAATTAAACTGAGGGTATTTCCCTTCACCTTAGTCGATAAGGCAGCGTCTTGGTTAACTGCCCAAGCGCCTAACTCTGTGGACTCGTGGGCTAAACTTGTTCAGCTGTTTATGAAACATTTTTACCCACCCCTAAAGACGGATGAGATGCTTTCCAAGATTCATTTTTTTCGACAGAATCCTCATGAATTATTTTCTGAGGCTTGGAATCGTTTCACCGATCTACTTATAGAGTGTCCACACCATAACCTAGCAAAAGACACGTTAGTTCGTGCCTTTTTCAAAGGACTTCAACATCACCATAAAGAAGTCCTTGACATAATGAATGGGGTAGTTTCCTAAGTAAAGGAGCCTCGGAGGCTTACAAATTTTAGAAGAGCAAACTAAACGCTAATAACAATTGGGGGTAGTGATGATATCCCCCGCCTCGCTAGTTCTTCTTCAACGCTTAAAGCCGCGGTATCTTTGAGATGAAACCCGATCCAGAACTTAAAAATTTAATCGAATCTCTAACTAAAAAGGTTGAGGCTATTTCTGTTCAACAAAAGCCTATCCCCGTCATGAATGTAAACTCCAATCCATGTAATTTCTGTTTGAGTCCTAAGCACTCTGACTCTTATTGTCCTCTCGCCAATGAACAACAACAATTAGAGCAAGATAATGTTTGCTCCATTAATAGCTATCCTATTCCTAATGCCCCATGGAGACAACATCCCAACTTTAGTTGGCGAAACAATCAACAAGTTACACCTCCAGGGTTTAATAACCAAAATGTTAGGCAAGCAAACAACTATAACCAAGCTCCACCTAGGCAAGGACAAGGACAAGGTCAGGGAAATTATAATAATTATAACAACCAAAGCGCAAACCGACAAGGTCTAGCACAAGGTCAAGGTAATTATAATAGTTATAATACCAATAGAGATATCGTTCGGTTAACAACAATAACTATCACAACCCACCCATAAATAATCAACGTGAGATAGTTCGAGTCGCACCACCGTGACTACTACACCTACACAACCGGATCGTATCGACGGCTTTTATTTATACAGGTTACCCAACAACTTTTCCAATCAATGACTCAATCAAACCAATAGATCTTACAATCCATAAATCAGGGCATACAACAATTAGCCTAAGAGAAAACCAAACCAAAAGGCGTGTTTCGGGACAAGCGATAACAAACCCTAAAACAAAACCACATCCTTTGAGGTAAACGGTAATACTAGTAATGCGGAAACTACAATCGTAGGGTGACCTTAATGCCATCACCACTCTCGCCTCTGGAAGAGTGGTTGATAACAAAGTAACTATGCCTATAGTTACCCCACCAAAGATACTCCTACACGGATATCGAACTAGATACCGAAATAGAAACTGAAGAGCCTACCACTATAGAGGTACCAGTTCAACAACAAACTAAGAAACATAAAGCCAAGGTTACACATCAAGTCGAGCCATATGCTAAATATAGAGCGAAACCACCGTTCCCTCATAAATTAGCCATGCTAACCAAGGATACAAACTTTGAGGAGATTAGGAACGTTTTCAAAAATCTAATGATAAACCTTCTTTTTCTCGAAGCTATTAAAAAGCTACCTAACCACGCTAAGTTTCTTAAGGAGTTGTGCACTACTAGGTGTAAGACAAACATACCTAAAGACGCCTTTCTAACAGAACAGTTCCCAACTTTATCCGAAAATAATGGAATTGTTAAGTACAAGGACCCTGGTCGTCCTACAATAAAATGCACCTTAGGAGATTCCCACACGACGACACTTTATTAGACACGGGGCGAGTGTTAACTTACTCCCGTATTATTTGTATAAACAAATAGGTCTATAGGAAATGCAACCTACAAAAATAATGTTGCAATTAGCGGACAGGTCAATTAAGTATCCTAAGGGTATAGTGGAAAACGTGCTTGTTAAGGTTTAGGATTTCTACTATCCTGCGGATTTTGTTATCCTCGATCTGAAGTTGCTAACGACTGCATGCCGATCATCTTAGAAGCCCTTCTTGGCAACCTGCCAACGCTTATAAATTGCAGCGATGGTAAGATGTCCTTATCTTTTTAGCCATCTTACTTGTTGAGGTAAATGTTTTAAAATGATGAAACAGTTATCGATTAGGCTCATAGATGGGGAGGTTAGCATGATCGAGAGCTTAGCTCAAGATTATTTTAACAACACATTTCGAAAACAATATGTACAAATTCCTTTCTTTTGGAACTTCAGATTTTGTAAATGACTCCTACTTAGAGGAAGTTAACACCATCCTTGAGTCCACACCAATTGTAGACCGCCCGGTTGCTCCATATCTCGAGTATGAAGACTTGCTACCTAAGCAAGTATTCATTATGCAAAATGAGGACCCGACGAAACATCTATTGATTTTCCTTCCACCCGATTCTTAAACCTCTTCCCCCGGAGTTAAAATATATTCAACTTGATCCGATGGTAGTCATCCGGTAATTATATCTTCTCTCGTATCTAAGAATGAAGAGACACGCGTTTAATCCGGGTGATTAGGGAACATCGGTCTGCGATTGGTTGGTCCCTAGCCGACATTAAGGAAATTGACCCTAATGTTTGCACTCATCATATCCATTTGGAGGATAACGCGAAGACTTCTCGCGAACCTCAGCGTCGCTTGAACCCAGCCATGAAAGAGGTGGTTAGGGAAGAAGTCTTATGATTACTCGATCTTGGGTATCATATACCCAATCTCGATAGCGAATGGGTAAGCCCCATTCATGTAGTTCCTAAGAAATCGGGAGTTACCATGGTGCGTAACGAAAGGGGTGACTATGTTGCCACACAAGGTCCTATGAAATGGAGAATCTGTATTGATTCTGAGGCGTTTAAATGCTATGACAAGGAAGGATCACTTTCCGTTACCTTTTATAGATCGGATGCTTTCGAGCGCCTAGTCGGTCACGCTTTTTTATTGTTTTCTGGATGGCTACTCGGGCTATTTTCATATTATTATTGATATTGATGACCAAGAAAAGACTACCTTCACATGTCCCTTTAGAACGTATGCCTATAAACGAATGCCTTTTGGCCTTTGTAATGCTCCTGGTACCTTCCAGGGTGTATGCTTCATATATTTAATGACATGGTAGAGCGCTTTATGGAAGTTTTCATGGATGATTTTTCTATCTATGGAGACTCCTTCACAGACTATTTGTCTAACCTGTCCAAGGTTTTGACACGGTGTGAAGAAAAGAGCCTCGTTTTAAACTAGGAAAAATGTCATTTCATGGTGAAAAAGGGCATAGTACTAGGTCACATTGTATCTAGTGATGACATCGAAGTAGATTAGGCCAAACTAGATAAAATAGCGACTCTACCTAAACCACGGACTGTCCGTGATATTAGAGCCTTTCTAGGCCATGCAGGTTTTTATAGGCGTTTTATTAAAGACTTTTCAAAAATAGCTAGGCCTTTAACTAATCTGTTTTTGAAGGATGCAATCTTTGATTTTAATTTTAACTGTAAGCAGGCTTTTGAAACTTTAAAAGCCGCCCTAACCTCTGCACCAATTATACAGCCTCCGATTGGTCTAAACCTTTCGAACTCATGTGTGATGCTAGTGACTATCAGCGGTTAGTGCGATCTTGGGACAAAAACTAGATAATAAGTCCATGTTATTTATTATGCTAGTAAAACCTTAAACGATGCTCAACGAAATTATTCAACTACCAAAAGAATTCTTAGCTGTCATTTATGCTTTAGATAAGTTTAGTCCTTATTTGGTTGGTTCTAAAACTTTAGTTTACCACGGACCATGCAGCCCTTAAGTATCTTCTTGCAAAGAAGGATGCTAAGCGAGATTAATCCGATGGATCCTTCTCCCCGCAAGAGTTCACATTAGAAATAAAGGACAAAAAAGAGGGTCAAAAACGTAGTTGCCGACCACTTATCTAGACTCACAAACGGCGATAATAGTGATTCAATCCATACCGACTTCTTTCCGATGAGCATCACGTATGCTATTTTTCAGCACCATGGTATCTTTGACATTGTAAATTATTTAGCGGCTGATGTTATGCCTTATAATTGGTCAAGAAATGAATGTAAGAAGTTCTTGGCGAGTTAAGTTATACTCTTGGGATGAGCCCTACCTTTTTAAGTATTGTGCGGATCAGATTATTAATCGTTGTATTCCCGGTGGGAATATAATGAAGTTCTATCGTTCTGCCATGACAAAGAGTGTGGTGGCCATTTTAGTGGGATGAAAACAGCCGCTAAAGTTCTTCAATGTGGATTTTATTGGCCTACCCTTTTTAAGGATGCCCAAGTGCATTGCAAGACGTGTATTCGTTGCCAACAACTTGGGCGAATCACGAAGCGTAATATGATGCCATTAAATCCAATCTTGATAGTAGAAATTTTTGACATTTGGGGCATTGATTTCATAGGTCACTTCCCTGTTTCCCACGGTTTCATTTATATTCTAGTTGCCGTGGACTACGTGTCTAAATGGATAAAGGCCCTAGCTTGCGGTAGCAATGACCATAAGACCGTTGTATTTTTTATTAAAGAATATATTTTTTGTCGGTTTGGCATTCCTAAAGCCATCATTAGTGATGGTGGAACACATTTTTGTAACAGAGTTGTTGCATCCCTAGTGAAAAAGTATGGAGTTACACACAAAGTAGCAACTCCTTATCATCCACAAACTAGCGGACAAGTAGAAGTTTATAATAGGGAAATCAAAAAGATTTTAGAAACAACTGTAAACCCTGATAGGAAAGACTGGTCGAAGCGTCTATCGGATGCCTTATGGGCATATAGAACTGCTTTCAAAACTCCTATAGGTATGTCTCCCTTTAGACTTGTATTTGGGAAACCATGTCATTTGCGGATTGAATTAGAGCACCGTGCTCGTGGGCTATAAAAGCCTTAACTTCAATATTGATGAGGCGGTGTCAAACGCTTGTTGCAATTGAATGAGCTTGAAGAAATCCGTGGCGATTCTTACGATCTCGCGAAGGATTATAATGCTAACATGAAACGTGTTCATGATAAGCAAATCTTGCGCAAAGAGTTTGTGGTCGGTCAAAAGGTTTTGCTTTACAACTCCCGTCTACATATTTTCCCAGGGAAACTAAAAACCCGTTGGTCTGGTCCTTTTCTGGTTACTGAAGTCACCCCTTACGGGGCAATCACCTTGGTAAATCCCAATGACAACAGTACCTTTCAAGTTAATGGTCAATGGTTAAAACATTTTCACGAACTTCTGTCCCCTGATGTAGAGGAAGTCCTTTTATAGGACCCTGTCTATGAGGATTGACCTTTGTCATTTGGTGTACTTCCTTTCACTTCCATATAGTGGTAAGTGCACTATTCAGGTAATCGGGGCCTCCCTATGGAGTGTGTGGCTGTAAGTACCGGATCCTAAGTCCACGGTTAACATAATTCACGTTTTCCACTTTTGCATGTTTTCTCGGTTTTTGAGTCATGTTCCTCTATGGGGTGAATTATGTATTTATTGTTTTTCGTTTTTCTTATAATAAACTAATAAAAAAAAATAAAAAAATTCTAAATCGTAGAAATAGCAATCCGACAAGTCTTGGGAATCTGACTTTAAACGACCCACGTTAGAACAAAATTTGTGTTTAGAAATTTGTTTGGGGGTGGGCAGTCGGTCTTTCCATCCGGATTGCTCGAACTTTCCATTTGTGTTGCTTAGGCCCAGTAGTGTAGTTCATTTGGGTTGACGTTATCTAAAACTTAGATTTCCTTCGTTCGCATAACTTACGTCACACACGCACTTTGAGGCATTTTTCCACCTTCTTATACGTCACCCATGGTTGGAATTGAGTGTTTTATGGATCATTGGATTGGAAATTCTCTACTGATCATTTCCATAACTCATTCGCCAAAATCGGGCCAGTAACGAAGCGGCAAATTGAATTTGAAATTGCGCGAAAAATTGGAAAATTTTGGAATTCACATTGGGCTTGGGTCCAAACTCGCGCGCACTAGTAGCGCACCTGCGCCCCCTTCCTTCCCAAAAACGCACAGTTTCTTTCCTTTTCCAATCCCGCCGGTTACCAAAGTTTAAAACAAACCTTGAACACCAAAATTAAAAAAAAAAAAAAAAAAAAAAGAAAGAAGAAAACCTAACTACACCCACGCTAAGCATTTAAATCAAATTGAAATCTTCTTCAAACCATTACCACCACCAACCCCAACAATTTTAAAACTCCGAAAGCAGCCACCAATTCAAGTTCCAACCTGCCACCGTACCCACCACCGCCACCACCGTTGTTTTTAGTTGTTTTTCATCAAACTCGCCTCCCCCACAGTCTACAAAACCATTGGTTGTTTCAAAAACTTCAATGGTGCTCTGACGAAGAATTTTGTCGAACCGCGTGTTTGTTAAACTAACCGCGCCATTTTACGGCGCGGAGATGATGAGGAGGGATTGAACGGATGGGTACTTGGACTGAGGAATTCTATCACTATGATTTGGTAGAACAGTTTTATAAGAAGAGAATTGGAGGGGATAGGATTTTCATTAAGGTAGCGAAGCGAGGAGGGAAGTAACGAGGCGGTTGTTGGCTAAAGCTTGTTAGGAATTACGCTTGAAAGCAACCTAGAAGCGACCATTCGGGAATCCCGATTATCACGGGAGTTCCCGCTTTGATGAAAGATACCGTCGTGGAGGGTGAATACAATCCGACATCTCATTCGTCCGCCCGATCGAACCAACGAGAACCAATCAACCGCTTCGCTTCGTGGATTGGTAGGAACGACCTCGGGAAAGACAAAGTCGGCGATATCGGTCTGCGCAATGTCGCGACGTTCTCGGATTTTGCAAAAGCGAATAAGTATAATTTCTGCATCCTCGATTTAATGTTTAATGTGATTAGAGGAGTGGGAAAGAGCTTGGCGCCTCTTCCCGTATTGATCACTAAGATCATGGTCTCCTTTAGAGCTGTCGCAAAATCTGCTCCTATTAAGATCAAATTGCATTCTAATGCAAGTATCTATACGGATTGCATCCAAGAGACTTGGCCGTTGTCTGAAGAAAATGTGGTTGAGTCGGAGGATGAGAGGGAGGATATGACATGTCTGGATGACAATGCATTAGATAGTTGTAGTTCTAATTTAGAACGCATGCAAGTGTTGTAAACTGGCTTGCGTTGCGTTTATGGTATTTGTGAAGATATCCGAGATAGACAGATTGTAGTTCGAAATAAGCAAACGAACCTTCAGACGAGACTTGAAATGCTCGAAAGGGGTCAGGACGATATCTTGTCTAACTTGGAGACTATACACCAGTATCACCAAGCCCAGTATGCAGTACTCGGGACTGAGATGGAAGCACAGCGCTTGTTCCGAATAGAGATGCTACGACGCATGCCACCCGTAGAGGATTCTGTTTTAGCCGAGTCTGAGAGACATGAGCGTCGTCGCCGAAGGACAGATGGCTCAAGCCATTCTTCATCCCAGGACCAATCTCCATCTCAGGGTCCATCTTCATCACATGGCTAGCTGTTCACCAGCAGTTCGTGTTCGCTGTTATTTCATTGTTTTGATTTTTTTTAGTTGGATTTTAATTCAGTTGTTAAAATTAAATATTCATGTGTCTGTTTTATGTTGTTTGGTTTTAAATTTTAGTTTTAATATAATTGGTTATTTTCGAGTTCTGCTTGTTTTTATCATTAATCCCACCTTCCCGACTTGTTTGGGGGTGGTAATATTTATACCGAGCATAATTCGTTATATGATCATCTGCTGTAAAGTTGTCTTGGAGGAAATGTTGAGAATTTGGTCGATACCAGCATATCTATGATTTTGTGTGGTGGTAGCATGAAATCTAGGATAGTTTAGAAGTTACTATTCTAAATCAAGTATAAAAGATACCAGGATTTTTAGAAAATCAAGAAGATGGGTTGTTTCCGTTTTCGGGTTTGGAATTTTTCTATTTCCGGAAATTGCCTTAAAACAATTTGGCAACTTGCCGATTCGTTTTGGAAGCTCAGAACCTATTTAAACTCCCTTCATTCTACACTAACAAACCACACTACACCCCCATCATCATCCTCACCTTTCACTCCAAGCTTTTCCTTCTTTTTCCTCTAAACTTCGCCCGGCACTTACGAAGCGCTGCGCGGCTTCGGATGAAGCGCCTGCACCTGTACACTTCCAGAAATTTTACTTTCGCGACCAGCTTAAGTTAATGACTTCGGCGCCTAAACACTGTAACTCCAAAAACCCACGAGCGCGACCGCGCCCAAAGCGAGCGCACTCGCGCCCTGCCCTCTGTGAACACGGAAAATTCCAATTTTCTGAGGCTCATTCCAGGATTTTTGGAACTGTTCAAAGAGTCGTTGAGATGACATCTCCTATAGTCATACCTGAACAGTCTTTCGAAGACATGTTGGGAACCGAGACCTATGGACATTGGTTCCGACACAGGATCCTGCAATTAGGATGGCGTCATCTAATAAGTGATGACGATTCATATTCACCACAACTTCTTTGCTTATTTCTAACGACCACGCGTTAAATTCTATTGTAATCGGGGATGGAGAACAAGAATTCTCCATCGTGTAGTCGATGACCCGCGACACTAGAATTCAATAAAAATGTGGTCGCTTTAGTTTCAGGATTACCAATACCTGATCCTGTTCACACATGGGCATATATGACCGATAATGCATACCTTTATGATTATACATATTTCCATGAGTATTATGGGGAAGGGGTATTTCGAGTAATGGACTAGGGGCGATATAGCATTGCCCTCGGTAGCCTTTCCCTAAACGTAGGCACCACCATGTTATTCATCATGATGAATATTTTGGGGAATGGCGATTCATTTACAAAACAAGCGATCTTCTTGGTGACATTTTCCTCGCTTTAGCTGAGGGACGTCGCCGATATGACATTCCCCGAGTTTTAGTCGCTAGTCTTAAGAGAGCCCAAAGCATGAGGCGTAAGTATCTTCTTATGCCTATTTTGGTAAAAGCCACATCATCGTAGTTGTTTACGTGATTCGTGCACAATTCCACAGATTGGAAAGGGTTGAATTCATGAGACCCACCAATTGGGTGGTTCGTTCATTCGCGAATAATGACTTGGCGGGATGGCGGTGCGACCTCATTTGGTCGCCCGTACATCCCATCGGACATAATAATAACACTTAACGGGTTAGCATTAGTAGATGATAAATGGCGGCAAGCTTGGCAAGTTATAATGGACCGCGGGGATCGCGAAGGAACCTCATCTCTTTAATGAGGAGGAGAATGCTTAAAGCGGGAGATAAGGTAAGTTTTAGTTTTGTTATTGTGCGCTTATGTCCCAAGCAATTTAATTTTGTTAACCCCATAATGGGTGGAACTCTTATAGAGTTCACGTCGGCATTTTATTTTCCCTATATTAGTATGTTCTAACCTTGTTTTGCGGATGTTCGAAATTTCCGCGCCGTTTCCATGGTATTTTTTCTACCCTCTTTATTTAAATGCTTTGAGGACAAAGCATGCTTCTTGTTTTGGGGGCATAGAAACACGTGTAATTAAGGCATCTGCTAGGATATAGATATGTATAACATGCATTTGTTTTCAAGTTAAATTTTTTTTTTTATATAAATAAATAAGTTTATGTTATACACTTAGGAATATTAGTATTGTTTTCTTTCTCTATGCTCTTAACAATCTAGAAGTCTCCGCGTAGCTTTTGAATCGGAATAATTGTTAGAAACTTAGGTTAATATGTAGGTAATAATCTTTGCATCTATCTATAAATATATTACATGAGTATCTATGGTATTGCTTAGCAATAAGTTTACGAAATCTAGGCTAGAGTACTTATTCTACAAATCCTGTGAGAATATAGCCTAAAGCCTTATATGAGCGAAACATTTGAGAAATGACACAAGGGAGAAGTAAAATCTGGATAGAGAAATCACACGTCCACTTGCTTGATCACTATGCCATATCCTAAGCCAGAATTTAGGCCCTCTTTGGATCGATATAGCCAGAAATTCAAACCTTTGAATTAGTTTCCGCTAGTCGCCCCTCTGAGCCTTTCTTTAGCCTTTCATAACCCACAAATCCTTTACCCTGTTACAAAAACAAAACAAAATAAAAAAATAAAAAAAATCAACCTACCCAATCTAGAATAAGTCTGAGAATAGAATGAGGAAGAAAGAAGAAGAGAAAAACCGGTGTAAACAAAAGTTAGTTAATTGCTTCATAAAATAAAGAAAAGAAGTTTCCATCCAAGAAAAGAAAAAGAAAAATAGAAATAAAATAAAAACTCCAAAAAAATAAAATAAAAGGAGTCAAAAGCCAAAGAAAAAGAAAAAAAAAATATGGCTAAGGATGGAAACAATGTGTAGAAGCAAAAGTAAATAACAAGGTTTTCTCTAAGTTACATAATATGAAGACTCTACTATCTCAGACTTGTCCTTTTGAATATCCATTTCCTTCCTTCTTAAACCATCTCCTAATCCCATGACACCTAATAAAGACCTCTAGCTCAATTAGGAATAAGTTAGTGTGATAGTAAGTGGCAGATGTGTTTGATCGACTCCGGCTTCCTTGTTGTCATTGAGAGTGTAAGGTAAAAGTGTGCCCACTGCACACTGGAGTAGCGAAACTTGAGCGGAAAAATCAGAGTGGTTTTTGTCTTGACATTTATGTGAGGACCTACTTAAGGAAGCTATTCTGAGTTTTCAGAAACGAACCTGCTAGGCATTTCATAGTATTACTCATAGTATATATATTTGTATCATAGATGATTGATTATTATGCATATATTAGTTTAGGTTTTTGACTTGGTTATTCTTATTCAAATGCTAGTGAGATGTATAGATAGTTAAGACATAAATGAGGAAACAATAGTTTTATTTCTTAGTCGTTGTAGTATAGATGAAGTTTGTGAGTACCTTCACTGGAAAACTCTCACGAGGCAATAACTCGTCCACTAGGGAATTCCTAGTGGTTTAAGGCCTTGTTGCATATGGTCAATGCAATCGCACTTAGCGAAACGAGAGTAGATAGAACTCCATTTTTGGTCACTTATTCTAATTTCACATCTTTGCTTGGGGACAAGCAAAATGCTGTTTGGGGGTGGTTTGATAAGAGCCCAAAACTGTAGTTTTAACCCTATAGAATCATCTTGTTAGACCAATTATGTGAGTAATAATTAAGAGTTAATACTGATTACGTGTTTTTATGCATTTCAGGCTTCAAAATCCATTATGTGCAGAAATATACCACTTTAGCGAGATAACGGAGAAAAGGTCGGTTGCTAAGGAGTTCTGTGATTAAAGGCCAAGATTCAAGAAGACAAAGCCTTTCTAAAGCCCGGTCAAAAGCTGAAAAGTCGACGCGGGCAGAAACATCACTCAAAGTCGCTAGAACTTCGAGCGTCGTATCTTTGGACTCAGACCTCGGAATTGGGCCTACCTTATGTCAAAACGACCAGCTCGGAAAGAGCTTTCCAATGATCTAATCGTTGACCCAATCAGAGAAGCAAAAGTGGACGGAAAGTCTGTTGAAGTCAACTGCAGCTGAAGAGGCCTTTTTGGACTGAAAGAATTGGGTTTTGGGCCTGATTCTCTGGCCCAAAACATGGCTCCAAGCCCATGCACGATTTTTGGATCTGAAAACATATAAAAACAAAAGCTTAGCTCTTTGTTAATGGTAGCTAGTTAGACCTAAAACAATAGATAATTCTAAATCTAGTTTTCATTAATTAAATTAACTTTAGTTTAAATTCAATTCTCGTTTTAGATTAAACTCTTCGAATCATTGTTCTTAATTAGTTTGATAAATAAAATAGCTATTTGTTAATTTTGATTTTTTTCATTTCAAATTATAGATCTAGTTTTAATTCTTGTTGATTATCATTTCTGAGTTGTTAAATTAGATTGAAGTATTGTTAGTTAAATTAGTCAAGTTAGAATTTTGATATGATGTTTAGTTATAATAATATGGGAAATGATGGTTTGATAAATCAAAGCTAAACCTCCATTAGAGGGGTTGATGAAGCCTTGATGAAAGCTTAGTTGTATAAGTGTAGAATCGTTGTAGAGTCTATTCCATTCTAGAAGGTCGTGTTTCGCCATAAGAATGGGTACACGACCTCACATGCTAGTTATAATTGGTAGAAATGCCATGTTAATTAGGGATTAGAACGAGCAATCCATTACAGTAAGAACGTAAGGATTGGATTACAACAGTCTATGCTAGGTGATTAAGTTGGATTCGAGGTGGAATCAATTCCCCTCTAATTCTTTATCTAGATTCACATTCGATTATTCAAGATCATTTAGATTATTAAGTAACTTGTTAATTTCATTCACCTCGTAGTATAGAATTCCCCTCGTAAACCTCTCATTAGACTTAAGACCGATTAGTTAACTATGAATTCATTCCATGCTAGAGAACTAAGAGTGGAACGAATTTGTTACTCCACTCTATTTCGATAGAATTGAGAGTAGAAAACTTGATAAATATAGACTCGTATAAGTTTTAGTTTACTTACGTTTTGAGTTTCATTGTTCATTTCGTAGGTAAACAATTATCTTTTATGTTTTATGTTTTATCAGCCCACACGCCTGGAATCCCAATTTTTTTGCTGAGTAGCGACTGCTACTGCCTAGGCATATTACGCACCAGCCTCTCTGCTTTGAAATGTACCCGATTTCCACAGGTTTGTTCAAATTTCCATTGTTTTCAAGTTTTTCAGTGTTCTAACTTGTGATTTACACTGAGCAAGCGTAAACAAGACGCTATTCATAAGCGAAGCAAGGAGACTTTCACGTACTCTTTTCTTCCACACCTCGCATTTTCTGTTAGAGGTTCATACTAGCATATCAGGATTGTTTGGAGTGTTGTTGTTTTAATTAAGATTGGCCTTAGCCTTGCATGAGATTAAGGTCAGGCCGAAGAAAAACGCCTAACGTAATTAACCGACAACGTCAACAAACACGCCTTTCTAGTATACCACTCACTTTACCTCTAGCTAGTACACCACACACCACACCTGAGATTATGGCTGAAGAAAGAGAGTCTCCTCTCTCGGACTTTTATAAAGCCTTGAGCGATAGCCCTAAATCTTGCATCGTTCTATCGGACCGATTAAGGATTTTCGAATCCCAATATATTTAATTTGTTACCCGTTTTTATGGGTTAGACCATGAAAAACCTTATCATACATCGTAGGATTGACCAAGTCCTTACTACCTTCCACCATCCTTCGGGTTGGTCTTTGAACAAATTAAAGGCCGAGGGAATTTCCCTTCACTTTAGCCGATAAAGGCGTCTTGGTTAACTGCCCCTAGTTACCTAATTGGACTCGTGGGCTAAACATGTTCAACTATTTATGGAACATTTTTACCCACCATCAAGACCGATGAAATGCTTTCCAAGATTCATTTCTTTCGGCCGGAATCCTCATGAATCATTTTCAGAGGCTTGGAATCGTTTCACCGACCTTCTTATAGAGTGTCCACACCATAGCCTAGCGAAAGACATGTTAGTTCGTGCCTTTTTCAAAGGACTTCTACACCACCATAAAGAAGTCCTTGACATAATGAATGGGGGTAGTTTCTTAAGTAAAGGAGCCTCAGAGGCTTATAAATTTTTAGAAGATCAGACTAAGCGGAATAATCATTGGGGGTGGTAGTGATGATATCTCCCGTTCTGCTAGTTCTTCTACAACAGCTAAAGCCGCCAGTATGTTTGAGATAAAACCCGATCCAGAACTTAAAATTTTAATCGAATCTCTAACTAAAAAGGTAGAGGCTATCTCTATCCAACAAAAGCTTATCCCCGTCATGAATGTCAACTCCAACTCATGTAATTTCTGTTTGAGTCCAGCGCACCCCGACTCCTATTGTTCTTTCGTTTACGAACAACCAACATTACAACATGATAACGTTTGCTTAATTAATAGTTATCATATTCCTAACGCCCCTTGAAGATAACACCCCAACTTCAGTTGGAGAAATAATTAACAGGTAATAACTCCATGGTTTTCAAAATGTTAGGCATGCAAACAATTATAACCAACCGCCACCACGACAAGGACATGGTCAGGGTAATTATAACAATTATAACAACCAAGCACAACCATGACAAGGTCAGGGTCATTATAATAATTATAATAATAATAATTATTATAATGTTAATAGAGGTATCGTTCCGGTAAATAATAACTACCAAAATCCACCCATAAATAATCAACGGGACATAGTTCCTATCACACAACCTATAGCTAACACTTTTCCACAACTGGATCGTTTAGATACCTTTATGCAATCTCAACAACAGCCTTTGCAAGCCATCCAACTTTCCTTACAGCAGCTAGCCCAAAGGTGTGTTACCAGGACACGCGATACCTAATCCTAAAATAACAAACACAGCCTTTGAGGTGGACGGTAATACTAGTACATACAAGGTAAACGTAGGTGAGCTAAGTGCCATCACCACTCTCCGTTCTGGCAGAGTGGTTGATAACAATGTAGCTATGCCTATAGTTACCCCACAAGTAGTCCCTACATAGGAGATAGAACTAGATACCCAAATGTAAACTGGAGAGCCTACCCCCAGAGTAAACCATTACCCGGTTAAACCGAAACCTATGAAACAAAAAAAAAGAAAGGTTAGACATCTAGTTGAACCATAATGCTAAGCATAGAGACACCACCGTTTCCCCAGAAATTAGCTATGTTAAACAGAGATACAAACTTTGACGAGATTAGGGAAGTATTCAAGAACCTAACGATTAACCTACCCTTTCTCGAAGCAATTAAAAAATTACCTCACCAAGCTAAGTTTCTTAATGAGTTGTGCACTACTAGGCGTAGGACAAATATTCCTAAAGACGCCTTTCTAACTGAACAATTTCCAACTTTAACAGAACATAATGGAATTATGAAGTACAAGGACCACGGTTGTCCCTTTCGCATAATGCACCTTAGGAGATTCTCACACGCGACCACCGCTTTATTGGACACTGGGGCAAGTGTCAACTTACTCCCGTTATTTTTATACAAACAAATAGGTCTGCAAGAGATGCAACCTACTCAAATGACGTTGCAATTAGTGGATAGGTCTATTAAGTATCTTAAGGGTGTGGTTGAAAACGTGCTAGTTAAGGTCCAGGATTTCTATTATCCTACTGATTTTGTTATCCTCGATACAGAGGTCGTTAATGACTCTGTTCCGATCATCTTAGGGCATCCATTCTTGGCAACTGCCAACGCGCTTATAAACTGTCGAAATGGTTCGATGTCCTTGTCTTTTGGCCATCTTTCGGTTGAAGTAAATGTGTTCAAAATGATGAAACAGTTACCAGATTCATCTATAGATGGAGCGATTAGCATGGTCGAGAGATTAGCTCAAGATTACTTTAATAACACGTTTCCAGAAAACCATATGCATAAATTCCTTTCTTTAGGAAGTTCAGATTTTGTCGATGACTCATACGTACAAGAAGTCAACACCATCTTCGAGTCTAACCAAATCGTAGAACCTTTGGTTGCTCCATATATAGAGTTCGAAGACTTGCTGCCTAAGCAAGTATTCATTACTCAAGATGAGGACCCCCCAGAAGCTTTTATCGACATACCAACCACCCCGATTCTTAAACCTCTTCCTCCTGAGTTAAAATATATTCAACTTGATCTGGATGGTAGTCATCCAGTAATTATATCTTCTCTCTTATCTAAGGAGGAAGAGACATGTTTAATCAGGGTGATTAGGGAACATCGTTCTGCGATTGGTTGGTTACTAGCCGATATTAAGGGAATTGACCCTAATGTGTGTACTCACCGTATCCATTTGGAGGATAACGCAAAGACTTCTCGCGAACCTCAGCGTCGTTTGAACCCGGACATTAAAGAAGTAGTCAAGGAAGAAGTCTTACGGTTACTTGATGCGGGTATCATATACCCAATCTCTGATAGCGAATGTGTCACACCCCGAATTTCGACAGAATTGGAAAAACATTATTTGTTCCCGACTCTTCAATCTCCGAGGTGTGATGCACTCTCCACTTCCAAAAACCCATAAACAGTTTAAAAATGCGGATAATTAAAAACCAATAAAATTTTAGCTTAAACAAAAGTCCTCTTCATTACAAAAATTAACAAATGAAAATGCAAATAACCTTATCTCAACTGAAAATCTATATCACCTCAAAGGAAAACAAAGCCTATCTTGAAATGCGACGCTAACGCAAACCACAAGCAGCAACCAATCTTCTTCCACACTAAACTGTTAAGACTTATCAACTATGTTCATTTAATGAACACACCCGATAAGCAAACATGCAAATCAGGCCAGCATTATAAAAATGCTGGTGTGAGTAGCTCTAAAATATAATATATACTTATATATATATATATATATATATATATATATATATATATACACACACTAAATAAAGGCGCTTAGTTCCTCCAATCGGTAACATTAACATTCAACGAATAATACAACATTCTTAACTACAATAAGTAAGACAGGTAGTTTCTCCACTGAGGCGCCTTAACTTTCCACTAACCACACAACAAACCATATACATAATAAAAAGGCATTTAGTTCCTCCACGAGGTGCCTTAGGTTCTAACTAAACTATAACCAGCCAAGCATATTCCATACTTACCTCATTTCATGCTCAATTACAGAGTGAGTCATCTTTGCACAAGTAATTAGTTTGACCACCCTTCTGCCAAACCATATACAATCATCTATCTAAAGATATATCATTAACCAACATATTACCATAATTATATTAATTAAGGCTTTCTTTGTGTGTCCCTAAAATTCACGCCGTATCTATGTCTTTACCTAGTTTCCCGGCTACCACAATCGCTTTCCCAACGCCACATGTACATCCACATGCCTCCTTACATAATGAACCACTCCGCGCGAACTACCCCGAGTGGGATGCCGCACACCAGGTAACCCTCACACGAAAGCCATTATGTAAGTGCTGCCACTATTCGGCATAAAATATCGCGCGTCTAGTTCTAATTTTGCGAACGGAATAATCAAGCCATTATTCGGCTACGATTGCCCAACAGATGGGTCAATCAACATCTTATATATACACCCTACACAAGGGCCAATCATATCACATACGCCCACACAGGGCAAATCACATGAGTTGTGGTAGTCAGTAACTAGGATTTTTGTTACGTAATTTATTCAGGTGTCATACATTTATATCTCAGAATAATTCCACTATATCACATGCAGGTCAAATACCTTATTGCACTAAGCCACAATATTTAGAAATATCTCAATTATATCTCATAACCACTTTCATTCTTTCACGTGCCAATATATTATTGCACTAAGCCACAATATTTAGAAATATCTCAATTATATCTCATAACCACTTTCTTTCTTTCACGTGCCAATATATTATTGCACTAAGCCACAATTCCGTGGGAAATATCCACAAATACTCTACTAGCATCTCACAGATAAAATAATGGAGGGTTTATACATTTATTTCTCCAAAACTATTGTCTTTAATGTATATATCCCAACATATTATATAATGTCACAAAATCAACGTCAAATCTTATTTAGATAATGACAACCAAATTTATACAAGCTTCCACAGCATTTTAGCATTTGATTTGTCCATACAATTTACAACATAAAATGTAGCACAATTAAACAGTCCACAGTCCACAATCAAATCCCAAAATCTAAAGTCCATGAATCTAAGTCCGTATGTAGTTTAATACTCATAAAAACATATATATCAAATTCTTATTATCAGAATTCCCCTCTAGTTACGTGCCAATATTTATATGCTTTACACACTACTTACGTCAAATCTTAATTAGATAATGACAAATAAGGTTATACAATGTTCGACAATATTTTATTATTGCAATTGTCCATAAAATCAAATATGTGAAAATCTGGAAAAAGTCAACATTCCACAGTCAACGGTCAAAGTCAAAGGTCAAAGGTCAATGGTCAAAGTCAAAGTCAACACAACAGTCAAAGGTCCTAACCGATGGTCATTCCACCCGGTCCTCACCTAAACCCATATTTAAAAAGAGTTCAAACCCTGGTCCTAAGCGACTGGCTAAACTGACCCGGTTTAACCCGGCCCATAAACTGATTTGGCCCAACTTGAAAATTTCTAAACTAAATAGTTCTCATGCGACCCACTTAAAATTTTAGGGACCAGCCCACCTAAACAAGTTAACCTGGCCCAAAACAAAAGACTAAAAAGAATTAGCCCAACAACTTAAAACAAAACCGGGCCCAATCAAAAATAGAAATTTCGGCCCAGCAACTAAACAAGCTAAGGCCCAAGCCTCAAGCCCAAGCCGACCAACAGTGTCATCTCCTTCAGGCTTCTTCCTCCAGCAGCCTCCACCACCAGCTTGCACGCCGGTCACCACCCCTCATCTCCTCCTTCCACCGGTTTCACTCCTCCTTAAAACCTAAACAACTTTAATTAACACAAACACCTCAAATCATTTGATCCATATATTTCTTCAAAACTAGATCTAGAATCGCACCGCCATTAACAGCTTGTTTCAAGCTTCTACCACCACCATTTGTAGCCTTCACCCACACTACACTAACCACCAAACCTAACCTAACCCACAACCACCACATCATAACAGATGTTTAAATACCACCATTTGATCCATATATTGATTACAGACGTTTAAATGCCATGACACGAAAGGATCATTTCCCCTTACCCTTTATAGATCAAATGATAGAACGTCTAGCTGGTCATGCCTTTTACTGTTTTTTGGATGGCTACTCTGCCTATTTCCAAATTATTATCGATATTGATGACCAAGAAAAGACTACATTTACATGTCCCTTTGGAACATACGCCTATAAACGCATGCCTTTTGGCCTTTGTAATGCTCCTGGTACCTTTTAGCGTTGTATGCTTCATATATTTAGTGACATGGTAGAGCGTTTCATGGAAGTATTCATGGATGATTTTTCTATCTATGGCGACTCTTTTCATCGATCACTGCCTAACCTATCTAAGGTTTTGACACGGTGTGAAGAGAAGAGTCTAGTTTTAAATTGGGAAAAATGTCATTTCATGGTCAAAAAGGGCATAGTACTATGTCACATTGTATCTAGTGATGGCATAGAAGTTGATAAAGCCAAACTAGATAAGATAGCGACTCTACCTATACCACGGACTGTCCGTGATATTAGAGCCTTTCTAGGCCATGTAGGTTTTTATAGGCGCTTTATCAAAGATTTTTCGAAAATAGCTAGGCCGCTAACTAATCTCCTTTTAAAGGATGCCATCTTTAACTTTAATTTTAACTGTAAACAGGCTTTTGAAACCTTAAAAGCCGCATTAACTTCTGCACCCATTATACAACCTCCCGATTGGTCTAAACCCTTCAAACTCATGTGTGACGCTAGTGATTATGCAGTTGGTGCTGTCTTGGGAAAGAAACTAGATAATAAATCCACTGTTATTTATTATGCTAGTAAAACTCTAAACGATGCTCAAAGGAATTATACAACTACAGAAAAAGAATTCTTAGCTGTCGTTTATGCTTTAGATAAGTTTCGTCCTTATTTAGTTGGTTCTAAGACCCTAGTTTACACGGACCATGCAGCCCTTAGGTACTTTCTCGCAAAGAAGGATGCTATGCAGATATTAATCCGATGGATTCTCCTCCTGGAAGAGTTCACATTAGAAATAAAGGACAAAAGAGGGGTCGAAAACGTAGTTACCGACCATTTATCTAGACTGACAAACGACGATGATAGTGATTAAGAGTCCATACCCGACTCTTTTCCTGATGAGTATTTGTATGCTATTTTTTCTACACCATGGTATGCTGACATCGTAAATTATTTAGCGGCTGAGGTTATTCCGTATGATTGGACAAGAAATGAACGTAAAAAGTTCTTGGCCAGAGTTAAGCTATACTACTGGGATGAGCCCTACCATTTTAAGTATTATACGGATCAGATTATTCGTCGTTGTATTCCCCAGTGGGAATATAATGAGGTTCTCTCATTCTGCCATGAAAAAGAGTGTGGTGGCTGATAAAATATAATAATAAAAGTTTACCTACGAAATGAACGATGAAACTCAAAACGTAAGTAAACTAAAACTATTCTTATGAGTCTATATTTTATCAAAGTTTCTACTCTCAATTCTATCGAAATAGAGTGGAGTAACAAATTCATTCCACTCCTAGTTCTCTAGCATGGAATGTTTTCTAATCTAATTAATCGGTCTTAAGTCTAATGAGAGCTTTACGAAGGGTGTTATACTACGATACAATATGAAATTGATTATGTTGAATTTAAACTACGAATGCTATGGAAATATGATTGTTTTTGAATCTAGATAAAGGATTATAGGGGAATTGAATCCACCTCGAATCCAACTTAATAACCTAGCATAGATTCTTGTATCTCGATTCTTACGTTCTTACGGCAAGAATTTTGAGTTCTAATCCCTAGTGTTCATGGCATTTCTACCAAATACTAACTAGCATGTGAGGTAGTCCACCCATTCTCATGGTGAATCACGACCTTCTAGAGTGGAATAGATTCTACAACGCTTCTACACTATACCACTAAATTTTCATCAAAGCTTCATCAACTCCTCTAATGGAGGTTTTAGCCTTGAGTCATCAAGCCATCATTTCCTATTGAATTATAACTACACATCATATTAAAATTCTAACTTAACTAATTTAACTAACAATGTTTCAATCTACTTAAACTACGAAATGATAATCAACAAGAATTAAAACTAGATCTATAAATTGAAATAACAAAAATCGAAATTGACAAAATAACTATTTTATTTATCTAATCAATCAAGAACAATGATTCAAAGACTTAATCTAAAACAAGAATTGGAAATGGAACTTAAACTTAATTAATTTACTGAAAACTAGATCTAGAATTATATATATTTTTAGGTCTAACTAGCTACCATTAACAAAGAGCTAAGCTTTGCTTTTTATATGTTTAGATCCAAAAATCGTGCATAGGCTTGGATCCATGTTTCGGGCCAGAGAATCAGGCCCAAAACCCAATTCTTTCAGTCCAAAAAGGCCTCTTCAACTGTAGTTGGCTTCAATAGACTTTTCGTCCACTTCTGCTCCTCTGATTGGATCAAAGCTTAGACCATTGGAAAGCTCTTTCCGAGCCGGTCGTTTTGACATAATGTAGGCCCCATTCCGAGGTCTGAGTTCAAAGATACGACCTTCGGAGGTTCTGCTGACTTGTGTGCTGTTTCTGCCCGCGTCGACTTTTCACCTTTTGACCGGGCTTTAGAAAGGCTTTGTCTTCTTGAATCTTGGCCTTTAATCACGGAACTCCTTAGTAACCAACCTTTGCTCCTTTATCTCGCTAAAGTGGCACATTTCGCACATAATGGGACTTTGAAACCTCGAGATGCATAAAACACGAATCGGTGTTAACTCTTAATTATTACTCACATAATTGGTCTAATAGTATGATATTCTAGAGGTTAAAACTACAGTTTTGGGCTCTTATCAAACCACCCCAAACAGCATTTTGCTTGTCCTCAAGCAAAGATGAGAAATTAGAATAAGTGACCAAAAATGGAGTTTTAGCTACTCGTTTTCACTGAAAGCGATTGCATTGACCATATGCAACAAGGCCTTAAACCACTAGGAATTCCCTAGTGGACGAGTTATAGCCTCGTGAGAGTTTTCCCGTGAAGGTACTCACAAACTTCAACTATACTACAACGACTAAGAAATAAAACTATTGTTTCCTCATTCATGTCTCAACTATCTATACATCTCACTAGCAAATGAATAAGAATAACCAAGTCAAAAACCCTAACTAATATATGCATAATAATCAATCATCTATGATACAAATATATATATTATGAGTAATACCATGAAATGCCTAGCAGGTTCATTTCTGAAAACTCGGAATAGCGTCCTTAAGTAGGTCCTCACATCAATGTCAAGACAAAACCACTCGATTTTTCCGCTCAGTTTTTACTCCGATTAATGTGGGCACACTTTACCTTACAATCTCAATGACAACAAGGAAGCCGAATCGATCAAACACATCCGCCACTTACTATCACACTAACCTATTCCTAATTGAGCTAGAGGTCTTTATTAGGTGTCATGGGGATTAGGAGATGGTTTAAGAAGAAAGGAAATGGATATTCAAAAGGACAAGTCTGAGATAGTAGAGTCTTCATATTATGTAACTTAGAGAAAACCTTGTTATTTACTTTTGCTTCTACACTTTGTTTCCATCTTTAGCCATATTTTTTTTTCTTTGGCTTTTAATTCCTTTTATTCTATTTTTTTCGGAGTTTTTATTTTATTTCTATTTTTATTTTTTTCTTTTCTTTGGATGGAAACTTCTTTTCTTTATTTTCTGAAGCAATTAACTAACTTTTGTTTACACCGGTTTTTCTCTTCTTCTTTCTTCCTCATTCTATTCTCAGACTTATTCTAGATTGGGTAGGTTGATTTTTTATTTTTTTTATTTTGTTTTGTTTTTGTAATGTGGTAAAGGATTTGTGGGTTATGAAAGGCTAAAGAAAGGCTCGAGGGGCTTACTAAGCGGAAAATAATTCATAGGTTTGAATTTCTAGCTATATCAATCCAAAGAGGGCCTAAATTCTCGCTTTAGGATATGGCATAGTGATCAAAAAAGTGGGCGTGTGATTTCTCTATCCGATTTTACTTCTCCCTTGTGTCATTTCTCAAATGTTTCGCTCATATAAGGCTTTTTAGGCTATATTCTCACAGGATTTGTAGAATAAGAACTCTAGCCTAGCTTTAAACTTCTTTCACAACAATCATAGATACTCATGTAATATATTTATAGATATATGCAAAGATTATTACCTACATATTAACCTAAGTTTCTAACAATTATTCTAATGCAAAAGCTACGTGAGACTTCTAGATTGTTAAGAGCATAGAGAAAGAAAACAATACCAATATTCCTAAGTGTATAGCATAAACTTATTTATTTATATATATATATTTTTTAAAATTTTTAACTTGAAAACAAATGCATGTTATACATATCTATATCCTAGCAGATGCCTTAATTACACGTGTTTCTATGCCCCCCCCCCCAAACAAGAAGCATGCTTTGTCCTCAAAGCATTTAAATAAAAGAGGGTAGAAAAAAAATACCATGGAAACGCTGTGAAATTCGAACATCTGCAAAAACAAGGTTAGAACATACTAATATAGGGAAAATAAAAATACTGACGCAACTCTATAAGAGTTCCACCCATTATGGGGTTAACGAATTAATTTGCTTGGGACATAAGCAAACAATAACAAAACTAAAACTTTTCTTTTCTCCCGCTTTTAAACATCCTCCTCCTCAAGAAAGAGATGAGGTTCCTTCAAGATCCCCGCCACCATTATAACTTGCCAAGCTTGCCGCCATTTATCATCTACTAATGCTAACCTGTTAAGTTTATTATGTCCGATGGGATGTACGGGCGACCAAATGAGGTCAGCACCTGCCATCCCGGCCAAGTCATTATTTGCAATGAGCGAACCACTTGAATTGGTGGGTCTCATGACTTCAACCCTTTTCCAATCTGTGAATTGTGCACGATCATACGTAAACAACTATGCATGATGCGGCTTTTACCAAAAACAGGCATAAGAAGATACTTACGCCTCATGCTTTGGGCTCTCTTAAGACTAGCGACTAAAACTTCGGAATGTCATATCGGCGACGTCCCTCATTAAAGCGAGGAAAATGTCACCCGCAAATCTTGTTTGCGAAATGAACCGCCATTCCCCAAAATATTCATCGGGATGAATAACATGGTGATGCTTACGTTTAGGAAAGGCTACCAAGGGCAATGCTATATAAGCCCCTGGTCCATTACTCGAAATCGCCCCCCATAATACTCATGGAAATATGTATAATCATAAAGGTATGCATTATCGGTCATATATGCCCATGTATGAACGAGGATTAGGTATTGGTAATCCCGAAACTAAAAACGACCACATTTTTATTGAATTTATGTGTCGGGTGTCATCGACTCTGACGGGAGAATTCTTGTTCTCCATCCTGATTACAATAGAATTTAACGTGGTCGTAGAAATAAGCAGTAAGCTGTGGTGAATATGAATTGTCATCACTTACCAGTAGATGACGCCATCTTAACTGTAGGATCCTGTGTCGGAACCAATGTCCATAGGTCTCGGTTCCCAACACGTCTTCGAAAGACTGTTTAGGTATGACTATAGGAGATGTCATCTCAACGACTCTTTGAACAGTTCCAAAAATCCTGGAATGACCCTCAGAAAATTTAAATTTCCGTGTTTACCGATGGCAGGGTGCGGGTGCGCTTGCTTAGGGCGCGGTCGCGCTCCGTGGGTTTTTGGAATTACAGTGTTTGTGCGCGAGTCACGCTCAAGGAGGGCGCGGTCGCTCTGAGTAAAATTTCTGAAAGTGTACATGCTGGTGGATTAGCTTCGACGAGCGCTTTCGTAAATCTTTGAAAACGTAAGTTTAGAGAAAAAAAAGGAAAAAAAGCTTAGAGTGAAAGGTCTTGGGATGATGGTGGGGTGTAGTGTGGTTTGTTAGTGTAGAATGAAGGGAGTTTAAATAGGTTCTGAGCTTCCAAAACGAATCGGCAAGTTCCCAAATTGTTTTAAGGCAATTTCCGGAAATAGAAAAATTCCAAACCCGAAAACGGAAACAACCCATTTTCGTGATTTTCTAAAAATCCTGGTATCTTTCATACTGGATTTAGAATATTAACTTCTAAACTCTCCTAGATTTCATGCTACCACTACACAAATCATAGATATGCCGATATCGGCCAAATTCTCAACCTTTCCTCCAAGACAACTTACAGCAGATGATCATATATCGAATTATGCTCGGTATAAATATAACCACCTCCAAACAAGTCGGGAAGGTGGGATTAATGATAAAAACAAGCAGAACTCGAAAATAACCAATTATATTAAAACTAAAATTTAAAACCAAACAACATAAACCAAACACGCTAATATTTAAATTTAAGAACTGAATTAAAATCCAACTAATAAAATGGCACCATTTGATAAAATATAATAATGATAGTTTACCTACGAAATGAACGATGAAACTCAAAACGTAAGTAAACTAAAACTATTCTTATGAGTCTAAATTTTATCAAAGTTTCTACTCTCAATTCTATCGAAATAGAGTGGAGTAACAAATTCGTTCCACTCCTAGTTCTCTAGCATGGAATGTTTTCTAATCTAATTAATCGGTCTTAAGTCTAATGAGAGCTTTACGAAGGGTGTTATACTACGATACAATATGAAATTGATTATGTTGAATTTAAACTACAAATGCTATGGAAATATGATTGTTTTTTGAATCTAGATAAAGGATTATAGGGGAATTGAATCCACCTCGAATCCAACTTAATAACCTAGCATAGATTCTTGTATCTCGATTCCTACGTTCTTACGGCAAGAATTTCGAGTTCTAATCCCTAGTGTTCATGGCATTTCTACCAAATACTAACTAGCATGTGAGGTAGTCCACCCATTCTCATGGCGAATCACGACCTTCTAGAGTGGAATAGATTCTACAACGCTTCTACACTATACCACTAAGTTTTCATCAAAGCTTCATCAACCCCTCTAATGGAGGTTTTAGCCTTGAGTCATCAAGCCATCATTTCCCATTGAATTATAACTACACATCATATTAAAATTCTAACTTAACTAATTTAACTAACAATGTTTCAATCTACTTAAACTACGAAATGATAATCAACAAGAATTAAAACTAGATCTATAAATTGAAATAACAAAAATCGAAATTGAAAAAATAACTATTTTATTTATCTAATCAATCAAGAACAATGATTCAAAGACTTAATGTAAAACAAGAATTGGAAATGGAACTTAAACTTAATTAATTTACTGAAAACTAGATCTAGAATTATATATATTTTAAGTCTAACTAGCTACCATTAACAAAGAGCTAAGCTTTGGTTTTTATATGTTCAGATCCAAAAATCGTGCATGGGCTTGGATCCATATTTCGGGCCAGAGAATCAGGCCCAAAACCCAATTCTTTCAGTCCAGAAAGGCCTCTTCAACTGCAGTTAGCTTCAACAGACTTTTCGTCCACTGCTGCTCCTCTGATTGGATCAAGGCTTAGACCATTGGAAAGCTCTTTCCGAGCCGGTCGTTTTGACATAAGGTAGGCCCCATTCCGAGGTCTGAGTCCAAAGATACGGCCTTCGGAATTTCTGCTGACTTGTGTGTTGTTTCTGCCCGCGTCGACTTTTCAGCTTTTGACCGGTGTCACACCCCGAATTTCGATAAATCAGATAATATAAATGATATCCGACTCCTCGATATCCGAGATGTGACACCAACCTCAAAACCCAATCTATATCATAACCCTTAATGAATAATAATACATGCGGAAAACAAATACAATAAGATACTCAAAACAATCCACTCATCATTATGAATACTGGTGGTCAGAATAAGTTACAAACTTCTTCACTTAATAATTCAGAAAAAAATAAATTAAACATATGTCCCCAACAAATTCCACTACATCTCTGAGGAAAAATGAAACAACATCTTATTGAAAATAAATGCTAACATCAATCACGAGCAGCCCGCCACCTTCTTGAACATCAGCTAACCCTGTCCAGCCTGATCGACTATGTTCATATAAGAACACACCCGATTAGCAAACATGCAAATCGGGTCAACATTATAAATAATGTTGGTATGAGTAGCCTTAGAAAAACCATTTAGACATACATAAAATTTCATTCTTTACATGGCAGGTAGTTCCTCACCGAGGCGCCTTAGCTTAAGGTAGTTAGTTCCTTCATAAAGGCACCTTAGCTTCTAACTATGAATAAATAACTTATGGCATCCTAGTACTTACCTTTATGCATGCTCTATCGCAGAGTGGGTCCTCTCTGCAAGAATAATTAGTTTAACCCACTCTCCTGCAAAGCAATTTGTTATAATCATATTATAAATTGAAACTTAACTTGCTAACCACACCAAAGGGAAAAGTAACATATCAGTAACATTTATGAAGTGTCCCTAATAATACGTCGTCTCTATATTTTACCTAGTTTTCCTGGCTACCACAATCGCTACCCAACGCCGAACATGTACATCCACATGCCTCCCCTTACATAATGAACCACTCCGTGCGTAACTACCCTGAGCGGGATGCCACACACCAGGTAAATCCTCACACGGAAGCAATTATGTAAGTAATGCCACTATTCGGCATAAAATATTGCACATCATCGTTCTATTTTGTGAACGGAATAATCAAGCCACTATTCGGCTACGCTCGGAGGGCCATTCAGCTTTACTGAAACACCAGAAGGGCCAATCACATTACTTACGCCCGAAGGCCATTCAGATTAACTGAAACGCCAGAAGGGCCAATCACATGAGTTGTGGTAGCTAGGTTCTAGGATTTTCGTTACGTAATTTATTCGAGTGTATATATCTATGCATCTTAAAATTTCTCTATTTTCACGTGTCAATATTTACACCAGATCAACGTCAAATCTATATTAGATACTGACAAACAAGTTTATACAAGAGTCACTCACATCCTATCATCAGATGGGTCCATAAATTCCATCTATAACATTTTTGGAAAAAACTCAACGGGTCAACAGTCAACCCAACAGTCACGGTCCTAACCGGTGGTCATTTCACCCGGTCCTCGCCCAAACCCATATTTAAAAAGAGTTCAAACCCTGGTCCTACGCGACTGGCTAAACTGACCCGGTTTAACTCGGCCCATAAACTAATCTGGCCCAACTGGAAATTTCAAAACTAACTAGATCCCATGCATTCCAATTCAAATTTTAGGACCAGCCCACATAAACCTTTTAAACCGGCCCAAAACCAAAAACTAATATGGTCCGGCCCAACTTAATTAGACACAAGTCAAAACTAAACAAATAACACGGAGCTAGATCGCTCTCACGGTCATCCCTTCCGCAGCAACAGCCGCTCCTTCCAGTCACCCCTAAAAACCTTCACACACCCCCCATCAATAACCCAGCGAAAATTAGGTGGGTGAAAAACCCCACAACTTTACTTCACCACTCAACCACCAATTTTCAGTTTTCGTAATCTCCCTCAAATCCCAGATCCGACCACCATTACTGTTCTTGGGAGTTTTCGAACCCCTACAAACTCTCTACCACCACCATACCTCATACCAACAACCCTCCATACAAAAACAGCTCAATCACGCACAAATAAATACACAAACAAAATTCCTCAGGAACACAGTAATGGCCGAAATGGCGTTTTTTGACAGAGGAGGAGGTTAGGAGCTCGCGCCTCCCTTCACCACCACCTAATGGTGTAGGCAGTACTAACCATTCCTCAGAGTATCAAACATGTACAGGAAAAATCCATGGTTGATCGTAACAAAAAAAACGGCATGAAAAGTAATTAAAAGGTGGTTCTTCAAGAACGAAAATGTGGTGCGGTTGCGTGGTCTAGATCACGAGAAACAATCAAGAATAACCACTCACAATAAGAATAATCTTTGAAGAGAAAAGAGCAGACAATGAAGGATGAACAAAACATGGTTTTAAAGTCCGATTCATCGTGTCTATATATGGGAAAAACCGAAAAAGATAAACTACTCACTTTATGTGTTAACAGCAACAGAAAATATCGACGAAAATAATGAAAGATCCAATCCCAGCTAGCTTGCGAAATCCGTGTTCTTCTCTGCTGTTGGCTTGTGTGTGTTGTGTGAGGTTTTTCCAGAAAAACAAGTTCCTACGAAGACAACCTATATTCTCCTTAACTTCCAAAGTACTAAATATTCTTATATCCTAACTATGGAAATATTATTTCTATTAAAAGGATTATATATATGTTACTTAGGTTAATAACTTGTTTCCTTTTTATTTAAAGCTTTCCAAAAATTAAAGATAAATTACCCACATTCAAAATTCAAATACTAGTTTTATTTATTAACATTATTCGAAATTACTATTTGGTATTTCACACGCTAGCACGTTGACCAGAAAAATACAGTCAAATACAAAAATATTAAATATTATTACGCAGATAATGTAAATATAAAATAGGGGTCTTACAACCGGGCTTTAGAAAGGCTTTGTCATTTGCCCGTTGAATTAGAGCACCGTGCTATGTGGGCTATAAAAAGCCTTAACTTCAATTTTGATGAGGCGGGTGTCAAGCACAAGTTGCAATTGAATGAGCTTGAAGAAATCCGTAGTGATTCTTATGACCTCACAAAGGATTATAAAACCAACATGAAACGTGTTCATGATAAGCAAATTTTGCGCAAAGAGTTTGTGGTAGGTCAAAAGGTCTTACTTTACAATTCCCGTCTACATATATTTCCAAGGAAATTAAAAACTTGTTGGACTGGTCCTTTTCTGGTTACTGAAGTCACCCCTTACGGGGCAATCACCTTGGTAAATCCCAAGGACAACAATACTTTTCAAGTAAATGGCCAACGGTTGAAACATTTTCACAAGCTATTGTCTCCTGATGTAGAGGAAGTCCTTTTATAGGATCTTGTCTATGAGAACTGACCTTTTTCATTGGTGTACTTCCTTTCATTTTCATATATTGGTAAGTGCACCATTCAGTTAACCAGGCCCTCCCTATGGAGTGTGTGGCTGTAAATACCTGATCCTAAGTCCACGTTTAACATAATTCACGTTTTCCACTCTTGCATGTTTTCTCGGTTTTCGAGTCATGTTCTTCTATGATGTGAATTATGCTTTTAATGCTCTCTTGTTTTTCTTATATTAAATTTTATTCATAAACAATAAAAACTTGTTAAAATCACAAACATAGTAAGTTAAGAAGTCTCGGGAATCTGACTTTAAAAGACCCACTTTTAAAAAAACAAATTTTCTCAACTCGGTGTCTAAAATTTGTTTAGGGTGTTCGTTTCCGTCCTGGATTGTTCAACTTTACAGTTGTGTTGTTTAGACCGTTAATCGTATTACGATTCGGATTGAAATTTCTATTAAGTTAGATTTCATTCGTTCGCATAACTTACGTCATGCACGCACTTTGAGGCATTTTCCTTTTTCTTATATGTTATCCACGGCCGGAATAGAGTGTTTTATGGACCATTAGATTGGAAATTCTCTCCTGATCATTTCCATATCTTATTCGTATAAATCGGACTGGTAACAAAGCGGGAATTTTAGTTTAAAGTTGTGCTAAAAATCGACAAAAATCGGAAAATCAAATTGGGCTTGGGCCCAACGCACGCGCGTGCATCTCCTTCCTCCAATAGATACGCGAATTCTTTCCAATTTCCGCCATTGCCAAATTCAAAAACCTTACCAAAAATAAAAATAAAAAGAAACCTAAACACTAACACGCCCCAATACAATTCCAACTTCAAATCTTCTCCACAACAATCCTCACCAATCCCAAAAATTTCCACCACCGAAAACACACAAAAACTCAACCAAATCGACACCCCCGCACCACCACTACTGTTTTGTCAGTAAGGGAGTCTCAAACCCCATTCCCACATTCCAGATAAACCACCAAATTGTTCTAAAATATCATGGCTCAAAAACGAAGGTTGTTGCCGGAACAAGCATTTGAGTCCGACTACTTCGCGCCATTTTACGGTGACGAGATGATTAAGAGGGGTTGGAATCGGTTGTGGTACTCGACACATGATTTCTATCACTCTGATTTGGTTGAACAGTTCTATAAGAAGAGAGAGTTCGACGATCAGAAAATTTTCCTGAAAGTGGTTGGGACTAGGAGGGAATTATCGAGAGAGAGGTTGGCTGAAATTTTAGGCATTACACCTAGACACCACCTGGACGCCACCATGCAGGAGTCCCAGTATACTAGAGTTCCTGCATTGATGAACGACACCGTCATGGAGGGTCAATATAATACGACTTCTCATTGTGCTCGACGGCCGGTCATCTCTGCTAACCAACCAACCGGTCAGAGCTTCGGTGGATTGGTAAGAACGTCATTGGGAAGGAGAAAGTGAGCGACATCGGGTTCACATGTCTGCACGTTCTCTGGATATTACAAGAACAGAGGTATGAATTCTGTATCCTCGAGGTTTTGCTAAATATGATTAGAGGAGTTGGGAAGCGTCGTTTCCTGTTTTAATAACGAAGATAATGTTGTCTTGGGGGAATAAGCCAAGAACTGAGCGGGTGATGTTGAAATTGCATGCAAATGAAAGTAGTTATAAGGAGTGTATCCAAAAGACTTGGATGTTACCGGAGGATAGGGTGGTGGATTCGGATGAGGAAGGGGAAGATATGACATGGTTGGATGAAAATGCCTTGGAGAGGTGTACGTCTGATTTAGAACGCATGTCAGTGTTGCATACTAGCGTGTGTTGCATGTACGCTATTTGTGAAGATATCCGACATAGGCAGATTATAGTTCGAAATAACCAAACGAACATTAACACAAGTTTTGAAATACTTGAAAAGGGTCAGGAAGATATCTTGATTAACATGGAGACTATCCACCAGCGTCACTAGGATCAGTATACAACAATAAAGGCTGAGATGGAAGCACAGCGCTTGTTCCAAGTAGAGATTCTACGACGCCTGCCACCCCTAGAGGGTTCTGTTTCAGATAAGTTTGAACGGCATGAGCGTCGTCGCCGAAGAACAGATGGCTCGGGCCCTTCTTCATTCCATGACCAATCTCCATCTCAGGGTCCTTCTTCATCACATGGCTAGTGTTCCAAATAATTTTGTGTTTCGCTGTTATTTAGTATTTTATTATTTTTTACTTCGTTTATTAGTTCAGTAATTAAATTTGAATTTGGTTATTTTATGTTGTTTGAATTAAATATCGATTTAAGTTGGTTATTTTCAGATTATGCATTGTTTTTATTATTAATCCCACCTTCCCAAATTGTTTGGGGTGGTATTATTTAGCCTATCATAATGCGTTATATGATCATCCATTTTAGCAGTTATTTTTTTAGTGAGGGTTGAGAATATTGCCGATATAAGCATCGCCATGAATAGGTATTGTGATAGGATGAAATCTCGATGAGTTAGGCAGATTCTATCCTAAATTCAGCTTTAAAAGATATTAGGGTTGTTTTAGAATCAAGAATATGAGTTGTTTCTGTTTTCGGTTTTGGAAATTTTATTATTTCTGGCAATTACCTTAAAGCTTTTTGGCAACTTCCCGATTCGTTTTAGCAATTTAAAACCTATAAAAACTGCATTCATTCTACACTCACAACCCCAACTACATCTCACATTCATCTCTCACGTTTCACTCCCACTTTACCTTATTTTTCCTTCGCACTTCGGCCTATCAGCTTCCCAAACGCACCTGCGCCCCAGAGGAGCACCACCTGTGCCCTAGCACTGTCAGAGAAATCCTACCCTGAGCGTGATCTGCGCCCTCTTCAGCCCACACCTGAGCGCCACCTGCGCCCAAAACACTGGAATTCCAGTTTTCATCCTAAGCGCACCCTGCGCCCAAACCAAGCATAGCTGGAGCGCACCTGCACCCTGGCCCCTGTGGGCACCAAAAATTTCCAGTTCTGAGGGTTGTTCCAGGATAGTTGTGGCTATTCTTGAGAGGAGTTTTGTGATGACATCCCCTCGTATCATACCGGATCAGTCTTTTGAAGAATTGTTCCAAAGTCACACCTATGGGGCTTGGTTTCGCGAGGTGATCATACAAGCAGGCTGGGAACGACTAATGCTAAGTCCAGATGAACTTTATTCTCCTACACTTACATCTTATTTTTATGAAAATTGTAAGTTCTTTACTAGACCGGATGGAGAACGAGTGTTCTCCATCACCGTCGAGAATAAAACGATGGAAATTAACAGGTTCTTTTTAGCCTTTGCTCTCGGACTTGCTCTGCCCACCGAAATAAAAGACTCATGCGACTATTTGGTAGATAATATGTACCTCTATAACTATGAGGATTTGCATGAGCATTATGGGGGAGGAATCTTTAAGATAGAGGACCAAGGGGAATATAACGTCGCCCTTGGTAGCCTATCTATGAACGTGGGCACAGTGATGTTCTTTCTAATGCTAAACATATTAGGAGAGTGACATTTTTCTTCTGCGAATGACGCCACTTGCGGCATTTTCCTTGCTCTAGCTGAGGGACGGCCGCTGTATGACCTTCCCAACACATTAATGTCTAGTTTAGAACGAGCACAGAACATGAGGCATAAGTATCTTCTTATGCCTGTTTTAGTTTGTCATATTATGCTACGTTTTTTCCCTGTTTTTTGTGCCCGTTACACGGATCGAGTTAGGGTCGACACTATGAGACCCACTAATTCTATTATTCGATCCTTCCATGCAATGACTTGGCCGAGATGGTAGGTGCAACCTCATTTGGTTGCCCCCTACACCCCATCCGACCAAGTGGCGTTAAATAGGTTAGCGATTGTAGATGATAAATGGCGTGAAGCCTGACAAGTTATCATGGCATGGCAGGATGCGAAGGAACCTCATTTCTTTCTAAATAATGAGGATAACGAGTAAGCGGGAGTGCAGGTAAGTTTTAGTTTCAGTTAGTGTCTGATTATGTCCCAAGCAAGTAATTTCTTACTACCCCATACCGGGTTAGAGTTGCGTAAGTTTTTATTTCCTATATTAGTATGTTATAACTTTGTTTTGCAGATGTTCTTGAATTTCACGCGCTTCAATGGTATTTTCCTACCATCTTTATTTAAAATACTTTGAGGACAAAGCATGCAACTTGTTTGGGGGGGGGGGGCATAGAAACACGTGTAATTAAGGCATCTGTTAGGATATAGATATGTATAATATGCACTTATGTTCTAGTTAAAATTTTAAAAATTTGATAAATTCAAAAAAATAAAAAAATAAAAATAAAAAAATAAAAATAAAAAATTTATGCTATACACTTAGGAATACGGTATTGTTTTCTTTCTCTATGCTCTTAATAATCTAGAAGTCTCACGTAGCTTTGCATTAGAATAATTTTTTAGAAACTTAGGTTAATATGTAGGTGATAATCTTTGCATCTGGCTATAAAAATATTACATGAGTATCTATGATTGTTTGGCAGTAAGTTTCTGAAACCTAGGTTAGAGTATTTATTTTACAAATCCTGTGAGAATATAGCCTAAAGCCTTATGTTTCGACCCCCACCTACATGACGAACGTCCATTGGTAGGAATCTCCACTTTATTCGTTTAATCGACAGGGCTAAAGCCCAGTTAGCAATACCATGGATCAATGTACAGGGCCCGTTAACTCATGTGTCTAAGGTGAACCTTTAGCCACATGGCTTGCCACTAATGTACATTGATTTATGTCCGCATTAATTTCTTATCAAAGAGATAATTATCGGTTGAAAGTTATAGTCTATCACAATTGCTCAAGCTACAAGATTACTTGAGCTACAAGGATTCTCTACTCTACCTATATAAATATCAAACTATTTTTCATTGAACTTCGTCCTTGAGACTTGATCCCACCGATAATTTGGGAGTGCGTAGGCAACCGCAAGGTCTGATCTCATCATTCCCCGATCACCATCATTTTTCTAATTACTTTTCTCGTTCTTCGTCTTTTTCATCAACACTTGGTGTTTTGATCATATTTGGTCGAAACATAATTGGCGCCGTCTGCGCGGTTCTTATACTACACCCTCGATCACGTTCTGCGAAAGTTATGGCGCGTACTCAAAGAGCTCAAGGTCCCGATGTGATTCTTGGCGATCATCACGAACATGATGGTCAAGGACAACTTAAGCGGACGACAGCATAATACCTTCAAAAATCTTGTCATTCCACCAATCGCCAAATTATTCAAGCGTGAGGTTATTGCTTCGGCGATTCTCCGATTATCGATCGCGGATAATGTAAGTCATATGTCTCGAGAAGCACTTCTTCAAAAGTTAAAGACTGTCCGTCAAAGCGGAATAATTACTACAGGCGTCATCTTAAACGGCGGCTCCCACTTTCGTAGATGATGTTGTATCTGTCACACCACAACGTCACACACGCCACCGACATAATAGTGTGTGGGATCGTTTAAGTGGTGAGGATGAGATTCGCAATATTCGCAACAGCCATCAACGAGTTAAGAGTAATGGGCGACGAATTCCCGACCTCCGCCGAGAAATCTCCACCCACTTGGTCACGTTCTCCGGTAGGCAAGGTATTGCTAATAATCGTCCACTGCCCCCACGATCCTACAAATTATCGGCAAAGTCAGGAAATTCGAAAAGGCGAAACGAATAATGATGATCGCACTCATGATCGGAACCATCGATTATGGTGAAACACTTCAAAGAACGCGGTTCTTATCATTCGAACATTATCGTCTTGAAAAGCCCAACGTACCATCCACAATCATCTCGACACGGAAACGATGAATCTTCGCCGTTTTCTTCTCGTTCTGCTTAAAGCCCATATAAGCGTCATCGTGACTATGATCCGCGATCCAACGATCTGGATCTAATGACTCCTCAACGTGTCAGAGAAATGATTAAAAAAGCTCTTTTGGACAGCGATCCTTTTGAATCAACACTAGAAAATCTGGCAGTTGAAGATGGTATTTTGGACAAATTTTCTCTCGCCGTCCAAAGGGCTACTCATAACAAAGACTTCAAACAACCAGAGTTTGATCAATATGATGATGTCGAGGGTTGCCCTATGCTTCATGTGATTAATTTCACAAACAAACTGGTTTTATCGGGAGGTGATGATGCTTTAAAATGCAAACTTTTCCATTCTACATTAAAAGGGGAAGCGTTGGTATGGTTTAGTGAATTACCTCCGCGCTCTATTCGTCGATTCAAGGACTTAACCGAAAAAGTTTTCAAGACGTTTTCATCATACTCTCAAACGTCCAAATGGAATACGAGTTCTTTTCAATATCAAGCAACAACGTGAGGAAACTCTCCGTAGTTTTATCGCGACGCGTTTCCGCCAAATTTGGCTGAGATTTCGAGCAATCCGATCTAATGGTGGTTTACGGCTTTTAAAGAAGCTATCTTGTTTGATAAAGATGGGTTATACAACTCTCTTGTTCAGGATATTCCATCTTCCCGGCGTCGTTATACCAAATGAGTTCAACAATTTATCAATGTTGAAGACGACACGGCTGCTCGAACTTCTCGTGACAAAGATAATAAAGGAAAAGATTTCAATGATCAGCGAAATAAACAGAAGAATCCGACTTTTGATCAACAGCAACCCAGTCAGAAGCCTCCGTATAAGAAAGAAGACTCCACGAGCAGGACTGGAAAGCCTTTTACTGATTTTGAATTAACTCCGCTTAATACCAAATATGCGGTAGTTTACGACAAAATCAAGGATAAGAGTCTGCTCACTCCGCCGTTTCCCTTGCGCGACGACACTAAATCAACTCGCGATAAATCGTTATGGTGCAAATTTCATAATGATTATGGTCATGAGACGGAAATTGTCGATCTTTCTATGGGAAGAATTGAAAAGCTTGTGCGAATGAGAAACTTGATCAATATGTGCGTAAAAAGTAACAACTCAAGCTTTAACTATCACTCGATCACAATGTCATTAAGGTTGGACATGCCATCATTGATTCATTGTCCAATACTCGAAAAAAAAAAGCTTTCGTCGTTCTAAAGTCAAATATCTGTCTAATTTGTACGAAGTTAATGGGATCAATTTCATGGAAGGTTTTCGCACGGAGACTATTGAAGATGAACCATTATGTTTCACTGACCAAGATCTAATGGGCGTGCATGTTCCTCATTATGATGCTTTCGTGATAACTGCGTATATCAGCTGTATGCGTGTACAACGTATAATGATTGACACTGGTAGTTCAGCTAGCGTCATGTTTTCTGGGTGTTATCGCGATATTCCTTTTATTGATAACTTGGTCACCCCCGAAATCGCCTATCGTTGGTTTTGATGGTACCGCTACTCATTCGTTGGAAAGGTGTCTCTCGGTCACTCTTATGCGAGAAGGAAGTCAATATTGATTTCTTATTGATGGATTGTAAATCCCTTTACAATGTCATCCTTGGTAGAGATTGGATTCATTATATGGAAGCCGTCGTCTCAACATATCATCAAACCCATCAAGTTCCCATTCAATAAAAAAAGTATGTAAGGTCTTGGCGATCAATGGCATCTCTAATTTGCCCGCGACAATGTTCTCGATGATTATAAGAAGTCTGAAGTTGTTGGACGAACTATTCTGAGTTCCAACGCCGTCAAATAGCAATTACAGCATCCGGGACCTTCAGTTTACTCTGCCAATAGAAATGTTGAAGGACCCCCGACAGTCGATCCACTTTTAGAAGTTCAAATTGGCCAACTCCCTGAAGAGACTACTTTTATTTCAGCCGAACTTCCAGAAGAGGAGAGACAAGAGCTTATTTTGTTATTGCGGAAGAATAATCATGTGTTTGCTTGGCGAATAGAGCAAATGCCTGGTATAGATCCTTCGGTGGCTTGTCATAAACTCGACATTGATCCTAATGCAAAACCAGTTCGACAAAAGCCCCGAAGGATGGCCCCCGATAGAAAGATGAAAGTGAAAGACGAAATCGATCGTCTCTTGTCTGTTAACTTTATAAGGCCTGTGACTTATCCAATATGGATGTCAAATGTTGTCGCAGTGCCTAAAAAGAACGGCAAATTACGTGTTTGTATCGATTTCACAAATCTCAATAAGGCTTGTCCGGTTCATCCATATCCATTGCCTCGTATATCTGAAATGGTCGATGCAACATCTGGTTTTCAGCGTTTGTCTTTTTTGGATGCTTATTCTGGTTATCATCAGATTCCGTTATTCATTGAGGACCAAGAGTTCACTCCATTCATTACAGACCAAGGCATTTACTATTACCAGGTAATGCCTTTCGGTCTGAAAAACGCTGGAGCCACATATCAAAAGCTAGTCAACACTATTTTTTCTGACCTACTTGGAAAGACAGTCGAAGCATACATCGATGACATGGTTGTCAAATCTACAAAAGCACCTGATCATCTTACTGATTTGCAAGCTTTGTTTTTAAACCGACTCTCAATGTCAACATCGCGTTTGAATCCGGCTAAGTGTTCTTTTCGGTTTATCATCTGGTAAATTCTTAGGATACATGATGACTAGACGCGGAATTGAAGCAAATCCGGATCAAATTCGAGCTGTCCTTGAAATGCCTTCTCCGACGTCAAAGAAAGAAATTCAACGACTTACAGGATGCTTGGCTGCCCTAAATCGCTTTATCTCTCGGTATTCTGATCGATGCCGTCCTTTTTTCCAAACATTGAAAGACGCATCAATTTGGACGGAGGACTGTGAAGTTGCATTTCGTCATTTGAAAGCATACTTAGTCCAACCTCCAGTTCTTGCCAGTCCAGCAACGGGGCAGCCTATAGGTCTGTATTTAGCCGCCACTGATCATGCCGTAAGTGCCGTCTTATTTGCCAACGGCGGTGGCGATGGAAATCCTATATTCTTTGTTAGCAAGACTCTTTACAACTGCTTTGAAACAAGATATTCTCGAGTGGAGAAAATTGCATTGGCTTTGGTTCATCTTTGCCCGGCGTCTTAAACCTTATTTCCGGGGGCGAATTAGTCAAAAAGTTTATCTGAAATATCCACTGCTGCGAAAGCTTTTTCGTAATGCTTTCGGGGAATCAAATTAAGCCTTGCAGAATGGGAAAGTTACCTTAAGCTTATAGCATTGTGTTTGAAACTTCGCCGGTGAAAAGGACAAGCTTTGGCTTCGTTAATGGCTGATTTTCCAATTGAGGATATTCTTATGTCTGACGCATTACTAGACGAAGAGAATGTCGTCGACAACACGCCATTACCTCTCAGGGACGATGATTTGCCAAACTTATCAGATGTATCTGCTGATTGTTGGATTGTTTACACTGATGGTTCGCATAATAAGTATGGCTCCGGTATTGGGTGTGTAATCTTGCAGCCGAATGGAGAAAAAATTGAGAAGTCAGTGCGTTTGGGTTTTGACGCTTCAAATAATGAGGCCGAGTACGAAGCTGTCATTTGCGGCTTGCGTACTGCTCTTCACTTGGGGGCGACTAAACTATAATTATTCACAGATTCTAAGTTAGTCGCTAGCCAGTTTGGTGGATCATATGCAGCTCGTGACGATAGAATGGCAGCTTATGTGGACTTAATTCATCGGATTGCTCGAAATTTTGATTCTATCAGTATTATTGTGCGGCGTCAGCGTCATGGCGTCGCGACATCGCGGATTCTCTTGCTTATTTATCCGCGGCGGTTAAGTCGGATAAGCCTCGCCAGATAACCATTGAATTTCAAAAGGAACCGAGTATCGATCTGTCCATCGAGGATGTGCGCGATATGTACATCACTCAGAATTGTTTTTTCATCAAGACATTTTCTGAGGAATCACGTTATGCCAATTTGATATCTCCTGTGCTGACTCGGAAGCGCAAGCGTGATCTTGATAATCAAGCTATCATTGCAGAGAAAACGCTTAATCCACAACTTATGCAATCAGATGACCACAATGATCCTGTCAATGATATTGTCTTGGTCCATACCGACGACGATCATGAAGCTGACAATGCTTCAGAGGTTCCTGATATAGAGCTAAGTTTTCCACTTACACCTTGTGACGAAGATGATTGGCGTCTTCCTTATATCACATATTTACATGATCACATCTTGCCTCCCGATCATAAAGTGGGTGATCGTGTCAAACGCGATGCTTGGAAATATTGTCTCATATCGACTTGAGCGATGCATTTGCAACTTTATCGCAAAGGCACAAGTCTTAACCCTATGCCGTTGTCTCCGGTGAAGGTTTGCTAGATCCGGCGGAAATTCATTCAGCCTATGTGGGAACCACTCGGGGCGAAGTCTCGCTCATAGAGCAATGACACAAGGATCTTGGTGGCGTACATGCAAAAGGATGCTAAGAGTTTGTCCGAGAAGTCGTTCCTTGTCGAAAATATGCTAACATGGGAAATCTTCCAAAGAACGGAACTTCATCCAATCTTGAGCCCTTGGCGTTTGCAAAGTGGGGTCTTGACATCGTCGGTCCTCTTCCAAGCTCTTGGCGGTGTTAGTTTCTTACTCGTCATGGCCGATTATTTTACCAAGTGGGCTGAAGCTATGCCCTTAGCCCAGATCCATGCTTCAGATGTTAAAAAATTCTTATGGCGAGACATTGTTTGTCGTTTCGGTATTCCAACATCATTGACTTCCGACAATGGCAAACAATTTGATGCTGAAGAAATTCGACAATTTTGTTCTGACTTGAAGATTAATCACAATTTCTCGGCACCATACCATCCTCAAGCTAATGGACAAGCTGAAGCTACTAACAAATCCATTCTTGCAATGCTCAAGCGACGACTTCAATAGGCCAAAGGAAATTGGGTTAAGGAACTTCCTGCGGTTATGTGGGCTTATCGAACCACACCTAAGCATTCAACTGGATTTTCTCCGTTTAATCTTGCTTACGATGCGAGGCGGTCTTGCCCTACTGAGTTGATGACACCAACCACCACGAACTTCTAATGTGGAATTGGAATCGAATGATCAAGCACTTGCTCAAGCCAAAGCCTTGATAGATGAGACAAGAGATGTTGGTCTTCAACAATTAATTCGTTATCAAGCTGATATGAAATGAAAATATGATAAGAAAGTTCGACTTAAAGTGTTTGAGAAAGATGATGGGTACTCTCTGTCGAAAGAGCGAGGTTGATAGATTCGGTAAATTTGGAGAAAAAACGGCCAGTCCATACATCATAGATCACCCCGCCACCAAAGGATCTTATTTTCTCCGAGATTTAGATGGGAATGTTCTCGATAAGCCGTGGAATCGCGTTTCATCTGCAAAGTTCTATAAGTAGATTTTAGTTGTGTTTTTCCGTTATCCTGGAGAAATAAAATAATACAATATTTAATTTGTTTCAAGTTCAGGCATGTATTTTCCGTTGTTATCTTTGCATTTTTTAAGACTCGGTAATCAATAAAGAAGCAGTTCTTTCACTTCAGTTCCAATGATATAATTTTGGTTTTAGCGAACCTTATAATCGCTACAACAAAATCTGGCAAAATTACCACGTTTAATTTCGTCAGTCTAAGTTGAACGCTTTTACGCTCGCTTAGTTGTTACTATCGCTACGATAAAATCTGACGAAATTACCACGTTTAATTTCATCAGTCTAAGTTGAACGCTTTTACGCTCACTTAGTCGTTACTATCGCTACAACAAAATCTGGCGAAATTACCACGTTTAATTTCATCAGTCTAAGTCGAACGCTTTTACGCTCGCTTAGTCGTTACTATCACTACGATAAAATCGTGAAATTGCCACGTTTAATTTAGATCGATCTAAGTTGAACAGCTTTTACGCTTAGTCGTTATTATTATTATCTTCACGACAAAATCGATGAAATTACCATGTTTAATTTAGATCGGTCTAAGTTGAACAGCTTTTTTCGCCGCTTAGTCGTTACTATCGCTATCTCGATAAAATCGGGCGAAATTACCACGTTTAATTTCATCGGTCTAAGTTGAACGCTTTTACGCCGCTAGTAGTCGTTACTATCGCTACCACAAAATCGGCGAAATTACCGCGTTTAATTTTGTCGGTCTAAGTTGAACGCTTTTACGCCGCTTAGTCGTTACTATTGCTCACGACAAAATCGTGAAAATTACCACGTTTAATTTTAGTCAATCTAAGATGAGCAGCTTTTTTTCGCTTAGTCGTTATTATCGCTTCGATAAAATCGGCGAAATTACCACGTTTAATTTCGTGGAGTCTAAGATGAACAGCTTTTCGCTCGCTTAGTCGTATTATCGCTACGACAAAATCTGACGAACTTACCACATTTAATTTACGTCGGTCTAAATTGAATGATTTTACGCGGCTTTAGTCGGTTACTTTCGCTATGTCAACATCGATGAAGTGCCCGTTTCGTTTAAATGGATTACGCATCGACATTTTTTAAAATCAATCTAATTTTGCAAGCTTAAAGTTAGCATTGGGGGCGTTTCATTCTATTTCGTGTCATCTATATAATTCAACAACATTGTCAGTTTTCCACAGGTATGTTATCTAACATCACAATGATATTCAATAGCCAACACATACTTTGTTTTATTAAAAAAGAATTTTTAGCTCTATGGTATTACATTCACGTAATCACATAATCATTGGTTTGGGAAAATCTAATGGTTTCTTATCGGTTTTCAGCGATACAACTCATACAATTTTCTTCACGGTTAAGCTTGATTCAATCTCCGTTTTCTTCTTGAAATCTGCATTAAACCCGGCAGCTTTTCGGTTAAATTTTTTCCGACAGCTTCATTATTTTTTCTAAGACATTTAGCTGATCTTTCTCGACGAAACTTCTGTCAGCTTCTTTAATTCTTCAACGGCATTAAGTAACACCTTTCTGCACGAAACTTTTCTACGTTGACTATTTGTAAATATATTTGACTTGTAAAACCACCGTTTTTACGTGTGGCGAAACTTCGCATTACGTCAAATGTCAAATTTTCTGAGCGAAAATTTTCTCCAGCTTCTTTCTTTTTTATAAGGCATTGAGATCTTTCCGCTCGAAATCTTTTCTTTGTCGACTTTTTCCTCGATATTTTTTGCCCGTAATGTCGTCGTTTCTACCTGCGACGACAAGAATAAACTTTTCGTCAGTTTTTTAAACTTAACCAAAATTTTACGATAACTGATAAAAAATACTAACATATCTGTTTCCCACACTGCTTTGTCATATTCTCCGCACTTTTCTCCGTTTCTTCGTCTTCTTCGACAGGCCAAATTTAAGTTTAATATCCTAGCCGATCCAATTTGAAGCTGCTCGATCCTGAGCTAGATTATGCCGTGGCCTCGTGTATGTATTCGTTATATCTGTCACCTTCTTTCCACCTTATCAAATCTACGATCGTCAACGCATCTTCTTCTTCTCGATTATATTTCGCCCGTATAGTACGGTCGTTTCTACCTGCAAAAAAAAAATCGGGTCAGAAAGCTCAAAAACCGGGTTCACTGGGCCATATCGGTGCAACACAGGTACGGTGCCCTTCCTTTACAGGCGTTACACCATATCATGTTTGATATTTGCATTCCGGTTGCACAGGGCCAAACTAAATAAGTGTGGGTACGGTGCCCTTCTTTTCCTTGCACTTCACCATATCATGTTCTTTAATTTCACTTTCGAATTTGAGCGCCATCATCAGTATCGCATTCACAGAGCAAACATGGGATTCAAACCAAGTTATTCAGCAGCGACATAAGATTTTTGATCTTTTACAAATCTGATATCATTATCACATGAGTACCTTATACACACAACGTTTCATGGAGACAGCACATACATCGCATGCACACAGCTTCATGCAAACGCACGTACAGCGCATGAACACGAAGCTTCACGGCGAGAGCGCGTACCGATGGCCTGTCACAAGTTTATATATCAACAAAGGTTAATGAAGAGAGACGTACCTGTTGGTCGACGCGACGAAGAATCAAAGCGTTATACAACAGCAGTGTTGGTGATACGGAAGCCGACGAATCACTTGTTTTTAAAACCACGACTCCTTTCTCTGTCTCACTTAAACTTGGAGGGGGATTTTGGGTTGGAGTAAGGTCGTGTTGGTTGGGAACTTCCACGCTGAAACTCTCGTCAGGTTGTGACGACGTTTTGTTTGATGAGAATGACTGTTATTTCCTGGATTGGGATATGCGGGCACACCGCTTATATAAGGTCGAGCTGTTTCTCAGTTCCGATAGGATTCTTTTCTAAATCCAACTCCATCTCTAATCTCAATTCTTATCTCCTCCACATTCTTATCTCATCCGCACACTTTGAGTCCAATTAGTATTTAACTTCCTTTTATTACTGTTATTACTAAACTACCCCTACATTTAATTTTTAACGATATAATCCACGTATCGCTATTCCGCTGGCACGCATCGTCGAATTCAAATTTCGTATTTTTACGTAATGCGTTCGGTACAATTTTCGACAATCAATTTCTTTTGAAATTTATTTCTGTGCATATTTTATTTTTTTTTTCTATGCATTTTCGGCCATCTTTTATTTAATTACATTGCGTTTCGTATACGTTAGTTTGATATTTTTTCGTTCCCGATAATTCACAATTTTTTTTTCGACAGTCAATTTTCGAATTATTTCTTTTCGCACGACACTTCGTTATACATTCCGCTCATTTTTCTTTCTTCTTTGCCATATGAACTTTGTTCGCATGTCAAAGAGGGGCGTGTTCGACCCCACCTACGTGGCGAACGTCCCATTGGTAGGAATCTCCACTTTATTCGTTTAATCGACGGGGCTAAAGCCCATTCGCAATACCATGGATCAATGTACGGGCCCATTAACTCATGTGTCTAAAGGTCAACCTTAGCCACATGGCTTGCCACTAATGTATATTGATTTATGTCCGTGATTCATTTCTTATCAAAGAGATAATTATCGGTTGAAAGTTATAGTCTATCACAATTGCTCAAGCTACAAGATTACTTGAGCTACAAGGATTCTCTACTCTACCTATATAAATATCAAACTATTTTTCATTCAGAACTACGTTCTTGAGACTTGATCCCACTGATAATTTGGAGTGCGTAGGCAACCGCAAAGGTCTGATCTCATCATTCCCCCGATCACCATCATTTTTCTAATTACTTTTCTACGTTCTTCGTCTTTTTTCATCAACACTTGGTGTTTTGATCATATTTGGTCGAAACACCTTATATGAGTGAAACATTTGAGAAATGACACAAGGGAGAAGTAAAATCCTGGATAGAGAAATCACATGTCCACTTGCTTGATCACTATACCATATCCTAGCGAGAATTTAGGCCCTCTTTGGATCGATATAGCCAGAAATTCAACCCTTATGAAATTATTTTCTGCTAGTCGCCCCTCTAAGCTGTTCCTTAGCCTTTCATAAACCGCAAATCTTTTAACCTGTTACAAAAACAAATAAAAAAAAAATCAGCCTACCCATTCTTTGAATGAGTCTGAGAATAGAGATGAAGAATAGAAAAAAGAAAGACCTTTGAAATCAAGAATTTGTCAGTTGCTTCAAATAAGAAAAGAAAGTTTCCATCCAAATATATATATAAAAAAAAAGAAACAAATAAAAGAAAATAAAGAGTTAGAACTTCAAAAAAAAATCAAAGGAGTCAAAAGTCAAAGAAAAAGAAAAATATGGCTAAGGATGGAAACAAAGTGTAGAAGCGAAAGTAAGGAACAAAGTCTTCTCTAGTTACATAATACGAAGACTCTATTATTTCAGACTTGTTCTTTCTGAATATCCACTTCCTTTCTTCTTAAACCATCTCCTAATCCCCGCAACACCTAATAAAGACCTCTAGCTCAATTAGGAATAGGCTAGTGTGATAGTAAGTGGCAGATGTGTTTGATCGGCTCCGGCTTCCTTGTGTGTCATTGAGATTGTAAGGTAAAGTGTGCCTACTGCACACTGGAGTAGCGAAACTTGAGCAAAAAAATCATAGTGGTTTTTGTCTTGACATTTATGTGAGGACCTACTTAAGGACGTTATTCCGAGTTTCAGAAACGGACCTGCTATTGCATTTCATAGTATTACTCATTGAATATATGTTTATTGTAGATGATTGATTATTATGCATATATTAGCTTAGGTTTCGACTTGATTATTCTATATTCATTGCTAGTGAGATGTATAGTTAATTTAGAGCATGAATAAGAAAACAATAGTTTTATTTCTTAGTCGTCGTAGTATAGATGCAGTTTGTGAGTACCTGCACTGGAAAACTCTCACGAGGCTATAACTAGTCCACTAGGGAATTCCTAGTAGTCTAAGGCCTTGTTGTATATGGTAAATGCAATCGCACTCAGCGAAACGAGAGTAGTTAGAACTCCATTTTTTGGTCACTTATTCTAATTTCTCATATTTGCTTGAGGACAAGCAAAATGCTGTTTGGGGGTGGTTTGATAAGAGCCCAAAACTGTAGTTTTAACCCCTCAATAATCATACTTTTAGACCAATTATGCGAGTAATAAATAAGAGTTAATGCTGATTACATGCTTTTATGTATTTCAGGCAGTAAAGTCAATTATGTGCAGAAATATGCCACTTTGGCGAGATAAAGGAGCAAGGGTGGGTTGCTAAGAAGTTCTGTGATAAAGGCCAAAGTTCAAGGAGACAAAGCCTTTGTAAAGCCCGGTCAAAAGCTGAAAAGTCAACACGGGCAGAAATAGTGCACAAGTCGGTAGAATTTCCGAAAGCCATATCTTTAGACTCAGACCTCGAAATTGGGCCTACCTTACATCAAAACAACCGGCTCGGAAAGAGCTTTCCAATGGTCTAAGCCTTGACCAAATCAGAGGAGCAGAAGTGGACGAAAAGTCTACTGAAGTTGAAGCCAGCTGAAATGGGCTCTGTGAACTGAAGAAATTGGGCTTTGGGTTTGATTTTCCGACCCAAAATATGGCTCCTCAGCCCATGCACAAAATTATGGATATGGTCTCCTCCTTTGTATAAAATAAGACTTAGCTCTTAAGTTAGATATAGTTAGATAGGTTAGAGTAAAAAGTAGCCATTAAACTAGCTTCTAGATCTAGTTTTATTTGAATTCAATTAGTTAAATTAATTAGTTTCAATTCATTACCTTAGATTAATCCTTTGAATCATTGTTATTCATTTAGTTAGATAAATAAAATAGTTATTCTTGTCAATTCAATTTTTGTCATTTCAATTTATTAGATCTAATTTCAATTGTTGTTATTCAATTCTTAGTCATTAATTATATTTGAGGTAGTGGTTAATTAAAAGTAGTAAAGTTCACATCTTTATATATGTCATTTCGTTATTCGTATCTTGTCGTTCGAATTCACGTCGTAGTATAAAACCTCCACCATTGCTCTCATTAAACCTTGGATTACTAGTCAATTGTAGAAAACTTCAATACTAAGAAACTGAGAGTGGAACGAACTTTTTACTCCACTCTATTTCGATAGAATTGAGAGTATAAAAATCTTTGATAGCTTTTCGTAATTTAGTTTAGTTTTCTTGCATTTTGAGTTTAACGTTCATTTCGTAAGTAAACTACTCTTCTTTTTACGTTTATCACTTGTGGATTTACAAAACAAGCGTCCGTTGATTACGGTGTATCTGGGAGCTCGGAATTGTATGGCATGAACATTCTTTGTCTCTAATGGGAGCTCGCCATGTAAGATGAACTTGACAAATGGACCTATCCAAGATTGACTGATCTCTTCTTCGGATGAGGGCCGAAAATCTGTGAGGTTGTTGACGCTTTCTTGTTGGTAAGCAGGCCTCTCTAAAATGTCAATGTAGATTGTGTTGGGGCAAACTTTTTGTGTCTTTGAGGCTAAGAAAGCTAGACTGCCTGCATGTCTGTTATCTTCCCTGGGAATATGCTCTAATGAGAATGTTTTGAACGATCTGATGAGGTTACTGACGACCTGAGCGTACTTTGCCAGGTTTGCTCCATTCGTGACATATTCCTTGGTGATCTGCTTGACTATTGGCTGTGAGTCGTTGTAAGCTTTAAGCTTTGGGACTTGTAGGTTTTGTGCCATGCGGAGGCCTGTGATCAATGCTTCGTACTCCGCTTTGTTGTTGGACGTTGCGAAATCGATCTTGATTGATTTTTGTAGGTGGGTGCCTTCTGGTGAAGTTAACACAGCCCCAGTCCACTGCCGTTGTTGTTGCATGCTCTATCTACGTAGAGGTGCCATGTGTCTGGGGTTGCTGGTTGATGGAGTGAAGTGATGGGCTCGAGTTCCCAGTTGACGTCTTCAATGGGGAAATCCCCAAGGAAGTCAGCAACGACCTGTCCTTTGCGAGATGTTCTGGGAAAGAACTCGATATGGTGCTCTCCGAGCTCTTCAACCCATTTGACCATTCGATTCGTTTTGTTGTTGGAACTCAAAACTTGCTTGATGGGTACATCGCTTATTACCTTAATGCTGTGGGCCTGAAAGTAAGGACGGAATTTTTTAGCTGAGTATAACAGAGACAACATTGCTTTCTCCATTGCTGAGTAATGTTTCTCTACATCGACCAGTGTCTTGCCCGTGAAGAAAACAGGCTTTTCGATTCCCTCGTTTTCACAAAAGAGGACCGAGCTGATTGCAAGGTCGGTAGTTGCTAGGTAAAGTCCCAGTGTTTCTCCTTCTTCTGGTTTGGACAGGACGGGTGGAGTTGATAAATAAACTTTCAGGTCGTTGAAAGCTTTTTGGCATTCGTCTGTCCATGTGAATGTTGTGCCTTTTTTGAGTATTTGTAGGAATGGTCTGCACTTATCAGATGCCCGTGAGATGAATCTGTTGAGGGCTGAAACCATTCCAGATAACTTGTGGATTTGTTGCTTTGTAGTTGGCTCTAGCATGTCAAGGAGAGCGTGTATCTGTTCTGGGTTTGCTTCAATGCGTCTTTGTGAAACGAGGTAACCTAAGAACTTTCCTGAGGCTACTCCGAATACGAACTTGGCGTAAGCTTTGAAAGGCTTCTTGTAGGTGAGAAATGTGATCGCCCGCCTTCTCGCTTTTAACCACCATGTCATCTATGTAGACTTCCATGGTGTCACCTAGCAAGTCTTTGAATATTTTGGTGACCAGTCTTTGGTAGGTCGCACCGGCGTTCTTCAAGCCGAATGGTAGGACGATGTAACAGAACGTTCCTTGCTCAGTTATGAAGGACGTATTTTCCTGATCTTCCTCTGCAAGTGGTCTCTGATTATATCCGATGTATGCATCCATAAATGATAAAATCTCGTGACCGCAGGTTTGATCTACCAGTATGTTGATTCTTGGTAGGGGGAAGATGTCCTTTGGGCAGTGCTTATTGACGTTAGTGAAGTCTATGCAAAGTCCCACCTGACCATTCTTCTTTGGAACGGCTACAATGTTGCCTAGCCAGGTCGGATACTCGACCTCTCTGATGAATCCCACATTTTTGAGCTTTTCTATCTCTTCATTGATGGCCTTTTAAAATTTGAGTGCTACTTTCCTAGGTCGTTGTTTGATAGGCTTGACAGTTGGATCTACATTTAACTTGTGGCAAGCGACATGAGGGTCGATTCCTGGCATATCGATATATGACCAAGCAAAAACATCTTTATTGAGAGATAGGAATTTGACTAGCTGCTCCTTGAGCTTGGGGTCTAAATCAGCCCCTACATAAACAAACTTTGGGTCATCATCTGTGCCCAGATTGACTTTTTCTCCTGGTTCTATTTGAGCTTGTTTTCCTTTGAGCTTGTCTGCTGCAGTTGCTGGAGGGCCAAATGCTTGAGGATCTTGCTTCTTTGGGACGTCCTTTTCTTCGACAACCTAAGGCTTGGGTAAGGTCGTTGTGCTGACGTGATTGTATCGGTGAGCTTCTAGTTGGTTGTTTCTGAGCTCCATGATGCCTCAGGGTCCGGGGAACCGCAGGACTTGGTACAATGTTGATGGAATTGCTTGGATCTTGTAAATCCATCTGCATCCTAGGATAGTAGTGTAGGATGATTTGACATCAATTACAACACTGAAGCGTGTTGAAGTTTTCACCATGTCCTCTCTTTCCACAATGGAGACTGGTAGGATGACGTCTCCAATGGCATCAGTGCGGTCTCCATTAAACCCATAGAGTGGTGCGTTTGATTCTATAATCACCGAGTCTGGCAGGTGCATGTCCTTGTAGGTTTGATAGAAAAGTATGTCACATGAGCTGCCTGGATCGATGAGGACTCTTTTGACTGTCCACCCATTGATTTTGACGTGCACTACCAGGGCATCATTATGGGGCAGACACACCTTGTCTAGATCCTCCTCAGTGAATGAAATTATTATTATTGTTTGAGGGTCGGTGGGATTGATCACATCAGCTTTGTGGGAGAGGTGATAGATTTCTTGAAGCGCTCCAAGTCTTCGGCGCTTTTCCCGACCTGAAGTTTCATCATTGGAGGTGTCTGTAATCATGTTGATGACCTTTTCCTCATCATGGTCGGAGGAGTGCTGTCTCCTGTTATGCCTCGACCGACCTGGTGATTTAGATTGTTGGGCCGTTCGGCTCCTGCTTCTATTGTTGGCAGCTCGTTCATGGTCAGCGGCTCGGAACGGTAAGTAAACTTGGCATCCGGCTTATGCCCGAGGTCATTTGTCCGCGGGAACTCTTTCAATTTGCCTTCCTCCACTAAGTCTTGGAGGTAGTGCTTGATGCTCCAACGTTCATTAGTGTCATGATGATGGAGCTTGTGAAAATGGTAGTATGGACGTTTAGGTATGGCGATCACTTTGTTGATGTTGGGCTTGAAGTATGGTGATGTATATATCTTCTTCAGGATTTGGCTGGGTGTCCTAGAGAAGTTGGAGAATTCCCTTTTTGTGTAAGAGGGCTTGTTGGAGATGGAGCCCTTGTTGTAATTGTTGGTGTTATTGTTGTTGCTATTGTTGCCTGAATAGTGGTTGTTTTCTTTGGGTCATCGCTTGTCGCTTACTACGATGACTTCTTTTCCTTTGCGCTTGGCAAGCTATTCTTCGTACTTGATGTATTTGTCAATTTTATGGTACAAGTCGTCTAAGCGTTCTGGTTTGTTACGCATCAGAGATCCTGCTAGGTCGGAGTCTTCTAGGAGGCGTTGGTGAATGCTGAAATTGCAAAACTGTCCTTTAGGCCTGGCTCTATTGAGAGGAGTTCCTTCTTGAAACGTCCTAAGAAAATGTGGATCGTTTTGCCATGAGCTTGCTTGAGCTGAAACAAAGAGTCCAGGTCAGCTTGCTTCTATCTATTGTGGACGAACTCTGCTGCAAACGTCTCAGCTAGCTTGTCGAAGTTGCTAATTGAATCAGGAGTTAGTGTGTAGAACCATTCTAAAGCTCCGTCTTTCAGGTTGGCTGGGAAGAGCTTGCACTTAAGGTAGTCATACTCTGGAGCGCTGTAGAGTGTGAGAGTTTGGCTGAAACGAGCTATCTTGGCTTTGGACACCGCGACCGTCGTCTGGCCGAGAACTTTGGTTGGATGAACTCTGAGGGTGGCTGCTTGTCCCTGATTTCAGTAGTGAATGGTGACGCCTTGTACGTCTGGAGTATCTTCTAAGCGATCTGGAGTGCGCTAGCCTTGTCATTAGACTTCTCCAACCTTTGTGCGAAGTCTTCTAGCCTTTGATTGGTGGTGTTGGTGAGGGCTGTGATGTCGTTGTTCTCCACTGCGTCTGGAGCGCCGTTATTGGTGTTGGAGGTGGTGTGCTCGCGCATTGTTTGGTTCTCTTATTGAAGTGTTATGAATGACTCTTGTAGCGTCCTCATCTGATCTACTAATGCTTGTAGTTGTGCTTCCATGGTGGCTTGTTGTATTGTAGGAACCGTTATGGTTTCATGTAATGATTTACTACAAACCGCAAAAACCCATGCGCAGCAGAATAAAGGGTATTCACGGTTTGGTTAGGATCATACCTTTGATCAGCTGTGATAACTCTGAGAATCCAAGCTCTACGAATCAACAACCTCTTGATCTTCTGTTGTATTCCTATCTTTAGAATGGACGTTGTGTGGGCAACGATATTCTAGCCCTTTCTTTCTCTCTTGGCCTCTCTCACTCACAAGATCATAACCGATATTAGGAACTCACTTTTCTTGAGCAAAACCTGAGACTATCGGCCAGAGAAAGAGGGGTTTCTTTATATAGCCTACAACAGGGACCATGAGGAGAAATTAGGGTTAGGTCTCATGACGGGCTTGGGCTTCCCATGTTCGCCCAGAACACACGGCCCAAGTCCGTCAACAAATGGCTTATTCCACTAAAGGCCATTGTTGCACTACCACCATAATCCCAAATTACGTGTATGGGCTATATATTATATGTTTGTTAATCTCCCCGTGTTTAAGATATCGAATGCTCGTTGATTAAGTCAAGTTACTAACAACTACATTAATCAACTTCTTATTTCCTTGAGTAGTACCACTCAACCTCATTGTCATGTCGGATTAAATCCACCTGCAGGGTTTACATGACAATCCTTATGAGCTCCTCAAGGGGACATCATCAACCCGACTTCATACGGGTAACAGATTCCTTCTATAATCAACAGCACACCTTACATACAATGTCATTATGCAATCCATCGAGTTTGTTGATTCACAAATGAATCTCACTCATTGATGATTTAAAGCAATGTACAATGCACGTAAGTGTCTGTTATTATATCCGGATTAAGAGGACAAACATCCATAATAACAGAGGTGTTTGTTCTCTTATATAGTCAGTATAAAGAGAAACAACCTCACTTGGTCCTATTCAATACACACAAAGTGTACTAGTGTAATCCTGTAGTCAAGATAGACTAATACCAGATTATACTATAAACGTACCAATGGTTTGTCCAAATCCATCTAGGTTGTAAACGTTTACTTATACTTTATAAGGTACTGATGATATGATCTTCTGTGTGTCACCACACACCATATCATCTACAACATAAAGTATTAGACGCACATATATAACTAATAACATATATAATATGCATAACATTTGCCCATATGATTCTCATTCAAAGTATAAAGAATTAGAGTTAATACAAAAGTAATGCTTTTAGTATATAACCCTATCAGTAACCAGCTTCGTGGGCTTGAGAAAATGGTATATGTGTTTTCTCAAGAGAACAAACCGACAAACGGCGCCAATGTAGATGTTTGTTAGTTTACTAGACAACGACCTGATGATTTGCGTGATAAGGAATGGCTGTACTCTTCTTGGGATAAGAGTTGCCTACATATCAAGTTTCTTGGGGTAAACTTGAATCAAGCCTTACGTAGTTCATCTCTCTCTACTTATAGATGTTTGAGCTGACCTTTCTTATTTGCTCCAGCCCGTTATGATGTGTAGATCCACATTATGTGCTATCTTGATGATTCGTCATTACTCTGATGTTACAAAGTTAATGTCTCCTTGATTGGTGCGTTAACTAAGCTCTAGGATTGCGCTAGTTGATTTGCTTCCATAAATGGATGTAACTAATGCTGGGGACGACCTGGGTAAGAGTTGATGGGGTACGACCTGATGTATGGACACGTGTACTGTAGTGTAGAACGGAGGGTACTTACACTCGCTAATATGTTAAGGTTTATGTAATCCTTTTGGTTATATTTAGGTTTTAAAAAAACGCATCAAAGCCTTATGGCTCTCTGCCTCTGTGCGGCTTGACCGCTTGAGGCTTAAGCCACAATAATATTAGAAAAACAAAACAAAATGAAAATAAAACAAAAATAAAAATAAAAATAAAATAAAATAAGAGAGAATGTGGAAAAATGGGATTTGATTTGATGATGGAAGTTTGTAATTCCTAATAGAATGAGGTGTTTCAATGCTCAAAACATAACCTAATAGGGAGTTTTTTAATCTTTAAAGAAGTTACGAGGGCTCAAAATAAATGTGGTTGAAGGGGATCAATGCAATTTTTTTTAACCTGTGTTATATCAATAAGCATGTCTTATCTATCAAAAGAAACTGATTGAAGGGGACTTTGAGTTCTCTTACTATTATAATTCTTTTTCTCATTGACTTTACGATTAGTCACAATTTATCGTCACCATACCATCCTTTATTCAATAGACAAGCTGAAAGAAAAAATGGACAACCCACTTCATTAGTTCCAATGGTATAATTATGTTCCATCGCAACCTTATTATCGCTACAGCAAAATCTGACGAAGCTACCACGTTTAGTTTCGTCACTCTAAGTTTGAACGTTTTTACGCTCGCTTAGTTCGTTACTATCACTACAACAAAATCTGATAAAGTTACAACGTTTAGCTTCATCATTCTAAGTTTGAACGTTTTTACGCTAACTTAGTTCGTTACTATCGCTACAACAAAATCTGACGAAGTTACTACGTTTAGCTTCGTCAGTCTAAGTTTGAACGCTTTTACGCTCGCTTAGTACGTTACTATCGCTACGACAAAATCTGGCGAAGTTACCACATTTAGCTTCGTCAGTCTAAGTTTGATCGCTTTTACGCTCGCTTAGTACGTTACTATCGCTACGACAAAATCTAACGAAGTTACCACGTTTAGCTTCGTCAGTCTAAGTTTGAACGCTTTTACGCTCGCTTAGTACATTACTATCGCTATAACAAAATCTAATAAACTTACCACGTTTAGCTTCGTCAGTCTAAGTTTGAACGTTTTTACGCTCGCTTAGTACGTTACTATCGCTACGACAAATCTGACGAAGTTACCATGTTTAGCTTCGTCAGTCTAAGTTTGAATGCTTTACGCTCGCTTAGTACATTACAATCGCGACGACAAATTCCGCCCAAGTTACCACGTTTAACTTCGTCAGCCTAAGTTTGAACGTTTTTACGCTCGCTTAGTCTAATTTTGCCAAGTTAACTTAGCATTGGAAGCGTTTTTCTCTACATGGGGGTGTCTCATTCTATTTCATTTCAACTACATAAATCGACAACATTGTCAGTTTTCCGCAGGTATTTATCTGACACAACAACAATATTCAATAGCACATGGCTTGCTACTTACGTACATTAATTTATGCCTAGATTCGTTTTGTATCAAAGAGATAATCATCAATTAAGAATCATGTTCAATTACAATTACTTAAGCTACAAGAAATCTCTACTCTACACATATAAATACCAAACTATTTTTCATAAAGAACTACGTTCTTGAGACTTGATCCCATCGATAATTTGGGTACGTAGGCAACCGAAATGTACAGTCTCATCATTCACTCAATCACCATCACTTTTCTCACTACTTTTCTACATTATTCATCTCTTTCGTCACCACTTAGTGTTTTGATCATATTTGGTCGAAACACTAATCTTTCAGATGTGGGTAACTCTAAAGACAAAATCACTTCATCAGAATTCCAAGATTAGCAAAGCTGAAGATACGTTTATATAAAACAGCCAATCCACCTATAGTGACGAACAAATTCACAAATGACTCACTATGGCAAGTGCAGTTACATAATATGCAAATACAGTTACAAAGTATGGCAAATGTATAAACACCAGAAGCTTCAGTTTCATCTGACCACCAACAAAGAGTTGTTTCTAATGCATATGCACATAACCCAAGCTAAGACCGCCACATACAATTATTTGCAAGTACTCAATGGGGAATTTTAGAAATTAAGCAGAGCAGTATCATTTAGACATTTACTATACTATACCTCTCTTTCAATCAGAAAGAAATATCAACTATAACTCTATAAGATATCAAATATCAACATGGTTAGGGGACAAGCCTCTCTGTGACCAATTCTCTCTTGTATTCCAAGAAACAACAATGCGATATGCTCGGGTCTGCGACCTAGCTAGTACTGATCAGAATGGGGTGTCCTAGAACTTGCAAATTTGGAGGGCATGTAATTGATTAGGAAATACAATAGTATGCCAATCTGTCCAACTGCTTCCTTAGCGTATCGCTTATGGATCAAGGAGATACTTTGCGATGGAAATTGCCCAAGGACGGTGTATTTTCAGTTAAAATCTTATAGGTATCTGGTGGTGCACAACTGATAAGTGCTCAAAAAGTGTATTTTAACCCTCGATTATGCCTCTTGTTTAGCCATCTTAGTGGACTAATAGTGTTTGTAAGTTATGTTTTATGGTTCTACAGGTGAAAGAGAGAGTTTTGTGGAATATTAGATAAAAAGGGGTAAAAAGGGGCAATTTAGAGTATTAAGGATCACATGGGAAGCCCGTGGACAATCATAGAGAAGTCCAAGGAATTTAAGCTATTAAAGATGCGACTTGGACCTATTTTAAAGCCTATTTGGAAGCCCAAGGCAAAAGAATTCGTTGCTTGGACCAAAACCCGCAAAAGAGGATAGAAAGATAGAGCAAAAGAGGGAAAATAGACTTCCACGTCTGGGACGCATGGATCGTGCGTCCAGATGCATGAAATGACACTATAGCCACTTCTTTCTCAGTTTTGGAGATAAAGTTGGACTCTAAAAGAAGTTGATTTGTATTAGGAAACAAATGGTGAATGCTTCTAGAACTCATTGTAACCCCAGTAAATAGAGGACCTAAGTGCCTTATGTAATTGGCCAATTCACTTATACTCTTGTCTCCAGAACTTGAGGCAGAGAGAGATTAATAATAAAAGATTCGGTTTTAACTAGCTGAGTCTTAATAAATTAGTCTTTCTAGTCTTATATTCTTCAACTCTTCTTCTTCTCGTTTTTCGTGTTCTTCCTTCTTTATGGAAGGCTAATATTTTCCTTCAAGGGAGAAGATGAAGCTGGTGCTTAGGGTTCGTTGATTCTTTTGGTTCATGGTATTCTCCAATCAGGTTAGTTCTTTATGTTTGTTTAGTTATTAGTTCCATTGCCCAGACCAGGGGATGGAAGTATAGATTAAGGTTTTTATTTATTGCAATCGAATATCATGCTAGTTTAGGGATTTATTTATTGCAATTGAATATTTGCTAGTGACATGGTTTTATTTATTGTAATTGAATATCATGCTAGTTTAGGATTTTATTTATTGTAATTGAATATTATACTATTATTCTCTACTTTTCTTCTAGTTGTGTATTGTTTTAGAGTAAGGGAATTATTTCTTGTGTTTGTCTTAGATGGTGATTCATTGAATAGCTGCCCAAGCTCACATAAAAGGGAAGAAGATATTAATAGCATAAACATAGGAACAACCTTAAGTAGAGTTATTCGTTAATGATGTTTTGTCCAAGAGGGCATCAACACTCGCTCGATTGCCTAATTATAGTTTACTTGTGAGAACAACCATGAAGCATAAGGTCACAGATCAAAAGTATCAGTAGATTCTAATCTCTTGAATTCCCTTTCCTATAAATTCTCAATAGTTTAGTCAGTTTAGTTTAGTTTAGCATTAGAATTTAAAATCTCTACAATCATAGTTTTTAATCCCTCAACCCCCCTTTTCAGTCCTGTCCTTCACATAACATACACTTAAAAATGGAACGATACCCTACTCATCCTTTACTTATTGAGGGATAATTAGGTTTTGATACGCTTCTATTTTGTTCAATGACCATCATCTATTTACATCATCCATATACCAATAAACACAAAAAGAAGTTAGTGTCAACAACAGAGAAGAACATTATGCGGCGCAAGAATTACCCATGAAGCTTGTATGGAAAGTTCCAATTCCACTCAATGTAGGAATGTTGTCGGCGTTGCTTGTGGGCACTCTTACTGCGGACGTTCTTATTCACACAGGGATGCACATTTCACCTACTTGCTCTATGTGTGGTTATCTTGAGGAGCCCTTAGCCCATTTAACTTTTCACTGCTCCTTCGCTTTAGAAGTGTGGCCCATTTTAATGCAACCCGTGGGACTCTCTTTCCCAAGACTAGCACTTGTTGACTTCGTCAAACAATGGCTTGCATGGTGGCCGAAAAAAGAATGGAAATAGATTCAGTGTTAAACTGTGGAGACTTATCCTGTACGCAACTATTTGAATGTTGTGGTGATTAAAGAACGGGATCGGATTTTTTGTTATAAGGAAACTCCACCTGCTCAAGCCGTCTTGAAGGTGAAATCTTTCCTTTGGTATTGGCTTGGTTCTCCATTGGGAACTTCTTATAACTGGCGACTAATTAGTTTTGCCCTATTTTTTGTAATGATGTGTTGGTATTGATGAGGCTCTCTCTCACTCCCTTTGTACTGTCTCTACTTTTATTATATTTCAATAAAATTCACTTCTCCAAAAAAAAAACTCCAAAAAAAAATCTATAAGATACATTACCTTCCTCACTCCATACTTTTATTAGTACATTGTAACTTTCGATATCATAAATTTGAAACTCCAGGGCAAAGTAGATCAATATTGACTCTGCAATGTGAAAACTCCTTTCTTTACAATATCCATTTACCAATGCCTTGAAGATATCAGAATCGGGAACCAGATCCGTTCCAACTAGCTCGTTCATCATAAACTCTCCCTCAGCAGTTCTATGTAGCTTACATAAAGAACTTATCAGAATTCTGTAAGAGAACAAATCAAGTTTCAAACCCTTTTCGATCATCTCATCCTTCAACGAGAGTGCCTCAATCAAACCATCAGACTTGTAGAAACATTGTATCAACTCATTATACATTTCTAAAGAAGGCTCACACCCATCTATAACCAATTTTCTCAAAAGGCTCTTTGCTGCATGTGGCCTGTTTTCTTGACATAAAGCCACTCCAAGATAATTGTATAACTCCAGAGGTATTAGAACTCCTAATCTTTGAAATTCCACAACCAAATTCAAAGAAGAAAGCAACTTACCCACTTTACCATATCCTTTGATAAGCAAATGACAAGTGGTACTGTCCGATGACAACCCTCGCTAAATCATTTCATGGTACAACGACTTGGCTTCTTGCATTTTCCTTTCCTTGCCATATCTACAAATAAGAGAGTTATATGCCAAAGTATCGGGACTGAATCCTCTATCAATCATCCTATGGAATAGCTGATGAGCCTCTTTGACCTTCCCTTGATCGCAAAGTCCTTTCATTAAAACAGTATAAGTAACCAAATCTGGTGGCACAAACCTCCTATACATAATCTTATACAGACAAAACGCGTTTAGTGTGTACCATAAAAAAATCCAAGAAGAGGAAAATAACTTCAATAGATAACTTATGAAAATTGAAAAATATCCTGCAATTTCCTTACCCATAACTAGCTGAAACTCGATAAAAAATTATTTTCATGCCTGAAGAAGAAAGAGAGACGCATTTGCCAACTGTTGCATAAGCGAATAAATACTGCTCTAAAGGAATCTCTTCCATATATAGGAAGACTGGTATATGAATCCTTTGCAAGACTCTGAGGGATTTGACTTGAAACAACGCGTAAAAGAATCCTACATAAAAACAATATAAGGATGGAGTAAAAGATGAGTTTCTCGCCATGAATAGAAACAAGCAGAAATCGTAGAAGTAAGAAAAAGAATTACTTACATCTATTAATTAACAGTGATGTTATTATTTGTAGGAAGAGCATGAACCTATAATCAATACTATTCTTGTTATTCATTTCGACTTTTAACATCAAAATAGAGATAATAAAGTTGAATATTATGTCAGAGTTCTTTTGGAAATGAGATTATTAGTTAATTTATAATCTCGGTTTTGGGAACTCTATTATCTCGGTCGATGTTACCTCTGTTTGTTGTGTACTGAAAACCAGAGATAACATTTAGAAGACATATATATCCTCATAAACAAAACAGTGACAAACGAGAGCACTATGGAACAAAACAACAACAAACGAACAAATAACGAATAACAAGAACAAACTAAACTATTAACCACAACAACAACAACTCATGATTCATGACTAGGACACTAATTAAAACATAGAATACACACTTACATACTAAGCAACAATATAACCGAACTTTCGCCAACACAACGCAGAAAGCACAGAAGAGGAGAAACACAAATTCCAGGCTAAACTAAATTTGTACATTAAATTCACTCTCTACTAAGAGGAGAAGAGAAGGAGAGATGAACATACCAGAGAGATGAACATACCTGAGAGGAGAAGAGAAGGAGAGAGACCGCTGGAGCCTGCAGGCAACTCCATTGTTGTTCTTCATGAAGGGAGAGAGTGAGATTTTCTCGGGCTTTTGTTTTTTCTTTTTTGGTTTGTGGCAAATCCACGGCAAATTTGTGTGTTAATTTGTTATGGCAAAATTTACTCACGTCCTTCAAAGTAAAATTTGCCATCAAAATCATGGCAAATCATAACTTGTGGCAAATCCAAAAAATATTTGTCATGGGTCAAAAAGCAAATCAAACACTTGCAAACAAATAAATAGTGTCATTTATTTGCATTTGCCATGGCAAATAGGGCTATCAAACACAGCTTAAAGTGTTGGTTGCAGGCCAGATTTGGAATGAGAGCCCTTGTGAGGGGAGTTTTCTTATCACTAGTTTTGAATGCATGGATTCAAGATAGTGCTCCTACTCATCATCTGCTAGTGTTGGCCCAACTTCTTGGTCACGTTGTTGGATGAGGGGAGTTTTCTTATCACTAGTTTTGAATGAATGGATTCAAGATAGTGCTCCTACTCATCATCTGCTAGTGTTGGCCCAACTTCTTGGTCACATTGTTGGATTATGGAAAATAAGTATGTTGAATCAATGTGGTTTTCTTCTTGGGTGGCCATGTTGACCTTTTCTAGCTTTAGGTGAAGTGGAAAAAAAGGTAAAGTAGTTGGGTCTATGCTATCAATATCGGATATCTCAGCCGATTAATCGCGTATCTTTTGTAAACCGATTAGTTTTTACCGATTTTTTAAATTTTCTCACCGAACCAATTTAGTCACCGAATTGATTGATTAATCGGCCAAGATGACAAATTTCTCGCTAAACTGAGAAAAAAAAAATTATTGAAAATATCGGTTCCCCATCCAAAAAAATACGTAAAACTAACGAATTGGATTCTTAAACCGTATTAATAATAATATAACCCAATCAATACACAAAGCTAAGAGTTTACTTATTTTTCCCTCCTTAACGAAAGTTAAATATACAAATTATTGTATTATCTCTCTAATAAATATTATCACTTCTCAATCCCCTTATTCCTTTAAATATTTAACGTAATTTTTGTGTTTGACATATCTGTAGTACTCCAAAATTGAGCTAGCTAGATGTGATTATGAGAATTTGATATTTTTTGTTATATCTCGGATCATTGTTTAGAAATATTTGGTATGATCACACTATTATATATTTTGAAAACGTCAAATATATACATCCGATATAACCGATTAAATCACCGATTAACCCGATTAATCGCATATCGCTCCTCGACCGATTAGTTTTGAAAACTAATTTTAACTGCTTAGAGTTGGGTTTAATAGAGAAAAATCTGGACATTAATTTTTCAGTTGTTTTGGCGCCTTTAATTCTCGCCATAACCTTAGGTTTTGTAATCAATTATAATAAGTTGAGTCTTTTTCATGCATATGGGCCAACTTCAAGTGCAATTGTAGCCCCAGTAACTAATCCCAACTAAAGCCTAAGTTTCTCAGCAAAACCACCCATTGTATATCACAGACAACATACCTTTTAAAGTGTCACTACATATTGGGTGTGGTGCCCAAATATTGTACATACCGATATTCGACAATATTTAAATAAAGTTCTTAATGTTCTTTTTTAGTATGATTGTTGCTTCATTTCTGTTCAGATGTATAACTTTCATATGAACATTTTTTTCGGCGGACAGGGAGAAGAGAGAGAGACCGTGAACGTGAGAAGTCTCGTGAACGCTCACATGACAGGACAAGGGATCGCGAGCCTAGGGATGGAAGACTCCATAGGGACCATGAGAGTACTAGGGACAAAGATAGGGATAAAGACGGGAGACGAGAACATGATCGCCCACGTGATCGAGACCGAGGTCGTGATTCTAACCGTGGCAAAGACAAAGACCGCGGTCGTGACCGTGGCCATCAACGTCCTCTAGACAGGGATAGGGATACTGATCGCGACCGTGGGCATTCCCATGATAAAGACATTGACTATGACCATGTTGAGTCAAAACATGGAAGAGATAGACGCGGTGAGCGTGAAAGGAACCATGACAATATGGCACTTGATCATGGACATGGCTATGACCTTCCAGAGCCTGAACACGACCTGTATGAACCACGAGGTGAGGGAAAATATTCCCATCTTGAGCCTCAGACTGATCACGAGTGTTATGATCATGATTCTGAACGTAAATATGATCGTTATGATGAGGAGGCTGAGGAATACCGCTATGACTGTGATATTTCTGAGCCACAGGAAAGGGAAAAGATCCGTGATCAAGGATGGGACTATCTCCACTTTGCCACTTTGAGTGATCTATTTCAAATGAAATCAGACACTAGGTACGCATGCGAGCACTCTATATTGGTCAATTAGCTATAATATATTAGGGAAACAACTTCATTGTTATTCCTAGTAGCTTATAGATTGCAGAAAAAATGGTCGTTTTGTACCATGAACTTTGCTTGTTTTATCAATTTGGGCCAAGAACTTTTTTTTTGAGCAAATTGGGCCATGACCTTTCTTTTTTGTATCAGTTTGGGCCACCGGTGTATTTCCGTTAGAAAATTTGCCTATGTGTACAAACGCTGCCTATGTGTACAAACGTCTATTATGTGTGCTGGACTTACCCATGGACCCAATGGGCCCAAATGTAAGTAGTGATGATGTCATAATGCATCATCTCATCTTCTTCATATGAGCACGCACAGATCATTAGTAATGGGTTTTGAAAACCCATGTTCACCATAACCCGAAAACAAATACCAAGAATTGATTGATGTCATTATGTTGTTGTTCTAGTTGGATTATGCTCTACTGTTGGGAATCCAGGATTTGTTGTAGGGCATAAAGTTCTTTCTCCAATCTACTACTAGCATCGTATGCATGAGTTCCATGTAGTTCTAGCAATTTCCTGACTAAAGAATATACACCATACAGGTTTCGTACCATGCAAAGGATATTATAACTACAATAAAATGATGCCATAAATCGCAAATAGAGTCAGAATAATTCAATATACTTGGAGAAAGTTAGGCACATATACCGAGCGGCCACACAGGTATTCAAATGTGAATCTAGCTACCCCATTGTAGCTTTCAGGAACCTCCAACATTCTGATTTACAATGTATCAACACAAAAGTTATATGGCAGAAATTTGTTTACAAAATTCAACATGACATTTTAAAATCCACACCTTCCGAACATTACACGAATAGTACTAGATATGATCCTTCCACCTGAATGCTTAATGACTTCAAACCACATCGTCTCATACTCATGAAGAGCGTGCTCATCTAAGGGCCAAAAGTAGTGAGCCTGCAGGAAAATACTCAATATTACCAAATATTCAAAATATGAAAGGAAACTAAACAGTGAAGTGGTGGCCGGACATGAGCTGATCCGGTGGTGGTGGTGGAGGCGTTGGAGAGGAAGATGAACAAATGAAGTTTTTGGTTTTGTTGGGCTTGGGCCGAAATCAATATGTGGGCTTGAGTGTTTTATGTTAGGGTTGAAATTTCGGTGAAACTTATGTGAAATTTAGAGTCTGAAACACTTTGAAATTTTGATGCCACATCACCGGTGATTAGGTGTGCACTTCAACGGTGACACATAAGCATTTGGTCGGACACATATACATCTGGCATGCCACATAAGCATGTGAAGTAACGGAATGGTAACGGTGGCCCAAACTGATACAAAAAATAAAGGTCATGGCCCAATTTGCTCAAAAAAAAAGTTCTTGGCCCAAATTTATAAAACCAGCAAAGTTCATGGTACAAAACGGCCATTTTTTCTAGATTGCAAGTTTTTTGGATGGAAAGAGTGGAGTTGTGCTTTTGCTTTATGGACCTGGAATGTGTGAAGACGGCTAAAAGCCTTTCTATGGATATTTATAATTTGATAAGCTAGTTGTTTTGCTGCTCCAATCCCCTCTACTGTTGTTTTGCTGTAAACTTCATTGGTTCTTTTGGACCTTCTTGTTTTAGTTTTCTCAAACTACATAGTTTGGATATGTTATGCTTCTGCTTTGTATTTTACATAATATGATTTGTACCAAGCAAAAAACATAATATGATCATGTCTTATTGCGTGACTAATGTAGTCTTCTGTGCAAATAGTTAAGTGTGGCCTCTCTGTAATTCGTTGACTGGTAGAAGCAGTGGCATTGAAGTTTGAACACAGCATGCATATGTCCTGAATAGAAAAGTGGAAATTGAAGAGTTGGTCTGCGCCAACCCAGAATCCTTCATTCTTAGGACCCTTGGCATTTGACATCATTACCATTTACCATTTTGTGTTATTCTTTACGTCATTCTAAAATAGAAAATTCATTGGGTACACAATTTCCTCAAGGATAAGTGTGATTGATTAACTGTAGAAATTCTGAGTGTTAATACAATAGATTATTGATCAAAATCAGGTTGTTATTTATTCTTCTTCTTGATGTTTTTCTTGAAACGTAAAACATAATAATTCTGTTTTTCACGCAATAGTCTGCTGGACAATGTCATTACAATCAAGCTTTAAAAAATATTAATCACACAAGTGATATTACTCATTTGTTTGGAATCATTACATCAGGATTGAATTATCCAATATTTGGTCATGCAAAAAAATTGGCATAACTAAAGCTTAGTGTAATGTGGTTCGAGAGCATGAAAGATCTAAAATTGATCTTCTCATGCAAGTTCCAAAAAAAGTCAAATAAACCATATCAAGAAAAAAGCACACCATATGAAAGTCTTAATCACCAATTAAAACATCTTTCCCATAAACCTAATAAAACCATTTAAAGAAGACAGATTTCATGAAACCTAAACCTCCTAAACAGTAGAAACTACATATTAACTAGGAACGTCTAAACACCAGTTGAACCAAACCCTCCTGCACCTCTCTAACAGTAGAATCCAAATCCTCAACCTCAAAAACTTCAGGAGTCACAATTTTCTCCAAAATCATCTGAGCAATCCTATCACCAGCCTTAACTTCAAAATCAACATCAGAATGCTTCCACGCCAAACCCGATCGCAGCGCTACAAGACCCAACAAAAAAGCCCACCTCAGTAAACCAAATCAATCAACAATAACAATAAGTATATAAAACAAATGATTACCAATACGAGCATAGGTTCCTTCCGGTATCGCGATGCTTAAATCAGTTGGTACTAAAGCTTTTCCTCTTGCTGGAACTTTAGTCTCTACAACACTGAATCAAACACATAAAAGGGGCAAAATAAAATTTTTATAAAGAATGCAACAACACAGAGTAAATGGGTGTTGTTATATTTACCTTGAAAGATCATAACCAGCAGAAAGAGATAAACCTCTAGAGGGCAAAATGGCATTTTCTGAAAGTTTTTTAACCTTCAAGAAAGGGACAAATACATGAGAACTTCCTCCATTTTGTTGATTAAGTTTTTGAATCTTGGGTGAGGGTTCTTAGATTTCAAGGCTGTTGTTTTCTTGAACCATTTTGAGGGTTGAAGAGTGATGGAAGAAGATTTGTGAAGTGGGAAAAAAGGTAAAGTAGTTGGGTTTAATAGAGAAAAATCTGGACATTAATTTTTCAGTTGTTTTGGCGCCTTTAATTCCCGCCATAAATTATAATAAGTTGAGTCTTTTTCATGCTTATGGGCCAACTTCAAGTGCAATTGTAGCCCAAGTAACTAAGCCCAACTAAAGCCCTAGTTTCTCAACAAAACCACCCATTGTATATCACAAACAACATACCTTTTAAAGTTTCACTACATATTGGGTATATCACAGATATGAAATATGACCTCATAGGACATAGGAGTATACTGAAGTTCCTAGGAATAGTCAGCTATTACTAAGAGAGGGGAGAACGAAGTCGTGCAATCGATGAGCTATTTAGTTTTTGCAATATTTATTGGGTAATAGTTAATTTGAATTTTGAAGTAGTTTTCATTATGGACATATGCAAGTTCAGGTATATGGATGAGTCCTTCCATATGTGAAAGCTAAATAAGTGTGACGCGTGACTTGTTCAAATTATTGTACTCCGCACCATAGTACAAAATATCGCAATAAATATTGAGATTTTAACCAAAGATATATAAATATCACGATATGTTTAGAGATATATAAGACTGCAAATATCTATAATATTTCGATGATATTTAGAGATATTTTGGGATATTTGACGATATTTTGTGTATGTAACAATTTTATTTAATATTTACCATTATATTTCAAATAAATATAAATTATATATCATGATATATCAAAAAATATCTACAATATTCATGATATTTATCGATATATTGGATATATCCACGATATTACATATGAAACAATATCAAATATCCCCAAAGAAAATGATATATCCACGATACATATCCATAAATTAGAGATCGATATTTTGCCATATCCTGATATTTTGTACTATACTCCGCAGCATATTTGGAGATGTTTGTTTCTTCAAAATAAAGAAATTGCATTTTAGCCTTCCCATACTGTTACCCAGCTCAAGTTCTCAAAAAAAAAAAAGTTTCAATAAGCATAAAAACTAGTGGGATTTATGACCGCCCTTTAATTACTCAGGCTCTTTGACAGATTGTGTTGAGAAAGATCCAAGTGAGTGAGTGTAACTTCGCTCTGTTTGAACAAATCCACCCTTTTGCAGTTGATCCTTAAGCACATCCTCGGATCTTTAGTAGTAATATCAATGACACATTGATCGAGCTCTTTTACGGAATGAAAAGGACAAATTTTAGATCAAACAACAAATGCATATATACATTTCCTTTTAAAAAAGTACATTCAGTATACAAGAAACAAGTTAAATAAAGGGTTATTTAGAGTTTGGTCCTACTTATTATGGAGTATTTAAGTTGTAGTCCTAAAATTATCGATTATTAGGCTTTAGTCTTACTTTCATCTAATGATTTTGAATCGTTTCAGTTGACCGTGGTCAAACCATTTAATAATAATATATTTTTTATTTTTTTTGAAAATGGCCAAACTACCCTTTAGCGTGCTGCGCATGTGACTTTTTCACAGCCTCAAAAAAACTCTCTTCAATTCCAAAACATATGGGGCGAAACCTAAAAGAGTTTTAGCCTTTTTATTATTTGGTGATATATAAGAAGAATTACAATCTGAATTGGTCATTAATAGTGGTTTAAAACCAGTTTCTAATGTAAAGAATGGATCTTGGCCTGGTTTTAATGAGTTGATTGGTGAAAAAAAAGAGATCAAGGTTGAAAATATAGATGAAGATGATGATTGGGAATTTAAAGATGTTGTATCTGAAACTCTAGATTTTGAAATCAAGGTAGAAACTTTTGTTATATTTTACTATGAAATAATAAATTACTTTACCTGTTATCTATAATTTATTCCCTTTTTGCAGAAAGTGGACAACATTTTTGATTCTTGGGCCATCCCAGAAACACCACCACCAGCTGCAACAGTGACTACATTGAATCTTATATTTATAAAATGTTGTTGTTGTTACATTGAATCTTATATTTTGAAGGTTGATGGGACAATGTAGGAAAATTTTGAAGGATCACTATTTGGATTTAGCAACAATGAACGACTTGATGGGGATTAGTTTTTCCATTAGAAGGGAATTTTCAAAATCCCAGAGAAGTTGAGAATGGATTTCATTTCGAGTCTGGTGTGAGTAATCGCCAAGGACTCAGTTTCACATAGTCGACCTCAGATTGCTACTAAAATGGACGATTCTGAGTTTGGGTTCTTGAGGATTATGATTCTGATGGGAGTTTTTCTGACTTTAAGGATGCATTTCCAACTACTGAAGCTTTAGATCGTTCTTTTGAGCAGAAGGTCAATATCAGATTTAGTTTTTGGTTTATTTTGAATTGCTGATAGTTTTGAAGTATTCGTTTTGAAGTATTCGAGGCTGATGAAATGACCGGATGATCAGTGTTAAAGTATTCATTCCAACGGTGGATGATGAAGAAGGTGGACTCACAGCTTCAAAGTCGAAACTGATGAAATAACCGGATGATCAGTGTTGACAAAGGGTAGTTTGGCCATTTTGATAAAAAAACGAAAATTATATTATTATAAAATGGGTTGACCACGGTCAACTGAGAAGACTCAAGGTCAATCGATAGAAGTAGGACTAAACCCTAATAATCGATAATTTTAGGACTAAAACCTAAATACCCCTAAATAAGTAGGACCAATCCCTAAATAACCCTTAAATAAAACATCATCTGCAGAAACGTATTGTGACATCGGAGGAAGCTCAAGGTAGTGATAAGACTTCTTTAGGAAAACCCAGCTCCCTCTTCTTGGGACGAGTTTGTACCTTAGAAGTGAAAATGTTCACCTTCTTCAATGTCACAACATTCTCCAACAAAATTTTTAGGTGCTGAAGTTCAACGGCAGATCCAGTGATGTAATGAAACTCAACAAGTTTCAGGTGATACAACTTGTAGTAAAAAGTTGTATCAACAAGTCTCCGGTAGCGGCGCCATTTGATTGTAGTAAAAATAAAAGTTTTTTACTCCTAGAGAACAGTTATTTTGCTAGAAATAAGAAAACTAAATTATTCTACGTTTAGATCAAAGTTCTACTCTCGATTATCATCCAATAACTTGAGTAAAGATTCATTCTACTCCTAGTTGCTTTAGATAATAACTAATTTCACTAATTTAACAATTACCTAATATGATGAGAGTATGTTTTTTATAGGACTAAATAGGTGAGAACAAATATTAAAGATATTCTAAATTAAACTATGGAAATTAAATACGAAGATGTGAATGAGAAGAAGGGATTAGGGAGATTTGATTCCACCTTGATTAATTCCTAATATGCTTGTATAGATTTTTGCAATCCCAATTTTTATGTTTTCACACAAGGTTCAACATAAAGCATATGTCTTTTTATCCCTAATTATTCATAGCATCTTTAACAAACTAATAATTAGCATAAGAGGAAGTTTAAGCCCATTCTCATGGTGAATGAATTACCCTCTAGAATTGAAACTCTTAAAATAATAATTCTATACTAACACATCAAGTCTTCATCAAAGCTTCAATCAAACCCCTCTAATGGAGGTATAGCTATGAATCATGGAACTATCATGGAATAAATAATAAGAAGAAGACATAATATGAAAATAAACAATTGAATTAAATAATAATCTTGAAGGTATTTTAATGGTGACTAGGTTAACAAAACATAAACTTGGGTTTTTCTAAAGAGAAGAGGTAGGAGAAGAGAGAATAATAAACCTTAATTAACTTAAACTAAGTAGGAGAGAGAGAGTGCTAGAGTTTTCTCTTAGTCCTCTTTATATAAGAGAGGCTAGGTTTACAATTTTCGTGCATGGGCTTTGGAGCCATGTTTTAGGCCACTAAATCAAACCCAAAACCTAATTGCATAAGTCCAAAAAGGGTTTCTCTGTTGGAAATTACTGCATTAACATTTTCATCCTTTTTTACTCCTCTGATTGGGTCAAGGCCTAGACTATTAGAAATCTCTTTCTGAGCCGGTCGTTTTGACGTATAATAGCCCCAATTTCGAGGTATAAGTCCAAAGATACGGCCTTCGGAAGTTCTGTTGACTTTTATGCTCTATTTCTGCCCGCATTGACTTTGACTTTTCAGCTTTGACTGGGCTTTAAAAAGGTTTTTTCTCCTTGAAACTTGGGCTTGAACCATAGAACTTCTTAGCAACCAACATTTCCTCCTTTCTCTTGCAAAAGTGACATATTTCTTCACATATTTGATTTCAAAACCTGAAATACACAAAAACACGTAAACAATACTAACTCTTATTTATTATAAACATAATTGGTCTAAATGTAATATTCTTAAGGGGTTAAAACTATAGTTTTGGGCTCTTATCAATACAGTTTGAACTTCAATGAACACTCGACTCCTCCATCTTCTGCTAAGTTGCCTGAACTTACTTCTATCTAAACAATGACCAAGAAGAACAATGAAATCAAACCAAGCTTGCAAAGTGAAAACTTTAAAATATCTAAAACAGTCTAACAGATACAGATGAAACAAGAAAAGATATCAAGGCCTTATTATCTAAATGAAAATGTTCGGTGCCTTCACTCGTAGTTCTACACAAAATTAGTTTTCAAAGGAAGAGAGAGAGAGAGAGAGAGGTACATGAAAATGCGTTATTCAGGTGTTACATTAATGATTTAGATATATTAACAATATTTTCCTCCCACAAAGAGGCCTTTGATGTTTTGATGGACAGAACGAGGGAGAAAGGTTTGGAGATTGGGAGAGACAATATACTTACAAGAATTAAACTGAATCTATCTATTTTTTAATTTTTACTTCGTCCATGTGTATTGTGTACTTAGAAGTTTGAACAATGTCCCGACTCAAAGAGGATGCACACTGTGAAATTGTGAATGCCAATTCCTGACTTCTATAGCAAAAATAAATAATAACAAAAAAAATACAGTAACACTGCTATTACCATATCCATGTCAAGGTTAAGGGCTTCAATGTTTGGAGCGTTTAGGAGTAAGAACGCAATAGCTCAAAAGCTACCTCTTGAAAGCCAAGTTTCCACATGCAAGTATCTCAATTTACTGAAAGGAGTTGGCCAATTCTCTAGTTCAGTCGGGAGCTCTGAGACAGCCTAGTAAGAATAAAAGCGGAATCTGTTAAGTTGATGCACTGAAACACAACTTAAATATAGATCTAAGGTTGTGAGCACTTTTCTTTGCAAATGCATCAAGAACTTTCTGGTGGTCACGGTGCATGTTACGATCAAAGAATTGTCGAAAGAACAAATTGGGACTCAAACTAGGAAGCCCAAATACAAATTGGAAGAACATCGCCGAATTACATAAGCAAAAAATTGGAGGAACAGAGCCAGAATAGAAGATCGGTCCCTTTTCTGTATCTTTGGCTCTAGAGCCACACCACTAGACAAACACTATACAGGGAAGCAAAACAAAATAATGAATGCGCTTTGAAATGTCCAAAATTTGGAATGCAGCTCTAACAAATTGGTGACTCTGAATTCCATTTTTGTGAAACCTCTCCTTAGTCATTTCAAACAATACAAAGATTCTTATTGTATTACCTCTTGAAACTTTCAGTTAAACAAAAACAACTATGAAGCAGAATCTAATTCTCCTATCCATGTGTTGGTTGTGGAGAACCAAAACGGCTAAAATGGTCTTGGATGCTTTAAGCTCCTTTTATGTGTTTGTCGAGGCTCTAGAGGGAGGGGTTAAGATATAGATCAGTGCTAAACAATAATGCCTTACTTCAAATATTGGGGAAGCTAAATGAATCATGATCCTCTACTCAAATCTTTTTAAGTTTCTCTTTATATAGTATGACCAACTCATACAACCTTTTGCCATTTAAACTCCTTAGAAAGTGTGTTGTTGGTCATGTTGTGCACCATATCACAAAATGCAGTAATATATTTTGACATCTTCGAGATTGTGAGAATTGTCACAGTATTCGCCAGTGTCAATACGGCGTTTTTCCAGTGTCCTATGTAGTGTAGGTAGCTCGATCAGCAACTGCCGGCATTTCAATTGTCAAGATTAAGTTAGATATCGACCGAAACAACATTCTGTACCATCCCATGAACAACCAAAATGTTGCTCAAGAGTCGAGGATCTGATATATTACCTTCAAATATTAACTACCAAGAGCATAACGACAATGATAGATGACCAAAAGGAAACAAAACAGCTCTCTGTTGAAGACAATGTGAGACTAATGAAGTAAAGAGAAATGAAGAATTTACAAAATACCTAGAGAAAAGGAGCTGATACCGTTAGAGAATTGACGTCATAAAGTCTGTTGAGACATTTAATCATACGATAACCATCACCATCTACTATTTGCGGTATAAGACAACTCTGATTGCTACGATATGTTACATCCATCTAAAGTTTAGCAATTTCTAAAGCAGAAAGATTCTCAAGAGAACAGTCAATGAACATGAAATCACACAATGAAAATTTAACTAGGTTTGGAGCATATACCACAAGAAGGAAATCTTCAGCGGCGGAACACATTTCAATTTCCAAGTTCTTGAGTTGAAGAGAAGATATGTTCAGACTTTTGAACTGAGATCCGACTAATATCAGGGTCTCCAAAGCCGGACAACCTAAAAAGAGCTTGTCGAAAATATTAACACTCGAAGAAAAGTTAAGTGTTTTAAGATGCAAAGTTCTAAGAACAGGTAAACTTATATGATTAGGCAATGTAGCTATCGTTTGATATGAATCATCTAAGCCTAAAAACAATTTCAAACTCGTCAACAACTTAGATGCGAACATGCAATCAGGAAACACAAAGACTTTAGACTCTAGACAAAATTGGAGATTGAGTTCTTGAACATTTCTACAAATTGCGACGCGGGTCCATGAATCAATATGGCTTGAATTGCAGTAGTCATTAACCCAACTTAAATGGAAAGTTTGGATTGCAGAGTTATCGTGGAGAAACAAAACTCAGTCTACGAAATCAACACTACACCATAACAGGCTATTTGCAATGGCAAAAAAACGTTGTTAATAATTTTCGCAACACTTTTTAAGCTTTACAAATATGGCATGGGTAAAGTGTTGGAAATTTTTGCAACGCTTAATATGCGTTGTAAATAGAAATTTCCAACACTTATTATAACTATTTCGTACACAAATTGATAACTTTTGCAACGGTTTTTTATTTCACAAACGCTTTTTAAGCGTTAGTAATTTGTTAAAAATATTACCAACGGTTTTTAACCGTTGCAAAGTTGTTAGTTAATTTTTTTTTAAATAATTTAAAATTTGTTTGTAACGGTTATAAACCGTTGCTGATGGGTTGCTGATAAAAAAAAATAATAATCTCATATTTTGTAGCGAGAATCATTAAAGTATGCAGCACACTTTGCCAACAAACTCTTCTTTTCTTCCACACTTTTCCCCTCTATACTCATTTTTCCCATTAAAGTAATTAGAATTGTAAGACAATACTTCAGGCAAAACAAAGGCTCATATAACAACAAAAACGGCCAAATGGGAGTCTCGCACATATTTAATAGGTCAAAATTAATGACAAATCAATGGATCAAAACACTATAACATATATAGCCTTTACGTGCAACTGTGGTTCAACTTCAAATAAGAACAATCTCTTTAAGTAATGCCTTCAATCAATTGCAATGATGAGAAATCCAACAAAGACATACATGAGGAAGACATGATAGAGTGCAAGGGCTTTTCTCCCAAGGCTTACAGTTGAACTCATGAATGGATAAGCAGCCCAAGAGCTCCAGGCCAAAGCCACAGACACTACAACCATCTTTACTATCACATTTCCCTTCAGCATGCAGATTATGGCTCCAACATCGAGAGGGAACAAGCAATAACCAAGAAGGCTAATACTCTGGAAAAAGATTATGTGCCCACCACGAAAAAGATAAACAATGTATAACATAAGCACTCGGTATATATAGATAAGCAACGTGGATTTGATAATTCTACAATTGTGGTTCATAAGAATAATCCCGGGTCAATGGAGGAAATCATTTCTAACTGTGGACACCCACATTGAGAGACATGGTCTCACGAAATAGAACCTCGCCCTTTTGGCGGTTGAGAACAAATGTATTCCCAATCTCTCCTTATGAGAATTCTTTCACCATATGTCATCTAGATTAGATGAGAAAACCTTGTATTCATAACAAAAGAAATAAAACCGCTAAAGTTCTTTTGGATTGTTGGACTCCATTACCAGATACCAATTGGTCTTAAGTTGGTTTAATGGCAAAAGGAAAAAAATCATACAAGAAATTACCATATATAAACACACGAACTGGAAGAGAAAAGATGCATACCAAAAGTAAAACATTCAACGCCAAAGATATGGCACCATTGCTAGGAGTGCAAATGCCACAACGAAAACCTCAGACTGGTAAGAGGTCAACAAAAAACACATTAGTCAACTTTTAACACAAATTTGTGACCTTAGAAAAAACTATATAAAAGGAAAATCAAAAAGTCAATCTCACCCATTAATTACTTATAGAGAGACCTATTTAATTCCATATACCAGTTGTGTTTACTACCAAGGTTCTTTATGCATAACATAGCATCACAAGCATTTGATCTTTAAAACAAGTGAGAGTTGATTTGCCTTTTTCTAAACTTTCACAGCATTGATAGACAATCATTATATCTAGAAAACATTCGGTAGGACTTCTCATGGCTTGAAGCACATAAGAAGATCCAGACCGTAGTATCTTCACAAATGTAAGTCTAATTGGATAAGTACATGATCCATAAGCACACCGTAATCTCATGGACAAAAGTTAATTCCTAATCGCCTCCCACCACATATATCAAAACTACCATATCCTATATAATCATAGAATTGCCGATAAATTGCAAATGCATTTGGTTAAAACTTAAAAAACTCAACTTTCAGCGAAGAGTTATACCGTCAAACAAAAATGCTTTGTTCACCCCAGTAGCAAGCAAATACATCAATACTTAAAATTAGCTAGATTCTTAAACCAAAGCATCCCAGACCAGCCTTCTATACAACCAAAGGAGGCCCTAAATAGAAAACTAGAAACAGAACAAGAAAACCTGTTACCTTCTTTATTCCGATCATATTAAGTCTATCATCGTTGCCAATTGAAATAACTAAGTCCATTAACCATAGATCACGAAAAATTCTTTTCACCACCAATCAGCTTTGAAGAGAGTGTGGTAGCAGCACACTTTGCCAACATACTCTTCTTTTCTTCCATACTTTTCCCCTCTATACTCACAGCAAGTTCCTTAATTTTGCTAATTGCCTGAAATACAAGTAGCAAACTCATGGCTTCTAGAACAATTTGTCATGAACATATCCATCCAATCAAACCAACATATCCAAATTCCTTACCAAATTGGAAGCAACTCGAAAACTACGTATAAGACTCTGTGAGTGGACACCATCCTCAATGAAAGGCTTGGCCTCCTTTAAAAACTCTCCCGCAAAAAGATGAGTTGCACTGCCTTGTCCACTTGAAGTTGCAATTTTTCTTTTCTTTTGAGCAGCCTCCACCAATTCCTATAGTGTTTTCCATGGAAATTAGTTCAAAACTAACAAGTTAGTACAAACTTAAGATAAATCAGTCGAGAAAAAATTGTCTATAATAACAAGTAACTAACTAACAGCCTGCACACTAGTTCGTGCATCATTTACAAAGGGAAATACTATGTCAAAGACTTAACAAAATTATAGTTGGAACTCAAGAGAAATGCAAACTCACATAACGGGCTCGAGCGCTCTCCAAAATAGTTCCATTACGACGTTCATGTCCTGCTTTCCAGCTGTCTACCCGTCCACACACACTTCAAGGTATTGATGGCACTGGTTCAGTTCAAAATATGATATTTGGATATTAGAAGTTTAATGGATTAACATGTACTCCCTTATATACAGAAGACAGGAGCAAGGTATTATAAAGTACGATTAAAAAATGTTTAAGGTTTTTGGTGCATGCATGGCTTGAAATAATCGGCAATGAAAGGAGAGTATTTACAGACCTAACTGCAATGATGACCACATTGACAATTTTATCATCTTAAAGAAATAAGTATAGCAAACGTCTAAGATGTGGTGTAGGAGAAAGGACAAACTTAATGGACAAAGAAACAAAACAATCCTTAGAGATGGCATTCGAATCCTAAGAAAATAGGGGGGGATATCATTTCAAAAATTATTTTAAGAATCAAGAATACCTTAAAACCACAAGAACTCCATGCATTTATGATAAGATCTGGCTGTAATGCTTGGATAGAAGCATATGTGACAAGTGATGCTGAAACCGGTGCTCCACGCTTATCAACCCCTCGGGGATGATTTTAGAGATAACCGGACATTAAAAATATAGTAAACCGGTTCTTCGTAGCACGTAACCAAGACCCCATAATGCATTATGTGACCTATGGTCCGATACATATTGTTGCATCCTGCATTCTTATTATTTAGTAGTACAAACAAGTGGTAGAACATGTGTAACACCATGACCCCTCACCCAAGGAGCCATGACGATATATGTATACGTTGTGTATTGGTTGTGGATTGAACGAAGGAAAAGAAATAAAAGCAGGGGAAAGGACATACCTAAAACAACATCTTTTCCAGGCCAGATAATATTAATATTCAAATCCTTGTAAATAACATGATATCTAACCCATTGGACTCCTTTTGGAAACCTGAACAAAACATACATGATTAAGATAAGTTATTATTATAATTCTCATTATAAAACTTTAATTGATACCAGGAAAAAACATCAAATTAATACATCATATTTTTAATCGATAAGCACAAGTGATAGCGAAAAGAAAAAAAAAATAACTCACACTGAATCAATGTCTTCTAATAATTGGAATTTGGTTACGAGCGGAAGTGCTTCAGTTTGCGTAGCTACCAGATTAAAATATTCAGTTAATAATAATAATAATAAATATAACCTACAAAATAATAGTATAGTAAAAAAAATGTAGTACTCGATGAAGTCTATGTGATATATTGGTACAGAAACAGTAACTAGTGAAGAGTACCTTTAGTGTCACACTGTTGGATGCCTTTCGAAAGCCCATAACAAGTTTTCCCTCAGGGTCTAGCTTGCTGAATGTTACTGAAAAGGAAAATACAATGGATAAAGGGTCATATGTAACAATTACTACGAAGACTGATGAACTAAATTTCAATAAAACATTAAAAATGAATGCCCGTGCATATCACGACTTTCGTAAAATGACATAATCAGGAAAAAAAAAATTGCGGTTAAAGTCGCATGCTAAATACCATTATCACAAGCTTGTAACTGCATGGACTATATGCATGGTGTCACACCTTCTAATACATACATTCTGCTGTTGTTATTTGGCCAAAATCGAAACTAGAACACCCATTCTTTCCCCTTTACATCTTGAATCCTTAAAAGAAGGCCTTCTGGCTAAGAAATAGGAGGGAAAATATGCCTGCAAAACCAAACAGAAAAGAGAACTTCTCACTAAGAAAGAACTCAGAAATATTGGTAGTATATGGGGTTGTGCCTGACAAGAAGCCAACAAAGAGTAACTAGCTGTTGCAATATATCGATATCTGAAATCTAAGAACAATAGTTGCATCAAAGACAATCCATTGTCATCGTTTATGCACCGAGAAAGGAGTGACAAATATATATAGTTCACCAAAACCTATTCCAGTCAAACAATGGTCAATGTGACAACAACAACGATAACGACAACCGTTTAGGATTTACTATTAGATCTTCTTCGATGTAAACCACCTTTCGCATCTTTAGCCCTAGACCGTTCACCATTCCAAAGTGAGACAAAATTACACCAAATAATTATTTTGTCATAGTAGGCACCCCCAAATGTACAACCCATTCCAAAAGTGGACCTACGAATGAATTGTTGGATACTAGTATTGTGTGCCCTGTCGTGCTAGAATCGACACATCTCTTCATTAAACACTACAACCTTTTGGACCATCTATTGCAACAATGCAAAATAGGTAGGAACTTACCTCAGCACATGCTTTCGGAAGAACCAAACGGCCAATTCGAGAATGAACTCTGAGATTAATATCTGGGCACAAGCATTTGGTTTGATAAGGCTGTGAGATTAATATCCTAAAAACAGTATCACAGACCTTATTGCTTGTTTCTTGGAGATCCCCAACAAGAACGAACTCGTCCAAAATGAGATAAACCTTTACAGAGAAAATAAAAATCAGATAAATCATGACGAGACAAAAGAGCAAGTGAAAGAAAAGGTATCGTGTGGAAGTTAAAGACCAAATCTAGCTCATAGACGTTGTTGAAGAAATGATCCAAAATCTCAACAAATAAATGAATGCACTCTAAGTAAACCAGCTCATTATCAGTAATGTCAACACACATGGAGAAGAAGAGTCCAGCATATCTCCGGTAGATAACCTTGTGTGTCTTGGCGAAACTGGCAAGGCCATGACATGAATTAATAAATAATAAACAATAATAAAAATTGAAAGTAATAAGTCGGTAGAAAGAAACCTCGACAAAGTTTGTGAACTTGGGATCGCGATTAACAACTAGACGATGAACCTCGTATTCGACTTTGTGCTTTTCAGAAAGAGGAGGAGGGGTTGAAGGAGAGAAAAAGAGGTTTTCTATATACCGAGCGCAATTTCTTTTTTGTTTCCCTCTTTTCAAAATTTCGATATTGTTTTGGTTTTTTAGATTTGTAACACTACTCAAACGATTTCCAACGATTTCTAAGCGTTAGCAATTAATTCCGGAAATTCTCCAAAATAAAGTAACGCTTTACAACATTGCTAACGCTTATATAGCGTTGGCAACTTACTATCGGTAAATAACCATTGCAAAGCAAAAAAGGTGCGTGTTGCAAATATCCTATTATGGTGTAGTGCAATGAAATCTTTGTAAGGATAATCTGTACTAACGAACTCTAGAGAATCAAGAAATGTGTCTGTATTGAAACTTAGGAAAGGGAAATATACCTCCATTTTCGAGATAACATACTTGTTTGGATTACGTATTTCATGTCGACAAAAAAAATATGTGATGTATAATGTGTTATGGTAAGTGGCTCAGTTTATCTGCTTTCTCTTTCCTTCTCACCACCCTTATCAGTAGAGGAAGAACAAAGCATTTTCCTTGCTTCCATGGTATGCTTTGGCGCTGAAACCACTTCGTCTATTTTACTTCTCGTTTAGCCCTGTTTAGCCAACAGATGAATTTGTATTACTGAACATTGTCTAGGCGATCCAAGTTTGCAAATGTATTATTTAAACACAACTTAACTGAAATGTGATTGTCAGTCGATTGTTCTGCCACAGGTTTAGCATGTCCAAGAGTTCAGTTCACACAATAATTTGTTACATACTTCAACAAAAATACTAAGTGAAATACAAAATAATGTAACAGTAATTCCAAAGAAGCGTCATCTTACATTCTTAATATAAACCAAACTCAATCCAAAAAACTCACGTCATTGAGTTTTGATAAGTTCTCTCACCAAAACAAAAACAAAAACTGAATCTATATGAGAAACAAACATACATGTAATGTGCATATTATGGAATAAGGGACCACACTATTACCATCTCATCCCACCTAGAAGATATTCAAGTCACAGCTGAATCTAGCTTCAGCTCCTATGGTGTTAGTACAGGGCCTGAACCTTTATATAGAGCGACTCATTCACTAGGGCCAAACTGTCAAAGTTGACCAAGGCCACTGATAGTACTAGGATTAGACCTAACTCAGGGATGTGCCTTAAGTATTATGACAATAGCCTAGATTGTGAATCATGACCTCGATCTCGATCACGTGGTCGATCATGTTCTCATCTCCCATCTTTATCCCTATCTCTGTCCCTAGTCCTCTCACGGTCCCTATGGAGTCTTTCATCCCTAGGTTGGTGATCCCTTATCCTGTCATGTGAGCGTTCACAAGACTTCTCACGTTCACGGTCTCTCTCTCTATCCTTTTCACGAGACTTCTCCCTGTCCCAGAAAAAAAACATGTTCATATGAAAGTTATACATCTGAACAGAAATGAAGCAACAATCATACTAAAAAAGAGCATTGAGAACTTTATTGAAATAATGTCGAATATCGGTATGTACGATATTTGGCACCACACCCAATATGTAGTGACACATTAAAAGGTATGTTGTCTGTGATATATAATGGGTGGTTTTGCTAAGAAACTTGGGCTTTAGTTGGGCTTAGTTACTTGGGCTACAATTGCACTTGAAGTTGGCCCATATATATGAAAAAAAACTCAACTTATTATAATTTATTACAAAATCTAAGGTTATGGCAGGAATTAAATGTGCCAAAACAACTGAAAAACAAGTTTAGATATAAAACAAATTATTATTTCAAATAATTGAGTGAAATATGTTGGTACGAAATCTATAAACCCTAAACCTCCAAACTAGTTTATGATTCACAATTGAAAATAAATAGGATTATTTAGGCGTTAGTCCTACTTTTTATGGGGTATTTAGGCTTTAGTTCTAAAATTATCGATTATTAGGTTTTAGTCCTACTTCCATCTTCGATTTTCTTAAATGACCAAAATACCCTTAGAGCATGTTTATCATGTGACTTGAAATTGCATAAAAGTAGGACCAAAACCTAATTTACCCAATTACAGGAGGGGTAGATCCTAAAAATGAGATTCGACTACGCAACACAATGTTATGTTCATTGAGGCCTTTGAATTGGAGTGCTACATTTATGGGATTGAAATCCATTCTGTCTTGGGAGACAATTGTTCATCAACCAAAACCTAATTTACCCAATTACAGGAGGGGTAGATCCTAAAAATGAGATTCGACTACGCAACACACGGTTATGTTCATTGAGGCCTTTGAATTGGAGTACTACATTTATGGGATTGAAATCCATTCTGTCTTGGGAGACAATTGTTCATCAACCTTGAGCACTGAGAGGGAGCAAATTTGTCTTAATAAGGACATAGTGATTATCACTAGGATCGAATTTAATCATTTGTAAATTAAGTTAGTTTGTTGAACTAAAGGTTTCTTCATGGCATATTTGTTGTATCAATTTGATTTTCTTATTTACTTAACAATAAATATAATTTTATAATAAGTTTCCTACATAAATTACATCTGCCATTCGATCATTGATAGTTTTCAACTTGATGAATTAGGTGAGATAATGAGGAAAAATTATTCTCACTCCCCATTTCGCTTCCGGATTCACGAAAGTGAGAGAAGACGAGTGGGCGGAGATTTCAATTTTTTTTTTCTGTTTGTTTAGCCCTACTGGAGCACTAGTTTAATACAATAATGTCCATTTAGTCTTAATCATATACATTTTAAAAGTGGGACTATACTTGTAAAACCAACTCTGTGTAGTATATTATGGGCTCACTAAAACCATTTATGGGCTTGGGCTTTTCTTAGCTAGAAGGTCTCTCTGTCTACGCGACACTCTCTTTAGAGAAAAACCTCAATTCGAGAGGTAAATTCTTCACTATATATTTGTATTAAACACGTGACTCGTCAATATTTTTATTTTTATTTTTATCCTATGAATGTAGCACTCCAATATTTGTATTTGTATGTGTTGTGTAGTCGAATCCCATTTTAGGATTTACCCCTCCTGTAATTGGGTAAATTAGGTTTTGGTCCTACTTTTATGCAATTTCAAGTCACGTGATAAACATGCTCTAAGGGTATTTTGGTCATTGAAGAAAATCGAAGATAGAAGTAGGACTAAAACCTAATAATCAATAATTTTAGGACTAAAGCTTAAATACCCCATAAAAAGTAGGACTAAAGCCTAAATAACCCAAAAAAATATGAAAAATAACAAGTTTAGATATAATTCGAATAATTGAGTGAAATATGTTGGTACGAAATTTGTAAAACCTGAACCCTAAACCCCAAACAAGTTAATGATTCACAATTGAAAAAAGAATAATAATAATAACAAGTTTAGATATAATTCAAATAATTGAGTGAAATATGTTGGTACGAAATATGTAAAACCTTAACCCTAAACCCCATACCCCATACCCCAAACTAGTTTATGATTCACAATTGAAAAATAAAATAAAAAATATAGATATAATTCGAATAATTGAGTGAAATATGTTGGTACGAAATTTGTAAAACCTGAACCCTAAACCACAAACCCCAAACTAGTTTATGATTCACAATTGAAAACAAATATAAAAAATAACAAGTTTAGATATAATTCAAATAATAGAGTGAAATATGTTGATACGAAATTGTAAAACCTAAACCCTAAACCCCAAACCCCAAACTAGTTTATGCTTTACAATTGAAAAAAAATGAAAAATAATAATAAGTTTAGATATAAAACAAATTATTATTTCGAATAATTGATAAAAATATGTTGATATAAAATTTGTAAACCCTAAACCCTAAACCCCAAACTAGTTTATGATAACAAGTGCACTCAAACTAGTTTAGATATAAAACAAATTATTATTTCAGATTTTAGCATGTTTGATTACATGTTTTAACTTGGTTATATATATAATGTGTTATAACAGATAAAGAGTGCATGTAATTGTGTTGGTGCAATTAATTGTGTTGTTCTTAACCCAATTTTTTTAATCGGATTTCAATTTTACTGATTCAATTGGGATGTATTGATCATTGATCATTACTAATTCAATTTTGCAGATCATTATTTAAATAAATTATTGTACAATTATAATCGATTAATGATTTGTATTATAAGAAAATTGTTCGGTGTTTATGTAATCAATTTTCATTGGTTAATCGGGCTAATTATTGGTTAATCAGGAATTTTCTTGTTTTAGTTCAAACGACTACATCAGGTCGCCCCATAGAAGTGCCAAACGACCTAAAAGCTCTGTCTCAAACGACATCATCATGTCGTTTGAGTGTACACTAAAACGATATAACCTTACCGTTTGGGTTTACACTCAAACGATATGATTGTACCATTCGAGTATACACCCAAACGGCAGTATCATATCATTTTAGTGTATACTCTACGATATAGGAAGACCGTTGGATGGTATATGTACACGATCCGGTGAGACCATTGGAGTGTGCACTCAAACGACGCGAAGGTTTCATTATGGCGAGACCGGTTGAAGCGGTTTTTGGAGTGGGCTTCGATGACAAACTTCAACACAAATAGGTCAACTCTCAAAACTCAAAAACCCATCTCTTTTTCATTTTACATTTTTACCCTCTAAAATAACCGTTTTAACCTTATTTTGTAGAAAAAAAATCGTCTTTTTCTCTCCTATTCATGTTTTAAACCTTATTCTATAGTGTTTAGATAATTTATTACTCTCACATTTGTGTTTTTATTCTTTGGTAACTTTTTTACAGTGACAGATGGCTACTTTGGTGGAGGTTAAAGAGGAGTCTTTAGCAGATTCTCCAACGTCAGTTCTTGAAGACGAGGTAATTTATTTATTAATTTTAAAAAGATCACATTTTTTTTATAATATTTATGCATGTTAATGCGGTTATTTGGAATGAATGTGTAGGATATTGTTAAGATGGAAACAGAGGGTGAGGAAGAAGTTATGTTACTTGAAACACGTGTTAAGGAGGAGGAGGGAGGGTAAAAGACGGAACCGGCCCCGGTGTTGAGCAAGAATCAGTTTAGTAAACTAGAAGAGCTACTCACGCAGACTCAGCTTTATTCGCAGTTTCTATTAGAGCAAATGGATAAAATCACTATTGTAAAATTTTAAACTGAATTATGAATTAAGTTAATAAATTTGTGTTGTTTGTGGGTGCTAATGGATTGTTGGTTTGATTAGAATGCGGCAGAGAAGAAGAAAGGTCGTGGTAAGGCTGCTCCTCAACAGAACACTGTAAGTTTGCTTTTTGTTTTGCATGTGTATGAGAATATATTTTTTGTTTGGATCTTGTTTAAGTTGAATGGAGAATGTATATTATGATTAGTGTAGAACCAATACTTGTCATCACTTGGTTTGTGAACCTTTGCTTGAAAGTCTAATATAAACACAAAAGAAATTTCACTTTTCAAATCCAATAGTGCAACATTATAAAAACTCTTTTATTCTCTTAAATTTTAAATTTTAGAACTAACAATTGACACCCTAAAATTTGAAGTACTCAATGTCAACAATCCTGTGATTCACGGGTACGGATGAGACACAGCATTTTCAGTAAAAATATGAAGTGTCTGACACGCGACACAGGTATGGATTCCATCTTGAGTGTTGAGTAGATGTAAACAATTAAGGGTTTGAATACCAAAATCAAATATCAAGTTTTAGTGGCCATGTAGCTTGATTTTATTGAGGAACAATAAAAATGGGGCTTCTGAAATAATTGAAGAAAGAGATGTAGTCAATAATTCAAAGAGATCTATGGTTGAGACTGGAGTGGTTCACTGACCAGTTTTTCTTTTCAAGAGAAGTGGAAATTTGGAAGAGTAGTGTGAGAGTAATGATCATGGGTTTTTTTAGGGGTAGACTAGTGCTATGAATAATTGGGTTTTGGTAGTTGGCCTTTTCACCCAGGTGGCTAAGTTGATTTTGTTTTAGTTATGTGACATTTGGTCGACATAGTTGGCCTTTTTAGTGCTAGTTGATTTTGTTCCCACAGCAATTGCGCCGGGGCACCTGCCTGTTGAACCGTCCCCGAGTCCAATGGTGTTACCGACCAAAAAACATAATATAAGATATGAACATGCTCCACATTCTTTCTGTGCTTAGACTGCTGTCACATATACATCATACTCGTGAGTCTTCCTTTGAACGTGCCTCAATATCGTTATTCTGGTGAAGACTAATGGATGTTATTGGTTTATTGTTTGAAGCAAATACCATCCCCTCCTGATAGACCTGGACTACAAGGAACTTTAGTTTGATTTTTCTCTTTCCTTGTGGCGTATTAGTGTTTAGTTCAGTAAGTGCAAATATGATATGCATATTCTCTCTTTCCACACAAGTATACTTTTAATTTGCTTTGTTCTACAGTAACTGACATTTCATGTTGTGATTGTGCTCAGAGGAAAGCCCAGAAAGCAGTTGCAGCAATGTTATCTAGATCTGAAGAAGGCAGGAAACCTGAGGATTCCGGCCTCACAGAAGAAGAGAAAGTTGCTAAAGAGCAGGCAGAACTTGTTCCATTGTTGACAGGTGGAAAGTTAAAGCAATACCAGCTCAAAGGGGTGAAGTGGATGATCTCATTGTGGCAAAATGGACTTAATGGTATTCTAGCAGATCAAATGGGGCATGGAAAGACAATTCAAACCATTGCATTTCTTGCTCATTTGAAAGGGAACGGTTTAGACGGCCCTTACTTAGTTATTGCACCTCTATCTACTCTTTCAAATTGGGTAAATGAGATTGAAAAGTAAAATACAATCTTTTTGGTCTATCTATTCGTTCATTGCCTCCTGCCATCATATTCTTACCTAAGAAAGTTGCACATTTAGGTTTACGCCTTCAATTAATGCGATTGTTTACCATGGAGATAAGAAAGTTAGGGACGAGTCAAGAAGGAAGTACATGCCCAGAAATGCTGGTCCTGAATTTCTAATTGTTATAACTTCTTACGAGGTTGCAATGAATGATGCAAGAAGATGTTTGAGGCATTATCAATGGAAATATGTTGTGGTAGACGAGGTTAGTTATCTCAACAAGTAACTAAACCCTTTTCCTCTTCTTGCACCTGAGACACAAAATCACCTTTTTAATCGGTATGCTCTCATTGTTTTTTTGTGTAACCAATTATTTCTTTTTGAAGGGGCATCGGCTGAAAAATACAAAATGCAAACTATTGAGAGAGTTGAGGTATTTGCACATGGAAAACAAGCTTCTGCTTACCGGAACACCATTGCAGAATAACTTGGCTGAGCTGTGGTCATTGCTAAACTTTTTGCTGCCTGACATTTTCTCTTCTCATGCAGAGTTTGAGTCATGGTAAATAATATTATTAGTTTGATATATAAATTGCTCATGCTATTTGTTATTCACTTTACGAATCACAATTGTGTCTTTCAATGAGCCGCATTGCTATCTTTTAATTGAATTCCAAAAACTCTTATATTTGTCCCTTTTAACCTAATAAAACAATTATGTGTATCTATTCTATGTCAAGAAAAGAAATTTAGGACTGCCTAAATGGCCCTTTTTCCATGAGACGTGATGTTCTTATAAAAGTTTGTTGTTGCTACTCATTAAAAAAGAGGAAAATGGGTTTGTGCATTGGTGCTTGGCTGACCGTGAGGTCTTATCTTTTTGAGCTAAGTAAGCCAGTGTGTCCATTTATGTGAAACATAAAATCATTTTGTTTCTAATATTTGCCAGGACCAAATTATTGTCAATATTAGATTAAATATTTGTACGTTGTTTAGCTGTTCCCAATGACCAAAATAATTACACTTCAATCTTCTAGAAGTTCTAGTGGAGTGAAACATTTCTAATTCATTGATCAATGCATTTGAATTCCTAAACCTTGATGAGATATGTGAATATGGATGTCTTAGGTGTCTCGACAAACAATATATTGCAAATACATACGCAACATATCTGTTATTTTGACCCATGACCTGCATTTAGTAACCTAACTCAGTCATTTTTTTTTTTTTTTTTGATCAGTAAAATGTGATGTGTATATATAATCATAAAGTCAAAATTCGTAGGATGAGATGTCCCACTCAGATACAACAAAGGAAAAGACAAATACAAAATCAATACTAGAAAAAAGAAACTACGACTATTAGAGAAAACTCAAACAAAGGGATGCAATCATGCATGGCCGAGCAAGGACTCCCATCTGAACATAAGAACCTAACTCAGTCACTTGATATTGTCTTCTTGGGTAATATTCTGAGGAAGTTTATAGTTCATACTTCCCTACTTTCTGCGACATCAATGTAAAGTTCCAGATATGAGTATGCGTTGTATCACTTATTAGAGTTTTTGTTTATATATATATGTACTCTGTAACAATGTATTTACTATTCTGGAAAGTATACACTTCATAGAAGTTTATGAGGTGACATATATGCAGTTTTTGACCGGTAAATTTTAGTTCTTGAAAGTGCATTTGTCGTATCCTTTTGCAGTTGGAAAGTGGGGGTATGGCTATTGCAGAGCGCAATGTGTCACTATTTAATAGTGTAGAAATTTATATTTGGCTTTCCTCCCCCAAAACATTTATCTTATCATTACTACCATGTAAGAGTTCTTATGTGCAGACGAGGCCTTGCAGTTAGGAAAACAAGAAACTGCTATCAACCTGTCTTCTGGCTGCATACATTTTTCACATTTTTCCTAAGCTGCAGGCCTTACGAAGAATTCAATATAGTAAAAAGAAAAGAAAAACAAAACGTTTATCCTCTCATTTACTCTTTTTCTCCTGTACTGATGGTTTTGAAGTTTGAAGAAAAATGTTGTTGGTCGATGCATTTTGTATATATATAATTACTCCTTCGATATTATCATTTCGGCGTGATTTGGCTATGACTTTGAATATCGTGATCAGGTTTGATCTATCAGGCAAGGGCAATAGTGAAGCACAGCAGGAAGAGTTAGAAGAGAAACGAAGGCTTCAAGTATGCACCCTCGCTATTGATGTATTTAGTTTCTCTTTTATTATCTGATAATTTTATTTATTCTAATTGAAATTAATCATTGGCAGATTGTACCAAAACTTCATGCAATCTTCGACCTTTTCTTCTCCGAAGGTTGAAGTCAGAAGTTGAGCAGTTGCTCCCTCGAAAGAAAGAGATAATTCTGTATGCAAATATGACCGAACATCAAAAGTACCTTCAAGAACATTTACGCAAAAGAACACTTGAAAACCATTTACAAGAGAAGGGAGACGGAAGTAAGAACATCATTTTTATTTATGCCAAGTAAATTTAGGCTGATAATTTAATGTTTCACTTAACGGCTAAGGGCGTCTCCAATGAGGGGTGTGGAGTTACACCTCCACATAGGCGCCATTAGGATTTTAGAACTCCCACTACACACCAATGTATCGTTTGACGATATCCACACTTGAATGCTCTCGATAGGGAAGTTTTTCAGATTTGGAATTTTAAGACACGGTTGTCACAAGTGAAGTTCCAGTTTAGTATTAAAGAGGGACGTCACTTTAAGTGCCACCGGATTTATTTCTAAACTGCACACAATGTCAAACAATGCCTGTGTTTTTTAGCAATTTGTAACAGCGGAGAAGTTATCTCCTCTTGGTTTTCAAGTTAAGAATTACATACGGTATGAAGGTCCCATTGGGAGTTCTTTTTTAGATTGGGGTGTAATTTTTTCATCTTATACGGTCTACACCCCCCATTGGAGATGCCCTAAAAGACTGTCGAGTGGAATGCAGTCAATGCACCATTTCGATGCTTGTAAGGGATTTTCCCCCAGAGAATAGTGGTATTCCTGTTGCACATGGAAGGCGTCAGGAGCCCATTATTCAAAGGTCTTCAATAAAATATCTCTTTTAAATAATGCTTGAGAATGCGGTGGTTTCGTTTGCAAAAGGATACATGTGCATAAATTTGATAGCCATCTAATAATTGGTATTTCAACTCTCATGTGGAATTAAGATATTAAACTCTTAGATTTGCATGGAATGGGCTTGTATATGGTTGGCATTTTTCGTATAGGCTACTAAGTGCTTCTTGCAAGGCATATTCCCAGATAATAGCAGTCCCCTATCGCATATGGAAGTTGGCAGAACCCAATTAGTTAAAGGTCTTCAGTAAAAGATCTTTATCGAGTGTTGGTTGAGACTGGTGACTTTTCAGGAGAAGAAAACAGATCCATGGTTTTAATACCTAGAACCTTCTAGCTTCTGACTTGATCAAAATTTCATATTTCAATTCTTGTGTGGAAATAATCAAATAAACCTTTTAAAGATGCTATTCAGTGGGATTATATATAGGCTTCTGAGTGTTTTTTGTGACCATTTTCCAATTTGTAGTTATGTACTTTTTGGTTCACTATCTTCTGCCTTCATTTCTCTGCTAAGCCTTGATGCTAAATTTGCAGGGAACTGCATGAAGGGCAAACTAAACAATCTGATGATTCCACTTAGGAAGAATATCAACCATCCAGACCTATTGGAGTCAGCTTTTGATGGGTCATGTATGCACTTGACAATCTTCTGTTTTGTTTCATTAGACATTCAACTGGTAACGTTGTCTTCCTTTATTTTGTCTACAGACCTTTATCCACCTGTAGAACAGTTAGTTGAACAATGTGGAAAATTCCACTTGCTGGACAGACTACTAACAAAACTTTTTGCCAGAAAGCACAAAGTAAGTTAAAAATCTCAGGTCAACTTTTTATACTTAGATTTATAGCTGTCAAGTCTTTCTTCTGAAGTTGTTTTCTATATCAGGTCCTGATATTCTCCCAGTGGACCAAGATTTTGGATTTAATTGAGTACTGTTTTGGTGAGAAAGGGCTAGAGGCCTGTAGAATTGATGGTAGCGTGAAGCTGGATGAAAGAAAAAGACAAGTATGTATTGCTAATTAATTTACTCTCTTAGCTGTAAATTAGTTTATGAGGGTATAATAATGCAAAACATGGTTAAGCTGTGTTACTGGTAAAAGATAATGACATTGTGCACCCCACTGTATCATTAAGTCTCGACAGTTGTTTCAAAATCCAAGTAAAGTCTGCAGTGGCTACTTGAAAGTGATTTGTGCAAGTTACATGTTGGGTTCCTAACTTCCTACCAGTCAATTATTTTTGGAGCTTCTAATAGTCAGAAAGTATATTCCCCCAGATGGAAATCAGTTGACTTATGTGCTTCAGAAACTATAAGAACAGTTTAGGACAAACACGGTAGATTTGAAAGTTACAATTGTATTTTGAATTAAAATTTCCTTTCTCTGATATCACTATCACAAGTTTATGATTTTTGTCAGTGGTTCATCACTTTCATAAAGTGCATTATGCATTCTGTGACTGCAGATGATATCTTGTATGTTATCGTACGTGAAATTTGGATTCTGAAGTTTTTTGTTTTGTTTTATGTTGGAGACCTGGTATCTTGCGTTCTTGTTGGCTATATTGTGGAAATAATATTATATCTAATATTCGATACTGTACAATGATGGGCAGATCCAGGAATTCAACGACGTCAACAGAAATCTGAGAATTTTTCTTCTTAGTACTAGGGCTGGTGGTTTGGGTATTAATCTCACTTCTGCTGATACGTGTATATTGTACGGCAGTGATTGGGTAAGCTCTATTAATGGTCTCCCCATCTTGAAGCATGATGAATTCTTGTGCACTCAACTTAAATAAGTATGTTGGATATGCTCTTCAGAACCCCCAAGTGGATTTTGCAAGCCATGGATAGATGCCACAGGATAGGCCAAACTAAACCGGTTCATGTGTATAGGCTTGCGACTGCACAATCCGCAGAGGTGATTTGTTGATGACTCATTTCTCTGTGGCCTTCATTAGAGTCTGTTTTTAGAATCCTCGGCATATGAACTAAATAGTCTGTCTTATTAACTAGGGCCGCATTTTGAAGAGAGCTTTCAGTAAGTTGAAGCTTGAGCATGTGGTAATCGGAAAAGGCCAGTTCCAGCAAGAGAACCAAGTCTAATGGACTGGATGCCCTTGAGGTTTGTGTGCAGTGAATCTTATTGTGTTTGTAGTCTGGTGTTTTTGATATTATATTAAACGTCTTCCTTTTTTAACTCGAGTTTGCAACCTTTCGAGCACTGAAATGTAAATGATACCATTATAGTTGGGAAGCCTTAAGAAAGGTCCCCAGTCTTCCATGCCAAAAAAATTGAATTCGTTGGTCTGATACTCTGATTCGACACTCTAGACAACGGTCAGGTATCTTATGGTTGCTGTTAGTTTTATCATTGCTTAGATATCAATACTCATTTCACGTGCACCTCTTATTCACTTGTTCATGTGATTGACATAGAAATGAGTTGAATAGACAGAATTCAGCTTAGCCACTCCTTCTCATAAAGTATGGCTCTTTCTGATATTTCCTTGGCCAAAATTGAGCACGTTCTGATTTATCCAACCACTTGGCACATACTGTCTAATTTGTCAGAAAGTATGGCTCAGAAAAATCATCGGGGCTAAATTAGAGAGGAGTATGATAAATTGGACTGATATTTCTGTTATGGTTGAAAATATTGAAATCAACTGATTTGATAAAGATGATTTCCATGACAAGATCATCCTCAATTGAAATCATTCGTCAACTCATATAGATGTGAGCCTGTGAATGGATGCAAAATTATATAAGTGACTTGTCATAAGTTGTCCTTTTGTTGAATTACGATATCTATCTGTAGAGGACTAGTTACTGTTAGATATTAACCAACCTCATACCCATCTCAATATATCAATCGTTGGAAATATGTTTGGAAGGCTAAGAATCCGTTTAGAGTTTCATCTTTCTCGTGGTTCTTGGTTTGGTACAGGATTTCAATCATAGATAAACATTGAAACACAAAAATGATTAATGTTTCTTTTGGTTAACTGTGTTATACTTCTGTGGAATCTGTTGTTTACATCCTACCTCATTGTCCTTATTCCTTGATATCAAAACGTTGTTTTTATCCTTCGGAGTATGAGGTGGCGGGTGTTCTAGGAGATTCGTTTGGGCCTTATGCTTTCTCTTAGGTTCTATAATCAGAGGGTATGATGTGTTCTACTTCTTGTTCTTTATGGCTGTCTTGTTTGTTTTATGCTTTTCTTCTAGCTTGATTTTGCTTGTTCTAGGATATCTCATCCTACCTCATGAATTAATTTCTTTTGCCAATATATGTACTTGATTGTTTACCCCTTTAAAATGCGTGGCATAAAAATTTGATGCAGAAATTACTGTTTGTCAAGGTTAAATTATGACCAGCTTAGTTTGTTATTCACTTTTTTTTTCCTTGTAATGATGTATACAATTGTAAGGAAATTCAATGTCGATGTTACAGGAAGAGGATTTATTGGCTATGCTTCGAGACGAGGAAGATCCCGAGGAGAAATTGATTCAGACAGGAATAAGCAATGAAAGTCTGGAGAAGGTTTTGGACCGAAGTATTTGATCGGCCCTGTGGATGATAATGATGATAAGATCAGAGTCGTGAATAGTTTATACCCCTTGGCCAGGCTGGGAGGTGATAATACCGACCAAGACTGGTGGAATGCTGTCTGCACATAACAACTAAAGAATTATGGCTGTTGGTGATCGTAAGTTTCTAATGTAGGGAAGAAATTTTGAGTGCCTACTGTGAAAACCTATTGCAGTACCATTTTATTTTTTAATATTTTTGGAAGACCACGAAGCATTGCGAGGTGATTTCTTTATTCTGGTTGGAGATAACTTTTGGATAGCGATATGAAAATCCACCGTTTTTTTTTTTTTTTTTTTTTTTTTTATATTTTGGGAAGGACAAGGACCATCTTTATTCTGGATGGAGTTTAGGATAACTTTATTGAAATCCATGATGGAGACAATGCATAAGAAATACTGCGTACGAAAGTCCTCAAATATACCGGAAGACATTGTTCTGAAATATCTATTAATGAACAAATTTATGACTCAACTTCTTTTGTGTGTGTTTCACATCACTAATTTAACTATTAGCTTTTTGGTGAAAATTGTCATTAGTTTTTTATGAAGAGTGCTGTATATGGTCTCCGGAGTTCGGGCATCTTTACAATAGATGGAAAATTCAAAATACAGTAAGATGATAATCTTTCCTAATCGTGCTACTTCGGAAGCTTCACTTTAAGTTCCACTTGGCACTCTGATTCAGCTAATTTGAGTCTCCAGAAAGCAAAACATACATTGCCACAATTTTTCATTATATTAGTTGTGAGCATAACTGATCTCCCCGATTGCAAACTTCGATTATAGAATTTAGTTACTACGCCAGTATGAAGTGGGAATGGGACCAAAGAGAAGGGATAGCAAAAGAGAACTTGGCCCAAGTCAAATCAGAAGTTACTACGGATGTTAGGACTTGATTCTACATTTTGGTTACTAGTTCTCTTCTCCTGTCGTTTCCTAAACTTGTTATACTTTAAGGGCATTATAGTTTAGGTTTATCTTGACTGATCACAGAAGCCATCGTGATTATGGTAGCGATCATATGAAACTCATTTGATCATCGTGCTCTCGAGCATTGATATGCTTTTCTCAGTTAAAGTCATGCTTTTCGGCATGCATAGCCGAGTCTTTTAACAACCAGGGTAAACACATTCTACATCCACAACACCATGTTTTACTGCATTGTTGTCTGAGCTGAAACAGTTCCATCCTTGCTCTCTTGAGTCTCTTCGATACATTGCTGTAATCTCTAAAGTTCTCATGGACACGCTTGGATACTTGAAACCTTGTTCTGGTTCGTGGTTTCCATTACAAATGCACGAGTACGAAGTATTCTGTCACAAAATGTTAAAAGGATCACTAGGGGAGACGACCATAAACAAGAAAAATACTCCCACTAAACTAGGTAAAAAAAAAAAAAATTAGAATGTCATTCTGTGAACATAAGCTGATATTTAAGATTTAACAACAATGCCTTCAAGATTAGGTTATAAGTTATGACTCATTAGTAGTGCCAATGGCAAAAGAATTTGGATTTGAAAGTTATCCCACAAAACAAAATAAATGATCATCTATGTTGTAACTACAAATAACAGCTATAGATATAAACATATTTATTACTGTGTTCTCGTGTCAGTCATCAAGATGAGGGAACTTCAACCATACTTCAAGGCTCTCGGCATTCAGACTTCCAACTATTTTCTATCGTGCAGCTCATTAGTGTTTCGACTCTTACGTTGACAAAATTCCTCCAGGAATTAAAATCCGAAAAAGGGCAACAAATTCTATCATTACACTTGTGGAGCTGTGAATATTGGGCTTCGGCCAACTCTTGCTGCCATAATGGCCTCTGCATCTATTGTGGTCAATATTTGAGGTATTGACATGCCACCAGAAATAACAATTTCTGCATCATAGAGTAACCAAAAACCAGTTTCGGCAGAATTTTTGGAGAAAAACATTCTGCAACTAATTATCTCGTTCTTACCAATTCCTTCACGGACAGATAAATTCGGCCTCATAATATCATTTGAGTGAACAAGGAAAATGTCTCCAATGTAGAGGTGGTTGGAAGGTATATAAACACAACATAGCTCCTCTTCCCCAGCACTTATCCGAAGAATCACCGTTGATGTAATAAAACCAAACGCATGTTCTCCAATACATGGATGCCTAATTAAGGCCACCTCTTTGAAGGCATGAGTAGTCTGATCTGCAAAAGTGCTATATAGAGCTTAACAGCCTAGAATAATGAAAACTGAGGCTAAAAACTATTTTAAGCTTATTCACCTGGTGATATTGCGGCGCTAATTTGTTTTGAGGCTGTATAAATATAGCTTACAAATGGCATTTTCTTAATGAACCATTCCCCAAGACCAAGAACTGAAGCTCCCCACCATGAGGACATGAACACACCGACTAGGAAGATAAAAGTGAGAGAAGTGATGAATCCAAGACCTGAGTATAATCACAATCAACCAAGAATGAAAAGTCAAATATAGTTTCATACTCCAGAATTCATGCTTGCAATACTCAACTTCACTAGGAAATCAGTCTCTTGACATCAAGATATCGTGTTACTAGCTTTTTTGCCACAAGATCAGAGAATCCTGTTATCATCAAGATCCCTTTCTGGTTGATAACGGTACTATTGAAACGATTTTGTCTGGTTCAGCACAAGCAGACACAACTTTGCAAGAGCTCATCCGTAGTTCTGTACTCAAGTCTCCCCGGAGTCGTTATGTTTTCTATGGTCACATCACAATATCTTAGGTCATAAGTCTAATATTTTTTTTCCAGTCATTCATAGATATGAATTTAATGTAGCTGTCGTTTACAATGACTTGTTTCAGTTTTAGGTAAATCCCGCAGATCAGCTGATCTATCAGCAAAGAGGTTGATACAATTATATTTCCAAACTAGATGATCATTAAGCTTTGCAAGTAAGAAATGGACGTTAAAAAGTAGATGGTTATGATCCTGAATCAGCTTTCTCATATAGAAAAAAGTATAAATAGAGATTTTACCAAATAAATGGATCCCAAGCTGAGTATAATTGTATAAACCGGTGAGAAGAAACCATCCACAAAATGAACGAATCCCCAAGTGATGTAGAATGTGATGGCTATGGGAAGAAGAATGACACTGCAACACATTGATAAGAAAATTACATACCATCCTAACGTATATAGTGACAAAATCAGTTTGGAACTTCTTATAACAGAAACTTTCTAAAAGCAAACTAGATGAGTGAAACAAAAAGAAGAATCACACTGAAGCTACCCAATTACAATGCTAAAACCAAAAAGATTAATTGGGAAGTCTCATTTGTTTTCACATAGTCCATGTGATGAGTACAGTGTCAAATGAATTTTTTCTCATGATTTCACGACATCTGCTGAAAGTAGTGGACAATCAAGGCGTGAAGATTGTGAAGTGGACCTCTATGAATGATATAGCTTAAACTGTGCGTAGGTCAAGGCTTGAAGCAAAGTTTCACTCCGCCAGGGAAAGTTACTCCAAGATGTTTTCCTACAATAATTTAGTAACTTATTGTGACACAGATCCACGAGAAAATTATGGACCTTATTCTGAATTGCACAGTTTGATATCAGTAGTGCTTCTTTGAAACTTTGAGCACATAAAATGGAAAATTGAATATTACATAAGAATATTGTTGTCAAATGGGGAAACTAGATCCAGTGAAGGCCTTTTACATACTGCAGTGACGCAATAAAATATCCTCCTCTGATGGAGACGGCAGATAGCTAAGGGAGTGAGTATTGTGGATCATAAAAATGGCAGGGATTCTTCTTGGGTTATCTTCATGGTCCATAACATTTTCAGAGATGTAAGCTACATATGACTGAAAGGAAAAGACATAAATCTGCATGGTGAAGAACTTACCATCCTGTCATAAATTTCTTGGACAGCCAGCTCCTAATGACTTTAGCAAATGCCCCTTCATAATTACCAAAAGAACAAAGCTTGTATGAAAAAAAGTTGGTAAGAAAATAATGTACAAAAGAGAGTTCATGATAAAACAAAATCGCCAATTGCACGCCAAAAGAATACATGTTGAATGCATGGACCATAGTTTTACTAAAATAAATCTAACAAACAAAACTGATGAAGTTGGTTTACTATCTCTGTAATATATCCCACCAATAGAGTTTTGACTAGATAAGCTGTTTCTCCCTACAAAAGCCTACTAGATAGAACAGGGAGAACTAGTTTACAGAGGTTCATATAAGCAAGATGATGATGTTGTATAGAGTGACTTAATATACTTAACGGGAATCAGTTCATCTTTGGGATATTAAAGTATGATGTTCCCACACATGAAAGTCAAAAGTGAACTATGGTGTTGTTGGGACTTGGGATTGATATGGGAGCTTGTAAAATTCGTCAATATCAGGTATTTACTATCCATCCCATCTCATATTCACATCTAACTCTTAAGGCACAGGACATGTGTTGGCCTCTGTATATAGGTATGTAGAGTGCCCGCACCTAGCTACATACCAGAGATTACAGATTACATATTACATATTACAGATTACAGAATATAGAAATGTGGCATCATAAGATTACAGATTTTTCTAGGTTCTGCTTGTCTGCTATTGCAATGTCGATTACTTTTCTAGTGTTGGGAAAACATTATTGCTTCATTATATCGTCATATTACTTCGATGCAGAGCTCGTCACTAGTGTCATCACTTCCTGATACTGTATCGACAATTTTTATCAAATCACTGGTCTAGTCAACAACAAATAATACTAGAGCTGTTTTATTCCAAAGAACTCTTATCTAGGAGAATGCAATTGAATTATTAAAAAGATGTATACGTTAGAGTACTTCTTATATTTGAAACATGTCATAAATGTAAGGCTCTTGAAGTACTAACAACATATGCTAGATTGTTAGCTAATATGCTCAAACTACACTATTCATAGTTCAAATCAATTATCACTACCCTTTGCTCCAATTCTCCCCAATTTCATACTGCATTTCTTTCCATTCATCGAATAAGAAAATCTAACCAGAGACACACCGGCCTCTTACGAGGTTTATATAGGTATCCTACATGATCATTAAAACTTCAAAGAGCGTTTTCTTTGATTTTATGTTTAAAGCATCCCACATTTTCTTAAGAAAAGGTGTGTTCTAATCTTCTCTCAGTTTATTTCATTGAAATCAATCGCCATATCACTCAACATGAACATGGAATTTGCAACATCCATCTTCTTAATGAGTTTTATCTACAGCAATGCATAAAGCTTCAAATAAATAATATGTAAATACAACATTGACAACATTAGCAACATAGAGTAAATATTGATAGGTAATACGATAGAGAAGGACATACTTCTTTGCCTGTGGTGTGATGAAGAGAAGAAGGTGAGGCCACGGAAGCTGCAGAAGGAGAAGATGGTTAAGAAAAAGAATTACTTACATCTATAATAGCACACCAGCAGCTTCAGTTAACATAGGTGAAATGTTGAGCAAATCCAGACCTCTCTCAACATGCATTCTCCTTGTCACCATCACTAACAAAAAAGAAAATATACCAATAAGCAAAAGAAAAATCAAATACTTAGGATTACCCTCCATCCTTCTCCCTCCTCCTTTATCTGGGTTTGGGACCATCAATGCAAACTTATCATCAGTTTGTACGGGCAGAGTTACAAATGGGGTTAGTAGAACACAACTCAATTATTGCTTTCCTAAGAACCATATTACATAGTGATTAGTGATAAAAAAAATATACATCACAACCACAAAACCCAAAAGGAAATAGTAAAAAGCCGGTAGTTTACTTAGTACTTGGCACTAGTAAAAGCCAATAAAAACATTTAAATACATTAGCAGTGCTTCAAGAAGGTGACCCAATGATTACAACATTAGCAGTTCTTTGGGCCAGATAACACTCCCTTGAGCGACCTCGCCAAGCTTTGATCTCCAATCATCATGAGGCAATGGTAGTACAACACCTCCGTCATAAACCACGTTCACATGAACTTCGAAGTTCCCCTCTTCCAATCTCCTGTTACCAAACTCGGTATTAGGATCAATATCTTGCACGATACATCTCGCCACGACTCTAAGTGGCCAACCACCACGCAGATCATATTCTTTACCAATATATTCATTGACAACCTACACTAACTAGGTCAGGGATTACAATGCGAACTCTAGGCATACACTGACTTCAAGCTAACTCTAGGCATACATACAATGACCTAATATTCAGTACCAAAGTGGAGTACAAAATTAGATGAAACTAGAGTCAAACACATATATTCATGCATCTTATAATCACCAATTCTTGGTATTGTGACCGTTTCTGCCGAAGACAAAGCTACTGGAAAATAACAGTATATTACAATTAAGTCGTCAGGAGGACTGCCTAAGGATGAAATTGAGAAAAAGTCAAATAAACCATATCAAGAAAAAAGCACACCATATGAAAGTCTTAATCACCAATTAAAACATCTTTCCCATAAACCTAATAAAACCATTTCCAAAAGACAGATTTCATGAAACCTAAACCTCCTAAACAGTAGAAACTACATATTAACTAGGAATGTCTAAACACCAGTTGAACCAAACCCTCCTGCACCTCTAACAGTAGAATCCAAATCCTCAACCTCAAAAACTTCAGGAGTCACAATTTTCTCCAAAATCATCTGAGCAATCCTATCACCAGCCTTAACTTCAAAATCAACATCAGAATGATTAAACAATATCACACCCACTGGTCCTCTATAATCAGCATCAATCACACCAGCACCCACATTTATCGAATGCTTCCACGCCAAACCCGATCGCGGCGCTACAAGACCCAACAAAAAAGCCCACCTCAGTAAACCAAATCAATCAACAATAACAATAAGCATATAAAACAAATGATTACCAATACGAGCATAGGTTCCTTCCGGTATCGCGATGCTTAAATCAGTTGGTACTAAAGCTTTTCCTCTTGCTGGAACTTTAGTCTCTACAGCACTGAATCAAACACATAAAAGGGGCAAAATAAAATTTCTATAGAGAATGCAACAACATAGAGTAAATGAGTGTTGTTATATTTACCTTGAAAGATCATAACCAGCAGAAAGAGATGAACCTCTAGAGGGTAAAATGGCATTTTCTGAAAGTTTTTTAACTTTTAAGAAAGAACTTCCTCCATTTTGTTGATTGAGTTTTTGAATCTTGGGTGAGGGTTCTTGGATTTCAAGGCTGTTGTTTTCTTGAACCATTTTTGAGGGTTGAAGAGTGAGAAGATTTGTGAAGGGGAAAAAAACAGTAGAGTAGTTGTGACTGTGTTTGTCGATACCACGATTAGCGAAAAAAAATACCGTGTTTGATTTAAGCCCAAATGTTCGGTTTTGGGGCTCGGGTTTCGGGCTAAACACAATCCACTAGACTCGTTGGGTTTCTATTCTTCAAGTGGCGCAGAATGGTTTTTATTAATGTTTGGAATATCAAATGTCGGTAAACTTGGGAATATGAAGTGGGCAAGATATGTTTTGAAGTGATGAGCTAATAAGCCAAGGTTAAAAAAAATTGCATTGATCCCCCTTCAATCATATTTATTTTGAGCCCTCCTAACTTCTTTAAAGATTACAAAACTTCCTATTAGGTTATGTTTTGAGCATTAAAACACGTCATTCTATTAGGAATTACAAACTTCCATCATCAAATCAAATCCCATTTTTCCACATTCTCTTCTTTTAGTTTATTTTTATTTTTGTTTTGTTTTGTTTTTCTAATATTATTGTGGCTTAAGCCTCAAGCGGTCAAGCCGCACAAAGGTAGAGAGCCATGTGGCTTTGATGCATTTTTTTAAACCCTAAATATAACCAAAAGGATTACATCAACTTTAACACATAGTGAGAGACTAAACTCTTAAACCACGTATGCACTCCAAAATACCCACCTAAACTAGATTACAAGTATAAGACCACCACTGACCTCACTCTGCTACAAGTACAACTAGATGAAGGAACCTCAATAGTAGCTTCTTTCCGCCCGTACTCCATCCCCGTCCTCATAAATACTCATAATCAAGTTGTTGTCTTGTTCCCCATCAGACCAGCATCTCCCTGAATGCTCTTCTATCCACACCCCTCTGCACCTTCTCCTACATTGGTTCAGCCACTGTCTTTTAGTCACGGATAGAGATGACAAAATAAAAGTTACTGATCCCCTACCTAAAAATTACCTCATTTAATTGTATGGGCCAAGCCCATTAACATATCCTCTACTTAAATTTGATGTCCAACCAACATAGCATAGCATAGAATCCCTTTCAATCATCGATATCCGTCTCCTTTGTTTTCCACAAGTGAGTCCCCACCAATGATTTTTGCTTCAAATTGGATATCTACAAATCCATGTACAAACCAAAATTTTCACAAACATGTATAATGGGCAGTAGGAGCTCCATACAACAAGAAATTGACCCAAATCTCAAATCAGAAAGGTAGACTCAAAATCATCAACTAAGGGTCTAAGATGCAATGAAGATAGGGCCTCACTTTTCAGTTTTCACTTATATATAGAGATAGGGTAGGGGTGCAAACGGATAGGTTCGGATGCGGATATGTCTGTATCCGAATCCGAAAATTTATACCGATATCCGAATTCGACGGATATTAAAAAATTTATCCGAATCCGATTTCGGATATCCGAAACGGATATCCTCTACTTAAATTTGATGTCCAACCAACATAGCATAGCATAGAATCCCTTTCAATCATCGATATCCGTCTCCTTTGTTTTCCACAAGTGAGTCCCCACCAATGATTTTTGCTTCAAATTGGATATCTACAAATCCATGTACAAACCAAAATTTTCACGAACATGTATAATGGGCAGTAGGAGCTCCATACAACAAGAAATTGACCCAAATCTCGAATCAGAAAGGTAGACTCAAAATCATCAACTAAGGGTTTAAGGTGCAATGAAGATAGGGCCTCACTTTTCAGTTTTCACTTATATATAGAGATAGGGTAGGGGTGCAAACGGATAGGTTCGGATGCGGATATGCCTGTATCAGAATCCGAAAATTTATACCGATATCCAAATTTGACGGATATTAAAAAATTTATCCGAATCCGATTTCGGATATCCGGAACGGATATCCTCTACTTAAATTTGATGTCCAACCAACATAGCATAGCATAGAATCCCTTTCAATCATCGATATCCGTCTCCTTTGTTTTCCACAAGTGAGTCCCCACCAATGATTTTTGCTTCAAATTGGATATCTACAAATCCATGTACAAACCAAAATTTTCACGAACATGTATAATGGGCAGTAGGAGCTCCATACAACAAGAAATTGACCCAAATCTCGAATCAGAAAGGTAGACTCAAAATCATCAACTAAGGGTCTAAGGTGCAATGAAGATAGGGCCTCACTTTTCAGTTTTCACTTATATATAGAGATAGGGTAGGGGTGCAAACGGATAGGTTCGGATGCGGATATGCCTGTATCTGAATCCGAAAATTTATACCAATATCCGAATTTGACGGATATTAAAAAATTTATCCGAATCCGATTTCGGATATCCGAAACGGATATCGGATAATATCCGATCCGAAAATTAAAATTAATTAAAATTTTATTTGCTTTGAATAATTCATTTTACCACTATAAAAACTAGTATATATATATATATTTGTAATTTATTATTATTATTTTGTTAGTATAGTTTTATATTATTAGTTTATGATTTTATATAATATTTTATACAATAAAAAATGAATAAATTAATTATATATAATAACTATTAATTTTTTAAATTAGATCGGATATTATCGGATGCGAATATGGCAGTATCCGAATCTGTATCCGAAACTAGTTTGGACATAAAAAAAAAATCCGAATCCGAATTCGAATCGGATTCGAATATTTGGATATCCACTTGCACCCTAAGATAGAGAAACTGTAAGTGTTAAGTCTAGTACTGTGGTAAGGGTGACTGTAAATGTTGTATGCGTAACAGATTTCCACCCTTTGGTCACTACTCTTTAACTTTCAACTTAATTGTCTTAGCATAAGACTTCCAATCAGACTTGTCTTAGTCTTTCTTCCTTCAGTTGATCAGTCCTCTTTCATGCTTGACGGTTGTTGCTTTACTAAGGCTTTGTCTAGAGTTCATTGATATGCATACTCACTACTATAATCTATTTCTAGCAAGTATTTTGCTTTAGAGTGAATTTCTGTCACCAACGTCATCATCTTAGTTCATTCCATCTTAATATCTACTCTTTTGTCAGCAACTCTAAACCATATTTTTACCATCAATCAACAAACTTAATGTGTGTTTTGCTAATAAATATCTATATTCCAATATTATTTAAAACCAATTATATAAATCAAACTCAATATACAATGATGTTTTCCTAATATGATATTGCATTGAGAAATCTAGAGCACAACAACACATTAAAAAATAAAATAAAAGTCAGAATGTACCTTTAAGCTCCTTTCAAGATTTAATAGGAGTTTCTACAGACACTATTTCAACCGTCTTTTTATCATTGCCGGCTCGGGATAGCCCAAAAATTAAAGACATGCATGTCATACCATTTGGAACAAAGCCAAGTTTCAGCATTTTATCTTGCAGCTCTAGGGATTTCAACACATTACCTTCCTCATTCCATACTTTTATTAGTGCATTAGAACTTCCGATATCATAAATTTGAAACTCCAGGGCTATTGACTCTGTATTGTGAAAACTCCTTTCTTTACAATATCTATTTAACAATGCCTTGCAGATACCAGAATTTGGAACCAGATCTACTCCAACCAACTCTTTCATCATACACTCTCCCTCAACACTTCTATGTAGCTTACATAAAGAACTTATCAGAACTTTGTAAGGGTCTATGGTGCATGAAGATACGACTACACTTTTCACTTATACATAGAGATAGGGAAAGTGTAAGTGTAAAGTTTATGACTGTGGTAAGGGTGACTGTAAATGTTGTATGTGTAACGGATTTTCAGCCTTTGGTCACTACTCTGTAACTTTCAACTTAATTGTCTTAGCATGAGACTTCCAATCAGACTTGTCTTAGTCTTTCTTCCTTTAGTTCTCTTTCATGCTTAACGGTTAGTGCTTTACTAGGGCCTTGTCTAGAGTTCATTGATACTCATCCTCACTACTATAAACTATTTCTAGCAAGTATTTTGCTTTAGAGTGAATTTCTATCACCAACGCCATCATCTAACTTCATTCCATCTCAATATCTAGTCTTCTGTCATCAACTCTAAAGCATATTTTTACCGTCAATCAACAAACTTAGTGTGTGTTTCGGTAAATATCCATATTCCAATGTTATTTAAAACCAATTATATAAATCAAACTCAATATACCATGATGTTTTCCTAATATGATATATTGCATTGAGAAATCTATAGCACATCAGCACATTAAAAAAAATAAAAATCAGAATGTACCTTTAGATCCTTTCAAGATTTAATAGGAGTTTCTACAGACACTACTTCAACTGTCCTTTTATCATTATTGGTTCAAGATAACCTATAAATTAAAGACTTGCATGTCATACCATTTGGAACAAAGCCAAGTTTTAGCATTTTATCATACAGCTCTAGGGATTTCAGCACATTACCTTCCTCACTCCATACTTTTATTAGTACATTGTAACTTCCGATATCATAAATTTGAAACTCCAGGGCAAAGTAGATCAATATTGACTCTGCATTGTGAAAACTCCTTTCTTTACAATATCCATTTACCAATGCCTTGCATATATCAGAATCGGGAACCAGATACTTTCCAACCAGCTCTTTCATCATAAACTCTCCCTCACCAGTTCTATATAGCTTACATAAAGAACTTATCAGAATTCTGTAAGAGAACAAATCAGGTTTTAAACCCTTTTCAATCATCTCATCCTTCAACGATAGTGCCTCAATCAAACCATCAGACTTGCAGAAACATTGTATCAACTCATTATACATTTCTAAAGAAGGCTCACACCCATCTATAACCATTCTTCTCAAAAGGCACTTTGCTGCATGTGGCCTATTTTCTTGACACAAAGCCACTCCAAGATAATTGTATAACTCCAGAGGTATTAGAACTCCTAATCTTTGAAATTCCACAACCAAATTCAAAGAAGAAAGCAACTTACCCACTTTACCATATCCTTTGACAAGCAAATGACAAGTGGTACTGTCCGGTGACAACCCTCGCTCAATCATTTCACGGTACAACGACTTGGCTTCTTGCATTTTCCCTTCCTTGCCATATCCACAAATAAGAGAGTTATATGCCAAAGTATCGGAGATGAATCCTCTATCAATCATCCTACGGAATAGCTGATGAGCCTATTTGATCTTCCCTTGATCGCAAACACCTTTCATTAAAACAATATAAGTAACCAAATCTGGTGGCACAAACCTCCTATACATAATCTTATACAAATAAAATGCATTCATTGTTTACCATAAAAAATCCAAGAAATGGACAGAGGAAAATAACTTCAATAGATAACTTATGAAAATTGAAAAATACCCTACAATTTCCTTACCTATAACTAGCTGAAATTCCATAAAAAATGCTTTGCATGCCTGAAGAAGAAAGAGAGACGCATTTGCCACCTGTTGCAAAAGCGAATAAATACTGCTCTAAAGGAATCTCTTGCAGATATAGGATTGATACCTTGCTAGCCACTATACTAATCAATATTTATTAGGCTAAGTAAGATTTGTAAAAGAAACGTAACACAAACAACGACTTACAAATAATTAGTGTTTATGTGTTTTTTCAATGGCAATATCATCTTTCTTTGGCCTGGTATTGAGCATACGCTACCACCGATGCCAGGATTTTCTTTGAGTTTATTTGTACTATGAAACATCCGTCTTGAGAAAATTCGACTTTCGATAACACTCTGAATAAAAGCAGTATCAGTTGATACTTAATTTCAAGATCGATATATCTCTATAGATACCCTTGTCTTTGGACCTTAAATTTTGACCTGGTATCAATATAAGAATCTACAGATCATCAAGATTTTTCGTTTGACATGGTATCGATACCAGGATTAGAGCTTGTCCCCTTGCTTGAATTTAACTTTGGTAATGAACCTTGTAACATTTAATCAATGTAAACATTCATATTAACAATAAAATAAACTCAACCAACTGGCTCCCAAATCCAACATGCATTTATTAGCTTTATTACCATTTAAACCTCAAAACTGCCCCTCGCACAGATAACCAAAAATTACTTTTCCATTAATCCTCTTCATTTTCTTAACAATTCTCATTAAATTCTCTCGTTTTCTTACTAATCACATTAAACTACCTCGTTTTCTAGCTAATCAACATTAAAACCACTTGTTTTTATAATTTTTACTACTATAAAAAGACTATCAGTTGTACTATTTTACTGAAAATATTTACCTATAAAAAAATATGTCTCCCATTTCAAATTTCCTAACCATTCTTACTTTCCTTATGGTTCTCCCAGACTGGCCTCATTGGTCAGACTGTGCTACAACCGAATATTCAGATGATGAAGAAGAGCAAGAAGAACAATAGGAAAAAGAAGAAGACTAGGATGAAGAAAAATATGAGGATGAATGGCTTCAAGACCCCTACTGTTATAAAAAAAAGGTAAAACCAGGTCTTGGACGTATGAAGATGAGGATGACGATGAAGATGAAGATGAAGATGAGGATGACGATGAAGATAAAGACTAATGTTTTCTCTATATTTTACATTTGATGTGTAACAGCCTTGTGCTGCTTATGTTATCTCTTTTTAATAACGGATCCTTTTAATAAATTATTATTGCCCTACTTTTGCTTCAAAATTAAATTTTCAGTGTAACTCTATGAAATGGCATTTACAATTATCTAAAAAGAACAAACTTAAAATTTGACACTATTCCCATGATATAATAGGAACGGAAAAATAAGAAAGAACATATTTCTTATTGTGACATACCTTAGGCATTTGCCTCCTTTTACTTTGACCTGGTATCGAGCATATGATACCCCATATGATAAGATTTTTATCACGATCTTGACCTGATATTGACCTTTCTGCCGATACCAAGATTTTTTTACCCGAACTCGACATTGCTGCTAAGAATTGGATTTTTTGACCTGAACTCGACATTGCTGCCAAGAACTGGATTTTTTTACCCGAACTCGACATTGCTGCCAAGAATTGGATTTTTTTTATCCAAACTCGACATTGCTGCCAAGAACTGGATTTTTTTACCCGAACTCGACATTGCTGCCAATAACTGGATTTTTTTACCTGAACTCGACATTGCTGCCAATAACTGGATTTTTTTACCCGAACTCGACATTGCTGCCAATAACTGGATTTTTAACCCAAACTTGACATTGCTGCTAAGAACTGAATTTTTTTACCCGAACCCGACATTGCTGCCAAGAACTGGATTTTTTTACCTGGTATCGAGATGAGGATCTATAGATCACCAGGGTTTAGGTTTGACCTGGTATCGAGATGAGGATCTACAGATCACCAGGGTTTTTACTTGACTTGTTATCAACATATAATTCTAGAGATATAAGGATCTGTGATATTTGCATAGATATTGCTTTTGGAAATTACAATCTCTTTATTGAATGTATAAGTTTGAGAAAAAACACATGATGATACTCAGAATACCCTTTATTGATAAAATGCTTTCAAATTGCTTACATTTTGAGGCTTTGGTAATATTACACCTTCAGCCGTTTTTAAGTAGTAAGCTCCATTGATTCCTACTTTGTGAATGATGTAAGTCCCATCTCAACTTGCTGCTAGTTTGTCAGCCCCTTTCTCTTTAGTTGCTTGAGTAACCACTTTCAAGACCAAGTCACCTTCCTGAAAATGTCTTTCTCTTACTTTTTTGTTGAAAGCTTTTCTGAGTTGTCGATGGTATACGTCGAGCCTTAGTCTTGCTTGATCTCTTGTTTCTTCGAGATTGAGGACTTCTGCTGCCATTATTTCATTATTTTGGCCAATCACTAAGACTTTGGTTCTGGATGTCGATACCACCATTTCTGATGGGGTGACTGCTTCCATTCCATAAGCTAATATAAAAGGAGATTCACCCATGGCAGTTCGAGGTGTCGTTCTATAAGCCCATAGAATGTTGTTTAATTCATCCACCTAGAGACATTTATTGTCTTCCAGCCTTTTCTTGTTAATATCCATAATGGTTTTGTTGCTTCTACTTGCCCGTTACCCTAGGCATAATATGGTGCAGATGTGAAGTGTTTCACCTTGTATGATTCCAAAAAAGCTTTTACTTTTCCTCCCTCGAATTGCTGGCCGTTATCTGATATAATGGCATATGGCATTCCATATCGACATATTACTCTTTCAAAAAGAAAATTAATCACATCTTGTTCCTTTATGTGTTGTAAGGCAATGGCCTCTACCCACTTGGTGAAATAATCTGTGACAGCGAGCATGAATCGTCTTTTGCCTCTTCCAGGTGCTAGAGGACCAACAATATCCATGCCCCATAACGCAAAAGGCCATGGATTCGATACACAGTGCAACTCCTCAGCTGGAACATGTATAGCCTTTCCATGTATTTGGCATTGCATGCACTTTTTAACATAACGAAGACAATCTCTTCGCACATGGGGCCAAAAATATCCTTGCCTCATGATTTTATTTGCCAATGATCTTCCAGCCGAATGATTTCCACATTCCCCTTCATGGAGTTCTGCAATGATTAAATGTGCATCCTCATGCGATACACACTTCAGATGTGGATCTCCTAGATTCTTTCAATATAGCTCATTATCAATCAGTACATATCTTTGCACTCTAGATTTGATTCTTCTGGCTTCATTTTTATCCTCAGGTACTTTATCCTCAAGTAAGTATAATATATATGCTTCCATCCATGACACCCCCAGTGTATCAATCTCCATGACTTCCAATTCATCGACATCAATACTTGGCCTTTGCTGAACACCGATGTGCAAAGTGCGCCTCTCAGTGTTTTCCAACATTGCCGCTACATAAGCTAGGGCGTCAGCATGTCTGTTTTCATTTCTATTGAGGTGCTAAAGCCTTATTTTAGTAACGTCTTTCAACTTTGCTTTTATAAAACTCAAATAGTCCACCATGTTTTTGCATCTTTCTTCATATCCACCATTGATTTGACTGACCACCAGCATTGAATCACTGAAAATTGATAATTCTTTGACCTTGAGAGATTTGGCCATCTCGAGACCAACAATTAAAGCTTCGTACTCCGCCTCATTGTTAGATGCATGGAATCATAATGTCACTGCTGTTTCAAGCCTTTGATTTTCAGGTGTAACCAGCACTATCCCGATACCCACCCCTTATTTCCAAATGATCCATTCACAAATAACCTCCAACCATTTGTTCCGGCCCATGGATCATTTGTATCAACAATATCTTCCGGCTTTTGAAATATTGAGAACTCTTCTTCTTCCACGCACCAACTGGTGTTTTCACATGGAAAATTGGCCAAGAAATCAGCCAATATATGACTTTTCTCCGACACCCAATTTCAATATTCGACACCAAATTCATTTATTAATACCGACCATTTCGACATTCTTCCTGATTTTGAAGTTTTTGCCAACGTCTGTTTTAAAGGAAGATTCGTCATAACAATCATAGAGTGTGATTGAAAATATGGTTTCAATCTTTGAGAAGAAAATAAAAGTGCCAAAGCATATTTCTCCAGCATCGAATATCGTGTCTTTGCCTCGAGCATTGTCTTGCTTTGAAAATAGACTGGTCTCTCGACACCATTCTCCACTTTTACCAATACTGAACTTATGGAAAATTCAGATACAACCAAATAGAGGACCAAACTCTCCCCCTCATCTGGTTTTGTAAGTGTTGGCATCTCTTGCAGATACTTTTTTAACTCAGAAAATGCCTCTTCGCATTCGTCATTCCAACATAATTTAGTATTCTTTTTAAGCAGTTTGAAAAGAGGCTTACATCGATCAGAAGTTCTGGAAATGAATCTGTTGAGAGTCGCTATTCTCCCAGTCAACCTTTGAATCTGCTTTCTCGTTGTTGGTGATGGTATTTGATGAAGCGCTCGTATCTAATCTGGATTAGCATCGATACCTCTCTTGGTAACGATGTAGCCCAAGAACTTTCCAGAACTCACGCCGAAAGTACATTTCTCTGGGTTAAGCTTCATATTAAACTCTCTCAATATCCGGAACACGGTATCAAGGTCTTTGACATGGTCTTCAGCTCTCATAGATTTTATGACCATGTCATCGATGTAGACCTCAACAATTCCCGTAATAAGTTTCTTGAACATCTTCTCCACCAATCTTTGGTAAGTAGCACCAGCATTTTTTAATCCAAAGGCATTCTAATGAAATAGTATATCCCTCCATTCACCACGAATGTTGTCTTGAGTTGATCTATGACTGCCATTAGAATCTTGAAATATCCCGAATATCCATCGCAGAAACTGATTAATTCAAACCCAGCTGTTCGATCAACCAACTCATCTATCCTTGGCATCAGACAATGATCTTTAGGACACTTCTTATTTACATTAGTAAAGTCGACCCAAATTCGAACTCTACCATCTTTCTTGGGTACTACCACTATGTTCGCCACCCATTGAGAATGCTCTACTTCTCTAATTATACCATTATTTAACATCTTTTGTATCTCAGCTTGCACCACTTCTTCGTACATTGGTCTAACCTTTTGATACTTTTGATGGACTGGAGCTGCATTTTCTTCCATATTCAGCTTGTGTGAACAGATAGCTGGGTCGATACCGGTGAGGTCCGACATTAACCATGCAAAAACATCCTAGTTCTCTTTCAAAAACACCATCAACTCATTTCTTATACTGACAGACATTTATGTACCAATGAATGTATGATGCTCACTCTCTCCTGTACCAATATTGATTTTTTCCACCGTCTCTATTATTTTTCTTTCCCAGGGGGGTTCTTCATTTTGCTTTAGCTCTTGCGTGAACTTTACCTGCTCATGTATCTGCATATCAGTGTCGGTAGATAAAGATTGCTACGATTACTAGTTAGAGCTTTCCAAGATGCCCCTAGTGTCTTGACTTTTGCCCTTCATCATCCTCATAACAGTGACGAAGTTACACTTTTCTGACTCCAACTAATTCCCCCTAATTTCGTGCAAGCCATACACTATGGGAAATCTGATTACCTAATAGAATGTACTTGGAATAGCACGCATATTGTGTATCCATTTTCTACCAAGTATTGCATTATGGTCGGAGTGATGCTTTATGACCACGAACTTCGTCATCACTGTTTGAGGTCTTGCCCGAACGGGCAATCTTGATTTCTCCAGCTAGCTTGGTGGAGCTTCCATTAAACCCATATAGACTAAATTGTGGAGCCTTTAGATGCGTCTCATCGAGACCAATACCAGTGAATGCTTTCCAGAATAAAATATTCACTGAGCTACCACAATCCACTAATATCTTTTGTACATCATATCCCGAGATTTGCAAAGTAATCAATAATGCATTATCATGCGGCAACATTACCTTCGACAAATCCTCAGGTACGAACATTATTGCCCCTGGAATGCTCCTCGACACCAGATTGTCACTTACTGGTATAGGCTCGATATTGACCTCGAGCACTTCCTTAACCGTCGAGATCTTCCTTATCTTGTCTCAAATGATCTTTTTCTGAGGTATCTCACCTTTGTAGATCATATTTATTACCCCAAGGGGTTTATAGTGTATTGTTGCTATTTCTGTGGGCCTGCCATCAGCCCTAAACTCTCTCAACTTCCCATCCTTCATTAGCAAATCAATTTCTTTTAATAACTGCAAGCACCTATTAGTCTCATGGTTCTCAATCTTGTGGAATTGGCAGTAAGGCCTGCCCTTCACCTCCCTGAGAGTGCATTTTGGCAAGGTCAGGAAATCTTCTTTTGCTATCCTCCTCAGTATATCTTCCGGTGTGGAATTGATGGCAATGAAGTTACTGGGATCTAGCTCTTCTTTCAGTGTTCTCTCATATTTCCTTCTTGGTTGTGGCTGATTATCTCGGTTTGTATAATGCTCCTGAGGTCTTTTAGTATCTGACCTCGAGGTGTCTCGACTCTCATGTCAATCACCGTTATCCTTATCTCTTTTCCCTGTCTTTGACACTTGTAAGATAGTTTGCATAGTGGCTTCCTTCAAACCCTCTTCCACTATAATATCTATATCAGCCTTGTCATACAACTCTTGTAGAGTTTTAACTTCCTTTCGCAAAACGATATTTGTGCATAAATAATCCAGGTAACACACCTGTTTGGAAAGCCATGATAGCTGTCATCTCTGACTCGTCTAGCCTTTCCACTGATTGAATTTTGGCTTTGAATCTGGCCAAGAAATCCTTCAATGACTCCTTCTTTCCTTGTTTTAACTGGAATAAGATAGACACCTATTTTGGCTTCACCCTCTGGTGACCGTAGTTGGTGAGGAATCTTTCCTCGATTTCACGAAAACACGCAATGGTCCCCTCAGGAATTGCACAAAACCACTTTAGTGTTTTGCCTTTAAGGCTTGAAGAAAATTATCAACATAGTACGGAATCCCAATACTCGGTGCCGTGATATACCGAGAACTGGTGTCGATAGCTAAAAAGATGGTTCATGGGATCAGTTGTCTTATCATACTGTATGAACTTTGGATTCTCGAACTTTGGAGGTAACGACACTTTCTCTACTTCCTTTTTCAATAGATTTCTACTGACATATGCTAATTTACGAATTGAAGCTGATACCTTTTCCAGGAGCTTGTCCCCAAACTGCCTTTGCATCATCTCCTGCACCATTTCCTTTGTAATTGATGCTTTTACCTCTTCCTCCTGGGCCATCCTTGGTGTTGACTTCGCTATTGATTACACTTTTTCGTGGTGGCTTCTTCTCACTTCCTCGAGATAACTCTTTCTCACCACTGGAGTGCCTGAACTCGACGCCTCTCCATCTTTCTCATACATAGTGTCTTCAACATGCTTCTCATTCTCTTCTCTTACAGCTTTATTTTCCGCCATTAAAATTTTGTTATGCTTTTCCAATTCTTCCATCCTTCTTAACAAAGCTTTTAAAGATACCTCTTCTTCATGTATCTCATCTACTTCTTCCACCAACCTGCTTACTGATCACCTTGTCCGCCGTTCCTCATTCTTGGATGCTGCTTGAGACGTACTCCTTTCATTAATCATCAACGTTTTACTTGTTGTAGCACGCTTTGGAGGCATCTTGATAAGAAACAAATAAATATCTTCTTCAACACTTCACTGATCTTACCGAAATTTCTTGAACACAAACAGTTACTCTTTATCTTAAAACCTCTAATAAATGGACTTGATCTTCAAAGAAAGAAAAACATAAAAATTGATATGTTCTTGTCCTTGAACCACGAATGGCGCCAATGTAAGATCTATGAACAACTTTGCTCGATTGTTCTAAGATCACTAATGAAATAGTAATGTTTTGGAGAAACTCACTAAGAACAGTGTATTTGATCTAGAATTAAGGATTGAACTGAGATAGAATTGAAGTAAAATGAAGCTTTGGTATTGATTGGTAATGGCGGTTACAAAGTTTCTATTTCTCTCTCTCTTCGCTCTAGTTTTACAGTTTTTTAGATAATGAATCGAATCCCTCTTTCTTCCTCCTTCCAGTCATTATATAGTGTTCTAGCTGTAGTCTTGCCCAATAATTTCTTGCCGCGTATCCATTCTCTCCTTTCCCCTCCTTTTCCGCTTTCACCTATAATATATCAACTTATACAGAGATATCGGCATAAAGGCTGATATCTCAAAGTTAGAAACAAAATTAAGCTTTTGAAATATCGCCTGACGATATTTGCCCACGACAGATATATCGAAAATTGAGGTATATCACATATCAAAAGGGCAGGAGAAAAACTACCTATCCACCGAATTTCTTCACCCCCAGAAATTTGGGTTGAGTCTAGCCCATTCTTAGTGGATCCTGCGGTCTTTTTTGTGGCCCAACGCTTGATCATCAAGCTCAATACTCCTTCCACATCTAAAATTCAGTGAGAACCATTAGACCAGACAACCACACTGCATTAAACATAAACTACTACTTCCAACAAAACATTTAGTTTACCACTCATACCACAGTATACAGGAACATTTTTAACTAGCTCTCTGAGGTTGACTCGTCTACACAGTGTTGCTGCAAAATTCATCATTCCAGTTTACGAACTGAGAGAAGCTGAAAAATAAATAAACAAAACCATTAATTGAAAATTGTTAGGATATGTAAGAAGATTGTATCAGGTGCAAACATTGCGAGCTGGGACAATGCTATTGCGGCATGCTTTATTCATCCCAGGGTTCGAAAGTTGGTCCACAAAGATATGATCAAGAAGATAGGAATACACCTGCCCAGCAGATGTGATGGCAGTTATGTTGGTCATATACAACAGAAGATGACATGAATCACTTATTCTAGTCATGCCCCTTCTTAAACAGCTGTGCATAGTCGGGTCTCCTATTCTCAATATGAAAGGGGCGGTAAATCTATCTAATAAAAAGTAATGGTGTGGAGCCCACAGAGACTCCATCTAATGGTTGCCATTGTCTTTTCTAAGTTGTGACATGGCAGATCCAAGTGTTTGGAGAGTTTGTGTAATTTTGTTAAGTGTAATCAATACTATGGGATTTATCTAAAAGTCAACAATTGCAGCTGGACTTATAAATTGTTGGGCTAGCCCATAAACTGTTAGCACATCCAATTGATTTGGGCTTATAGATAATGGGTAATTGGGATTGCCTTGCGGCTGTATTTATAAATTGAGTTGTTTCGCTGGTCTTGTGCCGAATATTTTACGCCTAAAATGCGTGTATGCCTTGCGACGAAGGCGCGATGAGTTGTCGGAGTAATGTCGCAGGCGCGTCGAGGTCTCGCGGCCGTAGGCACGGGCATACCCTAGTTCTGAATAACATGGATGTGATGGTGCAGTAGTACTGTTGTCAGTAATATTTGTTATTGGTATAACAAGTGCAAGACGCGTTCGTGGTGTGGCGCTTGTATGCTGGTGCATAATACAAAATATCCCGATATATCGTGATATTTGGGGATATCTATCCAGTTTTAAGAGAAAGATATATAAACATCACAATATGTTTAGAGATATATACGACTGCAAATATCGGCGATACTTCGATAATATTTGGGATATTTAGCGATATTTAGCGATATTTTGTGATATGTGTTATTTAGGTATTGGTCCTACTTATTTAGGGGTATTTAGGGATATGTCCTAAAATTATCGATTATTAGGGATTGGTCCTACTTCTATCGATTGACCTTGAGTCGTCTCAGTTGACCGTGGTCAACCCATTTTATAATAATAAAATTTTCGTTTTTTTTTTATCAAAATGGCCAAACTACCCTTCAGCGTGCTTGACACGCTACATTATATTGAATTGTTTTTGAACACCACATGTTGAACAGTGAGGAATGAAATTATGTAAGCCTTTCGATCATTTCGTATTCGCATCTCGAGGAAATAAGTGAGATAGAGAGGGAAAAATCGACGCACTCCCCCCATTTTGTCCACTTACACTACAACAGTTCGTCTTCACTCACGAATCTTAGTCTTAATCTTCTCCATTAAAAATGATAACTTGAAGATCTCTCTTGTTTGCTACCAAACATTTAACCTTCACTCACGAATCTTAGAAAAAAACTTCAACTATAATTGTTTGCTTTGAAAAAACTTCAATTGGAAATGTTTGAAAAACTTCAACTGGAATTGTGAGTGTTAGCTAGCTGGTCGTCGAATTTTGTTCGTGGACATCTCTCTTGTGGTGGTCGTGGATTTTTTCGGAGTTGCTCATTGTAAGTCAGTTCAAACTTTGTATGTTTACACGTCAAAGCATGCGTTTTTAAAGTGTAAAGCATGGATCTTTAGGATTGTTTATAAAAATCGTGTTTTTATTTCATTAATTCCATTATTTGTTTGTATTGATTGAACCCTATGTTTAAAAATCATTTTTTGTAGGAAGATTGCTGTGTGGGTGGTTGGGTGGATATATATGCATGTATTTTGTTCTTAGGGTACTCTTGTTATTGCATGTTCTTAAAAGTAGGACTATTTTATTGTGATAAGTGTATAATGTCAATATTTTTTGTTGCTTTGTTATGTCCAGTACTATTATGAACTATGGCCAGTACGGTGCTATGTGTGAAACAGTTTGTTGTACATTATGGGGGTTCTTGGGGGACAACTACCCCTGGGAAGATTAAGGGTAGTGATTACAAAGGTGGTAGGAGAAGCAGTATTATGGAATTTGATGGGGATGAATTCTGTATGTTTGATTTGAAAAAGGATGTGCAAAACTTAGTTGGTGTGGGAGTTGAATTTCAAATGGCAAGTATCATTCAAGGGTATATTTGTAGGTTAACAAAAGATGAACACCTGTTACATATGTGGTATGAGCTTAAACCTGATAGAGACAAAAAATACCACTTGTATGTCTTTCCAACTCCAACAACTTCTAAACCCACTAGAGCTCCTATAATCCCCACCACTGCTTTTGACAACAGTCTCCCACCAATGAAGTCACCAGTAAAGGCCCAACCAGTAAAAGCTCAACCAGTAAAGGCCCACCCATTACCCACTACCCCCAAAAAGAAAAGTGTCCAAGTAAGTGCTAGTGTTAGAAAATCCCCTAGATTTTACTCCCACCACTCCTATACCACCACCAACTCCTATACCACCACCAAGTCCCATACCACCACCACCAAGTAAGACTATCACAATTTCTGTACTTCCAACAACCCCCAACAAAAGTATAAAAATGGGTGAGGCAGTTAGAGTTAGAAGATCCCCTAGATTCCCTGTATACAACCAAAGTTCTTCAAATAATGTCCAACCTAATGAGAAACCCCCTACTGTGAAACCCCCTACCAAAAAGCAAGAAAAACCTTTAAGAAGGTCAGGTAGGCTGCAGAAGTTGAAACCACTTGTAGGCCCTAATGGAGAGACTTTGATGTTGGACCTTGTGTCTTCTTCTGATGATGAAGTAGAGGAAATAGTTGAAGTTGAGCATGTTGTGGATGTTGTGGAAGTTGCTGAACCTGAAGTTCCTTACACTGTCAATGATGTTGTGGATGACTGGGAACATGTATTGGGTTCACTTGATCCAGAAACATTTGATGAGCTTACTTTAGGTGAGACATTTACAGATGGTGATGGTGATGCATTAGATGACAAGGATAGAAGTGATGATGAAGGTGACAAGATGTATGAATATGGTTACAGTTTTGGACCAGTTTTTGGTACTGACACAAATAATGATGAGTGGAGTGCTGAAGATGAGGATGAAGAAGATTACAACTACAATCTTTCAGATAGTAACTACTCAGTATGTGGTGCTGATGATGAGGCCTTGGATGACATGGAGCCAATTGAAGAAGAAGTACAAAATTTAGAAGAAGAGATACAAGGTAGTGACTCTAGTGTTATGAGGGTCAGTACAAACATATTTGAGGCAGAGGAGATGGCTAAACTTGTAGGACCAAAAGTTGAGAATGTTTTTGTGTGTGACTTGAAGCCTAAAATGTCTTGGCCAACAGTTGAGGCTTGTAGGGATTTTTTCATAAATTTGGCAATTAGAAAGAAGTTTAGCTATAGACATCTGAAGAATGACAAGGAGAGGCTCATTTTAGAATGTAAAGATTTCAATTGTCAGTGGAAAGTAAGTGCCTCTGTTACCAAAAGAGACAATCACACATTCATTCTTAGGAAGTTTTTGGACCAGCATACATGTGAGGCTGATGATGAAAACAAGTATGCACAGGCTACATCACCATGGGTAGCTAAAACACTTGTTGACAAAATGAGAGATCATCCTGATTACAAACCAAGGGATATACAGAAAGAGATTTTTTGTGAGTTTGGAGTTAGTATATCTTGTTGGACTGCCTGGTCTAGTAGAGTTTTGATGCTAGAAAAAATTAATGGAAATTATGAAGTTGGGTATCAAGTAGCCGCAGAGATGTGTAGACAGATAGAGAAGTCCAATCCTGGTAACCTTGTTAAATGGTTTGTGAAAGATAACAATCAAAGGTAAGTATGGTGGGTGTTGTTTGACTGCTATAGGATTGGATGCCATGAATGGGCTTTTCCCTATTGGTTTTTATGTGTGCAAAGGTGAGAACAAAGATACATGGAGGCTTTTTTTGTCTGAATTGAAGCCACATCTCATCAAGCACAAGGAAAAGTTGACATTCATTAGTGACAGGCAGAAGGGATTGGTACCAGCTGTTGCAGAATACTTCCCAGATTCTAATCACAGGTTGTTGTTTTAACTCATACATGTATTTTGTTATAAATCTCATCAAGCCATATCTAATGTTTCAGACGTGTATTTCTTGTTGCAATGTTGTTTCAGACTTTGTTATAATGTTGTTTTAACTTGTACATGTATTTATTGTTGCAGATTTTGTTTCAGACATATGTATAAAAATTTTAAAGGTAAGTTTCCTGGTGAATTATGGGAGAGTCTTGCTTGGGAAGCTGCAATGACATACAAGCTACCAGAATTGACTAGGATCTTAGGAACCATAAACAAAACTGATAGTGTAGCATTGGATTGGTTAGATAATGAGCCAAGGGAGTGTTGGGCTAGAGCACACTTTGATTGGACATCAAAGTGTGATGAGTTGACTAACAATTTCAGTGAGTCTTTCAACTCATGGATTTTGAAAATAAGAGATAAACCTTTGGTCTAGTTTATAGACATGTATAACCTGTTTTTGTTGAAGTCCATCTATGATAGGAGAATGTTGTCAATGAAGTCTTTTGAACATGGTGTTGTTCCAAATGTTTTGTACATGATTAAGAAGAGAGAGGAGAGGTATAACAATTATGAGATCGAGGTGTAATCGAGACTCGATTTTAGCAATAAAGCCACCTAACCGGGAAGAAGTATAATGTGGAAATCCAAAAGCAAGAATGCTCTTGCATTGAGTGGAAAATGTCAGGAGTGCCCTGTGTGCATGCAGTTGCAGTACTCAGGTCAAGGAGGGAACATGGTCTAGGTAAATCACTTGTGTCTATATGTGCATTCTCTTGGTTACTTTCTTTACATTTTTTTTCATTATATGGCAGGTATTGTAGTCCTTATTTTAGTGCTGAGGCCTTCAAAGCAACTTACGCAAGTTATTTGTATCCACTTGATAATATAGAGGATTGGCCAGAAATAGTGAGTGATGCCCCTTTCCTAATAGTTTTGTTATTTAGCAATTTATTTATTTTATTTGTATGTAATTTGTAATGTATTTTTCTTAGCAGACCTTGGACAAAGAATTGGCACTGCCTCCTGAAGTCTCCACACAACCAGGAAGACCAAGGAAGCAGAGAATTAGGGCAGATGATGAAATGCCCAAGTCAAAAAAGAAACGTGCAAAGTGTCAAGAAGAAGGTCACAATTCCAGATCATGTGATGCAAGGAAAAAAGGGGAATTTGGCAAGAAGAAGAAAAGAAAAGGTATCCTTCAATGTCTAATGATACTCATGATGTCACAGTTGGTTATAATGTGATTGTGATGTATCCTTCAATGTCTAATGATACTCATGATGTCACAGCAGCCCAAGTGCAAGATAGACTGCAAGATGGACCTCAGATGCAAGATGAACCTCATATGCAAGATGGACCTCATATACAATAACAAGCTCCTCCAATGCAAGAAGATGCACCTCCAATGCAGAAAAGAAAAGGGAAGAAAAGTAAAGGTATGTTAGTTGAATATTGAAAGCAAAATGCATGAGTATGGTTAGTGCATGACTGCATAAACCTTACCTTATGCAAACACTAATTCAATAAGTGAGCAGGTGCCCAAACAGAGCAAGAAGTAAGTCAGCAACAACCACCACCCCAAGTACAACAACAACAAGAGGCACCAGCACAAGGTAGGGGAAGGAGAGGCAGGGGAGGGAAAGGAAGAGGAGCCCCAGTGCAAGAGGCAACTCAAGTGCAAGAACCACAAGCAGAACAACCCCCAGGCAGGGGAGGTAGAGGAAGAGGAGACCCAGTGCAAGAGGTAGCTCCAGTGCAAGAACCACAAGCTCCAGGCAGGGGAGGGAGAGGAAGGCCAAGAGGAGGCAGAACAGGAAGAGGGGGGAATGGAAGGGGAAGGGGTAGAGAATTCTCTGGCTCGTATGGCTTGTTGTTTGGTGATGACAATGTAGAAACTCCATCAACTCCTCCAGTGAATGCAAATCAGAGAGCAAGAAAGCCACTTACACAATAGTTGGTTTTTGAATCCTTTTGGGGATTGTCAGTGAATATTTGTCCATATTTTGTTGTTTGGATTGTTTTGTGTTACATATACTTGAGAAATGGTCTATATGATGTTGTTCATTTTGGGTCAGGTTTATGTATGTGGCCATATCTTTTGATTGTTATCAGATGCTGACATTGTTTTGGTACCCTTGTGAATATTGTCTGAGTGATACATTGCTGGGTTTAAGATTTGAATTGTTGTAGGTAAATCTATATTTCATAACCAAGAACTTTTATTTCATAACCAAGAACCTTTATTTGAATCCTTTTCAATGAGGCCTTACATCAGATAGAACCTCACTTGGGATACCCTATTCAATAACACAACAACACTCATTGCCACACGCATTACAATCTAGGACAAGTGTAGTCTTGTTTTCAATAGGCAGCATAGGTTGGTTGCAGTCAATGTATTGCATCTCCCTACTAAAAGATCCAACCCAGTCGCATTGCAGCCACATTCCAATGACTTTGTCTGTTGTTTTATCCCAACTCTTGAACAAATACATGATTCCCTTGGAATTATCCTCCCTGCATCTCCAATTAAGGTAGGGACAAGTTGGAGCAGTGTGGCCTTCTTGCTCACATAGCTGACAGATCTGTCAATAAACCAAGTTAAAAAAAAGTTAGAATTTGATACAACATAGAATTAGTCTTTTAGGATTTAACCCTCCTCAGATTTGAGTTAATTAGGCTTTCATCCTACTTTTCTGCCATTAAAGGAGTTTCAATTTAAGTTCGTGAAATACCTTTGGTGAATTTACCATTTAAGTTGATTTCATACCTTTGGTATAATGAAAGTCTGAACAGGAGCTCCACCCATGTTTTTGCTTCAGTGTTTAGGTTGTTGAGTGAAGAGTGTGAGTGTTGAACGCCTTCTCTTATAGTACAGCAAAGAGACAACTTCCAACAACTCTATAATTTTGGCCGTTGGATCAAATGCTTCAGATTTTTGACACGTGGCTATTTTAAATGTCTCTCTAAAGTCACATGCGAAGGGTAGTTTGGCCATTTGATAAAAAACTGAAAATTTTATTATTATAAAATGGGTTAACCACGGTCAACTGAGACGACTCAAGGTCAATCGATAGAAGTAGGACCAATCCCTAATAATCGATAATTTTAGGACCTATCCCTAAATACCCCTAAATAAGTAGGACCAATCCCTAAATAACCCTTGTGATATTTTGTGTATATAACAATTTTATTTAATATTTACCATTATATTTCAAATAAATATAAATAATGTATCATGATATATCAAGAAATATCTACGATATCCACAATATTTATCGATATTTTGGATATATCCATGATATTTGCATGTGAAACAATGTCAAATATCTCCAAAGAGGTGGATATATCCACGATACATATCTAGAAATTGAATATCGATAAATACCCATATCCTGATATTTTGTACTATGTGCTGGTGTACATTCTTGGATGTCTTTATTGAAGTTTCGAGTATGAAAAATATGGACGCCAAGTTTTTGATTTAGTGGTCTAAAAGATTCCAACATTAAGGATATCATGAAATTTAATATGATAAAGAAGAGAATTAAAATGTAGCAACGAAGATACTTACCCAAAATGAAATGATGAGCTCGCTCTTTCCAATAACGAGAGAGAAGTGTTTGAGAATTTCAAGCAATAGTCAGGGCCCATGGGCATATCCATATATGTGGTGTGATGGGCCTATAGTCAGGGCCCATGGGTACTTCCAACTTTTCACTAACTATTTAAGGGGTTAAGACAAGAACAGCCTTGCCCTTAACCTAAAGCTAGAAAAGGTCAACATGGCCACCCAAGAAGAAAACCACATTGATTCAGCAGACTTATTCTCCATAATCCAACAACGTGACCAAGAAGTTGGGCCAACACTAGCAGATGATGAGCAGGAGCACTATCTTGAATCCATGCATTCAAAACTAGTGATAAGACAACTCCCTCACAAGGGCTCTCGTTCCAAATATGGCCTGCAACCAACACTTTTTTTAGTCAGTCTCCTTGAACAATACCACAACCAACCCAGCAACAACCCCCTCTCACCCATTCTCAAATCACGGTCACCCGCCAGATCCCGGACCTCGGTTAATCGGTCTTGTTGGTATTGCGATTCTTTGCTATTCTTCATGCCAATGTCACTATCATCGACTGCGCCATGTCCTTCCCAATATCCAGTTCAATGCCACAGCTAACTCTGGCGCGCTAGAGTTGAATTCTGGGACTGTTGATGTCAGGTCACTTAGGTGGGGAGAAGCTGAGGATATGGAAACTATTGGTACAGATTTTGACATTGTTTTAGGTACCGATGTAGTGTTGGTGCTGAATAAAAAAAACAAAGAAGAGACAAGGACAACAGTAACATGGAACCACCAAGGCGCGTATTAGACTGTTCTTAAGGAAAGATTTTTCCCTTTCCAGTGGTGTAGAAAGGCAACAGTGGCGTCTTCCTCACAGGATTCAATTAATAGTGTACAATAGCTTGACTTTGCACTAGAATAAACTACTTCCTAGAACAGCAATATAACTCTCTCTGGCAGCTACAAGAAGAAGAATAGGGCAGGTTCGAGTTTCTATTTCTCTGAGATGGGTTTCTGATGAAGTGAGTTTCTCTATGGACACACAGTCCTATTTATAGAGGTTAGGTTTGTCATAGAGACCAACTCGCACTAGGACATGGTCGGTCTCCTAAACAGATAAAAAGAGAGAGACTAACTCGTACATGAACACCGAAACTTGCTGCTGAAGCAAAAGCAAAAACAAGTTTAGGCTTTTGGTTAATCCACTACCCACTAGGCACAACAATAAGCCCAAGCCCGACACGACTCGGCTCGGTTTGGTGCGGGCGGGCCACTTTGCACACGCACACACTAGTATTTAGAAATACTCAAGAGATTCCAACAATCCCTCACTATTTCAAAATACTAATAGTCCCCTACTATTTTGGAATAGGATATTACAAAAGAAATAGGTTAACAAAATGCCAGAGAGAATCATAAAAACAATGCATAAGATACTGGTGCTTTACGGGCTTGAACCAGTCATAGGATAACATGTCTTATAATATGTAAAAGTGGTGGATTAAAAAATCTTTGAACCAATACTCCCTTGTAGTAAAATAGATCACATGCGCCCATACTGCTCTTTCATTATATGCCTGTTTTGCGGTGTTACGCTTTTTGGCCCTTGCGCTACCTGTGTTTCATGAATGCTCTAGAATATAAGCCTAAATATCCATAAGAACCGACCCAGTTCTACATTCATATAGGTGGATATCCATCAAGTGTACATTGCAGTTAAAATACACTATCTCATTATAAAATGGACTATGGATTCCAATAAGAGTAAAATAACTCATCTTTACTCATTGCAATTCAAGTTATACAAAGTATATAAAAATACTATCTCGTCATAGGGTGGGATGTCTCAAAAAAGATGATAGCATACCAGAGCGACTAGGTGACTTGTTTTTCCCTTTGAACCTACTTCATGGGATCTCCAATCACATAGGTGGGGTTGCCGTTAGTGTCGCCCTCTATCTTAGACAAAAGTCCTATCCCCCTCGACGTTTCAACCACTTGCCTCTTGTGAAGCGGTTTGGTCAGAGGATCGGCCAAATTTAACTCTGACCTCACATAATCTAGAGCCACAACTCCAGATTCCAGTAGCTGCTTTATAGACTGTAGTCTTAGATGGATATGTCTGCTTTTTCCATTATACAATTTGCTCTTTGCCTTTGCTATTGCAGCCTGACAATCATAATGCATAGGTACAGCTAGAGGCGGTTTTATACCAATAGGAAGATCTGCCAAGAGGTTTCTAAGCCACTCAACCTTAGCATTTGCTTTATCTAAAGCAATAAGCTCGGACTCCATTGTTGAACGAGCTATCAAGGTCTGCTTAGATGATTTCCAAGCGACTGCACCTCCACCAAGGGTGAATATATAACCACTAGTGGACTTGATATCATGAGAATCTGATATCCAGTTTGCAACACAATAACCCTCTATCACAGGTGGAGTTTGTCTAAAACGTATGCCGTAATTCATTGTTCCTCTCAAGTACTTGGCTAATCTCTCTAACGCACTCCAATGTTCCTTGCAAGGACAATGAGTGTATCTGCTTAACCTGCTAACTGCATAAGCAATGTCAGGTCTAGTGCAATTCATCAAGTACATGAGACTACCAATAATTTGGGCATATTTAGACTGATGGACACTATGTTGATTATTTTTCTAAAATTCACTACTTGCCTCATAAGGTGTCGACACATGCTTACTATCATAATAGTTAAACTTCTTCAAAAACTTCTCAACATAATGCTTTTGTGAAAGCGTAAAGTCATCACTGTTTCTGATGATTTTGATTCCAAGAATCACATCAGCTTCTCCCAAATCCTTCATTTTAAATTGGGAGGATAAGAACATCTTGGTGTTTCTCACAACATCAAGGCTAGGACTCATGATTAACATGTCATCCACATATAGACAGATAATCACATATGTATTCACATCAAAAGATTTAAAGTAAATACATTTATCAACATCATTTATTTGATATCTATTGGACATCATGACACTGTCAAACTTTTCATGCCCTTGTTTTGGCGCTTGTTTCAACCTATATAAAGACTTAACTAATTTGCATACATTTTGCTCATTCCCTAGTACTATAGCTCAGGCTGCATCATATATATTTCTTCATCAAGATCACCATTCAAAAATGCAATTTTTACATCCATTTGATGAATAAATAAATTATGAATAGCAGCTAGAGCCATTAGAACTCTTATAGAAGAAATCCTAGTTACAGGAGCATAAGTATCAAAATAGTCAAAGCCTTTTTTTTGGGAGAATCCCTTGACTACTAGTCTAGCCTTGTATTTATCAGTGGAACCATCTAGTTTCAGTTTCTTTTTGAAGATCCACTTGTAACGTATAAGTTTCGCCCCAGGAGGTAGATCAACTATCTCCCATGTGTGATTAGATATAATCGAATCTAGTTCTGAGTTTATAGCATCTTTCCATAAATGTGCATCTCTAGAACTGATTGCCTTATTATACGTCACAGGATCATCATCAACAAGAAACGTGTAAAAGTCATCACCAAAATTAGTGAATTTTCTATCTCTTTTACTCTTCCGAATTTCTTGTTCAGAAATTTCAGGATTTGTTGATTGTTGTTCACTAGGAGCAACCAACCTCTCAATGCCAATTTTCAAAAGAAACACAATCTCAAAGAAATCAGCATTTTTACTCTCTATAATAGTGTTAACATCGACAAGGTTATTATCAGATTTTACTACTAAAAATATATATGCATCACTATTATGAGCATAACCAATGAACATACAATCAACAGTTCTCGGTCCCAATTTTCTCTTTTTAGGTTCTTTCACTAGAACCTTTGTAAGACACCCCCACTTTTAAAGTATTTCAGGTTAGGTACATGACCTTTCCATAATTCATATGGTGTCTTATTCCCTGTTTTCTTGTTGGGTATCCTATTCTGTATATGGCAAGCAGATAGGATTGCTTTCCCTCACAAGTTTAGGGAAGCTCCAGAACTTACAAGCATAGCATTCATCATCTCTTTTAGTGTTATGTTTTTCTATTCGGTACTCCATTAGACTCAGGAGAGTATGGTGGAGTAGTCTCATGAATAATGCCATTCTTGTCACAAAAGTCCTGGAAGGGGTTAGACTCATATTCTCCACCCCTGTCAGACCGAAGTCTTTTAATCTTACAGTTAAGCTGGTTTTCAACTTCAGCTTTGTACTTGAGAAACATCTCACCTGCCTCATGCTTGTTTCTAAGTAAATATATCATGGTGTACCTAGAGAAGTTATCTATGAATATAATATAATAAAACTCCCCCTCCCCTTCTAGACATGGTACTTCTGAATAAGAGTTAGTAATCCAGTTTTATCTCTAGAAACAGTTCTGCAAGGTTTCTTTATGGCTTTAGTCTCAGCACATATCTCACATTTATCATTAGAGAAATCAGAAATATCAGATAATAAACCACATGCTTCCATCCTTTTCATATACTGAACATTCACATGTCCTAGTCTCCCATGCCATATATTAAAAGAGTCAAGCAAGCAAAAGCAGATTCATTCTCATTAATAATAATGTTATCAAGTACATTCAACATGAAAAGACCACTGTTATTACAATAACCTTTCCCAACAAAACTCTCATTCTTAGTCAGAACGAACTTGTCACTTTCAAAAGTCACCTTGACGCCAGCTTTTCCCAGTAATGACACATAAATCAGATTCTGATGAATCTCAGGAACATGGAGAACATTACTAAGTGAAAGGGTTTTCCCTGAAGTTAACTTCAGAAGAATCTTGCATGTTCCCTCAACAGGAACATACCTTGAGTCACCCATATAGACCTTTTCATCTTTCACTAGTATGTAGTCTGAGAAGGCTTCAACATCACCACAGACGTGACGGGTGGCACCAGAATCTAGTACCCAGTTCTTCTTCCCAGTGGTCATGAACACTTGTGACACTACAGCAGCAATAATATCATCTCCCTCAACTAAATTAGCGTTGGGAGGATCATCAGTGTCCTTCTTGTGCCTGCATTGAAAAGCCTTATGTCCCGGTTTACCACAAACATAACAATTTCCATTGCCAATACCTAAGGCAGGGATCGGGTCGGGTTCGGGTCGGATATGGTTATATCCGAATCCGAATCCAAATAATTTCACAGTATCCTAATCCGAACCCGAACCCGATTATATCCGAAATTTAATATCCGAATCCGACCCGAACCCGACCGAATCCGACTAACCCGATCGGATAACACTAAAAATTCAAAAAATTCCCAAAAATTATATCTGAATCTGAACCCGAACCCAATATACCCGAATCCGAATCCAACCCGAATACATAAACGGATACAAAAATCAACCCGAACCCGATATATTCGGTAATCGGGTCGGGTCGGATTCGGGTCTACCCGACCCGATTCCCTGCCCTACCAATACCACTCCTCTTAAAAAAAGTGCCTTTGACCTTGAAATTCTTATTTTTGTTGGACTTCTGCTTTTTAGAGGTCTTGTTGGATTTGCTGGGATTACCTTCAACGATATTGGCTTTGGAATGGAATTCCTTAGACAACACCTCATCCCGAGTCTTGTTCGTTTCCTCTATGTGAATGTGAATGATCACATCCTCAAGAGTTATCTATTTGCGCTTATGTTTCATACTATTTTTATAGTGTTTCCAAGACTCGGGGAGTTTCTCTATCAAACATCCAACAACAAAGGTTTCGAGTAAATCAATACCCTAAGTTTTCAAATCATTAATAAGCACATGAAAATCATGGATTTGAGACGTTACATCTCTATCCTCTCTCATCTGGAACTTTAGAAAAGTCCCAATAACATATTTTTGAGTACCAACATCTTCTAGTATGTATTTTTTGTTCAAACTCTCCCATATGTCATGTGCATTCTTATTTTAATAATAAATATCAAAAATCTCATTGGACAAGGTACTCAAAATAGAACGACGACATACCTTATTTCCAGCGAGCCAAGCAGCTTGATTTCTTTCGAAATCATTAGAACCCTCCATGGGTGCTGTATTAGTGAGATACTTTGCATAGTTCAATACATCTAGGGCTGTGAACACCCTTTCTCTCCATTGCTTGAAGTGTGAACCGATGAAGGATTCAATCTTTGACACATTGGGTAAGTTGCGAGCATTAAGTAGAGGTGCAGTCCAGCGGAATCTCTCATAGTTGAAGTAACTTCCATGACTCCAGAATTGGTTTCTTTGTTCGGCGTGTCTGCTGGCGTAGACATCTCGGATCTTTCCTTAAGATTGTTGGTGCTGAATAAAGAAAACAAAGAAGAGACAAGGACAGCAGTAACAGAGAACCACCAAGGCACGTATTAGACTGTCCTTAAAGAAAGATTTCGCCCCTTCCAATGGTGCAGAAAGACAGCAGTGGCGTCTTCCTCATAGGATTCAATGGTGTACAGTAACTTGACTTTGCACTAGAACAAACTACTCTCTAGAACAGCAATATAACTCTCTCTGGCGGCTACATGAAGAAGAGAATAAGAATAAGGCAGGTTCAAGTTTTTGTTCCTTTGAGATGGGTTTCTAATGAAGTGAGTTTCTCTATGGACGCACTACACCATAACAGGCTATTTGCAACGGCAAAAAAGCGTTGCTAATAATATATTTTCGCAACGTTTTTTAAGCGTTGCAAATATGGCGTGGATAAAGTGTTAGAAATATTTGCAACCCTTAATAAGCGTTGCAAACAGAAATTTCCAACAGTTATTAAGCGTTGCAAATAGAACTTTCCAACGCCTTTTATAACTATTTTGTACACAAATTTAAAACATTTGCAACGATTTTTTTATTTCACAAACGCTTTGTAACCATTAGTAATTTGTTAAAAATATTACGCTTTTTAACCGTTAAAAAGTTGTTAGTTAATTTAAAAATAAAATAATTTAAAAGTCGTTTGTAACGGTTATAAACCGTTGCTGATGGGTTGCTGGTAAAAAAAAAATCTCATATTTTGTTGCGAGACCAGCTAAACCTACAATAAACAGATATTACTCGGGCTTACAATAAAAAATAACTCTATTGATAATATGCATAACTTCAAGCCAAAGAAGCAACAGTAGACTCATTGATAATATGCAGAACTTCAAGCCCTGCAATACGACCTCTATCCTTTGTTGCCATCCTCTCTGAGAATCATTAAAGTATGCTGGTACTATAATTACAGCTTTAATCACTTTATCATTCAAAAATTTCAACGCATCGTCAACGAGCTTTCTCAATACCTAATAATACCATACCACATAAGCATGACTTCATCATAAACTACAGATAATTGATTCACAGACTTGAAAGTGGGCATAATCTAAAAATACCCCAAAATAACCAATCTTAGCCAATCACCACTTCGACATACATTCCTATCCCTATACTAAAACATTCTAGGCACAAATTATACTAAAATTATAATACAAAACATATATGAAACTTGTTATACGTGAGCTGAAATCTCTTCAGCAGCAAATTGTTTCCCAATAGCAGGACAATCAAGTTTAACATTCCCAATATCATCTCTAACAACTCTATAAGAAACATGTTTAATCAATTCTGCATCAATCAATCACTACAATAAAAAATGAAAAAATAATAATATCTGCATAAGTAACAACTGCTTACAAAATCAACTCCAATGGTGTTGATGTAGCTCTCCAGATATGAGTCATCCTGTACACCATGGAAACGAAAATGGTCACAAAACTGAGAGCAATTCCACATAGAAATCTATTGGGAAGTTTCACTTCAATGGGAAGTAGCAACTACTCAATGACCTACAGAATCACCTGACACAGAATAATGATTGTTCTAGGTGCAATCTCCACTAGTCGTAATTAATTCATTAAAATTGATACATCCTTACTCACCATTTCAAAAAATGACACAACCATGGCGGTAAATCGACTTTATAAGCTTCAAAATTAGGATATTTAGAAACTGAATAGTGCTTCAATGGATCAGTTGCACAGTACAAAGCCTATAATTATAGACCCTTTTCTGATGTTTTTCCTTTAGGTTTGGTTGTTATGTGAGGATCGGTGAAATTTCTTTTCCATCCTTTTTCTTTATTCTTTCACTCTGTTAAGTGACACAAATATGAATGTAAAGGACGGGCACAACATGTTGGGAGCAACTCCACTTTGAAAAGTTTACCTACACTATGTAAGGTCTGGTTTTTTGTGGAGATGATCAATTATCTCCATAACAAGAGAGCTCGTTTAATTACTGACAATACACGTCTTAACAAGGTTAGACATATTCAAACAAGCTATTCTTTTATGGAGATGATTCCCATGGTAGGAGATTGTCTCCACAAAAAAGTCAGTCGTTAACCAGAAATGTAATAGAAAGTCTATTCATCTAGATTAGACATTTTGTTCCCCCTATTTTCCTCAAGATAGACTGTGATGGGGTTCCAGCCATGTGCTTATAAGTAAACATGATACAAAAATAAAACAAAATCTCAAGTCTTTATGTAGTAAAGAAAATATGATAGTTTCCTACCTCCCCACTTCTCAGGGTCGAGAATCCAAGCACAGTATTCCTCATTACTTTTCCCAAGAAATGCTTCAGTGTACTTTACAAGGTCGCTTGCCACTGTTGCAGCTATAACCTTAAGGCAAAAAAAAAGATACAATATACTAAATTAACTACAAGCATATACATGGAGGAAACATAGTCTCAATGCAACCACAGATAATTTACAAGATTGAATGAGAGGCAATCAAAAAAGTTAAAAAAGAAAAAAAAAAAAAAAACTGTCTCAACTCGGGTGCTTTGAGTTTGTCATGTTCCATAACATATCTGTATACAAAAAGATATAATAATATAATAAATAAATAGTTGCAATAATTAATAATTAAATATTGAGGGAGCATTTGAATATTTAGGCCTAAGGTTTTGTCTCAAACAAGATACTGTTGCACGTGTGTCTTTAACACATACCCTATAGGATATAGCAAAAGCAACCATCACTCAAAAGAAAGACAGTCACCCTTGAACATTGATTAAACTAAACTAGATATCTTAAGTAGGGCGACCAGATCAAAAATATAAAAACACATCAGCATGTTAACGCACATAATATAACAGTACACTTTTCTTGATTAACTATGAGCTCCATGTAACAAACATATAGCCTACATAACCCAAATGAGTTATTTCTTTTAAAGGAACAAGTCCAAAGTGTCTACCTGTTATTGGCTTTCAGTAAGTACTCAATTACTTCCAAGTCAAGGAAAAACCAGAAAAAAAAAAAAAAAAAATCCATAACTCCACTATCCAAAAAGGTTACAACAAATTCAACTACTCAAGTTTGTATACACAAGTATAACAGATTGGATTTATATTTTTTTTGCATACCCTGAATCTATCAGACTAGATGGACGGAGTGAAAAGGTTGTGCTATTTATAAATTAGATAGAAGCTTATTAAAAAAAGCTTGATCAATATATTTCATACCCCAACATTATATAAATGTGTTGCATTACTAAACAGACATGCTATCTGATGACACAAACAAACAAAAAAACGAACATATTGAAAAGAAGTTGCATACCCTCAAACGATCAGACAAGATGGAAAGAGTGATAAGCTTGTACTTTGGGACTTCAAAAAGAAGCTTATCATAACTAGCTTGATCAAACAAAACCATATTGTTCACCTTCTCCTTTTGCTTTCCCTTACTCCATTTCTACAACAACACACCCAACCACTCAAATCTCCATATAAAAAACCTTTTAATAGTAAAGTTAAAAAAAAAAAGTTACCTTCTTCTTCTGCTTCCCACCACCAGACTTCGCTGGTTTTGATGACGGGGGTAGTTAAAATGCTTGTAGGGCTCATTTAACTACAAGCATATACATGGAGGAAACATATTGTCTCAATGCAACCACAGATAATTTACAAGATTGAATGAGAGGCAATTAAAAAAGTTAAAAAAAATAAAATAAACCTGTCTCAACTCGGGTGCTTTGAGTTTGTCATGTTCCATAACTTATCTGTATATAAAAAAATATAATAATATAATAAATAAATAGTTGGAATAATAAATAATTAAATATTGAGGGAGAAACAGTAGCCATTTTCAAATGCTATAAATCGAATGTTAAACATCCGACCACTATCACTACGTTGTGTAGTTGTCTAAAGGGGCATATGGAAAAGTCAAGACAACAACATGTTACCCTTTTAGTACTGAAACAATAAAAGATTCAGAGCAGGTATAGATGAACACCTCCGGAAAAGAATGTAAAGGCCACCTCAGCACCTCCAGAACGTTGTAAAGGTTAGCTGTAATGGGGCTGTAAGGCAGTAGATTTCTTATGGTCATCTGTAAGGGTATTTTCATGCCACAAACTATGAGGAATTCGTTGTATTTGTGTTTCTGCATCTTGTTTGAGGTCAGCAACTTCTTGATGATGAGCATTCACAACAGTCCTTCCTTTGATCAACAACTTGGACGATGACCCACACTCAAAATCTCTATAAACATCACAAATAGGGTTGTCCACGGTTCGTTTCGGGTCGGTTTAGTCCAAATATATGGACCGAATCATAAGGGTCGGTTCCTAACTTCCCAAACGTACGGCAGCAGAAGAAAACCAAATTGTAACCGAACCCATTCCAACAACTTTGGATCAGGCCCTGCCGCATGCTTACTACTAGGGAATCTATTGGCCCAAACTATCTATAACTTTGTTGTAAGAAACTTGGCTTGCTCATAGATGATATGAGACTAAACATACTGAATAAAAATAGACTTTCTATGATATCACTTTGAAAAAAGTGAATATGTATGATTTTTATGTTTGCAATTGAAACATTTTAAGTTGTTTCTACATCAAGGAAACACTACTTCTCAGTTAATTCGATCAAAATCAAGAGGTATGGATCTATGTAGAGAAAGAAATCTATGTTAAGGATCCTTATTAGTTGTTTCAATGTGCATATGTACGTGTATCTCTCAAAATTGTTATGATAACTAGTAAAGCTTATGGGTTTTTTTTGGATTGATTGCAACGATTGTGTTAAATTTGTTTTGTTAAATAATGGGGTTCTTTTGAATTTGGTGATAAGTAGTAAAGTTTATGGGTATAGGAGTTAGAAACTTAGAACTGATGACTTGCTGGAAGAATTGGTTACACGAAGGAAAATGGGTTACTCATCTTTCATTGCAAAGTCAAGAATTTAGTCCCACATCAAAGAAAATGAAGAATAATTAGACCAAAGTCTTGGCTTGTTTGCTACCTTGTGCTTACACGTGGTTGGAGCCCTTGTCTCATCACAGAAGTGTTGGACGTTTGGTAATAATTGTTTTTGAGCCCAGTAAATTTAGTACATTTAAATATTTATAAACAGTCCGGTTCGATTTATTTTGGTTAACCGAAGGATCAAATCGTGAGCCAAACCGATTGGATTTGGTTTTTCTTTTATGAACCGAGAATCGAACCGAGACATTTGAAAACTGAAAAAAGTGGCCGGTGCGGTTCGGTTTTTCGGTTCTTCGGTTTTTATGAACAACCCTAATCACAAAACTACACAAACCAATAATCAAAATCAAATACCCATACCACAAAATCACCCCTAGACTAATTACTGAAGTTTAATATACATATATTATTTACCTCCGATATCTGGTTTGATTCTGAGAGTTGGATTTGGAGAGAAACAAGGAGCAGAAGTGGAAGAAAAAAGAGACTGATGTATTTGAGAAGAAGAAGAAAGTGGAGTTGTCCTGCCATTTTTTTCAGTTGAGAAGTCAACTCGAAAAGAGTTCCACTGAAATGGGGCACCTTTTTGTTTCAGGTAGTTTATATAGTTTGCATGTATTGTATCTGGTACACCTGGGAGTACAGGACCCTACGATGAGTTTGACACTTAAGCGGCACTGCTAAATTTGTGTGATAAACCTGGGATCTTCAATGTGCTGAATCATGGGGTTCGCTTCTAAGTCCTAAGAGCATCTTTAGCAGTGATATCAACCTAGCATCTGTTTTTTCAACTTCAGCAGTACTACATGTTGATGAAAACACCAAACCAAACACCAAATCGACCAATATTTGGTTCTAGGTTTGATGCTGTATCAAATCACTCACGCGGTTTGAGAAACACCGTGCGGTTTTGGCAAAACCGCGTGGGCTTGGGCTGCTAAATGGGCTTCTATGGCGCGGTTTTGGCAAAACCGCATGGGCTTCAGCTTCATAGGCGCTATTTTGCCAAAACCGCGTCGTCGTTTTTCTAAAAAATTAGAAGCGTGGTGTATAGAACTTGAAAAATTATGAGTTGTGCATAGAAGTTAAAAAATTAACAATTGTGCAATTGAAGAAATTAAGAATTGTAATTCAAAATCGAAAAAATTAAAGAAATTAAAAACCTATGATTATGATTATGATTATGCAGTCCAAAATCTATGATTATGATATAATCATATAATATCTAAAATAATCCAAAACCTATCATATTACATCAAATTTATTTAGCTCTCTTCTTACGCCCCTTACCACTCGATCCCTCTCCTCTTTCTATTTGGACGTTTCGAAGCTGCTCCTCTAAGTTCCTAATCGAGATCGATGATCTTCTGCAATGCGTGCGGAGGTTAACTACTTGACTGAAGTTCCTCATATCCCGATGTTCTTTGCGTGTACACTTGCTGCATATCCTCATATGCTTTCGAGTCTCATCATACGCCGCGGCTGGGATTCTTGATATGTCCGAGAATATGCCTCCTCTCTTTCTTGGCTATAATGATACATGGCGATCCTCATCCCATCAAACATGAGAACACGGTTCTCATATCTTTTCGAACCTCGGCTGAAAATTCAAGAAAATACGGTGAGTACATATTATATATATAATGAAGAAGATAAATAAAACAATTAAACTCACCATGGTATCTTGATCAATATGCAGCTCTAACTTCGAGAAACGAGCATGAGGCACCTCGGGAATGGAAATATAAGTAGGCTCCCCATCGTCCACACACGCAAACATCGAGGATTCTTGCGCGGAACCACGAGGGCCGGGATATGCATTGAGAGGTTGTGGGTTAAATAAGCAGTGGCGGATGAGGAATACGTAGCTCACGCCTCATCCCTTCCAGCCCCACACAAACTTCGAAGTTGCTAGCCCGACCAACGAGGCAACAACGGACCCATGGAACCACGGTTCAACCATCTATAATCTTGATTAGCGATGCGCTTTCAACAACAAAAGAAGACGATCGGCCAAGGACCACCACCGGCATGAACTTCATGAACTTGAATTCTACCCCACGACTTTGCATCACTAACATCGGCATGGGAGCACATGGAACTCCATAACGTCCAAATATCGCCTCCAACATCCGCCCCACGATTACCAAACCCGACAAATACATGCGGCAAAAACAACTCGTGGCGTGACAACACATAAGCATCTTTGTCTGGTTGGATCGTCAAAGGCGATGACAAACGCCAAGGTCTCCACTCAATAGATGACAATGATCTAATATCAATCTGAGCACGAGCCATACAGATATTATTTCTAATCTGCCCTCTGTTACAAGTTAAGTGAGGCCCTGACCAACTAGCAAATCTAGGGCGAGTATCAGCAATCATGTCTATGTTAGGACAAAGACATCGAAAGTACTCATAAAACCAAAACTCTAAAAGTCCTGTGAATCCTGCAATCTGAGGACTTCTACTTCCGAATGTCTTTGAAGCTTTATCTAACGCCGATATCAATGTGGCATATACTGAGCTACCCAAGTCATAATCCCTCATAGTATGCAAATTAGATACATAAGCATAATATCCCAGTCGTACCGTAGAATGACCATTGGGAAACAAAACATACCCAATAAAAAACATCAAAAAAGGCCTAACATACTGATCAGCACCCTCACTACCCGGTAGAACAGTCAAAGATAACTCTGCTCGTGTATCAGGATGTAAGAGGGGTTCCATATATGCAGTCTTAATATGAGATAGCTTAATCCCAGAAGAATCATAAGCATCCGCACCCAAACGAGGAAAACTCACAAGCATACTATCCATATTCTCATAATGTGTATGAAAAGGTATCGGTTGGCCTATACCGATACTCAACCCAGAAATCATAGTGAAGTCTAGTGGTGTGAACCCTAACTCCGCGACAAAGAAAAATGAAATGTATGAGTTCTACTCCACCATCTTTCTACTAAAGCTATGACCACTTGAAATCACCCTTCTCATAATCCGTATCAATCAAAATACCCAAAGATGTATATAAAATACTATCTCTAATATGTACAAACTCATCCAAACTCCTAATAACCTTCCACCACTCTCTAATACCAAGTAAAGCCGATCTAACTTCGGTGAGTCAACAAACATGCGATATTATAAAAAAAATAATAATGCATTATAAGATAAATAATTAATTGGTCCAACTCAACTAATTAATATTCAAAATATTTAATCAAAACTAATTAATTACCTGAGTATTAGCCACTACACTCGACACGTGTTTTGTATCACGTGTAGAAGACACAACTTCCATATCAAGTGCTTCTCCAGGTGTAAATTGCCAATCGAAGTCGTTTATCTGATACTCCAGTACGTACGGATGTCTATTAGTCGGCGCGACATCCTCGGGTTCTTCTCCCCCACTGTCTTCTCCCCCATCACCAATGTCATGTGTGTACTGCCAATTATCATCGTCGAAAGGTTCAAAGGGATCCATATAAAATTTCAAGAGTTTAGGTAGGTTTTTGTTTTTTTTTTAACTAAGGAGAGGGTTTTATGATTGTGAGAAGAGGTGAAAATGACTGAACCGCGCGGCTTTGGAGCTGCTTATATAGAAGTAGCACGCGGTGTTCAGAACACCGCGCGGTTTTGGCAAAATCGCGTGGGCTTGGGCCTGTCAGTTGGGCTTCAATGGCGCGGTTTTGCCAAAACCGCGTGGGCTATATGGCGCGGTTTTGGCAAAACCGCACAGTTGCTTGGGGTTTTTGATGTTACTCCTGAAATTGTTTGGTGTTTTTTTGGTTCAAAATTTTGGTGTTTTTTTGGTTGCACTGCTAAAGATGCTCTAAGACATGTAAGCAAAATGTCTTCTATGGAAATCTCTGCAAACTGCTATAGTGACGTGTAAAAATGTTCAGCAGCTTTCGACAGTCGTTGGATACTAGGCTTACATGCAAAACCCTGGGAACTGGAGGTCGTTTTGCCTGTAAATTTGGCATGCTACAAGAACGAAGCAGTAAGCAAGAATTAATTAATATATACACTAACTACAACAAAGACTGACTGGTTCTACTTTGGTTACAGAAGCTAAAGTCTTCTAATTACTCTGTTAGTAACAGTAGGGTATAAGGTAATAGGCTAGGTTGTCCTGGTCCTGGAGAGGTGATGATTAACTTACCAAATCAAGTAATAATTATACTTCACCAGATATAATCACTTATCTGATGGACATTACCACATGAAGAGGCTGTTATATAGTTCTTTACATGATATAAGATGAAAGTTTATGCACCAAAGAATAGAGACCAAATGGAGAAAAATGCAAGCACACTTGCTGATTCTCATTATAAATACAACGAATTTATAAAGAGATCAATTTCTTTGACTGCTGATGTTCGATCGTAATGCTTCTTGTGTTTCTTTTTCTTCTCGAGGCCACCTGCCTTCACATTCAACGCTTTTCCTTTCAACTTGAGCTTTCCTCCAACAACATTCTCATATCCTGACATATTCCCTGCCAACAGTAGTCAATTATGAATCACTATAAGATAATTAATAGTAAACGTTTTTTTTTTGTTACCCTTTTCTTCCACCAACTATGATTTGAAGCCGGAGAGAGAACAAGAAAGAAAGATATAATAAGATTCGATTTATAATCTTTTTCGGAATTCGACCGATGTTTCAAATGCTGAAGATATAATCTTTTTCGGAATTACACCACCAAAACTCATCACATCATTCTCTAACTCTCGTCAAATCACTTTAGCATATAATGTATTCTATTTAATACGTCAACCTAATGTTCTTCTTTACAATACTCTTATTAGAGTTTATACTCATAACTTATTATATACTAAATCGTTTACTGTTTTCTTTCACATGCAGAGGAATACTACTGTTTTTCTTGATAATTTTACGTACCCTTTTCTTCTCAAGGCTTGTTTTGGATTCAAACAAGTTCAAATGAATCATACCCATGTTGCAAACACTCACAGGAAAGAGTATTTATAGATTCACTTTATCAATAAAACGAATAACTGCCGCAGCTCGTTCAGCCATTTATTATAGGCTAACAAGGAAATGATAATGTTTATCTCTTGCCCAATTCCTTAATTTTACTGAATCTATTGTAATGCTGATTGACATTCCAAACCAACTGACTGACATTTCTTTACCACGCAAAACAAAAACCTAATCAACTTAAAAATACTAACTTTAATATAACAATAGGAAGTAAAAAAGATGGGTTACCTGATAAAGATGACAGAGATTGAGGAGAAGTGATGAGTTAGTTAGGTGCTGATCCAAATCGAAGTTGTATCAACCCAATTAAGCAGTGAAAACGAAAAACAATTAATTGAGAGAGATGAAAAACAATTAATTCAGAGAAATAAAAAAAAACGACTTACTCCTAGTTTTTATTGAGCGGTAGCGGCAGTGAGAGGGAGAGGAGAGCAAGAGAGGTTATGTTTTATGTTTCGACAACATTAGCGCGATTTTATTTTGAATAGTTTCACATGTCACCAAAAACAATCTGAAGAATAAATTTTTATCATCATATTTTGTCCTAAATTCGATCTCCTTTTAGCCGAATTGACCAATTAAATGTGCGTTTTATTGATAACTTCTCACACCATTGATCAATTAGCAGATGATTTAGTTGGATCTTTGAAGTTTCTAGTATGATTGGTGATACGCATGAGAGGTGTCACAGCCCGAATTTCTAAACAATAACCAAGTAAATATTTAAAATATAAATATTCAAACATCACTAGGTTCACTTGTTTAAAAACCTAGACTATGACGGAGGATACTATACATACAAACCCTAATAGCCATGTCTTAAAAGAAACAACTTAAATTAAAATAATCCCAATAATTATCTGCCATTTCTTTATTAAGATATCATCCGTCCAAATAAAATATCAACCAAGCTCTCATAAATAAAATTTCCTCACTACCATGTTCTCATGCTATGAAAAAGTAAACTACGTTATTACATTCTTCCAATAAATAATTAGACCTAAACGAAAACTAATAGATCTGCTCCGGGCCGCGATCCTAATCCTGCACCCAGCGGTTCCACATGCCTTCCACCTATGTTCCCAAGAACACACCCACGCTACCAAAAAACAAAGCAAACATGGGTCAGCAAATTGAATTTGCTGGTATGAGTAGACTAAACACATATAAACATTTCAAATTCTACTTATCCAACTAACACTTTATATCTATCATAACCTAATCATTCTCAGCTTGGAAGACAGGTAGTTCCGTCATCTCAAACGGCATAGTTTCTTCCCAAGCAAAACTTCCATATTATTAACCTCCATTTTATTAACTCATTCTAATAACTCTTTTTTAATATCTAAATAATTGAATTACACTTACCCGATCCGCCGTTGTATAAGGGTAGGACCGCCGTCCCCACAGACAAAATATTATTAAGTCCTACCCTCCTGCAAAAGAAAGTTAGAACTTATATATAACATATGTACATATCCTATATGTATTCAAAAGTAAGCCCAAACACACTTGCATCATCAAATAAATTTCTCTTATCATTTAATCAATTACTTTTCTTATACACCCACCCTTTTAGTACCTAATCCACGATTTGCACTCCACACATTTGCCAAATCACACATTCCTCAGATGCCTCTCTCCCACCGACTACCACAATATCATAGCCATCTCGGGCTTTCATACACATATTTCACGACCTCTTTGGGCACAAAACTTCGTGTCATTCATGGCACATTCAATGAATACCTTAGGTCATTCCCGCCCACATTCAAGGAATACCTATCATATCAGCGGCGGGCCATTCATGGCACATTCAATGAATGCCCCCGGTCATTCCCTGCCACACTCAAGGAATACCCGATCCTACATTCCCGTTACATTCAAGGAATATAACTAACCCATGGCGAATACCTTAGTTCCTCTTTAGGGGCGATCCACTAATCACGGTCATTCATGGCACATTCAATGAATACCCTTATATAACACTAACGGGTCATTTATGGCACATTCAATAAATGCCCACCTACATATGACATCATCAGTCATAAAACTCAATTCCAAAACTTGAGGCGTGGAGAGTTCTAAAAGGGTGCGGTAAGTTTTGTTTACGCATTATTGAAATTTATTGTATATATTATTTCAGAGAACGTAGGAATATCTTGATTCAATTATATTTTGTTTACGCGTTATTAATTTCATGAATGTATAAGTGTCATAACGTTGTGTATCGCAAAAGACTGAAAAATCACAAAGCAGTAAATACATGTACACAAGTATATTTATAAAGATCCTAGCCTAAGTCAAACATGCTAGTAGTCCTAGACTTATCCTAATAGACCTAATCATAATTTTAGGAAAAAGTCAAATTTTCGGGTCAACTGGTCAAAGTCAAAGTCAAAGTCCACTCTGTCAACAGTCAATATTGGTCAACCCGGTCTAAACTCCAAAAACCCAAAAGCCCAAATCCTAAGGCCCATAGTCTAATCTAAAAGTCAAATTTTTAAAATCCAAAATAAAAAGATATTAGCCCACGATTTTGGCCCAAGCCCAAAATCATTTTTGGCTACTGTTCATCTCCTTCCTCTCCAATTTCAACCAACCACCACCGACCACCACATAGCCACCACCGGCCACCTATAATTAAAACCAACCCAGCGGTTTGGTTCAGGGAGAAAAACCCTAACTACCCATATCAACAATTCACCATTCTGTTATACTGAAGAAATTCGACCGACGCCATTAAAGGTTTTTTTCAAGCTTCAATTGTCAAATTTCCAACACCCAATCCACCACCAACAATCCCCCTCAACCCAACAACATAACCTCACAACAAAATCTAAACAAAACGAATCCAAACAAAACCAACCCAAACAATCAAAAGCGCAGGACGGTTTGGTCACCATTGAAGCTCTTCCTCCCGAGCTTCAACAAAGACACCCAATCCTCATCCCAACAAAGACCCTATCCAACACAAATCGACCAAAACTCAATCCTATCACGGTTTAACAGTTTCAAATCTCCAATTCAAACAACAATCCCTAGCAACTTGATCTACACCAACACCTCAACCCAAAACCCAATAAAATGGCTTTACCCAAACTCCAAAGAACAAGCTTATATCCAACGATATCAATAACTAAATATGATTCAAAATCATCTTTTTATTTCTTAAGTTTGTTTACACGTACCCGACTAAATTCGATCACAGCAACAAACTAACGAGCGGTATGTAAAAAAAAAACGGTATGTAGAATAACATGTTTATCAATTCGACGAAAAAACAACAATCGAAGAATATGCGAAACAAAAATACTGAGGGGAAACCTAGGTTTTTTTCTCGTACCTATAAAACTGTAAATCTCAAGGTGAGGTGAAATAGAAAAAAAAAAAAGACTACTCAATGTTAAAATCGAACAGCCCGAACAGCTCCCCGAAATCGAAACCCCGCTGCCTCTCTTGTCCACGAAACGATAATCTTCCTCGTTCAAAACCCCTTTTTTTCTCTCAGTAAAACTCTCACTTTTTTTTTTAAAACTCTCGTTTTGTTTTTCTCCAAAAAAAAACTCTACGTGAGAAACCCCTATTTTCTAGTTTTTCAAACCTCTCCGAAAAACAAGGGTTTTAAACCTATCTACTTACTGACGGGCTTTTATCCTAACAACTGGATATTCTATTTATGTTTTCTATTTACATTATTATTATTATTATTACTATTAATATTATTATAGGAAATGCAATAAAAAGACGGGGTGTTATAATATACACACCTTAAAAGGATCTCGTCCCGAGATTCAAGGTAGAGTGTCAGAGAAGAGCTCAGGGTGCATCTGCCTTATCTTATCTTCAAGTTCCCAGGTCACGTCATTTTTCCTTTCACTCCACTGCACTTTTACCAAGTTTACAATCCTCCTCCTAAGGTGTTTCACATCCCTATCTACTATCATGATAGGCCTCACTGTAAAAGTTACATCATCGTTCAACTCTAGCTCTGGCTGGCCGGGACAACCTCGATGGGATCTTTCACACATTTCCGTAGCATAGACCGTGGAAGACATCATGAATCATCGCTAAGTTAGGCGGCAAAGCAAGACGATCACGCCAACTACCAATGGAGGCTACTATCTCATATGGTCAAATATATCGTGGACTCAACTTCCCTTTCATGCCAAACCTCATAACTCCTCTCATAGGGGAAACCTTCAAAAACACAAAATCGCCTACAGAAAACTCTACCCGTTTCCTCTTCAAATCTACATAACTTTTCTGCCTACTACTCAGGCCGCTCTTAATCCTTTCTCTAATGACTTTAATCTGCTCGGATGTCTCTCTCTATCTCGGGCCCAAGCAATACTCGGTCTCCCACATCGCCCAACAAGCAGGTGATCGACATGGACGCCCATACAAAGCCTCAAAGGGTGCCATACCAATGCTCGACTGGAAACTGTTATTATATGCAAACTCCAAAAAAGGTAAATGTTCCTCCCATCCTCCACCAAAATCCATTACACAAGAGCGTAACATATCTTCTAATATCTGATTCACCCTCTCCCGTCATCCATCCGTGCGAGGGATGATAAGCGATGACTCATCGCTAAACTAGTGCCCATAGCACGCTGAAAACTCTTCCAAAACTCGGAAGTGAACAAAGGATCTCGATCTGAAACAATACTCACTGGAATCCCATGTAACTTGACCACTTCTCGAATGTACAAGGAAACTAACTTATCTGTATTTCTACGTACGTCAATAGGAATGAAATGAGCAGATTTCGTTAGACGATCAACAATAACCCAAATAGATTCATTACCTCTCCGAGACTTAGGCAAGCCATCAATGAAATCCATAGAAATGTGCTCCCATTTCCACATTGGTATCTCTAATGGTTGCAATAATCCAGAAGGCCTCTGATGCTCTGCCTTAACTCACGACAAAGTTAAACACCGAAAATATATTCTCCGACATCTCTTTTTCATTCCTTCCCACCAAAAGGTCCTCTTCAAGTCTTGGTACATCTTCGTTCCTCCGGGATGAATTGTAAACCGAGAACGATGAGCTTCATATAATATTTCCTTCTTTAACTCTGCATCATCATCGGTACACATAATCTCTCATGAAATCTCAATCCTCCATCGAATCCTCACGCCTAATCAGACGGACAATCATCTAAAATATCAATGACCGGATCATCCAACCGACTCAAAAGAAATCGGTCCCTGTGTTGCATGGCAATCACTTTCTCTCGAAAATCACCGGCTTAAACCTCCAAACCGCATATATACCCCTAATGCGTCTCGTGTAGTCCGGACATCATAAGCTACTATAGTCTCTAAACTCTTCCACTCTTGCACCATAAGAGTGGTCAAAACACCAGGCAATTGACTAAGTGCATCCGCAACTACATTGCCCTTGCCTGGGTGATATTGAATCTCGAAGTCATAACTACTTATGAACTCCATCCATCTCTGCTGTCTCATATTCAACTCCTTCTGTGAATAAAGATACTTCAAACTCTTGTGATCTGTGTAAAGCTCGAACTTCTCACCATATAAATAATGTCTCCACACTATAACCCATATTCCACATCCGAGGATCACTTAGACTTTCCAACACTAAGCTAACCTAAGCTCTGATACCAAAAATGTCACAGCCCGAATTTCTAAACAATAACTAAGTGAATATTTAAAATATAAATATTCAAACATCACTAGGTTCACTTGTTTAAAAACCCAGACTATGACGGAGGATACTATACATACAAACCCTAATAGCCATGTCTTAAAAGAAACAACTTAAATTAAAATAATCCCAATAATTATCTGCCATTTCTTTATTAAGATATCATCCGTCCAAATAAAATATCAACCAAGCTCTCATAAATAAAATTTCCTCACTACCATGTTCTCATGCCATGAAAAAGTAAACTACGTTATTACATTCTTCCAATAAATAATCAGACCTAAATGAAAACTAATAGACTGCTCCAGGCACGAATCCCAATCACACGCCGCGGTTCCACTGCCTTCCACCTATGTTCCCAAGAACACACCCACGTTGCCAAAAACAAAGCAAACATGGGTCAGCAAATTGAATTTGCTGGTATGAGTAGACTAAACACATATAAACATTTCAAATTCTACTTATCCAACTAACACTTTATATCTATCATAACCTAATCATTCTCAGCTTGGAAGACAGGTAGTTCCGTCATCTCAAACGACATAGTTTCTTCCCAAGCAAAACTTCCATATTATTAACCTCCATTTTATTAACTCATTCTAATAACTCCTTTTTAATATCTAAATAATTGAATTACACTTACCGATATCCGCCGCTGTATAAGGGTAGGACCGCGTCCCTGCACAAAATATTATTAAGTCCTACCCTCCTGCAAAAGAAAGTTAGAACTTCTATATAACATATGTACATATCCTATATGTATTCAAAAGTAAGCCCAAACACACTTGCATCATCAAATAAATTTCTCTTATCACTTAATCAATTACTTTTCTTATACACCCACCCTTTAGTACCTACTCCATGATTTGCACTCCACACATTTGCCAAATCACACATTCCTGTGTGCCTCTCTCCCACCGACTACCACAATATCATAGCCATCTCTAGGCTTTCATACACATATTTCACAGCCTCTTTGGGCACAAAAACTCAGGTCATTCATGGCACATTCAATGAATACCTTAGGTCATTCCCGCCACATTCAAGGAATACCTATCATATCACTAACGGGCCATTCATGGCACATTCAATGAATGCCCTGGGTCATTCCTGCCACACTCAAGGAATACCCAATCCTACATTCCCGTACATTCAAGGAATATAACTAACCCGCAAGGCGAATACCTTAGTTCCTCTTTAGGGCAGTCCACTACAATCTGGTCATTCATGGCACATTCAATGAATACCCGAGTCATTCATGGCACATTCAATGAATACCCTTATATAACACTAACGGGCCATTTATGGCACATTCAATAAATGCCCACCTACATATGACATCATCAGTCATAAAACTCAATTCCAAAACTTGAGGCATGGAGAGTTCTAAAAGGGTGCGGTAAGTTTTGTTTACGCATTATTGAAATTTATTGTATATATTATTTCAGAGAACGTAGGAATATCTTGATTCAATTATATTTTGTTTATGCGTTATTAATTTCATGAATGTATAAGTGTCATAACGTTGTGTATCGCAAAAGACTGAAAAATCACAAAGCAGTAAATACACGTACACAAGTATATTTATAAAGATCCTAGCCTAAGTCAAACATGCTAGTAGTCCTAGACTTATCCTAATAGACCTAATCATAATTTTAGGAAAAAGTCAAATTTTCGGGTCAACTGGTCAAAGTCAAAGTCCACTCTGTCAACAGTCAACATTGGTTAACCCGGTCTAAACTCCAAAAACCCAAATCCTAAGGCCCATAGTCTAATCTAAAAGTCAAATTTTTAAAATCCAAAATAAAAAGATATTAGCCCACGATTTTGGCCCAAGCCCAAAATCGTTTTTGGCTACTGTTCATCTCCTTCCTCTTCAATTTCAACCAACCACCACCGACCACCACACAGCCACCACCGGCCACCTATAATTAAAACCAACCCAGCGGTTTGGTTCAGGGAGAAAAACCCTAACTACCCATATCAACAATTCACCATTCTGTTATACTGAAGAAATTCGACCGACGCCATTAAAGGTTTTTTTCAAGCTTCAATTGTCAAATTTCCAACACCCAATCCACCACCAACAATCCCCCTCAACCCAACAACATAACCTCACAACAAAATCTAAACAAAACGAATCCAAACAAAACCAACCCAAACAATCAAAAACGCAGGACGGTTTGGTCACTATTGAAGCTCTTCCGGAGCTTCAACAGCACACCCAATCCTCATCCCAACAGCACCCTATCCAACACAAATCGACCAAAACTCAATCCTATCACAGTTTAACAGTTTCAAATCTCCAATTCAAACAACAATCCCTAGCAACTTGATCTACATCAACACCTCAACCCAAAACCCAATAAAAACGGCTTACCCAAACTCCAGCAGAACAAGCTTATATCCAACGTATATCAATAACTAAATATGATTCAAAATCATCTTTTTATTTCTTAAGTTTGTTTACACCGTACCCCGACTAAGTCGATCACAGCAGCAAACTAACGAACAGTATGTAAAAAAAAAGTATGTAGAATAACATGTTTATCAATTCGACAGAAAAACAACAATCGAAGAATATGCAGAACAAAAATACTGAGGGGAAACCTAGGTTTTTCCTCGTACCCATAAAACTGTAAATCTCAAGGTGAGGTGAAATAGAAAAAAAAAAGACTACTCACTGTTAAAATCGAACAGCCCGAACAGCTCCCCGAAATCGAAACCCCGAAGCCGCTCATGTCCGCGAAAAGCGATAATCTTCCTCGTTCAAAACCCTTTTTTTTTCTCTCAATAAAACTCTCACTTTTTTTTTCTAAAACTCTTGTTTTGTTTTTCTCCAAAAAAAAAACTCTACGTGAGAAACCCCTATTTTCTAGTTTTTCAAACCTCTCCGAAAAACAAGGGTTTTAAACCTATCTACTTACTGACAGGCTTTTATCCTAACAACTGGATATCCTATTTCTGTTTTCTATTTACATTATTATTATTATTATTATTACTATTAATATTATTATAGGAAATGCAATAAAAAGACGGGGTGTTATAAGAGGATTCACGTGGATGAACATTTAAACTTTGATTGGTAAGGGATAAGGTGAGACAATGAAATAAAAGACCTGCTATAAGCGTGACAGAAAGCTTTGCCATAAATGAAAATTTTAAAGCCTTTACTGAATGCTATAATATTAAGTAGTAAACTACATGTTGTTCCATCCATCAATAATTCCATATATACTGTGCTTCTTCTACTCGTGCAGTCGTGCTACCTTGAAAACGATAGGTGATACGCAATTATGCACGCTCTCTGTGAATTCTAGTTTACATGTTCGCAAATCGCAATTGACTGCCTTAGAATGTATGGATACATCTTTGGGTGGGCCGAGGATCATACTCTTTGAGTCTTTGTTCACCAACCCGCGATCCAATCCAAATCCGGCCGAGTCCAAATCACTCTGAACACATGCAACCACAACTCCGCTGGCGCAGTCTGATGAAATGCGTGTTGGAGTTATCCCTCACACATGAGGAGAGAAACCGAGCTGGAGAAACGGGCGAATTCGCATCGCGATTAAGTCGAGGCGCCAGCGCTTTCGGATAAAGCGACTTCGGCTCGAGTTCGATAGAATAAGGCGACCAGCTTCATAGAGGGGCGACCAGCTTCGGCTTCGATTGTCTTAAGCGACTTCGGCTCACATGGGGCGCTTCAGCTTCGAGTCTAATTTCGTGGGCCTTTGCTACAGTACCCGCGAATTTGGTTTTTGGAGAAAAAAAACCAAAATCAAGGTTTTGGAAAACCTAAGACTAAGAACCAAAAACAAGTCAGAAGGATTGGAATCCAGACTAAAACAAAGAGAGAGAACCTTTACAGAGATACAACCCTGTAAAGAGATAAGAGTGATCTAGTAAGGTGAGAGACTGAAAGGAGAGATTGTAATCTTCCTTCCCATGTTATTAAGAACTGACTCTTGTGGAAGTAGGCATCATTGGCCGAACCACGGTAAATCTTTGTGTTGTGGTTTGCCTTTTACTGCTTTACATTATTATTTGTTGTTGATAGTTGTTTAGCGAGTTGGGCATGTTAGTATAGGTTGTAGTTGATATTTAGATTTTGTCCGGAGTTGAATTGTGTTCATACAAGTTATCTGTGTAGTGGGGGAACCGATTGGTATTGGTATAATCCCCAACAAGTGGTATCAGAGCCTTGGTTAGAATAGCCTAAGGTGTTATCCGAATCTTGGTCAGAAGGTGTTTGACGAAATTCCTGAGAGAAGATTTGAGGTTAAATAACTTGTAGAGATGGACCATTCCGTGAACACTTTCGTATGATGAGTCCGAATAGGAAGAACTACACCATCCGGAAAGCCAAGATGGAAGACTTGCTATCTTGCAAGGACTTGGCACTTCCCATTGAGAATGAGGGGAGTAAAACCGAGAAAAGACCGATGAGGCCGTGGGAAAAAGCTTGACGAGAAAGATTGGATACATTTGATGATGGATTGGCGACGGTGTCTTTTTCACCATGTGGCCCCGAGACTACGACCTTCCGATCTATGGAAGAAACTTCGAAGACCTTTATGAGAGGAAGTCGGGTGGAAACAAAGTGCTAGTCGTTAAGAAGTTTGCGCACCACGAAGTACCAAGAAGGTTCTTCAATGTCTGAGCATCTTAATGAAGTACAGAATATCATCAATCAGATGCATTTGATGAAGATCAATTTGGGAGACGAAGTTGAGGCTTTGTTTCTATTAGGCTCTCTACCCGAAAGTTGGGAGACATTAGCGGTTTCTCTACATGGAGCAGCCAAGGATGGAATTGTTACCATGGAGATGGCTACCACGTCTTTGTTGAATGAGGAGACTAGAAGGAGTGCAAGAAGCAGCTCTTCTCACTCAGAGATCCTTTTCACAGAGAAACGGGGAGAGGTGAAGCGAGAAAACCATCTCGCTCTAGAGGTGATGGCGTAAAATCTAGGGGTGAAGCTAGAACTCCTAAAGCGAGAGGCAATGTTACTATTGTGCCACAAAAGGCCACTTCAGATATGAGTCGCAGAACACCGGAGGGATGAGAAGAATAACTGTGTACATGAAGACATGGTGCAGAGGAACGGAAACACAGGCAGAGATACTACCGCACTAGTCAATGACCTAGTGGGAATTGTGTTAGATTGTGGTGTGTGCTGCCTTAGTACCTCATGTCGGGGGGATCTGAGTGGGTGATAGATACAGGGAGCATCTACCCGTCACACACCCGGGGGATTCTTCACTACCTACGGTATGGTGAATATGGTGAAGTGAGGATGGGTAACGATGGAGTCTTGAAGATTATAGGCATTGGAGATGTTCATGTAGAAACCAATGTCGGCTACACCTTGACACTCAAGGATGTAAGACATGTCCCCGACATCTGATTAAGCCTAATTTCGTGCAGGGAAATTAGATGGCGATGGCTTTGTAAACTCGTTTGGTAGCGGGTATGGAAACGAAAGAGGGTTCCATTGTAGCGGCGGAGGAAAAAACTTGCTCTCTTTACAAAACACGAGGCTAGTTTGTGTAAAGTAAAGAATGCGAATCTGTGAAAGAAGCTTCATCTGAACGTGGCACAAAGAGGCGTATCACATGGGCATAAAAAAAGGGATGGAAGTTCTTGCTAAGCAAAAGGCCATGCCGGACATTAAAGGTACACATTTAAATACATATACTCATCGCTTTGGTAGGAAAGCAACACGGGGGTGTCTTTCCAAAGATTCCGTCTCCTGAGAAAGGACAACGTCCTTGAGCTAGTGCACCGGACTTATGTGGTCCTATGAGAGTGAAGTCCCACCGGGGAGCCGTGCTTCTTGACATTCATTGATGATCGTCAAAGAAAGATATGGGCCTATAGTCGAAGACCAAGGATGAAGTACTTGGCGTGTTTGAAAAATTCCACACATGGTGGAAAGAGAGATGGGGAAGTTGTTGAAGTGTATTCGCTTTCGGATAATGGGGGTGAGTACATTGGGCCATTTGAAGAGTATTGCCGAGTCATGGGATTAAATCATGAAGCGCAGACCGTTCCCAAGACACATGCAACAGAATGGAATAGCGAGAGAGAATGAACCGTACCATTGTAGAGGGATGAGATGCATGCTATCTCACTCTAAGCTACCTAGAAGCTCTTGGGTAGAAGCAATCGCGTCTGTAGTGCATGTGATCAACTGTGTCGCCCGGCAAAAGCCTCTGAATAGTGATTATCGAGGAGAGTATATGGTCGCGAGATGTTGATTATGGATACTTGAGGGTATTTGGGTGCGGGGCATTTGTGCATATTCGAAGGATGAGAGATCAAGCTTGATGACAAAGCCAAGCAAAGGTGCATTTTTGGGTTATGGAGATGAAAAGTTTGGTTACAAACTCTATGATCCGATTAACAAGAAGGTAATCCGAAGTCGAGATGTTGTGTTCTTAGAAGACCAAACCATAACAGACTTTTGAGGAGGGTGAGAAGTTCTGAGCTTTCACCAATGATCTTGTTGATTGAACCGGTTCCTACCGTGGAACGTCTGAAAGGCATTGAGAATCTGCAGAGAACCATGAGTTTGAAGCTCATGATGAGAATCCTATTGCTCATGATGGGATAGAACCTATTGGTATAGAAGATGCAGATGAGATGCATGAACCACCACCAGAGCAAGCAGAAGTGCAACCTCCTGAGGCACCAGTAGATGGGGCAAGGAGGTCTGACAGAGGGAGACTAGCTTCAACCAGGTATCCACCACATATGTACGTGCTACTATCGGATGGTGGAGAACCTATGTACTATCAAGAGGCACTTGAAGGTACAGACAAAGAAAAGTGGTTGAAGGCCATGCATGACGAGATGGATTCTTTGCATAAGAATCACACTTATGAGTTAGTTGAGAAACCCACAGGGAGAAAAGTTCTCAAGAATAAGTGGATATACAAAGTCAAGCATGAGGAGAACAATCTCACCCAAGGCACAAAGCTCGCCCTTGTTGTGAAGGGATTCGTCAAAGGAAAGGAATTGACTTTGATGAGATTTTCTCTCCTGTAGTAAAGATGACTTCTATCCGGGTGGTATTGGGTATGGCCGCAAGTATGAACCTAGAGGTTGAGCAGCTAGATGTTAAGACAGCTTTTCTTCATGGAGACCTTGAAGAAGATGTCTACATGGACCAACCAGAGGGGTTTGAGGTCAAAGGCAAGGAGCACCTAGTATGGAAGCTGATAAAGAGCTTGTATGGGTTGAAGCAAGCACCGAGACAGTGGTACATAAAGTTTGACTCCTTTATGGCGAAACAAGGATACAAGAAGTCCGCTTCCCATCATTGTCGTTTGTTCGAGATTTCGGATAGGGATTTCATTGTGCTATTTTGTATGTGGATGATATGTTGATAGTTGGCCCAAACATCAACAAGATATCAAAAGTTGAAGAAAGACTTGAGTAAGTCCTTTGAGATGAAGGATTTGGGTCAAAACCAAAGCAGATACTTGGGATCACGGATCACTTTCGTGAATGAAAAGAGTGGGAAGTTGTGGCTTTCTCAAAGAAAGCTACATTGAAAGGTGTTGAAGAGATTCAACATGGATCAAAAGCCGAAGCCAGTCGGTTAATCCGCTTTGGTGGCCATTCCCGCATGACCAAAAGAAGATGTGTCCTAAGGGTGAGCATGAGCAGAGTCGGATGGAAAAAGATTCCTTATGCATCCCGCGATGATGGCGGTTTGATGTATGCCATGGTGTGTACTAGACCGGATATTGCTTTTCGCCGTTGGGGTGGTAAAAGCGATTTACATCAAATCGGGTAAAGAGCATTGGGAAGGTGTTAAGTGGATATTGAGATATCTCAAAGGCACTTCAAAATCATGTTTGTGCTTTGGTGGAAGTAAGCCACTTACTTGAAGGCTACACCGATCGGAACATGGCGGGTGATGTTGACTCGATGAAGTCCACCTCCGGTTATCCGTTTACTTTTGCGGGGAGGCGGTTTCTTGGCAATCTAAGTTGCAAAAGTGTGTTGCCCTCTCCACTACGAAGCCGAAAGTACATTGCAGCCAATCGAGTGTTGCAAAGAGTTGCTATGGATGAAGAGGTTCTTCGACGAACTAGGGCTAAAAGCGCGAAACAGTTTGTAGTTCTATGTGATATCGAGGCGCCATCCACTTGAGCAAGAATCGAGTTTTCATTCTAGATCCAAGCACATACACGTCGCGTTATCATTGGATTAGAGAAGTACTTTCGAGGACAAGCATTTGTGCATCGAGAAGATCCATACCGACAAGAACGGGTCGGATATGATGACCAAAGTCTTACCGAAAGGTAAGTTTGATGTTTGTTGTGCTATTGCGGAATGGCGGACACCTCCTCTGTTGATTTGGCAATTGCATGGAGGTATCCCCCCTCACCGTTCGAGGGGAGATTGTTGGAGTTATCCCTCACATGATGAGAGAAACTGAGAAGAGAAACGGGCGAATTTGGCATCGCCTGAGTCGAGGCGCGTCCGCGCTCGATATAAAGCGCGACTTCGGCTTTAGAGTTCGATAGAATAGGGCGACCAGCTATAGAAGGCGACCAGCGCTTCGGCTTCCAGTGTCTTAAGCGACTTCAGCTCACATAGAAGCGGCTTCGCCAAAGTCTAATTTCGTGGGCCTTTGCTACAGTACCCGCGAATTTGGTTTTTGGAGAAAAAAAACCAAAATCAAGGTTTTGGAAAACCTAAGACTAAGAACCAAAAACAAGTCGGGAAGGATTGGAATCCGGACTAAAACAAAGAGAGAACCTTTACGAGAGATACAACCACCTAAAAAGATAAGAGTGATCTAGTAAGGTGAGAGGAAAAGGAGAGATTGTAATCTTCCTTCCCACGTTATTAAGAACTGACTCTTGTGAAAGTAGGCATCATTGGCCGAACCACGGTAAATCTTTGTGTTGTGGTTTGCCTTTTACTGCTTTACATTATTATTTGTTGTTGATAGTTGTTTAGCGAGTTGGGCATGTTAGTATAGGTTGTAGTTGATATTTAGATTTTGTCCGGAGTTGAATTGTGTTCATACAAGTTATCTGTGTAGTGGGGGAACCGATTGGTATTGGTATAAACCCCAACAGTACGTACTCGATATCCTGTTGGATAGTACCCAGTTTTGTTTGTCTATTAGTGTACTCAACTATATGGGCTGAAAGATGCAACATCTTGTATACTCATGTACAACCTTCTACTGTCAGAGTCTTAAAATTGTTAAGTGCCTTTCATTTTTTTCAAAACCACACACTACCACCTCCAAATTTTGCACAATTTGTATACCAACTCACTACTTGGTCACGCCACCACCTTCTCGATTATATAAAGTTGAACATAGATGCTAGCTTTATTCCACACACAAAAGCTGCGGGATATGGATACATCTTTGAGAGATCATCTTGGTAATTTTATTGCGTGAGGGTATGACAATGGATGGGTCGCGAATCACGAGGGCTGAATGTATGTAGGGTTACTTCGAGGCATTTTCTGGTTCAAGAAACTCAAACTCCCTACCAACTTATTAGTAGAAATGGATGCAAAGGCTATCATCGACTTTTTGGAGGGAAAGAATGCAAGCTTATCTTGGAAATCAGAAAACATCCTCAGCGATGTAGCCTTTATTATATCATCTATAAAGTCTGTAAAATTACTTTTTGTATTAAGAAGTGCAAATACCATAGCACATAGGTTGGCCTCTAATGGTCTGAACTCCTGTTACACAGATTGGTTATCCATTCCTCCACCATAGCTTGCTAAAATAGTGGAAAAAGACAATCATTTGTAACTACCTCTGTTATATTAATATATTATATTGATTACCAAAAATATTAATACAAAACTGGGTACAATACTACAATAGAACCCAAGCTCGTTATTAAGCAAGTTAGGGATGCTTTTGAGTAGTGTAAAGGTGTGGTTTAGCTTTCCATTACAAACAGTCAATGGGGGACTGGAATAGGTTATTGGATGGACCGAGTTCGTCTTGAGAGCGAACTGCCTACGTATCTTGCTCTTGGTTTTGTGGGGAGAGCGAATCGATGAGTGCGCGTAGTTCATAGGAGAGGTATTTATAGATATTGAGAGTGTATCCTTGCCCACCGTGTAAAGGGTGTCCCAAACGAGGGTGGAGATCGTGGGTAACATGTGAGAACCGTCCTCATAGAGTCTGCTGTAATGATGTGGAGTGTCGGTCAGTATAAGTAGCTTGCGGCGTGACCCGATGGTGGACGGCCAAGATATGTGCAAGTACACCTTTAGTCATGATTGCTTTCGGAAGGGGTATCGAAGTCACTTTCCTAAGCGTAGTTAAAGCGTGATCTGCGACCTGTTAGTAGCGTGGCTCGTGTTTAACCATGTGGTAGTGGAGTGCAAGCGTTTGTGGTGTTCAAAGCCGCGTGATGATCTGGCGATTCGCGAGAAAAAGCGTGCCTCCCTATTTTTGGGATGTGAAAAAGACAGACAATTGGTTGGAAGTCGTGGGCAGCTAGGGCTGGGGTGTAATCATGATGCCTTGGAAACTGGAGGGGCGGTTGCTCAAAAATTTCGCTGGCTCTTTTGAAACTTCATTTGGCTGCTTCGTCTGGTAGACACTACTTCATTACCACATCATCCTTCAGGTTAGTTCTCTGCCATTGTTGAACCTCTGCTTCTTGTTTCGTGCTTAGCCTCTGTTCTAGAGTTGTTACGATACCCTGTTAGTTACTTAGTAGCTAGAGCTGTTAGGGTTAGAAGAAAAATGTCGACTCCGATGACACTCGATCTAATGAGGTCCGTGAAGTTTCTCTTGGCTGGGATGACGAAGATGATGAGAAAGATGAGTCTGTGTGTAGGGTGGTTGAGGGTGATGATGAAGATGAGGTGGTTGAGGGGGCTAGTAGTGAGAAAGATGCGGCTCGATCTGCGTCTGTAGTTGCTGAAGCTAGCACTTTAGGTCATTTGTGAGAGGTGAGATCTTGGTACCGCTACGAGACGTGAACGGACATGCTTTGAGGGCGTTCCCATATCTGAGAGAGAAATATGGGATAACCGTAAGCGGTTTGGAGATCTATGAGCCTGACCAGAACGCTCTGGTTTATAGCGATAGGTACACCCCACCAAATCATGGGGTGATCATCTGTGAGGGCGGTAGGGGAGTTCATGGCGATCCGTTCTCAATTTGGTTTGTGAGTTCTGAACCCGGCGGCAAAGCGCTGTTCGGTTTATGTGGGTAACATCGCGTGGCAATTGTTCAAGTTTTTGACCTATTGAGCGCCCGGTGAAAATCTGCGAATCGAGGTCGGCCGATGTTATCGAGCACTACCTAAATAAAAGCGATCTAGGTCGGTGAACTTTAACTTGCAAACTTCGAGCTATCTTTGTCGGCGTTTTGGATGGTAAAGAGTAATAAGTCGTGGGACAAAGCGACCCGGCTGCTCCTTGTAGGAAGCTTCTTGTGCTAGCGGGTTCGGTGTGGACAATAAAATATCGCGACTTTCTTGGGTGGGTACCGGTTACTTTGTTTGATGATATCAAGTTTGCTTTGGTTGAATTTATCTTGGCTGTTGTCTTGTTGTCTATCAGGATATCCACTTGGAAAGGGTCGAAATGACAGTGTCGAAAGTTAAGCTAAGTCTGACTCGGTGAAAACAAACAAAGCTACTGGAAGTTTCTCATTTCTTTGAAGAGCGCGGAAGGCCCTTGATTAAGGAGAAAAGGCAAGTCAAAAAGGCGAGCTTCGGGATAAGGTGGCGGGAAGGCGTCGAAGAAACACAGTGATGGAGAAGCGTAGGAAAATCTGGTTCTGAGGAAGAGCGACATCGAGGCGTCGCAGTGAAGCTACCGTTGGAGGTCTTTGGGGCCTCTGGAGTGCGGAGTGGGGAAGGGCGAGAGGGGCGGCTCCATTCGATGTGGATGGCGTTCTCTTGAAGTCCCGAGTCTGGACCTGCGAAGGTTCGCGAGGGTGGTTGAGAGCCACAGGTGGTGAAGTCTTGGGCCCCGGGGAAGGCTGCTCGTAACTTCGAGGCCGAGACCGATGCCCGACCAGCGTTCTAGGTGAGGGCGCCTCGGAGGTTGCCGGTCGCTTCGACCAGGGGTTGTTGGAGATCCCTCGGCAAGATGAAGGGAAAGGTTGGTCGAGAGAGGCGGTAAGGGGCACTCGATCTTGGAAAAAGACGAGGAGGCCTTGACCTGATGTACATAGGCGAGGTGGTGGGAAGAAGCTATGTGAGGAGGTCGGACTGCGACTACAAGTCCGCACCCATACCTTGTTCTTTGGAGGTATGACCACAGACGATGATAGGAAGGACTTAGATGCCAAGGAGCCGGAGTCGAATCGGGGGGATGGATAAAGGCGATATGTCTGGTAAGTCACCTTTGCGCTCAACTTGACTGTGTTATCGCATTACATGCTGTTGTTTGATAATAATGTGATATATTGTGCGAGTTGTCGCAGTTGATCGCTAGGTACGAAAAGCAAAAAGGCCGCGCTTGATTCTTGACTGGAGAAGGCGGAGGTTGAGTTCTTGAGGACAAAATTTATCCGAATCTGCGAAATTTGTCTGTGGTGCCGAAAACGAACTGGATCTGTGAGAGGCCCTGACTCAACCGACGACTCGGAAGGACCTCTGCAGTGAATGAGTCGATCGGGCTGAAACATGAGGTGGAGGCATTAAGGGGCCAGCTAGTCGCGGCGAACACCTATGCTGAACGATGCAAAACTTCCACCCTGCAAGCGAAAGAGGCCTATCTCACCATCTGTACTGAGGTGGAGGAACTGGAGAAAAAGCTGGACGACCTGCAGGAGGAGCGAGAACGCCAAACTTCGGGAGAACTCGAAGGCGAACTGCCTGAAGATGTTGGTACTATTTCTGCGGTCGTGCCTTCTCCCCTTTCTGGTGTGGTGAGTGAGCAGCTTCAGGGGTCTGGCGAGCTCAACGTGGCTGCTGTTGAGGTAGTTGTGGCATCTTCTGGTGATCCGAACTCTGCCTCCGTGCTAAATGTTGCTCTTGGAGAAGATCTTGATGATATTGTCTAGGAAGTTTTGTTGTTTGTGTTTGTAATGGGCCTCTGGCCGTAAGCAATAGAGTTCGTTTCCTGGGTTGACTGGGAACGCTTTCGTTTTACGCTTTTCCATTGACTATGATAACTAGTGACTAAGCTGTCTTTGGATTTCTGAGTATTCTCGGCGGCATGGTTAGTCTGTGTGAACTAAATCTCGGATGTCGTCGTCGGTCGCTTCTTTTATGAATGTGAATCTTGTTGCCTTTGCTTTCTACACTTAGTCTTGTGTATGATATGAATGCTTGCATTTGTAAGCATGTGCATGTTGTCGCGATCTAAGCGGTCGCGGTCGCTTCGTCTATCGAGGGCCTTGAGGGTGTTACGTACTCTGGCGGCTGAGCTATAGTCGTCGTGGCACGCGATGTCGGAATAATGGCGGTCGGGAGATATGAAATGATGGCTGCTAGGTTGGTACGGCGTTTGGTGTCTCGATGCCATAATGGTGTGCCTTAGGAAGAGCGTTTAGTGGGGTATAAATATGGTAGTCTGGGAGAGCAACAACATTTGCTCTTCTTGTTCTTCCTGCTGCGGCTGCTTCTCTTCCCTCTTGCTCTTGTTTCGCTTTCCTTTCCCGTTTACTCAGGTACGTTTCTCTCTTTTTTTTTAGATCATGAAGACGGTTACTGGCCGCTCTAACCGGCTTTCTTTTGTTTTCTTTGTTCAGCTTCTCTTATGGCTCGTTGCTTTCCGTACGTCAGGGGAGAAGGGAGTGTAAGAGAGAGAGTTCCCCTCTGCTCATGGAGGAGATGGAGTTCTTCATCTTTGAATGAGAGGGTGTCCTAGTGAATAAGTGTGGAAAAGTGAATGGTTGTGGAAGATATGGTGGATTGGGATAAGTTTTAAAGGGAAAAGCATGGAAAAAATGAGGATGTGGGTTTAGCACAAAACTCATTCATGGTGTAGTTAGGGACTGTCTCAAGTCTAAAAATGAAGGTGTCTAGTGGTTTATCCTTGGGAAGTATTTGTTTAATAGGTGGATTTAAAAAATCATGAAGCCGCAGGAGAAACTAAAGGATCGAAAGTGCAAACTTCGAGGTTCCTTTGAAAAGGTGGAGGGTGGGAATATTGGTGAGGAAGGTGAATGATTCTCGGCTAGAGCTCTCAAGTCCATATCATCGAAATCTTGATATGTGCAAGACATTCCTCAATAGTTGGGTCAAAAGGATCACTGGGATAGAGATTGAAAAATTCATCTTCCGGCCATAGCATCAAAGGATGTATGGTTGTTGGCAAGGGGACTCGCTGAAGTGGTAAAGAAGCCGTGCAAAAGAGTTGCGAATTCTTCTTCTATTTAGCCTACTACCGTGGAGTCATTGTTAAAGTCGAATTTCGAAGGAAAGGAATTTGTTAATCTGTTTCTCTGGAAACATGTTTTTGAAGTAATCTTGAGCTAAGCTCTCGATCATGCTAACCTCTCCATTTGTAGATGAATCGATATTTGTGTCCTAGTTTTGAAAACATTTACCTCAATGTAAAAGATGGCCAAAGGACAAGGACATCGAACCATCAGCGCGGCAGTTTATGAGCCGCTTTGGCGTGTAAAGAAAGGGGCCCTAAAATGATAGGTACGAGTCGTTAGTGACTTACGCGTAATCGAGGATAACGGAAGTCGGGCCGGTAGTAAAAATTTTGGACTTTAACCAAAGACGTTCTCAACCACACCCTTAGGATACTTAATAGACCGGTCGACTAATTGCAACGTCATTTTAGTAGGTTGCATCTCCTCTAGACCTATTTGTTTATACAAATAAAATGGGAGTAAGTTAACACTAGCCCCGTGTCTAATAAGCCGGTCGTCGTGTGAGAATCTCCTAAGGTGCATTATGCTGATAGGGCGACCGGGGTCCTTGTACTTAACAATTCCATTATTTTTTTCGGATAAGCGTTGGGAATTGTTCCGTTAAAAAAGCGTCTTTTGGTATATTGGTCTTACGCCTAGTAGTACCTGACTCCTTAAGAAACTTAGCATGGTGTGGTAGCTTTTTTAATAGCTTCGAAAAGGAAGGTTTATAGTTAGATTTTTGAAAACGTTCCTAATCTCCTCATAATTTGTATCCACTAGTTAACATGGCTAATTTTGGGGAAACGGTGTTTTCTCTCTATAATTAGCATATGAATCAACGGGATGTTTAACCTTGGCTTTTTGTTTCTTAGGTTGTGGTTTAACCGGTACCTCTACGGTTGTAGGCTCTTCGGTTCTATTTCGTATCTAGTTCGATATCCGTTTGTAGAGTCTTGATGGGGTAACTATAGGCATAGTTACTTTGTTATCAACCACTCTTCCGAAATCGGAGAGTGGTGATGGCATTTAGCTTCACCTACGGTTGTAGTTTCCGTACTAGTATTACCGTTTATCTCAAAGGTCGGTTTTCTTTGTTTTAGGATTAGGTATCGCTTGACCTGGAAACACACCTTTGGGTTGGGCTTTCTCTTGGGCTAACTGTTGGTTTAAATTATTAACAGATTGTAGAATGTGTTGGTTAGATTGAGCCATGGTTTGGAAAAGATGTTGGCTCACTTGTATGAAGGTGTCAAGACGATCCGGTTGTGTGGGTGTAGTAGTCACGGGTGGTGTGACTGGAACTATGTCGCGTTGATTATTTATAGGCGGATTGTGATAGTTATTATTTACCGGAACGATACCTCTATTAGCATTATAATTATTATAACTATATTGACCTTTGTGCTTGACCTTGTCGGTCGGTTGTGCTTGGTTGTTATAATTATTATAATTACCACGACCCCAATCCTTGTCCTGGAGAAGCTTGGTTATAACCGTGTTGGCCTAACATATTGATTATTGTACCACGGAGGTGTGACTTGTTGGTTATTTCTCAACCGAAGTTGGGATTTTGTCTCCAAGGCGTTAGGTTCACTATTAATAGAACAAGAATGTTCATAGGCTATAGGGCGGTGGGAGCCGGATGCTTCGGGACTCCAAATGAAACTACATGGATTTGAATTTACATTCATGACGGGGATAGGCTTTTGTTGTACGAGAAATGGCCTCAACCTTTTTAGTTAGAGATTCGATTAAATTTTTAAGTTCTAGATCGGGTTTAACCTCAAACATCTTGGTAGCCTTTAACGTGGAAGAAGAACTAGCGGGCCGGGGAGTAATCGTCACTACCCCAGTTGTTATTTAAGCTTAGTTTGATCCTCTAAAAAATTTGTAAGCCTCGTTGGCTCCTTTACTTAGGAAACTACCCCATTCATTATGTCAAGGACTTCTTTATGGTGGTGTAGAAGTCCTTTGAAAAGGCACTACGAACTAACGGTGTCTTTAGCTAAGTTATGGTGTGGACACTCTATAAGCAGGTCGGTGAAAGCGATTCCAAGCCTCGAAAAATGATTCATGAGGATTTTGTCGGAAAAAATGAATCTTGGAAAGCATCTCATCCGTCTTTAGGGGTGGGTAAAATGTTCCATAAACAAATAACAAGTTTGGCCCACGAGTCCATTGAATTATTAGGGGCGCTTAACCAAGACGCAGCTTTATCAGCTAAGGTGAAGGGAAATACCCTCGGTTTAATCCGTTCCGCACTAACGGTAGGATGATGGAATGTTGTAAGGACTTGTTCAATCCTACGCGTGTGTTGGTAAGGTTTTCATGGTCTGCAGACCATGGAAAACGGGTAACAATTAAATATGTTTGGGGAATTCAAAATCCCCGTTGGGTCTGCTAGAACGATGCAAGATTTAGGGCTATCGCTTTCAAAGCTTTATAAAAGTCGAGAGAGAGGAGTCTCTTTTCTTGACCATTATGTCGGTATGGTGTGTGTGTGATAGTAGTTAGAGGTGTCGTGGGTGGTGTACTAGATAGACTTGTTTGTTGTGGTGTAATTACGTTTGTTGTTTTTGTTCGACCAGACCTTAATCTCATGCAAGACTAAGTTAAGCTTAACTAAACATGCAACACTCCAAACAATTCTGATATACTAGTAGAAAACCTCTAACTGGAAATGCGAGGTATGGAAGAAAGGAATACCTGATAGCGTCCTTGCTTCGCTTATGAATAGCGTCTTGTGTACGCGTGTTCAGTGTAATAAGAGATTAGAACACTGAAAAACTTGACAATTCGAAGTTTAAATCAAACTGTGGAAATCCTGGAATTTCAGAGGAGGGCGCGGGCGCGCTCTATCTTGGGCGCGGGCGCGCTCAGTGCTCCAGTAACTTAGCGCGGGTCGCGCTCTCTTTGGGCGCGGGCGCGCTCAGTGTTCCAGTAACTTAGCGCGGGTCGCGCTCTCTTTGGGCGCGGGCGCGCAGTGTATAAACGAGAAGTCCAGTAAGATAGCGCGGGTCGCGCTCTCTTTGGGCGCGGGCGCGCTCAGTGCGTTTTCTCGCGGAATTTTTCCAAAACTGAAACGGCAACCACAGTGTGAATCAAACAAGGGTGGGTGGGTGAAATGGGACTTAAAAATAACTAATTATATTATGAAAACAATGCTAAAGTGCAACTAAGATGGCAGCGGCGCCATTTGATAATAGTGAAATGAATAGTTTACCTACGAAATGAACTACGAATTCACAACGTAAGTAAACTAAAACTTTTCACTTTTACGAGTCTATTATCAAAGCTTCTACTCTCAATGCGAATTGCACTAAATGGAGTATGAAGTTCGTTCCACTCCTAGTTCCCTAGCATGGATTGTTTTCTAAGTCTAACTAGTCATTGTTAAGTCAACGAGAGCTTTTACGAAGGGGTGTTATACTACACGATGAAACTAAAATGAGTCTACGTTGAATTTAACTACTAATACTATGGAAATATGCTTGTTTTGAATCTAGATAAAGGATTAGAGGGGAATTGAATCCACCCTAATCCAACTTAATAACCTAGTATAGATTCTTGTATCTCGATTCTCACGCTCTTCTGCAAGAAATTCGAAGTTCTAATCCCTAGTGTTCATGGCATTTCTACCGAAAGTACTAACTAGCATGTGAAGTCGTCTACCCATTCTCATGGCTAAAACACGACTTTCTAGAGTGGAATAGAATCTACAAACAATTCTACACTAACAACTAAGTTTTCATCAAGGCTTCATCAACCCCTCTAATGGAGGTTTTAGCCTTGATTCATTAAACTAACATTTCCCATTGAATCTAAACTAAACATAATATAAAGATTCTAACTTTATGAAATTTAACTAATCTAAATTAAACAATAACAAAAATCTAATTAACAACTAAGCATTGAATAACAAGTAGTAAATGAAATTAGATCTAACAATTGTAATTGACAAATCGAAATTGAATCAAGAACAACTATTTTATTATCTAATTCAAGGGAGAACAATCATTCAATACTAAATTTAAAACAAGAATAAAACTAATTACTTTAATATAAAAACTAGATCTAGAACTAAGGTTTAATGGAGGCTAACTAATCTAATTTATTTTCTAACCTAACTATCTACCATTAACAAAGAATGAAGCTTTTGTTTTTATACATCCAGATCTAAAAAATCGTGCATGGGCTTGGAGCCAGGGTTTGGGCCAGAGAATCAGGCCCAAAACCCAATTCTTTCAGTCCAAAAAGGCCTCTTCAGCTGCAGTTTGCTTCCACAGACTTTTCGTCCACTTCTGCTCCTCTGATTGGGTCAAGGCTTGGACCATTGCAAAGCTCTTTCCGAGCCGGTCGTTTTGACATAAGGTATGCCCATTCCGAGGTCTGAGTCCAAAGATACGGCTTTCGGAAGTTCTGCTGACTTTTTTGGTTCTCAGATCTCGCTAAAGTGGTACATTTACGCACATAATGGACTTTGAAGCCCGAAATGCATAAAAACGCGTAATCGCTGTTAACTCTTACTTATTATTCACATAATTGGTCTAACAAGATGATTATTAAGGGTTAAAACTACGCTTTTTGGGCTCTTATCACGCTATGCTCCCGGAGAGTTCTCGCGTAGTTGATCCTAGGAGTATAGGTCTTCAACTAGCGGGACTCGGAAAGGCGACGAGCCTGTAAGCTCTTGAGAGCGCTACGCTGCCGAGAGCGGCGTATGTAGCCCCCTCGAGGGCGTTATGCTCCGAGCGTTCTCCAGAAGTTAATCCTAGGAGTATAGGTCCTCAACTAGCGAGACTTCGGAGAGGCTATGAGCCCCAAAGCTCCCTCGGAGCGCTACGCTTTCGAGAGGCGTTTTGCTCGCTAAGAGCGTATGTAGCCCCCCCGAGGGCGTTATGCTCGAGGCGTTCTCGCCGTAGTTGATCCTAGGAGTATAGGTCCTCAACTAGCGAGACTTCGAGAGGCGACGAGCAGCCCGTAAGCTTTGAGAGCGTATGTAGCCCCTGAGGCGTTATGCTCTGAAGCGTTCTCGGCGTAGTTGATCCTAGGAGTATAGGTCCTCAACTAGCGAGACTCGGAGAGGCTATGAGCCCTGTAAGCTCCCCGGGAGCTCGCTACGAGCGCCGTATGTAGCCCCCCGGACATTATGCTCTGGAGCGCTTCTCGCCAGAGTTGATCCTAGGAGTATAGGTCCTCAACTAGCGAGACTCGGAGAGGCTATGAGCCTGTAAGCTCCTGAGAGCGTTCTGCTCACTGAGAGCGTATGTAGTTGATCCTAGGAGTATAGGTCCTCAACTAGCAAGACTCGGAGAGGCTATTAGAGATGTTGTCAGTGCAGGTGTACTGATGGTGCTTGCGGTGCGAGTGGCTTGCTTGGAGATGAGAGTAAGTGTCGTATCTTATAATAACAAACTTGAGTAACCTATACTTGAATTTTTAGCAAATGGAGACATAAATTATACAACATAATGATACTAACGATAAAACTTCTTTAACAAGTACGTGTTCCAAGGTCGTGGCAATAACTTCCCCTCGTGTGTTTTAATCCAATACGCTCCATTGCCAACGACGCGTTCCACTATGTAAGGACTTCCCACGTTGATGCTAGCTTAGAGTCATCTTGAGTTTTTTTTTCAAGACTAGATCCCCAGGTTGGAAAGATCGAGGATGTACTCGTTTCTTTTAGGACCGCTTTAGGATCTGTTGGTAAGATGCTACTCTGATAGCTACTAGGTCACGCCGTTCTTCCAGCATATCGACCTCCCGAGCTAGTACTGAGTCATTATGCCCTGATTCGACAAGTTCTGATCGAGTTGTCGTGATTGTCAGCTCGGTGGGGATGATAGCTTCTGTGCCATAACACAAGGAGAATGGTGATTCGCCTGTGCTGGAGCGAGCTGTGGTGCGGTGAGCCCATAGGATGTTCTCGAGCTGGTTTGGCCATTGGCTTTTGTTCTTTTCAATCTTTTTCTTCAAATTCTCTAAAATGGCTTTATTGTCGGCCTCCTCCATCCATTGCTTTGAGAGTACCGGGAGTGGAGAATGCATGAACGATCTTCCACTTGGCTAGGAATTCTTTGACTGCTTTGCCCTTGAACTGAACCATTGTCCATCACCGCTTATGTGTGTGGTAAGCCAAATCGGTGATGATATGAGTCCAAATGAAATTCCCCGACATGTGACTCTTTGACGCGGAGCCAACGGAACCGCTTCGACCCACTTAGTGAAATAACTGTGGCAGCCAAGACAAAGCGAAGTCGGTGCTCTTCGAGGGATGAATGGTCCCATAATGTCCATGCCCCACATGTGGAACGCCGGGGCTCGCGATGTTGATCGTTTCATGGCCGGCTGAATGATGTTGTGCCCAAATGTTTGACATTTGATACACTTGAGGACATATATTTTGGCATCGATCTGCATACAGGGCCAGAAGTATCCTTGGGAGATCGCTTTATGGGCCAATGAGCGACCTCCAGCATGGTTTCCACACTCTCCTTCATGAATATCAGCAAAAATTAACTGACCTTGCTCTGGACTGATGCATCTCAGATGAGGTCCCCCCGCAGACTTGCGAAATAACCTGTCATTAACCAAACAATAGCTACGCGTGCACAGTGCGAATTTTTCGCCCCCGCACGCCATCCGAGTGTACCGTCTTTGGATGTACTATATAATAGGCTGCATCCATGTTTGACTCATCTGATCTCCAGAGAGTGGGCACAGGTCACTGATTGCTAAGACATGGTCCGCTTGGAAAGCTGGTCGGTCGACCACTTCAATGGTCAGTTGTCTAGGGGCAATTCGATTGTCCGAGTGGCTAGGTATCGCTAAGCTATCTGGCATTGACGGTTCTCGCCACGCAAAAAATGGTGTATCAGTAGCTCACTGGCGAAGAAGGAAGTAAATCATTAACAACTTGAAGGTATTTGGAAAGGTTATCTTCGTTGGTAGTGTACTCTTTTCGCGATCCGGCGAACAAACCGGTTCATGAAGTCACTAAAGATTTGGAGCTCCTTTACATCGAAGTGGATTGCCGCGACACAACCCCATTATTAATGCCTCGCATCCAGCTTCATTATTGGAGGTTCATGCTTCTATCTTAACCGCCTTTTTATCATGGCTCCCTCGGGGGATACTAAAACGATTCCGATACCACTGCCTCCTGGGTTACTGGAACCATCAACGTAGAGGGACCAGATTGTTTTTATGTTTGCTTTTGTGGGTGCGACCTCTGCTTCTGGCACCCAATAGTGGTCGTCGACTGGAAAATCTGCTAGGAAATCTGTGACGACCTGGCCCTTCTGCGACGTGCGGGGGACGAAGTCCATGTGGTGCTCACCTAGCTCTTCGGCCCATATCGCCATCTTAGTAGTCTTATTTTCTTTGTGAAGGATCCGCTTCAATGGAAGGTCGCTAAGTACTCTGATTAGATGAGCTTGGAAGTAAGGTCTGAATTTTCTTGCCGAGTATAATAAAGTAAGCACTGCTCTTTCAACGTGGGAATAATTCTTCTCGGTTGGAGTGAGCGTCTTACTTGTGAAGTAGATCGGCTTTTCTGAATTGTTTTCCTCTTTGAAGAGAACCGAACTGATGGCGAAGTCTGATACTGCCAGATAGATCCCCAGTGTTTCTCCGTCTGTTGGTTTGGCTAAGACAGGAGGCGTTGTGAGGTATTCCTTGAGAGTGGGGAATGCTTGGTGACATTGATCGTTCCATGAGAACTGCTCGCCTTTTTTTAGGATCTGTAGGAACGGTCAGCACTTGTCTGACGCTCTCGATATGAATCGGTTGAGTGTAGCGACCATGCCTGACAGTTTTTGTATATGTTTCTTTGTTTGTGGGTCGGGCATGTCTAAGAATGCCCGAATTTGCTTCGATACCTCGCTGTGAGACCTGATATCCTAAGAATTTTCTGGAGGACGGTCCAAAGAGGCATTTCTCTGGGTTCAGCTTCATTCCAGTTTGGCATAATCTGGAGAACGCTTGCTCAAGGTGGGTGAGGTGGTCGCCTGCTTTTTTGCTTTTGACGACCATGTCGTCTATGTAGACCTCCATGGTGTCGCCTAACATGTCCTGGAACATGTCAGTTACTAGTCGTTGATAAGTCGCCCCGGCGTTCTTGAGTCCGAACGGGAGAACGTTGTAGCAATAAATTCCTTGCTCAGTGATGAAAGAGGTCTTCTCCTGATCTTCCTCGGCGAGTGGTATTTGGTTGTACCCACTGTATGCATCCATGAATGATAACAACTCGTGCCCACAAGTCTGGTCGACTAGTCGGTCGATTCTAGGTAGTGGGAAGCTGTCTTTAGGTGTTTCTTGGTTGACGTTGGTGAAGTCGACGCACAGGCGGACTGTACCATTTTTCTTCGGAACTGCCACGATGTTTGCTACCCAATCTGGGTAATCGACCTTTCGTATGAAATCGACTTGCTTGAGTTTGTCGACCTCGTCGTTCACTGCTTTTTGAAAATGTAATGACAATCTTCTAGGCCGTTGTCGAACTGGTTTGGCACCAGGGTTGACGTTTAACCTATGGCATGCAACGCTAGGATCTATACCAGGTACATCGATATACGACCAAGCAAACACATCTTTATTCATGGACAAAAAGTTTGCAAGATGGGTTAGCCCCGACATAGACGAGTTTAGGGTCGCCTTACGTTCCCGTGATTCACTTGTCGCCTTTCTTCGGGTCGGTGAGACTTGTCTTTGCTTTGAGTGCTCTCCGAGGATTGCACTTTGTAGATGTTGTCTTTGGTCCGGTGAGTGGTCAGAGTAGCTGTAGGAGTTGGGAGCCGCCTTCGTGGTTACGACAATAAAGTCGGCGACTTCGTGGGTCGTGACAAATGTAAGCGGAATGGTTTGTCGCAGCAAAGATCGGGTCAGTATGAGAGCCGGCGGGCGATCTCTTGGTTCCGTTTGGCGGCGGGGATGCTCTCTATCGGGCTTAATCTAGATTCTGTAATGCGGGGACACCTGCTGCCCTAGTGTAGCTCGGGGTCTGGGCCGGTAAGAGGAGGTTCTTGTTGGAGCCCCCAGCGTTCTACTTTGGAACGTTGGTTCTGACCTCGGCCACTAAGTCTTTGGCCATTGTATAGCTGGTGGGCTCGTTTCTGACACTGATGGGAGATTCGATGGTCTTGGTCGCTGCGATGATCTGGTTACATTGATAGGCCTCGAGCTGGTTGCTCCGAAGCTCCATCATTCCTCTTGGGCCAGGAAAATAGATCACCTGATGCAATGTGGAAGGCACTGCCTGCATTTGATAGATCCATCGTCGACCTAAAATAGCGTTGTAGGACGACTTGGTATCGAGGACGCTAAAACGCGTGTTGAAGCTGACCTTGTCTTCTCGGGAGCCCACTGAGACTGGGAGTATGATGATGTCTCCCATTGGGTTGGCCCTGGAACCATTGAATCCAAAGAGAGGCGCGATCGGGTCTATGAAGACCGATTTTGGCAGGTTCATCTCTTGGATGGTATGGTAGAACAAAATATCGCATGAGCTGCCAAGATCTATCAAAACTCGCTTGACGGTCCAGTCGCTGATTTTGACGTGGACCACGAGTGCGTCGTTGTGCGGGAGGCAAACCTTGTTGAGGTCGGCCTCCGAGAAGGTGATATCTCCTGACCTGCGTCCTGAACTGCGTGGTGTGGGTGCGGCTTGCGAAGAAAAGTTGTAAACTTCATGAAGGGCACCAACGCGCCTTCTCTTTTCTCTAGATATGGAAACAGAATCATCCTGAAGTGTGATCATGTGAATGGTTCTGTCGTATTCCCGACCTGTTGACGGTTGGCGACGATCTTGACGAGAGCGGTCTCGGGGACGTCCTCTGCTGTGAGAGCGACCTTGGGACCTCTGATCATTATGTCGAGGTGGGGATCTACTTCGTACTCTGCGGGCCATGAGCTTGTGGCGCAGGTCGCCGTTGGGTATGTTGGTGTATTGTTTGATGTGTCCGGCTTCTATGAGATCCTGCAAGTAATGCTTGGCCCCCAGCATACATCGGTCTCATGGCACCTAGCTCGGTGGAAGGCGCAGTAGGGCTGGTCGGGGCGATCTGCCGGTTGTCTGATCTCAGGTCGGTAGTAGCCAGCTCGTTTGATCTTCTCTAGTATGTAACTAGGAGATCTGGTGAGTACGGTGAATTCTAGGTCATTGCTCGCTTTGAGTTTGGAGGGCTGCCCTTGTTGTCGGGGTCGTTTTTTAGAGGATGATGATACCTCGTAAACTTCTCCCTCTTCTACTTCTTCTTCATCTTGGTTCTTATTTTTCAAACCTTCTTGTAACTTGATGTACCTATCGACTCGGGCGCATACCGCCAACGCTTCGGTCAGTTCTTCGGTCGAAGAATGACCGCGAAAAGTTCTTGGGTGCGGCAGGCGTTTGTGAAAGCCACCGCGGCGAATGACTCTTTGAGGCCACTCTCCATGTCTAATAGTTCGGTTTTGAACCGACTTAAGAAGGAGCGGAAGGTTTCCTCCTTGCCGAGTGTAAGCTGAAAGAGTGAATTGAGATCGCCCTTTTTACATCTGTTATGGACGTATTGGCTTGCTAACAGGTCGGTGAGCTGTTCGAAGTTCTTTATCGAGTCGGCCTCGAGGGAGAAGAACCAGTCGAGTGGGCCATCTTTTAGACTAGCGAGAAATAATCTGCAATGAAGGTGGTCGAACTCTGGTGCACTGTAGAGTGCTAGACTTTGAACATACCGAGCTATATGCTGGTCTGGGCATGTACGACCATCGTACATTGGGAACCGTGGTTGGATGAAATATGGAGGAGAAATCTTGTGGAGTAGCTTAGCAGCAAATGGAGATGCGCGGTAGGTTTTCAGCATCTTTTGCACTATCGGTGGAGTCTTTCTTTTACTGCATTTTGTCGAAGCCTTTGGCTCGGCTCTCGTTGATCGACGGTCGCCGTCTCGCCCTGGTGGCACCTAGTGGGTTCTGTATCCACTTGTAACGTAGTGTGACGCTTTTTCCCGCCCGAAATGAGATATTTGCTCGTTTATTGTGCCTAATTGTCCTGCTAGCGTGTGGAGTTGAGCTTCGAAGCTTGCCATGCTTCGTGGGCTTGAGAATTTTGGTTACTGATTTGTTTGGAAGTGGTTTGGTTTCTCAAGTAATCGAGACCACGACGGCGGCGCCAATGTAAAGGTGTGGTTTAGCTTTCCCTTACAAACAACAATGGGGACCGGAATAGGTTATTGGATGGACCGAAGTTCGTTTTGAGAGCTTAACCGCCTACGATCTTGCTCTTGGTTTTGTGGGGGAGAGCGTAATCGTGTCCGGCGAGTTCATAGGAGAGGTATTTATAGATATTGAGAGTGTATCCTTGCCCACCACGCGTGTAAAGGGTATCCCAAACGAGGGTGGAGATCGGGTAACATGTGAGAACCGGCCCTCATAGGTCCGGCCAGTAATGATGTGGAGTGTCGGTCAGATAAGTAGCTTCTGGGCCGTGACCAGTGGTTGACGGCCAAGATATGTGCAAGTACACCTTTAGTCATGATTGCTTCTGGAAGGGGTATCTGAGTCACTTTCCTAGAGTAGTTCGCGTGATACTGCGACCTGTTAGTAGCGTTCTATTAGCTCATGGATGCGACCTGGATCCACAGGTCGATGTGTCATTTCCACCATGTTATGCGCGTGCTGGATAGAGAATATCACTCCCCTACAAGTAGTGAGAAAGTTTCAAGTGTTGTTCTATTAAATTATTGAACCAAAGTCATCGAGTGCGCAGTTGCGGAATCTTCTCATCAGTTGGTTATAAAACCAGCCTCTTCCTTTCTGGCAATGAATATAAGCAATGCCATAAAACTTGTCTCCATAGTTGTTTTGTTTATTTTCTGGCAGAACGGTGGATAAAGTTGGTGGATTCATTTTTTTTTTGTAGTTTTGTCTACACTTTGAAGTTTGTACAACTGCCGCTATTAGAAAGCATAATCCACACATGCTTAACCTGGCTAGCCACCTGGGTCACCCTAAAGTTTTTATGGTCTGAGAGCATCTCTAGGTGGTGGTAGTATTTCTTTCAAATTTGAAGGCAAAATTTGGAGAAATTGGACGTAAATTTTGACCAACTCTAAGTGGTTGCAAATATCATTGGCAAATTTGGAATAGGGGTACCTTGCACGACATTGATACTGTCGCGTGACATTACAACTGTCGCCCCCAAGTTGAAAAAAAAACCTCACGTGACATTCCCACTATCGCACTAAATTGAAAAAGTTAAAAAAAAAAAAACTCGTGCGACATTAGCAATGGCGCGGGTGACAGTACCACTGGCGCATGGTGCTGGTCAAAGTAAAAAAAAAAATTTGTGGCAGCATTTGCAATGGCGCGCGACATTACCACTGTCGCTCCGCATCTGCATCCGAAAATGCCAAATTTGCGAATAAGAATGCGGTTGGACAGGCGACCGAATTTGCTTCCACCTAGAGTTGGAATTCCGTGAAATTCTGAGTTTTGAAAGCAAATTTGAAAAATTTGGGAGGTGATACTACCACCTAGAGATGCTCTGTGCTAGCCGAAAGCCTCTCCACCATATGTTGGCATTATATTTCAACTTTTTTCCACGAATTTGGAGAGAAAATTAAATCTCACTTGCAAATCATATCGATGCTATTAGCTGGTAATTGTTTTATGGGTGTTTTAGGATTTGATCTTATTATTAGTTGGTTTATTAGGCTTTGGTCCTGAAAAAACTTAAATAGTAGTCTTTAGTCCTATTTCCGGTACTTGTTTGACTGAAGTGCCAGTAGAACTAAAGACTAATATTTAAGTTTTTCTAAACCAAAACCAAAGCCTAATTATCAACTAATAACTAATAGTATGACCAAATTAAATCCTAAAAACCTCTTGCTTCCCAAGGACAATTGTACTGCAATAATAAGGATATAACAATCAAAGATCTCTATTAATTGATGAATTGTTCCACTACAGAATAAGCTATAGTTAACAATGATTTGGTGATTTACACACCCTGAGCTTTGAGATCGAAACAGACTTGCTAACTAGCTCATTGATCGGCCATCGTATTAACATTTATTTTGTGCATTCGACAGTACAATAACACCAGTTTGGGGGATAACCTACACATTGGGTAGGGTCAACCCAACCATACTTGGCATAACATCTTTCGACGCATTTCTTAGGAGTGCATATTTCTTTAAGATCTATGGTATCTATGCACAAATCTCCTTCCACACCTGCCAAATCAACACCATAGTATTTAGTATCACCTTGGAGAGTTGGGGAATGGGGATGCTCTTGTTGATTAGCACAAGATGATAAGCAAGTGTGTACTGTTGGACGCTTATCTTTCATATAGCTTTCCGATAACAATTGAATTTTATGGATTAAAAGGAGTAAGATCCCTGCGTTTATTGAATTAGCTTAGAACAAAGTATTTAGAATATTTTTTCAAAAAATTGAGCCATATCAACGTATATCCGAACTTCTATAAGGATTACTGTTCGACACAATAAACTATAGAACTAGCCATTTGGCCCGGCCTATGGCCGGACTTGTTACATAGATAGCTAATGACTTAAAAGCTTAAAGTCCACTTGAATAAATAATATATGTATATTGATGGCTAATAATTCACTACATACTTTGTTTGAAGGGTTTATGTTTTTCTATTTTTTTTAAGAGATTGCAATCAAAATACTATATACACACAATACTTGTATAGATGAAAAAATTCCGATTAAAAAATAAAATATCTCGTCCTCACTTGGCATGCAAAAAAACACCAACAAAAAGAATAATGGATTACATGCATGAGTAAATAAACCTATATTAATGGTACATCGTTGGCATATATTCAGGGTTTAACTAAGAATAGGGAGGCATGTTGTCTTGGATTGCGGGAGCAAGAGCATGTCATCACTTTTCGGTAGAACTCTTTCAAAGTCTTAAAATCAAATAACACATCAACAACCATAGGCAATACCACCATCTTGGCAATCACTTTCTTTATGACCAATTTCCTTAAGACCAACGTTGCATGCCTACATATGGTTTACATTGCCAAAAACTTCAAGCTACTTGACTACTTCGACTAAATCATGGAACCATGAAATGTAATTAAAATGATCTACTATGAAGTTGATTAACACTTCGACTAAATCATGGAACCATGAAATGTAATTAAAATGATCTACTATGAAGTTGATTGATGTTAATTTAATTTGTATTCAAATTTACATGTGCAACGATTTGGAATATAGATTAGCCAAGAGTGATGAAATCAATGCGAACTTGATTACAATCTGACACAATTGAATGCAACTTATTGCAACCTTAGGCAGACCCATAAATGATACTCTGTGAAATGTCATATATTCTTCCTCTTAATTACAGTCTTACATCAGTTTACTCTGCAGGCAGTAAACTACAACCAAGATATGGGCCATATACTACAAATCCATCATCGTTGTGAACACCCAACCTTCCTAGATGATCTGCTGCTTTGTTTATTTCTATGTGAACATTCTTGTAAGTAACCTCCTCCAAGAAGAAAGTAAACATAACATATAAAGTATAAAGTGCTTTGTATGCATGGCTGCTTCTACAAAAGATTAAGAAAAAAACTTTGGTACAAATATTAACACATTTGTATGTGGGTATGTCTTTTTCATACAGTCAACAACATCAACTTCAACGAAGCATTTGCATACATTTAGTAACATTAAATTCAACAAAGCATTTGCATCCAATGGCACGTTCAAGATTGAAAGAAACCATAACACCAAAGTTGTCAGGCATGTAAAAGTCTCCTCCACCAATGCCGTAACCACCACCAAGGACTTTCTGGCCAGTTTTAAGATCCAACTTTGCAATGAACTCTTTCGTTGTCTCTGCCCAATATATGAAGGTCCACTTACACATTTATCATGAGACAAAAGGCAAAAAATATAAAATAAACTCTGGAAGAAAAGAAAGTTTAAAGAAACAGTGCATGCTCAGAAATAGCAGCCAAGATGTCAAGACATTTCTCCTTGATTGGGCTTCTACAAGTGCTCTGTTTCGAGGATTGAAATCCCAAGGCAGTGTCTTTAAGTGGAGCTCCAATATGTTGAAACAATCATAACTGGGACTTTATTGTTTACCTTACTGCCTTGCTAAGGAACATGACACATAGTGGGCTAAGAGGTATGAGCCTAGCTGAGATGTCTTAGTTATCAATATAGATTCCTTAAGACCCTTTTGTTGATTGTTACTTATCTATTATTACCAATCAACAAATTGATCTGGTTCTAGGTAGAGACATCTTAGCATTTTGGCCCCTAGAGACCAAATCCCATTGTCTTGACCACATGTATTTGGTAATTTATGACATTTCTCTTCAGGTCATACTTTTTTAAGAATTGGAAAGAACATATTTGGCTTACCAATTCTGCCAATTTTTACAAATCCTTCTCGAATAGTTTTTTCACTATCCTGTAGTTTATATTGAACATTGGCCAAGTAGCACTAAAATCCCTTTATCATCATCTGCATCTACCTTTTCTAAATAACCAAAAAATCTGCAATTTTGAAGATAAATTTAAACCCTCCAACCTTTTATATCAGATTTCAATCAATTTAAATTTAAACCCTCGATCAAGTCCTCAACCAAACAGGTATATAGTTCTCTACTATTATGCACAATATAATTTCAACTAAATCTCCACATTTTAGATCTAAAAAGATTACTTAAAATGATAAGATACATAGCCCGCTGATATTATATGACTCAAATTAAGATGGCAGTGAGAGGTCTAAGAGATCAACATAATAAGTCACAAATGAAAAGAGCAAGGAGATGCATAAGGAATGGGCTATAAGAAGTACTTGCCTCAGTAATAGGGAATTCCAAAGTTTGTTTGGCTACTAACTTTATAGCAACCTCAGAACTGCATCAACCATGCTAAATTCTTTATTTCGAGAAGGTCCAATCATCCTATTGTAAGCAAGGTACCACCATGGAACATCACCCAAAAAGAAAACACAATTAGGTAAGTTAACATTTTCTTGAAAATTGGAGGTTCTTTAAATATGTATGATGAACATGAATAATTGCTAAAATGAACCAAAATTATACATAACCACTCTTAGGTTGTTTGAAATGACCATGAATTGACCCTTCCTCAACGATAAGCACTACTGTCTTTTTATCGTGGTGGACAATGGGGTGTAAAGAAAGATCCTGAAGAACCTTTTCTAAAGTAGGAACCACTTCCGCATCTTGCATTTGACCTAACGCAAACACTGCCTCATTTACGCTAACGAAAAAAATAACTATATAGTAAAAAGAAGATCTAACAATTGATTTACGGGATTTACGCCCTTCTCATCGTTTCAATTTATTATCCATCTTTCTTGGCTTCCCACACTGTCCAAACATAGGAAAAGTGTCTTTTCTTGTGTAATCTAACAGGGGTGCCAGGCTTAACCTACAAACAGAAAGATGATCAAATCATGATTGCACACATGTATTTTTCTTCTTAATGAAACTTTGAATTCAGAAAGAGTATATCTGATTAACCTACCTTTCCTTTGTTGTTGTGTTTAGTTTTTTTCCAACAAAGAAGTCTATTACAACCACCAGCATTTGTCCTCAATTCATATCCCCTGCAGAGAAACACAACAAATTATTACAATTGTAATTTAACATTTGAAATCAGGTTTAATCTTAAGATAGGCAAGTTGTTGAATACCGCTAATTACAACCATAGGAGCAGTTGGTATATTCATCAAGAGACACAACAGAAGAAAGTCTATTTACCACACTAATCTCCAACTAAATCTAACCACGCCCTTTCCCTCAACAAACACCCTCGAAGAAAAATCTTACAAAATCACACAATAGACATAATATAGTTCACATGCATGTATGATCATTAAAATAAAAAACTACTCACATGTTCTCCTTGTCAAAATTGCCTACATAACCTCTGTTGTGCAACAAACTTGGAGACATGGGATAGCGCTAAAATCTTTGACTAGTCTGCTCCTTCTGGTGACTCCTAATTTCATTGACCACCAGTTTCTCCTCTTTTCGGTAATGGTAAGCCAATGGTGTCAAGATGTTCCGGTGGTGTAGTCCCCCGAGCCGTCTGAGCTTCATATCAAATCCGTCTTTACCAAGTTTATTCATGTCCCTCATTCTCTTCACCACCACAGCTACTCCATTTGTCATCACTGCTTTATACGCCGATCCTAAACTGCCATTCCCCAACACCTCAGCTACAACCTTCATCAAATCTGGCAGGCCAAAAAGACCTCTCTCCTCATTTACCACGATGAGATCCCCAGCCCCATCCCCAGCCCCTTACCACTCTGTGACCCTTTTCGACTGGATGTTATACCTCTGTTGGAAATTGTGGCCGACTCAACTTCCTTGCTGGTTGAAGCCGGTGGTGGCATGTGCTACTCTATTGGCTCATGGAAATTCCCTTCTTCTCTTAACCACAATAATTGTTGCCACGGCTAGAGTAAGAATCACTAAAACCAAGGTCACAATTGCGGCTGTTACACTCGCTTCATCTTTTAACGATGGAGGTGCCTGTTCTAGTAACTGTGCTAATTCTGGTGGTGCCGTTGGTGGGACTACTTTACATTCCACACTCAACGGTTTCCCACAAAGGCCAAGATTGCCTAGAAAGGAACTTGCATTGAATTTAGATAAACCCCGACCGAATTTGGCCCTCCAAATTGTTATTAGAAAAAAATGAGGGACGCCAATGCCGGTAGTGGGGGTATAGGCCCCGAAACCGGTTTCCTTCAAGATCTGACTCCTTAAGATTCGGCAACTTCGCTAAAGATATTGGAATTGGCCCTGTAAATTTATTATCCGACATTCACAACTTTTTCAATGATTCCATTTTCAAGAAGTAGTCCTCTTTGATTCCCCCCGAAAACGCATTATCTGATAAATACAAAGCCTTTAAAGCGCCAAGACGATTGAATTCAGGAATCGGACCTGTGAAACTATTATTCATGAAACTGATACTCCTAAGACCGCCTATTTCCTGTAACGCGACGATATTAATACTGCCAGAGAGACCCATGTCGCCTAATCGAAGACCATACTTTTTCTCTTTTGTGTTTTCATGATTGCCTTTATCTGAGAGGACTGGTAACGTAGTTGTAACTTGGTAGCACCTGTTCCTCTTCCCAAATTAGTTCCAAAGATCTTGAACAATTTCTTAGTTTAATTTTGGAAGAAGAGAAGAATAAGAGAGAGGGTTTGAAGAGATGATTTTTTTTTGCAGAGTTGGGAGTGTTTTGTAGAATTGAAAAGAGAATATGGAAAGAGGTTTTTATCTATTTTGGGTTACCCCCGAACAATTGAAATCGGCAAAAAAGGGCGTAGAATTCCTTTTTTTTATGAAAAATCTGATGTGAAGCATGCTGGCAAAGTGTACACAATAAATGTTTTTAATAAATTTAAGTCTTAGATGGAAAAGGAAAGAACTACTACAAAATTGTTGAAGAGGAGGTTGATAGAAACGAACTGGAACTTATTTCTTGAAATCAAGAAAACCTCAGAATACCAATGTTTGGAAAGTGAGTTTTGATAGAACAACCTTGGAGGCTGAATGTGAATGTAAGTATTTCAAGTTTATGGGTATACCTTGTGCTCATCTTCTAAAGATTTTTCTACAGTATGACGTCAAAGAGATTCTAGCTCACTTTATTTTAAAAAGGTGGACGCAAAAGGCAAACACTTACAGAGCTGTGTTTGATGGTGGATTAGTGAACGGTCATGGAAACCAGGAGGCTTTAAGAGTTTCTCATTGCATTAAGGTTGCTACTCAATTGGCATATGATGTAGCAACTAATATATGTTGAGAGTTACACATTTTTCATAGAGAAAATGAGTGAATTGTCAATCGGAGTTGCCAAGTGCAAGGAAACTCTCACTAAAGGAGCTACTAAAGAGGTGGCATCAACTAATGAGAAGCGCAAAGTTGATATAGCGGAGGTAGTTTCTTATCACTTGCTTTTACTGCGACTAAATTTATTTTTAAGTTTAATTAACCCCTTAACCTTTGATTCACAGGTTTTAATTTTGACCCCTAATATTTCTCAAACAAAAGGGAGAAATAAGATAATAAAGTCTAGCAGGGTGATAGCCCAAGAAGAAAAGAATGGAAGGTTTTGTAAATCATGCGAAAAGATTGCAAAGCATAACTCAAGAAATTGTCCAGAGAAAATTAAAAATGTAAGAACGTGTATTATAGTAAATTTAATTTTGCATACTTATTATTATTATTATTATTGTTATTATTATTATTATTATTATTATTATTATTATTTCCAATTTTAACATGTCTTTTACTTGCAAGCTACTTCTAGCGAGCAACGCGATTAATTAGGAGTGTGATGAGATGTTGAAATTTGATAGTGGATGTGCTAAAATTTGATAAGAGTGTGTTGAATGTCTTTGCATGGAGGAGATGTCGTCGAGCAATAAGAAACGACTTACGCCTTCAAAGAAGTGTTGTTATTGATTTGTTTTGTTTGTTTGTTTGTTTGTTTGTTTGTTTTTTTTTTAGGTGCTGAATCATTCAATTAGAAAACAAAAATCTGTTCAGACAAAAATGTGTTCAAACTTCAGATTGTGACTTTGTTTTTGCATTGCATTATGCAACAACTAAATAATACATTGATGGTTCTCATCTCAGTTGGTTGGTCTCACATGAAACCCTACCTTAAGATATGGGATGTATTTCTGCTAATGTTAGTCCTAGTTTACCAAATTCAGACGATTTACATTGATTTGCTTATGGACGATGTTATCAAATTTGTCCCCTATTATAGATGCTTAAACAATTACTTTACTCTACTTTCGCTCTTTTGTTTTTGTGCTATGTTGCTATTTCTGCAGTTCAGTTTCTAAAACAGGCCCGGTGTGCTCACGACAAGGCTGCAGTTACTAGGGGATGTAAGAACCAAGTTTACCATTTCCATATAATCTCCCAAAAGAGACTTCCAAATCATGATAGAGATTGGACAAGAGAAGAAAAGATGGGGAAGATATTCATCCATAGCATTACATAAAGCACAAAAACTATTGGGAGGATCTGTACTTTAGATTTTGAGTGTCACACCTCTTTCAATAAGCTTGTCCTTTGTGAGTATATATTCTATCCCAAATGAAGCTCCATATAAAAAACTTTATGTTCATGGGAACGTTGGCTTCCCACGCTATCTTGTAAGGAAACGTATGTCCTATTGCTCACATAATTTCTTGTGTCTTGTAGTAATGAGTAGAAAGACTTGACCGAAAAATGTTTGTTTGCTGTAGCAATCAATTCCCAACTATCATCACAATAATCTTCAAGCGCCATATTATAAAGTAAATGGTTAAAGCAGTTCAACTCTTGAGTTTTACTCTCTCTAAAATTCATTCGTCGAAGTTTTAGGTTCCACGAGTCATCCATGTCTAGATGATCTTTTATTGTTCTCCCTTTCAAAGAAGCATACTTGAAGAGTCTTTGAAATCTTCTAAGAAATGGTACGTCACCACACCAAACATCGTGCCAAAAGCGAGTCTTTGTTCCTTTTCCTGCCTTGTGTACTATGTTTTCAAAGAACATGTCATAAGAAGCTAGAATGCCTCTCCAAAGACTACACCTATAAGGTTGATTAACTTTCTTTGGCTTTCCGCTATCATATCAACCTCCATACTTGGCATCCACTACTTTTCTCCACAAAGCGTCTTGCTCGGCTCCATATCTCCAAATCCATTCTCCAAGAAATACTTGGTTCATTGCTTGTACTCGGCGAATACCCAATCCCCCTTGGTCGTGTGGAGTGCACACCTTATTCCACGCAATGAGGTGCATCTTTTTCTTACCTTCTTGAGATCCCCAAAGGAAGTCACGAGTCACTTTCTCAATTTTTTAAGCTACACTTGCTGGAACGGTGAGAAGGGAGATATAGTACACGAGTAGGCTTGCAAGAGTACTCTTGATAAGAATGAGCCTACCTCCCTTAGAGAGCATATTTCTTTTCCACCCACTTAGCTTTGAGTGGAAAGCTTCAATAATTTTATCCCAAACTTAGACATTCTTGTAACTAGCATCGAGGGGGAGCCCAAGATATTTTAAAGGTAGTGTGCCAATATTGCACCCCATGAAATCCGCTAAGCTCTCCAAGTTGTCCACCATACCAATTCCATACAAATAAGATTTGAAAGGATTCATACTAAGCCCAGACACCATATCAAAAATAAAGAGAATAATCTTTAGGGTGGAAACTGATTTCATGTTAGCCTGGGTTATGAAGAGGGTGTCATCCACAAATTGAAGTATTCCCACATCTACCAGTATGAAACCATCTAACAGTTTCAAGCCCATGACTTTTTTCGTTAGACGAGAGAGAGGGTTTCCATGATAAGAATGAATAAAAATAGAGACAGTGGGTCTCCTTATCTTATACCCCTATGCGATTTGAAATTACCCTCGGATGCCCCATTCACCATAATAGAAAACCTCCCCGTAGAAATGCAAGTCGAGATCCATTTCCTCCATTTTGACAATAAATATCTAAATACGAAATTAAAAAAAATAGATAACATGTTTCAAAGCATTTTTTATGACGTTTCCTTTAACTCGAAACCCTTTCAATTAAGCAAATCAGTCTAGTTAAAACGCATGTCCAGTCTTAGGTGGCAATTGTGGAGCTAATTACTAAGTCGTCAATCCTCATAGTTAACATAGCTTCCAGTCAAAGTATACCTTACGGTCATAACTTGACAAACTTGGAAATTAATGTATACGATGTGGTGTCGGAGTTGATTCTAATCATCTAAACGCATTAGCAATATGAACTCGATCTATGAATCATGGCATGTCTTCTATTTTAATGAATCAGATCTCTAACAATGATTATCACAAATAATAATAACCAAAAAAACATGCTAAAAAAACGTACAAACTACCTTAGCTAGGAGCCTAGTACTAGAACATATTATTACTTCAAACATTTTGTAGGAGAAGATAGATTTAACACAGGTCTTTAGATTTGATTGTGGCAACAACTATCTTGTTAATTAATTGATCAAATATACAAGTGATCACAAGTCAAGTACATTCCCCTATCCTAATCACTATCATTTCGACATCATCCAGCAGCAATACCCCGGTCCGCTTCATCTACAAATCCCGGTCCACTTCATCTACATACGGTTTCACTGTGCACAAAAACAATTAAATTAAATACAAATTAATTACAGTGCCAGAGATCGAAGAACTTGTAGCATTAAAATAGAAATACTAATATAAGGATTTGTGCCCAAAACCGTGAAAGGACTCAAACTTTTATGAACTTATTTACATACAACAAGTTCATTAAACACAATTTTATAAGATAAAAAGTTGATTATGGAGTTTAACTATTCGAAGGTATTTATACTATTATAGAATTCAGTTATATCCAATTTCCTGAAATTCAAGAAAGCACAATAGTTATATACATTCATGAGAAAGTAGATAGAGATTAAAAAAAACAGATTCATGTTACCTGTAAAGCCTAAATAAATGACCAGAAACATCACAATCAGGAATACATATCCATGCAGATATGTTTGATATGTTTGAACATGGCTTTCCTCAGCTGGCTCAGGATTTTGTTTCTTACTACCTTCTGTCAATCACATTGGTAGGCTAGACAGTTAGATGACTTACTATCATATAATAAATCGGCAATATATTACAATATTCAAGAGATTTTGGGCCTCCTATGTGATTAATTTCCGTTGCCATTTTTCTGTCCCCTAATCAGTCATCTCAATTAATTATACCTTTTTCCAAAAAAAAAAATTAAGCTTTTTTTTTTTTAATATATACATAGAAAAACCTAAAACTAACATATCTAACAAAAACCTAAAACTAACATATCTAATGTTACTAAGTGTGCACACAAATACAATTAGGGACCCATACTTTTATTAACATATTTTACGATTCTTATCCAAGTTCAAGATAGACAGAGTAATAAATCAACCTGCTACGAACACCATTAGAGAAAGCATCACCAGTAGAAGCAAACCTAATAACTTCATCTTCAATCCTTAGATCATGTTAGATTTTCCAACGTGAATTCTGTGTTACTTATAATCGAATAATTGGCATTTCATGCAAATAGAAAGTTACCTAATTGGTTTAAAAGATATGATGCTTGGTTCTGTTGATAGGGGATTCTAGGCACGAATTTGATATATGTCCAAAAATAACAAAATCTAAATAAGAGAGACGGTCGAGATCTTTATCTTAGGCGATCTGTCATTTTTTGATAACTTATAGTAAATTTGATCGTCAATGACTTGAATGCGTTAAGAAGATGGGCCTTGAGCCCAATTCCAAACTCACCTAATCGACTTGGGTTTTACTTTTCAACAACGAAAACAACGTCTTCAATTGAAGGTAATTATTCTTCCTCATGTCTCCCTTTCCCCTATCACAATTTTACTTTTTAGGGTTAGGGTTTACCAATTTCGGCTTTTGATAGGATCCTTAACCAATAAATTGAAGAACCCTAAATTGATCTTTTGAATTGGAGATCAAACCACCTAATGACCCTTTAATTGGAGATCACAAACCGCCAAATTCTTATTGAATTAAATAACTGCTTGCCCAAAACCCATTACAATGATACCTTTAAATAGATAAACAACCTCCTAATTTCACTAGGACTCAACTTAAGCAACTTTCCTAACTAGACACAACTCAATTAGAAATAACCAATTCTATTGGATTCCTAATAGTAATTAAGTATTGGGTTCCTAACATCCTATGCCCTGTGAAAGACGGCTTGTCCTCAAGCCGAAAAACTCGACTCTGCACCAGCAAATCACGTGACACCTTCATCTTGAGAAACAACAACATCAAGAAGTAAAACTTCAGGACCCTTGCAACGGTGACTAGGTTTGTAGAGTTCATCACAATTAAAGCACAACCCGCAGCTTCTTCGGTCTTATTGCTCTTTCTAAGAAAGACATTTCAAATTGGAAGAGAGAGACAAAGAAGAGGATGAAGATTCTGGCTTTGGCATTTCTAATTTTGTAGCAGAATGGTCAGACACTGCAATAATCGCTTCCTTTTGACAAAGTGCTAATTCAAAAGCCTCAGTTCAGCTTAACGAGCGAAATAAACGAACACCAGCTCTTATATCAACACGAATACCGGATAAGAAAATACTAACTTGATGTGATTCCAGCAAATTAGGAACCATGTTAACTAAGCGCTCAAACTCAGCAATAAATTCTCTAACAGTACCAGTTTGTGAAAGCTTAGCTAAGGAGCTACACGGATCAATGTTCTTACGCGAACCAAAATGAGAACATAACACAAGAGAAAATTGTTGCCAAGTCAACATACCTAAAGATTGTTTAATCCGACGATACCAAGAAATAGCATCACCTTGAAGGTATAAAGCTGCCAAGGGAACCATCTGCGTAACCGAAATTTTATTAAGATCTTGATATTGTTCCCCCTGAAACAACCATCCTTCAGGGTCTTTTCCATCAAACTTAGGAAAATCAATGCGAAGAGTACAACCCTGAATAACCACTCCATTATGTGCTTCATCAGTACCCCGTTGTAAGGGAATATCGGCACCAGCAACAGGCGGTAAAGGTTGGCGTTCTACTCAACCCTGCAGCAAGTTTGTTAATGAAGTTTAGATAGCTTGAAGAGTAGTATTAGTAGCTTGCAGATTGGTGTTGGTAGTCTGGATGTTTGCTTGCATCTCATCCATTTGATTAGTAAGCAAAGCAACTTTGTCTTCTAGTTCTCTAACTGTCATGATGATTGAATAGGGAGACGAAAGAGAATATAAGTAGGGGGGGGGGGGCAGAAAAACCTAGCTCTTGATACCAGATGATAGGATCCTTAACCAATAAATTGAAGAACCCTAAATTGATCTTTTGAATTAGAGATCAAACCACCTAATGACCTTTTAATTGGAGATCACAAACCACCAAATTCTTATTGAATTAAATAACTACTTGCCCAAAACCCATTACAATGACACCTTTAAATAGATAAACAACCTCCTAATTTCACTAGTACTCAACTTAAGCAACTTTCCTAACTAGACACAACTCAATTAGAAATAACCAATTCTATTGGACTCCTAATAGTAATTAAGTATTGGGTTCCTAACAGCTTTGAATGTAGTGTTTTTCTGAAGGTATTTTTGATAAATTATGACTTCATTCACTGTTTATTATATTTGATGTAAACATGTCTGTTCAGCGTATTCATTTTTCGCATCAAGGTACGTTTTTGCTTTTTTTATTTTTATTATTTTTATTTTTTTTTCATCTATGTATTGGTGTGGGTTTCGATTGTTACTCATGTTTGTATTAATTTTTTTTTCCATAGGTTAGAACTTATATTATTTATGGGTTTTTGTGTTTGGGTCATTGTAGTACGGTTGTGAAGCTATCCATGCTTTTGCCATTCACGCTATCCCCCCTCTCTCTCATGCCACCTGATAGCGTTGTACTTTGGCGAAGCATGTTTGTTATCTTATCTATTATGATATATTTGATCAAATTGCTTGATATATGTTTAAAATTGTGTAATAACTAATTTGTGATATATGTAATTTATTAGTTGCATGTTTTTAAGAATTTGAGTTTGTAAGTTGTGTATGTAGAATTACATGCCTTTAATACTGTAAGTATTTGCTTTCCTTCTTTTCGTGTTTTTGTTATAACATTTTTCTTTTATACCCGAGATGTTATAGGATCGGATTTCGTGTTGCATTCATCAGTTACAAAATTTCCTTGCCCCTAAAGCATCATTAGACTGCTCAAGTTGTATGCATATAAGATTCTAGTGGTTTTCTGTCTTTAAGGCTTATGTGTTGTGTGCAATGTTTAATTTTAAGTATTAACAGAGAGATATCACGAGATTTACAAATATACGGAGTACTTACTCGTTTCTTATTGTCATGACATTATGTTTCAAATAGAATTGATTCTGTTGCTTGACGTGTTTAGTGAATCGATGTCTTTAGTTAGAGAAATTATGCATACAAATCTATGCTTTTGTTTAGGTATATGGTGTGCTCGCTTTTCGTCTACAGTCGAGAATGCATTGTTGATTCATGGTCTTCTTTCTATTAATGTATAAGTCAGGAGCATCAGAATAGAAGACTGAAAACAGTTACAACAGAATCCAGCTTAGCATTCCTGTAACAGAATGAAAACATAATTAGTTAGATGAGTGAATGTAATAGGAACACTATATAAAGTGTATTCATTGTAATGAGAAATTAACGAATGAAAATAAGGTCATTACTCATTTCATCATGGTATCAGAGCCATGTGCCATACGGCCATGAAAGCTTCATGAAGAAAGCTCGCTCATAGTTGAGATCGAGTCTTAAACATCAATCTCACTCATCAACTCATTCACGGTTTCAAGTTCATCAGAAAGATAAGTCTTTCGGTTCATCAGTGATACTTTTTTTTTTTTTTTTTTTTTTTTTTGGTTTTTCATTAGTGGAATTTGGTTTTTCACCAGTGATAAGTTGATGATTAGTGAATCTTGATTTGTTCATCAGTGATTAGTGAATCTTGATTTGTTCATCAGTGAATCTTGATTTGTTCATTAGTGAATTTGTTCATTAGTGAATCTTGATTTGTTCATTAGTGAATCTAGCTTGATTTGTTCATCAATATGACTTCATCAGTTGAACAAGTTTTAACTCCATCTTCAACGCCATCATCAACTCCATCTTCAAATCTGTTTCAAATCCAAAATATTACAAATTTCGTTCATGTCAAACTCAGCAAAGATAATTACATGGTTTGGAAACAATTATTCTTACCAGTTCTTTATAGTCACAGTCTAATGAGATTTGTTAATGGAAGTAATCCTTGTCCATCTAAATATCTGGGAAATTCCTTCAGTATTAATCTGGCATATATTGAGTGGATGAAAACTGATCAAATGCTACTAATTTGGATCAATGCTACAATCTCTGAAGCTGTGTTACCGTATATTGTTGGTCTTTCGACTGCAAAGGATTTATGGTGTACTCTAGAACAAAGGTTTTCTGCTATCACTATTGCGCATGTTCATCAGTTGAAAGATAAGTTACAAGCACTAAAGAAAGGAAATAAGTCTATGTCTGAATATTTGCAAGAAGCCAAACAAATTTCCGATGGTTTAGCTATTAGTGGAACTCTAGTATCTGACAGTGATATGGTGTATTACATATTGAGAGGTCTTTCAAGTGAATATAAGGCCTTCACTACATCTATCAGAGTGAGTAGGTCTAATCATATCACAGCTAATGAGTTACATAGTTTACTTTTGACTGAAGAAATAACAGTGGAAGAAATGGATAAAGCCATGGCAGCTGAACCTACTACTCATGCATTTTCATCAGTCAAATCACAAAGCTCAAACTGGAAGAATCCAAATGTTAATCCTGGACAGAGTAGTGGAACTACACATTCAAATGGAAATACTCAGTTTAATGGTTACAACAGAGGCAGAGGTCCTCCAAGAGGAAGAGGCAGAGGTAGAGCATCATTCAAGGGAGGTTTTAATCAACAACAAGGATTCAATTTGAATAAACAGGATTTTAATTCTTCCGCAAGACCTGTGTGTCAAATCTGTGGGAAGTCTGGTCATATTGCCATCGATTGCTATAATAGGAGGAATTACACCTACATTGGCAAGATTCCACCTTCTAAACTCTCTGCAATGGTTGCTGGTACCTCCAATGATTCAAATTATGCTGCATTTTCCTCTACAAGGGATTCTAATGCTAAAGATACTCACTGGATAGCTGACTTAGGAGCTACAAATCACATCACTGCAGAGACTACAAACATGACAAACTATTCTCCATATCATGGTGTTGATAGAGTGCAAGTTGGCAATGGGGAAGGTTTGCCTATTCTAAACACTAGTTCTTCTTCATTTAATACACATGATTCAAACTTTACTCTTAAAGATATTCTTCATGTCCCAGATATTTCAACCAACTTATTATCAGTTAATAAGTTTGCTATTGATAATAACTGCTCCATTGAATTTACTCAATGTAAATTTCTTGTGAAGGATCTCAATTCTGGGAAGATCCTTTTCCAAGGTCCAACTAAAGGTGGTCTTTACCCTATAAGTCTTACATCATGTTCAAAGACCAATATTCAACCTACTGCTTTTTTAAGTGCTAAAGCGGATGCTTTACTTTGGCATGAGAGACTTGGTCATCCTGCTCAACAGACTCTCTCTAAAGTACTTTCTATCAACAAGCTAACCTTGGAAGGTTTTGCCAATCTCCACAGCTTTTGTCAAGCATGTTAGCTGGGAAAAAGTCACAAGCTACCTTTTATTTCGTCTTCATCTAGATCAAATGTACCTTTACAGTTACTTCATTTAGACCTATGGGGTCCATGTCACACCCCGAATTTCGACAGAATTCGGAAAAACATTATTTGTTCCCGACTCTTCGATCTCCTAGGTGTGACGCACTCTCAACTTCCAAAAACCCATAAACAATTTTAAATATGCGGATAATTAAAAACCAATAAAAATTTTAACTTAAACAAATGTCCTCTTCATTACAAAAATTTACAAATAAGATTAGGTTACAAATCTCTTTTCAATAACTCCTTATTTAAACTTACAAATGAAAGTACAAATACATTGTCTAGACTGAAAATCTATATCACCTTAAGGGAAAACCAAATACATCCTGAAATGCAATGCTAACGCAAACCACAAGCAAGCCAACCGTTTTCAACACTAAACCTGTAAAGACTTATCAACTGTGTTCATTTAATGAACACACCCGATAAGCAAACATGCAAATCGGGTCAGCATTATAAAAATGCTGGTGTGAGTAGCCCTAAAATACAATATATACTTATACCAATATATACACAAACCATACGGCAGTTAGTTCCTCCACCGAGGCGCCTTAACTTTCAACGACTAATACAACATCCTTAAGTACAATAATCTAGGCAGGTAGTTCCTCCACTGAGGCGCCTTAACTTCCCACTAACCACACAACAAACTATACGCATCATAAATAAGGCATTTAGTTCCTCCACGAGGCGCCTTAGGTTATAACTAAACTACTAACCAGCCAAACATATACAATCATCTATCTAGAGATATATTATTTACCAACATATTACCATATTTATATTAGTTTAGACTTTCTTTGTGTGTCCCTAAAATCACGTCGTATCTATGTCTTACCTAGTTTCCCTGGCTACCACAATCGCTACCCAACCAACATGTACATCCACATGCCTCCCTTACATAATGAGCCACTCCGTGCGTAACTACCCCGAAATGGATGCCGCGACACCGTAAATCCTCACACGGAAGCCAACTCTATGTAAGTATCGCCACTATTCGGCATAAAATATTGCGCATCATCGTTCTATTTTGCTTAACGGAATAATCAAGCCACTATTCGCTCGCCGGGGAGGGCCATTCAAATTTTATCAAACGCCAGAGGGCCAATCACATTACTTTACGCCCCGAGGCCATTCAAATTAACTGAAACGCCAGAAGGGCCAATCACATGAGTTGTGGTAGCTAGGTTCTAGGATTTTCGTTACGTAATTTATTCAAGTGTCATACATTAATTACTCATAATAAATTCACTATATCACGTGCAGTCAATTGCCTTATTGCACTAAGCCACAATATATAGAAATATCTCAATATATCTCATAACTATTTTCATACTTTCACGCGTACCATATTATTATTGCACTACACCACACTCCCTGGGGCAAATATTCACCAATACTATGCTACCTCATAGTAGCATCTCACATATATAATAATGGAGTGTTTATACATTTATGTCTCCAAAACTATTGCATTTAATATATATATCCCAACATATATATGCTTTACACACTACTCACGTCAAATCTTAATTAGATAATGACAACTAAATTTATATCAGCTTCCACAACATTTCCACATTTAATTTGTCCATACAATTTACAACATAAAATGTAGCACAATTATACAGTCTACAATTCACAATCAAAGCCCAATATATATATATTATTACTATATTTATCCATATAATCAAATATGTGAAAAACTGGAAAAGTCAACATTCCACAGTCAAAGTCAACGGTCAAAGGTCAACGCGTCATGGTCAAGGTCAAAGTCAAAGTCAACATGCCATGGTCAAAGTCAAACTATCGTTTCCATGTTCAACAGGTTCAGGGTCATAGCCCTGGTTCATGGCTAAGGTCAATGTGCATGGTTCATAGGCTCATGACCAAGGTAATGGTTCGGACCCAACTGGCCAAGCCCAAACCTTAGAACCCGAAAGTCTAAAAGTTGAAAAACCCCAAATAGATCTATTTTAAGTCCTATGGACTGGCCCAAGCAATATTAGAAACTGGCCCAAAAACTTTAGACTTAACTGGCCCAAAACACAACTGAGTTCGGCCCGAAAATTTGACTTGAAACCGGCCCAATCAAAACCAAAACTGGTCCACAACTTAATTTGGAACTAGCCCAACACTTTAATTGGGTCGGCCCAAAGAAACAAAGAGAACTGACCCAACATAACTAATGTAGTCCGGCCCATAACAACTTAAACTAAAATCGGGCCCAACCACAACAAAATTAGAACTGGCCCAACCAACTTAACCTTGCTAAGGCCCAAGGCCCAAGCCCCAACAGTTCATCTTCTTCACCCATTCTCTTCCACCACCAGCACCAAAATCCGGCCACCACAAGTTCCAATCGCCTACTCATTCCAACCAAGCGGTTGGACTCCTAAAGAAAAACCCAACATCTTTAATACACAAAACTCGATCTCATCTCCCTCACCACCAAATAGCACTAGCGAATTCGCCAAATCAAATGCCATTGATGGCGTCAACCACCTCCGACAGCCCTCACACAAATCCAACCTCCACAACCAACACTAGACCAACCCACCATACCAAATCACAGTTCAAACTACACAAAATAAATTCAAAACAATCAAATTCCTCAAGATCCGCAAGAATGCCGAAATGGCGTTTTTGACAGAGGAGGAGGTTGGGGGCTCACGCCTCCCTTCACCACCACCTAAGGGTGTTCATGGTTCTACCAAATCTACAGAGTTTTATACAAGTACAGGAAGAACCATTGTTGAACAGAAAAACATGAGCGGCATGAAAAGTAAATGAAACATGGTTCTTCAAGAAATGAAACGTGGTGGTCTCAGCGTTCTAGATACTGAAAAACAAATAAAGAATAACCACTCATGCACAACAGTTAACATAACGGTACTGGCCGCCATTAACACATTGTTCAGAGCTTCCAACAGTTAAAATAAAGATAGACACCCCTACAGTATTATAGTTCGACAGTTTAACCAAATTTTAACGATGATAGGATGAATTAAACCGAAAACAGGAGCAGAAAATTTTAACAGAATACACCGGTACACGGAAAACTATAAATCCGGTGAAATAGCAAAATAGCTACTCACCTGAATTAAAACCCGACGAATCCTCCGTAGTCCGAACCGTCGCGCTCCACCTCTCCAAAGAAACCAAACTTTCTTTCTCTGCCTCCATTTTCATTATTGTATTATTCTCCTAACCCTATTTTCCAGAACAATGTGTTTATATACTTGGGTCCGAAACCCAAGACCAACACCGACTCGGGCCCAAAACCAGGCCCACGTATCCCGAGTCCAATCCGACGAATTTTTAAAATAAATAATTTAATTAATTAATAAATAGAAAAATACGTATTAAAAATACTGGGCGCATGATCCCAAATCCTTTTGCATCCACCTTCGGGTTGTAAATACTATGTCAGTATTGTGGATGATTGGTCTAGGTACTGTTGGATTTATCCCTTGGTTAATAAATCAGATTTTGCAAAAGTGCTTGTTGAATTTAAATTGTTTGTTGAGAAGCAATTGTCTCAATTTATTAGAGTTGTTAGAACAGATGGTGGTGGGGAGTTTACTAGCAATATTTTTGAAAATTTTCTAAAACAAAATGGTATTGGCCATTATTTTTCATGTGCATATACTCCTGAACAAAACGGAGTTGTAGAAAGGAAACACAGACACATTGTTGAAGTAGGTAGAACTCTACTTGCCCATTCTCAAGTCCCTTTTCAATTATGGGTTGAAGCCTTTAACACAGCAGTTTATGTAATAAATAGACTCCCTTCCATAAAGCTACAAAACAAATCACTTTTTCAACTTCTTTTTCACATAATTCCACATTATTCCTTCCTTAAAGTTTTTGGTTGCACCTGTTACCCTTGGCTCAAGCCATATACCAGTAATAAGCTTCAATAAAAAACCACTCCATGTGTCTTTTTGGGATATAGTCTTCAGTACAAAGGATATAGGTGTATGGATATTGTTACAAACAAGTTGTATATATCCAGACATGTGGTGTTTAATGAAAGAGAATTTATGTTCATAAAACAAAATGTCAGACCTCCATCTCTCAGAACTCATAGTCCTTCAAACTCTAGCTACACTCCTATACAATTAAATCACTCTTCTTATCCCTCTGCATCATCTCAACCACTCAGTCAATCTCATTTTAATCCAATTCAGTCTACTCACATGTCAGAACCCCAACCTCAAACATTTGAACCATTCGCAGTTAGTAAAGACCCATCATCTCAAACTCAATAACTAGAACCTATTCGTGTCTTAACATCATCCCAAGTTCAGGTTCAAACCTTACAACCAACTTCAGTTTCAATGCCAACAATAGTTCATGGTTCAGATTCAGTACCAATTCATCATTCAACACCATCAAACCAAGTTCAGCATTCATCAGTTCACACAAGATCAAAGAGTGGTATTATTAAGAATAATCCAAGATATGCACATAATACCATTGTAACTAAGCATCCCTTACCTCAGGCATTGTTGTCAAAGGTTTAAGATCTCCCTGTAACACCAACATGCTATTCCAAAGCAATGAAAGATGCAAGGTGGCGAGCAGCAATGGCATTAGAAATTAATGCCTTACATCATACTGGTACCTGGGAGTTAGTTCCTTATGATTCGTTAATGAATCTAGTTGGAAATAAGTGGGTATTCAAGATTAAGTACAAGCCAACTGGATTGATAGATAAGCTCAAGGCTAGGTGATAAGAGCCCAAAACTGTAGTTTTAACCCTGCAACAGTCATACTTTTAGACCAATTATGTGAGTAATAATTAAGAGTTAACACTGATTACGTGTTTTATTACATTTCAGGTTTCAAAGTCCATTATGTGCAGAAATGTGCCACTTTAGCGAGATAAAGGAGCTAAGGTCGGTTACTAAGGAGTTCCATGATTAAAGGCCAAGATTCAAGAAGACAAAGTCTTTCTAAAGCCCGGTCAAAAGCTGAAAAGTCGACGCGGGTTCAAACAGCACACAAGTCAGCAGAACTTCCGAAAGCCATATCTTTGGACTCAGACCTCGGAATGGGGCCTACCTTATGTCAAAACAACCGGCTCGGAAAGAGCTTTCCAATGGTCCAAGCCTTGACCCAATCAGAGGAGCAGAAATGGACGAAAAGTCTATTGAAGACAACTATAGTAGGAAGAGGCCTTTTTGGACTGAAAGAATTGGGTTTTGGGCCTGATTCTCTGGCCCAAAACATGGCTCCAAGCCCATACACGATTTTTGGATCTAAAAGTATAAAAACTAAAGCTTAGCTCTTTGTTAATGGTAGCTAGTTAGACCTAAAATAATATAGATAATTCTAGATCTATTTTCATTAATTAAATTAAGTTTTAGTTCCATTTTCAATTCTTGTTTTAGATTAAGTCTTTGAATCATTGTTCTTGATTGATTAGATAAATAAAATAGTTATTTTATCAATTTTGAATTGTGTTATTTCAATCTATTAGATCTAGTTTTAATTGTTGATTGGTTACCATTTCTTAGTTGTTAATTGGAATTTAATCATTGTTTAGTTTAGATTAGTAAATTTCGAATCTTGATAATATGTGTAGTTTAGATTCATATGGGAATGATTGCAGAATAATTCAAGGCTAAAACCTCCATTAGAGGGGTTGATGAAGCCTTGATGAAAACTTGGTGGTATAGTGTAGAAGCATTGTAGAATCTATTCCAATCTAGAAGGTCGTGATTAAGCCATGAGAATGGGTGGATCGACCTAACATGCTAGTTAGTACTTTCGGTAGAAATGCCATGAACACTAGGGATTAGAACTCGAATTTCTTGCCGAAGAACGAACGTAAGAATCGAGATACAAGAATCTATGCTAGGCTATTAAGTTGGATTCAAGGTGGATTCAATTCCCCTAATCCTTTATCTAGATTCAAAACAATCATATTTCTATAGTATTCGTAGTTTAAATTCAAATAATCAAATTCAGTAAGTATCATAGTATATCACCTTCGTAAAGCTCTCATTGACTTAAGACTGATTAATTAGATTAGAAAACAATTACATGCTAGAGCACTAGGAGTGGAACGAATTTGTTACTCCACTCTATCTCGATAGAATTGAGAGTAGGAAACTTTGATAAACATATATCATCATGATAAAGTTTAGTTTACTTACGTTTTGAGTTTCATCGAGGATTTCTTAGGTAGACTATTCAATTATTATCATTTATCACTAGGTTAGTGGCAAAAGGATACCGTTAACAGAAGGGCATTGACTACACAGAAACTTTTAGTCCAGTTGCCAAGCCACAGACGATCAGAGTTATTCTATGTCTTGCCTTACAATATGATTGGAAAATTACTCAGCTGGATGTAAACAATGCTTTTCTGCATGGAGATCTCAAAGAAGCTGTGTATATGTTGCAACCCTTGGGATTTGAAGATCATACTAAGCCTCATCATGTTTGTAAACTAAAGAAGTCACTCTATGGTCTGAAGCAGTCACCCAGATCTTGGTATGAGAAACTGTATCAAGCTCTACTTGCTCTTGGCTTCACAACTACCCATGCCAACTTTTCTCTGTTTGTCAGACATTATAACAATACTATTACTATAGTACTTGTTTATGTGGATGACATCTTAGTCACTGGAAATTCAGCAGCAGTGTGTGCTTCAATCATCAAGCAACTCAGTCAGACATTTTCTATGAAAGATTTAGGTGAGTTGAGCTATTTTTTGGGCCTTGAGATTCATAGAAGTAAAGATGCTATATTCATGTGTCAGACAAAGTATATTTATGATCTTTTAAAGAAAGCCAAGATGGAGAATGTCAAGCCTTGTTCTACACCTATCTCTACAACAAAAGTGATTCCTCTACATCCGACTTATTGTCTGATGCAACAGAGTTCAAGTCAATTGTGGGAGCTTTACAGTATTTAGTATGGACTAGGCCTGATGACATTGTATTTTCTGTCAGTCAAGTCTGTCAACACATGCATCAACCAAAAGTAGTTAATTTCACAGCCATGAAAAGAATATTAAGGTATTTAAAAGGTACTATTACTAAAGGTATCGAGTTCTCAAAAGGACCAACTCTGGTTACAACTTATAGTGACTATGTCTGGGTTGGGTGTCCAATTGATAGGAGATCAATAGGAGGTTTTGCGGTATTTCTAGGATCAAATCCCATCTCATGGTCCTCCAAGAAGCAAATCACAGTGGCTAGATCCAAAGATGAGGTCAATATAGATCAGCGGCTCACACTTCAATTGCAATTATGTTGGCTATACATCCTCTTAAGAGACTTAAGGTTTACACTCTCTAAACCTCCTTTCATATGGTGTGACAACATTAGTGCCATTGCCCTTTCTTCCAATCCTATATTCCATGCTCGAACCAAACATGTCGAGGTGGATTACCACTACATTAGAGAATTTGTCACTAGTAAGACTATTGATATAAACTATCTGTGCACAGGAGATCAAATCGCAGATATCTTCACAAAAGCTTTGGCAGCAACAAGATTTCAAATGTTAAAGACCAAGCTTTCAGTTCAGCAGCCTCCCTTCAGCTTGCAGGGGTGTATTAATGTATAAGTTAGGAACATCATAATAGAAGACTGAAAACAGTTACAACAGAATCCAAATTTCAAAGATTCCTATAACAAAATGAAAACAGAATTAGTTAGATGAGTAAATGTAATAGGAACACTATATAAAGTGTATTCATTGTAATGAGAAATTAATGAATGAAAATAAGGTCATTACTCATTTCATCACTTTCCTATATCTTTCAACTTTGCTGAGGTTGGTGTTGTTTGCTGGAAAGGTAAAATCTTAACCTGTCCAGCTGCGTTGGGCTGATTTCAACAAATTTTTTTGACATTGGTAGAGTAAGAATTAGGCCTTGACTACCTTCGCGAGAAAGTTTGTACTTGAAGTTGCCATATCGGGCGGATCTATAGGTTAACTGTTTAACTAGGCTGTGTCTTTATTAAACTTGCCATATCGGGCGGATCTATAGGTTGGTGACCCCCCCCCCAACTTCCCAAAATATATGTATATATATATGTATGAATGATGAATCCAGACGTACTGCTAGTAGAGAAAAAAAAAAATGAGACTGACTCGTTTCATAAGTCACCATCCCAGTGGCCCACGTTTCTCACAATCCCACGTTTTTTTTTTCACTAATGCAATCCCACGTTTCTCACAATCACAAAAAACAAAATAGCACTTTATTCTTATTTTCTTCCGCAGTTCCATTTCCGCTCCACTGCTCCAATTCCACGCGCCAAGGCCGAATCCATTATTATTTCATTCCATATTCATTATCTAAGATAAATTGTTTTGCATTATGTCTATATTTTTTATTTCGTTTTTGTTTTCCAATTTTCAAATATTAATGTCTTCTCTACTTGACTACTTGACTTATTGCCTTGTTAACTTGTAGAGTTGTAGTTTATGTTGAAATATTAGATTGTCATTTAATTTTTGGTCTTATTTAATTAGTTGAATATTATTTTAGTTATTATTGTGATATTTTTTTTTGTTTTTTAGTACATAACAAACTATTAAGTATTGATTACGAAATTATTATGATTTATCTTAGGTAAGAATGTCTGAACATCAAGCTCGTAAGAAAATGAAAACCATGTTTTCCTTCTTTAAACCCAAAGATGTCACCCTGGGAAATTATGTAACTTTTACATGTAGTCTTGATATTTCAAGGCTTGATAGAGATGGCCAACCTCTAACACAAGTTCAAGTTGTTGAAATTGAGCAAGTTGAACTTTTTCCTTGAGCCCAAAGAGTTAGTGTTGAAGAAGTTGACTCCACATCTTTATTTGAATGTGATCCGGGTAAACGTACTTCAATATATAATTATCCGGTTAATCAACAAGATGATGTTCGACGAGCTTTTCTTGGAAAGGGGCGTTGGCTACTTGAACTCAGTGAGAAAGAGTATCCATCCACCATATTCGGAAAACAAACTCGCCGGTTCAACTCCTCTTGGTTCACACTTTTTCCTTGGCTAGAGTACTCACTCTATACGGATAGAACTTATTGTTTTCCATGTTTTATATTTGAAACAAATCTGCCGAAGCATCCTACATTCACCGTTGAACGAGAATTTGCTAAAGAAGTTGATTTGGATGCAATAATAGATGTATTTGATAATTATGAATCCTCGCAGGTCAAAACTTCACTAGTGTGATGCTAATGTGTTATGTTATTCTTGCACATTTCTTTGTTACATTTGTCTAGGTCTATAGTGAAAACACTCTTTTGTCCGTTTTGGGTAATGTAATAAAAGTGACAACTCTTTTGTTTATCAATGCTAGCTAATTATGAACTCAAATAGATATTCAGATAATTAGACAGTGATTATTGGTTCTTAAAAAAATCTTTAAAGGTTAACTCCATCCATGGTAGCCCTCCTGATCTAAAATCCTGGATCCACCCCTGGTACATGATTCCTTCTCTTTTCTTCTTCATTCTCTATTCTTCTTCTTCACTGTGTGTTATAGGAACTGTTTCCAATTAATTGTTTGAGGAAATGTCATAGCGATTTTGATATACGTTTTCAACACAAATTTCCCTTTACAACATGGTGAGTCTAACATACCCACGATTTATAGGATTCTATAATATACAATGGGAATTTTAAGTATTTTGGGCTTTCGTAAATATTAGCACCGAATTGGCGCTGTTAAATATAAGCATCCAACTCAAAACTAATTGTTGATAAGTGGAGTGGCATCAGGATTTATATATTGACTGGTTATGTTTTAGACTCCCAATTTGAGATTAATAATCACAACAAGCGCCCTCACGTGTGGCATCTCATCCAATTTTTTCTTGCCTGCCTCATAATCTCCTCTAATACTCACCCATTTATATCTTCAAAAGAATTTCCGGTTTAATATCGATCCCTCACTATATTTCTCAGAATCTCCTATTATTCTCTACTTTGTTTTCCCGGATTTGTCGATCTTACTGTTTGAAAAAGTCCTCTCTTACTTTTATTGTTATTTCTGCTTTACTACAAAAATAAGATTGTTTTACTTGACAAAGAATGGCGACATTCATCTCCTGACATATCAAAGTTATTTTTTGCATACTCTTAACTCTACATGTAGATTTTGAAACTTTTGCATCCATAGATAATAAGAACTAGGATAAAGTTCATATATAATTGCAGGATTGCAATACATTTTTTCTATTTATTTACGCTACCTTAAGTTTCTAATATTTTTTCTTTTTAATTCCGGTGACAACAATCAGTTCACACGAATAGAGGCTTTCAAAACCAGAAAAATCGATCAAGATATGATAGACAGTTTGGTGACATGCCTCATTCATGAAACACTTTAGCAGCCATTCATGTTATAAGACTGATCATACATTGCAATCTGATTGTATTTGGTGTTATGTGGTAATCAACTAGCATTTGGGCATTGTGAATTTTACTGATTAAAAAAAATAAAACACAGAGGCATTTGGGCATCTTTTTTATAGCAAATAACTTATTGGCGTCCTATGGGTGTGTACAAAGACTCCCACATGACAGGCACCATAGCTTTGTGCCCAGGACGATTATATCAAGCGGAAGGGCCTTCATGGGGAATGATGTTGCCAAGAATTAGAGTTGGCAGAGCATCTCAGTTTCAATTTCAAGGGAGGAGACTAATGAATTTTTAACAGCTTCTGTACTTATGAACTTATGAATTTCAGAAGTCGAATAGAATATCTACGAAAAAGTTTTTGTTATATTGTGGGTGTCATTCGAGATGTGCAATCAAAGAGATACTTTCACATTCTAAGTTTGTGCCAATGAAGATGTGGCTGCCCTCAAGTACAGTTTGGGCTCAAATAAGCCTAGCCTTAATATCTAACACAACCAGAAAGAATTAATTCAAGAAATGCAGTGCATTATGTAGAATCCACAAATAAATAGGGTGATTTTGGACACACCCATAAAAACACTTCTGTACCTAACTTTAAAATAAATAAATAAAATTATTTAAGACATATTTAGGTTCCTAAATTACCATTTTTTTTATTAGGTGTACCCAAGACAAAACAAGTTATTTACTTATTCTTCTTTCTTTAAAATAAAATAAAAAATGATCTTGAATTCTTCTTCAATAATTTACCTAACTCTCTAGAAACATTTCTCTCACCAATAAGCATGATTACAAGTCAACAACTAATTATTTTGAATTATGAAGTGCAAGATTACAAGGCTGTGTGGTGTTGTTTTTTATTTTTTTTTATTAATTTTTTTTGCCCATATTGGAAATACCCCAAATGAATTTGGGAGATATTATTGGATTGAAGTGGTTATTGGGGTAAGGCAAAAACTTTAGTTAGTTATGGGGTATGGGAGTGGTTTTATGGGTGTGTCCAAGATCACCCAATAAATATATCATATAAAAGTACAGACATTTTTAAGTAAAAAAGGGCTTATAAATCATTGAATATGGGAAGTGATTCACGATACGACCCATAGTTGAAATAGACGTCTAGTGACTAAAAAATGCCGGGCGCTGAAGGATAAGTACCTTGAACCCCTCAAACGTAAGTTGAGGAATGAGTTGTGGATCACCACTTAAGTCAACGCCATAGGTACTGTTCAGGAAAAGAGTCCGACTATCCCAGGGATACCCTCATAAGGACGCCTGGTGGACACCATAGGATACTAACACATCTCGAGAAAAAAGACCAAGCCCAAAAAATAAAAGATTAACCGAGAGAAAAGTCAACAGTAAAAAAAAAAAAAAAAAAAAAAACCAACGAACTAAAACTCTCATAGGGTAACCCTTCACCACTTCTCCATTCATCTTCTTCTTACCTACTTTTTCTCGAAATCTCGATGGAATAGAAAAAAACAAATGTAAGGGTCTTATTATTATTTGAGTATAAAATGTTTGCTTCCTTTTTGTATAATACGATTTTGGGCTTATTATTATTTTTTTCTCATGGCATTGTCGTTGGGTCTGTGTATATTTGAGTGAACTTGATAATGGTGTGTTTTAATGTTATAACTTTGTGAATGTGTAGCTTTTCAAGTGGCACAGAAGACATTATGGATGAAGTTACAACTGATGGAGTTGAGGAAATATATACTGAGGGTGGCATTAATGATAACTTTGAAGAAAATATTGCGGTGAACAACGATGATACAAACAATTTTGAGAATGTAAATTTGCATTGTCCATGTGTTCGGATTGAATTTGATTCTCATGATGATGCTTATGAATTTTACAACCGTTACGCTGGTCAAGTTGGATTTAGTGTTCGAAAGAGTTCTACATGTAAATCAAAACCATCGAACGAGTTGATTGGTCGGATATTTTGTTGTTCACTTGAAGGGGTTAGAGATCTTAGATCAAAACCTTTTGAAGAAAGATCAAGAAATAAAGCTGATTCAAAGACGGGTTGTAAGGCAATGATCGCTATCCGGAGAAGAAAAAGCGATACATGGATCGTTTCCCAGTTTGTTAAAGTGCATAACCACTCTACAGTAACTCCAAGCAAGAGATACATGCTAAAGTCTCAACGAAAGATAGATCCTACCCAACAGAAAATTGCCAATGACATGCATGAAGTGGGAATCCTAACAAATCTGATGGTTGACTTCATGGCTAGTGAAGCTGGAGGAATTAGAAACCTTGGCTTTATAAGAAAGGATGTAAGTAACTATTTGTCTTCAAAACGACAAAAGGAGCTCGCGAATGGAGATGCACAAACTTTATTAGATCTTTTGCAACATCAACAGTCAGTGAATCCGTCGTTTTACTACTTAATACAACTTGATTTAGAAGGTCGTACAACAAACTTTTTCTGGACAGATGCTTGGTCAAGGATGGACTACCATTTCTTCGGTGATGTTGTTTCTTTTGATCCTACATATGGGGTAAATAAGTATGATATGCCATTTGTGCCGATAGTAGGGATCAACCACCATGCTCAAACAATATTATTCGGTGGTGCACTATTTTTTTCCGAAACAGAAGAGTCTTTTGTTTGGGTAATGAAGTCATGGATGATGGCAATGAATGACAAGCAACCGAAGGTAATTTTAACTGACCAAGAATCAGCAATTGGAGGGGCTATTGAGCAAGTTTTACCGACCAGCCAGCCGACATAGGTTTTGTTTGTGGCATTTATTGAAATATGTCATGTCACACTTGGGTCATGAAATAAATGCACATAAAAATTTTGCTCGTGACTTTCAAAAATATATGTACGGATATGAGACAGTTAAAGAATTTGAAGCTAAATGGAATGAGATGCCTGTAAATTACAATTTGAAAGAGAACAAGTGGCTAAACAAGTTGTATGAGAAACGAGAAAAATGGGCGTCGGTTTATATTAGAGACACTTTTTGTGGATGAATGTTAACCACCCAACGAAGTGAAAGTATAAATTCTTACTTTGATAAGTATCTTAAGAAATGTATGTCTCTCTATGAGTTTGTAAAACAATATCAAAGAGCTGTGGTCGATAGACGAGAGGCTGAAAACAGAGAAGATTATGAAACTAATTATCAAAAGCCTATTTTGAGAGTTTTTATGAAAATTAAGAAATAAGGAGCTATACTTTACACAAGATCATCTTTTAAAAAATTTCAAGAACAGTTATTTGAAGGCATGTCCTACCGCCATAGAAAAGTTGAGGAGAATGAAATTAGATCTGTGTACAATGTGTGGATGGAAAGACATGAGCATGTAGCGCGCACCGTCACATTTGAACCTTCTACCCAAAGTGCCAAGTGTGGCTGTCGATTGTTTGATTTTGCAGGTTTTTTGTGTAGGCACATTTTGAAGATATTTGTGGTTAAAGATGTTCAGAGCCTTCAAGAACAGTACGTACTAAAGAGAGGGACAAAAGAAGCAAAGTTTGGTTATGTGGTTTCTAGTGAAGATGAAAGCATTCAACATAACTTAGAAGATAACTCTACATGTTGATATTGTACAATATGTCGAGAGGGGGTAAATATTGCTTCGAAGGCTTCTCCTTGTGGTGAAGTATACAATGTGGCAATCAAAGGTATGGAAAGAACTTTAAGAGAAGTGGAAGATTCTTTGAAAAACATGGCATTAAATTCTGATCAGGTGCATGGCGAAAGAAGTGAAAGTGAACGTAAAGGTGAAACAAGTGCAACATGTGCTCCTTTAGGTATTTAGAAGCCATTGCCTGATCCTCCAGTTTGTAGGCGTAGAGGGAGACCATCTGGTAAAAAAATAGAGTCATAGGCTAATAAGGGACCAGTGAGGAAGAATAATGACAATCCGAACAAGCCAACTACTCGACAACAGAAGCCCGATAAAAGAGCCAGGTATTTTTTGGCATAATTTCTTGCATTGCTTTATATCTAAATTGCTATATACTTATATGCATGTTTCTTACTCCCCTAGTAGAGTGCAAGCTACAGATAAACATGCTAGCAATGAGATAGATTATGAGACACAAATGTATCAAGCTAGAAGTGTTATGGATCATTCTCTTCATCCATATAATGTGAATCCAACTTATGGGTTTCAACCTCCATTCTTGAATGAGGTTTGTATTCTTATTATATAATGTTGTTATTATAAGGCCGATACTTTGACATGGCTTATTTGTTGATTTAATTTTTTTTTTCTTGTAGGGTTATTTTATGCCTACAGATCAACAGTCTCTCCATGGTATGCGCAATCATATACCTTATTATTTTTCCAATGGGATGCACCAATTAGAGCCTCGTCAACTTCATGGAAGTTTAACTACTGACCTTAATAACCTCTTTTAGGTGATTACTTACGCTTAAACTAAATGTTGTTAGCCTAATGTCTATGTACTAATCAAATCTTTCATTATCATCCAGGACTCATCTATATGATATCATGATTCCTCGCCTAGTACAAATATAGAAGTGCATGAGGTTAAAGACAAGGGCCGCATGTGTGCAACACGTTTTTTTTTGTGTTTTTTGTGAATACAACACAACTGTATTTGAGTCATTGGTGATCAATTTTGAATGAGGCATCTAGTTTTGTGAACACATTTTGATGTCTAAATTATGAAGGCTGAATTCTTGAAGTAAATTTTTGTCAAGGAATTTTCATGTTGCTCTGTACACCGTACCGACTTATTGTCGTTTGATTCATCTTCATTGTCACTACTCCCACTAGAATATTGTGCATCAAAAGAGAACTCAAAATTTTTGTCAACAGGCTTAGCTCTAACTTTCGCAGACTTCTGAACCAGTAAGTGAATCACAGCATCGTTAATTCCACAGATGTCATCAATGAACCACTGATCATCCAGCTTTTAACCATTACAAATTAGTTCTTGATCCTTAGCATTAACAAAACCTTTCCCCCTTTTTTGCAATCTGTTCCTTAACATACCCAACATTATTCCTATTCCTTTCAACATGAAACTCATACTCCTTCCCACAAGTAGTCTTAACAGTGATCCTCTGAAGGTTAGACCGGCCGTAAGACCAAATGTAGGACATTCTCATCTCCGACACCATAGTCCCGAACACGAGAATCATTTCGTGCAAGCTCTTGACCTCCATAAACCAACTTCTGCTTCCTAACAACAAACCCTTTACATGTCTGGATCCGAAGCTTCACAAAAGCAATCGAATAAATTAGACTCCAATACATGCATTGGAATCGTAGAGCCACCCATCGTAAGATAAATCAATTTGTTCGATCCCAATGCAGCTCGCATACAACCCGAACTCGGGGGAGTAACAGATTCATCAAGAACCCGAACAGCCACACTCACCGTAGACATCTCTGACCAATAATTTAGAAGAAGCAAACAGACCATTAGAAACAATGTAACAAATACGTAATGAATATCGAGAATTAAGTGTAAAAGTTCCTTCAAAAAGTTTGGCAGCCATAAAACACACACACATCCTCAAAGTAAATCATGCTATAAAAATAAAATAAAAGATGAACACAATTTAGAAGAAGCAAACATTTTTTTTTGTTTGTTTTTTTTTTTTTTGAGAAGTTGGAAATAAAATAATCTAGAATAATAAAGGTAGAGTAGAGTACAAATCATTGAAGGGTTTTGGTGGATTTGAACCACCATCTCTTGAGATATATTAGAGATTTATTCTCCATCTCAAGTGCTCTACCTTTTGAACTAAAAACCCATATAATATATATATATATATATATATATATATATATATATATATATAATATATATATATATATATATATATATATATATATTGGAAAAATAAATTGCAAAGATTTTACACTTGTAAAAATATTGTAAGAATTAATGACCCTCACGATTTCTAAAAGAAGTGGGTGAGAAGAAGACGATCAGAGAAGTGGCAAAGGGTTTTACCTTTTTCAGAGTTGAGACAGAGTTTTTTTTTTTTTACTGTTGACTTTCTCTCGGTTAATCTTTAATTTTTTGGGCTGGGCCTTTTTTCTCGAGATGTGTTAGTATCCTACGGTGTCCACCAGGCGTCCTTATGAGGATATCCTTGGGATAGCCGGGCTCTCGGGAAAAATGCCTGCCAAACAAAATCTGTCAGATAAAACGGCATTTCCACTAAAGATTTATTAAGCCAAGAATTCAATGCACTCATGCTCTTTAAGTATTTTCATTGCTCATGGAAGCATTTGATTTTCAGTCAAACAAAACTAAGAATGCGTCTAAGAATCAAAATAAAGGAAATACAATCTCAATACAAATTAAAAAAACATAAAAGAATCCTACCTTATTAACAATATTGTCTAATAACTCCCCAGGATCGGAATAATATCCCTTTATCTTACTAAGCACAATACCTGAATTTATCACCTCAAAGGGAAAACAATTTTAAGAAACAGTGAAAACAGAAAATTGTTTATACTATTAATCTCATTTTTTGAAATGGTGAAAATAGAAGACTAGTTAAGACTATGAAATAGAAGTGTACCTCTCAGCAATAGTTCTTTTGAAAAACTATCCTGCTCATAGCGCCATCCTTCTTGACGAAATATACGTACGTCAGTCAGACATTTTGGAAATATACGACATCAAGAAAAACATCTACTAAGAGATAGAAGTCCTGATACATAACAATATCCCTGTGTTAATAAGAACATTCTACTGAACTTAATAGGAACATATTAAAACCTTGGTTAGTTATTAATGGTGGCCATTAAGAGGGCGATTTTCTCCTTAGGGGTATCATTGGTATTTCACAAAAAGAAAACATGGAAACACTAAAAAAAAACAATACCACACGACCTAGCACACCACCACGAGATGAATCGGATGATGAGGAAGGGGATAGTCTAGCAAGCAAGTTTGAACAGCTGTATGGGCATGGATATCTAGAGAAAATGTTGACAAAAAGAATGCTCAAGATTCACATAGACTTGTTGAAAGAACAGGAAGAAAGCCAAGTTGATCCAGCACACGTTATTAAGCTAACTATTGGAGATCAATCGAAGAATGAAGATGAGGAAGGACCAAAACTGACGGAGGGACACATCCTGGAGACTGGAAGCACTAAGCAATCAGATCTGAAGAAAAACGGGGAAGGTTTGAACAACAAAAACACTTTTGCTGAAGCCCTAAAAACGAGTTATTGGGCTGACATGATGGGAAGAGAGGCAATAGGTAAAGAGAACCTGAGATATATAGCACCAACAATGGTTAATGGGAAACCAGTAGTGCACATTAAATCTTCTCAGTTCACGCATGTGCATAAGAAATATGAGGATCTTGTCATTGGGTTTTTCATAGGAAGGAGACCTGGATATGGGTATGTAAAAGATGTCATGAATAGAACGTGGAGGACACAACATGGTTTCACTATGCAAACAATGTACACGTTTAAGTTCGAAAGGTTCTGGATATGGGGTCTTTTCACATCGCGAGCAAGCTTTTTGTTATTCAGCCATGGAAGTTGTGCATTGAATCAGAAGTCACAGAGAAGAAGACACTACCAATCTGGGTGGTAATGAAAAGGTTTCCAATGGAGCTTTTGGGATAAGGAGGGGTTCAGCTTGGTAGGAAGTGCAATAGGAATTCCAATGTTTGCTGATAAACTTACAGAGGAGAAGAAAAGAACAAGCTACACACAAGTATGCATAGAGATTGATACTGATTGCAAGTACCCTAAAGGAATCACAGTCATAGTAGATGAAACTAGGGCTATTGATTAGAGTGTAAGATTTTCAGACACAATGATAGAAACTGTGTTAAGGCTCAAGCAAAGAGAGGATAGGTACCTATAAAAAAAGAAGTATGACTGAAGAAAGATAGGTTAGGAGAGAAGCAGTTGGGGATGGATCAAAGTACCACAGAGAATGCAGATGATATAGTGCAAGAAGTGCAAAAGATGCTTGATGAAGGGGAGTGGGAGACACCGAGTAAGAAACATAGCTGCAAACCAAGACAAGAGGATTCAAACAAATCAGCACTGGGTGTCATAGAGGAAAGAAATAGAGAAGAGGGTGCAGTATCAGGAAGTATACAAGCTAATGGCAAGGAAGGAATAGCACACGAAATTGAGCAAAACACAGAAGCCATAATAAGGAAGGATAATGTAGGGCAAAAAGAAGGTGGGGTTGAATACAGAAATTCAAAACCAAGGGAGCAAGCTGTTACAACAGGAGGACAAAGTCATAGGACGGGGAAACTCTCAAATGTAACATCGAGATCAACACATGGTGGCACGACCAAGAAAGGTTCAGAATCAAGAGGGTCGCGGCATGGCCCCTTATCATCTCAGAATAAACATTAATGATTAGTGTAGGGTGTTGGAATATACGGGGTCTGAATAAAGCTTTTAAGTAGTATGAAATAAAGGAACTTATTCTAAAGGAAGAGTTAGGTATCTTTGGAATGGTGGAAACAAAGGTAAAGCAGAACATACAGAGAGTCCTTAATGGGTGCTGCCCAGGATGGAGTCTAGAGCACAATTATGACTACAATGAGAGGGGGAGAATATGGGTCTGCTGGACCACAAAGCTGTAATATGAATCTAATCGGGAAGGATGAGCAGAATATAACTATGGATGTGATGTTAGGTAATGGGAAGGAGCTAGTAGTTATAGTGGTGTATGGATTGAATGACCGAGACAAAAGAAGAGAGTTATGGAGTATTCTAATCCAGTTATCATGTACTATAACAAAACCATGGATTGTCCTTGGAGATTTTAACTCAGTACTGAGTTCACAAGAAAGAGTAGGGGGCACAGAAACAAGACCTTACCACTTCCAAGACTTAATGTAATGTGTAACAATGGCTAGATTGGTGGACTTGAAATACAAAGGGAATTTTTTAACATGGAGTAACAAACAAGAAGCAAGGAAGTGGAGAAAACTGGATAGAGTCATGGTTAATGCAGAATGGGTAAATGAATGTGGGGACACAAAAGCAACGTTTAACAACCTGAGAGAAAGCTCAGATCATTCCTCAATGGTGGTGAAGTCCAACACGAGCAGAGGGCAATGCAAGAAGTCCTTTCGGGTTTTTAATTACTGGATTGATGAGGAGGGTTTCGCTAAGACTGTAAAAGGAGCATGGAGCATACCAGTAGTGGGAAACCCAATGTACACATTCATGAGAAAACTCAAGCAGGTAAAAAATGACTTGATTAGATGGAACAAAGACAAAGGCAGAACTATTACAAGGAAACAAGATGCAGCAAAAGAACTCGAAGAGATAAAGACCATACTATAGACACAACCATTGAACCAACAACTAATCACGAGCCAGAAAATATGTGAAAACAGCAGTAGAAGAAGAGTCCGAATGCAAACAGAAATCAAGGGAGCAAGTAGTGACTTTTGGAGACAGTAACACAAAATACTTCTTTAATTCAGTAAAGATGAGAAGAATGACAAACAAAATCACATGCCTAAAAGACAGACAAGGAAAGATGCTGGAAGAGATTGCAAATATCGGGGAAGAGTGTGTTATGTTTTATCAAGACTTATACAGCCCAGAGCAACTAGAGGAAATAAACTTTACAATGCTTAATGACATTCAGGTGGAACAACTGGATCAAATTACTCAAGCTGAATTGATCAAGGAGATTACTCGAGATGAAATCATAGAGTGTTTATCAAGAATAGACAGTGACAAAGCACCAGGGAATGATGGGTTCTCATCTTTATTTTTCAAGGCAACATGGAGAATTGTAGGGGATGATTTTGTCAAGGCAGTGAAGAACTTTTTCAGATCAAGCATGCTACTGCAAGAGGTGAATTCCACATGCATAACTCTCATCCCAAAGGTGCCTAAACCCAGCTCTCTTGGTGAATTCCCAATACAGCCCTATTGCATGCTGCAATGTGATATGCAAATGCATCGCAAAGATCATGACATGCAGAATGAAAAGTTTTATGCCCAAGGTGATATCAATCAATCAATTTGCTTTTATTTTTGGAAGAAGCATTCATGATAATATATTGTTATCACATGAGTTGTTGCACAACTACCATAGGGACTCTAGCCCCTGATAAGAGCCCAAAACTGTAGTTTTAACCACTTAACAATAATACTTTTAGACCAATTATGCGAGTAATAAATAAGAGTTAATGCTGATTACGTGCTTTTATATATTTCAGGCATTGAAGTCAATTATGTGCAGAAATGTGCCACTTTGGCGAGATAAAGGAGCAAGAGTTGGTTGCTAAGAAGTTTTGTGATTAAAGGCCAAGATTCAAGGAGAAAAAGCCTTTGTAAAGCCCGGTCAAAAGCTGAAAAGTCAAAGTCAATGCGGGCAGAAACATCACACAAAAGTTAGCAGAACTTTCGAAGATCGTATCTTTGAACTCAAGCCTTGTAATTGGGCCTACCTTATGTCAAAATGATCGGCTCGGAAAGAGCTTTCCAATGGTCTAAGTCTTGACCCAATCAGAGAAGCAGAAGTGGATGAAACGTCTGTTGAAGTAAAATCCAGTTGAAAAGGGCTCTGTGGACTGAAGAAATTGGGCTTTGGGCTCGATTTTCCGGCCCAAAATATGGCTCCTCAGCCCATGCACGAAAATGTGGATCTGGTCTCCTCCATTTTAACACACAAGACTTAGCTCTTAAGAATATACTAGGTTAGGTAGCAAGTAGCCATTAGAGCAGAGTTCTAGATCTAGTTTTCTTCAATTAATTAGTTTTCATACATTGTTTTAATTTAGATTATTGAATCATTGCTATTCCTTTATTAAATTAATAAAAATAGTTAGTTCTTTATAATTTCAGTTTTGATTTATTAAATTATTTAGATTTAAATTCATATCTTAGTTGTTAATCATTTCATAGTTATTAGTTTAGTTTTGAATTCTTGATTAGATAAAGATCGTAAATTTATCATCTTTATATTATGTCTTGTTTAAATTCAATTGGAAATGATAGTTTGATGAATCAAGGCTAAACCTTCATTAGAGGGGTTTGATGAAGCCTTGATGAAAACTTGATTGTGTAGTGTAGAACTAGTTATAAGAGTCTATTCCACTCTAGAAGGTTGTTGATTCGCCATGAGAATGGGTTGGACTTCCTCACATGCTAGTCATTATTTGGTAGAGATTTTCATGATTGATTAGGGATTAGAATGACCAATTCTTATCGTAAGAACGTAAGAATTTGATTACAACAATCTATACTAGTTTATTAAGTTGGATTCAAGGTGGAATCAAATTCCCCTAATTCTTTATCTAAATTCAAACCTTAGCATTTCGTAGTTAAGTTATTCATATCTTGTTATTTGAATTCACATCGTAGTATAATTTCCCACCATTACTCTTACTAACTTTGGCTAGGACTGATAATATTAGAAAACATTGAATGCTAAAGAACTATGAGTGGAACGAATCTTTTATTCCACTCTATTTCGATAGATTCGAGAGTAGAACAATCTTTGATAAAAAAACACACGAGTTCAGTTTTAGTTTTACTTATGTTTAAGTTTCATCATTTATGCGTAGGTAGAACTATTATTTTTACGTTTTATCAGCCCCCCCCCCCCCAGATGTGCAGCAAAAATAGATCTAAGGAACTCCTATGACTCTGTCAGATGGGAGGCAGTTAGATTTGCATTAACAAGAATTGGAGCGCCATTACGTACTATTCGTGAACTGGATACAAAAATGTATAGAAACACCCAACTATAGTATCATTGTCAATGGCACACCCTTTGGGTATTTTAAAGGGAAAAGACGGATCCGACAAGGAGACCCAATGTCACCATACCTATTTATTCTGGTCATGGATATATTTTCCCAGATGCTGTGATAAAGAGTTAAAGAGGGGGACTATAGGTTTCATCATAAATGCATAAATCCACCTGTCACTCACTTATCTTTTGCAGACGATCTAATTGCATTTATGAATGGAGATCTAGATACAGTGAGATCATTGAAGGACACACTCACTAAATTCAAGAGTTTCTCAGGGTTGCAAGTGAATCTAGAGAAGAGTAATATGTTCTATGCAGGAATGGATACTGCTACGTGCACGCAGATGGAGAGCATTACTCAATTTCCAAAGGGTACTCTACCTGTCAGATATCTCGGGCTACCACTGATAACTACAAGATTGAAGGCTTCTGATTGTATGTCATTGATAGAAAAAGTCAGAAACAAGATACAAGCCTGGAAGGGAAGATCATTGTTCTATGCAGGACGGTTACAATTATTAAAAGCAGTTTCCACAACAAACAATAGATGTTATCAATCAGCTATGCCGAAACTCCATATGGTCTGGACTATAATGTACTACTTCACATGCTCTCATCAGTTGGGATGACTGATGCTTGGTGGAGTCGGGATCCGGAACTTAAGAACTGCTAATTTAACAGCTAATCTAAAACATATATGGAACATGGTGAGTGGAAAGTGCATGCTATGGATACAATGGATCAAACAAAATCTAATCAAGGATAAGAACTTTTGGCAGTTGAAGATACCCAATGATTGCTTATGGGTATGGAGAAACATTTTGTGAAATAGAAAGGATGCACGATTCATTGTACATCATCAGATCAGGGATGGAAGGGACACTAAATTTTGGCTAGACCCATGGCATCCAATGGGTATCCTAATAGACTACTTCCCACTTGCTATGAGTTATCATTCAATTTGTAACATGAAGGCTTCAGTAGCGAATCGGATTGAGGATGGAAAATGGAATACACCTTGGCGTGTGAGAGCACATTTGCCTGACATTATAACTTAGATGGAGGAAGAAGTCAGAGTGGGAAGGGGAGAGGATCGAATTGTGTGGTCTGCATCTCAGAGAGGAGACTTCAACCTCAAAGACACATACCACTGTGTACGAGAGACAAAAGCTCCTACTTTATGGCATAGTATTGTTTGGTTCCAAAATAGTATACCGAGACACTCGTTCATTGCCTGGTTAACACTCAGAGAAGGGCTGAAGACATTGGTGAAGATGAAGGAATGGAAAAAAGTGCAAGATGACATATGTGTGCTGTGCTGGAGAGAGAGAGACTGAAGAGCATCTCTTCTATGCTTGTACATTCTCACAGTTCATTTGGCAGTTACTTCTTGTGCATGCTGGCTACAGAATACCGAGCGGAACAACATGGCAGTCAGAAATCGAATGGGTGATTCAAACAACAAGGGGAAAGGGGTACAAGCAAGATGCATTGAAACTCATATTCAATCGGTTCATTTACAATGTATGGTAGGAGAGAACCAGAAGAATTTTCCAAAGCACAAACACCACATGCCAACAGGTGGGATAACAGATCATTCAAGACGTTCGATGCAAATTACAATCGCTTCAAGCTAAAATGGAGGAAGGGCCAGAGAGAAACAGATTCATGCAACTGTGGAATATAAGTGTGGATGCAAAATAGAAACAGGTGAAACACTGCCAATGGGTGAGAGCGGGAGCAGACAACCACAACCTAAACACTGATGGAACACTTCAAGGCAACCAAAGAGGATGGGCTGCAGTAATATGGGACGATAATGGGGATGTTTTCGTGGTAGCACATGGGAAAGCATATCATAATTCAATAGATTTAATTGAATTACAAGGATTGGAACAGGGACTCAGGCTAGCAGTGTGGAAAAGAATTAGAAGAATCAATGCACAAACAGATTCGACTATTGTGGTCATGTACCTAAAGAGAAGAGAACAACAACCATGGAGGGCATATCTAATGGACAAAATACAACGACTGATAGGGCAATTAGATGGGTTTTCAATCAGCCATGTTTATAGAGAGTCAAATATACTAGCTGATGCACTAGGAGCTACTATTCCAATAGTTAGTTATTTAGAGATCACGCCTAGCTCTTTTTCTGATGATGTAAAAAAGATTATTTATGAATATGCCACGAGCAAACAGTATGTAAGAATGTAACCAAGACTCATATTTATTTCTAATAAAATAGGGGTAAGGGACCTCTCAAAAACCCTACTTGCCATTCCTAAAAAAAAAAAAAAAAAAAAAAAAAAAATGAACATACCTTCATACATGTGGATGCGGTAACATACATTGTATGGTTTGATGACGTAAATGCATTCAAATATGTATGAAGACAACCGGTGGATGCCTCTTTAAGTAAATCCTTAACTGCATATTTCCTGGAACAATGAAATATGTTGTGTTCCAGTATATGCGCCCCTCCATTTGAGGTGTCCTTGCTATCATAAATATTTTTATAACTAGGTTAAAGATAACATTACAAAATCAAAGTTCATAAAAAAAACAATGACAACGACAACAACAACGAACAACAACTTACAATGGTGTATGAAATCAAATACCAAATGTTTTGTTGGCATCATTGTTACACAGCGACATTACTTCAGCGCAAGTGGTCCTATGTCTTAAGTATTGGACATAGGACCTACACTCATCAACATATTCTTCTCCATGTACCTCCCAACCAAATTTTTCTATAACATTATCATCGATACAATGATATTGTGCACATCTATAAAAAAAAGTTGCTTTTTATACTGGTCGATTATCTTGAGCATGGATGGATATAGGAGGGTGCGTGTGGCAGTGGTCGTACCTCCTGAGATTAGAAATGCTTCACTACCACATAACTAATTGCCTACAAAAAATTCTTCAACTATAAGGACTCGCACACCCACAATTATTTTAGCAAACTTCCAAACCCCAATTTTTTTGACAACTATAGTCAGAATATAATCAACAAAAAAAAAAACAAAAAAATAGTATGAAAAAAAGACTAATAAAAAATATTCCAATAATCCAACATATTTTTTTACTTCTCTTTTTGCCCTTACAAAATTATCATTTATCATTTATATTGAGTCCAAAACCATTAAAGAAGGACAAATATGTCTTTGAATGTTTGATGGGTTAATGAGACTAAAACAAATAACCAAAGGCCTAAAGCCAAACCGGCTAGTTTGTATAATTCTAATCACCCATAACAAACCTGTGAGCTCTCGCTCATTTCTTTCACTCTCAATTCTTAAACCAGCATCAGACCTCAACCCAAACAAAATAAATAAAAAACAAAAAACAAATTTAGAAATGACTTGCGACGTAGCTTGGTGCACGCTTATCCTAATTATTATTGGTAAGACTCATTATCATTATCAATAAAATTTCTACTTAAAAAAAACAAAAAAAACAAAGCAATTTTTTACTTTCAATGTTAATCTTTTATAGTTTTCTCCACATGATATTTAGTAGGGTTATATATACTTATAACATTATAGAAAGTTAACAATTTATTAAATTGTTGTAGACTTGTTGACTATATTATGTAAATATATATAGACATAGTAGTATCAATTAATGCCTTAAATGCTTAAGTAGTTAACTTCATCAATCCATATTAAATAAAAAATAAAATAAAAATAGGAACATACCTTTGTACACGTGGATGCGGTAACATACATTGTATGGTTTGACAACGTAAATGCATTTAAAAATGTATGCAGACAACTAGTGAATGCCTCCTTAGCTGCATATTTCCTGGAACCGTGAAATATGCTGTGTTCCAGTATATGCGCCACTCCATTTGAGCTGTCCCTGCCATTATAAATATTTTTGTAACTAGGTTAAAGATAACATTACAAAAGAAAAGTTTATAAAACAACAACAACAACAACAACAACAACAACAACAACAACAACAACAACTTACAGTGGTGTATGAAATCCAATACCAAATGTTTTGTTGGCATCACTATTACACAGGGACATTACTTCACCGGAAGTGGTCCTATGTAGTATTGGACATAGGACCCGCACTCATCAACATATTCTTCTCCCTGTACCTCCCAACCAAATTTTTCTATAACACTATCATCGATACAATGATAGTGTGCACATCTATAAAAAAAATTTGTTTTTTATACTGGTCAATCTTGTAAAAGACCGAGAGAGAGATGAAAACATTGAAAAAACAAAGATATCAAACACTTTGAAATATGTTAGGTTGGTTAGTGAGATGCGGCTGCCCTTGGTTGTGGAAGGAAGAAGGAAGAAAGACACTCTTCTCGAGACGAACATTTAGGGTTGAGATAAAAGGTTCTAGTAGTCTTACGCTTCGTACGTGTATTATTTTACGACAAAATCTTGCAAATGGGTCCAATTGTCCAAGCCACAATTCAATTTTATTCCTTTTTGACTCGCACATTAAACTAAGATACCGGATCTTCTCCACCTGGGTGGAAAACATTAGCCATTACACCTTACAAAATATTATTGACACGTGTCCCCTTATTTAACACCTAAAGTAATAGTGTTACTTAAAACCAAAAAAAAAATCATTACAAAAATTAATTGTAATAAACATCAAAACATAACTTAATTATAATAAGTCATCAAAACACTAATTGTAATAAACATCAATAACTTTTGATTGATATTGATTTTCAATATTAGGTTGAAAATTAATTAAATTCCTTTCTACGGGATCAATTTGATATTTACAAATTAGTAATTTGATGATTGGGTTTTGAGCTTTAATCATAATTTTGAATAATTTCATCTTTTTTACTTCAAGTTGAGCTTTAATAAGTTCTTTGGATTATTTCTTGAGTATTAATCAAATGCTATGAAGTTATGTGATAATTTATGATTGTATTTTTGACTTTCATTCAAATCCAAATGTGGTTTTCTATTTCAATGAAAAATTTGGCAATTTCATTGAAGTAATAATAAGAATATTGTTGAAGAACAGAGAACATTTTTGAAAACAAAATGGTGGAGATTTTTTTTCCATTTTCCATTGAATCTTTCTTTTTTTGTAGTGATTTTTTATTGATTTTGTTTATTGGTTTTAAGTAACATCGTTACTTTGGGTGTTAAATAAGGGACACATGTCAAAAATATTTTGTAAGGTGTAATAGCTAAAGTTTTCCACCCGGGTGGAGACGATCCGACCTCTTAAACTAAACTTTAAAAGGAGGTCATCAGGGTCACTTAGTCAACGACCCAAAAATCTCAAGCCTTGGGCCTTGGCATCCAAAACGACTAAAATGATCGTTGTCCTAAGTCCTAACGACATTCATGTGTGAACATGATTCAAAATCAAAAACACGATTTTATACAAAAAAAACTAGCCAAATTGAGTCAAATATCTATTGTGAGGTCCCAACAAATTAAAATTGGTAGTTTAATCGGGCACTCGTGGAATTGAATTAGGTGCAGCCCTAAAAAAAAAAGAAATATTACAAGTTTACCATTTTCTAAAAAAAATATATTTTGTATTGGGCCCAAGCCCAACAACCAATCTCGCTATGTTGAAACCACCGAGTTGTTTGAGTGTGCACTCAAACGGTCTCGCCATATCGTTTGAGTGTACACTCAAACAACCGCTTCATGTCGTTTCTGTGTACACTCAAGCGGTTTGCGCGTGTCGTTTGAGACAAAACTCTCGGGTTTTTAACTCAAAACGATCCTTCCATGCACAATTCAAATAACTCAAAAATCTTATATTAACTCGTACAACTAATGTACAGAAAATATTAAAAAAAAAAACGAAAACAAAGACATTCAAACGACCTCATTGGGTCGTTTGGCCCATATACAAAATGACCTCATTGAGTCATTTAGGGCACCTTGAAAACGACCTTGTTGGGTCGTTTGGGGATTTTTCAAACAATAATTCAGTTTGGTATTTCCAAACAACCTTATCAGTATTCAATGGGTTTATACAATGGATTTATACAACATCAGTATTCAATGGGTTTATACAAACAACCTTATAAGTATTGGATGGATTGCCTTTGTGCCAAGCTTGTCAAAAATTTGCTCAACCTTCCTTCCGGACTTGTTCAAGTATTAGTTGGACAAATTTTTGAGTTATTTATATTAATGAAGTGTTAATTTGTAGTATGAACACGACAGAAAACTCAATTTTTTTTTTTTTTTGCTTTTTTGGGTTCAAACTCGTGAGAGAGATCAATCAAGTGGACGTGTGTATGGGTTATTGCTATTGGACTTCTTGTTAGGCTTGGGCTGGAGGCCGCCCAATCGAATTCGATGGTTGCCCAATACAGGACCCTTAAAATTTTGTCTTGATACTGATCTACGATTGTACCCAACAAGTAAGCTAATGGGTTATACTTGCAGGTAGCAGGGTTTGGCTGAGAATTTCTCGTACGAACAATTTAACATATTTGTACGTGGACACTTCTCCAAGCCCATCTCTACTACTTATAAGAGGCATGGATGAGTTAGCTGAATAAGCTGTGTGTCGGTTCTTAATTTTCTGACACGTCACATGTTAAGCCATTTGAGCTAGTCAATCAAAACAAAAGTCAATAAAGTTGTCAAAATTTGCATTTCATTTTTTGTTTTTGTTTTTGTTTTTGTTTTTGTTTTGTTTGTTGTTTTCTTATATCAAAGGAGAGAGAGAGACTGGACCTAAGACCATACCTACGTGGCCTGCAGAGTGACCCACTAATGTATCGAGAGAAGGATGTAGTACGTTACTTCAGCACACGTGCATAGCACGTGTATTTGGCTAGTACAACATAAGATTCAGACTTTGTGGCATGATCTTAAGTCTTAAGTCTTAAGTCTTGACAAGATTGTTACTCCCCAATAACGTACATTTGCCATGTCTTGGTGTGCTGACTGCTGAAGACCCTTTTAACTAGATTAATAAATGCACTCTAGATTCCATCGTGACAAGAACCCTTACTAACCAACCATTGTTTTGGAAAGGCGCTGGAAGGTTATGTAGAGATCAAGAGATCATCAAAACAAATAAGAGTATATTATGAAAGAATAATTAGCGGAAAATAAAAAATTGGATGCAAATGTATTGAACTAGCATAAAAGAATAATTAATGAGAAATCATAAATTTGATACAACTGCAACTGGATGCAACTGCAATACTGCATTGAACTATCCTGAAAGAATAATTAACGGGAATCCAAAAATTGGTTGCAACTACTTTGAATTAACCACACATATTAATTAACATGAATCAGAAACTAGCTAGATACAACTTCATTAAACTAACATCAAAGAATAATTAATGAGAAATCGGAAACTGAATGCAACTGCATTGAACTAAACTAAAAAAAAAAAAAAAAAAACTGAAAATTGGAAACTAGATGTAACTGCATTTAACTAACCTTAAAGAATAATTAACGGAAAATAACAAAAATGGATGCAAATACATTGAACTAACTCAAATAATAATTAATAAGAAATAGGAAACTAGATGAAACTGAATTGAACTAACCTCAAAGAATAATTAACGATAAATCGAAAACTGGATGCAACTGCATTGAACTAACCTAAGAATAATGAACGGAAAATCGGAAACTAGATACAACCTGCGTTGAATTAACTTCAAGGATAATTAATGAAAAATCAAAAATTGGATGCAACTGTATTAAACGAACATCAAAGAAGAATTAATGGGAAATCGGAAACTGGATACAACTGTATTGAAAACTCAAAGAATTATTAATCGGAAATCGAAAAATCACTACAAAAAGAACGACTTTTCCTGACTGACTATGGCTGTCGCGAAAGGTATTACCCGACAGACCAAAACTGCCGCAAGACCATCGGAAAATGCTCGGTCGGCATAGGCTTCCGACGGTTAAAATCAGTCAGAATAGGCCGTCAACATTGATGATCTTTGCCGACGGACATTCCTAAAGTTTTGGACCGTCGGATATTCCTGCTGTCTTTGACCGTCGGGTATACCTGTGACAGTTTATGGCCATCGGAAATTAGGTTTAGACGGTCGGATATTCCTACTGTCTTTGACCGTCGGGTATACCTGTGACAGTTTGTGTCCATCGGAAATTAGTTTTTATATTGGGATTTTAATAAAAGATCCCAACATCACATTCCTTTTCAGGCCAACATCACAATTATTACAAAAGAGCTACACTTATATCTAGCACAAGTAGAAAGGACGTGTAACAACAATGATTCGATGAAATTATAACACTGTCTTTCCATACTGTTGTAATGCCCAAGTCTACAAGGATGTCAAGCTCTTTACATAAAACAAAACGGAGTATTCTAACACTTTTTAACTTCCCAGGCCAAACCCTGACAAAAACCAAGTAGATTTTAACTTTTTACCATTGTTTCGATCCAAGATGCGGTTTCCCTTTGACTTCAGTTTCCTACCAACCAAAAAAAATGTCAAAGGGAAATTCTTTACTCAAATTACAATTACTTTCAATCACTTGAACCACACATAATAAAAGAACATTAAGGAAAAGGCGTAAACTACCACTAATCATAGTCGTGGATAGCTCAAACATTTTTATCAGACTTCTTTAATCTTAATTTCAAAATGATTCCAGGTACTCTGGGCATGAACATGCTAATTCTTATTTTATAAACAACCTACTAAACAATTAAACATCAGCATGGATTGCTAGGCACTCACGTTCTTAATAGCTTTTGTTGCCAATTTTATTCCAATGATACAACCAACCCATGATATAGATTGAAATATTCCTAAGTTGTGAACCCCAACCATCAATTGCAGTGGGGAGGAATAACTTTGTAAACCTTAGAGGATGATACCCTATAACAGAGAAGGCATGCATAGAAATCCTCTTTTACATGCATGTTGCTAAAAAAAACTCCATATTGGGGACAAACCAACTAAGGAAACTAAGGAAAAAGAAAAAGTGGATATAATTTGTTCATAGGTCTAACAATGAATTTCAAGCAATTACCTGGAAGCACCACATTCAGCAGCTATTGTATCCAAAGGATTTGTAATGAGGAGCTTCACATTCAAGACTTTTTGGATTATAATGCAGTGGCTGCTACAAGTCTGCAAAAGATATACATTTTGTTAAGTCATCAATTCATTAAACCCTAACCCATAAACACTACACCATAACATGACAGCCTTTTTGTGACGCCTAAATTCCGAGAGTAAAAACTGAACAATTAAAAATTATAGAAAAAAAGTAATGGTTTACAATTAAAGGTCATTATATTTGTCCACTATGGAAGCTATAAAAACAGCATGAAAAAATTGCAAGTAAAGGTCCTAAGGTCCATCCAATTTTAGAACTACTAGTGTAGTGCACATCTTTCTTTTACATCATCACCTAATTATTTTTTATGAACAACAAGGGAGTACAAGAATACAATGAACTATATAAACTCATTAACAGTTATTAAAAGTTCATCCACTCATGAAGTACATGCAAGCTTTAATGATTTAAAAAAATAATAATAATGAAAAGAGTCTCAAATCACCCAAACTAAAAAGTTTTAAAGTTGACGTCCAAGTTCAAAAAGTGTCATGGCAATTAATTGTTTAACCATTAATGAAAAAAATCACTTACGAAGAGAGAAAAACACCAAACCTCATACCTGCATTTTCGTACCGAATCCTCAAAGTTGTTTCAATCATGCAAGCCTTTTGCAATCTGCCACCAAAGCATTTCTTCTCGCACAATGCATCACTCCTGAAAGAGAAAACAAAAACAAACATTATGAATAAGTGAGTGATCAATCAAAAAGCAAGGCGCTAAAGTTTCAATCAATCCAGTAATGCATCCCCTTGTATGTCAATAACTGCACATCAAAATGCAAATTCAGTTCTGCACAATAAATCACGTCATGCATTACTTGTATGGAGCTTAGTGATTCTAGTAGGTAACAAAATCTTTACTTATATTTATTTCTGTTTTTGAAAAGGTTAAAGTTTATGAATCACCGAACTTACCCTTCCACCAAAAAAAAGATATTTCTGTTGAGGAAGGGCAGAGAGAGAAGCCAACAACCGCAAAAAGAAGAGATGACAAAAACAAGCCCTTACACCATGCACCTACACCAAGAACATAATTGAATATTTAAATCAAATGTTATTAGGACCATGCTTCCAAATAGAACATTTATTGAGCATATTGAGAAACCGAACCAAGGTGCATCTATAAAATAAAATATGGCATTTGTATCTATTTACAGAACAAAAAGGGATAATACCTTTGAATCAATCTTCCTATCTAGGAGGTTATTCCAGGTGCATTCAGCACCTCGTAAAAGCACTGATCCACAACCAAATAGCAATAACATCTTAAAATCAGGAAGGTTTCCAGGAGGTGTTGCCAAGGTAATAGACCTAAACAATAAACGAGGCAATTTAATTCAAATCCAGAGAAAGGTCGAGTCACGTCGGATGAGTTTGTTGATTATTTAAGTTATATGGAGAAAGCTTTCAATCATAAAAACCTTCAAGACCACAAACAGGTCAAGTTTCATGCTACGCAGTTGAAAGACTATGAACTTGTGTGGTACGATGAGTTGAACTCAGGGAGCACTTAGGAACCCAAGCGCGAAGAGCTGGTGGCCAACTTTCCCAAGCTAATTCATCTAAGAGTGCAGAAAATGGTATAAAACAAACGTCTAATGGTTCAAAAACTTGTAATTAAGAGACTAAGAGTGCTCTATAACTACCCAGAGGTTCACCAAAGCTTTAGCTAAAAGCCATTTAACTACCCAGAGATGATAATTGAACTTTTTTCAAAACAATGAGATCAATGTAGAATTCTAAAACTTTTTTAGCCTTAGCCAAAATAACTAAAAAGAAAATGAAATAGTGGAAGTTCAAAAAGAATGAGATAAGTATTACCTCAGCAAAGACGGCAACGATTTTAGGAAGATATTGATTATTAGGGCCTAAAAGAACCGCATTTGACCTGTAGATAAACACCAAAGAGCAAAATGAACCATGGCACAATGTATAACAAGGATAGTTAGGACATCGTGACTCTACTTTACCTTTCAAGTTTCAACCATTGAACATAGTTGGTCATGCACAAGTTTTGCTTCGATTAAACCACCTTTTATTGGCAAGCAACTTAACCAAGCAGGAACAACCTGCCAAGAACATAAGAGGCTAACGATTCATTACGGTTCAAGTACGTAAAGAGGAGAGATGGGATATGACAAAGACCAAACTTGCTCTGAAAAAACATGTAATGGAAACTGAAAATTCACCTGGGTAACATCAATACTCTCACAATGAAACTGACGTCAAAAGAATATAAAGAATAGCGACATATATTCCCAAGTGCTGAAATAGCATTATCATATGCCATCACACTATCTGAATGCATTGCATTAGGATGCCCAATAACAACATTTAGTCTGGAAAGAGCCTCTATACAGAACAAATAGGTTCAGTTTTTGATACCGAGTATAGTGAACAATTCAATGAATTAACATACAATAACCAACCTGAGGAACAACAAAATTATTAGATACAAAGATATTGAAAAAGTTGTATGCTAGTAAATAGAACCAACTGATAAATGAAATATTTCAGTAAAAGGATCTATGAGAACAAACTTGATCAAACACTTCTTCTTATTAGTAATACCACAGGAAGAAAGGAGTAAGTTGGTGTAATACAATCAAAATACTCGTCGGATAAAGAAAGAGGAAACAAGATGCGGGTGATGGGTGAGATATTTATATTTTGAGTTACAAGTGAAACTCATCTAGGGAAAAACAAGGGTAAAAATACATGAGATAACTACCCCTAAATTAGATAAAATAATTGTTAATGAACTGATATGGAGATAAAGGAAGCTCTCTTTGCCATGGAGGATAATAAAATGCCTGGACCAGATGGCTTCCATGCATGCTTTTTCAAAAATAGTTGGGCTACTATTGGGGCAGATTTCACTAGCGCAATCAAATACACTTTTCTTCAGAAGAAATTGACGGGAGGAATAAATTCCACTCTCCTTTGTCTTGTGCCAAAAAATAAGAATGCGACGACTGTGGGATCGTTCAGGCCCATAGCATGCTGTAATATTGTATACAAGTGTGTATCAAAGGTTATAACCAACAGAATGAAGACTTGTATATCCTCCTTAATCTCAAGTACACAATCAGCTTTTATACCGGGGAGGTCGATTCAAGATAACCTGCTATTAGCTCATGAGTTACTAAGGGGTTATTCTAGGAAACATGGTTAGAAGAGATGTGCTATCAAGCTTGATATAAAGAAAGCCTTTGATTCGGTGTCTTGGCAAGTAGTAGAAGCTATTTTGCATAAGTTTAAGTTCCCTCCCCTGTTCATTGAATGGCTACATATGTGCTATGCTTCTCCTTCGTACTCAATACTGGTAAATGGGACTCTGGAAGGGTATTTTGAAGGGAAAAGAGGGATTCGACAGGGTGACCCAGTCTCTCCTTATTTGTTTGTGCTAGTCATGGAGATCTTGAGTGCTCTTCTTTACGAAGGGCTTCAGCAGAAAATAATTAGTGCTCACTCCAAATGTAGGAAATTGGATATATCTCATCTTTGTTTTGCCGATGATGTCCTAATATTCTGCAAAGGTAATATGGAATCTATGCTGGCTATAAAAGACATCTTGCAGGACTTCTCTCAGGCTACAGGGCTTCAGTTTAGCAATGAAAAGACTACTCTCCTAACGGGTAGCATGTCAGAAGAAGAAGAACGAGAATTAGCGGCAGTTATGAATATTTCTCTTATAGCTCACCCTGTTACTTATCTAGGGCTGCCTCTTACGGCCACTAGACTTGGTATAAGGGAATGTTTGCCTCTAATTGAAAAGATCACGGAGAGAATCTCAAATTGGAAGAATAAAGATCTAAACAGAGCCGGAAGAGTACAATTGGTGAAATATGTTCTAGCATCGTTCCAAACCTATTGGGCGAAGACATTTGTGTTGCCAAAAATAGTGATTGAGAAGGTGGGGAAGCTGTGCAATAGGTTCATATGGGCAGGGCCAAACATGGATAGGAAGATGCATCATGCTAGTCATGCTACTCTCAGATTTGACAAGGATCAGGGAGGGCTTTGTCTTGTGGATCCAAACATTTGGAATCAAGCTGCGTACTGTGGTTTGGTTTTTAAACTTGCGCAGAAATCATATTGTTTGTGGGTTAGATGCGCATGGCAGCAACACATAAAGCACAAGCAGTTTTGGAATATGAAGGTGCCGAGGGATTGCTCCTGGGTGTGTAGAAGGATTTTGAAACACCGAGAAGTCACATGGAAGTTTGTCCAATATTGTATAGTGAATGGCAATGGTACTAGTTTCTGGCATGATCCATGGTGTTCGGGGCCTCTATACTTGAATAACCAAGCCAGAAGCTTGTTAGGCAATATCGTCCCAAAGGATGCGAAGGTATCCACAGTTTTAAGAGAGGGGAGATGGTCAAGCTGTATCATTGATATGCCAGAGGGTGAGGTAATTGATTGGATTATGGGAACTGAGATAAATTCCTACATTGATGAGGATCAAGTGACATGGACCCCAAGCAGTACAGGAGCTTTCACTACTTCCTCAGCTTACTCTGTATTGAAAAGAGTGAGAAGTAAGGTAAAATGGTTTAAGATTGTGTGGGGGAAATACACTATACCGAAGCACTCCTTTACCACTTGGCAGCTATTTTCGGGTACTCTCCCAACTCAGAACAGGTTAATGGCAAAGAGGGTGATAACACAATCAAAGTGTTGCTTGTGTGGGGGTCACGAAGAGAGTTCAGCTCATCTCTTCTTTGATTGTCCGTTCTCAAAACTGGTCTGGCAGAATTTCAAGATAGCCATGGGGCTGCCAGAGATGGTGCGAGCATCGCATAACGAATGGTACTACTTGATGAGACTGTGCAGAGCGAACACCTTAGCTTCTGAAGTGATAAGAGCCTTTACCTGTGCGGCAGTCCAAACCATTTGGAATGAGCGGAACTGGAGGTTGAAGAAAGAGAGATTTCGGTCAACAAATGTTGTGAGCCAGAAAGTCTTGAGCAGTATGAAGATTTATATGGGTAAAACAATGGAGCAGGTAAAGGAGGAGGAGGCTGCGAAAGTGCTGCTAGCGAAACTGGGAATATGAGTTACTCTAAAACAAAGAGAGGAGATATGGGTAAAATGGAGTAAACCACCTGATGGGTTAGTAGTTCTGAATTCAGATGGATCGGTACAAAAGGGAAGGGCCAGCTATGGTGGAGCGGTAAGAGATAGGAATGGAGATACTCTAATGGCGTATAATGGCAGCTCAACGAGAATGTCAGTACTGTACCAGGAGCTATTGGGAGTACAAAAAGGGCTAGAAGGCACAACAAATATGAGGATTAGCAGAATTCAAGTGTAGTCGGATTCTCTGAGGGCGATGCGGATTTTGGCTAAGGAGGAAGAGGTGCCATGGCATTGCCAGAACATAGCTGCTCATATACAAGTTGAGATTTTGAAGTTCGAGATAGTAACTTTCAAGCATGTATTTCGTGAGGGTAACCAAGTAGCAGATTATCTATCTAAGCTAAGTAGGCAATTTTGTAATGAGTGTGTGTACTTTATTCCTCCGCTGGATCACAAACTTAATGATTTGATCTTGGTGGATAAGGAAGGAAAGATGTATTTGCGAGTATCTTAGTCCCATAAATAAAGGTTGGAGACCCCAAAACCCCTAGTTATTTAAAAAAAAAAATGAACTTCATATCTCATTGAAAGATAACCCAACATAAATGACAAACCTGTATGCATTCATTCAAAGCATTCAGCATGCTCGCAAAGATTTTTGTCTCTAGCTCCTACAAGCCAAATGAGATGATATTTCAGTTCCCACACAATAAATATGCCGACAAATCTAGAAGCCAAGAGGGTATGCAAAGAGCAACAATAGCTTAGATAATATGTAGCTTAAGAGTATTAAATGTAAATTGTAGTTACACAACTTTATATAGTCCAAAACAAGGCTGCTCAATTTTATCACTGCATCTACTTATTAGTAACAAGAACCCAACACATATCATCAAGCATTTCATCCCACAACACATTTCAAATGCTAGGTGTGTAATAAGATTGAATCATATGAGAAAAAAAATAGAAAAAATACTTCAAATAACACATACAGTGCTTACATTTCCTGAAGGCAATCAAGCTTTTGCTCTATCCGACTCATTGCTGCATTTGTCGAAGAAAATGCACCATGATAGCTTTCTTGGTACGAGATGGATTCCAAGTCCATTTGCCTGTAATACAGATGCACACTTATTCGTGATTATACAAACTCACCCACAAATATGTGAGCAAGCAAAAAGAAAAAGGCATTAAAAGAAAGGAAAAACATGAAAATCACACAAGTCAGTCAGATAAACTCCAATGTGCTTAGCTTGCAAATTCCTTGTTTGAGAATTTCAAGTGAACCATGGAATCATCAGCAATATGAAGCAATTAAGGTAGGATTGTCGTACCAATTATGATTCTTTCAACTCTGATTAGACTTCTGCAATGTCTAGCACGTTAAAATTCCTTGAAACCACATCAAACAAATTGAAAAACTTACGAGAAAATATGGCGAAGTAATTGGAAAACACACAAATCTTTCATCTTTAAATGGATTGTAGTTTAAGTCAACTACAAAAAACCCCGAATAGAAAATTAAATATCAAATTTTAACTAAACCCACAATTCATAGATAATCAAAATTTATTAGAATATAATGAAATTAACCCCAATTATTTACCTTTAAAGTTTCAACTTGATTAAGTGTTACAAAACAACCTATAAAATCATCGAAACAAAAGATTAATATAAATGAAATCAAATCATAATTATAAAAACATTAAAAAGGAGTAAATTTGTATTTCATTGTGTGTGAGAGTGAGTGATAGAGAGTGAGTGTAACTGTGTAAGAGTGAGAGATTTGAGATTTGAGAGAGGAGTGAATTGGGCAGCAACTGGCTAAGACAAGACTAAACAGTTAGCTTTTTTCTTTTTGTTCGATGCAACCTAAACAGTTAGCTTTAGGGTCTTTTTTGGTTATTTTTTTAATTTTCCAAAAAAAATAGGTGGGAAGCGAAATTAGTTTGCCGCTTGGTATTTAGAAGAGATATGTCGACCGTTAACAACTCTTGTAAAACCGTCGGGTACCCAGGGGGATTACCCGACAAATGGTCAGATTATCCGACAGACAAAATGTGTTGGTAACATTCTACCGATGGAATCCGTCGGGTATTCTTTATGGTGTCTTTCGGGTAAACTTGTTTTTTTGGTAGTGAATAAATGCAACTACATTGAATTAACCTCAAATAATAATTAACGACAAAGAATAATTAACTGGAATAAGAAACTAGATGTAACTTCATTAAACTAACATCAAAGAATAATTAACGAAAAATAAAAAACTTGATGCAATTACATTGAACTAAACTCAAATAATTATTAATGGAAAATTGGAAATTGGAAATTAGATGTATCTGCATTTAACTAACCTTAAGGCCCTGTTTGGTAGCCTGTATTGCCCAACCCATTCATGGGTTAGGGTGCACTATCTCGATTTTTATGTTTGGTTCCTATATTTTGAGCCTAAGCCTGTAGATCTTAAGCTACTAGTTAGTTGGCCCAACTACAAAAGTGTGAATAACGGTATCCATTGGAAAAGGTTGGATTTCGATCTACATCTTAATAAATAAGAAAAGACCAACAAAAAAAAATAAAAAACGAGAAAACACAACCCTACTCTCTTCTTCTTCACCACTTCAACAATTTATTTCTTCTTTCCCCACCATCTTCTCTCCACACCCTGCTTCTCTTACTTAAACAAAAAGGAAAAGTGCAATACCTCAAAACAAAACCCACCGTTTTCATCGCACAAAATCTCCATTTTCTCAAATTTGAACATCTCACTACTCACATCATCTCTTGATTTCTCCAATTTTGTAGATACAAGATGAACCCACTTGATGTTGGCAATTTCTGAATTGTTGCTACTAAAGAAGTTTATGTAATCTTTCTTTGTAAATTTCTTTCAAGAAAATAGAAATATATATGTAGTTGTTTTGGTATATTAATTTGAGAGTTTGATTAACAACCTGTTTTAAGATTGCATTGTATTGGGTTTTCTATTTGCAGTTTTTCATGATTATTTTGTGTGTTTCTGACTTGGGGTGCAATAAGTTTTGAGGAAGAGTAGGCAAGAACCAAACAACTTATGTTATTGATCATCTCTGGGACATTAACCACGATAATTGGATATATACTCCAAATTTGGCAAAGTACCACCTAGTACAGCATAAGTTGTTATTGCCAAACAGAGCCTAAAGAATAATTAACGGAAAATATATAACAAAAATGGATGCAAATACATTGAACTAACCTCAAATAATAATTAATAAGAAATATGAAACTGGATGGAATTGCATTGAACTAACCTCAAATAATAATTAACGGGAAATCAGAAACTGAATGTAAATGCATTGAACTAACCTAAAAAAATAATTATCGGGAAATAAAAAACTGGATACAACTGTATTGAACTAATCTCAAAGAATAATTAATGAAAAATTGAAAACTTAATACAAATGCATTGAACTAACCTCAATGAATAATTAAAGGGAAATCAGAAACTGGATACAACTACATTGAACAAACCTCAAAGAATAATTAACAGGAAACCGGAAACTGGATGCAATTGCATTGTACTAACCTCAAAGACTAATTAACGGGAAATCGAAAACTGTATGCAACTCGTTTGAATTAACCTCAAAGAATAATTAATGAGAAACTAGAAACTTCATGCAACTGAATTAAACTAACATAAAAAAAAAATTAATGGGAAATCGGAAACTGGATGCAATTGCATTGAACTAAACTCAAAAAATAATTAACGGAAAATCGTTAACTGGATGCAAATGCATTGAACTAACCTCAAAGAATAATTAACGGGAAATCAAAAATTGGATATAACTGTATTGAACTAATCTCAAAGAATAATTAACGAAAAATCATAAACTTAATGCAATTGCATTGAACTAACCTCAAAAAATAATTAAAGGGAAATCTGAAACTGGATACAACTACATTGAACTAACCTCAAAGAATAATTAATGGGAAACCAGAAACTGGATGCAATTTTATTGGACTAACCTCAAAGACTAATTAACGGGAAATCAAAATTTGTATGCAACTCTTTTGAATTAACCTCAAAGAATAATTAATGAGAAATCATAAACTTCATGCAACTGAATTTAACTAACATCAAAGAATAATTAACAAGAAATCGGAAGCTGATTACAATTGCATTGAACTAAACTCAAAAAATAATTAACGGAAAATCGGAAACTGGATGTAAATGTATTGAACTAATCTCAAAGAATAATTAACGACAAACCATGTATTGAAACAACCTCAAAGAATAATTAATGGAAAATCGAAAACTGGATGCAAATGCATTGAATAAACCTCAAAGAATAATTAACAGAAAATCAGAAACTGGATGTAAATGCATTGAACAAACCTCAAAGAATAATTAACATAAAATCAAAAATTGGTTGCAAATGCATTGAAACTAACCTCAAAACATAGTTGTGGCAATGCCTTGACATGTATATTTTGGCATTTATAAAGGTTGGGTTATTTCCTTTTATGGAGAGTGGGGTTTTCACGTTGTAACAAATTTGGATGGGTGATCAAAATAAATATTCAAATGTCATAGCTCTGCATATAGTTGTAAATGTTATTTAGAATAATTTAATATAACAACACCCGTTCGTAGGACAGGTTCAAAGGCTAGTTTTACTATAATAGATATAAATAGATAGATACAGTGGCAGAGCTATATGCAAACCAGGTAGGGCGCTGGCCCCTTGGACTTGGACTAAAAAAAATGGGTTAATTTGAGATACCCCCCTGTTTTCAAATTAATTTGATATATCCCCTACTGCTCACTTCCGTTGGTCACGGAACAGAAAAAAATAATTTGATGCCCTTTTTGCCCTTCCACGTGTATATACTATCAGAGTTTAATTAAGCCTATTCTTCAGCACTAGTCCACGTGTGGAAGATTACCAAAATAGTTAGATCTAATCTTGATCGTCGATCTAAAATAAATTAGATGATCTAATCTTAACCATTAATAAAAAAATAAAAAAAAATGAGATTATTATCGGGAAAAATCACTCCTCTCACTATCTTTCTCTCTCTTTCAGCGGGAGAAAGCCCTAGCTTCTTGTCTCCACCACTTTTTATCTCTTATATGAAATTAAACTATATTTTATATTATTTTCGATCATGCGTCCTCGTCATAAACAACAAAAACCGAGACGTAGTCGTGCAACACCACCCCTTCCCATAATCGATGAACACACTTCCTCATAAAATGATGAAAAATCTAATTTCGACAAATATTTAGATGATGAAGAGGGTGTAGCACCTCCCCACTGCCATTCCCATTCAAGAAGAAGAAGCACAAAATTTTGAGGAAGCTAATATTCCCCCCCTCTAGAAAATTTCATCGATGTGGATTCTTCAGTAGTTGATGGTCATTATTATTCTCCCCAAGAAATAAAAGAAGTGTCAGCTGGATTTACCACTTTTGGAAAAGCATTGTAAGTTTATTGAATTTAATTTGAATTAATTGTGTTTATGCAAAATGGGTTTCATGCAATATTAAAGTCCTTAGTCCTTATGAACCCCTTCTACTAAACATGCATCCAATCTACTGTATTACTCAAACAAAGTGAAACCAAAGAAAATAAAATAATAATTATATAATACTGAAACACTAAAGGAAAGAGAAATGAATAAGAGCCACAAAGGTATACATAAGGATTGATGAAACTAACATGAGAATTGCGTGAGAGACGATTGAATGGTTTCTTCTAGTTTACCACATCAAAGGACTTGGCTAGATAATTGAAATTAAGCAAAACAGAGTTTCAAAATAATGTATTTAACAATCACTTAAGATGTTATGCACTCAAGCGCTTTTCTACTAAGCTGAAGATCCTAACAAAAAACTTTTTCTACAAACAAAAAGTACTAATAAAGTAAAGTTTAGGTACGTTATTTAATTTCTTCTAAACATTCTACTTTTCAAACCTAGTGTTGAGTAGCTTATTGATGTGGTAACCAAACTAAAAAGCATATTGATGTGTCCATATTGATTTGAAAAAAATTAAAGCATGTCGATAATGCATGTCAATAGTTCATTAAACAAATTGTGAAATTTGGACAACACACTAAAAAATATGTATATTGTGAGCTAATGTAGTAATGTAGTCATGATTCTAAACATGGTTCTAATTGCTCTTAGTTTTCATGTCAAGGTCAGCAAATTAAAAACCATGCATATACCCAAAATAACTTGGTTATAAGAACTTGTAACTATGACTACTAACTCGGTTGCACTCTGTTGTTGTTTAAAGTTTATAAGTTAGACATATACTTGATTTCTAGAGATTGCGAAAGATGGAAAGACCACTTTCAAGCTTCAATTGTCTAGAGAATTTAGTAGCTAGTGTTTAAAAAGGTTATGAGTTACTAATGAGAGGAATTACTTGCCTTCAATTTGCTTTGTAATTAGTTTGGTGTCGAATAGCTTACTTGAAGATCAAAATCTCATTCAGATCAGAAGACCCTTAGAAAGTGTTTGTACTCACTTTTCAAAGGGCACTATATACATTGTTATACCATAATTAAACAATCAGAAATTCACATAAAAAAAAAGAGGGGAGGGGGGGGGATAGAAGTTAGAACATAAATAAAAAAGGACTCGAATTTGGATAGTAAAAAAAAAAAAGTACCTCATATAGCCATCAGAATTGAAGAGGAGAATAAAGAAGAGCGATGAGGGTTGAGGGCAGCGTCCAAGTCACAACTTCATTCGAATCCTTATATATGTTTACAGTCATATCCAATAAGAGGTATTTGTACTCATTAAATACCTGGTTCAGATAATTATGGAAAACAATCAAATGAACATACATTAGTTACAGATTCTTTTAAGTAACAATTCCAAAGTAAAAAATTGAACTATTGCACTCCTGAAAATAAGTGAATGTATTATAAAGCATTCAATTAAGGTATGTGTTAATTGCATCTTTTGAATGAATTTCTCATTTTCTAGTGTTATTTTATTGATTCGATTAAATAGAACGAAAGAGTGATTGTTCTATTCCTTGAGAGTTTAGATAAAAAGGACTGAGTCTTGACATAATACACAAAATAGATCTTGACAGAAGAAGAAGAAGACACACCTGTGATGGAGCCTCCATCATGGTAAGAAGATACAAAGACGACTGCTCTTGCATTGGTTAAACACTCGGTTGTGAATTCTAGCTGTATAGATGGAAGTAGTTTTACATATAATAGTAGCATTAACATTGTTGTTGCTATAGCTATTGACAGTGGATTGAACATAAATAAAAAAGGACTCGAATTTGGATAGTAAAAAAAAAGAGTACCTCATATAGCCATCAGAATTGAAGAGGAGAATAAAGAAGAGCGATGGTATGCTTATCAATCCTGAACAATCTTGGCATATTAGCCTATGAATTATTCAAGTAGGATAGAGTACCAGATAAATCTGATGGACGCAAACCAAGTTCTAATATCAGATTGTTAAATAACAGACTGGGCAATGTTACCATCAAGTGATACTATTTAATCATCATAATAGCAGTTTGGCATTATTATATATGGAGGATTGGTCAGTATATCTAACAGCTAAAAGATGTACATTAAATAGCATAAAATTATTGAAAAGGTGCTGCCATCTAAGAGTAAACCCTATTAGTAATAATGAAACAACTTTGTGAATCCTAAACGGTGTTTAAACCACAGTTAATAACAGCCAAAATTCCATTCTAAAGGGAGGTCTTAGTGAGACACGAATACAAGGAGGGCAGCGTTGGAAACTTGCCACACCTTCAAGAAGGGGAAAAGCTAAGACATAAACGAATCACAAAACTCAAGTTTGCAAAATATATATGTAGATTTGTAACTACATTCAAGTTTTTTTTGTTTTTTCTTTCCAAAATAAAATACATTCAAGTTGGATACAACAACATTGATGCAGAAATGCAGTACTTAATTACATTAATTGGTGGTTGTAGATGTTGTGTTTACAGGACAACGACATGATGATCTGGAGAATTGGGAATGGTTGCACTCTTCTTGGGATAAGAGTTGCCTACGTATCAAGTTTCTCAGACTTAACTTGAATCAAGCCTTACGTAGTTCATCTCTCTCTATTTACAGAAGTGTGAGTTGACTTTCCATATTTGCTTTGGACCGTTATGAAGTGTAGATCCACCTTGTGTGCTATTTTGATGATTCGTCATTAATGTGTTGTTACAAAGTTAATGTTTTCTTGATTGTGGCATTGATTGAGCTCCAAGATTGTGCTAGTTGATATCCTTCCATAAATGCCTATAGCTGATGCTATGGACGACCTGGCTGTTGGGTCGTTGAGTACGGTCTGATGGGTGTTGGACGACCTGAAGGAGGATGACCTATTATGTGGACACGTGTACTATAGTGTGGAACGGAGGGTACTTACACATCCCCCTTTATTTTTTATTCATTCTTTGGATAGCTGTTGCGTGGAGAAAGAACGGTTTAAAAAGTAAAGATTTGGAAGCACGTGTCTGACAGCTATTTTGTTTTGAATTTAGATTTTGGGGAATGTGCAGGAACTGTTTGGGCTGGATTTGTGGGCTCGAAATTACGGCGATTTGTGGGCGAGTAATGATTTAGGTTTTGGGAACACGAAACGTTTTTGTGGTCTCGAGGTTTGGGGCAGTTGAGGGGTTTTTGACTTTGGGATTTCACTTTCTCAGTTCTCATTCTAGACAAAGAGAAAAAGCCCAGAGCTAAATAAAAAAAGTAAAGAGAGAAAACAAAAAAACTTTTTCCTTCTTTGGTATCAGGTGCGTCTTTTGATCTTGCAAATCTTTCTCTTTTGTTAATTTTAGATCTCGTAATGTCTGCTACCACTGATAGTTTGAGTGGTGAGGTGGAAGTTAATGAATGGAGAGAGAGAACGGTAAGTGATGAAGAAGTTGAGGAGATGGTTTGTAGTGGTGATAAGGCTTCATCGTCTTCATCTTTGGAGACGGTGGATGTGAGGAAGCCTAAGTTGGAGGATTGCTATGCAGCTTTGAGGGAGACATTTGGTTGGGTGGAGTCCGACTTGGCCATGTACGACCTGAGTGAGGAGAGGAATTTGTATGGAAATGACTACGTTCCTTGGGGTGGAGGAGTAGTTGTTTGTTATGGACAGTTGAAGGCTTGGATGAGGTTGCCTTTTTCCCGTCTTACTGTGGAGGTGTTGAATTTTTTGGGGAAAGCCCCTTGTCAGTTCGTGGGGAACAGCTGGAATAAAATTGGTGACTATTGAATAATGTAATTCAGTAGTCACCAATTTATCTAAAAGGGTCCTAATTAATTATTTGTTTGGATGTGTATAAATTAGGAAAGATGAAACATAATTAATTAGGACTCTTGGAAAGAGATTTAGTATATAAAGGAAACATAATTAATTGGGACTCTTACTTACTCAATATACTTCTTCTTCTATATCGACTATTTTTTGCCTTTTCATTATTTAACAGCGGTACATCCACTGTATAAGAATAAAACATGTTAAGTAAAACTCAAAGCCAAGTAACAATGAACAATGAAGAATGTCTTACTAGGTTCATTAGGAAACAGTTGTGAACTGTGTTCATCTTTTTTGTATTTGACTCAACGATTCTTGAACCAATTCTTTATATTATCTTCTTAAATTTGACCATGAACTGACAGTTGAGTTGTTAAGAGTTTGATTTCTTCCTTAGTATAATATAAACTTTTTTGATTAAATGCACTTTCAAGTATCTGAAGGTGCATCATTGTTGTGGACCAATGTTTCTCATATGAAACTTCAACTTTAATATGGTCATCCACTATATAAGAATAAAGCATATTAAGTAAAAAAATTTCAAACCCAAGTAACAATGAAGTAAAAAAATTTAAAACCCAAGTAACAATGAACAATGAAGAATGTCTTATCAATTGTTGACAAAATTATAATAGAAGACCTTCACTTGTCCATCAATAATTAATCAAAATTACTTTAAAAAATACTTACCGTGTTTGTGCAAAACTTCACTTGGTTTCTCATGTGAAACATCAACTTCAATATAGTCATTTGTATCATTCTCATCTTCTACTTCTGAATCATGCCAACTGATTTGGGAATAATGGTTGTCATCGCTTGTTTCATCATCACAATTAACATAACGATGAGCTTCAGCTGGTTGGATATCTCTATTTTTGGCATTTTCATTATTTGACTGTGGTACATCCACTGTATAAGAATAAAACATGTTAAGTAAAACTCAAAGCCAAGTAACAATGAAGAATGTCTTACCAGGTTCATTAGGAAACGGTTCTGAACCATGTTGATATTTTTTATATTTGACTCGACGATTCTTGAACCAATTCTTTATGTTATCTTCCGAAATTTGACCATATATTGAGAGTTGAGTTGTCAAAAGTTTGATTTCTTCCTTGGTATAATATAATCTCTTCTGATTAAATGCACTTTCAAGTATCTGAAGCTGCATCGCTGTTGCGGACCAACGTTTCTCATATAAAGCTTCAACTTCAATATGGTCATTTGGATCGTTTTCATTATTTGGCTGCGGCACATCCACTGTGTATAAGATTAAAACATATTAAGTAAAAAATTTACAAACCTAAGTAACAATGAACAATGAAGAATGTATTAACATCTGTTGACAAAATTATAATGGGAGACCTTCTACTTGTCCATCAATAATTAACGACAAAAAATACTTACCATTTTGATCTTTTTTGGGTTTGACTCGATGACGGGAAATGAACCAATTCTTTATGTTATCTTTCGAAATTTGACCATGTACTGACAGTTGAGTGGTCAAAAGATTGATTTCTTCCTTAGTATAATATAAGCTATTTTGATTAAATGCACTTTCAAGTATTTGAAGCTGCATTGCTGTTGGGGACCATCGCTTTCTTGTAGACATGGCTACCTAGTAAGAAGAAAATTAATAATTTGATATCAAACATCATATATCATATATACATGCTTGGAAGGTCTTGTGTCAGTACTAAAAAACATTCAATACCAAAAGTTTATGTACTCGATTTAGTGGTTATATGCATGCTAGTGGCTTCAGTGAAGTTTGTATGGCTAGGTGAAAACATACTATTTTGATGAAGGTTTGATATTTCTTGAGTGAGCAAACCTAGGCTAGAAGGTCAGTGGGACAACATGTCCATAGGTAAGTCAACACTACTTCTTATACTTCTTATAATCAACATAGACCACATAAATCAACACAAACCACAGTAGATCGAAGTTCAAACAAAAAATGGTGGGAAAAAAGCTGTAATCAGCACAATACTGGTGTGGGTAAAAAGCCCTTGTGGGACACTTATCTAGCGGAAGGAGATGCGTATGGTTGTTTTGTAAACATGATTGGCTTTGCTCAAATTTTTGGAGCCAGTTTTTACTGAGGAACCATGCAGGTTTTCTAGATTAAGGTTGATACTATCAACTGTATGAGTACGTGTTATGTCCTTAGAGATATTTTTGGAGCTTGAATTAGGTCATATTGGAGTGCTGAAATTCTATTGCAACAGGTACTACTTGTAGTTGTGATTGCCACACTATTACTCTGTTACATTCTCCCTGTTTATACTGATTTATATGACTCATTGTCATGCAGCTAGATGTGGGCTGAATTTAATTCTAAGTGTTCAACACAAACCACAGTAATCAACACAGACCACAGGAGTATATATCAACACAGAGCATTCAGAGCTCGAGATGCTTCTTTAGTCTGAGAGAGAAATCAATAATACCAACACTAATACTAATGGTTCAGACTACAAATAGTTGAGCATTTGAATATTAAAGCATTAGAAAATACCTTACAGAGTTACAGGAAACAGTGGTCTGATCTCTTTGTAAGCATATAAGTGTCTGATTCTTTGTCCAGTCGCTATTCATGTGGGCTTTTCCGTTTCCAAAAGAGTTTATTTCTTAAAAGATACGTATAGATTTCTCCATTTCCAAAAAGAGTTTAATTCCTAAAAGATAGGTAAGTACTAAGATGTACGCAAACTTCTTATTTAGTTATCCCGATTTTTCGAACTTCTTATTTAACCACAAAATGGTGATATTACGCGGAAAACCAATTGTGTATCCTCGAGCACCACTGAATGTTGAAATACCACCATCAAAAAAGTTGAAATAATGTTTGTGCAAATCTGCAATAGTTGTAATAGTATTAACTTGTCATATGAAGTGGTGAACTGCAAATGCTCATATTTAATTTGGATACAAATCCAATGGTTATAGTACAACCTCATCCTCCAGTGCATCTCAGCCAAATTTTTGTTACATTTCACATCTTGCGAGTACTCTGTGGTTCAATGAGTGGAAGGCATGCAAGTAAGAACTATCAAATTCAGAACTAATTAGATATTAAAGCTGGTGCCGGCATGATCAGACACTCATCAGCAGAAGCAGAAGGGTTTGGACAGCTTGAGTTATTTGGATTAATTATGACATAAGAACAATTGTCTTTAAAGATAAATTGAAACTTTAGAGTTTACTTGTAAAAGCTCAAAGGAACTTTCAAACATATAAAAGAAAGCACCTCAATCCATTGATGGGATTCTGGACATTGTAAATTATGTAGCACATATACTATTACGAATGGATTACAAAAGCCCCAACCGAGGCCAAGTCCTACACCACAACCTCCACCTACACAAAAGCTCTAATGGTGAACAGAAAACAAAGCATGCTATATAGTGATCCTGCTCATAAGGGAAAGCATCTGCATACATGCACCAAGACCCAAGATACTCAAGGGAACACCTGGTCATAATAAAAAACAAAGCCAACCATCAAACTGAGGGATATGCAATGAAACTCATAACAAATAAGAAAACAAAAGTTACCAAGTAGGTAAAAACTCAAAATATATATATTGCTTTGAAAACAATCCTCAAGGAGATAACTAACATGCTTCATAAAGTCAGTGGTTCACATGCATATCAATAAGGATTGTAATCTAGAATGGGAATAGGAGAAACGTTTGCGACCTATTCAGAGATTAACATAGGTTGGAGACAAATCGTCCCACAAATATTTTAAAAAATTCATAGCTTCTCGAATCTGCAACATTTTAGGCTTAAACTAAGTTAAATAAGGATTAGTATAGTACTGAATCAATGCCGACACATATCTGATAAAGTTTGGTTATCAAAATGGATATCTAATCAGAACTTCAATATAAGTATAATAATATTATCCTAATCCAAGTTCATGTCTATGTTTTTTATTGTCATTATCTTTGAAATACTCAAAGGCAGATACATATATGGGTTTCAAAAAAACCATACCTAATTTATTGTAAACAGAGTGGCAGAACTGGTGTGTCGAGAGACCGAAAGGTAGAAGAGAAAACTGCGAAAAGTGTAGAAAGCATAGTTTGATATGGTTTAATAAATATTCCAAACTTTCTAGTCAAAACATCTTGGACCTTGTAAACAAATGTAAATGAACCCTTAGCTTTTGAATAGATTACCTGATAAATTGATTATCGGAGAGTGAGAGCGATTAAGGTTTTAATGGAGATAACATAGGGCTTACTCTTCAATCTTCTGCGAACAATTGAAAGAAAAGTTTTAGATTTAAGATAGTTGTCTTCAAGCAAGAGGCTAAAACATAGCTAACACAATTTGTTGCTGGCTTAAAGACTATCAGAGCTTATCTCTAATTTTCCAAGCCTGTATGTTGAGTGAAACCTAAACTTTGATAGAGAACCATATCTATTAGAGAAGCATATAGCACAAAGGTAAGAACCTAGTATTAGCCTATATATCAGCCTATCAGTGTATACTTATCTAATTACGCTCTAAAGAAAAAAAATTGAACAACTCAAACTATTAGGGTGTGAGGCAACCTTGCCTAGTCTAAAGTGACTTGAATAACAACATATACATCTAGATGAGATAAGATAAGATAAGACATGCAGTGTATTAAAGAGTTATTATTAAAAGAGACGAATTGAAAATGCTTCCATTTATGTTGGAGATACGTCAAACATATCTATATTGGTTAGAAATTCAGCTCTTAGTCCTCACCATCAAGTTTGCTTAGTAAGGGAAAACACATTGTGTTATACATAGACTCTAACACAGACCAATGAGAAGCAACCCAGAGGCCTTGTGTAATCTACACTTAGTGAGTGAAACCAAAGATAAATTACTGTGTATATGCGTTTTACATTTTGTGCTTCTCATGCATCATGGGTTCACCGTTCACGAATAAAAAAACATCATACATTCCACTTCATTATGTTCAAGCAATACCTTGTGCTAATGGTTAATTTTCTACACGTCCCAGTTTTTTTTGTAGTTGATACTATTTTTGACTATGGCATAAAAACATATCAAGAAATAAAAGATGTTTACCTTCGAAGAAGAAGAACCTGATTAGTTAGCCTTTGCCGAAAGAAACCTAAATCTAAGAAGTGACGGTGAGTTGCTCAAGAAATTGCTTCATTCTTCTTGTACGTACTTGAACAGCTTGACTTGTACTTGAAGTGGACAGAGCAAGCAACCTGAAACCAACGCCAAAATAAGATATCATCTTCTTCCAAAACTATTTGTAAAAGAGAATATAAATAAGACATTCCACTCATTAAGCAAAACTAAAAGAGATGCAAAAAAAATTGTATTATAAGGCAAACCCACAGTTTATTCAAAACATCTTAATCAAGTATCCCATTCTTAAAAGAAAAAGAGTGAGATGGTAACTCACATGAAAAAATAGAGGTTTCCCTGTGTCAGCAGTAATTAATCATATACCGAAATGCTTTATAGATAAAAGATGAGAGTACCTCTCCCCAAATATGTTGTCAAAGGCGTTATCAAGGTGAGGCGGTGGACTGTCCACAAACACCTAGGCTTTGCCTAAGTGGAGATTCTTATCGATTTTTTTAATTATTACTATCATTTCTATTGAATATAATAAGTTTTAGCAAGTCTCACTTCTCATTGTTTCAGGTTTAAACAAAACCTTAGAAATAATAATGTATAAGCAGCATATGAAAGAATCCGACAATGTAAACTATCATTATCAGATTTCTCAAGAATACCATAAGTTTAAACTCTAGTTATGGGGACAGATTACAGAGACATTAGAGTAAGATGGAATGACATTAGAGATTATAAATAACTAAATGAAAAACGGGTATTTCAAATAACTGAAACTACATTAATTAAAATATTTGAAAAATGGGCATTGAAGATTACCTTTAATTGAGAAATGGGTTTGGTAGTTGTTATTAAACATAAGATGGTGATTATGATGGCGGTTGAAGAGATGGAGCCATGGAGGAGTGCTACCTTCATTTGAAACACCATCAATTCCAATTCAAAATTCAAGCAAGGAGACATGAAGATATAGAGAAGGGAGATTCGATGCCTTTCAACGGAGTAACATAAGAAACAAAGAACTAACATATAAATTTTTTTACTTCAATAACTGTTTAAAACAAATGGATGAAGCAAAAGTGAAGAAGACCAATAGAAGTAAAACTAACAAAGAAACTTCATTAGAACAAAACCTTAAAACAAAATTCTACTTATCGTAAGGATTTTTTGAGCCTGAAAGATATCAAAGAAAACTCAAATTATAGGTTACCTAAAATAAATGGCAGGACAAACATGCAGCCACCTTGAGAAATCAGCACAGTATCATGTTCATAACTTCCCTGGTAATAATCCCCTCATCGACTTGAGCTGCAACAACATTGACTATTAAAATCTGATGCAATAAGTCTTAAAACTATGCAAATGATTCCCAACACATTAGTCACTCAGTAGCCACCGTTTTCATACAATCATGAATCACATACATACTTCCTAAAAGTCATTCGCCGAACAGATAAATAATATTTATATTAATCCCTGGGATACAGATAAATAATTCGATGGAGCTTATGATCCCAAATTGACAGTTTAATATAGCACGTAAAGCTCAATGCAAATCGGTCTATAAAGCATATCGATCATCAAAGTACAATGGTGTGGAGAGCAACAAATCATTAAATCCTTAGCAAGGTTCAAATTAATTGTCCCAAATAGGAGAGGCTCTCCTATACTTTATCAAGTTCTTAAACTAACCAATTCCAAGTCCACGCAGATGAATCAAATCTTAGTTTATAATAAATAATGTCAGAAAAAACTAACTTTTATGTAGTAAACAAAAAGGTCTGCACTGATCAAATGATTAAGTCGTAAAAAGAAGCTTACTATTATTCATGGAATAGAAACACAGTAACCTCATTATCTAAATAACTCGGTCGGGGTATTAATTTGGCCTGAACTAAGGAAACCTGTATAATAACACCTCCTAAAGGAACCAGTTCTAAATCATTTAAGCTCCTCTTAAAATCAACATTTGAAATTGTTGCGCCATATCTCATTGACACCACCCTATGTAAATTTAATGAAGGTCCACTATCATTAAATAACCTATAGAGAAAATTAATTTCTAATGCAAACAAACCTGTATAAAGGCAGGGTACGATGAAAGTCCTATTGTCCTAAACATTCAACTTTGTAAATCAGATTTCAGACTAGCAGTTCAACGTAGTAAAACTTCAAGGTTATAAGTCTGTTTTATTTTGGCCATGATCATAAATTAGACACCACAATGTCAAAGAAGTGTTTTTACAGCTTCAACATTATTATTGTATTTGTATTTTTTGACTTAAGTAATGGTTATAATTAAGAACAAAATATATTAGATAAACTGACCTAAGCTAATTCTTTCCGACTATTGGCCTGCCATAGTTAGGTCCATATAAACAACCTTCTTTCTCAACTCCTCAAGAAAGGGAATCCCTGAGGTTGCAAAGAACAGACCGCAATTCCAAATTCAAGGTGTGCCTGCAAATTTCCTACTTGATGAGCAAGTATAGTGGACTTAATCTTCTTATTCATCTGAAAGAGATACCCAGTCTTGAGCAAAGACTTTATGAACTGCAGTCTTCCTTAAGATGTCTATAATTGCAAGCAATTTCCCAAGAGACAATTGATAGGATTCAGCGCATTAAACCGAGCAACAACTATCTAATTGAGAATGGAGACGGAGTGAATTTTAATGAAGGCTTTTGATAAGATTTTGGTGAAGATTGAGAGAGAAGAATATCAGGGAGAAGTATTTTTGTAGTTTTGTTTGTAAAAGTTTTGTTCGTAATCTTCCTTTTTTCTCTCCTACTGATTTTCAAAGAGAATTACTTTTGTAGTTTTGTTCATAATATTCCTTTTTTGTCATCCTTCTTTTTTCCCATTTTTAGATCTTGCTACTCCTCGCATGTCATGAGTCGGAGAAGATGATTGCTATGCTAGGGTAAATCAAACAAACATACCAACTCATAACACAGTAAATTGTTTAAAGGCGGTGAGGAAGTACCTAATTTGTATCTCCGTTGGTTTGCTTTTTGATGTGATACTAACACTAATGCAAACAATACAGGATAATAATTGCACAATCCTTTGTTCACCATCCACAATCCACCTTTCACTTCTATTCATAGCAACTAAAATGCCACAAAAATAAATAAAGTAGAAAAATATTAATAATTATAATATATAATGTTTACTAAAAATTGTGAATCTTGCAACTACCCCTAAAAAGAGAATTCGAATTCTAGAAAACAAAACGTTGCTGACTCATTTATAAAATACTATCAATCATGATTAAAACCCCAATATATTCATTAAACATATAAAAACAATATATGGAACTAATGAACAACCTAATCCAATGGAAACATCCCCCAAGTGATCGTGCAACCAAAGTATCCAAACTTCAATATCACCAAAAAAGCACTGAAGAGCCAAAACTAAGTTATAAGCCACAATCTCAAATTACTTCAACGTCAGTTCATATGTAAGTTTATTCTCAAATAAAACACATTAAAAAATCGAGTAGAACTAATAATTGATAATTGCAATAGAACTAAAGAAAAGAATACGATTATTTTAGAACATCACTCAAAGGGAAAACAATAGGTGCACGAAGAAATCAATATACCCAAGCCTCTAGTGGTGAAACCCATGTCCACCACTTCCAGTACTTATGACACCTCATATTTATAGTGACCATACGTACCAAAACAATATCCTCTCGTCAAGGCACCAATTGTGGTGTCAAATATGCCTCCATGGGTGAAGCTACCTTATGTTCCGAAACCTCCTGTAAAACTACCATCTCTGTCAATTGTGGTGCATTATGTTCCAAAACATCGAAGTCATATTCTAACTAATTCCAACACCTCCATCACACGTTCTCCTCATACTCATTGACTCACTTAAGCTTAGTCGATGCATGGTTTTGCACTTTCAAAAGTAAAAAAAGTTGAGACTACATAGTACATAATGCTCTGAGATTCTATTTGATGCACTGTTAAGCTGTTGATTACTTCAAATTTCAAGAGCAAATCTACATGAAACTTTGGCATGCACTTTTCAAGACTTAAGCATTTCTTTGTCCTGAATCCGAACCTGCCTATGCAATGCATAAAAAGTTGCTAGTACTATTATCATTTCATATTTGCTGTCGAAGCTGTCGAAGCAAAAGTAACCTAAAAGTAATTTAGTGACTCAAATATACCTTTGAACCAAAAGACACCTAAAACAGATTTATGTACTATCATGTTACCAAATTTAGTATCATAATACGAAGAAAACAAATGTGACATCTTCTTAAAAGACGAAATTCCTAAGTTGTTCACCAACGACAATTTTCAAATTCAACTTCTTAGCATCTTTAATAACTCAAATTCCACAATCATAACCAAACCACTGAAAGCTGAGTTTTTTAAAGAAATTTAGCACATACCTTAAAAAAAATTGAATTTTGTTTGGATTAATAAAACTATCGAGATCCTGTAGCTGGTTGATGTTTGTTTTAGTACACATATATTTCTCGACACCTGCAGTTCACTGTTACGTTTTGCCAAGGCTTTTTTCAGCATTTTCATTTCTTCCTCCATCTCCAAACAACATTCCATGAAAAACTCATTTTCTTTGTGGAACTTCTGATCCTTCCGAATGGGGATAAATAAACAAAACAAAAACTCTGTTAGAGTTTCTCTTACCAGGTTCGAAGAGTGGTTGAGGTTCAGTCCCGCAGATCCATCTTTATAAATGATTATGAAGAGAATCTCTAGGGTTGTCTTTTAGTTTAGTAGCGTGTCTTTTTTTTGGGAATAGTCGTGGGTATTTTAGGCGGGCTTAGCTAACCTTCCATTCTGACTGTTCTGAGTGGGGGACATCTATCGCAGTTTTTGAGACTTCTATCACGGTTTTTTTCTCCACTTTTTCCGCAATTCCCCTGCTGATGTGGATAGTCTTAGAGAGTTTGAAAAGGTTATAAATAATTGTTCCATCTAAGTGTCCTGGCTAATTCATACTCTTCATTTGCCTTGAACCATTCTGTAAACTTTGTTCTAGATGCTTTTTCACGATGCACTACAACTCCACTTTCAATATCCTCAGCAAGCTTCCTGACCCGCAGCTAGCAACCATCTATACAGCTTATCATGAAAGAATTTAGGTAGTAACTCAAACCTGTAAAGAAAATAAAGCAAAGGCCATATCAAATACATAACAAAAAAAAAAAAAAAAAAACCAAATAGTAATTTTAACTAAAACATAAAAAAAAAATGTATATCGAAGTTTTCAGGAAGTTTGATTAAACTTCTGGGCATCTTCTTTACCCAAATTTCCGTATGGTGTGCTGGATTAGATGAAATCGAGTGGTGGGATAATCATTTGATCACCTGTATAACTAGGTGCAGTAGCTGAGATTTCATAAAAATGGGATGCTTTCATCTCATCATTTGATGTATCAGGAAATTAGTACTTTATGCCACGTGTGTATATTGACATCTGATATTGTATTTGAATGTCAAAAACTAAGATCTTGTTTTCAATGTCACCATGTGACTAAAGCTTATATTTCCAATAGAAAAGAAATATAATTTCAGCCAAAAAAATAAACATATACCATCCCACCCCTAAACTATTTTAAAAATCATAATTGAAACAAAATAGTAATTCATATATTGAAACAAAAGTCTAAGAAAATGTGATCTAAACTTTGTAACGTTCAAATGACCTTTGTCGGTAGACTATAACAGTGTTAATACTCATCTAGTAATACAAATGCACTTTCACACCTGATTGCCTATAAGTTATTACATTTCAATTGCATTGCACTAAATCCATGGATGATATCATACTCTAATCCTGACAACATACTAAAAACTAACAATGTTACCTTGTAGTATACTTTTTGTGTTAAAGTGAAAAGCAAGCGAGTATTATGATCATCACTTCCTCAAGCTAGATGGTTCAGCTTATCTGCAAAGTACATGCATTATAACAAAGAAAAAAAAATATTAATGCTAAATGGAGATTAGATGTGTTGGAAATAAGGGGGAGGGGGATGAATCATAGAATAACAATAAAAGCTAATTCATACGATTGTTGGTAATTTTCCCTGTTACCTTTAACTTAACTTAACTCGGTGAGCTATGAGCGTATACTCCTAGTCTCATACAGAGTCACTCCCTCTCTTTGTTTGAAAGAACAAAAGACACTTTTCCAGGTTCCTCTTCTTCCATTAGTGGAAGTACCTCAATGGACTCTCTCTCTCTCTCTCTCTCTCTCTCTCTATATATATATATATATATATTTTGCTCAAAAGTTTCAATGGTATCCACATGATCTGTACATTTCCACCCAATTGTGTCTAACATATACACTCTCTTCTTTTATGTAGAAACCCATACAGAAGATACATTTTGAGCTATCGTATCTTATAATTAAGCCAAAATATTCTAAAATGAGAGTATATGTCAGAGTAAACCCTTTTTAACGTCCCTAGAAATATATTCTTCAAGAATGATTGTTCGTGTTCCTTTAAAAGTAAGGTTCTTTCCATAACACTACATCAACCATCGTTCCAAGTATTAAATACCCTTCTACTAAATATACATAGTAGTCATCAGTCTACAAAACGATTTAATTTAAGATATAGCCATTTCAGATGATGAAGTAGAGCAATGCAATTTACATCAAATGAACCTACATTTCTAACAATATTAAAAGCTTTTTTTGGATAACTAATTAATAGCACAAACACATCACTGGATACGGTTATTCTTTTATGTTTTCCAATAAAACAACAATGTGTATCACGTCTCCTATTTTATCAAACATGTTAAGCACTAAAGAGAAGTGTTGACAAGCCTAAATGCGCAAAAAACACAAAAGCATAGAATATAAATAGATTATTCAAACTGGTGCAACAACCTGATGCCCATGGTAAATATACTAAATGCACATGTAGTAGTTAACTCAATCTAGCTTAGTATTTGTGTTGAGTAAGAAGGATGCAATTGATAATATATCTAGGATAGGTTTTTTCTAGATTTTAGCCTAAAGAGGGCAGGAGCAAGGGGGTTCTTGCTTGGTCACAGAGGTTTGATTAAAGTGGGTGGTTAGTTGTCTCTTTGATATGGACAGAAAGAAGAACAACCCAATTAACAATTAAATAAGAGATTACCTGAGAGTAGTGGAGCAACCACTGTTCCGTTGTGGAGAATAAAAGAAAAAAGCCGAACAAAGGGGTTTTCATTTGGACTTTCTTTTGGTTCTAATTAATACCTATGTCTTTAATTGCTTTCATTGTTAGTACAGAAAAACTAACCGAATTTCCCCCTTCTCCAACCTAGTCCATTACTTCCCACCTGGAAAAATAAGAAATATGGTGAATCCAACGATCAATTTATCTTTGCTTCCCATAGAAAAAGAAATATAATGTCAGCCAAAAAAAAATAAACATATACCATCCCACCCCTAAACTATCCTAAAAATCATAATTGAAACAAAATAGTAATTCATGAATTGAAACAAAAGTCTAAGAAAATGGGGTGACGAAGTAGACGAACCAGAAGAAAAGTCTACTACAATCACATCTACAGATGCACCGGATAATAACCCTGGCGAAAATGCTCATCTGCAATATTAGGAGGCCACGTCAGCACAATTTTTAAGTAAGGACACAGTTAATTACAAAGCAAGACAATATTTTGATTTATTACAAATTGATCCTTGCTCTGAATTTCATTGGACGTAGGATGTTCTTGAGATACATATATTAAGAACAGACCAATTACACGCCAACTCTTTTAACCAATTCGCGATATAACCATGAATCATACAAACATAAAATTTGATTTTCAAAAAACAAACCCATGACTCCAAGACTCTTAATTCACCGAAACTCTCTTTTCTCCGAAAAAAAAACAACTCGGGCGTTGGATTTTAGGGTCACCTTGCCATAGAATGTATTTGTATTGCCACCTGTTGCAAATCCTATCATTGATCTACTAACTTGTCGACACACTCATCTGCCTCTCTATACCACCACTATAATGTTAACTCTCTTGATTGACTACAGATCTCTTTAATATCCATAAATAGTGGTTGAAATGATGAATGTACCTTATGAATTTCTCTATTTACAACTTGAACCAATAGTAAACATACCACTTCAATTGTTTACTTGGGTGGATTTAACTCTTTCACAATTCTGAGTGCATAGAGTATGATTGAAACTCGACCAAGTTATTTGTTCCAAGAAAAATTGGAATGGCCATGGCAAAAATGAACTTACCAATGTCATCCTTATGCACACCTCCCGCTCCAGCATGACCTGCATTCAACCTAGCAGAGCCATCAATGTTTATATTAACTTCAGCCACCCTCCAGGTGGAAAATTGTTCTGCAGACCATGAAGATGTTGGATCATATCTAGCAAAAGTTTTAGTGCATTAGATATTGCACACAATGGATCAGGACGTATATATCTCGCAATCAATATATGTTCTAGATAAACGCATTGAAGAGCTCAAGAATATCATCTCTACCGTCAATCATTGCTTGGATGGACCACCATCTTGAAGTCTTCTTTTCTATTATATAAGTGTGCTACGCAAAACGGTCTGCTGTAGACACAACTCCAGCCATGCATTGCCATAGGAAAACTCTCCACTCATAAGGCAAGTTAACCTTCCAAATTCTTGTTAAGCTGAAATTTCCTCACCGCATCCAAGATAAATTAAATGAAAACACCCACCAATTGCTAAGGACAAAATCAACTTAAAAGGAAGTATTTATGATTTAACACAAAACCTTTTCTTCTTAATAAGCATGCATGTCTGTCTCTTACTGCTACTTCGTTCATTGTTTTTTTTTGAAGAACCATATGCTGGAGAAGGAATTATTATCAATTCTTCAAATACTGCAATTGGGCTTAACAGTAATGGCTTGCTCTCCAAAGATGTCGCTTCCAAAGTGATTGAGTGAGTTGGGAATACAGGACATGGAAGGAAGAAGGTATTTCATTCTTGAAATTTCTCCGAATTAAAGCAACACTTATCAACACTATCCACGCTGCCCGCCCTATGGTTGGGCCTGTTAATTTGACTTGTGAGGTTTAATATCTAATGAAATAAAGAGCAAGCATTTTCCTGTTAGACAACAATTCGTTACGCAAGGCTAACATGCAGCTCTTGAACTTGAACAAATATACCCACAACAATCATTCTCTAAGAAATTCTAAATACTAACTGATATGTACAATTCAATATATATCGCCATGTCTTCGAGTTACTACCTCCAAAGTTCAAACGATCCAACCATATGCGACCACAAATCTGATTCCCTCAATGAAGTCGCAGTAAATATTGTTTTCTATTTCACTCTACTAATCGAGCATGTTTATATCCATCTAGCTCCAGGATTGAGAAGTCCTCGTACATGTATCATTCGTCCTCCCTAAATCAATCCTTCCCACCACTTAGTCAAGCTCCAGTAGTACAATTCATCTAAAACTTTTGCCTTATCAAATAAGATTTCAGTCATATCCCCTTCAAAATCATTACTTACAGCAACTGTCAGGACGCTCCTATAGTAAACTTTCATAATCGTCGTCAGAGAATGAAATTGTATCGTCCAAACCCAACTCCTATCCATGCTCACATCTCGAAAGTTCCTGGTAATTAGATTGACATGCTTCTTGAGACAACTTGAAATAAAAAAAGAACATTTTTCGTTATTAGATTAATACTCAAAACACTTAGGATCTTAAACTGAAACTGAGTGGGTAGCTTATGCTCAATGGTAAGGTGCTAACCCATTATTATTTTGTTGGGCTTAATCTTATAGAATGATATGTTTCTCAACTTGGCACCATCAAAATCATTGGTTAAGCACTGAAATTTGTTCTTAGGTAGGTTCTAATACTAAAATCAACATCCTCAAATAAGCTTTTCTTTTCATCAAACAATACATACTAAACATTATCTCAAATTCGGCCAACTGGTACCTACTCAAGATTCTACAGGACAGTTAAGGTCATATTGCCAATATAGAGCTACTGAAACAAACTATGACACAAACCACACACACCATAAACACTTGGAAGTATTAATCATAATATCCTTTCATTTCAAGTCAAATAAATTTAAGATATAGCGAGCTCCACTCCAGCAATATAACCCAAATAATGGCAAAAAAGAATGACTCCGAATAACTATTTTCCCTTGTAGCAAGAAGTGATGCTGGTATAGGCATGGCAGGTATGAGTGTATGACCCTAAAGACACAAATGTATAATACCAACACACTTTCTCTCTTCTTATTACAAAATGTGATTATGTGATCATGATTAATAACTAATCATGTAATCATACCACAAATGGGATTTTTTTATTATATACCGAAGAAGTGTTTAATATAAGTTTCAAGCAAAAACGGTTTTCTATAGTTAAACTAATTTGGAGGATACTCTCAAACTTGCCTAACAGCATCTAGGTTCGTTTAACTGCTAAATGGCTTCACATATTGCAGTGATCTCTCAAAAACTCTCCAGAGAGGAATCAAATTCAAGTTAAGCTCGCAAGGTTGTTCAAATAGTAAGCTAAATATGAGAGAGAGCTTACTGAGAAACTTGATTCATGGGATCATCAGACATCTGGTGAAGTTGTTCATACTTACGATCAAGGATAAAAGCCACTTCCCAATTCATTAAGCATTTGACCTTGAGAAATTCTAAAAGAAATATCAAATTGGTAAAATAAAACTCAACGTACCCAAATCATTCAACATTTAGAAACTATATATATATATATATATATATATATATATATATATATATATATATATATATATATATATCAACTAACCTCAAAGTTAGTGCAACTCAACTTCAAGGAACCTCCAAGGCCTGCCTTGCTTGGTTTTAGTTCTTCGGGTGAAAGCCAGAAACACTTGTCCTCCATGTTCCCTAATAATTCCCCCAAAACCATCACTACTACGTGTTATCAAGCAACCTAAATTTAGCTTTTATAGGCTTGATCCATTCTGACTATATGTATACAGTCCAAGCTTTGTTATGTAGTAAGCCTTTAATACTTACTCAATCTGGAACTTCTTTGAACTGCCTTTGAAGGCACTCTTCCTTGGCATGTAGTATCTTTTGTTTCACATGTTATAAAACCAACTGAATGAAATAAAATATAATTAACCAACAACATGTGAAATAAACTTTCCAAAAACATTACAATCAATTGTTGCTAAAGTAAACTGAATGTTATGATTACAAATTCAGATAACATAACGGCATTGAAATAATAAGAATATATGCCTTTATTTTTGTAGTTTTTTGCTTTTGCGCTTAAGCTCAACACAAAGGAGAGGAAGTGAATAGAAGTCAAAGATGCTCAAACCAAACCAAAAATCTGAAAAAACGGGAATGAAATAAATTAGGGAAAAGTTACATATGTATGAAATATATGTTAATCCACTGTCACATTGACCATTCAAAAGCGTAGGGATATAATTCATTGAAAGTTGGATTGTAATTCATCTGATAGTAAAGGATAGAAGATATATATATATATATATATATATATATAAAAAGTAGAGAAGGCTGTTTTTTCAGGCTTGTCTATATATCCATGAATACCTGAATATATAAGATCATGCATACTTTTCAATTTTGGTATTAATCAATGATATGCTTTACTATAAGCATATACAACCAAGTCAAGTAGAAATGCTTGTATGAAGCAGCTTGGGATGATAATCAAGAATCAACATTTAAAATACACCTTTTCAGACACATGAAAATTAAAGTAGCCTAACACCAAATCGCATGACTTTTTGAAAAAATGAAAAAAAAAATGTACCTAGTCTAGCTAGAGTTTGGTCCTCACGTTTTGCCTCATCTATAGCAAGCCTAGTGTACAAACATTGAGCTCCTCAGAAAGTCTTCAACATAATTGATTTCTTCTTGTGCTTGCCAATCACTTTTCTAGCTTGTTCCAATTCCTTAAAATCCTAATAAAAGAAAATTAAGTGATTAAATGACTAACAAAAAATAAGTTTCATAAAAAGATGTTTGTAACATTTGAACCAAACAGTTGAATTGCAAACTTAGAATAAAAAAGATGGCTAATTCCAACTATTAAGTAAATTTTTCACAATTTGAGAAGTAGGCATAATATGTTTGATGGCAGTTGAATGTTGTGCCTTTTATTAGTTAAAAGTTAGAACTCCCTATAACTAAGAATTGTGGTGGTGTTGGCTATGTATGGTTGTTGCATAATGGTAATGCCACTTTCTAAACCTAACCCTTGATTTCACTTGACCACTTGCTACTGATACATTTAGTTTTCACCTTCTCTATTCCAAAATATTCTCTTAAATTGACTTAGGATTTCTAACAAACCAACCTGTTCTGAGTCGGGAATCAAGTTTCTTAATACTGTGCAAGCACATTATGGTGATAATGAAGCCTATTGTGCCCATTAGGTCGTAGAGACCTCATTATACCACCTAATTAATACACACCCCCAACAACAAATTATACACACCCACCTAATTATACATACTCTCTTTACACAAAACTTCAAATAACACACTCATTCCTTGAGCTAATGATCAATCCACCATATAGATCATCGGTACAAAGAAAGGAAATCAAGAAATAGACATCACCTTGAAGAATTAGGGCTTGCCAAGTAGGCTTGTATTTGTATAATGCATGTAGCAACATCGAGCATACATAAGAGAAAATCTTGTCACACTACTACATCATCGAATCAAAAGTCAAATAAAAGGATCATATAAATGAAATAGAGTGAAAACGCAATAAAAGAATGATAACATGATAGTGGTTGTATACAACACGTTGAAGGCAACAACATAAACAATATGGTCATAGAACGATCCCGGAGCTATAGACAACAACTTTAATGTTATAATGTTTCTTCTTCCCCTGCTGCAATGTCACATTATTGTATAACTTCAAAGTCACATTTTGCCTTCATGTATGATACTCTATCTAGATTATCATTGACCACTAAGACACTAATCCTTAAACCATTTCGATGCTTTGGTATGTCACTTTCCTAAACCTGTACATGATTAAACTCTGACTTATACTGAATAGTACATATTGTAACATGACTAAAATTTTTCAAAAATATCATAACATACACCTACATTACAACAAATTAAGTAATAATGATCAATATAAATTTGTCTTAAATACAATATTCAAACAAAATTAAAGCTTCTCTAGAATTCCAACAAAAGAACTCAATCCCTTTATGCCATTGCTGATTCCAAACACAGGTCAGTTCATATAATACAACCACATACAAATTAAAACTGAAATTGAAAATTGTGAAAAAAAATTAAAAAAAAAAAAAAAAAAAAAAATTGTTAATTGTTTGAACTGCCTAGAAGGACATTGGTGCCTTTTTCTTCATTGTATTATAACGGAAACCACAATTGTTTTTAGAGCATTGTGTCCAACATCCCATCGAAATGTAAACATTTACAATATAACTTGCAAAGTAAAATGCCTAGATGCTTTGATTACAAACAGATGACTATACTTAATTGATAGATTAAAATAACATGATGTAAATCGTTTGACTCGAATGAAATTGGGGAGCAAAGAACACACCTTTTAGTGCCATTGTCGGTAGCAAGACTTTGATCAAAGTAGTATATGCTCATAATTGTGTGGAGAAAAAAAAAATCAAATGACACGCCTTAAAAGATACGAAGAACAAATCGATAGTTCTACATGCTAGCATACATTTAATTAACGGGTGGGGAACTTATGCTTTGATCAGGAAAGAACGAAAGAAGTTATGGAATTTCAACAAACCTCTGTTCAGTACGCATCTTCTTCATCTCCTCCTGAAGCTTCTCAGTCTCACGTTGCATATGAGTGAAATGGTGTTCCTGCAGTATATAATAAGTGCTTCTTCAATTCAAGTTTAACTTTAGACTATAAGTTAATCAATTATCAAAATCATAACGTACCAAAAAAAAACGCAATGATAGTTAATCAAATTTGAAACATGTTTAAAGACATACTACTACAAAAAATACATAATAACAAAGTGGTGTACACAGAGAGCAAAACGAGCGTACAAATGCAATGCATAAAGTAAAATTTTATTATTGCTAATGAAAGAGAAAAGTTTTGGGAGAAAATAGAGTACGGCTTAATTAGATTTGAAAATTAGTCGATTTACAATATGAAAACCTCAAGAAAATTTGGGTCGTGGGATTAAGGTGGACGAAGTACTGTCCCACCTATCTAATGACTCATTTGGAACTCTAACCCATAACATAGTACACAACGTCACAGTCTGTACATGCACTTCACATAAAACAATAACTCATAGTTTAAGATAGCTATTGTAATCAAAATATAAATCCCGTAAACAAAGCCATGAGGAACACCAAAAGGCCTACTGCACTGAAGGTCTTAGTAATTTAGTACACTACTATTTTGCATATATTCTGCATACCAGACCTGGAAAAGGCCCTAAATTACTATTGTTATTTAGTACCATACCACCCCAATTGGTAGCCAAGTAGATACTGATGATGGTTCTTCAAGAGACACGTTTCCTACAGTAGAGAACTTGTTAACCATAAACTGGCCATAAAACAGCCGGATTAAAAAAAAAGTTAATTGAAAAGTCGTACCTTTTGCTTTTCCGATTTTAGAAATGACAAAACCGTACTCTCCAAGCTTTCTTGCTTTTTCCAGATTTTGATCATATTTGCGAAACCATTAGAAAACACTAATCAAAATTAATGTGATTACAAATAAATGCCAAATTACAACTAAGTCATAGACGATAAACAACTCAGAGATATAAAATCATATATTTCTTCTTCTTCCAAAAAGTAACTCGCTTTTATCATGGCTATGAAAACTCTTCGTCAACAACTCCATGCTAAAGTTGAATGAGATTGAATTTGAAGTTTTAATAAGAAGATAGATTTACCATCGGGAAAATACTTCCATCTTTGGCTCGTTTCAGAGAGTTATTGGCGGTGGTGGCTGGTGTTTTGGGAGGAAGAGTTTTTAGTAATTGAGTTTTGGGTTTGAGGAAAGATTGGGTTTTGTTTTTTGGGTTCTTAATTACTAAATTACCCCCGGGCGTACAACTCAAATAATGGCGTAGATTTGTTTCTGTTTTCCAAAACACATAAAAAGACAAATTTAACTTATATTAAATTAGAGATCGAGCACTCCAAATTCAGGGTTATTTTGGTAAGAAGGCGAGTAATTATTTTTCAAGTATGGACTATTTTAAAAACTTCGCTGACGTGACTCACTATGAGCGTTTTGGGAGAATGGATATTAATGTAGGTAGGATTCCCAAGGCTTATATAGCGTAGACAACTTACCAACGCTAAAAAAGTGTTACAAAGCAAAAAAAGTGCGTGTTGCAAATATCCTGTTATGGTGTAGTGACACACAATCCTATTTATAGAGGTTAGGTCGGTCATAGAGACCAACTTGCACTAGGACATGGTCGGTCTCCTAATCAGATAAAAAAGAGAGAGGCCTAATCAGATAAAAAAGAGAGAGGCCAAAAACTTGCTGGTGAAGCAAAAACAAGTTTAGGCTTTTGGTTAATTCACTACCCACAACAGTAAGCCCAAGCCAATGCCCGACACGGCTCGGTCCGGGCAGGCGCGTGCGTGTGGCTTTGGGTGAGTCCTCCCTCCTAACACAAAAATATTTGTACCCTAAGAGCACGCCCTTATGGTAGAGGAATGTGTCTTATACTTCACTTGTTAGTGGTGAATAACCAATGTGGGACTATCTATTATGCACTAAAGTGGAGAGAACACACTTTGTTCATCTTCTCCACTTTGCACACACACACTAGTATTTAGAAATACTCAAGAGATTCCAACATATAGTTTACCATGATAACTTCTATGATCCTCTACTCAGGACGTTACAATTCTTCTTAGGTGGAGAAAGCAATATAGTGTTTGTAATGGCTCATTTAAGGAGGTGGAAGAAGGAATCTGCTTTCTTCCAAAGAAGCAAAAAGATGTTTCAAGTTCAAATGATTCATTCTGATCCTCCACTTTCTGGTACTCGAATTGGTGTTGTCGTTTATAGTTTTCAAGGGAAATGTACTAGAATGTAAGACTTGTATGCATGGAAACATTGTGTGTTCAGACGTTCAGTGATTAATCAATACAAGGAAACTTTGAAAGAAATGAGAATGAAGTTGTTCACTTCTTTGCATCACAATCATCCAATTCTCAAGAGAAACATAAATAAAACTCATATCCAATATCACTATTTTGAAGTAGCATATCAAACTTCATACATTTTCATAATAAAAACAACAGTGCCCAGGGCATTGTAAATCGAACATCCATTCCCTCTATCCCCAGACTGACATGGATACATAGTTTCCGATCTGACGCTTGCTGCTTACCAAGCACCTGTCTGTTTCATAAGCAGTTCTTCCTATTACAAAGCTGCATACCATCACTAGTCTGTCCATTCTCAAGTAGATCTTCCTAGTACAAAGATACTCCCTGCAACAAAAGAGAGGAAGCCCTTATCAAACACCATTGATTAAACAAGATAAACAATAAACGCCAAAGGTTAAGCTTCTAAATCTTAATACAATATATAGATGTTTTGGAAAGATGCAAGTAAGTTGTCTCTCATCTTTGGTTGTAAATCATTTTCGCTCAGAAGTTATTATAGCCACAATGGAGTCTGGACTCCAAACACCTCAGAAGCTTTACAGGGCTTACTGCAAACTTAAGTGTTTTTTGGTAACAAAGCATATCAGAGATTGTGAGAAGAAAGAAAAGGCTTAGACCGACATGTATCTAAAGAATTTGAAAATGGCAACCTGCAGTAAACTAAACTTAAACTTGATATGCCAACATGCAAATGACCAGAAAGACGATATTACCCAATTTGTTGGTAGAAACTGAACTTGTTTGTTAAAATGCTTAAAGCTTCATATAAAGGGAGGGCATTTTTCAACAGTAAGAAAAGGCTTAGATCTCAAATGGTTATTTAATTTGCATAACAGTTAGGAAATCCTTCATCATATCAACTGAAACAATCATCTCAAATATGTACTCAAGTGCCAGTACACTCAGAGCACCACCTAAGTAAAAAAAGGTTACGGCTCGTAACACCTTGCATCATGAATCGTCTACTGCATATTTAATAAGAATGTAAACCTATTACGTTATTATTGTAACTTTGTAATTGCCTACAGTTACTGTTTAATCCATTGTAGTGGTATAGTGCTGGAAGTTGGACTAGGTTAGTGGAGCATCGGATAGGACGCAACATAAGATGGAAAAAAGGAGAAGTACGGGATCAGTATCGCGGAACCCTAGACTGCGACGTGGCATACGTACGGCAGGAAGGAGAGCCATCCGATGAAGCGACAGATGGACAACCTAGAAGGAGATGAGAGATATATAAAAAGAAGGGAGTGGGATAAGAAAAGAGGAGGCCGCCAGTGTGAGAGAAGAGGAGGAGAGAGAATAGTGAGAAAGAGAGAGAAAAAGGAGAGATTGTAGAGTGTGGATATTTAGGGTTCATACATTTGGCGCAGTCTGTGGGGACCGAGAGAAAAGCAACTTAGAAATGGCACCAAAGAGAGCAGCGGGTAGGCTAAAGAAGGTGAGGGTTTAGGAACCGACACCGGAAGCGGTGATTGAGGAGGGGGAAGAACGAGAAGAGGGGCGAGCAGCGGAAGAAACACGCATGATGCGGGAAGAGATTGAGAGGCTGAGAGAGGAGAACGATGAGCTAAGAAGAGAGAGAGAGAGAAGCGGAGGAAGAGTCTGGAGAATAGCTAAGTGAGGGGTCCGAGAATGAGGGGTCTGAGGACAAGGAGGAGCCCGAACCAAATCTAGTGGAAAACCCGGTAGTGGGCTTGACAATGGAGTAGGTCCAAAAATGATAAACAATGATAGGGAGGCAAACCGACGGTAGGCGAAGGAGCACAGAGGAGCGGCCGATCAGGTGGTGGTTGGGTTGAATCTCAACCCGTTAGCAGATAACATATGGGCTTCAGAGGTTCCAAAGCGGTTCGCCTAACCGAGGTTTAAGAAGTACGACGGCAAAGGAGATCTAGCGGATCACATCTATCATTTTCGGCAGCAGATGCCACTCTGGCAGGAGTCTCGGTATGATGGTCTGCGGTGTATGATGTTCCCGGCTAGCCTAAAAGGAAGAGCGTCGGACTAGTACTATAGCCTGCCTGCGGGGAGCATAAAAAATTTCTAGGAATTGGAGCAGGCATTTATAGATCACTTCATACATCAGAAGAAGAGGGTGGTAGACATCGCGGCTCTCTTCAATGTGCGACAAAGGTCCGCGAAATCGGTTAGGGAGTTTCTGTGTCAGTTCAAGGCAGAGACACTAAAAGTTGAAAATTTGGATGAGAGGACAGCGGTGATAGCCTTTGAGAGAGGCTTGCGTCCGGGTACATGAGTGCACCAATCCATAGCCAAGAATGAGATCGCGACACTACAAGAGCTATATCTGCGGGTGGAAAAGTATATAAGATATGAAGATTCTATGCAGAAGGATTCCAAGAGGTCAGGGAAGGCCGTATTGTCTTTGGAGAAGGAACGGGAACACCGGAGAGCAGAGACATCGGAAAAAGAAAGTGGGGGATACCGCAGACATAGAGCGCGAGCAGAAGGAAGCCGGGAAGGTATCCGAAGGGAGTACAGGGAAAGGAAACCATACCGCGAGATGGAACAGACTCCATTGAACAAGCCACTCAATGAAATATTGCCCTTAATAAAGAATATGTCGGGGTATGAAGGACCGGAAAGCATGCCAATAGAGATACCTGAGAAGCCCTTCTTCGCATATCATCAGATAAGGAATCATGAGATGAATGATTGCTACGCTCTAAAATGGCTGGTTCAGAGAATGGTAGAGAAAGGGAGGATGGGAGAATTTGTGAGAGACGTCCGGAATGAGGAGCGCAGGCCGCCGCAGGGAAGAATTCTGGGAACCATCAATGTGATTTACAGCTGGGAGGTTCTGAGTCATAACGCTCATAGAGATAAGATAAGGCGAACCGCGAGCATCCAGCAAATTAATGAGAGAATGGATAGACCACGACAGAGAGAGGTGACGGCAATAGAAAAAGATAGAATCGTATTTAGCAGTGCAGACCTACGGGCAGTGGACTCACCACATGAAGATGCGCTGGTCATCACAGTGGCGATGGGAAACTATATGGTGAAAAGGGTGTTGATTGATTGTGGAAGTGCAGTGGACTTGTTATTCAGAGGTGCTTTGGAGGAAATGGGAGTCGATCCTAAGCAGCTGCGTCCTTCGCGGACAAATTTGTATGGATTTAACTGGAGTATGACAGAGCCCATAAGGAAACTCTTATTGCCAGTGACAACAAGGCCAGTGACAGTCTTTGCTCGATTCATGGTGGTAGATTCTGCGTCGCAATATAATGCAATCTTGGGAAGGTGGTGGATTCACGAGATGAAGGTGGTCCCATTAACGTATTATCAGGTAATACGATTCCCCACACCTACTGGCATGTACGAGGTGTACGGTGATCAGGTGATGGCCAAGAACAGTCATCGGGGAACTGTGAAGTGGTTGTTCAGCAGATCAGAAGGAGAGACTTCCAATCCTAGGAAGAGGCTGGCATAGCAATTACAGTGCACCTCGGTGGAAGGGGAGGATGAGATATCGGCAGATCTGAAGACGCTTGATGAGATTGAGATGGTGAACTGATAAGAGCCCAAAACTGTAGTTTTAACCCCTTAATAATCATACTTTTAGACCAATTATGTGAGTAATAATTAAGAGTTAATACTGATTACGTGTTTTTATGTATTTCAGGCTTCAAAGTCCATTATGCGATATGTACCACTTTAGCGAGATAATGGAGCAAGGGTTGGTTGCTAAGAAGTTCTATGATTAAAGGCCAAGATTCAAGAAGACAAAGCCTTTGTAAAGCCCGGTCAAAAGATGAAAAGTCAAAGTCCACGCGGGCGTAAACAAAAAACAAAGTCGTGAGAACTTCCGAAGATCATATCTTTGGACTCGGACCTCGAATTGGGTCTACCTTATGTCAAAACGACCGACTCGGAAAGAGATTTCCAATGGTCTAAGCCTTGACCCAATCAGAGGAGAAAAAAGTGGACGAAACATCTGTCAAAGCCAACTGCAATTTGAAGAGCCCTTTTGAATTTGAAAAGAATTGGGTTTTGGGCATGATTCTCTGGCCCAAAACATGGCTCCAAGCCCATGCACGATTTTTGGATCTGAAACATATAAAAACAAAGTAAAACTTAGTTCTTAAGTTATCTAGTTTTATTTAGAAAACTAGTTCCTTGTAATGGTAGCTAGGGTTAGGTTAGAAAAAGTAGATCTAGATCTAATTAGTTTTTACATTCAATTAGTTAGTTTAAAATCATATTTAGTTTTTAGAATAAAGTATTAGTTCTTCATTTTCAATTTAGATTATTGCTTAAATTCTTATTTAGATTTAGTTGTCTTAAATTTATAAGTAGTTTTAGTTTAAACACCAAACACATCACTCTCACTGTTCCTTGTATTTGATAAATTGAATTCTATTTAAGTCTTGAAGGTTTAAGAGTGGAACGAATCCTTACTCGTTGTATTGCATGATTTTGTTTTGAGAGTAAGAAGAATTGATTTAAACGTAAGAACGGTAGGATTACGTATTAGTGTTATTGTAGCATTAATATTTAGGATTCTACTATTTTTACATTTATCAAATGGCGCCGCTGAATGAATAGTAAAATGAATTGATACCACGAGCTGACCACCAAACCGTATTTGTGACCCCCAAAACACCGGACATTTGACAAAACAGAGGGCACTTCGACATGACCCACCATACTACAAGGAAATTCATCGTGAACAGCATTTCGATTTTCATAGGAAAGTTCAAATTTCTATTCCTTAAAGTTATAAAGTGTTTCTAACTTGTTAAATACACTGAAATCGCGTATACAAGACGCTATTCGTAAGCGAAGCAAGGAGGCATTCAGGTACTCCTTCTTTCACTCCTTGTTTCTTCTGTCAGAGGAGTTTTAATTCTAGTATAATCAGGCTTGTTTTCTTAAAACGAAATACCACACACCTATCTAGAAATGTATGCTTAGAGTTGTGGTTGCATATTAATTATACTATAATATATTTGAAAAACCAATATGGCATATCAATATGTAGACCAACAATCATATGATAATTATGCAAACCCTTCACCATGTTCATACTGTGGTAGTCCTGACCATTGGGCTTCTCAATGCCCATCATATCAAGAGCAATCTTGTAATTATTATGGGAACCCTTCACCATGTTCATGTTGTGGTAGTCGACCATTGGGCTTCCCAATGCCTATCATATCAAGAGTCCGAGCCTACTATAGGATATAATAATAATTATGAGCCTCAATTTTCAAATTTTTATAGTGACTCATACAATCAAAAGTTTCCTAGTCATCCAAACTATTCATGTAATTCCACCAATAACAATCAACCACCCATTCGGCAACCTAACCCATCACAAAGACGACATCAACCGAGTCACTCAAACGCCAATAACTATGACTATCAAACACCATACCAACCAGACCCACACCACCAAACTTCACCTCAGCTAACAACATTCGATGAAATGATGGCCCAAAACAAATTAATAATTCAGGAAATAAACCGAAACCTAAAGATACTAGGGTCACCTACGCCAGACATTTCCACCATGCCAGAGATCGACACTATTCCCATAACTAACCCAGTCAACCTAGTTCACACCTACCCTACATTTCATGAACCATTACCTTCCGAAAACCCTCCCATTAACCATGATATTAACTCCACACCCCACCTGGATGAGAAAATTCTTGTAAACGACTCTTTAGGACTAGTTTCGGATGACCACTCAAACTTGAGCGATGCCTCCGAGGAACTTCCCAATCGATCCACCCTCGACGATGAATATAATGATTACACTTTTAGAAGATATTTATAAAGGTGTGACGGGCGAAGGAAGAATTTGATAACTATTGGCATTCTCGTAAATATGGACCCTCTGTTGAGCATGTCCGGGCCTTTGAGTTTGCTAACTGCACTTCGGTTTGGATGATGTCTCGACACATTCGAATGAGGCCATTGAGGATACTTGTAGTGTTTTAAAGGAAGAAGGTGAGGACATGGAGATTAACAATTCAAATCTAAGGCATGAACAAGTTAATGTGCAAGAAAACGAGAAAGTTACATCTTTAGAGCAATGTGAATCTCAATTCAGTTTGGCAGCTGAGGAAATAACAATGGAAGAAATAGAGGAAAATCTTAAAGATAAAGCTACGAACCACAACCTTGTGGATTCAGCTAAGCCAGATGTAGAGTTCTTAAGAGCATGTGAGGATCCACCACCCGATGAACCACTAACCAACCACCATCCACCATCCACCTGAGTTACCACCTCCTATAATCCAACCATTTACCACAACTAAGCCATCCATTCACCCACCATTTAAAAGGAACCTCGATTTTGCCCTTGAGCCAATTGCCTCAGAGACCATCTATAATTTTTTCAACCCTCACAGTGAAGAGTGTTTGCCTAGCACACAATCCCATGAGTACACCATTCCGATAATTGAGAGACAAACTCTGACCGAGTGTAGTGAAAAACCTAGTTTGTCTTATTTTTTTTCATCTAAGCTTAATGAAAGACATCAGGATCCACACTTCATTCCCTTCTCACCTAAAGTATCGCTAATTCATCTTTTTGGTCATTCCAACTATTTAAAACAATTACAACATGATGGTTTGCATATGTTCTTTGATAGGATGCATAAGTTTTCATTCCTTTGCTTACATGTTTGCTTCCAATTATACAACATTATTCTGTTTGGGGGTGCATTTAGTATCATATTTTTATGGCTAGACCCCCAACTCTTCCGACTATTTGTTTATAGTTGACCACGCATCATCCACTTTGTGCCACCCCAGTTTCATGCTTGTTTGGGGGTGTGCACAGTCTAGGGGAATCTGACGTAAAATGACCCCACATTAAGTCTCGGGAATCTGAGTTTAAAAGACCCACGTTTTAAAACAAATTTTTACAAACCTATTTTCAAAAATTTGTTTGGGGTAAGTGTTTGGTTTTTCCATTCTTGATCACTCAAATTCCTATTCTTACCCCCACCTCGCTCCCTTGGCCGAGTAGCTAGATTTCTTCTTGTTTGTTGTTTTGATTTGTTTTTATTATTTTTAGTAGATAGGATGTTACGTTGTTAAATTCCGTAGTTAACTTTGAATTTGGTAGTTAAATGTTGTTTGAATTTCAATTTTAATATAATGTTGTTCTTTTCAAATTGTGCATGGTTTTTTATTGTTAATCCCACCTTCCCAATTGTTTGGGGTGGTATTATTTATTCTATCATGATTTGTAGAAGATCCTCCATTTTAGAGTTTGTTTTGGAGTGAAGGTTGAGAATATTGTCATAATTGGCATACCTATGATTAGATGTGGTGGTATGATGAAATCTAAGAGAGTTTAGAAGTTACTAGTCTAAATCCAAAGATAAAGATATTAGGGTTGTTATAGAATCAAGAATATGAGTTGTTTCCGTTTTGGGTTCGAAATTTTATTGTTTCCGAAATTGCCTTAAAGCTTTTTGGCAACTTACCGATTCGTTTTAACAATTCAAAACCTATAAAAACTTCATTCATTCTACACTCACAACCCACACTACACCTAACTTCCATTTCTCACCTTTCACTCCCACATTTCCCGTTTAAATTAGCATTTTTCACGAATCAACACCTCGAGGCGCCCAGCAGGAGAAGCGCCGCTCAGCATACACTTTTGTCGAAAATTTTGTTCAGAGGCGCCCGCTTCAAGGTCAGCGCGACTTCGCTCAAACACTGGAATTCCAAATACAGGCGCGGCGACTCGCACCCTAGTTGGCTAGCCTTTCGGCTACCGACTTCCGTCGACCCGGAAAAATTCCAGTTTTCCGTGGGTTGTTCCCGGTTCATTCGCAGCTGTTCCAGAGCGTAGTTCGAGATGACATCTCCTATAATAATACTAGAATAGTCTTTTAAAGATTTGTTTCAAAGCACTACTTATGGTGCTTCGTTTCGCGAAGTGATCACACACGTAGGCTGGGAACCGCTTATGGTTCTTGCTAGCATTTGTTCTTGGACTTGCTATGCCCGCTGAAATACAAGACCCATGGTGCTATTGGGTAGATAATATGTATGTCTACACTTATGAGTTTTTGCATGAGTCGTATGGGGCAGACATTTTCCGTATCGTCGACCAAGAGGAATATAACGTCGCCCTTGGTAGCCTGTCCATGAACATAGGAACTGTTATGTTTTGGATCATGCTAAACATTTTAGGGGAATGGCATTTTTCTTCTGTGAATGATGCCACTTGCAGCGTCTTCCTTGCTTTAGCCACGGGACGTATGTGCCATGACCTTCCCAGAACTTTGATGTCTAGTTTAGCTCGAGCCCATAGCATGAGGCATAAGTACCTTCTTATGCCTGTTCTAATTTCCCGTATTATGCTATGTTTTTTTCCTATTTTTTGTGCCCGTTTCACGGATTAGGTTGGGTTCGACATTGTGAGACCCACCAATTATATTATCAGATCTTTCCGTGCAATGACTTGGCAAGGGTGGAGGATACAACCTCATCGGGTTTGCACCTTACACCCCATCCGACCAAGTGGCGCTTAATAGGTTAGCAATCATAGATGATAAATGGCGTGAAGCATGGCAAATTATCATGGCATGGCAGGACGCGAAGGAACCTCACTTCTTTATAGAAAAGGAGGATGACGAGTTAAACGCTGAAGTGGAGGTATGTTTTTAGTTTCAGTTAGTGTCTGCTTTATGTCCCAAGCAATTTATTTCTTGTTAACCCCATAATGGATGGAACTCTTATAGAGTTCGTCCGTTTTCTTTTCTATATTAGTATGTTATAACCTTGTTTTGCGGATGTTTGAAATTTCACGCGTTTCCATGGTATTTTTCCTACCCTCTCTATTTAAATACTTTGAGGACAAAGCATGTTTCTTGTTTGGGGGTGGGCATAGAAACACGTGTAATTAAGGCATCTGTTAGGATATAGATATGTATAATATGCACTTGTTTTCTAGTAAAAATTTCAAAATTTCAAAAATATAAATAAATAAGTTATCTTTACACTTAGGAATATTGGTATTATTTTCTTTCTCTATGCTCTTAATAATCTAGAAGTCTCATATAGCTTTTGCATTAGAATAATTGTTAGAAACTTAGGTTAATATGTAGGTAATACTCTTTTGCATCTATCTATAAATATATTACATGAGTATCTATGATTGTTAGCATAAGTTTAAAATCTAGGCTAGAGTACTTATTCTACAAATCCTGTGAGAATATAGCCTAAAGTCTTATATGAGTGAAACATTTGAGAAATGACACAAGGGAGAAGTAAAATCTGGATAGAGAAATCACACGCCCACTTGCTTGATCACTAAACCATATCCTAAGCGAGAATTTAGGCCCTCTTTGGACCGATATAGCCAGAAAATTCAAACCTATGAATTATTTTCCGCTAGTCAGCCCCAATCGAGCCTTTCATTAGCCCTTCCATAAACCACAATTCCTTTACCATGTTAAAAAAACAAATAAAAATATATATAAAAAAAAAATCAATCAACCTACCCATTTTAGAATAAGTCCGAGAATAGAATGAGGAAGAAAAGAAAAAGAGAAAAAACACGTGTAAACAAAAATTAGTTAGTTGCTTGGAAATAAAGAAAAGAAGTTTCCATCCAAAGAAAAAGAAAAATAGAAATAAATCAAAACTCCAAAAATAGAATAAAAGGGAGTCAAAAGCCAAAGAAAAGAAAAAGAAAAATATGGCTAAGGATGGAAACAAAGTGTAGAAGCAAAAGTAAGTAACAAGGTTTCTCTAGTTACATAATATGAAGACTCTATTATCTCAGACTTGTCTTTTTTGAATATCCATTTCCTTCCTTCTTAAACCATCTCCTAATCCCCGCAACACCTAATAAAGACCTCTAGCTCAATTAGGAATAGGTTAGTGTGATAGTAAGTGGCAGATGTGTTTGATCGACTCCGGCTTTCTTGTGTGTCATTGAGATTGTAAGGTAAAGTGTGCCCATTTCAAGACCGGAGTAGTGAAACTTGAACTTGGAAAAAAATCGAGTGATTTTTGTCTTGACTTTGATGTGAGGACCTACTTAAGGGACGCTTTTCGAAGTTTAGAAACTTGACACTGCTAGGCATTTCATAGTATTACTCATAGTATATATATTTGTATTATAGATGATTGATTATTATGCATATATTAGCTTAGGTTTTTGACTTGGTTATTCTTATTCATTTGCTAGTGAGATGTATAGATAGTTGAGACATGAATGAGAAAACAATAGTTTTATTTCTTAGTCATTGTAGTATAGAAAAAGTTTGTGAGTACCTTCAATCGAAAAACTCTCACGAGGTGTAACTCGGCCCACTAGGGAATTCCTAGTGGTTTAAGGCCTTGTTGCATATGGTCAATTCAATCGCTTTCAATAAAACGAGAGATAGATAGAACTCCATTTTTGGTCACTTATTCTAATTTCTCATATTTGCTTGAGGACAAAGCAAAATGCTGTTTAAGGGGTGGTTTGATAAGAGCCCAAAACTGTAGTTTTAACCCTTAATAATCATACTTTTAGACCAATTATGTGAATAATAATTAAGAGTTAATACTGATTACGTGTTTTTATGTATTTCAGGCTTCAAAGTCCATTATGTGCAGATATGTACCACTTTAGCGAGATAATGGAGCAAGGGTTGGTTGCTAAGAAGTTCTATGATTAAAGGCCAAGATTCAAGAAGACAAAGCCTTTGTAAAGCCCGGTCAAAAGATGAAAAGTCAAAGTCCACGCGGGCGAAACAGTACACAAAGTCAGCAGAACTTCCGAAGACCATATCTTTGGACTCAGACCTCGGAATTGGGTCTACCTTATGTCAAAACGACCGACTCGGAAAGAGCTTTCCAATGGTCCAAGACTTGACCCAATCAGAGGAGAAAAAGTGGACGAAACATCTGTCGAAGCCAACTGCAGCTGAAGAGCCCTTTTTAGACTGAAAGAATTAGGTTTTGGGCCAGAGAATCTGGCCCAAAACATGGCTCCAAGCCCATGCACGATTTTTGGATCTGAAACATATAAAAACAAAGTAAAACTTAGTTCTTAAGTTATCTAGTTTTATTTAGAAAACTAGTTCCTTGTAATGGTAGCTAGGGTTAGGTTAGAAAAAGTAGATCTAGATCTAATTAGTTTTTACATTCAATTAGTTAGTTTAAAATCACATTTAGTTTTTAGAATAAAGTATTAGTTCTTCATTTTCAATTTAGATTATTGCTTAAATTCTTATTTAGATTTAGTTGTCTTAAATTTATAAGTAGTTTTAGTTTAAACACCAAACACATCACTCTCACTGTTCCTTGTGTTTGATAAATTGAATTCTATTTAAGTCTTGAAGGTTTAAGAGTGGAACGAATCCTTACTCGTTGTATTGCATGATTTTGTTTTGAGAGTAAGAAGAATTGATTTAAACGTAAGAACGGTAGGATTACGTATTAGTGTTCTTGTAGCATTAATATTTAGGATTCTATTGTTTTTACGGGTTATCATGAACATTGGGAAAGGGGAAGAGGAGAAGTTCACGTCGATAGGGTCCAGTTTGTCAGAGGAATGGAGGGGTAAGTTGATACAGTTCTTGTCAGAAAATAGAGAGGTCTTCACTTGGACAATAGAGGATGTTATTGGGCTGGACCCAGAGTTCGCATGTCACCAATTACATATGAGAGAAGATGCCAAACCCGTGAGGCAAAAGATGCACAGTATTAGGCCAAAATACGCCGAGGGGATCCGGGAAGAGGTCGCTAGATTGAAAGGGGCGGGGATAATCCGAGAGGTTGAGTTCACAGACTGGTTATCTAACATAGTCGCGGTACCAAAAAAAAATAGAAAGGTGCGTATGTGCGTGGATTTTACTGATGTGAATCTCGAGTGTCTGAAGGACAGTTATCCCATGCCGTGAGTGGATGAGTTGGTGGATAGAACGGCAGGGTTTAAGATATTTTCTTTCATGGATGCGTCGATGGGGTACAATCAGGTCGCGATGTATAGGCCAGATCAGGAAAATACATCATTTGTGGTGGAGGGCAGTACATGCTGCTATACACAGATGCCGTTTGGTTTGAAAAATGCAGGGGCAACATTCCAACAGTTGGGGGAGAAAATGTTCAAAAGCAAGATTCGGAAGGGAATTGAGATTTATATAGACGACATGGTGGAGAAAAGCATGTCGGAAGAGGAACATATAGAGGGTTTGAGAGACTTTCGGGATACTACAAAAATACAACTCCGATTCAAATTTAGTGTATTTGGAGGGTTCAAGCGCGTGTTGGTCCGCGGCTCGATTCAAATTTATTGGTGTTGGGGCCCGCGCATGGGGGTTCTAGTTCCAAGGTGGAGAAGCGGGTAATTTTTCAAAGCCCCTAGATGATGGCAAGGTATTTGGAGGTGCTGCGTAAATGATTTGCAAAATTCACAAAACTCCGATTCCTTCATTTAGGTCGGGGAGAGAACAGACACGCCGATGCCCTAGCATATGTGGCAGCCACAATTCCCGGGCTGGAAGAAAGAACGATACAAGTGGGAAGGTTGGAGAAACCGAGCACCGAGGACATGATAGAGATTTGTCAGGTCGCAGAAGAAGGGGAGGGATGGATGGAACCAATCAAGGGCTTTTTGGCAAGAAGGGAAGTGTCGGATAAGGAGAGAAGGAGATGGGAACAAACTTCTCGGAGATACATTCTACTGGAAGGAGAGTTGTACAGAAAAAACTTTAATGGGCCACTGTTAAAGTGCTTGGGTCTGCAGCTATCCCATGAGGTGTTGGCAGAATTACATGAGGGAGATTGCGGAAGCCATTCCGCGGGAAGAACTACGGCACATCAACTGCTGACACAGGGATATTTTTGGCCTCATATGAAAAGGGATGCCGTGGAATTTGCAAAAAAATGTGACAAATGTCAGAGATTTGCCCAGCTGATATTCGCCTCCGCTGAACCCCTGCATAATGTCTTAAGTCCATGGCCCTTTGCTATGTGGGCAATGGATATAGTGGGACCACTGCCCATGGCCAGTGGCAAACGGAGGTTCATGCTCGCGGCGACCGACTATTTCACAAAGTGGATTGAAGTCGTACCCCTGCAGCAGGTGAAGGAGACACAGATCATCAAGTTCTTATGGGAGAATATTATTTGCAGGTTTGGGCTGCCATATGCCATCATAGCAAACAACGAGACTCAGTTTACGGGAGCGAATGTGGCCAGGTTCTTACAAGCCTATAAAGTGAGACAGGGGTTCTCGACCCCTTATAATCCCGAGGGCAACGGACAGGCGGAGTCATCCAACAAGACTATCATGAACAACCTTAAGAGGAAATTGGAAGACAAGAAGGGGGCTTGGGCTGACGAGCTGAACCATGTACTATGGGCCTGCTGAACCACACCTCGGTCGTCCACCCAGGAGACCCCATTCTCATTGACTTACGGGGTGGAGGTCGTGATCCCTACTGAGATGGTGGCAGCTACAACACGAACAACAGTCATAGTGGAGGGCTCAAACTGGAGAATTTTGGCAGCGGATCTGAATCTGGCAGAGGAAAGAAGAGACATTGCCTATATAAAGTTGGAAGAGTACCATCGGAGATTGCAGAGACAGTACAACAAGAGGGTCAAGCCGAGACAATTCCAAGTAGGGTACCTGGTGCTCCGTCGAGTGACACCTAGTACCTGGAAAGAGAAAAATGGAAAGTTGGGTCCAAATTGGGAAGGTCCTTATACCGTGGTGGATATCGGAGGGGCTGGAACCTACAAATTGCGGACACAGGAAGGCAAATTGATAGAAAAGCCGTGGAACATGAGGATGTTAAAAAAAATTCACACTTGAATGTAATGGAAATCTAAAGGCATGAATCTGTAGTTGTATGTAAATATATAATACGATAGCACTTTTGAGAAGAAACTATCATTTGCAAGGGCAAGAATCCAAAATAAACATGGAACATGGAATACCAATGAGACAGCGGAGGGAACGAGCCCTTAGCTGAGACAAGGTCGGAATTAGACCTGGGACAAGACGAGCTGCCCAACGAACTTTCGGAAGCTATAGAGCCACGGAGTGGGATGAGCCCTTCACGGAGGAGAGGTGCTAATTACACATGGGGCATAGAGCCCAGGTGGGAAGAGAGACAGCGGAGGGGATGAGCCCTTCGCTGACACAAGGCTGGAAAGGAGCCTGGGGCAAGAAGAGTTGCCCCCAAGGGACTTACGGAAGCCGTAGAGACTGCGGAGTGGAGTGAGGAGATATGCACCCTACACATGGGGCATGGAATTCAAGCAGGAAGAGAGACCGTGAAGGGGATGAGTCCTTCATGGACACAATGCCAAAGTCGAGCCTGGGGCAAAATGAGTGGCCCCATACTCGTGGCTTGAGACAAAGGATCCTCAGAGTGAGATGAGTACTTCACGGAGGAGAGACACCCCCTACACCTAGGGCATGTAATTCAAGCAGGAAGAGAGACCGGGAGGGGGACGAGCCCTTTGCGGACACATTGTCAGGGGCAAAATGAGTGGCTCTATATGAGGGACGTACAATGCACCTGGGGCATAGAAGTCAAACATGGATATAGACAGTGGAGGGGAGGAACCCTTCGCTGGCACAAAGCTGGGGGCGGGCCTAGGGCAAGATGAGCTGCCCCTTCACTTCATGGGACTATTAAGTCCGTGGAGGAGAGATACAGTGGTCACATGGGGCATGGAGTCCGATCATCACGTGGGACAGCGGAGGGTAGGGTCTTTTCGCGGATACTATTTACTAAGCAAGCAGGGGGCAAGGAGAGGCCCCTAATGAGTCTCCAAAGATGAGAGACGCAACTTGTTTGTTGGGCATGGAGAATTGCCTACGCACGGCTAAATAGTCAAATGTATAGAGTGTGACAGGGCAAAAGCAACATTTAATTGAGTCATGGAAAACCCAAAGATAAAGATATATTAATTGCAAGTCGAAGGAGTAGCAGAGTCAATAAATAAAGAGACAACAAGCACATCAGGCAAAAACAAGCATCATATTAACGGGAATAATAGCAAAATGAAGAGTGTGGCAAACAGCAAGTTAAGAGTTGACAAAAATATCCTATTACGTAAAGAAGATTTATAGGGCATCGCGGAGTTGGAATCGTCAGCAATCGTCCCTTCTGCAGTGCCTAGAAGTTTAGCAGCAGTTATACCATTAGTAATTTCTTCTACAACCCCTTCATTGGTCTCCTCAACAGCGACCTCCGCGGCCTCAAGATGTTCGGCGGCTGTAGGATGTTCGAGAAAGGGCTCTTATTCGGGCAGTGCTTCTCTCAAGACGTTGGCAGAATCTATCACCGAGGTGGCCGGGAGAAGACGACCTTCTCGTGTGAGTCTTTCATGCTCCTCTTGGATTTTCTTGGCCACACGTTTGTCAGCCAGAAGCTTGAAACGTTCGCGGAGCACAGTTAGGTCGGCCTAGTGCTGGTTGAATAGGTCATATGAGGCCTCCTTGTACTTCTGGTTGAGTGTATCCACGACATCCTGGTGTTGATGATTGAGTGAGTCTAGACTGAGCTGATGTTGCTGAAGAAGTGCCACCCTTTGCTTGCTCAGCCGTTCATTGACAGTGTCCATATATTCTTGGTGAGCTTTCTCCGCAGATCGAAGTTCATCCTGGGCCTGATCTTTGTCCAAGTTAGAAGCTGCAAGATCGGATTGGAGGACAGCACAGGTAGACTTCAAGCCGCCGAGGCCATTAAGCTCTTTCTCCAGGGCGGGTACCTTGGTCTTGGCACTATATAGACCGCGGATCATGAACGAGACATCAAGGCTCACCTAGAATTGAAGAGAGAGAGAGAGAGAGAGAGAGAGAGAGAGAGAGAGAGAGAGACTCTTTCCCAGTTGGTGATAAGAGCCCAAAACTGTAGTTTTAACCCCTTAGTAGTCATACTTTTAGACCAATTATGTGAGTAATAAGTAAGAGTTAATAGTGATTACGTGTTTTTATGTATTTCATGCTTCAAAGTCAATTATGTACAGGAATGTGCCACTTTGATGAGATAAAGGAGCAATGGTTGGTTACTAAGGAGTTCGGTGATTAAAGGCCAAGATTCAAGAAGACAAAGCCTTTGTAAAGCCTGGTCAAAAGATGAAAAGTCAAAGTCCACGCAAAAAAAATAGTGCACAAAAGTCAACAGAACTTCAGAAGACCATATCTTTAGACTCGGACCTGAATTGGGCCTACCTTATGTCAAAACGACCGGCTCGGAAAGAGCTTTCCAATGGTCCAAGCCTTGACCCAATCAGAGGAGCAGAAGTGGACGAAAAGTCTGTTGAAGCGAACTGCAGCTGAAGAGGCCTTTTGATTTGAAAGACTGGGTTTTGGGCGATTCTCGCCCAAAACATGGCTCCAAGCCCATGCACGATTTTTGGATCTGAATGTATAAAAACCAAAGCTTCACTCTTTGTTAATGGTAGCTAGTTAGACCTAAATTAATATATAGAATTCTAGATCTAGTTTTATTAATTAATTAAGTTTTAGTTCCATTTCAATTCCTGTTTTAGATTAAATCTTTGAATCATTGTTCCTGATTGATTAGATAAATAAAATAGTTAGTTTGTCAATTTCGATTTTGTCATTTCCATTCTAGATCTAATTTCAATTCTTATTCTTATTTCATTCCAGCCATTAAATTAGATTCATTATTGTTTAATTAAGTAAATCTCAATTTCTTACATTATGTTTAGTTTAAATTCAATGGGAAATGTTAGTTTGATTAATCAAGGCTAAAACCTCCATTAGAGGGGTTGATGAAGCCTTGATGAAAACTTAGTGGTTAGTATAGAATTGGTTGTAGAATCTATTCCACTCTAGAAGGTCGTGTTTCGCCATGAGAATGGGTGGACGACCTCACATGCTAGTTAGTATCCGGTAGGAATGCCATGAACACTAGGGATTAGAACTCGAAATTTTCACCGTAAGAACGTGAGAATTGAGATACAACATTCTACGCTAGGTCGTTAAGTTGGATTCGAGGTGGATTCAATTCCCCTCTAATTTATTTATCTAGATTCAAACAATCGTATTTCCGTAGCTTTAAGTAGATTAACTTTAGTTTATATTTTATCTTGTTACTTATTATATCTCCTTATTTAAATTAACGCCGTCTTGTTAGCATAACATTTAAGTAAAAGCTCTCATTAGACTTAAGACTGATTTCTTAGACTTAGAAAACAATCCATGCTAGGGAACTAGGAGTGGAACGAACTTCCTACTCCACTTAGTGCAATTCGCATCGAGAGTAGAAGCTTTGATAATAGAGACTCGTAAATAACAGTTTTAGTTTACTTACGGATTGAATTAATCGTTCATTTCGTCGGTAGACTATTCACTTTATAGATATCAAATGGCGCCGCTGCCATCTTAGTTGCACTTTAGCATTGTTTTCATAGTTGAAGTAGTCATTTTTAAGTCCCATTAAACCCACCCACCCTTGTTTGTTTCATACTGTGGTTGCCCATTTCAACGTTGACAAATTCCGCGAGAAAATACCAGAAGCGCCAAGCGCTTCATGAGGAGAGCGCGACCCGCTAAGTTTATGGAATTTCGTCTACCGATGGCGCCACGCTTACATACCAAGCGACCAGCTCCAAACACTCAGAATTCGAATTTACATCGAAGCGACCGACCCCATTTTGAGAGCGACCGTGCTAAAAACACTGTAATTTGACAATTACTTTCGGGCCTTGGCGGCCTCAGGTTAAATTTTTCGGATTTCGGCGGTTTTGATTCAAACTTTGATCTTTCATATTTTTCAGTGTTCTAACCTGCTCTATATACACCAAACAAGCGTAAACAAGACGCTATTCATAAGCGAAGCAAGGACGCTTATCGGTATTCCTTTCTTCCATACCTCGCATTTCCGCCAGAGGTTTTCTACTAGTATATCAGAATTGTTTGGAGTGTTGCATGTTTAGTTAAGCTCAACTTAGTCTTGCATGAGATTAAGGTCTGGTCGAACAAAAACAACAAACGTAATTACACGGCAACAAACAAGTCTATCTAGTATACCACACACTACACCTCTAGCTACTATTTCACACACACCACCTGACATAATGGGGGAAGAAAGAGAGACTCCTCTCTCCGACTTCTACAAAGCCTTGAGCGATAGCCCCAAATCTTGCATCGTTCTAGCAGACCCAGTGGGGGATTTTCGAATCCCCCCAAACATATTTAATTTGTTACCCGTTTTTCATGGGTTAGACCATGAAAAACCTTATCAGCACATGCGTAGGATTGAACAAGTCCTTACAACATTCCATCATCCTACGGTAGGTGCGGAACAAATTAAACTGAGGGTATTCCCTTTCACGTTAGCCGATAAGGCGGCGTCTTGGTTAACTGCCCAAGCGCCTAATTCTGTGGACTCGTGGGCTAAACTTGTTCAGCTGTTTATGGAACATTTTTACCCACCCCTAAAGACGGATGAGATGGTTTCAAAGATTCATTTTTTCCGGCAGAATCCTCATGAATCATTTTCTGAGGCATGGAATCGTTTCACCGATCTCCTTATAGAGTGTCCACATCATAACTTAGCGAAAAGACACGTTAGTTCGTGCCTTTTCAAAGGTCTTCTACACCACCATAAAGAAGTCCTTGACATAATGAATGGGGTAGTTTCCTAAGTAAAGGAGCCCCTGGAGGCTTACAAATTTTAGAAGACCAAACTAAACGAAATAATAATTGGGGGGTAGTGATGATATCCCCCTCCACCTAGTTCTTCTTCAATCAAGGCCGGCGGTATGTTTGAGAAGAAAACCGATCCGAACTTAAAAATTTACTCGAATCTCTAACTAAAAAGTAGAGGCTATTTCTCAAGCCAACAAAAGCCTATCCCCTCATGAATGTAAACTCCAACCCATGTAATTTCGTTTGAGTCCAGAGCACCACTCGACGATTATTGTCCTCTAGCTTATGAACAACAACCACCAGAACAAGATAATGTTTACTCTATTAATAACTATCCTATTCCTAACGCCCCTTGGAGACAACATCCCAACTTCAGTTGGAGAAATAATCAACAAGTAACACCTCCGTGGTACAATAATCAAAACGCGTTAGGCAAGCAAACAATTATAACCAAGCTCCACCTAGGCAAGGACAAGGTCAAGGGAATTATAATAATTATAACAACCAAGCGAACCACCACAAGGTCAAGCACAAGGTCGAATAATTATAATAATTATAATACCAATAGAGGTATCGTTCGGTTAATATTAATAACTATCACAACCCACCCATAAATAATCAACGAGATAGTTCGGTCGCACCACCCGTGACTACTACACCTACACAACCGGATCGTGATCGACGCCTTTATACAAGTTACCCAACAACTTTTCCGCACAATGACTCAATCAAACCAACAGATTTTACAATCCATAAATCGGGGCATACAACAGTTAGCCCAAGCGAAAGCCCAACCTAAAGGCGTGTTTCCGGAATGACAATGCGATACCAAACCCTAAAACAAAGAACACCTTTGAGGTAAACGGTAATTCTAGTACGGAAACTACAATCGTAGGTGACCTAAATGCCATCACCACTCTCCGCTCGAAGAGTGGTTGATAACAAAGTAACTTCACGCCTATAGTTACCCCATCGATTACTCCTACACCGGATATCGAACTAGATACCGCAATAGAAATCGAGGAGCCTACCACGGTAGAGGTACCAGTTAAATCACAAACAAAGAAACCGAAAGCCAAGGTTACACACAAAGTAGAGCCATATGCTAAATATAGAGCGAAACCACCGTTCCTCAAAAAAATTAGCCATGCTAACCAGTGGATACAAACTTTGAGGAAATTAGGAACGTTTTCAAGAATCTAACGATAAACCTTCCTTTTCTCGGCTATTAAAAAGCTACCTAACCACGCTAAGTTTTTAAAGAGTTGTGCACTACTAGGCGTAAGACCAACATACCTAAAGACGCCTTTTAACCCAAGCGGTTCCCAACTTTATCCGAAAATAATGGAATTGTTAAGTACAAGGACCCGGTCGCCCCTCATCAGAAATGCACCTTAGGAGATTCCCACACACGACGACCGCCTTTATTAGACACGGGGCGAGTGTTAACTTACTCCCGTGATTACTTGTATAAACAAATAGGTCTACGTGAAAATGCAACCTACAAAAATAACGTTGCAATTAGCGGACGGGTCAATTAAGTATCCTAAAGGTGTAGTGGAAAAACGTGCTTGTTAAGGTTCGGATTTCTACTATCCCGCTGATTTTGTTATCCTCGATACGTAAGTAAGCTAATGACTCTGCATCGATCATCTTAGGGCGCCCTTCTTGGCAACCGCCAATGCGCTTTATAAATTGTCGCGATGGAAAGATGTCCTTATCTTTTGGCCATCTTTTCCGCCGAGGTAAATGTTTTAAAATGATGAAACAGCTTTACGTGATTAGATCTGTAGATGGGGAGGTTAGCATGATCGAGAGTTTAGCTCAAGATTATTTTAACAACACGTTTCCCCGAAAACAATATGTACAAATTCCTTTCTTTTGGAACTTCAGATTTTGTAAATGACTCCTACTTAGAGGAAGTCAACACCATCCCGAGTCCACACCAATTGTAGAACCGCCGGTTGCTCCATATATCGATTCACGAAGACTTGCTACCTAAGCAAGTCTTCATTACGCAAGATAAGGACACTTATGAAACATCAACGGACATTCCGCCCACACCGTCTTAAACCTCTTCCCCCCAGAGTTAAAATATATTCAACTTGATCCGGATGGTAGTCACCGATAATTATATCTTCTCGTTAACTAAGGATGAAGAGACATGTTTAATAAGGGTGATTAGGAACATCGGTCCGCGATTGGTTGGTCCCTAGCCGACATTAAGGAATTGACCCTAATGTTTGCACTCATCGTATCCATTTGGAGGATAACGCCAAGACTTCTCGTGAACCTCGTCGGCCGCTTGAACCCCGCCATGAAAGAGGTGGTTAGGGAAGAAGTCTTATGTTTACTCGATGCGGGTATTATATACCCAATCTCGATAGCGAATGGGTAAGTCCCATTCATGTAGTTCCTAAGAAATCGGAGTTACCATGGTACGCGAACGGAAGGGGTGACTATGTTGTCACTCAAGGTCCTACGAAAATGGAGAATCAGTATTGATTACGACGCTTTAAATTCTATGACACGAAAGGATCACTTTCCCTTACCATTTATAGATCGGATGCTAGAACGCCTAGCGGGTCATGCCTTTTATTGTTTTCTCGGATGGCTACTCGGCTATTTTCAGATTATTATTGATATTGATGACCAAGAAAAGACAACCTCCACATGTCCCTTCGAACATATGCCTATAATCGAATGCCTTTTGGCCTTTGTAATGCCCCCGTACCTTCCAAATGATGTATGCTTCATATTTTTAGTGACATGGTAGAGCTTTATGGAAGTGTTCATGGATGATTTTTCTATCTATGGAGACTCCTTTACGAATGCTTGTCTAACCTTGTCTAAGGTCTTGACACGTGTGAAGAAAAGAGCCTCGCTTTTAAATTGGGAAAAGTGTCATTTCATGGTCAAAAAGGGGCATAGTACTAGGTCATATTGTATCTAGTGATGGCATCGAAGCAGATAAAGCCAAACTAGATAAGATAGCGAATTTACCTAAACCACGGACCGTCCGCGGAGATTAGAGCCTTTCTAGGCCATGCAGGTTTTATAGGCGCTTCATTAAAGATTTTTCAAAATAGCTAGGCCTTTAACTAACCTCGCTTTTGAAGGATGCAATCTTTGATTTTAATTTTAATCAGAAACAGGCTTTTGAAACCTTAAAAGTCAGCCCTAACCATCGCACCTATTATACAGCCTCCCTCGATTGGTCTAAACCTTTTGAACTCATGTGTGATGCTAGTGACTATGCAGTTTGGTGCCGTCTTGGGGACGTAAACTAGATAATAAGTCCATCACTTGTTATTTATTATGCTAGTAAAACATTAAACGACGCCAACGGAATTATACAACTACTGAAAAGAATTTTAGCTGTCATTTATGCTTTAGATAAGTTTCGCCCTTATTTGGTTGGTTCTAAAACTTTAGTTTACACGGACCATGCAGCCTTTTAGGTACCTTCTTGCAAAGAAGGATGCTAAGCGTAGATTAATCCGATGGATTCTTCTCCTACAAGAGTTCACATTAGAAATAAAGGACAAAAGAGGGTCGAAAACGTGAGTTGCCGACCACTTATCTAGACTTACAAATGACGATAGTAGTGATTCCGAGTCCATACCGGGACTCTTTTTCCGACGAGCATCTTTATGCTATTTTTCAAAGACCATGGTATCGCCGACATTGTAAATTATTTAGCAGCTGATGTTATGCCTTATAATTGGTCAAGAAATGAACGTAAGAAGTTCTTGGCCGAGTCAAGTTATACTACCGGGATGAGCCCTACCTTTTAAGTATTGTGCGGATCAGATTATTCGTCGTTGTATTCCCCAAAGGGGATATAATGAAGTTCTATCGCTCTGCCATGACAAAGAGTGTGGTGGCCACTTTAGTGGAATGAAAACAGCCGCTAAAGTTCTTCAATGTGGATTTTATTGGCCTACCCTTTTAAGGATGCCCAAGTGCATTGCAAGACGGTATTCGCTGCCAACAACTTGGGCTAATCACGGCGTAATATGATGCCATTAAATCCAATCTTGATAGTAGAAATTTTTGATGTTTGGGGTATTGATTTCATGGGCCCTTTCCCCTGTTTCACGGTTATATTTATATTCTAGTTGCCGTGGACTACGGTTCTAAATGGATAGAGGCCCCAGCTTGCCGTAGCAATGACCATAAGACCGTTGTATTTTTATTAAAGAATATATTTTCGTCGGTTTGGCATTCCTAAAGCCATCATTAGTGATGGTGGAACACATTTTTGCAAATGAGTTGTTGCATCCCTAGTGAAAAAGTATGGAGTTACACACAAAGTAGCAACTCCTTATCATCCACAAACTAGCGGACAAGTAGAAGTTTCTAATAGGGAAATCAAAAAGATTTTAGAAACAACAAGAAAACCCGATAGGAAAGATCGGTTGAAGCGTCCTATCGGATGCCTTATGGGCATATAGAACTGCTTTCAAAACTCCTATAGGTATGTTTCCCTTTAGACTTGTATTTGGGAAACCATGTCATTTGCCCGTTGAATTAGAGCACCGCGGCTCTCGGGGCTATAAAAGCCTTAACTACAATATTGATGAGGCGGTGTCAAACGCAAGTTACAATTAAATGAGCTTGAAGAAATCCGAAGCGATTCTTACGATCTCGCCAAGGATTATAAAGCTAACATGAAACGTGTTCATGATAAACATATCTTGGCGCAAAGAGTTTGTGGTCGGACAAAAGGTTTTGCTTTACAACTCCCGCCTACATATTTTCTCGGGAAACTAAAACCCGTTGGTCCGGTCCTTTTCTAGTTATCAAGTCACCCCTTACGGGCAATTACCTTGGTAAATCCCAAGGACAACAAGTATCTTTCAAGTTAACGATCAACGATTAAAACATTTTCACTAACTTCGCCCCCTCGATATAGAGGAAGTCCTTTTACAGACCCTATATATGAGGAATGACCCTTGTCATTGGTGTACTTCCTTTCACTTCCATTTAATGGTAAGTGCACCATTAAGGTAACCGGGCCCTCCCTATGGAGTGTGTGGCTGTAAGTACCGGATCCTAAGTCCACGGTTCACATAGTTCACGTTTTCCACTCTTGCATGTTTTCTCGGATTTTTTAGTCATGTTTCTCTATGGGGTGAATTATGTCTTTATTTGCATTTCAAAAAAATAAAAATAAAAAATAAATAAAAAATAATAATAATAATAATAATAATAATAATAATTGTTTTCATTTTTAGATATATATCTAAACCCAGAGAACTAGCAATCCAACAAGTCTTGGGAATCTGACTTTAAACGACCCATGTTAAAACAAATTTTGTGTTTAAAAATTTGTTTGGGGGTGGGAAATCAGTCTTTCCATCCGGATTGCTCGAACTTTCTATTTTGTGTTGCTTAGGTCCATTAGTATAGTTCATTGGGGTTGACGTCATCTAATTTAGTGTTCATTCGTTCGCATAACTTACGTCATGCACGCACTTTGAGGTGTTTTCCACTATCTTATATGTCACCCATGGTCGGAATACAGTAGTTTATGGATCATTGGATTGGAAATTCTCTCCTGATCATTTCCATATCTCATTCGCAAAAATCGGACCGATAACGAAGCGGGAAATTTAGTTTGAAGTTGCGCTAAAAATCGATTTTAAAGTCGAAAAATCGAATGGGCTTTGGGCCAACTCACTCACCTACACAGCCCATCCTCCATCCTCCAAAACAGAATCGCGACTTCATCTTCTCAAACCGCCTTTCACTAATTCAAATTAAACCCTAGCAACCAAAAATAAAAAATAAATAAATAAAGAAATAAAAATAAAAATAGAAAGACCACCCACGCCCTTTGTGAAACACCAACACAATCTCCAACCGTTTCCACCAAGAAAACACCCACCAATTCAAGTTTTCAAACCTGCCACCGTAACCACCACCGCCACCACCATTGTTTCTCGTTGTTTTTTATCAAACTCGCCTCCCCCACAGGCTACAAAAACCATTAGTTATCTAAGAAACTTCAATGGCGCTTACGACGAAGAATGTTGCCGAGCACGTTTGAGGCCGACCATTTCGCACCATTTTACGACGCCAATATGATTAAGAGGGATTGGAACAGACTCGGGTATTCGGCGATCAATTCTATCACTATGATTTGGTAGAACAGTTTTATAAGAAACGAGAATTGGAGGGAAATAGGATTTTCATTAGGATAGCAGAACGAGGAGGAAGTAACGAGGCAGGTTGTTGGTCAACTATTAGGAATCACGCCAGAACCAACCTAGATATTTAACCATTCAGGAATCCCAAGATAATCGAGTTCCCGCTTTGATGAAAGATACGGTCATAGAGGGTGAATACAATACGATATCTCATTCGTTAAGCCAGACGACCACGAGAACCAATCAACCGGTCAGAGCTCGGTGGATTGGTAGGAACGCCCTCGGGAAAGACAAAGTCACGACATCGACTTCGTCAAACCGTGACGCGTTCTCCTGAATTTTGCAAACGAATGAGTGTAATTTCTGCATCCTCGATTTAATTTTGAATGTGATTAGAGGAGTGGGAAAGAGCATGGCTTCTTCCCCGTGATTGATCACTAAGATTATGCTCTCATTTAGAGCTGTCGCTAAATCGGCTCCTATTAAGATCAAATTGCATTCTAATGCAAGTATTTATAAAGAATGCATCCAAGAGACTTGGCCGTTGTCCGCAGAGAATGAAGTTGAGTCGCATAATGAAGGGGAAGATATGACATGGTTGGTTGAGGATAATTTCGATAGTCATACTTCTAATTTAGAACGAATGATAATGCTGCAAACCGGTTTTGCGATCGCGGTTATCGATCCGTGAAGATATCCCACATAGACAAATTGTACTTCCGAAATAAGCAAACGAACTTTCGACGAGAGTTGAAATGCTCGAAATGGGTCGAAGATATCTTGTCTAACTTGGAGAGTATCCACCGTAATCACCAAGCCCAAGATGCGATTTTCAAGATCGAGATGGAAGCACGCTTTTGTTCAGATAGAGATGCTACGACGCATGCCACTCGTGGATGAGTCCGTCTCACCGAAGTCCGAGAGGCATGAGCGCCATCGCCAAGAGCCGGATGGCTCAAGCCATTCTTCACCACAGAACCAGTCTCCATCTCAGGGACCATCTTCTTCACACGCCTAGGTGTTCACCATCAAGTGTGTCATGTTATTTCATTGTTTTTTTTTTTTTATTGTTTTGTTAGTGGAATTTTATTTCAGTAGTTAGATTTGAATATTAAGTTGTTTGTTTTCGATTGCTTGGATTTCATATTATTTTAATATATTTTATTTTGATCATCTTTCGTAAGGTTGTCTTGGAGTCAAAGTTGAAAATTAGGCCGATATCGGCATATCTATGATTTTTTTGTAGTGGTAGCATGATATGTAGTAGAGTTTAGAAGTTACTATTCTAAACCAAGTTTAAAAGATACCAGGGTTGTTAGAAAATCAAAACTATGGTTAGTGTCCGCTTTCGTTTGGCAGTTTTCTATTTCCCGAAATTGCCTTTAAAACAATTTGGCAACTTGCCGATTCGCTTTGGAAACCCGTAACCTATTTAAACTTCCATCAATCTACACTCACAACCCATACTACACCCCACAATCATCTCTCACCTTTCACTCCAAGCTTTTTCTCGCTTTGTTTTTCTTGTAAACACTTGTTTTCAAGATTCTACGAAGCCCACACGCTTCGCCAGCGCTGCGCTACTATACACCGCCATAAATTTTTTTGTCGAAAGCCTTCAAGCCAGAGCGACTTCGCCCTACAACATCAGAATCGAAAAACCTTTAGCGCGACTTCGCTTCAAGCAGAGCGCCAACCAGCGCCAAAACATCGTAATTCCAAAACCTACGACGAAAACCTCCCGCCCTCCCCGTAAAACAGTGAAATTCCGATTTTCCGAGGTTTCTTCCGTGTTTTCGCAGCTGTTCTACAGAGTAGTTTTGAGATGACACCTCCTATAGTGATTCCCGAACAGTCATTTGAAGACTTGATGGGAACCGATACCTATGGAGCATCGTTCCGCGAGCGGATCGTGCAGTTAGGATGGCGGCATCTTCTGGTGAGTGATGACGATTCTTTTTCACCTAAGCTAACTGAATTCTTCTATAATAATATTACTTTTTATTGTACCCAAGAAGGAGAACAAAAATTTTCCCTTGCTATTGATGGCACGACTATGGAATTCAGTAAGCAATTGATAGCTTTGGTTTCGGGGTTGCCATTACCTGACCCTATGCACACGTGGGGATATATGACAGATAACTCATACCTATATGAATATGCCTATTTCCATGAGTATTATGGGGAGGGTGTTTCAGATCATGGACCAAGACCAATATAACATCGCCTCGAAAGTAGCCTATATCATCGCTGAATGTAGGCATTAACCATGTTGTTCATCATGATGAACATTCTAGGGGAAATGCAGTTTACTACGCCAATAATACCGGGTGACGCTTTCCTTTGCTTTAGCTGGGGACGCCGTCGGTATGACATTCCCCGAAGTTTTAGTTGCTACTCGGGCGAGGCGAGGCCATACCTTGAGGCATAAGTACCTTCTTATGCCTGCTTTGGTTTGTCGCGATTTAGCTTGCTTACCCATATTCGTACCGCGATACCGATTGGAAAAGGGTCGAAACCATGAGACCCACCAATCGCGGTGGTAAGATCATTCCGAGCCATGACTTGGCGGGATGGCAGTGCAACCACATTTGGTTGCCCCTTACACCCCATCATACCAAGTAACACTAGAGAGGTTAGCACTAGTTGATGATACACGACACGAAGGCGTGGCAAGTTGTTATGGCATGGCAGATGCGCGAAAGAACCTCATATAGAAGAGGAGGATGACGAAGTAAATGCCGGGATGCGTAAGTTTTAGTTAAGTTAGTGTCCGCTTATGTCCCAAGCAATTTCATTCTGTTAACCCCATAATGGGTGGAACTCTTATAGAGTTACGTCGGTTTTTTTATTACTATATTTGTATGTTTTAACCTTGTTTTGCGATGTTCCCCTCAATTTCACGCTTCAATGGTATTTTTCCTACCCTCTTTATTTAAATGCTTTGAGGACAAAGCATGCTTCTTGTTTGGGGGCATAGAAACACGGTAATTAAGACATCTGTTAGGATATAGATAATGTATAATATGCACTTGTTTTCTAGTTAAAATTTCAAAAAAAAAAAAATTCAAAAATATAAATAAAAAAAGTATGCTATACACTTAGGAATATTGGTATTGTTTTCTTTCTCTATGCTCTTAACAATTTAGAAGTCTCACATAGCTTTTGCATCGAATAATTGTTAGAAACTTAGGTTAATATGTAGGTAATAATCTTTGCATCTATCTATAAATTTATTACATGAGTATCTATGATTGTTAGCAAGAAGTTTCAAATCTAGGCTAGAGTACCTATTCTACAAATCCTGTGAGAATATAGCCTAAAGCCTTATATGAGCGAAAACATTTGAGAAATGACACAAGGGGAGAAGTAAAATCCGGATAGAGAAATCACACGTCCACTTGCTTGATCACTATGCCATATCCTAAGCGAGAATTTAGGCCCTCTTTGGATCGATATAGCCGAAATTCAAACCTATGAATTATTTTCCGCTAGTCAAGCCTCTCGAGCCTTTCTTTAGCCTTCCATAAACCACAATTCCTTTTACCCCTTAAACAAAACAAAACAAAATAAAAAAAAAAAAAAATAAATCAACCTACCCAATTTAGAATAAGTCTGAGAATAGAATGAGTGAAGAAAGAAGAAGAGAAAAACCTGTGTAAACAAAAATTAGTTAGTTGCTTCAGAAAAAGAAAAGAAGTTTCCATCCAAGGAAAAGAAAAAAATATATATATAGAAATAAATAAAAACTCCAAAAAATAGAATAAAGGAGTCAAAAGCCAAAGAAAAGAAAAAGAAAAATATGGCTAAGGATGGAAACAAAGTATAGAAGCAAAAGGAAATAACAAGGTTTTCTCTAAGTTACATAATATGAAGACTCTATTATCTCAGACTTGTCCTTTTGAATATCCATTTCCTTCCTTCTTAAACCATCTCCTAATCCCCGCAATACCTAATAAAGACCTCTAACTCAATTAGGAATAAGTTAGTGTGATAGTAAGTGGCAGATGTGTTTGATCGACCGCTTCCTTTGTTGTCATTGAGATTGTAAGGTAAAGTGTGCCCATCGCATTAATCGGAGCAAATAAACTTGAGTGGAAAAATCGTGAGTGGTTTTGTCTTGACATTTATGTGAGGACCTACTTAAGGACGCTTATTCCGAAGTTTCAAAACGAACCCGCTATTACATTTCATAGTATTACTCATTGTTATATGTTTATTTTAGATGATTGATTATTATGCATATATTAGCTTAGGGTTCGATTTGGGTTATTCTTATGTATTTGATAGTGAGATGTATAGATAGTTGAGACATGAAGGAGAAAACAATAGTTTTATTTCTTAGTCGCCAGAGTATAGATGAAGTTTGTGAGTACCTTCATCGAAAACTCTCTCACGAGGCTATAACTCGGCCCACTAGGGAATTCCTAGTGGTTTAAGGCCTTGTCAAGATATGGTCAATGAAATCGCGACTCAAATGACGAGAGTAGATAGAACTCCATTTTTGGTCACTTATGCTAATTTCTCATATTTGCTTGAGGACAAGCAAAATGCTGTTTGGGGTGGTTGATAAGAGCCCAAAACTGTAGTTTTAACCCCTTAGCAATCATACTTTTAGACCAATTATGTGAGTAATAAGTAAGAGTTAATACCGATTCACGTGTTTTATGTATTTCGTGCTTCAAAGTCAATTATGCGGCGGAATGTGCCACTTTGATGAGATAAAGGAGCAATGGTTGGTTACTAAGGAGTTCGGTGATTAAAGGCCAAGATTCAAGAAGACAAAGCCTTTGTAAAGCCCTGGTCAAAAGATGAAAAGTCAAAGTCCACGCAAAAGTAAAAAGGCACAAAGTCAACAGAACTTCAGAAGACCATATCTTTAGACTCAGACCTCGGAATTGGGCCTACCTTATGTCAAAACGACCGGCTCGGAAAGAGCTTTCCAATGGTCCAAGCCTTGACCCAATCAGAGAAGCAGAAGTGGACGAAAAGTCTATTGAAGCGAACTGCAGCTGAAGAGGCCTTTTTGGACTGAAAGTATTGGGTTTTGGGCCTGATTCTCTGGCCCAAAACATGGCTCCAAGCCCATGCACGATTTTTGGATCTGAATGTATAAAAACCAAAGATTCACTCTTTGTTAATGGTAGCTAGTTAGACCTAAATTAATATATAGAATTCTAGATCTAGTTTTATTAATTAATTAAGTTTTAGTTCCATTTCAATTCCTGTTTTAGATTAAATCTTTGAATCATTGTTCCTGATTGATTAGATAAATAAAATAGTTAGTTTGTCAATTTCGATTTTGTCATTTTCATTCTAGATCTAATTTCAATTCTTGTTATTATTTCATTCCAGCCATTAAATTAGATTCATTATTGTTTAATTAAGTAAATCTCAATTTCTTACATTATGTTTAGTTTAAATTCAATGGGAAATGTTAGTTTGATGAATCAAGGCTAAAACCTCCATTAGAGGGGTTGATGAAGCCTTGATGAAAACTTAGTGGTTAGTATAGAATTGGTTGTAGAATCTATTCCACTCTAGAAGGTCGTGTTTTTATGAGAATGGGTGGACGACCTCACATGCTAGTTAGTATCCGTAGGAATGCCATGAACACTAGGGATTAGAACTTCGAAATTTTCACCGTAAGAACGTGAGAATTGAGATACAACATTCTACGCTAGGTCGTTAAGTTGGATTCGAGGTGGATTCAATTCCCCTCTAATTTATTTATCTAGATTCAAACAATCGTATTTCCGTAGCTTTCGTAGATTAACTTTAGTTTATATTTTATCTTGTTACTTATTATATCTCGTTATTTAAATTAACGCGTCTTGTTAGCATAACATTTCGTAAAGCTCTCATTAGACTTAAGACTGATTTCTTAGACTTAGAAAACAATCCATGCTAGGGAACTAGGAGTGGAACGAACTTCCTACTCCACTTAGTGCAATTCGCATCGAGAGTAAAAGCTTTGATAATAGAGACTCGTAAAATAACAGTTTTAGTTTACTTACGGATTGAATTAATCGTTCATTTCGTAGGTAGACTATTCACTTTATAGATATCAGTTGGTATATAGGGAAGTGCGATGTTGATCGAACGAGCCCCCGTCGGCGTAAGCTATGTCCTTTGGAAGATGAGCATGGAAAAAGAGAGAGGAGGCTATGGCGGCATTGTCCGAAGCAGAGTCTGCAATATTTACTCGGCAGTTGCGTACTGTGAAAATAGGACAGAAGTCCTCCACCGGTGCGAGCTCAGAAGCTGGGGCAGCAGGGGGGACCGGGTCTTTACTAGGCTGGCGTGGGTGGGGAGAAGCGACAGCGGGTTGATGTGGTGAAGTAGCAGTAGCAAAATCTTCAGAGGAGGAGGGTTGCTGGGTGGCAGGGGTAGGTTCAATGGAGGCCGAAGTCCTTTTCCTTTTGGATGGAGGTTGGTTAGCGGATGTTCATATCTTAGTTGGGGAAACCTCCTTCACAGCATCCTCATCAGAATCGCTATCAAAAAGCTTTTGTGTGTCTACATCCATGTCGTCAGGAGGGGAGAGGGGTGAAGTATACTGGTCGTCCCACTGGGAAATGGAGCGATATGAAGGGACGTCTTCGAGGGCAGAGGAGCTGGGAGGGTCGGGAGATTCAAGGGAAGCGAGGGAGGGCGTGAAAGTTCTGGGGCGTTTGCGGTGGACTGTGGGGGCTTGGGACCTTTTCTTGGGAGGAGGGGATGCACGAGGTCTACGTTCTTTGGGAGGCAGAGGGCGATAAAATGGGGTGGAGAAACTGCCTATGTCGTGTAAGGCGGGAACTGGTAACAAGGGGGTAGCGGTAGTAGGATGGATACCTGGGCGGTCGGCTTGGGACTGGCCAAGATCACGGAGCTGCTGAAAAATAGGGCTTGATATGCCGGAGTAAATGCCGGACTTGGAATCTGACCGCCAACCTGAAAAACAGAGAGATATCGCAGTTAGAAATAACAGGGGCTGTATACCAAGTTAAAAGGGGGGAATCGAGATACGCACCATGGGCTATGAAGGCGAGATTGTTAATAGAGAAATCAGAAGGAAGGTCCGCGGATAGAAACTGCCCTGATACGTACAACGGGTAGTGATGCCACACTTTGTCCGAAGAGGTAATGCGGAGGAGAAAGTTTTGCTTCTGGGGACGTACACAAAAGGACTGGTAACCCACGCCGACATCTTTGGTACTTTTCCTAATAAAATATTGAGAGAAGATGTCGCGACTTGTAATCTTAGGGTTCCCGGTCTTATTATATGAGTTCGCGGCATACATGATTCTCCAAAAATTCCCTATGCCTTGACACGGGGGAATACTGAAATGGTTGGATACCTCGACGTCCAGTAGGGTGAGGGGCAGCTGTAAACCGGCAACTATTTGGCCCATAGTGACCACAAGATACCCCGGACGGTGGGGAACCAGATGGGGATAGTGTGTGATAGATGGCACGTGCTCTAAAATGATGTTGGCTGGAATGCCATAGGCAACCCTAATTGCATCCAAATTAGGGTGGCGACACCTAGAAGGAGGTGGCAGCAAAGAGGGTTAGCGTCCTGAGGCGGATGGGATCCCAGCGGTGGCGATAGGAGGTGGAGACGCCGCTCTATGGGATGGAGAAGGGGAAGACTCATCGGTTTCTGATCCCAACATCAGAAGGGATGAGTCACAGACGCAAGATACGAACAGACTCGAATATGCAACACAAACAAAAATAAGCAAGGCCTAGAAAACATACCAACGGGGGCAAAAAGAGATTGTTTATGCTTAAGTAGAGAGCCAGTGAGATGAAGGAGCCGCTAGAAGACAGAAGGAGCACACACAAGCCGGAAACAGATAGGAAGAGAGCAAAAATGGAGGAGCAGTGGAAGAGAAAAGAGCGAGGGGGGAAATAAAATGAAAAATAGGGAGAAGAAGGGAGTTTAAATAAAAGAAGGGATTAAAGGTAATTATGGACATTGGGAAATTCGAGGAGTCGGGTAGACCGCCCAGCCAGATTAAGACACGTGGAAGCGCGAGGTATGAGGGGCGGCTGAAAATGCGCGTGATGAGTGCAGTCCCATCACACGCAAATCGAGGAAAGGAGAACGTGTACAGTGAAAAGAGAGTAACCATGAGAGTTCTCGACCCTGGATCCATTAACAGGACCGCGGAGTTGAGAAGGGGCATTTGTAGTGGCATAGTGCTGGAAGTTAGATTAGGTCAGCGGAGCATCGGATAGGACGCAACATAAGATGGAAAAAAGGAGAAGTACGGGATCAGTACCGCGGAACCCTAGACCGCGACGTGGCTTACATACGGCAGGAAGGAGAGCCATGCGATGAAGTGACAGATGGACGGCCTAGAAGGAAATGAGAGATATATAAAAAGAAAGGAGTGGGATGAGAAAAGAGGAGGCCGCCAGTGTGAGAGAAGAGGAGGAGAAAGAACAGTGAGAAAGAGAGAGAAAAAGAGAGATTGTAGAGTGTGGATATTTAGGGTTCATACATCCGTCATGACATGTATTGCATTCGCTTCCTCAGGCAATACCCTGTATAGGGGGGAACAAATGAGCACCATAAGTTTTTCCAGCCTAGCTAGGATGTCTTAAACATACAACTGGCTTTTTTTGCACAAGACTTCTAAAGTTTTCCTATTATTTTTTGTTGCATGTCAAACTGATGCATCAAATATTGGAACCACACTTGGCGATCTATTTTAGTGGTTTTCCATTTCATTGTCATCTGCAGTTTGTGGAAATAAAATCACTTCAAAGACTGAACAAATCACCATATATATCATGTTGATTATATATGGCCAGAAGCTTCTTAAAATACTAACTCTCATACAAATCTCTATTACTAATTTCTCTAAATATTTCCGTTGGTAAAATACCAGCGACCAAAGGCAACTGAGTTGCAATGTCATGATACTGTGAGACAGAGGAATTGGAAGGATAAGCAATGTCTAGAGAGAGAAGCTCTGATTCTCTTACTGAGATTACAAAAAAGCCTACTTGAAAGTTTGAATGGTCTGAGTACCGAGACTACAGAGTAGACGAAGGGTTTCTAACAGGTCCTATTATTGTTTCCAGACACTTATTCAAAACTAGAATGGTGCACGTGCTATGCACATTTTTCTCTCTCCCCTCATCCAACCATATCTCTCTTTTTTGAGGATTGCTAGCGTCCTGACCCATTATGGGGGTAGGACCATCCTAGCTCTATACAGACAAAAGAAGTGACCAGTTCACCTATTCTAAATGTTCCAGTTTATTAGTAACATAGATCAGAAAAGCAAAATTCAATGAGTCAACTCATTTCCTTCTGGGCTCTGAACAAAGGTGTCATTCTCCTCCAAAACAGCTACCGGCATACCCACCAACCACCGTCGAACGGAATCCGGCCATCTTTTTTTATGTACTTTTTTAGTTTATTGACTGGAAAAAAAAATAATCCCCATTTCCATTCCACTAAACAACTAACAAATTCGAGTTTATAACATCATAACAACAAAAAAATTAGAAACTATAACCATTTCAAATGATATAGATGTAAATCAAGAACACATATTTGACCCCAGAAACAAAATGAAAGAGTTAAATCTCTCTCCAATTTCACTACTATTATGGGTATTTTAATAAATCATAAGTCCATAACTAACAAATTAAAACTGACAAAGCGACTCCAACGGTGCCCAAGAATCAATTATGTGATGAGTAGTTGTGATGTGGAGAAGAAGGGGAAGAAATTAAGTGAAGAAAAACTAAAAGAAAAATGAAAAGGGAAGAGGAAAAAAGAGAGAAGTGGGAGTAGCGACGACATTGCTTAACGGTGACAGGTGGGGATGGTGTTAACAGTGATAGGTGGTGGTGGAGAGGATGGAAGATGGGGGTAAATGGTGATGAACTTACCAATGACTTGGAGTCATTTGGGTTAAGCAGCAGGAGGGATGGTATTGGTGGTTTGCAAGTAAGTGGGTCACTTTTTTTTTTGTCTCTATAGAGGTAGGATGGTCCTACCCCCATAAAGGGTTAGGATGCTAGCATTTCTCCTCTTTTTTATGCCCAACAACTTTTCTCTTTCTCTCTTTTAAATAGGGTAAATTAGGTAAATAATCAAAAAATAGAAGGGAAAATAATAAATGACCAAGTAACTAAGAGATACATAAAAAAATAATAAAATACTGTTGCCCCACTGTAGATGAGAGGCGTAATCTTTAAAGTATTTTAGATGTGTTTAAACTCAATGTCTAATTGAAAAGGTTGGATCACAAAGTGGACTAAACCAGATATATTAGTATCCAACAAATATAATGGTGACGAAAGTAAAAGATCGTATAAAGCCCAAAGAAACATCTACCACACTAGGAGAAACCTTAAAATCTAAACTCAATGCAACATCGAGCATTGAAAATCGTGACTCAAATGTATAAAGACATCGAAGACCTACACATGCATTTGGCCTGTCCCTGAACAAAGAGCTTCCCACATGGAGGTACGTCAGCCACATCAACTAAGTAATATTCTAAAAGGTTTTCTTATAGTAGAAAGCTCTTTGAACAACTTTTAGCCTTAACTAGTCTTCTATTTAAAATCCATACAACCAGCGGTACTCCTAAACTTCTCTGGTAATGTCTATTGTCTAATACTGTAATACATGAGGTGGGGACGAAAAATAGTGTTTGGGAATAACAAAGCAATTATTCACGTACAAACAAGACACATTGCTCTAGCCAAAAAAAAATCAAGCACTGGCCTCATAGCCCATTCTGGTTCCCGTTCATATATATTTGAAAAGCTTCAATGTTAAACTTCCCCCATCCTTTACTCAACGTCTTCTCTAACAACTGACTCTTACTACATAGAGCAAGTAGAGCTAATAACACACCTCCACCAGAAGCGAAGACCGCATTTTCCACAAAACCTTGTGCTATCACCTAAAAGGCTAAAACTAGCCAACATTAAATCCCCTACAGCTGTAGAATAATCGATGAGGTTCAGTTTATCCTTCAATATGAACCCCAGAAACGTGCTAAACGTTTCCAATACAGTTTGTTTGCCAACACATTCCAAGGACAAGCTTGAAAATAGGTATGAAGATTTCTCTTTTGTAGTTTAAGCTAATCTTTCTGATGTGGGCAATTCTAAAGACTAAATCACTTCATCATAATTCCAAGATTAGCAAAGCTGAAGATACGTTTATATAAAACAGCCAATCCACCTATAGTGATGAACAAAATCACAAATGACTCACTATGGCAAGTGCAGTTACATAATATGCTAATACAGTTACAAAGTATGGCAAATGTATAAACACCGGAAGCTTCAGGTTTAAATCGACCACCAACAAAGAGTTGTTTCTAATGCATATGCACACAACCCAAGCTGAGACCGCCACAGACAATTATTTGCAAGTACTCAATGGGGAATTTTAGAAATTACGCAGAGCAGTATCATTTAGACATTTACTATACTATACCTCTCATTTAATCAGAAAGAAATATCAACTATAACTCTATAAGATATCAAATATCAACATGGTTAAGGGACAAGCCTCTCTGTGACCAATTCCCTCTTGTATTGCAAGCTACAACAATGAGATATGCTCGGGTCTGCGACCTAGCTAGTACTGATCAGAATGGGGTGTCCTGGAACTTGCAAATTCGGAGGGCATGTAATTGATTGGGAAATACAACAGTATGCCAATTTGTCCAACCGCCTCCTTAGCGCACGTATCGCTTACGGATTAGAGAGATACTTGGCGATGGAAATTGACCCAAGGACGGTGCACAACAGAGAAGAACATTATGCGGCGCAAGAGTTTCCCATGAAGCTTGTATGGAAAGTTCCAATTCTACTTAATGTAAGAATGTTGTCGGCATTGCTTGGGGGCACTCTCACTGCGGACGTTCTTATTCACAGAGGGATGCACTCTCTCACTGGTTATCTTGAGGAGCCCTTAGCCCATTTAACTCTTCCTTGCTCCTTTGCTCTGGAAGTGTGGCCCATTTTAATGCAACCCATGGGACTCTCTTTCCCAAGACTAGCACTTGTTGACTCCGTCAAACAATGGCTTGCATGGTGGCCGAAAAAAGAATGGAAATAGATTCAGTGTTAAACTGTGGAGACTTGTCCTGTATGCAACTATTTGAGTGTTGTGGTGATTAAGGAACGGGGTTGGATTTTTCATCATAAGGAAACTCCATCTGCGTAAGCCGTCTTGGAGGTGAAATCTTTCTTTTGGTATTGGCTTGGTTCTCCATTGGGAACTTCTTATAACTAGCGACTAATTAGTTTTGCTCTGTTTTTTGTAATGATGTGTTGTTATTGATGAGGCTCTCTCTCACTCCATTTGTACTGTCTCTACTTTCATTATATTTCAATAAAATTCACTTCTCCAAAAAAAAAAAAAAAAATAAATAAATAAATAAAATAAATATCTCTGTACGATACATTTTTCATGACAAGGAGTAGAGGTAATGCTTTAGCTCAACATAGACCAACACACTTTATAATCATCATTGATCCAGAAAATACTTTAGAAAGTAGTAAGTGTGTATGGTGTAAGTAAAAGTAGTGTAAAAAAACTATGTAAGGGATAAATGAGTTGCTTTATCAGAGAAATGTTACAATAAACTTTATGTCAAAAGTAAGATGTATAATCTCAGGCTATTGTGAGATTTCAAGAACATAAGACTCCAAAATATCATTTACATAGAACTATCAATGTAATCACGAGTAAACATGACTGGCATAGCTATTGTAAGCTCATTTTAATTCCCTTACTACCAAACGATAGAGTCCCTCCAGGCTCCAGTGAGGGATGGTCTTTGATTTATTTGTTACTAGTTGATGAGTAAATGGAGCTCTTTGAAAAAAAAATGTTTTGAGAAATGATTTGCATTCAATCATCAACAAAAAATCTATCCAAGATTTCAAATAGTGTTTTAATTCAAAAGAGTAAATCAAAATGTAAAAAAGATAAATATATATAGAGAGAGTTGGGGGTCTGGTGTTTTGTCGTGCATAATGTGAGGGGAACGGGTGGGAGGAGAACCTTGCGGAGTACTTCTCCTCCAGCCTATCAAGCATAATTATCATTTGAGTTATCGCCGGATGATGACTATTATAACACAACGTTTAACCCTTTTACCTTTCTTGACAAATTGCCTAAATATACTCAAATGAAAATTGAGTGGGAGAGAGACAAACATTATCTACCAAATGACAAGATTGTATAGACCCATTGAAGATTTAAAGGGACGATATTAAAGAGGACCAATTGGCGAAGGAGAAGGTAAAGAAAGGATGATAGTTTGATTAGTTATATCTTCGGGATCTTTAAAGTTTAAAGATCCCGAAGGAACCTATTTAAACCAATGGGGCATTCTGAAAATTGAACTCGGGACCTCTCGCACCTTAAGCGAGAATCATACCACTAGATTAAATGCCCACAACTATCACATATTCAAAGAATGCAACGTAAAGGTCATCATGGGAAATTAAAAAGGAAATACGGTATGAGAATAATTTATACAATGACCCATCAGGAGATATCGTTCTGGAAAAAACTTGTTGGAGTTTCTAGCTTATATTGAATCAGACTGACAAAGAAGGAAAGTATCATTTGCATTGGGGGTTAGGGGTTAGATAGGAGAGTATCATCTACGACACTTAGAGATAGTTGAAAATGTAGTACAAAAAATGTTGGAGAACAAAATAGCAAGGATGCATGGAGGCATACCATGCACTGTCTTTAAGGAAAATTTTCACCCCTGAAGGACGATATCAAGGTGCAAAAAGCCTCATGGCCACTTATCAACTCTGAGTGTTTCGACCAGATATGATCAAAACACTAAGTGATAACGAAAGAGATTAATAACGTAGAAAAGTAGTGAGAAAAGTGATAGTGATTGAGTAAATGATGAGACTGTACATTTCGGTTGCCTACGTATCCAAATTATCGATGAGATCAAGTCTCAAGAACGTAGTTCTGTATGAAAAATAGTTTGGTATTTATATCTGTAGAGTAGAGATTTCTTGTAGCTCAAGTAATTGTAATTGAATATAACTCTTAATTGATAATTATTTTTTTTATAAGAAACGAATCTGGACATAAATTAATGTACGTAAATGGCAAGTCATGTGGCTAGGGTTTAGCCCTAGACACATGAGTTAATGGGCCTGTACATTAATCTATGATATTGCAAATTGGACCTTAGCCCTGTTGATTAAACGAATAATGTATAGACTCCTACCAATTGATATTTTCCACGTAAGTGGGGGTCAAAACACCGCCCTCTCTTTGGCATGTGAACGAAGTTCATATGACAAAGAAAAGAAAAATGTAAAGAAAAATCGTAAGAAAAAAAAAAAAAAAAGGAACGAACACAATGATTCGCAAAGCGGTAGACAAACAAAATGAGTTGTAAAGCGGTAGACGAACAATGGTTTGAAATGAAAAATTAATGTGGTGGTGAGATGAAAGTAATGACATAAAGAATGAATGAAAAGAACTAAAAATGAAAAATAAAAAATTGCAAACTAATTTGTATGTAGGCATGGAATGTGGAATTAAGTGAAAATGGTGAAGTTAAAGTTGGTGGCCTAGGGCAATTAGAGAAAAAGAATTGGCTAATTAAAGTGTTCTTAACCAATAAGGGCTTGGAATATGATAGTGAGTAAAAACAAATTTTAACATAAATATGTGTGGGCATTGGAATTGGTGTGGCTATGAAATTTAACTGGATTTGAAAAAAGATAGAGCTAGTGTCGAGTAGAAGTTGGACTTATAGTAATTTCACGTGGAACTAGAATCTTTGACTAACTAGGATGATCTGAAGAAAGAGAAAATGTTAAGATCGAGAAAGCAGTTCCCTTCATAAACTAGCTCACAAAGGGCTTCTGCTCTTATGATGATTGGCGCAGGTTCTCGCACCAAAAACAACAGCAACCCATACTCCAAAAATGAACCACAACGACCCTTCTTCATCAGCCAAAAACAAATACTCAATTCAAGCCTTCTAGAAATCGATGGGTTCGTAATGCTTCACCAGAAGCACCTGTTGTTAAGCACGTGTCGTCAAAGGCTAATCACCAACAACAAACCAAAGCGGGAATCAAGAACAAGTCAAAGTAGAAAACCATACGTGTACTGATGATATTGAGTTACGTAAAAAGCAAGTCTTTGAAGATATGCAATATGAGAGGCCGCTTTGGAGACTCACATGCTATGGCCATTGCAAGTATGGTCTATGCGACATTGGAGGTGACGTAAGCTATGAAGAGTTGCGTGCAAACGCATATGACGACGTTGAGATGGGGTTGAGCATGTCAGCAGTTGTTGACAAGGAGAAGAACATACAGAAGTCTAAGTCAATCCAGTTTGAGAATTTCCTCAACTGTGTATCTGCAGCGTCGTCTACTGCTCAAAACAAGGTAACTCCTACTGTTTCAAGTTTTAGTGAATTGGGCTTGGAAGTGCCGCAAGATAGCACACAAATCAAGAAACCAGATCGAAACATGCAAAGATAGAAACTACGAAGTACAGATCAAGAAAACGAAGAAGTTTCGAAACGAAACCGCAACACCGAACGTGTGTCGTACACCATGGATGAACGTGTTTGGCTGTTTGGGAAGACAAACAACACCGAACGTGTGTCGTACACCATCGATGAACGCGAAATTTACTTCAAGGGTGGCACTAGAGTTTATACATGAGATGCATAATAAAGCACAAAAGAATCGAGATGCATGTAGAGATAACTTTAATAGAAGTTCGGGGCTTCAAGAATTATTCACGTTGATAGCATATAATGAGTATGTTAATATTTGTTACGATTTTTATTTCTTCTAAGACATTGAGATCATGCAGAGCGAATGTCACAGCCCGAATTTCTAAACAATAACAAAGTGAATATTTGAAATATAAATATCTCAAATATCACTAGGTTCACTTGTTTAAAAACCCAGACTATGACGGAGGATACTACACATACAAACCCTAATAGCCATGTCATAAAAGAAACAACTTAAAATAAAATAATTCCAATAATTATCCGCAACTTCTTTATTAAGATAACATCCTTCCAAATAAAATATCAAACAAACTCTCAGAATAAAATTCCTCACTACCATGCATGTTCTCATGCCATGAAAAAGATAAACTACGTTATTACATCCTTCTAATAAGAATCAGACCTAACAGAAAACTAACGGACTGCTCCAGGTAAGAATCCAAATCACACGCCCTAGTTTCCATCGCCTTCCACCAGAATGTTCCCAAGAACACACCCACGTTAATCAAAACAAAGCAAACATGGGTCAACAAAAATGGAATTTGCTGGTATGAATAGACTAACCACATAAAACCATTATTATACTTTAATTATTCAAACAATCACTTTATATTATCCCATAACTTAATCATTCTCAGCTGGGAAGACAGGTAGTTCCGTCATTTCAACCGGCATAGTTTCTTCCCAAGCAAAACTTCCATTATATTAACTCATTCAAATCACTCGTTTTAATATCTAAATCATTGCATTAAAACTTACAGATATCCATTGCTGTATAAGGGTAGGACCGCGTCCCTGCACAAAAATATTATTAAGTCCTACCCTCCTGCAAAAGAAAGTTAGCAATTTTATATAATATGTGTAGATATCCTATATGTATTCCAATGCAAGCCCAAATACACTCGCATAATCAAATCAATTTCTTTTCTTATACACTCACCATTTAGTGCCTATATACCTTAGGTCATTCCCGTCACATTCAAGGAATACCCAACCCTACATTCCCGTACACTCAAGGAATACAACTAACCCGCAAGACGAATACCTTAGTTCCTTTCTAGGGCAGTCCAAAGAATCTGGTCATTCATGGCACATTCAATGAATACCCCTATATAACGCTAACGGACCATTTATGGCACATTCAATAAATGCCCACCTAACATATGACATCAACAGTCATAAAACTCAATTCCAAAACTTGAGGCGTGAAGAGTTCTAAAAGAGTGCGGTAAATTTGTTTACGCATTATTGAACTTTATTTCATATATTATTTCAGAGAACGAAAGAGTATCTGGTTTCTTGTATTTTTAGTTTACGCGTTATTAATTTCATGGATGTCTAAGTGTCATAACGTTGCATATCATAAAAGATTGAAATATCACATAACAGTTAATACACGTACACACGTATATATATACAGGTTTTAGCCTAAAGTCAAGCACCTATCCCAAAAGACTTAATCATAGCCAAGTCAAAGGTCTTTATGACTATGTCTCTAAAAAAAATAAATCTTGTCACGTGTCTAAAATACGCCATATCAACGTCAAATCTTTATTAGATAAAGACAAACCAATTTATGCAGGCTTCCGCAATATTTTAGCATTTGATTTGTCCATACAACTTACAACATAAAACGTAGCACAATTAAACAGTCAAAAGTCCACAATCAAAGTCCAAACCAAAACCCAAAGGTCTAACTATTTAAAAACCCAATTTGGATCTATATTAAGTCCTATGGACTGACCCAAAACAATATTAGAAACTGGCCCAAAGAAGTCACAACTTAGTTTCGGCCTAACCAAACAAAATAGAATTGGCCCAAGCAAACAAATGAAACGGGCCCAAACTTTAATTTAAACCGGCCCAAACTAAACACAATCCGGGCCCAACCAAACATTGAAATTTCGGCCCAGCCACTAAAAATTAGAACTGGCCCCATCTAAAAATAGAACCGGCCCAACTTAAAAGATTTGGATCGGCCCAAACTCACCTAAAGCCCAAGGCCCAGACCGACCACAGTTCATCTTCTCCAACTGATCCTCCACCACCAGCCACCAAAACGCCGGCCACCACTAATCCCTTCTCCCTCATATCGGTTTGACTCATATGCACAAACCGTACAACTTTAATAAAGACAATAACTCTAATATCAGTGATTCAATACTCTTCTTCAAACTAGATCTAAGGTTTCGACCTCCATTAAAGCTTGTTTCAAGCTCCCCACCGCCCTCACTCAATAGTCCCACTACCACCATTCATCAAACCCCCACTCACCATACCAAATCGCAGTTCAAACACAAAAATAAAAACAAAAAAACCAAATCCTTCAGTATCATAGTAACGCCATTAACGCCTCCCTTCAAGCTTAATTCACTGCTCACATCTCACTACACAACCCAATCATAATACAAAAACGAGTTCAACTAGCCACAAACACACAACAACAAAAACAAGTTCAACCAACCAAGAACAGGACGATTCCATTGTTTTGGCTCGCGACACCATTAGCGCCCATAAAGCTTGGACAGTTCAAAAGTGGATTTCCTAGCCTCAACAGAGTTTCGACAGTTCTATATCAAATTCGAATTTCACTAAAGTTATAACAACTCGACAACACGATGCCGAATAAAACAAGATGACGAGCAGTATATATAAAAGCAGAAACCTATACACCGATATACGAAAACTATAATTTTCAGTGAAATAGCAAAAATAGCTACTCACCTTTAGCGCGCTCCGACTATCAACCAGCTACCAGGAAAAATCTTCCTTTCCATCCTTCAGTAAAACTCCAATTTTTTTTTCTAAAACCCTCGCTGTTTTTTTCCCCAAAAACTCTACATGAGAAAACTCCCCGAAAAACAAGGACAACACTTATCCATTACTTACGGGACTTTTATCCATAAGCTGATAGTTATCATATATTATTTTATCTATTATATATTATTATTATCTTTATTATTATTATTATTAGGAAAATAAAAGAATAAAAACACGGGGTGTTATAGCGAACCTTTTCTTCGCGGTTTTTTCGTGAATTTCTTTCGCCCTTCATACAACCATTTTTACCTGTGAGGACATCGTTAGTGGTCTTTGAGACTTAACCAAAATTTTAAGATAACTGATAAAAAATACTAACATACCTGTTTCATGCTGTCGAAACTCCTTGACACCGCTTTTTTCATATTCTCTAAACTTTTCTCCGTCTTTTTCGGCAGCCCAAATTCAATTTTGATCGAAACCCAACAATTTGAACTTAACTAGCCATTAAACCCGACCTATGGCCGAGCCTGCTACCTTGATAGTCCAATATATGCTAGAATAAATTTTCTAAATATGTATGTATTTTATGAAAGCCATTAAGAACTTTTAGTTCATGTGTAAACTTGCACTTACATACTGAAACATTAAGTTGTGATGGAAGAAGAATCAACGAATTGGAATAAAAAAATTTGTATTAATTGAACTATTATTTATCTGCTACTATCTATCAACGCATGTATAGTTTATAGTGAAAATGAACGGCGTATCTAGTTAAAAAAATGTACAAATAACATTAAAAGCTCAAAGTCTTCTAATTAGGTGTATCAAATTGAAGTTGTAAAGCATGAAGAAAAAATATGATTGCATCTTTGCAAGGGTAAGCCCAGAAAAAGGCCACAGTTGGTGTTGGATGCTTACTTTTTGCATATGTTGAACCTTGGACATTCAAACAATACTTTAACTCAAAGAATTTTCTACCTGAAATTTTATACAAACAAATGGGTGGAGATTGGAAGGTAATAGATAAATAGTATACATGTATTCCCTATCTTATTGCTTCTTGAAGTGAAACTTGCACTTACATACTAAAACGATTTTATGAAAGCCATTAAGAACTTTTAGTTCATGTGTAAACTTGCACTTACATACTGAAACGTTAAGTTGTGATGGAAGAAGAATCAACGAATTAAAACGAATAAATTTGTATTAATTGAACTATTATTTATCTGCTACTATTTATTAATGCATGTGTAGTTTATAGTGAAAATGAACAGCGTATCCAGTTAAAAAAATGTGCAAAGAACGTTAAAAGCCCAAAGTCTTCTAATTAGGTATGTATTTTACAAAAGCCCAGACTTTAGCCCATAGTCATGGTTGGTCAGAGTATTATTTACATAGAAATTTGTGTTCATGTATAAATTTGCACATTAGTTTATAGTAAAAACGAATAAGGTATCTAGCCAAAAAAATGTATGAACAATGTGAAAAGCCCAAAGTCTGCAAATTATGGGGCCTATAGTCCATTAATTTGTTGAACTTTTTAAATTGTTTGGGCCTCATTGTTTATTTTTTTTAAAAACCCAAGTAAAGCCCATTACTTGGATATACTTGCAAATGAAAAACCAATGGGTTGGTTTAAAATATTGGGTGAACTAGTATTACCCCACTAGATGGGAAATTAGGGTCTCCCCCCTAAATACACACAAAATTTTTTTGGTCAACCCACTTTGACTTTTTTTTTGTGTGTATTTAGGGGGGAGACCCTAATTTCCCATCTAATTTCCCATCTAGTGGGGTAGTACTAGTTAACCCTAAAATATTTACTCTCTAGATGGAAGCTTACTAATCTCGGCTATAAATAGTTTACCATGGTACTTGTCTGCAGCTCTTTTTTGCATATGGGTATCCTCGGCCTTTATCAATGACGACATGAATGAGTACTGGACCTGTTGTATGAGTACTCTTCACCGCTTTCAGTATAGTCAAAAGATCATCTATGTTGTGACCGTCCACCGGGCCAATGTAATACAAACCAAGTTCTTCAAACAGTGATGAGCCTGAACCACTGATCATCCCACGCATATATTCATCCACTTATGCTGCTATTTCATGCACAGACCCTCCAAGCTACCTCATAACTCCCTGCATATCTCAGTTGCATTTTAGTTTAGACAGTTCCAATGAGTCAAAATTCATATGTACTTGCTTGTGTGGATGACGGATGACCACTAACCTTGGTGACTTCTCTTAATTCTCTGAGAGGTCTACTGGACTACAACCTGCTGAGAGCACTGGTGAGAGCTCCCACCGGAGGTAAGGGCCCGTCGAGATTTGCAGTCGGTAAGGAAACTTGCTTGTTGTCATTGAAGATAACAATCATGTCAGTGTCAAGGTATCCTGCATTGTTCATTGCTTCATAGGCTTGCTTTACAGTCATGGCACCATCACCTATAATAGCAACAACATGGTTGTCTCCGCCTTTCAGATCTCTTCCAACAGCCATTCCTGACTAGAAAAGATGCAAGAGATTGAAAAAGATTCATAAGATTTAATCTTATAACCGTAATTGTCGAATTCAGGTAGAAAGATTTATTTCCTTCAGATAGATGTAGGATAAAAAGGTACCAAGTGTTGCAGAGATGCTGGTAGAACTATGACCAGCACCAAAGCAATCATATTCACTCTCAAACTATTAAGATTGATTAATAAGGGAAATGTACAAAGGAGGATAAACATTCTCTCATCTTAGTTCAATCATATTATTCCCTAATTTTTGTACTACTGTCAGTAGTGTGTATCCTAGGAGGAATCTTCATGAACTCACATAACAAATGTCCATCGAAAGGCCTATCTGTCTCAAGAGAGCAAATAAAAGAATATCAAAATTTACACACTAATATTTTGTATGTCCTAGAATAAATATTTCTTTTTGGAAAATAACCATTTCTTTAAGCTGATAAAAGATATTAATCATGCTTATAATGCATAATGCATAACTCAAATACATCTAGTCACTTACTAAACTTCCAACATTTATTGATTGTTGATGTACTATTACAACACATACATCCTATTTCATGGATGAAGTAATCCCTCTTCTAGAACTGGTATTCTGTATCATTTCAAAACGTTGGATGAAAAAAAAATTTACCTTTCAATTTAAAGGCTTTTCACCTATATGTTTTTTTTGTCTTTATGTTTCTATTTATTTTTTTCTTTTTATTTCTCTTTTGATATAAATGTCAAAAATCAATTTAACAATGGCCACACATAATCATACATTGTATAAAAATCGCAAATAAAGTAAACAGTACAACAATGAAAAAACTACCCATAATTACTTTCGAGAAAGAAGATTCGGAGATATGAAAAGAATGATTGACCACCATGAGTAAGTGAATCGGAGCAGTCTCCTTGGCAAGCAATGCACTCAAGTGACTCCCTTCGACTTAATCTATGAATTCCATTGATATATTATATATAAGAAAATTATATAAAAATCTAAACAAATCAATAATGCATGGATAACTATACATTCACAATGCAACATCAACAACTTCAAATAAGATATTACCTTCTTGTAAAGACTGTCAAGAGCATCAGTGGTAATATTATACCCAACTCTAAACGTCGGTACTGAAATAATCTCAATTCCTACTAACATCATATAAAGTTTTACTCTAAATACAACTGAATAACAAATGGGGATTAACAATTAAATTATACACCTCCAAACCTATAAAAAAAAATGCATAAAAACAACATAACACACAGCCCCTTTGCCCCTCTCCATTAAATTCCACAAAAAGAACACATTTTTAACACAATCCAAACCATTAAAACAAAATCAGATTAGGATGACCCAACAAACCTGAGACATGGCAGCAGCAGCCACATATAGTTTGCGTATAAATCTGCATATATGTACCTGATAATCCATTAATTAATGTTTTTAGTAACAGGTGCCACTAATTTTGTGACCATATATTTGGCAGTGAGTATATTAAGAGTACTGAACTCACCTTCCATTCATGCATGGATCAGTCAAGGATCTATAGAAATAACCACCAGTAATTGATGTAGATCCTTCGTTCTTATTTACATCAGAGTGGCTATATACAAATAGAGGTGAGATGAAGTTCGAGGAACTAATGGAAGTATTTCCTATAGGAGCTTTGCACAGGGAATATCCCTCATAAACAGGCCATCCATAGTTACCACCCTTGGCGATCAGATTCACCTCTTCATATTTTTCCTATATGACAATACGTAAGTAATTAATAATATATGAGGCATTCTACAATTTGATCTTGTAATCGGGATTCGCACAAATGAATAAGTATATACTTTCAAGAAAGCTAAAAAGCAAATACTATATTTAACTTAGAATGAGATTTAGTAAGAATAAAGTCTAAGGGGAAGCACAACATGATTCATCTGGAATAAAGAGTTGAGGAATGGTGCAAAAAGATAGTTCAAATTTTCATTAGAAGGGAATTGGGTAAAATAGTGAGCTATTTATAAAATACAATAGTTAAGGTTCTTATGGTGAGAGGTGACCCTTCGATGTCTTAGATGACGAAACAACAACATTGGTATATGTTATTATGACAGATCTAAAGTAAAAGACTGCTAACTTTGGTGTAATGCAGAAGAAGGTGGCACTTCTCCCCACTCAAGCTACTAACTTTGGTGGCCATTAATTTCCCTCGAGTCAAGAATTTAAAGTGTGATACATTCTTTAGCAACTCTTCAAGTACTTGCGCAGTAAAACAAATAGTAGATTCATACATATAGAAATATAAAGTATGCGTATACCCACAATTTTGAGGTGTGTAGAAGTAGTAATCCTTGGTTTGACATCAAATTCTTCAGCCCCCATCACCTTTACATCCAAAACTTTGATTAGTTCCATGTAGAACAATGTTAGCATGTGGGTCTTGCTTTCTAGATATGAGACTCAGTGTGTTAATGATGACCCAATCTGGCGCTTGTGTGTTTCAATTTTCAGACTCAGTTCTTGATTTATCTCAAACCCCAATTTCTTATGCCTTATCAATTGATATAGTATCTTAAAATCAAATGAGAATAAAAAATTATATATTTTGATTAGGAACATACTACAGTTATAATTCTCCGTTTATGGGCCTATGGCTACAGTTTAATCATTTGTTTCCTTCTATAACCAAATTTGCGCCATTAGAGGAGAATCAAGTCTTAAATATTAGGCATTGGAAACCATCACTTGTTTCCCCTTAAATATTAGTACTGGAGATGAATTATTAGAAAATGCATAACAAATATTGGTAGAAAGCAACATTGACGTATCATATAACATGGTGTATATAATAAGATTATCTAGTATTTACCAAAAGAGAAGAGATTCGAGCTCCAATTAGCCACCTAAGAAAACCTTGTTTGCTAGACTTGTGGGGAAAACCAAGAAGCAATCAATTGCTCCAGCCCCAAAGAGAATTATTATATTGGCCGAGAGATTTACCCGTTATTTAATCCAACATACCTTATGTAAATTTAATGAAGGTCCACTATCATTAAATAACCCATAGAGAAAATTAATTTCTAATGCAAACAAACTTGTATAAAGGCATGGTATGATGCAAGTCCTATTGTCCTAAACATTCAACTTTGTAAATCAGATTTCAGACAAATAGTTCAAAGTAGTAAAACTTCAAGGTTATAAGTCTATTTTATTTTGGCCACAATCATAATTAGACACCACAATGTCAAAGAAGTGTTTTTACAGCTTCAACGTTATTATTGTATTGGTTATGTGCTGGTCCTGAGTTTTTGGAAGAAGAGATTTTCCTGTAACTTATTGCTTATCTCCGTATATCTTCTTTCCTACCCTTTTTTAACCTTTCCCATTATTGTTTTGACCTTTCTTACTATACAATATAGTGTAATGCTTTCATATAGATGTTATCGATAACAATATAGTGTAATGCATTTATATGTGCAATATAGACATTCTTTGTTTATTCAAGGTTTGACATCAAAGTAAATTGAATGAATAATTCGAACTTTGCTACTTAATTGATGAATCGTGAATAGTGTGAGATCCTGGAGAAGACTACTCACCCATATTGAGGGTATGCAAACCCTTGTTGGTAGTTGTAAGTGATTGGCTGGTGGTAACTAGGGCTTCCAATGTAAGGCCTCGAGCTTTGCCCACTTGCAAAGGGGTCATTGCCCTCAAATGCCCTAGGGGAAATAGCAGAAACATAAAATTATACTTGCCACACGGAATGCAAAAAAAGCTATTGTACCTATACATTTTACACCTACTATAAGGGTAGCAATTAAATGATAGAAAAAGAGAATTAGTTCTGAGATGACTCTCAAACACCTATCATATACATTTTACACAGAAATGACATTTTTTAGCCTTCCATTTAGTAATAACGAAATAATAAGTAGGAAATAAGATTACCATAAGGCGGTGGAGGGCGAGGTCACCCAAGTGAAGCCAAATTGCAATTTTCTCGTCTCCCGTCAATAACAGGACTTGGGTCAAGACAAGCTCTCTTGGTAGTTTCGGGATCATGAAAAGTCACCTAAATAAATATATTTTTTTTAGCAAAATGAAGAATAATAAGTCAATCAATTGTTTAAAATAAAAAAGAAGGAATACTGACAAAACCATAGCCTTTGGATCTTCCAGTGATCCTATCGATAATGACGATAGCCTCAAGGATGTCTCCGAACTAGTCGAAATAACGACACATTCAAAGTCTCCTATCTTAAAGAACTAACCAATTCGAAGCCGCTTTCAGAGTCGCCTATCTTAAAGAACTAACACCGCCAATCTGATTTCTACCTCATCTAAATACGAAGAAACAATTGTGCAAAATAAGAAGAGGCAGAAATCTTTAGAACCATTCAGTGGAATAGTCACACTCGTGTTGTTCAATCGTGTCGTCTTGTAATGTTTTGATTTTGCACAATCGGGTATACTGATGAAAATATTTGCAATAACTATGACATTGTAGTAAACATATACACAATATTAAATAGAATTTTGTTATATGGAGGAATTGGTTAGCAACATGCCAACATATTTAATATAATATTAAATAGAACTTAATAAACACTATTTATAGCCGATGGTGCATTATTTTAAGACTAAAAATAGTGTTTCTATCAATAACAACTTTGAGGAATTTAACTAACAGTTAAAATTTGATTTCGCAAGACAAAAAGAACTGATATCTCATTAACATCAAAGGTGATGAGCCGAAGCATCCTCTTATGTTGTTGAACACCAAAGCTAAAACCTTCTCTTTCTTTTTTTGTACCTCCATCGCCCTCCATCAATCCTTCATCTGACTCCTTGCCATAACACTTACCACGTTTTTCATGTCTGTCTCCTTTTGATTCTACGTCTCTTTCCTTTTTCCTGTCTCTAGACTCTCTATCACCGGCTTTCCAGCCATCATGTTCTTTTTGCCTCCTCTGTTCCACTACAGGATTTTCCAACTCAGGTGTTCTAATAGATCCATCTGCCGATTCCTTCTCATTGTGTAAACCCTCTTTCTCTATCCCGTTCAATGTTTCCTTCTTAATATGATCCTTCTCCCTCTCCTTTGGCTACTCTTTCTCTTTCTGAATGTCCTTTCTATCCCTCTCCCACCTCTCTGATTCTCTTTCTTCCCTAGTTATTTCTCTGTGTTCGCTACTGCTATTACCTAATGGAAGGTTGCTTCGCCGATCAATTTTGTCCTTGTCCCTTTCTCCCCAATCTCTGTGTTTCTCACCTTTCTTTTTCCTATCCTTATCTTTCAACTTATCATCACTTTTGACGACCAATTCATTCTCCTCATCCGCATGTGCTTCTAGATAACCCCGTTCTTCAATTGTTGATGAATCCTTACCAATCTTACTTGTTCCTTGAGTAGTACTTCGGGAGTTACGCCATGTATCGATACCATCGGTTGTTGCTTCAGGATATCGTTTCCCTCTATGTTGTTCCCTAGGATCCTTCTAGTTCAAAGGACTATTTCTAGCATTATAAGCATTTTTATCAATCTTAACATCACCCTTAAATTCCATATGAGACTCCCTGTCATGTTTTACTTCTTTACTATCATCCTCTCTACTTTCTATTCTCACGCCTTTACCACTTTGAGGCTCAACCCTTGACTCGGCATACATGTCCCTAGTTTCACCCTTGAAATCTCTGTTATCTACTTTGGGATCCCTACTGTCCTTATAATCTCTTGATTCCACCCTGTTTTCAGAAGTACAATGATGATTTACATATGAATCGTTAGATGGTGGTGGGGTTCTGTTCTAGGCACTTTGGCTGACCTCCCATCTTGCCCTGATTCAAATGGCAATGGATGGTATTCATTCAAAGCCAACTGTTTCAATTTTCCAGAATGATTACTACTATGAGAGAGGTTCGCATTTTCAATCACATGTTTTGAAGACGAAGAATGACTTACCTCTTCATGCAATCTCTTTGGAGTGCCATTCATTATGTTCCAGGCTTCCGATTCACTCACTTTCTATCAAAACTTGTCGTCTTTCATAGATAAAAAACATTCGCTTTGAGTACAACCTGAAAACCAAAGCAATAATGTTTTTCACTCAGTTTAGTGTATAAATAAAATTAGCAGACAAACTTGTTTCCTAGATTACATCCCGCTTATAAATTCAATTAATAATCTTACCTCGAACTGGAAGCAAAGTTCCAAGGCAGTGTTTTAACAGACCGTAGCCATTCATAGCCTTAGAGTCGATTTAATAATCCAAGAGTCGATTCGATAGTCGATTATAGTTGGAACTATAAGCTAGAAGAGGGTAGAGAGAAGCTTTTGATTTGGTGCGGGTAGAATTCTCAGGGGTGAATCTCAATTTGAGCCAACAAAAGCAAACTCATTAAATTTACATAGAAGATCAGTCTTATTTCTGGCATTGATAATGCATTGTGACGACTCCTTGTAACCTTCTAATATATAAAAGTCGACTCTATGCTTCTACTCTGCTTACTTTCAATTTGAAATGGGCTATTATCTGCTTACTTTCAATTTTGTTATGTTATATTGGCTTTTGAGTTTTTTTCGTTTCTTACACTTGTCTATATATCTATTCCAGGTAATATAGCTGGTTGTGTAACTTGTCTATGTAAAACTACAAACAAAACAAAGGAGCAATCAAAAGATATGGAATTTAGTAATAAACATTATTAGGATGTTAATAACAAAATTCAATGCGTAAACTAAGAACATAAATATTAAGAATGACATTGTTTTCCTAACACTTGCTCTTCCAATCGGTTGTGAATATTTACTCGGGAATTTTTAGGTTGTCAATTTCCATATTTGGTGCGCCTATAAGCAAGTATTCCTTTATTCCCTTTAAATATCAGTGATCTTTTTGAGCTTTATTGGAAGCTTTTAACAATTGAATTTCATTGTTCAAACGGTTGACTTTTTCTTCCCACATTCTACAAAAATGTTGCATTTTCTTGATATCCAATTGTAAGATTTCATTTTGATGTCATGTCTGCATGACTTCATTATAGTTATAGTCAACAACTTCATAATCATAAACGTCATGTAGGAGATCGATGGCTTTAATTGCTGGAGAAGTTTGAGATACCTCTTTGACAATTGTTGGAACTCCTTCAAATTTATGGAAAAAAGGCTTTATTTCAGGAATTTTTATGGTTATATTTGATACGTGAAAATCATTTTCAAGTCGAGAGAATAGCTGTAAATTGGAGGATCTTCTATATTGAGTTTGAGAATAAAGTCTTCAAGAATATCCTTGAATGAGATTGATATTTTCTTCTCATAGACCATTTTTGAGAATCAAAATTGTCTTTGAAGATAATTGTTTTTCGATGAAAAGTATTAGTATAGGGTTAAGACTCCTTTTTTTTCCAGTTATTTGAGTGTAATTAGAAGTCTTCGTATTTTACATTACTTTTTCCACGCTGATTATTTTGGGTCCATATTGTTTGGACTTTCTCAATAACTATTTTAAGCCCTTATGTGTTATTTAAACCCATACATTGATATTGGATCTATTTCAAAAAAGTATTTTGCTTTGCATAATGATTAATTGAATTCAAATATACGAAGTATAATTATTGGTCCTTTTGTGTTGACATTCTGTCATTCTAGGATCCATTGCTAGGTTCCAATTTTTTTCAACAATATTTAAAAGAGTCATACCTTCTGACGGATTAATAGGCCCAAGCAAATCAAGACAGTAATGTACAATTCCAGTGAACAAAAAATAGTGGTACAAAATCCCATTTCTAAAGTCACAAAACGTCAAAACCTCAACTGCTATACAGTGCAAGCTAGGTAACTTTTCTAGAAAATCGAACGTTAGCAAGGAAGCTTTTGGTCTCTGCAGTCTACTGGTAAGTCCTTCCGAAAATGTCGTTGTAGGCATTGTTCGTTTACATGTACCAAACCACTTGGATTGCATGTACTTATGTTTCCTCCATTGACCCATGTGCATCTTCTTCTCCCTCATGCATGTTTTTGCAGCAAAGCGCATGATCTTGATTAAAGTACGTAACCTTTCCGCCTTTCCAACAAAAACTTTAGGAAGCCTATCGACTAATTGATTATATTCTTTGCTTGCTCTTGCCATTTCAAACTCAGCTCGAAAGTTTAACTCAATCACTACTCTCACCTCTCCTTTCTTTGTGTTTTTGTCCACCACATCTATATAGGTGTGTTCCCCTGCAGATACCATACCATATACTCTTAGCAGATGAGTCCAACAACTCTCATTTTAATTACTACACAAATCCAAATATATATGTTATGTTTACCTGATGGAATATCTGGCAAGCTATATCCATTTGGACTTGCAAATGGCATTATTGTAACCGGCTTTACAAAGACCGTCAGAAATGTCACTCATCAAACATTTGCGGCATCCCTGTGCCATCGGTCTCTGGCAAATGCAGATTGTTCCAAATAATTGTGTTGTCTTGAGTGCTTCTTTGGTGCCTTTCCTGATCTTAGACTCCAGAGAATTAGTCCTACTTAAGGTCTCCTGTAAGAATTATCACTAAGTAGAATAGGAGTCAGTCATGTCGCCTCATTAAATTCCTGGTCCTAGACCATGGGCGATGTGCCCATTATATATATAGTAATGAACCGTGAACGAATGTTCTGTATAGAAGACATGAAACTTACATGGAGAACTTCTTGTTGTGCCTCCCAGAAAACTTTTCTTTCTTCCAAGCTACTCAAATCTAGACTTTTTTCATCATCGACTTGGTCGTAGTCATAATCCTCTATGCTATTTGTGCTACAACTTTCCATTGACACCTCTCCATCCTCATAAAATTCAAACATCATATCCATAAGACTTGCAGCATCACCTGTAAATTCAATGCCTTCAAAGGAACATATCCCAACACTTCATTAATCCACACCTCCTACAATATCCCAACAACTCAAAACCAAAGTGGTATTAAATTACAATCAAATCAGAACACTAAATTAGTAGCTCTTGATCAGAACTTCAAGGCTTACAGAGACGATATCACACTTAGGCAAGTGAAGATATTTCATTGTAGGCGGGTACTAGAGGTTCCCATTGCGTCTCGTTCCATTAATCCTTTGACTGGAACCTCTCCATGTACGTATCACTGTGTCCTGATTCAAACCCACGTCAGATGGCTTGATTTGACCTGTCATACATACCTTTGTCCACTCAACACAAAGCCGCCGCCCCCTTCCTTCCAAATTCATACAATCAAGTCCTCGAATTGCATCATCGGCATCTCACTCATCATCCATATAGACAAAAGCAAATCCTATAACAAAACAAAAGGAAATAAAATCTGGTCGATGCCACACAACTACCAAAGAGGAATAAAAAAAAATCCAGGATCTCTATGTAAGGATCCCATTATCAGAAGATATTGGCTGCAGACTGTACCAATAAATGAGTCACAACTGACCCACACTACAAAATCTAGAATCTAAGTGACCATAAAAATCAAGAACATAGTCAACATACCTTGTTTGATGAACTAAATTATGTCAAGGAACAACAGTCCAAAAGTGGGTGCCTTATGAATAGCTCACCAAACATAGAGTGCCTTCTCGGTCTATTCTGCTGCATCTGGATATCAGCACGGTATCTACCTTATGTTTACCATTTTGATGATCCAATAATGCAACCAATCAATAAAGAGGAAATCAATGTTGTCATGCTTAAACTTTGTTATACACTAATTTCATTACCGAGTAAAGCTAATTCGTTAAAAACATTTAAAACTGAAAACATAAGAAGAGACTTTTCATTTATGCCTAAAGTAGATACAGAGAAGTTGAAGGCAGTGGATATTTCAAATAGGTCACTGGGGAAGCAAAAGAGCTTACCCCCATATTCTTAGTCATACCAAATGAATATCACAGATTACACATTAAAAAAATGATAAACAATATAAGGAAAAGATTCATCAAAGAGATTATCATACCTTGTTATCCTATTTATCTTCTTTATCATCAAAACTCAACGTCTGGCAAACCGAGGTCTCCATGGCCCTTTCCTCTTCACCAAAATATGACTTCTTTCCCACTAACTCGGCCACTTTCTTTGCAGGTCCAGAATCTCGTGGACTCTTATATCTGTTTCGAATAGTTCTAATCTTTGGAAGAACATCAACAACATTCATAACCGGATGGGGGTTATTGTGTGTCAAACTTTTGTACGTCAATGCTTCAGTAGATGTATCCACCTAATTTTTAGTATTGCACCCAGTCTCAGGTAGAAACACACATGTCTTTCCAACAGAAGAACGCTTCTTATCACACTTGTCATTTCCAGGCAATGACATCTTACAATCATTCTGCGTCTGATTTCCCGAACACTGAGCAGGAATTTGATATTGTCTTGACTTGCTACAACCCTCCCACTTTTAATTGGCCTTTTACTAAAAGATGATTGTTCCCCCTTTTTGAAAAGATTCTTTGGTTGAACACGAAAAAGAACTCGATCATCTTTCTTCACAGTTTTATTAGATCCAGTTGTCATAAATCTTTGTTTGGACACTTGTATCTTCGATTAGGTTAGACACGATTGTGGGCTTAGACTCAGACTCTTACCCCCTCTTTCTTTCAGAACGATTCCTTCATCAACTTCTTGCAACTTATAGAAGCATGACTGCCGCTGACTGTTCTGAGTGGATTGTATTGGAGGCAACTTTTGGTTTCCTCTGTGCTGAGATCTAGTACCAGCAATGATCTATGATGGGCCAAGATTAATACCCCGTCGGTTCTTCACCGGTTGAATTGGCGTCACTTCCTACTTTCCCCTCTGTGATCTCACACCAGAAGCGATAATGCCCCTTCTATTCTTTCCTGATGGAATTAGAGTAATTTCATGTTTCCTTTGCAATCTAGCACCACCCGCAACGATCTCCAAGGCCCGATACTCACCCCCCTTAGATTTGATCTCACACCATTTCTTACTACTAGACTTCCTTCAATCTTTCTCGGCATAAAAGAAACCTTGGAACTTTCTTTCTGATCTACAACCTTTGGAGTGCAAAGGGGCGCATTATATTCAACCGGCTTCGCATCCCTGGCCTCCTTCTCAAGACGAAGTGATCCTAACTTCAACAATAATCTACTAACCTCCTTCTCAATCTCTTCCATCTCTTCATCAATCTTGCTATCATCACCAACTACTTCACCCCCATTATCACAAACACTCGGCATAGGGTCAAGAAGACTTGGTTTAAACAAAACCTTTAATGGTTTCCCTTGAAATTTCACATTACCATTATTTACACAAAGAGGTTTAACATTCATTGGAGATCTTAAACAAACAGGCGATGTACATAAATCAGGACAATAATTTTCTTTACTCAAATCAAATTCAGAGTCAAATTCAGACACATCACCTGAAACTTACTGCATTGATGAAAAAGAATCTTTAATCACTGTATCTCCATTATCAAGTGCAGCATTGAATTTGATGATTCAATTAGAAGTGATAGTGTACATACACACTTACTGTTTTGGAAGTCTTAAGTGATTGTTCCTCAGTGTTACTTTCCTCTGCTATCTCTTTGTGGAATGGTTTAAGGAGAAGAAAGAATCCTTCACTTCCACTAAATAGTTTTCCTGTCAGCTAACCAAAAGACATTGATTCATTCAGTAAATACTAACTTCCTTAGTTCCATAAAGTGTTCATCATTTGAATTTTGAGCTTCAAAACCACAGTATACAATATGTTTTTTTAGTGTATATAGTAAGAAAATATATTATCGGCAAAAGCAAAGAGTTCAGTGGCATCAATGTATGAAATCAGTAATAGTTAAAATCAAGAAAAGTAAAAAAAGAGGTATTTAACGCAATGCAATCTATTAACTCAAACCAAAATTGTTTATTCTTTCACTCTCACAAATTGTCTTTACTGCTAAACTTCTACGGTGATTAACACATGAGAATGCTCCATATCTAGTGAGCGATTTCTATTGCATATCTTCTATGAAACAGATTTGGTATTCTAATGTAACTCTTTAAAAAAAAAAGCAATTTAAGCCTCGCTATGTATCATCCCCATAAGAGCATATTTGTTTTCGAAGTTCTAACTTCCTATAATAACAACTTCAATATATATAAAGAATCATAATGGTAACATTTTTCAATGAGTACCATGCATATACCCATTTGGGTAACAATAACTAAAAACCCTAGAACCTAATATCATTTACCATTATCTACAACAAATCATTTATTAGTCTATGAACATTCCGTTATTACTTCATTTCAGAAACAGTGATTAATTCAGATTCAGATGGAAGAAACTAAAACCAAGAAATTTGTTGTAGTCCACCCTGAAAAAACAGACGAAACACATAATCAATACTAAAATCAGTCTCCAATGCAGATAATGGCAACCTATAGCAAGAAATAAAGTTCAAGTGAATACAATTTTGAAGACATTCGTCCGCATTACTAAATAGCATCACCTACAAATAGATAGATAGTACAATTGTCTAGTTCAAACATGAATAACACTATCCAGGTGAAAGCAAAGAAGCTAACATCAGGCAGGAGAATAGCAATATAGCACCTACCAATCACAGACTTACCTTTTAGCATAGAGGCTATATCGTTATGCCAACAGAACTTCATATCAAACAGATCGAGAATATATATTGAATTTCCTAGAAACATTAAACGGATCGATGATATATCTTGAATTTCCTACAAATGTTGTGGGTGAGTTAGAGAAGTAGGTGCAAACGTGCAGTTACTTTCAATTCCGCCCTCCTGTAAGAATTATCACCAAAATTGGAAGGTTAAGAAGGTGGCAGACTTGAGACTTTTAAGAAAGTTGTTTGTGACAGGGAAGAGGGTGATATTTTCATGTGTTCGCCTACTTGGTTTGGTACCTTAGATATACTTGATGTAAATTCAATATATATATCTATATAATGATAGCATTAATAAATCCATAATAAATGAAAGAATGAAGTATCTGATTTAAGTCGAGCACATGCATTCAAATCTCAATAAATTAAAGGAGAAACAATTACTAAAAATGCGACAGAACCATGGATTATAACTAAGGTGTAAATCTTGTCATCGAATATAATGATAGACAAATTTTTCTAAGGAGGCAAAACCTTGGATCCCTCTGTGTTCTATAGAGTAACTATGTTCTATGATCTAAAAAAAAAACTATGTTCAAGCTGGAGTTGTTTTTTTCAAAAGGGATGAAAAATAAGTTAAGGTTCCGGTTGTCTTGTAATACATTCTTGAGAGCCATAAATGAATCGAGCTTTAGTAGGCAATCTTGATATATCATTGTACTATTGCAGGGTGGATTCAAGTCGAGTATAATAGGAAAGCAGCCCCCACAAAAATATCCCACTTCTTTAAAAAATAAGGAAGTCAAATGAGCAAATGATACTATACATTAATCTTACTATAGAGTAACTATGTTCTATGATCTAAAAAAAACTATGTTCAAGCTGGAGTCATTTTTTTCAAAAGGGATGAAAAATAAGTTAAGGCTCCGATCGTCGTGTAATACATTCTTGCGAGCCATAAATGAATCGAGCTTCAGTAGGGAATCTTGATATATCATTGTACTATTGCAGGATGGATTAAAGTCAAGTGATAAAAGTGATTTTACGTATTCTAATTATCTATGCGTAAACACAAATAATCAATTTACGTAAATACGTGTTTATATCAATATTCCTACTCTCAATAATGAAGTAATATAAGAGAGTCAGGATTCGTTCCACTCTTAAACCTCAAGACTTAAACAAATTCAACTAATCAAACCCAAAAGGAACAATGGTGAGAGTAATGATTTGATGTGAAATTTCTATACTACCATTCCCAACACAAGGACAATAATAAGAACAAGATATAATTAAATTAAACTGAAATTAAAACTAATTTAGAACTAAGATTGTGAATAACTAATTATGAATTTAAGACAACTAAATCCAAATAAGAATTTAAGCAATAATCTAAATTTAAATGAAGAACTAATACTTTATTCTAAAAACTACATATGATTCTAAACTAACTAATTGAATGAATGTAAAAAACTAGATCTAGATTTAAAAACTAAGGTTTAATGGCTACTTTTCTTATCTTAACCTAATTTATTTTCTAACCTAACTATTTACCATTAACAAAGAGCTAAGCTTTGGTTTTTATATGTTCAGATCCAAAAATCGAGCATGGGCTTGGATCCATGTTTCGGGCCAGAGAATCAGGCCCAAAACCCAATACTTTCAGTCCAAAAAGGCCTTTTCAGCTGCAGTTGACTTTGACAGACTTTTTGTCCACTTCTGCTCCTCTGATTGGGCCAAGGCTTGGACCATTGGAAAGCTCTTTCCGAGCCAGTCGTTTTGACATAAGGTAGGCCCAATTCCGAGGTCTGAGTCCAAAGATATGGTCTTCAGAAGTTCTGTTGACTTTGTGCACTGTTTCTGCCCGCGTGGACTTTGACTTTTCATCTTTTGACCGGGCTTTACAGAGGCTTTGTCTTCTTGAAAATTAGCCTTTAATCACAGAACTCCTTAGCAACCGACCTTTGCTCCTTTATCTCGCTAAAGTGGCACATTTCTGCACATAATGGACTTTGAAGCCTGAAATGCATAAAAACACGTAATCAGTATTAACTCTTACTTATTATTCACATAATTGGTCTCAAAGTACGATTGTTAAGGGGTTAAAACTACAGTTTTGGGCTCTTATCAAACCACCCCCAAACAGCATTTTGCTTGTCCTCAAGCAAATATGAGAAATTAGAATAAGTGACCAAAAATGGAGTTCTAACTACTCTCGTTTCGCTGAGTGCGATTGCATTGACCATATGCAACAAGGCCTTAAACCACTAGGAATTCCCTAGTGGACGAGTTATAGCCTCATGAGAGTTTTCCAGTGAAGGTACTCACAAACTTCATCTATACTACAACGACTAAGAAATAATACTATTGTTTCCTCATTCATGTCTTAACTATCTATACATCTCACTAGCAATTGAATAAGAATAACCAAGTCAAAAACCTAAACTAATATATCCATAATAATCAATCATCTATGATACAAATATATATACTATGAGTAATACTATGAAATGCCTAGCAGGTTCGTTTATGAAAACTCGGAATAGCGTCCTTAAGTAGGTCCTCACATAAATGTCAAGACAAAACCACTCGATTTTTCTCTCAAGTTTATTACTCCGGTGTGCGAAGGGCACACTTTACCTTACAATCTCAATGCACACAAGGAAGCCAGAGTCGATCAAACACATCTGCCGCTTACTATCACACTAACCTATTCCTAATTGAGCTATAGGTCTTTATTAGGTGTTGCGGGGATTAGGAGATGGTTTAAGAAGGAAGGAAATGGATATTCAAAAGGACAAGTCCGAGATAATAGAGTCTTCATATTATGTAACTTAGAGAAAACCTTGTTATTTTCTTTTTGCTTCTATACTTTGTTTCCATCCTTAGCCATATTTTTCTTTTTTTTTTTTTCTTTGGCTTTTGACTCCCTTTTTATTCTATTTTTGGAGTTTTTATTTATTTCTTTTTTTTTTTTCTTTTCCTTGGATGGAACTTCTTTTCTTTTCCTCAAGCAACTAACTAATTTTTGTTTACATACATAGTTTTTTCTTCTTCTTTTTTCACTCATTCTATTCTCGGACTTATTCTAGATTGGGTAAGTTGAATTTTTTATTTTGTTTTGTTTTTGTAACAGGGTAAAGGAATTGTGGTTTATGGAAGGCTAAAGAAAGGCTCGAGGGGCTTACTAGCGGAAAATAATTCATAGGTTTGAATTTCGGCTATATCGATCCAAAGAGGGCCTAAATTCTCGCTTTAGGATATGGCATAGTGATCAAGCAAGTGGACGTGTGATTTCTCTATCTGGATTTTACTTCTCCCTTGTGTCATTTCTCAAATGTTTCGCTTCATATAAGGCTTTTAGGCTATATTCTCACAGGATTTGTAGAATAAGTACTCTAGCCTAGATTTGAAAAACTTATCGCTAACAATCATAGATACTCATGTAATATATTTATAGATAGATGCAAAGATTATTACCTACATATTAACCTAAGTTTATAACAATTATTCTCGATGCAAAAGCTACGCGGAGACTTCTAGATTGTTAAGAGCATAGAAAGAAAAACAATACCAATATTCCTAAGTGTATAGCATAAACTTATTTATTTATATTTTTGAAATTTTTAACTTGAAAACAAATGCATATTATACATATCTATATCCTAACAGATGCCTTAATTACACGTGTTTCTATGCCCACCCCCAAACAAGAAACATGCTTTGTCCTCAAAGTATTTAAATAGAGAGGGTAGGAAAAATACCATGGAAACGCGTAAAATTCTGGAACATATGCAAAACAAGGTTATAACATACTAAAATAGAAAAGAAAACTGACGCAACTCTATAAGAGTTCTATCCATTATGGGGTTAACAAGAAATAAATTGCTTGGGACATAAGCAGACACTAACTGAAACTAAAAACTTACCTCCACTCCAAATAAGCACTCGTCATCCTCCTCTTCTATAAAGAAGTGAGGTTCCTTCAAGTCTGCCATGCCATGATAATTTGCCATGCTTCACGCCATTTATCATCTATGATTGCTAACCTATTAAAGCCACTTGGTCGGATGGGGTGTAAGGTGCAACCTTGATGAGGTTGTATCCTCCACCCTTGCCAAGTCATTGCACGGAAAGATCGGATAATACAATTGGTGGGTAATTTCGACCCCAACCCAATCCGTGAAACCGGGCACAAAAATAGGGAAGAAACATAGCATAATACGGCAAACTAAAACAGGCATAAGAAGATACTTATGCCTCATGCTATGGGCTCGTGCTAAACTAGACATCAAGGTTCTGGGAAGGTCATGGCACATACGTCCCGTGGCTAAAGCAAGGAAGACGCTGCAAGTGGCATCATTCACAGAAGAAAAAACATCATTCCCCTAAAATGTTTAGCATGATCCAAAACATAACAGTTCCTATGTTCATGGACAGGCTACCAAGGGCGACGTTATATTCCCCTTGGTCCTCGATACGGAAAATGCCTGCCCCATAAGCTTCATGCAAAAAGTCATAAGTGTAGACATGCATATTATCTACCCAATAGCATCATGGGTCTTGTATTTCAGCGGGCATGGCAAGTCCAAGAACAAATGCTAGCAAGAACCATAAGAGGTTCCCAGCCTACGTGTGTGATCACCTCGCGAAACCAAACACCATAAGTAGTGCTTTGAAACAAATCTTCAAAAGACTGTTCCGGTATTATTGTAGGAGATGTCATCTCAAAACTACGCCTGAAACAGCTGCAAATCACCCGGAACAACTCGCATGGCTGAAATTTCCTGGTCTACGGAAGTCAGGGCGCAGGTGCGCTCCACTTGGTCGCAGTTGCGCCTCAGGTGTTTTTGACTTACAGTGTTTTGGGCGCGAGTCGCGCTCAACTTGGGCGCAGGTGCACTCAGTGTAAAATTTTAGAAAATGGCTAGAGCTAGTGCCATCCATCAGCGCAGTCAGTGCGCTCCATCAAGCGCCTAAAGCCCGAGGTGTCGATTTGTGAAAATGGTGTAGAACAACGGGAAACGTGGGAGTGAAAGGTGAAAGATGGAAGTTAGGTGTAGTGTGGGTTGTGAGTGTAGAATGAATGAAGTTTTTATAGGTTTTGAATTGTTAAAATGAATCGGTAGGTTGCCAAAAAGCTTTAAGGCAATTTCCGGAAACAATAAAATTTTCGAACCCAAAAACGGAAACAACTCATATTCTTGATTCTATAACAACCCTAATATCTTTTATACTGGATTTAGACTAGTAACTTCTAAACTCTTTTAGATTTCATCCTACCACCACATCTAATCATAGGTATGCCAATTACGACAATATTCTTAACCTTCACTCCAAAACAAACTCTAAAATGGAGGATCTTCTACAAATCATGATAGAATAAATAATACCACCCCCAAACAATTCGGGAAGGTGAGATTAACAATAAAATCCATGCACAATTTGAAAAGAACAACATTATATTAAAATTGAAATTCAAACAACATTTAACTACCAAATTCAAAGTTAACTACGGAATTTAACAACGTAACATCCTATCTACTAAAAATAATAAAAAACAACATCAAAACAACAAACAAGGAGAAATCTAGCTACTCTTAAAAGGAGCGAGGTGGGGATAAGAATAAGAAGTTTAGTGATCAAGCATGGAAAAACCAAACACCCCACCCCCAAACAAATTTTTGAAAACAGGTTTGTAAAAATTTGTTTTAAAACGTGGGTCTTTTAAAGTCAGATTCCTTAGACTTAAAGTGATATATATGTATTTATATGCTGTTTCCCATATATCAATAATCTAAACAATTGTGGATCTTTCCATAAATAGTTAATATGGAATGCACCACCAAACAGAATCAAGCTCCAAAACTTTCTACGACGCAACTTAGTTGAATAAGAAGGTGTCCAAGTGAATGATCGTGAGTAAATGAATGGTTTTGGAAAATACTTGGAATGTGGATAAGTGTTAGAAGAAAAGGGTGGGAAGAATGATTGGATTTTATGAGGGATTAACTCAGGTGGATGGTGGTAGGGTGGTGCTCTAGGTAGTGCTTGAGAAGGTGGATCATCACAGGCTCTTAGAAACTCGTCGAATTCCTCATCTAGGTTGTTCGCATCCATATAATTATGGTATTCATCTCCATCTTTGAGGAATTCATCTACCTCGCCTATTGAGAGGTTTAGTCCATCTCTTCTATGGTCAGAAGGCAGGGTTGAAAATTCTTTCTCTAGTTCAGTTATGTTCAAAGAGTCAAAATTGTGATCTTTGTCTTCTTCCATAAGAGGGATATGTACTAGTGTAGGGGCGACATCGCCTAAGCACTAATGTGATATACAAAACTCTTAATAGACTTAACTTCACCTTCTACAAGAAAATCTAGTTGTTCATGCGGTGTTTTATCCCTATACCTAATATGAGGGGGAACCATATTTGTTAACCGTTGCTTTATCTTTTATCACTTTCCAACTAGGTTTCCATATTGGAACCTCTACAGTGTAGGGTCTTCAATTTCTATGACAATATTTGGTATGGTATCATTTATAGTTTGCGGGTGATCTTTAGGCATAGTCACTTGGTTATCAACTACTCTCCCTGAACGAAGGGTAGTGACTGCCTGTAGGTCCCCTTGGTTTATATTACCATTGCACTGAATACTTTTTATTTCGAAGACGGTATTTGTTAACTTAGGATTAGGCACTACTTGACTTGGAAACACGCCGGTTTGGTTATTATTTTGGTTAGAAGACATGTCAATAACCTTTTGGCACAAAAGACGCATCATTTGCATCGTTTGTTTCATCATATTAGAGTTTTGATCATGCCGATCTTTCATCAAGTTAGAGTTTTGTTGCATAATTTGATTTTGTTTCTCCAACAAGGTCACTACTACTTTGTCGTAGATGGTTGTATTGGAATTAAAGCTTGTTGGCGTTCATGTCTTGATGTTGATAGTTCGGGTTATGGGTACTAAACCTCTATTCTGGTCACCTAAGTTCCCTTGTCCTTGATGTTTAGTTAACTGGTTGAAGTGTGATGGTTGTGGTGGTGTTTGTGCATAGACAAGAGGACAATAGAAGTCGGAATGCTCAAGACTACAAATGAGATTACACAACGAAAGTAGAGTTAATGTTCATGGTGGAGTGGGTTGTTGTTGAACGAGATGGCATCTACCCTTTTAGTGAGGGCATCGATAAGAGTTTTAAGCTCGGGATCATGTTTAACCTCAAGAGAAGAAGGAGAGGAGCGGGAGGAATCGTTTCCTCCCCAATTGTTGTTCTTCTTAGATTGATCTTCTAAGAATTTATAAGCCTCCAAGGGTCATTTACTAAGAAAACTACCCCCTACCATGATATCTAGAACCTCCTTATGATAATGTGAAAGCCCCCGAAGAAAGCACGAACAAGCGTGTCTTTTCGCAAGATTATGATGCGGCATTCAATGAGAAGATCGATGAAATGATTCCGTGCCTCCTCGAAAAGGATTCATGAGGATTATAGTGGAAGAAATGAATCCCCGTGAAGCATTCCATCCGTCTTCGATGGTAGGTAAAATTGTTCCATGAACAATTGAACAAGTTGAGCCCATGAGTCCACAGAGTTTGGCGTTTGGGCAGTTAACCAAGACGCCTTTTGTCGGCTTTAGGGTGAAAGGAAACACCCTAAGTTTAACTTGATTTGGACTTATGCTAGGATGATGGAATGTAGTGAGAACTTGGTTTATCCTACGCATATGATGGTAAGGCTTCTCATGGTCTAAACCATGAAAAACCGGTAACAAGTTAAATATATTAGGGGGGATTCGAAAATCCCCACTAGGTCTGCAAGAACGATGCACCCACTTAGGGCCATCGTTTAAGGCTTTATAAAAAATCGAGAGAGAGAGTCTCTTGTTCTTTAGCCATTGATGCAAGTGTAGTGTGTGAAATTCTAGATAGGCGTGTTGTATTTATTTCTACGAAAAACAAACCTGATTATACTAGAATTAAAACTCCTCTGACAGAAGAGGCGAGGAGTGGAAGAAGGAGTACCTGAATGCCTCCTTGCTACGCGTTTGAATAAGCGTCTTGTATCTGCCGATCTCAGTGTATTTAACAAGTTAGAAACACTGAGTAACTTGAAGAAATAGAAATTTGAACTAACCTGTGAAAATTGGGCTATTCACGCTGAATTTTCCTTCGAGGGCGCGGGTGCCCTCTGTTTGGGCGCAGGTGCGCTCAGGGTTTTTGAATGTCCAGTTATTTGGGCGCGGGTGCGCTCCTTTTGGGCACGGGTCGCGCCTCAGGGTTTTCGAATTTTAGGCCTTTTATCGTACTTCAAAAAATTTGAAATTTTTACAGTAATTTGCTACAACGTCTATCAAGTAGCCTGTAAAATTTCAGATCAATCGGAGCTATGAAAGTCCCTCTGCTGCCCTGCAAAATTTGCAAAACAGTTTTCGGACACAATACAAACAACCGAATGGTTATCCCATCAAAACAAATCAAAAAATTTCCAAATTTTTACTGGAGACTCCTGACAGATACTACTTGTTCCTGTAAAAACTTTAGAGAAATTGGAGTTCTACAACCTCCCCTTATCAGCTGGTGTTCCATATATTAAGTGTTTGCAACACTGAAGAAACACACTAGAAACACTCTACTATTTAGGAGGTCAAAACAAATCAAAAACTCGTCAAATTTTAATTACAAACTCCTGACTTAGGAGAAATACTCCTGTAAAAATTTTAGAATTTTTAGAACTCCCTAAGTAACCTTACTCGTCTGTTTTTCAAGAACATACGGTGTGAAAACTGAAATGCAGCACTGTAAGGATCGTATTTTTTCACAAGGTAAACCAACTTTGAAAAATCTGAAAATATTCCAGTAAATCAACAACACATTAAATATTATGTCTGAAAATTGTCAGAATTTTCGAAAATTTAGAAATACCTTCACTGCAGTGTTTTTTTTGTGAATCCGTAGGCCCTATGCCTAAAACAGTGAACAGTTCCGAAAATTCAAGAAATAAGAATGAAAAATTAAAAGGGTGGGTGGGTAGAGAATGGGGGATTGCCCCTTGGATTCAAGCAATTGAATTCTTGTCTTGAACGAGATTAAAATGGCATCGGCGCCATTTGATAAAGGTGATTTTACGTATTCTAACTATCTATGCGTAAACACAAATAATCAATTTACGTAAATACGTGTTTATATCAATATTCCTACTCTCAATAATGAAGTAATATAAGAGAGTCAGGATTCGTTCCACTCTTAAACCTCAAGACTTAAACAAATTCAACTAATCAAACCCAAAAGGAACAATGGTGAGAGTAATGATTTGATGTGAAATTTCTATACTACCATTCCCAACATAAGAACAATAATAAGAACAAGACATAATTAAATTAAACTGAAATTAAAACTAATTTAGAACTAAGATTGTGAATAACTAATTATGAATTTAAGACAACTAAATCCAAATAAGAATTTAAGCAATAATCTAAATTGAAATGAAGAACTAATACTTTATTCTAAAAACTACATATGATTCTAAACTAACTAATTGAATGAATGTAAAAAACTAGATCTAGATCTAAAAACTAAGGTTTAATGGCTACTTTTCTTATCCTAACCTAATTTATTTTCTAACCTAACTATCTACCATTAACAAAGAGCTAAGCTTTGGTTTTTATATCTTCAGATCCAAAAATCGTGCATGGGCTTGGATTCATGTTTCGGGCCAGAGAATCAGGCCCAAAACCCAATACTTTCAGTCCAAAAAGGCATCTTCAGTTGTAGTTGACTTCGACAGAATTTTCGTCCACTTTTGCTCCTCTGATTGGGCCAAGGCTTGGACCATTGGAAAGCTCTTTCCGTGCCAGTCGTTTTGATGTAAGGTAGGCCCAATTCCGAGGTCTGAGTCCAAAGATATGGTCTTCGGAAGTTCTGTTGACTTTGTGCACTATTTCTGCCCGCGTGGACTTTGACTTTTCATCTTTTGACCAGGCTTTACAGAGGCTTTGTCTTCTTGAAAATTGGCCTTTAATCACAGAACTCCTTAGCAACCGACCTTTGCTCTTTTATCTCGCTAAAGTGGCACATTTCTGCACATAATGGACTTTGAAGCCTGAAATGCATAAAAACACGTAATCAGTATTAACTCTTACTTATTATTCACATAATTGGTCTAAAAGTACGATTGTTAAGGGGTTAAAACTACAGTTTTGGGCTCTTATCATCAAGTATAATAGGAAAGCAGCCCCCACAAAAATATCCCACTTCCTTAAAAAATAAGGAAGTCAAATGAGCAAATTATACTATACTTTAATCTTTTCATGTAACAATAAGGAAGTCCTCATTTTCTTTCTCAGCCATATTTGTACTTAATATAGAATCGAGCATTTGGCGAGAACCTTACCTCGACAGTCAACACGCAGCCAAATACTATACATTCTATGCAAGGACATCTGTTGGATTCCATGCATTTTAGGTCATATCAACTGCAGCCACAACTATTGAACTTGGAATATTCCTTATCCCAAACATAAATATAGGATCTCTACAAAAATAGAAGTGTTTATAAGAAAAAGGAAACCTGCAAGATCCTGAGGATGTATGGCGTAGACATTGTCGACCTCCTCGACAGAAGCTTCACAATGATTTGTCTGTTATTGGATTCAATATTGAAAACTAAAAAATAAAAAATAAAACCCAATCAGTAAATAGAATCCAATCAAGAGCAAAATGAATAATAAAAGCCAACCAAAACCTTTTGGAAACAAATATTTAACGTGCCTGTTACATTTCTACAATACTAAGACTGACTGAATCTACCACTCTCAATGGTATCAAACACCAAGCTAGTTCCATGCCAAACTTGAGAATTATTGGTTTTTCAAACTCATCAAATACCTGATAAAAATGGAAATACTAATTATCGAACAAAAAACACACATTTGTCCATTAACACAAATACCATAAATAGTTATTAATTGACTCAAATCCTGCTAGTTTGAAATTCCTACGCAATATCATTTGAATCTTGTTTCAAACTACTAAGTAGTGTACCACTACTCATATACTCTTATTAGTCATTATACACGCATGCAAAACATAATAGAAGCAAAGGACGCTAAAGCAGAAGTTGAAGCTCCCCAAAACTCCAAATCAAGACATATACAATACCATTTCAACGAAACAAAATTTGCCTACAAATATGTATTATGGCATCTCAATTGCGATAATGTCAACAATGGTAACAAATTATGTTTTTTTTGTATAATGATAATAAATTATGTAACACATAGGAGAGACAAGAATATACACGTACGATATACTTCTTGATCTGATGATCGTCATCAAACTCGTAACTCCAATCAGGAACATACAATGAGAATGTTGTGATCATGTAAATGAGAAAGGCGATAAACCCTCCAAGCCTGGAACATTGATAATAAGCCATTAAAGTTTTGCATTCTTACGATGAAGACTTCTTATATTTTATCTTTTTGCGTCTTATATTGCTCACCAGTCACCATTGCCAACGATATGCACTGAAAAAGGAGAAATGTCCCGATTTAAGTACTATAGGTCTAACCTTTGTAGTGAAAGTCTCTATTAGAGCGACAATCAAGTATACCAAAGCAATTCTCTGCAAGTAAATTAATGAGTTTTTGAGAAATTATTTGAATCGGGCAATCGGCTAAGAAATTCGATAGCTCTTGCTATGATCAATTGGTGTAGAAAGGCCTAAGCCTAGTTACCAGTCTCTAGATCAAATCATGCATTTAGAATCGTAGGATGGAGTAGGATTGCTAACTCAACCCAAACTTGTGTCGTTGCATGTTATGGGTATAGTACAGCCCAAGTTGAAATTTACCTTTAGTTTCCTGGGCTTTCACAGTTTTGTTTTTCTAAACTATGAACAAAAAAAAGGGTTAGCAAACCTGAAGAATGCAACACCAATGGATTTGCTTCATGTCAATTCTATAAGAGAGGTCGTCAGGAGCATGAGAGTAGTCACCTTTAATCATATAGAAAGTTGTGTTAGAAAAAAGCCAGAAAAGTTAACAATAAGAAATATTTCGTGCATAACTTTTATTTCTAAATTTCTTCCATAGATTACCTTGCAAAATAATTCCCCATAAGAGAAGCTTTATCGTTATAATGATAATTTTCTTAACCGTATCTCCCACCTTTTGGATTCTCTGGAAATTAACAGTAGAATAACTAAATATGAGATCATCTTCATTCGGTTTTAGAAATTAATCTTGCGCAGTAATGTAGACACATGGATACACTACTATGAAATATGCTAGCCAGGCCATGTCACAAAAAAAATCCTAGACATCTTTTATGACATTCGAACTCATCCTTTTCATTTTAAAATTTGACACTTTATTTATCAGATTTGAAGCTGAGGTGAAGTGTGTTTACGACTTCCTATCAGCTTATTTGTATATTTTGAGGTTTGAACATATCATCACTATATTTAGCACATACTTTAAGTGCAAGAGCAATTGCAATACCCACAATAAAGAGAAAAAATGGCATGACGAAATCAGCCAATGTGCAACCATTCCATGGTGAATGATCAATGCGTGCCCACGCTCCCCCAGCGTCATCCACCAATATCATTATCTGCACGCACCCGAAGAAGGCAAAAAAATGCAAGCTAAAATGCTAGTTTTGGTGGATCTGATTTGGCTTCTTCTGCTTTCTTCGGCTTCTCGACGGCCTTTACTTCCTATGGCTTGTCAGGTTTTGCATCGGCTTGCTTTGGTTTGTCGGGTTTCGCATCGGCTTGCTTTGGCTTTGGTTTCTCTTCTTCTTTCTTGGCATTTTGTTTGATCTCTATCCCTTTTATTACTTTGCCTTCATTATTGTTGAGCTTCTTTGAGAATGTTTGCGGGTCGAAATGACCAGTTATTGTAATCGTACCGTGCTTCTTATCAATTGTTTGGCTATGGATTTCTCTTGTTCCAAAAACAGACCACGAAATATCATTCTAAGTATCACTTCTTGTTTAATTCTACTTTTTATATACACAACCAGAAACGTAATAACATAACACTTTAAGAAAAAAAAGATTCTGAATAAGATACAAAAAATAACTAAAAAGATTAAACACATATGAAAATGACATAAAAAAGAACTCACCATAGTGAAATTGACAAAGAGTTTTCCTCATTTTATTGTAACATTTGGCGCAGTTAAGATCCACTTTCAACACCAATGTTGATATCTATACATTCAACAAAAATAGAGAGAAAAGGGATCAAACCACAGTACCGTACCACAACTGAACAAAAATGAACTTTGAAACAAACAAAATAAAGTAAAGTTTCAAGACCTTTTCTGCCATTGTTGGACACTAAAAAACTTGAAATGATCAAGGTGAGAACTCAAAATATGAGGAAGATTAGAGTTATTAATATGAGTGGTCAGCGGGTGGAGAAAGTGAAAGGGCAAAAAGGAAAAAATGATAAATCAAGCATTATTATATTGTGCCAAGATTAATATTGTAAGCCAACGTTGGAAAGTCTATACTTACTTCTTGTATGCAATCATTAGTTATTGTAAAGCACACAAATCCCACTAGTTTCAATGACTCAAAAACAAAAACTCGCCCTATTACAAAAAAAATCTACAATAGAGATCCGGACTTTGAGAAAAGTACCTTAATAGTTGCGCACATGCTTCTGGAACTCGTTCTAATTCAGTACTGCCATAAAGAATACACTTCAATTCCTACTAGAGTTTCAAATAGTGGCTTCTTGTAAATGGGTGCCCAAGAAAAGCGAAGTTGCAGCCGCTGTGGTGGTGGCCATGGCTTGAGGCAAATGTGTACCAAGTGTGGTGGTAATAGCGGTGAATAAGAAGTGGTATGGTGATGAAGAGTGGATTTATTGGAGATCGAGGAAGAAGAGATAAACAACTTTTTCAGTTTTTGCTGTGGGATTTTGTTGGGGATTAATAGTTTGCTTATAGCTTTTGTGGAGAGATATTGTTCTGTATGTAGAACATGTATAAACCCTAAGATATATCTGTGCGGAGACCTTTTTAGTTTTTTTTTTGTGAAGAGTTTTGTTTTTTTTTATCTTTGTTTGGGTTACAAACAATTGAAATCTGCAAAAAGTCCGTAGATTTACATTTTTTTAGCCGAATTATTGTAAAATATGATGTGTCAGTCTCAGAGAAAAAACGGGAGCTGACGTGGGTCACTGGGAGCATTCTCAACTACTCAGTATTCATGGTCTTTGATATCCTAGCAAATCCAATTTGAAACCAATCAATCCTGACCTAGATTATGCCGGTCAATCTTTAGTTGCATATCCAATTCAAAATTACCGACATCTCACAGTAGAGAGAATTTCCAGTAAACTTAGTTGTAAAACCACGCTCTGCTATCTTGTCCAACCAGACACAAGCTTCCAAGTCAAGATTCCCTCGCTCACTCTCTCTGTCCTTCTCACTACAGTCCCGACTCCCATGCCTTCCCTCTCTCCATTCCCTTTCCTTATCTCTGTTTCCACCACTTTTTTCCTTTTCACCATCACAAGCTCTTCATGCATACCCCTGGGTCACTTTTACCCTGATGAGGTGGATGATATTGACATACTTATTTCATGCTAACGAAAATCACACGTTTTTGTTATCCATTGTTTTTCGTTGCTAGACTGACTTCTACTTCCGAACTTCTTTCCATATCCTTGATTCTTCTGCGGCCTTGCACATCTTAACTTCACCTACAGTGATAACTGGATTACTTCCATCCTCAAACATTGTTCTACTAAATTAAACCAACAACTTCGGTTCACTTTTTACAAATCGCTTCAGTTAAACCAATCTTAAAAAATTTCTCACCTTGAGTGTTTTTCGTTCATCATCGTTTTCATTGCTTTGCATCCTAGTTTCTATTGGGCGTATCTAGTATATTGCTTGAGTTTGTTTCATCGTCGGGTTGCTTGGCTTGCTCTCGTGAGCTTGCACGTACTACTACTGCCTTGTAACAAATTCACGTTGTTAGATATCGAATTTCGTCCACCCGGCCTATAAGGTGTATACACAGGTCTTTTACTTTTTCTAATTCGTATTCAAATTCATACACTTTCAGTTCATTCCTTAGGCAATTAGAACTCAAGTCCAAGTCTTAATGTTTCTCTCCGAGTTCCCATTGGTGTTTACTTTCCCTTTAGTGTTTCCATCTTCTAATCCATTTGCACGTCATTGTTTTGTCACCTACACAAATCCAAGTTCTAATATGATTCCAATTTCCAGAATACCTTCTCCCTTTGGTGGCTTCCCTCACATGCACACTTTAAGAGGCCTCCCCCTTGAGGTTTGGCTTACTTTAAGTCTCTGGATAAACAAAATTAGTTTCGTACACACAAATAATTTTGAGGCGTCGTCCAGTTCGTTCCTCCATTATAGTCTTTTACAGTAAGAGTGAAGAAGAAGATGTTAGCTTGTCCTATTGGGCCAGCAATTGGACCTTTATAGTAGCTTGTCCTATTTGGGTTTTTTATGTTTTTGTATTGGGCTGGTTCTATGAACGTTTAAGTTCCTTTTTATTTTGATCGGCTTTTATAACAAAGCCTAATACACAGGCCCAACTATGCTATCCAGCCCTGCCTAAGTCTCGTCTAATCGGCTCATCGATTTTCACATATAACTATTTGTTTAAATTCACACCTTATTTATTCCAATTATTCTTTTCTCATTATTTTTTCTCGTTGATTTTCTTTTCTCTTCTTTGCCATATGAGCTTCATTCACATGCCAAAGAGGAGGCGGTGTTTCGACCCCCACCTACGTGGCAAACGTCCATTGGTAGGAGTCTCTACTTTATTCGTTTAATCAACAGGGCTAAGACCCAATTTGCAATATCATAAATCAATGTACAGGCCCATTAACTGATGTGTCTAGGGCTGAACCCTAGCCACATGGCTTGCCACTAGGGTAGGGAATTGGGTCGGGTAGACCCAAATTCGAATCCAAACCCGAACCTGAGGAAGTTGAGTCGGGTTCGGGCCTATTTTTATATCCGTTTTTGCATTTGGGTTGGATATGGATACGAGTAATTCGGATACGGATATGGGTTCGGATATTTGTTTTGGATAAATTATTAAAAAAAAATCAAATTTTTAGTGTTACCCGATTGGATATTAGGTTCGGTTTCAGATTCGAATAGAAATATTCTAAGAAATTTGGATTCGAATTCGGATACGGATATGTTATGTTGAAACAATTTGGATACGGATTCGGATACATCCATTTCTGACCCGAACCCGACCCATTCCCTGCCCTACTTACCACTTATGTACATTAATTTATGTCTAAATTTGTTTCATATCAAAGAGATAATCATCAATTAAGAGTTAAGTTCAATTTCAATTACTTTAGCTACAAGAAATTTCTACTCTACAGATATAAATACCAAACTATTTTTCATACAAAACTATGTTCTTGAGACTTGATCCCATCGATAATTTGGGTACGTAGGCAACCGAAAGGTACAGTCGCATCATTCACTCAATCACCATCACTTTTCTCACTACGTTTCTACGTTATTCATCTCTTTCGTCACCACATAGTGTTTTGATCATATTTGGTCGAAACAACTTAGACTGACGAAACTAAACGTGATAACTTCAGTAGATTTTGTCATAGCGATAGTAACGTACTAAGCAAGTGATAAACGTAAAAATTGAATTATTCTACTCCGAATAAATAATGAATATCAAACGGAAGTAAAACTAAAACTTTACGAAGACAAATTTATCAAAGATTTGTACTCTCGAATCTATCGAAATAGAGTGAAGTAAAAGATTCGTTCCACTCCTAGTTTTTTAGCATTTAATGTTTTATAATATTGCGAATCTATCCAAAGTTTAATGAGAGTAATGGTGGGATTATACTACGATGCAAATTCAAATAACAAGATACGCTAATTCAACTACGGAAATGCTAAATTGATACTATATGATAAGGAATTAGGGGGGATTGATTCCACCTTAACTCGACTTAATCAACTAACAAAGATTCGTCGTGATCCAAATTTCCATGCTTTCGCATATCAAAATGATATTTCTAATCCCTAATTATTCATGGAAATCTCTACCAATTAATAACTAGCATGTGAAGCAACCAAACCCATTCTCATGGTGAACTAATCACTTTCTAGAATTGAATAGATTATCACGACGATTTCTAAGTTAACAAAGATCAAACTTCATCAAGTCTTCTTCAACCCCCTCTAATGGAGGTTTAGCCTAGAATCATTATGCTCTAATTTCCAATCGAAATTGAATAAGACATAATATAAAGATTCTAACTTTATTAAATTCAACTAAACAATAATTTAAATCTAAATTAACAACTAAAAAATCAATAACAAACAAGAATTGAAATTAGATCTAAGCAAATTTAAATAACAAAATCGAAATTATCAAGAACTAACTATTTTATTTATCTAATGAATGATAAACAATGATTCCAATAACTAATCTAAAACAAGGAATGAAACTAATTAATGGAATGAAAACTAATTAATTAACTAATTCAAAAACTCAAAACTATATCTAGATTATTCTCTAATGGCTACTTTCTATCCTAAGCTAAGTGATACTTTAGAGCTAAGTCTTGTGTGTGGAAATGGAGGAAACCAGATCCACATTTTCGTGCATGGGCTAAGGATCCATATTTTGGGCTGGAAAATCGAGCCCAAAGCCCAATTTCTTCAGTCCACAGGGCCCTTTTCAGCTGGCTTTGATTTCAATAGGCTTTCTATCCACTTCTACTCCTCTGATTGAGTCAAGGTTTAGACCATTGGAAAGATCTTTTTGAGCCAGTCGTTTTGACATAAGGTACGCCCAATTCCGAGGCCTGAGTCCAAAGATACGATCTTCGGCAGTTCTGCTGACTTTTGTGTGTTGTTTCTGCCCGCGTTGACTCTGACTTTTCAGCTTCTAACCGGGCTTTACAAAGGCTTTCTCTCCTTGAATCTTGGCCTTTAATCACATAACTTCTTAGCAACCAACCCTTACTCATTTATCTCGCCAAAGTGGCATATTTCTGCACATAATTAACTTCAATGCCTGAAATACATAAAAGCACGTAATTAGCTTTAACTCTTATTTATTACTCGCATAATTGGTCTAAAAGTATTATTGTTAAGGGGTTAAAACTATAGTTTTGGGCTCTTATCAAACCACCCCCAAATAGCATTTTGCTTGTCCTCAAGCAAATATGAGAAATTAACATAAGTGACCAAAAATGGAGTTCTAACTAATCTCGTTTCGCCGAGTGCGATTGCATTGACCATATGCAACAAGGCCTTAAACCACTAGGAATTCCTTAGTGGACGAGTTATAGCCTCGTGAGAGTTTTCCAGTGAAGATACTCACAAACTTCATCTATACTACAACGACTCAGAAATAAAACTATTGTTTCCTTATCTATGTCTCAATTATCTATACATCTCACTAGCAATGAATACAGAATAATTAAGTCGAAACCTAAGCTAATATATGCATAATAATAAATCATCTACGAATAAACATATATACAATGAGTAATACTATGAGATGAACTAGCAGGTCCGTTTATGAAAACTCGGAATAGCGTCCTTAAGTAGGTCCTCACATAAATGTCAAGACAAAAACCACTCTGATTTTTCCGCTCAAGTTTCGCTACTCTAGTGTGCAGTGGGCACACTTTACCTTACAATCTCAATGCACACAAGGAAGCCAAGTCGATCAAACACATCTGCCGCTTACTATCACACTAACTTATTCCTAATTGAGCTAGAGGTCTTTATTAGGTGTTGCGGGGATTAGGAGATGGTTTAAGAAGGAAGGAAATGGATATTCAGAAAGGACAAGTCTGAGATAATAGAGTCTTCATATTATGTAACTAGAGAAACCCTTGTTTTTTACTTTTGCTTCTACACTTTGTTTCCATCTTTAGCCATATTATTATTATTTTTTTCTTTTTCTTTGGCTTTTGACTCCTTGATTCTATTTTTGGAGTTCTAACACTTTATTTACTTTTATTTATTTTTTATTTGGATGGAAACTTACTTTTCTCATCTGAAGCGACTAACAAATTCTTGATTTCAAAGGTTCTTCTCTTTTCTATTCTTCATCTCTATTCTCAGACTTATTTAAAGAATTGGGTAGGTTGATTTTTTTTTTTTTTTTGTTTTGTTTTATAACAGGGTAAAGGATTTGCGGTTTATGAAATGATAAAGAAAGGATCAGAGGGGCGAATAGCGGAAAATAATTCATAGGTTTGAATTTCTGGCTATATCAATCCAAAGAGGGCCTAAATTCTCGCTTAGGATATGGTATAGTGATCAAGCAAGTGGACGTGTGATTTTTCTATCCGGATTTTACTTCTCCCTTGTGTCATTTCTCAAATGTTCACTCATATAAGGCTTTAGGCTATATTCTCACAGGATTTGTAGAATAAGTACTCTAGCCTAGATTTCATAAACTTACTACCAACAATCATAGATATTAATGTAACATATTTATAGATAGATGCAAGGATTATTATCTACATATTAGCCTAAGTTTCTAAAAACTATTCTAATGCAAAAGCTACGTGAGATTTCTAGATTATCAAGGGCCTAGAGAAGGAAAACAATACTAATATTCCTAAGTGTACAACATAAACTTTTTATTAATATTTTTAATTTTTTTGAATTTTTCACTAGAAAACAAGTGCATATTATACATATTTATATCCTAACAGATGTCTTAATTACACGTGTTTCTATGCCCCCCCCCCCCAAACAAGAAGCATGTTTTGTCCTCAAAGTATTTAAATAAATAGGGTAGAGAAATACCATGGAAACGCGTAAAATTCTTGAACATCTACAAAACAAGGTTAAAACATACTAATATATAAAATAAAAAATGACGCAACTCCATAAGAGTTCCACCTGTTATGGGGTTAATGAGAAATAAATTGCATGTGACATAAGCAGACACTAACTGAAATAAAAACTAACCTTAACTCCCATTTAAGCATTTTCCTCCTCGTCCTCAATAAAGAAATGAGGTTCGTTTGCATCCTGCCATGCCATGATAACTTGCCAAGCCTGCTAACCTGTCTAGTGTTACTATGTCTGATGGGGTGTAAGGAGCAACCAAATGAGGTTGCACCTGCCATCCCCGCCAAGTCATTACTCGAAATGAGCGAACCACCTAATTGGTGGGTCTCATAACTTCAACCCTTTTCCAATCCGTGAACTAGGTATAGAATTCAGGTAGACAACTGAGCATGATGCGGCAAACCAAAACAAGCATAAGAAGATACTTATGTCGCATGCTTTGGGCTCTCTTAAGACTAGCCACTAATACTCGGGGAATGTCATATCGGCGATGTCCCTCACCTAAAGCAAGGAAAACGTCACCACCGGTACTATTTGCAGAGCTAAACTGCCAATCTCCTAAAATATTCATCAGGATGAATAACATAGTGGTGCCTATCGGCAATATTCTCAACCCTCACTCCAAAACAAATTATAAACTGAAAGATCATATAATAAATCATGCTAGAGTAAATAATACCACCCCCAAACAATTCGGGAAAGTGGGATTAACGATAAAAACAATGCACAATTTGAAAAGAACCATATTATATTAAAATTGAAATTCAAACAACATTTAACAACAAAATTCAAATTTAACTACGGAATTCATAAATTAACATCCAAACTAAATAAAAAGCAAATACAAAACAACATCAACTCATAATATTCCTAAACCACTCACTGCTGGTAGTGGAAGGCACCTGAGAAGGAGATGGCTCCTGAGCTCCTGATGGGCCAGAGCCATCCGTCCTGTGGCGATGACGTTCATGCCTCACAGAAACCTCCTCAGAAGAAGAAACCGCCTGGGGTGGAAAGCGTGCAAGCATATCGTCTCAAAACTTGCACTGAGCTTCCATCTCAGCCTTCATCTGTTCCCAACGCTCATCCTCGCGCTGGGAATGAGTCTTGAAGTTATGATGCATGGTAGCCTGCTGAGTCCGCAGGTTTTCGCAAATAGTATTGAGAGAATGCATGCCACGATGAATCACAGTCATGCGTTCTGCATCCGACCTACACCTCTCCAAGGCATCGGCATCAAAACATGCCGTGTCTTCCTCATCCTCCGAGTCATCCTCTTCAACTACCCTCTCTTCAGCCAACCTCCAAACTTTTTGGATACACTCCGCATAAATATGAGGATTTCTGTGCTCTTTCAGCCAAATCCTATCAGACGTCGGAGTCGCTCTCAAGGTCATCATGATCTTCGTTATCAAAACAGGGAGAGGTGCAATACTCTTCCCAACTCTCCTAATCATGTTACTCAAAAACTCCAAAATACAGAATTCATACTTCCGCTCCTGGAGTATCCATAGAACATGAAGGTAGTTCAGACTGATGTCGCTGACTTTCTCCTTCCTGATGACATTCCTACCAATCCACTGAGCTACAGCCAACTGGTTGGTTCGCAGAGACGACCGGCGAACACAATACGAGCTCGCATTGTAGTTCCCTTCCAAAATAGTCGCATTCATCAAAGGCTCGATCCCAGTAAATTGGGATTCTTGTAATATGGCATCGAGATGGCGTCTAGGCGAAATGCCTAAAATCTCAGCCAACAACCCAATAGATATTTCTCTCCTCCTCCCAGCCACCTTAACAAAAATTCTATTCCCATCTAACTCCCTCGTCCTATAAAACTGTCGGACCAAATCTTAGTGGTAAAAATTGTCTATCGAGTACCACAAACCACTCCAATCTCTCCTAACCATCTCGTCACCGTAAAATGGCGCGAAGTGGTCGGCAGTAAACGTGTGCTCTGGCAAAATCCTCCGTCTCTGCGCCATTGGAAGTTTTGAACGATTTGGGGGTTTAAATGTAATGTGGGGATGGAATTTGAGACAACCTCACTAACAAAACAATGGTGGTGGCACGGCAGTTCGAGTTTTTTCTAAATTTTTACTGTTTAGGCAGTTGCAATTGTTGGAGATGGCGGTGGGGAGGTTGTGAGGAAGGTTTGGAGTGGGTTTAACTTTGGTCGTGGGTGTATTTAGATTTCTTTTTTTATTTTTATTTTTTTTATTTTGGTTAGGGTTTGGAAGCTTTGTTAATGGCGGAAGTTAAAAACAAAATCGCGATTCTGTTTTAGAATTAGAGGAAGGAGACACACGTGCGTCACACGTGCGCTCTTTGGGCCTAAGCCCAAATCGTGTTTCCGAAATTTTTCGATTTTTCGAGCAACTTCAAACCAAAATCGCCGATTTGTTACCGGTCCGATTTTTGCGAATGAGATATAGAAACGATCAGGAGAGAATTTCCAATCCAATGATCCATAAAGCACTCTATTCCGACCATGGATGACAAATGAGAAGATGGAAAATGCCTCAAAGTGCGTGCATGACGTAAGCTATGCGAACGAATGAAATCTAATTTCATAGATAATATCAACCCAAATCGAAATACAATTAAATGGCCTAAACAACACAACTGGAAAGTTGAACAATCCAAGACGGAAACGAACACCCCACCCCAAAACAAATTTTAGACAACAACGTTTAGGGATTCCAAGACTTGCATATCATACCATTTGGAACAAAGCCTAGTTTCAGCATTTTATCTTGCAGCTCTAGGGATTTCAACACATTACCTTCCTCATTCCATACTTTTATTAGTGCATTATAACTTCCGATATCATAAATTTGAAACTCCAGGGCTATTGACTCTACATTGTGAAAACTCCTTTCTTTACAATATCCATTTACCAATGCCTTGCAGATATGAGAATCTGGAACCAGATCTGCTCCAACCAACTCTTTCATCATACACTCTCCCTCAACACTTCTATGTAGCTTACATAAAGAACTTATCAGAACTTTGTAAGAGTCTAAGGTGCATGAAGATACAGCCAAACTTTTCACTTATACATAGAGATAGGGAAAGTGTAAGTGTAAAGTCTAGGATTGTGGTAAGGGTGACTGTAAATGTTGTATGTCTAACAGATTTTCAGCCTTTGGTCACTACTCTGTAACTTTCAACTTAATTGTCTTAGCATGAGACTTCCAATCAGACTTGTCTTAGTCTTTCTTCCTTCAGTTCTCTTTCATGCTTAACGGTTGTTGCTTTACTAGGGCCTTGTCTAGAGTTCATTGATACTCATACTCACTACTATAAACTATTTCTAGCAAGTATTTTTCTTTAGAGTGAATTTCTTTCACCAATGCCATCATCTAACTTCATTCCATCTCAATATCTAGTCTTCTGTCATCAACTCTAAAGCATATTTTTACCGTCAATCAACAAACTTAGTGTGTGTTTCGCTAAATATCCATATTCCAATGTTATTTAAAAACAATTATATAAATCAAACTCAATATACCATGATGTTTTCCTAATATGATATTGCATTGAGAAATCTATAGCACATCAGCACATTAAAAAAATACAAATCAGAATGTACCTTTAGCTCCTTTCAAGATTTAATAGGAGTTTCTACATACACTACTTCAACCGTCCTTTTATCATTACCGGCTCGGGATAGCCCATAAATTAAAGACTTGCATGTCATACCATTTGGAACAAAGCCAAGTTTCAGCATTTTACCCTGCAACTCTAGGGATTTCAGCACATTACCTTCCTCACTCCATACTTTTATTAGTACATTATAACTTCCGATATCATAAATTTGAAACTCCAGGGAAAAGTAGATCAATATTGACTCTGCATTGAGAAAACTACTTTCTTTACAATATCCATTTACCAATGCTTTGTAGATATTAGAATCGGGAACCAGATCTGTTCCAACAACCTCTTTCATCATAAACTCTCACTTAGCAGTTCTATGTAGCTTACATAAAGAACTTATCAGAATTCTGTAAGAGAACAAATCAGGTTTCAAACCCTTTTCAATCATCTCAGCCTTCAACGACAGTGCCTCAATCAAACCATCAGACTTGTAGAAACATTGTGTCAACTCATTATACATTTCTAAAGAAGGCTCACACCCATCTATAACCATTCTTCTCAAAAGGCTCTTTACTGCATGTGGTCTGTTTTTTTTACACAAAGCCACTCCAAGATAACTGTATAACTCCAGAGGTATTAGAACTCCTAATCTTTGAAATTCCACAACCAAATTCAAAGAAGAAAGCAACATACCCACTTTACCATATCCTTTGACAAGAAAATGACAAGTGGTACTGTCTGGTGACAACCCTCGCTGAATCATTTCACGGTATAACGATTTGACTTCTTGCATTTTCCCTTCCTTGCCATACCCACAAATAAGAAAGTTATATGCCAAAGTATCGGGACTGAATCTTCTATCAATCATCCTATGGAATAGCTGATGAGCCTCTTTGACCTTCCCTTGATCGCAAAGATCTTTCATTAAAACAGCATAAGTAACCAAATCTGGTGGCACAACCCTCCTATACATAATCTTATACAAATAAAACGCGTTTAGTGTGTGCCATAAAAAATCCAAGAAATGGACAGAGGAAAATAACTTCAATAGATAACTTATGAAAATTGAAAAATACCCTGCAATTTCCTTACCCATAATGGGTTGAAACTCCATAAAAAATGCTTTGCATGCTTGAAGAAGAAAGAGAGGCGCATTTGCCACCTGTTGCAAAAGCGAATAAATACTGCTCTAAAGGAATCTCTTGCAGATATAGGAAGACTGGTATATGAATCCTTTGCAGTAGTCATAGCTTCTTTGTCGTCAGCAAGACTCTGAGGGAATTGACTTGAAACAACGCGTAAAAGAATCTTACATAAAAACAAATGGATGGAGTAAAAGATGAGTTTCTCGCCATGAATAGAAACAAGAAGAAATTGTAGAAGTAGGAAAAAGAATTACTTACATCTATAATAGCACAGCAGCAGCTTCAGTTAACATAGGTTAAATGTCGAGCAAATCCAGACCTCTCTCAACATGCATTCTCCTTGTCACCATCACTAACAAAAAAGAAAAATACCAATAAGCAAAAGAAAATTCAAATACTTAGGATTACCCACCATCCTTCTCCCTCCTCCTTTATCTGGGCTTGGGACCAGCAATGCAAACTTATCATCAGTTTGCACTGGCGGAGTTACAAAGGGGGTTCGTAGAACACAACTCAATTATTGATTTCCAAATAACCATATTACATAGTGATTAGTGATAAAAAATATATATACATCCCAACCACGAAACCCAAAAGGAAATAGTAAAAAGCTGGTAGTTTACTTAGTACTTGGCACTAGTAAAAGCCAATAAAAACATTTGAATACATTAGCAGTGCTTCAAGAAGGTGACCCAATGATTACAAAATTAGTAATTCTTTTGGCCAGATAACACTCCCTTGAGTGACCTCGCCAAGCTTTGATATCCAATCATCATGAGGCAATGGTAGTACAACACCTTTGTCATAAACCACGTTCACATGAACTTCGAAGTTCCCCTCTTCCAATCTCATGTTACCAAACTCGGTATTAGGATCAATATCTTGCACAATACATCTTGCTGCGACTCTAAGTGGCCAACCACCACGCAGATCACATTCTTTACTAATATATTCATTGACAACCTATACTAACTAGGTCAGGGATTACAATGCGAACTTTAGGCATACACTGACTTCAAGCTAACTCTAGGCATACATACAATGACCTAATATTCAGTACCAAAGTGGAGTACAAAATTAGATGAAACTAGAGTCAAACACCTATATTCATGCATCTTATAATCACCAATTCATGGTATTGTGACCGTTTCTGCCGAAAACAAAGCTACTAGAAAATAACAGCAGATTGCAATTATGTCGTCAGGAGGACTGTCTAAGGATGAAATTGAGAAAATGGTCAAGGAAGTCGAATTGCATGCTCAAAAGGACCAAAAAAAGAAAGAACTTATAGAGTTGAGGAATACTGCTGACACAACCAACTATAACATAGAGAAGAGTTTGAATGAGTACAGGGACAAGATTCCTGGTGAGGTTGCAATAGAAATTGAAACTACTGCAGTTTCAGAACTTAGGAATACACTCGGTGCAGATGACTTAGAGGCCATCAAGGCGAAGTCGTTTGATGCTGCCAACAAGGTTGTTTCAAAGATTGGGCAGCACATGTCATTAAATTTCATTCACATGTCATTAAATTCCTACGTAGTAATTAAATTTTGTTTTTGACAACTTTGAGAAGTACAGTGACGTTAGATTCAACATGCTCACCAGTCACTACTATATAAACGCACAAGAGCGTATGGATCAAAGATACGTCTACCTTTACATGAATTTTAAATAAAAATGTTGGCTGGGTCATATTTATTAATTAACAATGATGTTATTATTTGTAGGAAGAGCATGCACCTATAATCAATATTATTCTTGTTATTCATTTCGACTTTTAACATCAAAACAGAGATAATAAAGTTGAATATTATGTCAGAGTTCTTTTGGAAATGAGATTATTAGTCAATTTATAATCTCGGTTTTGGGAACTTTATTATCTCGGTCGATGTTACCTCAATTTGTTGTGTACTGAAAACCCGAGATAACATTTAGAAGACATATATATCCTGATAAAAAAAAAAAGTGACAAACGAGAGCACTATGGAACAAAACAACAACAAACGAACAAATAACGAATAACAAGAACAAACCAAACTATTAACCACAACAACAACTCATGATTCATGACTAGGACACTAATTAAAACATAGAATACCCACTTACATACTAAGCAACAGTATAACTAAAATTTCGCCAACACAACGCAGAAAGCACAGAAGAGGAGAAACACACATTCCAGGCTAAACTAAATTTGTACATTAAATTCACTCTCCACTAAGAGGAGAAGAAAAGGAGAGATGAACATACCTGAGAGGAGAAGAGAAGGAGAGAGACCGTTGGAGCCTGTAGGTGACTCCATTGTTGTTCTTCACGAAGGGAGTGAGTGAGATTTTCTTGTGCTTTTGTATTTTTCTTTTTGGTTTGTGGCAAATCCACGACAAATTTGTGTGTTAATTTGTTGTGGCAAAATTTACTCACCTCTCCCTAGAGTAAAATTTGCCATCAAAATCATGGCAAATCATAACTTGTGGCAAATCTAAAAAATATTTGACATGGGTCAAAAAACACATCAAACACTGGTAAACAAATAAATAGTGTCATTTATTTGCATTTGCCATGGCAAATAGGGATATCAAACACAGCCTAAAGTGTTGGCTGCAAGCCAGATTTAGAACGAGAGCCCTTGTGAGGGGAGTTGTCTTATCACTAGTTTTGAATGCATGGATTCAAGATAGTAATCCTGCTCATCATCTGCTAGTGTTGGCCCAACTTCTTGGTCACGTTGTTGGATTATGGGGAATAATTCTGCTGAATCAATGTGGTTTTCTTCTTGGGTGGCCATGTTAACCTTTTCTAGCTTTAGGTGAAGTGAAAAAAAAGGTAGAGTAGTTGGGTCCATGCTATCAATATTGGATATCTCGGCTGATTAATCACATATCGCTTGTAAACCGATTAGTTTTTACTGATTTTTTAACTTTTTCCACCGAACCAATTTAGTCACCTAATTGACCGATTAATCGGCCAAGATGACAGAGTTCTCGCTAAACCGAGAAAAAAATTATTGAAAATATTGGTTCCCCATCCAAAAAAATAAGTAAAATTAACGAATTGGATTCTTAAACCGTATTAATAATAATAGAACCCAATCAATACACAAAACTAAGAGTTTACTTATTTTTCCCTCCTTAACGAAAATTAAATATACAAATTATTGAATTACTCTCTAATAAATATTATCGCTTCTCAATCCCCTTATTCCTTTAAATATTTAACGTAATTTTTGTGTTTGACATATCTATAGTACTCCAAAATTGAGCTAGTTAGATGTAATTATGAGAATTTGATATTTTTTGTTGTATCTCAGATAATTGTTTAGAAATATTTGGTATGATTATACTATTATATATTTTGAAAATATCAAATATATACATCCGATACAACCGATTAAATCACCGATTAATCACCAATTCACTGATTAATCGCATATCACTCCTCGACCAATTAGTTTTGAAAACCGATTTTAACTGCATAGAGTTGGGTTTAATAGAGAAAAATCTGGACATTAATTTTTTAGTTGTTTTGGCGCCTTTAATTCCCGCCATAACCTTAGGTTTTGTAATAAATTATAATAAGTTGAGTCTTTTTCATGCATATGGGCCAACTTCAAGTGCAATTGTAGCCCAAGTTTCTCAGCAAAACCACCCATTGTATATCACCGACAACATACCTTTTAAAGTGTCACTACATATTGGGTGTGGTGCCCAAATATCATACATATCGAGATTCGACATTATTTCAATAAAGTTCTCAATATTCTTTTTTAGTATGATTGTTGCTTCATTTCTGTCAGATGTATAACTTTCATATGAACATTTTTTTTCTGCCGACAGGGAGAAGTCTCATGAAAGGGGTAGAGAGAGAGACCGTGAACGCGAGAAGTCTTGTGAACGCTCACATGACAGGACAAGGGATCGCGAGCCTAGTGATGAAAGACTCCATAAGGACAGTGAGAGGACTAGGGACAAAGATAGGGATAAAGACGGGAGACGAGAACATGATCAACCACGTGATCGAGACCATGGTCGTGATTCTGACTGTGGCAAAGACAAAGACCGCAGTCGTGACCGTGGCCGTGAACGTCCTCAAGACAGGGATAGGGATACTAATCGTGACCGTGGGCGTTCCCGTGATAAAGACACTGACTATGACCATGTTGAGTCAAACATGGAAGAGATAGACGCGGTGAGCGTGACAGGGACCATGAACACAACCTGTATGAACCACGAGGTGAGGGAAAATATTCCCATCTTGAATCTCAGACTGATCACGAGCATTATGATCATGATTCTAAATGCAAATATGATCGTTATGATGAGGAGGCTGAGGAATCTATATTAACAATACACAGCAGTGTGGGGCCCGCAGGGCTTCCATCCTACGGCTACAAACCCATTTTCTCGCTTATGACGTGGATAATCTAAGTAATAAACGCTCGTCTGCTGGTTTACACAGCAACATCCGCCCTCATTAGATTCAATATAACTCTAAGTAATAAACTCTCCCGACCGCCTCTCTCTTCTCGCTCTCTTTTAGTTTTTAGTTGATGCCCTCTCTCACACAACTCTCCCGACCGTCTCTCTCTCTTCTCGCTTTCTTTAGCTTTTACTTCATGCCGATTTGTAGCACTTTTCCAACAGTGGATTCAACCAAAGTTTACATAATTGTTCAGTAAAGGTTCTTCTTTTAGTTTTAGGGAGTCCTATTTGTACTTTTGGTTTTGATTCCTTTTCCCTTTCTCTCAGTTGAAAGTTAAAATGTACCAGCCATATTAAAGTATTAGAAACACTAAAAGCATGTTTAGTCCCTTTCTTTGTTTAAGGCACAAAAAGCGTGAATGGTGTGCTGATTTCATGTGTTAACTTTCGTCCATTTTTCTTTGTTGTGCAGACCCACACTTCAAGAAATTCAAGTGCAGATTACTCAAGTGCAGAAACTCAATAGTGCAGATTACCACTGGTTAGCTAATATTGTCTTTCTTGTCAACAAGAACATGGGATATTCACTCTTAATAATGCTATAGAAAAGTTGTAGTTAAGGAGCCACCAAGAGTTTTATTGCACTACGTTTGAGCCTATTTTTTCTCATTTCTTCTTCTCAACCCAGTACCTTCATTTCAGCTTATTTTGGGCCTTAATCTTCTCATGATATTTACCCAAGAAAATGTAATATTGTTGTGTTTGGTCACACGTGAGAAAATTCGGAAATTTTACTTGTTAGTGTTGTTAGTGTTGAATCTTTACCATGTTAATGTGGTGTCTATTGTTGTGTCGCAATAGTGGAAGCAAGCAGGGCCTACTTTGATACAACATACTTTTTTTTTGTATTAAAACCTACCAAATGCAAATCCTTAAAGAAACCTGCAATACTTTTTATTATTCACGGTAACTTGACAGTTTTGTGCAACTTTGTAACTTAATTCTTACTGGAGTGACTTACACTTTCTTCATATGGAACAGTTCACCAACTCATTATGCTCTATGGATGTCTGAGAAACTTTTCTGATTTTCTTCTTCTGACTGAATTTCGTGCCATTGTCATGTGCTTCTACGTAGTTCAGGAGTGGATTGAGCGTGTAGCAAGATATTTGGAACTCGCTTCCGTAGTTCCACGAGTATACTGGGACTTCACTCTTACATCCAAGTACTTGTAAGAATGCTTCTCTGATTGTGTACCTTAATTTGAATTATGTGATGTAAGCTAGACATATTCATTCGTTCTACGTTCATGCCTTCTTCTTCACAGCCTCCCAAATGGCGGACAGGGGCAAGCGCCCCATGAATCCACGCGCGGGATCCTCCAACCATGAAAACCATAATTCTGATCCAAAATTTCAAGATAGGTTGACCCTTCAACCACCACCTGCTTTCGGTACTACTTCAACTTCTCACACTTTTCTATTATTTTGTTATGAATTTTACTACCCTTCGTACTTGTGTGTGATGTCCGTTGCTCCTACTTATTAAATTTTTTTTCCTTCTTCTATATTGCTTAGTATTAACTTAATCTTTTCTGATTTATCTTTATTAAGCAACCCAACCGACCAAATGTGGATAAGGGCAAGCGCCCAATGCACCCGTCTGAGGAACCTTCAAACCAAAAAAGACGTATTTACATTCCCCCTCAAGATAGGTTGAATCTTCAGCCACCTCGTGCCTTCTAGGTCTTACTTCAGTCACCTCGTGATTGCAATTAAGTCTATTATTTATTTGTTTATTTTATATTTCTTAATTGTTCAGCGCCCAACGGCTGACATTCCTCCCTCTCTTCAGCCGTCGTCTGGTGCTCAGGTCAGCTTTTAATTGAACTTCCCATATTATTAATATTGTCGATGTGTTTAATTCTACCATCGTCTACAATTATTTCTCCACCAAACTGTATTATTACTATAGAACTCTTACTTTCTGTCTTGTTTTTTTTATCGATTTTATTTTTGAAATTTCAAATTGTTGTCACTACTCCAACACATTTATAACTATTATTATATAGATTTTCATATTGTTTCCTTTGCTATAGATATTAACAAAAAGAATGATGGCACAACGTGCTAGAAGGGAACGAGAAAAAAACCTTAAACAAAACAATAACTCACGTTGTTTGTTCGCACAATCTATCGCACCAGTCTTACCCGGTTTCCAGCGCCTGCCCGGGTCCTCACAAAATATCATTCCTCCAAATCTACGTACTCCTCCTAAAGCTGTGAGACGCCGAACTCACCATAGCCCTATTACACCTATTCCTGGATTTGAGCTACTCACTTCCTCTGAATCTCTTCAACGAGTTGTGGGACATCTTAATCCTGTAAGGCTATTTACAGATGTCCTCCCATCACGTGCTCAGACTGATTCTGTAATGGGTCATCAAAATACAAGGTATTTAAATAGGCAATTATTTGTTACCATAATTCTGATCCAGCCCAAGATAGGTTGACCCTTCAACCACCACCTGCCTTTCGGGTACTACTTCAACTTCTCACACTTTTCTATTATTTCGTTATGAATTTTACTACCCTTCGTACTTGTGTGATGTCCGTTGCTCCTACTTATTAAAAAAAATTTCCTTCTTCTATATTTCTTAGTATTAACTTAATCTTTTCTGATTTATCTTTATTAAGCAACCCAACCGACCAAATGTGGATAAGGGCAAGCGCCCAATGCACCCGTCTGAGGAACCTTCAAACCAAAAAAGACGTATTTACATTCCCCCTCAAGATAGGTTGAATCTTTAGCCACCTCGTGCCTTCCAGGTCTTGCTTCAGTCACCTCGTGATTGTAATTAAGTCTATTATTTATTTGTTTATTTGTTCAGCGCCCAACGGCTGACATTCCTCCCTCTCTTCAGCCGTCGTCTGGTGCTCAGGTCAGCTTCGAATTGAACTTCCCATATTATTAATATTGTCAATGTGTTTTATTCTACCATCGTCTACAATTATTTCTCCACCAAACTGTATTATTACTATAGAACTCTTACTTTATGTCTTGTTTTTTTTATTGATTTTATTTTTGAAATTTCAAATTGTTGTCACTACTCCAACACATTTATAACTATTATTATATAGATTTTCATATTGTTTCCTTTGCTATAGATATTAACAAAAAGAATGATGGCACAACGTGCTAGAAGGGAACGAGAAAAAAACCTTAAACAAAACAATAACTCGCGTTGTTTGTTCGCACAATCTGCCGCACCAGTCTTACCCGGTTTCCAGCGACTGCCCGGGTCCTCACAAAATATCATTCCTCCAAATCTACGTACTCCTCCTCAAGCTGTGAGATGCCCAACTCACCATAGCCCTATTACACCTATTCCTGGATTCGAGCTACTCACTTCCTCTGAATCTCTTCAACGAGTTGTGGGACATCTTAATCCTGTAAGGCTATTTACAGATGTCCTCCCATCACGTGCTCAGACTGATTCTGTAATGGGTCATCAAAATGCAAGGTATTTAAATAGGCAATTATTTGTTACCTGTATGATCTTGACTTTTATAGTCAACTCTTACATGTATTCTCTACAGTGTATGCCCCCGAAGTCTTCAACCTCATAATTTCTTCCTGCGATACCACATCCAACAACATCAAATGGTCCTTCAACATCGCATCACCAAAATGCAGGGTATACGCCTGTTCTTATCGAAACATTGATCATTATTTGCATTTTCGTCTAATTTGCTGACGCGTTAACCTTCATCTACTTTGCTGACACATTCTCTATTATGTAGACAACAACAATATGATGGAAATGATGACATGACAGACGATGAAGATGATGTACTTCCTTCTAATGTTCTTAACCGTCCAATTGAACAAGGACGTCACTCTTTAGGGGAAATGAATGTTCAGTGTCCTTTCTGCCATGCACTACATTGGAAAGACGAACGGTTGAGTAGTCGTCCCTAGCAAATCCTCGGTTTGGGACTTGCTGTTTGCAAGGAAAAATACAAATGCCTCCATTGCAAACATTGTCTGCTGCCCTCAAAGCTTTGTACGAGGGAGATGATCGCAAGTCAAAGTCTTTTCGAAAGTACATAAGACAATACAATCAGGCGTTTGCATTTACAAGTCTAGGTGCTGATGAACGTGTCTTTGTTGGTCGAGGTCCACGACCTTTCACTATACATGGAAAACTACGACACCGAACATGAGCTCTTATTCCCGGTCCAGGCAGATAGGCAACATACTCTCAACTTTATATTTATGATCCAAGTGCAGCATTGGATATTCGGCAGCTTCGGAATCCTAATCTGGATGTAGATGTTCTTAGAATCCTGCATGAAACTATGCTCCAATATAACCATTTCTCTGACACTTTCCTACATGCATATGAGGTTCTTAGATCGGCTTCTGTTGGGAATGATGAAAATCTCAACATCCATGCTTATTTACATTACAGTGCAGCCACTGACAGATGCTGCTACATGCCATCAGCTGATGAAATTGCGGTTATTTTACCCGGAGATGGCAGTGAGCAGGACAGTATGCGAGACATTGTGCTTTATCTTAAAGGGGGAAATGAATTTGTTCATATCAGTGAATGTCATCTAGCATACTTACCTTTGCACTATGTGTTAATGTTTCCTCGTGGAGAGCTTGGGTGGTCACCAGATCTGAGGCGTTCGGACCCCTCAACTTCAACCACCACTGCTGACCGCCTCACACAGATGGACTTCTATTCTTATCTGCTGTTTCAGCGCCCCAACGAATATTCTTCTATTCTGCGAGGGAAAAAACTGTTTCAGGAATTCTTAGTTGATGCATGGGCTGCCACTGAATAGAACAGATTACGGTACTACAGATTTAGGCAAGATGTACTTCGTGCTAAATTATATCAAAATCTCACTGATGTCCCAGCAGAAACCTTAAATCCAGATCAAGTTGGAAGGAGAGTAGTTCTACCAGCATCATACGTCGGCAGTCCAAGGCATATGTTTGAGATATTCCAAGACTCAATGGCTATAACTCGGTTCAACAACCATCCAGATATATTCCTCACCATGACTGCGAACCCACATTGGGAGGAAGTTATTAAGGCCTTGCAGAAGAACGAAACTGCTACTGATCGACGGGAAGTGGTAGCCCGTGTGTTTTAACTAAAGCGAAGAGCCTTAATGAGAGAGATCAGAGACAAGGGTGTGCTTGGTATTGCTGTTGCACATGTTTACACAATTGAATTTCAGAAACGCGGTCTACCACATATGCATGCCCTTATATATCTTCGACATCAAGACAAGATTCGTGTGCCTGCTCAGGTTGACCGCATTGTTTGTGCTGAATTTCCTGATCCAGATACTGAACCTGAATTGTTTCACACTGTTATCAAATGTATGGCGGTTCATGGGCCATGTGGCTTAAAAAATCCAAGTTGTCCATGTATGGTAAATAGGCGTTGCAAAAGTCAATATCCCCGTGCTTTCGAAAATGTTACGACCATGGATAATACTGGATATCCTATCTACCGTCGTCGTGACACTGGCAAGAAATATAATGTTAGAGGGCATGAAGTTGATAATAGAGATGTTGTTCCATACAATCCTTATCTTTCTAAGATGTTCGATTGCCATATTAATGTCGAAGTTTGTGCCGGGATACGTTATGTTAAATACATTCACAAGTACATATTTAAAGGACACGACAGGACAACAGTGGTGTTCAATGACTTGGATGAGATACAACAATATTTAAATGCACGATATATCGGGCCACCTGAAGCGGTTTGGAGGTTGTTCGGGTTTTCTCTTCACCAAGAGAAGCCGGTTGTTGTGAGATTGGCACTTCATCTCCCTAGAATGCACCGAGTAGTTTACAATCCTAATGAATCAACGGATACTATTCTCTTAAGGGCTCAGCAACAAAAGTCAATTCTAACTGCATTTTTTGAGCGGTGTGCTTCAGATCCTGATGCACGAGGGCTTACATATCAAGAATTTCCAGAACATTATGTTTGGAGTAAAAGGTGGCATAGATGGACAAAAAGGACTCAAGCACCTGCTATTGGCGTATCGTACTTTGCAAGTCCTAACTCGGTGAGCGGTTTTATTTTATGGTTACTTCTAACTGTTGTAAAAGGTCTGCAGTCCTTTGATGATCTAAAGAGAATTGGAAATGGTCCTCCGCTTTGTACTTTCAAAGAAGTGTGTGTTATGCGTGGACTTCTTGAAGACGACAGCGAATGGGTGCAATGTTTACAAGAGGCTGCAATCATGCAAACTGGGTATCAACTTCGTCGACTTTTCTGTACTATTCTCACGGAGTGCAATCCGGTGCAACCTGAAGCCTTATGGAATGAATTTTGCGAAAGCATTTGTGATGACCTCCCATACAAGCTTCAAACCATGTTCTTCATTCCTCATCCTACAGATGACCAGGTACAAGATTATGGCTTATTTCTCCTAAATGATATTCTCTACGAGTCAGGTGGTCGAACTCTTGCTCATTTTCCTACAATGCCGCTCCCAATTAGAAATTGGAGCTTGGTTGTTGGGAACAGACTTATATGGGAGCAAAGGCAATTTCAGTTTGACCCACACAATGAAGAGGCACATGCCAATGCCATGCACTTAAATGCTGAGCAACACTTTGCATATAGTGAAGTGACAGATTCAGTAGCTCACAACAGCGGACGACTACTTTTCTTGAATGGAGCAGCCGGCACAGGAAAAACTTTTGTTTACAACACCATTGCTGCTACGTGTCGTACTCAAGGACACATTGCTATTATGGTGGCTTCATCCGAAATAGCTTCTTTACTATTGGCAGGTGGTTGGACTGCTCACTCAACCTTTTGCATCCCATTAGATATTATGGATAACTCTGTATGTGGGTTCAGTAAGTGTTCACCACAAGCTGATTTATTCAGACAAGCTAACCTAATCATATGGGATGAGGTCCCAATGCAAAACAAGTTCTGTTTGGAAGCTGTTGATCGCACACTACGTGATATTCGAGATAATGACAACCCATTCGGGGGAATCACTGTTGTTCTTTGTGGTGACTTCCGCCAATGCCTGCCAGTTATACCCAGAGGGTCCCGAGAGCAAATTGTTCGTGCTTCCTTGCGATGCTCTTTTCTTTGGAATCACGTCAATGTTCTCACCCTGGTACAGAACATGCGATTAGAGCGTGGCACTTATGAGAATTTACTTTTTGCAGAGTTCTTAACAAAGGTACGAACATTCATGTCCTAATTTATAATATTCCTCTATTAGAATTCTCATAATATTCTATTTCACATTTTATGTCATCAGGTTGGAAACGATCCTGAAGCGGTTATTGAGCTACCCTCAACGATCCATCATTGCACACATCTTCAGGACCTGATTTCTGCTACTTATCCTAATTTGGATGATACTTCTACTGTCACCCCTGACTATTTAACTGAGCGGACAATTCTTTATGCGAGGAATGATGATGTCAATGCCATTAATGCAGCATCTTTACGTATGTTCCCAGGAGAAACTAGGACTTTTCTGGCTGCTGACAAGTTGGATGAGGCAGATGCAAATAATCCTAGAAATATTAATTAGTATCCAAATGAGTACCTAAACTCACTTGATCCCATGGGTCTGCCACCATTTCGACTCAATCTAAAAGAGGGTTGTCCAATAATGTTGCTACGCAATATTGCCCCCAGAGATGGGTTATTCAACGGGACTCGCTTGATGGTGTTGCAATGTCAACCACACGTTATCTGGGCCAGAATTCTTACAGGTGAAAAATCAGGTAACCGTGTATTTATTCCAAGGATCTCTTTGTCACCATCCTCTTCAGATTTTCCTTTCAATATGACAAGAAGACAATTTCCTATCCGTTTGGCTTATTCCATGACTATAAATAAATGACAAGGACAATTCGTGAAGTTTGTGGGAATCGATCTTCGAACTGAAGTTTTCAGCCATGGCCAGTTATATGTGGCATTATCTAGGTGCACTTCTGCAGCCCGCATAAGTATTCTTCTACCTCCAAACGCTGAAAAGCTTACTACAAATGTCGTATACCCTGAAGTCTTGCTTTAAGCATTTGTCAGGTCAGTGCATACGTAGTTTCTTTTCCTTATTATTAGTTTTATTTTATTTTCATGGTTGTTTACATTTACTTATTCAACAAGTCGATCTATTTGCACTCACTTTATTATTAATTCTTTTTTCCTTCTTATGTATTAAAGCAATCCAACCAACCAAATGTGGATAAGGGCAAGCGCCCAATGCACCCGTCAATAAAGACGTATTTATATTCCCCCACAAGATAGGCTGATTCTTCAGACACCTCATGGCTTCTAGGTGTTACTTTAGTTACCTCATGGGTTACTATATGTACAACATTGTTTTCTTGCATTGCAATTACGTCTATTATTTATTTATTTTATCTTTCATAATTGTTCAAATTCAACGGGATAACATTCCTCCGTCTCTTCTAATCGTTTGCTTTCGGTAAGAATTTAATTGAACTTTCACTATTAATATTGTCCAGCGTTTTATTCTACCGTTGTCTTGCTTTAAACTTTGTATACCCTTAATTCTTAATATTATTGTTTGTCAAGTTCAAAATGCTCTGGCCTGAATCAAACTGGTTACATCTTGGAACTTCAGTGCTCTGTAATTACCATGTGCAGGCTGATGAAATGAGGAAGAGCAAGCACTCTAGGAGGATCGAGGTACCTGTTCACGAGACTGTATATAGTGGAATGACAAAAGCCCAAGTCTTAGAAGCTCATGATAAAGAGCTTAGGTTGGTGTAGCAGGATCAAATTATGGAACAAACCAAAGACAAAAAGAATGTTTTGGAAGCTTATGTCTATGACATGCGTAATAAGGTATACCATTGTAGTAAACAATGTCTGGAAGCTTGATTTAGAAAATAGGACAAAGTGGCCATATAATTGAATTGAAGAACTTAACATAAATAATATTATTTAACACTGCATTACAGCGCTTACATGTGAGTTTATTTTCACGTTAGATGTCATAACAAAATGACATCTAACGTGGACCCTAAACCCTGAACCCTAAACCCGTCAATAAAGACGTATTTCTATTCCCCCACAAGATAGGCTGATTCTTTAGCCACCTCATGGCTTCTAGGTGTTACTTTAGTCACCTCATGGCTTACTATCTGTACAACATTGTTTGTTGCATTGCAATTACGTCTATTATTTATTTATTTTATCTTTCGTAATTGTTCAGCACCCCACGGATAACATTCCTCCCTCTCTTCTTCTGTCGTCTGGCGCTCAGGTAAGAATTGAATTAAACTTTAGCTATTAATATTGTCTAGCGTTTTATTCTACCATTGTCTTGCTTTATACTTTGTATACCCTGAAGTCTTGCTTTTTTCGGTTCAGTATGTAATTAAGTACTTTCTTTTCCTAATTATTATTATTTTTTAAATATTGTGTACATCATAAATCTGCTTATTTATTTTGGGTTTTGTAGTTTTCCATACAACACATTTATTTGCAACTACTAATAATGGTAAGAGTGAAAATATTGTTTAGGCTGAAAATGAATTTCCTTTTCTTAAATTTTAAGCTAATTCACATTTGGTATTTTAAAGAATTAATAAAAAAAATTCAATATAGGAGCTATTGGCTATTTGTCAATTTGCTCGATGTCATATTCATATTGCTGGATGGGCGGGTTAAGGAGTGTGTTAATCTCCTTAGTGCTTTAAATTGATAGACTATCTTTTCATGATGACTTTTATACTTACATGTGGCATAATGGTATTGCACTTAGTGTTATTTGTTTTGTTGCTGAAGCCATTGCAAAATTCTCTCTATTCTCTTTTTCTATTTTTTTTCCCTGGTTCATAATGACTGGTACGGAAGGGGTGACAAATATGCTTCTTTTGCAGTTGCAGTAAATGATCTAAAGTGGGCGCAATCGTGCCAAGGCATGGAGTTTGATCCAATCAGGCAGCACATACATTTTTGCCCATGGAATATGTCTACTGCCATGACTAGTCCAGGGTGAAAACTAGCACTTTCTGCTTTAGATCATGAGATGACATCTTCTCGTCCATCACTCCCAGATTCACCGTCTTCATCTATGTTCGAGGTACGTCATTGTTTTTGTGGATGGATACATGCTTAGCTACTGGTTTGTTTCCTTGAACCATCATATACTTGCCTCCTTATTTACACTTCTGAAATTTTCACAGGCCAATGATTCCATTACTTCAGTCCAAAATCATTTCAAGTCTCCATCAACAAAAATAATCAAGACTACCCACAACTCAAGATAAGTGATTAATGTCCACCAGCTAGAGGTTCGTGCTTGGATGGCTTGGTTGGGTTGTTGAAGAGGTTACTAATTGCATTCTTCACTCTCGATTTGGGAATAGTGTGTTCTCCGGTTCCAAGTTTCAACTAGTACTATCAATGTGATTGAGACGGAAATTTCATGTGAATGCTACAATCTCTTTATAGCCACATTTTGAATTTCTCATGATGATGATCCCGATGTCCCGCTTGGTTTTGGTTGCTGGATGTTAGAAGTCACTTTGTATGGTTCAATTTACCTTGTCTGGGAAATTTTCAGTGGATTGCTGCTGTCGTGATGAAAAGCTTCATTAGTATTCATATTCACACATGCCTTAGTTTCCTTTGAAGAGGCACTAGAATCTTTTATTATTTTTTTTATGGTGAAAAAGGCCTAGAATGAAGTTGGTTTTTGGTTTGAACTGTGAGACTTGACAGGTTCTATTTTCATCCATACCCACAATAGGTATGAACATTGATTGTTCATACCTACCCATACTGAACATCAGCTATGAACATTGATTGTGGCTATAAAAACATGAACCCAAAACAGATATGAACAATAACTATTCATACCCCAAATTATGAACATTACCTATGAACAAAACAGATATGAACAATAAATGTTCACACCCAAAACAGATATGAACATTGATTGTTCATACCTTCTTTAGGTATGAACAATCCGTGTTCATACCCAAAAAAAATATGAACCTAAAACAAATATGAACATTGATTGTTCATACCCAAAACATAAATGAACAATAAATGTTCATACCCAAAATAGACATGAACATTGATTGTTCATACCCAAAACATATATGAACAATAAATATTCATACCCAAAACATATATAAATATTGATTGTTCATTTTTCAAGGTAGCGCCGCAGGCGCGCCGAGGTCTCGTGGGCCGTAGGCACGGGCATGTAGTAGAACTTGTACCTACTGATTGAAATTTCCACAAACCCAAAATCAGTAATTCTAAAACCACATCAAGGAGTTGAGATCTAATAACGACGATCGAAATGAGGAGGTGACTTTAGCTAAAAAACAAAAATATACTGAATACGAATATGGGTCGGGTTTGAGGGACGTATACAAAAGACTCGTAATTTTACCTATAAATATTGTAATTAGAACATTGTAAATATTGCTTGTTCCATTTACAATCTATAAAGCCATTCATTAGTTATCCTTAATTACCTACGATTGTTTAGAGAATTTGAAATAAAGGGAAGGATAGAAAATCAATTATATTAATTTCACACTGATTGAATGTATCCAGGAGAGGGAGAAGGTTTTGTCAGGTTTTCGTTGCTGACCAACTTCTTGTGGTCCCAACTCCTCCATCTGTTTCCTCTGCTCCTTGAACAACCATCTTCTGCTCCCGTTAAAATGCTGATTTGAACTACATTTTTCAAGAATCAAGATGGAGAGTATCCTTGCATTGCATATTGCATACGTTTTAAGGTTGTCAAACGTCAATTGGATTGCGAAAATTACTAAATTTGTAAGCCAAAATGGCTCATGGGTCCTATTAAAATACCACACAATCACTCAATTTCAGCTGGAAGTTGGGAGAAGAATTATCCAGTAAATTTTACTACGATAGTAAGATCACAGCCACCATGTTCTATACTTCTATCTACGCTAGGCTAACTAAACACCAGTGAGGCAGTGAGTGTGCATGGAGGTCCACAATCAACACAAACTTTTACGTCTACTGAAATGGTGTCCAGTTCGGTCTCAATTACTCTTATTATTATTATTATTATTTCACCACATTTGAAGCTCTGTCATCCGTGTAAGAAAATACTTATCACTTTGAATTAGATCTAGGTTAATCCAACTTTAATTAAATTAAGATAGGTTGCCAGAGGTAGACAACAGCATGCATAGTGGTACATATCCACTACCTTATATATATCTCAAGTTCACCGACTCTTATTCCGAACAAATTGTACAAGTCTAACTTTTCAAAAATATTTGTAAGCACATATCAGTTTCAATTGAGTAGTCAAGCTAAACCTTATATCAAGTACTTGCAATTAGTTAAGAACTTATTAAAACTTTGTGAGCTGAGTTAAGCTAAGGTGATCTTAATGCCTTAATGGGGATTGAGGAGGTGACTGATTGACTTGAGAGCCAATGCCAACTTTAGAGATAGTGATAGAGTGCAGATTTTCATACTCTGATGCTTTGCTTGTCAAAGTTAACCTGATATTGCTAAATAATTGCTCGGGAGTGCTGAAATTGATCCGAAAGATCAGGATCAAGAATTGCTTTTGGGAGCAGCGTGAGTGTGTGTGAGCAAAATAGATATGAACAATAAATGTTCGTACCCAAAACAGATATGAACATTGATTGTTCATACTTTCTTTATGTATGAACAATCCGTGTTCATATCCAAAAAAGTCTAAATGCAAATATGATCGTTATGACGAGGAGGCTGAGGAGTACCATTATGATGTTGAGCGGTAAAAGCAGTGGCATTGAAGTTTGGACACAGCATGCATGTGTCCTGAATAGAAAAGTGGAAATTGAAGAGTTGGTCTGTGCCAACCCATAATCTTTCATTCCTACGACCCTTGACATTTGGCATCATTACCATTTACCATTTTGTGTTATTCTTTACGTCATTCTAAAATAGAAAATTCGTTGGGTACACAATTTCCACAAGGATAAGTGTGATTGATAAATGTGATTGATTAACTATAGAAATTCTGAGTGTTAATACATTAGATTATTGATCAAAATCAGGTTGCTATTTATTCTTCTTTTTCATTTTTTCTTGAAATGTAAAACATAATAATTGTGTTTTTCACACAATAGTCCGCTGGACACAAGTCAATCAAGCTTTAAAAAATATTAATCACACAAGTGATATTACTCATTTGTTTGGAATTATTACATCATGATGAATTATCCAATATTTGGTCATGCAAAAAAATTAGCATTACTAAAGCTTAGTGTAATGTGGTTCGAGAGCATGAAAGATTTAAAATTGATCTTCTGATGCAAATTCCAAAAAAAGTCAAATAAACCATATCAAGAAAAAAGCACACAATATGAAAGTCTTAATCACCAATTAAAACATCTTCCTATAAACCTAATAAAACCATTTCCAGAAGACAGATTTCATGAAACCTAAACCTCCTAAACAATAGAAACTACATATTAACTAGGAACGTTTAAACACCAATTGAACCAAACCCTCCTGCACCTCTAACAGTAGAATCCAAATCCTCAACCTCAAAAACTTTAGGAGTCACAATTTTCTCCAAAATCATCTGAGCAATCTTATTATCAGCCTTCACTTCAAAATCAACATTAGAATGATTAAACAATATCACACCCACTGGTCCTCTATAATCAGCATCAATCACACCAGCACCAACATTTATTGAATGCTTCCACGCCAAACCCGATTGCGGCGCTACAAGACCCAACAAAAAAACCCACCTCAGTAAACCAAATCAATCAACAATAACAATAAGTATATAAAACAAATGATTACCAATACGAGCATAGGTTCCTTCTGGTATCGCGATGCTTAAATCAGTTGGTACTAAAGTTTTCCTCTTACTGGAACTTTAGTCTCTACAACACTGAATCAAACACATGAAAAGGGCAAAATAAAATTTCTACAGAGAATGCAACAACATACTGAACATAGAGTAAATAGGTGTTGTTATATTTACCTTGAAAGATCATAACTAGCAGAAAGAGATGAACCTCTAGAGGGCAAAATGGCATTTTCTGAAAGTTTTTTAAGTTTCAAGAAACGGACAAATACATGAGAATTTCCTCCATTTTGTTGATTGAGTTTTTGAATCTTGGGTGAGGGTTCTTGGATTTCAAGGCTGTTGTTTTCTTGAACCATTTTGAGGGTTGAAGAGTGATGGAAGAAGATTTGTGAAGTGGAAAAAAAGGTAAAGTAGTTGGGTTTATTAGAGAAAAATCTGGACATTAATTTTTCAGTTGTTTTGGAGCCCTTAATTCCCACCATAAATTATAATAAGTTGAGTCTTTTCATGCATATGGGCTAATTTCAAGTGCAATTGTAGCCCAAGTTTCTCAACAAAACCACCCATTGTATATCATAGACAACATACATTTTAAAGTGTCACTACATATTGGGTATATCACAGATCTGAAATATGACCTCATAGGACATAAGAGTATACTGAAGTTCCTAGGAATAGTCAACTTTTACTAAGCGAGGAGAGAACAAAGTCATGTAATCGATGAGCTATTTAGTTGTTGCAATATTCTACAGGTAATAGTTAATTTGAATTTTGAAGTAGTTTTCATTATGGACATATGCAAGTTCAGGTATATGGATGAGTTCTTCCATTCGTGAAAGCTAAATAAGTGTGACGTGTGACCTATCCAAATTATTGTACTAAGGCTTTGTCTAGAGAATCTCCTATTAACTCTTGAAAGGAGCTAAAGGTACATTCTAATTTTTATTTCTTTAATATGCTGATGTGCTCTAGATTTCTCAATGCAATATCATATTAGGAAAACATCATGGTATATTGAGTTTGATTTATATAATTGGTTTTAAATAACATTGGAATATGGATATTTAGCGAAACATACACTAAGTTTATTGATTGATGATAAAAATATGCTATAAAGTTGATGACAGAAGACTAGATATTGAGATGGAATGAAGTTAGATGATGGCGTTGGTGACAAAAATTCACTCTAAAGCAAAATACTTGCTAGAAATAGTTTATAGTAGTGAGTATGAGTATGAATGAACTCTAGACAAGGCTATAGTAAAGTAACAACCGTTAAGCATGAAAGAGAACTTAAGGAAGAAAGACTAAGACAAATCTGATTGGAAGTCTTATGCTAAGACAATTAAGTTAAAAGTTAAAGAGTCACGACCAAAGGGTGGAAATCCATTACGCATACAATATTTACAATCACCCTTACCACAGTACTAGACTTGACACTTACAGTTTCCCTATCTCTAAGTATAAGTGAAAACTGAAAAGTGAGGCCATATCTTCATTGCACCTTAGACCCTTCGTTGAGGATTTTGAGTCTACCTTTCTGATTCGAGATTTGGGTCAATTTCTTGTTGTATGGAGCTCCTACTGCCCATTATACGTGTTCATGAAAATTTTGGTTTGTACATGGATTTGTAGATATCCAATTTGAAGCAAAAATCATTGGTGGGGACTCACTTGTGGAAAACAAAGGAGACGGATATCGATGACTGAAATGGATTCTATACTATGCTATGTTGGTTGGACATCAAATTTAAGAAGTAGACCATATGTTAATGGGCTTGGCCCATACAATTAAATGAGGTAATTTGTAGGTAGGGGGTCAGTAACTTTTATTTTGTCATCTCTATCCGTGACTAAAAGACAGTGGTTGAACCAATGTAAGAGAAGGTGCAGAGGGGTGTGGATAGGAGAGCATTCAGGGAGATGCTAGTTTGATGGGGAACAAGACAACAACCTGATTATGAGTATTTATGAGGACGGGGATGGAGTGCGGGCGGAAAGAAGCTATTATTGAGGTTCCTTCATCTAGTTGTACTTGCAGCAGAGTGAGGTCAGTGGTGGTCTTATATTTGTAATCTAGTTTAGGTGGGTGTTTTGGAGTGCATACGTGGTTTAAGAGTTTAGTCTCTCGCTAATGTGTTAAAGGTTGATGCAATCCTTTTGGTTATATTTAGGGTTTAAAAAAATGCATCAAAGCTTCATGGCTCTCTGCCTCTGTGCGGCTTGACCGCTTGAGGCTTAATCCACAATAATATTAGAAAAACAAAACAAAACAAAAATAAAATGAAAATAAAAATAGAAATAAAAATAAAATAAAAGAAGAGAGAATGTGGGAAAATGGGATTTGATTTGATGATGGAAGTTTGTAATTCCTAATAGAATGGTGTTTTAATGCTCAAAACATAACCTAATAGGGAGTTTTGTAATCTTTAAAGAAGTTACGAGGGCTCAAAATAAATGTGATTGAAGGGGATCAATGCAATTTTTATTAACCTTGGCTATATCAGTAAGCATATAGGGATAAGTGTTCAAATTTTGCTTTAATGGTGGCAAAAATAGGGTGATTTTTAAACCTTAGGGGTAGTAGAGTAATTTAACCAAAAAAAACAGGAAAAACATGCAAAAAACCAAAAAAAACTAGGGTTGTCGTAGCCGTAAGTCCTAGCACACCATCTGGAAGTGCTGGGAATATCTCTTCTGATGAATCTGATTTTGAAGTGGATAACTTTGAGAGTGATATGAGAGCCAAATATGGTGAGGGATCTGTTGAAAAGTATAGGAGAAAATTGATGGTGGAGTTTGAGTCTATGAAAACCCAAAGAGACCAGGAAGAGTTGCTTGAACTTAAGAGTTATAAGCCAACAAAAGAGTCTTTACTCAGAGAGGCTCAGGGGTTAGTGGATGCGGTTAAAGCATTTGAGGACTCAAGTGATGAGACTTCACCAGTTAGACATGAAGAAGAAACGCGAATGGAAACAAGGTCCGAGGGAGTCGGGGAAGATGGAGACTTTAATTATAAGCGAGTAGAAACCGAGGTGTGAAGATATAACTAAATTTGTTGAATGAAGGGATCGAGAACTACGAACAAAGCCAATGCTTTGGAAGATGGAGTTGCAGATCCTAAAAAATCGCAATCACGATCTGAGATTGCAAAGAAGCCATCAGATGACAAAGACAATGGGAGTTCAAGCAAAGGACAGGATGACAAAGAGACAAAAGTGGTAGAATGTGAAACAGAGGTAGAGAAAGGAGGAAGCTTTGAACCCAAGCAAGGTGAGTCTGATACAAATAATCCAATCGAGGCTTCTGCTACTGAGAATGAAAAACAGAAACAGAACAATGGTGGTCTCAAAGCTAAGAGGGTTGAGATACAGCAGCCAAAGGGGTTGGGGTTGAAAAGCCAGGAACCAAAAGCTATTGTGATGAAGGATGCAGAGCTGGTGGATACAACTAAAGAGGGCCAAACACCTACAGTAAAATCCACATGGGCTGATGTACTAGGGAGATCAAATGTGGGAAAGAAGAACCTCAAGTTTGTATCACCGACCATTGTTAATGGAAAACCCATTCTGCACGTAGAGTCGAGAAACTTCACCCACTTGCACAAGAAATATGAGATGCTAGTGGTGGGCAGTTTTGTAGGGAAGAGACCAAATTTTGCTTATGTCAGGGAGATTGTCAAGAGAACTTGGAGGCTAAAGAATGGATTCACAATGCTGCCATATGGTGAAACTATGTTTACTTTTAAATTTGAAAGTGAAGAGGATAGACTGAAGGTTTTGGACATTGGGTCCTTTCACATAGCTAGCAAGCTAGTGATCATCAGGCCATGGAAGTTGTTTATGGAAGATGACGATGCAGCACTGAAGACAATGCCTATTTGGGTGGTGATGAAAAAATACCCAATGGAGTTATGGGATGAAGAGGGATTTAGTCAGGTGGGAAGTACTATCGGGATTCCACTGTTTACTGACAAGCCAACTGAGGAACGAAACATAACAAGTTTTGTGAGGGTTTGTATTGAGATCAAGGCAGATTGTGATTACCCGAAGGAATTACCTGTAGTGATTGATAGAAGGAGAGCAATAAGGATAGAGTTTGAGTATAACTGGAAACCTCCTTGTTGCACCCAATGTAAGATTTTTGGTCATACACTGAGTACTTGTATGAAGGCAGAACAAAGAAAAGGGAAAACTCAAGTCAAAACTGAAGTTTGGATAAAAAAAGAGAAAGTTGAGGAAGTAGAGAGAGGAGAACAAGAACTACAAAATTCGGGGCAAGAACTGGAAGTGCAAGAGGTGCACAATGTGGAAGAGAAAGGGGAGTGGCAAGTGCCGAAAAAAAATCACAGATGCAAAGTCCAAAATGAGAGGACTGAAGCCTCTGACCGCAAAGGAATGGAGTCAGACAATGAGTCAGACAAAAGAGATACACTGATAGGAACTAACATTAGTGGGAATGAAGGAAATGGGAAGAATACAGCAGAATCAAAGGATACTGGGAAGAGTAAGGCTCGAGGAATAGAGGATGCAATACCAGATAAAGGGAAACCAGGAACATCAAAAGAAGGAAATCGCTTTAATTCCCTACTCACGCTCAACTCCTCTCAATGATGGTACACTTAGGGTGTTGGAACATGCGAGGGTTCAACAAGAAGTTCAAACAAGTGGAGGTTAGAGAACTGATACGGAAACATGATATTGGCATGATGGGGCTGATTGAAACAAGGGTAAAAGAGAAGAAAAAGGACTATGTCATGAGGAATTGTTGTCAAGGGTGGAATATGGAACACAACTATGAGCATAATGAACTAGGGAGGATCCGGGTGTCTTTGGAATCGAAAGTGTGCAATGCATACGGTTTTAAACAGGGAAGAACAGAGTATCACTTTAGAGGTGAATACTGTAACAAATAAAAATTTTATTGTTACATTTGTATATGCTACGACTGATATGGTGGCGAGAAGAGAGCTGTGGAGGAGCATAGTGGATCAATCCATCACTATCCATAAACCGTGGGTAGTTTTGGGGGATTTTAATTCAGTTTTAGGACCGCTCGAGAAAGTTAGAGGGAGTAGACCGCCAAACTTTACGGAGTTTCTGAATTGTGTAATGTCAGCTGCATTAGTGGATATGAGGTTTAAAGGGAACCTGCTTACATGGAATAATCGGCAAGAAAATCGGATTAGCTGCAAGCTGGATAGAGTGCTGTGTAACTCAGATTGGATTGGGGAGTGTAGTGACTTGGAGATAGAGTTTAAGAACCCAGGGGCTACGTCTGATCACAGCTCAATGATAGTCTATTCCATCGTCCAGAAAAACTTCAAGAAGAGGGCATTCAAATTCTTTAATTTTTGGACGAAGGAAGACGAGTTTATGGAGATAGTTCAAAGGGCGTGGGCAAATCAGGTGGTTGGAAATCCGATGTTTAGATTCATGAAGCGGTTGAAACTTACGAAGGCAGCACTAATTGAGTGGAATAAGGCCAAAATAGGGGATGTGACAGAGAGAGTTGAGGAAACAAAGAAAGAAGTCGAGTGGGTACAGACAGAACTACAGAGAGCACCGCTCAACAGAGAACTGATAAGGAAGGAGAGAAGTGCCATAACTAGCCATGTTAAAGCAGCTAAGGCAGAGGAGGAGTGTTACAGGCAGAAATCGAGAGATCAATCTATCTCGTTAGGAGATAGCAACACTACATACTTCTTTAAATCGGTATAGGCAAGAAGGAGTGTTAATAAGATAACATGTCTAATTAATTCAGATGGGGCCATTATAGAGGATGTGAATGTGATCGGAGAGAAATGTGTAGAGTTTTACAAAGAACTTTATAGTCCACAACAGATGGAGGAGATCGATTTTGCAGTGTTTGATGGGCTGCCACCAAAAATACAGCTCAGCCAGGAACAGAAAGAGGCGTTAGAGGTGGAGGTGACTAGGGATGAGATAGTAGAAGCATTATCTAAAATAGAGAGTGACAAGGCGCCGGGAAAGGATGGGTTCTCATCATTGTTTTTCAAGAGTACATGGAGAATAATTGGAGATGATTTTACAAAAGCAGTACAAAACTTCTTCAGGTCAGGTATGATGCTTGGTGAAGTCAATGCTACCTGTATTACTTTAATCCCAAAGATAACTAATCCCACGTCTTTGGGGGACTATAGACCTATAGCATGTTGTAGTGTCATGTATAAATGCATTACTAAAGTAATAACTGCTAGGATGAAGAGTTTTATATCTATGATGGTAGCACCTAATCAGTCGGCTTTTATTCCGGGGAGAAGTATACAAGACAATATTCTGCTGTCACATGAACTCCTGCATAACTACCACAGAGATAACCCCCCGGCTAGATGTGTTGTAAAGATAGATTTGAGAAAGGCTTATGATTTAGTGAGATGGGAGGCGGTAGTGTTTGCACTGCAAAGAATAGGAGTACCGGGAAAATTTATTCAGTGGGTGAAATCATGTGTTCAGACACCAGCTTATTCTATTATGATCAATGGGGCGCCATATGGATACTTTAACGGGAGAAGAGGGATTAGGCAAGGAGACCCCATGTCGCCATATCTGTTCGTGCTTGTGATGGATTTATTTTCAGAGATTATGATGGATTCAGTGAGAAATGGTAACTTCAAACTCCATTATAAATGCAAGGACCCTATTATAACTCATTTAGCTTTTGCGGATGATTTAATTACATTTATGTATGGAGATATTGGTACTGCAATATGCTTGAAAGAGAATTTATTAATATTCAAGAAGTGTACAGGGTTGGAGGTTAACATGAACAAAAGCCAGCTATTCTGTACTGGAATGGAATCTAGTGTTGTTACAGAAGTACAAGAAAGACTACAGGTTCAAGAAGGCATTCTGCCTGTCAAATATCTAGGACTACCACTTATTACAACAAGACTATATTCCGCAGGATACTGTTGATTAGCGTGTTGTTGACGATAGGGTACAAAGCTGGAAATGATGCTTTCTCTCATATGCCGGAACAGTTCAACTCATTAAGTCGATTCAAGCGGCTTGAGTGTATCGGTTCTCGCCCTTTATCATTCATGAGAAAACAATTGAGGAGCTAAACAGAATTTGCCGGAACTTCCTCTGGAATGGAACTGATTGCTCATTGTCACATGCCCTGATAGGATGGGAGGAGATATGCTATCCATATGATGAAGGAGGGTTGGCGATACGCGATATGGCCAAAGCAAATCAAGCTGCGAACATGAAGCACATTTGGAACATTGTGAGCGGCAAAGACAACTTGTGGGTTAAATGGGTGCAGAGGAATCTTATAAGGGGAAGGAACTTCTGGCAAATCAAGATACCACAGGACTGTTCTTGGAGCTGGAGAAACATACTGAAGCTGCGAAAGGATGCGGGGAACTTAGCATTGCACCTGATAGGCAATGGAACTAATACTAGGTTCTGGCTGGACCCCTGGCACCCAGCTGGAATACTAACTGATTTGTTCCCACAAGCACTGCGGTATAGGTTTGATTGTAACATGGAGTCAACAGTTGCGTCTCTGATTGAAAATGGCCAATGGAGAGTACCAAATCACATCAGGACTCATCTCTTGGGCATTATATCAGACAGGTTGTGTGAGGTGCAGATATCGGGGGAGAGAGACAAGTTGATTTGGGCACCGTCACATACAGGGGAGTACACACAGAGAGAGACAAATGAGAGTGTCCGCAACATCAAAATCCCAGTGAATTGGCATAATATCATTTGGTTTACTAACCATATTCCGAGACATTCATTTATTGCGTGGATGGCGCTGAAGGAAGGGATGAAAACACTCACAAAAATGAAGGAAAGGAAAGTGGTGCGAGATGATTTGTGCGTTCTGTGCTGGCGAGAATCTGAAACAGAGAGCCATCTCTTCTATGAGTGTTGTTATGGCCAGTATGTGTGGGCAGAGTTGTTGAGGCATGGTGGCTATGCACGAACAAGGGCAGCAAGCTGGCAAGAGGAGGTAACATGGGTTGTTACAGAGAGCAGAGGTAAGGGAGGATACCAAGATGCACTGCGACTCCTCTTCACTGGGTTTTATTATTGGCTCTGGAAGGAGAGGAATGGGAGAATCTTCAATAGCAAATATCAGAGAGCTGCTACTGTAGTTAAGATGGTTGCAAAAGATGTGCGAACCAAGTTAATATCGCTACATTTGAAGATGGACAGAGGGCCTGAGATGCAAAGATTTATGGAGCTGTGGAACATGGGAGTTGAAGAAAACAGAAGAAAGAATGTTAAGTGTAAATGGCAGAGAGTGCCAATTGGTATTCAAAACTTGAATACTGATGGGACGAAGCAAAATAATGAGGCGGGGTGGGCTGCTGCTATTAGAAATGAAGATGGTTTAGTTGTAGCTGCTGCGCAAGGGAAGTTGGACTATGACAGTATCGACCTCATAGAATTGCAAGGCTTGGAACAAGGGCTCAGACTAGCCAAGGCCCACAACATCCGGCGAATAAGGGCCCAAACAGATTCTAAATGTGTGGTAGCTTTTGTTCAGAAAAAAGTCTATCCATGGGAAGCGCATTTTTTGATGGCTAACATTAGAAGATTGGAAGCTGATTTCGAAGTTTTTTCCATTGTACATGTATTTAGAGAGACCAATAGACTAGCAGATGCACTAGCTGCTAATATACCTGCAGTTAGTTGTATTGAGTTGATTCCTAGTTCCTTTGCAGAGGATGTTAAAAAAATAATATTTGAGGATGCTGCAGGAAAGGAATATGTGAGAGAATGTAACTGGAACTAGATCACACTTTATTTTAATTTTATTATCAATAATATAGGGGTAAGGGACCTCTCAAAAACCCTGCTTTCCAAACAAAAAAAATATCAGTAAGCATGTCTTATCTATCAAAAGAAAGTGATTGAAGGGGACTTTGAGTTCCCTTACTGTTATAATTCTTTTTCTCATTGGCCTTAAGATTTTAATCCCAAATTCGCATCATCTTTTTTTTTTTTTGTTAGGTTTCTTCACATTTGTAGCTTGCTTGTTGCTCTCATTTTGGTTTCAAAATTAAATTCCAAAAACTCCAGAAACTCTTATATTTATTCCAATGGATATTTTTCACTCATCATCCCTTGGAATTACTAGTAGTAGTGTTAATAATTTATTATATTTACCAGTAGTAGTGGGCGATGGCACATGTACTTCCCCTTGGCAAAATCACTCTCATTGGTGCAGGTACTTGTATTTTATGATTTAGCTTTGGGTTTGATTTCTATATTTATTACTGTTTAGGGTTTTAACATAGTATTGTAGTTGTAACTAAATTTACTAATTTTATGCTGAAAGAAGTGGGACCCAAGATGGATGTATGCTTGCTTTCGAGTTTTGTTGCATAGGCAAAGTTTGTTTTATGTTTAGGGACTCTTTTGGGGTACATCCACTACATTTATATCCAAATTATTTTTTCTGTGCCATTATTATATGCTTTTGTCCTTGTTACTATCATCGGAGATTCCTTAGTAGCGAAAGCCTTTGTTAGTATCTCCACACTGTAGGAACTCACCTAGCTCACTTCTTGAAAGCTGAACCCTGCTTACTCGAGCTAAATGGGTAACTTTTACATCTAGCTCGCTCTACTCCAAGTAAAACAGACTCCGCGTGACTAAGCTGCTTACTGAGTTTACATATTTTCACTACCTATTTTCGATTCTCTTATTGATTTTGGGCTGTAATAGGTGGGTGCACATATGATATTACTCACACTAGACAACTTTTCTCTACTTATTCTTTTCCTTTGTATCTTTTCAAATTATTCTTTTAATCAATTACTTTTTAGCAAAAAAAAAAAAAAAAAACTGTTTACTGAATTCATTGAAATTTACACATAATTTACACTTGTTTAAGTATAGAATTGGAGTTATGTTTAAACATATATATATTAGTAGAATGCTAACAAACATCTTGATGTATGCATCTGACAGGTATTGTCGGGTCTGTGCTTGCGCAGGAGGGGTGCACTCCATGTGTTTCCGACATCTTTTCTAGCACTTTCGAGAAAAGATTTCTGAAATATAAGAGTTTCATTTTACATCCTTGAGCCGCATTGCTATCTTTTAATTGAATTCCAAAAACTCTTATATTTGTCCCTTTAACCTAATAAAACAATTATGTGTATCTATTCTATGTCAAGAAAAGAAATTTAGGACTGCCTAAATGGCCCTTTTTCCATGAGACGTGATGTTCTTATAAAAGTTTGTTGTTGCTACTCATTAAAAAAAGAGGAAAATGGGTTTGTGCATTGGTGCTTGGCTAACAGTGAGGTCTTATCTTTTTGAGCTAAGTAAGCCAGTGTGTCCATTTATGTGAAACATAAAATCATTTTGTTTCTAATATTTGCCAGGACCAAATTATTGTCAATATTAGATTAAACATTTGTACGTTGTTTAGCTGTTCCCAATGACCAAAATAATTACACTTCAATCTTCTAGAAGTTCTAGTGGAGTGAAACATTTCAAATTCATTGATCAATGCTTTTCCTCTTGCTGGAACTTTAGTCTCTACATCACTTAATCAAACACATAAAAGGGGCAAAATAAAATTTCTATGGAGAATGCAACAACATAGAGTAAATAGGTGTTGTTATATTTAACTTGAAAGATCATAACCAGTAGAAAGAGTTGAACTTCTAGAGGGCAAAATGACATTTTTTGAAAGTTTTTTAACTTTCAAGAAAGGGACAAATACATGAGAACTTCCTCCATTTTGTTAATTGAGTTTTTGAATCTTGGGTGAGGGTTCTTGGATTTCAAGGCTGTTGTTTTCTTGAACCATTTTGAGGGTTGAAGAGTGATGGAAGAAGACTTGTGAAGTGGAAAAAAAAGTAAAGTAGTTGGGTTTAATATAGAAAACTATGGACATTAATTTTTCAGTTGTTTTGGCACTTTTAATTTCCGCCATAAATTATAATAAGTTGAGTTTTTTTCATGCATATGTGCCAATTTCAAGTGCAATTGTAGCCCAAGTAACTAAGCCCAACTAAAGCCCAACTAAAGCCCAAGGTTCTCAACAAAACCACCCATTGCATATCACAGACAACATACATTTTAAAGTGTCACTACATATTGGGTATATCACATATATGAATTATGACCTCATAGGACATAGGAGTATACTGAAGTTCCTAGGAATAGTCAGCTATTACTAAGCGAGGGGAGAACGAAGTCGTGTAACCGATGAGCTATTTAGTTGTTGCAATATTGTAAGGGTAATAGTTAATTTGAATTTTGAAGTAGTTTTCATTATGGACATATGCAAGTTCAGGTATATGGATGAGTCCTTCCATACGTGAAAGCTAAATAAGTGTGACGTGTGACCTGTCCAAATTATTGTACTCCGCACCATAGTACAAAATATCACGATATATCGTGATAAATATTGAGATTTTAACCAAAGATATATAAATATAACGATATATTTAGAGATATATAAGACTGCAAATATCTATGATATTTTGACGATATTTAAATATATTTAGTGATATTTTGGGATATTTTGCGATATTTTGTGTATGTAACAATTTTATTTAATATTTACCATTATATTTCAAATAAATATAAATTATATATCATGATATATCAAGAAATATCTACGATATGTATCGATATTTTGGATATATCCACGATATTTACATATGTAACAATGTCAAATATCCCCATAGAAAAGGATATATCCACGATACATATCCATAAATTAGGGATGATATTTTGCCATATCCTGATATTTTGTACTATGCTCCACAGCATGTTTGGAGATGTTTGTTTCTTCAAAATAAAGAAACTGCATTTTAGCCTTCCCATACTGTTACCCAGCTCAAGTTCTCAAAAAAAAAAAAAGTTTCAATAAGCATAAAAACCAGTGGGATTTATGACCACCCCTTAATTACTCGGGTTCTTTGACAGATTTGCTTGAGAAAGATCTAAGTGAGCGAGTGTAACTTTGCTCTGTTTGAACAAATCCACCCTTTTACAGTTGATCCTTAAGCATATCCTCGGATCCTTAGATCTTCATAAATTTTCTCAATGCCATTTTCCAAGTGTATTGAGTCTAATATATGCTATTGAGTTTCTTCTGCCAGAGTTTTCTCATTTATGGGTGATGATGCATTAAGGCATGTGAGAGAAACTGTGACTTCAGGCATATAGTCATCATCATAAGATCTGGAATTCACACGATAGTCAGGTGGAGGATGATGGGTTTTTAACTGGTCATGAGTATGATGATGGGCTTTAGCAATTGGCTTTGTTATAATAACACCTTGTTTCTCTTTTCGGTTGGGTTTAGGACTGGTGGGAATAATATTGGTCTCAGATGTGGCATCATTTGAATCAAATTGGAGAAAACATAAGGTAGTTGCTATTTGCTGAGTTAGTATTGTTTGCTTGGCCATTTCTTGGTAGAGTTGGTTTGTGATGGATTGTAGAGTAGAATATGAATTTGATATGGATCGTGATGTGAATGTTAATGGGCTTTGGGTGAAACCATACTCTAACTGACCAGGCAGATATATGAATGGTGGTTGACTATTTGTGGTGGAACTCCATGAATTGTCAACATGATTAGAAAACTCTTGAGTGTATGGGGTACTCGGGAAGTTTGAAAATTGAGGTTCGTAATCGTAAGGAATTCCCATAGTATACTCGAATTTAGTATATGATGGACAATGAGATAACCAGTGATAAGGACTACCGCAAAAAAAATAAGGTTCTGGGTTTGCATTGTAATTCTATGACCGTTGCGATGCATATTGATAAGACATGAATGCTCAATCAATTATGATGCACAAACAGTAGAAATTCATTTTTTTGGATTTTTGAAAATATTTGCTTAGTCTATAATTTACTATGCCCTGTTTTATGTTACAAAAAAGGTCCACTTAAAAAGACCACAATCCGGGTTTTTAATAATTAAATAACTTTGCCTTCAAGGGCCCAAAATATAAAAGTAAACTAACACTAATACTAAGACTAATAGATTAACTAACTTACTTAGATTAACTAGATTAACTAGAGCTAAACTTAATTAGAGTGTTGATTCAAAGTGTGTGAGCGTATGATTCACGACTCGCCTCGCACACTCGAACTTCCCAAGGCAATGAAAACTCTAACTCTTGGTAAGTTGTTAGTTTCTTAACTTCGACCAAGTGTTATACTCACATCAATCTAAATAACTAATCAAAAACTTATTTTTTTTATATTTTTTTCATTTTTTTTCTTTTTATCTCTATCTATTACAACAAAGTCCACTGATTTATACTACTCGATCTATTACAAAATCCGAGTTTCACAGTACAACTACACAATGGAAATGAATGATCTGTGAAAAAATGAGACACTGGTGCGTGGTGGCGGTTGGGCAGTCGCCCGCACAGTCGCGCGGTCGATTCCAGTCAAGTTCGACTTGTCTTCCGTCAACAACTTCAACTCATTTCCATTTGTTGAATGTCGAACTTGGATTTGCACAAAAGTAGATTAGTAATGAAAAATAACAAAATAAATCAATGAAAATTAGAAAAATAATAAGTGAAAAGGTGAAAGTGGTGCTTCCTCCTTAGATGCTCAACCAAACATCCTTACTCCTTTAATCCATGACGGTGGCGCCATTTGAAGTAGTGGTCCTAGTGGAGTATCTCAAAAGAGTTTTAAATGTGGTTCACCATAAATTGTTTGGAGCTTGAATGGTTAGGAGTTTTAGAAGGAAGGAAGGTAGTTTTCTTTAGTTTTAGAACTTGTATTGGTTAACTCTATTGTATTGAATAAACTTGGAAAGACTAAGTTGTTTAAATGGTTTGAAACACAAACTTGAAATAAATGAAATGATTGATTGAAAGAAAGAACAAGCAAAGAAATGAAATGATTGATTGAAGAACTAAAACTAAACAACTTGATTGAAAATTAAGAACAAAAAGTAAATGACTTAAATGAAAAATGAAGAACAAAAAGTAAATGACTAGAAAATAAATCATACATGACACTAGAATAAGTCTAGGTGTATTCTCTCATCCTCCTTTTGAGTTCTTATTGTAGGAACCGTTATGGTTGCATCGAATGATTTACAAATTGTTAAAACCCATGTGCAGCGGAATAAAGGTTGTCCACGATTTTGGTTAGAATCATACCTTTGATCAGCTGTGATAACTCTGAGAATCCAAGCTCTATGAATTAGCAACTTCTTGATCTTCTGTTGTATTCCTATCCTTAGAATGGATGTTGTGTGGACAACGATCTTCCAGCCCCTTCTTTCTCTCTTGGCTTCTCTTACTCACAAAGTTGGAATCGAATTTGGAACTCACTTTTCTTGAGCAATCAATCAGAAGTTCGGCCAAGAAAGAGGGGTTTCTTTATATAGGCTACAACAGGGACCATGAGAAGAAATTAGGGTTAGGTCTCCTGACGGGCTTGGGCTTCCCATGTTCGCCCAGAACACACGGCCAAAGTCCGTCAACAAATGGCTTATTCCATTAGAGGCCATTGTTGCACTGCCGCCTTAATGCCAAACTACGTGTATGGGCTCCATATTATATGCTCGTTGATCTCCCCGTGTTTAAGATATCGAATGCCCGTTGATTAAGTCAAGTTACTGACAACTATATTAATCAACTTCTTATGTCCTTGAGTAGTACCACTCAACCTCATTGTCATGTCGGATTAAATCCACCTGCAGGGTTTACATGACAATACTTATGAGCTCCTCAAGGGGACATCATTAACCCGACTTCCTGCGGGTCACAAATTCCTTCTATAATCAACAGCACACCTTACATACAATGTCATTACCCAATCCATCGAGTTTGTTGATTCACAAATGAATCTTACTCATTGATGATTTAAAGCAATGTACAATGCACATAAGTGCCCGTTATTATATCCGGATTAAGAAGACAAGCATCCATAACAACAGAGGTGTTTGTTCTCTTATATAGTCAGTATAAACAGAAACAACCTCACTTGGTCCTGTTCAATACACACAAAGTGTACTAGTGTAATCTTGTAGTCAAGATAGACTAATACCAGATTATACTACAACCATACCAATGGTTTATCCAAATCCATCTAGGTTGTGAACATTTACTTATACTTTATAAGGTACTAATGATATGATCTTCTGTGTGTCACCACACACCATATTATCTACAACATAAAGTATTAGACGCATGCATATAACTAATAACATATATAATATACATAACATTTGCCCATATGATTCTCATTCAAAATATAAAGAATTAGAGTTAATACAAAAGTAATGATTTTAGTATATAACCCTATCACTTATACCCCTACTTTTACAAAAGACTGATTTGCCCTCTCCCATTACATTTAAGACTCCTCACCAAGTTTGCTTTATGCTTTCCCTTTTTGCTTTTTCATTTTGCTTTTTGATTTCTTCTTGATCAAGATAGTTTTTAGAGAAAGCCTTCTTTTATGTTAAGGACATCTATCTCTGGTCTTCTAATAAGAGGGGTAGGGGACCCCATTAACAACCTTGCTTGTTAATAAAAAAAAAAAAAGTTGAGGACTTGACTTTCAACTCTCTGGTTTTGAGTCCTTTGATATTTTACTTTGACTTTTTCAACACTTTTTCATAGTAGCTTCGAGTCTTCATAATAAGGTTCCTTTTGGTGCTAAGATGCAGCTTATATGATAAGTGGTCTGAATTACTCTGTAACCTGAAAAAGGCAATAAAAGCTATGAGTTGTCTTTTTATTATGCGTAAGAAAGGTTATAATGCAGTAATATAAAGGTAATAAAATGCACATTTAAGAGCTGATCAGTACTCATCAGGGAAGGAATCACAGATGGGGTCTGAATCATTATCAACATCACTAACAAGCCTTGATAAATGGTCATCATCAACATTCTCGCAACATTTTTTATATCTAATTTCTAAAATAAACTCTTGCAAGAGAAGGATCCATCGGATCAATCTCTGTTTCGCATCTTTTTTTGCGAGTAGGTAACGAAGTGCAACATGGTCAATGTAGACAATGGTCGAATAACAAACCAGATATGGACAAAACTTATCCAAGGCATATACAATAGCTAGGAACTTCTTCTCAGTGGTGGTATAGTTACATTGAGCTTCATTAAGAGTTTTACTAGTGTATTAAATGACAATGGATTTGTCGGCTCGACTTTGAACTAAGACGTCTCCAATAGCATAGTCGCTAGCGTCACACATAAGTTCAAATGGTTTAGACCAATCTGGTGGTTGGATGATAGGAGCGGTAGTCAGGGAAATTTTCAGGTTCTCAAAAGCTTGTTTGCAATTGAAATTGAAATTGAATATGGCATCTTTAATCAGGAGATTGGTTAAAGGTCTAGCAACCTTTGAGAAATCTTGAATGAATCTCCTATAGATACTGGTGTGGCCTAAGAAGGCACAGATGTCACGAACCATTTTTGGGATAGGAAGAGATGAAATCTTATCAATCTTTGCTTTATCAACCTTTATTCCGTCTTTTGAAACAATATGTTCTAGAACGATTCCTTTGGTAACCATGAAATGACATTTTTCCCAGTTAAGGACAATATTTTTCTCTTCACAATGTAGTGCAGTAGCAGTATACTTATCTCCCAATGTGCATGGAATAGTGGGTCTGCCTTGGTCTTTGTATTTGACAATACCATTGGTTTCAGTGATGGAAGGGAATTGTTCAGTGAGGAACGCTTGTTGAGGAACATTGGTTCTCTTCTTGGTGGTGCACATATCTTTCAGAAACTTTGCATGTTTTGGCAATTGTTTGAAGGCATCGAGAAATGGTAAGTTGATTGTCAAATTCTTGAAAGTTTCTCGGATCTCATCAAAATTCTCATCAGGTTTGTTCTTTGCCAAACGTGCAGGAAACGGTGCCTTGGGTCGGAATTTGGTATACGGATCGGCTTGCTCCTTCAAGTTTCACCAATCCTCCTGTTCGACCATGGTCCAAGTTGGAGGAGCCATCGGCTCTACAGGATGTTGTCTCCATGGTGCATTAGGGATGTTGAACGCACAAGCTTCTTCAGATGTTTGGGCAATGGAATCATATAGCAAGGGACAATAAGCATCAAGATGGTCAGGACTTAGGCAAAGCAGACATGGGGAAGTGTTAACGTTCATAGCCTGTTTTGGTTTTTTATCGTTCACTTGAACTGCGAGAGCATCTACTTTCTTTGTCAGGGATTTAATCAGGGTTTTTAAATCTAGATTGGGTTTTACCTTAAATATAGATGTAGCTTTGGGAACAGTGTCCTTAGATGATTTGGAAGAATCAGTGTTACCCTAATGGGTACCTCTCGTTGCTTGTTTTTCAAGAAAAATGTATGCCTCAGTAACGCCTTTGTCCATGAAACAACCGCCGTTCATGATATCAAGCGTTTCTTTTTTATGATCGGAAAGACCGTTAAAGAATGAATGGATGAAGATGGCGGGATTGAGCTGATGATGGGGACATTCCAAAAGAAGATCGGTAAATCGACTCCATGCTTCCGTAAATGATTTATGAGGATGTTGGCGAAAAGATTGGATTTTCTAAAGCATTTCACTAGTTTTCTTCTGAGTGTAGAATTTTATCATGAATGATTGCACAAGTTTGTTCCATGTGTCGAGGGATTATGGTTGTTAACCTGCTAGCCAAACTGAAGCTTTATCAGCTAAGGTGAAAGGAAACAACCTTAGCAAGACTTGTTTGTTGGAGATGGATGGATGTTGGAATATGGTGGCTACTTGTCGATACGAAGGTGATTGTATGGTTTATCATGGTTTAAACCATGATAAATAGGTAACAATCCAAAAACATTAGGCGGGATTCGAAAATCACCCTCAATGTCCTCGAGTTTGATGCAGGAAGAAGGTCCTTCCTATAGGGCAGTATAGAAGTCCGAAAGGGGCTTCTTAGCTGGAGGAGTTTCGTCAGCCATAATTAATGGAGTTAATGGCAACAGAGAATTTTGATGATGTATATTGACAGATGAATAACCTTGTTGAGGTGATAACTTACGCAATTGCCTATCGTATTTTCTTGTACGATAAGTATGTTCAAATTCCTTATTATGACCAGACGGTAATCTCATGCAAGCATAAAGTTCTTATCTTAGGCACACAAGGAAAGAATTTTTACATGTATTTTATCATTGACGTAAGTATTAGAAGTAAACAACGTAGGCCTGAGCTGCTGCTAATGTAGCAGTGAAACCAGGAATATGTGTGTATAAACCAACAGCCAGGTCACATGAGAGATATGAGGGAGGTTTTCCGTGCAAGCACGTTCCTTAATTAGAGAACCTCAATCTTTCAAGTTTCCTAGACACCGTTGGAATATGTTGATGATTTATGATTTTTTTTTTCAAGATTTAGGCACGAAATATATATACTAGAAAAACACAAAGCATGCAATATATCTTACGATGTAGGAAATAATAAAAACATGTATCATGTAAATGTGCTATAGAGACTACACATTAATCATGCTATTGACAAGTTCCTATCATGCATCACTACTTAAAATTAATCATGCGATATAACATATCCCCTAAACATGCAACGTATTACATACCTAATAAGATACGATACTAAACTACTATACCAATGTTTTTATACAAAACGAATGATCTCATATTTCATTACCAAATTAGTATATAAAACATTCCACTCATACGTATATATAAATATTAATAGGCAAATCTAAATCATTCAAACGTATATATATATATATATATATATATATATATATATATATATATATATATATATATATATTTATATATATATTTGTAACCTTCTCCTACTCTTCTCTCCCTCTTTGTCCTTATACTTTTCTTCTTTCTAACCGCTCATTCTAGTTCGTCCATCCACCCTGATCCTACGTGCATCAGCTTGCCACCTGTCCCACAACATACACCACGTTCGGCAGTTAGGGTTCCGCGGCTCCTATCCGATGCACCCTGTAGTATCTTCATTACTCTGACTACTGCCTAAAAAATTACTAGTCTCCTTCTCCTACTCTTCTCTCCCTCTTTGTCCTTATACTTTTCTTCTTTCTAACCGCTCATTCTAGTTCGTCCATCCACCCTGATCCTACGTGCATCAGCTTGCCACCTGTCCCACAACATACACCGCAGTTCTCGGCAGTTAGGGTTCCGCGGCTCCTATCCGATGCACCCTGTAGTATCTTCATTACTCTGACTACTGCCTACTCACCACCCCTGCCATTCCCCGCAGTTCTCGGCGGGTATGGTGTCGCGGCTCAGATCAGCTGCACCCGGTCTTCTCTTCACTATTCTGTATACGGACCCTTCGCCACCAAAGATGTCACATGTCACAAATTTGACCCCTACAGATGCCCTCTCTCAGTCCTATTGGTAGTCCGCGAACAACCGATGGGGCCGAGACCTAACGATCTCAAAGCATGGTTTATCTCCATTATTTTACGATGTTCCATCTGTTGAATGACACGTGTTCCATCATTACTGTCGCGTGAGAACGGGCCATGCGCCGTACAAAATTTGACCTCTCGATTCTCGAGGCCCACGTGTCCCATTTCCCCTGGTCCCTCTCTTTGCAATTACGCTTTTGCCCCCTGTCTTTTCAAATCCCGCCCAAACCCTTCATTTTCCTCAGCACCCATAAACCCCCAATTCCCCTTTTTATTTTTTATTTTTCCTCTTCCCCACCTCTTCAACTTCTACCCGTTGTTCCTCTTTCTCCAAGTTCCCTCCTGCTCCATTTGCGTCTGTTTTGGTCCCTCCACCCCCTTGGCTGCTGTTGCATCTCAGGTTTGTCCTCCACCCTCTCACTCCCCATCGTTTATTGCTATACTCCAATTTCAATACTGTTTCCGCATTCTTTTCTCTCTCATAACTTGTGTTATTCCCCCATTCTTCACTTGTCCCCTCTTCGTGTCCATTGTGACATGTCAGGATCTGATTCTGCGGATTCCTCCGCCACCAGATCCGATGGATCCGGTGCTTCTCCATCCAGATCTAGCCACTCTACCACAGACAGGTCGGACTCTCCGACGTCTCACTCTTCCAGTCCATCACTATACCATCTACCTCTGGGAGGAAGGCTTCTCTTCCTCCCCCTCCATCATACTACCGCCGCCCTAATTTAGAAGCAGTTAAAACTGCCTATGGCATCCCAGATGACGTGTTACTAGAGCACGTGATTGGTGTTACCCATTTTCCACACTTGGTAGCACCGCGGCCAGGATGTCTTGTCGCGACTGTTGGCCAGATAGCGGCCGGCTTGCCCTTCCCCTTAACTTTTCTCGATATCGAGGTATGCAACCATTTTAATATTCCGCCTTGTCAAGACATAGGCAACTTTTGGCGAGTGATGTATGCCGCTAACCATTACAATGAAACCCACACCCCTAAAATCCAACTCCGCGACATAATTGCTCATTTTTATTTGAAAAAGAGCACTAAATTTGGAAGCGTAGGGTACCACTCCTTTTCTACACGTCCGCAGAAGAAGTCTTTTGTTCTCCGCCTTACAACTTCCGACAAGGTGTGGCACCATTATCCCTTGTATGTGTCTGGAAGTTTTATTTCCACAGACCTCCCTTCAGAAGTTTCTCTAAGGCATCTCAATTTCCTTACCAGTGGTAAGTAAAACACTTTGGTCCCCTAATCTCCTGCATATCCTTCTTTCTAATGTGTCTTCTTTCTATGGCCCAGGTTGGAAACCAGACTCTCGTTCTCAATTCTACGCCGACATCTCCTCTGCAATTTTTCAAGAACTCCAGAATCTAGGGAGTAACCAGTGCGAGGTCCTCCGCATAGACCCCGAGAAAGGCAACCCTCTTTTGCTTGACCCCTCTCTTAAAGATATAGGGAAATACCAAGGTTCCCTCTACCGCTTGCCGCCACCGAAAGAGTGCAAACCCAAACCCTCTCCTTCTGCCAAAAGAAGACGCCCAACTCACCGATCCTTCAGCTATACAACCAAGATCTCCCACTCCAAGGCAGCCGCCCAACGAGCCGCCGCGCAATCCCGCCCTACCCCTACAGATACTTCCTCCTCTTTCTACTCTACGTTAGCGGATTGGGAAGAAGATTTTACCCATCCCTCTTCATCTACTCCCGCCGCGGACATGGCTTCTAGCAAACTCAAACTCTGGGACAGCGACTCCGAAGGTGATGAGCCCACTGAAGCCGCGGCCAAGAGCCCGCCAGCCAAAAAAGCCCGGACTGCTCCTCCGCCTCCATCAAAGCCACCAACCCAAATACCGCGGCCCACAGTTACATCCCGCCGCCCTGGAAAAGAACAGTCTTCGGTAGTCCCCCCTTCACCCGACGCTGTGGAGATATGGCACCCGCGATTTAAGGCTCGAGATCGCAATGTAAATATACGCGACTCCGCCCTTGACAATCCCGCGGTGGCTGCTTCTTTGTTTTTCAGTTCTCATCTCCCCCGAGACCAAGTATACGGCGACTCAGGCTCCTTCTCCTCTCACCGAACGTCCATTTATACTGGCTGGGAAAAGGTATTCAATTTTTTTTTTGTTTTTTTTCTAACGAATACCTCCTCAGCTGAGTCTGGACATCGACTATGTGGTGCGTGGGCTGACCAACACTTTGGACTCTCTAGAAGTCGCAAAACAAGAGATCAATGGCCCCAACGGGTGGAAAGCCAAGCATGCCCAGTTGGAGAAGGACTGCGATGATCTTCGGATCGTTGCCCTGAAGGCCCAAAAAGCTCTCCAACAAGCAAAGGACAAGCACCGCGACTACGTCGCTGGGGTCACTTCCAAAATGGAGAGCCAAAGGGAGGTGGAGAAGCTTGCTACTCAGGCCGCATGCGACAAAGCTGTAAAGGATCGAATCGGACGATTCGAGACCTAGCTGAGAAGAAAATTGCTCGTGAATTGAAGAGCCAACTCGAAGAGCTTGCTGCATCTGGTCGTCTGCTGCCCGTTCCGCCTCTTGCCCCAGTCCCTGATGCTCAAACTGCCTCACCCTCTATTGCTGACCCTGAGGCTACTACTGCTGTGCTTCCTGCTGGTACTTCCAGCGCGGTCACCTCCCCCATTGATATGGATGTTGATTCGAACACCGCGGTGGGAGGGGCCGAGGTTTCTTCCAAGCAGGGGGGGTTGAAGGGCCACAGTAGCTTGTTTGAAATATATTTTTGTACCTTTGTGATTCTGATGTTCACTCTCTAACAGTATATTTTGCAATATGTAATTTGCCTATTTTTCTGGGTATGCCCAGCAGGTATTCAATCAAATGTAGTGTGTCTTTTGTTATCACCTCCACTCATTTTGTGAAATCATTTTCCTTGATTCATATGCACCCATATGACTTTATTTTACTTTCTTTACAAAAGTGGGATCTCTTCATTGGTGCTTATATTATCTCTTTGCAAATAATTTTTAGTTGGCTGTGAAGCCTGTGGGGCCAGCTCAATTTGACCCTATGTTGATTCAGACATATAGTCTGCGAAGGGCTCTTCCCCCCCGCTGTCTTTGATCGGCTATGAATCCTGTTGGGGCAACTCAATTTGCCCCCAGGTTGATTTGGACTTATAGTCCGCGAAGGGCTCTTCCCCCCACTGTCTTTGTTCAGCTGTGAAGCCTGTTGGGGCAGCTCAATTTGCCCCCATGTTGATTTAGACTTAAAGTCCGCAAAGGGCTCTTCCCCGCTATTTTCGATCGGCTGTGAAGCCTATTGGGGCAACTAAATTTGCCCCCATGTTGATTTGGACTTAAAGTCCGCGAAGTGATCTCCTCCTCCCCGTCTTTGATCGGTTGTGAAGCCTGTTGGGGCAACTCAATTTGCCCCCAGGTTGTTGTTCTTCATTCAACATCTTATTTGTTTAGGGAATCAACACACTCCTTCTATTCAAGGAACTAAAATTACCAAAATACAATATTTCAGGTTCTCTCACATAACTTTATTCATTAGCATTTCTATTTTTACTCCGCTACAAATAGAAATAAAACTAACTAGAGACTGCCTCCGCTATGGAATTTTTTCAACATTATGATATTCCATGGTTTCTCTATCATTTCTCCTGCCGAAGTCTTTAACCTGTAAGTTCCCGAAGTACCCTTCTCTGTCACGACATAGGGTCCCCCAGTTGGGACCCATTTTACCATCATTCTCTTTCTTGGTGGCGATTATAACACGCCCGGTAGCGATTACAAAATCCCCACCCGAAACCCGGCTTCAAGGCTTCACTTTCGCTTATCATATCAAGTTTACGCAACTTTCGGTGATATTCCTCCAGTCGTATGCGCGCTATTTCTCATTTTTCCTCTATGAGATTCAACTCGGTGGCCAAGATCCTCTCATTTACTCCCAATTCCACAGCTTTGGTTCTTGTCGTTTTCTCTATCATCTCTACTGGGATGACTGCTTCTACTCCATATGCCATTGCGAATGGTGATTCCTTAGTAGACGTCCGCGGTGTGGTGCGATAAGCCCATAACACGTGATTCAACTCGTCCGCCCACACACCTTTACGATCCTCTAATTTTCTCTTTAAGTTATCCATTATAATTTTGTTCGACGCCTCGGCTTGACCATTTCCCTCAGGATTATAGGGGGCTGAGAACCCCTGCTTCACCCTAAATGCCTGAAGAAACTCTCACACTTTTCCTCCAGTAAACTGAGTTCCATTATCCGCGATGATTGTATGGGGCAGCCCGAACCTGCAGATGATATTCTCCCATAAGAATTTCTTCACATTCTCTTCCTTAACCTGTTGCAGAGTAACACCCTCCACCCATTTGGTAAAATAATCCGTAGCAGCCAACATAAACCTCCTTTTTCCGCTTGCCATTGGCAGAGGCCCAACAATATCCAGCCCCCACATGGAGAATGGCCAAGGGCTGAACACATTATGCAAGGGCTCAGCTGGAGAATGTATGAACGGTGCAAACCTTTGGGATTTCTCACATTTCTTGGCGTACTCTGTGGCGTCTCTCTTCATATGAGGCCAAAAATACCCCTGTGATATCAACCTGTGGGTAGTTGTTCGCCCTGCAGAATGACTCCCGCAATCGCCTTCATGAACCTCTGCCAAAAACTCCTGCGCCTAGCCGCGGCCCTATACATCTTAGTAATGGGCCGCTGAAATTTCTCCTGTATAGGTCACCCTCCAACAATGTGTACCTCTGACTCCGCTGTTCCATTCTTCGCCTCTCCTGTTTATTCTCTATCTCTACTCCCTTCAAGAAAGCCTTTATTGGTTCCATCCAACCCTGATCCCACTCGGTGGTGAGCCAAACTCCAGCCTCATCTGATGTACTTGGCTTGCTCAACATTCTAACTTCAATAGACCGACCCTCTGATCCAGGAAGAACCGCCGCTACATAAGTCAAAGCATCGGCATGTCTATTCTCTCCGCGGCCTAGGTGGGTAAACTTTATTTTGTCGAACTTGCTTGCCCTTCGCTGTAAGACTTCCAGGTATCTCGCCATCCGGGGGCAGCGAGTTGTAAACCCTCCATTCACTTGAGAAACTACCAAATTGGAATCTGAGAACACAGATAACTCACTCACCCCTAGATCTTTGGCCAAGTCTAATCCAGCTATCACAGCTTCATATTCAGATTCATTATTTGAAGCCGCAAACCCCAGTTTCATTGATAGCTCAAGGCGATTGTTCTCAGGAGTTACTAACACGACCCCAATTCCATTCCTGGTATCCGTAGCAAAACCATCCGTGAAAACTCTCCACCCATTGCGCATATCCCAAGGATCTAAAGGGTCGCAACTGACCTCCCCCTCAGATTCCATTACCATTTCCTCTCCCCAAGTGGGATCCTCTGCTGGGAATTTGGCCAGAAACTCCGCCATGGCTTGGGCCTTTTCAGCCGTCCTGATCTGGTATGTAATCTCATAAGAACTTAGTAATACCGCCCACTTCAGCATCCTACCTGACTTCTCGGCCCTCAACGCCTGTTTGAGAGGCAAATTCGTCACTACCACCACAGAATGAGCTTCGAAGTAAGGCTTTAACTTAAGGGCTGAAAATATCAAAGCCAAAGCATACTTCTCAATCCTCTTCAGATCGGTCTCTCGCATCCGGTAGGGTTTTACTTTGAAAAGTAAACTGGCTTTTCTATCTTGTCGATCACTCTCACCAGAACTGAACTTATTGCGTACTCGCTAACTCCCAGATATAAATGCAACTTCTCGCCCTGTTCCGGTCGTTATAATAATGGTGCCTTCCCTAAGTAATCTTTCAACTCCTGGAAGGCTCCTTCACACTCCGCGGACCAATGGAAATCAGAAGTTTTCCTTAGCAAACGATATAGAGGGCGACATTTGTCCGAAGACTTGGAAATGAATCTGTTAAGTGTCGCAACCCTACCAGCCAATCTTTGTACTTCCTTCACATTCTACGGAGATGGCATCTCAATCAACGATCGAATCTGCTCTGGATTCGCCTCTATTCTGCGGTGGGTGACTATGTAGCCCAGAAACTTTCCTGAAGTTACCCCAAATGTGCATTTCTCGGGATTGAGTTTCAGCTTATGCTTACACAGTATGCCAAAAGTCTCATGGAGACCTTTTAAGTGTTCCTTTTCCGACATACTTTTTTCCACCATGTCGTCAATGTATATCTCGATCCCCCTTTGAATCTTGCCTTCGAACATCTTTTCTCCCAACCGCTGAAAGGTAGCACCCGCATTTTTCAGGCCGAAGGGCATCCTGGTGTGACAGTAGGTACCACCTTCTACCACGAAGGTGGTTTTCTCTTGGTCTGGCCCATACATCGCGACCTGATTGTACCCCATCGATGCATCCATGAAGGAAAACACCTTATATCATGCCGTTCTATCCACTAACTCATCCACCTGGGGCATAGGGTAACAATCTTTTGGGCATTCCTTGTTTACATCTGTGAAGTCCACACACATTCTAACCTTGCCGTTCTTTTTTGGTATCGCGACCACATTCAACAACCACTCCGTAAACTCTACCTCCCTTATTATCCCCGCCCCCTTCAGCCATACCACCTCTTCGCGAATACCTTCTGCATATTTGGCTCTTATGCTCCTCATCTTTTGTCTTACTGGCTTAGCATCTTCATTCATATGCAAATGATGACAGGCGTATTCTGCGTCTAAACCAGTGATATCCTCGATTACCCATGCAAATACATCAATATTGTCCATAAAAAACAGCACCAACTTGCATTTCCATTCTTCCGGCAAGTCAGCTCCAACTGATGTAAACTTTTCTTCCTCTCCCACCCCAAGGTTCACCACTTCCAACTCATCCACAGTTTTCATTCCAAGTGGAGGCTCGTACACTTCTGTTTCCGCTGCCTCCTGTAATTGCTATGTTGATCCTGGTTCGTGTGACGGCACCTCCCCTTTGGTACCGCGGACCATATTTTTTACTGTAACTTGATGGATGTTCTGTGCTACCACTTGATCCCCCCTTATTTCGTACATTCCCCCATTAGCTGGGAAGCGGACCACTTAGTAAAATGTCGATGGGATGGCCTTCATTTCGTGGATCCATTTTCTCCCTAGGATGGCATTATACTGGGAGCTAGAATCCACCACCATAAATCTGGTGAATACCGTTGTCGGGCCGGCTCTAACTGGTAACATCAATTCCCCCATGGGCTCTGTGATGCTACCATTGAACCCATACAGATTGGTTTGAGGAGCTTTCAACTGATCTCTACCGATATTCATCTCCTCCATGGCCCCCTTAAACAACAAATCTACTAAACTTCCGTAGTCTATCAACACTCTCTTTACCAGATAATTACCCATCGCTATAGTAATCATCAATGCATCCTCATGTGGGGAAATTACTGACTCCAAGTCTTTTAGGGTGAACATTATGCCTTCCTCACCCTTCGCGGTTCCCTTAACTAACCGCGGTATGCTGACGACCTCGTTCACCTGTTGTAAACTCGTTGTCTTTCTCACCTTTTCTCTGTGTGCATTTCTTCCCAGGGTTTCTCCAATAAAGATGACATTGATGGTACCTAGAATTCTAGCCGGAGCAGGCACTCTCTCGGCTTGGCGAACCTCTGCGACAAACTCCCTGAGCATCCCCTTTTCAATCATTCTCTCCACTAACCACTTCAAAGCATAACATTCATTCGTGGCATGATTCCTGATTTGTTGATATGCACAGAATGGCTTCCCTTCTATTACCACCAGTGTGCTCCGCGGACCCTCAAAGTATTATTGCCCCTTAATTAGAGGCAAGATTTCCTCTAAGGGTCTGTTAAGCGGTGTCTGTTTGATTTCACGGTATGGCTTCCTCTCTCAGATATCCCTTCTGCCGCGGTCTCTCGTCCTATCCGAACCTCGGCTCTCCCCTCTGTACGCTCCTTTCTCTCTTTCTTCCATTCTGCTTTTTCCCTTTCGATCATCTCGGTCGACAATCTGCACTGCCTTTCCCGCTCTCTTTTGTTCCTTCGCGTTCCTCTGCATTATATCTTCGTAGTGTATGTATTTTTCTACCTTAAGATACAAAGCATGCAACAAAGTGATTTCGATTTTGGAAACCGACTCATGAACCCTGGTTCCCGCCCTCAAGCCGTGCTGGAAGGCTATTACCGCGGTATGTTCATCCAAATTTTCCTCTCTCAATGACTCCTCCTTGAACCTGCACAGAAAATCTCTCAATGATTCAGCGGACCTTTGTTTTATGTTGAACAGAGCCGCGATACCAACCACCCTTCTTTTATGGTGTATGAAGTGGTCAACAAACGCGCGCTCCAGTTCTTCAAACCTTTTGATGCTCCGCGAAGCCAACCGATAATACCAATCCGAGGCTCCCCCCTTTAAACTTGTGGGGAACATCATGCAGTGAAGGCCATCATACTTACCCTCCTACCACAACGACATCTGCTGCCGGAAATGGTGCAAATGATCCGTCGGGTCTCCCTTCCCATCATACCTCTCAAACCTGGGTTGGGAGAACCTATTAGGCACTTCCAAATTCCATATCGAATCTGCTAGTGGATTTTTGTTGAGGCTTGCAACCTCCTTCTGCATAGCACTCTGGTTTGCTTTTTCTGCTGCGCGGGTTATCTCCCTATCCTTGTCAATCATAGCCTGTACTACCTCCAATGTGATACCCACCGTTTGTTCTGCGTCCGATGGTGGGTACTCCTCATTTTCCTCCTCCACTTCGCTGCTCCGATGATCATTCCGCTCCGTTTCAGCATGTGTAATCTCTCTCTCCTTTCTCAACTCGTCATTCTCATTTCGTAGCATGACTATCTCCTCTGGGAAAAGTCTGGTAGCGTCCACCGCCACGTCAGATATTTCTTCCTCTCCTACTCTTTCTTCCTCTCCTACCCTTTCCACCTCGGTGCTCTCTGTTTCCTCCACCACTTCTCTAATTGTTGCTTTCTTAGGTCTTCCTACTCCTCTTTTCACTACAGTAGCCATTTTGCTTTCGGGTCCCCACAGACGGCGCCAAATGTAACTACAAGAATTACACCCTAAGAAATTACTAGTCTCCTTCTCTTACTCTTCTCTCCCTCTTTATCCTTATACTTTTCTTCTTTCTAACCGCTCTCTCTCGTTCGTCCATCCACCCTGATCCTACGTGCATCAGCTTGCCACCTGTCCCACAATATACACCGTAGTTCTCGGCAGTTAGGGTTCCACGGCTCCTATCCGATGCACCCTGTAGTATCTTCATTACTCTAACTACTGCCCACTCACCACCCTTGCCATTCCCCGCAGTTCTCGGCGAGTATGGTGCCGCGACTCAGATCCACTGCACCCGGTCTTCTCTTCACTATTCTGTATACGGACCCTTCGCCACCAAAGATATCACATGTCATGAATTTGACCCCTACAATATTAACATGAGTACATACGTCATTCATACATATATCTATCCTAACATGCAAATAATTGTCAATATCATGCTATATTATACATATGAGATAAAACACATGTGAATTATGCAAATATTATATTTAAAAATTAGAACCTGTGAGCATCCTGCAATTCCGCCAAAGAAACAACACATTCGTTTCAATCCACGCGAACGTTATGAAGTCATGTTCGTACTGGAAGAAGCCAAGACAGATGCAAGGAACTCAAAACAATACTGGAGTGTCAAATAACAGGAGGTTCTTGCAATGAAAGTTGAACTGCAATAGGTACAAAAGGTTAGCGCACGCGATCAAAAAGGGCAGTGCGCGCGACTTGTACAACTTGCGGGAGTGAATAAATGACTCACGCACGCATGTACAGTAGCACTTCCAGACCTCAAATTTTCACATTGGTCTTAGATTGTTGTGTGGTTGTTGTTCCAAGTCTGAGTCAAAGGTGCATGCATGCGTAAAAAAAATGACAGTACATGGATCAGTAACGAAACGCGAATAAAATTCGAATGCAAACCAAATATAAATGAGAAATGAAAGAGATGGAAGGGTAGGAGTGGGGGGGAGGGGGTAACATAGTGTCCTTTATGCTTTAGGATGGCAGCGGCGCCATTTAATCTTCACTTCTTTCGTGTGTACACAAAGTTTAGATCATTTACACTCAAGACACGAATCAATAAAATACCTAACTCACGTGTACGTTGGAATACACTTCGAGTAAGGGAATCGTTCCACACCTAAAGTCTAAAACACTTGTTGTACTTTACTTCACTAGAATTACTATCTAGGAAGCTTGTGAGAATGATTTTTTTAGTGATTATGTGAATTACACTACGGTGTTACTTAGAATTCAAGTTACAACAACTTACAAAAGCCGATTTTTTTAACACGGAAAAGATATAGAGAAAGAAAAGTGGAGAGTTGATTTGACTCATGTTAAATCATTACCATACTTAAGAAGCCTAATTCAAGTTGTCTCTAACTTGTTTTGGGTTTATAGACAAGCCCAAAACACGTTGAGACGTCAATCCCTAACAACACAAACTCTTGTTAGCATGAGGGATTGAACTGATATTCATCTCTGAAATATCTATTCAACCCCTGGTTCTATTTTACACCAACCATTCAAATGTTAGAATCTGGATTCACCATAGACTAGCGTGCGCAACTAGCCCCAGTCTCACCTGGGTCACGCATGCGAGCTCATCTCGAGGTCTAGGCTCTACTTTTGGATGATCAATGTCATTTTGTGACAAGATGCTAAATAAAACCTAAGTCCTAAGCCATGATCTAGGACTCCTAAACCGGAGTTTGATCTTCACATGAGCGTCATTAATCCTCCACCAGGGAGGGTTTTAGCTCATGTTTCTAATTTTACGATTAAAGAGATGAAATCATAAATGAAATAAGATAGAGAAATCCTAATTTACAAGAAAAGATTTTTATTCAGATGTTTTATATCAAGGCTAGCACTTAATTTTTGCTTACAAACTAAAAATGGAAACTTGGAAGAAAATGAAACTAACTATGGAGCAAAGGAAAAAATAACTACTAAGTGTAAAGTTTAAAACCAAAAACTAAAACTACAGAAGAAGTTCTCTTGCTTCTTAAGCTTCCATTTTAAGCAAAAGAGATTGCTTAATTTCTTCTCCACCCACGTGAATGACATTCATCTCATTTAATGCTTCAAATTGATTTTTCTTCAAACAAGACTTTTGCACATTTTATTTTAACTCCCACCATCCAACTAATCAAGACTTTGTGAGTCCTAATTAATTTGTGCCACCTATCAAGACTTTTGTGTCAAAGTTCTTGACTTGTGCGGAAGCTTGATCACCAAATTATATGGGTTCGCATAGTAGGCCCACATGCTATGTCCTGTAGCAGGTCCGCAAGTTGATTTCTACAAAATATGGCCTGAGATAGAGCTTGTCACACTGATCGTTCTGATGGTTCACTTGCCAGATTTGTAGTCCAGGTTTCAGAAGATATGGGCTTTAGAAGTTTGATACTTTCTGGCATGTTGATCATGTTCTGACCTAGAATTATCCTGATTGAGTCCCTGGGCTTTAGTCGGGCTTCATTGAGTTTTGCATGGGTTAAATCAGAATGTTTCACGTAGACACACTATTTTGTGCTTAAATACTGGCTTTATTCTCATTTTTATGTTGATTTCTCAAACATGTAAAAGCATGAAAATACAATTATTTTATGATTATTAAACATATAATTAATCAAAATGCTATGTCTGTCTCTACGGGGATTTATATAACAATTTTGGGTGATTATCAGGCACCTTGAAACTAGAGTTAGTTGCGGACTGGTGAAGTAGAAAATTATAGGCAGCCTAATTTACGTAGAAGAATCAGTGCATAACCTTAAATGCTAAATACACCGAGTTAAATGCACCCAGAGATGTTCAATTTCATAGACCAGCCCAACCCTAATGTTTATCTTCTATAAAGCCCGGCCCAACCCACCTAATTCGAGTGAAATAACCCAGATTCATAAGATGGTTCGAAACCATTTTTGTTTTTGTTTTCAAGCACATGGGCTAAATATTTTTCAACTTAGTTGCTGGAGATAGTGACACAGATCAAAGACGGAGGAATAATGCATTCCGCAGAATGCAAAATGTGAATTTGTGAGTTGCGTAGAAGCTCTGCACTGAAGGACACTTTTGGATTTATATCTTGGTTCCATGAAGGAGTAGCAAATATCAATAACAAGGGGCTAAACTTGTGCATAATAAACCAATACCGATGAAGTGAGCCACACAAAACTTTAAAAAACAAACAAAGTGGGAACCACATTTTTTAAGAGAAATTATTTTTTTACTATGATGGAGCCTACAAGAAAAAAAAAATCAATTTTAAAGAGAAAAACCAATTTTTTTTTATTTTCTTGTGGTCCCACAGAACTATTTTTTTGTTCTACTATGAGCCTCACTTATTTTTAATTTTCTTGTTTTTTAAACTGAATAAAAAATAATAAAAAAAAATGAAATGAGGACTTAGTGTTTGTGGGACCCACATTTTTTAGAGAAATTATATTTTTTTAATTATGATGGGGCCCATAGGAAAAAAATCAATTTAAAAAAAATCAAATTTTCTTTTTATTTTCATGTGGCCCCACAAAACTAAAAAAAATATTTTTTCTAGTGTGAGCCCCACTTATTTTTAATTTTCTTGTTGTTTAATTATTTTATTTTTTCATTTTTATTAACTTATTAAAAGAATCGAGAACATTTTGTTTTTTTGTAAGGCCCACAAAATAATAAAAATAAATAAATATGGGAGATTAAAAGGTTATAAATGTAATTTCATGTGCCTTGACTGGTCAAAGAACGGAAAAGTTAGTTGACTGTGTTTGATCGTCAATTTGGGGGGGAATTCAGTTATATTAGGGGTAATCCTAATCGCAACTACTCGTGGGGGGAGGTATGTCAGTATAACCCTAATTAGTATGATTATATTTATGAGTTCATCATTTGTTTTATGATTTTTTAGGAATTAGATGGACTTAGAAGCCATCACCAATGCCTAGTATTGCATGTTGAAGATTCGGGATTGCTTGGAAAATCGTATGAAAATTTGTAACTCTTAGTAAATCTGAATTTGTACCCTTAGTAAATTTGAATTTGTAACCCTTAAACTCTTTTGAAGTTATATATATGGTTCGACTACTTTTTTTTAGCCTTTTACTTGTGTTTATTTGCAATGTTATGAAAAAGGCAATGGGGAAATGGATAAGTTCAGGAATGGAATTGAGATATTTGCTTCTATCTGTCATTTGTGCAGGTTCAGGTGTCCGGAAAATATTAAAATTATGTTTTTTTTACAATATCATCACATTAGTAACGGCTATAAACCGTTGCAAAAGCTAGAAATAATATTAAAAACATTCATCAACAATCATTACAAATCCAAGTCAGCAACGTTTTCTAACCGGTGTGCAGATACTCTTGTTTCATAGCTGCTGCTCAAGTGAAGAATTTTAGAGGGGAGTGCGGAGTTTTCAACTTGGCCTTTTGGTGACTTCTCATTCCTTCTAGTTTTTTCATCTATCTAGCCTTTGCAACGGATTTTAAGTGTTGTGAAAAATAAAAGCAATGCTTTTTAGCCGTTGTTAATAGCATGTTATATATGGTGTACTAAACATACTTTGTTTTTTCTCACATTTTGGGCATCCAAGTTTTCAATTTTAACAATGTGGGGATTCTGTCAGTTTTCCATCCAATTACACTTAATAATTGTTGCTATGAACGTTAATTACACTCATGGAATAGTGTATTATGGATTTTTTTTTTTTTTTTTTTAGTTTTCCACATAAATACAACACATCCAAAAATCGTCCTCCCCATCCCAACGGTCAACGTTTTCACTTTAAGAAAGGAAAAACAATTAGAAACAACCTATAAACAATTAGAAATACTCAACCTTTCTTTAATTCTCTACTCCACTTCTGAAATTCTCGATCCCCAACATCTATTATCAAATTACCAGTGTCTTCTAGATCTGTCAACTCTAGAAATCCAAATTGTTGTTATTGTGGATTTCCAGTATCAATTTGAACCTCATGGATGGATGTAAACTATGGAGCATGATAAACACAAAATGTGTATAAACTAAATATCAATGATAAACACCAATATAATACCTAATATATCAAATCTTATGTTTAGATCAATTTTCTACTCTCAAAAACATATCAATGCAATATTCGAGTATGGATTTCGTTCCACACCTAAGCAATAAGACGATAACTAATTCAACAAGTTCAAATCAAGAAGAAACAAAGATGAGAGTAATATTTGAGATGTGAATTTACTACTACGATCATACTATGAATATAAACTTATACTAAGTTAAACTATATTGATATGAGAATCAAATATGGAGAAATATAGAGAGAGAACAAAATCCACTTTTTGATTCCTTAAAGTGTTAGCATAGATTGTTGAGAAAAACCTAGTCTTTATATTCTCAAGCAATGCTAAACTATAAATCCTAGACTTTTAAAATCCCTAATTAAAGTATACTATCTCTATTCTTAAAATAATTAGCATGGAAGAAATGTTTGTTTCCCATTCTCATGACAAAATTCACAATCCTCTAGTTTAGATTAAACCCTTCTTATATCTAAGTCAAGAAAAATCTAAACTTTAAGTTCTAAACAACAATTACTATCCTAACAAATCAAATCATCTTAAAGCTTTATTTAAACTCCCTCTAATGGGAGTTTAACTTTGATTCATTAGAATATCATAAACAATATAATAAGAAGAACACATAATAGAAATAGAAAAAGAATTGAATTAGAACTTGAATGTATTTTATGAAGTTTTGATGCTAAAATATAAACCCTAATTAATTAAATTAATGGGGGAGAAGAGAGTTAGGGTTTTGCCTTAATCATCTTTATAAACTAGAGGTTTAGGTTACAATTTTCGTACATAGGCTTGGGAGCTGAGTTTTCAGCAACTAAATCAAGTCCAAAGCCCAAAGAATTAAATTCAAAAGGGTCCAAACTGCTGAAATTTACTGCACTTTCCTTTTCATCCACTTTTACTGCTTTGATTGGGTCGAGGCCTAGACTATTAGAAATCTCTCTCTGAGCCGGTCATTTAGATATAAAATAGGGCCAATTCCGAGTTCTTAGTCTAGAAATACAACCTATTGAAGTTCTGTCCTTTTTTTTTACTCGAGTTGACTTTAACTTTCCAACTTTGACTAGGCTTTATAAGGATTTTTCTCCTTGAAACTTGGGTTTTAAACCATAGAACTTCTTTAGTAATCATCTTAACTCCTTTTTCCATGTAAAAGTGATATCTTTATACACATATTCAGCTCCAATACCTGAAATACACAAAATCAAGTAAATAGTGATAAACTTACATTATTATAAACATAATTGGCCTAAATAAAATACTATTAAGGGCCTAAAGCAAAAGCTTGGCAACGCTTTGCGGCACCTGCACTTGCATTTTCTATAAAGAATGACCTTGCGTGTGATATTGTTAATGATATATTGTATAGATGGTGTGCAAGTATAGTATAATTGGTTGGGGGAAAATAGATTGGAAATATGTGATCGAGAGAGATATTGAGAGAGATCAAGAATTCTCACTATTTCTTAGATTCGTGGACCAAATTCGATTTTATGGGATCTTTCACTCACATTTTTTCCACCAAGAATGTTTTATGAAACTTTTTGACCCCAGAATTTGGAGTATCGTACTTTCACGCAATTCACAGGGTTCAACAAGCAATCGATATTTAACGATCAAAGGTGTAGTACTGCTTGTAGTAGCGGTCCTTATATATCGTATTAACAATCGAAATATGGTCGAAAGAAAAAATCTCTATGTGATGGGGCTTCTTCCTATACCTATGAATTCCATTGGACCCAGAAATGAGTCTTTATCTTGTTCGTCTTAAAAAGAAATACCCTTTCATCAACTTATTTCTGACCCGAGGAACTTATATCTACATAACTCATGCCCTCCCTTTCACCTTTTTAGGACGAAGTGGTTATACTGCAAACTCTCTTGGACATGGAGCAGGAGCGGAAGGTACCTACCTCGTTGTATTGAATTGAGAAAGAAGATATATTGAGAGAGAAAACGTGAGTATTGGGAGAGATAATCACAATAAGAGATATTTGGAGGATTAAGAGAGTACTTTTTTTTACTTGGACTTGAAATTAAGGACAGACATCAAGTCAAATGTAAAATTTACCCCTAGCTCAAGAACCTCCTCAACTGTCCGTTGGATGAGAGTTGGTGAAGTGCTCCATGCACTAGACAAGCTAGTATCATCACTAGAGGTGATAAGAGCACCCTAATCTAGTAATTACATGGTTTGAAAAAATTGAATGAAAAAACAAAAAACAAAATCAAACAACACATAATGATCACCTTACCTTGTGGTTTGACAAACCATACCTCAAACATTTTGACTTCCCATTTATTTTTTATTTGTACAAAGTCATTTAATTTGATACTAATTATGAGATCTATTTTATTTTTAGTTTTTAGACTTACTCTTGTAAATTTGCAATAGTATAACAAAATAACCTCATTAGAGAAAGAGCAAATTAAAGGTTTATGTTCAGTTGATTTATTAATCATTCTTGTTCTTTTAATTTATTTTGTTTAGTTTAGTGGTATCAATTATATATACTAGCAAAATGCATGTGCTCTGCACAAAAATGTGAAACGTGAACTCTTTTTCTGTAAGTTTAAATAAATGAATATCATAGAATATGTTGAATAAGTTCATGGAAGTACTAAAGATGGAGATGGGCGGTATCCATAGGTAGTAGATACATTAATTTGATGCTACATAGTCGTGTATCTTGCCTTCAAACTGTAAGAGCTAACAAAGTTGTAGGCGTAATCAGCTTGCCAAATCTCCGAAATGTGATTAGTGTATCTAATTTCAAGATTCCTCACATTTCTTGAATCAGTAGAAAATTTTAAATTTTGCCCAAATCTATCACGTACTAAAACTGACATTATATCTTAGCTTAAATCATATTTAACATAGGACAATTGGTGCCTTCTATTCTTTTGACATTTCTAAACAAATTGGTCTATGCAAATCCACTTGGTACTGCTTAATAGAAAGTACAAACGAAGTGGGACATTGTTCGGCCATGATCTAATACATTGAAAAATCACTTTGTCGCACATCCAAAATCAGTTTAAGGCAATCTTCTCATTAAAGAAATAAGATTTCAGTAATAAAATGAGAAAGATACAAAGCTGAATTGGAGCTCATTGGGATGGTAATTCCCATAAAAATATGATGCACAATCGTGTACATACAAACAAAAAGACCAATACAAATTTAAGAGTTTTGTTTCTTCTTCTTCTTCTTATTAAGCAACTCATTAAGCAAGTAGTCAATGAGAAATACAAAAAATCATAACCATTTTATAAAGTATGAGTCTTCGAAGAGCTCAACTGTTTGAAGCAATTTCCATTCACAAATTTTTGCAAGTTGGATTGAATCACCAGAGGAAGGCAATCATAGATGATAACATAACAAAAACGGTGCTAACTGAGTTTCTATCATGCCATTCTGTTCTATAATGTTTTTTTTCTATATTTTACCATGATTTGCAGTGTTAGTTGATTACACAACAGGGAGAGAAAGACTAATTTCACCTAGTAATCTTCTTTCTTTTGAGCTAACTTTTTTGTGCTCAAAATGCGGAATGTATATTCACCAACTATCCAATATTCAAATTCAATTGTATATGCCGATCGAATAGGTGCCAAAAGTAGTCTTTTCTTGTAAAGTACCGTATATTCTGTTTTTTCTCCTTTGGTCCTGCTGAATTTTTTTATCCTTGCAAAAAACAGAAGTCCAGAAACAGATTACACGTTCATTTTTAGGGTAAAGTTCTGCTAAAATGTTGTTCATTTTTTTTCTAATTAGCAAGAAACCTGAAAAATACCAGCAAGGTGATAGACTACTAGCATCTACCTCTTGGAGTTCAGCTTCATTTAGGTTTTGTCATAAAGATCTCATAAGAATACCCAACTTAGCGCGCGCCTGAAAATAAGATTGAAAATAAATAATTACATATAATAGTAGAGACTAACACCATAGCAGAATCTTCCAAAACAGATCCTTCTTTACAAGGGCTACAACTATAATAGGAGTTACCAGAGTCGACTTTCAGTATGTTTGAGCTAGCATACTGTAGAGCTGAGTTGATCTTAGTTTGGCACATTCTCGAGCTGATCTGACCTCGAGGTGACATTATAAGTATAGAAAATTTCAGTGATGGAAAAACCAATAGTTATTGCGCAATGATCAAATACTTTGAACTACCATGACTTTAAAAGTGCCTTTATTTGCTCAGTTCACCGACCCTTAGTAACGGAGAGTCGAAGCTCGTTACCAAGATATAGAATTCTCAAGGACTCAAAGTATGTTTGCTCCTTGAATGAATGATTATTACCTACTATTTCGACCCACATACATGGCAAACGTCCATTATTAGGGGTCTCCATTTTATTCGTTTAATCGACAGGGCTAAAGCCCAATTCGCAATATCATGGATCAATGTACAGGCCCATTAACTCATGTGTCTAAGGCTGAACCTTAGCCACATGGCTTACCACTAATGTACATTGATTTATGTCCAGATTCATTTCTTATCAAAAAGATAATTATCAGTAGTTGAGAGTTATATTCTATCACAATTGCTCAAGCAACAAGATCACTTGAGCTACAAGGACTTTCTACTCTACCTATATAAATACCACATTATTTTTCATAAGGAACTACGTGGAAACTTGATCCCTAGATAATATATCTTGGGTACGTAGGCAGCTATTATTTGGTTCAGTTTCATCTCCCCCAACATCAAATTCCTCTGTTTCTTAGTGTGTTCTTTACCATTGCTCTCGTTGTGTTGAAGCAGTTTACTGCCAAAACATAATTGGCGCCGTCTGTGGGTTTTTTGAATCCATTATCACGTAAAACAATCAAGATGGTAAGCACAAGAAGCAGACCGAACAGACAACATATTCCTCCTGCCAATAGGAATCGCAACCCTCGAAATTCAAGTCAGACAATGCAAGAACGGTTGAACAATCGAGTTGCTCCTAGTGGTAGGATCAATTCTCAACATCCAACTATAGCAGCACCGCTGCTGCCGCTACCGCAAACGGCGATACAAACACCTTCGAAAGAAGGCATCACGGAAGAAAGTATAAGGAAAACCTTCATCCCAGACTGGACCGACTTGACAGGGAAGGCCGACCTCGCAGATTTGAGGAAAATTGCCATCCTAGACAGGTTCGACCAGACAGGAAAAGAAGGCGTCATGGAAGAAAGTATAAGGAAAACCTTCATCCCAGACTGGACCGACCTGACAGGGAAGGCCAACCTCACAGATTTGAAGAAAATCGCCATCCTAGACAGGTCCGACCAGCCAGGGAAAGAAGGCGTCACGGAAGAAAGTATAAGGAAAACCTTCATCCTAGACTTGACCAACCTGACAGGGAAGGCCAACCTCGTAAATTTGAGAAAAATTGTCATCCCAGACAGGTCCGACCAGACAGGGAAAGAAGGTGTCACAGAAGAAAATATAAGGAATACCAATATCTCAAACGAGACTGACCTGACAGGGAAGACCACAATCCCAGGCAAACTACCGACCTAGATAGGTTGGTTACACGCAAAGAAAAAGACAATCTCCAGTCGGACCCGAAAGTGTGTACCGCCTAAAATCTCTAACTCTTGTAAGAGGTAATGGCAGGTGTCATCTTCCACATAGGCTCGACCGGGGGCGTCTGTCTGTTTAAATCTTCCGGGTGAAATGGATTTCACTCTTCAATACAATTTTTTCCGATCTGCTAGGAAAAATAATGGAGGCTTATATCGATGATATAGTCGTTAAATCGAAGGATACGGGTGATCATCTTTCCGATCTTTAACTTGTTTTTTATAGGCTTAACAATTATAACATGTGACTCAATCCTGCCAAATGTTCTTTTGGGCCTCTCTTCTGGAAAATTTCTGGGATACCTCATGACTCGTAGAGGTATTGAGGCTAATCCTGATCAGATACGCGCCGTTATTGATATGCCATCACCCAAAAACAAGAAGGAAATTCAACGACTTACTGGTCGGCTTGCCGCTCTTCATAGATTTATTTCTAAATATTTCAATCGTTGTCATCCCTTCTTCCAGACTTTAAAGAAGGCGGCAAGTTGGAACATTGATTGTGAGATGACATTGCAACAACTGAAGAAATACTTGGTCAATCCTCCTATATTGACAAGTCCTTCAACGGGTCAACCTAGTGGCATATACCTGGCAGCTACAACTCAAGCTGTTAGTGCTGTTATTTTCATTGATGATGGAAAAATCTATGGAAGACATTCTGCCACCGCTAATTGGGGGCAACGAAGACCAACATGAAAACGCAATTCCTAATCCCATTGACATATGGATTGTTTACTCAGATGGCTCCCATAGTAAATCTGGATCTGGAATTGGATGTGTTTTTGTTAAACCCGGCAGAGAAAAGATTGGGAAATCTGTGCGACTTGGCTTCGCCACTTCAAATAACGAAGCCAAGTATGAGACTGCCATTTGTGCCTTGAGAACAGCTTTAACACTGGGGGCGCGAAAGCTCCAGTTATACACGGATTCTCGCCTTGTTGCAAATCAGTTTGGTGGGTCTTTTGAAGCAAGAGATGAGCGTATGACGGCTTATCTTAGTTTGATACATAGTCTTGCTCGACAATTTGATAGCATCTCTATCACTCAAAGACCCCAAAATGACTTACGTCATGCAGATTCATTAGCTTATCTCTCCGCCGCCGTTAGAAGCGAAGGGTTTGACACATCACTTTTGCAGTCATCTTTTCGTCAGTCTAAGTTTGAACGTTTTAACGCTCACTTAGTTCATTACTATCATTATGAAAAAATCTGACGAAGTTACCACATTTAGCTTTGCCAGTCTAAGTTTTAACGTTTTAACGCTCACTTAGTTCATTACTATCATTACGAAAAAATCTGACGAAGTTACCACATTTAGCTTTGTCAGTCTAAGTTTGAACGCTTTTTACACTCGCTTAGTCATTACTATCGCTATGACAAAATCTGACGAAATTACCATATTTAGCTTTGTCAGTCTAAGTTTGAACGCTTTTTACGCTCGCTTAGTCATTACTATCGCTACAATAAAATCTGACGAAGTTACTACATTTAACTTTGCCAGTCTAAGTTTGAACGCTTTTATGCTCACTTAGTTCGTTACTATCACTATAACAAATTTGACAAAGTTACCACGTTTAGCTTTATCAGTCTAAGTTTGAATGCTTTTACGCTCGCTTAGTCCGTTACTATCACTACGACAATATCCGACTAAATCACAACGTTTCGTTTTGACAATCGAAGTTCTAACGTTTTTACACTTGCTTAGTCTAATTTTGTCGAGTTAAGTTAGCATTGGGGGCATTTTTCTCTACATGGGGGCGTCTCGTTCTATTTCATTTCAATTGCATAAATCTACAACATTGTCCGCAGGTATGTTATCTGACACAACAACAATATTCAATAACAAACTCATCTTTATTTTTATTTTTCATCAAAAGAAGTTTTAGCTCTATGGTATTACATTCACATAATTACCTAATCAATTGTCTCTGTCAATTGTCTTACGGTTGTTCGATTAAATCTTCATTTTCTTCTTCGAAATCTGCATTCGCTTCGCTTAGCGCTTTCGGTTAACTATTTTCTGCAATCATTATTTTTTCTAAGGCATTTTGCCACTCTTTCTCAACGAAACTTCTGTCAGCTTCTTTAATTCTTCTACGACATTAATTGACGTCTTTCTGTGCAAAACTTTTCTCCGTCGACTCTTTTTGAATATAATTTGCTCGTAATACCGCCGTTTCTCCGTGCGGCGAGAATTCGCATTACGTCACCTTTCTTCGTGAAAACTTTCTCCAGCTTCATTATTTTTTGTAAGGCATTGTGCCGATCTTTCTACGAAAAAAATTTCGACGAAAATTTTCGTCAACGTCGTTATTTTTTCTAAGGCATTGTGCCGATCTTTCTACAAAAAATTTTCGTCAGCTTCATTATTTTTTCCAAGGCATTGTGCCGATCTTTCTACGAAAAATTTTCCGAGCGAAAATTTTCGTCAGCTTCATTATTTTTTCTAAGGCATTGTGCAGATCTTTCTACGAAAAAAAATTTCGACGAAAATTTTCGTCAACGTCGTTATTTTTTCTAAGGCATTGTGCCGATCTTTCTACGAAAAAATTTCCGAGTGAAAATTTTCGTCAGCTTCATTATTTTTTCTAAGGCATTGTGCCGATCTTTCTACGAAAAAAATTTCGACGAAAATTTTTGTCAACTTCGTTATTTTTTCTAAAACATTGTGCCGATCTTTCTACGAAAAATTTTCGTCAGCTTCATTATTTTTTCTAAGGCATTATGCCGATCTTTCTACGAAAAATTCTCCGAGCGAAAATTTTCGTCATCTTCATTATTTTTTCTAAGGCATTGTGTCGATCTTTCTACAAAAAATTCTCCGAGCAAAAAATTTCGTCAGCGTCATTATTTTTTCTAAGGTATTCTGCCGATCTTTCTACGAGAATTTTTCCGAACAAAAATTTTCATCAGCTTTATTATTTATTTTTCCTTCGCGAGTTATGTTTTTGTTGTGTTCGTCTACTGTTCCAAGTTACGGAGCTTATCACTTCCTAATCTTCATTATTTTTTATCACTTCCTAATCTTCATTATTTTTTTTTCCTTCGCGATTTTGTTGTGTTCATCCACTGTTCCAAGTTACGGAGTTTATCACTTCTTAATCCGGATTTTGTTGTGTTCGTCCACTGTTCCAAGTTACGGAGCTTATCACTTCTTAATCCGGATTTAAATTCGTGCTTATCACTTCCTAATCCGGATTTAAATTCGTTGCATGAATGTGGTTATCACTTCCTACCTTTGTTTTATCTCCTTCTTGCCTCAACCACCGACTTAGTAGATTTCAATTCTTGCCTTTCTTTTATCTCTTTCTTGCCTCAACCACTGACTTAGTAGATTTCAATTCTTCACCTTAATAGCCCAAGTTTGGGAATCTTTGAAATTCAAAATTTCATTTGTCCATGTGGAGACTCGAACATTGTTCACCCCTCTCACCAACTAGTGGGTGTGCCACTATAACCCAACCACTTTCTTGAAAGGAATCTAGTTTTTTCCATACTTCTATTAATACTAGATCTGCCAATCCGGATTAAAAATTGGTTTTCTTTATCAATTTTTTGTCACCTATTTTACTTCTTGCTTCCCCCTCTATCAATTAATTACATTGCAGCCTCATATAAATTAGTTTAAAATTATTTAACACACAATAATTCAGGCATTTTTCTCGACATTCCATTTTTCTATCATTTCCTTTCACATGATACTTCGTTATACACTACGCTCACTTTTTTCTTATTCCATTTTTTCCTTGCCTTTTCTTCTCTTCTTTGCCATGTGAACTTTGTTCGCATGACAAAGAGGGGGCGGTGTTTCGACCCACATACATGGCAAACGTCCATTATTAGGGGTCTCCATTTTATTCGTTTAATCGACAGGGCTAAAGCCCAATTCGCAATATCATGGATCAATGTACAGGCCCATTAACTCATGTGTCTAAGGCTGAACCTTAGCCACATGGCTTGCCACTAATGTACATTGATTTATGTCCAGATTCATTTCTTATCAAAAAGATAATTATCAGTTGAGAGTTATATTCTATCACAATTGCTCAAGCAACAAGATCACTTGAGCTACAAGGACTTTCTACTCTACCTATATAAATACCACATTATTTTTCATAAGGAACTACGTGGAAACTTGATCCCTAGATAATAGATCTTGGGTACATAGGCAGCCATTATTTGGTTCAGTTTCATCTCCCCCAACATCAAATTCCTCTGTTTCTTAGTGTGTTCTTTACCATTGCTCTCGTTGTGTTGAAGCAGTTTACTGCCGAAACACCTACAAAATAATTTGGGGCAAAAAAATAGATGAGAAACAATGCAACTTGAAATTCAAGAAATATGCAGTCATGCACTACACCATATATATCTGATATGGTAGTGGAATAAATGTTTTAATACTTGAAAATATTCTGAAAATGTGTGCATAACACATTCAGATTTCTAAGCTCCTAAATAGTACTCATGCCTTCAAGTGTTATATTGCTACACACACACACACACAAAATATACAACTTTATTGAAGCAAATATCATATTCTACTCACTCAATTGATTGTGCTTCTTCCAGTCATGTGCATAAAGTAAATGACTAAATTTATGGGATATCTCAATAGCTTTGACGAAAGTATGTAAGGCTTCATTATCGGTTCCCAAGGAGAGATGAGCCGTAAGGGTTGATGTTAGTGGAATTGGCCATGTTACTATGTACTATGTGACTATTTACCAAAAGCATGAATCATCTTGGTTGACAAACAAAATACCAAACTCCGACAACATTTACATTAAGTGCAAATTAATATTCCATTGCAATTTTTTGGGTGCGCCCATTAAATTGGTATACCCAATTGTCATACTCTAGCACCAATGTTAATGGCCAACAGACCAAGTACTCAATTATTATGGACCTTAAGCTTCTCTCAACTCGATTACTATGGACCTTAAGCTTCTCTCAATGGGCTTCCCACATTATTCTTGCCAAGGATTGATTAACACAATTTAAAGTTGTGAATTAATAGTGAGACACTAAATTTTTTTTTTTTTTATTGGCAAGCCTGTTTTAAATGAGATCAGTAACTCTTTGATGCTAGCGAAAAAAAAAAAAAAGGTGAGACACTAAATCATTGTACTAAGCATTCAATTTAACCAAAATAAAAAATAAAAAAAAAAAAAAGTGCTCTCTGATAAATGAATCGCTATTCTCGCACAAATCCACTCGGTCCAGATTTGCATTATGATATAAGCAATTGCAACGCTTCTGCAAATATCAAAAATCCATCTCAATAAAACCAAATATCCAATATAATAATATCACAAAAAGAAGGGGAAAAATCGAAATGGTAACTATATGCCTTCGAGTGTTATATTGCTACTTGCAGGTCATTTTTTCATGACTGAGGAGTACGGTTGTACTCCAACTTATGCAACACCATCGCACAAGCCCTTATAAAGTTATAGGTATGTATTTCATGGCTAGTGACACTATCCTTTCCCCCTAGCCCATTCTTGTAAAATGCATAGTATGAATATGTCAGTGCAGCAGAAGCAACAACTATTCTTTTGTTCTATATATTCGCCATTAACAACCTATGGTAATTAAACTGAGTCCCCTCATGTCACCGCAGATCTAGGGGCTGCTGGAACTCTGCGTACTGGATATTCAAGAGCGGTTCATGGAGTACACTTTATCAGTTCACATGGTTATGAAACGCATAATGCTCCATAGCCTATTTAGACCCCCATTAAGAAATAAAGGCTAGGTTTTATAGTATAACCTATGTAGATATCAAACCTATTTAAACTCCCTTTTAGATTTGATGCAAGAGCAAGCATAAGATATTAAATGTATTTCAAAAATAGGTTGTACAGGTTCTTATGAAAGTAGTTTCCATTACAAATAGCAAGCATAGATCAATATAAAAAAAACAACAACAATAGTGAAGCTTAGAAAAATAGTACCTACAATAGCGCAAAATCTGTTGCCTCCAAATGGAAGGAAACCTGCAAGGCCGCAATAAAAGTACATTGAATCCGGTAAAGAATCAGCATGATCACCACCAAAAGGATAGTGTTTATTGCAAGCTCAAAAGAGAACTCTGTGAAATTTGAAGGAAAAATGAATGAAACATTTGATCCACATTCCAACAATATTAGAAACTTAATAACATTTTTCGGTAAGTAAATATTGTTTTTTTAGTTACTTGTTTACTATCAACAACCAAACAATATTCCATGGCCAGGAAAATAATTCCTAATCAAGAAATGAGAAGCAATCGGCCAAATCAGAGAGAAAACATGAAAGATATTTCATAATATAATTCAAAAATATAAAGTCTAGTGAAAAAAAAAATATGAAAACCACTTTAGCTCCTACTTCTTAATTCAATCCCAAACCCCAATTTCAAAAACTACATGTTGTAAGCAATACCCAAAACTCAATTTCAGAAATAAACTAAACGTATAAAGCAAATCCCAATTTCAAAAAGAATCTCATCAAATCCCCAAATCGACTTCTTTAAAAAGGATACCAACACTAAGTTAACTGAAACATCGAAAATTCAAGTCAAGGGGATTAAAATCCTCATTTATTCATATAATTGGTATAGTTATTTGGGAAAGTCTCCAAACGGTGCATGATAAAGTAGGAATTATCCTTTACTCCTACTTAACTAATTAAACTTAAACAGAAGTAAAGAATAATAATTTTACTCTAAACTATTAAAGTTATCTACTCTCTTGAATCATACAATAAATGGAGTAGAGAATTTGTTCCACTCCTAGTCTTTTAAACGTAAGTTTCCGCTAGTTTAATCGCTACTAACAAAACAGTTGAGAGTAATGAATCGAATTACACTAATATGGCAATTGAATTAAAATAAGATGTTTAACTTATACTATAATAATAGAATATTGAAATGTGAATATGGAGAATGGATTAGGGGGATTTGAATCCACTTGATGTATTTCTAATATGCTAGCATTGATTATTGCAGTCCTAATCAAATAAGATTAAGTGTTGATCCCTAATTACTCATGGAAATCTCCGCCAACTAATAATTAGTATGTGGGGAAGTCCAACCCATTTTCATGGCGAATCAACTATCCTTCTAGAGTGAAACTCTTTACAAGCAATAATTCTAACTAACATATCAAGTCTTCAACAAGCTTCATCAAACCCCTCTAATGGAGGTTTAGCTAGATGTCATTAGACTATTATAAAAAAATATATAAGAAGAAGACATAATAAAGAATTAATACTAAACTTTTATTAATCTAATGAATACTGAAGAACAATAATTAACTAAGGTTTAAACTAATAACTAAGTCTAAAATCTAATTATCTATCTCTAATTAATTATATCTATCTAAGTCTAAGTATCTAAGTCTAACTAACTATATTCAAGAGTTATGCCTTAGTCCTCTTTATATAAGAGAGGCTAGGTCTATATTTTCGTGCATGGGCTTTAGAGCCATATTTTGGGCCTTTAAATGAAGCACAAAACCTAATTACATAAGTCTAAAAAGGGTTTCTCTATTAGAAATTACTACAACAGCCCTTTCGTCCACTTTTGCTTCTCTGATTGGGTCAAGGTTTGGACCATTAGAAAACCCTTTCTGAGTCGGTCATTTTAACATATAATATGCCCAATTCCAAGGTCTGAGTCTAAAGATACGGCTTGCGGAAGTTCTGTTGACTTTTCTGCTTTATTTCTGCCCGCGTTGACTTTGACTTTTCAACTTTGACCAGGCTTTAAAAAGGCTTTTTATCCTTGAATCTTGGCCTTTAATCATAGAACTTCTTAGCAACCAACATTTGCTCCTTTATCCAACAAAAGTGACATGTTTCTTCATATATTTGACTCCAATGCCTGAAATACATAAACGCACATAAACAGTACTAACTCATATTTATTATACACATAATTGGTCTAAATGTAATGATATTAAGGGGTTAAAACTACAGTTTTGGGCTCTTATCAAACTACCCCCAAACAGCATTTTGCTTGTCCTCAAACAAATATGATAAATTAATATAAGTGACTAAAAATGAAGTGTTAACTAATCTCTTTTCACCGAGTGCGATTGCATTGACCATATGCAACAAGGCCTTAAACCATTAGGAATTCCCTAGTGGACGAGTTATAGCCTCGTAAGAGTTTTCTAGATAAGGTACTCACAAACTTCATCTATACTACAATGACTAAGAAATAAAAATGTTGTTTCCTACTTTATCTTCAGATATCTATACATTTCACTAGCAATAAATACAGAATAATCAAGTCAAAATCTAAGCTAATACGTGCATAATAATCAATCATCTATGAATAAACATATATATAATGAACTATGCTATGAAATGCAATAACAGGTCCATTTCTGAAACTTTGGAATAGTGTCCTTAAGTAGGTCCTCACATATATGTCAAGACAAAAACCACTCTGATTTTTCCACTCAAGTTTTGCTCACTCTAGTGTGTAGTGGGCACACTTTACCTTACAATCTCAATGACACATAAAGAAGCCGAAGTCGATCAAACACATCTACCACTTACTATCACACTAACTTATTCCTAATTGAGCTAGAGGTCTTTATTAGGTGTTGCGGGGATTAGGAGATGGTTTAAGAAGGAAAGAAATAGATATTCAAAAAGGACAACTCTGAGGTAATAGAGTTTTCATATTATGTAACTAGAGAAATGGATATTATGTACTTTGCTTCTACACTTTGTTTCCATTATTAGCCATTTTTTTCTTTTTCTTTTGGCTTTTTACTCCTTTGATTCTATTTTTGGAGTTCTAACTTTTATTTTCTTTTATTTTTCTTTTCTTTTCTTTGGATGGAAACTTCCTTTTCTTATTTGAGGCAACTAACAAATTCTTGGTTTCATAGGTCTTTCTCTTTTATATTCTTCATTTCATCTATATTCTCAGACTCATTCAAAGATGGGTAAGCTGATTTTTTTTTTCTTTTGTTTTGTAAAAGGGTAAAGGATTTGCAGTTTATGAAAGGCTAAGGAAAGGCTCAGAGGGGCGACTAGCGGAAATAATTTCATATAGGTTTCAATTTCTGGCTATATCGATCCAAAGAGGGCCTAAATTCTCGCTTAGGATATGGTATAGTGATCAAGCAAGTGGACGTGTGATTTCTCTATTCGGAATTTATTTCTCCCTTGTGTCATTTCTCAAATATTTCACTCATATAAGGCTTTAGGCTATATTCTCACAGGATTTGTAGAATAAGTACTCTAGCCTAGATTTCATAAACTTATTGCCAAACAATCATAGATACTCATGCAATATATTTATAGAAAGATGCAATGATTATTACCTACATATTAACCTAAATTTCTAAAAACTATTCTAATATAAGAGCTAATGTGAAATATCTAGACTATTATCATCATAGAGAAAGAAACGATACCAATATTTCTAAGTGTATAACATAAACTTTTTATTTATATTTTTGAATTTTTGAATTTTTTTACTATAAAACAAGTGCATATTATATATATATTATCCTAATAGGTGCCTTAATTTACACGTGTTTCTATGTCACCCCCAAACAAGAACTTGTTTTGTCCTCAAAGTATTAAAATAAGAAGGTTAGGAAATACTATTGAAACGAGTGAAATTTGAAGAACACCTACAAAACAAATTATAACATACTAATATAGGTAAAGAAAAACATACGCAACTCTATACGAGTTCCACCAGTTATGGGGATAACAAGAAGTAAATTGCTTGGGACATAAGCAAACACTAACAAAAAATTAAAACTTACCTCATATCCCGCATTTACTCGTCATCCTCCTCCTTAATAAAGAATTGAGGTTCCTTGGCATCCTGCCACACCATGATAATTTGTCAGGCCTCACGCCATTTATCATCTACAATTATATTGTTAACCGGTCAAGCGCCACTTGGTCGGATGGGGTGTAAGGGGCAACCCAATTAGGTTGTAGCCTCTACCCTGGCCAAGTCATTACACGAAATGAGCATATAATGTAGTTAGTAGGTCGCACAGTGTCAACCCCAACCCAATCCGTGAAACGGGCACAAAAATCCGAAAAGAAACATAGCATTATTCGACAAACTAAGACAGGCATAAGAAGATACTTATGCCTCATACTGTGAGCTCGAGCTAAACTAGAAACTAAGGTCCAGAGAAAATCATAGAGCATGCGTCCCGTGGCTAAAGCAAGGAAAATGCTGCAAGTGGCGTCATTCAAAGAAGAAAAATGTCATTCCCCTAATATGTTTAGCATGATAAAAAAAAACATCACCATGCCCACGTTAAGGGACAAGCTACCAAGGGCAACGTTATATTGCCCTTGGTCCTCGATACGGAAAATTTCTGCCCCATAAGCCTCATGCAAAAACTTATAGGTGTAGATATACATATTATCTACCCAATAGCCCCATGGGTCTTGAACTTCAGCAGGCATAGACAGTCTAAGGGCAAACGCCAATAAGAACTTGGTTATATCCATTGTCTCATTTTCAATAGTGACGGAGAACACCTCCTCTCCATCCGGTCTTTCAAACAACATACAATGCTCATAAAAATAAGTTGTATTTGCAGGAGAAAATAGTTCATTAGGGCTTACCATTAGAGGCTGCCATCCTGCCTGTATAATTACGTTGCGGAACCAAGATCCATACGTGTCACTTGCGAACAAATCTTCAAATGACATCTCCGGTACGATCTGAGGAGGCTTCATATCACACAACACACTCTAGAATTGCTAGAAACAACCTTGGAAAAACCTACCAAAAATCAGGACTAAAAGTGGCTGCTAAGGTGAAGAGCGGCGCTTCAACTTTTTGCAATGGAAAAAGCGCGCGCTTGCCTTGCTTTCGATGTCCATGATTTTAAGCGTCTTGTAGCCTTCGACTATAGGCAAAAGCGAGGGGGCATCGCGCGGCTCCGAAATGATGATGAGTGCTATGAAGTGCAAAATTCAAAGGCAAAGTGAGAGTTGCAAAGTTAGAGGTGTGATGTAAAGATGAAAGTGCACCAAGGATTTATAGAGAACTAGTTTCTAAGTTCCACAAGTTTTCCAACTAGTTAAGACAACATGGTGGAATAAGACAGTTCTAAATCCAAAATAGAAACAGGCAAGAGGCATACTCCAAAACCAAACCAATAGCTTTTTGGCTGGAATGAAAATAGCAATCATCTGCATATGACTCCTTGAGGTTGCACCAAACAACACTTTCTAATTCTAGCGACACCAAAATAGCAACATTCTCACATAACTCAATCATAATCAAACCGGCAATAAATTCGACAACAAAATACGTGGATATGATTATAGGCATTTCTAAATAAATAATTCGACCCCTAAACAAGTTGAAAGGGTGGGATTCACGATACAACACATAGCACATGCCGAAAACTAAAATAACTTCAAATTAAATTAAAATAAAATAACAATTACATAATCCAAATATTAACTACTTAACTAACAATTCATAAACAAAACCTACGAAAAACAAGAAAACTAGTCTTAACACAGCAAAAATACAACAAAAACTACTGGCCACGCGACGAGGATGGGCCAGAGTCATCCGTCCTACGCCGACGACGTTCATGCCTCACAGAGGTATCTGAAGAAGAACCCCCATCAGGTGGCAAGCGTCGAAGAACTTCGACTTGGAACTTCCTCTGTCCCTCCATATATGTGTTCATGGATTCCCCACGCTCCTTATCTCGCTGGGCTAGGGTCTCCATGTTAGCTTGGAGTTCCTAGTTACTAGCACTGAGGTCCTCAAAATTTTGATGGATGTTAACCTGCCTAGTCCGTAGATCCTCACAAATGGTATTAAGAGAATGCAGGCCATGATGAAGCAATGTCATGTGTTCTATATCAGAAGTAGCCTTTTCCAAGGCATCGGCCTCAAAACATGTCGTGTCTTCCTCATCATCATCACTCGACTCAGTCTCAACACCCCTATCCTCAGGCAATTTTCACTTCCTCTGAATACAGTCTTTATAAATCTTTGCATTTTCATACAACTTCAACATAATTCGCTGAGTTTTCAGAATAGCTCCAAAATGCAGCATGATTTTAGTAATCAAAACAGGGAAGGGTGCAATATATATTCAAACACTTCTAAGCTCAACAATCAAAGAGTCGAGGATGCAAAACTCATACCTCTTCTCCTAAAGGACCCAAAGAACGTGCAGACAAGACAAGCCGATGTCACTGACTTTCGAGGTGCCAATGATGTTCTTACCAAGCCACTGAGCTACAGTCAGCTGGTTGGTTCTCAGAGCCGACTATTGAATACAATGCGATTTCGCATTGTATTGTCCTTCCAGTACAGTCTCTTTCATCAATGCCTCGATTCCATTGCGATTCCTGCATTATGATTACAAGGTTGTAATTTGCATCAACGCCAAGAATCCTAGACAACATAGCTGGACACACTTCTCTCCTCATACCATTTACTCGCACAAAAATCTTCCTACCCTCAATCTCCCTCTTCTTATAGAAATTCAAATCCAAATTGGTGTGATAAAAATCATTCACCGAATACCACAACCCTTTCCACCTCCTACCAATCATCTCAGTATCATAAAAGGGTGAAAATTATTTAGAAACAAAAGCTTGTTCCGGAAGAATTTTTCGATTTTGGGTAGCCATTGGGGTTTGGAATTCAAATTTGGGTGGAATGCAAGGTGGGGAGAAGTTCTAATTGAACTCTATTTGAAACAAATTGGAGTGGGTCGCGTGGTTTTTTTGGATTTTTTTTTTTTTTTTTTAATGGTTTGATGATGTTCTTGGAGGCGAGGAGAAGATGAAGAATGCGAAGAGGTTTAAATGCGTGGGTTTAACCTATTGGGCCCAAGCCCAGAACAAATTTCAAAATACCCATTCTGTCCTATGTTGCGTGAAATTAAAACTAAAATTCTCGATTCGTTAACGGTCCAATTTTTGCGAATGAGCTATGAAAATAATCATCAAAGAGAGTACAATCCAATTATCTATTAAAAAAAAAAAAAAAAAAAAAAACCCTCAAATCTAACCATGGTTGACATGTAAAAAAATGGAAAACGCCTCAAAGTGCGTGCATGACATAAGTTATGTGTGCATAAGGAATCTAAATTCATAGATAGTGTCAACCCGAATCAAAATATGACTAAACGGCATAAACAACATGAATAGGAAGTTGAGCGAACAAGAATGGAAAGACCAACACCCCACCCCCAAACAAATTTTTAAAATAGGGTATAAAACATTTGTTTAAACACGTGGGTTTTTTAAAGTCATATTCCCAAGACTTGCTAGATTATAATTTGTTTTATGGTTCTAACATTTTCTATTTTTTATGAATAAGTTTTAAAATAAGGGAAAACAATAAAGACATAATTCACACTATAGAGAAACATGACTCAAAAACCGAGAAAACATGCAAGAGTGGAAAATGTGAATTATGTTAAACGTGGACTTAGGATCCGGTACTTACAGCCACACACTCCAAAGGGGAGGGACCGGTTACCTAAATGGTGCACTAACAAAAATTTGGAAATGAAAGGAAGTACACCGACAACAAAGGTTAGTCCTCATAGACAGGGTCCTGTAAAAGGACATCCCCCACATCTGGGGACATTAACTAGTGAAAATGTTTTAATCGTTGGCCATTAACTTTAAAGGTATTATTATCCTTGGGATTTAACAAGGAGATTGCCCCGTAAGAGGTGACTTCAATGACCATAAAAGGACCAGACCAACGGGTTTTTAATTTTCCTGAAAAAATGTGCAAACGGGAGTTGTAAAGCAAGACCTTTTGACCAACCACAAACTCCTTAAGTAAAATTTGTTTATCATGAACATGTTTCATGTTAGCTTTATCATCTTTCACGAGATCGTAAGAATCGCTACGGATTTCTTCAAGCTCATTTAATTGCAATTTGCGCCTGATACCTGCCTCATCATAATTGAAGTTAAGGTTTTTTATAGCCCACAAAGCACGGTGTTCTAATTCAACGGGCAAGTGACAAGGTTTTCCAAACACAGGTCTAAAGGGAGGCATACCTATAGGAGTTTTAAAAGCAGTCCGATATGCCCATAAAGCATCAGTAAGACTCTTAGACCAATCTTTCCTATCATGATTTACTGTTATTTCTAATATTTTCTTTATTTCCCTATTAGAGACTTCTACCTAGCCACTAGTTTGGCGATGATAAGGAGTTGCCACCTAATGGGTAACTCTGTACTTTTTAACTAAAAAAACAACAACTCTGTATTTCTGATGCGTTCCCCCGACAAAAATGCGTTCCCCCATCATTGATGATGGCTTTAGGAATGCTAAACCGACAGAAAATGTATTTCTTAACAAAATACACAACTGTCTTATGGCCATTGCTACGACAAGCCATGGCCTCTATCCATTTGGAAACGTAGTCTACGGCAACAAGAATATAAACAAAACCTTGGGAAATAGGAAAATGACCCATGAAATCAATGCCCCAGACATAAAAAATGGGATTTAATGGCATCATATTACGTTTAGTAATACGCCCAAGTTGTTGGCAACGAACACACGTCTTGCAATGAACTTGGGCATCTTTAAACAGAGTAGGCCAATAAAAACCACACTGAAGAACTTTATCAGCCATTTTCATACCACTAAAATGGCCACCACACTCTTTGTCATGGCAGAAGGATAAAACCTCATTATATTTCCACTGGGAAATACAACGATGAATAATCTGATCCGCACAATACTTAAAAAGGTAGGGCTCATCCCAGTAGTATAGCTTAACTCTGGCCAAAAACCTCTTACGTTCATTTCTGGACCAAATATCAGGAATATTATCAGAAGCTAAGTAGTTCACAATGTCGACATACCATGGTGCAGAAAAAATAGCATACATATGGATCCCTAATTATTCATGGCAATCTCTGCCAACTAATAATTAGCATGTGAGAAAGTTCAACCCATTCTCATGGCGAATCAACTAACCTACTAAAGTGAACTCTTAAATGTAATAATTCTAACTAACACATCAAGTCTTCATCCAAGCTTCATCAAACCCCTCTAATGAAGGTTTAGCTAGAATTCATTAGACTATCATTAACATATAAATAATAAGAAAACATAATGAAGAACAATAACTTGACTTTTATTAATCTAATGAAAAATTATCAATGATTCAATAACTAAATTAAAAACAAGGTAATAAAACTAATTAATGCAATGAAACTAATTATCTTTATTATTCACTAATTAAAAACTAACTAAAACTAATTAACTAAGTAAAAACTAAGTTCTAAACTATATTAATGGAGTCTAACTAATTTATTTTCTAATCTAGGTCTAAAACTATGCTCTAACGGCTACCTAAAAACTAGATTACTTAAGAGTTAAGTCTTGTGTATTGAAATGGAGGAGACCAAATCCACATTTTCGTGCATGGGCTGAGGAGCCATGTTTTGGGCCAGAAAATCGACCCCAAAACCCAATTTCTTCAGTCTATAGAGGCTTTTTCAGTTGGATTTTGCTTCAACAGAATTTTTGTCCACTTCTGCTCCTTTGATTGGGTCAAGATTTTGACTAACGGAAAACTCTTTCCGAGCCGGTCGTTTTGACATAAGGTAGGCCTGATTCTGAGGTCTGAGTCCAAAGATATGGCCTTCGGAAGTTCTGCTGACTTTTGTACGTTGTTTCTGCCCGCGTTGACTTTGACTTTTCAGCTTTGGCCAGGATTTAAAAAGGCTTTTTCTCCTTGAATCTTGGCCTTTAATCACAGAACTTCTTAGCAACCAGCCCTTGTTCCTTTATCCCGCAAAAGTGACACATTTCTGCACATAATCGACTCCAATGCCTGAAATACATAAAAGTACGTAATGAGCATTAACTCTTATTTATTACTCGCATAATTGGTCTAAAAGTACTATTGTTAGAAGGTTAAAACTACAGTTTTGGGCTCTTATCAAACCACCCCAAACAGCATTTTGCTTGTCCTCAAGCAAATATGAGAAATTAGCATAAGTGACCAAAAATGGAGTTCTAACTAATCTCGTTTCACCGAGTGCGATTGCATTGACCATATGCAACAAGGCCTTAAACCACTAGGAATTCTCTAATGGACGAGTTATAGCCTCGTGAGAGTTTTCCAATGAAGGTACTCACAAACTTCATCTATACTACAACGACTAAGAAATAAAACTATTGTTTCCTTATTTATGCTCCCAATTATCTATACATCTCACTTAGCAATGAATACAGAATAATCAAGTCGAAATCTAAGCTAATATATGCATAATAATCAATCATCTATGAATAAACATATATACAATGAGTAATACTATGAAATGCACTAACAGGTCCGTTTCTGAAACTTTGGAATAGCGTCCTTAAGTAGGTCCTCACATAAATGTCCAGACAAAAACACTCTGATTTTTCCGCTCAAGTTTTGCTACTCCCGTGTGCAGTGGGCACACTTTGCCTTACAATCTCAATGACACACAAGGAAGCCGAAGTCAATCAAACACATATGCCACTTACTATCACACTAACCTATTCCTAATTGAGCTAGAGGTCTTATTTAGGTGTTGCGGGGATTAAGAGATGGTTTAAGAAGGAATGAAATGGATATTCAAAAAGGACAAGTCTAAGTTAATAGGGTCTTCATATTACCTAACTAGAGAAACCCTTGTTCTTTTGCTTCTACACTTTGTTTCCATCTTTAGCCTTTTTATTTTGGCTTTTTGACTCCTTTTATTCTATTTTTGGAGTTTTTATTTTGTTTCTATTTATATTTTTCTTTTCTTTTCTTTGGATGGAAACTTCTTTTCTTTTTCTTTTCTAAAGCAACTAACTAATTTTTGTTTACACATGTTTTTCTCTTCTCTTTTCTTCACTCATCCTATTCTGTAATGGGTAGGTTGATTTTTATTTTGTTTTGTTTTTGTAAAAGGTTAAAGGATTTGCGGTTTAACAAAAACTAAAGAAAGGCTCAGAGGGGCGACTAGCAGAAAATAATTCATAGGTTTGAATTTCTGGCTATATCGATCCAAAAGAGGGCCTAAATTTTCGCTTAGGATATGGTATAGTGATAAAGCAAGTGGACGTGTGATTTCTCTATCCATATTTTACTTCTCCCTTGTGTCATTTCTCAAACGTTTCACTTATATAAGGCTTTAGGCTATATTCTCACAGGATTTGTAGAATAAGTACTCTAGCCTAAATTTCATAAACTTACTGCCAAACAATTATAGATACTCATGCAATATATTTTTTTTATTTTTTTATTGGAAAACAGGGTTTTTGAGAGGTCCCTTACCCCTATATTATTAAATTAAAGTAAACTTGTAATCTAGCTCCAGTTACATTCTCTCACATATTCCTTTCCTGCAACATCCTCAAATATAATTTTTTTTACATCCTCTACAAAGGAACTAGGAATTAACTCAATATAACTAACTGCAGGTATATTAGTAGCTAGTGTATCTGCTAGTCTATTGGACTCTCTAAACACATGTACAATATCGACATACTCAAACTCAGCTACCAATCTTCGGATGCTTGCCATCAAAAAATGCGCTTCCCATGGGTAGGCCTTTTTCATAAAGGCTACCACGCTTTGTGAGTCTGTTTGGGCCTTTATTCTTCCGATATTATGGGCCTTTGCAAGTCTGAGCCCTTGTTCTAAACCGTGCAACTCAATTAAATCAATGCTGCTGTAGTCGGACTTCCCATGCGCAGCAGCTAACACTGACCTAGCTTCATCTCTTATGGCAGTAGCCCATCCCCCCTCAGTATTTTGCATCGTCCCATCTGTATTCAAGTTTTGAATACCTGTTGGCGCCCTATCCCATTTGCATCTGATCCCTCTTTTTCTCTTTTCTTCCACTCTCATATTCCACAATTCCATGAACATGTGCGTCTCTGGCCCTCTGTCCATTTTCAGCTGCAGCGAAATCAGTTTAATTCTCACATCTTTGACAATCAGCTGAATCAATGTAGCTGCTATCCGATATTTTCTATTGAAAATTCGGTTATTCCTCTCCTTCCAGAGCCAGTAATAGTGTCATGTAAACATGAGTCTGAGTGCATCTTGGTATCCTCCATTACCTTTGCTCTCTGCTACTACCCATTGCACTTCCTGTTGCCAGCTTGCTGCTCTTGGTCTTGCATACCCACCATGCTTCAACAGCTCAGCCCAAACATATTGACCATACAAACACTCATAGAACATATGGCTCTCAGTTTCAGACTCCCTCCAGCATAATACGCACAAATCATCTCGTACCACCTTCCTCTCTTTCATTTTCATCAGTGTCTTCATCCCTTCCTTCAGAGCCATCCACGCTATGAACGAATGTCTCATAACATAATTAGTAAACCAAATGATATTGTGCCAATGAACTGGGATTTTGATGTTTTGAATACTCTCATATGTCTCTTTCTGTGTGTATTCCCCTGTATGTGAAGATGCCCAAACCAATTTGTCTCTCTCCCCTGATATCTGTACCTCCCCTAACCTGTTCGATACAATGCCCGAGAGATGGATACCAATGTAGTTCGGTACTCTCCATTGGCCATTTTCGATCAGTGGTGCTACTGTTGACTCCATGTTGCAATCCGAGCTATACCTCAGTGCTTGTGGGAAGTATTCATGGGATTCGGTGGGTGCCGGGGTCCAGCCGAACTTTGTTTCTGCTCCATTGCTTATCAGGTGCAATGCCAAATCCCCCGCATCTTTCCGAAGCTTCAGAATGTTCCTCCAGCTCCAAGAACAGTCCTGTGGTGGCTTGATTTGCCAGAAATTCCTACCCCTTATAAGATTCCTCTGCACCCATTTCACCCACAAGTTGTCTTTACTGCTGACAATATTCCATATATGCTTCATGTTCGCAGCTTGATTTGCTTTGGCCAAGTCACGTATCGCCAACCCTCCTTCATCATAAGGGTAACATATCTCCTCCCACCCAATAAAGGCATGCGACAATGAGCAATCAGTACCATTCCATAGGAAGTTCTGGCATATTCTGTTTAACTCCTCAATTGTTTTCTGCGGAATGATAAACAACGAGAACCAATACACACTCAAACTATTCAAGATTGATTTAATGAGTTGAACTCTTCCGGCATACGAGAGAAAGCATCCTTTCCAGCTTTGCACCCTATCTGTCAATCTACTAATCAACGGAGCACAGTCTCTAGAAGTTAGTCTTGTTGTAATGAGTGGTAGTCCTAGATATTTTACAAACAGTGTACCTTCTTGGAACTGCAGTCTTGCTTGTACTTCTGTAATAACACTAGTTTCCATTCCAATACAGAAAAACTAGCTTTTGTTTATGTTAACCTCCAACCCTGTACACTTCTTGAATATTAATAAATTCTCTTTCAGACATGTTGCAGTTCCAATGTCTCCATACATAAAAGCAATTAAATCATCTGCAAATGCTAAATGAGTTATAATTGGGTCATTGCATTTATAATGAAGTTTGAAGTCACCATTTCTCACAGAATTCATCATAATCTCCGAAAACAAATCCATGACAAGCACGAACAGATATGGCGACATGGGGTCTCCCTGCCTTATCCCTCTTCTCCCTTTAAAATATCCATAGGGCGCCCCATTGATCATAATAGAATAAGCCGGTGTCTGAACACATGCTTTCACCCATCAATAAATTTTGCGGTATTCTATTATTTTGCGGCAAAACACTACCGCCTCCCATCTCACTGAGTCATAGGCCTTTCTCAAATCTATCTTTACAACACATCTAGCCGGGGTGTTATCTCTATGGTAGTTATGCAGTAGTTCATGTGATAGCAGGATATTGTCTTGTATACTTCTCCCCGGAATAAAAGCCAACTGATTCGGGACTACCACCATTGCTATAAAATGCTTCATCCTCGCAGTTAAAACTTTGGTAATGCATTTATACATGACACTACAACATGTTATAGGCTTATAGTCCCCCAAAGACGTGGGATTAGTTTTCTTTGGGATTAATGTAATACAAGTAGCATTTACTTCGCCAAGCATCATACCTGCCCTGAAGAAGTTTTGTACTGCTTTTGTAAAATCATCTCCAATTATATGCCAAGGACTCTTGAAAAACAATGATGAGAACCCATCCTTTCCCGGAGCCTTGCCACTATCTATATTAGATAATGCTTCAATAATCTCGTCCCTCATCACCTCCATCTCCAATGCCTCTTTCTGTTCATGGCTGAGCTGTAATTTCGGAGGTAGCTCATCAAACACTGACAGATCCACTTCCTCCATCTGGTCAGGACTATAGAGTTCTTTGTAAAACTCTACACATTTCTCTCCGATCACCTCCACATCCTCTATAACTGAGCCATCTATGTTAATCAGACAAGTTATCTTATTAACACTCCTTCTCGCCTGTACAGACTTGAAGAAGTAAGTCGTGTTACTATCCCCTAGCAAAATAGCTTGATCTCTCGATTTCTGCCTATAACACTCCTTTTCTACCTTAGCTGCTTGAACATGAATTGTAATCGCCCTTCTCTCCTTCCTTATCAGTTCACTATTAAGCGGTGTTCTCTGCAATTCTGTTTGTACCCATTCGATTTCTTTCTGTGTTTCCTTAACTCTTTCTGTCACATCCCCTATTTTCTCCTTATTCCACTCAATAAGCGATGCCTTCGTGAGCTTAAGCCTTTTCATGAATCTGAACATCGGATTTCCCACCACCTGATTTGCCCATGCCCTTTGGACTATCTCCATGAACTCATCTTCCTTCGTCCAAAAGTTGAAGAATTTGAACGCCCGCTTCTTGAAGTTTCTCTGAGTGATTGAGTACACTATCATTGAGTTGTGATCAGATGTGACCCCTGGGTTCCTAAACTCTGTCTCCATATCATTAAACTCCCCAATCCACTCTGAGTTACCACAAAGACTCTATCCAACTTTTGCAAAACGATCCGATTCTCTTGGCGATTTTCCATGTAAACAGGTTTCCTTTAAATCTCATATCCACTAACGCAGCTGATGTTACACAATTCAGAAATTCCGTAAAGTTTGGAGGCGATTATTCCCACCAATTTTTTCAAGCGGACTTAACACTGAGTTAAAGTCCCCCAGCACTACCCACGGGTTATGGATAGTGATGGCTTGATCCACTAGGCTCCTCCACAACTCTCTTCTCGACACCATATCAGTACTAGCATATACAAAAGTTACAATAAAAGATTTATTTGTAATTGTATTCACCTCCAAAGTGATGCTCTGTTCCTCCCTTTTCATGACTGTCGCGTTGCATACTCTCGGATTCCAACAAACCCAAATCCTCCCAAGCTCATTATGTTCATAATTGTGTTCCATATTCCACCCTTGACAGCAATTCCTCATGACATAGTCCTTTCTCTTCTCCTTTACCCTGGTTTCAATAAGCCCCATCATGCCAATATCATGTTTCCTGATCAGTTCTCTCACCTCCACTTGCTTGAACTTCTTGTTGAATCCTCGCATGTTCCAGCACCCTATATTTATCATTTATATTATTGGGATTGTACCACCATGTTGCTCACCCCAGCACCCAACCTCACTCCCACTTTTGCTCTCAATTCTTCAGACGTTGTTCTCATAGTTTGAGGACTACTCAGCTGTTGTAGTTGTTGTTCGATATGCTTCCTTTTATCATTGGCCCCATCTGACGCCCTTCCATTTGCTCTATTCATATCTATTACCCTTGCATTATTATTCTCCTCTTCCTCAGCTATGATGGCCTCGAAAGTTGAGGTCTGAACTAAAGGATTACTTAGTTCGCTATCAGCTTGCCTTTTCCTGAAACTATGTTTTCTGCTTGGTGACTCCCACCCTTCCTCCTCTTGCACTGTATACACTTCTTGTACTTCACTCACTGGCTCTACATGTTCCACCCCCTGTTCCTTTCCCTTCTTTTGTGACCCATCTTCTTTAACCTCTTTTGCTTCCTTCTTGACCCATACAGTTCTCTTCCCTGTGTTTTTTACCTTCTTTGGACATGTTTGCTCAGAGTGCCCAAACACATCACATGTCGCACACCTCGGCGGTTTCCAGTTATATTCAAATCCCACTTTGAATGCTCTCTTCTGGTCTAACACCACTGGTATACTCTCTGGGTAGCTGCATTTTGTATTTACTTCCACGCACACTCGTGCATACAACGTTCTCGTTATATTCTCAGTTAATCTGTCAGTAAACATCGGAATACCCATTGCGCTCGCAACTTGACTGAACCCAGCCTTATTCCACATCTCCATAGGCATTCCTTTAACAATGACCCATAGCGGTAGTGTATTCAGCTCTCTAGATTCTGCTTCAACAAACAGTTTCCATGGTCTAACCACAAACAATTTACTTGCTATGTGCAACGAACCCATGTCCAATACAGCCCTTCGTTCCTCCTCTCTCTAAAACTGGAAGGTATACATTGTATCTCCATATGGTTTCATGTTAAACCGCTTGATTCCCCATGTTCTAGCCACCACATCCTTAACAAAGTTATAGCTCAATCTCTTTCCCACAAACGTTCCCACCATAAGGTTTTCAAACTTCTTGTTGAATTCAGTGAATTGTGAACTCTGTACATGTACTACTGCCCTTCCATTCTCCATAAAAGGAGCAATATATGATAGCTCTTCTTTCCCTACTGCCTTCTTCCCTATGATATCTGCCCACGAACTATTTGTGGCAGCTTCAACTTTCCCTCCTTCTAGGCTTTTGTTTGCCTCGTTTCCAACCTTTGCCCCTTCACTTCCATCTCGTGTCTGTACAACCCAATATTCAAAATCATTGTCAATACTCTTCTAAATTACCGTACCATCTCCTTCTATTTGTTCCTCAGTGGTGGTGTCCTGTCCAGTCTTATTATTATTCAAGGTCCCACTGTGTAGTTCCTCAACCCTAGATTCCTTCCCCACTTTCGTGTTCCTTGGCGATACCCTACCTTCCACTTCCGTACCCTTCGTTCCTGTGTAGTATTGCTCAATGTTTTGTTGTAGCTTCTTTAGCGTTGCCTCAGTATCCAATGCTGCTATGTTTGCAACCATTCTTTCTTTACCTTCCTCTCCTTCATGGATCCTCAAGGCTATGTCCAGAGCAATATCTTCAATAGTGTTGAATTCATGTCCCCCAGATTCAACTTTTCCAAGATTCAATCTTTTCTTGTATCTTTCCACCGAACCCTCTCCATATTTTTTCCTTAGGACAGATGTCATGAAGTCCATGTCATCTTCCTCCTCACTCGATGTTGCTTTGCACTCAGTATCATCTTCTTCATCGCAAACCCTAACTGGTGTGCTAGGGTTTGCGCCTCCTAAACTTCCTAATTCGTGTGTTTTTTGCATGTTTTCCTTATTTTTTGTTAAAAAGACTCAAATACCCCTAAGGTTTAAATCTCCCTCAATTTTCCACCATTGATGACTGTTTTAATGAATGCCCAATATATTTATAGAAAGATGCAAAGATTATTATCTACATATTAACCTAAGTTGCTAAAAACTATTCTAATGCAACGCTACGTGAGATTTTTAGATTATCAAGGGCATAGAGAAAGAAAATAATATCAATATTCCTAAGTGTATAGCATAAACTTTTTATTTATATTTTTGAATTTTTTGAATTTTTACTAGAAAACAAGTGCATACTGTACATATCTATATCCTAACAGTTGCCTTAATTATATGTGTTTCTATGCCACCCCCAAACAAGAAGCATGCTTTGTCCTCAAAGTATTGAAATAAAAAGGATAGAAAAATACCATGGAAACGCTTAAAATTCTGGAACATCTGCAAAATAAGGTTAAACATACTAATATAGAAAATAAAAGCTGACACAACTCTATATGAGTTCCACCCGTTATGGGGTTAGAAGAAGTAAATTGCTTGGGACATAAGCAGACACTAACTGAAACTAAAAACTTACCTTAACTAAGGCGTTTAAACGTCATCCTCCTCATCTTCCTCTTCAAAGAGATGAGGTTCCTTCGCGTCCTGCCATGCCATAATAACTTGCCAAGCCCGTCACCGTGTGTTATCAACCCGTGTTAACCTGTCGAGTGTCACTTGGTCTGATGGGTGTAAGGAGCAACCAAATGAGGTTGCACCTGCCAACCCGGCCAAGTCATAACTCGAAATGAACGAACCACCCAATTGGTGGGTCTCATGACTTCAACCCTTTTCCAATCCGCGAACTGGGGTACAGAATATAGGTAAACAACCACGCATGATGCGGCAAACCAAAACAGACATAAGAAGATACTTATGCCTCATGTTTTGGGCTCTCTTAAGACTAGCCACTAATACTCGGGGAATTTCATATCGGCGATGTCCCTCAGCTAAAGCAATGAAAACGTCACCAGCGGTACTATTTGCAGAAGTCAACTGCCACTCCCCTAAAATATTCATCATGATGAATAACATGGTGGTGCCTACATTCAAGGACAGGCTACCAAGGGCTATGTTATATCGCCCTTGGTCCATTATACGAAACACCCCTCCCCCATAATACTCATGGAAATATGTATAGTCATAGAGGTATGTATTATCGGTCATATATCCCCATGTGTGCATAGGATCAGGCAAGGGCAATCCCAAAACTAACGCTACCAAAGACTTACTGAATTCCATTGTCGAGTCATTAATTGTAAGAGAAATTTTTTGTTCTCCGTCTTGGTTACAATAGAAAGTAATATTATTGTAAAAACATGTAGTAAGCTGAGGTAAATACGAGTTGTCATCACTTACCAGTAGATGCCTCCATCCTAACTGTAAGATCCTGTAGTGGAACCAACCTCCATAAGTCTCGCCTCCCAACAAGTCTTTGGAAGACTGCTTCGGTATGACTATAGGTGATGTCATCATAAAACTACTCTCTAGAACAGCTACAAACGATCCTGGAACAACCCACAAAAAATTGGAATTTTTTGTGCCTACGGATGTCAGAGTGCAGGGGGCGCTCAAACTATGCATGGGTAGGGCGCAGGGTGCGCTCAGACTATGATCGAGTTCCAGGCACTTAGGCGCAGGGCACGCTCACTTTTAGCTTAGGATGGGCGCGGGGTGCGCTCTGGTCAAAATTGAGTGACAGGCACTTAGGCGCAGGGCGCGCTCAGATTTGGTCTTAGTAGGGCACGGGTCGCACTCAGGTGAATTTCGAGTTACAGGTGGTTCAAGCGCAGGTGGCGCTCAACTGGGACGCAGGCGCGTTCCGTGCAGCTGAAGTGCTGAAGTGAAGAAGAAAAAAGGGAAACTTGGGAGTGAAAGGTGAGAGATGAAAGTGAGATGTAGTGTGGGTTGTGAATGTAGAATGAATGAAGTTTATATAGGTTTTGGATTTCCAAAATGAATCGGCAAGTTGCCAAAAAGTTTTAAGGCAATTGCCGGAAACAAAATATTTCTAAAACTGAAAATGGAAACAACCCATATTCTCTATTTCAAAACAAACCTAATATCTTTTAGGTGGAATTTAGGATAGTAACTGCCTAACTCATTGAGATTTCATCCTACCACAATATCTACTCATAGCCATACCAATATCGGCAATAGTCCCAACAATCATTACAAAATTACATAATAAATTTTGGATCATATAAAAACCATGCTAAAAGAAATAATACCACCCCCAAACAATTCGAGAAGGTGGGATTAACACTAAAATCAATGCATAATTTGAAAAGAACCAAATTATATTAAAATTCAAATTCAAATACAATTAACTACCGAATTCAAATCTAACTACTGAATTCAAACTTAACATCCGAACTAATAAAAACAATAAAAACAAACAACATCAATCCATAAATTCCCTAAACCACTCGCTACTGGTTGAAGATGGGAGCATGAGATGAAGATGGGGCCTAAGTTCCCGATGGGCCAGAGCTATCCGTCCTTCGGCGACGACGCTCGTGCCTCACAGATGCCTCTGAATTCAAACTTAACATCCGGACTAATAAAAACAATAAAAACAAACAACATCAATCCATAAATTCCCTAAACCACTCGCTATTGGTTGAAGATGGAGCATGAGATGAAGATGGGGCCTGAGTTCCTGATGGGCCCAAGCCATCCGTCCTTCGGCGACGACGCTCGTGCCTCACAGACGCCTCCTCTGAAGAAGAACCCCCCCTGGGGTGGGACGCGTTCAAGCATATATTCTCGAAACTTGCGCTGTGCATCCATCTCTGCCTTCATCTGTTCCCAACGCTCATCCTCGCACTGGGCACGAGTCTCATAGTTACGATGGATGACAGTCTGGCGAGTCCAAAGGTCTTCACAAATTGTATTATGGAACGCATGCCACGATGAAGCATTGACATGCGTTCTGCATCAGACGTACACCTCTCAAAGGCATCGACATCAAAACATGTCGTGTCCTCATCATCCTCCGAGTCAGTCTCTTCCAGTACGCTCTCTCCAGGCAACCTCCAAACCTTCTGAACACAGTCCGTATACGTTATGACATTCATATGCAACTTAATCATAGTACGTTCAGTTTTCGGAGTTGCTCTCAAACTCATCATGATCTTTGTTATCAAAACGGGGAGAGGTGCAATACTCTTCCCAACTCTCCTAATCATATTAATCAAAAACTCGAGAATACAGAATTCATACTTCTGCTCCTAGAGTATCCATAGAATGTGAAGACAGTTTAGACTGATGTCACTGACCTTCTCCTTCCCGATGACATTCCTACCAATTCACTGAGCTATAGCCAGCTAGTTGGTTCGCAGAGACGACTGGCGAACACAATGCGAGCTCGCATTGTAGTTTCCCTCCAACACTGTTACGTTCATCAAAGGCTCGATCCCACCAAATTGGGATTCCTGCAATGTGGCGTCGAGATGGCGTCTAGGCGGAATGCCTAAAATCTCAGCCAGCAACCTCGTAGATACTTCTCTCCTCGTCCCGGCCACCTTAACAAAAATTCTATTCCCATCCAACTCCCTCGTCCTATAAAATCGTCGGACCAAATCTTTGTGATTAAAATCGTTCGTTGAATACCACAAATGCCTCCAATCTCTCCTAATCATCTCGTCACTGTAAAACGGCGCGAAGCGGTCGGCCATAAAAGCTTGTTTTGGCAAAATTCTCCGTCTTTGCGCCATTGGAGTTTTGAAACAATTTGAGGATTTAAATGCAATGTGGGGATGGAGTTAAAATCAAACTCACTTAAAATAATGGGAGGAGGCGCGGTGGTGGCGGTGGCAGTTCGAAATTTTTGAATTTTTTTACGTTTTTGGTGGTGTAAAAGGATGGAAATGGTGTGGGAGAGGTTGTGGAAAAGATTTGAAGTGGGTTTAACTTTGGGCGTGGGTGTATTTAGGTTTCTTTTGTTTTTGTTTTTTTATTTTTGGGTTCTAGGGTTTGGAAGCTTTGTTAATGGCGGAAGTGAGAAGGAACTCGCGACTGTTTTGGTTTTGGATGAAGGGGACGCATGTGCGTGGCACGTGCGTACGAGATTGGGCCTAAGCCCAATCGATTTTCGAAATGTGTCGATTTTTCGTGCAAGTTCAAAGTAAAATTGGCGCTTCGTTACCGGTCCGATTTTTGCGCATGAGATATGGAAACGATTAGGAGAGAATTTGCAATCCAATGATCCATAAAATACTCTATTCCAACCATGGATGACATATAAGAAGATGAAAAATGCCTCGAAGTGCGTGCATGACGTAAGTTATGCGAACGAATGAAATCTAAATTCATAGATAATGTCAACCCGAATCGAAATACGATTAAACGGCCTATGCAACACAAATGGAAAGTTGAACAATCAAGGACGGTAAAATGAACACCCTACCCCCAAACAAATTTTAGACAACAGAGTTAAGAAAATTTGTTTTAAACGTGGGTCTTTTAAAGTCAGATTCCCGAGACTTCCTAGGTTACTATTTTTATGGTTTTGATACTTTTTACTTTGTATGAATAAGATTTAATATAAGCTAAAATGAAAAGCAATAAATGCATAATTCACACCATATAGGAACATGACTCAAAAATCGAGGAAACATGCAAGAGTGGAATACGTGAATTATGTTAAACGTGGACTTAGGATCCGGTATTTACAGCCACACACTCCAATAGGAGGGCCCGGTTACTTTAATGGTGCACTTACCAACATATGGAAGTGGAATGTAGCACATCGAAGAATAAAATGAGTATTTTATAGTCAGATACTCAAGACTTATCTAACACATATGTATATAATGAACATGTAGTTTACCATATATCAATAACCGAAATAGTTGTGGATCGTTCCATAAATAATGATCACAGGAAACACACCCAAACATAATCAAGCACCATGATTTCCCAAAACGTGGGCAAGCGGGATGAGAGTGAATACTGGTGAATCTAGAACCTAACTTAGCATGCAAAGTCTTCTTTTTCCTCCAACGAAACGGTGGCCAAGTGAATGAGTGTGAAAAAATGGATGGTTGTGGAAGATATGGAGGATATGGATGAATTTTAGAAGTAAGGAATTGAAAAAATGAGAATGTGGATTTAGCATAAAACTTATTTGTGGCATGAGTTGGTATCATCACACAACTTAAAATGAAAGTGTCAGGTGGCTCTTTAGGTAGTATTTTCTTAACAAGAGAGTTTAGAAAATCATAAAGCACAAGAGAAACAAGAGGATCAAGTGCAAAACTTGATAAGCACCCAAAACTGTAATATTAAACCCTGAGAGACATAGCATTTTGGTCGATTATGTATTTAATAATCATATTTTGGTCGATTATGTGTTTAATAATCATGTCATAATTATATTTTCGTACTTTTGTAGGTTTCCGCATTTAAAATGAATATAATGATAAAACATGCATCAAAGTACGGGAATACTTAAATATTTGAAGTTTCCCACTCAACCCCAGTGAAACCCAACAAAGCCTGACTAGAGCCGAAGTTTTCAAAATAACAAAACCAGTGCAGAACGGGTCCACATATAAAGAAGCAGCAAACTTCCGAAGCTCACATCTGATAAATCTGGATGCCGACATTGGCTAGTGAAACTGCCATAGCGACCCGGGCGACGAACTCTACACAAAGACAAAAAGTCGTAAAAACACCAAAATCGGAGCTACCACTGAACACACTAAGAGGACCCACTCTGCGGGCCCAAAAGGCATGACGAGTCAGCATAGGCAGGTGGCAAGTGATGGTTTTAATTTGGTGCCACCTCGCAATATGGAAGACACATACCAATTCAAACCAGGTGGTTTGAATTGAAATTGGCTAAAAGACGAAACTTTAATAAGGTAAAAGACAAGACAAATAAGTAAAGACAAAACTTTGATTTTCAAAGTTTTGAACGTCTAAATTTACTACAGGACAAAACCAATTAAACTTTCTCCAGCCATCCAACCTATATATATGAAGGGGGGGTCTTCATTATTCGGTCTTCAGCATTTTCATGCTCTAGCATCCGCTTAGCGCTTAGTTAGTTTTATTTCAAAGACTTACATTCCGGTCATTTTCATTCCAAAGCCGGTTTAAATACTTGTAGTCATTTTACCCTTAATAACAGTCATTTCTTTTCTAGTTTAATTCCTGTCCTGTATTTATTTACTTAATGTATACAGCAAGTTTTGTTATTCCTTCAATGATCATGAGCCAATCCCCCCCTCAGGGGGAGGGTTATGCTGCTCGTGTGAGAATCCGGATTGACTATTTAATATTCTAGAATCACTGCTTAGGAATTAGGCATAAATTAGACATCCGGTCCCAAAATGACTGAGACTGTACAAATTTGGAGTGCTAATGCTCTAGAACAGTCTCGTGCGCGACCCAAAATGTCTCGCGCACGACTCTATGGTGTCAGACAGCTCTCCAATTTGTCTAGCTGATGTGGAATCGAGCCAGGAGCTAAAATGATATTCTAGAGATGAAATATTAGTTCAACTTCTTATGCTAGTGTGATGCGGCTCAGAGATGTGGGCGTGCACTAGGGATCAATACTCGACGTCGTCTCCGAACACGAGACGAATTAGAGATGTAGTGATGTGGTAATATAAACTGTTGAAAGATGATTCTTGCATGAGTATGATTAACTCTCTCCCTGTTTCTCTATCTTTGTTACCTACATCAAAATCACCGTAGTAAGTTACATTATTTGCATTACCGTTAATTTAATTAAAACCAACTAAAAAACTAAAATCCTACTCACCAAAAGTTGTAATTCCAGTTGTGAACCTTTTTCGATCCCTAAGGTTTGGACGATCCCTTACTCAACCTATCCTACCAAACCCACGTGAGTAAGGTAACTTGACTAAAACGGATGACTAAACGGACGTTGGACTTTGGACTTTGGTCTTCGGACTTCGGACTTCGAACTGTGGACCTCGGACTTAATCAAGAAAACTAATAAACGTTCAATTAAAAGTTTTTATCAAATGGCGCCGCTACACGCCGAAGGACTCTGGACTTAACGTAATAACTGGAACACATCACGTAAAACCCCCTCCCCTACCTCTTCATTTTTTTTAATTTCCATTTCTTTTGCAATACTAACGTATTACGTACCTGTTTGCCCCAACTTTTTCTACTAACAGATATCTGTGAACCAGATCTTGTTTATTTTTATTAGCACAGTTTAAGTATTCCGTAGGAACTTGAAGTACTGAACTGACAAAAGAGTCTCGGACGAGACTAAATTAGTAGCGCGAGAGACTAACGTGGAGTATCAACACCCCGGTTTTCAGGTACAGGCCACTTTCCTTTTCAGTACTCTTTTGGACTCTCTTGTCCAATTTATCCAGTAAGTTCACGAGCTCGGGAGTTAGTTCGATCGTCTACGAGGAATCGCGGGACGCCAGGTTTCAAATTCTTAAACTCCTCAAACTTTGTCGAGGATATTATTTGGTTGTACTATAACCTGTTTTACCTTGCATGTTTGTGTGTTGGCATAAGAACTCTTTGCATATAAATGTGGTTCATCATTACATCTTCACGTTAACACGATTAATATGATTCGAATATATTTGGATGTATGTGTAGTTTCAAACCACCTGCTTAGAATATTTTTGTATGTATATGTTACATCAATTTATGTACGCGGTATTCATTTGTATGAGTTCATTCTCGACATTCCCTTAGCTCACATTTAAGTTGCACGTATCAATAGTTATAGATTATTGCATGCGTAGGACACATTTCTATTCACATAGATTTGCATATGTAGACTTCCTGTGTAAAACTAGCATGCGTTAATTGTATGTTTAGTTTCTATTTTGACATCTATCGTTTTTAATTGCATGTTTCGTAATCACGTCTCCATAATACATTAATTAAGTAAACCAAAAAATAAAAAATAAAAAATAAAAAAATAAAATAAAATAAAAAATCCTAATAATTAAAATTTCATCTTAATCATCTTAATAACACCCAGCATAATACATCATCATAAATCATCATCCTATTCCATCAGTGCCTAGGAAACTTGAAAAAAATTGAGGTTGCCTAATTAAGGAACGTGCTAGCACGAACAACCTCCCTCAATTCTCTCAGGTGACCTGGATACTGGAATATTCACACGTTATCCTAGCTTACCTGCTCAAGTTAGCAACAGCTCAGGAAGACATGCTTCACCTCCCTCTTTCCTTAATTCTAAAACCTCCAGTCATAATTCGTTCCTTATGAGCCTTAAATTAAAATTTATATTTGTATGAGACTACGGTCAGGTAAACATAAGGAATTAGAACTTACATATCGTCGTCGAAAATACAAAAAACAACTGCTTATGCTATCTCCTAGACATAGTTCCTCCTCCGTAAATCAACCTCATCAAACATCTCTGTTGCCATCATCTCCCTTAATTACGGCCCAGGAAAATCCCACAGTCGAGAAACCCCTTTCGGATTTCTACACTGCCTTACTAGAAGGACCTACCTCCTGCATTAAACTCGATGCTATTGTAGGTGATTTTCGAATTCCGCCAAACATTTTCAGCTTGTTACCTGTTTACCATGGTCTAGACCATGAAAAACCGTACAATCACCTTCGTCGGATGCAACAAGTAGTCACCACTTTCCGCCATCCGACTATTACCAACGAACAAGTCTTGCTTAGGTTGTTTCCCTTCACCTTAGTTGATAAAGCTTCAGTTTGGCTCACAGGCGAAGCGCCGCAATCCATTGACACTTGGGCCAAACTCGTACAAGCATTCATGATAAAGTTCTATACTCAGAAGAAAACTACAGAAATACTTCAAAAGATTCAATACATTCGCCAAAGACCCCGTGAATCCTTTTCGAAGCATGGAGCATTTTGATCGATTCTCGAATGTCCTCATCATCAACTTCGACACCAGTATTAGTCCATTCATTCTTTAATGGTCTCTCTGACCATCAAAAGGAAACCTTAGATATCATGAACGGCGGTTGTTTCATGGACAAGGGCGCTACTGAAGCATACACTTTTCTTGAGAAACAGGCTTCACGAAGCACCCATTGGGGAAACACTAATTCTTCCAGATCTTCTAAAGACACTCCTACCAAAGTTACGTCTATGTTCGAGGTCAAACCCGATCCGGAATTAAGAACTCTAATCGAGTCCTTAAACAAAAAGGTCGATGCTCTTTCGGTACAAGTAAATGATCAAAAACCCAAACAGGTCATAGCTGCCAACGCTTCCCCATGTCCTCTTTGCTTAAGTCCTGAGCACGCCGATTCTTATTGTCCTTTGGTATACGAGTGCCCTCCCCAACCTTCTGAAGAAGCTTGTGCTTTCAACATCCCTAATGCACCTTGGCGACAACATCTGAATTTAGCTTGGACACCCCCTGCCCAACAACAAGCTCCTCCGGGTGTCAACAACGTTCCTCTACGACCACCCGCGAACTACAATTCCTATCACCAAGGAAATCTTCCGCAATTCCAGCAAGGGCAAAGTAATTTTCCCAACAATGCAAATATAGGGTACCAAAACAACCGCAACCTTGTTCCCGCTAATCAAGGATATGGCTACCAAAATCAACTCGTAAATAATAACCGTGAACTAGTTCCTACTTCTCCGCTGGTACAATCCACAACCGATAAAATAGCTGAAACTTTTCGGACGTACATAAATCAACAGAATCAAATCCTAGCTTCTATCCAATAGTCTCTTCAGTTGTTAGCTCAGGATAAAAGTCAAAAGGGCGTGTTCCCTGGCCAAGCAGTACCAAACCCTAAGCGTACAAACACTGCCTTTGAACTCAACAATGCACCAGGATCTAGTAATCCAAGCCAGGGTGAGATAAATGCCATTACCACTCTTCGTTCTGGCCGAACCATCGACAATAAAATACATATGCGAGACGAGGAATCGACAGAAACCACGGCTGACATCCTTCCAACTCCTACCTCGCAACCTATAACGGACGAAGTTGTGCCTTCCAATTCTACACCCACGTCCCTAGGGAAAGACGCCACTGATCCTTATGCGCGATTCCGCCCAAAAGCTCCGTTCCCTGCCCGTTTGGTAAAGAACAAACGTGACGAACATTTCGATGAGATCCGTGAAACCTTTAAAAATTTGACCATAAACTTACCTTTCCTAGATGCGCTTAAGCATTTACCCAAACATGCCAAGTTTTTGAAGGACATGTGCACCACCAAACGACGTACGAATGTTCCTCAACAAGCGTTCCTCACTGAGTAGTTTCCCTCGATTACCACTACCAATGGTATGGTAAAGTACAAGGACCCAGGTCGACCAACTGTACCAAGCACGTTGGGTAACAAGTATACCGCTACCGCACTTTTAGACCTAGGTGCCAGTGTTAACCTACTTCCCTACTACTTATTTAAGCAGTTAGGTCTTCATGAATTAAAACCTACCAATATGACTCTGCAACTCGCGGATCACTCCATCAAGTACCCAAAGGGCATAGTAGAGAACGTCATAGTCAAGGTCCAAGATTTTTACTACCCAGTTGATTTTGTCATCCTAGATATTGAAGTGGCCTGTGACTCCATTCCTATCATCTTGGGACGTCCTTTTCTTGCAACTGCTAACGCTCTCATAAATTGTCAGGACGGTTCAATGACATTGTCTTTCGGGAACCTTTCTGTCGAACTCAACGTATTCAAATTAATGAAACAATTTTCCGATCCTATAATGGAGGGCTAGATTAGTTTGGTTGGTAGTCTGGAACATGATTATTTCACAAACTCTTTTCCCCCAGATGAGATACACCAATTTCTTTCTTTTGATAATCCTGAGTTTGACGATGACTCGTACATAAAAGATGTCCACGCATTATTAAAGTCGGTACCACTATTTGATCCTACTGCTGCGTTGCAAACTGATTCAGAAAAACCGGATTCGCTCTTTTCCATTGAAGAGATGATCCCTCACGAATCCTTGATCCCCAATCCTCCAACTCCCGATTTAAAACCTCTACCCTCTGATTTAAAGTACGTGCATCTCGATCTTGATAGTAGTCACCCTATAATAATTTTTGCTCACTTGACTACCGACGAAGAGGCACGTTTGATTCATGTCATTCGTGAACACCGCTCCGCTATCGGATGGTCCTTAGATGATATCAAGGGAATAGACCCTAGCATATGCACACACCGCATTCATCTCGATGACGGCACAAAGACATCGCGAGAACCACAATGTCACCTTAATCCCGCCATAAAGGAAGTGGTGAGAGAGGAAGTTTTACATTTACTTGATGCGGGTATCATATACCCTATCTCTCATAGTGATTGGGTTAGTCCTGTCCACGTTGTTCCCAAAAAGTCCGGCATTCAAGTTGTACAAAATGAAAATGGTGAGTGCATCTCCACTCGCATTCCATTAAAATGGAGAATTTGCATTGACTATCGCAAACTTAATGCCAGAACACGTAAAGATCACTTCCCTCTCTCATTCATTGACCTGATGCTATAACGTTTAGCCGGTCATGCTTACTACTGTTTTCTTGATGGCTATTCTGGATACTTCCAAATTGTCATCGATCTCGCCGATCAAGAAAAGACAACTTACACGTGTCCCTTTGGAACCTTTGCATACAGACGAATGCCTTTTGGTCTTTGTAATGGCCCAGGCACCTTCCAACGCTGCATGCTTCACATTTTCAGTGATATGGTGGAACGTTATATGGAAGTCTTCATGGACGATTTTTCCATCTACGGAAATTCCTTTGACGACTGCATATCCAACCTTTCTAAAGTATTAACGCGTTGCAAAGAGAAAAATCTGGTACTCAATTGGGAGAAGTGTCATTTCATGGTTACCAAAGGACTTGTTCTAGGTCATATTGTTTCGAAAGATGGGATAGAGGTTGATAAAGCTAAAATTGTTAAAATTGCTTTGCTACCTTTCCCACGTACAGTTCATGATATCCGTACCTTTTTAGGCCAAGCTGAGTTTTACAGGAGATTCATTCAGGATTTTTCTAAAGTTGCTCGACCTTTAACCAATCTCCTGCTTAAGGATGCAGTATTCGATTTCAATTTCAATTGCAAACAAGCTTTTGATACTCTAAAAACCGCTCTGACTACCGCTCCTATCATTAAACCCCCTAATTGGTCTCAACCATTCGAACTAATGTGTGACGCTAGCGACTTTGCTATTGGCACCGTACTAGGCCAACGACGTGATGACAAACCCATTGTCATTTACTACGCTAGTAAAACTCTTAATGACGCTCAACGTAATTACACAACAACTGAGAAAGAGTTTCTAGCTATTGTCTATGCCTTGAATAAGTTTCGCCCTTACCTAGTTGGAACATCCACCATCGTTATATCTCGACCATGCCGCGCCGGTATTTATTTACTACGCGAAAAGGACGAAAACAATGATTGTTCCATTGATCCTTCTCTTTCAAGAATTCACCACGGAAATCAAAGACAAGAAAGGAACCCGAAAATGTCGTGGCGATCATTTATCAAGGCTGGTTGGTGACATTGATAGTGATTCCGAAGCCATCCGTGATTCCTTCCCGCATCGAATATTTGTACTCTATTTTCTCATCTCCATGGTGCGGGGATATCGTTAACTACCTAGTTATTGAGGAAGTTCCTTCCTCTTGGTCACGCCCCGATCATAAAAAGTTATTATCCACTGTAAAATATTATTTTTGGGATGACCCTACCTCTTTAAAGTATTGTTCGACCAACTCATTCGTCGCCGATTCATTCCGACTAGGAGCACACCGACGTATTATCCTTTTGCCATGAACAATCTTATGGAGGTCATTTCGAAAGAAAGAAAACTGCGGCCAAAGGTATTACAATGTGGTTTTACTAGCCTACCCTTTTTCGCGATGCACACCTAACATTGCATAGCTTGCATTCGTTGTCGACACCTAGGTCGAATTACCAAACGAAATATGATGCCCCTAAATCCTATCTTGATTGTGGAAATTTTTATGTTTGGGGCATTGATTTTATGGGACCTTTCCTATTTCTCAAGGTTTTCTATACATTTTAGTCGCTATAGACTATGTGTCCAAATGGATTGAGGCACTTTCGCATGTCGCTCAAATGACCATAAGACCGTCGTGGAAATTTGTTAAAGAAAACATTTTCTCGCGTTTTGGTGTCCCCAAAGCTATCATCAGTGATGGGGGTACACATTTTTGTAATAAAATTTTTGGGTTTTTAATAAAGAAATATGGAGTTACTCACAAGGTTGCTACTCCATATCATCCACAAACGAGTGTCCAAGTGGAAGTCTCCAACAGAGAGATAAAGTCTATTTTGGAGAAAACTGTCAATCCATCAAGAAAGGACTGGTCTCTCCGCTTATCGGATGCCTTGTGGGCATACCGAACAGCATTTAAGAAACCTATAGGGATGTCTCCTTACCGCATTGTTTTTGGAAAACCTTGTCATCTGCCAATTGAACTTGAGCATCGTGCCCTTTGGACCATCAAAAGCCTCAATTACAATATCATCGAAAAGACGGCGAAGCTTAAAACCGCAATTAAATGAGCTTGAGGAGATTCGGAGTGATGCTTATGATCTCTCAAAATCCTACAAAGCTAATATGAAAAGAGTACACGACAAGCACATTTTGCGTAAGGATTTTAAAATTGGCCAAAAAGTTTTATTGTACAACTCCGGATTACACATTTTTCCTGGTAAATTGAAAACACGATGGTCTGGTCCTTTCATTGTGTCAGCTGTGAAACATTATGGGGCAATCTCTTTGCTTAATCCACAAGATAACAGCGAATTTCAAGTCAATGGACAACGCCTAAAATATTACCACGAATTACGCTCACCAGATGTTGAACAGACTCTTCTTCAGGATCCGATCTACACAGACTAGATGTTTTGTTTGGTATACTCAATCTTGTTTCTATAGAGGGTACGCCATTTTGGTAGCCAGGCCATCTTCTATCTTATGATCTCCAAAGTTCTTTGAAGTGTGTGGTTGCAAGCGCTGGAACCTTAGTCCACGAAAACTCTATTTCAGAACTGAGTATAAATGTCTTCTGCGGCACGAGCAAATGTGCTTTTCGGTAAACGATGGGTACCTAAAATTTCACCTCCTTCCTTCTCTTTCCTTTTCTACTCTCTGCCTCGCGAACTTCAGCTAACCATTTGGTGTAAGTCTCACTCATTGATAAGAGCCCAAAACTGTAGTTTTAACCCTGTAACAGACATACTTTTAAACCAATTATGTGAGTAATAATTAAGAGTTAACATTGATTACGTGTTTTTATGCATTTCAGGCTTCAAAGTCCATTATGTGCAGAAATGTGCCACTTTGGCGAGATAAATGAGCAAAGGTCGGTTACTAAGGAGTTCCGTGATTAAAGGCCAAGATTCAAGAAGACAAAGCCTTTCTAAAGCCCGGTCAAAAGCTGAAAAGTCTACGCGGGCAGAAACAACACACAAAGTCAATAGAACTTCCGAAGGCCATATCTTTGAACTCAGACCTCGGAATGGGGCCTACCTTATGTCAAAACGACCGGCTCGGAAAGAGCTTTCCAATGGTCTAAGCCTTGATCCAATCAGAGGAGCAGAAGTGGACGAAAAGTCTGTTGAAGCCAACTGCAGCTGAAGAGGCCTTTTTGGACTGAAAGAATTGGGTTTGGGCACCCATTCTGCGCCCAAAACATGGCTCCAAGCCCATGCACGATTTTTGGATCTAAAAGTATAAAAACCAAAGCTTAACTCCTTGTTAATGGTAGATTTTTAGGTTAGAAAATAAAGGAGCTTAGAATAGAAAGTAGCCATTAGAATAGCTTCTAGATCTAGATTTAATTGTTTTAATTAAGTTTAATTTCAAATCCAATTCTTGTTTTAGATTAAACTCTTAGAATCATTACTCTTAATTAGTTTGATTAATAAAATAGCTAGTTGTTAATTTCGATTCTTGTCATTTACATTTGTGTTAGATCTGATTCATTTATTACTTGTTATTCAATTCTTAGTTATTAATTAGATTTTAATTATTGTTTAATTTAGATTAGTAAATTTTAATTCTTTATATCATGTTTAGTTTAAATTTAATCGGAAATGATTGCGTAATGATTCTCGGCTAAACCTCCATTAGAGGGGGTTGAGAAGCCTTGATGAAAGCTTGATTCCGACTATCGTAGAGTCGTCGTAATTTCCTTTCCACTCTAGAAACGATTAGTTCACCATGAGAATGGGTTTAATCGCTCATATGCTAGTTATGAATTGGTAGGAATGCCATGTGTAATTAGGGATTAGGAAGAACCAATTGTTCTGCGAAGCTCAATTCATTCGGATTCTGACGATTAAATGGATTAATAGGATTAAGTCGAGTTAAGGTAGAATCAATCCCCCTCTAACTCCTTATCATAGAATCAACGTAGCATTCCCTTAGTTGTTCTAATAGTTGACTAGTGCATCTTGTGGGTAGTTGCATCGTAGTCTAGTAGCCACTTCGTAAATCTCTCATTAGACTTAGAGTAGAATACTTATACTTAGAAAACTCAACATGCGAAAGGACTAGGAGTGGAACGAATCACTCTACTCCACTATATCTCATAGGATTGAAAGTAGAATTCTTTGATAAAATATAGGCACTTAAAATATCGTTTAGTTTTACTTACGTTTAGAGTTTCATCGCTTTATTTCGTAGGTAAACTATTCAATTTTATGTTTTATCACTCATCACGAATAGGGAATGGTAGTAGTACTTTTGCTCGTAAACGTCGTGTGCGAAGGATGGGCTGGTGTATGCATTGCCAAGCACCCTTCTGTCTAGGTCTTGACTTCCTATCCGATACTAGCCAGTTTAAGGTATACTTTTGTCTAACACCAGCTGTGCAGGATAATCATCGTCACCGCGCCGTTTCTCCCACAGGTTGGGATTCGTCTTGAGAATCTGACGTTAAAAGACTCGATTTGTCTTGAGGATCTGAAGTTAAAAGACTCACCTTGTAGATATGTTTATATTGTTACCTTTTCCCTTTGCATTAAGTTTTGCACATGAGATTCATGTCCAACCTCGGATGTCGCATACTTGGAACACAAACGGGCAATGGATTCCACCAGACCAACCCTAGAATTGGTTACTTTGAGTTCCCCTTGGGGCGGTTTGAGGATAGCCGTATGTAATAAGGGCAATTTTATTAGACCGAAAGCGCACACGGTCCAGATCGCACCCGTCCTGCCCCTAACCCCATAATACATAAAGGTAAAGCCACAGTCTGGCTGGATTGGGTTCGCTCCAGAGCCGACATGACAGTTATCTATAATTTAAGATGGTGACTCTTCTGGACATCCAGTGTTCTTCACGTATATCTCCCTTGTATATAAATAAAACCTTTGTTTATAAATAAAACACTCTCCTTCTTTTCAAAAACTTTTATGACCTTTGAGAATGACTCATACAATTGGATAGCATTTTTCGTGCCGATCATTTTGATATCTCATTCATCCAATTTGGAGTCCAAACGAGTCGTGGGTAAGCATTTAGTTTGTTTAGGCTTAAATCGGGTTTTTGGCTTGATTTGGGCTTCGGAAAATTTTTGGCCCAACCAAAATATCAAAATCTTGGGCCTTTTAAACCCGACAAAGCCGACCACACGCGTCACCATCACCCACTTCGTCTTCCCAAATTTCCGAATCTTGCCCCCTCTCGTTTAAGTCTCGCACGAGACAAGCCCACGCTAAATCCAGGTCTCGCGCGAGACTCTTACAACTCCGACCACAATTTCCTTCCGTCAGCAAGTTCCATTTCTCCCCCTCATCATTAATCAATAGCCAGCCTCTCCCTAAGACCACTGATGGCCAGAAACAGGCATATTTGTGTGGAGAAAAATTTTGAAAATTTATTTGAAAACGGGATGTTTGCTCCATTCTTTGATAATGAAATTCATTCTAGAGGATGGGAGTACTTGTTATATGCTAATGGAGGGCATTATTCCAAGGATTTGGTGATGAAATTCTACGACAATGGGAGCTTTAATGGCGACCATTTTTGGGTTATCGTCGAGGGTGTGCGCCACGAAGTCACACCTGTTTTGCTCTCCGGGATCACGGGCATTTCTCTGGTCGACCACGTGCTGACTCAGCAGCAGCCCGTGTACCCACAGACTTACGACCTAATGCTTGACACGCTAATCGAGGGAGAGTACAATATAGACGGAAAATATCGTATCGGCTTACGGTCGCGACGGAACCGGTTAGGTCGTGACTCAATGGCTGGGTCTGAACGTCATTGGCACCTCGAAGCCCTCAGACATCAACAAGACCTTCCTCCACCTTCTCTGGATCCCCCAAGAGCGAAAGGGTAACTTCTGCATCGTTACCTTTCTTTTTTATATTATTACACATGCCACTCTTAAATCAGCCCCTCTTGCTGTTCTGGTAAAGCAAGTTATGATTACCTTGGGTTTTCTGTCCGCCACCCCGCTACTCACTATACCACAATATGAGAATATGCTTGTCTTCAAGAAATGCATACTAGACCCTTGGGAACCCACAGGACCTAGGGCTGCCGAGCACGCTAGCGTAGGCTCATCTCACCTACCCTACTTTGATGAGACTGCCATGAGTAAGATTACCCAACCCATAGATGCCTTACGTGTTGTGAACAGTGGTTTGAGAGACATGTACACTCGCCAGGTATCGATGAAACGTACCTTGGGCAAGTTAAGGACAGATATGACCACTCGCCACAAGTCGATGACAGATAGCATGGGCGAATTCCAACAGGAAATGAGAGCTTCCATGACTGCATTTCAGGACCATATGCTTACTCGCCAGAACCAGTTCCACCGAATGTTCATGGCGAGCCAACATCAGTTTCAGGCTCAGGTGATGGATACTCTGGGTGATATCCAGGAGCAGTTAGCCTCCATGGGAGCTCGTACTGCACGACGTCACAAGACTCCTGGTTCTTCTTCTACAGCCCCCAAGGATTCTTCTTTGCAGCTCCTGAGGATCAACAGTAGCTAGTTTATTTTTCCAGTCTTGTATAATATTTATGTCAGATATTTGATTTACGTGTTTGCATTTCCAGCTTAATAGTAGGTTATTTCCTAAAAATTTCTGCCTGGATATATTAGTTATATCTAATATTATATTATATAGGAAGGAACATATATAATAATATTAGTAATAATAATTTATATAGGTATATATAAATATATATACATATATATTTTAGATGTCACACTTAACAGCAAATTTTACCGTAAACTAACGTTTTATTAAACGGTCAGAAAACGGTTATGAAAACGCACAAAAAACGGTCAGAAAACGGTCATGAGAACGCCAAAAAAAAACGGTCAGAAAACAGCAATTTTCTTTCTATAAATAAGTTCAACACTTCCTCCACATTCACTCATTTCATATTCTTCCCTCTACACTTCTTATTCTAAAAATCGTTTTTAGTCCGCTCCAAATTTCAAGCTTCATGGATGCACTAGAAAAGTTTGAGCAGCGACAAATTGAATATACTACTCAAGTCTTCATGCTTGTTTGTTTCATTATAGTAATGTTGTTAATGTGGCATATAGTTCTATCTAATATTTAGGTTTGTATTTCATTCCCCGTATCATTATGTTGTGTTTCCATACCGTTGTACGTTCTTACATCTTATTGTGATAGTATATCTACATTTTCCTTGTCCTTCTACTTACGCTAGTAATAAAAAACCAAAAAAAAAAAAAAACTCCTTGTCACATGCCCCATTCTTCTCATCCACACTATATTCACTTTTGCGCATATCTTAGAAGATACACGTGGTCTAACCACCCTGTGACACCTCGATCCATATCTTTTACATTTTTGGATTGGTGCCTATTTATAACAAGGATAGACACCTCAAAAATCTAACTTCCCTTTTTCCAAAAAAAAATTTCTTCACCACTCCATCTTTAATGGCCCTCACTCAAGTTTCGTGCCCGAGCAAAATTTTATGGAAAATTTCCAAAATGGTCTTTTTCATCCCTTTTTTGACACAGAAATATTACGTTGAGGATGGTACCCTCTTTTACATCATAAGCAGGCTTTTTATTCCAGAGAATTGGTCTTGTTGTTCTATAAAAGCGGTTATTTCCAAAACGGGCAATTCTTTGTCCGTGCTAACGGATGCGAGCGTGAATTGACTATGGAAATCATCTCTCGAGGTACTTCAAATTCCTATTACAAACCAAGGAGTACACCTTCGGGATTCACCTTTCGACAATATCGGGCATTTGATGTTTGCAACTATCCTTTACGGCCGAATACAACCGAAAAACCGTGATTGTTTATCAAATGATCTTTGCAAAAGAACCAATTATCTGTGATCCAATGGGTAGCTCATAATGTGCTCGGCACATCTAAGACTTCTGAAATAACCAAACCCCTCCTCCATCTACTCTGGGTCTTACAGAGTAACTGCAATGATTTTTGCATTATTAAATTTCTCTGGAATGCGATAGCACGTGCAAGGAAAAAGGCAGCTCTTTTACCAACCATTGTGACACTTATCATGATACGTTGGGGTTTTTCTAGTACTTCTTCTCATACACCTCTTCGAACAGCTAATATTCTTACCATTCACTCAGTATGTAGGAACGGATTCTGGAACCCCGACGTTGCAAAGAACCATGTCGGTGTAGAAACTGACGAAGATTGTTCCGCTGATAACATCTTCACTGAAAATGCATTATGCAACGTATTTAATCCCATGGAAGGCCTTCGTTTAATTCAACAAGGACTGATGACATTATTCAAACATCAGAACATTATCATCACCAATCTTATTGAATTTCAGGACCTGCGGACAATAAACGAATAGGAACAAGCACAATTCTTGCACAGCCACAACCAGTTCTTGGCAAATCACACTCTCATAATGGAGAACCACGCCGAGATTTACTAGACAGAAAGCGAAATGTTGCAACGGGTTGTTGCACGGATTGACGGCATAGAAAATCTTATAAATGGATCCCTCCCATAAAAGGATCATCGCCGTTACTTGGGCCCATGACACCATTTAAATTTTGCAATTTTATGTTCTTTGTCATTTTCTTTTTAGTTTTTAATTATAGTGAAATTTTCCTATGGTAATTTGTTTTTACTTAATCATTCTCATCTTATTCTAATATTTATTAATATTTGTCTACAGGTGGCATCTTTCTTTGTACGTCTTCTACTATGGCAGCCCCAAAGATAATTCCAAAACAATCATTCCATTCGTTGCTGAATTCTCCTGCGTATGGACATCTTTTCAAAGATTTCATCACATGAGTTGGTTGGAACTCCCTTATTCTCCACCCGGAGCAAACAAATTCCCCAGGTTTGGCAACTTATTTTTACGATCACATGGAAGATCTACCTGCTATACAAGGGTTCCCTTTGAATGGATTTACAATCCGTATTGGTAACACCCAACACTCTTTTTACGAGCCAACAGTTGCTATGGCTCTAGACCTTCCTCCTTTTCAGCCAGACCTCCCCATTCAATACATGATAGAGAATGACTTTAATGACTATTCTAGCCGATGGCCTTGCCCACGTCAGTGAACGTGCCAAAGCTAGCCGATGGCCAGACTTCACTATTCCACTAGCCAGTATGACCATGAATGTTGGAACTTCCATGTTATTTATTCTTCTGAACATCATGGGGATATGCATTTTTCCACTGCATCAAAGTCAGCGTGTAAGACATTCCATGCATTGGCCCAACAACATACCACCTTTGACATTACAGACCTAGTAATTGAGAATCTTAAGAAGGCTCAGTCTTTTCAGCAGCACTATATCACTCTACCACTTACAGCATGCAGGATAGTGAGGACGTACTTCCCACAATTTGCGGACACCTTTCAGGACTGGGTAAAGGTCGACTCTATGTGTCCAACAAACAAGATAATTCGTTCTTTGCGATTTCGGACATGGCGATGCCCTGCAAGGTATCTAAAGAAAGTTCGTTCTTTCCCTAATGATGATAAAATGATAGCTCATCTAGACACTGCAAAGAAAAGGAAGTGGAGCGAAGTCTGGAAAGCTATAATAGATTGGCGTGATGCAAAGGAATGGTATTTCTACAGAGACGAAGCAAGGATGGACCATCCCCCAGTTCAAGGTTGGGGTAATGTGAGTTGATGCATGTACATATTTGTTTTACGTTTTGATGTGAAATAAATAAATAACCTAACAGTGTGCTACTCTAACGCATTATTCTACTTTTATGATGTATAATATATAGTGTGTTACAATAAATTTCTGTGGAAGATGTCAGCTATATTTTTTCTCAAGCCTCTCAGGTATACTCTTTCTTCCTCTTAACACTTTGAGGACACAGTGTCCGACTGTTTGGGGGTGGTGAAAACCTTTCGCAAAAATTAGGCATGCATAGTTGTATATAGTTTACCAAATTCTTGTTTCCCTTTCTATGATGAAAAATATTTAGAAATCTCACCCTAGCATCAGAATTAGGACTTGTTCTTAGAAACTTAATTTAATACGTATGCAATAGTTTTTACATCTTCGCATGAGCATTCATGCACTGACTATCATTAAATGTACACAGCAGTAAGTTTCTGGGACCCACAGTTAGGCAACTTAGTTTCTATATCCTGTAAGAATCTAACCAAAAGGCCTCAAAATGTGTGATATATGAGTAATGACACAGAGGAGTAGTTCTTCCGAATAAAAAAGTTCACACGTCTACTTACTTGATCACTACCCAAATCCTAGGTGAGAATTTAGGCCTTCCTTAGATCGATATAGCCAAAAATTCACACCTGTAAAAAAAAAAAAAAAAAAAATTACCGCTAGTCGCCCCACTAAACCTTTCATTAATCCTTTCTACTTCACCAAAAAAAAAACCATTACCCAACTATTAACCACAAATAAATAAGCCTACCTAGATGATGAGTATGAAAAATAGGATGAAGTGCAGAAAAATGAAGAGAAAAACCTTGTCACAAATCAAAATCGGTTTACTGTTTTAAGAAAAAGAAAAAAGAAAAAAAAAATATATAGAAATATGTTTCCAAAAATCAAAAGAAATATCAAGGTTAGAATTCCCCCCAAAAATCAAATCAAAAGGAAATACAAAAGCTTGAAAAATCCAAGTATGGAAACCCATGTTAGAAGCAGGAAAGAAAATAAGGATTCTCTAGTATAAATATCTCGAAGACCTTATTCTCTCATACTTATCATTTTTGAATTTTCCATTCCAGTTTCTTTTACACTACCTCCTAAGCCTCATAACACCTAATAAAGACATCTAGCTCAATTAAGAGTAGGATAGTGTGATAATAAGTAGTAGTTGTGACTTCTCGACCTCGGCTCCTCTGACTGTCATTGAGTATGTGAGGAAACGTGTGCCCACTGCACACTGGAGATAGCAAAACTTGAATGGAAAAATAAGAGAGAAATTGTGTTTCGACACATACCTGTGAAAACCTATTTAAGGACGTTATCCAAAGGATCCAGAAACGGCCCTGCTCGTACATTTCATTATAAGATCACTGCTTGCATGCTCATACGTAGATGTTTTGATTATTGTATGTATTTTAACTTGAAATTCAAAAGAATTAAATCCTTGTTTCCCCCGTTAGTAAGATGTCTAGATACCTGAGATTAATTAAGGAAACAAGCCTTTGATACTGAGTCGTTGTAGTATAAATGAAGTTTGTGAGTATCTTCTTTAGAAAACTCTCACGAGGCTATAACTCGTCCACTAGGGAATTCCTAGTGGTTCAAGGCCATATTGCATACGGTCAATGCAACCGCACTTTGCGAAATGAGATTTAGCTTAGGACAACACATTTTTGACCACTTATCATTTTAATGTCTCTTCTTTGCTTGAGGACAAGCAAAATGCTGTTTGGGGGTGGTGTGATAAGCACGCAAAACTGTAATATTAAACCCCGAGAGACATAACATTTTGGTCGATTATGTGTTTAATAATCATGTAATACTTATATTTTCGTACTTTTGCAGGTTTCCGCATTTAAAATGAATATAATGATAAAACATGCATCGAAGTACGGGAATACTGAAATATTTGAAGTTTCCCACTCAACCCCAGTGAAACCCAACAAAGCCTGACTAGAGCCGAAGTTTCCAAAAGAACAAAACCAGTGTAGAACGGGTCCACATATAAAGAAGTAGCAAACTTCCGAAGCTCACATCTGATAAATCTGGATGCAGACGTTGGCTAGTGAAACTTCCATAGCGACCCGGGCGACGAACTCTAAGCAAAGACAAAAAGTCGTAAAAATACCAAAATCGGTGCCGCCACTGGACACACTAAGAGGACCCACTCTGCAGGCCCAAAAGGCATGACGAGTCAGCATAGGCAGGTGGCAAGTGATGGTTTTAATTTGGTGCCACCTCGCAATATGGAAGACACGTACCAATTCAAACCAGGTGGTTTGAATTGAAATTGGCTAAAAGACGAAACTTTAATAAGGTAAAAGACAAGACAAATAAGTGAAGACAAAACTTTGATTTTCAAAGTTTTGAACGTCTAAATTTACTACAGGACAAAACCAATTAATCTTTCTCCACCCATCCAACCTATATATATGAAGGGGGGGTCTTCATTATTCGGTCTTCAGCATTTTCATGCTCTAGCATCCGCTTAGCAGTTAGTTAGTTTTATTTCAGCACTTACATTCCGTCATTTTCATTCCAAAGAAACTTAAATATCGTAAGTCATTTTACCCTTTAATAATACCATTTCTTTTCTAGTTTAATCCATGTCCTGTATTTATTTACTTAATGTATACAACAAGTTTTATTATTCCTTCAATGACCATGAGCTAATCCACTTCCCACGGAGGGTTATAATTCTCGTGTGAGAATCTGATTGACTCTTTAATATTCTAGAATCACTACTTAGGAATTAGGCATAAATTAGACATCCGGTCCCAAAATGACTGAGACAATAAATTTGGAGGCCGATGCTCGAACATTCTCGTGTGCGCGACCCAAAATATCTCCCAGCGACTTTATGTAGTGTCGACAGACTCTCAATTTGTCTAGCTAATGTGGAATCGAGCCAGGAGCTAAAATGATATTCCAGAGATGAAATATTAGTTCAACTCCTTATGCTAGTGCGATGCGGCTCAGAGATGTGGGCGTGTGCTAGGGATCAATACTCGACGTCGTCTCTGAACACAAGACGAATTAGAGATGTAGTGATGTGGTAATATAAACTATTGAAAGATGATTCTTGCATGAGTATGATTAACTCTCTCCCTGTTTCTCTATCTTTGTTACCTACATCAAAATCACCGTAGTAAGTTACATTATTTGCATTACCGTTAATTTAATTAAAACCAACTAAAAAACCTAAAATCCTACTCACCAAAAGTTGTAATTCTAGTTGTGAACCTTTTCCGAGCCCTAAGGTTTGGACGATCCCTTACTCGACCTATCCTACCAAACCCACGTGAGTAAGGTAACTTGACTAAAACGGACGTTGGACTTTGGACTTTGGTTTTCGGACTTTGGACTTCGGACTTTGGACCTCGGACTTAATCAAGAAAACCAATAAACTTTCAATTAAAAGTTTTTATCAAAACTCTAGGTTCCTTTGAAAGGGTGGAAGGAGGGGAATCGTGGAGGATGGTGTGCAAGGTAGTTCTTGATCGGGTGATTCATCACCTGCTCTAAGAAACTCATCAAATTCCTCATCTAGCTTGGTCACATCCACATTACTATGGTATTCCTCTGTATCTTTAAGAAAGTCATCAATCTCGTCCTCATCCATAAGATGGGTATCGACTAGTGTAGGGACGAAAACGTCAGAGTCTGAACTTCCAAAGGAAAGAAATTTGGGAATCTGATTATCAGGAAACATGTTGTCGAAATAATCTCAAGCGAAGCTCTCGATCATGCTAACCTCTTCATCGACAGTCGTATATGGGTACTGTTGAACCGTCTTAAAAACATTTACCTTAACAGAAAGATGGCCAATAGATAAGGACATCGAACCATCGCGGCAATTTATGAGCGCGTTGGTAGTAGTCAAGAACGAACGCCCTAAAATGATAGGAATAGAGTCGTTAGCGACTTCTGTGTCGAGGATAACGAAGTCGGCTAGGCAGTAAAAATTTTGAACTTTAACTAGCACGTTTTCAACCACACCCTTAGGATACTTAATAGAATGATCCGCTAATTGCAACATCATTTTCGTTGGTTACATCTCTTGTAAACCGATTTGTTTATATAAATAATAAGGGAGTAAGCTAACACTCGCCCCAATGTCTAATAGAGCAGTTGTCGTGTGATTATCCCCCAAGGTGCATTGTACAGTAGGACGACCAGGGTCCTTGTACTTAATGATTCCATTATTTTCAAATAGAGTTAGGAACTGTTCAGTTAAAAAGGCGTCTTTAGGAATATTTGTCTTACGCCTAGTAGTGCACAACTCATTAAGAAAAAATAGCATAAAGATGCTCATCAGGAAAAGAATCAGGTATGGACTCTGAATCACTATCACTATCATTGGTAAGTCTAGATAAGTGATCTGCAACCACATTTTCTACCCCTCGTTTATCCTTAATTTCTAGGGTAAACTCTTGCAGGAGAAGAATCCATCGGATCAATCTCTGTTTAGCATCCTTCTTGGCAAGAAGGTACCTAAAAGATGCATGGTCGGTGTAGACTAAGGTCTTAGAACCAACCAAATAAGGGCAGAATTTATCTAAAGCATAAACCACAGCTAAAAATTCATTTTCAGTAGTAGTGTAATTTCGTTGAGCATCATTTAAAGTTTTACTAGCATAATAAATTACAGACGACTTATCATCTAGTTTTTGTCCTAACACAGCACCAACAGCATAATCGCTAGTGTCGCACATAAGCTCGAAAGGTTTAGACCAATCGGGAGGCTGTATAACCAGTGCAGATGTTAAAGCAGCTTTTAAAGTTGAAAAAGCTTGCTTGCAGTCAAAATTAAAATCAAAGATGGCATCCTTTAAAAGCAGATTAGTTAAAGGCCTAGCTATTTTCGAAAAAATCCTTGATAAAACGCCTATAGAAATCTTCATGGCCTAAAAAGACTCTAATGTCACGAACAGTCCATGGTATAGGTAAAGACGCTATCTTATCCAATTTAGCCTTATCTACTTCTATGCCGTCACTAGATACAATATGACCTAACAATATCCCTTTCTGTACCATAAAATGACACTTCTCCCAATTTAAAACCAGATTTTTCTTCTCACATCGTGTCAACATCAGGGAAAGGTTAGATAGGCACTCACTAAAAGAGTCTCCATAGATAGAAAAATCATCCATGAAAACTTCCATAAAGCGTTCCATCATGTCACTAAATATATGAAACATACACTGCTGGAAGGTACCAGGAGCATTACAGAGACCAAAAAGCATCCATTTATATGCATAGGTTCCTAAAGGACATGTGAAGGTAGTTTTGTCTTGGTTATCAGGATCGATAATGATCTGAAAATAGCCAGAATGGCCATCTAAAAAACAATAATAAGCATGACCAACTAGACGTTCGAGCATCTAATCTATAAAGGGTAAAGGAAAGTGATCCTTTCGTGTCATGGCATTTAAGCTTCTGTAATCAATACAGATCCTCCATTTCATAGGGACACGCGTGGAAACATATTCACCCGCAGCATTACGAACAATGGTAACCCTTGATTTCTTAGGGACTATGTGAATAGGACTTACACATTCACTATCGGAAATGGGATATATGATCCCCGCATCGAGTAACTGTAAGACTTCCTCCCTGACCACCTCTTTCATGGCAGGGTTCAAGCAACACTGAGGTTCGCGTGAAGTCTTCGTATTATCCTCCAAATGTATGCGATGCGTGCATACACTAGGGTCAATCCCTTTAATGTCATCCAGTGACCAACCGATCGCGGAACAATGTTCCCTAATCACCCTAATCAAACGTACTTCTTCATCAACAGGTAACTGAGAAGATAAGATCACCAGATGACTACCATCTGCATCAAGCTGGATATATTTCAACTCAACAGGAAGAGGTTTGAGCACAGGGGTGGGAGGAATTGGCAAAAAGGATTCCAGAGGATCCTTGTCTTAAGTAGTGAAGACATGTTTAGGTAAGAGGTCCTCAAACTTGGAAGGTAGAGCATCAGAAGGATCTAAAACAAGGGTAGAATCGAAAAGGGTGTTGACTTCCTCTAAGTAGGAGTCATAGTCGAAGTCGGAACTACCAAAGGAAAGGAATTGGTGCATCTGATTTTCTGGAAACGTATTGTTAAAATAATCTTGAGCTAAGCTCTCGATCATGCTAACTTCCCCATCTATAGATGAATCTAGTAACTATTTCATCATCTTGAAAACATTTACCTCAACAGAAAGATGACCAAAGGACATAGACATCGAACCATCGCGACAGTTTATGAGCGCGTTGGTAGTTGCCAAGAAAGGACGCCCTAAAATGATAGGAACAGAGTCGTTAGCTACTTCTGTGTCTAGGATAACGAAGTCTGCTGGGTAGTAAAAATCTTGAACCTTACCAACACATTTTCAACTACACCCTTAGGATACTTAATAGACCGATTCGCTAATTGCAACATCATTTTAGTAGGTTGCATCTTCTGTAGACCTATTTGCTTATATAAATAATAAGAAAGTAAGTTAACACTCGCCCCCAGGTCTAATAGCGCAGTCGTCGTATGGGTATCCCCCAAGGTGCATTGTACAGTAGGATGACCAGAGTCCTTGTACTTAACAATTCCATTATATTCAGATAGAGTTAGGAACTGTTCAGTTAAAAATGTGTCTTTTGGTATATTGGTCTTTCACCTAGTAGTGCACAACTCCTTTAGAAACTTAGCATGCTGTGGTAACTTTTTAATAGCGTCAAGAAAATGTAGGTTAATCGTTAGATTTTTAAAAACTTCATTAATCTCATCAAAGTTAGTATCCTTGTGTAACATGGCTAGTCTCTGGGGAAATAGTGGGTTCTCTCTATATTTAACATATGGATCAATATGAGTTTTAACCTTGGCTGTTTTCCTCTTGGGTTGAGGTTTAACTGGTACTTCTACAGGAGTAGGATCATCAGTTACGACTTCAGTATCTAGTAATTGTAGGAGCCGTTATGGTTTCGCCGAATGATTTACTACAAACCAGGAAACACCCACGCACAGCGGAATAAGGGGTGTCACAGTTTGATTAGAAATTTACCTTTAGAATCGGCTAAGATATCTCTGAGAATCCAATAGCTATGAAATCAACAACCACCTCTTGATCTTCTGTTGTATTCCTTTTAATAGATTGGACGTTGTGTGGGCAACGATCTACCAACCCCCTTCTTTCTCACAAAGCTAGAACCGATTTTGGATCTATCTTTTCTTGCCTCTCTTTTCAATCCAGATGAATAGTGAATTCACCCAAGAGAGAAGGGTTTCTATTTATAGGCTACAACAGGGACCATGAGAAGAAATTAGGGTTGGGCCTCCTGATGGGCTTGGGCTTCCCATGTTCGCCCAGAACACACGACATAAGTCCGTCAACAAATGGCTTATTCCATTAAAGGTCATTGTTGTACTACCGCCCTAATCCCAAATTACGTGTATGGGCTCCATATTATATACTCGTTAATCTCCCCGTGTTTAAGATATTGAATGCCCGTTGATTAAGTCAAGTTACTGACAACTACATTAATCAACTTTTTATGCCCTTGAGTAGTACCACTCAACCTCATTGTCATGTCGGATTAAATCCACCTGCAGGGTTTACATGACAATCCTTATGAGCTCCTCAGGGGGACATCATCAGCCCAACTTCTTGCGAGACACGGATTCCTTCTATAATCAACAGCACACCTTACATACAATGTCATTACCAAATCCATCGAGTTTGTTGATTCACAAATAAATCTCACTCATTGATGATTTAAAGCAATGTACAATGCACGTAAGTGCCCATTATTATATCCAGATTAAGAGGACAAGCATCCATAATAACAGAGGCGTTTGTTCTCTTATATAGTCAGTATAAAGATAAACAACCTCACTTGGTCCTGTTCAATACACATTAAGTGTACTAGTGTAATCCTATAGTCAAGATAGACTAATACCAGATTATACTACAACCTTACCAATGGTTTGTCCAAATCCATCTAGGTTGTGAACGATTACTTATACTTTATAAAGTATTGATGATATGATCTTCTGTGTGTCACCACACACCATATCATCTACAACATAAAGTATTAGACACATGCATATAACTAATAATATATATAATATGCATAATATTTGCCCATATGATTCTCATTCAAAATATAAAGAATTAGAGTTAATACAAAAGTAATGCTTTTAGTATATAACCTTATCAGTAACATATCAAGTGTATGGACCACTGGTGGGGTAACAACAAGCATAGTTATAGCATTATCGACCACTCTGCCAAAATGGAGAGTGGTGATGGCATTTAGCTCACCTACATTAATATTTTCATTACTAGGATTACCGGTTACTTCAAAGGCTGTGTTTGGTATTTTAGGATTTGGTACGTCTTGACCTGGAAACACACCTTTTGGTTGGGTTTTCTCTTGGGCTAACTGCTGGATGGAAAGATTAATGGATTGTAAAACCTGTTGGTTAGATTGATTCATAGATTGTATAAGTTGTTGGCTAACCTGTATGAAGGCGTCGAGACAATCCGGTTGTGTAGGTGTAGTGGTCACAGGTGGTGTGACTGGAACTATCTCACGTTGGTTATTAACGGGTGGGTTGCGATCGTTATTAGTAACCGAAACGATACATTTATTAGCATTATAATTATTATTATAATTATTATAATTACCTTGTCCTTGTCTCGGTGGAGCTTGATTGTAATTTGGCACTTGCCTAACATTTTGATTATTAAACCCTGGAGGTGTAACGTGATGATTATTTTTCCAACCGAAGTTGGGATGTTGTCTCCAAGGCGCGTTAGGTTCACTATTAATGGAATAAATATTGTCCGGTTGAGCGAATGGTTAGTTATAGACTAGAAGACAATAGGAGTCGAGATGCTCAAGGCTATAACAAAAATTACATGGAAAAGTGTTGACGCTCATGACAGGAGTAGGTTGTTGTTTGACAAAAATGGCTTCTACCTTTTTAGTGAGAGATTCGATTAAAGTTTTAAGCTCAGGATCAGATTTAACCTCAAACATACTGACAGCCTTAACTGTGGAAGAAGAATTACTAGAGCGAGGGATGTCATTGCCCCCCCCCCCCCAGTTATTTTGACATTTAGATTGATCTTCCAAAAACCTATAAGCCTCAGAGGCACCTTTACTAAAGAAACTACCCCCAATCATTATGTCAAGAACCTTTTTATTGTGATGTAAAAGCCTTTTGAAAAAGGCACGAACAAGCGTGTCTTTCGCAAGGTTATGATGTAGACACTCAATGAGAAGATCAGTGAATCGATTCCAGGCCTCTGAAAAGGATTCTTGCGGAAGAAATGAATCTTTTGAAACATTTCATCTGTCTTTAGCGATAGGTAAAACTGTTCCATGAATAATTGAACAAGTTTGGCCCATGAGTCCACAGAATTAGGCGCTTGGGGAGTTAACCAAGATGTCGCCTTATAGGCGAGGGTGAAAGGAAACACCCTTAATTTAATTTGCTCCGAACCAACAGTAGGATGATGAAATGTGGTAAGAACTTGTTCTATCCTACGCATATGTTGATAATGCTTCTAATGGTCTAACCCATGAAAAACTGGTAACAAATTAAATATATTCGAGGGGATTCAAAAATCCCCCACTGGGTCTGCAAGAACGATGCAAGATTTATGGCTATCGTTAAGGGCTTTATAAAAATCAGAGAGAGGAGTCTCTGTTTCGTCAGCCATTTGTGCAGGTGTAGTGTGTGGTATTCTAGATAGGCGTATGCGTTGACATTTACAATAAATAACCGAAGGGACTAGTACCGGACCTTACTCTCATACAAGGCTAAGGCCAATATAAAGCAACCTACGAACAAACAATCAAACAACCCTGATATGCTAGAAAAAATCCTCTAACAGGAGAGGCAAGGAGCGGAAGAAGGAGTACCTCTATTCCTCCTTGCTACGCGTTTGAATAGCGTCTTGTATACTCGATCACAGTGTATTCACGAAGTTAGAAACACTGAATAACTTAAATGAAATGAGTTGGAAACTAACCTGTGAAAATCGGGCAAATTCAGAAGTGGGCGCGGGCGCGGGTGTGCTTGGAATTAGGCGTAGAAGGGCACGTGCGTGCTCTTGCATGAACCAATGTCCAGTGTTTTTAGGGCGTGCGTGCTCCCGAGATAGCTGCGATGGGCGCGAGCGCGCTTCGTGTAGATTTATGAAAAAAATATTTTATGAGCCAAACAAACACAGTCATAACCAAACAAGGGTGGATGGGTTTTAATGGGATTTTGGTAGGGACGAAAATACTAAAGGAAATGAATTTAAACATAACTAAGATAGCAGCGGCGCCATTTGATAAAGTAGGAATTATCCTTTACTCCTACTTAACTAATTAAACTTAAACAGAAGTAAAGAATAATAATTTTACTCTAAACTATCAAAGTTATCTACTCTCTTGAACCATGCAATAAATGGAGTAGAGAATTCGTTCCACTCTTAGTCCTTTAAACGTAAGTTTCCGCTAGTTTAATCACTACTAACAAAATAGTTGAGAGTAATGAATTGAATTACACTAATATGGCAATTGAATTTAAATAAGATATTTAACTTATACTATGATAATAGAATATTGAAATGTGAATATGGAGAATGGATTAAGGGGATTTGAATCAACTTGATGTAATATCCTAGTGTCGATTATTGCAGTCCTAATCAAACAAGATTAAGTGTTGATCCCTAATTACTCATGGCAATCTTTGCCAACTAATAATTAACATGTGAGGAAGTCCAACCCATTCTCATGGCGAATCAACTATCCTTCTAGAGTGAAACTCTTTACAAGCAATAATTCTAACTAGCATATCAAGTCTTCATCAAGCTTCATCAAACCCCTCTAATAGAGGTTTAGCTAGATGTCATTAAACTATCATAAATAGATATGTAAGAAGAAGACATAATGAAGAATTAATACTGAACTTTTATTAATCTAATGAATACTGAAGAACAATAATTAACTAAGGTTTAAACTAATAACTAAGTCTAAAATCTAATTATCTATCTCTAATTAATTATATCTATCTAAGTCTAAGTATCTAAGTCTAACTAAGTATATTCAAGAGTTATGCCTTAGTCATTTTTATATAAGAGAGGCTAGGTCTACATTTTCATGCATGGGTGTAACGCTTGTATTTAAAATACGTATTTAGTTATTAATTTATTAATTAATTTATTTATATAAAATTCGTTGGATTGGATTTGGGATATGTGGGCCTGGTTTCTGGGCCCGAGTCTGTGTTGGGCTTGGGTTTCAAACCCAAGTATATATTCGTATTGTTCTGGAGAATAGGGTTCTTAGAGAATAAAATAAAATAAAAATGGAGGCAGAGATAGAAGTTGGATTGCTAGAGCGTGGGAGCGCAACGGTTCGGATGATGAGAAATTCGTCGAGTTTTAATACAGGTGAGTAGTTAGTTTTTCTACTTCACGTGTATACGGAAACAGCCTTAATGTTCAATGTTTTTCACTCATTTTTACTGTTCGTTCTTCCTCGTCGTTTGTCATTATTGTTAAATTATGTTGAAAACTTTGAAATCAACATGTAACTGTCGAAGTTTGATTGGGCCTGTTAATGGCGTCGTCGCGAGCCCAAGATAAGGAAATTGTCCTGCCTTACTGCCTTATTGTTATTTGAACTTTTTCTGTTGCGGTGGGTTGTATTGGTTGATGTCGGGGTCAAATGCTTGATGATTGGTTATTGTGGGTGCTGTTGGAAGACTCGAAGAAGTCGTTAATGGTGGCGCAAGCCTAGACAGAAATCGTCCTACATAGTTTTTACTTGTTGATGTGGTTTTAAATTTCTCTTGTTGTATTGATTGTGGATAGTTGGGTTGATGTTTGGTTTTGGGTGATTGAGTGATGTCGAGGCAATGAAGCTTGGAGAAATCGTTAATGGCATCCCCTGTCATACTGGGGTTTGAACTTTTATAGTTTTGCTTGTTTGGAATTGTCGGCTTGAATGGGTTATGGGTGATGGGGTAGCTAGTGGAAGGTGTAAGAGGGCTGTTGGGAGCTTGAATGAGGCGTTAATGGCGGCGCGATTTGGCCGGAATTCGCGATGGTGCGCTGGTGAGGGGAGAGGAAATCAAGTTTGACATGTATTAAAGTCGTGGGGGTTTTCATGTGGAGTCCAACCGCTGGGTTGAAATGCGCGGAGGAGTGGAGATTGTGGTGGCCGAAATTTGGGCTGGTGGTGGAGGAAGAGAGCTGGTGAGGAAAAAGAATTGTTGGTCGGCTTGGGCCTTAGCTTGTTAGTTGGGTTGGGCCAAAAAGTCTATTATTTTATCTTGGGCTTTAGTTGGTTCTTGGGCCCGAATTTAGTTGTTTGGTTGGGCCAGTTCTATTTTGCAGCTTTCTTTGAGCCGAACCACTTAACTGTTTTGGGCCAGTTTCAAGTTTGTTTGGGGGCCGATCCATATAACTTAAAATAGATCCAATGGGGTATTTAAATATTTAGACTTTTGGGTTCTAAGGTTTGGGGTTTGGGCTTGGCTAGTTGGGTCCGAACTATTGCCTTAGTCATGAGCCCATGAGCCATGCACCTTTGCCCTTAGCCATGAACCATGGCTATGACCTTGAACTGTTGAACATGGAAACGACAGTTTGACTTTGACAATGACGTGTTTATTTTGACTTTGACTTTGACCATTGACAGTTGACCATTGACTGGGGAATGTTGACTTTTTCCATATTTTCACCTATTTGTTTTTTTTATGGACAAATGTAGTAATAAAATATTATCGAAGCTTGTATAAATTTGGTTGTCATTATCTAGGAAAGATTTGACGTTGATATTGTGTATATTTTGACACGTGACGAGATAGAAATTTTAGGAGATATAATATTCCTAAAACGCTATAAAAATATATGCGATACGTTTGAAGCAATTGTGACATTATATAATATGTTGGGATATAAATATTAAATACAATAGTTTTGGAGAAATAAATATATAAACGCTCCATTATTTTATATGTGAGATGCTACTAGGAGGTAGTAGGGTATTTGTGAATATTTCCCACAGGAGTGTGGCGTAGTGCAATAATATATTGGCACGTGAAAGAATGAAAGTGGTTATGAGATATAATTAAGATATTTCTAAATATTGTGGCTTAGTGCAATAAGGTATTTGACCTGCACATGATATAGTGGAATTATTATGAGTCATAAATGTATGACACTTAAATAAATTAAGTAACGAAAATCCTAGAACCTAGCTACCACAACTCATGTGATATGATTGGCCCTTCTGGCATTTCAGTGAATCTGAATGGCCCTTCAGGCGTAAGTAATGTGATTGGCCCTTCTGGCGTAGCCGAATGGTGGCTTGATTATTCCGTTCGCAAAATTCGAACGAGATGCGCGATATTTTATGCCGAATAATGGCAGTACTTACATAATGGCTTTCGTGTGAGGGTTACCTAGTGTGCGGCATCTCGCTCAGGGTAGTTACGCAACGAAGTGGTTCATTATGTAAGGGGAGGCATGTGGATGTACATGTTCGGCGTTGGGAAGCGATTGTGGTAGCCAGGGAAACTAGGTAAAACATAGATATGACATGATTTTAGGGACACGCAAAGAAAGCCTTAAATAATATAATTATGGTAATATGTTGGTTAATGATATATCTTTAAAATATATGTTTGTATATGGCTTTGTAGAAGGGTAGGTCAAACTAATTACTTGTGCAGAGACGACCCACTCTGTAATTGAGCATGAAATGCGGTAAGTATAGAATATGCTTGGCTGGTTATTAGTTTAGTTAGAACCTAAGGCGCCTCGTGGAGGAACTAAATGCCTTTGTATTATTGTTAGGAAGCTAAGGCGCCTCAGTGGAGGAACTACCTGCCTTACTTATTGTAGTTAAGAATGTTGTATTATTCGTTGGATGTTAAGGCGCCTCGGTGGAGGAACTAACTGCCTTATTTAGTGTGTAAATACATGTATAAGTATATATTATATTTTAGAGCTACTCACACCAGCATTTTTATAATGTTGACCCGATTTACATGTTTGCTTATCGAGTGTGTTCATTAAATGAACATAGTTGATAAGTCTTGACAGGTTTAGTGTTGAAGAAGGTTGGTTGTTGCTTGTGGTTTGCGTTAGCGTTGCATCTCAGGATATGTTTTGTTTTCCCTTGAGGTGATATAGATTTTTAGTCTAGACAATGTTTTTTGTATTTTCATTTGTAATTTAAATAAAGAGTTATTGAAAAGAGATTTGTAACCTAATCTTATTTGTAAATTTTTGTAATGAAGAGGACTTTTGTTTAAGTTAAGATTTTTATTGGTTTTTAATTATCCGCATATTTAAACTGTTTATGGGCTTTTGGAAGTTGAGAGTGCGTCACACCTCGAAAATCGAAGAGTCGGGAACAAATATTGTTTTTCCGAATTCTGTCGAAATTCGGGGTGTGACAATGGGCTTTGGAGCCATGTTTTGGGCCTTTAAATCAAGCCCAAAACCTAATTACATAAGTACTACAGAAAAGCTCATATACCACTGTTATTTACAGTGGTAAAAAGCCTTTAGCCATTGTTTCATACCGTGGTAACAACCACCGTGACAAATACTTCTAACAAAACCGTGGGGAAAAGTACCTCTTATATACCACGGTTTTAAGTAAAACAGTGGTATTAGGATTTACAAACCGTGGTTAATAGTCCGAAAAGTTTGGTCTTATATTTACAAACCGTGGGAAATAGTGATGATATATACGAACCGTAGGTTATATAAATTGATTATACCTCGGTTCTTATCAAACCGTGGTGTATAGTCATTACAAACCATGGGTTATATAAATTGCTTATACCTCGGTTCTTATCAAACCGTGGTGTATAGTCATTACAAACCATGGGTTATATAAATTGCTTATACCTCGGTTCTTATCAAACCGTAGTTTATAGTCTTTTTTTTTTTTAATAAAAACCCCTAATTATTTGATTCTAATCATATTCATTCAACCTGCAACCTGCCCATTTTCACCATATATATCCACACTGGATTTAAAAACACATTGCTCAAATAAACAATTCATAGTGCAACACAAACAAAAGAAATAAATTTACACATCCAACACAAAGACATTGAATTGCTAAAAGAATTTTGAACTTTTTTGAGTCATATATAATGAAAGAAACATCCAAATTTACTTGTTATATCAAAATAATAATGACCTAACTTGTTGCATCAATAAAAAAAAACAATCTATTTGTTCTATCTAAAATATCAAAAAAAAAATGGTGAGACCAAGCACCACACCTTAATTGGAAAGGGTCAAAACCTAGCTAAGACTCGAACGCTCCATTATGCTAGATGAATCTAAGAATTTCAAGTCGAACAACATCAAGTTCCTCTTGTGTGTTAAAAAGTATATAACAACATCAAGTCGAACAACACCTTTGAGGGATAGATTTGTCATCTGCACGATCAAAGATAAAAAAGTATATAATAACTAAATAATGAAGAGTAACACAAAATAGAGAATGCTAGTGTATGACGAATTATACCTTATTTTCAAAAGAATTATCTGAACAAGCTTCCATTATTTCTCTCATAAACTTCATTACGTAATACCCACACTCTTTACTACCAGGTTGGTATGGGCCCTAAGTACAAACATGGAAAATATTCATAAGCATATATTTTTCCAAACACACAGTATGTATTGATAAAAGTTATTTTACGTATTCTAACTATCTATGCGTAAACACAAATAATCAATTTACGTAAATACGTGTTTATATCAATATTCCTACTCTCAATAACGAAGTAATCTAAGAGAGTCGATTCGCTCCACTCTTAAACCTCAAGACTTAAACAAATTCAACTAATCAAACCCAAAAGGAACAATGGTGAGAGTAATGATTTGATGTGAAATTTCTATTCTACCATTCCCAACAATTGAATCTAAACAAGACATAATATAAAGATTTGAACTTTATTTGTTTAACCTCAATTCGAAACTACTCATGCAATAATTGAATTAAACTAATAATGACAAATAAGTAAATCTAAGGATTTAAGCTAATAAATAAATGAAAATGAAACTAGATTATGGAGAACTAATTAACTTTATTTATCTAATAGAACAATAAGAACAAGATATGATTGAATGAATAACAACTATTTTATTTATCTAATGAATGATATTTAATGATTTAAATAACTAATCTAAAACAAAGAATGAAACTAATTAATGGAATAAAAACTAAGTAATTAACTAATCTAGATCTAACTATCTTTTTCTAACCCTAAACTCCATTAACATTAGCTTCCTAACCTAACTGCCATTAACAAAGAGTCAAGCTTTTGTTTTTATACTTTCAGATCCAAAAATCGTGCATGGGCTTGGATCCATGTTTTGGGCCGGAAAATCGGGCCCAAAACCCAATTTCTTTAGTCCAAAATGGGCTCTTCAGCTGTAGTTGGCTTCGACAGATGTTTCATCCACTTTTGCTCCTCTGATTGGGCCAAGGCTTGGACCATTGGAAAGCTCTTTCCGAGCCGGTCGTTTTGACATAAGATACTCCCAATTCTGAGGTCTAAGTCCAAAGATACGGCCTTTGGAAGTTCTGCTGACGTGTGCACTGTTTCTGCCCGTGTTAACTTTTCAGCTTTTGACCAGGCTTTACAAAGGCTTTGTCTCCTTAAATCTTGGCCTTTATTCACAGAACTCCTTTGCAACCGACCTTTGCTCCTTTATCTCGCTAAAGTGGCACATTTCTGCACATAATAGACTTTGAAGCCTGAAATACATAAAAACACGTAATCAGTATTAACTTTTAATTATTACTCACATAATTGGTCTAAAAGTATGATTGTTAAGGGTTTAAAACTACAGTTTTGGGCTCTTATCAAACTACCCCCAAACAGCATTTTGCTTGTCCTCAAGCAAAGATGAGAAATTAGAATAAGTGACCAAAAATGGAGTTCTATCTACTCTCATTTCGCTGAATGCGATTGCATTGACCATATGCAACAAGGCCTTAAACCACTAGGAATTCCCTAGTAGACGAGTTATAGCCTCGTGAGAGTTTTCCAGTGAAGGTACTCACAAACTTCATCTATACTACAACGACTAAGAATTAAAACTATTGTTTCCTCATTCATGTCTCAACTATCTATACATCTCACTAGCAATTGAATAAGAATAACCAAATCAAAAACCTAAACTAATATATGCATAATAATCAATCATTTATGATACAAATATATATACTATGAGTAATACTATGAAATGCCTAGCGTGTTCGTTTCTGAAAACTTCGAATAAGCGCCCTTAAGTAGGTCCTCACATAAATGTCAAGACAAAACCACTCTGATTTTTCCGCCAAGTTTTCAAGCTACTCCAGGTAAAATAAGGGCACACTTTACCTTACAATCTCAATGACAAACAAGGAAGTTCCGAGTCGATCAAACACATCCGCCACTTACTATCACACTAACCTATTCCTAATTAAGCTAGAGGTCTTTATTAGGTGTCATGGGATTAGGAGATGGTTTAAGAAGGAAGGAAATGGATATTCAAAAGGACAAGTCTGAGATAATAGAGTCTTCATATTATGTAACTTAGAGAAAACCTTGTTATTTTCTTTTGCTTCTATACTTTGTTTCCATCCTTAGCCATATTTTTTCTTTTTCTTTTCTTTGGCTTTTGACTCCCTTTTATTCTATTTTTGGAGTTTTTATTTATTTCTATTTTTTTTTCTTTTCGTTGGATGGAAACTTCTTTTCTTTTCCAAGCAACTAACTAATTTTTTTGTTTACCACGTGTTTTTCTCTTCTTCTTTCTTCACTCATTCTATTCTCGGACTTATTCTAGATTGGGTAAGTTGAATTTTTTATTTTGTTTTGTTTTTGTAATGGGGTAAAGGAATTGTGGTTTATGGAAGGCTAAAGAAAGGCTCGAGGGGCTACTAGCGAAAATAATTCATAGGTTTGAATTTCTCGGCTATATCGATCCAAAGAGGGCCTAAATTCTCGCTTAGATATGGCATAGTGATCAAGCAAGTGGGACGGTGATTTCTCTATCCGGATTTTACTTCTCTCTTGTGTCATTTCTCAAATGTTTCGCTCATATATAGGCTTTTTAGGCTATATTCTCACAGATTTGTAGAATAAGTACTCTAGCCTAGATTTTAAAACTTATCGCTAACAATCATAGATACTCATGTAATATATTTATAGATAGATGCAAAGATTATTACCTACATATTAACCTAAGTTTCTAACAATTATTCTGATGCAAAAGCTACGTGAGACTTCTAGATTGTTAAGAGCATAAAGAAAGAAAACAATACCAATATTCCTAAGTGTATAGCATAAACTTATTTATTTATATTTTTGAAATTTTTAACTTGAAAACAAATGCATATTATACATATCTATATCCTAACAGATGCCTTAATTACACGAAGTTTTCTATGCCCCCAAAACAAGAAGCATGCTTTGTCCTCAAAGCATTTAAATAAAGAGGGTAGAAAAATACCATGGAAACGCATAAAATTCTGGAACATCTGCAAAACAAGGTTAGAACATACTAATATAGGAAATAAAAACGACGAACTCTATAAGAGTTCCACCCATTATGGGGTTAACATAATTAAATTGTTTGGGACATAAGCGCACACTAACCTAAACTAAAAACTTACCTCCACTCCAGCTTTTTCGCCATCCTCCTCTTCTATAAAGAAGTGAGGTTCCTTCGCGATCCCCGCCATGCCATTATAATTTGCCAAGCTTGCCGCCATTTATCATCTACGGATGCTAACCTGTTAAGCCACCACTTGGTCGGATGGGGTGTAAGGTGCAACCTCGATGAGGTTGTATCCTCCACCCCCTGCCAAGTCATTGCACGGAAAGATCGGATAATACAATTGGTGGGTCTCACAATTTCGACCCCAACCCAATCCGTGAAACGGGCACAAAAAAAAGGGAAGAAACATAGCATAATACGGCAAAAACTAAAACAGGCATAAGAAGATACTTATGCCTCATGCTATGGGCTCATGCTAAACTAGACATCAAGGTTCTGGAAGGTCATGGCACATACGCCCCGCGGCTAAAGCAAGGAAGATGCCGAAAGTGGCATCATTCACGTAAGAAAAAACGCCATTCCCTAAAATGTTTAGCATGATCCAAAACATAACAGTTCCTATGTTCATGGATGTGCTACCAAGCGGCGGCGTTATATTCGCCTTTGGTCCTCGATAACGAAAAATGCCCTGCCCATAAGCCTCATGTAAAAGTCATAAGTGTAGACATGCATATTATCTACCCAATAGCATCATGGGTCTTGTATTTCAGCGGGCATGGCAAGTCCAAGAACAAATGCTAGCAAGAACCATAAGCGGTTCCCAAAATTTACGTGTGTGATCACCTCACAAACCCAAGCACCATAAGTAGTGCTTTGAAACAAATCTTCGAAAAGACTGTTCGGTATTATTGTAGGAGATGTCATCTCAAAATTACACTCGAATAGCCGTGAATGACCCGGCAAACAACCCGCAGAAAACCGAATTTTTCTCGTCCACGGAAGTCGGCGGCTGGTGCGCTTCCACTTCAAGCGCGAGCGCCTCGATGATTTTGGAATTCCAGTGTTTGAGTGCGAAGTCGCTCACCTTAAGCCGAAAAGCGCTCATAAAAAATTCTGACAAATGTGTAGGGCGCGAGTGCGCTCCTCTGGCGCAGGTGCGCTCCGAGGTGCTGAAGATCGAAAAATGAGACGAAACGTGGGAAACGTGGGAGTGAAAGGTGAGTGGTGGAAGTTAGGTGTAGTGTGGGTTGTGAGTGTAGAATGAATGAAGTTTTTATAGGTTTTGAATTGTTAAAACGAATCGGTAGGTTGCCAAAAAGCTTTAAGGCAATTTCCGGAAACAATAAAATTTCCGAACCCGAAAACGGAAACAACTCATATTCTTGATTCTATAACAACCCTAATATCTTTTGTACTGGATTTAGACTAGTAACTTCTAAACTCTCTTAGATTTCATCCTACCACCACATCTAATCATAAGTATGCCAATTACGACAATATTCTCAGCCTTCACTCCAAAACAAACTCTAAAATGGAGGATCTTCTACAAATCATGATAGAATAAATAATATCACCCCCAAACAATTCGGGAAGGTGGGATTAACAATAAAATCCATGCACAATTTGAAAAGAACAACATTATATTAAAATTGAAATTCAAACAACATTTAACTACCAAATTCAAAGTTAACTACAGAATTTAACAACGTAACATCCTATCTACTAAAAATAATAAAAAACAACATCAAAACAACAAACAAGGAGAAATCTAGCTACTCTTAAAGGGAGCGAGGTGGGGATAAGAATAGGAAGTTTAGTGATCAAGCATGGAAAAACCAAACACCCTTATTCCCCAAACAAATTTTTGAAAACAGTTTGTAAAAATTTGTTTTAAAACGCTGGTCTTTTAAAGTCGATTCCCTAGACTTAAAGTGATATATATGTATTTACATGCAGTTTCCCATATATCAATAATCTAAACAATTGTGGATCTTTCCATAAATAGTTAACATGGAATGCACCACCAAAACAGAATCAAGCTCCAAAACTTTCTACGACGCAAACTTAGTTGAATAAGAAGGTGTCCAAGTGAATGATCGTGGAGTAAATGAATGGTTTTGGAAAATACTTGAATGTGGATAAGTGTTAGAAGAAAAGGGTGGGAAGAATGATTGGATTTTATGAGGGATTAACTCAGGTGGATGGTGGTAGGTGGTGCTCTAGGTAGTGCTTGAGAAGGTGGATCATCATAAAGCTCTTAGAAACTCGGCCGAATTCCTCATCTAGGTTGTTCGCATCCATATAATTATGGTATTCATCTCCATCTTTGAGGAATTCATCTATCTCGCCTATTGTGAGGGTTTAGTCCATCTCTTCTATGGTCGTAAGGCAGGGTTGAAAATTCTTTCTCTAGTTCAGCTTATGTTCAAAGAGTCAAAATTGTGATCTTTGTCTTCTTCCATAAGAGGATATGTACTAGTGTAGGGACGACATCGCCTCGGAAGCACTAATGTGATATACAAAACTCTCAATAGACTTAACTTCACCTTCTACAGAAAATCTAGTTGTTCATGCGTGTTTTATCCCTATACCTAATATGAGGGGGAACATATTTGTTAACCGTTGCTTTATCTTTTATCACTTTCCAACTAGGTTTCCATATTGGAACCTCTATAGTGTGTAAGTCTTCAATTTCTATGACAATTATTTGGTATGGTATCATTTATAGTTTCATGGGTGATCTTTAGGCATAGTCACTTGGTTATCAACTACTCTCCCGAACGGGTGGTAGTGATCACCAGAGGTCCCCTTTGGTTTATATTACCATTACATCAATACTTTTATTTTCGGGCGGTGTTTGTTAACTTAGGATTAGGCACTACTTGACTTGGAAACACGCCGGGTTTGGCTATTATTTTGGTTATAAGACATGTCAATAACCTTTTGGCACAAAGACCGCATCATTTGCATCGTTTGTTTCATCATATTAGAGTTTTGATCATGCCGATCTTTCATCAATTTGGAGTTTTGTTGCATAATTTGATTTTGTTTCTCCAACAAGGTCACTACTACTTTGTCCGTAGATGGTTGTATTGGAATTAAAGCTTGTTGGCGCTCATGTCTTGATGTTGATAGTTCTGGGTTATGGGTACTAAACCTCTATTCCTCGTCACCTAAGTTCCCTTTATCCTTGATGTTGAGTTAATTGGTTGAAGTGTGATGGTTGTGGTGGTGTTTGTGCATAGACAAGAGGACAATAGAAGTCGGAATGCTCAAGACTACAAATGCACATTACAACGAGTAGAGTTAATGTTCATGACCGGAGTGGGTTGTTGTTGAACGTAGATGGCATCTACCTTTTTAGTGAGGGCATCGATAAGAGTTTTAAGCTCGGGATCATGTTTAACCTCAAGAGAAGAAGGAGAGGAGCAGGAGGAATCGCTTTCTCCCTAATTGTTATTCTTCTTAGATTGATCTTCTAAGAATTTATAAGCCTCCAAGGCTCCTTTACTAAGAAAACTACCCCCCCGTCATGATATCTAGAACCTCCTTATGATAATGTGAAAGTTCCCTTGAAGAAAGCACGAACAAGCTTGTCTTTCGCAAGATTATGATCTGGGCATTCAATGAGAAGATTAGTGAAACGATTCCGTGCCTCCTCAAAAGGATTCATGAGGATTCCGGGCCAAGAAATGAATCTTGTGAAGCATTTCATCCGTCTTTAGTGGTGGGTAAAATTGTTCCATGAACAATTGAACAAGTTGAGCCCATGAGTCCACGAGTTTGGCGCTTGGGCAATTAACCAAGACGTCGCCTTTGTCGGCTTAGGGTGAAAGAAAACACCCTTAGTTTAATTTGTTCCGCACCAACCGTAGGATGGAAAATGTTGTTATGACTTGTTCAATCCTACCCATGTGTTGATAAGGTTTTTCATGTTCTAAACCATGAAAAAATGGGTAACAAATTAAAATATTTGGGGATTCAAATCCCCCACTAGGTCCCGCAAAGAACGATGCACCCACTTAGGGCCATCGCTTAGGGCTTTATAAAAAAATCGAGAGAGGAGTCTCTTGTTCTTTAGCCATTGATGCAAGTGTAGTGTGTGAAATTCTAGATAGTCGTGTTGTATTTATTTCTACGAAAAACAAGCCTGATTATACTAGAATTAAAACTCCTCTGACAGAAGAGGCGAGGAGTGGAAGAAGGAGTACCTGAATGCCTCCTTGCTACGCGTTTGAATAGCGTCTTGTATACGCGATCTCAGTGTATTTAACAAGTTAGAAACATTGAGTAACTTGAAGAAATAAAAATTTGAACTAACCTGTGAAAATTGGGCTGTTCACGCTGAATTTTCCTTCGAGGGCGCGGGTGCCCTCTGTTTTTTCAAATGTCCAATGTTTTGGGCGCGGGTCGCGCTTCAGGGTTTTCAAGTTTTAGGCCTTTTATCGTACTCCAAAAAATTTGAAATTTTTACAGTAATTTTCTAAGACATCTATCAAGTATCCTGTAAAATTTCAGATCAATCGGAGCTATGAAAGTCCCTCTACTGTCTGCAAAGTTTGCAAAACAGTTTTCGGACACAATACAAACAACCGAATGGTTAACCTATCAAAACAAAGCCAAAAATTGCCAAATTTTTACTAAAGACTCCTGACAGATCCTAATTTTTTCTGTAAAAATTTTAGAGCAATTGGAGTTCTACAACCTCTCCTTATCGGCTGCTGTTCCAGATATTAAGTGTTTGCAACACTGCAGAAACACACTGGAAACACTCTACTATTTAGGTGGTCAAAACAAATCAAAAACTTGTATAATTTTTACTACAAACTCCTGACTTAGGATAAATACTCCTGTAAAAATTATAGAATTTTTAGAACTACCTAAGTAACCTTACTCGTCTGTTTTTCAAGAACATACGGTGTGAAAACTGAAATGCAGCACTGTAAAGATCGTATTTTTTTCACAAGGTAAACCAACTTTGAAAAATCTGAAAATATTCCAGTAAATCAACAACACATTATATATTATGTATGAAAATTTTCAGAATTTTCAAAAATTTAGAAATTCCTTCACTGCAGTGTTTTTCTCTGTGAATCCGCAGCCCCTATGCCTGAAACAGTGAACAGTTCCGAAAATTCAAGAAATAAGAAGAAAAAAAATAAAATGGTGGGTGGGTAGAGAATGGGGATTGCCCCTTGAATTCAAGCAATTGAATTCTTGTCTTGAACGAGATTAAGATGATGGCAGCGCCATTTGATAACAGTGATTTTAATTATTCTAACTATCTATGCGAAACAAAATAATCAATTTACGTAAATACGTGTTTATATCAATATTCCTACTCTCAATAACTAAATAATCTAAGAGAGTCGATTCGCTCAACTCTTAAACCTCAAGACTTAAAACAAATTCAACTAATCAAACTCAAAAGGAACAATGGTGAGAGTAATGATTTGATGTGAAATTTCTATTCTACCATTCCCAACAATTGAATCTAAACAAGACATAATATAAAGATTTGAACTTTATTTGTTTAAACTCAATTCGAAACTACTCATGCAATAATTGAATTAAACTAATAATGACAAATAAGTAAATCTAATGATTTAAGCTAATAAATAAATGAAAATGAAACTAGATTATGGAGAACTAATTAACTTTATTTATCTAATAGAACAATAAGAACAAGATATGATTGAATGAATAACAACTATTTTATTTATCTAATGAATGATATTCAATGATTTAAATAACTAATCTAAAACAAAGAATGAAACTAATTAATGGAATAAAAACTAAGTAATTAACTAATCTAGATCTAACTATCTTTTTCTAACCCTAAACTCCATTAACATTAGCTTCCTAACCTAACTGCCATTAACAAAGAGTCAAGCTTTTGTTTTTATACTTTCAGATCCAAAAATCGTGCATGGGCTTGGAGCCATATTTTGGGCCGGAAAATCGGGCCCAAAACCCAATTTCTTTAGTCCAAAATGGGCTCTTCAGCTGTAGTTGCCTTCGACAGATGTTTCGTCCACTTTTGCTCCTCTGATTGGGCCAAAGCTTGGACCATTGGAAAGCTCTTTCCAAGCCGGTCGTTTTGACATAAGATACTCCCAATTCCGAGGTCTGAGTCCAAAGATACGGCCTTCGGAAGTTCTCACTTGACTTGTGTTTTACGCCCGTGTTAACTTTTCAGCTTTTGACCGGGCTTTACAAAGGCTTTGTCTCCTTGAATCTTGGCCTTTATTCACAGAACTCCTTAGCAACCGACCTTTGCTCCTTTATCTCGCTAAAGCGGCACATTTCTACACATAATAGACTTTGAAGCCTGAAATACATAAAAACACGTAATCAGTATTAACTCTTAATTATTACTCACATAATTGGTCTAAAAGTATGATTGTTAAGGGTTTAAAACTACAGTTTTTGGCTCTTATCATGTATGCATAAGAATTTGTTTATTACCATAATCTTCTCCCACTTCATTGGACCTTTACTTCCTTTCCCTTCAAGTCTTTCTATTTTCATGACCGCACTTCAAAATAAGATCAATGTAAAACCTAATTAGCAAGTAAAAGATAAGCACGTAATGATCTAATTATTTCATATACATACACAATCATGACAAACCTGTTAAAATAGATATCCATATCATTAGATGGTAGATTATGCATCGAATCCAACCAATTAAAAGTCATCCGCGATAAATTAATAGCAATCAAAACCCAATGTCCACTACAAAAAGATCAGAGGCATGTGTGGTTAAAAAAGTAAAATTAGGCATTAAAACTATAATATACATTCCAATGAAAATGATAAAACATGGATAGTATTAAAAATATAAGACAATATCCTTACCCTGGATTATAAGGGATAAGAACAACTCTTTTTCCACTTGTATTCTGCAAGCTCTCCACAATAATTTGAGTTTTCTCATTCTTATTAGCTCTTGTGAAAGATAAAGGGTTTACAAATCCAACGACATCACGACAACTCACAAATTCGTCATAAAGAATCCTAGAGAAAGAAAAATAAAGCAATCATAATTACTAAAACTAAATATGAATATCTAAGATTTACGATAGCACCAACAATGAAATTTTGCAGATATTCTAACCTCATATATACCACCAAAATAGCAGCATCTAACCAACCCATGTTACATACATCCATTATATCTCTTTTCTCCATAATGAAACTACCCATATTATCTCCAAACATGATTACGTGTACATGTTTGAGGAATTATGGTAAGCGCCATATTGAGGAATCCCACAAACGAATCTATTGCACCTTGATTATGACTATCACTAGTTTGATTTTTACTTCCCTAAATTAAAAATTCAGAACAACCAATTATTAAAAGAGAAGCCAAATTCAGAATATAACTTCATATTAAAGAATCTTGTTATTTACCTCAATGTCGTCTTTATAATAGACATGGTCCTTTGGCCAAGGAACTTGTGTGCCCAGAGCATCTGCGACATATCTAAGCTCCTCATTCACTTGTATAGGAAGAGCAAGACAGCCAAATTTCTTCAAACAAGCGATACAACCGCAACACCTAACATTATTGAGTCCCAAAGGGTAACCGTGAATTTCTTTTCGCTTATTTCCCTCAGATACCAAGCCTTCAAAGAATAATATTTGTTCGCCAACCGCAGCCAAATAACATTCTTTTTCTATATATAAATGTCTAAGTATCATAATAAGCACACAACATTATATTTTAATAACATATTACGTGTAAACTACAATTTACCTCCCCTAGACCAAATGTTTGACCCCGTGTTTTCTTATTTGCCTTGTTCACATGATCAAATTGAGCCAAATTACACTCTAGGCCCTACAATTGAAGTATAAATCTTAGAACCATTTTAAAATTATATATATAATGTGTAAAACACTACTTACCTCTCTTGGACCAGATGTTGGACCCTGAAATGATGTTTGACCCCGTGTTTTATTCTTATTTACCTTGTTCACACGATCAGATTTAGCCAAATTACACTCTAGGCCCTACAATTGAAGTATAAATCTTAGAACCATGCAACATTATTAAAATTATATATATCACGTGTAAAATGCTACTTGCCTGTCCTAGACCAGATGTTGGCCTCGAAAATGGTGTTTGACCTTCTTGTGTTTTCTTATTTGCTTTGTTACCATGATCTGGTTTGGGCTTTGATGGAGGTTGGGCTGCCTTCCCATTTTTTTTCAGCTATTAGTCAGAAAAATAAAATTTGTAGTTAGAAGGTCGGAATGCATAAAATGGTTGGGTCATACTGTTGTTGCACAAACACTAGATGCAACGATGAATGATGCACAAATAGATGGCAGGTTACCAATAAAAGAAACATTCACAGTAGTAACTTACTTGCTGAGCATTTTTACTAGTCTACCGATTGATGTTTGCCGATGAGTGTATCGTCGATCAATATTGACACTCGTATTGTTGTTTGAAGAGATTTTTTCAGATGGTAAGGAGTTATCTTTGTCCTCCAACCTTCTGACTCTATCCAACAGCAACCTAACGTCTTCCTGAAGACGGTAGTTTTGGTCCCGTTGCTCTTGAATTGTTGATTCCAACTTTGTAACATGTTCCTTTGAGCCACGCTTGTTAACATGGAAATATGTGGTGGGGCATCCCCTTTCCAACCGCCGAGTGTGACCGGGATGCTTTCGGGTGTGCCCAATGCTAGAGTTAAGATGTCTTTACTTCCTTCAATAACTACCTTTCCTCCTCTACTTCCTTAGTCAAAGACATCCTTCAATTAAGTTTTGAAGTAAACAAGGATTTAGCAAATCCAAATCACAACAAGCATTCATGTCTAACATTAAAACATAATAATAAATGATTAGAAAACTTACAATCTTTTCAGCTACTCTTTCCGTAGCTACTTCAATATATTTTCCTTTTTTTGAGTAAGCTCTTTTCCATATTGAAGGCCTTCGATTTTTTCCATTAAAGGATGGTCCCAACTCTTTTTTCTATGGTTACAAAATAATCACGCAAACGACAGGGTTAATACGATGCATGTCTTCGAAACTCTTGGTTGAAGGTTTATCATACCCAAACAAATTAACAAGTGCCTACATGTATAAATGTTGAGACAGACAATGTACTCACCAATTGTTCTCCAATATCAGCAAATCCCGCCTTGCCCGGCCCCGTGGTTATATACTTTTGCTACTCACTGTGAATTAAGTTTGCTAATTTCCGAAAACATGGAATTAGTCGCCTTTAGGAATAAAAACAATATATGGGTTTAATGTGATTGGATGTCTTTAATAGTCAAGGAATTAATTATCACACAGACACGCCAAAGGCAATTTGGGGAGGTCACATTCCTATTAACAACCTAGGTTGGCACACAATCCTAGACTATCAAAGGGGTCACTGAGTTCGGATGTGCAAAAATACCGCTTGTAGATGACATCCTATGACAGCAAAGAATTGGGGAGGTCACATTCCTATTAACAGACAAGTAAAGAATTTTTAGAGGACCAACTATTTAAAGGTGCTTACTGTGGTGGGTTTGTGCGTACAGTGATTGCCATGTTGTTAGGGCCTATATTGACAACATTCATTGTGTTGACTAGAGAACAAAAGAGTGAATGAGACATTTCGAGGCTTAGTCACATGATTTTCATGACTTAATGTTGGCAGCATATGCATTTTCATGACCTAATGTTGGCGGAAGTCACTACTTAGCTCCTAACTCTCCTCCCCTAGCTCCAACTCTCACTCGTCATAATGATTTTCATGACTTAATGTTGGCGAGGAAGTCACTACTTAGCACTAGCAAGAGAAGGTTCTATTTACACAAAGAAGTAGTAGCTACCCTACAAGGAATGCATATATAAAGATAGCAGTCACTATCCATAGCTCCAACTCTAGCTCGTCACTCAAGCTCGACAAGACCTCACTTTTAGCTCTGTTATCCTTGTTCAACATTTCCTAAAAGTCGACTACAAGTTATAAATCGAGGGGAAGGCAGGTGAAGTCCTTTCCTCTGAAACCGGGCAATGCCCCGGATTTCATCTAACTAGAAGGAGAATCAAAGGTAAGCCAAAGCTTTCCGCGATAACATCACTACCCGCTCCCTATAAGTCATAGCTCCTCACTCTTCATCGACGCAACTATAGCTCCTAGCTCTCCTCTCCCTAGCTCCAACTCTCACTGGCCATAATAGTTTCGTTTCGTTCTCATTGTAAACAAAATTTTAGTGAGCTTACGCTTAGGGCCCTCAGAGCTAATTAAAGCTTAGAATATAATGGAAGAGCGACTTGAGGGAAAAACATTATCGAAGCAAATTTGAAACGATGAGACCTACTAAAGTTATAATTTTCTGGAAAATATTTTGTACAACTTATATTTAACAACAAGACCATGAATTACTGAATTCCACTGGGCATGAATTACTGGGGAGAATTTTCTATTTCTTTTTTGAGAAACAGTCCTTGGAAGATTAATGGTTAAGTGATAAAGAGGACCACACACAAAAATGGGGTGTGATCCAATAACCCAAATCTCTAACCTTTGCATGTAGATGAGAAAAGAAAGTCTATTTTTTGGAGTTCATACTTGTGAACCAAGTGTATGCCAGTTTGTCAAGACCCAGGACTTTTTTTTCAAAAAACATGACCATAGGTTTGCCGACAATTCTACATCCATAAATGATATCTTCACAGCATTCAGTGATGAACACTAATGGGTCATAAACAGATTGAAAATAAACAAAAAAACAAGAGCTTGAAGCTCTGAAAGTTGATTGCTGATGGTAAACACTACATAACCCCGAGCATGTAAGAATTAACTTGAAAAAACTCAAAAGCGAATCAAGGAGCTCCACCGGGGCGTGGGGCTTGTCCAGGCTTTGGCATGTCATCCCTCGCATCAAACGGCGTGGTGGCTCACTTCGCGGTTCCTTCGGTTAGTAACGAGACCGAACCCTCACAACATGAGAATGAATTGCACACGAAACACAATATTGCATCTTCGCGATACAACTTTGGCGTAGTATATCCTTCATTGACACAAGCTTCTTGAACATCTCTAACAAGCAGCTTGCTTTGCAACAATATTCCTAACCGAAAACCTCTTGATTGCCTTATCCTTGGGGCTTACATTTGCCACAGGTTAGAGCAACGAATGAACTTAACATGACCACGTCCGTGCTTGTTACGCCCCCATTCCTACGCTTTGAACGCCATTTTCCTTGAGGAGATGGATTAGATCTCTTCTCTCTTCACTTCAACGATCAGAGTTGATTAGCAAGACCCGGGACTTTCAAACCTGGGAATTATGACCGTGTATAACGGTTTACATAGAGGTTTAAAGTGTATAACAGTTTTCCAAAGACATAATCTCTTGAGGATTGTGCTCGGAAAGAAATCGATTGCTTTCTATATTGTTTATTTCATCGCAAGGTGGAAGCGGTGTTTGAAATGTAAAGTTTTCAGCACCATCTCCATTTTCCACAGCCGAGAGTACGCGTGTGATTCAAATTATCGGCGGTCTATAGGTCCACTACTCCAATCGGACCATGAATTACCGAATTCCATCGGGCAAAGATGAAAAGAGAGGTCTTAAAGGGCAATAAAGTTTCCAAATGGCTATCCAAGGGTAGGATGCACACCGCCACCTACGGACTTAAGGATACTAAGAAGACTTGATATTCATAACGTAAGGGTAGACTAAGAAGACTTGATGTTCGAAATGGACTTAAGGATACTACGAAGACTTGATGTTCGTAATGACTTGATACTAAGAAGACTTCACGGGTAATATCGGTCAAATTCTTACAAGTCTAAGACTTATAAGTCCCCCTCGATATTCTCTCGCAAACAGCTAATAGGTGATTGTTTTCAAGGTCTAAAGGCAATCGGCGTCGAAGTTTTGAATATTCGACCGCTTCGACTAATAAACTGATGAAGACCCTCTCTACTGTCACCATTATAGAGTAATAGTGAATTAAGAGAACTGCAATGTTCAGCTAATAGTAATAAAATTCTATCAACTAGGAACATACAGGACTGGAAGTTATTTACTCGGCTTTTCTATAACTTTGCCCCTGTTCTGTTCTCCATTTTGATTATCCATAAAATTACGGGCAAATCATTGTCACTTAAGTAGTACCATCCCTTCCACATCAACAAGAGCCTCTACTACCTTTACAAAGACTCTCTTTCTCTTTGGTCCATCTGGCCTGAAAGAGTGAAGGCCATTACTTAACAACTCAGAAGGGATCAAGCCAGCTTGTCCCGGGCTAACATCATCAGCCCCGACTCACGAGGCTTAATTGTTCTTCAAACGATAAGTAGCTCTAGACCCTTACCCAAGAAGTTGTAATCAATCCAACTTTTAGTTGATGTCATAGTAGAAGAATTGGAGTTTATCCTTCATTCATGACGTCCACATTCGTACAACAACCATTCTAAAACCTGAAAAGCTAAGTTTATTTGCATCTTCAATAGGAATTTCTGTTGTAGAAACACCTACCAAGTCCCTCAACTAACCCTGTTCTAGTACTAAAAAATATTCCAAATATGTCGTATACGATCGGCTCGACCTCGTTACATCGATTTCTCCTTAATAGACATAGGTTCCTGCAGCGAACTCTTATAGATGTCGGGCTGTTTTCTTTCTCCTATAGCTAACGAACAAGCAAGGGATGAGCGGGCTACCGCGAAAGCCGTATAGCGTTAGCGCTTTAGTGTTCTTGCTGCATACGTTTTCTTGGTCGCTAGTGCGCTCATCCCTTGCTTGTTGGGACCAATTGTTCAATCAATCAATAGGTGGTTACAGCACTAGCATCTGTGGAGAATTCCGCTGACAATGCCTAAGGTCGAGCAGCTTATAGTTGAACTTACTCAATGAAGCACTGACCCATTACCGGCTTAGCTAGGTTACCTACACTTAGTCGAGTTGCCACTGTAGCTTAGACCGGGCTGGTGGAATTGCTTGCCAACTCCAACTCTGCACCGTTTCCGCAGAAGAGTCGGATGAGGCGACATTAGCAGTATCGTAAGTCCCACCCCGTAGGGTGAGACACCAACGCTTTTACTACTGCCTGTGGATCGCCTTCTTGTACTGAAAAGCGATTCAAGATAACTCATATTGAAAACTTTCCCTGAATCCTCGGCTCCACTCGGAATGGTTACTTGGACAAGAGCGGGGTTGGCGAGCCCCTCAAAACATAGCCGAACCAGAGGTTTTGTGTAGTAAATATATCTTTTTATGCGTCTCCTATTCGTTCCTCCTTGAGTTCATTCACTCAAGAGGAGAGCAAAGCGTCTATTGGGATTTTATGGCCCTAAGCGTGTGAGATACACATTTGATCGGAACAAGTTCTCGTGTATCGATCTTGACACCTTTGAACGGACTTCCCTTTAGCTGCAGCTACAAACAACTCCTTACTTGCTACCAACTCCTTAATGCCCGGACTCTCTCCTTCGACCCGACTTCGCTTTAGGCTGAAGCTACAAACTAGGGACTTGGAACTTGCTAGAGAAACTTCGAATCAAGCGCCTTCAGCCGCAGATAACAAATGGGGACTACTTGTCCTAGCCACTAGGTATTAGGATACCTTTACGGACTCTTCTAAGACACTTGGCTTCCCGGGAGTTGACTCTTGCATTCGGCCGGACGGATAGCGACTAACTCATAGATACGAGATACCATACACTAACTAACAAAGCTCTTAGCTCTAGCTTCCTTAGAGGCTAGCCACCTTCACTTCCTCTGCTAAGAAAACCTTTAGCTTACTCATAGGTGGGGAAGGGAGTTGTTGCTTATGAGTTACTTGCTTTAGGGGCAGCTTCCGCCGAAGAGAAAAACTCGTTACTAGCTTGCCGTTTACAAGTCGTTCAAGACTTATGAGAAACGGTATTCTTTCTTTCTTGAACGATTTCCAGAATATTTAGCCCCATATTCTGGCTTGAGTGACTCCGAAATAGTAGGTCGGATACAGAATCTATTATATTTGGAACGAAGAGACAGAATATAAAAACTACTAATCATTAGTATGAAAATGAGAATGAAAAAAGCAAAAATGAATACCAAATTACTAAAGAGACTACCAAATTACTATGACTAAAGAGACTACCAAATTACTATGAATATCTAGCAAGCGTCTAGACTCGTGAGACTCGCCCCCAGACTATGACTAAAGAGACTACCAAATTACTACCCACACCCGCACCCGGTAGAAAATCCAGCAGAAAGTAAGAGCACATGGGGTGATGTTTTAGAGAAGAAGGCAGTAGGAAGTATCAGAAGATAGAATGCTTGTTAACCATAAATGAATACAGTTATCCAAAACCAATCAAACTAACAAAAATAAGTTATCCTAACCTGAAATTTTGGTGTCAGTCTTGACTTCACAAATCTTTCCCAATCTTCCCTCATCTAATATTTTTCTCGTGTTTTTTAGGCGGCTTCAAAAGCTTTTCAGGTTGGTCTTTGTAGGGAGTGATATAGTACCTAGTCAACCGACTCTTGAATTCTTTCCATTTCTCACCAATATCTGAGACAACACCCTTCTTTTTCGCCTTACTCGCAAGTTGAATTTGGCCTATAAAAAGAATAAGCTATAAAGTTACAATAACCTAAGACTAATTAGATAATTAATAGTACAACCGGAGCTATTTGCCTTTATAGTATCCCATAACAAGTCTCTCACTTCATCTCCGACAAAGATGCCAATTTTCATAATCAACAATAGAGATTCGGGACTCCGCTAACAAACCTGAGTAGCTTGCCAAATCCTTTCCGCCTTCCCCTATACGTTGACCATCTTCATTGTATTGAACATTCAATAGTTCACCCTCTCTCATTTTTGTTATCCTTTTGCATTGAACTGCTCCTCTTCCTGTCCTTTCTACACTTGAATCTTGTGTATTGTTAACTTCCATTGGTGTATCGGAAGTCTCATCAACTCCCATATCTTAAACAGAATCAGAATTCTCTCCTGGATCCATGCTGATTTCCTATATACCGAGTATAAACATGAAGACTTTAACCAATAACAACATATGAAATAAGCTAGGTATCAATAACTTGGACAATATTAATTAAACAATAATAAGACAAATGATCATCCATAACATGAATTAAAGTATTAAGGCAAATATAAATATCAAAGTAGGTATGAATTCACATTTAATAACAATATTTAATAGTCAAATAATAAAGGAACAAACTTGTTCAAACATCCCCATAGAAAGAAAAAAATCATAACATGCTCTAACTTAATCGTTAGAGGTAGGGTCGACATAAGTCCCCTCACAATCTACACGTGCATAAGATGATCTTGATGCACTGAACTAAGGAAGTCGACATCCGGAAAGACTTTACTACTTGTATGATCTAGCTCATCCTCATTCCCTTCCTCAAGGTAGTCTCTTTCAGAGTCCTCAAAGCTATTGACCATTTTGGATCGAGTTGGTCGTCGTACATAAAAGACTTGCTTGGCACGAGAGGCCATCACAAAAGGGTCTTCCTTATGTCCAATTCTACCAAGGTCAATGTATGAAAGCCAAAGCCAAATCGTCTACTTTGATGCCATTTCTGTTGTCAACCCAGTCACACTTAAATACTGGGACTTTGAGTACAAGATAGTCGAGTAGCCATATCTCAGTTATAACACCGTAGTAACCCATTTCTAAAACAACGGGGTTCTTATCCTTGGCACTAGAAATTTGCACTGTTGTCGCCATTAAACCCACACCACTATTTTGGTTTACTAGTGAAGCTTCATGATCCTTCGTATGAAAACGGTATCCACCAATAACATAGCCTGAACACTTTAGAACATCTCGACGAGGTCCTTTAGCTATAACTTTCAGGGTGTTTGAAAGTTTGTTACCGAATAACTGCTCCTCCTCCTTAACCCCGATTATCCAAGTTATCTAAGAATCTTAGTCGAATTTAGCAAAGTTGCATTAGATGTAAAATAATTTAAGATAATCTTACCCTTTGACGAATCCAATAAATGAATGTGCGAGTGTGCTCATCTTGATACCATTTGGCTGACTTACGAGGATAAGTAAGCTTTAGGTGTTCCATATGCTTCCTATCAAGTTAAGAAAAAAGCTTGGTCACCATTATCTGTCTAGGTGAAATAAGGAAAAACAAAATCCTATACTAACGCATTACTTTCGATATAAGGTTGAACGTCATTAGTGTTTGCCAAAACACATTGATGAGCTTGCTCCCAAGTCTTCTCGTCGACTTCAACAACATTCATACCACCAAGAGGCTTTCCCTTAGAAATTGTATTTTCTTTCTCCGTATCATTAGTATCCATGTTTCTAACTGATGGGACTCCCACAAAGATTCACTCCAGATAAGTACTTTCTCGCTAAGAAACTCAACGGCTTCTTCAAGGATATAATTTTCAACAATGCATCCTTCGGGCGATTTCGATTCAAGATGTAGCCCTTTAGTATTTTCATGAACCTAATATTCAAAAAGTAACAAAAAAAGAAAAATACAAACAAACAAACAATCAAATTGATGAAGCTTTACTGAATTATTGAAAGTAGTTAATTCAATTTTACTGTGGTACTTGCCTCTCAAATGGATACATCCAACGAAAGAATCTTGGCCCACAAAGCTCAACCTCCCTTATAAGATGAACGGATAGATGCACCATGATGTCAAAGAACGATGGTGGAAAGTACATTTCCAAGTAGACATAAAGTGAGGACCAAATTGTCTTGAATTTCCTTTAATTTGGACACATCCACTACTTTGGTGCAAAGAGAGTTGAAAAAAGAAACACAACCGAGTGATGGTATACCTCCGTGCTTTGGCAACACCGATCGTATTGCCCACGGGGAAGAAGTTCTTTGCATCAATATGTGACAGTCATGAGACTTGAGACCATACACTTTTAGATCTTGCATCGACACGCGATGTCTAAAATATGAAGAATATCCATCTGGCACTTTGAGTTCATGCAAAGTGTTGCAAACTGTTACTTTCTCAGCTCTAGATAACGTATGACATGCTGGTGGAAGATAAGTCCTATTTCCCCTTTTCTCTAGTGCTAGTTCCTTCCTCATGTCCATTTCTAAGAGGTCTAAGCGACTTTTGAGGTCATCTTTTGTCTTGTACTTAATGTTAAGTAGTGTGCCGATGATGCTATCACAAATATTTTTCTCAATATGCATGACATCCAAGTTGTGTTGCACAAGCAAGAATTTCCAATATTCAAGCTCAAAAAATATGGATCTCTTCTTCCAATATTTACCACTTTCATTCTCATCAGAAGTGCTAGGCTGCTTCTCTCGTGTTTGTGACTCTTCATTGGATGCCTTTGACTTTTTTCTTGATGTTTTTGGCTTTGGAATCACCAGCTTTGGTTTCCCCCATCTAACTTTCATCCCTTTGAGCTTCTCTGAAATCACCTCTCTAGTTAATGGGTCTGGATGTGATCTTAACTCTTGCTGACCATTAAATGCCTTCCTTTTCCTTCGATAACGATGATTTTTTGGAAGGAACTTTCTATGGGACTGATATATGTTTTTATTCGAGTGTTTCAATCTTGTATAATCAGTTTTCTCACCACATATTGGACAAGCAAGATATCCCTTGACACTACACCCAGCTAAATTTCCAAGAGCAAGAAAATCATTGATCGTCCACAGTAGAACAGCCCTTAATGTAAAAGATTCTTGCTTGTAGGCATCATAAACCTCCACACCAGGATTCCAAAGAGCCTGTAAATCTTCAATTAAAGGTCTAAGGTAAACATCAATATCATTACCAGGTTGCCGGGGACCTGATATCAACATTGTCAGCATCAGAAATTTTCTCTTCATACATAACCATGGCGGAAGATTGTAAGTGATCAACATAACCGGCCAGCAACTATGCCTAGAGCTGAGATTACTATGTAGATTGATCCCATCTGTTGAAAGAGCAAGTCGCAGATTTCTTGGATCTTCAGCGAAAACTCGCCACCTTTTATCAACCTCTTTCCATCTTTGGAGAATCTGGCTGGATGGCGATTTGACCATCAACTTCTACTCTTCTATCTGCATGCCATACCAAATCCTTTGATGTCTGAGCGGATTGAAACATCTTTGCAAACCTTGGGAGAGGCGGAAAGTACCATAAAACGTTCACAGGCGCTTTACCCTTCTTTTCCTGATATCTTGACGTTCCACAAGTTGGACAACTAGTTAAATCCTTGTACTCATCTCCTCTGTAAAGTATGCAATCATTGGGACATGCATGTATTTTTTGAACTTCCATTCCAAACGTAGACAAAATATTTCTAGCTTTGGTCATGGATTGTGGCACTTCGTTATTATCCGGCAACATTTTTCCCAACACCTTCAATAGCTTGGTAAAACTCGTGTCTGACCACCCACTACTGGCTTTCAAGTTGAACAATTCCACAAGGGATGATAACTTTGTATAGCTTTTGCAACCTTTGTACAAAGGTTTCTTAGCATCTTCAAGCAATTTACAAAGCTTTTCAGGATTCCCCATGAAACTCTCATATGCATCATTAACCATTCTAACCGTGTCCCCAAAATCACATGGGGTTTCCATATCAAAGTCTTGACATGGAGGTTCATGCGTCGACGCCGGGACTTTCCATCGTGAGGCTTTTCCCATGCCATATCCACGTCTCGTAACTTTTTCAAAACCAACATGAAACGGATGATCCCCGATATCGTCCCAAACTCGATGCAAGTGGTTCCCACAATTAAGGCATGGGCATCTTATGAAATTAAGATTGTGCGGGCTGCATGCTCTCCAAAGACATTTTATAAAATACTTGACCCCTTCCTCGTATTCATCAGAAAGTCTATCCATAGTTATCCAAGGCTTATCCATACTCAATGTCAGAAATTCAATACACGAGTACTACATACACATGAAAAAAAAATGTGATTAAGCAAGATAAAATCATGCAATTCATAGATTTTGGCTCAATCTGGTGGTTGAAGCAAATACAAACATACAATATAACCTTGTACTAATCAACCTAAGGTGCCAAAAGTGTAGCGTGGGAATGGATTTAGGCGTATGAATGGGGAAATTCCTACTTTCCTTACATGTGCCCGGCCAGCCACCTAGATACTTGGTAGACTAAAATGAAATAGTTAAGTGTCGCATTAAGATTAGGTTCTTGATACTAGAAATTCCTAGCAATCATAATATTCAGTACCCTAACTTTGCAAAAGAAACACACACACAATCAACAAATTGAAAGCTAGTAATTTTTTTACCGTTAAGTACGTGTTTATCTATTTGTCAGCTTAAATCACGATCAGCCAGGCGTTCCTGCCCAATATATCAATCAACAATAAGCAAACTTGCAAACTAATAGTAAAACAACAGGCATAAGAGCTTCTAAAATCAGTTTATGTACGAGAACAGTCTCCATCTCTTACTCATTCAGTCAAACACCTTAAGCCACTAACAAAAACCGTAAACATGAACTGCCAAGCCACTATACAAGCAACTACATGTCATCACTAGGCCAATATATCAATTAACAATAAGCAAACTTGCAAACTAAAAATAAAAATAAAACAACAGGCGTAAGTTTCTAAAACCAGTTTATGTACGAAAACAGTCTCCATATCTTATTCTTTTAGTCAAACACCTTAAGCCACTAAGAAAAATTGTAACTGCCAGGCCACTATATAGGCAACTACATGCCATCACCATGCCATTACAAGTTTTACCAGGCTACTAAAAGGCAAGTATTTGGTGAGAGCTAAAACCTTGCTAAACCTTTCATTGGACCACATTTTGACGCATCGAGACAGTGATATGGGATTTCATATAATTTTGGGACCTCACATCGAATTCAATGAAAAATATCCCCAAGCAATTCAGTGAATTATAATTTGAGGAATGCAAACACCTTATCAATGCACCTACTATATTGAGGGAAGAAAAGCACTAAACACACGGCAGGCAGTGTGATACAAAATCTATTCGAATGATTCGCTCAAATTTATGTAGTAGTGGAACCACAACAGAACATAACCTATATCTATTCTCCAATTTATTTATTTTCAGTATTGTACAATACCATACTACCAATTATTTCCAAGCGTTGAGTACCATATTCTTCCCCAATCCTATCCATCATCAGGCTACTAATAGTCATCATGCTACTAACATTACAACTTCTAGGAAAAAGACTATCTTGTCGATCACAAGCATAACTATTGGGCACTTATAACATCAGACACTTCCTCTGATTTCTTAGTAGAAAAATTATTTGAGATCAACGACATAACTTTCTTATTCCATTTCTTCATATTGTTCCGTTTGCTAACATCACTAGCATTCTTCTGTGTCCCTTTCAATCTTTTTTCGTTATTTAGTTTTGATGACTTAAACAAATACTATATTATAGGTTTGCTCCATTTCTAGCTCTTTAAATATTTACGGTCAGATAATACTACAGGTTTGGGGAAGCTGTTGAACTTATAAATGTGTGTTGGCTTGACATCAAAGTGAACATAGATACTCAAATACTTTCGCCAAAGACTACCTATGCAACATACCTTGTAATCAAATTTTATGATGAGGGCCTATGGACTTCTTATTATGAAATTATGAAGAAGTCGCTTCATTCTTTCTTTCTTTTCATTCATTGATGTATCGCTTCCCACCTTAGGACAGATCTTAGGAGTAGACCAAGGGTCAAAGGAAAGATTTTGCTTATGTTATGGTATGAGAGATCTAAGTCTTAAAAATGTTGAAACAAGTCAGCCCTTACGTACTACTACTTATTGTAGTTCGACCAATCCTTTGGGATTTCAACTATCAATCGCTGGTTCCATAACAAAAAAGGGCAAGTCTTCTTATATATGAGACCTTGCTTGAGTTATTTAATGATCGTCACGCTTTCACTTTAATTATTATTAAAGCCACAGAAATAAGGCTTTGGATACTGAGTAAACCTCATCTTCCTAAAATTGATCTTTTCTTTCCTAGCCCCACAGCTAACCATCAATACAAAAGACCTTTTGCAGTGACGGAAAAGCTTAGAAAAAGACTGAGCACTACCACGGAAAGCATGGTAGTAAAGGCAACTGTCTTCATATCCGCTTTTAGGCATAAACTAAAAGATCGAAGATCTCGGGCTTGGTGAACCTTTCCATAATCTTCTCATCCAACTGGTTGAGAATCCAATCAATAAAAGTAGGCCTCACCTTCTTCCCTTTCTGGTGGAAATGCAACAAATAATGGAATCAAGGAAGGGTGTTCACACGGCAACCCGAGGTTTGTCTCGCTCAAGAGATCTACGAAGAGTAGACCTGTAGCCGCGGGTCCACAGCCTCGCCCAGATTCAACGACAACTGACTGGAGCCTACATAAAGTGGTTTCCACACTGACCTCGACATGCTTAAGCGAGCCTACCCATTGAAGAGGGGCCCTTCTCCTAACAATCTCGGAAAGCCTTGAGAAAGGACTGATTGACCCGATTACGAAATAGAGTCTTTGTTATACCCTTTTCTTGTCTGTTATCCTTGATTCTTTTGGGGGGGAGATCAGCCAGGCCAAGGGAACCTGTGAATCCCTGAACTACCAATTTGAATACAAGACTAACTTGAGGTTCACGCCTATCACTTGTAGGGCGGGCCACCAGCCACTTATTCTTTTTTTCTGGAATTGCACCTCAATATCGATCTACCTCCTGGGAAGCGCTGCATTAAGGCGATTCCCCATGCGCAAGGCCCATGCTTAGTTTTCAATTTCAGCAGGAACAATGTCATCGTGACACCTCTTTGAGCACAGGCCACTATCTTTGATTCAATTCTGAGAGTGGGAGCCACTTTTTGATATCATATCAATCTACCAACGATTTGCTCAACCTCGGCTTGAGTATGATCCATTCGTTACCACCCCAGCCCTAAGGCTTCGATTCTAAAAAAGACTTGCGAAAGCGAGGTAAAAACGGATTTCAATACAAAAGGTTCTCCTTTTGGTTGCGATGATTTATTTTGTTTTTTGTTCAAAGCAAAGCGAGCGGTGTTATTGTCCCCTTCCTTCTCCTAGCGTTTAGACATCGTATGCAGATCATCGGGATCGATAATATCATATAATAAATTATTTGATCCGTGAACGCAACCCTTGGCTTACCCAATATTGGCCAGGGAATGGACCAATTCCTTCAAAAAGGCATATTGATTGAGAATCTATGCAGGAGATCGGGTCGCGAACCTTCTCTTCTATCAGGTCCAGAAGGGAACTTAGTTAGGTCCCTCAGGATGCCTATCCGGTAACAGGAAATCGGGATTCGAGCCATGTATGTGGCATACAATTGGTTCTATCGATACTAATAAAAATATCTTTGATTTGTTTGGTCTTCGGAATCAAGCAGAAAATAATATAGTGGGGAGCTCTGACGTGCCATTTATTAGAACTCATGAGATCTTGTCAACAAAGGCCAAAGTCTGAAGTCTCCGCTAGAGCTAAGGCTGTAGTTCAAAATCTTAATCTTATTAAGTTTAAAAGAAGAAAGGGGCATCTGTCCTGGTAAGCTGATATTCCGATGGCAAGGCTAGCGGTGTAGCGCGCATCATTTCTCAAAGCGAGTGAGACAACTTAGCACCCATCCCTAAAAAGAAGAAAATGACTTCTATGCTGGTAGTAAATATACCTATGATATTAATGATATCATTATCATGGGAATAGGCCTTAATTAAAAGCTTTTCCCTTACATAGGAAGGATGACGGAATACAAAGTAAGGGCTAGGTCGAGCGAGGGCAAGATCTAAGATTCGTACTATAAAGTCTTCCGAAAGTATTTGAAATAAAAAGATGTCGAAGTGCGGTTCTCCTCCGGCGGTTTCCTAGCGAGTATAAACTTTTTAAGCTCTTACTTCTCTCCCCTAAGTAACCGCTTCAACAATTCCGAGAGGCAGTCTCGGAAGTAGATTCGTATAGTACCTTATATCTATTTTTCTTGGTCAAGTACTTCAGGTCTATTGGGAGAGATCCCAGACTCGACTCAAACCTTCTTATTGGATTGGATCTAGACCCCCGCCCTTTATGTTCGAATTAGTCAATCTCTTTTCCCCACTGCTTACTTTTTCATTTTTCAAGGCGAGCTACCCATTGTTCCCACGCCTATTAGTTTATGGTCATTATGGCCTAGAACACGGCTTCTTCCTTCAATGCTAACATCTCAAGTGAGAGTCCTCAAACAACAGAAAAGTCTAAGGAAAAATGGCAAATAAATCTTTGTAGCATCTCTAGCCAACAGATTCAAAAGCGTTACTTAGCTGACTAAGTTCTTGAGCAAGGAATTACTTGCTAAATACTTATCGAAGGGCATAACCTTATGTATACTACTGCCAGCCTTTCTCAAGTCAGGAACGAAACTACGGATTAGAAAAAATCATTCTCCAAAGTGAGGCTACTCTTTCTTATACCCTAATCAAGTGTAAGGGATAAAATTTATAGTCATTTATCGTATATATCAATCCTAAGGATCTTTGCCCTTCTTCTTAGCCTTTTTCTTGTCATCAACAACAAAAAGAACCATAGGTGCACCAACCAAGGCAGATTGGAGTGCAGTGACCGTGCGAGAGATAGATCTGAACCGACGGTTCGCGGTGAATAGGTGCAACGGGGAATAATGGGAATAACGAGAGGGTACGTAGGGAACATGGCTAACCAAGATCCTTTTTTTTTTTTCTAAGGATTGAAAAAAAGAAATCGGCCGGTGTCCTTCCCAACTGCTCCCACTTATGGTAGTAGATAAACAGGTGGACAATTATCATTGCCTCTGCTTTGGTAGATTGACTTTATTTTTATATGGACCTGGGGCTGCAACTGAGGGTAGTGCTTGGTTGGGAATGCTATTAATGCTCTAGCACCCCTTACTAGATCAAATAAGGCACCTACGAACCGCTAAAGATAGTTTATACCCCTATCCTTTAAAAGCGCGGGGACTTCTTTCTCTCTCTCGTCTCGGCTTCTTCAACTACTTTTTCCGCATGCCCTATGTTGTAAGGGATGGAAAGTGCAATCGCCCCAGCTATTCGGAGGTCTTTCTAAGATCCTGTATCTGCTCTCGGCTTTGAGCAAAGCCGGAAGCTCATCTCAAACAAAAGATATAGGGGAGAGGATGGCCAAGGAAGACTTAGCGCAAGGAATATTCTCAAAACAACTAGCAGGCAGTTCCGAGATCCACATTGTTTCCATTGAAGTGATGAACCCCAACTTTAGCCGACATTACAAACTCTTCCTCATAAACAATTATATATCCAATCATAATAAATCAAACACACATCTTATAATAATAATAACAAATTATTCTACAGAAAACAACAAACACACATCTAGCTTTATTCTTCCAAAATTCTAAATATCTAATAGAAGAAAGGATAAAGAAACCACAAACAAACAAACAAGAAACCTGCATAAAGGATGATATAAGAGGATTACCTGGAAGTAGTAGCAACTGCCAACAAGTAACCTTTGTGTAGCGGACAAACGACAAAAGTGGGCTGGTTTGATCCTTCCTTTGGTAATACTCACCGTTCGGGACTAACACAAAACAAGAACCAATTTTTTTATCAAAATTCTGTGGCTTGGATAAGAAAATCAAACTTTTAGAAAACCCTATTAACATCAAAACTAATTTATATTACGGCCCGAAATTGGGAGAGAAAAAAACAAAAATGCGATAGTCGAAATTGGGGAGAGATGAACAAAATCACTACTTCAAACCTTTGTACAAATCCCTAGTTTAAAAGAGAAACCGATAGAAGTTGAGACTTGAGAAGAGTTCTAGAAGTTGAAAAGACTATGTTTTAGTGCGAGACAGATTTTCGGGTTTTGCTAGATTGTTTTACCCACGGTAGGCCTATTTTTTGGCAAAGCATTAGCCACCTTTTCTGGAGAAACTGTGAGGTATATTAATGTAAAAAAACAAATTAGGAATTTTGGGTTGTGCCGTGGTATATGGCATATTATATCCCACCGTTTTACGAGCCCAGTGGTATTTGCTTGTACTAAAATTAGAAAAACCTTCCTTACCGTGGTTATTGACTATTAGCCACCGTTATTGTGAAAATAGTGATATATACCATTTGGTCTACCGTGGTTAATGTGCATTTCTGTAGTAGTCTAAAAAGGGTTTCTTTGTTAGAAATTACTGCAACAGCCTTTTCGTCCACTTTTGCTCTTCTGATTGGGTCAAGGCCTAAACTGTTAGAAATCTCTTTCCGAGCCGGTCGTTTTGACATATAATAGGCCTAATTCCGAGGTCTGAGTCCAAAAATACGGTCTGCGGAAGTTCTGTTAACTTTTCTGCTCTATTTCTGCCGCGTTGACTTTGACGTTTCAACTTTGACCGGGCTTTAAAAAGGCTTTTTCTCCTTGAATCTTGGTCTTTAATCATAGAACTTCTTAGCAACCAACCTTTGCTCCTATATCTCGCAAAAGTGACATGTTTCTTCACATATTTGACTCCAATGCCTGAAATACATAAACGCATGTAAACAGTACTAACTCATATTTATTATACATATAATTGGTCTAAATGTAATGATATTAAGGGGTTAAACTACAATTTTGGGCTCTTATCAGTGCATCTGTTACTTGATTGGGAATTCGTAATGCATCACTTGAATACAGTTCTAGTTCTGCCCTATCTCTACTTATCCAAAAAAAGGTCTGCTCTATCTCTCTTCCTGTTACTCAAGCCTTACTTTATATGAAAGGAAAGTGCGAAAAAACTGGAGTCAAAGCAAGAAGCCGATTACAGGCACAAAAACTCCCGAAGGATATATTTTTAGTGTCCCAGGCATCCTATAAAGAATCCTTTTAAAACCATCATTATCCAAATGATTATGAGGGTTTAGTCTACTGAAATGTCCTATATAACTGAAGGCATTAACATTCTTACTGAACTATCGTCAAAAGGTACATAGTTTGCTAATCCTTATAACCTCTTTTTCTTATGAAATTCTCTACAATAAAAATCCAAATAAGAAATCCTTGATGGTCCAGGCGTTGCTTGCACACATATATAAACATGTTGACAAAATCTTGTAATGGTACTCACACATGTAGAATTTTTTTCCTGATGGAGTTTTTATTTAATGTGATATGTGTACATATCTCAAGCCATGTGATCAATACCATTTCTATCGCTTTAGGAGCTAAGTAGGCATAAATACTTACAGTTATAGGGCTTGGATCCAAAATTCTGCTTGACAGTTTCATTCCATTAAAAGAGAGCCAAGGAGGGCAAGTAAACTCATCCATCGAAATATGCAGGCAAGAAGAAGCAACTATTAAATAGAAATGGAAATAAAACAGGAAAATGATCTTCTAAAGTCCATAAAGTGCTCACTTTTTTGTGAAGGTTCATAAGATTAGAATCCTTGAAAGGCAAGTAGCATGCAAGTAATACAAATAGGATAACACCACATGCAGGGCCAGCCCTGAGGACAGCCCACACAGGCAGTCGGCTTGGGGCCCCGAAAGTTGGCCAAATATTAGGCTGGTTAAAAGCAGTTGTGGTCAATTATTATTTTTTCAGCCCAAAAAGACTTTAGCAAACAAACATCCTACTGTTCTTTTTTCGGCCCAGCATTAGCTCCAAATTTGGCCCAAACATAAATCATTAAACATCGATACTAAACTGTACAGTGGCTTGTTCTCCACTTCTCCTCTTAATCTTCTCGGTCTCTGCATTCTTTAAGGTCTCTCCAGTTCTCCAACTTGCACTCCACGATCTCCATTCCTCTCTCTTTTGTTGACTATACCAATTATCATCGCATCTGTAGAATGAAGTTTTTCAAAGCTGAAGTTGATCAAATCTTACCTTCGATCGAGCATGTATCAAGAAAGATTAAATAGATTAGCTATGTTATCTATTGAAAAGTTTTTAGTAGAAAAACTTGATTATGAAGACTTAATTAGTGATTTCGCAGCTAGAAATATAAGAAGACTAACTTTTCAGTAGTGCTTAGTTTTTGTAATTGAATTTTGGTGTGAATTTATTGATGTTAAGCGCACATTTGATTCCGTAAGAGTACGAAGGAATTTGGACTTAATTTTTAATCAAATAAGAAAAAAAAATTGGCTTATGCACTTTTCATCATTTATCTGTAGAGGCCACACTTTAGGATCTCGCCAAGGGCCCCCCAAAACTCAAGGCCACCCCTGACCACATGGCCACAAGTCTGTCGTTGCCCCATCATAGCCTCTATTATTGAGGACCTACCCAATTGAATAGACAAAATATTCCCAGGTTATTTACAACTAAAAAAAATAAATAGAACTACAACAGATAAATTTGATATGATATGGGAACCAATAGTACCTCTAGAGCAACATAATTTGGAGTACCACAGGTAGTGTGATCGTCCTGCCACAAAAACGTTTACAGTTAGAATCAAATCTAGATCTATGAAGAACATCTGGAAAAAAAATTCAAAGAAATTAGAGTTCACAAGATCCTCACTCCCCATAAGACCAAACTTTAACAGATAGAATATCAGGAAAAACGTATACGAACAAATAAAAACAGACAAAGACAAAATACAAAAACTTGTCAATAATTTTCATTATTTAGAATAGAAATTATCCTGACTTGTTGAGACAGTGAACTTAATCCAAAATCAGAAACTTTGAGGTTCCCACACATGTCGAGGAGTAAATTTTCTAGCTGAGCACATGCAAAGTCGAGGAAATGAAGCCTTGTTTCAACCAAATCAACATAAAATGAATTTGAGACATGCAAAAGTTATGGATTTATGTAACGCCCGTATTTTTAAATACGTATTTTTCTATTTTAATTAATTAATTAAATTATTTATTTTTCAAAATTCGTCGGATTGGACTCGGGATACGTGGGCCTGGTTTTTGGGCCCGAGTCGGTGTTGGGTTTGGGTTTCGGACCCAAGTATATAAACACTTTTTTCTAGAAAATAGGGTTCCTGGAGAATAGAATAATTAAAAATGGAGGCAGAGAGAGAAGCTGGTTTGCTGGAGCGTTGGAGCGCGACGAATCGGGCTAGGAGGATTCGTCGAGCTGTTCATACAAGTGAGTAGCTATTTTGCTATTTCACTGGATTTATGGTTTTCCCTGTATCGGAGTATACCGACTAAGGTTTCGGCCTATTAATACTGTTCGTTATACTGTTGTGTTGGAGTTCGTGTCTTTGTATTAGTCAACTTTGTTAAATTTAGTTTTACGTAATCATACTATTGAATTGCCCTTAAAAACTGTCGAAAGTTAAATGAGCATCAATAAGCGCCCTATCTATGGCTGTTTTGAACTTCGTTTTTATGTTGTTGTGGGTTTGTATTGTTGGAGGTTAGTGGGGGATGGAATATTGTGGGTCGAGATGGAGATTAGAGGTCTTTGCCAAAGCTTGGAGGCGTTAATGGCCCGGTTGGGCTGATTTTGGGTTGGTTTCTTTTGGTTGAGTGATGACGGGGGTGATGTTTGGTTGTGAGGGTGTGGGGGCTGTCGATTTGGAGCTTGGAGCAAGCTTTAATGGCAACCCAAGAAATCTTAGATCTAGTTTGAAGAAGAGTATTGAATCACTGATATTAGAGTTTTGTCTTTATTAAAGTTGTATGGTTTGTGCATATGAGTCAAACCGATATGAGAGAGAGGGGATTAGTGGTGGCCGGCGTTTTGGTGGTGGTGGAGGAGAAGTGAGGAAGAAGAAGCACTGTTGACCGATTTTGGGCCTTGGGCCGAAATGTTTTAATTTTTGTTTGGGCCGGTTTAGATTGTTTGGTTGGGCCCGATTGATTTTAAGTTGTTTGGCCGAAATTTCAGTTTTAGTTTATGTGGGCCGAAATCTAATTTAAGTGGTTGGGCCCTTTTCTTTTTGTTTTGAAATTTTTGGACCGAACCACTTAACTGTTTTTGGGCCCGTTTCTAATATTGCATGGACCAGTCCATTGGACTTAAAATAGATCTACATGGGTCTTTCACTGTTTAGACTTTCGGGTTCTAAGGTTTGGGCTTGGCCAGTTGGGTCCGAACCATGACCTTGGCCATGAGCCCATGAGCCATACACCTTTGACCTTAGCCATGAACCATGGCTATGACCCTGAACCTGTCGAACACGGAAACGACAGTTTGACTTTGACTAGGACAGTTTGACTTTGACCATCGACCGTTGACTTTGACGGTTGACTTTGACCTTTGACCATGGACGGTTGACTTTCACCTTTGACTTTGACTTTGACGATGACAGTTTGACTTTGACCATGACATGTTGAGTTTGACATTGACTATGAGGTGTTGACCTTTGACCGTTGACTTTGACTTTGACCGTTGACTTTGACTGTGGAATGTTGACTTTTCTAGTTTTTCACATATTTGATTATATAAAATATTGTCGATATTGTATAACTTGGTTGGTCATTATCTAATTTAGATTTGACGTGAGTAGTGTGTAAAGCATATATATATATTGGGCTTTGATTGTGGGTGGATCGCTTTATTTGTTTATTTGTGATTTTTATGTGTATATTATATGGACACATATAATAATAAAATGCTGTGGAAGCTAGTATATATGTGGTTGTCAATATCTAAGAAAGATTTGACCTTGATGTTATGTATTTTTGACACGTGACGATATTGAGATGTTAGGAGATATTATATTCCTAATACGTTATAATAAAAATGTATGCGATACGTTGAAGCATTGTGACATAATATAATATGTTGAGATAGTTATATTACTGCAATATCATGGAAAAATGTATATACACTCCATTATTTTATATGTGAGATGCTAATATAGTATTGGTGAATATTTGCCCACGGGAGTGTGGTGTAGTCTGATAATATATTGCACGTGAAAGAATGAAAATGGTTATGAGGTAACCGAGATATTTCTATGTATTGTGGCTTAGTGCAATAAGGTAATTGACCTGCGCGTGGGTATAGTAGAAATGCTTATGAGTCATAAACGTGTGACACCGGATAAATTACGAAACGAAAATCCTAGAACCCGACTACCACAACTCATGAGATTTGCCTTGTGTGGGCTTATGTGATATATTGACCCATGTGTTGGGTGTATATATAAGATGTGATTGACCCATGTGTTGGGCAATCGTAGCGAATAGTGGCTTGATATATTCCGTTCGCAAAATAGAACGATGATGCATAATATTTTATGCGAATAGTGGCGGTGCTTACATAGATTTGGCTTCCGTGTGTGAGGATTTACGGTGTCGCGGCATCCCGCCGGGTAGTGGTTACGCGCACGGAGTGGCTCATTATGTAAAGGGGAGGCATGTGGATGTACATGTTCGGCGGCGTTGGGTTCGCGATTGTGGTAGCCGGGAAACTAGGTAAGACATAGATCGACGTGATTTTAGGGACACGCAAGGAAAGCCCGAAATAATCTAATTATGGTAATATGTTTAGTTGGTTATTTGTTTAGTTAAAACCTAAAAACCTCGATGGAGGAACTACATGCCTTATTTATGATCGCGATATAGTTTGTTGTGTGGTTAGTGAGAAGTTAAAAACCTCGATGGGAGGAACTACACCGCCTAAATTATTGTACTTAAGGATGTTGTTTTAGTCGTTAAAAGTTAAAAGCCTCGGTGGAGGAACTAACTCGCCCATATGGTTTGTGTATATATATGTATAATTATATGTTGTATTTTAGGGCTACTCACACCAAAGATTTTTATAATCTTGACCCGATTTGCATGTTTGCTTATCGGGTGTGTTCATTCAATGAACATAGTTGATAAGTTTTGACAGTTTAGTGTTGAAGAAGGTTAGGCTTTCAGCGCTTGTGGTTTGCATTAAGCGTTACATCTCCTGATCACGTTTTGTTTTCCCTTGAGGTGATATAGCTTTTCAGTCTAGACAATGTTTTTGTATTCTCATTTGTATATTTTAATTAAAGAGTTATTGAAAAGAGATTTGTAACCTAATCTTAATTGGGAATTTTTGTAATGAAGAGGACTTATGTATAATTGAAATTTTTATTGGTTTTTAATTATCCGCCTATTTTAAACTGTTTATGGGTTTTTGGAAGTGGAGAGTGCGTCACACCTCGGAAATCGAAGAGTCGGGGACAAATAATGTTTTTCCGAATTCTGTCGAAATTCGGGGTGTGACAATTTACCTTCAAGTCTCTGTGGTAAACACCCCTGCTATGGCAATAATCAACAGCATTAATAGCAAAAGGAAATAATAAAAATGAACACGATAAAAGCAACACCATTTAAAACCGTAAATCCAGCTAAACAAATAGAAAAATTCCAAAAGAACAAACCCATATAAATTGCTTACCTTATAAAAGGCGAAATTCAACTGGATTGATGCACGTGTTGTTGCGAGAGATAGAGACGAGCATAAAAGGAGGGGAAAATGAAGGAAAATTGGAGGGATTTGATTTGAAGGGAGATAGAGAGAATGATAGTTGCTTGGGAAGAAAGATCTGATGGTTGTTACATTTTTTTTGTTTTTTTAACTTTCAATTTGTTGCGTAATGTTGTCGACAGAGATAGAGAGAAGAGAGAGAGATCGTGAGATACAAAGGGTTTTTGGGCATGTTATTATGTTTGGGAAGAGAAAATGATTAGGCTTATTAAAGTCGGTATTAAAGTTAGTATTTATGGTGCATACAATTCAAATGATGCGTGGATTTGGTATTTTAATTCACTAACACATGAAATGACCAATTACTCTTATTTAAAGTGTCATGCAATATTTTAATTTAAAGTCAATATGGGTATTAAGAATTTACAATGGCATAAAAAGACCAAGTACTCCTTTTTAATAGTATTTGGGTGTTTTGATTTAATTATTCATTAGGGATATTATGCGTAAGAAAAATACCGGGATGAATTTAAGAGTCCAGATTAGTTATAAGAGATACTACTAGTAAATATACTAAAGTAGAGTGCATCAGGGAGATTATTCCAAACCATACTAAATCTAAAATTCTTGTTATATTTGCAAATTTTAAATTGAATATAACGACTTGTACAATAAAGGCTTGAAAGCCATTCGTTGGTGCAAATGGAATATTGTACTTACTGAACTTCCAAAACAAATATTGATTTTGCAATATTTAGTTAAAAGCCCGGTTGAAATTCATCATCTTAGTATTGACTTTGATTTTCTTTTGGGCTTTTCCCATAATGAACTAAATATCAAACTTGATAAGCAAATTTAATGCAACTTATTAGGACAATTGTCTGAGCAGGCTAGGCCCGACCTATATAGTATCTAAGGACTAAACAAGAAACATATGAACTAAGGATAAAATGTGGGAGGTCTTGATTATTTCAAGATTTATAGTAAATTTCGTCTAACTATTTCAAATAAATAGATCCAGAACCTAGTGAACACCCCAAAACTTCATCCATCAAAAGGACTAACAATTAATGTAATTCGATGACCATCATTGTTGCCCTCTGATCATACACCTCACTCTATTGGACATGGGATCCCTAATGCAAAGCCATTTATATTAATGCTTACAATGACCATATGAGTATCTAAATAACGTAGATGAAAGCCTACTATGCATCATGGTGCTTAATGATAGATTGCAGTGATAATAGAAGTCAGATGACGGATAGCCCATCCAAATAAGTTGAGGAGGCCATATGATTTTTGGGATGGTTATATGAACTCCACCTTATAGTGACTCTTAACTTACTCCATTCCTACAAGTAGACTTACAAGATGAATCGAGGATAATTTTCTTGTGGAGGTATGCATGTAATGATGGAGAACACCCCAACAAATATCCACCTTATAGTGACTCTTAACTTACTCCACTCCTACAAGTAGACTTACAAGATGAATCGAGGATAATTTTCTTGTGGAGGTATGCATGTAATGATGGAGAACACCCCAACAAATATTCATGTCAAACATTGTATCGAAATTAAAAATATATGAACAGTTAAATGTCTTCATAACATTCTAAAAGATTTTTGACGAGGTTGTAAATCTTCAAATGAGCTATTTTATTTTATTGCGAGGATGATCACTATTGTGTGAATAACTTCTCCACCAAAAAGCAGCTTATGATTTATTAATTTTAGTGGTGGAGTTCATTTGAAGTTCGTCTTAGTGGAGTTTATGTAAACCCCCTAAGATATTAGCTTCAAAATGGCTAGTGTCTCTATATAACTAGATATGCCATGTTGAAGTTGTAAACTGAATAAACAAAGAGCATATTTTTTTTGTGAGCCAATAAGTTTAATATTTTTGAAACTATTACAATAATTATGAAGTATGTAGCAAAAATAAGTTTGCTTAATAGAATAGATGTTTAACGAAAATTTGTCATTGAGAGCACTTCCACCATCACAATGAGAGCAACAAATTCGATCATCTAGATGGTGATATTATAATTTTGGTGATGGACTCCATCCCCTCCATATGAAGGACCATTTGCCACTATTTTCAATATATATCTTCACTACTTTATTTAAAATTCGCACCACTCATCTACAGTCCTAGAATAGTGTTTTAATATTTTTTTATGTATCTCTAAAACTCTTGGTTACATTTTAAAGACGGTTTGTCCCTATTTGAATAATTAAATTTCAGTGGCTGCTTTGTCAAATATCGTAATATGTGTTGTATTGTAAGAGTATAAAAGGAAATACAATAGTACAATTGGTTTGTTAATTTTAACGTTGTTTGGACATTTGTTGTTATTGCGCACCACGTGTTACTCTCACATGCGCTGAAACACACGTGTGTCTGCACGTCCATCATACTAGTATAACTAGTTTATACATGTTATTTGTTGTTTTTATACGACAAACTTCATTTTAATAAGAATACCATATCAACTATATTTATTTTAAGCAATTGAATCATGAATGAAAACGACTACTTTATGCCCTAAGTAAATTATAGTAGAGTTTGTTCATGTTAATTTATTAGGAACTAGCATATAGCCCGTGCCCATGGCACTATTTTAAATTAGGCCCAAAAGAATCCCAACCCAACCAAATAATAAAAGCCCAACCCACAAAGCAGGTATTGTTGACCAAATCAACAATGATCCAGTACTCTTTCAAATTAACATTTTAAACTGCACATACCCTATAAGACTTTGGATATGCCATGTCATAACTTGTAAGAAATATTTATAGCCGTCGGATGGAACCCTGCTGCCTTACACCAAGCCTTTTTATTAGATAGATTATTGGTTAGAGCGAGCCAACAATGAATGCGATATCAACTCTTTGCTTAACCGTCTTATGTTGTAGTATGGTAGTGACTCAATCACTCGAAATCAAACCTTAAGCGACATCTTTAGTATATCTAAATGAATAATACCGTCATTTGTTCACAATTCACACTTTCACTGTTAGTACAAAGAGTGTACTAAATTTCCAATTAATCTTAATTAGTTTAGATCTCTAGTCCGCAAATTAAGAATGTAAGCTAACCAATTGAATGGATAACTATGGGTAATTTTGCAATTTAAATTGTTAATATTAAATGCTTATACAGGGCATCTCCAATGGAGAGTGGATATATACACCTCCACATAAGCGCCAAATAGGTGCCACTAGGATTTTATGACCATATTACACACTAATAGTTTCTATACTCAAAAATGGTATCCAATGCATTGAAGTGGATGAGTTTGTAAAATTGAAAAAATTGGGAAAAAACGACGGTCAAAGTCCGTCGCACATAGATTTAACTAAAAAGAAGATAAAAGGAACGTCACTCCAAGTAATGTCTGTAGTTGACTAAAATAGACTGGCCATAAACGATGGTCTTTGGCCGTTGCAAAGGTTAAAAAATATTAAAAAATTAAAACAGACGTGAGTTAATGTGACGTGCGAGATGAACTTAAATTTAGATGTGTGTTCGAGTGTCACTCGGGATATTTATCAACTAATAGCGAGATTGGGAATTCCCTACCTCCTAGTATATTACCTACGGTATATCACCCACATTGGAAATAGTTTTTTAATATTTGGAGTGTAAACTTTCCACTCTATACGGTTTACACCTCTATTGGAAATGTCCTAAAATAAGTAATATAGTATAGTATTAGACAAACACACTACATACACAATATTCTTTTTTTTGGAACAATCCAAATTATAATTTTTTTATATTAGAATAAACCTTAGAATAATGATCATTTCTGATGGGGACAAGATGACTTAATAAATATTGTAATCAAATTTAAGCGTTTAGTAATGTTTCGAAGTAACAAGGGTGTCAATTTGGTTCTTATTATGTTCTTAACCAGGGTCAACCCCCATAAGCCCCATTTCTTTCTCAAGGAGATCCAAACTGAAATATACACACTCTCTCCTTCAATCGGATCCAAAACTGGATTTGAACAAATATAGGTATCAAAATCTCTAGCAGTATCTTTGCTGTCATACGTTGACGGTAACTCTCCCACTTTCCAGCCAGTTGAACCGGTCCTCAAGTTGTTAATTTCCCATATTACCCTCACTACTATATCAATTACCAAATCAACTCCCTGTATTATCTTATGCAGTAAGTGAAGTGTATTATAGCCTTATAGGGGGTCTGTGGGACCTGAAGTGCCACGTGTAACACTTGGTCCGATGAAACAAAAGGAGAAACAAGGTGAATAAACCGGAATAAACCGGTTGGAGCTCAGTTGCGTGCACCAGCACTAGAACAGGGAAAAAGCCCATGCATGTCCAACGAGTGTCATTTAGTACAATACAAGACAAAGCCGTACATTTCATTTGATTGTGGGGCCTTAAATGTGCAAATTGGCTCTTGTCATTATTTGATTTTAATTCACAAAATCATAATCACCATATTACTTTGTTTGTCTTCATCTACGAACAACTTCTTATCAAAAAAAAAAATCTACAAACGACTTGCTGTACTTGATCCACATCTAAAAGTCTATCTATCCTCTCTCGGAGGGTAAACAGTAAACTTGACATGGTTGATACTCTAAATTTGGAAAACTTAATGTAAATCATTGAATACCAGTTCTACAGTATGCCTGATGCACCAGTATGAATGAATCTGGACTCTTATACAGTATTTTGTGATGCAATACACGCATATTTTGCTGTAATGAGTGGATTGACATACCATTCTCTCTCTTCTACACACAGTAGATTTTCTTATCATTGATAACGTAAAAGTATAGAACCACCCACTAACTGGTATCTCTGCATGGGAAGTAATTTATTTTTATTTTTACTATACCCTCTAATTATTAAATGTAAATTTCTAGAAATGGAATGAGGTACCATGGTCATTTTATTATGCAAGTGTTCTTATAAAAAAATGTTAAAATCAGGACATTTATTCCCGTAACTTTTCATAACGACAATGTATGATCAGATTTTCTCACCACTGACCTCCTAACCTCTCTCCTGTTTTTTTTTTTTTTCTCTCTTCTCTCCTTCTCTCTTCTCTCTGTCTCTTATACTTCATAACCGCTAACCGCTTCTCGATTCCACGATCTCCACCTCTCCCTTCCATAACCGCTAACCGTCCACTACTGCCTCAAGTATCGCGGCCTGTATTCTATGCTCTCCCTCTCTGGTCTCTTAAGTTACCTCGGTCTCTGGGACATGTCATCCCCATGGTCATGAATTTGGTAGATACAAATGCCCCCTCTCGGCCCCCCGAACCTTGTGAAGAACTTCGTTCGGGGAGTCCGAGATATCCTCAATTTTCTTGATCCGCGGCCCCTCCTTCTCTTGCTTCATGGTATCGGTGTGCTTTTTTCAATCAGCAGACGCGTGCTTGCTCTGCCCTCTCACACGCGTGCTTAGCACGCCTGCACGCGTCATGATTACCTGCAGAACCTGACTCCTCGTTCCTCGATATCCACGTGGCGCCCATCCTCCGGTTCATCTCTCTTGGCTTTTGGGTCGTACCCCCCGAAAAATTACCCTTTTGCCCCCGATGCTTCAAATCCCGCTCAAACCCTCAACCCTTCATCTTTCCCATTATTCCTCCATCCTTCATTCTCCAACCTCAGCACCTCTCTCCCTTCTTTCTCTTCCTCTGCTCTCCTTGTCCCGTTCTTCTTGTTTGCATCTTCTTCCAGTGGTCCTCTTACCGGTTACTGTCCCTGTCTTTCACGCTTTCTCTTCCTTGCTTGCACCTGCATTGAAAGTCAGGTTTGCTCTTCTTCCCTTTCACTTTTTTCCATTCTTGTTTTTTAGTTTCCGATCACCGTTCAACTCTTTCCCCCGCCCATTAGGCTTTGTAATATCTTTATCTTGATCGCATTTTTGGAAATCACTGCTTCTCTGCTTTCGAGTCTCATGTCTGCTTCGGAGTCTTCGAACTCCTCCGTCGTCCGATATGAACGATCGGAGACCCCGCCCTCTAGATCTAGTAACACCATCGCGAACGGGTCAGAGTCCCCCACCTCCGGGTCGACAAGCCCTGCCGCTATCCCCTCTACCTCGGGGAGATCGTTTAAGCTTCCCCCACCCCCCTCATACTACCGCAGACCCAACCTAGACGCGGTCAAAGACGCTTATGGCATCCCAGATGATGTGCTGTTAGAGCATGTGTCGGGCATAACTCATTTTCCCCATCTTGTAGAACCGCGGCTAGGGAGCCTGGTCGTTACAGTTGGGCAAATAGTGGCCGGCTTAAGGTTCCCCCTGTCCTTGCTTGACGTAGAAGTATGCAATCATTTCAACATTCCACCATGTCAAGGCATTGGCAATTTATGGTGTGTCATGTACGCTGCCAACTTTTATAACAAAACCAACTCTCCTCAAATCAAACTCCGCGATATCATTGCCCATTACTTCATAAAAAAGAGTACCAAGTATGGCAGTGTAGGCTATCAATCCTTTTGTAGTCGTCCGCGGAAGAAATCTTTCATTCTTCACATCACCACCTCTGATAAAGTGTGGCACCATTACCCTTTGTATGTATCCGGGAACTTTCTGTCAGCGGACATACCTCCTGAGGTTTCTCTAAGGCACTTACACTTCCTCAAGAGCGGTAAGTGTAGCTGATCGGCTGGTGTGTCCTTTTACTTATTCTTCTTACGTTCTTGACATCGCCGCTAACTTTCTTTGTCACAGGTTGGAAGCCCGATTCTCACTCTCAACTTTACAACGGCGTCTACTCCGCAATCTTCCAGAAACTCCACGATCTGGGAAACGACCAGTGCGGCCTTCTAGGCATTGATCCTGAAAAAGCCACTCCGCTCCTTCTCGACCCAACCCTCAAAGACTTTGGCCCATACCAAGGCCCTTTCTACCGTCTGCCTCCACCGAAAGAGAGATTACCCAAACATTCTCCCCCCAAGACTAAGAAGAGGGGCTACACCAAGAAGATCTCTCATTCACAAGCCGAGGCCCTAAGAGCCGCCGCCTCACGGTCCAAAAAACCCTCTACTGCTACTCCAGACCCATCCACCCCAACAGGTGTCCCCGGCTCATATTCTTCCCTTGCTGATTGGGAGGACAATTTTGCAGTCTCCAACTCCCCTCCGCCCACCCAAAACATGGATGTCAACAAACTCAAATTGTGGGACAGCGACCCTGAAGATGAGCAGACCGAATCGGCGACGCAGGGGCCACCCGCCAAGAGATGTAGAACTGCGGGAAACACTTCCACTCCTGCTACCCCATCCGCCCCAGTTGTTGCGGCCCCACGGCCGTTGGTCCCATCACGCCGTCATGGCAAGGATCCTGTGCCCGTTGGCCCTGAAGTGTGGCATCCCGAGTTCAAGGCCAGGGATCGCCCCGTCACTACTAGAGACTCCGCTTTAGACAATCTTTGCGGTGGTTTGCCTCTCATTCTTCACCCCCATCTTCCACGAGATCAAGCCTACGGCGACTCGGGAACGTTTGCCACCCATCGCGCTGCTATCTACACTGGGTGGGAGAAGGTGAGTCTCATCTTGATTCTCTTGCCTTGCGTCCTTACTTTGTGTCACATCTAACTTTCCTTTGTGTTCAGCTAAGCCTGGATGTAGGCTATGTCATCCGGGGACTGACCAACACCTTGGACACACTGGAGACGGTAAAGCAGGAGATCCATGGGCAGGACGGCTGGAAAGCTAGATATGCCAGGCTGGAGAAAGAGCGCGATGATTCTCGTATCACGGGCCTCAAGGCCACAATGACAATAAGGCTACGAAAGGGGCTCTCCGCCAGCAGATAACGGACCTTCAGGCTAAACTGACTAGCGAGAAAGCAGCAATGGAGGCCGCCGCTCAGACCACCCTTGACCGGTCCCTGGCAGCTGCCTCTGACCGCTTCCGCGCTCTGGCAGAAAAGAAAATTGCTAGAGAACTAAAGCGTCAGCTGGCCAAGATCACCGTTGCTGGGAGACTTCTTCCCTCGCCGCCCCCTACCCTTGATCAAGCCGCCGAACCCCCTGCTACTTCCCCTCCGCTGCCTGAAGAGGAACCCGGCACTGTCCCGGTGGCAACTGATGAGGTGGTGAACATATCCGAAGGCTCGCCTCAGAAAGAGATGCTCGAGGACACCACTACTCAAGCACCAGCCGAGGAGTAGTGATCGGAGTTCAGCCCTTTGTTTTACATCTCAATACCTTTTGTTTTCGCACTTGTTATTTTCTTGTTGTTCGATACTATCGTGCCCGTATTTACGTTCCCAAATGCTAATGCCTTGGCCGATCTTGATGTATTTCAGATATTTTTATGTGGGAATATGTTTTACCAACTTGCTCAATTGTATTATGCTTGGCTATCTGCGTTGATTTAGTTTTGGGGCAACTTAGTTTGCCCAAAATTTGTTTTGGACCACTGCATCCGCAGATGGCTTCCCATCTCACCGTCTCTGGTAGCCGTGAGGCTATTCTGGGGCAGCTCAATCTGCCCCTAGTTGGTTTCGGACCTCGTCGTCCGCGAAGGGCTCGTCCCCTCCGCTATCTCTAACAGCCGTGAGGCTCTTTGGGGGCAGCTCAGTTTGCCCCCAGTTGGTTTTGGACCTCATCGTCCACGAAGGGCTCGTCCCCTTCGCTGTCTCCAACAGCCGTGAGGCTCTTTGGGGGTAGCTCAGTTTGCCCCCAGTTGGTTTTGGACCTCATCGTCCACGAAGGGCTCGTCCCCTTCCGTCGCTGTCTCTACAGCCGTGAGGCTGTTTGGGGCAGCTCAGTTTGCCCCCAGTTGGTTTGTGAGTTCACGGCCATTATACCACCAAATTCTTTGGTCTCAATTGCACCTGATTCAATGACAGCATGGGTGACACAAAACATCATCATACACTCAAATGATAATCTCTGGTGATTTAAGAGCTTGTCTTTAATTAAAATAACACTGTACAAAGCATCACTCATAAAATTTCTTCAACATTCTTATGTTCCAAGGTCTCACGATGTCCTCCCCCTTCGGAGTCTGCAACCGATAGGTCCCGACACCGCCCTTCTCGGCCACAGTGTATGGCCCCTCCCAGTTGGGCCCCAGCTTTCCATCTTTCTCTTTTTACGGTGGTCGGGTCACTCTTCTCTCGACGCGGTCCCCACTGAACTGTCGTGGCTTCACCCTCTTGTCATATTGCCTCTGGAATCTCTTGTGGTATTCCTCCAACTTGATGCGCGCCATATCCCTCCTTTCCTCTGTAAGGTTCAGTTCCGCAGCTAATATAACTTCATTGACTCCTTCCTCTACGGCTCTAGTTCTAGTTGTCGCCTCCACCATCTCAACGGGAACCACCGCCTCCACTCCATAGGCCATGGCAAATGGCGACTCTTGAGTGGAAGTTCGTGGTGTGGTTCGGTACGCCCATAGCTTTTGATTCAACTCGCCCCGCCCCTTTCGATCCTCTAACTTCTTCTTCAAATTATCCATTATAGTCTTGTTAGAGGATTCTGCCTGACCATTCCCCTCTGGATTATAAGGAGCTGAGAATCCTTGCTTCACCTTGAATGCTTGAAGGAATTCACGTACTTTGCCCCCAGTGAACTGAGTACCGTTATCTGCAATTATGGTATGCGGCAGCCCAAATCTGCAAATTACGTTTTCCCACAGGAATTTCTTGACTTGCTCCTCCTTAACCTGCTGCAGTACACCCTCAACCCATTTAGTGAAATAATCCGTCGCGGCCAACACGAACCTTCGTTTGCCACTGGCCAAAAGGAGCGGTCCAACGATATCCAGCGCCCACATGGCGAAAGGCCAAGGGCTAAACACCTTATGCAAAGACTCAGCAGGAGCGTGTATTAGCGGTGAGAATCTTTGGCATTTCTCACATCTCTTTGCATACTCCGTTGCGTCTCGCTTCATGTGCGGCAAAAAATACCCTTGAGATAATAATCGATGTGCTGTCGTCCTACCCGCAGAATGACTTCCACAATCCCCCTCATGAATCTCACTTAAGACCTCTTCCGCCTGTTTAAGCCCCATACATTTCAATAACGGTCCGCTGACATTGCGTCTGTATAAGTCACCATCTATCAGAGTGTATCTTTGAGACACCTGTTCCATTCTCCTTCTCTCCCGTTTGTCCTCGATCTCTGACCCCGCAAGGAAACTCTAATCCACCCTGTCTCTTTCTCGGTGACTCCCAACACCGCTTCACCCTCTGATGTACTTGGTTTGCTCAGCACCCTAATTTCAACGGCTCTGCCCTCGGTTCCCGGTAGCACCGCCGCAACATATGCTAACGCGTCGGCGTGTCTGTTCTCACCGCGGCCCAGATGAGCGAATTTGATCTGAGTAAACTTGCTAGCCTTTCTCTGTAATACTTTTAAATATTTTGCCATCCTGGGGCACCGGGCCGCAAACTCTCCGTTCATTTGACATATTACCAAGTTGGAATCTGAATACACCGTCAATTCACTCACTCCGAGATCAGCGGCCATTTCCAACCCTGCTATCACCGCCTCGTACTCTGACTCATTATTTGAAGCTGCGAAACCCAACTTCATCGACAACTCTAACCGGTTATTCTCTGGTGTAACCAACACCACCCCGATTCCACTTCCGGTGTCAATCGCGGATCCATCTGCGAAGACCCTCCACCCGTTCCTCATATCCCAAGGGTCGAATGGGTCATGACTAGGATCGCCCTCTCGTTCCATAACCATTTCCTCTCCCCATGTAGGGTCCTCGGCTGGGAATTCTGCGGGAATTTCGCCATAGCCCACAATGCCTTCTCTGTCCCCGATCCGGTACTCTATGTCGTAAGAACTCAGCACTACTGCCCACTTCAACATTCAGTCTGACTTGTCCGCTTTCAAGGCCTGTTTGAGTGGCAAGTTTGTCACCACCACTACTGAGTGAGCATCGAAGTACGGTTTTAATTTCAAAGCTGAGAAAACCAACGCCAAAGCAAATTTCTCAATCCTGCTATATCTGGTTTCTGCATCTAACATGGTTTTGCTCTGAAAATACACCGGCCTCTCTGTCTTGTCCACCACCCTTATCAACACGGAGCTGATTGCGTACTCTGACACCCCCAAGTATAGATACAATTTTTCACCTTGCCCTGGTCGCGACAGGATAGGGGCTCTTCCCAAATAAACCTTTAACTCTTGGAAAGCTTTTTCACACGCCTCGGTCCATTGGAAGTCAGTTGTTTTCCGCAAGAGTAGGTACAGAGGTCTACACTTGTCCGAGGATTTTGAAATGAACCTGTTGAGAGCCGCAATTCTTCCTGCCAACCTCTGGACCTCTTTCACATCCTGGGGTGATTGCATCTCTACCAAAGCCCTGATTTGGTCCGGATTTGCTTCTATTCCGCGGTATGTGACGATATAACCCAAAAACTTTCCCGACGCCACCCCAAAGGTGCATTTGTCAGGGTTCAACATCAGCTTGTATGTCCGTAGTATCGTGAACGTCTCCTTCAATCCCTCCAGATGTTCCTCCTCGGTCATACTCTTTTCTACCATGTCGTCTATGTAGATTTCCATTCCCCTTCTGATTTTGCTCTCAAACATCTTCTCTCCTATCCTCTGAAAGGTAGCCCCGGCGTTCTTCAAGCCGAAAGGCATTCGGGTATAACAGTAAACTCCCCCTTCTACTATAAACGTGGTTTTGTCTTGGTCCGGCTCATACATGAACACCTGATTGTATCCCATGGACGCGTCCATGAAAGAGAAGAACTTAAACTCCGCAGTCCGATCCACCAACTCATCTATCCGCGGTATTGGGTAACAATCTTTTGGACATTGTAAATTGACATCCGTGAAATCGACACACATTCTTACTTTCCCATTCTTTTTTGGAACCGCGACAATGTTGGAGAGCCATTCCGTGAACTTGCATTCGCGAATAATCCTCGCCGCTTTCAACCTATGTATCTCCTCTCGTATCCCCTGCGCATACTGCGGCTTTAAGCCTCTCATCTTTTGCCGGATGGGCTTGGCCCCTTCTCTTATATGCAACTTGTGACAAGCAAATTCTGGATCCAGTCCCACCAGATCCTCTACGGACCATGCGAACACATCGCTGTTCTCAATCAACAAGGCGGTAAATTTTGCTTTCCAACTCTCCGGCAAATCGGCCCCAATAGACACCAGTTTCTCTTCTTCCCCAGTACCTACGTTCACTGTCTCAACCTCATCCATTGTCTTTGCCCGGTATCAATTAGGGGCCGTTCTGCGATCCGTGATTGCTTTCATGCCCGGTCCGCCCAGGCGCGGATCGGATCAACTCTCGAACCACCACCTGGTGTATTCTTTGAGCCGCAACTTGGTCCCCTCTTATCTCATACATTCCTCCCTTAGTCGGGAAACGGATCACTTGATAGTAGGTGGATGGAATTGCCTTCTTCTCGTGAATCCATCTTCTTCCCAGGATTGCATTAAATTGCGAAGTGGAGTCCACGACCATGAAACGGGTGAACACCGTTACCGGACCTGCTATTACTGGTAGCTCCAGTTCCCCTATGGGTTCGGTCATGCTACCGTTGAATCCAAACAGATTGGTCCGGGGAGGCTTCAATTGCTTCTTCTCAATGTTCATTTCCTCCATCGCACCGCTAAACAACAAATCAACTGAGCTTCTGCAGTCTATTAACACCCTCTTCACCATGTAGTTACCCATCGCTATTGTTATTTATCACCGGTGCATCCTCGTGGGGAGAGATTACCGCTTCCAGATCCTTTGGTGTGAATTCTATCCTCCCATCCCCTTTCGTGGTTCCTGGAACTGGCCGCGGAATACTCGAGACCTCATTTATCTGCTGTAAGCTGGACATCCTCCTTACTTTGTCCCTGTGAGCATTCCTTTCTATTGTTTCCCCATTAAAGATGACATTGATGGTTCCTAGGATCCTCGCTACGGCTGGCGCTTCTTTGACCGGATGTGCCTCCCTGATGAACTTTCTCAGCAACTCCTTTTCTATCATTCTCTCTACCAACCACTGTAACGCGAAACACTCATTGGTTCTGTGGTTTCGGATCTAGTGGTATGCGCAAAACGGCTTCTCTTCCAATTCTCTAGGCGTGCTTCTCGGACCTTCAAAATACTGCATCCCTTTAATTAGCGGCAATATCTCCTCTAAAGTTTTGTTCAAAGGAGTTGTCGCTATATCGCGGTATGGTTTTCTCTCGCGAATGTCTCTCCTAGCCATGTCTCGACCTCTCTCAACTTTGTGTGTCTCTTCCCTGTAAGATCCCCCCTCACGGGCCGCAGCTTTTCCTCTGTCTTTCCGGTCGTTCTATCCTACACTATGCACTGATTTTTCCGTCTTCCTAGGCTCCTTAGCGGTTCTCTGTAGTATATCCTCATAGCGTATGTACTTCTCGACCTTTGGATACAACGCATGTAACGTCGTGACTTCGATTTTGGACACAGATTCGTGGACTCTAGTACCCTGCTTCAACCCATGCTGGAATGCTATTACTGCGGTGTGCTCATCCAAATTCTCCACCCTCAACGTCTCCTCCTTGAACCTACACAAAAATTCCCTCAGTGTCTCGGCGGATTTCTGTTTGACATTGAAGAGGTCCGCGATATCCATAACTCTCCGTTTCTGATGAATTAAATGGTCCACAAATGCCTGTTCCAACTCCTCGAACTTATTTATCTTTGCGTGGCGTCAATCGGTAATACCAATCCGAAGCTCCCCTTTCGGACTAGCGGGAAACATCATGCAAATGCGTCCATCCATATTTTACTCTCTTGCCGCGGCGGCATCTGCCCTAAAGTGGTGTAAGTGGTCCGCAGGATCACCCTTCCCGTCATATCGCTCGAACCTCGGTTCGTAAACCTCTTCGGTACCTCGAATTCCAAACGACCGCTGGCGGGTTACGATTAAGTCCGCCACCACCTTCTTCACCCCCCTTGGCTTTTTTTTTCGGCCCGACTTATTTCTCTATCCTTTTCAATCATTGCCTGGATCACCTCCAGCGTGACCCCTCTCTCGAGATCACCTCTTGGCCCTTGAGGCGCTTCCTCGCTCTGTTCCCCCACCTCGCTATTCTCTGGCTCTCTAGTCCCCTCCCCTCTTTGTGTAGTTTCTCTTTCTCTTCTAAGATCTTCATTTTCCTCCCTCAATCTCGCTATTTCTTCCTGCAAGAGTCTGGTTGCCTCCGCCGTCGCGTCTTGAACTTCCTCTGGTGTTTCTTCCAACTCCACACTCAGAGCCTCTTCCTCATCGATTCCCTCTCTCACTTTTTTTGGTCTCCCTCTCCCTTTCTTAGCTATCGTTGCCATCCTATAACCCTTTCTTCTTGTCTCTAAACCGTAGGTCACTCCGGCGTTCTCCACAGACGGTGCCAAATGTATGATCAGATTTTCTCACCACTGACCTCCTAACCTCTCTCCTGTTTTTCTTTTTTTTTTTTTCTCTTCTCTCCTTCTCTCTTCTCTCTGTCTCTTATACTTCATAACCGCTAACCGCTTCTCGATTCCACGATCTCCACCTCTCCCTTCCATAACCGCTAACCGTCCACTACTGCCTCAAGTATCGCGGCCTGTATCTTATGCTCTCCCTCTCTGGTCTCTTAAATTACCTTGGTCTCTGGGACATGTCATCCCCATGGTCATGAATTTGGTAGATACAGACAAAACGTACATAAACAAGAATAAAAATAATATAGGTATTTTATTTCATAAATTTAGAAATTTAAAGTTGTTTTAAGAGAGAGCGAGAGTATGAAGTGCCTACGATAAAGAAAATTAAAAAAATAATAATTTAATGAATGATTAGAATTTTGTTATCCAATTATTTATTTCGTTGATTTGAACTCAAGTTAGAAGGGCGCCCTTTATATAGCTTTCTTCTCTCTCTCTTGTCCTTTTGTGACCACTAGAACCAGTCATCATCACCTAAACAAAACATAAGTACAACAGTGTTCTTGTTAAAAACTTTTTTCGAACAAAAGTGGACAAGAATTGAAGTGTGGTAAATAGAGTGACAAGAGACACAGTGACTTATTTGAACACTGATGAACGAAACCAGGTTAGCCAAATGTCAAAGACTTTAAGAAAAGCTATATTTCACACGTGTCATGTAGTACAGCTGTTTTCGACCAAAAATAAATAGTTCTTTTACACGTGTAATTACCACTATACCCTTATTTGAGTTCCACTGGTTATGGGCATTTAGATTGTGAATATAGCAACGTACAGGAGGGCAAAGGGTAAAAGAGTCGAAACAAGAAATAGAGTAGTTTGTTTTTTCATTTTTATCATGATGTGTTGGTTTGAGGTGTTTAACTGAAGAAAGACAGAAAGGCACACTTCAGTTTAGATAGATATCTTTTCTGTCCTTTGTTCTAGAAAGAGTAGAAAATAGGAGAGATATTGAAGTTTGTGTGTAATTGTGTATAACTGTTAAGCCCGTTTCTGAAGGAGATCCGGGATCCAAACTTCCCTAGTTTAAAGCCGGTTGAACCGGTCACCTTCTCTTGTTGCTATCATTCCGTGGTTGGTTGTTTTGTTTTTCTGGGAAACACAACAGAGACAGAAGGAAAAGGCTAAAAACAATAATAGAGTTAAAGAAGTAAGTAAGTAATCATGATGATGAAACAAGAGTAGACATACATACATGCATACAAAGAGACACACTATTCTTTGGTTGGTTGGGTTCACATGAAATGATGATTATGTTTTCTCTCAAAACAAGCCTTTAACTCCTGGTGGGTTTTTTTTTTTTTTTTTTTCTTAGTTGTATTTTCTTTTATAATGTATGATTCATTGTATGAAGAAGAAAGTTATGTGAAATGGTTAAAGGTGAGTTCTTTTTATGTATTTTTGAAGTATTAGCTAAAATGAAGTAAAAGTTTTGATTTTTAGGCTTCATTTCTTGTTTCTTTAGAGATGGGGAACTGCTAAATTTGATGTTTTGAGATTTGTAGTACTTGGTAATTGGTTTTGAGTAGAAGAAACTTGTGTTTCAGAAATGGGGTTTAAAGGGTTTCTTCTGAAGTTGACTTTAGAGTGTTTTTTGTTTTCTTGAAAGAGAAGAAGACCTTCATTGGGTGTGTTGATGTTGAGACTTTGGTGAGTCTGGTTTTCCTATTTAGTCATTTTTTTCTGGAAAATTAATGGTCTTAAATATCTTTAAATCCTACTGTAAAAATCTTGGATTTTAGTTTCCTCTTCTGTAAATGGAATCTTTCTCTCTTGGAAATACAAAATTCCCTCTTATGGTTCATGGAAAAAGGTTGTTATTTTATTTTCCTTATATTCTAGTTAGGGAAACAAATAAATGTTTTTGGTGCAGAGGTTGTTCTGAAACTAGTTAGATTCTACCTTTTTCTTCCCAAGTTATTTCAGGCTTGAAGAGGTTAACAGTTTTTCCTCTTTTAACTAAAAAGAGCCAAAAGTTAAGTTTTGGCAGGCACAGCTACAGGCTGTTTTCTTAGATTAGGTTTTTATTTACTTCAGAAAGTTGTTTGCTATTTTAGGGTTAGGTTTTTAAAGCTACACTTTGGGCATGAATTCATAACAAAGTGAACCCAAAGGGGGTGGGAAGGAAAACAGAAATGAAGAGAAATGGTAAGAGTATAGAAGGGTCTATTCTTTAGTTTTAATGGGTGTTCATCTTTTATTTTGTTTTTTATTCTTAACATTTTCTGTGTCTATCTTATCTGCTTACATTTTCATATTTTTCTATCAATTGGCTGTGCTCATAATATCTGAGAAAATATATTTGTTAATGGCTTTTACTCTGAATTTGTTTCTTTCCTTGCTGAATGTTATGTCTCAATATTATTGTTAGTGCTTCCTCCATGATTCATCTTCTAAATTTACTTGCTCTGTATACACAGGGAATCAATGTAAAATGGATTTTACAGAGGCTACAAAAACTGTTTACGATAGAATTCAAACTTTAGAGCCTGACCATGTTTCTAAGATCATTGGGTATCTTTTATTACAAGACAATGGCGAAAGAGATATGATTCGGTTGGCCTTTGGCCCGGACATTTCAATTCAATCATTAATTACCCAAGCCAAACTTGAGCTTGGACTATCTCCAAAGCCTGGAATCTCAGCACCAATCCCTCCCGCTTCTATGAATCTGGCACCCACTTCTGATCTCCCTTTGCAATTCACTCCGTTTTCCCCAGCTTCATCCCGTCCGTTCTCTTCTCCTGCTACTCTACGTGTTGCTCCTCCTTACTGGGATCCATTAGTGATGGTCGATCAACAACCACTTCATAATATGGACTTCATTTCTCCTGCCTACTCGGATACGGTTTCTGATGACTATCGGTTCCACAACCAAGCACAATTTTTGAGCTTGGAGGATCAATTGGATGCTGTTAACCATAGTGGACATGATTTCTCAAGCAATTTCTTCTACCCAGATGGAACATTGGGCAATATGAGTGCTAGAACTAGCCGGCGGTCTCCCAGCTTGCCTGAGTTCCCTGTGAAAGCTTGCCATTACTTCAACAAGGGGTTCTGTAAGCATGGAAGTAGCTGTAGGTACTTCCATGGCCAACCTGTACCAGATAGCTTCTCCCAGATATTTAGTCCAAACTCCAATGATCTTATTACTGATGACCATTTCCTGCCTGGGTCTCTTGAAAAGCTGGAGTTGGAACTCACTGAGCTGTTGAAATCTAGAAGAGGTTGCCCTGTGTCGATTGCCTCCCTGCCGTTGTTATATCAAGAAAAGTATGGGAGAACTCTTCAAGCTGAAGGGTACCTTACTGAAAGCCAAAGGCATGGGAAAGCTGGTTATAGTTTGACAAAACTGCTTGCACGACTGAAAAACAGTATCCGCCTCATTGACAGGTGCAATCACCGACTTTTTCTGGACGTCCTCTTTCGTAACTTTTTTATTATATATTAATCTCATAATATTGTTGTGTCATTGAGTTTCAGACCCCATGGGCAACATGCAGTAGTGTTGGCTGAAGATGCTCCAAGATACATGGAGTACAGAAATGACAGGAGTGATCCTGGTGGTGTTGTTGCAGGGTCCAGACAGATTTATTTGACTTTTCCAGCTGAAAGCACTTTTACGGAGGAGGATGTGTCCAACTATTTCAAGTAAGGAGATGCCTGTTTTTTATTAATGGAAATGTATTCTTGAGTTTGGTTTTTGTAATTTATCCTCTTCATTATTTGTTGTTTGTAGAAACTTTGGACCTGTTCAAGATGTAAGAATTCCCTGCCAGCAGAAAAGGATGTTTGGATTTGTTACTTTTCTTTATCCGGAGACTGTGAAGATAATTTTGACAAAGGGAAATCCCCATTTTGTTTGTGGAGCACGTGTTCTGGTGAAACCCTATAGGGAGAAATCGAGGCTGGTCGACAGGTAATGGTACTGGTGTACTCAAAACGTTAGTTTGTTTTTTTCCATCATCTGTTATTTTTTCTATACAATTCAGTTTAATATTTCTGTTTTAAAGGATATTGTTTGGTACTTCAGATCATATGTTGTGAGACAATTGTTGATGCTAGATTACTGTAGTAGTGATTCCTAAACATGAATTAGTGGAATAATTTCTGTCCCCACTGCTCATGATGTCTAGGTACACTAACAAATTTTCTGTGGTGTCATGGGCCTAATATCATTTGCTGATCTTATCCAATTAGGGTAGTCTGACAAGTTGTTTGAAGTGAAGGCGTGACAGTAAAAATTATGCTATGCTATAGACCACCTTTGAGATTGAAGTGTTACTTTACTCGCATTAAAATATCAATACCAATTGGGACCTTCAATAGGCAACACTTATAATTACGGATAAATCATTAATATTAATATCATTGTAGGTAGTCACGAATAACATCAATAATGTCAAATGTGTCTGGCGGATTGAATGCTTATTTATGCTGTTATGATGTTATTGTGCCATTTAGTAACTAGATTATTGAGCACTGATATGACCATCTCACACACTCTACTTCAAGGCAACTTTAACATGTCAAAATTCGTCTAGTAAAAATGGGGTGTATGCTCTTGTATATTTCTGATTCATTAAGTCAAGTAATCAACTTCTTTGTCTTTATGTTCTTTTTCCCCATTTTTATTTGTTTTCTTTTTCTTGTATCTATGCACTTTATTTGTAATATTGAAGTTTATCTGTTCACTGCAGGAAGTATAATGAGAAGAGTGACTCTCCTTTGTATTACCCTTCTAACTTTCTTGACATGGAGCCAGAGATGCAAATAGGTGAGTTCGATTACCACATGCAGTTGCTATTATCTATTTTATTTGTTTCATAGAGGCAGTGCAAATTGCCTGCCTGGTAGATCATTCAAGTAAATACCTGGAGGTGAATTAACCAGATGACTCTGGAAGAGGGTTGAGCCAGAAAATTATATTAGATCCTTAAACATATATAGGAGTGTTTAAGAAGATTATTAAAACCACTTCCCCTCATGGACGTTATTCATTTAGTTCTGATACACAAGTAGGTACCTCACTACGTGCTAGTGTAGGACTCACCTTTTTAAATTGAGTTTCTCTAGTTTAATTGTTTTCAGATCCTTATGCAATTATCACTCAATCTTTTGCAGCGCCTAGGCTTTGTGATACTTCCAGATTACTAAGGAAACAGTTTATGGAAGACCATGAACAAGCCCTCGAACTTGAAGCTAGGCGCCTTTCAGAGTTACAGTTAGGACACAGGCCACTGGCCCATCAGCCTTATTTTGGTTACTCTATGGATGATTTGAAAGTTTCAGATGGTCTGCTATTAACTATTACACTTCAATTATGTTGATATTATTGGTACTAGTTTTCATTTATTCCTCTGTTCTTGCTGATAGTTTGTTCGACTTGTGTTGTAGCTCATAGAGACCAAAGTGAGTTCACATCAAGGGATCGCTTCAATTATCTTTTTGATGTTTTCAACAATGGGTCAACGAGTGATGACAAAGGCAGGCATTCAAACAGCAATAACTACAGTGACCAGGAGAGGTAAGCTACAAACCAAAGAAATTTATCTGCATGTTACAAATCTCAGTTTAAACTAGCATTTTGGGTGACAGTATTGATACAGATGCCACATCTGATGAGAAATTGAGCAACAAAAAGTATGTGTGGTTTAGTTTGTTCAATTTATATGTTTTAGAGAAAATGAATTCTTCTAGCTCAAGTGAAATACTGTAACATGATATTGTTACCAAGTACCAATTTAGTTTTCTGAGAGGTTTCAATCTATTTACAAGCATAGAAATTTGAGGACAAGGCGACTTTTGACCATCATGATCTTGATGAGGATACAGTAAAGAAATTGTCCAATACAATATAATACTAAAATGACTTTAAATTCAATTGATTTATCCCAAGTTACATTGACTTGGGTACATATATCCCTATTCGACACGGATACAAAGTGTCAGACTAAGCGAATTGCCAAAAAATAAGGTATATCGCATTCAATATGTGGGTGTGGGTGTGTCGTGTCCGACACTGATTAGATTTAGAATTTGTCCATGTAACTTGGGTTCTATCCTATATCTTCTTAATCTGACATAGATAATATATCTACACTTTTACCTATAACATTGTTTTTTGTATTAATAATTGGTTAAGCCCTGAGGAAAAGTAGAATCAGTTAGTTAAGTGAGTTTTGCTCGGTGGATGCTCTCAGCAGTTTTCTGCATTAGTCTGCTATCTCTAATGAGTTTGTCATCTACTGCATTTGTACGTCTGTCTGATCAAGGATATTTTGTTTTCTTTTAATTTTTGCAACAGCCAAGGACTCAACCTCCCTGAGAGCCCATTTGCATCTCCAATGGGAAGCAGTATTTCCACAGTGATATAGATTCTGAAACAGAAGAAATATAGAGTAACGATTTCCAAATCTCCCTTTGGTTCAATACAATAGTGTTTTTTTTTCACTTTTATCGTCGAGCTCGTTGATGAAGTTCTCTTTACTAGCCATACCAACTGAAGTAACAGCAGAAAGTTCCTCTCCCTGCTACTAGGGGATATGGAGAAAGTTGCAAAGAAAGATACAGAAAGCTACAAGTAACAAGTTTCTACACTTTTTTTAGTTTATTCACAGAAGCAGTCGAGAAGTTTAAATGTTAGAAGGTAATGTAATATAGTATGCCTTAGTGGAAGAGAAAAAGGGAATTAGAAATTTGCAGTGATCATAGAAGAAATTGAAAGTGGTGTAGAACTATATAGTACAATGAGAAACAGATGGAAAATAATTTTACTTAGAAAAAGAGAAAGGTAGTTGCATCTTATACCAAGTAAACCCTTTTGTGTTGTTTGATGCACTTGTTATGGTTTGGATGTATGATCTGTGGGCTTCTAATTTGCAGTATTAACTTTTTATTTCGGTTGTGGAATCTGACATTGCAGTATTAATTTGCAGTATCACTGTCCAGTGTCCACTTTCGTTTTGTCTAAATGTGTTAATATTCGAGATTTTCCGCTTGGAAGTAGTTTGTGACATAAGCCATTGACGTAATAAATTCGTGGTCACTTAATCAATCATGGAGGAATCAGTGCAACATTTGGTTGATGTCATTCGTTACAATCGAAACTAATGTTTCCAAGTGTTGTGACTCTAAATGTGGGACCCTTATTTAATTTTAGGCGGGCAATGTCGAGAATGTGGTCCTAAAAATGAAATGGCATAATGTGGACCATAATCTCTTTTGAAGTGAATAATTAAATGACGAGGAACACGACATACCATGCTGGATGGATATGGTTGAGAACTTGAGATCCTAGAGTGCAAAAATGCATACTACGTGTATGCGTGTATGTAGTCCATGTACTACTATGTTGTAACCTAAGCTGGTGTAGTGAAAAAAAATCTGAAAGTGTGGTTTGCACAATGTGATGTTTATCGAAAAAAAAAAGTTTGCACAATGTGACAATGCTAAAAAAAACCAAGGTGGGGAACAGTTATGTTGAAAATTGCAGCATCTCTCGTTTTTTGTTTGTATTACTTTGTACAAGGTGGGAAGATAGCGACTTGAAGAACAATAGCGTTAAGGGTCATTTCTTTTTGATTTCTTGAATTCAGATATTTTTTCGTTCTTTTTCTGGATTTATTGACTGGGTAAGTTTCCGAAGATTCTAAGAAATGGAAGCATTTGTAACTGCCGAGGTGGTCAACCATGCATGCAGTCAATGGACTTTTGTCTTGGGACATGAATGAGGTGGGTAACTTGTGAAGTCTGTTTAGTTGTGGGCTTATGGGGAAAATAAATGCTTAGCTTGTGAGAGCATTAATTTAAGCTTCCGGCGCAGAAAAGGCAGGCAATGCCTTTAGGCTTTCAAAAAAGAAAATAGATGAAATACGATATGGTGGTGTAGATTGTAAGATTTTTAACCTGGAACTGACAATTGGTGACATTTAGAAAATCAACATTTGTGATGTAATCATGCAATCACATAATTGCTTAAACATAGATTGTTTCGGCAATAAACTGCTTCAACACAACGAGAGCAATGGTAAAGAACGCACTAATAAACAGATGAATTTGATGTTGGGGGAGATGAAACTGAACCAAGATAATGGCTGCCTACGTACCCAAAATCTATTCTCTATGGATCAAGTTTCCACGGTTCTTATATGAAAAATAATTTGGTATTTATATAAGTAGAGTAGAGAGTCCTTGTAGCTCAAGTAATCTTGTATCTTGAGTAATTATGATAGACTATAACTCTCATCCGATAATTATCTCTTTGATAAGAAATGAATCACGGACATAAATCGGTGTACATTAGTGACAAACCATGTGGCTAAGGTTGACCTTAGACACATGAGTTAATAACCCCGTCACATTGATCCATGGTATTGCAAATTGGGCTTTAGCCCGTCGATTAAATGAATAAAATAGACCCCTAATAATGGGCGTTTGCCACGTATGTGTCGAATTGGGTCTCCGCCCTCTTTGTCATGCGAACAAAGTTCACATGGCAAAGAAGAGAAGAAAAGGCAAGGAAAAAATTGAATAAGAAAAGAGTAAGCGGAATGTATAACAAAGTGTCGTGTAACACCCGTATTTTTTTAAATATGTATTTTTCTATTTATTAATTAATTATTTATTTATTTTCAAAATTCGTCGGATTGGACTCGGGATACGTGGGCCTGGTTTTGGGCCCGAGTTGGTGTTGGGCTTGGGTTTCGGACCCAAGTATATAAACACATTTTTCTAGAGAATAGGGTTCATAAAGAATAAAATATATTAAAAATGGAGGCAGAGCTTGAAGCTCGTTAGGTTTGGAAGCGTTAGGAGCCGATGGGCTCTGGACCACTGAGGGATTTGTGGAGCTTTGGGATTAAAGTGAGTAGTTAGTCTTCTACCTCACCCACGAAAACAGATTCTGATCTCATGTTTTCATTCCATTTCTTGTCCATTTTTCTTAGCCATGTATTGTATTATTAAACCGCTAAATATTAAGCCTATTGTTTTGGTTATCTTTGAAACTGTCGAACCGGGAACGTGGTTTTGGTTGAAATTTTGCTCAAGCTCTGAAAAACATTTCGGGCGGCACCAAGAAATTTCCGACACAATATTATATAAACCGCCGGTGGTAGTAAAGGGGATGAAGGTTGGGTTGGTGTCGGGCCATCCGAAGCTTCGGCCAGCGTTAATGGCGCCGGTGGAGAGTCGTGAGAAAAAACTTCGGTTAGGCTGTTTTGGGTTAGAATCGGGGGTGGCTAGTGATGGTGAGTGGAAGGTGGTTTGTCGATTTGTTTGGTGGTGGTTGTGGGACGAGGTGTCTTTGCGGGAAGCTTGGAGAAAGCCATGAATGGCGGCTTGCCCAAACACCCCAGTAAAACAGTTTGGTCGGTTTGATGTATTGGTGTTGGAATAACGAACTTAGTTGATGTATGGGGGTAGTAGGGAGTTTGATGGGGGCTGTTGGAAGCTTGGGGGAAGCCATTAATGGCGGTCGCGATTTTTAGATCTAGATTTGATGAAGTTAGGATTTGAATGATTTGAGGAATGTGTGTTTGTTAATGTTGTTGGGTTTGTTATGGGGATTAAAACCGCCTGATCAAAATGGGTGGTCGATTAGTGCTTGGTGGTGGCCGGATTTGGTGGTGGTGGAGGAGAGAAATGGGTGTAGGCTTGGGTGTATGAACACTTTCGTCTTCAGAATTCTCCCATGATCAATATGGACTTTAAAAGGGATATGCCTCGTATGAGACGGTGGATGGTATATCCCTCACTTTCAATGGCCACAGTGTCTTCTTTGATCTACCTTCGGGAGGAGATAGACTTATTATCAGCTAGAGAAGTAAGGATATAAGTTTAATACTTTCTTATTATAATTTGTTAGTTTGTAAAATGATGGAAGAGAATAACAATTATGAATTTTTGTGTGTTAGGTTTATTGGGACCCTTACAAAGATGTTAAGTGACATCCGACCATTAGACGATGTTACTTTTTTAATGGCGTATTATGTGTGCTTGATATAGGCTGAAGGCTACAATATTAACCGAGTTCTACGTCAGGTTGGATATGTTCAAACGATTCCTGGTAGGCCGATTCAACCTAAATATGGTAGTAAAAAAGCAAATGTGCGATACAATGTGAGTCATTACACTTTTTCCCGATTGTGGACGTCGGGAGATAATCATGTTTTGTCTAAGTTTGAACGTGGTGAACGTGTTGTGGCTTCCTCGGATTGCGTTAATAGATACATAGATTGGTTCAACAATATTAGCCATCCTCATTATCACGAGAATCCAAGTACTTTTCACAAGTTCATAGACTTCCACCTGTAAATTGGGTAAGATGTATATATATATATTTTTATTCCTACTCGTATTCGATTTCATTGTGTTCAAAAATTATAATATATCTAATGTTAGTCATATTTGTGATATATATACATTTGACTGTCAAATTACTTTATATATAGGAACTTATTGTAACAGAAGCGACAAGGTTGCTTAAAGAATCGTTGGATATAGGAGGAACCCAAGATGTTCATGGGATGTTAGCACGTGAGAAGATGATATACAACATTCTCCAATTCAAACAAATCATTCAAGAAAGTTCACAAAGTGGAGGTGGGGGTGAAAATAGTGGAGATGTTGGTGAAAATAGTGGGGGTGGTCAAGATAATGGTGGAGATGGTGGTGAAAATAGTGGAGATAACATGGACATTGACACAACAAAGTTGACCCCCAACTTGCAATGAGGCAGAAGAGAAAGAAATGATGGTGTTAATGTTGGTGTTTCTATCTAATTGGGGTTTTTTTTATTATCATGGAACATCTAATAGATGCTCTCATTTTGTCTCCTGTCTAAAACTTTTGTCTTTGATGACTTTATACTAGGGGTTTTGTAGTGGGTTGGGATGATTCTTCGGGCTGTGGGATTTTATCTCTTATTATATTATCTAGCTAACTTAACTGTTATTTAAGTGTTTTATCTCTTATTATCTGGATAACTGAAGTGCTATCGGGCTGGGGGATTTTATCTCCTAATCCTCTGTTCTTGCTGACATGTTCATTGGACTCAACCACCTGCTAAGTTGGGGAAGTTGTCAGCTTATGTTTTTTGTAGGATTGCTTGGAGAACTACAGACGGTTTTGTATTTGTATATGTTGCAGTCAAAGCAGCCCTTACAAAGATTCGATAGAAACAGTTTTAAGCATACTTCCGATTTGTTAGGTAAATCTGAAGAGGTATTATTATAAGGTAAGATATGATTAATTTCTAGTTTTGTTGCTTCATTTGTGTAATTTACTTAATTTCTAGTTTGATCAGTTGAGTGTTCAGTTTGTCTGTATACGCAATTTCATTAAAGTTAAACTCGTGCTTTAAAATGAGATTTTAATTTGATATTCACTTTTAGCTGGATTACATTGTTTTAGGTTGCTGAGGCGGAGCAGAAAACTGCTGATGGCTTGTTCTTAACAGAGGCTAGCAAGGATAAGCCTTCCATTGGAACTGTAAGTGGTCTTTGACATACCTTTTGTCTGTAGCTGTCCAAATTTGGTTCGTAATAATGAACGTTATTTGTTAGGTTATGGGGTTCTAAGTTCTAACTACTAGTCTACTATTAAGTGATGCACAATTTCTTCATATCTATGGCATTGCTGTATAAAATGTTTAAAAAAATGCATTGGTCTGTTTTTCTTGTATTTTTTACCGAAAGAACTTTACGTGAAGAGTCTGGTTCTATATGGCTGGTTCTAAAGGAGATTTGAATGTTAAGCAAGAACATATGGATGCTTTTGGTAACTGCTCTTTTTTACTTTTCATTGCACTATTTTTTATTTTTAATAGTGTTCATGGTTTATTTGTGCAATTGAAAAAATAAATTTGAGAATACGTTTGATCAACTTATTTGCTATATGTATTATTATAATTTCAAGAATTAGTAGTCTGAAAACACGCACAAAGCCATAAACTCATTGGGTTTGGACTGGAATTGTAAAGATTTTTGGTACATGTATATATGTGAATGCTTGTTGATGAATGTATGTGATTCAAAAGCGTTTAGTTCATAGTTTTTTCAATATTAACAACATTTTATCATTGGATACTATTTGTGGAGTATGGACTACTTAAAAACGTTGAACGATGTCTTCTTCAACTTCTTAGGACTAATGAGCACTTTCTACCTTGATGCTTTTCTTGGTTTATCGACTAGTGATAGCTAGTACCTAGCAAACATCAAGTAGTATGTACATACTTTCTGTGTTAACCAGAAGACGCTCTGGGAGAAGGACTGTCACTTCAGTTTTAAGGACCATTAGTAATTTTTCTGGTATAATATGGACGTCTGATTTTAGATATTTCAGTATGCCCATGGCGCCATAGTGCTCACTTCACTAGCAACAGGAAATAAGTATTTCAATATAACATGGCTCCATAGTGACCCTTTTCATGTGTTATTTGTTGATTAAGTAACTCTGCATATTTGAACGCTAGTAGTATGTCATTATGTTAAGCACATTGGTTAAGCATAGATTATTGATTGGATAATAAGGAAATGCTTGTCACACAGGCCCATTGCTACAGGGTTTAATTATTTATATTGGTATAGTAACTGCTTCTTTTGCACAGCACAAGTGTGGTCAAATTTAGATTATTTTACAGCATACACATGCTTTATCAACACACGCAAACAGCACACATAGATATTTGTTTGTTTCTGTATGAAATTAGTTTTTGATTTTAGTTTTTGTCTTCCTCTGTAGGTATTGATGGACAGGCGACTTTGGAAGGTCCAATTGAGGAGATAGCAAGGATTGAGGCAAAAGAAGCTGAGGCATTACTTTCTGACTTGGGAATACCGGTATATCCAAACACATTTCTTTCATACCTTTGTTAGTCCATATGAGTTGCGTCTGTTTTCACTGTCTCAGATCTTGGTCGAGAAAATGACATCCTGTTGAATCATTAGTGTTAGTTGTTTAGTTTTGATCAGGATAATGATCACTCAAAGAGGGGACAGACTTAATAAATGACCTGGATTTTCTTTTGTGTCTTTTTCTTATTTCTTATATAACAAATATATAAATATGTCCTGTTATTGCTCAGAAAAGATGTTCTTATCTTCCATAATGAGGAGGAAGAAGCAGATTATGAAGAGCATGATGGGGAGGAAGGAGGATTGGTTGATGAACTATGTGAAGGTATAAGTAAGATTTTTTTGAGAAAGAAGACACTTCCTGATTTTGAAGGCAAACACATTCGATTTGTCTATAACAGTGATGGTGAGCTCAAAAGCAGTAAAATGTTGCCTTGTTTTATTTGGAAGATTACAAGTAAAATGTTGGGATCATTTATCTGATTTGTTATGTTTGTGCAGATATGTTCGTGTACTTGGTGCCTTCTATCTGCGTTTAACTGGGACAGATACTGATGTGTACCAATATCTTGAGCCACTTTACAATGACTATCGAAAACTGAGGCAAAAGTTAGCTGATGGACGTAAGCATTTTTTTTATTTATTAATTGTCAGATAGGTAAATGTTTAACTTATATATCTCGTCTAGGTTTTGCTTTGACACATGTGGATGAGGGCATTGATGAACTTCTGACCAAGGACTATTCCTGTGACATTGCCATGCCTCGTATTAAGAAAAGGTACCTTTTATTTGTTAGTATAAGTTTGCTGCAAGAACAGGAATTTAAAGATTACATGTAGCTTTTGAGTAATTATCTGAGTTTAGGCCATTTTGGAATTCAACGACTTTACTAATGTATTCTATACAAACAGATGGACCCTTGAGTCAATTGGGATGTTGGAACCAAGAAGAAGTGCTTTGGAGGATGATTTTGAGGAGGAAGAAGATAAAGAAGATGATGACCAAATTATGATTGATTCGAAACCTGATACCCGTGAAAAGGTTGGGATGCATTATTTTTTCAATCAAGTTGTCTGCTTTTGTTTTGATGTGTAACATTTCGTTTTCATCTGTTTTTCTTTTTGTAACAGGATCACTATCGTGGTCGAAGTCCTACAAGAGATTGAGATAGGGATAGAAAACGTGATTATACGACAGTCACTGCCAACCAGATAGAAGTTATTTTTTTTCATATTAGACTTCCCAGGTTTTTGTTAGTCCGTGGTTCTGTTGCGAGTTCATACAACTCATTATTCTGGGTTGTCTTAAAAGTGACTTTATAACTACATGGAAAAAAGAAAAAGTAAATTTTTGTACATGGATGGATTCATTCTTCTTATGAATTTCTCATATTCATCTTCTGGATCCCATGAACAACTGATGTCATACTCTGAAAATTCAATAATCATGTTTACAGTTAATTAGACCCAGGATTGGATATCACATACCAAAAAAATAGTGAAAGAAGAAAAAACTGAAATAATTGTAGAAAACCCATCAACCAAAACAAGACCACCCCAGAAGTGACTAATTCAACAAGAAATGAACTAGAAAACCCTTTAAAAACAACCAGTTAAAAAAAAATTGGAAACGAAAAGAAAATAGGCATACCAATTATAAAATCAAATTCCTTGCTTCTCACGAAACAAAACAAAAAAAGAATAAGAGTTGTGTTGCTAAGAGTATCAGTTTTAAGTCATCCCTTTCGGTGTAAGACAGTCCAGTCCAACTAACTAAAGCAGAAACGCTAGTCAGTTGAGAACGTCTTTTCGCTTTAAGTTAGTTTATTTAAAACCGATCTTAATCTGAGACTAGCAAAATCTAATCTAAGTGTAAGGCAGTCCCATTCCAACCAACTAAAAGCGAAAAGCTAGCCCGGTGCGAACGTCTTTTAAACTTCGCTTAGTTTATTTAAACCGATCTTAATGTAGGACTAGCAAAATCTAATCTAAGTATAAGACAGTCCAGTCCAACCAACTAAATCAAACAAAGCTAGCCAGCAAAATCTAATCTAAGTGTAAGACAGTCCAGTCCAACCAACAGAGGCATAAAGGGATAGTCTAACTGGAACATCTTTGTTTATATAAGTTAGTTCAATTAAACCATTCCTAATGCAGGACCTACACATTTTGTCTATGTATAAGACGGTCCATTCCAACTAACAAAAGGGGGCATAGAGTAGCCTAATGTGAACATCTACTCTTTTTAAGTTAGTTAAATTGAACCATTCTGACCAACACGTCTCTCTTCATTTGAAATTTGAAATTTTGACAAAATATTTCGGTTTAACTTATCTTGTAAGGTCGGTTTCAAAATTCAAATTCAAATTTTTTGGGGGGGGTTTAGATTTCACGAAATTTAAAATCCAATTTGAAATTTTGGGCAAAAAATTTAAATTTAAATTTTGTGTTTTGAATTTCAAGTTGGTTTTGTGTTATCACTAACTCCAATTTCAATTCAATTCATGTTTTCATATTGTATTGAAGATGAAATGAAGAATACAAACCAAATTACCAAAATATTGTGTTCGAAATTTTACTAAAATTTAAAATTCAAATTCAAATTTTAAAATTTGGGCGGGAAATTTCAATTTCAATTTCATCTTCAAGACTTCTTATGAAAAAAAAAAAAAGAAGAAAACTACAAATCAATTGACCAAAAAAATTGAATCAAAGTTTTCCTTCACTATATATATGCTCTGAACCCAAAACCCTAAACCCTAAACTGAGTCGTGTATTTAAATTTCAAAAATAATTTTGTGAGCCAAAATTCAATAATAAATTTTGAATTAAAGAAAAAAAAATATTGTTCAAATTTAATTTCATTCACATTTCTGTAAAGTACAAAACTTTACCCATAAACCTTAAACCCTGAACTCAGCTCATATAGTGTAGTGGGGAAGACCATAAAATGAATATGTAACATTTAGGTGTATAAACAATGGTTAGTAATATTTATTTAATTATTGTCTTAAAATAAAGATTTTGTCAGCCATTGTGAACCAAATTTGAGTGAATTACTAAAAATTGACCAATTTTGACCAATTAAACGGTTTATAAACCCAAAACCCAAAACTGAGTCGTGTATTTAAGGGAAATTTCAAAAATAATTTTGTGAGCCAAAATTCAATAATAAATTTTGAATTAAAGAAAAAAAAAAAAAAATATTGTTCAAATTTAATTTCATTCACATTTTACGTAAAAGTACAAATCCTTACCCATAAACCTTAAACCACGAACTCAACTCATATAGTGTAGTGGGAAGACCATAAAATGAATATGTAACATTTAGGTGTATAAACAATGGTTAGTAATGTTTTTTTTTAATTATTGTCTTAAAATAAAGATTTTGTCGACCATTGTGAACCAAATTTCGTGAATTACTAAAAATTGACCAATTTTGACCAATTAAACAGTTTAGATCAGCTATCCAAAACGAGATAGGTTAGTCCAAATTCAACCATCCAATGCGGATGGAGTTAGCCCCGATCTGAACGTCTTTTATTTTAAAGTCAGTTCCAATAAACCGTTCTTAAGACAGGTCCAACACAATTTCCAATCTTTCTAAGACGGTCCAGTACAACCATCCAATGCAGATGGAGTTAGCCTAATCTGAACGTCTTTTATTTTAAAGTCGGTTCTAATGAACCGTTCTTAAGACAGGTCCAACACAATTTTCAATTTTTCTAAGACGGTCCAGTCCAACCATCCAATGCAGATGGAGTTAGCCTAATCTGAACGTCTTTTATTTTAAAGTCGGTTCTAATGAACCGTTCTTAAGACAGGTCCAACACAATTTCCAATCTTTCTAAGACGGTCCAGTCCAACCATCTAATGCAGATGGAGTTAGCCTGATCTGAACATCTTTTATTTTAAAGTTGGTTTCAATGAACCGTTCTTAATATAGGTCCAACACAATCTCCTATCTTTATAAGACGGTCCAGTCCAACCATCCAATGCACACGGAGTTAGCCTAATTTGAACGTCTTTTATTTTTAGGTTAGTTTTGATCAAAATTAAAACTCTAACTAATTTGAAATTTTGGCAAAATGTTTCAGACCAATACATGTAAACAATGAAAGTCGAAACATCAAAATTAAAATATGTAAAATGTTTGGTTCCAAAATATATAAGAAACTCAATTCCATTCTATCAAAGTCTTTACAAAAACTTTTCATCGCAAAAAATGTTTCTTCATGTATTCTCTGTAAAAGTATAAAATATTTCAAACATCTATTTGCCCAACTACACTAATCGACAAAAATTGGATCTCCTTCGAAAGCCTCCGCTTGAGCAATCCCTCGAACATTCAACCCTTGGAATGCCTCCACACGGGTTTTCACTAGAATTTCCCAGTCTTTTGCTATTTCTAGACTACTCCTGCTCCAAAACAACACTACTTTTGGAATTTGGCAACCATCTTCCAAATCTAATTTAATGTAATGATTACTATTAACATATCCGATCCCAAGCACATTAACATTATTTAGATCCACTGGGGATCTCATAGGAAGAAAGGTATAACAATATGATGTAGAGAACTGTACAAGGACAATGTCAAATCTCGACGCAAACAAATACCCAGTAATAGGCATATCCATCCATTTGTTCCTCTTGGCACGAGTTCTCTTTTTTTTCCTTATCCTTTTATTTAATCCATCAACAGCTCCTGGGAAAATATCCTCACATAATATTCCTCATTTGACATTAACTCACTCAATAACTCTTGTCTTATCCAAAACCAGTCGGTTTCTTTTCTTCCCAAAGCCAAGCAGAGAGCCCTGAAACCACAATTTCCATCGCCGACAGGGTCTTCAAAACCAACAATAAACTGTAGCAATTCACGCGGAAAACACATTTTATATCCAGATTGAGCAATGGAGCAACTGACATCAAAACTCAGTTTCTTCTTCCCCTTTGAAACATATGGTTTGGCCTTGGGCTTCGTTATAGATTGTGGAGTCACAGGTGGAGCATCTGGAAGATGCTCAATTTCATTAATGGAGCAACCAACATCAACATTTTGTTTCTTCCTCTTTAAAACATATGGTTTAGCCTTGGGCTTCGTTATAGATTGTGGAGTCACAGGTGGAGCATCTGGAGGATGTTCAATTTCATTAATGGAGCAACCAACATCAAAATTTGGTTTCTTCCTCTTTGGAACAAATGGTTTGGCCTTGGGCTTCGTTATGGATTGTGGAGTCACGGGTGGAGCATCCGGAGGATGTTCAATTTCATTAATGGAGCAACCAACATCAAAATTTGGTTTCTTCCTCTTTGGAACAAATGGTTTGGCCTTGGGCTTCGTTATGGATTGTTGAGTCACGGGTGGAGCATCCGGAGGGTACTCAAACCATGACGGATCTCGGGTAGTTGACCACTCTTCTTTTGCTGGCCCCTTCTTAGTACTGCCCTTAGGACGACCTTTTGGTGTAGCATCCTCCTTTGGTGGCTCCAATGATGAACTTTCAGGCGTTGCAAGTTCCATGAGCATCTTTATCATAGATCTCTGGCGGGTCTTCGAGAGTCGATCCTAGTCGTTGAATAAATAAATCCATAGCTGGTTTTGTAATCAACACCAATGGGATCACTAGCTCTCGGTTCAATAGACAACTTTTTCCAAAATTCATCAATTTTTGAAAAGAGGTATTCTGCACCCTTTTTGTTTGAGTATCACTAGCTCATGCGCACCGCGGCAACCCGTGTGAAGTACATAAAGTGTGGTCGCAAAACACTATCATCTACCCCAATGACATTTATACGCCTCATCTCTTCCAAAATCAAATCTAAAGCTCTCTTTGAAATAAATCCTCGAGCTCACTAAAAAACTTCGTCATTGTGCTCGTGGTTGAAATCTAGTTAAACTCCTCTCAAAAAAGAGGCTCTAATTTAAGCTCATCTCAATATTGATAACCGGATGGATCAATTTCCACATTCCAAGAAAATCATGTTTGCATGTCCCTTCAAGCTTCGACTTTTAGTCGAAAGCATGCAATCCTTCCACCCTATTCGTCGTAGTGTTTCCATAGTGCTTTTGTTGGTCTATCCAGTAAGCAACAAATGCTTCTTTGTAAGGCAACCATGTTCTACGCAAATATTGGATGAGCACAGGATAGTCTTTAAAAGCTAATTCTATAGAAGCAAACTTTCTCAAAAAACCCTCCTGTGTCTTTGACTCTACCACATTAGTCCACATGGCACAAAGTTTATTTATGTTTTGCTCGTCACTGAGAATATTTTTTCCCATTTTCAAGACACATTGGGAAATGTGCCATCGACACAAGTGCTTCTTTGCATTTGGAAAGACTACATCGGCTGCATTCTTCAAAGCTAGCTCCATATCAGTCACAATCAACACTGGAACTTCAGGTATGAGTATCTCTCGAAATCTTTCCAATGCCCAAGTGTAGTCATACTCTTTTTCCTTTTCCATCAACATATGACATGTAGTGAAAGTCATATTGGTCGATGTCACTCCTGCAATCTCTAACAACTTGAAATGATACTTGTTTGTCCTATACGTACAATCCATGAGAAAATTTTGGTTAAAAGTCTTAGCCATTTGGATCGAACCCGGATGGGCCCAAAACAATTCGCAAACCTCATTGCTACCTTCTCGGCGTTCTTGTACTCCACATATCCATTTTCCCTTAACAATCTACCCAACTCTTTGCAATTTGTGTTCTATTTTCCATTTCATCAAGTCTAATTGTGTGTCTTGCGTTATACATTTGTCTCATGGAGGACGAGTTTAATATATCTCTTGCTTTGACAAAGATTCATGACCTCTTTTGGTTTGACTCCAACTCTACTCATCTCGGATACAAGAATCATTTCCATCTTATTAAACCTTCCCATATAAGAGTGACCTTCCATAGTTTTGCCATCCCATGATTATGGCGACCACAATCAACTCTTTGTGTCCATCTATCTAAACTACCACGCTCAAAACACGCTTTTAATTTAAAAGGACAATTCATCTTTTTGTTCCAAAATTCTCACTTTGCCTTCTCGTTTGCTTCTACCTTTTATGAGATCGAAATTTACCACCACGCTCACATATCAAAATAAGTCTAGGAGCCTTCCCACCAATTGCATTTTGAGATTTCCTAAAACTACCAAAAGAACGATTTTACCCGAACTATGGTCATCGCGAAAGGTATTACCCGACAGACCAAAAAAAAGACCGTCCGGAAAATGCTCGGTCGGCATAGGCTTCCGACGGTTTTTATTGGTCAAAACAGGCTGTCGGGGTTGAAGATCTTTGCCGACGGACATTCCCGCTGTTAATAACCGTCGGATATGCCGCCGGTCAAAAACCGTCGGATAGTTCCTGCCGTCAAAAACCGTCGGATATTCCTGGCCGCTAAAACCGTCCGGATATTCCCTCTTGTTAAAACCGTTGGATAGTTCTACTGTTATGAACAGTCGGTTAGACCAGCTGTCATCAGCCGTCGGATATGCCAGCTGCTAGCCGTCGGATAGTTTGCTACTAGACAGTTTTCATCCGTCGGGTATTAGTTCTTTATTTTAAAAAAAATATTTTTTATAATAATTGTTTCAGGTATCCCAACATTACATTCTTGCAAGTTCCCACTCAAATGCTACAAACGCCAATGTATTTATAAAGAAACAATGTGTTCATAAAAAAAAACAAGAATAAAACATGTTGTTCACTAAGTATACATATTACTTCCTTTAGAAACCAAAAATCAGCACCACGTACACCATCTGTCTAACAACCAGTCCTAGTAATCTCTAGTACCATTACTTACAACAAACATACTCAAAAAACCAAAATAGATGAAGTTTGCATATCCCACACAATAGATTACTCATACTGCAACGTTGATTCAACCCTTCAACAAAATCACTAAGGTCCAAAGCATCTCACCAAGTTGGTAATCCATTTGCCAAGATCTTGAAGTGAGTTTTGCTCTGACAAAAATAAAAGAAGCAGAAGAAGATCATGAAGTACTCTCTTAGGAACTAGAAATAATTCTAGCTGTTCTATTCTAGCTATAAGTTAAGTAAAATACACCATGGAACTAGAAAGCATGGAACTAAAAAGGACGACAATGTGGCCGTTCTGTAAAATATAGGCAATAAAAGTTTACCGTGGTATGCCGCCTTGAAGAGAAAGCTCAGCTAAAAGCCGCCGTCGGTAAGTTTAGAGGGCTTGATAACTACTGTACAACCACAAGCTAGAGCAGGAGTGACCTGAAACAACATAAATAGAGAGCTTATGATCTTCAAAAAGGCATAAAGGCATCAAGCAAAAACAAAAAAGGTATCCATATTCAAAATCTCAAACTATATGCAAAATGGGTTAAACTAGAGAGTATACCTTGCAAGTGAACATTGCTAAAGGGAAGTTCCATGGTGTAATCGCTCCAACGACACCAACAAGCTATAGAAAAAGAATGATGCAAGACCTTTAATAAAGTAATAATAGATCCATATAGATAAGCTTCGAATTCAGTTAGAAAGCTTAAAAAACAAATGGGAACATGTCAAGGTGGCTTTCTAGTGTTGATTGATGCATTTAAAACAAATGCCTAGTCTTGGGGAAAATGGGAAATACAAAAGAAATAGGATTTCCAAAGATTTAAAAAAGGACCAAGACATTCTAAGTATACTTCCAGCTTGCAGTGAATGTTGGGACATTTTTTTTTTTTTTAGTGATTAATAGCAGTCGACACTTTGTATTAGTCAACTGTAAACAAAAAAAATATTCACAAAACTGGTGGTTGGCTGTGACTGAAGTTTAGATTTTTCAATTTTGTTATATGTTAGAAAGATGGTGGTATTGTTTGCTCTTTGTATTGTAAAGTGAGTTTTTTTTTTGTTATTGGGATTGTTTTAGGCCCTAGCTTAGTTTTTGGTTGCTTCATAGAAAAATGAGTGGTCTGTACAAAAGGAATTGGCCTAGTCTTTAAAGGCTAGCTTAAATGAGTTTTTGGCTTGGTCTCAATAAAAATGAGCTTAAATGAGTTTTTGGCTTGGCCCGGTCCCATACAAAAAGGAATTGGCATGGTCCGTATAAAATGAGTTTTGGGCAGTCTTCTTGGCTAGGCTTATGATATTGGTTTCCGAATGGGCCAGTCGAGCTTATGATATTGGTTTGAATGGGCTGCTCTTTAAAGGCTAGCTTAAATCCTTATGCCCAAATTCGAAACTCGACGAAAATTGTTAAAGGCCCAATTCGAACTTCGATTGAAAAGTGCTTCTCATATGCCCGGTTGGAAACTCGAATAAATCCTTAAAGGCTAGCTTTCTCATATGCGATTCAAACTCTTTAAACTAAAGGCTACTCGACTTGTTATCGGTTTAAGGAACTTAAGGTCGCTTTCGACGGAACTAAAGGCTGCTCTAACTTGTTATGATCGGTTCGAAATAAACTTCGGCGAGAACTAAACCAATATCAATCAATATGCAATATCAATTTTCTCTGACAGAACTAATCAATACGCAATATCAGTTTTAGCTAATCAATATGCAATTTTCTCTGACAGAACGACATTGGAAACTTACATATTGTAGAAGCCTAAAGCGCCTCTCAGTAGCCAAAACCTCTCAGCAGTGAAAACTGAAAAGAAACTCAAACTTAAACACAGCAGTGAAAAAGAGATAATAACACTAGTATAGAAATTTTGAAGGCTCCTGGACTCGTAAGTGATGATTCTCAAATTGAGCTCCCTTTGTTATGTCTATGATTTATTCATATTATGATAAGGTGAAAAGGTGCTATTTCTCTCATTTAATCAAGCCGCAGGGTTAACCAACCGAGAAACTCTATGTACACCAAAAGGAAACTATGTTAAAATGTATCAATCCATTTCATCTCCAACCCTTACTAATCCGGTCAATCAACAAAGTCATAAATAAACCAACACATTGTTGGACAAACCCTTTCGGATATACCATACACACGTAACAACCATTTTCCTAACATCTATAACTGAATAATTAAAGTAGATAAGCAAGTGTCCATCCGAATAATCCACCACCGTTCATTCAAACAATAGATATTATACTAAAAGTAACGAGCAAATATACTACAAACCCGATAGAATGGGGCATATATCGAAAAGGACAGAATTTGAAGCAACAATTCTGTAAGCAATAACTTGAGCGTGAAAGAAGAGAATCATGGAAGACTTATATTATAGTATGAATCTTAGATCTTGCCCTCGCCCGACCTAGCCCTTACTTTGTATTCCGTCATCCTTCCTATGTAAGGGAAAGGCTTTTAATTAAGGCCTATTCCCATGATAATGATATCATTAACATAATAGGTATATTTACTACCAAAGATAGAAGTCATTTTCTTCTTTTTAGGGATGGGTGCTAAGTTGTCTCACTTTCGCTTTGAGAAATGATGTCGCTACACCGCTAGCCTTGCCATCGAATATCGGCTTACGGAGACGGATGCCCCTTTCTTCTTTTAAGCTTAATAAGATTAAGATTTTGAACTACTGACCTTAGCTCTAGCGGAGACTTGGACTTTGGCCTTTGTTTATATGTCTACTCTCTTATGACTTTTTTTTTTGCGTTTGATGCTTGAAACGAAAGATTTGGATAAAGGAAAGTGGCAAGATAATAGATATTGAGTCCATCCTGAGATGACCCTTTCTTCCCCTACCTTTGATGTACTTGACTTCGAGAAGCCTTGGCTTGTGCCAGTTTTCTGGAAGAATAACAGCAGCAGAGCAAAAGAAGACCTAACCCCGGTCGGAGATAGCAGCTCATGAACTGCCCCGCTCGAAGGGTCGTAGCCCGAACTGACCTAGCTGCAGAGGATAAGTTTGACTTCCGAGAGCTGATCCTAGCTTGGACTGATCTTTGACCCTAGCTCCAGCGAAAAGGATACCGTAGGTTTTGCTTCCTTCTTCTAAATGGGATCCTCCTCATTGGAAAGTTCCCCTATTGGGCTGGAACGGAAGGCGCTTAAGGCAACTTACAACTGTAGAAGTCGAAACAATCGGACTCACCTACATCCTCTGATCTAGGATCTAGCAGCTAGGAATCGCGCAACTGAGAAAGAAGCATGACCAGTTGAGCTCGAAGAACAAGAAACGGAAGCACGCTTTGGAACAATCACAAAAGGGGGATTCCCCGGGTATTTCTAAGGACGGACCGCATACCAACCATTCATTCCTTTTTGGAATGGAAAGAAGAAAGTTAGCCCCAACGACACTAGAACCTATGGGCAAGGCATTTTCGGGGAGTAGCCCGCTTCTTAAGACACTTCCGACACATACAACATTAAAGGGAGCCATTGAAAGGTGACTGAAACACCAGAAACGGGGACTACCCGAGCTAATGATAGAGGCAAGAACACTTTCCGGCCAGGTCCCATTAATTGATCATAACGATATCGTGGAAATGCTGCACGGACCCATATATATAGGAACGGAAACAGAATCACCTTGATACTAAACCAGATCGAGCCCGGGATCTTCTTGGAAATGGGAAGATCTAGGATAGGCGGCCAACCTCCTGGAGAGAGCGATGTGCATGGACCAGGTGAGTAGGGATGCAGCTCCGTGGACCGCTCGTCGGGCCTGAAAAGCATTAAGTTGAAGACAAATGTAAAAGTTTTTGGTACTGAAGAAAGTCCTCATACTAGAGGACCAAGTATGAATAAAACATTGGAGGACAAACTTTGAAGGTGAAGTTTACCATACACAATTATAACCAACAGAGACAGCATATATTAACTCATAAAAATTTTACCTTGAGATGAACTTTGAAGGTAAAGTTCTCTGAGTGGCATGACAAATGAATCCAACGAAGAAGTCAACCTACTGTGGCTTGATGAAGCAATGAGTGAACTCAATGACTGGAGTTTTTCATCTTGCAATCAAACACACAAAAGTCGAATGAGTCTACATTGTTAGTGGTGAAGATATCGATCTCAAATTTACTTCATTTTTATGCGAAGGAAACCACAAAGCACAGGATTTAATGATTGGGGAAAGCTCAATTTCAATCTTCTACAACAATTTTTATCTTCTATACTCACTAGTCACTACTTTTTTTTTAACAGTAAAAGTCACCTAATTAATTTCTCAAAAACTTTCAAGAAATATACAAATGGATCTCACAGAAAGATGCTACTCGAACTCTAATCTACACCCTTCCCCCCATTACATCATGCTAGTTACCCTAAACCGTCCTCCATGCTCAAGTGGTAAAAACGGGATTCGGTAATGTTCAAAAATAGATGAAGAGATAACACAGAAGAGGTCATAAATCTACAAGGGACTTTCAAAAGATGGTGCAAATGTAAAAGAGAACAAAACATCCCTCAAGGAGAATTTATTTGAGGAAATAGGAATACCTTATTTTTATGACCATGAATACAATCAAAAGTAGCCCGTATTTCTGCATACTTTTCTTCCCCAAAAGATTTCTTGTGAGCATATATGATCTAGAGCAAATCAAAATCAGAAGTTATAAATTATTATGAGTCCCCAAAAACTAAAAGAGGTATTTTATACTTACAATTAAAACTTACTTGTTCGAAGAGAGAGCGAACAGCAGAGAGAAGAATGTCAGGCAAGTCTCTTCTTGAGAGAGAATAATGCCATAGGTTTCCACAAGCAACTCTAAGCTTTAAACACTGCTCATCAAATTCCTTGATAGAAAATGAACCCTGTTTGTCATTATCTATGGCCCATCTAAATCCCTACAATCATTTGACATATCCGTTAGCTTCTTCTGATACATAGTGCGATTTTTAGCAATCATTTCCTATTCACATGAGACGTCAAAACTATAAACCAGGCACCTGAACACCAATTATTGGGACAACCACTGCATACCAAGTATCCACAAAAGCAGCAAACCATGCATGCATTCCTGCGACAAAAGAATTATCATATGACTTGGTGCAAATTACTAAAACATTGCAAGTTAAATTTCCATTAGTACAAGTCTTATTTAACTGACCTCCAAGGAATTATCTTATTTAACTCCCCCACAGACTGATACAACCCCGTTAAGCGGGTTGGCCAATTGTTATAAGAAGTGAAAACCTATTCAGCATTTGATGTTTAAGACAAAATATTGATATATTGCACATATATAACCTATACTAATCCACCGACTCGTTGACCAAAATACTGAAAACAAATGAGCATATAATAAAATGAGCACAACATTAGAGTTTGGAGGAGCTGTACATACATTATTAGAAGTGGGGGTCCTCAATACCTGATTCCCAGGCCGCAACATTTTAGCAATCTGAGAAGCAGCAGTTCTGCGCTTGATCTTAGACTTCGCAGAGCAAGCAAAGGAATTGAGGACCCCTGCAGTACGCAAAACCATATATTCATGAACAGTCTCTCTTCTAAGTCTCCAGACATCAACTAAAGCAGGACTTACCAGTCGGGGAGAGGGCTGAATACATGACTTTCAGGTGTGATTACTGCATGATCTTCTCGGTAAACACTACGAGTAAAACCCGGCAAGTCTGTCAAAGTTAAATAGTAACTTAGCTAAAATATTTTTGAGAACATTTCATCGCTTAATAACAATTCTCGGGATATACCTACTTAGCCTTCTCCCAACTCATTTAAGTACATTCCCGGAACTTTATTGATATTAGAGTCGTGTTATTGTGTCGCTTGTAGAGACAATTCCACAAAGAAAATTATACCAACCATATATTAATGCCTATGATCACCCTTTAAGTCTTTCCAGAGATTTTCTTTTATACTACATCGCTTATCTTTGCCGAATTTTTTATGAACTTCTTTGTTGGGATATATTCAAAATATCCGTGACACGCCTACATGGCTAATCTATATGTCACTAATTGTAATACTAATATGTTCACTTTACAAACAACCCCATGTATCTTCACACCATTCCAATACTATTGGCCAAGTCAAAAGCTTCTCTTATAGCATTTTTAATTTTCAAATTAATGTCAAGATCATGAATATTGAACTAAATTAAACATTCAATTACTTAAATACTTGCTTCCAATTCACACTAAAAACAAAACAAAAAAAAAGTCCTTCCCCAACCCCAACATTTCTTTTTTTCTAATGAAAATATAATACCAAAGATACAAACTTTAAAATTAAGTAGTATTATAACTAACTAACCTTGAAGATGAATAGGTGAAAGTGTTGGATTAGTAACTTTATGATAAATAGATTTCGTCACTATAACATTACTCTCATAACCATTCTCCGAACAAAACCACTTTCTCCAATGACCCATTTCACAAAGACTTGATCATTAAAAAAAAAAAAACAAACAAAGGGTCGGAGTTACTTATTCAAAGCAACTTGAAATGAAGTAAAGACAGAAGAGAAGAAAAGTAGTTCATAATTGAAAAGTGTGAAGAACACAAGCGGTTGTCGGTCGATGAAAAATGTTCGTTTCTATCTCTCACACATGATGATGTCGGTCGATTCTTTATTTGCCTTGAGAGAGCTTACAATGAAACTGTAGTTTTAGGAAGCCAAGGTGCAAAACAAATCAACTAAATATTCAAAAATTGAAATTACCTTACCTGTTCAGGTTGAGAAGGGCGTCGGTGCAATGAAATTCAAATGCGTCGGTGCAATGAAATTCAAGGGGTAATAGTCGGACGTACTTAGCAGCTATTGCAGAAGGAAGGAAAAGCTGAAAACTCGGCAGTGTTAGAGTCGGTTTTATTATTTTAATTTTAGGGGTTTAATTTTTCATGAAATTTTAGAACGTGGGAAGTGAAATCTTTGCCGCCAGTTGAATAGATATGCCGACGGTTAAGAAGTACCCATATTTTAGTGTCCGTTGAAACAAACAATGGTTAAAAACAAATCGAACTAGCCCGATAGCTAAAAACTATAGAACAACCTGTCGGACGAGAACAAAACAATTGTAATACCTCCTGATGGATGGCCAACTAATACCCCGACGGATAAAAGCGTTGGTAACTTCTATGGTTATAAACCGTCGGGTAATCTTTCCAAGTCCGGCGGGTAAAGTCGTTTTTGGATATCAAATACCTATAAATCAATTTAAGTATTCATTAATCCATGGGTAAGAAGGTATTAAATCAAAAAAGTAAGTTTCAAAACATATATTCATCCATGCATACCATGTTGGTGTTAAAATGTTCGGTTTGATCTATGTAGTGCTCCTCCCAAGATGCATTTGAATTTTGTGAAGTCCGAAATGCATCAATTGGTACCTCATTGTGGATCAGATATAGAGGATCCTATAACATTTACAAAGAATTATAATGTTAGCTAAAAAATTTTCACAAGAAAAATATGGGATGTCTATCAAAGTAACTAAGAGACGGCCAAATTAGACTGTCTAATACTTCATAAGTCGCTCCAGTTGGAGCGCCAGAGTCTTAGAAAGTTAGTTGGCCTGGGACGTCTCGAACGTAAGACTATTCCCATTTCCCAACACTCACTATTCAAATCAACCATTAAACGGAAGAGATCGTCCTTATAGATTGAGTTTGCATAAATACTTTGTAATCACATTTTGTACAAGTCGTCCTCATAATGATTTCATAATAAATTGATATTGGAATCATTATGAACAATAGTTGTATATGGAGTTACCTCGCCTTGGTCACGTCTTGGTCACTTGATTGAAATTTCTCTTCATTAAATAGTTCATTTTTCACATTAAAAACATCATATGCCAATTCCATTTCACTCAATGTCATCAAAAAAAAAATGAAAAACAAAAAGATAGGTTGTAAATAGAAATAGAACAAAAGAATTTGAAAAAAGAAGATGAATATGTGTAGAGAAAAACGAAGAGATGTGTGGGTTAAGTTTATTTGGATTGGAAAATGAGAAAAAGTGAAAAAAAAAAAAGTGTGGGTTTAAGGAAGGTTTCTTGAGAGAGAGTAAAAAGACAAAACTTGAGTAAAAAGACAAAAGTTGAAGGGACCCAAAGTTGAAATTTATGTGTTTTCACTTTTTAAGTGGAGTCTGCCCTAAGAGATTATTTTGGGACATATCTGGTATTAAATTTTTTTAAAATGGGTTCTGCCTTGAGATATATGGGGTCTGTATATAGCAATTCCCATAATTAAATGACGAGGAACACGACATACCATGCTGGATGGATATGGTTGAGAACTTGAGATCCTAGAGTGCAAAAATGCATACTACGTGTATGCGTGTATGTAGTCCATGTACTACTATGTTGTAACCTAAGCTGGTGTAGTGAAAAAAAATCTGAAAGTGTGGTTTGCACAATGTGATGTTTATCGAAAAAAAAAAGTTTGCACAATGTGACAATGCTAAAAACCAAGGTGGGGAACAGTTATGTTGAAAATTGCAGCATCTCTATCGTTTTTGTTTTTATCGTATTTTTGAACCTTTTTGTACAAGGTGGGAAGATAGCGACTTGAAGAACAATAGCGTTAAGGGTCATTTCTTTTTGATTTCTTGAATTCAGATATTTTTTCGTTCTTTTTCTGGATTTATTGACTGGGTAAGTTTCCAAAGATTCTAAGAAATGGAAGCATTTGTAACTGCCGAGGTGGTCAACCATGCATGCAGTCAATGGACTTTTGTCTTGGGACATGAATGAGGTGGGTAACTTGTGAAGTCTGTTTAGTTGTGGGCTTATGGGGAAAATAAATGCTTAGCTTGTGAGAGCATTAATTTAAGCTTCCGGCGCAGAAAAGGCAGGCAATGCCTTTAGGCTTTCAAAAAAGAAAATAGATGAAATACGATATGGTGGTGTAGATTGTAAGATTTTTAACCTGAACCGACAATTGGTGACATTTAGAAAATCAACATTTGTGATGTAATCATGCAATCACATAATTGCTTAAACATAGATTGTTTTTAAGAATAAACCGCTTCAACACAACGGTAGAAGCGATGGTAAAGAACGCGTAATAAAACGGATGAATTTGATGTTGGGGAGATGGCAACCAAGATAATGGTACCCTTTCACGCATCAAAAAATCTATTCTCTATGGATCAAGTTTCCACGTAGTTCCTTATGAAAAATAATTTGGTATTTATATAAGTAGAGTAGAGAGTCCTCAGAGCTCAAGTAATCTTGTATCTTGAGTAATTATGATAGACTATAACTCTCATCCGATAATTATCTCTTTGATAAGAAATGAATCCGGACATAAATCGGTGTACATTAGTGACAAACCACGTGGCTAAGGTTCAACCTTAGACACACGAGTTAATGGCCCCGCATACATTGATCCACGTATTACAAATTGGGCTTTAGCCCCTCGTCGATTAAATGAATAAAATAGACCCCTAATAATGGACGTTTACCAATGTATGTGAGGGTCGAACATCGAACATTTTGTCATGCGAAACAAAGTTCATACATGGCAAAGAAGAGAAAAAAAGGCAAGAAAAAATTGAATAAGAAAAAAGAGTAAAGCGGAATGTATAACAAAGTGTCGGGTAACACCCGTATTTTTTTAAATACGTATTTTTCTATTTATTAATTAATTATTTATTTATTTTCAAAATTCGTCGAATTGGACTCGGGATACGTGGGCCTGGTTTTGGGCCCGAGTTGGTGTTGGGCTTGGGATTCGGACCCAAGTATATAAACACATTTTTCTAGAGAATAGGGTTCATAAAGAATAAAATATATTAAAAATGGAGGCAGAGCTTGAAGCTCGTTGGGTTTGGAAGCGTTAGGCCTGATGGCTCGGACTTCTGAGGATTAAAGTGGAGCTTTGGGATTAAAGTGAGTAGTTAGTCTTCTACCTCACCACGTAAACAATTCTGATCTCATGTTTTTCATTCCATTTCTCATCCATTTTTCTTCGCCATGTATCATATTATTAAACCGGCTAAATATTAAGCCTATTGTTTTGGTTATCTTTGAAACCGTCGAACTGAACTGTGGTTTTGGTTGAAATGCTCAAACTCAAGAAACATTTCGCGGCACCAAGAAATTTCCGACACAATATTATATAAACCGGCTGGTGGTAGTAGTAAGGGGATGAAGGTTGGGTTGGTGTCGGTCATCGAAGCTTCGACAGCGCTAATGGCTTCTGGGAGAGTCGTGAGAAAACTTCGGTTAGGCTGTTTTGGGTTAGAATCGGTGGTGGCTAGTGATGGTGAGTGGAAGGTGGTCATCGATTTGTTTGGTGGTGGTTGTGGGGTCGGGCCGAGGTGTCTTTGGGAAGTTTGGAAGAAGCCATGAATGGCGGCTTGCCCAAACACCCCAAAGAAACAGTTTTAATTGGTCGGTTTGATGTATTGGTGTTGGAATAACGAACTTAGTTGATGTATGGGGGTAGTAGGGAGTTTGATGGGGTCATTGAAGCTTGGGGAAGCCATTAATGGCGGTCGCGATTTTAGATCTAGATTTGATGAAGTTAGGATTTGAATGATTTGAGGAATGTGTGTTTGTTAATGTTGTTGGGTTTGTTATGGGGATTAAAACCGCCTGATCAAAATGGGTGGTCGATTAGTGCTTGGTGGTGGCCGGATTTGGTGGTGGTGGAGGAGAGAAATGGGTGAAGGTGATGAACAGAAATTTCAATTTCGGGCTTGGGCCGGACCAGTTTGGTTCAGTTCAATGGGCCGGTTTATTTTGGTTTTGTTTGGGCCACTTTTGTTTGGGCCAGTTCTATTATTTCATTTTGGGGCTGAAATCTAATTTAAGTGGTTGGGCCTTAGCTAGATTAGATTGTTTTGTTTGGGCCCGATTTCATTAAGATTGGTGGACCAGTTCATATTACAATTTTTGGACTGAACCACTTAACTGTTTGGGGCCAGTTTCTAATATTGCTTGGGGCCAGTCCATAGGACGTAAAATAGATCTAAATGGGTCCTTCAATGTTTAGACTTTCGGGTTCTAAGGTTTGGGCTTGACCAGTTAGGTCCGAACCATTACCTTAGTCACGAGCCCGTGAACCATGCACCTTTGACCTTAGCCATGAACCATGGCTATGACCCTGAACCTGTCAAACACGGAAACGCCAGTTTGACTTTGACTAGGACAGTTTGACTTTGACCATGACATGTTGACTTTGACCAGGACAGTTTGACTTTGACCATGATATGTTGACTTTGACCTTTGACCGTTGACTGTTGACCGTTGACCGTTGACTGTGAATGTTGACTTTTCCAGTTTTTCACATATTTGATTATATGGATAAATATAGTAATAAAATATTGTTGAGATTGTATAACTTGGTTGGTCATTATCTAATTTAGATTTGACGTGAGTAGTGTGTAAAACATATATATATTGGGCTTTGATTGTGGACTGTGGACTGTTTATTTGTGCTACGTTTTATGTGTATATTATATGGACACATATAGTAATAAAATGTTGTGGAAGCTTGTATAATTTGGTGGTCATTATCTAAGAAAGATTTGACCTTGATGTTGTGTATTTTTGACACGTGACGATATTGAGATGTTAGGAGACATTATATTCCTAATACGCTATAAAAATGTATGTGATACGTTGAAGCATTATGACATGATATCATATGTTGGGATATATATATTAATGCAATATCTTAGAGAAATGTATATACACTCCATTATTTTATATGTGAGATGCTAATAGAGTATTTGTGAATATTTGCCCACGGAGTGTGGTGTAGTGCAATAATATATTGGCACGTGAAAGAATGAAAATGGTTATGAGATATATTCGAGACATTTCTAAATATTGTGGCTTAGTGCAATAATGTATTTGACATGCGCGATATAGTGAAACGTTTATGAGTCATAAATGTATGACACCAATAAATTACGAACGAAAAATCCTAGAACCCGACTACCACAACTCATGTGATCCGCCTGTGTGGGCGTTGATTTGATATATAAGATGTTGTATATATATGAGATGTTGATTGACCCATGTGTTGGGCAATCGTAAATTTAATAGTGGCTTGATATATAAGATGTTGATATATAAGATGTTGTATATATAGGAGATGTTGATTGACCCATGTGTTGGGCAATCGTGAAATTTAATAATGGCTTGATATATAAGATGTTGATATATAAGATGTTGTATATATATGAGATGTTGATTGACCCATGTGTTGGGCAATCGTGAATTTAATAGTGGCTTGATATATAAGATGTTGATATATAAGATGTTGTATATATATGAGATGTTGATTGACCCATGTGTTGGGCAATCGTAGCCGAATAGTGGCTTGATTATTCCGTTCGCAAAATAGAACGAGATACGCAATACTTTATGTCGAATAGTGGCATTACTTACATAATTGCTTCCGTGTGAGGATTTACCTGGTGTGCGGCATCCCGCTCAGGGTGGTTACCCACGGAGTGGTTCATTATGTAAGGGGAGGCATGTGGATGTACATGTTCGGCATTGGGTAGCGATTGTGGTAGCCAGGGAAACTAGGTAAGACATAGATACGACGTGAATTTTAGGGACACGCAAAGAAAGCCTGAAATAATCTAATTATGGTAATATGCTTGGTTGGTTATTTGTTTAGTTAGAACCTAAGGCGCCTCGATGGAGGAACTACATACCTCATTTATGATGGGTATAGTTTGTTGTGTGGTTAGTGGGAAGTTAAAGGCCTCGAGGGACCACCTACCTTTAATTATTGTACTTAAGGATGTTATATTAGTCGTCGAAAGTTAAGGCGCCTCGGTGGAGGAACTAACTGCCGTATGGATTATGTATATATATTTGTATAGGTATATGTTGTTTTTAGAGCTACTCACACCAAAGATTTTATAATCTTGTCAACCCGATTGCATGTTTGCTTATCGGGTGTGTTCATTCAATGAACATAGTTGATAAGTTTTGACAGGGTTTAGTGTTGAAGAAGAGTGGTTCTTTGCTTGTGGTTTGCGTTAGCGTTGCATCTCAGGATTTGTTTTGTTTTCCCTTGAGGTGATATAGAATTTCAGTCTAGACAATGTTTTTTGTATTTCATTTGTAAATTTTATTAAAGAGTTATTGAAAGGAGAGTTGTAACCTAATCTTATTTGTGAATCTTTGTCATGAAGAAGACTTTTGTTTAAGTTAAAATTTTTATGGGTTTTTATTATCTGCATATTTAAACTGTTTATGGGTTTTTGAGAGTTGAGAGTGCGTCACACCTCGGAGATCGAAGAGTCGGGAACAAATAATGTTTTTTTCGAATTCTGTCGAAATTCGGGGTGTGACATGTCGCGTGAACGTAAATGATAGGAAAATGGACAATCGGGAAAAATTCGTGAATTATCGGAAACGAAATAATGTCAAACTAACGATAATCACGGAAAAAAAAAAAAAGGCTGAAAAATGCACAGAAAAAATAAAAGATGCACCGAAAAAATTTCAAAAGAAATTGATTGTCGAAAACTTTACCGAACGCATTACGTAACAATACGAAAGTTGATTTCGACGACGCGTACCACCGGAATAGCGATACTAGGATTAGACCGTTGAAATTAAACGTAAGGGCAATATAGTAATAATAGTAATAAAAGGAAGTTAAACACTAATTGGACTCAAAGTGTTCGGATGAGATAAGAATGTGGAGTAGATAAGAATTGAGATTAGAGATGAAATTAGATTAAAAAAGAATCCCACCAGCACTGGAAAACCCGCTTGGAAACCCTATATAAGTACTGGTGCCTCTCTCGCATATCCCAATCCAGGAAAAAACAGAACGTGGCCAAGGCTCCAACACTGCTGACAGAACGTGGCCAAGGCTCCAACACTGCTACTTTATAACTCTGTGATCCTTCTTCGGGTCGACCAACAGGTGCGTCTCTCTCTCTTCATCTTTGTTTATGAGGGTTAAACGCTTAAAGTGGAGGCAAGCACTGGCGGGCGGTGGTTTCCGCAGAGCAAAAAATCTCTTTTTTCTCTAACGGTGGAAGGATATCGAGATGGGTGCTCCTCTCTGGAAACCAGTATAAAAACACATCCGGTTCCATCAAACAGACACTTTGCATCTCATCTTGGGTTTCGACTTTTGTGGTAAGTAAACTATGTGCGGTATGCTGCTATCGTTTTCCTTTTTCTTGTTTTGATTTTATGCACGGCCTTTGAATTGATGAATTTTTTCGTAAGGAATTCCTCTGCATGGATCATGTGGAGATGATAAAAAAGAAAACTGTTGGTGTTCGGAGCGAATTCCTTCATAAGCTGCTGTAGAAGAAACGTGGTGAAGGCGATGATGGCGCCTCTATTCAAACTGATATCAACAACATGATACCATGCACTACCAGTAAAGGGTGGGCACCGTACCTACGCTTCTTTAATTTGGCCCGGTGCATTCGGAACTCAAATATCAAACATTATACGGTGCACCGCCAGCAAAGGAAGGGCACCGTACCTACCTCGCATTGATCTGGCCCAGTGAACCCGGTTTTTGTGTTTTCTGACATATTTTTTCTTTTTAGGTAGAAACGACCGTATTATACGGGCGAAAGATAATCGAGAAAAAGAAAACTTGATGACGATCGTAGACTTGGTGAGGTGGAAAGAAGGTGACAGAAACAACAAATACACGATGTTGCGGCGATGGTCAAATTAAGTTTGCGGGAGTGTAATTCCGTTGAGTAAAAAAAAAATGTGCAATTATTGAGTTATTTTGGGCTGCCGAAGAAGACGGAGAAAAGTTCAGAGAATATGACAAAGCGGTGTCAAAAAATTTCGACCACATGAAACAGGTATGTTAGTGTTTTTTATCAATTATCTTAAAATTTTGGTTAAGTCCAAGACCCGATTTTAAAAGTTTATTCTTGTTGTCGCAGGTAGAAACGGCAAGATGACGAAAAAAAATTCACGCGAAGAGTTGATGAGAAAAGGATTCGCACAAAAGTCAATGAATGTCATAGACGACTAATTAAAGAAGTCGACATAAATTTCGTTGAGAAAAAGATCGGCTCAATGCTTTAAAGCTTTAGAAAAATAACGGTTGTCAAAAATTTCAATTAAGCTTTCGGAAAGATTCGCTCGAAAAAAGCAGCTCAATGCCTTAGAAAAAAATAATGAAACTGTTGGAAATGTTCAATTCGCTCGGAAAAATTAGCTCAATGTCTTAGAAAAAATAATGAAGCTGTCAAAAAATTTCACTTTGAAAATTTCTCGTAGAAAGATCAGCAGAATGCCTTAGAAAAAATAACGAAGCTGTCGAAATTTTTCGCTCGACAAGTTTATAGTAGAAAGATCGGCTGACGAAAATTGTCGCTAGGAAAATTTATCGTAAAAATATCGGTACAATGCCTTAGAAAAAATAATGAAGTTGACGAAAATTGTCGCTAGGAAAATTTATCGTAGAAAGATCGGTACAATGCCTTAGAAAAAATAATAAAGTTGACAAAAATTTTTGCTTGGAAAATTTCGTGGAGAAATATCGGCACAATGCCTTAGAAAAAATAATGACGCTGACGAAAATTTTCGCCCGGAGAATTTTTCGTAGAAAGATTAGCACAATGCCTTAGAAAAAATAATGAAACTGACAAAAAATTTCGTTCGGAAAATTTTTCGTAGAAAGATCGGCACAATGCCTTAGAAAAAATAACGAAGCTGTCGAAATTTTTCGCTCGGCAAGTTTCTCATAGAAAGATTGGCACAATGCCTTAGAAAAAATAGTGAAACTGACGAAAATTGTTGCGCGGAAAATTTTCGTAGAAAGATCGGCACAATGCCTTAGAAAAATAATGAAGCTGACGATTTTTAAAATTTTCGCTCGGAAAATTTTTCGTAGAAAGATCAGCACAATGCCTTAGAAAAAATAGTAAAACTGACGAAAATTGTCGCGCGGAAAATTTTCGTAGAAAGATCGGCACAATGCCTTAAAAAAAAATAATGAAGTTGACGAAAATTTTCGCTCGGAAAATTTTTCGTAGAAAGATCGGCATAATGCCTTAAAAAAAAAGAATGACTGCGGAAAATAGTTAACCGAAAGCGCTAAGCGAAGCGAATGCAGATTTCGAAGAAGAAAATGAAGATTTAATCGAACAACCGTAAGACAATTGACAGAGACAATTGATTAGATAATTATGTAAATGTAATACTATAGAGCTAAAACTTCTTTTGTGAAAAATAAAAATGGGTTTGTTATTGAATATTGTTGTTGTATCAGATAACATACCTGCGGAAAACTGACAATGTTGTAGATTTATGCAGTTGAAATGAAATAGAACGAGACGCCCCCACGTAGAGAAAAACGCCCCCAATGCGTACTTAACTTTGCAAACTTAGGCTAAGCAAGCATAAAAGCGTTCAAACTTAGGCTGACGAAGCTAAACGTGGTAACCTCGTCAGATTTTGTCGGAACGATAGTAATGGACTAAGCGAGCGTAAAAGCGTTCAAACTTAAACTGACGAAGCTAAATGTGGTAACTTTGCCAGATTTTGTTATAGTGATAGTAACAAACTAAACGAGCATAAAAGTGTTCAAACTTAGACTGTCGAAGTTAAATGTAGTAGCTTCGTCAGATTTTGTCGTAGCGATAGTAATGACTAAGCGAGCGTAAAAAATGTTCAAACTTAGACTGACAAAGCTAAATGTGGTAACTTCGTCAGATTTTTTTCGTAATGATAGTAATGAACTAAGCGAGCATAAAAGCGTTCAAACTTAAACTGACGAAGCTAAATGTGGTAACTTCGTCAGATTTTTTCGTAATGAGAGTAACGAACTAAGCGAGCGTAAAACGTTCAAACTTAGACTGACGAAAAGATGACTGCAAAAGTGATGTGTCTTGACCCTTCGCTTCTAACGGCAGCGGAGAGATAAGCCAATGAATCTACACGACGTATGTCATTTCGGGGTCTTTGAGTGATAGAGATGCTATCAAATTGTCGAGCAAGACTCCGTATCAAACTAAGATAAGCCGCCATACGCTCATCTCTTGCTTTCAAAAGACCCACCAAACTGATTGGCAACAAAGCAAGAATCCGTGTATAACTGGAGCTTTCACGCCCCCAGTGTCAAAGCTGTTCTCAAGGCACAAATGGCAGCCTCATACTCGGCTTCGTTATGTGAAGCGGCGAAGCCAAGTCGCACAGATTTCCCAATCTTTTCTCTGCCGGGTTTAACAAAAAATGCATCCAATTCCAGACCCATATTTACTATGGGAGCCATATGAGTAAACAATCCATAGGTCAATGAGATTAGGAATTGTGTTTTCATGTTTGGTCTTAAATTAAGCCCCGCTTATTGGCGGCAGAATGTCATCCATAGATTCTTCCTGGCGCAAGAAATCGTCAATAGGAGAATCATCAATTGGAAAATCAGCTATCAAAGAAGCTAGAGCATGTCCTTTTTCAGTAGTACGACTTTCAAAGACAATGTTATATGCACTATGATAACTTTCCCATCCGGCTAATCTACTTGATTCCTGCGCATTACGAAAGATCTTGCGTAAGGGATTTTTAGTATAATTCTGACCAACCTCCCCTGGAAGTATGGTTTCAATCGGCGAGCGACATGAACCAATGCAAGTGCAATTTTTCCATCTTTGAATAACGACTTCGGCTTCGGTTAAAGTCTTACCGATAAAAAGACGGGTCTACCATCATCAATGAAAATAACAAAGACTAACGGCTTGAAAGTTATAGCCGCCGGTATATGCCACTAGGTTGACCCTGAAGGACTTGTCAATATAGGAGGATCGACCAAGTATTTCTCCGCTTGTTGCAATGCCATCTCACAATCAACGTTCCAAGTTGCCCCCTTTAAAGTTTGGAAGAAGGGATGTCAACGATCTAATGTTTAGAAATAAATCTATGAAGAAAGCGCCAGCGCACCCGATGAAGTCGTTGAATTTTCTTCTTATTTTTTGGTGATGGCATATCAATAACGGCGCCAGATATCGATCGATTAGCCTCAATACCTCTACGAGTCATGAGGTATCCCGAAATTTTCGGAAGAGAGGCCAAAAAGAACATTTGGCGGATTGAGTCTCATGTTATACTTGTTAAGCCTATCAAAACAAGTTGAAGATCGGAAAGATGATCACCAAGAAGCTTCGATTTAACGACTATATCATCGATATAAGCCTCCATTATTATCCCCAAAGCCAGATCGGAAAAATTGTATTGACAAGCTTTTGGTAGGTTGCACCGCATTTTTTCGCACCAAAGGGCATAACGAAGTAGCGTAAAATGCCTTAGTCGGTAATGAAGGCGGTGAACTCTTGGTTATCCACATTCAAAGAGATCCGGTAGTACCACGAAGAAGAAGCATCCATGAAAGATAGGCGTTGGAAGCCCGGGGCATCCACCGTTTGGAAATTCGTGGCAACGGATACGGATGAATCGGACAAGCTTCGTAAGGTTCGGATGAACTTTACGATGAGTGGGAAGTTACATCAAAGGGACTTCGTGTTAAGTGGGGTGAAATCCATTTTATCCAGAAGATTTAAACAGACAGACGCCCCCGGTCGAGCCTATGTGAAAGATGACACCTACCATTACCTCTTACAAGAGTTAGAGATTTTAGGCGATACACACGCTCGGTCCTACCGAGATTGTCTTTTCTTTCGCGTAAAACCCGGCTATCTAGGTCGGTAGTTTGTCTGGGATTGTGGTATTCCCTCTAGTTGATTCTGTGACACCTTCCTTCCTTATTGGATCAGACCTGTCTAGGACGACGATTTTCCTCAGGTCAACGAGGTCGGCCTTCTCTGTCAGGTCAGTCTCATTTGGGATATTGGTATTCCTTATATTTTCTTTTGTGACGCCTCCTTTCCCTGCCTAGTTGGACCTGTCTGGGATGGCAGTTTTTCTCAAATCTACGAGGTCGGCCTTCCCTGTCAGGTCGATCTAGTCTAGGATGAAGGTTTTCCTTTCTTCTTATTTTTTTCCCTTTTCCGCGGGATGATAATTTTCCTCCTGTCAGTCGGTTTTTGGGATGAAGGTTTTCCTTATACTTTCTTTCTCGCGATGCCTTCTTTTCGAGAGGCTTTTGTATCGCCGCTTTCGCGGTAGGCAGCGTGATCTTCTTCGCAGTTGGATGTTGAGAATTGATCCTACCACTAGGAGCAACTTGATTGTTCAACGGTTCTTGCATTGTCCGACTTGAATTTCGAGGGTTGCGATTCCTATTGGCAGGAGGAATATGTTGTTTGTTCGGTCTTCTTCTTGTGCTTACCATCTTGATTATTTTACGTGATAATGGATTCAAAAAATCCACAGACGGCGCCAATTATGTTTCGGCAATAAACTGCTTCAATACAACGAGAGCAATGGTAAAGAACGCACTAAGAAACAGAGGAATTTGATGTTGGGGGAGATGAAACTGAACCAAGATAATAGTTGCCTACGTACCCAAGATCTATTCTCTATGGATCAAGTTTCCACGTAGTTCCTTATGAAAAATAATTTGGTATTTATATAGGTAGAGTAGAGAGTCTTTGTAGCTCAAGTAATTTTGTATCTTGAAAGAATTATGATGACTATAACTCTCATCCGATAATTATCTCTTTGATAAAAATGAATCCTGACATAAATCAAATGTACATTAGTGACAAAACCATGTGGCTAAGGTTCAAATTTCTTGGGATTACGTGAGTTAATGACCATCACATTGATCCATGGTATTGCAAATTGGGCTTTAGCCCTGTCGATTAAATGAATAAAATAGACCCCTAATAATTGACGTTTACCACGTATGTGGGGGTCGAAACATAGATCATCTGATATGTCTACATAGATCATAATCACATAAGGGTTACCAAAGGACAGAGAAAGTATGAACCACATACTTCTATAGAAGTTCAAAACTACTGTACTTTAGGCTCAAGTTTTCATTCAAATTTTTACAAGCTAACAAACACAAGAGGGGTAGATTCAATTATTTACGAATCTGTGAAGTCTTTTGTGATATGAAGTTTGCAGAATGAATGGTCTATATGCAATAGCAGTAATTAATGCGTGTAGCACAAAAATTAAGTACTACTAGACTACTTGGGTCAGACACTGAGACCCTCTCGCCTGAATACCACTTTACAGTTCACAGTTTACACATGTCAATGGATCCACAAACTTTCAAGAAGAGATTGTTTACAAGACAATGTGTGGACGTCTGGAGGTGAGGTCCAGTCCAATGGGCTCTAGTGGTCTACACTTTTCTAACTCAAAAAGTTTACGAGATGGAAAACCATTGGGGTTTGGGTTTTGGAGAAAACAATGTAGTGATGTACAGAGGTGTTGACTTCACCTGGAAAACACATTTTACCCTGCAAGGTTTTCATCCATCCACTCTCTTTGTTTTCATTGATTAATAGTTTATTATGCATGCTTGTAGCTATTGATTTGTATCAGATTATGCTTTACTACTCCAATCTTTATTGGTTTCTTTTCTGTTTACAGTTCACTTACAGACTTACAGTATAACATGTTTCGTGAAAATTTTCTATTGTTGTAGTCAAGTTTTTAAGTTAATCGGACACGGGGCTTGAATTTTTAGCTATTCTGTAATGGGGTTACTTTTCCAATTGGTTTTTGCAACAATTTTCTTCTTGGTCTGGGGTTGTTTGCTAGTTTGATATGGAAATATTTGTTTATACTTCTGATGTAGATTTCGATGGTGCATGTGCAATCTCTTTTAGTTTGATAATGGATTTAATGTTATTACTCTACATGTATATTAACCCTTTCTTTGACAATATTTTGCTTCTCTTAATGTTATCAAATTTGGGGTATGGGATCATTACATGGTTTGATAACTTTCATTTGTTTTGATTCAGTTGATAGTTTGTGAAATGAATTTTAGTATTTTACATGTGATTAGTTTATGTTGTATTTTTGCAAAAGGTTTTGGTACTTGACTTTGGGTTGTTCTTCTGTGTTCTTCTTTTCAGGTTTGCAAATTAGGCATTGTGGTATACTAGTTTTGGGGGAGAGACGATGCAACAAGATTAGTTAATGTTTACAGCAATACGAATGGAAGACATCAAGAATTGGTCTGAAGCTCCGAAGTCCTTGGATTAATAGCAGAACATTTAAATTCAATAGAAGATTATATAAGATTTGGCACAGTTTGTAGATCATGGCAATCTGTTACGGTTGATCAGCGTCGATATAATTTCTCTCCTAAAACACTTCCATGGATGATGTTTCCTTTCTATGAGAAGGGTGAAGTGGACAATAATTACTCAGGTAGCCACGAATTCTATAGTCTTTCAGAGGGAGTTCACAAACTCTACTTGCCCGAAGCTATTAATTGTTCTTGTTCAGGTTCTCCTTATGGTTGGTTAATAATACGTGGCAATCAAAGGATGGAAATTCTAAATCCACTGTCTCGTGTTAGTTTTCTTCTCCCACCAATCTCTATGTTGGAAGACTTTGTTGGTTCAGATCCCTCATATTGTACTAACAGTACCCATTTAGTCATTCTCCCTTCTTCCTCATCAACAGTCCCTTTAAAAGAACTATTTGTTGCTTTTGTACTTTTTCGTGAAGACGGGAAATTGGCTTTTGCTAGACCAACTGATAGAGCCTGGACAACCATGAAAATCTCAAATACTTCTCATAAAGACATCTTACTGTTCAATAATAAGTTTTACATTGTTGATACGGAAGGCATGTTGTGGTGTTTTGACATTACCAGGCGTGTTGGAATTGAAATCGCTTTACCTCCCAAAGATAAAGAAGATGAACCAAAGATATAGAAGATGAATGTCGGAACCTTTATCTTGTGGAATTGTTGGGTGATCTGCATATGGTTGTGAAATTTTTTAGTTATGAACCTGAACCTGTAGATTCGCGTGGTTCGGAAGACGATGAGGATGATGGCTGTTATTACTTCAAAGTCTTTAAATTGGATTTTGGCAGCAAGAAATGGGAAGAGGTGCATACTTTGGGGGATTATGCTCTTTGTTGGTTTGAATACTTCATTCTCCATACTTGTTTCTGACCATCCAGAATGCAAGGGTTCAGTCTTCTTCACTGATCATGATGCAGAATATTTGCAGCCTTGGGGTTTTTATATGGGGACATTCAAACTTGAGACAAAGACATTACAGCTTTTCTACGAAAATGGAGATTTCTGTTGGAACACTTGTCCAGTTTGGATTATGCCGAATTTAAGTGGTAATGCTGTTCTTTAATTCTCTCAAATTTTCTTAACGTGTTAAACTTTTTCAGATTTGGTGCTGTTTGCTTCTTGAGAAATGGTATTCCGTTGTAATTTACTTGCACCCTTCTGATTACATTGAGTTAAATGATATAGAGAGTTGTTAATTGTGAGAATATTGAAATTCTACATCTGCATAAGTAGCAGATCCGAAGACTACTATTTTTGTTTAGATGGTTTTGTGTGAATAGACCAATCAAAAAGAAAAGAAAAAATACTACATAGAAGTCAATATTGCGAGGAACTAATATTTTTTTCATTTTCTTTTACCAGTAGAATGCAATGGTTTGTGACACGTTTTTCGTTTTTTCATCTGGTTTAGTTTATCTTCCCTAGGTCTGTATCATGCGATCATTTAAAAGTCTTGTCGGTGTCGGTGTCTGTGTCAGAGATGCCATGCTTGAGATTGATTCTTCCGTACTCGCCTTTGTCTGGCTATAGTTTCGCTTTGGTGTGCGTTTGAAAAGTAGGAAAGAAGGTGTAGGAACCGTTATTTTCAGAACAAATATTTCTACAAACCGCGAGAACCCACGCGCAGTGGAATCAATGGGGTTCTCACGATTTTGGATAGAAAACATACTTTTGAGATCCGGTTTTGATAACTCTGAGAATCCAAACTTTATGAATCCGAATCAACAATCAACCCCTTGATTTTCTGTTGTATTATTTTAGAATAGATTGGACGTTGTGTGGACAACGATCTACCAACCCCCTTCTTTCTCACAAAGCTAGATCTAATTTTGGATCTATCTTTCCTTGCCTCTTTTTCTAATCCAAGTGAATAGTGAATTCGGCAAAGAGAAAGAGTATTCTATTTATAGGCTTCAGTGGCCTCTCATTTTATTTAGAACGTTTCAGGTAAACGCATGACATTTAAAATGGATATTGTTTTAGGAATTTCTCTTAATTAGACAAACATCGTGATGATATGATCCACATTTCAGACCAAAGGAGGCATAATTCAGGAGTTCACTTGTATCTAGGCTGACACAGTTCGGTAAATGATAGATATATACTCGTGTCCCTGAATAGTTACTGTGTATCGAGAGGGAATATATAGACTTAAGGTGTGCCTTTTGTTGCTTCCAATATTAACGCACATGCAACTCTGTTGCCAAGTTATTGATCATTGATGTCTTGTTACTTTTACTTCTCCGTAGGACTCCATCGGTTTGGAAAGCTTTAGCGGCTGCTGCCAAGTCATTTCTACCCGGAGGTGCCTCCATAATGCCTTTCCTCAGTGGCTTTAGTTATGCTGTTAACAATTGCCCAATTTTTCAGTTTTGTAGCTTGATGCCACACCTAGTCAACTAAGATAGGTGCCTAAAACAGCTCCCTGATGATTACTAAGATGAAACGTTCGCCAGCTCTGCCTCGGTGCCTTTAGAGGCGCAGTCAGTGTTTAACTTGATGATTGCTTCAGGAGGAGCCAGCCATAAACATTCTAGAATCTTGGGAGTTTTTCTAGCTTTGACTTTAGGGTTCAATCTTCTTACTGTATGCAAGTCTTGTATGGTGTTATCAATATAGCCCTCTGGGTGTGCATGTGCCTGTCAAATAGACCTTCTCACAACATATATGAGTGAGGTTGTGTTTGTCCAGCTGATGGGGCTTGCTATTCGTGCCCTTCCGAATGTGGACAAGGCCAGTCACAGCAAATGTCTGCCAAAGAGATCTTACAAGTGAGCTTTTATATACGTTTGGTAAATGCGAGGAAATCGGTGCCTGAGCGTATTGATTTGGTATTTGGAACCAACTAGTAGCAATTCCCTAGAATCTTTCGGCCAATGGGAAACTATAAAACAGTTGCGGCTATGTTTCTTTACTGTGATTGCAATTGCAGCACTTAAGCCTTTGTCCAGAATCATATTGTCTGTGTCTGAGCCTCCATATAGGATTTTCCAGCAAAGAGCAACAACCCTTGGGTGAACCCTAAACCAAACACAAAAAACACTAGGGACGCTTTAAATTGGTATTTTAGTTCAGATTGCTTCAAAGGCCGATTTTGACTGAATATGCCATTACCTGAGTGCTTCCAGACTTTCTTGTCAACCTGCTTAGAAGTAGGTTGCGGTAGCTCCTGCACAATCACTTTAAGCTTGTTTAGATAAGAACTTCTTGACAGCATTCTCGAATCCCGACAGGAGGCTTGGTGTTATTATTATTACTATTTATTTTTAATTCTTGCCAGCCTTGCTGATGTGTTTGCCTGTCATATACGTGGTCCAAGTACTGTTATCATTCGTAAGACCAAGAAAACCTCACTAACATCATGTTAGTTTCCCTGAGCTTTTTCAAACCAAGGCCACCGCCCTTTTTTCGTTTGCATGGTTTGTCACAGGATATTGTTACTAATTTCTTTTCTGAAGCATTCCAAGACGTTCTGAAGTTCCTGGTCATCTGTCCACTTTTTTCTTTTGATCACGCATAATTAATAAGATTTGAGTAAATGTCTGAAAAGTGAATTGTTTCATTAGTTTCTAATCTGTATCATTGCAAGTATTTATATGCAATCATTTGCACTAGCTACAATGTAACTGAATCCTAACTAACCTTAACAAACTAACTAACTTTGACTAAGTTGACTGTTCTATTTACAGACACAAAGTTAATGCTCTATTACATCCCCTCAAGCTTTGGATTGAGTAGCAATGGAAAGTTTGGACTTCAGCAGATAAAATCTTGGACTGGAAAGGCCTTCGGTGAAAATATCTTCAGTTGAAGTGCTCCACTTGTGACTAGCTCTCTTGTATAGTGGTAGTCAACTTTAATGTGCTTTGTCCTTGCATGGAAGACAGGGTTTGAAGCTAATGCCAAAGCACCAATGTTATCACACCATAGAGTTGGTGAAGCATTTAAGTGAAGGTGCAAATCTTGTGAAATGAGACAGAGCCAATATAATTATGTTGTTGTAGTTGCTAGGGTTCTATATTCAGATTCTGTAGATGATCTTGATACTGTAGATTGTTTCTTAGCACTCCATGAGATAGGATTTGAGCCAAAGAACACAATAAAGCCATTTATTGATCTTCTATCAACTGGACAGCCAGCCCAGTCAGCATCACAGAAAGCAGTTACAGTGAGAGGTCCTTTGGTGAATTTAATACCATGATCTATTGAATCTTTAAGATATCTAATAATCCTTTTAACTGCAGCAAGATGTATTGTTCTAGGATTATTCATAAACTAACATACTTGGTTAACAGAGAAGGAGATGTTAGGTCGAGTCGAGCAAAGATATTGTAGACCTGTATTCAGTAACATCCATAGTTCACGATTTCGGAATCACCGGAATTCCAATAACTCAAAAAACCGGAATTCCAACCACTGTATCGGAATTTGTAAGGTCTTAAATATCATTTAATAAATTATGTGAATAATCTGGGCCATTGGATTTGATGGATATGACATCATTCTATTTAAGTTAAAAGCTGGCTGTAATGAAATGGAGGCAACAATGGTGGCTTGTAGATGGAGCACCACCAATCCACCATGAAATCTGTAATGAAGTTCCAAAGATTTAAAAGAAAACGAAAAAGGAGCATTGAAGATGATTTTAGCACCCTCAACTCCTTAAGATGTAAGATTTAATTTCAATGGGTTGATGATGAATTTGGGATAGATGGTGAAGACGATCTCAACCGTTGGTTGGCTGGATCAAAGGTGGAGGATTCCAACTGTTTCAGGTAGGTGTGGAGAAGATGATTAAGTTTTCGACGGAATCAACAAATTTATCTCGGATTTTGACGGTTTTACGATACATTCCAACATTTTTCAAATATTTACAATTATACCCCTGGCGAAATATACTGTGAATTTCGATGCCGATGCCGTTCTGTTTTTTTGAAAACCCAAAATATCCGTTGAAATTCCGTCATTCCGTTCGGAATCACGAACCATGGTAACATCTAGAGGTGGATAACCATATGAATTATTAAGCTTTTGTCCTGCTGAAACTGGTGTTGAACATGGTTTTGCCCCTTCCATATTTGCTTTCTTTAATAAATCCAACACATACTTTGTTTGTCAAGTACAAAGTGTCAGAAGTTCTCTTGATCTCCAAGCCTAAGAAATAATAAATATCCCCTAAATTCTTCACTGGGAACTTAAGATTAAGTTGTTGAGCATTGTCACCAAGTACGGTACGGGTTTAAAACGGTGTACATAAAAAAAAACTTAGTTCGTGTTTTAAACAGAACGTATCGTAAAAAAAACGCGTAAAAAAACGTAGGACATAAAAATGGGTTTAAAATGGTAAAATGGATTTAAAACGTATAATACGTAAAAGAAACGGTAAAAACCGATGATAAAGAATATAATAGATAAGGAGTTTGATTTTTTTATAAAAGTAGAAAACAGAATAGGCACATAAAATAATAATAATAATAATAATAATAATAATAATAATACAAATGAAAGAAAATTCAAATACATGAAAGTATCAAATTATCATTACTCATCCAAACACTAGAAGTTTTAGATTCAGTACCACAACACGACTCTAAATAAGATACTACTAATTACCAACTATTAGGAGTGTGCAAAAAACCAAGGTACCCGACAGAACCGACCGACCCGTGCTTTTTGGTTCGGTTATCTATTAAAGACGGTTCGGATCAGTTTGAAATATGGCAAGACCGACAGAGTTGGTTGGGTGCTCGGTTTAGATATGGGGTAACCGCAATTAACCGACCCGGCCCAACTTGTTATGTTTCATGAAATTATAAAAACTTTTATTTGCAGCCCATAAATATCAATCTAACGGTTGGTTCACAACATATAAAGAATAACTAACCCTAACATCTTTCCATCCCTCTTTCCTCTCTTAAATTCACTAGTCGACCTCCATTTTTTCTTATCCACTCTATCTTCTCACTAATCAAATTCACTCACTAATGACTCTACTTCTCATTCTCACTCAAAGAAATAAGAATAAGAATTTTTTGGTCTCTTCCCTCACTCTTTTTGGTTTTATTTGATTTTCATGGAAAAATTGTAGGTATGAAAGGAAATTGGTGGTTTATGTATGGATTAGGGTATAAAACGGATGGATCTACAGTTTTTATTTAAAGAGTTGTTGAACTAAAAAATCAATTAATTTTTCTTTGATTTAGTTTTTATTTTTTTGGTTTGAAATAAGGGATCTGTTTCCCACCCATTTTAGATCCGAAAACCGACACAACTGAACCGAACCGATATTTTGGATTGGTTACTCAATTTGATCGGATCAGTTTGGTTAGCAATAGTGTGGAACCGAGAACGTCAGTTCGGTCATCAGTTTTATGCAAAACTCGACCCGAACCGACCCGTGCACACCCTAACAAACCATAATGGCATAATCAAGTACTACAAATAAATTAATAATTTTAAAATTTTCAATTATTAATAGTCCAAAGCAAAATAGAACTGTCTAAATAAGTCAATCTAACGCCCACTCTTCAAAAAGGTAAATTCTAAAATCCTTTTTTCTTCTTGCGTTTTCTTAAATTATTAAAAATAATAATAATAATAATAATAATAAAGTTTTAAATGGGAGATTTTCAAAATCTCGGGTTTTAAACGGTTTTTAAGTTTAAAACGCGTTTTTTTTAAAAACCCGAGTTTTAAACTAGAACAAGACACCTTGCCAATATCTCAAGTTTTAAACGCATTTAAAAAAAAAAAAAAATGCCGAATTTGGTGGCAATGCTATTGAATAATATAGATCATTGATGTAGAACTACCAATAATAAGAATGTCATCTACATAAATAAGTATGTAGGTAGTACTCTTTGAATCTCTTCTAGTAAACAAAGAAGTATCAGCCTGTGAGGGAGTAAAGTCAAGTTGTATCAAAGCTCCAAATAACTTGATTTTCACACCAGGCTCTAGGCGCTTGTTTTAAACCATATAAAGACTTCTTGAGTTGACAAACATAAGAAGGCTTTTGAGGATCAATAAAACCTGGTGGTTGGCACATGAAAACTTGTTCTTTTAAAGTACCATGAAGAAAAACATTACTAACATCAAGTTGCTTGATGAACAATGGATAAAATCAATCTGATAGTAGTAGGCTTTGCTACAGTACTAAAAGTCTCCTAAAAATTAACTCCATATTGTTGATGGTATCCTTTAGCAACTAGCCTGGCTTTAAGTTTGTCAAGAGCGCCATCTTTCTTGTATTTAACTCTAAAAACCCACTTAGCACCAACAGGATTACAAGATGGATTGTATGGGACCAAAACCCAAGTATTATTCTTCTGCAAAGCATTAAACTCTTCTGCCATGGCTTGTCTCCATCTGGGATCTTTGATAGCTTGTGTGTAACATGTAGGAACAGGAATAGATGTAACATGGTTGATAAGCACCCAAAAGTGTATTTTAAATCCCTTAATAGTATTCTATTTAGGCCAGTTATGTTTATAATAAATGAGAGTTAGTACTGTTTAAGTGTTTTTGTGCATTTCAGGACTTGAAGTTGATTAGGTGACTAAAGGCACCACTTTTGCATGGAAAACGAGTCAAGATGATTGGTGAGGAAGTTCTACATTTAAAGTCCAAGAATCATGGAGAAAAGCCTTTTTCAAGCACAGTCAAAACTAGGAAGTCAAAGTCAATTCGAGTAGAAAAAGAACATAAAAGTCAATAGAACTTCAACAGGGCGTATCTTTGGACTCAGGCATTGGAATTGGTCTTACTTTATGTCAAAACGACCGAATCGGAATACGCTTTCCAATAGACCCGATCTTGCCCCAATTAGAGCTGTAAAAGTGGACAAAAAAGTCACTGAAGTAATTTCTAGTAGAATTGGCTGTTTTAGACTTGACCTAATGGATTTTGGGCTCACTTTAGAGGCCCAAAGTCCCCCTTTCTGGCCCATGTACGAAAATATAACCCTAACCCTCTCCTATATAAAAAGGGTTAAGGCAAAACACTTTATCTCCTCCTCTATTCTAGAAAACACTCAGTAGTTTTAATTAGGTTTACTTTCTCTAGTTTAGTTTTAAGTTTTGTAGTGTAGCCACCATTAGAACCGATTCAAATAAAAGCCTTGCTCATTCTCAATTTGATTTCTATAGTATTATGTCTTTATTTTACTGTTTTGATATTGTTCATCCAATGAATCACGGCTAAAGCCTCCATTACAGGAGGTTTATGAAGTCATGTGAGGATGAGTAACTATTAGTTTTATTGTTTTGCATAAAAGAACGTCAAGTTCTTCGTTATGAGTAACTAGAGATAGAGCTCATAACGGAGAATTAGAGTATAGAGCCACCACCAAAGAGATTTGTGGTAGAGCTACACTCTCATGCTAGTGAAACCTCGATTCGAGAGGACTTGGTCTTCACTAGGGATCAATACAAGTGATTCGATACTAACTAATAGTCAATCGAATCGCGTGGCGGATTAAACCCCTTCTAATATCTTTATTCATCATTGAAATTCACTATTTTCACCCTTAAATATACTGTTTTGACTCTCACTAGTAAAGTATAGTTCTAATCTAACTTGCACCCAAATAGTGTATGATTAGAGTTTGGCGAACACGACTACTCCTCTTTATTTCTACGATATTGAGAGTATATTATCTATTGTTTTCACCTCTTTCTCTACTGTTCAAGCATCTCTAATCTACTGTTCATATAAATAATACAAGTCATTAATTATCAATGGCGCCGCTTCCCACCTAGTTCGTTTACATTACGCGTGTTTAAATTAGAAACACTGTTTTTACTATTCACAAAACAACAATGAAAACACTGTTCGTAATTTCTTCGAATTTTTCTGCTATTGTTCGAGAGCATACAAGTTGTTCAGCCAACTCCCTGCCTTCACGTGACCTGACCCTAAAAGTTTCAACCCTAGTTATTTAGTGGTGAGCGCGTGCACGCCTCAAATTTGCCTTCATTGAGTGCGACCTACCTTCTACTTATTAAGCGCAACCCACGCCCAATATACCTTAATTCTAAGCGCGCACGCGCACTAGGTTAATTACAGTAAATTAATTTTTTAACATTATTTTCAATATTATCTCACGAGTACATTACAGTACTTGTATCCTATCAACTACAAAATTTAAAAAAAAAAAATTTCTTCATTCTAAACAGTGTCTAGCAAACTGATAGAATTTGGGGTTATCTAATTAAGGAATGTGCTCGCACGGAAAATCTCCATCAAATTCCTAAGTGACCTGGCCGTTAGTTTGATAAAAAAATAAAATAAAATAAAATAAAATATAAATATAAATAAATAAATAAAATTAAATAAATAAATATTAATTAGAAAGACCACCCACTACCAAAGCCCGTTTCATAGGCCTAACATCAAGGCCAACACGAAGCCCATAGTAAAAAGCATTTTCCTAATTCTTAAAAAACTAATAAGGTTAATCTTTTTATAGGACTTCACAATGCACATTGTTCAAGTAACGTAGACGTGCTTCAAGGCTATTGAAGACACTATTTATACGCATAACAAGGACGCTCCAGGTAAAACCTATATACATCCTCGAATCTACTGTCAGAGGATTCTATTTCTAGTAATAATCAGGCTATTTTTGCATGCTCATTAAGACTTGCCTATTAGACTTAAAACTTGCATGAGATTAAGATCTGGTACGCATAAACCTTCTATATTAGTTTATCGTAGACGCAGAAATAATTGCCTATCTAGAAATTTACCAATCACCACACACACACCACCTACACCTACCAACACTACATTTGTAGCAATGGTTGAAGAAATAGCAGAGAGACCCCTCTCTGATTTCTGTAAGGCTTTAAATGATGGACCTGAGTCCTACATAATTCTTGCAGATACTATGGGAGATTTTAGAATTACCCCCAATATATTTAATCTTCTACCTATTTTCCATGGGTTAGACTATGAAAAGCCTTATCAACACTTACGTAGAATACAACAAGTTCTTACTACATTTCATCATCCTAACGTAAGACCTGAACAAATAAAGCTCAGGGTGTTTCCTTTCACCCTAGCTGACAAAGCAGCACAAAAGCCGACCTCTGTCGATACATGGGTAAAACTAGTAGAATTATTTATGGAACAATTTTACTCGCCATAGAAAAGTGATAAAATGTTATCACATATTCATTTCTTTCGCTAAAAGCCTCAAGAATCCTTTTCTGAGGCTTGGAATCATTTCACTGATCTTCTAGTAGAATGTCCACATCATAATCTTGGTAAAGACACACTAGTTCGTGCCTTCTTCAAAGGCCTATCCCAACACTATAAAGAGACTTTAGATATCATGAATGGAGGAAATTTTCAAAGTAAAGGAGCCACAGATGCTTATAACTTTCTAGATAATCAATCCAAGAAATAAAGTAACAACTGGGGAGGTAACGATTACTCCCGCTCCATTCCTTCTTCTACAGCTAAGGCAACCAGTATGTTTGAGGTTAACTTAGAACTTTAATTGAATCCCTCACTCATAAGGTAGATGCCCTTTCTGCCAATAAACAAGAAGAGAAACCTACTCCTGTCATGAATATACACTCTCTTCACTGTAATTTCTGTTTCAGTCTTGAGCATTCCGATCATTATTGTCCTCTTGCCTATGAATAACAACCACAGCCAGAAGATGTACGCGCTTTTAATAATATACCTAACGCACGTTGGAGACAAAATCCTAATTTTAGTTGGCGTAGTAATCACCATCAAGGAGCACCTCCAAGTTTTAATAATCAAAACGTTAGGCCCACCAATAACTATAATCAATATCAACCAAGGCAAGGACAAGGGCAATATAATTATAATAATAATAATAGAAGTTTAGTCCCGGTAAATAACAACTATCAAAATCCACCCGTTAATAATCAACGTGAGATAGTTCCTGTTACACAACCCGTGTTAACTCAACCTTCTCAAACTGATAGATTCGATGCATACATGCAAACTCAACAACAAATATTACTAGTCATCCAACAATTATCCCAAGAAAAGACCCAACAAAAAGGCGTGTTTCCAGGTCAACCCGTACCTAATCTAAAATCAATAAACACAGCACTACTACAGAATGACACATATACCACGGTCAATAAGAACGTTTATACTATGGTTCTTCCAAAAACCGTGGGAAATACTTATATACCATGGCGGAAATTTCTTTGGTCATTGGTTTACTAGTATATGTCACAGTTACATGAAAACCGTGGGATAAGTTGGGCCATATACCATGGTTAGTTTTTTTTTTAGCGTGAGAGTACTCCACATCCCCACTACCTTAAACATAAACAGTGGTATATAAATTTTTCACTTTCTACCGTGGTTTATGATTTCTTTATCTTTATATACATATATAATAGCAGTCCCTTTTCCTCTTCTCTAAGGGTGTCCACGTAGGCAAATTTTAAGTACCCACTTTACTCACGCTAAATCAGAAGAGGAAAAAATTAATCACTGGGAAATAAGAAGAGAAAAAGGAATTATACCCCCGCGATTACAGAAAGGGGAGAAAAACTGCCCAAGAAATCGGCCCTAAACCGAAAAACAGCCCCGCGATTTAAAAAAAACCAAAACCTTTCTTCTTTTCTCTTCCGCCGACCCTAAAAAAAAATTCCCAGCACTCAAAAACCCAAAACCTTTTTCGGAAGTTCTCCATGTTCAGGAGTGGCAGTCCTTTTAGGAGCTGAAGCCCTACATATCAGAGGAAGAGCAGCTTGAGTAGGGATGACGAGGTTGTTATTCATAAAATGAAGGTACCAGTGATACTGTTGAATGTGACAAGATTAACAAACTTCCGTAAGGATGGGCACCCATCAATCTACGGCAAAAATGTGACTGATGGACGGAAGGTTTCTACAAGGCGGTATGACTACAGTCAATTGTCACCAAGTACGGCGTTTTTTTGAATAAAACGCATTTAAAATCCGTTAAATTGCCAAGGCATCTTGTATGCGTTTTGAACCCGTGTTTTTCAAAATATCGCATTTAAAACGTTTGAAACGCAATTTAAACGTAAAAACCGTATATATCGCGATATTTTGAAAAAATCGCGTTTTAAACTTTCTTTTCTTTGGTTTTGTCACTTTTGTTCGAAAAAAAAAAAAAAGAAGGCAAGAAGTCGAGAACTTTACCCAAAAAAAAAACCCCGAGAAGAGCTCCTTCACCAGCTCACCACCAAGTCGCCAACTACCAAAGTATAAGGTTAGCTCTCTCTCTCTTGCTCCTTACTCACTGAAATACCTTGAGGGTTGAAAGGGTGCGTACGACCTGTGAAGTTAGATCAACCTGTGAAGTTAGATCACTAATAATCTTGAATAAAATAATGAGATTGTCATCGTTCAAACACCATGGCCCATTGTCCATAAAACTATTTTCCTCGGGATCCAACGATCGCTTTTTAAGGGGGAGTGGGGGTACTTGATTTTTTTATATTTGTTTACTTTTATCGGTTCTCTAACCATTGACGCCAGTAGCTCTCGACTTTTCTCTGATCGATATTTTTTGCCCTTATCAAGTGGTTTAGATCTTCTTGTCAGCTCTTCTTGATTTTAGAATGGTCTAATTGCTTGCTGTTATGGTTAAGTTATTGGTCCTTACAAGAATTGCGAACGTCCAAGAAGAATTTAACTGTCCATCTTAAGCCAATTTTAGGTCTGCAAGATTTGTAAGCATTTTGTAAACTAATGCTTTTTCAACTCAAAATCATGGGGTGAGGTGAACACGGGACTAGTGGAATTGAATTTGGGTTCATAAACTAGTGGAGCATTGGCTGGTAGATCATCTCAGATTCGCTTGATTAGATTATTAAATTGTTACTTGTTTCCATTGTAAATCAAGTGATGTCCGATAATATTTTACTTTTTCCATTAATGCAGGGAACTACAATCGGGGTTGAATTGGGTGATGCAACCACTACCGCCGGCCGACCCATCCGTGCGCCGACAAAGATCACCGGCGTTTCCATACACATATGGTCAGCCTTTGGCTCACTTTCTTAGGGCAACATCTCAGGTCCCTGATGCTCAAATTATAACAGAACATCCACCAATAAGGTCTACTTACTTGATAATCGGTTTTGTAGCTTTTGTTGAGGAGAAAGATAGTATAAACTATGTGGGAGTGAATCATGTTTCGCTTAATAGAACGTAGCTTAGTTTCTATTGGTTGTCTCTAAACCTTGTTAATTAAATGTTTTGCATTTATCTTATTGTGAAGTGCGGTCCTCATATTGCAAAGGGTTGATGGGAAACGAGTTCCGCTGAAGTGGGACAAGATCAAGGTAAACAAATCCAACACATTATTGTCTTTTTCTTTGAAAAGTATATGTTTACATATGTTGTGAGTCTATATGTTAGGGCCCATATCAACCAGGTGGCACAGAGTATGGGTATTATACAATGAAGTTTATGAGGGAAATAGTAGAAGCTTGTTCAACTGGATCATTTGAAAATAAGGTATTCGAAAGTTTTGACAAACACTTTATTTTGCTCAATGACTTCGCCTTATTCTTATATAGTAACTCCACATGTTGTGTTTTGACTCATCCAGATAACAAATTTAGAACTGAAGGAGACATACACGCAAGATGAACTTGACGGTGTTCGACTCGATATTATTCGTCGGAAGCGAATGAGGATGAGTTTTAGCTATGTTCGGACCCCTCCAGTTTAATTTATGAGTCTTACCTTTTTAATTTATGAAAAGGAATTTGAAGTTTGTTTTCTTAGTGCACTCAAAAAATTAATGGAAGTTTTTTTTATTTTATTATTATTATTATCTTTTTTTGCAATGTTTGATAGTTTATTGTACATTTTGGAATTTGTTGGGAAGATGGAAATGTTGTATGTGGGCAGGCTGTGTAAATTTTGTTATGCAGGTTCGGTTTTTAAGTGGAAGACTGTTACTAGCATTATTATTAAAAATATATATATATACCACGGTTTGGCATAAACCGTAGTGTTTAGTATAACTATATACCACGGTATTATAACATGTACACTAATATAAACCACGGCTTCAATAGCTTATATGCTACGGTTATGTTGATAACCGTGATATATAATGGGCATTACAAACCATGGTTCTTTGAAAAACCGTAGTATCCGTTAAACATATATACCACAGTTTTGCTATTATTATATACCACACCACCTATTGTCACGGTTGTATAACAGTGGTAAATATATTTATACCACACTTAAAAACAGTGGTATAAGTGTCATTCTGTAGTAGTGCAGCCTTTGAATTAACCAGTAATCCTAGTAATGAAAATTTAATACAAGGAGAATTAAAGGACGTAACTACTCTCCGTTCAGGGAAAATGGTTGACAACAAAGTAATAATGCCTAAGGATTCCACACAAACTAATAAAGGTAAAGAAAACTTACTAGATACTGTAGAAGTACCAGTTAAACCTCAACCTAAGGGGAAACTGACAACAATTAAAGAAAGGGGCGATACTTATATTGACCCTTATGCTAAATACAGGAAAAAATCCCCGTTTCCCCATAGACTAGCTATGTTAAAAATGGACGATAATTTTGACGAGATTATGAAAGTTTTCAAAAATTTATCTATAAACCTACCCTCGATGCCATAAAACATCTTCCAAAACACGCTAAGTTTCTTAAAGATTTGTGCACCACAAAGAGGAAAACAAACATACCTAAAGAAGCCTTCTTAACATAACAGTTTCCCTCTTTAACTGAGCACAATGAAATCGTTAAGTACAAGGACCCTGGTCGTCCCACTATACAATGTACTTTAGGCGATACTTTCACCACAACTACTCTTCTAGATCTAGGGGCAAGTGTTAACTTACTCCCATTTTACCTTTATAAACAACTAGATATACACGATCTAAAACTCGACTAAAATGGCTTTGTAGTTAGCCGATCGTTCGATTAAGTATCCTAAGGGCGTAGTTGAAAGTATTCTTGTTAAAGTACAAGATTTCTATTATCCAGCCGATTTTGTCATTCTAGACACAGAAGTTGCTCATGACTCTGTTTTTATCATCTTAGGGCGTCCTTTCTTGACCACTGCCAATGCCCTCATTAATTGCCGCGATGGTTCGATGTCTATTTCCTTTGGAAACCTTGATGTTGAGGTAAATGTTTTTAATATGATGCAACAGACACCAGACACGACTATAGATGGAGAAATTAGCATGATAGAAAGTCTCACTCAAAATTATTTTAATAAACTTTTCCAGAAAATCAGATGCACCAATTTCTTTCCTTCGGCAGTACTGAGGATTCTTACATCCAAGAAGTATATGCCCTCTTAGAATCTACTCCTATCCACGATCTAGCTCCTGAGTTTGAAGAACTCATTCCTGAACAAATCTGCGTTTTAGAGGAGGAAAAACCTCCTGAATCCCTCATTCTCACTCTTCCTACCCCTGAGCTTAAACCTTTTCCCACCCCTGAGCTTAAACCTCTTCCCGCTGAGTTAAAGTATATTCATTTAGATCCAGATGGCATTCATCCGATTATTATATCATCTCAGTTATTTGCTACTGAAAAGGCAAATTTGATTAGGGTTATTCGTGAACATCGTTCTGCGATTGGTTGGTCTTTAGACGACATTAAGGGTATTGACCCTAGCGTATGCAAACATCGCATACATTTGGAGGATAATGCGAAAAACCTCCTGTGACCCACAATGTTATTTGAACCAAGCCATGAAAGAGGTAGTTAGAGCGGAAGTTTTGAGATTATTTGATGCTGGCATTATATACCCCATCTCAGATAGTCAATAGGTGAGCCCAGTTCATGCAGTCCCTAAGAAATCAGGTGTTAAAGTCATTCATAATGCCGATGAAGAGTTAGTTTCCACCCGAATTCCTATAACATGGGGGATTTGTATTGATTATAGGAAGCTTAATGCTATGACACGTAAGGATCACTTTCCTTTCCCTTTTGTCAACCAAATGCTTGAACGTCTAGCCAGCCATATAATTTTAGGTCATATTGTTTCTAAAAATGGAATAGAAGTGGATAAAGCTAAAATAGATAAAATAGCGTCTCTGCCTATACCACAGACTGTCTATGATATTAGGGTCTTTCTAGGCCATACAAGTTTCTACAGACGTTTCATAAAAGATTTTTCAAAAATAACTAAGCCTTTAACCCAATTACTTTTAAAAGATGCCATTTTTTATTTTAATCGTGACTGCAAACAGGCTTTTGAAACTTTGAAAGCCGCTTTAACCTCTTAACCTATCATACAACCACCAGACTGGTCAAAACTTTTTGAACTAATGTGTGATGCAGTGATTATGTCATTGGTGCTGTGTTAGGACAGAAGTTAGATAATAAATCCACAGTTATTTTTTATGCTAGTAAAACCTTAAATAATGCTCAACGTAATTACACTACTACTGAAAATGAATTTCTAGATGTTGTCTATTCCTTAAATAAGTTCCGTCTCTACTTAGTTTATGAAGGAGTATATCTTCTCACATTTCGGCATACCTAAGGCCATCATTAGCGATGGAGGAAAATATTTTTGTAACAGAGTTATTGAGGATTTAGTCAAGAAATATAGAGTTACCCAAAAGGTGGAAACTCCGTATCATCCTCAAACTAGTGGTTAAGTAGAGGTGTCCAATAGAAAAATTGAAAAGATATTAGAAACGACGGTTAATCCTGATAGGAAAGATTGGTCTATACACCTAACAGATGCTTTATGGGCATATAGAACGGCTTTTAAAACACCTATTGGTATGTCCCCCTACTGCTTAGTTTTTTGTAAACCTTGTCACTTGCCTGTTGAGTTGGAATACCGTGCCCTGTGGGCTATTAAAAGTCTTCATTTCAACATTAACACCGCTGGTATCAAGCACAAATTGCAATTAAATGAGCTTGAAGAAATCCGTAGTGATTCTTATGATTTAGCAAAGGATTATAAAGCTAACATGAAACGTATTCATGATAAACATATTTTGCGTAAAGAGTCTGATCTTGGTCAAAAAGTTTTACTATATAACTCACGTTTGCATATTTTTCCTAGTAAATTAAAAACACATTGGTCCAGACTTTTTTTGGTTACTGATGTCACTCTTCAAGGGGTAATTACCTTGGTAAATCTCAAAGACAACAGTACCTTTCAAGTCAATGGCCAATGCTTAAAACATTCCACGAATTACGTTCGCCCGCTGTAGAAGAAACTCTTATACAAGACCTTGTTTATGAGGATTGACCTCTATGTTTGGTGTACTTCCTATATTAAGTCTATATTTTGGGAGTACTCCATTAGGGTAACCGGACCCTCCTTTCGGAGTGTGTGATTGCAAGTGTCGGATCCTTAGTCCACGTTCATGTAATTCACGCATTCCTTTCTTGCAGTTTTTCTCGTTTCTTTTGAGTAGTGTTTCTCTATGGAGTGATTTACATTTTTACTTGCTTTGTTTGTTTTCTGCTTTTCAAAAATCATTTTCATAAAAATTAGAAAATATAAGACCCATAAATATTAGATAGATTAGAAAGTCTAGGGTATCTGACTTTAAACGACCTTCTTTTTCACCATAACAAAAAAAATTCATCATATTCTAAAATTTTGTTTGGGGGTGGGTAATCACCCCACCTTGTTCTCTCAACTTCCTATCTTTGTTTATGCTACTTTAGTCATATAGATTCATGTGACACAATCTAGTTTTCTAGATTTTCCTTCGCCCTCATAACTTATGCCATTTACACATTTCGAGGAGTTCTTCCATCATTTCAAATGTCACCCACGGTTAGATTTGAGTTTTTCCTAGATTATTAGATAGAATTCTTCATGTTGATCATTTTCATAGCTCATTTGCAAAAATCGGACCGCTAACGAATAAGAAATCTTAGTTTTAAGTTTACAAGGTAGCAGGACAGGATGACTATTTTATAAAAGATTTGGGCTTGGCCTAAATTCATTTTTCCACCCAACCCATGATATTTACACCCCACCGACCCATTCACTTCATCTTCTCAAACAAAATTAAACCTGACCTAAATCGATCCCAGCGCGCACCGCGCCTAACCAAACCTGAATCCAAGCATGCCACGCGCCCTTAACGAAACATACCTTCTCCAAATTTTTACAGCACCTTTCCCCCATCATCCCCTACTTATACCCCTACCCGTATTCAAATTTAAACCATACAATGGCCCGAACAACAAAAATCATGCCGGAATTCGCATTTAATGCGAAGATATTACAACCATTCTACGGTACGGAGATGCGTGCTAGAGGGTGGAATAGAATGTGATACTTTACTGAGGAATACTACCATGAGGATTTGGTGTTGTGTTTTTATCGTAATAAGAGGATACTTCCTTCAAGGAGAATGTTTGTGGATTTGGACGGAGTTCACATGGATATGACTCATGATTTGCTCGCTACCATCACTGGAATACTCGCTAAACAGGTAACCTTGACCTTACAGAGATCCCAGTTTGATGGAGTGCATCAGTTGATGCTAGAGAAGCTGCTCGAGGGTCGATACAATGATTGTTCTCACTGTGCCAGGCAGTAGTTACTTAGGATTAACCAGCTGGCTGTGATGCAGTGGCTAGGAAAGAACACCTGTAGCACCTCGAAGCCAAGTGACATCAACTTGTCATTCCTGCACGTTCTTTGGGTTTTGCATAACAGGAGGTATGGTTTTTGCCGCATTGATTTTCTGCATGAAGAGCTTATGGCTGTAGGCCTGACCACTGCACCCCTATCTATTTTAGTTACTAAGATTATATTATCTTGGGGTTGCGTGCCTAAGTCACCTAGGACTCATATTAAGCTTCACTCAAACGCAATGGCGTGTAGTAACTATGTTTAAATGCATTTGACATTACTTGAAGAGAGAGCTGATGGTATAGATCAGGATGAGGATGAGGATGAATATCCTGTTTGTTTTGCTGAGAATGCTATGGATCGTGCTACTTCTGATTTTGCATGTTTTTCACTACTCCATAGTGGGCACTCCTTTTGTGTGTTTAGATTGAGATGGTATGTGGATGATGTAAATAGATGATGGTCGTTGAACAAATAGAAGCGTATCAAAACCTAATTATCCCTTAATAAGTAAAGGATGAGTAGGGTATTATTTCACTTTTAAGTATATGTTATGTGAAGGACAGGACTGGAAAGGGGGGTTGAGGGATTAAAAACTATGATTGTAGAGATTTTAGATTCTAATGCTAAACTAAACTAAATTAACTAAACTATTGAGAATTTATAAGAGAGGGAATTCAAGAGATTAGAATCCACCAATACTTTTGATCTATGACATTCTGCTTCATGGTTGTTCTTACAAGTAGACTACAATTAGACAATCGAGCGAGTGTCGATGCCCTTTTGGACGAAACATCGTTAACAATTAACTCTACTTAAGGTTGTTCCTATGTTTAAGATATTAATATCTTCTTTCCTTTTATGTAAGCACGGGCATCCATTCAATGTATTACTGAGAGCAACATCAAGGAGTACATCCTAATAGGGCAACCATTCAATGAATCACCACTTAAGGCAAACACAAAGAATACTTCCCCTAGGCAACCACTCCTTGAGCTACCTCTTCTAAGGCAACACAAAGAATACTTCCCTAACTATAAAGAACTATACTACTAGAAGAAAAGTAAAGAACACTAGCATGATATTAATACTGCAAAACATAAACCCTATTCTATACTTCCATCCCCTGGTGTGGGCAATGGAACTAATAACTAAAAATATAAAGAACTAACTTGACTTAAGAACACCATGAACTAGAAGAATCATTAAACCTTAAGCATCGGCTTCATCTCCTCCCTTGAAGGAGAAGATTAGCCTTCCATAAAGAAGGAATAATACGAAGAACGAGAAGAAGAAGAGTCGAAGAACATAAGACTAGAAAGACTAATTTATTAAAAATTAACTAGTTAAAACCGAATATTTTATTATTAATCTCTCTCTGCCTCAAGTTCTGGAGACAAGAGTATAAGTGAATTGGCAAATTACATGAGGCACTTAGGTCCTCTATTTATAGGGGTTACAATGAGTTCTAGAAGCATTCCAAACCGCCATTTGTTTCCTAATACAAATCAACTTCTTTCAGAGTCCAACTTTGTCTCCAAAACTGAGAAGGAAGTGGCTACAAGAATCGTTTCATAAGGCGCCCGGGCGCAAAGTTCCTTAGGCCTCTCATCGCTGAAATTAAGCGCCTAGACGCATACGATCCATGCGTCCCAGATGCGGAAGTCTATTTTCCCTCTTTTGCTCTATCATTCTATCCTCTTTTGTGTGCTTTGGTCTAAGCAACGAATCCTTTGGCCTTGGGTTTCCAAATAGGCTTTAAAATAGGACCAAGTCGCATCTTTAATAACTTCAATTCCTTGGCCTTCTCCATGATTGTCCACGGGCTTCCCATGTGATCCTTAATGCTCTGAATTGCTCCGTTTTACCCTTTTTTTCTCTAGTATTCCACAAAACTCTCTCTTTCACCTGTAGAATCATAAAACATAACTTACAAACACTATTAGTCCACTAAGATGGCTAAACAAGAGGCATAATCGAGGGTTAAATTGCACTTTTTGAGCACTTATCAATGCGTACGCTTTATGATAATCAGCGAACCCTATCTACGCTCTGTGAATTGATACAAAAGCGCTAGGGTTCCATTCAACATCATCGCCGCAGCTTAGAATAGAACATTCGAACCATAGCTGATAACCACGCCGACATGCTTAATTCTATAGAGAATATGGAAGAGGCGCAGGCAGCTTTTCAGGCCGAGGTCTTGAGACATTTGCCCCAGCCAGGAGGTTCGCCTTCTTCTTCTGACTCTAGACGTGAGCGTCGTCGTTGTCGTCCTGCTGATGGTTCTGGACCTTCTTCTTCCCAGGGATAGCTTATTTATTTTTGATTTGTTGTGATAAATTTGATTTAGAATTATTTCTATTTTGTAATAACTATTTAATTTCCATACTTGTTTTAATTTCAATAACTTTAGTTTAATTAATTGTTAATTTCATTTTTAGTTAAGTAGTTAGTATTTATTTGTTTATGTGATTGCTCATCTATGCACGTATTGTTAAATTTAATACATGATTAATCACATATTTTTATTTTACCATATAGTTTTTCTGTTGATATTCAGCATGTTTAGGTAATTTAATTGATCAATGTCATTAACCCCCCCTCTCAAATTGTTTGGGGGTGGTATATATTTTAATATATATGCACGTATGAAATTGCATGCCTTAATCACATTTATATAAGTTTTGGGCCAAAACATAAGAACCCTTAGGCCTTCTTTAATTTAATTGGGATCCACAATGTAATTAGGTACCTGATATTTCAAGGAATTTCAAAGTTTCGCAGAATTTCAAAAGTTAATCTAATAGAGAAACCCATTATATGCAACCCATGGGCCTTCTTTTATTCAATTGGGATCCATAATGTAATTAGGAACCTAAAATTTCGTGGAATGTCAAAATTTCAGGGAATTTCAGAGGCTAATCGTAGAAATTCCAAAAACTAAAATAGAATTCATGTGTAGAAAACTATTCTAAAAATATGCTTTTTCTCACATCTTTTATTTTAGCAACAATCCGGCCTTAGACTTAGCAACCAAACACTATAAAAACAATCTCTAAGCATGTAGTTTCATAACTAAAAACCCTAAACACATTGCTGCATCTCAGAGTGCGCATCGCCTCACACACGAACAAACTTAGCGCGCACCACGCTCATATTAATTTGGTATCAACATTACTACTCACGCACCGCGCTCTCCGAAGGGTTATTCCAAGCGCGCACGCGCCCTCACCGCAAGCTTCCAGGCTCGGACTTCCAGGTTCTTCTTTTCTAACTTCCAGTACTTTAATTCATTACTCAGTTGTTATGATTACTCTAAAAATTATACCAGAACAGTCTTTTTATGACTTGCGTGATAGTGACACTTATGACTTTTATTTTGACGACATGATTAACCAATTAGGTTGGCACCCTCTGTTGGTATATCCATGTGATACTTATTCACATCAACTTACTACTTATTTCTATGATAATTGTAAATTTTCTAATAACCAAGATGGAGAATAAATGTTCTCTGTTACCATAAACAATGAAATAATGGATTTAAGCAAATTTTTGTTAGCATTAGCGTTATGACTTTCTATGCCTCCTGGCCAAGACACATGGGATTACATGTCGGATAATGCCTTCTATTACAACTATGCATACTTCCATAAGACTTATGGGGCGAGTGTTTTCCGTTTAGAAGACCAAGGCCAACATAACATAGCCCTTAAAATCTTGTCCCTTAACGTAGGCTCTACTATGTTTTTTATTATGCTCAAATATATTAGGGGAATGACGTTTTTCAACTGTTAATAGCGCCACTTGTAACGTCTTCCTTGCTTTAGATGAGGGACGTATGCATTTTGATATTCCCAAGACCATAGTGTCTAGTTTAGCACGAGCCCATACAATGAGGCATGAGTACCTTCTTATGCCTATTATGGTTTGCCGCATAATGCGATTCTTTTTTCTGGAATTCTGTACACATTTCACTGATTGGGTCAAGGTTGATACAATGCGCACGACCAATGCTATAGTCCGTTCTTTATGTGCTATGGTTTGGCCTGGCTCGCGCCTACAACCTCACCTAGTAGCCCCATGCACCCCGTCCGACCAAATTGTACTAAATAGGTTAGCTAGGATAGATGAAAACATAATGAAGGCATGGAAAGTAGTCATAGATATGCAAGACTTAAAGGAGCCTCATTTCACAAGTGAGGAGCAATCGGAGGATAATGCCATATTACCTCAACTATATATGGTAATATTTATAATTTTCTTGTTAGAGTCCGCTTATGTCCCAAGCGACTTTTTATTTCCTGTTATCTCCATAATGGATGGAACTTATATAGGAGTTGTGTCTGCAATTTATTCCTTTATATTTGTATCGTTTAACTTTCTTTTATAGGTGCTCCCATTTACAAGCACCTACGTTTATATGGTACTCTCTATCCTTTATTTTCATTCCATACTTTGGGGACAAAGCATGATTCTGTTTGGGGGTGGTATAGAAATACGCTTTAAATGTTTAAGCACATATTAGATTATTTATTACGTATTATTTGCCGTATAAAAATAGAAAAAAGCATAAAGATAGTTTATACTATGCACTTAGGATAATGGCATTATTTCATTTTCCATGATGATATTAGTCTAGAAATCTCAAGTAGTAATATAATTAAGCGTAGTTCTTAGAAACTTAGGTTAATACGTAGGTAATAGTCATTGCATCTTTTCATTAACATCTTGCATGAGCATGTATGAGTGTACTTGGCAGTATTTTTTTGAGACCTAGGTTAGACTACTTAATTTTACATATCCTGTGAGATTCTAGCCTAAAAGCCTCATATGAGTGAGTCTCTGAGTGATGACATAAATGAGACATATAATATGAGTAGAGAAATCACACATCCACTTGCTTGATCACCATACCATATTCTAAGTAAGAATTTAGGCCCTCTTTGGACCGATATAGCTAAAAATTCATACCTATAAGTAATTATCCGCTAGTCACTCCTCTGAGCCTTTCAATTAGCATTTTTGCAACCACAAATCCTTTACCCATCTTTTAAACCAATAAAAATAAAAATAAGCCTACCCATCTTTGAATGAGTCTGAGAATAAGATAAATAAAGAGAATAGAGAATAAAGGGAAAGACCTATGGAAAACCAAAATTAGTTAGTTGCTTCAGAAAAGAAAAAGAAAATAAGTTTCCATTCAAAGAAAAGAAAAGAAAAGAAAAGAAAATAAAAATAGAAATAAAACAAAAACAAAAACAAAAACTCCAAAAATAGAATAAATGAGTCAAAAAACCAAAATAAAAAGGTTATGAATGGAAACTAAGTGTAGAAGCAAAGTAAGAACAAGATTTTCTCTAGTTACATGTAATTGAAGACCTTATTATCTCAGACTTGTTTATTTGAATATCCATTCTGTTTCTTCTTAAACCATCACCTCAGTCCCGTATCACCTAATAAAGACATCTAGCTCAATTAGGATTAATTTGGTGTGATAATAAATGGTAGATGTGATTGATCGACCTCGGCTCCTTTGGACGTCATTGAGATTGTAAGGAAATGTGTGCCCACTGCACACTGGAGTGAGCTAACTTGAGTGGAAAAATCAGAGTATTTTTGTCTTGACAAATTGTGAGGACCTACTTAAGGACGCTATTTCAAAAGTTTCATAAATGGACTGGCCATTGCATTTCATAACATAGTTCATAGCATGCATGTGTATCTTTAGATGATTTGATTATTATACATGTATTAGCTCAGGTTTCAAAAACATTATTCTTATTATATTGTTATTGAGATGTATAGATATCTGAAATTAATTAGGAAATTTTATTTTTATCTTTTACCTTCTCTGGAAAACTCTCGCGAGGCTATAACTCGTTCACTAGGGAATTCCTAGTAGTTTAAGACCTTATTGCATATGGTCAATGCAATCGCACTCTGCGAAACGAGATTAGTTAGGACTACATTTTTGGCCACTTATCTATTTTTCTTTCTCATCTTTGCTTGAGGACAAGCAAAATACTATTTGGGGGTGGTGTGATAAGCACCCAAAAGTGTATTTTAAACCCTTTAATAGTATTCTACTTAGGCCAATTATGTTTATAATAAATGAGAGTTAGTACTGTTTACGTGTTTTTGTGCATTTCAGGACTTGAAGTTGATTAGGTGACTAAAGACACCACTTTTGCATGAAAAATGAGTTAAGATGATTGGTGAGGAAGTTCTACATTTAAAGCCCAAGAATCATGGAGAACTCGGACCGGGTAGAAAAAGAACAAAAAAGTCAACAAAACTTAAACAGGCTGTATCTTTGAACTCGGACCTCATAATTGGGCCTACTTTATGTCAAAACGACCGACTCGGAATCTTTCCAATGAAACTGGCATTGGCAGAATCAGAGCTGTAAAAGTGGACAAAAAAGTCACTAAAGTAATTTCTAGCAGAATTGGCCGTTTTAGACTTGACCTAATGTACTTTGGGCTCATTTTAAAGGCCCAAAGTCCCCCTTTTTAGCCCATGCACGAAAATGTAACCCTAACCCTCTCCTATATAAAAAGGGTTAAGGCAAAACATTTTCTCTCCTCCTCTCTTCTAGCAAACCCTTAGTAGTTTTAATTAGGTTTACTTTATTTAGTTTAGTTTTAAGTTTTGTAGTGTAGTCACCATTAGAACCAATTCAAATAAAATCCTTGTTCATTCTCAATTCAATTTATATAGTATTATGTCTTTATTTTACTGTTTTGATATTGTTTATTGATCTTAGCACTTTTCAGTGTTTTTAGAAATTTACTTACTACGTGCTAAAACTCAATATTTCCTTACTGTTTTTTTTTAGAATGTCAATCTAGTTCGAGTAGGGATTTCGTTCCAACTTCTAAGACAAGAATCTAAATGATCACAACTGAAATCTACACCTTGGAGAACTAAGTGAGAAGGATTTGATAGATAGATTTTTTTTACACAAGTTATCTAAAATTTGTAAGTTTGTTTTATAGTTAAATGAAAGAGAGAGAAAGATAAGGAAGGATTAATCCTACTCATGCAAAGCCTAGCTACAAGTCTTTTAGAAACAGGTCACTACCATCTAAAATCCCTAACATAATATACCTATCTTTAAACATATCATGCTAGCATGTGGAATTGAAATAATATTTCATCTCTGAAATATCATTCCAACTCCTAGTTCTACTTTACAACAATTGATCAGATATTTGTCAATCTCTGTCATTTTGGGACATGATGAAAAATAGAACCTAAGTCTTTTAAGTAGTGATTCTGGAATCCTAAATTTGTAGCCTGATCCTTACATGAGCATCATTAACCCTCCCCTTGGGAGAGTTTTAGCTCATGATCCTAGGATTTAATTAAAACTACAAGTAAGATAAGTAAAAAGAGATAGAAAGAAGAAATGAATACAAAGCCAACTAATTACCTAAGGAAAACAGAAGTTTTTATTCAAGAACTAGAAGGTGTAGTCCTGTATTAGCAAGTTACAAGCTTTTTTTTCTTAAAACTAAAAACTAAAAGTAAAGACATGGAAGTAAATGAAAAGTAAAAGTCAAGGAAGTAAAAGCTAGCTAACTCCCAAAATCAGTCCCCCATTACATAAGAGAGCCTTTTTCTCTTCTCCCACGTGAAACACCCTCTTCTCATTTATTTTGCACTTATCAACAACTAACCCCCATTTGACACCTTTCATTTTTTTAGATAATCATCACCTAAATCCAACCAACTCATTAACTTCATGCAAGGTGTCAAATTTGCACCAATTATTTGCACCTTTGTCTTGACTTGCATGATGACTCATCAAATCTTATGGGCTCGCCTAGTAGGTCCACATGCAGTGTCCATTGGCAGTCCGGTCTTTCAGCATTTTTACAACTTCCCGCCTATGCGTAGAGTTCATCGCACTGATCATTGGAGCAACTCACTCGTCGTATTCGGAGTCCTGGTTCAAGAGATATGAGCTTCGGAAGTTTGACGCTTCTGTGCACGTAATCCCGTTTCTGACTGGATTCTGTACTGTTTGAGTCTTTGGGCTTTAGTTCGGATTTGTTGGGCTTCACATGGGCTTGATCGAAAGGCATGTGTATACTCCCAATTTCGTGCTTAAATGCTGGCTTTATCATAATTTTTACATTAGTTGCTCTAACCTGCAAAAAGCACGAAGATGCGATTATTTCATGATTATTAAGCACAAAATTGACCGAAATGTTATGTTTCTACGGGTTTTTATAATACAGTTTTGGGTGCTTATCACACCACTCCCAAACAGCACTTTGCTTGTCCTCAAGCAAAGAAGAGACATTAAAATAGATAAGTGGCCAAAAATGTGCATTCTAAGCTAAGTTTCATTTCGCAGAGTGCGGTTGCATTGACCATATGCAACAAGGCCTTAAACCACTAGGAATCCCCTAGTGGACGAGTTAAAGCCTCGTGAGAGTTTTCCAGAGAAGATACTCACAAACTTCATTTATACTACAACGACTCAGTAACAAAAGCTTGTTTCCTAAATTAACTTGAGTTTCAAAAGAATTAATCCTCGTTCCCCGCTAAGGAGATGTATAGATATCTGAGATTATGCGCATACAATAATTAAAACATCTATATATGAGCATGCATACAGTGAATTTACATTGAAATGCACAAGCAGGGCTATTTCTGGATCCTTTGGAGAGCGTACCTAAATGGGTTCTCACATGTATGTGTCGAAACACAAATTCACTCATAATTTTCCCACTCGAGGTTTTAGTTAACTCCGATTAATGCGGTGGGCACACTTTTCCTCACATACTCGATGACAGTCAGAGGAGCCGAGGTCGATCAATCACATCTATTACTTATTATCACACCATCCTACTCCTAATTGAGCTAGAGGTCTTTATTAGGTATTATGGGGCTTAGGTGATAGTGTAGAAAGAAATAGAAGTGGAAGATAAAAAATGATAAGTATGAGAGAATAAGGTCTTCAAGATATTTACACTCGAGAAATTCTTGTTTTCTTTTCTGCTCCTACCTGAGTTTTCCTACCTTGCTCTTAAGCCTTTGTACTTATTTCGTTTTTTTTAGGTAACTAACTTTTATTTGGAACAAGTCTTCTTTTATTTTTCTACATTTCGTCCTATTTCTCATACTCATCACTTAGGTAGGTTCTTTTATTTGGGGTTAATAGATGGATAAGGAATTTTTGGTGAAAGTGAAAGGTTTGATGAAAGGTTCAGTGGAGTGACTAGTGGTAAAATTTGTAACAGGTAATAATTTATAGCTATGTTGATCCAAAGAATGCCTGAATTCTCGCCTAGGGTTCGGATGGTGATCAAGTAAGTCAACACGTGATTTTCTCTATTCGGAAAAACTACTCTTCTGTGTCATTACTCACAAATCACTCATATCGAGGCTTTTGGTTAGATTCTCACATGATTGATAGTTTAAGTAGACTAACCGTGGGTTCGAGAAACTTACTGTCATGTACAATCAATGATACTCAGTGCATGAATACTCATGAAAAGATGTAAAAACTATTGCGTACGTATTATTTTAAGTTTCTTAAAAACGAATCATAATTCGAATGCTAATGTGAGACTTCTAGATAATTTTCATCATTGAAAAAGAAACAAGACCTTGTCACTAATTACATTTACTAACAAGAAAATAGAAACTATATACAGACTACAAGTTGCCTAATAATTTTTTTATTTATTTATTATTATTTATTTATTTATTATTTATTATTTTTGGATTAAATCACTCCCAAATATAGTGATGATTAGTCTTCAAAATAGAAATAGATAAAGAAAGGAATTACCTGATAACCGTGAACAAAATTAGAGCTGGATTGCTGGAACAGAAAGTTGTGGTAACATAATATAGTATACAGAAAAAAAAACAAAGAAAAACAGTAGCACACTATATACAACTATATACAGTTAGATATATGTACAATTCCCTACTCTAGTTTACCATCCAGGATGTGGTGAAGGTCTGGCATCTTCTTCAGTGAAATGCATTTCCTTAGTATCGCGCCAAAAGATAATGTATTCCCAAATGGTGGCCCATTCTTGTTCACCAGATTCATTCAAATGTTTCATCATCTTATCATCGTTTGGATAACAACGAACATGTTTCAAGTATCGTGCAGGACGTTTCCATTGCCTAAACCTTAATGAACGAATTATCTTGTTTGTTAGGCACATAGAATCTACTTTAACCTAGTCATGAAAAGTAGCTGAAAACTGTGGGAAATGTGTCTTCATAATTCGGCAAGCGGTTACAGGTAAAAGTATATACTGATCCCGAAAAGTATGAGCTCATTTCAAATTGGAGATAACACAGTTTAAGATATCAAAGAATGTATGACCTCGAGCAAGCGCATTGAAGACTACACATGCAGCATCATTGGCGGTAGAAAAATGCCAATCTCCCATGATGTTCAGAAAGACAAACAACATCGCATTTCCCATGTTCATGGTCATGCTGGCTAAGGGAATGGTGATGTCTGGCCATCTACCAAGTTTAGTTCCTTCATCTTTAATTTCAAGACCGTCACCGTATGCTGCGCGAAAAGCAAGCCATGAAAAGAAATGAGTAGAGTTGTGATAAATGTATGGCCATGTTGTTGCCGGCTCGTGATATGGAAGATCCAAAGTCAGGGCAAGTGTTGCCTCTGAAAAGACATGGTTTGTGCCACCAACTTTGATTGTGAATCCGTCTAAGAAAAAGCCATGAGCAGCGTTGAATGCTGGTGTATCTTCCATATTAGCATAAAAGTAGGCCGCCAAACTTGGAGAATAAGTTTGGTCAGGGCGTATTGGGCGAATAACAAGGGAAGACCACCCGATGTTAGTAATGCAATCACAGAAATGAAGTCGATAAGTATTGGAATCCATCATAGCCTGAAATGATTGCTCAGGGATGAGTTTCGTAGGTGTCCTGTTTGATGAAGATGCTACGTTCGATGAAGATGCCATGTTTGATGGAGTGGAGTGATGGGGAAAGATATGAGAAGAAATATGTCCAAGAAAATTTGACTGGATGGAGGAATGAGTATGCAATAAGATAAAACCTCCTGTAATCAAGTTTAAAAGAACACGTTAAAATTGTTATTATCACAACTTGAAATATGACAATCCTAGAGGCATTTCTTACAAAAGAAGACACAAAGATAACAACAATTTTAATTAAAGGAGCACACGACGAAACACTTAATAATAATAATTTTATTTTATTTATTTTGGGGAAAGTTAAGTTTTGTAAAAACAGAACGCAACCTTTTTTTTTTTTTTTTTTTTTTTTTTTTATTATTATTTTTTATCATGGTTCAGAATGATGATAAGGATGGTGATAGGAATGCAGATCATGGACAACACTGTTTAGTTCATCAATTTGTTGGCTAAGCTGGATTTGAAGGGTCCCCTGGTTGCCAAAGATCGTAGTTTGATTCTCTATTAGAAGAGTGTGATTTTCTAATGACTGAGAGTGAGTTTCCAATATTGCCTCTTGATCAACATCATGCATCGCTTGACGTTCTTGGAATCCATAAGACTTTTGATGATGATTTCCTGACGTGTGTGTAGTTCCCTCATTCCTTGATGAAGAATGTAACGCCCGTATTTAAAATACATATTTAGTTATTAATTTATTAAGTAATTTATTTATTTAAAATTTGTTGGATTGGATTTGGAATATGTGGGCCTGATTTCTGGGCCCGAGTCTGTATTGGGCTTGGGTTTCAAACCCAAGTATATAATCACATTTTTCTAGAGAATAGGGTTCTGAGAAAAATAATAATATAATAAAAATAGAGGAGGCTTGTTTGCTCGAGCGTGGGAGTGCGACGACTCGGATTATGATGAATTCGTCGAGCTGTTAATTAAGGTGAGTAGTTTAGTTTTTCTTTTTTCCTTTTTCTCGTCTATCACCTATACAGTTTATACTGAGATAACAGTTTTATGGGAGTATAACAGTTTTACGAGAGTACAATGTTTTATATTATTTTTCTTGCTCTTCCTCGTCCGTGATTGTTCTATTTTTTTTTTTATTAGTAAAAGTCGGTTATATATATTTGGACTGTTGAAGCTCGACAGAGCGTCAATGGCGGTAGCGCAAGCCCAAGAATCGCCCTGCCTGTATTTTGTTTGAACTCTTTGCTATGGTTTGAACTTGTAGTGTTGTGGTATGATTGAAGATTGTTGGTTTGATGTTTGGGTGATGTAAGGTGTTATTGATAGCTTTGAACAGCGTCAATGGAGGTCGAGTTGTTTCTATAAGTGGTGAATGATGTTGGAATCGAGTTGGGTAGTATAGTATAGTGTGGGTTTTGGTTAGGGATCAAAACCCAACTGTTTCGATGGGTGGGAAGGTGCTGTTGAAGCTTGGGTGTTCGTTAATGGCGGCCAAAGATTTACAAATCTAGTTTTGGAGAAGATTGTGAATTTAAGAATTTGAGGTTATTACTTTTATTAAAGTTGTTTGGTTTTTGCCAAGGGTAAAAACCGATATGATGAAGTGGGAGGAGGAGGAGAACCCAATTTGGTGGCTGGTGGTGGGAGGCTGCTGGAGCAGCTGATGGAGAAGACGACTTGGTTGGACTTGGGCTTGGGCTTGGGTCGGGACCAAGTGGGTCGGTTTTGTTTGGGCCCGATTATATTTTAGTTGTTGGGCCCGATTCTATTTTGTTTAGTTATGGGCCGATATTAATCTTTTGGTTGGGGCATGTTCTAATTTTTGTGGGCTGGGCCATTATTGTTTTAAGTGGATCTGTTCCCTCTATATATTTCTAGTTAGGCTAAATCTATTGTTGGGCCAGTTTCTAGTTTGGTTTTTATGTTGGATCCGGCTAACATTATTTGAACCTTTGGTTGAGTCATAGGCTTGGCTAGTTGGGTCCGAACCATGGCCTTAACCATGACTTTAGCCATGATCCCATGAGCCATGAACTTTAACCTTAGCCATGACATGAACTTTGACCTTAGCCATGAACCATGGCTATGACCATGAACTGTTGAACATGGCAACGACAGTTTGACTTAGACAATGACGTGTTGACTTTGACTTTGACCGTTGACCGTTGACTGTGGAATGTTGACTTTTTCCAGTTTTTTCACATATTTAAGAATATGGACAAATGTAGTAATAAAATATTGTCGAAAATTGTATAATTTTGTTTGTCATTATCTAATTAAGATTTGACATGAGTAGTGTGTAAAGTATATAAATATTGACACGTAACAAAAGGAGAATTCTTATAAGACTTAGATATATACGTTTTTTATGCGAATTAAATTATATACGGATTTAGATTCATGGACTTTAGTATTGGGCTTTGATGGTGACTTGAGTTCACATAAATATATTGAACGAATACATTACATAATTGATTACTATTATGAGTTACTACTTAAATGAATGGTAGTATTTATGAAGGCTTGAGATATTCCATATGGTGTAGTACAATATATAATTGGCACGTGAAATAATAAGTTTCGAGATTTGATATAGAGATATTTGGATATCGTGCAATGAATAGTATTTGCACGTGATAATGTGGATTGTATTATAACGAGAAACGTTGAGCTGCATACAATTAAATTATCTATACCATGAGAGATAGAATAAGAATTATTCGAGATATAAAGGTATGACACCGAATAAATTACGTAACGAAAATCCTAGAACCTAGCTACCACAACTCATGTGATTTGCCTTTGTGATGGGCGTATGTGATATGATTGGCCCTTCTGGCGTTTCAGTGAATCTGAATGGCCCTATAGGCATAAGTAATTTGATTGGCCCTTCCGGGCGTTTCAAGAAATCTGAATGGCCCTTCCGGGCGAATAGTGGCTTGATTATTCCGTTCGCAAAATTAGAACGAGACACGAAAATACTTTATGCCTCATAATGGCGGTACTCACATAATGGCTTTCGTGTGAGGGTTACTTGGTGTCATCCCGCTTTCGGTAGTTACACATAGTGGTTCATTATGTGAGGGAGGCATGTGGATATACATGTTCGGCGTCATTTATTGTGGTAGCCAGGGAAACTAGGTAAGACATAGAGATGACGTGGTTCTAGAGACACTTAAAGAAACTCTAAACAATAATTGTGATGATATATCAAAGTGTACGTTAAATCTATAATAAATGATTGATGGTGGTTGTGAAATTTGGTTCAATGAGATGATTGGAATTAGGTATATGATATGGTTGTTTTATTATAATTTATGTTGCATACACAAAGGTTTGGTAGAATGGTGGGTCAAAATAATTACTTGTGCAGAGACGACCCACTCTGTATTTGAGCATGAAATGCGGTAAGTATAGAATATGCTTGGTTGGTTATTAGTTTAGTTAGAACCTAAGGCGCCTCATGGAGGAACTAAATACCTTTGTATTATTGTCAGAAAGCTAAGGCACCTCAGTGGAGGAACTACCTGCCTTAATTATGGTACTTAAGGATGTTGTACTAGTTGTTGGAAGTTAAAGTGCCTCGGTGGAGGAACTAACTGTCTTATGGATTGTGTATATATATATGTATAAATATATATTGTATTTTAGGGCTACTCACACCAGCATTTTTATAATGCTGACCCGATTTGCATGTTTGCTTATCGGGTGTGTTCATTAAATGAACATAGTTGATAAGTCTTGACAGGTTTAGTGTTGAAGAAGGTTGGTTGCTGCTTGTGCTTTGCGTTAGCGTTGCATTTCAGGATATGTTTTGTTTTCCTTTGAGGTGATATAGATTTTCAGTTGAGACAAGGTTATTTGTATTTTCATTTGTAAATTTAAATAAAGAGTTATTGAAAAGAGATTTGTAACCTAATCTTATTTGTAAATTTTTGTAATGAAGAGGACTTTTGTTTAAGTTAAAATTTTTATTGGTTTTTAAATTTTCTGCATGTTTAAACTGTTTATGGGTTTTTGGGAGTTGAGAGTGCGTCACACCTCGAAGATCGAAGAGTCGGGAACAAATATTGTTTTTTCCGAATTCTGTCAAAATTCGAGGTGTGACAAAGAAATTGAATACCTTCCATTTGATTAAAAATGTTCTGCATGGCATTTTCATCAAAAAAATGTGCAGAGTTTGAGTTTTGGCCGTCCATTTCATCCGGCGTTTTATCCGCATCCAAGAACCAATCGCATCTTTTGTGAAGTATAGTAACAAATGCTCTTTGAAGAGGTATTTCGAGAAACCTATTTGGATAACCCCAACGATCATAATTTTCGTGACTAAAGTAGGCAGAGGTGCTAACCTTTTTGTTCTTCTGGTGATTGCGTTCCAGAGGTGTTGAATTATACAAAAATCATCTCTTTGATTCTGCATAATCCAAAGTAGGTGTAGTTGAGGCTTGGTGACTTTAGATTGGTATGACGTACCCACCACATTGTGTCCCAACCAGTGGAGCACAGCTTGTTGATTCTGTTTCAAAGAGCGTTGAAGAACAACATGATTTTTATTTCCGACTTCGCCATGAGATACAGTGGCCCGTAGTAACTTTTTGACGGAATTAAATGGGGACTTTGAAAGATCGAACCCTAAGTCATTCATTGGAATTTGAAGTATGTCGGAGATAATTTCCTTAGTTAATTCAAATCGTTGTCCATAGGCATGGAAACAGAATTTTCCATTTTCCGGTCCGCTAAATTGGTAGAACATCAAGACCAAATCTCTAAAATAGGCTGCTTCTACATGATATAGAAGAGGCATCCATCCTCGACGTACAATTTCTGTGTTATAAAAAGGAGAAAATCGGCCATCATCAAAAAAATTCAGGTAGTTCTTCTCGGGTACTATCTTTCTTGGTTGATCCATTTGGAAGGATATTTGATGGAAGGATAGTGTAGAAACCGTGAAATGAGAATGGCTGAAAGGAAGAGATTTATAGCAAATATAGGATCTGGTATGAATCAGGATGCCAAGTGCATCTAGATCTCGACTTAATAGGTGAAAACACAAGTGAAACATGTGATGTTGGTATCCCTAATTATGTACAACAACTATGGGTATCCATAGTATGTCTTTTCATGTCAGGTGTCCAAAAACAATTAATGAGGTCTTAAAATGATAGAAAATACGGAGGAAAGTTTCACAGGGCAGTTAGACCTACACGTAATTTCAAAATTTATGATCATACCTCAATAATAGAAGATAGATAGAATAATCGAGCTGCGTGCGTGACAAGTGTTAGGTGTACCGTGTAGCATGCACGATCTTCTCTGAAAACAATAAGTTAAGTTTGATTTATTTTATTGCGTTATTGATTTTTCTTATTTGTTATGGTTTTGGTAACTATTTTATGTTTATGATAAGGTAAAAATACAACTAATATACACAATTTATTAAATAGGATGCTCCTCCATTTAATATGTAACCTGTACAAATGGTTGAGAATTATTTAACACACTATAGTAATATACAAAGCGACAAAGGGAAAGAGATATTGAGGTTACATAGATCTAGATATTCCAGATGAAGTTATGCATGATCGACAGTAGAACAATGACAAATACTGTTATCATGAATACTGTGACAGCCCATTCGCATTGCTCCTTTTCCAATCGCTCGATCGGATCCATTGTTTTGAATGAAAAGATAATATGTGAAGATTAAGCTTTGGATAGTGAGAGAATGAGGTGAGTGAAGGGTGATGAGGAGTGTCGGAATTTATAGGCAAAAATCTAACCGTTTTGGATATATGACCGTTGGTGGATATCTGACCGTTTGTGCCTTGTAATAATTACGATGGAGATAATATTTGGGTTTTGTGACCAGACATGTGATTTGGGTCGGTTCTAATTTTTGGTCCAAGCCCAAATGAATTCCGGAAATTTCCCTTATGTCCCGAAATTTCAAACGCGGAATTTCGATTCGTTTCAATTCCAAATTAAACGAATCGAATGCTAAAATAATCGGCATTAAAAATGCCATCCAATGGAATATGAAGAAGGCACCTTCAACCTCTTTTATTTATTTATTTTTTTTATATATATAAATGTACAAGTGGAGATGAACGTGGCAATGTACAAGAGAAGATGTATGTGTTATTATACAAAAGAACGTGACAACAACACCGGACTACAAGAAGAAAATCATTACAGTAAAATCAGGTAACTGTCATGTCGACTCTGTGGCGAACCCAATCCAGCCAGACTGTGGCTTAACCTTTATGTTTTAGGGGCCTAGGGTTAAGGACGGTACCATCCCTGACCAATGTGTAATGGTCTAATAATAATATTACCCTTAATACATATGGTATAGCCTCAAACCGCCCCGAACTGTCATCAAATAGAAAACTATTCGGGGTTGGCCTGGTGAAATCCATTGCATGTGCGAACGTGGGACTATCCGATGTTGTTCATCACGACTCTCTTTGTGCACAATGCAAAGGTGAAAATAAAAGACACGAGTATATACATGTGGAGTCTTTTAACGTTAGATCCTCAAGACGAATGTGAGTCTTTTAACGTCAGATCCTCAAGATGAATGTGAGTCTTTTAACGTCAGATCCTCAAGATGAATCCCAACCTGTGGGAGCAACGGGACGACGACGAAGTTTATCCTGCTGAGCTGGTGTCAGACAATAATATACCTTATACCGGCTCATATCGGATAGTAAATCAAGACCTGGACAGAAGGTGTTTGACAATTCATACACCACCCCATCCTTCGCGCACGTTGCTTTCGAGCAAAAGTACTACGACCATTATCTATTCGAAATGGGTGAGATTTACACTAAATGATGAGCTGGAGTTCGCGAGGAAGAGAATAGAAAAGGGAAGAGAAAGAAGGCTGGGAAATTTTTGGTACCCATTGTTTACCATAAGGCACGTTTGCTCGATGAACAGAAGACATTTATACTCAGTTCTGAAATAGAGTTTTTGTGGACTAAGGTTCCGGCGCTTGCAACCACACACTCTAGGAGATTTGAGAGAAGAAAATAGAAGAGGGCCCAGCTACCTTAATGGTGTACTTTCCTTGTTTTAAACACCTGGAAAGAAATACACCAGCGAATCTTTAGTCTTTGTAGATTGGATCTTTGAAAAAAGTCTTTTCTACATCTGGAGAACGCAACTCATGATAATGTTTAAGGCGTTGGCCATTTACTTGAAATTCACTGTCATCGTTTACATTTTTCAAAAAGATAACCCCATAAGGGGTGACAGCAGAGACAGTGAAAGGACCAGACCACCGAGTTTTTAGTTTTCTTGGAAAAATGTGTAATCTCGAGTTGTACAACAAAACTTTTTGACCAATTTTGAATTCTTTTCTTAATATGTGCTTGTCATGCACTCTTTTCATGTTAGCTTTATAGGATTTCGAGAGATCATAGGCATCGCTCCGAATCTCCTCAAGCTCATTTAACTGCAATTTTCGCTTCTCGCTTGCCGCATCAGTATTATAATTTAGGCTTTTGATGGCCCATAGAGCACGATGCTCGAGTTCAACTGGAAGATGACAAGGTTTACCAAAAACGAGGCGATAAGGGGACATGCTTATAGGTGTCTTAAAAGCTGTTCTATATGCCCACAAGGCATCAGATAATCGAAGAGACTAGTTTTTTCTAGATGGATTAACTGTCTTTTCTAAAATTGATTTAATCTCTCTATTAGAGACTTCTACTTGGCCACTGGTCTGAGAATGATACGGAGTTGCCACTTTGTGAGTAACTCCATATTTCTTTACTAATGATTCAAAAAATTTATTACAAAAATGTTTTCCTCCATCACTAATTATAGCTTTGGGAACACCAAATCGAGAGAAAATATGCTCCTTTACGAACAAAACGACCGTTTTATAATCATTCACATGACATGCCAACGCCTCAATCCATTTTGACACGTAGTCAACAACTACTAGTATGTATAGGAAGTCATGGCTGTTTGGAAAAGGACCCATAAAATCGATGCCCCATACATAAAAAATTTCTACAATTAAAATTGGATTTAAGGGCATCATATTGCGTTGAGTAATGTGTCCTAGCTACTGGCAGCGGTTGCATGCTTTGCAATGCTCGTGTGCATCTTTAAACAACGTTGGCCAATAAAATCCACATTGTAGGACCTTGGCTGCAGTTTTCTTACCACTGAAATGACCACCACAAGATTGTTCATGGCAAAAGGATAACACGTCATTATGTTCCCAGTCGGGAATGCAACGGCGTATCAGTTGGTCGGAACAATACTTGAAGAAGTAGGGATCATCCCAAAAATAAAATTTCACAGTGGATAAGAACTTCTTCCGGTCCGTTCGAGTCCAAGATGAAGGGACCTCCTCGGTAACTAGGTAGTTTACTATATCAGCATACCAAGGAGATGAAAAAATGGAGTACAAATGTTCATCTGGAAATGAATTGCAGATTGGTTCGACCTCATTATCGACATCATTAATGAGTCGTGATAAATGGTCTGCTACCACGTTCTCGCAACCTTTTTTATCTCTAATTTCTAGAGTAAACTCTTGCAAAAGGAGGATCCATCGGATCAACCTCTGTTTGGCATCTTTCTTTGCTACTAGATAACGTAGTGCCGCATGGTCAGTGTGGACTATTGTGGAAGAACCAACTAGGGAAACTTATCCAGGGCATATACAACTGCTAGAAATTCTTTTTCAGTGGTGATATAATTACGTTGAGCGTCATTAAGAGTTTTACTAGCATAGTAAATGACAATTGGCTTGTTCTCTCGGCGTTGCCCTAAGACAGCTCCAATAGCGTAGTCACTCGCATCACACATTAATTCAAAAGGTTTAGACCAATTAGGTGGTTAAATTATCGGAGCTGTAGTCAGGGCGAACTTTAAGGTCTCAAAAGCTTGTTTGCAATCGAAAGTGAAGTCAAACACGGCATCTTTAAGTAAGAGATTTGTTAAAGGTTGGGCAACCTTTGAGAAATCTTGAATAAATCTCCTATAGAACCCTGCGTGTCCTAAAAATGCACGTATTTCGCGAACTGAAGTTGGTATAGGCAAGAAAGCAATTTTTTCAATCTTTGCTTTATCGACTTCGATTCCGTCCTTCGAAACAATATGACCTAGTACTATTCCTTTTGTAACCATAAAATGACATTTTTCTCAATTAAGAACGAGATTTTTCTCTTCACAATGTACTAAAACCTTTTCAAGATTTGATAAACAGTTATCAAAAGAATTACCATATAATGAGAAATCGTCCATGAAGACTTCCATAAAACGTTCAACCATATCACTGAAGATATGAAGCATACAGCGTTGGAATGTATCGGGTGTATTGCAAAGGCTAAATGGCATTCGTTTATATGCAAAAGTACCAAAAGGGCAGGTGAATGTTGTTTTTTCTTGGTCAGCAGGATCTATGACGATTTGAAAATATCCTGAATAGCCATCAAGAAAACAGTAAAATGCATGACCCGCTAACCGTTCAAGCATCTGGTCAATGAAGGGAAATGGAAAATGATCTTTACGAGTGACTGCATTAAGTTTTCGATAGTCAATGCATATTCGCCACTTCACTGGAATGTGAGCGGATATGCATTCATCTTTATCATTTTGCACAACTGTAATTCTAGACTTCTTGGGAACAACATGGATTGGACTTACCCAAACACTATCTGAGATGGGGTAAATAATACTTGCATCAAGTAACCTTAAAATTTCTTCCCGTACCACATCCTTCATGGTTGGATTTAGACGACGTTGCGGTTCACATGACGTCTTGGCATTTTCTTCAAGATGTATGCGATGGGTGCACACATTAGGGTCAATGCCTTTAATGTCATCGAGAGACCATTCAATAGCAGAACGGTGTTCTTGAATGACCTTAATTAAACGTGATTCTTGATCGGCAGTCAATTGTGATGATATGATAATTGGGTGACTACCATCTGGATCTAATTGTACGTATTTTAAGTCCGTAGGAATAGGCTTTAAGTCAGGGGTGGGAGGAGTGGGTATTAAAGATTCTTGAGGAAAGTCGTCCTCCACAGAGAAAACAGATTTATGTTCGTCCAAGTTGCTTGATAGGATGGTAGCAGAGTCAATTAGTGGTATTGATTCTAAAAACTCATGTACCTCCTTTGAATAATCATCAACATCAAATTCAGAACCGCCAAAAGAATGGAATTGGTGTACTTCATCTTCAGGAAAAGAGTTTGTGAAATATTCTTGTACGAGGGTGTCAATCATGTTAATCTCACCATCAATATCATTCTCTAGAATTTGCTTCATCAACTTGAACACATTAACCTCGACCGAAAGATTTCCGAAGGACATGGTCATGGACCCATCCCTACAATTTATGAGCGCATTAGCAGTTGTGAGGAATGGATGCCCTAATATGATAGGAATGGAGCCACAGTCAACTTCTGTATCCAAAATGACAAAATCTACGGGATAAAAGAAATCTTGGACTTTTACAAAGACATTTTCCACAATGCCTTTCAGATGCTTAATGGATCGATCGGTTGATTGTAAAGTCATCATGGTAGGTTTAAGCTCATGTAGACCTAGTTGTTTGAATAAGTAATAAGGAAGTAAGTTCACACTAGCTCCTAGGTCTAGTAATGTCATAGCCGTATACTTATCACCTAATGTGCATTAAATTGTTGGTCTACCGGGGTCCTTGTATTTTACTATACCATTGTATTCAGTGATGGACGAAAACTGTTCAGTAAGGAAAGCCTGTTGAGGCACATTTGTTCTTCTTTTTGTGGTGCACATGTCTTTCAAAAAATTTGCATGTTTTGGTAATTGCTTTAGGGCATCGAGAAAGGGTAAGTTTATTGTCAAATTCTTAAAGGTTTCCCTAATTTTATCAAAGTTTTCATCCGGTTTATTCTTTGCCAAACGGGTAGGAAATGGTGCCTTAGGGCAGAATTTGGCATAAGGATCCACTTTTTTCGTTTCCCAATTTTTTAGATGTTGACATTGTTGAACTTGGTGTTTCCATCGTAGGTTCATTATCTGAAACAGATTCCTTGGAACCTCTGGTATCTTTTGTTTGATCATCTGGCTTACGGATTTGATTGTCAATGGTTTTTCCAGATCGAAGAGTAGTGATTGCATTCACCTCACCTTGGGTTGGAGCACTTGTACCAAGTGTATTGGTGAGTTCAAAGGCAGTGTTTGCTGGCTTAGGGTTCGGAACTGCTTGGCCAGGAAACACGCCTTTCTAGCTCTTATCTTGCGCTAATTGTTGAAGTGATTGTTGGATAGACGTTAGGATTTGTGATTGTTGGTTCATGTAAGCGAAGAACGTCTCGCTTGTCCTATCAGTAGCAAGAGGCATAGGTTGTGCAACAGTTACTAGTTCACGATTATTGCTAAGAAGTTGTTGATTATAGCCAGAATTTGGATTGGCTGGAATAAGGCTGCAGTTGTTTTGATAGTTAGCATTTGAATTACTTTGAAATTGATTTTGACTTTGTTGGTATTGCTGATTATTTCCTTGGCGGTATGGAATAAGAGTGTTAATTGGTCGAACAGGTGGATTGGCGAAACCTGGAGGAACCATTTGTTGGTTATTCGGGCGCCAAGCGAAATTTGGATGTTGTCTCTATGGTGCATTAGGAATGTTGAATGCACATGCCTCCTCCGGTATTTGGGTAGGGGTAGCATGTAACAAGGGACAATAAGCATCGGGATGGTCTGGACTAAGACATAGAACACATGGGGAAGTGTTAACGTTCATGGCCTGTTATGGAAGTTGATCGTTTACTTGAACTGCAAGAGCATCTACTTTTTTAGTGAGGGTTTCTATCAGTTTTTTCAACTCGGGATCGGGTTTTACCTCAAAAATAGACATAGTTTTTGTAACATTACCTTTGATGACCTAGAAGAATCAGTGTTACCCCAATGTGTACCTTTTTTCGCTTGTTTTTCAAGAAAAGTATATGCTTCAGTAGCTCCTTTGTCCATGAAGCAACTGTCGTTCATTATATCAAGAGTTTCTTTTTGATGATCAGAAAGTCCATTAAAGAATGAACGAACAAGGACAGCTTTGTCTAGTTGGTGATGAAGACATTCTAAAAGAAGATCAGTAAAGCGACTCCATGCTTCCGTAAAGGATTCATGAGGATTTTGACGAAAGAATTGAATTTTCTGAAGCATTTCAGTAGTTTTCTTCTGAGTGTAAAATTAAAGCATGAAAGCTTGAACAAGTTTATTACATGTGTCTATGGATTGTGGTTGTTGTCCTACTAGCCAAATTGACGCTTTATCCGCTAAAGTGAATGGAAACAGTCGAAGCAAGAGTCGTTCCTTAGAGACGGCTGGATGGTGAAATGTTGTGGCCACTTGTTGAAGCCTACGAAGATGATTGTATGGTTTTTCATGATCCAAACCATGATACATAGGTAACAAACTAAAAACGTTTGGTGGAATTCGAAAATCACCGACAATGTCCTCAAGTTTGATGCAGGAAGAAGGTCCTTCCTGTAAGGCTGTATAGAAGTCCAAAAGGGGCTTCTCAGCTGCTGGATTTTCGTCAACCATAATGAATGACGAAAATGGAGACAAGGAATCTTGTTGATTTGGATTAATAGATGAAGAATTTTGTGGAGGTGAGAACTTACGCAAATGCTTATCGTATTTTCTCCTACGATAAGTATGTTCAAATTCTTTAGTAGAACCAGACCTTAATCTCATGCAAGCATAAAATTAGATCTAATTGACAGAAAGAACTTATTATTACTTAAATTTTATGATTATCTTCAAGCATTAGAGTTGAACAACGTAGGCCTAAGTTGCTACTAACGTAGCAGTGAAGCTAGGAATACGTCTGCATAAACCAACAGCCAGGTCACAAGAGAGATATGAAGGAGGCTTTCCGTGCAATCACGGTTCTAATTAAGTAACCTCAATATTTCAAGTTTCCTAGACACCGTTGGAATATGATTATGATTAAGATTTATGGAATTAAAATTTATGCAAGGGTTTTTTTTTTTTTTTTTTATTTTTTATTTATGCAAGGGAGAAAGTACAATCAAGCAAATACGACCTACTCATATATTACTAGATACAGTAGCATGTAAAGATACTCTACTCATACGTAGAGTAATACGAATAGGCAAGGTTGTATCATCAATAAATACTTCGATACGTACATGCAAATATACATCAGTAATACGTATATGTACGCTAATTTATAAATAGATATTACATAAACGTATATCTACAGTTACAGGAAAATTTGAATTACTCATACGTATTTAGATACGGTAGCATGTGAAAATATTATACATACGCGTATATATACTAATAAGCAAAAACGTAACTAAACAGGCGACGTATTTTACCTAGACTAAAATACGACTCTTGTATTGCATAATAGGTCGATTTCGTCAATACTCATTGAGATTGCAAGTGTCATATAGAGAGCAGCTTCAACCCGTAGGGTTTAGAAACAACTTACCCAACTCAGATTTTAACCCTCGTTGGAATGTTCTCCTCTTTCATGACAAAATCGACTTATTAAACAACACGATTTTTGAAAATGATGATTTTGGAGGGGAAAATATTTGATTTTGACCTCGAAAATGACCTCTATCGAGCAAAGCTTGGTGGTGCATGCGCGCCATCGAGATCTTTCCGAATTGAGCTCACACGCGTGATTCAGAGAACCGTAGCCAAAGTTATGGCCAGAATACCAAAACACACCCTAATTACTATGTATAACTCCTAAGTTATATATGCCAACATGTAAATAACCACTCATATGGTAATATATATGCTAAACATGTGACTTATATATATATATACTAACCATGCAAAACAGTACCATTTATATGTATATATACATTAATATGTAATTCATGACACTTAACCGCTATATATATATATATATATATATATATATATATTCACAGGCGTATTCACATGATTCATGCATATTACTAACCTAATCATAAAATATATAGTCCATTAACTACGACATAATAACTACATACATGTGAAGCATGCAAAAATATTTAAAATTTGGAACCTGCAAGCTTCCCGCAAGTCCACCAAATAAAATAAACGTGCACAGCAAACCAAATGTTTCACAGTAAGCTTAGTGGTTGTTGTAGCCTAGTTTCCAGGTCCTAGCATTTGGAACCTGTCAGTACAACCAAAACCGGAATGTTTATCAGTAGCAAAAATGCGGGAAATTTCAAAAAAAAAAAAACATAAGAAAAAGAAATATATGAAAGGATGGCGTGGGGGTTTCCCCTTGGAGCAATTCAGTTTGCAAAACACAGTCCTTGGGTCTTTAGAATGGCAGCGGAGCCATTTGATCTTAGCACTTTTCAGTGTTTTTAGAAATTTACTTACTACGTGCTAAAACTCAATATTTCCTTACTGTTTTTTTTTAGAATGCCAATCTAGTTCGAGTAGGGATTTCGTTCCAACTTCTAAGACAAGAATCTAAATGATCACAACTGAAATCTACACCTTGGAGAACTAAGTGAGAAGGATTTGATAGATAGATTTTTTTTTACACAAGTTATCTAAAATTTGTAAGTTTGTTTTATAGTTAAATGAAAGAGAGAGAAAGATAAGGAAGGATTAATCCTACTCATGCAAAGCCTAGCTACAAGTCTTTTAGAAACAGGTCACTACCATCTCAAATCCCTAACATAATATACCTATCTCTAAACATATCATGCTAGCATGTGGAATTGAAATGATCCAACTCCTAGTTCTACTTTACAACAGTTGATCAGATATTTGTCAATCTCTGTCATTTTGGGACAGGATGAAAAATAGAACCTAAGTCTTTTAAGTAGTGATTCTGGAATCCTAAATTTGTAGCCTGATCCTCACATGAGCATCATTAACCCTCCCTTTGGGAGAGTTTTAGCTCATGATCCTAGGATTTAATTAAAACTACAAGTAAGATAAGTAAAAAGAGATAGAAAGAAGAAATGAATACAAAGCCAACTAATTACCTAAGGAAAACAGAAGTTTTTATTCAAAAACTAGAAGGTGTAGTCCTCCATTAACAAGTTACAAGCTTTTTTTTTTCTTAAAACTAAAAACTAAAAACTAAAAGTAAAGACATGGAAGTAAATGAAAAGTAAAAGTCAAGGAAGTAAAAGCTAGCTAACTCCCAAAATCAGCCCCCCTTTACATAAGAGAGCCTTTTTCTCTTCTCCCACGTAAAACACTCTCCTCTCATTTATTTTTCACTTATCCACAACTAACCCCCATTTGACACATTTCATTTTTTTAGATAATCATCACCTAAATCCAACCAACTCATTAACTTCATGCAAGGTATCAAATTTGCACCAATTATTTGCACCTTTGTCTTGACTTGCATGATGACTCATCAAATCTTATGGGCCCGCCTAGTGGGTCCACGTGCAGTGTCCAGTGGTAGTCCGGTCTTTTAGCATTTTTACAACTTCACTCGACGCATTCGAAGTCTTGGTTCAAGAGATATGAGCTTCAGAAGTTTGACGCTTTTGTGCACGTAATCCTGTTTCTGACTGGATTCTGTACTGTTTGAGTCTTTGGGCTTTAGTCCGGATTTGTTGGGCTTCACATGGGCTTGATCGGAAGGCATGTGTATACTCCCTATTCCGTGCTTAAATGCTGGCTTTATCATAATTTTTACATTAGTTGCTCCAACCTGCAAAAAGCACGAAGATGCAATTATTTCATGATTATTAAGCACAAAATTGACCGAAATGTTATGTTTCTACGGGTTTTTATAATACAGTTTTGGGTGCTTATCATTTATCCAATGAATCGCGGCTAAAACCTCCATTAGAAGAGGTTTATGAAGCCATGTGAGGATGAGTAGCTATTAGTTTTATTGTTTTCCATAAAAGAACGTCAAGTTCTTCGTTATGAGTAACTAGAGATAGAGCTAATAACGAAGAACTAGAATATAAAGCCACCACCAAAGAGATTTGTGGTGGAGCTACACTCTCATGCTAGTGAAACCTCGATATGAGAGGACTTGGTATTCACTAGAGATCAACACAAGCGATTTGATGCTAACTAATAGTCAATTGAATCGCGTGGTGGATTAAACCCCTTCTAATATTTTTATTCATCATTAAAATTCACTGTTTTCACCCTTAAATCTACTGTTTTGACTCTCACTAGTAAAGCATAGTTCTAATATAAACTGGCATCCAAGTAGTGTATGACTAGAGTTTGGCGAACACAACTACTCCTCTTTATTTCTACGATATTGAGAGTATATTATCTACTGTTTTCACCTTTTTCTCTACTGTTCAAGCATCTATAATCTATTGTTCATATAAATAATTCAAGTCATTTGTTATCAATGGTGTTGAGGACTTAGTTTTCAATAGGGTACTTTGTAGTAGGTTTGGAAATGTTGTTTTTAGCTTTAGTTTACATTTGATGATTATTGAATTCAAAATGTGTTTCAAAATTAGAAAAGGATGAACAAATATGAGAAGTATTTGAATTTGAAGTAGAATGTGATTTATGAGTGTTTATAGGAGGTTCAGAAAATTGAATTTCATTATTATTCATAGTTTGAGGTTCATGAGATTGAACTGGGGATGCAGAAGTTCGATTTTGATCATGATGAGATTGTACTTGTGATGTAGGTATAATAGGTACAATAGAGATTGGAGGAATGTTTGGAGTTGGTAGAAGTGGAGGAAGTGAAACAGGAATAGTACATTTGCTGAAAAGAGGAACTAAACAAGCGACAGATGATAGATTAGATGAACTAGAAATAGATGAGTTTAAACAAGGAAACTCATTTTCATTAAAAACAACATGCTTGGAGATGTAGACTCTTCCTTTTTTCAAATCAAGACACCTATGCCCTTTATGGTTTTGGTTGTAACCAATAAAAACACAATGAACACTTCTACTTTGAAACTTGTTTGTAATGTAAATCCATGGGAAACAAGAGCAACCATATGTTCTAAGGAAGGTATAGTAAGGTGTTTGATTAAACAACTTTTCAAAGGGAGAAACATTTGACAGAATCTTTGTAGGAAGAATGTTGATAAGATAAACAGAGGTATAAAAGACTTCAACCCAATAGACAAAAAGGAACATTGCTTTGAGAAGTAGAGTTATGTTTAGATCAAGTATATGCTTATGCTTCCTTTCCACAATAGAATTTTGTTCAGGAGTATGGGGGCATGAAAACTGATGAAAGATGCCTTTTGATTTTAAAAAGTTTCCAAAAACATGACTATTAAATTCACCCTTGCATCAATTCTTACCATTTTTATGGTGGTACTCAAAATATTTTCAACTAAAGAGGTGAAAACAAGAATTCAGTGAAAAACTGAGATTTAGTTTTTAAAGGGTATATCCAAGTGAATTTAGAGTAGTCATCTACTAAACTCACATAGTATCTGTAACCAGAGATAGAATGACAAGGGGAAGGACCCCATAAATCAATGTGAATAAGTTGCAATGGTGTTGTAGTATGAGAAATGGAATTATGAAAAGGAAGTTTGGCACTTTTCCCAAGTTTACAAGCATTACAAAAGAAATGATGAATATCAACATTATCTGTAACAGGTAAATGACATTTATTCAAGACAAAATGCAAAGTATTGAAAGATGGATGCCCAAGTCGATGATGCCATAGAGTAGTAGAAGTCCTTTCACCAACAAATGCAACATGAGAAGGAATGGATGCTGAAGAAGGATTTGAAGTACTGGTGAGCATAACAGAACCTTTGGAACTTTGAGAAGATGATTTTAGATGAAAGGGATAAAGGCCATTCTCAGGATGTCCTTGGAAAATAATCCTCCCTAAGAAGTTGTCCTTAACATAAAAAGAATTTGAAGTAAAAGTTAATGAGCAATTGTTATCAGTAGCAAACTTATGAACAGAGAGCAAGTTGTGTGATATTTGAGGTACATGTAATATGTTCTTCAACTGAAAAATGGTAGATTGGGATATAGGAGTAGAGTTACCAAAGTGTGTTATAGGAAGGCCTTGACCATTCCCAACAGAGATTTTGTCAGGTCCTGCATAATCTGAGTAAGCATTAAGATTTGAGAGATGTGGAGCAACATGATTTGTTGCTCCAGTGTCAGCAATCCCTGGAGAAGAAGCACTAAAGTGTGAGCCACTAGTGTATGTGTTAAAAACACTCTTTCCATAACCAGAAGCATTGTTACCATAGCCATAATCATTGTTGCCATAATCATAATTAGTGTTGCCATAACTAGAATCAATATTCCCATAGTCAGTGTCATAGAAATCAGATGAATGATGAACTTTGTTGGCAACCATTGCTTGAAGCTTTGTAGGAGGATGTCTTCCCATGTAAGCATGATTCATCCTATTGTAACAGTCAATGGCTAGATGTCCTGGTTTGGTGCATATCTGACAGATTGGCCTTGAGCCAGTATAACTTGAGGAATGCCCTGAAGAAGTGCTAGTGTTGTAATTGGAGTTGGTAGAACCTTGAGATGAATAACCATTATGCTGATTTGTGCTTGATCCTCTGCAAAAGGATCTTCCACGACCTCTGCCATGACTATAGCCTCTTCCTCTAGAGTTTTGAGATTGAAAATTGCTAGTAGTAGCAAAAGCTTGAGCTGGATGTGAGGATTCATCATGAAATAGACTTACAATTTCTTCACTTGCTGTAAGTTCTTCACTCAAAACTAAGCTATGAAGCTCATCAGGTGTAACTGGAGGTTCTCTAATTCTTACTGAAGTAGCAAACGATTTATACTCATTTGGAAAACCTTTTAGAGTATAATATATGATATCATTATCAGGTACTATATTTCCTGAAGTAGCCAATAGATCACATGTTTCCTTTATAGTTTGAAGATACCTAGCCATGGTATTTGGACCTTTCTTAATATTCTGCAAAGCATTTTTCAGCTGCAAGACATGTGATTTTGTGACTGTTGCAGAGAACCTTCTTTCCAAAACATGCCACAGCTCAAAAGATGAAGTAACACCAACAACATAAGGAAGCAATGACTCAGAAATGGTTGCATTTAACCAAATCGATCAAGACTTGTTAATCTCTCTTCTTCCATTCCAGATACTTATCATTAATAACCCTTGATGTTATATCACCATTTGTTCTATCAACATACTTATCAGGACAAATACTAGAACCATCAATAAAACCCAGCATGTCAAAACTTGATAGAACAGGAATGAATAAAGATTTCCAAAGAAGGTAATTATATTTGGCTAATTTTATTGAGATGAAGTTATTGATGTTGTGAAATGTAATGTTTTGAGAAGAAAATTTCAAACTTGAAGCTACTGAAGTTGTCATGTGTTTTTAATAGATTGATAGAATAGAGGTTTGATGATTACGAGTTTCAAGAACAAATGAACAACAAATCGAAGAAATTTGTCAAAGAAAATGAAGATTGAATGAAACAAACACTTATCTTTGATGAGTATTGAAGAATATAAACACTTAGCTTTGTTCTAGAAGAAAGCTTGAGAAAGCTCTAATGGCGTAAAAGATTGCTTTGTCGTGAGACAAAAAACTCCAATACCATAATAAGATTTGAGTAAATGCCTGAAAAGTGAATTGTTTCATTAGTTTCTAATCTGTATCATTACAAGTATTTACATGCAATCATTTGCACTAACTATAATGTAACTGAATCCTAACTAACCTTAACAAACTAACTAACTTTAACTAAGTTGATTGTTCTATTTACAGACACAAGGTTAATACTCTATTAATAATTACCATTTTACAAGAAAATATAATAATTCGTACGAGTGAAGAAAATCATAAATGAGAGTTTACAAGTCAAATATAAGTGCTCGTTGATGCTAGAACATTTCTTCCCGGGATATCCATCACATTCAAGCACATATCCCAATCCAATATATTCCAATATTGCGGTATCTACTACTATGATGACACTTTGGCATCACTGTAATAGGATCTATCATGAGGATAAGATAGTAAATTTCAACCTGTGCTCTTGGAATATAAGAAAAATGATTAAGGCAGCATCTATGCTGATCAATGGTCACTCCTTTCAGAAAATGGCAGATATGAAGATAATGAGAGCTTGGAATCTGCTGGTACTTTTACCAAAAACTCCTCGTATTAGGCCATGCTGGTGGACGCCGCCGGCAAAAAACACAATTAAGGTCAACTGTGTGTTAGGGAATAACGATTCTAATCGATCCCCACTACACAGATAACTTGTAATATGAACGCACTACTACTCCAGACAAATTATAAATATCCACTACAACCAACCTAGCATACCCAACTCTCTAAACAACTATTAACAACAAATAATAATGTAAAGAAAATATAAAGCATACCACAACAAAAAGATGTACTGTGGTTCAGCCAATGATACCTACTTCCACAAGAGCTAATCCTTTTATAACGTGGGATGGAAGATTACAATCACTCTTTTCAAGTCTCTCCACCTTACTAGATCACTCCTCTCTCTTTACAGGCTTCTTCTCTTTACAAAGGTTTTCTCTCAATCTTGATTGCTCTCAAAATTGGGTTTCAATTTCATGACTTCTTGTGTTAGGTTTTCCAAAACCTTGTTTTTGGTTTTATATCCCAAAAACCTGATTCGCGGTTACTGTAGATAGAAATTGCGAAAAATAGACATGGGTGCGGGTGCGCTCTCAGCAAGGCTAATTTCAAGCGTCGCGTGCCCTAAGTGCCCGTCCGTTTTCCCAAGAATACAAAGGCGCCATTAGACTAGAACGATCTAAAAGCGTCGCGCCTTCGGACCTCTTCACGCGAACAAAACTGATTTCTCTCTTTTTCCTCATTCTCATGTGAGGGATAACTCTAATAATCTCCCCCTCCCGAACAGTGAGGGGGTAGGAGGGGGGGCTACCTTCATGCATTCCCAAATCAACAGGAGGAGTCTGCTACCATTCTGGTGGTAGCACAACAATATCAAACTTACCTTTTGGTAAGACTTTGGTCATCATATCTGACCCGTTCTTGTCGGTACGGATCTTCAATCTCAATGCACAAATGTTTGTCTTCGAGTACTTCTCTAATCCAATGATAATGCACATGTATGTTCTTGGATCTAGAATGAAAACTCGGATTCTTGCTCAAATGGATGGCGCTCTGACTATCACATAGAACTACAAACTGTTTCTACTTTAACCCTAGTTCATCGAAGAACCTCTTCATCTCTTTGCAACACTCTGTGGCTGCAATATACTCGGCTTCTGTAGTGGAGAGAGCAACCCAGTTTTGCAACTTAGATTGCCAAGAAACTGCTCCCCCTGCAAAAGTAAACAGATTGATAATCGGAGGTGGACTTCATCGAGTCAACATCACCTACCATGTCTGCATCAGTGTAGCCTTCAAGTAAGGGCTTACTTCCACCAAAACACAAACACGCTTTGGAAGTGCCCTTGAGATATCTCAATATCCACTTAACACCTTCCCAATGTTTCTTACTCGGATTTGACAGAAATCAGCTTACAACACCAACGGTGAAAGCAATATTCGGTCTTGTACACACCATTGCATACATCAAGTTGCCCATTGTGGATGCATAGGGAATCTTTTCCATCTGACTCTGCTCATGCTCACCCTTTGGACACATCTTTTTGGTCATGCAGAACTGGCCACGAAGCGGACAACTAACTGGCTTCGCTTGATCCATGTTGAATCTCTTCAACACCTTCTCAATGTAGCTTTCTTGAGAAAGCCACAACTTCCTACTCTTTCTGTCATGAGTGATCGGCATCCTAAGTATCTGCTTTGCTTGACCCAAATCCTTCATCTCAAAGGACTTACTCAAGTCTTCCTTCAACTTGGATATCTTGTTGATGTTCGAGCCAACTATCAACATATCATCCATATACAACAAGAGCACTATGAAATCCCCATCTAGAAATTTTTGAACAAACACACAATGATTGGAAGTAGACTTCTTGTATCCTTACTTCACCATAAAAGAATCAAACTTTATGCGCCACTGTCTCGGTGCTTACTTCAACCCATACAAACTCTTTATCAGCTTGCATACTAGGTGCTCCTTGCCTTTGACCTCAAACCCCTCTGGCTGGTCCATGTAGACATCTTCTTCAAGGTCTCCATGAAGAAAAGTTGTCAGACCTAATACCACCCTGATAGAAGTCATCTTAACTACAGGAGAGAAAATTTAATCAAAGTCAATATCTTTCCTTTGATCGAATCCCTTCACAACAAGGCGAGCTTTGTGCCTTGGGTGTGGATTATTCTCCTCATGCTTGACTTTGTAGATCCACTTATTCTTGAGAATTTTCCTTCCTTTTGGTTTCTCAACTAACTCATAAGTGTGATTCTTATGTAAATAATCCATCTCATCATGCATGACCTTCAACCACTTCTCTTTGTCTGTACCTTCAAGAGCCTCTGGATAGTACATAGGTTCTCCACCATCAGGTAGTAAAACATACATATGAGGTGGATACCTGGTTGAAGCTTGTCTCTCTCTATTAGACCTCCTTACCCTATTTTCTTGTGGTTCAGGAGGATGCACTTCTGCTTGCTCAGGTGGTGGTCCATGCACTTCATCTGCATCTTCTATATCAATAGGTTCTATCCCATCATGAGCAATAAGATCATCATCATGAGTTTTAAACCTATGGTTCTCTGCATTCTCAATGCCTTCTGCACGTTCCACAGTAGGAACTTCTGGTTCTGAATCGACAAGATCATTAGTGAAAGTTTCTAGCTTTTCACCATCCTCAAAATCTGCTATGGTTTGGTCTTCCAAGAACACAACATCTCGACTTCGGATTACCTTCTTGTTAATCGGATCATAGAGTTTGTAGCCAAACTTCTCATCCCCATAACCCAGAAAAATGCATTGCATGGATTTGTCATCAAGCTTGGATCTCTCATCTTTGGGAATATGAACAAATGCCATGCACCTAAATACCCTAAAATATCCATAATCAACATCTCTGCCTGACCATACTCTCTCTGGATAATCACTATCCAGAGGCTTTGACCGCGATAGGTTAATCACATGCACAGCAATACGCATTGCTTCTACCCAGTAACTTCTAGGTAACTTAGAGTGGGACATCATGTATCTCATCCTCTCTACAATGGTACGATTCATCCTCTCAGCTATACCATTTTTTTGTGGTGTCTTGGGAACTATTTGCTCATGACGAATCCTATGACTCTTGCAATACTCTTCAAACGCCCCTATGTACTCACCCCTATTATCTGAGTGAATACACTTCAAAGGCTTCCTTGTCTCTCTTTCCACCATGCTATGGAAAATCTTGAACACACCAAGTACTTCATCCTTGGTCTTCAGACTATATGCCCATATCTTTTTTGACGCATCATCAATGAAAGTCAAGAAGTACAAAGCTCCCCCGTAAGACTTTACTTTCATAAGGCCACATAAGTCAGTGTGAACTATCTTAATGACATTGTCCTTTCTGTGAGACGGGAATCTTTGGAAAGACACCTTATGTTGTTTTCCTACCAAACAGTGAGTGCATCTATTTAAATATGTACCTTTGATGTCTGACAAGGCCTTTTACTTGGCAAGAACTTCCATACTTTTTTCGCCCATATGGCATAGTCTCTTATGTCATAGCTTGGAGGAAGCTACTTCTTCTGCTGCATTTACTTCTGCTTTACACAAACTAGCATGTGTCTTGTAAAGAGAGCAAGTTTTCTTCTCTTTGGCTGCTACAATGGAACCTATGCTCAGTTTCCATACCCCGTTACCAAACGAGTTTAGAAAGCCATCATCATCTAACTTCCCAGTGAAAATTAGGCTTAACCGAATGTCAGGAACATGTCTTACATCCTTGAGTGTCAAGGTGTAGCCAACATTGATTTCTACGTGAATATCACCAATGCCTACAATCTTTGAGACTCCACTGTTACCCATTTTTACTTCACTAAATTCACCATAGCTGTAGGTAGTGAATAATCCCATGTGCAGTGTGTCGTGATAGGATGCTCCTGTATCTATCACCCACTCTATATCCTGGCATGAGGTAATAAGACAGCACACACCACAATCTGACACAATTCCCACTAGATCATCGTCTACTAGTGTGGTAGTATCTCTGCATGTGTTTCCGTTCCTCTTTACCATGTCTTTATGTACACAGTTATTCTTCTCATCCCTCTTCAGTGTTCTGCACTCATACCTGAAGTGACCCTTGGTGGCATAATAGTAACATTGTCTCTCTACCTTAGGAGTTCTAGCTTCACCCCTAGATTTACTTTTGTTATCACCTCTAGAATGAGATGGTTTTCTGCTCTTACCTCTCCCCCGCTTCTCTGTGCCAAGTATCTCTGAGTGAGAGGAGCTACTTCATGAACCCCTTCTTGTCTCCTCATTTAACAATGCCCTGGTAGCCATTTCCATGGAAATAACTCCATCCTTAGCGGCTCTGTTAAGAGAAACTATTAAAGTCTCCTAAATGTCGGGTAGAGAGCTTAATAGTAACAAAGCCTCAACTTCGTCACCCATATCAATCTTCATCAAGTGCAATTGATTGATGGTAATCCCCCAAAAACAATTAGTTGTGTCAAAGAATGAACATGTTGTTAAAGTAGAATATTCCATACTTATAAATATATGCAATCAAATAAAATGATAATATGGCGAGGGGCAAGGAACCAAATCAACATTTATATCCTCATTTCATCCAAGGGCTTATTCCACTCTCTTACTTACAGAATGATATATCTCACTTATAGTCGATCTTATATTGTAAATAGGTTCATTTAAATGCATTTGGCTTGAAATTCAGATTGAATCCCTTTCTGACATTCCAAGCAAAATTTTATCATCAAGATAAAGAGTACACACTCATTACTAACAATTCATTTATGCGGTCATCGTCAAAGATAGATGGGTCGGTGAATGAATGCATTAAGATCCATTAAAAAGCTCACATATATAAATCATACTTAACCATACTACCTTACACTCGCAGCATACCATTTCCCATACATTATTTCTAACTATATTTTGTCCATAATCATCTAGGACTTACCATGTACCCAGAGAAGAAAGAAGAAAGAAAAGCGGTACCTTTGAGGGAATATAAGAGTTGCACATTCCTTTGCTCACTGTACAAAATCCACCTTTCACTTTTCTTCATAGCAACTACGAAGCCACAAAACTGAATAAAGGATAAGAATATTAAGAATTATAAAATCAATATTTGCTAACAATTGTAAATCGTGCAACTATGCCTAACTGTAACAAAAGAGAGTTTGAATGCTAGAAAACAAAAATTAGATGACTCATTCACAAGTAACTAATTAATCGTGATTAAAACCTCAATCTATTCAGATTACATTAAACTAATAATAATAGATTATGGAGCTTAGGGATCTATAATCCTTGAACAACAAACGAAATTTTTTCCTTCAGACTATGGTATAATAATAAGTTAATGTAAAATGTTGAACAAAATAGTAACTTACATAGACCAAATTGTGGAGGCAAATTTGCAAGAAACAAGAGTGTTAAACATCATGGCAATATAAAAGAAAGGGAATAATGTGTGAATCAGAGACGGTCATACATCAAATCATGTAATAGCATTCTAAAAAATAGGGGAGGGGTTGAGTTAGAAAGAAGCCAATTGAAGTAATATATGAAAATTAAATCTCTAATCGAAAAAATTATATCAACAAAACTGTATTCTTTTATATAGGGTGAAAATGAACAGCACGACTAAGAAAGGGTTCACCATCATTCCAACGAACTGGAATTTCAATGTAATTAGCCACCTTAATGAATACATCCATAACCTTGTTGTATCATGAAGGAATCAGTAGGAGAGGGAGATTGTTTCTCATTCCAAAGCAGAAAAAATACTGGATATTATACTATATATTGTCTATTTTGTGTGTGCAAAAAGAAAACAAAATTGGCCATCAAAGCCCGAATGTCCATTCAATTTCAGTCTAGTTTTAAATGATAATACATCTTGCAAAATAGCCATACTTGGGAGCCAAAGACGGTTTCATGCAGAATAGGTGTCATAGTATGTAGACAATGTTTGATGCATGGCACAATTTCCCATATACTTTGATGACCTTGAGAGATATATGACAAGCACTATCAAGGGCACAAACTCCAACTATCCCAAGCAAATGCCTCATCAATGTTTAGCAGGAATTGAGGAAGATTTATTCCAATTTCCCCTGTCGACAGCCACTCCCATGTTTTAAAAGTCTACTTCTTAGCTAATGTCAACTATGCTAAAAAAATATTAGTACCAGTAGCAAATCATCTAAAAGCTACAGTGTATCTAACCCATGCTTTCACGATGGTGATGGGGTCCAATGCGTGCTGTGTACCGATTAGTTGTAAAACTATGAGCGAGCTCAAGAATAGTAGGATGCATTGAGAGTTTCACCCTTTGCCATTCTTGGATACTCAAGAAACTTACTAAATCAGCACTCCACAAATAAAAATCAATATAATTACACTTCGCAGTCATAGTAGCAATTAAGACGCATTCGAAAAGGTCAAGCCAACATTGCACTTGGTGAGGTCTCGACTGGCAGTATCAAAAGAGACATCAATACCAAGCGCAAAAATAGTAAAAGTGTAAAACCCATGCCTTCATTCCAAGGCCTAAACTAAATTACGACAAATTATAGTAGAAACATGTTTTTTGACGTACCACAACTAATTTAAGCCGGTTAATCATAATCTCTCAGATAGTTCAATCGATGAGAACTAAACTAAGTACTGGACAATACTATACTAAAAACAAACAATGTATATTTTATCATTAGAGCAAACAATTCAGAACCTAACAATGCAAAGATCTAAGTTTGATAACAATACTATTACTTGATTGAGTATTCAAGAAGAATACATGCCTTAAAATCATATGTTTATCTTTTTAATGATCCCACAAAAGACAATTTTGTTTTTAAGTTCTCACCAATGGCATTGAAAACATGATGTAGATTCTTGCCAATGGCTCTCATGCAACCAAATGGATAATAGTATAAAAACTACATAATCCTAAAATGACAAAATATATAAATTCTAACCAAAGTCAAGTTTGTGAAAACGTTGAAATTAACAACCAAAATATTAAGGAACAAAACCGAAAAGAAATCGCCAAAGTCCACGCCACATGAAATTGGGAAGAACAGAGGTAATGCATGGTAAAGTTTAATGCCAACATTTCCCACTACTATTAACGTATATTATATGTGAATTCATACTTCACTATATACATTGTAGCCTTATAGGCCTTCGACTTCATATACTAAAAAGAGATGAACAAATCCAAAACTTGTTCAAATAGTAAAAAGTCTATTTCTTTATGTTCAAATAGTACAAACTGAGAGCACACACACCCCCATAAAAAGAAGATGAAGATCGAAGTAGTAAAAGAGCCATAGTTTAGTCAAAACATTTCAAGAAATGGCTTTTATAATGGGTAAAACGTTATGTTTCAATAACTGTGAACCAAAAAGAAAGAAAGAAAGAAAAGAAAAATGATTAGAACACAATGTACATATGCCTCACCTTCGCCGTCACATTTGAATTTCCATCTTTGTCGCCTCCCATCCTAAACCCAACTTGATGGTGTGCAAGTGAATGGAAGTGAACTTCCAATATGCTACAAAACCAAACACAATCAGATCCAAGGGTATAGGAGGACACATTGGCTTTAAAGAATAAGAGGACATCTTGTCATATATATAAAGGAAAATAGACTTACAAACGTCTACTGCCCGATCGTGAAACCCTGTTGAACGTCTAACCTTATGGTCTGGTATGGAGTTGGAAAACAACTTCTTCTTGCCTGATTGCAATTTGCACATAACCACCATTATAGGAGAAAACGCATAGAAGAAGGTTCTGACCACCACTTCCAAATGCAAAGAAGAACATTAATGTATTAGAAAATTATACTTATTAGCAAACCTTATCGACATTTAAGAAAGTATGTCAACTTCCATTCAAAGCTTGGATTCACATATATTTCCAACCACAGCTACCAGCTTGTTCAACATGAATGGAGGGTGGGATTTGCTATGGGAGTGTTGCACACGCTTGATAAGCTTTGAATTTAGATTCAACCTTTCAAGCATAGAATCCCATATTACAATGAGCAGTAATGCATCCTTTGAATTGACAAACCATGGCTTTGAATATACTGCATATACTGGCCAAGTTTACTCCTGATGCAAAATAAGATAAAACCTTTGGGTGATAAGGGAGAGAAGCAAACCGATAAGCTATTTCAATGAGCTGATTCAACCTTTGAGAGCTAGAGAGAAAAATTGACAGGGGTTCTAAGATATTTGCATTACTGCTCCATTCTCCGTACGTATTATACCAACACAATAGAAAGTATTATCGGCTTCAGTAGGATAGTTATCCAGTTCCTAGTTCAGCTCATCTACAAATTTTTCGATGGGTTTCTTCTTCCCACATCGACTCTAGAAACAACCACACATCCTCCTAGCTAAACAAATGATAAATCAGACTGTTAGTATCCATAACAAAAAATAAAATAAAATAAAGAAGTTAACACCTACTAATTCCAAAAGTTTTCCAGATGACCTCAGGAGGGATTCTCATAAATAATTCAAAAAAAAAATAAATGAAAATAGTGAAAGAATAAATCAACAAACAAAAAAGTCATTATTCCCATTTAATTGAGCCTGTAAGTAGTTGTCACTATATATAAATAGGGTATGTTCAATTTCATTAAAATTGGCTATATATGATATTTTTTCTTCCTTTTTAATAAAAAATATACAAACACTCAATTAAAACATGTTAGAATTAAAAACCAATTGCTTGAAAAATCAATCAATGAAATAATACCAATTAATGGTAAATTTGGCTCCACCACCATGGTCGAAAGATAATCACATCAAAGTATATTTTTTTTTGTTCTAAAACGCTTAAAAAGTTAATATATATATTGAACCAATGATATTGAACTTGATGAACTTGTCGTCGAAAGGGGAAGAACTTGCCACAACATATAGCAAATTAGTTGAGATGGAGTTTGCATTAAACAATCAAGGAGGAGGTTCAAGTAAGCTTTGCATTAAATGACTTTTAAGAATGGTAGTTAAAAAGGAGTGGATTAGACGGCTCTTGAGCATAGAACTCTATTGATTGTTGCTGAACCCTACTGTAACATTGCTATCATCATCAAAACCTAAAACCATTATGCCATAATAAGAGTTTAAAAGCATTTAAATACACGTACATATATAGCTAGGTTAGTTGTATTTATAGCCAGGTTAGTATAAGGAACTAAAATAAAACCAAAAACAACGATTGTTAACTGAACTCTATTGGAAATTAGCACAAACTTCCTTTTAAAAGATAATATCGATCAAACTAAATGACATTCACTCTTACTTGATATACAAAACCTCAGCAACACTTGCAACACAAAAAAAGTTTGCAATAGAAGGGAATTTGGAAACAAAAAAAAATCCATATACCTTATTTGTAGATTGCGAGAGATTAAAATATCACTATAAAGTTGAGAATCTCTTGAAATTTAATCATGAATCAAAATATCAGTGCCTATCATGCACAAATAGCTATGTCTAGTTACTTACAACAAAGAAATCAGCATCGTCTAAGATTATCACATAGGAAGATATATCATCGTATTGACTTATACAAAAAAAATATGATTTTCAAGCACCCTTTTTTTTTTTCCAATGATGCATACAATGTCTATATTGGAAACACAAAAAAAAAAAAAAAAAAAAAAAAAAGTGGCCGTATAAAATATTATCTGAGAAATATGAAGTCGCCCTCAGATTTTATTGGATAAATGATTGTATGGTGTTCCTGGTTTCATTTCAACACCTGAGGAAATAATAGTAACATAAGAAAACATGTATTTCAACGTACATGAAGACTAAAATATATTTGACTCTAAGACAATAACTGATAAAACCATGGAATATTAAACTTTGACGAAAAAAGCATTATCAATTTATTCAAAATAGCAGTAGATACGAAGGTGATTTTATGCAGTTTCCAGGCTTGAGATTGAGAGAAGAGACTAACCCCCAAAAGGATATTTTGGGATAAGATCTTGAGATTGCTAATGACGTTCGATTGATTTCTCTGAATCTGCGGCTTAATAAAACCCCACTACTATAAACTTGCTTGGTGGAGTCTAAAAGTCGTTGTTCATCTCCTCTATATCCATATTAGTGTCTCTCTTTCTCATGGTAGATTTTCTACATTTAAAATGTAGGATAAATTACTATTATTTACTTATTTAAATATCTAAATTTTCTAACATGTTTCTTACATACCTTGTATCTGCAAATATCCATTTTTCTAGCTGAACAATGACGTGTCCACTATAGAGAAAAAAGGGTGCTCACATGTCCACTTTTGAGAAAAAAAGGGCAATGACGTGACTTCTTGGGAGCATTCTCAACTACTCAATATTAATGGTATTTGATGTGGTCTTTAAAGGCGACTGCTTGGAGGTTATCAAAGCATGCTCAGAGTTAAGATGTAATTGGACGCTAGCAACCATTAAGGAGTCTATTAATATGAGTTGTCAGAAAACGAAAATCGATCAATAGTCTCCAAAATATGACAAATAAATAATAACAAAAGATACCTTCGTAAGAAATTCAAAAAATGGTTGAAGTCAGAGAGAATCGAACTAACTAAAATACATGGAACCAATTCCTTGACAGAAACACATCCTTTCAGCACACTCACCGGAATTGGAAGTTTGATACTACAAAAGATCAGTGATTTAATGGTGTCGGAGTGCTCGAGATCATTGTTACCATCTGAAAGATATTTTGTTGTTGAGAAATGCGAGAGAATGAATTGGCAAAGGGTTCACATATAATCCGCAAAACAACGACATCAAGTAAAACGAAACTTTTGATGTATTGTTTATCAAGCTAGGGTTTTTTTTTTGGTAAAGTTCGGGGTGGGGTTTTGAGTTTTGATGAAAGGTTTATTTCTCTTTTTCTATTTCGGATTGTTACCGAACAGTTACCAAAACTGGGCGTGAGTTTGTTTTTTTTTTTCCTGCGGTGTCCATGTAAGAGAAAAAAAAGGGGACATGTTTCACTGGGAGCATTCTCTACTATTCAGGATATTAATGGTCTTTGATGCATGATTGATCTCTGCTTGCGAGAATCAGAGACTTTAGGGACCATTTAATTTGTTGTTGTGGTCTTTACATAACAGTCTTTTGTGCTTATAATCCATCCTGCTGACTATTGAATACGCATGGCATGATATTAAATTGTGCTGAGCGGTTTGAACTGATCATCCAAAAAGTTCCTTAAGTACATATGTTCTAATAGTACAAAGGACGCATGCTACATTTTAGATTCTTGTTCTTCTAACCCACTGGTGTCCAACTTTTTTGCAATCGAAATGCTGATCAAGGTAATTATCCGAAGTTTCCTATTTGACCGACTTGGAGTGCAATATTCTGGTTATTTAGAATTATTTTGGACTACTGAAATGAGTTCTTTTGATTTGTCCTTGGAACAGATTTTGTTGAGATCTTTGCTATTTCAAATTATTTTCTGTTTGATCTTTGTTATTCGAACTATACTCTTCAATTATATTACTCTAGTAAAAACATCTATGAGACGTTCAACTGAACGTTCATGCCAAAGTAGTATGGGAAAGTATTACCATTTGGAGAAACATAGAAAATAACCTCTGCAGTAATGCCTGTTGGGGATTACACCAATACCAATCGGTTCCCCACTACACAGATAACTTGTATGAACACACTTCAACTCCAGATAAATCTCAAATATCACAAACTACCTATACTAACATGTCCAACTCGCTAAACAACTATTAACAACAGATAATAATGTAAAGCAGTAAAAGCAAACCACAACACAAAGATTTACCGTGGTTCGGCCAATGATGCCTACTTCCACAAGAGCGGGTTCTTAATAAAATGGGAAGGAAGATTACAATCTCTCATTACGGTCTCTCCCTTACTAGATCACTCTTATCTCTTTCTGAGGGGTTGTATCTCTGTAAAGGTACTCTCTTTTTTTTTTTGTGCGGATTCCAATCCTTGTTTGACTTGTTTGGTTAGGTTTTTCAAAACCTTGATTTTTGGTTTTATCTTCAAAACCAACTTTCGCGAATCTTGTAGCAAGCCCACGAAAAATAGACTGGCCTGGCTGCGCCCATGTGGCGTCGCGCTAAGACACTGGAAGGCGGAAAGGCGGGTATTCCTATTCTCTTTGGAACCGAAGTCGTGGCCACTTATCCGAAGGCGCCGCTCTGGCATTTCCAACGCCGAATTAAGCCCGTTTACGTCGACTCGGTTTTCTCTCCTCATGTGAGGGATAACTCAACAATCTCCCCTCGAGCGGTGAGGGGGGATACCTCCATGCAATTGCCAAATCAGCGGGAGGAGTGTCTTTGCCATTCCGGAATAGCCTGACAAATATCAAACTTACCTTTTCGGTAAGACTTTGGTCATCATATCCGACCCGTTCTTGTCGGTATGGATCTTCTCGATACACAAATGCTTGTCTTGAGTACTTCTCTAATCCAATGATAACGCCGCGTGTATGTGCTTGGATCTAGAATGAAAACTTCGGATTCTTGCTTTCAAGTGGATGGCGCTCACGGTCACATAGAACTACAAACTGTTTACGCTTTAGCCCTAGTTAGTCGAAGAACCTCTTCATCCATAGCAACTCTTTTGCAACACTTTCGATGGGCTGCAATGTACTTTCGGCTTCTGTAGTGGAGAGGGCAACACACTTTTGCAACTTAGATTGCCAAGAAACCTCCCCCACAAAAGTAACCGGATAACCGGAGGTGGACTTCATCGAGTCGACATCACCGCCATGTGCGCGATCGATGTAGCCTTCAAGTAAGGGCTTACTTCCACCAAAGCACAAACATGATTTGGAAGTGCCTTTGAGATATCTCAATATCCACTTAACACCTTCCCAATGCTCTTTACCCGGTTTGATGTGAAATCGCGCTTACCCCAACGCGAAAAGCAATATCCGGTCTAGTACACACCATGGCATACATCAAACTGCCCAGCTGCGGATGCATAAGGAATCTTTTCCATCGACTCTGCTCATGCTCACCCTTAGGACACATCTCTTTGGTCATGCGGGCCCGCCACCAAGCGGACAACCGGACCGCGGCCCGGCTTGATCCATGTTGAATCTCTTCAACACCTTCCGATGTAGCTTTCTTGAAAGCCACAACTTCCCACTCTTTTCGTCACGGTGATCCGCATCCCAAGTATCTGCTTTGCTTGACCCAAATCCTTCATCTCAAAGGACTTACTCAAGTCTTTCTTGACTTGGATATCTTGTTGATGTTTGGGCCAACTATCAACATATCATCCACATACAAAGATAGCCTGATGAAATCTCCATCCGGAAATCTCGAACAAACACACAATGATCGGAGGCGGACTTCTTGTATCCTTGCTTCACCATAAAGGAGTCAAACTTTATGTACCAGCGTCTCGGTGCTTGCTTGACCCATACAAGCTCTTTATCGGCTTGCATACTAGGTGCTCCTTGCCTTTGACCTCGAAACCCTGCGGTTGGTCCATGTAGACATCTTCTTCAAGGTCTCCATGAAGAAAAGCATCTTCTTAACATCTAGTTGCTCAACCTCTAGGTTCATACTTGCGGCCATACCCAATACCACCCGGATAGAAGTCATCTTCACTATAGGGAGAAAATCTAATCAAAGTCAATCCCTTTCCTTTGACCGAATCCGCTTCCAACAAAGGCGAGCTTTATGCCTTGGGTGAGGATTGTTCTCCTCATGCTTGACTTTGTATATCCACTTATTCTTGAGAACTTTTCTCCTGTGGGTTTCTCGACTAACTTCATAAGTGTGATTCTTATGCAAAGAATCCATCTCGTCATCATGGCCTTCACCACTTTTCTTTATGCGTACGCTTCAAGTGCCTCTTGATAGTACATAGGTTCTCCACCATCCGATAGTAGCGCGTGCGTATGTGGTGGATACCTGTTGAAGCTATTCTCCTCTGTCGGACCTCCTTGCCCCATCTGGCGGTGCCTCGGGGAGGTTGCACTTCTGCTTGCTCTCGGTGGTGGTTCATGCATCTCATCGCATCTTCTATACCAATAGGTTCTATCCCATCATGAGCAATAGGATTCTCATCATGAGCTTCAAACTCATGGTTCTCTGCATTCTCAATGCCTTACGCGCGTTCCACGGTAGGAACTTACGGTTACGAATCAACAAGATCATTGGTGAAAGCACGTAGCTTCTCACCCTCCTCAAAGTCTGCTATGGTTTGGTCTTCTAAGAACCACAACATCTCGACTTCGGATTACCTTCTTGTTAATCGGATCATAGAGTTTGTAACCAAACTTTTCATCTCCATAACCCGAAAAATGCACCTTTGCTTGGCTTTGTCATCAAGCTTGGATCTCTCATCGCTTCTAATATGCACAAATGCCCCGCACCCAAATACCCTCAAGTATCCATAATCAACATCTCTGCTGACCATACTCTCTGCGGATAATCACTATTCGGAGGTTTTCTTTGTGACAACGGTTGATCACATGCACAGCCAGACGCATTGCTTCTACCCGGTAGCTTCTAGGTAGCTTAGAGTGAGATAGCATGCATCTCATCCTCTCTGATGGTGCGGTTCATTCTCTCTGCTATTCCATTACATTGCGGTGTCTTGGGAACGGTGCGCTCATGGCCGAATCCCATGACTCGGCAATACTCTTCAAATGGCCCAATGTACTCACCCCATTATCGGCGAATACACTTCAACAACTTCCCAGTCTCTCTTTCCACCATCTTTGTGGAATTTCTCAAACACGCCAAGTACTTCATCCTTGGTCTTGCGGACTATAGGCCCATATCTTTCTTGGCGCATCATCGATGAATGTCAAAAGTCGAAACTCCACTGGTGGGACTTCACTCTCATAGGACCACATAAGTGCGTATTGCACTAGCTCGGGGCGATGTCGCTTTACGTGAGACGGGAATCTTTGGAAAGACACCGTGTTTGCTTTCCTACCAAACGATGAGTACATGTATTTAAATGTGTACCTTTAATGTCGGCATGGCCTTTTGCTTAGCAAGAACTTCCATCCCTTTTATGCCCATGTGACCGCGATCTCTTGTGCCCGCGGTTCGGATGAAGCTTCTTCTTACGCGCGTTTGCTTATGCTTTACACAAACTAGCCTTGTTTTTGTAAAGAGAGCAAGTTTTCTTTCCTCGGGCTGCTTCTGATGGAACCTCTGCTTTCGGTTTCCATACCCGTTACCAAACGAGTTTACAAAGCCATCGTCATCTAATTTCCCGGCCGAAATTAGGCTTAACCGTATGTCGGGGACATGTCTTACATCCTTGAGTGTCAAGGTGTGTAGCCGACATTGGTTTCTATATGAACATCTCCAATGCCTATAATCTTGAGGCATGCTTTTCCCATCCTCACTTCACCATATTCACCACGGTTGTAGGTAGTGAAGAATCCCTGTCGCGATGTGGCGTGATAGGATGCTCCTCAGTATCTATCACCCACTCGTATCGACATGAGGTACTAAGGCGGCCACACCACAATCAACCGACACATTCCCACTAGGTCATTGACTAGTCGCGGTAGTATCTCTGCACAATGTTTTCGTTCCTCGCGCACCATGTCTTCATGTACCGCGGTTATTCTTCTCATCCCTTCTTTGTTACGCACTCATATCGAAGTGGCCTTTGGTGGCACAATAGTAACATTGCCTCTTTGCCTTAGGAGTTCTAGCTTCACCCCCTAGATTTATTACGTCATCACCTCTAGAGCGAGATGGTTTTGTTTTGACTTCTCCCCGTTTCTCGTGAAAAGGACCTGCGAGTGAGAAGAGCATTTCTTGCACTCCTTCTAGTCTCTTCATTCAACAAAGGCGTGGTAGCCATCTCCATGGTAACAATTCCATCCTTGGGCGCTCCATGTAGAGAAACTAATGTCTCCCAACTTTTCGGGAAGAGAGCCTAATAGAAACAAAGCCTCAACTTCGTCTCCCAAATTGATCTTCATCAAATGCATCCGATTGATGATATTACGTACTTCATTAAGATGCTCGGACATTGAAGAACCTTCTTGGTACTTCCGTTAATGCGCAAACTTCTTAACGACTAGCACTTTGTTTCCACCCGACTTCCTCTCATAAAGGTCTTCGAAGTTTCTTCCATAGGCCGAGAAGGTCGTAGTCTCTTAGGCCACATGGTGAAAGACAACGTCGTCAATCCATCGTCGAATGTATCCAATCGGCTTTTCTATCAAGCTTTTTCCACTTTCGGCCTCATCGATCTTTTTTACGGTTTTACTCCCTCATTCTCAATGGGAAGTGCCAAGTCCTTGCGGATATAGCAAGTCTTCCATCTTGGCTTTCGGATGGTGTAGTTCTTCCTATTCGGACTCATCATATGAGTGTTCGCGGAATGGTCCATCTCTACAAGTTATTTAACCTCAAATCTTCTCTCGGGAATTTAAATCAAACACCTTCCCGACCAAGATTCGGATAACACCCTAAGGCTATTCTAACCAAGGCTCGATACCACTTGTTGGGGATTACACCAATACCAATCGGTTCCCACTACACACGATAACTTGTATGAACACACTTCAACTCGGATAAATCTCAAATATCACAAACTACCTATACTAACATGCCCAACTTCGCTAAACAACTATTAACAATGATAATAATGTAAAAGCGGTAAAAGCAAACCACAACACAAAGATTTACCGTGGTTCGCCAATGATGCCTACTTCCACAAGAGCGGTTCTTAATAAAATGGGAAGGAAGATTACAATCTCTCCTTTACGGTCTCTCACCTTACTAGATCACTCTTATCTCTTTCTGAGGGTTGTATCTCAGTAAAGGTACTCTCTTTTGTTTTGTGCGGATTCCAATCCTTACGACTTGTTTGGTTAGGTTTTCCAAAACCTTGATTTTTGGTTTTATCTTCAAAACCAACTTTCGCGAATCTTGTAGCAAGCCCACGAAAAATAGACTGGCCTTGGCCTTATGTGGCGAGTCGCTAAGACACCGGAAAGCGAAGGGTGGTCCCTCTATGGCGAATGGTCGCCCTATTCTCTTGGAACCACGGGAAGTCGCTCCTTCGCTCTCATCCTCTGGCATTTCCAGCGCCCATTTAACGCCGTTTTTACGTCGACTCTGTTTTCTCTCCTCATGTGAGGGATAACTCCAACAATGCCCTACCCATGCTATTCTTGCTTATCAACCCATCAGACAGCAGAGTTTAGAACTCTGTTTCTAGGAAAGACATCATCATCATCCACACGCACGCACGCACAACTTGCAAAAACAGAACTATTTGCATTTTGAAAAGACCATCAAACGAAACAATGTTATTTTAAGGGAGATACATATTACACGCACTACTGGTCACTCGAAGAAATAGCTCGGAGAGATGGAACCAGGGGGCGTGGGGTTGCAATTTGGAAAATCTCTATTACTGTATTAGTAATTAGGAAGCACGCTCAATAGTTACAGCGGTCACTTCAGATTGGGATTCTGGTTTTCTAGAAGTTGCTTATGGACTGATTGTGAGACATTTTTGTTAGTTAAAAACAGAAACCACCATGTTTTTATAAGAGTTAGAAGAACTAGTTTGGTTTTGGAAAAGATGCAACTATTATCGAAGTGAGAGGCTGCGCCTGTGTTTTTCAGGAACAACTTCCTCTTAAAATTCCAATAGACATTCAGCTAAAACTCTCTCCCCTACAAAAGCATAGTGATGTTCTATATTTACTCACCGTTTTCCAAGAATCATGACTCTAACCAAACACACCTCGATTATTTTTTTCGCAGAAAAATTAGACACTACAGTCGGTTAGGCCCAATGACACAAGTTATGAAGCTAAAGATCAATCAAAATCTTTACAAGCTTAACATAAGTTAATTACAACTCTCAAAGCAATGCAGAATAGCAAAAATGGACCTAAATATTGTAAAATGAACATTTCTAAAGAAGTTACTACAACAAAATATACAAAGCACCCCCAAGCAAACTTGCAAAATGCAATTTGTTACTTCAAAAACTTGGAGATGACCTCTCAAAGAGTCGCAGACGGGATACAAGCCTGAAAAAGCAATTAAAACGTTATGGATGTTCTAGGATACAGAGCCTGAAAAAGCAATTAATCATTACAGACAGTAATTACGAATTTAAGTGAATCTCCACAGACCCCCACATAGAATCGTAGGTTTAAGGCTGCTGGTTGTCAATGAAATTTCTCTGACTTGCCAGTATAACAATCCAGCTCCATGGATTGCGTAAGGGAACTTGTAAGGAACCACAAGTCATTATATGAAAACCTAATAAATTATCTGCAATTCGTTGTCTCCTTATTTCTACATTGACCATGGATTAGATAATCCTAGGTTTGTTCTAACATAGACATTACTTCTTTTCCACACGACCAAATCTGAAAATAAGTCAGCGCCTTCTTTTTTGGACACATAAACACAACAACCTTTTCTGATCTGGTTGATGTGGAAAAGGGCCATCTACATCACAGGGATCAGTTTCCTAACCCATGTTTGCTTTTCTTTTGCAACATAGGTGTGTAGTAAATGGAGACCAGCGGACTGAGGGCACTTGATTTGAGTCGCTCACCATTTTTTATTTATTTATTTCATAGGTATCGATTTTTTTTCCGACAACGGTAATCGACTGGGATGTAATCGTACAGGGATTTGGGGCGTTATTATCAGCAAATACCATGTTACTTATTTTTTGGATGAATTGTTTCATCTTCTGGTAAACATTTGGTAACCATTCATAGTTCAATTACAAAATCAGTGAGACTTTGGATCTTGGAAGGTTTGAAGTGGCCTAGTGGAAAGTCCAAGGTCCACCCATCAGGTGTGCCACATTTAACATAGTAACCCAGTCATTACTTGAAACTTGATTAACCCTTTTGTCAATCTCACCTACTTGCATGTTATAAATGATGGAGAGCTAACCTGGAAAGTCTAAAACTGAAATCTCTGTCAATTTGACTCCTCCTCAGCAAAAGTTAGTAAGCATTTACGTTGAAGCAGCTACTGCACATTGAAGAAAGATGTTAAAAGATTATTTTTCTGAAGGAGAAAGAAATAAACAAAACTCTAAAAGTTGAGCCAATAACTAAATAAAGCCATAAAGGAACAAACCTGTGCTTTGGAAAGAGCCTGCTAAGCATACTTTTAGAATAACTAACAATATTAGCAGAAATTGCTGGAAGTCCATTCCTCTATCAAACTCAGGTTAATAACTTCAGCATAACTCAAAGGCGTGAGAAGTGGATTATCCTCTTCTTTCATATTTCTTTGCAAACTCCTTGAGTAGTAAATTCTGCCTAAAAGTCAAATACTTATCTAAACTAGTTTTAGCCCATTGCTGACAAAAGGATTCATCAGTAGGAACAAATGAGCTTAGTGGAAATGGGCCCTTCGGAGCTTTCTTCAATGAAACAAGAAACCTGTGACGAGGCCGAATTCTTTGATCTAAGGACAAGCTCAAGTACGTGGGATATTTGGTCAAGGATTGCACCTCATTTTTTAGTTCATTTACCAAGTACAAGTACTTGGGCTTAAGATTATCCTCCAACGATAGAGACAATACCTGTAAATATAGCCAAGAACTTCAATTCTGTAACAATTTCAGTAAGGGAATTATGGGAGTAACAAAATTGCAGCGTAGTAGAAAAGGAGTATAAATTAGATAAGATACATTAATTCTTTGGTAAATCAGTTTGCATGTTTCATGTTAATATCAACAAGTACAATTGGAGAAAACCTTAGGTGCTTTTAACTTTTAACACAAAGATAAACAGTTTTAAATACTTTGCAAATTAGGATGTTGGAAACTTCCATAACGAAGAGAATGTGCAGTTTCTGACCTGTGTGAGACTTGTCAATACTTTCAGAACCTCAGAATTACGCATTCCGATACTCCTCAGAAAGTTGATTCTTGGTAAAATTCCATCTTCGATGCTGTAATGGAGCAGCTGTGGATGTTTTCTGACCATCTTCACAATACTATCTTTGGGAGCCCCTAGTTCTTTTGAGAGAAAGCCAAAGCGGGTGCTCCAAGAGTTATCAATCCGTTGAACCAGGATTTGAGGACTCAGCTGCACAACTTTGCTCACATCACTTGTTTTAATACCAACCTCTTCAACCAAGTATCTGATAGTGGGCTTCAAAGACTGCTCGACGCTATAAGAGAATAAAGATGGAGCAGCACTAATTATATGACCAATTCTGGAATGTGGGACACCCAAATCCACCAAAAATGCAACATGGGACTTCAGATTGCTTTCCACGGTGTACTCTAGAATTTGTGGCTGCCTCAGAATTATCTTTCTGATATCTCTATGTTTGACACCAACACTTAACAAAAACTCCAACCTTTCTTGTGCTGATGTCACATTTATCTGAAGGGATGACATGTGTCTCTCATAGATTTGGACAAAGTGTGAGTCCTTAAGTCCAAATGTGCTCAGGTAATCAATAAGTGGAAACCATTTCTCATCTAAGTCTAGTTCTTCTGACAGTTGATGGAACCTGCTCTCTACAGGTTTCCCAATTTTCAGCTGCGATGATCAGAAGTAAATGAAGATCATCTGTATAGTTTTTTCATCTCAGATAAACTGTGAGACTTGACCCAACAGAAATTACAAAACTTTTACCACAAAGTACCTTTCCTCTGCTCCCGTTATCAATGGGACCTTTTCCCCTTTTTGTGTGTCTGTTGCCTGAATGAACAGAAACAAGTTAGTCCATAACTTCCTCACAATCTTGCGAACAAGTTCTAAGAGAATACCTTGATTTTTACTGGTTTTCTTCTCTGGATAACCAAAGTCTTCCTCTTCTGAGAGATCATCCTGATAAAATAGAACAATAGTTAAAATGTCGGTTTAATCCAGGAAAGAAGCGTCCTCTATACTTATTACATACAATTATGTATCAATTAAAATATAAGACTAGGTCGACTAACAAGAGAAAATTTAAGTTAACAATTATAGGATATATGCATCATACAACTGTTCCACATCAAAGAAAAGAGAGACAATACGTTCACCTAATATTTGTACTAGCAAGTAGCAAGGTCCTCATTACCAATGGTAGCTGGAATCAAGAAGAGTTAAATCTACCTCAAGGTCCTATCAAGCAGAAGATTCTTAGTACTGATATCAATGGATACTTACAAGATGACAAGGTGATATGAACTCCCACTCCTAATGGTATTTATTCCTATAAATCTGCATATCATGCATTGAGAATCCTTAAGGAAAAGGTAATATGATATAATCTAGTATGGGAAAAGTTTGTAATGCCTAGACACTCCTTCACCTCTCGGCAACTATTCTCAGACAATCTTCCTTATTTTTAGAATGCCCCTACAGCACACAAGTCCAGCTATAAACTTTAATAGTGAATGGCTTTTGTGTATCCTACTGATAGTGTTATGTGTGGAAGGAAATTTAGAATCACTAGTCAATCATGGCATGTACTGGCTAACAAGCTGTTAGTTGATATGAATATTTGTCTACAGGGCCTTCTAACCATAATAGTAAAGGATATCTACAGTGCTAGAGCATTAATCCAGTGCAGTCAAGCTAAATTATTTTTCCATTTATATATATATATTAAAGAAATGGACAAGACTTACAACATCAGAGAAGAAATCGTCGTCGTCCTCAGTATCAGTATCATAAGGAGATATAGGTTGACCATATCTTGACTTACGGTTGGGTTTGAGTAGTTTCGAGTTGGAATGTGTTGAGAGTACAACGAAACTACGGCAGGGGCGGCGGCATTTTCTAGTTCCATGGAGTAGTAGTAGTGCAGGGTCATCATTAGCAATGGGATTATTGGTATTAAGAGGAGGGTACTGGAATGAGTAGAGACAGATAAAAGTCATCGTGGGATACTGGAATAATTTCGAATTGAGAAAGAGGATATACCTCCTTCTATCTTGTTTTTTTTTTTCTCAGCTTAGTGGAGACGTGGACAGTGTCTGTTAAGTAGCCGTCGGTTAAACAAAATTTAACATTCTCATGTTTGACTTTCTGTATCTTCCTCATTTTACTTTTCATTTTTTACTTCGTTAGTTATGCTCATGGGCTTCTCCAGAGTCCAATCGCTACAGCCTGGTAGTCCAAATCAAAATTCAACAGAAAACAGTGGGACTTTTTCTCTTCAAATTTAAGAGAAAATAATACAAAAATGGGCTTCCAACCCCTCTAGTTACCATCTTTTAAAACTGCACAAAATTAGGCTCACAGACATAAATTGACTAGTGATTTTGGCTACAAGTTTCTTCAAGCCCTGGGAATCTATCGCTCTGAGGTCTACTCTTCTGGTAGTACGTGCTTGCCCTGTCTGCTCATCTGATCGAGAATCTCAAATCTGTTTAGCCTTGCTATCATCTGCTGGTCATTGTAGGGGAGCAATATCCCCACTAAGGAACATTGCAGACGAAGCACAAGCGACCTCAACGCATCGACCTCCAAGACCGATCTGCGAGCGACTCCTTACAAGTAGGTGTGTTTTGCAGACGAAGCACAAGCGACCTCAACGTGTCGATCTCCAAGACCGATCTGCGAGCGACTCCTTACAAGTAGGTGGTACGAACAAAGATACTTCAAGATCTAACACTTTGCCGGACGAACGCCCCGCCCCACCAGATGTAATCATTGCCAAAATCTTATTTGTGTTTCCCACCACGGAAATAGGGACTACCGCGCCAACTCCCAATCGGTATGACTTACACCAAAACCACTCCGGCCTCATTCCACGATCTCTACCCTACATTTGTACACAAAGGGTACACGTGTCGAAGGATCTCCACTCCCAAAATCCTATAAATACCATCTTTGGAACTACGTCCGGACTGATTCTTCTCTCCCCAAGAAAAGGAAAAACGAGAGAAGATCGTGGCGCGTTAAGCTCCACAAATGTACCTCGGTCCCATCAAAGTCCAAACCCATCTCGTCCTCCTCTCGTAATCGAGAAAACTAAAACGCTCCTTTACATTGGCGCCCTGTGGTTTTACGATTCTTGGAGAGCCACTTTAGATCGGTTCATCCATCTCTAACTCTCCCGACCCACGAAGCATGGTTAGCATAGAAGATCAAGTTGAACCTTGCCCACCGGTTAGGAATAACGAATGAGAGCATTTCCTTGCTTTCGGGGAGGAAAATGCTACTTTACGTGCTTTCGGTGGATAGTTATTAGCAACAACAAATTCGGCAACGGAGGCCGAACCACGGCATCAATGGCGTTAATCGGCGGCTTAACGAAGTTATCCCAAAGGATTGGCGGACCTCTGCGAAGAAGGACTTCGACCGCATTGTGCACAAGATGCTTAAGGCGTATCGCGCATCTCCGTTCACCGCAGAGGTCCCTCGATAAATCCTCTCCACCGCGACTTTATCCACCCACGCTTTCCCATGTATGGCGGCACATGCCACCCCGGTCGACATGTGGCTCGCTATATTCGAGTTTGGCACTCTACAGCTCACCCGAGTTTGATTATCTCCATTGCAGATTATTTCCGGCCCGGCCTCGAGGATGGCTCTCGATTGGTTCTTTTCAGCGAGTCGATTCTATAAACACTTTCGAGCGACTTCGGATTTGTTAAGCCCGGCCAATCGTCCCACAAAAGCGGAAGAAGGCGGATCTTGATTCTCTGTTTCAATTATCATTCAAGGAGGGCGAAACTATTAAATGAATTCCTAGGGCGGTTCAAGGCGAGCTGGCGTGCATGGAAAGTGGCTTGAAAGAATCTTTAAGCCACACCGGCCTTTTCGATGCTTCGTCGAAGTCGCGAAAACGGCGACCTAGCTAGGTCGTTGATGAAGGAACGCCGAGACACCTTTGTCCAGAAGCTCTACGCCTCGCGTGGACAAATACATCAAGTTGCAAGAAACTTTAAAACTCCATGGTTTAGCGAGAAAGCCACGAGGTCGCCCGAAGTCTCGGATCGTTCCCCGGGGCAAGAAGCGCCAGTCGCATGCCCCAAAGCGGTTCGTGCCGCGATCGGATAACAACGAGAGAATTCACTGTCGACCGTTCCCCGATCACATCTTGGATAAGATTAAAAGCGCGCCTCATTTTCCCGGCCAAACATCGGGCGGCCCCGGTCGACTGGCAAGCCTTTTTGTGCATTTCATAAAGCAAAGTGCCATGAAAGCCCGATGCATCTTTGGGGGCTCAAGCATTATCTCCAAGACACGGTGGAAGGCGGTTATATCAAACATTACACTAGCATTCGATGGCGACTGCGTCACAAGTTGATGGCTCGTCGTAATGCGTGGTCGGTCTCCACCTCACCATCACCGCCAAGGGGCACAGGCTCGTCCTCCGCGGTAGAGGGCGGCTCCGTGATCGTTCGTCCGTCCGAGAGAAGGCAACACTTCGTCCGATCGTGACAATGCTCGCACTATTCATGTGATTACCTTTCCGACGATTCCGTGACCTCTTCCCCGAGAAAAGGCGTCGGGTTGGCTCTTTCGAAGTCTATCATTTTACTTCCGCAGGCAGCTCCGCCCGCGTGGTTCAGTCGCGGCGTGGGCGATATCACTTTCCGCGAGGCCGACTTAAGCAAAGTCTGCCTTCCTCATAATAATAATAGCGTTTGGTCGTTCATGTCAAAATCGGCGGCCCCGGGCGATCAAAGCGGCGTCGATCGACCACAGCGGTTCTGTGACATCTTATTTTACCACACCATGCAAGAGATGAACCTCCCCAAGTCCGTTCGTCGACCCAATCGCCCCCCTTCACGGGTTCAATGGCTCCAGCCGAGCCCACCCATCGGTGACATTATCTTACCGATGTCGGTGGGCTCGAGAGGATAAGATTACCTGTAATACTTCGGTTCGCGTTCTCCGACGACAAAGTAAGCCATACAATGCCATCCTCGGACGTATTTGGATTCATCGGATCTGAGGCGATGCCGTCCACTTTACATCAAGTTCTCCGTTTCCCGGGACCTCGAGGCATGATGGAGCTTAGAAGCAATCAACTTGAAGCGTACCATTGTAACCCGGGTCAATCAACCGAATCGACCGCTCGTGAATTGCTTCCCACCATCACGGGGATCCCTCGGCTACACAATGGCACGTGACTTAGTCGCGACGTCCAACCCCGAACGCCAAGCGAACACCGGGGCTCTTACAAGCGAAAGTCCTCTCCATGCCGATACCGCGCACTTTCGCTCCCGAGTCCTCAATGCACCGGCGAAGACCTCTAGCTTTGACCCAACGGCGGTGGCCGTCGATTAAAGTTTGAAAGTTTCGTCTCCGCCGGCCCATGCCGCATGCGCGCCCGCCAGGTGCCAATAGCAGCCGCATCCATCAATGTGTTTTGCAGCCGGGTCCCACTCCCGGTTCGTGGCTACCCCCGGCGGCGTTGCGAACAATTAACTCCACCATCAAATGACCCGGTCGGATCGTCCACCAGCCGGTTCAGCCGCTTCTGCGGAAGTGAGTTAAGCCAAGTAGTGCCCGCCACGGTTGTAAAACCCCGGTGGCGAAAAAAGAAAAAGTGAATCTTGGCACGTAAGGCGACCGAAGTTTGTATATATAGGGGCTAACCTCGACCCCCACTCGGATCCCAACTTGTAAATTTCTTATCAATGAATAAAGATGTTTTGCTTGGTCGGTATATATCGATGTGCCGGAATCGATCCTAACCTCGCTTGCCACAAATTAAACGTGAACCCCAATGCTAGACCCGGTCAGACAACGCGACCTCGTCGACTATCCCTGCGCTTTCAAAAAGCCATCAATGACGAGGTCGAAAAACTCAAGCAAGTCGGTTTCATCGAAAGGTAGACTACCCCGAGTGGATTGCCAATATTGTTGCCGTCCCCCAAAAGAATGGCAGCGCGGTTAAACTTATCGTCGATTTCACAAATGTCAATCGGGCCACGCCTAAAGATAGCTTTCCGCACCTCGCGTTGACCCGGTAATTCGACCAAACCTGTGGTCATGAACTCCTCTCCTTTATGGATCGCGTCGATGGGTACAACCAAATCCCACTCGCCAAGGAAGATCAAGAGAAGACTTAGTTCATTCTGGACAAAGGGATCTATTGTTACAACGTCCTCCCGTTCGGTCACGAAGAACGGAGCGACATACCAACGCCTAGTCACGGATATGTTCCAAGACATGTTAGCGACACCATGGAGGTCTACATTGGCGACATGGTGGTCAAAAGCAAAAAGGCGGTGATCACCTCACCCACCTAGAACAAAAGCGTTCTCCGGACTTCACGCCGTCACGGGCATGAAGTTGAACCCGAAAAATGCCTCTTTGGGGCGTCCTCCGACAAGTTTTTAGGGTATCGGTGTCGCGGTAGCGGATCGAGGCAAATCGACCCGGATCCGGCGTTCTTAGATATGCCCGATCCACGCACAAAAAACAGAATCTGAAGTTGTCCGGGAATGGTCGCGCGGCTCAACCGGTTCATATCAAGGGCCTCGGATAAATGTAGACCGTTCTGCGGCTCCTCAAAAAGGCGAGCCGTTCTCATGGAAGCGATCAATGTCATCATGCATTAAGCTACTCTCAAAGAGTATCTCACCACGCCTCCGTCTTAGCCAAACCGTATATGGAGAGACACCGGGCTTTATCGGCCGTTTTCGATTTAGCCATCAGCTTCGGTTCTCTTTAAAGAGGAGAACAATTCAGAGAAGCCGATCTACTTCACGAAGTAAGACACTCACGCCAGGTAAAAAGAATTACTCCTTCACGGAGCGAGCCATCCTTGCTTTGTTGTATTCCTACGGAAGTTCGGGCCGTACTTTCAAGCACATCAAATCAAAGTTTTTACCGACCTTCCATTGAAGAAAGTCCTTCACAAAGAAAACAAGACTACTCGAATGGCAGTTTGGGCGAAAGAACTCGGAGAACACCACATAGAGTTCGTCCCCGCGCTTACCGAAAAAGGTCGGTCGTCGCCCGATTTCCTAGCAGATTTCCCGGTCGAGGACCCCAACTGGGAACAAGAAACCGAGCTCCCAGACACAAAAACGGGAGTCAAATCGCCTTGGTCTCTCTTTGTGGATGGTTCGAGTAATCTCGGTGGAAGCGGCATCGGAGTCGTCTTAGTTTCCCCGGCGGAAATATGATTGAAAAGTCGATCCGCATTGATTTTGCAACTTCCAACAATGAAGCGGAGTCAAAGCGCTAATTAGGGGACTAAGGATGGCCGCAGGCTTCGGTTGTCGAAGAGCTCCAAGTCTTTAGTGACTTCATGGCCCGTGGTTCGCCCGGTTGCAAAAGAGTACACTACCCACGAAGGTAACCTTTCCAAGTATCTTGGTCGTTCATCAGTTATTGCCTTCTTTTAAGCAGGTACACATACATCATTTCTTGCGTGAGGAGAACCGCCACGCAGACAGTTTAGCTTATTTGGCTACCCAGACCCCGAGCTGCGTTCCCCGACAAGTTCTCATAGAAGTCATCGACCGACCTGCATACCAAGTCGACCACACCTTGATGATAAGCGACCTATTTCCTCTCTCCGCCAGTCAGTTGAGCCAAACATGGATGCAGCCCATCATCGATTATATCCAAGACGCGGCCGCGCCCGAGGAGGCGTGCCAAGGCCAGGCGGTCTCTTATCAAGCTTCGGCGTTATTGTTTAGTCCAAAACAAGCTATTCAGAAATCCGGTGGCCCACACTTACGATGCATTACCCGAGCGAGGTCAATTGATTTTTGAAAATCCACGGGCGAATGTGGAAATCACGCCCGTGACGCTCGTTAGCTCACAAGGCCATCTCTCGAGGATATTTCGGCCCCGATGCGGTCGATGCTAAAGCATCGTCCTCAAATGTCTCAAATGCCAAACGCGTTAGGCCCGCAATATCATCCACTGCTTTCATGGCCCGATCGGCATAAGCGAGCCGTGGCCATTTCACATGTGGGGCATGGACATCATGGGACCATTCATTCCACGAAAAATCTTGGCTTCCGCTTTGTCCTAGCTGCAACCCGACTACTTCACCAAGTGGGTCGAGGCCATTCCTCTCGCCGCGTCAAAAGAGTCCCATGTCCGAAACTTCATGCGGACTCACATTATCACCGATTTGGTTTACCACATACACTAGTAATGGACAATGGGCCTCAATTCAAAGGCCGAGCACGGTTAAAGAGTTCCTAGCCAAGTGGAAGATCATTCATCGTTCTCTACTCCAAGATGCGCTTTCGAGAGTAACGGCGAAGCCGATAACAAAGCAATCTTGGAAAATTTGAAGAAAAGATTGAAAAGAATAAGAGCCAATGGCCAAACCGGTTGGAAAACATTCTATGGGCTCACCGCACCCGCGGCTTCGCTCGATCTTGGCGAAGTCGCCATTCTCCTTATGTTATGGCACGAAGCCGTAATTCCCACCGAAATGTGACCGTCACTACAACTCGATCGTAACTTGTTGAGTCGGGGGGCATAACGACTCCGTGTTATCACGAGGCGTCGACTGTTGGAAGAAAAAGCGAGACTTAGCTGCCGGTCCGAGTCGCATCTTACCCGGAAACTCAAAGAACTCCTACAATAAGCGAGTTCATCCTAGGTCTTTTCAACACGGAGACCTAGTACTCAAAAAAGACGCGGGGCGATTCCAAGTTAGCACCCATGGGGAAGGCCCCTACATCGTGGAACGCGTGGTCGTTGGCAATGGAGCATCTTGGATAAGAACCCAAGAGGGGAAGATGTTGCCTCGACCTTGGAATACTTATCTACCGAAAAAAAATATCGATGGCGCCATTCATGTTGTAAATCTTTGTTCACATTAATGTAAGACAAGTTTTTGTCTTTGACCGATACTATCTACTCCATTTAATTGTATTGGTACGGCTCGCGGGCTACTTAGCCTCTCCAATTCTTGTAACGCGTCGAGGACCTATATTTCTAGGATCGACTAAAGCGAACGCTCTCTCGGTGAAGGCGCATGACTCTCCGGAGCTCACGGGCTACTTAGCCTCTCCAATTCTTGTAACGTCGAGGACTTATATTTCTAGGATCGACTAAAGCGAGAACGCTCTCAGCGAGCAGACAGCTCTCAGGAGCTCACAGGCTACTTAGCCTCTCCAATTCTTGTAACGTCGAGGACCTATATTTCTAGGATCGACTAAAGCGAAACCTCGAGGACCTCGGATCGAAAGCGCGGCGGCTCTCGGGGGAGCTCACGGGCTACATAGCCTCTCCAATTCTTGTAACGCGTCGAGGACCTATATTTCTAGGATCGACTAAAGCGAAGAACGCTCGGCGAAAGGCGCGACTCTCGGGAGCTCCACGGGCTACATAGCCTCTCCAATTCTTAACGTCGAGGGACCTATATTTCTAGGATCGACTAAAGCGAGCGGCTCTCGGTAAAGCGCACTCTCGGGGAGCTCACGGGCTACTTAGCCTCTCAATTCTTGTAACGTCGAGGACCTATATTTCTAGGATCGACTAAAGCGAGAACGCTCACCGGAAAGCGCATGACTCGGGGAGCTCACGGGCTACTTAGCCTCTCCAATTCTTGTAACGTCGAGGACCTATATTTCTAGGATCGACTAAAGCTTGGCGAACGCCTCGGTAATGAGCGCGACTCTCGGGGAGCTCACAAGCTACTTAGCCTCTCCAATTCTTGTAGCGTCGAAGGACCTATATTTCTAGGATCGACTAAAACGAAACGCTCTCCACGAGCAAACACTTTCGACTATCGCAAGCTACATGCATCATACCGCGAACACATAACATGCATGCGAAACCTGACCAATAACAATATTCGATCAAGCATTGCAATAGATATGCCCACCGATCTGGCTGGGATTACCCGGAAAATCCAGATCGGCGTCTCATACAAAATAAACAAAATATAGAACCGCTTTTCGCTTTGGAAACCGTCCTCGAACAAAAGGACTGCTTTCGGGCAAAGCCCGAAAACACCCTCTATTGTTTGCTCGTATAAGAGAGAAATGTAGACTACACTCACAACTTAAGATCGACGAGTCGGATGGCGATCACCTTATCAATTCTCGGTAATGACATGCTTGTCTTCCGGGTTGCGCTAGTCGAAGCGGTATGCGGAAATGACCTCGGCCACCACACATTTTCGGGCTTTTCTTCCTCGCCCGGCAATCGTTTTCCTCGGTGTGTCATACTTTTTTCGTCCAGGCGGCATAAACGTCGTCAGAACTTCGATATCGCCTTCTTAAGGCTTTTCGCCCACCTTCCGACATTTCTTCGCATAAGCATCCTGACAACCAATTCCCTTTTTCAAATCGGTCACATCCGTCACCCGATCTGGCGTTCTCGGCGATTCACGTTACGGTACTTGGTGGACATCACTTCTAGTTTCTTCTTGTCCACCCCCACGCATTTCGCGTCAACCCGACTCCGCGTCGGGGTTCCCACTAGTCTCGAGCGCGCTGCCGCGGCATCTTTCGGCTTATCATACCACAAAGAAACCGCATGAACCGCGGTTAGACCACCGACTCCACTCGAAAGTCGGTTTGGCCGACTTAAGCTATCGGGAACTCACCAAACAAGCGGCCATATCCATCGTCCCCGGTAGTGTCCCCATGTCCTCGTCCTCGACCTCTGCTTTATCACCATCTAGCACAATCCGCCCGAGCGCTAAGTTATATATGGGAGCCGAGTGGAAGCTTCTGATCCGGCGTTTTACCATCCGCTTCTTCCCGTCTTCCCGGGTAGTAGAATTAAACCCCATCCTTACATGGCGGGGCCGAACTCTCACCAGAATCGGGCGATCTTGCCCCAACTTCGTTGTGCTCTCGGCCAAAAGCGACCGATGGTTTCACCCACTTTCGGCGTGGCGACTCAATACAATGCCGCCCGGCCAGGCGACTATCTCTCCTCGATTCGTTTATGACCGCCCGTTTTTCCATCGCAACCTTTCTCTTCCCCCGATCGCCATGAACATGAGGCTCAAACTCCATTTCCTCCATTGATAGTGGCGGCGTTTCTCTCACAAGCGCCGCGACATCTAGCCATCCTAACCTAGCGGCAAAGTTACGGCGGCTTCGTTAACACTTTACTCTAGGTATTTCTCAAATGGAATAACATTTACAAAGAAGGAATCACGTGCACGGTGAAGAAGCAAGAAGAGCGAGAACGGCGGTGGTAGAAGCGAAGAAGAAGACAGAGAAGCGTATTCACTTCAACGATGGCCAAATACCTTGATGGTATCGCGAAGAACCGTTTATATTCCTTAGGAAACGTCTTTTCCTAGGCCTCATAATTGCCTTGAGGCGCCAAAACGCCATCTGCCCGCCATCATTATGTCCCCACGAACCCCTCGCCTCCTACCGTGTCGCATGACGCGTGAAGAAACACCGGTTTGCCGCCGAATAATACATCGCAATTCGAACAACGTCTCCGGCGGTATAACCCAATGGCCGGGGCGCTTCATCCAAAAACTTACCAGTCATCAGCAGCTAAGTGGTCACCGCAACGCATCTACCACGTTCTGTTATGCGCAGTCTAATCACAATCAGCTATGATCAAGCAAACGAGTCAAGCACACAAAGCAAAACATATAGCCAGCACCGCATGAAAACAAGGAACGACCTGGTTTACCAGTTTTCTTATACAGATCGTTGTTTAGCCGAGTTGCTGAGACTACTCAGGAAATCCAACCCGGCTACACAAATAGTAACATCACATGGTTACCCCGAAGTAGCACGGGGTACCAGCTTGCTCAAGAGCATAGTATAACAACACAAGAAAAGCGAACTGCCCAGGTTACCCCAGGAAACCAGTTCTATTGTATCACAGCATATAAGCTGACAAGAAACAAAAAATAAATTCACAGCTCGCCCTCCATGGGCACCACAGTCAGTTCGCCAGGCTCAAACGCTTCATCAACCTCGGCCCTTCCCTCCACTTCGATCGATATCCCGTCCGTTCTAAACTCATCGGTAGCGTCGGTGCGGCGGTTTTCGACCGGACACCACGGTTTACGGTATGATCAAGGAGGACCCAATCGCCCAACCGACGTCTCCTCGCATTTTGTTCCATTCGTAGTGCGGGGCGTCAGCGGCGTCGTGTTCCTCCTTCAAAGCTTTGTAATCCATTTCCGATCTCCGTGAGTCGACATCCAGATTGTCGTGCGCCTTTAGTAGTAGCGTCACGAGCAACTTTCTTCGGTCGGGGGTATAATCGTTGACCTCCCATTTCCACGATTCGCGGCGAAACGTTACCTTCATCTCCTTCTAACTTCGCCCGGATCTTCAAATTTTCGTGTCTTTCGGCATCTTCGACCAGTCGAGCTTCATGTGCCTTCCTTCCGGGACCCTCGAGCTCATCACGCTCCATCTTGGCCGCGTCCCGCCGCGTTTTCAGCTCTTAACTTCAACCGGCCACGGACTCCCTATCTGTTTTCAAATAACTGCGCAATCTCTTTCAACTTTTGGAAGCGTGACAAAATTGCCACAATGCACACACGCAAAACGGATCAAAGCAACGAACATAGGTTAACATACTATACTAACGGACGATAATTCATTACCGGACATTCGCGCGATTTCCATCCGGCGTATGGTATCCGCCCGATCCCTTCTCATCCATTCCTTGCGGTTCCCATCCGAGGCGATCTTTCGACAAAGCGGGCGCTACCTTACTCGACCTAAAGGCTGCGATCGGTGCGCTTTACGATTCATTTGCCCCGCGTGCTTTCGTCCGGTACACAAATTGGGCCTCCAACTCATCGCCACTCACAGCCGCTTTTCCACTCGCCTTACGGGGAGCCTTCGCTTTCACCAGCGGACTGGGTTCCCGTCCTTGTCGAGGCGGACTAGATCCCGCACCGAAGGTGGCCAAGTCCATGACCTGCTCAGGACGCGCCCGATTCCGGCGCCCACCGCTAGCACCACCTCCTCCACTCGAGCCCTCCCCCAAGGCATGTCGCACCACTTTAGTCATTCGAGCTCCCTCTGGCTCAGCCACTTCAACTCTCCTCTTCTCCGACCTACCCCTGGGAGGAGCAGCGAAAGCTACAGTCTCCAACTCCACAGGAGCATCAATGGTCAGTCCTCCGGGATAAAAGCTCGAGCTACCGGCCCCGCGCCTCCACAACAACAGGCCTTCGAGGCGCCCCGCCCGGTCTCGGTCCTCCGTGTTATCGGATCACTTGCGGCTTCTCCATCACCCCCGCCGTCCGACTTAGAGCTCGCTCCTTTTGCACCTTCCTCTTCTCGGGATCGCGGCACCTCCTTTTCCTCAAAGAAATGAGCAAACTCAGGAAGCTTAGCTCGCTTTTGTTCCCGACTCAACCGTCGCGAACCTTTCTATCTCCCCACGATCGGTTCGAGTCCGCCGCGGGAATATCTGCAAACAAAACAAAGAGATGAACCCGGTTAGAGGAGCGATGGCCCACCCACTAACACAACAAGAGGGAAGCCAATCCTACCCAATCGGGCTAGACTACACATCCTAGTTCGCAACCTACATCCATCGGCACGGTGGTTGCCCACTAGCAACAAATGGCCTCCTCGTCCCGGCCTCATTGCTTACACCATCAAGCCGCCAGCCCGAACGCGCGTCGGCATGGTTTGCAAGCTAAAGTTCGATTACCGGACCGCCTCATTCGTAATGCTCTATTATGTCGGACACACCTATGTGGAATTCCCACTCGCATTTAACAGATTGAACACCACGAATAGTCGCCGGTGTTGCCAACGAATCGACATGGAGACTTCCCACAATAACTCAAGAAGTCACAAACCAATTTCGAATCCGGTAGGTGCATGAACGCTCTCCGGTGACCTTCACATATGATTACTCCACCATTCGAGGCTCGTACCCCTCACTCTGAACATTTTCACTCAGCCTAGGTTCAGATATTTCCCGTGTCGGGCACATTAATCCCATCTGGCTCGCTTTCGCTCGAAAACGAAATGTGGCCGGCCCGATTTACACTCTTGGGGGTGGGTCACTGGCTGGCGCCATCCTCCTCGACCAGACGTACTAGCCACCTCATCCTCTGACCCAGATCGGCTATTAACCTCCTCTACCCTAACTTCTTCTTCCACTACAGTCCGATCATCACCGCCGCTCAACGAATCCTCATCCTCTTCTTCATACTCTCCACAGCTCAGTGAAACCTCCCGTACCTCTTCCGAACGAGTGTCATCAGAATCCGACATTGTAATGTCACCTTATTCTCGAATCACCAAACCCTAAACCCTATAACCTAACACTGACCTACCAACTTAATAAACCCTACTGGAACGAGAAGAAAGCAAAGCGAAAATGAAAAGCAAACAGCAACAGAAGCACTCACCTGCAAAGCCCTCGCTTGCGTTTTTTGCGGAAGAAGAAGCCTGGAAATGCCTTTTTGGTTGCCTCAATTTTGATTTTGCACAACCGCCTGTTCAGTTCCCAAGAAGTTATGATTACGGCCTATGATATAGCCCACACACGTGTCCAAGGAACTGTCTTTTCCTGACTTCCGAATACCGCGGCGACACGATTCCTTTCCAACTGCTATGATTCTGTCACGTGCCAGCAACACGCAAAAATTTTCTTTCCCGCCAGTTTCCAACTCAGCGGCATCCCAAACAGAACGATCTCCATAGCTCGCTCATGCTTCACCCAAGTGTTGAGTCTTCTCTCAGCAGATCGCCTGCATGAACCCGACCCATTCTAATCGAGAGAGGTGTGGTAGGGAGCAATATCCCCACTAAGGAACATTGCGGATGAAGCCTGGCGACCTCAACGATCGACCTCCAAGACCGATCTGCGGCGACTCCTTACAAGTAGGTGTGTTTTTGCGACGAAGCACAATGCGACCTCAACGTGTCGATCTCCAAGACCGATCTGCGGCGACTCGCCTTACAAGTAGGTGGTACGAACAAAGATACTTCAAGAAACACTTTGCGGATCTGAGTAACGCCCACCGGATGTAATCATTGCCAAAATCTTATTTGTGTTTCCCACCACCGGAAATAGGGACTACCGCCAACTCCCAATCGTAGTATGACTTACACCAAAACCACTCCAAAGACTCATTCACGATCTCTACCCTACATTTGTACACAAAAGGGTACACGTGTCCGAAGGATCTCCACCCCCAAAATCCTATAAATACCATCTACCTGGAACTACGTCCGACTGATTCTTCTCTCCCTAAGAAAAGGAAAACGAGAGAAGATCGTGGGCGGTTAAAGCTCCACAAATGACCTCGGTCCCATCCAAAGTCCAAACCCATCTCGTCCTCCTCTACTGTAATCAGGAGAAAACTAAAACGCTCCTTTACAGTCATCCCTTTCATTCAAGCTGATGGTAACTGGAATCATAAATATGATGGGGCAATGAGGAAATAAATAGAGGCTGCCTACGTATCTCTCAAGAGAAAAAGCTGGGTGAATAGTAATTTCAGTTTTAGGGCAAAAATGAGCTGCTATCATTAATAATTTTGGTTTTAGAGCATTGACGTCAGTAAGTTATTTTTTATTAATACCAATTATGACATTCTTCTCCATCTAGCAAAAAAACCTCCAACTAAAAACTTGTAAATATTTTTGAGATCTAGTTGTTTACTTTTTTGAACTAAAACTAGTTGATTTGTGTGTTGTGATTAGTGATTTAAACTATAATAAAACATCTTATTCTTTTATGACAATTACTCTTTTCACTTTACAATTTATTTTTTCATTTTTCAATTATAGATTATTGATAATTGAATAATAATTTGGTCGATTTCGGCACCGATTCAACAAGCAATTGAATTTCTTTTTCAAATCTTCGAATCTTGTGTTAATCAATTGTGTGATTTATCTCGATTTCGATATTGTTGTTGTCGATGATATTTTTAAGTTTGGAGTAGTAGTAGTTTGATACATATGCAAACACAGCTATACATGTGTACAACACACATGCAAACACCACTATGCATATGTATATGAACATGCAAATACCACTATACATGTGTGCAATAAATATGCACACACCACAAAACATGTGTACAACATACATGCAAACACCACGATACATGTGTACAACACACAGAAAAGAGAACAGAGGAGAGAGAGAGAGAGAGAAACAATAATATATATATCGCCATAAGTACGTACAAGCAATATAAATCGATCAACAAACCTTAACAAAATCACTAAATTATCCCTATATAACTTCCTGATTATTACAACGGTCAACCGGATTGTTCAATGTCTTTGGATTTTAATTTTGATTATAAAGGCCGGGTCTCTCATTCAACGTAACCTAACTTTTAAAATGGTGATGTGACCCTCTATTTTGAGGACTTGCATTGGTGATACAATTATGTCTGTGTTACCTAAGGCCTAATTGGGAACAGTTGACATTATTGAGGGCCTGTTTAGGAAATCATCTTTTGGACAGTAGATATGAAGTAAATAGGTCCTCGGGGCCCAATGCTCGAAGCTGTCAAGTTTCACTCAGTGAATGGGCCTGTTGGGCACAGAACCAGATCCAGAAACCCATCCGACTATTTACATTGGATTTTTAGAAGTTTGAAGATTTCATTCGTTCACTAGAGTGAGAGAGAGAGAGAGAGACAAAGATGAACACTGACATCACAGCGTCGACAAAACCGGAGTACCCAGTCGTCGATCGAAACCCACCATTCACTAAAACAGTAGCCAATTTCAACACACTCGATTACCTCCGCTTTACAACTATCACCGGAATCTCCGTCACTGTCGGTTACCTATCTGGTATATACATTTCTCATTTTTTTTTCTCGATTTCTTTAAATTAATTAATTGATGGGCTTTTCTTTTTAATTTAGGAATAAAGCCCAACATTCGAGGCCCATCAATGGTTACAGGTGGATTAATTGGACTTTTGGGTGGATTTATGTATGCTTATCAAAACTCAGCTGGCAGACTTATGGGATTTTTTCCTAATGATGATGAGGTAGCTCATTTCAAGGAACATAAACTTCATTTATCTAAAAACTAGGTGGTTTTGTTACAAACATTGTCAACTGTTATCATGTCTTTTAATAATCTGTAACTTGGCAGCTACTTGTTTGAAAACTGCTCTTAAGTTTCACATGTTTGGATATGTTCAATTTGTTCCAGTAATTTTTGGTTATATGTGTGCCCGTTTGTTTGTGTTTTCCTCTACTGGTAGGACTTATAAGATATTAAGATAGTTGACTATGCTAAGAAGATCTATGCTTCTTGGAGGAACTTTAGTTGTAGGTTATAACTTAATATCAATGAGGTTCTTAGAGTGTTTTACCACCTTGCTTGATTGAACCACCGACGCGGACGATTGTTAGAGTACAGTTATATGCTGTTACGTGGACCATTTGGCTGGAAACTGGAAAAAAAAGTAGCGATTTAGATTTTAGAGCATTTTATCTGTAGTTGAAAATGTAGACTATGGGGTTGCGTCTCTCACCTTCCTACTATTAGAAAACTGAGATTTGATTCTATTGTAACTTAATGGGAAGCTGCTGTACAATAACTTCTGGTTTGTGGATGGTTTGTTACACTATGTTGACTTGCTAAACGGAGAAGAAAGTTGAGGCTTTGTTGTTGACTTTAAATTCGATTATGTTCACTCATTTATATGATTGTTATTATTGTTTCTCATGATTTTGTCAAACACAAAACCTTATAGAGCTTGTTCTTCTAGTCCATAAGATAGAATGTATATATGTCCAATTTTGATTTTGAGTAGAATTTAGTCTAAGTTTTACCTTTCACAAAATATTTTTGCTTAATAGTGGCGTTGTAAACTTGATATTGGCTTTCGTACCTGTTTTTTCTAACCATTCCATTTGACATCTCCTATCTTCTCTTGTTCCTTGTTAACTAAGCAATTTGCTGATAAATATCACAAATTTATTTAAAAATAAAAAATAGCTTTTAGGTAGACAGCAAAATAATGTTGAATGTAGATCTCTGTCCTTCTGGTGCTTATTCCTTTTTATCATTACAAGTTTACAACATCAAAAAACTTAAAATGTAAATCTCTGTCCTTTTGGTGCTTATTCCTTTTTATCATTACAAGTTTACAACATCAAAAAACTTAAATTGAGATACACAATGTAGTATGTGGTTGTTGAACTGGCCACTTAAATGTGAAGATATTTGAGTTCTATAGAGATACACAGTTAGACTAGTGCTACAGAGAAATAAAGGATATTCATGAACCTCTTAGTTCACCTATTTATGCCTTTAACCACCCACATATAGAATGTAAATAATGACATTATACATTATTGATATGACAACAATGATATAAAGTGGCAACTCCTCCCATGTACTGATGTACATGAAGTATCATGTAGATAACTCCTATGAGTTTTGAGTTATGGGCTTTTGGCTATTTAACATGGTCTTTTGGTGATATTGATGATGGTCTTCTGGTGAGGGATTTCTTATCAATTTGCGTTTGATTAGTCATGGAAGATTTTTTTTGAACGGTGGGTGTGTCAAGAGCTACTCAACATTTGATGGAGATCGCCAGGCTATGGAATTAATGGAGAAATAGTATTGGCATAAGCCATGCAAGTGTGAGCCATTCACCGACACTGTTAAAATCTTATGTCGTCCCTTGGCTTTTCTATTTTTATTTTATTTTCATTTCATACTAATTTCAGTTCTCATGTAATTAATGGGTATATTTTAGTATTTAGCAAGTTAATGATCATTTTGAGTCCTAGTGTTGGCACTTGGCAACAATTTGGTTTCTAGCAATTTACCTAGAAGAATTCAAGTATTAGACAACACATAAAAAAGAGACTAAGCTTTGAAAACATACACAATTTGTCGATTGTAAATAATATTTATTGAGCCCCTCTTCCATTCAGTTACCTTATTTAACTTAGTTGAAGTGGTCTTCACTTCTGCTATGTTAAATGGCACCAAAGCCGAAGGGTTGGTGGAGTTTGTCACGAAAACAAGCTTGATGTAACTTTCAGATCAAACCATTGACATGCTTCACCATATAACTTGGATTGTATCTACACAATTCTTCAACAAATGCCTTTATGGACATCAATTAGAAGGGCTTGCAAACCGTTACTATACATTGATTTTCAAAAAGATGGAGATTGTTAAGTGAGGCATGTTGTTTGTAATTGTCAATGCTTGCTCATTACAAACTTTGATCCTATATGTATTCAATATCTTGAATCCTTTTTTGTTCAGGTGAAAGGATTCCAGTTGTCAGTAAGGAAGACCTATTTCTTTAACAGTATCCTTTCTCACATTTACATAATCAAAGTTCTAGATCCTCCAACACTAGGTTTGCTTTGGCTAGGTTAACTAATGCTTTGTTGTTATGAGAGGATACGAGTCGAATACATCTCAAAGACAATTTAGATGCATTTATGGGAAGGTGCATTAGTGCATACGCTCACAGTGTAAAAATAACAACTTCGTCCAACTTCTATTCAAGGATTCCCTCTCTCTTTCTACAAACTTAGTAAAACTACAACAAAACCACCTTGTGGTTCACATATCGATGCAGTGAAAAATCAGAGCCTCTTTGCGAGTTCCTCAAAGAACAAAATGTTTGTGGTTAGATAAATCTCCAGAGTGCTTTTTCTTTTTCCGTTGCATCAATATGCGAACTACTATGTGGTCTCACTGTACTTCTAGTGAGTTCGTGAAACTGGCGAAGAAAGCCTCACATAGAGGTTGTTGTAATTCTTGTGTTTTTTATAAGCTATTTCTACAGTGATGAGATTGTGCATCTCTCCATCAATGAATCTAAAATTTCTTCGAATAATATCTTCCTATAACTTTTGTAACAAAATATTAGTAGGTCTAGCGAAAGGAAAACTTGTGTTGGAGGATCTTTAACTTTGTTATTGTAAATTTGAGAAAGGAACCATTGAAGAAGCAGGCCGTTCTTACCTACAACTGAAATTCTTTTGGCAGAACAAGATTGGAATGAAGATACTGGACACATATAGTACCAATAATATTTACAAAACACATAAGAGCCTGATGCCTGATGAAGATACTTGACAATCTCGAAGTTAATCAAATTTTGGTGGAAGATAAGGAGTGTTTGGAGCAACCGCTTCAGGAGGAGGAGATTTTTGGAGCTCTGAATTCGATGGATGGAGACCGTGCTCCAGGCCCTGATGGGTTTCCTGTTGAATTTTTTAAAAAGTTTTGGACTACCATTAAAAGATATTTTTTGGAGATGGTGAGAGATTTCCAAATGAACTGTTTTTTGGAGCATAGTTTGAACCATATTTTTCTCACTCTTATTCTTAAGGTGCATAGGGCAGTGGAAATGGGGGATTTCAGGCCTATTAGTCTTGTGGGAATTGCTTATAAAATTATCTCCAAGGCTCTTTCTTTGAGGTTAAAAAAGGTTCTTGACTCGGTTATCTCGCAGGAACAAGGAGCGTTTATTTTCGATAGACAAATCCTAGACGGTGTTCTAATTGCTAATGAAGCCATTGATAATAGGATTCATTCTAGGACGCCTGGGATTGTTTGTAAGGTGGACATCTCCAAAGCCTATGATAATGTGAGTTGGTCCTTTTTAGATTATATGTTGAGACGGATGGGTTTTGGAGAGGTTTGGAGAAGTTGGGTCCGTAAGTGTATTTCGTCCGCGTCTTTTTCCGTCTTAGTGAACGGGTCTCCCGCGGGGTGGTTTAAGAGTTCTAGGGGTTTAAGACAGGGTGATCCTTTATCTCCCTTCCTTTTTCTCATTGTGGTGGAAGCTTTGAGTCGGATTATTCGAAGAGCCAATGAGTGGGGTGTTTTGTCGGGGTTTTCCGTGGGGAGACACAATATTAAGATCACCCACTTACAATTTGCAGATGACACTATCATCTTTTTAGGCAATAAGGAAAATCAAGTTAGATACCTTAGAGGTCTTCTTGCTTGTTTTGAGGCGGTATCAGGCTTGAGGATCAACATTGCTAAGAGTACGGTGTATTGTGTAGGAGGGAGTAATAGTGCAGTTCAGCTTGTTAGTGTCTTGGGGTGCTCTCCTGGTGTTCTTCCGGCGTCTTACTTAGGTCTTCCTTTGGGCGCTGCGAATAGGTGTGTTTCTATTTGGGACCCGGTGATAGAGAGATATGAGCGCAAGTTGGCTTCTTGGAGAGGTCGTTACCTCTCGAAAGGGGGTAGAGTGGTCCTCATTAAGAGTTCCTTGTCTAGTCTACCCGTTTATTTCATGTCGCTCTTTCGAGCACCAGTGAGAAAGAGCACCAGTGAGTGTCACTAAGCGGTTAGATAAGATTTCGAGAGATTTTTTATGGGGAGATTCCGAGGAGGCACATCACTACCATCTCGTTAGTTGGAATAGGGTGTGTACTTCTAAGGATCAAGGTGGCATTGGTATAAAGAAGACCCGGTTTATGAATCGTGCCCTTTTGAGTAAGTGGTTGTGGAGGTTCTGTATTGAGAGTGAGACCGGAGGAGGAGAATTATTGTCTCCAGGTATGGGTAGAGTCCTTTTGGGTGGGAGAGCCGTGATGTGACGATTCCCTATGGGTGTGGAGTGTGGAAAGGGATTATGAAAGAAGTGGAGGACTATAGGAAAAATATTTCCTATAGAGTCAACAAAGGGGATAGAGTCAGATTTTGGGAGGATGTTTGGAATGGGGATAGAGCCTTGAGTAGGGATTTTGGGAACTTCTATGCCATGTCAAACAGGAAGAATCAGCCGGTTAGGGATTTCATTGTTATGATAGATGGTACTGCCTCATGGAACATTGATCTCAGACATACGTTCAATGACTGGGAGATTGACGATTTGGCTACTTTGATGGCGAGATTAGGGTCTCCACCTAATATCACTCTCGAAGATGATCAACAGGTTTGGGCCCATGATGCCAAAGGTATTTTTACTGTTAGATCTTGGTATTCAACCCTCCTTGCTGCCTCACCTAACCAACTGGATATCCTATCACACCTTGTTTATCCTTGGTGTTTCATTTGGAGGGCTAAAATTCCGTCTAGGGTTTCTTTCTTCACTTGGTGTTCGGTTTTGGGTAAAATTTTAACCATTGACAATCTTCAGAAAAGGAAAATGATTATTGTTAATTTCTGCCCTTTTTGCTATGATTCGGGAGAATCCGTTGCTCATACTCTTATCTTTTGCCATTTTTCTTATGCCATTTGGAACTATTTTATTCAATCTGGGTCAATCTCTTGGGTGTGTCCTCGATCTGCTTGTGATCTTTTGATGATGTGGTCTAGTCTTTGGTCTCCCACCCGTACTAAGAGAAAGTTGTGGAGTATCATTCCCTTTGCGATACTATGGGGTATATGGTTGGAAAGAAACCGGAGACATTTCGAGGATAGAAGCCTTGACGTTGCACATTTGATTCTTCACATCAAAGGATTGCTTTTCCTTTGGTGTAAGCGGTGGAAGGAGTTCAAGGAGATACCATTCGGGTCCTTTGCTTTTTCTTGGGAGGATATCATTCGAGATGTCTAATCACTGTTGTATTTCTGCGTTTCCTTGTTGTTGTCTTTTATTTTATTTTACGGTTCTTAGTAGGATATCTCATCCTATTTTGTAATTATCTTTTATATAGTTTATATATATATTGATCGTTTACCTCTTCAAAAAAAAAAAAAAAACACATAAGAGCCTCGAGTGCGCTAGGCCTCCTAGAGGCTTAAGGCTTAAGGCGCAACTCAGAGGCTTAGTTAGGCGTAATGACCAAAACAACTTAATTTCTAATTTTTTTCGTTTCTTTTGAATAACTTTTGTATGAATAAGGCTTTTTGTCCTTCGGCTAAAGAATGAGGGTGGTTGTGAGGAGAAAGTGTAAGAGTTTGCTAAAAAATAGTTCTAAGGGTCTTGCCTTATTCTTCCATCAAGGCGTTTTTCTGTATTTTGCCGCTCCAGTGTTCAACCAACTACAACATCATCATTCTTAAATTTCTAAACTTCACTTTTTGTTCATCATTGTATCATGTAAGAATGCTAACTATTTTTAAATTTCTAAACTTCACTTTTTGTTCATCATTGTATCATGTAAGAATGCTAACTATTTTTTATCATCGTGTGTTTCCTGTCTCAAAATGGCCTAAACCACTCATTATAGTTGTATAGACGGGGTAAAAGTTATCTTTGGCAATATCTTAGAAAGAACTGTATTCTTTTCCTGCCTGATACTTGTTTTGTGTACATGAGAGAACTCACCATCTATCATAACTTGGTGTGTCTTTGTCTCGAGTCTCATCGGTATATGATCAATACTTGAGTAGTTATAATAAGAGGATGATTGAGCACTTGTAGCTCTATCTCTCATTCTATTTTCTTTTTAATATGTATGCGTTGTGTGTGTTGACACTATGGATCTTGCTTTTCCGGGAAAATCTTACGTATGTTGTTGTCAGACTTTCTTATGAATGTGGGAGCAATGGGGTTTTAGGGGTTCATCTGGTAGTTAGTTCGGGTTTACATAGATATTTTATTATTCAAGGTAGGTTGTGAGGTAGTGAACCGCCTTACGGAAGGTATTTTTTCGGGCAATGAATCACTTGGACAAGGCTGTCCATCATTTTATGCAATAGCTAGCCTTAAAAGGTTAACTCCACCCATTAGGCGTTGGTGGAGATGATTTTCATAACATCAACCCTGCACATTGCTTAGTGGGGAGAGAAATGCAACATATGGTCTCTTCAGTTGTGAGGATTACTTACATTTCAATAGGGAATAGAGAGAATATAAGAATTGAGACCCTTGTCAAGATTCAGATGTTGAGCTAAGTCCACATCGTATATTTTTTAAGGTAAGCAATTTTAAGAAAATCTGTTGGGTATTAATCAGAAGATGGTTGTACATTGTAATTGAGATTGCTTGCTTTTTACTTGGGGGATAGAAAACACAAACCCGAATCTAGGTCAGAATCTTGTTTTAAACACTGTGCTGCTTCAAATTGGAATTAGAGTAAAACTCATCTGAATTGCTCATGTACTGTTGTTTATGACCCTGGTACCAGTGCTTCTGTCGCCGTTTGCTTTAGTCATCAATACCCTATATTTGATTTTGTTTGTCACTGTCAGCTGTCTGACCAGGGGATATGCTTTCTGTAGGTAGATTGATAGTATCAGTAAGGTTTCTTTGAACGTTTTAGTACGGAAATTGAGATGTCTGAGCTTCTAATTAGAGATATCTTCATTTTACTCTTCTCCTCCTTTTTCAAAAAAGATGGGGTCTAGAACTGAATCTCAGCAAGCTTTCTGCATGCTTTCTTAATCAATCTTCGGTGGTGTATTGTGCTTCATTTTTATGCTGTAAATGGAGATATGTTGTATCAATTGTGAAGTAAGATGTCTTTTGCATTGTTGCTGGAGAGGTTGAAATTGAATTATTTGCATTTTTGGGATTGGGAAAATCTTGGTCTTTATGTGACAATATTTAATTGCATGTGGGATAAAGTGTGTGCAAAATCCTGTGCACACACACATGTTATTGGGTGATTCGGTGGAACGAGTTAAGGTGTTCTATGTGGTGTATGTGGAGTCTCAGTTGACAATATGTTGGGGCAGGGAAGTGCTGCTACGTATGGCTTTAATAAATTAACCCAGAATGAGGTTCCTGGAAGAAGTTTATTAAAGACCAACTTCGAGGAAACCTCCTTGAGAGTCAATGTTCTAAAAAAATCTGGATGCTTTACATGGAATGGCATGTCATGGTTCACCAAAGTTGTAGACCAAAAGTTGACATGGTAGAGACGAATTCATTGCTTTTGAGAAACTTGACAGTTTGAAGGCCTGAATTAGTTATAATGATTATGATTTCCCTTCTGAGTCTAAAGTAAGAACTCTTTGTATGCTTTAAAATATAGCGTTTGATGAGTAGATGTGGCTGTGAATTTCTTGTTGGTTTTGTTAGTTTCTTTTGTTATCAATCTCAACTATTGAACCTTTAGTTTCTTCCTTAGTGGCTTGGTCGTGCAAGCTAGAATGAAACCTGAATGTTGATAGTCCTTCATATATGTTCTGCGTATTTTAGCTGGCTTTCAGGACATAACTCTTATAAGCTTTAGAACATTGATGGTGCCTGTGGCTGCAAATTTCTCATTGGTTTTATCACACTCTTTTGTTTTCTAACCGGACCAATCAAACCGTTAGCTTGTTTCATGGTGGCTTGGTCATGCAAGCTAGAATGAATGGATGGTTATAGTCCTATATATGGATTATATTGTCATTGAAGTATCTGTTTAGTTTTCTTCCTTAAACAGGTCTCCTATGGAGTAATCTTGATCTGTTCAACACTTCAGTCTCTAGTCCTCCATTTCAGGTGTAGAAAAGGTATGTTCGCTCCACCTGAAAGAATCTGTGTAAAGCTATCAATATGCTCCTTTTACTATGCATATTTTGGCAAACTGTTAAAAGGGAAAAACAGTGCTCTATAAAAAGCTTCAGTTTGTACTCTTTAGAGGTGCACCTGACCAACGGGTATGAGACGGTATGACTTTTAGATAAGGTCCCTTTCCTTTGAATAGGGTAATCCTAGGTTTGATTGTGGTGGTGTCTGAGTAGTGACAATTTTAGTTCTGTTGTCCAAGATTCAGTCTGACCTATGCTCTTGCATTTTGTGTTGAAAGTTTTGAGTGTCAGTGCTAACAGACTTGTACTAAAGGGATAAATCTGACATAGCACAGGTTAAATTTGCAAATTTTGTCTGGTTATTAAACAAGCCACATTGCATATGTCAAACAGGATTTAGCCCTATTTCATCCTGGATTCTTAGATTGAGTTGTTTGCTCAGCTAGTCCCCATTTGATAGTCTCATCTGGCTTTAGTTTCATCAGTTAAGTTTCTCCATTGTTCTTTGTTATTATCAAAAGTCATTGTCTTTTTACTTTGTTGTGTATTATGGCACACTATCAAATAATGAGAACATCTATATCTTAGGAGAATACGGGAGATGTATATTGGAAATGCTTGCAACTGATTTTTTTTTTCAATATATACCCAACGATTTTTACCATCCATTTTGCCTCATTTTTACCTTGACCTGAAAATAGCCAATATTTTTTGAAATATTGGCGACATATGTTGGAAAATTCATTTCTCTGGTAGCCTAGATGGGAAATTAGCCAATTGGGTTGACCGGGTCTTTTTATCAGTGTGTGGGGGGTGGGGGTGTTAACCCTACTTGTTTTACCTATTTTGTGCGTTGGAAGTTGGAACAAAGAGCACCCGACTAAGGCTGTCTGGATGTAGCATTTTCGTAAGAAATAATGACTATTTAGTATTACGAATTTTCACATTTTTTTTTTAAAAATAAGACGAACTTTGTTTAAATAAACTATACCAATATTTGGTTCTGCAATCTATTAAAAATAAGAAGTTTAAATTTGTTTCAATTTAGTACTTCAGTTAATTTTTCATCCAATTCCGTCTAATTTCATTAACATGGCATTAGTACTATTCATGTTAGTACTATTTATGTGAATAGTGTTTTTCACTATTCTCGTGTTTTTTCAAAAATTTAAATTTTGAAAAACAAAAAATACTATTCATGTGAACAGTATTTTCACTATTCATGTGAATATTTTTTTAAAAAAATTCTTTAATCAATCTTAAAAATTAAATTTTTAATGAAAATAGTAAAAAAACACTATTCACGTGAACACTTTTTTTTACTATTCAGGTGAATATTTTTTTTAAAAAAAAATTATTACAAAAAAAAACTGTTTATGTGAATAGTAAAAATATTGTTCATGTGAATAGTATTTTTTAAAATTATTTTTCATTAAAGAATTAATTTTTAAGATTGATTAAAAAAACTCTGTTCATGAATAGTGAAAACACTATTTATGTGAATAGTGTTTTTTGTTTTTTTGAAATTTGAAGTTTTGAAAAAACATTGTTCACATGAATAGTGATGTGTGAATAGTACATAACGTGAATAGTACTAACGCCGTTAGTGAAATTTGACGGAATTAGATGAAAAATTAACTAAGGGGATGGTTATATGAACTCCACTTTATAGCTACTCAAAAGTTACTCCACTCATAAAAATGAACTTACAAAATGAACTGAGGACTAATTTTTTGTGGATGTGTACATCTCATGATGGAGAACACCCCCACAAAAAATCAATTTCTCAATTGAATATGTCTAACATTGTCAAAAATTGTATCGAAATTAAAAAATGCGGACCGTTGGATAATTTCATAACTTTCTAAATGATTTTTGATGAGGTTGTACATCTTCAAATGAACTGATTTTTTTATGTGAAGATGATTTATATTTCATTAGTAGAAAACATCTCCACCAAAAATCAATGAACTTACAAAATGAACTTCTAATTCATTGAGTTAAGTGGTGGAGTTCATTTGGAGTTCATTTTAGTGGAGTTCATATAACCATCCCCATTAACTAATGTACTAAATTGAAACAAATTATAGGCAAGAAACAAAATTCGAGTACTATTTAGAAATAAAAAACGAAAGTTCGTAGTACTAAATAATTATAAATTCTTTTCTTAACAAAACTAGATGGTTCTTGTAAGTTGCAAGAAACAAGCCATTTGAATTCGGGACAAGCCCATTTGGTAGGAAAGCCCAGGTCTTTAAATCATCAATTGGGAGGGGAGAGCCGAGTTATAGCATTTTTTTTTTTTTTTTGTAAACAGAGTTATAGGCTTATAGCATTTACTAGTCCAATTTCAGTCCACACTTAAATGGTTCTATGGCGTGGGACTGAGAGACGATAATAAAGGCATCAAAGAATCAAAATACTACTGATGTCTCGGCTTTATGTTGGCAGTGCCTGGGCCTCCGTCCCCTGGTGTACAATACACCACAGGCCTATGATGGCCACAGTTGATGCAGCCTTTGTCAGCGTTTTTTGTGACTCGGGATCCGAACTCGTAAACAAACTGGTTGAATGCAGACAAATATATCATCATCATGAGAAGTTGATGAAAGCTGTGGTCTCATTCGAAAAATTACCTTCAAAAAGCTTCATATGTCGAATATCATTGAGATTATATAAGCTGTGGTACATCAATTTACTGTTAGACCATATAAATGTGATATTTCGTATTTTGTGAAATGAGGTAACAAATTGTTGAAAAAAGAAAGTAAAAAATTGTGTAGAGCTAACACTTTAAAGCAGTAAAAAATGTTTACCACGGTTTCTCTTTTTTGTTTAACTTGGCTTTTTTGTTTACTACGATTTCAGACGTAAGTTCCTCCCCGTAATTGGATTGCTCAGTTCAATCTTATGTATTCATTATGTATTCAGGCTCTAGGCTCACTTAGTGCCTCCAACATAAGGCTTGCTAGGCTCACACCTAATGTCGCCTAAGCCCATCGCCTAACTCCAAGGCCTAGCATGTATTGTATTGCTAGAAACAAGCCTACAATGCTCTTAGTCAGAGAAATGGTTCTGCTCATGATCCGAAACAAATATAGCCCACTTATAAGTTATACCCAGTCCAGTTACTATTAATACTAGTAGCGTTTCTTTCTTAGGAAAAAGATTCTTACCTTTCGGTGCAGTATACGGTTGCTGGAAACCAGTAGCCTTCTTTGGAGTACGCATTGGCCTGCTTGAGCAATACACCCCATTCATTTCACTCATAGCACGGTTCCTTTCCATTTCATCAGAAAATTTAACAAATCCATAACCCTTAGAACGACCAGTATTAGGATCAGTCACCACCTTAGCACCTCTAACAGACCGATGCTGAGCTCGAAAAGTCTTTTGTAATAAATAATCCGTAACGTCCGATGCTAAATCCCCAATAAAAATAGAATGCTCGGGTCCTACATCAGGACATCTTTCTCCAATCCCAAAAGACGCCCAATTCAATCTAAATGGTTGGTCAGTCCCAGGCATTAGTGTATCATTATATGTTTGCAAAACTCGTTCGTTCGTTGCCCCATGAGAAGCAAACTCCACAAAACAGTAACCCTCAGGCTGTTGCGTAATCTTGTTACGTATGATTTTTATTGACATCACCTACCAACATACTAAATATTAATTAAAACACAAAAAGATGAAATAAAAGAAGATGGGCATTGAGTTCTTTTTACCTCTCCAGTGTGAGCAAAGCTAGTATTGAGGTAATTTTCTTCGACCCAGTACCCAGTATTGAAGATCACCAATCCAAAGAGTTCTTATTTCTTCAAGAGTAGTTGGTTGGTAGTTATGATGATTGTAATTACTTGTTGGTGGTACTGACCATGTTGCTGTTTGTTATGCTCCTCCTCCACTCATCGTCCATTGCTGCTGCTGCTGCTGTGAATCAAAGATTGATAAAATGTAAGGAAGAGAATATGCAACTTGACAAAGTAGAAAATAGTGCATTCCTTTCAATGCGCATGTGCTTTGCTGATTTAACTCAATGCTTCTAATCCATTCGGATCACCAAATGATAGATGGTTACTTTTTTTTTCCTTTGGTCTTACGGGGGATTTTGGACAAAATTTGCAACCTCTTCGTCGAGCTTTGTTGAGTAGTCAGTTGCTTCATTTTTCTTTATCGGGTACTCTTAGAATATCCGCCTTTTAGTCGCCCTTCTTTTTCTCTGTTTCATTTTATTGTTTTTAGGTGGGAGATGACTTCTAAGAGATTCTATGTGAGACAAAGAAGGGGTAAGCATCGATTTTAGGCTTCTGTTCTAGTTCCAGGATGTGGGAGAGAATGGAAAAGAATCGGTTCCTATTCTCTTATTAGACTTTTCCTTTTCTGAACCTCTTATTAAATAATCCAATTATTGCTAATTAAATGACATTAATAGTAAGGCGTACAATTGAAAATGGCGTGGATTTGGTTTTCTAATATACTACCACATGAAAAGACTGATTGGTCCTATTTAAAGGTGTTAAGCAATTTTTTTATTTAAGGACAATATCGGTACTTAAAATTTATAAAGGCATAAAAAGACAAAGTAGTCCTCATTAATAAATATCTAGGCATCTGATTTTATTATTCATCAAGGGCATTATGCGTCAGAAAAAGTCCCGGATGAATTTAAGAGGCCACGATCATTATAGGCTATACTAGTAGTAGAGATTCATAACCTGTTTGCCTTAACTAATATGGTCCTGTATTGGGCGCCACTACAATTAGATTGGGCAGCCTCCAACCCAAGCCCAAACAAAAATCTAATACACCTCCCACCAAATCGCGAAACCGGAATCACCTATTCTAACCGGTTATCTCTTTCGCGAAAAACTCTTCGAAACCTAACCAAAAAACCCAGAAACACCAAAACAATTCGAGTTTTAATTCGAAAAACCTACCAAAGATCGTTTTAATTCGAGTTTCTCACCGTTTTAATTCCTGTTTGGACAAACCAATCTAACCACATTGTTGTTAAATCACCACAATTCAATATCTTGCATTTTGAATTTTATTTGTACGTTTGACTCCAAATAGTTGTCGATCTTTATACACGAAGAAGTCAGACACTCACACACACCCACTTGAAAGTTGGAAGCACATCATTTCTTCATCACTTATTGGCCACGAAACTAACCAATAACAAACTGGTAAACTTCAATTCTTTTCTTCTTTATGTTCATTTCCTTGTCCATTTTCTGGTTGTGATATATTTGTTTGTCCTTGAGTTTGTTGTTAGTTATCTTTGTTAAACGGTTAAACACTTAAACCCGCTAACTGTTGACTGTTTGTTTCGTGTTATATTTCGTCAAGTATACCAGTGCACCAACGTGTTTGACATTGTGTCTAAACGAAACGAGTTGTTAGTTTTCCTTTCTTTATATACACTGATTTTCAGCTATATTATTGTTTTGTTGAGATCAGTTTCTTATTACAAATATTGGGTATTTGTTCGAAAGAATGGAATGTATGCTTCATCCTGGATTGGTTGAGTTTCATTGTAGGACCACTGCTTCCTGCAGATAGAAGTGTTCACATTACTGTATAGGGAAGTCAATAGAGGAATAACATCGTAAGTTACGTGGTGGTTGAGATGCAAATGCACCCTTTATGTTCTGGTGAGACACTTCTGAAAAAGACAGTAGTCTTAGTAGGATCAACATTGCCATGAATCCAATTAGACCATGTCTTCATAGCCATCTTAAATGCCTTTTCAAGCTCCAAATTTTTGACCAACTTACCATCGTGTTGGAAGAAATCCCACCTGCATTATAACAACTTCTTTGAGTGGTTACGAACCGAGGGGTCAGGGGAGCATGTTTGGGTTTTGAGCACGCTGTGCGCATGCAAATGTGCATAAGAATTAGGAAGGGAGCACTTACGATTGGTATTTGCCAGTGTGTGCCCACCAATGGCCTGTGTTGAAAACCATAATGTCAGCACCTTGCCACTTTTTCGGTGGAAGTGTATCGAGCTTTAAACACCTACCAGCTTTATTGGTCTCATCTAGTTTGACCAGAAAGGGACTCCAATGGAACTCCAATGTGAAGTTGTAGTTCTGTAAAGTAAGAACACACATCAACGATGCCTCAAAGCTACTTCATTCAACTTTTAGTGTCACACCATTAAGTCATATGCATACTTGAGCTGGTTGGATTATTTGTCTGTTATCTCGTTTAAGCATATTATTTCCTCCTTGAAGATCACAAGTTTGTCACTTGAACGTTGATATAAGCTCTAAACGTATGCTTCATTTTCAGACATAAGGACTACATCACTTCATTATGCAATAAATGAATAGTTTGAAATCATGGTATTATTTTATGGTATTATTTTTTATGGTATTATTTTCTATAAATTTTAAAATAATCAGCCATGTATATATGTACAATCCATAAAAATGAAGAGGAAGCTGCATCTGCGAAATGGATAGGATTGTTAAATTTTATTCCATGGCTGATTTCTCTTATTCGTTGAAATCAATCTCTTTTGAAATCAGCCGCTTGCAATAGTTTGAAAAGCAGTCCGTGTTTTAATTTATGTTTTTCAGTCTTTTTAGAACTATATATGAAATCCGGGTTATTTGTGATTCGGATAGCTATCCAATTGTTGGATTTTATGGTTTGTTTTTGAGACATTTGGGTTGTTACATGAAATGGGGCATGTTGAATTTCTGTTGATAATTTAGTTTTTAATAAGTTCTAACTTGTTGGAATTGGATAATTTCGACTTTTAAGTAATGTTTTCGATCTATATGTGATGCATTGTTTAGATATAATTTGGAATAATGTTTGTATTGTGGTTTATATGAGGTGAGTTTTTGTATAATTAGCTATAGTTTTTAAGCATTACCTATTGTGTGGATAGGAATGTTGTGTTTTTGGTTTGAATGGAAGAAATGAACATATGTAGAGATTGGCTTATGTGTTTGTTTTAGCTGAAGTGATTAATTTGTTTATCACAATTTTGACATGTACTTAGATTCCTCAGAGGATATTTACGCACTCAAATTCTAGTTGGCAAAATTGAGTCCATTGTAATTGATGAGCATTGTCTATGAGTGTTGTTAGAAACACAGCTTGACTTATAGGTTTACCATTATTTACCATGTCTTCTTAGCAGCCCCTATTTAGCTTGAAGTTCTTTATTAATTGTTTATAGTTGTAGTGCAAGGGAGCTGTAGCCTCTTTTTAGCTTGAAGTTCTTTATTAATTGTTTATTAGTTGTAGTGCAAGGGAATTGTTTATTATAGTTACTAATGCTTGTTTTATTTTTCTTTATAGCAATGTCTTGATTAAAGAATGTCAAGAATGTAGCGAAAACTGCATTCAATGGTATAAAGAAGTTGTTTTGGCGTGGTTCCTCTTCGGTCGCTGATGACGCTACCGAGCCCTGAAAGAAGAGAAAAAGGGTCGAAAACAACGGCTTCAGTCCGTCCGTAGAGGCGATAGAAAAACAGATGATGATCCTACGAATGTAGGTGATGTAGAAGGAGATAAGAAGAGAAAAAAGAGTGCGGGCACCTCGACCTCAGTGCGTAGAGGGGACTATAATGAGGTTGTTCCGAGTAATGTAGAGAGTGAGACTGAGACTGAGACTGAGAGTGAAACTGAGATTAATGTAGATAAAAATTTAGATGATGTAGATAAAGATTTAGATGTAGATGTAAATATAGCAATGGATAGTGGAAAGAGTATAGTTAATGATGATGATGATGATGATAATGGTGAGGATGGAGATGATGGGGATGATGATGGTGAGGATGGAGATGATGATAGTGATGAAGAGGGTGATGAAGAGGAAGAGGATGATGATTTGGAAGAAGAAGAATTGATGGAAGTGGAAGCACCGGTCGAAGTCCAAGCACCTCCAGTGGTAGACTATGTGAGAAAATCCAAAGATGATTTGGAGTACACACGAGATGTATATGGTGATGGCCCTACTGAGTCTCAGCTTCTGTATGATTATTCGGTACATGTGGCTCATGATGTTTTCTTTTGTATAAGGTATTATCATAAATCTTGATTTTCTTTTGTCTTTACAAAATCTTTTGCTTCTCCTAATTGAGTATTTATTGTTTCAGGCGGAGCGCGGAGTGTTGAAGTGTGTTCCGCATCTAGCCAAGTTAAGCCAGTGGGATCTCAAGAAGGAGTTCAAAAGATCTCCCAGATTTGAAAATCAGCTTAGGAGGACTGAGGTTTATGATATGGTATTTGGGTGTTACAAATATTAAGATCCGGTGTTGATCTCTGTGTTTGTAGAAAGGTGGCATCTAGAGACCAACACCTTCCATATGCCGTTTGGGGAGATGACTGTGACTTTAGATGATGTCTCCCAAATCCTAGGCGTCAATTAGAGGCAGAGCAGTGAGAGGGAACACGGAGTTGACCCGTGAATAATTGGAGAGTCTCCTACACCGTGTTCTTGGTGTCTCGGAGCCTGTGATTAAAAAGGTGATGGATGCGACCCAGTTCATTTCAAAGGTAAGGCTGGAATTCCTGCGGATCCAGTTTGCTGGGAAGGTCTGCGATAAAGGGCAAGGTGTAACGGGGAAGGTGTCGACTTTGACGGAGGTATAGAGGGTTGTAAGAGCTTATCACTATTTTTCTTTGGATGTGCCATCTTCCCCGACAAGTCTGGGACTGGAGTGCCTATTTATTATTTGACCAAGTTGCTGAAATTCAAAGAGATTGGTCAGTATGCTTGGGGTGCAGCAATTTTGGCCTTTTTGTATAGAGCACTTGGGACTGCCACGTGTGCAAAGGTGAAAGGTGTTTCGGGTTTCCTGACTCTTCTACAGGTAAAACTTAAATATTTTGCAGATTTTTTTTAATGTTAATTATATTATTCTATTAGTATGTTAACTGTGTGTGTATATATCTAGGCGTGAATCTATGAGTACTTCCTGCTATTCAAGCCAATCTCAAACTTTGAGTATCAGTTGGCTGGGTCACGTGTTCTTAGACACGCAGTTAGCACCATACACTATGAGAACCCAACATATGCATTGCAGTATTACCGAACTATAATTGATGATATAGCGGTGTGGATTGTAAGTATTTCAATTTGTTTCAAATTTTTTTTTAGTAATTGATTATTTGAGTATGTGATTAATGACACATTTTATTTTGTTTAAGGTTGATTGGTGTCCATACAAGAATGTTAGAGATGAACGCCCAGTCGATGAAAATATTACCTTTTTTAAGGGAGTGATCTGCTTTTTTGACGTTGTGGAGATTTACTGCGTTGTAAGGGTCATCCGTCAGTTGAGTCATGTGAAGTTTATACCTGCAGCTCCTCTAACACCAAATTACTCGTTGAGGACTGTAGCCGGACGCGGGTATGAAGTGAAATGGACATGGACAATTGTTGGGCCTGCATATTGGGACTCGTGGCAGAATCATGTGATCCAACCCAACAATCGATGACCCATCTGTACTTATCCATGAGAGTGTTATTCAGAGTACATAGAGTGGTATGTGAGGCATTCTCACATTCGATTGATAAATCGCGAGAAATTTTCTATCAATTTCTCCATGGAGACATTTCCATCTTATGCACTGATTGTGAGTATTCTTATTGTTTTGTATTCTTATTCTTATTCTTGTTCTTATTCTCACATTCTTATTTTAAAATGGTAATTAATAATTGTTTTGTATTCTTATTTCGACAGAACAACGTCATCGATGAAACAAGTCAATTGCTAGAGAGAGGTCTGCAATTAGGTGGGAATAATATTCTCGAAGAAGCAAGGTATTCGTTCGAGGATGTGTACAACTTAAGTAGGTGCAAGTATAGTGGTGGGTGGTACATACATAACTAATTTTTGAGTGCGGCTTCCTCCGATGTTGATGTAATTTATGTATTTTTGAATTTGATGTATTTTGTAATAACTGTGTGCCATTACTTGTAATATGGCGTTTGAGATTGTTGTTTGTAATGACTTCTTTATTAGCAAGTTGTTTGATGAGTTTTGGATATGAATATGTCAATAAAACAAAGGAGGTTATGACAAAAAAAATTCAGAAATTATAAGTTAGGTTTTTTACAGAGTTTATGTATTTGAATTTGATTGCGTATTCGAATTGAATTTGATTGCCATCACCAACATGGTCGCGTAAAAAGTAACTTGAGTTTATGTATTGGTATATCCAAGTAAGTTTATGAATTTGAGCTTATATCAAAGTGTATATGAATTTACTGCGACAACATCAATTTGAACTTGAGTTTATATCAAAGTGTATATGAATTTGATCGCAATTTGATGTATTGGTATATGAATTTGATGTTTTGAAAGTGGAATTTGTTTGTTTTTTGGAAATGAAAGTGTTGTAAAAACAAAATGAAAATCGAATTTTTTTTGTCCAAACGACCCAGCCACATTGTTTGGCATAAAGGCTAAAACGACCAGCTCAGACCGTTTGGATAAAAAACAGACAACTCTGTCTCAAACAACCAGCTCAGACCGTTTGGTATAAAGGTCAAACGACCCAGCCACATCGTTTGGCATAAAGGCCAAACGTTTATGCCAAACGACCAGCTCAGACCGTTTGGATAAAAAATAGACAACTCTGTCTCAAACAACCAGCTCAGACCGTTTGGTATAAAGTCCAAACGACTTGACCATGTTGTTTAAGGTAAAGGCCAAACGACCAACTCAGACCGTTTGGTATAAAGGCCAAACGACTTGACCATGTCGTTTGGGGTAAAATCAAGTAAAATCAAATCAAATCAAATCAAATTACATCAAAACATCATATCGACAACATATGAACATTATTTCCAAATCACTCGATTGCCGTCCGAATCAACTTAGTCGATCACTCGATTTCCAAATCAAATCAAATAAAACCCCAAACTCCAACTTTTTCCAAATAACATAAAAATCAAATCAAATTACACTTGTTTCAAATTACACTAAAATAACATGTCAAAATGAATTTAAAAATTACATCAAAATATCATATCGACAACATACAAACAATTTAGTCGATAACATGTACTGTTGGGTCTTCAACGGGCTCGTTTTCCTATATTCTATTGGGAATGTTCAATGCCATAAATTGCAATTGTCTTGCTGTCAAGACCAAATTCTAACTTTCAGCAATATCATATCGAGCTCTAAGCCATTGGTGTATTACTGGAGGAACCGGACAATTTTCAACAAGTTCAACATTGACAAAATGATTTCCACCAACATGTGCGCTACCCAACACTTTTTTCACTCTCTCAGGATTTGCTTGGGTTCTCAGTGACATGATAAGGAAGCACTGATGAGCTCCTAAATGCAGGAGGACAACATTAAATCTTGAAGCAAATAGGTATCTAGCAAAGGGCATGCTTATCCACTTATTTAAGGGTGCGTAACCTTCTTCATGTAGGATTTCCTTCATCGCATAAAAAACCTCACTTTGATTGTACAAAGTACAATAAAGGGGGAGGTTGTCAGTAAGCTCTTCATACAGGTCCCTTCTCATCTGCGACCATTCTTCTTAACTTCTTCCTAATGCAATGCAGAAAGCTCTATAACCGCAGTTGCTATCGCCAACAGGGTCATGGACTCTACCAATATATTTATGCATTTCTTCAGGAATATCCAACCCGTAATCCTTAGGAGCCTTCGTCTTTCCAAAGTTTAACCCATCTCTCACATTTCGTAGTGTGGCTATTTTTGGAGAAGACTTATTTCTTGGTGTGGTTGTTTTTGGTGTTTTTGGAGAAGGCTTATTTTTTGGTGTGGTTGCTTTTGGTGTTTTTGGAGAAAGCTTATTTGTTGGTGTGGTGTGGGTGTTTTGGTGTGGGTATTTTTGGAGAAGACTTCTTGGTGTGGTGTGGGTGTTTTGGGTGGGCGTAGTGTTTGGTTGTGATGAGACCCACTCCTCATAGTCACGTTGAGAATGTTCAAAATGAGATGGATTTTGCTTTGAAGAGTTCTCATCTCTAGTTGGAAGCTTTCTGCTGCAGCTACCTTTCGGCCGACCTTTGGTTTTTGCTTTCTCACGAGGCGGTACTAGCCATGTACTTTATGGTACTGCAATCTCCATAAGCTTCCTAATCATAACCCTCTGCTCTTCTTCAGAAACCATTGCAAACCTATTCATGAACAAGTCCATCGAAGGTGTAACATCGGGACCAACACCCACTGACACATTGGGAGAAACAGACAATGTTTTCCAAAAGGGGTCGATAGCAGTCAAATGGATGGAACACTCTTGCTTTTCAAAATCAATTAATTCATGAGCACATGGCAGTCCATGGCTCGTACGCAAATGGCACCAACACCTGATCTCTCCATTTTTAACACGCTTTACGCGGGTATCTATTTCTTCAAATAGCAAGTCCAAACACTTGCGTGAGACAAGGCCTCTGAGTTCACGAAACAAAAGAATCCGGTGATGGTGCTGAGTTACAATCATACTTCTCTCGAAGGTAGCTCTAATCTTGGATATCTGGATTTCTAGATCTCTAGAATCAGGTGGATTAAGCTAAACATACTCAAAAAATCATGACAGCTTGTATTTCCTAGTACACGCTTCACCTGAGCATGAGACCATTCAACTCTATTGGTCGTTGTACTCCCAAAGTGAATGTGTTGGTCAGTCCAACAACATACGAATCGATCCCTGTGGGGAAACCAAGTCTTCCAAATAACTAACAAAATTGGAGTACTCAATCCTGTAATATTTTTCCAGAGCATCCCATCTACGTTGGAAAATAACCTCTGTCTTCGATTTGACTACAGTGTTTCCTGAGAACTGGGCCTTCTCTACAAGTTCTGTAGTTGGAAAAATATCGTAACATTTTGAAAAGACGCACGTAACGATATGCCATCTACATAGATGCTTGTGTGTGTTAGGGAAAACTTTGTCAGTGGCACTCTTCAGGGCCAAGTCCCTGTCAGACACGATCACGGATGGGTTTATGTCACCAAGCAAGCCACTAAAATGACCAGGGCCCACTCATAGTCGATTGTTGTTTCAGACTGAAGCAGCACCTGACACACGGTGAAAGACTTCCATGTTGAACTCACCCCAGCAAACTGTACGAAAGGCCACCGATACCTGTTAGTTTTGTAGGTAGCGTCTAACATAAAAACTGTTGGAAAAGTCCGAGCCAACTTAACACCTTCTGGATGGGCCCATAACAACCCCGTTATCTCCTCGGTATTCTCATCCTGTCTCAACTCCTCAAAATAATGTTCTTTCGCTAACAACTCACGCAATCTCTGCAATTGTGTGAGACCATTCATATCCAATTTCCTCACCTTCTGCCTTGCAGTGTAGACTTGGGATATACTTGATATGCTTTCATGATACCTATTTTTTATGGAATCCAAAATTTGTTTAGGCTTTATTCCACACTTACTCATCTCTGACAAGTACTCGAACTCTGGAACGGTTAGACGAGTAGCAAATACATGTCCTTCAAGGGTCTTCGCCAATATATGGTTGTGAATACTATTTCTAACTTCTATTTTTAGACTATCGACAGTGCCGCATTGGAAAAACATCTTTTAACTTAAATGGACATCCTGATTTCTTGGTTCCTGACCTTCTCTTATTAGCCCTCCCTTCGCATTCTTTCTTGTGTGACCGATATACACCCGAGCACTCACAAAGCCAAATTCAACTTGCTACTCGGTTTCTCTTGGCACACTCCGACTTTTCAATGACCACAACAACATTAACTTGTTTTCCTCTAGCAGTTGCCCAACCGATTGCCTCACTATGTGTATGAAAGACCTAAACACATAAAAAATAACAACTATTATTAATACACTAATAAAATTACATTTAGAAAATTAAAAAAAAAATGAAATCAATGCCTACTTAATCATACATTTTCCGTAGTAAAAATTTCTGCTGTATCACTTAAAATCGGTTGACAATCTACGTCATTCGAGTTTGTAGAGGACCGGTTCCTGGATAGCGGTAAAGAATCCTATATATAGAAGAATAAAATAAGAGTCTCAAACAATTTGCATTTAGGTAATGAGGGATTTCAAAGTTACAAAAAAAAAAAAAAAAAAAAAAAAACTTCTAACTAAATTTAGTCCAAATGTCCCAGCCATGTAATTCCATATAGGGTCCCAGCCACGTCGTTCTATAGTGTCTCCAAACGACCCAGCCATGTCGTTCTATAGTGTCCCCAAATGACCCAGCCATGTCGTTTGGCCTAGGGTTTTGCATTCATTCAAGTGTTTTGCATTCATTCATTCAATCAAGTGTTTTGTATTCATTCTAATCAAGTGTTACCTCATTATTTAGGTTTGTACTTTGTCGTCGACGATTTCTCGGCATCTGATTTGCTCGACTAGTCGCATCTTCAAATTCTTCAAATTCACCTTCAACATTTTGTTCCACTTCTTCACTTTCAACATATCTTCTATTTTTTCTTTCTCTAATTTGTTGTTGCACCTCAAACATTACCTCAAATGCTTCTTTTTCATCTTCATGTTCCATTTAGAGAAACTTGAGTATTCTAATATGTAGATAAAGTTGAGTATGCAGAGAAACTTGAGTATTTTATGTAAGGAGTAAGGATTTTGACGAAAAAAAGAGTAAGGAGGAGTAAATGAGAAACTTGAGTATTCTATGTAAAGGAATTTGAAATTTTGATATATTTCGAATTATTGGGTGAAAAATGTTTGTAAACCCTAAACCCTAAATCCTAAACCCCCAAACTATTTTATTATTCACAATTGAAAAAAAAATAGAAAATAACAAGTTTAGATATAAAACAAATTATTATTTTAGATTTGGATAATTTAGTGAAATATATTTGAAATTAAAATTTTTTTTTTGTCGGTACGAAATTTGTAAACCATAAACCCTAAACCCCAAATCCCAAACCCCCAAACTAGTTTATGATTAACAATTTGAAAAAAAAAATAAAAAATAACAAGTTTAGATATAAAAACAAATTATTATTTCGAATAATTAAGTGAAATATGTTAGTACGAAATTCGTAAACCCTGAACCCTAAACCCCAAACCCCAAACTAGTTTATGATTAACAATTGGAAAATAAAAATGAAAAATAACAAGTTTAGATATAAAACAAATTATTATTTTAGATTTTGGCATGTTTGATTACATATTTTAATTTGGTTTTATAGATACTATGTCATAACAGATAAATAGTACAGAGTGCGTGTAATTGTGTTGGAGTAACTAATTGTGTTTTTCCTAATCCAATTTTTTAAATCGGATTTCAATTTTTCTAATTCAATTGGAATGTGTTGATAATTGATCATTACTAATTCAATTTTACAGATAATTGTTTAAATAAATTATTGTACAATTACAATCGATTAATGATTTGTATTATAAGAAAAGTGTTCGGTGTTTATATATGTATAAGAAAAGTGTAATTGGTATTTATGTAATCAATTTTTATTGGTTAATCGGGCTAATAATTGGTTAATCAGAAATTTTCTTGGTTTTATAACTTCTCAATTATTTTAGTCCAAACGACTTCACCACATCGGTCCATAGAAGTCCCAAATGATATGTACAAGCCGTTTAAATGCATACTCAAACGATGTGGCCAAGCCGTTTGAGTGCACACTCAAACGATGTGGTCATGCCGTTTGGCACACTCAAACGGCATTCTCAGACCGTTCTATGGAATTCCAGAGAGCCAAGTTTTAAACGACAGGCTCAGACCGAGTGCATGTACTCTGAAACGATGTGGTGGAGTCGTTTTCATGCACACTCAAACGATGTGGTAAAGCCGTTTGAGTGTATATTCAAATGACATGGTGAGATCGTTTGAGTGTACACTTAAACGACATGACAGGATCGTTTGAGTGCACACCCAAACGGCCCGAAATGTTCGTTTTGGCTTGACCGGTTGAATTGGTTGCTGGGCTTGGGCTTTGATGACAAACTTGTAATATAGCAAATTTGTAAAATTTCTTTTTTTTTGAGGAGTTGCCCAATCCAATTTGATGAGTGCCCGATTGAATTACCCTAAATATACATAAGTTTATAACTTTAACATGGAAAAGGGCAAAAGGCTTTTAAAAAAACAAGAAAAAGAAAAATGGAGATGCAGGGATTCGAACCCTGATTATCCAAAGCTGCGACTGCTTGAACGATAGATATATTTTTGCAAGTTTTGAGCTACATCTCCAATATATTCTTCCAATTAATTATCTTTATTTCGAACTTACTGCAGAATTTAGGTTCTCCACGTATTTGTTCAGTTTCTAATAAATGACTCCCACTGTCCCACATATGGCTTGGAAGGCGCGTGCCCAATGTTGGCTCCTGAGTTCACGTCTAGATTCCTTAGACATTAGTAGACCACTAGACCCTGTGTCATCAAATCTTCAATGCTAGCTAAATTGCCTCATTTAATTTGTTCAAACTATGAAACTAATCAGAGCATGTATTACTAACCCAGCCCAGCACTTGAACCACATCGTAAGCCTAGTATTAACAGTTATTATAGCTTCAGTTTGTACTCTTTAGAGGTACACCTGACCCCAACGGGTATGAGACAGTATGACTTTTAGATAAGATCCCTTTCCTTTGAATAGGATAATCCTAGGTTTGATTGTGGTGGTGTCTGAGTAGTGACAATTTTAGTTCTGTTGTCTAAGATTCAGTCTGACCTATGCTCTTGCATTTTGTGTTGAAAGTTTTGAGTATGTGCTACAGACTTGTACTAAAGGGATAAATCTGACATAGCACAAGTTAAATTATGATTGGTGGTTTGCAAATTCTGTCTGGTTATTAAACAAGTAGTATTGCATATGTCAAACAGGATTTAGGCATTTAGCACCATTTCATTCTGGATTCTTAGATTGAGTTATTTGCTCAGCTAGTCCCTTGGTGTACAATACACCACAGGCCTATGATGCAGCTTTTGTCAGCGTTTTTTGTGATTCGGGATCCAAACTCGTAAACAAACTGGTTGAATGCAGGCATGCAGTGATGCAGCACACAAATATACCATCATCATGAAAAGTTGATGAAAGCTGTGGTCTCATTCGAAAAATTACCTTCAAATTAAAAAGCATCATATGTCGAATATCATTGAGATTATATAAGCTGTGGTACATCAATCTACTGTTAGACCATATAAATGTGAAATTTCGTATTTTGTGAAATGAGGTAACAAATGGTTGAAAAAAGAAAGTAAAAACTTATGCAGAGCTAACACTTTAAAGCAATAAAAAATGTTTACCACGTTTTCTCTTTTTTGTTTAACTTGGCTTTTTTGTTTACTACGATTTCAGACGTAAGTTCCTCCCCGTAATCGGATTGCTCAGTTCAATCTTATGTAGTCCGGCTCTAGGCTCACTTAGTGCCTCCAACATAAGGCTTCCTAGGCTCACACCTAATGTCGCCTAAGCCCATCGCCTAGCTCTAAGGCCTAGATCTGTACCTTCAGGGCCGGCTTGAAAATGGACCAAATCCCATTTGTTCAAACTAACGAGAGCATGTATTGTATTGCTAGAAACAAGCCTACAATGCTCTTAGTCAGAGAAATGGTTCTGCTCATGATCCGAAACAAATATAGCCCACTTATAAGTTACCCAGTCAGTTACTATTAATATTCACTAGTTTTTGAGCCCAACAATTATAGCACACTTATAAGTTACCCAGTCAGTTACACTTACAAGTCACTAGTCACTAGTTTTTTACCCGTTCAACGAATGGGGACTGTTTTTATAAAATTGATTTGATTTTTTTAATATTTTTTGAATTATCATGTATCAAAAATTTTAACTATAGAATACTGTAATGATTCGTAGAAAAGGCGTTGAGGCATAATAATATAGTATTAATAAAATAAAAAAATAGTTCAACAAACATAATTAATTTGTTTTATGAAAAAACCACTGACAAATTATGAAATTTAAAAGTAGAATCTATCTTTCTTTCATGCACAAATTCAAATTGGAAAAGTCATTGAACTCCAAATTTAACTGTTGATATTTTTTAATTGATTATATTTTGACAACCATTTTTCCCAATAATTTACACTTTAATTCATAGACGGAACATGTTCAGTTCACATTTTGTGAAAACAAAATTATTTATATTTTTAAATTATTTATTTAAATTACATAATTCGGCACCCTTTACAAAACGGGGACCGTTTTCATATAATTGATTTTTTTAATAATAGAACGAGGACCACACCCTGATAAAACCCTTTCGACTTCTTTTTGTTGTTTAATAATAGAAGTTTGATTAAAGTTTAATGAGAATGTCGAATGAGGCGAAGATCATAATGAAGCCACTTGAATTAGGGCTGTCCACGGTTCGGTTCGGATCGGTTTAGTCCAAATATATGAACCGAATAACAAGAGTCGGTTTCTAACTTTCCAAACCATAACCGATCGAACTGTTGCTGAAGAAAACTGAGTTCTAACCGAACTATAAAATCGGTTCGGTTCGGTTTAAAACCGAATCTATTGACTTAAAACCCAACTATTCCAACTTAAATCTAGTTATCGGTTCAGGCATTTATAAAACAGCAACATTAAGAAGGGAGATAACCAATTATACCAAGTAAGATAACTAATTTTGATCTATTGAATCAATTAGATTTGAGATATGAATAGAAAGAACATCAAACCCAACATGAAAATCGATATCATTTGGCTTTAATTTACAGAAAACATATTTGTGAGATCTCTCAATCGGTTGATCTATAACCAGTGTTCATTCTTCTCACGGTGAACAACGATTCTTGATAGAAAATTAGAAATTAAACTAGAAAAGAAGAAGGTGAGAGGTAGTGGTTGTTATCTTGGAAAGGGTCAATGATATTTTGTTGAAGTGGTTGTTAGTTTGAACTTTGGAGATAAGAGTATAAGAGAGGAGAGAGAATAAGAGAGGCACATACGGCTGGGTGAGAGAGTTAGGGTTTGGTGGCTTAAGTTAGATAGTCCATTCAAAATCAATGGTCATAAATTAACTTAAAGATCTAATGGTTTATAACAATTATTACTAGTGTACAACTATCGGTTCAGCTCCGGTTAACCGAGGGCAAAAACTATGAGCCGAACGAAATGAAGTCGGTTTTACAATTAGGAACCGAAAACCAAACCGGACATGTAGTAAACCGAAAAAAATGACCGGTTTGAGCCGGTTCGATTTGGTTTGTCGGTTTTTGTGAACACCCCTAACTTGAATAGCAAGACAATCCCAATTATACAAAAAATATATGATAAACACCATTTTAAATGCAAAATTATATTTGTCGAGACTTTCTCACTACATACCATACAACTATGTTTTAAGGTTAGTACGATGAATTTGCATTCAGTTTCCGATTTTCCGTTAATAATTCTTTGATGCTACTTCGATGCATTTGCATCAGTTTCTGATTTTCCGTTAATTATTCATTGAGATTAGTTCGATGCATTTGCATCTAGTTATTTCTAATTTTTCATTAATTATCCAAGGTGGTGTGTAATACCAACTTCTATTGATCCTTCTGAATGTCCTTGCAAACATGGCATAAAAAAAAAATACATGATTCACTATGTGGGATCATCATAGATTATCCAGTTTCTGATTTTCCGTTAATTATTCTTTAAGGTTAGTTCTTTACAGTTGCATCTAATTTCCAATTTTCCGTTAATTATTTTTTGATTAAATTTCCTATTAATTATTCTTTGAAGTTATTTCAATGCATTTGCATCCACCGATTCCCTGGTAAATATTCTTTAAGGTTAGTTCGATGTATTTGCATTTAATATTTTTTGAGGTTAGTTCCATGCATTTGTACCTAGTTTCCTATTTCCTGTTAATATTCTTTGAGGTTAGTTCAATTCATTTTGCATCCAGTTTTCGAGTTCCTGTTAATTATTCTCTGAGATTAGCTTAACGCATTTGCATCTAGTTTCCGATTTCCCGTTGATTATTCTTTGATGTTAGTTCTATTCATTGCATCCCCTTTTCAATTCCCATTAATTATTCTTTGAGATTAGTTCAATTCATTTGCATCCAGTTTTCGAATTCCCGTTAATTATTCTTTGAGGTTAGTTCAATGCATTTGCATCCAATTAATTTTCAATTTTCTGTTGATTATTCTTTGAGGTTAGTTCTATTCATTTGCATCACGTTTCCGACTCCCGTTAATTATTCTTTGGGGTTAGTTCAATGCAATTGTATATAGTTTCCGATTTTTCGTTAATTATCTTTTAATGTTAGTTCAATGCAATTGCATCTAGTTACCGATTTCCGTTAATAATTATTTGAGGTTAGTTCGATGCATCTAGCTTCTGATTTCCCATTAGTTATTAGTTGAGGTTAGTTCCTTGCAGTTGGATCAAGTTTCCGATTTCCCATTAAGTATTCTTTGACGTTAGTTTAATGCATTTACATCAAGTTTCCGATTTCTAATTAATTATCCGAGGTGGTGTGTAATACCAAATTTTATTTATCCTTTTGTAGTGTCCTTGCAAACATGGCATTAAAAAAAATATATTATACATGGCTTGTGGGATCATCAAAAAATTATTGGGTTTCTGATTTCCCGTTAATTATTCTTTGAGGTTAGTTTGATGCATCTAGCTTCTGATTTCCCGTTAGTTATTAGTTGAGGTTAGTTCCTTGCAGTTGGATCCAGTTTCCGATTTTCTGTTAAGTATTCTTTGACGTTAGTTTAATGCATTTGCATCAAGTTTCCGATTTCTCATTAATTATCCGAGGTGGTGTGTAATACTAAATTCTATTTATCCTTTTGTAGTGTCCTTGAAAACATGGCATTAAAAAAAAAATATACATGGCTCGTGGGATCATCAAAAAATTATCGAGTTTCTGATTTCCCATTAATTATTCTTTGAGGTTAGTTCCATGCATTTGTACCCAACTTTTTTATTTCCCATTAATTGTTCTTTGAGTTTAATTTCCGATTTCCCGTTAATTACTCTTTGAGGTTAGATCAATGCATTTGCATCAAGTTTCCGATTTCCCGTTAATTATTATTTGACGTTAGTTCAATGCAGTTGCATCCAGTTTCCAATTTTCATTTTTTTAAAGGTTAGTTCAATGGATTTGCATCCAATTTCCTCTTTCCCGTCAATTATTCTGTGAGGTTAGTTTAGTGCATTTGCATCCAGTTTTTGATTTTCCATTACTTATTATTTGATCTTAGTTCCATGCTGTTGCATCTGGTTTCCGTTTTCTCGTTAATTATTCTTTGAGGTTAGTTCCATGCACTTGTGCCCAATTTTCGATTTCCTATTAATTATTCTAATTCAATGCAGTTGCATCCAATGTCTAATTTCATGTTAATTATTCTGTGAGGTTAGTTCAATACATTTGCATCCAGTTTCTGATTTCCTATTAATTATTATTTGAGATTAGTTCAATACAGTTGCATCTAGTTTCCCTATTCTCTTTAATTATTCTTTGAGGTTAGTTCCATGCATTTGCATTTAGTTTATGATTTCTTGTTAATTATTCTTTGAGGTTAAGCATTTGCATCTAGTTTCCGATTTCCCGTTAATTATTCTTTGAGGTTAGCTCTAGTTTTCGATTTCCCACTAATCATTTTTTTAGGTTAGTTTAATGCAGTTGTATCCAGTTTCTAATTTTCCGTTAGCCATTGAGGTTAGTTCAATGCATTTGCATCATATTTTCGATTTCTCGTTAATTGTTCTTTAAGGTTAGTTCGATGCATTTGTATATAGTTTCCAATTTCCCTTTAATTCTATATTGATTTTTTTATGTTTCTATGAATGCTTGCAAATACATATTTTGATAAGAAACTGAGAAGAAGATCAAATACATGTACCTTGAGTGAAAGTAGTTTGGAGATTATTATTAGAGAAGGCATACGATTTACAGAACTTAGAGCTAATTGTGAGTGGAGTAGAGTTAGTTATCAAGGTGGTGAAGAACCTCAGGGTGTGTAGATTGTCATGTTGCTATTAAGGTGATTTAAAAGATGATTGAAAGGGAAATAATTGTGAGGGATAACAATAGGTTTCACAGTTTCAAGGATGGTGTCTGCTCTTGCAAGGATTATTGATGAACCTAACAAATTCTTGCAATAGTTTGAGTATCACAATAGACATACATGTTTGATAAAATAATAGGTAGTTTTTGATAGATTGTAACTTAAAGATTCAAGTTTCTAAAGATTGAAGTGTATGATTGGGGCTTTCTATTTACTGCACATATACACTTGTACAATTTGGAGCACTTTAGCAAGAAAATTTATGCCAAACTACGCTGTAGCCATGGTACTTAGCTTCATACAAATTAGTTTTCATAATGAAAACTAATGTTTAATTAAGAATAACGTAATTAAAGTGCATTAAGTCTGCCCTTAACACTTGGTCGATAGGACATAGAATCAAACGTTGTTGGTAATATCTTCACTCAAATTAAAGAACATGCAGTTCTTCTATTATCTATGTTGGCTAGGGCGCTGTGTCAATCAATGATCAAATTATGCAACTACTATGTTGTGAATGATAACTTGGAAAAAATTATTCAATTGCTGAAATATATTAAAGGGAATATGTTTATTTGAATGAAAATATATGATTGATAGGCGTCTCGGACTTCCTATCACAAATGAAAAGTAAGGAAATCCCACTCATTACATGGCAAAAACCTATTGCTATGGTCCTTCATAGAACATAACGATACTGCTATGAAGTCAATTGCATCCTCTATTGCATTGTCGAAAACAGGTAGCATATATGAAATCTTTTACTTCTAACAACAATAGCTAACCTTCACAAAATTTCCTACAGCAGTTGGAGCAGCTTGGAATCTATGTCCCTCACAATCTCTTGGGGATTTGAAGTCAGAGCTATCATACTCAACCTTGCTATATATTGTAGAAAATGAGCTCCAATCAATGACCTTACTGTCAATAAGTTTCATCAGTTTCTAAGAAAAAAATGGGATTAAAATTATAATTGCTAAGTACAATACCATGCAGACAGCTAGCTAATACTAATCCTTGTTACTGCGATTGAAAGTTTATAGGCTAAGAAAACTATACTCAATATTTGCTAGAAAATGGAATTAAGAGAATACATTTGCTTTTTTATTCCATCAATAGTTTCTTAAGAAAATAACAGTAGCACGGGTATCCATTTTGAACATTTCCACCTGCATTTGTATACTTCCAACTGCAATTGTATTCCCACTTGCGGTTTTTCTTAGTTTTAGATTTCATGTCAATCCTCAGCTCTTCCACCTGTAAGTAAAATTGATTTTATACTCAAGTGAGTGGAGTTCATGGAGATTAGAGCTAGCGTCATAGTTTAAGTAATTGGAAAGACTAATGAGCATGCATCAGTACAGGGCATCAATTATAAAGATTAATAAGCATAAAAGAAAAATTTGAATTTAACATACACACTTACTGTAATACCTAAGCACGACTTTTCTAGAATCTATACTGGATTGAAATACCATTATTATTGTGAGATTCCAGAGATATTTCCATAAATTATTTTGAAAAAGTTGTTTGACTAAATCGTTGAGAAAGAAAAGAATACCGCGAAAACAACAATAGATGATATGTGGCACAACCTTGGTCAAAGGACCACACATAGACACAACACTGTAATATGAACGGACTTGATATAAAGAGTAACTGTGAATCACATTTAGTATTCTGAGAATTTTAATGGAACTTAGCAGTCAACCCAATAGAATTAGAGATGACGCAATATTCAGCCAAAATCTAGCTACTCCTACCAAGCTACAAATTTGATCAATAAGCTATAAAAAATTAAGAATAAGAAAAATATGATGATGAGTGGCTCTAGCTACTATGTTCATGCATGTTTAAGCTTATTCATGTATTTCAGTTTGATACGATTGACTAAGTTTAATTAAAGGTAACGTATAAGTTCCACGATAACATACCAAGATGCCTGACATGGAAACTATTGATGTGCCAGTAGCGAAGTAAAAGTAGATAACTCGATCTTCAGAAGCAAGGGTCGAGCTGGCTTTTAACCTGTGAGGAGGTACAATGAGATATAAAGACTAAGCAAAATGCCCTAGAATTATAATGGAGATCAAAGGATTACTATATTTGTTCGATATCAAAGGGTTACTATGTTTGTTCGATATCAAAGGGTTACTATGTTTAACCTCTTAAAATTTTGAGAATTTAAATTTTCCTAAGAGAGTTTGAACAGATAGAGACTTTATTGATGCTTGGTTGCAAAATCTTCAAAATGGTTGCTCCTGTGTATATGCTAAAATGGTCAAAGAGATCAATAAACATCAGATAACATCAAAATGATAGTAGATAAGTTAAGCTATTAGGAAGTTGATATCTTTGTCCAGATGTGGCTTTGGTCTAGAATTTTTTTTTCTTACATGGATTCGTGAATGTCTTGGTCAGTTTCGAAAAGCTACATAGCAAACAAATTGGAAATCCATTCCAAGAGCAATCATTTATAGACCTTTACTTGTTTCTTTCTATTAAGGCTTAATTTATTAGGCTCTCTGAGGGAGTTATACTGATAGGTGGAAATAAGACGTACATAGATATGTACTTGAATTAGTGTATCATTCTAAGCGGGTAAACCCCATGTAATTTGGCTCCTTTGGATATACGTGAGTGCTTTTTCTTGTGTCTAAATATTAATTTCTTAGAATATGTCGTCATAGCTTCTAAAGCTATGTCTTTCCGTTCCGATATAAGCACTACCAAAAAAACGACTTTACCTGACAGACTCGAGAAAGATTACCCGATAGTTCCAGTCTGTAAGATGGTCCCTGCTTATGATATCCGTCGGGTATTATTTTGCCATCCGTCCAGTGAGTTATTTCAGCACTTTGCGTGTTTTGGTTATAATCGACGGTTGTGTGAGAGCTTTTATCCGTCGGTTATTGACCTTATCTCTTTTTGTGTGTGAGATGGTATATGGATGATGTAGATAGATGATGGTCGTTGAACAAAATAGAAGTGTATCAAAACCTAATTATCCCTCAATAAGTAAATGATGAGTAGGGTATTGTTCCACTTTTAAGTGTATGTTTATATGAAGGACAGGACTGGAAAGGGGTTGAGGGATTAGCAACTATGATTATAGATATTGTAGATTCTAATGCTAAACTAAACTAAACTAAACTATTAAGAATTTATAAGAGAGGGAATTCAAGAGATTAGAATCCACCAATACTTTTGATTCATGACCTTTTGCTTTATGGTTGTTCTCACAAGTAGACTACAATTAGGCAATCAAGCGAGTGCCGATGCCCTCTTGGAGGAAACATCGTTAACGAATAACTCTACTTAAGGTTGTTCCTATGTTCATGTTACTAGTATCTTCTTTTATTTTATGTGAGTTTGGGCAGTTATTCAATGAATCACCATCTAAGGCAAACACAAGGAATACTTCCCTTACTCTAAAACACTACACAACTAGAAGAAAAGTAGAGAATAATAGTATAATATTCAATTACAATAAATAAAACCCTATTCTAGCATGATATTCGATTGCAATAAATAAAAACATGTCACTAGCAAATATTCAATTGCAATAAATAAAACCCTAAACTAGCATGATATTCGATTGCAATAAATAAAAACCTTAATCTATACTTTTATCCCCTGGTATGGGCAATAGAACTAATAACTAAAAACATAAAGAACTAACCTGATTGAAAAACACCATAAACCAAAAGAATCATTAAACCTTAAGCACTGGCTTCATCTCCTCCCTTGAAGTAGAAGATTAGCCTTCCATAAAGAAGGAAGAACATGAAGAATGAGAAGAAGAAGAGTTGAAGAATATAAGACTAGAAAGACTAATTTATTAAGACTCAGCTAGTTAAAACCGATCTTTTATTATTAATCTCTCTCTGTCTCAAGTTTTGGAGACAAGAGTATAAGTGAATTGGAAAATTACATGAGGCACTTAGGTCCTCTATTTATAGAGTTTACAATAAGCTCTAGAAGCATTCCAAACCACTATTTATTTCCTAATACAAATAGACTTCTTTCAGAGTCCAACGTCGTCTCCAAAACTGAGAAGGAATTGGCTACAGTGTCGTTTCATGCGTCTGGACTCATGATCCATGCTTCTCAGACTCGAGCAATGCGTTTGGACTCACGATCCATACGTCCCAGACGTGAGCATTGAGTTTGGACTCATGATCCATGAGTCTCAGACTCAGAAGTCTATTTTCCCTATTTTGCTCCATCCTTCTATCCTCTTTTGCGGGCTTTGGTCCAAGTAACGAATTCTTTGGCCTTGGGATTCCAAATAGGCTTTAAAATAGGTCCAAGTCGCATCTTTAGTAGCTTCAATTCCTTGGCCTTCTCCATGAATGTCCACGAGCTTCCTATGTGATCTTTAATGCTCCGAATTGCTCCGTTTTACCCTTTTTTCTCCTATAGAATCATAAAACATAACTTACAAACACTATTAGTCCACTAAGATGGCTAAACAAGAGGCATAATCGAGGGTTAAATTGCACTTTTTGAGCACTTATCAGTTACTTTGACAGTTTTTAACCTTCCTTTCTTTCCGACTGTTGATTAAATTTTCGTTATACTTATTAACCGTCCGGTTTGTTCTTGTGAGTTCATCCGTTGTCATATCTATTCCAATTATCAGGGCGCCAAACCAATTTTAGTTATCACCCTAAATTTTCTGAAAAAAATCAAAAAATAAAGAGAACTCTAACTATTATCCCTCTCACTCAAGCTTGTTGTCAATTGCCTTCCCCTCACTCACTCTCACTCACGCTTCAAGAAGGTAACACCTTCTCAAATCCCTCACTCCCTCTCACACTCTCTCTCTCTCACCCACATTCAATTCAATGTAAAATCAAGTTTTAATTGCATGAATACTAATAAATTTGATTTTTTTTAAAACAAATTTAATCAATACTAATAAATAAGCCGTCAAGGTAATAAATTTGATTTTTTTCCTTTTGCATTTGGTTTTTTTGTAGTAGCTATGTTGTACAACTTCATCTCTGCAAGTAAGTGTTCCTCTTCTTCTATTAGATAAATACTTTGTAACATTTGTATGTTGGTTGAGTTTCTCAGTTTCTTTGGCATTCTTGGTACCATTTTAATGTTCTGGAATTAAATATGATGGCAGTGTTAATGAACCTCCAAAGGCTGGCACTCAGAGAACTATGATTCCAACGATAAAGATCGAAAGCCCAGAAATCTTCAAAGAGAAACTAGCTTCATTTGCAAAGAGACTAAACAATGGCAAGAACAAGCAGGAGGAATTCGCTCTCTGCCAATGTGATGATGAGATTGAGGTGGATATTAATGTTGTTGATGTGGAGACTCTGTGGGAACTTGATAGATTTGTTACCTATTACAAGAAGAGTTTAAGCAAGAAGAAAAAAGTTGTTCAACAAAGTGAAAGAGAAGCTGGGCACTATGTGCAGGAAGTGGTTAGTATTTGAATGCAAATGTTAGTTTCCTTTTTCATATTGGACGAATATTGTTTGATTTCCTGTTGTTGATTTTTTTTATAAGGAACCTGGCTCCAGCTGTAGTAGAGGCACTTAAGGAAACTAGACCAGGTACATCCTAGGTTCCCTTATGGAATTTTTGGTTAATGTTGCATTCAATAATTCAATATAACTTTGATTGTGGTAGTAGAGGAGAAAAATGTGTCGTCTTCATCACTCGTTCAACAAGAAAAACAAGGAGTTCATGCGAGTCGATTGAGTAGTTCAAGTAACTCTAGCAGTGACTCTGGATCCTCTTCAAGTGGTATTATTTTGTTATTCTTATGAAGTTGTTTATAGTGCAATTGATAGCCAACTTATTCATAGTCAGATTATCTTATTATGTTCTTACTATTTTCATTTGATAGATTCTGACTTTGTGTGGGATAAATTGCCTATGTTCGTAAATGGCTAAAACCTTAGCTTGCATGACAAAATTAGTATTGTTTTCTATATGTATATTAGGTGGATGATAGTTGTATTCTAGTGGGATGGTTTGGTCAACATTGGATTATTTTCCTTTTCTTTTTTGACCTCCAAGTTCATAATATTTTGGTTGTCAATCTCTATTTTTCTATCATATTCATACATGGATCTTCCTCGTACCACGACTGAGCCTTTTTAAGTTTTGTGAACTTTCTCGAGTTTTTTTGAAGACTATTGTATCATGTTGAAGGTCTGTTTATTTTCAATCAGATGTCGGTCTTATGAAAAAGCCCAAAAAGGTTGACGATAGTGGAGGCCCCTAATGTCCTCACAATCGCTTTAAAGAGATTTCAGGTAATTAGTGCATAGTATTATTTTTAGAAAATGAAATTTCATGCCATAAATCAAAGTAGTGGCTATTTTCCACTGCTAGCATACCTATTTTTAACATCTCAAGTTTCATGCTATACAGGGTGGGAAGTTTAGGAAGCTTAATAAAGCAGTCCTATTTCCAGAGATCTTAAATTTGGCCCCATATATGAGTGGGACTAGTGGCAAATCCCCAATATACAGGCTCTATGCAGTGGTGGTTCACCTAGATACAATGAATGCTGCATTTTCTGGACACTACGTGTATGTGTTATATTCGGAATTTCCCGGGGAAGTGGTTTAAGATTGATGACAGCATAATATGGTGGGAGAAGGATGGTGGGTAATCCTAAGTTTTGATATTTCACTGCTTATTAGTATATTTTCATAAATGGCAGCCTCCCCCCAAAGAGGATTTTTTTTTTAATAAGAATCTGCTCAAGCAGGCATTAATAGCTCCAATCACTATCTTCTTTAACATGCTACCATTTTTCTTTCTAGGAAAATCTTTCAAAGGATGATGCAAGACAGCAATTTCTCTGGGTTTTCTTTAGTGTTAGGAAGATTGATGATCCTATTGGGCTTCTGCTTGGTCGAATTGTTTTAGGCATCAATAAGTGTGGAGTGAGTTATAATCTTTTGACTTTGATGTTATTGACACGTTCTAGATATTCAGTTTTTCTGAATGTTGAGTTTGCTTGTGTTGAATATAGGACTAACTAGATTTTGGACCCGGGCATATGCTCGACCTCTTTTAGTTATTTTGCATGATAGGATGATTTTTTTTTTAATCCAATTTCATTTCAAATTTTTGGACTTTGTAGTCTCTAAACAATTTATTATTGTATACATTATATATTACGGATGTTAGAGAAGTCCCACATGGCTAGACTACTATTTTAGATATAAAAAAAAATTAAATCCTTTCCCCATCAAAGAAAAAGGTGAAGCTATCATCAAGTCAAGCATATACACGTCCATAGAACACGTACCTTTAGCAATGACAATTTTTAAACTGCTTCATAAAAACTCATTGTAAAATAGTTAACATTGGTGCACTGCCCCTCATAATTGCCTTAAAAAAAACTTTTACACCCTAATAGCTAAAGTACCAAAGCCCTACAATGTGAAAAACTTTCTTATCATGGACTATAGCGATAAGAAAATTTAACGTTGATGCCAGCGAAATTAAAAAAAATGAATAGGGAATATTCATAAGAAATAATGAGCTTAGTGTTGAGTAACCCGAGCCCGCTCAACCATATAACAAAATATGCGGTTGCTTAGGGCCCTACACCCCAAGGGGCCCCCAATATATTTCAGCCCAATATTGCCCTTGCTTTTCCTTTTTTTTTAAAAAAATTGCTAGCCAACAATAATACTCCCTCGTCTTCTCCATATTTCCCTCATCCTTCTCTAACAAAAAACTCCTTGCCTATCCATAACTAATAAAAGTTTTTAACCTAATTCCCTTTTAACAAATATAAAAGATTAAAAGCTACAATAGAATCTTACCTCCATTATCTCTCCTTGCCTTCTATAGTTTTTCTCTATAATCCTTCATTATTTCTACTTTTGCGGTGTAGAATTCTTCTTTTCTTTATCTAGCTAGTTATACTCTTTGTTAAATAAATCTATTGAAGTTTGTTAGTTTAAGAATACTATTCAAGCAAGAAAAAGGAAAAGGTTGTGATCAATTTTTTACTCTAATTGTTATCTTATAATTTGATATTTTGAACTTTAGTATTAATAATAGAGATGCCTCCTATTTGAACTTTGCTTAGGGTCCCCAATTGTCTCAAGCTGCCCTTGTGAGTAATTAAGCTAACAACTTTGCAGCTTTAAAATATCATTAGTAGTCTTAGTTTTGAAAGTGCCATATACAGTATCTTCACCTGCATTTGATCTGAGTGACTCCCTTGCATATGCTGCCACACCATTATGTATATTATAGATCGAATTCATTTTCAGAACTAAGTAGCTACTTCAATTCTTATAAAGAGATAGATATATGACCTTACTTATTTGTTGCTCAAAGTCCCTCATAACCCATAACCTACATTGTGCCAATCCACCAAATTTATTTTCAATTTTTTTTTTTTTTCTATCACACTAAATATTTCCTAGATATCAACACACCATAAGTAGTCTTCTATTTCAAACTTGTGCGTAGGGTTTTTAGTGCATATCTTCTATTTCTGAATTTCAAACATGACATTGAAAGCCTTGAGCTGATTGGATGTACAACACCTTCAGATAAAGACCATGTTGAGTTTTTTCCTGCCTAGTCGTCGTCCTCAAACCAAACTCATCCCCAACGCATATTATTACTCATTGAATTCCATAGTAAGTAGTAATTAATTCCTCCGGCCATACACTCACACTCATATTTCTCGCTCATTATACACATTCTTCTATTATAACATATCTGTTACCGAGGCCTGAGTGCTTCCTAATATTGCTAGCTACCGGTCTCCATGTGCTCCAAACTTGGTATGTATTCTCCATTGCAAATTTGTTTCGACGTAGTGTGTCCTATCCAAATCACATACACTACCAACATTCCGTGCACTTGTTAAGGATTTCCTTCTACTCGATCATGTAATAGGTGCAACTACACATGACTAACATAAGTGTGCTATGCAACTGGACTCAAATTAACATAAGTGTGTGTGGCTTTGTGCATTTGGCACCTACCTTTTATTTGATAAACACTTAGCACCTACCTGATCAAGGAGAAAAAAAAAAAAAATTAAAAATCCTTATTTGATGCTATTTGTATATGGGAGTTCTAACACCTAGCTTTATCAACTCGTTGAAGACTAATGACTTGTCAACCTAAATGATGATCTTTCAATTCGACAAATCTACTGTTAGTTAGCAAATTAATTTGAAAAAAACAAAAGTATGTAGTACAAAAATGTTTAGTGTACCTTAGTTTAGATCGCACACATATATTCTAGGATAGACAAATCTTGTCGTTATGCTTCTTTAATTGGTGTGACTCAGGTTCTTCATAATATAGTAAAAATTTGGTCAATAACATGTTATGGCCTAATGCTTCATCCAGAAAGAAGAATGGACTTGGTTTCTATTGCCGAGTCCCGAGTGCTTCCTAATATTGCTAACTGATGAGCTCCATGGGTTATAATTCTTCAATAGTCGTTTATGTATTCTACATTACAACCTTGTTTCAACTTATTGTGTCTGATCCAAATCACATACACTGCCAATGTTTCTGCACATTCTAATGCTTTCTGAGTAATTGCCTACAGCTCGATCATGTTATAGGTGTAACTACATGACCAACATAAGTGTATGTGCACTTAGCACCTACCTAATCGATTTAGGAGAATTTTTTTTAAAAAAAAAAAAATCCTTATTTGATGTTACTTGTATTTGAAATTTTTAATACCTAGCTTTATCAACTCGCGCTCAAGACGGTCAGGGAATCATGCAAATTGAAAAGATGATAACATTTGAAAATATACTTATCAGAACATTATTGACTTGAAAAGCTTATTTTGGATCCGGGCATACACTCGGGATCTTTTAGATATTCTAAGGTTAATAAGATTTAAACTTCTCATATAGATTGAGAGTTTCCTAATAGGAAATGCTTCATTTTGATAGATTTTACATTTAAAATTTTTACAATCTAATTCAAGCACAAAATGTGATGCTTTAGTTAAACCCTCCAATATACAAAAGGTTTTAACTACGCATTTGGTAGCAACTCCTGACATGTACCACACATGAACACCCCAACTAATACATCACAATTAATCTATGTAGGTACAAACTGTAGCAAGCACTTATAGTAGTAAGAACTTATAAGTACAAAATATTTAAGTTTTTTTATCTCCCCTAGTCCCCTTAATTAATATTAAACTTGATAGCTTAATTCAAAAAGTTTTGGCCATCTCAACAATTAAGAGTCTCCTTGTATATTTTCCCTACTCAATTTATCTTCTTCTTTATTTCTTTCTTATAGATTTTGAATAAATTATGGTCTTTTTCCAAATTACATTTGGCCGATCTCATCCCTAGTGATATTCTTGCCACCTGTCAATACTTCAAAATAGGTATTTATTTGGACCAAGTGTGTTCTATGCTCAATTGCGCCTATCATGCATCAATCTATCCCATATGTCCCATTCCCCAAACCCCTTTGAAACTAAGTCCAAGCAAAAGCCCCATTTCCAGTCAAGGTTTTTGTGATGTTATGTCAAATGGATTTTATGTTAAGATGGAACCTAGACACGTACAGAACATAGTTTCTAGATTTTTTTCATGATTTTTTAACAAACACACAATTTCTCTAATTGAGTCCCGTTTTGTGTTTTCCACTCATGCGCTAGGCAGCGCAACTTTGTTTGCTTAATTTTTGGTTCCGATCAAAAGATGACTTAACTAGCAATGAGGTTACTTGGCCACAACAATAATGATCTTCTTTTCTTTAATTCCAGCATGAAAGATCAAAATCTATTCACAGGGGCTGAGATGTCTTGGTGCCAACTGCCAAGTCTTGCTTAATTCAATGCAATGATCATTCTTTTACAACATTGAATTTAATGAGTGCGTTTCATTTCCGGTCCCATTATGCACATTTATTTTGGTGGTGTCAATGCCTACAATTTTATGACGACATCCTCTCACCCAACTTTTGTGCTTTTACCTATAGCTAAATTGCTAATACCATTGGGGGTAAGATAATGCGTATGTGACATGTCTGTATACACACGATTTATGCTGCAAATAAATAGTTTTAGAATAATAATATGAAGTCCATTTATGTTGTATAATTTGTGGGGGTAATAACATCATGTTTTCTTTGTTTTTAGGGAATAATTGATATATTCTTTATACGTGCAGAATTTGTGGGGTAATTTCTTTCATATTTTTGAGGATATAATAGTTAGTTAAAAATAATTATGTTTTAGGAAATAATTGTACATACTAATTTGAATTCCACTTAAGTTGGGAGGGTTGTACTAAAATAGAAAGCCATGTGGTAGAGTTATATTAATCGTAAGTAGATCCATGTGCAAACACTCTTTTGGCAAGTGGAAATTGAATCTCTCTAAAGAGTCCATGTGGCATGGTACAAAGCATTGTAGAAAGCCATATAGGAGAGAGAAAATGCTATCTCTCATATTAGAGTGCCACCTAAGAGAGAGAGAAATCTATTAATCATAAGTAAATCTATGTGCAAGCACTCTGTTGAAAAGTGGAAATTGAATCAAACTCTTTAAAAAGTCCACATGGCATGGTAGAAAGCATCATAGAAAGTTATGTAGGAGAGAGAAAAGACTATCTCTCATATTAGAGTGCCACTTAGGAGAGAGAAAAATCTCTCTTAAGGTTTCTATTTTAGTATATAGATAGTAGATTGCTTATTTGCACTCCAGGTTCATTTTTTCCATCCTGTCCCAAAAGAATATTTGCACTTTGCTGACCTTAAAGACGTAATGCAGTTCGGTAGTAGCAATACTACTGTCATTTTTAAGATGAGAGTTGCAGGTGTCCTCATCATATATTGCACACAACATTTGGTCTAAAGTCAAGTGAAGTAAATTCATATTAACTTTTCTCAAGTAGACACCTTCTTATCGTAGCAAGTAAGATTAACTGTTTTAGACTTCTTTTTTCTCTTTAGGCGGAGAATCTTGTGCTGGAAAGAGGAGAAAATTTAACAAAGAGGTACTTAAGATTTCAGATGAAAGAAATCTGTCTTGCAATTTCTACAAATTGAAAATTGGTATCATAGTCCCTCTACCGTTTGGAAAACCACACACCTCTCTTGGGGATGTGAAGAAAGGCATCGACGGTACAATTGCCTTGGTAAAATACCAAAAATGACTTCATCTTCTACTTGACCTTGCTTCTTTAATGAAGTTTTTCAGTCGTAAATAACTTAATATTAAAGGGAAGTTGACTATTGACCTTTACATCTGCTGTAAATATGTGGTGCAAGTTTGTCAGAGGGTGTCTTTGTTGGCTTTTTCTTGTCAATGTCATCAACTGTAGTGGTAAACTCTTTATAACCATTTATAGAAACTTGTATGTATTTTCTATCCCGAGTTATTATTTTATCAAGTTTGATATGTAGTATTTTATTTTTAACCAGGTTTTGAAGTTCTGGGTTGATAATAATAGTAACAAAGGTTCTTCATGGCCAAGTCACTATTGGGACACTTATTTTTCGGTATTATTTGCATTTTGGTTTCGAAACTATTTTTACTAGTTGCTTTCGGTGAGTATGTTGTCATGGATACTATGTGCTGGCCGATATCAACAGGGACATACTATGCGTGTTTATATTTCTTATTCCTCTGTGGTGGTAACAGTGGCCTTTTGCAGGGGATAGTGTCAATGGCAAAGCTGTAAGCTCTTTTCTTTATTCAACTTCTTTGGAAATGTACACCATCAATACAGTAATACAAGTTTGTTGTCTACTCTCTCAGCTATATATTGGGCATCTGTTTGATAATTTGTTGTGATGCATATTGATAACAAATTGATAACATATTATTCATCGAGATCACTATATGGAATCGAAACTGGGAAATTCACTTTTATCAAACCTATTCCACCTTGCCGAAATGTGTTAGCAGATGTCTTCCCAATTCTTCAGGATGTTTATAGGTTGGAGGATCGATTGGAATGTTATCTTATGAGGTAACTATGTTTGCATGTATGCTTATCTCTTTTATAAAAAATAAAATGCTTATCACATATTTTTTTTTACATTCATATGTAGTACAACTGATTCTGCACCCTTTTCTTTTTTCAATACTCTATATAGTCATTACATGGAACTTTTTTAGGTTTGGGAGACACAACTATCAGAAGCAGAGAAAAGCTTTCTTTGTCAGTTTCTGCTGGAAGGAACAAATGCAAAAGAAGTCGTGCAAGCTTTGCTTAAAAGGGAAAGTCTTCACTTTGGAAATCTCTTTATGACATGACAAGTTTTGACCCCTCTACTTTTTTCTTTGTAAATGTTAGTTTTAGTAAAACCATTTTCTTGTAAGTTATTTGGAATAGCTTTAGCAATACATTAAGGGCTGTTTGTTTAGTCTTACATTTCTTGTTCGGTCTTAAATTTAAATTTTGCCCCGATATTGTTCCGATCTTAGCTTGAAGTCTTGTTTCTCCTTTGATCACCCCCGTGTTAGGCAAGATTATTATAGTCATGCAAGTCACAAACTATTCAGTGTCTTTGAGCAGAGTGCTTTAATTTTAGCATTTTGTTGTTCTTATTGTTTCTTAATGAATACATTGGCGCTTGTAGCATTTGAGTGGGAACCTGGAAGAATGTAATTTGAGGGGAAAAAAATGTAATGTTGGGATACATGAAAGAATTATTATAACAAATATTTTTTTTTTAAACAAAAACTAATACCCGACAGATACCAACTATCTAGTAGTAAACTACCCCGACAGCCTATAACACTTGTCTTATCCGACGGCTAGTGACCGCATGTATACCCGACGGTTAACAACAGCAGTCCATTTCCGACAGTTCTTGACAGCAGGCATACCCAACGGTCCAAAGCAGTGGGAATAGCCATCGGTAAAGATCATCAAACCCAACGGCCTGTTCTGACTGTTAATAACTGTCGGAAGCCTATGCCGACCGAGCATTTTTCAACGGTCGTGCGACAGGTTTGGTTTGTCGGGTAATACCTTTGGCGACATTCATTGCAGTCGGGTAAAGTCGTTTCTTTTGTAGTGAAGCCAAACTCTACATTCTCCAAATAACAAAAATGAAAAAAGTTTGTTCATGATCTACATTGCTTAATAAGGTTAATTACTTAATTATTTATGCAAGCACATCAATTGAATAGTTGGACGGGATACGTGTTTACAGCTTCACCTAACGTCTCAACTGTGTAATTAAGTATTTGTTCTTATTAAAGCAACAGCTGTCAAATGTCAAGTTGAATCTAAATCAAAGTGCAAATATTTTCTAAAGTGTTTACCACTAAAATCATACTTAACCCAATAGGTCAAATCCTAAGGAAAATAAAAAAATAAAATTGAATAAAGAAATCAATAAATTAACATAACCATACTTTATAGACTAATAATGATTGTATGGTTACCTTTTATTGAACAAATCATCTTTTTGTCCAAATGAACAAAGGCTCTGTTCCAGGTTCCTCTTCTTGCTTATTAATAGGATAAACAACAAAGTGACTACTCTGAAAAGTTTTAAGAGAGAACAACTACACCAAAAGGTTACCTAAACAATGCTTTTAGACTCAAAATCTTATCAAGACTGTAGCACCTGATTGTTTCACAAAATCATTATCTTTTCTCTTCGTGATCAACATATAGCATCGAAGGTAAGCCTGAAGGCATTATAAACTGTATGTTCGCACGTCAAATATATTCATTGTTTTCTTAAATCCTGATAAACAAAAGTTCGGATTTTCTACTAATATCTTAGAATTACCTGTACGTGACAATTTTTTATCAAGTATTGCACCACTTAATATCTTGTCCACAACTTTTGAGGATATTAAGATCAGTCCAAGAACAATATATATACCTTTGAGATCCTCATCCGCTAAATAGAAGAAATATTCTCCTTCACTAATATCTGCAACTAACACCCTGCAGATTATTGGAGCTTATTTCTACTTACAGATGTTGCTTAAAAATGAGATTTATCATTCTCCTTCATTGATATCTGCAACACAGATCGATCTATTTATCATTTATCTTTGGAATAAGAGTAGTAAAAAGAGAAGAAAAAAAATGCATTGTTATATGTTTAAAAGAGAATAAACATGGCTAGATTTCGAACAATGATAGATCTCAACTTGAGATTTTACTGTTAACTCTTGGTAGCCTAATGTACTAAGAGAGCATAAATTAGTGATCTGGTGATAGGGAGCACCTCCACGAGTAGAAATAAGCTCCCATTATGTCATCTCAGATTAATTTTAGATAGTAGGTCTCTTAACTACAAGATATGCACACAAAAATCTAAGCATGAAGAACACTGCCTTCCAATGGTAGCTTACAAACAACTATACTTGTACTATGGTGTCTTAGGTCACAGTGTGTAAAATACTGATTTTGGTATTCGTTAATGATTCCTCTAGCATAAGCAACATATTGTTTTAGCAAATATATTCAGTCGAGGCTATGGTTTTTAAATTACTATAATTTGTAGTGTTCATCAATAAAATGACCAAAAAGTGGATTGTCTCGATAGATTATCAAGAAATAAGCAAACTTTATCTTACCTATTTTATAGCAATTTAGCAATGTTTCTCAGCTTAAGGAAACAAAAAACTCTAACATAACAATAAGAGAAATGTGTAATTATAAAGGACCAAGTTAATATGTAACTTAAGACTTAAAGGATCACCTCAAGGAAAGCTAGGTTCCTTTTCCATTGCTTTGAAGTGTACCAATTGATCGATCAAGAACGACTTAGTATCGACTACCTGAAAATCACATTATGACAGAAAATCATGAGAAAAAAAATATATAAAATTTATTCCACTCATAAAAAAAAGGAAAACAAAGGATAAAATAGGATTATAAGATTATGAATATATCATTACTTTTGTATGCAGCTCAAAAAAAAAAAAATTAAGTTTCTCAAGAAAAGTTGAAATATTAAAAGGCCCAATCACGAAGCAAGCATACTCCATTGAAAACAGATAATTCGAATAGAAAATAACTAAGCAAGAAGAAGCTTGTATGAATGGAAATTAATTTCTTAGCGCAGCTAGCTAGGTAATCAAAGTGAACCAAATACATCAAATGAGAGCAATATATATATGAAATTGGGCGTAGTTAAGAAAAAAGAACCCAACCGAATAACCGATAGAACGACTCAACCAACTCATTCAATGAATGACTCAAACAATTATATGAATGTGCACTACCGAAAAAAAAAATGAACTACATACTGAGGTGTATTAGGACTGAAGCAGGAAAACGTTAGAAAAACCACATCACCATTGTTTTAGTGACAATGATAGATAATATTCGCATCTAAAATTCATCTATTTGGATAAAGAGATAATCTTGGTCTCAAACAAAAGGGAATGGCTACAACACAATAAATCAGTAACCAATCGTTAACAAAAAAAGTTTGGAATTGCATCTTAAAACCTTATCGATCAGTTGCAACAGATCAGCTGCAAAAGAAAGGATCAAAGGTAAAACAATGTAATATAGATTGGTTATGTAAATATCTAAGGCCTAATCACAATACAATAAGCTATCAGAAGCTTCTAGCTAAGATGTATTTCTAGAAAATCAAAAGGCTTTCTTGAGCAACCAAAATCTCCCAAGATAGAAAATAATATCAAAAGCTTCTAGGGATACTGTTTACATTAGACTTTGACAATCATTCGGGAAAAAGCGTGGAATCAATTCAAGTTGATCATACATGTTAACTTATTAATGTGCATAGTGAGAGATTCAATGTAATCTAGTGCATTAGTCTTAATTTATTTATTTCATAACCTATACAAACAACTTAGCAACTTAACATGTTCCTAATATTACCATACCCTAGCTCAACCTATCAAGTCCTGGAGCTTGAGAAACTGTATCAATAACCTATATATGCACCATCAATTCTTATAAATGTATCCATGTCTTGTGATTATTGTACTTTATCGCAGGAATAGATGTACTCAAGCTTCACATTATACTAATAGAAAACACAGTAACCACCTTTCATTTGTCTAGCTCTAATCTATTAAACTATAGTTTCAATCCTTCAATCTTTCTAGCTTCCGAAACTTTATAAATATAGCGTAGCACCCATGTAGAGAGTATAGAAAAACATATTAACTCACACGAAAAGTAAAACAGGACCACTGGACATTATATAATAGCTGAAAATAAAAAATCGTACCTTCAAGCCATCGCTCAATTCGTAAACTAGTCAAATAATTTCAATAGATAATAACCAAAAAAAAAAAAAAAAAAATGGAGGTTTCCAAACCTAGAACACTCACTAAATACGATCGGTGGTGAAAAATAACTTCATTGCTAAGATTGATAAATCACTGAATAACTTACGGTGACATTCCCCAACATTATTGCAAGTTCAGCTGCTGGCATTCATGTTTGTGGAGGAGGTATCATAAGTATAAGGCTTCAGATATAAACAATAACAAATTCAATTGAAAAACATGGATGATAAACCAAAACCCTCATGGATGACTTCATTCGCTTGAATCAAAACCCTAACTTCTTAAACCCAAACCTCGTTTTTCAATTGGGAACTTGCAAAAATTTAAAACTTCTAAATATTTGTGTGATTGATTGTCCCTAATATTTGTGTCGATAGTTTTCTTATCGACAGAGAAGATGAGTGTTAAGACGATAGGGTAGATTAGGTAGTGTTGCAGTTGCGGGTTTTTTGTTTCCAAAATAAGAAAACCACATTTTGGAAGTATGACCGATTTCTTAAGACCCCTCTCCCCACCTTCTTTACAGTTGTACAATAGTCAAGGCAGCACATTCCAAACTTGTTTATTTCTTTTAATAAGTAAGTGTAAAATTTACACATTTGAACATTTGATATCTTATCTTAACCCACTGGTGAAGACACTCCTCTCTCCCAATAAAACAGGTATTGTTTCTCGTCATAAAACAGGTAACAGACAAACAGGGGAAATAAGAATATTGAATGAATAAAAAAATGACAATCACCTGAGTCTCAAGCTTATAAGGATTAGGCATTTGGCTATCTCCCAATCCTTTCTCTGTGGTCGAGAAGTTAAACCCCAACTGGGACGATCAAAAGCAAAGAATCGAAAGCACCCAAACTGCCGTGCCAACACTCCCATCACATGCCTCCAAGAGAACACTCCACCTCCAAATCCATAGACCAGAACAATACCAAAATTTCCAGTTCCATTTACATCTCCAATCAAACTTTCTGAATTCATCATACCGATTTTATTATCTCCAGCATCTTGACTCAAAACCGGGATCTCATAAAAAATATAGACAGGGGATATTACTACGGTTGAATTTAAGGGAATCCTAAGTTGATGAAATAATACTGAATATCAAAAGAAACTAAATACTATAGATTTTAGATGAGTACCAAATTAACAATGAAATCAGGAAAAAGAATAAATCAATGATTCAATAAATTGAGAAAAACTAAAGAAACAAATAATATACAATGATGAGAGAGAGAGAGAGAGAGAGAGAGAGAGAGAGAGAGAGAGAGAGAGAGAGAGAGAGAGAGAGAGAGAGAGAGAGAGAGAGAGAGAGAGAGAATTATTACTAAAAAAGAAAAAAAAAATACAACTTTGGTGATTAATAAAAAAAAACTCATTAGTATCAAAATGCATATACTGAGATTTAAAATCATTCAAATCAAAATGGAGTAAAGGAATTACATGTTTATCAAGCTTGTATCGTCAGTAGTTGATTATGAGTTTTTGAAGAAGAAGATGGCGGATTGAACCACGTTCGGCTTCCTTCAAGCATTCATGTCCATGCTCCTCCACTACTTCGATACCATATTCTCTATCTTTTCTTTTCTTTTTTTTTTTCGGTGAAGAAAGGACTGCTATGGCCTATGGGTTTCACGGTGAGAAGATTTTGCTTAGGGTATCACGAATCATAATGTATAATTAGTTTCTGTTTTGATATTTAAGGAGGATAAAATAAATACAGAATAAACAAAGGAGAAAGTAACAAATCTAAGGAGGTTTAACTAATATATGGAATGACTACTTTTTTTAGGAGTCAATGAGAATGTCCAGTTAAAAAAAAAAAACGCATGTGATGAGGAGAGATGTCAGGTGTAAGCTTTTTTTTTTTTTTTTTTTTATATATATATATAACCTGTTTGCCTTAACTAAATATATAAAAGTTTATAACTTTAACATTCAAAAGGGCAAAAAGCTTTAAAAAAAAACAAGAAAAAGAAAATGGAGATGCAGGGATTTGAACCCTGATTATCCAAAGCTGCAACTGCTTAAACGACAGATATCTTTTTGCAAGTTTTGAGCTACATCTCCGATATATTTTTCCAATTAATTATCTTTATTTCGAACTTACCGCAGAATTTAGGTTCTCCACATATTTGTTCAGTTTCTAATAAATGACTCCCATTGTCCCACATAAGGCTTGGAAGGCGAGTGCCCAATGTTGGCTCCTAAGCTCACATCTAGATTCCTTAATTAGTAGACCACTAGACCTTGTGTCATCAAATCTTCAATGCTAGCTAAATTGCCTCATTTAATTTGTTCAAACTATGAAACTAATTAGCATGTATTACTAACCCAACCCAGCACTTGAACCACATCGTAAGCCAAGTATTAACAGTTAAAAGCCACATTATTATAGAAGTTTAACATGCAAAAGGTTTAAAAAAAGGAAAAGGAAAAGTAAAATTAAAATTGGAGATGCAAGGATTCGAACCCTGATTATCCAAAGCTGCAAACTGCTTGAACAAGATTCATATAGCAAGTTTTGAGCTACATCTCCGATATATGTCACTAATTAATTATATTTATTTATGGCTAATAACTCTTGGGTGATCTTGGTGTTTTCTTTTAGTGAGAGATGCTCTGACACTCTCTCTCTAGAAAACACATAGCAACACCAAAATATTATCCTTTTGGGCTTTTTTTAGTAACTTTTCTAAATCCCTTCTTCATCTTATCCTACAACAAAATTTAAACCTTCCTTTTTTGGCAAAAAAGAGAGGGAAACTTCAATCAGCTTCTCACTTCGGTCCAAACTTTCTTTGATAATTTACTCTCTTTGGCCTCTACTTGATGCGTACCTACCTTGGTGATCATTGATTGTTTTTTTTATCTTTGTTACAATGGCTAATATCCCTTTTGGCCTTGGTGGAGGAAGGAACTAGAGTTTTTACACTAGAACTGCAACCCATACTGTACAAGAGACAACAAAAACAGTAGCTAGTGGTGGTGTCAATAAAGCCACGATCTTGGCTGCTGGTTACAAAATAAATGGCAAAACCTTTGCTGAAGCTGCATTGTCACTTGCAAAAGTGGGTAGAGAGGTGGATTTAACAACTCTTCCAAGCCCAGGCAAACAAGGTGATTACCCCAAAATTATCTTGATGAAATCTGAAGTTGACAAGGGGCTTGAATACATGAAGTGGGCGTTGGTAGGACATCTAGATTTGGTAAAAACTAAGATTAAATTGGTACGTAGTCTTGCAAAGCAATCTTGGAACCTGAAGGGGGATTGGTGTATCACTCCACTTGGGAGAGGGTTCATTCCGATCAGGCTTGCTTGTGAGGAAGACTACAAATTGCTTTGGGGACAAGGTACTTGGATCTTGGATGGCTAGCCTCTGAGACTCAGCCAATGGTATTCTAATTTCAACATTGACAAGCAAACTCAATCACATGCTCTGGTTTGGGTTCACTTCCCTGGGCTTAGCCTTGAATATTGGGAAGTTAAAACTTTAATGTCGCTAGCTAGGGGAGTGGGAAGGCCTCTTCACCTTGATAGCAATACTACTACTCGAGATAGTGGGTACTATGCTTCAGTACTAGTTGATGTTGATCTGTCTGAGAAACTACCTGATCGAATCTGGGTTGAGGTAGAAGATACTGAGATCAAATTCTGGCAAACGATCGTAATGGGCAAACTTCCTAAATTCTGTACTCATTGCAAAGGTATTGGGCATGAGGTGGTGGAATGCAGACACTTGAAAGCAGAAATGGCCAAATCCAAAGCAAAGGCATCAGCTGTGGAAGCACCTACAAAGGATGCATCTGATGCACCATTTAGGCCGACAAGAAATCAGAAAAAGAAATGGAGAAGAAAACAAAGGAGCAATGAGAAGCAACAACAAGCACAAGAAGCTAGTACAAGTAAAGAGCTAGCAGAAATAATTCATATTGATCCTGAGACGGAAACCACAGCCGAGCAGGAACAACAAATGGTAGGTTTATCTGATGGACATAGGGGTTTAAAAGGTGAACCTAATCAAGCAAGAGAAGTACCAGAGACTGAATAAGAGCAGCAAATAACAGAGGCGGATGCTATTGGGATTGATGCACTAGGTGTAGCTGAACATAACCAAGTAGAGCCATCTGAAGATCAGGCTAGAGTGGTGCAACTCCCGATTTTGGAGGGTTATGCACGATCTGAAATGGAGGTCCACATTGTCATATCTCCACCTGCAAATCAGGGAGTTTTCAGTGGTGTTCATTCCGAAACAACACAACCACCACAAGTTTAGATTGGACAACCAGAGGATCATCTTGAGAATGTGGTGGAATGTATTCAACCTATTGAAAGTACTGGGCAACCCCCTTTTCAAATCTATACAACAAACAACTTTGATTTGTTGAATGATGAGGAGTCGGTGCCTGAAACACAAAGTCAAGTAGCAAATGAAGTGCATACAGTTTGTGGTAGGTGGTCAGATGATATGGCAGAATCTGAGGAAGATGACCCTTGTCTACAACAACAACAACCTAAAACCAAGAGAGGAAGGCCTAAAGGAAGTAAGCAAGGTTCAAGGGCCCCCAGTGCCCCACCTCTTGCAACCAGATCACAAGTTCGGACGCAAGACCCTAACCTATTTGTTCCCTAATGAAGATCATCTTTTGGAACATAAGAGGTGCGAGAAAGGATTCAGCAGTAACAAGATTAAGGGAGATGGTACAAGCTCACCAGCCTGAATTAGTCTGTATAGTTGAACCTAAGGTCAGACCAAATTTTGTTAACATAGCGCGACTTGGTTTAAATAATTATGATTGTCAATGTATTCACAATGATACTCATGATAGATTAGGTAATATATGGATCATTTTTAGATTAGATGTTAAACTATCACTGACATCTTTATCTCAGCAACAAGTTACTGTTTCGGTGAATGGGAATTTAGTTACAATGGTACATGCGTCTTGCTTCTCTGTATATAGAAGAAGTATGTGGAATGAGCTCAATGCAATGGCATGTAATGTGCCCCTGGGTGATTCTAGGTGACTTCAATTGTGTTATGAGATATGAAGAAAAGAGAGGGGGCTGGCCACCTTCAAGAACTGCAGTGCAAGATTTCTGGAACACTATCAATAATTGCAAACTCATGGAAGCAAACTATGTGGGAGTGAAACTCACTTGGTCCAACAATCAGAAAGCCTCTCGAAGAATTTTCGGTAAGCTGGATCGAGCCTTTGTAAATAATGCATGGCTTATGAAGTACAATGGCTGGAGATATAAAGTAGAAGGTAGATTTGGTTCAGATCATGCTCCTTTAGTTTCCACTGATGTTCAGGTCCCCAAGCTGAAAAACATTCCATTTAAGTTCAACAAGATTTGGATCACACATCCAACTTTCATGGATTTGGTTAAGGATAGCTGGAATCAAGAGGTCATCGGTGGGCCTATGATGATTGTTATGAAAAAGCTTCAGAGATTGAAATTGGAGCTAAAAACTTGGAACAAGGAAGTTTTTGGCCATGTCGATAGTCTCGTTGCTAAGGCCACAACAGAACTAACTACCATGCAGCTGCAAATAGATGAAGAAGTGGTTTCGGAGGAATTTTGTGATAGTTTGTCCCATAAAGAGCAAGCTGTGCAAAAAGCTCTGGAACTAAAAGCAGAGATTCGGCACCAGAAATCAAGACTGAAGTGGAGGACTCAAGGGGCCAGAAACACAACATTTTTTCATGCAACCTGCAAGTTCAGGCAAGGGAAATTGCTTCTAGCTGAAATTCAAAAAGAGGATGATTCTATCATTACAGACAATGAAGCTCTCAAGGATTATATTGTTGAGCATTTCAAGCAGAAATTCAAAGAGTCTGCTGTAATAGCGGAAGACCAGATACTGGACTTCATTCCTAAAGTAGTAACTGAAGAAGACAACAATATGTTACTTACTATTCTAGGGAATATTGAGATTGAAAGGGCTTGTTTTTGCTATGGATGTGGGCAGCTCACCTGGGCTAGACGGATTTCAAGGTCATTTTTTCCACTCTTGCTAGCATATTGTAAGTATGGGACTTCTATGAAGCAATGAAATCTTTCTTTAGAGATTGCCACATACCTGAGGGCATGAACTCAAACTTTATAACCTTGATACCCAAAGATAATGAAGTAAAGAAGATCAAGCAGTACAGACCTATGTGTATGACGAATTTCTTCATCAAAATTTTATCTAAGGTAATCCAGCTTAGATTGAAGACTATCATTGAGAAGTTGGTAAGTAAAGAACAAAGCGGGTTCATTACTGGAAGAAGTGCATAAGCTAACATTGGTTTGGCATCTGAGATGGTAAATGAGCTGAATACAAAGAGATATGCAGGAAATGTGGCACTCAAGATAGACATTGCTCAAGCTTATGATACTATGAGCTGGCAGTATTTGGAAAGAGTTCTATTGCGATTTGGTTTTGGAACAAGATGGATTGCTTGGGTTATGAAGATCATTATGTCGGCCAAACTTTCAATTCTTATCAATGGTGGTCCATGTGGGGTTTTTAGTGTGGGTAGAGGACTTCGTCAAGGTGATCCTCTTGCTCCACTCCTTTTTGCTCTTGCTAAAGATCCTCTTAGTAGAGCACTAAATTGGTGTAGGACTAATGGCCTCATAAAGCCTATGGTTGTTGTTAGAGGATGTCTTGGACCAAGCCATTTGCTCTTTGTAGATGACATTATCATTTTCTCAAAGGGTGACATGAGGAGCCTAAGATGCATTAATGATTTACTCCATAGATATGCCATGATTTCAGGGCAATTTGTGAACAAAGACAAGTGTAAGCTATTTATGGGGGGCATACCTTCTGGGAGATAGGAACTCATTCAAGAAGAGCTGGGAATTGGTATTGGCTGCCTACCTGAACGATATCTAGGTGTACCTCTCATCAAGGGGAGAGTAACTAGAGAAGCAGTTGCCCCTTTAATTGACAAAATCAAGAGAAAAATTACTGCTTGGAAAGGGAAATGCCTCTCCTTTCAAGGTAGAATTGTCATGGTGAACTCTGTCTTATATAGTATCCTAATCTACAACATGGCTGTTTATAAATGGCCGATCAGTGCCATTAAAGAGGCAGAGAAGATCATTAGAAACTTCTTGTGGTTAGGAGATCCTAATGAGAAAAAAGCAACTATAGCGAACTGTAACAAGGTGTGTACACCGCTGAATGAAGGGGGCCTGGGCATCAAGAGACTGAGAGATACAAATCTAGCAATGCTTATGAAGATGGCTTGGAGTATTCTTAATGATGAGGGTGATTTTCCAGAATTCATGAGAAGAAAATATTTCAACAAGGAAGGAGAAACTATTGCTTTTCACAAACCAAGTACCATATGGTCTGGGATCAAATTGGCACTAGCTGAAGTACTGCCACGAACTCACTGGATCATTGGCAATGACAAGAATATAGATCTTTGGAGAGATTGCTGGCTTCATGGTCAATCCTTACAGCATATCATGAACTTGAGTAGTGATATTTTGAAAGGATGTACAACAACCCTCGATATGATTATACACAATGATGAATGGAGAATCCCAGAGGAATTGCAATTTCTATTGGATGAGCATGGGATTGATATCCATTCCCTTGAAAAGCCTAACAGTTCAGCGGCGGATGAGAGAGTGTAGACTCCTGAGCTTAGAGGAAACTTTACTATCAAATCTGCATTTGGCGATATTCGAAGTACTTTAGTCGCAACATGTTGGAGTAGAATTGTGTGGAAGAAGTCAATACATCCACAATTGTCAGCAATTGCATGAAAGCTGGTTCATAAGTGTGCTGCCACTCAAGAATCGGTGAAGAAGAAAGAGGTCCAATTAGCATCTAGATGCTGTGTGTGCAGATGTAATAGTGAAGATTTGGATCACTTGTTATGGAATTGTGACTTTGCACATGACCTTTGGAAATGGATAGCAGATAAATTCCAGGTTGAAGCAACCTTTGCATCTTTCACCGAGGCCATCAATGTAGGAACATGCCTAAGTCCTAGATTGTGAGATTTATGGCTATCTGCTGTCCTTGGTGATGCTGCTAGTCTATGGAAACATAGAAACAAAGTGTTTCATGAAGATTTTCAGAGTAACCTCAGGCTCTGCAAGTTTCTCATCACCTCACAGGTGTTAACCACTGCTTCGCTTTCGAAGAGTAGCTTCAGCAATTTGCAAGACAAGGATGTATTAAACAACTGGGGCATTGAAGGGAAATTGAGACGGGCACCTAGAATCCAACCATGCTGGTGGACTCTACCTGATAATGGAGTGCTTAAACTCAACACCAATGGAACTTCTAAAGGAAATCCTGGACCTGCTGCTGTGGGTGTCTCTTCAAGGAATTCAGGTGGAAGTTTTGAATTCGTGTATTGCAGAAACATTGGTGTGACAACGAGCTATGTCTCAGAATGTATCGCGATACTAGAAGGCATTGAAATAGCAGTGAGCAAATGACATACAACTATCTGGATTGAGTCTGATTCTAAAGCTGCTGTTGCTGCCTACAACACCAAGAACATACCCTGGCAACTGATAGCGAGATGGAGGGCACTTGAGACCAAATTAACTTTGGTCTCATTTACTAGCACGTGGCGTGAGGTTGACTTGGTAGCTGATATGGTGGAAAATTATGGGATTAGCTTAGTTAACAACACCAGCTTTTTGTGTGAAGGAAAACCCCCATGGCTATATAAATGGGAGGTTCCGGATCTAGCCTACTATAGGTTTGACTGAGCTTGATTTGAAGTAGTTAGGGAGGCCTCTCTACTACTGTATACCTGGACATTTTTTTTCTTTTTCTTTTCGTCATTAATACAATTCTAACCCACTTAGCAAAAAAAAAAAGTTGATCTTGGACATACCTAACAAAACACTCCCGTACCCCATAACTAACAATTTTTTTTGCCATACCCCAATAACTATCATAAATCTAATAATATCTCCCAAATAATTTGGGGTATTTCCAATAGTGGCATAAGATTAAAAAAAATGAAAAAAAAAATAACACACGTCTGTTTTTCCGTTTTTGTTAGTGAAAGTTTATTTACGCCCATTCTTCTTCCCCTGCTCTATCTTCTACCAAAGGGAAAATAAAAAAAGAACAAAAAAAAACCTGTTTCGAGCCTTGCAAACACAGTGGCTATAGCAACAAACTATGCCTTTATGTCGGAAGAACTTAAGTGGCTATAGCTCGGAATGAATTCGACATTGAGGATTTGAAAGCCCAAGCATCATTGGTATGTAACCTTCACTTATTATAAACGGTCATTTTCCATATTAATTTGATTACCACGAGGTTTTGAAATAGATAGTTCTTGGGAAAATCTTCAATGCATATATTGGAGTGAGTTACTAATTTCTCAATCTTTTTTTGCAGGTTAAAGAGAATGACGTGGTCGGAATGAAAGGAGAAATGGGAAGCATTGAATCATTTGGTAGTGATAAGGTAAGTTAGCTCTCTAAACTCCTTGTATTCTCAAACCAACAAGAAGTTTCTTCTCCTAGGTCTGTGAGCTGATCCCTGGTTGTTGATCTTGTGAAGATGTTCCCACTTGTATACGAAAAATGCAGTTATTGTGTTTCTTTTAAATTTTTTGTTTGGGTGGGAGTGAACCTTGTGGTTCATTCCAAGTAAAACATTCAACACCAGTAAATCCGTGTAACTTCTACTTCTATACTTGAAATTTAAATGATTTCCTCAGTTACTTATTTTACCATGGCTAGATTTGCATTACAGAATATTACTACATTTATTTCAATTTACCTGCGTTAAAGAATACTATTGTATTCATTTTGATTTACCTGCATTAAAGAATAAGAATATTTCATACTTTAGAATGGATTAACTTTTTGAGCGTGATGCTCTTATATATAAACAAGCTATCTGTAACCTTTGTATGTCTTGTATATTGTTTAAACCTTAAAGACTAATCCGTGACATATTTGAAAACTATTTGTAGTATGCATCTTGTGCTGGATCTAGTTTTTGGCAATTCGGTCCTACAAGCCACATTGATAGCATGCATGTCTTTTAAGGGCCTGATTTATTAGAGTCCTTTATCCATTTCAAAGTTTATGCATGTTAACATGTTGTCATGTACATTTATTAACATCTCTTGAAGTGCCAAAATGGCCTTCTCTTTTACTGAGAACATTTACTTCAAGATATGTGTATTAAGGTACCTCGTCGTATATTATATTGTGTTGCAGTGAGAGTGGTGCTAAACAGACAGAGTTTCTGAATGCAAAAAGCGAAATTTTCAGAAACGGAAACTCTCTGTTCTGGCAATCAAGATATAAGCGAAGTGGATGAGAAAGATAGATCTAAAAACAATGAGCTAGTATTTTCAACTTCTGACAAGCCTATAGTTCAAGAGCCTCTTAAAGGTCAAATAGCTAAATGCCGCCAGAGCCAGGGTGGCCCACTAATTCCTAATATTGCGCTTAATCATTCCACATCTGAAAAGTGACATGTACTTGAAAGGTTAGCTTCTCTTTTGTAGTTAATGTTCTAAATACTCTCTTCCTAAATTTTTTTTTCCTAAAGGGGTTTTGTAATTAGAACATATAGCAAATTAACACGATAAAGGATTTGGAATCTTTTACTATTGTTTGTACTTGCTTGAATGTTCACCTTTTGTCCAGTATAGATAAATCAAAAGAAGATAAAACATTTCTCATTTAAAATTTTGGTTTCCTAGCAAGAATGTGTTGGGAAGGATGGTAATGATGGTCTAATGAAACTTTTTCCTTGTAGTATACTGTTAATTTATTTAATGAGACGTTTGTATATAGCCACTTGAATGATTTTTATTGTGTTTTTGTCATTGTTAGATGTGGGAATGAAGTTTTATTGATAGGTAAGAAAGGTAAGCTTGATGTAAGAAGAGTGCCCAGTTTCAGTGGTCCTTTGATGCTCCCAAATTGTGCTTCTGCAAACAGTTTATCAGCTCCCATAAGATCTTCAGGAGGTAATAGAGTTGTGAATTATGTAAAAAGCTACACATCTTACATTAATCCTGATTGAGACCATGTGTGAACATTTGGTGGGTTTGGCATTGGTCGAAACAAATGGAAATGGAAGTTAAAAAAGATGGTTGATTAACCAAGGCAGTCTCATTGAGTCATTGTCCATATAATCTTCTTTTGCAGGATTTAGAGATTCTTTGGATAACAAATCAAAGGCCAGTGTGGTCCAAATAAAAGGCAGGTTTTTAGTCACCTTTGAAAATTTGGATCATGTAAAGGTACAGTTCTACCTATCTAATTCGTTCGTTCGTTCGTTTGTTCGTTCGTTCGTTCATTCTAAAACCAGATATATTTTTTTTCAAACTAATTCAAGTATGTATCTCCAGGATATTCCATTGGGTGCAGTTCCACACAATCGTGTTTTCTCACCATTTAATTGAAGCTTCTTTTCTTGCTTTATTATGGTTCTCTGCTTACAGTTTTAGTATTTTGGTTCCGTGGATGCGCCTCTAAGAAAGTCCGCCAAATGTTGGGGATTGGCTACTTGATTCCAAACAAGCGGTAAGTACAGTTTTACCATTTCAATGGAATATTCTCATTTTTGTCTAGTTTAGCAACACTTACAGTAGAACAAGTAATCAGGACAACAAGAATTGTTCTCCAATCTCAGTGGTGGTGCTAATAAGATAGTTGTTTTTCTTCCTTAACAACTATGTGTAATGGATCTTTAGCTTAAATGGAAAAAGCGCTTGAGAATTGGACCATGTCTCCAATGTATCCCAAGTGATAGTGGTTCAAGTCCACCAAGATCCTTCAATGATTTGTAGAAATATCGTCTAGGTGTGGAGCTAGAGACTGTGGTTCTTGATAGCTCGCGTTGAATTGTAAGTGGTTTTGTTTTCTCTTTAATGTATTTCCTTGCTTGATAAGAGTTGTAAGTGGTTCTGTTTTCTCTTTAGTGCACTTTTTTGCCTCTTTTCTATTTGAATCTCAAAACTAGAGGAAATCAAATACAAACCTCACAGCAAAGATGCTGTGCTTCTGAAAACATTTGAGTAGAATTAACGAGAAATAAAGCCCTGATATCATCAATGGTGTCTCAAAATTCTTTTCCTTAAGTTTTTCCTTGTATTTTCAGGTATCAGTAGACTGTTACAGAACCGAGAAAAGAGGGCAACAGAAAAAGAAATCTATGCTGCCACTAAATCAACTCAATTATGAAACCCAAGTTATGTTAGTGGCAAATGATCTCCCACCTCCACTTCTCTTTTTGTCGACTATTTGTTCTCTCATAAGCGACTGCCTTCACCTCAGAATCACCCTCCAGTCTTCCTTATATTTCAAAGAATCAACACTTCACTTCACTTCCCATCATAGACGATGGAAAAAAAATTAAAGGGGCATCAACAGAAACAACAAATTGGTGAAACAGCAAAACCTCATATTGCCAACAACTAAATAAAATATTGCCATAAGCCATGTTCTATAATGAAATAAGCACATAGTAATTCTTGAGAAATTACAACTAACTATTTTATTTTTCTATCCAACAACTAAAACTAATCTGGATAAACATATTGTAGGTTCTGCATATTGGTCGGAACCGATCCAGCCCACCTGTCCAATTTTCCTTTCAGAACAATTTCCCACACTACTGCTTCTGGCCATCTAACAGACTGCCAATCTCGCCAAACCAGAGGTCGAGGAGCAATATCCTTTAGCACAACTGGCACAAAATGTCCTTTGTTTATGTGGAAAATGACGATTATCCGGAATATTTCTTCTGGACCTGTCCTCAACGGAAAGTACGTGACACCTAATTGTCACGGCGCTATGGTGACAAAAACAGAATTAAAAGCACTTGCAACTAAAGAACCCATGTCCAGGAGATCAAGCCATTCTTTCTCATTCATTGTAGAAGACTTGGTTTCTTTTGTGGTTTTCAAACCCGTCATCACCATACAACTCTGTATAGTAATCTGCATACTGCATCAACTCTTCCAGCATAAGACCCCTTACTGTCCGCCATGCTAAATCATGGGTTACCTCAACCAAATCTTTAATCATATCGCAGATCAAAGGATTAAAGTCACGTAAAATATTTTCCTACTTATGCTCGATTTCTTCATCTTTTAGAATTATCTCTGACCTAGTATTTTTTTTTCTACTTCTCTTCATGTTTTCTTTGGCCTTGTTAATGAGTTCTTGAAAGCTAAACGAGTCAAGGTTAGACGATCCACTCACTTCAGGATGAACATTTTCATTTAAATTAGGTAGTCCGCACATGTTGGTTAAAGAATTGGGACATGCAGCTGCTTCACCAATGTTAGAATGAACATTTTGGTTGTTGCTTGTGCCTTGAGCAATATTTGTATCACCTTGTTCTTCAAAAAAAAAAAAAAAAAAATGAGTATGAGACAAGTTAAAATGTTATGCAAAATTGAAATAAGACCAAGCCAACTGAAAAAACAAACAAACTGAGATATATAATATTACTACAGAACTCTTAAACTAAACTACGTACTCAAAAACAACAACTAATTGATGCCCATTACCAACAAATAATCTACTTATGCTCTGTATAGTAATCTGCATACTGCATCAACTCTTCCAGCATAAGACCCCTTACTGTCCGCCATGCTAAATCATGGGTTACCTCAACCAAATCTTTAATCATATCGCAGATCAAAGGATTAAAGTCACGTAAAATATTTTCCTACTTATGCTCGATTTCTTCATCTTTTAGAATTATCTCTGACCTAGTATTTTTTTTTCTACTTCTCTTCATGTTTTCTTTGGCCTTGTTAATGAGTTCTTGAAAGCTAAACGAGTCAAGGTTAGACGATCCACTCACTTCAGGATGAACATTTTCATTTAAATTAGGTAGTCCGCACATGTTGGTTAAAGAATTGGGACATGCAGCTGCTTCACCAATGTTAGAATGAACATTTTGGTTGTTGCTTGTGCCTTGAGAAATATTTGTATCACCTTGTTCTTCAAAAAAAAAAAAAAAAAATGAGTATGAGACAAGTTAAAATGTTATGCAAAATTGAAATAAGACCAAGCCAACTGAAAAAACAAACAAACTGAGATATATAATATTACTACAGAACTCTTAAACTAAACTACGTACTCAAAAACAACAAATAATTGATGCCCATTACCAACAAATAATCTACTTACCTAAAAATAGTTTAATATGCAATCGTACACAAGTACATATACAAATATGACAAACCTTTCTTGTTTCTGTTTCTCTTTTTTGAAGTCCCCTGTGTTGTGCTTGTGCGCTTCTTTTTAGTTTGCTCCTGTACAACCTGCTCAACATCTTACTAAAATTAATTCAACAAGCTTAACATAATTTAACAAACTCAAATCAAGAACCAAAAATGCTTCCACCCAAGTCCAGCCTATAATTTTTTTTTTTTGGATTTACCTTCCTATCCCAGTCGGCAAGTTTTTCTTGAACCTTTGCCATCCACAAGTCAGTGATGCTCGGGTAGGCTAGATTGTGGTAACCTGGTATAACTGGTGGCAAAGGAGCATCATCACTAAGTCTAAGCAGCACATAATGTATGTCGTTATTTATATGAGCAACTGAGATAATGAGAGTATGCTCCAAGTCTGGTGGAGTTCTCAAAGGAAGGTAAGTTAACGACTGCTTTGGTGCTAGGGTGACAAACACACAATTATAAGCACAAGCAATTAACCAACCCATGTCAGGAAGTTCAAACCACTCAGTCGGGTTCATCATCATCGACTTTGTACATTGTAAATTTCGAATTAAGTGTTCGAAAATGGTGAATCCAGACCATTCAATGTGCTCTTCTGCATATTCCATCAACTCGACCAACAACCACTTCCTCACGGTAAACCATCCAGTCTCGTCACCATAGTTCAATAATCTTGCTATGGACCTGTATCCACAGTGTCCATCCCCAAGGACATCCTCACATGAAACAATAAAGTTGTTAAGCAATGGATTCAAATCTTCTAGCAAAGATGTTTGAGCTGGCTTCTTAGGTGGTCTGCCTATTTTTTTAGGTACTTTTTCAATTGCTTACATTTCTCCTTGGTTCTTACGTGGTCTACCTCTCTTCTTCGAAACTTGTTCACTTGCTTTTTTCTCCTCTTGCGTCTGTGCATACTCAAAAGCAGATGGTTCTCTTCCTGTGTTATTCTGATCTTGAGTTGATACTCTCACATGTTTATTTGAAATTGATGGTCTACCTTTGACATTGAGTTTTTCTTGAGGCTCTTGCATGTGTGTAGTCTTTGGATTAGCAAGCTCTAAACATTTCTTCATCAACATTAGTTTTTGGTGTTCTGGTAAGCAGTTGAACTTCTTCTTAATTCCTTTCACCTCATGTGAAATGTCCAGCGACCCTCTTGGAAGTTCTATTGGCTCAAAATCAAGTTACAGCCAACGACGATCTATGGACCTCAAGGGTATGTAACCATCACCAAGTTTTACCATATGTACCAACTTATGAGCACATGGAAGACCACAAGTATGCCTCAAAACATACCCACATTCTTTTTCATAAATGCACACTTTGTTTGAACGTACAAGTCTTTCGACAACATATCAATCGCCTCCCTAGAGATAAATCCTCTAATCTCACTGTATGCCTTGTCTCGACTATAATGATGCATAATGTTGTGACTAATATTAAATGAAGCTTGTATACCATTGAGCTGATTTTCAAGGAGGTTATCAATCACATCCCAATTTTGGTACAAATTGCAGTGTGAACTCCACAAATTTCTCTTCAAAGATGAATGTTGGGATTCTACTCTATTGCTGGTGTGAGTGCCGAAGTGCATCACTAAATCAACCCAAGCTGCCACAAACTGTTCCTTGTACTTGTTCAACAACTCTTTGACGTACTGTACCACACGTGTCATATGTGCATATTCATTTCTAAACACAACCAAATTTTCATTATAGACATCTTCAGTAGGTGAACTGAATAAATCACAAACTATTTCGTAGAACTTCCGAAACTCATTCACACTAGATGCCTTGCCTTCCAAAACACTGTATAACATTTCCAAAGCCCAAACAAAGTTATCTTCCTTCTCTGAATCTAAATATGCAAAAGCAATAGCAAACGTCTTTATTGTAGACGTAAACCCAACAATTTCTAGCAATGGCAGATTGTGAAGATTAGTCCTGTAGGTACAATCAATAATCAACACTTCTGGAAAACATTTGGCCAACTTAATTGATCTTGAATAAGCAAAAAATAGAACCTTGCATTCTCCTATAATTAGGTTCTCTTTATGAGACTCATAGTAATCGTGATCGTTCAACATCTTCAATAATTGTTGCATCTGTGATCTCCCTTGCAATTTTGTAAGACGATGTTTCGCTCTAAAATTGTAGATGGTACTTAGGGTTGACAAATTCTCTAGGCCATCTTTCTTTTTCAAAGCATTCAAAATTTCTCTTGGTTTAATGCCAGCCTATTACATCTCACTCACAATCATTTCTTCATCTTGTGCTAGCCTACCCACAAAAGAATGGCCTGTAAGATTTTCAGCAAGATGGTGATTATGAGTTCCGCAAACTATTACCACTTCCCATCCCCCTTGATTATGCTGATAACCCTTCAACTTAAATGAACACTTGCACTTTTTCATTCCTGTCTGTTGAGGGAGTTTCATGGATAGCTTGTATCGATCTGTCTTATTTGATTTTTGAGGATTAAAAACACCACCTCTCTCACAAGTTAAAAGCACCCTAGGTCTTCGGCCACTTTCAATGCTATCCGACTTTGCAATGATAAACACAAAACCAATTTCTCTCCCTACCTCTCTACACCAATCAACAAGGTCTTTTTGATTTTCAAATACCTGTAATCATTTTGTTATAGATTGTATTACATCACCATTCAGGACAACGATATACTAAATTTATAAAAGCGTCTTCAAGTTCTTACTATTGCAGTTGTAAATGCGTCGGTCGTATCCGGACAAACAAAATTAGAGTTTTCTGTCGGGCTTTCTTGCTCTTCATTTTCTGACTCATAATTTAGTTGAAGCAAAGACAATGCATTTGGAGATGCACTACTAATAGGATGACACTGTTCAAAGTAAAATTTTATCAAAAAAAAAAAAAAAAATGGTTTAGGTTTCTTATACTCAGTATGCACCCAAAAAAAATAGCACTTTGTTTAATATTGCAAACAAACTCATATTTTTGTTTGGTGCTTGTATCTGTTCATTGTAATAATCCAAAGTATAATAGTCTTCTGCGTTCTCCCATTCGTCAAAATTTGATTTTGAATTTTTTTCTTCATCCTCATTCGGTTGGTATTCATCCTCATTACTTTGGTATGATTGATTCAAATCAAAAGTGGGTGTTTGCATGTTTATTGATGAGATAAAAGAATAAGATGTTATTGGAGAAGAAGAAGAAAAAAAACTGCAGTCTTTTTCTTCTGAATCACGTAGAGTAAATGACTTGTTTTAGTCAATAAATATCTTAGGTACGTCTAATAAAAAAGAAGGGTTATTTACGAAGCTAAATATGTCTAAAATCATTTTATTTATTTATTTTAAAGTTGGGGTACGGGAGTGTTTTGTTGGGTATGTCCAAGATTACCCTAACTCTTTCCATATTTCTGAAGTGGACTTGGCGCCAAAGTAAACAAAGTAATAAACAAATCCAAAGTGACGAGGTCAGTTACTTACTAGAAACCACAACGGTCACTCACGAACACAAGTCAGAAGAATGCTTTGCTTATTAACTAAAAAAAAACAATTATTATTATTGAATTACTAAAATGGAAACTAGTTCATTTTCATCAACAATTTTCTTTGGCACGCATAATAATTATACTAGTATACATAATAGTAGAAATAATAGGATCAAACTCTCAAGTCAGTCGTGCAAAATCCGCGCAATTAGTGAAGTGGCTGCAACCACTACTGCTCATCCAGCTCAGGTGGAGCTAACCTGGGAAATAGTCGTTGGTGCTCTAGGTATGTAGCTAGGATCTTTTTCTTTATCACCTAAACACACGGTCAATTTGGATTGACCGTTTACTTTCAAGTCAAGCAACTGAAAATGACACAAATACCCTCATTATTTTCAAAAAGAAAATGTTCAATTTTACTTAGGTGGGGGCAGTTGTGTCAGTTTCAGTTATTTGACTTAAAAGTTATATTATATATATATACACTACAACAAATAGGCTTTTTAGCGACAAAACTTTTAGTGACAATAAAAAAACATGGCTAATGATCATCTTTGGCGATGTTTATAACGTCGCAATTTCTCTAGTGTCGTACCCTTTGATGATAAACTTTTGGCTACGATTTTCATGTTGCTGAAAGCCTTGTTCAAAAAATTTGGAAATTTTATAAATCAGAAAAAATTATTTGGCAACGAAAGGATGGTTGGAAAAACATTTTATCAATGACGACGTATTTAAGCGTCGGTGATGATAGAGTATCCCAACGTTGAAAAAAAAACGGAGCTAGAAATTACTTTTTTGGCGGCATTTTTCATCGTAGCATATAGTTTGGCATAAATAGAAATTAAAAATCCATATATGGCGACGATACCAATTCTGAATTTGAATTTGTGATTTCAGAGAGTCAAAATTTTTGTTTCGAAAAATTTCAGGCTCTAAAATTTTTTGGTTATCTCGTGCCCATCCAATTAAAAAGAAAAGGAAAAAAAAAGAGAGAAAAAGGAAAAAAGAAAAAAGAAAAAAACCTAGCTACTAGTACTACTCAGTATTCACGCACTCTCTCTCCCACTGAACCGCCATTCTTCTCGCCTCCACCACCAGTTATTAAATCACCTCAACCAATTTGAATAACCCTCCCCATCGATGGGAAAACCGTTTCGATAGAAGATACACTCTCCATCATTCTATTCTCTTTAGGGGTTTAAATTTGATTTTTGGGTTCCATTTCGATTAGCAAATGAAATTCATTCTAGGGGTTTACTTAATTACGGCTGCATATTTTGTTTTTCTCTACTATTTTTTTTTGGTCATGGGTTTCTCACAAATTTCTTATAGAAATTGTTGCTGCAAGGTTTCTTCTCTGGTCTCTCAAACAGAAGACTTTCTAGAAACCAACCTGCTGCAGGTACGTGTTCTTCTTCCATTTCTTTATTCTTTCTTTCTGCAAATTAATTGTATTAGAACAAATATGCCCAAGTTGTTATTTTCTGTTTTAGTTGATGAAGCAGTGGAAATGTTACTCAAATGACTCAAACTGAGACAGTGGACAAACATTTTGAGCTTTTTGGCTATTTGACGAGTTATATTAGAATCCCTTTTCTCCTTTGTCCTTAAATTTTATATACTATGGTTTTTACCATTCTGAAATATGGTTTTTCATCTACTTTGTTTGCTTATTTTCTTTGTTAAGTGTTTTGTTTTTGTTCCTTTTTGCATTCTTTAAACAGAATCCAATTCTTAGATAAATGAGTATTATGAAATTAATGTTGAATTGGAATTGTACATTTCAGGGAGCTATCTGAAGCCTCTGGGTAAAATAGAGGGCAAGCTAGCAGCCCTCCTAGAGGCTGGAATTCATATGATTCTTTTTCATGGATCGTTTCTGAAGAACAATTCCTCCAAAATGCAGAAATTGTTTCTAAGAGGCTACTAACTCATGGATATGAGGTCAGAAATATATTCCAGCTTTTGACAAGTCAGTAGTTACTGTCTATGTTAAACACATTATGAGCAAGTATCCACAGAGAGAGATATCTTATTACTATTATGTTACTTCCTTGACTTAATTTTTTTTCTCTGGCAATATGTTGTGGTGTATTTTCTCTGGTATAGGAGGAAAGTTAAAGGTGCTTATACAGATTCACTCCAGTTTGATGTGATCGATTAGTGGGAAAGATGATCCTTGACCCCAAAAGATGGCCTTCGTCCTATAGATGGGAAAGGGTTCAATGAAGTAGCCAGAAAGTACATGGCATAGGTTTAAAGTTTGGGGTTCATGTCATGAGAGGAGTAAGTAAATTACACAAGCGAATGATGCAAACTCTCCCATCTTAGACATTACCACGGTAAACCCTTTCAATGTACATTGCACTTTTCCTTTTTTTCTTTTTATTTAAATAAGCTACCATTACCAAAAGTTTGGCACATAACAGTCATCATAATCATACAAATGATTTGAAAGGGTACCCTTATGAAATATAATTGAAATTAGATTGCAGCGTATGTGTGAGCCTCATTGAAAGCCCGATAAACATTGAGATATACCTACTCCCTCACATACAAATCTAGAGAAATAAGTATGACGCTGTTGTTGGAAATCTCAACTGACACTAGTGGTTCTCAGGGGGGGGGGGGGTGGTTGGTTATATGGAGTCTGGAAGACAATGGCGTGCAAAAGATATAGGCCTGACAGATCGAAAATGTGCATGGATGCCACATGGTTTCATGAGCATGGATACTAAGTTGGGAGCTGGAAAAGCCTTCTTGAGGTCACTCTGTCATCAGAATGCTGAGTGGGGTGTGGATTTTGGTAATATATTTCTTTGCAGTTGAAACATATTTTTGTCTGCTAAAGCGTGCGTCATCTGACATGGTACTTTAATCTAAATGGAAGAGCATTCTTCAGACACCGATATACAGATGAAACCACATTCAGATTTTTGTACCACTTTTGTATGCTATTTTGTGCTCTTATTATCCTAACACTGCTACTGTCCACGACCAATCAAGAGGAATTGTACTCTTTGGAATTTGTAATATCATATGATCCAAGTTTTCAACATGAATTGGGTATTATTCTCTGAAAATTTTGTTTAATGTTTTCCCCATTTTGACACACGGTGAAGCATTATTGTATCTTTGGCGATGATTTGAACGTCAATGAAGTAGCCATAGTTTCAGAGGTACAATGTGACACTGTTCTTCTAACAAACTGGTAATTTTCAGCTAGAACATTTTAGAGGGGGTTGGATGATTTCGTGGAGGGATTTGAATAAGGAAGAGATGGCATAAAGAGCTCTAATTTATGCAGGTACTGAAGGAGCTTGATCGTCCTATCTTGTATTCTCTCTCTCCACGAACCAGCAACACCAGCCATGGCCAAGGATGTGAGTTATCTTGTTAACATGTATAGGATTACTAGAGATGATTGGGATTCATGGGGTGATGTGGCAGCTCATTTTAATGTATCCGTATATATTGGTGTTCTACTCTATTCACGAGAACTACTAACTCCCATTATTAATGTCAATGAGGATTGCATGCTCACTATATTTCTTTATGGTTGCTCGAGAGTTATGAAATAATGTATATTGACTTGTGGGCCAGGGACTTTTCTGCTCCTAATATGATAGGAACTGAGGGATTAAAAGGAAACTCATGGCCCGACTTGGACATGCTTCCATTGGGGTGGCTTATCGATCCGTAAAGAACATTGCCGGATATGACACAATCAGATTGCCACAATACTGCTATCACCTGTTTCACGAAATATTGTCCCCTTCGACGTAACATTCATAACCTTGTGAAAAGTTACGGTAATTTTGAAGAACTTGCATGGTCTATCACTTCGTTTTTTCACAAGATCCCACACAATAACCTTGCCTTATCTAACTCCTTCACTATGAAAGATTTTATTTGCTTCATGCAATTCGGGGATCTGTTTGCATGCAAACGTAGTTTACTAAACCATTATAGGTTTTGAGGGATTAATATCTGGTCAAACTATGGACACCATAGTAGCAGAGACCATATTTGACCAAGTGATACTATATACTCTTTGAACAAAAGAAGACTCTTCTTCAATGAAATATATGTTTGTCACGCTTAAATCTCTTACGTGTTAATTACTGTATTCATGGGGTGATGTGGACTTCTTTTGTTCAAAGAGTATATAGAATGAGAAAATATTAGATATTAATGTGATTTAACTTCTTTCACAGTTCTCATTATAATGTCCAAATCCGCCCATTTCTTTCTTTTTTGCTAGACATTAGAATGAAAACTGTGAAATATTAGACATTCTTATTTGAAGTGGAAATGTGATTTTGGCTTATATATTCGTGGTCTTTAGAGTCTATGCTTTCCTTAGTGCCTTGCTAAGGAGGTATATAACTTCGTAGTGCAGACTCCTCTAGCCTTGTACCTTTGTGCTTTCATATTAATGAAATTCTTGTTCTGTATATAGGTCCGTAGTGCAGACTCCTCTAGCCTTGTACCTTTGTGCTTTCATATTAATGAAATTCTTGTTTTGTATATAGGTCAATTCTTAGATTTATCTCAATGAATACTAGCTAGTAGAGGTCTAATGGATAAATTATTTGGATACAATTTAAACTTAACATAATTGTTAATAGTTCACCGGATTTTAATTTTGTCGTGAGGAAACTATTATATTTTTGTTTCCATTTTTTTTTTGTGGTCTAATAGATAATATCTTTGTATACAGATACTCTTACGTCAAAATGGATTGGTTTGGTATTAGTTTTTGTGAAGAAATGGCGGTTTGGAATTGCAAGAGGCACTAGAGGAATCTAAATGCTATTTATTATCATTTTTTTTGTGAAGATGGTTCATTCGCAAGCTATTTGAGGGATGTTTAGAAATGTTTTTGTTTAAGTTAATACTTTTCTTAAGATGAGTTCAAAAATAAAAATTATGAAAAAGGATTATGCAATTCTATTTTGTTGCTAATGGAGTGAATTAACTCACTTTTATTTATTGAAAATTTGTTGTTTAAGATAATTGATGTTCTGGTTGTGCGTTTATTTGTTGAATAGAGGGGGCAGGGGGGGAGACAATTGTACAAATGGTACACAATCGGCAACAATATTAGTGATCAAAATAGTGTGGGAACATGATCACAACTATCTGATAGCTACAATCAAAACGTCACTATAACACTAATTTTTTTAATTTGTTTTACCTTTTTCGACGATAGAAACATCACTAAAAATACACAAAATTCAAATATTTTAGATCTTTAACGATGATAACAACGTCGTTTATATAACTAAAGTTTTAAATTACTGATATCTCTAGTGACAATAAAAACGTCCCTAATAAGATTTTTGATTTTTAATTTTTTGGGACTTATAGAGATGATTAAAACGTTGCTAATAATGCTAAAATTTTCAAAATTTTCAGACTTTTATTGACGTTAAAAACGTTGCTAGTAATGCTTTATTACCGACGATTTTAAAAATGTCGCCAACATTTCATCTTTTGCGACGTTACTATATTGAGAATACCAAAATGAGTTAGCGACGAAATTAGAGAAATAGCGATAGTAATAAACGTCGGTAAATATTTGCTATTTTGCGACGTTAAAATAGCGTGGCTACATATCATTAACGACTATAGCATTAGCAACGTTGACTCGACACTCCAAAAAGCGTCGCCAAGTTGTATTAGCGACGTTTCTGCGATTTTCAGCGACAATTTTTTTTGTCGCCAAAGACCTTGTTTCTTGTAGTAATTAACAGTCAAACCAAGTTGACCATGCGTTGGGAGGGGAGGAGACCCTAATTTCCCGTATAGTGTGTGCGTGTGTGGGGGGGGAAATCTTAATTGGGCCATATAGTGGGGGGCAATACTAGTTAACCCTTTATATATAATCCGCCCCATTTCCCCTTTTTTTCCCTTCGTGTGTGGTGTTGACGTGTTGTTCCAATCCTACCATATATCCTCTCTAATCAAAAGAAAACAACATAGAAATAAAAGAAGCTGGTGGTGTTTAAGAATTAACAATACTTTTCTTGTCATTTTTGCAGCTACCTAAGGACTAATTGGGAACAGTTGACATTATTGAGGGTATATTTAGGAAATTATCCTTCGGACACTAGATATGAAGCTATTGGTTCTTGGGGTCCAATGCTTGAGCTATCAAGCTTCACTCAGAGAATGGGCCTGTTAGGCACATAACCAGATCCAAATCCAGAAACCTATCCGACTATTTACATCTCTACACTATATGATAGCTGGGTATTTAGGAACCCCTATCCACTTTCGTGTAGGCAATTTGTAATCTCTATAGTTGCTCAATTTTGAAACACCTCCTGCACAAAAATTAGAACAAACCCCCTATTTATTAATAATTTAGAAAAGCCCTCCTAATATCACTTCAATTATATAATTATTCCCAATTTCCCTAGCTAATATTAGAACAAGCTCTCTTTTATTAATAATTTAGAAAAACCTTTCTAATGTCACTTAAATAACATAATTATTCCCTATTAAAAAAATATATGAGTCTTTCCTACATAATTACAATTAGAATCCAAAAAAATCATGCTAACTATCGATCTCGAGGGACGGGTTTCAAGACTTTAAGATTTTTTTTTAAAAAAAAAACCAATGCATAGCATGGTTTGCATACTTGTTGGATTTAGAAGTTCAAAGATTTCATTCGTTCACTAGAGTGAGAGAGAGAGAAAAAAAGATGAACACGGACATCACAGCATTGACAAAACCGGAGTACCTAGTTGTTGATCAAAACCCACCCTTCACTAAAATAGTAGCCAATTTCAACACACTCGATTACCTCCGCTTTACAACTATCACCGGCATCTCCGTCACTGTCGGTTACCTATCTGGTATATACATTTCTCATTTCTCAATTTTTTTTCTCTCTCTTTCTTTAAATTAATTAATTGATGGGCTTTTCTTTCTAATTTAGGAATAAAACCTAACATTCGAGGCCCATCAATGGTAACAGGTGGATTAATTGAACGTTTGGGTGGATTTATGTATGCTTATGAAAACTGACTTATGGGATTTTTTTCCTAATGATGATGAGCTAGCTCATTTCATGGAACATAAACTTCATTTATAAAAAACTAGGTGGTTTTGCTCCTTTTACTATGCATATTTTGGCAAACTGTTAAAAGGGAAAAATAGTGCTCTATAAAAAGCTTCAGTTTGTACTCTTTAGAAGTGCACTTGACCAACGGGTATGAGACGGTATGACTTTTAGATAAGATCCCTTTCCTTTGAATAGGGTAATCCTAGGTTTGATTGTGGTGGTGTCTGAGTAGTGACAATTTTAGTTCTGTTGTCTAAGATTCAGCCTGACCTATGCTCTTGCATTTTGTGCTGAAAGTTTTGAGTATCAGTGCTAATAGACTTGCACTAAAGGGATAAATTTGACATAACACAGGTTAAATTATGATGGTGGTTTGCAAATTCTGTCTGGTTATTAAACAAGTAGTATTGCATATGTCAAATAGGATTTAGGCTGAGTCCAATGGTCTGCCACTCTTTATCTCTATCCCTCAAAATAACAGTGTTATACGAATAGAGAGTAGGTTTGGCTGAATCAATGGTTTGAACAATCCTACGCCACTTGAACTGGCGTGATTTGAAACCCACGTTTTTTCAACGCGGCTTCGACCAGCGCAGAATGAAAATGAAAAAAAAAAAACAATTGAAACCATTCGATGCCTCTTCAAATTACGTAGAATAGAAACCCAAATTTTGCAAAAGACGAAACTGTCCCTACGCCCTCTTAAACAAAACCCACTTTCTTCTTCAACCAATTTCTCCCCAAAAACCTTTCAATTCAACTGCCCTTGCGCCACTTCCCCTCCACTCAATAATTGGTGAACACCACCACCGAAAAGAAAAACCTTCCAATTCAAAAACCCTAAAAACCTTCCAATTCAAAAACTCTCTCGCGCTCATCTAAACTCGATGCAACATAACAAGTTGAAGAAAGAAGACTGTAAAAGTGAAAACAGTGCCACTTGGATTTCAATCGATTTTCTCACTGGGTAAGTCTTCCTCCCCTTTCAATAATATGTCTTCATTCTCTCCTCCCTCTTGTAAGTTTTTCTTCTCTTCCTCCCCTTTCAATAATAATATGTGTATCCTTAGACTTTACTAGAAACCATAATGCATGAGTGGGATTGACTTGAGGTTTGCAAAATGAAAAGCGGGAAGAATGCAACATTTTTTTTTTATGGGAGTAGATAATGTTGGTTGTTGTAAATTGTGTGGAATACACACGCCCTTTCTTTTCAAGTGTATTTCACGCTCAATTAAGCTTAGTGCACTCATATTTAGTAATCTGACTTTTGTATTGAGCGAAAGTACATGTACCTGTAGACATTTTCATGTGTGTCAAATTCTATTTCTACTGGTTGCATTTGCCTTGAATCTTTGTACCTTGTACCTTGTTACTTGATACTAGTGTTTATGAATGAAATAAATGATAGGGAGAAATTTTGGATAGGATGTAGCAGTATGGGTTTTGGGAATTGTATTTGGCGTTGCTTCATTTATGATTGTGCACTTTGTCTTTTCATGTGGTATTGTGTATGAGAATTATTTTTCAAGTGGTATTGTGCATCGTTTTTTGAGTGAAGCAAATCTGTTAAAGTCTGGCATAGAGTTAGCATGGTCATTTCCATATTTTAAGTAGTTAAATGGTTCCTTAAAATAAAAAGATGATTATTTATTAATACTCTTTACCTTGATACATTGTTTAAATTTTTTGAAAATGTGATATATGGTGGGGTATATGAATATCTACTGCATATTAGCATATGGTGTTCAATTTGAGAATATCAAGGTTATCTTGAGAAGTGCTTGTGTCGGAATGTCTGACAAGCCTAGAGTTGCCCTATTGGATAGAGAAGGTAATGGAGTAGCAAGGGGTTTGTGGTGACCGATCCTTATTATTTGTGTTGAAATCTGTTTGTTGCTGGGAGTTGGGTATCATTTTATTTGTAATACACCCAGATTTCCTGGCAAAAAAAAAAAAATACATGATTTATTGTCTTGCTTATTAGAACTGTATGTATTCTTTCACTATTTGATTTACTTTTTGAATTGGATTAGATTTTCATTATTTTTTTTTAATTTTACTCACGAAACACGTTAGTAAACATGTTAGAAATTGATAATTCATGGAACTTTGTTTAATAAGGTTAGTTTAGTGTAGTTTGTTTCGTATTTGACTCATGAAACACGTTAGTTTAGTGGAATTATTGCTAAATTATATCTTCATGTACATTGTTTAATTCGAGTTGATCTCCAGTAAAATGTCCGGATTTGGGCGTGTACTTTGGAGTTCAAGGAGTAGAAAAAAGGTCGTGAAACAAATATCTTCTAGCTTGCTTTGGGCCCTAGTTTGTATAGAGGAATGCACTGGGGTATCCCTCATAGGAGCAAGATTTGAGCTGTTATCTCCAAATAACTCCGGTTCTGCATCAGAGAGGTCATCCTCCATGTCAGCTAATGCCTCAAATAAATTTCTCTCTACCTGAAACAGTTCTGCATCTGGATGGATCAACCTTATTTGTTGGAGAGGAGTAACTAAGGAATTCTCTGCCGATGTCTCTGCCGATCCTTGGCCATATTCAGCATAGATACACTCCACTCCTCCAGGAGATACCATGCTAACTTGCCTGGCCTCAGGCTCTTCGCTTTCTGCCGTTTCTTGCCATATACCTTGCTGGTTAGTACTACCCACTGTAGCAACTATAGCTAGATTTTCTTGGTTCTCAACAGGCCTCGTGATCAGCTCTTGGTTATTATTTAAGGCAACCACCACTGCTAGGGGTTCCACATTACCCCCCTCTACTTGTTCTGTCTCGCTGACCTCCTCCTGTTGGCTTTCTGTGTGGCCCTCAGCTACATTCAGATTTATCTTCACCTCCTCATTTTGTGGTGTTGTTCTTTTTCTCCACACCCAAGTAGTCCTTCTTGTGCATTTATCCTTAGTATGCCCAAACCGGTTACACTTACTACAGGACACATACTTCCATGGGTATTCAAGTGGTATTACCACCTCACGATTTCCAGCCTTCACTTTGATAGATTCCTTATACACATGATTCACAAGAGACTCTATGCAAAATCTCGCAAAAGATAATCTTCTCCGTTTAGCAGTCGCATCATCCATAAACATAGGAGTTCCTCTAACCAAACTAGCAAGGCAAGACAAACCATCAAATGTCCACATCTCCTTTAGAACATCCATCAACTTTACCCAGACTGGAGCTGAGGCCACCTTATTCCTGTAATTATCTACCTCAACCGTCCATGGTTTCATAACAAACACTCTACCCGCAATGAATACAGGCCCCTCCTCGAGTACCATTTGGCGATCCTCAGGGATCGTAAAGTTCATATAGAAAAGCTCCTTGTCAGTGGTGATATCAAATGATCCTTTAAGCTTCCATTTTTTCTCTAGGAAATCCTTTACCATTAGATACGAGAGCCTCGAGTCCAGAAAATAACCCACCAGGTACTCATCCCACTGTTGAATTCCTTGCTCAAGCAGTTCTTGTGGAAACTGAGCTACTTCGCCTACATAGATTGGAGTGTATTCTTTGAAAGCCACAATCGCTTCTTGTGCCCCATTCCGACCGAACAGTGCCCTCCACGTATTAGATCATGCGTTAGTTCGTACTCAAGCAACATTATTTTGTGCAGATGACATCGGAGGAGGGTGGGGGTTACTCGTTGAAGCCATTTAGAATAGCAGACTAATTACCTTTCCCCTATTGAACTCTCACTGTAAATCAATGGAGGATTTTACCAATAGAGGAAATAAGAAAATCGTTGGTTTGGATAGTGCTATGTAAGAAGATAGAAATTGCTAAAAGCGGTAATAAAAAGGAGCACTGGATCAAGAAGTAACTTAAGTTAATCACAGACAAGTCGCACATAAACAATCCCCATTACAATAAACTTAGAAAGTTACTGTTACAAATTTACCATTAGAAAGTTACTATTAAAAATTTACAGTTGGAAAATAATTTTACCAATTTTACTGTAACAGTTTCACCATTCGATTGTAACAGTTACAATTTTTCATAAATTAGTATATTTGAAATTTACCATTGGAAAGTTATCGTTTCAAATTTATCTCAGGAAATTTACTGTACCAATTTTATTGTAACAATTTTAATAATGGAAAGTTACAGTTTGAACTTTAATAATGGATATTAGAGATTGGATAATAATTGATCAAGGAGATTGGAGATTGGAGATTGGAGCGAGCGCCACATTTATTTCCTGACTTGACCACTGCCAAAAGATTGAAATGACTTGGCTTCCTGGAAATATGTAAAGATAACATATCTAATAATGACTATTATATTTCTTAGTTATAAATACGTATCCTTTCTCATCATACAATTCACACATATTTCTCATTCTGTTTTGAACCAACAACAAACAAAATCTCATTCTCTCAGTTTTTTTCTCATTTAGTACTAAACTTGTTTTATAGCAATGTCTTCTAGGAAATCGTCGTTTAACCCAATGGAAGACACAATTTTGATTGAAGCATGGTTACAATTCTCTATTGATCCAATTACCGGGATCAACCAGTCCTATAACATGCTATGAGATAATATTGCAAATCACTACGAGACAGAGAGATTGAAGTTCTGTTATATTCATCGAACCAAGAAAAGCTTGGAGGTCATTGGGGAATTATCAACAAAGCTATTGTTTCATGGTTGTGTCTATCAAGCTGAATCTTTTAACATTTCTGGAGCAAACGATGCACATATTGTAAGTATTGTTTGTAAATTCACTAGTATTGTTAAATTTAATTTGTATTTCATTTTGTGTTACAATTTGTATAATTTTTCTTAACAGATGGCACAAGCAAAATAGATGTATGTCGAAAGGTTAACGAGTCACAAGAATTTCACCATGGATCACGCATGGGAACTATTGAAAGACAACCAGAAATGGGCTCCACATGAAGACCCACCGACACCTAGCATCTCCATTAATAATATGAATTTCACATCACCCATGTCGGTAAACATTGTTATCGAGACTGGGGCAACACCTGATTCCAATATGCAAGGAAATTCTTCATCAACAAGGGTACGTGGGTGAGACAAAGCAAAACAAGTGAAAAGAGCTGAATCACAAAATGCACCCAGTCTGAAGAATATTGAAGAATATTCTCGATGATCAATGGAGGCTATTGAAGACTCGTGTGACCGTGGGAAAAAAGCCTACGAAGTTTATGAATCCAGTGAAAAAAATTCTTCACGTGGTAAAAATAAAGAGAAGGAGCCAACCCTCGCGATATTGGAATGGGAGTCAAAAATCATGAGCACAAATACTTCAGATATGACACCAGAGGGGAAAATGTATTATAAGGGGATGACATGTCAAATTAACTTGGACATGCAAGCATGTATGTCTGGTGTATCAAGGAACCTGGACTTCACCCAATGTGATGAAGATTCCGATTGAACTTGTATATCTTTTGGAAGTGTTGTGTTTATTTCATGCAATTTTAATTTCTGTGTGTTGTAATAATGGAATGTTTTTTTTTTTATGTTATGCAACTTGTATTATTTTATGATTGTCAATTAATTTGGAAAACTTTTTTTTAATTACGCAAAAACACTGCAAAATTAAATTAAATTGAGTAAAAGGATACATCTGTAATAAAATAGAAGTAGTGGGGGTAGTGTAGTAATTCGTTGTTCTCATAATTAGCATGTGGTTTGGTGGGGACACTTCGCAAACCACTCCACTTCAAATCGCGCCGTATGAAATTGTATTTTACATTCCATGCCACTTCAAGTGGCGCTATTTGGGTTTTTACAAACCACACCCTTTCAACTCGCGTGGAATGCACTCTTCATTCCTCAACAATACTCTTTATATATGGAGAGTTATATAGAGATAGAGGGAGAAAACCATTGCAAATCCCCCCTGATTTTAAGGGAATGCGGAGCCATTGCACCCAGCCTTAGCCTAATTTCATCCTGGATTCTTAGATTGAGTTGTTTGCTCAGCTAGTCCCCTGGTGTACAATACACCACAAGCTTATGACGGCCACAGTTGATGCAGCTAATATAGCCCACTTATAAGTTATACCCAGTCAGTTACTATTAATATAAGCTATTAAGCCCGACCTATGTTCAGGCCTGCTACCTTGATAGTCCAATCTCTACTTGAATAAATAACATTAACTAGCTATTAAGCCCGACCTTTGGTCGGGCCTGCTACCTTGATAGTCTAATCTCTGCTTGGATAAATAATATACTGAAACAATGGTAAGCCCCCTTTGAATGCTTACGCTTCACATTCATCCCAAATAGTTAACCAAATTAACATATATGAGGATCTCATGCTTTTATCTATCAAATGCAACTTTTGCAAAATCGTAGAGCAGTGGTACACACTGCCAGGCATTGCTAGCAGGTGATGTGAAAACTACATCCCTTAATGTTTGAATCCTAATATTGTGTCATATTGTGTCACCGTGAACTACTCTTAGAGACCATATTATGGCACTATACTAAGCTCCAACACATCAAGATTGTAAGGGAGTAATATTCGCATCCAATGAATATCACACACGTGTCCAACATATACAGAACTACCAACCAACCTAATATCCTTGTCCTCAGAGCTTGCTTCATAGTGACTCCACTCAGGCAAACAACTTATTCAACTCGCACCCAGAGCGATATCACCATCAACCGATCTCACGTACTCGACCTGTGAACTCGCTCCAAAGTGACTCGAGTCAAGTAGACGATCTCACCCCGAAGCGACCTCCATAGCGCTGGCTCCTCTCTCTCCACAACGGCTGGTAATGTAAGCCTTTATTACAACCATCAAGACCGTAGCTTCAGGCATGCAACTCATTGATTCTTCATAACTCGCCTTCATGGCTCATAAGTGACCTGAAGATTTGGATCTGACCTGAAGCAAGAGAGCAAGAGGTACGGGCATCTTGCCTATATAAAGAGGATGAGGAACTACGTCTGACCTGATTCAAGTTCCCCCCCAGAGAGAGAGAACTTGATACGTAGACAGTTCGTCCATACGAACTCGGTCAAACCCAGATAATCAATCCATCGCCCCCAAACTACACATTAAAGTAAGGTTAGACGAAATATAACCCTTACATTGGTGCCGTCTGTGGATCGAATTTCTTGAAAATTCATATACTCAGAATTTACATCACTTCCAACAATCTTCTTACATTCCCAAATTTTCAAGCCCACGGAGCATGGAAAGGCTTCAAGAACAAGTGAAGAATATGGATACCCAGATGGAAGCCATGATCGGTAGCATCACCCAGCTTCGACAGAAGAATGCCACTCTTAAAACCGAGGTCGAGTCTCAGAACCAGAACGGAGTTACTGCTGAGGACGGGATCAATGAGGTCAACCAGCAGATCAATGAGGTCCCAGCGGATCGAACAGAGCAATGGGAAGAAGGACGCCACTCAGGTCATCCATAAGATGCTGAAGACGTATCGGGCATCACCCTTCACACTCGAGGTACTCAACAAAGCCTCCCCTCAAGATTTCATTTAGTCTAGGTTTGCAACGTACGACGGCAGCAACGTGCCTGGTCAGCATGTAGCTCGCTACATTCAGAGCCTGACACTCTACAGTGTACAGGAGTTCGACCACCTACAGTGCCTCTTATTCCTAGCGAGCTTAAAGGATGGAGCTCTCGATTAGTTCTACTCATTAGGACCAAACTTCATCGACAGCTTCGAAAAGCTCACTAACCAGTTCGCCAGCCAGTACGTCCACAATAGATGTAAGACAACCGACCTCAATTCACTCTTCCAATTGTCTAAGAAGAGTGACGAACCAATTCACACCTTCCTGGGATGTTTCAAGACAGAGCTACTGCCCATGGAAAGCGGCCTCAAGGAGTCGTTCGCCACAGTAGCTTTCCCCAATGCGATAAGGAAGAATACTGATTTATCTAGGTCGCTTATAAAAGAGCACCCTGAAACACTGGCCGATCTTAACGCACGCATGGAGAAGTACATCAAGCTCGCCGAAGGCCTCGAAAAATAAATGCTAAAGACAGTAGGTGAGGTTGCTGCAATCTCAGATAACGCCCCATCCTCCAACAAACGACCCAGGCAACAGGGACAGCAGACCAGCACTCGAAATCAAGCCAAAAGAGAGTTTGCTGTGCTTACAAGATCTCCAAGTTACATATTGGAGAAAATAAAGAATGTGGTCTATTACCGACCTGAGGTAAAACGACCAGAGGACATATCAGGGAAGCCGTACTATGCTTTCCATAAAGCAAAGTGTCATTAGAGCAGCGAATGTCGCGGGCTCAAGAACTACATGCAAGCCCTCATCGAGGCAGGGCATATCAAATACTACACTGATATACCCGATGGCAACCTGCGCCATAAACTCATGGCTCGCAGAGAGCGCATCTGAACTCCACCGCACCCAAGAAACAGAGCTCGTTCTCATGCCAGAGGACGTTCAAATGAGCGATCTTGTCACGAGCGTCGCTAACACTCCTCTGACAGAGATACCAACAGAACCATGAACATGATCACTTTCTAGGATGACTCTGTCACGTCCTCCAGAGAAAAAAGGAGATGAGTAGGCACCCTCCAGGAATTTTACCAGTTCTCCTCACAAGCGGCCCCCATCCCATGCACAAATGGTCGCAGCTCAGGAGACATCACCTTCAATGAGGTTGACCTCAACAAGGTGTGTCTCCCACTTAATGATGCCTTGGTAGTCCACATCAAAATCAGCAACTAGACTATCAAACGCGTCCTGATCGATCCAGGCAGTTCATGCGATATCATATTCTATCGAACTCTGAAGGAGATGAACATGCCCAAGTCGGTCATGGTCGATCCAATAGCCCCCCTTTATGACTTCAACGGGTCACAAGCAAACCCAATAGGTGACATCATTTTACCAGTCTCAGTGGGATAGCATGACTACAAGATCAACGTCAACACACGCTTTAGCATTCTGGATGTCAACTCGTCCTACACTACTATACTAGGACGCAGTTGGATCCATAAAATGCAAGCAGTCCCGTCAACACTTTATCAAGTGTTGCATTTCCTTGGCCCCAGAGGCATGATGGAGCTCCGAAGTAACCAGCTCGATGCTCATAACTGTAATCAGATCCACTCAGTTAGCAAGCCGGCTGGGGCTTTAGTTAAAAACAAGGAAGAGATCGCTAAAACAAAATTGGCAGAAGACTTCATTGCTAAAATACAAACCCTTGCCAAGCCCACATCTAGCGATATGGCCAAGGAGAACACTAGGGGTTCAACAAAAAGAGAAGCCCCAGAGGTAAAGCCACCAAGAGAGAACACTGGGGGCTCCACCAAAGAACCCCCTACAGCCGTTCAGCCACCTGAAGTCGCCTAGATGACCAAGCAAGGGGAGGCACCACAAGAGAAGAAGCACCCAGAGGTCACTCCACCGCCTGCGGCAGCCATGGAGACAGAACCAAAGGAGAAGGTCAACCTAGGAACTGAGGATGACCCCAAGTTCATTTATGTAGGAGCTAACCTTGATCCTACTCAAAAGGCACAACTTGTAAGCTTTTTATCATTGAATAAAGATGTTTTTGCTTGGTCGTATATTGATGTGCTTGGAATTGATCCCAATATTGCATGCCATAAATTGAATTTTAATGCTGAAGCTAAGCCAGTTAGCCAACAACCTAGGAAACTATCCCTTAGGTTCAAAAAAGCAATAAACAACAAGATCGACAATCTAAAAAAAGTAGGCTTCATTAGGGAAGTGGAATACCCAGAATGGATTGCTAACATCGTAGCAGTCCCAAAAAAGAACGACACAGTTTGCCTATGTGTTGACTTCACCAACGTCAACCAAGAGACCCCTAAGGATGGCTTCCCCTTACCAAGAATCGATAAGCTCGTGGACCAAACCGCTGGCCACGAACTCATGTCATTCATGGACGCCTATAGTGGCTACAACCAAATCCCACTAGCAGAAGATGACCAAGAGAAAACATAGTTCGTAACAGAACAAGGCATCTACTATTACAACGTCCTCCCGTTCGGCCTAAAGAACGTTGGAGCGACCTACCAATGCTTGGTCACTGAAATGGTCCAGGACATGTTAGGAGACACCATGGAGGTGTACATAGACGACATGGTTGTAAAAAGCAAGAAATCTGGGGATCACTTAGATCATCTCGAACAAGCATTCTCTAGGCTCAAGTGAACTCAGATGAAGCTCAACCCCGAAAAATGCCTCTTTGGCGTGTCCTCTGGGAAATTTCTGGGGTATTAAGTATCTCAACGTGGGATCAAAGCGAACCTAGATCAAATTCGAGTGTTCTTGGATATGCCAGATCCAAAAACAAAAAAGCAGATACAAAATTGTCAGGAATGGTGGCAGCTTTAAACCGATTCATATCGAGAGCGTCAGACAAATGTCAACCCTTCCTACAAATTATCAAGAAGGGTGAACAGTTCTCATGGAACGAACAATGCCACCAGGCGCTCTCTACTCTCAAAGGCTACCTCACAACACTACTGGTTCTAGCAAAGCCAATTGATGGAGAGATGCTGGGGCTATACTTGGCCATCTCTGACTTCACCATCAGTTCAGTTCTCTTCAAAGACGAACAGAATGCCGAAAAGCCGATCTACTTCACCAGCAAAACGCTATTGCCAGCTGAGAAGAACTACTCACACATTGAAAAAGCAGTACTGGTACTACTTTATTCAACAAGAAAGTTCAGGCCTTACTTCCAAGCACACCTAATCAAAGTGCTCACCGACCTGCCACTAAAGAAGATACTTCTCAAAGCGAACAAGACTACTCGCATGACAGTATGGGCAGAAGAACTCAGTGAACACCACATTAAATTCATCCCAAGAACCTCCAGGTTGTTGCTGATTTCTTAGCAGATTTCCCAGTTGACGATCTGAACTGGGAAGCAGAAGACAACGCTATGACCACTAAACAACTAGACCCAGTGGTATGGTCACTATTCGTCGATCTAGCTAGCAATACAGGGGGCAATAGAGTCGGCATAGTCCTAGTAGCACCAGATGGCTCTATGGTGGAAAAGTCAGTTCGCATTGATTTTGCAACCTCCAACAATGAAGCGGAATACAAGGCCTTGATCATGGGTCTCTATATGGTGTTGAAGCTTGATGTTCAGGAGCTCAAGGTCTTTAGCGATTCACAACTGGTCGTTCGCTAGGTTGCTCATGAATATACCACCAATGAAGGTAACCTTTCTAAATACCTTCAAGTTGTAGATCAATTGTTACCATCTTCCAAAAGAGTCACCATACAACAATTCCTACGGGAAAAGAATTGCCACGCTGATAGATTGGCGTACCTCGCGACCCAAACACCGAACTGTGACCCTAGGAAACTACTTATAGAAGTAGTCGACCGACCTGCTTATCAAAAGGAGCACATCCTAGAAGTTACCGACCTATGCCTACTCTATGAGACTCAGATGAGTCAAACATGGATGCAACCTATCATAGATTACGTCCAGCTCGGTAAAGCACCGGAAGATCGCATAAAGGGCAGACAGATTCAATATCAGTCAATTCGCTACTGCCTAGTAAATGTCAAACTTTTTAGAAAATTTGCCTGAGGGCCCCATCTGAGGTGCATAAGCCCAGAACAAGGTTAGACAATCTTCATAGAAATCCACGAAGGAGAATGCGAAAACCACGCAGGAGGTCGCTCTTTGGCTCACAAAGCGATCTCACAAGGATACTTCTGGTCACGAATGCAGATCGATGCCAAGAAGTATGTACTCAGATGCATTAAGTGCCAAACATTTGGCCACAACATCATTCAGCCAGCTCGCAAACTGATTAACATCGCCAGCCCTTGGCCATTTCACATGTGGGGATTGGACATTATGGGTCCATTCATTCCACAGAAGAGCACAGGCTTTCGGTTCATCCTAGTTGCAACAGACTACTTCACCAAATGGGTGGAAGCGATTCCCTTGGCACATGCCAAAGAGGCTAATGTCAGAAACTTCATTTGGACCAACATCATTACAAAATTTGGCCTCCCTCACACATTGGTGATGGACAATGGCTTTCAGTTCAAAGGAAAAACAGTGAAAGAATTCTTGGCAAAGTGGAAGATTGTTCACGCATTCTCCACTCCCCAGTACGCTCAGAGCAATGGTCAAGCGGAAGCTAGTAACAAGTCAATTCTGGAAAACTTGAAAAAAAAGATCGAGAAGAACAAGCCAGTGGGAAATGCAACTAGAAAATATTCTATGGGCTCACAGAATGACAGCTCGTTCTAGTACAGGCGAGTCACCAATCTCATTATGCTACGGTATTGAGGCCGTAATCCCTACTGAGCTGACCATTACAACGACTCGATCTGAGATTGTCGAATCTGATCAGAACGATTCCATCCTAGCTCGAGAGGTCGACCTGCTTGAAGAACGATGTGACTTAGTAGCTATTCAAGTGGCATCCTACCAGCAAACCCTGAGGAAGACGTACAACAAGAGGGTTAATCCTCGAAGCTTCCAGCCTGGCGACCTAGTCTTGAAAAGGACTAAGGATGACTCAAAGCTAGCACCAACTTGGGAAGGCCCTTATATAGTGGAACGCGTCGTTGGCAATGGAGCCTATTGGATCAAAACCCAAAAGAGACAGTCACTTCCACGTCCTTGGAATACTTTCTTGTTAAAGAAATTTTATCAATAAACAATTCCATTTCATGAATTCTTACTCTTAGTATTAATACTCATATTTTTTATTTTGCATCAATGCACTGCAATCTCGCAATATTGTTAAATCGATGCACATCTCGCTCTCTAGGAGCAGAGCGCACACTCGAACTAAAACGCTCTACAGAGCTTAATTGTTATCCACATTTAAACGCTCACTTGAGCTCAGAGCTAAATAGCTCACATGCTACTTAGCCTTAACAATTCTAGCTAGTTGGAGACCTATACTTCTAGGGTCAACTAAGTGCAGAACGCTCTCTAAGAGCAAAACATTCAAACGAACTTAAACGCTCTTCGAAGCTCAAACGTTATGAATGACAAAACGCTCACTCGAGCTTAGAGCTACATAGCTCACAGGCTGCTTAGCTTTAACGTTTCTCGCTAGACGGAGACCTATACTCCTAAGGTCAACTAAGCGCAGAACGTTCTCCAAGGGCAAAGCATTCAAACGAACTAAAACGCTCTCCGAAGCTCAAACGTTCTGAATAACTAAACGCTCGACCGAGCTCAGGGTTACAGAGCTCGCACAACTTTCACTAGTTCAAAACCTACAACGCTCAAATGAGCTCAAATGCTTCATAACATCATATGTCTTCCTAGACAACGGGATATATATATTTCTAGGTTAAATTCCTATGAAAATATATGCAACAAGCATTTAAACAAAAGTACGAGCATACTTCAAAGTACACATGCATTTCATAAGTGTAACTACGAACTGCCTGAACACACTCAGGAAACGAGTTCTTTAAAAACTATCGAAATGCCACTCATGTGGAAACCAGTTCGTCTAGATCTCAAAAATAAAACGATAGATAAAGCGAACTGCCCAGGTTTCCCCAGGGTACCAGCTCTTAATGTATCTGGGCCACGCCCCAACCATTTCAAGAAGCGAACTGCAAAGGCAATCCCAGGAAACCAGTTCTATTGTTTTACAACTACTGAGAATTCTGGAATTAGAGAAACATCAAAACAATCCTCATCAAAGACTAAGAAATGCAGAAGTAATGATCACACATCAGGAGTAACATGTTTATCTTCAACAGGCACGAGAGTTCGATCAGCAGGAACAATACTGATAGACGGAGTGTTACTAGCATCTCCAACTACAACAAGCGCACCTGCACCTCGAGCCCCACATTCATGCTCCTCTTTCAGTTCAAAGTATGACTCCTCCAGCAACGCGTAATCTTCGCACACTCGGTCATTTGCCCGCTGAGCCTGCCGTGCAACCGACTTACATTGCTTGGTGTGCTCAGTTACTGCACCCAATTTTTAATGCAAGTCGATCATCGAACTGACCATCAACGACCTCTCAGTTACAACGTCCTCATGCAGTTTCCTCAAAGCTTCCAGTTCCTTCTTCTCAGCATCTCAAGTGAGTTGCAAACTCAGCAGGTCTGTCTTTATCTTGCCCACATCAGTTTCAACATTTTCCATAACTCGGGCCGAACGCTTCAACTTTTGATACCCAATTTGAAACTACAATAGAAGTAGCAAAGTTACTCTCGCCAATAAAAGAAAAAGGGACCAGAGAATAGTAAAAGCTTACCAAACAACAAGCCATATCCATTGTCTTAATAGTCTTATCTGAATCTTGATCTTCTAGTATCTCCTTGTTACCCTCCAAGATAATACCTTCAAAAAGACAATTAGCTATGGGTGCTGACCCAAGGCTACAGTCAGATCGTTTTACTGCACACCTCTTCCCCGTCTTCCCATCGTAGATGAACTGTCTTCCCAGACTGCCATTCTGCGCCCCCAATGTACCAGCCACAGAGCTTTCTCTAGTGACAGCTTTTCCTTTCCCAGCCATAACACAGAGGGGAACGCCCAGGTCGACTCCACCCCTAGCACTCGGGCTCCGGATCACCACACCTCCAGTTCACTTGTGTGAACCAGAAGTAGAGCGACCCACACTTTTAGAACACTTCTGGGCCCTCGTGTCAGAAGTGACCATTTTTCGCATACCCAGGTCACGCGATCGGCTTGGCAAGAACTCAATCTCTTCCAAGACAAGCGGAGAGGTCTCCCTCACCCCAAGTAGTCAAAATCATCACCACTTGCCCTAGACATTCTACACTCCAATGACAATACAACTTTCAGCAAAAGAAGCTTACAAAGCTCACATACTACAAAAGCAAAAAAATGAAAAGAGGTCGAACACAAACATGAAGCGCTAGGAAACTTTGGAAAGCACTTTGATAGAGAGCTTTCACAAGAACTTTGGCAAAAAGCTTGAAGAAAGTGATGAACCAGTACCCCTAAACCCCTCACAAAAAGCCTTTTTGGGTGAACCGTTTCACTTCCCAAGACATACTATAAATGCATTGAAACCCTAACCAACGTACCGCTTGAACCGCCACCTTTTCAAATTCCAAAAAACAGGGAAGTTACCATTCCTGGCTCTCTCAAATGGTTCGTGTCCTCACACGTGCCACTCACGTGCTAAGGTCATCTCTAACTAGTACGCTATAACACGGAGAACGTTCTCTACGGTCACCACGCGAGCCAACAGGCTGCATAGCCTTAACACTCTTCAATAGTGGAAGTCTACAACACCAGACGCGACTCAGGGAAGAGCGCTTTATAGAAGCAAGATGCTCACTCAAGCCCTCAGGCTACATAGCCTCAACACTTCTCACCAGTTGGAACAAACAACGCTATACAAAGTGTAACAACATCAGACAATACGCATTCAAGAAACCAAGGAACTGAACCAGGCAAAAAGCATGCATTTCATAAAGCAAAATATGAACTGCCTGAACATACTCAGGAACCCAGTTCACAATATCTACTGAATTGCCACTTAGGTGGAAACCAGTTCGTCCTGAAATCAAAATAAAATAGCTAATAAAGGTGAACTGCCCAAGCAAGCCCAGGTTATAAGCTCTTAATATATCGGGCTATAGGCCATGCAGTAATATATAAAGGCAAATTGCCTAGGCAAGCCCAGGAAACCAACTCTATTGTATCAGAACAACCAATCACAAAAAAGACTAGGAAAACAAGGAAACATTCTCTCACAGCTGATAACATTTCAGAAACAGTTGGCAAATTCTCAGTGGATAGAGGCTCCAGCACGTCATCCACAACAGCTCCATCCAGAACAGGATCTGAGGCAACATCAGTCACAAGAGCAGAACCTTCAGGTACAGGAAGAACGGTACTAGCATATCCAGGTACGTCTAACACTATTATACCCCGAGCCCCACGTTCTGGCTCCTCCTGTAAGGCAAGGTATTTCTACTCTAGATCGTTGTAGTCCTTGGCCAGCTCGTTGGCCTCCCAGAACAGACTCTCATATGCGTCTTTCGCTATGCTGGCCGCAGCTGTTGCCTTATCCACGTACCCAGTGTACATTACCACCTTGTCAGTCGCCTGCTCTAGCGCTGTTGCCATGACTATTTTCTCCAAAGCGATCTGATCGTGCTGCTTTGTCAGTTCGTCATAGCTGGTTTGGACAAAAATTTGAATAGAGCGTATGTTCTCTAGTTCTTTTTCATCTTCTCCCGCTCACCTTTTTCAGCATCAGCGATCACAGTCAACTCTTTCAATTTTTGATAACCAGATAGTACCTACGACACAGCAGCACGAACACAAATCAACATATCATCATACGCACAAGCAGCCCAATTTATACAAATACGTACCAGGCAATATCCAAGGTCTATAGCCCTCATATTTGTAGCAAGGTCGCCCATAACATCCAAGTTCCGCTGATCTCCATCAAGAACGATGCTATCCAGCAAGCAATTCGCAATTGGAGCCAACTGGAAGCTACTGTCCGACCTCATAAAGTACTGAGTCTCTCCAGTATCGGGGTTAACATAGGTGACACCCATCTTCAGAGCCTTCCCCTTACCAAGATCACCCTTGGCACTACCCTTGCCAGAAGACTTCTCTCTTATAGCAGGAGGAATAACAGCCACAACAGCAGTACTTTTCTCCTTCTCAAGGGAGTTCATGTCATCATCTCCCAGATTGACCCTCTGGAATGACCTTATTCGAGAACTCGAACCACCCCCAGAACGACCAACTTTCTTTCCTATAGAGCGGTGACCAGACTCCACCCCCATTATGTTCTCCAAACGATCTACCTTAGCCATCCTATCTTCATCAATAACAACTTTTCTTTTTAGTAAACTTCCAGGTTCACGAGCTACAACTCTCAGCTCGTCTACATCCACTAGAGCGGGCACCCGCCTCCTGCTTTGGTCCCGGGGAGTAGGATCAGAACCAGAGTGGTGACCCTTCCCACCACTAAGCCTGGGCATCCCACCATCACCCCCAAAAGGCCCAACACCTCCCACAGGCCTAAGCACTTCGGCTCTTATTCCTTTGCTCCCTCGTCAGAACACTACTATCTTCCCTATTCATGACGAACTCACTAGATGACTCCCTATTGACCTGACCACGATCCCTTTTCTTTTGACTGCTCCGCTTGAGCCTTATCCCACGACCTCCCCTTTCTACAAAGAAAGCAGCTACCTCGGGAAGTTGCTCTTGCTTCTTGGCTCGACTAAGCTTAGCAAACCTCTCAATCAGGCAACGTTCAGCACGACTAGCAACAACGATCTCTACAAAACAAGCCAGTTCCAAAGTCAATTCAAAGCAAACAAGTACTGCTCAGTATACATCAAAGGACACAAAAACATACCAGAAAAATTGCAAACCCTAGTACGAATTGCAAACTCACTAGCACAGTAATCTCCAATTAACAACAATGGCCTTCTCTCCTAAGGCTCGTTGCTCACACCGTCCAGAACGCTCGACTTCCCCGTCAGCATCTACAAACTAAAATTATGAACACGAGATCGCTTCATAGTTAAGTGCTCAGTAATATCAGTGACCTCAACATGGTACCTAACCTCTCATTCAACAGATCAAATACCCTCAACAAACGCCAAATGTTGCCTACAAACTGGCAAGGCGCCTTATTACAAAAGTTCAAAAAATTACAGATAAGTGGCGAGAACGGTATCCTCATACCAGCTCGCAATTGCCCCTCACAAACTACCACCCCATACCCCCGTGGGATGTACTCATTACTCAAAGCGTCAAAATCATCCTCTACATCATGTATCTCCAGGCCACTAACATCTATACCACAAGCGTCCCTCAATGCACCAAAACTTTTCAAAGCATTCTTATCTACTTTTCTAGGTGGCAACCCACTAGAAGAGGAACCTTCACAACGTCCAGAGCTGCTCGCCACCGCGACCACAGACTCAGAATCAACCTTTTCAACTTCCTCACTCAATGAAACTTCTAGAATCTCATCAGATCAAGTATCATCTGAGTCAGACATACTTCCTCTTCCCTTACAAGTCAACACCAACAAATGACAACCACCAATGACCTCACAAACCAACACAAAAAAAAAAAAAAAAACAGCAAAGAAAGAAAATTGCAAAGCAAAAATGGTAGAAAAAAGGAACTAACCTTACGCTCTCCTTTTTTAGTGGGATGCAAAATGACGAACCATTCAGTTCTCCAGGCGTATTATGCAAGCCACCAGTTCATTTCCCAAAAGAAACGTAATCAATTCATTTAGCCTTAACGTGCCACCTCTCCCCACAAAACAAGGTGGTTCAGCTGCAACCTTTCAAATCAGCCGTACCACATGCCCACCATGTGCCACTTAAAACTCACATTAGGTCGCCATTCACTGATCAAACGACCTGGTGAGATAAGCCGGTTGCTATTTCTGTGTGAATGGATTTGCATCCTCAAATGTGTTTAACACATGCTATCGTTCTCTCTCAGCAGATCGCTCCTCCGCAAACAACGACCTACTGAGATGGGGCTGTGTAAGGGAGTAATATTCACATCCAATGAATATCACACATGTGGCCAATATATACAGAACTACCAACTAACCAAATATCCTCATCCTCAGAGCTCGCTTTATAGTGACTCCACTCAGGCAAGCAACTTATTCAACTTGCACCCAGAGCAATATCACCATTAACCGATCTCACGTACTCGACCTATGAGCTCGCTCCAAAGTGGCTCGAGTCAAGTAGACGATCTCACCCCGAAGCGACCTCCATAGTGCTCGCTCCTCTTTCTCCACAACGGTTGGTAACGTAAGCCTTTATTACAACCATCAAGACTGTAGCTTCAGGCACGTAACTCATTGATTCTTCATAACTCGCCTTCATGGCTCATAAGTGACCTGAAGATCTGGATCTGACCTGAAGCAAGAGAGCAAGAGGTACGGGCATCTTGCCTATATAAAGAGGATGAGGAACTACATCTGACCTGATTCAAGTTCCCCCCCAGAGAGAGAGAATTTGATACATAGGCAGTTCATCTATGCGAACTCGGTGCAAACCCAGATAACCAATCCATCTCCCCCAAACTACACATTATAGTAAGGTTAGACGAAATATAACCTTTACAAAGATCAATCACATAATAACATGCCATAAGGAACCTATTTATAAGCAAAACAAATAGGTATTGCAAGTACTGTTTCTCCTTTAGAAAAATGCATGTATTGCTCTCTTTGAGTTGGAATTGGGCAATAGTAGGCAAGCTGTCATTAAGATTCAAAGACACATAAATGAACATTTGAATACAGCTCAATGGATAATTATCCACTGCAAAAACGGGTACTTCTATTCTTTTCAAGTTGTCGTGTACGTATATTGCTCTGGATATTGCAACACGTGGGTCACCAATGTTTGAATAACCTGTACAGTCCAGAAACAGTGAGTAGCTAGAATGCTTCACAACCTCACCTTATAAGAAAAACAGATTGTCATAGGTATTTTTTAGAACACTAACTGAATTAGATGACACACTGTTTCATAGATTAGTGGACATTGTATAGTCTCTCTATAGTGCAATATAAAGTCAATGTTGAAAATAGAATAAGACTTTTACTCCAAAGTCAGTTTCAGATTAAGTTGTCAATTGGGAAGAGGAATTCTAAGTTTACCTTAAGTAAGAATGAAGATTTAGCTTGATGCTTCTTGGTTATAAACCCAAGTCTCTTCGCTACTTCAAAATCCGAATCCTCAGGTTCCACCCATCGAAACTGTATCTTTCGATCAGGCTTTTTCGGCCGGTCACAGAACATATCCTCTTCAGCTTGCAATACAAACTTAATACAAATTGCATCAACAATACGATTTTTTTGTAAAAAAAACAACTTTCAATAGTAATTTTACCCTAAACACTTTTATAGTTGTTTGCATACAATGACATGTCCACTACTATGTCCACCTTAAATTTTAGTCAACTTCTCATAAGTCAATTACACAGCGATATGCAACTAAGAAATCTCTATATATATCAAATGGAAATATTGAAAAATAATCTTGACATACTGCGAGCAAATTACCAAACACATATTCACTAAGTTCTTCTACCTGAAACAAATTGTAACTATTATAGTTAGTATACTTAATCAAAGAGCAACTTACCTGTCACCAACCAAAAATTGGTAGATAAGTTGAACTTATGATAACTTCTTGCCAGTCTTTCTTGTTTATTTTGACCTGAAAATGCAACCACATTGAAACATTGATAATCTCAAAGATGCCTAACCTAAAAAAAATAGAAAAGTGTCAATTGAGTCATGAAATTTTTAATGCTCATTACTAAAAATTTCTACGCTAAAAAGGCAGATACATTTGAAATGAAGTTAATAAACAATGCCTAGCTAAAAAGTAAAAACTTCCCTAATTCTAGCAAAGAAATAAGCCACTAGTAGACCAAGAATCATATCCCACTAAGATCTAATAATATATTTCTATTAAAAGAAAGGATAGCCAATCTATGTCTAAATTCAAGTCATTAAGTCAGGGTGTAAGAGTGATAATGCATAATTCAGATGAATAATAAAAGAAGAGTAAGAAAACAAATCAAAACTCATTGGTTAGAAATCATCAACTTTTATCCAAGTCAATGAAGCAAAAAAGAAGGAAATACTGAAAATGAGGATAGCTAGTGCACAATAATTCATCCAAAACAGTGAAACAAATGTGGCAACATGAACTCATCCCGGTAAATTTAACCATTTGGTAGGCCTGGCTACAAAAGTCTATCAGTTGCAATTAGCTCGAAGCATTGTTACCAGGATAGCAAGACGGGTTCATGGTATAGTGCTCATCAAATATTCAAAAAATAATTTCTGAGACCATGTAAGGATACCAATTGAGTTTGTATTCTTTGTTTCTTCTTAGTTTATCATAGCACAACTAATCCAACAAAAACTAAAACCGATGTTGCTTTTAAAACAAAAATTAAACAGGCTTTAATTGAATATTTACATTCAATATTGTACAACAATTTTTTTAAACATGCTCCAAAATTCTTGATATACTAAAGTAATGTGGATCTAGCTCTACCTGGTTACAAAGGATAAAAATTCAAAATCCATGCCAATCATATTGCTTCCATCATTCAATTACAACCCTGAATTGGTTGTTCCTCTTCCAAACTTGCAAAAGAGAAAATTATAATTGATGTGCAAATATCATAATATAATTTCCTATACGTGTAGCGCATGTATCACCTTCTGTGTAAACGATGGCAAACCTGTAGCTGGCCTGAATTCACATCCCTAACGGCAAACTCTAGGTTATCTGTTATTTGACCTGCGCAGATAAGAAAAATGGATCAAGAAGCAAACTTGGATACTGGAATTGATTAAGGGTTTATTTAGATGATAAAATTTGGCACGCATTTTAAAATTTTAGAATCTATTTTCTGATCACCAAAACATGTATAATTTGAATTGGTTGAATCCATGATCAATATTGAGCTTCTTGGGAACAAAATCTCTGCATGTACACTATCAAGGGGTTACACACTTAGGCATATGAACATTACATATCAAATTAAAATTTCACTGTTAAGTAGAAAAATATGGAACTATGAAAATAATACTATCACGAATGGAAAGATTGGAGACTGAAACTAACGTAGTTGTGAATACATAAAGTAAGTTTTCTTTATTAATTTCAAGTTATAGTGTGTAGTATAATTTAAAAACCATTACTTTTGTGTTACTAGGAACCTAAAGTTGTTGCAAACATTGTGAAGTCTCACCAAAAAGTGGCTGGTTGGCTTGTGTTCCAGCCACTCTCCATTACATAGCCATCTGAAATAGCTAAACAGACTAAAAGTTTGGACCAAGTCATATTTAAAAGGAAGTTTGGCAATCTACATAATAACATCACAGTAAAGTCAGAAAAGCTAAAAGCACATAGCATTAATGTAATACAATAAAGGTCGGGAGAACAAATCAAACCAAGAAAAAGTTGGGATAAATTTAACCTGCAGCTGGCATTAAAAGTATTAATACCACCTAGGAAAGATTTACAATTGCAACTTCATAGAATTTTCAATAATTGTTGGTAATATACATCTGGAAAAGGCACACTGATATAGTTTTCAGTCATATTTGGAACTTGGATTAAATATATCTTCGAGAGAACTTCACTTCTCTTGCTTAATTGACAAATCTTTGAACTGTAACCCAGAGCGAGTAAAAGAAAAGAACCTTATTTCCTTATAACTAAAGTTTAGAACCATATTACAGAAACCTAAACTGACCTTTTTGCCTCCTATGCCAAGTCCTCCTATTCTACTTTGGTTGTTGCATGAATCTCCTATTCTGATTAACCTCACTACCATGTGACTGTCATCTACTACACAAAAAAATATTTGAAATCAAGGCTTTCAAGAATATTTACTCTACATAGAAAAAAGTAGCCCATTAGATCCAAATTTGTTGGTATTAGCTTGTGTAAAGGTTGTATTTCGTTAACCTTATAGACGTAGGCAATTTCTTGGGAGAAAGGGTTTGATGGATTGAATTGACCAAGTTCGTATGGATAAACTGCCTACGTATCAAGCTCTCTCAGGGGAACTTGAATCAGGTCAGACGTAGTTCCTCATCCTCTTTATATAGGCAAGATGCCCACGCCTCCTGTTCTCCCACGTCAGGTCAGATCTAGGTCTTCAAGTCACTCGTGAGTCATGATGGCGAGTTAAGTACATTTATTGTGTTGTGTACCTGAAGCTTCGGTCTTGATGGAAGTCATAAAGACATACGTTACGAGCCATTGTGGGATAGGGAGAGTGTGTATCGAGGAGATTGCTACAGTGCGATATCGTCTACTCTACTCAAGTCGCTTTGAAGCGAGCCTGCAGGACGAGTGCATGAGATCGATTGGTGGTGATATCACTCTGGGCGGGAGTTGCATAGGTCGCTTGCTTGAGTTGAGTCACTATAAAGTGATCTTTGAAGACGAGGATATGAGGTTGGTTGTTAACTCTACTATGCTGGACACGTGTTTGATATTCATTGGATTGTGAATATTACTCCCTCACACAGCCCTATCTTAGTAAGTCGCTTTGTATGTTATAACGATCTGCTGAGAGAGAACGTTAGCATGTGTGTAGCATATGTGTGGAATAATAACTGCCTCATTTTGTGGGAGTCGAAAAGACAAGACATAAGGAGATGTGTCGGTTACAGTTTAGTGCAATGATGGCCTCCATTGGGAACTGAATGGGCGGCGTGTATAAGACGGTTTGAGGAACTGAAGAGTTACTGTTTTGTTTCATTTTCTTCAAATTTTTGAGATCGTTGAGTGTTTAGGTTAGTGCTTTCTTCTCCATTTTTCTTTCTCTCGTTTTGATAGGTAAAGTTTGCTTGTTAGGTTCTTTCATTTTTTGTTTTCACAACATGTTTGATTCCGATGATACACGATCGGAGGAGGTTATAGTAGGGTCGGTAAGGTTTGAGAGTGAAGAAGAATATGTAAGATCTAAATATGTAGTTGCTTTGGAGAGTAGCTCTGGTCATTGTGAATGTTCTTCTTCTAGTGGGTTGCTCCCTAGAAATGTAGATTAGCGTGCTTTGGAAAGCTTTGTAGATTTGAGGGATGCTTATGATATAGATGTGAGTGACCTAGAGATACATGAAATAGGGGATGACATTGATGCTTTAAGCAACACGTTCATCCCAAGGGGATATGGGGTGGTAGTTAGTGGGGCAACTGCGAGCTGGCATGAGGATACCTTTCTCGAAACTTACTTATAACTTTTTGAACTTTTGTAAGAAAGCCCCTTGCTAGTTCGTTGGCAACACTTGGCGTTTGCTGAGAGTTTTCGACCTACTGAATGAGAGCAGGGGGTACCGTATTGAGGTTTATGATATTATTGAACACTTCGCTATGAAGCGATCTCCTGCTAATAATTTTAGTTTGCAGACGCTAACGAGGAAGTCAAGCATTCTGGATGGTGTGAGCAACGAGCCTTGGGAGAGAAGGCCATTGTTGTTAATTGGAAATTACTGTGCTACTGGGTTTGCAGTTCATACTAGGGTTTGCAATTTTTCTGGTATATTTTTGTGTCCTTTGTTGTATATTGAGCAATATTTGTTTGTTTTGAACTGACCTTGGAACTAGTTGTCTTGCAGAGGTCGCTATTACAAGTCGTACTAACCAGGGAGTGATCGAGAGGTTTACTAAACTTAGCCAAGCTAAGAAGCAAGAGAAGTTGCCTGAGGGAGTGGCTTACTTTGTGGAAAGGGGAAGTCATGAGGTAAGGCTAAAGTGGAGGAGTCAAAAGAAAAGAGCTTGTGGTCAGGTCAATAGTGAGTCTTCTAGCGAATTTGTCATGGAGAGGGAAGATAGTGGCATTGTGACTAGGGAGGCTAGGATCAGGAGCCGGAGTGGGCAGGTGAGGCCTGTGGGAGGTGCTGGGACCTCTGGAGGTGATGGTGGCACGCCCAAGCTTAGTGGTGGGAAGGGTCATCATTTTGGTTCAAATCCTATTCCCAGGGAACAAACCAGGAGGCGTGTGCCCGTTCTGGTGGATGTAGATGAACTGAGTATTCCAGTTCGTGAACCTAGAAGTTTGTTAAAGAGAAAAGCTGTTGCTGATGACTATAGGGTGGCCAAGGTAGCTCGTTTGGAGGGCATTATGAGGGGGAGTCGAGTCATCATTCTGCTGGGAAAAAGGTTGGGCGAGCTGAGGGAGGTTCGAGCTCCCGGGTGAGGTGGATCTTGAGGGTCGATCTGAGCAATGTGGACTTGGACTCCCTCAAGAAGGAGAAGAATACGACTGCTGTGAATGTTGTTCACCCTGCTAGTAGAGGAAGAGAAAAGTCTTCTAGCAAGGGTACTGCCAAGATTGGTAAGGGGAAGGATGGCAATCTTTAGAAGGGGGTCACCTATGTTAATCCTAGTACTGGTGAAACCCAGTACATGATGAGGTCTGACTGTAGCTTCCAGTCGGCTCCTATTACTAGTTGCTTACTGGATAGCATTGCTCTCAATGGAGATCGGTAGAACCTGGATGCCATGGGAGACCTTCCCGCAAACGTGAGGGCAATGAACCTTGGATATTGCTTGGGTAAGTACTTGTATGATTGGGTTTTTTGCTGTGTATGAGTAGGATGATTTATTGATGTGTGGATGTACTGCTGCTTCATAGGTACTATCCGGGTATCAGAAACTGAAAGAGTTGGTCGTGATCGCTGAGGCTGAAAAGAGCGAAGGAGAAAAGATGAGAGAAGAACTGGAGAACGTTCGTACAGTTCAAGTTTAACTCTAGGCTAGTTATGATGAACTGAAGAAGCAACACGATCAGGTCGCTTTGGAGAAAATGGTCTTGGCTGGGGCGTTGGAGGAAGCGAATGACGAGGTGGCATTATACACGGGGTATGTGGAGAAGGCGATGGTTGCGGCCAAGACGGCAAAGGATGCCTATGAGGCTCTGTTTGGAGAGGCAACCGAGTTGGCCAAAGACTATAACAAGCTGGAGCAGAAGTATCTTGCTTTACAGGAGGAACCATAACGTGGGGCTCGAGGTGCAACAGTGTTAGACACACCTGGAGATGCTAGTATCGTCCTTCCTATATTTGAAGGTCTTGGTCTTGTGGATGATGTTGCCTCGGATCCAGCCCTGGATGTAGCCGCTGCCTCCAACGAAGACCTTGACCCTCTGTGTACTGAAACTCTTACCAATGTGTCTTAGATTTGTTTCTTTTGAGAGATGTGAGTTATTTCCTTCTTTGATGGTGATACAATAGAGCTGGTTTCCTAGGCTTGCCCGGGCAGTTCGCCTTATTATTAGTTGTATGGCATGGGCTAGATACATTAAGAGCTGATAACCTGGGGTGACCTAGGCAGTTCGCCTCTATTATCTATTTTTATTTATGGTACAATGACGAACTGGTTTCCCAGAATGTTTTAGACAGTTCGGTATGATGTTGCTATCGTGCTAACCGAGTTGGTTTTCTGGGATGTCCCAGCAACTCGGTTAGTATATGAATTGGGTTCCTGAGTCTGTTCAGGCAGTTCATAATTGACATTTATAAACTGCATGCTTATTTGCTTTCGTCTTTTTGCTTCTGTCTTGAATGCAATTGTCTTATGTTGTGATATTTGCATTTGATTTGAACTTAGAAGTGTATGTTATGCAAGATCAGTAAGATTGTGGCTCTAGAGAGCTTTGGACTCGAGTGATCGAGTTGTTGTGTATTTCTTAGAGCTGGAGTGAGTGTTTTACTCCATTAATTGTTTTAGCCTGTGTAAGAGTGCTGCTCTTAGAGAGTGATCTGTACTGAGTTGACCCTAGAAGTATAGGTCTCCAACTAGTGAGAATTGCGTGAGCTATGTAGCCCTAAGCTCGATTGAGCATTTGACCGTAGAGAACATTTGAGCTCTGGAGAGCGTTTAAGTTCGTTTGAATGTTTTGCTCTTAGAGAGCATTCTGCACTGAGTTGACCATTGAAGTTTTAGTAGTGGTTTGTATACTTCAAAATAGTTTAGATTAGAAGTTAAGGTTCATCCTAAATTGTTTAGAGTTTGAGTGAGGGAGATGTGAAGAAGAAAGGTAAACTCTTGAAATGATTAGAATAGTTCTAAGCAATTGAAAACTTGAAAGCTAGATTGTTGTATTGAAATGGCTTGAAAATATGAAAGGGAAGATTGATTAAAACATTGAAATGAAAGCAAGCAAACAAGATTGAAGATTGAAACAAAGGCAAGTAAATAACAAGTTGATTGAAACAAAGAACAAGGAAATAACAAGTTTGATTAAAAGGAAATAAAAAAACAAAAATAAAAAAAAAAATTGAAAAAACAAGACAAGAAATTAAACAAACCAAATGGTTTGGATCCAAAGACAATGGATGGGTTTCTCTCTCCCTTGCTTTTAGCTTATATACCCCTACTTTTGCCTTTTACAGATTTGCCTTTTTCCATTACAAACTAGACACCTAACCCACTTTTGCTTTTGTTTTTGCTTTTGCTTTTTGATTTCTTCATGACCAAGGTAGGTTTAGGGAGAAAGTCTTCATAATTTGAGATAAGGGCCTCCATCTTTGGTCTTCTGATTTGAGGACTTTGACTGTTGACTTTGACTTTTTCAGCACTTTTTCACATCAACTACTGGTCTTCATAATAAGTTTGATTAAGACTCCTTTTGGGGCTAAGACGCAGCTTTTATGATAAGTGGTATGAAATACTCCTTAGCTTGAAAAAGGCAGTAAAAGCTATGAGTTGTCTTTTTGTTAAACGTAAGAGGGACTGTAATGCAGCAATATATGGATAATAAATCGCACATTTGGGAGCTGATCACCACCTCCAAATAGCATCTTGCTTGTCTTCAAGCAAGGACGAGAGAGAAAAAAACTAAGATCACAAATGAGTGATTTATTATCAGTTATACTAATCTCGTTTCGCAGAGTGCGATTGCATTGACCATATGCAACAAGGCCTTAAACCACTAGGAATTCCCTAGTGGACGAGCTTTAAGCCTCTTGAGAGTTTTCTAGTGAAGGTACTCACAAACTTCTTCTGTTTAGTACAAAGAGTCTTGTTTCCTTATTTATTCTCAGAAGTTCATACATCTCATTACTGGTGAATAAGGACAAGCTCCTTTGAACTTAGAATAACATAAATACAGTAATTTAATCATCTAAAGATAAATGCGCAAAATATGAGCAATGAAATGAAAAAGCAGAGTCATTTATGAGGCTTTCAGAGAGCTTCCTTAAGGTGGGTTCTCACAGGAGTGTGTTGCAATCACAACTCTCTGATAGATTCACTCAAGGTTCATTCTCTCAAGTGCAGCGGGCACTTATATTCCTCGCATAATCAAATGACGTCCAAAGAAATTGGGTCGATTGATCACGCTTGCCACTTACTATCACACCATCCTATTCCTAATCGAGCTAGATGTCTTTTATTAGGAGTTACAGGGCTAGGGTGATGGTTTAGAAAGAAAAAGGAAGGGAAAAACAAAATCTGATGAGTCGAGAAACTGGGTCTTCAAGATACGTGTAACGAGAGAAGAACTTCATTTTGTTCTTTTGCTTTCGAAATGTGATACATTCTTTTAGCCCTTTGGCTTTGTGACTCCATATGATTTTGAATTTTGGGAGTTCTAACTTTGCTTTTGATTCTTTTTATTTTTGATATCATCTCCTTTTGATTTTGAACTTTTGGGAGGTTCGATTTTTGACTCCTTTGGATTTTTTGGAGTTTTGGTTTTTGATGGGTCTTTCTTTTCTTCTCTTTCTTTTATTTTCTTTCTGAAGCAAATAATTGTCCGGTTTTTGTACAAGGTGTTCTCTTCTCTTTCTCTGATATCCATCCAGTTCTCAACTTATCAGCTGGGTATGTTTTTTATTGTCTGTTGTAACGGGTTAGGAATTTTTGGTGAAGAATAAAAAGGCTTTTAGAAAGGGTGAAGGCTCAAGAGGGGTAACTAAAGGAAAACTATATTTTTGGGTTTTTAACGTTTATTTGGCTATATTGATCCAAAAAGTGCCTAAATTCTCTCATAGGATATGGCGTTGTGATCAATCAAGTGGACGTGCGGCCTTTCTATCCGGGCATCCTTTGTGTCATCACTCGATAATCATTCACATGAGGCGTTTGGCTAGATTCTCACAGGATATGGAACTTAATTGTTCTAACCTTGGCTTCGGAAACTCACTGCTATATACAAACAAATGCTAATGCATGCTATTCATGAAAAAATGCAGAAATTATTGTACGTATATTAGTGTAAGTACAAATAACAAGTCCTCACTCTATTGCTATAATGAGACTTCTAAACTTTTTATTCATCATAGAAAAAGGAAACAAGACTTTTTAATACTATACGAAAAAATATTTTTAGTCTTTTTCAAAAAATTTATTTAGAAAGGAAGAAATATACTATTATATAGACTATATAGAAAATGCCTAGTTTTTGCAAAATGTTACTATACCACATAGAATTATGCTTGTCCTCAAAGTATGAAGAGATAAGGAAAGAGATTTGATAAAAGGATAAAATTGAATAGTCTACCTACGAAATGAACGATGAACTCAAAACGTAAGTAAACTAAAACTAATCTTATGATGCTTATATTTATCAAAGTTTTCTCTACTCTCAATCCTATGAGATATAGTGGAGTAGAAAGTTCGTTCCACTCCTAGTGCTCTAGCATGGAATGTTTTCTAATCTAATTAGTCGGTCTTAAGTCAATGAGAGCTTTACGAAGGTGATATGCTACGATACTTACTGAATTTGATTACTTGATTTTAACTACGAATGCTATGGAAATATGATTGTGCTTGAATCTAGATAAAGGATTAGAGGGAATTGAATCCACCTCGAATCCAACTTAATAGCCTAACATAGATTCTTGTATCTCGATTCTTACATTCTTACGGCAAGAAATTCGAGTTCTAATCCCTAGTGTTCATGACATTTCTACCGAGTACTAACTAGCATGTGAGGTTAGTCCACCCATTCTCATGGCGAATCCGACGACCTTCTAGATTGGAATAGATTCTACAATGTTTCTACACTATACCACTAAGTTTTCATCAAGGCTTCATCAACCCCTAATGGAGGTTTTAGCCTTGAGTCATCAAACCATCATTTCCCATTTCATTATAACTACACATCATATTAAAATTCTAACTTAACTAAATTAACTAACAATGGTTCAATCTATTTAAACTATGGAATGATAATCAACAAGAATTAAAATCAGATCTATAAATTGAAATAACACAATTCAAATTGAAAAAACAACTATTTTATTTATCTAATCAATCAAGAACAATGATTCAAAGACTTAATCTAAAACAAGAATTGAAAATGGAACTAAAGCTTAATTTAATTAATGAAAATAGATCTAGAATTATCTATATTAATTTAGGTCTAACTAGCTACCATTAACAAAGAGCTAAACTTTTGTTTTTATACTTTCAGATCCAAAAATCGTGCATGGGCTTGGAGCCATGTTTTGGGCCAGAGAATCAGGCCCAAAACCCAATTCTTTCAGTCCAAAAAGGCCTCTTCAGTTGCACTTGGCTTCCACAGACTTTTCGTCCACTTTTGCTCCTCTGATTGGGTCAAGGCTTAGACCATTGGAAAGCTCTTTCCGAGCCGGTCGTTTTGACATAAGGTAGGCCCAATTCCGAGGTCTGAGTCCAAAGATACGACTTTCGGAAGTTCTGCTGACTTGTGTGCTGTTTCAGCCCGTGTCGACTTTTCAGCTTTTGACCGGGATTTAGGAAGGCTTTATCTTCTTGAATCTTGGCCTTTAATCACGGAACTCCTTAGTAACCGACCTTTTCTCCTTTATCTCACTAAAGTGGCACATTTCTGCACATAATGGACTTTGAAGCCTGAAATGCATAAAAACACGTAATCAGTGTTAACTCTTAATTATTACTCACATAATTGGTCCAAAAGTATGACTGTTAAAGGGGTTAAAACTACAGTTTTGGGCTCTTATCAAACCACCCCAAACAGCATTTTGCTTGTCCTCAAGCAAAGATGAGAAATTAAAATAAGTGACCAAAAATGGAGTTCTATCTACTCTCGTTTCGCTGAGTGCGATTGCATTGACCCTATGCAATAAGGCCTTAAACCACTAGGAATTCCCTACTAGACGAGTTATAGCCTCGTGAGAGTTTTCCAGTGAAGGTACTCACAAACTTCAACTATACTACAACGACTAAGAAATAAAACTATTGTTTCCTCATTCATGTCCCAACTATCTATACATCTCACTAGCAAATGAATAAGAATAACCAAGTCAAAAACCTAAGCTAATATATGCATAATAATCAATCATCTATGATACAAATATATATACTATGAGTAATACTATGAAATGCCTAGCGTGTTTGTTTCTGAAAACTTCGAATAAGCGTCCTTAAGTAGGTCCTCACATAAATGTCAAGACAAAAACCACTCTCGATTTTTCCACTCAAGTTTAAAGCTACTCCATTGTGTAGTGGGCACACTTTACCTTACAATCTCAATGACAACAACAAAGGAAGCCGGGGTCGATCAAACACATCTGCCACTTACTATCACACTAACCTATTCCTAATTGAGCTAGAGGTCTTTATTAGGTGTTCTTGGGGGGATTAGGAGATGGTTTAAGAAGGAAAGAAATGGATATTCAAAAGGACAAGTCGAGATAATAGAGTCTTCATATTATGTAACTTAGAGAAAACCTTGTTATTTTCTTTTTTGCTTCTATACTTTGTTTCCATCCTTAGCCATATTTTTTTTTTTTTCTTTTCTTTGGCTTTTGACTCCCTTTTATTCTATTTTTGGAGTTTTATTTATTTCTATATATATTTTTTTTTATTTTCCTTGGATGGAAACTTTTTTTACGAAGCAACTAACTAATTTTTGTTTACACGTTTTTTCTCTTCTTCTTTTCTTCACTCATTCTATTCTCGGACTTATTCTAAATTGGGTAGGTTGATTTATTTTTTTTTATTTTGTTTTGTTTTTGTAACAGGGTAAAGGAATTGTGGTTTATGGAAGGCTAAAGAAAGGCTCGAGAGGGGCTTACTAGCGGAAAATAATTCATAGGTTTGAATTTCTGGCTATATATCGATCCAAAGAGGGCCTAAATTCTCGCTTAGGATATGGCATAGTGATCAAGCAAGTGGGCGTGTGATATCTCTATCCGTTTTACTTCTTCCTTGTGTCATTTCTCAAATGTTTAGCTCATATAAGGCTTTTAGGCTATATTCTCCGCAGGATTTGTAGAATAAGTACTCTAGCCTAGATTTGAAAACTTCTTCTAACAATCATAGATACTCATGTAATATATTTATAGATAGATGCAAAGATTATTACCTATATATTAACCTAAGTTCTAGCAATTATTAGGATGCAAAAGCTACATTGAGACTTCTAGATTGTTAAGAGCATGTAGAAAGAAAACAATACCAATATTCCTAAGTGTATAACATAACTTATTTATTTATATTTTTTAATTTTTTTTTTTTTTAACTAGAAAACAAATGCATATTATACATATTTATATCCTAACGGATGCCTCAATTACCGTGTTTCTATGCCCCAAACAAGAATCATGCTTTGTCCTCAAAGTATTGTAAATAAAAAGAGGGTAGGAAAAATACCATTGAAGCGTGTGAAATTCGGGAACATCTGCAAAACAAAGTTAGAGCGTACTACTATAGGAAATAAACGACGCCTTAACTCTATCTGAGTTCCACCCATTATGGGGTTAACAAAAATGAAATTGCTTGGGACATAGCGGACACTAAAAACTAAAAACTTACCTTATCTCCGGCAAAGCATCCTCCTCCTCATTAAAGATATGAGGTTCCTTAAGCATCCTGCCGGTCCATTATAACTTGCCAAGCTTGCACGCCATTTATCATCTACTAATGCTAACCTTGTTAAGTGTTATTATATACGATGGGATGTGCGGGCGACCAAATGAAATTTTGCCATCCCAGCCAAGTCATTATTATTCGCAATGAAGCGAACCACCCTATTGGTGGGTCTCATGACTTCAACCCTTTTCAATCGTGAATTGTGCCGCGAGAATCTGAGGTAAACAACTTCATGATCGCGGCTTACCAACCACGGGCATAAAAGATACTTATGCCTCATGGTTTGGGCTCTCTTAAGACTAGTGACCAAAACTTCGGGGAATGTCATAGTGGCGGCGTCCCTTAGCTAAAGCGAGGAAAATGTCACCAGCCAGATCTTGTTTTGCAGAAGTGAACCCATTCCCCAAAATATTCATCGGGGATAAATAACATGGTGGTGCCTACGTTTAAGGAAAGGCTACCAAGGGCAATGCTATATAAGCCCACGGTCCATTACTCGAAATACCCTCCCCCATAATAATCATGGAAATATGTATAATCATAAAGATATGCATTATCAGTCATATATGCCCATGTGTGAGCGAGGATCGGTATTGGTATTCCTAAAACTAAAGGCGACCAAATTTTTATTGAATTCATGTGTCATGTCATCGACTCTGACGGAGAATTCTTGATCTCCATCCCGATTACAATAGAATTTAACGTGGTCATAGAAATAAGCGATGTAAGTTGTGGTGAATATGACTCGTCATCACTTACCGATAGATGATGCCATCCTAATACTTGGGATCTTTGTGTAGCCGGAACCGGTGTCCATAGGTCTCGGTGCCCACACATCTTCGAAAGACTGTTGGTATGACTATAGGAGATGTCATCACAATAACTCTTTGAACAGTTCCACAAAAATCCTGGAATGACCGTCTGAAAATTGGAAATTTCAGCGTTCCACGAAAACGAGTAGCCAGCATCTTCGTGTAGAGCGCCGATTCGAGCTCTTTAATGTAAATCACGCGATACACGGTGTTATGGCGCTGGTCGCTTTGGTATGAGGGCGGTCGCGCTCTAGGTCCAGTCCGAGGTTGAGGGCGGTTTCGATATGATGAGGGCGGTCGCTCGACAAAATTCTTCAAAAAAGTAAAGGCCAGCACGCGCTCGACAAAGCAGCGGCCGTCGTAAAAGCTGAAACGGAGTTTAGATGAAAAAGAAAGTAAAACTTGGAGTGGATGGTGCGGGATGATGGTGGAATGTATTGTGGTTTGTTAGTGTAGAAAGAAGGGAGTTTAAATAGGTTATGAGCTTCCAAAACGAATCGGGGAAGTTCCCTATTTGTTTGAAGGCAATTTCGGAAAATAGGAAAATTCCCAAACCCAAAAACGGAAACAAGCCATTTTCATGATTTCCTAAAAATCCTGGTATCTTTCATACTGGATTTAGAATAGTAACTTCTAAACTCTCCTAGATTTCATGCTACCACCACACAAGTCATAGATATGCCGATATCGGCCAAATTATCAACCTTTCCTCCAAGACAATGTAACATATATATGATCATATAACGCGACTTATGCTCGGTCTAAATATTTCCACCCCAAACAAATTCGGGAAGGTGGGATAAATGATAAAACAAGCGTTACTTTCGAAAATAACCAATTATATTAAAAATAAAATAAAATATAAATCCAAACAACATTAAATAAACACATTACTATTTAAATTTAACTCTTGAATTAAAATCCTTCTAAAAAAATGAAATATGAAATAACAAATAACTCCAACCGGGTGAACACCTAGTTTTGTGATGATGATGGACCCCGAGATGGAGATTGGCTTGAACCATCGTCTTTTGACGACGCGCTCATGCCTGTCGGACTCGGCTAAAACAGGAGTCCTCCACGGATGGCATCGTCGTAGCATCTCTATTCGGAACAAGCGTTGGGCTTCCATCTCGATCGAAAGTCTTGCATCTTGGGTTTGTTGTTCTGGTGGATAGTCTCTATGTTATACAAGATATCGTCGAGAACCCCTCCGAGCATTTCAAATCTCCTCTCGAAGGTTCCTTTCTTCTTTTGAACTACTATCTGTCTATTTGGATATCTCCACAAATACCATAAACACACACCGCAAAGGCGGTTTGCAACACTTGCATCGTTCTACATTAGAATTACACTTCTCTAATGCATCTTCATCCATCCATGTCATATCTTCCCTTTCATCCTCCGACTCATCCATTTTTTTCTTCGACAACGGCCAAGTCTCTTGGATGCAATCCATATAGATACTTGCATTAGAATGCAATTTGATCTTAATAGGAGCAGATCTTGCGATAGCTCTAAAGGGAGAGCATGATCTTAGTGATCAATACGGGAAGAGGTGCTAAACTCTTCCCCACTCCTCGAATCACATTAAACATTAAATCAAGGATGCAGAAATTATACTTCTTTGTTTGCAAAATCCGAGAACGTCGCGGACATTGCAGGGCGATATCAGCGACTTTGTCTTTCCCGGGGGCGTTCCTACCAATCCACCGAGCTACTGCCCGGTTGATTGGTTCTCGAAATGGTGCGGCGGGCGTAATGGGATGTCGGATTGTATTCACCCTCCACGGCGGTATCCTTCATCAAAGCGGGAACTCCGGTTATCTTTGGGGTTCCCGAATTATCGTTACTAGGTTGCTTTCAAAGCGTAATTCCTAACAGTTCGACTAACAAGCGTCGCGTTACTTCTCTCCGCGTTCCTCCTAACTTTATGAAAATCCTATCCCTTCCAATTCTCGCTTTTTATAAAACTGTTCTACCAAATCATAGTGATAGAACTCCTCGGTTGAGTACCACAGTCCATTCCAATGTCTCTTGAACATCTCCAGCGTCATAAAATGGCGCTAAAAGCTATCGGAAGCAAATGCGTTTTCGGCAAAATTCTCGTCGTCGTAAGCGCCATTGAAATTTCTTAGACTACTAATGGTTTGTAGACTGTGGGGGAGGCGAGTTTGAAGAAAACTACTAAAACGGCGTTGGTGGTGGTGGTGGAAACTGTAATTGGTGGGTGTTTTTCGAAGTTGGGTTGGTGGTGATGATTGTTTAGAGAAGATTTAAGGTGGATTTGATTTCCTTGTTGTAGGTGTAGTTAGGTTTTCTTCCCTCTCTCTATATTTATTTATTTATTTTTTTTATTTTGGTTTCCAAACTTGTAACCGGCGGTTTGGGGTTGAAGTGGAAACACTGTGCGTGTGGGTTGGGAAGGAAGGAGGCCTTGCGCGTCGTCGTGGTTTGGGCCCAAGCCCGTTTTGAATTGCGAAATTTTCCGATTTTTTTGCGCAATTTCAAACTCAATTTGCCGCTTCGTTCTTGGCCGATTTTGGCGAATGAGTTATGGAAATGATCAGTAGAAATTTCCAATCCAATGATCCATAAAACACTCAATTCCAACCATGGGTGACATATAAGAGGGTGGAAGAATGCCTCAAAGTCGTGTGTGTGGCGTAAGTTATCTTAGCGAAGGAAATCTAAGTTTAGATTACGTCAACCCAATTGAACTAATGGGCCTAAACAAAACCAATGGAAAGTTTGAGCAATCCTGATGGAAAGATCGACTGCCCACCCCCAAACAAATTTTTAAACACAAAATTTGTTTACAACGTGGGTCGTTTAAAGTCAGATTCCCAAGACTTGTTGGATTGCTATTTCTATGATTTTAATAATTTTAATTTTAATTTTATTTGTTTATTATAAGAAACACGAAAAACAATAAATACATAATTCACTCCATAGAGGAACATGACTCAAAACCGAGAAAACATGCAAAAGTGGAAAACGTGAATTATGTGCCTTTGTGGACTTAGGATCCGGTACTTACAGCCACACACTCCATAGGGAGGGCCGGTTACCTGAATGGTGTACTTATCGGTATATGGAAATGAAAGTAAGTACACCAAATGACAAGGGTCGATCCCTCATAGATAGGGTCTGTAAAAGGACTTCCTCTACATCGAGGGGACGAAGTTAAGTGAAAATGTTTTAACCGTTGACCATTAACTTGAAAGGTACTATTGTCATTTGGATTTACCAAGGTGATTGCCCGTAAAGGGGGGTGACTTGATAACTAGAAAGGGCCGGACCAGCGGGTTTTAGTTTGCACTGGAAAACATGTAGGCGGGGAGTTGTAAAGCAAAACCTTTTGACCGACCACAAACTCTTTAGCGCAAGATATGCTTATCATGAACACGTTTCATGTTAGCTTTATAATCTTTCACGAGATCGTCTGAATCGCTTCGGTTTCTTCAAGCTCATTCAATTGCAACTTCGCGTTTGACACCTGCCTCATCAATATTGAAGTTAAGGCTTTTTATAGCCCGCGAGCCGCGGTGCTCTAATTCAACGGGCAAATGACATGGTTTCCCAAAACAAGTCTAAAGGGAGACATACCTATAGGAGTTTTGAAAGTAGTTCTATCGCCCCATAAGGCATCCGATAGGCGGCTTTGACCCGATCTTTCCTATCGGGGTTCTGATTGTTTCTAAAATCTTTTTGATTTCCCTATTAGAAACTTCTACTTGTCCGCTAGTTTGTGGATGATAAGGAGTTGCTACTTTGTGTGTAACTCCATACTTTTTCACTAGGGATGCAACAACTCTGTTGCAAAAATGTGTTCCACCATCACTAATGATGGCTTTAGGAATGCCAAACCGACCGAAAAATATATTCTTTAATAAAAATACAACGGTCTTATGGTCATTGCTCTGGCAAGCTAGGGCCTCTATCCATTTTGACCGCGTAGTCCACGGCAACTAGAATATAAATGAAACCGTGGGAAACCGGAAAGGACCCATGAAATCAATGCCCCAAACGTCAAAAATTTCAACTATCAAGATTGGATTTAATGGCATCATATTACGTTTCATGATTAAGCCCAAGTTGTTGGCAAATCGAATACCGTCTTGCAATGCACTTGGGCATCCTTAAAAGGGTAGGCCAATAAAATCCACATTGAAGAACTTTAGCGGCTGTTTTTCATCCCACTAAAATGGCCACCACACTCTTTTTGTCATGGCGAGAACGATAGAACTTCATTGTATTCCCACCGGGGAATACAACGACGAATAATCTGATCCGCCTGATACTTAAAAAGGTAGGGCTCATCCCATGGTATAACTTAACTCGGCCAAAAACTTCTTCGTTCATTTCTTGACCAATTATAAGGCATAACACCAACCGCTAGATAATTTACAATGTCGGCATACCATGGTCTTTGAAAAATGGCATCTGAGATGCTCATCGGGGAAAAGAGTCCGGTATGGACTCGAATCGATCGATCGTCGTTTGTGAGTCTAGATAAGTGGTCGACAACTTCGTTTTCGACCCCTCTTTTTGTCCTTTATTTCTAATGTGAACTCTTGCGGGAGAAGGATCCATCGGATTAATCTCGCTTAACATCCTTCTTTGCAAGAAGGTACTTAAAATTGCATGGTCCGTGTAAAAACTAAAGTTTTAGAACCAACCAAATAAGGACGAAAACTTATCTAAAGCATAAATGGCGGCTAAGAATTCTTTTTCTGTAGTTGAATAATTTCATTGAGCATCGTTTAATGTTTTACTAGCATAATAAATGGCCGTGGACTTATTATCTAGTTTTTGTCCCAAAGGCGCACCAACTGCATAGTCACTAGCATCACACATGAGTTGAAAGGTTTAGACCAATCGGGAGGCTGTATAATTGGTGCGAGAGGTTAGAGGCGGCTTTTAAAGTTTCAAAAGCCTTTTTGACGGTTAAAATTAAAATCAAAGATTGCATCTTTCAAAAGCGGATTAGTTAAAGGCCTAGCTATTTTTAGAGAAGTCTTTAATAAATCGCCTATAAAACTGCATGGCCTAGAAAGGCTCTAATATCCGCGGACGGTCCGTGGTTTAGGTAAATTCGCTATCTTATCTAGTTTGGCCTTATCTACTTGATGCCATCACTAGATACAATGTGACCTAATACTATGCCCTTTTTCACCATGAAATGACACTTTTCCCAGTTTTAAAACGAGGCTCTTTTTCTTCACACCTTGTCAAAACCTTAGGCGGGTTAGACAAACGATTGTGAAGGAGTCTCCATAGATAGAAAAATCATCCATGAAAACTTCCATAAAGCGCTCTACCATGTCACTAAATATATGAAGCATACACCGTTGGAAGGTTCCAAGAGCATTACAAAGGCCAAAAAGCATTCGTTTATAGGCATACGTTCCAAAGGGACATGTGAAGGTAGTCTTTTCTTGGTCATCAATATCAATAATAATCTGAAAATAGCCTGAGTAGCCATCCAGAAAACAATAAAAAGCATGACCAGCTAGGCGTTCGAGCATTTGATCTATAAAGGGTAAAGGAAAGTGATCCTTTCGTGTCATAGCATTTAAACGTCTGTAATCAATACAGATCCTCCATTTCATAGGACCTTGTGTGACAACATAGTCACCTTTTCCGTTACGAACCATGGTAACTCCTGATTTTTTAGGAACTACATGAATGGGGCTTACCCATTTGCTATCAGAGATGGGGTATATGATACCCACATCGAGTAATCTTAAGACTTCTTCCCTAACCACCTCTTTCATGGCGGGGGTTCAAAAGCGGCCGAGGTTAGCGAAAGTCTTCGCGTTATCCTCAAATGGATCACGATGAGTGTAAACATTAGGGTCAATTCCCTTAATGTCAGCTAGGGACTAACCAATCGCGGACCGATGTTCCCCTAATCACCCGGATTAAACATGTCTCTTCATCCTTAGATAGCGAGAGAGATATAATTACATGATGATTACCATCCGGATCAAGTTGTATATATTTTAACTCTCGGGGAAGGGGTTTAAGCCGGGGTGGGAGGAAAATCAATAGATGTTTCATCGGGGTCCTCATTTTGCATAATGAATACTTGCTTAGGTAGCAAGTCTTCATACTCAATATGTGGAGCAACCGGAAGTGTCTACAATTGGTGTGGACTCAAGGATGGTGTTGACTTCCTCTAAGTAGGAGTCATTTACAAAATCGACTTTCCAAAAAGAAAGGAATTTGTACATATTGTTTTCGGGAACCGTGTTGTTAAAATAATCTTGAGCTAAGCTCTCGATCATGCTAACCTCCCCATCTATAGGCGAATCGGTAACTGTTTCATCATTTTAAAAACATTTACCTCAACTGTGAGATGGCCAAAAGATAAAGACATCTTACCATCGCGGCAATTAATAAGTGCGTTGGCGGTTGCTAAAAAGGGCCCTAAGATGATCGATGACAGAGTCATTAGCGACTTACGTATCGAGGATAACAAAATCCAGCGGGATAGTAGAAATCTGAACCTTAACAAACACGTTTTCCACTACACCCTTAGGATACTTAATAGACACATCCGCTAATTGCAGCGTTATTTTTGTAGGTTGCATTTCTGTAGACCTATTTGTTTATACAAATAATCACGGGGTAAGTTAACACTTTCGCCCCGGTCTAATAAAGCGGTGAAATCGTGTGGGAATCTCCTAAGGTGCATTTTACAAGATGGGGCGACCGGGGTCCTTGTACTTAACAATTCCATTATTTTGGGATAAAGTTGGGAATTGTTCGGGTTAAAAGCGTCTTTAGGTATGTTGGTCTTCGCCCTAGTAGTGCACAACTCTTTAAGAAACTTAGTGTGATTAGGTAGCTTTTTAATAACTTGAGAAAAGGAAGGTTTATCGTTAGATTTTTGAAAACGTTCCTAATCTCCTCGAAGTTGGTATCCCCAGTTAGCATGGCTAATTTTTGAGGGAATGGTGGTTTAAGCTCTATATTTAGCGTATGGCTCGACTTGATATGTAACCTTGGCTTTCTGTTTCTTAGGTTGTGGTTTAACCGGGTACCTCTACGATGGTAGGTTCTTCGGTTTCTATTTTAGATTATCTAGTTCGATATCCGGTGTAGGAAGTCTTGATGGGGTAACTATAGGCATAGTTACTTTGTTATCAACCACCTTTCGAGTGGAGAGTGGTGATGGCATTCAGTCACCTACTATTGTCGTTTCCGTACTAGTATTACCATTTACTTCAAAGGTGTGTTTATTGTTTTAAGGGTTTGGTATCGCTTGTCACGGAAACCGCCTTTGTTGTTTCTCTTGGGCTAACTTGTTGTATGCCCCGATTTATAGATTGTAATATCTGTTGGTTTGATTGAGTCATTGATTGGAAAAGTTGTTGGGTAACTTGTATAAAGGCGTCGATCTGGTCCGGTTGTGTAGGTGTAGTAGTCCGCGGTGGTGCGACCGAACTATCTCCGTTGATTATTTATGGGTGGGTTTTGATAGTTACTATTGTTAACCGGAACGATACCTCTATTGGTATTATAATTATTATAATTATTCTGACCTTGTGCTACACCTTGTCGGTGGTTTAAGCTTGGTTGTTATAATTATTATAATTTCCACGACCTTGTCCCCATCCTTGCCTAGGTGGAGCTTGATTATAGTTGTTTGTTTGCCTAACATTTTGGTTATTAAACCACAGGTTGTAACTTGTTGATTGTTTTGCCAACTAAAGTTGGGATGTTGTCTCCATGGGGCATTAGGAATAGGATAGTTATTAATAGAGCAAACATTATCTTGCTCTAATTGTTGTTGTTCATAGGCTTAGAGGACAATAGGAGTCGAGGTGTTTTCGGGACTCAAACAGAAATTACATGGGTTGGAGTTGACATTCATGGCGGGAATAGGCTTTTGTTGAATAGAAATAGCCTCTACTTTTTTTAGTTAGAGATTCGATTAAATTTTTAAGTTAAGGGTCGGGTTTCATCTCAAACATACCGGCGTGCCTTAATGTTGAAGAAGAACTAGCGAGGGGGGGATATCATCACTCCCCATTGTTATTAGCGTTTAGTTTGTTCTTCTAAAATTTATAAGCCTCTGAGGCTCCTTTACTTATGAAACTACCCCCATTCATTATGTCAAGGACTTCTTTATGGTGATGTTGAAGTCCTTTGAAAAAGGCACGAACTAACGTGTCTTTTGCTAGGTTATGGTGTGGACACTCTATTAGCGGTCGGTGAAATGATTCCAAGCTTCGAAAAATGATTCATGAGGGTTACGTTCGGAAGAAAAATGAATCTTGGAAAGCATTTCATCCGTCTTTAGGGCTGGGTAAAAATGTTCCATAAATAGGCTGAACAAGTTTAGCCCACGAGTCCACGAGAGTTAGGCTTGGGCGCAACCAACCAAGACGCCTTATCGGCTAAGGTGAAGGGAAATACCCTCAGTTTAATTTGTTCCGCACCAACCGTAGGATGATGGAATGTTGTAAGGACTTGTTCAATCCTACGCATGTGTTGGTAAGGTTTTTCATGGCCTAAACCATGGAAAACGGGTAACAAATTAAATATGTTTGGGGGGATTCGAAAATCCCCCACTGGGTTTGCTAGAACGATGCAAGATTTAGGGCTATCGCTCAAAGCTTTGTAGAAGTCAGAGAGAGGAGTCTCTCTTTCTTCACCCATTATGTCAGGTATGGTTGGTGGAATAGTAGTTAGAGGTGTTATGATTGGTATACTTGATATGTTTGTTTGTTGACGGTTAATTACGTTCGGTGTTTTCTCCGACCATACCTTAATCTCATGCAAGTCTAAGTCTAAAACACCGAAAACAACCCAAACAATCTTGATATATTAGTATGAACCTCCTCAATTGGAGATCGAGGTATGGAAGAAAGGAATACCTAAAAGCGTCCTTGCTTCGCTTATGAATATCGACTTGTTTACGCGTGTTCAGTGTAAATAACAAGTTAGAACACTGAAAAACTTAAAAAATCGAAGTTCGAAACAAACCTGTAGAAATCCGCAAAATTTTGCTTAGGGCGCAGGTGCGCTCGGAGAGGGCGCGGTCGCGCTCCTAGTCCAGCACGTGAGCGCGGGTCGCGCTTGGTAAGAGGGCGGGTCGCGCTCGAAGTCCAGTAAGTGAGGGCGGGTCGCGCTCAGGAAGAGGGCGGGTCGCGCTCAAAGTCCAGACTATAGGGCGCAGGCGCGCTCCTTATAGGCGCGATCGCGCTCCGTGTAATTTTTCCCGGAATTTTTTCAACGCTGAAACGAATAACCACAGTATGAATCAAACAAGGGTGGGTGGGTTTAATGGGACTTAAAAATGACTAATTCTACTATGAAAACAATGCTAAAGTGCAACTAAGATGGCAGCGGCGCCATTTGATAAAAGGATAAAATTGAATAGTCTACCTACGAAATGAACGATGAACTCAAAACGTAAGTAAACTAAAACTAATCTTATGATGCTTATATTTATCAAAGTTTTCTCTACTCTCAATCCTATGAGATATAGTGGAGTAGAAAGTTAGTTCCACTCCTAGTGCTCTAGCATGGAATGTTTTCTAATCTAATTAGTCGGTCTTAAATCAATGAGAGCTTTACTGAAGGTGATATGCTCACGATACTTACTGAATTTGATTACTTGATTTTAACTACTTAATGCTATGGAAATATGATTGTGCTTGAATCTAGATAAAGGATTAGAGGGGAATTGAATCCACCTCGAATCCAACTTAATAGCCTAACATAGATTCTTGTATCTTGATTCTTATGTTCTTACGGCAAGAAATTCGAGTTCTAATCCCTAGTGTTCATGGCATTTCTACCGAGTACTAACTAGCATGTGAGGTCGTCCACCCATTCTCATGGCGAATCATGACCTTCTAGATTGGAATAGATTCTATAATGTTTCTACACTATACCACTAAGTTTTCATCAAGGCTTCATCAACCCCTCTAATGGAGGTTTTAGCCTTGAGTCATCAAACCATCATTTCCCATTTCATTATAACTACACATCATATTAAAATTCTAACTTAACTAAATTAACTAACAATGGTTCAATCTATTTAAACTACGGAATGATAATCAACAAGAATTAAAATCAGATCTATAAATTGAAATAACACAATTCGAAATTGAGAAAACAACTATTTTATTTATCTAATCAATCAAGAACAATTATTCAAAGACTTAATCTAAAACAAAAATTGAAAATGGAACTAAAGCTTAATTTAATTAATGAAAATAGATCTAGAATTATTTATATTAATTTAGGTCTAACTAGCTACCATTAACAAAGAGCTAAACTTTTGTTTTTATACTTTCAGATCCAAAAATCGTGCATGGGCTTGGAGCCATGTTTTGGGCCAGAGAATCAGGCCCAAAACCCAATCTTCAAATCCAAAAAGGCCTCTTCAGCTGCAGTTAGCTTCCACAGACTTTTCGTCCACTTTTGCTCCTCTGATTGGGTCAAGGCTTAGACCATTGGAAAGGTCTTTCCGAGCCGGTCGTTTTGACATAAGGTAGGCCCAATTCTGAGGTCCGAGTCCAAAGATACGGCTTTTCGGAAGTTCTCACGACTTGTGTCTTTGTTTCACCGTGTGTCGACTTTTCAGCTTTTGACCGGGCTTTAGGAAGGCTTTATCTTCTTGAATCTTGGCCTTTAATCACGGAACTCCTTAGTAATCGACCTTTTCTCCTTTATCTCACTAAAGTGGCACATTTCTGCACATAATGGACTTTGAAGCCTGAAATGCATAAAAACACGTAATCAGTGTTAACTCTTAATTATTACTCACATAATTGGTCCAAAAGTATGACTGTTAAAGGGTTAAAACTATAGTTTTGGGCTCTTATCAAGATTACCATGGAAACATGGGCAAAAACGGTGATAGACCTGTATTCTGTTCTTCATGATGAAAATACGCCACCCCGAAATAAGTTTGGGGTGTGGCTTGTTTGATATAGAACCAGAAATACATGGTTTATTATACTAAGGATATTTATTCTACTATAAAATCTTTTTGGGTTTTTGTATTTTTGAAAACGTGCATGAAAGAAAAATGTAAAATTTTGGCATGATGTATTTGTTTTACCTTCTACTCATAAACCAAATTCCACAAGAAAAAGCAAAATAAAACAAGAAGATAATATTAAGCATAAAATTAAACTTATACTACGTCATACACGTGAAAAAAAAAATAGATCCAACTATATGGATAGTAGGAATCCTAGTCAGAATCCGTGCATGACTTGTCTCGACGTCTAGAAGATCCTTCTCCTTGCTGATGTCGAGGCCTGGCATGTTTATTACTATGTGGGAGCACGTCTCTAATGCTCTACAGTGTTCTAGTGTCACTGTGCTAAAAACGTCGTTGCTCTTGCTGGAAGGTCCGCTGCTCCTCTCTAAGGGTATGTTGTTCCGCTCTGATATTCCGTTGTTCTACTATGATGTTACCCTGAGTTTCCCTGAGCTAGTGGAGGTATGAGTGCAGAATCTTCTGGCCTCCATGAAGGAAGTGAATTCCATCCATGGACTTAGTGAACTGTCGAGTCTTCAGCGAAGTAATCCACCTTCTCAGTCGGGCGTGCTTGTTCAGTGGCTCTAGCTTCAGGTGGAAGCCATGACTTCTAGGACGCAGTGGGTATTGATAGGACCTGTGGTAGCGTCCTTAACCTCCACTAGGGCATCTATGGCTTGGAACCACCAGTGCTACATGATCTTGGTGACCAGCACTGGTAGAGAGGCAGTTGACTTCTTCGGTTTGCAGAGTTGCTCGAAGATAAAGGAGACAATGCAGAAGTTGTTCTTCTACTCTTGAAGAATCCATAAAAGATGAAGCATTGCCTTACCTATATCTGAAGGCTTGGCCGAGCCTAGCAGGTTGTAAGCTGTCTACTGAGATACTGCTAGCTGGTTCCTTCATAGCGAACTTTGATAAGCGTAGTGAGACTTGGGGGTTTTTAACCCCCTCGAGAAATGTCTCCACCATCATCACATCGATGGTCTTTCCATCTGGGGACTGTTCCGTTTGAACATAAGCTTTCAGAGGAATCCCCATAACTCACCACCTCCTTGGTGAGCTCCAGCGAGCGGCCATCCTTAACAACCGTAATGCGGTCATCCTCCCCTCTAATCATGCAGTTATAAAATGAAAATGTAAGAGAGGGAGAATAAGCCGCATCTTCCAACAAAACCAAGGGTTCCCATCCTCTTCTTCTGATCTCAGCCCTGAAGTGCACTTCAAATAGATCGGAATAGAAGAGGTCTTGAAAATTTTGCTCCGGCATGATTTTAAGCATTCGAGCCATTTAGAGTAGGGATTGATGAAATTGGGGTTTTTAGTTAGAATGGTGGTTGAAAATGGGGAAGACTGTGAAAAAATTGTATGGTGGTGTTTGGGGTGAGGTCGCGACCTCGAGTCAGCTTGTGGCGACTAGGGTTTGGAAATTTTTGGGGAGGACGAAAGGAAGGTGGGAGATCGCGTTGGCTTAAAGGTTTGATGGCATGTGCTTCTTTTAAGAATTTGAAATTTTGGCCCAAGTCCAAATGAAATCAGGAAATTCCAATCTTGTCCTCAGTGCCTTGCCAACTTCTAAAGCCAATCCATGCTTTGTTACTCATCCGATATTGACTCGTGAGCTACCAAAACGATCAGCATAAAAAATGCAATGTAATGGTATAGGGTACACTCACATCCAACAATGGATGAAAAACTTATAATGGAAAGAACTGTATAGGAGCTATAGGGAAATATGTACAGATAACAGAAATAAAATTTTAATTAATTTTTTTTGGGTTTTAAATAAGTTTGACTGAAATTTAAAAAAGGTGGGTCATTTTAAGTCAGATCCCCAAGACTTGGAAGTTTTTGAAAACTTGAGTCAATCCCAACCAGATGGTTGAATTACTCTCTTAGACCGAGCGTAATGCACTGGGGGATAACACATGTAGACTTTGTAAACAGAATTATTATGAGGTTGAAGACCGGGGCAAGTTGGTGTTTGACAATTCAAGCACCAACCTTCTTTCTTAGATCGTCTCTTATGTGCGTATGAACTCTTACCCAAACCAGGAATGATTTTTGGTATATGTGTCCATATCTTAAGCTGCAGATCTCTAGAAAGTGCTTGCACACGATCATTGAAATTGATCCATCTAGTCTTACTGGGTGGAGGGTTTTTGTTTTCTACATAAGACATTTTTGAAAAGTTTTTCAGAAACGTGAGAGATTTTGATAAGGTGAAAAGAATTTTAAGAAAGAAAATTTTTAAGTCTTTTAACGTTAGATTCTCGAGACCAAATAGAAAGGTGGAGGCAAAAAGATAGAATTAAAAAGAGAATAGTATCACTTTGGGTTACTCTATTTGTTTAATTCTCGTTTGGAGATGCCTCGTTTTTTTTTAGTTGGTTTTCTCATTCAAAATATATCTCTATCCATATAGAGGTTTTGCCAAGAAGATAAAATTATACATTAATTTGGTATCATTTGGGTTACTCCGGCGTATAATTTTCATTTTTATATCTTCTAGTTTTGAAAACTATGGAGAGATGTTTTAAGAAACTCGTACTCAAAATCAATGATTCTAGATGGTACTACTTGAAAACAAAACAAATAATCTTAGGCAACTTTCGTGTCGGCTTTGTGGCGAACCCAATCTAGAAAGACAGAGCTTCAGCTACGCGAGTTGGGGGATTTACTGCGCAAGACATGGAATGTCTTGACCCGGGCGAATAGCTAGGTGATATAGGCAAACCTTAGTAAGTAAAGTTGATCTCAAACTTCCCCTAGATTGCGTTGTTCTAGGGGTTGGTCTGTGTAAAATCCATTGCCAATTTTGAAAAATCACTTAACTATTGATGTATCAAGAATCTATCATTAATAGCACAAAGAAAACAACATTTTTGAAAAAGAAGTGTAAAATAAAGAAACGAAAAATTGTATACATGCTCCACAGGTTCACACTTACTCCAACGATGAGTAAAAAATGTTTTACAAAGAATATGCGAGATATATTGTGGACTAAGGCTCCAACACTTACAACCACACCCTCCAAGTGGAGAGGTTCGGTTACCTTATTGATGTATCCCTTAAAGCAAAAGATGGAATGGAATGGGAAAGTAATACATTGAAAAAGAGTATTTAATCCTCGTAGATGGGATCTTTAAGAAACAGTTTTTAGCGCTCCAGCTTCGTTTACGTCACTTATTGCTTCAAAAGCTATGTTTGTTGGTTTGGGATTATGAATAGCTTGACCTAGGATCACACCTTTATGGGTTTTATCTTGGGCTAACAAGTCCAGAGATTGTTGCATGGATGCTAGGATTTGGGTTTGATGTTGCATGATAGATAGCATTATTTCGGTGGGCTTATCTGTTTGGACACTAGTTGCTAGTGTAGTGGGGACTAGGTCTCTTTTGTTGCTGATAGGTGGGTTTTGATAGTTCTGGTTAAACTGGGATGGAACTAGTGCTCTGTTCTGATTGTTATAGGTACCTTATCCTTGTCCTTGTCTGAAGGTATTTGTTGGTTTGTTGAAACCTGGTGGTGTTTGATTTTGTGGAATGTTCGTCCATGTGAAGTTTGGATGTTGTCTCCATGATGCATTTAATACATTGAAAGCACACACTTCTTCTAACTGAAGTGATGACAGGATTGTGATCAAAGGACAAGTGGCGTCTATATGATTTAAGCTTAGACAGAAATTGCATGGTAAAGTATTTACGTTCATGACAGGATGAGGGGTTTGGTCTTTTTGTTTGGTTTGTGAGAGCATCTATCTTTCTTGTGAGGGTTTCTATTAAGGTTTTGATTTCTGGATCTGATTTCACCTAAAAAATGCCACTAGCCTTAGATGTACTGGGTTGAGCTATTTTGGAATTGTTTATTTCTCCCCAATGGGTACTCTTTTCAGCTTGGTTTTCAAGAAAGGTTAAGGCTTCCTTTTCACCTCTATCCAAGAAATTACCATTACTCATGATGTCTAGGGAGAAGGCCTCTGAAGAAACATTGGACAAGAGTAGATTTTTCTAGTTTATGGTGAGGACATGAATGGAGTAGGTCATAGAATTTATCCCATACTTCAGAAAATGTTTCACTCAGACTCTGTCTGAAGAACTGTATCTTGCCTCTTATCTCTTCTGTTTTCTTTGGCGGAAATTACTTCTTCATGAAGGAGAACACAACCTTTTCCCATGTATCAAAAGAGTCGGCCTTCTGTAAAAGAAGCCAAGCATGACTCTTGATAGCTAGAGTGAAAGGAAACATTCATAGCTTAACCTGATCATCGGTGACGCTCGGATTATGAAAGGTATTACATACTCCATGTATCTGGCATAGATGCTTGTACGGTAACTCGTGTTCTAACCCGTGGAAGATGGGTAGAAGATTGAACACGTTTGGTGGAATCCTAAAATCGCTCATAAGCGGTGTGAGTTGTATACAAGATGGAGGCCCATTTTGCAATGGTGTGTAGAAGTTGGAGAGAGGCTCTTCAGCTTTCACTAATTCGTCAGCCATCTTAAGAGATGGAAGACTAGAAACATGAGATTGTCTAGGGCGACGAGCTCTTCTACGTAAGTTTTATTCTTGGTAATACTAGAAGTGCCTACATGCAGTATCATACACTTTTAGCAAGACCCAAAAACTATCCTAACATGCGCAAACGGTGCAATGTATGCTCAAGCAATCAAAATTCATTTTTCTAAGTATGGAGTTTTGAAAACTTTGCTTTTGGTCTATATTTTACTATGCCCTGTTCAAAGGAACAGTTGGGCGCGAGACTAGGATTATAACACCCCGTGTTTTTCTTCTTTTATTTTTCCTAAAAAATAATAATAATAATAAATAATAATAATAATAATGAAAATAGATAAAATGGATAGAAGATAACTATCACTTAAGGATAAAAGTCCCGTAAGTAATAGATAAGGGTTGTCCTTGTTTTTCGGGAAGTTTTCTCACGTAGAGTTTTTGGGGAAAAACACAGCAAGAGTTTTATACAGAAAAACGGGATTTTTCTGAAAGAAGGAAAGGTTTTGAACGAGGAAGATCGTCCTTTCGCGCAATAGTCGATTTCGGTCTTTCGAGATTTTTCCCGATTTCGGAAAGCTGTTCGGTTTATAAACTGTGAGTAGTCTAATTTTTATTTGTTTTAAATTTTAATCGATTACCAACTAATTTTATTAATTAGTTAATAGTTTAAGTTAGTTTTTCCAAGAGATGAAAATCTACTCAGTCATGGATGATATACTATCGTTTTTATCTGTTTGTTTCTTTGGAATGGTTAGATATTTCCCCACAGTAGTACTATAGTAGTATGAAATTTATTTATTTCATTGTGTGAATTGGTTATATTCCTAACTTCCTTTGTCTTGAAGTATCTCGTACCTGTACATGTGAGAAATGTGGAGTTGTGATAATGATTAAGGTTAATACCTTTTGATAATATATTTGGTCTTTAGTAAACCGTTGGCTAGTGGCTGACTTGGAAGTGCATTACGTATAACATGATTCATATCTAACTTAGAACTGTTGGAATTTAGTAAAGGTTATGGATCACCAATTTTTTTTCAAACTATTATTTCGATGGTTGATTGTTAAGAATGGAATACGATGGGTTAATGGTTTGGGTGCTACTGAAACTTGAATGGCTTGAATGGGTTGTTAATGGCGGATTGATCCAGATTTAGTTTTGATGAAGGGTTATCGATTAAATGAATTGAGCTTTTGCTTTTATTAATGTTATAGGGTTTTTAACAAGGGTTAAAACCGCTGGGATGAGGGTGGAAGAAGATAGGAGTTGGTGGTGGCTGGAAATCGACTAGGAGGTGCTGGTGAGGAAGATAAACAGTGAGTTTTTATTTGTTGGGCTTGGGCTTGTGCTTGGGCTGAAATATAGCATGTGGTCTTAAGTTTTTGTTGGGCTTGGGAAAGGTTAAAGACTATGGGCCTTAGTCTTTGGGTTTTTGGGGTTAGATAAGTTTAGACCGATTGACTGCTGTTGACCAGAGTTGACTTTGACTTTGACCAGAGTTGATTTTTTACTAGGGTTGACTTTGACCAGTTAACCCAATTTTGACTTTTTAACTTGGATTATGATTTGGGTTATTAAGATAGGTCTAGGGCTATTTGCATGCTTGGCTTTAAGCTAAGACCTTTTTATATAAACGTGTGTTAACAACTGTGTGATCTTTCAGTTTTATACACAATGTTATGACACTTAGACATTTGTATATTAATAACGCGTAACCAAAAATACATGGATCAAGATACTCTTTCGTTCTCTGAAATGATATATATAATAAAGTTCAATAATGTGTAAACAATTTACCGCACTCTTTTAGAACTCTCTACGCCTCAAGTTTTGGAATTTAGTTTTATGACTGTTGATGTCATATGTTAGATGGGCATTTATTGAATGTGCCATAAATGGCCCGTTAGCGTTATATAGGGGTATTCATTGAATGTGTCATGAATGACCTGGGTATTCATTGAATGTGCCATGAATGACCGTGATTCTTTGACCGCCCTAGAGAGGAACTAAGGTATTAAGCCTTGGGTTAGTGATATTGATTTGATTATGCGAGTGTGTTTGGGCTTACTTTTGAATACCTATAGGATATCTACATATGTTATATAGAAGTTCTAACTTTCTTTACAGGAGGGTATGACTTAATAACATTTTGTGCAGGGACGTGGTCCTACCCTGATATAGCAGTGGATATCGGTAAGTTTTAATTCAATGATTTAGATATTAAAACGAGTTATTAGAATGAGTTAATATAATGGAAGTTTTGCTTGGGAAGAAACTATGCCGGTTGAAATGACAGAACTACCTGTCTTCCAAGTTGAGAATGATTAAGTTATGGGAAGATATAAAGTGATTGTTTGGATAATTAAAGTATGATAATGTTTATATGTGGTTAGTCTACTCATACCAGCAAATTCCATTTTGCTGACCCATGTTTGCTTTGTTTTGGCAACGTGGGTGTGTTCTTGGGAACATAGGTGGAAGGCAGTAGAACCACAGTGTTTGATTTGGATTCTTGCCTGGAGCAGTCCGGGAGGTTATTTTATTAGGTCTGATCTTTTGGAAGTATGTAATAACGTAGTTTTCTTTTCATATGACATGAAAATACGATGTTGAAGACCTGTTATTCTTAGAGTGGTTTGATGTTTTATTGGGACGGAAGATAGACTTTTTATAAAGTAATAAAGAGAATTTTTGGAGATTATTTTTGTGGTTAAGATTCTTTATGATGTGGGTTTTAGGTTTTAACATGTGTTGTATCCACCCCGTCATAGCCTGGGTTTTTAGACAATTGAATCGAGTGATGCTTGATATATTTATATTTCAAATATTCTTTTTTTTAATTGTTTAGAAATTCGGGTTGTGACAAGGATGACTCTACTACACTTCTCAGAAGAGTAGGCAGTCACTTCACCAAATGGTGTGCTACCAAGAATCTCACTCATGATGAATCTGGGGGAGGGGAGTGAGGAAGGTAGTTGGTCCACCGAATTTGGTAACTGATTATTCTAAATCCTCGTGGCTATATTTTTGTCCTTTTCTGGAGGAGCGTGACTACTTTGGGCTCTATTTGATTGATTAATGAGGGAGAATGCAGAAACCATACAGGAGGTCGCTATTTGGCTCACAAAGCGACCATTGGGAAGTCATTTTTGCTCTAGGCTTATACACCTTTATGAAAAGTTTGTTGTTTACTAGGCAGTAGCGACCTGACTGGTATTGAACCTGTCTGCCCTTGGTGAGATTTGTTGGTGCTTTGCCTAGCTAGATATAGTCTATGATAGATTGCATCTATGTTTGACTCTTCTGAGTGTCAGAGAGTGGCATAGGTCGCTGATTTCTAGGACATGCTCATTTTGGTTAGCAGGTCTATGAATTACTTCAATGAATAGTTTCCTAGGGTCATAGTTTGGTGTTTAGGTCGCGAGGTACGCCAAGTCAGCGTGACGATTCTCTTCCTGTAGGAAATGGTGTATGTTGACTTTATTGAAAGAAGGTAGTAATTGATTTACAACTTAAAGGTATTTAATTTAGAAATGTTACCTTCATTGGTGGTATACTCATTGGCGACCTGGCGAACGATCAGTTGTGAATCGCTAAAGACCTGAAGCTCTTGAACTTTAAGCTCTAATTCCATGCGGAGTCCATTATCAGGGCTTCATACTGATAAATCATAAAAAGATAATAGTTTACCTACGAAATGAACGATAAAACTCAAAACGTAAGTAAACTAAAACTTATTACGAGCCTATATTTATCAAGTTTTCTACTCTCAATTCTATGAGATATAGTGGAGTAGATGATTCGTTCCACTCCTAGTCCTTCCGCATGCTGTGTTCTCTACGTATAAGTAATCTTAACTAAAGTCTAATGAGAGATTTACGAAATGATAACTAGACTACGATGCAACTACCCACAAGATGCAACTAGTCGACTATTTAAACAACTATGGGAATACTACGTCGATTCTATGATAAGGAGTTAGAGGGGGATTGATTCCACCTTAGCTCAACTTAATCTAGTAACGACGAATCGTCGTAATCCGAATTGAACTGCTTCGCAGAACAATCTGGTTATTCCTAATCCCTAATTACACATGTCATTTCTACCAATTCATAACTAGCATGTGAACGATTACAACCATTCTCATGGTGAACTAATCATTTCTAGAGTGGAAAGGAAATTACGACGACTCTACGATAATCGGAATCAAGCTTTCATCAAGGCTTCTCAACCCCCTCTAATGGAGGTTTAGCCGAGAATCATCACGCTATCATTCCCAATGGAATTCGAACAAGACATTATATAAAGATTGAAACTTTGCTTGTTTAAACTCAATTCAAAACTACTCATGCAATAATTGAATTAAACTAATAATGACAAATAATTGAATCTAAAAATTTAACTAAATAAGTAAATGGAACATGAAACTAGATTACCAAGAACACTATTTTATTAATCTAATGAATAATAAAACAATGATTCAAATACTAAATTAATAATCTACTTTGTTCTAAAGTAATTAATTAAACATAAAACTAGATCTAAAACAAGATATGAAAAATGAATTAATTAACTAATTGAACTTCTAAAACTAATTAATGGAGGCTAACTAATCTAGGTCTAACTATCTACCATTAACAAAGAGTCAAGCTCTTGTTTTTATACTTTCAGATCCAAAAATCGTGCATGGGCTTGGAGCCATGTTTTGGGCTAGAGGATCAGGCCCAAAACCCAATTCTTTCAGTCCAATAAGGCCTCTTCAGCTACAGTTGGCTTCAACAGACTTTTCGTCCATTTATTCTCCTCTGATTGGGTCAAGGCTTAGACCATTGGAAATATCTTTCCGAGCCGGTCGTTTTGACATAAGGTAGGCCCAATTCCGAGGTCTGAGTCCAAAGATCTGACCTTCGGAAGTTCTCACGACTTTGTGTCTTTGTTTTACGCCCAAGATCGACTTTTCAGCTTTTGACCGGGCTTTAGAAAGGCTTTGTCTTCTTGAATCTTGGCCTTTAATCACAGAACTCCTTAGTAACCAACCATTGCTCCTTTATCTCATCAAAGTGGCACCTTTCTGCACATAATTGAATTTGAAGCCTGGAACGCATAAAAACACGTAATCAGTATTAACTCTTAATTATTACTCACATAATTGGTCTAAAAGTATGATCTATTACAGGGTTAAAACTACAGTTTTGGGCTCTTATCAAACCACCCCAAACAGCATTTTGCTTGTCCTCAAGCAAAGATGAGAAATTAGAATAAGTGACCAAAATGGAGTTCTATCTACTCTCATTTCACTGAGTCGCGATTGCATTGACCATAAGCAACAAGGCCTTAAACCACTAGGAATTCCCTGTGGACGAAGTTATAGCCTCGTGAGAGTTTTCCAGTGAAGGTACTCACAAACTTCATCTATAATATAACGACTAAGAAATAAAACTATTGTTTCCTTATTCATGCTCTAAATTAACTATACCTCTCACTAGCAATGCATATAGAGTAATCAAGTCGAAACCTAAGCTAATATATGCATAATAATCAATCATCTACAATAAACATATATACAATGAGTAATACTATGAAATGCCTAGCAGGTTCGTTTCTGAAAACTCGGAATAGCGTCCTTAAGTAGGTCCTCACACAAATGTCAAGACAACACTCTGATTTTTCCACTCAAGTTTTGCTACTCCTGTGTGCAGTGGGCACACTCTACCTTACAATCTCAATGACAACAAGGAAGCCGGAGTCGATCAAACACATCTACCACTTACTATCACACTAACCTATTCCTGATTGAGCTAGAGGTCTTTATTAGGTGTTGCGGGGATTAGGAGATGGTTTAAGAAGGAAGAAAATGGATATTCAAAAAGGACAAGTCTGAGATAATAGAGTCTTCATATTATGTAACTAGAGAAAACCTTGTTATTTACTTTTGCTTCTACACTTTGTTTCCATCCTTAGCCATATTTTTCTTTTTCTTTTCTTTGGTTTTTGACTCCCTTTTATTCTATTTTTGGAGTTTTTATTTATTTTTATTTTTTTTTCTTTCCTTTGGATGGAAACTTCTTTTCTTTATTTTCTGAAGCAATTAACTAACTTTTGTTTACACAGGTTTTTCTCTTCTTCTTTCTTCCTTATTCTATTCTCAGACTTATCTAAATTGGGTAGGTTGAGTTTTTTTATTTTGTTTTGTTTTGTAACAGGGTAAAGGATTTGTAATTTATGAAAGGCTAAAGAAAGGCTCAGAGGGGCGACTAGCGGAAAATAATTCATAGGTTTGAATTTCTGGCTATATCGATCCAAAGAGGGCTTAAATTCTCGCTTAGGATATGGCATAGTGATCAAGCAAGTGGACGTGTGATATCTCTATCCGGATTTTACTTCTCCCTTGTGTCATTTCTCAAATGTTTCGCTCATATAAGGCTTTAGGCTATATTCTCATAGGATTTGTAGAATAAGTACTCTAGCCTAGATTTCAGAAACTTACTACTAACAATCATAGATACTCATGTAATCTATTTATAGATAGATGCAAAGATTATTACTTACATATTAACCTAAGTTTCTAAAAATTATTCTAATGCAAAAGCTACGTGAGACTTCTAGATTATTAAGAGCATAGAGAAGGAAAACAATACCAATATTTCTAAGTGTATAGCATGAACTTATTTATTTATATTTTTGAAATTTTGAAATTTTAACTAAAAAACAAGTGCATATTATACCTATCTATATCCTAACAGATGCCTTAATTACACGTGTTTCTATGCCCCCCCCAAACAAGAAGCATGCTTTGTCCTCAAGGCAGTTAAATAAAAAGGGTAGAAAAAAAATACCATGGAAACGCGTGAAATTCTGGAACATCTGCAAAACAAGGTTAAAACATACTAATATAAAAACTGACGCAACTCTATAAGAGTTCCACCCATTATGGGGTTAGCAAGAATCAAATTGCTTGGGACATAAGCAGACACTAACTAGAATTACAACTTACCTTATCTCCCCCTTTATTCATCATCCTGTTCATCCTCTTCTTCTATAAAGAAGTGAGGTTCCTTCGCGTCCTGCCATGCCATGATAATTTGCCAGGCTTCCCGCCATTTATCATCTATTATTGCTAACCTATTAAAGCCACTTGATCCGACGGGTGTAGGGTGCAACCTGATGAGGTTGTATCCTCCACCCTTGCCAAGTCATTGCACGGAAAGAACGAATAATACTATTGGTGGGTCGTACAATGTCGACCATAATCCAATCCGTGAAACGTGTACAAAAAGCAGGAAAGAAACATACATAATACGGGAAATTAGAACAGCATAAGAAGGTACTTATGCCTCATGCTATGGGGCTCGAGCTAAACTAGACATCAAGGTTCTCGAAGGTCATGGCACATACGTCCCGTGGTTAAAGCAAGGAAGACGGCGCAAGTGGCATCATTCACGTAAGAAAAAAACACCATTACCCTAAAATGTTTAGCATGATCCAAAATATAACAGTTCCTATGTTCATGGACAGGCTACCAAAGGCGACGTTATAGTCCCCTTGGTCCTCGATACAGAAAATGCCTGCCCCATACGACTCATGCAAAAACTCATAAGTGTAGACATACATATTATCTACCCAATAGCACCATGGGTCTTGTATTTCAGCGGGCATAGCAAGTCCAAGAACAAATGCTAGCAAGAACCTGGTAATTTCCATTGGTTCATCATCAATGTTGATGGAGAACACTTGTTCTCCATCTGGTCTCTCAAAGAAAATGTAGTTATCGTAAAAATAAGATGCTAGTGTTGGAGAATAAAGTTCAGCAGGTCTTACCATAAGCGGTTCCCAGCCTACGTATGTGATCGCCTCACGAAACCAAGCACCATAAGTAGTGCTTTGGAACAAATCTTCGAAAGACTGTTCTGTATTATTGTTGTAGGAGATGTCATCTCAAAACGATGCTCTGGAACAGCTGCAAATGATCCGGGAACAACCCGCAGAAAACTGGAAATTTTTGTGTTTACGGAGGTCAGGGCGCAGGTGCGCTCCACTTGGGCGCAGGTGCGCTCTGATGATTTTGAGTTCCAGTGTTTGAGCGCGAGTCGCGCTCACCTTGGGCGCGGGTGCGCTCTGTGCAAAATTTCTGACAAATGAGTAGGGCTCGAGTGCGCTCCTCACGAAGCGCGAAGTCCCGAGGTGCTGATTCGTGAAAAATGAGACGAAACGTGGGAAACGTGGGAGTGAAAGGGGAGTGATGGAAGTTAGGTGTAGTGTGGGTTGTGAGTGTAGAATGAATGAAGTTTATATAGGTTTTAAGTTGCTAAAACGGATCGGGAAGTTGCCAAAAAGTTTTTACGGCAGTTTCCGGAAATACTAAAATTTCCAAACCCGAAAACGGAAACAACTCATATTCTTGATTCTAAAACAACCCTAGTATCTTTTAGGTTGAATTTAGGATAGAATCTACCTATTTTATCGAGATTTCATCCTACCATGATATTTATTCATAGATATGCCTAATCGGCCATATTCTTACCCTGACTCCGAAATAACTTCTAAAAACGAGGGTCATATAAAAATCATGCTATAATAGATAACACCACCCCCAAACAATTTGGGAAGGTGGGATCAATATTAATATAATGTCGTTACTACAAAATCCAAATTACGAAATTAAAACTTACATTAAAATAACTAACAATAATAAAACTACAAATAAACATCGTCAAGCTATACTATCCCTAAACACGTCGGTACTGGTAGCGGAGGGCACACGCTCAGGAGATGGCTCCTGAGCTCCCGATGGGCCAGCACCATTCATCTTTCGGCGACGACGCTAGTGTCTCGATGATGTATCCTCAGAAAGAGAATCCCCGTGAGGTGGGAAGCGTGCAAGCATATCGGCCTAGAACTGGCGCTGAGCTTCTAGCTCAGTCCTCATCTGTTCCCACAACTCATCCTCTCGCTGGGTACGGATCTCGAAGTTATGGTGGATAGTAGCCTGTCGAGTCCGTAGGTCTTCGCATATAGTATTGAGTGAACGCATGCCACGATGAATCACAGCCATGCGTTCTGCATCTGACTAACACCTCTCCAAAGCATCAGCATCAAAACAAGTCAAGTCCTCCTCATCCTCCGAGTCATTCTCATTTCCACCATCCTCCTCGTCCTCTACCCTATCCTCAGGCAACCTCCAAACTCGTTGGACACAATCCTTATAAATACGAGGATTTGGATTGTAGGGGGTGAGGTAAATCCTATTAAACGCGAGTCGCTTCTCTCTTCTTCAAAGATGATCTTGGTTATCAAAACAGGAAGAGGTGCAATAGACTTCCCTACTCCCCTAATCATGTTAAGCAAAAACTCCAAGATACAGAACTCGTACTTCTGCTCTTGGAGTATCCATAAAATGTGGAGGTGGTTTTTGATGATTTAAATTGGTGGAGGTGGTGGTGGAAAGATTTTAGAGAAGATTGGAAGTTGATTTGAACTGTGGGCGTGGGTTAGTTTGGTTTTCTTTTTAATTTTATTTTTTTTAGGTTTGGGTTTGAAGCTTTGTGGTCGTTAATGGCGGTTTGGAAGAGAAGAACGCAACTGTTGGTGTGAAGGTAAGGGGCGCCGGTGCGCGCGGGTTGGGCCCAAGCCCAATTCGAATTTTTCGAATGTTCCGATTTTTCGTGCAACTTCAAACTAATATTGCCGGTTCGTTACCGGTCCGATTTTTGCGAATGAGATATGAAAATGATCAGGAGAGAATTTCCAATCCAATGATCCATTAAACAGTCTATTCCGACCGTGGATGACATATAAGATAGTGGAAAATGCCTCGAAGTGCGTGCATGATGTACGTTATGCGAACGAATGAACTCTAAATTCATAGATTATGTCAACCCGAATCGAAATACAATTAAACGGCCTAAGCAACTCTAATGGGACATAAAATATTCTAGGACGGAAACACGAACACCCCACCCCCAAACAAATTTTTACAACAGAGTTTAGAAAATTTGTTTTTTAAGTAGGTCTTTTAAAGTAAGATTCCCGAGACTTCCTAGATTACTATGTTTATTATTTAATATTTTATTTACTTTTATAAGGAAAAATAATAAGCAATAAGGACATAATTCACTCCATAGAGAAACATGACTAAAAAATCCGAGAAAACATGCAAGAGTGGAAAACGTGAATTATGTTAAACGTGGACTTAGGATCCGGTACTTACAGCCACACACTCCATAGGGAGGGCCCGGTTACCTTAATGGTGCACTCACCAATATATAGAAATGAAAGGAAATGCACCAAACACAAAAGTTGAGTCGTTTATAGTCAGATACTCGAGACTTTATCTAAACATATGTATGAACATGCAATTTATCATATATCAACAACCGAAATAGTTGGAGATCATTCCATAAATAAATATCACAGAAAACATATCCAAACACAATCAAGCACTAAGATTTCCTATGACGCAACCTAGTGAACTGAAAGCGAAGTCGGATAGACCTGTAACGTAACCTAGCATGCACCTTCTTTTTCATCTTTGAACGAGAGGGTGTCCTATTGAATAAGTGTGGAAAAGTAAATGGTTGTGGAAGATATGGTGGATATGGATAAGTTGTAGAAGGAAAGCATGTAAACAATGAAGATATGGGTTTAGCACAAAACTCATTCATGGTGTAGGTAGGGACTGTCTAAAGTCTGAAAATGAAGGTGTCAAATGGTTTGTCCTTCTGAAGTATTTGTTTACTAGGTGGATTTAAAAAATTATAAAGCACAAGAGAAACAAAAGGATCGAGTGCAAACTCGAGATTCCTTTGAAAGGGTGGAAGGAGGGGAGTCGAGGTGGATGTTGTGCGGCGTAGTTCTTGATAGGGTGAATCATCACCGCTCTAAGAAACTCATCGAATTCCTCATCTAGATTGGTCATATCCACATTACTATGGTAGTCCTCTATATCTTTGAGAAAGTCAACTATCTCGTCCTCATCCATAATATGTGTATCGACTAGTGTAGGGATGAAAATGTTGGAGTCTGAACTTCCAAAGGAAAGAAATTTGGGCATATGATTATCAGGGAACGTGTTGTTGAAATAATCTCGAGCGAAGCTCTCGGTCATGCTAACCTCTCCATCCATAGACGAATCGGGTAAATGTGTCTTTGTTTTAAAAACATTTACTTCAACAGCAAGATGGCCAAAGGACATGGACATCGAACCATCGCGGCAATTAATGAGCGCATTGGTAGTTGCCAGGAAAGGAAACCCTAAGATGATCGGGACAGAGTCATTAGCGACTTCTGTATCGAGGATGACAAAATCAGCCGGATAGTAGAAATCCTGAATTTTTACCAGCACATTTTCGACCACACCCTTAGGATACTTAATAGACCGATCAACTAATTGCAACATCATTTTAGTGGGTTGCATCTCGTCTAGACCTATTTGTCTATACAAATAAAATGGGAGTAAGTTAACACTAGCCCCCAGGTCTAATAACGCGGTCGTCAGATAGGAATCTCCTCCTAAGGTGCATTATCTGATGGGGCGACCGTGGTCCTTCTACTTAACAATTCCATTATGTTCAAATAGAGTTGGGAATTGTTCTGTTAAAAAGGCGTCTTTTGGTATATTGGTCTTACGCCTAGTAGTACACAACTCCTTAAGAAACTTAGCATGGTGTGATAGCTTTTTAATAGCTTTGAGGAAGGGAAGGTTTATAGTTAGATTCTTGAAAACGTCCCTAATCTCCTCATAATTTGTATCCCTAGTTAACATGACTAATTTTTGTGGAAACGGTGGTTTCTCTCTATATTTAGCAATGGTATCACCTGGATGTTTAACCTTGGCTTTCTATTTCTTAGGTTGTGTTGTAACTGGTACCTCTACAGTGGTAGGCTCTTAAGTTTCTATTTCGGTATCTAGTAAAATAGCAGGTGTAGGGGCTACTGGTGGGGTAACTATAGGCATAGTTACTTTGTTATCAACCACTCTGCCAGAACGGAGAGTGGTGATGGCATTTAGCTCACCTATATTTTCATATTCATTACTAGTATTATTGGTTACCTCAAAGGCTGTGTTTGTTGTTTTAGGATTAGGTATTGCGTGACCTGGAAACACACCTTTGGGTTGGGCTTTATCTTGGGCCAACTGTTGGCTTAAATTATTAACGGATTGTAGAAGCTGTTGGTTAGATTGAGCCATGGTTTGGAAAAGTTTTTGGCTCACTTGTTAAAGGTGTCAAGACGATCCGGTTGTGTGGGTGTAGTAGTCATGGGTGGTGTGACTTGAACTATCTCGCGTGAATTATTTATGGGCGGATTTTGATAGTTATTATTTACCGGAACGATACCTCTATTAGCATTATAATTATTATAACTACCTTGACCTTATCGAGGTTGCACTTGGTTGTTATAATTATTATAATTACCCTGACCCTGTCCTTTTCGTGGTGGAGCTTGGATAAAACTGTGCGTTGGCCTAACATATTGATTATTGTACCTTGGAGGTGTGACGTGTTGGTTATTTCTCCAACCAAAGTTGGGATTTTGTCTCCAAGGGCTTAGGTTCACTATTAATGGAACAAGCCTGTTCATAGGCTATAGGACGATGGAAGTCGGGATGCTTTCGGGGCTCCAAATGAAACTACATGGATTTGAATTTACATTCATGACGGGGATAGGCTTTTATTGAAATGTAAAATGGCCTCTACCTTTTTAGTGAGTGATTCGATTAGAGTTTTAAGCTCGGGATCGTGTTTAATTTCAAACATACTGGCGGCCTTAACTGTATTAGAAGAACTAGCGTAGCGGTGGATATCGTCATTACCCCCAGTGTTATTTAAACTTTAGTTTGGTCCTCTAAAATTTATAAGCCTCCAAGGCTCCTTTACTTAAGAAACTACCCCCATTCATTATGTCAAGGACTTCTTTATGGTGGTGTCGAAGTCCTTTGAAAAAGGCACGAACTAACGTGTCTTTCGCTAGGTTATGATGTGGACACTCTATAAGGAGATCGGTGAAACGATTCCAAGCCTCTGAAAATGATTCATGAGGATTTTGTCGAAAGAAATGAATCTTGGAAAGCATCTCATCTGTCTTTAGGGGTGGGTAAAATGTTCCATAAACAAACACAAGTTTAGCCCACGAGTCCACGAATTAGGCTTGGGCGCTTAACCAAGGCGACGCCTTATCAGCTAAGGTGAAAGGGAATACCCTCGGTTTAATTTGTTCAAAGACTAACCGTAGGATGGTGGAATGTTGTTATGACTTGTTCAATCCTACGCGTAATGGCGATAAGGTTTTCATGGTCTAAACCATGAAAAAGCGGGTAACAAATTAAAAATATTTGGGGATTCGAAATCCCCAATCGGTCCGCTAGAACGATGCAAGATTTGGGGCTATCGCTCAAGGCTTTGTAGAAGTCGAGAGAGAGTCTCTCCTTCTTCGCATATTATCGGGTGGTGTGTGTGAAATAGTAGCTAGAGGTGTAATGAGTGGTATACTAGATAGGCGTGCTTGTTGATGTTGCCGTGTAATTATGTTAGGTGTTTTTGTTCGACCAGACCTTAATCTCATACAAGGTTAAAACCAAACTTAACTAAACACGTCAACACTCCAAACAATCCTGATATACTAGTATAAACCTCTAACAGGAGATGCGAGGTGTGGAAGAAAGGAATACCTGATTGCGTCCTTGCTTCGCTTATGAATAGCGTCTTGTTTACGCGTGTTCAGTGTATATAACAAGTTAGAACACTGAAAAACTTGAAAAATCGAAGTTTGAATCAAACCTGTGGAAATCCGGCAAAATTCAGCTCAGGGCACGGGTGCGCTCACTTTGGGCGCGGGTCGTGCTCAACTTAACTTCGAAGTTCTGATGTTTTTTAGCGTGGAGTCTTTTCGGTTTTGAAGCGGGTCGCTCGAAACTTCGATAACTTGAGTGCAGTGTCGCTCGCCTTTGGGCGGCCTTGAGTCCCGCCATTTTTATTTTATTTATTTATTTATTTATTTTTTTCGAGGAAGTTTAATGCTGAAAAAGACAACTACAGTTAGAATCGAACAAGGGTGGGTGGGTGAAATGGGACTTTAAGAAGAGTACTTATACTACGAAAACAATGCGAAAGTGAAACAAAGATGGCAGCGGCGCCATTTGATAAATCATAAAAAGATAATAGTTTACCTACGAAATGAACGATAAAACTCAAAACGTAAGTAAACTAAAACTTATTACGAGCCTATATTTATCAAGTTTTCTACTCTCAATTCTATGAGATATAGTGGAGTAGATGATTCGTTCCACTCCTAGTCCTTCCGCATGCTGTGTTCTCTACGTATAAGTAATCTTAACTAAAGTCTAATGAGAGATTTACGAAATGATAACTAGACTACGATGCAACTACCCACAAGATGCAACTAGTCGACTATTTAAACAACTATGGGAATACTACGTCGATTCTATGATAAGGAGTTAGAGGGGGATTGATTCCACCTTAGCTCAACTTAATCCACTAACGACGAATCGTCATAATCCGAATTGAACTGCTTCGCAGAACAATCTGGCTATTCCTAATCCCTAATTACACATGGCATTTCTACCAATTCATAACTAGCATGTGAACGATTACACCCATTCTCATGGTGAACTAATCATTTCTAGAGTGGAAAGGAAATTACGACGACTCTACGATAATTGGAATCAAGCTTTCATCAAGGCTTCTCAACCCCCTCTAATGGAGGTTTAGCCGAGAATCATCACGCTATCATTCCCAATGGAATTCGAACAAGACATTATATAAAGATTGAAACTTTGCTTGTTTAAACTCAATTCAAAACTACTCATGCAATAATTGAATTAAACTAATAATGACAAATAATTGAATCTAAGAATTTAACTAAATAAGTAAATGGAACATGAAACTAGATTACCAAGAACACTATTTTATTGATCTAATGAATAATAAAACAATGATTCAAATACTAAATTAATAATCTACTTTGTTCTAAAGTAATTAATTAAACATGAAACTAGATCTAAAACAAGATATGAAAAACGAATTAATTAACTAATTGAACTTCTAAAACTAATTAATGGAGGCTAACTAATCTAGGTCTAACTATCTACCATTAACAAAGAGTTAAGCTCTTGTTTTTATACTTTTAGATCCAAAAATCGTGCATGGGCTTGGAGCCATGTTTTGGGCCAGAGGATCGGGCCCAAAATCCAATTCTTTCAGTCCAATAAGGCCTCTTCAGTTGTAGTTGGCTTCAATAGACTTTTCATCCACTTCTGCTCCTCTGATTGGGTCAAGGCTTAGACCATTGGAAAGATCTTTCCGAGCCAGTCGTTTTGACATAAGGTAGGTCCAATTCTGAGGTCTGAGTCCAAAGATCTGACCCGGAAGTTCTCTTTGTGTCTTTGTGTGCTGCGTCGACTTTTCAGCTTTTGACCGGGATTTAGAAAGGCTTTGTCTTCTTGAATCTTGGCCTTTAATCACAGAACTCCTTAGCAACCAACCATTGCTCCTTTATCTCATCAAAGTGGCACCTTTATGCACATAATTGAATTTGAAGCCTGAAACGCATAAAAACACGTAATCAGTATTAACTCTTAATTATTACTCACATAATTGGTCTAAAAGTATGATTGTTACAGGGTTAAAACTACAGTTTTGGGCTCTTATCACGTACTCAGCTTCATTGTTGGAGGTCGCAAAATTAATGCGAACTGATTTGTCTACCATAGAGCCATCTGGTGACACTAGGACTACTCCGACTCCACTGCCACCTGGGTTGCTAGATTCATCCACGAAGAGTGACCATACCGATGGATCGTGTTGTTTAGAGGTCGGGGTGTCGTCCTCTGGTTCCTAGTTTAGGTCGTGAATTAGGAAATCTGCTAAGAAATCAGCAACGACCTGACCCTTCTGAGATGTTCTCGGGGTGAACTCAATGTGGTGTTCACCTAGTTCTTCTACCCATACTGCCATGCGAGTTGTCTTTTTGGCTTTAGGAAGGATCTTTTTTAGTGTCAGGTCAGTGAGCACTTTGATTGGATGTGCTTGGAAGTAAGTTCTAAACTTTCTTGCCGAGTAAAGTAAAGCTAGTACTTGCCTTTCAATGTGGGAGCGTAGTTCTTCTCAGCTGGCAGCAATGTCTTTCTTGTGAAGTAGATCAGTTTCTCTGCGTTTTGTTCCTCCTTGAAGAGAACTGCACTGATAGTAAAGTCAGACACATCGAAGTACAGCCCCAGCGTTTCACCATCAATCGATTTTGCCAGCATAGGTGGTGTTGATAAATAGTCCTTGAGAGTAAAGAACACTTGGTGGAATTGCTTGATCCATGAGAACTTTTTGCCATTCTTGAGAATTTGCAGGAAAGGTCGGAATTTGTCTAATGCTCTCAATATGAATTGGTTTAGAGCTTCCACCATTCCTGATAGTTTTTGCATCTGCTTCTTTGTTTTTGGGTTGGGCATGTCCAAGAATGCTCGAATTTGATCTGGGTTGGCTTCTATCCCACGTTGTGAGACCTGATACCCTAGAAATTTCCCAGAGGACGCTCCAAAGAGGCATTTCTCGAAGTTAAGTTTCATCTGAGTTCGCCGCAGTCTGGAAAACGCTTGTGTGAGATGATCTAAGTGATCTCTAGCTTTCTTGCTTTTGATGACCATGTCGTCTATGTAGACTTCCATGGTGTCACCTAATATGTCTTGGAACATATCTATAAGGGGGATTTCCCATCATTGATTAGATGACACGTGGATGGGAAATGACCTAGGACTATGGATACTTGGAATAAGACGAGAACCATCGGATTAGTTCTAGGAATAAGTTATCTCGTGTTTATCACGAGTGTGTCGTAAGCATGTGCTTGTCACGTGATGACCCGCCTCTGAATATACCAGTTCTCCAAGTCGTTAGGAACTGATAAAGACAATTCCTGAATAGAAGGAAACTAACGAGGGCAATCTTTGATGATAAGGAAAGAATCAGAATGATATATCTTTAAGAGTTACCTTTTAGATCTAATCTTCCCATAGTGATGGGATATTATGACTAACAAGGAACCTACATCTAATAAGATATGGTCTAGATTCAGAATTCCATAAGGAGGGGATTCCCAATAGGAAGGTAGAGTCACAAGCGGTGAGGTTAACCCTAACCTTAGGACTCTCAAGGCTCTCCCTATATAAACCATAGGAATTCGCTCTTAGGAACGACACAAAAGAGGGTTTGATTCTCCTAAATAAACAAGGAGATACGTAGGCAACCGCCAGGCGGTTCAACCCTGAACACTAAATCATCTCATCCCTTCTCCATCAAGAAAAAGGTTTTTAATCACAAGGCACAGAGGAGGATCAAGGGGGATACTTTGAAAATCCCTTACATTTTTTGGTGTTGTCGGTGGGGACGAAAGCAGGTAAACATTCGTTTTGATGACTGATTTAGTTTAAAAACTCCTAACATTGTGATGGCAGGAACTAAGAAAACAAAAGGTAGTGCTACCATCTGTAGCATCGCTGTCAAAGAAGAAGAGCATGAGATGCCTGAAGGGGGGGAGGGGGAGAATGTCGATCATCATGATGTGAATTAGCCCCTTCAGGGACAGGTAACTAGCACCGACAGACTAGTTGCTCCCGGTGCAGGCCCTAGAAATGACGCTCAAGGAGAACGCCAAAATGGTGAGAATGCTATTCTTACCAACCCAGAGTCTATTCAGGCAAGCCAGGCGGTACAGGCTCTGGAACAACAAAGAAGCAACTTTGAACGAGAGGTACAGATGCTGAGGCATTTGTATCAATCTGACACAGGGAAGGAGCCGTTCATCAATCTCGATGGTGATGGCCTTCCAGAGGGCGGTCGAGCTAGGAACCCAATGCGTGGGGATCCAGTTTGACGCGCACCATCAGAATCAGAGTACATGTTCAGAATCAGAGTCAACTGACCAGGATCGTGAAGTCAACCCCCGACACCAAAAAAGAATCCAAAACAATAGACTTTCTACCAAAGATAAAGCGCATGGGAGATTGAGAAAAATGACTTAATCCGTCAGATGGATAGGATGACTGGTAAATGAAGAAAAATGCAAAACTCCCTTGTTCAATCCGCTATAATGGGGGTAGGAAAATCTCTTTTCTCATCACGAGTAATGAGAAATCCCTATCCCCGCGGTTCCAGACAACCAAAGTTCAGTATCTTCAGTGGCAAGTCAAATTTGGTGGATCATGTATTCAGATATCGTGCTACCATGGGACTGTATGAAAGGTATGACCACATCATGTGTCAATAGTTCAAAACTTCCCTGTTTGGATCAACATTCCAGTGGTACCATAGGTTACCTAAGCGGCAGATCAGGTCTTCAGAAGAGCTGTTTAGAACCTTTATCAATAGATACTCGTGCAACAAGCACCAACCAAAATGGATTGATGCACTGTTCAACATCAAGAAAAAGGATGGAGAGGCATTGAGATCTTACATGCAACGGTTTATGGAAATTTCAATCCAGATAGAGTCTTGCGATGAACAAGCTGCTATAATAGCTTTCAAACAAGGGTTGGACGAAAACAACACCTTATTCGGGTCCCTCTCTAAGAAGCCACCCCGTGATTTGGAGGAACTCCTAGACCGAGTTGAAACATATGCAGGGTTGGAGGAGGAAGGCATGAATAGACGTCAAGAAGCAGAGAAGACTGATTGGGCTACCCCTCTGGTCCCACGAGAGGGGACTGGGAACTCTTCACCTTAAAAGCCAAAGAGAGACCGCCATCGTGGTCGCCAAATGGCTAATCCCCATCAAAGGGACGAATGCCAAGAGGGCAGTACCAAAATTTGGCCAGCAATGGAGATAGAAAACCATAAAAGAAGCCACGGATGGAAGGGGCTGAAGAAGCTCTTCCCTCGATAGATAGAAACTTCGCTCCTCTGAACAAAATGCCAGACGAGGTCCTGGACTCGATCAAGAACCAGAGTTACCTCAAATGGTAGACTCCCCTCAAGCTAAGTTCCCTGGGTACCAGAGACCAACGGACTTACTACAAGTTCCACAAGAGTAAGGGTCACAATACCAGGGCCTATATGACCCTGAAAAATGAACTACAGGATTTGATTGAGAGGGTACTTGAAGCAATTCGCAGCACACGAGCAGGCGAACGTAGTACAACCTAAGGAGATCAGCACGTTAGTTCAGGGTCCCCCAAATACTGGACCACTCAATGGCCGCATCCAGATTACCATGATTTTAGGAAAGGCAAGCAAGCGAAGTGGAAAGTTCACAGAAAAGGGTGTGCGCTACCAAATGCGCGTCGCCAAGCAAATGAGGATCATGAACAATGAATTGATTATGGATTTTGCTCAAGTCAATGCGTTACCCTATAAAGATCCACTCATTCTATTCACTGAAGCTGACTGTCTCAGTATCCAGAGTCTGCATGAGGACACACTGTTCTTACACTTCCTTTTGGAGACTACGATTTGCATCACATATTGGTTGATCCAGGAAGTTTAGCAGATGTGTTATACTATGATGCATTAAAAAAACTACAGATTTCTGACTCAAAGATGGTTGCCACCAACTCCAACTTGTATGGATTCAGCGGAGACAAAGCCTTAATAGTTAGGGAGGTCTAGCTACCCATAGCTACAGGTTCAGTAACCTTCATCATAAATTTTGTTGTGGTAAAAGCTAACACACCTTATCATATGATCCTGGGCAGGACCTGGCTACATAGACTCCATGTTGTTCCCAGCACCTATCACCAATGTCTACAATTCCCACATGATTGGAAAATCGAGACAATCAGAGGATATGAGGTGGCTGCCAAAACATGCTACGCTCTAGCGACAAAGCAGTCCCCACTCCCTTCTGAACCAATAGAGGTGGGGCAACCAGCTAAATAGCAATTACAGTTGGATCCCCCTCTCATGGACCTGGTCCTAAAAGAGAGGGAGGATCCCCCCTCACTGGAGCCATTAGAGCAAGTAGAAATCGTGGGAGGAAGTTTGCTAAAAACCACTTTCATCGGCACCTTGTTGAGTTCTGAAGAGCACCAGACTCTAATACACTTCCTCTGAGAACATAAAGACGTATTTGCTTGGTCATTCGAAGAAATGTTAGGAATTGACCCCCATGTGGCATGCTACCAACTAAATATCTGCAGTGATATAGTAATAGTCAAACAGAAACCGAGCAAAATAGGTGCTGACAGATCCAAGGCAGTGAAAGCTGAAGTTGAAAAACTGAAAGCAGCTAATTTTGTTAGGGAAATCAATTTCCCCACCTAGATTTCTAATATTTTCCCAGTAAGTAAGAAAAATGGGTCATGGAGAATCTGTATCGACTTCACAGATTTGAATAACGCGTGTCCCAAAGATAGTTACCCTCTACCACGAATTTACAAGTTAGTGGATGCAATGGTTGTACAGGAATTGTTATCCTTAACAGATAGGGCATATGGCTACAACCAGATCCCATTAAATGAGGAAAACCACAAGCATGCTAGTTTCATAACCAAGGATGGCCTGTACTGTTATCAGGTCATGCTGTTTGGACTGAAAAATGCGGGCGCCACGTGATAACTAAGATTTAATAATGTAAAAACAATGTTTAAAACATTACCAAATCATGCATATCAATATATAATAATACTCTCTAAATATCATTGAATAAAGAGGAGTAATCATGTTCTCCACTCTTGCTTGCACATACTTGTACCGAATCTAGACTAATCAAACTATTAACTAATGAGAGAGTAATAAGTGATGTAAAAACAGTAAATAAGATGTCATAACAGTAGATATAGTGATGATAAAAGGGTATAGAGAATATTAAATCCACCACGCAATTTGATTGACCATTAGGTTGATTATCGAATTGCCTATTGATCCCTAGTGAACACCAAATCCTCTTAGATCAAGACTTCACTAGCATGAGAGTTTAGCTTCACTACAAATCTCTATGATGGTGGCTCTAAACTCTAGTTCAACTCTTATGATCTTTATCTCTAAACAATCATTAGAATCAAACTTAAAACGCTAATACAAATCAACAACCATACTAATTACCAATCATCCTCACATGGCTTCATAAACCTCCTCTAATTGAGGTTTAGCCTTGTATCATAGGAATCATACTAACTAAAGATTGAATAGAAGACATAATATAAAGAACAACAATTGAAAGTAAACTAAAGCTTTTATTGAATGGGAATAATGGAGGCTATAATTAACTAAATTATTCTAACCCTAAAACTAAACTAAACTACTCTATACTAATGAAAGGGGTGCTGGAAGAGGAGTATTAAGGTTAGCCTTAACCCTCTTTATATAGGAGAGGGTTGGGGTTACATTTTCGTGCATGGGCTAAAAAGGAAGACTTTGGGCCTCTAATGTGAGCTCAAAGTCCATTAGGTTAACTCTAAAGAGGCCACAACTGATGGAAATTACTTTAATACCCTTTTCGTCTATTTTTACATCTCTGATTGGGACAAGGCTGAGTCTATTGGAAAGCTTATTCCGAGACGGTCGTTGGGATATAAAGTAGTCCCAATTCCAAGGCTTGAGTCCAAAGATATGCCCATTTGAAGTTCTGTTGACTTTATTTTTTTTTTACCCGAATTGACTTTGATTTCTCAGCTTTGACTGGGCTTGAAAAATGCTTTTCTTCATGATTCTTGGGCTTTAAACGTAGAACTTCCTCAACAATCATCTTGACTCATTTTCCATGCAAAATAACAACTTTAAGCACAGAAACAACTTCAAGACCTGAAATATACAAAAATACATAAACAATACTAACTCTTATTTATTATAAACATAATTGGCCTAAATGTAATACTATTAAGGGGCTTTAAACTACACTTTTGGGTGCTTATCAACCACCCCCAAATAACATTTTTTTTTCTCAAGCAAAGATGAGAAATAAAAACAGATAAGTGACAAAAAATGTGGTCATAACTAATCTCGTTTCGCAGAGTGCGATTGCATTGGCCATATGCAATAAGAGCTTAAACCACTAGGAATTCCCTAGTAGACGACTTATAGCCTCGTGAGAGTTTTCCAGAAAAGATACTCACAAACTCCATTTATACTACAACGACTAAGAAATAAAAGTAATTGTCCTCTAATTTTATCTCAGAATCTATACATTTCACTAGCAGTTAAACAAGGATCATCAATCTAACTATGATATTAATACATGCATAATAATCAAATCATCTTAAGATAAACAACTATACAATGAACTATGTTATGAAATGCAATGGCAGGTCTGTTTCTGAAACTTTGGGATAGCGTGCCTAAGTAGGTCCTCACAAGGAATGTGTCAAGACACATAACACTCTGATTTTTCCACTCAAGTTTGCTAACTATAGTGTGCATTGAGCTCATGTTTTCTCACAATCTCAATAACAATCCAAAGAAGCCGAGGTCGATCAAACACATCTACCACTTACTATCTCACCAACATATTCCTAATTAAGCTAGAGGTCTTTATCAGGTGATACGGGGCATAGGTGTTGGTTAAGAAGGAAGGAAATAGATATTCAAATAGACCAGTCTGAGATAGTAGGGTGTTCAAAATATGTAACAAGAGAAAACTTTATTCTTACTTTGCTTCTACACTTTGTTTCCATCCTTAACCATTTTCTTTTGTCTTTTAACTCCTTTATTATGTTTTTTTGGAGTTCTAACTTTTTATTTTATTTCTATTTCTATTTTTCTTTTCTTTGGATGAAAACTTTCTTTTCTTTTTTTTTTTTCTATTTCTTTTTCTTTTGAAACAACTATAACTAATTTTTGTTTATACATGTTTTTCTCTTCTCTTTTCTTCACTCATCCTATTTCTCAGACTTATCCAGATAGGTAGGCTAATTTTATTTTATTTTTATTTTGTTTTATTGGATAAAAAATTTGTAGTTTGTGAAAAAGCTAATGAAAAGGCTTAGTAGGGCGACTAGTAGATAATTACTTATAGGTAAAATTTTTAGCTATATCGATCCAAAGAAGGCCTAAATTCTTGCTTAGGATATGATATGGTGATCAAGCAAGTGGATGTGTGATTTCTCTACTCGGATTTTACTTCTCCCTTGTCTCATTACTCAGATATTTCACTCATATTAGGCTTTTTAGGCTAGATGCTCACAGGATATGTATTAAGTACTTTAACCTAGGTCTCAAAAAAATATTGCCAAGTACAATCATAGATGCTCATGCAAGATGTTCGTGAAAAGATGCAATGACTATTACTTACATATTAATCTAAGTTTCAAAAATTAAATCCTAATTCAAGTACTACGTGAGATTTCTAGACTAATATCATCATGGAAAAGAGAACAATACCATTATCACTAAGTGCATAGTATAAACTTATTTTTATGATTTTATACTTTTTATACGACAAATAATATGTAATATACAACCTAATATTTGCTTAAGCATTTACAACATGTTTTTATACCACCCCCAAACCTAATCATGCTTTGTCCCCAAAGTATGGAATAAAAATAAATGATAAAGAGTACCATAGAAACGTGCTTGTAAATGGGAGCACCTGAAAAAGAAGGTTAATCTATACTAATATAAATAAATAAAAACTTGCACAACTCCTATATGAGTTCCTCCCTTTATGGGGATAATATGAAATAATAAATAACGCTTAGGACATAAGCGGACTTTAACATAAATAAAATAATACCATAAGTTCACAAATCAAGCATGCGCATATCGTGGTTCTTATAGGATTAACTTCTGAAATTCCACAAACTAGGAAAATTTAACGAAATTAAGGTACCTAATTACATTATTAAATCAACAAGGCCCATGGGTTCTATATTTTTATATTTATACATGCAACTTTAATATGTGAATGTATAATGTGCTAAAATTAAATATACCACCCCCAAACAATTTGGGAGAAGGGGGTTCATGAAATAATTTAATAACACAATTAAATTACGTAACTAACTAACCTAGAATTCAATAATTTAATAGACTTGACTGGAGTAAACATGAAAGGCAAATGGTAGCAAAAAGTTTTGAAATGAAAGACCAAAATAAGCCACCCCCAAACAAAATTTGAAAACACTTTTTAAGTTTGAAAATTTTGTTTGGCCTATACTCCATAAATATGGTATTTTACAAAAAAAATGTATGGGTCTTTTAAAGTCAGATTCCCTAGACTTAATGTGGGGGCATTTTAAATCAGATTCCCCAAGATTGTGCACACCCCCAAACAAGGAAGAAACTAGGTGGCACAAGATGGATGATGCGTGGTCAACTATAAACTAATAGTCGAAAGAGTTGGGGGTCTAGCCATAAAAACATGATACTAAATGCACCCCCAAACAGAATGAAGTGGTATAATTGGAAGTAATAATGTAAAAGAATGAATGAAAACTTATGCAACACATCAAAGAACATATGCAAACCATCATGTTGTAGCTGTTTTAAAGAGTTAGAATGACCCAAGAGATGAACTAGTGATACTTTAGGTGAGAAAGGAATGAAGTGTGAATCCTGATGTCTTTCATGAGGCTTAGATTATGAAAAATAAGACAAACTAGGTTTCTCACTACACTCAGTCAAAGCTTGTCTCTCAACTACAGGAATGGTGTACTCATGAGTTTTTGTTATAGGCAAAAACTCTTCATCTTGAGGGTTGAAAAAATTATATAGGATCTCTGAGGCAAAATGCTCTAGTGCAACTTTGAGGTTCCTTTGAAATGGTTGAGGAATGGATGGCATAGTTATGGTAGATGGTTGGATATCAGGAGGTGGTAACTCAGGTGGATGGTGGTGGGTTGGTGGTTCATCAATTGGTGGATCCTCACACACTATTAGAAACTGGTCGAATTCGTCATCTAGGTTGTTCACATCCACATAATTGTGGTATTCATATGCATCTTTGAGGAATTCATCTATCTCATCCATTGTGAGATTGAATCCATCTGCCAAACTTAATTGAGATTCACATTGCACTAAAGAAGTTACTTTCTTTAATTCTTGCACATTAACTTGGTCATGCCTTAGATTATAATTGTTGATTTCAATTTCCTCACTCTCGTCCTCTAAAACAATATAAGGTTCCTCAATGGCATCATTCAAATTTATTGAGTGGTCATCCAAAACATGTCCTAAAGAGTCGTTTTCAAGAATTTCCTTATCTAGGTAGGGTGTGGAGTCAATACAATGGTTAATGGGTGGGTCATAGGAGGGTAATGGCTCATGAAATTCAGGGTAGGTCTCAATTAGGTCAAATAGTTTGGTTATGGGAATAGGTTGTTCTACTTGTGTGTCGATCTCTGGCAATGTTGAAAGTTCTGTGTTAGGTGAGGGGATCATGGAAATCATCTGGGCTAGATTTTGACGCATAGTTTGGGTGATGGCATTTTGTTCCCTAATTGAGTCGGCTATTTGTTCATTAAATGTTTGTGCTGAGTTAGTCTTTTGTTCCCTAAATATTTTTGTTGAGTCGGCTACTACTTGGGAAATTTGGTCTGGAAAGGGTGGCGAACTAGGTGGGTGGTTGATTTCTGGCATGGTGGAAAGGTCTGGCGTAGGTGAGGTTAACATCAATCTTGTCTGTTCTAGGTTCTGAAGTATTATTTTGTTTTGGGCCATTATTTTCTCAAATGTTGTTGATGGAGGGGAAGCTTGGTGGTGTGGTTTTGGTTGGTATGGCGTTTAATAGTCATTGGCGTTTGAGTGACTCTGGTTGATTTCATACTATGTTGGGTTAGGTTGAGGCTGAATGGCTGGTTGATTGTTATTGGTGGAACTCCATGAATAGTTTGGATGACTAAGAAACTTTTGATTGTATGGGTTACTATGAAAATTTGACCATTGAGGCTTATAATTATAATTATATCCTATAGTAGGCCCAAACTCTTGGTATGATGGGCACTGAGAAACCCAATGGTAAGGACTACCACAACATGAACATGGTGAAGGGTTTGCATAATAACCACATGACTGTTGGTATACATATTGATAGCCCATATTGGTTTTAAATATATATTCTATGTTAATTAATATACAAAAAACTCTAACTATAAATTTCTAGATAGGCGATTATTTTTGCATCTATGATAAACTAATATGGCAGGTTTATGCGTATTAGATCTTAATCTCATGCAAGTTTTAAGTCTAATATGCAATTCCTAACAAACATGCAAAAATTAGCCTGATTATTACTAGAAATAGAATCCTCTGACAGTAGATTTGAGGATGTATAGGTGTTATCTGGAGCATCCTTGCTACGCGTATAAATAGCGCCTTCACCAGCCTTGAAGCATGCATGTCTACTAAATTTTTTTCAAACCAATGACCAGGCCACTTAAGAATTGAGGGAGGTTGTCCATTCGTGCATGTTCCTTAATTAGATAACCCTAATTCTTTGAGTTTTCTAGACACCGTATAGTATGAAAAAAAATTTATGCAATTACTGGAGTGGTAGGGCATACGAGTACTGTACTGTACCTATGAAGTAATATTGCAGTTAGTATAAAAAACTTTATTTAATCTAACTAAGCTATGGCGCGCACGTGCTAAAAACTAGGCTAAATTGGGCGTGGGTCGTGATTTGTATTTTTTTTTTCATAAATTTAAAGGAGCGCGGGCGCGCTTAAGAACAGGTCAAATTGGGCGCATGTCGCGTCTAGGGTGTAATGCCTGGGGCGCGTTGTGTCAACGCAATTCTAGGGTGCGCGCGTGCTTGCAAGTAAAAATAGTAAGTTAAAATTTTTAGGGTCAGGTCACGGGAGGGAAGTGAGTTGTCTGAGCAACTCGTATGCACTCAAACAGTAGCAAAAAAAATTTGGAAAATCATGAATAGTGAAAATAGTGTTTTGATTTGTGAATAGTAAAAACAGTTTTGCTAATCTAAATACGTAATGCGTAATACGTAACAAAGTAAGATGGCAAGTGGTGCCATTTGATAACTAAGATTTAATAATGTAAAAAAAGTACTAAATCATGCATATCCATATATAATAATACTCTCTAAACATCATAGAATAAAGAGGAGTAATCGTGTTCTCCACTCTTGCTTGCACGTACTAGTAACAAATATAGACTAATCAAACTATTAACTAATGAGAGAGTAATAAGTGATGTCAAAATAGTAAATAAGATGTTAAAATAGTAAATATAATGATGATAAAAGGGTATAGAGAAGATTCAATCCACCACGCAATTCGATTGACCATTAGATTGATTATCGAATTGCCTATTGATCCCCAGTAAACACCAAGTTCTCTCGGATCGGCTTCACTAGCATGAGAATTTAGCTCCACCACAAATATCTTTGATGGTGGCTCTGATAAGAGCCAAAACTGTAGTTTTAACCCCTTAACAATAATACTTTTAGACCAATTATGCGAGTAATAAATAAGTGTTAATGCTGATTATGTGCTTTTATGTATTTCAGGCATTGAAGTCAATTATGTGCAGAAATGTGCCACTTTGGCGAGATAAAAGAGCAGGGGTTGGTTGCTAAGAAGTTCTGTGATTAAAGGCCAAGATTCAAGGAGAAAAAGCCTTTGTAAAGCCCGGTCAAAAGCTGAAAAGTCAAAGTCAACGCGGGCAGAAACAACACACAAAAGTCAGCAGAACTTCTGAAGACTGTATCTTTGGAGTCATGCCTAGTAATTGGGCCTACTTTATGTCAAAACGACCGTCTCGGAAAGAGCTTCCAATGGTCCAAACCTTGACCCAATTAGAGGAGCAGAAGTGGATGAAAAGCCTACTGTTGAGTCAGATCTAGCTGAAAAAGGCCCTGTCGACTGAAGAGATTGGGTTTTGGGCTCGATTTCCGGCCCAAAACATGGCTCCTCAGCCCATGCAAGCAAATGTGGATCTGGTTTCCTCCATTTCCATACACAAGACTTTGCTCTTAAGATATACTTAGGTTAGGTAGAAAGTAGCCATTAGAGCATAGTTTTTAGATCTAGTTTTTATTCTATTAATTAGTTTTCATACCTTGTTATAATTTAGATTATTGAATCATTGTTATTCCTTCATTAGATTAATAAAAATAGTTAGTTCTTCATAATTTCGGTTTTGATTTATTTAAGTACTTAGATCTAATTTTGATTCTTAGTTGTTAATCATTTCTTAGTTGTTAATTTAGATTTGAATTATTGAATTGAAAGTTTATATTAGTAAAGTTAGAATCTTTATATGATGTCTAGTTTAGATTCAATAAGAAATGATATCATAATGATTCTAGGCTAAACCTCTATTAGAGGGAGCTGAAGAAGCCTTGATGAAGCTTGATATTTGTTAACTTAGAAATCGTCGTGATAATCTATTCAATTCTAGAAACTAATTAGTTCACCATGAGAATGGGTTTGGTTACTTCACATGCTAGTTATTAATTGGTAGAGATTGCCATGTATAATTAGGGATTATAAGTACCATTTTGATATGCGAAAGCATTGAGATTTGGATCACGACGAATCTTTGTTAGTTGATTAAGTCAAGTTAAGGTGGAATCAATCCCCCCAAATTCCTTATTATATAGTCAATTTAGAAATTCCGTAGTTTGAATTAGCGTATCTTGTTAATTGAATTCACATCGTAGTATAATTCCCTTCGTAATACTCTCATTAACTTTGGCTAGGACTGATAATATTAGAAAACATTGAATGCTAAAGAACTAGGAGTGGAACGAATATTTTACTCCACTCTATTTCGATAGACTCTTTTCCTGATGAGCATCTGTATGCTATTTTTTCTGCACCATGGTATGCTGACATCGTGAATTATTTAGTGTCTGATGTTATTCCTTATGACTGGTCAAGAAATGAACGTAAGAAGTTCTTGGCCAGAGTTAAGCTATACAACTGGGATGAGCCCTACCTTTTCAAGTATTGTGCTCATCAGATTATTCGTTGTTGTATTCCCCAATGGGAATATAATGAGGTTCTCTCATTTTGCCATGACAAAGAGTGTGGTGGCCATTTTAGTGCTATTAAAATAGCTGCTAAAATTCTTCAATGAGGGTTTTATTGGCTTACTCTCTTTAAAGATGCCCAAGTGCATTGCAAGACGTGTGTTCGTTGCCAACAACTTGGGCGAATCATGGAGTGTAATATGAGGCCATTAAATCCAATCATGGTGGTAGAAATTTTTGACGTATGGGGCATTGATTTCATGGGTCCTTTTCCTATTTCCCACGGTTTCATTTATATTCTAGTTGCTGTGGACTACGTGTCTAAATAGATATAGGCCATGGCTTCCCGTAGCATTAACCATAAGACAGTTGTATTTTTTGTTAAAGAGTATATTTTCTGTCGATTTGGCATTCCCAAAGCCATCATTAGTGATGGTGGAACACATTTTTGCAACAGAGTTGTTGCATCTCTCGTGAAAAAGTATAGAGTTACACATAAGGTAGCAACTCTGTATCATCCACAAACTAGCGGACAAGTAGAAGTTTCTAATAGGGAAATAAAAAAGATCTTAGAAACAACTGTAAATCCTGATAGGAAAGACTGGTCAAAGAATCTATCTGATGTCTTATGGGCATATAGGACTAATTTCAAAACTCCTATAGGTATGTCTCCCTTTAGACTTGTATTTATGAAACCTTGTCATTTTCCCGTTGAATTGGAGCACCGTGCTATGTGGGCTATAAAAAGCCTGAACTTCAATTTTGATGAGGCGGGTGTCAAGCGCAAGTTGCAATTGAATGAGCTTGAAGAAATCCGTAGTGATTCTTATGATCTCGACGAAGGATTATAAAGCTAACATGAAATGTGTTCATGATAAGCAAATCTTACGCAAAGTGTTTGTGGTAGGTCAAAAGGTCTTACTTTACAACTCCCATCTACATATTTTTCCAGGGAAATTAAAAATCCGTTGGTCTGGTCCTTTTTTGGTTACTGAAATCACCCCTCACGGGGCAATCACCTTGGTAAATCCCAAGGACAACAATACCTTTCAAGTCAATGGCCAACGGTTGAAACATTTCCACGAGCTTTTGTCCCCTGATGTAGAGGAAGTCTTTTTACAGGACCCTATCTATGAGGACTGGCCTTTTCGTTGGTGTACTTCCTTTCATTTCCATATATTGGTAAGTGCACCATTCAGGTAATCGGGCCCTCCCTATGGAGTGTGTGGCTGTAAGTACCGGATCCTAAGTCCACGTTAAACATAATTCACGTTTTCCACTCTTGCATGTTTTCTCGGATTTTGAGTCATGTTCCTCTGTAGTGTGAATTATGCATTTATTGCTTTCTTGTTTTTCTTATATTAAATATTTTTCAAAAAAAAAAAAAATTTGTTAAAATCATAAACATAGTAATTTAGGAAGTCTCGGGAATCTGACTTTAAAAGGCCACTTTTAAAACAAATTTTCTAAACTCTGTTGTCTAAAATTTGTTTGGGGGTCGGGTGTTCGTTTTTCATCCTGGATTGTTCAACTTTCCATCTGTGTTGCTTAGGCTGTTTAATTGTATTACGAATTGGGTTGACATTATCTATGAAATTAGATTTCATTCGTTTGCATAACTTACGTCATGCACGCACTTCGAGGCATTTTCCATCTTCTTATATGTCACTTACGGTCGGAATAGAGTTTTTAATGGATCATTGGATTGGAAATTCTCTCCTGACCATTTCCATAGCTCATTTGCAAAAATTGGACCGGTAACGAAACAGTAATTTTAGTTTGAAGTTGCGCAAAAAATCGAAAAATCAAATTGGGCTTGGGCCCAAACTCGTGTGCATGTGCCACGCACGTGCCTCTCCATCTTCAAACCAACAGTCGCAAGTTTTCTTCCCCCTTCCGCCATTAACAACTTTCAAACCCTAAAATAAAAAAATAAAAATAAAAAAAAAATAAAAAAAAAAAAAAAAAAAAAAAAAAAAAAAAAAAAAACCTAACTACACCCACACCTACAATACAATCCCACCCCAAATCATCTCCAAACCATTCCCACCACCATCTCCACCAATTTCCACCACCAAAACATTTGAAAATTACGAAAATTCAAAAAAAAAATTGGATTGCAGCGCCACCACCATCATTTTTTAAGTAGGGTTGTTTCACATTATTTCCTACACCTTCTATAAACCCTCAAATCAGTTCAAACTTCCAATGGCTCAAAGACGGAGGATTTTGCCAGAGCAAGCATTTACGGCCGACCACTTCGCGCCGTTCTACGGTGACGAGATGGTTAGGAGAGATTGGAGTAAGTTGTGGTACTTGACAGACGGTTTTTACAACGAAGATTTGGTCCGACAATTTTATAGGACGAGGGAGTTGGATGGGAATAGAATTTTTGTTAAGGTGGCCGAGAGGAGGAGAGAAGTACCTACTGGTTTATTGGCTGAGATTTTAGGCATTCCGCCTAGACGCCATCTCGATGCCACATTACAGGAATCCCAATTTACTGGGATCGAGCCTTTGATGAATGCGACTGTTTTGGAAGGGAACTATAATGCGAGCTCGCATTTGTGTTCGGCGATCGTCTCTAACCAACCAAAACCAAAGTGGGTCAGAAATTCGATGGATTGGTAGGAATGTCATCGGAAGGAGAAGGTCAGTGACATCAGTCTGAACTGCCTTCACATTCTATGGATACTCCAGGAGCAGAAGTATGAATTATGTATTCTGGAGTTTTTGAGTAATATGATTAGGGGAGTTGGGAAGAGTATCGCACCTCTCCCTATTTTGATAACGAAGATCATGATGACCTTGAGAGCGACTTTGACGTCTAATAGGATTTGGCTGAAAGAGCACAAAAATCCTACTATTTATATGGAATGTATCCAAAAGACATGGAGGTTGCCTGAAGAGAGGGTAGTTGAGGAGGATGACTCGATGGATGAGGAGGACACAACATGTCTTGATGTCGATGCTCTGGAGAGGTGTAGGTCGGATGCAGAATGCATGTCGGTGCTTCATCATGGCATGCATTCCATCAATACTATTTGCAAAGATCTCCAGACTCGGCAGGCTACCATGCATCATAACTTCAAGACTCGTGCCCAGTGTGAGGATGAGCGTTGGGAGGAGATGAAGGCCGAGATGAAAGTTCAGCGAAAGTTTCGTGAAGATATGCGTGAACGCTCCCCAAAGGGGTTCTTCTTCTGAGGAGGCGTCTGTGAGGCACGAGCGTCGTCGCCGAAGGATGGATGGCTCGGGCCTATCGGGAGCTCAGGAGTCATCTCCTTCCCATGTGCCATCCACTACCAGCAGCGCGTTCTTTAGGTATATTATACGTTGATGTTGATTTTTGAATTCCGTAGTTAAATTTTAATTTGATTGTTAAATGTTGTTTGAATTTCAATTTTAATATAATATGGTCCTTTTCAAATTGTGCCTTGTTTTTATTGTTAATCCCATCATCCCGAATTGTTTGGGGGTGGTATTATTTACTCTAGCATGATTTGTTATATGATCCTCCATTTTAGAAGCTGTTTTGGAGTGATGGTTGAGAATATTGCCGATATGGGCATGGCTATGAGTAGATATTGTGGTAGGATGAAATCTCAATGAGTTAGGCAGTTACTATCCTAAATTCAACCTAAAAGATATTGGGTTTGTTTTGGAATATAGAATATGGGTTGTTTCCGTTTTCAGTTTTGGAAATATTTTGTTTCCAGCAATTACCTTAAAACTTTTTGGCAACTTGCTGATTCGTTTTGGAAGCTCACAACCTATATAAACTTCCTTCATTCTACACTCACAACCTACACTACACCTCACATTCATCTCTCACCTTTCATTCCCAACTTTTCCTTTTTTTTCCTTCTCACTTCTGCATTTCAAAGATTTTACTTAATAAAATATTGCAAATATATTTTCATTAACAATGGAATCAACTTTCTTCTAATTTGATTTTTTAATTAGCGCACCTGCCTTCTAAGCACCGGGCCATCAATTTAATTGAAGTCAAATTTCTTCATAAATATGCGACCCGCTCCCAAAACATTGGAATTCCAGTTTTCATTTCGAGCGACCAGCCTACCAAGACTACCAAGACTAAAGCACAGCACCCCCCACTGAAGCACTTGAACTCAAATTTTACTTGAAGCGACTTTCGCCTATCCTGTGCAAAAAATTGAGCGAGCCCTCATCATCTCCAAGATGTACACCTAAGTGCCTAGAACTCCAAATCACCAAAGCGCATTGTCGCCTACGACCCCTTAGACTCTTAGTGGGCAAGAAAAATTCCAATTTTTGTGGGTTGTTCCAGGATCGTTTGCAGCTGTTCTAGAGAATAGTTTTGTGATGACATCTCCTATAGTGATACCCGAGCAGTCTTTCGAACATTTGTTGGGAAGCAAAACTTATGGACATTGGTTTCGCGAAAGGATTATGCAATTAGGATGGTGGTATCTACTGGTAAGTGAAGACGACTCGTATTCACCTAAGCTTACTGAATATTTTTACAATAATGTTAGTTTCTATTGTAACCAGGATGGAGAACAAGAATTCTCCGTCATGGTTGATGACACGCCACTAGAATTCAATAAGTATTTGGTAGCGTTAGTTTCGGGAATACCAATACCTAATCCTATTCACACGTGGGGATATATGAGTGATAATGCATACCTCTATGACTATACATATTTCCATGAGTATTATAGGGGAGGGGTGTTTCATATAATGGACCAAGGGCGTTATAACATAGCCCTTGGTAGCCTGTCCCTCAATGTAGGCACCACCATGTTATTCATCCTAATGAATATTTTAGGGGATTGGCAGTTTACCTCTCAAATAGTACTGTTGATGACGTTTTCCTTTGCTTTAGGCGAGGGGCCTTATAAAAATCAAATTGAATGATATCCCCCGAGTACTAGTGGCTAGTCTTAAGAGAGCCCAAAGCATGAGGCATAAGTATCTTCTTATGCTTGTTTTGGTTTGTCGCATCATGCTTAGTTGTCTACCTGAATTCTGTACCCAGTTCACGGATTGGAAAAGGTGAAGTCATGAGACCCACCAATTGGGTGGTTCGCTTATTTCGAGTAATGACTTAGCTGGGATGGTAGGTGCAACCTCATTTGGTTGCTCCTTACACCCCATCAAATATAGTAACACTCGACAGGTTAGCACAAGTCGATGACACATGGCGGCGGGCTTGGCAAGTTATCATGGCATGACAGGATGCGAAGGAACTTGATAAAACATAAAATGAATAATTTACCTACGAAATGAACGAGGAACTCAAAACGTAAGTAAACTAAAACTATTTACGTGTCTATATTTATCAAAGTTTCTACTCTCAATTCTATCGAAATAGAGTGGAGTAACAAATTCGTTCCACTCCTAGTTCTCTAGCATGGAATGTTTTCTAATCTAATTAATCGGTCTTAAGTCTAATGAGAGATTTACGAAGGGTGTTATACTACGATACAATATGAAATTGATTATGTTGAATTTAAACTACTTAATGCTATGGAAATATGATTGTTTTTAATCTAGATAGAGAGGATTAGAGGGAATTGAATCCACCTCAAATCCAACTTAATAACCTAGCATAGATTCTTGTATCTCGATTCTTACGCTTCTTACGGCAAAAGAATTTGAAGTTCTAATCCCTAGTGTTCATGGCATTTCTACCAAATACTAACTAGCATATGAGGTCGTCCACCCATTCTCATGGTGAATCACGACTTCTAGAGTGGAATAGATTCTACAATGCTTCTACACTATACCACTAAGTTTTCATCAAAGCTTCATCAACCCCTCTAATGGAGGTTTTAGCCTTAAGTCATCAACCCATCATTTCCCATTGAATTATAACTACACATCATATTAAAATTCTAACTTAACTAATTTAACTAACAATGCTTCAATCTACTTAAACTACGAAATGATAATCAACAAGAATTAAAACTAGATCTATAAATTGACATAACAAAAATTGAAATTGACAGAAATAACTATTTTATTCATCTAATCAATCAAGAACAATGATTCAAAGACTTAATCTAAAACAAGAATTGGAAATGGAACTTAAACTTAATTACTCTACTAAAAACTAGATCTAGAGTTCTATATAGTTTTAGGTCTAACTAGCTACCATTAACAAAGAGTTAAGCTTTGGTTTTTATACTTTCAGATCCAAAAATCGTGCATGGGCTTGGAGCCATGTTTTGGGCCAGAGAATCAGACCCAAAATCCAATTCTTTCAGTCCAAAAAGGCCTCTTCAGCTGCAGTTGGCTTCAACAGACTTTTTGTCCACTTTTGCTCCTCTGATTGGATCAAGGCTTAAACCATTGGAAAGCTCTTTCCGAGCCGGTCGTTTTGACATAAGGTAGGCCCCATTCGGTGGTCCGAGTCCAAAGATACGCCTTCGAAGTTCTCACGACTTGTGTGTTTTGTTTACGCCAGCGTCGACTTTTCAGCTTTTGACCGGGCTTTAGAAAGGCTTTGTCTTCTTGAATCTTGGCCTTTAATCACGGAACTCCCTAGTAACCGACCTTTGCTCCTTTATCTCGCTAAAGTGGCACATTTCTGCACATAATGGACTTTGAAACCTGAAATGCATAAAAACACGTAATCAGTGTTAACTCTTAATTATTACTAACATAATTGGTCTAAAAGTATGACTGTTACAGGGTTGAAACTATAGTTTTGGGCTCTTATCATAACCTCATCTCTTTGGAGAGGAAGATGATGCTTAGATGGGAGTTAAGGTTAGTTTTTATTTCAGTTAGTGTCTGCTTATGTCCCAAGCAATTTGATTCTTGTTAACCCCATAATGGGTGGAACTCCTATAGAGTTGCATCAGTTTTTATTTTCTATATTAGTATGTTTAACTTTGTTTTGCAGATATTCCAGAATTTCACACATTTTAATGGTATTTCTCTACCCTATTTATTTAAATACTTTGAGGACAAAGCATGTTTTTTGTTTGGGGGGGGGGGGGGGCATAGAAACACGTGTAATTAAAACATCTGTTAGGATATAGATATGTACAGTATGCACTTGTTTTTTGTAAAAATTCAAAAAATATAAATAAAAAAGTTTATGCTATACACTTAGAAATATTGGTATTGTTTCCCTTCTCTAGGCCCTTGGTAATCTAGAAATCTCACATAGCTTTTGCATTAGAATAGTTTTTAGAAACTTAGGTTAATATGTAGGTAATAATCCTTGCATCTATCTATAAATATGTTACATGAGTATCTATGATTGTTGGCAGTAAGTTTCTAAAATCTAGGCTAAAGTACTTGTTCTACAAATCCTGTGAGAACATAGCCAAAAGCCTTATATGAGTGAAACATTTGAGAAATGACACAAGGAAGAAGTAAAATCCGGATAGAGAAATCACACGTCCACTTGCTTGATCACTATACCATATCCTAAAAAATTTCAAAAAAATTTAGGCCCTCTTTGGATCGATATAGCTAGAAATTCAAACCTATAAATTATTTTTCGCTAGTCGCCCCTCTGAGCCTTTCTTTAGCCTTTCATAAACTGCAAATCCTTTATCCTATTACCAAACAAAACAAAACAAAAAATAAAAATAAAAATAAAAATCAACCTACCCATTCTTTGAATAAGTCTGAGAATAGAGATGAAGAATAGAAAAGAGAAAGACCTTTGAAATCAAGAATTTGTTAGTCGCTTCAGATAAGAAAAGAAAGTTTCCATCCAAAAAAAAAAATAAATAAATAAAAGAAAATAAGAGTTAGAACTCCAAAAATAGAATCAAAGGAGTCAAAAGCCAAAGAAAAAGAAAAATATGGCTAAAGATGGAAACAAAGTGTAGAAGCAAAAGTAAAGAACAGGGTTTTCTCTAGTTACATAATATGAAGACTTTATTATTTCAGACTTGTCCTTTTTGAATATCAATTTCCTTCCTTCTTAAACCATCTCCTAATCCCCGCAACACCTAATAAAGACCTCTAGCTCAATTAGGAATAGGTTAGTGTGATAGTAAGTGACAGATGTGTTTGATCGACTCCGGCTTACTTGTGTGTCATTGAGATTGTAAGGTAAAGTGTGCCCATTGCACACTGGAGTAGCGAAACTTGAGTGGAAAAATCAGAGTGGTTTTTGTCTTGACATTTATGTGAGGACTTACTTAAGGATGCTATTCCGAGTTTTTAGAAATGGACATGCTAGCGCATTTCATAGTATTACTCATTGTATATATGTTTATTCGTAGATGATTGATTATTATGCATATATTAGCTTAGGTTTTGACTTGATTATTCTTTATTCATTGCTACTGAGATATATAGATAATTGGGAGCATAAATAAGGAAACAATAGTTTTATTTCGTTATCATTGTAGTATAAATGAAGTTTGTGAGTACCTTCACTGGAAAACTCTCACGAGGCTATAACTCGTCCACTAGGGAATTCCTAGTGGTTTAAGGCCTTGTTGCATATGGTCAATGCAATCGCACTCGGCGAAATGAGATTAGTTAGAACTCCATTTTTGGTCACTTATGAAAATTTCTCATATTTGCTTGAGGACAAGCAAAATGATGTTTGGGGGTGGTTTGATAAGAGCCCAAAACTGTAGTTTTAAACCCTTAACAATAATACTTTTAGACCAATTATGCGAGTAATAAATGAGAGTTAATGTTGATTACGTGCTTTTATGTATTTCAGGCATTGAAGTCAATTATGTACAAAAATGTGCCACTTTGGCGAGATAAAGGAGCAAGGGTTGGTTGCTAAGAAGTTCTGTGATTAAAGGCCAAGATTCAAGGAGAAAAAGCCTTTGTAAAGCCCAGTCAAAAGCTGAAAAGTCAAAGTTAACGCGGGCAGAAACAACACATAAAAGTCAGTAAAACTTTCGAAGACCGTATCTTTGGAGTCAGGTCTCAGAATTGGGCCTACCTTATGTCAAAACGACCAACTCAGAAAGAGCTTTCCAATGGTCTAAATCTTGACCCAATCAGAGAAGCAGAAGTAGACAAAGGCCTACTGAAGTCAGATCCTATTGAAAAGGGCCATGTGGACTGAAGAGATTGGGTTTTGGGCTCGATTTCCAGCCCAAAACATGGCTCCTCAGCCCATGCACGAAAATGTGGATCTGGTCTCCTCCATTTCCACACACAAGACTTAGCTCTTAAGATATATATTTTTTTAACAATAAACTGGGGTTCTAGCCTACCCCTAACTGCGCATTAATTAATTCTCATATACATCTTTCCCTCCATATCATACTTTGCAATAGTCTGCAAATTTTCAGATAGAGGAGGGGTGAAGATTATACAGTAGTTATCTATCAACTCTGAATGGTCAGCCAAGGGTGCCAAATGATCCGCTGCCTTATTTGTTTCCCTAAAAACATGTTTAAACTCTATGAACTCAAAAGCCACTCCCATTCTCTATATCAGGATACTACCATATCTACCATCTGCCATGGAGGAGCTTCTATCTTCATTAAAACATGAACTGCTCTTAACGAATCAAACGCCACTGACACTTTTGGGATTCCAAGTCGCATACATATCTCCAACCCTTGGTGTATTGCATTTATCTCCTGATATAGTATTGAGTTGTTCAAGCTACTATTCAAGCTACTACCTATGTTAATATATACTTAGGTTAGGTAGAAAGTAGCCATTAGAGCATAGTTTTTAGATCTAGTTTTCATCCCATTAATTAGTTTTCATACCTTGTTATAATTTAGATTATTGAATCATTGTTATTCCTTCATTAGATTAATACAAATAGTTAGTTCTTCATAATTTCGGTTTTGATTTATTTAAGTACTTAGATCTAATTTCGATTCTTAGCTGTTAATCATTTCTTAGTTGTTAATTTAGATTTAAATTATTGAATTGAAAGTTTATATTAGTAAAGTTAGAATCTTTATATGATGTCTAGTTTAGATTCAATAAGAAATGATAGCATAATGATTCTAGGCTAAACCTCCATTAGAGAGAGTTGAAGAAGCCTTGATGAAGCTTGATTATTGTTAACTTAGAAATCGTCGTGATAATCTATTCCATTCTAGAAAGTAATTAGTTCATCATGAGAATGGATTTGGTTGCTTCACATGCTAGTTATTAATTGGTATAGATTGTCATGTATAATTAGGGATTAGAAATACCATTTTGATATGTGAAAGCATTGAAATTTGGATCACGATGAATCTTTGTTAGTTGATTAAGTCGAGTTAAGGTGGAATCAACCCCCCCTAACTCCTTATCATATAGTCAATTTAGAAATTCCGTAGTTTGAATTAGCGTATCTTGTTAATTGAATTCACATCGTAGTATAATTCCCTTCGTAATACTCTCATTAACTTTAGCTAGGACTGATAATATTAGAAAACATTGAATGCTAAAGAACTAGGAGTGGAACAAATTTTTTACTCCACTCTATTTTGATAGATTCGAGAAAAGAATAAATCTTTGATAAATAAAGTCTTCGTAAAGTTTTAGTTTTACTTGCGTTTGAATTTTATCATTTATTCGTGAGTAAACTATTTATTTTTATGTTTATCAGGCTCTAAATTCTAGTTTAACTCTTATGATTTTTCTCTCTAAACAATCATAGGAATCAAACTTAAAACACTAATACAAATCAACAACCATACTAATTACCAATCATCTTCACATGGTTTCATAAACCTCCTCTAACGGAGATTTATCCTTGTGTCATAGGAATCATATTAACTAAAGATTGAATAGAAGAAATAATTTAAAGAACAATAATTGAAAGTAAACTAAAGCTTTTATTAATGGGGAGTAATGGAGGCTACAATTAACTAAATTATTCTAACCCTAAAACTAAACTAAACTACTCTATACTAAAGAAAGGGGTGCTGGAAGAGGAGTATTAAGTTTAGCCTTAACCCTCTTTATATAGAAGAGGGTTAATATTAAATTTTCATGCATGGGCCAAAAATGAGGACTTTAGGCCTCTAATGTGAGCCCAAAGTCCATTAGGTTAAGTCTAACGAGGCCATAACTGCTGGAAATTACTTTATTGCCTTTTTGATGCACTTTAACAGCTCTGATTAGGACAAGGTCGGGTCTATTGGAAAGCTTATTCCGAGCCGGTTGTTTTGAAATAAAGTAGGCCCAATTCCAAGGTCCGAGTCCAAAGATACACCCATTTGAAGTTATGTTGACTTTTCTATTCTTTTTCTATCCAAATTGACTTTGACTTCCCAGCTTTGACTGGGCTTGAAAAAGACTTTTGTTCATAATTCTTAGTCTTTAAACATAGAACTTTCTCGGCAATCATCTTGACTCATTTTTCATGCAAAATGACAATTTTAAGCACATAAACAGCTTTAAGACCTGAAATACACAAAAACACGTAAATAATACTAACTTTTATTTATTATAAACATAATTAGCCTAAATATAATACTATTAAGGGGTTTAAACTATACTTTTGGGTGCTTATCACCACGTACCAATGTTTGGTAAACAAGATGTTTGAGGGATTGATAGGCGATATTGTGGAGGTGTATGTAGACGACCTCTTGATAAAAAACCTAATATATAGAGATCACCTCTCCCACCTAAAACGTGCATTTGACATTCTGCGAGAGTATCACATGAAACTCAACCCAGTGAAATGCCCTTTTGATATCTCATCAGGGAAGTTTTTAGGGTATCTGGTTACTAAGAGAGGAACCAAGGAAAACCCAGATCAGATCCGGGCGCTTATAGAAATGCCTTCACCTACAAACATGAAAGAGGTCCAAAAAGTCACAGGCAGGTTAGCACAGGTTAATTTCCAAGAGTTTAGATAAGTGCAGACCCATATTCCAATTACTGTGAAAAAATACCTCATTTGCATGGACGGAAGACTGCTAAAAACCATTCGATCAGCTTAAAATGTACCTGGGGTCACCACCAATCCTTTCCAAACCAGTTGAGGGAGAAGTTTTGGGTCTTTATCTCTCTTCATCTGACTATGGTATCAGTTCTATACTGATACGTGTGGACGAAAAGAAGGTTGAAAAACTTGTCTATTTCTTGAGTCGAACACTCCTACCGACAGAAACAAGGTACCCTAAACTCGAAATAGTCGTTTTAGCCCTCGTTTTTGCGGAAGAGAAATTACGACCATATTTCCAGTCCCACACTATTAGAGTAATCTCATAATACCAGTTACGATCAGTTCTGGAAAGACCGAACAAGTCAGGAAGATTAGCTAAGTGGTCCGTGCAACTATCAGAGTATGATATAATCTACATCCCACGAATCTCAGAGAAGGGTCAGGCACTAGCAGAATTCTTAGGAGATTTCCCAATAACCTACAATGGGTATGACTCAACAATTCCTAGATCAGATGATGGTATCCTGTCAGAATCTCCAAGTATGCGTCCAAACCCTTAGGGGCCACACTCCGGATGGCGACTGTTTGTGGATGGATCTTCAAATGATAAAGGCGCAGGAGTTTGAGCTGTGTTAGTTACTCTTGACAACATGCGACTGGAGAAATCTATTCGATTAGGTTGGAATGCCTCTAACAATGAAGCAGAGTATGAGGCGGCTCTTACTGGCCTCACAATAGTTCTCGACCTAGGCTTAACACACCTCACTATTTTTAGTGACCCACAGCTGGTTGTGTTTCAAGTTGATGGAGGTTACGAGGCCAGATATGAATGAATGGCTAAATAACTGGAACTGGTAAGGGATCTTCAGAGTAAATTCGAGAATATTTAGTTTTATCAGTTTCCCCGATCAGAAAATTGTCACACACATACGCTGGCATATGTTGCCTCAATGTTGGGCAACAGGGAGTCTCGCTCCATCCCTATAGAGTTCCAGGACAAACTAGCATCCATACACCCACTGTTGCAGCAATCTGTGTTAATCCAGTCACCACCACAAATTGGATGGACCCATACAAATCTTACCTCAAGGACGGGACACTCCTAGAGGAAAGGAACACGCAAGGCGCCTGCTTGCAAAAGTACCAAGATTCACCCTCATTAGGGATGATCTATACAAGAAGTCATTCCTGGGACCTCACCTACGATGTCTCTCCCCAGGCCTCGCTGAACAGGTCATGCGAGAGGTTCACAAAGGAATTTTTGGCAACCACGCTAGGGGCAGAACACTCGCTCTAAAGATCTTAAGGCAAGGGTACTTTTGGCCTTACATGCAAAAGGATGCACAAGTTTTTGCCCGCAAATGTGAAAAGTGTCAGCGACATGCTTTACTTATCCATGCTCCCATGACAGAGTTGCACCCATTGGCCAGCCCATGGCCATTTGCACAGTGGGGAACTGACCTTATAGGACCCTTTCCACCTGCCCCCAACAATGTTAGATTTTTACTGGTCGCGATGGATTACTTCACCAAGTAGATAGAGGCAGTTCCCCTTGTCTTCATTCAAGAACAAGACGTTAGAAAGTTCATTTGGAACAACATTGTCTGTAGGTTTGGCATACCCAAGGTCATCATCTCAAATAAAGGGCAACAGTTCACTGGCGGATCGGTGGGCGAGCTCTGTGAAAAGTTACACATCACCCATCTTTTCTCAACCCCAAGGTATCCACAGGGCAATGGCCAGGCTGAGGCCTCCAATAGGGTTATTTTGGATAACATGAAGTGAAAAATAGATGATGAGAAGGGTTTGTAGGTCGAGGAACTATCTAAAGTCCTATGGGCGTACCGAGCTACACCAAGACGATCGACTGGTGAGTCTCCATTTTTATTGACCTACGGAACTGAAGCTATCATACCTCCCAAATTGGTTGGCCCCACTCAGAAGTTAGATGTTATGCACATACTGGACAATAAGGAATTGTTATGCAGAGAAATGGATCTCCTAGATAAAAAGCGAGAAGGTGCCGCATTGCGTTTGGCTGCTAACCAGCATATTCTGAAAAGATCATACGACAAGAGAGTCCAAATTTGAGCTTTCAAATCTGGTGATCTGGCTCTGCGTGAGATCCCAGAGCATAACGGCAAGCTTGGGTCCAACTGGGAGGGATGAGGGACCCTATATCATCGACAAGGTTGGCCGAACTAGTTTTTACTACTTACGTATTGTTGAAAGGGTCGTTCTTGTCAAACCATGGAACGTAGAGCACTTCCGCAAGTACTATCAGTAAATTATTATTTCATGCTTCTTTATGCATTATTTATTCTCTCCAGTCATCAATAAAGTTCATCACCTTGCAATCAAACCTCTCTCTTGCGTTAGCTCTTTATTTATTATCCACAATGAACTAAGCCTTTAGAGAATTAACTTCTTACTATTTATTTAAGAATATTGTATGCCAATTTGCTTTAGAACCAGAGATACTGAGTTTGGGGACACAGAACTGTATGTCAGTTCCCTTCTTGTCCCTATGCAGCATGAACTGTACTTTAGTTCTTTAAGACTGAGATTATCCTCGATGGGTTAAGCCTTTAGGGATAACCACACTAACTATTCAGTAAACTATATGCCAGCTTGATTTGGAACTAGAGATAGTGTTCTTGGGAGCCCGAACTATATGCCAGTTCCTTGTGTTCTTATAACATCACTAATGGGGGTTGTTGGGAAGATTTGGGTTTGATCAGATCCTAGCACGCGATCATTGGCCTGGAATTATATCGGCATGATTGCACTGAGGAAGACTCCCCCACTATTGTTCTGGCAATAACCTATTTATTTTTTAAATAAGCAGGACCTATCATTATTAAACACAATGTTGTTCTCAAGGCACCCAGTTACCTTTGTGTAGACATATAGCTCTTCTGTGACGCTGTTTCTCTATTACGATTGAACTTTCAGTTACAGTTAAACTTGGATGGATCCCATGATGTCTTGATCAGATTCTGGTTACGCCTCAATATAACATGTTTAGCCTATTATGGTCACCAATTATTGTTCCAAATGAACTTTGGGGGCATCAGGGATAGAATATGCATAGTAGTTCATGTCATAATATGTTGTATAACATAGAATGTTTTAAATGCATGCATAAACTAGAAGAGCTGCAGAGCTCAGTAAGTAAATAGTATGTGAGCAACATAGCTCAATATTACAGACCCATAGAAATATTGTTTCAAAATAAATGGTTTCTAAATCATGAACTGAATAGCTAAGTCTTTACTTAGCTTGTTGAGCAGGGGTAGAATTAAATTTCGGTTTAGCATCAGTACTTGCTACTGCACCAGTATCAAGAGCTCCTGGGCCAGTATCAGGAATTGACTGTGTGATTGGATTGGTTGGGATGATTGAAAGCTGAACAGAACATTCACCACCTGAAATGGGCACAGGCAAAAAAGAAAGCTGGACGGCAGGCATGTCATCATCGGTGTCTTCTCTAGAAGATGAGGAAGTATTAGGCATAAGTTCATTCTGAATCGCTGAGATACTGGTATTCAGGTCATGAAATAAGATGAAAGGGTTAGTCACTCGCCCCTGATCATCCACCTGAGAAACGTACCCAGTAGCCTCAATAGCCTCCTCAAACTTAACTTGTTTAGCTGCATTAAAGGAGTCTTCAGAAACATCAAGTACTCTCAGGGCAAAACGAATAGTATTTTCAGCTAACCTCTTCTTTACCTTTTGCACCACCTTGGAATAGAACTCAGAGGTCTCCACCAAGAGATCACCAACCTTTTTTTCATAACATAAATGCTTCTATTTGAGAGCCCTCTCATAACCTATCATAACTTCATTTGAATGATTAATGGCTTGGGCAAGGGTTCTCATCTCGGTATTCCTACGGTTAAGCTCCCCCTGGACTTGGTCATGTTTTGCATGCAGTGTGGTGAATTGGGATCGCAGCTCTAAGAACTTCACTTTCCAAGAAGCAGCCTCAGCAGGTCCCCTATGGGCCTTGTCTAGAGAGTTTCGGAAGTTGGCAATCGTCTCTCTCATGTTCCTAAAACCAGCATCTGACTTCTTCTCTTTGGCCAAAAGTTGGTCGACATAGGTTTGCAGTTCCTCAGCAGCTTCTTTCGCCCAGTTCCACTCACTCAGTGGCCATGTCATCGGCAGCTGTACTGGCTGAGGTCGCAAAGATTGGTTCTTTCATGGCCAAGAAGTTATTCACTAACTGAAAAAGAATATAGGGTGTATAAGCAACACAATGAGAAAAATAGGACATTATACAGAGAAGGAAGTTTTACCTTGGCAAGATAAACGGTAGATCTGTGAAATGACAGATCCAGACTACTAGCCATACTAGCTTTAGCTCTATCAACAAGAAGTTGCACAGTTTCCAGAACTCCAAGAGCGATGTCAACATCATTAACTGAGTGCTTATTGATAACAGGAAGTTCATTAGGTCGGCCCTAACGCCCTCATCTCCACGATCATCTCCCTTTCAGGAGAGTCTGGGGATTCTGGCGAGAAGGGCATATCATCTGCCCTCCTCTCTATATGTCCATCCCCAGCTTGAGGAGGAAGGAGAGCAACAGTTGTAGCGGTTGTATTAATGACGCCTTTCCCCTTTCGTAATTGGGGAAGGAAGGATTAGTAGTCAACGGTACATGATCACCAGCCTGTTCAGAACGTAGTAGAGGGTCTGGAACTGGTAGTGGTACAGTAACTTCCTCAGAAAACTTACCCAAACTTGGAACATCCATAGGAGCATTAAAATATGTCTTTTCATCCACAGATAGAAGACAAAATTTGGTTCTCTTACTTTAGGGTGCAGCACCAGAAGCAAGAGCAGAATCAGTTCTCTTCGACTTTGAGCGGTTAGACGAACGTACTTCCCTCTTAAAATTTCTAGCTACTAGAAGTTCGTGCGGCAGTTCAGGGCCCCTCCCACCAGTGATCACACAATCATCACTGACATCAGGCTCCTGAACTGTAGCCAATGTGACAGCGTCACTAGAAGTCACGATAGAACTCTTCTCTTTACGGTTTCCCTTTCTTCTAGTATTAAGAGAATATTCATCCTGACTTGGAGGGGAAGAATACCAGCATCTTGATCTGCAGGAGGAGGGAGTATTGTGCGCCTAGTGTTCACAGTGTTAACCCAAACGGAGAAAAGTCGAGGGCAAGTGCCAGCAATTCTTTAGCAGACATGTTGAAATACTCAAGGAGATGGGTAGGATTAGGAACTACCACCCAGGGCATCCTCTGGTCTTTGGAGATCTTGTTGATGAAATCCATAGTAGCAGCGTTAGTTACGGTAAGTTGGTTCCATGGGGAAGAGTCATTTAAGGGATAATAAAAGAGAAATCAATTTAAAACAGTTATGGAGGATTTGTAAATTCATGAGAAAGTATGCTTACTGGTCGGTGCATGAGTATGTTTTCTGGGAATAGGAATCCCCACTAGTTTGCCATGAGCATCTTGAGGATGAAGGTCCCACTCATCACCCAACACACGAATGTGGTGATCAGCCCAACCATCATCACTGTGCTTTCTCTTAAAGAAGACAATCGGTGCATTCTTGTCCCTGGTCATGAGATAGTAGTAAGACTGGTCCCGAATGTGATGGACCTCATAAAAATACCTAAACACCCATCGGTTCAAGACGAATCCATGCCTCTTTGCCAGTATGGCAGAGTACATGACAGTTCTATAAAACATGGACGCCACTTGACCAAGAGCAAGACTGAAGTGAATCAGACACTCCTTCAATAATAGGAAGAGAGGAAGAGTGAGACCGGCCCTGAGTTGACCAATTGTGATGAGGACAACCTCCTTGTAGGCTAACTTATCAGATAATCTTCCCCACTCAAGCCCAATGTTGACAGGGATGTGAAATCTCTCTCTAATCAGCTCTAGGGAAGAGAGATCCCCGAAGTTGATTAGTGACCAATTTGGTTTCGTCATAGTTAGAAAGAATAGAAAGTTTGAATTTTTAGTTAAACCCTAGCGGGAGAGCAAAAAGTTCGTATGCAGAGAAAGCTAGCAGAAGAGATAAGGAAGATTCTCTCTCCAAGCCCCTTATATACAGATGGTACGATTAACCCAAGTGTTGCGTCTTTTCGGGATTGAACTACCATCATTACCTTTTTTGGGAAACAGCGTGTTTGCTCAAGCTGTCTTTTCAAAGCCTTAATTAGGTGAGTCCGTAAGCAGTTCCAACAACTATTTATGAAAAAGATATTCTCGTGCCAAAAGCAGTGTCGCTCCAAGCGCCCACGTGCTAGATGGCACGAGAGGGGGCATATGTAAGGGGGATTTCCCATCATTGATTAGATAACACATGGATGGGAAATGACCTAGGACTATGGATACCTGGAATAAGATGAGAACCATCGGATTAGTTCTGGGAATAAGTTATCTCGTGTTTATCACGAGTATGTCGTAATCATGTGCTTGTCACATGACAACCCACCTCTTAATATACCAGTTCTCCAAGTCGTTAGGAACTGATAACGATAGTTTCTTAACAGAAGGCAACTGGAGAGGGCGATCTTTGATGATAAAGAAGGAATCAAAATGACATATCTTTAAGAGTTACCTTTTAGATTTAATCTTCCCATAGCGATGAGATATTATGACTAACAAAGAAACCTACCTATAATAAAATATGGTCTAGATTTAGACTTCCATAAGGAGAGGATTCCTAATAGGACGGTAGAGTCCAAAGATGGAAGGGAACTCACAAGCGGTGAGGTTAACCCTAACCCTAGGATTCTCAAGGCTCTCCATATATAAACTATAGGAATTCGCTCTTAGGAACAACGCAAAAGAGGGTTTGATTCTCCTAAATAAACAACCAGATACGTAGGCAGCCGCCAGACGGTTCAATCCTAAACACTAAATCATCTCATCCCTTCTCCATAAAGAAAAAAGTTCTGAATCACACAAGGCATAGATGAGGATTGGGGGATACTCAGAAAATCCCTTACAATATCGGTGACAAGTCGTTGGTAGGTCGCTCTAGTGTTCTTGAGGCCGAACAAGAGGACGTAGTAAAAGTAAATTCCTTGCTCTTTTATGAATTGAATAAGGTTTTCTCTTGGCCTTCTTCTACCAGTAGGATTTAGTTGTAGCCACTGTAGGCATCCATGAACGATAGGAGTTCATGGCCACATGTCTGGTTCACAACTCGGTCGATTCTTGTTAAGGGAAAACTATCCTTAGGTGTTTCTTGATTAAGATTGGTGAAATCTACGCAAAGGGAAACTGTGCCATTCTTTTTTGGGACTTCTACAATGTTAGCAATCCACTCAGGGTACTCGACCTTTTTAATGAAACCAACTTTTTTGAGGTTGTCAATCTCGTCATTTATGGTTTTTTTGGAATCTAAGGGATAGTTTCCTAGGTCGTTGGAGAATTGGTTTGGCATTTGGATTCACATTTAGTTTATGACATGCAACATGCATTAGGATCAAGTCCAGGGACATCGATGTACGACCAAGCAAAAACATCTTATTCAATGATAAAAAGCTTACAAGTTGTGCCTTGAGCGTAGGATCAAGGTTAACTCCTACATAAACGAACTTAGGATCATCCTCAGTTTCTAGGTTGACTTTTTCCTTCAGTTCGGGCTGAGCAGCCACCTCAGTGGGGTGAGCGACCTCTAGGGTCTTGGTCTCTTGAGGTGCCTCCTTGCCCTGAAAGGGTGGGGTGACCTCTGGGGTTTGGGCTTCTAGAGGGACATTTTTTACTGAGCTCCTAATATTCTCCTTTGTCAGTTCGCTTCGGGGGGGTCTTCACCTCAGAGGCGAAGTCTTCTGCCAGCTTGGTTTTGGCAATCTCTCCTTTGTTTATGAGTGAAGCCCCAACAAGCTTGTTGACTGAGAGGATCTGGTTACAATTATGAGCATCGAGCTGGTTGCTTCTGAGCTCCATCATGCCTCTGGGGCCAGGGAAGTGTAAAATCTGATGTAGTGTTGATGGCACTACTTGCATCTTGTGGATCCAACGACATCCTAAAATAGCAGTATAGGACGAGTTGACATCCAGAACGCTGAAGCGTGTGTTAATGCTGACTTTATCTTCGCATGACCCTACTGAGACAGGTAGAATTATGTCTCCAATTGGGTAAGCTTGAGATCCATTGAAGCTATAGAGGGGGGCTATTAGATCAATCATAACCGACCTAGGCAAGTTCATCTCTTTGAGAGTTTGATAGAACAGAATGTCGCGCTAACTGCTTGGGTTGATCAGGATGCGGTTGATTGTCTAGTCGCTAATTTTGACATGGAAAAATAGGGCGTCATTATGTAGGAGGCAAACCTTGTTGAGGTCGACCTCAATGAAGGTTATGTCTCCTGAGTTATGGCTAGCTGGTCGTGGAATGGTGGCCACTTGGAAGGAGAACTTGTATACTTCATGGAAAGCACCAACTTTTCTCCTCTTCTCCCTGGAGGACATGACAGAATTGTCCTGGAAGGTGATCATGTTTATCATCCTATTATTATCTCTGTCAGATGAGTACTGGTGGCGCTCATGACGAGATCACTCATTTGAGCATCCTCGAGCGTAGGAGCATTCCATGTTGGTGTTACTCTGTGGAGTTCGGCTTCACTCTCTGCGAGCCATGAGCTTGTGGTGGAAGTCACCATCGATAATATCAATATAGTGCTTGATATGCCACTGCCTCAATGAGGTCTTGGAGGTAGTGCTTGAGCCCTCGACATTCGTTGGTCTCATGGCACTTTGCTTTAGGGAAAGCGCAGTATGGCTTTACTAGGGTGTCTTCTAGCTGTTTTACCTCAGGTCGGTAATAGGCTGCTTTTTTTTTATCTTCTCCAGTATGTAACTTGGAGATCTTGTAAGCACAGTGAACTCTCTTTTGGTTTGGGTTCGGGTGCTGGTGTGCTGACCCTATTGCCTGGGTCGCTTCTTAGAAGATGGGGCGATATCTGAGATCGCAGCGACCTTATCTTCTTCCTTCAGTCCTTCTTTTTTTAGGCCTTCTTTAAGCTTGATGTACTTTGATAAGTGCTCAAAAAGTGCAATTTAACCCTCGATTATGCCTTTTGTTTAGCCATCTTAGTGGACTAATAGTGTTTGTAAGTTATGTTTTATTATTCTACAGGTGAAAAAGAGAGTTTTGTGGAATATTAGAGAAAAAGGGGTAAAACGGAGCAATTTGGAGCATTAAAAATCGCATGGGAAGCTCGTGGACAATCATGGAGAAGGCAAAAGAATTAAAGCTATTAAAGATGTGACTTGGACCTATTTTAAAGGCTATTTGGAAGCCCAAGGCAAAAAATTCATTGCTTTGACCAAAGCCCACAAAAAAGGAAAGAAGGATGGAGCAAAAGAGGAAAAATAGAGTCTCGTGTCTGAGACGCAACTATCATGCATCCAGATGCGACTCTCACATCTGAGATGCATGGATCGTGCGTCCAGATGCATGAAACAACATTGTAGCCAATTCCTTCTCAGTTTTGGAGACGAAGTTGGACTAAAAGAAGTTAATTTGTATTAGGAAACAAATGGCGGTTTGGAATGCTTCTAGAACTCATTGTAACCCCTATAAATAGAGGACCTAAGTGCCTCATATAATTTGCCAATTCACTTATGCTCTTGTCTCCAGAACTTGAGGCAGAGAGAGATTAATAATAAAAGATTCAATTTTAATTAGCCGAGTCTTAATAAGTTAGTCTTTCTAATCTTATGTTCTTCGACTCTTCTTCTTCTCGTTCTTCGTGTTCTTCCTTCTTTATGGAAGGCTAATCTTCTCCTTCAAGAGAGAAGATGAAGTCGGTGCTTAGGGTTTGTTAATTCTTCTGGTTCATGGTATTTTTCAATCAGGTTAGTTCTTTATGTTTTTAGTTATTAGTTACATTGCCCAGACCAGGGGATGGAAGTATAGATTAAGGTTTTTATTTATTGCAATCGAATATCATGCTAGTTTAGAGTTTTATTTATTGCAATTGAATATCTGCTAGTGACATGCTTTTATTTATTGCATTTGAATATAATGCTAGAATAGGGCTTTATTTATTGTAATTGAATATTATACTATTATTCTCTACTTTTCTTCTAGTTATGTAGTGTTTTAGAGTAAGGGATGTATTCCTTGTGTTTGCTTTAGATGGTGATTCATTGAATAGCTGCCTAAGCTCACATAAAAGGAAATAAGATACTAGTAACATGAACATAGGAACAACCTTAAGTAGAGTTAATTGTTAAAGATGTTTTATCCAAGAGGGCATCGACACTCGCTCGATTGCCTAATTGTAGTCTACTTATGAGAACAACCATGAAGTAAAAGGTCATTGAATCAAAAGTATTGGTGGATTCTAATCTCACGTCTGAGACGCACGATAGTCGCATCTCAGTCGCGAGACTCTATTTTTCCTTTTTTGCTCCATCCTTCTTTCCTCTTTCGCGGGCTTTGGTCCAAGCAACGAATTATTTTGCCTTAGGCTTCCAAATAGCCTTTAAAATAGGTCCAAGTTGCATCTTTAATAGCTTCAATTCCTTGGCCTTCTCCATGATTGTCCACGGGCTTCCCATGTGATCTTTAATGCTCTGAATTGCTCCGTTTTACCCCTTTTTCTCTAATATTCCACAAAACTCTCTTTTTCACTTGTAGAATCATAAAACATAATTTACAAATACTATTAGTCCACTAAAATGGCTAAACAAGAGGCATAATCGAGGGTTAAATTGCACTTTTTGAGCACTTATCATACTTCTCTACATGTGTGTAGAGTTCGGCTAATGTTTCAAGGTGCTCCTTCATGAGTGACCTGGACAGACCAGTGTTCTTCCTAATCACGTTGGTGAAGGCCACTGTGGCGAATGACTCCTTGAGGCGCTCTCCATGGACATTAGCTCTGTCTTGAAACGCCCTAAGAAGGTGTGAATTGGTTTGTCACTCTTCCTAGACAATTGGAAGAGTGAATTGAGGTCGGCTTTCTTACGTCTGTTGTGCACGTACTTGCTGGCAAACTGGTCAGTTAGCTTTTCAAAGTTGTCGATTGAGTTCAGTCCCAGCAAGTAGAACCAATCGAGAGCTCCATCTTTTAAGCTTGATGGGAACAAGCGGCACTGCAAATGGTCGAACTCCTGCATACTATAGAGTGCGAGGCTCTGAATGTAGCGAGCTACATTCTGACCAGGGCACATGCTGCCATCGTACATTGCGAACTGAGGCTAAATGAAATCTTGGGGGGAAGGTTTATTGAGTACCTTAGTTGTGAAGGGGGATGCTTGATATGTCTTCAACATCTTCTGAATGACCTGAGTGGCGTCCTTTTTGCCGGTGCTTTGTTCAATCCGCTGGGAGATGTTATTGATTTGTTGGTTCACCTCGTTGATTTCGTCCTCAGCGGTGATTCCGTTCGGGTTCTGGGACTCGACCTGGGTTTTTAGTGCTGCGTTCTCCTGCCGAAGCTGGGTGATGCTATCATTCATGGCTCCCATCTAGGTGGCCATACTCTTCATTTGATCCTGGAGGCTTTCCATGCTTCGTGGGCTTGAGATTTTCTTCGAAAGTTTTTTGTTTGAAGGATTGTGAACTGAAGAAATCGAGCCACATATGGTGCCAATGTAAAGGTTGTATTTTGTTAACCTTACAGACGTAGGCAATTTCTGGGGAGAAATGGTTTGATTGATTGAATTGACCGAGTTCGTATGGACGAACTGCCTACGTATCAAGCTCTCTCGGGGGAACTTCAATCAGGTCAGACGTAGTTTCTCATCCTCTTTATATAGGCAAGATGCTCGCGCCTCCTGCTCTCCCGCGTCAGGTCAGATCCAGGTCTTCAGGTCACTCGTGAGTCATGATGGCAAGTTAAGTACATTTACTGTGTTGTGTACCAGAAGCTTCAGTCTTGATGGCAGTCATAAAGACATACGTTACGAGCCGTTGTGGGATGGGGAGAGTATGTATCGAGGAGATCGCTACCTTGCGAGATCGTCTACTCTACTCAAGTCGCTTTGAAGCGAGCCCATAAGACAAGTACTTGAGATCGATTGGTAGTGACAGCGCTCTAGGCAGGAGTTGCATAGATCGCTTGCCCGAGTCGAGTCACTATGGAGCGAGCTCTGAGGATGAGGATATAAGGTTGGTTGTTAACTCTACTGTGTTGGACACGTATTTGATATTCATTGGATTGTGAATATTACTCCCTCACAGCTTGTATACGAATATATAATACAATATGTAAAAAATCACCAAAGAAAAGTTACAATAGTATTTGCACAACAAAAAACAATAAGATAGATTCAATTGTTAATTACATAAAATGAGCATAAGAAACCAATCATAAAGCGGTAGAATCTAACTTCAACACGAAGACATAGATGCAGAACTCATAATCATAAACTAATGTTTTACCATAACTGAATTAATTTACTCTTGATAGTAGATAAAGCGGACAGAGAATGAGAACGTGAAGAAGCAAAGATAAGAAGTAGCTAAATTTGGAGGATTGATAATGAGAGTGCCAAATTTTTTTTGTAAACTTTTGGAATTTATTATTCTTTATTGAGAATTTGGTAGGGTTCTTTATTGGAGTTGAATCCGGTGAGTGAGGGGAAAAGAAAAGGTTTCAGTCAGGGAGAGAGTATAACTGTATAAGGGTTTTGGAATGGGAAGAAAGGGTTTTTTTAGTGTTTAACTTCTCGGGTCTACGGTAAACTTCCAATTTTCTCTCCTATTTTTTTGTAATATCCCTACTGACGTGGACAACTTGAAAATGAGCTTGAAAGGGGACTTAATACCCCTGCTGACGTGAACAGCCTCAATGAGCTTGAAAAGGGATTGCTATTATATAGGGTGGGGGGGGGGGGGGGGGGTGGAATCCCACAAACAAACTGATTAAGAAATATCTAAGGTTACATAGACACGCCATATTTTGAAAAAAATCCATGTTGGATACATATCCACGTGTTCATGTCGGACACATATTGTATGTAATTTACCTCGAATTTTAATATTTTGATGTGTCTGACAATTCGTATCCATTTCCGATACAGACATACCTACTCATGTCAATGTAACCTAGAGAGATATATAATAAGTATATTATATTATGATATATGCCCGCTGATGCATAGTAGGGTTTGCTACAGGTAATGGCATTGAGATCTCTGATTGGAACCTATATACCGACATTAATCTTTTTCACTTAAAGTTCATAAGCCTAGGCACTTTGAGTAGCATTAAACTGTATTAAACAATACACACTACTAAAAAAAGGGCTTTTTATGACGGCTATTTTTTTTCTACCTTGACGGCTTCCGTATAAGCCGTCATTATTTCTATCTCACCATTACTTTTATGACGCTTGATGTCAAATGTTGACGTTTATATGCTAGCCGTCATAAATATCTTTGACGTTTTTTTTATCAATGTGTCAAGTTTGTGACTAACAATTGTATACTTACCGTTCACTTTATGACGGATGATGTTAATGTTGACTGTTATAGGCTAGCCGTCATAAATATCTATGACATTTTTTTTATCAATGTATCAAGTTTGGTATCTAATTTATGTGTTATTTCTCACAAACGTCAAGTCGAAAATTGTCTAACTTTTTCCTTCTAGCAAAACCGGTGTTTAATTAATTGTCACTACTAAAAACCCATCAGCTGATATAGTTCTATTTTTGATGAGAGTAAGAAAGGCATCAAGGATTATTTTGACGGTTCTAGCACAAGCGATAATTCCCATAGTTCCTAAACCAGGTCAATACAATTGGTTGGTTAACATTTTATTCAAGGACCCCTTAAAAAATTAGTGTTTCTATTTTATAGTCAAGCGTCAAGCCTCAAGAGTGGTCAAGGCGACATAGGGTATGTTTGGTGTGTTTAATCGAATTGAAACGTCAACAACTCAAGGCTTGGGTCCTAGCTGAAGAAAACCATTAATCAGTAAAAAACCAAACCAAACCAAACAAAAAATAGAGAAAGCCTTAATCCGTCGTCTTCTTCTTGAAAACCTTTGATTAGTTCTCTTCCTATCTTCTACCCAAATCTCGATCTCTGCACTCTTCAGTGGATTAGATCTCACCACACTAGGGAACGTAATCAAAATGGATCGAAGCCCTTTCTTCTCGAGCTCTTTCTTCTCGAAATCGAGTGGGCAACAATGAGTGGTCTCAGTTCAAAATGGGATTGCCTATGTTTATGCGGATTGAATGAAATTCAAGTTGGATTGATCAAGGTATGCATCTCTATCTCAATTCTTTAAATCTATTACTGCTTCAATACATTTTCGAGTTGATTGGGGTGCCATCTTGATGGTTTATTGGTTTCATGGGTGCTATAACCACGTAGTTAAAGAGGATACTGAGAGTTGTGTAGTTGGATTCTTTTAAAGGTCCAAGGGCGTAGGACAATGGAATCATGTTACAAATGGTGCTTTTGGAGTGTCACGACTTATTTTATATCGACCTGCACATACTTCTCTTGTCTCTCCTTCATAAGCGATTAAAGGTGCCCCCCTTTCCCCAAATCTATGATTTAGCTACTCTTGTTGTAGAATTTACATAGATTTTTTTTTTTTAATTCAGTTCAATGATTTTTTGGTAGTTTTAATTTGGGGGATGAAAGAGAGGAATAGTTTTGTTCAATAACATGTCATTGTTTCTATGAGAGTGTGGCCTTTGTCAAGATTTTTGGAAAAATGAAATTACTGTATCTATTATTAGTTATTGGATTATTTTTAGTTTACTTGTCGATGCTTTTGCAATTCTAATCTTCTTTTTGGTTTCTTTTGTATACGAGGAACCAGTTTGTAACACCAACTCTAATTGACAAGGAAGCTTAGGTGCTAATGCTCAACAAGGCTCGAGTTTGCAAGTGAATAAGATGAAGTGTTTTGGATTCTGTAGCATTGTTCACACATCTCTTATGCTTGAACAGGGCCTTGTAAGAGCTTTTATTTTCTTGCCTCTCTTTCTTTTTATCTTATTTGGAAATTGATTACTGCTAAAATTTAAAATTTTGAGTCCTTAAATGTGTGGTTGGAGCCACTGTGAGTGGAAGGAATGTTTTGATGTTTCTCTATTTAATTTTGAACTACATGGTTCATTTGCAATTTTGCACATGTTGCTGAGAACTGTTTGTCTATTCATATCAACTAATAACTATCCAGAAGCTTTCACTAGTTTTATATCTTTTGTTACAGTAGATAGATCTATGTTTTTAGTTTACTGTTTGTGTTTTGGTATAAATTCCATTACATATATGGCCTAATATGGCTATGTAATTCATATTTATGGTGGAAATTTTGCTTTAAAGTCATAATTCTGGCTAACAAGTGTTACACTAAAGCTTTTACCTCCTTCAGACCATTGTACTTCAGTGCGGTTAGGAAATTTCCTATATAGGAGAAATGTAACATGACATGGACTAACTAGAGATTTCTGAAATGACTTGGAAACAACATAATCACATTGCATATAGCAACCCTGGTCGCCATCTTTATATCTGGTTTTGCGAATCACTGGTTTATGTATATAATAGTCTCTCACTTTACTAAAATCAACACAAGGAATTAATCTAGAGTTGGATCTTCCACCCCGACTAAAACCCCTTCGACGACATAGAATTCAACTGTTCATGCTACTTTATGCTTTAATGTGAACATTATACAAGCACAATAGATAGGACTACTTGATCCTTCATAAAGAGATGATTTTAACAAAATGTATTATGTTCATGCACTGACAACTATAGAGATTGTAGTTCTTACATCATGTCAAACTCATGCCTGCAATTCTTCTACTTATTGCTTCATGTTGGCATCATTGAAGATGCTTCCCATGAAGTTCGTGCAGAAGTTTGGTGATGAATTGCATGATGTTGTAGTGCTTAAGGTTCCTCCTGATGGTAAAAGGTGGCATATGGAGTTAAGGCAAAGCGGTTTCCGCATTGTATTCCATAATGGTTGGCAGGAATTCGTTAAAAATTACTCTATTGCCACTGGGCATTTTTAAATTTTTAGATACAGTGGAAATTCTGATTTTCACATCTCTATATTTGACATGACTGCTTGTGAGATTAGTTATTCACGTTATCTTGATTATCTTGAAGAATCCAATAGTGGCAAAGAAACTGAAGAGGCAAAACCTGGAATGTTAGGTTTCTCTATTAGTAAGTTTTTCAGCATAGATATGATACTTTATTTTTTCATGTTTTTCCATTGTACTTAATTACTTCAAAATCTTCATTCAATGACTAGATAAAAATGGAGATAACTCATTAGAAGAACTAGCTGATAAGCCATTAGGGGACCATATACTAAAGCAACTGTCGCAAGGAGATCGACTGGTGAAGTCCAAGTGAAAAACAGAGCGACTAGACTACAAAGTGCTTTGGAGCCTAAGCACCCTTCATTCAAAGTTGTTATGCGATCATTCTATGTGAATGGAAGTGGTTGTTATTTGTTGAGCTTGCTCTTATCCCAATAGCTTTGTGCAAAATACATAGAAGATATGACAGTCAATCAGCAATTCAGCAAATCAGGGTTAATCCTGATTTTGGAAAACACATCTCCCACTCAAGTTAATCACACAACTTCATTATCATTTATAGTATATGGTGATAACCCAAGAAGAAGGTTGGGGTGTTAAATTAGATTACATCTGTATAATGAAGTAATGGATTGATAGAGTTCATTTAACCTTGGTAGTAACGTTCTATATATTATGCCTAGCTAGTAGCTTCAGTTAAAGGTAGATCATACTAAATTCTTTCTTGTAAACATAGATCATACTAAATTCTTTATTGACTTGACGTGCTCGTATAGCTAATGGAGCTGGCCAACACTATCACTTATACCACCACTGAGCTTATTGAAATTCATATGGAATTTATTGATTTTATCGAACAATTTATCTCACCAAGCCAAAGGTATGTGTATGTATTCCGAAAATAGTATTTTGTTTTTCTTTTGTTTGCTTTGAGGTATGGATGGCTTTAGTAAATATTTGTGCTATGAACCCATGTATTATTTGTGGGTCTTTTTTGTTTTCAGCTCTCTGATAACCATGTATATATAAATGTAATAGTGTATATCTTGAACCACAATCCATTTGCATTGTAGGTATTTTCATTTATTTTCCCTTCCGTTATGAGAACTAGGTCCTACCGCATTGTTCCTCTCATGCCATATATAAAATAGCTTGCTTTTAGTAACAAATTTACTAATAATGTTTCTTTACTTTTCTTCTTAGGTTTGACAACGTTCAATCGATCGATGGATAATACTTAATTTGTTGATGTTGGAGTTGATTAAAATGATTTTTAGTTTGGTTGAATGTGCTATCAAATAAATGTATCTAGCATTTTCAATGATGTTGGATAAATAATAATTTGTTATTTTTTCTTGTTGAATAAATTGATGTAAGGAATAAGTATTTTCGAATGGTTTGAAAATATATGGGGTTGAAGTTAATGTGGATGTTCTAATTTTTTTTTGAGAATTTTATAGTTGTTTTTATTGGTGAAATAAGTTTACAAGTTAGGAATTGAAGTTATTATCCAGTATTTTTGGCAGGAAAATAATATAAATAATATTAATTTTTTTTAAAAAAATTAAAATTAAATGACGGTTTTAGAAGAACTATCATAGTGTAAACTATTTGTTGCCGTATTTTTCTTCCTTAAAATGACGGTTCCACAATAGTCAATGGGCATTTCTTGATGGTTCTGAGGTGAAGTATTAGAAAATATTGTGAATTTCTTGACGGTTCTAACTATAATTCATGACGGTTACGTATGAGGTGTCATAATAAAATTTAACTACTATGACGTTTTAAAGGCTAATATATGTCATAATGGGAGGAACTTTTAAGAGGTCTTTCTATGAACAATCATAACTTTAATGACGGTTTTGGTTGACTTTTTATGACACCCCCAGTAATGACGGCTAGTTTTTTAATCAAAAAGTGTCATGATATGTATTTCATGACAGCTGAAAGTTGTCATAAAAAGCCCTTTTTTTAGTAGTGACAATATTCAAAAGAATGTGTTGCAACTACTATTTGTTATTGTGCACCTTCACACGCTTATTGTTATTGTTCTTGTTCATTAGGTTAAGTTGTTTCAAAGTGTTTCCTATCACTCGTACAATTTAAACTATATAATCAGCTACGGAGAAGGAATGTGTTCCAATATAATAAAGTTAAAGCAGACCAAGTGTTTGTTGTTACTATATAATACCAATGAGTGCAAAAGTACGTGTTGTTACTTTCCAGACTTTTTAAAGGGTGAAACATGGACATTTTACCTAGAATGCTACCCTACTTTTTATATTTTGTCTCTCACTGGTCACCTTCGTATAGTAGGCTTAATATTTTGGCGATCTAAGTGTCCCCTAGTCTTCACCAAACATAGTATTTGTGATCATACCATCTTCAAGATTAACATCTTTTTCATTTGAAACAAAACTCCTACTACTCTCAAACTACCGAGCCTCCCACATCAATACCGATATCTTCCCAATCTTAATTCTGACGACCTAAACATTTTAGGAACTTGTAAATTAATTGCAAGTCTAACATAACTTAGTTATAGTGACAGTAGTCTTTCTAGTCTTTGACCTTACTGCCAAAGACCTTTATATTCTGAATATGCTACAATCAATACCACAAACCATAAAAATTCCCTAAAGCAACAAATACACATACTGTATATAATACTCAAAAAGATTATCATAGAAATTTATATGTAACTAACAGAGTCAAATTAATTTGAATATTAATAAAGGGAACAGAGGATTACTTTCTCAATGACTTCTTTCGTTATTGTGTCATCATCCAAAGTAGTTGGAAATTTTTTGTAGAGAACAAAAGATTGGTTTTCCTTCTTCTATCTGTAGTAATTTATTTTCACTTGGAAAATGTATTTTGAACAACTTGTGCGCCATTCTCCTGTAATGTTGAGAAAATAATTCAAATTACCTAGAATTTTTTTTTTTTTTTTTTTTTCAAAAAAATAAATTCCTCTGTGATTTGAAAAATTGTAGGTTGTTGCCTTTTTGTTGGAGTCAACCAATTCCTTAACCGGCTTTTGAATCAGGTATTCATCTTCTCTATCAAATGCAACAAATAGAGTAACCCCTAACGAATCTTCTACATCCATGCTTAGCTTATACCTGTCCATTTCATATAAAATTTTCAGAAAGTTAATTTAATAAAGAATTTGTTGGATAAGGAATTTATAAGTCACCTCTCACTTTGCCTTCCTACTTCAACTTTACAGTCCGGGCACACTTTGTCAACAACTTTTTTGTTACACTTGTTGTTGTTGCATGAATTATAGTACCAATGCATGTCGAAGACATATCCTATGGTTACTTTGCAAGTATATGTTGCTCCCTATTTTATGACAATAATGTCCATCAATGTATTAGACAACGAAACACAACCAACCTAAAAGGAGTGAATGTTACCTTGTAGGATTCATCTAGACCCATCTCCTTTAATTTGTCTATTGAAACCCTACGGTTTCTAAGCAGCTCTTCATCATAAAGGTCCTCTATTATAGATGGATTTAGTTGTTCTATTTGTAGATTGGTACCCTCCAAACTATAATGAAAAGGAATGTAACAAAAGGCATGATTAAGAGGCAATAGGATCAAATTGTATGATAGAAGAATGAGTTGGTCCTCAAGCAAGATAGATAAACCTATTTATGTAGGTGGTAACATCAGTGGCATCCAAATTGAGGTAGACCTTCGTTCCACTAAGTGATGAAAGACAAATTTTCCCTTCAACACAATATGGACATGTTAAATACTTGTAACTTTTTTTTATTAGCATTGCAAAACGAATTCCAACAACGTGAAACCAAAAATGTTATTAACCTTCAATATCTTTTGCATTAAGTGAAGTTGCAATGACAATAACGTTATGTTGTGTGAAAATGTCATTTGGAAACTTGTCGGTCATTAAATTGTCAATTCCATTTCACTGATAATTGGATCATATGTGTTTGAAGAGAAAATTCATATTGTGCTCATTTAAGATGTAATGACTGCAAGTCAGCTCTTATCCATGATAACAATCTCTTGAAAAACTGTTCCAAATGTGGGTGTAATGTTACCGACGCTCTTCAGTAGGCCAATAACATCTACAATTGTTTTCACATAAATGTTAGGAGAAACCTAATCAACAAAGATCCGAGTTAACAAAGGAAAGTGGTTATTGAAATAAAATATTACCTATTAGGTGAGTTTTGTTATCAACTTGACTTGAAATAGTGTCGAAAGTGAATTTGTGCCTTGCAATGTCAATACCTTCTTTATTCATTAGCGTGACCAATATGCCAATTTTGAAAAAGAACTTGTGATCATTATCAACTGGACTATAACTTTTCGCAAACCAAACGTCGAATTTCTCTAATGTGTAGATATTGCCTTCCTTTAACACATTTCCTTGAAGTATATATATCTCCAAAATCCTTAAAATATTTCTTCAATAGAACTATGTGAATATGAGTACCTTGTTTATGTTTGAAAATAGTCAAGTCAGTCAATAAATTATTTCGGTTGGGAAATTTCATTTTTGCATAGATGGGACATAGTATTGTAATTACCTTTGCATTCAAAAGAAGAAACTCCAAGCTAAGCACTTCCCTAGTGTACTTATTACTTAAATTCACTGATTCCCACAGTCTTGTTACGCGGTCCAAAACTTTATAGCGGTCAGATCCATTGCGGTGTTTATCAATATCTTGATAGCTTTGCGTCGACATCTGACTTGTAGCTGTAAAGTTTAATGAAAGGGCCAAAGCTACAGTAGGCAATACTTGGTAATTAATTAATTAAAAATGGAGGAGATTAAACTTTTTCAACCGAAATAATGTGTTTACAATTAAAAATTGATGTTGTAATGTGTTTGCAATTAATAAGTTTATTCATATGTTACTACCATTAAACTTTAATAGTAGTTTCCATTCCTCAATATTTCTTTGCCCGCTTGTCAAAGTCATGCGCTTCCCTATAGCATGGGTTACTATATATAAGGTGAAAGAATTTAAAGACTAAGGTGCTGCAGCAGTGCGGCATCACATGCTCGAAAGGTTGCCCGACTTTGCTATATGGTTGCTCAGCATTTATGCATATAACCTTGCCTCCTTTTTTGATAAAGCCTGCATTAAGGTCCCTTACAGAAAGTTGCTAGCGCACCATATTTTGTTTTCGAATCTGCTGAAGGCTCCATTAATTTTGGGGCAGCTACTACGTATAGTCTGCTGAGTGTGGTCATAATCAATATTGATATCGAGTGTTGTTATGGAAGTGGAGGGCTTGGCTTGGGAATCATAGGCTTCAGTGACTGTCTTGACATGATGTCGGGCATGATTGTAAATACCCTGTATTGTAGCATTCTCAAAGTTGGGCCTATTTCTGGTATTCCATATTCCCAAACAACAATTCAAGGTTCCCTGGTTAATGCGATGTAAAGATAAGTAACAAATTTAGTTTTCTTGCTCATGTTAGTTTGCGTGTAAATCTCAGTGTCAGACTAACCTTCACATAGTAGTTCAACGTTGAAAGTCTTTGCCTTCTATTTTAAATGGGCAGAACTAAGGTCTACGAAGAGATACTCATCTAGCACATGGTGAGGTTGATGCCTGCTTTCACCAGGCGAACTCATCTTATTTATAAATTTAAGAAAAACAATACTATAATATTTGCAGAACATAAGCAGACATATGTTAGTATGTCATGAACACAAACATTCTTTTAAAAAGGTGAGATTTCCTTCCACATTGCTAGAGTATTAACATCAGTCACCATAAGTTTGCAACTAAGTTTGTTTCAAATGTCGGGTACTAAAGTAAGCTTCAAAAGGAGCAAACAACAGAGACTAAACTACACCAGACCTAGCACCTCAACAATATTATATTTTTTGGCATTTAAAATAATGACTAGGTTGTGCTCTTGTGGTGGTGGGGAAAGAAATGGTCCAAAGACACAGTTTGGTACTTCACACCATATGAACACTTCTGATACTTCACTCCATACCAAATTCTCCTTCAAGCCTTTAGAAATCTTTGGCTTTGTCGTATTCTATTGTGAAGCCTTAATATATTTGCAGGAAAGAGCTATACATATAATGAATAATATCCAATGAGATTAAAACAACAGTCAACAAACTATACTAAGCAAATGTGAGGAATATAACACCCGACATAAAATTGACAAATGACAAACGATTTGCATCTGAAATAAAATAACATTTTTTTGCATGATCATATCAAATAATTGCAAATGTCAAGCGAAACAAACAACTACGAATGAAAAGTATATTATCCTTACAATAGGAATCGGGAAACATAATAAATTTGCAATATGAGCAAGGGTTGTCAATTTCCAGTTTTTAGAATAGGAAACACCATGACCAAAAGCGATTAAAATATTTTTTTCCAAAGTGAATATTTTGATCCAGCAGTTGCCGTTGTTAGTGGTTAAAGTTTTCCTAAAAGTTTTTTAAATGTAAAACATATAGATGCTCCTAGCATGTTAACCTCACATGCAAATTTGAACCCAATCATGTCTAGATGACACTGAGTATAGTGAGAAGCATACCTACACATTCAAATGAACAAAATTTGAGAGCAGGTTTCAATTATGCAATTTTTTTGTTTCTAAAAAAAACATAAGACACAACAAAACAATGGATCAGACAGGTAATCTCCATATACAGCTGGCAATTTTAACTACCTTGAATATGGATAAATGCACTGCATTTTAAGAGTTAGAGTGGAATAATATTCAGTTTTTGTTTGGTATGTGATATTACCTGAACTACATGTAGAATAAGACTGCCTCCTTCTCATGCACCGAAACCTAATGCTTACAAAGAAGTTATTTTTCTGTAAACATATAGCCTGCATGTAATTTAATTATGAAATGAAATAGTTAGATAAGGTTATTTGGTAAAACAACTTAATAGAGAAATGCTTAAATCAGGAATGAGCTTAGCCACATCTATAAAAGGCTACGACTGTGAAATGGTGAAATTACAACAACATGTATAGTGTCTAGTGCATAATTACGAAGTAAAGCAACTATTTCCTAGGACAACCCGACGCCTACAATAGTTTAGGAGTTATCAGGATGACATACCTCTACTTATAGTAAAACTTCTGGGTAGACAACATTTGTACTACAACCAGAAGCATCTTGTGGAAGGATGACACTAATTCTTTTTGATGATGTGCATCTCGAGAGCGTGATGTATAATTGTCCATGACTGAATACCGGTGTCAGTAAATCTATCCCAACGTACTTGACTGACAGCCCTTGGGATTTATTAATCGTCATCCCGTGCGCAAGTCGTATGGGGAATTGCCACCTAGTCATTGGAACAACCATCTTTGTAGTCGAAAGCGTCAAAGATATTCTCGGGAGAAGTACTAGCTGGCTTGTTTTGTCTCCAGTTATAATCATAGCTTTAATCACTGTGGTAGCACATTGAAGAACTATTAGTCGCATTCCATTGCAGAACCCATCTCTTGGTTTAATATTCCTTAGCAACATGACTGGACTTCTACGTTTCAACTTTAGTTTGGAAGGAGGTAAACTGGATGGATCAAGGGAGTTCAAGAACTCACTTGGGTACTCACCAACATCTACATTAGATTGGCCATATTTTTTTTTTTTGCTTTTGAATGAGACCCACTTAGATTTGCAGGAGAATTCTTTTTTTTTACCGAGGGTCACCATCTCCTTCAATAGCTTTATCCACAGCCAGATATTCAATAACATCTCCAGGAAATAAATTTAAGGTCGTATCATTAATCTCCTTGACATCGTCATTACGTGCAGCTAGAATAGTGCGCTCTCTTAAAAACTCAGCTGAAGCGGTGCCCTCCACGTTCAATTTTGGGTAAACAAAGTAAATGAGATCTTCAAGGTTTGTACAGTTTCAAACACCTAATGGTAACTCGACCGTCTCAGTTGGATTCGTGCCAATCTAAATAATCAAGCAAAGTTAAAAGTTTAACCATAATGTCTAGAATTTGTGAGAAAACCATTCAAAGTAACATATTTCAAAATAATTTTATTACCTCTGTAAGAAAGTTTGCAAAATCGATGTTGTCTGGTGGTTCTGACATGTCGAGATGCATGTTATGAACTAGATGCAAAATCTGCACATGTCTCAAGAGCAAGGATCTCCGTAGCGATGCAGCAACAAAATCTTCACAGGCGCCTTCTGGTATAACAAGAAGAGTCTGCCAAAAATCTCCTCCAAGAATTACAGTGATGCCACCGAATGCTTTTTTGTTGCTACATATATCTTGAAGTGATTGATCAACAATGTTGCATGGGGACTTCATCCCAAATAATAAGTTTTGTCTCTTTGAAAAGTCTGGCTTGCAAAGAATCCATAGAAAAACCACACATGGTGTCTTCAAACACATTTAGCGGCAAGCTAAAGGTTAAGTGAACAGTTATACCAGCAGTCAATAATAAAGATGCAATGCCAGATGAAACAACCATAATAACGATATTTCCAAAACTATGACATGAGGCTGCAATTGTATTGTACAAAAAAGTTTTCCCAGTGACCCGCAACCCCATTTAAGAAAAAAAGTTTTCCTTTCGCATTGTGTACCGAATGTCACTGAGTCAAAAGCGGCGTGTTGCTCTTCATTAAGACTGCTAATATTAGTATATGCCTCTTGCTGTAATCCCTCATGGTGATGTTGTTGTTGAATCCAAATAAGCCTATTGGGGACAATATCACCCCATTTTTCTTTCGGCAGTGGCATTTCAGGGAAGTTGGAAAGGTTCATCCCACCTTCTATAAGAAGTTGATCCAATAAAAATAAGTCGTAGTCGTTAACTTGTTCTTGAGTTGGATTTTGTATAAGCAAAACTGCTTTCATATTAGCCACAAGGTCATCACAAATATGGACTGCAAATCTTTCCCACAGTAATTCTGGACTAGTTGGAGAGCACTCAAGTAGGATAATGATGAACAATCTGTGCAGTTGATACCCAGTGCTCATTTCTAAGGCCTCCTCTAGACATTTCTTCCACTCTGCATCATCTTCCAATAGCCCTCGCGCGATACACGCTCCTTTGAACGTATAGTATGGAACACCATATACAAATCTCAATGAATCAAATGATTTGGGGCCCTTTACAACTGTTAACAACAACCGCAGATAAAATCATTCTCTGGCATTAGGTTTCTCAAAATACATTCGACCAATAGCGGGAGAACCTTCTTGATTCATGAGCGTCCATTGTTTGAATTTTTTGTTGAAGGAAAAGTGTCGAGGGATCTCTAGATAAGTGTATTCTCGGGCTATTGGGCTGGCTGCATAACATTTAAGGAAGGCAGTTAGAGTTGACTCCTAGCGTTCTCCTCGAGCAATAATTTCACCCGAAAAATTATGGCTTGTAATGAACCACAAAGAAAAAGAATCGTGTCAATTCCATTGTAGATGAATGGTAGTTATCATGTGAAACAAACAGGTTGCACTTTTGCATCCCCCAAAATAACTACACCCGTTCTGTTCTATTCGTAGTTACTATATGAAACAACATATTCATAAGTCGGCAAAGGGGGGAAAAGAAGAAAAAATGAAAAAAGCAGTGACTAATTGATTAAACCATAATACTACTGAAGTCAACCAATAAGGTCTTACAGAAAAAATAATAATAGTAAAATAAAGAACAAACTCCCAGAACTTTTACTGCAATTTTGTTTTTCATACTCAAAGTTAGGAAACATGCATTGAGCATTAATTAGCAACACCTAAAGGCAAAAGAAGCAAAAGAAAAAACCAAAGACTTAGATAATGAAGTACATATATACCATTATCTATGTAGAAGCAGTTAGTATGGTGCATCGACTGAAGTCGTTCACCCTCCATACTTCTCAAATTACTTTGTGAGCATAGTTGAAATGCATAACAAACAACAAATCAACCTCCAAAAATAAAATAAAAGCAACACCGTACAATAAAATAATTAAAGATCAAATTTAATTTAATACAAAAATATGACTTTTTGTGTTATAGATTGAACTAACATCAAACTAATTTCACTTACTGTGAGTACATATTTTTTATTAAATATTTGCTATAATTAATCAAATAAAATGCTAGTGGGTTTAGTTTATGGATGGCAAAACACATATGTTCAATACTATTTTATGAAGTAATCAGTAAGCTTCGAGGGCGTGTCCAGACTGTAAAGTAGTGAAGGATAAACTATAGATAGTGTATGCAAAGCAAATAGCTAAATATACTCAAAATTAACTTTTAACTTATATAACAAAATGGAATAATCCTAATACACATCGATCAAAAGGTTTTCTAAAATTGATGCATCATACTTCTAGGTCTAGATGTGTTTGAGTATCTTGAGCACCTCCAAGACGAACGTAAATGATGAAGAGTGAGAGAAAATACCTATGCGAGGAGGTTTGAAGGAGAAGAATGAGAAATCACTAACAGTAACCACATTTTCTTTTTGGTCTAGGGTCAAACATTGAAGGAGAGCTCTAAATGGTTGAGGTTTGGCTTTGCTACTTTAAAAGGACATAAAGACCGACACTAACACCAAAAGCTTACCCGGCCGCAAAGTGTTTCTTTGAAGAGTTTGAACTTAAAATCCTATGTCGTACCTAAGAGATTGTGAGAATGACCATATGTTCGAGATTGGACACCAACTTCTCCATCACGACAATTTTCTTAATATAATGGAAGGAATGGTATGAAATTAAAAATACAAAAAACTGAAAATAGATTGTAAAAAACATATAGAGATGAGATGCAAGCATTTGATTATTTTATAAAACTGCTGTAAAATTACAAATAAGTAAACAATAACTTAGTTGATGATGAAAAGGAAGAGGAAAAACCAGGAAAAAAACTACTTACGAATCCTTACACGTGATGGAAGATACACTATATCAGCTTAAGATGGAAGAAAGAAAAAGAGGTGCAGCTATTAAACTTATCGATTTTTTAACTACCTTGCAATATCAAAATATTATTCTTTAGGTGTAAGCAATGTACTTACACCTTGACTTCTAATTAATCATCGAAAACCCGTCTTTAATTAAATTGAGAAACTATAAACTAAGACATCACCCAAAATCAATGGATAAATGAAGCCACGTATAAGAAACTTTACATCTCAATAGCATAAAACTTGGAAAACAAAAGAAAGGCAGAGAAGAGGAGAAGTGTATAAACAATCGGAGTGAACATAGACAATAATCAGTAAAAATGGTAGTAACTAAGCCATTTAATTCGTAAGCAATAAGTGACAAAAACACCTCAATAAATAAGCATTTTCCGAAAACCTTCAAATTTTTATGTTGGCTTTTGTTTCGTAAATCATCAATAATTTCACACCTCAGCGCGTGTACTTTTCCCAAAAGAAAGTTGCACAAAAATTTTGGAGAACTCAATTAAAATCAAGTTGAGCAACCAAATTTTTTTTGAAAATGTTCTTGGTGAAAATTTGGTAGTACCTATTTCCCATCAATACTATGATTGAAATGGATTAATGAATCCTGCATATTCATCTAATAACCATATTATGAAATTGCAAAAGTGCTTAGCTACTGCCATCTCTTAGTAAACAACCCTCCAAGGCAGCCAAGAAATTATATTTAAAATCAGGCTCAATTATTACCTTTGAGCTTAAAATGTTTCGTTTTAGCCATATTTCAAAAGGTAGGAATAAGTTTCTCCTTGTCCAGCTGGTCTAATTGTACTATGATGGTAACAACCTATCAATCATATTCTAGTTACATTACAAACTCTTCTCACCGAGTGTAAAATTCTAAGTAATCTGCGGAAAGTTAGTTACACTATGAACTCTTCTCACCTGGTTAAAATTAAAATAATGTGCAGCCCTCCTAAAGTGAGATCTAATCACTTAACAGTTGAGAATTTACACTCCAAACACAACCTGTGGAATGCACAAAGTGCATATCCTAACCACTTGAGAATGGTGTGGCCCAACAAAGGCCAAAGTAGCCACAACAACAATCTCAATATTGAAGTATATATGCCATATCCAATCCTATCAAGCAGTATAAATGTTTATCTATGCAGCACATCTACTAAGCTCCCAAGCTACTTATGAGACAAATGGCTTATCTTTTAATTTCTAGAAGAACAAAACACGTAAAGCTCCCAAGAAAATCATTTAACAACACTAACTTGTTAGTCCAAAGTTCATAAGTTAAATAAATGCCTATAAAAGAAAATAGCATAAGTTAACAAATGCCTAGAAAAGAAAAGAACCTATGAGGCTTGGTAACAACCTTGGCTATCAATGATTGAGTTGGGTATTAGGGGCAATTACTTTTCGCTTTGGGTAACAATATAATGCATATCCAGTGGACCAGGTTGTACAGGTGCACTCAAACGTATTAAGGAATGTAGTAGTCTACCTACATTCTTCAAATCAGTGTTGTAGAAACTGGTAAAAACCGTGAGTTGACTCTAGAGTTAACTCGAACCACATAGAAAGTGAGTCGACTCGTTGGCAAAACCGGAAATTGGCAAAACCGCATTAAATGGCATGCGATTTGTCTAAAAATTGGAAATCTCAATTTTAAACTTAAACCTTATAGTTTGTATGTGATAATTTAAATGGAGAGAGAGAGTTATCTGGCGGCTGCCACTTCTAGATCTAAATGAGTAGATAGTGTTTAGTTAAATATGTGGGTTAAACAATGAAAGGTGCAAATGAACATTAACTGGAAGACCCAAATTCTAAATTTACTCGTGAGTAGGTAGGCTTTTCTTGCTTAACTTTTTGTCTTCTACTAAAAAACTGTGTGCCCCTAGTCAACTCCCATATTCATTATACTACTTCTTGAAAATGAAAAAAAAAAAAAAAGAATAAAAAAGAATGCCATTTATTCTCTTTGCCCTTATAGAAATCTTCACTTAGCATTTAGTCATTTTCAACTCATGCAAGACAAAGAGAAAGTTTCTGGTTCTCTTCATTCCCTCTTCTAAACGACTACAATATACAACCAAACTTAGTTATAGGTTTCTAAGCTTGCATAGGTTCTATTCATACATATATTATTTGAAGTCTAAAATACTTGGAGAAAAAAATCTTATGATTTACGATCCGGCTAAAGATTTAAGCTAACTCTTAAACTCTAACTCTTAAACTCTACGGTTTAAGATACTATTTACGATTCTACAACATTGCTTCAAATTAAAGTTATTAAGTTAAACAATTGCATACCTGACTTTGCTTATTCTTCCTTTTGGTCAACAACAAACACGAACTTATACCCTTATACCTCACCATATCCGGCACTTTGGTGTGTGCAAATCCCCATCAGGCAAACTAATATATCCTTGAAAAAAAAAAGGATATAAAGAGTTTCACATTAGATTACCTTAGTAACTAATCCAAAGACAACTCCAATAATTGTTATGATTGCAACTCTAGCTCCATCATTTGATTTCTTACTTAATCCAAAGTTAATGAGAAAAATAGCTTCGAATGAATACAAACCTGTAGTCAAATTGAAATGAAAGCTAAGAGCAAGATAGGTGCTAGCAAACTAAAACCGCAGCATACATATCATTCCAAAACCAAAAATCTAATGTTCCGATTAATTCTGAAAAAGAAAAAACATAAAAATAACCAACCTACACAAACACATAATTAAAGGAATGTAGCAATTCATCAACCAAGTATTGTAAAGGAGGTTAAGGGAACTGAGAACACAATGAAATGAAAGCTTGTTCTTACCATCGTCAGTCAAGAATTTCTTATGATGACCATAAGGCGTTGAGTCATTGATTATGAGCTTGGTATTGTCTGTAACGTTAAAAAAATTCAAATAAAGAAAAAAAAAAAGTTATTATTTTCATTCTTCAACTTACCGTTTCAATTAAATCCATAAATCTCTTGGTGTTTGTTGGCTTGAAATCTGCAGTGCTTCTCTCTGTCATACAAACATTGTTCTTTGATTACGTAATATTTTAGAGCATGAAACGCTAAAAAAAGTGTGAGCTGAATGATCTACATTCAAAACTTTTGTTCTTAAGAAATTTGAGAAGGGTTGGGAGTAAGCACCAACAAATATTAGATTTTAACAGAAATACCACAACAAAAACTTCATATTATAATGTAAATTTTTTTAAAAGTAATATTGAATCAAGAAGTAAAACAGGAAAGTAGGGCAAGTGAACCCCTCAAAAAGATTCCAAATAAAAGCAACAATCCATAATCAAAATCACAGTTAGCTTTAGTAGTTATAGTGATTCTCTAATGCTTTGTTTCCAATAAAATTAAGCTCACTACTCTAGCTCTTGCAACACCAACTCTTATCGCTTCATGAGAAACTTTAGATTAATGATTTTATCAAAATAAGAATTTCGCAAATGAAACTAAGATGACACAAACCTTATAAGATAGACTGCGATTAACTTTCAATCTTTAAAACTTATTACTATATGCAAAATTTTCTTTGATAGTTTAGAAAAAATTTACTTGAAATGCAGCTAAATTTTCTAAATTTTTATTATTGTAGGAGAAGGTCAGGTGATGTATGGTTCTATAACGATTTTAAACACAAATGGAAAAAGACTTAGTTCAGTATTTAGCTACTGAAAGCAGAATCACCTGAACTTGTTGGACAACTTCTTGTTGATCAGAATCAGCCAGTATCTTAGCTCAAAACTGAAGCGTACGAAGAAATCTTACGTAGTTGATACACAAATCTTGGGCTACCAATATAACCACGTATTTCTCAAAGTTGTGCATCTAGACCCTTTAAAGCCGCAAGTTTCCATGTAACCTATAGTGACAAAGGCAATGTCGAAAATACATAAAGCCGAATCTTCACCTTCTATCTATTAAACATGGGGCCACACACGGGATAGAAATTGGCCAACCTCTGTGGCAAGAGTGCTTCTGGTCGTATCTAGTGTGAAGAATAGGGGACCAAGTGACATCACCAAAAAGAGACCAAGTGAAATCACCAAAAAGAGAAAGAAAAAGGTTCTGATTTCACTTGCATCTACTAATATATAATTCATGCAGCAAATAAAGAATATGGAAATTGACGGAAGAATAAACTTTCATCTCACAACATACCAATTTCCTCAACTTCATGAGCAGTAATATCTGAAGGTACATGCACAAAGACCTTCTGACTCTTCTGAGTAGCATTCTGTAGCCATCACCAATATATTATTAGTTCAGCTCCGAACACATTTGGCGATAAAAAGTAACATCCTTCTGAAATAGTAAAGTTTTAATTAAATTTTCTTCTATATATTTTTTTATGTCTCTTAGCGCGCGTTCCTATGTGTCCATAAAGGTATAACATTGATTCTATCGATGTGGAATCAACTAATTCTGCTAAAAACACTTCTTTCTTTATGAAGCAACTTTGTTTGTGAATACACCACCCTAATAAAAAATCACAAATTTAACCAATCTCTACATTAAAAACCAATCAAAATAAAAAATATAACAACCCCCAACATCAAAAACAAAAATTCATCAACAGTACCCAAAGCAAGAAACAACTTCCACATACCAAACTCTCCTCAAAGTCAAGATTTGAAGGATGCCCAACATCAAGGGGCACAGCAAAAACATCAGCATGGTCCCGTCTACATACCTAGCAGCCATATCCATATACAACCATCTGCAGGTATATAATGAGTGAAATACTGAAACGTTCATCTTAGAGAAAGCAATCAACTAAGATCGAATTGGGGTTTTGTTTTTGTTTTAGGTTAATGTTTGAGAGAGAAACTTATTTTTGTGAGAAAGAAACCAACGTTAAGGATGTATATAACTCACATTTGTTTGTAAGACATTGTTCTCACTTCTCTCGATTGTAACACCTCCGCACTTGAACCTTTTCCACCACAAATATGGTATGCTACCATGAATCTTAGCTACATTGTTGAACATTACCTTAACAGTACAAAGACACTAAGTTAGACCCAACTCCATAGACTCCAAGTACTTCTAAAACTTGGCAAATGTCATTATCTCATACCATTGTAGACGGAGCAGTCTCTTCCTTGGGTTTCAAAGAACCAAAACCAAGAATTTTGTTAGACGCTTCCTGCATCAGACTAAGCCAAATACATTGCAAAACCTCCCGTACATTCAAGAAAGAATAATTCTGTAAAATAAAATGTATCACCTACACTATAAAACATGTAGTTAATATATTATTATGTTCAAGTTGATTCAACACCAAGGTAAATGTTAGTGAAGTTCTGTAATGTGCCCTTGAGCTTTAACAACGGATACGTCGATTGCATATCATCAAAGAATTTAGCTAGTAACTCAAACTTGTAAAGGAAATAAAACAAAGCCCAGATCAAATACATAACTAAAATAAATACCCAAATAGTAATTCTAACTAAATCAGCTCTCTTCCGGTTTTCCCTTTCGCTTTCCGATATCACTTGAGCTTAAAAAGAAAAAACAAAAAGATCAAAGTTGTACTTTTCAGGATGTTTGATTAAACCTCTGGACATCTTCTTTTTCCCAGATTTTCGTTCTCCTACCCTTTTCATGATTGTGTTGTTGTTTTTTTGTGATGACAATGGTAACAGATTAAACAGGACGAACCTTCATTTCGATGAACTTTTGAGATTTGAACCAACCCTTAGTTAAAGTTTTTACTAATAATCTGACTGCCGATAAAATGGATCTTCCATTAACCCTTACATATATTATTTGGATTTTTTCAGATAATTAATGAAAGCTTCATATCAATAATCTTTGCAAACAATTGGAACAAAAAAATGAAGAGAAAATGAGAAAGAGGATAATCTGGATTGAATTTTGTGTATGGCAATGGGGTTTTTTTTTTGGAGCTTTTGTTTTGTTTGTTTTCGTGAAGGTATATCTGTTTTCTTTCTTGGTGTTTTGTTTTTTTATCATTATTTTGGGTTATGAAGAAATTGGGAAAATAGGACGTAGAATTCTTTTTTTCCTACCGATTTATTGTAAAAGTTGAGGTGACCACCTTAGAGAAAAAAAGAGTGCTGACATGGCTTCCTGGGAACATTCTCGATTGCTGAGTATTAATAGTCTTTGATTTATAATTTGTTTGCCTTAACTAAATATATAGAAGTTTATAACTTTAACATGCAAAAGGGCAAAAGGCTTTAAAAAAAACAATACTGAGTATTAATGGTCTTTGATTCATAATCTGTTTAGCCTTAACTAAATATATAGAAGTTTATAACTGTTGTTTCTCTATCACAGCTAAACACACTATTCACCAGACTTTTTTACACTATTATAATTTTTAGCACTATTTTCTCACTTCTCCTCTTTATCTGCCGCCCTCCCTCTCTTTCTTATCCTCCTCTTCTCTTTCCTCTCCTCTTCTCTTATATATCATCCCTCACCCCTTTCTAGCCCTCCATCTATCCCCCCATCTTATGGCCCCTTTCATTTCACGTGTAGGGTTTTCGTACTGCGACCACGTGCCTTTGCTCTGATCCTGTGCACCGCGGCTAAGTGTCATAAGCTGACCTGGGTCTGCCCGATGATATCCTTGGTCCCTTATCCTACCACCACAGATACCCCCTCTCGAGTCTGCGATCCTCCTATGATCAGGGGGTCGAGAGTCCGGCTCATTCTATCTTTCTGTCGTGGCCTTCCACCTCCCTTGCATCGCTGGATTCACGCGCTCCCCACATGCTTACTACCTGCGTCCCTTCAATTTCTGTGTCTTCACGCGTCATCCCCTGGCTGGTCCCTTTTGGTGTCTCCTCGATTTCAGCTCCTCTCAAGTTATGGTTTTACCTTTCCCTCTTATAAAAGCCCGCTCGATTCTTCCTTCTTTCTCATTTTGCCTTCTACTCTCTTCTAGATTTATTTTCGCCACCACTCACTCACCTTCTCTTTTTGGTTACTCCGATCCAGCGCGCGTTCATTCCCTGTGTTTTCCTTCCGCTAAAGCTCCTGTAACAGCCACTCTCTCCCTTCCCCAGGTTGGTCTTCTTCTCTCTCTATTTCCTTTTTTTTTTTTTGTACTGTGTATTACTTTTTTAAACTACGATTCTCTCTTTCTCCCCTCTCTGTCCTGTTGCGACTGTGCGTCTTCCTCTTTGAAATCTTCCACAAATGTCGGATTCCATATCCGACGCCTCTTCCTCCTCCCCTTCTGGCAATGTTGCCTCTCCCCCTCCTTTTGATTCCACCGAGGCTCCATCCACTTCCGGGCAACCCCTTGCCCTTCCGCCGCCTCCACCCCATGGCCGTAGACCTAATCTAGAGGCGGTCAAGGCTGCCTATGGTATTCCTGTTGACGTCACCTTAGAACATGTGCCTGACCTAACTTACTTTTCCCATTTGGTCCCTTACAAACCGGGGTGTCGAGCTCGTGGCCACGGTAGGGCAAATCGTTGCCAAGGCATTGACAACTTCTAGAGGGTCATATATGCCGCGAACCACTACAACGAATCTGGGATACCCAAGATAATGGTTCGCGATATGATCTTTCACTATTACATAAAAAAGAGCACCAAGGACGTCAGTGTGGGATATCATTCCTTCTGTGTCCGCCCTAGAAAACAATCCTTTGTCCTCCGTGTCACTTCTTCAGATAAAGTATGGCATCATTATCCGCTGTACGACTTAGGAAACTTCCTATCCGCGGATCTTCTTCCTGAACTGACCCTTAATCATCTGGCTTTCCTTCCTTGTGGTGAGTCCCCTTTTTATTTACCCTTCAATATGTATGTACCGTGGTTCCCCATCTGATCTTGCAACTCTTTTCTACAGGTTGGCGACCAAACTCGAAGTCGTGACCCTACGACCATATCTCCTCCACTATTTTCTAGAAGACCCGCGACCTGGGACCCTCCCAATCTGCAATTCTTAGAATTGATCCCACTACCGCCACTCCACTACTGCCAGACCCCCAACTGAAGGCTATTGGAGGGTATAGCGCCCCCTTTTTCCGCCCACCTCCACCCAACGAACGAAAACCTCGAAATTCACCGCCTTTCCCAAAAATACGCCACCCCAAGAAATCCCAACACCCCACAGTAACTACCCGTCAACCCCCACCTCATTCCTCCAACTCCCCTTCCTATTCCACAGCTCATCCCTCTTACAAATCCCTGACCACTTGGGAAGATCAATATATATCCCCTCATTCTCCCTCTGCTGCTTCTCCCTACTCCGACATAGATGCTAACAAGAGGAAGCTATTTGACAGCGACTCGGATGAAGATATTGTCACCGAGGTTGCCCCCACCACTGTCGCCCGCTCATCTCCTGGCCCAGCTTCCAAGCGTCCGCGGCATTCTGCATCTGAAGAGCCCCCCGCCAATCTACATACTTCAATATCTGCTGCCCCCACCCATCCAGAACAGCTGGCCTAGTAAGGAGACGGCTTCCAGATCTGGCAAAGGGGCTGCTAACCCTGTCCCTGCTTTTTCCCTTACTTTCAAGGTCCGAAATCACATCGTAAATGCCAATGATTCGGCCTTGGAGAACCCTGCGGTGGCCTCCTCCCTGTTCTATGGGTCTCACCTTCCCAAAGATCTCGCTTACGCAGAAAGGGGCTCATTTGATCATCACAGAACCTCGTTCTACACCGGCTGGGAGAAGGTACTATTTTCCTCCCACTAGGTAGCTTTCTTCCTCTTTTCTGGATAGCCTGACCCTTACTATCTCTTTCAGATGAGCTTGGATATCTCCTACATGATCCGCGACCTCTTTGGTGCTAGGTCCAAAGTTGAATTACTGGAGAAGGAAGTCGCCCGACTTGAACAGCTGAACGGGGCCGCGAAACTGGATAAGCTCAGAGCCCAAGACGAGCTCAAGTCCACTGAGGCCTCCCACTTGGGATACATGGATAAGGTTAATGACCGCCTGAGCCACTAGCGCGAAACTCTACTCTCATAGCATAACGTAGCCACCTCAGCTCTCTCCCAAAAGCACCAAGAGGACACAGGGGCCCTTCTCAAATAGCATGAATCTGACATGGATAAACTTCAGGATCATTTTTGGGCATTGGCCGACAAGAGGGTGGCCAAGAAGATCAAGAGGAGTATGACCGGCTTATCAAGGAAGGCCGGCTCCTTCCAGAAACCCCCGTACCGGTCCCTGGATCCAAGGTCGTTGTGGTACCCGCGATCCTACTTCCTCTACTATAATCACTACTCCTGAGGTAGCAGAGTTGGTGGCTGGGGCCATTGATGCGGCTGTGGATGCTGTTATTGAGGAGGCTGCTGATGATGTGGTCCGCGAAGATGTTTAGATGCCTTTATGTTTTGAGCCTAGTTTCTATGTACCCTGTCTTGTTCTTATTATCATTGTCTTTTGTTACACTTGTTACTCTACACTTTTATTCTCTTTTATTCTCCCTAATGATCGTTGATGAGGATTGATTGCCTCCTTTTGATTTTGATGGTTGTGTTATTTGTCTTGCAAAATCTATTTTGTCCACGCTTTATCTCTTTGTGAGCCCAATACAATGTAATGCACTTCTCGTAATGAAGCTCATGTTCCTACATTTACTCCCCACTATTGAAAGCAACTCGATTTGCCTTCCCTCTTTCGGCTCAGCCACTTGATTGCCCCTGGCTGTGCTGGGGCACCTCCCCTCTCCCCACTCAGGTCGGACACCTCGTCCACGGCATGTGGCAACTCACTTGCCTTGGATCTCATGTCCGCCAACCGGGTCAACTCACTTTGCCCCGGTTCGGTTCGGACCTCATATCCACGATGGGGCAGCTCATTTTTGCCCCAGTTTAGTTCGAACCTCTCGTCCGTGAAGGGCTCATCCCCTCTACCGCCTTCACTCTGAAGGGCAAGTGAAAGTTAATGCAACATTGTCCACCCCAAAAGTGCTATGGTTTTATATATTTACAAATAGCTCATGTAGTTGAGGACCTCTCCTATTACATTTACTCATGAAACCTTTTCAACAATCTCACATTCCAAGGTTTCTCTACCATTTTTCCCTCCATGGTTTGTAACTTGTAAGTACCTGTCCCTCCAACGTCAACCACGGTATAGGGCCCCTCCCAATTTGGACCCAATTTCCACTCACTCGCTTTCTTTGTGCTGGGGGTCACTCTGTGAAGCACCAAGTCTCCTACTTTGAATCTCCTCAATCTCACCCTCTTGTTGTATTGCCTTTGGAGGCGGCGATGATACTCTTCCAGCTTATGCGCGTGGTGCCCCTTCTTTCTTCAACCAAGTTCATGTCCCTGGACAGGATGCCCCAGTTTGACCCATCCTCGATAGCTCGTGTTCGGGTGGTAGCCGCCACCATTTCTGACGGTATCACGGCCTCTATGCCATATGCTAGTGAGAAAAGAGTCTCCTTAGTGGTTGTCCGTGGTGTAGTTCGATAAGCCCACAACACATGGTTTAATTCGTCAGCCCAAGCCCCTTTTTTATCCTCTAATTTCCTCTTGAGATTGTTGAGTATGATTTTGTTGGAAGACTCAGCCTGTCCATTGCCCTCGGGGTTGTATAGGGCAGAGAATCCCTGTTTCACATGATAGGCTTGTAAAAATCCCTTCACTTTAGAACCGGTGAACTGGGTTCCATTGTCCGCGATAATAGTGTAGGGCAGCCCAAACCGACATATTATGTTCTCCCATAAGAATTTGACCACTTGCACCTCTTTCACCTGCTGCAACGGCACAACCTCAATCCATTTGGTAAAGTAGTCGATAGCGGCCAACATGAATCTCCTCTTACCACTGGCCATGGGCAGCGGCCCACTATATCGAGGGCCCACATCGCAAACAGCCAGGGACTAGACACATTATGCAGCGGCTCAGCTGGGGCCAATATCAACTGAGAAAACCTCTGACATTTCTCACACTTTTTAGCAAACTCCACAGCGTCTCTCTTCATGTGAGGCCAAAAGTATCCTTGCGTTTGCAACCGGTGGGTCGTTTTCTTGCCCGCTGAATGGCTGCCACAATCTCCCCTGTGTAACTCCGCGAGCACCTCTTGTGCCAGCCTCGGTCCCAGACATTTCAGTTAAGGCCCGTTGAGGTTCTTTCTGTATAACTCCCCTCCCATCAGCGTGTACCTTTGGGACGCCTGTTGCAGTCTCCTCTTCTCTCTATTATCAATCACTTCATACCCAGATAAAAATTGTTTGATAGGCTCCATCCATCCTTCATCTTCTTCCGCGGCACTCAGTATCTCCTGAGGCTCCTCGGTATTCGGTCGGTCCAATTTTCTTACTTTGATAATCCTCTCCTCTGACCCTGGCATGGCTGCAGCTACGTAGGCCAGAGCATCTGCATAGCAGTTCTCCCCGCGGTTTAAGTGTATGAATCGGATTTCTGTGAACTTCGCCACCCACCTCTGTAAGACTTCCAAATATTTCTCCATTCGGGACAGCTAGCCGCGAATCCGCCATTCGCTTGACATACCACCAGATTTGAGTCTCAGTATACGGTAAGTTCCTTCACGCCCAAACCCTCCACCATCCTCAAGCCCGCAATCACCGCCTCATATTTTGACTCATTATTTGAAGCCGCGAATCCTAACTTCATTGTTTGTTCCAGTCTATTGTTTTCCAGCATAACCAATACCACACCTATTCCACTGCCTGCATCTGTGGCCAATCCATCCGCGAATACCCTCCAACCAATCCTCTCATCCCATGGGTTCAAGTGATCATGTTCCTCTTCTCGTTCGGGCACTAAGACCATCTCTTCCCCCCACGTGGGATCTTCCGCAAGAAACTCGCCAAAAACTCCGCCACTACCTGAGCTTTCTCCGCCATCCTGATTTGATATTGGATCTCATATGAACTCAGCATCATGACCCATTTCAGCATTCTTCCTGATTTCTCAGCCCTCAGAGCTTGTTTGAGGGACAAATTCGTCACCACGATCACTGCATGAGCTTCGAAATACGGTTTCAACTTCATGGCTGAGAATATTAAGGCAAGAGCATACTTCTCCACTCGGCTGTACCTAGTCTCCGCATCTAACAAAGTCTTACTCTGGAAATACACCGGCTTTTCCATTTTATCCACCACGCGAACGAGGACCGAGCTGATCGCATACTCCGTGACCCCCAGGTACAAATACAACTTCTCTCCCATTTCGGGCCGCGACAACAGAGGTGCTTCACCCAGATATCTTTTTAACTCTTGAAATGCTTGCTCACACTCTGCTGTCCATGAAAAATTTGTAGAGTTTCTCAACAACCTATACAGCGGCCTACATTTGTCGGATGATTTTGAAATGAATCTGTTAAGGGTCGCAACTCTACCTGCCAATCGTTGCACTTCTTTCACCGTTTGAGGTGATGACATTTCCACCAATGACCTTATCTATTCGGGGTTAGCCTCTATTCCCTGTTGTGTCACAATATACCCCAGAAATTTCTCAGTGGTGACTCCGAATGTGCATTTCTCTGGGTTGAGTTTCAAATTGTGCATTCGCAGTATCCTGAATGTCTTCCTCAAACCCTCCAAGTGTTCTTCCTTTGACATGCTTTTCTCCACCATATCGTCTATGTATATCTCAATTCTCTTTCAAATTTTTCCCTTAAACATTTTCTCCCCCAACTGCTGGAAAGTGGCTCCTGCATTTTTCAACCCAAATGGCATTCTCGTATAGCAGTAAGTACCCCCTTCCACCATGAAGGACGTCTTTTCCTGGTCCGGGCCATACATCGCAACTTGATTGTATCCTATGGATGCATCCATAAATGAAAACATTTTGAACCCCGCAGTTTTGTCCACCAACTCATTTACTCGCGGCATAGGATAGCTGTCCTTGGGGCACTCCAAGTTTACATCCGTAAAGTCAACACACATTCGCACCTTGCCATTTTTCTTTGGGACCACGACTATATTGGATAACCAGTCTATGAACTCCACCTCCCTCATGATTCCCGCTCCTTTCAGCCTGGCAACCTCCTCCCGGATTCCTTCGGCGTACTTAGGTCTCACGCTCCTCATCTTCTGTCTTACTGGTTTCGCATCCTCCCTTATATGCAGTCGGTGACATGCGAAATCTGGGTCCAAACCGGTGATATCTTCTATCCCCCACGCAAACACATCCTTGTTCTCCGACAAATATTGTACCAGTTTACTTTTCCACTCTTCTAACAAATTCGACCCTATTGATGTAAATCTCTCTTCTTCGCCTGCCCCCAGATTCACTACCTCCACTTCATCTAAAGTCTTTGGACCCATCACGACCTCCTCCTCCCCCTCCACCGCCCCGCACTGTAATTGTTATGCCTGCCTTTTCCTGGGGTTCAATGACTCTACTCTCGGTACATGGACCATTCTCTTAACGGTATCCTGATGACTATTCTTCAAAGCCACCTGATCGCCGCAGACTTCATACATTCCCATCGAAGTGGGGAATCGAATAACTTGGTAATAGGTCGAAGGCACCGCTTTCATTTCGTGGATCCACCTCCTTCCTAGGATCGCGTTGTATTGGGAGTTGGAGTCGACCACCATAAATCTTGAGAACACAGTCACAGGCCCTATAATCACTGGTAGCAAAAGCTCTCCCATAGGCTCTGTGACACTCCCATTAAACCCATACAAACTGGACCACGGCGGCCTTAGTTGCCCCGGATCGATCCTCATTTCATCTAACGCTCCCCTAAACAGCAAGTCCACCACACTGCCATAATCAATCAGTACCCTTTTCACCATGTAATTGCCCATTGCCACCGTAATGACCAACACATCTTCATGTGGAGTATCGACGGCTCGGAGATCTGCATTGGAAAATATAATCTTATCTTCCCCATTCAATGTCCCTACACTATATCGTGGTCCTATGTTCGACTCATTGACTTGCTGAATACTTGCTGTCCTTCTTACCTTATCTCTGTGGGCGTTGTGACTCAGAACTTCTCCACTAAAAATAACATTGATGGTTCCCAATATTCTCGTTGGAGCTGGCATTGGCTCCACATTCGAGGCCTCCACTATAAATTCTCTCATCATTCCCTTCTCTATCAACCTCTAGACCAACCATTTCAACGCATAACAATCATTAGTCTCATGATTGCGTACCTGGTGGTACGCACAGTACGGCTTGTTTGGCATTTCGGCAGGTACGGTTCGCGGTCCCTTGTACCCTTGCATGTTCTTGATCACCGGCAATATCTCACTCAATGGCCTGTTTAAAGGCGTATGTTCTAGCTCGCGGTACGGCTTCCTTTCCTTTTGTTTCCTTCGCGCTATCTCCCTACTCCTTTCCGGACGCGATGTATGTCCGCGATATCATTCATTACCTCTGTCCGCCGACTCTGTCTTTCTGCGATCCCCTTCTTTCTCTATTGATGACACTGCCTTTGCCACCCTCTTAGAATCCTTCTACATTATGTCCTCGTACCGAATATAATTCTCTACCCGCGGATATAACTCGTGCAAAGTCGCGATCTTATTCTTGGCAACGGACTGATGGACCCTTGTTCCAGGCCACAGACCTCTTTCAAATGCTATCACTACCGTCCTTTCATCCAAATTCTCCACCTTCAAGGTCTCGGCCTTGAAGCGGCACAAATACTCTCTGACCGATTCCACAGACCTTTGTCTTACATTAAACAAGGCTGCGATGTCCACAGCCCGCTTTTTTTTATATATAAAATGATATATAAACGCCTGCTCCAACTCTTGGAAGTTAGTTATACTCTTGGAAGGCAACTGATAATACCAGTCCCAGGCTCCCCTTTTCAAGTTGGCCAGGAACATCATGCACCGCAACCCATCATACCGCGCCTCTTGCCAGAGTGGCATCTGTTGCCTAAAATGATGAATGTGATATGCTGGGTCTCCTGTTCCATCGTACCTTTCAAACCTTGGTTGATGGAACCGTTTTGGCACCTCCGACGTCCATATCGTATCCGCTAGCGGGTTGCAGTTCAATCCAGCCACTACCTGACTGGTTGCACCTATTTGATTCTTCGTCTGTTGAAGATTTGCCTCTCGGTCGTTGTTTATCATCTCTTGGACTTGCTCCATTGTTAGCCCAGCCACGGGGTTTTCTACCAGATTCGGTCCGTGCTCCTCCCCATCCTCAGCTCTCTCACTCTCCGACCCCTCACTTAGCTCTTCCCCGACCTCTTCCTCCACCCTCTCTCTTTCTCTTCTCAGCTCCTCATTCTCCTCTCTCAGCCTCTCAATCTCTTCTCGCATCAGCCGTGTTTCTTTCGCTGCTCGACCATCCTCTCGTTCCTCCCCTTCCTCAATCATTGCTTCTGGCATCGCTTCCTGAACCCTCACCTTTTTTGTCTACCCGCTGCTCTCTTTGGTGCCATTTCTATGATGCTCGTATGGTCCCCACAGACGGCGCCAAATGTTGTTTCTATATCATAGCTAAACATACTATTCACCCGACTTTTTTACACTATTACAATTTTCAGCACTATTTTCTCACTTCTCCTCTTTATCTGCCGCCCTCCCTCTCTTTCTCGGCCTCCTCTTCTCTTTCCTCTCCTCTTCTCTTTTATTTCATCCCTCACCCCTTTCTAGCCCTCCATCTGTCCCCCCATCTTACGACCCTCTTCATTCTACGTATAGGGTTTTCGTACCGTGACTACGTGCCTTTGCTCCGATCCTGTGCACCGCGGCTAAGTGTCATAAGCTGACCTGGGCGCATCCGACCGCTGATATCCTTGGTCTCTTATCCTACCACCACAATAACTTTAACATGCAAAAGGGCAAAAGGCTTTAAAAAAAACAATAAAACGAAAATAGATATATAGAAGTTTATAACTTTAACATGCAAAAGGGCAAAAGGCTTTAAAAAAAACAATAAAACAAAAATGGAGATGCAGGGATTCGAACCCTGATTATTCAAAGCTGCAGCTGCTTGAACGACAGATATCTTTTTGCAAGTTTTGAGCTACATCACCGATATATTCTTCCAATTAATTTTCTTTATTTCGAACTTACCGCAGAATTTAGGTTCTCCACGTATTTGTTCAGTTTCTAATAAATGACTCCCACTGTCCCACATATGGCTTGGAAGGCGCGTGCCCAATGTTGGCTCCTGAGCTCACGTCTAGATTCCTTAGACCTTAGTAGACCACTAGACCCTGTGTCATCAAATCTTCAATGCTAGCTAAATTGCCTCATTTAATTTGTTCAAACTATGAAACTAATCAGAGCATGTATTGCTAACCCAGTTAACATCGTAAGCCAAGTATTAACAGTTAACAACCACATTATTTTAGAAGTTTAACATGCAAAAGGTTAAAAAAAAAGGAAAAGGAAAATTGGAGATGCAGGGATTCGAACCCTGATTATCCAAATCTGCAAACTGCTTGAACAGGATTCATATAGCAAGTTTTAAGCTACATCTCCGATATATTTCACTAATTAATTATATTTATTTATGGCTAATAACTCTTTCCATATTTCTGAAGTGGACTTGGCGCCAAAGTAACAGACAAACCCAAAGTGACGTGGTCAGTTAGTTACCAGAAATCACAACGGTCACTCACGAACACAAGTCAGAAGAATGCTTTGCTTATTAAATTATTATTATTGAATTACTAAAATGGAAACTAGTTCATTTCCATCAACAATTTTGTTTGGCACACATAATAATTATACTAGCATTCATAATAGTAGAAATAATAGAATCAAACTCTCAAGTCAACCGTGCAAAATCCGCGCAATCAGTGAAGTGGCTGCAACCACTACTGCTGATCCGGCTCAGGTGGAGCTAACCTGGGAAATAGTCGTTGGTGCTCTAGGTATGTAGCTAGGATCTTTTTCTTTATCACTTAAAAAAACAAAACCGAATCGTCCATCTATAATTTGTTTGGAACGTGTCTTTTTTCAGCTGGTGTTACACCTTTTGTAGTTGCTGGGATTGAATTCAGTCAACGGATTGTAAGTTTCTTTTTAGCTCCACTTAAAGTATGTTAATTTCGTTCAATTAATTCTGTTGTGCCTTCTGACATTGAAATTATTAGTTATGCAAGGTTCTGTATTCATTTGAAAGTGAAATTCTGAGTGATGAAAAAGTCCAGACTGTTGGGAAATTTCAGAATTTGGTTTTAGCTAGTTTGCTTAGTTTGGAAGTCTGAAATTTGCGTGGATTAGATATCATGCATTGAGAGCGTGGGGTGGCTTAAATTTGTCTTGAGAACAAGATTGGTTCATGATTTATGGTTCTCTGTAAAGAAAAACCAGTAGGACATCAACGTGATATGTCATATGTGTCGGCGGTCAATTTCTAATACATAACAAACAGGGCAAGTGTACCTTCCAATTTGTAAGAGAGGTGCGTGTGAAAAACACTTAGCTTGTTCCTGTTAGCTCTACAAATTTCTACAACTGTTTTCGTGTTTTTTTCATCGTTGTACATTCCGGTTTCAACACAGACTCGAGGGTGTAGGAAAGTGTGTGCGGAAATAGGTGCATACGGCATACCTATGCAACTTTTATGCAGTTTGGCATTTTGCACAGACAAGTCTCTTCTTATTTGTGTGCTTTAGCTGTGATAATGTGCCGGCAATCTGATTATCTATTCACAAGAAAGCCAGTACTCAATGCATTCTCTAGAATCTTCATAAACCAAGATTGATTCCTTAAGGAGCCCTTTTCTCAGTTATTGAAAACTCTTGTGAAGTTGGAGCAAATCGGAAAAGCAACTGTAGAATCTGCTGTATGTTGAGAAACAGTTTCTCATTTTCAAGAGCAGGTTAATACATTACAAAACCACCACCCCACCAGGAATTGCTCATGTAGCAGTTGGAAGGACTTAGAACTGGAGTTAATTGGGCTAAAGCTGTGTCTTAACCTCCAAAGCTCTTGATGGAATTATACTGCATATAGAATGACTGTAATTAGGCACTATTCAATTTCACTGGTTCAGTGACGGAAGAATGAGTTCATACTGCAGAAGCAGCTTTTTACTTGGATACGGAGGATGGAATATATATATTGCTGTGTTTTCGCGGACCAAAATGTTACTAGACGTTGTTTAGGTAGTCTCTGACCATGCAGTTTTATCCTCCAGACATTTTTCGAAATGAGTTGATATACACTATATCACCAGTTCTCCAATAGATAGAAACTGTGGAAAACTTTTTTTTTTTTGCTAGGTAAGCTGTATTATATTATATTAGAAGGTAGATTACATGAATATAAAAGGAAGGATGGAACATGCCTCCACCTCTCCTTGTTCTAGCCAGTCTGCCAATGCTTAACACATCGTATTTTCCAGTACTAAACTTAACAAAACCTAAAGTACACAGAGTCCGGGTTTTCCAGCTTATATAGCCAAGGAGGTCTTCCCACATACACCTCCATCACGCCCATACTAATACTGGTGCCATGTCTTGCAGCTATGTCAGCAGCAAAGTTTGCTTCCCTCCAAGTGTGGGATATCAAACGAAATCCGGTTAATAAACTGCGAGTTCCCACCTCTTCCTCACCGCCATGGCACTTTGTTTGATACAAAAGCCAACATAGTCGCTGTCTTCGAAGTCTGTTTCCACCCAAACTTGCTTCCATTCTCTAGTAAATGCCATCTCCATGCTTTCCAATATTGCACAACATTCTCGCCCAATAGCTGGTAGACAAACCCAATACTTTGCTCAAGGTTAAAACAACTCTTCCCAAATGGTCTCAAAAAGCGATCCCCAACCCGAAGTTACACGGTTTCCTAAAGAAGATCCGTCGGTGTTGATCTTGATATGAGGTTCGGTGGCGTTATCCATTGGCATTCCTTGATTTGAGGTGCTCTTCCTAGCCTCAAGTTTGCTCCCCAACCATTCATGACCATCTTCTCCCTTTCACTTTGTTTGTAGTTATGACCCCCGAGAGATGTCTGCACAAACAACCTGTGAACTCACAAATTTCTTGCAATAATTCAGATCAAGCTTTGTATTATCAAAGTAAACTTTGTTTCTATGAAGCCATAGACTAACCATACCCCTACAACAAATTGCGCCCCCCATATATGTCGAATGGTCGCATCTTGCATCCTTTAGCCATAGAAACAGCTTCTCGAATGGACAGAAAAGTGTCTCTGAACCCAAACCTTGTAGCAAGCCAAGGCCACAAACTCCGTGCAAAATCACAAGCCCAAAGTAGGTGCATCAATTCATCTGTATCCTTGAAGCACATACAACACACTGATGCAATACGAATACCTCTTCTTTGCATTTTTGCGTCTGTGGCAGCACAATTATGCAAAAGTTTCCATGATGTTGCGGCAGTCCTCAGATGCACATAACCATTCCGCAGAATACTATGCCACCCAATTTTATTCATTTTTTCTCTAACCTGAGCATAAGCCGAACTGACAGAAAAGACCCCTTTCGAGTCAGGGCTCCAAACTATTTGATCCTCATCCACTGAAGGTGGTACCTGAAAGGTCACCATCTCAATCCCATGGTGCTGCAACAAATGTATAAAGTTAACAGGCAGCTTCCACTGATCCCCTTGAATCAACATACTTACTGTAGCTTTGCATTCTCTGATAGCTTCATGAGGTAAGTGCAACACTTCTTGTAATGACTTTTCCCCTATCCATTTATCCCTCCATAAGTCTATTTTTTTTCCATCCCCAACCACCCATTGAATTCGTGAGGTTACTTCTAGCCATGCCCATTTTATAAACCCCCCATATAGATGACGGTCTATAATATTTTATCATTTGTCCATGCTTATTAAACCTTTTAGCTTTCATGAATTGAGCAAAGTCATCCTCTCCATTAATAATCTGCCATGCTAACTTCATTAACATACTCAAATTCACCTCCCGTAGTCTCCTTAAACCCCCTTCATCAAAGGGTTTACAACACTTGTCCCAGCTCACGGTAACCACTTTCCTGCAACTAGGGTCCCCCGACCACAAGAAGTTCTTTAAGATAATTATACGGTAGTTTTGGTTCATGACATGTCTAGAACTTTTGTACATACCTTTGTACCTAGATCCTAAATTGGGGTGGCAGCATTAGAGCACCTAACTCTAAGAGTCCCCATATTCGAAGCACCTATTGGAGTGAAAGCAAAAGCGAGTTTGGGAGCTGGAGGATCTTCTCTTCTAGGTAGAATGTAGATAATTATCATACCTAGATTGAGTAGAGTAGATTGACTGTAAAGTTTTTAAGGTGCTCAGATCTTGGGGAAATAACGTCAATCGTGGTGTCTGCCATTGTGTTATACGGATGCTCTGATCCGAGTTGAATAGTTTTACAAAGTGCAAAGAACATGTGTGATTTATTGTCATCCTTTCTCATATGGAAGTTCCCACCCAACCTGTCTGAAGGAGAGAACTTGTCAATGATTTGAGTATTGAAATAAGAGATTTATCAGCGTTACTGAAAATTGTTTATTGTCCATTTTTACCTACTCATCGCATGTCATATAATTATTTCAGGAATTTATTATGGAATTGAACATTGCTTGTAACCATTGTAAAGGCGTGATTTAGCTTTCCTTTACAAATACAGTTGGATGGGAACTGGAAAGGGTTATTATTGGGACCGAGTTCGGTTTAGGAGCGAACTGCCTACGTATCTTACTCTTGATTTGCGAGGGAGAGAAGAATCAGGTCTGGCATAGTTCATAGGAGGGGTATTTATAGATGTTGAGAGTGAATCCTCGCCCACCACGTGTAAAGTGTATCACGAATGAGGGGTCCCGATTAAGGAGTCGTGAGAGTACTGTCTTTATAGGTTTGCTGTGATGATGTGGATTGTCGGCCCCAGGCGAGTAGCTTTATGGAAGTGGTCGATGGTCGAGGCGTTGATTTGTACATGTGCATCTCTGTTCATGATTGCTTCTAGAAGATAAGCTGAGTCACGTTATAGCCTATTTCGCGTGCTGGCGCGAACTATTCTAGAACGTTCACTTATCTTGGGGACACGATCTGATTCTACAGGTCGGTGAGGTATTTCCATCATGTTGAGTACGCGCCTGATATTCTTAAAGGAGGATATCACTCCCTTACAACCATGATGCAAAATGCCTTTTTGGGGGCAAAGTATCAATGCCTTTAGAATCCAGAACTTCAGAAAATTACACATGGAGTGCCTGAATCCGTCAGATACGGAAATTTTGGTTGCCTTTTGTTCTATGCTTGTAACTTCAAAAGATGTGTGTACGTTAAACTAGACATGTTTATAGCTGCACTTTAATGTCCTTCTTCAAGATCTTGCCTACTTTGGTTGTCCTTCATCTTCTACCTCCATATGTGCCATACTTCTATTAGAAGTTCCTAACACGTACAAGATAGATTTTAACACAATATCATCTATTATAGGTAGCACAGAGAAGATGTGGGGTTTGTAAAGGATCAGGACTTGTTCTTAGGGACAAGTATTATTTCCGCTGCCCTCGCTGTGGTATGGTTTAACATCTATTCTACTCTCCTCATTTCTTTATCTATATTTACATTTTTCTTAATACGGAAGCAAACAGAAAAAATCACTTTAAAGAAGGAAAATGCATGATAATTTCATCTGTGTTTTATGTTATTTTGTACATGCAGGTGGGTTTCTTCCTTGGCAGTCCTGGAAAAGATTCTTCCAGGTCAAATAAAGTTTTTGTATGCCATTTTACTTCATTCCAACAGCCTGGATTTGTACTTGTAAAGTTTCTTCCCATGTGAAAGTTTTCCTGTATATGCATTCGATATAGAAGTTTTTTTTTTTGAAAAAGTTATGGGGTTAAGGCAGACCCCCACCGGTTTATATTGCAAAAGGGTAAACCTTACAAGCCTCCCTAAGAGTTAGATCATTAAAAGGAGGCACACAAAGACTAAAATCAACATACTATAAGCCTAACATATACCTGAGATCACTAGACATGCTACAATCGAACCCTAAAAAAGTAGAGATAGGAATCCTACTTCCTAGTCATGATATAGAAGTTAAACTTTAATATCTTAAGCCATCACAACACTATTGATGTACAATGTTATCCATGTCTCTTCCCGTAAGTATCAATGCTATCCAGTTCCATTCTATGTTAATATATATTGAAATGAATTTCTTCGTCTGAAATTGTACATTTTTGCCTCCCTCTGCACTCAGGTGCCACACTTCTGAGATCTAGTTTGTAATATCTGCAATTTTGCATGTAATAAACCAACTGCATTTGTCGAGAACATCTTCACTAACGAAAACAACTTGTTGGAAGCCATTTCAACCTTTTTCTAATGCACTTCGAGGTCTACTTAAACAAATGTACAGGTTATCAATGGGGAACTTAATTAACTTAGATTGTCGAACTGATTTCTGACGTAACGGTATGAAATATTGATCAACGTTCAGCTTGTACCAGCATTATATTGATGCCAATTTTACGTAAGTTGTTGTATACATGACTGTGTGGGAGAAGAAAGAGAAGGTGCTTCGCTTCGGGCAAGACCAAGTTGGTGGCTACCGGGGTTCCGAGGTCGACCAAGGCAAGAGCGCGGGTCGCGCCTTGAGCAAGACTAATTGGAGTGCGGGGTGCGCCCTAGTCGGTTTTGACAGAGATTTGTTAGATTCATATGTTTTCTATAAAGGAAAGTCTCCAATCCTTTTGGAAACTATAGACACGAATATGCACTCATGTTGTGCTATATAAACACCTCTATAACACAAAAACAAAACCAACCAACCAAGCAATAATATCTATTTCTTCTCCCATGGACGTAGGTTGCCGCAATGGCACCGAACCACTATAAATCTTGTGTTTTGTCTATTTAATTAGTTGTTTTAATTCTACATGGTATCAGAGTGGAGCGCTTAATCCCTTCTCAAAATCAATCTAGATAAACACAATACACTATGTCCGATCCAAACCCAAAGTCAACAGAGACTTATTCTAATCCTGGTTGGAAGCTGTCGTCGATTCTCTTGAATGGAACGAACTATATACCTTAGTGTAGGGCTGTTTCGCTATCGCTTGGTGGAAAGAGGAAATTAGGGTTCATTAATGGTGCAAAGGTGTGTCCTGCCATTGATGATGCCGAATATGAGAATTGGGTTTCCAATGATCAGCTTGTTCGATCTTGGTTACTCAATTTTATGGAGTCTACTATTCCTGGGATTTTTACTTTCTCTGATTCTACGAAGGAGATGTGGGACTCAATTGAAGATTTATATGGAAACCAAAACAATTATGCCCGTGTGTTTGAACTTCAATTCGCAATCGGTGCTTTGCAACAAGGTGAGAAGACTTTTACAGAACACCTTGGGAATTTGAAGAAATTGTGGGATGAATTAAACATATATCATCCACACACCACTGATGCGAAGACTCTGTTGAAACGGGCTGAAGAGGATAAAATCTTCACAGTATTTCGTAGTCTTAAACCAGAATATGAAAATCTGGAAAGCAATATTCTAATGGAAATTACTCTTCCATCACTTGCTGTTGTTTGTGCAACTATTCAGAGGGAGGAAACAAGGAAGAAAACCATAAACTCCGAGGTAAAGTCCTCAATCTCTGAATCTACTGTATTACTTGCAGAAAACAATTTTAGAAAGAAGTCACAGGGATTTGAAAAAGGTAAGGGAAAAAGGGAACCGTCTCACTATGATCATTGTGGAAAGAATTGGCATAACAAAGACCGTTGTTGGGAATTATATCCACATCTTAAGAAGGAAAAGGAATTGTCTAAGAAAGAGCATGCTGCTGTTGCCGAGACATCAATGTCCAACTCAAATGTTAGTCATCAGTTGAGTCAAATTCTCCAACAACTCACTAAGTCCATATCTTCTAGCAAAGGTCAGTTTGCCTCAGTGTCAGGTAATTTACATGCCTATTTTACTATGCCAGAAAACAGTAACTCATGGATAATTAATCCAGGGGCTACCGATCATATGGCTAATTGCCCTGCCTCTGTCCATAATTTTGTGTCCAAAACTGAAAATCATAATATTTCCATAGCCAATGGTTCCACCATTCCCATTCTAGGTAGTGGTCAAGTGAATTTTTTTTATCAAAGTCTTAAGAGTGATGCTCTAGTTGTTCCTTCATTCCCTATTCAACTTCTATCTATTGGAAAACTTACCAATTCTTTAAATTGTGATGTCATTTTTTCTCCTAACTCTGTCGTCTTTCAGGATCGAAAGTCGAAGAGGACGATTGGTGAAGGAATTTATTCCAATGGACTCTATTTGTTGAAGTCGCATAAGAAGGCATGTCAAGCTAGTGATTTACTTAAAAGTTGTATTTTGCATAAATGACTTGGGCATCCATCTAGTCATGTCCTGTCAAATTTGTTTCCGCATGTTTCTTTAAACTCTGATGATGTTTGTGATGTTTGTCAATTTTCTAAACAAACTCGTTTATCATTTCCAAACTCGAATTCTGTGTCAAATAAGTTGTTTGAGTTAATTCATTCTGATTTATGGGGACCTGCTCCCGTTAATTCTTATGATGGCTATAAGTATTTTGTGTTGTTCATTGATGATAAATCTCGTGCTACATGGTTATATTTATTGAAATCGAAAACTGAGGTTGTGGATCAGATTCAAGGATTTTCATACTATGATTACTAACCAGTTTGGTGCTAATATCAAGATGTTTAGATCTGACAATGGCACTAAGTTTTGTAAAGGTATGTTACCTGAGTATCTTCGTAGCCAGGGGATAATTCATCAAACTAGTTGTGTTGGCACACCTCAGCAGAATGGCGTGGCTAAAAGAAATAACAGACACGTTTTGGAGACCACTTGTGCTCTTATGTTGGGCATGAATGTTCCTAAGCACTACTGGTCTCATGGCGTCTTAACTGCTGCCTATTCGATTAATCGTCTTCCCAGTCGGGTTCTTGGTTTTAAATCCCCATTACAAGTGCTCAAAGCTAGGCCGCTGGATCTCTCTCATCTGCGAGTGTTTGGGTGTGTATGTTATGTGCATCAGCAAGCTATTTATCGAGATAAATTTGATGCTCGAGCTAATTGATGTGTGTTTGTTGGGTTATTCTACCACACAGAAAGGCTACATATGTTACAATCCTGTGACAAGGAAACTAGTTGTCTCTCGTGATGTCCGATTTGTGGAATCTGAAGCTTTCTTTCACAATTCAGCTGTGCCTGGGAATCGGTCCCAGGGGGAGTGTTTGGCAGATTTGGCACCTCTCCTAGCTATTATTACAGCTGATCCCTTTCCTCTCCCAGCAGTTGGTGAAGGCATTGTTCCTGTCCCAATGGTTGGTGAAGGTATAGTTCCTGCCACTGAAGAATTAGGCTCTACTGAAGCAAGGGCGCGGGTGCGCTCCCAGACTAAGTATATTGAGGGAGGGGCGCGCTCTGGTGATCCACGACATCCAGTAGATGGGGCGTGGGCACGCTCCCAGGATGAGCAAACTGAGGGTGGGGCGCGCTCTGGTGATCCTCTAGCTCCTCCAACTCCTCCAGTTTCTAGACAATCTGAACGAGAGAGACGACCTCCAGTACTCTCAAAGATTACTATAAATCTAATAGAGAACGACATCCTCCAGTGACTCACATGAATTTTTATTCTTTGCATGATGTTATATATCCTCTACAGGAGTATATAACGTATGCCAATATCACTTCATCTCATCATGCTTTCTTAAGTACAGTCAAAGACGTGCAAGAACCCAAGAACTTTAGAGAAGCTAACTCTCGTCCAGTATGGAGAAAGGCGATGCAAGAAGAACTTCGTGCTCTAGACAAGAATAAAACTTGGGATATTGTTATGCTACCGTGTATGGAAAGAAAATTGTTGATTGTCGGTCGGTGTTCAGAAACAAGTTCAACAGTGATGGTTCCTTAGAGAGGTCTAAAGCTCAACTTGTTGCAAGGGGATTCACCCAAACTTATGATCAGGACTACAAGGAGACTTTTGCACTAGTTGCAAAGATGAATATGTTTAGAGCTCTTATATCTCTAGCTGTGAATCAAGACTGGAAATTATTTCAGATGGATGTGAAAAGTGCATTCTTACACGGAGATCTTAAAGAAGAAGTGTATATGAGCATCCTACCTAGACATCCGAAGGAGACTAAGGTCGGATTAGTATGCAAGTTAAAAAAGGCTATCTATGGACTTAAATAATCTCCACGAGCGTGGTATGCCAAGCTCAGTTTTGCTCTAGCTATGACCGTCCTTAAGCGAAGTGATGTTGATCCTTCCTTATTTGTTAAATCTAGCAGGTCAGGCTTGGTTATTGTTCTTATTTATGTTGATGACATAGTTATCACAGGTGATGACCTTATCGAGATTTCGAAGCTCAAGGAGTTACTACACAAGAAGTTTGCCATCAAGGATCTGGGAATTTTGAAGTACTTTCTTGGGATCAAAATTACTTATTCAAAAAAAGGTATATTTCTAAATCAAAGAAAGTATGTGTTGGATATTTTGACTGAAGCAAGAAAGCTGGGGGTAAAACCATCTGATTCTCCAACTGACAGTGGAGCCAAGTTGGACAACACTGGTGATCTTCTTACTGACATTGGTCAGTATCAGCGATTAGTTGGTAAACTAATAAATTTAACTATTACCCGACCAGATATTTCTTATGCAATAAGCTTGGTTAGTCGTTTTATGCATGCTCCAAGGACTCCACATATGAATGCAGTTTCTAGAATACTACAGTATCTGAAAGGGTCACCAGGTAGAGGTATTTGGATGGGGAAAAATGGGCATACATCTATTACTGCTTACACAGATGTTGATTGGGCAGGATGTCCAGTTGATCGGAGGTCTACTTCCAGTTATTGCACCTTTGTGGGAGGTAATTTAGTCACTTGGAAGAGCAAGAAACATAATGTAGTGGCTCATTCTAGTGCAGAAGCTGAGTACAGGGCTATGGCTTCCATCACCAGTGAAATCATATGGCTTCGCGCTCTTCTGAAAGATTTGTGTTTTGGGTTGCATCTGCCAACTACACTTTACTGTGATAATCAAGCTGCTATGCACATTGCTGCAAATCCGGTGTTTCATGAGAGAACTAAGCATATCGAAATTGACTGTCATTTTGTGTGTGAAAAAGTACAGTCTAACATTGTCACTACCTCCTTTGTTCGAAGTGACCAACAGCTTGCAGACATTTTTACCAAGGGACTTCCGGCTTCCAATTTTCATGATGTTCTCTCCAAGTTGGGTTCGCTGGATATCTTCGCACCAACTTGAGGGGGAGTTTAGGAGAATAAACATAAGGCACGGGTCGCACTTTGGGCTAGGCCAAGTCGAGCGCGGGTCGCGCTGAAGGTACTGGAGGTCGACCAAGGCAAGAGCGCAGGTCGTGCCTTGAGCAAGACAAATTGGAGCGCGGGGCGCGCTCTAGTCGGTTTTGACAAAGATTTGTCAGATTCGTATGTTTTCTATAAAGGAAAATCTCCAATCTTTTTGGAAACTATAGACACGAATATGCATTCATGTTGTGCTATAGAAACACCTCTGTAACACAAAAACAAAACCAACCAAGCATTAATAATCTCTCTTTCTTCTCCCATGGACGTAGGTTGCCGCAATGGCACCGAACCACTATAAATCTTGTGTTTTGTCTATTTAATTAGTTGTTTTAATTCTACAGACTGCGTGAACACATGATAGAATTGAACTGTGTGAAGTGAGAAAATTAAATGGAATGGTAACTTCACACCACAGCCCTTTCAGACTTTTCTTAAGGATTTTGATTAAGTGCAACATCCATATGATAGAGGAATGCAAACCAAATCAACACCTAATATTTTACTTTTTATTTTTTTTTCACCTCAATATTGATATTAAAAAAAAATATGAAATACCATATTCTTGTATAGGCTTCAGGAAGAGACCCCATGCTCAGCTCCATAACCAATTTTGCTAAGTCATGAGCCTCCCTAGTTCAATTCCTACTAACTCATGAAAACTTAGTCTACTCAAACAGTCTACTCAAACAGCTAAGAGAGATGGCTTCTACTTCATCCTCTCATGTTATGTCCTGGAGCTTTTTGTTCCAAAATGGTGGTGTTGCTGATACAAATGTCCAACTTGAATGGTTTGAGGCTGAAGAGATAAATGGAATCACAGAAATTCTAGACTCCATAGTTGAAGAAGGTAAGAACATATGGAAAGACCATCTTGCTGGGTTCTTTATAGATCATAGACTCCCGTTTCCCCTGGTTAAAAGACATTTGGATTTAGCATGAAAAACAAAAGCCTCTTGTGTTATATCCACAAACAAACAACTGTTTTATTTCAAGTTCTCAAATGACGAAGATAGGAGTATGGTTGTCGATAGTGGACCAATTTTCATAGTAGGTAGAATTTTCATTGTAATGCCATGGTTTGAAGAAGTAGAATCACAAAGGGAAAACATTTCATCTCTTCCCATCTAGGTAAAGCTTACAAACATCCCTAAGCAACTTTGGTCCAAGAAAGGTCTAAGCTTTATTGCTAGCAGATTAGGAAAGCCACATTGCTGTGATGCGGCTACTCTCAAGATGCAAAGACTTGATTTTGCAAGGGTCTGTGTAGTAGTCTCAAGAACCTCAAAGTATCCTAAAAGTCTAAACTTTCAACTGAGAAATGGTAAAGAATTGAAGATTGGAGTGGAGTATACTTGGATCCCCCCCCCCACATGTTCTCACTGTGTAAAGTTTGGACATAACACTAATAAATGTCCACACAAACCAGTGAATGCAAGACCTCAAACTCAAGCCACAATCACTACTATTCCCCCAGTGTTGACAAGCGACGAGATCCCAATCAATGTAACCAAACAAGAGGTGACTCCACCATAAACTTGTAATGTTACCAGTAACGCACCTGAAGCGATTGAGAATATGAACCCTACGACCACAGTCATTGGAACCATACAAGTTAATCAGCCGCAAGCTAGTACTACCACTAGTAATACCCCTCAAGTCGTCCAGAATAGTCACCCTGCAGCCGCTGTTGAATGTAGTAATAGATTCGGTAGCCTTGAAACAATTTCAGAGATTTTGCCATATACTACTGCTCAAGAGACAACACCACCAACAGAAAACCAGATACCTTTCTGTTGAGAACATGGTATGTACCAACTTTTAGTTGAAGAAGGGAATGATGTGGAGGATGACATCTCGGGAGGAGAAGCAGAGATTTTTGGGGATCAAATCCAAAAAACTAGCATTAGTAACACAACTGATGCTACTTTGAAACAATTGTAAATGTAATTGTAATGTAATTGTAAAAGCTTGTCAAGAACAAAGACAGAGGCCAATCTTTTATAATGCAGAAGATGACAAAGTTTCCTAAATACTAGAATATCCTATGTTACAAATATGGAAAAAAATAACCAATGAAATCAAAGAAAATATCTCATATACTCTCCAACACGCCCCCTCAAGCTAGAGCGAAGATATCCATCAAGCTGGAGCGAAGATATCCATCAAGCCCAGCTTGACAATGGAACGCTTGAGCAATGAGGGTCCAATTGGCTTGGTGAACATATTTGTTGTCTGGTCTACCAATCGAACAAACACTGGAACAATAACACTAGCTTTGACCTTCTCTTGTATAAAATGTATATCTACTTCAATATGCTTCGTTCGCTCATGAAGCACAGAATCGGAAGCAAGCATTATGGCTGAGTTGTTATCATTGAGCAACTTGGAAGAAGGTCTTACTGGAAAACCTAACTCATCATAGAGTGAACGTAGCCAAATAAGCTCATAAGTCCCCTGAGCCATCACATGATATTCGACGTCTGCAGAAGATCTGGAAGTAATATTCTATTTCTGACCCTTCCAAGATATCAAGTGTGACCCAAAGAAAGTATATAAACCAGATGTCGATCGTCTATCTGTCTTGGAACCAACATAGTCTGCATCAGTATAACAAGACAACCCCGACTGTCTACCTGATGCATAAAACAGACCAAGTCCTAGACATGACTTGAGGTATTTCAAGATATGACAAACAGCATCCAAGTGAGATGTACGAGGAGCATGCATAAATTGACTAACAACTCTAACCGCAAAGGCTACATCAGGCCTGGTGTTAGTCAAGTAAATCAATCTCCCAACCAAACGTTGATACTGAGATGGATCAAAAAGCAGTTCTCCAGACTCAGATGAGAGCTTTGTATTAGGATCTATAGGTGAAAATGCTGGTCAGCCTACAACCTAGCATGCCCGTGTCTTTCAACAAGTCTAGAATATACTTCCTCTGAGAAAGAGATATCCCATGTCGAGAACGTGCTACCTCAATACCTAAGAAATAGCAAGGGGGACCCAAATCTTTCACATAAAATGCCTTACTCAGATCACATTTCACCTGAGCAATACCAGGAATGTCATCGCCTGTAACTATAATATCATCAACATACACAAGAAGTAGGACACGGTGTCCAAACTTGTTCTTTCGAGCAAAACAAGTATGATCAGATTGGCAGCATATGAACCCAAGAGACAATACCACCTGCCTGAAACGGGAAAACCAAGCACGCGGTGACTGTTTCAACCCATATAGAGATTTTCAAAGACATGTACAACACACTTTCCCAGCATACTCCCCCTTACCGCGAAAACCGGGTGGAGGATCTATATAAATAGTGTCAGTGAGATTACCATGGAGAAAAGCATTCTTCATTTCCAACTGACACAAAGGCCAAGAATGAGATGATGCCAAAGAGATCAAGACACACACAGAGAGGAAAGTTTAGCTACCGGAGCAAATGTATCACCGAAATCCTTACCAGGAATCTGAGTAAACCCCTTGCAACCAACCATGCCTTGTAACGATCCACAGTACCATCTGCACAATACTTAATAGAAAACACCCATTTACATTGAATTGTTTTCTCACCAAGTGGTCGGGAAACCATATCCCATGTGTGATTTTGTTCCAGTGTTTCCATTTCACATTGCATTGTAGCAACCCAGTGGGGATCATATAAAGCTTCAAAAACAGATCTAGGAATGGAGATAGAGGATGTTCTAACCAAGAAAGCTCAATAAGAATCAGAAAGCCCCTGATAAGACACAAACTTGCTAATAGGATGGTAAGTACAACATGTAGTAATGAGACGATCAGTCGAATGTCTGTCCCGTGAAAACTTACAAGATGGTGGTGGTGATGGCGGCGGCGGTGGTACTGGTGATGCAATTGGTGATTCATATGTAGAAGTCGGCTCAGCAACAATATCAGAAGTCCTCAAAGAAGATAGACACGGATCAGAGGAGTCAGGCATAAGTGGCGGTGGTGGAGCCTGAGGGTAAACCTGTTTTTGCTCCTCAAATAGATGAGAGTCATTATCAAACACAGGTAAAGGCAGAACGGGAATAGAGGTGTCCTTCGCAGGTAAAGAAGAATCTGATACAAGCGGTCTCTGTAAAGAGGGATTACTTCCAAAGAAAGGTGTATCCTCTAGAAATGTAACATCCATAGTATAATGCAACTTTTGTGCTAAAGGATCATAACACCGATATCCTTTCGAGAAATGAATGTACCCTAGAAAGATACATTTAATAGCTTTATCATCTAACTTTGTTCGAGTAGGGCTCCAGTTTTGTACGAAACACACACAACTAAATACTCTGGGAACAATCAGGATGAAGAACATGGAGAGGGGATTTACCATGTAAAACACGACTTGGAGTGCGGCTGAGAAGATGCGCAGCAATGAGAACAGCCATATGCCAATAAGATTTTGGGACATTCATGCCAGACAAAAAACAACGAATAACAACCATGAGACTCCGATTTTTTTGTTCAGCAACTCCATTCTGCTAAGGCGTGTAGGTATTAGAAAGTTGTTGAATAATGCCCAACTAATTCAATTGAGACACAAAAGCATCTAATAAATATTCCTTAGCATTGTCAGAATGAATGCCTTAACCACAACATTATACTGAGTCTTAATCATCTGAAGAAATTTGGTAAAAGAGGTAAGCACCTCATATTTTTTCTTTAGTAGATAGACCGAAGTACATCTACTATGATCATCAATAAAAGTAACATAATATCGATCCCCTAACGAAGAGTTCACTGGAGACGGTCCCCACACATCTAAGTGGATAAGATCAAATGCACATGGTGAGCGATGCATTCGAGAAATATAAGTAGAACGAGTATGCTTAGACAATTCACATATATGACAATGAAACTTCTAAGATTTGCAAGCTCTCATCAGATCAGGAAACATCAAGCAGAGATATTGAAAGTTAACATGTCCTAAACGAGCATGCCACAAACTCACAGACTATAAAGAGAAATCATGGGAACCTTGTTCTGGCAACACAGATGCTTGCAATACAGTGATAGGTGTAGATGGCATAGTCCATCATGCTCAAACCCACTACCAAGAATTACCCCATACCACAGTCTTTTATAAGACAACGATCAGAAAGAAAAATTACTGCACAGTTCAAACTTTTTGCTAATCTACTAACCGATAACAAATTCATAGCAAGTTTAGGTACATGTAGGACAGACTGCAGCGTAATAAATGATGAAAAGGGAATCTCACCTTTACTAATAATAGGGGTGGATGACCCGTTAACTAGACGTACATATTGATTATTAGTATTGGATGTAGTTGATGTAAATAAATTTGACTCGCCCGTCTTATGATCACTAGCCCCTGAATCAAGGACCCAAGTAGGTGGAGTAGTATATGTATGTGAGGCATACATAGCAACAGGCATACCAGAATTCCGCAAGTAAGAACTCTGAACCAAAGAGATAAGCTGATCAAGCTTAGAATTCATCTGACGAAAATCTATTGAAGCAGATGGATTAGTCATCTCGTACTAATCAATAGCAAATCTCGCGGACCACAGTAAAAATTCATTGAAATGAAGCAACCAAACAAACACTAAAAAGAAATAGTTGTAGTCAGGCTACAAAGAAGCTAGATACAAAAATTTCGATGGCAAGAAGAATTTGCTAAAAAACCCACGACCACTAATACTGCTATCAGATTACCGCAGATAGGAATAAAAGATGCAACTCCAAGAAAAAAAATGGTTTAATCTTCAAAAAAGACACGACCAATCATGCTTATCGATACCGATCACTACGGTAGGCAAGAAAGAAATAGAGACGTGTTACGTACAGTCTTGTACTGCGTCAAATAGATATGAAGTTGCATCAAACCGATCGAACTATGGAAACCCATAAAGAACCCAGCCAGTTTGAGAGAAAAAAAAATGATCTCCAGTTAGTATTCTCCAACATAGAAGCACCGACCAACATGTGACCTTGAGTGCAAAAACTTATCAGCAAACAATGATATATTTTGTCTCCTAGTTGTTAAACAAAAAGGGTACTCTTTAACTTTGAAGATAGCAAATCAGTAAACTTTAGCATGTGGAAGAACACTCTTCTCTGCCAAAAACAAAGTACCACAACTCCAAATCTTTTCTGCCTGAAAAGAAAATACGACTATGAGTCTATGACACTACCGAGTCGTCTAAATCGATGATTGATTGCTTCCGTCAATAATTTTTCGCCTTCTAACAAAAAGAACAAAAAGAAATGTAGATTTGATTGGATCGAGACATTGCTCTGATACCAAATTGTAAATGCAATTGTAATGTAATTGTAAAGGCTTGTCAAGAACAAAGACAGAGGCCAATCTTTTATAATGTAGAAGATGACAAAGTTTCCTAAATACTAGAATATCCTATGTTACAAATATGGAAAGAATAACCAATGAAATCAAAGAGAATATCTCATATATTCTCCAACAAAAACCAACACAACCCCCCGAAAAGCAAAAGCAACAAGAAGAATTCACCTCCAATAGCTCATTACAAGAAGAAGTATGTCTCACAGAGCCAAAAGGGGAAGGACACTCCACCTAGCATTGAGCGGATTGTCAGAGGGAAGTCCAATGCACGAGGCAGGGGTAAACATTAACCTGTCTTCACTTATTTATGACAAACTTTTGTGTGTGGAACATCAAAGGTCTAAATAACCCTACAAAAGCAAAGGAAGTTAGGTTGTTTAGAGAAGCTAATAAGATTAGTCTCATGTGGTTACTTGAAACTAAAGTTAAGTAGGATAAATATGATTTTTTGAGCAAGTTATGCTGGCCTTCATGGAAATCTATACATAACTATAGAAGCAACATCTCTGGTAGAATATGGGTTGCTTGGGATGACAGTGTTGTTAATATTGAAAAATTCCATGAAACTTCACAGTTGATGCATTGTAAGGATTCTTTCCTTCATAATCTTAGCAGTCTCATATTAACTGTGATTTATGCAAGCAATAAACCTGATGACAGAGACCTTTTGTGGCATGATCTTTGTTCTTTGAGTAGAAACATTAAATCCCCATGGTGTGTGTTAGGGGATTTCAATAATGTCTTATACTCTTTTGAGAGAATAGGCTGTGAACCAGTGCACCCTAAAGAAACTAGACACTTTACTACATGCCTCACCTCTACTGGTCTATATGATATTAAAGCTACATGTTGTTTCTACACTTGGACAAACTATAGTGATGATTCTTCTAGGAGATGGTCCAAGATAGATAAATGCCTAATAAACTGTGAATGGACTTCCTCGTTTCCCAATTCACAAGTTGAGTTTCTCACCCAAGGCCCATCAGATCACTCGCCCATTCTTTTATCCATCCTTGATGCTAAGAGAAGCAAACAACCTTTTAGATTCTGTAATTCATGGTCTTTACACCAAGAGTTTGAACCAATCCTTCTAAGCTGTTGGAGCACACCTCTGCAAGGTAATCCTAGCTTCATTCTTTCAAAGAAACTCAAGATCTTAAAAGGTTCACTAAAGGGCTGGGCAAAGGTATATTTCCCTAATTTCAAAAGGAAGAAAGAAGCAGTACGAACTGACCTCAATCTTGTTCAACTACAACTGCAAAGTAAACCACTGGATCCAACACTATGTGCTTTAGAAGTGAGAGCTAGGGCACAATTGAGCTTACTCATTGAGATGGAAGCAATAGACCTTGTACACAAAATTGATTATGATTGGATGCTAATGGGTGACAGATGTAATGAATACTTTTACAACTCTATAAAGGAGAAGAAGGGTCGAAGTTCAATCTGGCACATCACTGATGATCAGGAAAATAGGATTGAAAGACAAGAACCAATTTCTGAGGCCTTTATCAAATTCTATACTGAGTTGCTGCTAGGATCTCTCTCAACTGCTTATTGCACGGCTGATTTAATAGAAGGGATAGAAGTCAGAAATGTTATAGACTATGTCACTGCAGAAGAAATCACAAAGGAAATTAGTGGAGCTGAAATCCGAAATGCTGTGTTTTCCATAGAAGACAACAGAGCTCCAGGTGTTGATGGTTTTAATGCTTTCTTCTATAAGAAGTACTGGGCTATAGTTGGTGCTGATGTGATTAAAGCAGTGAAATTCATGTTCACTACAAAGCATATACATAATGGTACCAATTCTACCATCTTGTGCCTTATTCCTAAGAAACATAATGCTTCAAAAGTAGGGGACTTTAGACCAATTTCAAGCTGTAATGTCATTTATAAATGTGTGGCTAAGATTCTTACTTGCAGAATGAGCTCCTTTATTTCATCTTTGGTTTCTTTGAATCAATCTGCTTTCATCCCTGGAAGAGCAATATAAGACAACCTCCTTCTAGCTCATGAGCTCATTCGAGGTTATAACAGAAGTCACGGTACAAATAGATGTGCTATTAAGGAGGATCTCACAAAGGCTTATAACTACATCAGTTGGCAAGCACTTGAACTTATGCTCAACAAGTTCAAATTTCCTAGCTTATTTGTGGATTGGCTCAAGATGTGTTACATGACTCCCACTTTTTCAGTTCTTGTCAATGGCACCCCTTATGGCTATTTTGAAGGAAAAAGAGGGTTGAGACAGGGTGACCCAATATCACCCTACCTTTTTGCTCTAGTCATGGAGTTGCTAGGTGGTCTTTTGCAAAAGAGTGCATGCTCTAGAGACATTAAATTCCACTCGAAATGCAAGAAACTCTCTATAGTACATCTCTACTTCGCTGATGATGTAATGCTTTTCTGTAAAGGCGAGGTGGACTCTATTCTGGCTATCAAAGATGTTCTCTCCTCATTTTCTAGTGCTACAGACTGGACATAAATGTTAGTAAAACCACTTTACTAGCAGGGAGCATGAGTGATGCAGGAGGCAAAGTACTTGCAAATTTACTTGGTGTTGCAATCATAGAGCCTCCTATAAAGTATTGGGGATTCCATTGACCTCTACAAGGCTTGGAATTAGGGAATGTCTACCCTTGGGGGAGAAGTTAACTTCCAGAATTTCTGACTGGAAGAATATGACACTTTCTTATGTAGGGAGACTCCAATTGGTACAATCAGTACTATCATCTTTTCACACATATTGGGCACAATCCTTCATACTCCCCAAAACTGTATTGAAACATGTCTCTAGAGTTTGTAACAAATTTTTATGGCCTAATCCAACTCTTAGAAGGAAAATGCATCATGCTTGCAATGAAATTCTTAGACTCAACAAAGATGAAGGAGGCCTTGGTATCATTGATGTCAAAGTTTGGAATAAAGCTGCATACTGTGGACTCATATACAGGCTGGCGAGCAAGGAAAGCTCTCTATGGGTCAAATGGACTCGGATGCATCAGATAAAAGAAAAGCACTTTTGGACCATGAGAACACCTACTGATTGTTCTTGGGCATGGCGAAATATATTAAAGTATAGGATATATGCTTTAAAGTTCTGTCAGGTCCTCATTGCAAATGGCAAAACTACATCCTTCCAGCATGACCCATAGTGCTCAGAAATTCCACTTCTGTCAAATGCTCAAGCAAGATTGCATTTTGTAGTAAATGACACAACAAAGGTTGCAGATTTCATTGTCAATGGTCGATGGTTCAATATCATCACCAATTTATCTCAATGTGAGCTCAAATCTATGATAATAGGAACTCCTATTAATTCTTTGCTACCAAATGATCAGTTAGTGTGGACTACTACAAACAATGAAAAATACGCTGTCAAATCTACCTATGTAGCTCTTAAGGCTATTCGAAGGAAGGTAAAGTGGTTCAAAGTTGTTTGGGGTAAGCTCGTCATTCCCAAACACTCTTTTACTACTTGGCAACTCTTTGCAGGTGCGCTTCCTAATCAAGATAAACTGATGCAGAAAAATATCTTGAATCACTCAAGTTGTTGTTTATGTGACAGTAATGCCAAAGAAAATTCACATCACTTGTTTTTCGATTGTTCGTTCACAAAACAAGTGTGGTCATATGTGAAAGCTCTACTTGGCTGGGAATCTGCGGTTAAAACTTCTGTGTCAGAATGGTATAATATCTTTAGAAGGTGTAGGGGTGTCTCTAAAGAAGGTGAAATTGCAAAAGCCTTGATATGTGCAACGGTCTACTAGATTTGGCAAGAAAGAAATGCTAGGAGGTTTAGAAATCAGAGTATTACACCTCAATTACTCTACTGGAGAATGGTCAAGACTATGAAGCTGTATTTGCAATCTACAGTCAAGGACACCACTGATAGTATTGTTACAAGAGAGTTTATGCACAGAATAGGTTTGCAAGTGAACTACGTCCCCTCAACATTCATTGAATGCTCATGGATCAAACCATGAGAAGATGAAGTTATGTTGAACCCAGATGGATCAGTCACTGCTAGCAGTTGTGGTTATGGAGGTGTCCTACGGAATAGAGAAGGAGCTGTTCTTGGTGCTTACACAGGGAGCTCACTAAATAGATCCGTCACGTTTCAGGAGCTATTGGCTGTTGAGAAAGGACTTGAGTGTGCACTTCTTATGAACTTTCAGAAAGTGAGAGTAGCTACTGACTTGTACAGAGCAATGCAGATCATTCAAAGTAAGGAAACTATCCTGTGGTATTGCCTGAACCTTCACGCATCCATTACCCTCCTCATCAACCGACTGGAGAAATTCAGTATACAACACACATACAAGGAATGTAACAAGCCAGCAGACTACTTGTCAAAATTATGTAATATCAATTACATAGTTTTTATGTATATCAATCACCCTCTTGATGCCAAACTATCAGAAATGATAGATGATGATGCAAGAGGCCCCATGTACCAAAGGTTTCAAAGTTAATGCAGGTTGGGGTCTACCTAACTCCGTAACCAATTCGAAAAAAAAAAAAAAAAAAAAAAAAAAAAAAAAAAAAAAGCTAAGAGTTTGCTAGATATTGAGTACTACATTCTCACATCTCCAGTTCACAGATGGTTGCTAATTATCACCATAAGTCCATAACTGTCTTCTAATCTCCCCAGAATAGGATAGATTCCTTAACATGTCTGACAGCCAGCATCACTGTAACTTCTGCACCCAGTAGCTCGAATAGCTTCCTCTGTTGAATTAGCTCTAAACCTTTTGTATGCAGCAGCTTCAATTCTTCCTCCTTTATCCCATAATACAACACCATAAGCTCCCACCTTCCTTTCTCTACAATAATAAGAAGCATCAAACCCAACATTAGTATATTCATTCCAGAAGTAGTTCTAATATAAAATTATGTGCATTAGGGAGATGCGTATTTGTTGGATTTGTCTATGCTTCATCTTCAAAGACCTGCAGACATTTCTCCCATAGTGCTTCTTAGGATTTTAACCCTTACTCTTCCTCCATTTTCAAACTTGATAGAGTTCATGTTGTCCCGAATCACCTACAACAGAACACAAGCATAGATACCTTCATACCTAACTGGGCCACCCCAACAGAGATGATGTTCTGTAACAAGAATAACGAACAGAAGGAGCATAGTGGCATTACCTGAAAAACAATTTCAAGCTGCAAAAAGGATGAGAATAACATATGAAATTAAGGAAGAGGTTCTAGTCAGTAGTCATCCATTCGTTGGCACTGACAACAAGAACGAGGTGGGTATAGAGGAAAGAAAAGTGGATGCAGCATTAGGGTTTGTTGAGTCTCTAAGGACCCCTTTCCACTAGTCATTCCTAAGTGGCCTTTTGTTATTAGTATACAAACAACTGCTAGTTTAGGTGGATCTTTCAAAGGTGGTGAGAGGAGGAGAGTTGCTGAAGAGTTCAAGGAGACAAAGTGGTTTGGTACACCTATGCCGAGATTCCAAAAGGTGTTTCAGCAATTCAGCCAATTAACTTCATCCCCTGCTTCTAAGTTTATGTCTTCTCCCCAGTGCAAGCGACTTTGTCTTATCATGGGGATTGCATCTCTTCAGGATAATTTGATTATATCCAAATGTTAAATTATGCTAGGAGATTCATATAATGGTTAGCTGGTTAAGTTAAAGAGATGAAGAGGAGAAAAAGAAGGAAGGATGGAGGCACAAGAAGAAGGTATGGTTTAGAGTATATTTACTCTAACCTACAATTCATATATTTATACTTGGTGATAGGTTTCACCGAAATAGAAACTACTAAATAAGATATGGTCTCACACTTATAGAATGTGTGAGACTCTACATACGTCAACACTACCCTTCAAGCTGGAGCATAGATATCGCTCATGCCCATCTTGTTACCAATATAATTCAAAACTGGACGAATCACTGGTTTGGTGAAGATATCAGCTAACTGATCTCGAGATGCCACATAAGGAGTACTTATCTCCTTTGTTTCAACCTTATGTCTTACATAATGACAATCTACCTCTATGTGCTTAGTTCGCTTATGAAATACTGGATTAGAAGAGATATGAATGGCTGCCTGATTGTCATAATGAAGATGGATCAGTAGTTGTACCTCAAAACCTAACTCATGTAGCAAATTGTGAATCCACATTAACTCACCAGTACCCTGAGCCATAGCTCTATACTCAGCCTCTGCACTAGACTTTGACACAACTGTTTGCTTTTTACTCTTCCATGTCACCAAATTTCCATAAAGGAAGGTACAATACCCAGTGGTAGATCGCCTATCTGAAACTGATCCTGCATAATCAGCATATGAATATCCAACAACATCAAAATTTCCATTAGAATGATATACCCATCCATGACCAGGAGAACCTTTCAAAGACCGCACAATATGAATAATTGCCTAGTAGTGAGGAATCCATGGTGCATGCATATACTGAGATACTACACTGACTGCAAACGAGATATCTGGGTGAGTGATAGTAGCATAGATCAGCTTTCCCACCAGTCTACGGTATCCCTCAATATCGGCATACAACTCTCTAACATCTGACTGGAGTTTGTCGTTCGAATCCATAGGAGTTCTCTCTTGGGCGAAGCTCTAAAATTACCCCGTCTCAATCGGAAAGCGTGTCTAATACATACTTTCTCTGTGAAAGATGAATTTCACCAGGGAACCTTGTAACTTCAATGCCTAAGAAATACTTCAGTTCTCCTAGATCTTTGGTCCGAAACTGTCTTGAGAGATTGACTTTAAGTCGAGCAATACCCTGTTTGTCAGAACCTGTGACAATAATATCATCAACATACACAACTAACATAATAATTCCTTGTTGGGTCTTTCAGTAAAACACGGAATGATCATATTCACACCTAGTCATTCCATTAGCCATCAAAACCTGGCTAAACTTCGCAAACCAAGCTCTAGGAGACTGCTTGAGCCTATAAAGAGACTTCTTTAATCGACAGACTTTCCCCCCTTGAGCAACAAAACCAAGAGGTTGTACCATATAGATTTCCTCCAGGAGATCTCCATGTAAAAAGGCATTCTTCACATCCAACTGGAGCAGAGGCCAGTGATGATGAACAACAATAGAAATAACAATACGCATAGAGGCTAACTTTGCAACAAGGGAAAACGTCTCGGAGTAATCAATACCATAAGTCTGGGTAAAGCCTTTTGCAACCAGCCAAGCATTTAAACGAGAAATAGTACCATCTGGATTATGCTTAATAGTGAAAACCCACTTACAAGCAACCGCTTTCTTCCCAGAAGGAAGATCTGTAAGGACCCAAGTGTCATTAGAATACAAAGCACTCAACTCCTCATCGATTGCTTGCTTCCAGCCAGGATGGGATAGAGCTTCCCTGTAGTCAGAAGGGACAGAGACAAACAACAAGGACATAGCAAAAGACTTGATAGATGGTGGTAAATGATCAGTTGAAACATACTGAGAAATAGAATACTCCGGATTCTTACTAGGAAGACGCATACTGGCAGGTGGATGTTCAAGTTTCCGTAGGGCAATAGGAACATTGAGGTCAGACAGAATGGCAATAGGATCCATAGACACAATGGGAAGAGGTGAGGGCAGCGGAGCAGTTGAACTTTTGGCATCAAACTCGCGAACATCAGCTGTAGGCAAAGGGGGTGCATGCGCTCCTATGAGGACATTTGTAGGGCGCGCATGCGCTCTGTCTACTGGATCGCAAACATCAACTGTAGGCAAGGGGCGCACACGCGCTCCTAGAAGGGCATCTGTAGGGCGCACATGCGCTCTGTCTGTTGGAGCTCCAACATCAGTAGCGGTAACCTGATCATTAGCTCCCTCATTAACACCAATAGTCGCAGGAAGATCAACAACACCAGATGGAAGAACACAATCCTCAAATGGTTTAGAGGATACCTTCCCTTCTAAAGAATAAAATGGGACATCTTAAAAAAAAAATAACATTAGCACATACAAAGGATTTGCACAGATGAGGACTATATAACTTGTACCCTTTCTATGTACGTGAATACCCAAGGAAAACACACTTAATAGCATGAGAGTCCAACTTATCACGACTCGGTTGAAGATTATGAACAAAGCAGACAACCAAAAATACGAGGGGGAAGATGGAAAGAAGGTTTACCAGGAAAAAGAATATAGCGGTGTTTTTCCGCCTAACACTGAAGAGGGCATACAATTAATCAAGTATGTGGCAGTAAGGACTGCCTCTGCCCAATAAAACTTTGGGAGATTTGTTTGAAACATAAAGCATTGGGCGACTTCAAGAATGGGTCTGTTCTTTCTCTCAGCAACCCCATTTTGTTGAGGTGTATCCACACATGAGGTTTGATGTGTAATGACATGGTCATCTAAAAAACACTTAAATATTGTAGAGGTATAGTCTTTGGCATTATCAGTTCGAAAAATATGCATGTGTGCAGAATACCGATTAGTAATCTCAGCATAGAACTTTTGAAATACAGAGAATACTTGAGAACGATTTTCCATAATATATACCCAACAAACACGAGATAAATCATCGATAAATGTAATAAAATATTTGGCTCCAAAAAGGCCAGTGGTTCTACAAGGACCCCAGACATCTGAATGAACTAACTGAAAAGGAGCACTAGAACACTTATTTAACCTATTTTTGTAAGTAGCACGACGATGTTTAGCTAACTCACAAACCTCACAACTTAAAGACTTAATACTATAAGAAATACTGGGAACTAAACTTCACAAACTAGCCAGAGGAAGATGACCAAGACGTTTATGCCACTGAACAGGAGAGACTGAGACTGTGAAAGCCTGCTTCTGGTGAGAGTGCCCATAACCATCTTGAAAGTAATAGATGTCGCCGTGCTCATACCCCCTCCCCCCAACTAGTGTCTTTGTCTGTAGATCCTGAAACACAATATGAGTGGAAGAAAACATGACATTACAATGAAGAGATTGGATGAGACGATGAACAGACAATAGATTAAAGGGAAAATTTTGAATAAGCAAGACATAGACAAGTGATATATAACAAGTTATCTGAATAGTACCCCGACCAAGAATACTAGCCTTAGCCCCATTTTGCTAATGTGACATATGATGGTGTGTGAGTATACTCAAGATTAGAAAACAATTGGGGATTACCTGTCATATGATCAAAAGCTCCTGAGTCAATGACCCAAGAGTTGTTACCACTTGTATGAAGACATGTTTTACTTGAATCGGCTAGGGTTACAGTGGGTTGGTTGGATGGACTCGATGAACTGACTGGAATAATTTGTATCCACTTCATCAGGATTGCAAGGTCTTCTTGAACTTGTTGAAAATCGATCACTTTCTGATCAACTATTGTGGCATTGTTGGCTTAGTGCAAAGGTGGGCATCCTGTTATGTCCCAACAAAAATTAGAACTATGGTTTGTGCTCCTATAATACTCACAAGGATCAAAACCACCCATACCATGACCACGACCACTCCCTTGGTTACGACCACCTCCATGTCTAGCTCTACCCCCTCTACCTCCATTACCACAACCAGAGGAGGGGTTGTTATTACTGCTTGGAGGGATCAATAAAGCCGCACTTTCATTGTGACTTGGAGGAGGTGTAGTAATACGAGAAAGACGAGAATAGGCTTCAGATAGAGTAGGGAGCTTAGATTCAACTTGAACTTGGGCTTTCACATTAACAAACTCGAGACGTAGCCTATATAGGAATTTTGAGACTCAAAATTCTCCTCTTTGTTTCTTCAACTGATTTATGTCTGTAGTAAGTGGGTGATAAATATTCAGTTCTTCCCACTTGTTACGAAGAGCATTATAATACTCAGAGGTAGACATATCACCTTGAGTTAGATCAAAGATGTTCTCATACAACTAAAAGATACGAGAAGTATTCTGAGATTGAGAGTATGATTCTTGTAGATACTCCTAAATCTCCTTAGAGGTTTTGAAAAAAAGAAAATTCTTAACCAAGGCGTCATCTTTCATCTTGGTTGTCTTTCCTTTATCATCTGGGGGATCTATCAGATGACTTTCCTTACCTTTTCCAGTAAGATAAATAGTAACTGTTTCTGCCCATCGAAGGTAATTGGCAACACCCTCCAATTTGACAGAAGTCATACCAACAGAGAAAACAGATGTATTACCGAATTCGTCGGATTTTGGAACAACATCAGTCATGTAAAGAGAAGAAAAACTCACTTTATGGAAAGGAAGAAACTGCGAGATACAATACTCCAAGCGCGTGCATGCCTCGAAGACTCTTTAAACTAAGCGTGTGCGTGCCTATCACAAGAAACAGCGAGATACAGTAATCCGAGCGCTTGCGCGCCTCAAAGACTCCTTAAACTGAGCGCATGCGCGCCTACACGTAGAAACTAAGAGATGGCGATACCACGCCTTCCCCCTTTGAAAACCTGACGTACTCCTCTTTATCAATACCGAGAGATTGCGGAAGTGAAACAATACTTAGACAGCAAGTAATACTAAAACTGGAACCTTGAAACTATGGATCTCTCTCCTAGCATTCTCTAAACAGAGTCGGCTCCTGATACCATGTTAAATTATGCTAGGAGATTCATATAGTGGTTAGCTAGTTAAGTTAAAGAGATGAAGAGGACAAGAAGAAGGAAGGATGGAGGCACAAGAAGAAGGTAGAGTTTAAAGTATATTTACTCTAACCTACAATTCATATATTTATACTGGGTGATAGGTTTCACCGAAATAGAAACTACTAAATAAGATACGGTCTTACACTTATAGAATGTGTGAGACTCTACGTACTTCAGGGAAAGTGGATATTTTCTTTATTATGAAAGGCATTTGACATTCCATTTTATATTCGTGGTACTATATATGTATGTATACAGTAGATACCGAATTCAATGTAATTTTAGCATGAATACATTCAGTTGTCTTCTTTGATTTGTTACAGGATCTTCTGTTAGCTATTGTACTTGTTTTTCCATATTATTGTTTACAATTACTGATGTCTACATTTTTAGTTTATAGTGAGAGTTCTGAAGTAGTGTTATGAACTTATAGTACACCTAGCTTGATTAACTAGTCATCATTATTGAGAACAGCTGAAGTAGTGTTAATGTCTAGCAGAGAATAATAACTCATCAAATGAAGCGTTTGAGGGTCTTTCTGCTTTCAAAACACTTCTAGAATACATTAATTGCTTTTGAACTGCAGAAAAACTCTATCACTAATGAGCGGTAAATCAAAGGAATTTTTCTTGCATCTTTTAATAAAATATTCTTGTATATTATGGAAATATTCTTAACATAAGTTTAGGAGTTAGTTAGGGAGTTTCCTAAATTAGCTAGGTCATTGTTATTGTATTTATATATATTGAGGTGAATAGAAAGAGTAAAGCAAGCCGTTTTCTCTAATATTCTCTAAGTTTAACATGGTATTAGAGCGATTTTCAATCCTGTGAGGGTGGGTATTTTTTTCAATTTGTTTTTCCTTTTTGTTGTGATAACATATCATGTCTGGTACTGATAAATCTCCAATGACTATCTCTCGATATGAACCTTTTACCCCTTATTATCTTCATCCATCGGAAGGTACGGGGTCTGTGATTAGTCCTATTTCATTGCAAGGGAATAATTATGATGAGTGGGTACGTTCCCTTCATAATAATTTGGGTGCTAAAAATAAATTAGGGTTTGTCGAAGGAACTATTCCTGCACCGGATGGTAATTCTCCGGATTATGGTCAATGGGGAATCGTTAATTCTATGCTTGTGGCTTGGATTTTTAACACTCTTGATGCTTCAATTAGGAAATTTGTTCTTTTTCCTGATCAAGTTAAAGTATCGTGGGATGATCTACGTGATAGATACTCTCTTCGTAATGGTCCTCATATTCAAGAACCCAAAAGTCCGATTGCTGATTGCAAACAACGGGGTAGATCTATTGCTGAGTATTATGGTGAATTGCGTACTTTGTGGGAAGAATTGGCGAGTGCCATAAAGTTACCTTCTTGTACGTGTTCCGCTGTTGGTGAGTACCATATTCTTCTAGAAAACAAAAATTGCATCAGTTTCTAATGGGTCTTGATTCTAAAAAATATCATGACGTTGCTTCTGGTCTATTGATGCTTGATCCTTTGCCTTCACTCTCCTATGCGCATGGTAAGGTGCTCTCTGTAGAGAGACACCAATCTGTCACTGCTGCTCAAGATTCTCGCAATGATGTGGTAGGGTTTGTGATTGATGGTGTGGCCCAAAGTAGGGCGCAGGGTAGTGTTGATGTTCGTCTGTGCTCTCATTGTGGCCGCAAAGGTCATGAGAAAGACAAGTGTTTTCAGTTGATTGGGTGGCCCGAGTGGGCTGGTAATGGTGGTCGTAGTGGTGGTAGGTTGAGTGGTCGAGGAGGCCGACGAAATTATGGCCATGGAGGAGGCCATGGGCAAGGTGGTTTTGCTGCTACTATGGACAATGGTGCTAGTGGGGTAGATCATGCAAGTGTGCCTACCCTATCTGATGCCCAACTACAACAATTGGTAGCTGCTTTAACTTCTTCTAAAGTCTCGACTTCGACTCCACAATTGTATGGTAAGAAATATCTAGACCAATGGATTATTGATTCCAGTGCAACAAACCATATGTCCGGTAACCTCGATTTATTTTTTGATGTACACGATATTTCTTCGGAACCTGTTGGTATTCCTAATGGTTAACATACTACTGCAACTAAAGAAGGTTGTATTAAACTAAGTGAACACCTCATTCTGGATAATGTGTTATATGTTCCTACTCTAAATTGTAATTTGCTGTCTGTGTCTCAATTTTTAGAAAAACAGAAATTTATATTCCTTTTTACTGACAAGCTATGTACTACTCAGGATCAGAGTTTGAGGAACTTGATTGGAGTGGGGGAGCAGTGTAATGGGGTCGTCCAGTTCGTTATATTCAAGCAAATCGTTCAACAGTTGCAGACTCAGCTTTGGTGTGGCATAGGCGTTTGGGTCATCCATCTATGAAAGTGGTGCGGTCTTGACCTGGAGTACTCAGTAGTAGTAGTTTTACTAAGTTTTCTAATGACGATTGTCAAGTGTGTTTTTTGGCTAAGCAGCCTCGTAACTCTTTTCCATTAAGTACGAATAAGGCTTCTGATTTGTTTGATTTGATACATTGCGATATTTGGGGGTCGTATCATGTTGCTTCTAGCTGTGGTGCTCATTATTTTTTGACCATTGTTCATGATTGTTCTTGAGCTACATGGGTGTATTTGATGGTTAGAAAGTATGAAGTTGGCCAATTGATTAAAAAAATTGTGCAATGGGCAAAACTCAATTTAATAAGCATGTTAAGGTGTTACGGAGTGATAATGGGCAAGAATTTTTATGTTTACAAGATTTTTTTGTTCAAATAGGAGTTTTGCATCACACTTCTTGTGTGGATACTCCACAACAAAATGGTCGAGTGGAGCGGAAACATAAACATCTTCTTAATGTTGCTCATGCTTTGCGTTTTCAAGCTCAATTGCCTATTGTTTTTTGGGGTGAATGTGTTTTGACTGCTTGTCATCTTATTAATCGGACACCAACCCCTATTTTGGATGGTAAAACCACTTATAAGATTCTTTTTGGGAGTTCAGCCCCTTTTACTACTTTAAAGGTATTTGGGTGTTTATGTTATGCTGCCAATATGCCTTGTGTTAAAGATAAATTTCTAAGAGGTGTGTGTTTGTGGGATACCCATTTGGTCAAAAAGGTTGGAGATTGTATGATTTAGATACCCATGAGTATTTTGTTAGTCGAGATGTGAAGTTCGTGGAACATGTTTTTCCTTTTTCCAAACCTGAACCTCCACATAGTTCTACTCATGTACAGCTTACAAAATATTTGTCACCTAATACTTGGATTGATGCCGTGAGTGAGTTGGGTGGTGCTGAAGACGTGGGTGGTGCTGGAGTAAGTGGTGACGGTGTTGTAGACATGGGTGGTGCTCCGTTAGGGAGTATGGCGTCTGCTAGTGCAGGTCATGGGAGTGTTGTGATATATCGTGATGGTTTGATGGCTCCGCCGAGTCTGAGCACGGTGATGGTTGGTGAGGTACCTTGTGACACTACGACATTTTTGCATTTAAGGGGGAGTCCATAAATTCTTGAAACTGGAGATACTACTATTCCATTGCCAAATAATGAGGACCTTGGTAGGGGGTCATCGGGTTTGTGAACCTTCTACGCACCTTCGTGGTTTTGTTACCAACACTGTTGTTCGAAAGATAGGCCCCCATGCATCATCTACTACTTCTCCTGCTTCGTCTCGTCCTTCAGGTAAATAGTTCAATATAGCTTGTTATGTGGATTATAATAAATTTTCTGTGAGACATAAACATTTTTTGGCAGCAATTACTAAGCGTAAAGAGCCTACTTCCTTCAATGAAGCAGTTCAAGATTCCGGTTGGCGTCAGGCTATGAAAGAGGAGATTGATGCTCTTGAAAATAGTGGTACGTGACGCCTCACCTCCTGGTTAGAAGCCAATTGGTAGTGGTTGGGTGTATAAAATTAAATATCACACAAATGGTGATGTTGAACGCCTTAAGGGACGTCTCATTGTCTTTGGTAATCGTCAGGTGGCCGGTATTGATTATAATGAAACTTTTGCTCCTGCTGCTAAAATGGGAACAGTTCGTCTTTTTCTTGCTGTTGCTGTCACACAAAATTGGGAGTTGCATCAGATGGATGTTTGCAATGCTTTTCTTCATGGGGATTTGGAGGAGGAAGTATATATGCAGCTCCCTCCAGGGTACAGTAGTCCTATTCCAGGGAAGGTGTGTCGGTTACATAAGTCTTTGTATGGCTTAAGACAGGCCCCACGACAGTGGTTTGCTAAGTTGTCTGATGCTTTGAGAAAATTTGGGTTCGTACAGTCGTATGTAGATTACTCCTTGTTCAGTTATCAGCGGGGTAATGTCTCCCTGCACGTTCTTGTTTATGTGGATGATTTGATAATTGTCGGTTCCACTCCTGATGTGGTTTTGAGGTTCAAGCAATATTTAAGTTCTTGTTTTCATATGAAGGATCTTGGTGTGTTAAAATATTTTCAAGGTATTGAAGTGGCTCGTGGTAATGAGGGATTATTTCTTTCCCAACGCAAGTATGCTTTGGATATTTTGACTGAAGCAGGTATGTTGGGTTGTAAATAATAGGGTTATATACTAAAAGCATTACTTTTGTATTAACTCTAATTTTTTATATTTTGAATGAGAATCATATGGGCAAATGTTATGCATATTATATATGTTATTAGTTATATGCATGTGTCTAATACTTTATGTTGTAGATTATATGGTGTGAACAAACAGAAGATCATATCATCAGTACTTTATAAAGTATAAGTAATCGTTCACAACCTAGATGGATTTGGACAAACCATTGGTATGGTTGTAGTATAATCTGGTATTAGTCTATCTTGACTGTTAATCGATTACACTAGTACACTTTGTGTGTATTGAACAGGACCAAGTGAGGTTGTTTCTCTTTATACTGACTATATAAGAGAACAAACGCCTCTGTTATTATGGATGCTTGTCCTCTTAATCCGGATATAATAACGGGCACTTACGTGCATTGTACATTACTTTAAATCATCAATGAGTGAGATTCATTTGTGAATCAACAAACTCGATGGATTGGGTAATGACATTGTATGTAAGGTGTGCTATTAATTATAGAAGGAATCCGTGGCCCGCAAGAAGTCGGGTTGATGATGTCCCCTTGAGGAGCTCAAAAAGATTGTCATGTAAACCCTACAGGTGGATTTATTCCGACATGACAATGAGGTTGAGTGGTACTACTCAAGGACATAAGAAGTTGATTAATGTAGTTGTCAGTAACTTGACTTAATCAACGGGCATTCAATATCTTAAACACGGGGAGATCAACGAGCATATAATATGGAGCCCATAAACACTGACATGTAATTTGGGATTAGGGCGGTAGTGCAACAATGGCCTTTAGTGGAATAAGTCATTTGTTAACGGACTTAGGCTGTGTGTTCTGGGCGAACATGGGAGGCCCAAGCCCGTCGGGAGGCCCAACCCTAATTTCTCCTCATGGTCCCTGTTGTAGCCTATAAATAGATCCCTTCTCTCCTAGCCGAAATTAACCATTTCACTATTCATTTTTCTAGATTGAAAAGAGAGGCAAGGAAAGATAGATCTAAAATTAGATCTAGCTTTGTGAGAGAAAAGGGGGTTGGTAGATCGTTGCCCACACAACGTCCAATCTATTAAAAGGAATACAACAGAAGATCAAGGGGTTGATTTGTTGATTCGGATTCATAGCTATTGGATTCTCAGAGTTATCTCAACCGGATTTACAGGTATGTTATCCTATCCAAAATCGTGAGAACCACTAATTCCGCTGCGCGTGATTTTCACGGTTTGTAGAAATATTCATTTTGAAATAATCGTTCCTACAGTAAACCTATTGATACTCCGATGGAGCAAAATCATCGTCTTGCGTCTGCGGCAGGTGAGCCCTACTAGCATCTGGACCAGTATCAGCATTTGGTGGGGCGTTTGGTGTATTTATCTGTTACTCTTCACTCGAGTTGAGTTATTCTGCTTCACTCTCGCCAGGTTTCGAAAGCAACCCGCAGATAGCTCATTGGGATGCTGCTATTTGTGTTTTACGGTATCTGAAAGGACACCCTAGTCAGGGAATTTTATTGCGCCCTAGTGATATGCAGTTGAATACTTTTTGTGATAGTGATTGGGCGGCTTGTCCCTTGACCCGTCGGTCATTGTCTAGTTATTTTGTACTTCTTGGTAGGTCTCCTGTTTCTTGGAAAACCAAGAAACAACATACAGTGTCCCGTTCGTCTGCCGAAGCAGAGTATCATGCTATGGCTGTCACAACATGTGAGCTTAAGTGGTTAAAGTCATTGTTGCGTTCTCTTGGTGTTCTTCATTCTAAGCCTATGAGGTTATTTTGTGATAATCACTCTGCCCTACACATTGTGAAGAACCCTGTCTTTCATGAGCGTACGAAGCATATTGAGGCAGATTGTCATTTTGTTCGTGATGAGTTGCAAGCTGGGAATATTTCCACAACATATGTTCCTACTGGTCATCAGGTGGTTGATATTTTGACAAAGGCCCTTGGGCGTCAGCAGTTTGGTTATTTGTTATACAAGTTGGGCATTTGTGATTTGCATGCTCGAACTTGAGGGGAAGTAATAGGATATTCTTGTATATTGTGGAAATATTCTTAGCATAAGTTTAGGAGTTAGTTTGGGAGTTTCCTAAATTAGCTAGGTCATTGTTATTGTATCTATATATATTGAGGTGAATAGAAAGAGTAAAGCAAGCCGTTTTCTCTAATATTCTCTAAGTTTAACATCTTTCCTAACTCGACCACAACTTCATCAAAATAGTGGAAAGTGTTATACATGGCACTTGGAAGAAAGTAGCTTATGTTTGCTTTTATTGATTTAGATTATGAAGATCACTAGTGTGGCAGGAAATAAACAATAGAAACCTAACAACAACCACGAGAAAGACAAAAGCACATTCAAATAGTAAATCCTCCTTTAGGGGCGATTTTGATTGGTGTAATGGCAACATCTTGAACACCATCAAATGGTGTCTTCAGGGGCGATGTTCGCTCATCACTCTTAGACCTGATCGTTGGCTACTAGTTAGCATCCTCATGCTAATTCTTGTCAGTGCATGCCTATATTACTAATACTCCAAACCTGAGGCATTCATATGCTCTATTCACAAATCCATCAACAATCTCTAGAATCAGACTTTGGATTTCGTGTCAGATAGTTTGTATGTCGCTCTTGAAAAAGGGGATGTCTAGAAGTTGTTGTGTTTGTAACCACCATAGTTTTGAAGTTTGAGGGGGCAGTAGTGCATCTTTTTAAATCTTTTGGAGGGGCAAAGTCATGTAGTTCTCCATCCTTGGTTAGGCATTGGACGACCATACTTCTGACCGGCACAACAAAGGAAGTTCGCCACAGAAACTGGGAGGCCTTTTGGGACTGATGTGCTTGCAAGTTTTCTATAAGAATCTCATTTTTGGCTGAGTACAAAAAAATCAATAATAAACATGAGAAAACATCCCAGTGCAAACAGATCTTAAACCCCTTCTCAAGTTTTCTAACTGGAAGCAAAGTTATAATTTGTACACTCCTATTATTATGCAAAGAGCATCCATAAATATGACTGGGACACAACTTGTGATATTCCGCAATTTACCACTTCGTCTAAATTTTCAAACTAGGTGGATTTCTATGTCATCAAAGTCCCCCTGAAAGTCAGAGTAATGCGACTGCCCGACTCAAGCGCCCCTCCACGGTGATGATATTTTTGGGGTTTTAGGTGACTTTCACCAACTGAAATGCCAATCCATTGTGAATGCTCTTATAATTACATGAACTGAAATGGAAGGCACTTACAGGTGACCCTCGGACATTTGCACGGATATGGGGTGTAACTGACGGTGTATAATCATATTTAACTTGTACACATGGCAACAAAATATGAAGAAATCTAATCAGTCTGTCTTATGATTTTTCCTCAAAATGTGATCTTTCAGCTCCTCCGAGCTCTATTGGATACTTTTCATAGCTCCTTCCATAATATGTCGACGTCTTCCACATGAAAGATCAGATAGGCACATAAGGATATTGTAGAATTTAACACCTAATTAAAGAGACAAAACACAATGATTTATAGTGGTTCGGTGCCAATACGGCGACCTACGTCCACGGGAGAAGAAAGGTTTTATATTGCTTGATTGATTTGGTTTTGTGTTACAGAGTTGTTTACATAGCACAACATGAGTGCATATTCGTGTCTATAGTTTCTAAAAGGATTGAAAACTTTCCTTTATAGAACACATACGAATCTAACAAATCTCTATCAAAACCGACCAGGGCGCGCCCCGCGCTCAAATTAGTCTTGCTCAAAGCGCAACCCGCGCTCTTGTCTTGACGAACCTCCAAGCAATTGAGCGCGCCCCGCCCTTGACTTTGCCTGGCCAAGGGCTCGACCTGTGCCTTCTCTTACTTTCTCACACTCCCCCTAAAGTTGGTGTGAAGATATCCAGCGAACCCAACTTGGAGAGAATATCATGGAACTTGGAAGGTGGAAGTCCCTTGGTAAAAATGTCTGCCAACTGTTGGTCACATCGAACAAAGGAGGTAGTGACAATGTTGGACTGCACATTTTCACACACAAAATGATAGTCAACTTCAATATGCTTAGTTCTCTCATGAAACACCGGATTTGCAGCAATGTGCATAGCAGCTTGATTATCACAGTAAAGTGTAGTTGGCATATCCAAACCAAAACACAAATCCTTCAGAAGAGCGCGAAGCCATATGATTTCACTGGTGGTGGAAACCATAGCCCTATACTCAACTTCTGCACTAGAACGAGCCACTACATTCTGTTTCTTGCTCTTCCAAGTGACCAAATTTCCTCCCACAAAGGTACAATAACCGAAAGTAGACCGTCGATCAACTGGACATCCTGCCCAATCAGCATCTGTATAAGCAGTAATAGATGTATGCCCATTTTTCCGTATCCAAATACCTCTGCCTGGCGACCCTTTCAGATACTACAGTATTCTAGAAATTGCATTCATATGTGGAGTCCTTGGGGCATGCATAAAACGACTAACCAAGCTCACTGCATAAGAAATATCTGGTCGGGTAATAGTTAGATATATTAGTTTACCAACTAATCGCTGATACTGACCAATGTCAGTAAGAAGATCTCCGGTGTGATCTAACTTAGCTCCACTGTCAGTTGAAGAATCAACTGGATTTACCCCCAACTTTCCTGCTTCACTCAAAAGATCCAACACATACTTTCTTTGATTAAGAAATATGCCTCTTTTTGAATAAGCAATTTCAATCCCAAGAAAGTACTTCATAATACCCAGATCCTTGATGGAAAATTTCTTGTGCAGTAGATCCTTGAGCTTAGAGATTTCGACATAGTCATTACCTGTGATAACAATGTCATCAACATAAATAAGAACAATAACCAAGCCTGACTTGCTAGACTTAACAAATAAGGAAAGATCAGCATCACTCCGCTTAAGACCGGTCATAGCTAGAACAGAACTGAGTTTGGCATACCACGCTCGTGGAGATTGTTTAAGTCCATAGATAGCCTTTTTTAACTTGCATACTAATCCAACCTTAGCCTTCCTTGGATGTCCAGGTGGGATGCTCATATACACTTCTTCTTTAAGATCTTCGTGTAAGAATGTATTTTTAACATCCATCTGAAATAATTTCCAATCTTGATTTACAGCTAGAGATACAAGAACTCTAAACGTGTTCATCTTTGCAACTGGTGCAAAAGTCTCCTTGTAGTCTTGACCATAAGTTTGGGTGAATCCCCTTGCAACAAGTCGAGCTTTAGACCTCTCTAAGGAACCAACACTGTTGAACTTGTTCTTAACACCCACCGACAATCAACATTTTTCTTTTCATACGGTAGCATAACAATATCCCAAGTTTTATTCTCGTCTAGAGCACGAAGTTCTTCTTGCATCGCCTTTCTCCATACTGGACGAGAGTTAGCTTCTCTAAAGTTCTTGGGTTCTTGCACATCATCGACTATACTTAAGAAAGCATGATGAGATGAAGTGATATTGACATACATTATATACTCCTGTAACGGATATGAAACGTCATGCAAGGAATAAAAATTCCTATGAATCACTGGAGGTAGGGGTGTGCATAAATCCGATGTATCCGACATAACCGACCGACCCAACCCGAACCATACCACATCGATCGGTTATCCGCTTAAGACCAATTTGGATCAGTTTGAAATATTGCAAAACTGACAGTGTCTTTTCGATGCTCTGTTTCAGATTGTGATAACCGTAATTAACTGACCTAACCGTTACATATTAATATTTTAGAATATAAACATTTAATTGAATGTAAAACTAGTCACGTGGTGGCTAGCTCAAAGTAGGGGCATTTTTCAAAAAAACAAGTAATCACGTGGTGGTTCCCTTCACAACAAAACATCTCGATTAGAGCATTTGCAATGCAGGGGGTTTCAAGGGGTTTGTGACTATAGTCACCAGCTTTGGCCAAAAACTGCTCTGCAATGCAGAGGTGATTATCTGGTGAATATTTTGCCCAGTTGATTTCAAGGTGAAACTCATCACCGAGATACTGGCTGACTTGTTAACTTCGGACGGGATGTTGGATTCCGTCTGGATTACAAAACTCACTAGACGGACTCCAACATCCCGTCTCGCTATATTTCTTTTTTTCTAGACGGAATCAAACATCTCGTCCGGAGCCCTAACGGCTAGTTCACCAACGGTCAAAAAGTCAGAACGGTCAAAAACGGTCAAAATAAAAAACTTTGGTATATATACAACATTTGTTTCATTTCAACTCACACTTCCAACAATCATATATCATATTTCATCTTCCTTAAAATCAGTTCTTCAAAAAAACAAAATATCAAATGGCATAAACTCAAGCATCTCAAGCAAGTGGTAGCACTCAAGCAAAAGCAAAAACTCACTTTAGCATGTCCGAAGATCAAACTCTATGTCTTGCTTGGATAAAAATTAGTGAAGACTCCATTGTTGGTGCTTTCCAAAATGCAAAAGGATTTTGGAATCGTGTAACAAACGAGTTCAATCAAGCACGTGGGTCGGATAGGTCTTCCGATTCAATTAGTGGTAGATGGAAATATATTTCAAAAATGATGAACAAGTTTGTGGCAATTGCGAATGCGGTGGAGGCTCGACATGCAAGTGGTACAACAATACAAAGCCGGGTAATTACAACGTTGTCAATTTGGAATTTATTGATTATCTTAGTCTTAGTCTAATTATTTCCGTCTTAGTGTATTTATTATTTCCATTTTAGTTTTAGTCTAATTATTATCTTAGTCTAATTATTATTTTAGTTTAATTATCTTAGTCTTATTTTAGTGATTATTTTAGTCTAATTATTTCTATTTTATTTTTTAGTTGTCCCAGACAAGAATGACGTACCAACTACAAGAAAAAATGGCTTTTTCACTTTATCATTGTTACGTTATACTCAAAGATAATCCAAAGTGGAGTAACGTTTTTGAGAAGCCGCCCCACAAAGGGAAAAGGTCGCAAAAATGATGGTGAAGATTCAACTTCTAATTCACCAAGTGTTGGTGGAGTTGAATTGGAGGGTTCTCAAGAAATAGAGCGTCCTCAAGAAATGGAGCGTCCTCTTGGATCGAAGAAAGCCAAGTCCAAAAGGAACCAAGAAAAATCAGTTGGTATGTTGGAGGGCTACTTTACACGTTTAGAGGATACATTTTCACAGGATGCAAATGAAACACAAAAATGCTTAGAACTTAGGGAAAAGGAACTTGCATATGGTCAAAGAACTATGATGGCAAGAGAAGAAAAAAATCGGATTCAAATGGAAAAAAATCAAGTTCAATTAGAAAAAAATCGGCTTCTAAAGATGCAATATGAAGCTAAGATTTTAGCGACCGATACAAGTGTCCTCCATCCCGATACCGCTTTTTTAATCAAGCAACAAGCTGAAATATATGCTGAATGGGCAAGGGCTAAAGGTGGTTCTAGCTCTAACTAAGCATATGTAATATCTAGTATTTTATTTTAATTAAAGCACTATGTATTTTAATTAATGCACTATGTATTTTAATTTCATTGTATTTTTAATTAATGAACTTTGTATTTTTATCTCACTGTTTTTTTTTAATTAATGCACTATGTATGTTCTTTCCAATATAATTATTTTCATAGAAATACAATTAAAAACAGTGAGATAAAAATACAACTCATTAAACACATAAGAACTTATTGGAATTACATAGGAAATACATAGGAAATACGTAGGAACTTATTAATAGTTCACGTTAGGAAATACATAGGAAATACTTTGGAACTTCATAGTTCACATTAGGAAATACATAGGAAATACACTTTCATTTCCATTTTAATTTTCGCCTCTTTCTCCCTCCTCTGGATCCGACCAATTTGGATCATAAATTGGTATCGGATCTGCTGTTTCTTCAATGCCAGTCCAATTAAAAACATACTCAACTAAGTCCTTTTGAAGATTAGTATGTGTAACTTCATTTCTGATCTTATTTCTTGCTTCAATCATCTGATAGACAAAATGAAAACCATCCTCTTCCTGAAAGAGATCAGGTATTGTTTCTTTCCTCTGACCTTTCCAATTCCAAACTCCACTTTCACGTTCATTCTCAACAATCATATTATGTATTATAATGCATGCCTTCATTATGTCTCCAAGAACAACAACACTATGGCAACGCGCAGAAACTTTAACAATATGCCATCGTGCCTGCATGCAAAACTCCAAACGTCCTTTCAACATCCTTTCTTGCAGCTTTTGGACGTTAAGTAAAGATCTTTTCATGCTTATTTCTTGGATAATGAATGGCTTGAAAAAATGTGCCCCATTTTGGGTAAATACCATCAGCAAGATAATATCCCATATCGTAGTCATTACCATTCACATTAAATGCAACAGCAGGAGCCTCACCTTGCTCTAATGATTCAAAAACATGAGAACGATGAAGCACGTTAATGTCATTATGCAAACCTGGTAAGCCGAAGAAGCAATGCCAGATCCAACAGTGTTTGTCTGCAATGGCTTCAAGTACTAAAGTTGGTTCCTTCTTGTACCCTACATGTGTTCTAGCCCATCCACTTGGACAATTCTTCCACATCCAGTGCATACAGTCAATTAATCCAAGCATTCCTGGAAAACCTCTTGCCGTATTTTCAGCTAATATCCTAGCAGTGTCTGCCTCAGTTGGTCGTCTCAAGTACTCTTCCTCAAACGCCGTGATTATTGCCTTGCACCAACGCTTCATAGATACATTTGCTGTGGAATCTCTAATTTGTAAATACTCATCCGTTGAATCAGAAGAACAACCAGTTGCTAATTGTGCAACTGCAGCTAGTCCCTTCTGTAACCCAGAAATTTCTTGCCGACCCAATCCATCCACCTTGTCTTTAAAGTAATCGTCGAATGATGCAACAGTTTTCAACATATACATAAAAAGTTCTCTTGTCATCATGTACCTTCGTCTAAACTTATAAGGAGGCCACCTACAAGGTGTTGTGAAGTAATCCCTCATTATCTTTTGTTTACTGAAATCACCACCATCTCTAAACATGTACTCTCTACCCTTCACAGATCCACCGCGTTTGTCTGTATCCACATCTTCAAGTTCAATGGCTACTTGAGTCATTAATTCCCCAGCAGTGGATAATAACTGCAACCTCCTCCTCCTCCTTCGCCTCATCATATCATTATGCTCATCTCTTACTCTTTCCATGTAGTCATCTTCAGCAGAAGTACCATAAGACAACCCGGTAAAACTAGAAGACGAACTATTACTACTAGATCCTCCCCATAACCTTTGGTTAAATGCAATTCTTTCTTCTCTTGACATTTTTTTCTATTTTTAGCTTGGTTATGGGGAAGAAGATGGTTGTTTGTTTGTTTGATCTAAAAGAAAGAAGAGTAAAACGAAATATGAAAGGTAAGGTCACATGTGATAGTTCAATTTTGGTCCACTCTCCAATTAACAACACATTTTATCATATTTTTGTTCACTCTCCAAGTGACTACACATTGTATCCAAATGTATCCTCAATAATTCCAATTTATGGCCCACCATTCACAAATCCAATGTATGGAATAGTAAAAAGCGCAGTGGGAAGGAACCATGAACCAGACGGGATGTTACATTCCGTCTCGGTCTAAAACTACCAGACGGGATGTTACATTCCATCTCGGTCTACATTATACACTATTCCTGTCATAACCTGTCAGGACCAAACCACCTGCAAAAATGAGTGATATTCCATCAAAATTTTCTGTTTCAACCAAGACATAGGAAATGAGTTAAATGCGAGGTCTAGCCTAGCCTACAAACTTTTGGAACGAGTGAAATGAGTTAAACGAATGTGAAATTTTTGGAAACATACGAACTTATAATTTTCTGAATTTTTTTTTTCCATAACCTCATTTGTTTTATTGATATATTCATATCCAAAACCTGCTAATATACTTTGGAAATAATAAATAAGACAAACAACAATCATAAACAACACCCAAGTCTAACACAGAAACTCGGTAAAAAAAACTAACTTATAATTTCTGAAAAAATTTTGGACATAACCTCCATTGTTTAATGACATATTCATATCCAAAACTCATCAAAAAAACAACCTGCTAAATCAAAAGTCGCTACAAACAACAATCCCAAATGCCATAAGACAAGTAATGGCGCACAGTTATTACAAACTACAAAAAAATATCTACTGAGACCTCCTCCCCCTACGAGAAGGCTCAGTCGAAGAGCTCTCCCCCCTACATCATTGTCGCCTCTCTGGTTGAGCTTGAGCTTGAGGTGTGGCACTTGCAGCATTCTCCAACTCTTGCACACGTCTCTGAAACTGCAAAGTTCAATTCCGCTCTTCTTGTAAGCACTCAAAACTGCGACGAGAGGACTCCATGAAGGACGCACGCATTGCATAACTGAGAGAGTTGTAGTTAAGGAGCTCCGACCTTACTTCATCCTGTTTAACAAAACAAATGCATATTAGGGCTTATAGTGAATAATAATAATAATAAATCATGAATAAATTCAAATCATACTAACCTCGGCTAACTGCTCAAACTGTATTGACAAATCTGCTACCACTGCGGCATCTACTGGTGGAATAGGTATGCTCATATCTTGCCCCTGAGAAGTAATCATGCTCCAGTGCCAAAGGTCATCCTCATCAAATATATGTGGAGTTCTTTGCGGCATGTGAATATCATGAAACACCCTCGGCCGTGGATCGTGGCAACTCCACTCCTTCGGGAAATGAATGTCGGGCCTCATTGCTTCGTATAACCCTTCAAAATTGGTGCCCCGTATAACGCACCTAGCAAGATACCTCGACCAACCCTCTTCCAATACAAGTCATAGTCTCCCGTAAAATGAAAGTTGATCGCGTCCCGCCAATCATTTGGGTTTGCTCTATAGTGTGAAAGAGCAAAGAGAAGAATATCGTGAGGTCAGTCATATCTATGGGTGGTGGGTAAGGTATAACAATCTCTCCAGATACTTGCCGCTAACATCTGTCCCCAAGGTACAATGCAGTTACTGACCCTATAAGTATCATTCGCCGCTGAGAAAGAAACCTTGCTCCATGACACATATAGGATAGTCTACGGTACTCAGTGTTCTCTGGAACATCTGGAATATCCGCATAAGGGGTCTGAAATATGAAGGACTCGGCCTAGGGTTGCCACTCAATGCGGGTAGCTCCTAAAAGCTCAATCTGCTAACGAGTGTTGTGAAGATTATGCGATAGATCCCCATACCCACTCTGCCTACGATGAAGCCCCCATGCTTGAATACGTGGAATCAGGTCATGAGTCTCATCCTCTTCCAACCTCTTCAACACAGGATGCATCACACGAAAATGTTTGTACCACCAATACTAAATCAATAGAATAAATACAATATCAATATATATATAAAACATATCAACATTAACAATTAGATAAATAAATGAAATGAAACAATAACTTAATAAATAAGACTTACCGGTATAATCCAAACAAAGCCGCACAGATTGCCTTTAGCGGCTTTCGTCTCAACTGCGAGGTCTAGCCAAATAAAGGTATGCCAAGATGGATTGACCCCTACCATAATCCCACATCCTCTCTACGCCCGAGACAAATGCCATCCACCCGATCGTAAATAACTATCGGCGATATCCAAATAATACCGCACCAACAAAGTAGAAAAGGAAGGCACGTACATACTAGTGGATCGACTCCTCACCAATATGATAGTCTTTCGGCTTCTCCTTAAGTCTATTCAAATATCTCGAAGTAAACCAACTCATATTTATAGCTCCTCCCTTAATCTGCTCAGTCGATAATCTCAGAAACCTGTCTTCCTCATCATCTTCAACCAAATCAAAACCTTTAAAAAACTCATCGCCGTATTAAAAACCTCTAAATTTTTATCAAAAGGAACGGCATCTCCATAACCAATTGGGATACCCGTGAGCATTGTGAAATCAAGAGGGGTAATCACAAGCTCACCCCATGGGAAATGGAATGTGTGGGTAGTTTGCCACCACCGCTCAACTATCCCAAACAACAACGCTTGATCATTTTGTCCCAAATTAGAATTCAAAAAGTTCCCAAATGGTGTGGCAGCTATAATATTGGTAACCGTGACAAAATTAGGATCCATTTTTGACTTCATACAACGCCACCACGACACAACATTTGAAAGTGTACAATGCACTTTCCATAGGTGTACTTCCCACATTCAACCAACACACAATACGATATAATTACAACTAATTTTTTTTTTAAACAATGCGACAAATTCAAACTAATTACACAACAACAAACTTGATATAAAGTAACATAAATAATAATAATTAACATAAAAAAAATCTAAAACTTACTTGAGACTCCGCCACTTGATTAGCTATGTGTCGGACCGATGTTGACGCTAATGGTGGGTGTTCCTCGATTTCACAACGCGATGGAAAATTGAACCCAAGTTCAATTTCGTCCTCCTCACCCACATTTTGCGTTCGTGACGACGAACCTTTTTGCCCCTTTTTTTTGGAAATTTTAAAACTTCCAAACCATCTACTACGCTCTTCGTGTGGTGAGGTTAGTGGGGATGCATTGGGGGGTGGAGAAGTCATTAGGAATAGAAGTTTGTGATAAAAGGTTGTTAATGGAGGCTAGAAAATCGCAATGGAGGCTAGGAAGAAAGTGAAAATGGAGCCTGTTCGCGTCTGTTCATATTGAGTAACCAGACGGGATGTTACATTCCGTCTCAATCAAAAACCTCCAGACGGAATCTAACATCCCGTCCGAGATATTTTATTCACCTCTGCATTGCACAGCTTCACCTTGGTTTTCACCGATTTGGTGAAAATGGGGTGAATAAGTGCTGAGGTGGCGGTGATAAGGGGGGAAAATTGTCACACCCCGAATTTCGACAGAATTCGGAAAAACATTATTTGTCCCCGACTCTTCGATTTCCGAGGTGTGACGCACTCTCCACTCCCAAAAACCCATAAACAGTTTTAAAATATGCAGATAATTAAAACCAATAAAAATTTTAACTTAAACAACAGTCATCTTCATTACCAAAAACAATTTACAAATGAAAATGCAAATAACCTTATCTCAACTGAAAATCTATATCACCTCGAGGAAAACAAAACTTATCCCGAGATGCAATGCTAACGAAACCACAAGCAAAGAACCAATCTTCTTCATCACTAAACCTCGTCAAGACTTATTAACTATGTTCATTTATCGAACACACCCGATAAGCAAACATGCAAATCGGTCAACATTATAAACAATGCCGGTGTGAGTAGCCCTAAAACAACATATACTTATACAAATATAAACACAATCCACAAGGCGCTTAGTTCCTCCACCGAGGCCTTTTAACTTTCAACGACAAATACAACATCCTTAAGAATAATAATTAAGGCGGTAGTTCCTCCACTCGAGGCTTTAACTTCCCACTAACCACACAACAAACTATACACATAATAAATAAGGCATGTAGTTCCTCCATCGAGGCTTTTAGGTTCAACTAAACAAATAACCAAACAAACATATTATATAATGCACCTCATTTCATGCTCAATCACAGAGTGGGTCGTCTCTCTCGCCCAAGTAATTAGTTTGACCCACCCTTCGCAAAACCATATATAATCATCTATCTACATATACATCATTAACAAACATATTACCATAATTATATTAATTAAGGTTTTCTTTTGCGTGTCCCTAAAATCACGTCAGATCTATGTCTTACCTAGTTTCCCCGGCTACCACAATCGCTACCCAACGCCGAACATGTACATCCACATGCCTCCCCTTTACATAATGAGCCACTCCGCATAACCACCACTCGGGGATGCCGCGACACCGTAAATCCTCACACGGAAGCCAAATCTATGTAAGCACCGCCACTATTCGGCATAAAATATTAGCATCATCGTTCTATTTTGCGAACGGAATAATCAAGCCACTATTCGGGTTACGCCAGAAGGCCATTCAGCTTTATCAAACGCCAAAAAGGGCAGCCGGGCTATTTCGGATTAACTGAACGCGCCGAAGGGCCAATCACATGAGTTGTGGTAGTCGTTCTAGGATTTTCGCTACGTAATTTATTCAGTGTCATACATTAATGACTCATAAACATTCCACTATATCACGTCGGTGTCACTTGCCTTATTGCACTAAGCCACAATATCTAGAAACATCACAATTATATCTCATAACCAAATTTCATTCTTTCACGTGCCAATATATTATTACACTACACCACACTCCCGTGGGCAAATATTCACCAATACTATATTAGCATCTCACATATAAAATAATGGAGTGTATATACATTTCTCCAAGATATTGCATTAATATAAATATCCCAGCATATTATATCATGTCACAATGCTTCAATGTATCACATACATTTTTATTATAACGTATTAGGAATATAAAGTCTCCTAACATCTCAATATCGTCACGTGTCAAAAATACACAACATCAATGTCAAATCTTAATTAGATAATGACCACCAAATTTATACAAGCTTCCACAACATTTTAGCATTTGATTGTCCATACAATATACACATAAAACGTAGCACAAATAAACAAATTCATCACGATCCACAATCAAAGCCCAATATATATATGTTTTACACACTACTCACGTCAAATCTAAATTAGATAATGACAAACCAAGTTATACAATCTCAACAATATTTTATTACTATATTTATCCATATAATCAAATATGTGAAAAACTGGAAAAGTCAACGTCCCAGTCAACGGTCAAAGTCAACGGTCAATAGTCAAAGTCAATGGTCAAAGTCAACGATCAAAGGTCAACACATCATGGTCAAGGTCAAAGTCAACATGTCATAGTCAAAGTCAAAGTCAAAGTCAACATGTCCTAGTCAAAGTCAAACTGTCCTGGTCAAAGTCAATTCATCATTGTCAAAGTCAAACTGTCGTTTCCGTGTTCGACAGGTTTAGGGTCATAGCCATGGTTCATGGCTAAGGTCAAAGGTGCATGGCTCATGGGCTCATGACCAAGGTCATAGTCCGGACCCAACTGGCCAAGCCCAAACCTTAGAACCCGAAAGTCTAAACATTGGAAAACCCAAATAGATCTATTTTAAGTCCTATGGATTGGCCCCAAGCAATATTAGAAACGGGCCCAAAAACGCAACTGAGTTCGGCCCGAAAACCTTAAACTAAACAGGTCCACAAAATAAAAGAAAACCGGCCCACAAAACAAATGAAACGGGCCCATAGACTAATATTAGAACTGGTCCAACAACTTAATTAAAATTGGGCCCAAACAAAACTAAAAGATTTCGGCCCAAGCTAACAATAAGGGGTTTGGCCCAACCAAAACAACCAAAACTCAAAAACTGAAACCGGCCCAAACCAAATAGATTCAGGCCCAAGCCCAACTAAGATGAACAGTGTCATCTTCTCTAGCTACCAACAGCCACCACCACCCCCAAATCGACCACCACAAATTCCAAATCTTCACCCAAAAATAACCCCGTGGTTTTACTCCCCATAACAACCCATACAACTTTAATGAAACCGAAAATCACAAATCTTAGTAAATCAAAACTCTTCTCAACCTAGATCTACAATTTTGGCCACCATTAATGGCTTCTCCGAGCTCCACTCGACATCCCTCATCACTCCACCAATACCCCAACCATCAATCCTAAAACACCAACACAATCCATCCAAACAGTTCGAATTATTACTGAGGAAGGATGTGGGGCGTGCCGCCATTAACAGAGCTTCGACAGCTCTTATTCAACCGCCCTCACCCACTCAAACACCACTAACCAACCTCACCACATCACCACATAACCCCACAACCAATCCAACCAACAAAACAGCCCAACCACCGGTTCGGCCACCGCCATTAACGAGTTTTACAGAGCTTCAGCAGCCCAGTAAACCGATAGTCGCGCCCCATCCATCCCAACAGTCAATCACCGATTTCAAACAACCCATAGCAATCACTTAGCCCCCACAAGATCCCAAGAACAACATACGGATACCTGCTGCCATTGATGCTCTGTCGAAGTTTCGACAGTTTACCCAACTCACAAAGTTTGGACAGTTTAATACAAATCCGAATTTAACAAAGTTTACTAATACAAATGACACGAAGTCCCATACAACAAAAGATAAATGAACAATTATCAATACACGAGAAAACCATAAGTTTGGTGAAATAGCAAAATAGCTACTCACGGCGACGTAATTTCGGACGAATCCCTCGTCGTCCGAACCGTCGTCATTCAACGCTCTAGAAATCCAAACTTCTCTCTCTCCCTTTCATTATTTTATTATTCTCTAAACCCTATTTTCTAGAAAAATGTGTTTATATACTTGGGTCCAAACCCAAGCCCAACACGAACTTCGGCCCAAAACCAGCCCACGATCCCGAATCCAATCCGAATTAATTTTGAAAATAAATAATTAAATTAATTAATAAATAAATAGAAAAATACGATTTAAAAAATACGGCGTTAAAAAATAGTCACCGCAAAGTGCAAATGCTCTTAGTGTGATACCAACTCAAATAAGTAAGTCAAAGTGGCTCCTTTTCTCGCAAAAATGTTTCAATTTGATTTATCTATTTGATTTATTTGTCGATCTCGGTTCCATCCTCAACTAAGCCACACACACAGAAAAAGAAAAAACCTCAAACCTCAAAGGCTGAAACAATGGTGCCAAAAGCAAGGGGTTAGTAGTAGAAACCCATATCGTATGGGATTGGGAATTATTCAAGCCAAAAATGGTGGTGTATCCCCACGTCATGATAATTGAAAACCAACCCCCAAGGCTTTATCCGGCCAACTGATGAGGTTAAGAAACCTTTTGTTAACAATCGCAAACATCAACCACTCAGGGCAACCTTTTGATTATATTGGCTGGAAGGTTTCAAGGGTAAAAGAGTTGTGTTTTTGAAGAATCTTTCTTTGGGTTTGCTTTTTCTTACTAGACCTTTCAAGAGAAAGAATATGCACTCACTGCAAAGGGAAGATGATCAGAAAGTTGTGGATGCTTTGTTGATAAAGTTGATTGAAAGATTTCTAGAGTTGAAGACAAAAGACATATTTGGCTCATTGGCTGCATGATTTTCGCTCAAGTTTAGTCAGGCATGAAACCCCATGAGCTCGTGTTCTAGAGGAATGACTTTGCAAAGTCTCAAGTCATCGGTTAAAACATCAGTTAAACCGTAACATACTCGGGTTGGATCGGGTATCGGTTAGGTTGAAAATTGGTCGGTTAGTTTCGGATCGGTTAAGAGTATTGATTCAGTTCAGATCGGTTATTGCAGTTCATAAACCGACAGGGTCGGTTTGGTGGTCTGTTTTTACTCAAATTCGACCCGAACCGACTCGTGCACACCCCTAACTGGAGGATGCAGTTCTCTATCAGATTTATAGTAATCCTTGAGAGTTACAGGAGGTCATCTCTCTCGTTCTGATTGTCAAGACACTAGAGGAGTTGGAATAGCTGGAGGAGCACTAGAGCGCGCCCCGCCCTCAGTTTGCTCAGTCTGAGAACACGCCCGCACCTCAATCACTGGAAGTCGTGGAGCACCAGAGGCGCCCCACCCTCAGTTTGCTCAGTCTGAGAGCGCGCCCGCGCCTTTGCTTCAGTAGAGCCCAATTCTTCAGTGGGTTCAATAACGTCTTCGGCAAGAACTATAGCTTCATCAACTGCTGGGATCGGAACTATATCTTCACCTACTGCTGGGAAAGGTGCCAAATCTGCCAAACACTCCCCTTGGGACCGATTCCCAGGTATAGCTGGATTTTTAAAGAAGGCTTCAAATTCCACAAATTGGACATCACGAGAGACAAACAATTTTGTTGTTGCTGGATTGTAACAAATGTAGCTTTTCTGAGTGGTAGAATAACCAACAAAAACACATTGAGTAGCTCAAGCATCGAATTTATCTCGATGGAGAGCTTGGTGATGCACATAACAAACACACCATGAGACCAATATTGCTTAGGAACATTCATGCCCAACATAAGAGCACGAGTGGTCTCCAAAATGTGTCTATTCTTTCTTTCAGAAACGTCATTCTGTTGAGGTGTGCCAACACAGCTAGTTTGATGAATTATCCCTTGGCTACGAAGGTACTCAGGTACCAAACTTTTGCAAAACTCAATGCCATTGTCAGATTTAAAAGTCTTGATTTTTCCAGCAAACTGATTAGTAATCATATTATGAAAATCCTTGAAAACATTCACAACCTCAGTCTTTGATTTCAACAAATATAGCCATGTAGCACGAGATTTACCATCAATAAACAACACAAAATATCTATGGCCATCATAAGAATTAACAGGATCAGGTCCCCATAAATCAGAGTGAATTAACTCAAACAATTTATTAGACATAGAATGCGAGTTTGGAAATGGTAAACGAGTTTGTTTTGTAAATTGACAAACGTTACAAACATCATCAGAGTTTATAGAAACATGCGGAAACAAATTTGACAGGACATGACTAGATGGGTGTCCAAGTCTTTTATGCAAAATATGACTCTCAAGCAAACCACTGGCTTGACACGCCTTCTTATTCGACTTCAACAAATAGAGTCCATTGGAATAAATTCCTTCACCAATCGTCCTCTTCGACTTTCGATCCTAAAAGACGACAGATTTAGGAGAAAAGATGACATTACAATTTAAAGAATTTGTAAGTTTACCAACAGATAAAAGTTGGATAGGGAAGGAAGGAACAACTAGAGCATCACTCTTGAGATTTTGATTAAAAATCCACTTGACCACTACCTAAAATGGGAACAGTGGAACCATTGGCTATGGAAATATTATGTTTTTCGGTTTTGGACGCAAAATTATGGACAGAGGCAGGGCAATTAGCCATATGATCAGTAGCCCCCTAATCAACTATCCATGAGTTATTATTTACTGGCATAGTAAAATAGGCATGTAAATTACCTTACACATGAGTCGAGCCATACTGACCTTTGCTAGATGGCACGGACTTAGTGAGTTGTGGAAGAATTTGACTCAACTGATGACTAATATCTGAGTTGGACATTGATGTCTCGGCTACTGCGGCATGCTCTTTCTTGGACAGTTTTTTTTTCCTTTTTAAGATGCGGATATAATTCTCAACAACAGTCCTTGGTGTGCCAGTTCTTTCCACAATGATCATAATAAGACGGTTCCCTTTTTCCCTTACCTTTTTCAAATCCATGTGACTTCTTTCGAAAGTCATTTTCTGCAATTAATACAGTAGATTCTGAGATTGAGGATTTCACCTCAAAGTTCATGGTTTTCTTCCTTGTTTCCTCTCTCTGAATAGTTGCACAAACAGCAGCAAGTGATGGAAGAGTGTTTTCCATTAGAATATTGCTTTCCAGATTTTCATATTTTGGTTTAAGACTACGAAAAACTGTGAAGATTTTATCCTCTTCAGCCCGTTTCAAAAGAGTCTTAGCATCTGTGGTGTGTGGACAATAAATGTTTAACTCATCCCACAATTTCTTCAAATTCCTATGGTGTTCTGTAAAAGTTTTATCACCTTGTTGCAAAGCATTAATTGCAAGTTGAAGTTCAAACACACGGGCAAAATTGTTCTGGTTTCCGTATAAATCTTCAATTGAATCCCACATCTCCTTTGCAGAATCAGATAAAGTAAATATTCCAGCAATAGTTGACTCCATCGAATTGAGCAACCAAGATCGAACAAGCTGATCATTAGAAACCCAATTCTCATATTCGGCATCATTAATGGCAGGACACACCTTTGTAACAAATCCCAATTTCCTCTTGCCACCCAGAGATAGCGAAACAGCCCTAAACCAAGGTATATAATTTGTTCCATTCAAAAGAATTGATAACAACTTCCAACCGGGATTAAAATCAGTCTCTGTTGTAACAGTAGATTTTGGATCTGGTTTTGGATCTGTCATAGTGTTTTGTTTGTTTAGCTGGGTTTAGAGAGAGATTAAGAGCTCCGCTCTGATATCATGTAGAATTTAACACCTAATTAAAGAGACAAAACACAATAATTTATAGTGGTTTGGTGCCAATGCGACGACCGACGTCCACGGGAGAAGAAAGGTTTTATATTGCTTGATTGATTTGGTTTTGTGTTACAGAGTTGTTTATATAACACAACATGAGTGCATATTCGTGTCTATAGTTTTTAAAATGATTGAAGACTTTCCTTTATAGAACACATATGAATCTAACAAATCTTTGTCAAAACCGACCCGTATACCGCGACTCAAATTAGTCTTGCTCATGGACCACCTTTGCCTTGACGAACCTCCAGGCGATTGAGCCCTACCGAATTTGCGGGCCAAGGAAAGGCGACCAGCTTCTTACTTCTCCCACATATACCTTCTGCTACTATCCACCTACCAGAGGCAATATATATCTCACTACTAGTTTCAAGTTCCCTTCAGTAGATATTCAGTAGATAAACAACATTGGGTAGTTTAGTTGCCACATTACTAACTTTGAAGTCATGCGTTTCTGCTAGGGGTGACTTTGGATCGGATCGGATCGGATAAAGGGCTTTCAGAAAAATTTCCAATTTTTTTCGGATGGCAATATCCTTTCCAAATCCGATCCAATTATTTTTCGGATGGCAATTTGTTTTCCGAATTCAGAAAGTTCAGAAAATCGGAAAATTTTCAAAATTTTTGGAATCCGCCAAATACGGAAGTAAATCGAAAATTTGAATTATATAATCGGATTCTCTTTTAGCATAACCATTTTTATCCAGTTAATACATTCATTTAGCAATCATTTTGAAATGTATTAATTCAATAAACAAGTTAGACCTTTTAACACGTTCATTCAAAGAAATTTTTTCTTCATGGCATGTTAATGTATTAATTCAGTAAATAGAAAGATGAGAGAAATTGAAACAATATACTAGAATGACACTATTGATTTTATTGAAATTGTAAGAGACAATGTTCTATTTCTCCAGGGTTTTTATTTGGTTTGTAAACTATCTGCAGTTTTAATTTAGTAACTATATGAAATAGACCGCTATATGTTAAAAATTCAAAAATTAATTGGAAATTGGATTGGATCGGATTTTGAAAACACATCCAATTCCAATCCAATTATTTTTCGAAAAAATCAGATATCAAAATTTTGGATATCAAAACACAAATATCTTAGCCAAATTCGGAAAAATATCGGATTAGAATTCGGAAAATTTGGATTTTCAGAAAATTTGGATTTTCGGAAAAAAGAGACACCCCTAGTTTCTCCATTGGAATGAGTGCCAACGGAGTAAACCCCGGCCACAAATAGAGGGTGATCCTATAGTCATAGGGCTGTCAATGATTCTATACATTGAACATGGAAAATTCCAAACTGGGAATTTTCTGGGTCACCCCCCAGCAACTCACACAAATGCAACCAAAGTATTTCCTGGAGTCATCAGGGTGTAGTGCCTCTCGTTTGGGAAAGGTCATGAGCTGACAGGCAAAGTATTTACTGGTAATAATCCTCATAATATATTTGCTTTGATAAAAAAGGGGGCAACATACAAGTATTTACTGGTAATATATTTTCTTTGATAAGCCAAAAAAGCATCTCCACTTTAGAGCAATACAAAACTCTCAATTTGCCCAAATCACAGAATCCTAGGTTGAATACTTGAGTTTCCATGGCCTTATGGGGTGCAGTAAATAACCGATCTGATTAGCAAGAGGTTGAACTAAACTGAATCCTTCGTGCCACGTCATAAAAAAAAATGCAAAGAAGATTTATTCCATGATCGCTATGCCTGAAACTGAATCTACTCGGCTATGCATTACCTCAAAATTTCCAAACCCATCCTGGACAAAAACACCGCTGGTCACAGGTGCATTCATCCAGGACCAAGTTCTTAATCATAACAAAAGGCTTCACTTTGATAAAATTGTTAGTAGTTTGGCCTACGGTAAGGCACATAGCGATGATCTTTAGAAGCATTTTTCCTCCGCTTCTTTTCAATGAAAGCTTCAAGTTTGCCAGCTCCAGCTGTCTGCAAAATTTGCAACATAAAGGGAATTCAGAGAAGAACAACAACGATTCCACTGCTTTCAATAGTATTAACTACACATTGAAATTCAAAGCATACCTTGAGACTGTTAAACTTCTTCATAAGATCTCTCTTACGTATTTCCGCTGCAAAATAATAATTTAGTCAGGCTTTGTTGAGAGAGAGAGAGAGAGGAGGGGGGTGGGGGGGAAGAGAGAGAGAGAGACATTGCTTAAGATGATATAGGTGTTTCCCTTCTTTTGCAGCTTCTCTCTCGCTTCTCATATGCTCGGCCACAATGGCTTTGTCTGCAGCGTGTTTTGAGGGTCCTGCTTTCAGTTGTTTATCCTAAACAGTAACAAATGAAGACAAAAATGAAAAATTGGGAAATTTTGATGAGTAATGAAGGAATTATTTTCAATAGAGCCTGTTCTAGATTATAGGATAACTTACTATGGAAGATAACCGATTCTTCAAGTCAGCAATGACTTCTGGGTCATTTGATTTCTTTAATAACTTCTTCAGTTCCTAATAAAACCAAAAAAGCAACATGCTTTAGCAAAGTAATGGCAACAGAAAGACACAGATTGTTAAGATGTATGCATTGTTTTTTCGTTAAAATCATATATATAACCTCTTTCTCAGCAGGAAGTTCAGCCTCATAAATAAAGCTATATCTTCTCTTGAACCTAAGAAAAACCACCATAAGCAGGTGTTACATACAATAATGGCTTCATTCCAACATCTGCAGGAGACACCCATAACCAGTATCAAATGAATATATTTTAATAAATAATCGCTTCAACACGACCTAGCATTTGGAAGAAATCCCCATAACTAGTATCAGATTAATGTATTGTTCGACCTTCTCATTAGGGCAAATGTAGATACTCAATCGATTATCTTCCTACATATCATTAAACTACTAGGATTGAAACGAGGGATCTGATAAGAAGTATAGTACCATTTATGACCTTCAGTTTCGCAATAAATCTCACTTTTCCTACTGTCACCAATAAGTGACCTTGTAATTTAGAATGTGTACTTCCATTTCATCAGTCATTAACTTTTAAAGCTCGATATAAACCCTAAGGAGTATATGTTTTAAAGACAAAGGGGAGTGAACCTCTTGAAAAAGAGCACCAATGCTCGAGCGGTAGGAAGGGCCATCATCCGATATTTATACCTTTCCAATCAGACTACTTGAATCGGTGACAACAAGGGACATGGAAGTGGAACAGATAAGAGCTGAAACTTGCAAGTGAAGGTATCACTCTGACTGAGGTACGGTACCAGCATTTTCTAAAATATCCAAAATGTCCGCAACCAATGTTGGTTTTTGAGAAACCAAATTTCTTAAGACTAAGGTTTTGTACCTTTGCCAGCAATACAAGCAAGTGAAGCAACCATTCAACCATTAATTACTTCTCATAATTACATTTTATTAACAGCATTGAACAATGACGGTGAAGATTCCAAACAATAAATTATATATCAAGTCCTGATTCCAAACAAGTACTGTTCACACAAGAAAGTAACAGTTGATTTTTTAACTATTTACTATAACAAGAAGAAAAGTATGATAAGTAGGTTATCACCCATCTTTTGATTTGATACCAATATACAAATCAGCAAGGTGAGGAGGGAAACTCGCCCAAGAAGAATCAAGCAAAGGGAAAAGGACTTGTAGCACAATGATTCCGACGATTACTACAACAGGCAATGAAGCAGAGCAAAAAACAATAATCACAGCGAGCTAACCAACATATTAAAACTAACAGGCAGACCAGAAAGTACAAGTGATGGCATTGAAGAAGGATAAACCAAAGCGTTCTAACATCCTACACATGTTTAAAAGTCCGGGGTATAGCAAATTTACGAGAACAAACAAGTATCAGAGAGTGATAAAGGCTCACCAATCAGTATCAAGATTTCCACATAATGATTCAAAGCGAGGATCACGTATCACCTGAATAAAGAAACATGTCATATTATCAGACTAATAGTAAAACTCAGATTATATTTTACTACATAATTATTATATTTTACTACATAATTATAAAACTCCAAGTCTTACGCACCACACTAGTTCACTACTAACATTCCTTTTAATTTTTTAAACTCTTCAGTATATACAATGATAGCTTAAAGCCCTTAGCAGAGCAGCGTGGAGCAAACACAGGTATGTATCTCGTGAAACCATTTTACGGCTCCTCAATCCTGTCAGTAATTTATTTGATCACAGATTTGCTGCTTGATACGCAGTTGGGCTACAGTCAACACTATGGTTAGAAACTTTTCTCTGTCATTTTGCCGTAGTTCTAGCTCATTGGTTAATCTCGTTGTATCTCTACAGGACAAAGTTACAATCAACAACAAAAACTCTTGGTAATTTCAAGTCACTGGCCATTATTAAAAAATAGAAACTGCAGCTCACCTGTTTAGGCACTTGAATCACCTCTCTAAAGCGACCAACGGGCTTCTTGCTGCTGATCTCCATTGGCCTTCACCATGATTAAAAACAAACATATAAGTTTAAAAAATTGACTACACAATGAGGGGATAAAAAACAAGTACCTGTTCTTATTAACCCGGCCGCCCATTTTGTCTTCTTTAATCTTTTGATGCACAGGATGAAAACCATTAGAACGTGCTTTCTGAAGCTCTTCAAGTGACACATGAGCAAGTTTGCTCTCTATTTCTCGTTCTATCTCAAAATCCTCCTATTTAAGAAAAAATTTAGTCTAACTAATGATTTATTAATAACAAAAATATCACAATTAAGTTGTAAGATACCAACCTCTTCTGAGGACGATTCATGTTCATCAAACTTTTTTTTACTTGAAGTAAATTCCATATTGTCTAATTTTAGTTTACCCATTAGACAGAGAGAGAGTCGAAAAATGAATATATATATATATAGAGAGAGAGAGAGAGAGCACTTGCTGATTTGGGAAGGATTTTGTAGGCAGTGGCCAAAATAGGAGCTTATGGTCAAAGAAGAAGCCAGTGAGCCGATTAAATTGGATGTAAATCGGTGACCCTTTAAGGCCTGGACCTATTAGTACAACCACCAGGCAGGAATTAAGCCCATAGGAGTATAGGACAAGGGTAATCTTTATAGCATTACCAATGGGTTGTGTAAATTTACATACCCACATAGACTCCACAAAGGAGCCACATGTGTTTTTAAAAGAGATTTACACAATGAATTTAATGGGTAAAAAACCAATATTGTTAAGTCTGTTTAAAAACTTTAATGTCTGATATCTGCTAATCTGCTAATTATTTTCTGTTCAATTATTCTTCAGTGTTATTCTACATAATGTTTATTCTATATACTGTTCGACTTAGTCTGCAGTATTGTGATCGACTTCGTCTAGGTACTGTGTAAACAAACCTATGAAATAAAAAGATGTTTTTGAATCAAATTTAATTAGTTATATACGTTTTGGTATAAGCTTGTTACTGTTGGAGTTTGGGTAAGCCGATTTTTATTGGGTTTTGGGTTGAGGTGTTGATGTATGTCGGGTTGATATGGGTTGTTGTTTGAATTGGAGATGGTGACTGATAGGTTGGTGGTTTCGGTGGTGTTTGGGAGTTGTAGAGGAGCTGTCGAAGCTCCAAAGGTTGTTAATGGCGTCGGTTTTGGATTTTTGCAGTATGATGGAATCATGAATTGTTATGATAGGTGTGTAGGGGTTTGAAAAAGGATGAAAACCGCTGGGTTATTTTTAGTTATAGATGGCCGGTGGTGGCTGCATCGGTGGTGGAGGCGCTGGTGGAGATTTTGTGAGGAAGGAGATGAACAGTGAAATTCGAATTTGGGCTTGGGCCAAATCGTGGGTTGGGCTTGTGTGTTAAATTTTAGATTTTATTTTTTGACTTAAGTTTAGACTATGGGTCTTAGGCTTTGGGCTTTTGGGATAGAGGAGTTTAGGCCGGGTTGACCAATGTTGACTGTTGACCAGAGTTGATGTTGACTTTTGACCAGGAGTTGACTTTGACCATTTGACCCAAAATTTGACTTTTTCCTAAAATTATGATTCGGTCTATTAGGATAAGTCTAGGACTATTAGCATTCTAAATATACTTGTGTACGTGTATTTACTGCTTTGTGATTTTTCAGTCTTTTACGATACACAACGTTATGACACTTATACATCCATGAAATTAATAACGCATAAACCAAAAATAATTGAATCAAGATTTTCCTTCGTTCTCTGAAATAATTTATGCAATAAAATTTCAATAATGCGTAAACAAAATTTACCACACCCTCTTAGAGCTCTCCACGCCTCAAGTTTTGGAATTTAGTTTTATGACTGATGATGTCATATGTTAGGTGGGCATTTATTGAATGTGCCATAAATGGCCCGTTAACGTTATATAAGGGTATTCATTGAATGTGTCATGAATGACCCGGGTATTCATGGAATGTGCCATGAATGACCAGATTGTTTTGACTGCCCTAAAGAGGAACTAAGGTATTCCCCTTGCGGGTTAGTTGTATTCCTTGAGTGTACGGGAATGTAGGATTGGGTATTCCTTGAATGTGGCAGGAATGACCTAGGGCATTCATTGAATGTGCCATGAATAACCCGTTAGTGATATGATAGGTATTCCTTGAATGTGGCGGGAATGACCTAAGATATTCATTGAATGTACCATGAATGACCTGAGTTTTTGTGCCCAAAGAGGCTGTGAAATATGTGTATGAAAGCCCGTGAGGTGGCTATGATATTGTGGTATTCGGGGGAGAGGCACACGAATGTGTGGTTTGGCAAATGTGTGGAGTGCAAATCGTGGAGTAGGTACTAAAGGGTGGGTGTATAAGAAAAGTAACTGATTAATTGATAAGAGAAATTGATTTGATTACGCGAGTGTGGCTGGGTTTACTTTTGAATACATATAGGATATCTACATAGGTTATATACAAGTTCTAACTTTCTTTTGCAGGAGGGTAGGACTTAATAATATTTTGTGCAGGGACGCGGTCCTACCCTTATACAGCAATGGATATTGGTAAGTATTAATTCAAGTATTTAGATATTAAAACGAGTTATTAAAATGAGTTAATATAATGGAAGTTTTGCTTGGGAAAGAAACTATGCCGGTTGAGAATGATTAGGTTAGGATAGAGTTAAAGTGTTAGTTGGATAAGAAAAGATTTTAAATGTTTATATGTGGTTAGTCTACTCATACTAGCAAATTCCATTTTGCTGACCCATGTTTGCTTTGTTTTGGCAACGTGGGTGTGTTCTTGGGAACATAGGTGGAAGGCAATGGAACCGCGGCGTGTGATTGGGATTCGTGTCTGGAGCAGTCCGTTAGTTTTCTTTTAGGTCTGATTCTTATTGGAAGGATGTAATAACGTAGTTTACCTTTTGCATGGCATGAGAACATGGTAGCGAGGAATTTTATTTTGAGAGTTTGTTTGATGTTTTATTTGGACGGATGATATCTTAATAAAGCAATGGCGGATAATTATTGGGATTATTTTAATTTAAGTTGTTTCTTTTATGACATGGCTTTTAGGGTTTTGTATGTGTAGTATCCTCCGTCATAGTCTGGGTTTTTAAACAAGTGAACCTAGTGATGTTTGAGATATTTATATTTCAAATATTCACTTTGTTATTGTTTAGAAATTCGGGCTGTGACATGTACCGATGAGTATAGATGTGCGGTCGAGATGGATTGATATGTGCCTATAGGAGGCACATGGATATATAGCAGTTATATGTCTATTTGAGTTGGCATAGAGTGCAATAATAGTGTTCTCCGTAATGATTGTGGATGGTTGTAATGGTGCATATATTACGGCGGGAAGGGGGCTTAAGGATAAGCTAGTAATTATGACAGTAGTAGGTGATGATGATCACAAGCTAGAATCGAGTGACGAGTCACTGATCTACTGAGTATGCAAGTGCTCTGATATAGCGAGTGCAATGGGTGTTCGTATGTCGGGGGTCGCGTTATGTTGAGGGAGTCGTTGTGCGTGCACATCTCGTGACTGATAGGATATCCCTTACAATATTCAATAGTGAACCAATTGAAACTTTTTGCAAAATGTGTAAAAACAAATGGTGTTTGCTTCCCATTGGTTTAAAATAATGAGAATGCAAAACTTATGGAATTCCATTTTTAAAGTGGTAGGTAGTTAAACTAATTGATTTTAAAAATGTATAAAACTATTTTTTATTTTTAAACATGTGTTTACACATTTTTAAACCAAAAGTGTTTTTACACATCTCTATTGGTAGAGAAATTTTAGAATTGGATGTTTAAATTTATACTAAAAGTGGTTTACAGTTTTACACAATCCCCACTGGAATTACATAAAAATTGGAAATTGTATTTTTCAACCCTTACTTTAGTATTTTGATTTTTTACATAGGAGCATGGAAGGAATTACATAAGCAGACTGAAACTTGGATGAAGAAACATCACTGTGGTTCAGGTAAGATTATAGATACCATTCTGACTCAGGATAACTACCAGCATATATATTGTAAAATATCCTAACAGGCTTTCTCTTAAACGGACATGTTTGTCGTGGGGCATCTTATATAGTGGCCTAAGGAAGAAGAAAAACTGAAACTTTTCAACCTAAATTGCGCGAAAATGATAAAATGTGACCTTCACTTAAACGAAAAAGAGCTTTTGTTGAAGACTTATAATTCTGTCTAGTATTGCAAATCAAACCTGAAACATTTACCTGGGTACTCAAAAACCCTAATAAATCATAGCTATTTATTTCTTTATATAAAATACTTCAATAAAAAATTGTTTTTAATTTTTAAAACTAAGATGGCTCACCGAGTGAACAAGGAAAAAGACGAAGAAGAAATTTTTATTTCAATTCGATTTCTTCAGAATCGGGATCGCCGCATATTTATTATTGACGAGTGTGATAACAAAAGTTATACCGGTTAACAAACGAATGCCTTTTGCATAATAACAACTTGTTTTAGTCTATTGTAATAGTAGGACACGTATCTGTTCTATGTTGGAAGTTGATACGGAATACAACGTGTCGTTTATTTAGTGGAGGAGTAGAGTGATGAAGTGACCTACCCGGCCTGCTGCATAGTTAAGGCCATAGTACAAAATATCAGGATATGACAAAATATCGACTCCTGATTTACAGATATGTATCGTGAATATATCACCTCTATTTTGGGGATATTTGACATTGTTTCATATATAAATATCGTGGATATATCCAAAATATCGATAAATATCATGGATATTATGGATATTTCTTGATATATCATGATATATAATTTATATTTATTTGAAATATAATGGTAAATATTAAATAAAATTGTTACATACACAAAATATCTCCAAATATCGCAAATATCGTACATATCATTGAAATATTGCCGATATTTGCAGTCTTATATATCTCTAAACATATCATGATATTTATGTATATTTTGTTGAAATATCGATATTTATCGCGATATATTATGATATTTTGTACTATGGTTGATGCGATCTTAGAATGTATTAAATCAAACATCCAACTTATAAAATGAATAGAATCTTCGAATGTATTACGAAATGATGAGAAAGTGACCATTGATTTGTCACGTGTGAGAGTATGAGGATGACAACAACCCCACGTATGAACTTTTTTTTTATCAGTAAGCGAGGTTTTTAGAGAGGTCCCCTACCCCTTTTTATTAATAATAAACTTATGATTACATTCGTATATATTCTTTTCCCATTGCATCATCATATGCAATTTTTCTTACTTCCTCCTCAAATAAACTAGGTACCATTTCAAAGAAGCTTACATTAGGTACATTAGTAGCTATTGCATCTGCTAGTTGATTTGTTTCCCTATACACATATACTAAAGAAAAATAAACAAATTCTGCTTTCATAGCTTGTATGTTCTTCATCAGTTTCTTTGCACGCCATGGGTACTTGTCTTTGCTAAAAAATGCCACCACATTCTCTAAATCCGTCTGTGCCTAGCTCAATCCTACTCATGCCATGCCTTCCAGCCAACCTGATTCCTTGCTCAAGGCCTTACAATTCCACTAGTGCTATAGTATTGTAATTAGAGATACCATGCGCTGCTGCTATAACTTTCTCCGTGCTGTCTCTAATCACTGCTGCCCATTGCCCTTTGTTGCCTTGTACACTCCCATCTGTGCCTGACCAAACTTTTAAAAAATCTTTTAATGAATATATTTCAATTCTTTTATATTTCTTCAGTTCCTAGTAATGAGATGGAGTACGGGTTGCTTGTATTTGGTAGTGTCCTCTCTATTAGTCATTGTCACCAAATTCGGGAAAAAAAATGCATTTAAAACCTGAGATATTGGCAAGGCGTCTGGTTCCAGTTTAAAACCCGGGTTTTAAAAAAAAACGCGTTTTAAACTTAAAAACCGTTTAAAACCCGAGATTTTGAAAATCTCCCGTTTAAAACTTTTTTTTTTTTTTAAATAATCTAAAAGAAAACGCGAGAAGAAAAATAGGTTTTGGAGTTTACCTTTTTGAAGAGTGGGCTAATGATTGACTAATTGAGACAATTCTATTTTGCTTTGGACTATTAATAATTGGAAATTTTAAAGTTATTAACTTATTTGTAGTACTTGATTATGCCATTATGGTTGGTAATTAGTAGTATCTTATTTAGATATGTGTTTTGGTACTGAATCTAAAACTTCTAGTATTTGGATGAGTAATTATAATTTGATACTTTCATGTATTTGAATTTTCTTTCATTTGTATTATTATTATTTTTATTTTATGTACCTATTTTTTTTCCACTCTTATAAAAAATCACTCCTTATCTATTATATTCTTTATCATCGGTTTTTACCGTTTCTTTTACGTTTTATACGTTTTAAACCCGTTTTACCGTTTTAAACCCATTTTTTATGCCTTACGTTTATTTACGTTTTTTTTTTCGTTTTTTTCCCGATACGTTCCGTTTAAAACACAAACTAAGTTTTTTTCAAGTACACCGTTTTAAACCTATACCATACTTGGTGACAATGCTATTAATATTTAGCAAGCTGGAGTGTTGGACAGCTAGCCTGGACTTGGTTCTTCAATTGGAAGCGAGTTGCCATTGGTTTACATATTGGTTTCTACTTTAGTTTATCCATTAACAAAAGTATTGGTGGGGTTATTACCTTTTAGCTTAGCACTAGTAAAGTAGTAACTAAGGGTGTCGATGGGTACCCGTTTAACCAGAACTAGAACCGGAACCGGGAATCGCAAAAAAAATTATGGTTTAGGAACTATTTAAAAATGGGTACTAAAAAATCCGGACCATATAGAATTGGAACCGAATGGTTTTTTAAACAAAAAAACCATATCAGAACCAGACCGGAGCTGAACATTGTCATATTTTTAACCTAAAAAATATCAAAATAAAAAATATCAAAACTCAAAACGTTCATTTATATATTACTAAATTTTATTTCTTAGTGTAATATACAGTTTTTATAGTATTTAATGTTATAAATTATATAAAAATATAGTTTACAACCTTAAATATATAGTTTTATTTATCTTATTATTGAATGACATAATTACTTATATGAATATTTAAAAAACGACTCGTTCGTGCGATATATATTTTTATGTTTTTAGTACACATTTTTTAATAAAACCAATAAAAAATAGTGTAAATATTAAATATCTTAAGAACCGAAATGAAGAACCGGAACCGAGAATACCCACTAAAAACCGATGGTTATGGGTATGGTTCTACAATTTTAAGAACTGCAAAGAACCGGAACTGTAAAATTAAATGGTTCTTGGTTCTTACGACACTAAGAACTGGACCAGAACCGAATCGTTGACCCCCCTAGTAGTAACTAGTAACTAGTGAATTACGTATAAAGAAGAGCTAACAAACTTGCAGAGTGATTAACCATTCAATTCTTTACCCAAAAAAGATTAACCATTCAGTTGCATACATACTCACTTGGTACTAGTACTAGTGTACTACACAACATTCTACCTCACCTCTATCAAGTTCATATGCCTACCCCTATTAGGCGATTGCATTAAGAAAACTAATCAAGTAAGAGGTCATAAAATATTAAGTCAAAAAGTACCGTTCCAGCATCTCAAAATGTTAATTCATTGTCCACCAATTAAAGTAAAATATCAGTTGAGCTCCAGTTCTCGAGTCTGCTTAAATAGCTAGCATGTCGGCATTTACACATATAGATTTTGATTTCAAGGTGGTACAATCTCAGACTGTGCACTTGACAAAGACAACCAACCCTGATAAATTAGAGAGAGAGAGAGATTTGAGAATATTTACTTGATTGATTTCTAAGGAGATTACAATTGTTTATATAGAGATTACAAGTTCTAAATAGAGATTACAAGTTTAAAATAGAAACAAAACAGTCGGTGTGTATTTGATTAACATGAGGCGCGGGGCGCGCTCTGTTTGTACTAGAGCAGAGCGCGGAGCGTGCTATATCTACTGGACAATTGTTATGCACGAGGCGCGGGGCGCACTCTATTTGTGTTATGTACGAGCGCGAGGCGCGATCTACACTATGACGTGAAGAACAACTTCTAATACTCCCCCTCAAGTGGGAGAGTGAATGTCAAGAACTCCCAACTTGCGAATTAATCTCAGAAAGGTGTCCTTGCCGAGAGATTTAGTGAAGGCGTCAGCCACCTGATCTGAAGATGGAACGAACGTAAGAGATAGTAACTTGGCCTGTATCTTGTCGCGTAAGAAATGACAGTCCAATTCTATGTGCTTTGTTCGTTCATGAAAAACTGGATTTTGAGAGAGATGAAGGGCGTCTTGATTGTCACAGAACATGTTCATCAGAGAAGGATGAGAAATGCCTAAGTCAAAGAGAAGATATTTCAACCATTGAAGTTCACACGCCATGGGTAGTCATAGAACGATATTCAACTTCAACAGAAGAACGGGATACAGTGCTTTGTTTCTTTGTCTTCCAGGATATAGGACTAGAGCCAAGAAAAGTGCAATAACCACCAGTAGAACAACGAGTGACAGGGCAGCCAGCCCACAGAGTCACAGAAACTAGAGATGTGTAAAGAACTATTAGCGGATAAGAGAATCCCTTTGTTGATCGAACCTTTAAGGTATCGGCGTATACGATGATCAACATTTAGATGTGGAGTCCGTGGAGACTGCATGAAATGGCTGAGATAATTTATAGAATAAGTGATATCTGGACGTGTAACTGTGAGATATAAGAGACGCCCACTCAAGCGACGATAGATAGAAGGATCCTGAAGTAATGTGCCATCATCAGTATGGAGGTTGATGTTTTGTTCCATAGGGAACTCAGAAATACGACCACCAGTGGTACCATTAATCGCATTTAATGTCCAAAAGACATTTCATACTGTAAGAAATAATCCTTCTTTGGAATGAGCAACCTCGATACCCAAGAAATATTTTAGACGTCCCAAGTCCTTGATATAGAACTTTGCTTCTAAAAATTTCTTCAAGTTCTGAATGAGAGATGGATTGTTGCCTGTGATCAAAATGTCATCCACATATACAAGGACAAATGTAGAATTAGAACCACAAATATTAGTGAATAAAGAATAATAAGACTTAGACTGAGTGAAGCCGGTAGTGATAAGAATGGTAGATAGTTTGGCAAACCATTGCCGAGAAGCCTGCTTGAGTCCGAATAAGGACTTATTGAGGCGACATATCCTGTACTCTCCCCTGTTTTGCGAATCTAGGAGGTAAGGTCATATAAACAGTTTCATCCAAATCGCCTTTGAGAAAGGCATTGTGGACGTCCAGCTGATAAAAAGTTCAATGTCTGATAGCAGCAATGGAGAGAAGTAATCGAACAGTGACTAATTTAGCAACGGGTGCAAAAGTGTAACCCTTGGCCTTCAATCTTATTGTAACCCTTGGCAACAAGATGAGCTTTGTAACATTTAATAGAACCATCTGAATGATATTTAATCTTGAAAATCCATTTACAACCAATAGGCTTATGATGAGAGGTTGACAGAACAAGATTCCATGTGTTATTTTGTTCCAAAGCTGCAATTTCAGCAGTCATAGCAGCTCTCCATTCTGGAATTTTGACAGCTTAAGAAAAAGATGTAGGAACAACTGAAGAAGACACTTTAGACAAAAAAGCTTTATGACAAATAGAAAAGTTAGTGTCAGAAACATAGAAAGTCATAGGATATGGAGTGGACGACCATGTTGCCTTAGAGTCCGAGTGGATGAGGTTGGCCAAATGAGGGACTGTAGGTGCCTTGGTGAGAGTAGGACAGTGATAATCTTTGATGAGAAGTGGTGGGGGGTTTCGTACTCTAGTAGATTGAGGTGAGGTAGGATGGTTGGGTTGTGGTGGCTGAGGGAGTTCCAAAATTGCAGGGGCCGGAGCTGTCTGAGGTGGAAGAGTGTCAGTAGGGAGGGCGCGGGCGTGCTCGATTTGTGGTGGCTAAGGGCACAGGCGCGCTCCGTCTACTGGAGTGATAGGAGATGATTGAAGGTCGAATGTCTCATTGTCAGGGATGGGTAAGGGATAAACTGGCAGATGGGATGGTGAGGAAGATAAATTTTGATAGGGGAAGACATTTTCATGGAAAATCACATCACGGGAAATATAAATTTTCTTGGAAGATAAATCATAAATGTGATAGCTTTTCTGAGCATAAGGATAACCAATGAAGATGCCAGGTTTCCCGCGGTGATCAAACTTATTTTTAATGGAAGTGTTGTGAGCAAAACATAAACAACCAAAAACACGAAGGTGGACAAGAGTGGGAGGTATTGTAAATAAAAGCTCATGAGGTGATTTGTCATTTAACAAGGTGCTAGAAATTTTGTTAATGAGATAGCTTGCGGTGAGTATGCATTCACCCCAGAAGGATAATGGGAGATGAGCTTGAAAATGTAACGCTCGTGCAACGTTGAGTAAGTGACGATGTTTTCTTTCAACCACAACGTTTTGTTGGGGAGTAGCAATGCAACTACGTTAGTGGATAACCCCATGTTTTGAAAAAAAATTGTTGCATGTTATAGGATATAAATTCGGATCCATTGTCGGATCGAAGGACTTGGATTTCATGAAAATAGTCATCGATGTTGTTATGGCCAAATATGAGTGACTGTATTGTAGAGTGAAATTGAGTATGAACCATGGCAAAAAAAGATTGTAAATGCATGGCAGTTTCGGATTTGACAGTCATAAGATAAATCCATGTAGCACGATTAAAAGCATCGACAATAGTTAAGAAAAAAACGAGCATTGGAATAAGATGGTAAATGAAAAGAACTCCAAATGCCACAATGAATCATTTGGAAAGGTCTAATAGTTTTTATTGAACTATGAGAAAAAGATAAACGTGTTTGCTTAGCTTGCAGACATATAGAAATGAAAGGAAACTACTTAGCTAAAATCTGCAAAGGCATGGAAGAGAGATGTCCTAAGCAATAATGCCATAAATTATTGGCGGTGGAGTTGTGGGATGAACAAACAGAAGCTAGTTGGAGATGGTAGAGTCCCCCTTTAAGCCGTCCCAATCCAATCTTCTTCTTCGATAACTGGTCCTGGAAAAGGCAAGAATCATTAGTGAACGTGACAGAGATAGAGTGAGATTTGACTACTTCACTAATGGAAAGCAAGTTAAAATGAAAGATGGGAACAAACAGAACATTGTCAAGACGCAATAAAGGAGATAGAATAACACTACCAACATGAGTAATTAAATGGTATGTGCCATCCGGAAGTTTAAGAGTAGAATGTGTTAAACAAGCATGATAATGAGAAAACAGATGTAATGATAAACAGACATGATTGGTAGCACCAGAGTCAATGATCCATATGGATTTAGAAAAACACGAGAGAGATATACCTGTCAGATTTGCTTGTGAAGTGGTACTACCTGAATCAAGCAAACTGAGAAGTTGGTTGTATTGTTCTGTGGAGAAAACAGGAGAAGTGGAGCCTGTAGCAACCGAATTGGCTTGAGCAGGCTTGGGTGGATAACCGTGCAGTTTGTAACATGTACCAATATGATGTCCAACTTAGTTACAGTGGTTGCAGAATGGACGAGGACGTGCGCGCTCTGGTTGCCCTATATCGGAGGGCGTGCGCGCTCTTGGCTGAGGCGAACCATTGTTGTGCTACGGAGGTTTAAACGGGCCTAATTTTGATGAAGGAGCTCAGTTGGTCTTCTGAAAGTGAGTACTCAGGGCAGCAGTGTCTGGAGCAGAAGGAAGAGAGAGTGCATGAATCTCTTGTTGCTTCTCCTCCTGTCGGATTAAAGAATAAATCTTGGACATACGAGAAAAATGATCCATTAAGAGAATTTGATTGCGGATGGATTGAAAACGAGCATCTTGGCCTTGCATGAATTTCATAGAACGACCATCTTCAACCTCTTTGGCAAAAATAGATGCATGACCACAAGTACAAGTAGGCATAGTAGATAAAAAACTTAATTCATCCCAAAAAGATTTAAGCAAAGTGAAATAAACAGATACCGGACGATTGTCTTGCTTGAGAAGAGTGACGCAATCCTTCAATTGAAAAACCTTGGGTGCATTAGTTTGTGAAAAACAATCACCTAGATCTTTCCAGATTTCGGATGCAGAGTCGGCATAGAGGATGCTTCCATGGATATCTGGAGAAAGAGAATTCAGAATCCATGAAGCAACAAGGTCATCACATCGCAACCACTTGGAATTTTCTTTAGGAGTGCTGGGAGGTGTGATAGAGCCATCGACAAAACCAAACTTATTCTTTGCTCGAAAGGCTCTAGAGATAGACCGTAACCAAGTCGGATAATTGTCACCAGATAACAGAGGAGATACGAGAATAGCTGTGGGGCTATCTGAGTGGCGGACAAAGAAAAGATCATCAGAACCTGGAGGAGAGTCATTACTGGTGTTTGAGGTGTCGGCCATTGAGAATTGAGAGGAGGCGGAAGCTTAGAGTGGTTAGGGTTAGGGTTTAGATCGAAATTAGCTCTGATACCATGATAAATTAAAGAGAGAGAGACATTTGAGAATATTTACTTGATTGATTTCTAAGGAGATTACAATTGTTTATATAGAGATTACAAGTTCTAAATAGAGATTACAAGTTTAAAATATAAACAAAACAGTCAGTGTGTATTTGATTAACACGAGGCGCTGGGCGCACTCTGTTTGTATTGGAGCAGAGCGCTGAGCGTGCTATATTTGCTGGACAATTGTTATGCATGAGGTGCGGGGCACGCTCTATTTATGTTATGTACGAGCGCGGGGTGCGCTCTGCACTATGACGTGAAGAACAACTTCTAATAAACCCTTTGTCAATTGGTTATAAATAATCATTGTCAAGTGCTCACTTACCAATACTGATTCTTCAACTTCACTTTCTCATATTTTAGTAGACGTCGCTTGGTGCTTAACATTCCCTATGCAGAGCACTATGTAATTTGCCCTAAGTTCTTAACCTATGCATGCTTATTGTAGGCTCTGAACTATTCTAGATGTGTCTTCTTCAGCTTCAATTGCAAACTTATCTATCTTATTAAATTTGATAATTTTTGTCACAATTTAGGACAGAGCCTCTTCTAATATCTCCTTGTTACTCATGTATTATGCACTCTTTTGGTCCTCGGGCTTTCTTCCATACTAATTAATTGATAGTTTCAGCTTCGCCTCTCGTCTCTCCTACTCTACTTGTTTCAGTACAACACTTTGTTGGAATCTCTTGTGTATTTCTAAATACTAGTGTGTGTGTGCAAAGTGGAGGAGATGAACAAAGGGTGTTCTCTCCACTTTAGTACATAATAGATAGTCCCACATTGGTTATCCACCACTAGCAAGTGAAGTATAAGAGGCATTCCTCTACCATAAGGGTGTGCCTTTAGGGTACAAATGCTTTTGTGTTAGGAGGGAGGACTCACCCAAAGCGACACCTGCACGCAGCGCACCGAGTCGGGTCGGGTTCGGGCTTGGGCTTATTGTTGTGGGTAGTGGATTAACCAAAAGCCTAAACTTCTTTTGCTTCAGCAGCAAGTTTCGGTGTTCTTGTTCTAGTTGGTCTCTCTCTCCCTTATCTATTTAGGAGACCGACCAAACCTCTATAAATAGGACTATGCATCCATAAAGGAACTTACTTCAACAGAACAAAACCCATCCAGAGAAACAGAACTCGCGACCTGCCCTATTCTTCTTCTCTTCTTCCTGTAGCCGCCAGAGAGAGTTATATTGTTATTCTAGAGAGTAGTTTGTTCTAGTGCAAAGTCAAGCTACTGTACACCATTGAATCCTATGAGGAAGATGCCACTGCTGCCTTTCTGCACCACTGGAAGGGGCGGAATCTTTCTTTAAGGACAACCTAATAGGCGCCTTGGTTGTTCCTTGTTACTGCTGTTCTTGTCTCTTTATTGTTTTCTTTATTCGCATCTAACAATCTTAAGGAAAGAATCAAGATGTCTACACCAGCAGACACGCTGAACAAAGAAACCAATTCTGGAGTCATGGAAGTTACTTCGACTATGAGAGATGCTGCACCTCTACTGAATGCTCGCAACTTACCCAATGTGTCAAAGATTGAATCCTTCAACGGTTCACACTTCAAGCGATGGAGAGAAAGGGTGTTCACAGCCCTAGATGTACTCAACTATGCAAAGTATCTCACTGATATAGCACCCATGGAGGGTTCTAATGATTTCGAAAGAAATCACGCTGCTTGGCTCAATGGGAATAAGGTATGTCGTCATGCTATTTTGAGTACCTTGTCCAATGAAATTTTTGATATTTATTGTTCAAATAAGAATGCACATGATATATGGGAGAGTTTAAACAAAAAATACATAATAGAGGATGCTGGTAGTCAGAAATATGCTGTTGGGACTTTTCTAAAGTTCCAGATAAGAGAGGATAGAGATGTAACGTCTCAAATCCATGATTTTCATGTGCTAATTAATGATTTGAAAATTGAGGGTATTGACTTACCCGACACCTTTGTTGCTGGATGTTTGATTAAGAAACTCCTCGAGTCTTGGAAACACTATAAGAATAGTATGAAGCATAAGCGCAAACAGATGACTCTTGAGGATGTGATCATTCTCATTCACATAGAGGAAAAGAATAAGACTCAGGATGAAGTGTTGTCTAAGGAATCCCATTCCAAAGCCTATATCATTGAAGGTAATCCCAGCAAATCCAACAAAAAATCTAAAAAGCAAAAGTACAACAAAAATAAGAATTTCAAGGTCAAAGGCGCTTCTTTTAAAAGGAGTGGTACTGGCAATGGAAATTGTTATGTTTGTGGTAAACCTAGACATAGGGCTTTTCAGTGTAGGCACAAGAAAGACATTGATGATCCTCCCAATGCTAATTTAGTTGAGGAAGATGATATAATTGCTGTTGTAGTGTCACAAGTGTTCATGGCCACTGGGAAGAAGAACTGGGTACTAGATTCTAGTGCCACCCGCCATGTTTGTGGTGATGTTAAAGCCTTCTCAGACTACATACTAGTGAAAGATGAAAAGGTCTATATGGGTGACTCAAGGTCTGTTCCTGTTGAGGGAACAGGCAAGATTCTTCTGAAGTTAACTTCAGGGAAAACCCTTCCACTTAGTAATGTTCTTCATGTTCCTGAGATTCATCAGAATCTGATTTCTGTGTCCTTACTGGGAAAATCTGGCGTCAAGGTGACTTTTGAAAGTGACAAGTTCATTCTGACAAAGAATGAGAGTTTTGTTAGGAAAGGTTATTGTAATAACAGCGGTCTTTTCATGTTGAATGTACTTGACAACATTATTATTATTAAGAATGAATCTGCTTCTGCTTACTTGCTTAACTCTTTTAATATATGGCATGGTAGACTAGGACATGTGAATGTTCAGTATATGAAAAAGATGAAAGCATGTGGTTTATTGTCTGATATTTCTGATTTTTCTAATGATAAATGTGAGATATGTGCTGAGACTAAAGCCACAAAGAAACCTTGCAGAACTGTTTCTAGAGATAAAACATGATTACTAACTCTTATTCATATGAATTTGGGTGAATTCAGAAGTACCATGTCTAGAAGGGGGAAGTTTTATTATATTATATTCATAGATGACTTCTCTAGGTACACCATGGTATTTTTTAGTTAGAAACAAGCATGAGGCAAGTGAGATGTTTCTCAAGTACAAAGCTGAAGTTGAAAAACAACTTAACTGTAAGATTAAAAGACATCGGTCTGACAGGGGTGGAAAATATGAGTCTAACCCCTTCTAGGACTTTTGTGACAAGAATGGCATTATTCATGAGACTACTCCACCATACTCTCCTGAGTCTAATGGAGTAGCCGAACGGAAAAATATAACACTAAAAGAGATGATGAATGATATGCTTGTAAGTTCTTGAGCTTCCCTGAACTTGTGGGGGGGGAGCAATCCTATCTGCTTGTCATATACAGAATAGGATACCCAACAAAAAAAACAGGGAATAAGACATCATACGAATTATGGAAAGGTCATGTACCTAACCTGAAATACTTCAAAATGTGGGGGGTGTCTTGCAAAGGTTTTAGTGAACGAACCTAAAAAGAGAAAATTGGGACCTAGAACTGTTGATTGTATGTTCATTGGTTATGCTTATAATAGTGCTGCATATAGATTTTTAGTAGTAAAATCTGATAATAACCTTGTCGATGCTAACACTATTATAGAGAGTAAAAATACTGATTTCTTTGAGAATATATTTCCTTTGAAAAGTGGCATTGAGTGGTTGGTTGCTCCTAGTGAACAACAATCAACAAATCCTGAAATTTCTAAACAAGAAATTCAGAAGAGTAAAAAAGATAGAAAATCCACCAATTTTGGTGATGACTTTTACACGTTTCTTCTTGATGATGATCCTATGACGTATAATGAGGCAATCAATTCTCGAGATGCACCTTTTTGGAAAGATGCGATAAACTCATAACTAGATTCGATTATATCTAATCACATATAGGAGATAGTTGATCTACCTCCATGGGCAAAACCTATGCGTTACAAGTGGATCTTCAAAAAGAAACTAAAGCTAAATGGTTCCATTGATAAATACAAGGCTAGACTAGTAGTCAAGGGATTCTCCCAGAAAAAAGGCATTGACTATTTTGATATTTATGCTCCTGTAACTAGGATTTCTTCTATAAGAGTTCTAATGGCTCTAGCTGCTATTTATAATTTATTTATTCATCAAATGGATGTAAAAACTGTATTTTTGAATGGTGATCTTGATGAAGAAATATATATGATGCAGCCTGATGGTACTCTAGTACTAGGGAATGGGCAGAAAGTATGCAAATTAGTTAAGTCTTTATATGGGTTGAAACAAGTGCCAAAACAATGGCATGAAAAGTTTGACAGTGTTATGATGTCCAATGGATATCAAATAAATGATGCTGATAAATGTATTTACTTTAAATCTTTTGATGTGAATACATATGTGATTATTTGTCTATATGTGGATGACATGTTAATCATGAGTCCTAGGGGTGATGTTGTGAGAAACACTAAGATGTTCTTATCCTCCCAATTTGAAATGAAGGATTTGGGAGAAGATGATGTGATTCTTGGAATCAAAATCATCAGAAGTTGTGATGGCTATACGCTTTCACAATAGCATTATGTTGAGAAGTTTTTGAAGAAGTTTAACTATTATGATAGTAAGCCTATGTCGACACCTTATGAAGCAAGTAGTGAACTTCAGAAAAATTATCATCATAGTGTCCTTCAGTCTAGATATGCCCAAATTATTAGTAATCTCATGTACTTGATGAATTGCACTAGACCTGACATTGCTTATGCAGTTAACATGTTAAGCAGATACACTCATTGTCCTAACAAGGAACATTGGAGTGCGTTAGAGAAACTAGCCAAGTACTTGAGAGGAACAATGAATTACGGCATACGGTTTAGCCAAACTCCACCTGTGATAGAGGGTTATTGTGATGCAAACTGGATATCTGATTCTCATGATATCAGGTCCACTAGTGGTTATATTTTCACCTTTGGTGGAGGTGCAATCACTTGAAAATCTTATAAGCAGACCTTGATAGCTCGTTCAACCATGGAGTCCGAGCTTATTGTTTTAGATAGAGCAAGTGCTGAGGCTGAGTGGCTTAGAAACCTCTTGGTAGATTTTCCTATTGGTACAAAACCACCTCCAGCTATACCTATGCATTGTACTGTTAGGCCGCAATAGCAAAGGCAAAGAGCAAATTGCACAATGGGAAAAGCAGGCATATCCGTCTGAGACTACAGTCTATAAAGTAGCTACTGGAATCTGGAGTTGTGGCTCTAGATTATGTGAGGTCAGAGTTAAATTTGGCTAATCCTCTGACAAAACTGCTTCACAAGAAGCAAGTGGTTGAAACGTCAAGGGGGATGGGACTTTTGCCTAAGATAGAGGGCGACACTGACGACAACCACACCTATGTGATTGGAGATCCCATGAAGTAGGTTCAAAGGGAAAAACAAGTCACCGAGTCGCTTTTGTATGCTATCGTCCTTTTTTGAGACATTCCACCCTATGACGAGATAGTATTTTTGTATACTTTGTATAACTTGAATTGTAATGAGTAAGGATAAGTTATTTCACTCTTATTGGAATCCATAGTCCATTTTATAATGAGATAGTGTATTTTATCTGCAATGTACACTTGATGGATATCCACCTACATGAATGTAGAACTGGGTCGGTTCTTATGAGTATATGAGCAAGTACTCTTGAGCATTCATGGAACACAAAAGGCGCGCAAAGGGCCAAAAAAGCAACACCGCTTGAGAGCAGGGCATATAATGAAAGAAAGCAGGTGTGGGGTGCATGTGATCTATTTTACTACAAGGGAATGTTGGTTCAAAGATTTTTTAATCCACCACTTTCACGTATTATAAGACATGTTACCCTATAACTGGTTCAAGCCCGTAAAGCACCAGTATCTTATGCATTGTTTTTTCGATTCTCTCTGGCATTTTGTTAACCCATTTATTTTGTAATATCCTATTTCAAAATAGTGGGGGACTATTAGTATTTTGAAATAGTGTGGGATTGTTGGAATCTCTTGTGTATTTCTAAATACTAGTGTGTGTGTGTGTGTGTGTGTGCAAAGTGGAGGAGATGAACAAAGAGTGTTCTCTCTACTTTAGTGCATAATAGATAGTCCCACATTGGTTATCCACCACTAGTACTAATACGTGCCTTGGTTGTTCCCTGTTACTATTGTTCTTGTCTCTTTATTGTTTTCTTTATTCGCATCCAACACACTTCACTTGTCAGTTGCCACCTTGCTACACATCTTGTGTTTGGGCAACGAAACTGCATATTCATCAATGTTGTGGTCTGGCCCATGGGTATTCTTCCTCTAGATTGCCGGGTTCCATTCCCCTACATTTATCTTGAGTCTTATATTAGACACCTAAAATCAAACTTTTACAAAGAATTACCTGTTTCTTTTTTCCATATTTAAGCAACTATGCATCTCAATTAATTCAATTAGGAAAATCAAAGAAACAGTTTAGAGTTGTAATGAGATGATTGATATGAGAAGAATATTAGATGTGGGAACAGTGTTTAAACAGTTCTTAAATCATACTTATCAACATATTATAATACTCTCCAATATCATATGATATAGGGAGTAATCATGTTCGATCCACTCTTGTTTCTTACGTACTTAATAGTAAATCTAGAATAGATTAAACTATTCACTAATGAGAGTAATATTATGCTATGAAAATTGTAAACTAAAGATGCTAACACAGTGAATTAACGATACGAGAAATATAATAGAGGGGTGTAATCCACCACACAATTCAATTAACTATTAGATTAGTCGTTGAATGGCGTGTTGATCCCTAGCAAGCCTATGATCATCTCTAATCATAGTTTTGCTAGCACGGGAGATTAGCACTCCCACAAATCTCTTTGATGGGGTTTCTAATCTTTAGTTCACCGTTTAAGATTTATCCCTGAACTCTTAAAACGATGAACTTGACACGCTATTGCAAACAACAATTATTCTACTAGCAATCATCATCACATATCTTCATTAACCCCCTCCCCCTCTATTTGAGGGTTTAGCCTTGTGTCATTGGATGCAATATAACAAAACAATAATAAGAAGACATTAAAGTAAAGAGAACAAATTTAAATTGATAACTAAATCTTTTATTGAAAGGTTTTAATGGAGGCTACACTACAAACTAATTCTAACCCTAAAAACTAAAGTATGCTAAACTAAAGAAAGGGGGGAAGAGAGAGAGAACCCTAATTAAAACTAAACTAATGAGAGAGAGTTTAAGTTTAGCCTTAGTCCTCTTTATATAGGAAAAGATTAGGTTTATAATTTCATGCATAAACCTAGAGATTAGACTTTGGGCCTCTAAAGTGAGTTCAAAGTCCACTAGGTTATGTCTAAAATGGTCAATGTTGTTGGAAAATACTTTAGTACCCTTTTCACCCACTTTTACGGCTTTGATTGGGACAAGTCTAAGACTATTGGAAAGCTCATTCTGATCCGGTCATTTTGACATAAAGTATGCTCAATTCAGAGGCCTGAGTTCAAAGATATGCTTTTTTGAAGTTCTGATAACATTTTGTCCTTTTTCTATCCGAATTGACTTTGACTTCTCAGTTTTGACTGGGCTTGAAAATACTCTTTCTTCTTGATTCTTGGGCTTTAAACATAGAATTCTTCTAGTAATCATCTTGACTCGTTTTCCATGCAAAATGACATCTTTAAGTACATAAACAGCTTCAAGACCTGAAATACACAAAAACACATAAACAATACTAATTCTTATTTATTGTAAACATAATTGGCCTAAATATAATACTATTAAAGGTTTAAAACTATAATTTTTGTGCTTATCAATGATCCTAAGCAAATAATCTAACTTGTTATTTTGTTTATGACATTTGTAGCAAAAGGTTGCCTATATTCCAAACTGAAAATGATACAGTACATAACCATAATAGGCATAGCTCATAATATTTTAAAAAATTAAGAAGCGCCCACCAAATTATTTGTGAAGCATTAAAACCATGGAATATCATAGAAGCACCAGAAAAATGTCGAAAACGGCAAACTTTGAGATGGTACAATTATGAATTAAGTCATTCATACTGTTCCCTAGTACCCAACCTACTTTTACCCACTTACCAAATGCGCTACTTTTTAGAACCTCATCGCGCTGGAGTAATCTTATTGAAACAACGCTCTTTCCAAGCTGTCACTATCATGCTCGCCTTTTACAAACCTTCTCAAATGCTCCAACGTACGTTCAATGCAGTTGTAGATCCTCTTCGTGCCTTGATGGTCAACAGCACGAGCAAGATTTCCTTGCCATAAAGGCACGGGCAGCAAATCATTAACCTGGAATACTTCATCTCCAGAATCCAGATCCTAGTTCCCTCTCTAAGTCACTGTCCTCTTTTTTGTGTCAAAACTCGGACATATAGGAACATTCCATAGTCCAGTCAAAATCAACACCCAAGCCTTTTTCTACCGATAAATGAGCTATGGCTTCTCAAAATGCAAAGAAATGTTTTTACTTTAAGATTCACCATCAATTTGATATTTGACGCACGACAACATATGAATCAATTGATTTTCTGATTCACCACCAAACATAATGGCTTGAAAATCATCATAATAAGCATATGACTTGACAAATTATAGTAGTTTATTAACCAAGATACACAGAATAAAAACACAATAACATGCTGCTTTTGAAAAAACCAAATAAACTATGAGATTGATACAACAGTACAGTGAATAACTAAAGATAGTATTATCGGATGAAAACATAGTATGGTAGATTGTATGATCCCAACTCTCTATTTTTGAATTCTTAAATAACAGAAGCGGAATATATGATAGCATGCTCAAATATCCGTATATAGAAAATCTCATAGGATTAAATTGATTTACCTCTTGCTTAGCATATGAACATTCTGCGGTGAAAAGAGGCTTCCCATTTGAACTCTCACTCGATACGCTCTTCTGCAAGGTACACTGTCACACTCTAAATTTTCAGAATATTTAAAATAGGGAATTATCCAAGATATAATTATCTCAATCGTCACCCTATTCAATCATTGATAAGAGCCCAAAACTGTAGTTTTAATCCCTTAACAATAATACTTTTAGACCAATTATGCGAGTAATAAATAAGAGTTAATGTTGATTACGTGCTTTTATGTATTCCAGGCATTAGAATCAATTATGTGCAGAAATGTGTCACTTTGGTGAGATAAAAAAGCAAGGGTTGGTTGGTAAGAAGTTTTGTGATTAAAGGTCAAGATTCAAGGAGAAAAAGCCTTTTTAAAGCCCGGTCAAAGCTGAAAAGTCAAAGTCAACGCGGGCATAAACAGCGCACAAAAGTCAGCATAACTTCCAAATACCGTATCTTTGGACTCAGACCTCGGAATTGAGCCTACCTTATGTCAAAACGACTGGCTCGGAAAGAGATTTATAATGGTCCAAACCTTGACCCAATCAGAAAAGAATAAGTGGACGGAAAGTCTGTTGAAGCAAAATCCAGCTGAAAAGGCCTCTATGGACTGAAGAAATTGGGTTTTGGGCTCGATTTTCCGGCCCAAAATATGGCTCCTCAGCCCATGCACGAAAATGTGGATCTGGTCTCTTCCATTTCAACACACAAGACTTAACTCTTAAGAAAGTAGAAAATTAGGTAGCCATTAGTGAATAATTCTAGATCTAGTTTTCTCTCCATTAATTAGTTTTCATATCTTGTTTTAGATCTAGTTTTACCTTTCAATTAATTAGTGTTAGAACAAGTAGATTATTATTTTATAATCATATTTAGTTTTATAATAAAGTATTAGTTTTTAATTCCGATTTAGTTTATTGATTAAATTTTTATTTAGTTTTAGTATTGTTGAATTCATAAATTAGTTGTCTTCATTTCATAATTAGTTAAATCATAATCTAGTTTCATTTTCCATTAATTATTTAGTTTCAATTCATAGATTTAATTATTTGTTATCACTAGTTTCAATTAATTCTTGCATGATTAGATTTCCATTTGAATTCAGATAAGCAAATTTACAATCTTTATATGATATCTTGTTTAAATTTGATTGGAAATGATAGTTTAATGACTCTAGGCTAAACCTCCATTAGAGGGGTTTGAGGAAGCCTTGATGAAAGCTTAATTGTTGTTAGCGTAGAATAGTCATAATTTTCCATTCCAATCTAGAAAATAATTAGTTCACCATGAGAATGGGCTTGATTTCTTCACATGCTAGATGTTAGTTGGTAGAGATTACCTTGAACAACTAAGGATTAGGAACACCCAATTGCTATGCGAAAGCATTGCAATTTGGATTACGATGAATCTTCGTTAGTTAATTAAGTTGAATTAAGATGGAATCAATCCCCCCTAATTCTTTATCTAGTATCAATTTAGTTTTTCATAGTTGAGTTATTCGTATCTTGTTAGCATAATTTGCATCGTAGTATAATTTCCATCATACTCTCATTAACTTTGGATAGACCGATAATCTTAGAAAACGCTAATACTAAATAACTAGGAGTGGAACGAATCTTCTACTCCATCTCTATTGGATAGCATCGAGAGTAAAAATCTTTGATAAACACAGCAAAAAGTAGTCTTAGTTTTACTTGCGTTTGAGTCTCGTTACTTATGCATAGGTAAAACTATCATTTTACGATTATCAAATAGCGCCACTGCCATCTTAGTTCCCGTTAGTATTGTTTTCTTTAGTATTGTTAGTCTTCCCAAAGTCACCCTTGATTGTTCCCGTTAGTATTGTTTTCTTTAGTATTGTTAGTCTTCCCAAAGTCACACCCACCCTTGATTGTTCTAACAAAGATTGTTTGGTTTAGAACTAAATTTTTTTCAAAGAACAAGCTTGAGCGCGACCCGCGCCCAAACAAGGGTAAATTCGAGCACCCCCCGTGCTGAAGCGCTTGGAATTCGAATTTGACTTGAGCGTGACCTGCGCCCTACCAAGGCAAAACTCGAGCGCCCCCCGCGCTGAAGTGCCTGGAACTTGAGTTTCACCTGAGCACGACCCGCGTCCTAACAAGGCAAAGTTCGAGCGCCCCCCGCGCTGAAGCGCCTGGAGCTCGAGTTGGACCTGAGCCCGACCCGCGCCCTACCTAGGCTGATTCTCGCACCCCGCGCCCTACTCTGAACCGCAATTTCCACAGGTTAGTTCAAATTTCTATTACTTCAAGTTATTCAGTGTTTCTAACTTATTATACACACTGAGCACGTGTATACAAGACGCTATTCATAAGCGAAGCAATGAGGCATTTAGGTACTTTTTTCTTCCGCTCCTCGCATCTCCTGTTAGAGGTTTATATTAGCATATCATGATTGTGTTGAGTGTTGTTGTGTTTAGTTAAGATTATTGGTCTTAGCCTTGCATGAGATTAAGGTCAGGCAAAAGAAAAACGCCTAACGTAATCAACCGGCAACGTCAACAAACACACCTTTCTAGTATACCACTCACTACACCTCTAACTAGTATTCCACACACTACACCTGAAATAATGGCTGAAGAAAGAGAGTCTCCTCTCTCTGACATTTACAAAGCCTTGAACGATAGCCCAAAATCTTGCATTATTCTATCAGACCCAGTGGGGGATTTCCGAATTTCCCCAAATATATTTAATTTGTTACCCATTTCTCATGGGTTAGACCATGAAAAACTTTATCAGCACATGTGTAGGATCGACCAAGTCCTTACTACATTCTACCATCCTACGGTTGGTGCTGAACAAATTAAACTGAAGGTGTTTCCTTTCACTTTCGCCGATAAGGCAGCGTCTTGGTTAACTGCCCAAGCGCCTAATTCTGTGGACTCGTGGGCCAAACTTGTTCAACTATTTATGGAACATTTTTGCCCACCACTGAAGACCGATGAAATGCTTTTCAAGATTCATTTCTTTCGACAGAATCCTCATGAATCATTTTCATAGGCTTGTAATCGTTTCACTGATCTTCTTATAGAGTGTCCACATCATAACCTCGCGAAAGACACATTAGTTCGTGCCTTTTTCAAGGGAATGTTACACCACCACAAAGAGGTGCTTGACATAATGAATGGGGGTAGTTTCCTCAGTAAAGGAGCCTCAGAGGCTTATAAATTTTTAGAAGATCAAACAAAGCGTAATAATAACTGGGGGGGTAGTGACGATATCTCCCGTTCCGCTAGTTCTTCTACAACAGTTAAGGCCGCCGGTATGTTTGAGATGAAACCCGATCCTGAACTTAAAAATTAATTGAATCTCTCACTAAAAAGGTAGAGGCTATTTCTGTTTAACAAAATCTTATCCCCGTCATAAATGTTAGCTCTAATCCATATAATTTCTGATTGAGTCCAGAGCATCCCAACTCCTATTGCCCTCTCGCCTATGAACAACAACAATCACAACAAGATAATGTTTGTTCCATTAATAGCGAACCTAACATAGCTTGGCGACAAAACCCCAACTTCGGTTGGCGAAATAATCAACAATCTCCAAGGTTTAATAACCCAAATGTTAGGCCAACAAATAATTACAACCAAGCTCCACCAAGGCAAGGACAAGGTCAGGGTAATTATAATAATTATAATAATAATAATTATAATGCTAATAGAGGTATCATTCCGGTAAATAATAACTATCAAAATCCACCCATTAATAATCAATGTGACATAGTTCCTATCACACAACTTATAGCTAACACTCCTCCACAACCGAATTGTTTTGATTCCTTTATGCAAATCCAACTACAGATTTTACAAGCCATCCAACTTTCCTTACAGCAGTTAGTACAAGAGAAAGTACAACCCAAAGGTGTGTTTCCAGGTCAAGCGATACCTAATCCTAAAACAACAAACACAGCCTTTGAGGTAAACGGTAATACTAGTAACGACAATAAAAACATAGGTGAGCTAAATTCCATTACCACTCTTCATTCAGGCAGAGTAGTTGATAACAAAGTAACTATGCCTATAGTTACCCCACCAGTAGTTCCTACACCGGATATCGAATTGGATACCGAAATGATAACTGAAGATCCTACCCCTATAGAGGTACCAGTTAAACCACAACCTAAGAAACATAAAAGCAAGGTTAAACATCCTATTGATCCATATGCTAAATATAGAGAGAAACCACCGTTTCCTCATAAATTAGCTATGTTAAACAATGATACAAATTTTGACGAGATTAGGAAAGTTTTTAAAAATCTAATGATAAACTTACCTTTTCTTGAAGCGATTAAAAAGTTACCTCACCATGCTAAGTTTTTCAAAGAGTTGTGCACTGCTAGGCGTAAGACAAAGATTCCTAAAGACACCTTTTTAACTGAATAGTTTCCAACTTTAACGGAACACAATGGAATCGTTAAGTACAAGGACCCTGGTTGTCCTACTGTACAATGCACCTTAAGAGATACTCACACGACCACTGCTTTATTAGACCTAGTGTTAACTTACTCCCTTATTGTTTATATAAACAAATAGGTCTACATGAGATGCAACCTACAAAAATGACGTTGCAATTAGCTGATAGGTCTATCAAGTATCCTAAAGGTGTAGTGGAAAACGTGTTTGTTAAGGTTCAGGATTTCTACTATCCTGCTGATTTCGTTATCCTCGATACAAAATTCGCCAACGACTCTGTTCCGATCATTATAGGGCGTCCTTTCTTGGCTACTGCCAACGCGTCTCATAAACTGCCGCGATGGTTCGATGTCCATGTCTTTTGGCCATCTTTCTGTTGAGGTAAATGTTTTTAAAACGATGAAACAGTTTCTTGATACGAATATCGATGGAGAGGTTAGTATGATCGAGAGCTTAGCTCAAGATTATTTCAAAACTACGTTTCCAGATGATCAGATGCATAAATTCCTTTCCTTTGGAAGTTCCAACTTCGACAAGGACTCCTTGGACGTAGATGAAATTGAGAAAGATTTCCTTCAACTCTTCTGCAACTCTTCTTTGCCACCTCGTGAGTCCCACCCTGCCAACATCCCTTCATCCCTTGACACTATGACGGAAGATGAATTGTTCACCCTCTATCCCAGTGATTCTTTTGACCCACCTATTGAGGAATGTCTTGCATATCTCAAGGCTTCTAATGATCTAGACCTGAGAGCTCTAGCTGATACTTATTCATCTTCCATCATCAATTTTTCCCACTTTCCACCTTTTCAAAGGAACCTAGAGTTTGCACTTGACCCTCTTGCTTTTTCTGTGCTTAATGATTTTCTAAATCCTCCTAATACGGAAGTAATTCCCAAGGGAAAGGCACTTGACACCTTCATTTTGAAAATTGAGATAGTTCCCACCTACACCATGAATGAGTTTTGTGCTAAACCCACATTCTCATTTCTTCCATTCTTTCTTTCTAAAACTTATCCATATCCAACATATCTTCCATAAACATCTATTTTCTCACGATCATTCACTTGGACACCCCTCTCATTCAAAGATGAAGAAGAAGGTGCATGCTCGGTTACGTTCTAGATCTATCAAACTTCGCTTTCATTTCATTAAGTCGCATCATAGAAAATCTTGGTGCTTGATTCTATTTGGGGGTGTATTCCATGTTATTTATTTATGGAAAGACCCACAACTCTTTAAGTTGTTGATATATGAAAAACTGCAGGGTATATATATAAATATCCAGTTATTTGTTAAAGTCTCGAGTATTTGATTATAAACGACTCATTTTGTTGTTTGGTGTACTTCCTTACACTTCCATATATTGGTTAGTGCACCATTTAGGTAATTGGGCCCTCCCTATGGAGTGTGTGGCTATAAGTACCGGATCCTAAGTTCACGTTTAACATAATTCACGTTTTCCACTCTTGCATATTTTCTCGGTTTTTGAGTCATGTTCCTCTATGGTGTGAATTATGTCTTTATTGTTTTTTCATTTTTCTTATATATTAAATCTTATTCATAAAAAGTAAAAAAAAAATTAAAAAATTATAAAAATAGTAATTTAGGAAGTTTTGGGAATCTGACTTTAAAAGACCCATGTTTAAAACAAATTTTCTAAACTCGATTGTCAAAAATTTAGTTGGGGGTGGGGTGTTGGTTTTTCCATCCGTGATTGCTAAACTTTCCATTTTTGTTGTTTATGCCGTGTAATCGTATTTTGATTTGGGCTGACATTATCTATGAATTTAGATTTCATTCGTTCGCATAACTTACGTCACGTACGCATTCCGAGGCGTTTTCCATCTTCTTATATGTCACCCACAGTTGGAATAGAGTGTTTTTAGGGATCATTGGATTGGAAATTCTCTCCTGATCATTTTCATATCTCATTCACAAAAATCGGACCGGTAACGAAGCGGCAATTTTAGTTTGAAGTTGCGCGAAAAATCAAATTTTTTTGGAAATCGAATTGGGCTTGGGCCTAAGCCAACAGTACAACCCAAGAACGCATCGCGTTCTTCTTCTTCATCTTCCCACTTCCGCCATTAACAACTTTCAAACCCTAACATTAAAAAAAAATAAAATAAAATAAAAATAAAAAATAAAAAACCTAAATACAACCACACCAAAAGTTTAAACCCAGCCCAAACCTTCCCCACAACATCCCAACCACCATCTCCATCAATTTAAACCGCCAAAACAGTAAAAATTTCGAAAAAACTTCGAACCACCGCGCCACCGCCCAAACTTTGAGTGAGTTTGATTCTAACTCGATCCCCACATTGCATTTAAACCCTCAAATTGTTTCAAAACTTCAATGGCACAAAGATGGAGAATTTTGCCGGAACAAGTTTTTATGGCCAACCATTTCGCGCCGTTTTACGGTGACGAGATGATTATGAGGGATTGGAGGCATTTGTGGTATTCGACGAATGATTTTTATCTCGAAGATTTGGTCTGACAATTTCTAGGACGAGGGAGTTGGATGGGAATAGAATTTTTGTTAAGGTGGCTAGGACTAGGAGAGAAGTATCTAGGAGGTTGTTGGCTGAGATTTTAGGCATTCCGCCTAGAAGCCATCTCGACGCCGCATTGCAGGAATCCCAATTTGGTGGGATCGAGCCAATGATGAACGCGATGGTTTTGGAGGGGAACTACAATGCGAGCTCGCATTGTGTTCGCCAGTCGTCTCTGCTAACCAACCAGCTGGCTGTAGCTCAGTGGATTGGTAGGAATGTCACTGGGAAAAAGAAGGTCAATGACATTAGTCTGAACTGCCTTCACATTCTATGGATACTCCAGGAGCAAAAGTATGAATTCTATATTCTCCAGGTTTTTATTAATATGATTAGGGGAGTTGGGAAGAGTATTTCACCTCTCCCCATTTTGATAACAAAGATCATGATGAGTTTGAGAGCAACTCCGAAAATTGAGCGTACTATGATTAAGTTACATGCAAATGTCATAGCGTATATAGAATGTGTTCAAAAGGTTTGGAGGTTGCCTGGAGAGAGGGTAGTTGAAGAGGATGAGGAGGATACGACATGTTTTGTTGCCGATGCCTTGGAGAGTTCTACGTCTGATACAGAATGCATGTCGGTGCTTCATCGTGGCATGCATTCTCTCAATACTATTTGTGAAGATCTCCTGACTCGGCAGGCTACCATACATCATAACTTCGAGACTCGTGCCGAGCGCGAGGATGAGCGTTGGAAACAGATGAAGACAAAGATGGATGCACAGCGCAAGTTCCGAGAAGATATGCTTGAACGCTTCCCACCCCACTGGGGTTCTTCTTCTGAGGAGGCGTCTGTGAGGCACGAGCGTCATCGCAAAAGGACGGATGGCTCAGGCCCATCGGGAGCTCAGGGCCCACCCTCATCTCATGCTCCATCTTCAACCAGTAGCACGCGGGTTTAGGGATATTATGAGTTGATGTTGCTTTTTATTTGTTTTTATTAGTTCTGATGTTAAGTTTTTTGAATTCAGTAGTTAGATTTGTATTCGTTAGTTAATTGTATTTGAATATAATTTGGTTCTTTTCAAATTATGCGTTGATTTTAGTGTTAATCTCACCTTCCCGAATTGTTTGGGGGTGGTATTGTTTCTTTTAGCATGGTTTTTTTTATATGATCCAAAATTTATTATATAATTTTGCGATGATTGTTGAGAATGTTGTCGATATTAGCATAGCTATGAGTAGATATTCTGGTGGGATGAAATCTCAATGAGTTAGGCAGTTACTATCCTAAATTCAACCTAAAAGATATTGGGTTTGTTTTGGAATAGAGAATATGGGTTGTTTTCGTTTTCGGTTTCGGAAATATTTTGTTTCTGGCAATTGCCTTAAAACTTTTTGGCAACTTGCTGATTCGTTTTGGAAGCTCACAACCAATATAAACTTCCGTCATTCTACACTCACAACCCACACTACATCCCACTTTCATCTCTCACCTTTCACTCCCAAGTTTCCCTCTTTTCTTCTCCACTTCAGCACTTAAACTGCACGGAGCGTGCTTGCGCCTCAGTTGAGCGCCACCTGCGCTTGAACCACCTGGAACTCGAAATTCACCTGAGCGCGACCAGCACCAATCCCAGGCAAAAAGTGAGCGCGCCCTGCGCCTAAATGCCTGGAGCTTAAAATCCACCAAGGCGCATCCCGCGCCCATCCCAGGCAAAAAGTGAGCACGCCCTGCGCCTAAGTGCTTGGAACTCGATCATAGCCAGAGCGCAACCTGCGCCCTACTGTTTCGACCCCCACCTACGTGGCAAAGGTCCAATAGTAGGGGCCTCTATTTTATTCGTTTAATCAACAGGGCTAAAGCCCAATTTGCAATACCATAGATAAATGTACAGGCCCATTAACTCATGTGTCTAAGGCTGAACCTTAGCCACATGGCTTGCCACTAATGTACATTGATTTATGTCCAGATTCATTTCTTATCAAAGAGATAGTTATCAGTTGACAGTTATGCTCTATCACAATTACTCAAGATACAAGATTACTTGAGCTACAAGGACTCTCTACTCTATCGATATAAATACCAAACCATTTTTCATAAGGAACTACGTGGAAACTTGATCCCTAGAGAATAGATCTTGGGTACGTAGGCAGCCATTATTTGGTTCAGTTTCATCTCCCCCAACATCACATTCCTCTGTTTCTTAGTGTGTTCTTTACCATTGCTCTCGTTGTGTTGAAGCAGTTTACTGCCGAAACATAATTAGCGCCGTCTGTGGGGAAAAGAGAATTCATTATCACGTGAAACAATCAAGATGGTAAGCACAAGAAGCAGACCAAATAGTCAACATATTCCTCCTACTAACAAGAATCGCAACCCTCGAAATTCAAATCGGCCGATGCATGAACCGTTGAACAATCAAGTTGCTCCTAGTAGTAGGATCAATTCTCAACATCCGATCGATCAGAAGCGTCCGCCAAGATCCGCCTCCCCGCAAAGGCGCGACAAGTGCCACCACCCTTAACAGCCTTGCAACAAGAAAAAATCGACAAGTCGTTAGTCCTCCATGCGGTTCGCCCGTCTGTCCATGTCGATCCTTCCGGTTGACATGGATATGGACGTGGACATTACTCTCACGCCAACTAGCGGAAAAGGTGATAGTAACAGCCAATTCACCCCTAATACGGTTGAGCGGGAGTTACGACGAGTCAAAAATTTAAACAGGAATTTGAGAAGGAAGCTGGCAAAGAGGCAAAGGCCGGTGGACGATGTTGCAAATTCAACAACATCAAGGCGACCACGAAGGGATGCAGGCCATTCCAGTGTATGGGACCGTCTTGACGATCCACTTCGTCGTCCTCAGCAACGTGCTATTTCTCAAGCACAATCAACCAGTGCACGTTCTAGGAGTAATGACCCTATTACCCGTACTTATGGGGAGAATCGAATTGGCAGGGATAACTACTACCCTAGACATGTCCGATCTCAAAGGGAAGATTTACCTCTGAGAAGCAATTTCAGGGAAGACCGCCATCCGAAATATGTCCGACATGACTGGGAAGGCGGGCATCCCAGACAAGATCAACAAAACATGGAGAAGTGGTATAATTATTCCGACCACCCGGCCAAGGGTGACTACCGGCCTAGACAGGCTGGTTACAGGGATAGACAAAGACAATCACCGGTCGGAGCTGATCATGCATACCGCCAAAGATCTCTAACTCCAATAAGAGATAATGGAAGGTATCCTTCTCCACATGGGCACGACCGGGGGCGTCCAGTTGTTCGAGCCAATACTTTAACTCTAACAGAACAACAGTGAAAGAGTTGATTGCAAAAGAACTTAACGATAGAGCATCAAGGGATGTAAGAATGAAAAACTTGACAATCCAATGATGGCGATTTGATAAGTTTTCGGTTCGACATTCAAGAAGCTTACCACCATCCCGACTTCAAACAACCCGATTTTGAACTTTATGATGAGTCGGAAGGAGATTCTAGCTTGCATGTTCTATCGTTCAAAAATAAGTTGGTGTTATGGGGTGGAGATGATCCGCTCATATGTAAGCTTTTTCCATCGACTCTAAAGGGAGAAGCATTACGCTGGTTTAGTGAGTTGCCTTCAAGATCAATTCACCAATTCAATGAACTAGAAAATCAGTTTGTTAATCGTTTCCGCCACAATTGCAAGACGCCAAAGGATGTCGACTCACTTCTGAACATCAAGCAACAACGTGACGAGAAGTTACGTACTTTTGTTACTAGGTTCGAAAGGCGCAGCAGATGTTCCGAAGTTTTCGATGGGATGCTTCTTTTTTAACCTTTAAAGAAGCATTATATTATGAAAGAGACGGAAGTTCGAACTTCATTGTAAGGGATCTTTACCACTCTCTAATTAAAGATGTCCCTTAAAACTCGATCACGATCGTATGTTAGGGCTGAACAACACATCCAGATCGAGGAGAACCTATCGGCGAAAGCAAAGGGACAAAAAGATATTCGAGTAAAGATTTTTCCGAGAGCAAAAATTTTAAGCCGGCAACAAGGATCGGATCAACAACATAACGATGGAAAGAGTGACGGTCGGAAGCAAGTCAATTTCAATCGTGATGGAAAAACTCTACCGAGCTAAAACCGACCCCGCCAATGCCAAGTACTGCTATATATGAGAAGTTGAAAAGTGGGAATCTTCTTTCCCCGCCTTTATCCACTTTCGAAGATACCAAAGCGACAAAGGGACAAAGCTTTGTGGTGTAAATTCCATAATGACTATGGCCATGAGACGGAACTTTGTCGCTCTCTCCGGGTCGGATTCAGAAATTAGTGGAGAAAGGACTTTTAAATGAATATCTTATTAAAACTCTCAACAGTTCTTGCTTTGAACTTATGAGCATGTCATTAATGTTTCCCATTCTCATGTTGAGTCTCTTTCCAAAAGTCAGAGTAAGAATCAAAAGCGTTTGAAAGTTAGTTATGTTGGTGAGTTTAACCGTATCAACAAAGTCGATTTTGTCAAAGGAATCCAGACCGAAACTTCTGAAGAAGAGCCCCTCCGATTCACTGATGATGATCTCCGTGGTGTATATCACCCTCACTATGACGCAGTTATAATTTCTGTGTCTATAGGTGCTTCTCGTGTTCAACGGGTAATGATCGACACAGGGGCCACTTCCAGCGTCATTTTCAGTGGATGTTATTCTCAGATGCAACTTCGCGAGGGTATGATCATCGCCGAAGACAATCCTATCATCGGTTTTGACGGGACAACATCTTCAGCGGTTGGAAGAATTACCTTACCAATCAAATTAATGAACAAAGAAGTTGAGCTTGATTTCTTATTGATGGACTGTCGATCCCACTATAACGCAATTTTGGGTAGAGATTGGATACATTCCATGGGGGCTGTAGTCTCCACATTTCATCAGTGTGTCAAGTTCCCATTCTCTGGGCATATTTGCAAGGTTCAGTAGTGACCGTGTCTGCCCATTCTGTCATGACAAAGCAATGGATGACTATAAAAATCTGAAGTTCGAGGTAATACGATCCTTGCAAGTGCCCCCACCTTGATTCACGGTTACCAGCGCGTGCCCTCCATCTATAATAATATTGAGGCTCATGTGCAAGGGCACGCCACGATGGATCGACTTTTGGAAGTGCAAGTAGGAGATTCAGGGAAGAAACCACTTTTATTTCCGTTGAACTTTCGGCGTAGAACAACAAGAGTTGGTTTCCCTTTACAAATAAATAAAGCGTATCTTAAGCTTGGAAAATTGAGGAAATGCCGAAATCGACCCTACATTTGCTGTCATAAACTTGACATTGATCCAAGTTTCAGGCCAGTTCGCCAAAAACCAAGGAGAATGGCACCTGATCGGAAGCTCAGGGTTAAAGAGGAGATTGATAAGTTACTTGCGGTTAACTTTATCCGACGAGTTACTTACCCTAAATGGCTTGCTAATGTCGTCGCAGTGCCAAAAAAGAACGGACAAATCAGAATTTGTATTGACTTTACAAACCTTAACGCAGCTTGTCCAATTCATCCGTATCCATTGCCACAAATTTCCGAACTAGTGGATGCCACTTCGGGATTCCAACGCTTATCTTTCATGGATGCTTCTTCAGGGTACTACCAGATCTCTTTGAATGTGGATGACCAAGAGTTCACCACTTTCATTACCGACCAAGGCATTTTCTGCTACACTGTTATGCCTTTTGGTTTGAAAAATGCCGGTGCAACCTACCAAAAGCTTATCAATACAATTTTTTCCGATCTGGCTGAATAATAATGGAGGCTTATATCGATGATATAGTCGTGAAATCAAAGCTTTCTTGGTGATCATCTTTCCGATCTTCAACTTGTTTTTATAGGATTAACAAGTATCACATGAAACTTAATCCCGCAAATGTTCTTTTGGCCTCTTCGGAAAATTTTGGGATACCTCATGACTCGTAGAGGTATTGAGGCTAATCGATCGATATCGTGCGTTATTGATATGCCATCGCCAAAAATAAGAAGGAAATTCAACGGCTTCTTGGGTCGGGGCCGGCTTCTTCATAGATTTATTTCTAAATATTCCGATCGTTGTCATCCCTTCTTCCGGACTTTAAAGGGGGCAACTTGGAACATTGATTGTGAGATGGCATTGCAACAACCGAAGAAATACTTGGTCAATCCGCTTATATTGACAAGTCCTTCAACGGGTCAACCGATTGGCATGTACCTAGCAGCTACAACTCAAGCCGTTAGTCTTTGTTCTTTTCGTCGATGATGGTAGACCCGTCTTTTTATCGATAAGAAGACGTTAACCGAGCCGAAGTCTCGTTATTCAAAGATGGAAAAATGGCACTTGCATTGGTTCATGCCGCCGTCGGTTAAAACCATACTTCCGGGGAGGTTGGTCGAGTTTATACTTGAGTATCCCTTTACGCAAGATCTTTCGTAATGCACGGAATCAAAGCAGATTAGCCGAATGGGAAAGTTATCTTAGTGCATATAGCATTGTCTTTGAAAGTCGCATCTTTGCTGAAAAAAGGACATGCTCTAGCTACTTTGATAGCTGATTTTCCGATTGATGATTCTCCTATTGACGATTTCTTGCCAAGAAGAATCTATGGAAGACATTCGCCACCAATAACCGGGGGCTTACGAAGACCAACTTGCAAACGCAATTTCTAATCCAATTGACCTATGGATTGTTTATTCAGATGGCTCCCATAATAAATCTGGGTCTGGAATTGGATGTGTTTTTGTTAAACCCGACGGAGAAAAGATTGAGAAATCTGTGCGACTTGGCTTCGCCGCTTCAAATAACGAAGCCGAGTATGAGGCTGCCGTTTGTGCCTTGAGAACAGCTTTGAAACTGGGGGTGCAAAACCTTCAGTTATACACGGATTCTCGCCTTGTAGCCAATCAGTTTGGCGGGTCTTTTGAAGCAAGAGATGACCGTATGGCGGCTTATCTTGGTTTGATACATAGCCTTGCTCGACAATTTGATAGCATCTCTATCACTCAAAGACCCCGAAATGACATACGTCATGCTGATTCATTGGCTTATCTATCTGCCGCCGTTAGAAGCGAAGAGTCAAGACACATCACTGTGGAGTTCCAGAAAGAGCCAAGCATTGACTTTACCGAAAAAGAATTGCATGACTTGTATGTACATGAAAGCAATTACTTGTTTTGCTTTTGCTAATGAAAAAAATAAAATCCACCCGCGATAATCGCACCAATCATGACTTCGAAGGCGGAAAAGGGAGATGGAAAATTCACAACATGACCATACTTTGGATCTTCCATTAGAATCTGTAGATCCATTTGTTCCTCCTGAATTCGCTCCCGAAAAAGATAGTGAGTTGGTACATGAAGCAGATGATAGTCCTGAAGTTCCCAATATGCTACTATCGAGCCAGTGATGATCTCCGATCGCGCAGATTGGCGTCTTCCTTATATCCACTACTTGTAAGTTTCTTCGCTTCCGCCCGGAACCAAAACTTCATTTGAAAGAATCAAACGCGATGCATGGAAGTTTTTGGTGATATCCGCTTCGATGGAAGTTTGCAATTATATCGCAAAAGGCTCGGACTTAAACCCTATGTTGCGATGCCTCTCAAAACAGGAAGGACTTCAAGTTTTGGAAGAGATTCACTCCGGCTTATGTGGAAGCCACTCCAAGCGGAGCTTTAGCTCATAAGGCTATGACACGTATTATTGGTGGCGAGAGATGCAAAAGGATGCAAAACACCTATCGAGAGGTGTGAGCCATGCCAAAAGCACGACAATATGAGTAAAATCCACATTCTTGAAGTTGCATCCCATGCTAAGCCCATGGCCATTTGCCAAGTGGGGTTTAGACATTATTGGCCCTTTACCTAAAGCTCCGGTAGTATAATGATTCCTTCTTGTGGCAACCGATTACTTTACCAAATGGGTAGAAGCAAAGCCTTTGGTCCGGATCCATGCTTCCAATGTCAAAATGTTTTGTGGAGAAATATTGTTTGTCATTTTGGCATCCATGCGGCACTTGTATCGATAATGGTAAACAATTCGATTGAAGAAATTCGCCGGGGTTACGTTGCTAATTTGAAGATACGGCATAACTTCTCCGCACCTTATATCATCATCCAAGCCAATGGGCAGGCGAAGCCACCAATAAGGTGATTTTGGCCAACCTAAAGAGGCATTTGACCGGCGCCAAAGGAAATTGGGTCAAGGAGTTACCAAATTGCCTTGTGGGCTTATAGGACAACGCCAAAATATTCAACCGCTTTATCACCTTTTAACCTTGCATATGGTGTCAAGTCGTCTTACCTACGAGAACCCGATTTCCAAGACATCTCGGGTCGATTCGCGGTTGAAACAGTTCCAATGACACTACTTTGGCTCACCAAAAGCTCTTATTGATGAGGTTAGCTTCGAGGGACTACAACAGCTTATTAAGTATCAAAGTCGACATGAAACGGAACTACGACAAGAAGATCCGTCCTAAGTCTTTTGCTCTCAAGACTGGTTCTTTGTAGAAACCAAAGCTTATAGAATCGGGAAAGTTTGGCGAAAATTGGCAAGGACCCTACATCATAGATCGTCCAAAGATCTAAGGGGTCATATTTCCTCCGTACTATTTACGGAAGAATAATAGAAAGCCATGGAATGCTTACCACCTTCGCAAGTTTTACCGTTAGGAAATTTTTTGCAATTTTACATTACTCCATCAATAACAAATCTATCCATCTATGTAGTTCGTTCTATTTTATCCATCAATAAAGCATTCAACATCCATTCTCTTAGTTTGGTTGTCATTTTACATTTCTCTATTCGTCTGTACTTTTACTTTCAACAATGTCATTCATTAACGTTCATTCTAGGGAGATCATTCATATTATGCCTTTTTCGGTTCAAGTAAGTCGCATTCATACCTACTTGACGGAAATCCGAGTCAATAAGATGGTTATTCTTGCTCGGAACAATTATTGCAATACTCCCACAATACAATATCCGTGCTAAATCCACTACTAAGGCAATGGCGTTGTATACGACTTTGAACCTGTGACAACTCCAACAGTTGTCAGGCCGTGCTTCACGTTCGGTACAAATATTTTAACACCTGAATAGCTAGGTTCATGGAGGACGATCATGTCCCCTTTACCTTTCAATAACTTTCTCCAATGGTTTTATATTGGGAGGTTTTTCTCTCTACATGGGGCCGTCTCGTTCTTTTACATTCATAAATCAACAACACTAAGTTTTATACAGGTATGTTATCTGACATCACAATAATATTCAATAGCCAACACATACTTTAGTTTTATTTTCATAAAAAGAGTTTTTAGCTCTACGATATTACATACTCGCAATCACATGATCATTGGTTTGGGAAAATCCAATGGTTTCTTCCCAACTTTTCGCATATACAACTCGTACAAATCCTTGTAATTCATCTTCTCACGTTCTAGTTCATCGCCCGTTTCTATTAAAGTCTCTGTCAGTTGTCTTACGGACGATTCACAGTGTGCCATTTGCACGTGATCTTGGTCGAGCCGCTCGTTTAAATCTGTCATTCGCTTGTTATTTTTCTCTACCTCTTTTTAAGCACGTTTAAGTTCCTGATCTTTGATCGCCATGAGGGACTTCAATTCTATCACATCTGCTTTTAAGTGTTTGTGCTCCTCCATTATCTCACAGGCTTTCCCAAATTCTTCGTACGATCTCTCCTCTGCTTCTTCCGTCCGCTCGGTTAAGTTTTTGTTTTCGTCTTCTAACTCTCTAATGGTTCCGCTTAACGCTTTGTTTGCCTCTTCCAATTTTTGGTTGAGTATCTTCACTTTCTCTATCTCTTCTAAGGCATTGACTTCAATTGGAACAATATTTTTCTTCACGACTTTTTCATGAATTTCTTTGGCCCGTACTACCGCCGTTTTAACCTGCGGCAAAAAAAAAAAAAATAAAAAAATCCGATTTCATCATCTTTTAGACTTAAACACAAGTTTGCGATAACTGATAAAAATAATACTATCATACCTGGTTTATACTATCGAAGATCATTGACATTGTTTTGTCATATTCTCCGAGGTTCTCCGTATTCTGGTCACATTTTTTATATTTTTCGAGCCCTTCCATTGGCATAATCCCGGGCGATCCCTTCACTTCGTCTTCCAAACTTGAACATCTCTGCTTCATCTGCCATTTTCATTGGTTTAGGTTTGGACACAAATTTCTTTACCGTCCTAACGAAGTAGTAAAAGTCAACGGTCAACTTCATCATTAATCAGATATGTGGTTTTCCTCCATAAGTAGTATTATCCCTGACAGTACTTGCCAGTGGTGGTTGGTTTTTTTGCTCCTGCATTTTGTTTTCTTTCACCGACTTTGTGTTCTTCGCTACACTATCTTTTGTAAGTATCATTATTTCGCTTTTTTCCCCGCCATTCTTTTCCTGTGTATACCAAACCAGAACGAGATATTACATCTCACCACACTTTTATATTTATATGTTTTCTACGGTACATACCTTTTCCTCTTGATGTTGCGTATGTATTATCTTTCGTCTTGGATGTTTTGTGCATTGTAGTCTCGTCCCTCGAGGCATCATACATTGTAACGTTGGTTTTTTCTCTTGATCTCCGTTCGCCCGTTTTCTTGTGGCACATCTTCTTTTGTACAATTCACTTTTTTTTCTTGGCAAACTCAAAGACTAGTTCTCGGCCAGTTAATTCCGTTCCATCTTCTTTTTTCACTATCGCTATCGGCTGCCAAATATTGCATTTCTGAGACTCTTACTCTTCTTCGCCATTTCACTATGTGCCTCCTTGGACCTATTGGGCCGTTGTTCAATACCCCCATAATGTCGGAAATCAACGATATCATCAAAGTAGCTCAGATCTACCAATCTTTCATCAGAGCATTCATGAAAGAAGAAATGAAGATTGTTCTCCACTTCCTTGTCCAATTCAATGTCTGGTAGTGTACTCGCGTTTTCTGTTAGACACAAAAATAACTCGTGTTAGTCAACAGTTTACTCATAGTACTATTTTCAATACTTATGTTTTGGCTTACCTCAAAATTTGTTCGGCACTTTAAACTATGTCGGATTCCACTTCCCTCGCAAGCGTACAGAAATCTATCCCATCCGGTGTATACTTTTGGGAACCATTTAAAACTTCTGTTGGAATCCTTGAATTCAACTTCAAATTTTATGTACCCTTTCGTCAGTATGGCTTTCGGTCAGATCAACGCGAAGATTTCTTGAGCCCGAACCTTCGTTAAATTCATTTTGTAAACGGTTAAAGCTCGTAAAGATTAGCCAGAAAGATATTGGCAGTTGTCCCGGTGCTATTTGCCACCACTCCAATAATTGCGCAATTTCTTTGCTCAACGGAATTGCACTCCTGCAATTTAATTGTGTGTAAGCCATTACTACTTCATCTTCTTCGACTTTCGTTTCAAATTCGTACACTTCCTCCATTTCAAATTTCTCGAGTCCTAGTATTTTTTTAGTTCCTTAAGCGACCATCAACGCGGTTCCGTGATAGTCGGCCAGATCCGCACTTCTTTCCACCTCACCAAGTCTGCGCTATCGTCATTGAGTTTCTTCTCGAGTATTTTTCGCCCGTGTAGTACAGTCGTTCTACCTACAAAAAACAAACAAAAAATGGGTCAGAGAGCACGAAAACCGGGTTCACTGAGTCCACAAGGACGAACTAGGCCAGCTCATCGGGACACAGGTACGGTGCCCTTCCTTGCAGGGCGTTTCACCGTATCTTGTTTGGTATTCACTCCTCATAATGCACCGGACCAGGTTATTAAGTGCGGTTACGATGCCCCTCCTTTACTGGCGATGCACTATATCGTGTTTAAAGTTTCACTTTTTGAAACCGCCAGCAAGACACTGTGTGACGAATGTAATGGCGCAGCCATAGCAATTATTTGGTGATCTGGGAACAGCAAATCTTGCAGAAGCCACTGTGTTATCAGAATGTTTCTGATGCAGATAACTCATCAACACCCAACGAAGCCCTGTAGAGTTTGAACGCTTTTTTTCCGAGAATCAAAAGCAGATTTGCACTTCTCTCCATATAAGACACCAAGAAGAGCGACTTTGCGATTTATCTTGCAAGAAGGGTGCGGGCAAAAGAGACCATCATTTGCTGGATGAGTCTTTTGTTGAGAGTCTATTTCATTCTCACCAATGCTTTGGAGACAAGCTTAAGTAACGGTTTTAAAAGCCCAAAAGTTGTTGATATCTCCTATGAGTATTTTCTGATTCTCGACTCAATAGTCTGTTAATCCTTTCTTCATGTCTTCATCATTCTCCATGGTGTCAAACGAGAAACTAGGCTTCGCCATAAGATTAAATTCATAACGGCCATATTTGCCGTAAATCGCATTCATTGCAAAGGAAAGACTCATTCTCATAATTTATATTCTTGCGCACCGCGCGACCGATATGCGTTTTTCATGGCAATTGCTACAAATACCATGCTTATCGGTGACGAGCGGCCGCAACGAGGGCACCGCAAAGACTTCGAGGGAGGAAGCTTGAAGATTCTCATAAAAAAGAGTCAAGCTCAATCATGACGTTACAAGCAGTTATTGGGATAGGAAATTCCACTTTGAGCTCTGTTTGGTTAAAAGCAAGATGACAGCTCTTGGCACGATTCCACAAGGACCAAGTATTCTTCAACTCCGACAAATCGGCCACAGGTCTATTATTGTAATACATATTCAAAATTCTCCAGCGAATATGCGGAAACAAAAAAAAAAAAAAAAAAAAAGAAGAAGTAGAAGGAGAAGAAGAAGATGAGGAGAGGGGTTACCTGGAAGTAGAGGAGACAGAAGAAGAGGTTGAGTATCAGATATAAGACGCATGTATACATAAACAGCAAAACAGTACTAACCTTTTCTTCGTCTACACGCAGCTTTTCTTCGTCGAAACTAATGGCCGGTTTGGATCGAGCCTCTCTGTTCTCTGTTTATATATTCTTTGAGCTGCTCCCGTATTTCAGTCCATGTGTAATTCTATTAGCTAAACCAAACCGACTTCATGTACAAGACTTGATGATAAGCATTATCCAATCCGGATTTCATTTTGGAGTCCTAGTTTCTGTGGTATTTTCACGTTCACATCTTCTCGTTATTTCGGACATATTTCGAATTCCAATTATTTCGTTCATAGTCATTCGCGAATTTTTCTCCACAGTTTTCAACGGTATAATCCGAGTATCGTTATTCCGTTGGCACGCTTCATCGCACTCAAATTTCGCGTTATCACGTGACGTGTTCGGTACATTTTCGCCAATCAATTTCTATTGCAATTTTATTTATGTGCATCTTTTATTTTATCTGTGCATTTTCGGCCATTTTTTATTTAACTACGTCATTGCGTCCCGTATACGTTAATTTGACATTTTTTCATTTCCACTAATTCACGAATTTTTTCCGATTGTCCATTTTTCTTATCGTTTACGTTCACACGACATTTTGTTATACACTCCGCTTACTCTTTTATTATTTCAAGTTTTCCATGATTTTTCTTCTCTTCTTTGCCATGTGAACTTTGTTCGCATGACAAAGAGGGGGCGGTGTTTCGACCCCCACCTACGTGGCAAACGTCCATTAGTAGGGGCCTCTATTTTATTCGTTTAATCAACAGGGCTAAAGCCCAATTTGCAATACCATAGATAAATGTACAGGCCCATTAACTCATGTGTCTAAGGCTGAACCTTAGCCACATGGCTTGCCACTAATGTACATTGATTTATGTCCAGATTCATTTCTTATCAAAGAGATAGTTATCAGTTGACAGTTATGCTCTATCACAATTACTCAAGATACAAGATTACTTGAGCAACAAGGACTCTCTACTCTATCGATATAAATATCAAACCATTTTTCATAAGGAACTACGTGGAAACTTGATCCCTAGAGAATAGATCTTGGGTACGTAGGCAGCCATTATTTGGTTCAGTTTCATCTCCCCCAACATCACATTCCTCTGTTTCTTAGTGTGTTCTTTACCATTGCTCTCATTGTGTTGAAGCAGTTTACTGCCGAAACACCTACCCAGGCATAGTTGAGTGCACCCCACACTCTGACATCCGTAGGCACGAAAAATTCCGATTTTTTGTGGGTTGTTCCAGGATCATTTGCAGCTATTCTAGAGAGTAGTTTTGTGATGACATCTCCTACAGTCATACCGGAGCAGTCTTTCAAAGACTTGTTGGGCAGCGAGACTTATGGAGGTTGGTTCCATAACAGGATCTTGTAGTTAGGATGGCGGCATCTACTGGTAAGTGATGATGACTCGTATTCATCTCAGCTTATTTCTATGACCATGTTAATTTCTATTGTAACCAAGAGGGAGAACAAAAATTCTTCGTTGTAATTGATGACACGCCACTAGATTTCAGTACGTCTTTGGTAGCGTTAGTTTCGAGATTGCCATTGCCTGATCCTATGCACACGTGGGGATATATGACCGATAATGCATACCTTTATGACTATACATATTTCCATGAATATTATGGGGGAGGGGTGTTTCGTATAATGGACCAAGGGCGTTATAACATAGCCCTTGGTAGCCTGTCCCTGAATGTAGGAACCACTATATTATTCATCATGATGAATATTTTGGGGGAGTGGCAGTTTATTTCTGCAAATAGTACCGCTGGTGACGTTTTCCTTGCTTTAGCTGAGGGACGTCGCCGATATGACATTCCCCGAGTATTAGTGGCTAATCTTAAGAGAGCCTAAAGTATGAGGCATAAGTATCTTCTTATGCCTGTTTTGGTTTGCCGCATCATACGTGGTTGTTTACCTGTATTATGTACCCAGTTCACGGATTAGAAAAGGGTTGAAGTCATGAGACCCACCAATTGGGTGGTTCGTTCATTACGAGTTATGACTTAGCTGGGATGGCAGATGCAGCCTCATTTGGTTGCCCCTTACACCCATCAGACATAGTAACACTTAACAGGTTAGCACGAGTTGATGACACCCGGCGGCAGACTTGGCAAGTTATCATGGTATGGCAAGACGCAAACGAACCTCATCTCTTTGAAGAGAAAGATGAGGAGGATGACGATTAAACGGGAGATAAGGTAAGTTTTAGTTTCAGTTAGTGTCTGTTTATGTCCCAAGCAGTTTGATTCTTGTTAACCCCATAACGGGTGGAACTCATATAGAGTTGCGTCTGTTTTTTTTTTTTTCTATATTAGTATGTTTTAACCTTGTTTTGCAAATATTCCAAAATTTCACTCGTTTCCATGGTATTTCTCTACCCTTTTTATTTAAATACTTTGAAGACAAAGCATGCTTCTTGTTTGGGGGGGGGGGGGCATAGAAACACGTGTAATTAAGACATCTGTTAGGATATATATATGTACAGTATGCACTTGTTTTCTAGTAAAAATTCAAAAATTTCAAAAATATAAATAAAAGTTTATGCTATACACTTAGGAATATTGGTATTGTTTTCTTTCTCTGTGCTCTCAATAATATAGAAGTCTCACGTAGCGTTGCATTAGAATAGTTTTTAGAAACTTAGGTTAATATGTAGATAATAATCCTTGCATCTTTCTATGAATATATTGCATGAGTATCTATGATTGTTTGGCAGTAAGTTTCTGAAATCTAGGCTAGAGTACTTAGTCTATAAATCTTGTGAAAATATAGCCTAAAGCCTTATATGAGTGAAACATTTGAGAAATGACACAAGGGAGAAGTAAAATCCGGATAGAGAAATCACACGTCCACTTTGCACGATCACTATACCATATCCTGAGCGAGAATTTAGGCCCTCTTTGGATCGATATAGCCAGAAATTCAAACCTTATGAAATTATTTTCCGCTAGTCGCCCCTTTGAGCCTTTCTTTAGCCTTTCATAAACTGTAAATCCTTTAACCTTTTACAAAACAAAATAAAAATAAAAATCAGCTTACCCATTCTTTGAATGAGTCTGAGAATAGATATGAAGAATAGAAAAGAGAAAGACCTTTGAAATCAAGAATTTGTTAGTCGCTTCAGATAAGAAAAGAAAGTTTCCATCCAAATAAAAAAAAAAAAGTTTTACAAGAAAATAAAGAGTTAGAACTCCAAAAAAAAAAAATATATATATATATAGAATCAAAGGAGTCAAAAAGCCAAAGAAAAAGAAAAATATGGCTAAGGATGGAAACAAAGTGTAGAAGCAAAAGTAAAGAACACGGTTTTCTCTAGTTACATAATATGAAGACTCTATTATCTCAGATTTGTCCGTTTTGAATATCTATTTCCTTCCTTCTTAAACCATCTCCTAATCCCCGCAACACCTAATAAAGACCTCTAGCTCAATTAAGAATAAGTTAGTGTGATAGTAAGTGGCAGATGTGTTTGATCGACTCTGGCTTCCTTGTGTGTCATTGAGATTGTAAGGTAAAGTGTGCCCACTGCACACTGGAGTAGCGAAACTTGAGCGGAAAAATTCAAAGTAGTTTTTGTCTTGACATTTATGTGAGGACCTACTTAAGGACGCTATTCCAACGTACCTGCTAGTGCATTTCACAGTATTACTCATTGTATATATGTTTATTCATAGATGATTGATTATTATGCATATATTAGCTTAGGTTTTGACTTGATTATTCTGTATTCATTGCTAGTGAGATGTATAGATAGTTAAGGCATAAATAAGGAAACAATAGTTTTATTTCTTAGTGGTTGTAGTATAGATAAAGTTTGTGAGTACCTTCACTGGAAAACTCTCACGAGGCTATAACTCGTCCACTAGGGAATTCCTAGTGGTTTAAGGCCTTGTTGCATATGGTCAATGCAATCGCACTCGGCCCAAAACGAGTAGTTAGTTAACTCCATTTTTGGTCACTTATTCTAATTTCTCATATTTGCTTGAGGACAAGCAAAATGCTGTTTGGGGGTGGTTTGATAAGAGCCCAAAACTGTAGTTTTAACCCCTTAACAATAATACTTTTAGACCAATTATGTGAGTAATAAATAAGAGTTAATGCTGATTACGTGCTTTTATGTATTTCAGGCATTGGAGTCAATTATGTGCAGAAATGTGTCACTTTGGCTAGATAAAAGAGCAAGGGTTGGTTGTTAAGAAATTCTGTGATTAAAGGCCAAGATTCAAGGAGAAAAAGCCTTTTTAAAGCCCGGTCAAAGCTGAAAAGTCAAAGTCAACGCGGGCATAAATAGCGCACAAAAGTCAGCATAACTTCCAAATACCGTATCTTTGGACTCATGCCTCAGAATTGGGCCTACCTTATGTCAAAATGACCGGCTCGGAAAGAGCTTTCCAATGGTCTAAACCTTGAGCCAATCAGAGGAGTAAAAGTGGATGTAAAGTCTGTTGAAGCAAAATCTAGCTGAAAAGGCCTCTATGGACTGAAGAAATTGGGTTTTGGGCTCGATTTTCCGGCCCAAAATATGGCTCCTCAGCCCATGCACGAAAATGTGGATTTGGTCTCCTCCATTTCAACACACAAGACTTAACTCCTAAGAAAGTAGAAAATTAGGTAGCCATTAGTGAATAATTCTAAATCTAGTTTTCTCTCCATTAATTAGTTTTCATATCTTGTTTTAGATCTAGTTTTACCTTTCAATTAATTAGTGTTAGAACAAGTAGATTATTATTTTATAATCATATTTAGTTTTATAATAAAGTAGTAGTTTTTAATTCCGATTTAGTTTATTGATTAAATTCTTATTTAGTTTTAGTATTGTTGAATTCATAAATTAGTTGTCTTCATTTCATAATTAGTTAAATCATAATCTAGTTTCATTTTCCATTAATTATTTAGTTTCAATTCATAGATTTAGTTATTTGTCATTACTAGTTTCAATTAATTCTTGCATGATTAGATTTCCATTTGAATTCAGATAAGCAAATTTACAATCTTTATATGATGTTTTGTTTAAATTCGATTGAAAATGATAGTTTAATGACTCTAGGCTAAACCTCCATTAGAGGGGTTTGAGGAAGCCTTGATGAAAGCTTGATTGTTGTTAGTGTAGAATAGTCGTAATTTTCCATTCCAATCTAGAAAGTAATTAGTTTACCATGAGAATGGGTTTGATTGCTTCACATGCTAGATGTTAGTTGGTAGAGATTACCTTGAACAACTAGGGATTATGAACACCCAATTGCTATGTGAAAGCATTGCAATTTGGATTACGACGAATCTTCGCTAGTGAATTAAGTCGAGTTAAAGTGGAATCAATCCCCCCCTAATTCTTTATCTAGGATCAATTTAGCTTTTCGTGGTTGAGTTATTCGTATCTTGTTAGCATAATTTGCATCGTAGTATAATTCCCATCATACTCTCATTAACTTTGGATAGACCGATAATCTTAGAAAACGCTAATACTAAAGAACTAGGAGTGGAATGAATCTTCTACTCCATCTCTATTGCGATAGCATCAAGAGTAGAAATCTTTGATAAACACAGCAAAAAGTAGTCTTAGTTTTACTTGCGTTTGAGTCTCGTTACTTATGTGTAGGTAAAACTATTCATTTTACATATATCAATCATCTGAAAACCCTGGATGAAACGAAACCCTAATAACATATTATCAACCACGATATTAAAATCTGAGATCAAATTTAAAACCAAAAGAAACAATCCTTCAATCACATTATTAAACTACAAAGAAACTAACCAACTCTATTACATCTGTCTCCAAAACAAAACTGTGCACTTCAGAAAAACTTAAACCAGAAGACTCTAAGAGCAAATCCAAATCATGTGTCCTCATCCACTGCACTCCACCATCTATGTTTCAAAGAACACACCCACGTTGCAAAACAAAGCAAACATGGGTCAGCAAATTGAATTTGCTAGTATGAGTAAGACAAAAAAAAAACAACATGTTCAATATTTCAAATAAAGGAATATATTATTACAATCATTTCAACTTTGAAGACAAGTTAGTTCCGATCCGTTTTCTCAAAACGGCATGTAGTTTCTTCCCAAGTAATATTTCACCCCAATATACAATTCCAAAAATCTCATATAACAGTACTCATCATTCCCATTTTCCAAAATAACTCACAACATAAATACCACTTACATTCCACTTATTAAATGCACATATGATAACCTAATTAAATACGAGTTTGATACACCTTACCTTTAAGCCAACACATCGTCTTAGGGTAGGATATTTACGTCCCTGCATAAAAGATTAATAGATCCTACCCTCCTGCAAAACAGAGTTAGACATCACAATAAAATGATTTATCTCAGCCAGTCAAATTTTTATTCATAATCAAACCTCATTTAAGCCATTTAAGTCTAATTGATACAACCTGGTTCGTCCCGCATATTCGGGGAATACCACTTATTATAATACCTAAATCAAGGGTAGTCATTCACATGACATCATTACTTCATAAAGTTTCTGCGTGCATAACCATAGATTTTAGACTATCACAAGTCATTAATATTTTCGTAATAACATATCAAGTTATAGTCATTTCGCAATCATATAAAAAATCACAAACATTCACTGATATTATTCACAATCACACTTCACATCCATAACATCACACAAATTTACATACTTTTAGTTCATTTAATTCCACAATGTATCTTGTATATTAATCACTTATTTACTGACCTCACCTTTAATTCCTACTCCACAATTTGCACTTCACACATTTGCCAAATCACACATACTTGTGTGCCTCTCTCACACCGAGTACCACTACAAGCGGGGATATCACCTCCAAGAATATATATACATCTTGCAAACTCATAACTTGTGAGTCATAGCCATCTCAGAGCTTTCCATGCATATAATCACAGCCTCTTATGGGCATTCAATATCTCAGGTCATTCATAGCACATTCAATGAATACCTTGGGTCATTCCCGCCACGTTCAAGGAATACCCATCATACACTAATAGGTCATTCATGGCACATTTAATGAATACCTTCCTATCACATGACATCTCAAGTCATAATATATCATTACCAAATCCTGAGGCGTGGAAAGTTCTAAAGGTATGGTCGACTTGTTGAAAATATTATTCTAAGCTCACTTATCATTGTACTAGCATTAATCATGCACAACAATTGATCACACGTGCATAAAGTTATTTTCACGCATCAATGCAAATCAATCACGCATTTAAATATCATCGAATGCAACATGAATGGTCATCAATCAAATACAATTCAAACAGCTACAATCACATACACAATTAAATACTAACATTATACACATATAGTTATCATAAAAACTAATATATAATATATAATATAGTAGCTGCTCCTGTACATAAGGCTGCCTACGTATCCAATCTTTCAAGATTAGAATCAAGCCTTACATAACTCTTAACCAATAAATATCAACATCCTTGTATGTACCTTTAATAAAAATAATAATTTATACTATATAGAATCACATACAATAAGTTTCAAATACTCCCACAATCATATATGTTAAGTTTCATACCCAGAGATACACTATCAATCTTTAAATCCAAAAACTTACAAATGGATATTTCTCTACTTTTTATTCTAAAAAAAAAAAAAAATCTTATGAACCATGTCGGTTCAAAATAAACCCACGGTCTAAAAGTATGCTACAAACACTATATAAAACTCCCAAGAAGAGTTTAAGAGACTCTTAGTTTATTACTAGACATATTTCCCAAAATAGGTTCATGCACATAAAGGATAACACTGTAGGTTTTCTAGCCAACTTGTCAATCCTATAGTTTGTTTTTTCTACATTCATCCAAATGACATGTAACTTAATTATTTAGAAACTAGGGTATGTAGACCTAATTTTTCATGTAGAATTCGAAGTCCCAACCTCATCCCATCTAGAAGAAAATTTAGGTCGAAAATGGTAAAAATCCTAATTTTCAGCAAACTAGATTTCTGACGGACTATCTTCCGAATGGCACAAATCTTTCCACAGGTATCCAAATACATCTAGACTTTTTGTGATAAAAAGCTAACACACAGAACTTACTTTTTTATGTTTTACAAAAATACTCAATCTCATTCTAAATATGCGAAAACTAGGCTCGAATACAGTGCGCAGAAACTGATTTCTGACGCACTGTTTTCTGCTAGTCAAACTTCCAGACGTCATAATTAATTCCACAGGCCTTCGAATATGATGAGGCCAATTGTAATAGAAAGCAGACTTTCATATCTTACTCTTTTATATTTATAAAAAATTCTAACTCTCACCCTAACTATTTTAAAACTGGACTTGAACACAGTGCGCAAAAACTGATTTTTGACGCACTGTTTTCTGTCAACCAAACTTCCAGACATTATATCTATCTCCACAGACCTCGGAATGCGACGAGCCCAATTGGGTTGGAAAGAAGACTCATAAAACTCACTTTTTCATGGTTTTGTGAGAGTTTGAGTTTGACCCTAACTATGTGAAAACTCGATTCCAAACCAGGCACAGACCTGATTTCTACAGTCAGAAAATTCTGACATGCCAACTTCCGAAGGGTGTAACTCCTTCTACATAAACCGAAATGCTATAGGGCTTTTTGAGTGTGAAAGAGGACAGTTGAAACTTACTTAACATGCTTTAATCAAAACCTATATCAATTTCTAAAGACACTGAAAATCGTCTCCAAATCAGACAAAATTCTTAACTTGAATAAGAACAAAACAACACCAATATTGGAACAAAGTGTATGCCCATTTGAGTACTTATCAAATTTAATAGAAGAGTTTGTGTTCATGTAGTATCCTTATACACCAAGAAAATGGTTCAAAACTAATAGATAGGCTATGCTCACGCGACACATTAAAGTCAGACTTATAACCTTGCAAAATTATTAGGTGGGGATAAATACAAAGGGTGTTGTACCTCCTGGTATTCAAAACCCATTTCTCCTATGCATAGAAATCGTATATCATGACTTATTTTAATGTAATAACCAAATCCACACATTCCTGTTTAACAATTCCTAGCCACAAATTAGACAACAGAAACTAGAGAACCCACCACCAGAAACTAGCATGTGAAATTTGCTAACAGGAAACTAACATGGAAAATACCCATCAAAACACGTATATCAACAAGGGAATCTTGGCGTCTGTACTTATCTCATGCATCAAAATCAAACAATACCCTTTAGTTAAAATATTAATCTATAAGGTTTTTAACGTAGCTTTAGACAACCTTTAAAACAATCCAAATGTTTTAATAAACCATTCAAAGCAATCAACATCTTGCAGACTACCAAAGACCACTTAACAATCCGTGAAAAATCTTTATCAAGCAACTGTGAACCTTGTGACAGAAGGACAGTGTGTCAAATTGTCAACCTTGCTGAGTAACATATAATATACAATATATGAATTTGATAAAATTAATTAATACATTTTTAAATCTCCAAATCCATTAAATAAAATGCATAACTACTACAAATTATGTGATAATCAAACAATAAAATTTCAAAAGAATTAATCAAGTTTAGACTACTCATCGGAATTAATCGAAAAGCGAAAACGTTTGTTTACGTAACAAACTCGAAATCCAGAAAACTCGAAAATCGATTACGCGTTGAGAAGGTTGTCTTCTTCCTTCGGCTCCTTTCTCTCTTTCCCCCTCGCTACAAAAAGGTTTGATCTCTCTCTCTTTGTACTCTCTCTATTTTATCTCACACACGTCTCTTTTCTTTTTCTTTTGGTTCTCTTTTTTCTTAAAAAAAAAACTCCCCCAAAAAATAAGGAGGGAACCCCTAAAACCCCACCCCATATTTTTGGTAACTATAACTATACTTATCTCACTTCAAAAAATTTCTCTTTCTATATTTATCATTATCATTATCTTTGCTTTAAATTTTTCTTTTTTTTTGTTAATATTTTATTTAATTTCTAAGCACTAATAAATAGGAAGGAAAATTACGGGTGTTATATACACCGTTAATCTTGATAGGCCTAAAAGTGTCTTCAATTGTGGTTATAATAAGCAATTTCATCATGATCTTGTGTCAGCAATAGTACACCATTCCTTAGCTTAATCACTTTACGACCACCATGCCAAGTGATCCACATACTTCCTGTCTCAATATATACTACTTAGCCCACGACTCTTCTACTCCATAGTCGTTCATCATCCATATCTAACACAATCCTTGAAATTCCCATCAATAGAGCAGAGACACCCGCCTACCACAACCAAACCTTTAAACAAGTGTTTGGTGGCTACAGTGTCACAATCCGAGTAAGGAGGGCGGTGGTTTGATTGCACCAAATTGCTCTTTACCCACATCGAAAAAGACAATATATAGTGAATAAAACTTCTCAACATTTTCAAATGAAATCCAATGAATGAAGACACCCACTCACAAACACATCACAACAAGTGATATTTGTAATGTACGGTACATGTTCTATCCCTCTCCAGTTTTTCGAACCCAAAGTGTATATCTCAGCCTCCGCTTTAAAACATCTATCCTCCGCTTTCAAACTCATAATCTCGGAATGTTTACCTTGTAAAATCCGAATAATCTTATACTCACTAGCTATTTGGCCCGGCCTATGGCCGAACTTGCAATTTTTTAAAATTGACTTTGGACTTGTTACATTTTTTTAGTTTATTATTATTATTTTATGATGAAATAGAAATAAATATTATATTAAACATTAAAAAACATATATAATATTCCAAATGATATATTGTTAAAAGAGATTAATAAAAACCAATTGTGTGTGGCTAAGAAGTGGAACGAGTAAATGAGTTGTAGGTAGGATTCATGTATGCGCAATCACAACCTAGGGACAATAGTATAAAGAAATTGATCAATTTTTTTGTGTATCTCTCTTCATTATCTTCTAATGAAAACAAAATTCAAATGGAAAAATCTCGGGTTTACATGATAAATTACACGCTTCCTTCATAAACTAAAATGCATATCAATTGCATAATTACATTGACTGAGGTTAATCCAAATGGTACACTATTATACTATTTCTATCTGAACATTAATGAAATTTGGTAGGATGTTACTGCCCTGCTGTTTTTTTTAACCAGGTGTTCGAGCCCAGCTTATGCGCACCTCAACTAAATCCAGGCCCTAGTTGAAAATTCGACCTGATATTGCCTCACCAGTGACCTTGAGGGGATGTTACTACCCTGCTGCTCAAGTCCATACATAAATATTTTGGAAGAATAACCGCCATTATAATTGTAAGGTGACAGACACATAAAAATTCAATTTCAATTTCAAAAGAGTACGATAGTTGAATAGAGCTCACCTATAGGTAGGTTATCAAGAAAAATAAGACCTACTACATTATGTACTGCATGACTGCTAATACGATAAATATGAATAAGCTACTTGAAGGCTCATAGGCCGTATAATACAATTTAACTGTTGTCTGCATTGGAATATCCTAATAATATCCAACTGCTGTCAAGTCTTTCCTGTATGCACAAAGTAATTATTCTCTTCAACTGTCAAACCGTGATCCACATCTCATAAAATAATTTGATCTTGAGAATTGTACCTGGTAACAAAACAAAGATCATTATGTACACCTAACTATTCTTGCATATTGTCTTTTCTACATAACACTCATAACAGTTTGATTGTGTACGGTTTACTAAACATTGTAGTCATTAATCCATTCAAAGAGAGTGCTGACATGGATATGGATTTTTTTTCAATTGAAAGTTAATAATCAAACTATTTCAACAATTCACTACTGTCAAATACACTACAAATATTAATTTTGTTTAATTTCTTCTTTTTTCACAAAAGAATATTCCATACACCGAGGTCAGTGAAAATACCTAAGAATCATACGGATTATAACGCGTTACTATATATATTTATATGCTAGGCCAAGGAGAAGGCAATTTCCTCACTATAGTACGGAATCATAACACTGCATACATAAAATAATTGAACGTCATCCAAAAAAAATACAAAAATAGTATTGTCCGATAATAATAATCGACAAAATAACTAAGAATTGAATGTAGATATTTTGAATCTGCTGGAGACGGAGAAATTCCATTGGCATATTTTTTTTTTCTATTGGTTGTCGAGTACTTAAAAAATCATCCAGTTCAGACAAAGTTTAGAGATTTAATATTTGCACATACTTATTGCATAATCATTTCAAATCTCATCTCTTTTATCCAAACTGGCATCATGTCCGCGTACTACATTTGCACCAAACTCAGAGTTGAATTTGTGTTGTCTAGTGAAGAAAGAGATACATGCCTTCAGAAATATTTCAATTACTAAGAACCATATTGTCTAATAGTCAAGTTTCAAAAACCCTTAAAAAAATAAAAGCTAAATTTGAGATGTAATGGTTTTCCTATCATGGACATTCCACTCCATATTCTTATGTTAGTTAAGTGCCATCAACCCAGCTCTCAACATGCCCCTTACCAAAGCCTTTTTATTAATTATTGGAAATACACTGTAATTTTGTCGCACACTATGCTAGCCTAATGATCTACATCCAATTGGTGCCTCTTACATGATACTATTGAACTAATAACCTTTTGAACTACATATCTTAATAATACCAGTGAATGAATGATAGATTAATATCTTGTTTACTCAAATTATAGGAAAACCCGCTATACAACCCTCTCGATTGTCATTAATGTGTATATTGATGTCTGTTAACCGAATTATTAATATAAGTGACTGAATTCACATAGTGCATTTTTTGAAGCACCCAATTAACAAATATATAAAATAGATTGGGAACTGTGAATGAAGAAATGGCTATTGTACGTTAGCGTTATGACGTTGTTTCAATTGAAGAAATCGGTAAAGGATAGTATAACACCTGGCTATTTCTATTTATTATTTTTATAATATATGATTAATATTAATAATAAGAATAAATAAAATAAAATAAAAATGATAATGATTAGAAAGAGATAGGGTAAAGAGGATAAACCCTATTCCCTATTTTTCATGGGTTTTGAAAAAGAGAAAACACGAAAAGTAGTTTACACGGAGAGTTGTAACACAGGAAGAGAGAGGTTAACACAGAGGAAAAAGGGGAGTTTTACTGAGAGGAAAAGGGAGGCTTCTTTACGGAGAGCGTATAACCGTTTTCTACGATTTGTTGGGTTTAAGGGTGTTTACACGAAAGGGCTAGATCGTTGGACTTGGGATCGGCTTCATAAGCTTTAGTGGCTCTTCGTGGCATATTTTCCACGTACAAGCGATATGGCGATACACTGTCATAGATGTATAGATGTTACAGATCTTCTATTAATTTTGGCTCTCAAGGTGCAAGGCAAATATCTGGTGAATTGTTACAAAGGAATTTAACGTTGTTTCGTGATGTTATAACCCGTTGGCAAAATATTCACCTGATTCGATTCAATTTTAGTGATTGTTTCTAACCCGGTTGATGCATTGACTTATGTTGCTTGGAAACTTTATGGGTTTCCTGCTAACCGTGTGATTGGGTCGGTACTAATCTTGATTTTTCGAGGTTTTGGTTTCTTATTGCTGATCATCTTGATGTTAATGCCCAGGATGTTCAGGTACGTTTTAATGTTATAATATTTAGTTGATTACATTTTTTAGAGCAAGATTGTGATTATTTCAATCTATTAAAAGTATATATTGCTGCTGAATGCTGCCTTCGCTTTATGTTGACTATGCTTTGTAGTCCGTCTATCAATCTGCCATATGCTCAGCACAACGAAATGTATTGGTGACAATCCTTCTAGAATCAATGTCATCATGGAAGGGGAACCTATACTGAGTAGTGTAGTTGTGAGGGATTCTCTAAGATGGTACATTTTAATGGTGAGTGAACTATAGTAGCTAAGCCTAAAAAAAATGGCCTACCTTAGAAGGATGTCTCTAGAGCTCTTGCACGGTGAGGTTGATCCTACCATTGGTATGATCAAGCTAGCAATAGACCAATTGAAAAACAATTGTTTATAGTGAAAACGTTGAAGTCTGACACAGAAACTGAGCAGTTTGCAGTAATAAAATCTTATAAAATCAAGATTTTATTCTTGTGTTGATTCCAAAACCATTAGAATCTAGACTTATAGATGTACAACCTCATACTTTGACCCGAGTTCATACTCGTGTTTAAGATTATGAAAATTGCCTTCAATATATGTTGACTGTTTGTGCACATATTTTGGACATGTTGCATTGTAGGAAGTGTATAGGACACTATACTTTGTAGATTTGTGTGAAACCAAAACCTAATGAAACCTTAGAGAGTCTTTTATCCGACGCAGTGAGCCTCACATAATTTGGATGAGTGATGGAAAAGATATGACCTCGACAATTTTATGCATCAGAAATTCTATTCGTCAGAAAACAGTTTTCTGCATAGGGTTTGATCACAAATTGCATAAGGCTAGGGAGAGAGTTAGAGTTTTTGTAAAACATGAAAAAGTGAGTTTTATGAGTCTTCTTTCTAACTCAATTGGCCTTGTCCAATTCCGAGTCTTGTGGAGACAGCTATGATGTCTGGAAGTTTGGTTGACAGAAAACAATGTGGCAGAATTCTGTTTCTGTGCAATGTGTTTGAGTCCAGTTTTCATATAGTTAGAGTGAGAGTTAGTATTTTAGTAAAACATGAAAGAGTAATTTCTGAGAGTCTTATTTTCAATGCAAAAAGCTTTGTAACGTTTGGACAATTGTAGAAAGGGTTGTGGTCTCCGAAAGATAACTCGTCAGATTTCTAGTTTGTTGAAAATTAGGATTTTTACCACTTTTGACCTAAGTTTTCATTTTGATGGGCTGAGGTTAGGACTTTGAGTTCTACATGAAAAAGTATATCTACATACCCTAGTTTCTAAATAATTAAGTTACATGTCATTTAGATGAATGTAGGAAAAACTATAGCATTGACTATGTGGCTAATAAGAACTACGAAGGCTTGATTCCAATCTTGAAAGATTTGGATATGTAGGCAGCTTTGAGCAAAAGTTCAGCCACTATATTAGTTATTAGTTATTAGTTATTGTGATAACTATATATGTACAATGTTAGTACTTAATTGTGTATGTGAGTGTGGTTGTTTAAAATGTGTTCACGAGACATTTAAGTAATGCGTTATTCCTGATTGAACCTTTTGATATCTATGATTTATATAATTGATAATGAGGTGAGTTGATTAGTTATTGTGTTTGGAGTATTTAGTAATTATTCTATTGTTTGAGACGATGTTTGTTTTGTAATGAAAATATTATAATAAATAAGAACTCTTGAGTGTTAAAATCCGGTGTAAAAGTGTTCAGTGAAAATTTAATGTGTGGCCCACATCTTTAGATCTCTCCACGCCTCTTTGATGAAAAGAAATGTTTATGACTAATGATGTCATGTGAAAAGCTGCCTTAGAGAGGAACTAAGGCATTCGCCTTGCGGGTGGGCTGTATTCTTTAAATGTACAGGAATGTAGGTCTGTATTCCTTGAATGTGGTGGGAATGACCTAAGGTATTCATTGAATGTGCCATGAATGACATGTTAGTATTATAATGGGTATTCCTTGAATGTGGCGGGAATGACCTAAGGTATTCATTGAATGTGTCATGAATGACCTGTTAGTATTATGATGGGTATTCCTTAAATGTGGCAGGAATGACTCAAGATATTCATTGAATGTGCCATGAATGACCTGATATTTTGTTATGCCCAAAAGTGGTTTTGTGTATGTGTATGGAAAGCCTAGAGATGGCTGTGACTCACAAGTTACAAGTTTACAAGATGAAAATATGTTTTCTGGAGGCGATATCCCCACTTGGGACATATGTCTTGTAGTGGTACTCGGTGTGAGTGAGGCAGACGGATATGTGTGATTTGGCAAATATGTGAAGTGCAAATCGTGGAGTAGGAACTAAAGGTTGGGCTGTGTCTTTTAATAAATGAGTCAACGAGGTAATAAATAAGCAAAGTAAAATATTAATTTTATGTGTGATGGAGTTATTGCATATGAATATTTATGTATTATGATGTACATGATTTCTTATGAGAAATGCATACGTGGTTTGTGTGAGTTAATACTCACAAGGGATGAATGTACTCCTTGGTTGTAATATTTTCCTCGTTCTCATATGTAGACGAGTGGTTTTTAAGAAAAATATTGGTTTTAAGTATGAGCGAGTTGTTAGATATGATTTGTGACATATTATAATATAATGGATATGGTGGTGTGACATGAATGTTAATATATATTGGTGATATATTATGTCAGATTACATATACCAATGATCACTACACCATAACAAGCTATTTGCAACGGCAAAAAAGCGTTGCTAATAATTTTCGCAACGCTTTTTAAGCGTTGCAAATATGGCATCGATAAAGTGTTGGAAATATTTGCAACGCTTAAAAAGCGTTGCAAGCAGAAATTTCCAACACTTAAAAAGCGTTGCAAACAGAAATTTCCAACGCTTAAAATGCGTTGCAAGCAGAACTTTCCAACGCTTATTATAACCATTGCGTACACATATTTAAAACCTTTGCAACGCTTTTTAAGCGTTGGTAATTTGTTAAAATTTTTACCAACGGTTTTTAACCGTTGCAAAGTTGTTAGTTAATTTTTAAAAAAAATAATTTAAAATTCGTTTGTAACGGTTATAAACCGTTGCTGATGGGTTGCTAATAAAAAAAAAAAAATCTCATATTTTGTAGCGAGACCAGCTAAACCAATTTGGTGGTACAACTAAGACTTTTATGACCGACAACACGACACAGATATCATCATACCCTATACATTTACAACTACACTTCTAGACTAACATATTCTATAGAGTACTACATACACATATATCATAACTACCAATGAAATGCATGTGCAACGACTACCTGAAGATGGATTGAGCAGCTCAAAATTCAAATCATTTGCGTTCGATCTTTCATTTCCTGTTCAAGATAAAGCATATTCTAGACCATCAAATGCACATAAACATGGAAATGAAAAACTAAAAAGAAAGTAGCAAGCATTGTATAATACGAAATAGCCGTCAAGACAATAAAGTAGAGCATCCCAAAAATGAAATAATCATTTAGCTAAAAACTTGGGAGATATTTCTGCCATGACAAGGCGTAGCTAACTCACAGTTACCAATATGAAAAATGAAACATAGAGCAAACCATTAAACCCGAGAATCACGGCCCGCTCGATGCAAGGGAGTCCGGTGCAATCTAGTCTTAACAAGCCAAATAGGATTTGTGAACAAAGATACCTGAAATGACCACTCACACTTAACATCAAGCCAGCGAAAAAGAAGAGAAAACTGATGAAAACATGTTTTAAAAAACCAATGAAAAGTAATTACCAACCCCCCTGCTTCTGCAGCAGAAATTAAATGAAAGCCAGGGTTGAGCTTGTTCTCACCGCCTTTGGAATATATGTCTTTCGCTCTACCATAGCTGAATAAAAAGTAATACAAAACACAAAAGTAAATTTCCTTCCTGGACTAAAATGAAGTAAAGTGATACACTGTTTCCTGTCTTGATAATAATAATAATGACGTTTTCCTCAATGATGAAAACTTCTCTTATTCTTAGACATTTCCTCATTTCTTTCTCTCTGACAGTCATTGCCTGTTTTCCTTCTCTTATTGATACACTACTTCCTCTCCTCATTTTCCCCACTGCATTGTGGTATTCTACAAGTAATGACACAATGACAACTAAGGTAAAGCAACAAATGAAACCCCCACTTGCTCTCACTCAAAAAATAGTAATCTGAAACACAAAAAAAACCCTACCCACTAGTGCCAAATCAGGAACAAAAATATATTATCGAGTTTAACCATAATCCCCTTGCTTTCCACATTGGTGTAAGCACAAAAAAAAAAAACTAGTCCTTAAATGCACCATTCAATTCCTATCTCTTACAATGTTACAACCTCTCCAAACCCAACCACATTTACAACATTTCAATCTAACATGACAAAACTGCATTTAGAACACAAAACACAACAAAATAAACAAAGAGGGCTTTCAATTCATTCTAACAATGCATCGGCGAAGAGCGTCATCCGTCCTATCAAGACAGGACCCAAGAAACAAGGCAACAAGCTATATGAGAGAAGAAACAATTTTAAGAACTTCAAAGTAAGTCCATTGATGTCTGGATTGGTTCAGAACTGCGGGTTTTTGCCGAGGGAGCTAGAGATGTTATCACCAAGTATACTTGATTTTCCTTCACTTGTGATTAGCCCAGACACACCATTGACTCAAGACCAATTTAACAGGTCCCCAACTACTTACACAACTAGTAAGTTATCTCTAGTTGATCAAGGAAGGATTATTGAGAAGGGATTTTATCTACATTCTTCACCAATCGCGTCTCCAAGAGACTCGGTGCCTCGGCTTTTGCCACTGTTTCCTATGACTTCGCCTATATATCGAAAATGATAATAATAATAATAATATGTGAATGTACCTTGAAATCTAGTGCGAACGACATCGAGGGGGTGAAGAGTAGCAACGGTTGCGAATCCAGCAATGGCACCTGCTATCGCATTCTCCTATTGCCATCTCTTCTTCCTTTTATTTATTATCAGATCCGACATATTTTCGGCTTGTTGCAGCACCACTATGTGAGTACACTGGGATAACTTACCCTGGCAACTGACTAACCTCCTCAGGATGAGAAGAGCTTTCAGCAGGAGGTCTCGCACGCTTTCTCTGAACAACCTTCCGCTGCTTTATTTCCATATCCATAGGCCCAAGCCTAAATTACATTAGAAACACATATTTAAATGAAGATTTATTGAATTAAGGAGGGAAAAACTTGAAAATTATTTCTATTTCAAAAAGATAATAAAAAAAAAAGTAAAGCACTGACATGGTTGAGCATCCACCGCCCTTCTTATAATGTGACGATGACAAAAGAAAACCAAAATTACCCCAAGCCATTGAGTCCCTTGGATTCTCGATTACTTCGATTCACCATTTTGATGTGCAAACTTACTAAGCAATGAAGTAATGAAATCAGATGGAGTAATTCCATCACTGTTTTTTGTGATTTGACAGAAGCTACAATGGTGTTGGCAATATCTAACAAAGCTTCGCATCTGCAACTTGTTCCCCGGATTCCGAATCCCAACCCAAAAGCAAAGAGAGAACATATAAGTGGAAGAAAAAGTGCGGTGTTTTCTCCATATTATATTCATAAGCAATATTGAGTGTGGTCATACATATGCCAAAACATCATAGTGTTTTACTAAGCTTAATAAAGTCCTACTTACGTTGTACTTCAAGACAAGCGGGTGCCAGGAGCATTGTAACAATAAAATCAAGTATGCTAGGTACATCAAAATCTGTAACTAATTCAATGATACATTTTTGTTTTATATTGCAAACTAGCCACTGAAATCAAACTAGAGAAGCTATCATGCCCAAATGTAGAGATAATAATAAAAACAAGAGAGGGAAAAGTACCTTGACTATGTAGGCTTTCGACTTGGTCGATAACAGATTTGAACTTATCACCCTCAGCAGAAATATTATCTCTCTCATCTGAAAAAATGGTGAAATACACAAAATTAAACACCCTTAATATAATATAATATATAAAAAATATATATATAAAAAAAGAGGAAGATAATACCATTAATCATATTCTTAACAGCGAGATACTTGTACCGTAAAACACGACGTGCAACGACATCTTGGCGACCGACACCACCGTCGTGGTCAGGTCTTCCTTTATCCCCCCTGGTGCTTCGTCTTCTAGTTCTTGGATTTGCTTCTTCTTCTTCTTCTTCTTCTCTTCTCCGCCGCATGAAGATAATAGCCCTGAATATCGGCAATGGAAAGATAGAGAAGCCGAAATACTCCAAGATATCGAACCCATTGTTTCTCTCGCTAAACAAATTCTCCACACTGACAGGTAAATGTTAGCAAGAAAAAAGTAATATTTTTTTTTTGTTCCAGATCCTAATTCATAATGTGAGTTTGTTTGACACGTGTACATTGTTCTAGGTATGCGGATGGGGACTAGCTATCAGCTGAAGATGAGAAAGTTGTGGTAGAGAAACTTCTTGCTTATCATCCACATTCCCAAGATAAACTTGGTTCTGGTCTCGATTCCATTATGGTGAGTTGCAACTCAATTCTTTAGTTTTATTTCCCTATCACCAACCTAATAGTTATTAATAGTAAGACGCATAGCTCAAAACTCATGTTGGTACACAATATTTGATGGGGCTGTTTTGTTCACAACACATTACATCTCAAATAAATAAAATACACTTCTAGACTCTAGTGGTTTTTAGCCTTTACAATAACTAATACATAAATTATTTGATTTTGCATCAAAGAAAGAAGGGTCCATATATGTATATATAAATAAACATTTCCAACTAAAGTTGCAACATAATCCCAATTCTTCCAGGTCAATCACCTAATACATTTTTTTTTTTTTATTAAAATAAAAATCATCATAGAACTCTTAAACAAAGATGTTAACACGACTTTTATTAGCATTCAAAGAATAGGAATATCCAAGCATTAACATGAAATTCAAAGATACTAAAACAATCAACTCACTTGAACTTGAAGTGAAGCTGCTTTAGATACTCAATAGCTTCATCCAAAGATAGACGCCTTTATCGGTCTACCAAAACCAAAACATCAAAATCGAAAATTCTACCAACAAACCAAAAACGCGTAAAAGATGGTGTTACCTTGTTAGAATTAGGAATTAAATTCTGCAAAGCTTTCATTTTCTCATTAATCCTACTTCTCCTCCTCTGTCCCAAACCAAACAAAAAACCCATCCAATCCAAATTATCACCACCAATTTCATAAAACATAACTAACAATCATTAGCCATTAATCATTACCTTCTCTGACAAATTATGAACTTCAAATTCCTACTTACTTTTTTCAAGAATTCCTCGAAGGGGCTGACTTTGAAGATGGCCCTTCTGACCCATCAACTCCCTCCTACAGAAAAACAAAGAAGAGGAGCCATACTCAAATTCACATATAAACAACACCATAGCTTTAAATCACACATATTTAAATCACACAATTACAGTGTTCGGATACGATCACTCCACCACGAAGAACAATTGTTGTTGTCCTACCCCGATGGACATCAACCAACGTAGCATAACCGCAGAACTGTCCACCACTCTCCCTCCTCCTTTATCCGGCTTATGACCGGCAAGGTGCAAAGACTTTCATTATTTTGCAATTGGCGGAGTTAAAACGGGTTATTATCTCTTCAACCTGCAAAAAACAAAAAAACTTTCATAATATAACATTCTTATAAACCATCTAGCCATCATACCATCATAACAAGCTATAGTGCACAAGTCCATTATGTCATTCTTACATCTTGCAAAAGGCTCGTACCATTACTTACAAAAAACATACTCAAAAAACCAAAATAGAAAAAAGTTTGCATATCCCACACAATAGATTACTCATACTGCAACCTTGATTCAAGCCAAATCAAAGGCCCCCCTTCAACAAAATCACTAAAGTCCGAGCAGCCAAATTGAGGTCCATCATAAATAGGAGCATTGGGAACCAAGACTTCCTGGATGTAGATCTTTTTCTCCCCTCCAAGGACGACTCTGCCATGGCAAATATTAGCGGTGGTAGTCATAACATATCCCCTAGCAACCGGAACACCATCTCTACCTAATAGGATAACCTTAAGAGGTGGACTCAACGTTTCAGCAGGAGGGTTTGCCGGAGGGTTTGCCGGAGGGTTCGCTGGAGGGTTTGCAGGAGGGTTCACAGGAGGGTTCGCAAGAGGGTTCACAGGAGGGTTCGCAGATTCAAACATATTCATTAAATTATGTTAAGACGAACGGCGAACTGAGTTGGAACCAACATCGGTTCCGGGTGTTGTATCTCCATGCGGCGGTTGACTATTCGACATTCCATTATTGGTTACAAGCTTAAGCATATCCTGACAAAATGAAAAACAAAACTAAGATTTATATATATGATGAAAGCAATAAGTTTTATATTTAAGGCAAACTCACCATCAACACACCCTCAACTCTAGCTATGGAGGACTTCATCTCACTCATATCACCCTTAAATTCAGAATTTGATGAAGACCTTGCTTGTGCTAACATCACCTTCGCAATACTTGTACGTTTTAATTGCTTCGTAGAGAGGTTAGAGCTGATTCCACGAGTCCTATTCCTTTTGTCCGCTCCTAAAACTTCGGTCAATTCGTCATTATCAAAATCAAGATGAGTTGCACTGCCCTCTCCACTTGAAGTTGCACTTTTTCTTTTCTTTTGAGCAGCCTCCACCAATTCCTATAGTGTTTTCCATGGAAATTAGTTCAAAACTAACAAGTTAGTACAAACTTAAGGTAAATCAGTCGAGAAAATATTGTCTATAATATCAAAGTAACGAACTAACAACATCCTGCACACTAGTTCGTGCATCATTTATAAAGGGAAATACTATGCCAAAGACTTAACAAAATTATAGTTGGAACTCAAGTGAAATGCAAACTCACATAACGGGCTCGAGCACTCTCCAAAACAGTTCCATTACGACGTTCATGTCCTGCTTTCCAACCGGTTTCTACCTACCCCATGTATCTTGTCGATTTTTGTTTATTCTACGTGTACATTGGTAAATAATTGTTAGCATATCGCGGATCAAAATTTAAAAGTTTATGGAAAGACACCTACCATTTTATGCAACATGTTGGGATACGATCCCCCCTGAGTGTATGTCGAGAATCATTCAGTTTTATATTCTCACCATTCTTCGCTTTTCTTACCATCACTTCGAGTGTTCTCATATAGTACAAATTGTTCCCAATGATTTGGATCAATGCCATCCGGGCATGCAAATGATTTGTTCTTCCAAGGTCTCAAACTTATTCAATATATCTTTTCTCAAGACCCATTTTCCATATCTAAACTTAGTACAAAAGTTTTTTTTTCTGCATGTGAACGAAGCTAGTGCTTGGTCGACATTTGTAACTTCAAATTCACGCCAAAAACACAAGTTATATAGTAATGTGAATGAAGATAGAACTCAAAATGTCTAGTATGCATTAAAAAAAAATCGAGAGGTAAACCTTACCATTAAGGCATTCCAAACCTTATCCTTGAAGTCGATGTACAAGCCTCCAATCGGTGTAACTAAGCGATATCTGAGCTCGAATGAAACTACCAAAGACGAAGTATTCCATCCGGAGGCATTATCACCAATGACAACACCATCAATATCAATCAATACACGGGTAACTTCCTAACATTTTCTGATTCTTGCATGTCGCTGAAGGCCTGATGCCCGTGAAACTGAAATAGAAGGTCGTGATGCATGTGAGGCATAACCAGAAGGTTGAGATGCACTAGGCTATGGTTGACTGATACCATTTCAAATGAAATCCTAACATATATTGCAAAATAGTCTATTAGTAGTCTGGTACTGAAAAATATAATCATGAAAGGTGAGAAAGAAGAATAAATAAAAGTATATAAACAATTCAATCCAAACAAAAGTATTTCATTACCTTATCACACATACCACCAATTTAATAAACCCCAGAGAGATACATAACAAACAAAATGAATAATAATAATAATATACACAATAAGCATACATATTAAGACTGGAAACTTTAAAGCAAAAAATTGTATCATAGTTTGGAAACTAAAACAATTACAATCAGGTTAAGCACTTCATCAAAGGCTTCAAATTAGGTTGGTCCTCAAGGGTAGATTGGAAAACAGTTGGTACATCTAGTGAGTCAACTCCACATGTCAATTGCCTCGGTGAATGGATGACTACCGACCAATTAGGATTTTTCAAGTCCTTCGAGTAAAACACTTGACTAGCTTCGGAAGCGAGAATGACCGGCTCATCAAAGTATTGATCAACACTTTTCATCTTATTAAGATTGGCCAACACCAAATTAGAGTCTGGACAGAGCTTGCAGCCATTGGTCTTGTCCTCCACCCTCACCCAATTGCAATAAAAGACTACTTGTTGAAAGTCTGTATAGTCCAGCTCTAATATTTGTTCAATAACCCCATACCACTTCGTCGATGCATCTACTGGATTTTTGTCTTTCCTACTTGACGTAAACGAAGTGATTGCCTCCATGCAAACACCACTATCTTGTGTGGCAACTGTTTCGTCATGCGACCTAGTAGAAAAGACAAAACCATTGATGCGGTACTTTCTATACATTTTAGCTTGGTGCAATGGTCCTTCAACTAATCGCCATAAGTCACTCTTGGTGTCATTTGCAGCCAATAACTGTAAAAAGACGATAGTTAGAAAGCTAATATTACTAACTTCAGATTTCCTATTTAAGTAATGGATGAATTAAACAATACCTTGTTATATAACCAGACAATGAAATCTGTTTGTATTTGCACTTCTGACTTTGCCACCCCTTTTCCTCTACCACGAGATTGTAAGGAGCGGTATTCACTACAAATCATCCATGCAATTACGCATGAGTTTTTCATGTAGAGTACTAGAGTGGGTTTAGAAACCAAATGTGTAAAAAAAAAACACACCTGTAGTAATCATCAAGCTTTTCGACGTCTAGTCGAAACAAGACCCATCTACGTATTTGAATCCATTGTTTAACACTTAAGGTCACAATCTTACCATCGAGCAAAGGCCCTTCATCACTATACTCGCCATCTTCATCCAGAAAGGCCACCCGCTTCGATTTATGATTTCCATCCCGCGAATTGGGCATATACTCCATAGCATACCTAACTGACTCAGAAACAATATACAACTCTGCAATGGACCCTTCAACATATCATTTATTGCTGGGAATATTTTTACACTCTTTCATCGCCCTATTAGAATAAGAAATTTAAGTATACACTTTCAATTTTTAAAATCCAATTATAGAAAAAGCTAGAGAAGATATTAAGGTAAAAGTAATTTACATACCGTTCAAATGGAAACATCCACCTTTGATGCATAGTTCCACAAAGTAAGCTTCATCGACCAAATGCACCATGAGGTGGATCTTTGATATCAAAAACGATGGTGGAAAATATTTTTCAAGCACGCCTGCTTCGCAACCATGTACTTGGCCTCTTGGATATGTTGCGGACTAAGACTTTAGAGCACAACAAGTTGAAGAATAAGCTTATCTTATGAATAGCTCTTCGCAGGTCACGATGTTTAGGAAAAGCATGTTGAAGCAATACAGTAGCAAATAACACATAATGACATGATAGTCATGTGATTTCATTACGAAAGCAAACCCGTGGATTTAAAGTGACAATGTTGCTCGATTTGATGAGAAACCGTAAGGAAGCTTCAAGTCCTTCAAAATTTTGCAGAAATTTAACTTCGCCTTTAGCTAAGACAAATGGAGCCTTCGGTTTTATTGGTTTCCCTGTGACTGGGTCTGATTGCATCCACTGACCACTGTGAATTCGCATCTTCCTCATATCTTCTTGCGCACCTATTGTATCCTTTGACTTGTCTTTCTTGTCTAGGATGTAATTTAGTAGATGTTTCGCAACATTTTTCTCAGTATGCATCACATTAACAACATGTCGGGATTTATGAGTGGGCCAATAGGGCATATCCCAAAAAATAGACCTTTTATACCAAGCCTCTGTAACTTGAACATCTTCATCATCTACACTATCATCCAAATTCACATCAGATGTGCTTCTTTTGCTACTAGTTGGGATTTTACCCGGCTTATACTTGATATAACTCACCTGCTGCATAACTTTTTCTCCACTTAACCTTAGTGGAGCAATGTTCAACTCTTCAGTCTTAAGTCCCAAGTATTTGCCTAACCGAAACGGGTGACCCAACGGAAAAAAGGTGCGATAGTTTGTGTAAACAATCTTCTTTGCATGCTCAAGATATATCGATTGAGTGTTATCGAACAAATCGGACATGCTTTGTAACCATGTGTTATACAGCCCCGCTAAGTTTCCAAAAGCGGAAAATCATGAATACCCCACATTAGCATAGCTCTCAAGGTAAAATGCTGTTTTTATGCATGTCATAAGCCCGGAACCCCTTCCTTCCACAAATGTTCCAACTCCTCATACAATGGTCAAGAAAAAACGTCGATATCTTGACCTCGGTGCCTTCCGCCCGGTATCGAAAACACATCATTTGGAACTCGGTTTCATACATAAAGAAAGGGGGGATTATAAGGTACCAAGTAAACAGGCCAACAACTGTAGCTAGTGGATTGTATTCCACGGGGATTGAAACCATCGGTTGCAATTCCAAGCCAAACATTACGCCTCCCCGAAAAAAAATCAGGCCAACTCTTTTACATGTTTTCCACTTTGGATTGAGTCGATGGGATGTCGCGATATGATCCCAAGAAGGTGTAGCTCGGTCGGTCGTGCCATGTCATTTCGTTAAGCTATCCATGGGATAGTGTACAACCTCTTGAGCCTTGGAATCAAGGGAAAATGTCTCAAAACTTTATTCGCTCTTTTGTTTCTTTCTTACCCATCTTTCCTTCTTTCACTTTGTATCTGGGTGCTTTACACTGACGACATTCCGTTAACTTAGCATCATCTTTCCAGTATAACATACAATTGTTCTAACATGCATCGATACTTGTGGCTTTCATTCCTAGATCTTTCAAAGATTGCTTTCATTACAGAGGTACTTTGATGGCAAAGTGATTCCTTCTGGGAACCATATCCTCAAAAGGGACAAAAGTGCAGACACACTAGTTCCTGACCAACCATATTTCTTCTTCAAGTTATAAAGGTCAACAACTGCTGAAAGTGTAGTAATGGGAGCCTCACATGAAGGGTATAACTTTTGTTCTCGCCATTTTTGTTGTATTCGTTGTACCTCTTCCCCAAATCACGTTCAAGAACGGTGGTGGTTCAAAATCCTCCATATGATTTTCTTCATCCTCATTCAAATCACCTGCAACTACTTCATGCACTCCATAAGAAGCATCAACAAAATTCCCCATCCCAAGCCCCCGGCCTCGGTGTTTTCTTCTTCAATCAATCGGCTCCACCACGGATCCGATACATGGGTTCTCACCATGTAAAACCCATACACGATAATTCTTATCTATCCCGTACTTAATCAAATGTCTAGAGATTGTACCAAACACAAAGCTTTTTCCATTTCGACATTCTCTGCAAAGGACAAGGACACGGGTCGAGCCGCGGTTGTTCACAAATCGCAAAATTGAATGAAATCAGCTACCCCTTGTTTGTACACATCTCCAAATCTGTCCAATTCATTCATCCACTCTTTCTGAATTGGCCGAGACATTCTGCAAAATTAGACGTGGGGGGTTGAACAAGCACATTGTGTAATCTATCGATTTGATACAACATAATACACAATCAAACCTTGAATATAGACACAGAGTACTAAGGCTTTTGTGTAAGTCGTTGAATCCTAAACTCGACTTCAACTACATCAAAAGTAAGCTTTAAGTCGGTCCAACGCAGCTGGCCTAGGTAGCAAGCAGCACTAGTATTCTCGAATTCTAGCTAAGTCTATGATATTAAAAGAATAGCTATAAATAGAATTAACAAAGAATATTAACAAAGAAAAATTGATTTAATCTGCCGTAACATTGGGCTATACTACCACCTTAGGCAGGCACCGCCGTCGAACCCTCAGTCGACATATCTTTATCTAAGCAACCACATATACTTCATCATTGTTTCACCACTGAACATAAGAAAACTTCAAACAACAGCAGCTATCAATACTCAGTCGACGTCAAATTGTGTACCGATGAAAAACTTGAAGAGTCCGTAAACCTAGCATGCTTCATTTTCTAACAACAATGTTACATATACAATTACTTCACCTGTTTCTAACTTGTTATGTAGATAATCTGAAAATAAATTTTCTTCCCCTACATGACTACATGACACTTTTATTGAAAAAGAGACCACGATGCATCAAATAGCTTTCAATGAAAATATTTACTCTCTACACAAACCATATACACATTTCCCAAGATGTAAATTCCAAACAAAGCAATCACGGCATATTGCAAATCGAGATACTATTTAACTTAACCATCCTAATCAAGCTCTATGAAATGCAATTTTATCTTATCAATTTCAATGAAAAGTTTATCAAATCAAACAATAACCCATATGCATATATAATCTTTATAAATCAAAGACATAATAACCCTTAAACAACAAAAAACATACCTCTTGGATTCTCTTTCCAAGAATGTGGGCACTAGGCTAGTAGGCTAGTAGGTAGATATAGTGGCGGGCTGAGACATACTATACACATGCTAAATGGAGCAAGCCTCAGTATTATAAATAAATTGAAAGGTCTTGTAATAAATGCAAGAGCTCGAACAGGCAAATGATAAATGAAGGTAGCAATGGATTATTATTATTCACCGCTTCACTTGTTACGCGTTCTCTTAGAGTCTACATTGATATCTTCTTTATCTTATTTGAACCAACTCTAGTTGCTACATCGGAAATTATTCTTGGCAATCGATAGTGGCCAACTCTATGAGATTGCTTTGACGAGAAGGATAAGAAAGAGAAGTATGTCAAGTTTTTGTTTGAGCTAACTGAACTCCCTAAGCATTCATGGATTTGCAATTTACACTAAACAAACTATACTACATTTAGTGGTCGCACATCTTTTGTTAATTAACTTCAATTATATTGTTAACAACTATTTCAATGTAAATAATTATGTAATACGAATAATAGTTCAATACTCCATTGCCTAAAAACCGAATTCAAGTTCTAGTTATCAGCATCAAGAACCAGTAACATAAACAAGAATCAAATCAAAGAAAAGCATTACTTAAATTCACCTGTTCTACAAAAATAAACCTCCTATTAGGATCACGAACCAACGAATCCACCAAAGAATCCAATGTATTCCTAACACAAGCACCCTACACAAAAAACACAAAACCAAATTTAAAAAAATTCATGTAACAAATCTCCACAATGTACCTATTTTACCAACCATGACAAAAGAGTTAAGTAATTAGAACCTGAATATTGTTATTAGATCCAACATAATACTGATCAACAGTTTTTAACCAACCAACATCATCATGTGAATGAGGAACTAAATGCACATTCAATTTCCCTTGTACAATCCCAAAATGATGTATTATACTTGACAAAAGCATCAACACCACAAACCACAACAAAAAACAAACAGAAAAGCAAAAACTGCCGCTCTCCCCATGTTTGAAACCTAGCCTTATCTCTAAACCGTTAAAGACTATTTATACTTGTAGTGTTTTTAATGAATGAATTAATTTAGTAATAATAAGACAAATGTGTCTTGTTTTTTCTAATATCTTGGACATAGTCTCAAGATATTCTCTTCAAACTCTCTATTTTCTTCCCAATTTGGTAAGGTTCATGAAGAGAAAAAAGACCAAAAACAACAAATGCATGCATATGGGTATTGATCAACAAATGCATGCATATGTGGTTGGTCCAAAGAAGGCAGCAGAAGTTAAGCGTTCCTCTGTCATTACTTACTCGAAATGTAAGAACATTTTTGTTAATAAATCGATACTCAACATCAAACACGTAAATCATTCCCCGAACGGGCGGCGTATCATCACACTGTCAAAAGCATCATTTATCATATGACCATTCACAATGTTCCCCGATTGTTCAATTTCGACTTCTCCACATGCTTTTCAAGTTAAAATTCTTCATCTGAGCCACATCTATCAATGACAAAATGATTTAATAAGAATTGCATTAACATTTGCATGACGAAAAAACTAATGCTATATATAGTACCAATGCTAAATGGAAAACCATATTGTGTCATGTACTCACTCCAAGCTTCTAGCCCATCAACAGTTTTCTCAGTCTACTTCACTAGAGAGAAAATATCATTTCATAGCAACAAACCTGCAAAAAGATAGAAAAATTCCTTGGATCTAAGAATACAGACCTTTTAAAACATAAAATATATGATTAATGAAGATGACTTCAAAACAGGTCTTCTGTGATTGTTGTGCTTGCCAGCTAAAGTTCTCTTATGAAAGCGAAAACACAATTGGCTGAGTAGAAAACTAACAGGAGACTTGCCAATTAAGAATGGTTGTGATATCCAAACTGAATTAACCCCTTGGGCGTTCACCATTATACTACTACCAGATACAACAATAAAAACAAAATGACATATAGACACACAAGCAATATAGCAATTTGGACTCAAAATACTATATGTGAACAACAAAAGTATAAATGTCTAAAAAAATGTGAAAATAAATTTAATATATCTAACAAAACATCTTTTCAACTCGTAATCATAGAAATGTCTGTGGTGCAAGTTGCCTATAAATATTATATCAGAAGATAAGCTCCATATATATTTAAGTGATCGTAAGACCACATTTACACAAACTAATCAGGATGCAAATATATCACAGTAAAAATATGTCTACTTTATCGAGAATTGCAACTTTCACATACTTGTAAATTGTAGAGAAATTGACTAAATAGGAATTGTAAGATAAAGCAAAGAAAAGGGTAAAAACAGAATGATGCCAGAAGAAACCAGAATGTTGTGGACCTATCACTACGAAGTGAAGGCCCAATCAACGTGTGTATAGGAAAATAGGTAAAACAATGCACGATCACGCCAAGCAAGTGGCATTAAAAAGTGTTAAATGGACTTCAAACAGCTTGTTTGATAATACTGATATTTGGTATTATCAAAGATTATTACCTCAAACTGCAAGAAATGGATTGTGTCAAAATGGACTTCCAAACTCCTTGTTTTCTTCTTCTTCTTCTTTTTCTTTCTTTGATTGATTGATTTTAATTGAATCTGAAAATTAGGTTTTGAGGAGTCGAAATATAATGCGCGGTGAGAGAGAGAGAGAGAGAAAAAAAAAAAGTTATGTTTTATATTTTGATTTTTTTCGTTTTGCGAAATTTTTAAGTTTGTAACACTTCTCCAACGCTTTTTAAGTGTTAGCAATTAATTCCGGAAATTCACCCAAATAAAGCAACACTTTACAACATTGCCAACGCTTATTTAACGTTGGAAACTTACTAACGCTAAATAAGCGTTGCAAATCAAAAAAGGTGCGTGTTGCAAATATCCTATTATGGTGTAGTGGACGGTTGCAGCGAGAGAGAAATAGATATATACTATAAATGATTACGTTTGCGAAATCTAACTTTGTTTTGCAAGAGGGTGAGACTTATTAACTTTTTATGCAGAGACGTTGTCCTACCCTAAGACGACGTGCTGGCTTAAAGGTAAAGTGTATCAAACTCATATTTAATTAGGTTATTATATGTGCATTTAATAAGTGGAATGTAAGTGGTATTTATGTTGTAAGTTATTTTGGGAAAGTGAGAATTATGAGTACTGTTATATGAGTTAATCTTGGAAAATGGGAATGTATATTGGGATTGAAATCTTACTTGGGAAGAAACTACATGCCGTTTTGAAAAAACGGAACTAACTTGTCTTCCAAGTTGAAATGATTGTAATATTTTTATATGTGAATGAAGAGTTTTTCTTTTGGTTTTATTTTGATCTTATTTTTTCCATATCGTGTTTAGTAATGGGTTATTAGGGTTTCATTTCATCCTGAGTTTTCATAAGATGGAATAGGGTGTGGATATTTCCCTATTTTAAATTTTCTAGAAATTTGGGGTGTGACAGATAGCAATTGAAGAACTCAACTATTGATTATAAGTCGATAGCAAACAATGACTTGACACAGAGTCCTTGGAGTAGGATCAAGCTTATATTGGACAAATTTAAGTTCATCAAATGGGTAATCCTTTTAGAAGAATGTCATAGTTCCAGAACCTTTGGTTTGTGTGAAAGAGTGATATATAAAACAGGTACATAGTAATTAAAGACTAAGAAGGCGACAATCAAATTAAGAATTTAAAGATTTCAAAGACTTTTTCTATGAAAAACATTAGAAGGGCAACCCCATTGCATGAAATTTATCTCTTAAGATTAGTAGAGAATCAAGTCGAGAACCAAGATATGGCCGAAAATTTAGGGGGGAAGGGGAAAAGGAAGGGCTTAAATCGTGTTGGATTATTCAGCTTGAACAATCATATTTTTTATGGATAAAACCATTGAGCTAGAGCAACACCAAAGCAAAGATAGCCTAGGTAGCCATTGATCACAGACATGCATAGTTTGAATAGAGATCAATGTCGATACTTGGTAACTAAAAATATAAACAAATATAAAAACCAACTGATGATCTAACATTGATAATTAAAAACTAAAATATAGTTGTTAAACATTGTGTACCTGAACAGTAGTTGATTGAAGGTGAAACGCAGCTGATTTCAAGCTTAGGAGATCAATGTCGATACTCAGTAGTCAATACTATGATAGAAAGGCAACAATCTATCGTTTCGTTTTGTTGGAAACCAATTTAAGAATTAAAAGAGAGAATTGGATTTTAACACTTTCTACTGCACAGAAAAAAAAAATATTAGTAAACTGAGAAGTTAGTGAGAATAGTGAGAAAAAATTGGCAATGCAAGAGTAACTCATTGGTGGTTGTGTTGGAAAGTTTAAAATTGGTAGGAATCTCTTAAAATTAGCCGATAATTAAGGGTACCATTGCAACAATTACTTATTCAATTACTTCTAATTAAGGAATATGAAAATGAAATGTAATATATATCTTTGCCAATTACATTTATCTTGTATAAGATGATGCAACCATTTTGCCTGTTTTTGAGCCCAAGAGCTTGTCAAGGGCATGGAGAAGGTATCGACGCACCTTTGGATCACTTTCTGATCGTCGTCATCTATGGGGAGAGAATATGTTAGGTCTACAAGACGATGCTGCTGATTGGAACCTATCAAATCAAATGAGTGAAGATGTTCCTCAAATATAATATACGATCTAGGCCAGGTGAAGATTGGCCATGACATCCATAGTTCTGGTAATGTAAAAGTTTACACCTTACTACAGGTGTTGTGTTGCTAACCTTTGCATGTACACTAAGGTGGTGCTTCTTTCCATGTGATTGCTTCAACACAGTGATGAATTACATTGAGCTGATAAGAATTGGTGCCTTAAAAAACCCATCAGACTGATGAGCATATCAGGGACTCAAGGTATAGTGGTTTTAATATACAATCTTTCAGGAAAAAAATGGTATGCATAGCTAGAGTTCTACTAATAATAGGAAAAGAGAAAAAACCCTTCGTCCTATCTTTTTAGTGTTTATTAGCACCTAAAACCCCTTCGTCTACCCCTCCCCTCTCTCATAGAAACCCACATCTCCTTCCTCTAAAACCAAAACCCTTTCTTCTCCTTTTACCTTACAACTTTGTGCCACCAAATCGAGATCCAAGTAAAGATATGTGTTGTTTGAAGTACTGCTATATGCAACAATCTCTAATTTTTTTAATTATTGTAAAAATCTTGAGAGTCTTAATCTTTATGGTCTAGCTACTTTATTTCCTAACAAAAACCTAATTAGGAGTAATTTTTTCTTCTTTTTTTTTCAATAAACCTGTTTACTTCCTCTTAAGAAACTTGGTTGTGTACATATCATTGTTTTGTTTTTGTCATCAAAAGGTTTATCACAAGAGATGAACTGAAACACGCCATGAGTGAGTACGGAATGGGAGATGAAGCGAAAATAGATGAAGTTATTAGAGATGTCGACACTAATAATGTGAATTCTATTGTTATCAATTTATTCTTATTTTCCTCTCATTTGCAAATAGTCTCTTCAATCAAGAAAGTGATTTAATGGTGTCGGAGTGCTCGATCGAGATGATTGGTAATCAATAACGTATTCCCATTTGAAAGATAACATATTGGCAATTAAGGAACCGAATAGAGAATGGTTTGAGCCTAGTAAGCATTTCTGTTTTGTTGTTGAGAGAGGCGAGAGAATGAATTGACAAAGGGTTCTTTTGTTAAAATTTCAACCCAAGCTAGGTTTTTCTTTTCTTTTTTTCTCTTATATGAATCCCTTTTTGTAGGATGGTAAAATCAATTATGAGACTCTGATGAAAAACAAAGATGAATGTATGTAAACAAAGAAATGAGAAGCTTCTCCCATTCAGCAGAACATTTTTATGCAGTCTAAATGGATGGCGTTTGGTTGGGATGTCAAACATAAATGTTGTTTTGGTGGAGAATAATGATATGATATGCTCTTTTTGGCTTTAGTTTTAGATTGTACAATTTCAAACATCTTATGAAACTGTTGTATACTTATTGTTTACAATCTTATATTGTCTGTCTTACTTTTGAAGAAGATAATAGAAACCATAAACTGTCCTACATGCAAGCTCGAAAAGGAAAACAGAAAGGCTTAGAAACTAAGAAATTATTACCATGAAGTAACACTTTACCAAAAAGATACACCTACCATTTTCACTCAATCATCAATAAATGAAACATAAACCTGTAGCAAATGATACACACCTTCCATTTCTCCATGTCATCACAATCAGAAAGTACCTGGATAAAAAGACCATGCGGCAGCATCAAATGCAAGAAAATTTATCATGCACTACCTTGTTCCAGCTGAATTTCCTTATCTAGAACTTCAACAAACGTAAAATTTAGCTATTCGGGTTGGGCTGGATAACTGTTGACTAAAAATTGCAACAAACAGAAATAAGAAGAGAATTCCCATTAAACAACAACCATGAATCAGAAACAGAACACTCGGATGGACTAATAGAAGAACAATGAAAAATTAATAGCAAGACCCTTACATGAACTGTGAAAAACAACAACTGATGGTTGCTGGCCTATCTGCTACATAGCGAGGACAACTGGTGCACTCTAGCTTCCAGATGACAACTATGGCTGTCCAGCTGAAGGAATAGCAAGTGTATGCATTTATGATATTGGTTGGTAGTGAGTTGAAGCATTTATGTAAATTGGAGCTCACCATAAGAAGATGGTGCAAACTACATGAGTCTAATCACAATAAATGAGAGATTAGAATTCATCTAACACTTTTAAGTAAACAACATCTGATATATACACATTAACACAAACTCATACAGTAAATGAGGAAGGATGCCTGTTTGATTTTGTGATGGAGGACCAAGACTTGTTGGCCAGATCTCAGAAGCATCTGTTGCAGCGGCTTAGAAAAGTGGAGCTATGACCATAAATTATTCCAGATTTTCACAGATGGACATATTTCAAAAACATGAGGTCCATGGTATGTAACAAATTTCATGAGACGCTACTGGTCATTCTTTTTACGTTGCTCGTCATTAACATTTTGTGATCAACTACTAATGTAGTTAGCTTCTAATACATCAACCACCTCTCCAAATGAATCCAACATCACAAAAGTGGTTGCAGGGTTTCCACATCCCTAACAGCAAGCCATGACTCTTGGTGCAGCTTCATCATTGAGGTTACGTCATTAGTCCCCTTCTGCTTATATGGTGCTACAGAAACCTTTGACCATAACTGCTTCCCATATTCCATGAGCAGAATTTTTTTGGATCTAGCAATCAACACATAACGCACTTTCTTTTCCATCAAAGGAATAAGAAAATTTGAGAATGCATCCTTCAAAATCAAGTTGCGTTGCTCGTTCCAAATTTTGGCACCTGCACTGACCTCATCACTGAGATAATATTCAGTAATCTCACTTATCAACCTGTCTAACTCTTATTGTGGTAGTCTGATAGTAACTTTAACAAGCTTCTCTTCTTCAGCTTTTTGGATTTGAAGCCACTATGCATCTTTAAATTCTTTTACTGGCTTATTACATAACCACTTCACACCAGCAAACTAATGAAATGAATCGATGGCCGCATTGCCATCAGGAGTAGGACTTGTTGAGACTACCGCTCCACTCATAAACTTACCACGGACATGTTTCCTTATATGTGGCTCGCAGCTGATTTCCACAGCTGCCTGGAGCAAATAAAAAACCAACAAATTATGAAATGAATACAGACCACACAATTTTAAATCTAGAAATTTTAACAAAACAATTACTCCAAATAAAATTTAGTACTCAAAGACCTACCATGTGCCTAGCACCTTTGAGCATAGCTTGAGGAGTCTCGAACATTGCACAGGTAAAATTTTGAGCTAAATCTTTAGGAGATTCCTTCTTCTCTGCATTATTCAATGGGACTATGTTCTACAATCAAGTGAAGATGAAGCTTAGAACAACAACATTTTAAAGATAAATAAAAAATGTGAATAGAGAAATAGAATTACCATCGTCTCTAGATTAATTAGTAGCCCAAGTTGTTCAGAACTATGACCAATCTTTCTAGAAACCTCCCAAAGCCCAGCCTTACTACAAATACTATAATGGGATTTTCTCTTAGGCCTCTTAAACTGTCCTTCATCCACACCAACTTCCCCTGGAGAAAAATGCAAATTAAACTTTGAGTCGACATCATCAACCTCTCTTTCTATTTCTGCGGTCTTAATCGACTCGATGATTGATTCGAAAAGCTTCTGGTTTAAATTGAGTCTGGTTAGATCAGAAACCCGTCTTGATTCTTCCTCGTAACATTTCTTATAGTATGACTGAAGAGCACTCTTCCATTTCTAAAGCAGCAGCCACTTTTTGTCCAAATCCTTGATGGCCCAAAGTACCTACAAAGACGTACCATCAACCGCTCAACATTTAGTTTCATTGCAGATGCAAGTAATGATGAGTCAGTATCCTTCATCTTTTCTATGAAAAACAAATTACCTTATGCCACTTCAGTATACGTGTATCCTTATCCCTATCCTCTGTTACAGTCATTTCCTCGGAAAAATCTTTCAATAATGTGGGGCAACTTTCCTACGGTACATAGCAATGAAAGGAATCTAAAAAAGGAAAAGAAACAATTAATGAGCATATAATAATGTATGCCAACACTAAGAACAAAATAATATAGGATGTACTTACATCACATTTCTCCACATGCATCAACTCCAAGAACCTCGGAATGTCTTCCTTAATATCGGAAGACAATCTGGTTGGTATCTCCTCATCAGAAAATGTTTTAACAAATAAAGACTTATAATTGGTTATAAGCTAGTTATGGATCCACACACTCTCCTTCTCTATACTCATTTCATAAGTTGGATAAGGACCAGTGCTTTCCTCTGATATCTACATATAAGAACCAATAGAGAGGTATGGTTCAAATAATATAAGAACCAATAGAGAGGTATGGTTCATATAATTGAAGGCTCGCAATATAAAAAAAGAAAAGAAAATTGTTTAGCATGGAATGTGCAAATATACCTGCATCCTCTTAGGAACATCAACATCTCGTATGTGGTTGTCCTTCTCAGTCATAAAACAGTTTTACAGATGAAGCAACACCTAAACTCAATCCAATCTCCTAAGCAACAGAACCCCATAACCCGTTCTTCGATACCTCTTTCTCTAACAACCCAAAATAGTTTAAACAACCCATCACCAAGCATAACAGGTAAAGGTCTAAAACAATCAGTTACAGATATATTCTTAAGAAAAACAGATAAAATCTGATCAAACAAATATCTTAGCCGGAAAAATAACAAACGAAGTCATCCTTTGATTTAATTGGTATTGATTTTTTCTTAGTGATTGGAAAGGAGGGCGCCTGGGTATGTTATAGAAAGGGAAGGCAGAGGTATTCGAATGGCAAAGAGAGGCGGCTTTGAAATAGTTGAGAGATGCCCACTCTAAGTTCTGGAGCTCGAGTGAATTGAGAGAAGAATGGAGAGTTTTGAGGTTTCGGGTTTGTTTTGAAGAAATGTTTTTTTTGGGTTATTATTATTGGCAAACAATTGAAAATAGAAGAGAGGGCGTGTATTTCATTTTTTTCTGCAGAATTATCTTAAAAGCTGAGGTGTCCATCTCAGAGAAAAAAGGCTGGCTGACCTGGGAGCATTCTTAACTACTAAGTATTCATGGTCTTTGATAACTAACCGGATCAAACCCAAACCCCATTATAGCAGGAGAAACCTCAAACTTTGGGGATTTAGGCAATGTAATATACACTCTCGTAACCGGATTACAAATGTAGTAAGGCACCGATGAGTCATACAGCCAGGGATAACCATGAAAATCAGAGTAAATACAAATTAAACCATTAATGCAACCTGTAGTGGCCCATTATATAATAATGGACTTGGTCAAGGACGAAAGGGGATGCAGTGTAACAAGGAAGGCTGGGGAGTATAGGATCAGGTCCGCAAAACCCTAGATCGTGGACGTGGCATTGGTGGAGCTATAAGATGAACCGAGGGATGGATGGGGAGATGGACGATCTGGATTGGAGCGTCCCAATAAAGGCAAGGAGTAATAAGGTTATATACTAAAAGCATTATTTTTGTAATAACTATAATTCTTTATATTTTGAATGAGAATCATATGGGCAAATGCTATGCATATTATATATGTTATTAGTTATATGCATGTGTCTAATACTTTATGTTGTAGTTGATACGGTGTGGACACACAGAAGATCATATCATCAGTACCTTATAAAGTATAAGTAAACGTTCACAACCTAAATGGATTTGGACAAACCATTAGCATGGTTGTAGTATAATCTGGTATTGGTCTATCTTAACTATAGGATTACACTAGTACACTTTGTGTGTATTGAACATGACCAAGTGAGGTTGTTTCTCTTTATACTGACTATATAAGAGAACAAACGCCTCTGTTATTATGGATGCTTGTCCTCTTAATCCGGATATAATAATGGGGCACTTATGTGCATTGTATATTGCTTTAAATCATCAATGAGTGAGATTCTTTTGTGAATCAACAAACTCGATGGATTGGGTAATGACATTGTATGTAAGGTGTGCTGTTGATTATAGAAGGAATCCGTGACCCGCAGGAAGTCGGGCTGATGATGTCCCCTTGAGGAGCTCATAAAGATTGTCATGTAAACCTTGCAGGTGGATTTGACAATGAGGTTGAGTGGTACTACTCAAGGACATAAGAAGTTGATTAATGTAGTTGTCAGTAACTTGACTTAATCAACGGGCATTCGATATCTTAAACATGGGGAGATCAACGAGCATATAATATGGAGCCCATAAACGCTGACACGTAATTTGGGATTAGGTGGTAGTGCAACAATTACCTTTAGTGTAATTAGTCATTTGTTGACGGACTTGGGCCGTGTGTTATGGGCGAACATGGGAAGCCCAAGCCCGTCAGGAGGCCCAACCCTAATTTCTCCTCATGGTCCCTGTTGTAGCTGATATTCATCTTTTTGCTATGTTAGAGATTTGAATCTCTTCCTTGGCCAAAATGCGAAACAAATATTTCCTTACTCACGATCTTCGTATTCATATAATTTGGAGTAGGGATTCGAACCAACCTAAATTCTAGGACCACTTACAACTTGGTTTTACTCTTTTAGGAAACTAGTGAGTAAGTTTAGCTATGATTGTGTAAATACTAAATACTTGGTTTCTTTACTACACAAAAATTGAAAACATTAAGTTATGTAAACATGCAACTAAGACACGATAAAATTTTACTTAAAACGAAAATGGAAAGTTAATTCTCCTCATGTGAAAATAACTTTTGTTATTTGATTTTAGTAAGTACATCTTAATCTTCCTAGAACTCTTAGACAAGTCCTAATAAAAGAAAACTTGATCCCTAACATATATGACTCATCTCTAAGCTTCATTCATACATGCTAGCATGTAGAACTAAAGCAATGACTTATCTCTAAGCTCATCACTTTGATCCCTAACTAGACTCTACACCAACTATCATTTTGGGATAGGATGTAGGTCTAGTTGTTCTTCCTAAACAACTTACTAAACCAAATAACAAAGATTTTCCCTCACATGAGTATTATTAACTCCCCACAAAGGGAAGGTTAGCTCATGATCCTTGGGATAAAGGATGACAAGTGTAGAATGTAAAAAGAGAGAGAGAGAGAGAACAAAAAGAAGAAACTATCTATATAAACTCACTTGCATTTAGATTTGTTTTTAACTAGAATAACACAAGGTTTCCTCCATTAAAACTATTACAAGCTTTCTACAAAAACTAAAAACTAAAATAAAAACTAAGACTAAGGAACTAAAATAATGCATGGTAAAGGAAAAGAAGTCAAGGGAGTAAATAGAGTGTCTCCCCCCTTGTTTGTTTTCTTCCTTCCTTTTTCAATTCTTCCCCCTCATCCCACGTGAAACACCAAACCTCATTTACTTCATTTTTATCCACCACATTAAAGTAAAGTGACACCTTGTTTTTTTCACTATTAACACCTAATCCAATTAATTTTATGTAAGGTGTCAACTTTGCACTAATAATTTGGTATTTTTGTCTTGACATGCTCCATGATTGATGACTCATCAAATCTTGCAGGCCCGCATAGTGGGTCCACGTAAAGTCCAGTGGCGGTCTGATCTTTTGGCAATTTTACAACTTTTCACTTATGCGTAGAGTTCATCGCCCTGATTGTCTGAGCAGCTCACTTGTTGCATTCGGAGTCCTGGTTCAAGAGGTAGGATCTCCGAAAGTTTGATGTTTCTGTGAGGATTTGTTGGGCTTCACATGGATGATTTGGAAGAATTCATATATACATCGTTCCCCGTGCTTTAATGCAGGTTTAACCAATATTTTCATGTTTACTGCGAATACCTACAAAAATACGAAAGTATACTTATTTCATGATTATTAAACACATAATTAACCAAATTTATATGTCTCAATGGGGTTTCATATTACAGTTTTGGGTGCTTATCACACTACCCCCAAACAGCACTTTGCTTGTCCTCAAGCAAAGAAGAGACATTAAAACAGATTAGTGGCCAAAAATGTGTAGTCCTAACTAATTCTCGTTTCGCAGAGTGTGGTTGCATTGACCATATGCGACAAGGCCTTAAACCACTAGGAATTCCCTAGTGGACGAGTTATAGCCTCGTGAGAGTTTTCCAGAGAAGATACTCACAAACTTCATTTATACTACAACGACTCAGTGACAAAAACTCGTTTCCTAAATTAATATCAGATATCCATAAATCTCCTTAGCAGGAAACGGGGATTGATTTCTTTGAAACTCAAGTTAATATGCATTCAATAATTAAAACATCTACATTTTATCATGCATGTAGTGAACTTTTCATTGAAATGTACTAGCAGGGTCGTTTCTAGATCCTTTGTAGAGCGTACCTAAATGGGTTCTCACAGGTCTGTGTCGAAACATAAATTCACTTAAAAATTTTCCACTCAGGTTTCATTAACTCCAGTGTGTAGTGGGCACACATTTCCTCACATCTCAATGACAGTCAAGGAGCCGAGGTCGATCAATCACGTCTACTATTTATTATCACACCTTCCTACTCCTAAATGAGCTAGAGGTCTTTATTAGGTATTGTGGGGCTTAGGTGATGGTGTAGAAGAAAATGGAAATGGATAATCAAAATTTACGAGTATGAAAGAATAGGGTCTTCAAGATATTTATACTAGAGAAATCCTTGTTTTCTTTCCTTCTTCTAACTGAGTTTTCCAACCTTGTTCTTAAGCCTCTGGATACTGATGTTTTTTTTTTTTATATACTTAAGAACATAATTCTATTTTTCTTTCCTGAAGCAAGTAACTGATTTTTATTTGGGACAAGTCTTTCTCTTTATTTTTCCACATTTCATCCTATTTCTCATACTCATCACTTAGGTAGGTTCTTTTATTTGGTTTGATAGATGGGTAAGGAATTTTTGGTGAAAGTGAAAGGTTTGATGAAAGGTTCAGTGGAGTGACTAGCGGTAAAATTTGTAATAGGTAAGAATTTTTTTAGCTATGTCGATACAAAGAAGGCCTAAATTCTCGCCTAGGGTTCGGGTGGTGATCAAGTAAGTAGACGCATGATTTTCTCTAATTGGAAAAACTACTCGTCTATGTCATTACTCACATATCACATATATCGAGGCTTTTTGGTTAGATTCTCACAGGATTGATCGTTTAAGTAACTAACCGTTGGTTCCAGAAACTTACTGCTATGTACACTCGATGATACTCAGTACATGAATGCTCATGAAAAGATATATAAACTATTGCATACGTATTATCTTAAGTTTCTTAAAATGAATCCTAATTCAGATATTAATGTGAGATTTCTAGACAATTTTCATCATTGGAAAGGAAACAAGACTTTGTCACTGAGTACAATTATTAACTAGAAAATAAAAACTATATACAGGCTACAATTTGCCTAATTTTTGCTACAGGTTAAAAGCACCCCCAAACAGAATGATGCTTAGTCCTCGAAGTATCAATAAATAAAGAGAGAAATTACCTGAGAACCGTGAGCAAAATTAGGGCTAGATTGCTGGAACAGAAAGGTTGGAGAACATAATATATTATACATAAAGGAACAATGAAATGTATAATAGCACACGAAATAATAAAAGACAATAGTACACGAAACATAATTTTTAGCTAGATATATGTACAATGGCAAGCTAAAATTTACCATCTAGCAGGATGTGTAAGTCTGGCGTCCTCAATAAGGAAATGCATTTCCTTAGCATCGCGCTAAAAGATAATAGTCTGCCAAATTTATGCCCATTCTTTGTCTTTGGATTTGTTCAAATGTTTCTTCATATTTTCATCCTTCGGGTAACAACGAACATGCCTCAGGTACCAAGCGGGACGTTTCCATTGCCTAAACCATAATGAGCGAATGATTTTGTTTGCTAGGCACATAGAATCTACCTTTACCCAGTCATGAAAAGTAGCTGCAAATTGTGGGATATGTGTCTTCATGATTCGGCAAGCGGTTACAGGTAAAAGAATATACTAATCCTGAAAAGTGCGAGCTCGTTTCAAGTTGGAGATAACACAACCTAAAATGTTAAATAATGTATGACCTTGAGCCAGTGCACTGAATACTACGCAGGCAGCCTCATTAGCAGTAGAAAAATGCCAATCTCCCATGATGTTCAGGAGTATAAACAACATCGCAGTCCCCATGTTCATGGTCATGCTTGCTAAGGGAATGGTGATGTCGCGCCATGGTACATGGCTGTCTCCTTCTCGTTTAATATGAAGACCATCACCGTAAGTTTCGCGAAACACTTGCCACTGAAAGGAATGGTAAGAATTATGATAGATGTAATGCCATGATGCGGCCGGTTCGTGATATGGAAGATCCAAAGTTAAGGCAAGTTGTTGTTCAAAAAAAATATGATGTGTGTCACCAACTAGGATTGTGAACCCGTCTAAGCAAAAGCCATGCGCATGAGTGAATGCTGGTGTGTCCTCCATATTAGCATAAAAGTATGTGGCCAAACTCGGAGAATAAGTTTGGTCAAGTTGAAGAACTAGAGAAGACCACCCAATGTTAGTGATGTAGTCACGGAAGAGATGGCCATAAGTATTAGAATCCATCATAGACTGAAAGGATTGCTCAAGAATGAGTTTTGGAGGTGTCATGTTTGATGAAGATGCAATATTTGATGAAGATGACATGGTGGATGAAGTAAAGAAATGGGCAATGATAAAGGCAAACTGGATGGATAAATAAGTATGGAAGAAAATAGACCCTCCTATAATGACATTGAAAATCACATGTTAAAATTATTTTAGTCACAACGTAAATGATGACAATTCTGGTAAGCATTTCAAAAGAATACATAAAGATAGCAACAAAATTCATAATACGACGAAAAACGTAATAATATATACAATTATTTATTTATTGACTTAGTATTATTATTATATTTTTATTTAATAAGAAAATTATGGATTATTATGATGATTCTGGAGAACCAAATCGTGCACCACACTGTTTAGTTCTTCTATTTGTTAGTAGAGCTGCATCTGAATGTCCCCTTGGCTGGCAGAGAGTGTAGTTTGATTCTCCATTAGGAGAGCGTGATTTTGCAAGGACTGAGAATGATTTTCCAAGATTTCCTCTTGTTCAACATCATGCATTGCTTGACATTCTTGGAATTCCTTAAGAGTTGTAATGATGATATTTTGACGAGCGTATAGTTCCTACATGCCGTGATGAAGAAATTGAATGCCTTCCATGGGATTAAAAATGTTTATCGTGGCATTTTCATCAAAGAAAAGTTTAGAGTTTGAGCGTAGGTCGTTCTGTTCATTTGTCAGAGTGTCAGGAGTCCAAAAACCAACGGAGTAGTTTGTTTGGAGCACACTAATATTTGCTCTTTGAAGGGGTGTCTCTGGAGAAATTATTGGATAACCCCAACGCATCATAATTTGTGTGACTAAAGTAGGTAGAGGTGCTGACCTTTTTGTTTTCTTGGTGATCGCGTTCCAGAGGTGTTGGATTAAAAAAAAATCATCCCTTTGAGTCTGCAAAACCCAAAGTAGGTGAAGTTGAGACTTTGTGACTTCTGATTGGGGTGATGTACCTACCACATTGTGTCCCAACCAGTGGAGCACAACTCGTTGATTCTGTTTCAAAGAGCGTTGAAGAACAACGTGATGTCTATTTCCGACTTAAGCCATGAGATCACGGTAGCTCATAGTAAAGTTTTGACGGAATCAAATGATGACTCTGGAAAAAGGAACTCCTGGGTATTCATTGGGATTTGAAGTATGTCAGAGATAATTTCCCTAGTCAATTCCCAATCGTCGTCCATAGGCATTGAAATAGCATTTTCCATTTTCAGTTCCGCTAAATTGGTAGAACATCATAACCAATTCTTGGGAATAACCAGCTGCTGAATGATATAGAAGAGGTGTCCATCCTCGACATACAATTCAGTGTCAAAATAAGGAGAAAACCGGCCATCTTCAAAAAAATTCAGGTAGTCTTTCTCAGGCATTATTTTTCTTGGTTGATCCATTTGGAAGTATTACGGAGGGAAGTATAGTGAAGAATGCTTGAAAGAGAATGGCTGAAAAGAAAAGATTTATAGGCAATCTATGAGTATGTACCAATCAGGATTCCAAGTTTAGTTAAATCCAAAATTAATATATGAAAAACAAGTGACTCATGTGTTGTTGTGACACCGACCTTTATGAACAGCAACAATGGGTATCCATAGTAAGTCTTTTCATGTTAGATTTCCACAAACAATTAATGAGATGTTAAAATGATAGAAAGTATGGGGGAAGGTTTCACATGGCAGTTAGACCTACAGATAATTTCAGAATTTATGATCATACCTCAGTGATAGAATATGGATAGAATAATCGAGCGTGACAAGTGTTATGCGTACCGTGTAGCGTGCGCGATCTTCTCTAAACACCATGAGTAGAGATATAATTATTTTGGTGAGATTTGGATGGTAATTTCTTTGTTATGGTTTTCTTAGTTGTTGATTTTTTTTTTAGGTAAAAATACAACTAATACACACAAATATTTAATACGAAACTTCTCCATTTAATACGTAAACTGTACAAATGTGAGAATTATTTAACACACCATACTAATATACAAAATGACAGAAGGAAAGAGAGTTGTCGGTTACATAGATTTAGATATTCTGGATCATGTTATGCATGATCGACAGTTGTATAATGATAAACACTGTTATCACTAATACTGTGATGGCCCATTCGCGTTGCTCCTTTTCCCATCGCTCGAGTTGATTCATTATGTTGAAGAAAATGAGAATTTGTGAAGAGGATTATTTGAAGAGTGAGAGAAAGGGATGAGTGAAAGTGGAAGAGGAGAGTTTGGATTTATAATTAGAAATCTGACCGTTGGGCATCTGACCGTTTGGATTAGTCCGTTGGGTTTTGACCGTTGGGTTTTGAGAGTAGGCCCAGTGCATCAAGGAACAACTAATATATTACAAAGTACAATAATTTCATATCATAAACAATTTCTCATTCAAATCGTCTGGAGATACAAAATTATGAGAAATCAAACGATATATAATTTTTTTTTATCACTAGAAAAATAAAAATGCAATGCATAAGGGAAATAAATGACAGTCATTTCTAAACCAAGGAAAATAAACAATTACTAGGAATCCTCAGGGTTAGTAGAGGATGAACCAGGGTTTCTACATCGTCGGCCACGACGTACTCCTGGCTGAGCTAACTGGTCTGGAATGTGGCTCAAAGACTGTAGCAGTTGATCTTGGAATTGCTGCTGATTTGCCATTATCATTCTCTGGAAACGGCCTTGGCAATTACGCATTTCTTGCTGGAAGTCATTTTGGGAAGTAAGCATCTCTTCCTGACGAAGAAACATCCTGCGCATGCTAGTGTTCATGTGTCTCAAAGCTTCCATGGGAGTGCTGATTCGGCGCATGGTATCCTCATTAAAATAGTTGGGTGGTGAAGGAGGAGGAGGAGGTACATTATCACGCTCGATATCATCTCTTGCTATAGGGTCCCAGTGATCCATGACACAAGTCTCAAAATTGCAAAATTTTCAAAAGACCTTGTTGGAGTTAAAGGACTAGCGGACTGGAACCCTAAGTTAAGCATAAGCTGAGTAACAACTACAACAAGAGGAGCTGACCTAGTTGACGTAGACGTAAGAACATGGCCCAAGAAATGGACCATACAGAAGGTATCCTTCTTCTCCTGGAGGATCCACAACAGGTGTAAGAATGTCTTGTTCACGTCAGACGTTTTTGAAGTTCCAATGACGTTGTAAGCCAGCCACTGAGTAATGGCTAGTTGGTTACGTCTGAGCAAGTGCTGGTACACACAGTTCGAGGTAGCATTGTATTTGCCCTCGAGAAGCGTGTCAAACATCAACTCTATTGTATTCGGATACTCCGAAATCACCAGTGTCGCACTATCGGAGTTGATTGAAATATTTGTTATTGTCGCTATCAATTCCAACGTGAGTTCAAGTTCCAACCCATCCGCCGTAATCCAAAACTCATTTCCCCGAAAACCTCCATTGTTGTAAAACTTTAAAACGAAATCTTCTGAGTAATTAGCCGGCACTTTGTGCAACAGATACTCCCACTCCCTATTTGCAATTTCTTCATCGAAAAAGGGATGAAACATGCCCAAATCGAATAGATTTTTAAAATTCCTCTCAACTATGATTCGTTGACGTGCTGCCATAGAGAGGTCTAGCTATTTTTCTGAGGGTGGAAATTGCTTGGAGTGATGGAGGAGATGGTGCTGGAGCAAGGGGGTTCGAATTGGTGGTGTTTATCCCGCGTGCGCGGGTCCAAATCAAGCCTGTGTAGCCGCGTTCGCGAGTTGTTTGTGTGGGGGACCAAGATCCATAATTTAGGGGGGAAGAAAAGTGAGGGGATGACGCGTTGTTTGGCTCGCGGGTTGGGTTTTGTGACCGGATCCGTGATTTTTGTCAGGTCCAATTTTTGGCCCAAGCCCAAATGATATCCAGAAATTCCCCTTATGTCCCGAAATTTCAAACATGGAATTTCGATTCGTTTTAACTCCAAATTGAACGAATGAGATATCAAAATGATCGGCATTAAAAATTCCATCCACGGGAAAATGACAAAATCACATTCAAACCTTTTTATTTTTATTTGGGGGGTTTGAATCTTGTAAAAACAAATCGCAAACCCCAACTTTATTATTATTATTATTATTATTATTTTATTTTTTTTAGGAAGTTTATTTATTTACAAATTTTATATACAAATGTACAAGGGGAGATAAACGTGTTAACAACACCGGATTTCAAGAAGAAAATCATTACTGTAAAATCAGGCAACTGTCATGTCGACTCTGGGGTGAACCCAATCCAGCCAGACTGTGACTTAACCTTTATATTTTGGGGGACTAGGGTTCAGGACGGTACCATCCCTTACCAATGTGCAATGGTCTAATAATAATATTACCCTTAGTACATATGGTATAGCCTCAAACCGCCCCGAACTGTAATCAAATAGAAAACTATTCGGGGTTGGCCTAGTGAAATCCATTGCCCTTGCGAACGAGGGACCATCTGATGTTGCATATCACGACTCTCTTTGTGCACAACACTTAGTGCAAAGGTGAAAATAAAAGTCACGAGTATAAACAAGTTAAGTCTTTTAACGTCAGATCCTCAAGACGAATCCCAACCTATGGGAGCAACGGGACGACGACGAAGTTTATCCCGCTGAGCTGGTGTCAGATAATAATATACCTTATACCGGCTCATATCGGATAGTAGATCAAAACCTAGATAGAAAGGTGTTTGACAATTCATACACCACCCCATCCTTTTCGCCCGTCGCTTTCGAGCAAAAGTACTACTACCATTACCTATTCGAGATGGGTGAGATTTACACCAAATGATTAGCTGAAGTTCGCGAGGAAGAGAATAGAAAAGGGAAGAGAAGGAGGGAGTTGAAATTTTTGGTACCCATTGTTTACCAGAAGGCACGTTTGCTCGATTAACAGAAGACATTTATAATCAGTTCTGAAGTAGAGTTTTTGTGGACTAAGGTTCCGGTGCTTGTAACCACACACTCTAGGGATTTTAGAAAAGAAAATAGAAGAGGGCCCGGCTACCCTAATGGCGTACTTTCCCTGTTTATATCACATGGGAAGAAATACACCAGTGAATCTATTAATCTGTGTAGACTGGATCTTTGAGAAGAGTCTCTTCGACATCTGGAGAGCGCAACTCATGATAATGTTTAACGCGTTGTCCATTTACTTGAAATTCGCTGTCATCATTTACGTTTTTCAAAGATATAGCCCCATAAGGGGTGACAGCAGAGACAATGAAAGGACCAGACCATCGAGTTTTTAATTTTTCTAGAAAAATGTGTAATCTTGAGTTGTATAACAAAACTTTTTGACCAACTTTGAAATCTTTTCTCAATATGTGCTTGTCATGCACTCTTTTCATGTTGGTTTTATAAGATTTCGAGAGATCATAGGCATCACTCCGAATTTCCTCAAGCTCATTTAACTGCAATTTTTTCTTTGCGCCTGCCACATTAGTATTATAATTGAAGCTTTTGATGGCCCATAGAGCACGATGCTCAAGTTTAACCGACAGGTGACAAGGTTTTCCAAAAACGAGGCGATAAGGAGACATCCCTATAGGTGTCTTAAAAGCTGTTCTGTATGCCCACAAGGCATCAGATAATCGTAGAGACTAGTCTTTTCTAGATGGATTAACAGTTTTTTCCAAAATGGATTTGATATCTCTATTAAAGACTTCTACTTGGCCACTGGTTTGAGGATGATACGGAGTTGCCACTTTGTGTGTGACTCCATATTTCTTTACTAATGATTCAAAATATTTATTACAGAAATGTTTTTCCCCATCACTAATAATAGCTTTGGAACGCCAAATCGAGAGAAAATATTTTCTTTTACGAAAAAAAAACTACAGTTTTATGATCATTAGCACGACATGTCAATGCCTCAATCCATTTTGACACGTAGTCAACTGCTACCAGTATGTAAAGGAAACCATGAGAATTTGGAAAGGGACCCATGAAGTCAATGCCCCATACATCAAAGATTTCCACAATTAAAATGGGATTTAAGGGCATCATATTGCGTTGAGTAATGCGTCCTAGCTGTTGGCAGCGGTTGCATGCTTTGCAATGCTCATGTGCATCTCTAAACAGTGTTGGCCAATAAAATCCACATTGTAGAACCTTAGCCGCTGTTTTCTTACCACTAAAATTACCACCACAAAATTGTTCATGGCAGAAGGATAACACGTCATTGTGTTCCCAGTCGAGAATGCAACGACGGATTAGTTGGTCGGAACAATACTTGAAGACGTAGGGATCATCTTATAAATAAAATTTCAAAGTGGATAAGAACTTTTTTCGGTCATTATGAGACCAAGATGAAGGGACTTCCTCGGTAACTAAGTAATTTACTATGTCAGCGTACCAAGGGGACGAAAAAATGGAATATAAGTGTTCATCCGGAAAGGAATCACAGATAGGTTCGGTATCAGTATCAATATCACTGACAAGTCTTGATAAATGGTCTTCAACCACATTTTCACAACCTTTTTTATCTCTAATTTCTAGAGTAAATTCTTGCAAGAGGAGAATCCAGCGGATCAACCTCTGTTTTGCAACTTTTTTCGCTAATAGGTAACGAAGCGCCGCATGGTCAGTGTAGACAATTGTGGAAGAACCCACTAGGTAAGGATGAAACTTATCCAAGGCATATACAATGGCGAGAAACTCTTTCTCAGTGGTTGTATAGTTATGTTGAACTTCATTAAGGGTTTTACTCGTGTAGTAAATGACAATTGGCTTATCTTCTTGGCGTTACCCTAGTACATCTCCAATAGCATAGTCACTCACGTCACACATTAATTCAAAAGGTTTCGACCAATCAGGTGGTTGAATTATGGGAGCAGTAGTTAAGGCGGATTTTAAAGTCTCAAAAGCTTGTTTGCAATTGAAACTGAAGTCAAAAATGGCATCTTTAAGCAAGAGATTGGTTAAAGGTCGAGCAACCTTTGAGAAATCTTGAATAAATCTCCTATAGAAACCTCCATGTCCTAAAAATGCGCGAATGTCGCGAACTATTTTTGGTATAGGAAGTGAAGCAATTTTTTCTATCTTAGCTTTGTCGACTTCGATTCCGTCTTTTGAAACGATATGTCCTAAAACTATTCCTTTTTTAACCATGAAATGGCATTTTTCCCAATTAAGAACAAGGTTTTTCTCTTCACAACGTGTAAAGACCTTTTCAAAATTTGATAGACAGCTATCGAAAGAATCTCCATATATTGAGAAGTCGTCCATGAATACTTCCATAAAACGTTTAACCATATCACTAAAAATGTGAAGCATGCAGCGTTGGAAAGTATCAAGTGCATTGCAAAGGCCGAAAGGCATTCGTTTATATGCAAATGTACCAAAAGGACAGGTGAACGTAGTCTTTTCTTGATCGGCAGAATCTATGACTATCTGAAAATATCCTAAATAACCATAAAAAATAGTAATACGCATGACCGGCTAACCGTTCAAGCATCTGATCGATGAAGGGCAGTGGAAAGTGATCCTTACGAGTTACTGCATTAAGTTTGCGATAGTCAATGTATATTCGCCATTTCATTGGAATACGAGCGGAGATGCATTCATCTTTATCATTGCGCACAACTGTAATGCCAGATTTCTTTGGAACAACATGTACTGGACTCACCCAAATACTATCGGATATAGGGTAAATAATACCTGCATCGAGTAATCTTAAAACTTCCTCCCGTACCACATCTTTCATGGTTGGGTTTAGACGACGCTGCGGTTCACGCGACGTCTTAGTATTTTCTTTAAGATGTATGCGATAGGTGCATACATTAGGGTTAATGCCCTTAATGTCATCGAGGGACCATCCAATAGCAAAACGGTGTTGTTGAATGACATCTATTAAACGGGATTCTTGATCATCAATCAATTGAGATGATATAATAATTGGATGACTACCATCTGGATCAAGATGTACGTATTTTAATTCCGAAGGAAGAGGTTTTAAGTCAAGGGCGGGTGGAGTGGGTAATAAAGATTCTTGAAGAAAGTCATCGTCCATAGAGTAAACAGATTGATGTTCATCCAAATCGCTGGACATCACAGTCATAGGGTCAAATAATGGTATTGACTCTAATAACTCGTTTACTTCTTGTGTATAATCATCGTCCTCAAATTTAGAATCGCTCAAGGAAAGAAATTGGTATACTTCATCTTCAAGAAAAGTGTTTGTTAAATACTCTTGCACAATGTTATCAACCATGTTCACCTCACCATCAATGTCAGGCTCTGGAATTTGTTTCATCATCTTGAACACATTTACCTCAACCGAAAGATTTCCGAAGGACATGGTCATGGAACCATCCTTACAGTTAATAAGAGCATTAGCAGTTGCTAGGAACGGACGGCCTAAGATGATAGGAATGGAATCACATGCAACTTCTGTATCCAAAATAATAAAGTCTACAGGATAGAAAAAGTCTTGGACTTTTACAAGGACGTTTTCCACAATTCCTTTTAGATACTTAATGGAACGATCGGCTAACTGTAGAGTCATGATGGTAGGTTTCAGCTCATGAAGACGTAGTTGTTTAAATAAGTAATATGGAAGTAAGTTCACACTAGCTCTTAGGTCTAGTAGCACTGTAGCCGTATATTTGTCACCTAAGGTGCATGGAACCGTTGGTCTACCAGGGTCCTTGTATTTGACTATACTATTGTGTTCGGTGATGGATGGAAACTGTTTGGTGAGGAACGCTTGTTGAGGAACATTAGTTCTCCTTTTTGTGGTGCACATATCTTTCAGAAATTTTGCATGTTTTGGCAATAGCTTTAAGGCATCGAGAAAAGGTAAGTTGATTGTCAAATTCTGAAAAGTCTCTCAAATTTCATCAAAATTCTCATCGGGGTTTATTCTTTGCCAAAGCGCAAAAAACGGTGCCTTAGGGCGGAATTTGGCAAAGGGGTCCGCTTGCTTGTTTCCTAAATTCTGAGATGTTGACTTTGTTGTATTTGGTGAATCCTCTGTAGGTTCATTATTGGAAATAGATTCATATGAACCGTCGAATTCCTTTGGTTGATCATCTGGCATACGTATTTGATTGTCTACAATTTTTCCAGATCGAAGAGTAGTGATTGCGTGCACCTCACCTTGGTTGGGAGTACTTGTACCAGGTGCATTGGTGAGTTCAAAGGCAGTGTTTGCTAGATTAGGGTTTGAAATTGCTTGTCTAGGAAACACGCCTTTCTGACTCTTTTCTTGCCCCAATTGTTGAAGTGATTGTTGGATAGACGTTAAAATTTGAGATTGTTGGTTCATGTAAGCTAAGAAAGTCTCACTTGTCCTATCCGTAACGAGTGGTGCAGGTTGTGCAACTGGTACTAGATCACGATTATTGCTGAGAAGTTGTTGATTATAGTTGGGATTTGGATTGGCTGGAACAAGGCTGCGGTTGGTTTGATAGTTAACATTCGAAGTATTTTGAAATTGATTCTAACTTTGTTGGTATTGTTGATTATTTCCTTGGCAGTATGGAATAAAGTTGTTGGTTGGTCGAACAGGTGGATTAGCAAAACCTAGAGGAGCCCCCAGCTGTTGGTTATTCTGGCACCAAGCGAAATTCGGATGCTGTCGCCAAGGTGCATTAGGAATGTTGAATGCACATGCCTCTTCTGATGGTTGAGAAGGGGAGGCATATAATAAGGAACAATAAGCATCAGGATGGTCAGGAGTGAGACAAAGAACACATGGGGATGTGTCAACGTTCATGACCTATTTTGGGAGTTGATCGTTTATTTGAACTGCAAGGGCATCTACTTTTTTAGTTAGGGATTCTATCAAATTTTTTAATTCGGGATCGGGTTTTACCTCAAAAATAGATGTAGCCTTTGTTACAGTATCCTTTGATGATCTAGGCGACTTCGGTGTTACCCCAAAGTGTGTACCTTTTTTTAAGTTTGTTTTTCAATAAAAGTATATGCTTGGTAGCTCCTTTGTCCATGAAGCAACCGCCGCTCATTATATCAAGAGTTTCTTTTTGATGATCGAAAAGTCCATTAAAGAAGGAAACGAACAAGGGCGGCTTTGTCTAGTTAGTGATGAGGACATTCTAAAAGAAGATCGAAAAAGCGACTCCATGCTTCCGTAAAAGGATTCATGGGGATTTTGACGAAAAGAATTGAATTTTTGAAGCATTTCAAGTAGTTTTCTTTTGAGTGTAAAATTGAAGCATGAAAGCTTGAACAAGTTTATTCCATGTGTCTATGGATTGTGGCTGTTGTCCTGCAAGCCAAATTGACGTTTTTTCTGCTAAAGTGAATGGAAATAGCCGAAGCAAGAGTTGTTCCTTAGAGACAGCTGGATAATGAAATGTTGTGGCCACTTGTTGAAGCCTACGAAGATGATTGTACGGTTTTTCGTGATCCAAACCATGATACACAGGTAACAAACTAAAAACATTTGGTAGGATACGAAAATCACCGACAATGTCCTCAAGTTTGATGCAGGAAGAAGGTCCTTCATGTAATGCAGTATAGAAGTCCGACAGGGGCTTCTCAGCTGGTGGAGGATCGTCGGCCATAACTGCAGAACTTAATGGCGACGAAGGAACTTGATGAAGGTAATTAACAGAAGAAGAACAATTTTTAGGTGAGAACTTACGCAGTTGCTTATCGTATTTTTTTCGACGATAGGTATGTTCAAATTCTTTAGTGGAACCAGACCTTAATCTCATACAAGCATAAAATTATATCTAATTGACAGAAGGAACTTATTATTACTTGAATTTTATGATTCTCTTAAAGATTTTGGAGTTGAACAACGTAGGCCTAAGCTGCTACTAATGTAGCAGTGAAGCAAGGAATACGTGTGTATAAACCAATGGCCATGTTACAAGAGAGATATGAGGGAGGCTTTCCGTGCAAGCACGGTTCTAATTAAGTAACCTCAATCTTTCAAGTTTCCTAGACACCGTTGGAATATGATTAAGATTTATAGAATTAAAATTTATGCAAGGTCGTTCTTAATTTTTTTTTTTTTTTTTTTTTTTTTTTAAGATTTATACAATACTAGATGCAGTAGCATGTGAAGATACTCTACTCATATGTATAGCTATACGAATAGGCAAGGTTGTATCATCGATAAATACTTCCATACGTACAGGCAAATATACATCAGTAATACGTATATGTATGCTAATTTGTAGATCGATATTACGTAGACGTATATCAACAGTAACAGGCAAATTTGAATCACTCATACATTATCTAAATCTGATAGCATCGAATATAGTATCGTCGCGCATATAAATACGACAATGCTAAAACTAAACATGCAACGTATTATATATAAACTAAAATACGACTCTTGTATTGCATAATAAATCGATTTCGGTAATACTCATTGAGATTATGAGTATCATATAGAGAGCAGCTTCACCCCGTAAGGTTTAGAAACAACTTACCCAACTCAGATTTTAACCCTCATTGGAATGTTCTCCTCTTTCTTGACAAAATCGAAGTATTATACAAGACGTGTACTTATACGTAGAGAAATACTAAACATGCAATAATAGACACTTATACGTAGAAAGACATATAACCATGCAAAATAGTACCATTTATATGTATATATACATTGATATGCAATTCATGCCCAATTAATCGTATATAAATATTTACAGGTATATGAACATGATTCATGCATATTTCTAGGCTAATACATAAATAATAATCCATAAACTAGTACATAATAACTACGTACATGACATTCATACATAAACAATAAAAATTTGGAACCTGTAGCATCACGCTAGTCGCCAAAGAAATGAAACACACGTTTCAATCCATCGACGTAATTAATCCCAGAAGATAATTGAATTTTCTGTTACCGTTCCAGAGAATTAGGCCTGGATATAGATCAAGATAGATCAGTGGATCCTGGAGCTAGAACATGAGCAGCAAAAAAGTTACGACACCCGCGGACGCAGGTTACACCTGCGGACGTGAGTTCAGTACTGCGCACTCGGAGGATTCTCCCACTTTAAGCTAAAATTTTCACAGCAACCTTAGATTCTTGTGTAGTTTACTTTCCCGGACCTAACTTTGTGTTCCTGGAAGTACAAAAAAAATCCGATGATCGTTAGGTCGTTTGCGAGGCAAAATTTTGAAAATAAAACAAAAACGTAGAAAACAAAAAACAAAAGGAAAGATGAGGGTGGGGGTTCCCCTTGGAGCAATTTCCAGTATGTAGCACAAGTCCTTGGTCTTTAGAATGAGAGCGGCGCCATTTTGATATTCATCTTTTTGCTATGTTAGAGATTTGAATCTCTTCCTTGGCCAAAATGCGAAACAAATATTTCCTTACTCACGATCTTCGTGTTCATATAATTTGGAGTAGGGATTCGAACCAACCTAAATTCTAGGACCACTTACAACTTGGTTTTACTCTTTTAGGAAACTAGTGAGTAAGTTTAGCTATGATTGTGTAAATACTAAATACTTGGTTTCTTTACTACACAAAAATTGAAAACATTAAGTTACGTAAACATGCAACTAAAACACGATAAAATTTTACTTAAAACGAAAATGGAGAGTTAATTCTCCTCATGTGAAAATAACTTTTGTTATTTGATTTTAGTAAGTACATCTTAATCTTCCTAGAACTCTTAGACAAGCCCTAACATATATGACTCATCTCTAAGCTTCATACATGCTAGCATGTAGAACCAAAGCAATGACTTATATCTAAGCTCATCACTTTGATCCCTAACTAGACTCTACACCAACTATCATTTTGGGATAGGATGTAGGTCTAGTTGTTCTTCTTAAACAACTTACTAAACCAAATAACAAAGATTTTCCCTCACATGAGTATTATTAACTCCCCAAAAAGGGAAGGTTAGCTCATGATCCTTGGGATAAAGGATGACAAGTGTAGAATGTAAAAAGAGAGAGAGAGAACAAAAAGAAGAAACTATCTATATAAACTCACTTGCATTTAGATTTGTTTTTAACTAGAATAACACATGGTTTCCTCCATTAAAACTATTACAAGCTTTCTACAAAAACTAAAGACTAAAATAAAAACTAAGACTAAGGAACTAAAATAATGCATGGTAAAGGAAAAGAAGTCAAGGGAGTAAATGGAGTGTCTCCCCCCTTGTTTGTTTTCTTCCTTCCTTTTTCAATTCTTCCCCCTCATCCCACGTGAAACACCAAACCTCATTTACTTCATTTTTATCCACCACATTAAAGCAAAGTGACACCTTGCTTTTTTTTCACTATTAACACCTAATCCAATTAATTACATGCAAGGTGTCAACTTTGCACCAATAATTTGGCATTTTTGTCTTGACATGCTCCATGATTGATGACTCATCAAATCTTGCAGGCCTGCATAGTGGGTCCACGTGCAGTCTAGTGGCGGTCCGGTCTTTTGACAATTTTACAACTTTTCGCCTATGTGTAGAGTTCATCGCCCTGATTGTCTAAACAGCTCACTTGTTGCATTCGGAGTCCTGGTTCAAGAGATAGGAGCTCCGAAAGTTTGATGATTCTGTGCGGATTTGTTGGGCTTCACATGGCTGATTTGGAAGAATTCATATATACATTGTTCCCCGTGCTTTAACGCAGGTTTAACCAATATTTTCATGTTTACTGCGAATACCTGCAAAAGTACGAAAATATACTTATTTCATGATTATTAAACATATAATTAACTAAATTTATATGTCTCAATGGAGTTTCATATTACAGTTTTGGGTGATTATCAGTAGCCTATAAAAAGAAACCTCATTCTCTTGCCGTTTTCTACACAAAAGATCAAGGTTTTGCTCAAGGAAATAGATCTAAAAATCGGTTCCATTATTGAGAGTGATAGAGGCCAAGTGAGAAAGGAGAGGTTGGTAGATCGTTACCCACACAATGTCTAATCTAAAGATAGGAATACAACAGATGATCAAGAGGTTGATTCAGATTCATAGTTATTGGATTCTCAGAGTTATCTAAACCGGATTTACAAGTTTGTTTTCCATTCCAAAATCATGAGAACCATTAATTCCGCTGCGCGTGATTTTCACGGTTTGTAGAAATATTCATTCTAAAATAACGGCTCATACAAGGAGACCACGTCAGCGGGACAAGGAGGGGAAGGCAGCTTAGTAAGCTACCTTGGGGAGCAGGAGAACATAGCCGCAGAACCCTAGATTGCGGACGTGGCCTAGGTACGGCGAAAAGAGCCACCAGATGAGTGGACAGATGGACGATCCATAACCGAAGGGAAGGGGTATAAAAAGAAGCGCATGAGGAGAGAAAAAGGGGAGGCCACACAATAAGAAGGTGAAAAAAGAAAAAGAAAAGAGAGAGAGAATGAGAGAGAAGGGAGTTGGGGTTGTAATCTGAGTTTCTTTCCAAATACAACTGTTTTAGTGTTGAGGTTCTTGCATTTGGCGCCGTCTGTGGGGACATAAAAGTGAGATAGATATAATGGCACCTAAGAAACAAGTAGGTAGACCGAAAAGGGTGGCGGTGCAGGAACCGATGCCAAAGGCGGTGATCGATGAAAAAAGAGACAGGAGAGATAAGTAGGAAACAGAAGAGACACGGCTTATGAGAGAAGAGATCGGGAGGTTAAGAGAGGAGAATGACGAGTTGAGAAAGGAAATGGAAAGGGAAGAGGAAGAGACAGGTTGAGAGGCAAGCGAGGACGCGGAAAAGGAAGAGGATGGACCTAATCTCGTGGAAAATCCAGTAACCAGCTTGACAGTCGAACAGGTGCAAGAGATGATAAATAATGATAGGGAAGCTAACCGACAGCAGACGAAGGGTCGTGGGGGAGCAGCTAGTCAGGCGATGGTCGGGTTAAACCGCAACCCATTAGCGGACGGCATCTGGGCTTCGGAAGTCCCAAAGCATTTCAACCAGCCTAGGTTTGAGAAGTATGATGGTAAAGGAGACCCAGCGGATCACATCCTTCATTTCCGGCAGCAGATGCCACTATGGCAAGAATCTCGATATGACGGTCTGTGATGTATGATGTTCCCGGCTAGTCTAAAAGGAGGGGCATCGGACTAGTATTACCGGTTACTAGTGGGAAGCATAAGAAACTTCCAAGAATTGGAACAGGCTTTTATAGATCACTTTATACACCAAAAAAAAGTGGGTGGTGGATATCGCAGCACTATTCAATGTTCGTCAGCGCTCAGCGGAGTCAGTGAGGGAGTACCTGTGTCAGTTCAAGGCCGAGACATTGAAGGTCAAAAATATGGATGAGAGAACTGCAGTGATTGCATTTGAAAGAGGGATGCAGCCAGAAACAGGAGTACACCAGTCAGTGGCGAAGAACGAGATTGCAACCTTGCACGAACTATATCCGCGAGTGGAAAAATATATCAGATATGAGGACAGTATGCAAAAGAAGTCTAAGAGATCCGGGAAGGCATTGCTATCGTTGGAGAAAGAAAGGGAACCAAGAAAGGCGGGCGCGACCGAAAAAGAAAGCGGGGGTACCGCGGATACCCATCGAGGGCAGAGAGAGGCCGGGAGGGGATTCGAAGGGAAAACAGAGAAAGGAAGACATAACGCAAGATAGAGGTGACACCGCTGAATAGACCCTTGAGCGAAATATTACCGTTGATTAAGAACCTGCAGCGATATGAAAGGCCGCGGAACACCCCAGGAGAGCTGCCTAATAAACCTTTCTGCGCCTATCATCAGATATGTAATCATGAGACCGATGACTGTTATGCACTAAAGTGGATGGTTCAGCTATTGGTGGAAAAAGGGAGGATGAGAGGGTTTGTAAGGGGAGCACATAATGAGGAGCTCATGCCGCGTCAGGATCGTATACTGGGAACTATTAATGTGATTTTCAGTGGAGAGGTACTAAGTCATAATGCTCATAGAGATAGGGTGAGAAGAACCGTGAGCATCCAGCAGATCAACGAGGGGACAGACAGACCGAGAGCAAGAGTAGGGGTAGCGGAAGACAGAGATAGGATCGTCTTTAGCAGCGCTGACTTACAAGCTATGGATTTCCCCCATGAGGACGCGTTGGTCATCACAGTAGCAATGGGCAACTACCTGGTGAAGAGGGTGTTGATAGATTGCCGCAATGCAATGGGCTTGTTGTTTAAAGGAGCTTTGGAAGAAATGGGAATTGATCATAGGTAGTTGAGGCCTCCGCGGACTAATTTATACGGGTTCAATGGGAGCATGACAAAACCTATGTGAGAACTCTTGCTGCCTATAACCACAGGTCCAGTGCCTGTATTGCGCGGTTTATGGTGGTAGATTCGGCTTCTCAGTACAACGCAATCTTAGGGAGGCGGTGGATTCATGAGATGAAGGCTGTCCCGTCAGCATATTATCAAGTGATACGATTTCCCACCCTAACGGGTATGTATGAAGTTTGCGAAGATCAAGTCACGGCCAAAAACAGTCACAGGGGTACAGTGAAACAGTTGATCTGAAGACTGGATGAAGAGAATCCGAACCCGAGGAAGAGGCAGGCATAGCAATTACAGTGCGCCTCGGTAGAGGAGAAGGCGGAGGCAACTGCAGGTCCGAAGACACTGGATGAGATTGAAGTAGTGAACATTGGAGGGGAGGATGAGAATTTTACCGCAGTAGGATCCAACTTGTTGGAGGAATGGAAAAGTAAGTTAATACAATTCTTGTCATAAAACAAGGGCGTGTTTGCATGGTCGATCAATTGAGGAGGTTACGGGGGTTAGACCCGGAGTTCGCGTGTCATCGACTACACATGAAAGAGGATGCTAAACCGGTGAGGCAATAGATGTGGAGCATTAGACCGAAGTATGCGGAGGGCATTCGCGAGGAGGTTGCGATGTTGAAAGGAGCCGGAATAATACGAGAAGTGGAGTTCACAGATTGGTTGTCCAATGTGGTTGCGGTACCAAAAAAGAACGGCAAGGTGCGTATGTGCGTCGACTTTACATATGTGAATGTAGAGTGCCCAAAAGATAGTTATCCCATGCCGTGGGTGGATGAATTGGTGGATAGGACAGCAGGATTCAAAATATTTTTGTTCATGGATGCGTCTATGGGGTATAATCAGGTCGCAATGTATGGGCCAGATCAGGAGAAAATAGCATTTGTTGTAGAAGGCGGCATATATTGCTATACAAGGATGACATTCGGATTAAAAAATACAGGAGCCACATTTCAGCGGTTGGGGGAGAAAATGTTCAAGAGCAAGATCCGAAGGAGATAGAAATATACATAGATGACATGGTGGAAAAAAGCATGTCTGAGGTTAAAGGAAATGTTCGGAATACTGCGGAAGTACAATTTGAAGTTGAATCCAAAGAAATGCACATTCGGGGTGACCTCGGGGAAGTTCTTGGGTTACATTGTTACTCATTAAGGAATATAGCCTAATCCATAACAGATAAGAGCGTTTATGGAGATGCCAACACCGCAGAATGTCACAGAGGTGCAGCGGCTGGCCGGAAGGGTAGCGGCATTGAATAGATTCATTTCCAAGTCATCGGACAAATGTAGGCCGCTGTATCGATTACTGAGAAGTACCCTTGATTTCTTGTGGACGTTAGAATGTGAGGAGGCGTTTCAAGAGTTGAAGAGGTATTTGGGCAAGGCTCCATTGCTATCGCGACCAGAGCAGGGGGAGAAGTTGTATCTGTATTTGGGGGCCACCGAGTATGCAATCAATTTGGTTCTTGTCCGGGTAGTTAATCGAGTGGAGAAGCCAGTGTATTTTCAAAGCAAGACATTGTTGGGCGCAGAGACGCAGTACAGCAGAATGGAGAAGTATGCCCTTGTTTTAATCTTTTCAGCCATGAAACTAAAGCCCTACTTTGAGTCACATTCGGTGGTGGTGGTGACAAACCTGCCTCTTAAACAAGCATTAAGAACAGAGAAATCAGGCAGAATGTTGAAATGGGCAGTGATGCTTAGCTCATATGAGATATAATATCAGATAAGAACAGCGGAGAAAGCACAGGCAGTTCCAGAGTTTCTGGTAGAGTTCCCCGCTGAGGACCCGACGTGGGGAGAGGAGAAGGTCATGGAATTAGAGAAGGACGTGGAGCACAATCTACTAGATCCTTGGGATAAGAAGAATGGGTGGAGAGTATTTGTAGATGGATCTGCCACAGATGCATGCAGCGGCATAGGGGTTGTGTTGGTTACACCTGACAATAACATAATAGAATTGACCATGAAACTAGGATTTCGCGACATCTAGCAACGAAGCAGAGTATGAGGCCGTTATGAGAATGGCTGAAGACTTGGGAGTGAAAGAATTGACAGTGTATTCAGATTCAAATCTGGTGGTATGCCAGGCAAATGGTGGGTTCGCGGCTCGATGTCCGCGAATGGCAAAGTACTTGAAGGTAGTGCACCAAAGGGCCAGCAAGTTTACGAAGCTCCAGTTTGTACACTTGGGGCGCGGGGAGAGTAGACACGCAGACGCTCTGGCATACGTGGCGGCAGCCATGCCTGGGTCAGAGGAAAGAACAATACGGGTGGAAAGACTGGAGAGGCCAAGCACAGAGGAGGTGATAGAGGTGTGTCAGGTTATAGAAGAAGAAAGGGGGTGGATTAAGCATTTTCTAGAGGGAAGGGAGGTGACAGATAAGAAAGAAAAAAGGAGGTTGGAACAGGCGTCTCAGAGATATGTTCTGGTGGAAGGAGAGCTGTATCGAAAGAACTTCAATGGGCCATTGTTGAAATGCCTAGGGCCGGGGTTATCTTTAGAGGTGGTTGCAGAATTACATGAAAGGGACTGTGGGAGGACGACGGCGCATCGATTATTAACACAAGGCTATTTCTGGTCCCACATGAAACGGGATGCGGTGGAGTTTGCTAAAAGGTGTGACAAGTTTCAGAGATTTTCACAGTTGATATTCACACCCGCGGAGCCCCTACATAATGTCTCAAGTCCGTGGCCTTTTGCCATGTGGGCGATGGATATCGTAGGACCATTGCCCATGGCTAGCGGCAAAAGGAGGTATATGCTGGCAGCCACGGACTACTTCACTAAATGGATAGAAGTCGTACCATTGCAGCAGGTAAAGGAAACGCAAGTGATTAAGTTTCTATGGGAGAACATCATATGTCGGTTTGGGCTACCATATGCCATCGTTGCAGACAATGGGACACAATTCACAGGAACTAAGGTGGCGGCATTTCTGCAAGCATACAAGGTGAAACAAAGGTTCTCTGCCCCCTACAACCCCGAGGGCAACGGCCAAGTTGAATCTTCCAACAAAACGATATTGAACAATTTGAAAAGAAAATTGGAAGATAAGAAAGGCGCGTAGGCCGACGAGTTGAAGCATGTTCTTTGGGCTTATAGAACCATGCTGCGGACAACCACCAAAGAGACCCCATTTGCCTTAGCATACGGCGTCGAGGCCATGATTCCTTTGGAAATGGTGGCCACTACTATGAGGACAAAGGCTATGGAGGAGGGATCGAATTGGTGCATCTTGGCAAGGGATTTGAATTTGGCAGAAGAGAAAAGAGATTCAGCTCGCATCTGATTGGAAACGTATCACAGAAGATTACAGAGGTAATACAACAAGCGGGTCAGGCCGCGACAGTTCAGGGTAGGGGAATTGGTGATCCGCCGGGTGACTCCAAGCATGAAGGAAGAAAGGGACAGTAAGTTGGGTCCAAACTGGGAGGGGTCGTACACCGTGGTGGAGGTAGGAGGGTCCGAAACCTATAAGCTACAAACAATGAAGGGCAAGCTAATAGAAAAGCCTTGGAATGTAAGAATATTGAAAAAAAATTACAACTGAATGTACTGAAATTACAAAACAATGTAAGGAAGGTCCAGAATAGAGGACTAAAGCTGTTTGTAAATATATAAAACCACAGCACTTTTGTGAAAAGAAATATGTTTGTTATGTGTGATTTCTAAATGAGAATGTGAACCGTAGACTAGAGATACGAGAGACACATGGGGCAAAGAGAGTGCCCCAGCAGGCTACTACGCTTATCCGAGAGATAGATAGTGGAGGGGATGAGCCCTTTGCTGACACTAGAGATGGGATGAGCCTGATCGAGCCCGCAGAAGTGGAATGAGCCCTCTTTGGATAATAGATGCAAGAGACACATGGGGCAATGGGAGTGACCCCATTGGGCTTCTACGCCCATCAGAGGGAGAAGCAGTGGAGGGGATGAGCCATTCGCTGACATTAGCGTTGGAGGGAGTCTGGAACAAGATGAGTTGTTCCAGCAGGTCGCGGCATGATCGAGCCCGAGGAGTGGGATGAGCCCTCCGCGGATCATAGATGCAGGAGACACATGGGGCAATGCGAGTGATCCCATCCAGATTCTGCACCCATCAGAGGGAGAAGCAGCGGAGGGGATGAGCCCTTCGCAGACACCAGAGTTAGAAGGAGTCTGGAACAAGATGAATTGTTCCAGCGGGTCACGGCATGATTGAGTCCACGGAGCGGGATGAGCCCTCCACGGATCATAGTTGCAGGAGACACAGGGATGCGAGTGACCCCATCAGGCTTCTGCGCCCATCAGAGGGAGAAGCAGCGGAGGGGATGAGCCCTTCGGTGACACCAGAGTTAGAGGGAGACTGGAACAAGATAAGTCGTGCCAGTAGGTCATGGCATGATCAAGCCTGCGGAGTGGGATGAGCCCTCCGCGGATCAAAAATGCAAGAGACACGTGGGGCAAGGAGAGTGGCCCCAGAAGGCTTCAACGCTGATGCTAGAGTTAGAGGGAGCCTGGAGCAAGATGAGTTGTTCCAGCAGGTCATGGCATGAGTGAGTCCATGGAGCGGGATGAGCCCTCCGCAGATTAGAGATGCAAAAGACACATGGGGCAATGATAGTGGCCCCATTGGGCTTTTACGCCCATCAAAGGGAAAAGCAGTGGAGGGGATGAGCCCTTCGCTGACACTAGAGCTAGAGAAAGCCTAGAACAAGATGAATTGGTCCAACAGGTCATGGCATGATCGAGCCCGCGGAGCTGGATGAGCTCTCCGTGGGTTAGAAATGCAAGAGACACGTGGGGCAAGGAGAGTGGCCCCGGAAGGCTTCAACGCTTATCAAAGGGAGAGGCAGCAGAGTGGATAAGCCTTTCACTGACGCTAGACTGGGCACACCGCCCAACTTAGAACCGAGCCGAAGTGCCCCTAATGGGAGGAGGAAAGCTTCGGGGTTGAAAATTGTAGGAATGCGATAAGGAGAGGGCAAGGGACTGACTAGAGATATTGAAACGTGCATGTGGGTATACTTTGCAAACCAAACAAGCAGATAAACCTCAAAGATGAAAGGGTAACATGCATGTAAAACGTAATCACACAGCAAAATCAATAAGCAGGGGACGAATCAAATCGCGAGTTAATAACAAGGTTTTAGTACAAAAGAGGACTAGGGCATTCCCTAGGTGGATTCATCAACAATCATTTCCTCAGCGGTTCCTTCAGCAGTGGCAGCAGGGGTCTCCTCAGCGGCTACCGCGGGGAAGGTGGCTTCGCCCATCACAGGGTTCTCGGAAGTGACATCAGGGTCCGCGACTCCTTCCCTGGCAACCTCAGGGGATTAAATCACCAGTGTGGCAGGTCTTTCGGGGAGAAGGTAGGCTTCCTGGGTGAGCCGGTCAAGTTCTTCTTGGATCTTTCGGGCCACCCTCTTGTCAACCAGGGCCTTGAAGCGGCACGAAGAACCGTCATGTCCGATTGGTGCTGCTCCATCAGCTTGGTGGTATCATCCTTATGGTTTTGACTGAGGGCGTCCACGGTCTTCTGATGTTGTTGGGTGAGGGCATCCAAATCGAGCTAGTGTGTTGGAGGAGCGCTTCTCTTTGACGACTCAGGCGCTCGTTGACCGTGTCCATGTATCGCTGATGAGATGATTCTGCGGACCTAAGTTCATCCTGAGCCTGGACTTTGGCCAAATTAGCAGCTGCCAAATCTGACTGAAGTCCGGCATAGGCAGCTCGCAAGCCAGTGGGGCCGCTAAGTTCTTGCTCCAAGGCTGTCACCTTAGTCTTAGCGCTGAATAGGTCGCGGATCATAAAGGAGATGTCCAAGCTCACCTGGGATTGAAGATGAAGATGGATAAAAAAATAAATAAAAAAAAAAAAAAAAAAAAAAAAAAAGTAGACTAGATGCTTTCGGGGACCATGCGACACATTCGCACATTTTCCGGAAATACCGACATGATCATGTCGAGATATTTTATGTGATGCATTCCCGAGGGTGGGGTACAAAGTGTAAAGGCTCCCCGTTAATTTTCTCAACGATCCGAATGAGGGAAGATCTACACTTCGACCTGCCAGATGTATTGATCTGGTTGGTCCGAGGGGAGACATCGTGTGTTGATGTAACCGGAGCCTCTCCGCTGGTAGGGCTTGGGAATGGAGTCTTTGAGGTGGGAGAAGCAGCCTAAGAGAGCGCGAGGGAAGATAGAAGCATGAGGAAGCTTGTATAGCTAACCAACATTGTTTCATTCCGTTTAGTTTTGACACTTTCGGTTTCTTGGAACAACAATCGGTTGAGCTTCTCAAGAGACTTGAAAGGTTATGGGCGATGCGTTATGGATGAAAACGAAGTTGTGTTTAGAAGGATAAGATTTGCTATTCGAGAAAAGGACTTGCGGCTTCAGGCTTGTTGTACGCTTTCCCTAATTATTTGTAATCCTCGTTATCATTATCAATAAAATTTCCACTTAAAAAAGATAGAGAAAAAAGAGAGAGAGAGAGAGAGAGAGAGAGAGAAAGTTGTACCCTTTCCCAGTTGGTGTACAATGAAGTGCGGTGCTAGTCGAATGAACCTCCGTCCACGTAGCCTATGTCCTTGGGCAGATGAGCATTGTAGAACAAGGAGGAGGCCATGGCGGCATTGTCCAGAGCGGAGTTAGCTGTATTCACCTTACGGTTGACGCACCTTGAATATGAGACAGAAGTCCTCGGCATTACAAAAGAGGGATCTCTGGGAGCCGGTAGGTCGAAAGGGTTCTTTACCAGTCGGCGCGTGTGGGTGAGGAGACAGCATGGTGAGAGGGTGCAGAGGTAGGGGCTTGATCTTTGGGTATGGAAGCCTGTTGAGTGGTAGGGGCAGGCTCTTCAGAGGTGGAGGTCCGCGGCCTCTTGGCTGGGGGCTGGTCAGTGGGCGCCTGCATTTCCGTGGGGGGAACCTCCCTCACATCGTCGTCAGAATCACTATCGAATAGTTTCTACTTGTGGACGTCCATGTCTTTAGGAGGGGAGTTAGGAAAGGCGAACTGATCGTCCCAGTGGGAGATAGAGCGGTAGGACGGGACGTCTTTGGGAGCGGAGGAGGGGTGAGGATCTTGAGATTCAAGGGAGGTGGGGGAGTGTGAGGAGGGAGATGAGAAGTATGAGCGCGAGACCTCTTCTTCGGAGGAGGAGACGCTCGGGGCTTTCGCTCCTTGGGGGGGCGACAAAAAAAGGGGCCTGATAAGCCGCGGAAAGTGTTGAGACCGGCGGTGGGCAATAAGGGAGTAGGGGTGGTGGGATGTATGCCTAAGAGATCAGCCTGGGCAGAACCAAGGTCGCGAAGCTGGGCAAAGATAGGACAAGAGATGCTATCTTAGATCCTGGATTTAGAATCTGGCCGCCAACCTGCAAATAAGAACAATCGAGAGTTAGTGGATTACATGGAAAACACCTCAAGAAATGAGGAAAGAACTGCGATACTCACCACGAAGTCGGAAGGTAGGTGATTAAGAGTTAGGGTGGAAGGAATGTCCACGGACAAAAAGTTTCCTGATACGTATAGCGGATAGTGGTGTCACACTTTATCTGAAGTGGTAAGCCGGGGGAGAAAAGATTGTTTCTTGGGGCGTACACAGAAAGACTGGTATCCTATGCTGACATCTTTGGTGCTGGTTTTGAGGTAGTATTGAGAGTAGATATCGCGGCTTGTGATCTTGGGTTCCCGTGTCCTATTATAAGAGTTCGCGGCATACATTATTCGCCAAAAATTTCCTATGCCTTGGCAAGGGGGAATATTAAAGTGGTTACAAACTTCGACGTCCAGGAGAGTGAGGGGAAGTCGTAGACCGGCAACTATTTGGCATACAGTGATAACAAGAGAACCCAGACGGCGGGGAACTAGATGGGGATAGTGGGTGACAGAGGACACATGCTCCAACCTAACATCAGGCGACGCCGTAGGTGGCTCTAATTGCATCTAAATTAGGTCTACAAGACCGGGGGGTGGCAATAGAGTGGCAAGGCAACCGGAAATGGAGGGTACCGCAGTGGAGGCAGGAGTAGGAGAAGATGCTACACCCGCGGAACGGGGACAAGTCGCCGGATTCGCGGTCTGACATCGAAACGGGAGATGAACAGATTCTAAAAATTGAACTACTTCAAAACGATAAATAGAAAAGACAATTCAAACCAAAGGAAAGGGGGCCTAGAAAACATACCAATCAAGGGGAAGAGAGAGTTGGTGAGCTTGTGAAAGATAGCCGGAAGCGAAGAGAGATACCCGAAGAGATCACTACTGGGAAGCGCACGCAAATTGATGAAAGATTGGAGGAGAAGAAAAATGGAGAGCTGGAGCAAGGTGAGAGAAGAAGAAGAAACAAGGAAAAAGAAAATGAGGGAAGAAGAAGAAGGAGTGGGGTTTAAATAGGCTGGGGGGTAAAAAGGTAATTTCAGGACGATGAGGAAATCGAAGCATTAGTCGGGGCTCCACCCGAAGGGTCGACACGTGGGAACACAGGAAACGAGGGGCCGTCGAAAAATGCGCATGATGAGTACCTTTCACATCACACGCGTCCCAATGCAGACGAATATTAGCTAGAAAGGAGATGAAGCGGTGGAAGTTCTCGACCCCGGGCCAATTATATGGTTGCGAAGTCGAGAATGGGCATTTGTAGTGGCCCATTATATAATAATGGACTTGGTCAAGGACGAAAGGGGATGCAGTGTAATAGGGAAGGCTGGGGGTATAGGATTAGGTCTGCGAAACCCTAGATCGTGGACGTGGCATTGGTGCAGCTATAAGATGAACCGAGGGATGGAGGGGGAGATGGACGATCTGGATTGGGGCGTCCCAATAGAGGCAAGGAGACCAAGTCAGCGGGACAAGGAGGGGAAGGCAGCTTAGTAAGCTACCCTAGGGAGCAGGAGAACATAGCCGTGAAACCCTAGATTGCGGACGTGGCCTAGGTACGACCAAGAGGAGAGCCACTAGATGAGTGGACAGATAGACGATCCAGAACCGAAGGGAAGGGGTATAAAAAGAAGAGCATGAGGAGAGAAAAAGGGAAGGCCGCAAAGTAAGAAGGTGAAAAAAGAAAAAGAAAAGAGAGAGAGAATGAGAGAGAAGGGAGTTAGGGTTGTAATCTGAGTTTCTTTCCAAATACAACTGTTTTAGTGTTGTGGTTCTTACACAACCCATCACTGCATACAGTGCCATTTTAAACACTAGATCAAACCGCTTAAACTCATGCTTATAAGTTATAAGCTGTAGCCTGTAGGTGTTTCTATTGAGTTTTCTTGATTAGTAGTATTAAAGACTTGGTTATCTAACAAGTAGAACTCTTTGTTTCTAGTAGTCACAACAACGCAAGGACAGTTGTTTAGAACTTCTCGGGCATATTGCATTTGGGCAAAATGAGGATTACGACAAATGAAATGAAACCAAGTTTTACAAATGTATTTAAAATGACAAAGTGATTTGAGTGGAAGTCTAGAAAGAGTGTCGAGAAATATACCACTGGGTAACTTGGAGAAGACTCCACTCATTTGCGTCATCATGACCTCATCATCATCATCTGTGTATTGTTGAGTTGAGACGAGTAGCGGTTCCATCGCTAACTGGTCAGTAAACACGTACACAAATTGGGAACAATTGGTGGGCTAAGCCCAACCAATGACATGGACTATTGGGCTCAATTGACTGCTCAACATGGTCGGAGGCCTTTTATGAACAGACCGTTTAGTCACACAAGTCAAAAACCCGTTTTATTGAAAGTATACATCCATATTTTTGCTAGCGTTGGCGTTAGAATGTTATAATTTTCTAATAACTATCTTTATCAAAAATTATGCTAGAGGCATATTTACATGTGACCCTCCTCGTACATTTGCTTGGATATGGGGAAACCTTCTGGGTTTATGCTATAATCCAATCCGACTGTATACATGGCAATAAAATAGGACAAAAGGTAATCACCGCCTTACAGTTTTCACTTTCAAAATGAGTGGATACTTCACCAAGAAGGGGGGTAATAAATAAAACTCCGTCTACAATACTCCTGGTATCTTCTAGTTCTGGAACAGTTGAGCTAGGCACTTAAGAATGCCTTGTGAGAAGAGATTTGGCAGTGCTGCAAGTTCTCATCTAACAGAACTGCAGGCGCAAAAGAATTTCAAAATGCACTGAGATTCAATAAGTCGTACATATCAAGACTGGTGCCTCAGATAACCCGATTCACTTAATTTGTCTAATAAACAGCATACTTAATACACAAGTCAATCGAGTAAATGCAAACAGTTTCAGAGTTTGTAGAGATTTTGTGGAAGGAAGTCCTCGACTACAAAATAGACAAAGGAACCCAACAAAAGAGGCTATTCTTCTACAGTGACGTCAACGAACAAAGGAGCGCATTGGATTTCATGCTACAACTCTGGCGCATTCCAACTCCAATGGAAAAACTCTTCAACCTTCACATGATATAGAGCACATATGATAAATATAAAGAAACAAAGAAGGGGGAAAGCAATCATATAGATGAAACAAAAGCAAATTAATATCATCAGGTGAAAGAAAATATTTTGGAAGCTCACCTGATTAGCAAAAGACCCAATCTATCCACGCCACCACCAGTTAATCTTTCCTGAACATGAATAAAAGATGCACAAGTCACACAGCTATTTTTTATTTTTTATTTTTTTTTATCAGCAAAACAATATTTTATATTAATAATAATGAAGATGTAGTGTGAGAGATTCACACTACTAGAATTACATATAAATGCTACCCCTCAACCACAGACTCCCATCTAAAAATGAGGTCTTCCAATTTCAAGTCACACAGCTAAATATACTGAGAAGTCGTTAACTGAGAGAGATGAGATTGAACTATATAGACCCACACATTTCATGGTTAATAGCAGTACAACGTGAGCTCTACAAATAACTGAACCATCTGATATTTAGCAGTTTTTAGAAAAATTGCATTTAAAAAACGGTATAGAGATCGACATCAACTATTTACAGAGAATAAAAGAGACGAGCTTATGTTGGTGTCATGCTTCCATTGACTATGCAAGAAAGCAGTCAGAATCAAGGCAAAGACATTCATTTCATAGGTAACAACATAATACTATGCAGAGAGCATAGAGGATGAAGGCCAAACAGAAGCAGAAGTGCGAGTGGTTAAATCAATGGAAAAAAAATTAATATACCACCATCATATTGTGTAAACTGTAAAGAGAGAAGACAATGGAGAGTGGTATGGTAATTACAAATGTATGCAACTTACAGCAACCACAAAACAGGTTTTGGGGACTACTAAATTAACAGACTACAGACATACACCCAAAGATTGGTTGGCATATAGAGAACCTCATCTGACCTCCTCAATCAGTCTAAAAGCACAAGTTGTTCTAAACTTCTAATCAATGATGCACGGATACAGGTACCGATACAGATACGGCGACACAGGCTCGGGGTACGATACGCATTTTTAAAATCTAGGATACGGGTACGGATAGGGATAGGGATAGGGATAGGGATACGGACACGGGAATATAAACAAAAAATTCGTAGAAAAAATAGCATTTTAATATGATTTCAAACATAAGGTAGTGGTGTGACTATTGATTAGCAACAAAGTAGGTCTGAGTTCCTCTTCATCTTTCTCTATTTCTTATGTTCCATCTCTGTTTGTGTGTTCTTCCCCCTCCTCTCCCCCTGCACTCCGGATATGTAACGAGACGTTTCAGCAGTATCCAAAGTGTATCCTGCACCAGTACCAGTATCGTACCCGGTGGACACCGGTGCAATAGAAAAAGTGTAGTATCCATGCATCATAGCTTCTAATACAAAATTCAAACATTTTAGATGTCAATAGTTAATATCATATAAGAGTTAAACGCCAAAATAGGTAATGTACTTTTTTCTAGTTAAAAAATGCTTATACTTTTATACTTTGTTCAGCTTTAGGATTACGCCAATATTCCATCAAATCTCAGTTAAAAACTGATGATGTGTTTTTTTTTCAATGTCCATAGTTTAAACCCAGAGTCTTGTTCTTCTCCCAAATGTAGGCCACTTCATCTCCTCAAATTTATTTGAACCCAGAGTCTTGTTCTTCTCCCACCCAACCAGACTAAAATCTTTTGCGTCATGTCTTCAGTTTAGGTTTTCGACTCGATTGGGTTGGGAAAGAAGAAGAATAATTCAAATCAATTTGGGGAGGAGATGAGATCTTCACATGCCTCTCATGTGCATAGCTGATGTAGCATAACTTGGGATGGAAACTGGGATTAATCAGGAAGAAAGAATTCACATTATCAAGTTTTAATGGAGATTCGACGGCACACTGAGGGAATGCTATAACTGGAAAACATTTGAAAGTATATGCAGCTAAGCACTTTTTGACCATGAAAAGGACCATGAAAAGTACATTGCTGCTATATCTAAAAAATTATTACAAGTATGTTGCAATAAGTGAAAAAGTGATACAAACACTCTCACATACAAGTAGTAGGAAATATAAATGGACGGCCAAGAGTGGTGAGAAATTGCTAAATGCACTAGGTTTTCCTTCCGTTTCTTTTTCTCCACAAGGTATAATATAGATTGGCTTTATGTGAATAACTGAATATTAATATTCAGCCAGAAAACCCTCGAAACTAGTTTACTTTGACTGTCCTTTCTCAAGGTAGATATAGCCTCGTGTTAAAGCTCCAATCGAATGAGCTCTCAAGTATTAGATTCTACAGCAGAACGGTAAAACATTACGAGATTATGCAGGGAAGCAACAGTGGAGTCTGAAGTAATGAAAGCATTTTTTTTGCCAGTATCTATGCTATTTGGGCTGAGAGGAACAAAAACAGAACCAAGAACTATCAGGAAGTTTATTTAAGGTGATGAGAGATGAAATCTACGTACAGTCTACACTCCAATGATGTGCCTGAATCAGGGAGAAAAAGAAATCTACTGGACAAATTGAATATTGATGTTCGATATACGCAAAACGTGAAAAGCTTATCAAGTCGTGTACATGGTATAAACCAGAAGATGATGAAGTGACTATCAGTGATGAAGTCGATATACAGATGGATCCGTTGCAGATACGCATAATTGGTATGGGGGGGACCTATAAGGGATCACAAAGGTACAGTAAAGCCACCATATGCAGGGATGTTAAGGAAACATCTGTACTTGTACAGATACTCATTGCAATTGCCAGTGGACTTCAATCAGCCCTTTTGACAGGAGACAACTAGAACCTTAAAAATTGATCTGTTTCACTCAGAGCAGTGAGATCAGTCCAAGGGACTAAGAAGAACCCCTGCTACTAAGCTAACCTGGCTGCATTGATCCAAACATTAGCAACCAGATTTTGAGAGAGTGGTATTAACACATTTTTACAGAGGGTAACAATACAGCAGATTACCTATCTAATTGTTGTAAGCTTGCAGATGACTTTGTAATGCACTATGTACCCTCCAATGGATGTCAACCTAACCAAACTACTTGAAGATGATGCAAATGGAGCAATGCACATAAGAAATCCATTATTAACACAGGTGGGGTTTCCCTAACTCCTAGTTGCTTCTGAAGAAATTACTAAAAAATATTGAAAGTGAAACATATAACGAGAAGGGAAGGAATGAAGAAAAACAAATCAAATAGGTACATGCACTTGCTATGATGCAAATCATCTCTTTTAGTGGGTCTCTAAACGAATTAAGGGAATAATTAATGTCCAAATCCAACTTCCCTTTACTACTATGAAGGACTCTCCAACCCCTCTCCTCTTCTTTGTGTTGAAACTCAGACACATAAGAACATCCAAAATGACCAAGCCCCATAGTCCAATCAAAATCAACACCCAAGCCTTTTCTACAAATAAATGAGAGCTCTGTCTTCTCATTGATACCTACAACCACGGCTTGCCAATGGAGATGTAAGCAAGTAATTCTCAAAAATATACGGAGACAATTCTTAATTTAAAATCACCATCCAATTGAGATTTGAACCCACGGAAACATACGACTCAATTGATTTTCTGATTCACCACCATAGACATCACGGTTTGACAATCATCATAAGCAAATGAGTAGACTTATCAACCAAAATATACAGAAAAAACTTTTTTGGTTCCTATATTCATGGGGAGAGTAACTAAAGCAGCTCTGGAACCTCTAGTGGACAAGATAAGGAATAAAGCAACTGGATGGGCAGGCCAAATGTTATGTTTTCAAGGGAGGGTTGTACTAGCAAGACATGTCCTCAACAGGATTCCTGTGCATAACATGGCCATTTTGGCCACAGTCCGTGATTAAAGTGTGTGAGGAAATCATCATAAACTTAATTTGGAGTGGCAATCCAACTGAAAGAAAGGCAGTCACTGTATGATGGCAGAAAACATGCGAACCCCCTGAAGAAGGGGGTCTTGGCATAAGAAAACTTAAAGAGATTCTTTTTTCTTTTTTTTTCAGAAACTTTCTTTTTTTCTTCAATTTTTAGAATTACGTTATTCCAAAATCGATCAAGAATTTGTTGATTATTGAAATTCATAATTGGTTCATTAGAAGTATCAGTAGGTTTGAGACTTGAAGAAATAAAATCTTTACGTTCAGAACTCTCATTTTCAGAAATACTACTAGAACACCTAATACAAGCAACCTACTCAAATTGATACTCCTAGTTTCAATTACGTTCGATCCTAAATTAGAGACACCTATTCCATAAATACCTGTACAAATCACATTATAAGATATTGCATTGAAAAATGCTATGGCGACGGTTGGGGTTGGGGTCATTTTTCAAGAGACTCCGGACGCGCTTTGTCCTAAGCCCCAGGCATCAGGTTGGCCTTTTATGGATCGAACACCGCCCGCTTGCTTTTATTTATTGTTACTTACGGCGTTACCTGTTATGTTTAGGCTTTTTTTTAGAATCAATATAAGACTAAAGATTCAACATCCTCCCGTTGCCTTACCCTGGATAAAGAAATATCCCTCTTTCTAAAACAAGGAATGATTGATTGATTATATTGGTTTCTAGAAACAACCGGCTTTGAGGTTCAAATTTCTGGGGAGGAATGCACCTATTAGGGTCAACACCATTCCCTAATCCTCTTTATTTAGAATTTTCTAAATCAGAGAAAATATTTACATAGTTTGATTCCGAGTGAATTTCTATTTTCCAAAGCAAAGGAGAAATTCTATTTGACTCTTTTGAGTGGGTAGGTTGTTATTTCTATTTTCTTTGGTTTACTCATCCTGGCATAGGCAAGAGCGAAGACAGAAACAAAGGCATAAGCACTGGAAGCAAAGGTAGAGGCTACGGCAGCAGAAGTGAAGACAGCGGCAACATCGAATGGTCTTTGCAACTAGAGAATCAGAAACTCTCAATTACAAGTCTGGAATTAGGAAACTTAAAAACAAACTGTAAGAGAATCTTAAAGCACTAATGCATACTTTTTTAAGTTAACACTCACTGTTTCTTTCAGTCACTGCCTCTCAATGTATACCTCCCTTCGCCTTTTTTGGGGCTATGGGAGGTATACTTGGAGTCTGTTCCCTCATTAAGCTAGAATAGATTGACTAATCGACTCCCCCGCTCGGTCCCTTTTTGAAGGGTACCTCCTCCATTGTACCAGTGTTGTTAGTTCTGGAATGGAATATTATCTAAAAGCAGGTAATTGGTGGTTTTCTTTATAGCGCTTGAGCATCTTTCATTCTGAATTAGCGGCCCTTGCTTGAGTACCCTCACTCTGGAAAGATTGACTTCACGAACCTACGAAAGACTAGAAGTTCGTTTTCCATTCACAAGAGAGCTTGCTTGTAGATTCTTTCTTGAAGGAAGGAGCTAACGAAGTGGCTTAGCTGACAACTGCTTTCATTCAGGAAAGCTAAGATTCCACTGAAGAAGTAGTTGCATCGGTTTAGCAGCAGCCCTTACTTCGTGTGTAGCATCTTTTTTTCACTAAATTCATTTCTACTTTGGATAAATGGCCATAGTTGCAGGATTGTCTCAAAAGAGCTACTATCAAAGGTGCTAGCAGAAGACCTGTGTTAAAGGAGAAAGTGACTCTAAAGTGTGGGTTGAGTTCTATTTGTAATCTGCTACTTATGGTCCAAAAACGAAATGTTTTATGCGATACGATCTAATTTCTCAAGCTTGTAGCCCCTCCCGTTGCCTTACCCTAGGACTCAGTAGTCTTAACTATACAACAACCTGTTGTAACAGGCTAAACATCTAGTGTTTGAATGAGGAAATCATTTGTTTTTACTCTCAGTCTCAGTTCGGATTCTCATCCTTGCTGTGTAGACCTTCCTTTAGTAGAGTAACCTCTTTAAAAGAGACCCTCAGACGCGGTTTAGTTACCGGCTATGGGATGTCATAATTTCCTGGGAGCGATTTAGGGATTCAAGAAAGGAAAGGAAAGGAAAGAGCTTTTAAATGCTTTTTTAAAGGATTTTACTCTACCGCTCGTTACCTTAATTGAGAGAGGCTTTTTTACTCTAAAGAGTGGGTAGAATGTTAATGTTATTTAGGTTATTTATGAGGTTCGAATGATGGAATTTCATAGTATTTTACTCTACTGTGTGGGTAGAATGATAGGTTTATTAAGGTTATTAAGGTTCTAATGATGGAGGTTAATAGTATTTTACTCTACTGTGTGGGTTTCACCTGTGCCGCCAATTCTTTACATCGCTGGGCATAGGCTCTTAATTAGAAATTCTTCCTTTTTTGCATTCGCTGAAGTTTGCAACGATCTGATGCCATTTCAGTGTTGAACTTATATTGCGCAAGGAAAGCATTGGCCAAATCCGACCAGGTGCGGATTTTGTGAGGGTCTAACAGCGCAAACCAAGACAGAGTCGCGGGTGAGGCTTTTCTTGAATTACTGAATCAGTAGCCTCTCATTGTCACCATATAAGCACAGTCAATCTTCGAAAGTGAAAGGACAGAACCATCATATCAAGCGTTCGGAAGAGATTGAACAGCAGCCACGGTGTGGAACCAGTGATCAACTTCAACTTAGCGAACCAACCTTGCTATAGCGATGCGGGAGTTATGCTGGGCATAGGCCGCGTTTGAACTCTTTAAGCTCAGATAGCAAGAATGCCACTAGAACTCCCTTCAGATAAGGAGAGAGAGTGCCCTAACCAAATTTCAAAAGAAAGACTGGACAGTCCTCGGGTAATCCCCACATTGCCCTTATCTGACGAAACCCGTTTAGGCGACGCATTATGATTTAAGAGAGCAATCACCTTATATCCCATTCCACATATTCTCAAAAGATTTTTTATAAGCGACGGGTAGGATATCCCCATTAATCCAAATGGAGACATAAATGACATCAAAGTCCGAATAGAAATAGGACTCAAGTCCACACTCCCATTCTTAACAAAGAACCGTTTAGCAAACTCAAATGAACCAGTGCTAGAAATCAATGACTTTTGTCGAGAGATTTCTACCTGAAATTCACCTAAGGCTTCCTCATTGCGCTTAGCCACAAGCGGGTCAGCGATGACGACATCGTCACCTAACACGGCATAACGCCTAAATTCCCGACCTGGGTATACTAGTTCTGCACAATACCACACCAAGAAATGGTGTGATAAAGCAAAGAGTGGCCAAGAAGAGTAATAAAGGTTGAACAGCCACATACGTTTCGATGTTTCCTACAATTTGGTACATCAAATACATTATGTCCTAGTGTTGTGTTAACAATAGACCCTGCCAGATTATGACCCAACCTCCACTATACTAAATAGATAGAATAAAGGCCAGCGATTAGTAGCCGACTTAAGGTCAAAATTGTAGCTGATGTAGATTAAACTAGCGGAAGCTTCAGTTTATCAAATCTACTATTGAATTAAACAAAACAACTAAAACTAAAACAAATCTTTATTTCTCTCTGAAATATTCTCAATAACACAACTCTAAAGAACCCTAATTACAAGCCCATTATTTATACTAATCCTAAAAACTATAAACCAATAGGAACACAACATGTGTCAACAATCAACTAAGAGAAAGGAAAAAGGCCGCCTAAAGCAACCCGTGGGATTTGACCACCGAACCTAGAAAGAAACGAACTCATGTTCTACATCATTCTCCCCAGTTTGAAAAGAACTTATCTCGAGTTTGTATACGCAAAGGACTGATGAAATTCGTTGTAGCTGATACCCATCACTCTCCTGCTGTTCAAACGAATTCGACCTTGAATTTTGCCCAGATAATTACTCACAAGAATAAGAATACACCATAATGTATGCCAGTTTGCAAAATCACCATATGCAAAGCGATGCAAGAAGAAAGATGTAAAACCACCAACATGATTTCTCTACTCTATGATAATACTACCACATCCCAAAACAGAAAATGCGCATACCTCCAATTGTAACTTTAGATGCACAGATCTAAAGAGCTTTGAATAATTAATATCAAAATCCTCCCAAACCGGATCGGCATACTCAATGAAAAGATTCCCAGACAAAGAGGGAGTAGTGACACAAAATTCAGATTCATCTGCTCCGTATTCATAAAATATTGGTGGAGTATCTAAAAAACTATCATGTTCCTCCTCTGGACAAACATCAAAAATAAGAGGGGAATCCCAATCAACACAGTTTAACTCCATATTTTTTTTTTTTTTTTTTGGTAAGCTTTCGCTTTTAAATGAGATCAAAACTCTTTGATCTTTGGCGAGATTCGAGCCCCAAACCTTTGGTATCATCACCCAAAGGTTTTACCGACTTTGCTAGTCGGCACCTCACCAACAAATAAATCCTCAGTAGAAGAAGAAGTAGAATAAGCCATAACGGGTATAAAAATGGATGCATCATGGCTGTCCACTGTAGGGCTTGGTGCGGCTTTAACAAGGCTTGCTGTCTCGATTTCTGGTTTTTTATCATACTTATTTTTCTCATGTGATGTAAGAGAGAAAAACATACCAGATTCCGTGCTTCAGCCAAGAATGTCGTACACATAGTGGTTTCTATATCTGGTGGTTTGAGCGGTTCCAAGATTAATTTCCTGCCCTTATGCAAGAATAAGTGAGTGTTCTTGACGCCATCATGAATACTCCTGTGATCAAACTGCCAAGGACGCCCTAGTAGAAGATTAAAAACGTCCATTGGAACAACAGTGCACATTACTGTATCTTCGTAAGGTCCTATAGTCAGTGGAACTAAACATTGATGATTGACTGCCACTAGATCTCCCTTTTTAAACCATTGGATAGAAAATGGTTTAGAATGTTTAGTGGTCTGTAGTCCTAGTTTATCGACCATCTCTTGGGAAACTAGATTATCAGTAAAACCACCATCAATAACAACAGTACACAACTTACCTTTACTGATGCATCTAGTTCTAAAAATAGAATGGCGCTTCCATGTCTCATCACCCTTCCCAATGATCATTGCTGGTGTTGCAACTAAGGAGAAGTGTGTTGCTGACATTATTGGGGATTGTGCGTGTTTCTAGTTGGGCCTCCTAACAGATGATTGTTCTTGCATAGGTGTAGTTGGTGTTGTGTTATCAACCCGTGGTGCATCCCACAAAGGCTCACCACGATTAGGATTAGGCGCATCCCAGTCAATTGAAACACTAGTATCTCATCCTACATCCCAGTCGTCTTCATCAAACTAATTTAACTCAGATTCTGTCATGCCAGTCAGATCTATCGACATAGCTCTGTAAAGATTGAAACTTTAATCTTTAGAAGTAAAGATAATCGGTTTTTTGACTTTGAAAGAAGAAAAATTGAATCTCGATGAGAAAAAGAAGCAAAAGATTGAAATTTAATCGGGTGAACAGTACCACGATGAACAGTACCGGGAATAGTATTTCCGATGAACGAAGACTTCGTGAATAGTGTCGATAAACAAGAACACAAAAAAAATTAAAACGAATAAGAAAAAAAGAAAATTGGATTTTACTCGGGGAACGATTCGCGCTCGATACCAAATGATGTAGACTAAACTAATGGAAGCTTCAATTTATCAAATCTACTCTTGAATTAAACAAAACAACTAAAACTAAAACAAATCTTTATTTCTCTCCGAAATATTCTCAATAACACAACTCTAAAGAACCCTAATTACAAACTCATTATTTATACTAATCCTAAAAACTATAAACCAATAGGAACCACGACATGTCAACAACCAACTAAGAGAAAGGAAAAAGCCGCCTAAAAGCAACCCGTGGGCTTTGACCATCGAACCTAGAAAAGAAACGAACTCATGTTCTACATCGCGAACACTTTTGGGCACCTTTAATCCACTCACTCAAGTGGACGCGATTGATCAAATGTGCCATCATTAGGAATAGTCTTTCACAAAGACATAAACCACACATGGTACGGATGAAGTAACCGTTGTTTAACATAGTTACCAATCGCAAAGATTCGTCTCTTGCCAGAGCCCTCTAAACTCATGCCTAAGCGGCCACCAGTCAAAGGGAGTTTGAGCTGAGAGGCTGTAGGTAAAAACTGGACCTACGCAACGTTCGAACCAATTGAGATTTTTTCTCAGTGGCTTTACTGTAGCTTGGATCAAAGGCATACCTACTTCTCTCAAGTGTTTAGTTCCCTCTCTTCCCATTTGGACACCGCCATGGTAAACTCCACTCGTAGAAACAGATTCTGAAAGCAAAGAAAGGGAACTCCACTGACGGTCACCGTCTGGCTAAGATCCATTCCTGCACGTGAAGTGAGGCAGACCATTTCGCTAAGCTTTTTTCAGGGGAGGATCGGTGTGCAATTAGAAGATATCGAAGTCTCACACATTAGAATAATAATATGCTTCACTCGCTCCCACCTTACCGCCCTCTCACTTTCTTTTTTCTTCTTTTGAGAGGGAGCCACTCTTTGATTTACCGGAGCCCGTCTCCTTTCGACCCGTTTCCAGTGTCCTTTGCAGATAGAGATACTTCTTTCCCGGGTGCACCTTGTCTGCACAATATCACACCACAAAGTGATGCGAAAGTGAAAACAACGGCCAAGATGAGAGCCCGCGTCTGGTTCGTTTTGCACAGGCTCAGCTCCAGACTACCTCGCTGCTTGTTGCTCACGGGATGGCCCAGCAGATCTGCTAACGGCCAAACGAAACTCGAGTGACAAGTTGAAGGCTTCGCTTGAGTTGGTGTTCACAAAGAGGATCCAGCCTGAAGAACTAGGGTGAGAAGGCAGAAAGGATCGCCCTTGACCCCACTACTTCTTGCTTTCCGAAGCGAGAGGAAGCTACCTTGGCTCTACTTGTTTTCTAGCAATTCCAGTGTACCATAATTTATGATTAGGACGTCAAAGATGAACTTCTGGTGACCCCTCCATTAATTCCTTTAAAGTAGTTCTCGATCTCACAACTTGGTCATTTCATCGATTTTCCCACTCCAAAAGGAACGAGACAGTCCTCTCATAACATAACCGGAAGAGGAAGTTCAAGCTAACTCGCTTAGCCCCCTTGCCGACAATTCCACCATGTAAACTGAGAACCAGTGCACCAAAGATCTATGAGACCACAATCATTTATCCAATCCCGAAAACTAAGTGACAGCGAAAACTACATACAAAAAAAGGGCTCGTCCCTGACTCTTCTTTCGAAGAAGAAGCACTTTCCCGACTAAGGCCACTAAACGGCGCTATTTAATGGTCCGCAAGCTGCAAACGGGGCAGAGTCAAGTTCACACTTAAATAAAGAAGTAGCGCGTTAGCCAGCAAGCATCACTTCTTATTATTTCTATATTTAGATACAAGAATGTTAGACAATCGGATCATAGCGAGAAAGATGGAATCCAGTTGAGTCGGTGTCGGTATCAGGGTTTCCTCAACCCTTTTTATTTAAGTTAAGGCTGGTGCCACTAGAAACACTATTTCTTTAATGACTGAAGTCAAGCCCCTAAGCATGGGTTTTCAGATGGTACTTCTTCCTATTAGAGCGGCTGCTTTTTGCAAACCTTGAATACCCGCCATGATATCCTTCGACCTAGAGACCTCGACTTTGTAGTGCCAGTTTCCCAGCCTACCACCTATCCAACGCGCAGAAACTCGAGTTGAACTAAATGACCTATAAGCGCAAGGATATACTATTTACAGATAAACACTGGAGGATCTTTGCCATTTCTGATCCTTGTTCATTCTATTTCCAGAGGATCTTTACTTTTCTTATTTTTCTTGTTGTTTCTGCTCTTCTTCTTCTTATTCTTATTCTTTCTTTTTGAATTGTTATTCACAGCTTTTGTTTTTATGATTGTATAGAGTAGGTTTCCCGTTGTTTCTTCTATGTTGATGTTCTTTTTGTTCTTAGTATTTTCTAATCTTGTTGTATCTTCAGTTTTCTCTAATCCTTGCTTAGGTTTCCCGGTTGTATCTTTAGTCATAGGATTTGTTTCTTGAGGCACAGGTTTCTCTAATCCCGGTTAGCTTGCTTAGGTATTTCTGTTATGTCTTCAGTAATAGGGTTAGCTTGCTCTAATCCATGCATAGGTATTTCTGTTCTGTCTTCAGTAATAGGAGGCATTACTGGTTTCTCTAATCCCGGGTTAGGTATTGTAGTTCGGTCTTCAGTAATAGGGTTAGCTTGCTCTAATCCATGCATAGGTTGTCCCGTAGTTTCTTGAGGTGGGATTAATGGTATCTGTAATTTGTTAGTTTCTTTATTCTTAGGATTAGTATCTTGAGGCAGAGTTTGCTGAGGATGCATATCTTTCTTTACGGATTGATTCTCTTTCTTTACCAATTGAATCTCTTCACGCAGTTCTGACTTCATACAATCAATACTTATTTCGTATTCTTTCTTTCTCTTTTCCATATATGAATTCCCATTATTATTATTCGTATTTCTTCTTTTCTTCTGTTTTGTAGGTTTCTCTGTTTTAGATTCAGTTATTTCTTTTTGTAATGTTGTTTTATCTTGCTTATCAGACCGCTTCATAGTTTCCTCTTCAGGTTTCGCTTTCTTTTTCGATTTTCTCTCTTCAGGTTTTGCTTTTTTTTTTCATCTGTTTTTGCAGTTTCTCAGACTTAAGCCTCTCATTAGTCAGTGCATTAACTTTCTCCTGAAGAAGGATATGTTCATTATGAATAATTTTCAGAATAGAGCTTTCTTGACCACCGAAGTCTATTACATTCTTAGGTTGTGTATCTACCCAAGCATTGTTCTTATCAAAGACTGGGTCCCTTTTGATTCCAAGTCTTACAGGGGTATCCTTTTTTATAATTTGAAGGTTATTCCATTCAATTCTGAAGTTAGATTCCACGTTGATCAGCTCAGGTCGAGACGGATCAGCGTATTGTTTCTCAAACCATTCCTCATTAACCATGTTTTTAGCTGGACCTTTGTGCTGGTACCAGTATCGTACCCGGTGGACACCGATGCAATAGAAAAAGTGTAGTATCCGTGCATCATAGCTTCTAATACAAAATTCAAACATTTTAGATGCCAATAGTTAATATCATATAAGAGTTCAACACCAAAATAGGTAATGTACTTTTTTCTAGTAAAAAAGTGCTTATACTTTTATACTTTGTTCAGCTTTAGCATTACGCCAATATTCCATCAAATCTCAGTTAAAAACTGATGATGTGTTTTTTTTTCAATGTCCATAGTTTAAACCCAGAGTCTTGTTCTTCTCCCAAATGTAGGCCACTTCATCTCCTCAAATTTATTTGAACCCAGAGTCTTGTTCTTTTCCCACCCAACCAGACTAAAATCCTTTGCGTCATGTCTTCAGTTTAGGTTTTCAACTCGGTTGGGTTGGGGAAGAAGAAGAATAATTCAAATCAATTTGGGGAGGAGATGAGATCTTCACATGCCTCTCATGTGCATAGCTGATGTAGCATAACTTGGGATGGAAAATGGGATTAATCAGGAAGAAAGAATTCACATTATCAAGTTTTAATGGAGATTCGACGGCATACTGAGGGAATGCTATAACTGGAAAACATTTGTGAAAGTATATGCAACTAAGCACTTTTTGACCATGAAAAGTACATTGCTATATCTGAAAAATTATTATAAGTACCAAGTACGTTGCAATGAGTGAAAAAGTGATACAAACACTCTCACATACAAGTAGTAGGAAATATAAATGGACGGCCAAGAGTGGTGAGAAATTGCTAAATGCACTAGGTTTTCCTTTCGTTTCTTTTTCTGCACAAGGTATAATATAGATTGGCTTTATGTGAATAACTGAATATTAATATTCAGCCAGAAAACTCTCGAAACTCATTTACTTTGACTGTCCTTTCTCAAGGCAGATATAGCCTAGTGTTAAAGCTCCAATCGGAATGAGCTCTCAAGTAGTAGATTCTACAGCAGAACGGTAAAACATTACGAGATTATGCAGGGAAGCAACAGTGGAGTCTGAAGTAATGAAAGCATTTGTTTGTGCCAGTATCTATGCTATTTGGGATGAGAGGAACAGAAAAACAGAACCAAGAACTATCAGGAAGTTTATTTAAGGTGACGAGAGATGAAATCTACATACAGTCTATACTCACGGATGTGCCTGAATCAGGGAGAAAAAGAAATCTACTGCACAAATTGGGTATTGATGTTCGATATTCGCGAAAGGCCAAAAGCTTATCAAGTCGCGGTACATGGTATAAACCAGAAGATGATGAAGTGACTATCAGCACAGATGGATCTGTTGCAGATAATGATAATTGGTATGGGGGACCTATAAGGGATCACAAAGGTACAGTGAAGCCACCATATGCAGGGATGTTAAGGAAACATATCTGTACTTGTACAGATACTCATTGCAATTGCCAGTGGACTTCAATCAGCCCTTTTGACAGGAGACAACTAGAACCTTAAAAGTCGATCTGTTTCACTCAGAGCAGTGAGATCAGTCCAAGAGATTAAGGAGAACCCTGCTACTATACTAACCTGGCTGCATCGATCCAAACATTAGCAACCAGATTTTGAGAGAGTGGTATTTACACATTTTTACAGAGGGTAACAATACAGCAGATTACCTATCTAATTGTTGTAAGCTTGCAGATGACTTTGTAATGCACTATGCACCTCCGATGGATGTCAACCTAACCAAACTACTTGAAGATGATGCAAATGGAGCAATGCACATAAGAAATCCATTATTAACACAGGTGGGGTTTCCCTAACTCCTAGTTGCTTCTGAAGAAATTACTAAAAAATATTGAAAGTGAAACATATAACGAGAAGGGAAGGAATGAAGAAAAACAAATCAAATAGGAACATGCACTTGTTAGGATGCAAATCATCTCTTTTAGTGGGTCTCTAAACGAATTAAGGGAATAATTAATGTCCAGATCCAACTTCCCTCTACTACTATGAAGGACTCTCCAACCCCTCTCCTCTTCTTTGTGTTGAAACTCAGACACATAAGAACATCCAAAATGACCAAACCCATAGTCCAATCAAAATCAACACCCAAGCCTTTTCTAAAAATAAATGAGAGCTCTGTCTTCTCATTGATACCTACAACCACGGCTTGCCAATGGAGATGTCAGCAAGTAATTCTCAAAAATATGCAGAGACAATTTTTAATTTAAAATCACCATCCAATCGAGATTTGAACCCACGGAAACATACGAATCAACTGATTTTCTGATTCACCACCGTAGACATAACGGTTTGACAATCATCATAAGCAAATGAGTAGACAAACATATTAAGTTATCAACCAAAATATACAGAAAAGTTTTATGACTGCAGGATTTAGACACAATGACTAGCTGCTTTTGGAAAATACATATGAAACAACAATGCAGTAAATACTAAAGATTGTATTTTCAGATAAAAAACATAGTATGGCAGAATGTATGATCCTAACTGTCTGAGTTTTCATTCTCAAATAACGGAAGCGGAATATATGATAGCGTGTGCAGATATCAGTATATAGAAAATCTCTTAGGGTTAGATTGCTTTACCTCTTTCTTAGCTTATGAACATTCTTCGGTGAAAAGAGGCTTCCCATTTGAACTATTACTCGAAATTCTACACGAGGTATCCCGTCAATCGTGATAGGCCTAAAAGTGTCTTCAGTGGGGTTATAATAACCAATTTCCTTCTGACCACGTAGCAGCAATAGTTCACCACTCCTTAGTTTAATAAATTCATAATCCCCATGCAAAAGCCATCCATATAATGCCTTTTTCAACACGCATTGCTTAACCCACGACCCTTGTACTCCATAATCGGTCATCACCCATAACTCGTTATAATCACTAAAATTTCCATCAATAAAGCAAAGACAGCCACCTACCACACCCAAATTTTTAAACATGTTTTTGTGTTCTGTATCACCGTCAGTGTAAGGGGGTGGTTTCATTGCACCAAATTCCTCCTTACCCACATTGAAACAGACAATATACAGTGAGTGCAAATTTTCAACATTCTCAAATGACACCCAATGAAGACACCCATTCACAAGCACATTCTGTTAGAATAGTTGTATGAACACAGCAACTAAAGTAGAACAGAAGGAACAGTAGCAATAAAGAAACAAGGACAAGAGTAAATAACCAAACCAAGCGGATTAGGTCCTCCCAAGGAAAGATTTCGCCCCCTTCCAATGGTGCAGAAAAAGACAAATATGATGCGTCTTCCTCACGAGGATTCAATGGTTAACAAAGACTGACTTTGCACTAGAGCGGACTACCCTCTAGAGCAATGATATAACTCTCTCTGCGGCCGACAGAAGAAGAGAAGAAGAAAAGGACTGGTTTTGTTTTACGTTTCTCTCGAGTTGAGTTTACGATCAAGTCTTCTCTCTATGGACTCACAGTCCTATTTATAGAGGTTAGGAGGAAGAGAGACCAACTCCTAATAGAACACCAAACTTCTTTGCTTTCGAAAAAAAGGCAAAACAAGTTTAGTCCATTGGTCAAACCACTACCCACAACAAGTAGCCCAAGCCCAAGCCCTAACCCAACCCGATGTGGTGGATAACCAATGTGGGACTATCTACTATGCACTAAAGTGGAAGAGAACATATGGTTCATCTCCTCCACTTTGCACACACACAAGTATTTCAAATACACTTAGAGATTCCAACAATCCCCCACTATTTCAAAATACTAATAGTCCCCACTATTTTGGAATAGGATATTACAAAAGAAAGGGTTAACGAAATGCCGGAAAAGAATCGAAAAAACAATGCATAAGATATTGGTGCTTTTCGGGCTTGAACCAGTCATAGGGTAACATGTCTTATAATGCATTGAAAGTGGTGGATTAAAAATCTTTGAACCAACATTCCTTGTAGTAAAATAGAGGACATGCACCCACATTGCTCTTTCATTATATGCCGTTTCTCATGGTTGTTGCTTTTTTGGCCCTTCATACACTGTGTTATGTGAATGCTCTACAGAGTATTTGCACGAATACTCATAAGAACCGACCCAGTTCTACATTCACGTAGGTGGATATCCATCAAGTGTACATAGCGGCTAAAATACACTATCTCATAAAAATAATGGACTATGGATTCCATTAAGAGTAAAATAACTCATCCTTTTCTCATTGCTATTCAAGTTATACAAAGTATACAATAATGCTATCTAGTCATAGGGTGGGGCGTCTCAAAGAAAGACAATAGCATACCAGAAGCGGCGAGGTGACTTGTTTTTCCCCTTTGAACCTACTTCATGGGATCTCCAATCACATAGGTGGGGTTCTTGTCGGTGTAAGCCCTCATCTAAGGCAAAAGTCCCATCCCTCGACGATAACCACTTGCCTCCAAAGAAGTGGTGCGGTTAGACATGTGGCCAAACTAAGTCCAACCTAACATAATCTCTAGCAACCGCTTGATTAAGTTATATCTCAACTTACATGTATTCTTTTCCCATTGCGCATAAGTTAACATGTCTTAGCTATTGCAATGAGGCAGGTTCTGAAAGCATATACACATCGAGGTCATTTTAGAGCCAATGGGAAGATTTGCCAAGAGGTTGCTAACCCACTCAAGATCATCACATGCCTTTTCTAAAGGCGATTAGCTTGGATGATATCCAAGACACTCAATTTCCACCAAAGGTAAACACATAAACATTCTTGGATCCAGTTTATAACATATTACCCTTCTAACAATGATGGAAATCTACTAAATATCGACCATAATCAATGGCTCGCTATAGTACTTGGATAATCGACAATATACATCAAAGTTCCTTATAAGGACACAATGGGTTATCATTTCGATTATGCCATTAATGTAGGCAATGTCATGTCTCACATACATTATCCATCAAGTACAATTGGCTACCAATGATATTGACTTATTTAGTATGAGAAAACACAATGAGATTATTTTTCATAAGATGGATATTTGCCACAAAAAGGTGTTAACACATGCTTACTATCATAATATCCATACTTTTCAATGAAAAATATTTCTACTAAGTGCTATAACAATATAATGAGACCAACATGAGTTTTAATTCCTATATTCACCGGTCATTCAATTCTCAGAGTGCGAAATTCCCTATACCATCCGGCGGTGCGGTTTAAGGTGCGTTGTGGCGCTTCAACCATATTCAAACGTCGACATCTTGACAACCCAATATAGCGATTCTGAAATGAGTTTAACAACATAATAAACTATCATTTTCAATGGCGGTTTATGATGTGTTTCAAATAGAATTTCTCTCGCCTCATACACATTCTCAATGCTAGCACTCATGATATTAAATCATCTAAACAAAGAGAGATTAACACATGTGTCTTGCTTTGCTCTAAAGAAAGTACACATTTTTATCAACAACGGTGCTTTGACATCCATATGACACTAATATGTTGTTGAATTGCTCATGCCATTTATAGGCTTGAATCAACTCATACAAAGATTTAACTAAATTGTATACCTTGACTCATCACACCGGTACTACTTGGTATTGTAGTTCCGCACAACTACTCAACTAGAGTCTTTAGAATTACGTAGAAGAAATTCTAGTTATATGAGCAAGGTTTCAAAATAGTATAAATCTTGTCTCTCGATTGAAACCCTCTTGGCTATTATTATTAGCATTGTATTTTGCAATACCACTATCACGCGTTTTAGTTTTCTTTTGAAGATCCAATTCAACCTATAGATCCCCCAATAAATCAAGAGTCCAGTTTAGAGGAGTTGTATCCTTCAAAAGGACACTTCTCATAGATTGGAACAACTTCCTTATAGGTTAATGAATCTTCCTCGAAAACATATAAACATCATCACCGTGAATGGTGGAAATACTCATTGATAGTCTTCCAAATTTCTTGTCGCAGAAATAATGGGATTATCTTATGTAGTTCATTATGCCAATTTCTCGAAAAGCACAACCTCAAATAAATTTAGCATATAAGACATTCAATAATAGTGTGGTATCTACAAAATTGTTATCACTCATGACAACTGAAAACAAACATCACTATTATGAGTTTCACCAATGAATATCTACTAGATAATTCTAGGTCTCAAAAGACTTCTTTTAGATTCATTCACAATAGCCTTGGCAAGACACCCCCACATTTTGAAGCATTTTTGGATGGGGCCCAAGACCTTTCCATACTTTGTAGTTCGTTGTCTTTCCAATTATCTTGTGAGATGAACTATGGTAAAAAGCGATGTTATGCATATGGGTCACCACCCCCACAGCTCAATAGTTACTCAACCTAATCAAACTTTCATGCAAAACACATTATACCGCTACAAACACTAAAAAAACAACAACAATAAAATGCACTCTTATGACAAGAATATATTTTACTCAAGTCTATGATTCTCGATCATATAAACATAGTCATATTATGTTCATGTTATCTATATGAAAGGAAATCTACAAAAGATTCTAATGAATCTTAAAGAATAGAAGAATCGGATGAAAAGGGTTTTGCAGGATAATATCATTATCATCCTTCTTTTCATCATTCAACATTCCAACTATCATAGAGACAATCCACGACTTGTACATCACCTTAGCTATTTATCCATAGTCATAGGAGGATAATGCCTAATAAGACAATCCACAAGCGTTACATCTCTTTGTCTAAAATAGTCACTGGAGGATATTGTCTAAGAAGACAATCCATAACCTTACATCTCCTTGACTAAATTAGGTTTAGGAGGATATAATTGTTTCCCATATTGTTTCCTCTCGTAGACAACGATACTCATTACTTAATAATATATGACATGGTTAAACTTCATATCAATGTTAAATAATGCATTCATGCCAAACATGGTAAATATCATATCATAGGTTCAGGAAAAGTAAACTTTAACTATACCCCTCACAACAAAAGTATACGATATTTTTAAGCAAATCTAGCCACCGAATATGCAAAACAACCGAGGACTTCACCTCCTCTTTTTTACATGAGCTCAAGCAAGATAGGATACCCTATTAACAAGACCTCAAGTACTACCACAACATCTAATGGCTCAACCCATTAATGTCTTCAACTAGAAAAAATTACTAATAAACTATCATCAAGTTCAAAGCAAACCCACGATGATTAATATCCAAAATTAGCATGCTACACAACTTTAACATATGCTATATTAGATATAAGCTACAAGTTACTTCATCTAACATGTATTTTCACAACAAGCATCAATTATAACCATCGCCTAACAACACGCTCACACTCAATAAAGGTAAGCAATTATGCATTGAATACATTATAATTACTATCCAAGATTTGAGTGTGGTTGATATTAACTATCTTAAGGTCTCTCTTAGACCATCTACATACATCTACATATGTACAAAGAAAATTAATATCAAACTACTTCTAGTCAACCCAATTAATTCCTCAGTGATAAACACGTATAATTTGTTGACTAGGTTATTAAAGAAGTTTAAGCTTAGGGATCTCCCTCCTAAGAAAACTAGCATGCAACTCAAGGCAAGAATATCACTATATAATCAAACCAAAAGAATTGCAAATAGTGAAAGAATACGATACCTAACCGATTGAAAAACCGGATTACCATATTTTCTTCCTTCCAGAAAAACAGTTCAAAAGAACTGTAACTCTGAACCAGCTCAGGACGAATTGGGTATCAAGCCTTATACCACTGGAAAGCTCTTTGAATCAGCTATCCAACACAAGAAGCGGATTGCAAAACCGAGCTCTGAGCTGAAAGTTATAGCAGTTTCCGTAACGAGTGACGCAGCTGTCAAAAAGACGAACTTTGACGTGTTTCTTGATAGAAATCTCATATTTGACTCCCACAAACATAGGAGAAAAGTCTACAACCATATAGGGTCTTTTGATTGTCGTATTAAAGCACTCTCCTTTGTTCTACTACAAAACTCTTTCCTTAAGATTGTTAGAATAGTTGTATGAACACAAAGAACTAAAGTAGAAACGTAGAAATGAAGAGAATAAAGAAACAAGGGCCGATGTAACCTGGAATAACCAAGGCTGGATTAGGTCATCCTTAAGGAAAGATTTAAGCCCCTTCCAATGGTGCGAGAAGGCAACACAGCGGTGGCGTCTTCCCTCACAGATTCAATGGTTAACAACCAATTTACTGACTTTGCACTAGAAACGGACTACCCTCTGTAAACAATAATATAACTCTCTCCTGGCCGACGGAAGAAGAAGAAGAAGAAGAAAAGGACCGGGTTTTGTTTTCTGTTTCTCCTGAGTTGAGTTTCCGATCAAGTCTTCTCTCTCTATGGACTCCACAGTCCTATTTATAGAGGTTAGGAGGAAGAGAGACCAACTCCTAATAGAACACCTAAACTTCTTTGCGCCAAAAAAAAAAAAAACAAGTTTAGTCCATTAGTCAAAACCACTACCCACAACAAGTAGCCCAAGCCCAAGCCCGAACCCAACCCGATGTGGTGGATAACCAATGTGGGACTATCTACTATGCACTAAAGTGGAGAGAACACATATGGTTCATCTCCTCCACTTTGCACACACTCACAAGTATTTCGAAATACACTTAGAGATTCCAACACATTCTTCGGTGGTGTATTAGTAATATACGGAACATTGTCTATTCCTCTCCACTTCTTGGAACCCAAAGTGTAGATCTCAGCCTCAGCTTTCAAACTCAAAATCCTGGAAGAATCACCCTGTAAAACCCTAACAACCTTATACTCATTACTAACCGGATCAAACCCAAACCCCATTACAGCAGGAGCAACTTCAAACTTTGGAGACTTAGGCAACGTAATGTACTCTCTCGTAACCGGATTACAAATATAATAAGGCACAGATGAGTCATACAATGCAGGATGACCCGAATAATCAGAGTAAAAACATATTAATCCATTAACACAACCCATCACTTCATACACTCTTTTAAAAACCCCACTACTAAAAAAACATCGTCGAAACACTTAAACTTAAGCACTAGCTCTACTTGGTGCACCATGATTAAAAACTTGGTTATCTAATAAGTAGAACTCTCTGTTTCTAGTAGCAACAACAATGCAAGGACAGTTGTTTAGGACTTCTTGGGCAAAACGAGGATTACGACAAATGAAATGAAACCAAGTTTTACAAATGTATTTAAAATGACAAAGTGATTTGAGTGGTAGTCGAGAAATATACCACTGGGTAACTTGGAGAAGACTCCACTCATTTGCGTCATCATCTTCAGGGGCATTTATGTCTGTTTGCTCAGTTGAGACTAGGGGTGATAATTTGGCCCTCAGGCCCTCAACCCGGCCCGACCCGGCCCTCAAAAATGCGCGTCAAAACCCTCAAAAGTTGGCTCTCACAAATTTGAGGGGGGCCTCACCCTCCTCATGCTTGTTAGGCGGCTTAGGGTCTAGGTTACGAAGATATAGGCCAAGATTTGGCCCTTTCAAGCCCCTCACTTGGCCCCTCGAGATTTTTTTTTTTTTCGATAAGATATATATATTTTTTTTACATTATATATATGTAAGGTACCACAATTATTCCTATTTGAACTAAATATTTTCACTTTCTGAATGATGTTTAATAATAAAGTAGTTTACCACATATCATATGAGGTATTTTGTAATTTGAGTAAAAGTTCAAATATAAAAGAAAAGTGAATTATGATTATTTTGTGTAAAACCCAAAATAGAGGTGATAATTTATGTATTATACTATATATTTGTGTAAACCCTAAAAGAAAACCATATTTTCTTGTTATTTTACATTATATTTATGTATTATACTATAATTATCTAAATTGTATAAAAAAAAATTAAATTAGTTTTCAATAGGGGATAAATTATAACATAATATAATATATGCACTTTTGTAATTGATTTAATGATATGTATATAAGTCATACATAAAACAAATCCAACCTAACAACATAGTTAAGTATTAAAAATGTAGATATTTTAAGAATATCATCTCTTCCACCATCTCTATATATTTTTTTTCTAAAGATATAAGAATTAGTTTTTGCATACTTATATACATATCATTAAATCAATTACAAAAAAAAAAAAAAAAAAAAAAAAAAAAAAAAAAAAAAAAAAAACTAGAAGTATAATTAGGCCTAGGCCCGCCCCGCCCCTCATTTGGCCCTCAAAAAATGAGGCCGAGGGCTAAAGGGGCTTGAGTTTTCATGCTTGACCCTACTTCGACCCTACCCTCAATATCAAATAGAGGGTGACCGACCCTCAATCACGAGGGGCTTTTGATGGGGGCAGGGCTAGCTTTGTAGCCCTTTTATCACCCTAGTTGAGACTTGAGAGTGGTTGCATCAAGTCCCTTTTTTTAGGAGTCATTTTGTTAGACAAATAGAGTTTTTTCCTCTTCCTCTATTTCTATTTCTTGCTTTCCATATGGTGGGACCAACTTCAACTTTTAAAAGGAGTACATTTTTGTTGTGGTATGGAAACCCTAGAGTCGATGTCTCAATTGTTGTCGAAATAAAATATCGGTGTGGCTCTATATATCGGCATCTGGTAGTCATATTTCAGAACTAATGGGCTGGGCTAAGCCCGAAAGGCCGATTGGATCCGATAATCCAGGGCTCATGTGCAAAACACCACCACCGAATTTTCTACCAGAAAAGATGGATTTCCACATTTATATGACAACAATATTACGAATGTGACAGGGTACTATGTCATGTCATCATATCTCATTTTGCAGCTAATTTCTTTAGGCTGGAATTTTTTTTGCAAAAAATAAAAAATAAAAAAATAATTTCTGGCGTAGAACCTCCTCCATCTTTTTTGGATTGTAACCCTGTTTACTTTGAAGCTTAATATATAGATGATGGGATTATCGAAGAAAAAATAATTAATTGCAAGGACCCGATTTTGGATTATATAATTAAATTTCTGGATAGTCTCCTTTCGGAAGCAAAGGTCATTGTTGCATGGACACAACTGGAAACAATGATCTAACAACATCCCACTCTAAACTTACGTCCAAATCTGGATGGGATCCATTTGTAAATCGCGATAACCTTTCATTCAGAATTATTGATTCTTCGAGTCAAGTTCCTTTTAAGCCTTACAAGGTCGGTGTAGCCACAAGGGGTTAACAAAAGTCAAGCATAATTATGATTTTGTTTGTCATTTGGTGCCATAGAAATTTGTGAATTTGGACTAAGAACAAGGTTTGTTAGCTTTATACATCACTTTGAACACTGCACAATAGTTCTAACGGGATTCATGTAAATATATTGTAATACATGTTTTTTCTTAAACGGATGTGTTGGTGGGGCAGCTTATATAATGTATTGAACAACTTATATAGAGTCTTGAACAATTTTTCAATTTATGCTTATTAACTTGTTCGTGGACAACTTATATATGACACTATATAAGTTTCTCAAGATATATAACATGTCCGCTCAAGATAAAGCCTGGTAATACAATATGTTTAAAATTGCTTTAGACATGAATAAAGTTACTTCAGACATGAACAACGGAAATTCCATTGCATTGTTTTGGCTTTGGCTCATTTATTTGGTCGCTTGGTCTGGTGAGTTATGGATGTTGATGGCAGAAGCGTGCATTGGTGTCTAGTGATGTTCGTCACGCGAGATACCATGGTCAGTAACATATATATATATTAATATATATACACACACGAACATAGGAACAAGCCATACACCTAATTTTCAACCTTTAGGGGTTAATCACATTTTCTTTATTCGATCAAAGGTCAAGAGAACCTGCATAAGATATTTTAAATTCGAATATGTCAAGAGAACATGCATAATTTGCATATGATATTGGATAGGATAATTGAAAAATGGTTGGAGCTGACTTCTGAGTCTCTGATGTTGTCAGCATTGTGTATCTGTGATGAAATTAAAAGAGTAATATTCAATTTTGAAGGAACAAATTAAAGTCTTTGTTTTCGCTTGTACGAGTGTGTAAAATAGTTGGGTTCAGCCCTGAAATCGATGGTTCACTTGTAGACTACTTATCAATTAATTCAGCATAACGTATTTCAGCCCTGAAACTTTGAATTTTTTGAGGTAATTCAGTTGGTACCCCCTATTCATTAGTTTAAAATCTGAAATACGTACAGAACAACAAATTTCTCTTCGTTCTTAATCATCATTCCCTTACACACTGACTCAAAACATATTTATTGAAGCTGTGAGTCTGTGACAAGGTTCTACTAATTAATGCATTAATTATAAAAAGTTTTGTAGTGACTCTCAAACTAAAAAAATTCAGAAAATCGGTTGGGACTTCAATTCCTTCCACCGGCATACGAGTAATCTTCAACCGTACCATCCTTACTAAAAATGTCATTTGCAATCACTTTCGTATATCTAGTGCTATCCTTGAAATAAATATGTGCTGGCTGGGCTTATGGTTTCACATGGGCGCGGCTCACATTCGATTGAAGTCACTGTGTAGTCTTTATTAGTCCCTACTTAAATAATAATAAGTAGCAAACCAGTGAAGTGCCATCAATGAGCAAAACTAATAATCAATTGAAATTATTCTTATCAGGTGACAGTGGGATATCATTTTATATACTACAAATATTCTTCCAGAAGGGAGGAAGAGCATTAGCAATAATGCATGTGTGTATAGTGTATAGTGTATGCTACAAATATTCGTTAAACTTATAATTAAAATGAAGAAAAGAATGCCTGCCAAAATGCATACGTTAGTGTTAGACAAAGGCGAGGAAAAAAAGGCACTGGGCACCATGTCAAGGCGAATCTGGTGCTGGAGAACCGTGTGGGGTCTTTTTTATTTGTACAAAACCCTGTTCACGGACAAAATTCTTATCTGCTTCACTAGGCTTTCAATGTCAAATTACAAATATGACCATCATTATTCAATCCGGACCAAGCTGCTGCATGCCCTTCTGTCCCAGTCCAAATTTTGTAACCATTATTTTTACTATTTTTCTTTGGTCGAAATTCCAGGCATTCCAAAACATCCATGAGCTGAACAAAGTAAAAAAATAAATAATGTGGTAGGAGGTATAAATATTCTGGTAAATGTCTGGTTCAGTGATATATATCAAGAATGTTTGATATATACATATGTTTTTTTCGATAACCTAAGAATGTTTGATCTTAAAATCTGCTAAATGGCCACCACAGATATGCAAAACAGTAGATATGGACTGATGAAGTCATGAAACACGTACATTAAGGATATTTTGGAGTATAGTAGCAACGGGAAATTGCATAGCAGTAAGCCAATAACATCCCAAGTACCGAACCGTCAATTAGGTTCGAGTGTTCAACGGGGTTGACTTACAGTGGAATGCTGCAACATTGACATTTTCACTCGGTTTGGACTTTGGACCACATTCTTTACTTTTGGCACTCAAGGCTTCTTCAAGCAAAATGATGTAAGCAGTTGGGTGAGTATGTCTTTGATTGGACCACAGAATATGTCCTGTACAAGGGCAACAAAGTCATTCCAGTTCAGTTCTCTTATAAAACCATGGACATTACTGCCTTGTTGGTGGCAGGAACTCTTTCATTCTTTTAGTTCCATTTGTTGGTTAATAATTCAAAGAAACCTCAACACTGTACATCAACAAGTCAATAAGGTACCTTCACTTTACTTACTATCTTACTAGAGTTATTGATTGAATTTTATGTTAGTTGTTTATGAATTAAGATTCTCTCTGGTGTAATGAATTAGTATTGCATGGAATAATTGTGCAAATAGTATGTTGGATGTGAGCATATGGTCAATGATTCAGGAAAATGAGTTGGTGAGAGATTTGTGTATGTATTTCTTAGTGTATTTTTTATGTGTATTTGTTTCTTGTTTACATTTGCCACGTGCAAACCATTCTGTGTAACAAAGACATGGACACAATTGTTGGTGTCAGAGAAAGAGCCTTCCATGGTATTTGACCAGCAAACTTGATTGATCTTCTACCTGTTTGATGCATGAGATAAACACAATCTTTTCTACCATTGTTTTGGTGAAATTTAGGATATTGGAGGAAGCTGTATTTGTTTAAGGAAATGAAAACCGAGTCCCATCTCTTCTCTTCACCAAGATACTATTAGTTTTGGTTGTCTTGAAGAATGAAAGTAGGAGCAGTGGAACGGTGGTTTGAGTGGAACAAGAGAGATGTGAAATGTAGTGGTAGATAGGATGAGTGAAGAAGGATGATGGAGAAAGGAAGTAGGCTTGAAAGTGTTGGTGAGAGATATAACAGCAGATGTATAGAGTTAAGGAGAATCAGAATAATTTTGAACAAGGAAGCTCTACCATGCTTTCCTTGTGCAGGTATATCTGTATTCTGCAGAGGATCTATTCAGATTTGGAATGGCGCTTCTCAACCATTCAATAATCAAGAAAACCTCTAGCGTTGTGAGTACGAAAGTTCGGACATAAGTTCTCGATCTTATTAGTATCTCTATCTCTTTCATATGATTATAGATGCTTGGTAAGCTCTCATTTTCCCAACCTACAGATGAAAGATGCTCAGTAAATATTTAATGCCCTCTGCTTATACATGCAGATTTGTTGTTATGTCGAGAAAGTAATCGATCAATGCATAATACTTTTAACCTATGGTTAGATGCTGGTAGTATTCTGCCACTAGTGATTTCTTCGGGGTTTCTATGACATTTCATCTTTAGGATTTTTTCAGCAAAAAAGGCAAAAGATGTGTAGTATGTCTAGATCAAACAATGATTCAAGCTACTCACGTCTTTTCTCTCTAGCCATCTGTTCCGTAAGTGGACAAATATCCACTTTTCTTCTACTATATTGGTTTTGAATAAATTGGAAAAGTTGCCTGGACCACCATTACCAATCACCACATGCTCTACTTGCTAATCATACAATCTTCCTGCTTAGGAATTCCAGATTGCCAAATAATGCCTACACTTTGTCGTAGTAAATCCCTTAGAATTTGTTCATCTCAGTTGGATATACAACAAACTAGATACTTACCAGAAAGGTGTAAGCTCCATATTAGTTACCTGACTAACCCATAGCACCACATCTAGAAAAGGAAATATAAAGATTGAGTATCTTTCAGCTGAAATTTTTTAGGCAATGGTTTGACAATAGTTAGTAGGACTTTTATGTATAGATAAGAGTGGTTTGTTTGTTTGTTTGCTTTTGTTTTTGTTTTTTTTTTTTTTTTTTTTTTTTTGCTCATATGTGTTCTGCATTCAGTATGTATAGTTTCTTTCTTTCTGTTTTCCTTTATTATACAACAGACCCCTCTACCTCAGTTAAACTGAATATTAAATCGTATATCAACATGATAGTTCAAGTTATAGAACATACCTTAGTCCTAGCGGAAGAAACCCGAATATAAATAATGAACCCTTGTTGGTCGTTACAAGCCTCGTCTCAAGTAGGATTTTTAATAGAATCAACCCTTTGAATCCACACCTTAAACCCACTCCTTGTGAATGGAGAAAGAAGAGAGTAAGAATTTGAGATAGCTAGAAAATAGCTAACTCCCACTACTCTTGAGTAACAAGAGATTCAAGATAGATTCTTTTCTATCTAGTAGGATAACACATAGTGCATAATATCCTACGATCCAGGGAGTAGTTTATATTGGAGATGGATCCTTGATCCATGTGGGGACTTAAGTGATCTAACCCACTTACAATACCTAAGAAGGGCATACTTAAAGTCATTTTGCTCAATGAATCTGGTTGAATGCTCCTAAGCACCAAACCACTAAGTAATGGGCAGTATACATCCAATCCGGACATCTTAGAGCTGTTAAATTTTGTGAGTAAAGAAAACCTCACTCATATAAGGTATATTTGTATTCCAGATCTAATAGGTGCCTTTTTATCGCAAGTCTTGGTGGTTTTCAACTGACTGCTTTTGGAATGTAACTTACGCAAAGCCTCATTGCCCTTGGGGAAGGCATGTAACTACATGGAAAGTCACATATGCCTCGGATAAGGTGAAATTATAGAGAGACAATACTCTGCCCAAGGGATTGCCTTCCCTTTTCTATCAAACCTTCTTTCTCTACACCTTAAACATATACCTTAAACATATAGGAAGAAATTCACTACACAAATTTTGTAAGAATTTTTCAAATTGATTCTCAGAGAGAGAGCACTATAGACTACCTTTTTTTTTTTCAGATTAATTCTCCAGAGAGAGAACACTATAGACTACCTTTTGGACGCATAGACAGTTCAGTCCTAGAAAGTTTACGCCTGAGGTTCTGTGCTAACACGTAGGGGTAATTTCTGATCTGCACTACTAATACGAAATGCTCTGCGGTACATTTATTGATGTGATTTTTGTTGTGCCTCAGTAATTATTTGTGGTTTTTTTTTTCTACATACATCTTTACAAACATTACCTTTTCTACGGATATTGGCCCCTAACAGTAAGGGGCTCAGAACACCCCAGGTTCCTAGGCGATTATTTTTTATAGTTTTTACTTTTTAAATTCTAATTATCACTTGGAGCCATATCATGACTTTCTGACATATGGAAACTCCACACTGAATGATGTGTACACTGCATGAACTCTTTTCCAGTTTGTTTTTCCGTTCTCTCAGCTTCTAGAGATTCTGTTTAACTTTCAGAGTTCCAGTGATTCTATTCAATTTTCTTGTAGGTGATCTGACCTTTATAATAAATTGTCAATGGAATGTAGTGAGGCCTGTGAAAGTAACTAATGCGGCTGCTGCAAATGTGTGTGTTCCAGCCACAAATGCTGAAAAGCATCGATAAGTTGTTAGTTCCAGAAGAGTTCTCAGTTAAGTTCTGTGAGTAGGTCTGCTGGGAACTGCTACCAGTATTAGACTGAAATTCCAGTTGGCCAGCGCTGATTATCCTTCAATGCAATCTTCTCAGAATCACGAGGATTTAGGTGTGTCTCAGAAGCTTTATTATCAGCCTATGCCAGGGCCAGGGCCCCCTATTGCCTGCCGCCAAATTATCAGATTTCAGACAACAGCCTTTCATTTGATGGCAGCAGTCAGGTGATTAAGCTATCGAAGTTCAGACTTCTCATGAAAATCACTGCACCTTGGAGTCATCCTCTACAGGTGGTGTTTACAAAGTTTACCATTCCCAGTCTACGAAAAGTTTTTCACCTAATGGTAGCCCTCCACAGCAAGATTCTCAGTCCTGCCATTCAGAACCACATCACTCCCCAGATAATATACATGGGTCTCCAATAAGTGTGTCCTGTATCACATCTGATGTTGATGATCTGAGATATAAGCTGAGAGAATTAGAAACTGTGATGCTAGGGCCTAATTCAGATATTATGGACAGCTTAGATAGCACCATACAGAATGAAAACAGCCCATCCTCATCAGAAACAGAGTGGTGGAAACAAAAGAGGGAAGTCATCCCAAGAGGGGATTTGAAACAGCTTCTCATTGCCTGTGGAAAAGCTGTTTCAGATGGCGATTCATTAACCACAGGCTGGTTAATGGGTGAGCTACGGAAGATGGTATCTGTCTCAGGGGATCCAATCCAGAGGTTAGGTGCATACATGTTGGAAGGGCTTGTGGCAAAATTGGCCCTGACAGGGAGTTCTATCTACAAAGCCTTGAGGTGCAAAGAACCGTTAAGCTCTGAACTCCTCTCTTACATGCACATCCTCTATGAGGTTTGTCCATACTTCAAATTCGGTTACATGTCTGCAAATGGTGCCATTGCAGAAGCGTTAAAAGGTGAAGATCGAGTCCACATTATTGACTTCCAGATTGCGCAGGGCACCCAATGGATCACCCTGATACAGGCTCTGGCAGCTCGCCGAGGAGGACCACCACACATTCGGATCACAGGGATAGATGACTCCACATCAGCGTATGCCAGGGATGGAGGACTTTACATCGTGGGGCAGAGGCTGAGAAGGCTTGCAGAGTCATTGAAGGTGCCCTTCGAGTTCCATGCTGGGCCCATGTTTGCCTGTGAAGTTAAGCTCGAAAATCTTGAGATTCGACCTGGCGAGGCTTTAGCTGTGAATTTTGCACTCATGTTACACCACATGCCAGACGAAAGCGTGAGCACTGATAACCACAGGGATCGACTGTTGAGATTGGTCAAGAGCTTGTCTCCAAAGGTGGTGACCCTTGTTGAGCAAGAATCTAATACCAATACCGCTGCATTCTTTCCACGATTCCTTGAAACTCTGAGCTATTACACAGCTGTATTTGAGTCGATTGACGTAAGCCTCCCAAGGGATCACAAGGAACGAATTAATGTTGAGCAGCACTGCTTAGCCCGTGAAGTAGTAAATATCATAGCATGTGAAGGTGCAGAGAGGGTGGAGCGTCACGAGGTTCTTGGAAAGTGGAGGTCCCGTTTCAGAATGGCTGGGTTTACTCAACACCCGTTGAGCTCAGTAGTTAATACCACCATCAAGAATCTGTTGGAGGAGTATTCCGACGAGTACAGACTTGAAGAAAGAGATGGGGCTCTCTATCTTGGGTGGAGGAGCAGAGCGTTAGTTGCCACTTGTGCATGGAGATAAAGAAAGCTTGACGATTTCTTCTTATGAAAGGACTGTGCTGGAGGGGGTAATGCATGTAATTTAGTTATAAAAAAGTAGTCAGATTATTAGCCCCCTTTTGTTGCACTGTACTTTAATGCTCCTTTTACTTCTTTTTTATGGCGTAGCTTTCAAGTTACCATTTAAATGCTCCGCCTGTGTTATGTAATTGATCATCATGTTTAATGAGTGTCATACCCCATGTGAGAAAATGAGTTGATCATTACACAGATGATGCAGTTTACTCGCTACAGATATGGTCCTAAGAACATATTCAACTCAAGATGGTTAAAATGGTGAATCAGGTCTCAGATGATCCTTTTTATTTCGATATAGCCGAATGTACTGACTCCATTGTTGAGCAGGATGCCTGCATCCATATATATGATTCCAAGAACATTTACTTGTAGGCATAGTCTTGTCTTCTGCATCTTATAGAGTTGCAATTAGTCAGTCAAGGAAAAGAAAAGAAAACAAGTTCAAATTTACACATTTCAGGCCCAAACTCGGACCAAGTGAGGACGGACTTCACTAGCAGTACTGATGGACAAATGTTCCAACGGGGAACATATCACTCTAGAAACTTGTAAAGGTGTGAATTGGTTTGGCTTTACAAATGTGAGTAGGATGGAGGAGAAGGGGTTTGGAGATGGGAAAGACCGAGTTAGTTTTGAGTGAATTGCCTCACGATTAAGCTCTCATTTACGGGGAGAGTTGAATCGGTCTAACGTAGTTTTGCAGGTGGTATTTATAGTTGTTGAATATGAGGATCCACACAACACGGTAATCTTGACACAAGTATAGATGTATGGTTGAGATTTGAAAAGTGTAGGTAATTTTGGTGTTGGTAGGAAAACCGTAATGATTTAGAGTGGTTGCGATGGTTTAGTATATTGCGGTAATGGATTAGCGTAAGTATGACCACAGTAATGATTGCATATGGACAAGGGATGATGTCATGAGATGAAGCGTTAGCGTGAGTTTGTCCGTTTGACTGCATCATCACCACAGGCGAGCTCGTAGGATGAACATCTTAGATCGGTGATGATGTGTCGTTGCTTGTAGTACGGTGAAATAGAACCACTTGCATGAGGCGAAGTAAACATGAAGCGAGCTCGGAAGACAAGGACATGAGGTCGGTAGGATATTTCCTTTTATGCTGGACGCGTGCCTGATATTCATTAGATGTGAATATTACTCCCTCCTGCACCCCATCTCGATGGGTAAACTTTATCACGGAGAAGTTATCTGCTGAGAAAGAACGATGGCACATGTTTAGCATATGTGAGGAGGTGAACGAATGTGAACAGAAATATCCACTGTGCTGGAGAGATCGATCCATATTGTATAACGAACTGGTGTTGGATTGCAGTAGGCACGTGATTGGCACGAGGGAGAATCTGAGCAGTTGAGGAGGAAAATGTACCACCTCTTTTTTCGGGATCTTGAAAAGATAGCGCTCTGGTAGACGTGTGGGCTAGGGTTTTAGGGTGTAATCATGACATGCATTGGGAACTGAAAGGTCGGTTGCATAAAACCACATCTGGAAATTTGAAGAGCCATCTCCTGCTTCATTCCCAAAAAACACTACGTCTAGAGCTCTCAGGTTAGTTTTCTGCCATTGTTGCTCTTGCATCTCTCTATTTTGTTCTTGTTGTTCTATTGAGTTGTTAGGTCGTCCGTATTGTTTATTGTTGTGGTAGTTGTGAGAGAAAGATGTCTGATTCTGACGATACGCGATCTGATGAGATTCGCGAGGTTTCTCTGGTTTGTGAGGATTTTGAGGCGGAGATAGAAGAATCGGTTGGGTTTGAGAGTGAGAGGGAGGAAGTTAAATCTGATAGCGAGGCAGCATCGACCTCTAGTGGTTTACCACTTAGGGTAGTAGATAGATGAGTTGTGAAAGCTTTCACCGATCTAAGAAAAGCTTACGATATAAATGTAAACGACCTGGAGATACATGAACTGGGAGAGGACGCAGAGGTTTTTAGTGAGGCATTCGTGCCATCGAACTACGGGGTAGTTATCTGCGAGGGGCAGCTGAGGGCGGGGATGAGGATACCGCTCTCAAAGCTGGCTTGTGAATTTCTGAACTTTTATGAGAAAGCGCCCTGCCAGTTCGTTGGCAATACCTGGAGGTTGCTCAGGGTGTTTGACCTGCTGAACGGGATTGGTAAATATCACATTGGGGTTGCTGACATTATTGAGCACTTCTCTGTGAAACGATCTCGTGCCCATAACTTTAGTTTGTAGACGCGGACGAAGAAGTCGAGTGTTCTGGACAGTGTGAGTAACGATCCTTGGGAGAGAAGGCCGTTGTTGTTAGCTGGGAATTATTGTGCTAGGGGGTTCAACGTGCACACTAGGGTTTGCAATTTTTTGGGTGGGTGTTGGTGTGCTGGTTTTTTGTGTTGACATCTTGATTGTTGATTGGGTATGTGATATGTATTTGTTTTGTTTTTGTAGAGGTCAACATTAAAAGCTTAACCGAAAGGGTGATAGAGGTTTGCTAAGCTAACTTCGAAATGAAAAATGGGAGATACTACCGGAGGTAGCTTAATTACTTAGTTGAAAGGGGAGGTCGCTAAATCGGGGAGAAGAGGAAGAATCGGGAAAAAAAGGGCTCGGGGTTTAAGCGTTTGTGAATCTTCCAAATTGAAGCAATGATGGAGAGGAACAATAATGAACTAGCGACTAAGGAGGAAAGAAGACGAAACCGTCCTGGTCATGGGCGACCCACAGGAGGTGCTGGGGCCTCGGGGATTGGTGGGTCTAGTAGGCGACCTGAAGGGGGAAGGGGATCTGGTGACGCTCCATTTGACTTGGAGGAGATCAACTTCACGCCTGTAGCCAAACGATTAAGCTAAATAGGAAGGCTGATCGCGGCCGATCCGGTGGCTTTTTACTAAGGTTGCCCGGGGTGGCGGAGGATGTTGTTAGGGGCAGCTCTGAACTAGTAGTGGATGGCGGCGAACCGGGTGGGAAGGCGGTCGTAGCTTCAAGTCGAGGTTGAGGTTGATTTTAGTGTCCTAGGCGAGGACCACCGAGGTCGTCTTAGACCCGGGGGTTGTTAGGGACGCTTTTGGTAAGGTGAAGGGAAAGGCTACTGTTAGGGAGACTGGCAAGAGTCACTCTATTAGTGGGAGGGATGACCTGAAGCGCAACTTGGTGTATGTAGATGAGGGTACTGGGAAGAAACAACTTGTGAAGAGGTCTGACTGCAGCTACAAGTCCACACCTGTAGCAGCCTGTTTACTGGATGGGATGACACTGGATGGTGACAGGAAAGATTTAGATTCTAAGGATCTAGAAGAGAACCTGAGGGAAATGGATAAGGCGCACTGCTTGGTAAGTGCTTATCTTGTTGTGGTTGGTTTTCCTTTGCTTTGCTTCATATATACGTGTTAAAGTGTGTAATAATGGCATGTCGTGATCTCTATGGTGCAGCTCATATATTGCTGGGTATCAAAAGTTGAAGATAGAGGCTCAGATTGCTGAGATGGAGAAGTCTGAGGTCGAGTCCTTGAAGGACGAGCTATCGACTCTTCGAGAGGTGCGGCGATCACGAGAAGAAAGCATTGGACTCTGTGAAAAGCCAACTTCGCCGGTGATTCTCGGATAAGGCGGTAGGCGATAACCCGTAGAAACTCAACTAGATTACTCTAACTTTATTCTTACGGTATCAATTATTTATTTCCTACTCTCACATGTATATTCATGCAATATATAGAGTGAGAATCGTTCCACTCCTAAACTACCAAGACATAATAGAATCCAATTAATCAAACAAAAGGAAACAATGGTGAGAACAATGCGGTAGTGTTGTGATTTATTTAAACTAAAACTAATTATAAATTAATTAAACTAACAATGCTATAAACTAATTATAAATTAAACTAATTTAAACTAAGCAATTAAAAGGTGAATTTAATAAATAGGAAGAACATAGAGGAAGGATTAATCCATCTATGTGAAGCTATGATTACTCTAACTAGTTTCCCATGTTTTAATCTTTACCTTTATTAATCTACACAAGGTAAAACAACAAAAGTCACAATTTATTATTGATCTCTAACCAATCCTAGCAATCTAAATACTAAGATATGATTAGCATAAGAGAAATTCTCCTCCACAAATCTCTTTGTGGAGTTTCCTTTCTCTAGTTCAACTTCTATAATCTCTATCTCTAGACAACTATAGAACTTGAACTTGAAGCACATAAGACAATAAGAAAACTAAAGAAGAACAATCATAACCCTCACATAGACTTCCTAAAACTCCTCTAATGGAGTTTTAGCCCTAGTTTCATTGGGTTCATTAACAATAAACAATAATAAAAAAGACATAATTAAATTAAACTAAACTTGATTAAAATAACTTGAATTGAATTGAATTAATTAAAGTTTTTATTAAAAGGTTCTAATGGAGGCTACTATCAAAGATGTTTTACTGAATATTTCTGATAACTTTATATTAGGTATATATACAAGAATACAGAAGATCTCCTAGATCCACATATCTAGGAGAAGATAATACTCTTACTAAATATACAAGATACTTCCTAATACTAAATATATTAACAAATATTCCAACACCCTTCCTCAAGTTGGTGTGTGGATATTGCACATGTCCAATTTGACAAGAGAGTCATATGGAGAGAACAAAACATTTTTCTCTCTTTAGTGTTAAAACGCGACCACGGCCTCTCCATGCTGGACAAGGAGTGTGGCTCATGCCTTTTTGGCGACTTCGGATCGTTAAGTGACCATCTCTATTTTTGCTGGATAAAGTGGCACCGCTTCATAGTATTTTTAAGACCCCCTCGAGTTGGTGCGTGGATATCGCATACATGCCCAACTTGACAAGAGAGTCAATAAAACGCTTGCTAGCCAGCTTTAGCTTTAGTAAGGACATTTGCTAGTTGGTCTTCGACTTTACAAATGGAAAAGTAATAATTCCAGCTTTAAGTTTCTCTTTGATAAAATGTCTATCAATCTCCACATGCTTGGTCCGATCATGTTGAACATGATTATGAGCTATCTCTATAGTTGACATATTGTCACAATACAAATTCATTTCCACTTTTGGTTTAACATCCAAGTCCATCAACAAGTTTCTCAACCACAGCAACTCACATACCCCATATGCCATACCTCATATTCAACTTCAAAGACTTGATCTTGATACTCGGGCTGTTTTTACTCCTCCAAATTCGAGGGTTTCCACCTACAAAAAGTGAAGTATCCCGAGGTAGACCTTACATTTGTCGAACACCGCCTAATCATCGATGTAGCCTTCTAAGTGATCATGTTTCGAGAACAATAAGCCTTTACCCGGAGCATATTTCAAATATCTCAATATGCGCTCTATAGCATCCATATGAGGTTTACGTGGGTCATGCATGAATTGACTCACGACACTAACTAACATCTGCATATCTCGGCAGGGTATGTGATAAATAGATCAGTTTCCCTACAAGCTTCTGATATCTCCCCTTATCGGTTGGAGTTGCATTCAAACACAGAAACATCTTGTGGTTATGCTCAATGGGAGTATCAACTAGCTTACATCCAAGCATTCCCGTCTCCGGATAATAAATCAAGAATGTATTTCTCTTGGGATAAGAAAATATCATTCTTTGATCAGAGACTACCTCAATCCCAGGAAATATTTAAGGTCTCCGAAGTTGTTTCATTTCAAATTGAAGCCGGATATCTTGTTGTAAGCTAGAAATCTCCTCATGATCATCACCATTCACCACCATATCATCAACATAGATAATCGGAGCAGTGATTTTACCTTTTACGTGTTTTAAAACAAAGTGTGATCCAAGTTGCTTTGTTTGTAGCCGAACTTCTTCATAGACTTGGTGAACCTGCCAAACCAAGCTCTTGGGGACTGTTTTAACCCATGCAATGCCTTATTTAGTTCTGAGGCATTGTTGTATCATCGTATTCTGGTATACCTGGAGGAGGATCCATATATACTTCTTCAGTAAGATCTCCATGCAAGAAAGCATTTTTTACATCAAACTGAAGAAGAGGCCAATCTTTATTAGCTGCTAATGACAAAAGTACTCTCACAGTATTGAGTTTAGCAACCGGTGCAAAAGTTTCTTGATAATCTACACCATAATATTGTGTAAACCCTTTTGCAACCAGCCGAGCTTTGTATCTCTCAATAGTCCCATCTGCTTTGAGCTTGACTGTAAATACCCATCTGCACCCCACTGTCTTCTTTCCCTTGGGTAAAATTACAAGTTCCCAAGTGCCATTCTTTTTCAGTGCTGCCATTTCTTCTGCCATAGCTTTGGTCCATCTAGAATCTGCTAAAGCTTCCTACATTTTACTAGGAATAGAGACAGATGATAACTGGAATACATAAGATGCATATGACTTGGACAACTTGTGAGTTGACACATGGTTGCTTATAGGATATTTCACTTTTAGCTTTAGGATCGGGATCATATTTAATTGGTGGTTGGCCACGGTTAGAGCGAGGTGGAAGATAATATTGAACTAGTTCAATTATTAAGACTAGATGGATTAATGTAAAGCCCATATTTAAAATATGTATTTATTTATTTAAAATTATTTGGATTGGATTTGGGATATGTGGGCTCCATTTCTAGGCCCGAAATCAATGGGCTTAGGTTTCAAATCCAGGTATATATACATATTTTTTCTAGAGAATAGGGTTTTGAGATAAAAATAAAATAAAAATGGAGGCAGAGATAAAAGCTTGATTGCTTAGAGCGTTGGGCGTGTGATTATCTTTCAGGAGGGATTAAGTGGAGCTTTTAATCACGAGAGTTTTCTTTTTCGCGGAATCCAAAGTTTTGAATTATACGCAGACAAAATTTTACTGTCGCCTAAGCCCAGCGTTCATTTTTCCGTGAGTTATCATGCTATAATGTCGGCGTGTTAAACGGGTTAAATGTTAGTATAGTGTTTGCTTAATTATTAAAGCATGAAGCTTCGAGAAGCTATTAATGGCGCGATGCCCCACGTAAGTTTTCGACACAATGTTTCCTTTAAACTCTTTTTGTTTGTGGTTTTGAACTTTTAGCTTGTTGGGTTGTGGTGGTACATTGTTAGGAGCCGCTTCAAGCTCTAAAAAGCGCTTAATGGCGCCACATCCTGGACTTTTATTTGAACCCCTTGTCTTTATGATTTTTACTTTGTTGATTTGAGTTTGGTTATTGAGGGTTGGAATGAGGGTGTCGAACGGTGCCGGAAAGGGGTAAGATTGAAGCTTGAAGAAGCTTTAATGGCGTAATCGAGATCTAGTTTTGAGAAAGAATATATATTGAATGATGGGTGGTTTTGCTTTTTGTTAAAGTTATTGGGTTTTGTCAAGGATCAAAACCGATATGATGGGGAAGGAGAAGTGGTGGCGGACTTGAGTCAAAGGCGGATGGAGGAGAGCTGGTTACCAGTGAAGAAGACGACCTTTTGGTTTCTCTTTGGCTTAGGCTTAGTTGGTTTTCCTTTGGGCGGTTCTATTTTGTTAGTGATGGGCGATATTAATCTCTTGAGTTGGGCGGTTCTATTTTTGGTTGGGGCCTGTTCTAATTTTGTTTACATGGGCGGTTTTCTTTTATTTTGTTGGTAGGCGTTCATTATTGTTATGTGGATCCCATAACATTATTTTAATATTTGGTTGAGTCATGGGTTTTGGCTGGTTAGGTTCAACCATGACCTTAGTCATGAGCCCATGAGCCATGCACCTTTGCCCTTAGCCATGAACCATGGTTATGACCCTGAACCCGAACATGGAAATGACATTTTGACTTTGACAATGATAAAGGTTGACTTTTGACATTGGACCGTTGACCGCTCATTGACGCGAAATATTGACTTTTTCCAGATTTTCACATATTTACTTAATATGGACAAATGTAGTAATAAAATATTGTCGAAAATTGTATAACCTTTGTTTATCATTATCTAATTAAGATTTGACGTGAGTAGTGTGTAAATAATATAAATATTGGCACGTTACAAGAGGGGAATTCTTATAAGACTTAGATATATACGTTTTTATGAGAATTAAACTACACATAGACTCAGATTCATGGACGTTAGTATTGGGCTTTTTTATGGTTGATCAGTTTGACCTGATTTGTGATTTGGACTCGAATAATTATGCGTGATAATTGGACTTGAGTTGTTCTTTCTTTTTTAAAAATCGTTTCATTTTGATATTTGGTGGAATGGACTTATATTTTGATTATTTTTATACTATTTGCTATTGTGCACAAATGGAAATAATGCGTGCCTTGATAGTGAATTGAGTTCACATAAATATATTGAATCGAATACGTTATATGATTGATTACTACTATGAGTTGCTACTTAAATGAATTGTAGTATTTATGAAGGCTCGATATATTCCATATGGTGTAGTGCAATATATGATTGGGTAATGTGAAATAAATAAGTTTGAGATTTGATATAGAGATGCTTGGATATCGTGCAATGAATAGTATTGGCATTAATAATACGGATTTTATTATAAACAAGAAACGTTGAGCTTGATCCAATTAAGTATCTTGACATGAGATAGAACAAAATTATTATTGAGATATTTCCAAATATGGTGGTTTAGTGCAATAATTTATTTGGCACTGATAGAGGGAAATGGTTATGAGACACCTACGATGACATCGAATAAATTCACGTAACGGTAAAATCCTAGAACCTAGCTACCCTGACTCATGTGATTTAGCCCTAGTGATGGGGCGGATGTGATATGATTGGTCTCTTCGGTGTTTAGTGAATCTGAATGGACCCTTCAGCGTAGTAATTTGATTAGCCCTTCTAGCGTTTGATGAATCTGAATGGCCATTCCGGGCGAGAATAGTAGCTTGATTATTTAGTTTACCAAAATTTAGAGCGAAGGCCTTGTGATATTTTATGCGAATAGTGGCGATTATATAATGGCTTCGTGTGAGGTTACGGTGTCACGGCATCGGATTCGAGTAGCTATGCAATTAGTTCATTATGTGAAGGCATGTGGATGTACATATTAGCGTTGGGTAGCCGATTGTGGTAGCGAGCTTCATTAAGACATAGATCTGACGTGATTTTAGGGACAACATAAAGAAACTGAAAATAATATAATTATGGTAATATGTTGGTTAATGATATATCTTTAAATATATGATTGTATGTAGTTTTCTTGAAGGGTAGATTGACTTTAATTACTTGTGTAGAGACGACCCACTCTGTAATTGAGCATGGAATCGCGTAAATATAGAATATGTTTTATTTCAAATCATTCACTTGCTTCAACTACTCATGCTATGGATGTGGGAGCATCAACTCCGTCCCTGTGGAGGCCACGAAGCCGGGGAGAAATTGTTGGAATTCTATGAAAGAGTCCCGGGAGCCAGGATGCATGCCAGTTTCATCTGACCAGGTGGAGTGGCACAAGATCTGCCTCTTGGCTTATGTCGAGATATTGATTCCTCCACACAACAATTTGCTTCTACCGTGTCGGCGAATCAGAAGAAATTTCAACCGGCAACCGTATCTCACGGAAACAACGATTAGTGGATATTGGTATGCTGTCACTGCACACGCAAAGCAAAAGGATTGGGGATTGAGTGGTGTAATGTTAAGAGGTCGATGCGCGACATGAAGACATTGATAGCAATATGGGGAAGTTCCCATCAGGCAACAACGGTTCTGCCCGACCCTACTCAAGCATGCATATTATGTCAGTGAAGACTTGGTGTGAAGCCTTGGAGACGACGTACCGGGGCTAGGGTGAGCTGAGGGGGACAGCGTAAGTGGCGAATGTGTGTAAGCCCAGTCAAACATGACTATTCTAGGCGGGCCGGGCCACCCACCTTCAAATGGTGTTGGTCTGTAGGACCGTGAAGGGATAAGCCTCGGCCTCACAGGGCGCGTCGGAACCGCATGAGTTCACGGGGGTGGAGCACGGTCCGCCAAAATCGGCATAGGTTAGGTGCTATTGATGGAACATGGTAAGCCCATCTTTCTCCATATGGAAGTGCTGCGGGGCACATAAAGATGTGGGTAGAGGAAGCCTAAAAAGCGGCGAGCTGTAGGTCCGCGTGACCTGCACCGATAAGGTGGCTGACTGGGCTTTCTCCTTGATCAAAGCAGATCAGCTAAGCCCCATTGGTCGGTCGAATCGGGCGGGCCCCTGCCCGGAACGTCGAATGAAATAGGTGGCGGGTTCTCTTTCTACAACCCTTTTGATATGATAGGCCCGCCCCCTTCCCCCTATCCCTTATGTTTAGGAGCAGGATCCACCCAAGAACGACCAGTCTTGTGGTGGTAATGAAAAACACGGACTCCATGACGTCCAGCGCCCTCAGAGAAAAAAGCCTCAACCAGAACCACATTCCTTTTGCGTGCGGATGTAGCTAAGTTTATTACTCTATTGGTCATAGTTCCCTGCTGTTGCGGCGGTGCTTTCGTTTTGCGTGAACCAACCCAACAAACAAGGAAAGGATGCCTCTCGGGCATCTGAGAATGATCGAGCATTATGAAGGAAACTCCCACGTACAGTTTGCTTTGGGGAAAGAGCCGACAGGGTCCCCCCACTGACTTGGCCGGGCCTAAGTGAAAGTGAAGTGGTGGGCCTACCCATCCCAACCAGGGGTATGCTGGGATTCGCGAAGAGCAGCACCTTCACGATGTTCATGACCAATCGGATCCCTGGCGTACCAGTAGGTACCAGAGGAGATCGCTATGATCGTTACTGTATCCGTGCTCGAAGAGATGCGACAAAGTGTTGGATCATTGTGCAATGTCCTAATCAAATGCCTAGTGGCATGATCAAAGCCGATGATAAGTAGCTATGTCCTCCATCCGATGTCGAATGAAACTATCCATGGAATCGCGTGCGCCCGTGTGAAGCGTAGATCATCGCCGTTCTTAACCGAGACTTCGAGGTTAAGCTCCGTCTCGAACCTTGTGGGGTTAGGAGTAAAGCATCGAGGTTGGCGATCGTTGGGTGGAGAAGCATTAGGAACCCCAATTTCTTTCTTGAGCAGTTTCTTTTCCCGTCCCCCCCGGCATAGCCGCTTCGGTTCTTGGAAGAATAAACTTACTTCTCCTTTCTTCATTGATCTGGGGGAAAAGGAACCGTCTACCAGTTGGGAAGCTAGACATCAAGTAAGTGGTTTTGATGAGGATAACTAAGCTGACACGCCCGGAGTTGGCTGCTGGCACAACAGGGTGGTGCCTTACGCACCGCAGGCGGACGCCTTGGTAGCGTTAATGGTGGTGCTGCAGGATTCCAATGTACTGCGTCCAAGATCAGAACGAGCTTGCGGCGGACCACTGCCGTCCCATTCTTGAGTGAGCTGGAGCGCAGCCATCTTATCCACTGAACTAGCTAGAAGCTATAAGCCGGTCGAAGCACTAAAAAAAAGGACCGGAAACGCGGCGGCATAGGAACCACGGGACCCAGGAGGGAGAAAGGCGATGTGCGGGATCACGGGATCCTCGTAGTAGGCTGGACCAACATCCAGCCGAGAGAGGGCAGCCTTTAGAAGCAACAGGTTGGGAAACCAAGAGAACGGCAGCGTTTTATTATCTTCTTCCGCCCTAGGAGTAGCAAAAAAAGGGATTAGCATTATTGGCCCCATGATAAACCACTAACACCTTCCTCGTTGGGGCTCCGTGCACTGGGAAAACGGCTCTAGCGGCGGGAAACTGGCCACTAGTTCTGAAGCTCCAATAAGGTATCGAGAGGGCTATCACAGTCAGGTCGCGAAGTGCCCCTATTTGTAAAGTACCCCTCTTCCTATTTAGGGGTTGAGGGCGAAATGGCTTGATGAACCGTTCCGTTCCCCGCACGGCCCCATTCACTTGCTTATCGTAGAGGCTGTAAGTACACAGTGCCCCACAACTATGAATAGTATAGTGGGCTTGAAACACGAGTGCCGCCCTTTCTTTCAAGTAGGCCACTTTTTCGGAGCATGATCGGGATAACGTGACCATGTATATCTTTCTATTTCTGTGATTCGATGCTGTCATTTCGAAATGTCCGCTTCAACCACTGTTTCACCTCCCAAAAGCAAAGTTGGCTTGGCGCCAGATGAGGAGCGGGAGCAAAAAACAATAATCTCTTTCTTGTCCTTCTACTTAAGGGGCAAAGAGAAGCTTTACTACTGAGAAAGCGAACGGTCAGCGAAGGTTCAAGACTTAGCGGCGTTAGCGAAGCTAGATTCTCATAGCGAGCTTGAGTTAGCGAAAGCGCTGTAATAAGCGCCGAAGCCCTATGTGCTATAATGCTGAGCCAAGGGCGCTCCGCCTTATCTATAGAAGCAGTCAACTGAGTTCTGAACAGCTCCTTGGTCTTGGTAATGGCTTAATCTATAGATAGAAAGCCCTATGATGGGAAACTACCACGTTAGGTCTGGAGAGATGGGACCCGGTTATATAATAGGGGGAGCAGATGCAAGCTTTTTCTTTCAATAGCCGGCCAAATGACTACAGGATCATCGGTCTACTCTACCTCAATTCACCATTTGAACCTTATACAGAAGGTTTTCGTTACCAGCTCCTTCTACCTATACGCTGTTGAAGCACCTAAAGGAGAATTTGGTGTGTTTCTGGTCAGTAATGGAAGCAATCGTCCCTACCGTAAGTAAAATAAGAGCACCTGGCTCTGCCCATTCACAGGGACTTCGATTCTATGTCCAAACATCACATGCCAGCAGATGTGGTCACCATCATAGGTACTCAAGATATTGTGTCTGGAGAGGTAGATAGATAGGACTACTAGTTGCTCGATCAGGACCCTAGCTTTATTGCGAGCCAAAAACCTTTATGGATTCCCCTTCCCCCTTCTTTCCTCAACAGAGACTCTTGCTTCTGAAGAGCGGCGGTAATTGAGATCCAGAGATGGAAGATTCATAGAAGACGACTTGACCTCAGAAGATGTTGGAACTGCTTATGGCCTTCGAACAGTTCATCGGAGCCAGTGAAAACAGGGAACTCCTAGCTAGTGGTTCGGAGATCTTGGTCCCTACCTGCTGAAATCGCGAAGATTCCAGAGAAGATGTATCGGATACCCATTCCATAGAGGTGCGACCTTGAAGCAAGCATTAGTCGTTCATCCTCTATTCGAATCGAAGTGTTGAGATATGAGATATCCGGGCTGTTAAGCCAAGGACCTCCCCGAACTTGAACCGCCCATTCAGGAGTTTTCTTTTTACCTGTTGCAAACCCAGCCCCTAGCCCGAGATGAAAGCAGCAAGGATTTTACTACTATCTGAGGTAGGCTTTCCCTTCTGTTGGATCAGGCACTAAATACCGGCTGGATATTTCATAACCTGGACTGCCAACCCCTCCCCTCTTTTACCGGTCAGATCTTTTAGAACCAACCTTTAGTCATTAAAGGCGAGTCCGGGCCTATCGGCCGATAAAGTAAACTCCTCCATTTAGAAATGGAGTTCTTTCACTTCTGATCCCCGAACATCCAGGGGAGCGCTTGTATCATTATCGATGCATAGGTTACTACCTTGATTCATTTGATTTTCTCACCCTTACTGTGGGATATAGTATCTATAAGCGGTGCAGTGGTCACCAGACTCAAATTCAATAAGGGTAGTTTGTTCCACCTTGTCCGATAGCCTTTGCCTCTTCGGTTAAGCTAACCAAGAAAAGGTGCATTGCAGTGTACTTATTTGTCTGTTGGCTTGTTCTCTTTTCGCGCCAAGGCGGCTGGCTAAATGTTTCCCTATATTTTAAGTATTGTTCTGTATGTCTTATGAGAGACTACGGAGGGGGACTTCGATTTCCATTTTGCGGTCCCCTTTCCTGTATCACTCACCCGATCGGCTTACCACGCTGCATTCCTTCTTTTCATAGAAGAATTCTTAAGAGAAGGGACGCGAGGGCAGCCCCCAGTACTTAACCACGTTCTTCATAAACAAAGGTGCGGCCTCATCCGCAGTGCAGTCGGCAGATGCCGCCATGAAGGTGGCATACTTTGAAAATATATCGACCACCACCATGATGCTTCCAAGCTCATCCACCCTGGGCAAGCAAGAGATGAAATCCATAGTAACACTTTGATGATCTGGTGAGGATAGGCAAAGGATCTAGCTCTCCTCCTGGCTTCTTATGTTCTATTTTGTCTTGTTGACACACAAGACAGGGTTGGACATAACTTTTCACGTCTTCTTTCATCTGAGGCCAAGAAAATCGAGCGCAAACAACGCCATTGTTCGGTGCTGACCGGGATGTCCTGCCCAGCGAGTGTCGTGACACTCCTTCAACAAGAAAGGATTTATGCTGTGAGTGATCCGCACGATAGAGAATGATGGATCAGCGGACCGATTGATTGACCGAGATGTGATGCTCACTAATCGACCATGCAAAAATCTCCAAGCTCCTTTACTATACAAGGTTCCAAACCTTCAATAGCTTTCAGTTAAGGAAGGATAGATTCATATCAATAGAAGAGAAAAGAGAGCTATGAGTCCGTTCCCTCACTCCCACTAGAATAGAGGATAGAATGATTCTCCGTTCGGGACCCTAAGTTGAGTCCAGATGTTGATTAGTCAATAGCCTACTGGAGATACGAGTTATATTAAGCATTCGTTTGAGTTGTTATGCGGGACTAGGCTAGACGCCACTATCATCAGTCTGGCATAGTAGGTCCTATTGTAAATCACTCTTTGGGTCGCAAGATTTTGATTGGCATGTGATTAGTCAGATGAATCAACTATGCGCTTCCATCACCGAATGAGTAAGCACCTACCTTGGACTGATCCCGTTAGCGATAGCACGAACTAAGCTAGCTAGTCACCAAAGTCATAGTTTCATCAGTCTAGGTGATCTGTTTTCAAGTGAGATTGATCATGAAATCCTTTGTAGAATCTCGTCATAATGACAACAACAGGCGCCAAAAGAATCGTCGTTAGGGTAGGTTGGGAAGAATCAATGGTCCACAATCTGTCGTATTCTTCTCTCTAGCTAGATGTTTACCGGAGGGCCGAACCACATGAAAGGAGGCTCTATTACTATAATAGTAGCGGGAGGCATTGAAAGGACCACCAATAAGAGCTAGTTAGTACTGGATTTGCTTTCTGGCTCTCTATAGTCCCGAAGTGCTGTCGCTATTCACCAGATATTAAGTGATGAGTCTGTCTGGCCTTATTATATATAGCCCATGATTCATAGCGCAACATAAGGATATGAGGGGAGGCAGCTCATGCGTGACCGCGCTAACTTAATGACTCGAAATGAGGGACTACTGCCCTTTAGATCAACCCCGCGGAGCTTCTTCATCTCTCTTTGGTGACGTAAGGGATTTCGCTGGTGAAGGCGATGGAAGCTCTGATTTGTGGATTTCATTTCCTTCTGGGGGCTGTAGCTATACTCAACTATGCTAGCCTGCGAGCATAGGCCATGACTAATTAGGTGGGGCTTGGCGGTCGCTATCAAGATTCTTATGACTAGTGAAGGAAGATAAGAACTCACTAACTGAAACCTACTGGTGGGTAAGTCGGCCTAATCGAGTTAATGAGGACTTGACCTAAGCCTTTAGCCGGAGGATCTCGGTCCAAAAGAGAAGGGAAAAGGAAAAGAAAGGGGACCTACCAAACAGAAAGTAACTGATGAGCAAGTCACAGAATTCCTGAAACACATGAATAATAGCGAGTACAATGTTGTCGAGCAGTTGAACCGCATGCCTGCACACACAGATCTCCATCCTTGGTTAATGGCTTCAGAGGTGCACAGGGCTGCTCTGTTGAAAACTTTGAATGAGGCACACGTACCGTCGTCAGACATCACTCTTGAGAAATTGAAGCACTTGGTAGGTCATGTTTTGGCAACGCCATCACCTTCACAGATGTTTTTATTCCTCCAGAGGGAATTGGGCATAACAAGGCACTCTACGTGACAGTGAAGTGCAAGGAGCTAGCCAAGGTACTAGTCGACAACGGGTCGGCACTTAACATATGCCCACTGGTCACATTTCATACACTGGGATTGGATAGGGCTACAATACGCCCTTCTAGATTGTCCGAGCATTCGACGGATCTAAGAGAGAAGTCATGGGAGAGGTTGACTTGCCGGTAGAAGTGGGTCCTTACACATTCGAGATCACCTTTCAGGTCTTAGATATTCCAGCAGTGTACAACTTTCTGCTCGGTCGTCCTTGGGTGCATCCAGCCGGGGCCGTCCCTTCTAGTCTCCACCAGAAGGTGAAATACGTCGTCAAGAATCATCTGGTCACAGTTCATGCTGAGGATGATATACTGATCTCTCATAACCCGTCAATCCCATTTGTGGACATAGAGAACGACCGAGCTCCCGACTCGTTCCATTCATTCGAGGTCATCTCGACCACCTTCATAGCCGAGGTATCTAGTATTTCCGAAGCCACGACTTTCGGAGAACTGTATGATGGTAGCTAGGCTCATGCTGGAAAATGGCTACAAGCACGGATCGGGAATTGGGCGCGAGTTGCAAGGGTCGCCGACTCCGGTTCAGATTCAGAAAGCAGGAAAGATCTCGCTAAAGCCCTTCGGTCACCTTGCTTGGTTGGGGGGATCGGATCCACCAAAGCCCCTGCCCTTAGCTACATAGCTACGATGGCTGGATCTAATCCATTCGTTTTGTCCTGATCTACAAGTCTAAGTATTTCTCATTCTCTTCTTTTTTCTTGAAAGCTTGAATGGGACCTCAGAAAGAAAGACTCCAGTCGTGATCTACGCGCCAAAGGTTCTTCGTCGCTAACAGCATCCTCACCAGCAGCCTTCACTTTGACCTCTATGGCTATCCTGGTGAACTAGGAAACTATTCCATATCTCCCTGTAGAAGCATCCTCTTCGCTAAGATCCGGCTATCTTATTTTAAGAACATTTGCGTTTCACACCCCTAGCCAGTCCCCCTTTTAATAGGCATAAGCCCCCAACATAGAAAAAGAGGTGTAGGAACGAACTAACGACAGAGAGCTGGATCATAACGTGAAATCAGTCCTAAAGGGGGACGACGTGGATCAGTCCTCAGTAGTCAAGGTCTAGCGGAAATAAACCTGAAATCGATGAACCTCGGTCAGCTGCCAATGGGATAAGTTGGACGAATTGAGATTCGAATCCAATCTAGAAGAGGATCCACTTTGAGACCCAAAAGAAGCTCTTTTCTATTCCTATCAGCTCAACACTTGGTTTTTGGTCATCAACCACCCGCTTTGGTTCAGAACATAAAAGACAACTTGAAGGGATATCGCCGTGGGATAGGAAGAACCCTACCGCCTTTAACTCATTTACTGCTCCGCCCGGATTCGGCTCTCAAACGAAAGAACTTGACCTTGCATAATCTAGTTTGATAGGGAAGCAAGAAATTGTTTGATAGGGAAACTCTGTGTGGCCTTAAATCCTTAGTTACGCTCCTAGCCCCTAGACTGGGAGGAATGAAGTGGGAACAGAATGCCTTTCCGGCTGCAGAAGCCCTCGAGATTTTTGTCTTTCCGGGGAGGATAATAGGACGGACCTGGGATGAGATCACTCGCTTTCTCTGATCGCTACCCATTGGAAGGAGATTGGATAGGTGCATTTACCAATAGATTCATTTCTTGATACCGCCGGTTCGGATCGTCATTAGCTTCCACTTCAAAAAGGCTTCGTAGGTAGTTGAATCCAGCGAGGAAGCGGAGCAAACGAAGTAAGCGGAGCTCACTCTACCTTAAAAAGGTTGAGGAAGCGGAATTAGAACTAAAATCTCTAAGTCCATCAGTTCCATCGTTAGGAATTAGGCTTACAAGCAAACCAGTAAAGAAGAGAGCGGGCGAAGATGAATGTAAGATAATAACCAAGAATCTGCTGAAATCAGATGAATGGTCAACCTGGACCAAACAAATAATTGGCTTGTCTTGGTTGAAAGAAACATTCTGCGACAAGTGCACGAAGGGGATTCTTATTTCACTTAATTGCACACCCAAAAAAAGATAAGATCGGATATTCTGTTTGCCCCCGCTATTGCAGCATTCATAGAATACATCTAAGATAAATGAATTGGGCCGAAACGATTGTAGCTCATACGTATAAAGGACTTTACAAACGAAAAAAAAACCTTTTTACTATGAATATGAAACCGAAGAATTTTTTCTCTTTTTTTACCCAAAGAGTTCGTTGACAAATCAGGACGCCCGCACGTCCGGCCACCTTTTAATCCTATCAACCTACCTGTCTCGTACATACATCACAACATGGAGGGTGGGTCCTACCAAGGGGATCACCCAAGCTAAATATGACCCATCCCAAGATCCCAACCGTCCTTAGACATGGTCATCAATCTGGACCGTCCAAATGTTGGGCCAGCCCTTGCATTGGCGGCAAACCAATATTAGCACGTTTGGAATGCTCCTAACCGTCTGATCAGAAAGCCCTCATAAAAAAACACACACGGGAAACAGTCAAAAATCAAGCGGGCTAAAGTGTGTGATCCCGTATGCTTTCTCTATCGTGTATGCTTTCGATATAAAATTGATCTATTAGGGCTCTCTTGCTTTCTTTTTCTGTGCCACGGCGCGATATTGATGTGATGATCCGTTAATCATGCGATATGGACTCCGCCGTTAACGGCTTTATCATGCTATCTATATTTGTTGATCCCAGGTTCCCACAATTGACCACTTTTTCCTGCTGATTCCGAGAGATGGAAGGCGCTCAGTTCAAGCCAATCCTGCTCATTTAATCCTTCCTTCAATCTTAGTGTTCTTGATCTCGCCTTTACTCTGCTTCCTTGCCTACTGACTGAGATTTGATACGGGCCGATCCGCGGGATAAAAGGGTCCCTTTCCCTCCTTTCGAAAAAAAAAATGAACCTATCTTCCGGACTTTCACAAAGAGCATCTTATTCAAGTACAGTACAATAAAAGAAAGAAAAACTATCTCATACTCCTTTGTTCCGAACGGAACTTATGCGCTCTAGGTTATCGAAAAAATGCTAAGAGTTTCCGGTGAGAGCTACCTAAAAGTAACGAAACCTATAAAGCAGAATAATGAGTCAGGAGAATAGGTGAGCATAGCATGAGAGAGTGGGAGGCCGGCCCCTGCCCATCTGGAGGTGCACACCCTACCCTTTTAGGAACATATGCAAAGGCCTTTGGTGGGTAAAGAGAGAAGTCAATGGAGAACTACCAAATCCAATGACTTTGATTTGTTCGTACCATTCTGTCATCGATCACTGCTGGGTCGGTTGGTGAGTCACCCAAAAGCATCGAGAAAGGTCCAGCATATCTTTTTTTTGATATGATCAGCGGTCTCATTTATGCTATGCCCTGCATCGTGTTCGTCTGTGTTTATTGAGCTTTCTTCACTTCAGCGCCATGCGCTTTGCTTCGCTTTATAGAAGAGAGAGACCGTTGTCTTGAGAGTGAAAAGCAAGCGCAAGCGATAGAAAGGATAGTCCCTCGCGCGTTCGCGCGAACTACTAGAAAAAGTGAGATCATTAAATCATTAGTGAAAGAAGGACCAACGACGATGAAGGAGGAGTAGGAGTAGGGCACCTAGTTACAGTTCGCCCCAAGCATCGCTAGAGGCATAGGCAGTCAGAAAGAAAAATCGTGGTCGATCTTTCTCAGGCTATCGAATCAGCCAGGGTTCGAAGAAGAGGAACAAGGATTTTTCTGCGCACGGATACGACTCAAACAAAACAGCCCTTCGGGGGGTCACATCCATTTGAAACAGGGTGGTCTCAGTGCTAGGGTAGGTTGAAGCCACAGGAGCTGGTGGAAAGACCAAAGCGAGTAGTGGTCTCATCGCAAGGGCAATTAGTACGGGTGTCGGTACTCAGGGGCACGCTTTGAATAATTCCCTCTTTCTTGTAGCTTTGGCTACTGAACTTATGAACAGAGGACAGAGCCTTAAGCCGCAGAGAGAACTCTTTGTTCCGTCTTTCGGGTTGTAGGGCGTAGGGAGTAGGCGAGTCAGTCTATAGAGCTAGTGAAAGTCGGAAACACGTTCAGCTCAAGTGTCTTAGGGAAATCCATCTTGTCGCTAGTTCAGTTACGGGTGCCAGTATTCTTGGTCTCGTCGTAGAAAGTCTTTTTTGCTTTCCGGTAGTCCAATTCTTCTTTCTCGGGCTTTTTTTAAGATTTGAATCTGAAGGTTCGTAAACCAAAGCTCTTTACGATCCAAAAGAATGTTTCTGTTCCCTTTCTGCGATTTCGGTTCTCGATCGAAGGCCGGGCTTTGAATCGTTTTAGTACACAACACTCGCAACAAAAGGCTTATAGCCGAACTGAGACAGCAAGCGGATTAGAAAAGAGAAAGTTTCCTTGTTCTTGTTACGGTAGCTAGGAGGGTACGCTCTAAAGGAAATTATGTAAGCGGATCAATTCGACGATTTGAATCTGAAGTCAGGAAGGAGGAATCCAATACCAAAACCTGCTAGCTTAGAGAATAAAACTGTTCCTTCGATAGTCAAGTTCCGGCGCTCTCCGAAAGCCCTATCTAAGTAAAACTGCGGTAAGCAGTTCGTTCTACTCGCTTGGGATTTCAAAAAGTCTTCCTTCTTTCCGTTTGGTTAGCGGTCAGTAGTAACTAGAGCCCACGGCAGGTGCCGCAGACCGTAGAGAGAGTTTTAGTTCGCACCGTCAAGCGCTAGTGAAAGTAAGTTTCGGTTAGCGGGACAGCTTCGAGGGTGACTTTCAAGCAATAAGTAGGCGCAGTTGGAAAGCGATGCGCTCAAGCCTTTATGGATAAATAGGTAGTACAGAAACTCTTCTTTGCGGTGAGCGGTACCGGGAGTCGCAGATCCATTTTTCTTCCGGTAGTGGAAGGCGAGATGTAGGCCTATCGAAAGTGAAGCTACAAAAATACAATCCGATTATCGTTATTCAAGCGGTATCCTAAAAGTACTTTCAAGGAAGCCCTTTAATGAAAACCGGACCTGAAGAGACGTAGGCCGAGACTAGAGTCCGAACCTTCACTTTCACCTGAAACTTCGATGTTTAGTGAAGAACAACCAACATGCGAATACGAGTTTGAAGGTTTCTTTTGCTTGCGATCAATCTAGTGAGCTCTTTCAAGCCCATAGTAGGGCTTTAGGTTCAGACTGAAATCTTTGTATTTCCGGGCGTTAGTCGAGGGAGGAGAGCAGAGGGTCACCAACCCCTAGGAGAGCGTAGCTTGTCTTATTTATTGAAAATGTGTGAAATAAGACATATACTGAATAAGTCGATGTGTGACCTTACATTTTCCAATATGCCCCTTCAACCATATACTGAGAAGTCGTTAACTGAGAGAGATGAGATTGAACTATATAGACCCACACATTTCATGGTTAATAGCAGTACAACGTGAGCTCTACAAATAACTGAACCATCTGATATTTAGCAGTTTTTAGAAAAATTGCATTTAAAAAACGGTATAGAGATCGACATCAACTATTTACAGAGAATAAAAGAGACGAGCTTATGTTGGTGTCATGCTTCCATTGACTATGCAAGAAAGCAGTCAGAATCAAGGCAAAGACATTCATTTCATAGGTAACAACATAATACTATGCAGAGAGCATAGAGGATGAAGGCCAAACAGAAGCAGAAGTGCGAGTGGTTAAATCACGGAAAAAATTAATATACCACCATCATATTGTGTAAACTGTAAAGAGAGAAGACAATGGAGAGTGGTATGGTAATTACAAATGTATGCAACTTACAGCAACCACAAAACAGGTTTTGGGGACTACTAAATTAACAGACTACAGACATACACCCAAAGATTGGTTGGCATATAGAGAACCTCATCTGACCTCCTCAATCAGTCTAAAAGCACAAGTTGTTCTAAACTTCTAATCAATGATGCACGGATACAGGTACCGATACAGATACGGCGACACAGGCTCGGGGTACGATACGCATTTTTAAAATCTAGGATACGGGTACGGATAGGGATAGGGATAGGGATAGGGATACGGATACGGGAATATAAACAAAAAATTCGTAGAAAAAATAGCATTTTAATATGATTTCAAACATAAGGTGGTGGTGTGACTATTGATTAGCAACAAAGTAGGTCTGAGTTCCTCTTCATCTTTCTCTATTTCTTATGTTCCATCTCTGTTTGTGTGTTCTTCCCCCTCCTCTCCCCCTGCACTCCGGATATGTAACGAGACGTTTCAGCAGTATCCGAAGTGTATCCTGCACCAGTACCAGTATCGTACCCGGTGAACACCGGTGCAATAGAAAAAGTGTAGTATCCATGCATCATAGCTTCTAATACAAAATTCAAACATTTTAGATGTCAATAGTTAATATCATATAAGAGTTAAACGCCAAAATAGGTAATGTACTTTTTTCTAGTTAAAAAATGCTTATACTTTTATACTTTGTTCAGCTTTAGGATTACGCCAATATTCCATCAAATCTCAGTTAAAAACTGATGATGTGTTTTTTTTTCAATGTCCATAGTTTAAACCCAGAGTCCTGTTCTTCTCCCAAATGTAGGCCACTTCATCTCCTCAAATTTATTTGAACCCAGAGTCTTGTTCTTCTCCCACCCAACCAGACTAAAATCTTTTAAGGCCATGTCTTCAGTTTAGGTTTTCGACTCGGTTGGGTTGGGAAAGAAGAAGAATAATTCAAATCAATTTGGGGAGGAGATGAGATCTTCACATGCCTCTCATGTGCATAGCTGATGTAGCATAACTTGGGATGGAAACTGGGATTAATCAGGAAGAAAGAATTCACATTATCAAGTTTTAATGGAGATTCGACGGCACACTGAGGGAATGCTATAACTGGAAAACATTTGAAAGTATATGCAGCTAAGCACTTTTTGACCATGAAAAGGACCATGAAAAGTACATTGCTGCTATATCTAAAAAATTATTACAAGTATGTTGCAATAAGTGAAAAAGTGATACAAACACTCTCACATACAAGTAGTAGGAAATATAAATGGACGGCCAAGAGTGGTGAGAAATTGCTAAATGCACTAGGTTTTCCTTCCGTTTCTTTTTCTCCACAAGGTATAATATAGATTGGCTTTATGTGAATAACTGAATATTAATATTCAGCCAGAAAACCCTCGAAACTAGTTTACTTTGACTGTCCTTTCTCAAGGTAGATATAGCCTCGTGTTAAAGCTCCAATCGGAATGAGCTCTCAAGTATTAGATTCTACAGCAGAACGGTAAAACATTACGAGATTATGCAGGGAAGCAACAGTGGAGTCTGAAGTAATGAAAGCATTTTTTTGTGCCAGTATCTATGCTATTTGGGCTGAGAGGAACAAAAAACAGAACCAAGAACTATCAGGAAGTTTATTTAAGGTGATGAGAGATGAAATCTACGTACAGTCTACACTCACGGATGTGCCTGAATCAGGGAGAAAAAGAAATCTACTGGACAAATTGAATATTGATGTTCGATATACGCAAAACGTGAAAAGCTTATCAAGTCGTGTACATGGTATAAACCAGAAGATGATGAAGTGACTATCAGTGATGAAGTCGATATACAGATGGATCCGTTGCAGATACGCATAATTGGTATGGGGGGGACCTATAAGGGATCACAAAGGTACAGTAAAGCCACCATATGCAGGGATGTTAAGGAAACATCTGTACTTGTACAGATACTCATTGCAATTGCCAGTGGACTTCAATCAGCCCTTTTGACAGGAGACAACTAGAACCTTAAAAGTCGCATCTGTTTCACTCAGAGCAGTGAGATCAGTCCAAGGGACTAAGAAGAACCCCTGCTACTGCGCTAACCTGGCTGCATTGATCCAAACATTAGCAACCAGATTTTGAGAGAGTGGTATTAACACATTTTTACAGAGGGTAACAATACAGCAGATTACCTATCTAATTGTTGTAAGCTTGCAGATGACTTTGTAATGCACTATGTACCTCCAATGGATGTCAACCTAACCAAACTACTTGAAGATGATGCAAATGGAGCAATGCACATAAGAAATCCATTATTAACACAGGTGGGGTTTCCCTAACTCCTAGTTGCTTCTGAAGAAATTACTAAAAAATATTGAAAGTGAAACATATAACGAGAAGGGAAGGAATGAAGAAAAACAAATCAAATAGGTACATGCACTTGCTAGGATGCAAATCATCTCTTTTAGTGGGTCTCTAAACGAATTAAGGGAATAATTAATGTCCAAATCCAACTTCCCATTACTACTATGAAGGACTCTCCAACCCCTCTCCTCTTCTTTGTGTTGAAACTCAGACACATAAGAACATCCAAAATGACCAAGCCCCATAGTCCAATCAAAATCAACACCCAAGCCTTTTCTACAAATAAATGAGAGCTCTGTCTTCTCATTGATACCTACAACCACGGCTTGCCAATGGAGATGTAAGCAAGTAATTCTCAAAAATATACGGAGACAATTCTTAATTTAAAATCACCATCCAATTGAGATTTGAACCCACGGAAACATACGACTCAATTGATTTTCTGATTCACCACCATAGACATAACGGTTTGACAATCATCATAAGCAAATGAGTAGACAAACTATATTAAGTTATCAACCAAAATATACAGAAAAAACTTTTTTGGTTCCTATATTCATGGGGAGAGTAACTAAAGCAGCTCTGGAACCTCTAGTGGACAAGATAAGGAATAAAGCAACTGGATGGGCAGGCCAAATGTTATGTTTTCAAGGGAGGGTTGTACTAGCAAGACATGTCCTCAACAGGATTCCTGTGCATAACATGGCCATTTTGGCCAAAGTCCGTGATTAAAGTGTGTGAGGAAATCATCATAAACTTAATTTGGAGTGGCAATCCAACTGAAAGAAAGGCAGTCACTGTATGATGGCAGAAAACATCTTAACCCCTGAAGAAGGGGGTCTTGGCATAAGAAAACTTAAAGAGATTCTTTTTTTTTTTTTTTTCAGAAACTTTCTTTTTTCTTCAATTTTAGAATTACGTTATTCCAAAATCGATCAAGAATTTGTTGATTATTGAAATTCATAATTGGTTCATTAGAAGTATCAGTAGGTTTGAGACTTGAAGAAATAAAATCTTTACGTTCAGAACTCTCATTTTCAGAAATACTACTAGAACACCTAATACAAGCAACCTACTCAAATTGATACTCCTAGTTTCAATTACGTTCGATCCTAAATTAGAGACACCTATTCCATAAATACCTGTACAAATCACATTATAAGATATTGCATTGAAAAATGCTATGGCGACGGTTGGGGTTGGGGTCATTTTTCAAGAGACTCCGGACGCGCTTTGTCCTAAGCCCCAGGCATCAGGTTGGCCTTTTGCGGATCGGAACACCGCCGCTTGCTTTTGCGCCATTGTTACTTACGACGTTACCTGTTATGTTTAGGCTTTTTTTAGAATCAATATAAGACTAAAGATTCAACATCCTCCCGCTGCCTTACCCTGGATAAAGAAATATCCCTCTTTCTAAAACAAGGAATGATTGATTGATTATATTGGTTTCTAGAAACAACCGGCTTTGAGGTTCAAATTTCCGGGGAGGAATGCACCTATTAGGGTCAACACCATTCCCTAATCCTCTTTATTTAGAATTTTCTAAATCAGAGAAAATATTTACATAGTTTGATTCCGAGTGAATTTCTATTTTCCAAAGCAAAGTATTTGACTCTTTTGAGTGGGTAGGTTGTTATTTCTATTTTCTTTGGTTTACTCATCCTGGCATAGGCAAGAGCGAAGACAGAAACAAAGGCATAAGCACTGGAAGCAAAGGTAGAGGCTACGGCAGCAGAAGTGAAGACAGCGGCAACATCGAATGGTCTTTGCAACTAGAGAATCAGAAACTCTCAATTACAAGTCTGGAATTAGGAAACTTAAAAACAAACTGTAAGAGAATCTTAAAGCACTAATGCATACTTTTTTAAGTTAACACTCACTGTTTCTTTCAGTCACTGCCTCTGAATGTATACCTCCCTTCGTCTTTTTGGGGCTATGGGAGGTATACTTGGAGTCTGTTCCCTCATTCGCTAGAATAGATTGACTAATGACTCCCCGTTCGGTCCCCTTTTTGAAGGGTACCTCACTCCATTGTACCAGTGTTGTTAGTTCTGGAATGGAATATTATCTAAAAGCAGGTAATCGGTGGTTTTCTTTATAGCGCTTGAGCGTCTTTCATTCTGAATTAGCGGCCCTTGCTTGAGTACCCTCACTCTGGAAAGATTGACTTCACGAACCTACGAAAGACTAGAAGTTCGTTTTCCATTCACAAGAGAGCTTGCTTGTAGATTCTTTCTTGAAGGAAGGAGCTAACGAGTGGCTTAGCTGACAACTGCTTTCATTCAGGAAAGCTAAGATTCCACTGAAGAAGTAGTTGCATCGGTTTAGCAGCAGCCCTTACTTCGTGTGTAGCATCTTTTTTTCACTAAATTCATTTCTACTTTGGATAAATGGCCATAGTTGCAGGATTGTCTCAAAAGAGCTACTATCAAAGGTGCTAGCAGAAGACCTGTGTTAAAGGAGAAAGTGACTCTAAAGTGTGGGTTGAGTTCTATTTGTAATCTGCTACTTATGGTCCAAAACGAGCGTTTTGCGATGCGATCTAATTTCGAAGCTTGTAGCCGCTCCCGTTGCCTTACCCTAGGACTCAGTAGTCTTAACTATACAACAACCTGTTGTAACAGGCTAAACATCTAGTGTTTGAATGAGGAAATCATTTGTTTTTACTCTCAGTCTCAGTTCGGATTCTCATCCTTGCTGTGTAGACCTTCCTCTAGTAGAGTAACCTCTTTAAAAGAGACCTCAGACGCGGTTTAGTTACCGGCTATGGGATGTCATAATTTCCTGGGAGCGCATTTAGGGATTCAAGAAAGGAAAGGAAAGGAAAGAGCTTTTAAATGCTTTTTTAAAGGATTTTACTCTACCGCTCGTTACCTTAATTGAGAGAGGCTTTTTTACTCTAAAGAGTGGGTAGAATGTTAATGTTATTTAGGTTATTTATGAGGTTCGAATGATGGAATTTCATAGTATTTTACTCTACTGTGTGGGTAGAATGATAGGTTTATTAAGGTTATTAAGGTTCTAATGATGGAGGTTAATAGTATTTTACTCTACTGTGTGGGTTTCACCTGTGCCGCCAATTCTTTACATCGCTGGGCATAGGCTCTTAATTAGAAATTCTTCCTTTTTTGCATTCGCTGAAGTTTGCAACGATCTGATGCCATTTCAGTGTTGAACTTATATTGCGCAAGGAAAGCATTGGCCAAATCCGACCAGGTGCGGATTTTGTGAGGGTCTAACAGCGCAAACCAAGACAGAGTGCGGGGTGAGGCTTTTCTTGAATTACTGAATCAGTAGCCTCTCATTGTCGCCATATAAGCACAGTCAATCTTCGAGTGAAAGGACAGAACCATCATATCAAGCGTTCGGAAGAGATTGAACAGCAGCCACGGTGTGGAACCAGTGATCAACTTCAACTTAGCGAACCAACCTTGCTATAGCGATGCGGGAGTTATGCTGGGCATAGGCCGCGTTTGAACTCTTTAAGCTCAGATAGCAAGAATGCCACTAGAACTCCCTTCAGATAAGGAGAGAGAGTGCCCTAACCAAATTTCAAAAGAAAGACTGGACAGTCCTCGGGGTAATCCCCACATTGCCCTTATACGACGAACCCGTTTAGACGCATTATGATTTAAGAGAGCAATCACCTTATATCCCATTCCACATATTCTCAAAAGATTTTTTATAAGCGACGGGTAGGATATCCCCATTAATCCAAATGGAGACATAAATGACATCAAAGTCCGAATAGAAATAGGACTCAAGTCCACACTCCCATTCTTAACAAAGAACCGTTTAGCAAACTCAAATGAACCAGTGCTAGAAATCAATGACTTTTGTCGAGAGATTTCTACCTGAAATTCACCTAAGGCTTCCTCATTGCGCTTAGCCACAAGCGGGTCAGCGATGACGACATCGTCACCTAACACGGCATAACGCCTAAATTCCCGACCTGGGTATACTAGTTCAGCACAATACCACACCAAGAAATGGTGTGATAAAGCAAAGAGTGGCCAAGAAGAGTAATAAAGGTTGAACAGCCACATACGTTTTGATGTTTCCTACAATTTGGTACATCAAATACATTATGTCCTAGTGTTGTGTTAACAATAGACCCTGCCAGATTATGACCCAACCTCCACTATACTAAATAGATAGAATAAAGGCCAGCGATTAGTAGCCTAACTTAAGGTCAAAATTATAACGATGTAGATTAAACTAGCGGAAGCTTCAGTTTATCAAATCTACTATTGAATTAAACAAAACAACTAAAACTAAAACAAATCTTTATTTCTCTCTGAAATATTCTCAATAACACAACTCTAAAGAACCCTAATTACAAGCCCATTATTTATACTAATCCTAAAAACTATAAACCAATAGGAACACAACATGTGTCAACAATCAACTAAGAGAAAGGAAAAAGGCCGCCTAAAGCAACCCGTGGGATTTGACCACCGAACCTAGAAAGAAACGAACTCATGTTCTACATCATTCTCCCCAGTTTGAAAAGAACTTATCTCGAGTTTGTATATACGAAAGGATGATGAAATTAGGCCAGAGCCGATACCCATCACTCTCCTGCTGTTCAAACGAATTCGACCTTGAATTTTGCCCAGATAATTACTCACAAGAATAAGAATACACCATAATGTATGCCAGTTTGCAAAATCACCATATGCAAAGCGATGCAAGAAGAAAGATGTAAAACCACCAACATGATTTCTCTACTCTATGATAATACTACCACATCCCAAAACATAAAATGCGCATACCTCCAATTGTAACTTTAGATGCACAGATCTAAAGAGCTTTGAATAATTAATATCAAAATCCTCCCAAACCGGATCGGCATACTCAATGAAAAGATTCCCAGACAAAGAGGGAGTAGTGACACAAAATTCAGATTCATCTGCTCCGTATTCATAAAATATTGGTGGAGTATCTAAAAAACTATCATGTTCCTCCTCTGGACAAACATCAAAAATAAGAGGGGAATCCCAATCAACACAGTTTAACTCCATATTTTTTTTTTTTTTTTGTTTGGTAAGCCTGTTTTAAATGAGATCAGTAACTCTTTGATGCTGGCGAGATTCGAGCCCCAAACCTTTGGTATCATCACCCAAAGGTTTTACCGACTTTGCTAGTCGGCACCTCACCAACAAATAAATCCTCAGTAGAAGAAGAAGTAGAATAAGCCATAACGGGTATAAAAATGGATGCATCATGGCTGTCCACTGTAGGGCTTGGTGCGGCTTTAACAAGGCTTGCTGTCTCGATTTCTGGTTTTTTATCATACTTATTTTTCTCATGTGATGTAAGAGAGAAAAACATACCGCATTCTCGTGCTTTCCAAGAATGTCGTCGCACATAGTGGTTTCTATATCCGGTGGTTTGAGCGGTTCCAAGATTAATTTCCCCGCCTTTATGCAAGAATAAGTGAGTGTTCTTGACGCCATCATGAATACTCTCGCGATCAAACTGCCAAGGGCCTAGTAGAAGATTAAAAACGTCCATTGGAACAACAAAGGTGCACATATCAGATATCTTCGTAAGGTCCTATAGTCAGTGGAACTAAACATTGATGATTGACTGCCACTAGATCTCCCTTTTTAAACCATTGGATAGAAAATGGTTTAGGATGTTTAGTGGTCTGTAGTCCTAGTTTATCGACCATCTCTTGGGAAACTAGATTATCAGTAAAACCACCATCAATAACAACAGTACACAACTTACCTTTACTGATGAAATAGAATGGCGCTTCCATGTCTCATCACCCTTCCCAATGATCATTCTTTGGTGTTGCAAATCTAAGAGAAGTGTGTTCTTGCGACATTATTAGGGGATTGTGCGTGTTTCTAGTTGGGCCTCCTAACAGATGATTGTTCTTGCATAGGTGTAGTTGGTGTTGTGTTATCAACCCGTGGTGCATCCCACAAAGGCTCACCACGATTAGGATTAGGCGCATCCCAGTCAATTGAAACACTAGTATCTCATCCTACATCCCAGTCGTCTTCATCAAACTAATTTAACTCAGATTCTGTCATGCCAGTCAGATCTATCGACATAGCTCTGTAAAGATTGAAACTTTAATCTTTAGAAGTAAAGATAATCGGTTTTTTGACTTTGAAAGAAGAAAAATTGAATCTCCGATGAGAAAAGAAGCAAAAGATTGAAATTTAATCGGGTGAACAGTACCACGATGAACAGTACCGGAGAATAGTATTTCCGATGAACAGTACTTCGTGAATAGTGTCGATAAACAGTAACACAAAAAATTAAAACGAATAAGAAAAAAAGAAAATTGGATTTTACTCAGGAACGATTCGTGCTCCGATACCAAATGATGTAGACTAAACTAATGGAAGCTTCAATTTATCAAATCTACTCTTGAATTAAACAAAACAACTAAAACTAAAACAAATCTTTATTTCTCTCTGAAATATTCTCAATAACACAACTCTAAAGAACCCTAATTACAAACTCATTATTTATACTAATCCTAAAAACTATAAACCAATAGGAACACGACATGTGTCAACAACCAACTAAGAGAAAGGAAAAAGGCCGCCTAAAGCAACCCGTGGGCTTTGACCACCGAACCTAGAAAGAAACGAACTCATGTTCTACATCAGTAACACTTTTGGGCACCTTTAATCCACTCACTCAAGTGGACGCGATTGATCAAATGTGCCATCATTAGGAATAGTCTTTCACAAAGACATAAACCACACATGGTACGGATGAAGTAACCGTTGTTTAACATAGTTACCAATCGCAAAGATTCGTCTCTTGCCAGAGCCCTCTAAACTCATGCCTAAGCGGCCACCAGTCAAAGGGAGTTTGAGCTGAGAGGCTGTAGGTAAAAACTGGACCTACGCAACGTTCGAACCAATTGAGATTTTTTCTCAGTGGCTTTACTGTAGCTTGGATCAAAGGCATACCTACTTCTCTCAAGTGTTTAGTTCCCTCTCTTCCCATTTGGACACCGCCATGGTAAACTCCACTCGTAGAAACAGATTCTGAAAGCAAAGAAAGGGAACTCCACTGGCGGTCACCGCTGGCTAAGATCCATTCCTGCACGTGAAGTGAGGCAGACCATTTAAGCTAAGCTTTTTTTCAGGGGAGGATCGGTGTGCAATTAGAAGATATCAAGTCTCACACATTAGAATAATAATATGCTTCACTCGCTCCCCACCTTACCGCCCTCTCACTTTTTTTTTCTTCTTTTGAGAGGGAGCCACTCTTTGATTTACCGGAGCCCGCCTCCTTTTCGACCCGCTTCCAGTGTCCTTTGCAGATAGAGATACTTCTTTCCCGGTGCACCTTGTCTGCACAATATCACACCACAAAGTGATGCGAAAGTGAAAACAACGGCCAAGATGAGAGCCAGCGTCTGGTTCGCTTTTGCACAGGCTCAGCTCCAGACTACCTCGCTGCTTGTTATGCGGGATGGCCCAGCAGATCTGCTAACGGCCAAACGAAACTCGAAAGTGACAAGTTGAAGGCTTCGCTTGAGTTGGTGTTCACAAAGAGGATCCAGCCTGAAGAACTAGGGTGAGAAGGCAGAAAGGATCGCCCTTGACCCCACTACTTCTTGCTTTCCGAGGCGAGAGGGAAGCTACCTTGGCTCTACTTGTTTTCTAGCAATTCCAGTGTACCATAATTTATGATTAGGGCCAAAGATGAACTTCTGGTGACCCCTCCATTAATTCCTTTAAAGTAGTTCTCGATCTCACAACTTGGTCATTTCATCGATTTTCCCACTCCAAAAGGAACGAGACAGTCCTCTCATAACATAACCGGAAGAGGAAGTTCAAGCTAACTCGCTTAGCCCCCTTGCCGACAATTCCACCATGTAAACTGAGAACCAGTGCACCAAAGATCTATGAGACCACAATCATTTATCCAATCCCAAAAACTAAGTGACAGCGAAAACTACATACAAAAAAAGGGCTCGTCCCTGACTCTTCTTTCGAAGAAGAAGCACTTTCCCGACTAAGGCCACTAAACGGCGCTATTTAATGGTCCGCAAGCTGCAAACGGGGCAGAGTCAAGTTCACACTTAAATAAAGAAGTAGCGCGTTAGCCAGCAAGCATCACTTCTTATTATTTCTATATTTAGATACAAGAATGTTAGACAATCGGATCATAGCGAGAAAGATGGAATCCAGTTGAGTCGGTTAATCGGTATCAGGGTTTCCTCAACCCTTTTATTTAAGTTAAGGCTGGTGCCACTAGAAACACTATTTCTTTAATGACTGAAGTCAAGCCCCTAAGCATGGGTTTTCAGATGGTACTTCTTCCTATTAGAGCGGCTGCTTTTTGCAAACCTTGAATACCCGCCATGATATCCTTCGACCTAGAGACCTCGACTTTGTAGTGCCAGTTTCCCAGCCTACCACCTATCCAACGCGCAGAAACTCGAGTTGAACTAAATGACCTATAAGCGCAAGGATATACTATTTACAGATAAACACTGGAGGATCTTTGCCATTTCTGATCCTTGTTCATTCTATTTCCAGAGGATCTTTACTTTTCTTATTTTTCTTGTTGTTTCTGCTCTTCTTCTTCTTATTCTTATTCTTTCTTTTTGAATTGTTATTCACAGCTTTTGTTTTATGATTGTATAGAGTAGGTTTCCCCGTTGTTTCTTCTATGTTGATGTTCTTTTTGTTCTTAGTATTTTCTAATCTTGTTGTATCTTCAGTTTTCTCTAATCCTTGCTTAGGTTTCCCGGTTGTATCTTTAGTCATAGGATTTGTTTCTTGAGGCACAGGTTTCTCTAATCCCCGGTTAGCTTGCTTAGGTATTTCTGTTATGTCTTCAGTAATAGGGTTAGCTTGCTCTAATCCATGCATAGGTATTTCTGTTCTGTCTTCAGTAATAGGAGGCATTACTGGTTTCTCTAATCCCGGGTTAGGTATTGTAGTTCGGTCTTCAGTAATAGGGTTAGCTTGCTCTAATCCATGCATAGGTTGTCCCGTAGTTTCTTGAGGTGGGATTAATGGTATCTGTAATTTGTTAGTTTCTTTATTCATAGGATTAGTATCTTGAGGCAGAGTTTGCTGAGGATGCATATCTTTCTTCTGGATTGATTCTCTTTCTTTACCAATTGAATCTCTTCACGCAGTTCTGACTTCATACAATCAATACTTATTTCGTATTCTTTCTTTCTCTTTTCCATATATGAATTCCCATTATTATTATTCGTATTTCTTCTTTTCTTCTGTTTTGTAGGTTTCTCTGTTTTAGATTCAGTTATTTCTTTTTGTAATGTTGTTTTCTCTTGCTTATCAGACCGCTTCATAGTTTCCTCTTCAGGTTTCGCTTTCTTTTTCGATTTTCTCTCTTCAGGTTTTGCTTTTTCTTTCATCTGTTTTTGCAGTTTCTCAGACTTAAGCCTCTCATTAGTCAGTGCATTAACTTTCTCCTGAAGAAGGATATGTTCATTATGAATAATTTTCAGAATAGAGCTTTCTTGACCACCGAAGTCTATTACATTCTTAGGTTGTGTATCTACCCAAGCATTGTTCTTATCAAAGACTGGGTCCCTTTTGATTCCAAGTCTTACAGGGGTATCCTTTTTTATAATTTGAAGGTTATTCCATTCAATTCTGAAGTTAGATTCCACGTTGATCAGCTCAGGTCGAGACGGATCAGCGTATTGTTTCTCAAACCATTCCTCATTAACCATGTTTTTAGCTGGACCTTTGTGCTGGTACCAGTATCGTACCCGGTGGACACCGATGCAATAGAAAAAGTGTAGTATCCGTGCATCATAGCTTCTAATACAAAATTCAAACATTTTAGATGCCAATAGTTAATATCATATAAGAGTTCAACACCAAAATAGGTAATGTACTTTTTTCTAGTAAAAAAGTGCTTATACTTTTATACTTTGTTCAGCTTTAGCATTACGCCAATATTCCATCAAATCTCAGTTAAAAACTGATGATGTGTTTTTTTTCAATGTCCATAGTTTAAACCCAGAGTCTTGTTCTTCTCCCAAATGTAGGCCACTTCATCTCCTCAAATTTATTTGAACCCAGAGTCTTGTTCTTTTCCCACCCAACCAGACTAAAATCCTTTGCGTCATGTCTTCAGTTTAGGTTTTCAACTCGGTTGGGTTGGGGAAGAAGAAGAATAATTCAAATCAATTTGGGGAGGAGATGAGATCTTCACATGCCTCTCATGTGCATAGCTGATGTAGCATAACTTGGGATGGAAAATGGGATTAATCAGGAAGAAAGAATTCACATTATCAAGTTTTAATGGAGATTCGACGGCATACTGAGGGAATGCTATAACTGGAAAACATTTGTGAAAGTATATGCAGCTAAGCACTTTTTGACCATGAAAAGTACATTGCTATATCTGAAAAATTATTATAAGTACCAAGTACGTTGCAATGAGTGAAAAAGTGATACAAACACTCTCACATACAAGTAGTAGGAAATATAAATGGACGCCAAGAGTGGTGAGAAATTGCTAAATGCACTAGGTTTTCCTTTCGTTTCTTTTTTCTGCACAAGGTATAATATAGATTGGCTTTATGTGAATAACTGAATATTAATATTCAGCCAGAAAACTCTCGAAACTCATTTACTTTGACTGTCCTTTCTCAAGGCAGATATAGCCTAGTGTTAAAGCTCCAATCGGAATGAGCTCTCAAGTAGTAGATTCTACAGCAGAACGGTAAAACATTATGAGATTATGCAGGGAAGCAACAGTGGAGTCTGAAGTAATGAAAGCATTTGTTTGTGCCAGTATCTATGCTATTTGGGCTGAGAGGAACAGAAAAACAGAACCAAGAACTATCAGGAAGTTTATTTAAGGTGACGAGAGATGAAATCTACATACAGTCTATACTCACGGATGTGCCTGAATCAGGGAGAAAAAGAAATCTACTGCACAAATTGGGTATTGATGTTCGATATTCGCGAAAGGCCAAAAGCTTATCAAGTCGTGTACATGGTATAAACCAGAAGATGATGAAATGACTATCAGCACAGATGGATCTGTTGCAGATACGCATAATTGGTATGGGGGGGGACCTATAAGGGATCACAAAGGTACAGTGAAGCCACCATATGCAGGGATGTTAAGGAAACATATCTGTACTTGTACAGATACTCATTGCAATTGCCAGTGGACTTCAATCAGCCCTTTTGACAGGAGACAACTAGAACCTTAAAAGTCGCATCTGTTTCACTCAGAGCAGTGAGATCAGTCCAAGAGATTAAGGAGAACCCCTGCTACTGCGCTAACCTGGCTGCATCGATCCAAACATTAGCAACCAGATTTTGAGAGAGTGGTATTTACACATTTTTACAGAGGGTAACAATACAGCAGATTACCTATCTAATTGTTGTAAGCTTGCAGATGACTTTGTAATGCACTATGCACCTCCGATGGATGTCAACCTAACCAAACTACTTGAAGATGATGCAAATGGAGCAATGCACATAAGAAATCCATTATTAACACAGGTGGGGTTTCCCTAACTCCTAGTTGCTTCTGAAGAAATTACTAAAAAATATTGAAAGTGAAACATATAACGAGAAGGGAAGGAATGAAGAAAAAAACAAATCAAATAGGAACATGCACTTGTTAGGATGCAAATCATCTCTTTTAGTGGGTCTCTAAACGAATTAAGGGAATAATTAATGTCCAGATCCAACTTCCCTCTACTACTATGAAGGACTCTCCAACCCCTCTCCTCTTCTTTGTGTTGAAACTCAGACACATAAGAACATCCAAAATGACCAAACCCATAGTCCAATCAAAATCAACACCCAAGCCTTTTTCTAAAATAAATGAGAGCTCTGTCTTCTCATTGATACCTACAACCACGGCTTGCCAATGGAGATGTCAGCAAGTAATTCTCAAAAATATGCAGAGACAATTTTTAATTTAAAATCACCATCCAATCGAGATTTGAACCCACGGAAACATACGAATCAACTGATTTTCTGAATCACCACCGTAGACATAACGGTTTGACAATCATCATAAGCAAATGAGTAGACAAACATATTAAGTTATCAACCAAAATATACAGAAAAGTTTTATGACTGCAGGATTTAGACACAATGACTAGCTGCTTTTGGAAAATACATATGAAACAACAATGCAGTAAATACTAAAGATTGTATTTTCAGATAAAAAACATAGTATGGCAGAATGTATGATCCTAACTGTCTGAGTTTTCATTCTCAAATAACGGAAGCGAATATATGATAGCGTGTGCAGATATCAGTATATAGAAAATCTCTTAGGGTTAGATTGCTTTACCTCTTTCTTAGCTTATGAACATTCTTCGTGAAAAGAGGCTTCCCATTTGAACTATTACTCGAAATTCTACACGAGGTATCCCGTCAATCGTGATAGGCCTAAAAGTGTCTTCAGTGGGGTTATAATAACCAGTTTCCTTCTGACCACGTAGCAGCAATAGTTCACCACTCCTTAGTTTAATAAATTCATAATCCCCATGCAAAAGCCATCCATATAATGCCTTTTTCAACACGCATTGCTTAACCCACGACCCTTGTACTCCATAATCGGTCATCACCCATAACTCGTTATAATCACTAAAATTTCCATCAATAAAGCAAAGACAGCCACCTACCACACCCAAATTTTTAAACATGTTTTTGTGTTCTGTATCACCGTCAGTGTAAGGGGGTGGTTTCATTGCACCAAATTCCTCCTTACCCACATTGAAACAGACAATATACAGTGAGTGCAAATTTTCAACATTCTCAAATGACACCCAATGAAGACACCCATTCACAAGCACATTCTTCGGTGGTGTATTAGTAATATACGGAACATTGTCTATTCCTCTCCACTTCTTGGAACCCAAAGTGTAGATCTCAGCCTCAGCTTTCAAACTCAAAATCCTGGAAGAATCACCCTGTAAAACCCTAACAACCTTATACTCATTACTAACCGGATCAAACCCAAACCCCATTACAGCAGGAGCAACTTCAAACTTTGGAGACTTAGGCAACGTAATGTACTCTCTTGTAACCGGATTACAAATATAATAAGGCACAGATGAGTCATACAATGCAGGATGACCCGAATAATCAGAGTAAAAACATATTAATCCATTAACACAACCCATCACTTCATACACTCTTTTAAAAACCCCACTACTAAAAACATCGTCGAAACACTTAAACTTAAGCACTAGCTCTACTTGGTGCACCATGATTAAAAACTTGGTTATCTAATAAGTAGAACTCTCTGTTTCTAGTAGCAACAACAATGCAAGGACAGTTGTTTAGGACTTCTTGGGCAAAACGAGGATTACGACAAATGAAATGAAACCAAGTTTTACAAATGTATTTAAAATGACAAAGTGATTTGAGTGGTAGTCGAGAAATATACCACTGGGTAACTTGGAGAAGACTCCACTCATTTGCGTCATCATCTTCAGGGCATCAAGTCCCTTTTTTTAGGAGTCATTTTGTTAGACAAATAGAGTTTTTTCCTCTTCCTCTATTTCTATTTCTTGCTTTCCATATGGTGGGACCAACTTCAACTTTTAAAAGGAGTACATTTTTTGTTGTGGTATGGAAACCCTAGAGTCGATGTCTCAATTGTTGTCGAAATAAAATATCGGTGTGGCTCTATATATCGGCATCTGGTAGTGATATTTCAGAACTAATGGGCTGGGCTAAGCCCGAAAGGCCGATTGGATCCGATAATCCAGGGCTCATGTGCAAAACACCACCACCGAATTTTCTACTAGAAAAGATGGATTTCCACATTTATATGACAACAATATTACGAATGTGACAGGGTACTATGTCATGTCATCATATCTCATTTTGCAGCTAATTTCTTTAGGCTGGAATTTTTTTTGCAAAAAATAAAAAATAAAAAAATAATTTCTGGCGTAGAACCTCCTCCATCTTTTTTGGATTGTAACCCTGTTTACTTTGAAGCTTAATATATAGATGATGGGATTATCGAAGAAAAAAAAAATAATTGCAAGGACCCGATTTTGGATTATATAATTCAATTTCTGGATAGTCTCCTTTCGGAAGCAAAGGTCATTGTTGCATGGACACAACTGGAAACAATGATCTAACAACATCCCACTCTAAACTTACGTCCAAATCTGGATGGGATCCATTTGTAAATCGCGATAACCTTTCATTCAGAATTATTGATTCTTCGAGTCAAGTTCCTTTTAAGCCTTACAAGGTCGGTGTAGCCACAAGGGGTTAACAAAAGTCAAGCATAATTATGATTTTGTTTTGTCATTTGGTGCCATAGAAATTTGTGAATTTGGACTAAGAACAAGGTTTGTTAGTTTTATACATCACTTTGAACACTGCACAATAGTTCTAACGGGATTCATGTAAATATATTGTAATACATGTTTTTTCTTAAACGGATGTGTAGGTGGGGCAGCTTATATAATGTATTGAACAACTTATATAGAGTCTTGAACAATTTTTCAATTTATGCTTATTAACTTGTTCGTGGACAACTTATATATGACACTATATAAGTTTCTCAAGATATATAACATGTCCGCTCAAGATAAAGCCTGGTAATACAATATGTTTAAATTGCTTTAGACATGAATAAAGTTACTTCAGACATGAACAACGGAAATTCCATTGCATTGTTTTTGGCTTTGGCTCATTTATTTGGTCGCTTGGTCTGGTGAGTTATGGATGTTGATGGCAGAAGCGTGCATTGGTGTCTAGTGATGTTCGTCACGCGAGATACCATGGTCAGTAACATATATATATATTAATATATATACACACACGAACATAGGAACAAGCCATACACCTAATTTTCAACCTTTAGGGGTTAATCACATTTTCTTTATTCGATCAAAGGTCAAGAGAACCTGCATAAGATATTTTAAATTCGAATATGTCAAGAGAACATGCATAATTTGCATATGATATTGGATAGGATAATTGAAAAATGGTTGGAGCTGACTTCTGAGTCTCTGATGTTGTCAGCATTGTGTATCTGTGATGAAATTAAAAGAGTAATATTCAATTTTGAAGGAACAAATTAAAGTCTTTGTTTTCGCTTGTACGAGTGTGTAAAATAGTTGGGTTCAGCCCTGAAATCGATGGTTCACTTGTAGACTACTTATCAATTAATTCAGCGTAACGTATTTCAGCCCTGAAACTTTGAATTTTTTGAGGTAATTCAGTTGGTACCCCCTATTCATTAGTTTAAAATCTGAAATACGTACAGAACAACAAATTTCTCTTCGTTCTTAATCATCATTCCCTTACACACTGACTCAAAACATATTTATTGAAGCTGTGAGTCTGTGACAAGGTTCTACTAATTAATGCATTAATTATAAAAAGTTTTGTAGTGACTCTCAAACTAAAAAAATTCAGAAAATCGGTTGGGACTTCAATTCCTTCCACCGGCATACGAGTAATCTTCAACCGTACCATCCTTACTAAAAATGTCATTTGCAATCACTTTCGTATATCTAGTGCTATCCTTGAAATAAATATGTGCTGGCTGGGCTTATGGTTTCACATGGGCGCGGCTCACATTCGATTGAAGTCACTGTGTAGTCTTTATTAGTCCCTACTTAAATAATAATAAGTAGCAAACCAGTGAAGTGCCATCAATGAGCAAAACTAATAATCAATTGAAATTATTCTTATCAGGTGACAGTGGGATATCATTTTATATACTACAAATATTCTTCCAGAAGGGAGGAAGAGCATTAGCAATAATGCATGTGTGTATAGTGTATAGTGTATGCTACAAATATTCGTTAAACTTATAATTAAAAATGAAGAAAAGAATGCCTGCCAAAATGCATACGTTAGTGTTAGACAAAGGCGAGGAAAAAAAGGCACTGGGCACCATGTCAAGGCGAATCTGGTGCTGGAGAACCGTGTGGGGTCTTTTTTATTTGTACAAAACCCTGTTCACGGACAAAATTCTTATCTGCTTCACTAGGCTTTCAATGTCAAATTACAAATATGACCATCATTATTCAATCCGGACCAAGCTGCTGCATGCCCTTCTGTCCCAGTCCAAATTTTGTAACCATTATTTTTACTATTTTTCTTTGGTCGAAATTCCAGGCATTCCAAAACATCCATGAGCTGAACAAAGTAAAAAAATAAATAATGTGGTAGGAGGTATAAATATTCTGGTAAATGTCTGGTTCAGTGATATATATCAAGAATGTTTGATATATACATATGTTTTTTTCGATAACCTAAGAATGTTTGATCTTAAAATCTGCTAAATGGCCACCACAGATATGCAAAACAGTAGATATGGACTGATGAAGTCATGAAACACGTACATTAAGGATATTTTGGAGTATAGTAGCAACGGGAAATTGCATAGCAGTAAGCCAATAACATCCCAAGTACCGAACCGTCAATTAGGTTCGAGTGTTCAACGGGGTTGACTTACAGTGGAATGCTGCAACATTGACATTTTCACTCGGTTTGGACTTTGGACCACATTCTTTACTTTTGGCACTCAAGGCTTCTTCAAGCAAAATGATGTAAGCAGTTGGGTGAGTATGTCTTTGATTGGACCACAGAATATGTCCTGTACAAGGGCAACAAAGTCATTCCAGTTCAGTTCTCTTATAAAACCATGGACATTACTGCCTTGTTGGTGGCAGGAACTCTTTCATTCTTTTTAGTTCCATTTGTTGGTTAATAATTCAAAGAAACCTCAACACTGTACATCAACAAGTCAATAAGGTACCTTCACTTTACTTACTATCTTACTAGAGTTATTGATTGAATTTTATGTTAGTTGTTTATGAATTAAGATTCTCTCTGGTGTAATGAATTAGTATTGCATGGAATAATTGTGCAAATAGTATGTTGGATGTGAGCATATGGTCAATGATTCAGGAAAATGAGTTGGTGAGAGATTTGTGTATGTATTTCTTAGTGTATTTTTTATGTGTATTTGTTTCTTGTTTACATTTGCCACGTGCAAACCATTCTGTGTAACAAAGACATGGACACAATTGTTGGTGTCAGAGAAAGAGCCTTCCATGGTATTTGACCAGCAAACTTGATTGATCTTCTACCTGTTTGATGCATGAGATAAACACAATCTTTTCTACCATTGTTTTGGTGAAATTTAGGATATTGGAGGAAGCTGTATTTGTTTAAGGAAATGAAAACCGAGTCCCATCTCTTCTCTTCACCAAGATACTATTAGTTTTGGTTGTCTTGAAGAATGAAAGTAGGAGCAGTGGAACGGTGGTTTGAGGGAACAAGAGAGATGTGAAATGTAGTGGTAGATAGGATGAGTGAAGAAGGATGATGGAGAAAGGAAGTAGGCTTGAAAGTGTTGGTGAGAGATATAACAGCAGATGTATAGAGTTAAGGAGAATCAGAATAATTTTGAACAAGGAAGCTCTACCATGCTTTCCTTGTGCAGGTATATCTGTATTCTGCAGAGGATCTATTCAGATTTGGAATGGCGCTTCTCAACCATTCAATAATCAAGAAAACCTCTAGCGTTGTGAGTACGAAAGTTCGGACATAAGTTCTCGATCTTATTAGTATCTCTATCTCTTTCATATGATTATAGATGCTTGGTAAGCTCTCATTTTCCCAACCTACAGATGAAAGATGCTCAGTAAATATTTAATGCCCTCTGCTTATACATGCAGATTTGTTGTTATGTCGAGAAAGTAATCGATCAATGCATAATACTTTTAACCTATGGTTAGATGCTGGTAGTATTCTGCCACTAGTGATTTCTTCGGGGTTTCTATGACATTTCATCTTTAGGATTTTTTCAGCAAAAAAGGCAAAAGATGTGTAGTATGTCTAGATCAAACAATGATTCAAGCTACTCACGTCTTTTCTCTCTAGCCATCTGTTCCGTAAGTGGACAAATATCCACTTTTCTTCTACTATATTGGTTTTGAATAAATTGGAAAAGTTGCCTGGACCACCATTACCAATCACCACATGCTCTACTTGCTAATCATACAATCTTCCTGCTTAGGAATTCCAGATTGCCAAATAATGCCTACACTTTGTCGTAGTAAATCCCTTAGAATTTGTTCATCTCAGTTGGATATACAACAAACTAGATACTTACCAGAAAGGTGTAAGCTCCATATTAGTTACCTGACTAACCCATAGCACCACATCTAGAAAAGGAAATATAAAGATTGAGTATCTTTCAGCTGAAATTTTTTAGGCAATGGTTTGACAATAGTTAGTAGGACTTTTATGTATAGATAAGAGTGGTTTGTTTGTTTGTTTGCTTTTGTTTTTGTTTTTTTTGGTTTTTTTTTTTTTTTTTTTTTTGCTCATATGTGTTCTGCATTCAGTATGTATAGTTTCTTTCTTTCTGTTTTCCTTTATTATACAACAGACCCCTCTACCTCAGTTAAACTGAATATTAAATCGTATATCAACATGATAGTTCAAGTTATAGAACATACCTTAGTCCTAGCGGAAGAAACCCGAATATAAATAATGAACCCTTGTTGGTCGTTACAAGCCTCGTCTCAAGTAGGATTTTTAATAGAATCAAGCCTTTGAATCCACACCTTAAACCCACTCCTTGTGAATGGAGAAAGAAGAGAGTAAGAATTTGAGATAGCTAGAAAATAGCTAACTCCCACTACTCTTGAGTAACAAGAGATTCAAGATAGATTCTTTTCTATCTAGTAGGATAACACATAGTGCATAATATCCTACGATCCAGGGAGTAGTTTATATTGGAGATGGATCCTTGATCCATGTGGGCGGACTTAAGTGATCTAACCCACTTACAATACCTAAGAAGGGCATACTTAAAGTCATTTTGCTCAATGAATCTGGTTGAATGCTCCTAAGCACCAAACCACTAAGTAATGGGCAGTATACATCCAATCCGGACATCTTAGAGCTGTTAAATTTTGTGAGTAAAGAAAACCTCACTCATATAAGGTATATTTGTATTCCAGATCTAATAGGTGCCTTTTGTCGCAAGTCTTGGTGGTTTTCAACTGACTGCTTTTGGAATGTAACTTACGCAAAGCCTCATTGCCCTTGGGGAAGGCATGTAACTACATGGAAAGTCACATATGCCTCGGATAAGGTGAAATTATAGAGAGACAATACTCTGCCCAAGGGATTGCCTTCCCTTTTCTATCAAACCTTCTTTCTCTACACCTTAAACATATACCTTAAACATATAGGAAGAAATTCACTACACAAATTTTGTAAGAATTTTTCAAATTGATTCTCCAGAGAGAGAGCACTATAGACTACCTTTTTTTTTCAGATTAATTCTCCAGAGAGAGAACACTATAGACTACCTTTTTGACGCATAGACAGTTCAGTCCTAGAAAGTTTACGCCTGAGGTTCTGTGCTAACACGTAGGGGTAATTTCTGATCTGCACTACTAATACGAAATGCTCTGCGGTACATTTATTGATGTGATTTTTGTTGTGCCTCAGTAATTATTTGTGGTTTTTTTTCTACATACATCTTTACAAACATTACCTTTTACGGATATTGGCCCCTAACAGTAAGGGGCTCAGAACACCCCAGGTTCCTAGGCGATTATTTTTTATAGTTTTTACTTTTTAAATTCTAATTATCACTTGGATCCATATCATGACTTTCTGACATATGGAAACTCCACACTGAATGATGTGTACACTGCATGAACTCTTTTCCAGTTTGTTTTTCCGTTCTCTCAGCTTCTAGAGGTTCTGTTTAACTTTCAGAGTTCCAGTGATTCTATTCAATTTTCTTGTAGGTGATCTGACCTTTATAATAAATTGTCAATGGAATGTAGTGAGGCCTGTGAAAGTAACTAATGCGGCTGCTGCAAATGTGTGTGTTCCAGCCACAAATGCTGAAAGGCATCGATAAGTTGTTAGTTCCAGAAGAGTTCTCAGTTAAGTTCTGTGAGTAGGTCTGCTGGGAACTGCTACCAGTATTAGACTGAAATTCCAGTTGGCCAGCGCTGATTATCCTTCAATGCAATCTTCTCAGAATCACGAGGATTTAGGTGTGTCTCAGAAGCTTTATTATCAGCCTATGCCAGGGCCAGGGCCCTATTGCCTGCCGCCAAATTATCAGATTTCAGACAACAGCCTTTCATTTGATGGCAGCAGTCAGGTGATTCGCTATCGAGTTCAGACTTCTCATGAAAATCACTGCACCTTGGAGTCATCCTCTACAGGTGGTGTTTACAAAGTTTACCATTCCCAGTCTACCGAAAGTTTTTCACCTAATGGTAGCCCTCCACAGCAAGATTCTCAGTCCTGCCATTCAGAACCACATCACTCCCCAGATAATATACATGGGTCTCCAATAAGTGTGTCCTGTATCACATCTGATGTTGATGATCTGAGATATAAGCTGAGAGAATTAGAAACTGTGATGCTAGGGCCTAATTCAGATATTATGGACAGCTTAGATAGCACCATACAGAATGAAAACAGCCCATCCTCATCAGAAACAGAGTGGTGGAAACAAAAGAGGGAAGTCATCCCAAGAGGGGATTTGAAACAGCTTCTCATTGCCTGTGGAAAAGCTGTTTCAGATGGCGATTCATTAACCACAGGCTGGTTAATGGGTGAGCTACGGAAGATGGTATCTGTCTCAGGGGATCCAATCCAGAGGTTAGGTGCATACATGTTGGAAGGGCTTGTGGCAAAATTGGCCCTGACAGGGAGTTCTATCTACAAAGCCTTGAGGTGCAAAGAACCGTTAAGCTCTGAACTCCTCTCTTACATGCACATCCTCTATGAGGTTTGTCCATACTTCAAATTCGGTTACATGTCTGCAAATGGTGCCATTGCAGAAGCGTTAAAAGGTGAAGATCGAGTCCACATTATTGACTTCCAGATTGCGCAGGGCACCCAATGGATCACCCTGATACAGGCTCTGGCAGCTCGCCGAGGAGGACCACCACACATTCGGATCACAGGGATAGATGACTCCACATCAGCGTATGCCAGGGATGGAGGACTTTACATCGTGGGGCAGAGGCTGAGAAGGCTTGCAGAGTCATTGAAGGTGCCCTTCGAGTTCCATGCTGGGCCCATGTTTGCCTGTGAAGTTAAGCTCGAAAATCTTGGGATTCGACCTGGCGAGGCTTTAGCTGTGAATTTTGCACTCATGTTACACCACATGCCAGACGAAAGCGTGAGCACTGATAACCACAGGGATCGACTGTTGAGATTGGTCAAGAGCTTGTCTCCAAAGGTGGTGACCCTTGTTGAGCAAGAATCTAATACCAATACCGCTGCATTCTTTCCACGATTCCTTGAAACTCTGAGCTATTACACAGCTGTATTTGAGTCGATTGACGTAAGCCTCCCAAGGGATCACAAGGAACGAATTAATGTTGAGCAGCACTGCTTAGCCCGTGAAGTAGTAAATATCATAGCATGTGAAGGTGCAGAGAGGGTGGAGCGTCACGAGGTTCTTGGAAAGTGGAGGTCCCGTTTCAGAATGGCTGGGTTTACTCAACACCCGTTGAGCTCAGTAGTTAATACCACCATCAAGAATCTGTTGGAGGAGTATTCCGACGAGTACAGACTTGAAGAAAGAGATGGGGCTCTCTATCTTGGGTGGAGGAGCAGAGCGTTAGTTGCCACTTGTGCATGGAGATAAAGAAAGCTTGACGATTTCTTCTTATGAAAGGACTGTGCTGGAGGGGGTAATGCATGTAATTTAGTTATAAAAAAGTAGTCAGATTATTAGCCCCCTTTTGTTGCACTGTACTTTAATGCTCCTTTTACTTCTTTTTTATGGCGTAGCTTTCAAGTTACCATTTAAATGCTCCGCCTGTGTTATGTAATTGATCATCATGTTTAATGAGTGTCATACCCCATGTGAGAAAATGAGTTGATCATTACACAGATGATGCAGTTTACTCGCTACAGATATGGTCCTAAGAACATATTCAACTCAAGATGGTTAAAATGGTGAATCAGGTCTCAGATGATCCTTTTTATTTTGATATAGCCGAATGTACTGACTCCATTGTTGAGCAGGATGCCTGCATCCATATATATGATTCCAAGAACATTTACTTGTAGGCATAGTCTTGTCTTCTGCATCTTATAGAGTTGCAATTAGTCAGTCAAGGAAAAGAAAAGAAAACAAGTTCAAATTTACACATTTCAGGCCCAAACTCGGACCAAGTGAGGACGGACTTCACTAGCAGTACTGATGGACAAATGTTCCAACGGGGAACATATCACTCTAGAAACTTGTAAAGGTGTGAATTGGTTTGGCTTTACAAATGTGAGTAGGATGGAGGAGAAGGGGTTTGGAGATGGGAAAGACCGAGTTCGTTTTGAGTGAATTGCCTACGTATTAAGCTCTCATTTCTGGGGGGAGAGTTGAATCAGGTCTAACGTAGTTTTTGCAGGTGGTATTTATAGTTGTTGAATATGAGGATCCACACAACACGTGTACTGACAAGTATAGATGTATGGTTGAGATTTGAAAAGGCGTGTAGGGCTGGTGTTGGTAGGAAAACCGTAATGATTTAGAGTGGTTGCAGTAGTTCGTATATTGCGGTAATGGATTGCGTAAGTATGACCCTGGTAATGATTGCATATGGACAAGGGATGATGTCATGAGATGAAGCGTTCTGCGTGAGTTTGTCCGTTTGACCTGCATCACCCTGGAGCGAGCTCGTAGGATGAACATCTTAGATCAGGTGATGATGTCGTTGCTTGTAGTACGAGCTGAAGTAGACCACTTGCATGAGGCGAGTCGCTTATGAAGCGAGCTCGGAAGACAAGGACATGAGGTTGGTAGGATATTTCCTTTTATGCTGGACGCGTGCCTGATATTCATTAGATGTGAATATTACTCCCTCACACAGCCCCATCTCAGTAGGTCGCTTTATACGGAGAAGTTATCTGCTGAGAAAGAACGATGGCACATGTTTAGCATATGTGAGGAGGTGAACGAATGTGAACAGAAATATCCACTGTGCTGGAGAGATCGATCCATATTGTATAACGAATCGGTGTTGGATTGCGGTAGAGGGCACGTGATTGGCACGAGGGGAGAATCCGGCGGTTGAGGAGGAAAATGTACCACCTCTTTTTTCGGATCTTGAAAAGATAGCCCGTAGACGCGTGGGCTAGGGTTTTAGGGTGTAATCATGACATGCATTGGGGAACCGAAAGGTCGGTTGCATAAAACCACATCCGAAATTTGAAGAGCCATCTCCCCGCTTCATTCCCAAAAACACTACGCCTAGAGCTCTCGTGTTAGTTTTTACGCCATTGTTGCTCTTGCATCTCTCTATTTTGTTCTTGTTGTTCTATTGAGTTGTTAGGTCGTCCGTGTTGTTTATTGTTGTGGTAGTTGTGAGAGAAAAGATGTCCGATTCGACGATACGCCGATCGATGAGATTCGCGAGGTTTCTCCGGTTTTGTGAGGATTTTGAGGCGGAGATAGAAGAATCGGTTGGGTTTGAGAGTGAGAGGGAGGAAGTTAAATCTGATAATAGCGAGGCAGCATCGACCTCTAGTGGTTTACCACTTAGGGTAGTAGATAGATGAGTTGTGAAAGCTTTCACCGATCTAAGAAAAGCTTACGATATAAATGTAAACGACCTGGAGATACATGAACTGGGAGAGGACGCAGAGGTTTTTAGTGAGGCATTCGTGCCATCGAACTACGGGGTAGTTATCTGCAAAATTGGTGGTGGGGATGAGGATACCGCTCTCAAAGCTGGCTTGTGAATTTCTGAACTTTTATGAGAAAGCGCCCTGCCAGTTCGTTGGCAATACCTGGAGGTTGCTCAGGGTGTTTGACCTGCTGAACGGGATTGGTAAATATCACATTGGGGTTGCTGACATTATTGAGCACTTCTCTGTGAAACGATCTCGTGCCCATAACTTTAGTTTGTAGACGCGACGAAGAAGTCGAAAGTGTTCCGATTGAGTGTAGTAACGAGCCTTGGGAGAGAAGGCCGTTGTTGTTAGCTGGGAATTATTGTGCTAGGGGGTTCAACGTGCACACTAGGGTTTGCAATTTTTTGGGTGGGTGTTGGTGTGCTGGTTTTTTGTGTTGACATCTTGATTGTTGATTGGGTATGTGATATGTATTTGTTTTGTTTTTGTAGAGGTCACTGTTAAAAGGCGAACTGAGCGTGGGGTGATAGAGAGGTTTGCTAAGCTAACTCGAGTTGAGAAACAGGAGATACTACCAGAGGTAGCGAATTACTTAGTTGAAAGGGGAGGTCGCAAAATCAGGGAGAAGAGGAAGAATCAGAAGAAAAGGGCTCGGGGTTTAACTGTTTGTGAATCTTCCAGTGAAGCAATGATGGAGAGGAACAATAATGAACTAGCGACTAAGGAGGAAAGAAGACGAAACCGTCCTGGTCATGGGCGACCCACAGGAGGTGCTGGGGCCTCGGGGATTGGTGGGTCTAGTAGGCGACCTGAAGGGGGAAGGGGATCTGGTGACGCTCCATTTGACTTGGAGGAGATCAACTTCACGCCTCGCGAGCGAAGCAATTCGCTAAATAGGAAGGCTGATGCGGCTGATCTGAGGGCTGCTAAGGTTGCCAGGGTGGCGGAGGATGTTGTTGGGGGCAGCTCTGGAACTAGTAGTGGATGGCGAACTGGTGGGAAGGCAGGTCGTAGCTCAAGGTCGAGGGTTGAGGTTGATTTTAGTGTCCTAGGCCAGAGGACCACTGAGGTCGTGCCGACCAAGGTTGTTGGGGACGCTTTTGGTAAGGTGAAGGGAAAGGCTACTGTTAGGGAGACTGGCAAGAGTCACTCTATTAGTGGGAGGGATGACCTGAAGCGCAACTTGGTGTATGTAGATGAGGGTACTGGGAAGAAACAACTTGTGAAGAGGTCTGACTGCAGCTACAAGTCCACACCTGTAGCAGCCTGTTTACTGGATGGGATGACACTGGATGGTGACAGGAAATATTTAGATTCTAAGGATCTAGAAGAGAACCTGAGGGAAATGGATAAATAAGATTTGCTTGGTAAGTGCTTATCTTGTTGTGGTTGGTTTTCCTTTGCTTTGCTTCATATATACGTGTTAAAGTGTGTAATAATGGCATGTCGTGATCTCTATGGTGCAGCTCATATATTGCTGGGTATCAAAAGTTGAAGATAGAGGCTCAGATTGCTGAGATGGAGAAGTCTGAGGTCGAGTCCTTGAAGGACGAGCTATCGACTCTTCGAGAGGTGCAGCAGTCTGAGAAGAAAGCATTGGACTCTGTGAAAGCACAACTCACTTCGGTGATTCTGGATAAGACGGTAGCTGATAACCCGTAGAAACTCAACTAGATTACTCTAACTTTATTCTTACGGTATCAATTATTTATTTCCTACTCTCACATGTATATTCATGCAATATATAGAGTACAGAATCGTTCCACTCCTAAACTACCAAGACATAATAGAATCCAATTAATCAAACAAAAGGAAACAATGGTGAGAACAATGCGAGTAGTGTTGTGATTTATTTAAACTAAAACTAATTATAAATTAATTAAACTAACAATGCTATAAACTAATTATAAATTAAACTAATTTAAACTAAGCAATTAAAAGGTGAATTTAATAAATAGGAAGAACATAGAGGAAGGATTAATCCATCTATGTGAAGCTATGATTACTCTAACTAGTTTCCCATGTTTTAATCTTTACCTTTATTAATCTACACAAGGTAAAACAACAAAAGTCACAATTTATTATTGATCTCTAACCAATCCTAGCAATCTCTGTACTAAGATATGATTAGCATAAGAGAAATTCTCCTCCACAAATCTCTTTGTGGAGTTTCCTTTCTCTAGTTCAACTTCTATAATCTCTATCTCTAGACAACTATAGAACTTGAACTTGAAGCACATAAGACAATAAGAAAACTAAAGAAGAACAATCATAACCCTCACATAGACTTCCTAAAACTCCTCTAATGGAGTTTTTAGCCTAGTTTCATTGGGTTCATTAACAATAAACAATAATAAAAAGACATAATTAAATTAAACTAAACTTGATTAAAATAACTTGAATTGAATTGAATTAATTAAAGTTTTTATTAAAAGGTTCTAATGGAGGCTACTATCAAAGATGTTTTACTGAATATTTCTGATAACTTTATATTATGTATATATACAAGAATACAGAAGATCTCCTAGATCCACATATCTAGGAGAAGATAATACTCTTACTAAATATACAAGATACTTCCTAATACTAAATATATTAACAAATATTCCAACACCCTTCCTCAAGTTGGTGTGTGGATATTGCACATGTCCAATTTGACAAGAGAGTCATATGGAGAGAACAAAATATTTTTCTCTCTTTAGTGTTAGGCACGGCCCGCGCTCTCCGTATGCCTGGACAAGGAGTGTGGCGCGCTCATGCCTTTGGCGACTTCCAGATCGTTAGGCGCGACCCGCTGCTCTATTTTTGCCTGGATAAGGCGCGCACACGCTCAATAGTATTTCAGTACCCCCTCGAGTTGGTGCGTGGATATCGCACATGCCCAACTTGACAAGAGAGTCAATAAACGCCTTGCTAGCCACTGCTTTAGTAAGGACATTTGCTAGTTGGTCTTCAGACTTTACAAATGGAAAAGTAATAATTCCAGCTTTAAGTTTCTCTTTGATAAAATGTCTATCAATCTCCACATGCTTGGTCCGATCATGTTGAACATGATTATGAGCTATCTCTATAGTTGACATATTGTCACAATACAAATTCATTTCCACTTTTGGTTTAACATCCAAGTCCATCAACAAGTTTCTCAACCACAGCAACTCACATACCCCATATGCCATACCTCTATATTCAACTTCAGCACTTGATCTTGATACTACTGGCTGTTTTTTACTCCTCCAAGTCGCAAGGTTTCCACCTACAAAAGTGAAGTATCCTGAGGTAGACCTTCTGTTGTCGGCTGAACCTGCCCAATCTGTATCAGTGTAGCCTTCTAAGTGATCATGTTTCGAGAACAATAAGCCTTTACCCGGAGCATATTTCAAATATCTCAATATGCGCTCTATAGCATCCATATGAGGTTTACGTGGGTCATGCATGAATTGACTCCGCGACACTACACTAATCGCATAATGCTAATATCTGGCCTGGTATGTGATAAATAGATCAGTTTCCCTACAAGCTTCTGATATCTCCCCTTATCGGTTGGAGTTGCATTCAAACACAGAAACATCTTGTGGTTATGCTCAATGGGAGTATCAACTAGCTTACATCCAAGCATTCCCGTCTCAGATAATAAATCAAGAATGTATTTCTACTGGGATAAGAAAATATCATTCTTTGATCGGGCTACCTCAATCCCAAGGAAATATTTAAGGTCTCCGAGTTGTTTCATTTCAAATTCAGAAGCCAGATACTGTTGTAAGCTAGAAATCTCCTCATGATCATCACCTGTCACCACCATATCATCAACATAGATAATCAAAGCAGTGATTTTACCTTTTCTGTGTTTTAAAAACAAAGTGTGATCCAAGTTGCTTTGTTTGTAGCCGAACTTCTTCATAGACTTGGTGAACCTGCCAAACCAAGCTCTTGGGGACTGTTTTAACCCATGCAATGCCTTATTTAGTTTACAGACCGTTGTTGTATCTGAGTATTCTGGTATACCTGGAGGAGGATCCATATATACTTCTTCAGTAAGATCTCCATGCAAGAAAGCATTTTTTACATCAAACTGAAGAAGAGGCCAATCTTTATTAGCTGCTAATGACAAAAGTACTCTCACAGTATTGAGTTTAGCAACCGGTGCAAAAGTTTCTTGATAATCTACACCATAATATTGTGTAAACCCTTTTGCAACCAGCCGAGCTTTGTATCTCTCAATAGTCCCATCTGCTTTGAGCTTGATCAGAAATACCCATCTGCACCCCAATCGCCTTCTTTCCTTTGGGTAAAATTACAAGTTCCCAAGTGCCATTCTTTTTCAGTGCTGCCATTTCTTCTGCCATAGCTTTGGTCCATCTAGAATCTGCTAAAGCTTCCTACATTTTACTAGGAATAGAGACAGATGATAACTGGAATACATAAGATGCATATGACTTGGACAACTTGTGAGTTGACACATGGTTGCTTATGGGATATTTCACTTTAGCTTTAGGATCAGGATCATATTTAATTGGTGGTTGGCCACGGTTAGAACGAGGTGGAAGATAATATTGAACTAGTTCAGTATTAAGACTAGGTGGATTAATGTAAAGCCCATATTTAAAATATGTATTTATTTATTTAAAATTCGCTGGATTGGATTTGGGATATGTGGGCCTGATTTCTAGGCCCGAGTCTGTGTTGGGCTTAGGTTTCAAATCCAGGTATATATACATATTTTTCTAGAGAATAGGGTTTTGAGATAAAAATAAAATAAAAATGGAGGCAGAGATAAAAGCTTGATTGCTAGAGCGTTGGAGCGTGACGATTCAGACTAGGAGGGATTCGTGGAGCTTTTAATACAGTAGTTTTTCTTTTTCGCAGAATCCAAAGTTTTACGGGTATACAGACAAAATTTTACTGTCTAAGGTTTCCGTTCATTTTTCTGTAGTTATCATGCTATAATGTCGAAGTGTTAAACGGGTTAAATGTTAGTATAGTGTTTGCTTAATTATTAAACTGTCGAAGCTTCGAGAAGCTATTAATGGCGGCGTGCCCCACAGCAAGATTTCGACCTGTGTTTCCTTTAAACTCTTTTTGTTTGTGGTTTTGAACTTTTAGCTTGTTGGGTTGTGGTGGTACATTGTTAGGGAGCTGTTCAAGCTCTAAAGGGGCGTTAATGGCGTCGCCTGTCCGGACTTTTTTTATTTGAACCCTTGTCTTTATGATTTTTACTTTGTTGATTTGAGTTTGGTTATTGAGGTTGGAATGAGGGCTGTCGAATGGGTGCTGGAAAGGGGTAAGATTGAAGCTTGAAGAAGCTTTAATGGCGGCGCGAATTCGAGATCTAGTTTTGAGAAAGAATATATATTGAATGATGGGTGGTTTTTGCTTTTGTTAAAGTTATTGGGTTTTTGTCAAGGATCAAAACCGATATGATGGGGAAGGGAGAAGTGGTGGCCGGACTTGAGCTGCTGGCGGTGGAGGAGAGCCGGTTACTAGCTGAAGAAGACGACCTGTTGGTTTCTCTTGGGCTTGGGCTTAGTTGGTTTTCCTTTGGGCCGGTTCTATTTTGTTAGTGATGGGCCGATATTAATCTCTTGAGTTGGGCCGGTTCTATTTTTGGTTGGGGCCTGTTCTAATTTTGTTTACATGGGCCGGTTTTCTTTTATTTTTGTTGGTAGGCTGGTTCATTATTGTTATGTGGATCCGGCTAACATTATTTTAATATTTGGTTGAGTCATGGGTTTGGCTGGTTAGGTTCGAACCATGACCTTAGTCATGAGCCCATGAGCCATGCACCTTTGCCCTTAGCCATGAACCATGGCTATGACCCTGAACCTGTTGAACATGGAAATGACAGTTTGACTTTGACAATGACAGGTTGACTTTGACATTGACCGTTGACCGTTGATTGTGAAATATTGACTTTTTCCAGATTTTCACATATTTACGAATATGGACAAATGTAGTAATAAAATATTGTCGAAAATTGTATAACCTTGTTTATCATTATCTAATTAAGATTTGACGTGAGTAGTGTGTAAATAATATAAATATTGGCACGTTACAAGAGGGGAATTCTTATAAGACTTAGATATATACGTTTTTATGAGAATTAAACTACACATGGACTCAGATTCATGGACGTTAGTATTGGGCTTTTTTATGGTTAATCAGTTTGACCTGATTTGTGATTTGGACTCGAATAATTATGCGTGATAATTGGACTTGAGTTGTTCTTTCTTTTTAAAGTCGTTTCATTTTGATATTTGGTGGAATGGACTTATATTTTGATTATTTTTATACTATTTATATTGTGCACAAATGGAAATAATGCGTGCCTCTGATGGTGAATTGAGTTCACATAAATATATTGAACGAATACGTTATATGATTGATTACTACTATGAGTTGCTACTTAAATGAATTGTAGTATTTATGAAGGCTTGATATATTCCATATGGTGTAGTGCAATATATGATTGGCACGTGAAATAATAAGTTTTGAGATTTGATATAGAGATGCTTGGATATCGTGCAATGAATAGTATTGGCATGTAATAATATGGATTTTTATTATAACAAGAAACGTTGAGCTTCAGTCCAATTAAGTATACTGACATGAGATAGAACAAGAATTATTATTGAGATATTTCCAAATATGGTGGTTTAGTGCAATAATTTATTTGGCACGTGATAGAGTGAAATGGTTATGAGACACTTATGTATGACACTTGAATAAATTACGTAACGAAAATCCTAGAACCTAGCTACCACAACTCATGTGATTTGGCCCTAGTGATGGGCGTATGTGATATGATTGGCCCTTCTGGTGTTTTAGTGAATCTGAATGGCCCTTCAGGCGTAAGTAATTTGATTGGCCCTTCTAGCGTTTCAGTGAATCTGAATGGCCCTTCTGGCGTAGCCGAATAGTAGCTTGATTATTTCGTTTGCAAAATTTAGAACGAGACGCGCGATATTTTATGCCGAATAGTGGCAGTACTTACATAATGGCTTTCGTGTGAGGGTTACCTGGTGTGCGGCATCCCGTTCAGGGTAGCTATGCACGGAGTGGTTCATTATGTGAGGAAGGCATGTGGATGTACATATTCGGCGTTGGGTAGCGATTGTGGTAGCCAGGGAAACTAGGTAAGACATAGATACGACGTGATTTTAGGGACACGCAAAGAAAGCCTAAAATAATATAATTATGGTAATATGTTGGTTAATGATATATCTTTAAATATATGATTGTATGTAGTTTTGCAGAAGGGTAGGTCAACCTAATTACTTGTGTAGAGACGACCCACTCTGTAATTGAGCATGGAATGCGGTAAATATAGAATATGTTTGGCTAGTTATTAGTTTAGTTAGAACCTAAGGCGCCTCGGGGGAGGAACTAAATGCCTTTTATTATGCGTATGGTTTGTTGTGTGGTTAGTGGGAAGTTAAGGCACCTCAGTGGAGGAACTAACTACCTTACATGTTGTATGTACATATCGATATGATTATTTTTATTATTGGAAGCTAAGGCGCCTCAGTGGAGGAACTACCTGCCTTTATTATGGTACTTAAGAATGTTGTATTAGTCGTTAGAAGTTAAGGCGCCTCGGCGGAGGAACTAAATGCCTTATGGATTGTGTATATATATGTATAAGTATAATTTATATTTTAGGGCTACTCACACCAGCATTGTTTATAATGTTGACCCGATTTGCATGTTTGCTTATCGGGTGTGTTCATAAAATGAACATAGTTGATAAGTCTTGACAGGTTTAGTGTTGAAGAAGGTTGGTTGCTGTTTGTGGTTTACATTAGCGTCGCATTTCAAGATAGGTTTTGTTTTCCCTTGAGGTGAACTAAATTTTTAGTTGAGACAATGTTATTTGTATTTTCATTTGTAATTTTAAATAAAGAGTTATTGAAAAGAGATTTGTAACCTAATCTTATTTGTGAATTTTTGTAATGAAGAGGACTTTTGTTTAAGTTAAAATTTTATTGGTTTTAATTATCCGCATATTTGATAATACATATAATTGAATGTTTACCTACGAAATGAACGATAAAACTCAAAACGTAAGTAAACTAAAACTATCTTGTACTCATATATGTTATCAAAGATTTCTACTCTCAATCCTAGGAGATATAGTGGAGTAGAGTGATTCGTTCCACTCCTAGTCCTTCCGCATGCTTGTTACCGCGTGTAATTACTCTACTTAAGGTCTAATGAGAGATTTACGAAAAGGCAACTAGACTACGATGCAACTACCCACGAGATGCACTAGTCAACTATTAGGACAACTAAGGGAATGCTACGTTGATTCTATGATAAGGAGTTAGAGGGGGATTGATTCCACCTTAACTCGACTTAATCCTATTAACGACGAATCGTCGTAATCCGAATTGAACTGCTTCGCAGAACAATTGGTTCTTCCTAATCCCTAATTACACATGGCATTCCTACCAATTCATAACTAGCATGTGAACGATTAAACCCATTCTCATGGTGAACTAATCGTTTCTAGAGTGGAAAGGAAATTACGACGATTCTACGATATTCGGAATCAAGCTTTCATCAAGGCTTCTCAACCCCTCTAATGGAGGTTTAGCCGAGAATCATTACTTAATCATTTCCGATTACATTTAAACTAAACATGATATAAAAAGAATTGAAATTTACTTAATTAAACAATAATGAAATCTAATTTAATGACTAAAATAAAATAAGGACAGGAATTGAAATTAGATCTAGAAATGGAAATGACAAAAATCGAAATTGATAAAAATACTAATTTATTGATCTAATCAAAATGAAGAACAAGATTCAAAGGTTTAATCTAATACAATAATTGAAATGGAACTAAACTTAATTAATCTACATGAAAAACTAGATCTAGAATTCATTAATGGAGGCTACTAATCTAATCTATTTCTAGGTCTAACTATCTACCAAGAAATCTACCATTAACAAAGAGCTAAGCTTTTGTTTTTATACTTTCAGATCCAAAAATCGTGCATGGGCTTGGAGCCATGTTTTGGGCCAAAGAATCAGGCCCAAAACCCAATTCTTTCAGTCCAAAAAGGCCTCTTCAGCTACAGTTGGCTTCAACAGACTTTCCGTCCACTTCTGCTCCTCTGATTTGGTCAAGGCTTAGACCATTGGAAAGCTCTTTCCGAGCCGGTCGTTTTGACATAAGGTAGGCCCCATTCCGAGGTTTGAGTCCAAAGATATGGCCTTCGGAAGTTCTGCTGGCTTTGTGTGCTGTTTCTGCCCGCGTCGACTTTTCAGCTTTTGACCGGGCTTTAGAAAGGCTTTGTCTTCTTGAATCTTGACCTTTAATCACGGAACTCCTTAGTAACCGACCTTTGCTTCTTTATCTTGCTAAAGTGGCACATTTCTGCATATAATGGACTTTGAAACCTGAAATGCATAAAAACACGTAATCAGTATTAACTCTTAATTATTACTCACATAATTGGTCTAAAAGTATATGCATTACGGGGTTAAAACTACAGTTTTGGGCTCTTATCAAACCACCCCAAACAGCATTTTGCTTGTCCTCAAGCAAAGATGAGAAATTAGAATAAGTGACCAAAAATGGAGTTCTAACTACTCTCGTTTATTGAGTGCGATTGCATTGACCATATCAACAAGGCCTTAAACCACTAGGAATTCCCTAGTGGACGAAGTTATAGCCTCGTGAGAGTTTTCCAGTGAAGGTACTCACAAACTTCATCTATACTACAACAACTAAGAAATAAAACTATTGTTTCCTTATTCATGCTCTAAATTATCTATACCTCTCATTAGCAATGCATATAGAGTAATCAAGTCGAAACCTAAGCTAATATATGTATAATAATCAATCATCTACAATAACATATATACAATGAGTAATACTATGAAATGCCTAGCAGGTTCGTTTCTGAAACTTGGAATAGTGTCCTTAAGTAGGTTCTCACAATAATAGTCAAGATACAACACTGATTTTTCCACTCAAGTTTATTTACTCTAGTCTTGCTGATGGGCACAACCTTACAATCTCAATGACAACAAGGAAGCGAGTCGATCAAACACATCTGCCACTTACTATCACACTAACCTATTCCTAATTGAGCTAGAGGTCTTTATTAGGTGTTCATGGAGATTAGAGATGGTTTAAGAATGAAGGAAATGGATATTCAAAAGGACAAGTCTAAGATAATAGAGTTTTCATATTATGTAACTTAGAGAAAACCTTGTTATTTTCTTTTACTTCTATACTTTGTTTCCATCCCTAGCCATATTTTTTTCTTTTTTCTTTTCTTTGGCTTTTGACTCCCTTTTCTTCTATTTTTGGAGTTTTTATTTATTTCTATTTTTTTTTTCTTTTCCTTGGATGGAAACTTCTTTTCTTTATTTTCTGAAGCAATTAACTAACTTTTGTTTACACAAGTTTTTCTCTTTCTTCTTTCTTCCTCATTCTATTCTCAGACTTATTCTAAATTGGGTAGGTTGATTTATTATTATTATTTTTTTTTTTTTTTTTTTTTTTGTTTTTGTTTTTGTAACAGGGTAAAGGGATTGTGGTTTATGAAAGGCTAAAGAAAGGCTCAGAGGGGCGACTAGCGGGAAATAATTCATAGGTTTGAATTTTTGGCTATATCGATCCAAAAAAGGCCTAAATTCTCGCTTAGGATATGACATAGTGATCAAGCAAGTGGACGTGTGATTTCTCTATCCGGATTTTACTTCTCCCTTGTGTCATTTCTCAAATGTTTCGCTCATATAAGGCTTTAGGCTATATTCTCACAGGATTTGTAGAATAAGTACTCTAGCCTAGATTTCAGAAACTTACTGCTAACAATCATAGATACTCATGTAATATATTTATAGATAGATGCAAAGATTATTACCTACATATTAACCTAAGTTTCTAACAATTATTCTAATGCAAAAGCTACGTGAGACTTCTAGATTGTTAAGAGCATAGAGAAGGAAAACAATACCACTATTCCTAAGTGTATAGCATGAACTTATTTATTTATATTTTTGAATTTTTTAAAATTTTAACTAGAAAACAAATGCATATTAACTCTATCTATATCCTAACAGATGCCTTAATTACACGTGTTTCTATGCCCCCCAAACAAGAAGCATGCTTTGTCCTCAAAGCATTGTAAATAAAGAGGGTAAGAAAAATACCATTGAAACGTGTGAAATTCAGGAACATCTGCAAAACAAAGTTAGAACGTACTAATAAAGGAAATAAAAACTGATGCAACTCTATACGAGTTCTACCCATTATGGGGTTAATAAGAATGAAATTGCTTGGGACATAAGCAGACACTAACTAGAATGAAACTTACCTTATCTCCCGCATTACTCATCATCTTCCTCATCCTCTTCTTCCATAAAGAAGTGAGGTTCCTTCGCGTCCTGCCATGCCATGATAATTTTCCAGGCTTCCCGCCATTTATCATCTATTATTGCTAACCTATTAAGAGCCACTTGGTGACCGACGGGTGTTGGGTGCAACTGATGAGGTTGTATCCTCCACCCTTGCCAAGTCATTACGCGGAAAGATCGAATAATACTATTGGTGGGTCGCATGCGATTAATCGCATCGTAATCCAATCCGTGAAACGTGTACAAAAACGGGGAAAGAAACATAGCATAATACGGAAACTAGAACAGGCATAAGAAGGAACTTATGCCTCATGCTATGGGATCGAGCTAAACTAGACATCAAGGTTCGGGGAAGGTCATGACACATATGTCTCGTGGCTAAAGCAAGGAAAACGCTGCAAGTGGCATCATTCACATAAGAAAAATGTCATTCCCTAAAATGTTTAGCATGATCCAAAACATAACAGTTCCTATGTTCATGGACAGGCTACCAAAAGCGTTATAGTCCCTTGGTCCTCGATCACGGAAAAATGCCCCGCCCCATATGACTCATGCAAAAACTCATAAGTGTAGACATACATATTATCTACCCAATAGCACCATGGGTCTTGTATTTCAAATGGGCATAGCAAGTCCAAGAACAAATGCTAGCAAGAACACGGTAATTTCCATTGGTTCATTATCAATGTTGATGGAGAACACTTGTTCTCCATCTGGTCTTTCAAAGAAAATGCAGTTATCGTAAAAATAAGATGCTAGTGTTGGAGAATAAAGTGCATTGGGTCTTACCATAAGCGGCTCCCAGCCAACGTATGTGATCGCTTCGCGAAACCAAGCACCATAAGTAGTGCTTTGGAACAAATCTTCGAAAGACTGTTCCGGTATCAATGTTGGAGATGTCATCTCAAAATTACGCTTTGGAATAGCTGCGAATGATCCGGAAAGTACCCACGGAAAACTGGAAATTTTCTGGTCCACGGAAGTCGGTATGAGTCGCTCTGATAGAAGCCTTGAAAGCCTGAAGAAATTTAAATTTCCAAGTGTTTGAGCGCTGGTCGCTTCGGCTTAAAGCGCTTGGCCTCGACAAAACTCATAAAAAATATCTGAGCGAGTGTGTGCTCTCCTCAGAAGCGCTGAAAGGAGTTTCTTGAAAACTTCGGAAAATGAGCGAACGTGGGAATCGTGGGAGTGAAAGGTGAGTGATGGAGTTTAGGTGTAGTGTGAGTTGTGAGTGTAGATTGTATGAAGTTTATATAGGTTTTAAGTTGCTAAAATGGATCGGAAAGTTGCCAAAACTAATTACGGCCGCTTTAAAATCCTAAAATTTCCAAACCCGAAAAACGGAAACAACTCATTTCCTTGATTCTAATTCAAACCCAAGATCTTTTAGGTTGATTTTATGATAGAATGTACCTATTTAATCTAGATTTCATCCTACCATGATACTTATTCATATATATGCCTAAACAGCCATATTTTCACCTTGACTCATAATAAATTCTAACACGAGGGTTATATAAAACTCATCTTTGGAATAGATAAAACCACCCCAAACAAGTTGGGAAGGTGGGGTCAATATTAAACAACCACGCATAATGAAAATAACCCATTATATTAAAAATAATTCATTCGGAGTACATTTCACTACAAAATTCAAATTACGGAAATAAACTTACATAAAAATAAATGACAGTAATGAAACTACAAATAAAACATAAAACATAAAACTATACTATCCCTAACTACTCCGGAACTGGTAGCAGAGGGCACATGGTCCGGAGACTGCTCCTGGGCTCCTGATGGGCCAGCACCATTCGTCCTTCGGCGACGACGCTCGTGCCTCGATGGTGTGTCCTCAGAAGGAGAGTCCCCGTGAGGTGGGACTCGTGCAAGCATCTCTTCCCGGAACTGGCGCTGAGCTTTTAGCTCGACCCTCATCTGTTCCCACCTCTCGTCCTCTCTCTGGGTACGGACCTCAAAGTTATGATGCATCGTTGCCTGTCGAGTCCGGAGGTCTTCGCAGATAGTGTTGAGCGAACGCATGCCACGATGAATCACAGCCATGCGTTCTCAGATCCGACCAAAGACCTCTCCAAGGCATCCGCGTCAAAACACGTCAAATCCTCCTCATCCTCCGAGGCATTCTAATTTCCCCCAGCCTCCTCGACATTCTCCTCTCCACCAGCCTCTTCTTCTTCTTCTCTATCCTCAGCCAACCTCCAAACCCGTTGGACACACTCCCTATAGATGTGCGGGTTACGGTGTAGGGTGATGTACGTCCTATCAGTCGCCTGAGCTGCTCTCAACTTCAACATGATCTTGGTTATCAACACAGGGAGAGGGGCAACAGACTTCCCTACTCCCCTAATCATGCTAAGCGAAACTCCAAGATACGAAGTCGTACTTCCGCTCCTCGAGTATCCATAAGATATGGAGGCGCCTTCAGGCCGATGTCGCCGACCTTCTCCTTCCCGGGATGTTCCGGCCCATCAGCGAGCTGCGGCCGGTGGTTGGTCCTAAGGGAAAGCTTGTCGAACACAATGCGATCTCGCATTGTAGTCGCCCCAATAAGCCTGTCTCGCATCAATGGCTCTACCCCATTATGTTGGGACTCCGGCGGGAGTGACATCGGATGGATTCTAGGCGGGATGCCTAGAATCTCACCAACAACCGGTCGTCACTTCCTTCCCTCTTACCACAACAACAAAAATCCTAGTCCTTTCCAACTCCCTCAGATCGTAGAACCGGCTCGGACTAAGTCCTCGTGGTAATAGGCTTCACCGAGTACCACAAGCTATTCCAGTCTCGATCGATCATCTCGCCACCATAAAACGGTAGCGAAGGTGGTCGCCGGTAAAAGCTTGCTCCGGTAAAATTCAGCGTTGTTGAGCCATTGGAAGTTTGGAATGTAGTGGGGGTTTAAATGGGATGTGGTGGTGGGGTGGTGGCACGGCAGCACCAAAATTTGGAGTTTTCGGTGGTTTTTGGTGATGTAAATCGGTGGGGGTTGTGGTGGGAAGTTTTTAGAGTCGATTTGGGTTGGGTATTGATTGTGGGCGTGGGTTAATTTAGGTTTTCTTTTTATTTTTTTATTTTATTTTTTTTTTTTTTTAGGTTTGTTTTAAGCTTGTTAATGGCGGTTGTAAAAAAAAAAAGATGAAGGGAAGGTGAAGGTAAAGGCGGTCGCTACTGTCGGTGGGCGGGTTGGTTGAAGTCAGTTGCCCAAAATCCCAAATTTGAAATTTGATTTTTTTTTTTTTTTTTTTCCGAAACTTCAAATCAAAATTGCCGCTTCGTTACCGGTCCGATTTTTGCGAATGAGATATGGAAATGATCAGGAGAGAATTTCCAATCCAATGATCCATAAAACACTCTATTCCGACCGTGGATGACATATAAGATAGTGAAAAATGTCTCGAAGTGCGTGCATAACGTACGTTATGGCGAACAATTGAACTCTAAATTCATGGATTATGTCAACCCGAATCGTAATACAATAAAATGGCCTAAGCAACTGTAATGGGACATAAACATTCTAGGATCGAAACATTTAACACCCTTACCCCCAAACAAATTTTTACAACGGCTTAGAAAATTTGTTTTTAGCGATGGATCTTTTAAAGTCGATTCTCGAGACTTCCTATATTACTATGTTTATTCTTTAATATATATATATATATATATATATATATATATATTTTTATATATTTTTTTTTTTTTTTTTTTTTTTTTTTTTTTTTTTTTTTAGACAAGAAAGACATAATTCACCCCATAGAGAAACATGACTCAAAAAATCCGAAAAAACATGCAAGAGTGGAAAACGTGAATTATGTTTAAACGTGGACTCGTGGATCCGTACTTACAGCCACACACTCCATAGGGAGGGCCCGTTACCTTAATGGTGCACTCACCAATATATGGAAATGAAAGGAAATGCACCAAACACAAAAGTTGAGTCGTTTATAGTCAGATACTCGAGACTTTATCTAAACATATGTATGAACATGCAGTTTATCATATATCAACAACTGAAATAGTTGTGGATCATTCCATAAACAAATATCACATAAAACATATCCAAACACAATCAAGCACCAAGATATACTATGACGCAACCTAGTGAAATGAAAGCGAAGTCGGATAACCCTATTACGTAACCTATCATGCACCTTATTTTTCATTTTTGAATGAGTGGGTGTTCTAGTAAATAAGTGTGGAAAAGTGAATGGTTATGGAGAATATGGTGGATATGGATAAGTTGTAGAAAGATAGCCTATATCCAATGAGGATGTGGTTTTAGTACAAAACTCATTCATCGTGTGTGTAGGGACTGTCGCAAGTCTGAAAATGAAGGTGTCAAATGGTTTGTCCTTCTGAAGTATTTGTTTACTAGGTGAATTTAAAAAATTATGAAGCCTGAAGAAAAACAAATGGGATCGAAAGTGCAAACTCGAGATTCTTTTGAAAGGGTGGAAGGAGGGGAATCAAGGTGGATGTTGTGCAAAGTAGTTCTTGATAGGGTGAATCATCACCTGCTCTAAGAAACTCATCGAATTGCTCATCTAGATTAGTCATATCCACGTTACTATGATAGTCCTCTATATCTTTGAGAGAATCATCTATCTCCTCCTCATCCGTAATATGTGTATCGACTAGTGTAGGAATGGAAATGTTGGAGTCTGATCTTCCAAAGGAAAGAAATTTGGGCATATGATTATCAGGGAACGTGTTGTTGAAATAATCTCAAACAAAGCTCTCGATCATGCTAACCTCTCCATCCATAGACGAATCGGGTAATGGCGGTGTCTTTGTTTTAAAACATTGACTTCAACAGACAAGATGGCCAAAAGACATGGACATTGAACCATCGCGCAATTAATGAGCGCATTGGTAGTTGCCGAAAAAGGGCGCCCTAAGATTATCGGACGAGTCGTTAATCGACTTCGTATCGAGGATGACAAAATCAACCCGGATAGTAAAAATCCTGATTTTTACCATAACATTTTCGACGACACCCTTAGGATACTTAATAGACCGATCAGCTAATTGCAACGTCATTTTAGTAGGTTGCATCTCGTCTAGACCTATTTTTCTATACAAATAAAACGGAAGTAAGTTGACACTAGCCCCCAAGTCTAATAACGCGGTCGTCGATAAGAATCTCCTAAGGTGCATTTATGCAAAGGGCGACCGACCGTCCTTGTACTTAACAATTCCATTATGTTCGGATAGAGTTGGGAATTGTTACGTTAAAAAGCGTCTTTTGGTATATTGGTCTTACGCCTAGTAGTACACAATTCCTAAGAAACTTAGCATGATGTGGTAGCTTTTAATAGCTTCGGGAAGGGAAGGTTTATAGTTAGATTCTTGAAAACGTCCCTAATTTCCTCATAATTTGTATCCCTAGTTAACATGGCTAATTTTTGTGGAAACGGTTTTCGTTTATATTTAGCAATGGTATCACCCGGATGTTTAACCGTGGCTTCCTGTTTCTTAGGTTGTGTTGTAACTAGTACCTCTACGGTGTAGGCTCTTCCATTTCTATTTCGGTATCTAGTAAAATAGCGGTGTAGGGAGCTCTTGGTGGGGTAACTATAGGCATAGTTACTTTGTTATTAACCACTTTGCCGAAACGAGAGGGTGATGGCCTTTAGCTCACCTACATTTTCATATTCATTACTAGTATTATCGGTTACCTCAAAGGCTGTATTTGTTGTTTTAGGATTAGGTATTATGCGACACTGAAAACACACCTTTGGGTTGGGCTTTATCTTGAGCCAACCGTTGGGTTAAATTATTAACAATTATAGAAGTTGTTGGTTAGATTGAGCCATGGTTTGGAAAAGTTTTTGCTCACTTGTATGAAGGTGTCAAGATGATCCGGTTGTGTGGGTGTAGTAGTAGTCACGGGTGGTGTGGATCGAACTATTTCACGTGAATTATTTATGGGTGGATTTTGATAGTTATTATTTACCTAACGATACCTCTATTAGCATTATAATTATTATAACTACCTTGACTTTGTGCTTGACCTTGTCGAGGTTGCACTTGGTTGTTATAATTATTAAAATTCCAATCGACCACTGCCCTTTGTCGTAGTGGGGCTTGGTTAAAAGCCGTGCGTAGGCCTAACATATTGATTATTGTACCCTTGAGGTGTGGCGTGTTGGTTATTTCTCCAACCGAAGTTGGGATTTTGTCTCCAAGGGCGTTAGGTTCACTATTAATAGAACAAGCCTGTTCATAGGCTATAGGGACGATGGGAGTCGGGATGCTCGGGGGCTCCAACATAAACTACATGGATTTGAATTTACATTCATGACGGGATAGGATTTTGTTGTACCGAAATGGCCTCTACCTTTTAGTGAGTGATTCGATTAGAGTTTTTAGCTCGGGATCGTGTTTAATTTCAAACATACCGGGCGGCTTAATCTGTATTAGAAGAACTAGCGGAGCGGTGGATATCCCTCACTACCCCCGGTTGTTATTTAAACTTAGTTTGGTCCTCTAAAAATTTATAAGCCTCAGGAGGCTCCTTTGCTCAAGAAACTACCCCATTCATTATGTCAAGGACTTCTTTATGGTGGTGTAGAAGTCCTTTGAAAAAGGCACGAACTAACGTGTCTTTAAGCTAAGTTATGATGTGGACACTCTATAAGGAGATCGGTGAAACGATTCCAAGCCTCAAAAATGATTCATGAGGATTTTGTCAAAAGAAATGAATCTTGGAAAGCATCTCATCCGTCTTTAGGGGTGGGTAAAATGTTCCATAAACAATTTGAACAAGTTTAGCCCACGAGTCCACGAATTAAGCGCTTGGGCGTTAACCAAGACGCCTTTATCGGCTAAGGTGAAAGGGAATACCCTTAATTTAATTTGTTCCGTACCAACCGTAGGATGGTGGAATGTTGTTAGGACTTGTTCAATCCTACGCATGTGCTGATAAGGTTTTTCATGGTCTAATCCATGAAAAACGGGTAACAAATTAAAAATATTTGGGGGGGATTCGAAATCCCCAATCGGTCCGCTAGAACGATGCAAGATTTGGGGCTATCGCTCAAGGCTTTGTAGAAGTCAGAGAAAGGAGTCTCTTCTTCGTCCGGCATTGTGTTAGGTGATGTGTGTGAAATAGTAGCTAGAGGTGTAGTGGGTGGTATACTAGATAGACTTGTTTGTTGACGTTGTTGTGTAATTACGTTCTGTGTTTTTGTTCGGCCAGACCTTAATCTCATACAAGGCTAAAACCAAACTTAGCTAAACACATCAACACTCCAAACAATTCTGATATACTAGTATAAAACTCTAACAGGAGATGCGAGGTGTGGAAGAAAGGAATACCTGATTGTGTCCTTGCTTCGCTAATGAATAGCGTCTTGTTTACGCGTGTTCAGTGTATATAACAGGTTAGAACACTGAAAAATATGAAAAATCAAAGTTCAAATCAAACATCAAATCGAAATCCAAAAAATTAACAAAGGCGGCTGGTGCGCGGATAGAAGCGTGTCGCGCTCCGGGTAATTTTCAAATTACAGTGTTTTTAGGGCGGGTCGCACTCCACATGGGGGCGGGTCGCGCTCTTGCTCCAGGCTATAGGGCGCAGGTGCGCTCTAGTAGGGCGCGGTCGCGCTTAGTGTAATTTTTCCCGGAATTTTCCAACGTTGAATCGGATAACCACAGTATGAATTAAACACGGGTGGGTGGGTGAAATGGGACTTTAAGAAAAGTACTAACACTACGAAAACAATGCGAAAGTGAAACTAAGATGGCAACGGCGCCATTTGATAATACATATAATTGAATGTTTACCTACGAAATGAACGATAAAACTCAAAATGTAAGTAAACTAAAACTATCTTGTACTCATATATGTTATCAAAGATTTCTACTCTCAATCCTATGAGATATAGTGGAGTAGAGTGATTCGTTCCACTCCTAGTCCTTCCGCATGCTTGTTACCGCGTGTAATTACTCTACTTAAGGTCTAATGAGAGATTTACGAAAAGGCAACTAGACTACGATGCAACTACCCACGAGATGCACTAGTCAACTATTAGGACAACTAAAGGGAATGCTACGTTGATTCTATGATAAGGAGTTAGAGGGGATTGATTCCACCTTAACTTCGACTTAATCCTATTAACGGCACGAATGAAATCGTCAGAATCGAAATTGAATCGCCGCGAGAACAATTGGTTCTTCCTAATCCCTAATTACACATGGCATTCCTACCAATTCATAACTAGCATGTGAACGATTAAACCCATTCTCATGGTGAACTAATCGTTTCTAGAGTGGAAAGGAAATTACGACGATTCTACGATATTCGGAATCAAGCTTTCATCAAGGCTTCTCAACCCCCTCTAATGGAGGTTTAGCCGAGAATCATTACGCAATCATTTCCGATTACATTTAAACTAAACATGATATAAAGAATTGAAATTTACTTAATTAAACAATAATGAAATCTAATTTAATGACTAAAATAAAATAAGGACAGGAATTGAAATTAGATCTAGAAATGGAAATGACAAAAATCGAAATTGATAAAAATACTACTTTATTGATCTAATCAAAATGAAGAATAAGATTCAAAGGTTTAATCTAATACAATAATTAAAATGGAACTAAACTTAATTAATCTACATGAAAAACTAGATCTAGAATTCATTAATGGAGGCTACTAATCTAATCTATTTCTAGGTCTAACTATCTACCAAGAAATCTACCATTAACAAAGAGCTAAGCTTTTGTTTTTATACTTTCAGATCCAAAAATCGTGCATGGGCTTGGAGCCATGTTTTGGGCCAGAGAATCAGGCCCAAAACCCAATTCTTTCAGTCCAAAAAGGCCTCTTCAGCTGCAGTTGGCTTCAACAGACTTTCCGTCCACTTCTACTCCTCTGATTGGGTCAAGGCTTAGACCATTGGAAAGCTCTTTCCGAGCCGGTCGTTTTGACATAAGGTAGGCCCCATTCCGAGGTCTGAGTCCAAAGATATGGCCTTCGGAAGTTCTGCTGGCTTTGTGTGCTGTTTCTGCCCGCGTCGACTTTTCAGCTTTTGACCGGGCTTTAGAAAGGCTTTGTCTTCTTGAATCTTGGCCTTTAATCACGGAACTCCTTAGTAACCAACCTTTGCTTCTTTATCTTGCTAAAGTGGCACATTTCTGCACATAATGGACTTTGAAACCTGAAATGCATAAAAACACGTGATCAGTGTTAACTCTTAATTATTACTCACATAATTGGTCTAAAAGTATGTCTGTTACAGGGTTAAAACTACAGGTTTGGGCTCTTATTAATATTTAAACTGTTTATGGGTTTTTGGAAGTTGAGAGTGCATCACACCTCGAAAATCAAAGAGTCGGGAACAAATATTGTTTTTCCGAATTCTGTTAAAATTCGGGGTGTGACAATTAATATCACCAACATTATGAGTATTGGAATCAACAATAATAGATTCAGGCGATACCTCTAATGAGTCTTCTCCAGTATTAAAACTAGGTAGATTAACATCACCAACATTATGAGTATTGGAATCAACAATAATAGAATCAGGTGACACCTCTAATGAGTCTTCTAGAGAAGATTGTTCTGGAGAAGATTGGATTAGTGGATCCGTTGTAGGAGGCAATATACTATCATGGACTTGATCTTCACATCCTTCACTTGAGCACTTAGTGGAGGTTCCATCAACTTCTTCTATTGAGTTTTTATCACTAGGTGATTGTGGTCTTGATAAATCAAAAACCATTATATCATCATGATCTGTATTTCATTTCTATTCTCCCCTTGAAGTGAAGAATCAATGATCTCCGTATAAAAAAGGTTGTGTTCATGGAAAATGACATCCATTGAGACAAATTTTTTTTTAGAAGATGGATGATAACACTTATAACCCTTCTGAGTTGAGCCATACCCAACAAAGACACACTTCAACGCACGTGGATCAAGTTTGTTGCGTTGTTGTGTATGTAAGTGAACATACACCACACACCCGAAGATATAGGGTGCTAAATGAACAATGGGCGGAAGCGTACAGTGATCAAAAAGCACATCTAAGGGTCTCCAAAATTGGACAACACTAGAAGGTGTACAATTCATCAAGTAAACAGTAGAGGTCAAAGCTTCGCCTCATAAGTGAGATGGGACATGACCACCAATTAATAAAGATTGTGTGACCTCTAAAAGATGTCTGTTTTTTCGTTCTGCAACCCCATTTTGCCGAGGGGAATAAGAGCAAGAGGTTTGATGTAGAATACCAGCCGAATGCATAAAGCAGTCAATTCCTTTTTGAAATACTCACCCCCATTATCAGAGTGAACAACCTTTACTGAGATTCCAAATTGTGTGAGCACCATCTGATGGAAAAGGAGAAAAATTGTACAGACATCACGTTTCAAAAAATATACCCAGGTCATTCGAGTGCAGTCATCGACAAAAGTAATAAACATTTCATCCCGTTATGTGTAGGACGTGGGGCAAGACCCCAAACATCTGAATGAACTAAAGAAAAAGGAGTATCAGCTCTATTATCACTCGAAGAGAAAAATGTACGATGGCTTTTCGCCATTACACAGGGTTTCACAAGCAAAATCAGAAAGACTACAGCCATTAAATAAAGATGGAAATAATCTCCTAAGATAACCAAATGAGCGATGTCCTAGTCATCTATGCCAAAGCCAAATCTCGCATTTATTTTTATTAACCTTATCATTACTCATAACATGAGCTTGGACTCCTTGATTAGACCGTTGAAAACCATCCTCTAGATAGTACAATCCTCCACTTTGTTTACCACTACCAATCCTCTCCTTGGTAAGGGTGTTCTGAAAAATACAGTGAGTAGGAAAGAACAAGGCAACACAATTGTGAGATTTTGTTAATTGGCTAACAGAGAGAAGGTTACAGTTTATTGATGGAACAAATAAAACATCATGGATAGATAAATAAGGGGACAGAGGTACAATGCCAACACCAACAACTGGAGATGACACACCATTAGCATTAGTAATGACTGATTTGGAACAACTAGAGGAGAAATGGTTAAATTTATAGCGATCACAAGTCATATGATCAGTAGCACCCGTGTCAATTATCCAATCACTATTTCTAGTAAAAGCAATATAAACAGAGTTAGATATACCTGACTGGGCAACAAATTCGACAACAATGACTAAGTGACTCTTTGAGTTAGAAGACATGACAGCGGAATTGTTATTGGAATGCATAACAACGAAATCATTATTGGTAGGTAAGTCTGTCATTATGATATAGAACATAAACAATGAACTAGATCAATAGACAAGAACGATAAGGAAGAAGATAGTAATAAATACAATCTGATATAGTGTAACATATTGTATTATATGACTAGAAAAAAAAATCAAAACACAAAAAAAAAAGGCTCCGATTCCTATAGTAATGGGGTAATGAAAAGAAAATCGGAGTTGGCTCTTGATACCATGTCAAAGATGTTTTACTGAATATTTCTGATAACTTTATTGATCTTTACATTATGTATATATATAAAAATACAAAAGATCTCCTAGATCCACATATCTAGGAAAAGATAATACTCTTACTAAATACACAAGATACTTCCTAATACTAAATATAGAAACAAATATTCCAACAGCTACAAACTAAACTAATTAACTAAAACTAAACTAAACTAAAAAGGGAGAGAGAGAGAACCCTCATTTAAAACTAAACTAAAGAGGGGAGTAACCAAGTTTTGTTTAGCCTTAAACTAAACTAAACTAATTAAACCTCTTTATATAGGAGAGGGTTAGATTTACAATTTCGTGTATAGGCTTTGGAGTCATGTTTTGGGCCATGAAATCAAGCCCAAAACCTAATTACATATGTCCAAAAAGGGTTTCTCTGTTCAAAATTACTTCAACACCCTTTTCATCTACTTTACTTTTCTGATTGGGTCAAGGCTTAGACTATTAGAAAGCTATTTCCGATCCGGTTGTTTTGACATATAATAGGCCCAATTCCGAGGTCTAGGTCCAAAGATACGGCCTGTGGAAGTTTTAATGACTTTTCTGCTCTTTTTCTACCCGCGTTTACTTTGACTTTTTAACTTTGACTAGGCTTTAAAAATGTTTTTTCTCCTTGAAACTTGGACTTTAATCATAGAACTTCTTAGTAACCAACCTTTGCTCCTTTCTCTTGCAAAAGTGACATATTTCTTCACATATTTGACTCCAAGACCTGAAATACACAAAAACACGTAAACAATACTAACTCTTATTTAATAAACACATAATTGGTCTAAATGTAATATTATTAAGGGGTTAAAACTATAATTTTGGACTCTTATCAAACCACCCCCAAACAACATTTTGCTTGTCCTCAAGCAAATATGAGAAATTAAAATAAGTGACCAAAAATGGAGTTCTAACTAATCTCGTTTCGCTGAGTGCGATTGCATTGACCATATGCAACAAGGCCTTAAACCACTAGGAATTCCCTAGTGGACGAGTTATAGCCTCGTGAGAGTTTTCCAGAGAAGGTACTCACAAACTTCATCTATACTACAACAACTAAGAAATAAAACTACTGTTTCCTTATTTATTCTCAGATATCTATCCATCTCACTAGCAATGAATACATAATAATCAAGTCGAAACCTAAGCTAATATGTGCATAATAATGAATCATCTACGGATAAACATATATATAATGAACTATGCTATGAAATGCACTAACAGGTCCGTTTATGAAACTTTGGAATATCGTCCTTAAGTAGGTCCTCACATAAATGTCAAGACAAAAACCACTCTGATTTTTCCACTCAAGTTTCGCTCACTCTAGTGCGCAGTGGGCACATTTTACCTTACAATCTCAATGACACACAAGGAAGCCAAAGTCGATCAAACACATCTGCCACTTACTATCACACTAGCCTATTCCTAATTGAGCTAGAGGTCTTTATTAGGTGTTACGGGGATTAAGAGATGGTTTAAGAAGGAAGGAAATTGATATTCAAAAAGACAAGTCTGAGATAATAGAGTCTTCAAAATATGTAACTAGAGAAAACCTTGTTCTTACTTTGCTTCTACACTTTGTTTCTATCCTTAACCATTTTTTACTTTTTCTTTTGGCTTTTGACTCCTTTGATTCTGATTTTGGAGTTATAACTTTTTATTTTATTATATATTTTTTCTTTTCTTTAGATGAAAACTTTATTTTCTTTTCTTATTTGAAGCAACTAACAAATTCTTGGTTTTCCACAGGTCTTTCTTTTTTCTTTTCTTCATTTCATCTCTATTCTCATACTCATTAAAAAATGGGTAGGCTGATTTTTATTTTGTTTTTGTAAAAGGGTAAAGGAATTGTGGTTTATGAAAGGTTAAAGAAAGGCTCAGATGGGCGACTAACGAAAAATAATTTCATATAGGTTTGAATTTCTAGCTATATCGATCCAAAAAGGACCTAAATTCTCGCTTAGGATATGTATGTTATAGTGATCAAACAAGTGGACGTGTGATTTCTCATTTTGGAATTTACTTCTCCCTTGTGTCATTACTCAGATATTTCACTCATATAAGGGTTTTAGGCTATATTCTCACAGGATTTGTAGAATAAGTACTCTAGCCTAGATTTCAGAAACTTACTGCCAATACAAACATAGATGCTCATGCAATATATTTATGAAAATATGCAATGATTATTACCTACATATTAACCTAAGTTTCTAAAAACTATTATAATTCAAGTACTACGTGAGATTTCTAGACTAATATCATCATGGAGAAGGGAACAATACTATTATTACTAAGTGCCTAGTATAAACAATATTTATGATGTTTAATATTTTATAAAGAAAAGTGCGTAATTTACATCCTAAAAGTGCCTAATTTTTGCAGATATTTATATCTCACTCCCAAACAATTGAATGTTTTGTCCTTAAAGTGTAAAGAGATAAGGAAAGAATTTACCATAGAAACGTGGCAAAAATTGGCAGTACCTATAACAGAAATATTGTAAAGATGATATGATAATATGAAGCACAATTTAACTGTTACATACTAATTAACACTAACTTTATTGGAGTAAACATGACATATAAAGGGTGGCAAAACGTTTTGAAATGAAAGACCAAAATACGCCACCCCCAAACAAAATTGGAAAACTCTTTTTAAGTTTGAAATTTTTTGTTTAACCTATACTCCAGAAAGGTGGTATTGTACAGAAATTTGGGTCTTTCAAAGTCAGATTCCCTAGACTTATTAATATATGTTTATGTTTTTATTTTATTTAGTTTTTATATGTTTAATTTTTTAGAAAAACAAAACAAAATTACGGTAAAGAAATAAAAATGAAACTCACTCCATAGAGAAACACTACTCAAACAACGAGAAAAAGTGCAAGAGATGAATGCATGAGTCACATGAAACGTGGACTAAGGATCCGACACTTACAACCACTCACTTCAAAAGGAGGGTCCAGTTACCTTAATGGTGCACTCCCATAACATAAGATTGGAATGGAGTACACCGAATAATAAAATGAGTTGTTTATAGTCAGATACTCGAGACTTTATCTAGTATAAATGTATTAAAATGCAGTTTACCATATATCAACAACCGAAAAAGTTATGGGTACTCTTTCCATAAATAATTAACATGGACTGCACCACCAAACAGAATCAAGCACCAAGACTTTCTACGATGCAACTTAGTTGAATGAGAGGGTGTCCAAGTGAATGATCGTGAGAAAATGAATGGTTGTGGAAAATACTTTGCATTTGGATAAGTGTTAGAAGAAAAGGGTGGGAAGAATGATTGGATTTTATGAGGGATTAGCTCAGGTGGATGGTGGTCGGCTGGTGCTCTAGGTAGTTTTGAAGAGGGTGGATCATCATAGGCTCTTAGAAACTCATAGAATTCCTCATCTAGCTTGGTCGCATCCACATAATTATGGTATTGATCTGCATCTTTGAAAAAGTCATCAATCTCGTCCAAGGAGTCGAAATTGTGATCTTTGTCTTCTTCCATAAGAGAGGTATCTACTAGTGTGGGGAGGAAAGCGTCGGCCACACTAATGTGAGATACAAAACTGTCAATGGACTTCACTTCTCCGTCGATAGGCAAACCTAGTTGTCCCTGCCTTTGTCTAAACATGCTAACTTCCACAGAAAGATTTCCAAAAGAAAGAGTCATTGAGCCATCCCGGCAATTCATTTGGGCATTTGCGGTTGCCAAGAAAGGACGCCCTAAGATGATGGGAATAGAATCATGAGCAGCTTCTGTGTCAAGAATAACGAAGTCAACTGGGTAGTAAAAATCCTGAACTTTAACAAGAATGTTTTCAACTACGCCTTTGGGATACTTAATAGAACGATCGGCTAACTGCAAAGTCATTCTGGTTGGTTGAAGTTTTGTTAGACCTAGTTGTTTATATAAATAAAAAGTGAGTAAGTTAACACTCGCCCCCAAGTCTAATAAAGCAGTTGTTATGAAGGTATCGTCTAAGGTGCATTGTACAGTGGGACGACCAGGGTCCTTGTATTTAATAATTTTGTTATGTTCAGATAAAGAGGGATATTGTTCAGTTAAAAAGGCCTCTTAGGGTATATTGGTTTTCTTCTTCGTGGTGCACAACTCTTTTAGAAACTTAACGTGTCCAGGTAGACTTTTTATAGCATCTAGAAAAGGTAGGTTTATAGTCAGATTTTTAAACACTTTCCTAATCTCATCAAAATTTTCGTCCTTTTTAGACACAACTAGTCTCTGGGGATACGGTGGTTTATCTCTATATTTAGCATAAGGGTTAAAAGTATTATTAGTCTTTGCTTTATCTTTAGCTGTTTTCTATCTAGGTGTCCAAATTGGAACCTCTACAGGTGTAGGATTATCAGTTTCTAGTATGGGGTCTTGTAAGGGTTTCCCTTTTGGTTGTAGTGGACTGGAACTTCTACAGTTATAGGGTCTTCAGTTTCTATGACAGTATTTGGTATGGTTTCATTCTTAGTTTGTGGGTAATCTTTAGGCATAGTCACTTGGTTATCAACTACTCTCCCTGAACGAAGGGTAGTGACTGCCTGTAGGTCCCCTGGGGTTATATTGCTATTACACTGAATACTTTTTATTTCGAAGGTAGTGTTTGTTGACTTAGGATTAGGCACTGCTTGACCTAGAAACACGCCTGTTTGGTTATTATTTTAGGTTAGGAGACATCTCAATAATCTTTTGGCACAAAGACTACATCATTTGCATAATTTGTTGCATCATTTTAGAGTTTTGATCATGCTGATCTTTTATCAAGTTGGAGTTTTGTTTTATAATTTGATTTTGTTTTTCCAACAAGGTCACTACTACTTCGTCTGTAGATGGGTGAAATGGAATTAAAGCTTGTTGAGCGTTCATGTCTTGATGTTGATAGTTCTGGGTCATGGGCACTAAACCTCTATTCTAGTCACCTAAGTTTCCTTGTCTTGGAGGTTGAGTTAACTGGTTAAAGTTTTATGGTTGTGGTGGTGGTTGTGCATAGACAAGAGGACAATAGAAGTTGGAATGCTCAAGACTAAAACAAACATTACAACGAGTAGAGTTAATGTTCATGATAGGAGTGGGTTGTTATTTAACAAAGATGGCATCTACCTTTTTAGTGAGGGCATCGATAAGAGTTTTAAGCTCGGGATCAGGTTTAACGTCAAAAGAAGGAGTGGAGCGGGAAGAATAGTTACCTCCCCAATTGTTATTCCTCTTAGATTGATCTTCTAAAAATTTATAAGCCTCTAAGGCTCCTTTACTAAGAAAACTACCCCCAGTCACGATATCTAGAACCTCCTTATGATTATGTAAAAGCCCCTTGAAGAAGGCACGAACAAGCGTGTCTTTAGCAAGATTATGATGCGGGCATTCAATGAGAAGATCAGTGAAACGATTCCAGGCCTCTGAAAAGGATTCATGAGGATTCTGGCAGAAGAAATGAATCTTGTGAAGCATTTCATCTGCCTTCAGTGGTGGGTAAAATTGTTCCATGAACAATTGAACAAGTTGAGCCCATGAGTCCACAGAGTTTGGCGTTTGGCGATTAGGGGCGATTAACCAAGGCGCCCTTGTCGGCTAGGGTGAAAGGAAACACCATAAGTTTAACTTGATCCGGACTTATGCTAGGATGATGGAATGTAGTGAGAACTTGTTCTATCCTACGCATATGTTGGTAAGGCTTCTCGTGGTCTAAACCATGAAAAATCGGTAACAAGTTAAATATATTAGGGGGGATTCAAAAATCCCCTACTAGGTCTGCAAGAATGATGCACGACTTAGGGCCATCGTTTAGGGCTTTATAAAAATCAGAGAGAGGAGTCTCTGGTTCTTTAGCCATTGATGCAGGTGTAGCTAGTATGTGAAATTCTAGATAGGCGTGTGGTATTTATGTCTACGAAAAACAAACCTGATTATACTAGAATTAAACTCCTCTGACAGAAGAAACGAGGAGTGAAAGAAGGAGTACCTGAATGCCTCCTTGCTACGTGTATGAATAACGTCTTTAATACGAATCTCAGTGTCTTATAGAAACTTGGAAACATTAAAGAACTTGGACAAACAAGAATTTGAACTAACCTGTGAAAATCGGGCTTATTCAAAAGAGGGCGCGGGCGCGCTCCAAAAAATTCAAAATTTTTACAGTAGTTTTCTAAGACGTCCAGTAAGTAGCCTGTAAAATTTCAGAACAATCGGAGTTATGAAAGTCTTTCTACTGCCCTGCAAAGTTTGTGGGACAGTTTTCAGACACAGTACAAACAACCAAATGGTTAATCAATCAAAACAGAGCCAAAAATTGCCAAAATTTTATTGGAGAATCCTGACAGATCATGCGTGTTCCTTTAAAACATTTAGAGCAATTGGATCTACAAACCCTCCTTATCAGTTATTGTTCCAGAAATTAAGTGTTGTAAAACCGCAGAAACACACTGGAAACAATCCACTAGTTAGGTGGTCAAAACAAATAAAAAACACTTCAAATGTTTACTGAAATCTCCTGGCTTATGATAGGTACTCCTGTAAAAATCTTACAATTTTTAGAATTTCCTAAGTAACCTTACTTGTCAGTTTTTCCCGGCACTTATGGTTTGAAAGCTGATATGCAGTACTGTAAAGATGGTATTAGTTCACTAGGTAAAACAATTAGGAAAATTCTAAAATAATTCCAGTAAATCAATAACACCTTAAATAGTATACATGAAAATTTTCAGAATTTTTGGAAATTTAAAAATACCTTTATCGCAGTATTCTTTACTGTGATTCCGCAGACACAAGGGAGGCGGGGGCGCTCTGAACAAGGCAAAAGGGAAGGTGTGTGCCCCTATGCTTAAAACAGTGAACAGTAACAAAAATATGAGAAAAAAAGAATGAAAAATGAAAAGGGTGGATGGGTAGAGAATGGGGGATTTCCCTTTGGCTTCAACTAATTAAATTCTTGCCCTGAATGAGATTAAGATGGCAGCGGCGTCATTTGATAATCCGAAGAAACTCAACTAGATTACTCTAACTTTATTCTTACGGTATCAATTATTTATTTTCTACTCTCACATGTATATTCATGCAATATATAGATTACGGAATCGTTCACTCCTAAACTACCAAGACATAATAGAATCCAATTAATCAGACAAAATGAAATAATGGTGAGAACAATGAGAGTAGTGGTGTGATTTATTTAAACTAAAACTAATTATAAATTAATTAAACTAACAGTGCAATAAACTAATTATAAATTGAACTAATTTAAACTAAGCAATTAAAAGGTGAATTTAATGAATAGGAAGAACATAGAGGAAGGATTAATCCATCTATGTGAAGCTATGATTATTCTAACTAGTTTCTCATATTTTAATCTTAACATTTATTAATCTACACAAAGTAAAACAACAAAAGTCACAATTTATTATTGATCCCTAACCAATCCTAGCAATCTCTATACTAAAATATGATTAGCATAAGAGATATTCTCCTCCACAAATCTCTTTGTGGAGTTTCCTTTCTCTAGTTCAAATTCTATAATCTCTATCTCTAGACAACTATAGAACTTGAACTTGAAGCGCACATAAGACAATAAGAAAACTAAAGAAGAACAATCATAACCCTTACATAGACTTCCTAAAACTCCTCTAATGGAGTTTTTAGTCTAGTTTCATTGGGTTCGTTAACAATAAACAATAATAAGAAGACATAATTAAATTAAACTAAACTTGATTAAATAACTTGAATTGAATTGAATTAACTAAAGTTTTTATTAAAAGGTTTTAATAGAGGCTACAAACTAAACTAAACTAAAAAGGGAGAAAGAGATAATCCTAATTTAAAACTAAACTAAAGAGAGGAGTAGCCAAGTTTTGTTTAGCTTTAAACCTCTTTATATAGGAGAGAGTTAGGTTTACAATTTCGTGTATAGGCTTTGGAGCCATGTTTTGGGCCATGAAATAAATCCCAAAACCTAATTACATATGTCCAAAAAGGGTTTCTCTGTGTGAAATTACTTTAACACATTTTTCATCTACTTTTACTGCTCTGATTGGGTCAAGGCTTAGACCATTAGAAATCTCTTTTCGAGCCGGTCGTTTTGACATATAATAGGCCCAATTCCGAGATATAAGTCAAAAGATACGGCCTGCAGAAGTTCTATTGACTTTTCTGCTATTTTTCTACCCGCATTGACTTTGACTTTTCAACTTTGACTAGACTTTAAAAAGGCTTTTTCTCCTTGAAACTTGGGCTTTAATCATAGAACTTCTTAGCAACCAACCTTTGCTCCTTTCTCTTGCAAAAGTGACATATTTATTCACATATTTGACTCCAAGACCTGAAATATACAAAAGCAAGTAAACAATACTAACTCTTATTTAATAAACACATAATTGGTCTAACTGTAATATTATTAAGGGGTTAAAACTACAGTTTTGGGCTCTTATCATGACTGTCAATGAGGTGGACGACCTGAAAAGAAAACTGACCACGGCGAACGACTTCGCTAAGAAGTGCAAAAGGGTCATGTTGCAAGCTAAGGAGGCATATGATGACATGCGCCTTGAGCTAAAGGAGTTGGAGAAAAAGTACGAAGAGCTGCAAGAGGAGCATGAACGTGGGGCTTTGGGTGGTCGAGGGAACGACTCGTTTGAAGATGTTAGTGATGCTCTCAAAGTAGTGTCGCCCACTACTGTAGCTGCCTCTATTAAGCTGCTTCAGGTCGGTGGCGAATTGGAAATGCTCATTGCTGCCTCTCCTGCTGTGACCTCCTTAGAACCTGTCTCATCTTCAGTGCTGGATCTGCTCCAAAGTGAAAGTTTTGAACATGTTGTGTAGCAATTCTTGTGTAAGTAACTGCTTTTGGATGGCTATTGGCTTGGAACAATAGAGCTGGTTTCCTGGGGTAACCTAGGTAGTTCGTCTTTACTTGTGTTTTGATATTGACCGAACTGGTTGCCACATAAGTGGCAGTTCAGTAATTATGTTGGGTCCTAACCGTACTGGGTTTCTTGATTGTTCCGGCAGTTCGGTAAGGTTATGAATTGGCTTCCTGAGTCTGTTAAGGCGGGTTCATATTATGAAATGTCTATTTGCGTAGAACTGCTACTTTTTAATTACTTGCCTCCTGAATTTGACATATCATGCATGTCGTGAATTCTAGGTAAGATGTAGCTCGAGAAAGCATTAGTATTTGAATAAGGGTGGCTTGACGAGTGAGTACTAGTGCTAGTGCGTAGTGGCGTTCGAGCTTGAGTGAGCGGGTGTCTATATAGGATGCTTTAACTTTTGAGAGTGCGTGAAAGCTAAGTAGCCTTGGAGCTCAGGAAAGCATTTGGTGCTTGAGAACATTGGAACTAACTAATGAGAGTGTTGTAGTTTGCATAAATGATTGGCTCATAGAAAGTGTTCTACACTGAGTTGATCCAAGAAATGTAGGTCCTCAACTAGCGAGAAGCTATTGTAACTATATAGCTTATGAGCTCGAGAGAACGTTGGAACTCATGAGAGTGTTGTAGTTCGCATAAATGGTTGGCTTGTAGAGAGCGTTCTACACTGAGTTGATCCTAGAAATGTAAGTCCTCAACTAGTGAGAAGTATTGTAGCTATGTAGCTTATGAGCTCGAGAGAGCGTTGTGTGCTTGAGAATGTTGGAACTCATGAGAGTGTTGTAGTTTGTATAAATGGTTGGCTCGTAGAGAGCGTTCTACACTAAGTCGATCTTAGAAATGTAGGTCCTCAACTAGCGAGAAGTATTGTAGCTATGTAGCTTATGAGCTCGAGAGAGCGTTGTGTGCTTGAGAACATTGGAGCTCATGAGAATGTTGTAGTTCGCATAAATGGTTGGCTCGTAGAGAGCGTTCTACACTGAGTCGATCCTAGAAATGTAGGTCCTCAACTAGTGAGAAGTATTGTAGCTATGTAGCTTATGACCTCGAGAGAGCGCTGTGTGCTTGAGAACGTTGGAACTCATGAAAGTGTTGTAGTTCGCATAAGCTTGTGGCTCTTATAGAGTGAGCTCCGCATGTGAACTTGAACGGAGTGAGTTGTAATGATACTCATAAGTAAAGTATACATAAATTGCCAATAATAAGAGTATGAGTTCCAGCACGTGAAACTTTTATTGATAAAATTTCTTTAACAAATAAGTGTTCCAAGGATATGGTAATGCTTTCCCTTCTTGGGTCTTGATCCAGTATGCTCCATTGCCAACGACTCACTCCACTATGTAAGGGCCTTCCCATGTTGGTGCCAGTTTAGAGTTATCTTGAGTATTTTTCAAAACTAGGTCACCAGGTTGAAAATTTTGAGGATTGACTCGCTTATTGTTGGACTTTTTCAAAATCTGATGGTAGGAGGCGACTCTGATGGCTGCTAGATTGCGGCATTCTTCAAGTAAGTCAACCTCTCGAGCGAGAACGAAATCATTCTGCCCAGATTCGACGATCTCTGACCGAGTCGTGGTGACTGTCAGTTCGGTAGGAATGACGGCCTATGTGCCATAGCATAGTGAGAACAGTATTCGCCTGTGCTAGAACGAGCTGTAGTTCGGTGAGCCCATAGGATGTTCTCCAACTGATTCGGCCATTGACTCTTGTTCTTTTCAATCTTCTTTTTCAAATTTTCCAAAATTGCCTTATTGCTGGCCTCTACTTGGTCGTTGCTTTGGGCGTACTGGGGAGTGGAAAATGCATGAACGATCTTCCACTTTGCTAGAAATTCCTTGACTGTTTTCCCTTTGAATTGTGAGCCATTGTTCATCACCAGTGTGTGAGGTAGATCGAACCGGGTGATTATGTGAGTCCAGATGAAGTTTCTAACGTGTGATTCCTTGACATGAGCCAAAGGGATCGCTTGCACCCACTTAGTGAAGTAATCAGTTGTAGCAAGGACGAACCGAAAGCCAGTGTTTTTTTGTGGGATGAATGGACCCATGATGTCCAAGCCCCACATATGGAATGGCCAAGGGCAGGCGATATTGATTAATTCGCGAGCTGGTTAGATGATATTGTGGCCAAATGTTTAGCACTTGACGCATTTCAGTATGTACATCTTGGCATCGATCTGCATTCTTGGCCAGAAGTAACCTTGGGAGATCGCTTTGTGAGCCAAAGAGCGACCTCCGGCATGATTCCCACATTCTCCCTCGTGGATTTCTGCGAAAATCAACTTACCTTGTTCTGGGCTTATGCACCTCAAGTGAGGTCCGCCAGCAGACTTTCTGAATAGTTTGTTGTTTACCAGGCAGTAGCGACGTGCTTGATATTGAACTTGTTTGGCTTTGGTATGGTCTTCGGGGGTTGTGCCATGTTGGATGTACTCTATGATGGGTTGCATCCATGTTTGACTCATCTGAATGTCAGAGAGTGGACATAGGTCGTTGATTTCTAGGATGTGCTCAGCTTGGTAAGCAGGTCGGTCAAGTACTTCGATGAGTAACTGTCTAGGGGCATAGTTTGGTGTTTGAGTAGCAAGATAAGCTAAATTGTCCACGTGGTGATTTTCATCATGCAAGAAGTGGTGTATGGTGGCTTTCATGAAAGAAGGAAGTAACTGATAAACAACATGAAGGTATTTAGAAAGGTTATCTTCATGGATAGTGTACTATTTAGCAATTTGGTGAACAAACAATTGCGAGTCACTAAATACTTTAAGTTCCTGGACACCAAGCTGTAGCGCCATTCTGAGTCCCATGATTAGAGCTTCGTACTCTACCTCAGTATTAGAGGTCACAAATTCGATGCGAACTGATTTCTCAACCATTGTGCCATCTGGTGACATTAGGACGACTCCGATTCCGCTTCCTCCGGGATTGCTAGAACCATCCACAAAGAGTGACCAGGCTGACTTGTCATGCTGTTTAGTGGATGGGATATCTGTTTCTAGCTCCCAGTTCAGGTCGTCAACAGGAAAGTCTGCTAGGAAGTCAGCAACGACCTGTCCTTTCTGGGAGGTTTGCAGGACGAACTCGATGTGATGTTCCCCGAGTTCTTCTGCCCATATAGCCATGCGAGTTGTCTTGTTGTCTTTGAGAAGGATCTTCTTCAGTGGGAGGTCGGTGAGCACTTTGATTGGATGTGCTTGAAAGTAGGGTCTAAACTTCCTAGCAGAGTATAGTAAGGCGAGTACTGCTCTTTCAATGTGGGAGTAGTTCTTTTCAGCTGGCGATAACGTCTTACTTATGAAGTAGATCGGCTTCTTTGAGTCGTTGTCTTCCTTGAAGAGAACCAAACTGATAGCAAAGTCAGATACCACAAGATAGAGCCCCAACGTTTCACCATCTATTGGTTTTGCCAGGACGAGTGGTGTTGTCAGGTATTATTTAATAGTAAAGAACGCTTGGTGGCATTGCTCGCTCTATGAGCACTGTTCCCTCTTTTTGAGAATCTACAGGAAAGGTCGGCATTTGTCTGACGCTCTCGATATGAATCGGTTGAGAGCTGCCACCATTCCTGACAGTTTAGGTATTTGCTTCTTTGTCTTTGGATCGGGCATCTCCAAGAACGCTCGGATCTGGTCTGGATTAGCCACGATTCCACATTGTGATACCTGATACCCAAGAAATTTCCCAGAGGATGCTCCAAAGAGGCATTTTTTGGGGTTCAGCTTCATCTGAGTTCGTTGTAATCTAGAGAATGCCTGCTCGAGGTGATCTAGGTGATTAACTGCTTTCTTGCTCTTGACCACCATGTCGTCTATATAGACTTCCATGGTGTCACCTAATATGTCCTGGAACATGTCAGTGACGAGTCGTTGGTAGGTCGTTCCAGCGTTCTTGAGGCCGAATGGGAGGACGTTGTAGCAGTAGATTCCTTGTTCTGTGATGAATGAAGTTTTCTCTTAGTCTTCTTCTGCGAGTGGGATCTGGTTGTATCTACTGTATGTGTCCATAAATGACAGAAGCTCGTGGCCGCAGGTCTGGTCCACAAGTCGGTCGATTCTTGGTAGGGAGAAACTATCTTTAGGTGTTTCTTGGTTGACATTGGTGAAGTCTACGCAGAGGCGAACTGTGCCATTCTTTTTTGGGATTGCTACTATGCTAGTGATCCACTCTGGGTAGTCGACCTTTCTGATAAAGCCGACTTTTTTGAGTTTGTCGACCTCATCATTAATTGCTTTTTGAAATCTAAGGGATAGTTTCCTAGGTTCCTGACGAACTGGCTTAGCATTGGGGTTGACATTTAAGTTATGACATGCAATACTAGGATCTATGCCAGGGACATCGATGTACGACCAAGCAAAAACATCTTTATTCAATGGTAAAAAGCTTATAAGTTGTGCCTTGAGAGTAGGATCAAGGTTAGCTCCTACATACACAAACTTGGGATCGTCCTCAGTTCCTAGGTTCACTTTCTCCTTCTCCTCAGTTTGGACTATTGCTTTGGAAGACGAAGTGACCTCAGTGGAGCTGGTCTCGGGTGCTATTTTCTCGACCTGAGGAATGGAGGTCTTGGCAACAGGAGTTGGTGTGACCTCTGGGTCTTGACTTGTGGAGTGACTTTCTTGACAAAGCCCCCAGCGTTCTCTTTTAGGAGTTTGGTTTGGATCTCAGCAATGAAGTCTTCTACCATCTTGGTGCTGGCGAGCTCTCTCTCTTGGTTTTGACTGTAGCCCCAACGGGCTTGTTCACTGAAAGGATCTGATTGCAATTGTAAGCCTTGAGCTGGTTGCTGTGAAGCTCCATCGTACATGTGGGGCCGGGAAAGCGGAGTACTTGGTGGAGTGTTGATGGTATCACTTGCATCTTGTGGATCCAGTGACGTCCTAGGATGGCATTATAGGACGAGTTGACATCCAGAACGCTGAAACACGTGTTGATGCTGACTTTGTCCTCCCTGGAGCCAATGGAGACGGGGAGTATGATGTCGCCAATTGGGTCAGTTCGAGAGCCATTGAATCCATAGAGAGAGGCTATTGGATCTATGAAGACCGACCTGGGCAGGTTCATCTCTTTGATGGTCTGATAAAACAAGATGCCACATGAGCTGCCTGGGTCGATCAGGACGCGCTTGACTGTCCAGTCGCTAATTTTGACGTGGACAACCAGGGCATCATTATGGGGGAGGCAAACCATGTTGAGGTTGGCCTTGGTGAAGGTTATGTCGCCTGAATTGCGACTTGAAGTGCGTGGGGTAGGCGCTGCCTGCGAGGAGAACTGGTAGACTTCCTGGAGAGTGCCTACTCTTCTTCTTTTTTCCTTGGTGGACGTAACAGAATCGTCCTGGAAGGTGATCATGTTGATCGTCCGGTCGTTGTCTCTGTCAGATGAGTGTTGACGACGGTCATAACAAGACATCCTCTTGGCTGAGAGCGAGCTGGGCCATTGTTGCGAGCTGGAGATCTGCTACGCTCTTTGCGAGCCATGAGCTTATGGCGCAGGTCACCATCAGCTATATCGGTATAATGCTTGAGATGTCCCGATTCCACGAGGTCTTGGAGGTAATGCTTGAGCCCCCAGCACTCGTTGGTGTCGTGACACTTTGCTCTGTGGAAGGCGCAGTATGGTTTTCCTGGTCTATCCTCTGGCTGCCGTACCTTAGGTCAGTAATAGGCAGCTTTCTTGATCTTCTCCAGTATGTAATTAGGAGATCTGGTGAGTACGGCAAACTCACGGCTATTATGGGTTCTGTTTCTAGACTTCTGTCCTTGTTGTCTGGGTCGCTTCTTTGAAGGTAGGGCGTCATCATAGATCGCTGCCACTTGTTGTTCTTCTATTAGGCCTTCAAGTTTTAGGCCTTCTTGCAGCTTGATATATTTGTTTACTCTGGTGTACAGCTCTGCTAAAGTTTCTGGACGTTCTTTCATTAGCGATCTGGAAAGCCATGTGTTGCATACTCGGCAGGCGTTGGTGAATGTCAGTGTGGCGAACGACTCTTTAAGGCTGCTCTCCATGCATGGCAGTTTGGTTTTGAACCGTCATAAGAAGGAGCGGATGTCTTCATCTTTGCCTAGGGATAGCTGGAAAAGTGAATCTAAGTCAGCCTTTTTACGCTTGTTGTGGACGTACTAGCTAGCAAATATATCGGTGAGATTCTTGAAGCTTTTTATCGATTCTGGCTCGAGTGAGAAGAACCAATTGAAAGCTCCATCTTTAAGGCTTGTAGGAAACAACGGCAGTGGAGATGATCGAACTCCTGAGCACTATAGAGTGCGAGGCTCTGAATGTATCGAGTTACATCTTGGCTAGGACATGTGCTGCCATCCTACATTGCAAAGCATGGTTAGATGAAATCTTAAGGGGAAGGTTTACTAAGTACCTCAGCAGTGAAGGGGGACGCACGGTACGTCTTCAACATCTTTTGGACGATCTGAGTGGTGTCTTTCTTGACTGCACTCTGATCGATTCTTTGCAACAGCTCGTTAATCTGTTGATTAACTTCATTGATACCGTCCTCTGCTACGGCACCATTCGGGTTTTGCACTTCCATTTGTGCTCGCAAAGCAACATTTTCCTGCCTGAACAGGGTGATGTGCTCGTTCATTGTGCCTAGTTGGTTCGTTAGGCTTTGTATTTGAGCTTCGAGGCTTGCCATGCTTCGTGGGCTTGATGGCTTTTCTTATTGGATGATTTTTTGAAATCGGTATCTTAAGGAATCGAAACCACCGACGGCGCCAATGTAAAAGTGTGAATTGGTTTGGCTTTACAAATGTGAGTAGGATGGAGGAGAAGGGGTTTGGAGATGGGAAAAACCGAGTTCATTCTGAGCGAACTACCTACGTATCAAGCTCTCACTTCTGGGGGGAGAGTTGAATCAGGTCTGATGTAGTTCATGCAAGTGGTATTTATAGTTGTTGAACATGAGGATCCGCACAGCACGTGTACTGACAAGCATAGATGTATGGTTGAGATTTGAAAAGGCGTGTAGGGCTGGTGTTGGTAGGAATACTGTAATGATTTGAAGTGGTTGCAGTAGTTCGTATATTGCGGTAATGGGTTGCGTAAGTATGGCCATGGTAATGATTTCATATGGACAAGGGATGATGTCATGAGATGAAGCATTCAACGTGAGTTCATCCGTTCGACCTGCGTCACCCTGGAGCGAGCTCGTAGGATGAATATCTTAGATCGGGTGATGATGTCGTTGCTTGTAGTACGAGCTGAAGTAGACCACTTGCATGAGGCGAGTCATTTATGAAGCGAGCTCGGAGAACGAGGACATGAGGTTGGTAAGATATTTCCTTTTATGCTGGACGCGTGCCTGATATTCATTAGATGTGAATATTACTCCCTCACGAAACTGAATCAAACCCTCCTCTGTTCCTTTTATCAATAGTACTAGCCACCTTTCTAGTATTTGCCATGCAAACCACGATAGCTTTCTTCACATCTGGCCCCATGGTGATTGCTACAATGCTACCTTATCCCTATTCCTTGTTTTGTTGCTTGCAGTAAGCTGAGTTCGTTTTCCTGGCTAAATATCCAGCAGACCCCACAGTTAGGACTGAGTGTTGTGATATAGCTCGAACACTCTGGCCAGCTAACCCAGCTTTCTGAAGCAACAAGCCATGACCCAGTTGTAAAACATTAAGATCTCATTATCATCAACCATATCTTTTTTGTGCTCCTTATATTCTTAAATTTCCTTTTTCAGGATTTCCATGTACTTTTTAATCCTTCCAAGGGATTTCATCTAGTTATTCACCATTAGTAAGCTTTTAATTTACTTGGTGGTACTATAAATGGGGTTAGAGACACATTATAGCCACATTATAAACGAATCCAAGCAAAATCGTGGACTTAAAAGTTAAATTAAGGGCTTGATTTTTATAGATATGATCTCCCCACCATGGAGAACATGCTTACAAAAATTCAACTCATTCAAAGAAATCTAACCTTAAACATGCTTACAAAATTTTTGGACCGTTAGATGAAAAGTTCAAAAAAGAATACTAATTTTTACATGGTTAGGCATATCCAAATATTATGAGTTTTTGTGAGAATGATCTTCATGGTGGGGAGATCATCTCCACAAAAAACCAGGCCTTAATTCATTTGTATGTCGAAAATGTGGCTATAATGTGCGCAATGAATGTCCCCACTATAAATTCCTCATTTGTTAGAGATATAGGGTGTCCCATGTTGTGATGTGGGCAATACGAGGGTAATGCAGCGCATGGTGGAAGAAACGTTGCTTTTTAGAACGAAACAATAGCGTTACCTGAAACTAGACAAACTTCCTTCGAATCAATTGAAATTCACAAATAACTTATTTGAAAATCAAAAGACATCCAAGACTTGTTGATTCTATCAATAAAATACCAAGATATGATATGGGGCGATAAACAAGAGAAAATACTTCTCTAAATAATTTTCACTAATCAATAAGTTAATTTTTGTGTTACAACTTTGAGCTACATATATAGGCTTCAAAAGTCAAAACACTCCAAAACATAAATAGAAACATCTAGAAAACCCTAAAGGACTTAAAATATTTCAAAAACAATTTTGGAAACTTCTAAAAGCACCCTAGGATCCTAAGTAACGAAAATACATAAAATAAGTAATTTCTTTTGGAATTCGAAAATACATAAAATAAGTAATTTCTAAGATCACATATGAGCTGAAACTTTGGAATTCCATCAATCTCATTAATCTTGACTTGCATCAGAGGGGAAATAATTTTTTATTATTATTACTACTAGTACACTTGCACGTGTCTAAGCCACGTGTGCGGTTAGCTTTTTTCGGTCAGTGGCAATATCGTAGTTGTCTGTAACATTGAGGGTAATGCACTAAATCAGGAGAAAGCTGCACGTGATTGTCATAAAGTACAGTCGGCAATATCATAATTTTTTACAAAACTGATGGCAATGTGCTAAAATGAGGGAGACTTCTAAAATTGACTGGTCAAATGCCAATATTACCTTTCACTCACATAAGTTATTACAAAAATCATTTCTAACCAGATTAGTAATAATCGAAACCGGATAGGGCTATAAATGGGAAAGTTTACTGTTCACAGAACAATTCTCTTTATAATAGTAAGATTATTATTTTTTTTTTTTTTTTGTTTGATAGGAAGAGGGGAAATAAACTTATTTTGTTATGATGGAAACACTATGGAAAGGAAAGGAAAATAAGAGTGGTCCACCTTTTCCATAGTTTATAAGGTGTTTGTTTATCCATGGAAAGGAAATGAGCTTTTCCATATGGAAACAAAATTATTGAAATGGAAAAGGTTTTGTGTCCTTAAATTAACCCCTCGAATTTTTTGGAAAGGAAAGGAAAAAAAGAAATAAATAGATAGGGACTTACTACTAATAATACACCCATGACCCAACAATACAATTATTCCTTTCCATAGCTTTTTGCAAACAAACACGATTATTCCTTTCCCCAGCTTTTACTTTCCTTTCCCCAGTTTACCAAACACATACCATTTAAAATTATTTCCTTTCCATTCCATTCCATAGTGGACCACCCATTTTATTTCCTTTCCTTTCCATGAGTTAAAATTTAACAAACACACCCTTAGTCAGTCATGCCATGAATTGGAGCATCCTGCATCAAGAGGTTCCCAGGATCTTCCACATTACTTTGAAGGACGACTAAACAAGAAAGAAGTTCCAATAGCTTCTGAAGCTGCAAAGTAGTGCTTGGCGGGTTGCACAAAGTCAGGATGTGTATACGTAAGAGAGTGGGTTTTCAGATTGCTTGTATCTTCGATAAAAGAATTAAAATCATTGTTTAAATAAACTTCTACAATACAAGCCAACAGATCAAGAGTGCAAAGGACTGCTTCAAAGATAATTTTGAGGTACCTTATTTAAATAATACTTTTGTACAAGCCTACATATTACGTGAAATTATACAGCAAGAAAAGGCGGAGGGGAATAGGGGATATAGGAGGCAAACACAATTAATACAGCACAGGAGGACTAGTCAATACTCGGTATATAAAGCTACAATCTCAGGAAGTAAATCTCTCCTGAAATTCCATGGACTTTATTTCTTGTAGGAACCAATGGAGCAATCTCAATTAACATTCCATATTTTCTGCGTTGTCTTGATCTGCATCCTCCTTTAGATCACCATTATGGGCTGAAACTGTGGCTGGGTCAATTACGTCCGCACCAGTTATGTCGTACTGAATTTGGATGGGATCTACATCCATTATCTCTTGCCCCCCGTACATTCCATATTCAGGGCTAGACCTATCCATGATCTCAGCATCAACACCATTTGAAACCAGTTCTCCAGGTCTACGCCCTAACGCGCCATTGGAACAATTTGAATAACTAAGGAGCCCAGCTGTGTCATTGCCAGCAGTCCTGGGAGGAGGTAAATCGTGGTTATGTTTACCCTCATAAGTCGTTACAACTGCCTCTGGCTTGTTTGCTGCCCTCTCGACATGCTTCTTAACCGAGCATCCTCCATTGGAGCATCTGTAATAATTCCTACATAACAGAATAGTAGAAGAATCATTATGTCTTCATATAACCAAAATGATTGAAAATGCACATCTAGAACGCCTAGTCCTAGAACACATGTAACTAAAAGCAAGTGACGATTGAAGGTAAAATAATGTGCACGGAGTGAATAGAAGTCTTTCCCATGCGATTAAAAAGAAAACATCACTTAGATAAAAATAGAATTACCTCGGATTAGGATTTCCTTTCACCATTTTCCTCCCATACTTTTGCCAGCGGTACCCATCATCCACCACATCAACCTCACTAAGAGTTTCAACAACTACACGAGGTTCCCTAGGAGTTCTGACAACTGGAGTAAGAACCATTTCACCTATGTCTTTCTTCCTGTTTCACAATGTTTTAACAGTTGAATTGATGTCAGTAACAAGCACCAAAGTGCACCTACAAAACACAAGAGTACCTAAACTGAAGTTAAGACACCTTTTAGATTCTGTGTCATCATCTTCCTCAACCCCATTGCAACTGCGGATGAATTTCTCATCTTCAGTTTCAACTTTTTCAACACATTGTCTGATAGGAGAGAGTTTAGGGATACGGGTTCGATTGACGTTAACAGATGTTTGTACATCTCCAGGTAATGATTTTTCTGCAAAAATGAGAATGTCAGAAATAAGAACTAAGGAAATAATCACCTTGTGAAGGATTGTTAATTACCATCTACATTGCTAAAAGAAGCATCTATCTGCAGTATCTTCTTCAAGGGAAAGAATTGCACCAATTGCCATCCGGGTTATCGGCTGAGGTTTTGGATGATCATGCTTTCCCTTATAAATAATCTCTATAACCCTCCCATCGTGAGATCGTTCCAAATGCATTTTCACCTGGCAGTTAGGATGTGTACATCTGTAATAGCTCCGTGGAAATTCACTTCCTTTGATATTCTTCTGCCCATATTTTCGCCAGTGATATGCATTTTCCAACAATCTCTCGGTCATTGAAAGGCTAAGCCCGCTAGGAGTAGACTCCTCTATGTCAATTCCATTACCTGTATTCTGCCTTTGACGTTTGTCTTCTTTGTCCACTCCAACAGGTACAATTCCTCTTGAAGTAACCATGTAAACAGGTGAATTAGAAACGGTTAAAGATGGAGCCAATTCACGTGAGGGGGCAGCTATGTTTTTGTTTTTCACTGAAGTTGAGGAAACCCATGCCTTAGACTGACCCTGAACTTCTACAAATGGTTTGCAATCTTGGTGGTTGAACCCTGCAGAAATGCCGTTGCTGGAGTCCTTAGTTACTGCAAGGTGCTTGTACTTAGAATCTAGATCAGATTCATGCTCAACATTATCATCAGTCCTGTTCGATTTTGAACCTTCAAGTTGTACATTGCTGTCACTTGCTTGGACAAGATTAAGCTCGGGAGTGTGATTTAGTTCATTAAGATGAGTTGTTTGGCCATGACCATTTAATGACTTATCTGCAAAAACAAAATTGTTACGAAAAATGGAAAGAAAAATAAAAAAAATACAATGAAAATAAAAATCATGAAATTTAGCAAATAAATTAGAAGATCTATTTCTTCGTTTACCAAATCTTTCAAATCCTTCTTCCTGAACAGAGAGAATTCTACCAACAGATATATGACTGCTTGGCTGAGGTTTAGGATGATTATGCTCTCCCTTGTAGATTATCTCCGTGATTTGGCCATCATGAGAACACTCCAGTTGCTTTTTCATTTGGCAGTTGGGATGTGTGCACCTATAATAGCTCCGTGGAAACTCACTTCCCTTAATATGCTTCTGCCCATACTTTCGCCAATTGTATCCATCTCCCCAAAATCTATCAGGTGTTACGGAAGGATTAGTTCCCCTATGATCAGTTTGCATTGATTGTACACAAATGTCAGCTTCTTGTCTCTTCTGTGAATCATCCATGTCAACTTCTAAAGGTCCAAGAGCTTTTGAACTAACCATGTCAGACGCTAGATCATGTGCTGTTTCATATACAGTCATTTCACGCGAGCCGTATGCCGCAATCACATCTACATTAGAGGATGAGGACACAATAGCCTGAGCCTGGTTTTGATGTGCTTGCACAGATTCCTTATGCTGTCCATGGTTAGCCCCTATGCTGCTGGTCATCTCTGTATTGAATTCAAGACATTGCCTCTTAGACTCTGGATCATTGTCGCCCTCAATTTCATCTCTAATCCCGGTCAATTGTGCCCCTTCATTCACATTGTTGTCACTTGGTACAACAAAACCAAGTTCTGGAGAGACATTTGGTTTAGGAAGTTCAGGAACAGTATTTGGCATGAGATGATTAATCGTTTGACTACTTCCATTCGATGACTTGTCTGCAAGAATAAATCATTCAAGTTAAGAAAACAATTTACGGTAAAAAAAGAAGAAAAGGTATCGAAAAAGATATGTGACGGTAACCTATCTTAGGATAACAAAGAAAGATGTACCAACTTTGAGCACACTGTTTGCCAACCATCTTAACTAGAATTAGTTATGTTTATGGAATGAATTTAACAAAAAACCAATTTAGGATAAAATATTAAGAGAAGAAAAGGCAAACCATTTAAATGTTAAGAAAAATCCATTAGAATAAATACATACTTTAGAGAGAATCCAAAAATCCAGCTCGTTCACTTTTTATTTTTCTTTTTCCAATCAATAAAAGTCAATTCAATAATATATTAAATATGACTAAATTTGACATATCAAATATGTCTTAATTTGATGATAGGCGTACAAAGTCTTTGTATTCATTTTGATGAAATCCCTGTTACTCATTTTTAGGGGTAGCTGATGACTTCTTAGAGTAGGAGTTTTGAGAGTAGTATCGTGCATTTCGTACTTCCTCTAGCTATGGAAACAGTAAAATTGTTAAAGAGTAGGTAACTGATAGGTTGTATACAAGGAAGATCTTTAAATACAGGTGAGGGTCTGCCTAACCCTAGCTTAACTCTTAAAAAAGAGAATGGAAGTATGACTAAATTTAACAAGTAGATTTCATAGCAAAATACTACTTCACCTTCAAAGAGTACGCCAAGCCCCAGTCACACGATCACAAGCATAACACAATTACACATAAAATCTTCAATTGTGATCCCCCTTAAAGCAATGAACCACACAAACTCACTATGCAATACCAGGAATCACATCTCAAACTAACAAAAAAGGTTCCTCATTAATTCCCTCCACAACCATCTGATACTCAATTTGATCAAACACCCTAGTGTTCCTCTCTATGTAACATGGACATGCCATATTTCAAAAATTATCCGTGTCGGATACGTATTCACATGTCTGTGTCAGACACATTATATGTGACTTGACATACCTCAATTTTTTATATTTCGCCATGTCAGACACTTCGGTACGGACACACCTATCTGTGTCAATGTAACTCAGGTTCTCCTTCCACAAAGTACATACTATAGTTCTTCAACATCCATGATGCCTAGTTAGAATGTGGAAATAATATTATCTTTACTACTCAGAGCCTCCTTGATGTTGGTCGGCTCCTGGATTTCTGAAATGACGAAATGAAAACTCGGAATTCGGAAATGCCCTTCAAGAAAGCAAATGAAAGGAGAATATGATCCACACCACTGTCTAATTTGATTCTTCTACTATTTAAGGTATGCTATTTTTTTTCTCTTTTTTTAATGAGTTATCAATTATCTCATTCTCATAAATAGGTAACACGTTCTCCCAATCAATTACTATACATTTAATTTCTACGAAAAATCCACCAAGTGGCCAATACTGGATTATTGACCATATAATTGTTTCTTTTAATAGTTAGCAAACAACCCGCCCTCTCTCATATTTTGAAAAGGACGAGAGCAACGGTAGCCCTTAGATATCAATAATGACCTCAAAGAAATCTTAACATCCCTTAAAATGTGTCTTTAGTCCCCCCCCCCCCCTCCTAAATTGGCCAATAGAAGTACACCCTATACCAAACAAAATACATGGTTACCTCATTGTAATTCTACAAATACAATTAATGACACACTCAAGTTTTGTGGATTTGACCGATTTGTACTCTTTGAAGCTGCAACAAGTGATAGAATGTAAAAAATGGACGTTGGAGAACATACTCTTTGAGTTGATTAAAGTGAGACTTTACAGAGCAATTTATCCTCTAGACAGATAACTTCTTGTTGGTCACTAACCGACATGGACAAGCAATAGGCTTCCAAATGTGAGTTGAAAATTAGCCACCTATCATCGAAAAATCCATAACTTCGGTTCCTAAAAGGCCTATATAGCTCCTTAAGAGTTTTGGCTTCTTAAATTTAACTGTACGAACAAACTGCTTAACAATCCCATAGGCAAGTGATTCACTCAATACTTTCAAACTATGTTATATAGACACGCCATATTTTAAAAATAATCTGTGTTGGATACGTATCCATGTGTCCGTGTCGGATACACACGGACACATATTGTATGTAATATACCTCAATTTTTGACATTTCGCCGTGTCAAACACTTCGTATCCATGTCGGATACGGATACGTGTGTCCGTGTCAATGTAACTTAGCTTTCAAACAACTTCCTCCACCACCCTCATATGTTTTCAAGAACTCATTCACAATGAGGGTTGCAACCTAACACAACCGCCTACGTTTTCAGGGGCAGCATTTAGGCTTTCCAGCTGACACTTTTTCTTTTTATTGGTAAGTCTGTTTTTAAACAAGATAAGTAACTCTTTCATGCTGGCAGGGTTCAAGCCCTAGACCTCTGGTATCATCATCCAAAGGTTTTACCAACTTTGCTAGTCGGCACCTGCAAAGTTGACACTTTGGGGAACCTTGGCGCCCAAGTGGCAATGCCTTTGACAACAAACCGCAAACCAGCAACAATTTTCACTAATATTGTTGCTTTGGCGGGAGTGATGCTTTTGAGTGCCCAAGACGCCTTTGACAAGATAGACAGCCGCAGCAGAAAAATCAGTAGAGATGAGACCCAAAATTGTCACACATAATATAGAGAGTACCAAAAACAATAATGTATACAGTTTTTTTTTTTTTTTGGATAGTTAACTTAATTATATTGATAAACAGCACCGCTATTATATCAATACCCAGCCCAATTAACCAAAATTACATGTAGTTGGCCCATTTTCAACAGCAAAAGAAGAAAATGCAAAAGAGACACACCCAAAAGACCTGAACCTAAACCTATACTACCCGCAAGTCTACCCACATGACAGACCACCTCCCTATTCCCCTTCCGATCTTTCAAGAGTGCTAGTCTACCTACATTCTTGATGCATGCTAATTACTTCCTCTCCCCCAACCTACTTCTGAGGGACAGTAGCTCTACAATTTCCATTACCAATCCATATAAGCAACGTGACGAATACAGCTAAGATTAGAACTGCACAATCTCAGCTCTGAAATCCCCTTTCTCTTAAAATTTATATCCAATGATATAAGACTACGAAATTTAATCTGTTAAAGCAAAAATTTAGATCCCCTTCCTAGAGGCACTTTGACTTCAACTAATGTTTGAGTTTAAGATGTATGTTTGACTTCAACAACTCCATTCCAATGGCTAGATGACTCCTCACCCGAGGGAATCTCTCCCCTCCTGAGTTCCACAGCATAGATTTCTCAACAGCTGAACAAATCTTCTTGTCAATCTTTCTCAGAAACCACACTGCTCTAGGTTTTCAACATATCCATCAAAACTTTAAGTTTCACAACCTCATCACTCAGTTAAAGAAGAGTCTCCATACCGCATGATCTAACATTTATATGAGTAGGATCTCAGATATTATATTCTCAATTTTCATTTTTATTTCTTTGACCAATATTTTCTATTCTCAGATGGCAATGGACTTATGATTTAAGGATTTCTGCACGGCAACACAATTTGCACTATACGTCTACACCTGACTATAGGATAATTTGTTTTCTTTTCTGAAGATAAGCATCACGATAAGCATAGCAACGCCTTTCTATAAAGAGCCCTGCTTGACACAGGATTTTCCATCTCACAAGGTATAGTAAAGGCTACTCCCTCCTTGCTTCCTCTGCGAGAATATGAAATGAGGGTCCGTGGCAACACCAAAGTGCAGCATCCTTAAGCAAGAGACGATAATAAAAGATAGGAACACATCAAGGAAGCAAACAACCTTTCTAATATATAAGCCAATCAAACAGGGAAAGTGAAAGAGGGGGGGGAATGAGATTAAGTTAAAAAGGTCGGAAAGAATAGAACTGACTTTTAATCTGTGAATCTTAAATGCAAGCAATCTTACAGGTAAAATAGAGTTGCCACATTAACAAAATACTATAATGAGTAGCACAAGTATATGTCTGTTTCTATGTATACTGATGGCAATGGACAGAATAAACAGGAGCAAAGTTTTGAAAACAAACTGAGGCTCAAGCCTCAAGGCGGGTCTTAAGGCTTTTTTGGGTTTAGCCCTTTGAGGCTTAACCCTTCCATGTTAATATATATCATTTTTTCGACTTAGCCCCTCATAACTTCTTTTAAGACCGAAAATCCCTATTAGGTTATGTTTTGAGTATCAAAACACCTCATTCTCTTAGAAATCACAAACTTCCATCATCAAACCCATTTTTCCTTGTTCTCTTTTTTATTTATTTATTTATTTTTATTGAGGCTTAAACTGCAGGCGCCTCTTGAGGAAGAAAGCCTTGAGGCTTAGATGCATTTTTCAGAACACTGAACAGGAGAGAATATCCACAAAAGCTTTGACTAACATATGTAAATAACCTTTCTTCATTTACCTTCTGTGCTTTTCAGACAAGAAATTTCATTCAATTTTTCTCCTTGGACTGGTGAGACTGTACCAGCAGCCAATTGACTCATAGATTGAGGTTTAGGATGGTCATGCTTTCCCTTGTAAATAACATCTGTAATTTGGCCATCCTGGGATTGTTCCACTTGCTTTTTCACTAGGCACTTAGGATGTGAGCACTTGTAATAGCTTCTTGGAAACTCATTTCCTTTAATATGTTTTTGTCCATATTTCCTCCAGTTATATCCATCCTCCCACGATCTCGAAGGGCCAATTCCTTTAAGATTGGATTGTACATCTTGAACCCCAGTGTCCAAACTATGTCCCTGATGTAACTCAGCAACAGCAACAGGAACTTCAATAAGTTCATCAGATCTTAAATTAACATTGTCAACTGCAACAACATTTGGTTCATACACAGATAGAGTTAATTCACGAGAAGTTGCTTCCTTTGTCTCATTTTCAACTGAAGATGAATATTCAAATGTCTGAGAGTCACATTGACCTTCAACCGGCATAGATGACTCGTAATGCAGGTTTTTAGACTCTGCAAAAGCCTGGAATGATAAGACATCAGAAAAATATTATACAAAGGATACAGGAATCTTTGTTCACTCAAATTAAATGCTCACAACCATGACGAGTCTAATTTGGTATGTGCTTAAACAGCTTTAATATTATATGCAACTTTAATAAAGTAAAAAAGTATCACAACAACAGATATCCAGTAAGGAATTCCACCAGCAGAATTTTTATGTTTAGCTTAATATTAACAAAAGAATTCTGATCTGGGGTAACATTGCTAGATTTAGGCTGACCATAACAAGGACTTCAAAAGGAATTAAAAATTCCTTTTAATCAATTTATGTCCTAACGAATCGATTTGGTCTGTCTAGTACTGTCCTAAGCCTCTAGTTCTAAAACCCCAGTAGAAATCTATAAAAAGGAAATATTATTATGCTTAGATACCATTACATAGGGATTCACTCTCCTTGAATAAGGCGTGAACACATAATTAGACTACTACCTACTCAATGTGGGACTAAACCACATACTAGAATATATATATATATATATCTCAACAACCCCAATATGCCAAAACCTACCCAAACAAATTTAGATTAACGTACCCATTAAAATCGTACTCATCCCCTAATCCCCACACCTATATTATAACAAAACAGGTATGAAAGAGCTCGAGGAGATAATTATCTAAGTGGCTGTGGCAGCTAAGGTCTGGAGGGACAAGTGAAATTTGACTACCAATCAAATTCGAGAAAAAATTTGGCATAGGAAGGAAATTAAAAAAACAAAAAATTCAACTTCCTATCTGCATATCTGATTTTAATAAAACCAGTGGCATTGGAAATAGTTATTCAAGACCTTTCAAACGATACCAACCATTCAACCGTCGCCTATAAAATTATAATGGAACAACCTATGTGTTCAGCGTCGGAGGCGGGCAAGTTTCTTTACTGAAAACATGGGCATGCCGGAAGGCATGAGAAATTTCGGGATAACTCTGGGATGGGGGTTGAAAAACATGTGTCTTGGTCTACGACCATTGTCTGTCCCCTTTCTACATCTTCCTCACCACCAATGTAATAAACCAGTATCTCTAACTTACACCGGATTGAGTTTCTAACAATAGTTAGGAAGCTTCTGTCTCTGTCTTAAATTTCAAAATAATAAACACAATATCAAATGAAAAAAAAAAATTAGCTCCCCCATTTTATCCTTGTCATTAGCTATTTATTTATTTATCCCCATTTTCTCCCCTTTCTCTCTTTTCCATTCATTCATCATCCCCTCATAATTTTCATCACAACTATATCAAATTCACTAGAAAAATAATGCAATTCCCACTAAAAAAAAAAAAAAAAAATCCAAACTTTAAACATAATTACATATCCAATTACACTCAATTACAACTACAGCTAAAAAAACACACTAACCAATATTCACCCAAAACTAAAACTAAAAAAAAAAAAAAGAAAAGAAACCTTACCTCCATCCATACGACTACAATTCTGAGACCCGATCAGAAAAAAAACCCTACAATCCAATCAACCTATTCCTCTTCTTTTGTTTTTTTACACTGGACTTAAATTTTACAGCTTTTTTTTAATTTTGAGGAGAGAGAAAAAAAAAAGAAGACGAGAGAGAGTAAAGAAAAGAAAGAAAGAGATGATGATGAATTGATGATGATATAAAAATGATGACGATTGTTTTAATGTTTGTAAGGGTAGTTTAGGTATTTTTTGTTATGGTTGCGTGTGTGAATTGCTTACTGTTCATAGTTGACTTGATTTACTTCCGTTGATTGGTTTGTGGTGTGACGGAAATATCCTTGTGGGTTTTTCTGTAATGACGGAAATGACACTGAGTTGGGTGTTTTTTTTTTGGTTGTGTTTTTAGCTGGAAATAATTTTTAGGGGTTGGCTTTTTCTTTGTGTGGAATTGGTCAAGTCTTTGTTTTCCTGCTACTTTGGCTCGGTTGACCATTGACTTCTTGACCGGGTTTTTTTCTTTGGGTTCGGGTTTGGGCTTTTTTTAGGAGTGTTAGCATAATTTCGTTGACTGTATGGAAAATCTAATTATTATGTTTTGGAATGCAAGATATGTCAAATATTTCATGATACATTATTATTGGGGAACTGGAAAGGAGTGTTCTACTGTACTTAGTGATGGATCGACAAGGTCTACAGTTGATGACTATGTGAATTGGAATATTGCTGAGTTGTATAATGTTTGTTGATGGGGATTGCATATTTGTCTCTCTGATTGATTGCTTTAATAACATTGCAAATACAGTTTCATTTTTTTTTTTTGCTAAAGAAATACCAGTTTCATTCCCTCATAGACAATGTTCCTGTAGGTGGTTAGTTAGCGAATGGGGTTAATTTAACCTGTGATAATGACAGTTGTGTGGATGTGAATGAACGAAAGATACAGAGCCAGATGAAGATGGAGACAAAAATATATAGGTCTACCTGCAACAGTTCTTAAGAGGATGTGTCATTAAGTTAAGAGTTTAACGTGATGTTGAAAACACTCACCATTTGCAGATTTGTAGTGGTAGCAAGCGACAAAAGCAAATCAAAACGCAGAGAGAAAGAAAGAAAGAATAAAGGTGGGTGCGGGCCTGCGGGGTTGGTTTGATGACAATTTTTTTCAGAAAAGGTATCACAAGGGTTCAGGAAAGCAAAAACGAATGCAAACATCAGCACCTTTCTTGACGAATACTTGCAAGAAAAGGTGTTATTGGATCTTCCACGAATAACAACTAAGAGCATCAGATAAAGTATTTTTTTAATTACCATTACTGTTTCATGCAAAGCTCAACTTTAGCTTCCGCTGTAGAACAGAAAAGATTACCTATATATTACATTCACTTGAGATAATGTTTATACACAAACCTCCAGCATATAATGCAATATACAGCATTAGATGGGGCTTAGGAGCTGGTTGGTTGATACAACAACAACTCTGAGATAGAAATCCGAGATAGCTAGAGATCAATGAAGCCGCAACAGACGAACCAGAGTCGTGCAAAGAACGTTTACAAGATAAACGTTGGGGAAACCGTTGGAAATTTTTATGGCCCCATCATCAATCTTCCCATGTTCTGCTGATAAGGATTAGAAGAATGGTTTAATGGTCGGGCCTCAAAGCTAAAGCTTTCGCCTCGGCCTTCCCTTGTTCGATACTGATCCGTTTCATCATTTAAACCACCAGAATATGACTGAATCATCTTACTAGAACCCGGATCCCCAATGTAGGAGTAACTATAGATGGGTTCTGCATTCAGTGGTTGCTGCATCTCATTTAGTTTATTCTCGGGACTTGAGTTAATCCCAACACCTAGATCGAGACTAATTGTGTCAATCTCTTCCGATCTAGTCCTCGACATGCCATTTGGAGCTGTATTATAAAGTGTGGAGGCTGCTGTATCATGAGCACCTGTTCTTGCAGCAGGTACATCGTGGTTATGTTTTCCCTCGTACGTGGTTATAACAGCTTTTGGATCATGAGATGCCCTCTCTACATGTTTCCTTACTTGGCATCCAGCATTTGTACATTTGTAGTAACTCCTATATATATCATAAACAAAGATAAAGTCATCATGGCAGTAGAAGAAAATCAACAACGCAATTATACCTAAAAGATATCTAGAAAATGAAAGACTACTGTTTCTCCAGAAATAAATGAAAAAATGTTGACCAAGAAGTCTGCAATCTACATAAAGCTAAGTTACATTGACACGGACACGTGTGTCCGTATCCGACACGGATACGAAGTCTCTGACACAGCAAGATATAAAAAATTGAGGTATATTACACACGATATGTGTCCATGTGTGTCCGACACGGACACGTGGATATGTATCCGACACGGATTTTTTTTGAAATATGGCGTGTCCATGTAACATAGACATAAAGCCATGAAATTTTTTAAAGGCCACAAAACTTTAAGAGGGGGACTAGAAGGGTAAATGTTGTCCAAGAAGTCTGGAATCTACAATAAGCCCTTAAAACAAATCAAATGAGGGAACAAAATTGTCGACACTCATTCAAATTAAAAAAATAAAAAATAAAAAATAGTCCAACGTGAGATTAGGTTTGTATACTATTGGAAAACGACATTTTTGTTTGTTTTTGGTCAGTAATATATCAACAAAGAGACAAGTTCCAACAGTAGACAGGACGCACATATACCCACCTCTCCCCAAACCAAAGTAAAACTGGTTGTCGAGATTGAACCCAGGTCCCTAATGGGATACAAGGGTAGTCACAAGCAGAACACAACTACACTGTAAACTGCTGACAGATAAACTTGTAACTGATGCACTTGCGTGCAATAGAAGATATGACTGCAAACCTGACGAATTGCAAACTAGATGCTTGTGAGCTACTATGGTTATTGTGCTGGACAACCCGACTCAAAAGAAGGGAATCAATCAACAATTGATCAAATAAGAACACACACTAAAGAGAAACTCTTCTCTCGACAAAACACAATTCTATCAATTAATCAACCAAGTTTGGCCAAACACCTACAACTCAATATCTAGACTTAACAAAACTTAGAAACTCGACTTCTAATTTAGTTTGGAAAATAAAACACCAAACTTTCGTGATTAAAACAACTTATTGTATTCAAAATAGGTGACACAATTTACATATACTCATTTTCAACCGCAAACCCCAATTAAACTTAAGAATTTGAAGGTAGAGAAGCAACATGCCCAACCAAAAATCTCAAATTTCTTTTCTACCAAATATAAATAGCAATTAAGTTATATTACAAACTAAGGTATTAAAAATTAAAGATGTTACATTCTTCCCTGATAAATAACAACAAAATAGCAACTAAACATAATTACATAAATCCCTAATGATTAATGAAAAAGAAAACCAATTTGGAATCAAATCAAAGGGCTTGGAACCATAGGATCTATCACTAATATGGAGAATGATGGAACGCCACAATTTGCACTTGAGGTAGGAAGTTCATATGTTTCATAACATAGCGGAAGCGTATAGTTAAATGGAACTTTAAAAAAAGAAGTAGAATAAGAAGAATTAAGCTTGAAGAATTTTGATTGAATTAAGTGATGAAATTCTGATTTCTGTACATAGAGCTCTTTATATAGATAACTCCAATAAATCAATCAAGAAACTTGCTAAAAACAAGTTTCCGAAGCTATGTATAATATATATCAAGGTAGCAGTCTAATGCTTATACGACTCAAAATAGAACCTCTAGACTCCTCTAGAAATAGAAGCAATTCTATTTAAACTAGGGCTAAACTACTAAAATAGAAAGTAATCAACTTAGACACAAATAGGACACTTCCTACACTAATTAGGAAAGTAGCGAAGCTAATACTAAATCAACTATTATTGAGATCTCCTGCATCAATCACCCTTGCTTTAAGACAATTTGCCCTCGAGTTGTGCATGTGAGTATTCAAATCTCTGGGGCTTTGAAACTCGATGTATATGGTGTGGAAACTTCTGCCTTGAATATCCTATCTTTGATGCTTGTGAATTGACCTTTGAAACATGTTGAAAATATTGAAAGATGATTCCTCCATATTACGAAACTGAATTTTTCGATCATAGAGGACCTCTTTGATGAAGCCATCAGAAATGATCAGTTTTTCACAAGAAGATCCATACGAATCTTCACAATCATGAATAGATTTTCCAGCATAAATATATTCCCTTTCTTTACAAAATTTAACTTCGTCTAAAATCTCATAATGAAGAATTTTTTAATCTATACTGACGTTTTTCTCCTCAGGAAAAACAATATCATATTGCAAAGCTGTAGAAGATCATGGGCGGTGGAAATATTTTCGGTGGGATGTGGGGGTGGAAACACTTTCATAGAGTGTAGTTTGTTGATGAGAAGATGTGGTGGAGGACGAAGGTGGAAAATCTGAAGGATGTGATGGAGAAGGAACACAAGTAGTCACTGATTTCTCAGATTGACACACAAAGTTTTCTTCTTCCTTCTTTCCATAATGTCCGCTTAACATGGTAGAAAGTATATCTTGCATAGATTTGATCAAGAGATCTCCGAATTATTATAACTTTTGATCTTTTGATCTAGCTGCTCATGGGTTACAAAGTCCATTCCTCCAACCATGTTGGTTGTGGTAAAATCTCAAACGAGGCTCAAGATACCACTTAGTGTAACGGCGTAACGGAAGTGTATGATAGTTCAACCATTTTTCACTAGGTTTTACAGGAGGAATAGACTCCACCCTATCCCAAAGCGCAACACTTTCAAAATACTTATCTGCCAATCATCCATAGGAATGTATAACCCCCCCACCCCCCCTAACAAACCAGTCAGACACACAGAAACAAACAAACAAAACCGCGTGATATCACGGGGCTAGTATTAGAGAGAAACACGAGATAGACTGAGAGTGTATGGAACATCAAGAACAGAGGCCTCTCATTCAACCACCTGTCGTCCAAAAGTCCTATCAGCACTTCTAACTTAAATCTAGTAACACCCTAGAGGGCCTCAAGAGTTGAGACCTCTTTCAATCCCTTTCCACAACGCACCTATACGAACCCACTCCAAGTCCGCTATTCCACCAGCCACCACCTATTGATAACTCTGAATCTGGACTCACTAACCCTTCTCCAAAGCATACCATGTCAATCCCACACTTCCAACGCTAGAGCTCAACACGGTGCGATTAAACTCATGCATTCTCTTCAACCCCAACCAATAATCGTTCTTGGATGCGCACGCTCTTCCAGTTCATCCTACGATATTTATGGTTCTCGTAAGTGTTGTCAAACAAGAAATTCATGATCATTCTCTCAACTCTCTTCTCTACACATTGCGGCATATGGAACACGGACATATACTAAACCGGGAGAAGTAAAAAGATGCCTTTAGCTGAATTAATCAATCCCCTTCTGAAAGATAATTTTCTTGTCACCTCAGAATTTCCTAAAAAAGTTCTCAATAAGCAGATACCAAACAAGACAACAAGTGAATAACAAACGCTCTACTTTTAGCCCCATAAGGACTTAAGGAGAACAAGGTAAGAAGACAGAAGGGACCCTACCAACACTCAATAGCACATGCAAGCCTTTACTGCTCACCCACACCAAAAAGTTTGATCTTGTAAACAAGGATATACACATTAACTTTTGTGAATATTCTTATTATTCTCCTTTTTTTTTGTATTTTGTTTTGGGGACTAACCTTATTCATGTATGGATGAATGAATGAATTTCCGCATCTATTGTCACTGTCAAATGAGGCACAAGTTTTACCAACCATGCTGCCTAGGGAACGCCATTGCTTATTTTCACAAATAGCTGACACGCGGCGTTTGGTTTCCTATGGGATTTCTAGCACTCATTTTGTGGATATTTTAGCCCTGGTTCTCTCTAGTATAACTCTTTACCTAAACAATGAGTACTACAATGATGTGCAAAGCTAAACCAGATGAATTTTTTCCTTTCTTATCAAGGCCGAGTGATGTACAAGGTTTCCCAACCGATGCCTTGGTGCACCCTTAGGCATGACTTTGACAATAGCTGGCAACTATTTCGAGTATAAATCGACGCCTTGCTTGTGACGGCACCTTGTGCCGCCTTTGACAACGTAGATTTCCACGACTTGCTAAGACACATTTAAATTTCTATGGGAATTCTAGCACTCTGTATAGATATTTTAAACCTGGATTTCTAGTATAACTCTTGCCCAAATAAAAAGTAATACAATGAAGCACAAAACAAAACCTCCCTTAGCAAGATATTAAACATGCATACAAACAGATGATACAAATGGGCTAATTCGCAAGGGTGTTTATGTGAGAACAGGCAGCCAGTATGCAAGGAAATAAGGAGCAGGAGCTTATTTTAGTCTACTCAAAAAATTGGTACGGGTCATATTCATATCCTTATACTTCACAGACATCAGACAACCCCTTATACTGGTTTTTTCAAATTATAAGGGGTCTGAATATTCCTAATCTAATTCTTGGCTATATTTCTAACCTCAATTACTGCTTTGTTTGCTTCTAACACTTCTGTTACTTTCCCATCATTGTTAGCAATATCTGTAAAAGGGATGACGTTTTCTGGCACTAAAAGAGAAAGTTACAGCTAAGAGCAGACAAACATTGGCTGACTTTGCACCTCCATTCTGGATATGCAAATCTTACAAGAAAAAGTTTCTCTCTCCTTCCATTCATTCACTGACTCTCTGTAACTCCTCTATCACAACCCTAATTTGTGATGCTTTTCGTCTCTTTGCTGTTTAATTTTTTTCATAAAATGAGATCCTCACAAATACCGCTCTTCCAAATTCAAAACGATATCTCCAAAATTTAAACAGCAGAGAGACGAATGGTATAAGAGATGTATTAAACAGAAAGTATTAAAAAGAACGACCATAAAACTTTGTTGTTTGGCAAACTTAACGTTGTATGGAGGATGAAACATAAAAACATCTTTTAGTGAGTTTTTTTTTTATCGGTAAACATAGAGATGTATTATATATATAAGCAGAGAATACAAAGAAAAGAATCCTATTCTAGTGAATACTTCTAGATAGAAGAAGAAGTCATTGATACAAAGGGTACACCCACTGCTCATTACAGTAGAAAGTGAACACACGTTTCGGTATATGCATGCATCAAGGAAAACCATAGAATTATTGTAAATAGAGTCCTTGAATCATAGACATGGCTATAAGAGAAACTTATACAATAACTTTTGCTTTATAAAAAACCCAGGCAAAAGAACGTTGCGGTTGATTAACATATATGGCCAATGTGGCAATGTGTTTAGCCACTGTTTAGAGCTTAGACCTTGAACAATGGGCAATTTTCCATATTCTAGTTCCTCAAAAGAAGAAGCTACCACATAACTCAAGAATCCAGGAGACAATAAAATTTAGAAGGAAAAGAAAGAAACAAAATGTAATCTACTAATCTACCATTTCATGTCTTAAGGAAAATTTTAACACATACCTTGGATTAGGATTCCCTTTCACCACTTTCTGTCCGTATTTTCTCCAGCGGTACCCATCATCCAGTATGTCAACCTCACTTAAAGTTTGAACAACAACTCGTGGTTCTCTGGTTGCTTTACCCATTAATGAAACATCCAGACCACCCATATCCTTCTTCCTGTTATTTTTGTTAACAATTGAATCAAGTTCAGCAAAAGGGTAAAGGTGAAAATTCATCTAGTCTTTCAATGGAACTTAAAACACCTGCGTTTAGACTCTGGATCATCGTCGTCGTCGTCATCAACCTCATTAATGTTCCCGTTTGATGGTGCACCTGCTACATCTGCATTATCATCATTTACAGTGATAGCCATAAACTCAGGGGATCCGTTTGGCTGGATTTGATGATACATCTGGCCATAAGCATTTGATAACTTATCTGCATATTAGGTATACCAAAAAGATAAAGTTATCAAGCTTTTGATTCAAAGCATTAGTAATACAATCATGTGTATGTTTCTCTACTTACCTTCTTCACTGTTTAGAGAAGTGAACCTATCCGATCCTTCGTCTTGAGTTGAAACAATTGTACCAATTGCCATCCGACGGCTAGGCTGAGGTTTAGGATGATCATGCTTTCCCTTATAGATAATCTCGGTAATATGCCCATCTTGAGAGCGTTCTAACTGTTTTTTCACCTGACAGTTGGGATGTGTACATTTGTAATAACTCCGTGGAAACTCACAACCTTTGACATGTTTCTGCCCGTATTTACGCCAATTATATCCATCTTCTGATGACCTCTCAGCTGCTGTCAAAGGGCTTGTTTCTTTATGATCAGATTGCATTTCTTGAACCCCACTGTCCAAGACCGGTCTCTGCGTTACTTCTTCAGAAGCAACTTCAGATGGTATAATAGCTCTTGAAGCAACCATGTACCCTGGCTGGTTTTGAGGATTTCGAGTGGATACAGATAGAGCAAGTTCATGTGAGGAATCTGTTATATTGTCATTTTGAGCTGAAAGTGCGGGTGCAAATGTTTTAGTCTGGAATTGACCTTGGACTTGCCCAAATGATTCACATTGCTGGTTGGTTAATCCTCCCGAAGCCTTAAAAGAAAATAAGTTATTTTCATGCAATTGCTGACGGATACCTCAAAATACATCCTACGTATTACCATGCAAAGAAAAACCAAAGTGACCAATAGAAGCATTGACCGATTTTGCACACAAAGAAATATGCATAAACCAATTAGGCCAAACATCCCAAAGCATAATTAAAAAAATAAAATAAAAACAAATAAATATAGACCAAAAATATGGTTAAACTTACATAAAAGAAAATGCTGGATTTAGAGAATATGGCTATACCACACCATTTTTATTAATTTCCTTTGCTTCTGAAAAAGAATTAAGCAAGACTCATGGTCCTCGAAGTTTAGCTCTTGTGAATGGTTTTGACCAGGGGAGGTTTTTCATACCACATGAGAAAGATGTCAAAGAGCCACAAGTGAAGTGAAGAAAATTGGTTAAACTGTCCGACATTTCTCATCCTTCCTCACAGGTAGTCAGACATTTAATGGATTCAGTTCTCTGCTACTGCAGTAGTTCAACTTAAACCGAGAAAGAAATAGATGGAGAGAAAACAAATGTCCGCATAAATCTATCTCATAGGTCATCCCCATCATTAAAAACAAATCCCAATGGCTGAAACTGTACCAAAACCAAAACAATAAATAAATAACAATAACCAAACCAAACCACAAATTCCAGGAAGACCTCTATCGAAACCTAGTATGTAAGAACAGAAACTCCACAACTAGTAATTATAGTCCCGAGTAGCATTAAGTAATATCAATGGGTAGAATAGTACAACATATACAAACTTTTAAGCGTGCTAATTAAGGAGTGAGACCGACTACCCAATTGCCGCACCAAACACTAAAATTTAATAACTCGTTCCAGTACCTAATCCATCATATTAGAAACTGGTTTTGCACTTTTACATATTGATGGTGGAACAAACAAAGGTGCGGAGGCACCGCCCTTTGAATCTAAATCTGATTGCAATGGTTCAAATTCGCACAAACCTTCTCGCCATCATTTTATTTATCAATAGTCTTCTCATCATTCTTCATCTCTGTTCAGGCTTTTCAAAGCCTCTACCGACCTACAACTGTAACTTGAATCCAACCAACCACCCCAGTACTTAACAGTTAACTCTATATTCTGTTTCACAACGAAAAGCTTATTATTCTACAATCTAATTGTTTATTAATTCCCTTCTGCCCATCTGTTTGAAATAATTAAGGAAACCAAAATCTTACCAACTTTGCATTTTCTCCTCAAATCAACACTAATCCAAATAAATGATCTGAAAGCCCTGTGCCTACTGGACCATGTACACTAATGGTATAATGAGGAAACATGTGTAAAAATTAGTGGAATAATAGCTTTATTTATTTACCATAGGTCCCAACGAGGAGAAGCCTGAACCCGAGCTCAATCTGAAATGAGGTTTAAACTCAAAAGCTCCAGAGCTTATTCCATCATAAGTATTACTAGGATTATTACAATTGTCACTCGGAGAAGGAACACTGTCATACATATACTGAGATTTGTTAAACGTGCCAGTAGTTGGCGATGGCTCTGCCTGGCATGACCCAAGAGAAAAAAAGTTGAGTTACACACGGCCACATTACTAAAACAAAATGCAGATCAAGAATAAAATAAAGGAATATTATACCTTCATGTTGGAGAGGAGAACGGGGGAATCGAGTAAAGAGGTGGGACTTAAACCAGGAGGGATAGTTAAACAAGGGGACCTCGAGATGGGTAATAATCTAGCTGGGGACATTAATTTGTACCTAGCTGCAGCAGGACCGTCCGATGTTGATGATGATTGTTTCATTTTTTCTAGATCTCGATGATGAGGCTCTTCCTCCGTGTTTTCCTCTTCCATTTTGTTTTATATTATTTTATTGGGATTTTTATAAGAAGAGTGAAAGAAAGAAAGGGGAGAGGAGAGTGATGAAGAAAGGGAGTGAGGGTAGTTTTGGTATTTCGAAGTGGGGGTTGTGTGTTTTGTTTAGCTTTGTCAGAAATTCCCTGGCCGGACTGGTTTTGGATTTTGACTGCTTCACTACTTTCGTTCGTTGATTGTAATTGGTACTCGCTAGGGCACCTTCCATTTTGGGTTGGGCACCCTCAAAAAAAAAATAATATAATAATAATAAAATATATATATATATATTATTACAAATTTGCCATTGTTCTAAAAAAAAACATGTTGTGTATTGGGCAACCCTCAACTACATCAAAAGAGTAACTTGTTGCAACCTCCTATTGCTCTTATCTTCAAAGACTCCACAAACGGAGCACCACAGATAGTGTACGGTTTGGATGACAGACAATAAAACCACAAATCCTTAGAGAGAACACCAAACAAAACACACAATCTTAGTTGTTCAAACTTCAAACACCTCAATTCCTCTCGACTCTCACTAAAACAACAACAATCAATTGAAGGGTTACAAGTCTTTCGATCAATAAATTGAGATTAGAAACAAAAAAGAACACAAAATCATCGTTATGAAACTGCTTGTCAGAAATTACGTAGTTTGGTAAAACCTTTGCCGATACAAATCCATTTTGAGTTTCATTTTTACCATTTAAAGTACATATCCATAGTGTCAAATGTCTCAAAAACGAAGGAAATCAGCTCAGGTGCAAATTTATTTTTCTCACAACAACAATCCAACTAATATTTCCAACATAAATGGGGTTCATGATTCTAACTCAAGACAACCCATATTCGATAAAGATGATGATCATGATTCATATATACAAGTAAAAGCAAACATCTTAATAATCTTAATAGTTATGATTTCATACAATGTAATAAAGCATTGATAGAAGGCAGTTAATAAGAAAACTTATTATATTTTACCATACAAAGATCAAAATAAAATGCCAAAATTAAAAGATGGATCATATTCATATTAAAGGATATAAAAAAAATATGGGGAAGACATACCCACCAGTTTGGTTGTATATTCTTGCTGCTTCTTGACTTCGCCATTAGATAGGTTTCACAAATCACTACCAAACGGCCACACCATGCCACTAAATAGATGATGTAGTGTCACCCCAATATGCTTTGGGTTAGGGTGATGCAGCCTAGCTAGGTCGTTGGTGTAGTCTTTATTTGACAACACCAAGTCGTTTGGGAGTATAGTAGTAGTATAAAGCGGCATCACCAAGTCATCTGAGAGTAGTATAAAGCAACATCACCAAGTCGTTCAAATACTTATGGAAATTTGGCCTTGGGGTGGCACTAACTGGTTGTCTAGAAACACTGAATACGACTTCACTGAGTCGCTCGAAATAATTAAATGTTGCCCCTTACAGTCATTTGTGATTTGAAGAATTGATCTAGTTGGGTCGTTTGGAATGAGTAATTGTCACACCCCGAATTTCGACAGAATTCGGAAAAACATTATTTGTCCCCGACTCTTCGATTTCCGAGGTGTGACGCACTCTCCACTCCCAAAAACCCATAAACAGTTTTAAAATATGCCGATAATTAAAACCAATAAAAATTTTAACTTAAACAACGATTCGTCTTCATTACCAAAAATAATTTACAAATGAAAATGCAAATAACCTTATCTCAATCGAAAATCTATATCACCTCGAGGGAAAAACAAAACTTATCACGAGATGAATGCTAACGAAACCACAAGCAAAGAACCAATCTTCTTCATCACTAAACTCAAAAAACTTATCAACTATGTTCATTGAATGAACACACCCGATAAGCAAACATGCAAATCGGTCGACATTATAAACAATGTTGGTGTGAGTAGCCCTAAAATACAACATATAATTGTACATATATATACATCCATACGGCAGTTAGTTCCTCCACCGAGGTTTTTAACTTTCAACGACTAAAACAACATCCTTAAGTACAATAATTTAGGCGGATAGTTCCTCTCCAGCCTTTAACTTCCCACTAACCACACAAACTATACGCATCATAGATAAGGCATGTAGTTCCTCCATCGAGGCCTTTTAGGTTTTAACTAAACAAATAACCAACTAAAACATATTACCATAATTAGATTATTTCAGGCTTTCTTTGCGTGTCCCTAAAATTCACGTCGTATCTATGTCTTACCTAGTTTCCCGGCTACCACAATCGCTACCCAACGCCGAAACATGTACATCCACATGCCTCCCCTTACATAATGAACCACTCGATGCGTAACCACCTCGGCGGGATGCGCGCACACCATGTAAATCCTCACACGGAAGCAATTATGTAAGTAATGCCACTATTCGGCATAAAATATTGCGCATCATCGTTCTATTTTGCGAACGGAATAATCAAGCCACTATTTGGCTACGCCAGAGGGCCATTCAAATTTCTTGAAACGCCGGAAGGGGCGCCGAAGGCCATTTAGATTAATCAAACGCCGTATAGAGGCCCATTCAGATTAATGAAACGCCGAAGGGCCAATCACATGAGTTGTGGTAGTCGGGTTCTAGGATTTTCGTTATGTAATTTATTCGGTGTCATACATTAATGACTCATAAACATTCCACTATATCACGTCTTGGTCAATTACCTTATTGCACTAAGCCATAATATCTAGAAACATCTAAATTATATCTCATAGTCACTTTCATTCTTTTCACGTGCCAATATATTATTACAGACTACACCACACTCCCGCAAATATTCATTCAATACTATATTAGCATCTCACATATAAAATAATGGAGTGTATATACATTTCTCCAAGATATTGCATTAATATAACTATCCCAAAGATATTATATCATGTCACAATGCTTCAACGTGTCGCATACATTTTATTATAACGTATTATGAATATAATATCTCCTAACATCTCCATATCGTCACGTGTCAAAAATACACAACATCAAGGTCAAATATTTCTTAGATAATGACCACCAAATTATCTGAAAACCACAACATTTTATTACTATATGTGTCCATATAATATACACATAAAACGTAAGCACAAATAAACAAATCCACAAAAAAATGATATATATATATCTTTACACACTACTCACGTCAAATCTAAATTAGATAATGACCAACCAAGTTATACAATATCAACAATATTTTATATAATCAAATATGTGAAAAATTGGAAAAGTCAACATTCACAGTCAACGGTCAAAGTCAAAGGTCAACACATCATGGTCAAGGTCAAACTCAACATGTCATGGTCAAGGTCAAACTCAACATGTCATGGTCAAAGGTCAACCGTCAACCGTCAAAGTCAACGGTCAAAGTCAAAATCAAAATGTCATGGTCAAAGTCAAACTTTCCTGGTCAAAGTCAAAGTCACCACATCATGGTCAAAGTCAACACATCATGGTCAAAGTCAACACATCATGGTCAAAATCAAAGTCAACCCATCATGGTCAAAGTCAACACATTATGGTCAAAGTCAACCCATCATGGTCAACCCCATCATGGTCAAAGTCAAAGTCCAATGTCAATCACAAAGTCAACCCATCATGGTCAAAATCAAAGTCAACCCATCAACCAAAGCCATGGTCAAAAATCAAAGTCAACCCATCATGGTCAAAGTCAACACATCATGGTCAATGTCAAAATCAACACGCGTCATGGTCAAAGTCAAACTATCGTTGTCAAAAGTCAAACCGTCGTTTCGTGTTTTTTTGTGGGTTCAGGTCATAGCCATGGTTCATGGCTAAGGTCAAAGGTCGCATGGCTCGTGAGCTCATAACCAAGGTCATGGTTCGGACCTAACCCAAGCCCCAAACCTTAAAACCCGAAAGTCTAAACATTGGAAGACCCAATTGGATATATTTTAAGTCCTATGGACTGGTCCCAAGTAATACTAGAAACGGGCCCAAAAACTTTAGACTAAATTGGCCCAAAACAGCTAATTAGTTTGCCCCAAATCCGGAATAGAACTCGGCCCACCACTAACACTAAACTGAAATTTCGGTCCAACCACTATTGAAATTTCGGCCAAGCCACCCTTGAAATTTCGGCCAAGCCACTAAAAGAAATCGGCCCAAGACAAAACACTTAAACATTTTGGCCCAACAACTTAAAATAGAATCCGAGCCCAAACAACAAAACAAAATCGGCCCAACCAAAAACAGCTAAGGCCCAAGCCCAAATCGGCTTGTTACTGTTCATCTTCTCTTCCACCAACAGCAGCCCAAAATCCGGCCACCACAAAACCGATCGTCCTCCCCTTTCAACACATCGGTTTAACTCAATTTGCAAAACCCAACACCTTTAACAAAAGCAAAAACCGCAAATCATAAAAACCAAAAACTATTCCTAAATCTAGATCTGGAATTTCGGCCACCATTAGAGCTTGTTCCAAGCTCAAATCGACAGCCCCAACCATCCCCACTACCACCAAACATCATCCCCTCCACTCACAATACCACAAACACAGTTCAAACACGAAAATCACAATCAAAACCCCAAATTCTCAGTATCCCAGTAATGGCAGTAACGCCATTGACGAATTTCCGAGCTTCAAACCGCCCCCAACAGCACTCACTCAAACCCCCCACTCACCTCCAACAACCCATAACCACCCCACGACTTTAACTCCTACCATCATCGATTTTGGCAATGGTCGAGATCACTCTCCAACAGATCTCGACCGCCATTGCCGCTGTTCGAGCTCCCCACAACCCTCGTCCGACAGTTCAACCACCCATAACACCTTACCACAGTTCAATCTTCCTACCCCCCACCACCACAACAAGAAGAAAGTTCACACAAGCCAAATATGATTTCGTTCAACTGTTGGGTGACGCCATTGATGCTCTGTCGAAGCTTCGACAGTTTTCCCAACTCACAAAGTTTGGACAGTTTAATACAAATCCGAATTTAATAAAATTTAATAACACAAATAGCACGAATTCCAATACAATATGATAATGAACAGTATAAAAAACGAAACAATATACGCCGATGTGTGTAAACTACAAATCCGGTGAAATAGCAAAATAGCTACTCACCTGAATTAAAACCCGACCAAATCCTCAGTAGTCGTCCGAACCTCCACCCCCCACCCTCCGAAATTCTCTCGCCTCCATTTTCATTATTTTATTATTCTCTGAACCCTATTTTCTAGAACAATGTGTTTATATACTTGGGTCCGAAACCCAAGCCCAACGCAGACTCGGGCCCAAAACCAGGCCCACGTATCCCGAGTTCAATCCGACAAATTTTGAAAATAAATAATTAAATTAATTAATTAAATAGATAAAAACGTATTTAAAAAATACGGGCGTTACAGTAATAGTATACACACCAACAATCAGTACTCTTATTTGGTTTCAATTCTTCCATGGAGATTAAACTTAGAAGCTAAAACTAGTTCTCTTAAACACTAAATTGTAGTATCAATCATTTTTCAATGAAACCAAACCATATATATCCATATATTTTCAATTGACTTTCTTCTATGGGCCCATTTAGCATCGCTGAATTTTTCAGTTCCATATCTATAAGCATGTGGATTTATTGTTAGACCAACTTTGTCACACCCCGAATTTCGACAGAATTCGGAAAAATAATATTTGTTCCCGACTCTTCGATCTCCGAGGTGTGACGCACTCTCAACTTCCAAAAACCCATAAACAATTTAACTATGTTGATAATTAAAACCCAATAAAAATTTCGAATTAACAAAAGTCCTATTCATTACAAAAATTTACAAATGAAAAATGCAAATAATCTTATCTCAACTGAAAATCTATATCACCTCAAAGGAAAACAAGGCCTATCTTGAAATGTGACGCTAACGCAAACCACAAGCAGCAACCAATCTTCTTCAACACTAAACATGTCAAGACTTATCAACTATGTTCATTTAATGAACACACCCGATAAGCAAACATGCAAATCGGGTTAGCATTATAAAATGCTGGTGTGAGTAGCCCTAAAATACAACATATAATTATACATATATATACACAATCCATAAGGCCGTTAGTTCCTTCCCCAAGGCGCCTTAACTTTCAACGACTAATATAACATCCTTAAGTACAATAATTAAGGTCGGTAGTTCCTCCACTGAGGCGCCTTAACTTTCCACTAACCACACAACAACTATACGCATAATAAATAAGGCATGTAGTTCCTCCATCGAGGCGCCTTAGGTTCTAACTAAACTACTAACTAGCTAAACATATACAATCACCTATCTAAAGATATATAATTTACCAACATATTACCATAATTATATTAATTAAGGCTTTCTTTGTGTGTCCCTAAAATTCACGTCGTATCTATGTCTTACCTAGTTTCCCTGGTTACCACAATTGCTTCCCAACGCCGAACATGTACATCCACATGCCTCCCCTTACATAATGTACCACTCCGTGCGTAACTACCCCGGCGGGATGCGCGCACCGTAACCCTCACACGAAAGCCATTATGTAAGTCGCCACTATTCGGCATAAAAAATATCGCGTGTCTCGTTCTATTTTGCGAACGAAATAATCAAGCCACTATTCGGGTTCGCCCGAAAGGGCCATTCAAATTTTCTTGAAACGCCCGAAGGGGCCAATCACATTACTTACGCCTGAAGGGCCATTCAGATTCAACTGAAGCGCCGGAAAAGGTCAATCAAATTGCACACGCCCACACAGGGCTAATCACATGAGTTGTGGTAGCTAGGTTATAGGATTTTCATTACGTAATTTATTCAAGTGTCATACATTTATGACTCATAATAATTCCATATATCATCGCGGGGTCAAATACCTTATTGCACTAAGCCACAATATTTAGAAATATCTCAATTATATCTCATAACCACTTTCATTCTTTCACGTGCCAATATATTATTGAACTAAGTCATACTCCCGTGGGAAAATATCCACACATACTATACTACCTCATAGTAGCATCTCACATATAAAATAATGGAGCGTTTATACATTTATGTCTCCAAAACTATTGCATTCAATATATATATCCCAACATATTATATAATGTCACAATTTCTTTAAACGTAACGCATACATTTTTATAGCGTTTTAGGAATATTATATCTCCTAAAGTTTTTATCTCGTTCACGTGTCAAAATATACACAATATCAACGTCAAATCTTTCCAAGATAATGACAACCAAATCTATACAAGCTTCAACAACATTTAGCATTTGATTTGTCCATACAAGTTACAATATAAAATGTAGCACAATTAAACAGTCCACAGTCCACAATCAAAGCCCAATATATATATATATGTTTTACACACTACTCACGTCAAATCTTAATTAGGTAATGACAAACAACGTTATATAATTTTCGACAATATTTTATTACTATATTTGTCCATATTCTTAAATATGAGAAAAACTGGAAAAAGTCAACATTCCACAGTCAACAGTCACTGGTCAAAGTCAAAGTCAAAGTCAAAGTCAACGGTCAATGTCATCGGTCAATGGTCAAAGTCAAACTGTCGTTTCCATGTTCGACAGGTTCAGGGTCATAGCCATGGTTTATGGCTAAGGTCAACGGTGTATGGCTCATAGGCTCATGACTAAGGTAATGGTTCAGACTCAACTGACCAAGCCCAAACCTTAGACCCCGGCCCCAAAAGTTTAAACATTTAAAAACCCAATTAGATATATTTTAAGTTATATGACCAGCCCAAAAACCAAAATTAGAAACTGGCTCAAAACACCAATGGGTTCGGCCCGGAGAACAACACTTAAACTAAAACTGGTCCACAACTTAAACTAAACTGGTCCGAGACAAAGGATTAATCCGGCCCAATAACTAACTAGTGTTTAGGCCCAAAAACTTCAACTGAACTGGCCCAAAACACAAATGGGTTCGGCCTAAAAATTTGAACTGAAACCGGCCCAAAACGGAAAATAGAAATGAATCTGGTCCAACCCAAAACCGATATGGTCCGCCCAACTAAATGATTTCGCCCCAAACCGAATTAGAGTTAGAATAGGTGTGACTGGGAGCACCGGATCTAAATCTCGGTCATCCCCTCCACCAGACCAGCCACCACCGGGTTCTCCTCCTCCTCCCACTCCATCACATCGGTTTGACTCCTATTGGAAAACCCAACACCTTTAATTAACACAAAAACCTCAAATGCTTAAATCTAGATTTCACCAAAACTAGATCTGGAAAGAATTTCAAGCCGCCATTAATGGCTTCTCTAAGCTCCACTCGACAGCCCTCACGCACCCTAATTACCCCACTTCAACCCATTATCAACAATCCATTCAAATCCACACCCAAAATCACAACAATACCTTAACCAATTCAATCGGATTTACGTTCATGGTCACATGCGATCTCGGCCGCCATTAACGCATCTTGGGAGCTTCCAACAGCTCTATGCTAACCACCAACCATCAACCTACCAACATCACAACATAAAAGAAAGTTCAAACACGCCAATAGGATTTCGTTCAACTGTTCTGGCGACGCCATTAGCGCCTGTTCAAAACTTGAACAAATCTTCAACAGCCCACCCAAATCCGACATTTAAACCTCCCAATACAACCAATCCAACCACATATTTACAGGTCACAAATCTAATCCCAACCCAAAACAGTACAACAGTTTCAACGGTGTCCATTACAAACGATAGTTCGGGACTCGCGCCGCCATTGACGCTCTTTCGAGCTTCAACATCCCAATAAGCCCAACAGTTCAATGATAACCAAAAAATAACTAATAATTAACCAGTTTAATAAATAACACGATATGACGAAGAATGATGAACAGTAAAACTGTTACTGTATACCGGTGAAGTAGAAAACTAACTACTCACCTGTATTAACAGCTCCTACGAATTCCTCCGAGTCCGAGTCATCGCGCTCCACCCTCCAACAATTCAGCTTTTATTTCTGCCTCCATTTTTATTATTTTTTTTATTCTCTCAAAACCCTATTCTCCAGAACAATGTGATTATATACTTGGGTCTGAAACCCAAGCCCAACACAGACTCGGGCCCAGAAATCAGGCCCGCGTATCCCAAATCCAATCCAGCGAATTTTAAATAAATAATTTAATTAATTAATAAATAGAAAAATATGTATTTTAAATATGGGCGTTACAAACTTCCTCCTTTTACAGATTATTATATTCATTGCACAGTTGCTCTATTATAAAACATGCTTTGTTTCTGATTTCTAAGTCAAAACATAATCTATACAGTACATGTGCATATAGTTCTCTCAAGACGTAAAACTATGTCTCTCAAGACGTAAAACTATGACGCACCTTGCTCAGATTACTTGGAAATAAAAGGTATGAACTAGTTGGAAAGTGACAAAGAATAAGAAATGAGTTGGTGGTAACCGGTATTTTTTTGGTTTATTTGGTTTGGACTTTTTTAGTGGAGGGTGCTTTCGGCCTTGGGTAGTTCCCAACACAATTGCAGACCCCAAGTTGCGCTGGGGTCTGCCTAACACAATTTGGGGTCTGTCAATAATAGGACCCTTGTAATTTGGGAGATTTTGTTTTTTTTTATGGCGTTGGCGGTAAACAACATTAACGTACTTTTATCTGTCTTTAGAGAATCTTTAGGCGAGATACTATCTAATAGCCCGTAAAAACTCTACTAGATTACTCTAACTTTATTCTTATGGTATCAATTTATTTATTTCCTACTCTCACATATAGATTTATGCAATATATGGAGTGCGGAATCGTTCTACTCCTAAACTACCAAGATATAATAGAATCCAATAATCAAACACAATGAACAATAGTGAGAGTAATATTTATAGAGGTGAATTTATACTATGAAACTAAACATAGGAATTTAACTTATACTAATTTAACTAAGCAATTGAATATGACTTGAATAAAATATGGAGAAGAAATTAGGGGGATTTGATTTATTCCTAATATGTTAGTGTAGATTATTGCAATCCTAACCAATTAAGATTAAGTATTTGATCCCTAATTATTCATGACAATCTCTGTCAACTAATAATTAGCATGTGAGGAAGTTAAACTCATTCTCATGGCGAATCAACTAACCTACTAGAGTGAAACTCTTAACAAACAATAATTCTAACTAACATATCAAGTCTTCATCAAGCTTCATCAAACCCTTTTAATGGAGGTTTAGCTAGAAGTCATTAGACTATCATTAATAAAAGAATAAGAAAAAAACATAATGAAGAACAATAACTTGACTTTTATTAATTTAATGGAGGCTACAAACTAAACTAATTAACTAAAACTAAACTAAACTACAGAGAGAGAGAGAGAGAGAGAGAGAGAGAGAGAGAGAGAGCCCTAATTTATTCTAAACTAAAGAAGAGAATAGTCAAGTTTTGTTTTAGCCTTAACCCTCTTTATATAGGAGAGGGTTAGGTTACAATTTTGTGCATGGACTTGGAGCCATATTTTGGGCCATGAAATCAAGCCCAAAACCTAATTACATATGTCTAAAAAGGGTTTCTCTACACAAAATTACTTTAACACCTTTTTCATCCAGTTCTGCTACTCTAATTGGGTCACGGCTTAAATCATTAGAAAGCTCTTTCCGAGCCGATCATTTTGACATATAGTAGGCCCAATTCCGAGGTCTGAGTCCAAAGATACGGCCTGCGGAAGTTCTATTGACTTTTCTGCTTTTTTTCTACCCGCGTTGACTTTTTTAACTTTTCAGCTTTGACTAGGCTTTAAAAATGAATTTTCTCCTTCTGAATTGTAGAAAAGTGAGATAACATAGTTTATTGTTTTAATGGCTAAACCGTATTGGTTGTCGCATGATCGCAATTGTGCTTTGTAATATTGTCCACCATATCATTTTCTGTTCATCTCTGAACTTGCTCTGATTACATGCACAAAAAATTGTTCAAGTAGCACGTGTATTCAGCATCTTGCAGTCCACAACATTGGTGCGCACATAATTAAATAGACATCGATCAGCGAGGCATTGATATGCTCTCCCCTGTGATCTTTGCACTTTTCAGTGTTTTTAGAAGTTGACTTACTACGTGCTAAAACTCAATAATTCCTTACTCACTGTTTTTTTTCTTTGAGAATGTCAGGTCTAGTTTCGAGTAGGGATTTAGTTCCAACTTCTAAGACAATAATTTAAATGATCACAACCTGGAATCTACACTTTGGAGAACTAAGTGAAAGGATTTTATAGATAGATTTTTTTTTTACACAAGTTATCTAAAATTTGTAAGTTTGTTTATAGTTAAATAAAGTTTGTAGAGAGATAAGTTTGTTTTAGCTACAAGTCTTTTAGAAACAGTCACTACCATCTCAAATCCCTAACATAATATACCTATCTCTAAACATATCATGCTAGCATGTAGAATTGAAATGATATTTCATCTCTCGAAATATCATTCCAACTCCTAGTTCTACTTTACCACAATTGATCGATAATTGTCAATCTCGTCATTTTGGGGACGGGATGAAAAATAGAACCTAAGTCTTTTTAAGTAGTGATTTTGAAATCCTAAATTTGTAGCATGATCCTCACATGAGCATCATTAACCCTCCCCTTGGGAGAGTTTTAGCTCATGATCCTAAGATTGAATTAAACTACAAGAAGATATGTGAAATGAAAAAGAAAGAGAATGAAACAATAAAACTACAACCTGTTTACCTAAATGAAGAAGAGTTTATTAAAAACTAGAGAGAGTTCCCCATTAACAAGTTACAAGCTTTTCTCTAAAAACTAAGAACTAAAAAACAAAATTAAAGACATGGATGTAAATGAAAAGTAAAAGTCAAGGAAGTAAAAGCTTCCAACTCCCAAAATCAGCCCCCTTTACATAAGAGAGCCTTTTCTCTTCTCCCACGTGAAACACTCTCCTCTCATTTATTTTTCACTTATCCACAACTAACTCCCATTTGACACCTTTCATTTTTTAGATAATCATCACCTAAATCCAACTAACTCATTAACTTCATGCAAGGTGTCAAAATTGCACCAATTATTTGCACCTTTGTCTTGACTTGCATGATGACTCATCAAATCTTATGGGCCCGCCTAGTGGGTCCACGTCTGATCGATGGCGATCCGGTCTTTTGGCATTTTACAACTTCCGCCTATTTGTAGAGTTCACCGCGACCGATCGTCGGGCAGCTCACTCGTCGCATTCGAGTCCCGGGTTCAAGAGATATGAGCTTCGGAAGTTTGATGCTTCCGCATGTAATCCCGTTTGATTGGATTACGTACTATTTGAGTCTTTGGGCTTTAGTCCGAATTTGTTGGGTTTCACATGGGCTTGATCGGAAGGCATGTGTATACTCCCTATTCCGTGCTTAAATCTTTGGCTTTATCATAATTTTTACATTAGTTGCTCCAACCTGCAAAAAGCACGAAGATGCGATTATTTCATGATTATTAAGCACAAAATTGACCGAAATGTTATGTCTCTACAGGTTTTTATAATACAGTTTTGGGTGCTTATCACCCTGCACAATGCAAACTTAGATCATGGATCCATCCCTGGGGACTGGGGTTAATCCAACTGATAGATGTGTTTTATGCCAAGAACCGAAATTTGATGATGCATGAATTATGGGTCAGATTTGTTTATAAAGATGCCCCATCTGCTCTAAGTGTGGAATGATTGGACACAAGTTATGGAAATGTACTCATCTTATAACAAGCAATACAAGAGATTGATGGATGTAAAATTATAAATTGCATATGCACACCGCACATGAAAGGAAACCCACAAAGAGATATTGTTACCAATATCCCAAGCCTTCCATTGGTTTGTTACATCTAGCAGTTGGTCAAATAGTAAGCCAAATCAATTTGTGGAGTATGTAGTGAATGGAAACCTTAATGTTACATAAATTATATTACAAAGTACAAACTGACACCAGCAACTTGACAAGGCACGTTATACTATGATGCTGAAGCTCGTTTAAATTCCTACGTTGTATTTGTCATTTCAAACACATAGAACAAACAGATATTGCCAAATTCTGCTCTGTATCTTAACGTTGTTTTGAGGGTGTCAACTCTAGAGCATTGAATAACACACTAAACACCTTTTCTCAAAATATTTCGAACTTGGTACAGTAAAGTTCTTCAACATGGATTGTTCGAATATGCATGTCATTATAGGAAGGGTAAAGGTTTTAAAAAGTGATGAGGGAGGGAGAACTGAGAATGGTTATAACGCCGGATTAACTGAATAGTGGGTCTGTTCTTCGAGATACTTGTGTTGCCTCAGAGATGTATATCTTAAGGGTCATGGTTCTAGTTTTTGCTGGAACCTATTGGATATCGCCTTGTGAAATTTGGCGAGAATATTATATGTAATGGCCTATACGAATTGGGTTTACAATAGCGTTTTATATCCTTGAGTTGAAATGCAAATGAAAAAATGTTCAAGTCTCTCACCATAGTTATAGGTCTCTACATCAGTTGGATTATCGAAAAAAAAAAGGTCTCTACATTAGTTTTAGATAGCTATTTGAATAGCCAATACCACCTGATGAAGTAAGTCAGTTCTTCCTCAATATAGTTAAACAGGTAAGTTGACAATAGTTAGCAAATAGGCAATCGACCTTAAACTTGTTTCTGGGTGTAGTATGTGTGACCCATCGTCGACTTAGAATACTGCACTCAACTTTTAAAACAAATAAATGTCATGTATCTAAACGTCTAGTTTATATTTAAGATAACAGAGTTATGAGTTTCGATTGGTTGAATGGAAAAGAAAAAAAAAAACTAGTGAAAAATGTGATGCCAAACAATATTCAGAATCCAGTGAAGAATCTTTTAGCTTAATTTGTACGATACGTGTTAGCAAAACAAGATTTAAAATGGTCCAATGCCTTTTAAAGAGAAAGTGATCATTTGGAACTTCACCGAATATGATCATTTAACAAGTTTTTTTTTTCTTTTTCATTAGTTAATATGGAGAGAAAGAGAGGAGATACCAGAGAAAAAAGACAAGAAAAGAGAACTAGGAAAGAGAGAGAAAAGCCTGAGACAGAGGAGAGAGAGAGTCACAAAGAGGGAAAGTAGGAGATTATCCTCCGAACAGCTTCCATATTTGTCCTCGTTATTTGATTCAGGGTTTCAGTTGAAACTGGAGTAGCAGAACAATAATTTGATTTGATATTCGACGCCGAACAGCTTCCATATTTGTCCTCGTTATCATTCCACTTGAAGAAAGCACATCTCCTTTCCCTCGGAAGACGATCCGAATGTTTCTCACAGACGATGAAACGACGTCAAGGATTCGCTGATGTATTTGAAATTCTCTTATGCACTACACTTCCACATATTGGGCACCTCATTTCTTGATGGAATTTCACCATTTATTAAAGAGATAAAAAAAAAGAATTTAATCAAATGTATGTCATTTTGTAAACATCAGAATAAATCAATCAAGTTTTGAATATCATAGATTATTACCAATTAGTTAGAGGATGCTGGGTTGAAACTGACTCATTTGGTTTTATTATTTCCTTCCGTCTAAACTTCCAAAGTTCTCGGCCATTACCTCATTTTCATCTACATCTCCACAAATTCACATCGTCATTGCCACTCCCATTTTAACTAAATCACTCAACAAATGATCATAACACTTTTATCCTCAAATCCCAATTTCCTTATAACTAGCCCACCCAATTCACGTGCCCATAAAACAATATCAAACCCAAGCCAGGCAACAACAAGAAAGTGTGAATACTTTGATTTACACAAAGAACTAATTCCATATAACAAAGCATGGGAGTGGCAGAAGTCGATTGTTAAACAAAAACAATGTTTAATAGACTTAGATGAAGATTGTTCAGATACACTTATTATTTTACAACACCCAAATTCGTATTTTACAAAGGTGAGTGAGTGAGTGAATTTTAGTTAGAATACCCAAACATTTATTATTTTACATGCATTTTTGTAACAAAGCATGGGAGTGAGTGAATTTTTGTAATTTTAGTGAGTGAGTGAATTTTACAGAGGTGAGTGAATTTTAAAGAGGTGAGTGAGTGAGTGAATTTTACAATACCCAAACTGTCACAGCCCGAATTTATAAACAATAACAAAGTGAATATTTGAAATATAAAAAAAAAAATCTCAAACATCACTAGGTTAACTTGTTTAGAAACCCAGACTATGACAGGGGATACTACACATACAAAACCATAACAGCCATGTCATAAAAGAATCAATTTAAAATAAAATAATCTCAATAATTATCCGCAACTTCTTTATTAAGATAACATCCTTCCAAATAAACATCAAACAAACTCTCCAAATAAATTCCTCACTACCATGTTCTCATGCCATGAAAATAAACTACGTTATTACATTCTTTCAATAAATAATCAGACCTAAAAGAAAAATAACGAACTGCTCCAGGCACGAATCCCAATCACACGCCGCGGTTCCACTGCCTTCCACCTATGTTCCCAAGAACACACCCACGTTGCCAAAACAAAGCAAACATGGGTCAGCAAATTGAATTTGCTGGTATGAGTAGACTAAATACATATAAACATTTCAAACTTTACTTATTCAACTAACACTTTAAATCTATCATAACCTAATCATTCTCAGCTTGGAAGACAGTTAGTTCCGTCATCTCAACCGGCATAGTTTCTTCCCAAGCAAAACTTTCATTTTATTAACTTCCATTGTATTAACTCATTCTAATAACTCCTTTTAATATCTAAATAATTGAATTACACTTACCGATATCCGGCCATTGTATAAATAAGGGTAGGACCGCGTCCCTGCACAAAATATTATTAAGTCCTACCCTCCTGCAAAAGAAAGTTAGAACTTGTATATATAACATATGTAGATATTCTATATGTATTCAAAGGTAAACCCAAGCACACTCGTATAAACAAATCCATTTCTCTTATCAATTAATCAATTACTTTTCTTATACATCCACCCTTTTAGTACCTACTCCACGATTTACACTCCACACATTTTGCCAAATCACACATTTCTGTGCTTCTCCCCCATCGAATACCACAATATCATAGCCATCTCGGGCTTTCATACACGTATTTCACATGACCTCGTTGGGCACAAAAACTCGGTCATTCATGGCACATTCAATGAATACCTTAGGTCATTCCCGCCACATTCAAGGAATACCTATCATATCACTAACGGGCCATTCATGGCACATTCAATGAATGCCCCGGTCATTCCCGCCACATTCAAGGGATACCCAATCCTACATTCTCGTACACTCAAGGAATACAACTTACTTACAAGGGCTTAATACCTTAGTTCCTCTTTAGGGGCGCTTCACTACAATCTGGTCATTCATGGCACATTCAATGAATACCCTTATATAACACTAACGGGCCATTTATGGCACATTCAATAAATGCCCACCTAACATATGACATCATCATCATAAAAAACTTCGGTTCCAAAACTTGAAGCGGAGAGTTCTAAAAGGGTGCGGTAAGTTTTGTTTACGCGTTATTGTATTTTATTGAATAGATTATTTCGAGAACGTAGGAATATCTTGATTCAATTATTTTTGGTTTACTGGCGTTATTAATTTCCATGAATGTATAAGTGTCGAACGTTGTGTATCGTAAAAGACGAGAAAAAATCCCACAAAGAATAAATACACGCATTACAAAGTATATTTATAAAGGTCCTAGCCTAAGTCAAACATGCTAGTAGTCCTAGACTTATCTTAATAGACCTAATCATAATTTTAGAAAAAAGTCAACTTTTCGGGTCAACTGGTCAAAGTCAACCTTGGTCAAAGTCAACGTCAAAGTCAAAGTCCACTCGTCAATACCAAAGTCGAGTCCACTCTGGTCAATAAATAATATTGGTCAACCTAACCTAAACTCCAAAACCCAAAAGCCCAAAGCACTAGGGGCCCATAGTCTAACTTAAGTCAAAATAGAAAAAATCAAAAGTTAAAGCCTAAGCCCAACCCACGATTTTCGGGCCCAAGCCCAAATCAGACTTTACTGCTTCATCTTCTTCTTCCTCCAGCACCTCTCTTCCACTCCAGCCACCACCGGCCATCCAATAAGACTCGTAGGTGTTACCTAACCAACACTATAAGGGATTCGGCCCAATCTCAAACCCAACCAAGGGTCGTCTCCCTCACCAATGCCATTAGCTCTCTCCCTCGATCCACCACCACAAATTTCCAACCCCCAACACTTCTAATCTACTCGAAAATAACCTACATCAAAACCCCTACTTCTTTAGTTCATACAAAAACCCAATTCACTGATTCCCCAATTCCTTCCTCAAAACTGGATCTATAGTTCGACCTCCATTAACGCCCTATTCCCGAGCTTCAACTTCGCACTCTCCAGTGCACAATCAAACATCAACATCCAAATTCAAACTAACAATTAAACATCAACAATCAATTCAAACTAATAGTATAACATCACAACAAAAATTCCAACAAAACAATTCATTCAACCAACACAAAACAGGACGATTTGGGTTCTGGTGACGACGCCAGTAACAACCAGTGTCAAGGCTTCGATAGTTAAATGCTCAAATTCGTTAGAATTTATCTACTGCAGTGGTTCAAAATCTAACCATTAACAGAGTAGGCAATATTGCAATTACAGAAAACGACATTTACTGATATGTTTAATCGAAACAAATAAAAGAGATATAATGTATTATGACTACTCACAGTTATAAACCGAACAGCCCGAACAGCTCCCCGAAATCGAAACCCGTCGTCTACTATCACGCGAAACGATAATCTTCCTCGTTCAAAACCCCTTTTTTTTTCTCAGTAAAACTCTCACTTTTTTCTAAAACTCTCGTTTTATTTTTCTCAAAAAAACTCTACGTGAGAAACCCCTATTTTCTAGTTTTTTTCAAACCTCTCCGAAAAACAAGGGTTTTAAACCTATCTACTTACTTACGGGCTTTTATCCTAACTACTGGATATCCTATTTCTGTTTTCTATTTACATTATTATTATTATTTCTATTAATATTATTATAGGAAATGCAATAAAAAGACGGGGTGTTATACAAACACTTATTTTTTTTTTAATAAACAATGTTTTAAAACAATGTCGTATTTTACAACAGTTGAGTGAGTGAATCAATGATTTGTAGAGGTGAATCAGAGTTGGCACAACATAATACGAATAATGAAATGGGGTCTATCTATCCAAATTTTAACCAAATCATTTGAATCAAATCAAATTTCAAACAAACGGATAGCATATAATAAAAAAAAAACCCTCGGAAATGTCGGCAAGAAATTATAAGGGAGAGAAAATTAGGATTTGAAGGTTGTTGTTGATGATGTTATGTTTTGTAGCTGAGATTGTCAAATTTAGGTGTTGACAATCAAAAATTTCGTTGTTGATGATTTTGGGTTTGATTTTGCTGTTTTGAAATTCGAAACCCAAACTCTTCGCAGAAGAATTTCGAAACCACCCAAATTCTGAAATATCGCTTTTTCACCAAAATTCCGAAATATTGCATTTGCATCTTGATCTAATTTTGATCCAACGGACGAGATTTTGCTGTCTGGATACTGTCCGAAATTTTGCTGTCTACCTAGCCTGCCCCATATATATATAAAGAATCTCAATTCCATATCTAAATTCTAAACAAAAAAACCGGACCCACATTTGTTTTCTTTTTTTCTTACGCTCTCTCTCTCTCTGCTATAATATATATTTTTTTCCCATTCCATATAGTACTGTAGTTCAGAGTTACAATTATAGAACTAAGATTCAACGGATTCCACTGAACGCAAGTGCAATGACAGCAAAAACAAAACATATGACAATATGAAAACTAAGTGGTGAAAATATGAAAACACACCATCATATCTTGACTGCTCACTCTACTAGTCAACTTTCTTTCTTTGAGAATATTTTTGAAGTAGGAAAATGGCTTGGGGTTCATACAAGAAGACAATCAAAGACTGTTAATGAAGAGTACCCACCGCGATGATTCAAAGAGTAGCATCGAGAGAGTGTTGTAGTGGTTTTCAAGATAAGCGGTTGTTGCATGTGTCATGCTATCAAGAAGCTATTTTGTGGAATGGATGTGAACCCAAATGTTTATGAGCTTGATCAAAACCCAAGAGGGAAAGAGATTAAGAAGACATTAATGTTTGCTTTTGGGTACTTCTCCGGTTGTTCCCTGTGGTTTTATTGGTGGTAAACTTGTTGGTTCCATGGATAGAGTTATGGCTTCTCATATTAATGGCACTTTGGTTCCTTTACTAAAGGAAGCCGGTGCTCTTTGGCTTTGAAGATACTTGTCACATATTCGAAGAAAGAAAGAAAAATGTCATTTAGATTTTCAGAGATATAGCTAGCTACTAAGAAAAGGAGAAATGGAGGAATGGGTTCAATATTTTCCTCCATTTTGTTTACGTGACTTTCCTATTGTCAGGTTTACTAGTTTTTCACCCTTTTTTCAGCTAGGATGTTTACAGAGAGAAAAATGTATTTGCTTCGCTCTCCTGTATGGAAAATCAGAAAAAAGATTAGTGAAAAACTCGTTAATTACTTTCAAAAAAAAAAAAAAAAAAAAAAAAGTGGTGATAAGATGAGTGCTCAAATTAAAGATATTAAAGTCCATTTTTTTCCACCATGAGATAGTCCAGGGGTGCTTATAATGGCAATGGAAAACTGAGCATCTGAAGACCGATTTCTGGACTTATTGAAGGAAGCGTATGGAGAACTCACTAACAAAAAAAAAACTTCACTTCCAATAACCAAATAGATGCATCATTTTTTGTCTGTGACTTCGCACACACTTCCTTCAGTCAATACAGAAGAACAAATAAAGCGCGGGTAACATCGCTTTTCTCAGATTCAAGACTATGATGCTTCAAATCATCAATCATCAATGACCATTTCCTCCTCGTGAATCTCAGATTCTATCACTTCAGTTGGTATTTCAAATTGGGATGTGTTTGCAGTAAAGCCTTACTAGATCCAGGTGCTTGTTTTGGTTGACAGGAGTTGAAAGTGTTTCTAAACTAACCCCATTGCAAGACTATAAATTGGGTAATCTTTTGTTATGTCGATAAGTGATTAGGAGATTAAAAAAGAAATGGAAAAAGTGATTGAGACTCAGGTGAGAGAGAGAGTGTGTGGGGTTGGAAGTTAGGAAGAGTGGGCAGCAAAAAAAGAGGAGAGAGGTATTATTAGACTCGTATTACTATGGTGGAGAGAGAGCGTGAGAAAAGGAAAGATAAAGGTGGGTCCGGTTTTTTGTTTAGAATTTAGATATAGAATTGAGATTCTTTTAGGTCCGGATTTTATTTTAGCATGACTCTTGTAACTTGTTAAGGATTTTGAAATCAAACAAAATAGATTCTGCTAAATGAAATTGCTCAAACTCTAGTTAATTATTTAAGGTATGTAATCAACGTCATGAAGTGAAAAGCCTTACTTTCACCACATTTGGATATGGTACCGTTATGCATGTCATTTGTTGCATCTGTTATGTTACTAGGGAACAATTCACCTGTTTTATCTTTCCCTCTATTTATTTTCTTATTATTATGTTGTCATCGTTATCACCACCACCACCACCGTTGAAGGTTTCTTTTGGGGAGCTTAGACTCCCTCACATTTTTTTATGTTCCATTCAAAAGTCATAATTTTTCTTGATACTCTGGCTTCTCGCATCCACTTTGAGATCTGTTCAAGAGAGAACAAAAAATATTAAAATTTGTACGATTTCTTCAACTTCTAACACAAAAAAAGAAGCCCGCCGATGCTTAATGGATTTTCTTGTCGTCTTTGATTCTTCAAGTTTTGTATTAAAACTGTAAATTGTGTTTTTCATTCTCATGTTTACGAAAACATCAATAATTCACCCACCATCCCTGCAATTAGCCCTCATATCTTAAATTAGATTCATCATTTTTTCAAAATCTCAAGTAGATTTTTTTTTTTGTCCGTTCATTTTAATCCAAATTTCTTAGAAAAGTTTATGTTACTATGTTTCACCCTGTTGATATTTCGAAGCTCTTGGTTTGATAGGTTTTGAGCTTCGGATTTGTCAACATGGCTAACACGTAATATATCTTACTATATTAGAAAAATATGTGGTATGATGAATAGTGTTTTGGTGTACGTCCCAAGGTCATTTTCGTCATTTCACACTTTTGTGATTTTTTTTATTATTTTTGTCTTTTGTAAGGGTAGAATTGTACTTTCACTGTTTGTTAAATTATTTTTAAAAATAGCAGGTTCGACATGTTTGGAAAAGGTGAATGGCATAACGGTAATTATGCAATTTTCAAAGTCTTAAAAAAACCAAAACTGATGGCATAACAGTAATTTGATTGTTGATGTCTTAAACAGAAAAAACGGTGGGGCTTTGTTGATGTTGACGTTGGTAGAATGTGTTTTCTGCTAGTCTACATTGCAATGAGGCGTAGGCGAGTGAGCCGAATGCGCTGTGGAAAATACGATTTTTTTTCGCGCCACTCTTTCGCTGTGCTTTTTGGTTTTGTTTGACATACTAATTGTGGTATTATGGTATGGACACGTGGCATAACCACGTGCTCAAAACTAGTTATATATAAAGACGAGACTCCGTATAAGATTGAATCCTGACTTAGGATATAGGTTAATGCCTATTTACAGTTACTTGTAAATTTATATATAGTAAATTGTATTTACAGACGTAGTGGACTGTGGATTTTGCTCTAACATCACAATGACGTTGTTGTTTATGTGGACGAAGCTGATTTGGTTTTGAGATATGGAGGGAAAGAGTGCACTTAGCTTATGATAATGGTTGTTTGAAGTGGCAAGTTTAAAACTTTGATAAAGTTTGTATATGTTTTATCCACTATTGGGCTCTTATTAAGTTATTAGAGAAGCTTCTTCACAGAAATAAGAATATCACTTTTTGAGCATCAGTCTATAGCACTAACTAGTTGCTACTAACCTAGTATAATATTAAATTCAATGTTCACTTCAGTTTTTAGTTTTCATTTTATTCAAGCTTCAAATATTTACTAAATGTGCAGAAAGGAGGGGACAGTTTGTGCTGGAGTTGAGAGAGATGAAATTTAGACGTTGGAGCATCTCTCGGGTTGATCAAAATATTCATGTTTGTGTCTCAATAACGAAGGGACAGTTTGTGCTGGAGTTGAGAGAGATGGAATTTAGACGTTGGAGCATCTCTCGTGTTGATCAAAATATTCATGTTTGTGTCTCAATAACGAAGTAATGCCACCAATCTCTGACTCTTTTGGGCATACTAAGGTTTTGTTTATATGCAAGCGCATATGTACGTCTACCCTGTCAATTGCCTTCAATAGATAAAGTCGTGTGACTTCTCTCGTGTAGGATCATGGTGCACTTTGTTTGAGATTTACCACAAGCTATTCCCTTGTGGCAACCTTTTAAATTTTCTTGTGCACAATTCAGCACTCAAGTTTACTTGCCCCCGCGTTACTGCCAAGTAAGCTTGCTTGAAGATATTTTTCATGCTGAAACAGTGACACCCCTCCCTCCCTCCCCCCACATATAACACACGTACAGACACGCAACACACTTGCAAACAGTGTTTCAGCATGAAACTACTTCGACAAATTTGATGCCATAGCAGATTTCTACAACTTGATAATTGTTGTGAAGCAGATTACTAAACTCAATCAACAACTTTGTAGACATATTTATAAAACTACTTTGACAGATTTGATGCCATAGCAGAATTCTACAAACTGATAATTGTTGTTGTGTGGCAGATATCTACACATATTTCTCCTCGTGTAGATTGGGAAGGAGACGTCACCTTTAGAGTGGAAAAGGATAACTATTTTGGCTTTACATATCCCATCAAATGGATCCCACTGCTTCACCAAACAAATCAACCTGCGGGATCTTCAAACCTGTTCTTAACCTTATATTCTTCGAGGTACTAAATCATTCTCTTTGGGCATGAAAAAGAATGCTCTAAATAGCCAGCCTTCTGTACCGCTATAGGATTTATAAAATGCTTCACAAGCAAGCCAGTCTTCTCTACTACAGATGAATATATAATCCTGGAGCATTAGTTATTATACCATTACACCAGCCTTTACCAAGTACAGGTGTAAGAGAAAATGACGATTGAGCCTCTTCACCTTGTACCTTTCTTTCCTTTTATCTTCTCAACAGACTCGATAGTTTCTTCAAATGACTTATGCAAACAAAGCTCAAGAAAATCAGAAATGATGAAAGTGTTCCGTTAGCTTTCACGTATAGTTTTCGTTCTATAATATTTCTAAAATATTGGATCAATATTTAGGGGAAACCTATATCACCTTTCTCGAAGTACAGACCAGATTGGCTGATCTTTCTCCACTAGGAAATAATACATCTGGTGAATGTGTTGGAGATAAATTGACAGAGTCCATGTTAGCTTAAACATGTTTACATATGGTTGTAAATTAGTGTTATAAGTAAAAATAATGAGACGTCCAAATTTTATCAATCTTTCTCCATCTTCTTCCCCACTTCTTCCCCTTTGCAATTGGTAGAATTAAGACCTTACAACGTGATATAAAAGCGAGATTTCTCGGCAATCAAGAGTTTCCCAGTACAAGATCTTCGTGCATGGCATACCACGCTTGTGTATCACCATAGTGAAGCTAGATAGGACAAAGAATCTAGAATCGAATACATCTGAGATGTATACTGATAGAAGAGTGCGTTAACAATGATCATCTTACAGGAGCTGTATCTACGCTTCCTGTGACAGAAAAAATACAAAAAGTGGGAGAGAATCCTACCGTTTCATGGTTGTAAATTTGTAATACCCTATGCGCCATTGTTATAACAAGGAATTTATTAAAGACTACAAATTGTTGTGACCCAAGCAAGAATTCATCCTCTGGAATCCATTAACAAGCTATTTGGTTTGTGACACTAGCCCATTTGAGGTCATCTACAGGTGGAATATGTACAAATGATCTACTATTGATAGTTTGGAAAATTCAATCTATCAATCTATCTATCTATTTGTCTAGTTATCTATCTGTATGATTTGGTTCGTCCAATAAGTTGGTTGTATAATCAAAATTACTGTAAAATAGACAATCACAATATCACTAATTGGAAGAATAGTCTGATAAGAACAAGCTAGGGAATGAGCAAAAAGAGTGGTTGAGGCTTATATGCAAGTGTGTGTAACGTACCCCAGAATTATTCATCTTCCAGAGTGTTTGTCCACTTGTTTCAATGAGGGTTGCCCCGTCCAATAACACACTACAAAGCGGAAGCAAAGTATTTTTCACGAGTACAAGGAAAATTATAGTTTCTTCTGCTACACATACAATTCAATACAAGCGCAGGTAATACATACATAGATATTTATAGGTTTACCTGGCAAAGGCGACGTTGAGAAGGAAAGAACGAGTGGTTACAAGACGAAGAGCTACGTCAAAAAATCTGGAAGCAGCAGAGGCAGATCCACCTCCACCGTATCCAGGCGGCGGCCTCCTACTGTAGAAATTACCACCACCACTCTCTCTCATTCCCCTCTCACAACATGAACAGAGACAAAATCCCAATTCATCCTAGAAGTAATCCCTGACACAATATCCATCAACCGTTGGGATTTCCAAATCATGTGCCATGGACGTTGGATAACAGACTCGGCCTCCCCTTCACACACCCTATACCAGTAATTATCTGGCTCAACTGACCCAAACTTCCTCATAATCAAAGTATCCTTCACATCTGCAAGCTTCATCGGCGTAATCTTTAAATCCTCTACAAGATAAAGACCCAACGCGTCTTGTTCTGCCATTTCCCCCGCCGATTCTTTCAAATGTTCGAAATCAAAGTAAAACCTGAAATCCTTCCCCTCCTCATCCTGATTCGAAGTACTGTATACTGAAGACAAACACATACTAATCCATGACCAACGTCCTATTTAAATACTGAGCTTCACCAAGAGCACACAAGAAACTCCATAAGAAATGGTCCATACTCTTGCATCTATCTCCAACACCATTATAAAGCAAGTACTTCCCACTACTAAAGGAATCCTCAGATTCCACCACGGGAAGCGAGTCATTCACAACCTCCCCAACCACAGGTAAACTACTCGCCCCATTTCCTTCTTCCTTCGCAACCAGCGTTTTCTTCTCAAACCCTTTCTGATTCTTCTTCCTTTTCCTCGCGTTACCACCAGAATGATAATCCCCAATTGCCACAACAGTAAAATTACATTTATTATCTGTCCTAGCAATAACAAACCTCCTATAATCCTTATAAAACGCCGCTGCTTTCCCTTCCTTAGGTCTAAACCTCCATGCCATATCACAAGTACTAGCATTAGATCCTTTTACCGGCTTCCCAAACCGGTAAAAATGTATATCCTTAAAATGCTCTATGGGGGGGAGATGTACAGCTAAGGCAATATATGTAAATAAGGATATGAAGAGCATGTTGAGGATAACCACACCAGTACTAATTATGAATCCACCACATCATAATTGAACAGTAACAAGTTGTCTTTAAATTACAGTATGGGAAGAACAAAGTACAGCAGCACTAATAATACTTCACTAGTTTGTAAGAAATAAAAAGGCATCATCCATACAAGAGTCAGATATCCATACCATATCTCAAAGCTGTTCGCTAGTTCTCCCGATCATGTAAACAGGGGGATAAGAAAACTAAAGATGTCTGAGTTGCCCCCCTACAGACTCGAATCTCTAGATTTGTCTTCTGCGGCCACAGTGTCAAATCCCAAGTTCCTTTCAACTCAAAGAAGAAATGTCTTAGTGATCTTCAACTTCTTCCCGTTGAAATTCTTTGCCTTCGTGTGTATCCTGCTTTTGCAATTCTTCATCTGCCCTCCTCAAAAACTGATCCCAACCACTACCTGGGATTGTATCCAAGTAATCATACGGAACTGCAGTCTTTAGACTTGGTCGAACAGCACATTGAGTCTCTACAACCCGGAACTGCACCAGCTCCTCTTCTCCAAAACTATCTTGCAACTCTTCCCAGCTGAACAGCAGCGGCAAAGTGAAGGGGGCCCAAGGATTAAAGTCTAAAAGCTTAACCCGTTTATCCCTAGTAACATAAACATCAAATGTGTAATTCACTGATTCAAACTTTTGCTGCACATTCTTTTCAAAGAAATCCTGGATTAAAATTTCAAGATCACATTTTTTTCTCCAGAAGAACAGGGGAAAATCCAGGGACCTCTCGCTGGGAGACTGCAATAAGATGTTGATTTCGAACGAAGCAACGAAATTCCATTTCAAGATGGAAAGATGAGTACCAGAAAAAATGTTGGAGGTCTAGATGGAGTCCTATCAGTGCAAGATTCATAGGCATGCCAAAAATCATGAACCAATGATACTGAGGATCGTAACAAGAGTGTGATTTCACTGAAGGAGGTGCATCTAAGGTTTCCAGTTGTACTGATCCAAGCAGAATCCTTTGGGGCACTCCAATTTAGCTTAGGGAATACAGCGCCACCAAGTGTTCTGATCGACTCTTTGATACCAAACTCAAATTCTGGGAAACTTGGTGGTGAAGGAGGTTGCTCTGATTCATCTTCAGATCCTTCGGAGACTTGGAAATCCTCTTCTTCTTCAGGATTGTAGATTCTTCTAGGTAAGGCATCTTCACCAGAGATGGATTGGGGAAGCATGAAGGGTCCCGAATCATCCCGAAGGTACTGAACAAAGGTCTCCGGGATCTCATGTATTAAGGTTTTGATTGAAACTGATTTGAACTTTGGTTACCATTCTTGGATTTGGCATCTGTTATCTTCTTCTTCCTTCATATTAAGAAGTGGTCAATGAGTCTCCCAGGAGTTGCCACCTATTAAGAAAAAAATGTGAAGGAAAATAGACACCTTATGAGAACATTGATTAGGGAGAAAATTTTGATACGTGTTCATTTCCAAATGTTGCATCTAGATTTTGATTATGATCAGATGAAACCATGGCCATTGTTGATCAACTTGAGTAATAAAAAATTGTGTACCAAGTAATATGGTGAACTTGTCATCAATATCGAGAAGGGTAGTCTATTTTTCGATAAATCGAGAAGGGTAGTCTATCATATAAAGTGAGCTATACTAGAAGGTTTTCTTTTAGTTGTGTTTTTTATTATTGGAATTTTGTTGTATTACTAGAGTGTACAACGCAAAAGGGGGGCGTTCGACCAAGTAAAATGCGGGAGAAATAATAACTTTCGCTATAAAAAAAAAATAAAACAACAACGGAAAATAGAGGCGGTTGCCTGAAATTGGAGATGAGGAGAAGATGATAAAGTGATGAAGACAAATGAGGAAGATGAAGAAGGGGGCAGGTCCTTTCTCCTGGTTCTCTGTTTTTGTATTGGGTTTTTGGTTTTGGGTTCTAGTTCTGGAGCGCGGACTCAAAACCATTTCCATTTCCCCAGTTTTGTTTACGCACGGACTATGTTGTTGCACGTACACTTACGCGGCGCAGACACAGACGTGGCGACTTCGGTTATATCTCAAAAAAATGGGACGCGGACACAAACGCGGCGACTCGGTTATATCTCGAAAATGTAGGACGTGACGCGGTAAAGGATGCGGAAATTAATTAATACTAGCTTGTAGGCCAGTGCATACGCACCGGCTCTTTTGAATACCGTTTTAGTCGCTAACTCGTTTTAATTTTCTAATAAATTGTTTTAAATTAAGTTTTAATTAAGTTTTAAAAACCCCTTTTTTCAATTGGAAGAGAGATTTTGTTTTAATAAGAGAATAATTCTCTTTTTAATTAGATATACTAGATTTTCCCTTTTCAATAAGGGAAGAATTCATATTTTAATAGGAGAATGATTCCCGCTTTAATTAGAAGTGCTAGAATTTGTTTTAATAGGAGAGGAATTTCCGTTATAATAGAATTCCCGTTTTTCAAATATGAGAGAAATTTCCGTTTTAATAGGAGATGACGTTGAATTTTAATAGAGCTCGAAAAATACCCTTTTTGGGAGCTTTAATATTAAGACTATAAAGTAGACATGTGCATACGCACCAACTATTTTAAAATTTTGTTTAACAATCATAACTATACATATATACATTTTCTAAATTCCTATTTTTGTCGCTAACCCGTTTTAATTTCCTAACAAATTGGTTTATCTAAGTTTTAGAAACCCATTTTTAAATTGGGAGAGAGATCCCGTTTGAATTTAAAAGTGTGATTCCCGTTTCTAATAGGAGAATGATTCATGTTTTAATTAGAAGTGTTAGATTTTTCTTTTTCTATAGGGGAGGAATTTCCATTATAATAGGAGAAATAATCCCGTTTTAATTAGGAGTGCTAAAATTTCTATTTTCAATAGAAGGAGTTCCTGTTTTAATAAGAATTGATGACGTGGAATTTTAAGAGAGCTAGAAAAATACCCCTTGTGGGAGCTTTAATATTAAGACTAGCTTGTGGGCATGTGCATACGCACCGGCTCTTTTGAAAACATTTAGATTTTTTTTAGAAAATTAGGACTACAATTTTAGTCTCTAACCTGTTTTAATTTTATAACAAATTGTTTTTAATTAGGCTTTAATTAAGTTTTAAAAACCCGTTTTTTCAATTGGGATAGAGACTCTGTTTTAATAGGAGCAGGATTCCCGAGAGAAATTCCCGTTGTAAAAAAAAGATTTTCATTTTCAAATAGGAGAGAAATTTATGTTTTAATAGGAGATGACGTGAAATTTTAATAGAGCTCGAAAAATACCCCTTGTGGGAACTTTAATAATAAGATACTAGCTTGTAGGCCCGTGCATATGCACCGGCTCTTTTGAAAATATTTATATTTTTTTTAGAAAATTGGGACTACCGTTTTAGTCGCTAATCCGTTTCAATTTTCTAATAAATTGTTTTAATTAAGTTTTAAAAACCCGTTTTTTTCAATTGGGAAAGAGATCATGTTTTAATAGGAGAATAATTCTCGTTTTAATTAGATATGCTAGATTTTCCCTTTTCAATTGGGGAGGAATTCCCATTTTAATAGGAGAATGATTCCCGCTTTAATTAGAAGTGCTAGAATTTGTTTTAATAGGAGAGGAATTCTCGTTGTAAAAAAAGATTCATGTTTTTCAAATATGAGAGAAATTTCCGTTTTAATAGGAGATGATGTGTAATTTTAATAGAGCTCGAAAAATACCCCTTGTGGGAGCTTTAATATATTAAGACTAGAAAATAGATCCGTGCATACGCACCGGCTATTTTAAAATTTTGCTCAACAATCATAAGAAATCGTGATTCCTGTTTTCGTCACTAACCTGTTTTAATTTCCTAACAAATTATTTTAATCAAGTCTTAAAAACCTGTTTTAATTTCTTAACAAATTGTTTTAATTAAGTTTTAAAATCCGTGTTTTTTAATTAAGGGAGGAATTCCATTTTAATTTGAAAATAAAGAGTTTTTATGCTACTATTTAAGTTTTGGTTTTAAAAGGAAAGGAGATTCCGTTTGAAGTTGGATTCTAAAAGGAAAAGAGTTTCCCGTTTTAAGTTAACTATTAAGTTGATGACGTTGAATTTTAATAGAGCTCGAAAAATACCCCTTGTGGGAGCTTTAATATTAAAATATAGATAGATAGATATAGATATAGATTTATAAATTTATTTTATATAAATTGAACATTAAAAACTAAATTAAATGTATCAACATTCATAAATTCAAAACTATTAAAGATAAATAGCCATAAAATTAAGTTTAATATTTCCTAATCAAACTTTTAAAACATGTTATAAGTCTTAACAAAACAAAAAATGAACAAATTGAGTTTTTTAATATTATTTTGATTTATTTTTTATTTTTTATTTTTTTAGGTCAAAATCCGCGTCCTGACTACATCTTGACCCGCATTTGTTTTAGTTGACTGTGTCTTGACCGTGTTGACCACATCCGATGCGCATTTGTGTCCACGTCCGCATCCGACGTGTGTCCGACACGGACGTAACCTATTGGAAGGTGCGTCCGTGCTTTAGAGTGCACGGACAACAAGCTTTCCTTTCAATTGGCAAACAAACAGCTAAAAAACTACGGAAAATGTTCCACACTTCTGAATCCTCTGTGAGAAAAGGGACTCCAGGAAGCATTTTTAAATCGACGCTGAAAAAATAAGGATTGTTATGTGGATCTTGAAGGGGAGTCGACTTGCCGTACTGTGTATCATCTTTTTTGATAATGAATCCACAGTTACTGATAAAAATTAAAACCTGGAATCAAAAAAATGAGGATGGGTGTCCGGCCTGGCTTCCTGTATGTACTGCTAGAGTACCTCTTGAAATAAGTCACGACTGGGACAATAAAATGTTCGAAGTTTACCACTCACATTTGCTCAACTTCCAAAGAAGCACAAGCCCAGGTGGGATGCATGCTCTACAACTCCAGATGAAAACCTCTGTCCAACAAAAATGTTACAAGGGTTGGCCCTGCCAAGTACCCAATAGCACAGCCTGCAGGAAACATGTTAACAATCTATCAATAGCTATATTCAAATCAATATGATTAAAATTAAAAAGGCAACTTTGAATGGATGTTAAACGTTGATGTTAGTTGATAATGCAAAATATAATAAAGCTCAAGATATTTTGAATTTTTGAGCTTTCTTGGCACACACAGTTGCTCAATTAATATTAAGATTTTCACCAAAAACACTCTGCATATGTCTTAGGCCCTTTCTAGAGTACTTAAAGAATGTTAGTGATCATCCGATGGTCTATGCAGTTAAAATCGGTTTTCGGATGTAATCGGTCTAGAAGCGATATATGATTAATCGGTTAATCGGTTATTAATCGGCGATTTAATCGGTGATATCGGTTTTATATTATTTTATACAATTATACTTGCGAAATATAGAATAGCAACAACATTAAATTCAATAATTAAAAAACATTTTAGAATAACACAAGTTATATAGTCAATTCATATCCATTCAAAGTAAAAGTCAAAAATAAATAAATAAAAACAAAATCAAGTCAATTCATACTGACATATTCATGACATATTCACATATTATCAGAAGAAAAAAAATAAAAATAAAATAGTGACATATTCACATCAAAGCATAGTTCGTGATTCCGAACGAAACTTCGAAATTCCGCCTAGAATTTTGGTTTTCCAAAAACATAATTCCAAACATAGAGTCGAAATATCTGAAATTCCAAAAGAATTTAAAATTCCAAATATAATAAGGTTGAAATTTAATAGATTTCGATTTTTGAATTTATCGGAATTCCGAAATCCCGAACTATGCATCAAAGTATCAAACCATGGTTTTAATAACCGATTCAAACAACCGGTCCACACAAAAACCATCCAAACCATCCGATTCTCTGCTGAAAAAATCAGTTGATATAAGTATCCAGTGGTCTCAAATCAGTTTGTAGTTGTGAGCACTTGATAACTTGCTTTTGAACTTATCTCTTCCATGAGTAAAATGTGAAACCTCCACCAGTAAACCCACTTCTTCTTTCATACAAAATCTTCTTTTTTTACTTATCCCTTTCTTCTTCGTTTGAATATTTGCAGGGATTTGACATGGGTATTCCAATCTGCTTGTTCTTTAATGTTTTGCAAATGTATGGAATCGGAAGACAAAAGCCCTGTATTGGAAGTGTTAAGTACTTCATGGGTTATGTTTTTTTTTTCTAATTCTAGTTGGGTTCCGATAATATCGGCGTTGTTTTATTCTCTTTTGCCCCGATAAAACGGTGTTATCGGTCGATATGACCGAATATATCGCTAACTGAGAACAAACTGATAAATCGGTCGAAAACATCTCGCTCCCATCCCGATATACGATTATTCACCGATTAATCCCCGATTAAATCCGATTTTAACTGCTTAGCCGATGGTTAGACATGAAGCAGCTGAAGCACTTGGATCAATTGCAGATAGCCAAAGTGTCGAGCTTCTTGAGGAGTTTGCAAAGGATGTTGAACCCATTGTCTCCCAAAGCTGTGAAGTTGCTCTCAGCATGTTGGAGTTTGAAAGATCTGGAAAGTCCTTTGAGTATCTCTTCATGCAGACACCTCAGGTGCAATAGCCTGCTCTATCAGACTTCGATGCCTTGCCTATTTTTTATCAGTCAAATGGCTGTAGTGTGCCATTTACTAGGCATGTGTCAACCAAATTTAGCCAGGTTGAGTAATATGCGACTTCGCGTCTACCCACCCATGGGACACTTGCAATTGATTTTCATATTAGGATTATTTTTAAGTGCCTTCTTGAGAAGAACTTTTCAAATGTACTCTTCAACTTTCTCCGTTCGTGTGATTAATATGTATAAAGCTACAATTTTTTGAAAAAACAAAAGAAAAAAAAATCCCCAAACCCTCACCTTACATACAAAAGACACAATAAAAATAAAAAATAAAAATAAAACCCAAAAATACAAGGTTGTTCCTCCGTGTTCTTTACAATGGCGCAAAAATTGGAAAATTAACAATATACCATAATAGGCTATTAACGCACAACTATTGGTCACAGTTCACTAATGGAACAATGAACTCATAAACAAGAGATCAATATATGCTCAAGATATATTATTGTGGAAACAATGTGATAGCCATCTTACCTCATACATTCGTATAACATTTGGGCATCTATTAGAATTCGAATTGGATTTCAAATTCGAATTAGCAATTCTTAAGTAAAGCCCAAAAAAAATGGAACCATCTGATATTACTGCCAAATTTCCTATAAAAATTGCGATCAACTCAATACTCCACCCTCCTAACATGAATTTCATATAAAATTGAGAATTGGGTATGAAAATACCTGGGGCTATGTAGTTCTCTGAGTTGGTTTTCGATTGGGTGAATCTAATCACTGAAAATTTGTTTTCGTGTAATGCCACAGTTTCTTCATTTCACTCCCATATAGTTGTGTTCTTTTCATCTAAGGCAAGGTATGGGTGGTAAGTGAAAGTCTTCGATCATTTGATTTGGGGTGTGCTCTGTAACTTAATTTGAATATAAGTTGCCGATACAAATACCCGCTTAAAATATATCTTATAAAATTAGATGGGCCCTTTCCCTCACAATAATGATAGACCGAACCACTTATTTGACCTATTATTTGGACCTACTGATGTGTCAAAAGTCATAATCATTGATTTATATAGAGATACGTGTCCGTGTGTATTGCAATGCAAACCAACGTTATCCAAATAGTGAGTCGCAATAGTAGGTCTAAAAAGTAGGTTCGTGTAGCACTACTCCTTTCCCTCATTTCTTTCTCTGGATGTCATGGAAAAGCTCATAAGTGGTTCGTGGTTCAATAGGGCAAAAGAGAGACCTATCGGCAGATTCTACTCACTAAGACCCATGGTCTGTGTTAAAAAAATGGTTGTTCAAATTTTTAAAAACTCAACTCACACAATCTCTTGTATATAACCATTGGCATGTTTTAATTCCACTGACCATGTAGATTAAATGCAAATACATCGAACTAACTTTAAAAAATATTTAATAGGAAATCGGTGGATGCAAATACATTGAAATAACCTCAATTAATAAGAAATTTAATCAAAAAATAATTAATGGAAAATTGGAAATTAGATGCAACCGCAAATAACTAACCTCAAAAAATAATTAATAGAAAATTGGAAACTGGATAATCTATGATGATCCCACATAGTGAATTATGTATATTTTTTATGCCATGTTTGCAAGGACGACGCTATAGAAAGATTAATAGAAGTTGGTATTACACACTACTTTGGATAATTAACGAAAAATTGAAAATAAATGGATGCAAATGCATGGAACTAACCTCAAAGAATAATTAACACGAAATCAGAAACGGATCCAAATGCATCAAACTACCATCAAAGAATTATTAATGGAAAATCGGAAACTGAATGCAAATGTATCATACTAACCTCAAACCATAGTTGTATGGTATATCTACTGATGTGTCAAAAGTTATAATCATTGATTTACATAGAGATACGTGTCCCCGTATGTGTATTGTAATGCAAACCAACATTATCCAAATAGTCAGTCGCAATAGTATGTTTTAAAAGTAAGTCCGTGTAACACTACTCTTTTCAAAGAAAATGCATTGGAATTTTGAAAAAAAATAAACAATGAGGCCAAAACGATTTTATGGACAACTCGATGTTTAGACACCTACACCATCACAAAACTCCAACGAATTAATGGACTATAGGCCAAAGTTTGGGCTTTCGTAAAATATATACATATTTGGAAGACTTGGATAAATACAAAATACACTATAACACTTTGTTCAAACAATGTTAACCCATATTCAAACAATATTATGTAAATTTACATATCTATTTTTAATATTTAAACTATAAATTCCACATACGTTGATAAATAGTTGCAGATAAATAATAGTTCTGTCAATACGAATTTTATCATTCCAATTCTTTGATTCTTCTTCCATCACAACTTAACAATTCAGTAAGTACAAGTTTATACATTAATAAAAAGTTCTTAATAAATAATACTCTAACCAAGACACATTTTCATTAAAAAATTAAACTCAACCACAATTAAATGGGCTAACAAACTTTATTATGGGCTATGTTTAAGATGCAATATAGTTTTAGAAGTGAACTATGGGTCTAAGTGAAAAAATAGGATTGTATGCAATTTTAATATATTTTTGAAGTAATATTTGTTATACATATTAATAAAATTGAAAAAATCATATAAAAAAGTACCCGTTCGTTGAACGGGTACAAAAATCTAGTTATATATATATATATATATATATATACATTGTCACAAAAATTTATTCAAATCCGAAACTTGTAACCCCATAGAATGTAGCAGACAACAAATTAAGAATTGTGGGCCTTTCATTTTCATGATTTTTGATATTATATTTGGTAAGTTTAAAAAGTTTTGTTTTTTTTGTGATAACGTTTAGAATAGTTAGGAGATCAATATCTTTAAAAAATAGCGTAATCTAAAACTTATAAGAGCATTCCATATACAGGTATACAAATGACTTTGATGTGAAATAACAACTTGTCATCGTTATGAGCCAAAAACATTAGCTCAATACAAAGATTACTATGGAGGTAACTTATAAGATTGATATTTTTTCGATTTCTACATTCAAACAGAATAAAACATTCTATTCGAATTTTAACGTCACATTTGCATTGGGAAACTCCCAGTAGCTTCTCACCAAAAACGATAATTAGGGGAAAATAATCCTATGTGGAGGTAGGATATATATCGACATTTAAATGAAACAAAAATTCGGTATTTATCAGTAGTAAGAAATATATCGACAGTGGTATGTAGGCACCCCCAAACAAAACCTAATAAACAACAGCAAAAGTGCCAGCAGCGCCTCTTTTCATCACTCTTTTCCCCGTTAACATTCAAACAAACAAAAAAATATATTAGAAATCAAAACACCCAAAAATGCCAAAGCAAAACGCGAGCTAGATAAACGTGCCCCAAAACTAGTACGTATTTATAAATATTTTGTTTGAAAATATTCTTTCATATATATTTTTTAATTTATTTAATATTTTTATGTGTAGGTTGAGAATGCGAAGAAAACATTAATACTTGTAGCAAAGACAAGTAATTTGTTGAATACAGTATTGACTGAGATTTTTCATCTTAAAAGAGGTAGTGCGATTAAATATTCCCGAAAGAATGATAATATTAGGCCTTCTGAAAATGGGGGTGAGACGTCCTTGAAGTTTTTCTCCCCGAAAACTAATTGCAGTTTTTTTTTTTCAAGTGGAAATTTTATTGATACTGATAAAGAATTTTAGAAATAATTAGGATAAGCGTGCAACAAGCTGCGACGCAAGTCATTTCTGAATAGCAAATCCTATTCTTCTAAAAACAAACTCGTTAGAACCAGATGTCATAACATTACTGTCCATAACTTTCTGAAGTCTTTTGAGAAGCTCAACAGACTGTTGTTCCAAGAAACCAAAAGTGTCGAAACTAAACGGAATGAAACAATGCTAGTTAGTCGTGCAAGCTTCCTCATGCTTCTCCATCTTCCCTGTCGTTGCTCTCTTAGCTGCTCCCCCCCACTTCAAAAACTCCATTCCCAAGCCCTACCAAGTTTTTTTTTTTTTTTTTTTTTTTTAAGTATATTAGTGGGTCTTGTATAGTTGCATTTGGATAATACGTGGATGTCAAGTTTAATAGTATTTTTGTTAAGGAAGAAGCCAATGTTTATACCTCAGTGTCAAGTAGTTTTCTCTTTCTCACACGAGTGGAAACTGGAATTTCTCACGTATGGAATCAGATTGTGTAAATCAGTAATATGTATGTGTTCTAGTTCACTGATGCTTTTGTTGTGGACTTTCTTAGAGGTGCAGTGGTTCACTCATTGTATGGTAGTTCGTTCGAATAGGACTAATAAAGACTTGGAACTGTTTGGTTTTGCAGGTCGGCTCTCACTCAAAGAAAAGGCCTGATAATCTTGTACTAGGGTGGACTTATGATCATCACATTTATGACCTTGTCGAGGTCGGGGTGGAAAATTTTAGAAGCATGGACTCATATTCATTTGACAAGAAGATAGCTCCGAAAGTGGGAACAAAACCTTTCTTTGCTTTCATCGGGGAAGGTTTTGAGAGTGTAGAAGAGTTGAAACATTTGAAGGAGGTTCTGCTAGACGTGTTTAGAGGAGAGGTATGTATTAGTAGCATTCTTATCCCATTATTTTATTTGTCCTGAATGAAAATTTTAAAACCATGGATCTAATGTGCAGGTCATCGAGAATTTAAACCTTGTTGGAGTAGATCGCATTTTTGTGTGTACAGTTGTTTCCTCTAAAAAAGTGTTTCTCACGGACTGTGCACTGCGACTGAAAATATCTTGAACTGTTGTCCCAAGGATGGAGCTTGTAAAAGTTGGTCCTTCCAGGACTTAGTAATGCGGAGGCATAGACTTCCTAATGATGGCCTTAGAAAGGAAGCAATGAAAACATCTTTAGAGAAGCGTAAGAAGAAGGTCCATCACCCAATTATTTATCTGCAAATTGTATTTTAATACAATTGGTCATATCACTCACCTTTCTCTTGTAATGTACTGTTATTCTTAAAAGTCTGGCCTCTTTGACTCTTGCAGTTGAAGAATGTTAGTAGCGATATAATACAGGGCAAAGTTAACAAGATTTACATACCAGACCAACAGGTTGAAATCTACCCTTCTTTTTTTTCATCTCTTTCTATATGTTGCTTTAAGTGGCGTCTTAACTATATATAGATAAAAAATGAAAAGAAGAAGAAACATCAAGTCTTGTCAGTTATGCCATAGATTAAATTGGTTTATCTGGTGCTTAGGTTGGTGGTATGGAACTATCCTACAATGCTAAGGGTTTGAAGAGAGAACGTTGTGAAGCTAAAATGAATAAAGAAACTACTTCAAATGAACCAAGGAAGCAGAAGGTGGAACAAGAGTGATTGTCGTTCAAATTGTTTTGTATTTGCTGATAATGGATAGTATTTCGTTAAGCGTACATGTAATTAAATTCGGTGAAGATGGTTGGCTTCTCATTTTACATCTGTTTAGTCTTTTGGTCCCCATACCAACTTTCTAGATCTCGATTAATTGACTGTAAGACTGTAAGAAAACTCATATTCCAAAAGATATGAAGTCCAAGCAGTTTAATTGATTTTTTTTTTTAAAGGTATGTGGTTCATGCTTTTTGACTATTTGCAAAATGAGCATAACTATTTATCACCAGAGGTTCAGGACCAGGGCTGCAATTTAGTTAGCATTCAAATATTGGAATCCCCACTGCGAAAGCTTGGATACAGTGGTAAAGTTGGCGGCCGTCAGAATATGTATCACTCTACCTGATGTTCATAGACTAGCCTTGATAATTGAAGAATCATTACCCTAGTCGTGGTAACTAAATCTGGTGATGATGAAATAATCAGTAAGAATTTTTTTTTTTTTTAAACACACTTATAAACCACGGTTGGGTAAGAACAGTGGTATAAGGACACACTCCAAACCACGTTTAGCATCAAATCGTGGTATTTGTGACCACTATTTCCCACGGTTTCAGAGTGCCTAATACCACAGTTATAAAGAAACCGTGGTAGACACTGAAAACTTAATACTATGATTTTGCTATAATTTATTAGTCACGGTAGCTATTACCACGGTTTTAAAACAGTGGTTAATGGCCTTTTACCGCTGTATATAATAGTGGTTTATGACCTTTTTTGTAGTAGTGATAATTAATATTTGGTCGGTCTTTCAAATATATATATATATATATATATCCCGACTCTTAAACGGATGTACTTATACTTCAAACTTACGGACTTGACAAAAAAAGAAAATCTCACGTGAGAAACAAAAGGAAAACTCCAGTGCCACAAAAAAAGGAAAATAATCTCCTACTTTCCCTCTTTGTGACTCTCTCTCTCCTCTGTCTCAGGCTTTTCTCTCTCTTTCCTAGTTCTCTTTTCTTGTCTTTTTTCTCTGGTATCTCCTCTCTTTCTCTCCATATTAACTAATGAAAAAGAAAAAAAAAACTTGTTAAATGATCATATTCGGTGAAGTTCCAAATGATCACTTTCTCTTTAAAAGGCATTGGACCATTTTAAATTTTGTTTTGCTAACACGTACCGTACAAATTAAGCTAAAAGATTCTTCACTGGATTCTGAATATTGTTTGGCATCGCATTTTTCACTAGTTTTTTTTTTCTTTTCCATTCAACCAATCGAAACTCGTAACTCTGTTATCTTAAATATAAACTAGACGTTTAGATACATGACATTTATTTGTTTTAAAAGTTGAGTGCAGTATTCTAAGTCGACGATGGGTCACACATACTACACCCAGAAACAAGTTTAAGGTCGATTGCCTATTTGCTAACTATTGTCAACTTACCTGTTTAACTATATTGAGGAAGAACTGACTTACTTCATCAGGTGGTATTGGCTATTCAAATAGCTATCTAAAACTAATGTAGAGACCTTTTTTTTTTTTCGATAATCCAACTGATGTAGAGACCTATAACTATGGTGAGAGACTTGAACATTTTCTGTTGCATTTCAACTCAAGGATATAAAACGCTATTGTAAACCCAATTCGTATAGGCCATTACATATAATATTCTCGCCAAATTTCACAAGGCGATATCCAATAGGTTCCAGCAAAAACTAGAACCATGACCCTTAAGATATACATCTTTGAGGCAACACGAGTATCTCGAAGAACAGACCCACTATTCAGTTAATCCGGCGTTATAACCATTCTCAGTTCTCCCTCCCTCATCACTTTTTAAAACCTCTACCCTTCCTATAATGACATGCATATTCGAACAATCCATGTTGAAGACCTTTACTATACCAAGTTCGAAATATTTTGAGAAAAGGTGTTCAGTGTGTTATTCAATGCTCTAGAGTTGACACCCTCAAAACAACGTTAAGATACAGAGCAGAATTTGGCAATATCTGTTTGTTCTATGTGTTTGAAATGACAAATACAACGTAGGAATTTAAACGAGCTTCAGCATCATAGTATAACGTGCCTTGTCAAGTTGCTGGTGTCAGTTTGTACTTTGTAATATAATTTATGTAACATTAAGGTTTCCATTCACTACATACTCCACAAATTGATTTGGCTTACTATTTGACCAACTGCTAGATGTAACAAACCAATGGAAGGCTTGGGATATTGGTAACAATATCTCTTTGTGGGTTTCCTTTCATGTGCGGTGTGCATATGCAATTTATAATTTTACATCCATCAATCTCTTGTATTGCTTGTTATAAGATGAGTACATTTCCATAACTTGTGTCCAATCATTCCACACTTAGAGCAGATGGGGCATCTTTATAAACAAATCTGACCCATAATTCATGCATCATCAAATTTCGGTTCTTGGCATAAAACACATCTATCGATTGGATTAACCCCAGTCCCTAGGGATGGATCCATGATCTAAGTTTGCATTGTGCAGGGGAGAGCATATCAATGCCTTGCTGATCGATGTCTATTTAATTATGTGCGCACCAATGTTGTGGACTGCAAGATGCTGAATACACGTGCTACTTGAACAATTTTTTGTGCATGTAATCAGAGCAAGTTCAGAGATGAACAGAAAATGATCTGGTGGACAATATTACAAAGCACAATTGCGATCATGCGACAACCAATACGGTTTAGCCATTAAAACAATAAACTATGCTATCTCACTTTTCTACAATTCAGAATATGATTTGATTCCGAAAAGCATACAAGATGCTGAAAATAATGTCTCTCGCTTGAAAGTGGTTTCTTAAAGCATGAAGCGTCTTCTACACCATTGAGTCCCAACAACAACATGATGAATCGTGTACTTGTTATTGCGGGAGACTTGATTGAAGAAATTATACCACGTGAAGTTCACGGGGTTACCAATAAGTAGTTTTACATATGGCTTTTTGAGACAGAGAGCATCTTCTTGAGCCACATATGACAAGAAAAGTGAACTAGGAAAGAGAGAGAAAAACCTGAGACAGAGGAGAAAGAGAGTCACGAAGAGGGAAAGTAGGAGATTATTTACCTTTTTTTGTGGCGGGCTGGGGTTTTCCTTTTGTTTCTCACGTGAGATTTTCTTTTTTTGTCAAGTCCATAAGTTTGAAGTATAAGACATCCGTTTAAGAGCCGGGTTATATATATATATATATATATATATATATATATCACAATTGCGATCATGCGACAACCAATACGGTTTAGCCATTAAAACAATAAACTATGCTATCTCACTTTTCTACAATTTAGAATATGATTTGATTTCGAAAAGCATACAAGATGCTGAAAATAATGTCTCTGCTTGTGAAAGTGGTTTCTTAAAGCATGAAGCGTCTTCTACACCATTGAGTCCCAACAACAACATGATGAATCGTGTACTTGTTATTGCGGGAGACTTGATTGAAGAAATTATACCACGTGAAGTTCACGGGGTTACCAATAAGTAGTTTTACATATGGCTTTTTGAGACAGAGAGCATCTTCTTGAGCCACATATGACAAGAAAAGTGAACTAGGAAAGAGAGAGAAAAACCTGAGACAGAGGAGAGAGAGAGTCACGAAGAGGGAAAGTAGGAGATTATTTACCTTTTTTTGTGGCGGGCTGGGGTTTTCCTTTTGTTTCTCACGTGAGATTTTCTTTTTTTGTCAAGTCCATAAGTTTGAAGTATAAGACATCCATTTAAGAGCCGGGTTATATATTTATCACAATTGCGATCATGCGACAACCAATACGGTTTAGCCATTAAAACAATAAACTATGCTATCTCACTTTTCTACAATTCAGAATATGATTTGATTCCGAAAAGCATACAAGATGCTGAAAATAATGTCTCTGCTTGTGAAAGTGGTTTCTTAAAGCATGAAGCGTCTTCTACACCATTGAGTCCCAACAACAACATGATGAATCGTGTACTTGTTATTGCGGGAGACTTGATTGAAGAAATTATACCACGTGAAGTTCACGGGGTTACCAATAAGTAGTTTTACATATGGCTTTTGAGACGAGAGAGCATCTTCTTGAGCCACATATGACAAGAAAAGTGAACTAGGAAAGAGAGAGAAAAACCTCGAGACAGGAGGAGAGAGAGTCATGAAGAGGGAAAGTAGGAGATTATTTACCTTTTTTGTGGGGCTGGGGTTTCCTTTTGTTTCTCACGTGAGATTTTCTTTTTTCAAGTCCATAAGTTTGAAGTATAAGACATCCGTTTAAGAGCCGGGTTATATATATATATATATATATACAAATTGCGATCATCACGACAACCAATACGGTTTAGCCATTAAAACAATAAACTATGCTATCTCACTTTTCTACAATTCAGAATATGATTTGATTCCGAAAAGCATACAAGATGCTGAAAATAATGTCTCTGCTTGTGAAAGTGGTTTCTTAAAGCATGAAGCGTCTTCTACACCATTGAGTCTCAACAACAACATGATGAATCGTGTACTTGTTATTGCGGGAGACTTGATTGAAGAAATTATACCACGTGAAGTTCACGGGGTTACCAATAAGTAGTTTTACATATGGCTTTTTGAGATAGAGAGCATCTTCTTGAGCCACATATGACAAGAAAAGTGAACTAGGAAAGAGAGAGAAAAACCTGAGACAGAGGAGAGAGAGAGAGAGTCACGAAGAGAGAAAGTAGGAGATTATTTACCTTTTTTTGTGGCGGGCTGGGGTTTTCCTTTTGTTTCTCACGTGAGATTTTCTTTTTTTGTCAAGTCCATAAGTTTGAAGTATAAGACATCCGTTTAAGAGCCGGGTTATATATATATATATATATATATGGGGGTATATATATGGGGGTTGACTCTCTTCACAGCTTATCTTGACATCAAAAACCTAAAAGTGAATTTGTACATTAAACTAAGGGCTGATTTTTGGTAGAGAAGATCTTCTTATCTTAGATAGAATCTCCACCTAAACTCGTCTCAATTGGATATGTCTTCATTAAAAATAGTGCTAAAATTGTAAACCGTTAGATAAATATTGAGCTTAAACACAACTTTTGACAAGATTAGACATGTTCAAATGTCTTTATAATTTGTGGAGATAATCTCTATTGTATGGAGAACATATTCCCAAAAAATCAGCTCTTAGTTAATTGTGTAAGTTGTGGCTGCCAAGATAAGTTGTCAAGGTATCCCTCCCTTATATATATATATATATATATATATATATATAACCTTTCAACTATTTTAAACATCGGTTTGTCTAGGGTGCCACTCTTATAGTGACACTCTTATCTCACTCTTCTCTTGAACCGTCCGATCTCGCCCTCAAGATCTAAAGATCTAAACCATTGATAAAACCGATATTTCAATATTTCACGGTATTTCAAAATAAAAAAAAACGAAAATCACAAAAATCACGAAATTGGGTTCTCTCTCTCTCTCTCGGCTTCTTCTTCTCTGAGGGTTTACTTTGGCAATTCGGCTTCTTCTTCTCTTCAAATCTTGAGGTAATTCAACTACCAGTTGCATCAATTCAAATTTAAACTTCTTTTGACTGTCTTTGTGGATAGAATTGATAGATATGTAATTACTATAGTGCACTTTTGGTTATGGTGCTTGCCTATTGGAACGTTTTAATTGACACTTGGATTGTCATTATACCATAAAAACTTGAATTTTGATTTAATTTAGGTTGATATGATTATAGTTATGATTGATACCCTCGTTTAAAGACGGCGACAATTTCGGTGAACTTCTGTCAGAGTTCGGTGAACTAGCATATTCGGTGAACTCTGTCAGAGTTCGGTGAACTCTATCAGAGTTTTGAACTCTTTCAGAGTTCGGTAAACTCTGTCGTTTTCTTCATGTCGTATTCTGTCAGAGTTCGGTGAACTAGCATATTCGGTGAACTCTGTCAGAGTTCGGTGAAGTAACATATTCGGTTAACTCTGTTAGAGTTTTGAACTCTGTCAGAGTTCGGTGAACTCTATCAGAGTTTTGAACTCTTTCAGAGTTTTGAACTCTGTCAGAGTTTTGAACTATGTCAAAGTTCGGTGAACTAGCATTTTCGGTGAACTCTGTCAGAGTTCGGTGAAGTAGCATATTCGGTTAACTATGTCAGAGTTTTGAACTCTGTTAGAGTTCGGTGAACTCTATCAGAGTTTTGAACTCTGTCAGAGTTCGGTGAACTAGCATATTCGGTGAACTCTGTCAGAGTTCGGTGAACTAGCATATTCGGTGAACTCTGTCAGAGTTTTGAACTCTTCAGAGTTCGGTGAAGTAGCATATTCGGTTAACTCTGTCAGAGTTCGGTGAACTCTATCAGAGTTTTGAACTCTTTCAGAGTTCGGTGAAGTAGCATATTCGGTGAACTCTGTCAGAGTTCGGTGAACTCGATCAGAGTTTTGAACTCTTTCAGAGTTCGGTGAACTAGCATATTCGGTGAACTCTGTCAGAGTTTTGAACTCTTTTAGAGTTTTGAACTTTGTTAGAGTTCGGTGAAGTAGCATATTCGGTTAACTCTGTCAGAGTTCGGTGAACTCTATCAGAGTTTTGAACTCTTTTAGAGTTCGGTGAGCTCTGTCAGAGTTTTGATGTTTAAGTTATTTACACTGTTTATGTACATTGGGATTTTTGACTGTTTAAGTTATTTATATTTTTAATTTTTTCGATTTATAGAAATGGAGACGAGACATCAATCAATATCGAGAAGAAGGCGTGGTTGGGTCTTCGCCTACTAAAGCCCCGCTCAAGCGCACGCAAACATTAGCTGCTCCTTATATAGGAATGACTTTTACAAGTGTTGACGAGGCAAAGACTTATTACAAAGAGTATGGTCAACAAGAGGGATTTGAGACTTCGTGTTCGGACGATTTCCAAGCAACAAAATCAGGTGGATTTGGTTAGTGGTTGTTTACTTGGTTTGCTCACGTGAAGGGGTTAACAAGAGAGATGAAGTCCGATTAAGAAATACATCAACTATCCGTGTGGTTGCCAAGCTAGAATTCAGTATTAAGAAAAGAATGCATGAAGAGATATATGAGGTCGGTACCGCTCATAATGACCATAGTCACGGTGCCGGTGACCCCATCGAAGAGAATTTGCATGAAAACTAACAAACATATGCCCGGCGGCGTGAAGTGCTTGACCGAGATATTTAGTGATAACAGTTTATCTGTTGGGAAAGTGGCATCTGTTTTCCATGGAGAGGAAGTTGGGTTTACACAGAAAGATTGTTGGAACCATTATTATGGTTTGACCAGAAAGATGCCTAAAGAAGGTGATGCAACTGTCGTGCTGCAATATTTTATGCAGAAGAGTGCCGAGGATCCCCAGTTCTACTACGCTATTGATTTAGATGAAAATGGGACTGCGGTGAACTTTTTCTAGGTTCATGGGAGGTCTCGATGCCAGTATGACTATTTCGGGGATGTTATGTCTTTTGATACCACATATCGTACCAATGCATATTCCATGCCTTTTGCCCCTTTTACTGGAGTCAACCATCATTATCAGTCGATTCAGTTTGGTTGCGCATTGTTGCTTGATGAGACATAAGATACATTCATATGGCTATTTAAGGCCTGGCTTGCAGCCATGGGTGGTCGTGCGCCAACTGCAATCATCACTAACCAGGATAGAGCGATGACTGCAGCCATTGCCAAAGTGTTTCCTAGTACTCGTCATCGTTACTGTCTTTGGCATATTATGCAGAAATTCCAAGAGAAGATGTCATTTACCAAATTTGAGACATTGGTAACTGAGTTGAAGAACACTATTTCTTTTTCGTATAGGATTGTTGATTTTGATAGAAGATGGTGTACAATCATTGAGAAGTATGAGTTGTCTCGAAAATCCTTGGTTGACAGAGATATATTCAATCGCGGAGAAATGGGTTCCTTGTTATCTCGATGGCACCTTTTTGTCGGGTATGCACACGACCGGGTCGAAGTGAATCGATGAATGCTCATTATGACCGGTTTGTCAATTCGGCGACTACGCTTTATGCAGTTTGTACATGGTAATGAGAAGTCTTTGCCTTTGCTTGCTAGGAAAGAAAGAGATTCTGATTACCGCACCGAGCATAGTTCACGGATTGTGCCTAACGATGCTTTCCTCCTTATGCATGCCGCAAAGGTCTATACGATCTCAATATTCAATAAATTTAAAGAGCAACTAGAAAAGACAAAGATGGAGTACAAAATTGATGGGGAACAAATTGACAGGTATGGAATCGGAAGCTACATAGTGAAATGGAGAGACCCGCTGAAGAATTCTGTTTGGAGAGTGAGTTTCGATAGAGGAATCTTCGAGGAGATCATGAATGCAAGTACTTTCAGTTTATGGGTTTGCTTTGTGGTCATATCTTAAAGGTTTTATCTTATTCTGAGATTGAAGAGATTCCAAACCATTTTAGATTGACGCTGTGGATGCAAAAGGCTAACACTTATAGAGCGGAGTTTGATAATTTGGGATTTGTGGTGGGAATGTCTCAAATGAACCTTTGAGAGTGGCTCATTCTATCAAGGTTGCTTCTCAAGTGGCTTACGATCGTCGCGATACTTTTGAGGGTTTTCATATTTTATTGAAAAGATTGGTGAAATGGCTATTGAAATTTCAAAGTTTAATGAGACTTCCTACAAAGGAGACGCAGAAGTTGCGAGCCTCCGATTCGCGAGCCTTCGATACCTTCGGTTAATACATCACATGTTTTTTTTTGAATGTTTAATTTGATATAAATTTAGTGTTTAATTCGGTGTTTAATTTGATATAAATATTTATTTTAATTCGGTCTTTATTTCAGCTATTGATTTTGAATCCCAACATTTCTCAAACAAAAGGGAGGGGAAGAAGAAAGCGGATAGATGGAAATCCCCAAAGAGATAAAAATTCCTACAATTCGAGAAAAGAAAGTGTCACGATGTGGATGATTACTAACCATGACTCAAGAAATTGTCCGAGAAAAATAATAACGTAATCTGTCGATTGTAAGTATAGCTTTATTCAAAACTCTTTGATTCTAAATGTTCACTAGTTCTAATGATATTTTATCTGCGCGTCATGGACTTCATTGATGTCTGGACTTGTTAAGAGTGGTTTAGATATGTGATAAGAGCCCAAAACTGTAGTTTTAACCCCTTAATAATCATACTGTTAGACCAATTATGTGAATAATAAGTAAGAGTTAATACTGATTACGTGTTTTTATGCATTTCAGGCTTCAAAGTCCATTATGTGCGAAATGTGCCACTTTAGCGAGATAAAGGAGCAAAAGTCGTGAGAACTTCGAATGCCATATCTTTGGACTCGGACCTCGAATGAGGCCTACCTTATGTCAAAACGACCGGCTCGGAAAGAGCTTTCCAATGGTCTAAGCCATGACCCAATCAGAGGAGCAGAAATGGACGAAAAGTCTGTGGAAGCCAACTGCAGCTGAAGAGGCCTTTTGGATTTGAAGAATTGGGTTTGGGCTGATTCTCGGCCCAAAACATGGCTCCAAGCCCATGCACGATTTTTGGATCTGAATGTATAAAAACAAAAGCTTAGCTCTTTGTTAATGGTAGCTAGTTAGACCTAAATTAAGATATAGAATTATAGATCTAGTTTTATTAATTAAATTAAGTTTTAGTTCCATTTAAATTCTTGTTTCAGATTAAAGTAATTAGTTTTTATTCTTGTTTTAAATTTAGTATTGAATGATTGTTCTCCCTTGAATTAGATAATAAAATAGTTGTTCTTGATTCAATTTCGATTTGTCAATTACAATTGTTAGATCTAATTTCATTTATTACTTGTTATTCAATGCTTAGTTATTAATTAGATTTTGTTATTGTTTAATTTAGATTAGTTAAATTTCATAAAGTTAGAATCTTTATATTATGTTTAGTTTAGTTTCAATGGGAAATGTTAGTTTGATGAATCAAGGCTAAAACCTCCATTAGAGGGGTTGATGAAGCCTTGATGAAAACTTAGTTGTTAGTGTAGAATTGTTTGTAGATTCTATTCCACTCTAGAAGGTCGTGTTTCGCCATGAGAATGGGTGGACGACCTCACATGCTAGTTAGTACTCGGTAGAAATGCCATGGACACTAGGGATTAGAACTCGAATTTCTTGCCGTAAGAACGTGAGAATTGAGATACAACATTCTACGCTAGGTCGTTAAGTTGGATTCAAGGTGGATTCAATTCCCCTCTAATCCTTATCTAGATTCAGAAAACAATCATATTTCCATAGCATAGCATTCGTAGTTTAAATTCAAATAATCAATTTCATATTGCATTGTAGTATAACATTTCGTAAAGCTTTCATTAGACTTAAGACTGATTTCTTAGACTTAGAAAACAATCCATGCTAGGGGACTAGGAGTGGAACGAACTTCATACTCCACTTAGTGCAATTCGCATCGAGAGTAGAAGCTTTGATAATAGATAGTAAAAGAGTAGTTTAGTTTTGTTTCGTTGTGAATTCATCACTCAATTCGTAATAGACGACTCATTATTATGAATATCAATATGGCAGCCTTGTTAGAGTTTTATCAGGTGTTGTTAAGTTGAACTGTGTCGAGGGTTGTGTTCTATTGCATCATTATGTCCATTGGATAGTATCTAATGTTGTCTGCTAGGCTCTAGATAGGAAACATCATAATGATAGACCGGTGTTTTTTTTGATAACTTCTTTCTCCCTTTTTATTTTCAAAGTTGGTTTAGGTTAGATTTGGGGAGTTTAATTAGACTGAGGTCTAATCTCATTGATGTTGTAGAAAAGAGAAGTATGGCTCAAGGAGAAATGGAGAATCTGGAGGCAAAGCTTTGCTTTAGGTAAAAATACTGCCTACTCATCTTTTCGTTTCTAGCCCCTCGACTTTGCATCAGTCGATCTTCAGTCTTTTCATCATTATCTGCGGTTATGTTTCTGACTGCTACAATTCTACAAGATGCCACAGTATCACTACCACCTTGACTATGCACCATTCGAAGAAAGTGCGTCAAAATTGAGTTATTAGCTACAACGGAGAAATTTGTCGGGAAGAGCTTGCAGAGAAAGAAGCGTAAGTGTTGAAAGAAGGTGGAGAAGTTGAAGAGAGCTGAAACTTGGAGTGAAAGGCTTGAACAAGTCAAAGCTAGGTGCAGGCAGGCTATACTTGTTGCTAATTCATTCTGATGTGCTTAAATGTTGTAATACAAAACAATAATATTTGGAATTGCATAAAGCATTTTGATGTGCTTATTATAAATGTTACTGTTGTTACACAAGCACGCCCACTTGCAATTTTGTTCCGTAAGTTAATATGATGTATTGATGCAGATACTATACCACCAGTATAATTCCAACGTTTGTCAACAACAAATTTACCTCAACTCATATGATCATTAATCAACATCAACACAAATAAACCAAACTGATAAATTGCCAAAACACGAAACTTCTGTTTTTTTGCCTCTTGACCGGTGTGGCCAAGGGGCAAAAAAACAAACACGTCATTTTTTTATGCAAGTTCAAATCCAAACGATATGGCCGCACCGTTTGGACTTAGTCCCAAACGGTGTGGCCATGCCGTTTGGGACTAAGTCCAAACGGATGCGGCCATATCGTTTGGATTTGAACTGGATAAAAATGGCGCGTCTCTGTTTGAACTTAGTCCCAAACGGTATGGCCATGCCGTTTGGGACTAAGTCCAACAGACACGCCATTTTTTTTTTGCAAGTTCAAAGTCCAACGATATGGCCACACCGCTTGGACTTAGTCCCAAACGGTGTGGCCATGCCGTTTGGAACTAAGTCCAAACGGTGTGGCCATATCCTTTGGATTTGAACTTGATAAAAATGGTGTCTGTTTGACTTTGTCCCAAACGGCATGGCCACACCGGGCGTTTTGGCCTTAGTACAAAAACGGTGTGGCCATGCCGTTTGGGACTAAGGCCAAACGGTGTGGCCATGCCATTTGGGACAAAGTCCAAACAGACACACCATTTTTTTTATCCAAGTTCAAATCCAAAGGATATGGCCACACCGTTTGGACTTAGTTCCAAACGGCATGACCAAACGGTGTGTCCATGCCGTTTGGAACTAAGTCCAAACAGACACGCCATTTTTTTTGCAAGTTCAAAGTCCAAACGATATGGCCACACCGCTTGGACTTAGTCCTAAACGGTGTGGCCATGCCGCTTGGAACTAAGTCCAAACAAAGTGTGGCCATATCCTTTGGATTTGAACTTGGATAAAACCGCGTGTCTGTTTGGACTTTGTCCCAAACGCATGGCCACACCGTTTGGCCTTAGTCCCGACTTAGTTCCAACGGCATGGCCATTTTGGTTTGGACTAAGTCCAAACGGTGTGGCCATATCGTTTGGACTTTGAACTTGCAAAAAAATGGCGGTCTGTTTGGACTTTGTCCCAAACGGCATGGCCACACCGTTTGGACTTAGTCCCAAACGGCATGGCCACACCGTTTGGCCAAACATACATGCCATTTTTTTTGCAAGTTCAAATCCAAACGATATGGCCACACCATTTGGACTTAGTCCCAAACGGTGTGACCACACCGTTCAAGAGGCAAAAAAACAGATCTTTTGTGTTTTGGCAAAAACATTGCGTACTGCATTAGATTTTTGTGTTTTGGCAAATAACATTGGGATTTTTGTGTTCTGCATTAGATTATTAATAGAGATACTTTGCTGTGACAAATTAAAATGCGCAAGTTGTCGGAGAGCACAAGAAGAGCCATTGAATGGATATAAACTGAGATCTAAGCAAAGCACATACGCTATTTCTACCACGGTAAGTAGTATAACCGCTTATTTAATCCATCGACAGCAGACGTCCTATTAAAATCAATGCCTGCTAATAGCAGAAACATAACCAAAGGCCATTCTTTGGTATGCCATTTTACTAGATCTTGCACCAAAAAACCCTAGGATCTTAGGTGAACATGAAAAGAATGACAAGTCCAAAGCAAGATCACTATCATTTCATATTTCAACAATGTGACACCATGTGAAATACATTGTCCGAATTATCGAACATAAAGCTAAGTTGCCACATATCAACAACTTGCACTTACAAAAGAGTCCTAACATAACATTTTTTTGACTACAAAGAGATTTCCAATCTAACTTTCTCGACTTTAGTTGTATATCTAACTCTTTGTTCTTTATCTCCTTCCCCGCAAAACAAAAAAATTGAATAAACAGATCGGTCAAGCAAAGTTAAATCAAACCGCTGCTTTATTAAGGTCCGACAGAAAACTAACCTCTCCACTTGCTTCCTCATGTTCACCATCTTCCGCCACCACCATTTGCCTAATTACCCCCCAATAAAAACACATGAATCAGTATAAATACTACCACATATGTCAAATCCAACACCAAATCTAGAAACCTCATTGATTGAAAAACTCTTGAACTTAAGTCATGATCAACTCTCAAAAGAACAAAGAAAGACAAATGCCAATAAACACTCCCCGCATCATCTCAACTAACACAAACTAAAAAGTAAAGGAAAACCCGCATCATCTCAAATGCCAATAAACACTCCCCGCATCATCTCAACTAACACAAACTGAAAAGTAAAGCAAAACCCGCATCATCTCAAATGCCAATAAACACTCCCCGCATCATCTCAACTAACACAAACAAACCATTTCCATTTCCAACACTCGTCCCAACACAAGATAAAAAGAGGTAAACTAACCAAACTAACCACTAAACCCTAAACTAACCAAACTCAACATATCTAAATCCTATGCTCCTTCACGATATATCCGTCAATGAACTTGCACCGGGTCAAATTGTATGCCTCTATGAACTCGTTAAATCTATCATCATCACGAATCGCAGATCCACCCAATTGCGGGCCTTGATTGAGCAAGCGAGAAATTTCATCGACGACGGGTGGTTCATCAAAATTAAAACGAAAAACTACATTAGTATATACATTTACATTTATAAAATACCAAAATAAAACAAAATAAAAATTAACGTTGTAAGATATTAACTCACCAGATTATGATATGGAAGACTCTGTAGGGAGTAGTGACTAAGATGATCAGGGTTTATCATTCGAATATGACTATTGTTTTCGTACCAACTCATGTATCTACTAACACACTCCCATGGATAAGACGGAATGGGTCCTCGTTGTTCAAGTTGAATCAAGTGATTATGCCAATTACTCCGATGGGAAAAGACGAATATTAAATTTCACATCATACCCGCGTCCGGAAGTAGTTCGCGTCGAGGTCTTTGGTTTTGGGGGATCTGAGGGTACAAACTGTATATGACCCAACTGACACACAACCCTCGCAACATTGTACTGCTCGACATTATCAAGAAAGCATATAAATCCCTCGAAAAATGCTATTTCATCCACCAGCCGTGTAGCTCGGACTTCCACATAAGGATACCATTCAACCTGTCAAATAGCATATGATCGAGGAAATTAATCATTAACCACATACTAATAATATCAATTAATAAATAAAACTATTTACATACAAAAATGCTTACATCGGTACAAGTCATATTATCAATGGTGGCTCGGGTATGCTTCGATGCAGCTGTTGTGCTAGCATAAAAAGACTGAGTAACTGAGTACCTATGAGCACGGGATATGCTCAAATGATAGTCCTCATTTGGGTATGGCCTGAACACTGGGAAGTACTCATAAATCCATGCCTACATTAATATAGACACCGAGTTAATATTGTAATAGATATATAAAATTGACATTGAAAAGAAAAACAAAAAAACTAATGCCTGTAGGAGAGTGAAATAGCCTAAAACACCCTTCACCTTGGCACTTGTGGCAGTCCCAAGACCTCTCAAAGTAAGCCCGGTAAAAACGCACCCCACGCGTAGTCTCCGATCTCGGCAAATTTCGAAGCGCCTCGATAACAAACGGGAACTGCAGTTCCAGACGTGTCGGTGAAGGCGGTACATCCAAATAAAAATAATAGATAAGCTATCACAGCAAACTCCACCTCTTTTTGGGTTGACGCCTTCTTCACAACAACCCCATTTTCATCACGTAAATCTTCATCTGTTACTTTCCCAGCAAACTACTTCATCAAGAAATCCATCCTAACTTTGGAAGTGAACTTATTGGATTTCATCTCCGCATCTATCTTATCCATGGGTATGCCAAGATTTTTGTGGAGGAGTCTTTTTGTCTGTTCCAAGGTCAAATCAGTGTCCCCAGTCACTACTTTGCCTCTGATCGGAACTCCTAAGAGTTGGGAAACATCGTCCAACGTGATTGTCATCTCGCCCCACGACATATAAAATGTGTTGGTCTCTGGATGCCACCTCTTCACAAATGCAGAGACCAACACAGGATCCTGATGCCTGTATACACCTAAGACCAGAGCACATAAGCTGGTCCTTTGAAGCTCCACGTGAAAAGTAGAATAGTCTGAACACTCTCCGATGATATCCCATTGTACCAACTTGTTTAGGTGCCCATGGCACTTCAACACCCCTCGCTCCGCCTAAAACAACAAAAACTTAGTATTAATGTATGCATAAGTTTTGTAATACAAAATTTAAATACTAATAGACACTATATGATAATATTACCTGCCCCCCAAACATCAGCGAGCCACGCAGCTTTGTATAGTCATACAACAGATGTGACACACAAGGGCCACCTCCATAAACACCTCTCTTGAACTCCAAGTCATTGTTAGACTTTCTCACAATATTCACTGGAGGTACAGGTACATGGACTTCCTCGTCATCATCGTCATCCTCCTCCTCCTCCGCGTCCTCTTCCTCCTCGTTAGTCTCCTCTTCTGCATCATCAACACCCTCTTCTTCACTATCAGCATGACTTAGAACTACACTCTTCCCACGATCCATATTTACGGTATCGTCATCTACATCTACATCTAAATCTAAATCTAAATCTACATTTACATCACTCAGAACTGTCCCATTTCTTCTCTTTTGATTTCCTAACTCTACACCACTTACAACATTACTGGGATCATCCGCTTTCCGATTTCCTCTACGAACTGATGCCGAAGTGGTTGTTCTCCTTCCTCTCTTTTTCTCAGGCTCCTCATCGCGACCCGAACTACTACTCCCCCCACCTAACAACTTCTTAGCACCCGTGAAAACACTTTTTGCTACATTCTTCACATTCACATTCTTTGTTCGAGGCATTGCTACAAAATAAATAGGAGTTAAAAATAAGACATTCAACTAATTCAAATTGTTGCAATACCAACGTGAAAAAACAAAGAACGAAATAAGGCGGTGTGCATGCCAATCTATATCTAAGGTGTGCATGCTAACTAGGCAATCTATTAAATCCCCCCTCCACACACTAACAAAAAAAACCCAATCTAATTCAAGCATCTTGAAATCGACTAGGAAAACTTTATGAGAACGACTCATGTAAAACTTTAAAGCCGCCATGGAGATAATGAACATCGAAAAAAGAAGCACATTTGTAAAACGAAAATAGTTGACGCGGCATAAGAGAAATATAATATAAGAGCTGAAGCTCGATGGGGAAAATGAAAGGGCCATAATCTCATGAGTGGAGGAACGAAGAAAGACCAACATCAAAGGGGAACAACTGTCGATACTCGATCTTAAGTCTCTAACTCAAAAACTAAATTGATTTATCAGTATACATTATTTTTATTTTTATTATTTTTGGGTAAATTTTATCAGTATACATGAGTATGTACTGATTTGCTATTGATGTTGTTCCAAAGGATGTGTAAGCTAATAAATCAAAGGAACACTTATATGAAGCTCAACAGCATAGAGTTGCTCATGACTTTTGGCGAGGATGATCTACACATCGTGGTCTCGTGGAGATCGTCGTAGCAAAAACTTATTACTTACCTTGTTTTGACCTAATAGGTGTCAGTACTATTAACATGAATTCTATAAGAATTATCTGTACTTATATTATATATTTTTCTTGTAATAAAAGAACATATTGGATGACATGGATTCTATAATAAAATATACCATCTTGGCATCTTCCATATTCCAATCATTAACGACTTTCATAAAGTTCAACCACCAGTAACATAACTAGTTCAGAACTTCAGATAAGTGAGAGCAAAAGTAAGAGTCAATTGAAGCTCCGCATATCATTGTTTATTATATTTTTCTTAATAATCAGAAATTAGATGTTACTTGGGTTGTGACAAACCGGCCTCCGTCCACATTACATCCTTTCTTGTGAAGTGTGACTGGAACACTACTAACAAAGTTCCCCAGGGAAAGTGCAACATGAAAGCCCTATAACTTAATGGAGACTATGGGCACCCTGTAAAGGGATTATGGGGATGGATGTGGATCTTACGGAACGTATCTATATATATCCGCTATACTTGCGAAAATATAAATTTTGTTATACTCGAAATCTTGTGAAACTTGTGTTAGATGGATGACCACTAGCTAGGTTCAGCTTTATTTTGGTTTTCATGCATTCTTAACTTCATTTTAAGAATGGGTGATATCAACAGAATGGGTGATATCAACAGGGAAAGTACAAAATGGGTGTCTAGAATTCAAAGGAATTGAATCAAACATAACATTATATATAAAAAAAAAAAAAAGAAAGATAGAAAGCTTACGAAAACAGAGCTATATATTTATTTTTGAATCAAGCAAGCAATTACTCCGGTCGATATGGCCTCAAATAAAAATCTAGTGATATCAATAGGAGAGACAATAAGTTCATAACTTCATTGCTTGATTTAATGATTTATTTATTTTGAACTTGGATAAACATAACATTGATGTCTCTGTCTCCATTTCTATAAATCGAAAAAATTAAAAATATAAATAACTTAAACAGTAAAAAATCCCAATGTACATAAACAGTGTAAATAACTTAAACATCAAAACTCTGACAGAGTTCACCGAATATGCTACTTCACCGAACTCTGACAGAGTTCACCGAATATGTGTTTGTCACCGAACTCTGACAGAGTTCAAAACTTTGAAAGAGTTCAAAACTCTGATAGAGTTCACCAAACTCTGACAGAGTTCACCGAATATGCTAATTCACCGAACTCTGATAGAATTCAAAACTCTGACAGAGTTCACCGAATATGCTACTTCACCGAGTTTTCAATGTTACAAAAGCAATTTTGTCAATAGTGTTAAACTCTTAATGGATCATCAGTAGTAAAAACCTCTAGCAGATCATGCAATAGTAGTAAGTCACTACCTTCTATACTTCTAGCCTAGCAGGTGTCGTTGAAAATTGGCATGTGATAAGCACCCAAAAGTGTATTATGAAACCCCATTGAGACATAAATTTGGTTCATTATGTGTTTAATAATCATGAAATAAATAAGTTTTCATACTTTTGCAGGTATTTGCAGTAAACATGGAAATATTGGTTAAACCTGCAATAAAGCACGCGAGGAACCACCAGATATATATGATTCTCCCAAATCCACGTAGAAGCATCAAACTTCCAAAGCTCCTACCTCTCGAACCCGGGACTCGAATCGCGACAAGAGAGCTGCTTTCGGACAATCGTAGGCGATGAACTCTACGATAGGCGGAAGTTGTAAAACTGCCCAAAATACCGAACTGCCATTGGACTGCACATAGACCCACTATGCGGGGCCACAAGATTGGATGAGTCACCAATCATAGAGCATGTCAAGACAAAGATAACAAATTATTGGTGCAAAGTTGACACCTTGCATGTAATAAATTAGATTAGGTGTTAATAGTGAAAAAAATGCAAGGTGTCACTTTGTTTTAATGTGGTAGATAAAAATGAATCAATGTGGTTTGATAATTCACGTGGGAGGAAATGAGATTTCTCTCAAATGGAGAAGAAATTAGACAAATGTGGGGACACTCCATTTACTCCCTTGAATTATTTTCCTCACATGACATTATTTTAGTTCCTTAGTGAAAAGGATAAGTTAGTTTTTTAGTTATTATTGAAAAAGCTTGTAATAGTTTTAATGGAGGAACACTTGTTCTTCTAGAAAATAATAGAAGTGAGTTTGGTTGTTGATATTTTCTTCTCTCTCTCTCTCTCTTTCTCTTTTGTGTTTTTTTTCTTAGTTCATAAGTCCTTGTCCCAAGGATCATGAGCTAACTTCCCTTTTGGGGAGTTAATCTAACTCATGTGAGGGTAAACCAATTGTTGTTGGTTTGGTAGGTTTAGGAAGAACAACTAACTCTACATCCTACCCTAAAATGGTAGTTGGTGTAGAGTTTAGTTAGGAATCAAGCAATGAGCTTAGAGATAAGTCATTGTTTGGTTTCACTTGCTAGCATGTATGAGCTCTTTAGTGAGCCATGCATGCTAGGGATCAAATCTATTTTTCCGTTAGGGACTTGTCTATGAGTCTAGGAAGAATCAAAACCTGTTTCAAATCAACACTAATGATAGTTTCACATGAGGATGATTAACTCTCCAACTTCTCTTTCAAATTTCCATTTCGGTATTAAGTGCATGTTTTCATTGTTAATGTTTTTATTAATGTTTGTGTAGGAAGGAAAAATCTAACATTTATATTATATCCTTACTCCTTAATTTCCCTTTATTGTAACATCTAATTTTTAGTTGTTCTAAGCTTTAGGTTAGTTCGAATCCTTATTCAAACTCTACGAAACGAAGATCGTGAGTAAGGAATCTTGATTGCTTTTACATTAATTTAGAGAGTTCAAAACTCTAAGTAGTGTTCTCCAAGCATATATCAACCACCAGCAGCGGGTTAATTTATTCAGTTTTTGCTCCTGTTCAACCACCAGCATCTCCAGATCTACCTTGATCCATTTCCAGGCCTAAATATCTGATCATGTACCTGAAATATTCGATAATCCTTTGGGATTAATCGCGTCGACGAATTGAAACTTTTGTTTCGATGGCGAAAACGCGGGAAGCTACAGGTTCCAATTTTCAGTATTATTGTAAATTTTTTTATGTTTTTCTGCATGTATGCCATGTATATAGTATTAGGAAATATTTATGGATCATTATTTAAGTTTTAGCCTCGAATTATGTATGAATCAAGTTCAGATAACGGTAAATATTTATATACACGATTACTTGGACATGATCCGCATATTAATGTATATTTACATATTAATGGTACCGCTTTTGCATGGGTATATGTCTTTCTACGATAAATGTTTCTTGTTACATGTTTGATATTTCTCGATATTATCATTAACGGTCTTGTCTAATAAGTCGATTTTTGTCAAGAAAGAGGAGAACATTCCAACGAGGGTTAAAATATGAGTTGGGTAAGTTGTTTCTAAACCCTACGGGGTAAAACTGCTCTGTATAGGACATTCGCAATCTCAATGAGTATTGTCGAAAACGATTTATTATGCAATACAAGAGTCGTATTTTAGTTTAGGTATAATACTTTGCATGTTTAGTTTTGTCATCTATTCTGCGTATGTATACTGTATTCGTATGCTAAGGTATTTAGATTCGTATGAGTGATTCAAATTCGCCTGTTACTATTGATATACGTTTACGTAATATCGATTTACATATTAGCGTACATATACGTATTACTGATGTTTATTTGCCTGTACGTATGGAAATAATTATCGATGACACAAGCTTGCCTATTCGTATAGCTATACGTATGAGTAGAGTACCTTCACATGCTACTGCACCTAGTATTGTATGAGTAGATCGTATTTGCATGTTTGTATTTTAACCCTTGTATAAATCTTTAAAAAATAATAATAATAATAAAATAATAAAAATAATAAAAAAATAAAAATAAAAATAAATTAAATTAAGACCACCTTTGCATAAATTTTAATTCCATAAATCTTAAATCATATTCTAATGGTGTCTAGGAAACTTGAAAGATTGAGGTTACTTAATTAGAACCGTGCTTGCACGGAAATCCTCCCTCATATCTATCTTGTGACCTGGCTGTTGGTTTATGCACACGTATTCCTAGCTTCACTGCTACGTTAGCAGCAGCTTAGGCATATGTTGTTCAACCCTAATGCTTAAGATAATAATAAAATTCGAGTCCTCATAATTCCTTCTGTAATTTAGATCTAATTTTATGCTTGCATGAGATTAAGGTCTGGTTCCACTAAAGAAATTGAACATACCTATCGTCGAAAAAAATACGATAAGCAATTGTGTAAGTTCTCAAATAAAAATTGTTCTTCTTATGCTAATTACCTTCATCACAATCCTTCGTCGCCATCAACTTCAGTCATTATGGCCGACGATCCTCCACCAGCAGAGAAGCCCCTCTCGGATTTCTATACTGCATTACAGGAAGGACCTTCTTCCTGCATCAAACTTGAGGACATCGTCGGTGATTTTCATATCCCACCAGACGTTTTCAGTTTGTTACCAATATATCATGGTTTGGAGCACGAAAAACCGTACAATCATCTTCGTAGACTTCAACAAGTGGCAACAACATTTCATCATCCAGCAGTCTCTAAGGAACAACTCTTGCTTCGACTGTTTCCATTCACTTTAGCGGAAAAAGCGTCAATCGGCTAGCGGACAAAGAATCACAATCCATAGACACATGGAATAAACTAGTTCAAGCTTTTATGCTTCGGTTTTATACTTTCGAAGAAAACAACCGAAATGCTTCGAAGAAAATTCAATTCTTCCGTCAAAATCCTCATGAATCCTTTTACGGAAGCATGGAGTCGCTTTTATTGATCTTACGTTAGAATGTCCTCACCACCAACTAGAAAAAGTCGTCCTTGTTCGTTCATTCTTTAATGGTCCATTCGATCATCAAAAAGAAACTCTTGATATAATGAACGGAGGTTGCTTCATGGACAAAGGAGCTTCTAAAAGCTTATACTTTTCTTGAAAAACAAGCGAAAAAAGGTACACACTGGGGTAACACTGAGCCGTCTAGATCATCAAAGGATACTGTTACAAAAGCCACATCTATTTTTGAGGTAAAACCCGATCCTGAAATAAAAAATTTGATAGAATCCCTAACTAAAAAAGTAGATGCCCTTGCAGTTCAAGTAAACGATCAACTACCAAAACCAGTCATGAACGTTGACACCGCTCCTTGTGTCCTTTGTCTTAGTCCTGATCATCCTGATGCATATTGTCCCTTGTTATATGCTTCCCCTACTCAACAAGCGGAGGAGGCATGTGCATTCAACATTCCCAATGCACCATGGAGACAACATCCGAATTTCGCTTGGCACCCAAATAACCAACAAATGGGGGCTCCTCCAGTTTTCGCTAATCCACCTGTTCGACCTACCAACAATTTTATTCCATACCGCCAAGGAAATAATCAACAATACCAACAAGGTCAATTTCAAAATAATTCCAATGCTAATTATCAAACCAACCGCAGCCTTGTTCCAGCTAATCCAAATCCCAACTATAATCAACAACTTCTAAGCAATAATCGAGAACTACTACCTGTTACACAACCTGCGCCACCCATTACGGATAGGACAAATGAGACTTTCTTGGCTTACATGAACCAACAGTCTCAAATTTTAACGTCTATCCAACAATCACTTCAAAGAATCAGGCGCAAGAAAAGAGTCGAAAAGGCGTGTTTCACCGCACAAGGCGGTCCCAAATCCTAAACCAGCAAACACAACCTTTGAACTCACCAATGCCCCTGTTACAAGCACCCCCAACCAAGGTGAGGTGCGTGCAATCACTACTTTACGATCTGGAAAAACTGTAGACAATCATATATCGATGCGGATGATCAACCAAAGAAAAAAGGGTTCCAAGGAATCTATTTCTAATAATGAACCTACGGAAGATTCCCCAGATTCAACTGAGAATCAACACCTCCGATGTAGGAAACAAGCAAGTAGACCCTTTTGCCAAATTCATACCTAAGGCACCGTTTCCTCGCACCGCGCAGGCAAAGAATAAACTCGATGACAATTTTGCTTGAAATTCGAGAGACTTTTCAAAATTTAACAATCAACTTACCTTTTCTCGATGCCTTAAAACTATTACCAAAACATGCAAAATTTCTGAAAGATATGTGCACCACAAAAAAGAGAACTAATGTTCCTCAACAAAGCGTTCCTCATTTGAAACGGTTTCCTCCATCACCGAACACAATGGTATAGTAAAATACAAGGACCACTGGTAGACCAACGGTTCCATGCACCTTAGGTGACAAATACATCGGCTCTTTTCTACTACTACTAGACCTAGGAGCTAGTGTGAACTTACTTCCATATTATTTATTTAAACAACTATGTCTTCATGAACTTAAACCTACCACCATGACTCTACGGTTAGCGGATCGTTCCATAAAGTATCCAAAAGGAATTGTGGAAAACGCCCCGTAAAAGTCCAAGATTTCTTCTATCCCGTCGACTTTGTTATTTTGGATACGAAGTGGCATGTGATTCCATTCCTATCATTTTAGGACGTCCGTTCCTCATACTTTGCTAATGCTCTTATTAACCTGTAGAGATGGTTCCATGACCATGTCCTTCGAAATCTTTCGGTCGAGGTGAATGTGTTCAAGTTGATGAAACAACTTCGAGCGACATTGATGGTGAGGTCAACAGGGTTGACAGCATTCCGCAAGAGTATTTTACAAACTCTTTTCCTGAAGATGAAGTGTACCAATTTCTTTCCTTTAGCGACTCTGAGTTTGAGGACGATGATTATACACAAGAAGTAAATGAGTTATTAGAGTCAGTACCATTATTTGACCCTACAACAGTGATGTCTAGTAACTTGGATGATCATCAATCTGTTTTTACTACATGGATGATGACCTTCCTCAAGAATCTTTAATACCCACTCCACCCTGAATTAAAACCTCTTCCTTCGAATTAAAATACGCATGACTTGATCTCGATGGTCGTCACCCGTTATTATTTCTTCACAATTGGTGATGATTAGGAAGCTCGTTTAATTAATGTCATTCAACAACATCGTTACGCTATTGGATGGTCCCTCGATGACATTAAAGGCATTGAACCTAATGTGTGCACCCATCGCGATACACGGAAGAAAATGCTAGGACATCGCGTGAACCACAAATACGTCGCCTAAACCCTACCATGAAAGATGTGGTCCGAGAGGAAGTGTTAAAATTACTAGATCGCGGGTATTATTTACCCTATCTCTATAGTGTTTGGGTGAGTCCCGCATTACACGTGGTTCCAAAGAAATCGGCATTACGGTTGTGCGAAATGATAAAGATGAATGCATTTCCTTCCAGATCCCATAAAATGGCGAATATGCATTGACTATCGCAAACTTAATGCCGCCACTCGTAGGATCACTTTCCACTTCCATTCATCGATCGGATGCTTTCGAACGTTTAGCCGGTCATGCCTATTCTTGCTTTCTTGATGGTTATTCGTGTTATTTTCGGATAGTCATAGACCTGGCGATCAAGAAAAGACAACGCTTCACTGTCCATTTGGTACATTTGCATATAGGCGAATGCCTTTTCGGCCTTTGCAATGCACCGTACTTTTCAACGCCGCATGCTTTATATTTTCGAGTGATATGGTTGAACGGTTTATGGAAGTATTCATGGACGACTTCTCAATTTATGGAGATTCTTTCGATAGCTGTCTATCAAATCTTGAAAAGGTCTTTACACATTGTGAAGAGAAAAACCTTGTTCTTAATTGGGAAAAATGTCATTTCATGGTTACTAAAGGAATAGTTTTAGGACATATCGTTTCAAAGGACGGAATCGAAGTCGACAAAGCTAAGATAGAAAAAATTACTTCACTTCCTATACCAAAAACAATTCGAGACATTCGCGCATTCTTAGGACACGCAGGTTTCTATAGGAGATTTATTCAAGATTTCTCAAAAGTTGCTAGACCTTTAACCAATCTCCTGCTTAAAGATGCCATTTTTTATTTCAGTTTCAGTTGCAAACAAGCCTTTGAGGTATTAAAAACCACGTTAACTACCGTTCCCATAATTCAACCACTTGATTGGTCTAAACCTTTTGAATTAATGTGTGACGCGAGCGACTATGCTATAGGAGCTATACTAGGGCAACGCCGAAGATAAGCCGGTTGTCATTTACTATCGCGAGTAAAACCCTTAATGAAGCTCAACGTAACTATACCACCACCGAGAAAGAGTTTCGCCATTGTATATCGCGTTAGATAAGTTTATCCCTTACCTAGTGGGTTCTCCAACTATTGTATACATTGACCATGCGGCGCCGTTATCTATTAGCGAAAAAGATGCAAAACAAAGGTTGATCCGATGGATTCTCCTTTTGCAAGAGTTTACTCTCGAAATTAGAGATAAAAAAGGTAAGCGAAAATGTGGTTGCAGACCATTTATCAAGACTTGTCGCTGATGTTGATAATCGATATCTTGAACCTATCGTGATTCCTTTCGGATGAACACTTGTACTCTATTTTTCGTTCCTTGGTACGACATAGTAAATTACTTAGTTACCGAGGAAGTTCCTTTATCTTGGTCTCAGTAATGACCGGAAAAAGTTTTATCCACTTTGTGAAATTCTATTTACGGGATGATCCCTACCTCTTCAAGTATTGTTCGGACCAACTAATCCGCCCGTTGCATTCCGACCGGGAACACAACGATGTGTTATCCTTCGCCATGAACAATCTTGTGGTGGTCATTTTAGTGGTAAGAAAACTGCGGCCAAGGTTCTACAATGTGGTTTTATTGGCCAACACTTGTTTAGAGATTCACATGAGCATTGCAAAGCATGCAATCGCTGCCAAATTATTAGGTCGCATTACTCAACGCAATATGATGCCCTTAAATCCCATTCTAATTGTGGAAATCTTTGATGTATGGGGCATCGACTTCATGGGTCCATTTCCAAATTCTCATGGCTTCCTATACATACTTGTAGCAGTTGACTATGTGTCAAAATGGATTGAGGCATTGACATGTCGTGTTAAACGATCATAAAAGCGGTCGTTTTGTTTGTAAAAGAAAATATTTTCTTTTCGATTTGGTGTTCCAAAAGCTATAATTAGTGACGGGGAAAACATTTCGCAATAAATTTTTGAATCATTAGTAAAGAAATATGGAGTCACGCACAAAGTGGCAACTCCATATCATCCTCAAACCGATTGGTCAAGTAGAAGTCTCTAATCGAGAAATAAAATCCATTTTGGAAAAAGCTCATCCATCTAGGAAAGACGGTCTCTACGATTATCGATGCCTTGTGGGCATACAAAACAGACTTTTAAGACACTTATAGGGATGTCTCCGTATCGCCTCGTTTTTGGAAAACCTTGTCATCTGCGGTTGAACTTGAGCACCGTGCTCTATGGGCCATCAAAAGCCTCAATTATAACACTAACGTGGCGGTTAAAAGAGAAAATTGCGGTTAAATGAGCTTGAGGAAATTCGAGTTGATGCCTATGATCTCTCGAAATCCTATAAAGCCAACATGAAAAGAGTGCATGACAAGAACATATTGCGAAAAGAGTTCAAAGTCGGTCAAAAAGTTTTGATGTACAACTCAAGATTACACATCTTTCCGGAAAATTAAAAACTTCGATGGTCCGGTCCTTTCACCGCTCTCTCATGTTGTCACTCCTTATGGGGCTATCTCAGAAAAACGTAAATGATGGTAGCGAATTTCAAGTAAATGGCCAAATACCTTTAAACATTATCATGAGTTCGCGATGTCGAAGAGACTCTTCTCATGATCCAAATTTCTACCGCATGACTAATAGATTCGCTGGTGTACTTCTTTCCATGTATTTAAACAGGAAAAGTATGCCATTAGGGTAGTCGGGCCCTCTTCTATTTTCTTTTCTAACAATCCCTAGAGTGTGTGGTTGCAAGCGCCAGAACCTTAGTCCACAAAAACTCTACTTCAGAACTGAGTATAAATGTCTTCTGATAATCGAGCAAACGTGCCTCCAGGAAAACAATGGGTACCAAAAAATTCAACTCCTTCTTTCTCCTCCATTTTCTATTCTCTTCCTCGCGAACTCCAACTCATCATTTGGTCCAAATCTCACCCATCTCGAATTGGTAATGGTCGTAGTACTTTTGCTCGAAAGCGTCGAGCGAAAAGGATGGGGTGGTGTATGAACTGTCAAACTCCTTTATGTCCAGGTCTCGATCTTTTATCCGAGATGAGCCGGCATAAGGTATATTATTGTCTGACACCAGCTCAACAGGATAAACTTCGTCGTCGTCCCGTTGCTCCCACAGGTTGGGATTCGTCTTGAGGATCTGACGTTAAAAGACTCACATTCGTCTTGAGGATCTGACGTTAAAAGACTCACATTTGTCTTGAGGATATGACGTTAAAAGACTCACATTCTTCTTGAGGATCTGACGTTAAAAGACTCAACATGTATATACTCGTTTTGTTTTATTAGCACCCAGCATGGTGCCCAAAGAGAGTCGTGATATGCACCATCGGACATTTCCTAGTTCAGATGCGGGCAATGGATTCCACCGAAGCCAACCCGTTCAGTTTTCTATGTGATTGTTTCGTATGGCTGAGGCTATACCATATGTACTAAACGTAATATCATTATTAGACCACTGCACATTGGTCAAGGATGGTACCGTCCTAAATCCTAGGCCCCCAAAACATAAAGGATAAGCCACAGTCTGGCTGGATTGGGTTTGCCCAGAGCCGACATGAAAGTTGCCTGAGTTAAGCTGTTGTGATGTGTTGTTTTATTTGGATTTCCGGTGATGTTGACACGTTATTCTCGACTTGTACATTTGTACATAAAAGTATAAATAAATAAAAACCAACAAAAAAAAATGATGTTTGAATGTGATTTTTCATATTCTAGTGGATGACATTTTTAATACTGATCGTTTCGATATCTCATCCGTTCAATTTGGAGTTGAAACGAATCGAATTTCCACGTTTGAAATTTCAGAACATTTCGGGACATAAGAGGAATTTCTGTAATTCATTTGTACTTGGGCCAAAATTTTGACCCGACCCAAAAACCAAAGATCCGGGTACAAAGCCCACGCGCGGGGCACCAACGCGTCCACCCCCCACACTTCTTCTTCCTCAAAAATCGGATCTTGGTCCCCCAATAATCCACTCAGCGCATACCAAATAGATGAATTCACCAGCGCGCTGGCCAAACTCCACCTCCTCTTGCTATTTGCACCATCAAAACTTAATTTACACCGCGCTATGGCAGCTTGAAGAAGAATTACAGTTGAGAGAAATTTCACAAATCTCTATAATTCCGGGATGTTTCACCCATTTTTCGATGAGGAAATTGCTAGTAGAGAGTGGGAATATCTATTGCATCGAATCCCAAATTTCAATATTCGAAGAATTGGTGTTGAAATTTTATAACAATGGAGGTTTCGGGTGATGAATTTTGGATTACGGCGGATGGGATGGAACGTGAACTCACACCGAGTTGATTTGAATACCGTCGCGATTCGATTAACTCGATAGCCCGACCGTTGTTGTCGAGTATCCGACCACGAGGGATTTGATGTTTGACACGCTTCTCGAGGGGAGTACAACATCTCGAATCGCTGCGTGTACCAAAGATTCGCCGGGCGTAACCAATTAGCCGTCACTCAATGGTGCGCACCACGCCATTGAACTTCAAAGACGTCCGCGTGAACAAGACTTTCTTGCACCTCGTGGATCCTACAGAGAGGAAGCACACTTTCGTATGGTCCATTTCACGGGCCATATTCTTACGACCGCGTCAAATAGGTCAGCTCTTCTTGCTGTACTTGTTACTCAGCTTATGCTTAACTTAGGGTTCCAGTCTACTACTCCTTTCATTGAAACAAGGTCTTTCGAGAATTTTGGAATTTTTGAGACTTGTGTTTTAGACCATTGGGACCCAGTAGCTAGAGATGACATTGAGCATGATAACGTACCTCCTCCTCCTCCTCCTCCTCCTTCACCACCAGACTGTTTTAATGAAGATACCATGCGCCGAATCAATACTCCTATGGATGCCTTGAGGAACATGAATTCTAGTATGCGCAGGATGTTTCTTCGCGAGGAAGAGATGATTACTTCCCATAATGAATTCCAGCAAGAAATGAGAAATCGCCAAGGCCAATTCCAGAGAATGATGATGGCAAATCAGCAAAGAATTCCAAGATCGATTTGCTTACCTATAGGCCACATTCCGCACCCGGTCATTTCGGCTGAAGTTAAATCGTGGCGAAGACGTAAAACCGGGTTCATCTTCTCGCTAACCCGAGGATTCACGATAGTCGTTTATTTTCTTTGGTTTAGAAATGACTATGTCATTTATTTCCCTAATGCATTGCATTTTTATTTTTTTAGTGCTAAATTATTATATATCGGTTGATTTCTCATAATTTTGTATCTCCGCACGGTTTAAATGAGAAATTATTTATGTTATCACGAATATAGTACTTTCAAAAAATATGAGTTTGCTCCTTGATTCATTGGGCCTACTCTCAAAGCCCAACGGTCGAACCCAACGGATTGATCCAAACGGTCGGATGCCCAACGGTCGAAATCCAAATATATAAATACAAATCTCCTTTCCTCTTTCACTCATTCCCTTCTCTCAATCTTCACAACTTCTTCTTCACAAATTTTCAATTTCTTGACAATAATGAATAAACTAGAAGCGATGGGAAAAGGAGCAACGCTGAATGGGCTATCACATTAATCGTGATAACGGTGTTTATCATTATTCTCTTGTCACTCATGCATAACATGATCCAGAACATCTAGATCTATGTAACCGTCTTTTTTTTTTTTTTTTTTTTTTTTTTTGTATATTAGTATGGTGTGTTAAATAATTCTCACACATTTGTACGGGTTACGTATTAAATGGAGAAGTTCCGTATTAATTAGTTGTGTATATTAGTTGTCTTTTCCTCTCTATTATATATATATATATATAATAAAAATAAAATAAATATATATATATATATATATATATATATATATATATATAAATAAAAAAAGAAAAAATAATAATAATAATAATAAGTAAATAAATAAACAAACCATAACAAAGAAAGGTCATCCAAAACTCACCGAAATAATTAATTGATACACATAGTGTTCAGAGAAAATCGTGCACGCTACAAGATACACATAACACTTGTCACACATGCAGCTCGATTATTCTATCCATATTCTATTACCGAGTTATGATCATCATTTCTGAATTACGTGTAAGTTTAACTACCCCCAGAAAACTTTCCTCCGTATTTTCTAAACATTAAACCATCTCATTAATTGTATTTGGATATCTGACATGACAAAGACTTACTGTGGATCCCCTATGATGCTGTTCATAATCACATGGGTCATTAAATACACTTGGACTCCATATTGGTATAGCCTCATAGATTGCCTATAAATCTCTTCTTTTTAAGCCATTCTTATTCATACAATTTTCGCTATCCTTCCCTCAGTAATGGCTCAACCAATAAAAATAACGGCAAGAGAAAGACTACCTAAAAACTTTCGAAGAAGGCCGGTTTTCTCCTTATTTTGACACTGAAATCATATGTCGAGGATGGACGCTCTTCTATATCATTCAAAGAACTAGTTATTCCCGAAATTGGTTTTGATGTTCTACCAATTTAAGCGGATATGAAGATGGAAAATTCTACTTCAATGCCTATGGACAACGATTAGAATTGAATAAGGAAATGATCTCCGACATACTTCAAATCCCACTAAAAACCCAGGAGTCCCTTGTTCAGGAGTCATCATTCGATTCCGCAAAAAACTTTCTTTATGAGAGCTCACATATCTCATGGCGACGCGTCGAACATACACATAACATGGTTCTTCAACGCTCTTTGAAACAGAATCAACGTGTTGTGCTCCACTGGTTGGGACATAATGTGGTAGGTACATCACACCAATCTGAAGTCACAAAGCCTCAACTTCACCTACTTTGGATTTTGCAAACTCAAAGAGATGACTTTTGTCTGATCCAACACCTCTGGAACGTAATCACCAAGAAAACAAGAAGGTCAGCAGTTCTACCCACTTTGGTTACGCAGATTATGATGCGTTGGGGTTATCCAATAATATCTTCAGAGACACCCCTTCAAAGAGCATATATAAAGGTCCTTCAAACAAACTACTCCGTTGGTTTTTTGGACCCCGATACTCGATAGATGAAGCGAGAACACCTCAAGCTCAAATTCCACCATTTATTTGATGAAAATGCCATCTTCAATATTATTAATCCCATGGAAGGCATTAAACTTCTTCATCGGGGTTTGAGGGAACTACACGCTCGTCGAAATATCATCATCACAACTCTTCGAGGATTTCCAAGATCGTCAAGCAACGCATGATGTTGAAACAGAAGAGATCTTGGAAAATCATTCTAAATTCTTGCAAAATCATGCTCTCCTAATGGAAAATCAAACTGTACTCTCTGCGGACCAAGGGACATTCGGATGCAGCTTCGACCAACAAATAGATGACCTAAACATGCGGTGCAAAAAAATATGCATATCCTAGATCAATATCGAAATCCATGATATTACTAAGTCAATAAGTATATAATCATATATGTTATTACGTTTTTCCGTCGTACTATGTATTTTATCTTATCTTTTTGTTTTATTTTGTATGAAATGCTTAGTAGGATTGTCATCATTTCCGTTGTGACTAATATAATTTTAACATGTGCTTCTGAGGAGGGTCTATTTTCTTACATACTCATTTTTCCATTCAAATTACGATATCGTTACCCATTTCTTTACTTCATCCACCATGGCATCTTCATCAAACATTGCATCTTCATCATCCATGGTACCTCCCAAACTCATTCCCCGAGCAATCCTTTTAGTTTATGATGGATTCCAATGCCTATGGCCATCTCTTCCATGATTACATCACAAACATTGGGTGGTCTTCCCCTAATTCTTCAACCCCACCAAACTTATTCTCCAAGTTTGGCTGCATATACTTTTATGCTAATATGGATGACACACCAAAGATTCAACCATGCGCATGGTTTCTACTTAGACGGGTTCACAATCCGAAGTTGGTGACACACCTCATATCTTTTCTCGAACAACAACTTGCTCTATATTTGGACCTTCCATACCACGAACCCATTGCATCTTGGCGGTACATCTATCATAATTCTTACCGCTTCCTTTCAGTGGCAAAGTGCGTTTAGCGACTCTTATGGTGATGGTCTTGAGATCAAACGAAGGAGATGGCCATGTGCCATGGCGCTTAACATCACCATTCCATTAGCAAGCATGACCATGAACATGGGGACTACCATGTTATTTGTACTCTAAACATTATGGGAGATTGGCATTTTTCTCCGCCAATGAGGTCATGCCATACAGATTCATTGCACTAGCTTCGGGGTCATGCATTATTTAACATTTTAGGTTGTGTTATCTCGGCTGAAACGAGCTCGCGCACTTTTCGGGATCAATATATACTTTTACCGATCACCTTGCGGATCATGAAGACACATTTCCACGGTTTGCGGCCACTTTTCATGACCGGGTCAAGGTAGATTCCATGTGCCCAAACAACGTAATCATTTGCTCATTGAGGTTTCGTCAATGGAAGCGTCCTTTCGATACACCAAGCATGTTGATGTTACCCAAAGGACGAAAAAGATGAAGACTAATTTGAGGGAATCCGAGACAAAGAATGGGCGAAATTTGGCGGACTATTATCTATTGGCGCTGATGCTAAGGAAATGCATTTCCTTAAAGAGGACGCCTTGACCTTCACGCCCTCTTTGGATGGTAAACTTGAGTTTGCCATTGTACATATATCTAGCTAAACCTTCATTGGTGTGCTATGGTTTTTCATGTTTAGGATGCTATGGTTCATTATTTAGGTGTGCTATGTTTAGTGTGCTATTATGAACATTTTCTTGTTCTTTTCTGAATAATATATTATGATCTCCAACCTCTCTGTTCCAAAGAATCTAGCTCTAATTTTGCTCACGGTTCTCGTGTACTTTATCTCTTTAATTATTGATCCTTCGAGGACTAAGCATCATTACGTTTTGGGGTGCTTTAAACCTCAGAGCAAAAATTAGGCATCTTGTAGCCTATATATAGTTTTTATTTTCATATTAATAATTGTACTTAGTGACAAAGTCTTGTTTCCTTTTCAATGATGAAAATTGTCTAGAAATCTCACATTAGTATCCTAATTAGGATTTGTTTTTAAGAAACTTTAGATAATATGTATGCAATAGTTTATACATCTTTTCATGAATATTCATGTTGAGTATCATTGATTGTACATAGCAGTAAGTTTCTGGAACCAACGGTTAGTTACTTAAACTATAAATCGTGTGAGAATCTAACCAAAAGCCTTGATATGAGTGATTTGTGTGTGATGACCACGGAGGAGTAGTTTTTCCGATTAGAGGAAATTACGATCTACTTACTTGATCACCACCCAACCCTAAAGCGAGAATTTAGGTCTTCTTTGGATCGACATAGCTAAAAATTCTTACATTTACAAATTTTACCGCTAGTCACTCTCTTGAACCGTTCATCAAACCTTTCACTTTCACCCAAAATTCCTTACCCATTTATTAAACCAAATAAAAGAACCTACCTAAGTGATGAGTATGAAAATAGGATGAAATGTGGAAAGAATAAAGAGAAAGACTTGTCCCAAATATAAGTCGACTACTTGCTTGAAAAAGGAAAATAGAATCATGTTCTTAAGCCTTATATATATATATATATATATATATATATATATATATATATATATATATATATATATATATATATATATATATAATCCTTAGTATCCGAGGCTTAAGAACAAGGTTGGAAAAACTTCGGTTAGAAGAAGGAAAGGAAAGAAGGATTTCTCTAGTGTAAATATATGAAGACCCTATTCTCTCATACTCAGAAATTTTGATTATCCATTTCCATTTTCTTGTACACTATCACCTAAGCCCCACAATACCTAATAAAGACCTCTAGCTCAATTAGGGTAGGGTGGTGTGATAATAAGTAGTAGACGTGATTGATCAACATCGGCTCCTCTCACCGTCATTGAGATGTAAGGAAACGCGTGTGCCCACCGCGACAATCGGAGTTAACAAAACCTGAGTGGAAAAATTTTTGAGTGAATATGTGTTTCAACACATACCTGTGAGAACCCATTTAGGTATGCTCTCCAAGGATCCAGAAACAACCCTGCTAGTATATTTCAATGAAAAGTTCACTGCATGAATAATCATATGTAGATGTTTTAATTATTGAATACATATTAACTTGAGTTTCAAAGAAATAAATCCTCATTCCCTGCTAAGGAGATGTATGGATATCTGAGATTAAGTTAGGAAACAAGTTTTTGTCACTGAGTCGTTGTAGTATAATTGAAGTTTATGAGTATCTTTTCTGGAAAACTCTCACGAGGCTATAACTTCGTCCACTAGGGAATTCCTAGTGGTTTAAGGCCTTGTTGCATATGGTCAATGCAATCGCGATTCTGCTAAAACGAGAATTAGTTTAGGACTACACATTTTGGCCACTTATCTAATTTAGTGTCTCTTCTTTACTTGAGGACAAGCAAAGTGCTTCTTTTTTGGGGGTAGTGTGATAAGCACCCAAAAGTGTATTATGAAACCCCATTGAGACATATAAATTTGGTTCATTATGTGTTTAATAATCATGAAATAAATATGTTTTCATACTTTTGCGGTATTTGCGATAAAAACATGGAAATACTTGGTTAAACCTCGCAATAAAGCACGAGGAACGTATATATGAATTCTCCCAAATCCACGTTAGAAGCATCAAACTTCCAAAGCTCGTTACCTCTCGAATCGGGGACTCGAATCGACAAGAGAGCTGCTTTCGCACAATCGTATGATGAACTCTACGCGATAGGGGAAGTTGTAAAAGCGCCCAAAATACCGGATCGCCATCGATCGCACATGGACCCACTATGCGGGGCCACAATATTGGATGAGTCATCAATCATGCAGCATGTCAAGACAAAGATAACAAATTATTGGTGCAAAGTTGACACCTTGCATGTAATAAATTAGATTAGGTGTTAATAGTGAAAAAAAGGCAAGGTGTCGCTTTGTTTTAATGTGGTAGATAAAAATGAATCAATGTGGTTTGATAATTCACGTGGGAGGAAATGAGATTTCTCTCAAATGAAGAAGAAATTAGACAAATGTGGGGACACTCCATTTACTCCATTGACTTATTTTCCTCACATGACATTATTTTAGTTTCTTAGTGAAAAGGAGAAGTTAGTTTTTTAGTTATTATTGAAAAAGCTTGTAATAGTTTTAATGGAGGAACACTTGTTCTTCTAGAAAATAATAGAAGTGAGTTTGGTTGTTGATATTTTCTTCTCTCTCTTTCTCTTTTGTGTTTTTTTTCTTAGTTCATAAGTCCTTGTCTCAAGGATCATGAGCTAACTTCCCTTTTGGAGAGTTAATCTAACTCATGTGAGGGTAAACCAATTGTTGTTGGTTTGGTAGGTTTAGGAAGAACAACTAACTCTACATCCTACCCTAAAATGGTAGTTGGTGTAGAGTTTAGTTAGGAATCAAGCAATGAGCTTAGAGATAAGTCATTGTTTGGTTTCAATTGCTAGCATGTATGAGCTCTTTAGTGAGCCATGCATGCTAGGGATCAAATCTATTTTTCCGTTAGGGACTTGTCTATGAGTCTAGGAAGAATCAAAACCTATTTAAAATCAACACTAATGATAGTTTCACATGAGGAGGATTAACTCTCCAACTTCTCTTTCAAATTTCCATTTCGGTATTAAGTGCATGTTTTCATTGTTAATGTTTTTATTAATGTTTGTGTAGGAAGGAAAAATCTAACATTTATATTATATCCTTACTCCTTAATTTCCCTTTATTGTAACATCTAATTTTTAGTTGTTCTAAGCTTTAGGTTAGTTCGAATCCTTATTCAAACTCTACGAAACGAAGATCGTGAGTAAGGAATCTTGATTGCTTTTACATTAATTTAGAGAGTTCAAAACTCTAAGTAGTGTTCTCCAAGCATATATCAACATAGGATTGATAATTTTATTCACAACCAATAGAAATGGCATTTAGAGATTGGCTATAAACACCCCACGGTATAGAAGAACATATTGGAGTTTTAAACAAGCAAATTGAGGGAGATGACATTACTTGTTCTACTATAAACACCTCTAAGTTGTCGAATGGCTTCAACTTCAACTAGAAGTTGAGAATTTGCATAGGAAATCAGAAGCAACTTCCACAGTTAGATGCCACATCTTATTCATACCGCTTCTATTGCCTTCAGTTCTTGGAAAATGACTGAGATCATTCCTCCAGAACCTATGTAAGCTAGGCATTACATGCCCATAATAATTCCTTAGTACCCCCCCTCCATAGCCCACACTATGTGAGTTTACAAAACCATCAATGTTTTTATGCTGACACCACATAAAATGAACGGATGCAATAGCATCTTTTGAAGGAGGAAACCATGTGTTGCTCACCGATCTATTATATAAACCACGATTATCACTAAAATCATTCTTCGTCACCGGTTGAAGGCGATAAAGAAAACATGTGCACTCAACATTTGATATCCTAACCGATGTGATCAAGTCTAGAGTCGGACCCAAAACGGTGCTATTGCCATACCAAACTTGTACATATCGAGTAAAAGGAATATGAATAAACCATAAGCTTAGGCGGTAGGGACAGAGAGAAAGAGAGAGAGAGAGCGAGTGAGTTAAGTTTTGGTTAAAATGATAACTTATAATGAAAGCGAATGAGTACATATTTCTAAGCAAGATTGATATCATAGATTAGTAAATGAGACTAGCGGATTGATATCATAGATTATCACCGAACTCTGACAGAGTTCAAAATTCTGATAGAGTTCACCGAATATGCTACTTCACCGAACTCTGACAGAGTTCAAAACTCTGACAGAATACGGTATAAAGAATACGATAGAGTTCAAAACTCTGACAGAGTTCAAAACTCTGACAGAATACGGCATGAAGAATACGACAGAGTTCAAAGCTCTGACAGAGTTCAAAACTCTGCCAGAATACGACATGAAGAATACGACAGAGTTCAAAACTCTGACAGAGTTCACCGAACTCTGACAGAGTTCAAAACTCTAATAGAATACGGCATGAAGAATACGACAGAGTTCAAAGCTCTGACAGAGTTCAAAGAACTCTAACAGAGTTCAAAACTCTGACAGAATACGGCATGAAGAATATGACAGAGTTGAAAGCTCTGACAGAGTTCAAAACTCGGCTGAATCACGACTGAAGAATACGACGAGTTCACGAACTCGACGAGTTCAAAAAATCCGGCGTATCACGGCATGAAGAATACGACAGAGTCGAAAGCTCGACAGAGTTCACCTAACTCGGCGTATCTGACAAAGTTTACTTCAATACGTAAACTTGTTTACTTCCAAGTTTCGCATTTTAAACAACAATATAAACAATTTCATACCCAATTCATACTTGTTTACTTGTCTAAGTTCATAAACAGTTGAATCAAAGCGTTTTAAACTTGTTTACTTGTCTAAGTTCATACCCAATTTCGCGTTTTAAAACAACAATATAAACAACATCCAAGAATAAAGTTTACTAGGTTAATTCATACCCAATTTCGCGTTTTAAACAACAATATAAACAACATCCAAGAATAAAGTTTACTAGGTTTATTTCAAACTTCCAAGCTAATTAAATAACAATCAAACGCGTGGAAAAATACCTTAATCCGTAATTGGTTCAAATAGAATAAATCAAGAGAGAGAGAGAGAGAGAGAGAGAGAGAGAGAGAGAGAGAGAGAGAGAGAGAGAGAGAGAGAGAGAGAGAGAGAGAGAGAGAGAGAGAGAGAGAGAGAGAGAGAGAGAGAGAGAGAGAGAGAGAGAGAGAGAGAGAGAGAGAGAGAGAGAGAGAGACCGCAAAATATTGAAATATCGGTTTTATCAGTGGTTTAGATCTTCAGATCTTGAGGGCGAGATCGGACGGTTCAAGAGAAGAGTGAGATAAGAGTGTCACTATAAGAGTGGCACCCTAGACAAACCGTTTAAACATTATCACAAAAATTTATTCAAATCCGAAACTTGTAACCCCATCGAATGTAGCAGGCAACAAATTAAGAATTGTGGGCCTTTCATTTTCAAGATTTTTAATATTATATTTGGTAAGTTTAAAAAGTTTTGTTTTTTTGTGATAACGTTTATAATAGTTAGGAGATCAATATTTTTAAAAAATAGCGTAATCTAAAACTTATAAGAGCATTCCTAATATAGGTATACAAATGACTTTGATTGGAAATAACAACTTGTCACCGTTATGAGCCAAAAACAATAGCCCAATACAAAGATTACTATGGAGGTAACTTATAAGATTGATATTTTTTCGATTTCTACATTCAAACAGAATAAAACATTCTGTCCGAATTTTAACGTCATATTTGCATTGGGTAACTCGCAGTAGCTTCTCACCAAAAACGGTAATTAGGGGAAAATAATCCTATATGGAGATAGAATATATATTGACATTTAAATGAAACAAAAATTTGGTATTTATCAGTAGTACGAAATATATTGACAGTGGTATGCAAACACCCCCAAACAAGGCCGAAAGTTTTGAGATTTGAAGATATTTCGAATCCTTCCAAAACCGATATATATAAAAAAAATCGAAAAATCGGATCGATATATCATTTTTACCTATTTTGGTGATAATATTCAAAAAAATCGAAAAATCGGGATATATTAGAAATATAGCCGATATATATCGGTCAACAGTCAACAAAATGGGTCAAAAGTCAAACTGTCTAACCAAGTCAAACGATATATATCGGTTTAAAATTAATTTAATTTTCGAAGCCGATATTTCAAATGTTTCGAAGTCGCTAAGTTGAAAAAACGATAAATACTGTTGAAAAATCGATTTTTCAACCGATATTTTCGTCCCTGCCCCCAAACAAAACCTAATTAACGGCAGCAAAAGTGTCGATCAGCAGCGCCTCTCTTCTTCCCTCTTTTCCCCGAACAAAACAAACAAACCAAAAAATATGTTAGAAATCAAAACACCCAAAAATGGCAAAGCTAAACGCGAGCTAGATAAACGTGCCCCAAAACTAGTACATATTTATAAATATTTTGTTTTACAATATTCTTACATATATCTTTTTTAATTTATATAATATTTTTATGTGTAGGTTGAGAATGGGAAGAAAACATTAATACTTGCAGCAAAGACAAGTAATTTGTTGAATACAGTATTGACTGAGATTTTTCATCTTAAAAGAGGTAGCGCGATTAAATATTCCCGAAAGAATGATAATATTAGGCCTTTTGAAAATGGGGGCGAGACATCCTTGGAGTTTTTCTCCCAGAAAACTGATTGCAGTCTTTTTGTGGTAAGTGTTTATTTATTTATTTTTTAAAGTATATTAGTGGGTCTTGTATAGTTGCATTTGGATAATACGTGGATGTCAAGTTTAATAGTATATTCGTTAAGGAAGAAGCCAATGTTTATATCTCAGTGCCAAGTAGTTTTCTCTTTCTCACACGAGTGAAAACTGGAATTTCTCACTTATGGAATCAGATTGTGTAAATCAGTAATATGTATGTGTTTTAGTTAACTGATGCTTTTGTTGTGGACCTTCTTAGAGGTGCAGTGGTTCACTCCCTGTATGGTAGTTCGTTTGAATAGGACTAATAAAGAGTTGGAATTGTTTGGTTTTGCAGTTCGGCTCTCACTCAAAGAAAAGGCCTGATAATCTTGTACTAGGGCGGACTTATGATCATCACGTTTATGACCTTGTCGAGGTCGGGGTGGAAAATTTTAGAAGCATGAACTCATATTCATACGACAAGAAGATAGCTCCGAAAGTGGGAACAAAACCTTTCTTTGCTTTCATCGGGGAAGGTTTTGAGAGCGTAGAAGAATTGAAACATTTAAAGGAGGTTCTGCTAGACTTGTTTAGAGGAGAGGTATGTATTAGTAGCATTCTTATCCCATTATTTTATTTGTCCTAAATGAAAATTTTAAAACCATGGATCTAATGTGCAGGTCATCGAGAATTTAAACCTTGCTGGAGTAGATCGCGTTTTTGTGTGTACAGCTGTTTCCTCTAAAAAAGTGTTTCTCACGCACTGTGCACTGCGACTGAAAAGATCTGGAACTGTTGTCCCAAGGATGGAGCTTGTAGAAGTTGGTCCGTCCATGGACTTAGTAATGCGGAGGCATAGACTTCCTAATGATGGCCTGCGAAAGGAAGCAATGAAAACATCTTTAGAAAAGCCTAAGAAGAAGGTCCATCACTCAATTATTTATCTGCAAATTGCATTTTAATACAATTGGTCATATATCTCACCTTTCTCTTGTAATGTACTGTTATTCTTAAAAGTCTAGCCTCTTTGACTCTTGCAGGTGAAGAATGTTAGTAGCGATGTAATACAGGGCAAAGTTGGCAAGATTTACATACCAGACCAACAGGTTGAAATCTACCCTTCTTTTTTTCCATCTCTTTATATATGTTGCTTTAAGTGGCGTCTTAACTATATATAGATAAAAAAATGAAAAGAAGAAGAAACATCAAGTCTTGTCAGTTATGCCATAGTTTAAATTTGTTTCTCTGGTGCTTAGGTTGGTGGTATGGAACTATCCTACAATGCTAAGGGTTTGAAGAGAGAACGTCGTGAAGCTAAGATGAATAAAGAAACTACTTCAAATGAACCAAAGAAGCAGAAGGTGGATCAAGAGTGATTGTCGTTCAAATCGTTTTGTATTTGCTGATAATGGATAGTATTTCGTTAAGCGTACCTGTAATTTAATTCGGTGAAGATGGTTGTCTTCTCGTTTTACATCTGTTCTGTCTTTTGGTCCCCATACCAACTTTCTAGATCTCGATTTTGTGTCTGTAAGACTGTAAGCAAACTCAGATTCCAAAAGATATGAAGTCCAAGCAGTTTAATTGCCTTTTTTTTTTAAAAGTATGTGGTTCATGTCTTTTTATGCAAGTGCATGCGGGGTACGTAATGGTTGCAAACACATGGATTTTGAGTTATGGTTTATGTTTAGTCAGCATTACAGATAACTTACTCAGCAGGAACCGTTTCCACTCCATTCTATTTGTGGGTCTGTTTGGAAGAACACTGAGGGCCAGCTGTCCTTTCTATGATATGCTGTTTCAGCACCAGCAGAGATATTTACTTTTGTGCATACGTGAAGGAAGCTGGTAAGCTATGTACCTTCTTTTATTTTCTACTCATTTTTACAGGTTGTTCTTGTTTGACTTACCAGTAAGGCAAATGTATTGTGCAGGTTTATGATGATAATGTTCATGGTCAGAAGCTAGCACATTTTATGTCTTGATCTGTTAGACATTTTATGTCAATTAGCTGAAATGGATCATGCTAGCTCTGTTAGGTTGGTGCTAGAGTATCCACTTAAGCGTTGTCCTGAAGTATTGGTGGTTGGAATTGCCCATATCACTGTAATCCCTTTTATCCTTTTGCTAGTACATTTTGTCTACCAATTACTTTATTTTATAGCGTGTATATAGTGTATGACTGGACTCATCTATGTCAAATCAGACTGCATTTAACCTCCTCCAGTATGAAGTGGTGTCACGAAGTGGTCTGATTCTACAACTTTGGCATGGTAATCGTAATCTTCTCTTGCGGGGTTTCATGGACATCCATAGCAGTGATCCAGAAAATTTAAATAGAATTTTGAGCCTTTGCCTTGATTCAAAGGTAAGAGTCCTAATTCTAGTGTTTAATCTCTCTCTCTCTCTCATTTTTAGTTATTTATTTATTTTTGGAATGGTAGTGGGATTGGTTTTCTGTTTTATTGATTTTTTCTGTTGTACCTTTTCTGAGTATTATTATGAAAACTACTTGGAAATATGGCTTTATGATGAAGAACTACGATCTCTTTATGATTTAACGAGTCTTATTTTAGTCCTACAGCATGAACTATGTATTTTAAAACTTAAACAAGCTTGATGCGAGTGCTAGATGTTTGTGTCTATAGTTGGATGGATATAGCTAGTCATAATGTTTCTATGGCCAGTATGGGGTTAAACTAATATGGAGCTGAATACGCATATGGGGAACTGTAGGGTTATGTGTAGCCAACCTCCAGTAGTACAACTAAATCTTTGTTTGTTCACTACTTAACAAGAGATCTGTCCTTGATTATTGGTATTAAAAGAACACCACAAACCTGACTTATGTTAGCTTGCAATTCCTGAGAAAAGCATCAAAATCCAACTGAATCATGTGAATCACATAGTATCCGAACAATCTGAACATATGTAGGTATGTGGGCTCATACTGCCACGTTCTTTTGCAGTTTGATGGAGATTGGCAGAAAGAGGTTTTGTCATAATTATGGAATTTGAGATATTGAGTTTGCGAGAAGGCTTCTTAATGCTACAAATCTCATGGAACTCCCCTTTAGTTCACCTAACCATTGATGCAATTATCATCCATTAACCATTCACCAATTTCTTTATAACTTGAAACCTTAAAGGAATTTTTTGCTCATTATACTTATGGCGGTTCATCCTCATCCTCCCCAAAAATGATCGGAGTTAATTGAGAACCTACTAACACAGCTTATGACTTTGAAGCCAATGCAAGTGCCATAGAGATACAAGGGATTCACAAACTTCTACCGAGTGTTTGCAGATGTATGTTTGGAAGAGCTATTTTCGAATCAGTAGCTAGGACCTCACCTTAGCTTGCCCCAAAAAACTTGTTCTCGAATCTTCTGGGATGAGTTTGAATATGCACCACGGTATGGGCGTTGCAAGAGAATAGTAACCATTATTGGATGGTCTATGTATATTGGTGGTTTATGTGCAGTACTAATGAAGCTTAAATCAAGGGAGGCAGATGTGCAAGGCATAATTATTAATGGTTTATTTCGACTATATTGTTATCTTTGGTTTGTGGATATGTGGAATTGGAGTTCACCTAGTTTATCTGCAATTTCAAATACAAAACATACCAAATTGATACTTCTGCACTCTCTGTTTCATAGCAATGCTGCTTTTTGTCATTTTTCTTATAACAGCTCCCACTTTGGCTCTGTTTAATTTTCCATTAGATATATCATAGGTGTAATTGTTTCACTTTTCCATACTTGCGTGCTATGTTTAGAATCTAGTGAATTTATCTTGCAATGAGGTTTTCTCTTACTATTTCTTTCGATACATACCATACCTGTTTCTTTCTCAATTTATTCATTCATCTGACAAAAGTTAAGTGTTGTCTTTATCGTAGTCCTTGGGAAGTAGTTTCCATTCTCTAGTATGGTACACGGAAACTTCAATTTTTAGCTGCCTGCCTGCTTTCTATTTATTTATTTATTTTTATTTTTAAAATTTTTTAGTCCTGTCTTGCAGATTTTTCCATCAGTGTTGGACACTACTCCATTTTCATTTAGTATTAAACTGGCTGCCCTTGCTTTGGGAAAAGAACAATGGAATCTTGAGAAATGGTTAAGTGATAATTTAAGCACATACAAGGACACCTTTTTCGAGGTAACATGTTTTAATATGTTTTCTTTCCTTTTATGGATTTGCTCTCAATATTGCAGTGTGTTTTCCTGGGATGTGGTGTGAAGTCTTACTTCTTTAGGGGAAATGGTTTAACTCCTTTACCTTCTTGGTCGTTTTCAGGAGTGCTTGAAATTTTTGAAAGATACCGCTTCTGGGGTATCACAAGATGTTCCTGCGAGTCCTTTTCAAAATTCTGGTGCCGTTCGTAATGTTTCTTCGGAAATCAGTTCGATATTTTTCAAGGTCATACTGCCATTTCAATGTTCTCCTGTTAGTTAGCTGTATGGTTTCCGTGTATTATAATAGATAACAACTCTGCCAGTTTTTCACGTCATGTATTTTGCAGGTCCTTCAATCTCAAGCTGGGCAGAATATTTCTCGCAAGCTTTTTGAGGAAATGAAACGGTTGCATGTAGCATCCATGCACGTTGATCCCAGACTGCAGAATGGTGGAGCTCCTGATTCATCAGCATCCGATGGATATCCGGATGATATAGAGGCAGAGGCAAACTCTTACTTCCATCAAATGTTTTCAGGCCAGTTGACAATTGAGACAATGGTTGATTCGCTTGGGCATTTCAAGGAATCTACTGAGAATAGGTGCCGTCTTGTTTGTTTTGTTGGATTCAAATATTCAAATATACATTACACTGTGAAGCTTGTTATATCTGGATTTTCCTGTTTTATTTGTTCTCGATTTTATGTTCTTATGCTCTTACTATATGTTTGTGTTCTCTCTTCAATTTCCCCGTAAGCTATAGTGATGAAGTTGTTATGCGTCGTAGAGTAAAGCAGCTTAGAAGCTTGAGGCTCTGATAAATGAAAGCTTAAGCCAGTGTTTGTAAAAACGCATTTAGGCGCATGCCTTGAGGCGTGCCTATGCAAGGAAAACACCTTGAGGCTATATCCTCAACGCCCCCCCCTCTTTTTTTTTTTTTTCAATTTGTTTGATCTTTTATCCTCGCAACCACCCTCAATCTTTGTACAATGGAAGACACAACCTTATTTGTATAGAAAATTATATTATCCCAATTTAAACAGACAAGTTTAGTTGTTTTTGCCATTGGGGCATGCTGCCATTGGCAATCGAATGGATGATGAGGTAGTATTTTCGTATCGTTTGTTTATTTTTGTCAGGTGTCTTAGCATCATATTGGATTATCCATCTAATGCAACTTTGAGTTGCTGGTGGATGTTATTGTGTGGAACTGTTTGTAGTATTTAGATGTTTCTAATCAGCAGATACAAAAGTGTGGCCTTTCGCGGTTCACACTGTAGATTCGCTTTAGGACTAGGACATTGGTAAATTGAAAAAGGGTACTTGTAAAGATGTAGCAAAGTGGCCAGTGACTTGGAAAACACCTATCTCAGTGTTTGTGAGTCATGTCCATGTGTAAACTACATGACAACCTTTTAGAGTTCAGATTTTAGTTCAGTTCCTGCTTACCTTTGTGTCTTTTACTTGTTATGTTTCACTATTAAAATTTGCTTCCTCTTCCTGTATACAGACTCCGGCATCGGAGGTTCAGGACAAGATATTATTTATGATCAATAATATATCAACAGCAAATATTGAAGTTAAGGCAAAGGAGTTCACTGAGATTCTGAAAGAAGAATACCATCCATGGTTTGCACAGTATATGGTGATTAAAAGGTTAGAGTTCTTTCATTGTTTTTTGTTTTTTGTTTTTCGTTCTCTTTCTCTCTCTCTCGTGCTCCGGCAGTTGATTTACACCGGCTTTCATCTTTGTCAGAGCAAGCATTGAGCCTAATTTTCACGATCTGTACTTAAAGTTCTTGGATAAGGTCAATTCAAAATCATTGAATAAGGAGATTTTAAAAGCTACATATGAGAACTGCAAGGCACCTCTTCTAGCTCCCCTTCGCTGCATTTAATTAATATCATAGTTAGTAGTGAAAAAGTTATTTTATTTTTAATGTTTTTCTTCCCCTTGTAACAGGTGCTTTTAAGGTCCGAGCTCATAAAGTTGAGCTCGGAGAAATGTTCTTTGCTGAAAAATCTTGGAAGCTGGCTTGGAAAATTTACAATTGGAAGAAATCAAGTACTGCGAGCTCGTGAAATTGACCCAAAGGTGTTAATAATTGAGGTATGTGTCCGTCTTTAATTCCTTTTTAGTTACAGAGTCCCAGAAACAGATCACAGAGACAACTGACAGTCGGAGGGTATCTTTTTTTATTAGTGTTATTTGTATTTTGTAGGGTAATAACTATTTCAGATTCTAATGCATCTTAACTGGATTGTCTTAGGCATATGAGAAAGGGTTGATGATTGCTGTAATTCCTTTTACCTCAAAGGTATGATCTTTTGAACCAGATTCATCTGCTTTTAGTTATTTCAGTGCTTTATTTTATGTCCAAGTACTTGTGATGCAGGTACTGGAACCATGCCAAAGCAGTGCTGCATATCAGCCTCCCAATCCTTGGACCATGGGCATTCTTGGTGTACTTTCTGAAATTTATGCACTACCAAATCTGAAAATGAACCTCAAGTTTGATATTGAGGTATCTATATATTTTTCTTTTGAATTTTGGTTTCAAAGTTTATGACTAAAGTTTGTTGTCACATGCAATTATCTATTTTCCATATTCTCTTTGTATTTTAGGTCCTATTTAAGAACCTCGGTGTGGATATGAAAGATGTAAAACAAACTTCACTTCTTAAAGATCGTGTTAGGGAAGTTGAAGGAAATCCTGACTTTTCCAACAAAGATATTGGGGCTCCCCAGCCACAAAACGTTTCTGAAGTCAACTCTGGGACCATTTCTTTAAGTCAAGTTGAGATGCTGCCTGAGGTTGCAACTCAGTCACATTCTGTTGGTCATTCACAGTTATTATCTCAGGTTTGTATGTTCAAATTAGTGTTCGCTATTTAAGCTTGTTGTATAATTCTCTGATCTGTGTGGTATTGTAAACCTGTTTGGGGGATGTAGTGCACTGCTCCACTTCATCTAGCTCCTGGTGTTTTGGTTGATGAGGAAAAAATGGCTCTGTTAAGCATTTCTGAGAGGCTTCCTTCTGGTTAGGGACTCTCACAACAAACCCTATCTCAGTCGTCATTTTCTGTGAGTCAGGTCTTCTCTAATCCTCACCTTATGCACTGTTGTATGATAATTTCTATTGGGTTTCTTTTTGCTGAGGTTCTTTTTTTTCCCCTCAGCTGCCGACACTGATTCCATACCTCCGAGCTAATATCATTCTCAATCCAAAGCTTAGTGCGTTAGGCCTTCATATGCACTTTCAGAGGTTTGGAACTTTTCATTGACTTTACTTTTAACTGGTGTTTTAGGAAAGTACTGTTAGTCTTTGTCATTATCATTAGTTAGTAGTATAGTTGGGAAATGTTAAGTTTGTGGCACAATGTTTTGCAACAGTATTGTCCCGGGTGCAATGGAGAGGGCTATTAAAGAGATAATGACTCCCGTTGTTCAGCGCAGTGTTACAATAGCAACTCAAACATCAAAAGAGCTTGTTTTAAAGGTTGCCCATCTTTCCTGTCTCACTTTTTTTTTTTATACCAAGTCCATGTCTGTTAAAGTGTTCTTCCGTTGCTTCGTTTCTTAAAATGAAATGATTTGTTAGGATTATGCAATGGAATCTGATGAGAGTCGTATTACAATGCTGCACATTTGATGGTCTCAAGCCTAGCTGGATGTTTAGCTCATGTTACATGCAAGGTATCCTTCTTGTATACTTTTGTCTTTTCTTGGATCTTGTTTGTACCATTAATTGCTTTATGGAGTTTGTACCATTAATTGCTTTATGGAGGATAAACTTAGATTTAGTATGCAGATTGATTTGGAACGTGTTAATTTATTCAATACCTTTTTGGTAATAATTTTTTGTGATCATTTCTAGGAATCTTTGCGAGTTTCCATTTCAAATCACTTAAGGAATTCATTACAGTCCTTAAGTATTTCTAGCAATCTTCTTGAGAGCCCCGTGCAACTTGTTACAAATGACAACCTTGATTTGGGATGTGCTCTAGTTGAGCAAGCTGCGACAGAGAAGGTACACTTGCACTTCAATTTATTTGCTCTTCTATTAATTTTTGTTGGTTTTGTAACCGATTAACAAATGTACTTGTTGATTTTTGGTTGTAGTCTGCAAAGTTTATTATATGCGTTGTTGAAAGTTCGGATTGTATGTTAGTCATCGTTCTTTTTATTTTTTGTTTGTTTTATTTTATTTTTGGAATTTGTGATGCACCCAAGTAGGTATATTTGGAGAAGCTTCACAAAGATAAAGTAGGCTTGAAGCAGATCGCCAAGTCCTCCAAGATATTCAGACTACAATAACCTTACATTTTAGCCAACATGGAAAGTGAAGATCATAGCACTAATTACATTACCATGGTCAATAGTAAACCATGTTGACTAAGATAGCCCACTGTCTTCGGTAGCCTTGGTACATTTTTGAGTATTAGAACGTTTGACTTCACATATTCTTAAATCTTTTTTTTTTTTTTTTTTTTTTGTTATATAATCCAGACCAAGTAACGTTGGAACTGGTACGCATATAAGTGTCCAACCTGGCGACCTACGTGAAGTAGGACAGGAGGACACAGTTAAGTACATAATAATTCATGGTACGGCAATAATTCGATGTGGAATGTATTCTTGTATAATTCAAGGTCATGCACAAGCATTCGCTAAAAATTAGGCATAAAGAAATCGATAAGTTAGATGCGGGAAGTATTCGTGTATAATCCGAGATTCTGCACAAATATTCGTATAAATTTGAGATCATAGACACACTAAAACCTGTATTCCACCTATAATAAAACTAGTTTTGATGCTTTAATAATTTGAAAACACTTACTATTTGCTTATTATATGCGAACTATTGGCTGATTATAGAAAATGTGAATTATCATCGTCTTGGAAATGCGACTTTTTTTTTTTATGTACACGACTATACCTTTGGCTCGAGACCCTAAAAAGCGCCTCCTTACAAGTAGGATTCTATGCAAGTGAGAATATCATGGGTTTGTGAGTATGTTAATAGTTTGTGGTCTTTTCTCTTTTAGGGTTTCAAAGAAACCGTAGTATAAGTAACTATGCAAGTGGCATATCATGGGTTGGTGACCATGTTAACAGTTTGTGTTCTTAGTCCTTTTACGGTTTTAAAGATTTGTAAGCATATGCATAATGTGCCCATTTGTTCAACACAGATACATATTTGGCATATACTTTTTGAGATTATGTAGCGCCCATGTTACATAGTGTAAGACTGAAAAGCGACATTTGTTTTTCTGGTTTTCTTTGCTGACATGTACTTTTATTCATATAAGGAGGGGTTTAGGGAGATGTATAAATTTGACACAAACAAACTGATGACCATTATTTTTATTTCTTTTAATAACTTCATTGCTATTTATCTAGTTGAAAGAATATATTGAAATTGTCATTGTAATTACATCAACATCATGGAAATTACTCAGTATTACTCTCCTAGGACCATATATATACCCATAAACCCAACTATATACCCACATAACCCTACCATATATCTACTAATCCACACCAACAAGAAACTAAACATTTTTCGGTTTGTTCTTGGAGTAGATTTGTTGTACGGGTTGGATACCTCATCCTTCCCTAAATGTATAACTTTTGTTTTGATTTGTTTGTAAAATATATCTGTTTACCGTTCACAGGAAAAAAAATAAACAAGAAGTTAAACATAACAGCAGAATGTTAAAGAACATTGAAAAAATCGTACAAGTAACCAAAGGTATGTTAAGAGATTGAAAACATTACCACCATGAAAAATAAGCCAAAATCGAAATTACTGGTCGCATCAAACGATGTTATTGTTAACACATTGAAGAATTAGGGACATTTTTTTCCTTTTCATTGTCAATTGGAGATTACATTTAGTATGATTTAAAATGTCGGAATGATCTAATTTATTGTCAAAATGATTTTTATAGCTATGCTATCAAATATCGGCCGAGATGACCGATTAATCGCATATCGCTTGTAAACCGATTACTTTTTTACCGATTTTTAAACTTTTCTCACCAACCCGATTTAATCACCGAATTGACCGATTAATCTATTGAGATGACCGATTTCTCACTAAACTGAGAAAAAAAAATACTAAAAATACTGGTTTCCCACCTAAAAAAAATATGTAATTTTTTTTAATAAATTGGATTCTTAAACTGTATTAATAATTATAGAACCTAATCAACACACAAAGCTAAGAGTTTACTTATTTTCCCCTCTTTAACGAAAGTTAAATATACTAATTATTGTTTTATCTCTCTAATATATATTATCTATTCTCTCTCCCTTTATTCCTTTAAATATTTAACATAATTGTTGTGTTTGACATCTTTGTAGTATTTCAAAATTGAGTTGGTTAGATGTGATTATGAAAATCTGATATTATTTGTTGTATCTCGGATAACTATTTAGAAATATTTGGTATGATTATACTATTATATATTTTGAAAGTGTCAAATATATACATCAAATATTACCGATTAAATCGCCGATTAATTGCATATCGCTCCTTGACCGATTAGTTCCGAAAACCGATTTTAACTACTTAGCTTTATAGTGAGGATATCATATCCGCTAAAAATTAGCCCCTAGCGTAAAATACCTAAGTGCGCCAAAGGTCATGGGTTCGTTATATGTCAAAATTCTGTCCCTGCAATCCATCCTTTATGTATGATTTGTAACTCTTAAGATGTTTAAAAGAAAGTTGTCCCACCTTAAAACATTTTTCAGTTGTCTTAGTAGGGGAATGTGCTATCCATGGCGGTTGAAGATTCATCCATGGCGGTTGAAGATTCTGTACTTGTTCCCTTCTCTCCTTCAAAGTCTATGCTAGATGCTTCACAATTTATGCTAAAGTTTTGGGGTCTGTGAGCAGTAGGATGCGATATTTTCTGTTCCAGTTAAGGAGTCTAGTTTGTTGGGTGTTAATACTGTGTAAATGCATATTGTCGCAGGCGCTACAAACAATTGCTGTTAGGAGGAAGCATAGGGAAGGTGTTGGGGCTTCATATTTTGATGCTAGTACATATACACAAGGCCCGATGGGTGTAGTACCAGAGTCTCTCCGCCCTAAACCTGGTCGCCTGTCCCATTCACAACAGAGAGTTTATGAGGTATACATTTGACTTTTTCTGCATGTTTTGTATGCGATTTTTTCATTTGGCATCTGTTTTATATTGTTTTCTTGTTAAATCTCAGGATTTTGTTAAGTTTCCGTGGCAAAATCAATCAAGCTAGAGTTCAAACACTGTACCTTATGGCCCACCTGCTTCTTCTGGACTTTCTGTCAGTTCTGGTTTGTCTCGTGCGTATGGCCCTACCTCTGGACAGCTCAACTCAGGCATCTATTCTTCTGCCCAAGGCAGTTCAGGATTCAGTGCAATTGCACAACCCCTAGATCTAATTTCGGAGGAGATGGACAACAGTTCTGCACAACTTCTTAGGTGTGCCTTTAAAATTTTTACCAACAACCCAACGCCAACCTCTTCAGTTGTTTTTATGGTTATATATGTGTCCAGTTGCTAATCCTTCTTCAAATGGGTGCAGTGGGTCTTCTGGTCATGTCGGGGCATCTGATGCTGCTGTGCGTCATGGATCTGAAATAACTGCTGTTACTTCATTTTCAGCAACCATTACAGTCCCTGAGTTGCATTCAGTTGAACCCACCATTGCTGCAAAGGTAAAAGTGTTTTCCAGAACATCGTATGATAACCTTCACATCTCTTTCTTTCACTAACATGCACATTTAATTTGGTGGAAGGATATGGGAGCTACCACCCAGCTGTCACCTTCTGCAACTGAACGCCTTGGTGGCAGTATGTTAGAACCTTTATTGAGCACGGGTGACGCATTAGAAAAGTATCAGGTTGTGTCACAGAAGGTATGGAGGATTAAGTTTTTGTGCTCATTGAATCCAGTTGGATATGCTTTTACTCAATCCTTCTAATGCCTTTTCTGGTTTTTCGAGCCGTGGCATATTGATTAGGTTAACCGTCTTAAGTACACCAATTTATGTTCCATTAGTTAAGATTTTTTTTCCCGATCCGTCTTATTTATACTCTGGTTACTGTGCTTTTAAATGTCCAAGGCACTTTCTTTTGTAAATGCAATGTTTTGTGTACCACTGTTTTAGCTTCCTTTAGTTTGATCGCTCAGTTGTGTTTTTCATTTCAGCTGGAAACCTTGATTGGTAATGATGGAAGAGATGCAGAAATTCAGGTTTGCTTCCCACATTCTCCTGTTCGTTTGTTTAGGCAAAAATATTATTTGTCTCAGCCTTTAAATTAGAATGAATAGTATGGATGCTATAAGATTGATTTAAAATCTCGTCCTCATTCTTCTCGTGCTTTGTTGTTTTGGCCTAAATGATATTATTGATTGTAATTGAGGCGTATACATGTGTAGGGTGTTATTGGCGAGGTTCCTGACATTATACTCCGATGCATAAGTCACGATGAGGCTGCCTTGGCTGTAGCTCAGAAGGTGCGGTTTCTACTTCTCTGAATCACTTTTGTTTTCATGTCTTGTGCTAAATCTGGATTTTAAATATTGGAGCAGGTTTTTAAGAGCTTATATGAGAATGCATCGAACACTGTACATGTTAATGCCCATCTGGCCATTCTTGTTGCTACTCGTGATGTTTGTAAGCTTGTTGTGAAGGAGCTTACTAGTTGGGTATGTCTTTTGTTCCAGTCATTAATGTGGTTCAAATTGGAAGTTTTTTGTTATATTTATATTCCGGCTGGCATCAGGTGATTGTTCTTATTAGTGCATGTCATATACCTATGTATTCCTATTCTTATTTGTACTACATGAATTATTTCTATGTTGGTGTGTTGATAGTGGTAGATTTCATCAATATTTTGGCCAGTCAAATACTGATCAAAGAAAATTCTACTAGTGAAATAGTGCTTATGTGGCAATGAGAGCTCTGAAATGAACAAGGAAATAAAAAAAACAAGGATCTTGCCGTACCTGATGGACAAACGTCATATTTTCGTGTTTATTTTTTTTATATTGATGAATGTTAGTCTATTAGTATAGGGGAGGGATATAGCCACATTCTTAGAGACATTATAGCCACATTGTACACGAATCCAAGCAAAATCGTGGACTTAAAAGTTGTATTAAGGGCTGAATTTTTGTAGATATAATCTCCCCACCATGGAGAACATGCTCACAAAAATTCAGCTCATTCAAAGAAGTCTAACCTTAGAACATGCTCACAAAAAGTTAGATGAAAAGTTAAAAAATGAACACTAATTTTTACATGATTAGGCATATCTAAATATTATGATTTTTTGTGAGAATGATCTTCATAGTGGGGAGATCATCTCCACAAAAAACTAGGCCTTAATTCATTTGTTTGTCGAAAATGTGGCTCTATCCCTCCCCATTAGTATAATTACAAAATTAAATCAACACCAAGGTAGTAGCCAATGGCTGTTACACACATTGTCACCAAATTCGCTTTTTTTTTAAAAAAAAAAAAGCGTTTAAAACCCGAGATATTGGCAAGGCGTCTGGTTCCAGTTTAAAACCCGGATGTTTAAAAAAAACGCGTTTTAAACTTAAAAAACGTTTAAAACCCGAGATTTTGAAATTCTCCCGTTTAAACCCTAAACGCGAGAAGAAAAAGGGGTTTTGGAGTTTACTTTTTTGAAGAGTGGGCGTTAGATTAACTTGTTGAGATAGTTCTATTTTGCTTTGGACTATTAATAATTAATTTTAAAATTTAAAGTTATTAACTTATTTGTAGTACTTGATTATGCCATTATGGTTGGTAATTAGTAGTATCTTATTTAGAATCGTGTTTTGTTACTGAATTTAAAACTTCTAGTATTTGGATGAGTAATGATAATTTGATACTTTCATGTATTTGAATTTTCTTTCATTTGTATTATTATTATTTTTATTTTATGTGTCTATTCTTTTTTCCACTCTTATAAAAAATCAAACTCCTTATCTATTATATTCTTTATCATCGGTTTTTACCGTTTCTTTTACGTATTATACGTTTTAAACCCGTTTTACTGTTTTAAACCCGTTTTTTATGCCCCACGTTTTTTTACGCTTTCTTTTTCTGTTTTTTTTTCCGAGACGTTCCGTTTAAAACACGAACTAAGTTTTTTTCAGGTACACCGTTTTAAACCCGTACCGTACTTGGTGACAATGGTTACACAAGGACAAATCGACAAACTAGCCCGAGCCCAGTCAACCCCACCAAATCAGAAAAGAGAAAAATGGAACCGGAATACTGGAAAACAATAGAGCTAAAACAGACATGGCCGAGGAATGTTTTTCTTTGTCTGCAATTTCCCGCTAGAAAATATTTCCATAGGTCCTCTTTTACTTATTACCAGTAAAAATGCTCTACTTCATTATCAGTTTTTCCACAAGGCGTGTGACTGTTCTATTTTCAAATATATTCATGCTGTCCATGCCCCATTTTCTTACCAGGTGATGTATTCGGATGAGGAGCGGAAGTTCAACAAAGATATTACTTTGGGCCTTATTCGCTATGAGTTACTTAATCTTGCTGAGTACAATGTACACATGGCAAAACTTATTGATGGTGGATGAAACAGTATGATTAGAGCCCTATCTGCCCTACATTAGTTACTTTATACAGTTGGTTATGAAGTGGGGATGTAACATGATAACTTTCAATTGTGCAGAAGCGGCTACGGAGTTCTCTATTTCTCTTCTCCAAACCTTGGTCGTTCAGGAACCGGGAGCGAGTGTGTCAGAGCTCCACAATCTTGTTGATGCTTTGGGGAAGGTTGGATTTACTTATTTTGTTTTGAGTTGTTTTTTTATTAATTTCGAGTTGATGTGCTCATACGGTTTATGGCTGATTGCAGCTTGCGACGAGGCCTGGTTCACCTGAATCTTTACAACAGTTGGTTGAGATTGCCAGAAATCCTGCTTCTATTGCAGGTACTCTATCAGGTTTCAACATGGGCAAGGATGAGAAGGCGAGGCTGTCAAGAGACAAAAAGGTTAATGTTATGCTTGGTTGCTAGAGGGCTACAAGCCTACAATACTCTCGTCCTCCACAGCACACAAACAAATGAAGAGAAAAAAAACTCTCCTCTCCTTTTTTCTTACTCTCTTTCAGCTGAAACTTTTAACAAAATGTTCTATTGTACCAGGCTCCCTCTGGCAGAATAATGATGAGCAGAGATGACTATAACAGTTCTGAGTCCTCATCAGTGGATGCTACTGGTTTCCGCGAACAGGTAAACATATGTTATTGTTTTATGTTCTGCTGTAGTGCTCTGGGATAAACTCGCTTTATTCGACAGCAATTTTGGGGTACTTGGTGCTTCTCGAGTTGTGGGGGGTTCTGTTGTGTTATGTTTGGGCACACAATATTATTTGTCATATTCGGTGCTAATACTTTTGTAAGATACAAAGTTGTATAGGACGCACAAGGGGTTTGCTTTTTACACTTATTCTGAGAATATGGACGCCGAGGAGATCATTCTTTATCCTCTTTTTTTTTTTTTGGATTGGTAAGCCTGTTTTAAATGAGATCAGTAACTCTTTGATGCTGGCGGGGTTCGAGCCCCAGACCTCTGGTATCATTACCCAAAGGTTTTACCGACTTTGCTAGTCGGCACCTACTAAAAAAATGTGTGGGCAAGCCTGTTTTTAAAGAGAATCAGTAACTCAATAGTGTGTAGCGGGGTTCGAACCCCAGACCTCTGATATCATCACCCAAAGGTTTTACCAACTAAGCTAGAAGGCACTTATCTCCTCTGGGCTGTTAGGTTGTTTGAAATTAGCTGTCTCCTGGGAATACTACCTCTTATCTCCTCGGTCTTATAGTTTATCTATGCTGTAGGTTTCTTTGCTGTTTGCTGAGTGGTGCCGGATTTGTGAGCTTGCTGCCAACTATGAAGCATCTTCTACCCAGTTTCTCTCACAGCTGCTTGGATTACTTAAAGATATTGATTTCTCTGAACACTTTTTCCGCATCCTCACGGTAACTTTTATTTCTTATTTAGAGTTGAAGATAAGCGACAGTGTGTATTAGGGACATGGTATAACACTATAACTAATTCTCCTTGGGTTTGTCTCTCCCTCCCTCTGTTTCAGGAGATCTCCGTATCACATTGCATATCTGAAGTGCCGTCCCCACTAGCTATGCAATCACCTAATCAATAGCTGCATCTGTCATTTATAGCTGTAGATATGTATGCAAAACTAGTCTCCTCGTTACTGAAGGTATTGCTGTTCTCCTCAGCATTTGGCTACCTAATATGTCTTTCTAATTGAGTATCTATGACAAAAGCTGTACTTGCGTTTCTTGTATTTTGGTTGATAGCATGGTGTGCTGGACCAACCATTGAAAGTTCAATTTCTCTCCAAGGTTCGTCTCGCACTTGCAGGAGCTTCTTTTCTTCACGTTTTATGTTGCAGTATCTTATTACTTTATATTGTTCCAGATTCTGTCAGTAACTGTGAGGGTTATCCAAAGAGATGCAGAGGATAAGAAAGTTGCGTTTAATCCAAGGCCATATTTTAGGTTATTCATTAATTGGCTTTTGGATCTTGGTCGTTCTGACACTGGCCTTGAAAGTGCCGGTCTTCAGGTATGGGCTGTTGGCTTTCCCTCACATTATTAAGCTCTTTTGTGGCTGAATAGAGTTGTGAATTTTTATTGTTTGGAATCTTTAAAATAACGGAAGTTGGGTATCACTGGTCTTGACAGCATTTGCGAATGCGTTTCTTTCTCTGCAGCCTCTTAAAGTTCCTGGTTTTAGGTAAGCATGTGATTGAACGTTATTCTGTTATAACTTTAATGTAATGGCGATCCAATATATCATATAATAAATGTGGGCTTGTGAGTGCTGAAATTTAAGTAATCTAGTGTCCAACATCTAATGCATCTGTTAAGCGGCATTGGATTTTACTTTTTTTTGGTGTTACATTCATCATACACAAAACTTATAGGGTTAGTTATGGATGAATTCCAACTACTAGCTGCAGTTAGGGATTCCTCATCTCCCTGTTGCAAGATCCAATGGCTACGGGATGAAGTTTTTTTTCAATGTGATGATCATTACCGTTGGATATGAGATGAAAAGAGGTCATGATGTAATAGGTGTCTCTAGTGGGCCTTTTCGTTATTAACTTTTATTTTAAATAGCCATGTAGGTCCAATGAATAAAGCCCAACTAAGAGCATTTTAGGGTTAAGGAGTCAAGGTTATTATATATACGATAGTAGCCTCCTTATTCAGTGGTTCTGTTTTTTTTTTCATTGAGTAGTTGTTTCTTGGAAAATAATGTTATTGAGAAGAATTATTATTGTTATTGGGAGATTATGAAATTGAGTGTTTATTTGGGTTGAAAACCTAGTTATTAATTGATTGTTTTGTTATTCCGCTGCATAATTCACATCAGGTCATTTCTAATTGCAACTAGTAATGGGGTGTCATCCCTGACTAATCCAAAATTTAATTCCTGTCACTTGTTTATGCCCCTTCTTGGTGTTGAGAATACATTGTGCTAATCTGACTCAGATTCACATATATTACTTCTCTGCACTATATTTAGTTCAATTTAGCTGCACAGGGATTCAAGGACTTACCTCTATACATTATGAACTTTTTGTTTAGATGAGTGATAACTAATGGATTCATGGATGAATGGAAATGCATAATTAGATTGATATTGGTGTTTGTTCATTGATTAGCTGAGTAAATTCCATGGTTTCGATTTGTACAAATAAGGTGGTGGGAGATTCTAGTTTTTAGCAACAGAAGCGGCATGTGCTAGGATCCTTTAGGCTCCGTGCTATGTGTCTAGGATATAAGCTCAACCTTAGCTATTACCCACCTGTGACTGCATAGGCCGAGTTGTTACTGAACACGTCTAGGATATAGGCTGAACCCTATCTTGTACCTGCCTGTGACTGCATAGGTTGAGTTTGGCACATTGTTAATCAACGTATGCGACTGGTTGTGTTATATCCCCTTGTTGTTTGGTTCTTTTATTACTTTGCTGAGGCCGTCTCTTGACTTTACCGTTTTCAGCTTTGCATGGCTTGAGCTGGTTAGCCACAGGTGTTTCATGCCAAAGTTGCTCAATGGAAATAATCAGAAGGGCTGGCCTTCGTTTCAACGTCTTCTGGTTGCATTGTTCAAATTTATGGAGCCATACTTGAGGAATGCTGAACTTGCTGATCCAGTAAGGCACTTCCCACACCTGGACTTTTGGGTTGCTTAAATCTGAGCTTAAGATTGATGCCTGTTTTAAAATTATTTCCATCCGCATATATGCAGGTTCAGTTTTTGTACAAAGGCATCCTAATAGTGCTCCTCGTGCTGCTACATGACTTCCCAGAATTTCTATGTAACTATCATTTCAGCTTTTGTGATGTCATTCCACCCAGTTGCATTCAGATGCGGAATGTTATTCTTAGTGCATTTCCTCGCAACATGAGGCTACCTGATCCATCTACACCCAACTTGAAGGTGTGGGCAGTATCACTTGATTTACAAGTATTTTTCTTATCTGTCATGTTTTAGTTATTTAGCAAGCTAAATATATCTTTTGTTTTTCCAATTTACAGATTGATCTGCTGGCAGAAATCAGCCAATCACCATCTATTTTCTCCGAGGTCGACGCATCCTTAAAATCCAAACAGATGAAGGCTGATATCGATGAGTATCTCAAGGTAATTTTTCTGTCCAACATGCTTATCTTAATTTCTTGGTACTATTAATTGCATGGCTTGGAGGATTTCTCTCCCTTTTGTTATCATTGAATTTGTATATTTTTATTTAATATTTCTTTTTATGTTTTCTACAGACAAGGCCACAGGGATCACCATTCTTGGCAGAGATGAAGCAGAGGTTGCTACTTCCCCATGTTGAAGCCACCTAGGCTGGGACTCGCTATAATGTACCCTTGATAAACTCTCTGGTGCTTTACGTGGGCATGCAGGTATTTTGTTGTGCTCCTTTCCATCTTCAAGAGTAACAAATAACATTATTTAGGCTTCTGTCCCAGTGGAGAGGATGCGATTTCCTGCTATTATTATTTTAAGACTCTCAAGTTGCCTTGTTTAAAGATAATGTCTATTGAGGAAGAGCAACTGAGAAAGTTGATTCTGGAAAAGTCCGATGAGGGAGAGTGTTGCGAGCGAAAAACCCAAGCGGGCCATCTTTTTGGGGAGGGAAACTAAATGTGAACGGGATCAGTTTGGTAAAGGTGTAGCTTACCATCCGGAGGGAGGCAATAGTATTTCGTTTTGGTATGATGTGTGGCTAGGAGAGAGGGTCTGTAGATTTTCCCTTTTCAATAGGGGAGGAATTCCCATTTTAATAGGAGAACGATTTCCGCTTTAATTAGAAGTGTCAGAATTTGTTTTAATAGGAGAGGAATTCCCGTTATAATAGGAGAGGAATTTTCGTTGTAAAAAAAGATTCCCGTTTTTCAAATAGGAGAGAAATTTCCGTTTTAATAGGAGATGATGTGGAATTTTAATAGAGCTCGAAAAATACCCCTTGTGGGAGCTTTAATATTAAGACTAGAAAATAGACCCGTACATACGCACCAGCTCTTTTAAAAATTTGCTCAACAATCATAACAAATCGTGATTCCTATTTTTGTTGCTAACCTGTTTTAATTTCCTAATAAATTGTTTTAATCAAGTCTTAAAAACCCGTTTTAATTTCTTAACAAATTGTTTTAATTAAGTTTTAAAAACCCGTGTTTTTTAATTGAGGGAGGAATTCCATTTTAATTTGGAAATAAAGAGTTTTTATGCTACTATTTAAGTTTTGGTTTTAAAAGGAAAGGAGATTTCCGTTTCAAGTTGAATTCTAAAAGGAAAAGAGTTTCCCGTTTTAAGTTGATGACGTAGAATTTTAATAGAGCTCGAAAAATACCTCTTGTGGGAGCTTTAATATTAAGATACTAGGTAATGCCCGTGCCTTTGGCACGAATTGTTTTTGAATTTCTTGATTTGCATTGATTTTTTTAATATTATTTATTTATTTATTATTATTTTTTCTTGTTTAGATTCACTAATATTTCTCCTAGCCACAGTTTTAACAAACATCATCTCTATGTTCGTCTCTTATTTAAATAATAATTATTGATTCATTATTTTATGATTTTGGTACAGTTTTTTGTCTTGAACACATATATTTTAATTCATGTATTTTTCACAATTTCAAGAAATAAAACAAAAACAAAAAGTACTTGTGAAAAATTCATCCAACCGAAACAATTTTGACTAATATGATACATTAAATGTGCTTGTCCACAAACTTTATACATCACACATGTTTTAGCAATATGTATCCCTAGCATGTATATACACCCTCCTAATGATTTAGTTTCCGATATTAAAAAATAAAATAAACTACAAAAAAATAATAATAAAATATATATATATATATATATATATATATAAATATATATAAAATATGATATGATATACTCCAAATTTTGTCATGAAGGCACAAATTATGTTGTCGTCTTTTATCTTTGGTGCTATCTCTACACGCCTATGAACACCATGTCGCAAAGAATTTTGGCAAAACCTTCTTTGTGTTTGTTATTTTGGGATATTGAAGCAATACAACCACTTGTTGACATTGAAAATGTAAACAAAAAACCTATGCAAATTGCAAATATACCAAAGTTATGTAATTGAACCATACTATACAATTGAGAATATTCAACGCAAATGCTTAACTACACTTTGAGCAATCCTTTGCACATTGTAAGGTATATCAACAAATGTTAATTTGCTCTTGTTCGACTCATGACGGCACACACATCTCATCTCTTACTTCAACAGAACCGTAAAGTATAAGACATGAAATAAAAAATAGAAAAAGATTTGTGTCAAATTCACTCTACAAAAATTATTTTGAACATATTTCAACGGACTGAACATGAAATTTTGTAGTTCAAAAGAAACTTAATTCAGATATGCACGGTGACTACATGCACTGGAGGAGGTATGCGATTTTTCCTAAATTTCATAATTTGATTTCATTTTATGGTTTTGAATTGTTTTTTGTTTATTTCATTTTCGTTAACTCATAGTTTTTCTATAATTCCAACTGTTCATCGAGACGATGTAAACCAACTATCCATTTTAAAGTGTTGCATAATGGTTTTGTCGTCCTCATATTTTAACGTCTCGCATGTTATTGACTCAGATTGAAATCCAACTATTTTAGAGTATGTCTCATCCTATATTTTAACCAGTTAACTCTGTAGTAATATCCAATTCATACTTGTCATAACTTTCCGATCCGTTTTTAAATTCTTGTAAGCTATCAATTAAGAAATTAAAATACCCATGAAAAAACCTAATTGAACTGTTGATCATCTTTATAAGAACTTCTCAATAAACTTGTTATTTTTTATTTTGATTTTTTCGTAGACTTGTCTTTTAATAAATTGCTTTTGGAAAAATGGTAGAAACCTTAAATAATTTGCTAATTTTATTTTAGTATTTTAGATAGTCTAAATCTTTGGCATATAGTGTAATACCCCGCCCGTGTGGGAATATAATGCATCGCCCTAGCCCGTGAAGCGAGGTTGAAACAGTACTTGAAAGGTGCCTAGCCCGTGGGGGGCAGGGTAAGCCTCATGTATGAATTCTAGCATCTATGAAGTTGTTTGAGATCTGAGACATAAGTAATTCATTTGCCAAATCCCAACATAGAGATTTTTTTTTCCGGATTTATGGATTCATGGAAACTATGTAGTGAAGTTTGCTCATGTAGGAGTAGTCATAGGATGGGTGGCCTCCTGAAAACTTGTTGTCGGTGTCAAAACCTTACACTGTGGTGACTATGTGGGAACAATCGATGTGTAGGATTTTTGATTTCCTTAAATATCAACTTTGATAATAAAAAAAAAAATTGAAAATTTTGATTGAACTGAGTTCTTTATTTTAATTTTTGAAATATTGCAAAAACATTAATTAATTTGATATTATTGGAAAATTATTTTTTTAATTACCTAATTAAACCATTATTTATTGATTTGCAAAATTAATAAAAAAAAATTTAACTATCATTATTTATTGATTTAATAAATTAATGAAAAGTTTTAATTACCAATTAAACTATTATTTATTGATTTGCTTAATTAATAACAAATTTTAACTATCATTATTTATTGATTTAATAAATAGAAGTCTTAATTACTATTATTTGATTTGGTAAATTAATGGGAAGTCTTAATTGCCATCAAACTCCAACACGTGGCGGAACGGTGGCCCTCGATTTATACCCGCTCATATTGAATCCCAGCCATAGGTCATAAAACTTCCCTCCCTTGTTATATTAGATAGATAGATAGATATAGATATGGATTTATAAATTTATTTTATATAAATTGAACATTAAAAACTAAATTAAATGTATCAACATTCATAAATTCAAAACTATTAAAGATAAATAGCTATAAAATTAAGTTTAATATTTCCTAATCAAACTTTTAAAACATGTCATAAGTCTTAACAAAACAAAAAATGAACAAATTGAGTTTTTTTAATATTATTTTGATTTATTTTTTTTTTTTTTTAGGTCAAAATCCACGTCCTGACCATGTTGATTGCGTCTTGACCCGCGTCCGGTTTAGTTGACTGCATCTTGACCGTGTTGACCGCATCCCATGCGCATCCGTGTCCACGTCCGCATCCGGCGCGTGTCCGACACGGACATAACCTATTGGTAGGTGCGTCCGTGCTTTAGAGCGCACGGACAACAAGCTTTCCTTTCAATGGGCAAACAAACAGCTAAAAAACTACGGAAAATGTGGACCACACTTCTTTTCCTTTCCTTTTCGTAGCATATGCTTGCAATGTGGTGATAACTCCTCTTCCATTGTCACCCCTAGGCGCTAGCTATATGTGCTTATTAACTGTTTTACGAATCAAACAAACATGAAGGTAATATTCGGTCCAGCTCTTATTCATTTTGCAACTAGTTAACATTGAGTCTCATCCAGTGGGGGAGCTAGGGGCACCCCGAATTCTTGCACAAAAAATAAGTATTAGTCTGGGCCAAACTGAAATTTCCCATGTATATCAAGGGTTTGTTTGACTATTCCCTAAATTGTCAATTTTGGTTAGAGTATAAAGGGTGTCTAATTTGTCGTAAAGATGAGTATTTAGGACTACTATGGATCTATTCGTAATTTGATGTTTTGGCAGAACATGCCGCATTTGATGGGTCCACTTCAACTAAAAAGAAAATCAACTCTATGGGTATTGGGTAATGCATACTCTAATTAATATAAGCCATGTGACATTTATTAAGAATATTTGGCATTCCACATTTACTTTTTTATTAAAAATAATAAGAATAATAATAAGTACATACAATTATAAAATTAGACACATTATCTGTAGAAACAATGTTAATTCATAAATCGAACAATATAATATATTGAACTAACCTACACAAGTAATGATGTTATTTGGTCATAGAATTCTTTTTGATCATAGAAACTATCTAGTACCTCTTAGTTGTGGTCCAACACTTTCAAAATATAAAATATTTGTTACCTAGCCTAATAATCAATTTTCAAAAAATAGGCAAAATGAATTAACAATTGTTCGTTTGCCACTGGTCTCATCAGTAGTAAAATGCAAGTTTTTGAGTTGGTGTAATTATAAAACTTAATCTATGTTAACAATTACTATTATTATTTTTGGAATTTTTGTTGTGTGTGTATGTGTGCGTCTGTGTTTGTTTGAAGTAGATATGGCTTTCAATCTGTAAGCTCTGATGTAAGGGTTTAAACTGCTACCCTCTTTTCGGATCCATGTTTTAATTTGCTCACTTCTTAGCACAAATTTGTGAACACCAGTTAGCACAAAGTAAAAGATGTGCTCATTGGACTGCTCAATTACAATAACACTTCAAACAAAGATGGGAGGAATACAAGGAACTGAACTATTGCCATAAAAGCTAGACATGACAAGAGGAGGGAAGCAGACTTTTCGCAGACCGCCAAAAAGCTAGACATGCAATTAGCTAGGTAACACATCAGATTGTAGAGAATGGATATCGAAATGGGAGTTCCCAAGAGGAAACTATCTAAGCTTTGACCGAAGAGCATGTACTTCATTATTTACTCTATTGTAATTATTTCATTACACTTTTATAAAATTGTTGCTAATTCAAGAAAAAGCATGTCATGAGTCCTTCCATGACAGTTGTAGTGCAATGAATTGCGATAATATATGATGCTCTTCTCCATAGCAAGACATTCAATTTGTATAGCAAGTCGTATGTGCTAGAAAGCAAATGCCATTCTAAGTGATAGAGTTAACCATGGCGAAAGCTTTTCAAGGAGATGCTACAATACTTCACCAACAAATTCAAAATTGAAGACCCCCCCACCAATATACTCGAAGATAGCAAGTACACAATAATTGTTTCTCTAAATCTTCCGATAATAGAGGTGGAACAATTGGAATACGAACCATCAATATACAAAAATTTGAAGGGACGCGAACAACAATCCAAAAAGCACTGAAAATTAGTTGCTAGAAGAGCAATTGATTTCATGCGTCATGTGTATATGTATGAAGTAGAAGATTATAACTATGAAGACCTAGTAGAAAAAAGACAAAAACTTGGAATTGCAAAAAAGAACACCGATCTTACGAATCTTTGCTTCAAAATTGTCCAGGCCGGAAATTATCAGTTTACATAAGAGGATTGAAGATATAAAGTCGGGTATCAAAAACTAATTTCTTATGAAGAAGTCCGAAGAATTATAGGTTCTATTATTTGTACTAGAACATTAGATTCAGTTCAGTCCATCATCTTATCTAATGCAGGACGATTTTCTTTTAATTTGTGGCTTGGGTTTTTTCTATTGAGAGCCTTATTAAGAATGTTCTAGTAGTTACTTCTTATTCTGGTCTCGACTACCTAGGTAGGGGAACTTGAATGAAATTTGATTTTTTGGTACAAGTTATCACCAATTCCTAGACTTATTTGCTTGAATGATTCTAAATTGAGAGACATGGCCTCACACAGCTGAACTAAAAACTTCCTTTGCACATTGGATCACAAGATGTGCATGCCTTTAAAACATAATAAGCACCTCATAACCAACTATGCCTTAACTAGTAAGTATAGTATGTAAAACGAAACATAAACACTTATCTACCAATATCAACAAAAATATAGTCAAATTCTGATTTTTTCTAACCAATGAAAAAATAAGCACCTCATAACCAACCGTGCCTTAACAAGTATTGTGATACGTCTAGACATCTTCAAATACGCTGATTTTTTCTAAGATAATTTATATTGTGGGGAGAACATATCCACCAGAAATCAGCTTCTACTTCATTGTTTTTCATGGTGAAAGAGTTCATATAACGGGCAGAGAAAAAGATAGCATAAGTTGTTTTGAATTGTCATTCTAGTTTAATCTAATGTTGTTTCATATTCTCAGAAGAAAAAATACTCGAACTCAAAATCAAATCCAAGCACACCAAAGAACTTGAATGGCCATAGTAGGCTAGCGGCCGTACATATCTTCCTTCTCAACTACAAAGGAATCGCCGCGGCATGTATGAAACTTGGATTGCCAAGACACAACAATATGCTGCAAATCTTCCTCATTAGTATGGTATCGCTAGCAAAAGAATCAATCTTTGCCATCTCTAGAGGCAAAGAGAAAGGACTGCGGTATTAATTATCAAACCTTCAAAAGTTTAGCACTTGATCATCCATCTCTATGTATGACCTGCTTATTTTATGAAGGTACGAGTATATCTATGTTTCTCCAAATCTTCCGTTAATAGAGGTGCAACAGTTGGAATACGAACCACCAATATATAAATTTGAAGGGACACGAACAACAATCCAAGAAGCACTGAAAATTCAGTTGCTAGAAGAGCAATTGATTTCATGTGTCATGTGTATATGTCTGGAGTAGAAGATTACAACTATGAAGACCTAGTAGAAAATTACCTTCAAGTTGACAACAGCCACCCTATTAGTCGGTGTTGAGAGTCGATCGCCAATATAAGCCATAGACCTTAACATAGGCTCCGGCATGAGCCTTGAAAGTCGGAACTTCACCTCCGATTCTCCTGAAGGGTTCTTGCTATAATCTTGCAGCTGGAATGAGAAACAAAAATGAGCAGAACTAGATAAGCATGCTGACTATAGCTATGCAATTAAAACGTAGGTTAATGGTCATGATACCGATACACAATAATGAAATGAAGTCAAGGGTAGAGAACTCCAAGATCATACAAGGCCCAGTGTCTATGAGCATTATACAAGGCCTGAAGCCAATCATTTTTCCTAAGATCATATTTGTCGACTAAAGAACTCCAAGATGATTCAAACTCCTCAACCGTCTCGGTCAAGTTGATGCACTTATAAAGTTCCCCTTGGAAAATTGGATGGGTATGGCAGACATGACCAAGTCTTTCCTGACCTTCCCTTAAAATGTGCCATTTACAAATACAATGGCGAAGTTTCGGGAAAAACTTGAGCAATCTGCTGCAGATAGCCCTCACGATCTGTTGTTAGAGAAACAGAGCACGACCGGACATTGCTTCAAGCCAAGTCTTGAAGAGCCACAAAAGGAAGACTTCGGACTTCGTCAAAGATTAGAGCACAACCAAACGGCACCATCGCCCATGATGGTTCATACCGATGAATGGCGCGTATGGAACCCGATCTTGGTTAGGTCTGCATGCATAGTGTCAAAAGTAACAACATCCCCGTGAATGTAAGCATTTCTTGACCGGCATCTGCCCAAAAACATTAGTCATATGGCCCTCGTCGTCGAGTTGTATTGCGTAAAAGAAGCCGGGATTCTCACCGCATATGCTTGAAATAATCCGGAAGATTCGGCGTCTCTCCCAATGGTTTTCTTTATGTCGAAGATCTACCGTAGACTTGAGGACCCAAAGATTCACCATTTGGCGATTTGCTTCTCTCTGGGGGAACATTCCCGGGCGGGCGATTTGGTTCGACAGAGACGCCGGTTTCCATCCATGGACATAAACATGACCCCGTCGGAGGAAACTCCCACCCCCTCGATAAGTTTCAAAGAATGGTCTTTGTTGCCCTGCGCAAAATGCCTACGAGGTCTAAGGTAATGCACTTTCACCGGGAGGATCTTGAAAGTGGTTGTGCTCTTTGACAAATTTTGCAACCACCCAAATATCATAATCTTTTCTCTCTATCTTCAGCATGGCGTAACAGCTATTTGTAGTTTTTCTTTTTAAACCTTCTCTGGAACATAAAAATTCTCGGGTGGTTATCGTGCCATCAGGCTTTGAACGGCTGTACTGACCAAGTCGAGTGCTGAAACGCATGCGTCTTGCGTAAGCATTGTAGGGGAGTAATATCCTCATTAAGGGATATTGCACACGCGCAAAGCATAAGCGAATTCAGGACATCGACCTCCAAGACCGATCTGCGAGCAGCTCCCTTCATGTAGGTGGTACGCTTAAGCTCGTTTAAGAATATCTCAAGACGAATAAACGACTGGAGACAGAACGCCTCAGATAAAAACACCACCTCTAGTCCAGATGTAATCATCACCAAAATCTTACTTGTACTTCCCACCACCGGGAAATATGGAATACCGCACTAACTCCCAATCAGCACACAATTCCTACCAAAACCAACCTAACACACATTCATAATCTCCACCCTACACATGTACAAGAGAGTACACGTGTCTCAAGGATCAACACTCCCTTAGGCCTATAAATACCACCTACATGAACTACGTGAGACCTGATTCTTCTCTCCCCTCAAAATCAAGAGAGGATACGTAGGCAGCTTGCTTATTAGCGAACTCGGTCTCTCCAAAACCCAAACCCATCCTCCTCTCTTCCATTGTATGTAAAGGAAAACCAAAACACACCTTTACAAGCATCATAATAAGACTTTCCGGCATCTTCTGAATCAAACTCCATACCAACAAGTGGTTCAACTGCTGCCACTGCGCCGTCTTCATCTTGAGAGTTTAAGTCCTTATCTGAGGAGTTTTCTGCCGACCTCTCTTCTTCACTGTCATGACTCCTAACATCTGATGTTCCACGGTTATCTTCGAGATCAATTACTTTTTCATCCATGATATAAGGTCCAGTTCTATTGATATGAGGAATAGTAATCGAAGATGGAGTTCATGCAGCTTGTTAAACAGAGCTCCGTTTGAAGTTAATCTCTATAAATACACAAGGGGGGGTTGGTGACATGATGCCATCTACATAGGTGGTATATTAAAAGAAAGAAAATAAAAATAAATGAATATGGTGGTATGGAAATGCAGCAGAGAGACAAGCAAACAAAAAAAAATGAAGCGACTTTGGGGGTTCAGAAATGCTAAGAAACAAAGTGGATTATATTTGCAGCGAGTAAAATAAAATTAAAAGCAAAAGGAGCCTTTTGGTGAGGTCGAATGTGTAGTACACAACGAGTTTCTCTTTTTATTGTCATGTCCGAACTCAGAATACGTTGCCTCAAACTGAGAGGTAAATTAAGTAGAACTATCACAAGTTTAGTATCGTAAGGTATAGGTCTTTAAGTCATCTCCTCTCATTCCAAAATATGCATAAATATGTTCTTTTTCATTTTTTTTCCCATAATCTCTGGAAGAAAGGCTTGTCTTGCAATCAGCAGTCGAATATTTACGTCGTCGACAGCCATGTACTTTACATAGCCATGTACTTTACACATGTGTATTTGTTTGCAATGCTTTGGTGTCTAATTTATGCATTGCTTCAATGCTTTGCATGACTTTTATATCTTACTTTTTTCCTTAATTGACGTATTCCGTCCAGCTAATTGATTGTCTCTGTTATTAATTAGTGGGACTATTATGGTTAGTTAATTCCTAAACCAAGTTTATTACCCCTAAGAAGCCAAGGTTCCAAATCTCGCTCTCACCTATCAAATGAAGACTTTAATTAGTATGATTAGCTTTATGAGCTTAAACATGTAAAATGTAGTCATATAGCATATCAACCCATAGTGTATAATCGTTGCCTTCATTCAAACTACATATAGGCGTATAGCACATTTTTACACAATACATAAAGTTGACTGAGTAATATTACTGTTAACTTTATCAATGTTTTAAGTGTGGAAGTTTTAACGAATTTTTTTTACATGTTCTGAATAATAATGTAATCCCCATTGTTGAGGAACTTAGAAGGCAATCTCCATCTGTTAATTCCTTCCAATTGTGGGTGATAACACTAATTATTTATTCTAATTAATTATGATTTCCTGCACAATATAAGCAGTCACCCACGGTTGAAATGCACCAAATATTGATAGTTTGGTATAGGAGAAAAGTGTACTCTAGCTATTCGTCCTAATTTTTTTTGTCTTCATTTTGGACATGTTCCTACCTTGGAGTTGATGTACGACGACGAAGGGGGTATGCATTTAATTTGAGTGGTTGCTTTGGATCACGCCATTCAGGTATGCATTTTATAGAACTTATTTAGCCGTATATGAGCCTATAATTAATTTGTCTATAGGATGCCCACGAATGGAAAGTAGCTTAGACTGTTATTATTTACCAAAATAAAATAGTCCACACTTCCATTGTTTTCTTATTTTTCTTCATATAGTATGTACGCCATGTATCTTATAGTATTAGTTGGAAGTGGAAAGTAGGAATCAAATGGGTTATAGTGTTTTTTGATTCACTATTTAGTTGTACTATCTCTCTTTTTCGTTCTGCCCTTACCTTTCTCTGTTCTTATTTTGATTCTTCTAGGGGTTACAATGTTACATCTGAAACAAACAGTCTTTTAAGCTTTAATTTAGTGATGGGTATTTGCAAATGTTATTTTTAGTATTACACATAATTATTATCTGGGTTAAGTATGAAGTTGGTTTTCCTACCCCCAGTTCCACTTCCTTGCAACTTGGTGATTATGCTAGGAAACGAGGCAAATCCGCTAAGGGCTTTTTGGAATGAAAAAGAAAAGGAGTTTTGTAAATCACCAAATAAAATAATAATAAATTTTCGTTTATAACTTGAGCTAAAACAAAGTAGTTTTGAACTGAAAAAAAGAGTGTGTTACAATGAGTTAGTTCGTGTTCCAAGTACTAAGTTATAAATTTTTTTAAAAGAAAGCACAACTAAAACGAAATATTATTATTATAGTTAAAATAAAATTTCTACTATTAAATGCATATAACTTATTTTCAGTGTAAATGCCACAAAGTAGGGACCTGTCCATTATGCATCTACAGTAAATGATTATGTGGACCTAAAATGGCATTATGGCATTCATGTCAGGATGAGATGGATTCGTTTAAAAGAAAAACAAAATTAGATTGGGCCAAGTCATCGTATGAGCCCTTAATTAACAAGAATCCAGGAGTACACCTTAAAAAACGAGTAGTGATCTAATCAAAGACTATTAATACTGAGCAGTGGAGAATGCTCCCAGTGAAATAGGTCAGCCCCCTTTTTTCTCTTATATGAACACCTCAGCTTTTATAATGATTCGGCAAAAAAAAAAAAAACAAACTCACGCCCATTTTGGGAATTGTTCGCGTAACAATCCGAAATAAAAGAAAAAGAGAAATAAACCTTGCGTCAAAACTCAAAACCCCACCCCGACCTTTACCAAAAAAAAAAAAAAAAAAAACTAGCTTGATAAACAATAAAAAGGTGAAAATTTTAACAAAACAACCTTTTGTCAATTCACCAAAAACCGAGATGGTTACTAGCCACTGTTAGCTAAGAGAAAAACGAGAAAGAAAAAACTCTTTCACCACAATTCTTCTTTCCCTCTCATGTCTCCTTCTTCTGAATCTTTTCTATCCAAATCGAATCGAATGCATTACCTGTATCTTGCGATCTCGAATAGCACATGTGTTGTAAGGAATTGCTATAAAGCTAGCGGTGTTATCGTTATATTTTGGAATAAGGTTTAAAGGAAGGTTCTTTGCTGATCTAAGAAACAAAAAAATTGGCTCATAGGTAAAATCCTCTCCCTCTCTAATCTCCTTATTTTAAACATAAAGTTATAATATCCGTTTTCTCTTTTGGTCTAAACATCACAAAAATTGTTGGTATAATAATTCTTAAATATCCTTTTGGCTTTGTTTTGGTCTAAATATTTGTAAATTGCAATATTTGTTGGTGTTAACAAGTCATTACTTTGCACAAAATGAAACATATATAAGACTAGATTGATTGGTTTAATCGATATACGCATAAGAAAAGTCATGTGCTACATTAAACCAATATATGATTCATGAAGCATAATTTCTGTTTTGACCTTTGGTTTCAATTGATTAACTAGATCATATATAACTAAATTATATAGATGCATACATTGAAAGAATCCTAAGTGTGACCATTCATCAAACTCAAGAGTCACTTTAATTAAAGTTTTCTATATTGCCTTGATATAGCATTGGCACGTAGTTAATAAGGTAACCATTGGTGATCAAGTTCATGTAATTCTTACCAAGAGAACCTTTAAAGTTTATTTATTTAGCGCACTCGATTTAGTGTTAAATACTTTGTTTTGGGTACTCATCGAGTTCATGCATGCCTCTTTTCATCCATTCCATTAAACCAGGTGTGGGTTTGGTTGTAGTAAGTATGTTGTGTGAACCCAGTTTGTACCCTTTAACCTCACACCTCCAATCTCCTCTGTCTCTTCTCCTAGATGAGACTCCCTCTCTTTTGAACCTTTCAGCTGAACCCATTTAGGGCTGCCTACGTACCCCCGACTTCCCGGGGGATCAAGCTGTCTCTCGTAGTTCTCTCCTCTCCTCTCTCTCTTTTCTCCTCTCCTTTTTTCTCCTCTCCTCCTACTTCTCATCACCGCTCTCCTCTCTAACTGTCCACCTCTCGCATTACTTATCGCGGACTGGATATTGTACACCTGACCCCAGTTTCACTATCTTGCATCTTCTTGAGTCACTGAACCCCTCCTTGCCACTATGTCTCTTTGGAGTCCACGCCCCTTTAATGTTTCGCGGACTGGATCCTATGCTCTCTCTCCCTTATACCTTATGTTACCTCTGTCCATGAGACGTGTCATCCTGATAGTCATGAATTTGGCCGATACAGATGCCCCCTCTCGGCCCCCGGAACCACGCGACGAACTCTGTTCAGGGGTCCGAGATATCCTCTACTTGATTAACGATTCCTTACTCTAGTCTGCGATGGGCCTTTTCCCCTTGGCCCTCACTCTTCAAAATCAATCATCATCCCTGCAAAGTGTCTCAATCAATCGGTTCTCGTACATAGAACTCATTAGAATATCTGCGAAGGGTTGCATCCCCTTCGCTCTCACTCTTCCAACTCACATATTGTCCACGAAGGGTCTCATCCCCTTCGCACTTACTTATGGAACTCGATATCACGTCGCCAAAGGGCATCATCCCCTCCATTTCTCTTTTGTAGAACTCAACAATATATCCGCGAAGGGTCCCAACCCCTTCGCTCTTATTCGTAACAGTCAACATCTCCATAAGGGTCTCATCCCATTCTCCCCATGTCCTCCATTTCCTCATCCGAATCAACCACCCTATCCTCCAGCAACATCAAAGTCTTTTGGATGCATTCTGTATAAATAGTTTCATTTGAATGCAATTTCAACGTAGTCCGCTCAGTTCTTGGTTCCCCCCCACCCAAGACAACATTATCTTCGTAATTAAAGTAGGAAATGGTGCAATACTCTTCCCAACTCCTCTAATCATATTTATCAAAAACTCGAGGATACAGAATTCATACCTCTTTTCTTGCAATATCCAGATAATGTGCAGACATGTCAAACCGATGTCGCTCACTTTCTCCTTCCCAATGACGTTCTTACCAATCTACTGAGCTACAGCCAGTTGGTTGGTTCACAGAGATGACTGTCGATGCAAATTCAAATAACAAGATACTAACTATAATGATTCAAATAACAAGATACTACGATGCAAATTCAAATAACAAGATACTAACTATAATGATTCAACTACGAAATGCTACAGAATACTAAGGTTTGAATCTAGAATAAGAATTAGGGAGGATTGAATCTACCTTGAATCCAACTTAATAAACTAGCGTAGATTGTTGTAATCCAATTCTTACGTTCTTAAAATAAGAATTGGTCGTTCTAATCCCTAATCAATCATGACAATCTTTACCAAATAATGACTAACATGTGAGGAAGTCCAACCGATTCTCATGGCAAATCAACGACCTTCTAGAGTGAAATAGACTCTTATAACGATTCTACACTACACAATCAAGTTTTCATCAAGGCTTCATCAAACCCCTCTAATGGAGGTTTAGCCTTGATTCATCAAACTATCATTTCCATATGAAATTGAATTACACATAATATAAAGATTCTAACTTTATTAAATTCAACTAAACAATAATTGAAATCTAAATTAACAACTAAGAAATCAGTAAATAACAAGAATTGAAATTAGATCTAAGCAATTTTAAATAACAAAATCGAAATTATCATTTCCATACGAAATTGAATTACACATAATATAAAGATTCTGACTTTATTAAATTCACCTAAACAATAATTGAAATCTAAATTAACAACTAAAAAATTATTAAATAACAAGAATTGAAATTAGATCTAAGCAATTTTAAAATAACAAAATCGAAATTATCAAGAACTAACTATTTTTTTTTTATCTAATGAATGATAAACAATGATTCCAATAACTAATCTAAAACAAGGAATGAAACTAATTAATGGATTGAAAACTAATTAATTAACTAATTCAAAAACTCAAAACTAGATCTAGATTATTCTCTAATGGCTACTTTTTGTCATAAGCTAATTGATTCTTAAGAGCTAAGTCTTGTGTGTGGAAATGGAGGAGACTAGATCCACATTTTCGTGCATGGGCTGAGGAGCCATGTTTTGGGCCGGAAAATCGAGCCCAAAACCCAATTTCTTCAGTCCACAGGGCTTTTTTCAGCTGGCTTTGACTTCAACAAACTTTTCATTCACTTGTACTCCTCTGATTAGGTCAAGGTTTGGACCATTGGAAATCTCTTTCCGAGCCGGTCGTTCTGATATAAGGTATGCCCAATTTCAAGGGCTGAGTCCAATGATACGGTCTTTGGAAGTTCTGCTGACTTTTGTGTGCTGTTTCTACCTACGTTGACTTTGACTTTTCAGCTTTTGACCGGGCTTTACAAAGTCTTTTTCTCCTTGAATCTTGGCTTTTAATCATAGAACTTCTTAGCAACCAACCCTTGCTCCTTTATCTCACCAAAGTGGCACATTTATGCACATAATTGACTTCAATGCCTGAAATACATAAAAGCACGTAATCAGCATTAACTCTTATTTATTACTCGCATAATTGGTCTAAAAGTATTATTGTTAAGAGGTTAAAACTACAATTTTGGGCTCTTATCAGGATGCCTATTACATCTGTTATGTTTGCCTCTTTTGTATAAGTTGCTAAATATTAGTACAAGGGGAAAAAGTAGTAACAGTAGAAAAAGAAAAGAAACAAATTGTAGAAACACAAATTGTACTGTTGCTTTACTAATTGTTTTATATCCGAGAATTATCGAACCTGAAGATGAGAGAGGAGATTGGGATGCAGAGTTATCATTTACTTGCAAGCTTCGTCAACTAAAGTGTATTAAGATGCAAAATTTTAAAGGGTCTGAAAACAAATTCAAGTTTCTCGAGTTTTTACTGAAAAGTGCTTTGGTGTTGAAGAAAGTTGGCATTACCTTGACTATTAAATTGAGTGGCAAGGAGAAGGAGTCGGGTCTCAACTCAATAAGAAGATCAACACCAAAAAAAACGTTTTCAGAGGTTACCATATTGCTAAATTTGAAGACGGTGCTCTGATTAATTATCTCATATCAAGAGTGGTTGATCTCAAAACACTAGGTATGCTTATAGGTTTTCTATGATTAGTAGATTCCTTTATATATTTGATGGCAAGGCTTTATAATCTCAACAAGTTTTACTTGGTAATGTTGTTTCAAGTAGACTATTGTATCTTGGTTCTTGGACTCATTTTGTTCATTCTCTGTTTTTCCGTCTTCTAGTGAATTGCTTGTACATGTTTCTACATTAAAAGACAAAAAAACTTTCAATGTTATTTTCTTACAAATTATATTATTTAGAACAGTATATCTTTTGAACTGTAAACATTTGAATGCTGTTTTTGAATATGATATGTATTTTATGTAAGAACTGGAACTTTAGGAGGGACTGGCGATTTTGAAAATGGAAGCAAGATTGAATTGGTGTAAAAACCTACCTGAGCCATCTCAAATGATTGGCTATGTGCATTGCAAGAGGGTAGTGTTCTCAAATATATGGCGAACAAATGAGGAAATGCAGTTCGGGGAAAATGTTAGAAGATAAAAATTGATGAGTAGTGAATAGTGTGGTACCTACTCTTCCTAGTCTCTCACAAGTTCAAATCTAAAATAACCTGTTAATTAGCGAAAGTTGCCTTCTAGAAATGCTTTTCCATTAGAAATTGGTAATAAATTATACTGTCCAAGACTGAGGAAGCTAAATAAAACTATATTCTGTAAGTTCCTACCTTAAAGTAGTTGAATTTTTTTCTGTACTTTTTCTGTACTTTTTCTTTATTGTTTTATTTATATATTATTATTATTATTATTATTTTTTAGGGTGGGGTCGTGGAGGGCGGGGAGTTAAAAAGAGTTTGTTATGTAAAACTGATTACTTCTTTGACATTATATTAACCCTCTGGATTTTGACCAAAGGAAAGAGAAAAGGTTTATTTAATACTCTAGTTCGTCAGTGCACTGATACTACTTAGGTAAGGTGATAAGAGCCCAAAATTGTAGTTTTAACCCCTTAACAATCATACTTTTAGACCAATTATGCGAGTAATAAATAAGAGTTAATGCTGATTACGTGTTTTTATATATTTAAGGCATTGAAGTCAATTATGTGCAGAAATGTGCCACTTTGGTGAGATAAAGGAGCAAGGGTTGGTTGCTAAGAAGTTCTGTGATTAAAGGCCAAGATTCAAGGAGACAAAAAGCCCGGTCAAAAACTGAAAAGTCAACGCAGGCAGAAACAGTGCACAAGTTAGCAAAACTTCCAAAGACCATATCTTTGGACTCATGCCTCGGAATTGGGCCTACCTTATGTCAAAACGACTGGCTCGGAAAGAGCTTTCCAATGGTCTAAGCCTTGACACAATCAAAGGAGCAGAAGTGGACAAAAAAGTCTGCTGAAGTCAAAGCCAGCTGAAACGGGCTCTGTGGACTAAAGAAATTGGGCTTTGGGCTCGATTTTCTGGCCCAAAACATGACTCCTCAGCCCATGCACGAAAATGTGGATCTGGTCTCCTCCTTTACAAAAGACAAGACTTAACTCTTAAGTCATAGTTAGTTAGGTTAGAAGGTAGCCATTAGAGATAGTTTTTTTAGATCTAGATCTAGTTTTTACATTCAATTAGTTAGTTTAAAATCATATTTAGTTTTTAGAATAAAGTATTAGTTCTTCATTTCAATTTAGATTATTGATTCAATTCTTAGTTATATTTAGTTGTTTTAAATTCAATTTAAATTCATTTTGAATAATTGTTCTTATTGTTCATTAGATTAATAAGTAGTTGTTATTCATTCCATAATGACATGTTCTTATTGTTCTTGTGTTGGGAATGGTAGTATAGAAAATTCACATCATTATATTATTAGTTAATTTAGTATAAATTCGTAGTATCATCATAATAAGTTAATTTCTTATTCAAATCATTACTCTCACCATTGTTCTTTGTGTTTGTTCAATTGAATTTGTTTAAGTCTTGAGAGTTAAGAGTGGAACGAATCCGTACTCTTATCTATATTGCATGAATCTATTTGAGAGAGTAAGGAAATATAATTGATAACATAAAAATGGTAATATTATGTATTAATGTTGTTAACATTAATATTAGTGTTTAACTGTTTTTATGGTTATCAAATGGCGCCGCTGCCATCTTAATATCGTTCAAGACAAGAATTCAATTGCTTGAATTCAAGGGGCAATCCCCCATTCTCTACCCACCCACCCTTTTAATTTTTCATTCTTATTTCTTGAATTTTCGGAACTGTTCACTATTTTAGGCATATGGGCTGCAGATGCACAGAGGAAAACACTACGGTAAAGGTATTTTTAAATTTTCGAAAATTCTGAAAATTTTCAGGTATAATATATAAGGTGTTATTGATTTACTGGAATATTTTTAGAATTTTTCTAAATGTTTTAACTTGTGAACAAATACGATCTTTACAGTGCTGCATTTCAGTTTTCAAACCGTAAGTTCTTGATAAACAGACTAGTAAGGTTACTTAGGAAGTTCCAAAAATTTTAAAATTTTTACAGGAGTATCTATCCTAAGTCAGGAGTTTTCAGTAAAAAATTGACGAGTTTTTGATTTGTTTTGACCTCCTAACTAGTGGAGTGTTTCCAGTGTGTTTCTGCAACTAGAACAACAGCCGATAAGGAGAGTTTGTAGCACTCCAATTGCTCTAAAATTTTTACAGAAATACCCATGATTTGTCAGAAGTCTCCAGTAAAATTTTGGTGATTTTTGTCTCTGTGTTGATTGGTTAACCATTCGGTTGTTTGTATTGTGTCCGAAAACTGTTTCACAAACTTTGGAGGGCAGTAGACGGACTTTCATAGCTCCGATTGATCTGAAATTTTACAAACTACTTGATAGACATCTTAGCAATCTACTGTAAAAATTTCATATTTTTTGGAGAGCACAACCTGTGCCCATACAAGGCCAAACCTGAGTGCGACCCGCGCCCGAAACACTGGAATTCCAAATTCCATCTGAGCGCGTCCCGCACCCTGGGCAATCAAAAGTTGAGCGCCACCCGCGCCCAAACGCCTGGAAATCCACTTTTTGGCTGAGTGCGACCCGCGCCCTACCAAGGCTAACTGCGAGTACGACCCGTGCCCAAACGCCTGGAACTCCAGCTTGACCTGAGCGCGACCTGCACCCTACCTATGCCTATTCTGAGTGCGACCCGCACCCTCTTCTGGAGCAACCCGATTTTCACAGGTTAGTCCAAATTTTCATTTCTTCAAGTTATTTAGTGTTTCTAACATCATACAAACACTGAGATTGCGTATACAAGACGCTATTCAAACGCGTAGCAAGGAGGCATTCAGGTACTCCTTCTTCCACTCCTCGCCTCTTCTGTCAGAGGAGTTTTAATTCTAGTATAATCAGGCTTGTTTTTCATAGAAATAAATACAACACGCCTATCTAGAATTTCACACACTACACCTGAATTAATGGCTAAAGAACAAGAGACTCCTCTCTCTGATTTTTATAAAGCCCTAAACGATGGCCCTAAGTCGTGCATCGTTCTTGCAGACCTAGTGGGGGGTTTTCGATTCCCCCCTAATATATTTAACTTGTTACCGGTTTTTCATGGTTTAGACCACGAGAGGCCTTACCAGCACATGCATAGGATAGACCAAGTTCTCACTACATTCCATCATCCTAGCGTAAGCCCGGATCAAGTTAAACTTAGGGTGTTTCCTTTCACCTTAGCCGACAAAGGCGTCTTGGTTAACCTTGCCAAATGCCAAACTCGTGGACTCATGGGCTAATCTTGTTCAATTGTTCATGGAACAGTTTTACCCACCACTGAAGACAGATGAAATGCTTCAAAAGATTCATTTTTTTTGCTAGAATCCTCATGAATCCTTTTCAGAGGCTTGGAATCGTTTCACTAATCTTCTCATTGAATGCCCGCATCATAATCTTGCGAAGGACACGCTTGTTCATGCTTTCTTCAAGGGGCTTTCACATCATCATAAGGAGGTTCTAGATATCATGACTGGGGGTAGTTTTCTTAGTAAATGAGCCTTGGAGGCTTATACATTCTTAGAAGATCAATCTAAGAGGAACAACAATTGGGGAGGTAACGACTCTTCCCGCTCTACTCCTTCTTCTTTTGAGGTTAAACCTGATTCCGAGCTTAAAACTCTTATCGATGCCCTCACTAAAAAGGTAGATGCCATCTCTGTTAAACAATAACCCACTCCTGTCATGAACATTAACTCTACTCGTTGTAATGTCTGTTTTAGTCTTGAGCATTCCGACTTCTATTGTCCTCTTGTCTATGCACAACCACCACCACAACCATCACACTTCAACCAATTAACTCAACATCAAGGACAAGGGAACTTAGGTGACCAGAATAGAGGTTTAGTACCCATGACCTAGAACTATCAACATCAAGACATGAATGCTCAACAAGCTTTAATTCCAGTCCAACCATCTACAGACAAAGTATTAGTGACCTTGTTGGAAAAACAAAATCAAATTATGCAACAAAACTCTAACTTGATGAAAGATCAGCATGATCAAAACTCTAATATGATGAAACAAAAAATGCAAATGATGCAGTCTTTGTGCCAAAAGGTTATTGACATGTCTCTTAACCAAAATAATAACCAAACAGGCATGTTTCCAGGTCAAGCAGTGCCTAATCCTAAGTCAACAAACACCGCCTTTGAAATAAATAGTAATCACTGTAATCTTAATATAAACCAAGGGGACCTACAGGCAGTCACTACCCTTCGTTCAGAGAAAGTAGTTGATAATAAAGTAACTATGCCTGAAGACCACCCGCAAACAGAACCTGAAAATGAAACCATACCAAATACTGTAATAGAAACTGAAAACCCTACAACTGTAGAAGTACCAGTTAAACCACCTACCAAAAGGGAAAACCTTACAAGACCCAATAATAGAAATTGAAGACCCAACACCTGTAGAAGTTCCAATATGGACACCTAGATGGAAAATGGATACAGATAAAGCAAAGACTAATAATATGGCTAAAAATAGCGATAAAGCACCATATCCCCAAAGACTAGTTGTGTTTAAAAAGGACGAGAATTTTGATGAGATTAGAGAAATGTTTAAAAATTTGACTATAAACCTACCTTTTCTAGATGCTATAAAAAGTCTACCTGGACACGCTAAGTTTCTAAAAGAGTTGTGCACCAAGAAGAGGAAAACCAACATACCCCATGAAGCATTCTTAACTGAACAATATCCCTCTTTATCTGAACATAACGGAATTGTTAAGTACAAGGACCACTGGTCGATCCATCAGTCTAATGCACCTTAGGTGATACCTTCATAACAACTGCTTTATTAGACCTGGGAGCGAGTCTTAACTTACTCCCTTTTTATTTATATAAACAACTAGGTCTAACAAAACTTCAACCAACCAAAATGACTTTTCAGTTAGCCGATCGTTCTATTAAGTATCCTAAGGGTGTAGTTGAAAACATTCTCGTTAAAGTTTAGGATTTTTACTATCCAGCCGACTTTGTTATTCTCGACACAGAAGTTTCTCATGATTCCATTCCCATCATTTTAGGGCGTCCCTTCTTGGCAACCGCCAATGCCCAAATTAATTGTCGGGATGGCTCAATGACTCTTTCTTTTGGGAATCTTTCTGTGGAAGTTAACATGTTTAGACAAAAGCTGAGTCAACTAGGTTTTCCTTTAGAAGGTGAAGTTAAGTCTATTGAGAGTTTTGTATATCACATTAGTGCTTCCGACGATCTCGTCCCTACACTAGTAGATACCCCTCTTATGGAAGAAGACAAAGATCACAATTTTGACTCCTTGAACATAACTGAACTAGAGAAAGAATTTTCCATCCTGCTTTCCGACCCTATAAGAGATGGAGTAAACCTCACGATAGACGAGATAGATGAATTCCTCAAAGATGGAGATGAATACCATAATTATATTGATGCGAACAACCTAGATGAGGAATTTGACGAGTTTCTAAGAGACTCTGATGATCCACCCTCTCAAGAACTACCTAAAGAGCCACCTGATACCTTCATTTTCAGATGTGTGATAATACCAACCCATTCCACCAATAAGTTTTATGCTAAAACCACGCACTCATTTTTTCCATTCCTTAAATCTAAAACTTATCCATACCCTACATATCTTCCACAACCATCCATTTTCTCACGATCATTCACTTGGACACCTTTTCGTTCAAAGACAAAGAAGAAAAACTCAGATGCTCGATTAGGGTTCTAGATCTATCGGGGCTTAGCTCTCATTCCACTAAGCCATGTCATAGGAAATCTTGGTGCTTAATTCTGTTTGATGGTGCATTCCGTGTTAACTATTTATGAAAATATCCACAATTATTTAGATTATTGATATATGGGAAACTGCATGTTAATACATATATATCACATTAAGTCTAGGGAATCTGACTTTAAAAGACCCAAGTTTTCGTACAATACCAACTTTCTGGAGTATAGGCCAAACAAAATTGGAAAACTCTTTTCTAGGGAATCTGACTTTAAAAGACCCAAGTTTTCGTACAATACCAACTTTCTGGAGTATATGCCAAACAAAACTTTTCAAACTTAAAAAGAGTTTTCCAATTTTGTTTGGGGGTGACGTATTTTGGTATTTCATTTCAAATCTTATTGCCACCCTTTGCCTGTCATGTTTACTCCAGTAGAGTTTGTGTTAGTCAGTACGTAACAATTTAATTGTGCTTCATGTTATCATATCATCTTTACAATATTTCTGTTACAAGTACTGCCAATTTTTGCCACGTTTCTATGGTAAATTCTTTATTTATCTCTTTACACTTTGAGGACAAAACGTTCGATTGTTTGGAGGTGGGATAGAAACATTTGCAAAAATTATACACTTTTAGGGTGTAAATTGCACACTTTTATTTATAAAATGTTAAAAATCATAAAAATTAGTTAGTTACAAAATTGAATTGTGCTATTGAATTGTTTCATGAACCCCCTTCTCCCAAATTGTTTGGAGGTGGTATAGAAACACGATGTAAATGTTTAAGCACATATTAGGTTGTATATTAAGTATTATTTGTCTTATCAAAATTAGAAAATTTAAAAATATAAATAAAAAGTTTATGTTATACACTTAGGAATATTGGTATTGTTTCTTTCTCTCTGCTCTTAATAATCTAAAAGTTTCACGTTAGATTTGCATTAGAATGATTTTTGAAACTTAAATTAATATATAGGTAATAGTCATTGCATCTTTTCACGAACATCTTGCATGAGCATCTTTGATTGTACTTGGCAGTATTTTTCTGAGACCTAGGTTAGAGTACTTAATACATATCCTGTGAGCATCTAGCCTAAAAGCCTCATAAGAGTGAAATATTTGAGTGATAACACAAGGGAGAAGTAAATTCCGAGTAGAGAAATCACACATCCACTTGCTTGATCACCATACCATATCCTAAGCTAGAATTTAGGCCCTCTTTGGATCGATATAGCCAGAAATTCACACCTATATGAAATTTATTATCCGCTAGTCGCCCCACTGAGCTTTTCATTAGCCTTTACACAAACCAAAAATTATTTACCCAATAAAACAAAATTATATATATATATATATATATATATATATATATATATATATATATATATATATATATATATATATTAAAATCAGCCTACCTATCTAGATAAGTCTGAGAAATAGGATGAGTGAAGAAAAGAGAAGAGAAAAACCTGTGTACACAAAAATTAGTTAGTTGCTTGGGAAAGAAAAAAAAAAATCCATCTAAAAAAAAAGAAAAGAAAAATAAAATAAAATAAAAACTCTAAAAAATAGAATAAAAGGAGTCAAAAAGCCAAAATATAAAGGCTAAAGATGGAAACAAAGTGTAGAAAAAAAAGAACAACGTTTTCTCTAGTTACATAATATGAAGACCCTATTTTCTCGGACTTGTCTTTTTGAATATCCATTTCCTTCCTTCTTTAACCAACACCTACATGCGTATCACCTAATAAAGACCTCTAACTCAATTAGGAATAGGTTGGTGTGATAAAAGAGGTAGATGTGTTTGATCGACCTCGGCTTCCTTGGATTGTCATTGAGATTGTGAGGAAACGCGTCCAACTACACACTGGAGTTAGCAAACTTGAGTGGAAAAATCGGAGGGTTTGTGTTTTGACACATTCCTTGTGAGAACCTACTTAGGCACGCTACCCAAAAGTTTCAGAAATGGACCTACCATTGCATTTCATATCATAGTTCATTGTATAGTTGTTTATCTTAAGATGATTTGATTATTATGCATGTATTAGTTTAAGTTTTAGAATGATCATTCTGGTTTAAATACTAGTGAGATGTATAGATCATTGAGACATAAATAAGGAAACAATAGTTTTATTTCTTAGTCGTTGTAGTATAGATGAAGTTTGTGAGTACCTTCTCTAGAAAACTCTCACGAGGCTATAACTCGTCCACTAGGGAAATCCTAGTGGTTTAAGGCCTTGTTATATATGGTCAATGCAATCGCACTCAACGAAACGAGAGTAGTTAGAACTCCATTTTTGGTCACTTATTCTAATTTCTTATATTTTCTTGAGGACAAGAAAAATGCTGTTTGGGGGTGGTTTGATAAGAGACCAAAACTGTAGTTTTAACCCCTTAACAATCATACTTTTAGACCAATTATGCGAGTAATAAATAAGAGTTAATCTTGATTCACGTTTTTATGTATTTCGGGCATTGAAGTCAATTATGTCTTGAAATGTGCCACTTTGGTGAGATAAAGGAGCAAGGGTTGGTTGCTAAGAAGTTTTGTGATTAAAGGCCAAGATTCAAGGAGACAAAGCCTTTGTAAAGCCCGATCAAAAGCTGAAAAGTCAACGCGGGCATAAATAGTGCACAAGTTAATAGAACTTCCGAAGACCATATCTTTGGACTCAGGCCTCGGAATTGGGCCTATCTTATGTCAAAACGACCGTCTCGGAAAGAGCTTTCCAATAGTCCAAGCCTTGACCCAATCAGAGGAGTAGAAGTGTATGAAAGTCTGCTGAAGCTAAAATGGGCTTTGTGGACTGAAGAAATTGGGCTTTGTGGACTGAAGAAATTGGGCTTTGGGCTCGATTTTCTGGCCCAAAACATGACTCCTCAGCCCATGCACGAAAATATGGATCTGGTCTCCTCCTTTACAAAAGACAAGACTTAACTATTAAGTCATAATTAGTTAGGTTAAAAGGTAGCCATTAGAGATAGTTTTTTTAGATCTAGATCTAGTTTTTACATTCAATTAGTTAGTTTAGAATCATATTTAGTTTTTAGAATAAAGTATTAGTTCTTCTTTTCAATTTAGATTATTGATTCAATTCTTAGTTATATTTAGTTGTTTTAAATTGAATTTAAATTAATTTTGAATCATTGTTCTTATTGTTCATTAGATTAATAAGTAGTTGTTATTCATTCCATAATGACATGTTCTTATTGTTCTTGTGTTGGGAATTGTAGTATAGAAAATTCACATCATTATATTGTTAGTTAATTTAGTATAAATTCATCGTATCATCATAATAAGTTAATTTCTTATTCAAATCATTACTCTCACCATTGTTCTTTGTGTTTGTTCAATTGAATTTGTTTAAGTCTTGAGAGTTAAGAGTGGAACGAATCCGTACTCTTATCTATATTGCATGAATCTATTTGAGAGAGTAAGGAAATATAATTGATAACATAAAAAATGGTAATATTACGTATTAGTGTTGTTAACATTAATATTAGTGTTTAACTATTTTTATGGCTATCATAAGGTGTTTGATTTATGTAGATATTTTTCTCATTGTAGGTGTCTAGTTTTGTTTCTGGGACGGTCCTATTAAAGACTCCTAGAGACTCCAAGAAGTCCATCAGCCCAATCACGTGAACAGAAGTTATACTAATCCTGAAGTATCTGCATAGATGAAAGTATGAAACACTTAAAGCCATTTCCTTAACAAAGAAGACCACCAAGATCGGTCCAGCACGGATTGAAATAAGGGCCGGTTCGACAGGAAGCTTTTGAAAATGCAGTTCACCAAGTTAAATGGGGAATGGCGATGGATACAAAGGTTAATCAAGCATCCCTATTCCATCACCGAAAGGTTCCCACATAGGTCTTCCGACTTCCCCAAAACCCATATGCAAGGTTGGTAGCCAGGAAAAAGTCATGACAAACCCGCATAGGTCAGTCATAAGTAGAGGATATCACTTGCTAATATTAAACTGGAACTTTTCTATGGCAGTCGTTTTCTTTTTATCTTCCTAAAAAAGTTCTTCTCAGTTTTATTCTCTGCTCCATAAGCCGGCTTTCTTTTAATCTTCCTCTGAAAGTTCTTCTCGGTGTTATTCTCTGCTCCATAAGCTGATATTAGTGATAAAAAGTTATCATCAATTGGAAATACTTGAACTTGGTTCCTACTGTTGTTGTCGGAAATAACTTTCATAGTTTGCTTGTCAGTTTCGGTGTTATAAGAAACCAGATACCTGTCATCACATAGTAGTATGATCTCTCCGTTCGTTCGAATTATCATAGGTGAAATCGTGTAACATGACTGCAATATTTGTTTTTTCAATATAGTAAACTGCTTAGCCCAAGACTCCTTTACTTTATAATTTTTCATCAACCATATGTCAACAATTTGTTTAGAAGAGTAATTTACCAATGACAGAGACCCCTCAAGCACCTGAAGTATGTAGTATTTCGAACAACATTTGAAATTAGTATTCAAGATAGCGATTGACTAGATACTAGAATATTGTTGAACTCTTCGGCCCCCAAATGGCATGCTAAAATGAGCAGCCTGAAACTAGAAGATTGATGACCAGTGTGTTTTATTGGTTCCCTTGTTATCTAATGAAACGAATCATTGATGAATGCCAACGAGTCCTCTTCAAACATGTTAATTAGAATATTTGGGCATCACTGTTGGAGTTATCCCTCGAATGAGGATGAGGAAGAATATGGGAGAAAGCAGTACTGTTCGTGTGAAGAGGTCTGAGCACGCGCACGCAGATTGGTTGTGACCAAGGCGCGCCTGCGCCCTTGCCGTGAAAAAGAAGATAGTTTTTTTCCAGCCTCTCACGAAACAAAGTTATTAGACTTTTGAGGCGTGCACTCGAATTGGCCTTGTCGAGAGCAGGCCCGCGCTCATACCTAAACTTGCAGACTTCTATTTCTACAGTAACCGCGAAATTGTGGGTTACTATAAAAACTAGAAGTAAGGTTATGGAAAACCTAAGTCTTGAATAAAAACCCAATTTAGAGAGCAATCAAAATTGAGAGAAAACCTTTGCAAAGAGAAAATCTTATAAGGAGAGAGGAGTGATCTAGTAAGGCGGAGAGACTTGAGAGGAGTGATTGTAATCTTCCTTCCCACACTTATAAAAGGATTAGCTTTTGTGGAAGTAGGCATCATTGGCCGAACCATGTTTCATCTTGTGTTGTGGTATACTTTACTTTTCTTTGCATTATTACTACTTGTTTATGATAGTTGTTGATTGCTTGGAAGATTGGGTTTGTTGTTGGTTGTAGTGAAAGTTTAGATTTTTGTCTAGAGAAGTAGTTTGTGCAATTGCAAGTTATCTTAGTGGGGATCGATTGGTATCGTTTTCCCCAACAAGTGGAATCAAGAGCCAGGTTAGATTAACTAGGTTGTTATCCAAATTTTGCTCGGAAGGTGTTTGACAAAATTCCTGAGAGGAGGTTTGAGTTGAAATAGCGTGTAGAGATGGACCATTCTATAAATACTCACATGACTAGTCTAAATAGAGATAACTACAATATTTGGAAAGCCAGGATGGAATATGATAAACGTAAAATGAATAGTCTACCTACGTAATGAACGATGAATCCAAAACGTAAGTAAACTAAACTTTTTACTTGATGCTCTCTTGTTTATCAAAGATTTATTTCTACTCTCAACCAATTGAGATATAGTGGAGTAGACAAGTTCGTTCCACTCCTAGTACTCTAGCATGCTTGTTCTCTAATCTAACTAGTCGTTTTTAAGTCTATGAGAGTTTTACGAAGGGAAATTAGACTACGATGCAACTACCCACAAGATGCAACTAGTCGGTTATCGGAATACTAAGGGAATGCTACGTTGATTCTATGATAAGGAGTTAGAGGGGGATTGATTCCACCTTAACTCAACTTAATCCACTAACGACGACTGTCAGTAATCGAATGAATCGCCCGGCGGAACAATTTAGTTATTCCTAATCCCTAATCATACATGGCATTTCTACCAATTTATAACTAGCATGTGAACAATTAAACCCATTCTCATGGTGAACTAATCATTTCTAGAGTGGAATGGAAATTACGACGACTCTACGATAATCGGAATCAAGCTTTCATCAAGGCTTCACAACCCCTCTAATGGAGGTTTAGCCTTGAATCATTCCGCTAATCATTTCCATTTATATTAAAACTAAACATAATATAAAGCATTGAAATTTATTTAATTAAACAATAATGAAATCTAATTTAATGACTAAATTGAACTAAGGACATGAATTGAAATTAGATCTAAAATTGGAATTGACAAAATCGAAATGGATAAAGAATACTACTTTATTGATCTAATCAAATGAAGAACAAGATTCAAAGGTTTAATCTAATAAAACAAACTAATTAAAGAAAACAATTAAATCTAGATCTAGAAGCTATTTTAATGGCTACTTTCTATTCTAAGCTATGAACCCTAATTCTCTACTAATTAATCTACCATTAACAATGAACTAAGCTTTTGTTCTTATACATTCAGATCCAAAATTCGTGCATGGGCTTGGAGCCATGGGTTGGGCCAGAGAATCAGGCCCAAAACCCAATTCTTTCAGTCCAAAAAGGCCTCTTCAGCTGCAGTTGACTTCCATAGACTTTTCGTCCACTTCTGCTCCTCTGATTGGGTCAAAGCTTGGACCATTACAAAGCTCTTTCCGAGCCGGTCGTTTTGACATAAGGTATGCCCAATTCAGGTCCGAGTCCAAAGATACGGCTTTGGAAGTTCTGCGACTTTTGCTCCTCATCTCGCTAAAGTGGTACATTTCTGCACATAATGGACTTTGAAGCCTGAAATGCATAAAAACGCGTGTCGGTGTTAACTCTTACTTATTATTCACATAATTGGTCTAACAAGTATGATTATTAAGGGGTTAAAACTACAGTTTTGGGCTCTTATCAAACCACCCCCTAAAACAACATTTTGCTTGTCCTCAAGCAAATATGAGAAATTAGAATAAGTGACCAAAAATGGAGTTCTAACTACTCTCGTTTCGCTGAGTGCGATTGCATTGACCATATGCAACAAGGCCTTAAACCACTAGGAATTCCCTAGTGGACGAGTTATAGCCTCGTGAGAGTTTTCCAGTGAAGGTACTCACAAACTTCATCTATACTACAACGACTAAGAAATAAAACTATTGTTTCCTTATTCATGCTCAACTATCTATACATCTCTCTAGCGATTACATAAGAATAACCAGTCAAAACCCTAAGTTAATATATGCATAATAATCGATCATCTACAATAAACATATATACAATGAGTAGTACTATCAAATGTTAGCAGGTTTGTTTAGAGAACTTCGGAATAAGCGTCCTTAAATAGGTTCTCACAATAATAGTCAAGAAACAACACTCTGATTTTTGCACTCAAGTTTAAGCTACTCCGATTAATGCAGTGGGCACACTTTACCTTACAATCTCAATGACAACAAGGAAGCCGGGGTCAATCAAACACATCTGCCACTTACTATCACACTAACCTATTCCTAATTGAGCTAGAGGTCTTTATTAGGTGTTACGGGGATTAGGAGATGGTTTAAGAAGGAAGGAAATGGATATTCAAAAGGACAAGTCCGAGATAATAGAGTCTTCAGATTATGTAACTTAGAGAAAACCTTGTTATTTTCTTTTGCTTTTTACACTTTGTTTCCATCCTTAGCCATATTTTTCTTTTTTTTTTCTTTGGCTTTTGACTCCTTTTTATTCTTTTTTTTTTTTTTTTTTTTTTTTATTTTTATTTCTATTTTTCTTTTCTTTGGATGGAAACTTCTTTTCTTTATTTTCTGAAGCAAGTAACAATTTTTGTTTACACGGGTTTTCTCTTCTTCTTCTTCACTCATTCTATTCTCGGACTTATTCTAAATTGGGTAGGTTGATTTATTCTCTTTTTTTTTTTTGTTTTTGTTTTGTAACAAGGTAAAGGAATTGTGGTGTATGGAAGGCTAAAGAACAAACGTGCCTCGAGTGGTGACTAGCGGAAAATAATTCATAGGTTTGAATTTACGGCTATATCGATCCAAAGAGCGGCCTAAATTCTCACTTAGGATATGGTTTAGTGATCAAGCAAGTGGGCGTGTGATTTCTCTATCCGGATTTTACTTCTCCCTTGTGTCATTTCTCAAATGTTTAGGCTCATATAAGGCTTTAGGCTATATTCTCACGCGATTTGTAGAATAAGTACTCTAGCCTAGATTTGAAAACTTCTTGCTAACAATCATAGATACTCACGTAATATATTTATAGATAGATGCAAAGATTATTACCTATTATTATTAACCTAAGTTTCTAACAATTATTCCGATGCAACAACTATGTGAGACTTCTAGATTGTTAAGAGCATGGAGAAAGAAAACAATACCAATATTCCTAAGTGTATAGCATAAACTTATTTATTTATATTTTTAAATTTTTGAAATTTTAACTTCGAAAACAAATGCATATTATATATATCTATATCCTAACAGATGTCTTAATTACACGTGATTCTATGCCCCCAAACAAGAAGCATGCTTTGTCCTCAAATTGTTGTAAATAAAGAGGGTAGGAAAAATACCATTGAAGCGTGAAATTCGAAACATCTGCAAAACAATGTTAGAGCGTGCTAATATAGGAAATAAAACCCACACAACTCTATAAGAGTTCCACCCATTATGGGGTTAACATAATTAAATTGCTTGGGACATAAGCGGACACAAACGAAACTAAAACTTACCTCCACTCCCGTTGTTATTAGTCATCTTAGATCATCCTCTACTTCTATAAAGAAGTGAGGTTCCTTCAGCGATCTGCCATGCTATGATAATTTGCCGGCTTCACGCCATTTATCATCTATGGTTGCTAACCTATTAAGTGCCACTTGGTCTGATGGGGTGTAGGGTGCAACCTGGTGAGGTTGTATCCGCCACCCATGCCAAGTCATTGCACGGAAAGATCGAATAATACTATTGGTGGGTCGCACCCGTGTCTACCTTAATCCAATCCGTGAAACGTGTACAAAAACGAGGGAAAGAAACATAGCATAATACGTGAAATTAGAACAGGCATAAGAAGGTACTTATGCCTCATAGTATAGGCTCGTGCTAAACTAGACATCAAAGTTCGGGAAGGTCATAGAACCCGTCCATTGGCTAAAGCAAGGAAAAGCTGCAAGTGGCGTCATTCACGGAAGAAAAAAAGCGCCATTCCCCTAAAATGTTTAGCATTATCCAAAACATAACAGTTCCTATGTTCATGGACCAAGCTACCAAGGCAACGCGTTATAGTCCCCTTGGTCCTCAATCTGGAAAATGCCTGCCCCATAAGCCTCGTGCAAAGACTCATAGGTGTAGACATGCATATTATCGACCCAATAGCACCATGGGTCTTGTATCTCAGCGGGCATAGCAAGTCCAAGAACAAAGGCTAGCAAGAACCTGGTAATCTCCATTGGTTCATCGTCAATGTTGATGGAGAACACTTGTTCTCCATCCGGTCTCTCAAAGAAAATGCAGTTATTATAAAAATAAGATGCAAGTCTTTGGAGAATAAAGTTCACCGGTCTTACCATAAGAGGTTCCCACCAACATATGTGATCACCTCGCGAAACCAAGCACCGTAAGTAATGCTTTGGAACAAATCTTCGAAAGACTGTTCCGGTATCAATATTGGAGATGTCATCTCTAAATTACGCTTTGGAATAGCTGCGAATGATCCGGAAACTACGCTACTAAAACCGGAAAATTTCTAGTCCCGAAGTCAAGCCGCGGCGCCATTAACTTAGGCGTCGCGCCGGCTTTTTGGATTTTGATTTCCGTAACTTAGCGGGTCGCTCGACTAGAGGCGGCCAGCCTCGACAAAATTTTTCGACAGACCAGGGCTGAAGCGCTCGACTAGGGCGGGGGCTCAGGATTCTTGAAATTGCGAAAATGAAGTCGAAGCGTGGGAATCGCGGGTTTGAAGGGTGAGTGATGGAGTTTAGGTGTAGTGTGAGTTGTGAGGATAGATTGTATCAAGTTTAAATAGGCTTAAAGTTGCTAGAATGGATCGGAAGGTTGCCAAAACTAATTTCGGCAGGTTTCGGAAATCCTAAAATCTCCAAACTTCAAACGGAAACAACTCATATCCACGGATTCTAATTCAAACCCAAGATCTCTTATTTGGATTTTATGACTGAATGTACCTATTTAATCTAGATTTCATCCTACAATGATTCTCAATCACGATATGCCTAAACTTCCATATTTTCACCTTACTCATGATGAATTCTAACACTAGGGTTTTTTATAAAAAATACAGCTTGAAATAATCAAACCACCCCCAAACAAGTTTGGAAGGTGTGGTCAATATGAAATAAGCACACAATATGAAAATAAACCCTTGTATTATAATTTCATTCGGAGTATTACTACAAAATTCAAATTACTGAAATAAAAGTTACATTACAATAAAGACAACAAAAGTAAATAAAACAACAACTACTAAAACATAAATAACAGGACTATCACTGCTCATCCTCTCTAAACACCTCGCCACTGGTGGCGGAGGGTACAGTCTCTGGTGGTGGCTCCTGAGCTCCAGAAGGTCCAGCAGCAGTCGTCCTCCGTCGACGACGCTCATGCCTAGCAGCTGTGTCCTCAGAGGCAGAGTCTGTATGAGGTGGGAAGCGTGCTAGCATCTCTACTCTAAACTGGCCGGCTTCCTTCCATCTCAGCCCTCGCTCCCATCTCTCATCATCCTCCTCCTCTGGGTGCGGAGCTCGAAGTTGTGGTGAATGGTGGCCTGTCGAGTCCGGAGGTCTGCACAGAGAGTGTTGAGTGAACGCATGCCCCTATGTAGCATAGTCATGCGCTCAGCATCAGACCAACACCTCTGGAAGGCATCCGTATCAAAGCAGGTGCCATCCTCCTCATCCTCCTCCGACTCATCCTCATCTACCCTCTGCTCCGTCCCTCCTCAGCTGTTCCCTATCCTCGGGCAATTTCCAGACTTGTTGGACACACTCCCTATAGATACGCGGGTTCCCGTGCAGGGTAATGTAAATCCTCTCAGAAGCCGGAGTTGCCTTCATCTTCAACATGATCTTAGTGATAAGCACAGGAAGAGGTGCCAACGACCGTCCGATCCTCCTGATTATGTTGAGCAAAAACTCCAGGATACAGAAATCGTACTTCCGCTCCTGGAGTATCCATAGGACGTGGAGGCAGGTCAGACCGATGTCACTGACCTTGTCCTTGCCTAGGACATTCCGACCAATCCACTGGGCTGTAGCCAGTTGGTTGGTCCTCAGAGAAGCCTGGCGCACACAATGGGAGTTTGGATTGTAGCTCCCATTGATGACAGTAACGCCCATCAACGGCTCAACCCCATCAAACTGGGGATCCTGTATTACGGCATCCAGATTGATTCTAGGCGGAATGCCTAGAATCTCGATAACAACCCGTAGTCAACTCCTCCTTCTTCTTCCTCACCAACACAAAATCTTACTCCCCTCCAACTCCGGGTGTTGTAGAACCGTCGACCAAGTCTTCATGGTAGAAGTCTTCGGTCGAAAGTACCGAGACTATTCCAGTCTCTACTAGCCATTCGTCACCGTAAAGCGGCGCGGTTGATGGTGGTCGTGAAAATCTGCTCGGTATAATCTGGCGTTGAGCCATTTAGAGTTTGATTACGGTTTGGGGTTTGTAGAGGGTGTGGTAGTTGTGGTTTAACTTGACCGACCTAAAGAAAAGTGGTGGTGGCGCGGTGGCGGCAGCACCAAATTTTTTTTTTTAAATTTCGGTGGTTTTGATAATAGAAATCGGTGGTGGTTGTGATGGTTGGTGTTTTGAAGTCGATTTGAGGTTTGGATTTGATTTTTGGCGTGGGTTGTTTGTATTTTCTTTTTATTTTGATTTTCTTTTAGGTTTGGAGCTTGGTAATGGCGTTAATGGAAGATGAAACGATGAACTGGTCGTGAGAATGTAAGAGCGGCCTCCTCCATGGGCTGGTGGCGAGTTGGGCCCAAAAATCAAAATTTTCAATTTTTTGATTTTTTCGCGAATTTCAAATCAAAATTCCCGCTTCGTTACCGGTCCGATATTTGCGAATGAGATATGGAAATGATCAGGAGAGAATTTCCTATCCAATGATCCATAAAACACTCTATTCTGACTTTAGATGACATAATGAGATAGTGGAAAACGCCTCGAAATGGGTGCATGGCGTAAGTTATCTTAACGAATGAAATCTAAATTAATAGATTATGTCGATCCGAATCGTAATACAATAAAACGGCCTAAGCAACTCCAGTGGGACATAAAACATTTAGTACGGAAACGAACACACCCACCCCAAACAAATTTTTACAAGAATTTTAGAAAATTTGTTTTTAGCGATGGTCTTTTAAAAGTCGATTCGAGACTTCCTAGATTACTATGTTTATTTTATTTTTTATTTTTTTTTTATTTTAGTTTTAGAAGGAAAAACAATAAGCAATAAAGACATAATTCACACCATAGAGAAACATGACTCAAAAAAATCCGAGAAAACATGCAAGAGTGGAAAACGTGAATTATGTGAACCGTGGACTTAGGATCCGGTACTTACAGCCACACACTCCATAGGGAGGGCCGGTTACCTTAATGGTGCACTCACCAATATATTGGAATGAAAGGAAATGCACCAACACAGAAATTGAGTGGTTTATAGTCGGTACTCAAGACTTTATCTAAGACATATGTATGAACATCACGGTTGATCATATATCAACAACCGAAATAGTTGTGGATCATTCCATAAATAAATATCACAGCAAACATATCCAAATACAATGAAACACCAAGATTTCCTCGACCGCGACCTAGTGGAATCCAAACGAAGTCGGACAACCCTATTGTGTAACCTATCATGCACCTTATTTTTCATTTTGAATGAGTGGGTGTTCTTGTAAATAAGTGTGGAAAAGTGAATGGTTGTGGAGAATATGGTAGGTATGGATAAGTTCTAGAAAGACAGACTTGTACCTGATGAGGATTTGGTTTTAGCAAGATCAACTCATTTCATTGTGTGTGTAGGGGACTGTCTCAATTTTGAAAATGAAGGTGTCACAAAGTTTGTCCTTACGGAAGTATCTGTTTGTTAGGAGGATTTAAAAATTATAGAGCACGAAGAAGAAAACAACAGGATCGAAAGTGCAAACTCGGGGTTCCTTTGAAAGGGTGGAAGGAGGGAATCGAGGTGGATGTTGTGCTAGTTAGTTCTTGATAGGGTGAATTGTCACCTACTCGAAGAAACTCATCAAATTCCTCATCTAGATTGGTCATATCCACATTACTATGGTAGTCCTCTACGTCTTTGAGAAAGTCATCTATCCCATCCTCGTCAATAACATGTGTATCGACTAGTGTAGGAAAGAAAATATTGGAGTCTGACTTTCCAAAGGAAAGAATTTTGGGCATATGACTATCAGGGAACGTGTTGTTGAAATAATCTCGAGCAAAGCTCTCGATCATGCTAACCTCTCCATCCATAGACGAATCGGGTAACTGTGTCCTTGTTTTAAAAACATTGACCTCAACAGCAAGATGGCCAAAAGACATGGACATTGAACCATCACGGCAATTAATGAGCGCATTGGCAGTTGCCAAGAAAGGACGCCCTAAAATGATCGGGACAGAGTCGTTAGCGACTTCTGTATCGAGGACTACAAAATCAGCCGGATAGTAGAAATCCTGAACTTTTACCAACACATTTTCGACTACACCCTTAGGGTACTTAATAGACCGATCAGCTAATTGCAACGTCATTTTAGTGGGTTGCATTTTGTCTAGACCTATTTGTCTATACAAATAAAATGGGAGTAAGTTAACACTAGCCCCCAGGTCTAATAACGCGTGGTCGTCGTATAGGAATCTCTAAGGTGCATTGTCAAGATGGGGCGACCGGGGTCCTTGTACTTAACAATTCCATTATGTTCAGGATAAGGTTGGGAATTGTTACATTAAAAGGCGTCTTTTGGTATATTTGTCTTCGCCTAGTAGTACCTGATTCCTTAAGAAACTTAGCATGATGTGGTAGCTTTTAATAGCTTCGAGGAAGGGAAGGTTTATAGTTAGATTCTTAAAACATCCCTAATCTCCTCATAATTTGTATCCTTAGTTAACATGGCTAATTTTTGTGGAAACGGTGGTTTTACGATATTTAGCAATGGTATCACCGGATGTTTAACCGTGGCTTTTGTTTCTTAAGTTGTGTTGTAACTGGGACCTCTACAGGTGGTAGGCTCTTGGTTTCTATTTCAAAGATCTAGTAATATAGCGGTGTAGGGGACTCTTGGTGGGGTAACTATAGGCATAGTTACCTTGTTATCAACCACTGCCGGAACGGAGAGTGGTGATTGCATTTATCTCACCTACATTTTCATATTCATTACTAGTATTATCCGTTACCTCAAAAGACGTGTTTGTTGTTTTAGGATTAGGTATTATGTTACACGGAAACACACCTTTGGTTTGGGCTTTATCTTGAGCCAACTGTTGGGTTAAATTAGTTCTGGGATTGTAGAAGCCGCTTGGTTGGATTGAGCCATTGTTTGAAAAAGTTTTTGGCTCACTTGTATAAAGGTGTCAAGACGATCCGGTTGTGTGGGTGTAGTGGTCACGGGTGGTGTGGACGAACTATTTCCGTGAATTATTTATTGGTGGATTTTGATAGTTATTATTTACCTAACGATACCTCTATTAGCATTATAATTATTATAATTACCTTGACCTTGTGCTTGACCTTGTCGAGGTTGCACTTGGTTGTTATAATTATTAAAATTACCCCGACCACAATCCTTGTCGTAGTGGGGCTTGGTTAAAGCTTTCGTAGGCCTAACATATTGATTATTGTACCGCGAGGTGTGACTTGTTGGTTATTTCTCCAACCGAATTGGGATTTTGTCTCCAAGGGGCGGTTCACTATTAATGGAACAAGCCCTGTTCATAGGCTATAGGGGCAGTGGGATTCGGGATGCTTTCGGGACTCCAACAGAAACTACATGGATTTGAATTTACATTCATAACGGGATTGGCTTTTGTTGTACAGAAATGGCATCTACCTTTTTGTGAGGGATTCAATTAGAGTTTTAAGCTCGGGATCTGATTTAACCTCAAACATACCGGGTAGCCTTAATCGTGGAAGAAGAACTAGCGAGCGGAGTAATCGTCACTACCCCCAATTATTATTACGCTTAGTTTGGTCCTCTAAAATTTATAAGCCTCCCAGGCTCCTTTGTTTAAGAAACTACCCCGTTCATTATGTCAAGGACTTCTTTATGGTGATGTTGAAGTCCTTTGAAAAAGGCACCTAACTAACGTGTCTTTTATTTAAGTTATGATGTGGACACTCTATAAGCGGATCGGTGAAAGCGATTCCAAGCCTCTGAAAATGTTTCATGAGGATTTTGTCGAAAAAGAAATGAATCTTAGAAAGCATCTCATCCGTCTTTAGGGGTGGGTAAAAATGTTCCATAAACAATGAACAAGTTTAGCCCACGAGTCCACGAATTAGGGCTTAAGGCAGTTAACCAAGGCGCATTATCGGCTAAGGTGAAAGGGAATACCCTTAATTTAATTTGTTCAACCAACCGTAGGATGGTGGAATGTTGTTAGGACTTGTTCAATCCTACGTGATTTGGTAAGGTTTTCATGGTCTAAACCATGAAAAGCGGGTAACAAATTAAAAATATTTGGAGGGATTCTGAAAATCCCATTGGGTTTGCTAGAACGATGCAAGATTTGGGGCTATCGCTCAAGGCTTTGTAGAAGTCCGAGAGAGGAGTCTCTCTTTCTTCCCCATTATATCGGTATGGTGTGTGTGATAGTAGTTAGAGGTGTAGTGTGTGGTATACTAGATAGACTTGATTGTTGATGTTGTTGTGTATTTACGTTCGGTGTTTTTGTGCGACCCGGACCTTAATCTCATGCAAGACTAAGTCGAGCTTAACTACACATGCAACACTCCAAACAATTCGATATACTAGTATAAACCTCTAACGAGGAGATGCGAGGTGTGGAAGAAAGGAATACGATTCGTCCCTGCTTTTTTATGAATAGCGTCTTGTGTATGCGCGTGTTCGGTGTTTATAAGAGAATAGAACACCGAAAACTTGACAACTCGAAGTTCAAATCAAACCGTGGAAATCCGGAATTTCAGAGAAGGCGCTGGCGCTTCTATCTTCTTGAAGCGCCGCCAAGGCAAAGTCGAGCTCGATAAGATAGCGGGGTCGCTCTCTTTTGAAGCGTGGCGCTTCAGCTTAAGTCGAGCTCCATAAGATAAGCGAATTCGCGCTCTCTTTGAAGCGCTGGCCTTCGGTGTATAAACGAAAGTCGATGAGATAAGGGTCGCTCTCTTTGAAGCGCTGGCTTCAGTCGCGTTTTCTCGCGGAATTTTTCCAAAACTGAAACGGCAACCACAGTATGAATCAAACAAGGGTGGGTGGGTGAAATGGGACTTAAAAATTACTAATTCTATTATGAAAACAATGATAAAGTGCAACTAAGATGGCAGCGGCGCCATTTGATAAACGTAAAATGAATAGTCTACCTACGTAATGAACGATGAATCCAAAACGTAAGTAAACTAAACTTTTTACTTGATGCTCTCTTGTTTATCAAAGATTTATTTCTACTCTCAACCAATTGAGATATAGTGGAGTAGACAAGTTCGTTCCACTCCTAGTACTCTAGCATGCTTGTTCTCTAATCTAACTAGTCGTTTTTAAGTTTATGAGAGTTTTTTCTGAAGGGAAATTAGACTACGATGCAACTACCCACAAGATGCAACTAGTCGGTTATCGAATACTAAGGGAATGCTACGTTGATTCTATGATAAGGAGTTAGGGGGATTGATTCCACCTTAACTCAACTTAATCCACTAACGACGACTGCGTCGTAATCGAATTGAATCGCCCGGCTAACAATTGGTTATTCCTAATCCCTAATCATACATGGCATTTCTACCAATTTATAACTAGCATGTGAACAATTAAACCCATTCTCATGGTGAACTAATCATTTTTCTAGAGTGGAATGGAAATTACTTAATTTAACTTCTACGATAATCGAATCAAGCTTTCATCAAGGCTTCACAACCCCTCTAATGGAGGTTTAGCCTTGAATCATTCCATAATCATTTCCATTTATATTAAAACTAAACATAATATAAAGCATTGAAATTTATTTAATTAAACAATAATGAAATCTAATTTAATGACTAAATTGAACTAAGGACATGAATTGAAATTAGATCTAAAATTGGAATTGACAAAATCGAAATGGATAAAGAATACTACTTTATTGATCTAATCAAATGAAGAACAAGATTCAAAGGTTTAATCTAATAAGGGATTTGAAACTAATTAAAGAAAACAATTAAATCTAGATCTAGAAGCTATTTTAATGGCTACTTTCTATTCTAAGCTATGAACCCTAATTCTCTACTAATTAATCTACCATTAACAATGAACTAAGCTTTTGTTCTTATACATTCAGATCCAAAATTCGTGCATGGGCTTGGAGCCATGGGTTGGGCGAGAATCGGGCCCAAAACCCAATTCTTCGATCCAAAAGGCCTCTTCAGCTGCAGTTGACTTCCACAGACTTTTCGTCCACTTCTGCTCCTCTGATTGGGTCAAAGCTTGGACCATTACAAAGCTCTTTCCGAGCGGTCGTTTTGACATAAGGTATGCCCAATTCCGAGGTCTGAGTCCAAAGATACGGCTTTCTGGAAGTTCTCACGACTTTTGCTCCCGTATCTCGCTAAAGTGGTACATTTCTCGCATTATAATGGACTTTGAAGCCCGAAATGCATAAAAACGCGTAATCGTGTTAACTCTTACTTATTATTCACATAATTGGTCTAACAAAGTATGATTATTAAGGGGTTAAAACACAGTTTTGGGCTCTTTCGTATAATACTTGCTCTATTGCAAAGAATTGGCACAACCCATTGAGAATGGAGGAGTAAAACCGGGCCCGAATTGCGGCTGAGTGGAAGACGCTTGATGAAAAGCGATTGGGTGCATTAGACAACGGATTGACAACAATGTGATCCGCTTTGTATCCCAAAAGACCAATCGATAAGAGCCCAAAACCGTAGTTTTAACCCTTTAACAATAATACTTTTAGACCAATTATCGCGGTAATAAATAAGAGTTAATGCTAATTACGTGCTTTTATGTATTTTAGGCATTAAAGTCAATTATGTGTAGAAATGTGCCACTTTGGCGATATAAAGGAGCATGGGTTGGTTGCTAAGAAGTTCTGTGATTAAAGACCAAGATTCAAGGAGAAAAACCTTTGTAAATCCCCGGTCACAATAAAAAGTCACAGAAACTTCCGAAGACTCAGATCTTTGAACTTAGGCCTTGGAATTAGGTGTACCTTATGTCAAAACGACTGGCTCGGAAAGAGCTTTCCAATGGTCCTAACCTTGACCCAATCAGAGGAGCAAAAGAGGATGAAAAGCTTGTGGAAGTCAAAGCTAGCTGAAAAGGGCCCTGTGGATTGAAGAAATTGGGCTTTGGGCTTGATTTTCTGGCCCAAAACATGGAGCCTCAGCCCATGCACGAAAATGTGGATATGGTCTCCTCCATTTCCACACACAAGACTTAGCACTTAAGTATCAATTAGCTTAGGATAGAAAGTAGCCATTAGAGAATATTTTTAGATCTAGTTTTGAGTTTTGAATTAGTTAATTAATTATTTTTCATTCCATTAATTAGTTTCATTTCTTATTTTAGATTAGTTATCGAAATTATTGTTTATCATTTATTAGATAAATAAAATAGTTAGTTCTTGATAATTTCGATTTTGTTATTTAAAATTGCTTAGATCTAATTTCAATTCTTGTTTGTTAATGATTTCTTAGTTGTTAATTTAGATTTCAATTATTGTTTAGTTGAATTTAATAAAGTTAGAATCTTTATATTATGTCTTATTCAATTTCATATGGAAATGATAGTTTAATGAATCAAGGCTAAACCTCCATTAGAGGGGTTTGATGAAGCCTTGATGAAAACTTGATTATGTCTTCGTAGAATCGTTGTAAAGAGTCTATTCCACTCTAGAAGGTCATTGATTCGCCATGGGAATGGGTTGGACTTCCTCACATGCTAGTTATGAATTGGTAGAGATGCCATGTATAATTAGGGATTAGAACGACCAATTCTTACCGTAAGAACGTAAGAATTGGATTACAACAATCTATGCTAGTTTATTAAGTTGGATTCAAGGTGGATTCAATTCCCCCCTAATTCTTATTCTAGATTCAAACCTTAGTATTCCGTAGCATTTTGTAGTTGAATCATTATAGTTAGTATCTTGTTCTTAGAATTCACATCGTAGTATAATCCCTTCGTAAAACTCTTATTGACTTTGGTAGGATTGATAGTCGTAAAAAACATTGAATACTAAAGAACTAGGAGTGGAACGAATCTTTTACTCCACTCTATTTTTGATATATTCAAGAGTAGAAATCTTTGATAAATAGTATTAGATAAGTTATAGTTTTACTTGCGTTTAGACTTCATCGTTTATTTGTAGGTAGAATTATTCAATTATATCGTATTATCAAATGGCGTCGCTGCCATCTTAGTTCCCTTTAGTATTATTTTCTTTAGAATTGTTAGTTTTCCAAAGTCCCATAACCCACCCACCCCTTGTTTGATTCTCACCGTGGTTGTCCGTTTCAAGATCTTTTCCTCTTCAAATTTTCACCATGAAATTACGCGGAGCGACCCGCCACGAGAAAGCTATATTAGAGCGCCACCAGCCCTAACGCTTTAAGAACTCCACTTTTTAGCTGAAAGCGCCACCGCCTTGCCAAAAGTAAAACACGAGCCCCGTGACCGGCACTGGACCTTGAGGTTTTCCCCGAAAGTGCAACCCGCCTACCAAGGCTAACCGGTAGCGACCACCCAAAACGCCCGGAACTCCAGCTTGACCTGAGCGCCACCTGGCCCTACCTAGGCCTATTCTGAGCACGACATGCACCCTCTACTGAAACTGCCCGATTTCCACAGGTTTGTTTGAAATTTCCATTTCTTCATAGTTTTCAGTGTTCTAATTTTTTATACACACTAAGCACGCGTAAACAAGACGTTATTAATAAGCGAAGCAAGGAGGCATTCAGGTACTCTTTTCTTCCACACCTCGCATCTCCTGTTAGAGGTTCATACTAGCATATCAGGATTGTTTGGAGTGTTGTTGTGTTTCGTTAAGATTGGCTTAGCCTTGTATGAGATTAAGGTCGGTAGAAGAAAAATGCCTAAGCGTAATCAACCCAAGCAACGTCAACAAACACGCCTTTCTAGTATACCACTCACTACACCTCTAGCTAATATACCACACACACCACCTGAAATAATGGTTGCAGAACGAGAGTCTCCTCTCTCTAACTTTTACAAAGCCTTGAACGATAGCCCTAAATCTTGAATCGTTCTATCTGATCCAGTGGGGGATTTCCGAATCCCCCCAAATATATTTAATTTGTTACCCATTTTTCATGGGTTAGACCATGAAAAGGCTTATCAGCACATGCGTAGGATTGACCAAGTCCTTACTACATTCCACCATCCTACGATTGGTGCTGAACAAATTAAACTAAGGGTATTTCCTTTCACTTTAGCCGATAAGGCGGTGTCTTGGTTAACTGCCCAAGTGCTTAATTTTGTGGACTCGTGGGCTAAACTTGTTTAACTATTTATGGAACACTTTTAACCCACCATTGAAGATCGATAAAATACTTTCCAAGATTTATGTCTTTCGACAGAATCCTCATGAATCATTTTCAGAGGCTTGGAATCGTTTCACCGATCTTCTTATAGAGTGTCCACACCATAATCTAGCGAAAGACACGTTAGTTCGTGCCTTTTTCAAAGGACTTCTACACCACCATAAAGAAGTCCTTGACATAATGAATGGGGGTAGTTTCCTAAGTAAGGGAGCCTTAGAGGCTTTTTAGAAGATCAAACTAAGTGTAATAATAACTGGGGGGTAGTGACAATTTCTCCCGTTCTGCTAGTTCTTCTACAACAGTTAAAGCCGCCAGTATGTTTGAGATGAAACCCAATCCGGAACTTAAAAATTTAATCGAATCTCTAACTAAAAAGGTAGAGGCTATTTCTGTTCAACAAACGCCTATCCCCGTCATGAATGTCAACTCCAATCCATGCAATTTATGTTTGAGTCCAGAGCATCCCGAATCCTATTGTCCTCTAGCCTATGAACAACAAAAATCACAACAAGATAATGCTTGTTCCATTAATAGCGAACCTAACGCTGCTTGGCGACAAAACCCCAACTTCGGTTGGCGAAATAATCAACAACCTCCAAGGTTGTTTAACCCAAATGTTAGGCCAACAAACAATTGCAACCCAGGTCCACCAAGGCAGGGACAAGGTCAGGGTAATTATAATTATAACAACCAAGCTCAACCATGACAATGACAATGTTAGGGTAATTATAATAATTATAACAATAATAATTATAATACTAATAGAAGTATCGTTCTGACAAATAATAACTACCAAAATCCACCCATTAATAATCAATGTGACATAGTTCCTGTCACACAACCAGTAAAAAATACTACTCCACAACCGGATCATTTTGATACCTTTATACAATCTCAACAACATATTTTACAAGCCATTCAACTTTCCTTATAGCAGTTAGCTCAAGAGAAAGTACAACGCAAAGATGTGTTTCTAGGACAAGCGATACCTAATCCTAAAACACCAAACACAGCCTTTGAGGTAAAAGGTAATACTAGTAACGAAAATGCAAATTTAGGTGAGATAAATTCCATCACCACTCTCCGTTCAGGTAGAGTGGTGGATAACAAAGTAACTATGTCTATAGTTACCCCACTAGTAGTCCCTACACCAGATATTACACTAGATAATCAAACAAAACTCTGAAGATCCTACCCCTATAGAGGTACCCGTTAAATCACAGCCTAAGAAACAGAAAAGCAAGGTTAACCATCTTGTTGATCCATATGCTAAATATAGAGAGAAGCCATCGTTTCCTCAGAAATTAGCTATGTTAAACAATGATACAAATTTTGACGAAATTAGGGAAGTTTTTAAAAATCTAACGATAAACTTACCTTTTCTTGAAGCGACTAAAAAGTTACCTCACCATGCTAAGTTTCTTAAAGAGTTGTGCACTACTAGGCGTGTATGACAAAGATTTCTAAAGATGCCTTTTTAACTCGAGCGGTTCCCAACTTTAATCGAAAACACAATGGAATCGTTAAGTACAAGGACCCTAGTCGTCTCTATTATACAATGCACCTTAGGGATACTACTCACCCGACCACAACTTTATTAGACCTCGAGCGAGTGTTAACTTACTCCCTTATTATTTATATAAACAAATAGGTCTACAGGAAATGCAACCTACAACAATGACGTTGCAATTAGTCGATAGATTCATCAAGTATCCTAAGGGTGTAGTGGAAAACGCGTCTTTGGTTAAGGTTGAGTTTCTACTATTTTGCAGATTTTGTTATCCTCGATACGAAAGTCGCTAACGATTACGTTCGATTATTTTAGAAATTTCTTTTCTTGGCAACGCCAACGGCTTATAAACTGCCCTTTGATAGTTCGATATCCTTGTCCTTTGGCCATCTTTCCGTTGAGGTAAACGTTTTTAAAACGATCAAACAATTGCCTTATACAAATATCGATGGAGAGGTTAGCATGATCGAGAGCTTAGCTCATGATTATTTCAAAACCACTTTTCCGAATGACCAGATGCACAAATTCCTTTCCTTTGGAAGTTCCAACTTCGACAAATACTCTTTGGACGTAGATGAAATTGAGGAAGAGTTCCTTCAACTCTTTTGCAACTCTTCCCTGCCACCTCGCGAGTCCCACCCTGCCAACATCCATTTATCCCTTGACGCTTTGACGGAAGATGAATTTTTCACCCTCTATCCTAGTGATTCTTTTGACCCACCTATTGAGAAATGTCTGGCATATATAAAGGCTTCTAATGATCTAGACCTGAGAGCTCTAGCTGACACTCATTTATCTTCCATCACCAATTTTCCCCACCTTCCACCTTTTCAATAGAACCTAGAGTTTGTGCTTGACCCTCTTGCTTCTTCTGTACTTAACGATTTCCTAAATCCTCTTAATACAAAAATAATTCCTAAGGGAAAGGCACTTGACACCTTCATTTTCAGAATTGAGACAGTACCCACATTCTCATTTTTTCCATTCGTTATGTCTAAAATTCATCCATATCTACCATATCTTCCACAAACATCCATTTTCTCACGATCATTCACTTGGGCACCCTCTCGTTCAAAGATGAAAAAGAAGGTGCATGCGCGGTTACATTCTAGATCTATCAGACTTCGTTTCCATTTCACTAAGTTGCATCGTGGGAAATCTTGTTGTTTGATTACGTTTGGGGTGCATTCTATGTTATTTATTTATGGGAAGACCCACAACTCTTTAGGGTTGTTGATATATGGAAAATTGCAATGTATATATATATATATATATATATATATATATCCAATTATTTGTTAAAGTCTCGAGTATTTGCTTATAAACGGCTCATTTTGTTGTTTGGTGTACTTTCTTACAATTCTATATATTGGTAAGTGCACCACTTTCGATGTAAGCCCTCCTAAGGAGTGTGTGGTCGTAAGTATCGGATCCTAAGTCCACGTTTAAAATAATTCCGTTTTCCACTTTCGTGCATGTTTTCTCGGTTTTTGAGTCATGTTCCTCTATGGTGTGAATTATGCATTTATTGCTTTCTTGTTTTTCTTATATTAAATCTTATTCATAAAAAAAAAATTGTTAAAATCATAAAAATAGTAATTTAGGAAGTCTCGAGAATCGACTTTAAAGACCAGCTTTCAAAACAAATTTTCTAAACTTAGTTTCGAAAAATTTGTTTGGAAATGGGTGTTAGCTTTTCCATACTAGATTGTCCAACTTGCCATTTGTGTTGCTTAGACTGTTTAATCGTGTTCATTTCGGGTTAACATGATCTATTAATTTAGAGTTCATTAAATTAAGCACAACTTACGTCATGCTTTCGCGCTTCGAGGCATTTTCCATCTTCTTATATGTCATCCATAGTCGAATAGAGTGTTTTATGGATCATTGGATTGGAAATTCTCTCGATCATTTCTATAGGTCATTCGCAAAAAATCGGACCCGGTAACAAAGCCACAATTTTAGTTTGAAGTTCAAGCGAAAAATCAAATTAGGATTGGGCCCAATCTCAAAGCGCTTGCGTGCCATGCATGTCTCCATCTTCAAACCAATAGTTCAAGCGTTTCACCTTCACCACCACCATTAACATGTTTCCAAACCCTAACCAAAATAAAATAAAAATAAAAAGAAACCTAAATAAACCCACTCCAAACCTTCCTCACAACCTCCCCACCGCCATCTCCAACGATTGCAACTGCCAAAACAGTAAATTTTTTGAAAAAACTTGAACTACCGCGCCACCACCATCATTTTTTAAAAATAAGGTTGTTTCACATTGTTTTCTACACCTTCTACAAACCCTCAAATCAGTTCAAAACTTCCAATGGCTCTAAGACGAATAATTTTCCCGGAACAAGCTTTTATGGCCGACCGTTTCGCGCCGTTTTTTTTTGTGACGAGATGATTAGGAGGAATTGGAATAGGTTGTGGTACTCGACATATAATTTTTACCACTCTGATTTGGTGAACTATTCTATAAGAAGAGAAAGTTGGATCGTCGAAAAGTTTACATGAAGGTGGTTGGGGCTAGGATACAATTATCGAGAGAGTTAAGTGAGATTCTAGGCATTACCGCTGAGCATACCTTGAACCCACATTGCGGAATCCCATTAAAATCGGAGTTCCATTGATGAACGACTCATGGAGGGTCAATACAATCTGAATTCTCATTGTGCTTGACGATCATCTCTGCGAACCGATACCTAACGTAGCTCAGATGGATTGGTAAGAACATCATTGGGAAGGAGAAAGTGAAGCGACATCGGTTTGACATGTCTTCCGTTATCTGGATATTACAAGAGAAGAGGTATGAATTATGTATCCTTGAGTTTTTGATAAATATGATTAGAGGAGTTGGGAAGAGTATTGCACCATTCCCCGGGGAAACCAAGAACCGGACTATGTTGAAATTGCATTCAAATGAAATTATTTATATGGAGTGTATCAAAAGACTTGGATGTTCTTTGGAGGATAGGGTGGTTGATTCAGATGAGGAAATGGAGGACATGACATGTTTGGATGAAGATGCCTTGGAGAAGTGTCGTCGAGTCGAACGATATGTCGGTGTTGCATACTAGCGTCGCGTTGCATTTATGCTATTTGTGAAGATGTATGGGATAGGCAGATTATAATTCAAATAAGCGAAGAACCTTCGATAAGTTTTGAAAACCTCGAAAAAAGGGTCGGGAGGATCTCTTTGTATAACATGGAGACACTCCTTCACGTCCGCGATGCACAATATAAAGAGATGAAGGCGAGATGAAAGCGGCAATGGAATCACAATGCCCTGTTCCAAGTAGATTCTCTGACGCGTGCCACCCTCGAGGTTTACATTTCGGACTAGTCGAGAGGCATGGCGTTATCGTCAAAGGACCCGGATGTACGGGCCCTTCTTCATCTCGGGCCCCATCTTCATCCCAGGCCCAATCTCCATTTCAGGGTCCAACTTCATCCGTGGCTAGGTGTTTGAAAAATTTGGTGTTTTGATGTTATTTAGTTGTTCTTATTGTTTTTATTAGTTTGGATATTAAGTTTTTTAAATTCATAGTTAAATTTAAATTCGGTAGTTAAAATGTTGTTTGAATTTTATTTTTTAATATAATATGGTTCTTTTCAAATTGTGCATTGTTTTTATTGTTAATCCCACCTTCCAGAATTGTTTGGGGGTGGTATTATTTAGTCTAGCATGATTTTTATATGATCCACAAATTTATTATATAATTTTGCGATGATTGTTGGGAATATTGCCGATATGGGCATACCTATGATTAGATGTTGTGGTAGGATGAAATCTAAAAGAATTTAGAAGTTATTATTCTAAATTCAATCTAAAAGATATTAGGGTTGTTTTAGAATCAAGAATATGGGTTGTTTCCGTTTTCGGTTTTGGAATTTTTTTGTTTCCCACGAATTGCCTTAAAGCTTTTGGCAACTTCGATTCATTTTAGCAACTTAAAACCTATAAAAATTCATTCATTCTACACTCACAACCCACACTACACCTCACTTTCATCTCTCACCTTTCACTCCCACGTTTCCCATTTTTCTTCTCCATTTTCCGCATTTCAACAGTTCGTAGTGCGCCTGCGCCCCAGTGGAGTGCCACCTGTGCCCTAAGCACTGTCAATTAGAATTTCATCAAAGTGCGACCCACGCCCTACCAAGCCAAGCTGAAGCCACATGCTTCAAAACAACGAATTCCGGTTTCATCTGGCGTGACTTCGTGCCATCCGGGCAAAAGTGAGCGCCCTACGCCAAAGTGCACGGAACTTGAAAATCACCAAAGGCACACCCGCCCCATCCCGCATAGGTTGAGCGCGCCCGCACCCCCCGTGGGCTCGAAAAAATCAATCTTTGCGGGGTTGTTCGGGGATCATTTTGTAGCTACTCCGGTGAGTAGATTGGTGATGACATCCTCTCGTATCATCCGGAGCAGTCTTTTGAAAACTTGTTCCAAAGTAAGACCTATGGTCGTGGTTTAGCGGAAGTGATCATTCTAGCGGTTGGGAGCCACTATTAGTAAGTCCCGATGAACTTTATTCTCCCGCACTTACATCTTATTTTATGATAATTGTAAGTTCTTTTGATAGACCCGATGGAGAACAAGTGTTCTCCATCACCATCGGGGATGAACCAATGGAAATTTCCAGGTTCTTGCTAGCCTTTGTGCTTGGACTTGCTATGCCCGCCGAAATATAAGACTCATGGGCCTATTTGGTAGATAATATGTACATGTATAACTATGATGATTTTCATGAGCATTACGGGGCAGGAATCTTTAGGATAGAGGACCAAGGGGATTATAACGTCGCCTTTGGTAGCCTGTCTATGAACGTGGACACTGTTATGTTTTGGATCATGCTAAACATTAGAGGGGAATGACGTTATTCTTCTGTGAATGACAAAACTTGTGATATTTTCCTTGCCTTAGCTGGGGGCCTTACACTCTATGATATTCCCCAGACCCTAATGTCTAGTTTAGCCCGAGCCCATAGCAAGCGGTACAAGTACCTTCTTATGCCTGTTTTAATTTGCCGTATTATGCTATGTTTCTTCCCTATTTTTTGTGCCCGTTTATGGATTGGGTTAGGGTCGACATTATGAGACCCACCAATTGTATTATTCGATCGTTCAGTGCAATGACTTGGCAAGGGTGGAGGATACAACCTCATCAAGTTGCACCTTACACCCCATCTGACCAAGTGGCACTTGGCCAGGTTAGCTATTGTGAACGATAAGTGGCGTGAAGCCTGGCAAATTACCATGGCGTGGCAGGATGCGAAGGAACCTCATTTCTTTATTGAGGATGAGGAGGTAAATGCTTAAACGGGAGTTAAGGTTAGTATTTATGTAATGCCCGTATTTTTTAAATACGTATTTTTCTATTTATTAATTAATTAAATTATTTTATTATCAAAATTCGTCGGATCGGACTCGGGATACGTGGGCCTGGTTTTGGGCCCGAGTCGGTGTTGGGCTTGAGTTTCGGACCCAAGTATATAAACACATTTTTCTAGAAAATAGGGTTCAGAGAAAAATAAAATAATGAAAATGGAGGCAGAGATGAAAGCTGGATTTCTGGAGGGTGGATCGCGACGGCTCGAACTCGGAGAAATTCGTAGGAGCTGTTCATACAGGTGAGTAGCTATTTGGCTATTTCACCGGATTTATAGTTTTCGCATATCTGTATACTGTTTAATATTTCTGTTTTACTGTTCATTATATTTGTTTTGATTCGACGTCGTGTTGTCGAGTTGGTATAACTCTAGTGATTTGGTTGTTTTAAACTGTCGAACTTAGTTAAAATTAGGTAAAAGCCGTCCGAGCTTCGACCGAGCTTCAATGGCGTCGCATCTTTGTTTTTCTATTGAACTTCGCTTGTGGGGTATAGTGTTGGGTTTTGTTGGGGATGAAAACCCAACTGTTTAAAGTGGTGGTCGATCTTGCAAAAGCTTCGGTTGGAGGTGTTAATGGCGGTGGACGAACCCGTGGTTGGGCTGTTTTTGGTTTGATTGGTTGTGGTGTTTTGTGGTGATGTGGTGATGATGTGTTTTGGTTGGATTAAAGGTGTGTGAGGGCGGTTGAGTGGGCTGTAGGAAGCCCATTAATGGCGGCGATAAAACAAATCTTGCAGATCTAGTTTTGAGAATGGGATATCGGTTTAGTGAATGGTGTTTTTGGTTTTGTAAATGTTATGTGGTTTTCCTTCTCTTCATTTTCGGTTTGATGAAGTGAAGAATGGTGGCCTACAGGTTTTGGGTGAATTTGGTAGTGGTGAATCTGATTGGAGAGGAGGAGAAGAAGACCGATCCGGTGCTCCCTGGACGCACTCTATTTTCTCTACACCAGTGGTAGCTGTTGGGCCTTGGGCGGTTTTAATTTTGGGCTATTTTGGTTGGTTGTTTTGTTGGGCCAGTTCTAATATTAATCTATGGGCCTGTTTAATTTGATCTTTGGACCAGTTTAATTAAAGTCTAGTTTGGGGCCCGGTTTAACTTAAGTTTTGGGACCGGTTCTAATATTAGTCTATGGCCCGTTTCATTTGTATTTTTAGACCGAACCCTTAACCGCTTTTGGGCGGTTTTTCTAATATTGCTTAGGACCAGATCCATTGGACTTAAAATAGATCTATTTGTGTCTTTACATGTTTTAGACTTTGGGGTTCTAAGGTTTGGGCTTGGCGGAGTTAGGTCCGAACCAGGACCCGTGGTCATTAAATGGCCCTAGCACCTTTGCCATTTAGCCATGAACCATGGCTATGACCACTGAACTGTCGAACACGGAAACGACGGTTGGACTTTGACAATGACAGTTTGACTTCGACCATGACGTGTTGATTTTGACGTTGACCATGATGTGTTGACTTTGACCATGATGGGTTGACTTTGATTTTGACCATGATGTGTTGACTTTGACCATGATGGGTTGACTTTGACCGTTGACATTGGACTTTGACCATGATGGGTTGACTTTGGCTTTGACCATGATGTGTTGACTTTGGCTTTGACCATGATGTGTTGACTTTGACCATGATGGGTTGACTTTGACTTTGACCATGATGGGTTAACTTTGGCTTTGACCATGATGTGTTGACTTTGACCATGATGGGTTGACTTTGATTTTGACCATGATGTGTTGACTTTGACCATGATGTGTTGACTCGACTTTGACCATGATGTGTTGACTTTTGACTTTGGCCGTTGACTTTGTGGTTGACTTTTCTAGTTTTCACATATTTGACTATATGGATAAATGTAATAATAAAACGTTATTTAATATTATATAATTTGGGTTTGTCATTATCTAATTTAGATTTGGCGTGAGTAGTGTGTGTGCGTATATATATTGGGCTTTGATTGTGGGTTTGGATACGTTTATTTGTCTTCGCGTTTATGTGTATATTATATGGACACATATAGTAATAAAATGTTATGGAAGCTGGTATAATTTGGTGGTCATTATCTAAGAAAAGATTTGACCTTGATGTTGTGTATTTTTGACACGGCGATATTGAGATGTTAGGAGATATTATATTCCTAATAATGTTATAATAAAATGTATCACGATCGTTGAAGCATTGTGACATGATATAATATCTTTGGGATATTTATATTAATGCAATATCTTGGAGAAATGTATATACACTCCATTATTTTATATGTGAGATGCTAATATAGTATCGGTGAATATTTGCCGCGGGAGTGTGGTGTAGTGCAATAATATATTGTAACGTGAAAGAACGAAAGTGACTATGAGATATAATTGAGATGTTTCTAGATATTATGGCTTAGTGCAATAAGGTAATTGACACCGATATATGATATAGTAGAAATGTTTATGAGTCATTAATGTATGACACTGAATAAATTACATAACGAAAATCCTAGAACCTTTACTACCACAACTCATGTGATTGGCCCTTCCGGCGTTTGAGTTAATGCGAATGGCGCTTGGTATTATACCACTTCCGGCGTTTGATTAAGGTTTAATGGCGCCGGGCGACCTCTGGCGTAGCCCGAATAGTGGCTTGATTATTCCGTTAAGCAAAAATAGAGCGATGATCGCATAATATTTTATCTTAGAATAGTGGCGGTCTTACATAGATTTGGCTTCCGTGTGAGGATTTACGGTGTCGCGGCATCCGCTCGGGTGGTTTTGTCACCCGGAGTGGCTCGTTATGTAAGGGGAGGCATGTGGATGTACATGTTAAGTTGGGTTGCGATTGTGGTAGCCGAGGAAACTAGGTAAGACATAGATACGACGTGATTTTAGGCACCTGAAAAAGCTGAAATAATCTAATTATGGTAATATGTTGGTAAATGATATATCTCTATAGATGATTTGTATATGGTTGGCCTGGTTATAGTTTAGTTAGAACCTAAGCACCTCGATGGAGGAACTACATGCCTTATTTATTATGAGTATAGTTGTTGTGTGGTTAGTGGGAAGTTAAAACCTCGGTGGAGGAACCTGCGCCTAGATTAGTGTACTTAAGAATGTTAAAAAAGGTGCCTCGATTGGAGGAACTACACTGCCTAGATTATTGTACTTAAGAATGTTGTATTAGTCGAAAAGTTAAAAGCATCGGTGGAGGAACTAACTGCCCGTATGGATTGTGGTATATATATGTATATTATATGTTGTATTTTAGGACTACTCACCCAAGATTTTATAATCTTGGACCGATTTGCATGTTTGCTTATCGGGTGTGTTCATTAAATGAACATAGTTGATAAGTCTTGGCGAGGGTTTAGTGATGAAGAAGATTGGTTGTCGCTTGTGGTTTTTGGCGCTATCGTTGCATCTCAGGATTTGTTTTGTTTTCCTTGAGGTGATATAACATTTCAGTCTAGACAATGTTTTTGTATTTTCACTTGTAAATTTTATTAAAGAGTTATTGAAAGGAGAGTTGTAACCTAATCTTATTTGTGAATCTTTGTCATGAAGAAGACTTTTTTTTAAGTTAAAATTTTATTGGTTTTATTATCCGTGATATTTAAAAGCTGTTTATGGGTTTTGGGAGTTGAGAGTCGTCACCCTGAGATCGAAGAGTCGGGACAAATAATGTTTTCCGAGTGCATTAGAAATTGAGGGTGTGACAATTTATTTCAGTTAGTGTTTGCTTATGTCCCCGAAGCAATTTATTTCTCATTAACCCCATAATTGGGTGGAACTCTTATAGAGTTGCATCGGTTTTATTTTTATATTAGTATGTTTCACCTTTGTTTTGCATATGTTCCAGACTTTTCCGTTTCCATGGTATTTCTCTATCCCATTTATTTAAATACTTTTGAGGACAAAAGCATGCTTTTGTTTGGGGGCATAGAAACACGTGTAATTAAAAGCATCTGTTAGGATATAGATATGTATAATATGCATTTGTTTTCTAGTTAAAAATTCAAAATTTAAAAAAATATTAATAAAAAGTTTATCTTTATACAACTTGTGAATATTGGTATTGTTTCCTTCTCTAGTCCCCCTCGATAATCTAGAAATCTCATTAGCTTTTGCATTAGAATAGTTTTAGAAACTTAGGCTAATATGTAGGTAATAATCCTTGCATCTATCTATAAATATGTTATATGAGTATCTATGATTGTTGTCATAGAAGTTTAAAATCTCACGCTAAGTACTTATTCACCAAATCTTGTAAGAATATAGCTAAAGCATTATAGGAGTGAACATTTGAGAAATGACACAAAGGAGAAGTAAAATCCGGATAGAGAAATCACCGTCCACTTTGCTTGATTACTATACCATATCTAAAGCGAGAATTTAGGCACTCTTTGGATCGATATAGCCGAAATTCAAACCTATGAATTATTTTCCGCTAGTATTTGCCTTTGAAGTCTTTCTTTAGCCTTTCATAAACCACAAATCCTTTACCCTGTTACAAAACAAAACAAAAAAAAAAAAATTAACCTACCCAATTCTTTGAATAAGTCCGAGAATAGAGATGAAGAATAAAAATAGAAGAACCTTTGAAATCAAGAATTTGTTAGTTTGCTTGAGATGAGAAAAGTAAGTTTCCATCCAAATAAAAAAATAATAATAAAGAAAATAAAGTTAGAACTCCAAAATAGAATCAATGAGTCAAAAGCCAAAGAAAAAGAAAAAAAAAATATGGCTAAGGATGGAAACAAAATGTAGAAGCAAAAGTAAAGAACAAGGGTTTCTCTAGTTACATAATATGAAGCCTTTATTATCTGAGGACTTGTTCTTTTTGAATATCCATTTCCTTCCTTCTTAAACCAAATCTCTAATCCCATGACACCTAATAAAGACCTCTAGCTCAATTAGAAATAGGTTAGTGTGATAGTAGAAGTGGCCGGATGTGTTTGATGGAAACTCAGAGCTTCCTTGTGTCATTGAGTTTGTAAGGTAAAGTGTGCCAGGCTGCAACTGGAGTATGAAAACGAGGCGGAAAAATCAGTGGTTTTTCTTGACATTTATGTGAGGACTTACTTAGGGCCTTCAATTACGAGATTTTCAAGCCGGACACTGCTAGTTCATCTCATAGTATTACTTCGTTGTATATATTTTTATTAAGTAGATGATTAATTATTATGCGTTATATTGGCTTGGTTCGACTTGATTAATGCATATTCATTGCTTAGTGAGATGTATAGATAATTGAAACATAGATAAAATGAAATGAAGTCAGGGTAGAGAACTCCAAGATCATATGCAAGGCTCATGAAGATTATACACCGAAGCTAATCATTTTCCCTAAGATCATATTTATCACTAAAGAACTCAAGATGATTCAAACTCCCTCAACCGCTTCGGTCAAGTTGATGCACTTATAAAGTTCCCCTTGAAAATTGGATGGGTATGGCAGACATGACCAAGTCTTTTCCTGACCTTCCTTAAAATGTGCCATTTACAAATACAATGGCGAAGTTTCGAAAAACTTGGAGCAGCTGCCTTGCTTTTGTATAGCCCCTCGGGGTCTCCGGGATCTGTTAGAGAAACAGAGCTAATCTAATTGGTTACATTGCTTCCGCCAAGTCTTGAAGAGGAACACAAAAAGGAAGACTCAGACTCACAAAGATTAGAGCACAACCAAACGGCACCATGAATGATGGTTCATACCGATGAATGGCGTATGGAACCCCGACACCGTTGGTCTCGTGCATAGTCAAAAGTAACAACATCCCGAAAGTGAATGTAAGCATTTTGACCTGGCATCTGCCCAAAAAACATTAGTCATAATGGCCCCTCGTCACGAGTTGTTGACAAGGTGAAGAAGCCTGTGGATTACCATTTTTGCATCGCTTTGAAATAATCCAGAAGACTTCGCCTCTCCCAATGGTTTTCTTTTATGTCGAAGATCTACCGTATCAGGACCTTTAAGATTTCACCATTTGGGCGACGGTTTCTATTAACATTCCCGCGATGCATTTGTCTGGACAGAGACGACGGGTTTCCATCCATGGACATAAACATGACCCCGCTGAGGAAACTCCCACCCCCGATAAGTTTCAAGAATGGTCTTTGTTGCCCCTGCAAAATGCCTCGCAGGTTAAGGTAATGCACTTCACTGGAGGATCACGAAAGTGGTTGTGCTCTTTGACAAATTTTTGCAACCACCCAAATATCATAATCTTTTTCTCTATCTTCAAAGATGGCGTAAATACCTATTTGTAGTTTTTCTTTTAAACCTTCTCCTGAACATAAAAATTCCGGTGGTTATCGTGCCATCGCTTTGAACGGGCCAGATCAATTTCAAGTCGAGTGCTGAAACGCATGCGTCTTAAGTAAGCATTAGGAGGGAGTAATATCCTCATTAAGGGATATTGCACACGCCAAAAAGATAGCATAATTCAGACATCGACCTCCAAGACCGACCATGAAAGCTCTCCCTTCATGTAGGTGGTGGTGCTTTAAGCTCGCTTTAAGAATATCTCAAGATTTAATAAACGACCGGAGACGTAACTTACTCGGATAAAAACACCACCTCTAGTCCGGATGTAATCATCACCAAAATCTTACTTGTACTTCCCACCACCGGAAATATGGAATAACACGCACTAACTCCCAATCACACACAATTCCTACCAAAACCAACCTAACACACATTCATAATCTCCACCCTACACATGTACAAGAGAGTACCGTGTCTCAAGGATCAACACTCCCTTAGGCCTATAAATACCACCTACATGAACTACGGAGACCTGATTCTTCTCTCCCCTCAAAATCAAGAGAGGATCGTGGGCGACTTGCTTATTAGCTTAACTTCGGTCTCCAAAACCCAAACCCATCCTCCTCTCTTCCATTGTATGTAAAGGAAAACCAAAACACACCTTTACAAGCATCATAATAAGACTTTCCGCATCTTCTGAATCAAACTCCATACCAACAAGTGGTTCAACCGCCGCCCTTCGCCCGTCTTCATCTTGAGAGTTTAAGTCCTTATCGAGGAGTTTTACTTCGACCTCTCTTCTTCATTGTCATGACTCCTAACATCTCGATGTTCCACGGTTATCTTCGACATCAATTACTTTTTCATCCATGATATAAGGTCCAGTTCTATTGATATGAGGAATAGTAATCAAGATGGAGTTCATGCAAAATTTGTTAAACAGAGTCCGCTTGAAGTTAATCTCTATAAATACACAAGGGGGTTGGTGACATGATGCCATTTGGTATATTAAAAGAAAGAAAATAAAAATAAATGAATATGGTGGTATGGAAATGCAGAGAGAGACAGCAAACAAGAAAATGAAGCAGCTTTGGGGGTTCGTAAATGCTAAGAAACAAAGTGGATTATATTTGCAGCCGAGTAAAATAAAATTAAAAGCAAAAGGAGCCTTTTGGTGAGGTCGAATGTGTAGTACACAACGAGTTTCTCTTTTTATTGTCATGTCCTAACTCGTAATACGCTTGCCTCAAACTGAGAGGTAAATTAAGTAGAACTATCACAAGTTTAGTATCGTAAGGTATAGGTCTTTAAGTCATCTCCTCTCATTCCAAAATATGCATAAATATGTTCTTTTTCATTTTTTTTCCCATAATCTCTGGAAGAAAGGCTTGTCTTGCAATCAATGATCCAATATTCGTCGTCGACAGCCATGTACTTTACATAGCCATGTACTTTACACATGTGTATTTGTTTGCAATGCTTTGGTGTCTAATTTATGCATTGCTTCAATGCTTTGCATGACTTTTATATCTTACTTTTTTCCTTAATTGACGTATTCCGTCCAGCTAATTGATTGTCTCTGTTATTAATTAGTGGGACTATTATGGTTAGTTAATTCCTAAACCAAGTTTATTACCCCTAAGAAGCCAAGGTTCCAAATCTCGCTCTCACCTATCAAATGAAGACTTTAATTAGTATGATTAGCTTTATGAGCTTAAACATGTAAAATGTAGTCATATAGCATATCAACCCATAGTGTATAATCGTTGCCTTCATTCAAACTACATATAGGCGATAGCACATTTTACACAATACATAAAGTTGACCAGTAATATTATCATTAACTTTATCAATGTTTTAAGTGTGGAAGTTTTAATCTAATTTTTTTACATGTTCGAATAATAATGTAATCCCCATTGTTGAGGAACTTAGAAGGCAATCTCCATCATTAATTCCTTCCAATTGTGGGTGATAACACTAATTATTTATTCTAATTAATTATGATTTCCTGCACAATATAAGCAGTCACCCACGGTTGAAATGCACCAAATATTGATAGTTTGGTATAGGAGAAAAGTGTACTCTAGCTATTAGGTCCTAATTTTTTGTCTTCATTTTGGACATGTTCCTACCTTGGAGTTGATGTACTACTTACGGCGGGGTATGCATTTAATTTGAGTGGTTGCTTTGGATCACGCCATTCAGGTATGCATTTTATAGAACTTATTTAGTGTTATATGAGCCTATAATTAATTTGTCTATAGGATGCCCACGAATGGAAAGTAGCTTAGGATGTTATTATTTACCAAAATAAAATAGTCCACACTTCCATTGTTTTCTTATTTTTCTTCATATAGTATGTACGCCATGTATCTTATAGTATTAGTTGGAAGTGGAAAGTAGGAATCAAATGGGTTATAGTGTTTTTTGATTCACTATTTAGTTGTACTATCTCTCTTTTTCGTTCTGCCCTTACCTTTCTCTGTTCTTATTTTGATTCTTCTAGGGGTTACAATGTTACATATGAAACAAACAGTCTTTTAAGCTTTAATTTAGTGATGGGTATTTGCAAATGTTATTTTTAGTATTACACATAATTATTATCTGGGTTAAGTATGAAGTTGGTTTTCCTACCCCAGTTCCACTTCCTTGCAACTTGGTGATTATGCTAGGAAATTGAGGCAAAATCCGCTAAGGGCTTTTGGAATGAAAAAGAAAAGGAGTTTTGTAAATCACCAAATAAAATAATAATAAATTTTCGTTTATAACTTGAGCTAAAACAAAGTAGTTTTGAACTGAAAAGAGTGTGTTACAATGAGTTAGTTCGTGTTCCAAGTACTAAGTTATAAATTTTTTAAAAGAAAGCACAACTAAAAAAATAAATATTATTATTATAGTTAAAATAAAATTTCTACTATTAAATGCATATAACTTATTTTCAGTGTAAATGCCACAAAGTAGGGACACATCCATTATGCATCTACAGTAAATGATTATGTGGACCTAAAATGGCATTATGGCATTCATGTCGATGAGATGGATTCGTTTAAAAAGAAAACAAAATTAGATTGGGCCAAGTCATCGATGAGCCCTTAATTAACAAGAATCCAGGAGTACACCTTAAAAACGAAAGTAGTGATCTAATCAAAGACTATTAATACTGAAAGCGGTGGAGAATGCTCCCAAGGAAATAGGTCAGCCCCTTTTTCTTTATATGAACACCTCAAATTTTATAATGATTCGCAAAAAAAAAAACAAACTCATTTTTTTTGGGAATTGTTAATCGTAACAATAACGAAATAAAAGAAAAGAGAAATAAACCTTAAGGCCAAAACTCAAAACCCCACCCCCTTTACCAAAAAAAAAAAACTAGCTTGATAAACAATAAAAGGTGAAAATTTTAACAAAACAACCTTTTGTCAATTCACCAAAACCAGAGATGGTTACTAGCCACCAAGTTAGCTAAGAGAAAAAGCGAAAAGAAAAACTCTTTCACCACAATTCTTCTTTCCCTCTCATGTCTCCTTCTTAGAAATCTTTTCTATCCAAATCGAATCGAATGCATTACCCGTGATTCATGATCTCGAATAGCACATGTGTTGTAAGGAATTGCTATAAAGCTAGCGGTGTTATCGTTATATTTTTGGAATAAGGTTTAAAGGAAGGTTCTTTGCTGATCTAAGAAACAAAAAAAATTGGCTCATAGGTAAAATCCTCTCCTCTCTAATCTCCTTATTTTAAACATAAAGTTATAATATCCGTTTTTCTCTTTTGGTCTAAAAACATCACAAAAATTGTTGGTATAATAATTCTTAAATATCCTTTTGGCTTTGTTTTGGTCTAAATATTTGTAAATTGCAATATTTGTTGGTGTTAACAAGTCATTACTTTTGCACAAAATGAAACATATATAAGACTAGATTGATTGGTTTAATCGATATACGCATAAGAAAAGTCATGTGCTACATTAAACCAATATATGATTCATGAAGCATAATTTCTGTTTTGACCTTTGGTTTCAATTGATTAACTAGATCATATATAACTAAATTATATAGATGCATACATTGAAAGAATCCTAAGTGTGACCATTCATCAAACTCAAGAGTCACTTTAATTAAAGTTTTCTATATTGCCTTGATATAGCATTGTACGTAGTTAATAAGGTAACCATTGGTGATCAAGTTCATGTAATTCTTACCAAGAGAACCTTTTAAAGTTTATTTATTTAGCGCACTCGATTTAGTGTTAAATACTTTGTTTTGGGTACTTTCATCGAAGTCATGCATGCCTCTTTTCATCCATTCCATTAAACCAAAGTGGGGTTTGGTTGTAGTAAGTATGTTGTGTGAACCCAGTTTGTACCCTTTAACCTCACACCTCCAATCTCCTCTGTCTCTTCTCCTAGATGAGACTCCCTCTCTTTTGAACCTTTCAAATTTGAACCCATTTAGGGTCGCCCCCGCATTCCCCGACTTCCCGGGGGATCAAGCCGCCTCTCGTAGTTCTCTCCCTCTCCTCTCTCTCTTTTCCCTCTCCTTTTTTTCTCCTCTCCTCCTACTTCTCATCACCGCTCTCCTCTCTAACTGTCCACCTCTCGTGATTACTTATCGCGGATCGGATATTGTACACCCGACCCCGTTCACTATCTTGCATCTTCTTGAGTCAACTTTGACCCTCCTTGCCACTATGTCTCTTTGGAGTCCACGCCTTTTAATGTTTCGCGGACTGATCCTATGCTCTCCCTTTATACCTTATGTTACCTCTGTCCATGAGGACGTGTCATCCCGGATAGTCATGAATTTGGCCGACATAGAGATGCCCCTCTCGCCCCCGAACCACGCGGCGAACTCGCTCGTGGGTCCGGAGATATCCTCTACTTGATTAACGATTCCTTACTCTAGTCCGCGATGGGCCTTTTCCCCTTGGCCCTCACTCTTCAAAAATCAATCATCATCCCCAAAGTGTCTCAATCAATCGGTTCTCGACATAGAACTTCATTAGAATATCTGCGAAGGGTTGCATCCCCTTCTCGCCTCACTCTTCCAACTCACATATTGTCCACGAAGGGTCTCATCCCTTCGCGACTTACTTATGGAACTTCGAGCATCACGCCGCCAAAGGGCATCATCCCTCCATTTCTCTTTTGTAGAACTCAACAATATATCCGCCAAGGGTCCCAACCCTTCGCTCTTATTCTTAGAATAAATAACATCTCCATAAGGGTCTCATCCCATTCTCCTCATGTCCTCCATTTCCTCATCCGAATCAACCACCCTATCCTCCAGCAACATCAAAGTCTTTTGGATGCATTCCGTATAAATAGTTTCATTTGAATGCAATTTCAACGTAGTCCGCCAGTTCTTGGTTCCCCCCCACCCAAGACAACATTATCTTCGTAATTAAAGTAGGAAATGGTGCAATACTCTTCCCAACTCCTCTAATCATATTTATCAAAAACTCGAGGATACAGAATTCATACCTCTTTTCTTGCAATATCCGGATATAATGTGCGACACATGTCAAACCCGATGTCGCCACTTTCTCCTTTCCTAATGACGTTCTTACCAATCTCCAAAGAGCTACTGAACCGGTTGGTTGGTTCACCGAGATTTAATCGATGCAAATTCAAATAACAAGATACTAACTATAATGATTCAAATAACAAGATACTACGATGCAAATTCAAATAACAAGATACTAACTATAATGATTCAACTACGAAATGCTACTGAGAATACTAAGGTTTGAATCTAGAATAAGAATTAGGGAGGATTGAATCTACCTTGAATCCAATAAATAAACTAAATATGTTGTAATCCAATTCTTACGCTCTTAAAATAAGAATTGGTCGTTCTAATCCCTAATCAATCATGACAATCTTTACCAAATAATGACTAACATGTGAGGAAGTCCAACCGATTCTCATGGCAAATCAATCCACCTTCTAGAGTGAAATAGACTCTTATAACGATTCTACACTACACAATCAAGTTTTCATCAAGGCTTCATCAAACCCCTCTAATGGAGGTTTAGCCTTGATTCATCAAACTATCATTTCCATATGAAATTGAATTACACATAATATAAAGATTCTAACTTTATTAAATTCAACTAAACAATAATTGAAATCTAAATTAACAACTAAGAAATCAGTAAATAACAAGAATTGAAATTAGATCTAAGCAATTTTAAATAACAAAATCGAAATTATCATTTCCATACGAAATTGAATTACACATAATATAAAGATTCTGACTTTATTAAATTCACCTAAACAATAATTGAAATCTAAATTAACAACTAAAAAATCATTAAATAACAAGAATTGAAATTAGATCTAAGCAATTTTAAATAACAAAATCGAAATTATCAAGAACTAACTATTTTTTTTTTATCTAATGAATGATAAACAATGATTCCAATAACTAATCTAAAACAAGGAATGAAACTAATTAATGGATTGAAAACTAATTAATTAACTAATTCAAAAACTCAAAACTAGATCTAGATTATTCTCTAATGGCTACTTTTTGTCATAAGCTAATTGATTCTTAAGAGCTAAGTCTTGTGTGTGGAAATGGAGGAGACTAGATCCACATTTTCGTGCATGGGCTGAGGAGCCATGTTTTGGGCCGGAAAATCGAGCCCAAAACCCAATTTCTTCAGTCCACAGGGCTTTTTTCAAATTGCTTTGACTTCAACAAACTTTTCATTCACTTGTACTCCTCCTGATTAGGTCAAGGTTTGGACCATTGGAAATCTCTTTCCGAGCGGTCGCTCGATATAAGGTATGCCCAATTTCATTGAGTCCAATGATACCTGGTCTTTGGAAGTTCTCACGACTTTTTTGTCTTTGTTTCTACCTACGTTGACTTTGACTTTTCAGCTTTTGACCGGCTTTTACAAAGTCTTTTCTCCTTGAATCTTGGCTTTTAATCATAGAACTTTTAGCAACCAACCCTTGCTCCTTTATCTCACCAAAGTGGCACATTTATGCACATAATTGACTTCAATGCCCGAAATACATAAAAGCACGAATCGGCGGCAACTCTTATTTATTACTCGTGATAATTGGTCTAAAAGTATTATTGTTAAGAGGTTAAAACTACAATTTTGGGCTCTTATCGGGATGCCTATTACATCCTGTTATGTTTGCCTCTTTGTATAAGTTGCTAAATATTAGTACAAGGGGAAAAAGTAGTAATAAAGAAAAAGAAAAGAAACAAATTGTAGAAACACAAATTGTACTGTTGCTTTACTAATTGTTTTATATCCGAGAATTATCGAACCTGAAGATGAGAGAGGAGATTGGGATGCAGAGTTATCATTTACTTGCAAGCTTCATCAACTAAAGTGTATTAAGATGCAAAATTTTAAAGGGTCTGAAAACAAATTCAAGTTTCTCGAGTTTTTACTGAAAAGTGCTTTGGTGTTGAAGAAAGTTGGCATTACCTTGACTATTAAATTGAGTGGCAAGGAGAAGGAGCTGGTCGAACTCAATAAGAAGATACAATCATCAAAAAAAACGCGTTTTTGAGGTTACCATATTGCTAAATTTGAAGACGGTGCTCTGATTAATTATCTCATATCAAGAGTGGTTGATCTCAAAACACTAGGTATGCTTATAGGTTTTCTATGATTAGTAGATTCCTTTATATATTTGATGGCAAGGCTTTATAATCTCAACAAGTTTTACTTGGTAATGTTGTTTCAAGTAGACTATTGTATCTTGGTTCTTGACTCATTTTGTTCATTCTCTGTTTTTCCGCCTTCTAGTGAATTGCTTGTACATGTTTCTACATTAAAAGACAAAAAACTTTCAATGTTATTTTCTTACAAATTATATTATTTAGAACAAAGATATCTTTTGAACTGTAAACATTTGAATGCTGTTTTTGAATATGATATGTATTTTATGTAAGAACTGAACTTTAGGAGGGATCACGATTTTGAAAATGGAAGCAAGATTGAATTGGTGTAAAACCTACCTGAGCCATCTCAAATTATTGGCTATGTGCATTGCAAAGAGGGTAGTGTTCTCAAATATATGGCGAACAACAAACGAGGAAATGCAAATGGAAAATGTTAGAAGATAAAAATTGATGAGTAGTGAATAGTGTGGTACCTACTCTTCCTAGTCTCTCACAAGTTCAAATCTAAAATAACCTGTTAATTAGCGAAAGTTGCCTTCTAGAAATGCTTTTCCATTAGAAATTGGTAATAAATTATCTTTCCAAGATCGAGGAAGCTAAATAAAACTATATTCATAAGTTCCTACCTTAAAGTAGTTGAATTTTTTTCTCAGACTTTTCTGTACTTTTTCTTTATTGTTTTATTTATATATTATTATTATTATTATTTTTTTAGGGTGGGGTCGTGGAGGCGGGGGAGTTAAAAGAGTTTGTTATGTAAAACTCCATTTCTTTGACATTATATTAACCCTCTGGATTTTGACCAAAGGAAAGAGAAAAGGTTTATTTAATACTCTAGTTCGTCAGTGCACTGATACTACTTAGGTAAGGTGATAAGAGCCCAAAATTGTAGTTTTAACCCCTTAACAATCATACTTTTAGACCAATTATGCGAGTAATAAATAAGAGTTAATGCTGATTACGTGTTTTTATATATTTAAGGCATTGAAGTCAATTATGTGCAGAAATGTGCCACTTTGGTGAGATAAAGGAGCAAGGGTTGGTTGCTAAGAAGTTCTGTGATTAAAGGCCAAGATTCAAGGAGACAAAAAGCCGGTCAAAACTGAAAAGTCAACGCAGTGTAAACAAATGAGACAAGTTAGCAAAACTTCCAAGACCATATCTTTGGACTCATGCCTCGGAATTGGGCCTACCTTATGTCAAACGACTGGCTCGGAAAGAGCTTTCCAATGGTCTAAAGCCTTGACACAATCAAAGGAGCAGAAGTGGACAAAAAAAGTCTGCTGAAGTCAAAGCCAGCTGAACGCTCACGTGGACTAAAGAAATTGGGCTTTGGGCTCGATTTTCCGCCCAAAACATGACTCCTCAGCCCATGCACGAAAATGTGGATCTGGTCTCCTCCTTTACAAAAGACAAGACTTAACTCTTAAGTCATAGTTAGTTAGGTTAGAAGGTAGCCATTAGAGATAGTTTTTAGATCTAGATCTAGTTTTACATTCAATTAGTTAGTTTAAAATCATATTTAGTTTTTAGAATAAAGTATTAGTTCTTCATTTCAATTTAGATTATTGATTCAATTCTTAGTTATATTTAGTTGTTTTAAATTCAATTTAAATTCATTTTGAATAATTGTTCTTATTGTTCATTAGATTAATAAGTAGTTGTTATTCATTCCATAATGACATGTTCTTATTGTTCTTGTGTTGGGAATGGTAGTATAGAAAATTCACATCATTATATTATTAGTTAATTTAGTATAAATTCGTAGTATCATCATAATAAGTTAATTTCTTATTCAAATCATTACTCTCACCATTGTTCTTTTGTTTGTTCAATTGAATTTGTTTAAGTCTTGAGAGTTAAGAGTGGAACGAATCCGTACTCTTATCTATATTGCATGAATCTATTTGAGAGAGTAAGGAAATATAATTGATAACATAAAAATGGTAATATTATGTATTAATGTTGTTAACATTAATATTAGTGTTTAACTGTTTTTATGGTTATCAAATAAACACTGCCATCTTAATATCGTTTCAAGACAAGAATTCAATTGCTTGAATTCAAGGGGCAATCCCCATTCTCTACCCACCCACCCTTTAATTTTTCATTCTTATTTCTTGAATTTTCGAACTGTTCACTATTTTAGGGCATATGGGCTGCAGATGCAGGAGGAAAACACTACGGTAAAGGTATTTTTTAAATTTTCGAAAATTCTGAAAATTTTCAGGTATAATATATAAGGTGTTATTGATTTACTGGAATATTTTTAGAATTTTTCTAAATGTTTTAACTTGTGAACAAATACGATCTTTACAGTTTGCATTTCAGTTTTCAAACCGTAAGTTCTTGATAAACAGACTAGTAAGGTTACTTAGGAAGTTCCAAAATTTTAAAATTTTTACAGGAGTATCTATCCTAAGTCAGGAGTTTTCAGTAAAAAATTGACGAGTTTTTGATTTGTTTTGACCTCCTAACTAGTGGAGTGTTTCCAGTGTGTTTCTGCAACTAGAACAACAGCCGATAAGGAGAGTTTGTAGCACTCCAATTGCTCTAAAATTTTTACAGAAATACCCATGATTTGTCAGAAGTCTCCAGTAAAATTTTGGTGATTTTTGTCTCTGTGTTGATTGGTTAACCATTCGGTTGTTTGTATTGTGTCCGAAAACTGTTTCACAAACTTTGGAGGGCAGTAGACGGACTTTCATAGCTCCGATTGATCTGAAATTTTACAAACTACTTGATAGACATCTTAGCAATCTACTGTAAAAATTTCATATTTTTTGGAGAGCACAACCTGTGCCCATACAAGGCCAAACCTGAGTGCGACCCGCGCCCGAAACACTGGAATTCCAAATTCCATCCGAAGGCGTCCGCACTTCGGCAATCAAAGTTGAGCGCCACCCGCTTCAAACGCCTGAAATCCACTTTTTGGCTGAGTGCGACCCGCGCCCTACCAAGGCTAACTGCGAGTACGACCCGTGCCCAAACGCCTGGAACTCCAGCTTGACCTGAGCGCGACCTGCACCCTACCTATGCCTATTCTGAGTGCGACCGACCCTCTTACGAGCAACCCGATTTTCACAAAGTTAGTCCAAATTTTCATTTCTTCAAGTTATTTAGTGTTTCTAATCATCATACAAACACTGAGATCGGCGTATACAAGACGCTATTCAAACGCCAGCGTAGCAAGGAGGCATTCGGTACTCCTTCTTCCACTCCTCGCCTCTTACGTGGAGGAGTTTTAATTCTAGTATAATCGGGCTTGTTTTTCATAGAAATAAATACAACACCTATCTAGAATTTCACACACTACACCCTGAATCAATGGCTAAAGAACAAGAGACTCCTCTCTCGATTTTTATAAAGCCCTAAACGATGGCCCTAAGTCGCATCGTTCTTGCGGAACCTAGTGGGGGTTTTGAATCCCCCAATATATTTAACTTGTTACCGGTTTTCATGGTTTTAGACCACGAGAGGCCTTACCAGCACATGCATAGGATAGACCAAGTTCTCACTACATTCCATCATCCTAGCGTAAGCCCGGATCAAGTTAAACTTAGGGTGTTTCCTTTCACCTTAGCCGACAAGGCGGCGTCTTGGTTAACTGCCCAAATGCCAAACTCTGTGGACTCATGGGCTAATCTTGTTCAATTGTTCATGGAACAGTTTTACCCACCACTGAAGACAGATGAAATGCTTCAAAAGATTCATTTTTTTTGCCAGAATCCTCATGAATCCTTTTCAGAGGCTTGGAATCGTTTCACTAATCTTCTCATTGAATGCCCGCATCATAATCTTGCGAAGGACACGCTTGTTCATGCTTTCTTCAAGGGGCTTTCACATCATCATAAGGAGGTTCTAGATATCATGACTGGGGGTAGTTTTCTTAGTAAATGAGCCTTGGAGGCTTATACATTCTTAGAAGATCAATCTAAGATGAACAACAATTGGGGAGGTAACGACTCTTCCCGCTCTACTCCTTCTTCTTTTGAGGTTAAACCTGATTCCGAGCTTAAAACTCTTATCGATGCCCTCACTAAAAAGGTAGATGCCATCTCTGTTAAACAATAACCCACTCCTGTCATGAACATTAACTCTACTCGTTGTAATGTCTGTTTTAGTCTTGAGCATTCCGACTTCTATTGTCCTCTTGTCTATGCACAACCACCACCACAACCATCACACTTCAACCAATTAACTCAACATCAAGGACAAGGGAACTTAGGTGACCAGAATAGAGGTTTAGTACCCATGACCTAGAACTATCAACATCAAGACATGAATGCTCAACAAGCTTTAATTCCAGTCCAACCATCTACAGACAAAGTATTAGTGACCTTGTTGGAAAAACAAAATCAAATTATGCAACAAAACTCTAACTTGATGAAAGATCGGCGATGATCAAAACTCTAATATGATGAAACAAAAAAATGCAAATGATCAGCTCTTTTGTGCCAAAAGGTTATTGACATGTCTCTTAACCAAAATAATAACCAAACAGGCATGTTTCGTGTCAAGCAATTGCCTAATCCTAAGTCAACAAACACCGCTTTGAAATAAATAGTAATCATCAGAATCTTAATATAAACCAAAGGGGACCTAGGCATGCCACCACCCTTCGCTCGTTCAAAGTAGTTGATAATAAAGTAACTATGCCCTGAAGACCACCCGCAAACAGAACCTGAAAATGAAACCATACCAAATACTGTAATAGAAACTGAAAACCCTACAACTGTAGAAGTACCAGTTAAACCACCTACCAAAAGGGAAAACCTTACAAGACCCAATAATAGAAATTGAAGACCCAACACTGTAGAAGTTCCAATATGGACACCTAGATGGAAAATGGATACAGATAAAGCAAAGACTAATAATATGGCTAAAAATAGCGATAAAGCACCATATCCCCAAAGACTAGTTGTGTTTAAAAAGGACGAGAATTTTGATGAGATTAGAGAAATGTTTAAAAATTTGACTATAAACCTACCTTTTCTAGATGCTATAAAAAGTCTACCGACACGCTTAAGTTTCTAAAAGAGTTGTGCACCAAGAAGGGAAAACCAACATACCCCATGAAGCATTCTTAACTCAACAATATCCCTCTTTATCCTAACATAACGGAATTGTTAAGTACAAGGACCCGGGTCAGTCCCCTATCGTCTAATGCACCTTAGGTGATACCTTCATAACAACTGCTTTATTAGACACGGGAGCGAGTCTTAACTTACTCCCTTTTATTTATATAAACAACTAGGTCTAACAAAACTTCAACCAACCAAAATGACTTTTTCAAATAGCCGATCGTTCTATTAAGTATCCTAAGGGTGTAGTTGAAAACATTCTCGTTAAAGTTTAGGATTTTTACTATCCAAATTTACTTTGTTATTCTCGACCGCGAGAAGTTTCTCATGATTCCATTCCCATCATTTTAGGGCGTCCCTTCTTGGCAACCGCCAATGCCCAAATTAATTGTCGGGATGGCTCAATGACTCTTTCTTTTTGGGAATCTTTCCGTGGAAGTTAACATGTTTAGACAAAAGGCCGAAATCAACTAGGTTTTCCTTTAGAAGGTGAAGTTAAGTCTATTGAGAGTTTTGTATATCACATTAGTGCTTCCGACGATCTCGTCCCTACACTAGTAGATACCCTCTTATGGAAGAAGACAAAGATCACAATTTTGACTCCTTGAACATAACCGAAACTAGAGAAAGAATTTTCCATCCCGCTTTCGACCCTACAAGAGATGGAGTAAACCCACACGATAGATCTAGATAGATGAATTCCTCAAAGATGGAGATGAATACCATAATTATATTGATGCGAACAACCTAGATGAGGAATTTGACGAGTTTTCTAAGAGACTCGATGATCCACCCTCTCAAGAACTACCTAAAGAGCCACCTGATACCTTCATTTTCAGATGTGTGATAATACCAACCCATTCCACCAATAAGTTTTATGCTAAAACCACGCACTCATTTTTTCCATTCCTTAAATCTAAAACTTATCCATACCCTACATATCTTCCACAACCATCCATTTTCTCACGATCATTCACTTGGACACCTTTTCGTTCAAAGACAAAGAAGAAACTGTATGCTCGATTAGGTTCTAGATCTATCAGGTTTCGCTCTCATTCCACTAAGCCATGTCATAGGAAATCTTGGTGCTTAATTCTGTTTGATGGTGCATTCCGTGTTAACTATTTATGAAAATATCCACAATTATTTAGATTATTGATATATGGGAAACTGCATGTTAATACATATATATCACATTAAGTCTAGGGAATCTGACTTTAAAAGACCCAAGTTTTCGTACAATACCAACTTTCTGGAGTATAGGCCAAACAAAATTGGAAAACTCTTTTCTAGGAATCGACTTTAAAAAGACCCAAGTTTTAGGTACAATACCAACTTTCGAGTATATGCCAAACAAAACTTTTCAAACTTAAAAGAGTTTTCCAATTTTGTTTGGGGTGACGATTTTGGTATTTCATTTCAAATCTTATTGCCACCCTTTGCCTGTCATGTTTACTCCAGTAGAGTTTGTGTTAGTCAGTACGTAACAATTTAATTGTGCTTCATGTTATCATATCATCTTTACAATATTTCTGTTACAAGTACTGCCAATTTTTGCCACGTTTCTATGGTAAATTCTTTATTTATCTCTTTACACTTTGAGGACAAAACGTTCGATTGTTTGGAGGTGGGATAGAAACATTTGCAAAAATTAGACACTTTTAGGGTGTAAATTACACACTTTTATTTATAAAATGTTAAAAATCATAAAAATTAGTTAGTTACAAAATTGAATTGTGCTATTGAATTGTTTCATGAACCCCCTTCTCCCAAATTGTTTGGAGGTGGTATAGAAACACGATGTAAATGTTTAAGCACATATTAGGTTGTATATTAAGTATTATTTGTCTTATCAAAATTAGAAAATTTAAAAATATAAATAAAAAGTTTATGTTATACACTTAGGAATATTGGTATTGTTTCTTTCTCTCTGCTCTTAATAATCTAAAAGTTTCACGTTAGATTTGCATTAGAATGATTTTTGAAACTTAAATTAATATATAGGTAATAGTCATTGCATCTTTTCACGAACATCTTGCATGAGCATCTTTGATTGTACTTGGCAGTATTTTTCTGAGACCTAGGTTAGAGTACTTAATACATATCCTGTGAGCATCTAGCCTAAAAGCCTCATAAGAGTGAAATATTTGAGTGATAACACAAGGGAGAAGTAAATTCCGAGTAGAGAAATCACACATCCACTTGCTTGATCACCATACCATATCCTAAGCTAGAATTTAGGCCCTCTTTGGATCGATATAGCCGTAAATTCACACCTATATGAAATTTATTATCCGCTAGTAAACCCTAATCGAGCTTTTTCATTAGCCTTTACACAAACCAAAAATTATTTACCCAATAAAACAAAATTATATATATATATATATATATATTAAAATCAGCCTACCTATCTAGATAAGTCTGAGAAATAGGATGAGTGAAGAAAAGAGAAGAGAAAAACCTGTGTACACAAAAATTAGTTAGTTGCTTCAGAAAAGAAAAAGAAATCCATCTAAAGAAAAGAAAAGAAAAATAAAATAAAATAAAAACTCTAAAAAATAGAATAAAAGGAGTCAAAAAGCCAAAATATAAAGGCTAAAGATGGAAACAAAGTGTAGAAGCAAAAGAACAACGTTTTCTCTAGTTACATAATATGAAGACCCTATTTTCTCAGACTTGTCTTTTTGAATATCCATTTCCTTCCTTCTTTAACCAACACCTACGCCACGTATCACCTAATAAAGACCTCTAACTCAATTAGGAATAGGTTGGTGTGATAGTAAGAGGTAGATGTGTTTGATCGACCTCGGCTTCCTTGGATTGTCATTGAGATTGTGAGGAAACGTGCGCCAACTACACACTGGAGTTAGCAAACTTGAGTGGAAAAATCAGAGTGTTATGTGTTTTGACACATTCCTTGTGAGAACCTACTTAGGCACGCTACCCAAAAGTTTCAGAAATGGACCTACCATTGCATTTCATATCATAGTTCATTGTATAGTTGTTTATCTTAAGATGATTTGATTATTATGCATGTATTAGTTTAAGTTTTAGAATGATCATTCTGGTTTAAATACTAGTGAGATGTATAGATCATTGAGACATAAATAAGGAAACAATAGTTTTATTTCTTAGTCGTTGTAGTATAGATGAAGTTTGTGAGTACCTTCTCTAGAAAACTCTCACACGGGCTATAACTTCGTCCCACTAGGGAAATCCTAGTGGTTTAAGCGCCTTGTTATATATGGTCAATGCAATCGCACTCAACGAAACGAGAGTAGTTAGAACTCCATTTTTGGTCACTTATTCTAATTTCTCATATTTTCTTGAGGACAAGCAAAATGCTGTTTGGGGGTGGTTTGATAAGAGACCAAAACTGTAGTTTTAACCCCTTAACAATCATACTTTTAGACCAATTATGAAAGTAATAAATAAGAGTTAATCTTTGACATTGTTTTTTATGTATTTCAGGCATTGAAGTCAATTATGTGCAGAAATGTGCCACTTTGGTGAGATAAAGGAGCAAGGGTTGGTTGCTAAGAAGTTTTGTGATTAAAGGCCAAGATTCAAGGAGACAAAGCCTTTGTAAAGCCCGATCAAAAGCTGAAAAGTCAACGCGGGCATAAATAGTGCACAAGTTAATAGAACTTCCGAAGACCATATCTTTGGACTCAGGCCTCGGAATTGGGCCTATCTTATGTCAAAACGACCGTCTCGGAAAGAGCTTTCCAATAGTCCAAGCCTTGACCCAATCAGAGGAGTAGAAGTGTATGAAAGTCTGCTGAAGCTAAAATGGGCTTTGTGGACTGAAGAAATTGGGCTTTGGGCTCGATTTTCTGGCCCAAAACATGACTCCTCAGCCCATGCACGAAAATATGGATCTGGTCTCCTCCTTTACAAAAGACAAGACTTAACTATTAAGTCATAATTAGTTAGGTTAAAAGGTAGCCATTAGAGATAGTTTTTTTAGATCTAGATCTAGTTTTTACATTCAATTAGTTAGTTTAGAATCATATTTAGTTTTTAGAATAAAGTATTAATTCTTCTTTTCAATTTAGATTATTGATTCAATTCTTAGTTATATTTAGTTGTTTTAAATTGAATTTAAATTAATTTTGAATCATTGTTCTTATTGTTCATTAGATTAATAAGTAGTTGTTATTCATTCCATAATGACATGTTCTTATTGTTCTTGTGTTGGGAATTGTAGTATAGAAAATTCACATCATTATATTGTTAGTTAATTTAGTATAAATTCATCGTATCATCATAATAAGTTAATTTCTTATTCAAATCATTACTCTCACCATTGTTCTTTGTGTTTGTTCAATTGAATTTGTTTAAGTCTTGAGAGTTAAGAGTGGAACGAATCCGTACTCTTATCTATATTGCATGAATCTATTTGAGAGAGTAAGGAAATATAATGATAACATAAAAAATGGTAATATTACGTATTAGTGTTGTTAACATTAATATTAGTGTTTAACTATTTTATGGCTATCATAAGGTGTTTGATTTATGTAGATATTTTTCTCATTGTAGGTGTCTAGTTTTGTTTCTGGGACGGTCCTATTAAAGACTCCTAGAGACTCCAAGAAGTCCATCAGCCCAATCACGTGAACAGAAGTTATACTAATCCTGAAGTATCTGCATAGATGAAAGTATGAAACACTTAAAGCCATTTCCTTAACAAAGAAGACCACCAAGATCGGTCCAGCACGGATTGAAATAAGGGCCGGTTCGACAGGAAGCTTTTGAAAATGCAGTTCACCAAGTTAAATGGGGAATGGCGATGGATACAAAGGTTAATCAAGCATCCCTATTCCATCACCCGAAAGGTTCCCCACATAGGTCTTCCCGACTTCCCCAAAACCCATATGCAAGGTTGGTAGCCAAGGAAAAAGTCATGACAAACCTGCATAGGTCAGTCATAAGTAGAGGATATCACTTGCTAATATTAAACTGGAACTTTTCTATGGCAGTCGTTTTCTTTTTATCTTCCTAAAAAAGTTCTTCTCAGTTTTATTCTCTGCTCCATAAGCCGGCTTTCTTTTAATCTTCCTCTGAAAGTTCTTCTCGGTGTTATTCTCTGCTCCATAAGCTGATATTAGTGATAAAAAGTTATCATCAATTGGAAATACTTGAACTTGGTTCCTACTGTTGTTGTCGGAAATAACTTTCATAGTTTGCTTGTCAGTTTCGGTGTTATAAGAAACCAGATACCTGTCATCACATAGTAGTATGATCTCTCCGTTTCGTTCAATTATCATAGGTGAAATCGTGTAACATGACTACAATATTTGTTTTTCAATATAGTAAACCGCTTAGCCCAAGACTCCTTTACTTTATAATTTTTCATCAACCATATGTCAACAATTTGTTTAGAAGAGTAATTTACCAATGACAGACCCCTCAAGCACTTTGAAGTATGTAGTATTTGAACAACATTTGAAATTAGTATTCAAGATAGCGATTGACTAGATACTAGAATATTGTTGAACTCTTCTTTGAATGGCATGCTAAAATGAGCACCTGAAACTAGAAGATTGATGACCAAATGTGTTTTATTGGTTCCCTTGTTATCTAATGAAACGAATCATTGATGAATGCCAACGAAGTCCTCTTCAAACATGTTAATTAGAATATTTGGGCATCAATCATTGGAGTTATCCCTCGAATGAGGATGAGGAAGAATATGGGAGAAAGCAAGATTGTTAGGTGTGAAGAGGTCCGAGCACGCAAGACGAGATTGGTTCAGGACTAAGGTGACCAAAGGCATTGCCGTGAAAAAAAAGAAGATAGTTTTTTCCAGCTCCTCACAAACAACAAAGTTATTAGACTTTTTGGCGTGCACTCGAATTGGCCTTGTCGAGAGCAGGCCCGCGCTCATACCTAAACTTGCAGACTTCTATTTCTACAGTAACCGCGAAATTGTGGGTTACTATAAAAACTAGAAGTAAGGTTATGGAAAACCTAAGTCTTGAATAAAAACCCAATTTAGAGAGCAATCAAAATTGAGAGAAAACCTTTGCAAAGAGAAAATCTTATAAGGAGAGAGGAGTGATCTAGTAAGGCGAAGAGACTTGAGAGGAGTGATTGTAATCTTCCTTCCCACACTTATAAAAGGATTAGCTTTTGTGGAAGTAGGCATCATTGGCCGAACCATGTTTCATCTTGTGTTGTGGTATACTTTACTTTTCTTTGCATTATTACTACTTGTTTATGATAGTTGTTGATTGCTTGGAAGATTGGGTTTGTTGTTGGTTGTAGTGAAAGTTTAGATTTTTGTCTAGAGAAGTAGTTTGTGCAATTGCAAGTTATCTTAGTGGGGATCGATTGGTATCGTTTTCCCCAACAAGTGGAATCAAGAGCCAGGTTAGATTAACTAGGTTGTTATCCAAATTTTGCTCGGAAGGTGTTTGACAAAATTCCTGAGAGGAGGTTTGAGTTGAAATAGCGTGTAGAGATGGACCATTCTATAAATACTCACATGACTAGTCTAAATAGAGGTAACTACAATATTTGGAAAGCCAGGATGGAATACTTGCTCTATTGCAAAGAATTGGCACAACCCATTGAGAATGGAGGAGTAAAACCAGACGCAATTGCCGCTGCTGAGTGGAAGACGCTTGATGAAAAAGCGATTGGGTGCATTAGACAACGGATTGACAACAATGTGATCCGCCTTGTATCCCAAAAGACCACTGATAAGAGCCCAAAACTGTAGTTTTAACCCCTTAACAATAATACTTTTAGACCAATTATGCGAGTAATAAATAAGAGTTAATGCTAATTACGTGCTTTTATGTATTTCAGGCATTAAAGTCAATTATGTGTAGAAATGTGCCACTTTGGCGATATAAAGGAGCATGGGTTGGTTGCTAAGAAGTTCTGTGATTAAAGACCAAGATTCAAGGAGAAAAAACCTTTGTAAATCCCGGTCAAGTCAGAAGCACACAAAAGTCAGCAGAACTTCCGAAGACTGTATCTTTGAACTTAGGCCTTGGAATTAGGTGTACCTTATGTCAAAACGACTGGCTCGGAAAGAGCTTTCCAATGGTCCTAACCTTGACCCAATCAGAGGAGCAAAAGAGGATGAAAAGCTTGTGGAAGTCAAAACTAGCTGAAAAGGGCCCTGTGGATTGAAGAAATTGGGCTTTGGGCTTGATTTTCTGGCCCAAAACATGGAGCCTCAGCCCATGCACGAAAATGTGGATATGGTCTCCTCCATTTCCACACACAAGACTTAGCACTTAAGTATCAATTAGCTTAGGATAGAAAGTAGCCATTAGAGAATATTTTTAGATCTAGTTTTGAGTTTTGAATTAGTTAATTAATTATTTTTCATTCCATTAATTAGTTTCATTTCTTATTTTAGATTAGTTATCGAAATTATTGTTTATCATTTATTAGATAAATAAAATAGTTAGTTCTTGATAATTTCGATTTTGTTATTTAAAATTGCTTAGATCTAATTTCAATTCTTGTTTGTTAATGATTTCTTAGTTGTTAATTTAGATTTCAATTATTGTTTAGTTGAATTTAATAAAGTTAGAATCTTTATATTATGTCTTATTCAATTTCATATGGAAATGATAGTTTAATGAATCAAGGCTAAACCTCCATTAGAGGGGTTTGATGAAGCCTTGATGAAAACTTGATTATGTACTGTAGAATCGTTGTAAGAGTCTATTCCACTCTAGAAGGTCATTGATTCGCCATGGGAATGGGTTGGACTTCCTCACATGCTAGTTATGAATTGGTAGAGATGCCATGTATAATTAGGGATTAGAACGACCAATTCTTACCGTAAGAACGTAAGAATTGGATTACAACAATCTATGCTAGTTTATTAAGTTGGATTCAAGGTGGATTCAATTCCCCCTTAATTCTTATTCTAGATTCAAACCTTAGTATTTCGTAGCATTTTGTAGTTGAATCATTATAGTTAGTATCTTGTTCTTAGAATTCACATCGTAGTATAATCCCTTCGTAAAACTCTTATTGACTTTGGTAGGATTGATAGTCGTAAAAAACATTGAATACTAAAGAACTAGGAGTGGAACGAATCTTTTACTCCACTCTATTTCGATATATTCAAGAGTAGAAATCTTTGATAAATAGTATTCGTATAAGTTATAGTTTTACTTGCGTTTAGACTTCATCGTTTATTTGTAGGTAGAATTATTCAATTATATCGTATTATCAAATGGCGTCGCTGCCATCTTAGTTCCCTTTAGTATTATTTTCTTTAGAATTGTTAGTTTTCCAAAGTCCCATAACCCACCCACCCTTGTTTGATTCTCACTGTGGTTGTCCGTTTCAGTACTGAAAATTTTCCTCGCAGAATTACACTTTAACGCGACCCATACGAGAAAGCTATATTAGAGAACCACCCAAACGCCCTAGAACTCCACTTTTTTAGCCGAAGCGATTCATGCTTGCCAAGGTAAAACACGAGTGCCCCCCGCGACCGCGCTGGACCTTGAGGTTTTCCCTCGAAAGCAACCCGCCTCTACCAAGGCTAACTTCGAGCGACCGGTAACGCCGGAACTCCGGCTTGACTGAAGCCACTGCCCTACCTAGGCCTATTCTCGAAAGCACGACATGCACCCTAATCGAACCGCCCGATTTCCACAGTTTGTTTGAAATTTCCATTTCTTCATAGTTTTCAGTGTTCTAATTTTTTATACACACTAAGCACGCGTAAACAAGACGTTATTAATAAGCGAAGCAAGGAGGCATTCAGGTACTCTTTTCTTCCACACCTCGCATCTCCTGTTAGAGGTTCATACTAGCATATCAGGATTGTTTGGAGTGTTGTTGTGTTTCGTTAAGATTGGCTTAGCCTTGTATGAGATTAAGGTCAGGCCGAAGAAAAATGCCTAGCGTAATCAACCGGCAACGTCAACAAACACGCCTTTCTAGTATACTACTCACTACACCTCTAGCTAATATACCACACACACCACCTGAAATAATGGTTGCAGAACGAGAGTCTCCTCTCTCTAACTTTTACAAAGCCTTGAACGATAGCCCTAAATCTTGAATCGTTCTATCTGATCCAGTGGGGGATTTCCGAATCCCCCCAAATATATTTAATTTGTTACCCATTTTTCATGGGTTAGACCATGAAAAGGCTTATCAGCACATGCGTAGGATTGACCAAGTCCTTACTACATTCCACCATCCTACGATTGGTGCTGAACAAATTAAACTAAGGGTATTTCCTTTCACTTTAGCCGATAAGGCGGTGTCTTGGTTAACTGCCCAAGTGCTTAATTTTGTGGACTCGTGGGCTAAACTTGTTTAACTATTTATGGAACACTTTTAACCCACCATTGAAGACCGATAAAATACTTTCCAAGATTTATGTCTTTCGACGTAATCCTCATGAATCATTTTCGGAGGCTTGGAATCGCTTTCCCGATCTTCTTATAGAGTGTCCACACCATAATCTAGCGAAAGACACGTTAGTTAGTTTGCCTTTTCAAAGGACTTCTACACCACCATAAAGAAGTCCTTGACATAATGAATGGGGTAGTTTCCTAAGTAAAGGGAGCCTTAGAGGCTTTTAGAAGATCAAACTAAGTGTAATAATAACTGGGGGGTAGTGACAATTTCTCCCGTTCTGCTAGTTCTTCTACAACAGTTAAAGCCGCCAGTATGTTTGAGATGAAACCCAATCCGGAACTTAAAAATTTAATCGAATCTCTAACTAAAAAGGTAGAGGCTATTTCTGTTCAACAAACGCCTATCCCCGTCATGAATGTCAACTCCAATCCATGCAATTTATGTTTGAGTCCAGAGCATCCCGAATCTTATTGTCCTCTAGCCTATGAACAACAAAAATCACAACAAGATAATGCTTGTTCCATTAATAGCGAACCTAACGCTGCTTGGCGACAAAACCCCAACTTCGGTTGGCGAAATAATCAACAACCTCCAAGGTTGTTTAACCCAAATGTTAGGCCAACAAACAATTGCAACCCAGGTCCACCAAGGCAGGGACAAGGTCAGGGTAATTATAATTATAACAACCAAGCTCAACCATGACAATGACAATGTTAGGGTAATTATAATAATTATAACAATAATAATTATAATACTAATAGAAGTATCGTTCTGGCAAATAATAACTACCAAAATCCACCCATTAATAATCAATGTGACATAGTTCCTGTCACACAACCAGTAAAAAATACTACTCCACAACCGGATCATTTTGATACCTTTATACAATCTCAACAACATATTTTACAAGCCATTCAACTTTCCTTATAGCAGTTAGCTCAAGAGAAAGTACAACGTAAAGATGTGTTTCTAGGACAAGCGATACCTAATCCTAAAACACCAAACACAGCCTTTGAGGTAAAAGGTAATACTAGTAACGAAAATGCAAATTTAGGTGAGATAAATTCCATCACCACTCTCCGTTCAGGTAGAGTGGTGGATAACAAAGTAACTATGTCTATAGTTACCCCACTAGTAGTCCCTACACCAGATATTACACTAGATACCGAAACAAAAACTGAAGATCCTACCCCTATAGAGGTACCCGTTAAATCACAGCCTAAGAAACAGAAAAGCAAGGTTAACCATCTTGTTGATCCATATGCTAAATATAGAGAGAAGCCATCGTTTCCTCAGAAATTAGCTATGTTAAACAATGATACAAATTTTGACGAAATTAGGGAAGTTTTTAAAAATCTAACGATAAACTTACCTTTTCTTGAAGCGACTAAAAAGTTACCTCACCATGCTAAGTTTCTTAAAGAGTTGTGCACTACTAGGCGTATGACAAAGATTTCTAAAGATGCCTTTTTAACTGAACAGTTCCCAACTTTAACGAAACACAATGGAATCGTTAAGTACAAGGACCCTAGTCGTCCTATTATACAATGCACCTTAGGGGATACTCACACGACCACAACTTTATTAGACCTCGGGGCGAGTGTTAACTTACTCCCTTATTATTTATATAAACAAATAGGTCTACAGGAAATGCAACCTACAACAATGACGTTGCAATTAGCTGATAGGTCTATCAAGTATCCTAAGGGTGTAGTGGAAAACGTGCTGGTTAAGGTTCAGGATTTCTACTATTTTGCAGATTTTGTTATCCTCGATACAGAAGTCGCTAACGATTCTGTTCCGATTATTTTAGGGCGCCTTTTCTTGGCAACTGCCAACGCGCTTATAAACTGCCGCGATAGTTCGATATCCTTGTCCTTTGGCCATCTTTCCGTTGAGGTAAACGTTTTTAAAACGATCAAACAATTGCCTTATACAAATATCGATGGAGAGGTTAGCATGATCGAGAGCTTAGCTCATGATTATTTCAAAACCACTTTTCCGAATGACCAGATGCACAAATTCCTTTCCTTTGGAAGTTCCAACTTCGACAAATACTCTTTGGACGTAGATGAAATTGAGGAAGAGTTCCTTCAACTCTTTTGCAACTCTTCCCTGCCACCTCGCGAGTCCCACCCTGCCAACATCCATTTATCCCTTGACGCTTTGACGGAAGATGAATTTTTCACCCTCTATCCTAGTGATTCTTTTGACCCACCTATTGAGAAATGTCTGGCATATATAAAGGCTTCTAATGATCTAGACCTGAGAGCTCTAGCTGACACTCATTTATCTTCCATCACCAATTTTCCCCACCTTCCACCTTTTCAATTGAACCTAGAGTTTGTGCTTGACCCTCTTGCTTCTTCTGTACTTAACGATTTCCTAAATCCTCTTAATACAAAAATAATTCCTAAGGGAAAGGCACTTGACACCTTCATTTTCAGAATTGAGACAGTACCCACATTCTCATTTTTTCCATTCGTTATGTCTAAAATTCATCCATATCTACCATATCTTCCACAAACATCCATTTTCTCACGATCATTCACTTGGGCACCCTCTCGTTCAAAGATGAAAAAGAAGGTGCATGCGCGGTTACATTCTAGATCTATCAGACTTCGTTTCCATTTCACTAAGTTGCATCGTAGGAAATCTTGTTGTTTGATTCTGTTTGGGGGTGCATTCTATGTTATTTATTTATGGGAAGACCCACAACTCTTTAGGTTGTTGATATATGGAAAATTGCAATGTATATATATATATATATATATATATATATATATATATATATATATATATATCCAATTATTTGTTAAAGTCTCGAGTATTTGCTTATAAACGGCTCATTTTGTTGTTTGGTGTACTTTCTTACAATTCTATATATTGGTAAGTGCACCACTCAGGTAACTGGGCCCTCCCTAAGGAGTGTGTGGCTGTAAGTATCGGATCCTAAGTCCACGTTTAAAATAATTCACGTTTTCCACTCGTGCATGTTTTCTCAGTTTTTGAGTCATGTTCCTCTATGGTGTGAATTATGCATTTATTGCTTTCTTGTTTTTCTTATATTAAATCTTATTCATAAAAAAAAAATTGTTAAAATCATAAAAATAGTAATTTAGGAAGTCTCGAGAATCTGACTTTAAAAGACCCGCTTTCAAAACAAATTTTCTAAACTTCGTTTCCGAAAATTTGTTTGGAGGTGGGGTGTTCGTTTTCCATACTAGATTGTCCAACTTGCCATTTGTGTTGCTTAGACTGTTTAATCGTATTCTGACTCGGGTTAACATGATCTATTAATTTAGAGTTCATTCGTTCGCACAACTTACGTCATGCTCGCACTTCGAGGCATTTTCCATCTTCTTATATGTCATCCATAGTCGGAATAGAGTGTTTTATGGATCATTGGATTGGAAATTCTCTCCTGATCATTTCTATAGGTCATTCGCAAAAATCGGACCGGTAACAAAGCCATAATTTTAGTTTGAAGTTGCGCGAAAAATCAAATTAGGATTGGGCCCAATCTCAAGCGCACGTGCCACGCACATGCGTCTCCATCTTCAAACCAATAGTTCGCGTTTCACCTTCACCACCACCATTAACATGTTTCCAAACCCTAACCAAAATAAAATAAAAAATAAAAAGAAACCTAAATAAACCCACTCCAAACCTTCCTCACAACCTCCCCACCGCCATCTCCAACGATTGCAACTGCCAAAACAGTAAATTTTTTGAAAAAACTTGAACTACCGCGCCACCACCATCATTTTTTAAAAATAAGGTTGTTTCACATTGTTTTCTACACCTTCTACAAACCCTCAAATCAGTTCAAAACTTCCAATGGCTCTAAGACGAATAATTTTCCCGGAACAACCTTTTATGGCCGACCGTTTCGCGCCGTTTTTTTTTGTGACGAGATGATTAGGAGGAATTGGAATAGGTTGTGGTACTCGACATATAATTTTTACCACTCTGATTTGGTCGAACTATTCTATAAGAAGAGAAAGTTGGATCGTCGAAAAGTTTACATGAAGGTGGCTGGGGCTAGGATACAATTATCGAGAGAGAAGTTAGCTGAGATTCTAGGCATTACGCCTGAACGCCACCTTGAACCCACATTGCAGGAATCCCAGTGTACTGGAGTTCCTGCATTGATGAACGACACTCTCATGGAGGGTCAATACAATCTGAATTCTCATTGTGCTTGACAGTCATCTCTGCGAACCAAACGGTACCGGGTCGAAGCTTCGATGGATTGGTAAGAACATCATTGGGAAGGAGAAAGTGAGCGACATCGGTTTGACATGTCTTCACGTTATCTGGATATTGCAAGAGAAGAGGTATGAATTATGTATCCTTGAGTTTTTGATAAATATGATTAGAGGAGTTGGGAAGAGTATTGCACCATTCCCTAGGGGGGGGGGGAAACCAAGAACTGAGCGGACTATGTTGAAATTGCATTCAAATGAAATTATTTATATGGAGTGTATCCAAAAGACTTGGATGTTGCTGGAGGATAGGGTGGTTGATTCAGATGAGGAAATGGAGGACATGACATGTTTGGATGAAGATGCCTTGGAGAAGTGTACGTCTGAGTCAGAACGTATGTCAGTGTTGCATACTAGCGTGCGTTGCATTTATGCTATTTGTGAAGATGTATGGGATAGGCAGATTATAATTCGAAATAAACAGAAGAACCTTCAGATAAGTTTTGAAAACCTCGAAAAGGGTCAGGAGGATCTCTTGTATAACATGGAGACACTCCTTCAGCGTCACGATGCACAATATAAAGAGATGAAGGCAGAGATGAAAGCAGCAATGGAATCACAATGCCTGTTCCAAGTAGAGATTCTACGACGCATGCCACCCCTGGAGGTTTCTGTTTCAGACTAGTCTGAGAGGCATGAGCGTTGTCGTCAAAGGATGGATGGCACGAGCCCTTCTTCATCTCAGGCCCCATCTTCATCCCAGGCCCAATCTCCATTTCAGGGTCCAACTTCATCACGTGGCTAGGTGTTTCGAAAAATTTGGTGTTTCGATGTTATTTAGTTGTTCTTATTGTTTTTATTAGTTTGGATATTAAGTTTTTTTAAATTCAGTAGTTAAATTTAAATTCGGTAGTTAAAATGTTGTTTGAATTTCATTTTTTTTAATATAATATGGTTCTTTTCAAATTGTGCATTGTTTTTATTGTTAATCCCACCTTCCAGAATTGTTTGGGGGTGGTATTATTTAGTCTAGCATGATTTTTATATGATCCACAAATTTATTATATAATTTTGCGATGATTGTTGGGAATATTGCCGATATGGGCATACCTATGATTAGATGTTGTGGTAGGATGAAATCTAAAAGAATTTAGAAGTTATTATTCTAAATTCAATCTAAAAGATATTAGGGTTGTTTTAGAATCAAGAATATGGGTTGTTTCCGTTTTCGGTTTTGGAAATTTTTTGTTTCCGGCAATTGCCTTAAAGCTTTTTGGCAACTTCCCGATTCATTTTAGCAACTTAAAACCTATAAAAAATTCATTCATTCTACACTCACAACCCACACTACACCTCACTTTCATCTCTCACCTTTCACTCCCACGTTTCCCATTTTTCTTCTCCATTTTCCGCATTTCAACAGTTAAGTAGTAATTAACTGATGGAGTGCCACACATTGCCCTAAGCACCGCCAATTAGAATTTCATCAAAGTGCGACCAGCCCTACCAAGCCAGAGCTGAAATACACATGCTTCAAAACACCGGAATTCCGGTTTTCATCCCGAAGCGTGACTTCGTGCCCATCCCAGCAAAAGTGAGCGCCCTACTACTAAAGTGCACGGAACTTCGAAAATCACCAAAAGCAAACCCGCCATCCTGCATAGGTTGAGCATGACTTCGCGCCTCCCCCGACCCCGTGGGCTCGAAAAAAATCCAATCTTTTGCGGGGTTGTTCCAGGATCATTTGTAGCTACTCCAGTGAGTAGATTGGTGATGACATCCTCTCGTATCATACCGGAACAGTCTTTTGAAAACTTGTTCCAAAGTAACACCTATGGTGCGTGGTTTCGTGAAGTGATCATTCTAGTAGGCTGGGAGCCACTATTAGTAAGTCCTGATGAACTTTATTCTCCCGCACTTACATCTTATTTTTATGATAATTGTAAGTTCTTTGATAGACCAGATGGAGAACAAGTGTTCTCCATCACCATCGGGGATGAACCAATGGAAATTTCCAGGTTCTTGCTAGCCTTTGTGCTTGGACTTGCTATGCCCGCCGAAATATAAGACTCATGGGCCTATTTGGTAGATAATATGTACATGTATAACTATGATGATTTTCATGAGCATTACGGGGCAGGAATCTTTAGGATAGAGGACCAAGGGGATTATAACGCCGCCTTTGGTAGCTTTGTCTATGAACGTGGACAATTGTTATGTTTTGGATCATGCTAAACATTAGGGGAATGACGTTATTCTTCCGTGAAATGACAAAACTTGTGATATTTTCCTTGCCTTAGGGGGGGCCTTACACTCTATGATATTCCCCGACCACTAATGTCTAGTTTAGCCCGAGCCCATAGCAAGCGGTACAAGTACCTTCTTATGCCTGTTTTAATTTGCCGTATTATGCTATGTTTCTTCCCTATTTTTTGTGCCCGTTTATGGATTGGGTTAGGGTCGACATTATGAGACCCACCAATTGTATTATTCGATCGTTCAGTGCAATGACTTGGCAAGGGTGGAGGATACAACCTCATCAAGTTGCACCTTACACCCCATCTGACCAAGTGGCACTTGACAGGTTAGCTATTGTAGACGATAAGTGGCGTGAAGCCTGGCAAATTACCATGGCGTGGCAGGATGCGAAGGAACCTCATTTCTTTATTGAGGATGAGGAGGTAAATGCTTAAACGGGAGTTAAGGTTAGTATTTATGTAATGCCCGTATTTTTTAAATACGTATTTTTCTATTTATTAATTAATTAAATTATTTTATTATCAAAATTAAATTCGGATCGGACTTCGGGATCGTGGGGCTGGTTTTTTGGGTCGAAATTCGGTGTTGGGCTTGAGTTTGGACCCAAGTATATAAACACATTTTTCTAGAAAATAGGGTTCAGAGAAAAATAAAATAATGAAAATGGAGGCAGAGATGAAAGCTGGATTTCTGGAGGGTGGATCGCGACGGCTCGAACTCGGAGAAATTCGTAGGAGCTGTTCATACAGGTGAGTAGCTATTTGGCTATTTCACCGGATTTATAGTTTTCGCATATCTGTATACTGTTTAATATTTCTGTTTTACTGTTCATTATATTTGTTTTGATTCGACGTCGTGTTGTCGAGTTGGTATAACTCTAGTGATTTCGGATTTGTTTTTAAACTGTCGAACTTAGTTAAAATTGGGTAAAACTGTCGAAGCTTCGACAGAGCTTCAATGGCGTCGCATGTGCTGTTTTTCTATTGAACTCGCTGTGGGGTATAGTGTTGGGTTTTGTTGGGGATGAAAACCCAACTGTTTAGGAGTGGTGGTCGATCTTTGCCAAAGCTTCGGTTGGAGGTGTTAATGGCGGTGGGACGAACCGGGTGGTTGGGCTGTTTTTGGTTTGATTGGTTGTGGTGTTTTGTGGTGATGTGGTGATGATGTGTTTTGGTTGGATTAAAGGTGTGTGAGGGCGGTTGAGTGGGTCTGTAGGGAAGCCATTAATGGCGGCGAAAAAACAAATCTTGCGGATCTAGTTTTGAGAATGGGATATCGGTTTAGTGAATGGTGTTTTGGTTTTGTAAATGTTATGTGGTTTTTCCTTCTCTTCATTTTCGGTTTGATGAAGTGAAGAATGGTGGCCGGCGGTTTTGGGTGGGCTCTTGGTAGTCTTTGGATCTGTTGGAGGGAGAAGACAGAGAACGCGATCCGGTGCTCCCGGACGCGACTCTATTTTCTCTACACCCGTTAGTTGTTGGGCCTTGGGCGGTTTTTTCGATTTTTGGGCTATTTTGGTTGTTTTGTTGGGCCAGTTCTAATATTAATCTATGGGCCTGTTTAATTTGATCTTTGGACCAGTTTAATTAAGTCTAGTTTGGGCCCAGTTTAACTTAAGTTTTGGGACCAGTTCTAATATTAGTCTATGGCCCGTTTCATTTGTATTTTTAGACCGAACCCCTTAACTGTTTTGGGCAAGTTTTCTAATATTGCTTGGGACCAGTCCATTGGACTTAAAATAGATCTATTTGTGTCTTTACATGTTTAGACTTTCGGGTTCTAAGGTTTGGGCTTGGCCAGTTGGGTCCGAACCAGGACCGTGGTCATGAGCCCATGAGCCATGCACCTTTGCCCTTAGCCATGAACCATGGCTATGACCACGAACTGTCGAACACGGAACGCGGCGGTTGGACTTTGACAATGATAGCGGTTTGACCCGACCATGACGTGTTGATTTTGACGTTGACCATGATGTGTTGACTTTGACCATGATGGGTTGACTTTGATTTTGACCATGATGTGTTGACTTTGACCATGATGGGTTGACTTTGATTTTGACCATGATGGGTTGACTTTGACCGTTGACATTGGACTTTGACTTTGACCATGATGGGTTGACTTTGGCTTTGACCATGATGTGTTGACTTTGGCTTTGACCATGATGTGTTGACTTTGACCATGATGGGTTGACTTTGACTTTGACCATGATGGGTTAACTTTGGCTTTGACCATGATGTGTTGACTTTGACCATGATGGGTTGACTTTGATTTTGACCATGATGTGTTGACTTTGACCATGATGTGTTGACTCTGACTTTGACCATGATGTGTTGACTTTGACTTTGACCGTTGACTTTGACCGTTGACTTTTCTAGTTTTTCACATATTTGACTATATGGATAAATGTAATAATAAAACGTTGTCGAATATTATATAATTTGGGTTTGTCATTATCTAATTTAGATTTGACGTGAGTAGTGTGTAAAAAGATATATATATTGGGCTTTGATTGTGGACCGTGGATTTGTTTATTTGTCTTCACGTTTTATGTGTATATTATATGGACACATATAGTAATAAAATGTTGTGGAAAATTTGGTATAATTTGGTGGTCATTATCTAAGAAAGATTTGACCTTGATGTTGTGTATTTTTGACACGCGTGGCGATATTGAGATGTTAGGAGATATTATATTCCTAATATCGTTATAATAAAATGTATCGCGATCACGTTGAAGCATTGTGACATGATATAATATCTTTGGGATATTTATATTAATGTAATATCTTGGAGAAATGTATATACACTCCATTATTTTATATGTGAGATGCTAATATAGTATCGGTGAATATTTGCCCACCTGAGAGTGTGGTGTAGTGCAATAATATATTGGCACGCGAAAAGAACGAAAGTGACTATGAGATATAATTGAGATGTTTCTAGATATTATGGCTTAGTGCAATAAGGTAATTGACCCGCGTGATATAGTAGAAATGTTTATGAGTCATTAATGTATGACACCCTAATAAATTACATAACGAAAATCCTAGAACCCCGACTACCACAACTCATGTGATTGGCCCTTCCGGGCGTTTGATTAATCGAATGGCGCTTCGGTGACCCCTTCGGCGTTTCGGTTAAAATTTGAATGGCCTTCGGCTACGACCCTCCGGCGTAACCGAATAATAATGTGGCTTGATTATTCCGTTAAGCAAAATAGAACGATGATCGCATGATATTTTATGCCGAATATAGTGGCGGTTTACATAGATTTGGCTTCCGTGTGAGGATTTACGGTGTCGCGGCATCCCGCCAGTGGTTACGCACGGAGTGGCTCATTATGTAAGGGAGGCATGTGGATGTACATGTTCGGCGTTGGGTTGCGATTGTGGTAGCCAGGGAAACTAGGTAAGACATAGATACGACGTGATTTTAGGGACACACAAAGAAAGCCTGAAATAATCTAATTATGGTAATATGTTGGTAAATGATATATCTCTAGATAGATGATTTGTATATGGTTGGCTGGTTATAGTTTAGTTAGAACCTAAGGCACCTCGATGGAGGAACTACATGCCTTATTTATTATGAGTATAGTTGTTGTGTGGTTAGTGGGAAGTTAAGGCGCCTCAGTGGAGGAACTACCTGCCTAGATTAGTGTACTTAAGAATGTTAAGGTGCCTCAGTGGAGGAACTACCTGCCTAGATTATTGTACTTAAGAATGTTGTATTAGTCGTTGAAAGTTAAAAAGTTTCTCGGTGGAGGAACTAACTGCCGTATGGATTGTGTATATATATGTATATTATATGTTGTATTTTAGGACTACTCACACCAGCATTTTTATAATGCTGACCCGATTTGCATGTTTGCTTATCGGGTGTGTTCATTAAATGAACATAGTTGATAAGTCTTGACAGGTTTAGTGATGAAGAAGATTGGTTGCTGCTTGTGGTTTGCGTTATCGTTGCATCTCAGGATTTGTTTTGTTTTCCCTTGAGGTGATATAACATTTCAGTCTAGACAATGTTTTTGTATTTTCACTTGTAAATTTTATTAAAGAGTTATTGAAAGGAGAGTTGTAACCTAATCTTATTTGTGAATCTTTGTCATGAAGAAGACTTTTGTTTAAGTTAAAATTTTTATTGGTTTTTATTATCCGTATATTTAAACTGTTTATGGGTTTTTGGGAGTTGAGAGTGCGTCACACCTCGGAGATCGAAGAGTCGGGGACAAATAATGTTTTTCCGAATTCTGTCGAAATTCGGGGTGTGACAATTTATTTCAGTTAGTGTTTGCTTATGTCCCAAGCAATTTATTTCTCATTAACCCCATAACGGGTGGAACTCTTATAGAGTTGCATCAGTTTTTATTTTTTATATTAGTATGTTTCACCTTGTTTTGCATATGTTCCAGAATTTCACGCGTTTCCATGGTATTTCTCTATCCTATTTATTTAAATACTTTGAGGACAAAGCATGCTTCTTGTTTGGGGGCATAGAAACACGTGTAATTAAGGCATCTGTTAGGATATAGATATGTATAATATGCATTTGTTTTCTAGTTAAAAATTCAAAATTTTAAAAAAATATTAATAAAAAGTTTATGCTATACACTTAGGAATATTGGTATTGTTTCCTTCTCTAGTCCCCTGATAATCTAGAAATCTCACGTAGCTTTTGCATTAGAATAGTTTTTAGAAACTTAGGCTAATATGTAGGTAATAATCCTTGCATCTATCTATAAATATGTTATATGAGTATCTATGATTGTTGGCAGTAAGTTTCTGAAATCTACGCTAGAGTACTTATTCTACAAATCTTGTAAGAATATAGCCTAAAGCCTTATAGGAGTGAACATTTGAGAAATGACACAAGGGAGAAGTAAAATCCGGATAGAGAAATCACACGTCCACTTGCTTGATTATTATACCATATCCTAAGCGAGAATTTAGGCACTCTTTGGATCGATATAGCCAGAAATTCAAACCTATGAATTATTTTCCGCTAGTCGCCCCTTTGAGTCTTTCTTTAGCCTTTCATAAACCACAAATCCTTTACCCTGTTACAAAACAAAACAAAATAAAAAAAAAAATTAACCTACCCAATTCTTTGAATAAGTCTGAGAATAGAGATGAAGAATAGAAAATAGAAGAACCTTTGAAATCAAGAATTTGTTAGTTGCTTCAGATGAGAAAAGTAAGTTTCCATCCAAATAAAAAAAATAATAATAAAAGAAAATAAAGAGTTAGAACTCCAAAAATAGAATCAATGAGTCAAAAGCCAAAGAAAAAGAAAAAAAAAATATGGCTAAGGATGGAAACAAAATGTAGAAGCAAAAGTAAAGAACAAGGGTTTCTCTAGTTACATAATATGAAGCCTTTATTATCTCAGACTTGTTCTTTTTGAATATCCATTTCCTTCCTTCTTAAACCATCTCCTAATCCCCGCAACACCTAATAAAGACCTCTAGCTCAATTAGAAATAGGTTAGTGTGATAGTAAGTGGCAGATGTGTTTGATCGACTCCGGCTTCCTTGTGTGTCATTGAGTTTGTAAGGTAAAGTGTACAATTACTTGCACAATCGAGTAAATGAAAACTTGAGCGGAAAAATCAGAGTGGTTTTTGTCTTGACATTTATGTGAGGACTTACTTAAGGACGCTATTCTGAATTTTCAGAAGCGGACCTGCTAGTTCATCTCATAGTATTACTCATTGTATATATTTTTATTCGTAGATGATTAATTATTATGCATATATTAGCTTAGGTTTCGACTTGATTATTCTGTATTCATTGCTAGTGAGATGTATAGATAATTGAAACATAGATAAGGAAACAATAGTTTTATTTCTGAGTCGTTGTAGTATAGATGAAGTTTGTGAGTACCTTCACTAGAAAACTCTCTCTCGGCTATAACTCGTCCACTAGGGAATTCCTAGTGGTTTAAGGCCTTGTTGCATATGGTCAATGTAATAACACTCGGCAAAAAGAGATTAGTTAGAACTCCATTTTTGGTCACTTATGCTAATTTCTCATATTTGCTTGAAGACAAGCAAAATGCTGTTTTGGGGTTGTTTGATAAGAGCTCAAAACTGTAGTTTTAACCCCTTAACAATAATATTTTTAGACCAATTGTGCGAGTAATAAATAAGAGTTAATACTAATTACGTGCTTTTATGTATTTATAACATTGAAGTCAATTATGTATAGAAATGTCTCACTTTGGCGATATAAAGGAGCATGGGTTGGTTGCTAAGAAGTTCTATGATTAAAGGCCAAGATTTAAGGAGAAAAAGCCTTTGTAAAGCCCGGTCAGAAGCTGAAAAGTCAGAGTCAACGTAGGCAGAAATATCATACAAAAGTCAGTAGAACCTCCGAAGACCGTATCTTTGGACTCAGGCCTCGGAATTAGGCGTACCTTATGTCAAAACGACCGGCTAGGAAAGAGCTTTCCAATGGTTCTAACCTTGACCCAATCAGAGGAGCAAAAGTGGACGAAAAACCTATGGAAGTTAAAGCCAGCTGAAAAGGGCCCTGTGGACTGAAGAAATTGGGATTTAGGCTTGATTTTCTGGCCCAAAACATGGACCCTCAGCCCATGCACGAAAATGTGGATATGGTCTCCTACATTTCCACACATATGACTTAGCTCTTAAGTATCAATTAGCTTAGGATAGAAAGTAGCCATTAGAGAATATTTTTAGATCTAGTTTTGAGTTTTGAATTAGTTAATTAATTAGTTTCATTTCTTATTTTAGATTAGTTATTGGAATTATTGTTTATCATTTATTAGATAAATAAAATAGTTAGTTCTTGATAATTTCGATTTTGTTATTTAAAATTGCTTAGATATAATTTCAATTCTTGTTTGTTAATGATTTCTTAGTTGTTAATTTAGATTTCAATTATTGTTTAGTTGAATTTAATAAAGTTAGAATTTTTATATTATGTCTTATTCAATTTCATATGGAAATGATAGTTTGATGAATCAAGGCTAAACCTCCATTAGAGGGGTTTGATGAAGCCTTGATGAAAACTTGATTATGTACTGTAGAATCGTTGTAAGAGTCTATTCCACTCTAGAAGGTCATTGATTCGCCATGGGAATGGGTTGGACTTCCTCACATGCTAGTTATGAATTGGTAGAGATGCCATGTATAATTAGGGATTAGAACGACCAATTCTTACCGTAAGAACGTAAGAATTGGATTACAACAATCTATGCTAGTTTATTAAGTTGGATTCAAGGTGGATTCAATTCCCCCCTAATTCTTATTCTAGATTCAAACCTTAGTATTCCGTAGCATTTTGTAGTTGAATAATTATAGTTAATATCTTGTTCTTAGAATTCACATCGTAATATAATCCCTTCATAAAACTCTCATTGACTTTGGTAGGATTGATAGTCGTAGAAAACATTGAATACTAAAGAACTAGGAGTGGACCGAATCTTTTACTCCACTCTATTTCGATAGATTCGAGAGTGTAGAAATCTTTGATAAATAGTATTCGAATAAGTTATAGTTTTACTTGCATTTAGACTTCATCGTTTATTCGTAGGTAGAATTATCAAATTTTATCGTATTATCAACCACCGCTTTCAGCTTGTGGAAGACATTAGAAGACCTCTATGAGAAGGCAAGAAAGGACACACATAATAGCTCCTGTCACTCAGAGATCCTTGTTACAGAAAAGTAAGAGAGATGCAAAAGTAGAGAGCCATCTCATTCTAAAGGTGATGACAAAAGAAAATCTAGGAGCGTGAGCAGACCTCCTAAGAAATACTTGTCGTGTAATCATTTTGGTATCCATGGCCACTTCAAGTATGAATGCATAGAATTGAAGAGGGATGAGAAGACTAGTACCGTACATGAAGACAAGTTAGAGTTGAAAGAAAGCACCACCGGTAGAGACGCCATAGTCATAGCTTCAGAAGGCGAAGTAGGAATTGTGTCAGATGGTCACGAGTTATGCTTGAGCACTTCATGCCAGTGTACAAAGTGGGTGGTAGATATAGGTGCTTCTTACCACGTCACACCCCAAAAGAGTTTCTTCACTACCTACAAATCTGGTGATTTTGGTGAGGTAAAGATGGGCAACAATGAAGTCTCAAAGATTATAAGCATTGGGGATGTTCATGTAGAAACCAATGTCGGCTACACCTTAACACTCAAGGATGTAAGATATGTCCCTGACATTTGGCTAAGCCCAATTTCCACTGGGAAGTTAGATGATGATGGCTTTCAAAACTCGTTCGGTAACGGGGTATGGAAACTGAGCAAAGGTTCCATCGTAGTAGCCAGAGGGAAGAAAACTTGCTCGCTTTACAAGACATAGGGTAGTTTATGTAAAGCAAAGTTAAATGCGGCACAAGAAGAAGCTTCCTCCGAACTATGGCATAAGAGACTGTGTCATGTGGGAGAAAAAAGAATGGAAGTTCTTGCCAAGCATCAAAGGTACGCATTTAAATAGATGTACTCATTGTTTGGTTGGAAAGCAACACAGGGTGTCTTTCCAAAGATTCCCCTCTCACAAGAAGGAGAACCTCCTTGATCTTGTGCACACAGATTTAATGTGGTCCTATGAAGATGAAGTCCCACGGGGGAGCTTTGTACTTCTTGACTTTTATTGATGGTGCGTCAAGAAAGATATAGGCATATAGTCTGAAGACCAAGGATGAAGTACTTGGCATGTTCAAGACATTCCATAACATGGTGGAAAGAGAAACTGAGAAGCCTTTAAAGTGTATTCGCTCAGATAATGGGGGTGAGTACATTGGGCCATTTGAAGAGTATTGCAAGAGTCATGGGATTCGTCATGAGCAGACCGTTCCCAAGACACCGTAACATAATGGTATATCCGAAAGGATGAATTAGACCATTGTAGAGAGGATGAGATGCATGTTGTCTCACTCTAAGTTATCCAAGAGTTACTGGGTAGAAGCAATACGTACAGTTGTACATGTGATCAACCTATCACCTTCGAAGCCTCTGAATAGTGATTATCTAGAGAGAGTATGATCAGGTAGAGATGTTGATTATGGATACTTGAGGGTATTTGGGTACAGGGCATTTGTTCATATTCCCAAGGATGAGAAATCCAAGCTTGATGACAAAGCTAAGCAGTGCATTTTTCTGGGTTATGGGGATGAGAAGTTTGGTTACAAACTCTATGATCCGATCAACAAGAAAGCAATCCAAAGTTGAGATGTTGTGTTCTTGGAAGACCAAACCATAGCAAACTTTGAGAATGGCGAGAAGATAGAAGCTTTCATTGGTGATCTTGTTGACTTAGAACCAGAAGTTCCTACTTTGGAACGTGCATAAGGCATTGAGAGTGCAGAGAACCATGAGTTTGAAGTTCATGATGATAATCTTATTGCTCATGATGGGATAGAACCTATTGATATAGAAGATGCAGATGAAGTGCATGAACCACCACCTGAGCAAGCAGAAATGCATCCTCCTGAGCCACAAGAAAATGGAGCAAGGAGGTCCGACAGAGAGAGACAAACTTCAACCAAGTATCCACCACATACGTATATTTTACTATTTGATGGTGGAGAACCTATGTACTATCAAGAGGCTCTTAAAGGTACAAACAAGGAGAAGTGGTTGAAGGCCATATATGATGAGATGGATTATTTGCATAAGAATCACACTTATGACTTAGTTGAGAAACTAGAAAAAAGAAAAGTTCTCAAGAATAAGTGGATCTACAAAGTCAAGCATGAGGAAAATAATCTACACCCAAGGCACAAAGCTCGCCTTGTTGTGAAGGGATTCGGTCAAAGGAAAGGTATTGACTTTGATAAAATTGTCTCTCCTGTAGTTAAGATGACTTCTATTAGGGTGGTATTAGATCTAACCACAAGTATGAACCTAGAGGTTGAGCAACTAGATGTCAAGACAGTTTTTCTTCATGGAGACCTTGAAGAATATATCTACATGGACCAGCCAGAGGGGTTTGAGGTCAAAGTTAAGGAGCACCTAGTATGCAAGCTGATAAAGAGTTTGTATGGGTTGAAGCAGGCATTGAGACAGTGGTACATTAAGTTTGATTCTTTTATGGTGAAGCATGGATACAAGAAGTCCGCTTCCGATCATTGTGTATTGTTCAAAAATTTCCAATTGGGGATTTCATAGTGCTCTTGTTGTATGTGGATGATATGTTGATAGTTGGCCAGAACATCAACAAGATATCCAAACTGAAGAAAAACTTGAGTATGTCCTTTGAGATGAAGGATTTGGGTCAAGCAAAGTAGATACTTGGTATGCGGATCACTAGTGATAGAAAGAGTGAGATGTTGTGGCTTTCTCAACAAAGCTACATTGAGAAGGTGTTGAAGAGATTCAACATGGATCAAGCGAAGCCAGTCAGTTGTTTGCTTGGTGGCCAGTTCCACATGACCAAAGATATGTGTCCAAAAGGTGAGCATGAGTAGAGTCAAATGGAAAAGATTCCTTATGCATCCGCAGTAGGCAACTTAATGTATGCAATGGTATGTACAAGACCGGATATTGCTTTCGTCGTTGGTGTTGTAAGTCGTTTTCTCTCAAATCCGGGTAAAGAGCATTGGGAAGGTGTTAAGTGGATATTGAGATATCTCAAGGGCACTTCTCAAGCGTGTTTGTGTTTTGGTTAGAGTAAGACCTTGCTTGAAGGCTACATAGATGCAGACATGGCAGGTGATGTTGATTCTATGAAGTCCACCTCCGGTTATCTGTTTACTTTTGCAGGGGGAGTAGTTTCTTAGCAATCTAAGTTACAAAAGTGTGTTGCCCTATCCACTATAGAAGCCGAGTATATTGTAGCCATTGAGTGTTGCAAAGAGATGTTATGGATGAAGAGGTTCTTCGATGAACTAGGGTTAAAGCAGAAACAATTTGTAGTTCTATGTGACAGTTAAAGTGTCATCCATTTGAGCAAGAATTCGAGTTTTCTTTCTAGATCCAAGCACATACATGTGCATTATTATTAGATTAGAGAAGTTCTCAAAGACAAGCATTTGTGTATTGAGAAGATCCATACCGACAAAAACAGGTCGGATATGATGACCAAAGTCTTACCGAAAGGTAAGTTTGATGTTTGTTGTGCTACCGCCGGAATGGTAGCACACTCCTCCTATTGATTTGAGAATGCATGGAGGTATCCACCCTCGCTATTCAGGAGGGGGAGATTATTGGAGTTATCCCTCACATGAGGATGAGGAAGAATATGGGAGTAAGCGATCTTGATTCGTGTGAAGAGGTCCGATCGTGTCTTCCAGATTGTTAATCGACCACCAAGCAGCGCCAGCGCCTTGCCGCCGAAAAAAGAAGATAGTTTTTTTTTCAGCCTCTCATGAAACAAAGTTACTGAACTTTTGAGGGCGCACGCGCTCGAATTGGCCTTGCTGAGAGAGCGTGGGGCTCATGCCTAAACTTGCAGACTTCTATTTCTACAGTAACCTCGAAATTATGGGTTACTATAAAAACCGGAAGTAGGGTTTTGGAAAACCTAAGTCTTGAACAAAAGCCCAATTTTGAGAGCAATCAAAATTAAGAGAAACCATTGCAAAGAGAAAAGCTTGTAAGGAGAGAGGAGTGATTGTAATCTTCTTTCCCACACATATAAAAGGATTAGCTCTTGATGAAGTAGACATCATTGGCCGAACCACGTTACATCTTGTGTTGTGGTATGCTTTACTTTTCTTTGCATTATTATTACTTGTTTGTGATAGTTGTTGATTGTTTGGAAGGTTGGGTTTGTTGTTGGTTGTAGTGAAAGTTTAGATTTTTGTCCGGAGAAGTAGTTTGTCCAATTGCAAGTTATCTTAGTGGAAATCAATTGGTATCGTTTTCCCCAACAATCACGTGTTTTTCTCCATGTATTACTACCAAGTGTGTGAACTACCACTTTATTCTTCACACTACCATAAAATTCCACAAACATAATCTTGAATTCTTGTGTAGAGATATTGAAACCAAATCCAGAAAAAACTTTGTCGTTGAATGAGCATTCTAAGTACGGAAGTCCTTTGTGTTCTCCTGTTAAGTGGTTAAGTATGTATGTAAACAGGTTTTCGGAAACCATTGTCCATGGGAGCAGCAAACACACAAGGCCATTGCACGATCCCACAAGAACAAATGTGTTTGAAGAATCCATGCTCAAAAATAGAGATTCAAATTTTTTTACCCCGGTGATGGGATATACGCATACCTCATCCACATTGTCTTCTACTAATCTGGACATGCTCTTCGAATTGGTAGGTAGCACAATTGCAATAAACAAAGAATAAAGTATTGGGCTTTGTTGTTATTAATAAAGGATCATAGATTATGTTTCGCCATGTTTGGTTAGCGTACCTGCATGGAGATAGAGAACTAATTGGGAGCCTTGCAATGATGTCAGTGATGATTTCTATCGGTAGTTCGTCCATCTTCTGCAAAACCTCATACAATGGATTGTTCGATGTTTTTATAGTTAGAAAGAATTCCTTGATATTAATTAGGAAGTAGCTAGATTTGAAATTTTGTTGCTTTAGGAAAGCAATGTCTTAAGTCGTAAAGGACAATTGCTAAACTTAGGCTGAGCCCAATGGTCCCAAACGGGTAAAATCCAAACCCGACCCGCCCAGGTGACCGAGTTGAGCCTTTTGTGACTACTAGCGATTCCACAATTTCGAGGTAATCTTACAACATTTCATTTCTAGTTTTGTAAGGTCGTTCGTTTTACTAGGGCGTTTTAGTAATTTTCATTTAGGGCTTACATGTAAATAGATCATTATATTTTTCCAATGATTGTTTACGTGACGTATTAATAAAATGAAATAGGATTGCATGGTGATGGAAGGGAGCATTAAAATGTTGACTGCCATGAGCAGGGGCGGATCTACAGGTTGGCTGACCGGGGTTACAGCCCCCCTAACTTCCCAAAAAAAATGAAGTATGAATAACGGAAAAAAAAAAAAATGAATTCCACTAACTCGTTGAAGGTTTGTTGAATGTTGTTACCAACACAGAAGTCACGCCATCCCTTGGCTATCCAATAACAACCGTCACTTGTAAAGCGGGTAGTGACTGGCCAAGACCTCCTGGTTTGATCACAAAGTATCATCCCTAATTCTCAAGCCCATACATGACATAAATATGTAGGTTACTGCAGCATCCAGTAGAAACGAAGAAATGGTCGTACAGAAATGAAAGGAAAAACAAATAAATAGGGCAAGGCACATAGCGGAAAACTCTTCAGAGAAACAGGTCCTTGATAATTAATGGATCAGTGATCAAGTTTTCCGATTTAAATAGTCCAACCAAACCATGTATAATGAACTAATTTTATTAGCAACCATGTCTGATGCACTAACTTTACCTTCAGTTTCATCATCAATTTAGCTAGCAAACTAAGCTACTGTCAGACTTCTATGGTAACTGGTAAGAGATAGGGATCCGAGCCACTGCCTCCTAACTAGTAGTTATGCAGCGGCTCATCTAGAGTCTAAGTATTTCATAACTCCACCAACTAGCTAATGGAATATCAACAATATTTCTATCATGTAAAGATGTAATATTGGCTTATTGCATGCATAAGAAATGCCAAGTTACATCTTACTGATTTCAATGGATATTCATTTTATTGGGGGATCAATGGATATGCATATAATAGAAGAAGCCTCTGGTTCTAACAACTGGATTAGCTCATGTAGATCAATTCACTCAACCAAAAAGAAAAGCTTTCGACTATGCTGAAATAGAAGAAGCCTCTGGTTCTAAGAAACCAAAACCATACTTCACGATATCTTATAGTCCAAAAACGCCATATTATCTGGTAAGTTTTCTATCTGCCCAATTAATTAGGTGCTCTAATTGGCACTAAGAGATGTTTGTGTTACTCTTTAAAGTATGGACATGTATCGGGGACTAAAAGCAAAAAAATTACCCTTTGCTAGATAGATAATGTCCAATTCAATTCCAGTAACTTCTATTTCAGCATAGTCGAAAGCTTTCCTTTTTGGTTGAGTGAATTGATCTACATGAGCTAATCCAGTTGGTTAAATGTAGAAAAAGAAAAGATAGAAAGAAAAAAGACAACAAGAAAAAAGTTGCAAAAGAACTTACACTCAGATTTGCCAATTTTCTTCCCAACTCTAGAATAGTTTTTATGGACATCTTTACTTGCTCCTCCTCCCGCTTCTTCTGCATCATTTTTTTCTTCTCCTTCTAATAAGAGCCCAAAACTGTAGTTTTAACCCCTAACAATAATACTTTTAGACCAATTATGCAAGTAATAAATAAGAGTTAATGCTAATTACGTGCTTTTATGTATTTTAGGCATTGAAGTCAATTATGTGCAGAAATGTGCCACTTTGGCGATATAAAGGAGAAAAGGTTGGTTGCTAAGAAGTTCTGTGATTAAAGGCCAAGATTCAAGGAGAAAAAACCTTTGTAAAGCCCGGTCAAAAGCTGAAAAGTCAAAGTCAACGCAAGCAGAAACAACACACAAAAGTCAGTAGAACTTCTGAAGACCGTATCTTTGGACTCAGGCCTCGGAATTGGGTGTACCTTATGTCAAAACAACCAGCTCGGAAAGATCTTTCCAATGGTCCAAACCTTGACCTAATAAGAGAAGCAGAAGTGGACGAAAAGCCTGTTGAAGTCAAAGCCAGCTGAAAAGGGCCCTGTGGACTGAAGAAATTGGGCTTTGGGCTCAATTTTCCGGCCCAAAACATGGACCCTCAGCCCATGCACAAAAATGTAGATCTGGTCTTCTCTATTTCCACACACAAGACTTAGCTCTTAAGGATCAATTAGGTTAGGATAGAAAGTAGCCATTAGAGAATAAGCTAGATCTAGTTTTGAGTTTTATTCAATTAATTAGTTTTCAATTATTGTTTTAGATCTAGTTTTTACTTTGCAATAGATTAGTTAGAACAAGTAAATGATTAATTTAGAATCACATTTAGTTTTATAATAAAGTATTCATCTTTAATTCGGATTTAGTTATTGATTCAATTCTTGTTTAGTTTTAGCATTGTTAAATTCATAAATTAGTTGTCTTCAATTTCTAATTAGTTAATCATAATCTAGTTTTAATTATTTAGTTATCAATTTCATTTCTTAAGTGTTAATTTAGATTTGAATCTATTGATTAGTTAAATTAGTAAAGTTAGAATCTTTATATGATGTATAGTTTTAATTCAATTGGAAATGATAGTTTGATGAATCAAGGATAAACCTCCATTAGAGGGGTTTGATGAAACCTTGATGAAAAATTGATTGTGTAGTGTAGAATCGTTGTAAGAGTCTATTCCACTATAGAAGGTCGTTGATTCGCCATGAGAATGGGTTGGACTTCCTCACATGCTAGTTATGAATTGGTAGAGATGTCATGTATAATTAAGGATTAGAACGACCAATTCTTACCGTAAGAACGTAAGAATTGGATTACAACAATCTATACTAGTTTATTAAGTTGGATTCAAAGTGGATTCAATTCTCCCCTAATTCTTATTCTAGATTCAAACCTTAGTATTCCGTAGCATTTCGTAGTTGAATCATTATAGTTAGTATCTTGTTCTTAGAATTCACATCGTAGTATAATCCCTTCGTAAAACTCTCATTGACTTTGGTAGGATTGATAGTTATAGAAAACTTGAATGCTAAAGAACTAGGAGTGGAACGAATCTTCTATTCCAACTCTACTTCAATAGTATCGAGAGTAGAAATCTTTGATAAGAACTGTTACGTATAAAGTTTTAGTTTTACTTCCGTTTAGAAGTTTATCTTTTATTCGGAGTAGAATTATATTAAATTTTATCGGTTACCACCTTCCTTGACAAAGTAACTTGACTTATACATGTTTTCATAACTTCTCTCTTCCTTTTCGCATCCACTGTGCTCATACAACAAGACTTCAAACGTCGAATTGTCATCATATTTGAATACTAGGAACTCTCCCAAACTTAAGGAATGACTTTTCACAAAGCCCTGCCAACCATTCTGGAAAAAGAAGTTGTCTTCAACCTTTTTTACTTCGATGTGACCCCCGAATAGCAAAGAAATTTCCTCATCTGGCGTTAAGGGCGCGACCCGTGCTCCTTTTATGCCTGTACAAGGTGCGTGGCGCGCTCATGCTTATGATGACTTCCAAACGCTAGAGCGCAGCCTGCGTTCAACCCGCGTTTATGCCTTTGGCAACTTCCAGACGCTAGAGCGCAGCCCGTGCTCCACCAAAAAGAACACAGCTTCGGATTTCGACCAATCCAATTCTTGATCTTTTGATCTTATAGTAGATTACATCATGGATAAAAAACAACCAACACGATATATATTGTGATTTAAATTACATCCACTAATAAACAAATATTGTAAAATAATTGAAAACATGTTGTTTTAACAAAGTCGGTCCATTTCTTTCCAGAAATCATTCTGACCATAACAGTTAGTCTAGATGCCTGCAAAACCAAGTTAGAGCAGTTCTACATCTACCAACAGATCCACATGCTCTGATACCAATTGTAGGAACCGTTATGGTTGCATCGAATGATTTACTACAAACCGCGAAAACCCATGCGCAGCGGAATAAAGGGTGTCCACGGTTTTGGTTAGAATCATACCTCTTAGATCAGCTGTGATAACTCTAAGAATCCAAGCTCTACGAATCAGCAATCTCTTGATCTTCTGTTGTATTCCTATCCTTAGAATGGACATTGTGTGGGCAACGATCTACTAGCCCCTTCTTTCTCTCTTGGCCTCTCTCACTCACAAGATCATAACCGAATTTGGAACTATCTTTTCTTGAGCAAAACCTGAGTTTCTCTTAGTGTAAAATGGCCAAGAAGAAGGGTTTCTTTTTATAGGCTACAACAGGAATCATGAGGAGAAATTAGGGTTGGGCATCCTGATGGACTTGAGCTTCCCATGTTCGCCCAAAACACACGGCCCAAGTCCGTCAACAAATAGCTTATTCTACTAAAGGCCATTATTGCACTACCGCCATAATCCCAAACCGTGTATTACGTTTATGGGCTCCATATTATATGCTTGTTGATCTTCCCGTGTTTAAGATATCGAATGCCTATTGATTAAGTCAAGTTACTGACAACTACATTAATCAAATTCTTATGTCCTTGAGTAGTACCACTCAACCTTATTGTCATGTCGGATTAAATCCACCTGCAGGGTTTACATCACAATCCTTATGAGTTCCTCAAGGGGACATTATCAACCCGACTTTTTGCGGGTCACGAATTCTTTCTATAATCAACAGCACACCTACATACAATGTCATTACCCAATCCATCGAGTTTGTTAATTCACAAATGAATCTCACTCATTGATGATTTAAATCAATGTACAATGCACGTAAGTGCCTGTTATTATATCCGGATTAAGAGGACAAACATCCATAATAACAAAGGTGTTTGTTCTCTTATATAGTCAGTATAAAGAGAAACAACCTCACTTGGTCATGTTCAATACACACAAAGTGTACTAGTGTAATCCTATAGTCAAGATAGACTAATACCAGATTATACTACAACTGTACCAATGGTTTGTCCAAATCCATCTAGGTTGTGAACGTTTACTTATACTTTATAAGGTACTGATAATATGATCTTCTGTGTGTCACCACACACCATATCATCTACAACATAAAGTATTAGACGCATGCATATAACTAATAACATATATAATATGCATAACATTTGCCTATATTATTCTCATTCAAAATATAAAGAATTAGAGTTATTACAAAAGTAATGCTTTTAGCATATAACCCTATCAAATACTATGTAGTTAGAGCCTAAAGAGGACATAAAGAGAGCACATACTGCGGCAGGTTATTAGCATGACAATAACAATACACTTTGATGTCCAACGTTAGCATGACAAAGTAAGGTGGATAGACGTATATGTTGGGGTTTATACCAATACCAATCGATTCCCCCACTACACAGATAACTTGTATTTGAGCACAATTCAACTCCAATCAACAATCTAAATATTCCCTACAACCAAAACTAACATGCCCAACTCGCTAAACAACTATTAACAACATATAATAATGTAAAGCAGTAAAAGCAAACCATAACACAAAGATATACCGTGGTTCAGCCAATGGTGCCTACTTCCACAAGAGCTAGTCCATTATAAAGTGGGAAGAAAGATTACAATCTCTCCTTTCAGTCTCTCACCTTACTAGATTACTCTTATCTCTTTACAGGGTTGTATCTCTGTAAAGGTTATCTCTCAATCTTGATAGCTTTCAAGATTGGATTTTCTGTGACTTTTGTGCTACCTCTTTTGTGTTTGGTTTTGCCAAAAACCCAAACATATAGTGCAAAAATCGCAGTTCCGCAAAAATAGAATCCTACCAAAATAGGCATGGGCGCATGGCGCGCTGGGAATTGTGCTATCGAGGGCGCGGGGTACGCTTTTGCCTTGGACAATGTCTAGGCACTTTAGCGCATGGACCAAAATATCGCCGATATATATCGGTATTTTGGTACACCGACATCGATATTTTCGACATATATCCACCGAATATAGAACCCTTTTTTTCCGATATATATCGGAATTTCTGATATGAAACTTTATATCGCCGATATAATCGATATTTCCGATATAATCGATATATATCGGTTGACTTTTTGACCATTTTAAAATATAAATCCGATATTTTCAATATATTTCCGATATATATCCGATATTTCCGATATTTTAAATAGTTTGGACTGGTTACCAAAAAAAATGGATATATCCGAAATATCCGATATATATCGGTTTTTGGGTACACTGATATATTCATCGATATCGATATTTTGGGCCTTGCTTTAGCGTATGGTGTGCTTCATATTAGCTTGTGGAGGGCGCGGGGCGCTCTCTTGCATTGGACAATGTCCAGGCACTTTAGCGCGGGGCGCACTTCAGAATGGCTTGTGGATGGTGCGGGGTGCGCTCTGTCTTCTCCACATTAGCTGAACTGATTTCTCTCCTTCTCCTCATGTGAGGGATACCTCCAACAATCTCCCCCTCCCGAACAGTGAAGGGGGATACCTCCATGCAATTTCCAAATCAACAGGAGGAATCTACTACCATTCCGGCGGTAGCACAACAAACATCAAACTTACCTTTCGGTAAGACTTTGGTCATCATATCCGACCCGTTCTTGTCGGTATGGATCTTCTCAATACACAAATGCTTGTCTTCAAGTACTTCTCTAATCCAATGATAACGCACGTGTATGTGCTTGGATCTAGAATGAAAACTCGGATTCTTGCTCAAATGGATGGCGCTCTGACTGTCACATAGAACTACAAACTATTTATGCTTTAGCCCTAGTTCGTCGAAGAACCTCTTCATCCATAGCATCTCTTTGCAACACTCAGTGGCTGCAATATACTCGACTTCTATAGTGGAAAGGGCAACACACTTTTGTAACTTTGATTGCCAAGAAACTGCTCCCCCTCCAAAAGTAACCAGATAACCAGAGGTAGACTCCATCGAGTCAACATCACCTGCCCTGTCTGCATCAGTGTAGCCTTCAAGTAAGGGTTTACTTCCACCAAAACACAAACGTGATTTGGAAGTGCCCTTGAGATATATCAATATCTACTTAACACCTTCTCAATGCTCCTTCCCCAGATTTGACAGTAATCGGCTTACAACACCAACGACGAAGGCAATATCCGGTCTTGTACACACCATTGCGTACATCAAGCTACCCACTGTAAATGCATAAGGAATCTTTTCCATCTGACTCTACTCATGCTCACCCTTTATACACATCTCTTTGGTCATGCGGAACTGGCCACCAAGCGGACAACTGACTAGCTTCGCTTGATCCATGTTGAATCTCTTCAACACCATCTCAATGTAGCTTTCTTGAGAAAGCCACAACTTCCCACTCTTTCTATCACGAGTGATCCGCATTCCAAGTATCTGCTTTGCTTGACCAAAATCCTTCATCTCAAAAGACTTACTCAAGTTTTTCTTCAGCTTGGATATTTTGTTAATGTTTGGGCCAACTACCAACATATCATCCACATACAAAAAGAGCACTATGAAATCCCCATCTGGAAATCTCTGAACAAATACACAATGATCGGAAGCAAACTTCTTGTATCCTTGCTTCGCCATAAAGGAATCAAACTTTATGTACCACTGTCTCGGTGCTTACTTCAACCTATACAAGCTCTTTATTAGCTTGCATACTAGGTGCTCCTTGCCTTTGACCTCAAACCCCTCTGGCTGGTCCATGTAGACATCTTCTTCAAGGTCTCCATGAAGAAAAGTTGTCTTAACATCTAGCTGCTCAACCTCTAGGTTCATACTTATGGTCATACCCAATACCACCCGGATAGAAATCATCTTCACTACAGGAGAGAAAATCTCATCAAAGTCAATCCCTTTCCTTTGACCGAATCCCTTTACAACAAGGCGAGCTTTGTGCCTTGGGTAAGGATTGTTCTCCTCATGCTTGACTTTGTATATCCACTTATTTTTTAGAATTTTTTATCCTTGGGATTTCTCAACTAACTCATAAGTGTGATTCCTATGAAAATAATACATCTTGTCATGTGATAAACATAAAAAGATGAAAGTTTACCTACGAAATGAACGATAAAACTCAAAACGTAAATAAACTAAAACTTAATTACGTGCTTAAATTTCTCAAAGATTTCTACTCTCAATCCTATTGAGATATAGTGGAGTAGATGATTCGTTCCACTCCTAGTTCTTTTACAAAGTAATGTTCTCTACGTATAAATAATCTTAACTAAAGTCTAATGAGAGATTTACGAAATGATAACTAGACTACGATGCAACTACCCACAAGATGCAACTAGTCGACTATTTAAACAACTATGAGAATACTACGTCGATTCTATGATAAGGAGTTAGAGGGGGATTGATTCCACCTTAGCTCAACTTAATCCACTAATGACGAATCATCATAATCCGAATTGAACTGCTTCGTAGAACAATCTGGTTACTCCTAATCCCTAATTACACATGACATTTCTACCAATTCATAACTAGCATGTGATGATTACACCCATTCTCATGGTGAACTAATCATTTCTAGAGTGGAAAGGAAATTACGACGACTCTACGATAATCGGAATCAAGCTTTCATCAAGGCTTCTCAACCCTCTCTAATGGAGGTTTAGCTGAGAATCATCACGCTATCATTCCCAATAAAATTTGAACAAGACATGATATAAAGATTAAAACGTTGCTTATTTAAACTCAAATGGAAACTACTCATGCAAAAATCTATTCAATTTAATAAAGACAAATAATTGAATCTAAGAATTGAACTAAATAAGTAAATGGAAAATGAAACTAGATTACCAAGAACACTATTTTATTAATCTAATGAATAATAAAATAATGATTCAAATACTAAATTAATAATCTACTTGTTCTAAAGTAATTAATTAAACATGAAATTAGATCTAAAAAAAGATATGAAAAATTAATTAATTAACTAATTGAAATTCTAAAACTAAGTTCTAAAACTAATTAATGGAGGCTAACTAATCTAGGTCTAACTATCCACCATTAACAAAGAGTTAAGCTTTTGTTTTTATATGTTTCAGATCCAAAAATCGTGCATGGGCTTGGAGCCATGTTTCGGGCCAGAGAATCAGGCCCAAAACCCAATTCTTTCAGTCCAAAAAGGCCTCTTCAGCTGCAGTTGGATTCAACAGATTTTTCGTCCACTTTTGCTCCTCTGATTGGGTCAAGGCTTAGACCATTGGAAAGCTCTTTCCGAGCCGGTCGTTTTGACATAAGTTAGGCCCAATTCCAAGGTATGAGTCCAAAGATACGCCCTCGGAAGTTCTCACGACTTTATGTCTTTTTTCTCGCCCAGCGTCGACTTTTCAGCTTTTGACCGGGCTTTAGAAAGGCTTTGTCTTCTTGAATCTTGGCCTTTAATCACAGAACTCCTTAGCAACCAACCTTTGCTCCTTTATCTCGCTAAAGTGGCATATTTCTGCACATAATGGACTTTGAAGCCTGAAATGCATAAAAACACGTAATCAGTATTAACTCTTAATTATTACTCACATAATTGGTCTAAAAGTATGACTGTTATAGGGTTAAAACTACAGTTTTGGGCTCTTATCAAACCACCCCCAAACAGCATTTTGCTTGTCCTCAAGCAAAGATGAGAAATTAGAATAAGTGACCAAAAATGGAGTTCTATCTACTCTCGTTTCGTTGAGTGCGATTGCATTAACCATATGCAACAAGGCCTTAAACCACTAGGAATTCCCTAATGGACGAGTTATAGCCTCGTGAGAGTTTTCCAATGAAGGTACTCACAAACTTCATCTATACTACAACGACTAAGAAATAAAACTATTGTTTCCTTATTCATGCTCTAAAACGACTACATCTATACTACAACGACTAAGAAATAAAACTTCACATATCATTTCCATCTATACAGAATAAGTTTTGGGCCATGGGGACCATGTTTTGGGCGAATGGATGTCATATATCTTAAGTAGTGTAATGATCCTGTAATCCAAGTTTTTGCCGCTTTTAGTTAAAAGAAAAGTTGGTGGAAAACTCCTATCGTTTCAAACCTCATCTTTCCTTCCTTTTAGGCAAAATCCTCCACTGCAAAACAGTGAGAGTTCTAAAAGGTTGGGTAATCTTCAACGTATCATCAGATTTAAGTCTTAACTCCCCTATAGGTAAAATCCTTTACTGTTCATAGTAAAAGTTCTGAAGTAGGAAATCCATTTTTCTTCATTCTCCATGCCCTCTTCATGTTTGGGTAAAATCCTACATTGATAACAGTGTTAGTTCCAAACCAGGAAGAGAGAACTCATGGATATATCTGAATTTGAAATACCACGAGTTGTGGCAAGTATTGAAGCTGTGTCGCTGGAGAAACAAGTTAGGATTGAGGAAAGAGTGAACAGGTTGCGAAGGTAACCAGTAGTCGATCTCTATCCTATGCAGAGGCAGCGAAACAAACAAACCATCACCCGGTGGAAAGTCATGAACTTCCTATGCCGGAAAAGATGGGTGAATATCCAGCCATCATCCGGAGAGAGTTTATGAACAGGGATTGTTATATTGTAAACATTGTTTGGTGGGTAGAATCGACCTACAGAAGATCCCAATCGAAAGAGTTCGAATACTAGCAAAGAAAATCTGGCAACCAACAGGGGATTGGCTTATCACTCCAATTGGCAAGGGATATATATTCCCGAAATTCTCTAATGCAGAGGATCTAAATAGGGTGTGGTCAAAAGGAGCATGGGAGTTTGAGAAAAAATGTTATGCGCGATTAGTCAATGGACTCAATTTTTCAGCCCGAAAGCCGAGAGACAATCTCACGATTGGTCCGGATCGGACTACCGTGGCTTAGTCGAAATTTTGGGAACTGAAGCGTTGATGTCAATTGCTAGAGGTGTGGGATACCCAATGCAAATAGACGAGGGAACTCTTAACAAGGATTACGGGTATTATGCTCGAATCCTAGTGGATGTGGATCTATCAGAAGCAATACCGGACCAAATATATGTTAAGACCAAAAAGGTGCAATTCGCGCATCAGTAGGGTTGGGAAGCTTCCCAAAATGTGCACAAATTGCAAGATAGTTGGCCACTTGGTCACAGAATGTCGGAAACTAAAAGGGGCTATGAATAAGGACAAAGAGGTGATAATTGACTCCACTCCCATAGCGGAATATGGAGCGGCAAAAGCTCGAAGGAAAAGAGGGAGACAACAGAAACAAGGAGAATCCAGTAAGCAAGGTGAAGCAATTTGGATGCCGAAACATACGGAACAGCTTACGGAAACTCATGTACAGAACAGATTTGCGGGGCTGGAAGTGGAGGAAATCCATGAGATGGCGCCTGGTGAGAATTGGGAAGCAACAGGAGATGTAGAAATCATGGGAATGAATGAGGTGCATGAACCAATCCATGTAGAGGAACAGGAACCTATCGATGTCGAGGAACAGGAGCCTATCAATGTCGAGGAATAGGAGCAAAGTACTAGGCATGAAAACCAAGAGGACATGAGTGTGGAAGCACAGGGGGAACAGAACCATGAACAAGGGAATGCGAAGTCTGTTGCAAGAAAGGGAGTTCAGGAGGATGCACAAGAGGTGGAAGTAGGGACTCTGAGAAATACTACTACACAGGACAAAGATTTAGGGCCTACAGTTCCTATAGTCCAGGTGGAAGATACTAGGGCAAAAATAGAGGCAGAGAGAGTGTTGCAACTTATGGCACACAAGCAACACGCTAGGGTCGAAGATGATAAACCACCTGATCCAGAATCGACAAATTTTACAAGATGGGCTAATATAGTAGCACGGGCAGAGGAGGATCAAAATGGCGACCGCTCACAAGATCAAGAGGAAAACTCCCAGGATTCGAAATATGGTAAACCAAAATGGCAGCTGCAACAGTCAAAAACCTCAGCGACCAGATCCAGATCAAGGTCTTGGACTAGAAGAAGGGAGAATTGATAAAGGTGTCTTTCACCATTTCCCACAATAAAACTTCTATATTCTCAATGAGGTGCATATTTTGGAATATTAGAGGAATTGCAAATGACAAGACACAGAACAGGCTCTCGAAGCTCATCAATAAATGGGATCCTGACATAGTTGGAATCGCTGAACCTATGATAAATCCTGGAGATATTTCAAGTGCTTATCTCCAGTCTTTGGGAATGAGTGCTTTTTTTACTCCAATGATAGACAGAATAGTGTTCCAAACATCTGGCTTCTTTGGAAATCCACAGTATCCACTCCCACTCTTCTACAGTAGTCTTCTCAAAAAATCACAGTAGAGGTGGAGGGATGTCTAATTACAGTAGTACATGCCCACTGCATATATGTTCAGAGAAGACATCTGTGGAATGAAATAAAGCAAATAAGTTCATTCAATCTGCCATGGCTTGTTCTAGGAGACTTTAATGCCTATTTGAGTATTTTGGAAAAATGTGGAGGAAATCGGCCAACGGCAGCAGCTTTGAATGATTTTCGAGATTGTATTAGTGCATCTCAGCTTATGGAGATCCCAAACACGGGATTCGTATATACTTGGTGGAACAAGCAAGTTGGCAGATTCAAAATCATGGGGAAACTAGATAGAATGTTATGCAATGCAGAGTGGTGCTCTAACTTTCAGGGATGGAATTACAAAGTAGGTAGTAGAATTTGCTCAGACCACTCTCCGATTATGGGATGCGGCGTCAATGTTCCAAGGCCCGGAAACATGCCTTTCAAATTTTTCAATATGTGGTGCACCGATCCTAATTTCAGAGACATTGTGAAAGCAAGCTGGGAAATTCCCATTTGGGGGCACTCAATCTTTATTCTGACTCGAGAAATTTGAAAAGATCAAGGCTACTCAAGAAAATGGAACAAAGAAGTATTTGGGAACATTACTTCTAAAGTAGAAATGGAATCAAAGAACCTGGAACGCATGCAGAACTAGTTCGAGACGGAAACAATGACAGAGGAATTCATTGAGATGATGGTGGAACAGGAAAAGAAGGTGGAACTTCTTCTGCAACAAGAACAGATGTTTTGGAGACAGAAATCAAAAACTCAATGGGACAATGACAATGATCGCAGCACAAAATTCTTTCATGCTATGATTAACAGAAACAAGAGCAAATCCTTAATTTCAGAAATGAAAAATGAGGATGGTCTCAAGTTGGATTCGCAAGAAGAGATTGGAAGATACATAGTCAAGCATTACTCTGAAAAATTCAAAAGGGTGGAACACGAGATGGACTGGGAACTGATACAGAGCATGCCTAATATGATCTCGGAGGAAGAAAATGCAAATTTATCAAAGCACCCTACTGCAGAAGAAGTCAAGGCAGCAGTGTTCCACCTGAAGGCAGACAGCTCTCCTAGACCGGATGGTTTCAGTGGATACTTCTTTCATCATTGTTGGGACATAGTGGGTCATGATTTAGTAAGGGCAGTGCTATATTTCTTTCTAAAAGCTAGATTGCCCAACGGATTCAATGCTAATTTCATAGTGCTGATCCCGAAAGAAAAGAATGTCAATAAGCTCAATAAGTATAGATCGATATGCTTATCTAACTTTGTGTTCAAAGTTATTACCAAGATTTTGGCCAAGAGGTTGAGTCCGATTGCAGAAAGAAGCATCAGCAAGGAACAATATGGATTCATAGCTAACAGGAATTCTCAGCAAGCCATTGGGCTAGCATCAGAAATGGTGAACGAACTGCAAACACCCATATATGGAGGTAGCATTGGCATCAAGCTTGATATATCACAGGCCTTCGATACCATCGATTGGAACTTTCGTAGGCGTTGTTACAAAGAGGTCCCGCTTCAAGTGAAATCGATACAATGGCTAAAAGGAGCTTTTGCGAGCAATTCTATGTTAATCATGCTCAATGGAGGCCCTATTGGGCTTTTTTCTGCAGAAAGAGGTCTAAAGCAAGGCGACCTTCTATCTCCTATGCTCTTCGCATTTGCGCAGGACCTGCCCCGAGAGGTATATATATCGAAATGGTTCAAGATGGGAAAATACAGCATATGGTGGTCAATGCCAAGTACTGTAGCCCTTCTCACCTTATGTTTGCGGATGACATTCTCTTATTCTGTAATGCTAATATGAAGTGTATTAAGAATATTTTGCAACTTCTAAACCGATATCAGGACACTTCTGGCCAGTTAGTAAACAAGGGCAAATGTAAAATCTTTTTAGGCCCTATGACTCAAAGTAGGAGAGTCTAATATCTGAGGAGACTCTGGGAATAAATGAAGGTACTTTGCCAGAAAAATACCTTGGTGTCCCCCTCATTACAGGAAGAGTGACTAAAGCAGCTCTTGCACCTCTAGTGGACAGAATCAGAAAAAAGGCTTCAGGGTGGGCAGGAAAGATGCTATCTTTTCAGGGCAGAGTGGTTCTAGCAGGACATGTACTTAACAACATTCCTGTCCACAACATGGCTATTTATAGATGGCCAAAATCAGTTATGAAGGAATGAGAGAGCATCATCGAAACTTCATCCGAGGGCAATCCAAAATTAAAGAAAAACAATAACAAGATCTTAGGATAAGACATGCAAACCGGTGGAGGAAGGCGGTCGGGGATAAGACGATTGCAAGACATCAATCTTGCAATGCTCATGAAACAAGCTTGGTGTCTACTAACGTAAGACGGTGGATCGGTCATCTTTATGAAGGGCAAGTACACTAACAGAGTTGGGGGATGGTCCAACTACAAGTCATCAACAAGTGTGGGTAAGGGAATATGATGGGCCCTCACGGAAATGGCTCCTTTTCATGGATGGATAGTGGGCAATGGCAAGGATATAAACATATGGAGGGACAACTGGCTACTGAGGAAACCTATCTGCGAATTCTTCCAGGAGGACAGAAAGGAGATTATGAAGCTTCAAGCAACTCTGGCTGATTGCATACATGAAGAGGCTTGGCATTTTTCTAACAACATGGCTCAAGTGCTAAATCACATTGGCATGGAAGAGGCAGAAATTCAACAGCCACATAGCACCCGAGAAGATGAAAGAATATGGATATCAACGCATAATGGACAATTCACTATCTCGGCAGTGCATGAGGACATAAGAGCCAAGGCCCACAAGCCCGTATGGTGTAACTTCATATGGAGTGCACATATCCTACCAAGGACGCAAGGAATAGCTTGGAAGTTGGCTCATGGTGCCGCAAGAACAGATGAACAGCTAAAAAGAAGAAAATTCCAACTGGCCTTGCGATGTAGCATCTGTAGGGAACAAGAGGAAACATTGGATCACCTTCTATTCCAATGCGAACTGGCAAAGCGGGTGTGGCAGTATGCAGGGCAGTGCTTCGATATCACCCAGAGCATGGAATCTCTGCACGATATTCAGCAACAAGGTAAGCATTATAGCTCATTAATTCTGGATATGTGGAAGGCATGCTCCCTGACCAGCCTAGTGAGTCTATGGAAGAATCGCAACAAGGTAATGTATGATAGCAAGAGTTCCAACTTCAGAAAAATTTGCTTCTTGGTTCGAAGGGCAACATTAAGGGCTTATCATAAGTCCTCGGGACACATGAAGAACTCGATGAGAGATCTGAAGGTACTTCGAGCATTCAAACTCAGCCACAAACTTCAAAAATCTCCAAAAATCTTCAAATGTTACTGGAATCTTCCCCCGCCTGGAATATTAAAGATGAATGCAGATGGAAGTTCTAGGGGTAATCCAGGTATCTCAGGGTGGGGTGCTGTTTATAGAGATCATAATGGGGCTTTCCTTGGGGCTGCAGCGGGGGGATTAGGAGTTTCTACCAACTACATGGCTGAGACATATGCGATTGTGGAAGGAGTCACAAAAGCTATAGAAATGGGATGGAGGCATATATGGGTGGAATCAGACTCTTCTGCAGTAGTCCAAGCTTTCCAACAAGGTAATATGCACTGGAGAGTCAGGGCACGATTGCAGCTATTACAAGTGCAAGCAACATGGATTAATATCACCTCAATCTGGAGGGAAAGTAATTTGGGAGCAGATTGCTGTGCTAGACATGGAGCAGGGCTAACTAAAGGGCAAAGTGTATGGTGGCAGACTCGACCTCCATTCGTGAGACATCTTGAGAACCACAATACTACGTACTTTAGATTTACTCACTAAGCACTGTTGTATTGAGAAGGGTACATGGTTGTTTTATCCTTCTTAGTCCAGTCATGTCAGAATGTTCTTATTTTTTCTTCTTGTAACCTTTATTCTTTTAAGTTAATCAATTACCTTTTAGCAAAAAAAAAAATGCTCTAAATTAACTATACCTCTCACTAGCAATGCATATAGAGTAATCAAGTCGAAACCTAAGCTAATATATGCATAATAATCAATCATCTACAATATACATATATACAATGAGTAATACTATGAAATGTCTAGCGTGTTCGTTTCAAAACTTCGAATAAGCGCCCTTAAGTAGGTTCTCACAATAATAATCAAGATACAACACTCTGATGTTTCCACTCAAGTTTCGCTACTCCAGTGTGCAGTGGGCACACTTTACCTTACAATCTCAATGACAACAAGGAAGCCGGAGTCGATCAAACACATCTGCCACTTACTATCACACTAACCTATTCCTAATTGAGCTAGAGGTCTTTATTAGGTGTTGCGGGGATTAGGAGATGGTTTAAGAAGGAAGGAAATGGATATTCAAAAAGGACAAGTCTGAGATAATAGAGTCTTCATATTATGTAACTAGAGAAAACCTTGTTATTTACTTTTGCTTCTACACTTTGTTTCCATCCTTAGCCATATATATTTTTTTTTTCTTTTTCTTTGGCTTTTAACTCCTTTTATTCTATTTTTTTGGAGTTTTTATTTTATTTATATTTATATTTTTCTTTTCTTAGGATGGAAACTTCTTTCTTTATTTTCTGAAGCAATTAACTAACTTTTGTTTACACATGTTTTTCTATTCTTCTTTCTTCCTCATTCTATTCTCATACTTATTCTAGATTGGGTAGGTTGATTTTTTTATTTTTTATTTTTTATTTTGTTTTGTTTTTGTAACAGGGTAAAGGATTTGCGGTTTATGAAAGGCTAAAGAAAGGCTCGTGAGGGGGCTTACTAAGCGAAAATAATTCATAGGTTTGAATTTCTAGCTATATCGATCCAAAGAGGGCCTAAATTCTCGCTTAGGATATGGTTTAGTGATCAAGCAAGTGGACGTGTGATATCTCTATCCGGATTTTACTTCTCCCTTATGTCATTTCTCAAATGTTCCACTCATATAAGGCTTTAGGCTATATTCTCACAGGATTTGTAGAATAAGTACTCTAGCCTAGAGTTCAGAAACTTACTGCTAACAATCATAGATACTCATGTAATATAATTATAGATAGATGCAAAGATTATTACCTACATATTAACCTAAGTTTCTAAAAATTATTCTAATGCAAAAGCTACGTGAGACTTCTAGATTGTTAAGAGCATAGAGAAAGAAAACAATACCAATATTCCTAAGTGTATAGCATAACTTATTTATTTATATTTTTGAATTTTTGAAATTTTAACTAGAAAACAAGTGCACATTATACCTATCTATATCCTAACAGATGCCTTAATTACACGTGTTTCTATGCCCCCCCCAAACAAGAAGCATGCTTTGTCCTCAAAACATTTAAATAAAGAGGGTAGAAAAATACCATGGAAAAGCGTGAAATTCTGGAATATCTGCAAAACAAGGTTAAAACATACTAATATAAAAACTGACGCAACTCTATAAGAGTTCCACCCATTATGGGATTAACAAGAATCAAATTGCTTGGGACATAAGCAGACACTAACTAGAATTAAAACTTACCTTATCTCCCGCTTTATTCACCATCCTCCTCATCCTCTTCTTCTATAAAGAAGTGAGGTTCCTTCGCATCCTGCCATTCCATGATAATTTGCCAGGCTTCCCGCCATTTATCATCTATTATTGCTAACCTATTAAGCGCCACTTGGTCTGACGGGGTGTAGGGTGCAACCTGATGAGGTTGTATCCTCAACCCTTGCCAAGTCATTGCACGGAAAGATCGAATAATACTATTGGTGGGTCGCATGCGTCTAATAATCCCGTAATCCAATCCGTGAAACGCGTACAAAAAATAGGAAAGAAACATAGCATAATACGGGAAATTAAAACAGGCATAAGAAGGTACTTATGCCTCATGCTATGGGGTCGAGCTAAACTAGACGTCAAGGTTCTGGGAAGGTCATGGCACATACGTCCCGTGGCTAAAGCAAGGAAGACGTTGCAAGTGGCATCATTCACAGAAGAAAAACGCCATTCCCCTAAAATGTTTAGCATGATCCAAAACATAACAGTTCCTATGTTCATGGACAGGCTACCAAAAGCGACGTTATAGTCCCCTTGGTCCTCGATACGGAAAATGCCTGCCCCATACGACTCATGCAAAAACTCATAAGTGTAGACATGCATATTATCTACCCAATAACGCCATAGGTCTTGTATTTCAGCGGGCATAACAAGTCTAAGAACAAATGCTAGCAAGAACCTGGTAATTTCCATTGGTTCATCATCAATGTTGATGGAGAACACTTGTTCTCCATCTGGTCTCTCAAAAAAAATGCAGTTATCATAAAAATAAGATGCTAGTGTTGGAGAATAAAGTTCAACAGGTCTTACCATAAGCGGTTCCCAGCCTACGTATGTGATCGCCTCGCGAAACCAAGCACCATAAGTAGTGCTTTGGAACAAATCTTCGAAAGACTGTTCCGGTATTATTGTAGGAGATGTCATCTCAAAACGATGCTCTGGAATAGCTGCAAATGATCCGGGAACAACCCGCAGAAAACTGGAAATTTTTGTGTTTACGGAGGTCGTATGCAGTGCGCTCCCACTTGGCAAAGTGCGCTCGATGATTTTCGAAGTTCCAAGAGTTTGGAGTGGTCGCTGACCTTGGGCGCAGGTGCGCTCAGTGCAAAATTTCTGACAGAGACTACTACGGCGCGCGCTCCATCAAGCAAAGCCCGAGGCTCGCTGATTTTTTTGAAAATAGTGAAGAACAACCGGAAACGTGGGAGTGAAAGGTGAGTGATGGAAGTTAGGTGTAGTGTGGGTTGTGAGTGTAGAATGAATGAAGTTTTTATAGGTTTTAAGTTGCTAAAACGGATAGGGAAGTTGCCAAAAAGTTTTTACGGCAATTTCCGGAAATACTAAAATTTCCAAACCCAAAACGGAAACAACTCATATTCTTTATTCTAAAACAACCCTAGTATCTTTTAGGTTGAATTTAGAATAGAACCTACCTATTTTATCGAGATTTCATCCTACCATGATATTTATTCATAGATATGCCTAATCGGCAATATTCTCACCCTAACTCCGAAATAACTTCTAAAAACGAGGGTCATATAAAAATCATGCTGGAATAGATAATACCACCCCCAAACAATTTGGGAAGGTGGGATCAATATTAAACATCCACGCACAATGAAAATAACAGCGTTATATTAAATTTTTCATTCAAAGTACATTTCACTACAAAATTAAAATTACCGAATTAAAACTTACATTAAAATAACTAACAATAATAAAACTACAAATAAAAATCATCAAGCTATACTATCCCTAAACACGCCGGTACTTGTAGGCGGGGCACTGCACGCCAGAGATGGCTCCCGAGCTCCCGATCGGGCCAGCCCATTCGCCTTTCGGCGGGCGACGCTTGTGCCTCGATGATGTATCCTCGGAAGGAGAATTCCCGTGAGGTGGAAAGCGTGCAAGCATATTGGCCCGGAACTGGCGCTGAGCTTCTAGCTCAGTTCTCATCTGTTCCCACCGCTCATCCTCTCGCTGGGTACGAATCTCGGTTATGGTGGATAGTAGCCTGTCGAGTCCGGAGGTCTTCGCAGATAGTATTGAGTAAACGCATGCCACGATGAATCACAACCATGCGTTCTGCATCTGACCAACACCTCTCCAAGGCATCAGCATCAAAACAAGTTAAGTCCTCCTCATCCTCCGAGTCATTCTCATTTCCACCATCCTCCTCGTCCTCTACCCTATCCTCAGGCAACCTCCAAACTCGTTGGACACAATTCTTATAAATACGAGGATTTCGGTGTAGGGTGAGGTAAATCCTATCAGACGTCGGAGTCGCTCTCAACTTTAGCATGATCTTGGTTATCAAAATAGGGAGAGGTGCAATAGACTTCCCTACTCCCCTAATCATGTTAAGCAAAAACTCCAAGATACAGAACTTGTACTTCTGCTCCTGGAGTATCCATAGAATGTAGAGGCAGTTCAGACCGATGTCGCTGACCTTCTCCTTCCCTAGGACGTTCCGACCAATCCATCGAAATGCAGCCCCGTTTGGTTGGTTCCGAGGATGCCCCGGCAAACACAATCGCGAAGCTTGTATTGTAGTTCCCTCCGGTAACTGTCGCGTTCATCAACGGCTCGACCCCATTATATTGGGACTCCTATAACGTGGCATCCAGATGGATTCTAGGCGGAATGCCTAGAATCTCAGCCAACAACCCAGCAGTTACTTCCTTCCTCCTCTTTGCCACCGTAACAAAATTCTACTCCCTCCAACTCCCTCGTGTTGTAAAAACCGTCGGACTAACTCTTCGCGGGTAAAAGGCGCCAGTCGAGTACCACAAGCTATTCCAATCTCTACTAATCATTTCGTCATCGTAAAACGGCGCGAAGTGGTCGCCAGTAAATGCTTGCTCCGGCAAAATTCGACGTTGTTGAGCCATTGGAGTTTGAACTGATTTGGGGTTTGTAGAAGGTGTAGGAAGCAATGAGGAACAACCTCACGGGAACAACAATGGTGGTGGTGCGGTGGTGGCGCGGTGGTGGATCGGCAGTTCCAATCTTTGGATTTTTCTGTGGTTTTTGGTTTTGCAAAAGGATGGAGGTGGTGGTGGAAAGGTTTTTGAGAAGATTTTAAATTGATTTGGATGTGTGACGTGGTGTAGTTAGGTTTTTTTTTTTAATTTTATTTTTTAGTTAGGGTTTGAAGCTTTGTTGGTCGTTAACGGCGGTTTGGAGAAGTGAAGAACGCGACTGTGGGTGTGAAGGTAAGGGGCGCAGGTGCGCGTGGGTTGGGCCCAAGCCCAATTCGAATTTTTCGAATTTTGTCGATTTTTAGCGCGACTTCAAACTAATATTGCCGATTCGTTATAGGTCCGATTTTTGCGAATGAGATATAGAAATGATCATGAGAGAATTTCCAATCCAATGATCCCTAAAACACTCTATTCCGACCGTGGATGACATATAAGATAGTAGAAAATACCTCAAAGTGCGTGCATGACATACGTTATGCGAACGAATGAACTCTAAATTCATAGATTATGTCAACCCGAATCGAAATACAATTAAACGGCCTAAGCAACTCTAATGGGACATAAAACATTCTAGGACGGAAACACGAACACCCCACCCCCAAACAAATTTTTTACAACAGAGTTTAGAAAATTTGTTTTTTTAAAAGTGGGTCTTTTAAAGTCAGATTTCCGAGACTTCCTAGATTACTATGTTTATTATTTAATATTTTTTTACTTTTATAAGGACAAACAATAAGCAATAAGGACATAATTCACCCATAGAGAAACATGACTAAAAATTTCGAGAAAACATGCAAGAGTGGAAAACGTGAATTATGTTAAACGTGGACTTAGGATCCGGTACTTACAGCCACACACTCCATAGGGAGGGCCCGGTTACCTTAATGGTGCACTCACCAATATCTGGAAATGAAAGGAATGCACCAAACACAAAAATTGAGTCGTTTATAGTCAGATACTCGAGACTTTATCTAAACATATGTATGAACATGTAGTTTATCATATATCAACAACCGAAATAGTTGAGGATCATTCCATAAATAAATATCACAAAAAACATACCCAAACACAATTAAGCACCAAGATTTTCTATGACGCAACCTAGTGAACTGAAAGTGAAGTCGGATAGACCTATAACGTAACCTAGCATGCACCTTCTTTTTCATCTTTGAAGCGAGAGGGTGTCCTAGTGAATAAGTGTGGAAAAGTGAATGATTGTGGAAGATATGGTGGATATGGATAAGTTGTAGAAGGAAAGAATGGAAAAAATGAGGATGTGGGTTTAACACAAAACTCATTCATGGTGTAGGTAGGGACTGTCTTAATTCTGAAAATGAAGGTGTCAAATGGTTTGTCCTTCTGAAGTATTTGTTTACTAGGTGGATTTAAAAAATTATGAAGCATAGGAGAAAAAAAAGGATCGAGTGCAAACTCAAGATTCCTTTGAAAGGGTGGAAGGAGGGGAGTCGAGGTGGATGTTGTGCAAAGTAGTTCTTGATAGGGTGAATTATCACCTGCTCAAAGAAACTCATCGAATTCCTCATCTAGATTGGTCATATCCACATTACTATGTGATAAGAGCCCAAAACTGTAGTTTTAACCCCTTAACAATCATACTTTTAGACCAATTATGTGAGTAATAATTAAGAGTTAATACTGATTACGTGTTTTTATGCATTTCAGGCTTCAAAGTCTATTATGTGCAGAAATGTGCCATTTTAGCGAGATAAAGGAGCAAAGGTCGGTTGCTAAGGAGTTCTGTGAATAAAGGCCAAGATTCAAGGAGACAAAGCCTTTGTAAAGCCCGGTCAAAAGCTGAAAAGTCAACACGCGTAAAACAAATTAAGACAAGTCAGTGAGAACTTCCGGCGTTTGTATCTTTGGACTCAGATCTCGGAATTAGGAGTAGCTTATGTCAAAACGACCGACTCGAAAAGAGCTTTGCAATGGTCCAAGCCTTGGCCCAATCAGAGGAGCAGAAGTGGATGAAACATTTGTCGAAGCCAACTACAGCTGAAGAGCCCATTTTGGACTAAAGAAATTGGGTTTTGGGCCCGATTTTCCGGCCCAAAACATGGCTCCAAGCCCATGCACGATTTTTGGATCTGGAAGTATAAAAACAAAAGCTTGACTCTTTGTTAATGGCAGTTAGGTTAGGAAGCTAATGTTAATGGAGTTTAGGGTTAGAAAAAGTTAGATCTAGATTAGTTAATTACTTAGTTTTCATTCCATTAATTAGTTTCATTCTTTGTTTTAGCTTAGTTATTTAAATCATTGAATATCATTCATTAGATAAATAAAATAGTTGTTATTCATTCAATCATATCTTGTTCTTATTGTTCTATTAGATAAATAAAGTTAATTAGTTCTCCATAATCTAGTTTCATTTTCATTTATTTATTAGCTTAAATCCTTAGATTTATTTATTTGTCATTATTAGTTTAATTCAATTATTGCATGAGTAGTTTCAAATTGAGTTTAAACAAATAAAGTTCAAATCTTTATATTATGTTTTGTTTAGATTCAATTGTTGCGAATGGTAGAATAGAAAATTCACATCAAATCATTACACTCACCATTGTTCCTTTTGGGTTTAATTAGTTGAATTCAATTTAAGTCTTGAGGGTTTAAGAGTGGAACGAATCCTTACTCATTATATTGCATGATTATGACTTGAGAGTAAGAAGAATTGATTTAAACGTAAGAACGGTAGGATTACGTATTAGTGTTGTTAACATTAATATTAGTGTTATATTATTTTTACGGGTTATCAAATGGCGCCGCTGCCATCTTAATCTCGTTCTAGACAAGAATTCAATTGCTTGAATCCAAGGGGCAATCCCCATTCTCTACCCACCCACCCTTTTAATTTTTCATTCTTGTTTCTTGAATTTTCGGAACTGGTTCACTGTTTCAGGCATAGGGGCTGGGATTCACAGAGAAAAACACTGCGGTGAAGGTATTTCTAAATTTTCGAAAATTCTGAAAATTTTCATACATAATATTTAATGTGTTGTTGATTTACTGGAATATTTTCAGATTTTTCAAAGTTGGTTTACCTTGTGAAAAAAATACGATCTTTACAGTGCTGCATTTCAGTTTTCACACCGTATGTTCTTGAAAAACAGACGAGTAAGGTTACTTAGGGAGTTCTAAAAATTCTATAATTTTTACAGGAGTATCTATCCTAAGTAAGTAGTTTGTAGTAAAAATTTGATGAGTTTTTTATTTGTTTGGACCTCGTAAATAGTAGAGTGTTTCCAGTGTGTTTCTGCAGTGTTGCAAACACTTAATATCTAGAACACCAGCCAATAAAGAGAGGTTGTAGAACTCCAATTGCTCTAAATTTTTTACAGGAACAATTACGATCTGTCAGGAGTCTCCAGTAAAAATTTGGCAATTTTTGGATTTGTTTTGATGGGGTTAACCATTCGGTTGTTTGTATTGTGTCCGAAAACAGTTTCGCAAACTTTGAAGGGCAGTAGAGGGACTTTCACAGCTCCGATTGATCTGAAATTTTACAGGCTACTTGATAGACGTCTTAGCAAATTACTGTAAATATTTCAGATTTTTGGAGTACGATAAAATGCCTAAAACTTGAAAACTTTGGAGCGCGACCCGCGCCCAAAACACTGGACTTTCGACAAAACAGAGGGCACCCACGCCCAAACAGAGGGCACTCGCGCCCTCAAGGGAAAATTCAGTGTGAACAGCCCAATTTTCATAGGTAAATGCAAATTTTTATGTCTTCAAGTTACTCAGTGTTTCTAACTTGTTAAATACACTGAGATCGCGTATACAAGACGCTATTCAAACGCGTAGCAAGGAGGCATTCAGGTACTCCTTCTTCCACTCCTCACCTCTTCTGTCAGAGGAGTTTTAATTCTAGTATAATCAGGCTTGTTTTTCATAGAAATAAATATAACACGCCTATCTAGAATTTCACACACTACACTTGCATCAATGGCTAAAGAACAAGAGACTCTTCTCTCTGATTTTTATAAATCCCTAAACGATGGCCCTAAGTCGTGCATCGTTCTTGCAGACCTAGTGGGGGATTTTCGAATCCCCCCTAATATATTTAACTTGTTACCGGTTTTTTATGGTTTAGACCACGAGAAGCCTTACCAACACATGCGTAGGATAGACCAAGTTCTCACTACATTCCATCATCTTAGCGTAAGTCCAGATCAAGTTAAACTTAGGGTGTTTCCTTTCACAATAGCCGACAAGGCGACGTCTTGGTTAACTGCCCAAACGCCAAACTCTGTGGACTCATGGGCTCAACTTGTTCAATTGTTCATGGAACAATTTTACCCACCACTAAAGACAGATGAAATGCTTCACAAGATTCATTTCTTTAGCCAGAATCCTCATGAATCCTTTTCAGAGGCCTGGAATCGTTTCACTGATCTTCTCATTGAATGCCCGCATTATAATCTTGCGAAAGACACGCTTGTTCGTTCTTTCTTCAAGGGGCTTTCACATTATCATAAGGAGGTTCTAGATATCATGACTGAGGGTAGCTTTCTTAGTAAAGGAGCCTTGGCGGCTTATAAATTCTTAGAAGATCAATCTAAGAAGAACAACAATTGGGGAGGAAACGATTCCTCCCGCTCCTCTCCTTCTTCTCTTGAGGTTAAACATGATCCTGAGCTTAAAACTCTTATCGATGCCCTCACTAAAAAGGTAGATGCCATCTCTGTTCAACAACAACCCACTCCAGTCATGAACATTAACTCTACTCGTTGTAATGTCTGTTGTAGTCTTAAGCATTCCGACTTCTATTGTCCTCTTGTCTATGCACAAACACCACCACAACCATCACACTTCAACCAGTTAACTCAACATCAAGGACAAGGGAACTTAGGTGACCAGAATAAAGGTTTAGTACCCATAACCCAGAACTATCAACATCTAGACATGAACGCTCAACAAGCTTTAATTCCAATACAACCATCTACAGCAAAGTAGTAGTGACCTTGTTGGAGAAACAAAATCAAATTATGCAACAAAACTCCAACTTGATGAAAGATCGGCAAGATGATCAAAACTCTAATATGATGAAACAAACGATGCAAATGATGCAGTCTTTGTGCCAAAAGGTTATTGACATGTCTTCTAACCAAAATAATAACCAAACCGGCGTGTTTCCAAGTCAAGCGATTGCCTAATCCTAAGTCAACAAACACCGCCTTTGAAATAAAAAAGATTTATCAGAATGGTAATATAAACCAAAGGGGACCTCAGATCACTACCCTTCTTCGCTTCAGTTGAGTAGTTTGATAACCAAGTGACTATGCCTAAAGATTACCCGCAAAAACTAAAAATGATGCCATACCAAATACTATAATAGAAACTCAAGACCCTACAACTGTAAAGTACCAGTTAAACCACAACCAAAAGGGAAAACATTACAAGACACAATAATAGAAAGTGAAGACCCTACACCTGTAGAGGTTCCAAGATGGACACCTAGTTGGAAAACGGCTAGAGATAAAGCAAAGACTAATAAAACTTTTATCCCTTCTGCTAAAAATAGCGATAAAGCACCATATCCCCAAAGACTAGTTGTGTTTAAAAAGGACGAGAATTTTGATGAGATTAGGGAAGTGTTTAAAAATTTGACTATAAACCTACCTTTTCTAGAAGCTATAAAAAGTCTACCTGGACACGCTAAGTTTCTAAAAGAGTTGTGCACCAAGAAGAGGAAAACCAACATACCCTACGAAGCATTCTTAACTGAACAATATCCCTCTTTATCTGAACATAACGGAATTGTTAAGTACAAGGACCCTGGTCGTCCTACTGTACAATGCACCTTAGGTGATACCTTCATAACAACTACTTTATTAGACCTGGGGGCGAGTGTTAACTTACTCCCTTTTTATTTATATAAACAACTAGGTCTAACAAAACTTCAACCAACCAAAATGACTTTGCAGTTAGCCGATCGTTCTATTAAGTATCCCAAGGGTGTAGTTGAAAATATTCTCGTTAAAGTTCAGGATTTGTACTATCCAAATTTACTTTGTTATTCTTGACACGAAGTTGCTCATGATTCCATTCCCATCATCTTAGGGCGTCCTTTCTTGGCAACCGCCAATGCCCAAATTAATTGTCGGGATGGCTCAATGACTCTTACTTTTGGAAATCTTTCTGTAGAAGTTAACATGTTTAGACAAACACAGGGGACAACTAGGTTTGCCCAGTAGAAGGGGAAGTGAAGTCCATTGAGAGTTTTGTACCTCACATTAGTCGCGGTGACACTTTAGTCCCCACACTAGTAGATACCCCTCTTATGGAAGAAGACAAGGATCACAATTTCTACTCCCTAGGCGTAGATAACATCAAGGAGGATTTCCTTCGACTCTTTTGCAACCCTTCTTTGCGCCTCCATGAAGTTCTCTCCCTATTGACATCAATTCATCTCTTGGCCCATGGACGGAAGAAGAATTTTTCACCCTCTATCCCAAATTCTTCTTACCCACCTATTGAGGAATTTCTTGCATATCTCAAGGCCTCGATGATATAGACCCTAAGAACACTAGTTGAACACCATTCACCCACCTCACATCCTCATGTCACTTATTCACCTTCCATCACGCATGTCCCTCGCCCTACCTTTTCAAAGAACCATTGAGTTTTTACTTGACCTTGGCGTTTCTCCTATGTTTCATAACTATCAAAACCAACTAGTGAAGAAGTAACACCCAAGGACAAGCCACACTTTTTTTTTTTTTTTTTTTTTCCATTTTTTCCCTTCTCAAAATTATCCACATCCTACGATCTTCCACAACTATCAATTTTCTCACGCTCATTTACTTGGCATCCCCTTCGTAGGGAGGACAAAGAAGAAACTGTATGCTGCTCGATTAGGTTTTAGATCTATAAGGCTTTACTCTCATTCCACTAAGCTACGTCATAGGAAATCTTGGTGCTTAATTCTGTTTGATGGTGCATTCCATGTTAATTATTTGTGGAAAGACCCACAAATTTTTTAGATTATTGATATATGGGAAACCTGTATGTAAATACATATATATCACTTTAAGTCTAGGGAATCGACTTTAAAAGACCCGTTTAAAAACAAATTTTTACAAACCTGTTTTCAAAAATTTGTTTGGGGAATGGTGTTTGGTTTTTCCATGCTTGATCACTAAACTTCCTATTCTTATCCCCACCTCGCCCCTTTAAAGAGTAGCTAGATTTCTCTTTGTTTGTTGTTTTGATGTTGTCTTTTATTATTTTTAGTAGATAGGATGTTACGTTGTTAAATTCCGTAGTTAACTTTGAATTTGGTAGTTAAATGTTGTTTGAATTTCAATTTTAATATAATGTTGTTCTTTTCAAATTGTGCATGGATTTTATTGTTAATCCCACCTTCCTAATTGTTTGGAGGTGGTATTATTTATTCTATCATGATTTGTAGAAGATTCTCCATTTTAGAGTTTGTTTTGGAGTGAAGGTTGAGAATATTGTCGTAATTGGCATACCTATGATTAGATGTGGTGGTATGATGAAATCTAAGAGAGTTTAGAAGTTACTAGTCTAAATCCAAAGATAAAAGATATTAGGGTTGTTATAGAATCAAGAATATGAGTTGTTTCCGTTTTGGTTCGAAATTTTATTGTTTCGAAATTGCCTTAAAGCTTTTGGCAACCTACCGATTCGTTTTAACAATTCAAAACCTATAAAAACTTCATTCATTCTACACTCACAACCCACACTACACCTAACTTCCATCTCTCACCTTTCACTCCCACGTTTCCCGTTGTTCTTCACCATTTTCACAAATCAAGCACCTCGCGGCCTCCCTGCTGCTACCCTACATTTTTCAGAATTTTTGTATAGAGTGCACTCGCGCCCAAGGTGAGCGCGACTCGCGCTCAAACACTGGAATTCCAAAATCTTCAGAGCGCACTTTCAGCGTCAAAGTAGAAGCGCTCACTACGACTTCCATAGACCGGGAAATTTCCAGGTTTCTGCGGGGTTGTTCCCGGTGATTTCCAAATTGTTCCAGGCGTAGTTTTGAGATGACATCTCCTACAATAATACCGGAACAATCTTTTAAAGATTTGTTTCAAAGCACTACTTATGGTGCTTGGTTTCGCGAGGTGATCACACACGTAGGCTGGGAACCGCTTATGGTTCTTGCTAGCATTTGTTCTTGGACTTGCCATACCCAATGAAATACAAGACCCATGATGCTATTGGGTAGATAATATGCATGTCTACACTTATGACTTTTGCATGAGGCTTATGGGTCCGCATTTTCCGTGTAGAGGACCAAGGGACATATAACGTAGCCCTTGGTAGCTTGTCCCTTAATGTGATACGGTAATGTTCTTTATCATGCTAAACATATTAGGGGAGTGGCATTTTTCTTTTGCGAATGATGCCACTTGCGATGTTTTCCTTGCTTTAGCTGAGGAACGCCTGCTATATGACCTTCCTAAGACCTTAATGTCTAGTTTAGCACGAGCCCATAGCTTGAGGCATAAGTATCTTCTTATGCCTATATTAGTTTGCCGTATTATACTATGTTTCTTCCCTATTTTTTGTGCCCGTTTCCGCACCGGGTTGGGGGGTCGACATTGTGAGACCCACCAATTTTATTATTCGATCTTTCCGTGCAATGACTTGGCAAGGGTGGAGGATACAACCTCATCGGGTTGCACCTTACACCCCATCCCACCAAGTGGCTTTTAACAGGTTAGGATCCGTAGATGATAAATGGCGGCAAGCTTGGCAAATTATAATAGCATGGCAGGATGCGAAGGAACCTCACTTCTTTATAGAAGAGGAGGATGACGAAAACGCGCTGGAGTGGAGGTAAGTTTTTTAGTTTGGTTTAGTGTCCGCCGCTATGTCCCAAGCAATTTAATTTCTTAACCCCATAATGGGTGGAACTCTTATAGAGTTCGTCGTTTTTTTTATTTCCTATATTAGTATGTTCTAACCTTGTTTTGCAGATGTTCCAGAATTTCACGCATTTCCATGGTATTTTTCTACCCTCTTTATTTAAATGCTTTGAGGACAAAGAATGCTTCTTGTTTGGGGGCATAGAAATACGTTTAATTAAGGCATTTGTTAGGATATAGATATGTATAATATGCATTTGTTTTCAAGTTAAAAATTTCAAAAATATAAATAAATAAGTTTATGCTATACACTTAGGAATATTGGTATTGTTTTTCTTTCTATGCTCTTTAACAATCTAGAAGTCTCAATGTAGCTTTTGCATCGAAATAATTGTTAGAAACTTAGGTTAATATGTAGGTAATAATCTTTGCATCTATCTATAAATATATTACATGAGTATCTATGATTGTTAGTAGTAAGTTTCAAAATCTAGGCTAGAGTACTTATTCTACAAATCCTGTGAGAATATAGCCTAAAGTCTTATATGAAATGAAAACATTTGAGAAATGACACAAGGGAGAAGTAAAATCCGGATAGAAAATCACACGTCCACTTGCTTGATCACTATGCCATATCCTAAGCGAGAATTTAGGCCCTCTTTGGATCGATATAGCCAAAAATTCAAACCTATGAATTATTTTCCGCTAGTTGCCCCTCTAAGCCTTTCTTTAGCCTTCCATAAACCACAATTTCTTTACCATATTACAAAAACAAAACAAAATAAAAAAAATTCAACTTACCCAATCTAGAATAAGTCTGAGAATAGAATGAGTGAAGAAAGAAGAAGAGAAAAATCTGTGTAAACAAAAATTAGTTAGTTGCTCCAGAAAAAGAAAAGAAGTTTCCATCCAAGGAAAAGAAAAAAAAATAGAAATAAATAAAAACTCCAAAAATAGAATAAAAGGGAGTCCAAAGCCAAAGAAAAGAAAAAGAAAAATATGGCTAAGGATGGAAACAAAGTATAGAAGCAAAAGATAATAACAAGGTTTTCTCTAAGTTACATAATATGAAGACTCTATTATCTCAGACTTATCCTTTTGAATATCCATTTCCTTCCTTCTTAAACCATCTCCTAATCCCCGCAACACCTAATAAAGACCTCTAGCTCAATTAGGAATAGGTTAGTGTGATAGTAAGTGGCAGATGTGTTTGACGACTCTGGCTTCCTTGTTGTCATTGAGATTGTAAGGTAAAGTGTGCCCACCGCACACTAGAGTAGCTTAAACTTGAGTGGAAAAATCAGTGGTTTTGTCTTGACATTTATGTGAGGACCTACTTAAGGACGCTTATTCGAAGTTTTCAGAAACTTGAACACGCTAGGCATTTCATAGTATTACTCATAGTATATATATTTGTATCATAGATGATTGATTATTATGCATATATTAGTTTAGGTTTTGACTTGGTTATTCTTATTCAATTGCTAGTGAGATGTATAGATAGTTGAGACATGAATGAGGAAACAATAGTTTTATTTCTTAGTCGTTGTAGTATAGATGAAGTTTGTAAGTACCTTCATCGAAAACTCTCACGAGGTTATAACTTCGTCCACTAGGAAATTCCTAGTGGTTTAAGGCCTTGTTGCATATGGTCAATGGAATCGCGACTCAAATAAAACGAGAGTAGATAGAACTCCATTTTTGGTCACTTATTCTAATTTCTCATCTTTGCTTGAGGACAAGCAAAATGCTGTTTGGGGTGGTTTGATAAGAGCCCAAAACTGTAGTTTTAACCCCTTAACAATCATACTTTTAGACCAATTATGTGAGTAATAATTAAGAGTTAATACCGATTACGTGTTTTATGCATTTCAGCTTCAAAGTCTATTATGTGCAAAATGTGCCATTTTAGCGAGATAAAGGAGCAAAGGTCGGGTTGCTAAGGAGTTCTGTGAATAAAAAGGCCAAGATTCAAGGAGACAAAGCCTTTGTAAAGCCCGGTCAAAAGCTGAAAAGTCAACACGGGCGTAAACAATGCACAAGTCGAGAACTTCCGGCGTATCTTTGGACTCAGATCTCGGAATTGGGAGTAGCTTATGTCAAAACGACCGGCTCAAAAAGAGCTTTCCAATAGTCGAAGCCTTGGCCCAGTCAGAGGAGCAGAAGTGGATGAAACATCTATCGAAGCCAACTATAGCTGAAGAGCCCATTTTGGATTAAAGAAATTGGGTTTTGGGCCCGATTTTCCGGACCAAAATATGGCTCCAAGCCCATGCACGATTTTTGGATCTGGAAGTATAAAAACAAAAGCTTGACTCTTTGTTAATGGCAGTTAGGTTAGGAAGCTAATGTTAATGGAGTTTAGGGTTAGAAAAAGTTAGATCTAGATTAGTTAATTACTTAGTTTTCATTCCATTAATTAGTTTCATTCTTTGTTTTAGCTTAGTTATTTAAATCATTGAATATCATTCATTAGATAAATAAAATAGTTGTTATTCATTCAATCATATCTTGTTCTTATTGTTCTATTAGATAAATAAAGTTAATTAGTTCTCCATAATCTATTTTCATTTTCATTTATTTATTAGCTTAAATCCTTAGATTTACTTATTTGTCATTATTAGTTTAATTCAATTATTGCATGAATAGTTTCAAATTGAGTTTAAACAAATAAAGTTCAAATCTTTATATTATGTCTTGTTTAGATTCAATTGTTGGGAATGGTAGAATAGAAAATTCACATCAAATCATTACTCTCACCATTGTTCCTTTTGGGTTTGATTAGTTGAATTCAATTTAAGTCTTGTTAAGAGTGGAACAAATCCTTACTCATTATATTGCATGATTATGACTTGAGAGTAAGAAGAATTGATTTAAACGTAAGAACGGTAGGATTACGTATTAGTGTTGTTAACATTAATATTAGTGTTCTATTATTTTTACGGGTTATCACTATGGTAGTCCTCTATATCTTTGAGAAAGTCATCTATCTCGTCCTCCTCCATAATATGTATATCGACTAGTGTAGGGATGAAAATATTGGAGTCTGAACTTCCAAAGAAAAGAAATTTGGGCATATGATTATCAGGGAACGTGTTGTTGAAATAATCTCGAGCGAAGCTCTCGATCATGCTAACCTCTCCATCCATAGACGAATTGGGTAAATGTGTTTTTGTTTTAAAAACATTTACTTCAATAGCAAGATGGCCAAAAGACATGGACATCGAACCATCGCAGCAATTAATGAGCGCATTGGCAGTTGCCAGGAAAGGACACCCTAAGATGATCGGGACAGAGTCGTTAGCGACTTCTGTATCGAGGATGACAAAATCAGCCGGATAGTAGAAATCCTGAACTTTTACCAGCACATTTTCGACCACACCCTTGGGATACTTAATAGAACGATCAGCTAATTGCAAAGTCATTTTAGTGGGTTGCATCTCGTCTAGACCTATTTGTCTATACAAATAAAATGGGAGTAAGTTAACACTAGCCCCCAGGTCTAATAACGCGGTCGTCGTATAGGAGTCTCCTAAGGTGCATTGTACAGTAGGACGACCAGGGTCATTGTACTTAATAATTCCATTATGTTCAGATAGAGTTGGGAATTGTTCTGTTAAAAAGGCATCTTTTGGTATATTGGTCTTACACGTAGTAGTACACAACTCCTTAAGAAACTTAACATTGTGTGGTAGCTTTTTAATAGCTTCGAGGAAGGGAAGGTTTATAGTTAGATTTTTGAAAACGTCCCTAATCTTACCATAATTTGTATCCCTAGTTAACATGGCTAATTTTTGTGGAAACGGTGGTTTCTCTCTATATTTAGCATATGTATCACCTGGATGTTTAACCTTGGCTTTCTGTTTCTTAGGTTGTGTTGTAACCGCATCTCTACAATGGGTAGGCTCTTGGGTTTCTATTTCGCATCTAGTAAAATAGCGGTGTAGGGACTATGGTGGGGTAACTATAGGCATAGTTACTTTGTTATCAACCACTCTGCCAGAACGGAGAGTGGTGATAGCATTTAGCTCACCTACATTTTCATATTCATTACTAGTATTATCGGTTACCTCAAAGGCTATGTTTGTTATTTTAGGATTAGGTATTGCGTGACACTGAAACACACCTTTGGGTTGGGCTTTATCTTGGGCCAACCGTTGGCTTAAATTATTAACGGATTGTAGAAGCCATTGGTTAGATTGAGCCATGGTTTGGAAAAAGTTTTGGCTCACTTGTATGAAGGTGTCAAGACGATCCGGTTGTGTGGGTGTAGTAGTCACGGGTGGTGTGGACCGAACTATCTCGCGTAAATTATTTATGGGCGGATTTTGATAGTTATTATTTACCTGAACGATACCTCTATTAGCATTATAATTATTATAACTACCTTGACCTTGTGCTTGACCTTGTCGAGGTTGCACTTGGTTGTTATAATTATTATAATTACCCTGACCCTGTCCTTGTCATGGTGGAGCTTGGATAAAATTGTGCGTTGGCCTAACATATTGATTATTGTACCCTGGAGGTGTGACGTGTTGGTTATTTCTCCAACCGAAGTTGGGATTTTGTCTCCAAGGGCGTTAGGTTCACTATTAATGGAACAAGCCCTGTTCATAGGCTATAGGACGATGGGAGTCGGGATGCTCGGGACTCCAAATGTAAACTACATGGATTTGAATTTACATTCATGACGGGGATAGACTTTTGTTGAAACGTAAAATGGCCTTTACCTTTTAGTGAGTGATTCGATTAGAGTTTTAAGCTCGGGATCGTGTTTAATTTCAAACATACCGGGCGGCCTTAATCAGTATTAGAAGAACTAGCGGAGCGTGGGATATCGTCACTATCCCCCAGTTGTTATTTAAAACTTTAGTTTGATCCTCTAAAATTTATAAGCCTCGAGGCTCCTTTACTTAGGAAACTACCCCCATTCATTATGTCATGGACTTCTTTATGGTGGTGTAGAAGTCCTTTGAAAAGGCACGAACTAACGTGTCTTTTCGCTAGGTTATGATGTGGACACTCTATAAGGAGATCGGTGAAACGATTCCAAGCCTCAAAATGATTCATGAGGATTTTGTCGAAAGAAATGAATCTTGGAAAGCATCTCATCCATTTTTTAGGGGTGGGTAAAATGTTCCATAAACAAAACAAACAAGTTTAGCCCACGAGTCCACGAGTTAGTTAGGCAAGCAGCTTAACCAAGACGCCACCTTATCGCCTAAAAGTGAAAGGGAATACCCTCGGTTTAATTTGTTCCGCACCAACCGTAGGATGGTGGAATGTTGTTAGGACTTGTTCAATCCTACGATCTTAATGATATAAGGTTTTTCATGGTCTAAACCATAAAAAGCAGTAACAAATTAAAAATATTTGGGGGGATTCGGAAATCCCCTACTATGTCTGCTAGAACGATGCAAGATTTGGGGCTATCGCTCAAGGCTTTGTAGAAGTCAGAGAGAGGAGTCTCTCCTTCTTCAGGCATCATATCGGGTGGTGTGTGTGTGAAATAGTAGCTAGAGGTGTAGTGGGTGGTATACTAGATAGACTTTTTTGTTGACGTTGTTGTGTAATTACGTTCGGTGTTTTTGTTCGACTAGACCTTAATCTCATACAAGGCTAAGACCAAACTTAGCTAAACACGTCAACACTCCAAACAATTCTGATATACTAGTATAAACCTCTAACAGGAGATACGAGGTATGGAAGAAAGGAATACCTGATTAGCGTCCCTTGCTTCGCTTTATGAATAGCGCCTTGTTTACGGCGTGTTCGATTGTATATAACAAGTTAGAACACCTAAAAACTTGAAAAATCAAAGTTCGAATCAAACCCGTGGAAATCCGGCAAAATTCAGCTTTCGAGTGCGGGTGCGCGCCACTTTGGGCGAGGCGCTCGGTGTAAACTTCGAAGTTACAGTTGTTTGAGCGCGGTCGCTTCGAACTCCAAGAACTTTAGCGCAGTCGCGCTCCTTTGGGGCGAAGCGTGCGCTCGCGGTATTTTTTTTTTTTTTTTTTTTTTTCGAGGAAGTTTAATGCTGAAAAAGACAATCACAGTATGAATCAAACAAGGGTGGGTGGGGTTAATGGGACTTTAAGAAGAGTACTTATACTACGAAAACAATGCGAAAGTGAAACTAAGATGGCAGCGGCGCCATTTGATAAACATAAAAAGATGAAAGTTTACCTACAAAATGAACGATAAAACTCAAAACGTAAGTAAACTAAAACTTAATTACGTGCCTAAATTTATCAAAGATTTCTACTCTCAATCCTATTGAGATATAGTGGAGTAGATGATTCATTCCACTCCTAGTTCTTTCACAAAGTAATGTTCTCTACATATAAATAATCTTAACTAAAGTCTAATGAGAGATTTACGAAATGATAACTAGACTACGATGCAACTACCCACAAGATGCAACTAGTCGACTATTTAAACAACTATGGGAATACTACGTCGATTCTATGATAAGGAGTTAGAGGGGGATTGATTCCACCTTAGCTCAACTTAATCCACTATCCATTTAATCGTCAGAATCCAAATTGAATCGCTTCAAGCAGAACAACTGTTACTCCTAATCCCTAATTACACATGGCATTTCTACCAATTCATAACTAGCATGTGAATGATTACACCCATTCTCATGGTGAACTAATCATTTCTAGAGTGGAAAGGAAATTACGACGACTCTACGATAATCGGAATCAAGCTTTCATCAAGGCTTCTCAGCCCCCTCTAATGGAGGTTTAGCCGAGAATCATCACGCTATCATTCCCAATCAAATTCGAACAAGACATGATATAAAGATTGAAACTTTGCTTATTTAAACTCAAATGGAAACTACTCATGCAAAAATCTATTCAATTTAATAAAGACAAATAATTGAATCTAAGAATTGAACTAAATAAGTAAATGGAAAATGAAACTAGATTACCAAGAACACTATTTTATTAATCTAATGAATAATAAAACAATGATTCAAATACTAAATTAATAATCTACTTGTTCTAAAGTAATTAATTAAACATGAAACTAGATCTAAAACAAGATATGAAAACTAATTAATTAACTAATTGAAATTCTAAAACTAAGTTCTAAAACTAATTAATGGAGGCTAACTAATCTAGGTCTAACTATCTACCATTAACAAAGAGTTACACTTTTGTTTTTATATGTTTCAGATCCAAAAATCGTGCATGGGCTTGGAGCCATGTTTTGGGCCAGAGAATCAGGCCCAAAACCCAATTCTTTCAGTCTAAAAAGGCCTCTTCAGCTGCAGTTAGCTTCAATAGACTTTTCGTCCACTTTTTCTCCTCTGATTGGGTCAAGGCTTAGACCATTGGAAAGCTCTTTCCGAGCCGGTCGTTTTGACATAAGGTAGGCCCAATTCCGAGGTCTGAGTCCAAAGATACGGCCTTCGGAAGTTCTGCTGACTTTGTGTGTTGTTTCTGCCCGCGTCGACTTTTCAGCTTTTGACCGGGCTTTAGAAAGGCTTTGTCTTCTTGAATCTTGGCCTTTAATCATAAAACTCCTTAGCAACCGACCTTTGCTCCTTTATCTCGCTAAAGTGGCACATTTCTGCACATAATGGACTTTGAAGCCTGAAATGCATAAAAACACGTAATTAGTATTAACTTTTAATTATTACTCACATAATTGGTCTAAAAGTATGACTGTTACAGGGTTAAAACTACAGTTTTGGGCTCTTATCATCATGCATGGCCTTCAACCACTTCTTTTTGTTTGTACCTTCAAGTGCCTCTTGATAGTACGTAGGTTTTCCACCATCCGATAGTAGAACGTATGTATGTGGTGGATACTTGGTTTAAGCTAGTCTCTCTCTGTTTGACCTCCTTGCCCCATTTGCTGGTGCCTCAGGAGGATGCAGTTCTGCTTGCTCTGATGGTGGTTCATGCACTTCATCTGCATCTTCTATAACAATAGGTTCTATCCCATCATGAGTAATAGGATTCTCATCATGAGCTTCAAACTTATGGTTTTTTGCATTCTCAATGCCTTCTGCATGTTCCATAATAGGAACTTATGGTTCTAAATCAACAAGATCATTGGTGAAAACCTGTAGCTTCTCACCCTCCTCAAAGTCTGCTATGGTTTAGTCTTCCAAGAACACAACATCTCGACTTCAGATTACCTTCTTGTTAATCAGATCATAGAGTTTGTAACCAAACTTTTCATCTCCATAACCCAGAAAAATGCACTGCTTGACTTTGTCATCAAGCTTGGATCTCTCATCCTTCCGAATATGCACAAATGCCCTGTACCCAATCAAATACCCTCAAGTATCCATAATCAACATCTCTGCCTGACCATACTCTCTCTGGATAGTCACTATTTAGAGGCTTTGATGGTGATAGGTTGATCACATGCACGGCTGTACGCATTGCTTCTACATAGTAGGGTCTAGGTAGCTTAGAGTGAGATATTATGCATCTCATCCTCTCTACAATGGTACGGTTCATTCTCTATGCTATTCCATTTTGTTGCGATGTCTTAGGAACGGTCTGCTCATGACGAATCCCATGACTCTGGCAATACTCTTCAAACGGCCCAATGTACTCACCCCTATTATCTGAGCGAATACACTTCAACAATTTCCCATTCTCTCTTTCCACCTTGCTGTGGAATTTCTCAAACACGCCAAGTACTTCATCCTTAGTCTTCAGACTATAGGCCCATATCTTTCTTAACGCATTCTCAATAAAGGTCACGAAGTATGAAGCTTCTCCATGGGACTTCACTTTTATAGGACCACATAAGTCTGTGTGCACTAGTTCAAGGACATTGTCCTTTCTGTGAGATGGGAATCTTTGGAAAGACACCCTGTGTTGCTTTCCTACCAAATAGTGAGTACATGTATTTAAATGTGTACCTTTGATGTCTGGCAAGGCCTTTTGCTTAGCAAGAACTTCCATCCCTTTTAGGCCCATATGTCACAATCTCTTGTGCCACAGTTCGGAGGACGCTTCTTTTTCTACCGCATTCACTTCTGCTTTACACAAACTAGCCTGTGTTTTGTAAAGAGAGCAAGTTTTTTTTTCCCTCTGGCTGCTACAATGGAACCTCTGCTCAATTTCCATACCCCGTTACCAAACGAGTTTATAAAGCCATCATCATCTAACTTCCCAGCCAAAATTAGGCTTAGCCGAATGTCAGGGACATGTCTTACATCCTTGAGTGTCAAGGTGTATCCGACATTGGTTTCTACATGAACATCACCAATGCCTATAATCTTTGAGACACCACGATTACCCATTTTCACTTCACCATATTCACCACAGCTGTAAGTAGTGAAGAATTCCCTGTGCGGTGTGATGTGATAGGATGCTCTTGTATCTATCACCCACTCTGTATCCTGACATGAGGTACTAAGACAGCACACACCACAATCTGACACAATTCCCACTAGGTCGTCGACTAGTGCGGTAGTATCTCTGCTTGTATTTCCGTTCCTCTACACCATGTCTTCATGTACACAGTTATTCTTCTCATCCCTCTTCAATGTTCTGCACTCATATCTGAAGTGGCCCTTGGTGGCACAATAGTAACATTGCCTTTCTACCTTAGGAGTTCTAGCTTCACCCCTAGATTTACTCCTGTCATCACCTCTAGAACGAGATGGTTTTCTGTATCTACCTCTCCCCCGTTTCTCTGTGACAAGGATCTCTAAGCGAGAGGAGCTGCCTTTTGAACTCCTAGTCTCCTCATTCAACAAAAACGCGGTAGCCATCTCCATGGTAACGATTCCATCCTTGGTTGCTCCATGTAGAGAGACTGCTAATGTCTCCCAACTTTTGGGTAGAGCCCCTAATAGAAACAAACCCTCAACTTTGTCTCCCAAATTAATCTTCATCAAATGCATCTGATTGATGGTATTCTGTAATTCGTTAAGATGCTCAGACATTGAAGAACCTTCTTGGTACTTCGTGTCGGCAAACTTCTTAACGACCAGCACTTTGTTTCCGCCCGACTTCCTCTCATAAAGGTCTTCGAGTTTCTTCCATAAGCCAAAAGTTGTAGTCTCTTGGGATACATGGTGAAAGACACTGTCGTCAATCCACTGTCAAATGTACCCAATTGCTTTTCTGTCAAGCTTGCTCCACTCAGCCGCAGCAACTGCTTCCGGTTTTTCTCCTCCATTCTCAATGGGTTGTGCCAAGTCTCTGCAATAAAGCAAGTCTTCCATTTTGGCTTTCCAAATGGTGTAGTTCTTCCTATTTAGACTCGTCATGCGAGTGTTCATGGAATGGTCCATTTCTACAAGTTATTTAAACTCAAATCTTCTCTCAAGAGTTTTGTCAAACACCTTCCGACCAAGATTTTGATAACACCCTAGGCTAATCTAACCTGGCTCCGATACCACTTGTTGGGGTTTATACCAATACCAATCAATTCTTCTACTACACAGATAACTTATATTTGAACACAATTCAACTCTAGTAAACAATTTAAATATTCCCTACAACCAAAACTAACATGTCCAACTCGCTAAACAACTATTAACAACTGATAATAATGTAAAGCAATAAAAGCAAACCACAACACTAAGATATATCGTGGTTCGGCCAATGATGCCTACTTCCACAAGAGCTAGTCCTTTATAAAGTGGGAAGGAAGATTATAATATCTCATTTTAGTCTCTCACTTTACTAGATCACTCTTATCTCTTTACAGGGTTGTATCTCTGTAAATGTTATCTCTCAATCTTGATAGTTTTCAAGATTTGGTTTTCTCTGACTTTTGTGCTGCCTCTTGTGTGTTTGGTTTTGCTAAAAACCCAAACATATAGTGCAAAACTCGCGGTTACGCAAAAATAGAATCCTGCCAAAATAGGCATGGGCGCAGGGCGCACTCGGAATTGTGCTATCGAGGGCGCGGGGTGCGCTCTTGCCTTGGACAATGTCCAGGCGCTTTAGAGCGTGACGCGCTTTATATTGGCTTGTGGAGGGCGCTCTTGCCTTGGACGATGTCCAGGCACTTTAGCGCGGGGCGCGCTTCAGAATGGCTTGTGGAGGGCTCGGGGCACGCTTTGTCTTCTCCACACAAGCTGAACTGATTTCTCTCCTTCTCCTCATATGAGGGATAACTCCAACAGTATAGAACTTAAGGTACTAGTTAATGTATGAGATTCTGGGCTTCTGATTTTCATACTTGTAAAATAAGGTTCGTCCAGGTTCCAAGTTCGTTTTATAAACAAATTTTAAAATTTGTTCGGGCTCGACCAGGAACAAGATCAAGCCTTTTTAATGATATGATTTAATGTCTGTGCTGACGGGCATTCACTATCAGGAAAAAAAAAAAAAGATCAATCCCTTGAGCGAGTAAATTTTGGTGCAGATGCTGTAGCAAAGAAGGGATCTCATTTGAGTCATAGGGAAACACTACGGAGCTTAAACATGCCTTCCTTATTTATCACATCTGTTAAATGCCCATTTAGGACATATTATCGATTTGACTAAGAACCTCCTATAGCTAGATGAATAGTTGTAATTTACATCTCTCAGCTGTAACATTCTTTATATTATAGATTAATAATATATCCTTACTTGTGTGCGAAAAAAAAATTGTGGTCTTTCAACATTTCTAGCTAGTTCTTAAGCCAAAACTCTATACACTAGTGTCAGAGAGAGACAAAAAGAAAGAGAAAATATAGTGAGTTGGTGGTGCCACTCGTTGAAGGTTTGTTAAGTCATAATCCTAGATGCCAGACTGACTCGATCACAAGTCACAATCTCGGGCCCAGTGCGCCATGTTTCTCTCAAGTCACAAACTCACAATCTCACGTTTCTCAGTTCTCACAATCACAAAGCGTCAAAAAGTAAAAATTGAAAACAAAACAAAAACTGAAAGGTAAGAAAAAAAAAACACTTTTTACTGTTCATAAAAGAAAATTTGACTTCTTGTCTTCTTCAGCAGTTCTAGTCTTCTTCTGCACCAATCTATTTATCATTTTATTCCCTATTCATTACTTAAGGTAAATTGTTTTGCATTATGTCTATATTTTTTATTTAATTTGTAGTTTATTCCCTATATTTTTTAAATTGTTAACTTGTAGTTTATGTTGGAGTATTAGATTGTCATTTAATTTTTGGTCTTATTTAATTAGTTGAATATTATTGTAGTTATTATTGTGATATATATATATATATTTTTTTTTAGTATAGAACAAACTATTGATTACGAAATTATTATGATTTAACTTAGGTAAGAATGTCTGAACATCAAGCTCGTAAGAAAATGAAAACCATGTTTTCTTTCTTTAAACCCAAAGATGCCACCCCGGGAAATGATGTAACTTTTACATCTAATCTTGATATTTCAAGACTTGATAGAGATGGCCAACCTCCTTCACAAGTTCAAGTTGTTGAAATTGAGCAAGTTGAACCTTCTCCTCAAGCCCAAAGAGTTAGTGTTGAAGAAGTTGACTCCACATCTTTATTTGAACGTGATCCGGGTAAACGTACTCCAATATGTAATTACCCCGTTAATCAACAAGATGATGCTCAATGAGCTTTTCATGGAAAGGGGCGTTGGCTACTTGAACTCAGTGAGAAAGAGTATCCATCCACCATATTAGGAAAGCAAACTCGCCGGTTCAACTCCTATTGGTTCACACTCTTTCCTTGGCTAGAGTACTCACTCCATACGGATAGAGCTTATTGTTTTCTATGTTTTATATTTGAAACAAATCCACCGTAGCATCCTGCATTCACCGTTGAAGGTTTTAAATGTTGGAAGAAGACTAATAATGGAAAGAAGTGTTCCTTTTTGCAATATGAAGGAGGTTCATGCTCACCTCATAGGTCGGCGATGATAGCTTGTGAAAATTTCATGAATTCTTCTCGACAAATAGATAATATGTTAAATACATTATCTAAAGAAAAGATTGTTAAGAACCATTTGCTAGTCAAAGCTCTTTTTTAGTGTATTCAATTTCTTGCACTATAAGGGATTTCTTTTAGAGGCCATGACGAGTCATAAAAGTAAAAAAATGATGGAAATTTCAAGAGAGTATTGGGATTTGCAGCGATGTTGAATGACAAGGTTGCAAAATTATTAAAAGATGCTCTCAGAAATGCCACATATACCTCACATTCAATTCTAAAGACACTTTTGCATATCTATGCCGATAAAATGAGAGAGAGAATTCGTGAGGAAATTAGTTATGCAAAATTTTGTGTCCTTGTTGATGAAGCACAAGATAATTCAAATAAGGAGCAAATGGCGATTGTCCTAAGATTTGTTGATAGAGGTGGTTTTGTTTGAGAGTATTTTCTTGGTATTGTTGGTGTTAAAAACACTTGCGCTTTAACTTTGAAAAAAGTTATATGCAATATCCTTGCTCGCCATAATTTGCATATTATAAATATGAGAGGTCAAGGTTATGATGGTGCTAGCAATATGCGTGGTCAATGGAATAAATTATAGACATTATTTCTGAAGGAGTGTCCATATGCATATTATGTGCATTGCTTTGCACATCGTCTACAACTTGCTCTAGTTGTGGCTTCTAAAGATGTTTCTGATGTTTGGTTGTTTTTTTTTCCAAGTTGGCTTCCATTGTTAATCTTCATGTTACGCCTAAGCGTAAACAGGAGTTGGAAAATACTCGGAAAAATGAAATTGATAAGCTGGTAGCTAGTGAAGAACTTGTTATTGGAAAAGGAGCTAATCAAGTTTCTACTTTGCAATGAGCAGGAGATACTAGATGGAGTTCTCATTTTGTTTCGGTTTGTAGCCTGAAAGAGATGTTTAATTCAATTTGTATAGTTCTTGAAAGCGTTATGAAGAACGGGTCAAGCAACTCTATGCGTGGGGAAGCTAAAGGTTCTATTCTTGCAATGAAAAGTTTTGAGTTTGTTTTTCTTTTTAATTTATTACATAAGACTATGAGAATTACTAATGTCTTGTGTAAAGCTCTACAAGAAGAGTCCCAAGACATTTTAAATGCTATCAGCTTAGTCTCCAGTATGAAAGCACTTCTTCCAGAATTAAGAGGATCTTCTTAGGATGCTTTCCTTAGCGATGTGATTTTGTTTTGCAAAAAACATGACATTGATATGCTTGATATGGGTGCTCGACACATGGCGGGTATATGTCGTTTTTGTCAGCAGAAAGATTACATTACAATTGAGCATCACTACAGCGTCGAATTATTTAATGCTGTAATAGATTACCAGTTGGTGGAATTAAATAACAGATTTTCAGAAGAAACAATAGAGCTTATTTATCTTAGTTATGCTTTGGATCCGAAAGATGCTTTTAAGTCCTTCTGCATTGATGACATTTGCAAACTCGTAGAAAAGTTTTATTGTGGAGACTTCACGAAACAAGAGATACATCATTTGAGAAGTCAACTGCAACATTACAAACTTGATGTGCTCAAGCATCATCTTTTTCAGAAATTGTCTACCATCTCCGAATTATGTCAAAGATTAGTTGAAACAAGAAAGATAAAGATCTATTATTTGATTGATAGATTGATTTATCTTGTCTTGACACTTTCTGTTTCCATGACAACTACAGTTATGAAATTGCTCAAAACACGACTTCGTAACAATATGGGGGATGAATTTCTTGCAAATTGCATAACTATTTACATTGAACGGGAATTTGTTAAAGAAGTTTATTTGGGGATATAATAATAGATGTATTTGATAAGAATCTACACAGATAGTGTGATGCTAATGTGCTATGTTATTCTTGCACATATATTTGTTATGTTTGTCTACTGAAAACACTCTTATGTTTGTCTAGTGAAAACACTTTTTGTACATTTTGGATAAGGTAATAAAAACGACAACTCTTTTGTTTCAACGCTAGCTAATTATAAATTCAAATAGATATTGGGATAATTTTGCGTAGAAATTGATTATTAGTTCCTAAAAAAATATTTAAAAGTTAACTCCATGGCAGCACCCCCTGATCTAAAATCCTGGATCCGCTCTGGCAATGAGCAACAAGGTTATGAGGATGAGTGGAGATATAATAACTTCTTTACCGGAACAAATTCTTCATCATATACTATCTTATTTGGACTTGAAAGAAGTACTGTTAACGAGTCTTCTTTCTACGAAATGGAGAAACGTATGGAGATCTGTTCCTAATTTAATTTTTAATGAATGTTTCTGGAAAGACCCTGTTCGTAAAGTACTAGTGTTAAGCAAATTTATATATTTCGTTGACACGGTTCTACTTCTCCGAGGTGGTTCTAACATAAACAAGTTATCTATCACCTCATCCAAGTACAATAATTTGATTGGTCTGGATATTTATCGTGCAAAACCCGATTTACTATCTTTATTTGCTCGTGTCAATACTTTACACTTGGTATCGGTTCGTATTTCGTCATTCGATACTCAAGAATGGCTACACTTGATTTCTCAATCTCTTGAAAATTTGATGCCGGGGTTTTAGATGTCTGGGTATATATACTCCTCAGCTCAAGTACTTGAAGGTGGAAAATTCTAGGGAGGAATATAATCCTTCAGGGCTGATCGAGATTGATGCTCCAAAACTTGCGTCACTTGTATGGAAAGGGTATATGTATAGGGACTATATTTTCAGTAGTCCTTCATCTCTTGTTACTGTACAAGTTGACACAAAGATTAATAGCGTGGATGAGCATGAGCACTTAAATACTGATTCATCAGATGAAGCTGAAGATGAGCATGAGCATGAAGAGATTTGGTAAATGCTTGAGGAATATCCTCAAAGAACTTACTAATGCAAAGTCTCTAATATTATCAGCACTTGGATTTCAGGTATGCTTTCTTTCCTCATTTTCTATTCAGAAATTACTTTGAATCATATTGTCTATGTATTCATGTAGTCGACATTCCTTGCTGAGAAGTTAGTTACCTCACTGTACAGGGCCTCTAATTGATCATTCAAAAAATCTTCTTTATGGCCTCTCTCAATGTAATAATATGTTAAATTTGCCTAAGAAACCAGGTAGGGTATTAGAGCAAGTCCAATGGGGGCCATATAGTACCCGAAACACCAAATGGCCATTCAAATGGTGCTGCTAGAAGGGGTCTTAAATTTGGCTGGTGTGATAAACCTAGCTAAATTTGTGGCATTGTCTAGCAGTTGCCAAAATTAAGTTGCGGGATACGGACGACATAATTTCTGCCGTTTGTGTGTTAAATTTTAACAACGGCAGAAATTGTGCCATTCATGCCGTAAATTTGCATCGAAGTATAGATTTTAATTGACAGACAACATAAATTGTGATGTCCATATCGATTTAGCACTTTGAAATAATAAAAAAAAGGCTCAGTGGAACGGGTTGCAAGCTTTTGGCATGCCAAATTTGGCTTGCAAGTGAAAATGGCCAAATTTCTGATGTGGCACCCTTTTAGCATGTTCCCATTGGGCTTGCTCTTACTCATTTAAAAGGGCACATGTACTCTGATGTAGGATGATAAGGTCCACTTTTTAGGAGAATTGCATTAGTAGAATTAGTAACTTGATTTTTGAGTTTCCTTTACCCTAGTTTAGTTAGATTTAGAAGTCTAGGTTTCTTGGTTATTAAGTATGGATTATCTATATAAGGAGGCCATTGTGATTTATTCTATATTAAATCTATTATCAAATTTATCCCAAATTTAATAGTCATCTTCTTCAAAACTTCATTGTCTTCGTTCTATTCTTCTATCAAGGGTTTCCGTATCCCTTCTTCTAATCTACACCCATGTTCCGCATCATACTCAATCTATCTGTTGGGAGGTTCCCTTCTGTAAGTTTGTTAATTTACTTAATTTATACACAATGACACTACTCTAATAAGAGCCATTAATGGCTAAATTTCTGTGACTTTCTGGCTTCACTTTGAGTCTCGCTCCTGGGCTCTGATATGCATTTAACCAAGGCAACATTTGTCAGACCGAAAGAAAGTTTGAAATACTTTATGAGTGATAGTTGACTGTAATCCCAGTCTCAGTATTGACCTTTAGGTATAAGTTCCACTGCTGTTCTATGAATAGCCAAGGTGGTTTCTCAGTATGCATTTGAAACCCACTGATCTTGGGTTTCCATTTGATGCTCCACAAAAGTTTAGTGTGCTTCAACAAATGGATTTTGGGTATTAAGAAATATGTACGTATCTATATTTTTCTCAGTGTTTTATTAATGAAAAAAAATCTAGTTTTATAAGACATACAGATAGAATACAAGACATCATGCTTCGTCCATAAATAACAGAATCTAGATATCTGGAGCAATGTACCAATCATTTTGGAACCTTAGGGTTTGCTGCAGAAAGGGCATTTTCAAACTCTTTGTAAGGATAAGCTTTTTGCTCAAGTTGACAACCATTTGATAACCTAACTACAAGATAAGGTTGTGTGAGAAGAGAGTCAAAGAAGGTCGGGTAACGTGCTAGGTTACCAGATTGAAGGGCAAAGTGCAATGTATGAAGGTACATTCACTATTTTTCAAGTAGTTGGTCTTGATGATTTAGTATCCCAATGAATTAGTAGAACATCCTACCCTCTTTTCTAATTTTTCAGCGACGGGGTTTCTCATTTCAAGACTACTCATCTCAAATGGCTACCTAATTGAAATACTACCCTTTTCAGACTGCTTGTGTCCCCATATTAGGATCCACTATCATGTTTAACTCCTTTGATAGTGCTGGTGAGAGTTTAGGAAAGCCATGTGATGAAGAGGGGTAGAAGAAGTAATTGCTTTAAAGGCATTTTTTTGGTCCAAGGTCCATGACGAGATGAGGGATATGCCCTTCAGCCATTTTATGTTTAGATGGGATTTTTTGATGTATTGACCAGGAGTCTTTGCTTTGTATTTATTATTATTATTTTTTTTATTTCTCTGTTGTTGTACTGGTAGGATCGCTCATCCTACTTTCTTTTGATTGGTTTCATATAAAGAAATTATATTTACCGATCAAAAGAAAAAGGGTAATTGCGTTGACCATGTGTGTGTGCGAGGGGTAGAAGACGTAATTGTATTAACCATGTAAATGTGTGTAAAATTAGGGAACTGAACTAGATCTTAAATGGTTAGCAACAAACAAGAAATGAGATGGGCCTCCTCCACCCATTGTGACAGCTGTATTTTGGCAGGTTTTAATGGTGTCCCTCCGATTAAAACGTCCTCTAATCAGTAATTGATCACCTGGTCATGTTCATTGTACAACTGGAATGTTTCAAACTGATTTTTCAATTCCCACATTTCATTAACGGTGTTATAGCAATGCCGTGGAAGTCATTTCCTCTTAATGGTGTCAACTGCTTTTACTAATATGTTGAACGCAATTCTTATGTACATATGAATTTGGTATTTGACATACTTGCATAATTGATGTTTCAAGAATAGTTATTATGCATTTGCAAGTAATAGCTGAGTTAATCTGTTTTTTCTTTTTCCACTGGAGAAGACTTTTTCAGAAGTACCTGATGAGATCGACTCACTACCTTCTTCATTTCATACTCTGAAGTATTTGAAGCTGACAGAATTGGATAACAGTGGTAACATCTGTGCATTAGCCAAATTGTTGAAGAGCTTTCCTTGCCTAGAAACTCTGGTCTTGGAAAGAACTCAGGTATTGTACGAAAAACAACGACGCAGAGTTTACTTACTCGTATGCAAAACAAGTATAACAAGTTAAGAACTGTTGTTATTGTGTTATTATTATATAACGAAGCAACTTTCATTTTGTTAGTTTGACTGTAAAACTTAATAATCAGTTGTCCGATTGTGATCAATATCGTGTGTATCATTAGTAGTTAACCAATTGGCAATTTAGTTGACCAAATAGCTAATCAGTTTGAAGTGCATAAATAATTATAATATGGACTTGTGGAGTTGCGCAATCTGAAGCCTATATCCCTATTTGGCCATTTGGCATTGCTGAAATCGAAAGAGATTTATTCTTTAATTTCATAGCTTAGAATAGTTTTGTACAATCGCATGACTCACTTTAAAGATGTAACCTTGTGTTTGATTCGTAGTATACAATGCAATTGCAAAATTTGGCCATTTGGCATTGCTGAAATCGAAAGAGATTTATTCTTTAATTTCATAGCTTAGAATAGTTTTGTACAATCGCATGACTCGCTTTAAAGATGTAACCTTGTGTTTGATTCGTAGTATACAATGCAATTGCAAAATTAATGAATAACATTTATAGTAAAACATAACAGTGATATTGAAATTTATTACTGTTGTATTATTTGGTGTATAATTATTGATTATCTGCATTTTTTGTGATCAAAGAGAAAAGCAATTTCTGATTTCAGAAATGCAATGGACCTAGATATTTCCTTCACTTCATATCCTGTCTATTAACAACTCAATCAATTATGTTCTTGTTTGTAGGCAATATCAACAACTACAGAGGAGGGAGGGGACTGGGGACAACAACTTCTCTTCCAATGCCAGTTTTGTCACCTCAAGTCTATTGAGATCCAAGATCTTGAAGGTTGTGAGATTGAACTGAAGTTTCTTGAATTTCTTTTGAAAAATGCAACGGTTTTAGAAAGCATCACCATCAAAGTTAGAGAGGCCCTATCAGAATACAAAGAAAAAGAGTTGGGTGAATTTGCGAGAAAATACAATCCATGTCAAAAGCGTCACAAAGGGTGAATGTCAGGTTTGCCAATCGAAAAAAAATGGGTGAAAGTACTACTTTTGTTCAAGAGAATAGTTAGATTGGCCATATTATTTGAAGAGCCCTACATCACTTACAAACCACACCCAAAATGCTAGAAGATTGTAATGTACTGTCTAAATCCTTAGGATGGGGTGGTGATGTATTATTTTCAAGTTGATAGTTGATAGAACATATATCCTCTATTTTTCTCGTGGGATCAAAATCTGGTTCTTATGTATGTTATTTATCTCTAATTAGCATTTTTTTTTAAAGAGAACGAATTTGTGGACGTAGAAATGATGTCCACAGGACATCACAAGCTCATTGGTCCACGTCTCTATTTGACCACTAAAAAAAGTTCAACACGGTCAGTTTACTTTACTTTTTTTTGAGCATAAAAATAGAGAAGAAGAGCACACATCTCACCTCCGTCTTTTCTATCCACCAAACAATCATGGTTATTTCCTTTAAGACAACCGACGAAAAAAACTTCCTCTCAGAATTTCTGGAAACACATTGCCCCAATCCTGTTTTCTGTTTATTTTTTGTTTTCTTTCAATTTGCTGATTGTCAGCTATGTGGACATGGGGTAGAACCGTAGAAGATGGTGGTGAGTGTTGGATTACTTTAATCCTACATCTTTAACATGCTAATCTAGTATTGATCAAAAAAATAATTAAAAGAAAAATACCTTTAGAGCCGCCGAAATTGGAGATTGACAGTAAATAGAAATTTTCCAAAGCTGAATCCAAATCACGTAGTCTTTAGCCTTCTAGTAGTATTCATAACACACTACAAAACACTTTTGTTTTTCTCCTACTTTTAGTTGTAGTTGTACTTTTTGTGGAAAGACTAATAGTCCCTTTCTCTAAAAAGTTATTATCTTATATACGTAAACTTTGGTATCATTAGTAGATGTGTGAAATGGGATCCACTTAGATTCCAAGCCTTATCTTAAGAAGACAAGTCCCTTATCATACAAGATTTTAGATATATTAAAACCCTTTTAATATATATATCTTTAATATGGAAAGTCTTCATTAACAAATCCATATTTACAATAAGGCCCTTAGAACTTTCAAGAAAGTCCTTTCCTACCATTAATTATATCTAAGTCCCTCCACCTATCTTGTATTCACAATTAGACCATTGGGAATTTGTTCTTCACTGTCACATCTATGTCTAATTGAGCCAATTTGACATTTAACATCAATTGAGCATTAAGAAATTATTTCTTATACCGGCCGGGTTTGAGCTCAATTAGTTATGTTACAATTTTCTAATACATAACTCCGTAGAGGTGGTGGATCCTTTATTAGAATTCGTGATTCAAGACGTCCTACATTTATTACCCAAAACGTTAAGTCTAGTCTATGAATAGACATTACTTTTTAATGTCTCAAAGTAATAAATTTGAGACACAATGAATTTTCACAATTCCTCAAGTCTAGGGATTAATTGGTAGAGTGAGATTTGCACACTAACCTTAACAGTGAATTTATAGTGTGTTCTCACTTTGATCCCCTCAGTGTGAGTCATGTGACTACACCAATATACAAACTTAGAGTCATACTCAAATGATTGAGATATCATCATCCTATCATATAGCAGTTATGTATATTACAGTCTTATAAGTGAAGCGTCCGACTTCACCCCAACTGTGAGTATTCTAGGTAAATAGATACAATCAAATCTCCCGCACATGACTCTTCATATGCTTGATTGTTCTAATTCTATTACCTATGGAACTTACGGTTTCATCATATGATATTAGTTCACCTATATGCATAATAATAAGATTCATGTATTTAATTAAACATCATCATATATAATCAATAAACGTTCATTGGCTTTGTAAAGGCCAAATATCCCAACAGTGAGAACTGAGAAGATGGTGTTGTTATTCTTTGTTGTTTATTTATTTATTTAAATTTTGCTAAAACAAAAAGATAAAAAATAATGAAAATAAAGAAAGATAAAATGACGTGTTAAACTGTTAGAGTACAGGTTACAAATTTGGAACGGCCCAATAAGCTTGGGTTGTTCGTGGACAACATTTCTATGCTCGGTCCACAAATTCATTTTTTTTTTTTAAGTTTACTAGTTTTCCACATAAAAGCACTAAAAAAAAGAAAATAAATTTTGGTTTGAGCAACAAATAAAAATAAAAAATAAAAAATGATAAAAATAAAAATATTGCATTCCTATAATTTATAATACTAGTATAACTGCTAGTTGGGAGAGAGTGAGAGAGAGAGGTATTTGAGGACAAGCAGACAGAAAACTGCTCACTAGATAATACAGCTCATAATATAATTCTCCCTGCGTCACTAGTCGTAACCACACGACGTCACTTCAGGCCATAGCCTATGGCCCGAATGCTGCTCCCAAAATGTGTCGCAATTGAGTGAGGGGCATGTAGTTTGTAGAACAATATACATTTAGCTCAGTCTGACGGTTTCTTCTTGGATTTCCATGGCGAAGATAAGTAGAATTTCTTCTGGTATTCTCTCTCCTCTTACTTCTTTTTCTTCTCATACTTCATTCTTTCATTTCAAAACCACTACTACTAGAAACCACCCATCTCCTTCTTATGTCGACAATGACTCCCTTCACTTATTAGAGAATTTGGTTAAAGATCATTGTGAAACTGGAACACTTGAGCATGACAAAGCATTGGGTTTCTTTAATGAGTTGATTCGGTATCGACCCTTGCCTTCCATTCACCCTTTAAATCAACTGCTAGGAACCCTTGTCAATACCAAACATTATTCTATTGTCTTATCCATGTACAATGCAATAGCTTCTGATGGAGTCCAACCAAGTATTGTGACGCTTAACACTCTGATCAATTGCTACGTACTCTTATATGGGTCGAGTGGATTTCGAGTTTTCTGTTTAGGGGACTATTCTTAAACGTGGGTTTCAACCGGATGCTTTTACTTTCACTACTCTGCTCAAGGGTTTGTTTCGGAGGGAAAATCAGCACAAGCTTCGGAATTGTTCGTCAAAATAGCCCGAGATGAAGTCCCTTATGGGGTTGTCATCAATTGGTTTTGCAAATCATTAAATTCAGATACTGCCCTTCAATTGATGAGCTCAATGGAAAAGGAAAAACTGAAGTCGGACATCCACATATACAATATGATCATTGATAGTCTTTGCAAGGAAAATCGGGTGTGTGATGTCGTCAATCTCTTTCAGGAAATGGTTGACAAGGGAGTTGTCCTAGATGCCATGATAATTACAAAAGTTTGGGTAAACTAACTATCTAAGTGTAAACACAAATAATCAATCAACTAAACAAATGCTTAGATCAATATTTCTACTCTCAATTCATTATGCAATATAGAGAGTCAAGATTCGTTCTACTCTTAACCTATCAAGACTAAATAGAATCCAATTAATCAAACACAAAGAAACAATGGTGAGAGTAATAATGTGCTGAGAGATTTCTATTCTACGATTATACTATGGATTCAAATAAATCTAAATTAACTAAACTAATAGAAATAGGGTTTTGATGGAAGAGAAGAGTAATCAATCCACCTAATGATTAGTTTCATGCAAGAATCTAATTATTCATTGAAAAGAGATCATCTTTAGGTTTTCACGTAATGATCCAACCTAAAGCCTCAAACTTTATCATCCCTAGCAACAACCTACATCTCTATAGTCATTATTACTAGTATGTAGGATTATTACAACCAAGTCTCTTGACTTAATTATAACAATCCTTAGTTTAATTTATTATATGCTTATTTTGGAAGTTATACAATAAACTAAACTTTTTGAAATACATACACAATTAAATAATTATACTAAGCAATCTATTTCTCATTAGGTTTCATAATCACTCCCTCTAATAAAGGGATTAGTCTAATATCATTGGATTAATTAAACTAAAACAATGAAAGGATCGGAAGACATGATGTAAAGAAGAAGTAATTGAATTGAATAAACTAAAGCTTTTATTGAAAGGTTCTAAAATGGAGGCTACAAACTAAACCTAAACTAAACTAAAGAGGGAGAAAGAGATCTGATAAATTATTCTAGCTAATGGGAGAGAGAGATATGGGGTTTAAGGTTTTTATTCTCTTATATAATGATACAAAATCGTGCTTGGGTTTTTAGGCTAGGTTATGGACCCATAAATCAAGTCAATAACCCAATTGGTTGAATCCAAGACTTCTAATTCCAGTTGTGTTACTGTAGCACGTATCTTCACTGACTTATACTACTTTGATCGAGTCAAGGCCTAGACCATTGGAAAAGGCTTTTTGAGCCGGTCATTTTGATATAAAATGGGCCCAAATCCGAGGTCTGAGTCCAAAGATATGGCCTTTTGAAGTTCTGTTAACTTTTCTTCAGCTCCTAATCCGGTTTGACTTTTACTTAACAGTTTTGACTTGGGCTTTTTAAGGGCTTTTTCTCCATGAAACTGGGGCTTTCTTCATGGAACTTCCATAGCAATTACTTTAGCTCCTTTTAGCACCTAATTATTAACGAATTGACATTTATTCAACTCCGGAGCCTGAAATACTCAAAAATACGTAATTAGTGATAAACCAATATTATTAATAACATAATTGGCTAAATAGAAATATTATTAAAGGGTTTAAACTACAGTTTTGGGCTCTTATCAAACCACCTCCAAACAACATTTTGCTTGTCCTCAAGCAAATATGTGAAATTAAAATAAATGGCCAAAAACGTATTTTTAACTAGTCTCGTTTCATTGAGTGCGATTGCATTGACCATACGCAATAAGGCCTTAAACCACTATGAATTCCCGAATGGACAAGTTATAGCCTCGTGAGAGTTTTCTAGATAAGGTACTCACAAACTTTATTTATACTACAATGACTAAGAAAAAAAAGTAACTGTTCCCTAATTTTATCTCAGAATCTATATATCTCACTAGTATTTAAACAATGATGATCATTATAAAACTTAGGCTAATACATGCATAATAATCAAATCATCTGAAGATAAACAACTATACAATAAACTATGATATGAAATGCAATGGCAGGTCCGTTTTTGAAACTTTTGGGTAGCGTGCCTAAGTAGGTTCTCACAAGGAATGTGTCAAAACACATAACACTCTGATTTTTCCACTCAAGTTCGCTAACTCCAGTATGTATTGAGCACACATTTTCTCACAATCTCAATGACAATCCAAGGAAGCCAAGGTCGATCAAACACATCTACCACTTACTATCACACTAACCTATTCCTAATTGAGCTAGAGGTCTTTATTAGGTGATACGGGGCGTAGGTGTTGGTTAAAGAAGGAAAGAAATGGATATTCAAAAAGACAAGTCTGAGAAAATAGGGTCTTCATATTATGTAACTTAAAGAAAACCTTGTTCTTTTGCCTTTATTTTTGGATTCTAACTTTGATTATATTTTTGGAGTTCTAACTTTTATTTTTATTTCCTTTTGGAAGCTTTCTTTTCTTTCTTTTTTCTTTCGAAGCAGCTAGCTAATTTTTGTTTACACAAGTTTTTCTCTTCTCTTTTCTTCACTCATCCTATCTCTCAGACTTATCCAGATAGGTAGGCTGATTTTTTTTTTTTTTATTTTAATTTTATTTTTATTTTTTTATTTTGTTTTATTGGGTAAAAGGATTTGTGGTTTGTGAAAAGGCTAATGAAAGGCTCAGTGGGGCGACTAGTGGATAATAAATTTCATATAGGTGTGAATTTCTGGCTATATCGATCCAAAGAGGGCCTAAATTCTCGCTTAGGATATGGTGTGGTGATCAAGCAAGTGGATGTGTGATTTCTCTACTCGAATTTGACTTCTCCCTTGTGTCATCACTCATATATTAATTAATATGAGGCTTTTAGGTTAGATGCTCATAGGATATATATTAAGCACTCTAACCTAGGTCTCAGAAAAATACTGCCAAGTAAAATCATAGATACTCATCAACTCTAACATCAACTGCCAATTAAACTGTTACGTACTAACTAACATCAACTCTACTGGAGTAAACATAACAGACAAAGGGTGACAAAACGCTTTGAAATGAAAGACCAAAATACGCCACCCCCAAACAAAATTGGAAAACTCTTTTTAAGTTTGAAAATTTTTGTTTGGCCTATACTCCAGAAAGGTGGTATTGTACAAAAACTTGGGTCTTTTAAAGTTAGATTCCCTAGACTTACTAATATATGTTTATGTTTTTATTTTATTTTATTTAGTTTTTATATGTTTGATTTTTGGAAAAAAACAAAATTACGAGAAATAAATAAAAATGAAACTCACTCCATAGAGAAACACTACTCAAACAATGAGAAAAAATACAAGAGATGAATGTGTGAGTCACATGAAACGTGGACTAAGGATCCGACACTTACAACCACCCACTCCAAAAAGAGGGTCCGGTTACCTTAATGATGCACTCCCATAACATAAGATTGGAATGGAGTACACTGGAAAATAAAATGAGTCTTTTATAGTCAGATACTCGAGACTTATTTAATATATATGTACATGCCGCTTACCATATATCAACAACCAAAAAAGTGTGGGTCTTTCCATAAATAATTAACATAGAATGCACCACCAAACAAAATTAAGCACCAAGACTTTCTACGATGCAACTTAGTTGAATGAGAGGGTGTCCAAGTGAATGATCGTGAGAAAATGAATGGTTGTGGAAAATACTTGGAATGTGAATAAGTGTTAGAAGAAAAGGTTGGGAAGAATGATTGGATTTTATAAGAGATTATCTTAGGTGGATGGTAGTCGGGTGGTGCTCTAGGCAGTTTTTGAGAGGGTGGATCATCACAGGCTCTTAGAAACTCATAGAATTCCTCATCTAGCTTGGTCGCATCCACATAATTATGGTATTCATCTACATCTTTGAGAAAGTCATCAATCTCGTCCAAGGAGTCAAAATTGTGAGCTTTGTCTTCTTCCATAAGAGGGGTATCTACTAGTGTAGGGACGAAAGCGTCGGCCGTACTAATGTGAGATACAAAACTGTCAATGGACTTTACTTCTCCTTCGACAGGAAAACCTAGTTATCTCTGCTTGAGTCTAAATATGTTAACCTCCACAGAAAGATTTCCAAAAGAAAGAGTCATTGAGCCACCCCGACAATTCATTTGGGCATTGGCGGTTTCCAAGAAAGGACGCCTTAAGATGATGGGAATAGAATCATGAGCAGCTTCTGTGTCAAGAATAACGAAGTCGGCTGGGTAGTAAAAATCCTGAACTTTAACGAGAATATTTTCAACTACACCTTTGGGATACTTAATAGAACGATCGACTAACTACAAAGTCATTTTGGTTGGTTGAAGTTTTGGTAGACTTAGTTGTTTATATAAATAAAAAGGGAGTAAGTTAACACTTGCCCCTAAGTCTAATAAAGCAGTTGTTATGAAGGTATCACCTAAGGTACATTGTACAGTAGGAGGACTAGGGTCCTTGTACTTAACAATTCCGTTATGTTCAGATAAAGAGGGATATTGTTCAGTTAAGAAGGCTTTGTGGGGTATGTTGGTTTTCCTCTTCTTGGTGCACAACTCTTTTAGAAACTTAGCGTGTCCAGGTAGACTTTTTATAGCATCTAGAAAAGGTAGGTTTATAGTCAGATTTTTAAACACTTCCCTAATCTCATCAAAATTCTCGTCCTTTTTAGACACAATTAGTTTCTGGGGATACGGTGGTTTATCTCTATATTTAGCATAAGGGTCAAAAGTATTATTAGTCTTTGCTTTATCTTTAGCCGTTTTCCATCTAGGTGTCCAAGTTGGAACCTCTACAGGTGTAGGATCATCAGTTTCTATTATGGGGTCTTGTAAGGGTTTCACTTTTGGTTGTGGTGGGACTGGAACTTCTACATTTGTAGGGTTTTCAGTTTCTATGGCAGTATTTGGTATGGTTTCATTTTCAGCTTCTGTTTGTGGGTGATCTTCAGGCATAATTACTTTGTTATCAACTACTCGATCTCCCTGAACGAAGGGTAGTGACTGCCTGTAGGTCCCCTCGGGTTATATTACCATTACATTGAATACTGTTTATTTCGAAGGTGGTGTTTGTTGACTTAGGATTAGGCACTGCTTGACCTGGAAACACGCCTATTTGGTTATTATTTTGGTTAGGAGACATGTCAATAACCTTTTGGCACAAAGACTGCATCATTTGCATCATTTTAGAGTTTTGATCATGCTAATCTTTCATCAAGTTGGAGTTTTGTTGCATAATTTGATTTTGTTTTTCCAACAAGATCACTACTACTTCGTTTGTAGATGGTTGAGCTGGAATTAAGGCTTGTTGAGTGTTCATGTCTTGATATTAATAGTTCTGGGTCATGGGAACTAAACCTCTATTCTGGTCACCTAAGTTTCCTTGTCCTTGAGGTTGAGTTAACTGGTTGAAGTTTGATGGTTGTGATGGTGGTTGTGCATAGATAATAGGATAATAGAAGTCGGAATGCTCAAGACCAAAACAGACATTACAACGAGTAGAGTTAATGTTCATGACTGGAGTGGGTTGTTGTTGAACAGAGAGGACATCTACCTTTTTAGTGAGGGCATCGATAAGAGTTTTAAGCTCGAGATCAAGTTTAACCTCAAAAGAAGAAGGAGTGAAGCGGGAAGAGTCGTTACCTCCCCAATTGTTGTTCCTCTTAGATTGATCTTCTAAGAATCTATAAGCCGCTAAGGCTCCTCTACTAAGAAAACTACTCCCAATCATGATATCTAGAACCTCCTTATGATGATGTGAAAGCCCCTTGAAGAAGGCACGAACAAGCATGTCTTTCACAAGATTATGATGCGGGCATTCAATGAGAAGATCAGTGAAACGATTCGAGGCCTCTGAAAAGGATTCATGAGGGTTCTAGTGGAAGAATGAATCTTTTGAAACATTTCATCGGTCTTCAGTGATGGGTAAAACTGTTCCATGAACAATTGAACAAGTTTAGCCCATGAGTCTACAGAGTTTGGCGTTTGGGCAGTTAACCAAGACGCCGCCTTGTTGGCTAGGGTGAATGGAAACACACCCTAAGTTTAACTTGATCCGGAGTTATGCTAGGATGATGGAATGTAGTGAGAGATTATTTATTTTTATTTTTTTTTGAAAAAGCTAGGGGTTAAGGATACCCCAACCTTTATTTTATCATGATCTCAAGTACAACTTACCTTCTTCATCCTCTTTGACCAACACATGTAGCCTTTGGTCTAAAGGGGGAATAAAATACAAAACACTTTCATCTTTAGAATTACTAAGTTTCAATAAATAATCTGCAGCCTGGTTACCTTCTCTGTAAACATGCTCAAATTCCACCAGTTCAAACTCTGTAATAAGTCGCCTGATCTGTGCTATGATGTTCCTATCAGTCCCAAGGTGACTCATCCTTTAAGTTCAGTATATGCACAACCCACATAGAATCAGATTGTACATGTAGCCTCATTATTCTCATCTGGGCAGCTCCTTGAAGGCCTTTCAAGACTCCAAGCAGTTCTTGGCGAAACACTGAGGGAGATTTTGATGATCCAGTAAACCCAAAGAGGACCGTACCATTTTGGTTTCTAATTATCCCACCATACCCTGCATTACCAAGCTTTAACGAACCATCTGCGTTCAGCATAGGTACCTGGTCCTTTGGCTTTGACCAGCAAACCCATTGTTCCTCATTCTGCTTATAGTTTCCTTCGATTCCTAGCCTTTGTAGCAACACCCATAACTCATGGCTCTCCTTTATGGACTGTAGTGTCTTTCCAAGATACAATTTCATATCATTTAGGATCTGCATGCTCAAAACACTTGGTAGTCTTTTCCTTCCTTTATTTATTCTCCAGTTGCGCTCATTCCATATTGCATTGACTGTTGCACAAGTGATGGCCCTCAGAATCTCATTTTGCATCAAGTTCATTCTGCATAATCTCATTAAGAAATACCACTCATCATGTGATTGTTTCACCTACCCAGATAGACCCATAGCTAGCTTGATCCTTGCCCAGACTTGTGTTGAATACGCACAATAAAAAAACAGGTGTGAAGAACATTCCTCATGACCAGTACAGAGACAACAAGTGGATTGGTTTATAACTTTCTTAAACATAAGTCTATTTCGGGTGGGCAATGATCCAGAGAAGAGTTGCCAAACAGTAAAAGAGTGTTTGGGCACCGATAACTTTCCCCAAACTAGCTTGAACCATTTTACTTTTCCTCGAATTTTCATTAGAGAAAGATAAGCAGATGCAAGGGAGAAGAGACCAGTACTAGTTGGTGTCCAGATGACTCTGTCCTCTGTCAAGTAATTGTTTATCTCCGTTTCCATGATCCACTTTTTTAGCTCACAGCTCGGTAATTGGCAAATAACGTTTGACCAGCTCCCATTTTTGATAATCGATCCAACACTAGCATCATCAGGAATAGAAGTCGCTAGCAGTTCTCTAGCTTGTGCATTGAAAATTAAAGGACCAGAACACCACGGATCATGCCAGAAACTCGTTTTCCACCCATTTCCAATACTGTATCTCATAGTTTTCCATGTAGCCTCCCTATGTCTGAGGATGCCTCTCCACACCCAAGAGCAGTCCTTGGGTTCCTTCATAGTCCAGAAATGTCCACCCTTTATTTGATGCTCCCATGTCCATTTCACCCACAAGCAATCATACTTCTGAGCAATATTGATAACAAGCCCACAGTACGCCGCTGATAAGAGCCCAAAACTGTAGTTTTAACCCTTTAACAATATTGTTGTTATACCAATTATGTGATTAATAATATATGTTTATCACTAATTACGTGATTTTGAGTATTTCAGGCTTTGGAGTTGAATAAATGTAAATTTGTTACTAATTAGACGCTAAAAGGAGCTAAAGGGATTGTTATGAAAGTTCTATGAAGAAAGTCCAAGTTTCATGGAGAAAAAGCCCTTAAAAAGCCCAAGTCAAAGATGTTAAGTGAAAGTCAAACTAGATTAGAAAGCTGAAGAAAAGTCAATAGAACTTCAAAATGCCATATCTTTGGACTCAGACCTCGGATTTGGGCCCATTTTATATCAAAATGACCGGATCAGAAAGCTCTTTCCAATGGTTCAGACATAGACTCGATCAGAGTAGTGTAAGTTAGTGAAAACTCACACTACAGTAACACGATCAAAATGAGAAGTCTTTGATTCAACAAATTGGGTTTTGGGCTTGATTTTACGGCCCAAAATATGACTCCTCAGCCCATGCACGAATTTGGGAATCTAGCTCTTCTATATCAAGAGACAAAAGCTTAGCTCTTAATCTATCTAGAAATAAACCTAGTTCTAGTTCATAAAATTTAGTTTTTGTAATATATAATTAGTTTTAATTCATTAAATTAGTTTATATAGATTAATCTAGTTAGTTGTCAACTTTATTAGTTGTTAGAACAAGAATGAATATTATTTATATTAGCTAGACCTAGATTAGAAAATAAATTAGCCTATACTCCATTAATTAGTTTTATTACCTTGTTTTTAATTTAGTTATTGAATCATTGATAATTCTTCATTAGATTAATAAAAGTCAAGTTATTGTTCTTCATTATGTTTTCTTATTATTCATATGTTAATGATTGTCTAATGAATTCTAGCTAAACCTCAATTAGAGGGGTTTAATGAAGCTTGGATGAAGACTTGATGTGTTAGTTAGAATTATTGCATTTAAGAGTTCACTCTAGTAGGTTAGTTGATTCGCCATGAGAATGGGTTGAACTTCCTCACATGCTAATTATTAGTTGGCAGAGATTGCTATGAATAATTAGGGATCACAATTAATCTTAATTGGTTATGATTGCAATAATCTACACTAGCATATTATGAATTTATTTAAGTAAAATCAAATCCCCCTAATCTCTTCTCCATATTCTTCTCTATATTTTATTCAATTCATATTCAATTGCTTAGTTAAATTAGTATAAGTTAAATTCATATATTTAGTTTCATAGTATAAATTCACCTCTATAAATATTACTCTCACCATTGTTCCCTTGTGTTGATTAATTGATTTCTTTATGTCTTGGTAGTTTAGGAGTGGAACGATTCCGTCCTCTATATATTGCATAAATCTATATGTGAGAGTTAGAAATAAATAATTGATACCGTAAGAATAAAGTTAGAGTAATCTAGTTTAGTTTTTACGGGTTATCAGCCGCTTTATTCCAAGTTCTAGGATCTAGAATCCCAAGCCCACCTTGGTTTTTAGCCACTCTCAATGTTTCATGACTTGCATGATGCATCGCTCTCACCATAGAAGGTCCAGCCCATATGAACTTGTTACATAGCTTTGCCACCTTATCCAGCACAATTTTGGGCAATACAAAAGTTTTTGCCCAATAAGTTTGGAAGAAGGCTAGGACTGACTGTACAAGCTGCACCCTTCCTGCTCGGCTGAGAGATGTGTTTTCCAATTAGAAATTCTCCCCGTTATTTTCTCAATGAGTGGGAAACATTCCTTAATACCCAATCTGGTGGCCGTTGATAAGAACCCAAAACTGTAATATTAAACCCCATTGAGACATATAAATTTAATTAATTATGTGTTTAATAATCATGAAATAAGTATGTTTTCGTACTTTTGTAGGTCTTCGCAGTAAACATGAAAATATTGGTTAAACTTGCATTAAAGTACGGGGAACGATGTATATATGAATTCTTCCGAATCAGCCATGTGAAGCCCAACAAATCCGCACAGAAGCATCAAACTTCCGAAGCTCCCACCTCTTGAACCAAGACTCCGAATGCGACAAGTGAGCTGCTCAGACAATCAGGGCGATGAACTCTACGCATAGGTGGGAAGTTGTAAAATTGCCAAAAGACCGGACTGCCACTGGACTGCACGTGGACCCACTATACGGGCCCACAAGATTTGATGAGTCATCATACAAGTCAAGATAAAGGTGCAAATAATTGGTGCAAAAGTGACACCTTGCATGTAGTTAATAAAGTTAAATAAGATTAGGTGTTAATAGTGAAAAAAGATAGGTGTCACTTTGTTGTGGATTGTGTGGTTAAGAAGGAAGTAAATGTGGTTTGGTGTTTCACGTGGGAGGAAATGAGATTTCTCTCAAATAAAGAAGAAAACAAAACAAAGGGGGACACTCCATTTACTCCATTGACTTCTTTTCCTTTACCATGCATTATTTTAGTTCCTTAGTCTTAGTTTTTATTTTTAGTTTTAGTTTTAGTAGAAAGCTTGTAATAGTTTTAATGGAGGAAACCTTGTGTTCTTCTACTTGAAAATAAATCTAAATGCAAGTGAGTTTATATAGATAGTTCTTCTTCTTTTTGTTCTCTCTCTCATTCTACATTCTACACTTGTCATATTTTCCCAAGGAACATGAGCTAAACCTTCCCTTTGTGGGGAGTTAATGATGTTCGTGTGAGGAAAACCTTTGTTATTTGATTTTAGTAAGTTTTTAGGAAGAACAATTAGACCTACATCCTATCCCAAAATGGTAGTTGGTGTAGAGTCTAGTTAGGAATTAAGGTGATGAGCTTAGAGATAAGTCATTGTTTTGGTTCTACATGCTAGCATGTATGATCTTAAAGATGAGTCATATATGTTAGGGATCAAGTTAATTTTTATTAGGACTTGTCTAAGAGTTCTAGGAAGATTAAGATGCACTTACTAAAAATCAAATAATAGAAGTTATCTTCACATGAGAAAAATTAACTCTCCACTTTTGTTTTAGTAAAATTTTATCTTGTCTTAGTTACATGTTTACGTAACTTAAGGTTTTCAATTTTTGTGCATTAAAAGAAACCAAGTAGTTAGTATTAATAAAATCATAGCTAAACTTACTCACTAGTTTCCTAAAAGAGTAAAACCAGTTGTAAGTGGTCCTAGAATTTAGGTTAGTTCAAATCCCTACTCAAAACCATATGAACACGAAGATCGTGAGTAAGGAAAAAAATCTTTGAATTCGCACTTTGTTCAATAAGAGATTCATATTTCTAGGATACGCAAAAGGTGAATATCAAAATGGCGCCGCTGTCGTTCTAAAGACCAAGGACTTGTGCTACAGACTGGAAATTGCTCCAAGGGGAACCCCCACCCTCATCTTTCCTTCCTTTTTGCTGTTTTCTACGTTTTTGTTTTATTTTCACATTTTTGCCTCGCAAATGACCTGATGATTATCGCATTTTTTGTTGTACTTCCAGGAACAAAAAGTTAGGACCGGGAAAGTAAACTACACAAGAATCTAAGGTTGCTGTGAAAATTTTAGCTCATTATGGGAGAATCCTCTGTGTGCGCGGTACTGGACTAGCGTCCGCAAGTGTATCCCACGTCCGCGGGTGTCTTTGCTCTTTTGCTGCTCATGATCTAGCTCCAGCATCCACTGATATATTTTGATCTATATCTAGGCCTAACTCTCTGGAACAGTAACAGGAAATTCAAATATCTTCTGGGATTAATTACGTCGACGGATTGAAACGTCTGTTTCATTTCTTTGGTGAACTAGCGGGACGCTACAGGTTCCAAATTTTTACTATTTTTGCATTAATGCCATGTACGTAGTTATTATGTATTAGTTTATGGATTATTATTTACGTATTAGCCTAGAAATATGCATGAATTATGTTCATACACCTGTAAATATTTATATACGATTAATTGGGCATGAATTGCATATTAATATATATATACAAATAAATGGTACTGTTTTGTATGGTTATCTGTCTTTCTACGTATAAATGTCTATTGTTATATGTTTAGTATTTCTCTACGTATAAGTACACGTCCTTGTATAATACTTCGATTTTGTCAAGAAAGGGGAGAACATTCCAATGAGGGTTAAAATCTGAGTTGGGTAAGTTGTTTCTAAACCCTACGGGGTGAAGCTGCTCTCTATATGACACTCGCAATCTCAATGAGTATTGCCGAAATCGAATTATTATGCAATACAAGAGTCGTATTTTAGTTTATATATAATACGTTGCATGTTTAGTTTTAGCATTGTCGTATTTATCTGCGTACGTATACTATATTCACATGCTAATGTATTTCGATACGTATGAGTGATTCAAATTTGCTCACATCGCTGTTGATATCGCCTACGTAATATCGATTTACAAATTAAGCGTACATATATCATTATTCTTGATGTATATTTGCATGCGTGATCGAAGTATTTATCGATGATACAACCTTGCCTATTCGTATAGCTATACGTATGAGTAGAGTATCTTTACATGCTACTGCATCTAGTATTGTATGAGTAGATCGTATTTCCATGCTTGTACTTTCACCCTTGCATAAATCTTAAAAAAAAAAAAAAAAAAAAAAATTAAGAACGACCTTGCATAAATTTTAATTCCATAAATCTTAATCATATTCCAACGGTGTCTAGGAAACTTGAAAGATTGAGGTTACTTAATTAGAACCGTGCTTGCACGGAAAGCCTCCCTCATATCTCTCTTGTAACCTGGCCGTTGGTTTATACACACGTATTCCTCGCTTCACTGCTACATTAGAAGCAACTTAGGCCTACGTTGTTCAACTCTAATACTTCAAGAGAATCATAAAATTTAAGTAATAATAAGTTCCTTCTGTCAATTAGATCTAATTTTATGCTTGCATGAGATTAATGTCTGGTTCCACTAAAGAATTTGAACATACCTATCGTCGAAAAGAATATGATAAACAATTGCGTAAGTTCTCACCTAAAAATTGTTCTTCTTCTATTAATTACCTTCTATTAACAAGCGAGAAAAGGTATACAGTGGGGTAACACTGAATCATCTAGGTCATCAAAGGATACTGTTACAAAAGCTACATCTATTTTTAAGGTAAAACCCGATACTGAATTAAAATTTTTGATAGAATCCCTAACTAAAAAAGTAGATGCCCTTGCAGTTCAAGTAAATGATCAACTACCAAAACAGGTTATGAACGTTGACACCTCCCCATGTATTCTTTGTCTTAGTCCTGACCATCTTGATGCATATTTTCCCTTGTTATATGCTTCCTCTACTTAACCATTAGAGGAGGCATGTGAATTCAACATCCCTAATGCACCTTGGAGACAACATCCGAATTTCGCTTGGGGCCTCCTCCAGGTTTCGCAAATCCACCAGTTCGACCAACCAACAACTTTATTCCTTACTGCCAAGGAAATAATCAGCAATACCAACAAAGTTAGAATCAATTTCAAAATACTTCTGATGCTAACAATCAAACCAACCGCAGCCTTGTTCCAGCCAATCCAAATCCCAACTATAATCAACAACTTCTCATCAATAATCGTGATCTTGTACCTGTTGCACAACCTGCGGCACTCGTTACGGATAGGACAAGTGAGACTTTCTTAGCTTACATGAACAACCAATCTCAAATTTTAATGTCTATCCAACAATCACTTCAACAATTGGCGCAAGAAAAGAGTCAGAAAGGCGTGTTTCCTGGACAAGCAGTTCCAAACCCTAAGCCAGCAAACATTGCCTTTGAACTCACCAATGCACCTGGTACAAGTACTCTTAACCAAGGTGAGGTGCACGCAATCACTACTCTTCGATTTGTAAAAACTGTAGACAATAAAATACGTATGCCAGACGATCAACCAAAGGAATCCGACGGTTCCAATGAATCTATTTCTATTAATGACCCTACGGAGGATTCACCAAATACAACAAAGTCAACATCTCAGAATTTAGGAAACAAGCAAGCGGACCCCTTTGCCAAATTCCGCCCTAAGGCACCGTTTCCTGCACGCTTGGAAAATAATAAACCTGATGAGAATTTTGATGAAATTCGAGAGACTTTTCAGAATTTGACAATCAACTTACCTTTTCTCGATGCCTTAAAGCTATTGCCAAACCATACAAATTTTTTGAAAGATATGTGCACCACAAAAAGGAGAACTAATGTTCCTTAACAAGCGTTCCTCACCGAACAGTTTCCATCCATCACCGAACACAATGGTATAGTCAAATACAAGGACCCTGGTAGACCAATGGTTCCATGCACCTTAGGTGACAAATATATGGCTACTGCACTACTAGACCTAGGAGCTAGTGTGAACTTACTTCCATATTACTTATTTAAACAACTAAGTCTTCATGAGCTGAAACCTACCACCATGACTCTATAGTTAGCTGATCGTTCCATTAAGTATCCAAAAGGAATTGTGGAAAATGTCATTGTAAAAGTCCAAGACTTTTTCTATCCTGTAGACTTTGTTATTTTGGATACAGAAGTTGCATGTGATTCCATTCCTATCATCTTAGGACGTCCGTTCCTAGCAACTGCTAATGCTTTTATTAACTGTAGGGATGGTTCCATGACCATGTCCTTCGAAAATCTTTCGATCGAGGTAAATGTGTTCAAGATGAAGAAATAAATTCCAGAGTCTGACATAGATGGTGAGGTGAACAGGGTTGACAGCATTGCGCAAGAGTATTTAACAAACACTTTTCCTGAAGATGAAGTATACCAATTTCTTTCCTTTAGCGATTCTAAATTTGAGGATGATGATTATACACAAGAAGTAAATGAGTTATTAGAGTCAATACCATTATTTGACCCCACGACCGTGATGTCCAGCGATTTGGATGAACATCAATCTGTTTACTCCATGGAAAATGACTTTCCTCAAGAATCTTTAATACCCACTCCACCAGCCCTTGAATTAAAACCTCTTCCTTTGTAATTAAAATACGTACATCTTTATCCAGATGGTAGTCATAAAATTATTATATCATCTCAATTGACTGACGATCAAGAATCCCATTTAATAGATGTCATTCAACAACACCGTTCTGCTATTAGATGGTCCCTCGATGACATTAAGGGCATTGACCCTAGTGTATGCACCCATCGCATACATCTTGAAGAAAATGCTAAGACGTTGCGTGAATCACAGCGTCGTCTAAACCCAACCATGAAAGATGTGGTACGGGAGGAAGTTTTAAGATTACTCGATGCAGGTATTATTTACCCTATCTCCGATAGTGTTTGGGTGAGTCCAGTACACGTTGTTCCAAAGAAATCTAGCATTACTGTTGCGTGCAATAATAAAGATGAATGCATCTCCACTCGTATTCCAGTGAAATGGTGAATATGCATTGACTAGCGCAAACTTAATGCAGTCACTCGTAAGGATCACTTTCCACTGCCCTTCATCGATTAGATGCTTGAACGGTTAGCCAGTCATGCATATTACTATTTTCTTGATGGTTATTCAGGATATTTTCAGATAGTCATAGATCCTGCTGATCAAGAAAAGACTACGTTCACCTGTCCTTTTGGTACATTTGCATATAAACGAATGCCTTTCGGCCTTTGCAATGCACCTAGTACTTTCCAACGCTGCATGCTTCACATTTTCAGTGATATGGTTGAACGTTTTATGGAAGTATTCATGGACGACTTCTCAATATATGGAGATTCTTTCGATAGCTATCTATCAAATCTTGAAAAGGTCTTTACACGTTGTGAAGAGAAAAACCTTGTTCTTAATTGGGAAAAATGCCATTTCATGATTACAAAAGAAATAGTTTTAGGACATATCGTTTCAAAAGACGGAATCGAAGTCGAAAAAGCTAAGATAGAAAAAATTGCTTCACTTCCTATACCAAAAATAGTTCGTGACATTTGTGCATTTTTAGGACACACAAGTTTCTATAGGAGATTTATTCAATATTTCTCAAAGGTTGCTAAACCTTTAACCAATCTCTTGCTTAAAGATGCCATTTTTGACTTCAGTTTCAATTGCAAACAAGCTTTTGAGACTTTAAAATCCGCCTTAACTACCGCTCCCATAATTCAGCCACCTAATTGGTCTAAACCTTTCGAATTAATGTGTGACGCGAGTGACTATGCTATTGGAGCTGTACTAGGAAAACGCCAAGAAGATAAGCCAATTGTCATTACACATTGGTCAGGGATGGTACCGTCCTGAACCCTAGTCCCCCAAAACATAAAGGTTAAGCCACAGTTTGGCTGGATTCGGTTCGCTCCAGAGCCGACATGACAGTTGCCTGATTTTACAGTAATGATTTCTTCTTGAAGTCCGGTGTTGTTGACACGTTCATCTCCCCTTGTACATTTGTATATAAAATTTGTAAATAAATAAAAACTTAAAAAAAAAAAAAAAAAAAAATGGAGGGTGTCGTTATGTTTTTACAAGATTCATCCCCCCAAATAAAAATAAAAAAGTTTGAATATGATTTTGTCATATTCCAGTGGATGGAATTTTTAATGTCGATCGTTTTGATATTTCATTCGTTTAATTTGGAGTTAAAACGAATCGAAATTTCATGTTTGAAATTTTAGGACATTTCGGGACATAAGGGGAATTTCTGGAAATCATTTGGACTTGGGCCAAAAATTGGACCTGACCCCAAATCACGTGTTCGGTCACAAAAACCCACACGCGGGGCATCCCACGCGTCAGCCCCTCACTTTTCTTCCCCCCCAAAATCCGGATCTTGGTCCCCCAAAGAAATCCTTCGCGCACGCGGCATCACAGGTCCAAATTTGACTAGCGCACGCGGGCACTACAACACCGATTCATCCAATTTTTTAACACCAACATCCCCTCACTCCGCGCAACCAATATAGGCCCTCAAAAATTCATCTTGATCCCTCTATGGTTGGAAATCGGAGAATCACATTTGAGAGAAATTTTTAAATCTCTATAATTCCGGAATGTTTCATCCATTTTTCGATGGGGAAATTGCTAGTAGGGAGTGGGAATATCTTTTGCATCGAATTCCAGCTCATTATTCCGAAGATTTAATGTTGAAGTTTTTTAACAATGGAGGTTTTCGGGGGAATGAGTTTTGGATTACGGCAGATGGGGAACGTGAACTCACTTTAGAATTGATATCAACAACGACGAATATTCCAATCAACTCCGATAGTGCAACACTGCTGATTTTAGAGTATCTGAATACAATGGAGTTGATGTTTGACATGTTTCTCTAAGCGAATACAATGCTACCTCGAATTGCGTGTACCAGCACTTGCTCAGACGTAACCAACTAGCCGTTACTCAGTGGCTGGCTTACAACGTCATTGGAACTTCAAAGACGTCTAACGTGAACAAGACATTCTTACACCTGCTGTGGATCCTCCAGGAGAAGAAGGATACCTTCTGTATGGTCCATTTCTTGGGACATGTTCTTACGTCTGCGTCAACTAGGTCAGCTCCTCTTGCTGTACTTGTTACTCAGCTTATTGATAACCGTAAAAATATTAGAATCCTAAATATTAATGTTAACAATACTAATACGTAATCCTACCGTTCTTACGTTTAAATCAATTCTTCTTACTCTCAAAACATAATCATGCAATATAATGAGTAAGGATTCGTTCCACTCTTAACTATCTAGACTTAAATTGAATTCAACTAATCAAACCCAAAAGGAACAATGGTGAAAGTAATGATTTGATGTGAAATTTCTATACTACCATTCCCAACACAAGAACAATAATAAGAACATGTCATTATGGAATAAGTAATTAACTTTATAAATCTAATAGAACAATAAGAACAAGATATGATTGAATGAATAACAACTACTTATTAATCTAATGAACAATAAAAACAATGATTCAATACTCAAGAAATAAACTAATTAATTAATGTAAAACTAAATAATGTAAAACTAGATCTGGATCTAAGGTTTAATGGCTACTTTTCTTATCCTAACCTAATTTATTTTCTAACCTAACTATCTACCATTAACAAATAGTCAAGCTTTTGTTTTTATACTTTCAGATCCAAAAATCGTGCATGGGCTTGGAGCCATGTTTTGGGCTGGAAAATCAGGCCCAAAACCCAATTCTTTCAGTCCAAAAAAGCCTCTTCAACTGCAGTTAGCTTCAACAGACTTTTCGTCCACTTCTGCTCCTCTGATTGGTTCAAGGCTTAGACCATTGGAAAGCTCTTTCCGAGCCGGTCGTTTTGACATAAGGTAGGCCCAATTCCGAGGTTTGACTCCAAAGATACGGTCTTCGGAAGTTCTGCTGACTTTGTGTGCTGTTTCTGCCCGCGTCGACTTTTTAGCTTTTGACCGGGCTTTACAAAGGCTTTGTATTATTGAATCTTGGCCTTTAATCACGGAACTCCTTAGCAACCGACCTTTGCTCCTTTATCTCGCTAAAGTGGCACATTTCTGCACATAATAGACTTTGAAGCCTAAAATGCATAAAAACACGTAATCAGTATTAACTCTTAATTATTACTCACATAATTGGTCTAAAAGTATGATGGTTAAGGGGTTAAAACTACAGTTTTGGGCTCTTATCACTTATGCTTAACTTAGGGTTCCAGTCCGCTAGTCCTTTAACTCCAACAAGGTCTTTTGAAAATTTTACGATTTTCGAGACTTGTGTCATGGATCACTGGGACCCTATAGCGAGATATGATATTGAGCGTGATAACGTACCTCCTCCTCCTTCTTCACCCCCCCAACTGTTTTAATGAGGATACCATGCACCGAATCAGCACTCCCATGGAAGCTTTGAGACACATGAACACTAGCATGTGCAAGATGTTTCTTCGTCAGGAAGAGATGCTTACTTCCCAAAATGAGTTCCAGCAAGAAATGTGTAATCGCCAAGGCCGTTTCCAGAGATTGATGATGGCAAATCAGCAGCAATTCCAAGATCAACTGCTACAGTCTTTGTGCCACATTCTAGACCAGGCAGCTCAGCCAGGAGTTCGTCATGGCCGACGAAGTAGAAACCCTGGTTCATCTTCTGATAATCTTGATGATTCCTAGTAGTTGTTTATTTTCCTTGGTTTAGAAATGACTATGTCATTTATTTCCCTTATGCATTGCATTTTTATTTTTCTAGTGATAAAAAAATTATATATCGTTTGATTTCTCATAATTTTGTATCTCCAGACGGTTTGAATGAGAAATTGTTTATGATATGAAATTATTGTACTTCGTAATATATTAGTTGTTCCTTGATGCACTGGGCCTACTCTCAAAGCCCAACGGTCAAAACCCAACAGACTGATCCAAACGGTCAGATGCCCAACGGTCAAATGTCTAATTATAAATCCAACTCTTCTCTTCTACTTTCACTCATCCCTTTCTCTCACTCTTCAAATACTCCTCTTCACAAATTCTCATTTTCTTCAACATAATGAATCAACTTGAGCGATGGGAAAAGGAGCAACGCGAATGGGCCATCACAGTATTCGTGATAATAGTGTTTATCATTGTACTACTGTCGTTCATGCATAACATGATCTAGAATATCTAAATCTATGTAATCGACAACTCTCTTTCCTTCTGTCCTTTTGTATATTAGTATGGTGTATTAAATAATTCTCACATATTTGTACAGTTTACGTATTAAATGGAGAAGTTCCGTATTAAATATTTGTGTGTATTAGTTGTAATTTTACCTTTTTAAAAAAAATTAATAATAAATAAATAAATCAACAACTAAGAAAACCATAACAAAGAAATTACCATCCAAATCTCACCAAAATAATTCTATCTCTACTCATGGTGTTCAGAGAAGATCGCGCACTTTACTCGGTACGGATAACACTTGTCACACACGCAGCTCGATTATTCTATCCATATTCTATTACTGAGGTATGATCATAAATTCTGAAATTATGGGTAGATCTAACTACCATGTGAAACCTTCCCCCATACTTTCTATCATTTTAACATCTCATTAATTGTTTGTGGAAATCTGACATGAAAAGACTTACTATGGATACCCATTGTTGCTGTTCATAAAGGTCGGTGTCACAACAACACATGAGTCACTTGTGTTTTCATATACTAATTCTAGATTTAACTAAACTTGGAATCCTGATTGGTACAGACTCATAGATTGGCTATAAATCTCTTCTTTTCAGCCATTCTCTTTCAAGCATTCTTCACTATACTTCCCTCCGTAATACTTCCAAATGGATCAACCAAGAAAAATAATGCCTGAGAAAGACTACCTGAATTTTTTTGAAGATGGCTGGTTTTCTCCTTATTTTGATACTGAAATTATGTGTCGAGGATGGACGCCTCTTCTATATCATTCAACAGCTGGTTATTCCTGAGAATTGGCTATCATGTTCTACCAATTTAGCAGACCTGAAAATGGAAAATTCTATTTCAATGCCTATGGACGACGATTGGAATTGACTAGGAAAATTATCTCCGACATACTTCAAATCCCAATGAATACCCATGAGTTCCTTTTTCCAGAGTTATCATTTGATTCCGTCAAAACTTTACTACGAGCTACTGTATCTCATGGCGAAGTCGGAAATAGACATCACGTTGTTCTTTAACGCTCTTTGAAACATAATCAATGAGTTGTGCTCCACTGGTTGGGACACAATGTGGTAGGTACATGATAAAACATAAAATGAATAGTCTACCTACGAAATGAACGATGAACTCAAAACGTAAGTAAACTAAAACTATCTACGTGTCTATTTTTATCAAAGTTTCTACTCTCAATTCTATCGAAATAGAGTAGAGTAACAAATTCGTTCCACTCCTAGTTCTCTAGCATGAAATGATTTCATAGTTTAACTAATCGGTCTTAAGTCTATTGAGAGTTTTACGAGGGGGAATTATACCACGATGCAACTACCCACAAGATACAAACTATAATTGATTCAACTACGAAAATACTACGTTGATTCTATAATAAGGAATTAGGGGGGTTGATTCCACCTTAACTCAACTTAACTCACTAACGATGAATCGTCGTAATCCGAATTGAACTGCTACGTAGAACAATTGGTTCTTCCTAATCCCTAATTACACATGACATTTCTACCAATTCATATTTAGCATGTGAACGATTAAACCTATTCTCATGGCGAATTAATCGTTTCTAGAGTGGAATAGAAATTACGACGACTCTAAGATAATCGGAATCAAGCTTTCATCAAGGCTTCTCAACCCCCTCTAATGGAGGTTTAGCCGAGAATCATTCATAATCATTTCCATATGAATCTAAACTAAACATAATATCAAGATTCGAAATTTACTAATCTAAATTAAACAATAATTAAAATCTAATTAACAACTAAGAAATGGTAACCAACAATAATTAAAACTAGATCTAATAGATTGAAATAACAAAAATCGAAATGACAAGAATAATAACTATTTTATTTATCTAATGAATGATATTCAATGATTCAAGAAATTAATCTAAAACAAGAAATGAAATTCTAAAACTAAGTTCTAAAACTCATTAATGGAGGCTAACTAATCTAATTCTAATCTAGGTCTAACTATCTACCATTAACAAAAGCTAAGCTTTTGTTTTTATATGTTTAGATCCAAAAATCGTGCATGGGCTTGGAGCCACATTTTGGGCCAGAGAATCAGGCCCAAAACCCAATACTTTCAGTCCAAAAAGGCCTCTTCAGCTATAGTTGACTTAGACAGACTTTTCGTCCACTTTCGCTCCTTTGATTGGGCCAAGGCTTGGACCATTGGAAAGCTCTTTCCGATCCGGTCGTTTTGACGTAAGGTAGGCCCAATTCCGAGGTCTGAGTTCAAAGATATGGTCTTCGGAAGTTCTGTTGACTTTGTGCACTGTTTCTGCCCGCGTGGACTTTGACTTTTCATCTTTTGACCGGGCTTTACAGAGGCTTTGTCTTCTTGAAAATTGGCCTTTAATCACAGAACTCCTTAGCAACCGACCTTTGCTCCTTTATCTCGCTAAAGTGGCACATTTCTACACATAATGGACTTTGAAGCCTGAAATGCATAAAAACATGTAATCAGTATTAACTCTTACTTATTATTCACATAATTGGTCTAAAAGTATGATTGTTAAGGGGTTAAAACTATAGTTTTGGGCTCTTATCAAACTACCCCCAAATAGCATTTTGCTTGTCCTCAAGCAAAGATGAGAAATTAGAATAAGTGACCAAAAATGGAGTTCTATCTACTCTCGTTTCGCTGAGTGCGATTGCATTGACCATATGCAACAAGGCCTTAAACCACTAGGAATTCCCTAGTGGATGAGTTATAGTCTCGTGAGAGTTTTCCAGTGAAGGTACTCACAAACTTCATCTATACTACAACGACTAAGAAATAAAACTATTGTTTCCTTATTTATGTCTCAATTATCTATACATCTCACTAGCAATGAATACAGAATAATCTTGTCGAAACTTAAGCTAATATATGCATAATAATCAATCATCTACAATAAACATATATACAATGAGTAATACTATGAAATGCAATAGTAGGTCCGTTTCTGAAACTCGGGATAGCGTCCTTAAGTAGGTTCTCACAATAATAGTCAAGATACAACACTCTGATTTTTCCACTCAAGTTTCGCTACTCTAGTGCGCAGTGGGCACACTTTATCTTACAATCTCAATGACACACAAGGAAGCCGGAGTCAATCAAACACATCTGCCACTTACTATCACACTAACCTATTCCTAATTGAGCTAGAGGTCTTTATTAGGTGTTTCGGGGATTAGGAGATGGTTTAAGAAGGAAGGAAATGGATATTCAAAATGGACAAGTCTGAGATAAAAGAGTCTTCATATTATGTAACTAGAGAAAACCTTGTTATTTACTTTTGCTTCTACACTTTGTTTCCATCCTTAGCCATATTTTTTTTTCTTTGGCTTTTGACTCCTTTTATTCTATTTTTTGGAGTTTTTATTTTATTTCTATTTTAATTTTTCTTTTCTTTGGATGGAAACTTCTTTTCTTTATTTCTGAAGCAACTAAATAATATTTGTTTACATAGGTTTTTCTCTTCTTCTTTCTTCTTCATTCTATTCTCAGACTTATTCTAAATTAGGTAGGTTGATTTTTTTATTTATTTTTTTTATTATTATTTTTTTATTTTGTTTTGTTTTTGTAACAGGGTAAAGGATTTGTGGTTTATGAAAGGCTAAAGAAAGGCTCAGAGGGGCGACTAGAGGAAAATAATTCATAGGTTTGAATTTCTGGCTATATTGATCCAAAGAGGGCCTAAATTCTCGCTTAGGATATGGTTTAGTGATCAAACAAGTGGACGTGTGATTTGTCTATCCGGATTTTACTTCTCCCTTGTGACATTTCTCAAATGTTTCACTCTTATAAGGCTTTAGGCTATATTCTCACGGGATTTGTAGAATAAGTACTCTAGCCTAAAGTTCAGAAACTTACTGCTAACAATCATAGATACTCATGTAATATATTTATAGATAGATGCAAAGATTATTACCTACATATTAACCTAAGTTTCTAAGAATTATTCTAATGCAAAAGCTGCGTGAGACTTCTAGATTATTAAGAGCATAGAGAAGGAAAACAATACCACTATTCCTAAGTGTATAGCATAAACTTATTTATTTATATTTTTGAATTTTTGAAATTTTAATTAGAAAACAAATGCATATTATACATATCTATATCCTAACAGATGCCTTAATTACACGTGTTTCTATGCCCACCCCCAAACAAGAAGCATGCTTTGTCCTCAAAGCATTTAAATAAAGAGGGTAGAAAAGTACCATGGAAACGCGTGAAATTCTGGAACATCTGCAAAAACAAGGTTAAAACATACTAATATAAAAACTGATGCAACTCTATAAGAGTTTCACCCATTAGGGGGTTAACAGACTTAAATTGCTTGGGACATAAGAAGACACTAAATGGACTTAAAAACTTACCTTATCTCCCAGACATGCATATTATCTACCCAATAGCACCATGGGTCTTGTATTTCAGCGGGCATGGCAAGTCCAAGAACAAATGCTAGCAAGAACCTTAAGCGGTTCCCAACTTACGTGTGTGATCACCTCGCGAGTCCAAGCACCATAAGTAGTGCTTGGGAACAAATCTTCGAAAGACTGTTCCGGTATTATTGTAGGCGATGTCATCTCGAAACTACGCTCTGGAACAGCTGCAAATGACCCGGGAACAACCCGCAGAAAACTGGAAATTTCCGGTCTAAGTCAAGTCGGCGCAGCGCCACTTACTTGCCAGGAACCTCGAGGGTTTTTTTTTTGACAAGGGAGCGAGGTGGGGGTAAGAATAGGAATTTGAGTGATCAAGAATGGAAAAACCAACACCCCACCCCCAAGGTTTGTTTTAAAATTTGTTTTAAAACGTGGGTCTTTTAAGGTCAGATTCCCGAGGCTTGCTAGATTACTATTTTTATAGCTTTAAATTTTTTTACATTTTATGAATTAGGTTTAATATAAAGAAAAACAATAAGCAGTAAGGACATAATTCACACCATAGAGAAACATGACTCAAAAACCAAGAAAACATGCAAGAGTGGAAAACGTGAATTATGTGAACCGTGGACTTAGGATCCGGTACTTACAACCACACACTCCATAGGGAGGGCCCGGTTACCTGAATGGTGCATTCACCAATATATGGAAATGAAAGGAAATGCACCAAACACAAAAATTGAGTCGTTTATAGTCAGATACTCGAGACTTTTTCTAAACATATGTATGAATATGCAGTTTATCATACATCAACAACCGAAATAGTTGTGGATCATTCCATAAATAAATTTCATAGAAAACATATCCAAACACAATCAAGCACCAAGATTTCCTACGACACAGCCTAGTGGAATGAAAGTGAAGTCGGATAGACCTATAACATAACCGAGCATGCACCTTATGTTTCATCTTTGAACGAGAGGGTGTCCTAGTGAATAAGTGTGGAAAAGTGAATGGTTGTGGGAGATATGGTGGATTGGGATAAGTTTTAGAGAAAAAGCATGGAAAAAATGAGGATGTGGGTTTAACACAAAACTCATTCATGGTGTAGTTAGGGACCGCCCTCAAGTCCGAAAAAATGAAGGTGTCAAGTGGTTTATCCTTGGGAAGTATTTGTTTACTAGGTGGATTTAAAAAATCATGAAGCACGGGAGAAACTAAAGGATCGAGTGCAAACTCGAGGTTCCTTTGAAAAGGTGGAGGGGGGGAATATTGGTGATGGAAGGTGAATGATTCTCAGCTAGAGCTCTCAAGTCCATATCATCGAAATCTTGATATATGCAAGACATTCCTCAATAGGTGGGTCAAAAGGATCACCGGGATAGAGATTGAAAAATTCATCTTCCGGCCATAGCATCAAGGGATGAATGGTTGTTGGCAAGGGGGGACTCGCTGAGCGGTGGTAAAAGCGGTGCAAAAGAGTTCGTGAATTCTTCTTCTTTTTTCTACTACCGTGGAGTCATTGTTCAAGTCGGAATTTCGAAGGAAAGGAATTTGTTAATCTGTTTCTCCGAAACATGTTTTGAAGTAATCTTGAGCTAATCTCTCGATCATGCTAACCTCGCCATTTGTAGATGAATCGATATTGTGTCCTCGTTTGAAAACATTTACCTCAACGAAAAAGATGGCCAAAGGACAAGGACATCGAACCATCGCGCAGTTTATGAGCCGCCAGGCGTTGGCGAAAGAAGGGACGCCCTAAAATGATAGGTACAGAGTCGTTAGTGACTTACGTTATTAGGATAACGGTCGGCCGGGTAGTAAAAATTTTGGACTTTAACCAGCACGTTTTCAACCACACCCTTAGGATATTTAATAGACCGATCAGCTAATTGCAATGTCATTTTAGTAGGTTGTATCTCCTCTAGACCTATTTGTTTATACAAATAAAATGGGAGTAAGTTAACACTAGCCCCGTGTCTAGTAAGCGCCCGTCCGTCGTGTGAGAATCTCCTAAGGTGCATTATGCGATGGGGCGACCACGGTCCTTGTACTTAACAATTCCATTATTTTCGGATAAAGTTGGGAACTGTTCAGTTAGAAAGGCGTCTTTAGGTATGTTGGTCTTACGCCTAGTAGTGTACAACTCCTTAAGAAACTTAAGCGTGGTTAGGTAGCTTTTTATAGCTTCGAGAAAAGGAAGGTTTATCGTTAGATTTTTGAAAACATTCCTAATCTCCTCAAAGTTAGTATCCCCGGTTAGCATGGCTAATTTATGAGGAAACGGTGGTTTAAGCTCTATATTTAGCGTATGGCTCGACTTGATGTGTAACCTTGGCTTTCGTTTCTTAGGTTGTGGTTTAACCTGGTACCTCTCTACGGTGGTAGGTTCTTCGTTTCTATTTCGGTATCTAGTTCGATATCCGGTGTAGAGTATCTTGATGGGGTAACTATAGGCATAGTTACTTTGTTATTAACCACTCTTCCAGAATGGAGAGTGGTGATGGCATTTAGCTGACCTACGGATGTAGTTTCCGTACTAGTATTACCGTCTACCTCAAAGGCTGTGTTTGCTGTTCTAGGGTTGGGTATCCCTTGGCCTGGAAACACGCCTTTTGGTTGGGCTTTCTCTTAGGCTAACTGTTGGTTTAAATTATTAACGGATTGTAGAATGTGTTGGTTAGATTGAGCCATGGTTTGGAAAAGTTGTTGGCTCACTTGTATGAAGGTGTCAAGACGATTCGGTTGTGTGGGTGTAGTAGTCACGGGTGGTGTGACTGGAACTATCTCGCGTTGATTATTTATGGGCGGATTGTGATAGTTATTATTTATCGGAACGATACCTCTATTAGCATTATAATTATTATAACTACATTGACCTTGTGCTTGACTTTGTCAAGGTTGCACTTGGGTGTTATAATTATTATAATTACCCTGATCCTGTCCTTGTTGTGGTGGAGCTTGGTTATAACCGTCGTTGGCCTAACATATTGATTATTGTACCACAGTAGGTGTGACTTGTTGGTTATTTCTCCAATCGAAGTTGGGATTTTGTCTCCAAGGGCGTTAGGTTCACTATTAATGGAACAAGAATGTTCATAGGCTATAGGACGATTAAGTCGGGATGCTTTCGGGACTCCAAATGAAACTACATGGATTTGAATTTACATTCATGACGGGGATAGGCTTTTGTTGTCTGAAATGGCCTCTACCTTTTTGTGAGGGATTCAATTAGAGTTTTAAGCTCGGGATCTGATTTAACCTCAAACATACCGGTAGCCTTAATCTGTTGAAGAAGAACTAGCGGAGCGGAGTAATCGTCACTACCCCCATTATTATTATGCTTAGTCCGATCTTCCAAAATTTATATGCCTCGAGGCTCCTTTACTTAGGAAACTACCCCATTCATTATGTCTAGGACTTCTTTATGGTGGTGTAGAAGTCCTTTGAAAAAGGCACGAACTAACGTGTCTTTTGCTAGGTGATGGTGTGGACACTCTATAAGGAGATCGGTGAAACGATTCCAAGCCTCCGAAAATGATTCATGAGGATTACACGAAAAGAAGTGAATCTTGGAAAGCATTTCATCCGTCTTTAGGGGTGGGTTAAAATGTTCCATAAACAAATGAACAAGTTTTGCCCACGAAGTCCATTTAATTAGGCTTTGGGCGCTTAACCAAGACGCCCTTTATCAACTAAGGTGAAAGGGAATACCCTCAATTTAATTTGTTCCGCACCAACCGTAGGATCTTTGGAATGTTGTAAGGACTTGTTCAATCAATCCCACGTAATCTTTGATAAGGTTTTTCATGGTCTAAACCATGAAAAACGGGTAACAAATTAAATATATTTGGGGGATGCGGAAATCCCCATCGGGTCTGCTAGAACGATGCAAGATTTAGGGCTATCGCCAAGGCTTTATAAAAGTCGAGAGAGAGTCTCTCTTTCTTCACCCATAATATCGGTGGTGTGTGTGTGAAATAGTAGCTAGAGGTGTAGTGGGTGGGAAACTAGATAGACTTGTTTGTTGACGTTCTTTGGTAATTACGTTAGTTGTTTTTCTTCGACCAGACCTTAATCTCATGCAAGACTAAGTCGAACTTAACTAAACATGCAACACTCCAAACAATTACGATATACTAGTAGAAACCTCTAACCGGAGATCGCGAGGTGTGGAAGAAAGGAATACCGATTAAGTCCCTGCTTCGCTTATGAATAGCGTCTTGTTTACGGCGTGTTCAGTGTATATAACAAGTTAAAACACCAGAAAACTTGAAAAATCGAAATTCAAACAAACCCGTGGAAATCGGCAAATTTCAGCTTAGTGATGGCGCTTCGCTTTGAAGCGTGATGGTGCTCCGTGTTCCAGTAACTTAGCGCGGGTCGCGCTCGGTATGGGGGCGGGTCACGATCTATGTTCCAGTAACTTAGCGCGGGTCGCGCTCGGTATGGGTGCGGTCGCGCTCCGAGTAATTTTTCGCGAAACTTTTCAATGCTGAAATGAACAACCACAGTATGAATCAAACAAGGGTGGGTGGGTGAAATGGGACTTAAAAATGACTAATTATACTATGAAAACAATGCTAAAGTGAAAGTAAGATGGCAGCGGCGCCATTTGATAAAACATAAAATGAATAGTCTACCTACGAAATGAACGATGAACTCAAAACGTAAGTAAACTAAAACTATCTACGTGTCTATTTTTATCAAAGTTTCTACTCTCAATTCTATCGAAATAGAGTGGAGTAACAAATTCGTTCCACTCCTAGTTCTCTAGCATGAAATGATTTCATAGTTTAATTAATCGGTCTTAAGTCTAATGAGAGTTTTACGAGGGGGAATTATACTACGATGCAACTACCCACAAGATACAAACTATAATTGATTCAACTACGGAAATACTACGTTGATTCTATAATAAGGAATTAGGGGAGGTTGATTCCACCTTAACTTAACTTAACTCACTAACGACGAATCGTCGTAATCGAATTGAACTGCTACGTAGAACAATTGGTTTTTCCTAATCCCTAATTACATATGACATTTCTACCAATTCATAATTATCATGTGAACGATTAAACCCATTCTCATGGCGAATTAATCGTTTCTAGAGTGGAATAGAAATTACGACGACTCTACGATAATCGGAATCAAGCTTTCATCAAGGCTTCTCAACCCCCTCTAATGGAGGTTTAGCCGAGAATCATTCCGCAATCATTTCCATATGAATCTAAACTAAACATAATATCAAGATTCAAAATTTACTAATCTAAATTAAACAATAATTAAAATCTAATTAACAACTAAGAAATGGTAACCAACAATAATTAAAACTAGATCTAATAGATTGAAATAACAAAAATCGAAATGACAAGAATAATAACTATTTTATTTATCTAATGAATGATATTCAATGATTCAAGAAATTAATCTAAAACACGAAATGAAATTCTAAAACTAAGTTCTAAAACTCATTAATGGAGGCTAACTAATCTAATTCTAATCTAGGTCTAACTATCTACCATTAACAAAGAGCTAAGCTTTTGTTTTTATATGTTCAGATCCAAAAATCGTGCATGGGCTTGGAGCCACATTTTGGGCCAGAGAATCAGGCCCAAAACCCAATACTTTCAGTCCAAAAAGGCCTCTTCAGCTGCAGTTGACTTCGACAGACTTTTCGTCCACTTCTGCTCCTCTGATTGGGCCAAGGCTTGGACCATTGGAAATCTCTTTCCGAGCCGGTCGTTTTGACGTAAGGTAGGCCCAATTCCGAGGTCTGAGTCCAAAGATATGGTCTTCGGAAGTTCTGTTGACTTTGTGCACTGTTTCTGCCTGCGTGGACTTTGACTTTTCATCTTTTGACCGGGCTTTACAGAGGCTTTGTCTTCTTGAAAATTGGCGTTTAATCACAGAACTCCTTAGCAACCGACCTTTTCTCCTTTATCTCGCTAAAGTGGCACATTTCTGCACATAATGGACTTTGAAGCCTGAGATGCATAAAAACACATAATCAGTATTAACTCTTATTTATTATTCACATAATTGGTCTAAAAGTATGATTGTTAAGTGGTTAAAACTACAGTTTTGGGCTCTTATCAGTACATCACACCAATCAGAAGTCACAAAGCCTCAACTTCACCTACTTTGGATTTTGAAGACTCAAAGGGATGAATTTTGTCTAATCCAACACCTCTGGAACGTGATCACCAGGAAAACAAGAAGGTCAGCACCTTTAACTTTACCTACTTTAGTCACGCAAATTATGATATGTTGGGGTTATCCAGTAATTTCTCCAGAGACACCCCTTCAAAGAGCACATATTAGTGTACTCCAAATAGACTACTCCGTTGGTTTTTGTACTCCTGATACTCTGACAGATAAACAAAACGACCCAAGCTCAAACTATGAACATTTCTTTGATGAAAATGTCATGCTAACCATTTTTAATCCCATGGAAGGCATTCAATTTCTTCATCAAGCATGCGGGAACTACACGCTCGTCAAAATATCATCATTACAACTTTTAAGGATTTCCAAGAACGTCAAGCAATGCATGATGTTGAACAGGAGGAAATCTTGGAAAATCATTCTCAGTCCTTGCAAAATCATGCTCTCCTAATGGAGAATCAAACTACACTCTCTGCCAGCCAAGTGGACATGCAGATGCAGCTCCGCCAACAAATAGAAGAACTACACAGTGTGGTGCATGATTTGTGTCTACAGAATCATCATAATAATCCATGATTTTCTTATTAAATAAAAATAGAATAATAATACTAAGTCAATAAATAAATAATCGTATATATTATTACGTTTTCGTCGTATTATAAATTTTGTTGCTATCTTTGTGTATTCTTTTGAAATGCTTACTACAATTGTCATCATTTACGTTACGACTAAAATAATTTTAACATGTGATTTTCAATGTCATTACAGGAGGGTTTATTTTCTTCCATACTCATTTATCCATACAGTTTGCCTTTATTCTTGCCCATTTCTTTACTTCATCATCCATGGCATCTTCATTAAACATTGCATCTTCATCAAACATGACACCTCCAAAACTTATTCCTGAGCAATCCTTTCAGTCTATGATGAACTCCAATACTTATGGCCATCTCTTCCGTGACTACATCACTAACATTGAGTGGTCTTCCCTAGTTCTTCAACCTGACCTAACTTATTCTCCTAGTTTGGTCGCATACTTTTATGCTAATATGGAGGACACACTAGCATTCAATCATGCGTATGGCTTCTACTTAGACGTCACAATCCTAGTTGGTGACACACATCATATTTTTTTCTGAACAACAGCTTGCCCTAACTTTGGATCTTCCATATCACGAACTGGCCGCATCATGGCATTACATCTATCATAATTCTTACCGTTCCTTTTAGTGGCAAGTTTTTCCCGAAACTTACGGTGATGGTCTTGAGATTAAATGAGAAGGAGAGGGCCATGTACCATGGTGTGACATAACCATTCCCTTAGCAAGCATGACCATGAACATGGGGACTGCGATGTTGTTTATACTCCTGAACATCATAGGAGATTGACATTTTTCTACTGCCAATGAGGCTGCCTGCATAGTATTCAGTGCATTGGCTCAAGGTCATACATTATTTAACATCTTAGGTTGTGTTATCTCCAACCTAAAACGAGCTCGCACTTTTCAGGATCAGTATATTCTTTTACCTATAACCACTTGCCGAATCATGAAGACACATTTCCCACAGTTTGCAGGTACTGTTCATGATTGGGTCAAGGTAGATTCTATGTGCCTAGCCAACAAAATCATTCGTTCATTAAGGTTTAGGCAATGGAGACGTTCCGCTCGGTACCTGAGGCATGTTCATTGTTACCCGAAGGATGAAAATTTGAAGAAACATTTGAACAAATCTGAAGACAAAGAATGGGCAGAAATTTGGCAGACTATTATCTTTTGGCGCGATGCTAAGGAAATGCATTTTTTTATTGAGGACGCCAGACCAACACATCCTGCTGGATGGTAAATTTGAGAATGACATTGTACATATATCTAGCTAAATAATTATGTTTCGTGTACTATTATTTTTCATTGTTTCTTTCTGTATAATATATTATGTTCTCCAACCTTTGTGTTCCAACAATCCAGACCTAATTTTGCTCACGGTTCTCAGGTAATTTCTTTCTTTATCTATTGATACTTCGAGGACTAAGCATCATTCTGTTTGGGGGTGTCTTAAACCTGTAGCAAAAATTAGGCAAATTGTAGCCTGTATATAGTTTTTATTTTCTTGTTAATAATTGCACTTAGTGACAAAGTTTTGTCTCCTTTTCAATGATGAAAATTGTCTAGAAATCTCACATTAGTATCTGAATTAGGATTTGTTTTTAAGAAACTTAAGATAATACGTATGTAATAGTTTATACATCTTTTCATGAACATTCATGTACTGAGTATCATCGATTGTACATAGCAGTAAGTTTCTGGAACCAACGGTTAGTTACTTAAACGATCAATCCTGTGAGAATCTAACAAAAAAGCCTCGATATGTGTGTAATGACATAGAGGAGTAGTTTTTCTGATTAGAGAAAATCACGCGTCTACTTACTTGATCACCACCCAAACCCTAGGCGAGAATTTAGGCCTTCTTTGGATCGACATAGCTAAAAATTCTTACCTGTTACAAATTTTACTGCTAGTCACTCCACTGAACCTTTCATCAAACCTTTCACTTCACCAAAAAAATTCCTTACCCATCTATTAAACCAAATAAAAGAACCTACTTAAGTGATGAGTATGAGAAATAGGATGAAGTGTGGAAGAATAAAGAGAAAGACTTGTCCCAAATAAAAGTCAGTTACTTGCTTCAGGAAAGAAAAATAGAATCATGATCTTAAACCCTATATATAAAAATTAAAAAAAAAAATCATCAGTATCCAGAGGCTTAAGAACAAGGTTGGAAAACTCAGTTAGAAGAAGGAAAGAAAACAAGGATTTCTCTAGTATAAATATCTTGAAGACCTTATTCTCTCATACTCGTAAATTTTGATTATCCATTTCCATTTTCTTCTACACCATCACCTAAGCCTCACAATACCTAATAAAGACCTCTAGCTCATTTAGGAGTAGGAAGGTGTGATAATAAGTAGTAGACGTGATTGATCGACCTCGGCTCCTTTGACTGTCATTGAGATGTGAGGAAACGTGTGCCCACTTCACAATGGAGTTAATGAAACCTGAGTGGAAAATTTTTGAGTGAATTTGTGTTTTAACACAGACCTGTGAGAACCCATTTAGGTACGCTCTCCAAAGGATCCAGAAACGACCCTGCTAGTACATTTCAATGAAAAGTTCACTGCATGCCTGATCATATGTAGATCGATGTTTTAATTATTGAATGCATATTAACTTGAGTTTCAAAGAAATCAATCATCGTTCCCTGCTAAGGAGATGTATGGATATCTGAGATTAATTTAAGAAATGAGTTTTTGTCACTGAGTCATTGTAGTATAAATGAAGTTTGTGAGTATCTTATTTGGAAAACTCTCACGAGACTATAACTCGTCCACTAGGGAAATTCCTAGTAGTTTAAGGCCTTATTGCATATGGTCAATGCAACCGCACTCTGCGAAACGAGAATTACTTAGGACTACACATTTTTGGCCACTTATCTGTTTTAATTTAATGTCTCTTCTTTGCTTGAGGACAAGCAAAGTGTTGTTTGGGGGTAGTGTGATAAGCACCCAAAACTGTAATATTAAACCCCATTGAGACATATAAATTTGGTTAATTATGTGTTTAATAATCATGAAATAAGTATGTTTTCATACTTTTGCAGGTCTTCACAGTAAACATGAAAATATTGGTTAAACCTGCGTTAAAGCACGGGGAACTATGTATATATGAATTCTTCCGAATCAGCCATGTGAAGCCCAACAAATCCGCACAGAAGTATCAAACTTCCGAAGCTCCCACCTCTTGAACCAGGACTCCGAATGCAACAAGTGAGCTGCTCAGACAATCAGGGTGATGAAATCTACGCATAGGTGAGAAGTTGTAAAATTGCCAAAAGACCAAACCGCCACTGGACTGCACGTGGACCCACTATGTGGGCCCGTAAGATTTGATGAGTCATCATACAAGTCAAGACAAAGGTGCAAATAATTGGTGCAAAAGTGACACCTTGTATGTAGTTAATAAAGTTAGATGAGATTAGGTGTTAATAGTGAAAAGAGATAGGTGTCACTTTGTTGTGGATTGTGTGGTTAAGAAGGAAGTAAATGTGGTTTGGTGTTTCACGTGGTAGGAAATGAGATTTCTCTCAAATGAAGAAGAAAACAAAACAAGGGGGGACACTCCATTTACTCCCTTGACTTCTTTTCCTTTACCATGCATTATTTTAGTTCCTTAGTCTTAGTTTTTATTTTTAGTTTTAGTTTTGGTAGAAAGCTTGTAATATTTTTAATGGAGAAAACCTTGTGTTCTTCTAGTTGAAAATAAATCTAAATGCAAGTGAGTTTATATAGATAGTTCTTCTTCTTTTTGTTCTCTCTCTCATTCTACATTCTACACTTGTCATATTTTCCCAAGGAACATGAGCTAAACCTTCCCTTTGTGGGGAGTTAATGATGCTCATATGAGGGAAACCTTTGTTATTTGATTTTAGTAAGTTGTTAGGAAGAACAACTAGACCTACATCCTATCCCAAAATGGTAGTTGGTGTCTAGTTAGGAATCAAGGTGATGAGCTTAGAGATAAGTCATTGCTTTGGTTCTACATGCTAACATGTATGATCTTAGAGATGAGTCATATATGTTAGGGATCAAGTTAATTTTTATTAGGGCTTGTCTAAGAGTTCTAGGAAGATTAAGATGCACTTACTAAAAATCAAATAATAGAAGTTATCTTCACATGAGAAAAATTAACTCTCCACTTTTATTTTAGTAAAATTTTATCTTGTCTTAGTTACATGTTTACGTAACTTAAGGTTTTCAATTTTTGTGCATTAAAAGAAACCAAGTAGTTAGTATTAATATAATCATAACTAAACTTACTCACTAGTTTCCTAAAAGAGTAAAACCAGTTGTAAGTGGTCCTAGAATTTAGGTTGGTTCGAATCCCTACTCAAAACCATATGAACACGAAGATCGTGAGTAAGGAAAAAAAATCTTTGAATTCGCACTTTGTTCAATAAGAGATTCATATTTCTAAGATACGCAAAAGGTGAATATCAGCCGTGAGAGGTAAACCTAGATAGGACACTAGAGGAGTAACCAAGGAGATTCCTAGAACATCAGTAAGTTGTAGCCCTTCTTCCTCAGACATGCTTCCAGTGAGAAGAGTGGTTTTTGCATTACTAAGATGTAGCGCGGTTACATGAGAAAATGAGGCCAAAATATTTTTTATCGCCAGAAGAGACTCCATATCACCCTTAGAGAAGAGCATTACATCATTTGCAAAACAAAGATGGGAGATACCAATCTTTCTACATTTTGAGTGAGCATGGATAAACTTAGACCTTAGCCCTTGTTGCAGCATAACACTTAACACCTCCATCACAAGAACAAAGAGATACGGGGAGACCGGATCGCCTTGCCTGAGTCCTCGTTTTCCTTCAAAATAGCCTTCAGGTGTCCCATTTACTAGGACTGAGTAAAATGGGGACGAGTAGCACATATTCAACCATTCAATGAACAAAAGAGGGAATTTAAACTTTTGTAGTATCACCAACAGAGATTGCCAGCTTGTTCTATCTTACCCATGTGTTGATAAGGCTTCTCGTGGTCTAAACCATGGAAAACCGGTAACAAGTTAAATATATTCTGGTGAATTCAAAAATCCTCCACTAGGTCTGCAAGAGCGGTACACGACTTAGGGCCATCGTTTAGTGATTTATAAAAATTAGAGAGAGGAGTCTCTAGTTCTTTAGCCATTGATGCAGGTGTAGTGTGTGAAATTCTAGATAGGTGTGTGGTATTGTGTCTACGAAAAACAAGTATGATTATACTAGAATTAAACTCCTCTGACAGAAGAAACGAGGAGTGAAAGAAGGAGTACCTGAATGCCTCATTGCTACGCGTATGAATAGCGTCTTGGATACGCAATCTCAGTGTATTGAAGAAGTTTGGAACACTGAATAAAAAATAACTTGAACAAAAAGAGAGCATGTAACTAACCTGTGAATTGGGCTTTCTTCATAAGGGACGCGGGCGCGCTCGGAGTACTGTGTCGATTTTTTATTTATTTATTTATTTATTTTGTGAACAGTAACAAGAGGGCGCGTGCGCTCAGAATGAATATAGGTATAATAGGGTGTGGGCACGCTCCAAAACATTTGAAATTTTTACAATAGTTTTCTAAGACGTCTAGTAAGTATCCTGTAAATTTCAGAACAATCGGAGCTATGAAAGTCCTTCTACTGCCCTGCAAAGTTTGTGAAACAGTTTTCAGACACAATACAAACAACAGAATGGTTAAGCAATCAAAACAGAGCCAAAAATTGCCAAAATTTTATTGGAGAATCCTAACAGATCATGCATATTCCTGTAAAAATTTTAGAGCAATTAGAATTCTACAAACCCTCCTTATTGGTTGTTGTTCCAGATATTAAGTGTTGCAAAACTGCAAAAACACACTGAAAACAATCCACTAATTATATGGTAAAAATAAATAAAAAACAATTCAACTTTTTACTAAAACCTCCTGACTTATGATAGATACTCCTGTAAAAATAGTAGAATTTTTGGAATTTCCTAAGTAACCTTACTCGTTAGTTTTTCCCATAACTTACGGTGTGAAAGCTGAAATACAGCAGTGTAAAGATAGTAATAGTTTACTAGGTGAAACAACTATGAAAAATCTAAAACAATTCCAGCAAATCAACAACACCTTAAAGATTATGCCTGCAAAATTTCGGGCAGACACAAAGGAGGTCGGGCGCGCTCTGAACAAGGCAAAATGGAGGGTGTGCTCCCCTTTAGTTAAACACAGTGATATGCGAAACTTTTACAGGCGACTCCCACAAACTTGTGGACAACAATTCTTTAGTCGTTTTCCCCAACCGGCCGTCTGAAAAACAATCAATTGTAAGAATATCAAGTTAAAAGAGAACGAAAAGTGAAAAACAAGAATGAAAAATTAAAAGGGTGGGTAGGTTGAGAATGGGGGATTGCCCCATGGATACAAGCAATTGAATTCTTGTCTTGAACAAGTTTAAGATGGAAGCGGCGCCATTTGATAATTACAAAAGTTTGGGTAAACTAACTATCTATGCATAAACACAAATAATCAATCAACTAAACAAGTGCTTAGATCAATATTCCTACTCTCAATTCATTATGCAATATAGAGAGTTAGGATTTGTTCCACTCTTAATCTATCAAGACTAAATAGAATCCAATTAATCAAACACAAAGAAACAATGGTGAGAGTAATATTGTGTTGAGAGATTTCTATTCTACGATTATACTATGAATTCAAATAAATCTAAATTAACTAAACTAATAGAAATAGGGTTTTGATGGAAGAGAAAGTGATATAGAATAGTAATCAATCCACCTAATAATTAGTTTCATGCAAGAATCGAATTATTCATTTAAAAGCGATCATCTTTAGGTTTTCACGCAATGATCCAACCTAAAGCCTCAAACTTTATCATTCCTAGCAACAACCTACATCTCTATAGTCATTATTACTAGCATGTAGGATTATTACAACCAAGTCTCTTGACTTAATTATAATAATTCCTAGTTTAATTTACTATATGCTTATTTTGGAAGTCATAAAATAAACTAAACTCTTATAAACACATACACAATTAAATAATTCTACTAAGCAATATATTCCTCATTAGGTTTCATAATCACTCCCTCTAATGAGTGGATTAGCCTAATATTATTGAATTAATTAAACTAAAACAATGAAAGGAAGACATAATGTAAAGAAGAAGTAATTGAATTGAATAAACTAAAGCTTTTATTGAAAGGTTCTAAAATGGAGGCTACAAACTAAACCTAAACTAACTAAAGAGGGAGAGAGAGATCTTATAAATTATTCTAGCTAATGTGAGGGTGAGATATGGGGTTTAGGGTTTTATTCTCTTATATAATGATACAAAATCGTGCATAGGTTTTTAGGCTAGGTTATGGACTTATAAATCAAGTCTATAACCCAATTGGTTGAATCCAAGACTTCCAATTCTGGTCGTGTTACTGTAGCACGTGTCTTCACTAACTTATACCACCCTGATCGAGTCAAGCCTTAGATAATTGGAAAAGGGCTTTTTGAGCCGGTCATTTTGATATAAAATGGGCCCAAATCCAAGGTCTGAGTCCAAAGATATGGCCTTTTGAAGTTCTATTAACTTTTCTTCAGCTCTCTAATCCAGTTTGACTTTCACTTAACAGTTTTGACTTGGGCTTTTTCTCCATAAAACTTGGGCTTTCTTCATGGAACTTCCATAGCAATCACTTTAGCTCTTTTTAGCGCCTAATTAGTAACGAATTGATATTTATTCAACTCTGAAGCCTAAAATACTCAAAAATACGTAATTAGTGATAAACCTATATTATTAATAACATAATTAGCTAAATAGAAATACTATTAAAGGGTTTAAAGTACAGTTTTGGGCTCTTATCATGCCATTACTTTTAACTCTTTAATTCATGGACTATGCAGAGCATTCATCAACTGTAGAGGTCAACGACCTGATGTTCTGGTTGATAGGGAATGGATGCACTCTTACTTGGGACAAGAGTTGCCTACGTACCAAGTTTATTGGGGTAAACTTGAATCAAGCCTTACGTAGTTCATCTCTCTCTACTTATAGATGTTTGAGCTGACTTTCCTTATTTGCTCCAAACCATTGTCAAGTATAGATCCATATTTTGTGTTATCTTGATGATTCACATTACTCCTGATGTTACAAAGTAAATGTCTCCTTGATTGGTGCGTTGGCTGAGCTCCAGGATTGCGCTAGATCATTTGCTTCCATATATGGATGTAACTAGTTTTTGGTATGACTTGGGTTTGGGTCATTGGTACTTTCTGATGGCTTGGTATGAGCTAGTGAAGTGTGACCTGGTGTGTGGACACGTGTGCTGTAGTATAGAACAAAGGGTACTTACACATCCCCCTTTATTTTATTTGTTCTTTGGACAGCTGTGATATGAAAAGGAAAAGATAAAATAAAGTGTTCAACACTTGTTGCACAGCTGGCTTTGTTTGGTTTGGAAAACGTGTGGGAACTGTTGGATCTGACCCATGGGCCCAAAATCACGGCGGTTTGTGGGCGAAGTTATGATTGTGTTGTGTGCGAAACCCAAATGTTTTGTCTTTCTCGAGGTTTTGTGCAATTGAAGGGTTTGGAGAAAGCGGCCTTTTGTTTCTTCACTCTATCATCTTAACAGAAGAAAAAAGTAGAGAAAAAGAAAGCAAAAAACTTTTCGAGTTTTCGTCTTCAGGTGCGTCACTTTTCATCTAAAAAAATTTGATCTTTTGTTTTGTTTTTGTTTTAGTAATGTCGATCACTAGTGATAGCTTGAGTGGAGAAGTTGAGGTGGATTAGTGGAGAGAGAGAACTTTTAGTGATGATGATGGTGGTGTTAGGGCACATAGTGGAGGTGAAGCGTCTTTGTCTTCTTCATTGGAGATGATGACTGAGGAGGTGGTGACTAGGTCAGTGTTTGAAAACTTTGGGGACTTAAGAAGGGAGTTTGGGATTGATAGCCCCGACCTGATGATATACAACCTGAGTGGTGAGAAGAACGTGTTTGGCTTGGATTATGTGCCTCGAGATGGTGGGGTTGTGATTACGTATGGCCAACTGAAGGCTGGGTTGAGGTTTCCATTCTCACGTCTAACTTTGGACGTTCTGAACTTTTGTGGTAAGCCACCCTTGCAATTTGTGGGTAATAGTTGGAGGGTGTTTCACATTTTAGATTTGTTAAGACTCAGAGGTTATAATATATGTTTGTCTGACGTGTTGGAGCATTTCACTATGAAAATATCTTCTGCTTTGAACTTTGGTTTTCAAGTGATGAAAGGTAAATCACCAGTGATTGTTGGTGTGAGTAAAGAGGAGTGGTGGCATAGGCCTCTGTTGATTGTGAGGAATTATTGTCCTCCATGTTTGGTGGTGGATAATCGTAGTGTGAGTACTGATGGTAGGTCTATTTGATGTGGGTCGTTTTTATGTTGTGGGTCGTAGGTCATTTGTTATGGTTTATAAGTTGATATGGTGACGTTCTGATCTTTGTTTGTTTTGCAGAGGTCGTAATTCGGGGTCATACATCTTCGGGGGAAATTGAAGAGTTCGCGAGGCTGACTTGGGAAGAAAAAGCGTCCTTGTTGGGGGAGGTTGTGCACTACTTCAAGAGGTGAGGCGGTGTGAAGATTTACAAGAAGAAAGCTTAGCAGAAGAAAAGGGCTCGAAAGCTTGTTCTTGATATCTCTGATTCTAGCTAGGATCTTAAGATGGAGAGGGAGAACCAAAGGAGGCAACCTATTTTTGGAGTGAGAACGGCTGGAGGAGCTGCTGATAGCCGTTCTGCTTCTAGATGCTCTGAGGGGGGTGATGGTGATTGAGATGGTCGTGTTGGTGGAGGTGCTGGGGAAAGTGGTGATGCTCCCACTCAGTTTAGGAAGCCTAACTTGAAGAGGCGTTCTGAGGTGGTTGAGACTGAGGGGGCAAAGAGGACCCGAACTGAGTCTGAAGACCGACCTGCTATGGTGGAAGGTCGTACTTCTTCAAGTCGGGTTTCTCTAAAGAAGATGAACTTGAAGGATTTGGTTGTGGATGTGGGGGTGGCTGAGTCTCGGGGCAAGAAGAAGATTGGTGAGGCTGAGCCAGCAGCCCAAAAGTGCAAGGGGTCGGGGAGTGCGGCCCCAAGTGACAAGGGTGGTGACTCTGACATCCTGGATAGGGTTGTCACCTACCTCGACCCAGTTAGTGGGTTAAGGAAACTAGTGAAGAACAGGGACTGTAGCTTCAAGTCCACACTAGTTGTTGGAGGGTTGCTGGAGAGTATTGCCTTGGATGGGGATAGGCACCAGCTGGAGAGTGAGAAAGACTTGGATGCGAACTTGAAGGATATGGATCGCTCCCTCTGCTTTGTAAGTGTCCATTCGACCCAAGCTTTTGTTTTGTGCTTTGATATGTTGCTTTTTGACTTGTTCTGTTGGTTGTCAGGTCCTGGCCATATATAAGAAACTGAAGGAGATGGCAACTATCTTCGACTTATATAAGAAGGAGCTGGATGATGCCAAGGAGGCCTATGACAGGCTGCTGGCAGTACAAGAGGTGGAGCGGGTTGAGGTGGGGAGGCTAAGGGCTCAGGTCAGGGAGTTGGCTAGGAAGGTGACCTTGCTGTAACCATCACTTGATGTTTCAAAGGTGGAGGTTCAGCACTGGGTTACTGAATGCAAAAATACGCATGCCGTGGCTGAGCGAGCTCAGAATGAATACAACGAGCTGGTCGACTTGGTAGAGAGTGGTGATGTTTACGTTATGGTGGATGATTTTATAGAGCTAGAACGTAAGTACAAAACCCTCAAGAGGTCGGTTGAAGGTGCTATTATAGATGCTAGTAGACGATCTGATCTACCATCCGACCTAGGTGTTGTTCCAGCTACTCCTCCCACTAAAAATGTTGTCATAGAGGTGATAGGGTTATATACTAAAAGCATTACTTTTTGTATTAACTCTAATTCTTCATTTTTTGAATAAGAATCATATGGGCAAATGTTATGCATATTAGTTATATGCTTGTGTCTAATACTTTATGTTGTAAATGATATGGTGTGAACACACAGAAGATCATATCATCAGTACCTTATAAAGTATAAGTAATCGTTCACAACCTAGATGGATTTGGACAAACCATTAGTACGGTTGTATTATAATTTGGTATTAGTCTATCTTGACTATAGGATTACACTAGTACACTTTGTGTGTATTGAACAGGACCAAGTGAGGTTCTTTCTCCTTATACTGACTATATAAGAGAACAAACACCTCTATTATTATGGATGCTTGTCTTCCTAATCCGGATATAATAATGGGCACTTACGTGCATTGTACATTACGTTAAATCATCAATGAGTGAGATTCATTTGTGAATCAACAAACTCGATGGATTAGGTAATGACATTGTATGTAAGGTGTGCTGTTGATTATAGAAGGAATCCGTGTCCCGCAAGAAGTCGGGTTGATGATATCCCCTGAGGAGCTCAAAAAGATTGTCATGTAAACCCCGCAGTGGATTTATTCCGACATGACAATGAGGTTGAGTGGTACTACTCAAGGATATAAGAAGTTGATTAATGTAGTTGTCGATGAACTTGACTTAATCAACTAACATTCGATATCTTAAACACGGGAGATCAATGAGCATATAATATGGAGCCCATAAATCTTGACCGTAATTTGGGATTAGGGCGGTAGTGCAACAATGACCTTTAGTGGAATAAGCCATTTGTTGACGGACTTGGGCAGTGTGTTCAGGGCGAACATGGGAAGCCCAAGCCCGTCAGAAGGCCCAACCCTAATTTCTCCTCATGGTCCCTGTTGTAGCCTATAAATAGAATACTTTATCTCTGGCCGAAATTCACTATTCATTGTTCTGAAAAAGAGGCAAGAAAAGTAGATCTGAATTCGTTTCTGATCTTGAGAGAAAGAAAGGGATTGGTAGATCATTGCCCACACAACGTCCAATCTGTTCTAAAAGAATACAACAGAAGATCAAGAGGTTGATTGTTGATTCAGATTCATAAAGCTTGGATTCTCAGAGTTATCAAAACCGGATCTAAAAGGTATGTTCTCTATCCAAATCGTGAGAACCCATTGATTCCGCTGCGTATGGTTCTTGCAGTTTGTAGAAATATTGTATTCTGAATAACGGTTCCTACAAGAGGTTCTGAATGCAAGTGGTGATCCGGCTAGTAGCTCTGTTGCTGAAGAGGGTTGCAACTAGACCCTTTGAATGTAGAGACTCTTCCTTGTGTAAACTGATCTTGTCTTGTAATTTTGAGTGATGAATTTTTGAACTATATTTCTTTTTGGTACTGATAACTGATATTTTCTTATGATGGGGGGTGCTGAGGTCGTTTTCTCAGGATAACTTGGGGGCCTTTAGCATCTAACCAAATTTGTATGAAGTAAAAATTATTTAAATTACTTACTTGTTAAGATTGTGTTCGAAGTTTGTATGAATGTGATTGCTTCTATTGTTTTGTTGTTTGATGTTTTGTGTTGTATAGTAGTAAAGTCGACGACCTGCATAACTTTGTTATGTTGTCTGATGATAATAGGTCATAAGGGTTTGTGTACGACCTGATATATGCGCGTAGTTAGCACCTAGGTTTCCTCGTGTCCTTAGGTGTATGTGTTGGTTGAGTCGTTCCTTTTGGGGGAACTTCTTATTGATTTTTTATAGATAATTAACCTTTGAGTGGCCATTATAGTTAAGTCAAACTTAACCCATTCCAGGGCCTTAAGTTGACTAGGGGTCCTTTTGGGGGTCCCTTGGATTGTATTTGTCTGATAATTAGCCTTTGTATGGCAATTACAGTTGAATCATGCTTAACCCTGGCGTTGGTGTTAAGTTGATTGCGGTCCTTTTAGGGGACTATAGATTGAATTTGACTGATAATTAGCCACTGCGTGGCCATTATAGTTAAGTCATGCTCAATTTTGGCGTTGGTGCTAGGTCGGGTATTATGATACCCCAGATCGGTTAGCGTGTCCAAGATGCGTGGTACTCATGTAATGCAAAGATAACATTTATATGCGAAATGTTGATGAATTTTTATTCATATTGCATGATACATCTGGAGACAAATTATTGGAAAAAACACTTGAGTAGAGCTGTATTCCAAGGTCGAGGAAGCACATCACCGAGCTGAGTTTTGATCTAGTATACTCCATTTCTAACGAATTTGTGAATAATGTAAGGGCCTTCCCATGTTAGGTCAAGCTTGGCTGGAGCTAGTGTCTTCTTGAGGACTAGGTCGCCAGATTGGAAAGATCTTAGGACGACCTTCTTGTTGTAAGATTGTTGGATTGTTTGGTGGTACCGAACTAGGGATATTGCAGCTGTTTCCCTTCGCTCTTCTAGGAGATTGACTTCTTTGGCTAAGATGTTATCATTTTCTCCTGATTCGACGATGTCAGATCGTGTGGTTGTGATTGTGAGTTATGATGGTATGACTGCTTCTGTTTCGAAGCAAAGTGTGAAAGGAGACTCGTTGATACTGGCTTTGGCTATTGTTATGTATGCCCATAAAATGTTCACGAGTTGTTATGGCCATTGGATTTTCTTGCTCTCCAACTTCTTTTGGAGATTTTCTTTGATGGATTTGTTTATGGCCTCTGCTTGGCCATTGCTTTGTGCATATCTAGGTGTAGAAAATGCTTGAGTGATGGCCATTTTTGTAGAAATGCCTTGACTTGTGTGCAAGCAAATTGGGTTCCGTTGTCCATGACAAGGGTGTGGGGTAAACCAAATCTTGTAATGATGTTGGTCCATATGAAGTTGATGATGTGGGCTTCCTTGACTTGAACTAGTGGGATTGCTTCAACCCATTTAGTGAAGTAATCTGTGGCTGCTAGGACGTATTTGAGTCCTATTTTCTTTTGTGGGATGAATGACCCCATGATGTCTAGCCCCCACATATGAAAAGGCCATAGGCTGGCTATGTTGATCAACTTTCGTGCTGGACTTCGATGGTTGTGGCCAAATGTTTGACATTGGTGGCATTTGAGAACATATGTCTTTGCCTCGATGTGCATGCCTGGCCAATAATACCCTTGGGCTATTGCTTTGTGAGCCAGAGATCTTGCTCCTGCATGGTTGCCACACTCGCCTTTGTGAATTTCGTCAAAGATGAGCTGGCCTTTACGTTGAGTTATGCATCGTAGGTGGGGTCCTCCTGCAGATTTATGGAACAATCGTCCATTGATGACGGTGTATCTGGGAGCTCGAAATTGTATGGCACGAGTGTTCTTCGCTTCTGTTGGGAGCTCACCATGTAAGATAAATTTTAGAAATGGGCCTATATATCCAAGATTGAGTGATTTCTTCTTCGGATGAGGGCTGGAAGTCTGTGAGGCTGTTGAAGCTTTCTTGCTGGTAGGCGGGCCTCTCCAAGATGTCAATGTAGACTGTGCTGGGACATGCCTCTTGGGTTTTCGAGGCTAAGAAAGCCAAGTTGTCTGCATGTCTATTATATTCCCGGGGAATATGTTCCAAGGAGAATGTTTTGAACGAGTTGATGATGTCGTTGACGACCTGAGCGTACTTGGCTGAGTTTGCTCCGTTTGTCACATACTCTTTGGTGATCTGTTTGACGATTAGCTGCGAATCAATGTAAGCTTTGAGCTTTTGGACTTGTAGTTGTTGTGTCATGCAGAGGCCTATGATTAATGCTTCATATTCTGCTTCATTGTTGGATGTTGTGAAGTCGATTTTAATTGACTTTTGCAGCTGTGTTCCTTCTAGTAAAGTTAGCACAGCCCCCAGTCCACTACTGCTGTTGTTGCACGCTCCATCTACGTAGAGGTGCCATGTGTCTGGGCTGGTTGGTTAATGGAGTGAAGTGATAGGCTCTGGTTCCCAGTTGACTTCTTCGACAAGGAAGTCCGCAAGGAAGTCAGCAACGACCTGGCCTTTGCGAGACGTTCTGGGAACAAATTCGATATGATGCTCTCCGAGTTCTTCAGCCCATTTGGCCATGCGGGCCGTTTTTGTTGTTAGAACTCAATACCTGCTTGATGGGTACATCTGTTATGACCTTGATGCTGTGAGCCTGAAAGTAAGGTTAGAACTTTCGAGCGGAGTACAACAGAGATAGCATTATTTTCTCCATTGCAGAGTAATGCTTTTCTGCATCTGCCAATGTCTTGTTGGTGAAGTAGATTGGCTTTTTGATTCCCTCGCTTTCGCGAAAGAGGACCGAGCTGATGTCAAAGTCGGTAGTTGCCAGGTAAAGCCCCAGTGTTTCTTCTTCATTTGGTTTGGACAGGATGGGCGGAGTTGATAAGTAAGCTTTCAGGTCGTTGAAAGCTTTGTGGCATTCGTCTGTCCATGTGAATGTTGCGCCTTTCTTGAGTATTTGCAGGAATGGTCTACACTTGTCGGATGCCCGTGAGATGAATCTGTTGAGGGCTGAAACTGTGCCAGATAGCTTGTGGATTTGTTACTTTGAAGTTGGTTCTGGCATTTCAAGGAGAGCTCGTATTTGTTCTGGGTTTGCTTCAATACGTCTTTGTGAAATGAGGTATCCTAAGAATTTTCCTGAGGCTACTACAAATACGCACTTTGCTGGGTTGAGCTTCATCTTGTTTTGGCGCAACCTTTCAAAGGTTTCTTGTAGGTGAGAAATATGATTGCCAGCCTTTTCACTTTTGACTACCATGTCATCTATGTAGACTTCCATAGTGTCTCCCAACAAGTCTTTGAACATCTTTGTGACCAGTCTTTGGTAGGTCGCACCGGTGTTCTTCAATCCAAATAATAAGACGTTGTAGCAGAATGTGCCTTGTTCGGTTATGAAGGACTTATTTTCCTAATCTTCTTCTGCAAGTGGTATCTGATTGTACCCACTGTAAGCATCCATAAATGATAGAAGTTCATGTCCACAAGTTTGATTTACCAGAATGTCAATCCTTGGTAGGGGGAAGCTATCCTTTGGGCAGTGCTTGTTGACGTTGGTGAAGTCTATGTAGAGTCGTACCTCGCCGTTCTTTTTAGGAACGGCTATGATGTTAGCTAGCCAGGTCGGGTACTCGACTTCTCTGATGAATCCTACATTTTTTAGCTTTTCTATCTCCTCATTGATGGCTTTTTAAAATTTGAGTGCTAGTTTCCTAGGTCGTTGTTTGATAGGCTTTACAGTTGGATCTACATTTAATTTGTGTCAAGCGACCTGTGGGTCTATTCCAGGCATATCGATATACGACCAAGCAAAAACATCTTTATTGAGAGATAGAAATTTGACAAGTTGCTCTTTGAGCTTGAGGTCTAAATCACCCCCTACATAAACAAATTTTGGGTCATCATTTGTGCCCAAATTGACTTTTTCTCTAGGCTCAATTTGTGCTTGCTTCTCCTTGAGCTTGTCTGGTGCTGGTGCTGGAGGGCTAGAAGTTTGAGGATCCTGCAGCTTTGGGGTTTCTTTTGTTTGGACGACCTTAGGTTTGGTCGTGGCTGTTGCGCTTACTTGATTGCATCGATGAGCTTCTAGTTGGTTGCTTCTGAGCTCCATGATGCCTCGAGGTTTGGTGAACCGTAACACTTGGTGTAAGGTGGACGGGACTGCTTGGATCTTGTGAATCTACCTAAGTCCTAGGATGGCAGTGTAGGATGACTTGACATTAATCACGCTGAAACGTGTTGAGGCCTTGACCATGTCCTCTTTTTCTCCAATGGAGACTGGTAAGATGACGTCTCCAATAGCATCTGTGTGGTCTCCGTTGAACCCATAGAGTAGTGCATTTGATTCTATCATCACCGAGTCTGGCAGGTGCATATCCTTGTATGTTTGATAGAAAAAGATGTCACAGGAGCTGTCTGGATCTTTTGACTGTCCACCCATTGATCTTGACGTGCACTACCAGGGCATCATTATGGGGTAGGCACACCTTGTCTAGATATTCCTCTGTGAATGAAATTGAGGATGTTGTTTAAAAGCTGGTAGGAGTGATCACCTTAGCTTTGTGGGAGAGGTGGTAGATTTTTTGTAGTGCTTCTACCCACCTGCACTTTTCACGACCTGAGGGCTCGTTGTTGGAGGTGTCTGTAATCATGTTGATTACCTTTTCCTCATCGTGATCGGAGGAGTGTTGTCTCCTGTTGTGCCTCGATTGACCTTGAGATTTAGATCGTCAGGTTGTTCTGCTTTTGCTCTTTCTGCAAGAAGGTCGTTCTTGGCCCCTGCTTCTGCTTTTGTTGCGATTGGCATTCAACTTATGCCTAAGGTCGCTTTCTAACAGGAACTCTTTCAATTTTCCCTCTTCGACTAAGTCTTGGAGGTAGTGCTTGAGGCTCAAACACTCATCCGTGTCATGGTGGTGTAGTTTGTGGAAATGGCAGTATAGACGTCCTTGGATTGCTATTACTTTGTTGATGTTGGGCTTGAAGTATGATTTTGTATATATCTTTTTCAGGATATGGCTTGGCGTCCTGGAGAAGTTGGAGAATTCTCTTTTAGTGTATGAGGGCTTGTGGGAGCTAGAGCCCTTGTTGTTGTTGTTGCTGGAGTAGTGATTGTTTTCTTTAGGTCCTCGCTTGTCGCTTACTGCGAGGACTTCTTTGCCCTTGCGCTAGGCCGTCCATTCTTCGTACTTGATGTACTTGTTGATTCTGTGGTACAGGTCGTCTAAGCATTTTGGCTTGTTGCGTATTAGAGACCCTGCTGGGTCAGAGTCGTCCAAGAGTGCGTTGGTGAATGCAGAAGTTGCAAAACTGTCCTTGAGGCCTGACTCCAGTGATAGAAGTTCCTTCTTGAAATGTCCTAGGAAAGCACGGATCGTCTCGCCGTGTGCTTGCTTAAGTTGAAATAAGGAGTCCAGGTTGGCTTGTTTCTTCTCGTTGTGGACAAACTCCGCTACAAACGTCTTAGCCAGCTTGTCAAAGTTGTTGATTGAATTGGGGGTGAGCGTGTAAAACAAGTCTAGTGCTCCGTCCTTCAAGCTGGCTGGAAAGAGTTTGCACTTCAGGTAATCATAGTCTGGAGCACTGTAGAGTGCGAGGATCTTGATGAAACGAGCTACGTGCTGGCTTGGACACGAGCTACCGTCGTACAGCAGGAACTTTGGTTGGATGAACTCTGAGGGAGGCTGCTTGTCCCTGATTTCAGTGGTGAATGGTGATGCCTTGTATGGCTGGAGCATCTTTTGAGTGATCTGGACTGCGCTAGCTTTGTCGTTCGATTTCTCCAACCTCTGGGAGAAGTCTTCTAGTCATTGATTAGTGGTGGTGGTGAGGGCTATGACTGCGTTGTTCTCCACTACGTCTGGAGTGCCGTTGTTCGTGGCTTGGTCGCACATAGTTTGGTTTTCCTGTTGAAGGGCGACAAAGGAATCTTGGAGTGTCTTCATTTGATCTGCTAATGCTTGTAGTTGTGCTTCTATGGTGGTTTTTCTGACTAGCTTCATGGGCTTGAGAAAGTAGTTTGTGTGTGTTTTCTTAAGGGAACGAACCGGCAGACGTCGCCAATGTAAAGGTTAGTATTTTGGGGTCAACGACCTGATGTTCTGGTTGATAGGGAATGGTTGCACTCTTACTTGGGACAAGAGTTTCCTACGTATCAAGTTTCTTGGGGTAAACTTGAATCAAGCCTTACGTAGTTCATCTCTCTCTGCTTATAGATGTTTGAGCTGACTTTCCTTATTTGCTCCAGGCCGTTGTTAAGTGTAGATCCATATTTTGTGCTATCTTGATGATTCGACATTACTCCTGATGTTACAAAGTAGATGTCTCCTTGATTGGTGCGTTGACTGAGCTCCATGATTGCGCTAGATCATTTGCTTCCATATATGGCTGTAACTGGTTTTTGGGACAACCTGGGTTTAGGTCGTTGGTACGTTCTGATGGCTTGGGACGAGCTGGTGAAGTACAACCTGGTGTGTGGACACGTGTGTTGTAGTGTAGAACGGAGGGAACTTACATCAACTGAAAGGAGTCATTAGCTTGTTTGAAGATATGTCGAAAAGGAGCATCTCACCTGATGTAGTAACCTTTATCATTCTTGTCGATGCCCTTGGCAATGAGGGTAGGACCAGTGAAGCACTTCAGGTGTTTGAACTGACACTTTAGTGAGGTATAGCACCTAGTCATGGGGACAGCAAGAGAGCGATCGAGAGTAACTTAAGGTTCTTTGCCTTAAGTGATCAGGTACACCAACTTATTACCCTTTCAAGCAATTTTTAGTTTGTGAGGCATTCTTATCTTTTTTTCCCCCCAAAACCTTCCTTTTCAGGTAACAAACACACAACCAAACAAGGAAGAAGACGATAAATCTGCCTGAATCACACCACAAAATCCATCTTTCCCTGCGATGGATAACCAACAAGTAAACTCTTCTACATCCACCATAACTTCTTGGAGCTCTCTATTCAAAGGAGTTGGGTCAAATGGTTTGACAAATACACTAACGAGCTTCTCACCTCTTATACAAGATGGTGTTGCACAAGTACCGGACCACATTGTTGAACAAGGTGAAAGTCAGTGGGAGGAGTATTTGGTAGGATACTTCCTTGATAAAAGATTATCCTTTCCATATGTTAGAGATTCTTTAACTAAATTATGGAAATTGAAAGCCTCTTTTGAGATTACCACAGATAAGGACTTGTTCTATATCAAGTTCATGAATGATGAGGATAGGAAAACAGTGATGGAAGCTGGGCCTGTGTTCATAGCAGGCAGGGTATTTGTACTCAAACCGTGGTCAGTAGAGGTGGAGTCTAAAAGGAACAAGATAGACAATATTCCAATTTGGGTAAAACTAACTTATTTTCCCAAAGAGATGTGGACTTGAGATGGATTATCATATGTTGCTAGTCTAGTAGGAGGACCCATGTTCATGGACGATGCTACTGCACAGAGGAAGCATTTAACCTTTGCACGAGTATGTGTTCAAATACCTTATAACCATAAATACGAAAAAACGGTGAAGCTTAAGGTTGAGGAAAGGGAAGTAGTAGCAGGAGTAGAGTATCCATGGAAGCCATCTTCATGTGAGAAGTGCAAGAAATTTGGCCACTCTACTGCTAAATGTGTGAATCAAGGCGCTCTAGTTTGGGCAATGAGAAGGCCTGCAACTGAGAGAGGTGTAACAAGTGGTACACCAAATGATTGTCCAATAGTACAAGTAACAAGAGTTGATGCGGTGTCGAACACTCTTCTTGCGGAGTCAGTACCAGTAGTTTGTGTGGGTCCTTCCACTATTAGAACAGAAGAAGTAGGCCAGAGTAGTCGTGATCAGGGGAATGGAACAGAGGTTGAAGAGCTCAACACTGGAGGACATGATACTGGAACCGATCCTTCCATTGGACTTCAGCTAGCACTTTATGTGCCTGCTGAGATAACAACTCCTATAGTAAATAGGATTGGTGAAACTATGTATACTCCTCAATCGCTAAAAGGAACTTCAAGTAACCAGAGAGATAAGAATAATATGGTTACACCAACCCAAAGTCATCAGCCTAAAGTTATTCAGATTAACCAACTGCCAAGTAGTAGAGTGATATTCACCTTTTGCTATGTTAGAGATTTGAATCTCTTCTTTGGCCAAAGTGCGAATTCAAAGATATTTTTCCTTACTCACGATCTTCGTGTTCATATTGTTTGGAGTAAGGATTCGAACCAACCTAAATTCTAGGACCACTTACAACTTGGTTTACTCTTTTAGGAAATTAGTGAGTAAGTTTAGCTATGATTGTATAAATACTAAATACTTAGTTTCTTTACTACACAAAAATTGAAAACATTAAGTTATGATAAATGGTAAAATGATTAACTTACTTACGAAATGAACGATGAACTCAAAACGTAAGTAAACTACAACTATTTACGATGCTAGATTGCTTATCAAAGTTTCTACTCTCAATTCTATCGAAATAGAGTGGAGTAACAAATTCGTTCCACTCCTAGTGCTCTAGCATGGAATGTTTTCTAGTCTAATTAGTCGGTCTTAAGTCTAATGAGAGCTTTACGAAGGGGAATTATACTACGATGCAATATGAAAAGCAATATGTTGAATGTCACTACAAAATATATGGAAATACTAATGTTCTTGAATCTAGATAAAGAATTAGAGGGGAATTGAATCCACCTCGAATCCAACTTAATCACCTAGAATAGACTGTTGTAATCCAATTCTTACGTTCTTACGGTAAGAATTGCTCGTTCTAATCCCTAATTAACATGGCATTTCTACCAATTATAACTAGCATGTGAGGTCGTCAACCCATTCTCATGGCGAAACACGACCTTCTAGAATGGAATAGACTCTACAACACTTCTACACTATACAACTAAGTTTTCATCAAGGTTTCATCAACCTCTCTAATGGAGGTTTTAGCCTTGATTCATCAAACCATCATTTCCCATTGAAATTGAATACAACATATTACAAAGATTCTAACTTTATGAAATTTAACTAAACAATAATCGAAATCTAATTAATAACTAAGAATTGAATGATAACAAGAATTGAAATTAGATCTAATAAATTGTAAATGACAAAAATCGAAATTGACAAGAATAACTATTTTATTTATCTAATCAATCAAGAACAATGATTCAAAGACTTAATCTAAAACAAGAATTGAAAATGGAACTAAAGCTTAATTTAATTAATGAAAACAGATCTAGAATTATCTATATTATTTTAGGTCTAACTAGCTACCATCAACAAAGAGTGAAGCTTTGGTTTTTATACATTCAGATCCAAAAATCGTGCATGGGCTTGGAGCCATGTTTTGGGCCAGAGAATCAGGCCCAAAACCCAATTCTTTCAGTCCAAAAAGGCCTCTTCAGCTGCAGTTGGCTTCAACAGACTTTTCATCCACTTTTGCTCCTCTGATTGGGTCAAGGCTTAGACCATTGGAAATCTCTTTCCGAGCCGGTCGTTTTGACATAAGGTAGGTCCAATTCCGAGATCTGAGTCCAAAGATACGGCCTTCGGAAGTTCTGCTAACTTTGTGTGTTGTTTCTGCCCGCGTCGACTTTTCAGCTTTTGACCAGGCTTTAGAAAGGCTTTGTCTTCTTGAATCTTGGCCTTTAATCACAGAACTCCTTAGCAACCGACCTTTGCTTCTTTATCTCGCTAAAGTGGCACATTTCTGCACATAATGGACTTTGAAGCCTGAAATGCATAAAAACACGTAATCAGTATTAACTCTTAATTATTACTCACATAATTGGTCTAATAGTATGATGGTTAAGGGGTTAAAACTACAGTTTTGGGCTCTTATCAAGTTATGTAAACATGCAACTAAGACAAGATAAAATTTTAATAAAACAAAAGTGGAGAGTTAATTCTCCTCATGTGAAGATAACTTTTGTTATTTGATTTTAGTAAGTGCATCTAATCTTCCTAGAACTCTTAGACAAGTCCTAATAAAAGAAAACTTGATCCCTAACATATATGACTCATCTCTAAGCTCATACATGCTAGCATGTAGAACCAAAGCAATGACTTATCTCTAAGCTCATCACTTTGATCTCTAACTAGACACTACACCAACTATCATTTTGGGATAGGATGTAGGTCTAGTTGTTCTTCCTAAACAACTTACTAAACCAAATAACAAAGATTTTCCCTCACATGAGTATTATTAACTCCCCACAAAGGGAAGGTTTAGCTCATGATCCTTGGGCTAAAAAAAATGAGAAGTACAAATTATAATTGTAAAAGAAGAAGAAAATATATAGATGAACTCACTTGCATTTAGATTTTGTTTTTAACTAGAAGAACACAAGGTTACCTCCATTAAAACTATTACAAGCTTTCTACCAAAACTAAAAAACTCCATAAAAACTAAGACTAAGGAACTAAAATAATGCATGGTAAAGGAAAAGAAGTCAAGGGAGTAAATGGAGTGTCTCCCCCCTTGTTTGTTTTCTTCCTTCCTTTTTCAATTCTTCCCCCTCATCCCACGTGAAACACCAAATCTCATTTACTTCATTTTTATCCACCACATTAAAGCAAAGTGACACCTTGCTTTTTTTTTCACTATTAACACCTAATCCAATTAATTACATGCAAGGTGTCAACTTTGCACCAATAATTTGGCATTTTTGTCTTGACATGCTCCATGATTGATGACTCATCAAATCTTGCGAGCCCGCATAGTGGGTCCACGTGCAGTCCAGTGGCGGTCCGGTCTTTTGGCAATTTTACAACTTCCCGCCTATGTGTAGAGTTCATCGCCCTGATTGTCTGAGCAGCTCACTTGTTGCATTCGGACTCCTGGTTCAAGAGGTAGGAGCTCCAGAATTTTAATGCTTTTGTGCGGATTTGTTGGGCTTCACATGGCTGATTTGGAAGAATTCATATATACATCGTTCTCCGTGCTTTAACGCAGGTTTAACCAATATTTTCATGTTTACTGCGAATACCTGCAAAAGTACGAAAATATACTTATTTCATGATTATTAAACACATGATTAACCAAATTTATATGTCTCAATGGGGTTTCATATTACAGTTTTGGGTGCTTATCACACTACCCCCAAACAGAACTTTGCTTGCCCTCAAGCAAAGAAGAGACATTAAAACATATAAATGGCCAAAATGTGTAGTCCTAACTAATTCTCGTTTTGCACAGTGCGGTTGCATTGACCATATGCAACAAGGCCTTAAACCACTAGGAATTCCCTAGTGGACGAGTTATAGCCTCGTGAGAGTTTTCCAGAGAAGATACTGACAAACTTCATTTATACTACAACGACTCAGTGACAAAAACTCGTTTCCTAAATTAATCTCAGATATCCATACATCTCGTTAGCAGGGAACGAGGATTGATTTCTTTGAAACTCAAGTTAATATGCATTCAATAATTAAAACATCTACATATGATCATGCATGCAGTGAACTTTTCCTTGAAATGTACTAGCAGGGTCATTTCTGGATCCTTTGGAGAGCGTACCTAAATGGGTTCTCACAGGTATGTGTCGAAACACAATTCCACTCAAAATTTTACCACTCAGGTTTTGTTAACTCCAGTGTGCAGTGGGCACACGTTTCCTCACATCTCAATGACAGTCAGAGGAGCCGATTTTGATCAATCACGTCTACTACTTATTTTCACACCACCCTACTCCTAATTCAGCTAGAGGTCTTTATTAGGTATAGTGGGGCTTAGGTGATAGTGTACAAGAAAATGGAAATGGATAATCAAAATTTATAAGTATGAGAAAATAGGGTCTTTAAGATATTTATACTAGAGAATTCCTTGTTTTCTTTCCTTCTTCTAACTGAGTTTTCCAACCTTGTTTTTAAGCCTCTGGATACTGATGGATTTTTTATTTTATTTTATTTTATTTTATTATATATATATATATATTGCTTAAGAACATGATTCTATTTTTCTTTCCTGAAGCAAGTAACTAACTTTTATTTGGGACAAGTCTTTCTCTTTATTTTTCTCATACTCATCACTTAGGTAGGTTATTTTATTTGGTTTAATAGATGGGTAAGGAATTTTTGGTGAAAGTGAAAGGTTTGATGAAAAGTTCAATGGAGTGACTAGCGGTAAATTTGTAACAGGTAAGAATTTTTAGCTATGTTGATCCAAAGAAGGCCTAAATTCTCGCCTAGGGTTCGGGTGGTGATCAAGTAAATAGACGCGTGATTTTCTCTAATAGGAAAAACTACTCCTCTATGTCATTACTCACATATCACACATATCGAGGTTTTTTTGTTAGATTCTCACAGGATTGAGCGTTTAAGTAACTAACCGTTGGTTCCAGAAAATTACTGCTATGTACACTCGACGATACTCAGTATATGAATGTTCATGAAAAGATATATAAACTATTGCATACATATTATCTTAAGTTTCTTAAAACATATCCTAATTCGGATACTAATGTGAGATTTCTAGACAATTTTCATCATTGAAAAGGAAACAAGACTTTGTCACTAAGTATAATTATTAACCAGAAAATAAAAACTATATACAGGCTACAATTTGCCTAATTTTTGCTACAGGTTAAAAGCACCCCAAACAGAATGATGCTTAGTCCTCGAAGTATCAATAAATAAAGAGAGAAATTACCTGAGAACCGTGAGAAAAATTAGGGCTAGATTGCTGGAACAGAAAGGTTGGAGAACATAATATATTATACAGAAAGGAAAAATGAAATGTATAATAGCACACGAAACATAATTTTTAGCTTGATATATGTACAATGGAAAGCTCAAATTTACCATCCAGCAGGATGTGTAGGTCTGGCGTTCTCAATAAGGAAATACATTTCCTTAGCATCGCGCCAAAAGATAATAGTCTGCCAAATTTCTGCCCATTCTTTGTCTTCGGATTTCCTCAAATGTTTCTTCATATTTTCATCAATCGGGTTACAACGAACATGCCTCAGGTACCGAGCGGGACACTTCCATTGCCTAAACCTTAATGAACGAATGATTTTGTTTGCTGGGCATATAGAATCTACCTTGACCCAGTCATGAAAAGTAGTTGCAAACTGTGGGAAATGTGTTTTCATGATTCGGCAAGCGGTTACAGGTAAAAGAATATACTGATCCTGAAAAGTGCGAGCTTGTTTTAGGTTGGAGATAACACAACCTAAGATGTTAAATAATGTATGACCTTGAGCCACTGCACTGAATACTACGCAGGCAGCCTCATTGGCAGTAAAAAAATGCCAATCTCCCATGATGTTCAGGAGTACAAACAACATCGCAGTTCCCATGCTCATGGTCATGCTTGCTAAGGGAATGGTGATGTCGCGCCATGGCACATGGCCAACTCCTTCTCATTTAATCTCAAGACCATCACCGTAAGTTTCGTGAAAAACTTGCCACTGAAAGGAACGGTAAGAATTATGATAGATGTAATGCCATGATGCAGCCGGTTCGTGATATGGAAGATCCAAAGTTAGGGCAAGCTGTTGTTTAGAAAAAATATGATGTGTGTCACCAACTAGGATTGTGAACCCGTCTAAGTAGAAGCCATGCGCATGATGGAATGCTGGTGTGTCCTCCATATTAGCATAAAAGTATGCGGCCAAACTCGGAGAATAAGTTTGGTCAGGTTGAAAAATTAGGGAAGACCACCCAATGTTAGTGATGTAGTCACGGAAGAGATGGCCATAAGTATTGGAATCCATCATAGACTGAAAGGATTGCTTAGGAATGAGTTTTGGAGGTGTCATGTTTGATGAAGATGCCATGGTGGATGAAGTAAAGAAATGGGCAAGGATAAAGGCAAACTGGATGGATAAATGAGTATGGAAGAAAATAGACCCTCCTATAATGACATTGAAAATCACATGTTAAAATTAGTTAGTCACAACGTAAATGATTCTAGCAAACATTTCTTACAAAAGAAGACACAAAGATAAGAACAAAATTAATAAAACGACGAAAAACGTAATAATATATACGATTATTTATTTATTCACTTAGTATTATTATTCCATTTTTATTCAATAAGAAAATCATGGATTATATCGTGCACCACAGTGTTTAGTTCTTCAATTTTTGGCTGAGCTGCATCTGAATGTCCCATTGGCTGGCAGAGAGTGTAGTTTGATTCTCCATTAGGAGAGCGAGATTTTGCAAGGACTGAGAATGATTTTCCAAGATTTCCTCCTATTCAACATCATGCATTGCTTGACGTTCTTGGAAATCCTTAAGAGTTGTAATGATGATATTCTGACGAGCGTATAGTTCCCGCATGGCGTGATGAAGAAATTGAATGCCTTTCATGGGATTAAAAATGTTTAGCATGGCATTTTCATCAAAGAAATGTTCAGAGTTTGAGCTTGGGTCGTTTTGTTCATCTGTCAGAGTGTCAGGAGTCCAAAAACCAATGGAGTAGTCTGTTTGGAGTACACTAATATTTGCTCTTTGAAGGGGTGTCTCTGGAGAAATTACTGGATAACCCCAACGTATCATAAATTGCGTGACTAAAGTAGGTAAAGTTAAAGGTGCTGACCTTCTTGTTTTCCTGGTGATCACATTCCAGAGGTGTTGGATTAGACAAAATTCATCCCTTTAAGTCTGCAAAATCCAAAGTAGGTGAAGTTGAGGCTTTGTGACTTCTGATTGGTGTGATGTACCTACCACATTGTGTCCCAACCAGTGGAGCACAACTCGTTGATTCTGTTTCAAAGAGCGTTGAAGAACAACGTGATGTCTATTTCCGACTTCGCCATGAGATACGGTAGCTCATAGTAATGTTTTGACAGAATCAAATGATGACTCTGGAAAAAGGAACTCCTGGGTATTCATTGGGATTTGAAGTATGTCGGAGATAATTTCCCTAGTCAATTCCAATCGTCATCCATAGGCATTGAATTAAAATTTTCTATTTTCAGGTCCGCTAAATTGGTAGAACATCAAAACCAATTCTCAGGAATAACCAACTGCTGAATGATATAGAAGAGGCGTCCATCCTCGACGTACAATTTTGGTGTCAAAATAAGGAGCAAACCGGCCATCTTCAAAAAGTTTCAGGTAGTCTTTCTTAGGCCTTATTTTTCTTAGTTGATCCATTTGAAAGTATTACGGAGAGAAGGATAGGGAAGAATGCTTGAAATGAGAATAGCTGAAAAGAAGAGATTTATAGCCAATCTATGAGTCTGTACCAATCAGGATTCCAAGTGTAGTTAATGACGTATGTGTTTATGAACAGCAACAATGGGGATCCATAGTAAGTGTTTTCATGTCAGATATCCAAAAACAATTAATGAGATGTTTCAATGTTAGAAAATATGGAGGAAAGTTTCACAGGGTGGTTAGACTTATACGTAATTTCAGAAGTGATGATCATACCTCAGTAATAGAATATAGATAGAATAATCGAGCTGCGTGTGTGACAACTGTTATGCGTACCGTGTAGCGTGCGCGATTGATAAGCACCCAAAACTGTAATATTAAACCCCGAGAGACATAACATTTTGGTCGATTATGTGTTTAATAATCATGTAATAATTATATTTTCGTACTTTTGCAGGTTTCCACAATTAAAATGAATATAATGATAAAACATGCATCGGCAATGCAGAATACCGAATAATATTTGAAGTTTCCCACTCAACCCCGTGAAGCCCAACAAAGCCCCGACTAGAGCGAAGTTTCCAAAAGAACAAAACCAGTGCAGAACGGGTCCACATATAAAGAAGCAGCAAACTTCCGAAGCTCAAATCGGATAAATCTAGATGCCGACGTTGGCTAGTGAAGCTGCCATAGCGACCCGGGCGACGAACTCTGCGCAAGGACAGAAAGTCGTAAAACCGCCAAAATCGGCGCCGCCACTAGACACACTAAGTGGACCCACTCTGCGGGCCCAAAGGCATGACGAGTCAGCATAGGCAGGTGGCAAGTGATGGGTTCAATTTGGTGTCACCTTGCAAGAGGAAAGACACGTACCAATTCAATGTTTGAATTGAATTGGGATAAAAGACGAAAACAAAACATAAAAGGACGAAAACTTAATAAGTAAAAGACAAAAGTTATAACAGATGAAAACAAAACTTTGATTCTCAAAGTTTTGAACAATTCAATTAGCTAACGAACAAAACTCAATTAAGGCTTCACAAGACATCCGCTTATATATATGAGGGGGTCGCCTTCATTTTCCCTTCAAAGATTTTCATGCTTTAGCATCCGCTTTAGCTTTAGTTCGTTTTCTTTTCAAGATTTCTTACACATTCTCATTTTTTTCATTCCAAAAGCTTAAATACTGTAAGTTATTTTACCCTTAATAACAGTCATTTCTTTTCTAGTTTAATTCCTGTCCTGCATTTATTTACTTAATGTATACATCAAGTTTTATTATTCCTTCTATGACCATGAGCTAATCCCCGGGGAGGGTTATGCTGCTCGTGTGAAAATCCGAATTGACTCTTTAATATTCTAGAATCACTACTTAGGATTTAGGCACATATTAGACATCCGGTCCCAAAATGACTGAGACTGTACCAATTTGAGTCTTGATGCTCGATCAGTCTCGTCTTGCCGACCCAAAATGTCTCGCACGACTTTCTTCGTGTCGGAACAACTTTCCAATTTGTCCAGCTAATGTGAAATCGAGCCAGGAGCTGAAATAATATACCAGAGATGAGATATTAGTTAAACTCCTTATGCTAGTGCAATGCGGCCAAGAGATGTGGGCATGCGCTAGGGATCAATACTCAACGTCGTCTCCGAACACGAGACGAATTAGAGATGTAGTGATGTGGTAGTAAACTGTTGAAAAATGATTCTTGCATGAGCATGATTAACTCTCTCCCTATTTCTCCTTCTTTGTTTACCTACATCAAAATCACCGTAGTAATTTACATTAATTGCATTACCGTAAAATTAATTAAACCAACTAAAAAAAACCTAAAAATCCTACTCACCAAAAGTTGTAATTCCAGTTGTGAACCTTTTCCGAGCCCTAAGGTTTGGATGATCCCTTACTCGACCTATCCTACCAAACCCACGTGAGTAAGGTAACTTGACGAAAACGTATGACTATACGGACTTTGGACTTGGAACTTTGGTTTTTGGACTTCAGACTCCGGACTGTGAACCTCGGACTTAATTAATCAAGAAAACCAATAAACGTGAAATAAAATGCGTGTTAATCAGCAATCTTCTCTGAACACCATGAGTAGAGATAGAATTATTTTGGTGAGTTTTGGATGGTTTTTTTCTTTGTTATGTTATGGTTTTGATAGTTGTTGATATATAATCGAGTTTTGAATTATTTTGAGTTTTGAGCATTCAAGTTTGCAGTAGTGAGTGAAGTGAGTGAGAATAAAATGTGTTATATATTTCAGACAAGAAGACCGAAAATGTAGGAGACCGAAATGTGTTAATGGAAGCATACCTTAATTGGAACTCGAGAGAGAGTGAAGTCAAGAGAGCTCAGGTGGTCGTTAATGGCGATGGAATTGGGTTTTAACAATAGTCGATCCCTCTTTTTTTTTTGTAGATCTGTTTTTTTTTTTTTTTTTTGAGAAGATGAGAACGAAAAGACATTTTTACCCCTACTTGATTGGTTGAAATTTGGAGTGTTAGATCATCAGATCTTGAGGTGAGATCCGACGGTTCAAGAGGAGTGTGAGATAAGAGTGGCACTCTAGACAAACCGATATATATATATATATATATATATATATATATATATATATATATTAAGAGGTAAAAATACAATTGATACACACAAATATTTAATACGGAACTTCTCCATTTAATACGTAAACCGTACAAATGTGTGAGAATTATTTAACACACCATACTAATATACAAAACGACAGAAGGAAAGAGAGTTGCCGGTTACATAGATTTAGATATTCTGAATCATGTTATGCATGAGTGACAGTAGTACAATGATAAACACTGTTATCACGAATACTGTGATAGCCCATTTGCGTTGCTCCTTTTCCCATCGCTCGAGTTGATTTATTATGTTGAAGAAAATGAGAATTTGTGAAGAGGAGTATTTGAAGAGTGAGAGAAAGGGATGAGTGAAAGTGGAAGAGGAGAGTTGGTTTATAATTATAAATATGACCGTTGGGCATCTAACCGTTTGGATTAGTCCGTTGGGTTTTGACCGTTGGGCTTTGAGAGTAGGCCCAATGCATCAAGGAACAACTAATATATTACGAATAATAATTTCATAACATAAATAATATCTCATTCAAACCATCTGGAGATACAAAATTATGAGAAATCAAACGATATATAATTTTTTTATCTCTAGAAAAATAAAAATGCAGTGCATAAGGGAAAATAAATGACATAGTCATTTCTAAACCAAAGGAAAGAAACAGCTAATGGGAATCCTCCGGGTTAGCAGAAGATGAACCGGGGTTTCTACGTCGTCGGCCACGACGAACTCCTGGCTAGGCTGACTAGTCTGGAATGTGGCCTAAAGACTGTAGCAGTTGATCTTGGAATTACTGCTGATTTGCCATCATCATTCTCTAGAAACGGCCTTGGCGATTACGCATTTCTTGCTGGAAGTCATTTTGGGAAGTAAGCATCTCTTCCTAACGAAGAAACATCCTGCTCATGCTAGTGTTCATGTGTCTCAAAGCTTCCATGGGAGTGCTGATTCGGCGCATGGTATCCTCATTAAAACAGTTGGGTGGTGAAGGAGGAGGAGGAGGTACGTTATCACGCTCGATATCATCTCTCACTATAGGGTCCCAGTGATCCATGACACAAGTCTCGAAAATCACAAAATTTTCAAAAGACCTTGTTGGAGTTAAAGGACTAGCGGAGTGGAACCCTAAGTTAAGCATAAGCTGAGTAACAAGTACAACAAGAGGAGCTGACCTGGTTGACGCAGACGTAAGAACATGGCCCAAGAAATGGACCATACAGAAGGTATCCTTCTTCTCCTGGAGGGTCCACAGCAGGTGTAAGAATGTCTTGTTCACGTCAGACGTTTTTGAGGTTCCAATGACGTTGTAAGCCAGCCACTGAGTAACGGCTAGTTGGTTACGTTTGAGCAAGTGCTGGTACACGCAGTTCGAGGTAGCATGGTATTCGCCCTCGAGAAGCGTGTCAAACATCAACTCCATTGTATTAGGATACTCCGAAATTAGCAGTGTCGCACTATCAGAGTTGATTGGAATTTTCGTCATTGTTGAAATAAATTTCAACGTGAGTTCACATTCCAACCCATCCGCCGTAATCCAAAACTCATTCCCCCGAAAACCGCCATTGTTATAGAACTTCAACACTAAATCTTCGGAATATTGAGCTAGAATTCGATGCAAAAGATATTCCCACTCTCTACTACCAATTTCCCCATCAAAAAGGGATGAAACATCCTTGGAATTATAGAGATTAGAAAATTTTCTCTCAACTGTGATTCTCCGATTTCCAGCCATAGAGGGATCGAGATGAATTTTTGAGGGTGTTTATTGGTTGCGCGGAGTGAGGGGATGTTGGTGTTAAAAAATTGGATGAATCAGTAGTGTAGTGCCCGCGTGCACGGGGCAAAATTGGAGTTGTGATGCCGTGGCGCCGAAGGAGTATTAGGGGGACCAAGATCCGGATTTTGGGGGGGAAGAAAAGTGAGAGGCCGACGCGTGGTTTGGCCCGCGGGTTGGGTTTTGTGACCAGATCCAATTTTTGGCCCAAGCCCAAATGATTTCCATAAATTCCCCTTATGTCCCAAAATTTCAAATGTCGAATTTCGATTCGTTTTAACTCCAAATTGACCGAATAAGATATCAAAATGATCGGCATTAAAAATGCCATCCACTGGAAAATGACAAAATCACATTCAAACCTTTTTATTTTTATTTGGGGGGTTTGAATCTTGTAAAAACAGAAAGCAAACCCCCACTTTTTTTTTTTTTTTTTTTTTTTTTTAAGGAAGTTTATTTATTTACAAATTTTATATACAAATGGGAGATGAACGTGTTAACAACACCGGATTTCAAGAAGAAAATCATTATTGTAAAATCAGGCAACTGTCATGTCGGCTCTGGGGCGAACCCAATCCAGCCAGACTATGGCTTAACCTTTATGTTTTGGGGGCCTAGGTTTCAGGACGGTACCATCCCTAACCAATGTGCAATGGTCTAATAATAATATTACCCTTAGTACATATGGTATAGCCTCAAACCGCCCCGAACTGTCATCAAATAGAAAACTATTTGGGGTTGGCCTGGTGAAATCCATTGCCCGTGCAAACGAGGGACCATCCGATGTTGCATATCACGACTCTCTTTGTGCACAACACTTAGTGCAAAGGTGAAAATAAAAGACACGAGTATAAACAAGTTGAGTCTTTTAATGTCAGATCCTCAAGACGAATGCGAGTCTTTTAACGTCAGATCCTCAAGACGAATGTGAGCCTTTTAACGTCAGATCCTTAAGACGAATCCCAACCTGTGGGAGCAACAGGGCGACGACGAAGTTTATCCTGCTGAGCTGGTGTCAAACAATAATATACCTTATAACGGCTCATATCGGATAGTAGATCAAGACCGGGACAGAAAGGTGTTTGACAATTCATACACCACCCCATCCTTTTCACCTATCGCTTTCGAGCAAAAGTACTACGACCATTACCTATTCGAGATGGGTGAGATTTATTCCAAATGATTAGTTGAAGTTCGCGAGGAAGAGAATAGAAAAGGGAAGAAAAGGAAGGAGTTGAAAATTTTGGGACCCATTGTTTACCAGAAGGCACGTTAGCTCGATTAACAGAAGACATTTATGCTCAGTTCTGAATAGAGTTTTTGTGGACTAAGGTTCCGGCGCTTGCAACCACTCACTCTAAGAATTTGTAGAAAAGAAAATAGAAGAGGGCCCGGCTACCCTAATGGCGTACTTTCCCTGTTTATATCACATGGAAAGAAGTACACCAGTGAATCTATTAGTCTGTGTAGACTGGATCTTTAAGAAGAGTCTCTTCGACATCTGGAAAGCGCAACTCATGATAATGTTTAACGCGTTGGCCCTTTACTTGAAATTCGCTGTCATCATTTATGTTTTTCAAAGATATATCCCCATAAGGGGTGACAACAGAGACAATGAAAGGACCAGACCATCGAGTTTTTAATTTTCCTAGAAAAATGTATAATCTTGAATTGTACAACAAAACTTTTTGACCAACTTTGAAATCTTTTCTCAATATGTGCTTGTCATGCACTCTTTTCATGTTGGCTTTATAGGATTTCAAGAGGTCATAGGCATCACTCCAAATTTCCTTAAGCTAATTTAACTACAATTTTCTCTTTGCGCCTGCCGCATTAGTATTATAATTGAGGCTTTTGATGGCCCATAGAGCATGATGCTCAAGTTCAACCGGCAGATGACAAGGTTTTCCAAAAACGAGGAGATAAGGAGACATCCCTATAGGTGTCTTAAAAGTTGTTATGTATTCCCATGATAAGCACCCAAAAGTGTATTATGAAACCCCATTGAGACATATAAATTTGGTTAATTATGTGTTTAATAATCATGAAATAAATATGTTTTCATACTTTTGCAGGTATTTGCAGTAAACATGAAAATATTGGTTAAACCTGAAATAAAGCACGAGGAACGGCGTATATATGAATTCTCCCAAATCCACACAGAAGCATCAAACTTCCAAAGCTCCTACCTCTCGAACCAGGACTCTGAATGCGACACGAGAGATGCTCAGACAATCAGGGCGATGAACTCTACGCATAGGCGAGAAATTGTAACACTGCCTAAAATACCGGACCGCCACTGGACTGCACATGGACCCACTATGCGGTGCCACAAGATTGGATGAGTCATCAATCATGGAGCATGTCAAGACAAAGATAACAAATTATTGGTGCAAAGTTGACACCTTGCATGTAATAAATTAGATTAGGTGTTAATAGTGAAAAAAAAGGCAAGGTGTCAGTTTGTTTTAATGTGGTGGATAAAAATTCATTAATGTGGTTTGATAATTCACGTGGGAGGAAATGAGATTTCTCTCAAATGGAGAAGAAATTAGACAAGGGTGGGGACACTCCATTTACTCCCTTGACTTATTTTCCCTCACATGGCATTATTTTAGTTCCTTAGTGAAAGAAATGTAAAGTTAGTTTTAGTTTTTATTAAAAAGCTTGTAATAGTTTTAATGGAGGAACACTTGTTTCTTCTAGAAAATAAATAGAAGTGAGTTTGATTGTTCATCTTCTCTCTCTCTCTCTCTCTTTCTCTTTTTCTTAGTTTTTTCTTATTTAAAAATTTTGTCCCAAGGATCATGAGCTAACTTCCCTTTTGGGGAGTTAATCCAACTCATGTGAGGCTAAACCAATTGTTGTTGGTTTGGTAGGTTTAGGAAGAACAACTAACTCTACATCCTATCCCAAAATGGTAGTTGGTGTAGAGTTTAGTTAGGAATCAAGCAATGAGCTTAGAGATAAGTCATTGTTTGGTTTCACTTGCTAGCATGTATGAGCTCTTTAGTGAGCCATGCATGCTAGGGATCAAATCTATTTTTCCGTTAGGGACTTGTCTATGAGTCTAGGAAGAATCAAAACCTTTTTCAAATCAACACTAATGATAATTTCACATGAGGAGGATTAACTCTCCACCTTCTCTTTCAAATCTCTATTTCGGTATTAAGTGAATGTTTTCAACGTTAATGTTTTCTTAATGTTTATGTAGGAAGGAAAAATCTAGCATTTATATTATGACCTTACTCCTTAGTTTCCCTTAATTGTAAATTCCAATTTGTAGTTGTTCTAAGCTTTAGTTTAGTTCAATCTTTATTCCAACTCTACTAAACTTAAGATCGTGAGTAAGGAACCTTGAGTGCTTTTGCATCAATTCTTAGAGATCAAAACTCTAAGTAGTAGTAAAGAGCATATATCAAATGGCGCCGCTGCTGTTCTAAAGCCATAGAACTTGTGCTAAAGATCGGAAGTTGCATCAAGGGGGAACCCCCATTCTCTTCATTCCTTTCCTTGTCGTACCCAAAGTTAGGATTGGGAAACAACTCTTCAGGAGATTATAAGACTTCCATAAAAAATTCAGCTCACTGTGGATTACTTGACACGCGTGCGCGGGTGTAGTCGCTACAAGTGTGACCAAGGTCCGCGAAAGAAATTTTTTTTTTTTTGCGCTCTGCTCAACCACCAAATCTCCAAATCTACCTTGATCCATTTCCAGGCCTAAATATCTGGTCCTGTACCTGAAAAATTCGATAATACTTTGGGATTAATCGCGTCGACGAATTGAAACGTTTGTTTCAAGGGCGAAAACGCGGGAAGCTTCAGGTTCCAATTTTCAGTATTAGTGTAATTTTTTTTTATTATGTTTTTCTGCATGTATGCCATGTATATAGTATTAGGAAATATTTATGGATTATTATTTAAGTTTTAGCCTCGAATTATGTATGAATCAAGTTCAGTATAATCGTAAATATTTATATACGATTACTTGGACATGATTTGCATATTAATGTATATTTACATATTAATGGTACCGCTTTTGCATAGGTATATGTCTTTCTACGATAAATGTTTTTGTTACATGTTTGACATTTCTATACGCCTATTTATTACCCGTATTGTCTAATAAGTCGATTTTGTCAAGAAAGAGGAGAACATTCCAACGAGGGTTAAAATCTGAGTTGGGTAAGTTGTTTCTAAACCTACGGGTAAAGCCGCTCTCTATAGGACATTCGCAATCTCAATGAGTATTGTCGAAATCGATTTATTATGCAATACAAGAGTCGTATTTTAGTTTAGGTATAATACTTTGCATATTTAGTTTTGTCGTCTATTCCGCGTATGTATACTGTATTCATATGCTAATGTATGTAGATACGTATGAGTGATTCAAATTCGCCTGTTACTATTGATATACGTTTACGTAATATCGATTTACAAATTAGTGTACATATACGTATTACTGATGTATATTTGCCTGTACGTATGGAAATATTTATCGATTTATTACTGATGTATATTTGCCTGTACATATACGTATTACTGATGTATATTTGCCTGTACATATACATATACGTATTACTGATGTATATTTTCCTGTACGTACATATACAGAAGCTTGCCTATTCGTATAGCTATACGTATGAGTAGAGTATCTTCACATGCTACTGCACTTCGTATTGTATGAGTAGATCGTATTTGCATGTTTGTATTTTAACCCTTGCATAAATCTTTAACAAAAAAAAAAAAAAAATTAAATTAAATTAAATTAAATTAAAATTAATACCACCTTTGCATAAATTTTAATTCCATAAATCTTAAATCATATTCCAATGGTGTCTAGGAAACTTGAAAGATTGAGGTTACTTTTAATTAGAACCGCGTTTCTTGCAACGGAAAGCCTCCCTCATATCTCTTTGTGACCCGGCGGCCGTTGGTTTATGCACACGTATTCCTAGCTTCACCGCAAGCTACGTTAGCGGCAGCTTTACGATATGTTGTTAAACTATAATGCCTAAGATAATAATAAAATTCGAGTCCTACTAAATTCCTTCTTACGCTTGCATGAGATTAAGGTCCGGTTCCACTAAAGAAATTGAACATACCTATCGTCCGAAAAATACGATAAGCAATTGCGTAAGTTCTCACCTAAAAATTGTTTTCTTACGCTAATTACCTTCATCACAATCCTTCGCCGCCATCAACTTCGTCATTATGGCCGACGATCCTCCACAGCCAGAGAAGCCCCTCTCGGACTTCTATAATTGCATTACAGAAGGACATTCTTCCCGCATCAAACTTGAGGACATTGTCGGTGATTTTCAGATCCCACCAAACGTTTTCAGTTTGTTACCAATATATCATGGTTTGGAGCACGAAAACCCGTATAATCATCTTCGTGAGGCTCAACAAGTGGCAACAACATTTCATCATCCATCCAGCCTCTAAGGAACAACTCTTGCTTCGACCGTTTCCATTCACTTTAAGCGGAAAAAGCGTCAATCTGGCTAGCAGGGACAACAATCACGCATCCATAGACACATGGAATAAACTAGTTCAGGGCTTTCATGCTTCAGTTTTACACTCGAGAAAAAACAACCGAAATGCTTCGAAAAATTCAATTCTTTTCGTCAAAATCCTCATGAATCCTTTTACGAAGCATGGAGTCATTTTACTTCGATCTTACGTTAGAATGTCCTCATCACCAACCGAAAAGTCGTCATTGTTCGCTTCATTCTTTAATGGTCTTTTCTGATCATAAAAAAGAAACTCTTGATATAATGAACGGCGGTTGCTTCATGGACAAAGGAGCTTAAGGGCTTATACTTTTCTTGAAAAACAAGCGAAAAAGGGTACACACGGGGTAACACCGAAGTCGTCCTAGGTCATCAAAGGACAATGTTACAAAGGCCACATCTATTTTTGAGGTAAAACCCGATCCCGAAATAAAAATTTGATAGAATCCCTAACTAAAAAGTAGATGCCCTTGCAGTTCAAGTAAACGATCAACTACCAAAACCGGTCATGAACGCTGACATCGCCCGCTTGTCCTTTTGTCTTAGTCCCCGACCATCCCGATGCATATTGTCCCTTGTTATATGCTTCCCCTACTCAACATTCGGAGGAGGCATGTGCATTCAACATTCCCAATACACTGTGGAGACAACATCCGAATTTCGCTTGGTGCCAAAATAACCAACAAATGGGGGCTCCTCCAGGTTTCGCTAATCCACCTATTCGCCCTACCAACAATTGTATTCCATACCGCCAAGGAAATAATCAACAATACCAACAAGGTCAATTTCCAAATAATTCAAATGCTAACTATCAAACCAACCGCAGCCTTGTTCCAGCTAATCCAGATCCCAACTATAATCAACAACTTCTAAGCAATAATCGAGAACTACTACCTCATTTGCAACAACCTCGCCTAACCATTACGGATAGGACAAATGAGACTTTCTTGGCTTACATGAACCAACAAATTCTCAAATTTTAACGCCTATCCAACAATCACTTCAAAGAATTGGCGCAAGAAAAGAGTCGAAGCAAGCGTGTTTCCTGCATGGCCAGCTTCCAAACCCTAAACCAAAGAAACACACCTTTGAACCTAATTAATGCCCCTCGGTACAAGCACCCCCAACCAAGGTGAGGTGCATGCAATCACTACTCTACAATCTGGAAAAACTGTAGACAATCAGATACGTATGCCAGATGATCAACCAAAAGAAAAAGAGGGTTCCAAGGAATCTATTTCTAATAATGAACCTACGGAAGATTCCCCAGATTCAACAGAGTCAACACCTCCGAATGTAGGAAACAAGCAAGTATACCCTTTTGCCAAATTCCACCCTAAGGCACCATTTCATGCACGCTTGGCAAAGAATAAACCTGATGAGAATTTTGCCGAAATTCGAGACTTTTCAAAATTTAACAATCAACTTACCTTTTCTCGATGCCTTAAAATTATTACCAAAACATGCAAAAATTTCTGAAAGATATGTGCACCACAAAAAGGAGAACTAATGTTCCTCAACAAGCGCCTCCTCATCGAACGGTTCCATCAATCGAACACAATGGTATAGTAAAATACAAGGACCCCGGGTAGACCAACAGTTCCATGCACCTTAGGTGACAAATACACGGCTACTGCACTACTAGACCTAGGAGCTAGTGTGAACTTACTTCCATATTATTTATTTAAACAACTAGGTCTTCATGAGCTCAAACCTACCACCATGACTCTACAGTTAGCCGATCGTTCCATAAAGTATCCAAAAGGAATTGTGGAAAACGCCCTTGTAAAAGTCCAAGATTTCTTCTATCCCGTAGACTTTGTTATTTTGGATACGAAGTTGCATGTGATTCCATTCCGATCATCTTAGGACGTCCGCCTTCGCCACTCGCTAATGCTCTTATTAACTGGCCGAGATGGTTCCATGACCATGTCCTTCGGAAATCTTTCTCGAGGTGAATGTGTTCAAGTTGATGAAACAACTTCTAGAGCGACATTGATGGTGAGGCTAACAGATTGATGAAGATTCCGCAAAGAGTATTTCACAAACTCTTTTCCCTCAAGATGAAGTGTACCAATTTCTTTCCTTTAGCGAAATCTAAATTTGAGGACGATGATTACATACAAGAAGTAAATGAGTTATTAGAGTCGATTACCATTATTTGACCCTACAACAAATTGATGTCAAGTAACTTGATGATCATCAATCTGCTTACTACATGGATGATGACCTTCCTCAAGAATCTTTAATATCCACTCCACCACCCCTCGAATTAAAACCACTTCCTTCGAATTAAAATACGCATGACTTGATGTCGATAGTCGCCACCCGCTTATTATTTCTTCACAATTAACCGACGATCGAAGCTCGTTTAATTAATGTCATTCAACAACATCGTTCTACTATTGGATGGTCCCTCGATGACATTAAAGGCATTGAACCTAATGTGTGCACCCATCGCGATACACTGAAGAAAATGCTAAGACGTCGCGTGAACCACAAATCGCCTAACCCTACCATGAAAGATGTGGTCGGGGAGGAAGTGTTAAAATGACTAGATGCGGTATTATTTACCCTATCTCGATAGTGTTTAGGTGAGTCCCGGCATACACGTGGTTCCAAAGAAATATGGCATTACAACAGCGAAATGATAAAGATGAATGCATTTCCGCCAGATCCCAAGAAATGGCGAATATGCATTGACTATCGCGAAACTTAATGCCGCCACTGTACGGATCACTTTCCACTTCCATTCATCGATCGATGCTCGAACGCTTTAGCCGATCATGCCTATTACGCTTTCTTGATGGTTATTCAGGTTATTTTCAGATAGTCATCGACCCTCTACCGATCAAGAAAAGACAACGCTCACTTATCCATTTGGTACATTTGCATATAGATCTAATGCCTTTTGGCCTTTGCAATACACCGGTACTTTTCAACGCCGCATGCTTCATATTTTCGATATGGTTGAACGGTTTATGGAAGTATTCATGGATCTATTTCAATTTATGGAGATTCTTTTCGATAGTCGCTATCAAATCTTGAAAAGGTCTTTACACGCCAGGAAGAGAGAAAACCTTGTTCTTAATTGGGAAAAATGCCATTTCATGGTTACTAAAGGAATAGTTTTAGGACATATCGCTTCAAAGGACGGAATCGAGTCGACAAAGCTAAGATAGAAAAATTGCTTCACTTCCTATACCAAAACAGTTCGACATTCATTCAGCATTCTTAGGACACGCAGGTTTCTATAGGATATTTATTCAAGATTTCTCAAAGGTTGCTTTCGACCTTTAACCAATCTCCTCGCTTAAAGATGCCGCTTTTGATTTTAGTTTCAGTTGCAAACAAGCCTTTGAGGTATTAAAACCGCATTAACTACCGCTCCTATAATTCAACCACCGGATTGGTCTAAACCTTTTGAATTAATGTGTGACGCGAAATTACTATGCTATTGAGTCGCACTTTAGGGCAACGCCGAAGATAAGCCCGTTGTCATTTACTATGCGAGTAAAACCCTTAATGAAGCTCAACGTAACTATACCACCACCGGAAAGAGTTTCTCGCCAGTATATGCATTAGATAAGTTTCGCCCTTACCTAGTGGGTTCTCTAACTATTGTCTACACCGGACCATGCGCACTTCGTTATCCGTTAGCGAAAAAAGATGCAAAACAAGGGTTGATCCGATGGATTCTCCTTTTGCAAGAGTTTACTCTCGAAATTAGAGATAAAAAGGTAGCAAAAATGTGGTTGCGCACCATTTATCAAGACTTGTCGCTGATGTTGATAATCGATACCGAACCTATCTCGCGATTCCTTTCCGGATGAACACTTGTACTCTATTTTTCGTCCCCTTGGTACGCAGACATAGTAAATTACTTAGTTACCGAGGAAGTTCCTTTATCTTGGTCTCAGAATGACCGGAAAAAGTTTTTATCCACTATGAAATTCTATTTCCGATGATCCCTACCTTTTCAAGTATTGTTCGCACCAACTAATCCGCCGCCACATTCCCGACCGGGAACACAACGATGTGTTATCCTTCGCCATGAACAATCTTGTGGTGGTCATTTTAGTGGTAAGAAAACCTGCGCCAGGTTCTACAATGTGGTTTTATTGGCCAATACCTTGTTTAGAGATGCACATGAGCATTGCAAAGCATGCAATCGCTGCCAGCCAGTTAGGTCGCATTACTCAACGCAATATGATGCCCTTAAATCCCATTCTAATTGTGGAAATCTTTGATGTATGGGGCATCGACTTCATGGGTCCATTTCCAAATTCTCATGGCTTCCTATACATACTTGTAGCGAGTTGACTATGTGTCAAAATGGATTGAGGCATTGGCATGTCGTCTTACGACGATCATAAAATGGTCGCTTTTGTTTGTAAAAAAAATATTTTCTCTCGATTTGGTGTTCCAAAAGCTATAATTAGTGACGGGGAAAACATTTCGCAATAAAATTTTTGAATCATTAGTAAAGAAATATGGAGTCACGCACAAAGTGGCAACTCCAGATCATCCTCAAACCAAAGTGGTCAAGTAGAAGTCTCTAATCGAGAAATAAAATCCATTTTGGAAAAAACTGTCCAATCCATCTAGGAAAGATCGGTTCTACGATTATCGATGCCTTGTGGGCATACGTAATGACTTTAAGACACCTATAGGGATGTCTCCGTGATCGCCTCGCTTTTGGAAAACCTTGTCATCTGCCGGTTGAACTTGAGCATCGTGGCTCTATGGGCCATCAAAAGCCTCAATTATAACACTAACGTGGCAAGGCTTAAAAGAGAAAAATTACAAGCTTAAATGAGTTTGAGGAAATTGAGTGATGCCTATGATCTCTCAAATCCTATAAAGCCAACATGAAAAGAGTGCATGACAAGCATATATTGCGAAAAAGAGTTCAAAGTCGGTCAAAAGTTTTGATGTACAACTCAAGATTACACATTTTTCCGTGAAAATTAAAAACTCGATGGTCCGGTCCTTTCATCGTTCTCTGGCCACCCCTTATGGGGCTATCTCCTCGTGAAAAACGTGAAATGATGGTAGCTTATTTCAAGTAAATGGCCACTTTAAACATTATCATGAGTTGCGCTCTCCGTGATGTCGAAGAGACTCTTCTAAATGATCCAGCTTCACACGACTAATAGATTCGGCTGGTGTACTTCTTTCCATGTATTTAAACAGAAAAGTATGCCATTAAGGTAGCCGTGCCCTCTTCTATTTTCTTTTCTAAAAATCCCTAGAGTGTGTGGTTACAAGCGCCGAACCTTAGTCCACAAAACTCTATTTCGAAACCGAGTATAAATGTCTTCCGATAATCGAAAGCAAACGCGGCCCGTGAAAACAATAGGTACCAAAAATTTCAACTCCTTCTTTCTACTCCCTTTTCTATTCAGTTCGCTAACTCCAACTCATCATTTGGTCCAAATCTCACCCATCTCAATTGGTAATGGTCGTAGTACTTTTTGCTCGAAAAGCGGCGAAAAGGATGGGGTGGTGTATGAACTGGCCAAACTCCTTTCTCGTCCGTGTCTTGATCTTCTATCCGGATGAGCCGTATAAAGGTATATTATTGTCCGACACACCAACTCAACAGGATAAACTTCGCCGCCGTCCGCTATTCCCACAGGTTGGGAATCGCCTTGAGGATCCGACGTTAAAAGACTCACAATCGCCTTGAGGATCCGACGTTAAAAGACTCACATTTGTCTTGAGAATCGACGCTAAAAGACTCACATTCGCCTTGAGGATCCGACGTAAAAGACTCAACATGTATATACTGCTTTTTTAGCACCAAGAATGGTGCCCAAAGAGAGTCGATATATGCACCATCGGAATTTCCTAGTTCAGACGGGGCAATGGATTCCACCAGTGCCAACCCCGATCGCTTTTTCTATGTGACTGTTTTGGGCGGTTTGAGGCTATACCATATGTACTAAGGGTAATATTATTATTAGACCATTGCACATTGGTCAAGGATGGTACCGGCCCCGAACCCTAGGCCCCCAAAACATAAAGGATAAGCCACACCGGGTTGGATTGGGTTCAATTGCCAGAGCATATGAAAGTTGCCCGAAAGTTAAGCTGTTATGATGTGTTGTTTTATTTGATTTCCGTGTTGTTGACACGCTCTTCTCGATTTGTACATTTGTATATAAAAGTGTAAATAAATAAAAATCAAAGATTGTTAAAAAAAAAAAAAAAAAATGTTTGAATGTGATTTTTTCATATTCTAGTGGATGGCATTTTTAATGCCGATCGCTTTGATATCTCATCCGCTCAATTTGAGTTGAAACGAATCAATTTCCACGCTTGAAATTTCGAACATTTCGATATAATGGGAATTTCTGAAATTCATTTGTACTTGGGCCAAAATTTTTACCCGACCCAAAAAATAAAACCCGGTATAAAGCCCACGCCACAAGCACCCACGCCATCCACCCCCATCATTTCTTCTTCCACAAAAATCGGATCTTGGTCCCCCATTAATCCACTTCATACACCTACCACCAATTAATTCACCACAAGACGCTGAAAGCAAACTCCACCAACCTCAACCCCTTCCTCCAAAGACCACCTCCTCCACCAATTCTTGCTATTTGCACCATCAAAAGTTAATCTACAACGCTATGGCAGCACGGGGAGAATCACAGCTTGAGAGAAATTTCACAAATCTCTACAATTCCGGATGTTTCACCCATTTTTCGATGAGGAAATTGCTAGTAGAGAGTGGGAATATCTATTGCATCAAATTCCAGCCAATATTCAAGAATTGGTGTTGAAATTTTACAACAATGGAGGTTTCCGGTGACGAATTTTGATTACGGCGGATGGGTTGGAACGCGGAACTCACGCTGAGTTGATTTCAATACCGCGCCAGATTCGACATTAACACCGATAGCCCGACCCCGTTATTGTCGAGTATCCCACCACGAGGGGATTTGATGTTTGACACGCTTCTCGAGGGGAGTACAACACCGCTCGAATCGGTGGTGTACCAGCATTCGCCGACGTAACCAATTAGCCGCCACTAATGGTCGGGCGATAACGCCATTGAACTTCAAAGACGCCCGACGTGAACAAGACTTTCTTTGCACCTGCTGTGGATCCTACAGAGAGGAAGCACACTTTCTGATGGTCCATTTCCCGGGCCTTATTCTTACGACCACCAAACAGGTCAGCTCCTCTTGTCAGACTTGTTACTCACCTTATGCTTAACTTAGTGGTTCCAAATCGCTACTCCTTTCATTGAAACAAGGTCTTTCGAGAATTTTGGAATTTTTGAGACTTGTGTTTTGACATTGGGACCATGATAGAGATGACATTGAGCATGATAACGCACCTCCTCCTCCTTCACCACCGGATCGTTTTAATGAAGATACCATGCTCTAATCAATACTCCTATGGATGCCTTGAGGAACATGAATTCTAGTATGCGCAGGATGTTTCTACGCCAGAAGAGATGATTACTTCCCGCACGACTTCCAAGAAGAAATGAGAAATCGCCAAGGCCAATTCCGTAGAATGATGAAGGCAAATCAGCAGAATTCCAAGATCGGGCTTGTTATAGTTTATAGGCCACATTCCAAACCAAATCAAAATCAAGTTCGTCGTGGGTCAAGACGAAAACCCGGTTCATCTTCTCGCTAACCCGAGGATTCACAAGAGTCTGTTTATTTCCTTTGGTTTAGAAATGACTATGTCATTTATTTCCCTTTATGCATTGCATTTTTATTTTTTAGTGATAAATTATTATATATCGGTTGATTTCTCATAATTTTGTATCTCCGCACGGTTTGAATGAGAAATTATTTATGTTATGCTTAATATATTACTTTCAAAAATATGAGTTTGTTCCTTTGATTCATTGGGCCTACTCTCAAAGCCCAACGGTCGAACCCAACGGACCGATCCAAACGGTCGATGCCCAACGGCCGAAATCAAGTTATAAATACAACTCTCCTTTCCACTTTCACTCATTCCCTTCTCTCACTCTTCACACATTCTTCTTCACAAATTTTCAATTTCTTGAACATAATGAATAAAATAGAGCTGATGGGAAAAGGAGCAACGCCGAATGGGCTATCACATTAATTGTGATAACAATGTTTATCATTATTCTCTTGTCACTTATGCACAACATGATCCAGAACATCTAGATCTATGTAACCGTTTTTTTTTTTTTCGATTTTCATTTTGTATATTAGTATGATGTGTTAAATAATTCTCACACATTTGTAATGGGGTTACGTGATTAAATGGAGAAGTTTCAGATAAATATTTGTGTATATTAGTTGTCTTTTCCTCTATATTATATATATATATATATATATATATATATATATATATATATATATATATATATAATAATAATAATAATAATAATAATAAAATAAAATAATAATAATAATAATAATAATAATAAGTAAATAAATAAACAAACCATAACAAAGAAAGGCCATCCAAAACTCACCAAAATAATTAATGGATACACATAGTGTTCAGAGAAAATCAACAAGACGCTTACAAGGTACACATAACAACTTTGTCACACATGCAAATGATTATTCTATCCATATTCTATTACCGAAGTTATGATCATCATTTCTGAAATTACGTAAGTTTAACTACCCCGTGAAACTTTCCTCCATATTTTCTAAACATTAAACCATCTCATTAATTGTATTTGGATATCTGACATGACAAAGACTTACTGTGGATCCCCTATGATGCTGTTCATAATCACATGGGTCATTAAATACACTTGGACTCCAGATTGGTATAGCCTCATAGATTGCCTATAAATCTCTTCTTTTTAAGCCATTCTTATTCATACAATTTTCACTATCCTTCCCTCAGTAATGGCTCAACCAAGAAAAATAACGGCAGAGAAAGACTACCTAAAAAACTTTCGAAGAAGGCCGGTTTTCTCCTTTATTTTGACACATCAAAAATCATATCGTCGCTGATGGACGCTCTTCTATATCATTCAAAGCCTAGTTATTCCCGAGAATTGGTTTTGATGTTCTACCAATTTAGCGGATATGAAGATGGAAAATTCTACTTCAATGCCTATGGACAACGATTGAATTGAATAAGGAAATGATCTCCCATACTTCAAATCCCAATAAAACCCAGAGTCCCTTTGTTCAAGAGTCATCATTCGATTCCGCGAAAAAACTTTATCAAGAAGCTATCGATCTCATGGCGACGCCGAAAATACACATCACATTGTTCTTCAACGCTTTGAAACAGAATCAACGGTTGTGCTCCAATCGGGTTGGGACATAATGTGGTAGGTACATCACACCAATCAAGTCACAAAGCCTCAACTTCACCTACTTTGATTTTGCAAACTCAAAGAGATGACTTTTGTCCGATCCAACACCTCGAACGTAATCACCAAGAAAACAAGAAGGTCGCAAGAGCTCTACCCACTTTGGTTACGCAAATTATGATGCGTTGGGTTATCCAATAATTTCTCCAGACACCCCTTCAAAGAGCATATATAAAGGTACTTCAAAACAGACTACTCCGGTTGGTTTTGGACCCCCGATACTGATAGATGAGCAGAACACCCCAAGCTCAAATTCTCACCATTTATTTGATGAAAATGCCATGTCAATATTATTAATCCCATGGAAGGCATTAAACTTCTTCATCGTGGTTCGAGGGAACTACACGCTTCGTAATATCATCATCACAACTCTTCAGATTTCCAAGATCGCCAAGCAACGATGATGTTGAAATCGTGAGGAGATCTTGGAAAATCATTCTCAATTTTGCAAAATCACGCCTCCTAATGGAAAATCAAACTGACTCTCCGCCCAAAGGGGACATTCAGATGCAACCGCCAACAAATAGAAGACCTAAACAGCTTTGGTGCAAAATATGCATCTCCAAGAGCAATATAAGAATCCATGATATTACTAAGTCAATAAGTATATAATCATCTATGTTATTACGCTTTTTTCGCCTTTTACTATGTATTTTGTCTTATCTTTTTGTCTTCTTTGTATGCAATGCTTAATAGATTGTCATCATTTCCATTGTGACTAATATAATTTTAACATGTGCTACAGAGGGTCTATTTTCTTACATACTCATTTTTCCATCCAGTTTGGTTCAGATCATTACCCATTTCTTTACTTCATCCACCATGGCATCTTCATCAAACATTGCATCTTCATCATCCATGGTACCTCCCAAACTCATTCCCCGAAAGCAATCCTTTTCAGTCTATGATGGATTCCAATGCCTATGGCCATCTCTTCCATGATTACATCACAAACATTGGGTGGTCTTCCCTAATTCTTCAACCTCGACCAAACTTATTCTCCGAAGTTTGGCGTGATACTTTTATGCTAATATGGATGACACACCAAAGATTCAACCATGCGCATGGTTTCTACTTTTAGACGGGTTCACAATCCGAAGCTGACACACACCTCATATCTTTTTCTCAACAACAACTTGTCCTATCTTTGACCTTCCATACCACTTAACCCGCAGATCTTGGCAAGACATCTATCATAATTCTTACCGCTCCTTTCAGTGGCAAGCGCTTTCGCGACTTTTATGGTGATGGTCTTGAGATCAAAAGAGAAGGAGATAGCCATGTGCCATGGCGTAACATCACCATTCCATTAGCAAGCATGACAATGAACATGGGGACTGCAATGTTATTTGTAATTCTAAACATTATGGGAGATTGGCATTTTTCTACCGCCAATGAGGTCGCTTATGCTTGTATTTAGTGCACTAGCTCGGTCATGCATTATTTAACATTTTAGGTCAGGAAATCTCCCAAAACAAACGAGCTCGCGACTTTTCAGATCAAGATATACTTTTACCACCACCGCTTGCGGGATCATGAAGACACATTTCCCACAATTTGCACCACTTTTCATGATCGGTCAAGGTAGATTCCATGTGCCCAAAGAAACGTAATCATTCGCCATTGAGGTTTCGGCATTAATGGAAGCGTCCCGCCGATACCACGGAGGCATGTTCGATGTTACCCAAAGGATCTAAAAGATGAAGACCAATTTGAGGGAACTGAGACAAAGAATGGGCAAAAATTTGCCGACTATTATCTATTATACATGCTAAGGAAATGCATTTCCTTAAAGAGGACGCCTCGACCTTCATCGCCCTCGCTGATGGTAAACTTGAGTTTGCCATTGTACATATATCTAGCTAAACCTTTGTTTGGTGTGCTATTGTTTTTCATGTTTCAGATGCTATGGTTCATTATTTCGTGGTGCTATGTATCGTGGTGCTATGTTTAGTGTGCTATTGAACATTTTCTTGTTCTTTTCCAATAATATATTATGATCTCCAACCTCTCTCGCTCCAAAGAATCTAGCCCTAATTTTGCTCACGGTTCTCGTGTACTTTCTCTTTTAATTATTGATCCTTCGAGGACTAAGCATCATTCCGCTTGGGGGTGCTTTAAACCTCAGAGCAAAAATTAGGCATCTTGTAGCCTATATATAGTTTTATTTTCATATTAATAATTGTACTTAGTGACAAAGTCTTGTTTCCTTTTCAATGATGAAAATTGTCTAGAAATCTCACATTAGTATCCTAATTAGGATTTGTTTTAAGAAACTTTAGATAATACGTATGCAATAGTTTATACATCTTTTCATGAATATTCATGTATCGAGTATCATTGATTGTACATAGCAGTAAGTTTCTGGAACCAACAGTTAGTTACTTAAACTATAAATCCTGTGAGAATCTAACCAAAAGCCTTGATATGAGTGATTTGTGTGTGATGACATAGAGGAGTAATTTTTCCGACAGGAAAAATTACGATCTACTTACTTGATCACCAATTCAACCCTAGGCGAATTTAGGCCTTTTTTTGATCGACATAGCTAAAAATTCTTACCTGTTACAAATTTTATCGCTAGTCACTCCATCGAACCGCTCATCAAACCTTTCACTTTCACCAAAATTCCTTGCCCATTTATTAAACCAAATAAAAGAACCTACCTAAGTGATGAAAGTATGAGAAATAGGATGAAATGTGGAAAGAATAAAGAGAAAGACTTGTCCCAAATAAAAGTGGGCCATTGTTTCTAGAAAGGAAAATAGAATCATGTTCTTAAGAATATATATATATATATATATATATATATATATATATATATATATATATATATATATATATATATATATATATATAAATCCTTAGTATCCAGAGGCTTAAGAACAAGGTTGAAAAAAACTCAATTAGAAGAAGGAAAGGAAACAAGGATTTCTAGTGTAAATATATGAAGAACCTATTCTCTCATACTCAGAATTTTGATTATCCATTTCCATTTTCTTGTACACTATCACCTAAGCCCCACAATACCTAATAAAAGACTTCTAGCTCAATTAGGAGTAGGGTGGTGTGGATAATAAGTAGTAGACGGATTGATCGACATCGCCCCTCCTCGATCATTGAGATAAGGAAACGTGGTGCCCACCGCATTAATCGGAGTTAACAAAACCTCGAGTGGTAAAATTTTGAGTGGAATTGTGTTTTACGACACATACCTGCGGAGAACCCATTTAGGTACGCCTCCAAGGGATCCGTAAAACAACCCTCGCTAGTATATTTCAATGAAAAGTTCACTGCATGAATAATCATATGTAGATGTTTTAATTATTGAATACATATTAACTTGAGTTTCAAAGAAATCAATCCTCGCTCCCGCTAAGGAGATGTATGGATATCCGAGATTAATTTAGGAAATGAGTTTCTCACACCGAAGTAGTTGTAGTATAAATGAAGTTTGTGAGTATCTTTTCTCGAAAACTCTCACGAGGCTATAACTCGGCCCACTAGGAATTTCTAGTGGTTTAAGGCCTTATTGATATATGGTCAATGCAACCGACTCGCGAAACGAGAATTAGTTTAGGACTACACATTTTTGGCCACTTATCTATTTTAGTGTCTTCTTTGCTTGAGGACAAGCAAAGTGTTGTTTGGGGTAATGTGATAAGCACCCAAAAGTGTATTATGAAACCCCATTGAGACATATAAAAATTTGGTTAATTATGTGTTTAATAATCATGAAATAAATATGTTTTCATACTTTTGCGTGTATTTGCAAAGAAACATAAAAATATTGGTTAAACCTCAAATAAAGCACGAGGAACGGCGATATAATGAATTCTCCCAAATCCACACGAAGCATCAAACTTCCAAAGCTCCTACCTCTCCAACAGACTCCGAATGCATACCGAGAGATGCCTTTCACAATCGGCGATGAACTCTACGATAGGCGGGAAATTGTAACACTTGCCAAAAATACCTGGACCGCCATCGGATCGCATGGACCCACTATGCTGTCAGGGCCACAAGATTGGATGAGTCATCAATCATGGAGCATGTCAAGACAAAGATAACAAATTATTGGTGCAAAGTTGACACCTTGCATGTAATAAATTAGATTAGGTGTTAATAGTGAAAAAAAAGGCAAGGTGTCACTTTGTTTTAATGTGGTGGATAAAAATTCATTAATGTGGTTTGATAATTCACGGGGAGGAAATGAGATTTCTCTCAAAATGGAGAAGAAATTAGACAAGGGTGGGGACACTCCATTTACTCCCTTGACTTATTTTCCTCACATGGCATTATTTTAGTTCCTTAGTGAAAGAAATGTAAAGTTAGTTTTAGTTTTATTAAAAACCTTGTAATAGTTTTAATGGAGGAACACTTGTTTCTTCTAGAAAATAAATAGAAGTGAGTTTGATTGTTCATCTTTCTCCTCTCTCTCTTTGTATTTTTATTTTTCTTAGTTTATAAATCTTTGTCCCAAGGATCATGAGCTAACTTCCCTTTGGGGAGTTAATCCAACTCATGTGAGGGTAAACCAATTGTTGTTGGTTTGGTAGGTTAGGAAGAACAACTAAACTCTACATCCTATCCCAAAATGGTAGTTGGTGTAGAGTTTAGTTAGGAATCAAGCAATGAGCTTGGGAGATAAGTCATTGTTTGTTTTCACTTGCTAGCATGTATGAGCTCTTTAGTGAGCCATGCATGCTAGGGATCAAATCTATTTTTCCATTAGGGACTTGTCTATGAGTCTAGGAAGAATCAAAACCTTTTCAAATCAACACTAATGATAATTTCACATGAGGAGGATTAACTCTCCACCTTCTCTTCAAATCTCTATTTCGGTATTAAGTGAATGTTTTCAACGTTAATGTTTTCTTAATGTTTATGTAGGAAGGAAAAATCTAGCATTTATATTATGACCTTACTCCTTAGTTTCCCTTAATTGTAAATTCCAATTTGTAGTTGTTCTAAGCTTTAGTTTAGTTCAAATCTTTATTCCAACTCTACAAAACTAAGATCGCGAGTAAGGAACCTTGAGTGCTTTTGCATCAATTCTAGAGATCAAAACTCTAAGTATCCTCCTCCTCCTTCACCACCCGTGATTTGTTTTAATGAAGATACCATCGCGAATCAATACTCCTATGGATGCCTTGAGGAACATGAATTCCTAGTATGCCAGGATGTTTCTCACATGAGGAAGATGATGATTACCCGGAATGACTTCGGCAAGAAGAAACGAAATCGCCAAGGCCAATTCCGGAGAATGATGAAGGCAAATCAGCCAGCAATTCCAAGATCGCTTGTTACAGTTTTTATAGGCCACATTCCAAACCCGTCATTTCGGCTGAAGTTCGTTCGTGGCGAAGGCGTAGAAAACCGGGTTCATCTTCGCTAACCGGAGGATTCACAAGAGGCATTTTTATTTCCTTTGGTTTAGAAATGACTATGTCATTTATTTCCCTTATGCATTGCATTTTATTTTTTAGTGATAAATTATTATATATCGGTTGATTTCTCATAATTTTGTATCTCCGCACGGTTTGAATGAGAAATTATTTATGTTATCTTGAATATATTACTTTCAAAAATATGAGTTTGCTCCTTGATTCATTGGGCCTACTCTCAAAGCCCAACGGAGAACCCAACGGATGATCCAAACGGTCGGATGTCTAGCGGTCGGAAATCAAGTTATAAATACAACTCTCCTTTCCACTTTCACTCATTCCCTTCTCTCACTCTTCACACATTCTTCTTCACAAATTTTCAATTTCTTGAACATAATGAATAAAATAGAGCGATGGGAAAAGGAGCAACGCGAATGGGCTATCACATTAATTGTGATAACAATGTTTATCATTATTCTCTTGTCACTCATGCACAACATGATCCAGAACATCTAGATCTATGTAACCGTTTTTTTTTTTTTTTTTTTTTTTTTTTTTTTTTTTTTTTTTTTTTTTTCTGATTTTCATTTTGTATATTAGTATGATGTGTTAAATAATTCTCACACATTTGTACGGGTTACGTATTAAATGGAGAAGTTTCGTATTAAATATTTGTGTATATTAGTTGTCTTTTCCTCTCTATATTATATATATATATATAATAATAATAATAATAATAATAATAATAAAATAAAAAAATAATAATAATAATAATAATAATAAGTAAATAAATAAACAAACCATAACAAAGAAAGGCCATCCAAAACTCACCAAAATAATTAATGGATACACATAGTGTTCAGAGAAAATCGCGTACGCTACAAGGTACACATAACACTTGTCACACATGCAAAATTTCGATTATTCTATCCATATTCTATTCTTGAGTTATGATCATCATTTTAAATTACGTTGTAAGTTTAACTACCCCGTGAAACTTTCCTCCATATTTTCTAAACATTAAACCATCTCATTAATTGTATTTGGATATCCGACATGACAAAGACTTCTTGTGGATCCCTATGATCTTTTGTTCATAATCACATGGGTCATTAAATACACTTGGACTCAGATTGGTATAGCCTCATAGATTGCCTATAAATCTCTTCTTTTTAAGCCATTCTTATTCATACAATTTTCACTATCCTTCCCCAAGTAATGGCTCAACCAAGAAAAATAACGGCAGAGAAAGACTACCTAAAACTTTGAAGAAGGCCGGTTTTCTCCTTATTTTGACACACGAAATCATATCGTCAGCGGATGGGCCTCTTCTATATCATTCAAACAGCTAGTTATTCCGAGAATTGGTTTTGATGTTCTACCAATTTAGCGGATATGAAGATGGAAAATTCTACTTCAATGCCTATGGGCAACGATTGGAATTGAATAAAGGAAATGATCTCAGACATACTTCAAATCCCAATAAAACCGGGGAGTCCCTTGTTCAAGAGTCATCATTCGATTCAAAAAAACTTTTCTTGCGAGCTATCGCGATCTCATGCGGCGTCGAAAATACACATCACATTGTTCTTCAACGCTCTTTGAAACAGAATCAGCGTGTTGTGCTCCACCGGTCGGGACATAATGTGGTAGGTACATCACACCAATCAAGTCACAAAGCCTCAACTTCACCTACTTTGGATTTTGCAAACTCAAAGAGATGACTTTTGTTCGATCCAACACCTTCCGAACGTAATCACCAAGAAAACAAGAAGGTCGCCAGCTCTACCCACTTTGGTTACGCAAATTATGATCGTTTGGGGTTATCCAATAATTTCTCGGAGACACCCCTTCAAAGAGCATATATATAAAGGTACTTCAAAGCGGACTTTACTCCGTTGGTTTTGGACCCGATACTATACGATAGATGAAGCGGGAACACCCCAAGCTCAAATTGACCATTTATTTGATGAAAATGCCATCTTGAATATTATTAATCCCATGGAAGGCATTAAACTTCTTCATCGGGGTTTGGGGAACTACGCTCGTCGGAATATCATCATCACAACTCTTCAGATTTCCAAGATCGTCAAACAGCATGATGTTGTGAAACGGGGAGGAGATCTTGGAAAATCATTCTCAATTCTTGCAAAATCACGCTCTCTAATGGAAAATCAAACTGTACTCTCGCCGAAATGGGACATTGGATGGATCATTTCGCCAACAAATAGAAGACCTAAAGCAGGTTTGGTGCAAAATATGCATCTCCAAGAGCAATATAAGAATCCATGATATTACTAAGTCAATAAGTATATAATCATCTATGTTATTACGCTTTTTTAGATCTTACTATGTATTTTGTCTTATCTTTTTTGTCTTCTTTTGTATGTAATGCTTAATAGAATTGTCATCATTTCCATTGTGACTAATATAATTTTAACATGTGTTCTGAGGAGGGTCTATTTTCTTACATACTCATTTTTCCATCCGTTTTTGCCGTATCATTACCCATTTCTTTACTTCATCCACCATGGCATCTTCATCAAACATTGCATCTTCATCATCCATGGTACCTCCCAAACTCATTCCGAAGCAATCCTTTTCGATCCTATGATGGATTCCAATGCCTATGGCCATCTCTTCCATGATTACATCACAAACATTGGGTGGTCTTCCCTAATTCTTCAACGACCAAACTTATTCTCGAGTTTTGCATACTTTTTATGCTAATATAGATGACACACCAAAGATTCAACCATGCGCATGGTTTCTTTTTAGGCGGGTTCACAATCCGAAGTTGGTGACACACCTCATATCTTTTCTCAACAACAACTTGTCCTATCTTTGGACCTTCCATACCACCTAACCTGGCTGCATCTTGGCGTTACATCTATCATAATTCTTACCGTTCCTTTCAATTGGCAAGCGTTTGGCGACTCTTATGGTGATGGTCTTGAGATCAAAAGAGAAGGAGATAGCCATGTGCCATGGCGTAACATCACCATTCCATTAGCAAGCATGACAATGAACATGGGGACTGCAATGTTATTTGTACTCCTAAGCATTATGGGAGATTGGCATTTTTCTACCGCCAATGAGAACGCTTCGCGTTGTATTTAGTGCACTAGCTCGGGTCATGCATTATTTAACATTTTAGGTTGTGTTATCTCCGGCTGAAACGAGCTCGCACTTTTCGGGATCGGTATATACTTTTACCGATCCACCGCTTGCGGATCATGAAGACACATTTCCCCGCGGTTTGCGCCACTTTTCATGATGGGTCAAGGTAGATTCCATGTGCCCCAAAGAAACGTAATCATTCGCTCATTGAGGTTTACCGTCAATGGAAGCGTCGTCCTTCGATACGAGGCATGTTCGATGTTACCCAAAGGGACGAAAAGATGAAGACCAATTTGAGGGAATCCGGAGACAAAGAATGGGCAAAAATTTGCCGGACTATTATCTATTTGGCGATGCTAAGGAAATGCATTTCCTTAAAGAGGGCCCGACCTTCACGATCCTCTTTGGATGGTAAACTTGAGTTTGCCATTGTACATATATCTAGCTAAACCTTTTGTTTGGTGTGCTTTATTGTTTTTCATGTTTCTCAGTATGCTATGGTTCATTATTTAGGTATTGCTATGTATCGCGGTGCTATGTTTAGTGTGCTATTGAACATTTACTTGTTCTTTCTGAATAATATATTATGATCTCCAACCTCTCATTTCAGCAATCTAGCCCTAATTTTGCTCCACGGTTCTCGGTACTTTCTCTCTTTAATTATTGATCCTTCGAGGACTAAGCATCATTCCGTTTGGGGTGCTTTAAACCTATAGCAAAAAAATTAGGCATCTTGTAGCCTATATATAGTTTTTATTTTCATATTAATAATTGTACTTAGTGACAAAGTCTTGTTTCCTTTTCAATGATGAAAATTGTCTAGAAATCTCACATTAGTATCCTAATTAGGATTTGTTTTAAGAAACTTTAGATAATACATTATGCAATAGTTTATACATCTTTTCATGAATATTCATGTATCTTGAGTATCATTGATTGTACATAGCGATAAGTTTCTGGAACCAACAGTTAGTTACTTAAACTATAAATCCTGTGAGAATCTAACCAAAAGCCTTGATATGAGTGATTTGTGTGTGATGACATAGAGGAGTAATTTTTCCGATTAGAGAAAATTACGCATCTACTTACTTGATCACCACCCGAACCCTAGGCGAGAATTTAGGCCTTCTTTTGATCGACATAGCTAAAAATTCTTACCTGTTACAAATTTTATCGCTAGTCACTCCACTGAACCGTTCATCAAACCTTTCACTTTCACCAAAATTCCTTGCCCATTTATTAAACCAAATAAAAGAACCTACCTAAGTGATGAGTATGAGAAATAGGATGAAATGTGGAAAGAATAAAGAGAAAGACTTGTCCCAAATAAAAGTCAGTTACTTGCTTCAGGAAAGGAAAATAGAATCATGTTCTTAAGCCATATATATATATATATATATATATATATATATATATATATATATATATATATATATATATATATATATATATATATAAATCCTTAGTATCCAGAGGCTTAAGAACAAGGTTGGAAAAACTCAATTAGAAGAAGGAAAGGAAACAAGGATTTCTCTAGTGTAAATATATGAAGAACCTATTCTCTCATACTCGTAAATTTTGATTATCCATTTCCATTTTCTTGTACACTATCACCTAAGCCCCACAATACCTAATAAAGACTTCTAGCTCAATTAGGAGTAGGGTGGTGTGATAATAAGTAGTAGGCGTGATTGATCGACATCGGCTCCTCTCCGACCGTCATTGAGATGTAAGGAAAGCGTGTGCCCACCGCACAATGGAGTTAACAAAACCTGAGTGGTAAAATTTTGAGTGGAATTGTGTTTGACACATACGCGGAGAACCCATTTAGGTGCGCTCTCCAAGGGATCGAAACAACCCCCGCTAGTATATTTCAATGAAAAGTTCACTGCATGAATAATCATATGTAGATGTTTTAATTATTGAATACATATTAACTTGAGTTTCAAAGAAATCAATCCTCGTTCCTGCTAAGGAGATGTATGGATATCCGAGATTAATTTAGGAAATGAGTTTACATCCACCGAAAGTAGTTGTAGTATAAATGAAGTTTGTGAGTATCTTTTTGGAAAACTCTCACGAGGCTATAACTCGTCCCACTAGGGAATTTCTAGTGGTTTAAGGCCTTATTGCATATGGTCAATGCAACCGCTCTGCAAAGCGAGAATTAGTTTAGGACTACACATTTTTGGCCACTTATCTATTTTAGTGTCTCTTCTTTGCTTCGAGGACAAGCAAAAAGTGTTGTTTGGGGTAATGTGATAAGCACCCAAAAGTGTATTATGAAACCCCATTGAGACATATAAATTTGGTTAATTATGTGTTTAATAATCATGAAATAAATATGTTTTCATACTTTTGCAGGTATTTGCAGTAAACATGAAAATATTGGTTAAACCTGAAATAAAGCACGAGGAGGCGGCGATATATCTCAATTCTCCCAAATCCACACAGAAGCATCAAACTTCCAAAGCTCCTACCTCTCGAACCAGGACTCCGAATGCGACACGAGAGATGCTCAGACAATCAGGGTGATGAACTCTACGCATAGGCGGGAAATTGTAACACTGCAAAAAAAAATACGGACCGCCATCGATCGCATGGATGGACTATCACGGGGCCCACAAGATTGGATGAGTCATCAATCATGGAGCATGTCAAGACAAAGATAACAAATTATTGGTGCAAAGTTGACACCTTGCATGTAATAAATTAGATTAGGTGTTAATAGTGAAAAAAAAAAGGCAAAGGTGTCGGTTTGTTTTAATGTGGTGGATAAAAATTCATTAATGTGGTTTGATAATTCACGTGGGAGGAAATGAGATTTCTCTCAAATGGAGAAGAAATTAGACAAGGGTGGGGGACACTCCATTTACTCCCTTGACTTATTTTCCTCACATGGCATTATTTTAGTTCCTTAGTGAAAGAAATGTAAAGTTAGTTTTAGTTTTTATTAAAAACCTTGTAATAGTTTTAATGGAGGAACACTTGTTTCTTCTAGAAAATAAATAGAAGTGAGTTTGATTGTTCATCTTTCTCCTCTCTCTCTCTCTCTCTCTCTCTCTCTCTCTCTTTTTATTTTTCTTAGTTTATAAATCTTTGTCCCAAGGATCATGAGCTAACTTCCCTTTTGGGGAGTTAATCCAACTCATGTGAGGGTAAACCAATTGTTGTTGGTTTGGTAGGTTAGGAAGAACAACTAACTCTACATCTTATCCCAAAATGGTAGTTGGTGTAGAGTTTAGTTAGGAATCAAGCAATGAGCTTAGAGATAAGTCATTGTTTGGTTTCACTTGCTAGCATGTATGAGCTCTTTAGTGAGCCATGCATGCTAGGGATCAAATCTATTTTTCCGTTAGGGACTTGTCTATGAGTCTAGGAAGAATCAAAACCTTTTTCAAATCAACACTAATGATAATTTCACATGAGGAGGATTAACTCTCCACCTTCTCTTTCAAATCTCTATTTCGGTATTAAGTGAATGTTTTCAACGTTAATGTTTTCTTAATGTTTATGTAGGAAGGAAAAATCTAGCATTTATATTATGACCTTACTCCTTAGTTTCCCTTAATTGTAAATTCCAATTTGTAGTTGTTCTAAGCTTTAGTTTAGTTCAAATCTTTATTCCAACTCTACGAAACGAAGATCGTGAGTAAGGAACCTTGAGTGCTTTTGCATCAATTCTTAGAGATCAAAACTCTAAGTAGTAGTAAAGAGCATATATCATCCCACAAGGCATCAGATAAACGTAGAGACCAGTCTTTTCTAGATGGATTAACAGTTTTTTCCAAAATGGATTTGATCTCTCTATTAGAGACTTCTACTTGGCCACTGGTTTGAGGATGATACGGAGTTGCCACTTTGTGCGTGACTCCATATTTCTTTACTAATGATTCAAAAATTTTATTACATAAATGTTTTCCCCCATCACTAATTATAGCTTTTGGAATGCCAAATCGAGAGAAAATATTTCCCTTTACGAACAAAACGACCGTTTTATGACCATTAGCACGACATGTCAATGCCTCAATCCATTTTGACACGTAGTCAACTGCTACCAGTATGTAAAGGAAACCATGAGAATTTGGAAAGGGACCCATGAAGTCGATGCCCCATGCATCAAAGATTTCCACAATTAAAATGGGATTTAAGGGCATCATATTGCGTTGAGTAATGCGTCCTAGCTGCTGGCAGCGGTTGCATGCTTTGCAATGCTCATGTGCATCTCTAAACAGTGTTAGGCAATAAAATCCACATTGTAGAACCTTGGCCACTATTTTCTTACAACTAAAATGACCGCCACAAGATTGTTCATGGCAGAAGGATAACACAACATTGTGTTCCAAGTCAGGAATGCAACGACGGATTAGTTGGTCGAAGCAATACTTGGAAAGGCAGGGATCATCCCAGAAATAAAACTTCACAATGGATAAGAACTTTTTTCAGTCATTACGAGACCAAGATGAAGGGACTTCCTCGGTAACTAAGTAATTTACTATGTCAGCGTACTAGGGGGACGAAAAAATGGAATATAAGTGTTCATCCGGAAAGGAGTCACAGATAGGTTCGGTATCAGCATCAATATCACTGACAAGTCTTGATAAATGGTTTGCAACCACATTTTCGCAACCTTTTTTATCTCTAATTTCTAGAGTAAATTCTTGCAAGAGGAGAATCCAGCGGATCAACCTCTGTTTTGCATCTTTTTTCGCTAATAGGTAACGAAGTGCCGCATGGTCAGTGTAGACAATTGTGGAAGAACCTACTAGGTAAGGACGAAACTTATCCAAGGCATATACAACGGCGAGAAACTCTTTCTCAGTGGTTGTATAGTTACGTTGAGCTTCATTAAGGGTTTTACTTGCGTAGTAAATGACAATTGGCTTATCTTCTCGGTGTTGCCCTAGTACAGCTCTAATAGCATAGTCACTCGCGTCACACACTAATTCAAAAGGTTTAGACCAATCAGGTGGTTGAATTATGGGAGCGGTAGTTAAGGAGGATTTTAAAGTCTCAAAAGCTTGTTTGCAATTGAAACTAAAGTAAAAAATGACATCTTTAAACAAGAGATTGGTTAAAGGTCGAGCAACCTTTGAGAAATCTTGAATAAATCTCCTATAGAAACCTGCATGTCCTAAAAATGCGCGAATGTCGCGAACTGTTTTTGTATAATCAGTGAAGCAATTTTTTCTATCTTAGCTTTGTCGACTTCGATTCCGTCTTTTGAAACGATATGTCCTAAAACTATTCCTTTTTTAACCATGAAATGACATTTTTCCCAATTAAGAACAAGGTTTTTCTCTTCACAACGTGTAAAGACCTTTTCAAGATTTGATAGATTGTTATCGAAAGAATCTCCATATATTCAGAAGTCATCCATGAATACTTCCATAAAATGTTCAACCATATCACTGAAAATGTGAAGCATGCAACGTTGGAAAGTACCAGGTGCATTGCAAAGGCCGAAAGGCATTCATTTATATGCAAATGTACCAAAAGGACAGATGAACGTAGTCTTTTCTTGATCAGCAGGATCTATGACTATCTGAAAATATCCTGAATAACCATAAAAAAAACAGTAATACGCATGACCGGCTAACCGTTCAAGTATCTGATCGATGAAGGGCAGTGGAAAGTGATCCTTACGAGTGACTGCATTAAGTTTGCGATAGTCAATGCATATTCACCATTTCATTGGATTACGAGCGGAGATGCATTCATCTTTATCATTGCGCACAACTATAATGCCAGATTTCTTTGGAACAATGTGTACTGGACTCACCCAAATACTATCGGATATAGGTGTTTCGACCCCCACCTACGTGGCAAACGTCCATTAGTTGGGGTCTTTATTTTATTCATTTAATTAACAGGGTTAAAGCCCAATTCGTAATATCATGGATCAATGTACATGCCCATTAACTCATGTGTCTAAGGCTGAACCTTAGCCACATGGCTTGCCACTAATATACATTGATTTATGTCCAGATTCATTTTCTTATCAAAAAGATAATTATTAGTTGACAGTTATATTCTATCACAATTACTCAAGCAACAAGATTACTTGAGCTACAAGGACTCTCTACTCTACCTATATAAATACCACATTATTTTTCTTAAGGAACTACGTGGAAACTTGATCCCTAGAGAACAGATCTTGGATACGTAGGCAGCCATTATTTGGTTCAGTTTCATCTCCCCCAATATTAAATTCCTCTGTTTCTTAGTGTGTTCTTTACCATTGCTCTCGTTGTGTTGAAGCAGTTTATTGCCGAAACATAATTGGCGCCGTCTGTGGGGACAGAGAATTCATTATCACGTGAAACAATCAAGATGGTAAGCACGAGAAGTAGACCAAATAGTCAACATATTCCTCCTACTAACAAGAATCGCAACCCTCGAAATTCAAATCGGCCGATGCATGAACCGTTGAACAATCAAGTTGCTCCTAGTAGTAGGATCAATTCTCAACATCCGACTGTAGCAGCGCAACCGCCACCGCCTCCGCAAAAGGCAGTACAAGTGCCGCCACCCTTAACAGCCTTGCAACAAGAAAATCGACAAGTCAGTAATCCTCCATGCGGTCCGCCGTCTGTCCATGTCGATGCTTCAGGTTGACATGGATATGGGCGTGAACATCACTCTCACGCCAACTAGCGAAAAAAAGGTGATAGTAACAGCCAATTCACCCCTAATACGGTTGAGCGGGGAGTTACGACGAGTCAAAAATTTAAATAGGAATTTGAGAAGGAAGCGGCAAAGAGGCAAAGGCGGTGGGCGATGTTGCAAATTCAACAACATCAAGGCGACCCACGAAGGGGACGCAGCCATTCCAGTGTATGGGACCGTCTTGACGATCCACTTCGTCGTCCCTCAAACAATGTGCTATTTCTCAAGCACAATCAACCCAAGTGCTGCTTTAGGAGTAATGACCATATTACCCGTACTTATGGGGAGAATCGGATTGGCGGGGATAACTACTACCCTAGACATGTCCGATCTCAAAGGGAAGATTTACCTCTCGAGAAGCAATTTCGGGGGAAGACCGCCATCCGAGATATGTCCGACACGACTGCGAAGGCGGGCATCCTAGACAAGAGCAACAAAACATGGAGAAGTGGTATAATTATTCCGACCACCCGGCCAAGGGTGACTACCGGCCTAGACAGGCTGGTTCTGAGGGGAGACAAAGACAATCACCGGTTGGAGCTAATCGTGGGTACCGCAAAAAGATCTCTAACTCCAATAAGAGATAATGGAAGGTATCCGTCTCCACATGGGCACGACCGGGGGCGTCCAGTTGTTCGAGCCAATACTTTAACTCTAACATAACAACAGCTGAAAGAGTTGATTGCAAAAGAACTTAACGATAAAGAGTCAAGGGATGTAAGAAAAAACTTGATGACCAATGATGGCGATTTGATAAGTTTTCGGTCGACATTCAAGAAGCTTACCACCATCCCGACTTCAAACAACCCGATTTTGAACTTTATGATGAGTCGGAAGGAGATCCCCGGCTTGCATGTTCTATCATTCAAAAATAAGTTGGTGTTATGAGGTGGAGATGATCCGCTCATATGTAAGCTCTTTCCATCAACTCTAAAGGAGAAGCATTTATTTGGTTTAGTGAGTTGCCTTCAAGATCAATTCACCAATTCAATGAACTAGAAAATCAGTTTGTTAATCGTTTCGCCACAATTGCAAGACGCCAAAGGATGTCGACTCACTACGAACATCAAGCAACAACGCGTGGAGAAGTTTTACGTACTTTTGTTACTAGGTTCAAAGAAAGCAGCAGAGATGTTCGAAGTTTCGATGGGATGCTTCTTTTCGCCTTTAAAGAAGCATTATATTATGAAAGAGACAGAAGTTCGAACTTCATTGTAAGGGATCTTTACCACTCTCTAATTAAAGATGTCCCTAAAACTCGATACGATCTGTATGTTAGGGCTGAACAACACATCCGTATTGAGGAGAACCTATCGGCGAAAGCAGCAAGGGACAAAGATATTCAGAGTAAAGATTTTTCTGAAAGCAAAAATTTTAAGACGAAGCAAGGACAGTCAGATCAACAACATAACGATGGAAAGAATGACAATCAGAAGCAAGTCAATTTCAATCGTGATGGAAAAACTCTGCCTGAGCTAAAACTGACCCCGCTCAATGCCAAGTACTCTGTTATATATGAGAAGTTGAAAAGTGGGAATCTTCTTTCCCCGCCGTATCCACTTTCAGAAGATACCAAAACGACAAGGGAGAAAGCCTTGTGGTGTAAATTCCATAATGACTATAGCCATGAGACAGAACTTTGTTGCTCTCTCCGGGGTCGGATTCAGAAATTAGTGGAGAAAGGACTTTTGAACGAATATCTTACGAAAAACTCTCAACAGGCAGTTGCTGCAACTTATGAGCATGTCATTAATGTCTCCCATTCTCATATTGAGTCTCTTTCCAAAAGTCAGAGTAAGAATCAAAAGCGTTTGAAAGTTAGTTATGTTGGTGAATTTAACCGTATCAACAAAGTCGATTTTGTCAAAGGAATCCAGACCGAGACTTCTGAAGAAGAGCCCCTCCGATTCACTGATGATGATCTCCATGGTGTATATCACCCTCACTATGATGCAGTTATAATTTCTGTGTCTATAGGTGCTTCTCGTATTCAACGGGTAATGATCGACACAGGGGCCACTTCCAGCGTCATTTTCAGTGGATGTTATTCTCAGATGCAACTTCGCGAGAGTATGATCATCGCCGAAGACAATCCTATCATCGGTTTTGATGGGACAACATTTTCAGCGGTTGGAAGAATTACCTTACCAATCAAATTAATGAACAAAGAAGTTGAGCTCGATTTCTTATTGATGGATGAATTCGATCCCACTATAACGCAATTTTGGGGAGATTGGATACATTCCATGGGGCTGTAGTCTCCACATTTCATCGTGTGTCAAGTTCCCATTCTCTCGGGCATATTTGCAAGGTTCAGAGTGACTGTATCCGCCCATTCCTGTCATGACAAAGCAATGGATGACTATAAAAATCTAAAGTTCGAGGTAATACGATCCTTGCAAGTACCCCCTGCCCAAGTTACGATTACCAAGCGTGCCCTCCATCTATAATATTGAGGCTCATGTGCAAGGGCGCCCGACGATGGATCGACTTTTGGAAGTGCAAGTAGGAGATTCAGAAGAAACCACTTTTATTTCCGCTGAACTTTCGAGTAGAACAACAAGAGTTGGTTTCCCTTTTGTTGAAATAAAGCATTATCTTCTTCTTGGAAAATTGAGGAAATGCCGGGAATAGACCCCTACATTTGCCTATCATAAACTTGACATTGATCCAAGTTTTGGGCCGTTCCCAAAAACCAAGAAGAATGGCACCGATCGGAAGCTCAAAGTTAAAGAGGAGATTGATAAGCTACTTGCGGTTAACTTTATCCGACGAAGTTACTTACCGAAATGGCTTTGCTAATGTCGCGCGATGTGCTAAAAAAAGAACGGACAAATCAGAATTTGTATTGATTTTACAAACCTTAACGCGGCTTGTCCGATTCATCCGTATCCATTGCCCACGAATTTCGAACTAGTGGATGCCACGGGATTCCAACGCCTATCTTTCATGGATGCTTCTTCAGGTACTACCGGATCTCTTTGAATGTTGATGACCAAGAGTTCACGCTTTCATTACCGACCAAGGCATTTTTCGCTACTTTGTTATGCGTTATGCCTTTGGTCTGAAAAAATCTTTGGTGCAACCTACCAAAAGCTTGTCAATACATTTTTTTCCGATCTGCTGGGGATAATAATGGAGGCTTATATTGATGATATAGTCGTTAAATCAAAGCTTACTGGTGATCATCTTTCCGATCTTCAACTTGTTTTTTATAGGCTTAACAAGTATAACATGAGACTCAATCCCGCCAAATGTTCTTTTGGCCTCTCTTCTGGAAAATTTCTGGAATACCTCATGACTCGTAGAGGTATTGAGGCTAATCCTGATCAGATACGTGCCGTTATTGATATGCCATCACCAAAAAATAAGAAGGAAATTCAACGGCTTACTGGTCGGCTTGCCGCTCTTCATAGATTTATTTCTAAATATTCCGATCGTTGTCATCCCTTCTTCCAGACTTTAAAGGGGGCGGCAACTTGGAACATTGATTGTGAGATAGCATTGCAACAACTGAAGAAATACTTGGTTAGTCCTCCTATATTGACAAGTCCTTCAACGGGTCAACCGATTGGCATGTACCTAGCAGCTACAACTCAGGCTGTTAGTGCTGTTCTTTTCGTCGATGATGGTAGACCCATCTTTTTTATCAGTAAGACGTTAACCGGAGCTGAGTCTCGTTATTCAAAGATGGAAAAAATGGCACTTGCATTGGTTCATGCCGCTCGTCAGTTAAAACCATACTTCCAGGGGAGGTTGGTCGAGTTTTTATCGAGTATCCCTTACGCAAAATCTTTCGTAATGCACAGGAATCAAGCAGATTAGCTGAATGGGAAAGTTATCTTAGTGCATATAGCATTGTCTTTGAAAGTCGTACTGCTGAAAAAGGACATGCTCTAGCTTCTTTGATAGCAGATTTTCCGATTGATGATTCCCCTATTGACGATTTCTTGCGCCAAGAAGAATCTATGGAAGACGATGCGCCACCAATAGCTGGGGCTTAAGACCAACTTGCAAACGCAATTCCTAATCCCATTGACCTATGGATTGTTTATTCAGATGGCTCCCATAATAAATCTGGGTTTGGAATTGGATGCGTTTTTGTTAAACCCGGCGGAGAGAAGATTGATAAATCTATGCGACTTGGCTTGAGAACAGCTTTGAAACTGGGGGCGCGAAAGCTCCAATTATACACGGATTCTCGCCTTGTAGCCAATCAGTTTGGCGGGTCTTTTGAAGCAAGAGATGACCGTATGGCGGCTTATCTTGGTTTGATACATAGCCTTGCTCGACAATTTGATAGCATCTCTATCACTCAAAGACCCCGAAATGACATACGTCATGCTGATTCATTGGCTTATCTATCCGCCGCCGTTAAAAGCGAAGAGTCAAGATACATCACTGTGGAGTTCCAGAAAGAGCCAAGCATTGACTTTACCGAAAAAGAATTGCATGACTTGTATGTACATGAAAGCAATTACTTGTTTTGTTTATAATGCTAATAAATGTAAATCGACCCACGATAATCGCACCAATCATGACTCGGAAGCGGAAAAGGGAGATGGAAAATTCACAACATGACCATACTTTGGATCTTCCATTAGAATCTATAGATCCATTTGTTCCTCCTGAATTCGCTCCCGAAACAGATAGTGAGTTGGTACATGAAGCAGATGATAGTCCTGAAGTTCCCGATATGATACTATCAGAGAGCCAGTGATAATCTCCGATGCGCAAGATTGGCGTCTACCTTATATAGACTACTTGCAAGTTTCTTCGCGCGCGTAACCAAAACTTCTTTGAAAGAATCAAACGCGATGCATGGAAGTTTTTGGTGATATCTCATTTATCGAGGAAGTTTGCACTTATATATATAAAGGCTTGGACTTAAACCCTATGTTTGCGATGCCTCTCAAAACAGGAAGGACTTCAAGTTTTGGAAGAGATTCACTCCGCTTATTGGCGGAAGCCACTCCAAGGGGCTTAAGTTTAGCTCATAAGGCTATGACACGGGGCTATTGGTGGCCGAGATGCAAAAGGATGCAAAACACCTATCGAGAGGTGTGAGCCATGCCAAAAGCACGATAATATGAGTAAACTACCTTGGCATCGAAGTTGCATCCCATGCTTAGCCCATGGCCATTTGCCAAATGGGGCTTAGACATTATTGGCCCTTTACCTAAAGCTCCAGGTAGTATACGATTCCTTCTTGTGGCAACCGATTACTTTACCAAATGGGTAGAAGCAAAGCCTTTGGTCCAAATCCATGCTTCCAATGTCAAAATGTTTTTGTGGAGAAATATTGTTTGTCGCGTTTTGGCATCCTGCGGCACTTATATCGGATAATGGTAAACAATTCGATCTTTGAAGAAATTGGTCGGTTCGTGCTAATTTGAAGATATACGGCATAACTTCTCCTTACCTTATCATCCATAGAAGCCAATGGCAGGGGCGAAGCCACCAATAAGGTGATTTTAGCCAACCTAAAGAGGCGTTTGACCGGGCGCCAAAGGAAATTGGGTCAAGGAGTTACCGGTATCTTGTGGGCTTATAGGACAACGCCAAAGTATTCATTTGCATTATCACCTTTTAACCTTGCATATGGTGTCAAGCAGTCTTACCTACGTAACTGATTTCCAAAGACATCTCGGTCAGTTGCGGTTGAAACAGGTTCCAATGACTCTACTTTGGCTCAGTCAAAAGCTCTTATTCATGAGGTTCGTTCTGAGGGACTACAACAGCTTAGTAAGTATCAAGCTGACATGAAACGAAACTACGACAAGAAGATCCGTCCTAAGTCTTTTGCTCCTGAAGACTGGGTTCTTTGTAGAAACCCAAAGCTTATAGAATCAGGAAAGTTTGGAGAAAATTGGCAAGGACCCTACATCATAGATCGTCCAGCATCTAAGGGGTCATATTTCCTCCGTACTATTTCTGGGAGAATAATATAGAAGCCATGGAATGCTTACCACCTTCGCAGTTTTTTACCGTTAGGAAATTTTTTTTATCCATCAATAACAAATCTATCCATCTATGTAGTTCATTCTATTTTATCCATCAATAGGCATTCAAATCCATTCTCTTAGTTTGGTTGTCATTTTTGCATTTCTCTCGAAGACTTTTCTTTCAACAATGTCATTCATTAACGTTCATTCTAGGGAGGTCATTCATATTATGCCTTTTTCGGTCCAAGTAAGTCGCATTCATGCCTACTTGATGGAAATCCGAGTCAATAAGATGGTTATTCTTGCTCGAAACAATTATTGCAATACTCCCACAATACAATATCCGTGCTAATTCCACTACTAAGGCAATGGCGTTGTGTTTTAGTTTGGTCCTGGGCACGCGGGTGACGACTTTGAACTGTGACAACTCCAACGGTTTGTCGCCTTGCTTCACGTTCGTACAAATATTTTAACACCTGAATAGCTAGGTTCATTGGGGACGATCATGTCCCCTTTGCCTTTCAATAACTTTCTCCAATGGTTCTATATTGGGAGGTTTTTCTCTACATGGGGCGCCTCGTTCTTTTACATTCATAAATCAACAACACTAAGTTTTTATACGGTATGTTATCGACATCACAATGATATTCAATAGCCAACACATACTTTATTTTTATTTTCATAAAAAGAATTTTTAGCTCTCACGATATTACATACCGCGCAATCACATGATCATTGGTTTGGGAAAATCCAATGGTTTCTTCCCAACTTTTCGCGATATACAACTCATACAAATCCTTGTAATTCATCTTCTCACGTTCTAGTTCATCACCCATTTCTATTAAAGTCTGTCGGGTTGTCTTTGAGGGACGATTCACGATGTGCCATTTGCACGTGATCTTGGCGAGCCGCTTCGTTTAAATCTGTCATTAAGCTTTGTTATTTTTCTCTACCTCTTTTTTGCGCGCGTTTAAGTTCCTAATCTTTGGTCGCCACGAGTGACTTCAATTCTATCACATCTGCTTTTAAGTGTTTGTGTTCCTCCATTATCTCACAGGCTTTCCCAAATTCTTCGTACGATCTCTCCTCTACTTCTTCCGTCCGCTCGGTTAAGTTTTTGTTTTCGTCTTCTAACTCTCTGATGGTTCCGCTCAACGCTTTGTTTGCCTCTTCCAATTTTTGGTTGAGTATCTTCACTTTCTCTATCTCTTCTAAGGCATTGACTTCATTCGAAACGATATTTTTCTTCGCGACTTTTTCATGAATTTCTTTGGCCCATACTACCGCCGCGTTTTAACTGCGCAAAAAAAAAATCTGATTTCATCATCTTTTCGGACATAAACACAAGTTTGCAATAAGCGATAAAAATAATACTATCATACTGTTTATACTATCGAAGATCATTGACATTGCTCTGTCATATTCTCCGATGTTCTCCGTGATTCGGGTCACATTTTTGATATTTTTCGAGCCCTTCCATTGGCGTAATCGAGGCGATCCCTTCACTTCGCGTCTTCCAAGCTTGAACATCTCGCATCATCTGCGGTTTTCATCGGTTTAGTGTTGGACACAAATTTCTTTACCATCCTAACGCTAATAGTAAAAATCAAAGGTCAACTTATCGTTAAGCAGATTACGTGGTTTTCCTCCATGAGTAGTATTACCCCCGGCGATTACTTGCCGGTGGTTGTTGGATTCTTTGCTCCCGCATTTTGTTTTGCCGTTTGTTTTCTTTCACCAACTTTGTGTTCTTCGCTGCACTATCTTTTGTAAGTATCACTATTTCGTTCTTTTCCCCGCCATTCTTTTCCTGTATATACCAAACCAGAACGAGATATTACATTTCACCACACTTTTACATATCTATGTTTTCTACGGTACATACCTTTTCCTCTTGATGTTGCGTATGTATTATATTTCGTCTAGGATGTTTGGTGCATTGTAGTCTCATCCCTCGAGGCATCATACATTGTAACGTTGGTTGTCTCTCTTGGTCTCCGTTCGCCCATTTTCTTGTGGCACATATTCTTTTGTACAATTCGCTTTTTTTGCTTGGCAAACTCAGCACTAGTTCTCGCTGTGTTAACTCCGTTCCATCTTTTTTTTCACTATCGCTATCGCTGCCAAATATTGCATTTTTTAGACTCTTACTCTTCTTCGCCATTTCACTATGTGTCTCCTTGGACCTATCGGGCCGTTGTTCGATACCCCCATAATGTCGGAAATCAACGATATCATCAAAGTAGCTCAGATCTACCAATCTTTCGTCAGAACATTCATGAAAGAAGAAACGAAGGTTGCTCTCCACTTCCTTGTCCAATTCAATGTCTGGTAGTGTACTCGCGTTCTCTGTTAAACACAATAATAACTCGTGTTAGTCAACAGTTTACTCGTAGTACAATTTTCTATACTTATGTTTTGGCTTACCTCGAAATTTGTTCGGCACTTTAAACTCTGTCGGATTCCACTTCCCTCGCAAGCGGTACAGAAATCTATCCCATCCGGTGTATACTTTTGGGAACCCTTTAAAACTTTTGTTTGAATCCTTGAATTCAACTTCAAATTTTATGTACCCTTTCGTCAGTATGGCTTTCGGTCGTATCAACGCGAAAATTTCTTGAGCCCCGAACCTTTTGTTAAATTCATTTTGTAAACGGTGCGCTCTCGTAAAGATTAACCAGAACGATATTGGCAGTTGTCCCGGTGCTATTTGCCACCACTCCAATAATTGTGCAATTTCTTTGCTCAACGGAATGGCATTCCTGCAATTTAATTGTGTGTAAGCCATTACTACTTCATCTTCTTCGACTTGCGTTTCAAATTCGTACACTTCCTCCATTTCAAATTTCTCGAGTCCTAGTATTTTTTTTATTTCTTTAAGCGACCATCGACACGGTTCCAGGTAGTCGCTGTATCTATCACCTTATTTCCACCTCACCAAGTCTGCGATCGTCATCGAGTATTTTTCGCCCGTCTAGTACGGTAGTTCTACCTGCACAAAAAAAAAAAAAAATCAGAAATCTCAAAAACCAGATTCACTTTATCCATTTTAATACAACACAGGTACGGTGCCCTGCCTTTGCTGGCGTTGCACCGTATCATGTTTTGTATTAAGTTTCAAACATGAGCGCCATCAACTTCTTTCTCTAGCATGTTCGCTGTTTGCACCAAGAAAAAAAAAAAAACATGTTCGCTGTTGGTTCCTTTGAGGACCTTGTCTGTACACACGCCTCTCACATCTTGACGCCTCTCACATCTTGCTGTTTCAGGCAAGATGCAAAACATTTTTTTTCCAGCATCATAGTAACAGGTTGTGTTTTTTGCCGATACGCGGATTTTTTTTCATGGTCGCTCCGATCACTTTTTTACTGGTGCGATAGTAAGAATAGATGAAGACGATGAGGACAGGAGTTACCGGGAACCATAGGAACGTATCGGTGGATTAACACAGTATCAGTGGATTAACACGTATCGGCCCCAACACCAATTACTTTTTCTGTGCTCACATCGATTTTGAATCCCCCAAGTTTAATAACCTCAATGGTTATTTTACCTTCTTCTCCTCTTGCCTATCACATGCCCATAGTTTGTACATTGGGTGATATGGTGTACACAATACGATATCAAAACTCAAAAAAACCAAGAACAGGTAAGAGAGGAAAAGAGAACGCCTAGATATCACTTAGTTTATAGTACGTACCTTATCGTCCTTCTTTTGAGAAGTCCGTGATAACTATTTTGAATAAGAATTCTTGTCGCTCGCGACATCATGGGCACACCGCTTATATAAGGTTCGAGCTGTTTTCAAGTACCGGTGGGATTCTTCTCTGTTCCAAACTTCATCTGTCTATCAATTCTTATCTACTTTACATTCTTATCTAACCTGGATTCTTATCCAGTTCGGGGTGAAATACAGTTTTAGTCGCCCAAGTATTCACTTTCGACTCCAACTCGTATTTTTATTCTTTTTTCCTCATATTCTTCCTAAACTGCCTTTACGTTTAATTTTCAACGGTATAATCTAATTATCGCTATTCCGTTGGCACGCTTCATCGAATTCAAATTTCGCGTTATCACGTGACGCGTTCGGTACATTTTCGCCAATCAATTTCTTTTGCAATTTTATTTATGTGCATCTTTAATTTTTTCTGTTCATTTTCGGCCATCTTTTATTTAACTACATCATTGCGCCCCGTACACGTTAATTTGACATTATTTCGTTTCCGATAATTCACGGATTTTTTTTTTTTTTCGATTATCCATTTTCATATCATTTACGTTCACACGACACTTTGTTATTCCCTCCGCTTATTCTTTTATTATTTCACGTTTTCCGTGATTTATCTTCTCTTCTTTGCCATGTGAACTTTGTTCACCTGACAAAGAGGGGGCGGTGTTTCGACCCCCACCTACATGGCAAACGTCCATTAGTAGGGGTCTTTATTTTATTCATTTAATTAACAGGGTTAAAGCCCAATTCGCAATATCATGGATCAATGTATAGGCCCATTAACTCATGTGTCTAAGGCTGAACCTTAGCCACATGGCTTGCCACTAATATACATTGATTTATGTCCAGATTCATTTTCTTATCAAAAAGATAATTATCAGTTGACAGTTATATTCTATCACAATTACTCAAGCAACAAGATTACTTGAGCTACAAGGACTCTCTACTCTACCTATATAAATATCACATTATTTTTCATAAGGAACTACGTGGAAACTTGATCCCTAGAGAACAGATCTTGGGTACGTAGGCAGCCATTATTTGGTTCAGTTTCATCTCCCCCAACATTAAATTCCTCTGTTTCTTAGTGTGTTCTTTACCATTGCTCTCGTTGTGTTGAAGCAGTTTATTGCCGAAACAATAGGGTAAATAATACCTGCATCGAGTAATCTTAAAACTTCCTCCCATACCACATCTTTCATGGTTGGGTTTAGACGACGCTGCGGTTCACGCGACGTTTTAGCATTTTCTTCAAGATGTATGCGATGGGTGCATACATTAGGGTCAATGCCCTTAATGTCATCGAGGGACCATCCAATAGCAGAACGGTGTTGTTGAATGACATATATTAAACGAGATTCTTGATCATCATTCAATTGAGATGATATAATAATTGGATGACTACCATCTGGATCAAGATGTACGTATTTTAATTCCAAAGGAAGAGGTTTTAAGTCAGGGGCGGGTGGAGTGGGTATTAAAGATTCTTGAGGAAAGTTATTGTCCATAGAGTAAACAGATTGATGTTCATCCAAATCGCTTGACATCACGGTCGTAGGGTCAAATAATGGTATTGACTCTAATAACTCGTTTACTTCTTCTGTATAATCATCGTCCTCAAATTCCGAATCGCTAAAGGAAAGAAATTGGTATACTTCATCTTCAGGAAAAATGTTTGTTAAATACTCTTGCACAATGCTATCAACCCTGTTCACCTCACCATCAATGTCAGGCTCTGGAATTTGTTTCATCATCTTGAACACATTTACCTTGACCGAAAGATTTCCGAAGGACATGGTCATGGAACCATCCCTACAGTTAATAAGAGCATTAGCAGTTGCTAGGAATGGACGTCCTAAGATGATAGGAATGGAATCACATGCAACTTCTGTATCCAAAATAATAAGTCTACAGGATAGAAAAAGTCTTGGACTTTTACAAGGACGTTTTCCACAATTCCTTTTGGATACTTAATGGAACGATCAGCTAACTGTAGAGTCATAGTGGTAGGTTTCAGCTCATGAAGACCTAGTTGTTTAAATAAGTAATATGGAAGTAAGTTCACACTAAGGTGTAGTAGTGCAGTAGCCGTATATTTGTCACCTAAGGTGCATGGAACCGTTGGTCTACCAGGGTCCTTGTATTTGACTATACCATTGTGTTTAGTGATGGATGGAAACTGTTTGATGAGGAACGCTTGTTGAGGAACATTAGTTCTCCTTTTTGTGGTGCACATATCTTTTAGAAATTTTGCATGTTTTGGCAATAACTTTAAGGCATCGAGAAAAGGTAAGTTGATTGTCAAATTCTGAAAAGTCTCTCAAATTTCATCAAAATTCTCATCAGGTTTATTCTTTGCCAAGCGTGCAAGAAACAGTGCCTTAGGGCGGAATTTGGAAAAGGGGTCCACTTACTTGTTTCCTAAATTCTGAGATGTTGACTTTGTTGTATTTGGTGAATCCTCTGTAGGTTCATTATTGGAAATAGATTCATTGGAACCGTTTGGATTCCTTTGGTTGATCATCTGGCATACGTATTTGATTGTCTACAGTTTTTCCAGATCGAAGAGTAGTGATTGCGTGCACCTCACCTTGGTTGGGAGTACTTGTACCAGGTGCATTGGTGAGTTCAAAGGCAGTGTTTGCTGGCTTAGGGTTTGGAACTGTTTGTCCAGGAAACACGCCTTTCTGACTCTTTTCTTGCGCCAATTGTTGAAGTGATTGTTGGATAGACGTTAACATTTGAGATTATTGGTTCATGTAAGCTAAGAAAGTCTCACTTGTCCTATCTGAAACGAGTGGCGCAGGTTGTGCAACAGGTAATAGATCACGATTATTGTTGAGGAGTTGTTGATTATAGTTGGGATTTGGATTGGCTGGAACAAGGCTGCGGTTGGTTTGATAGTTAGCATTAGAAGTATTTTGAAATTGAGTCTGACTTTGTTGGTATTGCTGATTATTTCCTTGGCGGTAAGGAATAAAGTTGTTGGTTGGTCGAACTGGTGGATTAGCGAAAACTGGAGGAGCCCCCAGCTATTGGTTATTTTGGCGCCAAGCGAAATTCGGATGTTGTCTCCAAGGTGCATTTGGAATGTTGAATGCACATGCTTCCTCCGATGGTTGAGTAGAGGAAGCATATAACAAGGGACAATATGCATCAGGATGGTCAGAACTAAGACAAAGAACACATGGGGAGGTGTCAGTGTTCATAACCTGTTTTGGTAGTTGATCGTTTACTTGAACTGCAGGGGCTTCTACTTTTTTAGTTACGGATTCTATCAAATTTTTTAATTCAGGATCGGGTTTTACCTCAAAAATAGATGTAGCTTTTGTAACAGTATCCTTTGATGACCTAGACGATTCAGTGTTACCCCAGTGTGTAAGGTATCCTTTCAAGAAAAGTATATGCTTCAGTAGCTCCTTTGTCTATGAAGCAACTGCCGTTCATTATATCAAAAGTTTCTTTTTGATGATCAGAAAGTCCATTAAAGAAGGAACGAACAAGGACGGCTTTGTCTAGTTGGTGATAAGGACATTCTAAAAGAAGATCAGTAAAGCGACTCCATGCTTCCGTAAAGGATTCATGAGGATTTTGACGAAAGAATTGCATTTTCTGAAGCATTTCAATAGTTTTCTTTTGAGTGTAAAATTGAAGCATGAAAGCTTGAACAAGTTTATTCCATGTGTTTATGGATTGTGGCTGTTGTCCTGCAAGCCAAATTGACGCTTTTTCTGCTAAAGTGAATGGAAATAGCCGAAGCAAGAGTTGTTCCTTAGAGACAGCTGGATGGTGAATTGTTGTGGTCACTTGTTGAAGCCTATGAAGATGATTGTACGGTTTTTTGTGATCTAAAGCATGATACACAGGTAACAAACTAAAAAAGTTTGGTGGGATACGAAAATCACCGACAATGTCCTCAAGTTTGATGCAGGAAGAAGGTCCTTCCTGTAATGCAGTATAGAAGTCCGACAAGGGCTTCTCAGCTGGTGGAGGATCGTCGACCTTAACTGCAGAAGGTAATGGCGACAAAGGAACTTGATGAAGGTTATTAACAGAAGAAGAACAATTTTTAGGTGAGAACTTACGCAGTTGCTTATCGTATTTTTTTCAACGATAGGTATGTTCAAATTCTTTAGTGGAACCAGACCTTAATCTCATGCAAGCATAAAATTAGATCTAATTGACAGAAGAAACTTATTATTACTTGAATTTTATGATTCTCTTAAAGATTTTGGAGTTGAACAACGTAGCCCTAAGCTGCTGCTAATGTAGCAGTGAAGCGAGGAATACGTGTGTATAAACCAATTGCCAGGTTACAAGAGAGATATGAGGGAGGCTTTCCGTGCAAGCACGGTTCTAATTAAGTAACCTCAATCTTTCAAGTTTCCTAGACACCGTTGGAATATGATTAAGATTTATGGAATTAAAATTTATGCAAGGTCGTTCTTAATTATTATTATTATTATTTTATTTTATTTTTTTATTTTTTTAAAGATTTATGCAAGGATGAAAGTACAAGCATGCAAATACGATCTACTCATACAATACTAGATGCAGTAGCATGTGAAGATACTCTACTCATACGTATAGCTATACAAATAGGCAAGGTTGTATCATCGATAAATACTTCCATACGTACAGACAAATATACATCAGTAATACGTATATGTACGCTAATTTGTAGATCGATATTACGTAGATGTATATCAACAGTAACAGGCAAATTCGAATCACTCATACGTATCTAAATACAGTAGCATGCGAATATAGTATACGTACGCATATAAATACAACAATGCTAAAACTAAACATGCAATGTATTATACATAACTAAAATACGACTCTTGTATTGCATAATAAATCGATTTCGGCAATACTCATTGAGATTGCGAGTGTCATATAGAGAGCAGCTTCACCCCGTAAGGTTTAGAAACAACTTACCCAATTCAGATTTTAACCCTCGTTGGAATGTTCTCCTCTTTCTTGACAAAATCGAAGTATTATACAAGACGTGTACTTATACGTAGAGAAATACTAAACATGCAACAATAGACACTTATACATAGAAAGACATATAACCATGCAAAACAGTACCATATATATGTATATATACATTGATATGCAATTCATGCCCAGTTAATCGTATATATAAATATGTACCGGTATATGAACATGATTCATGCATATTTCTAGGCTAATACGTAAATAATAATCCATAAACTAATACATAATAACTACGTACATGACATTCATACAAAAACAGTAAAAATTTGGAACCTGTAGCGTCACGCTAGTCGCCAAAGAAATGAAACACACGTTTCAATCCGTCGACGTAATTAATCCCAGAAGATATTTGAATTTTCTATTACCGTTCCAGAGAATTAGGCCTAGATATGGATCAAGATAGATCAGTGGATGCTGGAGGTAGAACATGAGCAGCAAAAGAGTTACGACACCCGCGGACGCGGTCCAGTACCGCGCACGCAGATGATTCTCCCACAGTGGGCACAAATTTTCAAAGCAACCTTATATATTGATGTAGTTTACTTTCCCGGTCCTAACTTTTTGTTCCTGGAAGTACAACCAAAAAAACTGAGAATGATCAGGTCGTTTGCGCGGTGACAATTAAGAAATAAAACAAAAACGGAAAAACAGCAAAAATTAAGGGAAGATGAGAGTGGGGTTCCCCTTGGAGCAAATTCCAATCTGTAGCACAAGTCCTTGGTCTTTAGAATGGCAACGGCGCCATTTTGATATTCACCTTTTGCTATGTTAGAGATTTGAATCTCTTCTTTGGCCAAAGTACGAATTCAAAGATATTTTTCCTTACTCACGATCTTCGTGTTCTTATTGTTTGGAGTAAGGATTCGAACCAACCTAAATTCTATGACCACTTACAACTTGGTTTACTCTTTTAGGAAACTAGTGAGTAAGTTTAGTTATGATTGTATAAATATTAAATACTTGGTTTCTTTACTACACAAAAATTGAAAACATTAAGTTACGTAAACACGCAACTAAGACAAGATAAAATTTTAATAAAACAAAAATGGAGAGTTAATTCTCCTCATGTGAAGATAACTTAACTTTTGTTATTTGATTTTAGTAAGTGCATATAATCTTTCTAGAACTCTTAGACAAGTCCTAATAAAAGAAAACTTGATCCCTAACATATATGACTCATCTCTAAGCTCATACATGCTAGCATGTAGAACCAAAGCAATGACTTATCTCTAAGCTCATCACTATGATCCCTAACTAGACACTACACCAACTATCATTTTGGGATAGGATGTAGGTCTAGTTGTTCTTCCTAAACAACTTACTAAACCAAATAACAAAGATTTTCCCTCACATAAGTATTATTAACTCCCTACAAAGGGAAGGTTTAGCTCATGATCCTTGGGCTAAAAAAATGAGAAGTACAAATTATAATTGTAAAAGAAGAGAGAACTAAAAGAAGAAGAAAATATATAGATGAACTCACTTGCATTTAGATTTTGTTTTTAACTAGAAGAACACAAGGTTACCTCCATTAAAACTATTACAAGCTTTCTACCAAAACTAAAAGACTCTATAAAAACTAAGACTAAGGAACTAAAATAATGCATGGTAAAGGAAAAGAAGTCCAGGGAGTAAATGGAGTGTCTCCCCCCTTGTTTGTTTTCTTCCTTCTTTTTTCAATTCTTCCCCCTCATCCCGCGTGAAACACCAAACCTCATTTACTTTATTTTTATCCACCACATTAAAGCAAAGTGACACCTTGTTTTTTTTTCACTATTAACACCTAATCCAATTAATTACATGCAAGGTGTCAACTTTGCACCAATAATTTGGCATTTTTATCTTGACATGCTCCATGATTGATGACTCATCAAATCTTGCGGGCCCGTATAGTGGGTCCACGTGCAGTCCAGTGGCGGTCCGGTATTTTGGCAATTTTACAACTTCCCGCCTATGCATAGAGGTCATTGCCTTGATTGTCTGAGCAGCTCACTTGTTGCATTCGGAGTTCTGGTTCAAGAGGTAGGAGCTCCGGAAGTTTGATGCTTCTATGCGGATTTGTTGGGCTTCACATAGCTGATTTGGAAGAATTCATATATACATCGTTCCCCGTGCTTTAACGCAGGTTTAACCACTATTTTCATGTTTACTGCGAATACCTGCAAAAGTATAAAAATATACTTATTTCATGATTATTAAACACATAATTAACCAAATTTATATGTTTCAATGGGGTTTCATATTACAATTTTGGGTGCTTATCATAGAGAACAAAATATATATGAAGGGCTAGTTGCTAGATATGAGGATGAAGATGATGATCTCTCAGAGAATGAGACTAAGTTCTTTACGGATGCTACTACAGTAGCCCCAACTATTGTTTTGCATAAGAGCTCATCAAAGTATGTAGCGCCTTCTAAGGATCAACATCAATGGACTACTGTGAAACAAAAAAGAAGCAAAAGAATACAAGAGCGTTTTTTAGGAGAAATAGAGTTTGCACTTGCAATGATGAAGAAGGTAAAATCACTAACGAAAAACAAAAAGATGAGAAATCTTGAGAACTACACCAAAGAGTTTTGGGATGATATTTTAGGACTCACTTATGTGTGTTGTGCTTGAGAAGGTTTCTTTTGCAACTATGAGAAAGTGCAGACTCATCTTAGGAAGGATCATCCTAAGATTGTTAAAGAAATCATGACTAGAAAGTAGGACTACTATCTCTACTTTCTTAGGCTCGACTGTAAGATGACAAGTATATTATCTTATGTATGTTAGGCTTGAAGCCTGTCGGTATAGTGTCGTTGTGTTCCTCCTTTTAATGATCTAACTCTTAGGGAGGCTTGTAAGGTTTAACCTTTTGCAATAATAACAGGTGGGGGTCTGCCTTAACCTCAGCTTAATTTTTAAAAAAAAAGAAAAGAAAGGGGAATGAGAGTGGAGAGTAAGCCTTTTAAAAAAATAAAAAAATAAAGGGAATGATCGAGATTGGAGGGACTACAAATCAAATAATAGTAGGATTTAAGCAATAACTCAAAAACCCAAGCCAGTCACATTGATGACCAACTCCCATTCAAAACTAACCATGATAATATAAGTATACACTAACTCAAAGAAATCGAAAGAGATGGTGGATATGATATTCCCATAACTCAGCAAAAGAGACAAGATTGCATACAAATTTTGTCTAGTCTAATGGCAACAATCAGGGCAAATAAATTGAGTCAGGTGACATGGAGATCATCTGAAACGTTTCCTCCAATGCAGGACCTCTCCTACCACCATCCAGGCTCTCTTTCGCGATTTGTATAAGCTCTTTTGCAGCGTCCATCATACCGAGTCTTCCATCTCCCCCAAATAACAAGCACCGTGTTGCAAGGTCAGCAACTATCACTATTTGTTCCCTATGGAAGGCTGGTTGTTCATGATAATAAAGGTGTGGATCAACAATCTCCTCTAGCTTTCCACTCCTTATCTTTGGCAAGGCCATTGCAGGAAGATCTACATGTTTCGAGCCTGAAATGATTTCGAGTAGAATCACACCGAAGTCATACACATCACTTCTATAAAACCGTGAACCTTCATAATTGTAGCGTGTGTGAATACCATCTTCAAACCCAGAGTTCAACAGTCCAAATCCAGCAATCTTAGCAGAAAAGTCCTTGTCTAGAAAGACACAAGCCGATTTCAGATCGTGGTGGTAGATGGGAGGAGAGATTTCGTACTGCAAGTATGCAAGAGCACTAGCTGTTTCAGCAGCAATGTTTAGCCGTTGTTGCCAGTCTATAGTACCTTTATGGCGCCCTTGATGTAGGTGTTCATCTAGGGTACCATTTGCATAGACTTCATATACCACCTGTGGCGTGTTGCCCAAGTCTATGCAGCATCCCAGAAGGGGCGCGACACTCATGTGTGAAACTTGGGACAAAATCTCAACTCGAGACAAGACCATCATGAGGTTTTCTTCATTCTCACACTGGAACTTCTGCACAGCCACATGTGATCCATTACCAAGGACTCCATAATGAACTGTTCCAGTTGCTCCTTCATTAAGCTTCTGCGCCTCTTCAAATCCTTTTGTGGCTTCTTCCAGATCCTCATATGTGAATAATTGCATCTGTCTAGCCTTGCAGAACGAAGCACTGCTCTGCTTATATACCGGATAAGAGCACAATGTTGATGACTTGACAGGCCGCCTCAATCGAGCAAGAAGCGTAGCTAAGGAAGCAAAAATAAATACCAAAGCCAGAATGCCTAGTTGGTACCGAATGCAGAAAATGAGTATTGCAGCACGAGTAAAAATCTAAAAGGGTTAACTAGTATTACTCCTACTAGATGAGCCAATTAGGATTTTCCCCACTAGATGGGAAATTAGGGTCTCCCCCCAAATACACTGTCAATCCAATTTGATTTTTTTTTGTGTGTATTTGTGGTAGGGGGAGACCCTAATTTTCCTGTGGGAGGAAAATCCTAATTGGCTCATCTAGGGGGTAATACTAGCTGACCCAATCTAAAATATGACTGAAAGCTTAAGCATTATTTTAATAATTCACTATCACTCACCAGCAAGAATTACCACTTTTTTTATTGCTATGTCGTCTCGCGTTACAGTCACTTCCATATGCTTCACGTCCATCTTTCTTACAAGCTAAAATGTGCAAAAGCAGTGTGAAGCACACTTTCTTACTCTGTTTACAAATCCCTAGTTTGATCTTTTCAGAGGCAGTAATGCAATGATAAAGCAATTTCAGGAAAAACCCTAGCAGAGAATGAAGTTAAGGGACTGGGGCTCATTGATGAAATCATATTAGACCAGTGTGCAAGTTTTGTAGTTAGTTATAATAACTAGTATGACATCAACTGTTCCTGTTTTACGAGATAGAAGGCTCACATAAGTGCAAATACATTCTCCTCCAATGGAATAAATGCACCTCATATTAATTTTATTACTATTGGTAATTAAGCTTTTGATTCAGGCCATCAATGTGCAAAAAGATTATTGAAGGTCTATGTTAATATCTTCAGACAAGCAACATGTCATTCCAACAACTCATTATGCAACTTCGTGATCAAATGCAAATGGCTTAAAAACAGTTGTGTTGCATCAATGTCACCAGTTGGGACGATGGACACAAATGCTGGGGTGGAGCAAGCTGTCAGACTCAGTTGAAGGAAGGGATAAGGCCAAGTTCAGTTGGAGGGTGACACTTAAATTTTTATGGAGGATAAAGCCAAGTTCAGTTGGAGGGTGACACTTGAATTGTCATGGAGGCTTTAGCTAGAAGGAAGCTAATGGTACTTTACTGGGATGTTGAACCAGTTTGCTGTAACACCAAGGGGGATTAATCTTTATTCCCATGCTTTAGCCAAACTGGCTCTAATGATGAGAAAAGTAGGTTGCCACCAGATTTTGAGTGAACAATTTTGTAGTTTAGAACATGTCAGTTTGTTGAATAACGTCTTCTATTGAGACGTCATATCTATCGAGAAGGTAATAGAGTTGCATATATAATGGCCAACAATAGACTTCACTGCTCTAAGTCGGTGTTCTCATGGTGGCCTTCTGCACCGAATTTCATTGGAAGAGAGATTATTCAAGACATGAATGGTCTCTCTAATTATCGATTTAGGTAAATCTGTATTCCCTCCTGGAATATTTTCTGTTTATTTTTATTTTTATTGTTTTTTTTCCAATCTTCGTGTACTCTCTAATCTCTATTTGGTGGAGACAGGTGACGATTGCCGTGGATTCAAGATTCGACAGGGGATTGAAGATGCCTGGAGAAATTGTTGGTTTTAGTTTGGTTATGTATGCAATGTATTTGCTATCTTTCCTTGTAAGTTCTGATTCTTATGAATAATATAACAGCAGTTCCTATCGAAAAAAAAAAAAAAAAAAAAAAAAAAAAAAAAGGTGTACTCTCTAATCTCTATTTTCATTTTTTTGAATAAATAAACTGGTAGGGGTCAGCCAAGCCCCCCTCTTGTAGTGTACTAAATGTACATACGACCAAAAAAAAATAACGTCTTCTGCCTCTTAAATTGTTGTGTCTATTTATTCAAAATTCTCAGTTGATTACTACAAAAGTACAAGAATCATATTAAGGGAGACAACTCACATTGCAAACATCCAACTCCCTTTAGGAATCCATCGCCAACGACCCATTTTGACAGGCACACCTAACTCCTGATTTAACCGCTGTGGCATTGATGATGACTGCGTTGGTAGCACATAAAGCTTTTGAAGAGTCTCTCGGAATAACCCCTCGCTTCCCTGACTTGGTGCCAGGAGGAAAAATCCAACTTGAGAATCCCCTGCACCCGAACTCTGAAAACACTGAGAAGGCATCATCCGTCTCCCAGACACTGTGGTCAGAAAGTGGGTAGCCACAAGTTGTAGTGGTAGTAATAGAAGACGTTGAATTCCCTGGACATGTGGGCAAGGGAGGCTTAATCTGGTCGCAGTAGTCTACATCCTTGCATACAGAAGAATCTTCACAATCATATAAACCAAGAACGTTCTGGACAGATATACCGTAGTAAGCATTATCCTCAAAACCAAAGAAATTGAAATCCAAGTAGTGACCAAAAGAAGTGGTTCCTTCCCTGGGAAAATCCACCAAAACACCATCTGCGAAAAACTCAGAGATTCGGTAGCTCAAGGAGCTAATATTCAAGAAAAGGGTGGTGTCATTAACACAAGAGAGGCGAAAAACATCACAGTGGAGAAAAGGGCAAGCAGAACTGTTTAGGTGGAAGGGGAATGGAATGTCAAGGCCACCACATCGACGGTACTGGGTGTTGCAACTGCTATTACTAGGAAATGGTAGAAAGGAATCTCGGCTGTCTTGCATTAGCATTAGGGGAGAATGAGAAGAGACGGGTAGTAGTTGGTTAAAAGCTCTGAAGAGAAGAATGTAATTGAAGAGGAGAGGAGAAGAAAATAGAGCGTACATGGCAAATTAACACTCACCTTGCTGAAGAAAAAGAACAAGAAGAAGGAGAAGAAGAAGAAAGCTTGCAAAAGGTACATGTACCATTTCATAGGAGAACGAGAAGAGTGTGAAGGGGTGTTTGGTGTTCCTAGACTGGCCTACATCCGTACATGGGTGTGCGAGCTTGGTTGAGATGAGCAAGAAGGGGAGACTTGAAATGCATCATTTTTGGACTAAGTGTGGGAATCTCGGAGGTTGGAATGTTGTAAACAATTGAAAACATAAGCCACTTGGTGCGTAGGAGGAAGTGTCAAGTATCAACACCAATGCAGACCAATTGGATGAAGTGCCTTCATTTGCAAGTGCCTATAGAAATCCTATTTTGATTCACCAGCAAAAAACAAATTTCAACGCAAGTTAGATGTTAGAATTCTTCGTCAGGGATTCATTCCATAAACTTCGATACATCTTAGATGCCTTTATGTAAATATATACTTGTCAAAATAAGAGGAGAAGAGCAATTAATGCATCATATTTTTGGAGAGCACAGTTTGTAACTTATTTGTAGCGAAAAGAAAAAAGAAAAGTAAAGTAACTTATAATAACTAAGAAACATAAACAAGTTGGTGCAGACTGCAGAGGAAGAAATGTCGAGTGTGAAGGCCTTAGCAGAATCTGGCAGTTACTATTTCGATGTTACGCCAAAGCAATCTTAGACACTGTTGCTATTGAAGTATGATCTGAGACTGCCATGTGCTGCTGCAACTACCAGTCCGTCACCATCTCTGATCTCTTGTACTGCAGCCCACTGACCTCTTGTTCCTCGTAAGCTCCCATCTGAGTTAAAGATGCCTTGATCGTAGATCTGCTCTTTGCCATTTACTTTTAATTGCTTCCCTCTTTATAAGTTCTGTCTCTTAGAGCATCTTTAGGAGTGATATCAACCTAGTATCAAACACCAAATTTCCAACAATTTGGTGTTTTTTGGCTTTACATTTTCGGGGAGAGTAAACATGTTGATGAAAACACTAAAAACACCAAACAAAACACCAAATCGCTTAATATTTGGTTCCAAGTTTGATCTTTATTGAAATCAGTATCAAACACCGGTTTTCCAACAAAAACTTCGAGGAGAGTCACATGTTGATGAAAACAAAAAAAACACCAAACAAAACACCAAATCTGCCAATATTTGGTTAAATTTGATCTTTGTATGGCGCGGTTTTGCCAAAAAAAACCCGTGGGGGCGAGAACGCTAAATGGGCTTTATAGCGCGGTTTTGCCAAAACCAATTTTATGGCGCTAGTTTTACAAACACGTCGCGTTTTTACGAAAATTAGAGGCGTGGTGCATAGAACTTGAAAAATTATGAATTGTGCATAGAAATTAAAAATTAATAATTATGCAATCGAAGAAATTAAGAATTGTGATTCAAAATCGAAAAAATTAAAGAAAGTAAAAACTTATGATTATGCAGTCCAAAATCTATGGTTATAATATAATCATATAATATCAAAAATGATCCAAAACATATCATATTACATCAAATTTATTTAGCTCTCTTCTTACGCCCCTTACCACTCAATCCCTCTCCTCTCTATTTGGATATTTCTAAACTGCTCCTCTAAATTCCTAACCTGAGAATCAAGATTTTCTCTGTCTGCACGAAAATTAACTACCTCAGCCTGAAGTTCCTCATATTCCTGATGTTGTTGCGTGTACACCTGTTGAATATCCTCATACGCATTTCGAGTATCGTCATACGCACGTTGGGATTGCTGATATGTCTGAGAATATGCCTCCTCCCTTTCTTGGCTATAATGATACACAACAATCCTCATCCCATCAAACATACAAATCTGGTTCTCATATCTTTCCTGAATCTCAGCCTGAAAATCCAAGAAAATACATTGTGAGTACATATTATATATATAATGAATAAGAAAAATAAAATAACTAAACTCACCGTGGTATATTGATCAATCTGCGGCTCTAACTCATGGCAATGAGCACGAGACACCCCAGGAATGGAAATATAAGTAGCCTCCCCATCAGGTCCACACACGGCAAACATCTGAAGATTACTGACAGATACAGGAGCTAGATGATATGCATTCAGAGGTTGTGGGTTGTAAACAGGCTGTGGCAGATGAGGAATACGTAGCTCACGTCTCATCCCTTCCAGGCCCACAAACTCGAAGTTGCTAGTCCGACCAACAGAGGGCAACAACGGACCCATGGAGACACGGTTCCACCATCTATAATACTGATCAGCAGTCTGCTCAACAACAAAAGAAGACGCATCTGGCCAAGGACCACCACTGGCATGAACTTCATGAACTTGAATTCTACCCCACGACTTCGCATCAATAACATTTGCCATAGGAGCACATGGAACTCCATAACGTCCAATCATCTACCTCCAACATCTGTCGCCACAGTACCAAACCATACAGTCACGTGCAGCAAAAACAACTCTGTAACATGACAACACACAAGCATGCTGCACAACTGGATCATCAAAGACAGTAGTCAAACGCCAATGTCTCCACTCAATAGATGACAATTATCTAATATCAATCTGAGCACGAGCCATACAGACGTTATTTCTAATCTGCCCCCTGTTACGAGTCAAGTGAGGCTCTGACCAACTACCAAATCTAGGACGAGTATCAGCAATCATGTCTATGTTAAGACAAAGAGTTCGAAAATACTCATAAAACCAAATCTCTAAAAGTCTTATGAATCTTGCAATCTGAGGACTTCTACTTCCGAATGTCTGTGAAGTTTTATCTAACGCCGCTATCAATGTGGCATATACTGAGCTACCAAGGTCATAATCTCTCATAGCATGCAAATCAGATACATAAGTATAATATCTCAGTCGTACTGTAGAATGACCATTATAAAACAGAACATGCCCAATAAAAAACATAAAAAAAGCCCTAACATGTACATCAGCACCCTCACTAAGTAAAACAGTCAAAACTAACTCCGCTCGTATATCAGGATCTAAGAGGGGTTCCATATATGCAATCTTAATATGAGATAGTTTAATACTAGAAGAATTATAAACATTTGCATCAAAGCGAGGAAAACTCATAAGCATACTATCCATATTCTCATAATTTGTATGAAAATGTATCGGTTGGCCTATACCGATACTCAACCCAGAAATCATAGTGAAGTCTAATGGTGTGAACCCTAACTATGCACAAGGAAAATAAAATGTATGAGTTCTACTCTACTATCTTTCTACTAAAGCTATGACTACTGCCCAATCAGCCTTCTCATAATTCACATCAACCAAAAGACCTAAATGTGTATACAAAATACTATCTCTAATATGTACAAACTCATCCAAACTGTTAATAACCTTCCACCACTCTCTAACACCATGTAAAGCCGATCTAACTCGGTAGTCAATAACATGCTGATATTATGAAAAAATAATAATGCGTATAAGATAAATAAATAATTTGTCCAACTAAACTAATTAATGCATAATATTCAAAATATTTAATCAAAACTAAATAATTACCTGAGTATTAGCCACTGCACTCGACACGTGTTTTGTATCACGTGTAGAAGACAACTTCCATATCAAGTGCTTCACCGGGTGCAAATTGTCAATCGAAGTCGTTCATCTAATACTCAAATACATAGGGATGTCTATCAGTCGGCGCGACATCTTCGGGTTCTTCTCCCCCACTGTCTTCTCCCCACCATATTCTACTTCTTCGGGTTCTACTCCCTCATCGCCAATGTTGTCTGTGTACTGCTAATCATCACCGTTGAAAGATTCAAAATGATCTATATAAAATTTCAAGAGTTTAGGTAGATTTTTGTTTTTTTTTTAACTAGGAGAGAGTTTATAATTGAGAGAAGAGTTGAAAGTGATTGAACTGCGCAACTTTGGCCCTGTTTATATAAAAATAGCACGCGGTTTTCAAAAAACCGAGTGGGCTTGGGCCTGTTAGTTGGGCTTTAGTGGCACGGTGTTGGAAAAACCGCGTGGGAGATATAATGCGGTTTATCCAAAATCGTATAGTTTGATGTCGAAAATTTGATGTTGCTCCTAAAATTGCTTAGTGTTTTTTTGGTTTGGTGTTTTTTTAGTTCAAAATTTTGATGTTTTTTTGGTAGCTCTCCTAAAGATGCTCTTACTTTCTTTAATCCTTAAATGCATCAATGTTACCCTTTCTGGTCCTGTGCATCATTGCCTGCTATACATGCCAAACTTTGTCCTTCTAAACAGGTACATCCAAAGATAGTGGATCTCTTCTCCACATTGGTTATTATTATTCATTTCCAGTTTCTTCGGGACTCACCTGAACACCATTGATACGATTCCCATGTCCACATCCATACAAAAGAAGTCCCTTCAAAATGATGTCTCTTTCTCGAGCATCTCCAACTATTTTATCCCCATTCCGTCATCATTGCTACACTGCATATTTTTCACAATTTCAACTTAAGCTGCAGAAGCTCAAAACTGCATAACGGGGAGAAAGGAAATTTAATAGCTGCAAAGAAACAAAATACTTGTGGGCCAAGTTTGGCAATCGCAGGACTTCGCAAAGAATATCCCAGCTACTTACTGCAACTCACTACAAATTCGTTACTAAACCACTCAGAGTTGGGTGTTCTCTGTGTAGAATTTGAGTTGCCTCGCGGTGTTCCATTAGTGCAAGTTGCCAGATGCTTCTTTTTTAAACGATTATCGTGGGGTTATCAAAGTACTGAGTTGAAACTTATCAAAGTACCGAGATGAAAAATTGAAAGTTTCATGCCAAGGGAATTAGAAATATGTTTGCTTCCCCTTCAGTATTCGGTTAGAGATAAGTATTTCGTCATCCCCATAGGTTGGCTGTAAAATAAAAGTTTGGTCGGCTGCTCAATTTGGAATTGCTACTCTTAAGTCTTTACTCTTTGAAACCAAGGTCAACACGCCAAAATGGAATTTATTGAATCTCTAAAGTTCTGCTTAAACATCATGATACAGAATATAAATAACAATATGTTTGGATCATAGATGGGTTTAGTGTATAGTACATATTACTGATACGATGATTGGAAGGATAACTTTTTTTTTTTTAATAAGTTGAGTGGGGTTAACGCTGACCCCAACCTGTACCATTAGCCAAATCTTAGAGATTACAAACCTCCCCAAGAGTATAATCAGTAGAGGGAGTTCCATAGTATACTCATTAGAGGGAGTTCCATTACAAACTATCTCACAGTGAGACAACAAAATCAAATACCTGCTCTCATATGACAGCTACATACAATATCTACAAGCAACCAGAGAAGCCTATTGGTGGATTACAATTACAAAGAAAATACAACCACCAGACTAAACCTTGACAAATAGACAACAAGAGTAGATCACCTAAGCCAAAGATCTTTCCTTTAAATCCTGTAACATGGCTAGGTGCATTAGAGCAAACCTTTGTGCTCCATTGCACCCTACACTTCCAACTACATATTGTTCCTTACCAAAGCTCAATGTAGTGGTTCCATCTCCTGCAATCATAAATCAATAATGACCAGGTACTTCACTCAAGTAACATAGATGCTTGAAGCATCCCTTTTTACTACCTTCACCTGTTTTTATTCGCCTGGAGGTGTCACAACTTGCCTAAACCTGCTCTACTAGAAGTAGGCTTTCTGCAACATCAAAAAAGTTGAAGTTTTCCAACAACAAATTTCATAATCCCACAAGGGGATTAGATCAATGGCGTGAACATGGTAACCAGATTTCACACCAATCACCACCATGTTTTCACTCATCCTAAGTTTGACCTTCGAAACTCCCACATCCCGGTGAATTGGGAACTACCCCAAGACCTTGAGGCCGAACAACCAAGGCATGACCAGCTGGTCACCACTTCACTAAATGACTCGTATTAAAAGTTAGGGTTAACTAGGATTAACAAACCACCCCCAGATTGGAAAATAGGGTCTCCCCCCAATTGCACTACACATCCAAGTCAACTTGAGTTGACTGTTAACTTTGTTGTGTGTAACTGTGGGGAGACCTAAATCTCCGATCTAGTTTTGGGGTGGGGGTAGGGTAATCCTAGTTAACCCTAAAAGTTACAAGAAACAATATGTACACAATACTTTAATAAGTAAAGTGCACTATGACATGGAAAATGGTAACCAAAAACCAGGAAGACAGACAATTAACATACACACAAAAATAAAATGTTTCATAAATCATAATAAAATAAAGGAGTAAAAGAGTTGGTGAGGATAAAAAAGACTATTCCATGTCTATCTCAGGTCAGTGATACTACACAGTCTGATCTCACCAATACTGAGCTCGCCAAGCAATACAAAGAGGGTTCCCATCATCCCAATTACAGCGGTGTAACTAGTTACTGAGGATAGAAGGACGAACGATGTGAAGGAGGCATACCATGCCCTCCATAACCCATCGACCTATCATAAAGACCAGCCGCCAGGTGTGACTCGGCTGAGTACAGGTGGGACCTTGACGGACTAAGATGCCTACCATAACTGACAGGGTTAGTTGCCAAGCCATAAGAGCTGACAGGGTTAGCTGCAAAGCCATAATGCCCAACTGCTGAATTCATGTAGGGAGCAACAGTAGGTGGGGTGCCCACCAACCCATACTGGGCTGATGAACTCATATATGGGGGAAATCGATCCACGAAGGAGCTCATAGGTTGCAGATGAGGTGGAGGGTCTGAAGGAACAGTTGAAGATACAGTCCTGGTTTCCGCCGGTTTAGGGCGTTTGTTCCCAAACTGTTGTTGCTGCTTCTTATCAGCTGGTGTAGGACCAACTGCTGGGCGTTTCTTGCTAGCCTTCTGCTTCTCTAACTGTTCAACACGCTTATCGAGTATACCCCGCGGGTATTGTGATTCAAGATTGTGCTCTTCGATACACTTGATTATCGCTTTCACAGCAGCAAGTTCTTTGGCTGTAGCCTCATTCTGTGGGGACGTTCAAAAGGATGTATGGGATATTTTGTGATATTAGACTCAATAAGGATATCATTATAATGAAAAACAAAAAGAAAAACCAAACATACCAGTGATTGAACTGAATGATTCCCCTTATTGCGAATTTCCTGAGCAACCTTCTTAGATTGCTTAAAGTAATCTTTAAGGAGGGGAACTGGGGGAAACTTATCAACCAGTTCAAATGCATAAACAAACTTAACAGCCTCAAGTTGCTTCCCGTTACTTGTGAGTTTCTGAATAAAATCTGTAACAAAAAAAGAAGTTGCAGATCCCATCAGACTTACCCAGAGACTGATGCAGAAAACAAAACCAAATGCCTAGCATTTGATTAATTTTAGAACCGAACTGTACTCCATAATCTTTGATAGATTGATAGGATCCCACCAACTTTAATATGGATTTATAACGGGATAATCCTAAATACGTGTTCCACTGTTCCCTGAATAATACCTGAACTACCTGTAAGGATAGTTTGAGGTGACAAGCTTGTCATCAATCTCCCTAAAAATGACAATCTGATAATTGATTGCATTAAACAATAAAATCTACGTACTATAAAGAAGACGACAACTAGAACAAAAACTAAGGTCTGATCGTGTGCTTGACCGTATACATCTAAACTCTCTATTAAGTGCTCTGTAATGATGTAAATCATTAACACGACATAACTTTCAATTCACATATCCGAATGTATCAATCCGACAATGATGGAAAGTTCTAATTCCAACAATTTGTATGTTTTGAACTCTAAGTTTTAACCTTAACAAAATATATGTTGCAAAAGATATTTCCATGTCTACCAACTAGAACGTAGACGAAACTAAGGTACTAGGGCTAGCTTTCAGCAGCCAATCAAGATAACTAATACCCACCCAAATTTCATAAAAATTTAAGGAACATGTGCAACATACCTACCTTTTAACAAATACCAACTAATTTGTGTTACCACTTTTCTCTCATTGACATTTTAAACTATCAGCTACAAGTTTAACAACTTATGTTCATACAGCTTATGTTATAGATCTTGCATTGAACCATCTCCAATGGCAACACTGGAATTCTACTGCAACTGAACAACACAGTTAATGCAGACAAGGGGATACCAATTTTGTCTCCACCCACTAACCTACTAGGTATCAAGTGGACTGGCGGGCAAAAGCCCACAACTCAATGAACGTTTAGTAGACTTCAATGCCAGTAGGACTGTCACACAAGACTGAAGTGCTTGTTGGATGCCACTATGAATGGCGTCTGGTGTCGCACATGCGTGTGTGTGTGCAATTAGTTAATAAAATACTTCAACTAAGAAGACTTGCACTCAATAAAATACACAAGGCCTTTGGACATAAACTATTCAGGGGTTATGTTTAAAGAATATTAGTGGTTAAGCTTTGAAAGTTTTCTCCCTATTCTCAGCTTAATAAATTGCTTCCCTACAACTATTAATGTTCAGCTTTCAGCTTTACTTTCTCCTTCTGCAAGCCAAATCACTGATCAAATTTTAGCATGAGGAACTAACGAGGTATGAAGGTTAGAGAAGATGACAATAACAATGTATAACTGGGAGTGGTCCACTTCCAGAGAATAAGTTGTTCATGAGAGTACATAGAAGCAAATTGAAAGATTGCAAGACGAATCACTGAAATTAAGTAGTACAAACCGTCAAGAACAAGTACAAAACAAAAGGTTGGATAGCATCAGAGCATAATGCTAACAAAGATTAAGAATTGATGGTGACAAACCACAAACCACCATGTTGCCAACTTGCCAATCACAATCATATTAATGAGAATTCAGTTTTGGAACCTCATTGTTAAATCTTCTGTTCATGATTGGCAAGAGGAGAAGAACCAAAAATGGGCTGTTACATACTTTACATCATGATGTAAATCTCTTGCGGCAACACTGATGAAAATTTTAAATTAGGTTTTCAAAACGAAACCCTAAAACAGAACACTCCCTTCTTTCATTCTTAACTTTGAATCTTATTAACTCCAAATACGTTATAATAGATGCCCAAAGGCCTTCTAATAACAAGGTAAAGGAAGAAAACCTATACAATTTTCAAATGTTATTTCTTTTTAAAATAAAAAACCAAAATAAAAATGAAACTAACAACCTGATAAAGATAAATAACTTGCATAACAAGAAGCCTAACCATATAGTTTCACCTCCAAACACGTTTTAGTAAAACTGCTTTACAAAGTACAATTTCCCTCAGCCTCAAGGAATGTTGCATGGAAAAGAAATTATTGTTGATGGGTTTTCCTCTGGTCGATAAAACAATATTGTATTAGAATCTCAGTGTGAGAGGTTCACACTACCCTTATAATAGTTACATCAAAGTTGCACTATAGCTTCCCAATTAGTTACAACTTGAATCAAAACTCAAATTCCTAACAATAGGAAGATGAGATACCCAACTATTTAAACCACAAAACCTATTATCCTAAGTTACATTGACACGGATAGACTTTTCTAAATCCGACACGGCTACGAAGTGTCTGACACAGAGAAATATAAAAATTGAGGTATATTATATACAATAGTTGTCTAATACGTGTTCAACACAAACACGTGGATACGTAACCGACACCGATTATTTTAAAATATGGTGTGTCCATGTAACATAGCTATCATCAAATATCCTTTGATTTCTTTCTAGCCAAATGGTCCACGTAATAGCATGAGCAATGGTTTTACTCAGCAACATCCCCGTAGGGGGATAAACCCACCGATTGATGGTTTAGGTAGGAGGTATGTGAAAAGCTCCTAGCATTCTTTTGATGCAGGGAGGAGACAAACCCTCATCTTGTGCAGCCTAAAGTGTTATCACTGTGGATGAGGGTGGCTGTTAGCAATTACTTATTTTGTCGGTATAATCAGTAATGGGATGTAACTATGTGGTCACATCTTCGACAATCTAGAAACCTCAGAATGAAAGCTATTTTCTAAAATAAGGATTACCAGACTTCACTCAGTTTCTAAGAAATTTAAAGCCTTGTTAATGGCATTGTTGGAGTGGGTTTGGAACAAAAGCCTACAATAAAAAATAAAAAAAACTCTTATATTGGAGTAAGAGCTATAGAGACCAAGGAGGTTTCTACACCAGCCTATACTTTAAAGCATAACCAACATGAAAAAGACACAAACTAACATGAAGTGCCCAAACTAGCATACTGCGATGCAGTGTTCGTGCGCAAAGTGGAAGAGAAATTCTGGGATGGTGGAGGAGAATGAGAATAGCAATATGATCGAGAAGGAAGGGGTCAGACGGGATTTCATGTGTCTATATTTTTTGGTACCCCTAAGCCAAGAGCTCGCTTCGCTCACAAACTAGTATTCACCAATATCCTTCTAATACAATTCTTCAACCACAAACCTACGTAACATGAATATATAAAAGTAGACGTGTAAACAAAATGCATACAAACAAGGACATATCCAACTAATATAATATATGAGCACAGAAACAAATTCTTCATAATAACAAGTATACTCCACAGCTAACACATTGATAAACATAAACATTGAAAAAGGGTCAAACATACCAGGGATTTTATCCGGCATCCGAAGCGCCCTCAGCAAATCAATAGCCTGTTTACGACGAGCAATAGAAACAGCCAAATCAAGAACCTCACTAGAATCAAACTCCGACCCCAACCCATAACTAGCTAATAACTGCAAAAAAGCTAAAGGCTCCAATGGACTATCACTCCCTCCACTAACTTTACCCTTCCACTCAATCCCCAATTTCTTAGCACTCTCTTTAACTTGTACCGAAAACTCCTCCCCCTTATCCTTAACAACACTCATTAACTGTTCCAATAAAAGTAAACAAGTCCTCCTTAACGCCGCTAATTCCCCATCCTTATCTCCTTTACTAGAATTATTATTATTATTATTATTATTCTGTGGATAAAATCCTTTCATCGCGTCTATAACTAACTTCCCGGGATCCGACGCTAACTCTAACGCAAACTTTAATTCATCTCGAATCGATACGAGTTCTTTTCTATTGTTTAATATATAAGTACGTAATCCTATTCCATCATTATTAACACAATATTTTTTCAGTTCCGGATGAGTAGTAGACGAGGATGATGATGGTTCTAGTTTGACAGGTGGCAATTCTAATTTCGGAATGGGAATGGGGTCACGGGATTGGAGGAGTTGAAAACGTTCTTGGATAGATTGTTTGATGGAATCGAAGTGGTCTTCTAGATCTTTCCATTGGAGAGTGAAAGAAGAGAGAGATGAGGAATGGGATTGGAGATCTTCCAAGGCTTTACGGAGAGATTCTTTTTTTGTGTCTATTGATTCTATTGATGATAATATTGATTTCATTGTTGGTGGCGTTGGATTATGAGGCGTCATTTTTTTTTTGCCGAGTTTCAATTTAGTAGTTTAAAATTCCGAAAGAGGTTTAACGATAGCGGAAGCGCTAGCGAGTAACCTCATGGGCCTGGGCCTCCAGACTCTAATAACGGAACCAGTTTATGTGCTGCAAAATGGTTCTCTGCCAAAACGATCTGACCATACTAAAAAGTCAAACCTAGAATCTTTTGGAAGAAGAATATGATTTGATAAATGTATGACCAAAAGAAGTTGAAGAAGAATTGTTGAACAAAACATTAAATGGTTTGCATAGGCCTCATTTTCAACATTCCTTTATGTGGTTCGATTTTGGGTTTAGTCTCTTCCGAACTAGAAAATAATAAAATATATATATTATTAGCATAGCCATAAAATCATCAAACACTATTACGAAAGGTAAGATAGAACACAGTCACAGTCGTAAAAGTTTGTGGGATCTCAATTTTAAGGTTGAAGGTTAACAAACGCTTTAGAGGGAATAGAAGTTCTATTGTCCAATTAAGTTGTATGCCAAAGTTCTAAAACTAGTGCAATAGTAAAAGCTTCTGGAGCACATAGTAATGCATTATTAAGTTTAGAACCCACCCAGTACATGCAAATTCTTTATTATTATATAAAAATTACTTAATATTTTTTAGATGATATATATGGACATTGAACGTTTAAAATTATCATTGTACCCTTAGATGCAAATCTTTTCCAGCCACAGGGACCCACTGAAGCCCAACATTTTAAAAAAAACTATTTTTAAAATAGCAAAATTACCATTTTATCCTCCAAAACAAAAAAATTAAAAATGCAAAATGACAAAACTACCCCTGTGACGTACGTGAAACACTATTCATCATACCCCATCTTTTTCTATATAGTAAGATATATGGACATTGAACTAATGTATCATTGTGACGTTTTACGTGCAACTTACTATGAATTATCGACAAAACTCTAAGAAATTCATGTAAATTGCAAGGCAAAAGCAAAAAATTGTAAAAAAAAAAAAAAAAAAAAAAAAAAAAAAAAAAAAACTCACGTAGATTGTAAAATGATCATCTTCCAAGAAATTTATGTCAAATACAACAGTGAAACATAATTCACTAGAACAAGTTTGTAAACTCTTGAAATTATAGACCACAATATATATCGTTTGAACCACACTCCATAGAATTATAGATTTTGTGACACTGCACAAACCCACTAATTACAGAGAATAGTACTAACAACTTGCACTTTCTGATGAGAACTAATCAATCAACAAATTTCTTAGATGGAATTCTTCATTCAGTTCATTGTACCTCTGTGCAACAAGAGAAATTTTAATCATACATGTTATGTAGCTACTAGGTTTTACATGTCATATAGCTACTAGATTGTTTGGTGTTTGTCAAGTCGACATGTGCAGTTGCATAATAAGTTATTTAGATGTTTAGGGTTTTAGCACATTATATTGCGCGATAAAATTAGACCATAGAGCAAAGTAGAGTTTTCTCTTAGTTCGAGGGGGACAAAGTGGATGAACAAGGCACACTCTTCGTAGCATCCCTCGTTCCCCATGGTAAAGACCATAGTATGATAATGCTTCAAATTTGGAATCACAACAAATTTGAGCATCAATGCGAAATATGTCATTGTTGTAGTCGAGTTGCTAGTGTGACGACATGTTGAAAAAAAGTATAGATCCGGCCTAATTTAATTTGTTAGTAAATTATAGACCATGTATTTCAAACTTTCTAAATATTGAACTGATGAAAATTTGACTTTCCTTAGAATCCTTCTCATTTTAAACACACCCTCACTCTTTATTAAAGAAAAACAATAAACACATATTTCTTCACTCCCATTTATTTTCTTAAAGCACTCTCGACACATGAGATTTTTTTCTTCTTTTGATCATTGATTTGAAGTTGAAAAAGATGCCCAAATTCTGTAGCAGTCAAGTTTCCAGATCAGTTTCATGTTATCTAGCTTTTGTTTGTTAATGCTTTTTTTTCTCTCTCTCAAATTGATATGATTGATGTCTTCTGAACGAGATTATGTCATAAAGCTGAAATTGGAATGTTTTTTACTTTCTCGAATTGATGTGTGAGTTAAATGCATCATATATATAGTTGAGGCTGCTCTCTTTGTTGTAATTTGTTTGTTATTGTTTAATTTGTTGATGTTGTGTTTGTTGATACAACCTCTATTTGTCATTGGTTTTCAGCCAAATCTATTTTTTTTTTCTTACCATAGTGCAAAGATCTAGTGTTTAATGGTTGTAAAAACCAAAAGTAAGATTGTTGTTTGTGGCATTGTTTATGAAAAAAGTTGATATAAATGAATAGTTGTAAGATGCTAAGTGGGGATAATATCGACATGGTAGAATGCAGCGAATCATCTAAGAATAATGAGCGATATAGATTATAAACCATATGTTTTTAATTACTTTTAGGAATAGAACATAACTTTCCTATAAAATCGTGTTCCATAGTCTTAATAGAGCAAATTTTTAGGTACTAAAAATGTGTTTTTATGCCTCAAGGAAATAAAGACCGCACCTTGATAGAACATGATCCTATTTTGACATCAAAAGTTTGCTCTATTCAATTTGGTAAAAGTAAAAAAAATGTGATCTATTGTTTTTATTTATTTAGTAGTGAAATCTATAATTATTTGTTATTGAGTTTCAAATTTTTAATTAATCCAAACTATATTGTTCAGATCTAATATAAATGTCGTTTTAGTAGGGCTGCATGACTCCAATTTTATGTATGAACGGTGGTGGAAAGTTATTGCTTTTGATATTAGCTGCATGACTCCAATTCAGTGATTCAATTGGCGGATATTAAAATTGCAAAAGACAATGATTTTATGTCCATTGGATTGCTGATGTATCAAAACACCATTATCAAAAGCCCTAGTATGTCTTTTGAATTTTGTCAAACGCTGACCACAGTTATGTACCAAAGCATCTTGAGAAATTTTCACGAAATTTCTAAAATAAACTGAAATGTCATGGAATTGATCAAATTTAGATGTTTCCAGATTACCACAACCCACAGTCGCAAGAAGTCCACAACTACTCAAACAAGATGACCATGTGTTCACATTCTAAAACACATGGACTTTTTACTCTTCCATATTTCCAACTCTAAAAACAATCTATGCAAAAACAATCAACCTGATGCCCTACTAAGGATCAAGTTTGATTCAACTATCGTTTTGCAAACTAAGGACCTATATTTATAGGATCAGTTCAGGGTAGAGCTATAATCGTCTCGCCAACTAAGAAACTATATTTCTAGGATCAATTCAGGGTAGAGCTATAATCGTCTTGCCAATTGAGGACCAATACTTCTAGGATCAGTTCAGGGTAGAGCAACAACTTTCTACCAACTGAGAACCTATACTTCTATGATCAATTCAATGTAAAAATTCAATCTAACCTTTCAATATTTTCTTGTTAAGCTCTCACGGATTTTTTTTGTGAATCTTGTTAGAAAAATGGATTTGCACAAATCCATTGAGATATGAATGAGTATTTTGTCTCCCAAGTTACCCTACTTGAGATGAAATGGGTTTCTCTTGAAACAGTACGTAAAATGAGAAAAACATTTTCGAAAGGGTGCAATGGTTCGAAATAGTGCATTATGCCAAAAAGGTATGACCTTTCAAAATGTGCACTGGTTCTAAATAGTGCATCATGCCAAAAAGGTGTGACCTTTCGAAATAGGCACTGGTTCGAAACAGTGCTTTATGCCGAAATGGTGTGTCCTTTCGAAACATGTGACTTTTCAAAGAGTTGCTTACTTTTTCCCAAGAGTCACTGTGTTGTTTCAAAGAGGCACCACTCACATATAAATAGTAGATGAATTTGGAGAGAAAGACACACCAGATCACACAGAGTTCTGATCTTTCTCTTCTCCCTCTGTTCTTAGTCAAATACTATGTTGTGTTCACTGATTCTGTAAAATTGAAATGCTAGCTTTCTATAGAAGGAAATCCATTCTATCTTGGGAGATAGTTTCCCATCAACCTTCAAGCACCGTGAGGGGGAAAATCTGTCTTAAGGACATAGTGATCATCACTAGGCTCGGATTTAATAATTGGTAAATTAAGTTCAATCGTTGAACTAAAATGTTTGTTTGTTTGTTGAATTAAAGGTTTGTTCATGATAAATTTGTTATATCAATTTGATTTCTTGTTTACTTAACAATAAATATATTTTTGGAATAAGTTTCCTACAAACTTAAGACAGATTCTCTTGCCTTGAATTAATTTGGTCGAATTAATTTTGGCTATACTTATTGTTTAGTTCAAATGCACTAACAACTTTGAAACGAATTTTTGTTCACATCGCGTTAATAAGCGGTAGCAAAAAGATTGATAAGTGGCAGAATGATTTCTTGCCATGGAAACTCGGTTTATGCTTATATAAGATGTGGTCTTCGAACGGACCATATCAGTAAACGTCAAGTATATGAGGAATCAGAAACGTAAAGGGGTTGCAATATTTCGAATATAGATAAGTTGGATTTCAATTTCATTTATCGTATTTTATTAAAAGATGTTTAGTGTCTATATTAATTTTTTGGATATGAGTTTGCTTTCTCTTGAAAGCAACTTAATAAACTGTTAGAGATGGGTGGCAGTTGATCATTTGATTCTTAATGGTGAGTTGGTCACTGAAGTTACACCTTTTTATTGGTAAAGAAAGATGTGGGACAGTAAAGGGAATCAACACCTAAATGCCTAATAATAGTCTTTCAGTTTTTGATTGGTTATGGCTTGGGCCTTTCTGGTTAGTAAAAGGTTCACTGGACATCTGGAAGTTACTCTGAGTGACATCAGACATATGGAGCCACATCAGACATGTGGGGGTGTTTTACACCTAGCATAATGTGTATGAATGACTTCAAAAAAGGTGTGCATGTTTGGAAGGCCACAACACTTGGAAGCAGTACCACACCTATTGGCAAGAGACGGTTGAAACCTTTACAAGGCAACTGTTGGTGCCAGAGATGGTTAAAAGCATGGTCTTTGTGAAAAAGCATGTAAACATGTAATTATTTGTATGTCGTTGTCTGTGTTACCTATCTTTTACAAATCGTACTTAGCCTATAAATTATTGATTATTATAGTGGCTAGCAATGTATTAATCCTACTCTAAATAACTAGTTGATGATAATAGAAACTTCTAATCTAAATTACTCTAATAGATGTAAGTAAAAGATGTGGCTAAGTAATAATGAATATATGGTTGATTTGAATTGAGATTTAAACTATGCATAAACTAAACTAAATTAAATATATAATTATGATGAAGAGAGAGAATATCTTGGGAGAGATGAATCCACCAAAATCATAGAGTTAGTCTAATAGATCAATCCATCATACTTAATATAAATCACCGATAGAAAACTCACCATACCTACAAACCTTATGCTTATAACCATGATGTTAATATTTGGCTTTCAACGTGCTTTCTATCTTACCACCAAGTACTTCTTCAATCTCCAATGATATCTTCTATCTAACCAAATTATGTTTTAAGTGGCATTCAATATACAACTCTAGGTGCCATGGAAAATCCACATGTGACATTAACCATACAACTAATTGAGGTGCCATAAAAAATCCAATTATCACACTAGAACACTAAAAACTAGAAGAAAAGAATCTAGTGTTTATGGTATTTGGCTATACACAATCATGAATTACCCTAAGACCTCCTAACCTTCATAGGGAGCGTTAAATCAATGGACGAATAAGAAGAAAATCAATGGGGGATTTAAACTAAAACATGATAGAAGAAAAACTAAACTAAAACATAAGAAAAAGGCTTCATCTCCCCTCCCAAGATAAGGGAGATTAGCTCCTCATACTATGCTATGAACACAATATGAAAATGAATAATCTTTATAGATGGTAATAGTGAAACAGGTCTAAACTTTCTTCTCTCTAAATTCTAGGTCTAAGATGCAAACACTAAATTTCCTAGATGATGTAAACTGAGGTTTTTGTGCCTTATATATTGGCTTACATATTCGTCTGGATAGAGATTCAAATCCTATGTTTATTTGGTGTCAAACTCTTTGGAATATTTCTAGAACCAATCCTAAAAAAGTTGGATTCAGTTGGATGTTGCCCACTTTGCCATGCATGCTATTTCCCAAGCTACAGTTTCAGTTTCCTAATTCTTGTGAAACTCTGAATTCTTTTCCATGTTGATCTCCCCTTCTTATGAAATCAAAATTAAGACTTTGATATCAAATTTAAGACTCTTTTAACTCAATTATTATCCTCTTTTAGAGTGCCATTAGGCTTGACACTTATGGAGACAAATATAACATTTTTGCCTTAGGCCTTTAGCTGTAATTCACAATGACTCCTTTTTGACTTGTTTGACTTCTTTTCCCTCTATATTTCACATTTAGGTTATTTGACCTGCAAAAACTCATATTTCATCATATTAGAATATTTAAATATAAAATGGAGACTAACATACTGATAAGAGCCCAAAACTGTAGTTTTAACCCTGTAACAGTCATACTATTAGACCGATTATGTGAGTAATAATTAAGAGTTAACACTGATTACATGTTTTTATGCATTTCAGGCTTCAAAGTCCATTATGTGTAGAAATGTGCCACTTTAGCGAGATAAAGGAGCAAAGGTCGGTTACTAAGGAGTTCCGTGATTAAAGGCCAAGATTCAAGAAGATAAAACCTTTCTAAAGCCCGGTCAAAAGCTGAAAACTCGACGCGGGCAGAAACAGCACACAAGTCAATAGAACTTCTGAAGGCCTTATCTTTGGACTCAGACCTTAGAATAGGGCCTACCTTATGTCAAAACGACTGGCTCGGAAAGAGCTTTCCAATGGTCCAAGCCTTGACCCAATCAGAGGAGCAGAAGTGGACGAAAAGTCTGTTGAAGCCAACTGCAGCTGAAAAGGCCTTTTTGGACTGAAAGAATTGGGTTTTGGGCCTGATTTGGCTCCAAGCCCATGCACGATTTTTGGATCTGAATGTATAAAAACCAAAGCTTCACTCTTTGTTAATGGTAGATAGTTAGACCTAGAAATAGATTAGATTAGTAGCCTCCATTAATGAATTCTAGATCTAGTTTTTCATGTAGATTAATTAAGTTTAGTTCCATTTCAATTATTGTATTAGATTAAACCTTTGAATCTTGTTCTTCATTTTGATTAGATCAATAAAGTAGTATTTTTATCAATTTCAATTTTTGTCATTTCCATTTCTAGATCTAATTTCAATTCCTGTCCTTATTTCATTTTAGTCATTTTTAATTAAGTAAATTTCAATTCTTTACATTATGTTTAGTTTAGATTCAATGGGAAATGTTAGTTTGATGAATCAAGGCTAAAACCTCCATTAGAGGGGTTGATGAAGCCTTGATGAAAACTTAGTGGTATAGTGTAGAAGCATTGTAGAGTCTATTCCAATCTAGAAGGTCGTGATTCGCCATGAGAATGGGTGGACGACCTCACATGCTAGTTAGTACTCGGTAGAAATGCCATGAACACTAGGGATTAGAACTCGAATTTCTTGCCGTAAGAACGTAAGAATCGAGATACAAGAATCTATGCTAGGTTATTAAGTTGGATTCGAGGTGGATTCAATTCCCATCTAATCCTTTATCTAGATTCAAAACATAATATATTCCATATATTTCATAGTGACATTCAACATATTGCTTTTCATATTGCATCGTAGTATAATTCCCCCTCGTAAAACTCTCATTAGACTTAAGACCGATTAATTAGACTAGGAAACATTCCATGCTAAGGGAACTAGGAGTGGAACGAACTTGTTACTCCACTTTATTTCGATAGATTTGAGAGTAGAAACTTTGATAAATATAGCATCATAAATAGTTTTAGTTTACTTACGTTTTGAGTTCATCGTTCATTTCGTAGGTAAACTATTCAATTTTATCATTTATCACATACACATAATTGGGGATATAAATCATTACTTTTGAGCACTTATCACTTTGTCTCTTACTGAGAACGGTAAATTGGTTCTATCTCATGGTTTGATAACCAGTAAAGGACATCAGAAACAACAAAGTACTTTTGATGCCCACTCATTATACCGGAGGTGTTCCATTCTTTCTTTCTCAAACAGAAATAATTTCTCATATTAGTTTGTGAGTGTATGTTCTTTACTGAACAAAATTTATTTCTGGTTTCTTTTTTGGTTTTAAGGAATAACAAAGTGTGTTTCTATTTCAGAATAGAAATGACAACACCACCAGGTTCTCCTATTCATGCTTATCCTATTTCATTTGCTAGGCCTACTATTTTGTTGAATATTATGGACATTTCGGTCCCCGATAAAGACCTTATGTTTGTAGAAGTGGAACTCAACAACTACCTACTAGCAATGGTGGATATTGGTTCAACTCATACGTTAATCTCTAAGTATATATCCGAGGTTATTGGATTGAAACTCACATAATGTAAAGGCTCTATGCACTACACCATTTTTCTCAGTTTGGGATGGACTTAAACTGTTCCTGACTAGTTTTGGAACAAATCACTAGCGTTCCTATTACCTGTGTTCCAAATGTGTGAGCACGCTTTAGGAGCGTTCCTGATTTACAGTTTGGAACGGATGCAGTATGTGATAAAGCTGTGCTGGGACACTTGACAATAGTTTTAAATAAAAATTGGGGAACACATTAAAACTGTTCCAAATGAAAAATTCGGAACACTCCACATCTGTTCCAAATCAGTTATTAGAATGAAAAAAAAAATATTGCTGCTTTTTCAATTCACCCTGAAAAGTGAAAACTTGTGTTTCCAAATCTATAAGCATCAAACATTGACCACTTACAAGACCCACATTAACGCATAAAACCCAACCATATTGAATTGATTTTATTCCAAGTATATAACAAGTTAACAACATAAAATCTCTGGTACCAAAATCAAAATGATTCAATATTACGAGTGATATGTAACACGTCAACAATACAAAATGCCTGCCATCCACTTTTCAGCTTTCAATTGCCATACACATTTGGCTACAAGGATTACACTGATGTGGTATGACCTGATCACACTAATTCAATTTTTAGCAATCATTGTGTAAGTCCCAAAATCCTGAAAATCCAATAATAACTCGAATAAGTTAAATACCCATTACAGTTCAATACCCTAATAGTTATGTCAGAGATAATTGAACGTAAGAAACTAACAAAACTAGAGCTCACAATGATTATAGCGGTGTATTCAGCTGGCCTACTTATAATTACATGAGAATGATAGTGGAAATTATACTATATGGTAAGCACTTCAGAAAAAATACATACTCAAAATAAACAAAATAGTGACATAATCAAAAGCAATTCTACTTCTTATAATGAACCCCACATCATAACAAGTCTATAACAAAACAAATGAACAAAAACCAAATAATCCAGACTAGATTTTCCACATTACTCATTCAACACACCAATAACAAATTCCCCCTAGATCTATCAGTTAAGAAAAGGGGATCTCAAGTACAATTCATTCTTACTCAACATAACACCCCAACCTCGAACAAAGTAGGGGAAATGCAACAATGAAGACACATAATTAACACTAGAACAGGCATAAACAAACAAAATATTCACATCATTAACTAGTTATTCAGCTCAAAATTCAAAACAATATCAATGCTACCATTCAACTTAACATTTCAGCTCAAAAACAAGTAAAGGTAAACAATAAACCTGCAATTAGAAGCAATAGCACCCAATCCATCAGTAGTGAAACCTTCACAAGAAGAAAGAACCAAACTTTTAAAATTCTTAAAACTTTCAGAAATCAACTCCAAACTGTCATCACTAACAACCATTCTTTTCAACTTCAATTCTTCTAAAAATGGATAAGCTTCAACCATACAAACAATCCAAGGATTAACATAACCACCCCAACCTTTAGGAACTAAATTAAAGTCAACCTAATGTGGTTTCCCTTTCAATGATATAGATCTTAGTTTTGGAAATCTTCTTATAACTATCATTGGACTTACTGCATAATAGTTTCCTATAAATATCTTATTCCTACACCATCTTTCAATCATGTACCATGATTTGCACACTAATGAAACTGAGTTTCTGTCTTTATCACTAACAATGAATGAAAACACAAGTTCTAGTACTTTTTATGGAAATAAGTAAAAGTGTGAACAGGCAGTACCTTCATGAGAATTAGGATGTCTATATCTTGTCATTCATAGGTTTAGAAGCAACACGATGCTTAAGCCAAATGGCATATCCACCAACTCCTACTTCCCCTATAGTTCTTGCAAAACTGTTTGGTGAGGTCAAAGGGCTACCAGGCAGAAATACTTTGCGAATGCACACCTTGACCTCATCATCTCCAACGGGAATACCATGAACTGCTAAAGGAACATCCTGTACAATCACTTGTACATGGGCTGCGACTTTCCTTTGACTATCTAATAGTTTGTATAAGACATTATTGGAAAAGCTGCAATCATTTGGAGCTGGAGTTGTAGCCACAGATGAAGTACTAGATGCCTCATGTTGGGAACAAGAACTTCCATGCTGGTTTCTAGTACACCAATCCTGAAAAAAAAAAAAAAAAAAGGCATTCATGTCATTTAACTAAAGTAATTGAATACATGTACTTATGTGAAAGAAGAAACCTAAGATTGTAATAGCACATACCTTGATGTCAGGTACAGTACTTTTGAGATACTCCACATCAGACTTGAGGACATTAATAGTTTGGTTTTTAGCATTTCTTTCCTTTTCTAGTTCAGCCAACTTCTCTTGAGCGGGAATTGATGCTAAGACTTGTGTTTGTGAAATAGTAGATCTAACACCTCGAGTACGACCTCCCTTGTCGAGACCAAGAACTTTGGTCAATGGGTCTTGGAGTATGTCTTGAGAGTCCTCTTCAGTTTGAGCAGAATTCAACTGCTTGACTTGTCCCTGCAAAATTATAAATTAATAAAATATCAGACACAATTTAAAGTTTTAGTAAAAGGTAAAACAAGCAATATATACGTGCAAATGAACTTACCATGATTGGAGCGACAATTTTCGATGTTGAACCATCTTTACAAGTATGTGTTTCAATCCAAACATCAACTCTGGTCACAGGTTTTGCACCTGCTGCTTTCCTCTTTATATTCTGCATTTTGATGATGCATACAGAAAATAATTTAAATACATTTCTAGTGGAGAGAAATAAAAAAAAAAACAATTGAAATTTTCTATTAACTTACATACCATCATATGTGCTACCTTAGTGCTTCCATGTCTGCCACTTGTATGATAGACATCCAATGCTTGTCTGTTTTTAGCATTGGTTTCCCGAATGTTCATTGCTTTAGCGGTGGCTTCGTAAGCTACAAAATCAGCCCAATCTTCTCTTCTTATACCATCAGGAATATTGTTCAACCTCATCTCATTTGTGTCACAAGTGTCCAAGTACTTTTTCTCAACTTTGCCTTGTACTTCCTAAATGGTTCTTTCAAGCCTTTAAGCCATCTCAGTTTGTACCATAGAGGAAGATTATATTATTTCTGCATAAGTTCAATACAATCAACTTGTAAAAATGGTAATTACATCTATAAAATATATCTACAGATAATTTGAAAAATAATATTACCTTTATAAGATCCCACAAGTCATTTCCCACCACCTCTTTTGCTTTACGCCAATCCCTAAAAGTAATGGGAGCATGAGTGCTCACCAAATCTCCACTTTTTAAAGCAAGTTTCCCTAAATTCTCGCCAACAGGTTAACCATGTGAATCAAACTCAATATCCATCATACTGGTCATACAAATCAGCACTGCAGATTAATAGTTATATAACATGTACGCAAATTTCTTGGACAATTATACCAAAAAAAAAACATTAAGCACCAATAAAGATAAATAAAGATATAAAAAACATATAAAGGAAATTAAATTGTCTTTAATGATTATGAAAACCAACAAGAAGATAACAGTCATATTAACTATACAAGGTGAACAATGAATCACCAGAATCTGTTAAAGCATTATGAGATTTGGTTAAAGTAGCAAACAATAGACCATCCTATTAACATCTTAAACTTTCATTCTCGTTAATGGTGGAGTGTAACTGAACATGAACTTCAAGTGCATTGACATCCTTAGTCATTGATTTAGGTGCCAAGAAAACATTAAACCATCCAGGCCTCAATGGATTCTTAGAGTAGAACACTTGGTATGCTTGAGATGCTAAAATGAAAGGCTCATCCTCTTCTCGGTTCCTTCCCTTGAATTTTTCCATATTCACTATAACCAAATTTGTATCAGGATCAACTTTGCAACTGGTTGTTCTATCCTCAACTCTGACCCAATCACAGCAAAATACAACTTGGCTGAAATCAATATAATCCAACTCAAATATATTCCTCACGACCACATAATAGGTTGTTTCCACTACCTTGTAATTCCTATCCCTGGTGCTTGCCCGGTAGTTAGTGAATGCGTTCATATAGACCCTGCTATTCTATGTTACCCTTTTGGTATCACGTTGGCTCATAGAGAAGACAAAACCATTGATACGATATCTGTTATAAGATATTGCCTTGAATTTAGGACCATCTGCTAACCGCTTCAAGCGAGACTCGCCTTCAACATGTTCCAACTACAATAGAAATTAAGGATTTTCTTTATTGATCTCACTACCTTAAATTCAATGGGCATAATTAAAGATGCTTTAAAGGAAAAGAAACCTAAACAAACCTCGGAATCAATAGAGTCAACATTGAAAATTCTTTCCTCACACAGTAAGAAGGAGGCAGATTATAAGGTACTATAATAACGGGCCAACAACTATAAGCACTACTTAAATGGCTAAATGGATTAAAACCATCTGTTGCAAGTCCTAAATGCACATTGCGTGCTTCCTCGGCGAAGTTAGGCCAAGTGGTATTTACCTTAAGCTAAACAGGAGAATCAACCGGATGTCGCATGATTTCAGTGGATGGTGTTATCTTAGCATGCCAAGTCATTAGTTCAGCTATCCATGGTATGCTGTAGAAAAAAAAATCATTAGTTATAATCTTAATAAACCAACAATAGACAATATAACACACAATCAACTATTTTCTTCTCGAGTACAGTAACATGTATAACCTTTTTAGCCTTGGTATAAGAGGAAAATATCTCAAAACTTTAGCGGGAATTTTTGTTGGTTGATCTTCTGTCAAGTACTCCAACTTCCATCTAGATGTATGACATATGGGACAAAATTGTGCTGTTTTATTTTCATCACCCCAAAAGAGAATACAATCATTCGGGCAAGCATCTATCATCTCGTAATCCATTCCCACAACTTTGATCATTTTTTTAGCTTCATAAGTGCTATTTGGTAATGTGTTCTCTTATGGTAACCAATTCTTCACTACTTGGAGGAAATCACTCAAGCTATTACTGGACCAACCATGCCGAACTTTTAGGTTATACACCTCAACTGTGGCCAACAATTTTGTTTGCTTTCCTCCTACACATGAAGGGTACAAAAGTAGTTTTGCATCATCTAAAATAGACTTATACTTTCTATTTTGGCAATCCTGGTGAGCATTAAACTCTAAATTAGACCAATCTTCGATTTCATTTCTTCTAATATCCTCCACAAAAGCATCAGCATTTTCACCAACTCTTCCAAAAGCGTCATTGAAGAGATCCACCCCTTCTTGATATGCATCAATGTCTCCCTCTTCATAAAAATGATCTATATCAATCTCTTCTTCAACACTATTTGACATTAAAAATGTCTCAAGTTTTTTTGCGTCTCTTTTACCATGAACAAACCACACAGTGTATGATGTATCTATACCATGATGCAACAGGTGATAATGAACCATACCAAGAGGGATCTTCCCATGCCCATTTGTACACTTCAAACATGGACACGAGAACAAGCTTTCTGGTTCACTCTTATAGTTCGTAAACCTAATAAGCAATTCTACTCCTTTTATATACTCATCACTGCCCCTAAGTTTGGACATCCATGATTTGTCAAGCAGAGTTGACATTCTGAAAATGGAACTTGAAATTAGAAAGCACAAAATAATCGAAAAGACTAATTTGTAATCATAACCTATTTTTGTACCACCTACATACAAACATTGTTGACTTTTTTCTCTCTCTCTTTCTATATAATGAAGTACAAAGTATTCAAATATCAGGTCAAACAAATAAGGATATCACATTAATCAACAACAAACACATTTGATTTCATATTAACGAAAATTCATAGAGCATGAAAAACCTCGGTTAATTCCAATTCAAAATATAGAGCAGAAACATTGCTAAAAAAGATTGCTAAAAAAGATTTCATCCAATTCAAAATATAGAGCAGAAACAATTTTGATTCATGAATTGAAGAAACAGTTAATTCGTGATTTGAGTTAATTTGATTCGAAATTAATCAAATTAATAAAGAGTGAGATTCGATAGAAATAATATTACCTGATCGAGAAATGAGGATGCCTCCAGAAGAAAAGTTGGAGCATGAGTTGAAACCCTTGTTTTTAGAACGAAAATGAAAAATGAAAAAACTTAAAACCTTTTATGATTACTTAAAGTCTTAATTCCCGCTACACTAAAGTCTTAAGTTTATGGTTGCTTCATTTAGCATAAAAAACGTTTAGCTCACTTGGTTAATTGTTAGTTCTAGGCATGAGGTTCAGTGTTCGAATCTTACCCAAAACAAAATACGAGTTTATTTTATTTAAAGGGAACAATTTTAAAATATTGGGACACCTGTTTAGTGTTCCAGTCCAAGAACACTTGTAATCCGTTCCAAACCTAATTTATGACCGTTTCTGATTACAAAAAATGGTGTAGTGATGAGAGGCTTGAACCAAGAAGTCGAACCGGTGAGAGGACTCGCTTTGGAAGTTGACAGTAAGATGAACAACTGGCGAGGAAAAGTGGACATGATGGTAGCTCACTTAGACCATTTTCAAGTCATTCTTGGAATGGATTTCTTAAAAGCAAATAAGGTGGTGGTAATGCCACACTTGGGGGGGGGGGATTATGATCCAAGATTCCAAGAATCCATGCTTTATTCCAGATGTTAGGAATGGTGGGTGCTAAAAGGGTTCTAAAAGTATTTTATTATTTGTAAGATGTATGTGTTTTACTATTGCGCCAAAGAGTGCCAATAAAGAAGATTGGTTAAGATATTGTTTTATAAGCATGCTTGTAAGCAAAATTGAGGTCTTAGAAGTGTTTCGACACTATATGAATGATATGTGACATTTTTTAACAAGATGCCTCACTCAAAAAAAATATATGTACATCTAAATGGTTTTCCAATTCATTGACTTTGTCATGAGAAATTGGAAAAATATGGGGGATTGTGTATCTCCTTGAATTAATCAATTTAAAATTGGAAATTGTTGAAACATTACTCAAAAGACATCAAATGTGGTGTTTTACTCTAGGAGAGATGCATAAATTTCAAGGAAATCCTCAAAGCAAACGTGCATAGCAAGGTCCACTATGGAATCATAATTCATAGCGTTGGACAAGGCTAGATAAGAAGCAGAGTGGGTTCGAAATTTCTTAGAAGATATTCCAAATTGGGCTAAACCTGTGACAGCAGAGTGTCTACACTGTGACAGCCAATCTGCTATTGGTAGAGCATAGAGTAGCATGTATAACGGGAAGCCTCAACACATCAGTTGTAGACATAACACTGTTAGGCAATTACTCTCAAATGGAGTTATCTCAATAAACTATGTAAGGTTAAAAGATAACATTGCGGATCCGCTTGCAAAAGGTTTAACAAGAGAGCAAGTGGAAAGATTATCAAGGGGAATGAGCTTAAAGCCTTTGAGATAATTAACCAAGAGTCCTCATAATGGAAAAACCAACTTAGTTGATTGGAGATCCCAAGATCTAGGTTCAAAGGGCCAACTGAATTATGTCTATGACTCAGTTAGCACTGGAGAGTAATAATATACTCTAACCTATTCCTATATAAAACAATGCATATCTGCCGCGAGACCCAAGATAAGTCAAGCTTTTGGAAAGTTATGTTATCCAAGTGGAGTATTATAGGATACTTTTTATAGAAATCACCTATGTGAGTGTGAAGTGGGGCCGCTTCTATGATAATTTTAAGGCAAATGTTTCAAAAGCACTCTCTGAAACCAAGAAGTGTTCAAGGCCAAAATGATCACAAACGTGAGAACCAACAGTATTCAAGAAGGTACTACGTGAAGATGATTGTCTAGGTTTATACAAACGGCTGACAGTTTAAGGACATTAATTGAAGTCTATTGATCGTCCAATTAAATCAGATCATCTTTCACTAAGGCAAGTTCAAGGCCTCCCATGCTACTTGACCTGATGTGGTATCTTTTCATTTGTAAAAGAACAGAAATCCGATGTTTATGATAGAATAAGCCAAATTTTCATTCATGTGGGGGATTGTTAGAAAAATGGATTTTCACAAATCCATTGAGATATGAATGAGTAATTTGTCTCCCAAGTTACCCCACTTGAGATGAAATGGGTTTCTCTTGAAACAGTACATAAAGTGAGAAAAACCTTTTCGAAAGAGTGCACTGATTCGAAATAGTGCATTATGCCAAAAAGGTGCGACCTTTCAAAATGTACACTGGTTTGAAACAGTGCATCATGCCGAAAAGGTGTGACCTTTCGAAATAGGCACTGGTTCGAAACAATGCTTTATGCTGAAATGGTGTCCTTTCAAAACATGTGACTTTTCAAAGAGTTGCTTAGTTTTTCCCAAGAGTCACTGTGTTGTTTCAAAGAGGCACCACTCACCTATAAATAGTGGATGAATTTGGAGAGAAAGACATACCAGATCACACAGAGTTATGATCTTTCTCTTCTCCCTCTGTTCTTAGTCAAATACTATGTTGTGTTCGCTGATTCTGTAGAATTGAAGTGCTAGCTTTCTATAAAAGGAAATTCATTCTATCTTGGGAGACAGTTTCCCATCAACCTTCAAGCACCGTGAGGGGGAAAATCTGTCTTAAGGACATAGTGATTATCACTAGGTTCGGATTTAATTATTGGTAAATTAAGTTCATTCGTTGAACTAAAATGTTTGTTTGTTTGTTGAATTAAAGGTTTGTTCATGATATATTTGTTATATCAATTTGATTTCTTGTTTACTTAACAATAAGTATATTTTTGGAATAAGTTTCCTACAAATCTTTCAAAATGCATGATCCCCATCTCATATTCCCCCATAATAGTGTTAATGGATTTTTGCCAAGTCAATTCAATTCAATACAATTCAAAGGAGTATTCAAACCAAAGATATTTTGCCAAACTACTTATCAAAAGGTAATATCATGTCTTATCATATCAACCCTATTCAAGGATCAATCAAAATCTATATCATTCAACATACTCATATATATCCAAAAGCTTCAAAAGAATTGCGTGAGTCATCTCAGGCAACCAGTTCACAAAATTATCGAAGTATCAGCAAATGACCGGAGTCATCTCAGGAAACCAGTTCGCAAAAGTATCATAGTATCAATAAACTACCTAAACTGTCTAAGGAAACCAATTCCAAACAAAATGACCTCTCATCACTCCAAGAAAACAAACCTACATAACATCAATACATTTTCTAGTTACAAGGACTCAACCCCATCATCCATAAGAGCATCATCAGAGTCTAGTGGAACATCAAGGAGATCTCCAAACAACACAACATGAATAATTTTTATCACATTTGCATCCTTTGCACCTTCAGGTATGCTATAATCATTAGCACCAGAAGCACGGTGTTCATATTGTCCTTTCAAAGCTTCATACTTCTCCTTTAGTTCCAATAAATTCTTGACACTAACATACTTTCCACTTTCTACTTCACAAAACAAAGTTTCATAAAGAGTCTTAGTCAGTTCGTTGTCGACTTACATCTATTAGAAAAGTTCTCAACATTTACCGACCTGGTTCGCTCCATCCCGAGCTGATCTATCAATTCGTCAAATCTGGATGCCAGCCTAACCTTTTCCGCAACAACTTCATCAAGTTTCTTCTTCAAACCATCATATTCATCTTTCTTCAGCCTCAGAACAAAACGAACCTTTTCATATCACCAGCAAACAGCTACAAAACAAAACAAGCTCTTTCATATCACCATCCAAAACGATACTATCCAACAAACAAGTCACCACAGTCGCCAACTTTGTCAAAAACTTTTTCTTATACAGAGTTAAAGTTTTACACAAAAACCAAGAAAGGTACCAAAAATCAAATAAGCTCATCTATCAAGCTTGCCTTATACACAACCCTTTTGAATATTCAATTACTACTATCCCGCGTGCTTCCCACGTGTGAAACTATTCTCTCATTAGGTCGCCCCACAGAATAGGAACGACCTAATGAGAGGGGGCTATGCGAGAGACTAATATACACAACTAATGTATATTATACACATGTACAACACTTAACAACCTAAAGCATCCAACTACCCTGGGAGCTCAAGTTCTTAGATCACGATTTGACGCATTGAGAGCGGAAGTTTGGTCAAAATGCGCATTAGTTATTTTGAGAATGCGACATGTCTCTTAGAAATTCGAGCACTTGTAAATTTACTTTCATTTTAATGATTTAATAATAGTAAAGTGGGCCAAGAGAAATATACTATTTGCTTTGGTGACATCATCTATAACTCGACACTAGCTAGTAGCCTTGTTCTCAACGTGTTGGTGTACTGTTATTGACCTATTGTCATCATCTTTTTATTTTCTTATCAATTTATTATTTTTTCAGCTAAACTAATATTCCAAAAGTCTACATGAGAAGAGGTGAAGTTATTTTTAGTGTTTTTTTTCCATTATTATTTATTTGTGTTTAGAATTTGGAGTTTGGAATTTGCATAAGTTCTTTGAAATAAAATTTGAACAATAGACATTCAATATAAATAATATTTATATGTATATTATATAGCGCTCTCAATATGCTTTTAATATTGGGATTTTTTGTGATTACGTGCTTTAGCGCTCGCGCTCACACACTGCGTTTTGGTTGTTTAGCTCCAGCACAACTCATCACAGAATATTTCTCCCTATGAGCTCATAACAACTCGTCTCATTCAATGGACGTCCTCATCCAGAAAAAACCAACGACCTCCAAAGAAGATCGCCAAGCAATTTGATCGAATACTTATTTCCGAACTGCCAACTTGATGTGATACGTACCGTAACGGTCAATAACGTACGATACATCTATCTCCATCAAGACCAGGACTTTAGCCACACTCATCAATGCTTCGCCATTACTCTCCATTAATACTCCATGAAGTCTCACATCAACAAGACCTGACCTGACGAAAAGGAAGATGAGAAATCACCAACCAAACTATAAAAACAGGCTCCATCATCTCCATTCGCCATCTGGAGAGGGGGATGAGAATACTCAGTTCTTGATAAGCACCCAAAACTATATAATAAACTCCTTAATAAAAGTATTTTGTTTAGGTTAATTATGTGTTTAATAAAGTGAAGTTATTGTAGGTTAATTGCAGTATGGTCTAAAGGGGATTTTAAGACCTCAATGTCAATGTTTCGTTATTCAAGAATTAGACACGAGATATACACTATTATTCTAACACACACACTCTTACTAGAATATGTCGAAAATTTCTACTCACATTCACATTTGTGTGGTATCTAATATTGGAATGTGAATTGGCTAATGGGCCTACTTGGGCCTTCTCTCTTTTGAAAATGGGCAAATGTAAAGATTGTCCATCTGCAGTCCAACTACAAAATGTAGAGCAGCTGAGATGAACTGAACAGTGGAGTTGCTCTCCGAGTTAAGATATTAAGTTAACCACATTTTCCTTTTTCCGTTTTTCTGCCTTAATTCTTCATATCTGTTTGCATTGAATATTTGAAATAAAGAGCGTAAAACAGTGAATTTATATTCGTGTTACTTAGCCCTAAGTTTGATTAATGATATGAATAAATGTTGTTCATAATTTGTGATACATATATCTAGGTGTCCGTGTCAGACACACCACGAACACATATTGTATGTGATCTACCTCAATGTTTGATATTCCGCCCTTCGTATCCGTGTCAGATAAAGAGACACGTATCCGTATCAATGTAACTTGGGTTATAAATAGTACTGGCATTGATTTGTTGTCTCAGGACTATGGAATACCAAACTAGCTAGGCCAGTGCAGTGACTCACTCAAGAACAACTAGAATATGTAAAATATTTGGAGAGGATGAAATATGGTAACCAAGAGGAAGGGTTTAAGCTTATAATGATATTATATGGTTAACAAGATCTACTTTTCTAATCTTCGGGATGAATTGTATACGCTGTCTACATACTTTAGAATATGATGATTGGCTTAGCTACATAAGGTGGATGCTATTGGTTTTGTGTTGCTTTATATATTGTTTTGGGGTCTCGTATTACTCAATCAAATGGAGTCTTGCGAAGACTAATTCTATTCTTAAAAAGGATGAGCGACTTAGGCAATGAGTGTTGGGATATTTGGCCTTTACAAAGCCAATGAACATTTATTGTTTATACATGATGATGTTTAATTAAATACATGAATCTTATTATTATGCATATGGGTGAACTAATATCATATGATGAAACCATAAGTTTCATAGGTAATAGAATTATAACAATCAAGCATATGAAGAGTCACGTGTGAGAGATTTGATTACTACTACAGAATGACACATATACCACGGTCAATAAGAATGTTTATACCACGGTTCTTTCAAAAACCGTGGGAAATACTTATATACCACGGCGGAAATGTCTTTGGTCATTTGTTTACTAGTATATGTCACAGTTAGATGAAAACCGTGGGATAAGTTGGGCCATATACCATGGTTAGTTTTTTTTCAGCATGAGAGTACTCCACATCCCCACTATCTTAAAAATAAACAGTGGTATATAAATTTTCCACTTTCTACCGTGGTTTATGACTTTATGCCAAATAGTCAAATATGCGAAAAAAAAAATACACAGTACGAAACTCATTCAAATTGGATTCCCGCTATTCTCTCGGTCTCTCCCCACAACTTCTACAACTCTACGACTCTTAGGATTCCCGCAACAGTGAGAAAACCCACCGTCACTACACCATAACAGTGCAAAGAATTGGATTTCTTCTCGACCTCAACTCAATAACACAACAAAGAGAAACCCTTCCCTCTTAACTCCGCATGATGTTTTCTCCATGTTTCTTTATCTATTCGAATTCCACCTTCATTCGAAATTGAACTAAAGGAAGCAGTTTTTGTTCATAAAACATAATCTCTCTCTCTCCTCTCCTCTCACTGCCGCTACCCTCTCACTGCCGCTACCCTCTCCTCTCTCTTCCACTCCCTCTCACTGCCGCTACGGCTCAATAAAAACTAGGGGTAAGTTGTTTTTTTTATTTCTCTGAATTAATTATTTTTCATCTCTCTCAATTAATTGTTTTTCGTTTTCACTGTTTAGTTGGGTTGATACAACTTCGATTTGGATCAGCACCTAACTACTAATCACTTCTCCTCAATCTCTGTCATCTTTATCAGGTAACCCATCTTTTTTACTCCCTATTGTTAGATTAAAGTTAGTATTTTTAAGTTGATTGGGTTTTTGTTTTGCGTGGTAAATAATGTTATCTATAGATGGCACGAGAAAGATATCATCCCAACAGAAGATAGCGAATGGGGATCTAATTATAGTATACGAACGTCACGATACAATGAAAGCAATTAAAGTAAGTGACAGTTGAGTTACAAAATAGGTTAGGGGTATTTAAACATGGTATTTGGATAGGAAATCATATGGGTCCAAAGTGTTAAGTAACAAAGGTGGATTTATTTACTTCTTAGCTCCAACACCAGAGTTGTGGACATTGGTTTTAAGTCATAGGACACAGATTTTGAACATTTCTGATATTACTTTTGTGGTTTCCTTCTTGGAAATTGTTCATGGTTGTGTAGTTCTTGAATCTGGGACTGGTAGTGGTTCACTTACTACTTCTTTGGCTAGAGTTGTTAACCCGACTGGTCATGTTTATACTTTTGATTTTCATGAACAAAGAGCTGCATCGGCTAGGTAAGGTGTCAATATGTTTATTATGCATTGTATTGAAAAACTGTTAGCCATATAGAAACATGTGGCAGTTCTATCAAAGCTTTAGGTTGATATTTCTGATTAGACTTGTGGATTGAATTTTCTCGAACTGGGAATGTAATTGGGAATTAACCATTTTATCTTCTAAATGAAAATGACGAAAATGTGCATTTTTTTAGTTTAGGTTAAAATGTTAGCTATTACTGGAACTATTGTATTGTTATGTTATACACTTTGAATGACAAAAGCTGTTTTTGAAATTCCATAAAATTTATTTCTACACGTGAACTTCTTGCGGTTGGTTTGTTCAAGATCGTACAAGACTTTGAATTACCATTCACGACTAATAGGGTGGAAATCGGATGGAGATGATCCTTGTGAAGAGCCATGGAAAGGAATATCATGTTTTGGGTCTTCTATTATATACATGTAATTTATAAGCCCCTCTCGTGTTTTGAGTGTGCCTTTCATCTCTTTTTGCCGATAATTTGAACTTATACCTCCTTATCTCTTCCGAAACCAGTCAGCTTAGTGGACTTGACATTGGTGGATACCTTGGTGGGCAACTTGGCAATCTATTAAGTTTAAAGCACCTGTAAGTGTCTTCACCAGAATCTTTCAAAATTAACTTTGAGTAGATCCTAAGTTGTACAGATAACTTTGAGTGGATCCTAAGTTGCTACACTACACCAGAATTTAAGAATTAGGACACACTCTTGGGACTATATACCCCGTCTCTAATTAGGGAGACACGTGAGAGAGCAGCTGCTGATGCTCGCCTAAGGGTGTAAAAGGCTGCTGTTGATAAGGTCAATCTTTGAGGCACGTGAGCATGCGAGCGTCTTCTTGTCGCGAGAGAATACAAGCTCGAGGCACGTGAAGGGCAGCAGCCGACACTAAGGAAAGAGCAGAGAAGGTAGCTGCAGAAGCAAAAAGAGAGAGTTGTTGCAAAGAGTTGAAGCGAGGCGGACAAAGAAGAGCAGAGCAAGCTTCTGGCGAGAGGGCAACCGCAGAGGCTTGTGAGAGGGCTACTACAGAGGCTCGTGGAGAGGGCTGCTGAGAGAGAGTCAACAAAAGAATGAGAATGATCTTGAGTCTTTCTTGGCGGTAGAGCTAGCGGTGCACCAAGGCCCTATGAACCACAACTTAGATGCACGCTTTAGGGGAATAAGATTAGAAGCAAGATATGTTTTTTTTTTTTTTCTGAAATATTAGCGGACTATTATTTTCGTCTTTTTGTTTTCTGCATCGAGTCTACTTTTGAGTCCCAATTGAAAAAAAAAAAGCAGAGAAACAGCCCTCGTCGGACATCTTTCGGAACCTCGTCGACCATGCGGAAGGCATCCTTAACTACAAATATTGTTGATGATCTCACTTCAATCTTTGGAGGTAATCTTGTTGATTTTACACTTTCTCTTGTGCCAGTAAGAAGCCTTCCTGGCAATAGTAATCAAGAGAGCTCCCATAAAGTATGCTAATTGCTTAAATTCTACTTTGTTAAAGGTGCTTCGTGATCTGGAGAATTCCAGGACGTTGAGGGGGAAACTGAAGAAAGATGAAGAGCGAGACTGGATCGCCACCAACGTACACAGGAGCGCGCGGTCTGTGGAGATTAGCTTTTCTCTATTTGTTTGTGTTTATGATTATCTTTACTTGTCATCTTATAAACGTAGAAAACCTATTCAAGTGCATTGACTAGTTTCATACTAAATTATTCATCAATATTATTTTTCTTTTTTATGAAAATTGTTGTCAAGTTTTTTATGGAGTCTTTGTCCTCAAGCAAAAGCATTGGCAGAAAAGAATGAGCGTGACCGTCAAACTCAGAGAGATCAAACAGAGAGACATGTAAGTTTTGCAGATCAACACTGTTACAGTTTGCTCCTGCTGTTATGAGTTTATATATAAAAATGCCTCTGCTGTAGATATTAACACTTCCATCCAATTAGTTTTTTTAGATGCTTAGCACTTATAAAGGAGTTGTGTTTCTCATGTATGCCTTCTATTGAGCACTTGAAATAGACATACTTCTCAAAATCGCTTATTGTGAAGTGCGGTCCTCACATTACAAAGGGTTGATGGGAAACGAGTTCCGCTGAAGTGGGACAAGATCAAGGTAAACAAATCCTACACATTATTGTCTTTTTCTTTGAAAAGTATATGTTCACATATGTTGTGAGTCTATATGTTAGGGCCCATATCAACCAGGTGGCACAGAGTGTGGGTATTATACAATGAAGTTTATGAGGGAAATAGTAGAAGCTTGTTCAATTTGGATCATTTGAAAATAAGGTATTCGAAAGTTTTGACAAACACTTTATTTGGCTCAACAACTTCGCCTTATTCTTATATAGTAACTCCACATGTTGTGCTTTGACTCATCCAGATAACAAATTTAGAATTGAAGGAGACATACATGCAAGATGAACTTGACGGTGTTCGACTCGATATTATTGATTCATCCAGAAAATGGGGTGTTCGATTCGAAGGGTTTAATGAGGATGAGTTTTAGCTATGTTAGGACCAGTTTAATTTATGAGTCTTACCTTTTAATTTATGAAAAGGAATTTGAAGTTTGTTTTCTTACTGCACTCAAAAAATTGATGGAAGTTTTTTTTTTTATTATTATTATTATCCTTTTTTTGCAATGTTTGATAGTTTATTGTACATTTTGGAATTTGTTGGGAAGATGGAAATGTTGTATGTAGGCAGGCTATGTAAATTTTGTTATGCAGGTTCGGTTTTTTAAGTGGAAGACTGTTACTAGCATTATTATTAATATATATATATATATATATACCACGGTTTGGCATAAACCGTAGTGTTTAGTATAACTATATACCACGGTATTATAACACATACACTAATATAAACCACAGTTTCAATAGCTTATATGCCACGGTTATGTTGACAACCGTGGTATATAATGGGCATTACAAACCACGGTTCTTTGAAAAACCGTGGTATCCGTTAAACATATATACCACAGTTTTGCTATTATTATATACCACACCACCTATTATCACGGTTGTATAACAGTGGTAAATATATTTATACCACACTTAAAAACAGTGGTATAAGTGTCATTCTGTAGTAGTGATATTGTATCTATATACCTAGAATACTCACAGTTAGGGGTAAAGTCGGACGCTTCACTTATAAGACTGTAATATACATAACTGCTATATGATATGATGATGATATCTCAATCATTTGAGTATGACTCTAAGTTTGTATATTGGTGTAGTCATATGACTGACACTGAGGGGATCAAAGTGAGAACACACTATAAATTCGTTGTTAAGGTTAGTGTGCAAATCTCACTCTACCAATAAATCCTTAAACTTGAGGAATTGTGAAAATTAATTGTGTCTCAAATTTATTATTTTGAGATGTTAAAAAGTAATGTCTATTCATAGACTAGACTTGATGTTTTGGGTAATGAATGTAGGACATCTTAAATCATGAATTCTAATAAAGGATCTATCCACCACTCTACGGAGTTATGTATTAGGAAATTGTGACATAACTAATTGAGCTCAAACCCGGTCGGTATAAGAAATAGTTTCTTAATGCTCAATTGATGTTGAATGTCACATTGGGTCAATTAGACATGGGTGTGATAGTGAAGAACAAACACCCAATGGTCTAATTGTGGATACAAGTGAGGTAGAGGGACTTAGATATAATAAATGGTAGGAAAGGGCTTTCTTGAAAGTTCCAAGGGCCTTATTGTAAATATGGATTTGTTAATGGGCACTTTCCATATTAAAGAGATATATATTAAAAGTGTTTTAGTATATCAAGTACAAGTACTTGTATGACAAGGACTTGTCCTCTTTAAGATAAGACTTGGAATCCTTAGTGGATCCCACTACACACACACTTACATATTCTCAAAATTTCTCTATATAAGAGAATGAATATTAGTCTTTCTAGGAAAAGTACAACTAAAAGTAGGAGAAAAGCAAAAGTGTTTTGTGGTGTGTTGTGTGGTGAATACTACTAGAAGGCTGAAGACTAAGTTTTTGGATTCAGCTTTGGAAAGTTTTTCTTTATTGTCAATCTCCAATTTTGGCTTTGAAGGTATTTTTCTTTTAATTCCTTTTTGATCAATAATAGATTAGTGTGAGGGAGTAATATTCACATCCAATGAATACCACACACGTGTCCAACATATACAGAACTAACAACTGACCTCGTACCCTCGTCCTCAGAGCTCGCTTCATAGTGACTCGACTCAGGCAAGCAACCTATTTAACTCCCTCCCAGAGTGATGTCACCACCAACCGATCTCTAGCACTCGACCTGCGAGCTCGCTTCAAAATGACTCGAGTCGAGTAGACGATCTCACCAAGAAGTGACCTCCATAGCGCTCGCTCTACAACGACTTGTAACGTAAGTTTTTATTACAATCATCAAGACCGAAGCTTCAGGCACGCAGCTCATTGACCCGTCATAACTCGCCATCATGGCTCATAAATGACTTGAAGATCTGGATCTGACCTGAAGCAGGAGAGCATGAGGCGCGGGCATCTTACCTATATAAAGAGGATGAGTAACTGCGTCTGACCTAATTCAAGTTCCCCATCCCCAGAGAGAGAACTTGATACGTAGGCAATTCATCCATACAAACTCGGTCAAACCTAATCAACCAATCCATCTTCCCCAAATTACCTACTCCAGTAAGGTTAGTCAAAACATAACCTTTACATTACGCCATTTGTGGATCGAATTTCTTGAAAATTCATCTACTCAAAATTTCCATTACTTCCAACCATCTTCTTAGAGTCGCTAATTTTCAAGTCCACAAAGCATGGAAAGCTTCCAAGATCAATTGAAGATTATGGCTACCCAGATGGAAGCCATGAACGGTAGCATCACCCAGCTCCGACAAGAGAACGCCGCTCTCAAAACCCAGGTCGAGTCCCAGAACCTGAACGGAGTTACCGCTGAGGACGGGATCAATGAGGTCAACCAGCAAATCAACAGCCTCTCCTAGTAGATCGAACAGAACACTGGGAAGAAGGATGCTACTCAGGTCGTTGATGCTAAAGATGTACCGGACATCACCTTGCACGCTCGAGGTACTCAATAAATGCTCCCCCCAAGATTTCATTCAGCCTTGGTTCGCAATGTATGATGGTAGCACATGCCCTAGTCAGCACGTAGCTCACTACATTAAGAGCCTTGCACTCTACAGTGTGCAGGAGTTTGACCACCTGCAGTGGCGCTTGTTCCCAGCAAGCTTAAAGGATGGAGCTCTCGATTGGTTCTACTCGCTATGACCAAACTCAATCAACAGCTTCGAAAAGCTCACTGACTAGTTCGCCAGCTAGTACGTCCACAACATATGTAAGACAGCCGACCTCAATTCACTCTTCCAATTGTCTCAGAAGAGTGACGAACCAATTCGCACCTTCCTGCGACGTTTCAAGATAGAGCTATTGTCCATGGAGAGCGGCCTTAAGGAGTCATTTGCCACAGTAGCCTTCTCCAATGCGATCAGGAAAAACACTGATCTATCCAAGTCGCTCATGAAAGAGAACCCTGAAACACTAGACGAACTGTACGCACGAGGTGGAGAAGTACATCAAGCTTGCTGAAGGCCTCGAAAAAGAAAGGCTGAAGGCAGCAGGCGAGGTCACTGCGATCTCAGATAACACCCCACCTTCCAAGAAGCGACTCAAGCTACAAGATCAGCAGACCAGTACCCGAACCCAAACTAAAAGAAAGTTCGCTGTGCTTACAAAATCTCTAAGTTACATACTGGAGAAAATAAAGACAGTGGCATATTACCGACCTGAGGTAAAACAGCCAGAAGACACACTAGGAAAGCCATACTGCTGCTTTCCACAAAGCAAAGTGCCATGAGACCAATGAATGTCGTGGACTCAAGCACTACCTCCAAGACCTCATTGAGGCAGGCCATATCAAGCATTACACTGATATAGCTGATGGCGATCTGCGCCATAAGCTCATGACTCACAGAGAACGAAGCCAAACTCCACCTCGTAACCACCACCGTGATCACTCCCGAGCTTGAGGACGCTCGGTGGACCGATCTCGCCATGAGCGTCACTAGCACTCTTCTGATAAAGATAACAACAGAACGATCAACATGATCACTTTCCAGGATGACTCTGTCACGTCCACAAGGGAGAAAAGGAGACGGTTAGGCACCCGCCAAGAAGTTTACCAGTTCTCCTCGCAAGCGGCCCCTGCCCTACACACAACTACCCACAGCTCAGGAGACATCACCTTCACTGAGGCCGACCTTAACAAGGTATGTCTCCCACACAACGACGCCCTGGTGGTCCACATCAAGATTAGCGGCTGGACTGTCAAGCGTATCCTGAACGACCCAGGCAGTTCATCCGACATCCTTTTCTACCGAACTCTGAAGGAGATGAACATGCTCAAGTCAGTCATGATCGATCCAATAGCCCCCCTCTATGACTTCAATGGATCACGAGCCGACCTAATAGGAGACATCATTCTACCTGTCTCAGTTGGGTCGCATGAGGACAAGGTCAGCGTCAACACGCAGCGTTTGCGTTACGGATGTTAACTTCGCCCTATAACCGCTATTTTAGGATCTATTAATGGATCCACAAGATGCAAGTTATTCCATCAACACTCCATCAAGTTTTACGCTTCCCTGGCCTGAGAGGCATGATGGAACTCAGAAGCAACCAGCTCAATGCCCACAATTGTAACCAGATCCTCTCAGTCAACAAGCCTGCTGGGGCTTCACTCAAAAACAAGGGAGAGATCGTTAAAACTAAACTGGTAGAAAACTTCATCTCTGAGGTCAAGACCCTAACTACGACCCCTTGAAGCGAACTGACAAAGGAGAACACTGGGGGCTCATTCCAAAATGCTCCTCCAGAACCTCAGACCCCAGAAGTCGCCCCACCCCTTCTGGTCAAGGAGACACCGCCAGAGACCAAGACCCCAGAGGTTGCGCAGTCCACTGAGGCGGCTGATGACTAGTAAAAACTCAACTAGATTACTCTAATTTTATTCTTACGGTATCAATTATTTATTTCCTACTCTCACATATATATTCATTCAATATATAAAGTACGGAATCGTTCCACTCTTAATCTATCAAGACTAAAAGAATTTAATTAATCAAACACAAGGAAACAATGGTGAGAACAATGAGAGTAGTGTTATTTCTATTCTACGATTATACTATGGATTCAACTAACTCTAAATTAACTAAACTAATAAAAATAGGGTTTTGATGGAAGAGAAAGTTATAGAGAAGAGTAATAAATCCACCTAATAACTAGTTTCATGCAAGAATCGAATTATTCATTGAAAATAGATCATATTTAGGTTTTCACGCAACGATTCAACCTAAACCCTCAATATTTATCATCCCTAGCAACAACCTACATCTCTATAGTCATTATTACTAGCATGTAGGATTATTACAACCAAGTCTCTCGACTTAATTACAATAATCCCTAGTTTAATTTATCATATGCTTATTTTGGAAGTCATACAATAAACTAAACTCATTGAAATACATACTCAATGAAATAATTCTACTAAGCAATCTACTCCTCATTAGATTTTATAATCACTCCCTCTAATGGGGGAGGTTAGCCTAATATCATTGGATTCATTAACAATCAACAATAATAATAAGACATAATTAAATTAACTTGATTAAAATAAACTTGATTAAACAAATAGAACAAGTCATTATTAAATAAGTATTAAACTATATTAATCTAATTGAACAATAAGATAATATTCAAAATGGATTAAACCAAATTTAAAACTAATTTAGAACTAAGATTATGAGTACTAATTATCAAATTAAAATAACTAACTATGAATTTAAGACAAACTAAATCTATGAATCAAATATTGAATTAGAAACTAAAACTTGAAATACAAACTAATTATTGATTCTAAAAACTAAATCTTGTTCTAAACACTAATTTGATGTTAATTAACTAGATCTAAAAATGACTATTGGATCTAATGAATAATGACAATAAAATCAATTCAAAACAAGGTAATAAACCTAATTAATGGAGTCTAAACTAATTTATTTTCTAATCTAGGTCTAGCTAATGAGTCCCCTCCTTTCTTCCTTTGAAGAGGAGAAAGAGATCCCCAATTTCGTGCATGGGTCTGGAGCCATGTTTTGGGCTGGAAAATCGAGCCCAAAACCCAATTTCTTCAGTCCATAGAGACCTTTTCAGCTAGATTTGACTTCAACAGACTTTTCGTCCACTTCTGCTCCTTTGATTGGGTCAAGATTTGGACCGTTGGAAAAATCTTTCCAAGACAGTCATTTTGACATTTGGTAGGCTCAATTCCGAGGTTTGAGTCCAAAGATACGGCCTTTGGAAGTTTTGCTGACTTTTTGTGCACTATTTCTACCTGCGTTGACTTTGACTTTTCAGCTTTGATCGGGCATTAAAAATGCTTTTTCTCCTTGAATCTTGACCTTTAATCACAGAACTTCTTAGCAACCAACCCTTGCTCCTTTATCTCGCTAAAGTGACACATTTCTACACATAAATGACTACAATGCCTGAAATACATAAAAGCATGTAATCAACATTAACTCCTATTTATTACTCGCATAATTGGTCTAAAAGTATTATTGTTAAGGGGTTAAAACTACAGTTTTAGGCTCTTATCAGCGGCTACTCAGATCGAGCTGAAGGAAAAGGTCAACCTAGGAACTGAGGATGACCCCAAGTTCCTTTATGTAGGAGCTAACCTTGATCCTACTCTCAAGGCACAACTTGTAAGTTTTTTATCATTAAATAAAGATGGTTTTTCTTGGTCGTACATCAATGTGCCTGGAATTCCCAATATTGCATGCCATAAATTAAATGTTAACCCAAATGCTAAACCAGTTCCCTAACGACCTCGAAAGTTATCCCTTAGGTTCCAAAAAGCAATCAATGAAGAAGTAAAAAATCTCAAAAAAGTTGGCTTCATTAGGAAGGTCGAGTACCCTGAATGGATTGCTAACATTGTAGCAGTCCCAAAAAAGAATGGCACAGTTCGTTTTTGCGTAAACTTTACCAACCTAAATCTAGAAACTCCTAAGGATATCTTTCCCTTACCAAGAATCGATCGACTCGTGGACCAGACCTGTGGTCACGAGCTCTTGTCATTCATGGATGCCTACAATGGCTACAACCAAATTCCATTAGCAGAAGAAGACCAAGAGAAAACCTCATTTGTAACAGAGCAAGGAATTTACTGCTACAACATCCTCCCATTCGGCCTCAAGAATGCTGGAGCGACTTACCAGCGACTCATCACTGATATGTTCCAAGACATGTTAGGTGACACCATGGAAGTCTACATAGATGACATGGTCGTCAAAAGTAAGAAAGCTGGAGATCACTTAGATCATCTCACACAAGCGTTCTCCAGACTTCGGCAAACTCAGATGAAACTTAACCCTGAGAAATGCCTCTTTAGAGTGTCCTCTGGGAAATTTCTGGGTTATCAAGCTTCACAACGTGGAATAGAAGCAAACCCAGACCAGATTCGAGCATTCTTAGACATGCCCAACCCAAAAACAAAGAAGCAGATATAGAAGTTGTCAGGAATGGTAGCAGCTCTAAACCGATTCATATCGAAAGCATCAGACAAATGCTGACCTTTCCTACAAATTCTCAAGAAGGGTGAACAATTCTCATGGAACGAGCAATGCCACCAAGCATTCTCTACTCTCAAGGACTATTTGACAACACCACTTGTGCTAGCAAAACCGATTGATGGTGAAATGATGGGGATGTACTTGGCTGTTTCTGACTTCGCTATCAGTTCAGTTCTCTTCAAAGAGGAATAGAACGTAAAGAAACCGATCTACTTCACAAGCAAGACATTGTTGCCAGCCGAGAAGAACTACTCCCATATTGAAAAGGCAGTACTGGCACTACTTTATTTAGCGAGAAAGTTCAGGCCTTAGTTCCAAGCACACCCAATCAAAGTGCTTACCAGCCTACCACTAAAGAAGATATTTCTCAAAGCTAACAAGACGACTCGCATGGCAGTATAGGCAGAAGAGCTCGGTGAACACCACACTGAGTTCACCCCCAAAACCTCTCAGAAGGGTCAGGTCGTTGCTGATTTCCTAGCAGATTTCCCAGTTGACGACCTGAAATGGGAACCTAAAGTAGACACCCCGACCTCAAAGCAATATTATGCATTGGTATGGTCACTCTTCGTAGATGGCGCCAGTAATCCAGGTGGCAGCGGAGTTGGGGTAGTCCTAGTGTCACCCGATGGCTCTATGGTGGAAAAGTCAGTTCACATCGATTTTGTGACCTCCAATAATGAAGCGGAGTATGAAGCCCTGATCATGGGACTTCGCATGGCATTAGAGCTCAATGCCCAGGAGCTCAAGGTCTTTAGCGATTCACAATCGGTCGTTCGCCAGGTCACCCATGAGTATACTACCAATGAAGGTAACCTTTCTAAATACCTTCAAGTTGTAAATCAATTGTTGCCTTCTTTCAAAAAAGTCAACATACACCATTTCCTACTGGAAGAGAATCGCCATGCTGACAGCTTGGCATACCTTGCGACCCAAACAACAAACTTTGACCCTATGAAACTACTTATCGAAGTAGTTGATCGACCTGCTTACCAAAATGAGCACATCCTAGAAGTTACCGACCTATGCCCACTCTCTGACACTCAGATGAGTCAAACATGGATGCAACCTATCATATATTATATCCATTTTCGAGAAAAGCACCAACAAATTGAACCAAGGCCGCATGATTCAATATCAATCAGGTTGCTATTGCCTTGTAAACGACAAACTTTTTAGAAAATCTGCCGGAGGACCCCATCTGAGGTGTATAAGCCCAGAACAGGGTCAGATGATTTTAGCAGAAATTCACGAGGGAGAATGTGGCAATCACGCAGGAGGTCGCTCTTTGGCTCACAAAGTGATCTCACAAGGCTACTTCTGGCCAAGAATGCAGATCGATGCAAAAAAGTATGTACTCAAATGCATCAAGTGCCAAACATTTGGCCACAATATCATCCAGCCAGCTCGAGAACTCATCAACATTGCCAGCCCTTGGCCATTTCACATGTGGGGCTTGGATATCATGGGTCCATTCATTCCACAGAAAAGCACAGACTTTCGATTCTTCCTAGCTGCAATAGACTACTTCACCTAATGGGTATAAGCGATTCCCTTGGCTCATGTCAAAGAATCTAATGTCAGAAGCTTCATTTGGAACAACATCATTACTAGATTTGGCCTCCCCCACACATTGGTGATGGATAATGGCTCCCAATTCATGGGAAAGACAGTCAAAGAATTCTTGGCCAAGTGGAAGATCGTTCATACATTCTCTACTCCCCAGTATGCTCAAAGCAATGATCAAGCAGAAGCCAGTAACAAAACAATTCAAGAGAACCTGAAAAAGAAGATCGAAAAGAACAAAAGCCAGTGACCAATGCAACTATAAAACATTCTATGGACTCATAGAACGACAGCTCATTCTAGCACAAACGAGTCACCATTCTCACTATGTTACGGTATTGAGGCCATCATCCCTACTAAACTGACTATTACAACAGCCCGATCTGAGATTGTCGAATCTGGTCAGAACGATTCCATTCTTGCACGAGAGGTCGACTTACTTGAATAACAACTTGACCTAGCAGCCATTCAAGTAGCATCCTACCACCAAACTCTGAGGAAGACATACAACAAGCGAGTTAACCCTCGAAGTTTTCAACATGGCGACCTAGTCTTGAAAAAGACTAAGGATGACTTGAAATTGGCACCAACATGGGAAGGCCCTTATATAGTGGAACGAGTCGTTGGTAATGGAGCATATTGGATTGAAACCTAAGATGGACAGACACTTCCACGTCCTTGGAATACTTTCTTGTTAAAGAAATTTTATCAATAAACGAGTCCATTTTCATGAGTTCTTACTCTTAGTAGTGTACATATAGCTTTTATTTTGCATCTCTCAATGTTATCAAGTATACGCACAGCTTGCTCTCAAAGAGCACAACGCTCACTCGAACTAAAACACTCTACAGGGCTTAAACATTCTCCACATCAAAACGCTCACTCGAGCTAAGGGCTACATAGCTCACAAGCTACTTAGCCTTAACACTGCTCATTAGTTGGAGACCTATATTTCTAGGGTCAACTAAGTGCATAACACTCTCTAAGAGCAAAACATTCAAACGAACTTAAACGCTCTCCAAAACTCAAACGTTCTGAATGACTAAACGCTCACTCGAGCTCAGGGCTACATAGCTCACACACCTCTCACTAGTTCAAAACCTACATTACTAGAATTAACTTAGTGAAGATTGCTCTCTAAGAGCAACACTCTTACTTAAGCTACAATGCTCACTCGAGCTCAAGAGCTTCATAGCTCCAACACTTCTCACTAGTTGATAACATTGAACTCTGGGATCAACTTAGTGCAGAACATTCTCTGGAACAATCAAAATCCTTTCCTGAGCAGTACGCTCAAATGAGCTCAAACGCTTCATAGCATCCTATGTCTTCCTAGACAACAGGATATAAATTTCTAGGTCAAATTCCTACGAAAATATATGCAACAAGCATTTAGATGAAAGTAAACATCATGCGTTCCATAACGTGCAGAACAAACGAACTGCCTGAACACACTCAGGAAACTAGTTCTTCAAAATAACCGAATGGCCACTTATGTGGACACCAGTTCGCTACGTTGTCAATAACACGAACTACCCAGGTTTCCCCAGGGTATCAACTTTTAATGTATCTGAGCCATGCCGTAACTATTTCAAAAGCCAATTGCCCAGGCAAGCACAGGAAACCAGTTCTATTATTTTACAACCACTTAGAATTCTGAAATTATAGAAACATTAAAAAAAAAACCTCACCAAGGAAGAAGAAATGCATAAGCAATGGTCAAGCACCAAGAGTAATAAGCTTATCATCAGCAGGCACGATAGCTCAATCAGCAGGAACAGTACTGGTAGACGGAGCGTTACTAGCATCTCTAGGTACGACAACCACACTTGTACCTAGAGCCCCACGTTAACGCTCTTCTTTCAATTGAAAGTACGTCTCCTCCAGCAACGCATAATCTTGGCATACTCGGTCATATGCCCGCTGAGCCTGTTGTGCAACCAACTTGCATTGCTTGGCATACTCAGTTACTGCTCCCAGTCTTTCTTGCAAGTCAACCATCGAACTGACCAGCAACGACCTCTCAGATACAGCGTCCTGATGCAGTTTCCTAAAATTCTCTAGTTCCTTCTTCTCAGCCTCTCGAGTGAGCTGCAAGCTCAACAGGACCTTCTTTATCTTGCCCACATAATTTGCCATAACTTGGGCCGTGTGCTTAAACTTATGATACCTAACAAGAAACTAGAAATAGAAACATCAATGTTACTCTCGCCAATAAGACAGAAAGGGACCAGAAAATATTAAAATCTTACCAAACAGCAAGCCATATCCATGGTCTCCAAAGTCTTGTCCAAATCTCGGCCGTCCAGCTTTTCCTTGTCACCTTCCAAGACAATCCCTTCCAGGATAATCCCTTCCAAGAGACAATTAGCTATGGGTGCTGACCCGAAGCTGCAGTCAGATCATTTCACTACACGCTTCTTCCCCATCTTCCTAGTATGGACAAAGTCGCTTCCCAGGTTGCCACCCCACCTCCTTAGAGCTTTCTCCTGCAACAACTTTTCCCTTACCTGCCACAGCACGGTCATGAGCGCCCAGGTTGACCCCACCCCTAGAACTCGGGCACCTGAACACCACACCTCCAGGCTGGGCTTTGCGCGAACGAAAAAGTAGAGCGACCCACGCTTTAGATCGCCAGGGTCCCTCATGTCGGTTTATCGGCGCCTTCGTTTACCCATATCGCACGAATGGTGTGGTAAGAATTCAATCTCCTCCAAGACGAGTGGAGAGGTCTCCCTCACCCCTCCCATTGGAGGGACCAAATATTCAAATCATCACCATCTGCCCTAGACATTCTACACTCCAGGGACAACCCAACAATCAGCAAGGAACAAAAACAACAAGCATACAAAACCTACATATCAAAAAAGAAAAAAAGGAGAAAGGAAAAGAAGTTGGAAAATAACCTGAAGCGCTCCAGAACTTTGGCAAGAACTTGGGAAAATAGCTTGAGGGAAATAATGAACCACTACCCCTAAACCTCTCACGAAAAGTTTTTAGAGTAAATCGTTTCACTTCCCAAGATATACCATTAATACATCGAAACCCTAACCAACGTGCCACATAACCCGCCACCTTTTCAAATTCCACAACACAAGGCGGTTACTATTCCTGCTCACAAATGTTTCGCCTCCTCACATGTGCCAAACACAAGCTAAAGTCCTCTCTCAGTAGAACGCTCTTTATGAGCAAGACGCTCATGCGAGCTCACTGGCTACATAGCCTCAACACTTCTCACTAGTGGAAATCTACAACGCTAAGACCAACTCAGGGTAGAATGCTCTCTATGAATAGGACACTCACTCGAGCCCACAGGCTACATAGCCTTACCACTTCTCACTAGTCGAAATCTACAACGCTAGACGCGACTCAGTGAAGAACGCTCTCTAAGAGTAGGACGCTCAGTCAAGCTCACAGGCTATATAGCCTGGACACTTCTTACCAGTTGGAGCATACAACGCTAGACAAGTCCAACAACATCAGGCAAGGCAAGCCCAGGAAACCAGCTCTATTGTATCATAACAACCATGACCAATAAGACAAACAACAAACAAGGGAACATTCTCTCACAGTTGACAAGATTCAAGAAACAGTCGGCAAATCCTTAAAGGCTAAGACAAACTCAAGGGAACATTCCTCCACATCAGCTCCATTCAGAAATCCTTAAATTTGAGGTAACATCAGCCATAACAACAGGACCTTCAAATATAGGAAGAACGGTACTAGCATCTCTAGGTGCATCTGACAATGTTGCACCTAGAGCCCCATGTTCTGGTTCTTCCTGTAAGGCAAGGTACTTCTGCTCCAGCTCATTGTACTCCTTGTCCAGCTCGGTCGCCTCTCTGAACAGAGTCTCATAGTATAGGCATCCTTTGCCGCTTTGGCCACAGCTGTTGCCTTCTCCACGTACCCAGTGTACAGCTCGTCATTTGCCTGCTCCAGCGCCCTTGCTATGATCATTTTCTCTAAAGTGACCTGATCGTGTTGCTTCTTTAGTTTGTCATAACTAGTTTGAAGAGAAACTTGAATAGAACGCACGTTCTCTAGTTCTTCCTTCATCTTCTACTGATCGCCCTTTTCAGCATTAGCGATCACGGCCAGCTTTTTCAACTTTTGATACCCGGCCGGATAGTACATTCAAAATAGTAGTACGTCTACAATCAATAAATCATCCTACTCTTACACATCAAAAAGCGAAGTTATACAAGTACGTACCAAGCAATATCCAAGGTCCATGGCCCTCACGTTCGCAGCAAGGTCGCCCATAGCTTCCAAGTTCCGCCGATCTCCATCAAGAATGATGCTATCCAGCAAGCAACTCGCGATTGGAGCAAAATGGAAGCTACAGTCATACCTCATCATGTACTGGGTTTCTCCAGTATCAGAATTAATATAGGTGACATCCGTCTCAAGCGCGCCACCTTTCCCTTTACCAAAACCAGTCTTGACACTACCCTTGCTAGAAGACTTTTCTCGTTGTAGCAGGAGGAACAACAGTCATAACAGCAGTACCCATCTCCTTCTCGAGTGGATTTAGGTTATCATCCCCCAAATCGACCCTATGGAACGACCTCACCCGAGAGCTCGAACCACCCTCGGAGCGCCCTACTTTTTTCCCTACATAACTGTGACCAGACTCCACCCTCATTATGCCCTCCAGATAAGCTGCCTTAGCCACCCTATCGTCGTCAGCAACAACTTTTCTTTTTAACAAACTTCCAGGTTCACAAACTATAACTCTTAGTTCATCTACATCCACCAGAGCGGACGCTCGCCTCTTGGTTTGGTCTCGGGGAGTAGGATCAGAACTAGAATGGTGACCCTTCTCTCCACTAAGCTTGGGCACCCCACCATCACCCCCTGATAACCCATAAAAACTAAACTAGATTACTCTAACCTAGTTCTTACGGTATCAATTATTTATTTTCTACTCTCACATATAGATTTATACAATATATAAAGTACAGAATCGTTCCACTCTTAATCTATCTAGACTTAAACGAATTCAATTAATCAAACATAAGGAACCAATGGTGAGAACAATGAGAGTAGTGTTGTGATTTATTTAAACTAAACCTAATTATAAATTAAACTAATTTAATTAAGTAATTAAAAGGTGAATTTATTGAATTGGAAGAACATAGAGGGGGGAAATTCCACCATGCAATTCGATTGGTTATTAATTAGTCATTGAATCGAATATTGATCCCTAGTGAATACCAAGTCCTCTCGAATCAAGGTTCCACTAGCATGAGAGTTTAGTTCCACCACAAATCTTTTTGATGGTGGCTCTAAACTCTAGTTCATCATTATGAGGTTTATCTCTAAACACTCATAATAATAAACTTGAAATTCTATTATAAATAACAGCTATTCTAACAAGCAATCATCCTCACATGGCTTCTTTAACCTCCTATAATGGAGTTTTTAGCCTAGTTTCATTGGATGAATAATATCAAAACAATAAGATGAAGACATTAAATTAAAGAGACAAGAATTGAATATTAAACTAAGGGTTTTTATTGAAGGATTTAATGGAGGCTACAAACTAAATTATTCTAACCTAAACTAAACTACAAAAGGAGAGAGAAAGAGAACCCTAAATTATTCTAAACTAAAGAAGGAGTAGCTAATCTTTGTTTTAGCCTTAACCCTCTTTATATAGGAGAGGGTTAGGTTACAATTTTGTTCATGGGCTTTTAGGCTAGGTTATGGACCCATAAATCAAGTCCATAATCCAATTGGGTAAATCTAAGATTTCCAATTCTAGTTGTGTTACTGTAGCACGCAATTTCACCAATGTATACTACTCTGATCAAGTCAAGGCCTGGACCATTAAAAAGAGCTTTCTGAGCCGGTCATTTTGATATAAAATGGGCCTAATTCCGAGGCCTGAGTTCAAAGATATGGCCTTTTGAAGTTCTGTTGACTTTTCTTCAACTTTCTAATCCGGTTTGACTTTCACTTAACAACTTTGACTTGGGCTTTTTAAGGGCTTTTTCTCCATGAAACTTGGGCTTTCTTCATAGAACTTTCATAGCAATCACTTTAGCTCCTTTTAGCACCAACTTAGTAACGAATTGATATTTATTCAACTCTGAAGCCTTAAATACACAACAGCACGATAACAGTACTAACTCTTACTTATTAATCACATAATTGGTCTAAAGCAATATTGTTAAAGGGGTTAAAACTATAGTTTTGGGCTCTTATCAAACCACCTCAAACAACATTTTACTTGTCCTCAAGCAAATATGAGAAATTAGAATAAGTGACCAAAAATGGAGTTCTAACTAATCTTGTTTCGCCGAGTGCGATTGCATTGACCATATGCAACAAGACCTTAAACCACTAGGAATTCCATAGTGGACAAGTTATAGCCTCGTGAGAGTTTTCTAGTGAAGGTACTCATAAACTTCATCTATACTACAACGACTAAGAAATAAAATTATTGTTTCCTTATTTATGTCTCAATGATCTATACATCTCACTAGTATTTAAACAAGAATGATCATTCTAAAACTTAAACTAATACATGCATAATAATCAAATCATCTTAAGATAAACAACTATACAATGAACTATGATATGAAATGCAATGGTAGGTCAATTTCTGAAAACTTTTGGATAAGCGTGCCTAAGTAGGTTCTCACAAGGAATATGTCAAAACATATAACACTGATTTTTCCACTCAAGTTTGTTAACTCCAAGCAATGCAGTGGGCACACGTTTCCACACAATCTCAATGACAATCCAAGGAAACCGAGATCAATCAAACACATCTACCACTTACTATCACACCAACCTATTCCTAATTGAGTTAGAGGTCTTTATTAGGTGATACAGGGCGCAGGTATTGGTTAAAGAAGGAAGGAAATGGATATTCAAAAAAGACAAGTCTGAGAAAATAGGGTCTTCATATTATGCAACTAGAGAAAACCTTGTTATTTTGCTTCTACACTTTGTTTCCATCCTTAGCCTTTTTATTTTGGCTTTTTGACTCTTTTTATTCTATTTTTGGAGTTTTTATTTTATTTCTATTTTTCTTTTTCTTTTCTTTTCTTTTCTTTTTCTTTTCTTTGAATGTAAACATCTTTTCTTTTTTTCTTTTTCCTCAAGCAACTAACTAATTTTTGTTTACACAGGTTTTTCTCTTTTTTTTCTTCATTCATCCTATTTCTCATACTTATCCAGATAGGTAGGCTAATTTTATTTTTTATTTTGTTTTATTGGGTAAAGGATTTGTGGTTTGTGAACATGCTAATAAAAGGCTCAGTGGGGCGACTAGCGGATAATAAATTTCATATAGGTGTGAATTTCTGGCTATATCGATCCAAAGAGGGCCTAAATTCTCACTTAGGATATGGTGTGGTGATTAAGCAAGTGGATGTGTTATTTCTCTACTCAGAATTGACTTCTCCCTAGTGTCATCACTCAGATATTTCACTCTTATGAGACTTTTAGGCTAGATGCTCACAGGATATTTATTAAGTACTCTAACCTAGGTCTCAGAAAAATATTGCCAAGTACAATCAAAGATGCTCATGCAAGATGTTCGTGAAAAGATGTAATGACTATTACCTACGTATTAATCTATGTTTCAAAAATTAAATCCTAATTCAAGTACTCACGGAGATTTCTAGACTAATATCATCATGGAGAAGGAACAATACCATTATCACTAAATGCCTAGTATAAACAATATTTATGATTTTTAATTTTTTATATAAAGAAAAGTGCATAATTTACATCCTAAAAGTGCCTATTTTTGCAAATGTTTCTATCCCACCCCAAACAATCAATGCTTTTGTCCTCAAAGTGTAAAGAGATAAGGAAAGAATTTACCATAGAAACGTGGCAAAAAATTGGCAAGACTGTAAATAGAAATATTGTAAAGAAGATATGATAACATGAAGCACAATTAAGCCATGTTACATACTAACTAACACAAACTCTACTGGAGTAAACATGACAGGTAAAGGGTGGCAAAAAGATTTGAAATGAAATACTAAAATACGCCACCCCCAAACAAAATTTGAAACTCTTTTGAAGTTTGAAACATTTTGTGGCCTATACTCCATTAAGGTGGTATTTTTAAAAAATTATATGGGTCTTTTTAAAGTCAGATTCCCTAGACTTAATGTAGGGTCGTTTTAAGTCAGATTCCCCTAGACTGTGCACACCCCCAAACAAACAAGAACTGGGGTGACATAAAATGGATGATGCGTGGTCAACTATAAACTAATAGTTGAAAGAGTTGGGTGTCTAGCTATAAAAACATGATACTAAATGCACCCCCAAACAGAATGAAGTTGTATAACTAGAAGCAATTATATAGAAGAATGAAAGAAAACTTATGCAACCCATCAAAGAACATATGCAAACCATCATGTTATAGCTGTTTTAAAGAGTTTGAATGACCCAAAAAATAAATTAGTGATATTTTAAGTGAGAAAAGAATGAAGTATGGATTTTGATGTCTTTCATGAGGCTTAGATGAGGGAAAATAAGACAACCTAGGTTTATCACTACACTCGGTCAAAGCTTGGCTCTCAACTATAGGAATGGTGTACTCATGGGATTATGTTCTAGGAAAACACTCTTCACCGTGAGGTTGAAAAAATTATCGAGGGTCTCTGAGGCAATAGGCTCAAGTGCAAATTCGAGGTTCTTCTTAAATGGTGGGTGAATGGATGGCTTAGTTATGCTAGATGGTTGGATTGTATGAGGTGGTAACTCAGGTGGATGGTGGTCAGTTGATGGTTCATCAGTTGGTGGATCCTCACATGCTTTTAAGAAATCATAGAATTCTTCATCTAGCTTAGCTGAATCTATAAAGTTGTGGTTCATGGCTTTATCTGTAAGAATTTTATCTTTTTTCCATTGTTATTTCCTCACCGCCAAACTAAATTTAGATTCACATTGCTCTAAAGATGTTACTTCCTTTAATTCCTGCACATTACCTTGTTCATGCCTTATATTAGAATTGTTGATTTCTATTTCCTCACTCTTGTCCTCTAAAACAATATAAGTTTCCTCAATGACATCATGGTCATCCGAAACAAGTCCTACAGAGTCGTCTTCAAGAATTTCCTCTTCCAGGTTGTGTGTGTAGTTAATATAATGGTTAATGGGAGGGTCATGGGAAAGTAATGGTTCATGAAATTCATGGCAGGTCTTAACTAGGTTGAATGGTTTGGTTATGGGAATAGGTTGTTCTACTTGTGTGTCGATCTCTGGCAAGGTTGAAAGTTTTGTGTTAGGTGAGGGGATCATGGAAATCATTTTGGCTAGATTCTGAAGCATAGTTTGGGTTTCTGCATTTTGTTCTCTAAACGTTTTTCCATTGTTGGCTATTTGTTGGGAAATTTGGTCTGGGAAGGGTGGCAAGCTAGATGGGTGGGTGATTTCTGGCATGGTGGAAAGGTCTGGCGTAGGTGATGTTAGCATCAATCTTGTCCGTTCTAGGTTCTTAAGTATTATTTTGTTTTGGGCCATTATTTTATCAAATGTTGTTAGTGGAGGGGAAGCTTGGTGGTGTGGTTCTGGTTGGTACGGTGTTTAATAGGCATAGTTATTGGCGTTTGAGTAACTCTGGTTGATTTTGTACTGTGCTGGGTTAGGTTGACTCCATGTATAGTTTGGATGACTAGAAAACTCTTGATTGTATTGGTTACTATGAAAATTTGAAAATTGAGGCTCATAATTATTATTATATTCTATAGTAGGTCCAAACTCTTAGTATGATGGGCAACGAGAAGCCCAATGGTAAGGACTACCGCAGCATGAACATGGTGAATGGTTTACATAATAATCATATGATTGTTCGTCTACATATTGATATGCCATATTGGTTTTAAAAATATATTCTAGGACAATTAATATGCAAACAAAACTCTAACTATAAATTTCTAGATATGCATGTGCGTTGACGTTTACGAAAAAAAAGCCTGATTATACTAGAATTAAACTCCTCTAAGGAAAGAAACGAGGAGGAAAAAAAGGAGTACTGAATGCCTCATTGCTACGCATTTGAATAGCGCCTTGTATACACGAAGTTCGTGTAATTAACAAGTTAGAAAGATTGAATAACTTGAAGCAATGGAAATTTGGACTAACCTGTAAAAATTGGGTGGGTAAGTAAGAGGGTGCTGGTGGTCGCTTTTTAGAAATGGCCTTGGTAGGGCAAGTTGTACTCAAGAGGAACTTGAGTTATAGTGTTTTGGGCGTGGGGAGCACTCAAACTTTGCCTTGTATGGCTGGTCGACTCCCTTCCTAGCTCGAAGTTCTGTTGTTTTAAAGACGAAGTTAGCTCAAACTTTGCCTTGTTAGGGCATGGGTCGCACTCTCCAAAAATTTGAAATTTTTACAGTAGGTTGCTAAGACGTCCAGTAAGTAGCCTTGTAAAATTTCAAAACAATGGGAGCTATGAAAGTTCTTCTACTACCCTGCAAAGTTTGCAAAACAGTTTTCGGACACAATACAAACAACTGAATGGTTAACCAACCAAAACAGAGCAAAAAATCGCCAAAATGTACTAGAGACTCCTGACAGATCATGGGTATTCCTGTAAAAGTTTAGAGCAATCGGAGTTCTACAAACTCTCCTTATCAGCTATTGTTCCAGAAATTAAGTGTTTGCAAAACTGCAGAAACACACTGGAAACACTCCACTAGTTAGGAGGTCAAAAAAAAATAAAAAACTCGTCAAATGTTTAATGAAAACTCCTGACTTAGGATAGATACTCCTATAAAAAGTTTAGAATTTTTGGAACTTCCTAAGTAACCTTACTCGTCTGTTTTTTAAGAACTTACGGTTTGAAAACTGAAATGCAGCAATGTAAAAATCGTATTTGTTCACAAGGTAAAACAATTAGGAAGATTCTGAAAATATACCAGAAAATCAATAGCACCTTAAATATTATACCTGAAAATTTTCAGAATTTTCGGAAATTTAAAAATACCTTTACCGCAGTATTATTCGCTGTGATTTCGCAGACACAAGGGAGGGTGGGCGCGTTCTGTGCTTAAAACAGCGAACAGTAACGAAAATATGAGAAAAAATAAAGAAAAATGAAAAGGGTGGGTGGGTAGAGAATGGGGGATTGCCCGTTGAATTCAAGAAATTGAATTCTTGTCTTGAACGAGACTAAGATGGCTGCCATTTGATAACCCATAAAAACTAAACTAGATTACTCTAACCTAGTTCTTACAGTATCAATTATTTATTTCCTACTCTCACATATAGATTTATACAATATATAAAGTACGGAATTATTCCACTCTTAATCTATCTAGACTTAAACGAATTTAATTAATCAAACACAAGGAACCAATGGTGACAACAATGAGAGTAGTGTTGTAATTTATTTAAACTAAAACTAATTATAAATTAAACTAATTTAATTAAGAAATTAAAAGGTGAATTTAATGAATTGGAAGAACATAGAAGGGGGAAATTCCACCATGCAATTCGATTGGCTATTAGTTAGTCATCGAATCGAATATTGATCCTTAGTGAATACCAAGTCCTCTCGAATCAAGATTCCACTAGCATGAGATTTTAGCTCCACCACAAATCTCTTTGATGGTGGCTCTAAACTCTAGTTCATTATTATGAGGTTTATCTCTAAACCTCATAATAATAAACTTGAAATTCTATTCTAAATAACAACTATTCTAACAAGCAATCATCCTCACATGACTTTTTTAACCTCTTCTAATGGAGTTTTTAGCCTAGTTTCATTGGATGAACAATATCAAAACAATAAGATGAAGACATTAAATTAAAGAGACAAGAATTGAATATTAAACTAAGGGTTTTTATTGAAGGATTTAATGGAGTCTACAAACTAAATTATTCTAATCTAAATTTAACTACAAAATGAGAGAGAAAGAGAACCCTAAATTATTCTAAACTAAAGAAGGAGTAGCTAATCTTTGTTTTAGCCTTAACCCTCTTTATATAGGAGAGGGTTAGGTTATTATTTTGTGCATGGGCTTTTAGGCTAGGTTATGGACCTATAAATCAAGTCCATAACCCAATTGGGTAAATCCAAGACTTCCAATTCTGGTCATATTACTGTAGCACGTGATTTCACTAACTTATACTACTCTGATCGAGTCAAGGCCTAGACAATTAGAAAGATCTTTCTAAGCTGGTCATTTTGATATAAAATGGGCCTAGTTCCGAGGCCTGAGTCCAAAGATATGGCCTTTGAAGTTTTGTTGATTTTTCTTCAGCTTTCTAATCCGGTTTGACTTTCACTTAACAACTTTGACTTGGGCTTTTTAAGGGCTTTTTCTCCATGAAACTTGGGCTTTCTTTATAGAACTTTCATAGCAATCACTTTAGCTCCTTTTAGTGCCTACTTAGTAACGAATTGACATTTATTCAACTTCGAAGCCTGAAATACACAAAAGCACGATAACAGTACTAACTCTTACTTATTAATCACATAATTGGTCTAAAGCAATATTGTTAAAGGGGTTAAAACTACAGTTTTGGGCTCTTATCACCCCGAGAGGTCCCAAAGACCTCCCACAGGCCTCGGCGCCCCCACTCCAACTCTTATTCCTAGCCTCCCCGGTCGAGCGCCACTATCTTCCCTTTCCAAGACCTAACTTGCTAGAAGACTCACTATTGACTTAACCACGAGCCCTTTTCTTTTGACTCTTCCGCTTGAGCCTTATCGCACGACCTCCCCTTTCCACAAAGAAAGTAGCTACCTCAGGCAGTTTCTCTTGCTTCTTAGCTTGGCTAAGCTTAGCGAACCTCTCAATCACTCCCCATTCAGTACGACTAGCAATAGCAACCTCTACAAAACAACCAGTTCCAAGGCCAGTTCAAAACAAACAAATATTGCCCAATATACAACAAAGGACACAAAAACATACCAGAAAAATTGCAAACCCTATTATGAACTGCAAACCCACTAGCGCAGTAATTCCCAATTAACAACAACAGCCTTCTCTCCCAAGGCTCGTTAGTCACACCGTCTAGAACGCTCGAGTTCCCCGTTAGCGTCTGCAAACTAAAATTATTAGCACGAGATCGCTTCACAGTGAAGTGCTCAATAATATCAGCAACCTCAACATGGTACCCCCAATCTCTCATTCAACAGGTCGAATACTCTCAAAAAACGTCAAGTGTTGCCAACGAATTGGCAAGGCGCTTTCTTACAAAAGTTCAAAAAATTACAGATAAGGGGCGAGAATAGTATCCTCATGCCAGCTCGCAATTTTCCCTCACAAACTACCACCCCATATCCTCGTGGTCAACGCCATCCCCTATTTCATGTATCTCTAGGTCGCTAACATCTATACCACAAGCATCCCTCAAATCTCCAAAACTTTCTAAAGCACGCTTATCTACATTTCTAGGAAACAACCCACTAAAAGAAGAACCCTCACAACGTCCAGAGCTACTCTCCAAAGCAACTACAGATTTAGATCTTACATAGTCTTCTTCACTATCAAACCCTACCGACCCTACTATAACCTCCTCCGATTGTGTATCATCGGAGTCAGACATGGTGTGAAGACAAAAAAGGAAAGAACCTAAGAAGCAAAGTCTAACTATCAAACGAGAAAAAGAAAAATGGAGGAGATTGAACTAACCTGAGCACTCAACGGTCTCAAAAATCTGAAGGAAATGAGGCAAAACAATAACTCTCCAGTTCCTCAAAATGTCTTATACACGCTGCCTGTTCAGTTCCCAATGCAAGCCATCATTGCACTGAACCCTACACCGACACTATAGGAACCGTTATTTCAGAATGACTATTTTTACAAACCACGAACACAACGCGCAGCGGAATTAATGGGTGTCCACGATTTGTGATTGGAAAACATACCTTTGAATCCGATTTAGATAACTCTGAGAATCTAAGCTTTATCAAATCCGAAATCAACCATTTGATCTTCTGTTGTATTCCTTTAGAACAGATTGGACGTTGTGTGGGCAACGATCTACCAATCCCCTTCTTTCTTTCAAGATTAGAAACGAATTCAGATCTACTTTTCTTGCCTCTTTTTCAGAACAAATGAATAGTGAATTTCGGCCAGAGAGAAATAGTATTCTATTTATAGGCTACAACAGGGACCATGAGGAGAAATTAGGGTTGGGCTTCCTGACGGGCTTAGGCTTCCCATGTTCGCCCCGAACACACGGCCCAAGTCCGTCAACAAATGGCTTATTTAACTAAAGGTCATTGTTGCACTACCGCCCTAATCCAAAATTACGTGTCAGCATTTATGGGCTCCATATTATATGCTCGTTGATGTCCCCGTGTTTAAGATATTGAATGTCCGTTGATTAAGTCAAGTTACTGACAACTACATTAATCAACTTCTTATGTCCTTGAGTAGTACCACTCAACCTCATTGTCATGTCAGAATAAATCCACCTGCAGGGTTTACATGACAATCTTTTTGAGCTCCTCAAGGGGACATTATCAACCCGACTTCTTGCGGGACACAGATTCCTTCTATAATCAACAACACAGCTTACATACAATGTCATTACCCAATCCATCGAGTTTGTTGATTCACCAATGAATCTCACTCATTGATGATTTAAAGTAATGTATAATGCACGTAAATGCCCGTTATTATATCCGGATTAGGAGGACAAGCATCCATAATAACAGAGGCGTTTGTTATCTTATTTAGTCAGTATAAGGAGAAACAACCTCACTTGCTCCTATTCAATACACACAAAGTGTACTAGTGTAATCCTATAGTCAAGATAGACTAATACCAGATTATATTACAACTGTACCAATGGTTTGTCCAAATCCATCTAGGTTGTGAACGATTACTTATACTTTATAAAGTACTGATGATATGATCTTATGTGTGTCCACACCATATCATCTACAACATAAAGTATTAGACACATGCATATAACTAATAACATATATAATATGCATAACATTTGCCCATATGATTCTCATTCAAAATATAAAGAATTAGAGTTAATACAAAAGTAATGCTTTTAGTATATAACCCTATCCTCGTGGGGTGTACGCATTACTTAAAGCGTCAACGTCATCCCCTATTTCATGTATCTCTAGGTCACTAACATCTATACCATAAGCATCCCTCAAATCTCCAAAACTTTCCAAAGCACGCTTATCTACATTTCTAGAAAGCAACCCACTAAAAGAAGAACCCTCACAACGTCTAGAGCTACTCTCCAAAACAACTACAAATTTATATCTTACATAGTCTTCTTCACTATCAAACCCTACCGACCCTACTATAACCTCCTCCAATTGTGTATCATCAGAGTCAGACATGGTGTGAAGACAAAAAAGGAAAGAACCTAACAAGCAAAGTCTAACTATCAAATGAGAAAAAGAAAAACGGAGGAGATTGAACTAACCTGAGCACTCGATCAACGATCTCAAAAATCTAAAGGAAATGAGGCAAAACAATAACTCTCCAGTTCCCCAAAACGTCTTATACACGCTGCCCGTTCAGTTCCCAATGCAGGCCATCATTGCACTGAACCCTACACCGACACGTCTCCTTATGTCTTGTCTTTTCGACTTCCACAAAACAAGGCGGTTATCATTCCACACATATGCTACACACGTGCAAACGTTCTCTCTCAATAGATTGTTAAAATGTACTAAACAACCTACTGAGATGGGGTTGTGTGAGGGAGTAATATTCACATCCAATGAATACAACACACGTGTCCAACACATACAGAACTAACAACAGCTAGACCTTATACCCTCATCCTCAGAGCTCGCTTCATAGTGACTCGACTCAGGCAAGCAACCTATTCAACTTGCGCCGAGAGTGATGTCACCACCAACCGATCTCTAGCACTCGACCTGCGAGCTCGTGTCAAAATGACTCGAGTCAAGTAGACGATCTCACCAAGAAGCAACCTCCATAGCGCTCGCTCCTCTCGCTCTACAACTGCTTATAACGTAAGTCTTTATTACAATCATCAAGACCGAAGCTTCAGGCATGCAGCTCATTGACCAGTCATAACTTGCCATCATGGCTCATAAATGACCTGAAGATCTAGATCTGACTTGAAGCAGGAGAGCATGAGGTGCGGGCATCTTACCTATATAAAGAGGATGAGGAACTACGTCTGACCTAATTCAAGTTCCCCCCCCAGAGAGAGAACTTGATTCGTAGGCAGTTCCTCCATACGAACTCGGTCAAACCTAATCAACCAATCCATCTCCCCTAAATTGCCTACTCTAGTAAGGTTAGACGAAACATAACCGTTACAATTAGCATGTTAAAGATGTAGGATTAAAGTAATCCCAACAATTGGTATTAGAGCGGGTCATGCTATAATCTATTTTTGATTTGCTTTTAATAGAATAATCAAATCTGATTTTTTTTATTATACAAATATATATTATATAAGGTAATTTTATATCTGTATGTTCTAATTAATAAAGGTGTTTTTTTTAAAGAATTGATACATACTATAAAAGAAAAGAGGGTGACATATATCACATACTGAATAGTGCATGCAATATTAGTAATATATGATTGTTTCCGCTGGGTATTATAATTTTCATGCGATTTAGTTACGTGATAAAACTTTATTTTTATTATTGTTGAAGTTGTACTGTAGTTGGAATCTAGAGGATCAAAAGTCTGATTTCGATTGAAGTGCCAATTTACTTGTTGATGTAAAGCATATCATATGCACTAAAGGACAAAACTACTATTCACTAAGAGACAGATACCATTGTTTCATATAGTTAGTTTTGGGCCGTCAGTAATAGTAAACTATATGCCTAGTCTTGTTTTGTCCTATTATAACACATGAAAACTTTTCACTAAATACATGGATGATGCATAAAGACTTGACATGTGGCATGCAATGTTTCTTTTCTAGCACATGCATACACAATTAAAACCTTTTATTAGTCAAGGAATAAAGCAATAGTAAGTAATTACGTTTGTGTTTGTGAGGGAGAATTGACATGTAATAGTACTGACAAAGACCTCGTTTAAACTTTAAGCAAAAAGTTTCCATGCAATGGTTCACATGCATACAAAGTGTACTAATTCTTAGTAAAGGAAAAAACATAAGGACAGAAACAATGATTATTAGTTAGTAGACTATTTGGTCAACACACTTTTATCTACTAACACATGCAGGAGATGCTTGTAAGGCTTCTAAAGATTTGTACAGTAAACATAACTAACATTTTTTTTTTGTTATTGAGATAACTAAATATGCTTTTATCAATATATTAACGGTAAAGTAACAGTTGAAATTCATGTGCTATGGTATACTACTATTATCAATTTTAAGGTACACATATTGCATGCTAATTAATATGATATTTCAGCTAGATGCATACATGACCCATACCAGAGGATTTCAACATGTATATGATACTGGCGGTTAGCTAATCCACTATTGATATATTTACACTTATTTATTGTAAGCATGAGATACATGGTCCATTAAATAGGTAGTATATCATTGCTAATTAGTGACATATACATAATGTTACATTCATATTAGGAGTTGTTGATATATGTTGATCATTAATTGTTAATACCCTCGGTTTATATAAAGCAAGTGGTAAAGGAATTTAATTTACAAATTGAATCACTTACTACACCGTTATCAATTCAATATGAATTATATTTTTAGATGTGATTTATATGATCCCTACGGATAAATTAATTGCATGCTAAAATATTTTTGTCTATTGTCTATTCTTAAGAAGAAAAATTCATATATGGCTAGTGAGAGTGTTTTCCCTTACGGATTCATTATCTCGCGGTTACATTAGTGAATTATGATGATGGTACACTTGGCTGAAATATAGTTGACAGCCCTACGGTTTGTGCAAATATGTTTTAGTATCAAAAAGAATAATAATGGAAATCATATTACATGTATGTAAAATTGATGGGTCTAGTAGAACTCGCCTGATTAAGTTGAATAATGTTGATGCCCTACGGATAAGAGATTATTAATAAGTATTAGGTTTCTATTGCTTATATTTGTCTTATTGATACAATATGGAGGGTGTTGTATTTTTATTATATAAGCGGGTAATTGGTTTATTAAATTCCCAAAACCAATATTAAATGCATTATAATAATTTTTATGTATATGTAAATGTTCCAGATATGTCTCAATCCCTTAGCATCTGTCTTGACTGCTGAAAGTTGGGCTAAAACAAAGGGTAATTGTTACCATTGTGAAAAGTCTGGTCATTGGAAGCAGAACTATAGGGAGTATCTATTTTTTTGAAATAAATAGATAAAGAATGTATGCAATCATTTATTCTTGAAACCAATTTGTTGGTTTTTCCTTCTGACACCTAGTGTGTGGACTCAGGGGCCACTAACCACGTTTGTAATATGTTACACGGGTTTCAGGAAAAAAAGAAGAAGATTGAATGAAGGAGAGGTGTACTTAACACTAGGTACAGAGGAAAAGGTTATCGCAGTATCGGTAGTAGTTTATTATTTAGCATTAGGTGAGAAAGTGTTGGTTTTAGAAGACTGTTACTATGTTCCAGAGACAAGGAGAAATTTTGTTTCTATTTCTGCATTTAATAAGTCAGGATATTCCATTTTGTTTGATTCAAAAGTTGTAATCATACTAAATGGAAAGTTTATTGACTCTGGTACTTTAGTAAATGGTCTCTATATACTTTCTCTTATGCTAAAAATAAATGATACTGTTATTGGTAATTCATAAAAGGTCTTGCCTCAAAAAAGGAAGTCAACTTCTTTTAATCCAATGTACTTATGACATTTAAGACTTGGTCATATCAATCTAAACAGGATTGATAGGTTGGTGAAAGATGGAGTTTTAAGTTCACTCTCTTTAGAACCTTTCCCACCTTGCGAGTCTTGCTTAGAAAGAAAGATGACTAAGAAATCCTTTAAAGCTAAAGGGTCAAGAGCCATAGAGTTATTGGAGTTAGTACATACCGATGTATGTGGACCCATTAATGTGAGAGCAAGAGGTAACTTTGAATATTTTCTCACTTTTACTGATGACTATTCAAGGTATGGTTATGTGTATTTGATGCACAAAAAATCTAAATCTTTTGAAAAGTTCAAATAATTCAAAGCAGAAGTTGAAAAGCAAACTGGTAAACCAATTAAAACACTTCGATCGGATCGAGGTGGCCGGTGAATACCTCTCAGATGAGTTCAAAGAGTACTTAATGCAAAATGGGATTTTGTCTCAATTAAGTGCACCACGAACTCCACAACATAATGGGGTTGTTTAAAGAAGGAATGGAACCTTATTGGATATGGTTCGGTCCATGATAAGTTATTCCACTCTACCTATATCTTTTTGGGGATACGCCTTAAAACAACGATATATATTTTGAACTTGGTTCCTTTTAAATCAGTTCCTATAACTCTTAGGGAGTTATGGTCAGGGCGACAACCTAGTTTACACCACATACATGTATGGGGTTGTCCTGCGTATGTACTAAAAGGAAAAATTGACGAGTTAGAATCAAGAACTGAAGTATGTCTGTTTATTAGGTATCCAAAAGAAACTCGAGGTGGTTTATTTTATAATCCAAGAGAACAAACAGTGTTTGTGAGTACAAATGTTAAGTATCTCAAGGAAGATTATATTGTGAAACGAAAACCTCGTAGTGCAATGGTCATTGAAGAAATGACGGCATATATTCCTAGTCATGTTCAATCTGAATTAACTCCTAGTTTATAAGAAAACCTTCTAAATGAAGTTTCAAGCATTAATTACCTGAACCTAATCCAGTATTTCGTTGTAGTGGGAGGACAATTAGACCTCCAGGAAAGTTAACTCTATTAAGGGAAACTTTCTCTGTTACATCAGATGACAAGGATGTAGATCCCATAAACTACGAAGAAGCAATTTCTGACATTGATTTGAGAAAATGGCTTGAATCAATGGAATAAGAAAGGAAGTCTTTTTAATTCCAACAGTGTATGAGAACTTGTTGATCCACTGCCAAATATTAAGCCTATTAAGAATAAATGGTTATTCAAAAGGAAAAGAGGAGCTGATAGAAAGGTAGAGACTTTTAAAGCCAGCCTAGTGGAGAAAATGTTTACTTAAAAAGAGGGTATCGATTATGAGAAAACTTTTTTCGCCAAGAGCTATGACAAGTCCATTAGAGTCTTTCTAGTGATTGCTGCACATTATGATTATATGATTTGGCAAATGGATGAAAAGACCGTGTTTTAAAACCTGGAGGCTTTACAGTTCCTTGATAAGTGCTCAAAAAGTGCAATTTAACCCTCGATTATGCCTCTTATTTAGCCATCTTAGTGGACTAATAGTGTTTGTAAGTTATGTTTTATGATTCCACAGGTGAAAAAGAGAGTTTTGTGGAATATTAGAGAAAAAGGGGTAAAACAGAGCAATTCGAAGTATTAAGGATCACATGGGAAGCCCGTGGACAATCATGGAGAAGGCCAAGGAATTGAAGCTATTAAAGATGTGACTTGGACCTATTTTAAAGCCTATTTGGAAGCCCAAGGCCAAAGGATTCGTTGCTTGGACCAAAGCCCGCAAAAGAGGATAGAAGGATAGAGCAAAAGAGGGAAAATAGACTTCTGCGTCTGAGACGCATGGATCGCGTGTCCAGACGCATTGCTCGCGTCTGAGACGCATGGATCGTGCATCCAGTCGCATGAAACGACACTCTAGCTACTTCCTTCTCAGTTTTGGAGACGAAGTTGGACTCTGAAATAAGTTGATTTGTATTAGAAAACAAATGGCGGTTTGGAATGCTTCTAGAGCTCATTGTAACCCCTATAAATAGAGGACCTAAGTGCCTCATGTAATTTGCCAATTCGCTTATACTCTTGTCTCTAGAACTTGAGGCAGAGAGAGATTAATAATAAAATATTTGGTTTTAACAAGCTGAGTCTTAATAAGATAATCTTTCTAGTCTTATGTTCTTCAACTCTTTTTCTTCTCGTTCTTCGTGTTCTTTCTTCTTTATGGAAGGCTAATCTTCTCCTTCAAGGGAGGAGATGAAGCTGGTGCTTAGGGTTCGTTGATTCTTTTGGTTCATGGTATTCTCCAATCAGGTTAGTTCTTTATGTTTTTAGTTATTAGTTCCATTGCCCAGACCAGGGGATGAAAGTATAGATTAAGGTTTTTATTTATTACAATCGAATATCATGCTAGTTTAGGGGTTTTATTGCAATTGAATATTTGCTAGTGACATGCTTTTATTTATTGCAATTGAATATAATGCTAGAATAGGGTTTTATTTATTGTAATTGAATATTATACTATTATTCTCTACTTTTCTTCTAGTTGTGTATTGTTTTAGAGTAAGGGAAGTATTCCTTGTGTTTGCCTTAGATAGTGATTCATTGAATAGCTACCCAAGCCACATAAAAGGAAAGAAGATACTAGTAACATGAACATAGGAACAACCTTAATTAGAGTAATTCGTTAACGATGTTTCATCCAAGAGGGCATCGGCACTCGCTCGATTGCCTAATTGTAGTCTACTTGTGAGAACTACCATGAAGTAGAAGGTCATAGATCAAAAGTATTGGTGGATTCTAATCTCTTGAATTCCCTCTCTTATAAATTCTCAATAGTTTAGTTAGTTTAGTTTAGTTTAGTATTAGAATCTACAATATCTATAATCATAGTTTTTAATCCCTCAAACCGCCTTTCCAATCCTGTCCTTTATATAAACATACACTTAAAAGTGGAACGATACCCTACTCATCCTTTACTCATTGAGGGATAATTAGGTTTTGATACGCTTCTATTTTGTTCAAACGACCATCATATATCTACATCATCCATATACCATCTCATACACAAAAAGAAGCTTGTAAAATGGCGCCGCTGTCGGTTTAAGTTGTTTATGTTTAACGTTTTCTTTTAAGATTAGAATTTTGGATCTTGAGGTAATTTTAGCCTCATCATCCATCCTTTTTAGAAATAGAGAAGCTTAAAGGACATCTCGAAGACAAGATCTACCATCCAGGTTAGTCGAATCTTCATTGTTTTTATTTCATTCTTAGTATAGTTGCATTATAGTTTAGTTTTATTGCTTTCTAGTATAATTACATTTAGGACTTTTTCAACAATTGAAGTTGTAAGCCAACACAGCGAAACATCAAACTCTAGTGTATCTTGCCTTAATCTTGATAAATAGACTATCGTCTGTGGGCCGTGGTACTTAAGCAATCCAAGTGATTCACCATAACCCTAGAAGAGACAGCTTTAGACAACGGGCGAGATACTAGCTGCAAAGCCCAACCCAGTTGAAGGAAAGTAGTTTTGCATATTAGTAATTTAAAATAGTTGCATATTAGTTTAATTGCATTTAAGCATAGTGATAACCATAAAAAGATAGTCTTACTCACAAATAAAGCGATGAAACTCTAAACGCAAGTAAAACTATAAACTGAACTGTTACTAGATTTATCAAAGATATTTGTTTTCTACTCTCGAATCTATTGACGTAGAGTTGGAATAGAAGATTCGTTTCACTCCTAGTCCTTTAACATTCATGTTTTCTACAATTGACGAGTCTATCCAAAGTCTAATGAGAGTAATGGTGGAATTTATACTACGATGTGAATTCAAATAACAAGATACAAATAACGGAATGACAGAATGCTAAGAGTTGAATCTAGATAAAGAATTAGGGAAATTTGATTCCACCTTGATTACCAACTTAATAAACTAGCATAGATTTTTTGTAAACCAATTATTACGTTCTTACGGTAAGAATTGGTTGTTCTAATCCCTAATTATACATGACATTTCTACCAATTCATAACTAGCATGTGAGGTCGTCCACCCATTCTCATGGCGAATCAACGACCTTCTAGAGTGGAATAGATTCTTACAACGATTTGATAATACACAATCAAGTTTTCATCAAGGCTTCATCAAACCCCTCTAATGGAGGTTTAGCCTTGATTCATCAAACTATCATTTCCCATTGAATTAAAACTAGACATAATATAAAGATTTGAACTTTACTAATTTTAACTAACAATACTTCAAATCTAATTAATAACTATGAATTGAATAACAACAAGAATTGAAATTAGATCTACAAATTTAAATGACAAAAATTGAAATGATCAAGAACTACTATTTATTTATCTAATCAATGAAGAACAATCATTCCAATAACTAATCTAAAACAATGTATGAAACTAATTAATCAACTAATTGAAATTCCAAAAACTAGATCTACAAACTATTTTAATGGCTACTTTCAATTCTAAGCTATCTAACTATATCTTTCTTAAGAGCTAACTCTTGTTTTATGTAAAGAAGGAGACAAGATCCACAATTTCGTGCATGGGCTGAGGTCTCATGTTTTGGGCCGGAAAATCGAGCCCAAAGCCCAATTTCTTCAGTCCACAGAGCCTGTTACAGCTGGCTTTAACTTCAGTAGACATTTCATCCATTTCTGCTCTGCTTATTGGGTCAAGGCTTAGACCATTGGAAAACTCTTTCCGAGCCGGTCGTTTTGACGTAAGGTAGGCCCAAATCCGAGGTCTGAGTCCAAAGATATGGTCTTCGGAAGTTCTGCTGACTTGTGCATTGTTTCTGCCCGTGTTGACTTTTCAGCTTTTGACTGGGCTTCATAAAAGCTTTGTCTCCTTGAATCTTGGCCTTTATCACAGAACTCCTTAGCAACCAACCCTTTGCTCCTTTATATCGCCAAAGTGGCATATTTCTACACATAATTGAGTTATTTGCTCGAAATACATAAAAGCACGTAATTAGCATTAACTCTTATTTATTACTCGTATAATTGGTCTAAAAGTAGTATTATTAAGGGGTTAAAACTACAGTTTTAGGCTCTTATCAAACCACCCCCAAACAACATTTTGATTGTCCTCAAGCAAATATGAGAAATTAGCATAAGTGACCAAAAATGGAGTTCTAACTAATCTCGTTTCGCCGAGTGCGATTGCATTGACCATATGCAACAAGGCCTTAAACCACTAGGAATTCCCTAGTGGATGAGTTATAGCTTCGTGAGAGTTTTCCAGTGAAGGTACTCACAAACTTCATCTATACTACAACGACTCAGAAATAAAAATATTGTTTCCTTATCTATGTCTCAATTATCTATACATCTTACTTAGCAAATGTATACAGAATAATCAAGTCAAAACCTAAGCTAATATATGCATAATAATCTATCATCTACGAATAAACATATTTACAATGAGTAATACTATGAGATGAACTAGCAGGTCCTTTTTTGAAAACTCGTAATAGCGTCCTTAAGTAGGTCCTCACATAAATGTCAAGACAAAAACCACTCTGATTTTTCCGCTCAAGTTTTGCTACTCCAGTGTGCAGTGGGCACACTTTACCTTACAGACTCAATGACACACAAGGAAGCCGGAGTCGATCAAACACATCTGCCACTTACTATCATACTATCCTATTCCTAATTGACCTAGAGGTCTTTATTAGGTGTTGCGGGGATTAGGAGATGGTTTAAGAAGGAAGGAAATGGATATTCAAAGAGAACAAGTCTGAGATAATAGAGTCTTCATATTATGTAACTAGAGAAAACCTTATTCTTTACTTTTGCTTCTACACTTTGTTTCCATCCTTAGCCATATTTTTTTTCTTTTTCTTTGGATTTTGACTCCTTGATTCTATTTTTGGAGGTCTAACTCTTTATTTCCTTTTATTTCCTTTTATTTTATTTTATTTTATTTTTTATTTTATTTGGATGGAAACTTACTTTTCTCTTCTGAAGCGACTAACGAATTCTTGATTTCAAAGGTTCTTCTCTTTTCTATTCTTTATCTCTATTCTCAAACTTATTCAAAGAATTGGGTAGGTTAATGTTTTTTATTTTGATTTGTTTTATAACAGGGTAAAGGATTTGTGGTTTATGAAAGGCTAAAAAAAGGCTCAGAGGGGCGACTAGCGGAAAATAATTCATAGGTTTGAATTTTTGGCTATATCGATCCAAAGAGGGCCTAAATTCTCGCTTAGGATATGGTATAGTAATCAAGCAAGTGGACGTGCGATTTCTCTATCCGGGTTTTACTTCTCCCTTGTGTCATTTCTCAAATGTTCACTCATATAAGACTTTAGGCTATATTCTCACAGGATTTGTAGAATAAGTACTCTAGCCTAGATTTCAGAAACTTACTACAAACAATCATAGATACTCATGTAACATATTTATAGATAGACGCAAGGATTATTACCTACATATTAGCATAAGTTTCTAAAAACTATTCTAATGCAAAAGCTACGTGAGACTTCTAGATTATTGAGAGCATAGAGAAAGAAAACAATACCAATATTCCTAAGTGTATAGCATACTTTTTATTTATATTTTTTTTAAAATTTTTGAATTTTTTTAGCTAGAAAACAAATGCATATTATACATATCTATATCCTAACAGATGCCTTAATTGCACGTGTTTCTATCTCCCCCCCGCCCCCAAACAAGAAGCATGCTTTGTCCTCAAAGTAATTTAAATAAAGAGGGTAGGAAAATACCATTTGAAACGCGTGAAATTCCAGAACATCTACAAAATAAGGTTATAACATACTAATATAGAAAAGAAAACTAACGCAACTCTATAGGAGTTCCACCCGTAATGGGGTTAATGAGAAACAAATTTGCTTGGGACATAAGCAGACACTAACTGACATAAAAACTTACCTGCACTCCCGTTTACACATTGTCCTCCTCATTTTCCTCTTTCAAAGAGATGAGGTTCCTCGCGAAGATCGCCATGCCATGATAACTTGCCAAGCCCGCCGCGGTGTCGTCAACTTGTGCTAACCTCGTCTAGTGTTACTATATGTCCGATGGGGTGTAAGGACCAACCAAATGAGGTTGCACCTGCCATCCCGCCAAGTCATTACTTTTCGAAATGAGCGAACCACCCAATTGGTGGGTCTCATGACTTCAACCCTTTTCCAATCTGTGAACCGGGTACATAATGCGGTAGACAACCGAAAGCATGATACGGCAAACCAAAATAGGCATAAGAAGATACTTATGTCGCATGCTTTGGGCTCTCTTAAGACTAGCCACTAATACTCGGGGAATGTCATATCGGTGACGTTCCTCAGCTAAAGCAAGGAAAACGTCACCAACGGTACTATTTGCAGAAGTAAACTGCCACTCCCCTAGAATATTCATCAGGATGAATAACATGGTGGTGCCTACATTTAGGGACAGGCTACCGAGGGCTATGTTGTAACGCCCTTGGTCCATTATACGAAATACCCCTCCCCCGTAATACTCATGGAAATATGTATAGTTATAGAGGTATGAATTATCGGTCATATATCCCCACGTGTGAATAGGATCAGGTATTGGTATTCCCGAAACTAATGCTACCACATACTTATTGAATTCTAGGGGTGTGTCATCAACCGTGACGGAGAATTCTTGTTCTCCATCCTGGTTACAATAGAACTTAACATTATTGTAGAAAAATTCAGTAAGCTTAGGTGAATACGAATCGTCTTCACTTACCAGAAGATGCCTCCATCCGAACTGCATGATCCTCTCGCGGAACCAATGTCCATAAGACTCGCTCCCCAACAAGTGTTTGAAAGACTGCTCCGGTATTACTATAGGAGAAGTCATCACAAAACTACTCTCTAGAACAACTGCAACTATCCTGGAACAACCTTCGGAAAACTGGAAATTTTTGGTGCCCACACGGGTCAAGGCGCAGGTACGCTCAAGGTATGCCTGGGATGGGCGCGGGTGCGCTCTGTTGAATTTTGAATTCCAGGCACTTGGGTGCAAGGTGCGCTCACTTTTAGCATGGGATGGGCGCGGGGTGCGCTCAAGAGGAAAACTGGAATTCCAGTGTTTTTGGCGCGGGTCGCACTCAGGTTTGGGTTGGAGAGGGCGCAGGTCGCGCTCAGGGTAGAATTTCTGTCAGAAGGTGCCTAAAGCGTTAGGTCCTTCCCTCGCGAAAAGCGCCCGAGGTGCTGATGGTGCTAAAATGGATAAAAAGATGGGAATCGTGGGAGTGAAAGGTGAGAGATGAAAGTGAGGTGTAGTGTGGGTTGTGAGTGTAGAATGAATGAAGTTTTTATAGGTTTTAAGTTGCTAAAACGGATCGGGAAGTTACCAAACAGTTTTAAGGAAATTGCCGGAAACAAAACATTTCCAAAATCGAAAACGGAAACAACCCATATTCTTTATTCCAAAACAAACCTAATATCTTTTAGGTTGAATTTAGGTTAGATAGATTTCATCCTATCACAATATCTATTCATAGTGATGCCCGTATCGGCAATATTCTCACCCTTTACTCCAACACAACTACTAAAATGGAGGATCCTATAACAAATCATGCTAGAATAAATAATACTACCCCCAAACAATTCGGGAAGGTGGAATTAACGATAAATAATGCACAATTTGAAAAGAACCAAAGTATATTAAAATTGAAATTCAAATACAATTAACTACCGAATTTAAATTTAACTACTGAATTTAAACAACTTAATATCCGAACTAAGAAAAACAATAAAAACAACTAAATAACATCGAAACCACATATTTTTTGAAAACCTAGCCACGTGATGAAGATGGATCCTGATATGGAGATTGGGCCTAGGATGAAGAAGGGCCTGAGCCATCCGTTCTTTGGCGACGACGCTCATACCTCTCAGACTCATCTGAAACAGAACCCTCCAAGGGTGGCATGCGTCGTAGAGTCTTTACTCGGAACAAACGCTGTGCTTCCATCTTAGCCTTTATTACTGTATACTGGGCCTGGTGACGCTGGTGGATAGTCTCCATGTTAGACAAGATATCTTCCTGACCCTTTTCGAGCAATTCTAAACTCGTTTGAAGGTTCGTTTGTTTATTTCGAACTATAATTTGCCTATCTCGTATATCTTCACAAATAGCGTAAATGCAACGTACACTAGTGTGCAACAATGACATGCATTCTGAATCAGACGTACACCTCTCCAAGGCATCTTCATCTAAACATGTCATGTCCTCCATTTCCTCATCCAAATCCACCACCCTATCCTTCGGCAATATCCAAGTCTTTTGGATACACTCCTTATAACTGGTTTCATTTGCATGCAATTTCAACATCCTACGCTCAGTTTTTGGTTTATTCCCCCAAGACAACATTATCTTCGTAATTAAAACAGGAAATGGTGCGATACACTTCCCAACTCCTCTAATCATATTTAGCAAAAACTTGAGGATACATAATTCATACCTCTTCTCTTGCAATATCTAGAGAACGTGCAGACATGTGAACCCGATGTCGCTCACTTTCTCCTTTCCAATGACGTTCTTACCAATCCACTGAGCTACAGGCAGTTGGTTGGTTCGCAGAGATGACTGTCGAGCACACTGAGAAGTCGTATTATATTGACCCTCCAGGAGGGTGTCGTTCATCAATGCAGGAACTCTAGTATACTGGGATTCCTGCACGGTGGCTTCTAGGTGGCGTCCAGGCGTAATGCCTAAAATTTCAGCCAACTTCTCTCTCGATAATTCTCTCCTAGTCCCAGCCACTTTCATGAAATTTTTTTGACCATCCAACTCTCTCTTATTAAAGAACTGTTCGACCAAATCGAAGTGGTAGAAATCATCTGTCGAGTACCACAACCGATTCCAACCCCTGCTAATCATCTCATCACCATAAAACGGCGTGAAGCGGTCGGTCATAAACGCTTGTTCCGGCAACAACCTTCGTCTTTGAGCCATTGATATCTTAGAACGATTTGGGGTTTAAAAGGACTGTGGGAATGGAGTGTGAGACTCCCTTACTAACAAAATAGTAGTGGCACCGTAAAGTCTTGGCAGTTTGAGTTTCTTTGGGTTTTGGGTGATTTCTAGTGGTGGAAATTTTTGGGATTGGTGGAAGAGTGTTTTGGAGAAGATTTGAAATTGGAATTGTATTGTGGGCGTGGGTGTATTGAGGTTTATTTTTTATTTTTATTTTTGGTTAGGTTTTTGAATTTGGAAATGGCAGAATTGGAAAGAAATCGTGATTCTGTTTGATTTGGAGGAAGGAGACGCACGCGTATGCGTTGGGCCCAAGCCCAAAATGATTTTTCGATTTTTGTTGATTTTTAGTGCAACTTCAAACTAAAATTCCCGCTTCGTTACCGGTCCGATTTATGCGAATGAGATATGGAAATGATCAGGAGATAATTTCGAATCTAATGATCTATAAAATACTCTATTCTGACCATGCATGACATATAGGAAGATGGAAAACACCTCGAAGTAAGTGCATGATGTAAGTTATGCGAACGAATGAAATCTAACTTAATAGAAAATGTCAACCCAAATCCAAATAAGATTAAACGGTCTAAACAACATAAATAGAAAGTTTGACCATCAATGAAAGAAACCCGAACACCTCATCCCCAAACAAATTTTAGACAACAGAGTTTAGAAAATTTGTTTTAACAATGGGTCTTTTAAAGTCAGATTCCCGAGACCTTTAACAATTAATTGGATATATTAATATATATACCATGCAATTTTCCATATATTAACAACCTAAAAAGTTGTGGGTCTTTCCATAAATAATTACCATGGAATGCACCCCCAAACAGAATCAAGCACCAAGATTCTTTACGACGCAACTTATTGAAATGAAAGCGAATGTAACCGCGCATGTACCTTATTTTTCGCCTTTAAACGAGAGGGTTTCCAACTGAATGATCGTGAGAAAATGGATGTTTGTGGAAGATATGGTGGATATGGAGGAATTTTAGATGTAAGGAATGGAAGAAATGAGAATGTAGGTTTGGCACAAAACTCATTCATGGTGTAGGTCGGAACTGTCTCAATTCTAAAAATGAAGGTGTCAAGTACCTTTTCCTTGGGAATTATTTCTGTATTAAGAGGATTTATAAAATCATTAAGTACAGAAGATACAAAAGGGTCAAGCGCAAACTCTAGGTTCCTTTGAAAGGGTGGAAGGTGGGGAATATTAGTGAGGGAAGATGAATAAGTGTCAGCTAGAGCTCTCAGGTCTAGATCATTAAAAGCCTTGAGATATGCCAGACATTCCTCAATAGGTAGGTCAAAAGAATCACTGGGATAGAGGGTGAAAAATTCATCTTCCGTCATAGCGTCAAGGGATAAAGGGATGTTGGCAGGGTGGGACTCGCGAGGTGGCAGGGAAGAGTTGCAAAAGAGTTGAAGGAAATCTTCCTCAATTTCCTCTACTTCCAAGGAGTATTTGTTGAAGTTGGAACTTCCAAAGGAAAGGAATTTGTGCATTTGGTCATTCGGAAACGTGATTTTGAAATAATCATCAGCTAAGCTCTCGATCAAGCTAACCTCTCCATCAATATTTGTATAAGGCAACTGTTTGATCGTCTTAAAAACGTTAACCGCAACGGAAAGATGGCCTAAAGATAAGGACATCGAACCATCGCGGCAGTTTATAAGTGCGTTGGCAGTTGCCAAGAAAGGGCGTCCTAAAATGATTGGAACAGAATCGTTAGCGACTTCTATATTGAGGATAACAAAATCCGCAGGATAGTAGAAATCCTGGACCTTAACCAGCACGTCATTGTTGTAGGTTGCATTTCATGTAGACCTATTTGTTTATATAAATAATAAGGGAGTAAATTAACACTCGCCCCGAGGTCTAATAAGGCAGTGGCCGTGTGAGTATCCCCTAAGGTGCATTGTACAGTAGGACGACCAGGGTCCTTGTACTTAACTATTCCATTGTGTTCTGTTAAAGTTGGAAACTATTCCGTTAAAAAGGCATCTTTAGGAATCTTTGTCTTACGCCTAGTAGTGCACAACTCTTTAAGAAACTTAGCATGGTGAGGTAACTTTTAATCGCTTCAAGGAAAGGTAAGTTTATCGTTAGATTTTTAAAAACTTCCCTAATCTCGTCAAAATTTGTATCCTTGTTTAACATAGCTAATTTATGAGGAAACGATGGTTTCTCTCTATATTTAGCGTATGAGTCAACTGGATGTCTAACCTTTGCTTTCTGTTTCTTAGGTTGTGGTTTAATTGGTGCCTCTACAGGGGTAGGATTTTCAGTCTCTGTTTCGGTATCTAGTATAATATCTAGTGTAGGGACTACTGGTGGGGTAACTATAGACATAGTTACTTTGTTATCCACTACTCTACCTGAACGAAGAGTGGTGATGGAATTTATCTCCCCTACGTTTGCATTTTCGTTACTCGTATTACCGTTTACCTCAAAGGTTGTGTTTGGTGTTTTCAGATTAGGTATCGCTTGTCCTGGAAACACACCTTTGGGTTGCACTTTCTCTTGAGCTAACTGTTGTAAGGAAAGTTGGATGGCTTGTAAAATCTGTTGTTGAGATTGCATAAAGGTATCAAAACGATCCGGTTATGGAGTAGTATTTGCTACTGGTTGTGTAACAGGAACTATGTCACGTTGATTATTAATGGGTGGATTTTGGTAGTTATTATTTATCGGAATGATACCTCTATTAGCATTATAATTATTATTGTTATAATTATTATAATTACCCTGGCCTTGTCCTTGCCTTGGTGGACCTTGGTTGTAATTGTTTCTTTGCCTAACATTTGGGTTAAACAACCTTGGAGGTTGTTGATTATTCTGCCAATCGAAGTTGGGGTTTTGTCGCCAAGCTGCATTAGGTTCTCTATTAATGGAACAAACGTTATCTTGTTGTGATTGTTGTTGCTCATAAGCAAAAGGACAATAGGAGTCAGGATGCTCTGGACTCAAACAGAAGTTACATGGATTGGAGTTGACATTCATGACGGGGATAGGCGTTTGTTGAACAGAAATAGCCTATACCTTTTTAGTTAGAGATTTGATTAAATTTTTAAGTTCCGGATCGGGTTTCATCTCAAACATACCGGCGGCCTTTATTGTTGTAGAAAAACTAGCGTTGTGAGAGATATCATTACTACCCCCTAGTTATTATTACACTTAGTCTGTTCTTCTAAAATTTATAAGTCTCTAAGGCTCCTTTACTTAAGAAACTACCCCCATTCATTATGTCAAGGACTTCTTTATGGTGGTGTAGGAGTCCCTTGAAAAAGGCACGAACTAACGTGTCTTTCACGAGGTTATGATGTGGACACTCTATAAGTAGATCGGTGAAACGATTCCAAGCCTCTGGAAATGATTCATGAGAATTCTGTCGAAAGAAATGAATCATGGAAAGCATTTCATCGGTCTTCAGTGGTGGGTAAAAATGTTCCATGAATAGTTGAACAAGTTTAGCCCACGAGTCCACAGAATTAGGTGCTTGGGCAGTTAACCAAGACGCAGCTTTATCGGCTAAGGTGAAGGGAAATACCCTCAGTTTAATTTGTTCAGCACCTACCGTAGGATGGTGGAATGTAGTAAGGACTTGGTCAATCCTACGCATGTGCTGATAGGGCTTTTCATGGTCTAACCCATGAAAAACGGGTAACAAATTAAATATATTTGGGGGGATTCGGAAATCCCTCACTGGGTCTGATAGAACGATGCAAGATTTAGGGCTATCATTCAAGGCTTTGTAAAAGTCAGAGAGATGAGACTCTCTTTCTTCAGCCATTACTTCAGGTGGTGTGTGTGGTATGCTAGCTAGAGGTGTAGTGAGTGGTATACTAGAAAGACTTGTTTGTTGCCGTTGTTGGTTAATTACGTTAGGTGTTTTTCTTCGACCTGACCTTAATCTCATGCAAGGCTAGGACCAATCTTAGTGAAACACAACAACACTCCAAACAATCCTGATATGCTAGTATGAACCTCTAACAGAAGATGCGAGGTGTGGAAGAAAAGAGTACACGAAAAGCCTCCTTGCTTCACTTATGAATAGCATCTTGCTTTACGCTGCTTTCGGTGTATATAACAAGTTAGAACACGAAAATCTTGAAGAAATGGAAGTTTGAATCAAACCCGTAGAAATTGGCATTTCAAAGAGAGGGCTTAATCACGCCGAGAATAGGTTTAGGGTCGCAGTCGCCAGTCAAACCGAGTTCCAGGCGTGTGGGCGCGGGTTGCGCTCAAAGTTAGCCTTGGGAGGGTGTAGGTCGCGTTCAGGCTTGAAGTAGAATTCAGCGTGTGGGGCAGGTGTGCGCCCAATTTGGCTTGCCTGTATGCAGTCGCTTTCGGGCTTGAAGTGGAATTCCGTGAGTGGGCACAAGGTTCGCTCCAATTTGGTTTGCCTGTATGCAGTCGCTCCGAGTAATTTTTCGAGGAAAATTTCAGTGCTGAAACGGACAACCACAGTGAGAATCAAACAAGGGTGGGTAGGTTATGGGACTTTGAAAAACTATCAATTCTAAAGAAAACAATACTAAAGAGTACTAAGATGGCAGCGGCGCCATTTGATAACCATAAAAAGATAGTCTTACTCACAAATAAAGCGATGAAACTCTAAACACAAGTAAAACTATAAACTGAATTGTTACTAGATTTATCAAAGATATTTGTTTTCTACTCTCGAATCTATTGACGTAGAGTTGGAATAGAAGATTCGTTCCACTCCTAGTCTTTTAGCATTCAAGTTTTCTACAATTGACGAGTCTATCCAAAGTCTAATGAGAGTAATGGTGGAATTTATACTACGATGTGAATTCAAATAACAAGATACAAGTAACGGAATGACGGAATGCTAAGAGTTGAATCTAGATAAAGTATTAGGGGAATTTGATTCTACCTTGATTACCAACTTAATAAACTAGCATAGATTTGTTGTAATCCAATTCTTACCGTAAGTACGTTCTTACGGTAAGAATTGGTCGTTCTAATCCCTAATTATACATGGCATTCTAGCATGTGAGGTCATCCACCCATTCTCATCATGGCGAATCAACGACCTTCTAGAGTGGAATTGATTCTTACAACGATTCTATACTACACAATCAAGTTTTCATCAATGCTTCATCAAACCCCTCTAATGGAGGTTTAGCCTTGATTCATCAAACTATCATTTCCCATTGAATTAAAACTAGACATAATATAAAGATTTGAACTTTACTAATTTTAACTAACAATAGTTCAAATCTAATTAATAACTATGAATTGAATAACAACAAGAATTGAAATTAGATCTACAAATTTAAATGACAAAAATCGAAATGATCGAGAACTGCTATTTTATTTATCTAATCAATGAAGAACAATCATTCCAATAACTAATCTAAAACAATGTATGAAACTAATTAATCAACTAATTGAAATTCCAAAAACTAGATCTACAAGCTATTTTAATGGCTACTTTCTATTCTAAGCTATCTAACTATATCTTTCTTAAGTGCTAACTCTTGTTTTATGTAAAGAAGGAGACTAGATCCACAATTTCATGCATGGGATAAGGTCTCATGTTTTGGGCCGGAAAATCGAGCCAAAAGCCCAATTTCTTCAGTCTACAGAGCCCGTTTCAGCTGGCTTTGACTTTAGTAGAATTTTCGTCCACTTTTGCTCCTCTGATTGGGTCAAGGCTTGGATCATTGGAAACTCTTTCCGAGCCGGTCGTTTTGACATAAGGTAGGCCCAAATCTGAAGCCTGAGTCCAAATATATAGTCTTCGAAGTTCTCACGACTTGTGCTTGTTTGTTTACTGTGTTGACTTTTCAGCTTTTGACCGGGCTTCATAAAGGCTTTGTCTTCTTGAATCTTGGCCTTTATCACCGAACTCCTTAGCAACCAACCCTTTGCTCCTTTATATTGCCAAAGTGACACATTTCTGCACATAATTGAGTTCCATGCTTAAAATACATAAAAGCACGTAATTAGCATTAACTCTTATTTATTACTCGCATAATTGGTCTAAAAGTAGTATTATTAAGGGGTTAAAACTACAGTTTTGGGCTCTTATCACATAGTAGGATAGTTTTTCATCATCTTCACATAGCAAGAATACTAGACGAGATTGATACAATGGCCGCACGCAATGATGGAGGTGTTATGGAACCGAATAATGATGAAGCTATCCCACCCATGCAAGCACAACAGAAGAAGAAGCTGAGTTATTTCTATTCGCCAATCATTGGAGACCCACCCAGCAGTATTGTTTTTTCAAAGACAGAATCTAACCAGTTCGAACTTAGAGCATCAGTAATCTTTATGCTTCTAAAGTTCAATGGTTCGAATAATGTTGACCATATGTTCACATGAACAAATTTTTATCGATCCACCTCGAACTTTCAAGAACCAAAATATCAAAGATGAAAGTATCAAGTTGATTCTTTTTCCGCTCTCACTCGAAGGTAAAGCCTCTGAATGATTAACTGCACAGCCGATCAATTCAATAGACAACTGGGAGAAGTTGAGAACAAAGTTTACTAACATGTTCTACCCACCCTAGAAGACAGATGCCATGCAGAAAGCCATCGGCAATTTCAAAGGGAAGGTGACTGAAGAATATCATCAAAGCTGGGAGTAATTCAACAATCTGCTAGTCTCGTGTCCACATCATGGATATGACAAGAGCACATTGGCTCATTTTTTCTATTGAGGACTCTCGATGATGAACAAGCAGATGATATAGTCAATGCACAAAGGCAAGTTTATGATAAGAGCCCAAAATTGTAGTTTTAACCCTGTAACAGTCATACTGTTAGACCAATTATGTGAGTAATAATTAAGAGTTAATACCGACACGTGTTTTATGCATTTAGGGCTTCAAAGTCCATTATATGCAGAAATGTACCACTTTAGCGAGATAACGGAGAAAAAGGTTGCTAAGGAGTTCTGTGATTAAAGGTCAAGATTCAAGAAGACAAAGCCTTTCTAAAGCCCGGTCAAAAGTGAAAAGTCGACTTGGCGTAAAAAAGACTCAAAGTCGTGCAGAACTTCCGAAGGCCGTATCTTTGGACTCAGACCTCGAAATTGGCCCTACCTTATGTCCAAACGACCGGCTTGGAAAGAGCTTTCCAATGGTCTAAGCCTTGACCCAATCAGAGGAGTAGAAGTGGACGAAAAGTCTATTGAAGCCAACTGTAGCTGAAGAGGCCTTTTTGGACTGAAAGAATTGGGTTTTGGGCCTGATTCTCTGGCCCAAAACATGGCTCCAAGCCCATGCACGATTTTTGGATCTAAAAACATATAAAAGCAAAAGCTTAGCTCTTTGTTAATGGTAGCTAGTTAGACCTAAAACAATAGATAATTCTAGATCTAGTTTTCATTAATTAAATTAAGTTTAGTTTAAATTCAATTCTTGTTTTAGATTAAACTCTTAGAATCATTTTTCTTAATTAGTTTGATAAATAAAATAGCTATTTGTCAATTTCGATTTTGTCATTTCAAATTATAGATCTAGTTTTAATTCTTGTTGATTATCATTTTTGAGTTGTTAAATTAGATTGAAGTATTGTTAGTTAAATTAGTCAAGTTAGAATTTTGATATGATGTTTAGTTATAATAATATGGGAAATGATGGTTTGATGAATCAAGGCTAAACCTTCATTAGAGGGATTGATGAAGCCTTGATGAAAGCTTAGTTGTATAAGTGTAGAATTGTTGTAGAGTCTATTCCATTCTAGAATGTCGTGTTTCGCCATGAGAATGGGTAAACGACCTCACATGCTAGTTATAATTGGTAGAAATGCCATGTTAATTAGGGATTAGAACGAGCAATCCATTACAGTAAAAACGTAAGGATTGGATTACAACAGTCTATGCTAGGTGATTAAGTTGGATTCGAGGTGGAATCAATTCCCCTTTAATTCTTTATCTAGATTCACATTCAGTATTCAGTATCATTTCGTTATTCGTAACTTGTTAATTTCATTCACCTCGTAGTATAGAATTCCCCTCGTAAACCTCTTATTAGACTTAAGACCGATTGATTAAACTATGAAATCATTCCATGGTAGAGAACTAGGAGTGGAACGAATTTGTTACTCCACTCTATTTCGATAGAATTGAGAGTAGAAAACTTGATAAATATAGACTCGTAATAAGCTTTAGTTTACTTACATTTTGAGTTTCATCGTTCATTTCGTAGGTAAATTATCTATCATTTTATCATTTATCAAATGGCGCCGCTGCCATCTTAGTTTCACTTTAGCATTGTTTTCATAGTATAATTAGTCATTTTTAAGTCCCATTAAACCCACCCACCCTTGTTTGATTTATAATTGCGGGTTGTCCGTTTCAACCGTTGAAAAGTTCCACGAAAAATTAAATTGAGCACCGCTTCAAACGGGCGCACTGGCTTCAAACGCTGGAACCTTGAGCGCGACCCACCCTAAAAACATCAGAACTTGAAGTTACACGGAGCATCATGCTTCAAAGCGAAGCGCACCCGCCCTAAGCTAAATTTTTCGGATTTCTAAAAGGTTTGTTTGAACTTCGATTTTTTAAGTTTTTCAGTGTTCTAACTTGTTATTTACATCGAACACAGCGTAAACAAGACGCTTATCCATAAGCCCGAAGCAAGGATGCTATCGGGTATTCCTTTCTTCCATACCTCGTGATCTCCGTTAGAGGTTTATACTAATATATCAAGATTGTTTGGAGTGTTGTCGGTTTAGACTTAGACTTGCATGAGATTAAGGTCCGGTGGGGAGAAAACACCGAACGTAATTAACCATCAACGCCAACAAACAAATCTATCGAGTATACCAATCACTACACCTCTAGCTATTATCCCACCAACCACGACGACATAATGGTGAAGAAAGAGAGACTCCTCTCTCCAACTTTTACAAAGCCTTGCCCGATAGCCCTAAATCTTGCATCGTTCTAGCTTGAGACCGTTGGGGATTTTCGAATTCCCCAAACATATTTAATTTGTTACCCGTTTTCCATGGTTTAGACCATGAAAACCTTACCAACACACGCGTAGGGATTGAACAAGTCCTTACAACATTCCATCATCCTACGGTTGGTGCGGAACAAATTAAACCGAGGGTATTTCCCTTCACCTTAGCCGATAAGGCAAAGATCTTGGTTAGCGCCCAAACGCCTTAATTCGTGGACTCGTGGGCTAAACTTGTTCAGTTGTTTATGGAACATTTTACCCACCCCTAAAGACGGATGAGATGCTTTCCAAGATTCATTTTTCTTCGACAAAATCCTCATGAATCATTTTTTGAGGCTTGGAATCGCTTTTCCCGACCGCTTATAGAGTGTCCACACCATAACCTAGCAAAAGACACGTTAGTTCGTGCCTTTTTCAAAGGACTTCAACATCACCATAAAGAAGTCCTTGACATAATGAATGGGGGTAGTTTCCTAAGTAAAGGAGCCTCGGAGGCTTACAAATTTTTAGAAGAGAAAACTAAACGCAATAACAATTAGGGGTAGTGATGATATCCCCTTTCTCGCTAGTTCTTCTTCAACAATTAAGGCCGCCGGTATGTTTGAGATGAAACCCGATCCAGAACTTAAAAATTTAATCGAATCTCTAACTAAAAAGGTTGAGGCTATTTCTGTTCAACAAAAGTCTATCCCCGTCATGAATGTAAACTCCAACCCATGTAATTTCTGTTTGAGTCCTGAGCACCCTGACTCCTATTGTCCTCTCGCCTATGAACAACAACAATTAGAGCAAGATAATGTTTGCTCCATTAATAGCTATCCTATTCCTAATGCCTCATGGAGACAACATCCCAACTTTAGTTGGCGAAACAATCAACAAGTTACACCTCCAGGGTTTAATAACCAAAATATTAGGCAAGCAAACAACTATAACCAAGCTCCACCTAGGCAAGGACAAGGACAAGGTCAGGGAAATTATAATAATTATAACAACCAAGCGCAACCACGACAAGGTCTAGCACAAGGTCAAGGTAATTATAATAGTTATAATACCAATAGAGGTATCGTTAGGTTAACAATAGTAACTATCACAACCCACCCATAAATAATCAACGTGAGATAGTTCCAGTCGCACCACCTATGACTACTACACCTACACAACCGGATCGTATCGACGCCTTTATACAGGTTACCCAACAACTTTTCCAAACAATGACTCAATCAAACCAACAGATCTTACAATCCATAAATCAGGGCATACAACAATTAGCCCAAGAGAAAACCCAACCAAAAGGCGTGTTTCCAGGACAAGCGATAACAAACCCTAAAACAGCAAACACAGCCTTTGAGGTAAACGGTAATACTAGTACGGAAACTACAATCGTAGGTGACCTTAATGCCATCACCACTCTCCGCTCTGGAAGAGTGGTTGATAACAAAGTAACTATGCCTATAGTTACCCCATCAGTACTCCCTACACCGGATATCGAACTAGATACCGAAATAGAAACTGAACAGTTCCCAACTTTATCCGAAAATAATGGAATTGTTAAGTACAAGGACCACGGGTCATAAAGCCCTACAATAAAATGCACCTTAGGAGATTCCCAAAATCTAACGATAAACCTTCCACCGCTCTATTAGACACGGGGGCGAGTGTTAACTTACTCCCGTATTATTTGTATAAACAAATAGGTCTACAGGAAATGCAACCTACAAAAATAACATTGCAATTAGCGGACAGATCAATTAAGTATCCTAAGGGTGTAGTGGAAAACGTGCTTGTTAAGGTTCAGGATTTCTACTATCCTGCAGATTTTGTTATCCTCAATACATAAGTCGCTAATGACTCTGTACCGATCATCTTAGGGCGCCTCTTCTTGGCAACTACCAACGCGCTTATAAATTGCCGCGATGGTAAGATGTCCTTATCTTTTGGCCATCTTACTGTTGAGGTAAATGTTTTTAAAATGATGAAACAGTTACCAGATTCGTCTATAGACGAGGAGATTAGCATGATCGAGAGTTTAGCTCAAGATTATTTTAACAACACGTTTTTCGAAAACAATATGTACAAATTCCTTTCTTCCGAATTTCAGATTTTGTAAATGACTCCTACTTAGAGGAAGTCAACACCATCCTTGAGTCCACACTAATTGTAGACCCCCCGGTTGCTCCATATATCGAGTATGAAGACTTGCTACCTAAGCAAGTATTCATTATGCAAAATGAGGACCCCCGATTTAAACATCTATTGATTTTCCATCCACCCGGCTGCTTAAACCTCTTCCCCGAGTTAAAATATATTCAACTTGATCCGGATGGTAGTCATCCGTAATTATATCTTCTCGTTATCTAAGAATGAAGAGACATATTTAATCCGGGTGATTAGGGAACATCGGTCTGCGATTGGTTGGTCCCTAGCCGACATTAAGGGAATTGACCCTAATGTTTGCACTCATCGTATCCATTTGGAGGATAACGCAAAGACTTCTCGCGAACCTTAGCGTCACTTGAACCCTGCCATGAAAGAGGTGGTTAGGGAAGAAGTCTTACGATTGCTTGATGCGGGTATCATATACCCAATCTCTGATAGCGAATGGGTAAGCCCCATTCATGTAGTTCCTAAGAAATCGGGAGTTACCATGGTACGTAACGGAAAGGATGACTATGTTGTCACACAAGGTCCTATGAAATGGAGGATTTGTATTGATTACAGATGTTTAAATGCTATGACACGAAAGGATCACTTTCCTTTACCTTTTATAGATCAAATGCTCGAACGCCTCGCTGGTTATGCTTTTTATTGTTTTCTGGATGGCTACTCAGGCTATTTTCAGATTATTATTGATATTGATGACCAAGAAAAGACTACCTTCACATGTCCCTTTGGAACGTATGCCTATAAATGAATGCCTTTTGGCCTTTGTAATGCTCCCCGGTACCTTCCAATTGGTGTATGCTTCATATATTTAGTGACATGGTAGAGCTTTTTATGGAAGTTTTCATGGATGATTTTTCTATCTATGGAGATTCCTTCACGCACATTTGTCTAACCCGTCTAAGGTTTTGACACGGTGTGAAGAAAAGAGCCTCGCTTTTAAACCGGGAAAAGTGTCATTCCATGGTGAAAAAGGGCATAGTACTAGGTCACATTGTATCTAGTGATGGCATCAAGCAGATAAGGCCAAACTAGGTAAGATAGCGACTTTACCTAAACCACGGATCGTCTGCGGATATTAGAGCCTTTCTAGGCCATGCAGGTTTTATAGGCGTTTTTTATTAAAGATTTCTAAAATAGCTAGGCCTTTAACTAATCTGCTTTTAAAAGATGCAATCTTTGATTTTAATTTTAACCGTAAGCAGACTTTTGAAACTTTAAAAGTCGCTCTAACCTCTCGCACCAATTATATACCTCCTCCGATTGGTCTAAACCTTTCGAACTCATGTGTGATGCTAGTGACTATGCAGCTTGGTGCAGCCTTTGGGACAAAACTAGATAATAAGTCCACTGTTATTTATTATGCTAGTAAAACCCTAAACGATGCTCAACGGAATTATTCAACTACCGAAAAAGAATTCTTAGCCGTTATTTATGCTTTAGATAAGTTTCGTTCTTATTTGGTTGGTTCTAAAACTTTAGTTTACACCGACCATGCAGTTCTTCTTAAGTACCTTCTTGCAAAGAAGGATGCTAAGCAGAGATTAATCCGATGGATCCTTCTCCCGCAAGAGTTCACATTAGAAATAAAGGACAAAAGAGGGGTCAAAAAACGAGTTGCCGCACCACTTATCTAGACTTACAAACGCACGATAATAGTGATTCCGAAGTCCATACCGGACTCTTTTCCCCGATGAGCATCTCAGATATGCTATTTTTTCAAAGACCATGGTATGCCGACATTGTAAATTATTTAGTGGCTGATGTTATGCCTTATAATTGGTCAAGAAATGAACGTAGAAGTTCTGGCCGAGTTAAGTTATACTACTGGGATGAGCCCTACCTTTTTAAGTATTGTGCGGATCAGATTATTCGTCGTTGTATTCCCTAGTGGGAATATAATGAAGTTCTACCGTTCTGCCGCAAAGTGTGTGGTGGCCATTTTAGTGGGATGAAAACAACCGCTAAAGTTCTTCAATGTGGATTTTATTGGCCTACCCTTTTTAAGGATGCCCAAGTGCATTGCAAGACGTGTATTCGTTGCCAACAACTTGGGTGAATCACGAAGTGTAATATGATGCCATTAAATCCAATCTTGATAGTAGAAATTTTTGACGTTTGGGGCATTGATTTCATGGGTCCCTTCCCTGTTTCCCACGATTTCATTTATATTCTAGTTGTCATGGACTACGTGTCTAAATGGATAGAGGCCCTAGCTTGTCATAGCAATGACCATAAGACCGTTGTATTTTTTATTAAAGAATATATTTTCTGTCGGTTTGGCATTCCTAAAGCCATCATTAGTGATGGTGGAACACATTTTTGCAACAGAGTTGTTGCATCCCTAGTGAAAAAGTATGGAGTTACACACAAAGTAGCAACTCCTTATCATCCACAAACTAGCGGACAAGTAGAAGTTTCTAATAGGGAAATCAAAAAGATTTTAGAAACAATCAAAACCCCGATAGGAAAGATCGGGTCAAAGCATCTATCGGATGCCTTATGGGCGATAGAACTGCTTTCAAAACTCCTATAGGTATGTCTCCCTTTAGACTTGTATTTGGGAAACCATGTCATTTTGCCGTTGAATTAGAGCACCGTGCTCGTGGGCTATAAAAAGCCTTAACTTCAATATTGATGAGGCAGGTGTCAAATGCAAGTTGCAATTGAATGAGCTTGAAGAAATGTGAGCGATTCTTACGATCTCGTGAAGGATTATAAAGCTAACATGAAACGTGTTCATGATAAGCAAATCTTGCGCAAAGAGTTTGTAGTCGGTCAAAAGGTCTTGCTTTACAACTCCCGTCTACATATTTTCCCAGGGAAACTAAAAACCCGTTGGTCTGGTCCTTTTCTGGTTACGGAAGTCACCCCTTACGGGGCAATCACCTTGGTAAATCCCAATGACAACAGTACCTTTCAAGTTAATGGTCAACGGTTAAAACATTTTCACGAACTTTTGTCCCCTGATGTAGAGGAAGTCCTTTTACAGGACCCTGTCTATGAGGATTGACCTTTGTCATTTGGTGTACTTCCTTTCACTTCCATATAGTGGTAAGTGCACCATTCAGGTAACCGAGCCCTCCCTATGGAGTGTGTGGCTGTAAGTACTGGATCCTAAGTCCACGGTTAACATAATTCACGTTTTCCACTTTTGCATGTTTTCTCGGTTTTTGAGTCATGTTCCTTTATGGGGTGAATTATGTATTTATTGTTTTTCGTTTTTCTTATAATAAACTAATAAAAAAAATTAAAAAATTCTAAATCGTAGAAATAGCAATCCAACAAGTCTTGGGAATCTGACTTTAAACGACCCACGTTAGAACAAATTTTGTGTTTAGAAATTTGTTTGGGGGTGGGCAGTCGGTCTTTCCATCCGGATTGCTCGAACTTTCTATTTGTGTTGCTTAGGCCCAATAGTTTTAGTTCAATTGGGTTGACGTAATCTAAAACTTAGATTTCCTTCGTTCGCATAACTTACGTCACACACGCACTTTGAGGCATTTTTCCACCTTCTTATACGTCACCCATAGTTGGAATTGAGTGTTTTATGGATCATTAGATTGGAAATTCTCTACTGATCATTTCCATAACTCATTCACCAAAATCGGGCCAGTAACGAAGCGGCAAATTGAATTTGAAATTGCGTAAAAAATCAGAAAATTTCGGAATTCAAATTGGGCTTGGGCCCCAAACCATCGCCAAGACGGCGGCAAACCTGCACCCCCTCTTTTCCACTTAACAGATCGCGCTTAACCCACCACCGCCATTAACAAAGTTTTAAAACCTAAAAAAAAAAAAAAAAAAAAAAAAAAAAAAAAAAACCTAACTACACCCACTACCTAACCATTTTAATCAAACCGAAATCTTCTCCAAACTATTACCACCAACAACCCCAACAATTTTAAAACTCCGAAAAACAGCCACCAATTCAAGCTTTAACCGCCATCCGTACCCACCATCGCCACCACCGCGGTCTTTGGTTGTTTTAACATCAAACTCGCCTCCCCACCGCCTACAAACCATTGGTTGTTTCAAAACTTCAATGGCGCTACGACGAAGAATTTTGCCGGAGCACGCGTTTGCTGCCGACAACTTCGCGCCATTTTCGACGCGGAAATGGTTAGGAGGGATTGGAACAGACTGTGGTACTCGACTGGGGAGTTCTATCACTATGATTTGGTAGAACAGTTTTATAAGAAGCGAGAATTGGAAGGGGATAGGATTTTCATTAAGGTAGCAGGAACGAGGAGGGAAGTAACGAGACAGTTGTTGGCTGAGCTGTTAGGAATTACACCTGAAAGCAACCTAAAAACGACCATTCGGGGAATCCCCAAGATACCGGAGTTCCCGCTTTGATGAAATATACCGCCGTGGAGGGTGAATACAATCCGAAATCTCATTCGTCCTTAATCAACCTCGAGAACCAATCAACGGGTCAGAGCTCGGTGGATTGGTAGGAACGCCCTCTGAAAAGACAAAGTCGGCGATATCGGTCCGCAATGTCCGTGACGTTCTCCGGATTTTACAAACAAATAAGTATAATTTCTGCATCCTCGATTTAATTTTTAATGTGATTAGAGGATTGGGAAAGAGCTTGGCGCCTCTTCCCATTGATCACTAAGATCATGCTCTCCTTTAGAGTCGCCGCAAAATCTGCTCCTATTAAGATCAAATTGCATTCTAATGCAAGTATCTATAATGGATTGCATCCAAGAGACTTGGCCGTTTGTCCGGAAGGAAAGGTGGTTGAGTCGGAGGATGAAAGGGAGGATATGACATGCCCGGATGACGATGCATTAGATAGTTGTAGTTCTAATTTAGAACGATGCAAGTGTTGCAAAACCGGCTTTGCGTTCGCGTTTATGGTATTTGTGAAGATATCCGAGATAGACATATTATAGTTTGAAATAAGCAAACGAACCTTCAGACGAGACTTGAAATGCTCGAAAGGGTTCAGGACGATATCTTGTCTAACATGGAGACTATCCACCAAAGATCACCAAGCCCCAAGATGCGACTCTTTCGGATCTAGAGATGGAAGCGCTTGTTCCGAATAGAGATGCTACGACGCATACCACCCGTGGAGGATTCTCGTTTCACCGAAGTCCGAGAGGCATGTCGTCGCCGCCGGGCGACAGATGGCTCAAGCTATTCTCCATCCCGGGACCAATCTCCATCGTGGTCCATCTTCATCACATAACTAGGTGTTCACCATCAGTTTGTGTTCGCTGTTATTTCATGGTTTTTTATTAGTTGGATTTTAATTCAGTTGTTAAATTTAAATATTAATATGTTTGTTTTATGTTGTTTGGATTTAAATTTTAGTTTTAATATAATTGGTTATTTTCGAGTTCTGCTTGTTTTTATCATTAATCCCACCTTCCCGACTTGTTTGGGGGTGGTAATATTTATACCGAGCATAATTCGTTATATGATCATCTGCTGTAAAGTTGTCTTGGAGGAAAGGTTGAGAATTTGGCTGATATCGGCATATCTATGATTATGTGTGGTGGTAGCATGAAATCTAGGAGAGTTTAGAAGTTACTATTCTAAAATCAGTATAAAAGATACCAGGATTTTTAGAAAATCAAGAAGATGGTTTGTTTCCGTTTTCGGGTTTGGAATTTTTCTATTTTCGGAAATTGCCTTAAAACAATTTGGTAACTTGCCGATTCGTTTTGGAAGCTTAGACCCTATTTAAACTCCCTTCATTCTACACTAACAAACCACACTACACCCCACCATCATCCCCCACCTTTCACTCCAAGCTTTTCCTTCTTTTTCCTCTAAACTTCTGCTTCAGCACTTACGAGCGCACCTGCGCCTCAATAGAGCGCACCTGCGCCCTGTACACTTCCAGAAATTTTACTCAGAGTGCGACCCGCGCCCAAGTTGAGCACGACTAGCGCCCAAACACTGTAACTCCAAAAACCCACGAGCGATCGGCGCTTAAAGCGAAGCAGACGCGCCGCGCCCCATCTGTGAACACGGAAAATTCCAATTTTCTGAGGGTCATTCCAGGATTTTGAACCGTTCAAAGAGTCGTTGAGATGACATCTCCTATAGTCATATCTGAACAGTCTTCGAAGACGTGTTGGGAACCGGAGACCATGGACATTGGTTCCGGCTACGAGGATCCCGCGATTAGGATGGCGCCATCTAGTGGTAAGTGATGACGATTCATATTCACCACAACTTCATCGCTTTTATTTCTACGACCACGTTAAATTCTATTGTAATCGGGATGGAGAACAAGAATTCTCCGTCGTGAGTCGATGACACGACACTAGAATTCAATAAAAATGTGGTCGCTTTAGTTTGAGAATTACCAATACCGATCCCTGTTCACACATGGGCATATATGACCGATAATGCATACCTTTATAATTATACATATTTCCATGAGTATTGGGGGGAGGGTATTTCGAGTAATAGACCGAGGGCGATATAGCATTGCCCCTTGGTAGCCTTTCCCTAAACGTAGGCACCACCATGTTATTCATCCCGATGAATATTTTTGGGGAATGGCGTTCATTTCTCGCAAACAAGATCGGCTGGTGACATTTTCCTCACTTTAGCCGAGGGACGTTTGCCGATATGACATTCCCCGAAGTTTTAGTCGCTAGTCTTAAGAGAGCCCAAAGCATGAGGCGAAGTATCTTCTTATGCCTGTTTTGGTAAGCCGCGATCATGCGTAGTTGTTTACCTGTATTCCGTGCAGAATTCATAGATTGAAAAAGGGTTGAAGTCATGAGACCCACCAATTGGGTGGTTCGCTCATTATTTAATAATGACTTGGCGGGATGGCAGTGCAAGCCTCATTTGGTCGCCCATTACATCCCATCGGACATAATAACACTTAAAAGTTAGCATTAGTAGATGATAAATGGCGGCAAGCTTGGCAAGTTATAATGGTGGCGGGCATCGCGAAGGAACCTCATCTCTTTAATGAGGAGGAGGATGCTTAAGCGGGAGATAAGGTAAGTTTTTAGTTTTGTTATTGTCGGCTTAAATCCCAAGCAATTTAATTCTGTTAACCCCATAATGGGTGGAACTCTTATAGAGTTGCATCAGTATTTTTATTTTCCCTATATTAGTATGTTCTAACCTTGTTTTGCAGATGTTCCAGAATTTCACGCGTTTCCATGGTATTTTCTACCCTCTTTATTTAAATGCTTTGAGGACAAAGCATGCTTCTGTTTTTGCATGCATAGAAACACGTGTAATTAAGGCATCTGCTAGGATATAGATATGTATAACATGCATTTGTTTTCAAGTTAAAAATTTTAAAAATATAAATAAATAAGTTTATGCTATACACTTAGGAATATTGGTATTGTTTTCTTTCTCTATGCTTTTAACAATCTAGAAGTCTCACGTAGCTTTTGCATCAGAATAATTGTTAGAAACTTAGGTTAATATGTAGGTAATAATCTTTGCATCTATCTATAAATATATTACATGAGTATCTATGATTGTTAGCGATAAGTTTTCGAAATCTAGGCTAGAGTACTTATTCTACAAAATCGTGAGAATATAGCCTAAAAAAGCCTTATATGAGCTTAAATATTTGAGAAATGACATAAGGGAGAAGTAAAATCCGGATAGAGAAATCACACGTCCACTTGCTTGATCACTATGCCATATCCTAAGCGAGAATTTTGGCCCTCTTTGGATCGATATAGCCGTAAATTCAAACCTATCAATTATTTTTCCGCTTAGTCGCCTCTCCGAGCCTTTCTTTAGCCTTTCATAACCCACAAATCCTTTACCCCGTTACAAAAACAAAACAAAATAAAAAAATCAACCTACCCAATCTAGAATAAGTCCGAGAATAGAATGAGGAAGAAAGAAGAAGAGAAAACCGTGTAAACAAAAGTTAGTTAATTGCTTTGAGAAAATAAAGAAAAGAAGTTTCCATCCAAGAAAAGAAAAAATAAAAATAGAAATAAAATAAAAAAAAAAAAAAAAAATAGAATAAAAGGAGTCAAAAGCCAAAGAAAAAAAAAAAACATGGCTAAGGATGGAAACAAAGTGTAGAAGCAAAAAGTAAATAACAAGGTTTCTCTAAGTTACATAATATGAAGACTCTACTATCTCGGACTTGTCCTTTTGAATATCCATTTCCTTCCTCTTCTAAACCATCTCCTAATCCCATGAACACCTAATAAATACCTCTAGCTCAATTAGGAATAGGTTAGTGTGATAGTAAGTGGCAGATGTGTTTGATCGACTCGGCTTCCTTGTTGTCATTGAGATTGTAAGGTAAAAAGTGTGCCCACTGCTCGGGAGTAGTAAATAAACTTTGAGCAGAAAAATCAGAGTGGTTTTGTCTTGACATTTATGTGAGGACCTACTTAAGGACACTATTCGAAGTTTTCAGAAACGAACCGCTAGGCATTTCATAGTATTACTCATAGTATATATATTTGTATCATAGATGATTGATTATTATGCATATATTAGTTTAGGTTTTGACTTGGTTATTCTTATTCAAATGCTAGTGAGATGTATAGATAGTTGAGACATGAATGAGGAAACAATAGTTTTATTTTTAGTCGTTGTGTAGTATAGATGAAGTTTGTGAGTACCTTTCTTCGAAAACTCTCACGAGGGTTATAACTTCGTCCACTAGAGAATTCCTAGTGGTTTAAGGCCTTGTTGCATATGGTCAATGCAATCAAGACTCAAATAAACGAGAGTAGATAGAACTCCATTTTTGGTCACTTATTCTAATTTCTCATCTTTGCTTGGGGACAAGCAAAATGCTGTTTGGGGGTGGTTTGATAAGAGCCCAAAACTGTAGTTTTAACCCTGTAACAGTCATAATGTTAGACCAATTATGTGAGTAATAATTAAGAGTTAATACTGATTACGTGTTTTTATGCATTTCAGGCTTCAAAGTCCATTATGTCAAAATACATAAAAGTATGAAGCCTGAAAGGCTTTGTCTTCTTGAATCTTGAATCTTCTTGAATCTTGGCCTTTAATGGACTTTGAAGCCTGAAATACATAAAAACACGTAATCAGTATTAACTCTTACTTATTACTCACATAATTGGTCTAAAAGTATGATCGCTAAGTGGGTTAAAACTACAGTTTTTGGGCTCTTATCAACCACCCCCAAACAGCATTTTGCTTGTCCTCAAGCAAATATGAGAAATTAGCATAAGTGACCAAAAATGGAGTTCTATCTCGCCTCATTGAAAAGGCATTGCATTGACCATATGCAACAATTTATTTTAAACCACTAGGAATTCCCTAGTGGACGAAGTTATAGCCTCGGAGAGTTTTCTAGTGAAGGTACTCACAAACTTCATCTATACTACAACGACTAAGAAATAAAACTATTGTTTTCTCCTTCATGTCTCAACTATCTATACATCTCACTATCAAATACATAAGAATAACCCAGTCATAACCCTAAGCTAATATATGCATAATAATCAATCATCTAAAATAAACATATAATAATGAGTAATACTATGAAATGTAATAGCAGGTTCCGTTTTTGAAAAACTCGAATAGCTGGCCCTTAAGTAGGTCCTCATATAAATGTCAAGACAAAACCACTCTGATTTTTCCACTCAAGTTTTCATTTGCTCCAAGCAGTAAAGCAAGCACACTTTACCTTACAATCTCAATGACAACAAGGAAGCCGGAGTCGATCAAACACATCTGCCACTTTACTATCACACTAACCTATTCCTAATCGAGCTAGAGGTCTTTATTAGGTATCAAGGGGATTAGAGATGGTTTAAGAAGGAAGGAAATGGATATTCAAAAAAGACAAGTCCGAGATAATAGAGTCTTCATATTATGTAACTTAGAGAAAACTTTGTTATTTCCTTTTGCTTCTATACTTTGTTTCCATCCTTAGCCATATTTTTCTTTTTTCTTTTCTTTGGCTTTTGACCCCTTTTTATTCTATTTTTTGGAGTTTTATTTATTTTATTTATATTATTTTTTTTTTTTTTTGGATGGAAACTTTTTCTTTTTCCTCAAGCAACTAACTAATTTTTGTTTACAATGGTTTTTTCTTTTTCTTTCTTCACTCATTCTATTCTCGACTTATTCTAAATGGGTAGGTTGATTTTATTTTTTTTTTTTTTATTTTGTTTTTGTTTTTTTGTAATGTGGTAAAGGAATTGTGGTTTATGGAAGGCTAAAGAAAGGCTCGTGAGGGGCTTAATTAGTTTTGAAAATAATTCATAGGTTTGAATTTCTCGGCTATATCGATCCAAAGAGGGCCTAAATTCTTTAGGATATGGCATAGTGATCAAGCAAGTGGACGCGGTGATTTCTCTATCCGGATTTTACTTCTCCCTTGTGTCATTTCTCAAATGTTTCGCCATATAAGGCTTTTAGGCTATATTCTCACAGATTTGTAGAATAAGTACTCTAGCCTAGATTTTAAACTTATGCTAACTAACAATCATAGATACTCATGTAATAAATTTATAGATAGATGCAAAGATTATTACCTACATATTAACCTAAGTTTCTAACAATTATTCCGATGCAAAAGCTATGTGAGACTTCTAAATTGTTAAGAGCATAGAGAAAGAAAACAATACCAATATTCCTAAGTGTATAGCATACTTTTTATTTATATTTTGAATTTTTTGAAATTTTAACTAGAAAACAAGTGCATATTATACATATCTATATCCTAACAGATGTCTTAATTACACGTGTTTCTATGCCCCCCCAAACAAGAAGCATGCTTTGTCCTCAAAGCATTTAAATAAAAGGGTAGGAAAAATACCATCAAGCCGCGGAAATTCGTGAACATCCGCAAAACAAGGTTAAAACATACAAAATATAGTAAAAAAAAACCGACGCGAACTCTATAAGAGTTCCACCCATTATGGGGTTAATGTAATGAAATTGTTTTGGGACATAAGCGCATTAACTAACTTAACTAAAACTTACCCGCATCCCAAAGATTTACTCGCCATCCTCCTCTTCTATATATGAGGTTCTTTCGCGATCCCCGCCATGCCATAACAACTTGCCACGCCTTCCGCCGCGGTATCATCAACTAGTGCTAACCTCTAGTGTTACTTGGTCCGATGGGGTGTGTGGGCAACCAAATGTGGTTGCAGACCGCCATCCCGCCAAGTCATGGCTCGAATGATCTTACCACACGATTGGTGGGTCTCATGGTTTCGAACCTTTTCCAAACTGCGGTAATCGCGGTACAGAATATGGGTAAGCAAGCGCCGCGATAATGTGTGGCAAACCAAGACAGGCATAAGAAGGTACTTATGCCTCAAGGTATGGCCTCGCTTCGAGTAGCAACTAAAACTCGGGAATGTCATACCGACGACGCCCCTCCTAAAGCAAGGAAAACGCCACCACCGGTATTATCGCGTATAAATTGCCGTTCTCTAGAATGTTCATCATGATGAACAACATGGTTGTGCCTACATTCACCGATAGGCTACTCAGTATGATGTTATATTGGTCTTGGTCCATGATATTTAAACACCCTCCCCCATAATACTCATGGAAATAGGCATATTCATATAGGTATGAGTTATCCGTCATATATCCCCACGCGTGTGCATAGGGTCGTAATGGCAACCCCAAAACCAAAGCTATCAATTGCTTATGAATTCCATAGTCGCGCCATCAATAGCAAGGGAAAATTTTTGTTCTCCTTCTTGGGTACAAAAAAGTAATATTATTATAGAAGAATTCAGTTAGCTTAGGTGAAAAAGAATCGCCATCACTCACCGTAAGATGCCGCTTATCCTAATCGCACGATCCGGCGCGGAACGATGCTCCATAGGTATCGGTTCCCATCAAGTCTTCAAATGACTGCTCAGAATCACTATAGGAGGTGTCATCTCAAAACTACTCAGAGAACAGCTGCGAAAACCTGGAAGAAACCTCAGAAAATCGGAATTTCCGCGGTTTACGGAGGAGGCTGGCGCTGGCCAGATAGGCGAAGTCGTCGCCGTAGGTTTTGGTTTTGGAATTACAGTGTTTGAGCGCTGGTCGCGTCGCTTCGCTTGCTGGTGGCGCTTTTTCGAGGTTTTTCGATTTATTGTTGTAGGGCGAAGTAGGCTCTGCTTGGCGCTTGCCGCCTCGCCTCGACAAAAAAATTTATGGAAGTGTATAGGTGTATATAGGCGAGGCGCCAGAAGTGCGTAAACGTTGTTTACAAGAAAAAAGCGAGAAAAAGCTTGGAGTGAAAGGTGAGAGATGATTGTGGGGTGTAGTATGGGTTGTGAGTGTAGATTGATGGAAGTTTAAATAGGTTCCGGTTTCCAAAACGAATCGGCAAGTTGCCAAATTGTTTTAAGGCAATTTCCGGAAATAGAAAACCGCTAAAACCCAAAACGGAAACTAACCATAGTTTTGATTTCCTAACAACCCCGGTATCTTTTAAACTTGGTTTAGAATAGTAACTTCTAAACTCTACTACATATCATGCTACCACTACAAAAAATCATAGATATGCCGATATCGCCTAATTTTCAACTTTGACTCCAAGACAACCTTATTTAAAGATGATCAAAATAAATTATATTAAAATAATATGAAATCCAAGCAATCTAAAACAAACAACTTAATATTCAAATCTAACTACTGAAATAAAATTCCACTAACAAAACAATAAAAACAATGAAATAACAGACACAACCGATGGTGAACACCTAGGCGTGTGAAGAAGATGGTCCCCGAGATGGAGACGGTTCTCAGGGTGAAGAATGGCTTGAGCCATCCGCCTCAAGGGCGACGACGCCATGCCCTCGTGACTCACCGAGATGACTCATCCACGAAAGTGGCATGCGTCAGAGCATCTCTATCCTGAACAAGCTACTGCGGCTTCCATCTCGCCTTTGAGTATCGCGATAACCGGGCTTGGTGATTCCGTGGATAATCTCCAAGTTAGACAAGATATCTTCCCCGACCCCTTTCGAAAGCATTTCAACTCGCCCGAAAGTTCGCTTTGCTTATTTCAAGTACAATTTGTCTATGTCGGATATCTTCACAGATACGATAACCGTGATCGCAAAACCAGTTTAAAAGATTATCATTTGTTCTAAATTAGAAGTATGACTATCGAAATTATCCTCAACCAACCATGTCATATCTTCCCTTCATTATCCGACTCAACTTCATTCTCTCGCAGACAACGCCAAGTCTCTTGGATGCATTCCTTATAAATACTTGCATTAGAATGCAATTTGATCTTAATAGGAGCAGATTTTTAGCTTACGAAAGCTCTAAATGAGAGCATAATCTTAGTGATCAATACGGGAAGAGGCCATGCTCTTTTCCCACTCCTCTAATCACATTCAAAATTAAATCGAGGATGCAGAAATTACACTCATTCGCTTGCAAAATCCAGAGAACGCGCATTAATCAAGTCCGATGTCGCCGACTTTGTCTTTCCCGAGGATCGCGTTCCTTACCAATCCACCGAAGCTCTGACCCAGTTGATTGGTTCTCGTGGTCGCCCCGGGCTTAACGAATGAGATATCGATTGTATTCACCCTCTATGACCAGATCTTTCATCAAAGCAGAACTCCAAAGATATCGATTCCTGAATGGTCGATCTAGGTTGGTTACAGCGTGATTCCTAATAGTTCACCAACAACCGCCTCGTTATTTCCTCCTCGCTCCTCGCTATCCTAATGAAAATCCTATTTCCTCCAATTCTCGTTTCTTATAAAACTGTTCTACCAAATCATAGTGATAGAACTCATCTATCGAATACCACAGTCTGTTCCAATCCTCTTAATCATATTGGGCCGTGAAAATGGTGCGAAATGGTCGGCCTCAAACGCTGCGTTCAAAGAACATTCTTCGTCAGAAGCGCCATTGAAGTTTCTTAGATAACTAATGGTTTTGTAGATGGTGGGGGAGGCGAAGTTTGATAAAACAACGAAACAATGGTGGTGGCGGTGGGTGGTTACGGTGGCAGGTTTGAAAACTTGAATTGGTGGGTGTTTTTCTTGGTGGAAACGGTTGGAGATTGTGTTGGTGTTTCACAAAAGGGCGGGTGGTCTTTCTATTTTGATGTATTCTATTTTTATTTTTATTTATTTATTTTTTATTTTTGGTTGCTAGGGTTTAATTTGAATTAGTGAAAGGCGGTTTGAGAAGATGAAGTCGCGATTCTGTTTTGAGGGGGCGCTGGCTGGCCACAGAGGTGAGTGCGAAGTTGGCCCAAAGCCCAATTCGATTTTTCGACTTTCGCCGATTTTAGCTTAACTTCAAACTAAATTTCCCTTCATTATCGGTCCGATTTTTATGAATGAGATATGGAAATGATCAGGAGAGAATTTCCAATCCAATGATCCATAAACTACTCTATTCCGACCGTGGGTGACATATAAGATAGTGGAAAACGCCTCGAAGTGCGTGCATGACGAAGTTATGCTTAACGAATGAACACTAAATTAGATGACGCCAACCCCAATGAACTATACTAATGGACCTAAGCAACACAAAATAGAAAGTTCGAGCAATCCGATGGAAAGACTGATTGATTGACCCCCAAACAAATTTTTAAACACAAAATTTGTTTTAACATGGGTCGCTTTTAAAGTCGATTCCCAAGACTTGTTGATTGTTAGTTTCCGGGTTTAGATATATATCTATATCTAAAAATGAAAACAATTATTATTATTATTATTATTATTTATTTATTTTTTTTATTTTTTTTTTTTTTCAATAAGCAAATAAAGACATAATTCACACCATAGAGAAACATGACTCAAAAAAATCCAGAAAACATGCAAGAGTGGAAAACGGAACTATGTGAACCGTGGACTTAGGATCCGTACTTACAGCCACACACTCCATAGGGAGGGCCCGTTACTTTAATGGTGCACTTACCATTAAATGGAAGTGAAAGGAAGTACACCAATGACAAGGGTCATTCCTCATATATGGTCCGTGAAAAGGACTTCCTCTATATCGGGACGTGGTTCGTGAAAATGTTTTAATCGTTGACCGCTAACTTGAAAGGTATTGTTGTCCCTTGGATTTACCAAGGTAATTGCCCCGTAAGTGGGTGACTTCAAGAACCGAAAAAGGACCGCACTAACGGGTTTTAGTTTCCCCGGGAAAATATGTAGACGGAGTTGTAAAGCAAAACCTTTTGTCCGACCACAAACTCTTTTTGCAAGAAGATATGTTTATCATGAACACGCTTCATGTTAGCTTTATAATCCTTTCGAGATCGTAAGAATCGCCACGGATTTCTTCAAGCTCATTTAATTGTAACTCAAGCGCTTGACACTTCATCAATATTGAAGTTAAGGCTTTTTATAGCCCACGAGCACGGTGCTCTAATTCAACGGGCAAATGACATGGTTTCCCAAATACAAGTCTAAAGGAGACATACCTATAGGAGTTTTGAAAGCAGTTCTATATGCCCATAAGGCATCCCGATAGACGCCACGACCAGTCTTTCCTATCGTCGGGTTTACCGTTGTTTCTAAAATCTTTTGATTTCCTATTAGAAACTTCTACTTGTCCGCTAGTTTGTGGATGATAAGGAGTTGCTACTTTGTGTGTAACTCCATACTTTTTCACTAGGGATGCAACAACTCGTTAAAAATGTGTTCCACCATCACTAATGATGGCTTTAGGAATGCCAAACCGACAGAAAAATATATTCTTTAATAAAAATACAACGGTCTTATGGTCATTGCTACGCAAGCTAGGGCCTCTATCCATTTAGACACGAGTCCACGGCAACTAGAATATAAATATAACCGTGGGAAACAGGGAAAGGGCCCATGAAATCAATACCCCAAACATCAAAAATTTCTACTATCAAGATTGGATTTAATGGCATCATATTACGCCAGGATTCGCCCAAGTTGTTGGCAAACTAATACACGCCTTGCAATGCACTTGGGCATCCTAAAAAGGGTAGGCCAATAAAATCCACATTGAAGAACTTTAGCGCTGTTTTCATTCCACTAAAATGGCCACCACATTCTTTGTCATGGCGTAACGATATAACTTCATTATATTCCCACCGGGAATGCAACGATTTAATAACTGATCCGCACAATACTTAAAAAGGTAGGGCTCATCCCAAGAGTATATATCTTGACTCGCCAAGAACTTCTTTACGCTCATTTCTTGACCAATTATAAGGCATAACATCAGCCGCTAAATAATTTACAATGTCCGCGATACCATGGTGATAAAAAAAAATAGCATAAAGATGCTCATCAGAAAAGAGTCCGGTATGGACTCGTAATCACTACTATCGCCATTTGTAAGTCTAGATAAGTGGTCGGCAACTACGCTGACCCCTCTTTGTCCTTTTATTTCTAATGTGAACTCTTGCAGGAGAAGAATCCATCGGATTAATCTCGCTTAGCATCCTTCTTTGCAAGAAGGTACCTATGGTCGCGATGGTCCGTGTAAACTAAAGTTTTAGAACCAACCAAATAAGGACTAAACTTATCTAAAGCATAAAAATGACACTAAGAATTCTTTTTCAGTAGTTGTATAATTCCGTTGAGCCGCTTAATGTTTTACTAGCATAATAAATAACAGTGGACTTATTATCTAGTTTCGTCCCCAAGACAAAGACTAAACCGCGATAGTCACTAGCATCACACATGAGTTCGAAAAGGTTTAGACCAATCAGAGGTCAGATAATAGGTGCAGGGGTTGGGCGGCTTTTAAGGTTTCAAAAGCCCGTTTACAGTTAAAATTAAAATCAAAGATTGCATCCTTCAAAAGCAGGTTAGTTAAAGGCCTAGCTATTTTCGAAAAAATCTTTAATGAAACGCCTATAAAACCCTCAAGATGGCCTAGAAAGGCTCTAATCTCACCGGACAGTCCGGGTGGTTTAGGTAGGGTCGCTATCTTATCTAGTTTGGCTTTATCTACTTCGATGCCATCACTAGATACAATATGACCTAGTACTATGCCCTTTTTGACCATGAAATGACACTTTTCCCAATTTAAAACGAGGCTCTTTTCTTCACACCGTCAAGACCTTTAGAAAGGTTAGACAAGCATTTCAGTAAAGGAGTCTCCATAGATAGAAAAAATCATCCATGAACACTTCCATAAAGCCGCCTACCATGTCACTAAATATATGAAGCATACATCACTGGAAGGTACTGGGGGCATTACAAAGGCCAAAAGGCATTCAATTATAGGCATATGTTCCGGAAGGGACATGTGAAGGTTGTCTTTTCTTGGTCATCAATATCAATAATAATCTGAAAATAGCCGAGTAGCCATCCGTAAAACAATAAAAGGCATGACCAGCCTAGACGCTCTAGCATCCGATCTATAAATGGTAAGGGAAAGTGATCCTTTCGTGTCATAGCATTTAAACGCCTCAGAATCAATACAGATTCTCCATTTCGTAGGACCTCGAGTGACAACATAGTCACCCCTTCCCGCTACGCACCATGGTAACTCCCGATTTCTTAGGAACTACATGAATGGGACTTACCCATTCGCTATCGAGATTGGGTATATAATACCCGCGATCGAAAGTAATCGCAAGACTTTTTCCCTAACCACCTCTTTCATGGCGTGGTTCAAGCGACGCTGAGGTTTCATGCGAGAAGTCTTCTTCGCTATCCTCCAAATGGATAATGATGAGTGCAAACATTAGGTCAATTCCTTTAATGTCGGCTAGGGACCAACCAATCGCAGACCGATGTTCCCTAATCACCCTTATTAAACATGTCTCTTCATCCTTAGTTAACAGAGAAGATATAATTATCGGTGACTACCATCCGGATCAAGTTGAATATATTTTAACTCCCGGGAAGAGGTTTAAGACCGGTGTGGACGGAATGTCCGTTGATGTTTCATAAGTGTCCTTATCTTATGAATGAAGACTTGCTTAGGTAGCAAGTCTTCGTGAATCGCGATATGGAGCAACCGACGGGTCTACAATTGGTGTGGACTCCGGGATGGTGTTGACTTCCTCTAAGTAGGAGTCATTTACAAAATCTGAAGTTCCAAAAGAAAGGAATTTGTACATATTGTTTTCGTGAAACGTGTTGTTAAAATAATCTTGAGCTAAACTCTCGATCATGCTAACCTCCCCATCTACGCATAACCGGGTAATCTGCTTTCATCATTTTAAAACATTTACCTCGACGTAAAGATGGCCAAAAGATAAGGACATCTTTCCATCGCGACAATTTATAAGCGCATTGGCGCTTGCAAGAAGAAGGGCGCCCTAAGATGATCGGTACAGAGTCATTAGCGACTTCAGATCGAGGATAACAAAATCAGCAGGATAGTAGAAATCCTCGAACCTTAACAAGCACGTTTTCCACTACACCTTTAGGATACTTAATTGACTCGTCCGCTAATTGCAACGTTATTTTGTAGGTTGCATTTCCTCGTAGACTCCATTTGTTTATACAAGTAATACGGGAGTAAGTTAACACGCCCCCGTGTCTAAATAAGGCGGTTGTCGGTGGGAATCTCCTAAGGTGCATTTTACAAGAGGGATCTACCGTGGTCCTTGTACTTAACAATTCCATTATTTTCGGATAAAGTTGGGAACCGCTCAGTTAAAAAGGCGCCTTTAGGTATGTTGGTCTTACGCCTAGTAGTGCACAACTCTTTAAGAAACTTAGTGGTTAGGTAGCTTTTAATAGCTTCGAAAAGGAAGGTTTATCGTTAGATTCTTGAAAACGCTCCTAATTTTCTTCAAAGTTTGTATCCCCGGGTTAGCATGGCTAATTTTTGAGGAACGGTGGTTTCGCTTCTATATTTCGCGATATGGCTCTACTTGTCGCGGTAACCTTGGCTTTCGGTTTCTTTGTTGTGATTTAACCGGGTACCTCTACCGTGGTAGGCTCCTCGTTTCTATTATGTATCTAGTTCGATATATGGTGTAGGAGTAATCGATGGGGTAACTATAGGCGAAGTTACTTTGTTATCAACCACTCTTCCGTAACGGAGAGTGGTGATGGCATTTAGGTCACCTACGCATTGTAGTTTCCGCATTAGAATTACCGATTTACCTCAAAGGTCGTGGTTTGCCGTTTTTAGGGTTTGGTATCGCTTGTCCCGAAACACACCTTTGGTCATTTTCGCTTGGGCTAACCGTTGTATGCCCCGATTTATGGATTGTAAAATCTGTTGGTTTGATTGAGTCATTGTCCGAAAAGTTGTTGGGTAACTTGTATAAAGCGCCGATAACGATCCGGTTGTGTAGGTGTAGTAGTCACGTGGTGCGACCGAACTATCTCGTTGATTATTTATGGGTGGTGGTTGTGGATAGTTATTATTATTAACCGAACGATACCTTTATTGGTATTATAATTATTATAATTATTCCGACCTTTGTGCTTGACCTTGTCGGTCAAGCGCTTTGGTTGTTATAATTATTATAATTCCCTTGACCTTGTCCTTGCCTAGGTGGAGCTTGGTTATAATTGTTTGTTTGCCTAACGCTTTGATTATTGTACTCCGGAGGTGTTACTTGTTGATTATTTCTCCAACTGAAGTTGGGATGTTGTCTCCAAGGGCGTTAGGAATAGGATAGTTATTAATAGAGTAAACATTATCTTGTTCTCGTGGTTGTTGTTCATAAGCTAGAGGACAATAATCGCCGTGGTGCTCGGACTCAAACAGAAATTACATGGGTTGGAGTTTACATTCATGACGGGATAGGCTTTTGTTGAGCGTAAATAGCCTCTACTTTTTAGTTAGAGATTCGATTAAATTTTAAGTTTCGATCGGTTTTTTCTCAAACATACGGCGCCTTGATCATTGAAGAAGAACTAGCCGAGCGGGGATATCATCACTACCCCCAATTATTATTCCGCTTTAGTTTGGTCTTCTAAAAATTTGTAAGCCTCCGAGGCTCCTTTACTTAGGAAACTACCCCCATTCATTATGTCAAGGACTTCTTTATGGTGGTGTAGAAGACCTTTGAAAAAAGGCAATTTAACTAACGGTCTTTCGCTAAGTTATGATGTGGACACTCTATAAGGAGATCGGTGAAACGATTCCATGCCTCGTAAAATGATTCATGAGGATTCTCGGAAAAAAAATGAATCTTGGAAAGCATCTCATCCGCCTTTAGGGGTGGGTAAAATGTTCCATAAACAAACGAACAAGTTTAGCCCACGAGTCCACGTAATTAGGCTTTGGGCAGTTAACCAAGACGCGCTTTATCGGGCTAATGTGAAAGGGAATACCCTCGGCTTTAATTTGTTCCGCGACCTACCATAGGATGATGGAATGTTGTAAGGACTTGTTCAATCCTACGATGTAGCCGATAAGGTTTTTCATGGTCTAACCCATGAAAAAACATGGGGGTAACAAATTAAATATGTTTGGGGATTCAAAATCCCCCACCGGGTCCGCTAGAACGATGCAAGATTTAGGGCTATCGCCAAGGCTTTGTAAAAGTCGGAGAGAGGAGTCTCTTTCTTCCCCATTATGTCGTGTGGTGTGTGAAATAGTAGCTAGAGGTGTGTGTGGTATACTAGATAGACTTGTTTGTTGCCGGTAATTACGCTTTGTTGTTTTTGTTCGACCTGCACCTTTAATCTCATGCAAGACTAAGTTGAGCTTAACTAAACATGCAACACTCCAAACAATTCGATATACTAGTAGAAAACCTCTAACCGAAAATGCGAGGTATGGAAGAAAGGAATACCCGATAGCGCCCTTGTTTCGCTTTATGAATAGCGCCTTGTTTACGCTTGTTCAGTGTATAGAAGAGGTTAGAACACTGAAAAATATGAAAGATCAAAGTTTGAATCAAAACCGCCGAACGAAAAAATTTAACATAGAGGCGCCGGTCAAGGCCAGATATATGCTGGTCGCCTCGAAAGTAATTTTCAAATTACAGTGTTTTAGCGCTGGTCGCGCCCACATGGGGCTGGTCGTGTAAATAAATTAATTCGAGTTGTTTGAGCTGGTCGCTTTTGGTTGGCTGGCGCTGGCGCTGGTAGATGAAATTCCAAGAACTTAGCTGGGTCGCGCTTCTCCTCGGCTGGCGCCCCGTATTTTCTCGAATTTGTCAAAGCTTAAATGGGCAACCACAAGATGAAACAACCAAGGGTGGGTGGGTTTAATGGGACTTAAAATGACTACTTCTACTATGAAAACAATGCTAAAGTGCAACTAAGATGGCAGCGGCGCCATTTGATAACTGAAAAAATGAATAGTTTACCTACGAAATGAACGACAATTCAATCCGTAAGTAAACTAAAACTTTATTTTACGAAGTCTCAATTATCTCTTATGTTTATCAAAGCTTCTACTCGATTTAATTGCACTAAGTGGAGTAGGAAGTTCGCTCCACTCCTAGTTCCCTAGCATGGATTGTTTTCTAAGTCTAAGAAATCAGTCTTAAGTCTAATGAGAGCTTTACTTAAATGTTATGCTAACAAGACGCTTAATTTAAATAACAAGATATAATAAATAACAAGATAAAATATAAACTAAAGTTAATCTACTTAAAGCTACGGAAATACGCATTGTTTGAATCTAGATAAAGAAATATAGGGGAATTGAATCCACCTCGATTCCAACTTAATAACCTAGTATAGATTGTCGTATCTCGATTCTTACGTTTTCACGGCAAGAACTTCGAGTTCTAATCCCTAGTGTTCATGGCATTCCTACCGGATACTAACTAGCATGTGAGGTCGTCCACCCATTCTCATGGCGAAACACGACCTTCTAGAGTGGAATAGATTCTACAACCAATTCTATACTAACCCCTAAGTTTTCATCAAGGCTTCATCAACCACTCTAATGGAGGTTTTAGCCTTGAGTCATCAAAACATCATTTCCCATATTATTATAACTAAACATAATATCAAGATTCGAATTTTACTTAATCTAACAATAATGAATCTAATTTAATGGCTGGAATGAAATAAGAACAAGAATTGAAATTAGATATAGAATGGAAATAACCAAATTCGAAATTGACAAACTAACTATTTTATTTATCTAATCAATCAAGAACAATGATTCAAGAATTTAATCTAAAACAGGAATTGAAATGGAACTAAAACTTAATTAATTAATAAAACTAGATCTAGAATTCTATATCTTAATTTAGGTCTAACTAGCTACCATTAACAAAGAGCTAAGCTTTTGTTTTTTATACATCCAGATCCAAAAATCGTGCATGGGCTTGGAGCCATGTTTTGGGCCGAGAATCAGCCCAAAACCCAATTCTTTCAGTCCAAAAAGGCCTCTTCAGCTGCAGTTGGCTTCAGCAGACTTTTCGTCCACTTCTACTCCTCTGATTGGGTCAAGGCTTGGTCCATTGGAAAGCTCTTTCCGAGCCGGTCGTTTTGACATAAGGTAGGCCCAATTCCAAGGTCTGAGTCCAAAGATATGGTCTTCGGAAGTTCTGCTATCTTTGTACACTGTTTCTGCCTGCGTGGACTTTGACTTTTCATCTTTTGACCAGGCTTTACAAAGGCTTCGTCTTCTTGAATCTTGGCCTTTAATCACCGAACTCCTTAGTAACCAACCATTGCTCCTTTATCTCATCAAAGTGGCACATTCCTGCACATAATTGACTTTGAAGCCTGAAATACATAAAAACACATAATCAGTATTAACTCTTACTTATTACTCACATAATTGGTATAAAAGTATGACTGCTAAGGGGTTAAAACTACAGTTTTGGGCTCTTATCACCAACTTAGAAGTAGTCAATAAGACTAAGCTTTTCTTGGAAAAGCACTTTGACATGAAAGATTTGGGTATTGCCGATGTTATTCTTGGTATAAAAATCATTAATAGGTCAGATGGTATTACTTTGACCTAATCTCATTATGTGGATAATGTGCTTAGAAAGTTTAGTCAAGTTGACTATATACCTGCCAAAACACCATATGATTATAGTAAACACTTGAGAAAGCTAGAATACTGGACCTAGTGTATCTCCTTTAGAATATTCTAGAGTAATAGGTAGTCTCATGTATCTTATGAACTGTACTAGACCAGATATTGCTTACGCGGTAAACAGACTAAGCATATACACAATTAATCCCAGCTCTGAGCATTGGGAAGCTCTTATTAGAGTTTTGAGGTATCAGAAATATACTTCAGATTTTGGTGTTCATTATGGCAGATATCCAGCTGTACTAGAGGGGTATAGTGATGCTAACTGGATTGCTGATTCTATGGAATCAAAGTCCACGAGTGGGTATGTATTTACTTTAGCAGGAGGTGCAGTGTCTTGGAAATCTACCAAGCAAACCTGCATTGCTCGTTCCACTATGGAATCTGAGTTTATAGCTTTAGATAAAGCTATCTAAAGCTTGTAAGGAGGTAGAGTGGCTCAGGAACTTCTTATTGGATATCCCTATTTGGCCTAAGCCTGTTTCACCTGTTTCTATTCACTGTGATAGGCAAGCAGCTATTATGAGGGCCCAAAATAATTCCTATAATGGAAAGTCTCGACATATATGTCGTAGACATAACACTGTACGATAGATGTTATGAGATGGGATCATAGCTATTGACTTTAGGTCAAAAGATAACATAGCTAATCCGCTAACTAAAGGCCTGGCTAGAGAGCTTGTCTTTAGTACATCGAGGGGGATGGGGTTAAAGTCTATTAAAGATGGAAACCTATTTGTTAAAATCACCGATAACTGTCACCCAACCTTAGTGAATGGAGATCCCATAAACAAGGTTCAATGGGAAAATAAGTTATTTGAGTGATTTGTGGGGGTACTACAACCTAGAGTGAAAACTCTGTACCCATCCCTATGATGTAGTAGTACCTTCTGTATCTTCTTAAGGATGAGTTTTAACTCTTAATGTTTTCTATAGCTGGGATCCAGTGGGGTGGTAGTGATACAGTACACTCCTGATAAAAGCACCTATATAAGTGAGGAAGTGGAGCCGCTTCCTATGGGAACTGGATAGGCTAGTCCCTAGTAGCACTTATGAAACCTGGGAAGCTCATGGCCGTTACGAGCACAACCGAGGAACTCTATGATGATTTTTGAAAGTTATGTGAGTTAACTGTTGACTCGGTTTACACAAAAGTTGGACAGTTCAAGACTTAGTTCACTGGTCAACAAATAAACCCGATAGACTAACATTAAGCGAAGGTTCAAGTCTTATGACACCTTCAGCCCATTCATAACTTCTAATGAACTCCAGCATATATTATTTTATAATTTCATACATGTGGGGGATTGTTATAAAAACCTTACTTAGTTTTTATATAGGGTTAACTAATATTACCCCCACCCCCACCCCACACTAGATGAGCCAATTAGGATTTCCCCCTTACTATATGGGGAAATTAGGGTCTCCCAACTACTTGAAAATAAACGACTAAAAGGATAAAGATTAGCTGTCATATTAATTCATTCGATAAAGATATGTTTAATTATTCAGTTTTCATTAATATATAATTAAATTATGGATGGTTTTTGAGAATTAATGCATATTTTTTTATATATAATTTTTTGATAAATAAAATCGTGAAATACTAAATATTTTGCATACAAATTGTTTGTGAATCCAATCCGAAACTTATCTGAAATTGACCCGCTGGTTTAGTGGGTCATCCGTTGAGTAACCCGTTATATAGACGGGTTGGATTTGGGTTTGACAAACTCAACACGATTAGTAATTGGGTCAGGAATATGACACGACATGAACCCTACCCAACACGACCCATTGCCACCCCTACTTGTGGGGTGAAGGGGAGAAGACCCTAATTTCCCCATATAGTGGGTGTCGGGGGGAATCCTAATTGGCTCATCTAGTGGGGGTAATACTAGTTAACCCTTAAAATAAAACAAGTACAAGGTCCATGGTTTCGTTTACAGGCCCCATAGCATTCAACAACAACCGCCACCAAATAGATTCTCATTTGACATTTATTTTTGCTCACTTTGTACATAAATTTAGCTTCAGAGGATACCATATATCATCATATATGTATAAAAAAGTCAAAAAATCTATCACTACCTACCATTTTTTGTTCAACCATTGTTAGCAAGGGAGAGAGAAAGCAAAGCGTTTCGCGTTTCAGGCTTGATGTGGACTGATAAAACCATGCTGGAATGTCAGTGATTAATCAGAATTTGCATCATATATATGTAACTGATTGTTCTAATGTTCTTCTGTGCACTATTTTCCAAAATGATATTTCAGTCAAATCGGTCATCCTGATCATTGTTAGTTAATTCCCAGTCATTCCGACGTACTGCCTATCCATTTAGACATGGCTGATGGCTCGTTCTTACTAAAGTTCCCATAAACACCTGTAATGAAATCCAATCCTTTTAAAACACTTGCTGAAGTGAATTTTAGAATTTATAACATGTAAAACGAAGAATGTCTACTTGAGAACATATAAAATGGATATACTTGTACTTTTTTATCAGCAATACATGATTTACAGCAGCATCTTTCAAGTTCTAATTTCTAAAGACACATAGAACTCTGTATGTAGGCATGACCACAATGTGGAGAGGACTTGAACTTGCAACTTCTCAGAAGGGAAAATACCTAACTATCGTCTGCCATACGCAAATACTCGCTTCTATAAGGATTTGAACCTTCAACAACCACTTAAAAAGGGGAAAATCGAAAATGAAAGAAAAGCTACCATTCTAGGTTTCTAGTTCATGAAAAAGGTTCAAAGCTAAAGAAGGAGAAAAAATTCATTAATCAAGGTGATTGATGCTTAGGACCATTTGTCAATTGATTAGTAGGTAAGAAAGGCTGCAAATGACAAATTGTTTGAGTGACAAACACTAAAATAGGGGCCTTAGCCTCTAACCTAGGCTTTCCTTTTTCAAAACTTCGATGATGGTTTAGATGTGGAAAGGGTTGTTTGAGTCTTTATTATACCATGGTAATATACAAGTCAATTTGAAGTTCCAGTGTTAGTCTTTACGATAACATATGGAATTTTCATTTTGATTTCGCGAAGAGGGATGCTGAGGGGAAAGCCATTTAATATGTTGCAGTGATGCCACTCGTGGCTGGTAGCACTGTCAGGCATTACAGAAATAAAATGGTTTCGGTTAGTGACTCTAGATTTTTGCCTGTTATAACTTTTGATCTTTTATTTCAGAATATCTATAGCTTCAGAATCATCGCCTTTAGATTGACATTTTAATATTTGGTTGCTGAAAACGTGTGCGAATTGGCATTTTGAGACAGGATACACAGATACTGGGGCAACTCTTTTGAGGGTTACATACTCTGTTTCCTCTGTAACTCTGTTTTCAAGATGCGCTATTGTGTCTGTTGATTAGAAATTAATGGAACATTCTTTTTTTTTGGTTGATAAGTGAATTAGACAGATAAACTCTGTTTGCCTATGATGTTCAATAATATCAAGTAGTGCCCATTACTGCAACAGGAGAACTACAATGAACATACTTGAAAATTACCTAATGTTGAAGTAAATTTGATTTTGCAATACAAACGCATAAACCAAAATGAACAGACAATAACTACTGCTACTTTATCAAAAGAAGATTTATACTTCTAGAATAGCTTCATGACATAGTAACAACTTTATTAACTCAACTGGTTGTATACATAGTTTCTAATAGGATCTTTCATTATTTCAACACTTCCATTATTTTCCTTTAATCTAACATGTATTCATAAAATCTGGAAAAGGGAAAAAAAACGTGTGCCTCCTGCAAAATATTTCAGTGAGAATACAAAAACACAATGAGAATGCACGTATATAATATCAGTTAAACAACAAGTTCACAACACCTGATGGCTCCAGAAAGATGCAATTCTTTTTCTATGAAATCAATTGTATTAGGGAACTCACCTTAGAAGTCAACTTTTCATTTCCAACATTATTGTTGTCAAATTGAGGACCCTAATCCTCATCACGCAGTTTCATTTCAATTTCAAGTACTCACAAAATTATTTTTGTTAAAGAAAGAGTCATTTTTATTCTTAATTTTATTTATTTCCTTAAACCCTGTAAGTAATTAAATAATAAAGGCTTGGTTCTCCAGTTCTCCCACTGGCCCAACTAACCACCATTCACAATCTATTAATAAAATCAGCTTTCCTTAATTGGCTCAAGTATCTATCAGACTTGTGGGACTTGTATCTCAAAAACCACCAGCATTTTGGACCTCTTAAAGCTATTTAGCTTAGTTCAAAATAAAAGAGAGCTTAAACTAGTTTAATGCATAAATAAGGTGTCATTAGTGAGAGAGGAGCCTTTTAAAATAAAGCTCGTAGTCTTAATATGATAAGATATATGCTTCTGAATTCTAACTATAAGAATAACCCACTTCAAATTAGTGAGAGAAAGAGTTGGTGTTCATTTTGTCTTCGTACTTTTTAGATGGGTAGAAGCCCTTGTTGCTCTAAGGAGGGCATGAAGAGAGGAGCTTGGACTGCTCATGAAGACCAAGCTCTTAGTGAGTACATCAGAATCCATGGTCAAGGGAGATGGAGAGAACTTCCCAAGAAAGCAGGTGAGATAGTTTGTTAGTAACAAAAATGTTCATTTGAGCAGGTCCTTTAAGCTTATATTTATAAGCCACTGTTTTGTATAATCTCCATGCAGGTCTCAAGAGATGTGGCAAGAGTTGTAGACTTCGTTGGTTGAATTATCTAAGACCTGATATTAAGAGGGGGAACATTACTCATGATGAAGAAGAACTCATTGTCAAGCTTCACAGACTCTTGGGAAACAGGTCTTCCCCATCGTCTCTATGAAAGCTAATTAATATATTCTGTATAGACTATTGTTCCTATACTGAAGCACAGTTCGATCAGCTAAATTATATAGAAGAAATTTTTCAAAGTTTGCTTGCCTGCTTAACAAAATAAAATGTTTTATATATTTCAATGAGCAGTAACTAATTAACCAAGTGCACTTTTTCTTAGATGGTCTTTGATAGCTGGAAGGCTTCCAGGGAGAACCGACAATGAAATAAAGAACTATTGGAATACCAATTTATCAAAAAGAGTTGAAGGTTCCTCAACACCGACTTCTTCACAGAAGAATTCAGACCAACCTAGGAAGAAGAAATACATGGGCCATTCTACAAATGAGGCAGTAACATCGCAGGTTCAAGCAGTACAAGTGGTACGGACAAAGGCATACAGGTGCACCAAGGTGTTCCTCAACCCACATATAGCAAAAGTTTCTAGTGATCTTAGCATGAACCAAGGCACAGAGCTGAAGCAACAAGTGGAACTAAAATCCTATAAGGGATTGCTGCCATGCAGCTCAGATGAAGAAGAGTATAGGTCAAGTTTTATGATGGACCTCAATATGGGGATTATGGCCTATCTGATCTTCTAGGTTCTGACTTCTCTCAGCAGTTGTGTTATTTTGATAAAGAGGCAAGGCAATTTGATGATAACAACAACAGCAGTAGCAATGACTTGTCACTATCTTCAGATCAGACTACGTTGTTTCATGGTGGAATGTTGGTGGATGATTGGAGAGAAAGTGAATGTATTCAACACAATGAAACTTCTCCTGATCTTCGATCAATTACTTGTTTTCTTGATTCGGAAGAGGGTTGGCTCGGCGAATAGTTTGTGGAAACAATGAAAATGTGCATGAATTTTCTTATAAGAATCGTTAAGATGAGATGGTAATTTCTTCTCTAGTTTCTTTGACGAGCTTTGAAAGCTGTTAATCTTATTTCCAGATTACTTCGATTTAATTAGGTCCGGCCTCTTTAATTTTGCGCTATTGATGTAAAAACTGGTCGGTATTCATAAATCAAGCCATCAAGGTTTTGGAACCAAGAATCTGTACTCCTTTTTGTAGATATTTTCACTACGTATGAGCAGTTGAGCACCACCCTCGAGAATTATTTTAATGAGAAATACTGCACAAGGACAGCACCTGAAACTTTGAGTGAAAACTTACTTCATAAAAGCTATTGAAGGTACGGTGGTGAGAATTTCCTTGTATGCCTTCAATATTATGAAGACTGTTCAGAATGTCCCAGGGCATGTCCTCGTGCCAAACAAACAGCTGTAATTTTTGGTACTATGGAATGTGTATGTTATGTACTTTGTAGGGGGTGGGTGATGCAATCAACCAATTCTTTGTTTAAAAAAACTTCTTGGTACCATCAGGTGAACCATAAGAACAAATCATACCAAAAGCTAGCTGCCTATGGTCCTCTCGCAATCTACTTTATAGGTACCTTATTAGATCTTCCTGCATGGACATCAACTCGATCAAACGCAATAGTTTTGAGAACGACAGCAATACAAATATAGTTACATGGTTTGGTAACATGGGTTCCATAGCATTGAAGTTAGTAAAGGAAATTTCTACTGTGACTTTCAATATTGGAGTCACTTGCTTTCTTAGAAAGGATGCTATTGACACTCGTATTTTGTGTTCAGCCTTTTCTAGTAAGAAAATTTGAAAACACATGGAGGGGACCATGGCATTCGGTTTGTAAGAAAATTTTAGTTGAGCTAGTTTGGCAAAAGATAGATGTGATCCATAAGCCACCGAACGCATTGGGCTTTTTTCTAGCGGGCTAACAAATGGGCCTATAATGAGAAAAGCCACCGAAAGCAAGAAAGCCCGCAAGATTCAAATTGGACACAACGAGTCCGCTCTAATATTAAAGGCAGAAACCCTAAGTTATCCCTCACTTAAAAAAAACATTCAATCGGTCCAGGTGTTTGTTTGCTAACCGTTACAGGTAATATTTCAGGAGCTCTCACTATTTTTTTTGTTTGTTTCTAGCTCACTTCTAGATCTATTCATGCTAACAGAAACTTGAGATTTAGGATTTTAGAGAAAACTTTGATATGTAAAGCTGTTTATAATAATATATTAAACAACAAAAGTTTGAAGGGCTTAGCTAGATACAATGAGGTGAGAAATTGATATTTTATATATATATATATATATATCCTTATAATGAGTTGGGTTATTTCTACAGTGTGCTCGGGGCAATTTGGGTTCCAGACTACTTTCACCTTTCAACCTTTGGATCTTCCGGGTAAGTTGGCTCAAAACTATATAACGCATAATAAAAGTTGTTTTATGCAATTACTTTTTCAAATAACAATATGGAGCACAAAAAAATTGAGCACATATTCGAAGAATTGGTGAAAGAAGTTGGGAGTCCTGAAATTGGAAGTACTGTGGAGTTTCAGCTTCCTGATTGGTTGAAGAAACAGAATCCAATGCCTTATGCTTTCATAAGGCGCAACGTTTATCTTACTAAAAGGATTAGAAAACGTGATGAGGATGACGGAATATTCTGTTCTTGCAGCCCATCAACGGAATCTGTTGTTTGTGGTAGAGACTGCCAGTGTGGGATGCTGCTGTCCAGCTGTTCACCGAATTGTGGATGCGGGAGTGGCTGTCTCAACAAACCGTTTCATCAAAGGCCTATGAAGAAGATGAAGTTGGTAAAGACGGAGAAGTGTGGCTCGGGATTAGTAACTGAAGAAGATATAAATAGGGGAGAATTTGTTATAGAGTATGTTGGAGAAGTTATTGATGACAAAACTTGTGAGGAAAGGCTTTGGGAAATGAAACGCCGTGGGGAGACTAATTTTTACTTATGTGAAATTAATCGAGATATGGTGATTGATGCCACATACAAGGGAAATAAGTCGAGATACATTAATCATAGTTGTTGGCCTAATACCGAGATGCAAAAGTGGAGAATTGATGGTGAAACCAGAATTGGCATATTTGCTACTCATGACATAAGGAAAGGCGCAAGCATCTGACATATGACTATCAGTTTGTTCAATTTGGTGCTGATCAGGATTGTCACTGTGGTGCATCAGGCTGCAGACAGAAGCTGGGGGCAAAACCAAGCAAGCCTAAATTGTCTTCACCAGCTGCATTAAAACTCGTTGTCTGTGAAATGGCCGCATCTTCTCCTAAACTGAGAGCAATTCTACCTGGGCATATCTATTACCCAAATAAAGGTCTGCACACAGGAAGATCAAAACATGGTCTTCATGAGAGTAAAGCGTGTGCCCGTAATTGTATTGGTAAAGTCATACTACTAATGCGCACTTCGGGTAAGAGGTATCTGGGGGTCATAACACGGTTTGACGAATTTTCTAGGACGCACACAATTATGTATGAAGATGGGGGTTCTGAAGTTCTTGACATGTCAAAAGAAAATTGGGAATGGGTACCTCAAGGACCAAGTTCGGCCAGAACCTTATTTGAGGGTGAGCACCTTTCTTATTCATTATTATTATTAGTTTTCTTTTTCATTACTTCTATTTCTGACATAATTTTCTTTCACATTAAAACTCTGTCATATGTAACATGAAGGTCTTTTCTTTGATGTTGATTACGAGTGGAATGTGCAATATATGCACCTCTTTTAAAAAACTTCAGACAGGTTCTAATCCCCTCTTGTTCTTTTGTCAATCAATTTCATCCCAATTATAGTTCACATCAAGTTAGAATGTACAATATATGGATCTCAATTAGCAAGGAGCTACTAGACCACTCAAACGTGAACGCCTCATGTTACATGAGTGTTCCAACCACATAGAAAATCACTAGACATCACCTCCTTAAAAGTCAGATAAGCAGAAGCTCAATCACATACTTCTATGACCAGGGGCGGAACAAGAATTTTATGAGTGGGAGGGGGTGGGGGTGCTGTGAAGTTAAAGAAACTAGCCCTGATAAAGAAACCAAGTATATATGAGTATATACATAGTATATTTTTTTTAATGGAAACTTTGTGGGGGGGAGGGGAATTCTATGCTTTAGGGCCGTCCCTGTGTATGACCTCCTCCACAATCTTGAACCTAATGTATATGAGGGTGGTCCACATTATGGATCGAAATTGAAACTGGTGTCCACCTACATTAGGTGGGGAATAAGGCGGGGAGTCCGAATGGCGAATTCATTTGGGAATTCAACCAACAAATAGTTGGGGAAGCACACTCCATACTGCAACCCGTGGATTTGTCTCCGAGTATATATGTTTTTCCTTATGCTTCAACTGGTTTTCCTAAATTTTATCCTTGCTACCTAGTTTCTCTTTTTGTTTTTATTTTTATTTTCTCGTAAGCTCAGAACCCTGTCTCCTGTCTCTTGTAACCTTTTGTGCAAATTGTTTCCCCTTTTTCTATTGAAATATAATAAGTTATCATTTATGATGCAAGATGGAAGTTTGCACATACTACTTGTTGGGTAATTTAAGATGTGTATAAATGAAGGCATGCAACATATGCATACTGGAGTGAGCTACACACTTACCTGGCTTATCCTACTCAAGTTGACTTGCGTTGGTTTGGCCACGTGAATGGTTTTCTCCTTATGAATTTTTGCCTGCCTGCATGATCTTTCTCTGTTGAGATATAAACCTTTTAATTGAGCCTCTTATGCTATCAAAGCATATAGTCAGTTTGTCTCATGAAGGTTCTCCTATTTGATGCAGTTTGGTGTCACCATATGTAATTTTTGTAAGCATAGCATACTTGCTGGCATCTAATCTCTAGGTTGAAGTTTAGTTATAATTAGGGCGTCTCGGAACGTGAAATTAAGTAATTTCCTTACTGAATTAAGAATTTAGGAAGACAATATTTGGTAGCAATATGCATCTCTCTGTTTATCAATGAACATGTCACAAAAGACTCCTACTGAAAGTTCTTTATCGACTTTTTGAGAAACATTAATATCAAGGTCTTGGGTAATTGCAGATAAAAGCAGCACAATATGTTGTGAGAGCAGTCAGAAAGTATCAGTATTGCTGGAAAGGTAAGTTGGTAAAGTACAAAGATGATCTTCAAAGAGCATTTGGCTTTACCGTGAGCTTAATGAATTTAAGTCTTTGAGCATCAGCGCCTGTTGTGGGGCTTGTTGGCCGAGCAAGGAAGTCCTTCTTGGGGTCAGGATTGGTGATATGATCAAGCAAGAGAGGAGGACGCAAGGTTGTGATAGTAGCTGCAGAGAAGCAATCTATTACAGCTGAATAGATGAAGAAAAGCTACTTGAATGGACGAAGATAAAAAAAAAATATACAAAAAATGTGTCGTGAAGGGGGGAAAGTCTCTCATTCAATTATTCATGTAAACTCTTCCAGCATAATAAATTTTTAATTGGTTTTTCGATTCTTAGAATGTTTGTGTTACTGAAGCACTAGGGCTTGTTATATGAAGTTATGAACTCTCTGACAATGTTTATTAGATAGGCGTGGTCCACTGATTTGTTCGACACAATTAGTACAACACTGCAACTGCACCAACTTTGACACAATCCGGATCTCTCGTACATTCCAAACCCGACCCGACTCGACCAACTTTTATGCCAGCACGCAAAACCTTTGAAACCAAATTGAAGTCGTCGCTAAAACTTTGGTTTCTTCTGATAAAAAAATGGCTACCGATTCTCCGAGTTCTTCCCGTAAAGGTAATAATAAAAAGTCATCTCTTTTGCGATCTCAACTATAAATAAACTTGTTTTTGTTTTATTGTAGTGGTTGTTCATCTAAGGGCAACTGGAGATGCTCCAATACTTAAACAAGCCAAGTTTAAGGTATTAATATATGTATTCTTCCTTATATGATTTCAATTTGTGACACGTGGAATTAGGAGGATTTAATTCTACTTTTACTTTCCAGATATCTGGAACTGACAAATTTGCCAAAGTAATTGATTTTCTGCGAAGACAACTTCACAGAGACACATTGGTATTTATTTTCTGTTACGTTTTTTCATACTTATTCAGTGTAGGTACGATGATTATTTATTTAACTTTGTTATGGTTTTATTTACAGTTTGTGTACGTAAACAGTGCCTTTTCACCAAACCCTGATGAATTAGTTATCGATTTATACAATGTAAGTTTTTGTTTTTCGCATTTCGTATAAATACTTGTGATGTTTCTTTATTGATAATTTATCCTTTAAGTTTCCTATTATATAGATGCAAACAATTTAGACAACGGAGGATCAACTCCCTCTATTAATTAGGATACAATCTCATTTTTACATTGACTGTCAATTTAAGGACTTCTTTTGCGGTTATTCTGCATGAATTGGTGACTGGGATATACCCAGATTCTTATAGCATCTTCTATTTTACACCTACAGAATTTTGGGATTGATGGGAAGCTGGTGGTGAACTACGCTTGCTCAATGGCGTGGGGTTGATTTCCATTTCGGTAGCTGTACAGTATCTTTCTTACGATATACCCGGTAAGTATTAATTTGTTACTTTACAACTGTTGTGATTAACTAGGTTTTCTCTCTATTAGTTAATTACTATTGTCATGAAATAGTTGCAATGAATTTGCATTGGCATGTTACTAGTCCTTAGTTTCTTACTAGTCCTGTCGAGAGGTCAAGAACACTTAGAACGGTATGATTGGTGGAGGGTTTATTACAAGGATATAACAGAGTGCTGATGCCTTATAGTTCTATGTTATAAATTAAAGATGAGGAAAAAGAAAGGGGGGTCTCCAAAAAAGGGATTTTCTCAAAAAGAAACTGTTAAATAAATTAAAACATCGAAGAATACCATTACTAACCCATTTTACCTGCTGAAATGTTTAGATAGAAACACGGGGTATTAGAGGCTTGTTTTAGTGGATGCTTGTGGCCAATAGTAGACCGTCCTTGTATGACTTGAATTTTAGCTCAATCAGTTGAAAGCTTATATACTAAAGGCCTGCCTAGTAAAAACACCAGAAATGCCTACCTGATGGGTCTCCACTCTCCAAAGCAATGTAGAAAATTTAGCATTAGTGGTTTTCGGATAGCCTAGAATATAGATTGATTTTGATGGGTCTCCAAAGCAATAGAGAAAATTGAGCATTACTGGTTTTCGGGTATCTAGAATAGAAAATTGATTTGAGCTCAAATGCTAGATCTTTCCAATAGTTTTTAAAACCCTAGACTGGTCTGGGTGGAGTTTTCATACAGTATTGGAGGTATCCTTGGGAGCAACCCCTTTCAAAAGTTGCATCTTGCATGTATGACTAGAAGTTGTCCGTGACTTTGTCATGATTCTTTTGACAGAAAATTAAAGCATATAGTTGCATGCCGAAGTCCCATTTTTTATAATTTTATTAATGTATTATGCATTATGTATCCCCGATTCCCCGTGTTTTCGACTAAACCAACTTTTTGTTGGGTGTCATGGAAAAAGTTCTTAATAAAATTTTAGAAACCAATTGGAGTCTTAACAAAAATATTTTAGTGCATTATATTGGAGTGTGCATGAACTTCCACTACACGTACGTGAAAAGAGTAGTTGCAGCTAGACAATGTCCTAACTTCACCTTCTTAGCTTGGACTATATGCCAGACATCAAAGTATCAAACTGTTACTCCAAGCATGTAATGACCAATGAGTTATAGCATGTCAATTTACCTTGCAAAGTTCCAAACAACTCTGATGCACTGATATTGATATTCTAATATGTTATTCATCTTTATCTCCTTTGTTTCAAACGACTATGATGGTTATAAAAGTTCATTGATATTGAGAAGGAAAGGACTCTCGCGTTCTTATGTGAAGTCTTAAATTCAGAATAGATTTTATTTCCTTAATAGTTGGTACTTAGTTCAATTACCGGGCCCGTTAATTATGGATTTGTTTCCTATTTAAACTCCGATTGTGGGGGTCCATATTATATGACCCAAATATCTGTACAATGTTTTTCTGTAGATGGGTACTACTGGCAGTACTGGGCATTACATACCGAGAGTTGCGTAGTGCAACTCTTTTGTGGGTTTGCTTTTTTTGTTTTTTATTCTAACATTTCCCAATGAATGTTTATTTTTGAGTAAATATGGTTCTCCATATGGTTTTCTCCATTCTTTTCTTTGAATATAATTATATACATCGTAGTTGGTTATAACTTTTCTGTTTTATTTCCCATTGGAGTTTACTTCTTTATCTTGCAAAAGACTGATCATTGATGCTCTTTTTGCTACCAGAATGATGTACATTGGATCTCTATGAAGCAGAATGTCTGGGAAACTTGAAGTGAAATTTATTACTGCGTTAGTCCTTCTGTGTATGTATGACTAGCGCATGAGAATACAATGAAAATAGATTAAAGTAGACTAGCACATGAGAATACTCAATTCATTGAAGAATAATTATTATATGTTGATTCATTGTCTGAAAATTGGATATACCATTATGTTTATCATTTTCTGACAAGGATTGGTTCATGTGCAATGTCGTTAAGTACTGAAGAAACTTCATAATCTTTATCGTGTAATGTTTTGATGATATCACTTTTTAAAAGGAGCGGGGTTTGTGATTTTATTTTTCTCGGTAAGTTTTAGGTCTGGTGGGTTACTGGAAATATGTGTAAGCACCCAACAAATCAACAATCGGCCACAAGGGCTACTACAGTGGTACATCTCCACTGAAGTACAACTCAAACACGCTGACCACTTTGGACTGGTCGGTTGTTGGCATGTTGTACCGGCTAGTTTCAAATTGTAAAGTTAGTTTGGGGTCCACCTTGTTTATGTGATTGCAAAAGTTGCGCTGGGATTGGATTATTAGGAGAATTAACCAGGAATGCTTGTTAGATTGAGTCCTGGACTCGGAAGATGGGCACTGTGAAAGCACTGTGATGAAGTGTGATCTCTTGGGTTTTCCTTGGAAAGTTTTTGACCTTTAAGGTAGAGTAACTTTACAGTTTGGATGCCACAAACTCTCAAAATCCATCAAGGTAAATCAACTTTCATCTCTTACAGCAAAACATAGGTCTGAATGTAAATCAATTTTCATCTCTTACAGCAAAACATAGGTCTGAATGTATATTACCCGAATATGACGATGTGAAAAGATCATTTTATTTTGCTGATGGAAATCTTTTTCAGAATACGTAATATAATGAATGCCATGGTTTCAGTGGTTAATTGTTCTCCGAAAAATAGTGAATCTTTCAGTAATAATATTTAGGAAAGAAAGAAAAAATATGAAAAATAGTGATTCTTTCAGTAATAATTTGTAGAAAAGAAAGAAAGAAAAAAATATGCATACACAGTACACACAGACAGACGACCAATATGTGAGGTATGTTTCTTATTGATCTGAGAGGATTTTTGTGGACAAGTTTGGTGAACAAAGAATAATTTAGTCCGCGTCACTTCGTCAGTATGTGAACACAAGTTTCTGGTCAGGAAGAGCAGGACAAAAAAGTGGAAGGGTTAACTAGTATTACCCATGAACCAATCAGATCCCTCTACCCACCAGATAGAAAAATTAGGATCTCTCCCATTACACTATTACACACAAAAGTCGACTGTGTTTTTTTGTATGTATTTGGAGGAAAGATTCTAATTTCCCATCTAGTGGGGGAAATCTTAATTGGTTCATCTAGAAGGAATAACACTAACTAACCCAAAGTCCAAAGTGAAACGTGTGACTTCATCATAGGATGAAGTGAACTAATTGATCTTTCCCGAGTGAACCATCAAACAATTAGATAATTTAACTAATGCTCGTGCTGAAACGTTGATGGGGATGTTCAACTAAAGATAATTTAATTGTTCTTTCTTTCGTCTAACTTTCGAATGATGTGGATCTAATTGTTCTTTATTTTTATGATAAGTTTGTTTTAATTTTAAATGAAATCAGTAACTCGAGTGCTGATGGTGGTTCCAGACTTTACCAACTAAACTAGTTTTTACCAACTAAACTAGTTGGCACCTGCTATGTTAAACATTATCGAATTAGTTTTACTCATAAAATTTTCGGCACTTTGTTATCCACTAATCCACCATGCACGTCAGATCAGATCAGATTATAGCTCAAATTTTAACGTAATTTAAATCACAATAGCACTCTCAAATTTAAGAGTAGTTTAAGTTACAATTTCACTCACTCCAGCAAAACCATAGATTGTGATTTAGAATGGAATCTCAGAATTTCATTAAATATTTCAGCTTTTGAAGAAATGGAAACAATAATCTAAGAGTTGGAAAATGCAATCGGAATATTTCGGAATTTCAGACTGAATCTCTGGATTTAAAGTTCTCAGAATTCCGGTACTTCTCAACAAGGCCCAAAATATCACCGATATATCCGATATATTACCGGTATATCTTGGTAAATTGGTACACCGATATCGATATTTCCGACATATATCCACCGAATATTGAACCCTTTTTTTCGATATATATCGGAATTTTCCGATATGAAACTTTATATCACCGATATAATCGATATTTCCGATATATATTGATTGACTTTTTGACCAATTTTTAATATTGAAATTTCCGAAATTTATGATATATCTGATATATATCGGCGAGATATCCGATATATATGTGCACAAGTTATGAATCTGTTGGAACTGCACCTGGATTTGTTGCATTGCGCCCAATGTATAGTTACACCAACACTCTTCGAATTGGGATCATGTTAGAATTTCCAACACAAAAATATGAGTGACATGTTCGACAATTTCTCAACGGTGGGTATAACTCTATATACACTGGGTAGGATTATTGAAGTAGTTAGGATTCAAGAATCGGGTATGGAAGTTGACCAGCCACGTCACTCGTTTATGTATTGATGACTTAATGTAACTTATTTATCTTATTTTGTAATTTGAGACTTTGAGTACATTAGAATATTAGATTATGACATTGTGGTTAATTATTTGTCAATATTTTTTTATGGTTTTCTTGATAAATAAATGTTGCTATTATGTCCACCGATATATCCGATATTTATGATATTTTAGATAGTTTGGACTAGTCACAAAAAAAACGGATATATCCGATATATCCAATATATATCGGTTTTTGGGTACACCGATATATTAACCGATATCGATATTTTGGGCCTTGCTTCTGAAATCCACTCTGGGTCAAGCACAAATAGTTTCGGAATATATGCAGAATTTACATGAAATGCACCAAGTGTAGACTTCTACTACCTAATCTCTGAATCTTATCGGCTGAAAAACATTAACTCTGATTATAGAGGCCAAGGCATGCGTGGGGAGCAAGGCTTTTTGGCAGGCTTGACCCGTAGACTCATTGACGATCTCAGCTGAGATTGACGAGTCAAGCCCGGATTGACAATGACATTTAGATTTTGCAAGACATCACAAGCTTGGAATGGGACAGTATGTTCCTGTGATTCCAGAGACAGCATCACAAATTTTCTGTTCTGTTACTAACTTACTATACAAAACGTTTATGGCATCAAATTCACCACTGGGAGATAAGGTTGATCTGCCACGGCTTATTTGTGCCAGACCACCATAAATGTTTTGTATGGTAAGGTTGATATACTGTCGAGAAAACAAAGATTGGAGAGTTCTCCCTCCCGGCTGGAGTTCAACTAATGACATCGACACTGTATATTCATCATGACCGTGAAGTCTGGGGAGAAGATGTAGAAGAATTTAAACCAGAGAGGTTTTCAGAAGGAATTGCAAAGGCTTCGAAAGATCACGTGGCATTCCTTCCATTTGGATGGGGACCAAGGATCTGTCTAGGCCAGAACTTTGCCATGATGGAAGCAAAGATGGCTTTGGCTATGATTCTGCAACACATTTCATTTGAGCTTTCACCCTCATATGCCCATGTCCTTACGCTGTTATCACTCTTCAACCTCAACATGGAGCTCAAGTTATTCTACATGCGCTATAAGGTGTCACTTGAGAGTTGAGATAGCTTTACTGTAAATTATATATCTTAGGAAAGTGTATAATTTTTCTATGATCAGAATAATGTGATTTTGAATCACATAAAAACGCTTGTCCAATATGTTACTAAGATTTCACACTAAAGAGTTTTGATGTTTTTGGATCTTAATATTGCTTGGAGTGAATTGGCTAGCTCACATTACCAGGGGCTGATCCAGGATTGCCACTCAAGGGGGTTGCTACAATTAACATACACTACAAATATTTTTTTTGGAGTGAATTATACACTATTAAAACTAGTCTTTTTTTTTCAACATCGCCCCTGGATCCACCCGTGCACATTACGCGGGGGGGGGGGGTAAATTTCACAATATATGACAGCATTTCAAGATACCCAAAGTCGAATAAAATTTAAGTTTGTGCCTGCTCTGCAACGACATGTTGTACTACGGTCTATGGTTAGCCAGAGTGTTTGGATAATTGGATGGCACCAAATGTCTGGGGAATCCTTGGCAGAAAGAAAAGTTGAAAAGATAAAATGAAAAGTCCAACATTCATTTGTGATCTTGTGTTGCGGAATTTTGGATCGTTGACACATTTACTATTGTATGGTCCATACTTAACCATGGTAGTATGGTCCATACCCTTTACAATTATATGAGAGGTATCTTTACGTGAACGGATCTTAAACTTGTAAAACCTCTGGCTGATGATACCAGCATCAATGAATACTTGTAAAACCTTTGGCCGATAATACCAGCATCAATAAATACTTGTAAAACCTTTGGCTGATAATACCAGCATCAATGAATTACTGATCGCCATTTGAAAAAGGCTTGCCAATTCAATCAAAAAAAAAAATTGATAATATTCATCATGGGCCAAATGTCACTAGCAAGTAGCGAGCACAAGTTATATCATGGGGCAGAATGACGCAACTTTTGGTTTGTGGTTAATGCTCCCACAGCAGCATGCCAGCGTATCCTTTTCATATTGCTTTGAAGACATCGTCATCAACAAAAATATGCTGATGTTATATATTTTTTTTTCTTGTCTAGGATATCAAGAAACAGCGACAATTCAATCCAACAAGAAACCAAATGGGAATAAAGAGAGGCACTTGAAAATACAAATACCCTGCCTTGCATCTTGGTTTTTCAGCTCGTTTAGTTGAGCTTACAGACACAATGGAAGGTCTCATGCCCATCACTTTGTTCATCTCTTGCCTATTATCGTTTTTGTTTGCTGTGAAAGTATTTCATTCACTTTGGTGGAAACCCAAAAGCTTAGAAAAGCATTTGAAGCAACAAGGGATCAAAGGTACTCCTTACAAATTTTTATATGGTGACCTGAAAGAGTTAGCAGGGTGCTTCAGAGAAGCATGGTCCAAACCCATCAATCTTACTCATCATATCGTGCCACGCGTCATCCCTTTCATCAACAGAACAGTGAAGATCTATGGTATGTATTGTGAGAGACTTTACTTATAAGTTCTTCAGTAACATATACTTCTGCGTGTATTTCCTTCTTTAGTTATTTACAAATTTTTCTTCCTTGGTGTTTTGCTAGTTTTGATAAGAAATGGTGAGAAAAACTCAAAACCAAGAGCTGCATAGAGACTATTCTTATGAAATAGGAATCACTTTAGGAATCTTAAATCGTAACATGGCCCGAGTTATCTTTATCAACTTCATTAGTTTTAGGATGAACTTATTTTTTTTTTTTTTTTTTCTGTATCATCACCATCATGTATAGATGTAAGTCTCCCAATGCTTTTCTACATCACCTTAGCTGCTATTTCTTTGTTGTTTAATTGCTCAATATGGATCGGAGAGAAGAAAATAATGAACCTTAAAGAGCTCACGCCACTCGTTAACAATAACTAGGAACCAAAACGAATGCCATTCTCTCAGTTGCCCTCACTGTACCGATACTTGAGAAACTATCTGATATGTTTCTCATTGTATGTTGTTTTATAAGATCCCTTGTGGCACTTTGATTTCGAGAACCTCATTATACTTATACAGTTATACAGCACTGATGTTGGAATATTGGTAATGCAGGAAAAATGTCTTTCTTCTGGATTGGAACAAAGCCTACTCTCATCATCTTAGATCCAGAACTGTTGAAGGAAGTCCTATCAGACAAGCATGGTCGCATTCAAAAACCACCGAGGAACCCACATATAAAACTTCTATCGAATGGACTTTCGTCATTGCAAGGAGAGAAATGGGTGAAACAGAGGAAATTAATTAGTCCTGCTTTCCACCAAGAAAAACTGAAGGTTTTCACTCTCTCTTTTTCACGGAATATTAAAGGTTCTCTGATTATCATTGTATACTAATTTCAAACATCTTTTCTAGTGCATGCCAATAATTTTGACTAACAATATAGATAATTTAAGCTAAAACTCACAGGTCAGGTCATATTTCACCTATGACTTATAGCCGATGCTATGGTTCAATTTGCACTAGGTTGTGAGGGACAGTTTCAACTTATACTGGCGATCTTTAAAATCACAGTGCTATGCGTTGGAATTGATTTAAGCAATCTTGCGTAGATTATGCTCCTAAACGTAGGCCAATCCGCCAATATAGTGGTTAGGTTAGGCAGGTACATATAAACGCAGAAACAACAAGAGAAAATTTTCTTTTGGGCATCCAATAACTGCTTCAAATGGCAACGAGTAAGGATTGGAAGAGGTTAAATTTGGCGACCAATATTACTGATCTCTTATACTTGTTGATTTCGTTATTGTAGGGTATGACTCCTGCATTTTTGACTAGTTGCATTGAATTGATTGAAAAATGGAAGAAGAAAACTTATTCCCAAGGATATTGTGAACTGGATGCGTGGCATGATATTCAAGACTTCACCGCTGATGTTATCTCACGAACAGCCTTCGGAAGTAACTTTGAAGAAGGAAAGAAGATTTTTGAACTTCAAAAAGAGCAGAGTATACTAGTCATGCAGGCAGTTCAATCCGTATACATTCCAGGTTTCAGGTGCATTGCAATTTTTCTTCTAATTTGAGCATGTTCTTTACTTCTTTTAGGTTCTTCTAATTTATTCAGGTTCCCCTAACAATCAAAGTCAACAACTGGTCCAATAGCATACCAACAGCATCACTATTCAATTTAACATCTTACAGATTTATTCCAACGAAAAAAAACAAGAGAAGAATGAATCTGGATAAAGAGATCATAGTAAACTTAAGAGATCTGATCCGGAGAAAAACTCTTGCATTGGAAAGTGGAAAGTCGAGCGTTGATGACTTATTAGGCATGCTTTTGCAATATAGTAGAGAAAGTTCTCAAGCAGATATGAATAATCTTAAAACTACCGGGATGTCAATTGATCAGGTGATAGAAGAATGCAAGCTGTTCTATTTTGCCGGCCAAGAAACAAGTTCAAACTTGCTAACATGGACTATGATTGTCTTAGCTATGCACCCAAGCTGGCAAGAAAAGGCGAGGGAGGAGGTGCTACAAATTTGTGGGAAAAACATGCCCAGTTACGAATATCTAAACCATTTAAAGATTGTGAGTACATCTCTTTCAAAACTTTTTATCTATAACGGTTTTATTAGAATCCTAGATTCTGATATGAGAAAACGTCAAACCTTAATCAATTTTTTGGCATCATAGATTGATAGTGATACTTATGGCTTTGTTCTGCTTGCAAGAAATGGTGGGAAACTCGGAATATATCTTTAAGTAATCAGACATATAGACAGTGAGATTTAACTTCAAGAAACTATTTGGTAATGGTGTAAAATGATATATAAACTCAAAACTATATGAACATGAAATTTCAGAACCTACTCAGCACCTATGGCTTAGCAGGCATATGTTCGTCAAGAAATAGATTTTTTTTTTGCTAAAAGGGTGATTGATTAATTAAAAGAATAAAGATTACAAGATGAAAAAATAAGAAAGATATGAAGAATTCAAGTAGGGTATCCTCATCTGTGTACCCTGCTCAATACATTAAATCTTAGTTGATGAACCTAAAGTAGGTAGTATAATGATTCTCCAGATTTCTCATGAATGGAGGTCGAACATCCCACCATACCTTTTGTCCCATGAGTAGTGCTGCTCCATGTCTGGCACAACTATCAGCTCCAGAGTTAGTTTCCCGCCAAGTAGCAGTGACGTTTAGTCATGTAGCTTGTTCCTGTAATACTTGCCAAGTTGCCTTGACTCTCTAATGTAACCCGTCTGGAATGCTTTAACCACCGAGGAAAAATCTGATTCTATCCAAATGTGTTTCCACCCGAGCTCTAGTGCTTTCTTGACTCCCTCGACAATGGCATATGTTTCAGCCATGTAGTTAGTTGTATTTCCTAGTCCACCAGCTGCTGCTCCAAGAAAGTCACCTTTATGATTTCTGTAAACTACTCCCCAACCAGAGTTGCCTCGATTCCCCCTTGAACTACCATCAACATTCATCTTAAGTATACCCAAAGGAGGAAGGTTCCAATAACATTTGAATATCTTTGGAGACTTTCGAAGTTTATGTTGTAGGTTGAAGAAGTGTAGAATCTTCAAATCTTGCACTGAATTGTTCATATGACCCGAGGACTTATGATATGCTCTGATTATTGCTCGTCGAATCAAGAAACAAATCTTGCTGAAACTGGATGCTTTATTGTCATATGAACTAGATATGCTATGCTCTGATTGTCGAGAAATAGATATGCTCACTACTTCACTAGCTACATCTGTTTTGACTATGGTACCAAATTCAATTGCAGGTTACCATGATTCTATATGAAGTTTTAAGGCTGTATCCACCATTGGTACAACAAATTCGGTATACTTGCAAGACAACAAAGCTTGGAGATATCACCCTCCCAGCCGGGGTTCAACTCATCCTACCGATACTACTTATTCATCATGATCGTGAATTCTGGGGAGACAATGCAGAAGATTTTAGACCCGAGAGATTCTCAGAAGGAATATCCAAAGCGTCGAAGGATCAGAAGGTAGCATTCTTTCCATTTGGATGGGGACCAAGGATCTGCATAGGCCAGAACTTTGCCATGATAGAAGCTAAGATGGCGTTGGCTATGATTTTGCAACACTTCTCATTTCAGCTTTCACCCTCATATGCCCATGCTCCAAACACCATTATCACTCTTCAACCACAGCATGGAGCTCAAATTATTTTACACGCGCAATGAAGCGTGCACAAGTGATCACGTACATATATAGTATAATTCTGTTTAGATGAATAGAATAAATTTGTAATTCACAGCCAGTCACAGAACAACAGCTTGTCACACTTGATGATCTAATGGATTATGGATGCTCATCAGATTTCAGAATTAACAGTCAATCTGCATGTAATTATGTTTTGCTTGGCATATGTTATTGTTTACAATACAGCACAAGGTAAACATTACTTAATTAAATATTAACAACTACAGTCAATAGGGCTAACCAATGGGCTATCTTACAAAAAACATGAACGATTTTGGCAGTCTTCAGAATTGCTTATCTGATCGATCTCTATTGTTTTCTAATACCAACTTACTTTTTGGTAGTTCTTTAATTTTGTTAACGCATGGTGTTAGGGCCTAAAGTAGTCTTTATTGGCAAATCTAAAAGACTTCAAATTGATCTTACTTTTTACTTTTGTAGTTAGTTTATAGTGACAGTGACCAAAAACATAAGCTTTTCAAAGTGATTTTTTGCAAAGTGATCCAAATTAGCATCTTTAGGTGAGATACTATCCTAGCATCAAACACCAAATTTTCAATAATTTGGTGTTTTTTCATCTTCAGGAGAGACACATATTGATGAAAACACCAAAAAAATACCAAACCAAACACCAAATCAGCCAAAATTTGGTGTTTGCTTTGGTGCTGTATCAAATCTCTCTCGCAAAACCGCGCAGTTTTTCGAACACGGCATGGGCTTGGGCTAGACAGTGGGCTTCTATGGCACAGTTTTGCGAATACCGCATGGGCTTGAGCTTCTATGGCACGGTTTTGCGAATACCGCATGGGATTGGGCTTCTATGGCACGGTTTTGCGAATACCGCATGGGCTTGGGCTTCAATGGCGCAGTTCATCCAAAACCGCGTACGTGATATGAATAAAAATTATAGAAATTAGGAACTGTGCAATTGTATCTAATAAGAATGATCCAAAATGATAAAAATTATCCAAAACCTATGATTATTTATCTAATAAGAATGAATTGTGCAATTGTTTGAGAATAAAAATGATACTAGGAATGAATTATAATCCGGTCATGTTACATATTACATAAAATTTATTTAGCTCTCTTCTTCTTACTTTACCACTCGATGACTTTCCTCTTTCTATTTGGATGTTCCGAAGCTGCTCCTCTAACTTCCTAACCTGAGAACCAAGATCTCTCTGTCTGCACGAAGGTTAACTACCTCAGCCTGAAGTTCCTCATATCCCTGATGTTGTTGTGTGTACACTGTTTGAATATCCCTCATACGCTTTTCGAGTCTCGTCATACGCACGTTGGGATTGCTGATATGTTTGAGAATATACCTCCTCTCTTTCTTGGCGATAATAATACACGGCAGTCCTCATCCCATCAAACATACAAACCTTGTTCTCATATATTTCCCAAACCTCGCCTTTTGAAAATCCAAGAAAATACACGGTGAGAGTACATATTATATATATAATGAAGAAGATAAATAAAACAACTAAACTCACCATGATATCTCGATCAATCTGGCTCTAACTCATAGAAACAAGCATCGTGCACCTCGGGGAATGGAAACATAAGTAGCCTCCCCATCAGTCCACACACACGGCAAACATCGAGGATTAATGGCGTGCACGGGGGATTGGATGATATGCATTCATAGGTTGTGGGTTGTAAACAGGCTGTGGCGGATAAAGAATACGTAGCTCACGTCTCATCCCTTCTAGGCCCACAAACTCGAATTGCTTGCCCGACAAACAGGGGGCAACAATAGACCCATAGAAACACGGTTCCACCATCTATAATATTGATCAGCAATCTGCTCAACAACAAAAGAAGACGCATTTGGCCAAGGACCACTACTGGCATGAACTTCATGAACTTGAGTTTTACTCCACGACTTAGCATCACTAACATCTAGTATGGGAGCACATGGAACTCCATAACGTCCAGTCAACTGTTTCCAACATCCGCCGCCCAAAGATTACCAAACCTTACGATCCGTCGCGGCAAAATAACTCTCGTGGACGTTACAAAACACAAGCATGCTGCACAACGTACTGGATCGTCAAAGGCAATAGACAAACGCCAAGGTCTCCACTCAATAGATGGCAATGATCTAATATCAATCTGAGCATGAGCCATACACACATTATTTCCAATCTGCCCCCTGTTACGAGTCAAGTGAGGCATTGACCAATGCAACTTCCAAATCTAGGGCGAGTATCAGCAATTATATCTATGTTAGGACAAAGACAACGGAAGTACTCATAAAACCAAATCTCCAAAAGTCCTTTGAATCCTGCAATCTGAGGACTTTTACTTCCAAATGTCTATGAAGATTTGTCTAACGCCACTATCAATGTGGCATATACTGAGCTACCAAGGTCATAATCTCTCATATTATGCAACTCAAAAACATAAGCATAATATCCAAGTTGTACCGTAGAATGACCATTTGGAAACAAAACATGCCCAATAAAAAACATCAAAAAAAACCTTAACATACACATCAGCACCCTCACTACCAGGTAGAACAGTCAAAACTAACTCCGCTCGTGTATTAGGATCCAAGATAGGTTCCATGTATGCAGTCTTAATATAAGATAGCTTAATACCAGAAGAATCATAAGCATTCGCATCCAAGCGAGGAAAAATCATAAGCAAACTACCAATATTCTCATAATTTGTATTAAAAGATATCGGTTGGCCTATACCGATACTCAACCCAGAAATCATGGTGAAGTCTAGTGGTGTGAACCCCAACTCCGCACAAGGAAAATAAAATGTATGAGTTGTATTCCACCATCTTTCTACTAAAGCTATGACCACTGCCCAATCAGCCTTCTCATAATCTACATCAACCAAAACACCCAAAGGTGTACACAAAATACTATCTCTAATATGTACAAACTCATCCAAACTCTTAAGAACCTTTCACTACTCTCTAACACCAAGTAAAGCCGATCTAACTCGGTAGTCAATAACTTGCTGATATTATGAAAAAAAAATGCATATAAGATAAATAATTAATTAATTGGTCCAACTCAACTAATTAATGCATAATATTCAAAATATTTAATCAAAACTAATTAATTACCTGAGAATTAGCCACTACACTTGACACGTGTTTTGTATCACGTGTAGAAGACACAACTTGCATATCAAGTGTTTCATCGGGATTAAATTGTCAATCGAAGTCGTTCAATTGATACTCAAGTACATAGGAATGTCTATCAGTCGGCGCGACATCCTCGGCTTCTTCTCCCCCACCGTCTTGTACTTCCTTGGGTTCTTCTAGCTCTACATCATCGCCAATGTCATTTGTGTACTACCAATACTCATCGTTATTATCGTCGAAAAGTTGAAAATGATCCATATAAAATTTCAAGAGTTTAGGTAGGTTTTTGTTTTTTTTAATTTTTACTAAGGAGAGGGTTTATGAATTGAGAGAAAAGTTAAAAATGAATGAACCGCGCGGTTTTGGTCATGTTTATAAAGACATAGCACGTGGTGTTTCAAACACCACGCGGTTTCTGGAAAACCACATGGGTTTGGGCTTCAGTTACGTGGTTTTGAGAAAGCCGTGTAGGCTATATGGCGCTGTTTATCCAAAACCGCGTCATTTGATGTCAACTATTTGATATCGCTCCTCAAGTTGGTTGGTATTTTTTTTGTTTGGTTCAAAAATTTAGTGTTTTCTTGGTTTCTCTCCTAAAGATACTCTTAAACATATACCAACTCTGGTCTTTCTTTTCCTCTTTCAGTCTTTCATCTGGTACGTATAAAGGCTTACCACAATACCACAAATTGTGTGCATAAGAGCAAGCAGTTGCGTTAAACGCCAAGATTAATAAGTGAGCCAATTTTCGTTTTTGGCTCTCTAGTACACTATATAGACGTTCTGTTTCGGCCTACATTTTATTTATCACAGAATTTTCAAGAAGAAAATTCAAATTTCCAGGTAATTGCTGGATCCATTCTCCGTAACTAGTGTTGGACGCTCTCAAACATATTCTTACTTGCTTCAATATGTTGCGAATTTTTCCTGGTGCCATAATTAAACATCCATTGGTATCTGATTTGCATCTGCACCTCTACTATGAATTCGCTCATATTCGATTGATTGCCTCCTCGCAATATACTTTCCAGCCAACGTCAAACAAAGGCTCGATGTGAGAATCATGATTGCAGCTAGTATCAAACTAAATTGTAAGTTGGCCAGTGCTCTAGCTCTCAGAAAATCGTCATTCGTCCCACAAGTAACTGCTCCATGCATGTCGTTCCCACCCTCCACGAAACTAACCATACAACCCTTAGGAACAAATCTCGGGACCCATAGTATGAATCCCATGTTCAAAAACCAACACCCCTGGAATAGGACAGAGACCGAAAGGACTATAGCTGCTGATACACTGCTAGGGAAGCTGATCATTGCGAGAGCTGATACAAATGAGACTACCACTATAAGCTGCAAGAGCCAGTGGTAGTGACCTTCAAGACCAACATGATCTGTAGAGTGAAAATGTAGTAAAAATAACTCTTGGCTAAAGACTGACGCTGCAAGGAGTCCAATGAACCACATAAAAACCTCTGGTATGTGTGTTAATTCGACGACAAGTGCGATTCCTGCATAGATGGCAAGGTGAAGAAACATGGTTGCATGCTCTAAACTATCCAGCATGAACGAAAACTCAAAGTGATAGAAGTCCAAAACTTGGGAAGTTATGGAAAATATGGAGAAGCAGAAGATAAGTATAAGTTCCAAGTATTTGAATTTGAAAGAGAAATCATTGAAGGGGTACCAAAACCTTGAATGAAAATTAGCTTTTCCTTTGAGATAGTAAGCTTTGATGGTGTTGAAGGTATGCCATAGACCTAAGAGAATGAGAGCGCAACCAGGGACCATGTGTCCTACAAATGTGCCCATAATATTTGATATTTCAAAACCTTCAAGTTTGAGTCCCTTCAACACTAAATAAGATCTAGGTTACATATATATAACTCATGCAAATGATGAAATCTCAAATGTGCTTTCTCTTCGCAACTTTGATCTGTTTCATATAAATTATTTTCAAGTACAAACAACAAAATACTTAGTAGTGCTTGTTGACAGCGTTTCCACAAAATATGTTTATTGCATTGTTGACTAAGTTTTCCATGAATGTCTATTATGGCGAATGAAGGGACACATAATCTATAGTGTCCCTGTAGAATGACAATAGACCAATATGGATGATCACATAGTTTCATCTTTGGGTGAATATTAACTAGTTGGTCATTCTGTTTAAATTCCTTTATAGAGTTACATTTAACTCGAGAACTTTTCTTGCTATCTTAGCTTGTACCAAAAAACTCACCCTGGGCACATGTAATCTTTCTGAAAGTTTTTCATAGAACCCGAACAAATTGTGCAGCTGCAATGTTAAAAGCATTTCGAAAATTTGGCTTGCTTTTGATCTGGGATGTGGACGAAAGTCACTAAACCAGGAGTGAATTTTTGCTCCCAGCGTTCGTGCCTCCAAGAGCTCCAAGCGAATTACAAGCCACACACGTATCACCAGTTCCAAAAAAAAGGGGAAGTTAAGATTATCAAAATTTCAGTTTTACTGATTTGTCCTTCTTAAAAAAAAAGGAAAACAAAATCAAAAGACGAAAACGGGGCGATGGAATACAAAAAAGAATTTGAACAAAAAGATAAAAAGATCGAACCTCTTCATCTTTTTCCCATACATATTTCCCAGTTCTCTTCTCCAATCCAAAAACGAACACTTCTCTCTCATAAAAAATACTTCCTATGCATGAGTATTATTTAGGTGAAACAAACATATACCCAAAGTTTGTCAAGGTTTAAAGTTAGTATTTGAATGAGAAACAATGATCCTACTTTGTTGCAGATTTCCTATTGAATTTCCAAGAAGTAATAACATCATTTTTCAAAAGGTTAGGTTGTTCCTTAGTTGTTTGACATAGTAACAATGCATATTTGATTATCAAAGATGATGTAGGATCAACCAAATCCTACCCCCGATAAGAGATAGCCCACAAGTAATGAATACATGTACGTTTCTTTATTTCGTATTTTTTTTCCTTTTTAGTTAGGAGGAGGGACAAACATGTAAATTCAGAACTTTTGAGAATCTTCTGCGAGCTGTAGCTTCCTTTTTTTGTGGAACTAGTGATACGTGTGTGGCTATTAATTCGCTTGGAGCCCTTGGAGGCAAGAACGCTGGGAGCAAAAAATCACTCCTAAACCAGTACAACCGTGGGGACGAACTGATGGAAATGTTACAAAAGGGCCGGACCTATGAAGGGTCTAAAGCCCATATACTACCAAGGCCTTAAGGGGGCACAGCCGAACAAATTCAGTCTCCAAGCAGAGGTTTCTTGTCTTTGTCCGGGGCAGATCTACGGGTTGTTGGCCGACCGGGCTAAACCCCCCAAAAAAAAAAAAAAAATATATATATATATATATATATATATATATATATATATATATATATATATATATATATAGTATGAACACCATTTACAAATCGATACTACATTGAGTCCTAGAGTGAATTTCGTGGAAACCGTTGAGAACCGTAGTGATAACTAATCAAGCTACCGTGACTAGTTCAAATTTGGTGTACATGTTATCTATTTAGCAATTTGGAGAACCCGATTTCGATACCCCATCGCTGATTCTTTGGCGAGGGATTAATGCAATACATGAAGGGCACACAAGGTATACTCCTAATGCTGGTACTTTTGAGTTACGTAAAGCGATATGTCATAAACTTGAAGAAGAGAATGGTATTAGTTATACACCTAATCAGATTTTAGTTAGTAATGGTGCTAAACAAAGTGTACTTCAAGGATTGCTTGATGTTTGTTCGTCGGGTGATGAGGTTAGAATTCCTGGTCCGTTTTATGTTAGTTATTCTGAAATGGCTAGAATGGCTGAAGCAAATCTGGTGATTGTAGAACATCTTTGAATAATAACTTTTGTTGGATCCTAAAGTTTTAGAATCAAAACTTAATGAGAATTCGAGGGTACTTATTCTATGTTCGCCTTCGAATCCAACTGGATCTGTTTATCCTAGAAAACTTATGGAGGAGATTGCTAAAATAGTCGCGAAACATCCTAGGCTATTAGTGTTATCGGATGAGATTTATGAACATATCGTTTATGCACCAGCTACTCATATTAGCTTTTTGCTTCTTTGCTTGGAATGTGGGAGAGAACATTGATTGTTAATGGGTTTTCGAAGGCGTTTGCAATGACTGGTTGGAACTTGGGTACCTAGCTGATCCAACACATTTTGTTCAAGCTTGTGGGAAGATTCAAAATCAAGTTACTTCAGGTGCTAGTAGTATTTCACAAAAAGCTGGAGTTGCTGCTTTAGGACTTGGATATGATGGAGGTGAAACTGTTGGTTTTGGCAGGGTATGCATTATATTAAACCACACATTTCTTAATAATTGTATCTGACAGGTAGGCATAGGTAGGGGCAGATGGGGAGGGGGTGGGGCACTCAACTTTTCCGTCGAAAAAAAAGAAATACTAGTTATAATAGTGTATAATTCATCCCAAAAACAAAATTTGTAGTGTATATTAGTTTTAGCAGCCCCCTTTGAGTGGCAATCCTGGATCCGCCCCTGATTGTGTTGTCGTAGTGTTCGACTTCAATCGTCTCCATTCATAATGAAGGTCCTTCAGCCGCTAATTTTTTTGATATTTCATGCGTGGGAGCTGGGATGTCCAAATGGGTACCCGACCCGGCCCGAACCTGATTTTTCGAGTTTTAAACGAGTATCAGGTTATTCAAGCCCAAACCGGTTCTCACTGGGTCGGGTTCAGAGTTAGGTATTTTATTGAGAAGTGTGACCAAACCCTATCTAATCTTATATTTCGGGTACCCATCGGGCTTGGGTTTGGATTTACGGTAGGATAAAATCCGGTATAAATGAAAAAAAAAGATGACAATAAAAAAGGTATTTATTCTAGACGGACCCCATATTGTGTTGGGGCAGACCCAAAAACAAAATAATTATTACAAGTGTGTCATTAGTTAAAAGTTGTTTTGTGTTGGGCACCTCCCAAACCAGCGTGAATTTCACTTGTTGCAAACTTGCAACCTTTTTTCTTCTCTTCTCTTCTATTCTCTTCTCTTCTCTATCATAAACCTTAAACCATGAAAAATATATCCTAACACTAACATTAAACACTATGGCTGAATATGCATGTGACTAGGGCTAAATATGCATGTAATGCGATTGGTGAATGAGAAAATTCAAACACCCTAGGCTTAAACGACCCGGCTAGGTTGTTCATTGTGCAAACCAAACGGTCTGGCCACACCGTCTAGACTGAGTCCAAAACGATGTGGTCATGTCGTTTGGGATTTGGACTTAGAAAAAAACTTACCGGTGTGGTCACATCGTTTGGACTAAGTCCCAAACTACCCACACCGGTCAAGAGGCCAAAAAATAGAACTTTATGTTTTTTCAAAGTTCAAATCTCAAACAACATGGCCACATCGTTTTGGACTCAGTCTAGACGGTGTGACCAGACCGTTTGGTTTGCACCACGAACGACCTAGCCGGGTAGTTTAAGCCTAGGGTGTTCGAATTTTCTCATTCACCAATCAGATACATACATACATATTCTAGTCACATATGCATATATTCAAGTGTGTTTAATGTTAGTGTTATTATATATTTTTCATGGTTTAAGATTTAGGATGGTGGAAAAGAAGAGAAGAGAAGAGAAGGGCTGAAAAGGTTGCAAGTTTGCAACAAGTGAAATTCACGTTGGTTTGGAAGGTGCCCAACACAAAACAACTTTTTGGGACCAATGGCACACTTGTAATAATTATTTTTGTTGTTGCGGTCTGCCCAACACAATATGGGGTCCGGCAGTAACAGGACCCTAAAAAAAGGGTGATATTGGACACACCTATAAAAACGCTCCCGTACCCCAACTTTAAAATGAATAAATAAACGGGTTTTAAACACATTTAGTTTCCTAAATTACTCTTCTTTTTATTAGGCGTACCCAAAATATTTATTGACTAAAACAAGTCATTTATTAAATATAACTCGTAGGACCATACTAATTAAACCCTATACTCCAAGTGATTCGCTTGTAGAAGAAAAAGACCACGGTTTTAAAAAGACCATGGGGGTTTTTTTTTTCTTCAATAACCTCTTCTTTTATCTACCAATATTCCGTGTCAGAGATTACGAGGTCTGCATCTTGCTACAAACTGTTATGCAATAAGAAACACTTATTTCCAACCCAGATACTGCTCAGCAGGTAAAGCAGTATGCGCGTGTCCCATTTTTCTGGAATGGCGAGTTTGCAGAAGCAATTGTAAATATGGGGAAGGTGGATGTTCTGACTGGTACTGCAGGGGAGATACGCTTGAATTGTAGGGTTCCTAACTGATGGCCAAATGAGCAACTTAAGTGCTGCACTTAGTATGTATGCTTGCTGTTTTTCGTTATTAATCAGAAAAAATAAAACGTGTTGCCCTAAGGCACCATTGCCGGTTTTCTTCGTTTTTTTAGGCCACAACTATATTTCATTAATCAGATAAAGTACCACCCATTGGCAACTGGGATTAATAAGGCCCCTGTGCATAAATATGGCCAGTGATCACCTCGAGATTTCAAGCATTACGTTCTGAGATCAACACCAGTTTGGCATCCTCGCCAACTCAGATCTACGGTAATCAGTTTTCATTTGATTAATTCCAAGCAAGAACCACTAAGCCTATTCAGCTAAAATTTGTTTTTAAGCCTATCCAGCTAAAATTTGTTTTCAACTACTTAAACAAAGTAATAAAAACATTAAAGAAACATTTACAACTATTCAGGTATCAAGTAGTCCAATCGCCAGACGTCCCAACAAAAGAATGGGCTCAGTACACAGACTACAAATTTGGATGCCAAATGAACTTGGCATCACGAAACTCTCACTGATTTTCTTGTAAAGTAGAAAGCTACCCTTTTTTATTTTCAATGCAAATATGAACTTTGCACTTTAGACAGTAAAGAATTTCCGCTCATGCCTAGGAGGAACTTCGTTCACTTTGACAAGTGGCAATAGTAGAAGAATGGCATTTACAAGCACAAAAGTTTGTTTTCAGCTGAAGCACTCTAAGAACTCCTTCAAATATTTGTCCCTTTTAAAGAACCTTCACTTTGAGGGACTTCCTAGGGAGGCATAAGAAGAGCATTTGGGGATACAGGGGCACATAGAAACTGTACTGGAATAGTGGAATGAACCAAGTTACATGAAACATGTACTTTTGTAAGGATGCCTTGCAAACACGAAAAAATCAAACTCATTCAACTCTTTTTCTGCATATGGAAACGCACTGGTCTGCTGATGTTTATTCGTTATATTTTTATTTGATGGCCACAAACGCGCAAAATTATCATGTAAACAGCTAAGTTACCTCCAAGTCAAACCCTGCAATATAGAAATGAAGCTGCAGCAATCAGCTACAGGATATTTGATGTATCTTTGTAGTGAATGATCATGTATTTCTGTAACTTCTCATATTGTTTATTCCACCGTTCCCTGTCTACAACTAATATTGGCTTCTTGTCAACCAGTGATTTGATATATTGGCTTCATAATTCAAACACCAATATTATTTTTGTTTAACACTTGAACCCCACAAATCTAACCAACTGTCCTTTCTACCTCAAACACGCACTTGCTTGGATCTAATCTCCATTAATCAAGCTAACATTATCCACATCATATCCCATAATACGTTCTTCTTTTATGTCACTAAATCCATAAGTTCACTCAATGAGCTGCACTAAAAACTAAACTCTGTTAGATTTATTGATTATAAATAGCAGTAGTGGGTGTAAAAGATTAAAGAACAAAGACTCGTAAGCAAAATGACTTCGAATAGGATATCCATGAGACTGGAATCTCTAGTTATGGTCTTATTACATACAAGTGGTCAGTTGGAAGCTCAACTACAGTTTGGTTTCTAAGTAGGAACATGTGGGCTTGCTACAGACTACAAACTGCTTACAAGAAGACTGAAGCCAGTAACATTGGTAAGCGATGTGGCAAACAAGATTAACTTCACCACACCATATTTGTGTTTGCAAGGCTCGAAAGATTTGATTTTTTGATTTTTTAAATCTCGGTAGAAGATAGAGTAGGGAAGACGAAGAAGAATGCGAAAAGAAACTGTCACAAAAAAAACGAGTCCAAAAAACGAAAGACCTGTTATTATTATTATTGTTTTAAATCTTTTTGCCGAAATATCCCAAATTAATTTGGGTACATTATTGGATGTCAGTTATTGGGTATGGCAAAAATTTAAGATAGTTATAGGGTACGGGAGTGTTTCTATGGATATGTCCAAGATCACTCTAAAAAAACTCATTTAAAATATATATCTACATTTTATTCTTTCTTTAGCTATTCACCAATCTTTCAAACAAACTAAAACTTCTAATAAACTTAGAAGTAACTATCACTTTATCTTGGACATAATTTTTTTTTTCATATGTTCTAAAAATCGATGGACTCAAAACAAAATATAGACATATAACACATATTAGATCACATGCAATTGCTAAAAAAATTGAAAGTCCCAACATAAATTTTTCCATAATCCAATACATTAAATAACTCATCATTCTAAACATGAATGAGATCATTATCCAAATATTTCTCTAACTCATTCTTTTTCATGGAATTAATAGTAGGCAATTGAAATCGGATTTGGAGTTCGGATTCGGGTTCGAGTTCAGTTTCCGGCTTATTAAATATTTTAACGGGTTTAGAGCTAAATTATCGGATAGGTCTCAGGTCGGTTCGGGTTTAGAGTGTAACCAAACTCTACCTTATGTATTTTGGTTTCTGTTCGGGTTCAGATTTTGTAGTCAGGGTTGGTGCGGGGTGTTTTTTTTTTGGTGTCGGGCAAGATGCACATCCCTACGTGGGACGCAAGGCTTTTGGAAAAGACAGGTTTGTCTCACTCAGAAAATGAGCAAAGAAAGTTTAGAAAACGTGGTCCTTACATTAGAAAACAGTTGTGGTGAATTAGTGGACAGAAACATTTCAAAAAAAGTTCTATAAACGATCTCCATCTGAGCTTCAGTCTATCATAACTGCTACTAAGGTCCCTGCTTTTGGTTCGAACTAAAATGGGAAATGTGATGCTAATCACTGTGATTGTTTCTTCCTTGTTGCTAGTCTGGTGTGCTGCGAAGGTGTTTCATTCACTTAGGTGGAAACCCAAAAGCGTAGAGAAGCATTTGAAGCAACAAGGGATCAAAGGTACTCCTTACAAGTTCTTGCATGGGGACCTGAAAGAGTACTCAAGTATGTTTATAGAAACATGGTCCAAGCCCTTGAACTTAACGCATTGTATCGTGCCATATGTCATCCCTTTCTTCAACAAAATATTACAAACTCATGGTATGTTATGTTCTTCTGTTCTTCTTAGATAGCTTTAGGAATTGAGATTTTGAAAGTTCATACTATTACGATATGCTTTCTCAATTCTCATTATATATCAGTTGCGTTTGATACTTTGATACTTGAAACACAGGGAAGATCACTCTCTTTTGGCTAGGAACGACTCCTACTATTGTTAGAAAAATGATTTGCTCAAATCCATTTAAATATGAATGAGTTACCCCACTTAAGATGAAATGGGTTTTTTCTTGAAACAGTACGTAATGTGAGAAAAACCTTTTCAAAATGATGCATTTGTTTGAAACAAGTCATTATTATGCCGAAAAGGTCGCGACCTTCGAAATGTGCAGACTGGTTTGAAACAATGGATCATGCCGAAAAGGTGCAACCTTTCAAAAATAGGCACTGGTTCAAACGATCTTATATGCTTAAATGGTGTGTCCTTTCGAAACATGTGACTTTTCAAAGAGTTCTTACTTTTCCCAAGAGTCACCGTCTTGTTTGAAAAGGCACCACTCACCTATAAATAGTGGATGAATTTGGAGAGAAAAATAAAACCGGATCACACGAGAGTTCGATCTTTCTTTTCCCTACGTTCTTGCAATAAATACTATGTTGTTGTTCATTTGAGTCTATAAAATTGAAGTCTTTAGCTTTTCTATGAAGGAAATCCGTTCTATCTTGGGAGATAGTTTCCCATCAACCTTCAAGCACCGTGAGAGGGAAAATGCATCTTAAGAACATAGTGTATCTACACTAGGCTCGGATTTAATTAAAAGTACAAGACACTTACAAGACAAAAGGTTTGTATAGTTTGGTAATTGGTAAAAGTAAAAGACAATTAAGTTGTATATTCCTAACACTCGATCATTAAGGATCTAGAACTAGTGAAGGATATCCTATCAGAAAAGTTTGGTAAAGTTCAAAACCACCAAAGAACCCACATATTAAGCTTTTACTATGGGACTCTCAACTATGGAAGGAGAGAAATGGTTCAAACACAGAAAAATAGTTACCCCTGCATTTCATATTGAAAAACTGAAGGTTTGTTCCGTCCATCCATATCTACTCATTTTAATGCAGACTTTTGAATATCTCCGTCCTCCTGATACTAACTGCAAGATTGCATAAAAGAACAGACTAATCAGATAAACTTCCCCCATTATTCAAGAAAGAAGTAAACTAGGTATAAGGATGGAATAATCTGGTTAGGTCATATATACTTGTTAAAACATACCACCACACGAGTTACATTTCTATAGGGACTTTCTCAAGCTGCAACGTAGTGCTACTGCCCAAAGACACTGACACTCAAGATATACAGATTGAGTGGTAATACAGAGAATTAGTAAAGATACAATGAGCGCTCCTGTTCAAAGAAAACCGGTAAATCTCTGTGACAATTTAAGTAGTTCAAGATGTAACCTTGTCAATGAATGCAATCATCTATTATCGAGAGAAACTAAGTTTGCCTTCTGGGCAACAATCCTTTAAAGATAATAAGTTCAAGAGTACAACTTAATACCACATTGTATTTCATATTTTCTAAGCTAAAGAATGTTTCATTTGTAGACTAAGAGCTGCAACTTTGCAGACAAAAATATAACCAACACTATGATTGAAATTTCCGCACCTCTAGGTTTCATATCATCTAATCATGAATTTCTCGACGACAGGGGATGATGCCTGCATTCTCGACCAGTTGTAGCAAGTTGATTGAGAAATGGAAGAAGATGGTTAGTCCTCAAGGATCTCACGAATTAGATGTATGGCCAGATATCCAAACCTTCAGCTCTGATGTAATCTCACGGACTGCCTTTGGAAGTAACTACGAAGAAGGCAAGAGGATCTTTGAACTTCAAAAGGAGCAAGCTGTACTAGTCCTTGAAGCTTTTAAATCTGTTTACATACCAGGTTTTAGGTACATTCTCAATTCTCTTGGAATTATGGCTACTTCATTTCCCCAAGCTCAAATGCTTGCTCACACAAGCTCTCACACATGTTGACCACACAAACATTCAATTTTTTTTCTAATTAGAAAACCATTACATGACAGATTAATACAGTTTCTAACCATTTCAACCTTTTCTTTTGTAGATTTATCCCCACAAAGAAAAACAGGAGAAGAACGAATCTGGACAAAGAGATCAAGGCAAAACTAAGAAGTCTGATTGAAAGGAAAGTACAGGCAATAAGAAATGGGGATACAGGCAATGATGACTTGATAGGCATGCTTTTGCAGTCTAGTAATCAGTACTCCATAGAAGCAACTAATCCAAAAGTTAATGGGATGACAATTGATGAGGTGATAGAGGAATGCAAGTTGTTCTACTTCGCTGGCCAAGAAACAAGTTCAACCTGGCTAACATGGACAATGATTGTCTTAGCAATGCATCCAAGCTGGCAAGAGAAGGCGAGGGAAGAGGTTTTACAAGTATGCGGGAAAGACATGCCCAAATTCGAAAATCTAAACCATTTAAAGATTGTGAGTATTTCTCCTTCAATATGCAATTTATAGGGATATCACTAGCCTATTTGATGACTTGTAATAGAAAAGAACTTGAGATGAGAAAGTTAACACAATAAGGTGTCGTCATATACTCATATACGGCACTACACTACTACTAATTAGTCGTTTTTTGGTCTTTTAAAAGTATAAAAATGTTTTATTCGCACGCCATTGTGACTGACATACCAACTTCCACTGCAGGTTACAATGATTCTACATGAAGTCCTAAGGCTATATCCCTCTGTGATCCATCAGTTTCGATACACATCCACGAAAATAAAAATTGGAGAATTCTCCCTCCCAGCTGGGGTCCATCTCATTCTCCCAACACTTCTTATTAATCATGATCATGAAGTATGGGGCGATGATGCAGATGAATTCAGACCAGTGAGATTCTCAGAAGGAATTGCAAAGGCATCAAAGGATCATGTAGCATACTTTCCATTTGGATGGGGACCAAGGATCTGCGTAGGGCAGAACTTTGCTATGATAGAAGCAAAGATGGCACTGGCTATGATTCTGCAACACTTTGCATTTCAGCTCTCACCCTCATATGCCCATGCCCCTTATACCGTCATCACTCTTCAGCCACAACACGGAGCTCAAATCATACTACACCGTCTGTAACGAGTATCCCAAGATTGTCGTAGCAACACAACAATATTATGCAAGTGTAATGTGATTTAAATCACAGAGTTATACGTGGTCAATCAGTTGATTTGTTTTAAGTTGTTCAGTTATTTATAATAAAGATTAAAGAAGACATAAGTATGTCACAGCACAGAATATGGGAGCCTGCTACCCCTTTACTCAAGAAAATAACTGTGTTCCTATCAGGGCCGAAAATATCGGTTGACAAATCGATTTTTTGCTGATATTTATCGTTTTTTCAGTCTACTGACTTAAAAACATTCGAAATATCGGCACCAAAAATTAAGTTAATTTTAAACCGATATATATCAATAAAACTGATATAAAGATATATATCGGTAATATATTCTGACATATTCTGATATATTCAATATATATCGTTTGACTTAGTTGGACAGTTTGACTTTTGACCGATTTTGTTGACTATTGACCGATATATTCCGATATATACATCGTTATATATCGGTGATATTTCCGATATATTATGATTTTTCGATTTTTTTGAATATTATCAACAAAATGGGCAAAAACGATATATCGATCCGATTTTTCAATTTTTCCAATATGTATCGGTTTTGGGAGGGTCCAAAATATCTTCAAATCCCGAAAATTTCGGCCTTGGTTCCTATATCTATTCACATCCAAAAACAACATGGTGACTGATAGCTTTATTGTTTATCAGCTCCAGAAACTTAAACAAAACATATGTCATATACACATTACCCTTAACTAGTAAACGGGCACGTGCGTTGCACGTGCTAGGAAAGAAAAATTGGGGAAAAGAATAAACGCATGTAAATTAGAATAGTAAATTAAAAAGTTCAATAAGGAAAAAACCACTTCAATGCGTTAGTTGTATTCTTTGTTTGATTCGATTTTTGATGCTCTACCATCAGCTATTAATTTTTTTGTTGGTTTAAATAAGTAGGTAGCTTGGACAGAGAAAAAAAATTGTAGCTAGTTTAAAAAAACAATTTTTATTTATTTATTATTTAGAAACGATCACATTTGGAAATAATTAAAAAAATGCATTGGACACTGTTAATATTTGGAGTGAATATGTGGTGTGAATTGAATGTGTAAATAATAGCTTTCCAGAAGATGGTTATGTGGCAAGATTACAATTTAAAAGCTTTCAATATAATGTGGATCTTATTTCATGTGTATAGAGATTGAATGATTCAAATGATATGGTGTTGTTTTTTTTCAATCCATCTGTATGGAGGCGACAAAAGGAAGAAATTATGGATGCTAGCTAGTTGCATCGCTGAATTTTTACATTGGTTATTAGTCCACATTCTAAAAATGCTATTAGCACCCCCAACTCCACATGCAGAACTTTGGCAAGTTTTGGGCTTCAACTTGATTAACATAATGCAATGGAATGTTGGTTCTTTGAGAGTCAAATTAAGTGTAATGATTGAGTAGTTAGCAGCAGGTGCAGAGTGCATGGTAAAGGAGGCATTATAAGCGTGATCCATTGTGCATAATAACTATGATATGCCTAGATGATTATAGAAACATTTTGTCAAGCGGCAACATTTTGATTATAGAAACATCCATAATACAGACTGGTGTAGTGGGAAAAATGGTAGTGATCTTCGTAAAAAAAAAAAAATTGTTGGATTGGTATTAAAAACTCTAATATTGCTTCAACGAAAGATGAGACATGCCATGATTGGTAATTTCAGGTATGCACATGCAGTCGGGGGCATAACTTCCTACTAATCATCATAACAAATTAATCCAAAAGTTTGTAACACCCAAATTAAAGCTTAACTACAAATACCAGCTAATAAGTTGACTAAAGAAATGGAGATATACCGGTGGAAAGATTTCATGGGTTCAATGAGAGTAACGAGATTGCCATATCCCTTGATGAGTTGATCAACCTGGTGCAGGGTAATCACGCCCTTAAACTTTGCCATCAAGACGTGTTTCACCAATCCAGTTGCTTCCACCATTTCTATCTCATTGTTATCTCCAAGAAATGAGAAATGGGGCCTTAGCTAGCTACCTCCTTTCCTTGTTATCTCTCTAAACTCAAAGCAGCCCGGTTTGAAATTGAAACTTGAAGTTCAAACATACGAAAAAGTCTTGAATGCTTATCTGCGTTTCAACAACCTTTGAATCAATTAAGAACTCAAAAAAAGTTAATTGGCTTCTAAATCATTCATTTAGTTGGTTAATTTAATCTTGAACTTTCCGGAAAAAAAAAAAAAAGCTTCAAGATATCGACTTTCTTTCTGGATAGATTAGCATTGAGTGCTAACTGGCGGGAGGAGGTTACACAGAGAGTACAGATATATGAAGTGTAAATTCAAGAAAAAGCACGAGGTAATTATTATTTCAGATTGATAACAAAAGACATAATATCCATTGTTCTGGCTCCCCTTGAGTGTCTAGAGAAACCCTGTAAGGAAAATAAATAGAAACTAAAAGTTGATGCAACTGAAAAGCTTTAGAACCATTTCCAAAAACAGACATGAAAAACAATTCTCATATATAAGGAGGCCATTTACACAGAGGTTGAACTGCGAGTACCATGTAATACAAATGCAACAAACCAAGCCAATACACTTTTTGGAACTTCAATTTCTATCAGCCTTCTTGTATTCTCATTTTACAAAGAACTGAGAGTTTGGGCCTAGTGATCAAGAAATTAAACTGTGGAAGAACTATTCGCAGTCTGAAATAGCCTAGGAGGTATCAAAAAATATAGATACAAACAAAACCAGGTACAACCCTCCATTTTTTTCGTTCTCTTGATTCAGTCACTCTGGTTTACTATGCAAACCAATAGTATTTTTGAACGAAAAATTCAGACAACGATGAAAGCTGACTGTAATGTAGATGAGAAACGGGATGCAATAGTCTGAGAGGCAAAAGCTTGAATCTGTTTCTTCGCATCTACAGGAAGAGAAGACGTAGTTGAGAATATCAAATCAAGGAATACAAAAATAACAATCCGAGAAGATGAGAAGTAGAATAACTAAAGACAGAATGGTTACATAGTTACATTCTAAGAAAATAAAAAGGACGATAAGCTTATAAACCATTCAAATGTAATTTAGTAAAAAAACATACTTTACTAACACAATAACCAACAAAGTCCGATTATTTTTTCTCTTCATGATATTGTGAATTTGTTACTTTTAAGAACACTTATCATCGATCCTCCCGACCGCCCGATCTTTTAAAAAGTTCACTTTTAAAGAAATTGGAAAATAAGCTTAAAAGACGATGTATTAGTACTCTAAAGAGATAGAACAATTCTTTTGTGAGCTAACGCGACGTGCTCTCACAGTAAATATTTACTGTCCCAAGACCACATCACAAAGTAGCTTGCTAACAAATTCGAATGAAGACATACCTCTTTTTACCTCCATCTAGTAACATTCATTGAATCCCACAGAATCTACAATTATCCAACTCATGAATCCCAGTAATGATAGCAAGGTGATGCAACATCAACTATGAGTTACCCCGTATCCTTTTCTGAGTGAATGGCCATGGCCGCTCCTCGAAATCTGTCTCATATAAGCATAACTTCACTAAGAGCATAGATCAAGCTCTTTCTTGACTGTCAGATATTGCTTTGAAGGCCCTTATCTTCATCAAGATAAAAAGAAACACTTGTGATCCTTCACAATGTTGACTAATGCTGCCTAGACAGAGTCACTATTAGCCAGAGTTGTTTCATTCCCAAAATCTAGAGACAGTGTCTGCAATGTCATCCATAACCTGTATTTTAATATAGGAAATTAAATTACAAAAAGTTACAATGTAATAGATTGGATATAACAACTTTTGATCCATTAAAAACCATAGATCAACATACTTAGCCCTTGTTAAAGCAACATTAGTACGCTGGAAATTGGATAAAAAGTCGGTGTCTCCACCACTGTTTGATCTAACAGTAGAGATTATAATGATGTCTTGCTCACCACCTTGAAATCCGTCTACATACTTCACCCTTACATCAAAGTCCTCAATGTTCTGGTACATCTTTCCAAATTTCTCTTGAATTGCAGCAACCTAAGCGGCATAGGGAGATATTATAACGATGCTAATCTTTTGCTTGGATACTTCCCATACTGTAAAAAAAAAAAACAACAATGTATGAAGTCATTAATATCAAAACAACAGGTGAATAACGCATGTATACACGTGGAGAATAATTTAGTACCCTCCTTCGGTCCTAACTCCAACAATGAGCAAAACAGGGAGGGCAAATGGTAAGTATAATGTGTAATTAAAATTTTCTTTTGAACCATACAAAAGCAAGATATCTTATAGGGGAAAAAACAGAGGGGCTGGGTTAGAACATATAATACCTTTAAAAAGACTTCGCACAATTGTGAATACAACAACTACTTCTACTATGTTTTTCCTCCTATGACCAACATCATCAACTTCTTCTCTTCCAAGATAGGAAGATAATGCTTTTCATAGCTCCGACTTTTAACATTTGGAGCATCCAAGACCTTCTCTTGATAGAACTTCGAATTTGGGAAACAACTTATTTTAGGATGCATTCGGTAATGCATATCAAGAAGGTGCTTTGAACATTCCATTGAGCTCAATCTCTCAAATAAACTTCTCAATTCATTCTAACAAACAAATGAAAGAAAAATAAAAAAAATAAAAAAATAACTTACATGACTGGATTGGTGATGCCATAGTTGTCAACCAGAAAGGCCTGAGAAGAGAAGGCAAACAGAGAGAGAACACCAATTTGGAACTCAAGTTAGAAATTCATAATTGGCATTTCTTAAAAGAATGTATATGTATATATAATGTAATTCGCTGAAGAACCAGTATGTACTGAGTACCAAACAAAATTAAAACACATTAATATAAGACAAACTTGCAAATCGTAGTGCCTGTGTAATTTTACTAAACAAAAAGCCACATACTAAAGACAAATTTTATACAATCCAAATTTCAATCCAAATACAAAATGTTCTAAAAACAAAAAGCCACACCAGTGTTTTGTCACCTTAGATTATGAACTTAACCCTAGGACAACCAAAGCCCTTGAATCACCTTAGATTAAGTTCTATTCTCACCAGCAAACTTTTAAAATGATATCCACCAAAGCTTGTGTGTATTGTTAGTGTCCAGTGGATCATCTGGTTAAGGCCCTCGTGGTTGTATCAGAAGGTCCTAGGTTTGATTCCCACTTACATTTTTTTTGGGGTGGGGGGTCATTTCTTTACACCTAGTTGCTTGTAAGCAACATCCTTTATTATAAAGAGGTTTTAAAGTTTTTTGATATTCAAGTCAGTGACAGTTTTCTTATGCTCTTACATTTTGTCATATTTCTTGGTGGTTTAACATTGTCTTTTCTCACCTTTAAAAATTGGTTATCTGAACTTATGATTTTTCTGTTCAGTTTAATTAACAAACAGCTTACACAATGCTATATCAAAAAGGTATTTAATGTTTCTAGATGGACTCCATCCAGTGGAGCCAATGAGCCATACCTGAGCCTATACTTCCATTTGATTTTTAGTCATCTTAGCAATTGTTTCCTTCAATAGATTCTGTCAAATCCAAGAGGCCGAAAAACAAAGCATTAAACAATATGCTTTATTAACAGGGACCTATTACCGAGTTGGTTCTCTTGGTATCTAATCTCTTCTGGAAACCTTCAAGAAATTGAAACAAACACAGTTATTATTAAAATAAAACATGATTACCTCTTCTAAGACCGAAGATTCCTTATCATTCTCTAATTGTTTGATTATATCATCTAAGCTGGCCTGCAATTAAAAGGGAAAATGTATTTTATTCTAAGAATTCAGATTCTACTTAGTAAGTTTGTATAGACATTCATACATCGAAAAGCATTTATACATGGAGTAAAAGCATCTTTATTTACCTCCTCCAGATCTTTTCTTTTCAGAATCGGTTAAAACAACCTAGAGATTGGCCGGTTAATCGAGAAAATAATTAGCATATAACTTGAAAAAGTAAATAAACATGAAAAGTGTCCCTGCGACATGTACCATTCCGTCGGAGTGATATGTGTGTGGCATTGCAATTCGATCACGTGCATTATCTTCCGAGACAGAAGCCCTGACAACACCACTATGACCGTGAGGCCCATTAACTTTTCCCCCAGACGCACCTATAATGAGACCCAATAATAGTGGGCAATAAACAAAAAAACGAAGAATTATCAAGTTTTCCCACAGAGTGGAGAGAAGAAATTTTTTCATGCATACCGAAGAGCGAACGTATTTTCGCAGACGAGGAGCACACAGTGATTTGATGCGCGCTTGAATGTTGCAGTCTACACAACAACAAACCAAAAAATAAAATTTAAAACACTGAAGCAAAGCGGAGAGTTTAGCACTTTCTGGTGACAACTTTAAAATTAAGAAACTGAAATTAAAATTAAGAATTCCCATAGAATTCGGTTTGAAGTGAAAAGAAGAATTAAGAGGGAAAAAAGTATAAACACTGAGAAAATTGCATACTAACCTTTAAAATGATTGGCTATTGGTTCAATAGAAATCATTCTGATGGAGAGCAAGTTAGGAATTATCAAATTTGTAGTTTCGATTTTAAAGTTAATTTGGGTATTGGTCAGGAACGAAGAACACGAGTGGGTTTCTTTTTTTTAATTGAGAAACCCCCGAAACGGTGTCTCTGTCTCTGTTTGCTGAATAAGTTGACCTTCATAGTTTGGGAAGAATTGAAGAAACTGGATGGAAATTGTTATTTTAGTATTTGGGAATATAGGAGCGGAGAAGACGAGCGAAACAGTTTTTCTTTTTTTTAATTGGAACGGCTCTCGTTTTTACTAAGAAGTTGAGTTTTATAGTCCAGGAAAATGATGTAAATTACCGATTTACCCTTTCAATGAAGAACAAAAGGAAAGTGGCTGTCTAACTTTCCGATACCCATCCCATCAAAAACTTTGGTGTAAAACCGAAAATACGGAACTAATTGGGAAATCTGGTATCCGCTTTATATATAAGATATCTTTGCGCAGACACCACGGTTGACCAACAACCAAGACAGTTCATTCATCTAAAAGCCAGACACGGGCGAGACACGAGACCGAGACTAATAAAAGAACCTAGACTTTGGAATTGATACTCAAACAATATCACTAATAACCAAGGTTTACATAGAAACATATGGTTAAGATCACCTACACGGCTTCTTTTTTTGGGAAAACAATATTCATTTAAGAGTTGTCCCCACTTTGGTAAGACAAAAATATAAGATTCATCCAAGACGCAAGATAGCGTTAGCAACCAGTTCTAACTTAAAAGCAAGTATAACTAGTACCATAAGAAGAGGAATAACCTTGGTAATCTGAAGCCATTCTATAATTCAATCTTCTAATTTCTCACATTCGATTGTAATAGATGAGTCATGACCGTTGCGTACTGAACCACAGTGTGTTGTGGAGTGTAGTGGTCTGCAAGACCATACCCTGCAAAGTTTGGTTCGATATGCATCAAACGACCAGGCAATGACCTCTTTGAGACAATTTCTTGCCACATATCAAGAAACTCTTCCATTATTACTCTAGATTTTTCTACTGAAGAAATCGGAAGATATTCCATCTGCCAAAAGAGAGTAGAAGGAATTAACTATATGTGTCATGTATTCGTATTTAAGTATGAAGAGATCCATAGCCTCAAATCTAGGCATTGCAAGTTATATTCAAACTAGACGGCAGTTTCCCAAATAATGTATCATGCATTGAGTTATTAGTCGCAATGCAGTTTTCTGAAACCTATATAGAGTTGTGTATGATTTAATAGTTTGCATTTCATACAGTATACTAACTAGGAAGAGATAACGTAATGTGCTAAGCATTACCTCCAAAACGATGCCCCTCAAACTATCTGCATTAGTTGCAACAACTTTCCCAATCCTCCATTGGAAATCACCAAGTTGATATTGTATCCCCTACACACAAGAAACCTTATAAGGATACAAGACAAGAGCACGACGAGAAGAAGTTTGTTGGGGAAGAGAGACAACCTCAAAATTAACGGAAATGCGAGATCTATAAGACTGTAACTTTTCCATGATCATTTGAACCAATGTATCAGCTTCAAGTACAATCCGCTGACTACGAATAATAAAGTAGTATTTACTTAGTTGTTCTTGTAGTGAAATTCCCATTAAATCCCGTGGAAACTCTGGAGGATTAGCTACTGACTAATCTAATAACAATAACAATAAGAAGAATCGTAAATTCATAATTTAGAAGATTGGGTTGGGTATGAAAAAAAAATGTATACCTCTAGTATTGGCTTTGTAGTAGTTAAGAGTAGTTTTCTATCTGCCACCTTTAGAACCGTTAATAGTTTCAACGCATTGAGATATTTCAGTTAATATTTGAGTGTTCACTGTTGCTCCTACATTTGCTTGCCAATAAAGAACTCTTTCAGACAATAAACTAGTATAATGCATTGCAGTGGGGCGTGAGTGTAGTATATCATTTATTTGGCTCTCTTTTTTTATAATAATAATATATTATATTTATTTATTTATTTCCGCGACTTGATTAATTCTTTGATAATTAGACAGATAAATTAAGAAAAATAGACTATATCATTGTCTAGTTTATTGCAAGTGTAACAATATTGAATGAATATTCTTGCTACGGTTATTTTATTACGTACTTGAACCAACAGTCGTGTATTAACATGTGTAAAGCTTTCGCACGTACACAGAATTATATATCAATGCTTTCATGTGTGGTAAATGTGAAGAATTATACCTTTATCCCAACAATGAAAGAAGCTAGTATTTGCTGAAATTTCCCCTGTTAAGTAGTCATGCATTACAATGGGCACCCCAATGGAACCCTTTTATGTTTGGAGCTAAGTCACATAATATCCTATCAACATACATTTAATTTTAAAGCAGTATTACATTCTCCAAATGGATAAGAATGAAATTTTCAACAAAATCTTCTCTATATTTGCAACATTAAATTATAGAACCTGTCATTCCAAAGAAATATGTTTTTGTCTTTCGTTATTTGAATAACCAAAAATACATATATACAACACCATCAGAAAACTAAAGTAACATCCCGAAGGTTTTAAAACACTATACATATAAGAAGTTACATAGTTATTAAATTTAGAAGTAAATATTACATTCTCAACGTAGAAAAATCACAACACATATTTTACGAATAAAAATTTCGACAAAGTCTCCTTTGTATTTTCAATATTAAATCATAAAAAACCTGTCATATCTAGAAATCATTAAACCTGTCATATGTCCAGAAGAACCAAAGTAACAACATCCCAAAGGTTCTAAACTACTATACATATAACAAGTTGCACAATTATTTACTTTATAAACTGCTCAACTCAACTCAAAAGACAGATAGGGGGGTTAGCAAAAGTCCAAACAACTATAATATAAAATGTAGTAGCTGAAGTGACAAAATCCATCTGCAGCAACCATAAAAAAATGTCCTCCTATACATTACTTATGGAAGAACCTACATAAATCCAAACAACAAAATTAAGCATGATAACGACATTAGATATTCATTTATGAGAAATATAAAACATCTTGATGAAGTGAATTTGCAAACAATATAAATAGAAATAAAGGTAGAAAGATGAATACTACATACCGAGATAAAAACAATTAATTAACATTTCAACGATCAGATTTTCCTAGAACATCAAATGGTTGAAGCAGACAAGTGCAACAAACGATTCTCCTATTGCAATCGGCCTCTAAGACCAATACATTTTCCAATCTTTTGAAGTCTTTCCAAAGAGAACATAGGGCTAAATGCTAGATCACACAACTTTCTTGTGCGAGACAAAGCAACAAAAGTCAAACCGAGGCTTTCCCTTTTACCAATATCTACCACACCGATCAAGAGTGAGGCCTTGACTCTTGTGAATTGTTATCATTTCAACAAAGTACAAGGGGAACCTGAATCTTGTTGGCATGAAGCATTACCCGACTTCTAATTTGATGTTTGTGAAGTAATAGGTATTGTATTAGAATCTGGACGAAACCTAGCACCATGATAGTGGTCGAAGTCAACCATAACAGCAAGAGGTATATCTTCCGGTGATTTGCAGCCATTTTCAGAACAATATCTACAACAGTGCCCATTGCACTATTAACCCGATCCATTTGTGGTGGCAATGTTTGAGCGAAGCATAACACTTGCACCAAGTGATAGACCATGAGAACTTTCTCCAAGCCTTTTTGCATCATCTGAAGAAGCCTTGGTAGCGGTCTCACAATTATTTAGTGATACAATTCGAGCAATTGGTTTACCAAGCTCAATAAGTCGGGTGAGATTGTAATCATGTGTAGGTTGTTTGGTAGGAAAAAGACATAAAAGCATCTTTGAAGGTGTTAACCTCATCCATATTTAGTGAGGAAATATCCCGAAGTTAGAAATAATTGCCAATCATTGATGGTTGAAGTTCCATTATCGAAGTCACGAGCGTTGTTTCGAAATGATGCTTGGTCATCCCCCGCTTGTCGAAATATATGTGATAACCGAACACATTTATCGAAACTAGAATACACAATTCCACCATGTTGTTTTTTAATAGACCCACCTTGGACATATAATGCACTGTCACATACAGGAGGTAATTGATGCATATCACTAACGAGGATAATAGATACATCACCAAATGGCTCGTTCTTTGCGAAAATATCTCGACAACGCCGGTCAATATTTGCAAGCATACTTCTTCCGACCATGTTGTACTCATCGATAATGATAAGTTTGATGTCTTTAAAGTCTTCTTGCATACGTCGACATTGATCACCTTCAATCTTTTTGGAAGTTTCTTTCACACATTTTTGTTCCACAGTGAAAGAGAGTTCATGATGGATGGTTGCACCTCCAATATTAAAAGCGGCAACTCCAGTAGGAGCCATGACACGTACTGCTTTGTTTGATCTGAAAATTGCAGTAACTGAATACACAATTGCATTTATGAGTGTGGACTTGCCTGTGCCTGCTCCCCACAAACAATGAACCGAATACATGCTCCAGCTTGTAGTGCTCTAACAACCATTTCATGAGCCCGTCTTTGTTCATTAGATAAATCATGATCTGGTACAACGGTTTGAGGTTCATGATTTAGGTCATTGCCACCATGCAGAGCATGAACAAATTTTCTATCAATTTCTATATTTGGATATCGATGTAAACCTTTAGCCCAATTGTGTGAAATGTCCAAGTCTCTCCTTCCTAATTCCACAATTTCCCCGAGGGGACAAACATGGGCCCCATTGCTGCTTTGCCATCATCCACTCATCCCGTAGTAAGTCTTCGCATTACCAAGCTCTACCTCAATACCATCTTCAAGCTCTTCATCTATCGGTTTTGGAAGAATAATCCCATGAGTGATTTTTCAAACCCAAGTCATAGTATCTTTCGGACCACAAGGTAAATTCTCCCCGAGCTTCTTCCAAGAGTTCGATAATGGTGATGAATTAAGACTTGTTGGCGACAAAATGATTCCCATTTTTCAGTGTTTGGTAGGATGACACCGTCTAGCTCGGAACCAAATGCACAACTACGTCTACTTTCGAGAAGTGTGCCAAACCTATTGCTTGAAGTAATGTCTCTTTGCCATATTCGAGGGAAGTATTTTCATAGCAAGAAGGTCGTTGGAGATATCTTCCTACAAAGGTTGGATCTATCTATTCCAACAATTTTATCCTCGTCGGCCACTCTTCGACCGGTACAATTGATGCTAGCATGCTCTTTTCGCTAACATTTAAGAGTACAAACTTTCTGGATGATCGGGTCAATGGATACCCCATTAGCAAGTGACATACTTCTTGGGCGAAATATCTCTTTTAGAGACACTTTTCATAAGTAGCATTGAAAGCAGATCTTGCATTTTTGATTCGATGAAAATCTTCAACAATATCTTGAAAAGTATCTCTAAAACTTTTGAAGCTGGTTCAGATTTAGCGGCGTATTTAGCAATGTAATTGACAATAGATTGCACTGAAAGTACAGGCGACCAATCAATGTTTGCACGCCAGGTCTGCAAATTCTTTCGATTGTGGGAACAGACTAGTTCATCATTCCGGCTGCCGAGGAAACGATACATGTTACTATTGGGGGGATCTTCTACAATATTCGACGACCAATTACATCAAATGGGTATCTAAAGCGACATAACATTTGTTTGGTTGCTTTGTGTAAAAGCATAAACAATGACTTCCACATATAGAGTGTCGCATGACCCAATTGACCAAACGAAACATAGTCATCTTCGTTTGTATCAAGTTGTAAATCGAAAGTGGCAAAGCGTGCACAAGGATGGTCTTGAAGATTTCTAGACATGCTTGGAGTGCGGGTTCACAAAGGCATACAAGTCTATCAAAATAATCAATGACATTAGATCTATCGATAGCACTTGTAGCAATCTTAGTAACATCCGGAGCATCGATAGCCAAAGAAATTCATGAACATGACCACTACCACGATTTTGCCACTCAAACCGGTACCAATGATCAACCAGGAGAACTCGGCTCGTAAGTAATCCCAAAAAGAATTCCACTCTTGCCCTCGAAAGAACCGACAACATTTGGGTTATCATTAATTAACTGCGGCGTCCCCTTCTTTTATCTAAAGGAGACATCCTTTCAAGATCATTAGAAGGATCTAAAATATGAAACGATTCGGCCATTGCATGTCGGCCAGTCACCGAAGTGTGAAGAAGATAGTTGGTGCACCTAATTGTTTAACCATGGCAAAACTCTTTCAATCTTGTATACCAATAAGACCGGGTACCATGAATGTTGTTAGCAAAGTAAGAGACACGATTAGTTAATTGCTTATCGTCGGATGAAACCATATTTCGAATATCCTCAATTGACAACTCAGCATCCCCTGGATTCTTCCTCACAAAAACATCACCTAAAGAAAGTGCCTGCCACCTTGAAAGAGAGTTCCAAGCAAAGTAGGGGAATCTTGTATCTTTAGCAAAACGGCCATCATGATATTTCATCAAAAACTGGAAGTATGGCAATGGATTGACTTTCCGCTGGCGAGCTTGTCGTAGATCAGCATCACCGTAAGGAAACAAATTAAGTTGGAAATGCCATAGCAATATATCCTGGGGTTGAAAACTCATCAATGATGTGAGTTGTTAAAGGCATATGAACATTAGTTTGATCTACACTTGGTACCATAAATGCCCTCTGGAGACGTGCTTGTTGATTGGGTTGTGCCGCAATAGAAATATATAGTTCCAACAGCATGAAACTCATCAATGTGCAAACCCGGTTAAGCAAGTCCGTCATCGTCATCGGCTTGGGCTAGGTATGGCAGAAACTTCGTTGACGATATCTTCCACAGGTCGGGACATATGTGGTAGGTCATCAGGTTGTCCATCTACAGGTAGTCCTTCGATAGTTCCATCGTCAATAATTATATCATTATAGTACCGAAAATAAGTTTTCAACCAAACCAAGGCTTTGCGTACAAATTATCGCCGAACACGGAATTCCTTACTTGCATGTGGCCCCCCTCTATTAATGACAAGAATTGCAGACAAATCAGTGGGATTGAATGGAAGAACAGTGGCAATCAGATTGACATATTGGGAAAAATTCATTACGTTACCACTATACTTGTATTGTTGACCCCTAACACGATGCACAAACATCATGGGGTGCACCCTGGCAATGAGAATCTTTCTAGATCGGACAAATGAGATAGTTCTAGAGGTACAATGCCGGATCCATTGAATTGTTAACAGGAACATGCGGCGTCGGTGTTGGCCGGTTATCCAACTTGCAAGAGGTTAAAATACCGCAGATCAATTCTTGTTATCACGAGGTTCTCACTTAGTACAAACATATTCCAAGAAAATATACAAAGAAAAGCAAATACCTGCGAGAAATCTTTAGATCGGAAATTTTTTTGCATAGAGGACAACCCGACCAATGAAATATCATTGCAGGATTTTCTAAATACTTAAGTCCACTATGTAGTATGGAGGACAATATAGTAGCATTGAAGATAAGATAAAAGAGTGAAGATAAGATAAGGGGTATAAAATATATTTACGACCCGAGTTATAAAATTTTGGCGAGAGAACAACAAATTCTAAGAACATTCAACTAGTATAATGCATGGCGATGGGGAGTGGCGGGGGAGAGAGTTGGGTGAAAGAGAAAAGTTTGGGTGAAAAAAAATGAAGTTGAGGAATGACGAAACCAACCAACTTGGTTTTGTCCACATACACTTACGCCAAGATCGTTAGCTCACCACTCGACAAGCATGAAAAATGTCATAACTAAAAGCAAAATGAAAGAGAGATGAACCTACTCTAAGCCTATGATGGTTGGCAATGAAATTTCTAGTGGAGGAGTTGTCGACAATGGGAATTGGTGACAACGTTACATTTTCTTTTTGGGTTTGGGTGCTTGATCCTCCTCGTGTTAGTGTAAGGCATGTTTAAAATGGCGGTTTAGAACATTGATAGTTAGGGTTTAATGATAATTGTAATCTCCATGAAGTCATTGCTACATATGATATCCCAAACTTTATAAAAATGTTATAAAGAATGTTTGAAAAACAAAGTTTGTGCAAAAGCGTGATTAAAAACATTTGTCGAGATTAAGATGTGTATTGGACTCTGCGGGTTGCTCGTTCCATTGCCAATTAACTAAATTAATGCAAGTTCAAACAAGTGCCAAAATTAGCTATAAAAAGCGGGATTCATAGTACACTGCAGAGCATCATAAACATATACTCGACTTGTGTTTACAAGAGAAAAAAAAAATCTCTTTGCATTTCTTGTATGGCAGAATATCCTTGCTAGTTTAAGCGGATCACGAATTCTTATTACAATTAAGATAGCTTGTTCTAGAACCCATCAGTCCCTCGTTCACTTTGTGTTTTAAAGGCAGCTGGTGTTCTTTTGTCACAACACATTGATAAAGCTCACCCGACTGAAGCTCGATCGTCTTTGGTTCCTACCTTAAACCCGACAAAGCACTTACCATATTCTTGCATTTTAATGCAATTTACAGAGCACTTAGCAAAAACTAGTTAATACCATTTCTCGACATATTCTAATACATTCTGCAATTTATGACGGTATATACACATACACAAAATAGATATTAAAGCCAAAAACCACAGCCGATTACAAGGATAGTTACGAAAGGTCTAAATCCATAACATTTTTGGAACCGCTTTTATACCACTTCCGCGATCCTTGGTTCGATTATAGTTGCCCAATCCCAAGCTTCTATCCATGCAAATGACTCCCACCCTGGAGCAAGTGGCGGAATAGGACTATCATCTTCAAGCACGAGTTTCACAAAATGTGTGCCTCCTCCAATGTGGCCTATTACCGATATCTGGACACGAGTTGGATCAGGAGCAGTCCACAAAGGAAAGTATGACATACATTCTTTCTCTCTCAATGGACAAGGACACCGAAAAGTATTAGCGGCTAAAAATCCCATTGAAGGAAGTTCAAACCATTCTTTGGGGTTCATCGTATATGGAACTGTACATCGTAGATTTGTCTTGATCGCTTCTTTTCGTTCTTCTCCACCCATCATTGAAGTATAATCTGCCTCATGGGAAATCAACTCACAACATAAAAGCCCTCACGGTAATCCATGCATCACCTCCATTAGACCCTAAGCATCGTGCAATCGGCTAAATCCACAATGTCCATTCGGTTCAACATCTTGCCAATCCACAATGAAGTCTCAGTATCAATGGATTTAAGTCCGTAGCCCCATCATCCCATTTAGACCCAATTTGAATAAATCGACAAACACTTGAATATGAGTTCTTCTTGGTTTTCTTTTGCATGGTACCAACTTCTTGACTTTACTATTCTTGCTTTCTTGAGTTACAATTTGTTCCTCAACTTGTTTGTGCATACTTTCGAAAGCTGAAGGCTCTCTCTTTGTGTCCCTTTTATCTTTACAAGTCTTCACACCAATTTTTATTCGGTGGCCTACCCCTCACATTGGTGTTGACCGGGGCTCTGCGCTGAAAGTTGCCTTTGGATCACCTAGTTCTACACACTTTTTCAGCATCAAAACCTTTTGTTCATCTAAAATGGCTGAAACTTCTTCCGAATGCGTAAAGCTTCGGTGAATATCAAAGGACCCATTAGGAAGATCAATCGAGTGCTACTAAAGCCGTCTCCACCTAGGGTGTATCAAAGATAAGGGGATGCTTCCCCTACCAATTAGAACAATTTCACATAACTTATGCGTACAAGGAAGCCCATGCATACTCTTGTAAACCTAACGACAACGAATTTCATCTGTCTCCACTCTAACGGACCTTATTAGCTCTTTTGCTATCAAATCCAATGCATCTCTAGAAATGTACCCTCTAAGTTGCACATATGTGTTTTTGTTTGTAACGATGATCCCAAGAGATTCAAGCTCCTATTAAAAGAACTTTCAATTTCTCACTTGGTTTGTCGGAGATTATTAATCAAATTAAAGTTTGGCCGAAGTTACCATTATTGCTAGAAACGCCAAATGCCTCTTCAAAGAGGAATGCATACTTTCAATTGATTCTTGCTTTCGAAGTACCAAAATGCATATGGAGATCTATCAAGCCGAGACAAACCTTTCTTTGTGCTTGAAAGCCATTTGGTCTTCTATGTATTCCACTGACACCATAATGATCTCCGTACTCAAGTTTAAAACAACGTGGGTGTTCAAGTACTTCAACTTGATGCAATTTATTATCAACATTTTGAACATAAACATAAATTGTTCATACTCAAAAATTTCTCAAATGTTTTTTGGCTTTGTCTCGATGTTCCTCGATGTGTTGCGACCTATAAGATGCTTCCTAATAGTATGATTATGAGTTCCACACATAACACTCGGTATCCATCCACCTTCGTTGTTTAAGTAATTCCCTTTCAACACAAATGAATGGCGACCCACATTTTTTGGAATAAACTTGTCGTTTGTAGAGAGACAATCGAGGTGTAATTTGAGTATTACTCATAAGTTAATATTTCATATAGTACAGAGTACGTGACCTACTACCCGGTATTGCATTGTAAAAAGCATGGATATATGTTATAAAAAATGTCATATAGGCTATAGTATGCAATTAATAGTTCTATAAACAAAAAGTATATCAAACTTTATGGGTGGTCCAATGGTTTAATTCAATAAGTGTTTTACGTTTGGTAGTATGTCATAAGCGCTACAATCACTAATATGACTATACTCATAAATGTCATACTCGAATGTTATTTCACTTTTTATAAGATATGTCAATAAGAGTTTTATATGTTGGGTCTAATCACAGATAGATATGACACTATATATGTCATAACTCGAATATTATGTTACTATAATATATGATATTATAATATATGCTAGTAAGAGTTTTATATGATATATATGACACTATATATGTCATACTCTAATGTTATGTCACTTTTTATAACATAATTCAATGATATGTTATGTCTCTTTTTACAATAAATGTGAATTAGAGATTTATACATTCGGTAGTTGAATCACATATATATGACACTATATATATCATACTCAAATATTATGTCACTATTTATTATATATGCTAATAAGAGTTTTATGCTTTTGGTAGTATTATTAGCGCTAGAATCGCTGATAGATATGACACTATATATGTCATACTTTCGAATGTTATGTCACTTTTATAATATATTAGTTTGGTAGTATATCATAAGAATCACAAATAAATATAACACTATATTGGTCATACTAGAATGTTTTGTTAACATATGACATATTCCTCCTCTGCAAAAGCTCCCATCCTTACATTATGTTCATCCGATTGTGGTATGAACAAAGAATGTTCATAGCTCATGACTATGAACAATCATTGTTCATAGATTGTTCATAGTCGGTTGTGGTATGAACACTCATTGTTCATAGCTCAACACTCATTGTTCATAGCATTGAGTGTTTATAGCTCTGAGAACTATGAACAATCATTGTTCATAGTCGAATTGTGGTATGAACAAAGAATATTCATAGCTCGTGACTATGAACATTGATTGTTAAGTGAAATGCGTCAATATGGACTATGAATGTCTTCATTGTGGATGTGAACCTTAACAACTTCAAACAATGGCATCTTGAAGACATTAAGTCTTGCGTGCAATCCATGACACTTTGCCAAATGAATTGATTGGGGATGTGCAAAAACAAATCTCTACATTCACATTCTTTGGATTATCCCTATGAAACTCTGTGTACCCAAATTCTTCTAAATTTCTTAGAAATTCTTGCATTTGGTTTCTTCCACTCAACCGAACCAACTGATTCTTGTGGCGATAATTGTATAAAGTGCTTTTGTTTGACAAATTATTGTCATCTCTCTGTTTCAAGAGGGTAAAATTTCACGCAGCGGTTTAACACCACTCAAAGACAAATCTTGAACAATCAATTTTTTTCTTGACTTTTTAACCTTCCGGCCCGAATGCGACCTATAAGATGCTCCCCAATAGTATAATTATGAGTTCCACACATAACACTTTCGGTATCCATCCACCTTTCGTTTAGCTTTCCCTTTCAATACAAATGGAATGACCACATTTCTTGAACTAGATTGCCTATATTCTTTGGTTTTGTTCAATATTTTTTAAGCTTTACGGATGGTCTAAATTTTCCACTCCTTTACGCAACTCAAGAAAACTCTAGTCTTCACCCAAGTCCCGAATTATCGGACCTTGATATCACAACCACAACTCAACAAATCATACCAACTGTCCGAACACCATCGGATCAACGAGTGGCGATCTTGAACCTAAGTAAACCCTTTGATCTTAGATAATATTGACAAAAATTGTTTTGCTAAGTTATTGATAAAATAAATAAAAATACAAGCTTTCAAATTACATTATTACCTCAATTGTTGTAAATGATTCGGTCATATCGGGATAGCTAATTTCAACATTGTTGTAAAGTTCATCATCGAATAATAATTTGATTGCAGGTAGTGTTAAAGCTGACTCCATGTCACTTTTAACACTAATCAAAGTTATCATTTTGATTTTGGCGGAGAATTTATCTTGAACGTTGCTTCCAAAGACATGAGTCCATTCTTAAAATGAAAATTTGGTGGGAATAACAACAATTTTGTGGGTGACTCAAGACTAACCTAAGAGAACAACAGAGGGAGGGGGAGAAATTTCAGAGAGCATGAGTGGTAGGAGTGTTCGTGGAGAGTAAAAGCACGGTGAAGAGCTCGTTTGAATTACAATGGGGTGTGGAGAGAGTTATTTAAGGTTATAATGATCATATTAACAAAAAAAATGGGGTGTGGAGAGAGTTGAGAGTTATTTAAGGTTATAATGGTCATATTAACAAAAAATGGGGTGTGGAGAGAGCAACACCGTTTTTTTGAATAAATTTGTGGGTGTGTAGAGACAATCGAGGTGTGACGAGTATTACTCATAAGTTAATATTTCATAGAGTACAGAGTACGTGACCTACTACCCGGTATTGCATTGTAAAAAGCATGGATATATGTTATAAAAAATGTCATATAGGATGTAGTATATCATACTTTATGGTATATCGTACTCATGTTCTATAAACAGAAAGTATATCATACTTTATGGATGGTACAATAAAACAATTGTTTAAGATGATAGTATGTCAATAAGAGTTTTATACGTTTGGTAGTAGTATGTCATAAGCGCTACAATCACTGATATATATGACTATATGTCATACTCAAATGTTATTCACTTTTTATAAGCTAGGTCAATAAGAGTTTTATACGTTGGGTCTCATAAGCATAGCAATCACAATTAGATATATGTCATACTCGATTATTATGTTACTTTTTATAATATATGCTAGTATGAGTTTTATACAGTTGGTAGTATGTCATAAGTTCTACAATCACTGATATATATGATACTATATGTCATACTCAAATGTTATGTGAATCGCTGATAGATATGACACTATATATGTCATACTCGAATGTTATGTCAGTTTTTATAATATATTCGTTTGGTAGTATATCATAAGAATCACAGATAGATATAACACTATATTTGTCATACTAGAATGTTACGTTAACATATGACATATTCCTCTGCAAAGCCTCTCGACCTTCATTATGTTCATAGTCCAATTGTGGTATGAACAAATAATGTTCATAGGTCATGACTATGAACAATCATTGTTCATAGTCAATTGTGGTATGAACACTCATTGTTCATAGCTCAACACACTCATTGTTCATAGCATTGAGTGTTCATAGCTACCGAACTATGAACAATCATTGTTCATAGTCGAATTGTGGTATGAACAAAGAATATTCATAGCTCATGACTATGAACATTGATTGTTAAGTAAGCGTCGCATTATCTGAGAAACATACCGAAAGTAGAATTGTTCATAGTTCGGTAGCTATGAATAATGAGATAGATTTCATAGTCCCTTTCTCCCCATGCATTACAATCAAGAATTGGTTTCTTAATCTCATTACTGTAATTAGTACTAATCGGGCAAGTCCTCATCATAATGAGGAGGAACCAAAGAAGTATATTCACAATAATTTTAGATCTTCCGACCTCCTAGGAGTTATGTCATATAATTTTAGATACTCACTGATAGATATGAGACTATATATGTCATACTCGAATGTTATGTCACTTTTTATAATATATGTCAATTAGAGTTTTATACGTTCGGTACCAACAATCACAGATAGATATGACACTATATATGTCTTACTCGAATGTTATCTCAAGTATGAGTTTTATACAGTTGATAGTATGTCATAAGTTCTACAATCATTGATATATATGATACTATATGTCATACTTAAATGTTATGTGAATCGCTGATAGATATGACACTATATATGTCATACTAGAATGTTATGTCAGTTTTTATAATATATTCGTTTGGTAGTATATCATAAGAATCACAGATAGATATAACACTATATTTGTCATACTAGAATGTTATGTTAACATATGACATATTCCTCTGCAAGCCCTCCAACCTTCTGTTATGTTCATAGTCCAATTGTGGTATGAACAAAGAATGTTCATAGCTCATGACTATGAACAATCATTGTTCATAGTCAATTGTGGTATGAACACTCATTGTTCATAGCATTGAGTGTTCATAACAATCACTGTTCATAGCTACCGAACTATGAACAATCATTGTTCATAGTCGAATTGTGGTATGAACAAAGAATATTCATAACTCATGACTATGAACATTGATTGTTCGTAGTACGTACAGTATACAGAAACATACCGGAAAGTAGAATTGTTCATAGTTCGGTAGCTATGAATAATGAGATGTTCATAGTCCCTTTCTCCCCACACATTACAATCAAGAATTGGTTTCTTAATCTCATTACTGTAATTAGTACTAATCAGGCAAGTCCTCATCATACGAGGAGGGACCAGCAGGTATATTCACAATAATTTTAGATCTTCCGACCTCCTAGGAGTTATGTCATATAATTTTAGATACTCACTGATAGATATGACACTATATATGTCATACTCGAATGTTATGTCACTTTTTATAATATATATACGTTTGGTAGTATACTACAATCACAGATAGATATGACACTATATTTGTCATACCATAATGTTATGTTACTGTTTATGGCATATTCCTTTGTTCGGCGCTGTAAGAACGAACAGATCCATTTATGAACTGACATATGTCTGCTGATGGTCTTGTCTCATGGTGAGGGACAACCCCAACATCCCAAGGAGAAACAACATAATATACAAACAATGCTTGTCAATATAGCGTATAGAATATTGCTCTATTTTATTGATTAAACCAAAGAAAATAAGAAAATAACACCATAGATACCGCTACAAAATAATTTAGAAGCCAATCTTGAAATCTTCACCATTGTGCGATATTACAAAAATCTTGTTAGAAGATTAGCAACAACTGCTCTAAAGCTTAGTAGCATTGTACTCCTCTTTCCTAACGTCAACCATCCGTAATACGGAAAAAGACTCTCCCGTCGTCACTATAAAACTTTCCAACATTGAATTTCTCCGAAACCTTCCTCCCAACCTCATCCACGGGAAACGCTATAAGTTCAACAGGAGAAAAATAGTCACTCTAATGGTACAATCTAAGTTTAGTTTACTCCCTACTAGAAAAATTACGTCGGTAAAAATTATGTCATACCTTCCAAATCAGGACACCTACACTTTGTGTGCTCTGTAGATCGACACTTGCTACATTGCTTAGTCTTTCGAGATCCTCCTGATTCATTACCAACTTCCACTACGCCCACCAAACAAGCAACATTACTTTGAACCCCATGAAAATAACAAACAAGAAACATTTTCTTGCGTTTATAAAAAGAAGATAACGCGCAAAATTATCACTTACATCCAGTATCTCTATTTTACCCGTCATCATCCTCACTCACATCGGCAACTCCTGCGAAAGACGCCGACATAGTTAAAGCTTTTAGCACTGGACCGTAAAATAGTGCACCACAAGAAAGATATTGATTTAATACAAATCAAAATCAACAAACTTTTGTAACTATTTAATGTTAACAGACAAGTGAAATATGGCAACGGTATAAGAAACTTACCCCCATCGTTTGGATGCAAAAGTGGACATGTGGGCCTTGTGTGCCCGAAGATACCACAGTGGCCACACTTCTTTTTTCTTGTCTCATTCTAACCTTTCAATCTACTACGTTTATGCGGCCTACCCTTCGATTTTACGTGTGGTGGATCATTAACAAATGGACGATGGGCGGTTTTAGGTGGGGTGAAAGGCATCTCTACCTCGGCGGTGCCTTTAGAAGACGGAATGCCATCCATTGTACCACTTTCTGGTGGAATATAAGGCATTTCAAAGGGAACTTGTGGACTGCCTTCAGAAGCTCTAGAAAAAGATGATAACATGGATTTAAAAACTTCATCGCTTTTTGGTCGTTTTGAGAGGCCCACAAACATATCTTCTTGCATTTCTCTATAAGCTTACTGTGACGAATAATGGAAGCAACCTGCGAAGAAAAACTTGGATCGTTATTTGGAACGACATATTTCGCAACTCATGTCCATCTCTTTAAAAACAGCTCACGGGGTATTTCCACGAAGGTCCTCGTGTTTGTAAACTGAAATGATATGTCTACATGGAAATCCAAACGACTAAAATAGCCCACATGAACATCTAGCATCCTGCTCTAAAAGGTTGTATTCCACACTCGTCTTTTTGCTGTTCGGATGATCTACCGATGGTGTATATACGAATATTGTCACCCACATCACGCTTATCTTCTACAAATTGTACCTCAATTCCTCCCAGAATTGCTTCATAAAAGCAAGAAAAGCAGCTCGAGTATAGATGGATTACGCGCCTTGCATATTTTCAATCAAGTGGCTACCAATGAAAGGCTTCGTTGCGTTGCCCCTTTACCTCTTCTTCGTGCTGCTCGGTGACGGATATTTGCAACTGCCAATTCCATTTTCCCAAATAGCTCAAACAACCGCATCCCGGCTTAACATGATGTCTTATAACATAGTTAATAGACTTCATGGCGTTGGTTGCTTCTGCAACCGCCAAAGAACTCATCCATGAAGATACGATTCGCGCCCATTTCGCCTATTTCTTCTGTACCTTCATCGCCCATGTGTTATGACTAACTTCGTATTTTTCCACTAGCTGTCTCCACCTTTCTCCGAACTCTCCCCGAGAACATTTCATAAACATAATATAGTCAACTCATTTGCAAATCCGGGGATTTTGACATTGGTGATGCAATTTTTCAATACGTGCCAAGACGCGCCCGGTGTTCGAATCTGGAAGAATAGATTTCAAAGCTTTACTTAATCGGCTGCGTCACCATCGGTAATGATCGATTTAGGGTGTTCACCACATTCGTCAATAAATGATTTCAATACCCACTTATAAGTGTCGCCGCACTCACTTATGATCGAGAGCAAAACCAAAACTATAGTGCGTAGGTGGTTGTTGATTCCAAAGAAACACAACGATCGGCATCCGGTAATCGATTGCTCCCTCGCATACGTTGAATCAAACAACAACACATCACCAAAGCTACACGATAATCCAAAGTGGGAGGTGGAATCCGCCCAAAATAGCCCACCAACCCACTCGCATTTAACTCATAGTTGTAATGAAATAAATGATCTAACTTCACCTTGTCCTCTAAGTTGGCAAGCGGTGTGTTGGCGTCGCCATCAATACAACGAACTTCTCCTCTCTTTTCCCATTTTGTTATACAAGTCTTTTTTCAAAACCAACATTAAGGAAACCTCCAAATATATGTGCATAGTGACCCATCACTTGGCATTTACTTAACACCGACATCATTTAGGCATCGTAGCAAATTCCAACGCTTCTCGACTCACATTTCTATGTGACCGAAGAAACATTGAACTTCGGATACCGCACAAGTGGATGTGTGTGTTCCCCATAAACTCTTTCACGGTCAAAACTTTGCTTCGGAATAAAAACAACAACAATGCAGGGCTTTACAATTGAACCTAGTAGCCCGTCGGGTGTTCTTTTGGGTGTCATCGATTGAGTTTATCCGCATGTCGTTGACCTTGGGATGAACACACAAATCTCCGCTTAATAACAACTCCATTTGGATGAATTCTATAAACATCCTTACGAACACCGAAGCCAACCGATTTGGCATACTCATTATAAATAGTATAGGCCTCGTCCCGAGGTCTTGAACCGCATAGATAAAAATGTTGCTTTGTCTTCTATATAAGCCCTATATGTATCGGACTCTTCAAAGATCGCTATCACTATCTTTTAATATTTTCATTCTCCATCGGGAAACAGTTGATTCCACATCCGAGAATCACTTTCATCATACCTAAAACTTTCAAACATAGACTTCTAAGAAACTCTTCGTCATCATCGAGCCTTATTTGATTAAATTAGAGGGCCTACTAAAAATAAATAAAACTTTTTTTTTAGTACAAACGACCTAAAATATGAAAAATTCTAATGTACCTTAAAGAGAAGAGGAAAGATTAAATCGACTTCAAAGATTGGATGATAAACTAACCTCAATGTTCGAACGTATTCAAGCCGTGTAGTGTTGTTGGGTCTTTGCCACTTTTTTGCTCTACTTCTTTGTAAACTTTAGAGAGTGAAAGAAATAAATGATTGACCATGAATTTAAGAAGAGGTGAAAGGGGTGAGAATATTTGGGCGCACAATCTAATTGAGAAGAATAGAAAATACGATAAATTGGGGATGAATGAAAATATGTGAAATGCCAACGCTACCCTTAAGTGGGCACTTTGGCTACCGGTTACGGGTTGGAAAATATGTGGTCAGAAATTGTGCGTAGCCATACATCACGCGCACTGAAGACATGCTCTTTTATTTATACCAAACCTAGAAACCAATAAGCCAATAGAAAACAAAAAAACTAATGGACTCCTACACGACCGGGCTTGGACTCGACTAAGGGCGCACGCCCTCACCATCAGCACCACACTAATGTTCTACATCACATGAAGCAGCTTTGCAGGTAATTCATACCAACTCTTAAATAGGTAGACAGAGCTAGTCCGCAATTCTCTAATAACAAGGGATGATAGCCATTTAGGTAGCATTGGCACAAATAGAGTACCAGCTCCCACGTCTCACAAGAGCGTCAAGCTGGAGAACAAGTGAAGGGTATGGGTGAGAAACAGATTGAGGTGGGCAAGCGTATTTTGAGAACTCAAGTAAGTGGTTCTTTAATTATGATCTAAAAGATAGTTAAAAGATGCTCTCAATATAAGGTTTGTATGATTCAGAGTTACCATTGGTGGTTAAAAATAGTGATAGCATATTACTATATTATTTCTTACTTTTCAAATTGCTGATTATCGTGCTACATCTTTGATGGCCTTTTGAAGAGAAATGTATTATTTTTAATTCCCACCAAGCGAAAAGGTCATCTTACTGGTTTGAGAAATTTATATCTTAAATGCTATTTATTGTAAATTTTTTGCAATCATGACTTTTACTCTGTGGTTAACTGTAGTCTGTAGATATACTCGTGAACCTTTCTTTTGGTGAACCTTTTTTTCTTTGTTGTTACAATTGTCATTTATTATTATTATTATTATTATTATTTGTAAACCGTGCACCACTCGTCCATTGAGATTTGAAACTTTTTGTCCTGACAGATCGGCGTTCTGAAAAAGGAGTTGGAATCTGTTCGAAAACATCGAAGGCAGTATTGCAACTGTCGAGTTTTTGTTCCAATACCTGTGGTGTCTTTGGTAAGTTTAAACACGTAATTGAGTATTTGAAAAGCATGATTTTTTGGAGGGCTAAGGTTATTAAACAGCCAATGCATTACAAACTGTTGCAGGTTGGGTACACAATTGCTGGAAAGAGTACACTCCTATATCGCTTGACTGGAGCTAACGTTCTTGCTGACGATCGACTGTTTGCAACACTTGATCCAACTACTATAAGGGTGCAGGTAAACAACCCTAAACTCATCTCTGTGTGTGCGATCTCTTTCTGGTAAAAAAATCACTGTTCAAAGGGTCCGCTTGGTTGGATGTAAAAGTTGGCAAATCTGGAAATTATTGTTTTAGAAAGTTTGTTTTGGAAACTTGTACAAGAGATTTTTTTTTTCAGTTTTCTGCATGCTTGGTTGAATTTTTTTGGAGGTTTTAGGGTTCTTCATAAATTTGAATTTAGAACCCTAACAGTGAAAACTAGAGAAGAGTGGGGGAGGAAGCTCGATATTGAAATCAAGTGAGAGGAAAAAGACAGAGAAAAAAAGCGGCAAGGGTTTTGGAAAGTTTTGTCGCCAGTTTCAAGTTGCAAAAATATCTTCACATTTTCATAGTTTTAGAAATATTTCCATAGGGCCCCACCCAATCACAACTCAACCAAGCATTAGGAATTTTGGAAACATGTGGAAAACTTTCTAAAACAAAGTTTTCTCATGTTTTCCGGCTAAACAAGCGGACCCAAAGAGACTTATGACACAAAGCTTTATCAGGAGTTAACTAGACTAGAAAAGAGATTGCATCTTTGCGCTTGGGACAATGGCGCAGCTAGTGACGTCTAACCTAGGCGCGTCAATTGCTGGTTGAAAATTATTTCCAAACCCCTTCCTAGGCCTTGCTGGACGCCACGGTCGTCGATAATTTCTGGATGTGCCTCCCTCTAAACAAGGGTAAAGCCCTAAAAGCAAAGAAAATAGAAAATAGAAAGACTAGAAAAGGGATCCACTGAAAGATCCTTTTTTCTTTTCTTTTATTGTGATCCTGGTTTTGTGGTTTGATTGGTTTTCTTGGGGTTCTAAATCGGTTAGCTGAACTCTAGGCACTCTTACTTGATAAATTATTAGTTGTATGTTGGGAGTTGAAAACGTTTGGTGTCTGATTAATTGTTAACCCTGCCTCCCCACCCCCGCCAACCACCACCTCAGACACCAAAAAAAATATGATTAGTGCATTGATGCAAGGTGGTTTATTAAGTAAAGTGCTATTTCAAGTTTTGCAGTGGCTCATTGCTGGAGCCTTGAGGGGTTCGTCCCTAGGGTACTGAGATCTATTCCCTCCAAAAGGAACTAATCTAATTATTAAAGATGGGGTTCCAATTTAAAACCAATTGGTGATAGGTGGAGAGGCCTCAAGACTTATATATTTTTATGGGTGGCTTAACATATCTCATGTGGGACAAAACATCTCAACGTGCCCCCCCACGTGTCACATTACTTTAGCCTAACATGTGGACAAAAACGTGGATTCGTGGCCTTCTCTTGTTTGGTCAACCTACGTATGTACTTTTCTTGTCCCACACATGATTCAATCAAGAATAACAATCGATATCCTAAACGTACTTTCCCTTCTTTTGGAACCAGTAACAATAGATTCTTTATTTCATTGGCTTTCTGCGCAGAGGAATTTCTTCTAACTGACACTGTTGGTTTCATCCAAAAGCTACCCATTACATTTGGTAAAGTCTTTTAACAGCTCCGATGTTCAAAGATTATCTTATTTTAATTATTTCCAAAATTTGCTAATCTTGTTTCGGGAATAAATATACTTAGAGAAAGAGATTCTAGTTATGAGTATAATCAACTCCTTTTGGGTGTCCTGGACCTGTTGGAATCTTCTTCCATCTTAAATTGTGCTTTTGCCATAGGTTGCAGCTTTCAGCCCATATTCTATTTCAAAAATTAGACAAATTTCACCCATTTTGGAGGAAATTTCTGAGTCATCACTTTTGGTTTCTACTTTCTGTGGTGGATATTAGGTCATTTTATTTAATATTTTTATTGGGAACCTTTTTGTTAATCAATATCATCATCCTCTTATTGTATAGGTTTTTCGTTCATTTCAGCCATATATTGTCCCAGCAACAGATAGATGATGTTGACAAAGTTTTGTCCGAACTAGATGTGGCAGCTATTCCACAGTTAATCGTCTAGAACAAGGTAGGGCTAGATGCTTTTATTGGTTATAAAGTTCTTGTCTTCTTTGGTATGTGTGTATATTTCCTTTCTTTCATGATACAACAATACACCATTAGTTCAATAATAGCCTTCTTATAAGTCATACAGTTCTATACTAGTGGATATGAAAAATGGTTTATGTTGCTGTTCGTGTGGCCATAAAAGTTGTTTGCCATATGCTCAGTGGGACGCTTAGATTGCGTAAAAGTGCGGCTCATCATTTGTTGGACCAACCAAGGACAATTCTCTGTTCTCAAAATAGTATGGAGAACTTTATAATTTACTAGTATACTGCATTGCAGTGGGGGCGTGAGCATAGTCTATTATTTATTTGCTTGAAAGGATTGTTGATTGCCATTCAAATGACTGAAGACTGAACCAAGACAAGTTCAAATAAGACCTAACATTAAGAATTTAAGATCAGATACATTTTCTCGGCCCCTAGCAACAGAAAGACGAGGATGCTACAAAAACATAGATAAATAAGCAAGTAAATCACCTCACTAGCTCAATCCTATATTCTATTGAGCAGATTTGAGTTGCTCATTAACAAGTTCATATCGCAGACATTAACATAAGTAGGTTCACACTAAAAACATCGCAGACCTCAATACTATATCCTAGTACAGTATTAGGCCAGGCTTCAACATGGGGGTCTACTTGTCCAACAATACTTCAAGCAAAAATCGACACACAACAGAAAAACATTCTTGATCAATACTTGTTTAACCAATATGTTCTATATAAATATAACGTCTCTTAATCTTACTAAGCAACTCTGTTGCATGGGTACGCCCTAATTTCCTCAGTCAGATCGCGTGCAGTCTGTCCTCATGGACACCTGGGCACGACACCCGGACACAAGCAAAACAGACCCTAATTCTCAGATCTCGCCGTGTCCAAATCGTCGTACCCGTGTCCAAACCAGACACTCCGTCCCGTACCCATGCAACACAGCTAAGCAATTATATGAGTGTGCATGCAACAAAAAAGAGTATGTACCTTCTTATGGAGTCTTCGGTTTCTAACTTTCGCGCTTTCTTTTTGAGTATTTGATCTAGCTTGTATCACTACCAGAGGCTAATATAAGACAAACCTACAAAAGTAAAAAGAAAGAAACCCAACATTCATTATCTTCAAATAGATGTATGAAGTAACAAGAGTAACATTTCAAAAAATCCAAGCTTGCTTGTGTAGCTCAGTGGATTAGAATGGGATTGGAATGGGATTGAGGTTTTCAGGTGCAGTAGTGAAAGGGATGTAGTAAGAGCCATACACTACTGGAATATTTAGACCTTTACAAGATGATCGAAATTGAACATATAAAGTTTTTGGTAATTTTCTTCGAGGCAATTTCTCAAACAAATATGTATCAAGACGAAAAAAGGCATGGACCGCAAGTAGAATGGTATTGAAAGTAGGTTATGCAGCGAGCTTAATTGCGATGGTGGTTTCAGTCATCAGGAACCGATTCAAAACTCCTCTCATGATTTAAGTTTTCTTTAATGGAGTGCAAGAAAGAAATTTGTTTTCAAGAAGTTGTTAACATACCTGACTGAAAACCCTCAATCTCTATCCGTCGATCGATTTTATCTTCTCCGTTAGTGGTAAAGTTTTGTGAAAAGTTAGGTGTGAGAAAGGTAGAAGAGGAGAAGCTTGATGAAGTGGGAGCTGGGCATGGGTGAGGAGAGAAGGAGAGAATTTGTGTGAGAAAGTGTTTTTGAGAAGCGGGGGGGAGGGGCACAGACAGACAACAGCCAAGAGTCATTTTATGCCTCTGAAAAAAAGCCAACTCAAGAACGTTCGCATACGCCCACAGTCCACTAATAAGAAAAACGTTTCTGTTCTTGTTAGACCATAGATGATCATTGGAATTGTATGTGTGGGACCAATTATTAACGAAGTAACATTGACACTTCATATTTGTAAAAAAAATCTGTGACGGTCACATATACACACACTACGACACGGACACGTTCTGCATAGGATTTTAAACTAGTGTTTCTTCTATATCCTAAAAGACTAAGAAAATAATCAATTAATATAGTTACAATTCCATGATATGCCCCTTTCATAGATAATTATTTGTAAGGAGGCACTTTGTAAGGTCTTCATCCCAAGAATTAGTGGTGTAGAATGGCTATTCCTCACAATCGCTCCTTGTGATGCTGCGGAACCATGGCAATTAGGATCTCAAGACGCAGCAACACCTCTGATGCAAGGAATAATGGACTTACATAACGATATCTTTTTCTTCCTCATTCTGATTTTAGGGACTAAAGAATAGTTATAGTTTTCTTTTTAAATTTTTAGTTGTGTCCCCGTGTCCTACTCATATAGGTCGCCGAGTCAGACACTTTGTATGTGTGTCGGCCACCGACACACGTATCCGTGTGTTAATGTGACCTGGATAATTAAAAAAACAGAAAAAACAATTAAGATCAAAATACTGGGGCTTAGCCTGTGGTTTAGATTATTGACATTCGTTGCGTCCATGTGTCTGTGTTAGTGCTAGATTATTAAAGCAATGATTACGAACATCAATGTGATGACAGATATGTAAGATAAAATCTTCTTGTGTTTTGTTGGCATGCCTCTAAAGCTGGTCATTTCTTCCTTGTCAGCTTAGGGGCTAAACTTGTGTATTTAGTTTCTTTGTTTGTGTTATTGGTTTGAGGGCTAGAGTTGTTAGCCATTTGCATGATTTGACTTGATGTTATTGGACCACTAATTATATCCAATACATATGTCTTTACGGGGAAAAACAATTCATACAGTTCTATCGTTTCAAATCACAGTTACAATTAAGGCATTGGATACTGTACTTTTAACAATTAGTACATGACTTACTTTGTCATTCTTCTGGCTAAAATCTCTCTGCAATATACTCTGTGGTACACTTGGATTCATTCCAAGTGCGGCTCACCATATGTTGGACCAACATTCTCAGCTATAAAATTAGTACTGTGAAGTTTATATTTTACGATGTCCACTTTTAAGCAAAACTTTTCTTTTCCTGCTAGATTATTGATGATCAATGAAATTATATATGTGGGTCCAATGATTACAATCATGAACACTGGGGTTTTAGCCTGTGGATTTTGATGGTTGACATTCGTTGCAGCCATGAGTTGTGGGGAGTGCAACTAGAAAATTAAAATGGCTTATCAGTAAAGCAGACATGATTTTAGATATAAGATCAAAATCTTCCTTCTTGTCTTTCGTGCATAATCAGTGCATGCCTCTAAAGCTGGTAAGCCTGCTCTCTCCAGTTTATACTTAGTTTCCAAAATTCCAAGTGAATATGGCAAATCGATCTCTGGTAACAGGAAGGGTTAACTAAGTTGGGACTAACTGCTTATCACAGGTTGATAAAGCTAGTGACCCTGATAAGCTAAAGGTCAAAGCAAACGAAAGAGAAGATGTCATATGTGTGTCTGCTCTGACTGGTGATGGGCTACAGGACTTTTGTGATTAAGTTCAAGTGAGGCTGAAGGTACAAAATAACAAATTATGACTTTTCTTCTTAGAAGATTATATTCTTTTTATTTTTTCCAACAAAAGAAATGTTTGTTGGTTTGTACTATAAAAAATGGCCTATCTGGAAGTTTAACACATTTGTGTATGACAGGATTCTATGGTATGGGTTGAAGGCTTGAAGCCCTTGTCCCATTTTACAAAGGGGAGCTCCTGAATACTATACATCAAGTTGGACTGGTGTAGGGAACTGTGAGTATTATCATTCCAGGATCCTGAAACTTATCATCTACTATGGATCACAATAGTTTAATTGTGATTTTTTTCATTCTTGAAGGCATTATGATATGATACAGACCTATGCACATTGCTGGTTATTATCTCTTATCATATTTTCCCTACCAATGACTGGAGATCATGAGAAAATTAGTGGGCATGTACTCCTAAGTATCTTTTTTTGAAAATTCTTAGTAATGTAACTGCAAATAATTATGGAAGTCAAGAAATTACTGAATTTTAAAAGAAACCTATGAAACAGAAGGTGGTGAAGAGTCATTTATTTTAAGAATTTCCTCAGTAGGGAATCAAGGGCTGTCCTCCCCATTTCCAATATTAATCTTCATAGTGATTCAGTGTTCCCAATATCTACAACCGTCAGACTTCTAGGTCTATTCCAAAGCTGATTAAAGAGAACAATGAGAAGAAAAGTCCCATATAAAGAAGATGGTGGTCTGTCCTTGGAAATCATGGGAAGAAGAACAAGATGCTGAGATCTGGTAGTCTGTGAAAATATTGAGTAGTTCCATGGATAATTTTCGTTGACCTTAGCCGAAAAGGAAAATAAAAAGGGTCATGTTAGGCTGTGTTTGGTATAAAGATCGTATCTTGATGTAAACAACAATTTCTCTTTTTGGTGAAGTATTGAGGTTCTTAACATTGAAGGCTTGCTATATTGCAAATCGGTGATGACAATTACTCTTGGCAGAGAAATGGGCCAGGAAGACCAGTGCTCTACAAAAAAGTCTAGGTGGCTGCATGGGAGTGCCTCGCTTAGGCCGCTTATGTAGGACATCTGGTTGACCGACTTGGCGGGCTGGGGGGTCAGAAAGAAAACCCAAAAAGGGCTAAAAAAACCAAAACCCTCAGAAAACGAAAATCTGAAAATCTTGAACCCCTAATCTCTAGAACACTTCGTCCATCATTCTTCAGGCTATATCAAAGACTGGGAAATTTATGAAAAGCAGAGCTCTCCTGAGAAAAGTATCCCTGATTGAAGGCGGGGTTGTGCGTGGGTGATCCTGTTATTTGGTGTTTGAAAACATTGTATTGGGTTGGTACAGAGATTGATTGTACTTGCCGTTCAAGCTATTGTTAGCTCAGTGCATGGTTTTGTTTTTATCTAGGTTACATACATGGACATGCCATATTTTGAAAAAAATCCGTGTCGGATATTTCATGTAATTTACCTCGAATTTTGATATTTTGCCGTGTCCGACAATTCGTATCCGTGTCCGATATGGCGTGTCAATGTAACCTAGGTTTTTATTATACTTTTGTTGGGTTTGGGTTGTGTGTGGTGGGGGGTGGGGTGGGCATTCAACTATTCAAAACTTTGCTTCCGGCACCAAACTGCAGAACATAGGATCAAATTTGCCCATCTATGCCAGGATTTCAGAGTGAGATTATACCTGGAAATGACCCTAGTATGATACGGTGATACCCGGTCCTTCTTTTAATAGTCTAAATCTTAACTTACTAGTATAAATTGGTCTACAATCTGTTACTTGTTACCATGTTCAGCTTAACTCTATTAAGTCTTGACAGTTTTTATTGTCTAATTACTTGTTATTATGTCGCTTGATGATATTGCTTATAAGTAACCTTTCTGATTAATTTTGTTGTTTCCAGGAGTACACTGAGAAGGGTACTTTTTTTTTTGAAGAGTTTGCTGGGGTTAAGGCAGACCCCCACCTATTTATTGCACATAGAGAAGCATTACATACCCTCCCTAAGAGTATGGTCATTAGAAGGAGGTACACATAACCTAAGGCATCAAACCTAAAACACTTGGGATTTCTCCCTACACTGGCATAAAACCACAATCAGCAACCCCATCAACCATAGCCTGAGGGACCATCTGCCTTCAATCCACAAGCCCCAATCAAAGACAAAAGGAGCATACAAAGACTACAACAGGCATGAAGCCCTCACACAAATGACATTACACATACCACAAGCAAGTATTCATAGGAATCATATCATTTGATCTCCTACTTTTTAGCCTTCAATTGCTTTACTATCTTAGGATGATCTTTCCTAAGATGAAGTTGCGTTTTCTAGTCACAGAAAAAACACCCACAAGCACAACACACATGTGAGTCCCATAGTGCCGTCCCAAAACTCTTTTGTATAATCTTCAAGATACCTCTTTTTGTTTTTGGTTAGTGACTTTACCTTCTTCATCATTGCGAGAGTAGGCTCAATTTCTCCCGAAGAACGTTCTTGGATTCTTTTGCCTCTTTTTGGCTTTACAGTTGACCAATCCTCTGAAGACGTTTCATGCCTCGACCTGTTTTTAGGCAAGTGGTCATTAAACATTTCTTTCTCATAATCTGATAGGTCATCCATATCATCTACCTCCTTATTTTCAGCAACTAACCCTTCGTACATCTTTCTTTCTCGGCTATTGGGTAGTTGGGGAAGAGAAGTAATCCTATTCCCTTTTTCTGCTTCCCTTACCTTCTTTGTACCTTTGACTGAGCTATTTACTACTGTCCATTCAGTACCCGTATTCACTGCATTCACCAGGCTTGCAGTGTCTGTACTTACAGTACCTTCAAGATTCTCCCTTACAGCATTGTTATTCCATACCACTATAGCCTGACTATTCTCTGTAGCTCTATCTTGTTCCTGAAAAACCCCCTGTCCCTCTTCAACCTCCAGATCTACTGGTGTTTTTCCGCTCGCAAGGTAACTTATGCCAATGAGGCAGCTGTGTGCATCATAACCACCAAGTTGCCTCGACAGTCAATGCATTGTAGCAAATAGGTGACACATGAACTTCATTCCATACTTCCATTTTCAGTTTGATCGATCATGGTCATCAGTCATCACCTGTGTAGAATACTTCCAAGTCTGGCCGAAGTTGGCTGTACCACTGTTCCTTGTGAAGGAGACCTTCGTGTAACATTGTAAAAATTCTGAACTGTATATATATAATAATGAATCATGAATGTCATAAAAAATATAAATTTTTGGGTAGCAGTTACTGTTATACATGATTGTACCAACCAGCTAAATACATAAATTTGTGTGTAAACTGCTTCCATTAGATTATCTCCTTTGTAAGGTCCATTTGTATGGCAACCATGGTGATACTAGTGCTGGGGATTGTGTTTGAAATGTTGCAACTTAAGCCCCTCTAGGGAATAGTAACTGAAATTAAAAACAAAGAATAGCTGATTGTGCCTTCAAATCAATCTTTTGGTGAAAGAAAGAATTTATGCTTTCAGGTGGTGCCAATGAATAACTTTGTTGAACAGGTAAAATATGCCAAGAAAAAGTATTGGTCTAGAACTTTAAAAGGCTGAGTTGGGCTTCCCAGCTCAGAATCTATGCTTTTACGGTTTACACTGTTTCATTCTGGTAATGTATGTTCACCGTTCCCCTGTTCTCATAGGGGGCTATTGGGAGAGAAAAAGACCCCTGGTGGTCCGAGGTGTCTCTGTACCTGCATCTGTTGCTTGTGATCTCACTCATCTGTTACTGGTTGGCGCATATCTTAATAAAATGTTACTTGTTCCGATCATCTCCCTTTGCTGACAAGATCTTATGTATCTGGTTCCTCAGATGCATCTTCTGCTCAGTAAGGTTTATCCACATTCCATAATAGGGGTTTTCTTTTTTCTTGTACGAATTCTTCTTTGGGACTTTTGTTTGTTTTTTTTAGCTGCCATATTTTCATTTAGGTTAACTTAAAATTTGCGAAGTAGTTTGAAACTAGTAGAGCGCTTGACCAAATTACATATCTTTCGATAGTAAAAAAAACTTGGGGCTTGCGTCAGTTTTTCATACATCAAATATCTCAAATCATCTATGAGTTTTTCAAGGATTCACCAGGGTCACTGGTCAAGAATATCTTTTGGTTTTTGTAAATAGTTACCTTTGATCGGTAGGAAGTAGCCAGTAGGGATAAAAAGGAGTGTAGAGCTGAATATACATTTTTTTTTTCATGAATTGACTGATCTTACCAATTTGAACAGAGTGGGGTAAGAAGAACAAAAATATTACTCAAGCATGTTTTCAAAAGAATACAAGGACAATCCGTTTCCTAATGGCGTTTCCTAATGTCTCAACAAATAAGGGCATCATACAATAATCACGAAAGGAGCGAAGAGATATGAGAAGAAATTTCATTAACTTACAAAAGGCACAAGCCAGATAATACGTACATACATTTACATAAAACAGATCACAATCAGAAAATTTTGCAATAACACAGATAAAGCCGCATGCCCATACTACACATGTGTTTAGCTTTAACACAATCAGGACAAGAGCTTCTATGCCTTTGGTATCTAGCTTATCATGGGGTTCGGTGTGAACCAGATTGCTGGTGGCATAATCATGAGAGTGTCACTGGGATAGAGGAGCTTCTCTATACTGGTATCTTCAAGATTAAATATGCCGTAATCATGACCTCCAAACCCTTGTTCCTTAAAATAACTCCAGAAATGGTCAGTGAAGTAGATACAATTGGGCTTGCACCCTGAGAAATCACTCGAAGATATAGATAAGGAACTGTTATATCCCACAAACAAGGAACTGTTATATCCCACAAACAGAGAGCGATTCCCAAGGTTAGGCGCCCCAAAATCTAACTTGAGAACCTTGAATCCAACTGTTTTATAAGGCCAACCCTCTTTAAGACTAGTGGTCTGATCTTCTTCAAGGACTATTTTTCTAAGAACCACAAGCAAGTCCCCAGATGTCTCAAGTATATACGAATAAGAACTAAGAGCATCCCTAGGTGGTGGTAGCATACTCTTCATATTTGAAAATGCGAATGAAGAAGTTAGTCGCAAATTTCGACCAACTTTAGATGGTCGCAAATTCGATTACTAAAAAACAATCCACGCGACATTAGCACTGTCGCGCGACAGTTGTAATGTCGCCTATGTATAATTTGAAAACAACCCATGCGACATTAGGAGTGGCGCGCAAGTGAAAAAAAACCCCTACGCGACATTATGAGTGGCGCGTGACAGTGCAACTGACGCGTGTAGTCAAAAAAGTTGTGGGGCGACATTTGCAATGGCGCGCGACATTACCAATGTCGCGCTGCATCCGCATCCAAATTGTCAAATTTGCAAACAAGAATGCGAACAAACAGGTGATGCGACCACGAATGCGTCCACCTATAGTTGGAATTCCAGAAAATTCCGACGCATTTCTTCAAATTTGAAGAATGCGACCACGAATGCGTCTACCTAGAGATGCTCTAAACTCTTTAAGGGAAGGATGCAGGCCAATTACTTCTTCGGCATCCTTCTCCTGCCTCCAAATCTTTAATAACAACAACATACCCATTATTATGTACAGCGTAAAAAACACCCTTGTAACACGTAACATCCCGAAAGAAACACATTCTTTTCTGATCTGGAGTTTCTGGAGTAGCCAGAGTCCATGTTTCTTGTTCACCACCAATTTTATAGTACGCCAGTTTACTATTCAATCCTTGAATAGTCATGACCACAGTACCACCACTAGCCGAAGGCGATGACAATGCCACTCTACTAACATACATATCACGATTAATGTTGGACTGAAAAGTGAAATTATTAGTACTACCAAATCGCTTTCCAACGTAATACAAAGAAACATTATTAGTACCTTCCTCTTTTTGTTCAAAAGTGTGGAGCATACTGGGGAATGTTGTAAGAGGTGGGAGATTGAGTAGTGATCTGGAAAGCGGGTTAAATAACTGAATCTCGGAATTGTGATGAACAGTCATCAACCAGCCACCAGGAAACGACCCACAAATTCTTCGGTCGGATATTTCGGGTAACTCAGCCTTGTAAGTGTTTCCATCACGCAGACTGAAGAAACCAAGACCAGCTTCATTGTTGAAAGCCAATGAGGTGGATTTGTTGTTGTTGAGGGGAACAATGAGCCATGGAAGATGATTTGGAAACTGAAGAGGGCCACAAACGGCCTTCCATGGTTTGCAGACGCATCCGAAGCGGATTAAATCAGGGAAACTCAACCGCTTCGAGATCAACTCAAACAACAGATGTTCGGGCAATTGAGACCAATTCTCTTCTTCCATCTCGTTTTTTTTTTTTTTTTTGCTCTACAATACACAATGATGATGATGATGAACCACCCAAGCCTCGTTGGGTATAAATAGGCGTGCGTTCGTTTGTGAAACAGAATCAGGCGGTTCATCGAAATAGAAACCGCCTCCAATTTCAAAAAAAAAACAACCGTCGGTACTTGAGCACCACGGTAGATCTCTCTCTCTCTCCAACGGCTGTTCAGGCACCATCTCTAACTTATGATGAATAAATAATACACGGAATATAATTTACATGGTTGCGTTACTAAAACAGAATTAGAAACTTATTACATTTTGAGATTTCATCCAAGTACAAACCGCGTCGAAAACCAAAATAGAAACCATTGAGTAAGTTACCGCGGAAGAGGAAACAAATAACCACTCTCTCTGTTCAAATTTCAAACTTAAAGCCGTTAAAGGTAGCAGTCGTGGTCAATGCCTCATTCTATTTGGTAGGGGCTAAGGTCTTGCCATGCGACCCTGTCTTGACCCTGTCTTGACTATTGACCAATGCCTCGTTCTATTTGGCTTTGTTGAACTTTTTATAAGATAACCTAAATTTGAAATACACGTACTAATTTACTACCATCATTTTCTCCTGTTCCACCAATACTACCGTCGACCTTTTTAAAACATGATATGTTTAGAGACAACGCATGTGTTTTCTTTCCTAGTCTGTCTGGATGAGCGACAATTGTTTTTCACTTTCATTCTAAATGGTTGGTCTATGGACTCGCTGCAGACTCTCGACTTAAATACTACAATCCCTTCAATAAGTAGTGATAAACACTTAAAATTGTATTATAAACCCCGTAGAGACACTACATATTGGTCCATTATGTATTTAATAAATGTAAATTAATTGTATTTTCGTGCTTTTATAGGTTTTAGCAATTAACGACAAATTTGTAGCAAAACCTGCGTTTTAGCATGAAAAAATTGTACGGAATAGTGTTTGAACAGAAGTCTTCTCTTTTTTCCCATTTGAAGCTCAAAAAGGCCAGACTAAAGCCCGTTGACTCAACACTAATCATTTTCAGTTCAAATCAAGATAACTTAACGATGCAGAAAAGTCATGGAACTTCTGACGATCATATCTTCTGATTCTAGACTCTGAATTAATTCGGCATGGAAACTATCAAAACGATCAGTGAGGCGAGCTCTACGTAAAAACATGAAGTTGTAAAAATCACTAAAGCCCACATGGGCCCACCATTGGTCAAAGCACGTAGGTCCATCACTTAGTGGTTTCCCCACTAAATAAGCACTAACAAAGTGGTGCACTAAAGGAGCATTAAATGAAGAAGTGGAGCACTAATCCATCATTGTAAAGGGAATGAAAAGAGCACTTAAGTTTTTGCATGTACTCATTCCATTCCATGGGGTTAGATGAGAATTGGGAAGTAAGGAGTTTTTAGTTTTTCTTTAGTTTTAGATTTTCTTGTAACTTGTTAATGGAGTCTTCTCCATAAGAAAATAAACATTTTTATCAACGTCTCTCTCAACCTATTTTCTTTCTACTTGTTTTTCTTATTTAGTTAATATATCCTAGGATCATGAGCTAAAACCCTCCCTTGTGGAGGGTTAATGATGCTCATGTGAAGAACAAGTTCGATTTCTAGTGGCGTGAGACATTCAATTAGAAAGAACAAGTTTTATTTTACATCCTGTCACAAAATGAAAGAGTACGACCATGTTTGGAGTCTGGAACTCAAGATAGAGTAGCGCGCGCGACCCAGGTGACATTGGAACTAGTCGCGTGCACTACTTCCTCATAGAATCAGTCCCAAATTTTGGACACCTGGTGTAGAGTAAGACTAGGGATTGAATGCATATTTTAGAGATGAAATATCATTTCAATTCCTCATGCTAACAAGGTGTTCTCAGAAAATGAGTTCATCGTGTTAGGGATCGAGACTCGAATCCGACTTTAGGTTTATCTATGAACCCAAGAAGGATTAGAGATGTAGTGGTGAAATCCCTAGAAATTGTATTTGATTATTGCACGAGTAGATTTAATCCTCCACATATTTCTCCCTTATATCTTCTCTCGTAATTTAGAATTAAATTGTTGTTTGTAAATTGTAATTGAATTAAGTGAAGTCTAGTGTAGTGTAGAGAAAAACTTCTTGAAAAAATCCTTCTCACCAAAAGAATTCCTAAGATAAATTTTAGCACCATTGTTTAAACAGGTTTTAGTCTTTAGGCATGGGACGAATCCTTGCTCAAGCTAAACAACATCAAATAATTCCGTGAGCAAGGTACTTGACTATGTGTGAATTTGACTAACATCGAAATAAACAAATATCAATTGACATAGTATGTATTCATAATATATACATGCCACACAATCTGCTCCCTAAGATTATATGTTGTAAATCAGTGTAACCTTCATATGACAAAGAAAGATCAAAATACTGATATTCGGCATCAATGGTAATATCCTACCTTTTTCCCATCCATTTCATTTATCTCTTTATACATTGAGGTCAATGCATGCATAAGTAGGGGGAGGGTGTACTTGACAAATGAATTTCGAAAATGAATTTTCAAAAAAAAGAAAAAAAAGCTTTTTTTTCTCTCTATATTATTAGCATGAGAAAGATGAATTTTAATGATAAGTTTGGGATATATATTCTACATCAATGAGTGTTGAGTTTGATGAATAGTTGATATTATTGATTTCATTACCACTTAGACTATTTATTAGGGTTTTTTAGACATTGGTCCTATTATTACTATGGAATTAAACTTTGGTCCAGAAATGCTGAAATATTAAGTTTTGGTCCTACTTCTGTTAATTGACTGTCAGTCAACTTAGTTGACTATGGTCATGTTGTTTGCTCTTTTGAAATGGCCAGAATGCCCTTGAGTGTGTGTCACACGTGCTTACAATTACGATTAAACTCTAATATCTAACTTACAGTAAGACTATTATTTACATGAGAGTTATAATAGACCATTCAGATGTAATTTGATTCCTATATTGAGGAAGGTTTTTTTTCACGTTCTACAATAAATTGCCTTGAAATTGGCTGATACGTTGCATAAACCAATTCTGTCAATGGGGAATAAATTCAAAACACCACCTTCAGTGTTATCTTTTGCCCCAGAAATAGTAATATGTAGGATAGATAAGAAACTAAACAACATATAACCAGCATCAGATACAATGTAATTATTTTAGGATCTATAGGGTTTTCTGTTAGAGTAAATATTTTTCTTGTTTGTTTATTTTTAATCGTGTCAGGGTTCATATTTTCACGACAGTTTTTGATCGATGGATGTTTTACAAGTGTATGTATTGAATCTTTGCGTGGGTATCAAGAACATTTATCCGAGGAAAAGATTGTGGGTTGATAAGAGCCCAAAACTGTAGTTTTAACCCCTTAATAATATTACTTTTAGACCAATTATATGATTAATAAGTAAGAGTTAGTACTGTTATCATGTTATTATGTATTTCAGGCATTGGAGTCGAATATGTACAGAAATACTTCCCTTTTGCGAGATAAAGGAGCAAAGGTTAGTTGCTAAGAAGTTCTATGAGTAAAAGCCAAGATTCAAGGATAAAAATACTTTTTAAAGCCCGATCAAAGCTGAAAAGTCAAAGTCAATGCGGGCAGCAATAGCGCACAAAAGTCAGCATAACTTCCGAAGGCCGTATCTTTGGACTCAGATCTTGGAATTGGTCCTACCTTATGTCAAAATGACCGACTCGGAATGAGCTTTCTAATGGTCTAAGCCTTGACCCAATCAGATGAGCAGAAGTGTACGAAAAGGCTGTTGAAGTCATTTTCAGCTGAAAACCCCTCTGTGGACTGAAGTAATGAGGTTTTGGGCTCGATTTTCTGCCCAAAACATGGCTCCTCAGCCCATGCACGAAATTGTGGATCTGGTTTCCTCCATATGAGAGACAAAGAGTTAGCTCTTAAGCATATAGAGTTTTTACTTTGCAATTATCCAATAACATAGTTTTAGATCTAGTTTTTTTTTACATTCAGTTAATTAGTTTTAGAACAAGGAATGAGTTTTATTTTAGAATCAGATTTAGTTTTATAATAAAGAATTAGTTTTTCATTTCAATTTAGTTTTATGATTCAATTCTTGTTTAGCTTTAGTTTGTCCTAAATTCATAATTAGTTTGTCTTACTTTCATTTCCTAAATTCAGTTTTAATTTCAGTTAAATTCTTAGACTATTGTTAAATTAGATTTATAAAGTTTAATCATTTATTCAATAATGAGTTGTTCTATTTGTTCTTGTGTTAGAAATGATAGTATAATGATTCAAGGCTAAAACCTCCACTAGAGGGGTTTGAGGAAGCTTTGATGAAACTTGATTGTTATTAGCATAGAATTGTTGGTAATGATCTATTCCATTCTAGAAAGTAGTTAGTTCACCATGAGTATGTGTTTGATTGCTTCACATGCTAGTTGTTAGTTGATAGAGATTACCATGAACAATTAGGGATTAGAAAGACCCAATTGTTATGCGAAAGCATTGCAATTCGGATTACGACAATTCTTGCTAGTTTATTAAGTCGAATTAAGGTGGAATCAAATACCCCTAATTTTTTATCTAGATTCGAACCTTAGTATTTTAATTGTCATCTTATTATTTAGAACATTTCAATTACGTTATTTCTCTCGTTGTTAGCATAATTACATTAATCCGTACTCTCATTGACTTTGATAGATTTGATAATCGTCGTTAACGTTAATTCTAAAGAACTAGGAGTGGAACGAATTCTCTACTCCACTTATTGCAATAGCATCGAGAGTGTAGAACTTTGATATATAAACAAGAAAATAGTTCTAGTTTTACTTACGCTTGAGTGTAATCGCTTAATTGTAGCGTTTTACCTTTTATCAAATGGCGCCACTGCCATCTTAGTTCTATTTAGATTTGTTTTCGTTCGTATTGTTAGTCTTCCCAAAGTCCCATTAAACCCACCCACCCTTGTTTGATTCTAACAGTGATTGTTTGGTTCAGAAACTGATAATTACAAAATTTATGTAAACTAACTATTTATGCGTAGACACAAATAATCAATCAACTAAACTAGTTCTTACATCAATATTCCTACTCTCAATTCATTATGCAATATATAAAGGGTACGGATTCGTTCCACTCATAAACTATCAAGACATAAATAGAATTCAACTAATCAAACAAAAGGAACAATGATGAGAGTAATTATAATAATATGAAAATAGTAATTTTAAGAAGCTAAAACAATGTTTATAATGATGAGAAGAATAATTAGAGAAGGGAAATTCCACCATGCAATTTGATTGGCTAATAGTTAGTCATCGAATCGAATATTGATCCCTAGTAAATAACAAGTCCTCTCGAATTAAGGTTCCACTAGCATGAGAGTTTAACTCCACCATAAATCTCTTTGATGGTGACTCTAAACTCTAGTTTATCATTATGAGGTTTATCTCTAAACACTCATAATAATGAACTTGAAATTCTATTCTAAATAACAACTATTCTAACAAGCAATCATCCTCACATGACTTTTAACCTCCTCTAATGGAGGTTTTAGTCTTGCTTCATTGGATGAACAATATCACAACAATAAGATGAAGACATTAAATTAAAGAGACAAGAATTGAATATTAAACTAAGGGTTTTTATTGAAGGATTTAATGGTGGCTACAAACTAAATTATTCTAACCTAAACTAAACTACAAAAGGAGAGAGAGAGAGAGAAAACCCTAATTACACTAATTAAACTAATGGGGTAGTAGCCAACTTTGTTTTAGCCTTAACCCTCTTTATATATGAGAGGGTTAGATTACAATTTCGTGCATGGGCTTTTAGGCTAGGTGGACCCATAAATCAAGTCCATAACCCAATTGGTTAAATCTAAGACTTCCAATTCTGGTTATGTTACTGTAGCACGAGTTTTTACCAACTTCTACTACTTTTATCGAGTCAAGGCCCGACAATTGGAAAGAGCTTTCTGAGCCGGTCATTTTGATATAAAATGGGCCTAATTCCGAGGCCTGAGTCCAAAGATATGGCCTTTTGAAGTTCTGTTGACTTTTCGTCAACTCTCTAATCTGGTTTGACTTTCACTTAACAGTGTTGACTTGGGCTTTTTAAGGGCTTTTTCTCCATTAAACTTGGGCTTTCTTCATGGAACTTCTCTAGCAATCACTTTAGCTCCTTTTAGCGCCTAATTCGTAACGAATTAACATTTATTCAACTCCGAAGCCTGAAATACTCAAAAACACGTAATTAATGATAAACATATATTATTAATAACATAATTGGCTAAATAGAAATACTATTAAAGGGTTTAAACTACAATTTTGGGCTCTTATCAAACCACCCCCAAACAACATTTTGCTTGTCCTCAAGAAAATATGTGAAATTAAAATAAGTGGCCAAAAATGTATTTTTAACTAGTCTTGTTTCGCTGAGTGCGACTGCATTGACCATATGCAGTAAGGCCTTAAACCAATAAAAATTTCCTAGTGGACGAGTTATAGCCTCGTGAGAGTTTTCTGGAGAAGGTACTCACAAACTTCATTTAGAATACAACGACTAAGAAATAACAGTAATTGTTCCCTAATTTTATCTCGGAATCTATACATCTCACTAGTATTTAAACAAGGATGATCATTCTAAAACTTAAACTAATACATGCATAATAATCAAATCATCTTAAGATAAACAACTATATAATGAACTATGATATGAAATACAATGGCAGGTCTGTTTCTAAAACTTTTTGGTAGCGTGCCTAAGTAGGTTTTCATAAAGAATGTGTCAAAATACATAACACTCTGATTTTTCCACTCAATTTTGCTAACTCCAGTGTGCAGTGGGCATACGTTTCCTCACAATCTTAATGACAATCTAAGAAAGTTGAGGTCGATCAAACACATCTACCACTTATTGTCACACAAACATATTTCTAATTGAGCTAGAGGTCTTTATTAGGTGATACGGGGCGTAGGTATTGGTTAAAGAAGGAAGGAAATGGATATTCAAAAAGACAAGTTTGAGAAAATAGGGTCTTCATATTATGTAACTAGAGAAAACCTTGTTCTTTTGCTTCTACACTTTTTGTTTCCATCCTTAAGCCTTTTTATTTTGGCTTTTTGGCTTTTTGACTCCTTTTATTCTATTTTGGAGTTTTTATTTTATTTTATTTTTATTTTATTTTATTTTCTTTGGATAGAAACTTCTTTTCTTTTTCTTTTCTGAAGAAACTAATTAATTTTTGTTTACACAGTTTTTTCTCTTCTCTTTTCTTCACTCATCCTATTTTTCATACTTATCCAGATAGGTAGGCTGATTTTATTTTTTATTTTGTTTTATTGGGTAAAGGATTTGTGGTTTGTGAAAAGGCTAATGAAAGGCTCAGTGGGGCGACTAGCGGAAAATAAATTTCATATAGGTGTGAATTTCTGGCTATATCGATCCAAAGAGGGCCTAAATTCTCGCTTAGGATATGGTGTGGTGATCAAGTAAATGGATGTGTGATTTCTCTACTCGGATTTGACTTCTCCCTTGTGTCATCACTCAGATATTTTACTCTTATAAGGCTTTTAGGCAAGATGCTCACAGGATATGTATTAAGTACTCTAACCTAGGTCTCAAAAAAATACTGCCAAGTACAATCAAAGATGCTCATGCAAAATGTTCGTGGAAAGATGCAATAACTATTACCTACGTATTAATCTATGTTTCAAAAATTAAATCCTAATTTAAGTACTACGTGAGATTTCTAAACTAATATCATCATGGAGAAGGGAACAATACTATTATCACTAAGTGCCTAGTATAAACAATATTTATAATTTATAATTTTTTATAAAGAAAAGTGCGTAATTTACACCTTAAAAGTGCCTAATATTTGCAAATGTTTCTATCCCACCCCCAAACAATCGAACACTTTGTCCTTAAAGTGTAAAGAGATAAGGAAAGAATTTACCATAGAAACGTGGCAATAATTGGCAGTACTTGTAACAGAAATATTGTAAAGATGATATGATAACATGAAGTACAATTAAACTGTTACATACTAACTAACACAAACTCTACTAGAGTAAACATGACAGGCAAAGGGTGGCAAAAAGATTTGAAATGAAATACCAAAATACGCCACCCCCGAACAAAATTGGAAAACTTTTTTTAATTTTGAAAATGTTTGTTTGGCCTATACTCCAGAAAGGTAGTATGTTACAAAAAATTATATGGGTCTTTTTAAGTCAGATTCTCTAGACTTAATGTGGTATATATGTATTAGCATGCAGTTTACCATATATCAATAATCTAAATAATTGTGGATCTTTCCATAAATAGTTAACATGGAATGCACCACCAAACAGAATCAAGCACCAAGACTTTCTACGACGCAACTTAGTGGAATGAGAGCGAGATCTGATGGACCTAGAACCTAATCGAGCGTGTACTCTCTTCTTTTTTGAATGAAGGGGTGTCCAAGTGAATGATCGTGAAAGAAAGAATGGTTGTGGAAAATACTTGGAATATGGATAAGTGTTAGAAGAAAATGGTAGAAAGAATGATTGGATTCTATGAGGGATTAGCTTAGGTGAATGGTGGTCGGGTGGTGCTCTAGGTAGTTTTTGAAAGGGTGGATCATCACAGGCTCTTAGAAACTCATAGAATTCCTCATTTAGCTTGGTTGCATCTACATAATTATGGTATTCATCTGCATCTTTGAAAAAGTCATCAATCTCGTCCAAGGAGTCGAAATTATGATCTTTGTCTTCTTCCATAAGAGGGGTATCTACTAGTGTGGGGACGAAAGTGTCGGCCACACTAATGTGAGATACAAAACTCTCAATGGACTTCACTTCTCCTTCTACAGGCAAACCTAGTTGTCCCTGCTTGAGTCTAAACATGTTAACCTCCACAAAAATATTTCCAAAAGAAAGAGTCATTGAGCCATCCCGACAATTCATTTGGGCATTGGCGGTTGCCAAGAAAGGACGCCATAAGATGATGGAAATAAAATCATGAGCAGTTTCTGTGTTGAGAATAATGAAGTCAACTGGGTAGTAAAAGTCCTGAACTTTAACGAGAATGTTTTCAACTACGCCTTTGGGATATTTAATAGAACGATTGGCTAACTGCAAGGTCATTTTGGTAGGTTGAAGTTTTGTTAGACCTAGTTGTTTATATAAATAAAAGGGGAGTAAGTTAACACTTGCCCCTAGGTCTAATAAAGCAGTTGTTATGAAGGTATCACCTAAGGTGCATTGTACATTAGGACGACTAGGGTCCTTGTACTTAACAATTCTGTTATGTTAAGATAAAGAAGGATATTGTTTAGTTAATAAGGCTTTGTGGAGTATGTTGGTTTTCCTCTTCTTGGTGCACAACTCTTTTATTAACTTAGCTTGTCCAGGTAGACTTTTTATAGCATCTAGAAAAGGTAGGTTTATAGTCAGATTTTTAAACACTTCCCTAATCTCATCAAAATTCTCGTCTTTTTTAGACACAATTAGTCTCCTGGGATACGATGGTTTATCTCTGTATTTAGCATGAGGGTCAACCGTTTTATTAGTCTTTGCTTTATCTTTAGCCGTTTTCCATCTAGGTGTCCATATTGGAACCTCTACAGGTGTAGGATCTTCAATTTCTATTATTGGGTCTTGTAAGATTTTCCCTTTTGGTTGTGTTTTAACTGGTACTTCTACAGTTGTAGGGTCTTCAGTTTCTATTACAATATTTGGTATGGTTTCATTTTCAGCTTCTGTTTGCAGGTGGTCTTCAGGCATAGTTATTTTGTTATCAACTACTCTCCCTGAACAAAGGGTAGTGACTGCCTGTAGGACCCCTGGGGTTATATTACCATTACACTGAATACTTTTTATTTCGAATGCGGTGTTTGTTGACTTAGGATTAGGCATTGCTTGACCTGAAAACACGCCTGTTTGGTTATTATTTTAGTTAGGAGACATGTCAATAACCTTTTGGCACAAAGACTACATCATTTGCATCATTTGTTTCATCATATTAAAGTTTTGATTATGCTAATCTTTCATCAAGTTGGAGTTTTGTTGCATAATTTGATTTTGTTTTTCCAACAAGGTCACTACTACTACTTCTGTAGATGGTTGAACTGGAATTAAGGTTTGTTGAGCATTCATGTCTTGATGTTGATAGTTCTAGGTCATGGGTACTAAACCTCTATTCTGGTCACCGTAGTTTCCTTGTCCTTGAGGTTGAGTTAACTGGTTGAAGTTTAATGGTTGTGGTGGTGGTTGTGCATAAACAAGAGGACAATAGAAGTCAGAATGCTCAAGACTAAAATAGACATTACAATGAGTAGATTTAATGTTCATGATAGGAGTGGGTTATTGTTTAACAGAGATGACATCTACCTTTTTAGTGAGGACATCGATAAGAGTTTTAAGCTCGGGTCCACAGAGTTTGGCGTTTGGGTAGTTAACCAAGACGTCGCCTTGTCGGCTAGGGTGAATAGAAACACCCTAAGTTTAACTTGATCTGGAGTTACGCTAGGATGATGAAATGTAGTGAGAACTTGTTCTATCCTACACATGTGTTGATAAGGCTTCTCGTGGTCTAAACCATGGAAAACCAGTAACAAGTTAAATATATTCGGGGGAATTGGAAAATCCCCCACTAGATCTGCAAGAAAGATGCACGACTTAGGGCCATCGTTCAGTGCTTTATAAAAATCAGAGAGAGGTGTCTCTGGTTCTTTAGCCATTGATGCAGGTGTAGTGTGTTAAATTCTAGATAGGCGTGTGATATTGCATCTACAAAAAAAAGCCTAATTATACTAGAATTGAAACTCCTCTGACAGAAGAGGCGAGGAGTGTAAGAAGGAGTACCTGAATGCCTCCTTGCTACGCTTATGAATAACATTTTGTATATGCGAGCTTAGTGTATTTAACAAGTTAGAAACACTGAATAACTTGAAGAAATAGAAGTTTGTACTAACCTGTGAAGATCGGGTCGAGATTCGTAAGAGGGTTGAGGGGTGCTTTCGAGAATTTGCCTGAAGAAGGGCACAGTGTCGCTTCGAGCTTGAGGCGATTTCCAATGAGTTGAGTGCCGGGGGGGGGGGGGGGGTGGGTGCTCAGAATTTGCCTGTGAAGGGCGGCAGGTCGCGCTCGTGGCTGAGGCGATTTCCAGTGAGTTAAGCGTGGGGGGGGGGGGGGGCTCGAAATTTGCCTGACATGGGCGCAGGTCACGCTCTTGCCTTTGGCAACGTCCAGTAAGTTTATTATGGTCCAAAAAATTTGAAATTTTTACAGTAGTTTGCTAAGACGTCTATCAAGTAGTCTATAAAATATCAGATCAATCGGAGCTATGTAAGTCCTTTTACTTCCCTTCAAAGTTTGTAAAACAGTTTTCGGACACAATACAAACAACTAAATGGTTAACAAATCAAAACAGAGCCAAAAATCGAATTTTTTTTACTGGAGACTCCTAACAGATTGTACGTATTCCATTAAAAGTTTTAGAGCAATTGGAGTTCTACAAACCCTCCTTATTGGTTGGTGTTCCCGAAATTAAGTGTTTGCAAAACTGCAGAAACACAATGAAAACAATCCACTAGTTAGGTAGTCAAAACAAATAAAAAACTCGTCAAATTTTTACTGAAAAGTCTTGACTTATGATAGATACTCCTGTAAAAATTTTAAATTTTTTGGAACTGCCTAAGTAACCCTACTCGTCTGCTTTTCAAGAACTTACGGTTCGTAAACTGAAATGCAGCACTATAAATATCGTGTTAGTTCACTAGGTAAAACAACTAGCAAAAATATTAAACAATTACAGTAAATCAATAACATTTTAAGGATTACGCCTGTAAATTTTCAGAATTGTTTGAATTTTACAAATACCTTTACTGCAGTGTTTTCCTCTGTGAATCCGCTGCCCTGATGCCTAAAACAGTGAACAATACCGAAAATACAAGAAATAAGAATGAAAAATTAAAGGGTGGGTGAATTGAGAATGGGGGATTGTCCTTTAGATTCAAACAATTGAATTTTTGTCCTGAAAGAGTTTACGATGGCAGCAGCGCCATTTGATAATAGCAAATTACGTAAATTAATTATCTATGCGTAAACACAAATAATCAATCAACTAAACCAGTTTTTACATCAATATTTCTACTCTCAATTAATTATACAATATATAAAGAGTACGGATTCGTTTCAGTCATAAACTATCAAGACATAAATAGAATTCAACTAATCAAACAAAAGGAACAATGATGAGAGTAATTATAATAATATAAAAACAATAATTTTAAGAAGCTAAAACAGTGTTTATAATGATGAGAAGAATAATTAGAGAGGGGAAATTCCGCCATGCAATTAGATTGGCTATTAGTTAGTCATCTAATCGAATATTGATCCCTAGTAAATACCAAGTCCTCTCGAATCAAGGTTCCATTAGCATGAGAGTTTAGCTCCACCACAAATCTCTTTGATGGTGGCTTTAAACTCTAGTTCATCATTATGAGATTTATCTCTAAACACTCATAATAATGAACTTGAAATTCTATTCTAAATAACAACTATTCTAACAAGCAATCATCCTCACATGGCTTCTTTAACCTCCTTTAAAAGAGGTTTTAGCCTTGCTTCATTAGATGAACAATATCACAACAATAAGATGAAGACATTAAATTGAAGAGACAAGAATTGAATATTAAACTAAGGGTTTTTATTGAAGGATTTAATGGAGGCTACAAACTAAATTATTCTAACCTAAACTAAACTACAAAGGAGAGAGAGAAAAAAACCCTAATTACACTAATTAAACTAATGGGGGAGTAGCCAACTTTGTTTTAGCCATAACTCTCTTTATATAGGAGAGGGTTAGGTTACAATTTCGTGCATAGGCTTTTATGCTAGGTTATGGACCCATAAATCAAGTTTATAATCTAATTGGTTAAATCCAAGACTTCCAATTCTGGTCGTGTTACTGTAGCACGAGTTTTCACTAACTTATACTATTTTGATAGAGTAAAGGCATGGACAATTGGAAAGAGCTTTCTGAGCCGGTCATTTTGATATAAAATGGGCCTAATTCCGAGGCCTGAGTCCAAAGATATGGCCTTTTGAAGTCCTATTAACTTTTCTTCATCTCTAATCCGGTTTGACTTTCACTTAATAGTGTTGACTTGGGCTTTTTAAGGGTTTTTTCTCCATTAAACTTGGGCTTTCTTCATGGAATCTAGCAATCACTTTAGCTCCTTTTAGCGCCTAATTAGTAACGAATTGACATTTATTCAACTCTGAAGCTTGAAATACTCAAAAGTACGTAATTAGTGATAAACCTATATTATTAATAACATAATTGGCTAAATATAAATAGTATTAAAGGGTTTAAACTACAATTTTGGGCTATTATCAGAAACTAAAAAAAATTTCCCAGAAAAAGCCTGAGCGCGCCCTGTGCCTATCCAAGGCAAAGTTTGAGCGCCCTCTGCGCTGAAATACTTGGAACTCGAGTTACACAGAAGCGCGACCTGCGCCCTATCTAGGCTACTTGTGAGTGCGACCCACGCTCTCTTCTGAACAACCCGATTTTCACCAGTTAGTACAAACTTCCATTTCTTGAAGTTATTCAGTGTTTCTAACTTGTTAAATATACTGAGCTCGCGTATACAAGACGCTATTCATAAGCGAAGCAAGGAGGCATTCAGGTACTTCTTTCTTCCACTCCTCGCATCTCCTGTTAGAGGATTTATACTAGCATATCTGGGTTGTTTTGACTGTTGTCGTATTTCTTCAATATTAGACTTAGTCTTGCATGAGATTAAGGTCAGGTAGAGAAAAAATGATTAACGTAATCTATCATGAATGTCAACACACAAACCTATCTAGTATATCACACACTACACCTGAAATAATGGATGAAAAAAAGGAGACTCCTATCTCTGACTTTTACAAAGCCTTGAACGATAGCCCAAAATCTTGCATCGTTCTTACAGATCCAGTGGGGGATTTCTGAATTCCCCAAATATATTTAATTTGTTACCCGTTTTTCATGGGTTAGACCATGAAAAACCTTATCAGCATATGCGTAGGATTGAACAAGTCCTTACCACATTCCATCATCCTACGGTTGGTGCGGAATAGATTAAACTGAGGGTGTTTCCTTTCACCCTAGCCGACAAGGCGGCGTCTTGGTTAACTACACAAGCGCCTAATTCTGTGGACTAATGGGCCAAACTTGTTCAACTATTTATAGAACATTTTACCCACCACTGAAGATAGATGAAATGCTTTCCAAGATTCATTCTTTTCGATAGAATCCTCATGAATCTTTTTTAGAGGCTTGTAATCGTTTCACTGACCTGCTTATAGAGTGTCCACATCATAATCTTGCGAAAGACACGTTAGTTCGTGCCTTTTTCAAGGGACTTTTACACCACCATAAAGAGGTCCTTGATATAATGAATGGGGGTAGCTTCCTAAGTAAAGGAGCCTCAGAGGCTTATAAGTTTTTAGAGATCAAACAAAGTATAATAATAACTGGGGGGTAGTGACGATATCCCCCGCTCCGCTAGTTCTTCAACAGTTAAGGCTGCCGGTATGTTTGAGATTAAACCCGATCCTGAACTTAAAACTTTAATCGAATCTCTCACTAAAAAGGTAGAAACTATTTCTTTTCAACAAAAGCCTATCCCCGTCATGAATGTCAACTTTAATCCATGTAATTTTTGTTTGAGTCCTGAGCACCCCGACTCCTATTGTCCTCTCGCCTACGAGCAACAAACATCACAAACAGATAATGTTTGCTCTATTAATAGCTATCCTATTCCTAACGCCTCTTGGAGACAACATCCCAACTTCAGTTGGAGAAATAATCAACAAGTTACACCTCCAAGGTATAATAATCAAAATGTTAGGCCAACAAACAATTACAACCAAGCTCCACCACGACAAGGACAAGGAAGAGGGAATTATAATAATTATAACAATAATAATTATAATGCTAATAGAGCTATCATTCGGTTAATCATAACTATCACAACCCACCTATTAATAATCAACGTGACATAGTTCCTGTCACACAACCTGTAACAAACACTCCTCCACAACTGGATTGTTTCGACGCCTTTATGCAAAACCAACAACAGATTTTACAGTCCATCCAACTTTCCTTACAACAGTTAGCCTAAGAGAAAGTACAACCCAAAGGTGTGTTTCTAGGTCAAGCGATACCTAATCCTAAAACAACAAACACATCCTTTGAGATAAAACGTAATGCTAGTAATGAAAATGGAAACGTAGGTGAGCTAAAGGCCATCACCACTCTCTGTTATGGCAGAGTGGTTGATAACGTAGTAACTCTGCCTGTAGTTACCCCACCAGTAGCCCCTACACCAGATATTGTACTAAATACCGAAGTAATGACTGAAGATCCTACCCCAGTAGAAGTACCAGTTAAACCAGAACCTAAGAAACAAAAAGCCAAGGTTAGACATCCTATTGATCCATATGCTAAATATAGAGAGAAACCACCGTTTTCCTAGAGATTAGCCATGTTAACCAAGGATATGAATTTCGATGAGATTAGGGAGGTTTTCAAAAATCTTACGATAAACCTACCCTTTTTGGAAACGATTAAAAAGTTACCTCACCATGCTAAGTTTCTTAAAGAGTTGTGCACTACCGGGTGTAAAACAAATATTTCTAAAGATGCCTTTTTAACTGAACAATTTCCAACTTTAACCGAACATAATGGAATCGTTAAGTACAACGACCCTGGTCGTCCAACTATACAATGCACCTTAGGAGATTCCCACACGACGACTGCGATATTAGACCTGGGGGCGAAGCGTTAACTTAATCCCTTATTATTTATATAAACAAATAAGTCTACAGGAGATGCAACCTACTAAAATGATGTTGCAATTAGCTGATCGGTCTATAAAATATCCTAAAGGTGTGGTTACAAACGTGCTTGTTAAGGTTAAGGATTTCAATTATCCTAGCTGATTTCGTTATCCTCGATACAGAAGTCGCTAACGACTCTGTTCCTATAATTTTAGGGCGTCCTTTCTTGGCTACTGCCAACGCGCTTATAAACTGCCGCAATGGTTCGATGTCCTTATCCTTTGGTCATCTTTCTGCTGAGGTAAATGTTTTTAAAATAATGAAACGGTTTCCAAATACGACTGTTGATGGAGAGGTTAGCATGATCGAGAGCTTAGCTCAAGATTATTTTGACTACACGTTTCCTGATCATCTGACGCACCAATTTCTTTCCTTCGAAAGTTCAAATATTGACGCCATGACAGAAGAAGAATTTTTTGCCCACTATCCTAGTGATTCTTGTAACTCACCTATTGAAGAATGTCTTGCATATCTAAAAACTTCTGATGATATAAACCTGAGAGCTCTAGCTGAATACCATTCACCCACCACGCATTATCATGTCACTCATTCACCTTCCATTAATGTTCCCTGCCCTCCACCTTTTCAAAGGAATCTTAAGTTTGCACTTGACCCTCTTGTTTCTACTGTGCTTCATGATTTTCTAAACTCTCATAGTAAGAAACTACTACCTAAAGTGCCACCCAAGACTTTCATTTTCAGTTGTGTGATTATACCAACCCACTCCACCAATAAATGTTGTGATAAACCTACTCTCTCATTTCTTCCATTTCTTACTTCTACAATTCATCCATATCCACCATATCTACCACAACCATCCATTTCCTCACAATTATTCACTTGCCCACCCTTTCGTTAGAAAATCAAGAAGACTTTGCATGCTAGGCTAGATTATAGATTCATCAGTATTCTCTCTCATTTCGTTATGCCACGTCATGGGAAATCATGGTGCTTGATGGTGTTTGGATGTGTTTTATCTGAAAATTATTTATGGCAAGATCCACAACTATTTCGGTTGTTGATATATGGCAAACTGCAGGGTATGTATATATCTAGTTATTTGTTAAAGTCTCGAGTATCTGACTATAAATGGCTTACTTTGTTGTTTGGTGTACTTCCTTTCACTTCCATATATTGGTAAGTGCACTATTCAGGTAACCGGGCCCTCCTTATGGAGTGTGCGGCTGTAAGTACCGGATCTTGAGTCCACGTTTAACGTAATTCACGCTTTCCACTTTCGCATGTTTTCTCAGTTTCTGAGTTATGTTTACCTATTGAGGGATTTACATCTTTACTGCTTATTGTGTTCATAAAAATATCAAAACCATAAAAATAGTAATTTAGGAAGTCTCGGGAATCTGACTTTAAAAGACCCACGTTTAAAACAAATTTTCTAAACTCTGTTCTATAAAATTTGTTTGGGGGTGGGGTGTTGGTATTTCCATCCTTGATTGTTAAACTTTCCATTTTTGTTGCTTTTGCCATTTAATCGTATTTTGATTCGGGTTGACTTTATCTATAAATTTAGATTTTATTTGTTTGCATAACTTACATCATTCACGTACTTTGAGGTGTTTTCCACCTTTTTATATGTCAACCACGGTTAGAATAGAGTGTTTTATGGATCATTAGATTGGAAATTCATCTCAAGGCCCATCTTCATCTCGTGGCTAGTGGTTTAGGAAATTTGTTGTTTTGATGTTGTTTTTATTGTTTTTAGTAGATTGGATATTGAATTGTTAAATTTAGTAGTTAAATTGAATTATGTAGTTAATTGTTATTTGAATTTCTATTTTAAGTTAATTTGGTTCTTGTCTAAACATGCGATGATTTTTGAATGAATCCCACCTTCCCGAATTGTTTGGGGGTGGTATTATTATTTTTTTGCATTGTTTTTATCTTCTCCACCATTTTAGAAGTTACATCTTGCAAATCGTGGAAATATGAGTTATTGGGAATGTTGCCGATATTGGCATGGCTAAGATTAGATAGTGTTGTAGAATGGAATTTCAATGAATAGAATTAGGAAGTTGCTATTTTGAATTTAACCAAAAAGCTATTGGTTTATATTTGGAATATGCACCTAACTTGTTTCCGTTTTGGTTTTAGAATATTTTGTTTCTAGCAATTGCTTCAAAATTTTTGGCAACTTGTTAATATTCATTTTAGAAACTAAAACCATATATATACTAGATTCATTCTACACTCACAACCCACACATCTCACTTGCATCTCTCACTTTGAACCTCTAGATTTTTCCTTTTGTTTTTCACTTCATCCTACTCAGAGCACACGGAGCGTGCCCTGCGCCCTATATAAGCTACTTCTGAGCGCGCCTAGTGCTGAAACGCCTGGAACTCGAGTTAGAAAGGAGCGCGACTCGCGCCCTTCAAAGGTAATTTTGGAGTGTAACCAACACCCTGACCTTTGCAGCCACTTTAATTTTCTGATTTTGTGTAGTTTTTCCTAGGTTGTTCGCAGCACTTCTAGAGAGTATTTATTGTGATGACATTTCCTACAGTCATACCTGAGCAGTCTTTCCAAGACTTGTTGGGAATCGACACCTATGGTGCTTGGTTTCGCGAGGTGATCATACACGTAGGCTGGGAACCGCTAATGGTAAGACTTGATGAACATTATTCTCCGGCACTTACATCTTATTTTTATGATAATTTTAAGTTCTTTGATAGACCGGATGGACTCTCCATCACCATTGAGGATGAACCAATGGAAATTACCAGGTTCTTGCTAGCCTTTGTTCTTGGACTTGCTATGCCCGCTGAAATACAAGACCCATGGGGCTATTGGGTAGATAATATGTATATCTACACCTATGAGTTTTTTCATGAGGCTTATGGGGTAGGAATTTTTCCGTATCGAGGACCAAGGGGAATATAACGTCGCCCTTGGTAGCCTGTCCATGAACGTGGGCACTGTTATGTTTTGGATCATGCTAAACATATTAGGGGAATGACGTTTTTCTTCTGTGAATGACGCCACTTGCAATGTCTTTCTTGCTTTACCCACGTGACGTATGCTCTATGACCTTCCCTGAACCTTAGTTTCTAGTTTAGCGCGAGCCCATAGCATGAGGCATAAGTACCTTCTTATGCCTGTTTTAGTTTGCCATATTATACTATGTTTCTTCCCTATTTTTTGTACCCATTTCACAGATTGGGTTGGGGTCGACATTGTGAGACCCACCAATTGTATTATTCGATCTTTCCGTGCAATGACTTGGCAAGGGTGGAGGATACAACCTCATCAGGTTGCACCTTACACCTTATCTGACCAAGTGGCGCTTAACAGGTTAGCGATCATAGATGATAAATGGCGTGAAGCCTGGCAAATCATCATGGCGTGGCAGGATGCAAATGAACCTCATTTCTTTATAGAAGAGGAGGATGATGACGATTAAAATGCTGGAGATAAGGTAAGTTTTTAATTTCAGTTAGTGTCTGCTTATGTCCCAAGCATTTTACTTCTTGTAACCCCATAATGGGTGGAACTCATATAGAGTTGCGTATATTTTTATTTATCTATATTAGTATGTATTAACTTTATTTTGCAGATGTTCTAAAATTTTACACATTTCCATGGTATTTTTCTACCCTTTTTATTTCAATACTTTGAGGACAAAGCATGATTTTTTGTTCCAGAAAGTAGAATTGTCATTCAATGTTCAAGTAAAAACTTAATATGTTCCATTGTTCCACCTCATAATGGACCAAACATGTAAAGATTATATGAACCTTTATGTCCTTGATTTGGATAACATGTTCCAAAATCCTACTAGAAAGATGCATAGTTATTTCTTTTGTGACTAGTTACTTTGTAGTGAGATACTCACGACACCATAGTGCTTCTTCTATGCATGTGTTTTCTAAACAATTTTTCTGGTTTCCTTTTGTTTTTTGATTTTCTGCGAGGCATATACTATGGAACTGGAAGAAAAACTTGCAAAACTTAGAGAGCATAATGAAGAATTGCAGAAGATCGAAACAGGAGTATTGGAAGATACACATTGTTTAAACCATCGTCCTCTCTCACTCTTCAAGATAAGTTAGTATTTGACCCAGATAATAATGTCATTGTTAGGACATGGTCCTTATTGTAAGTTAGATATTAGAGTTTATTCATACTTGTAAGAACGTATGACGCACACTCAAGGGCATTCTGGCCATTTCAAAAGAGCAAACAACATAACCACAGTCAACTGAGTTGACTGACGATCAAGTAACATAAGAAAGACCAAAAACTAATATTTCAACATTTCTGGACCAAAGTCTAAAAACCCCTATTTATTATGCTCAGACATAGTTCTTTTTGATAGAATTCTTTATCAAGGTACCACCATAGTACTTGGTTAGTTTTGTGTACTTCTACTAGAAGAGAGATTTAAACCTCTAGTAAACTGGAAGTAGAATTTTTTAGACTTAACTTGTGAGCTAGACTTGAGCTTTATACCCATTCTTTGGAGAGTTCTTACATAAAATCCAAGTCTGCATGACTCAACCTCTTTCAATTCTTTATTTCGTTGTAATATAGTCTCATTATTCTTTAATTTGGTTAATCACGAAGTGACATCAACTCGGGGAGATAGCCATTAGGTCTTGTAGTCTATTCAAAACAGAGTATCATACTGATAAGTCAAAGTTGTGAACCCATTCAGCCTTTAGCCCACCTAGTAGGACCATCATGTTAAACCCTTTTGAGCCATACATCAAAGCTTTTCCTTCATAAACCCTTTTACCTAACTCCAAACAAGGAGTATAACCCAAAAACCTTTATCAGCCATACCTATATGTTTATGAGAATGCAAAGGGCACAAGAAGGAAGAAAGAGCCCAAAAGGAAGATTACAAGGAAATACCAAAGAGATACAATGAAGACCATCATTTTGTTCTTAAAGAAAGGAGCTAGTGGAAAACAAATATATCCAGTACTAATCAAGGATATCCCACTAAGCAAGAGAAAAAAAAAATAGAAAAAGAAAAAGAAGAAATTGAGCAGAATTGATGGAAAAACCAATACAAAGGAAGAATTTTCTCTGCAATACAGAAATCGAAGACATCTTCCAAGAAAGAAACAAAACTATAAGATCCCTATTTTATTTCTACTTTATTTGCATAACTATATTTAGTATTTCTATATTTGATTTGATTTTTCTGGTCAACGTGCTAGTATGTGGGATTTGATTATCTTTAATTTTCAGAAAGTTTTAAATAAAAAGGAAACAAGATATTAATCTAAGGAACATAATATATATAATACTTATAATAGTAATAATATTCCATAGTTATGATATAAGAATATTTAGTAAAAATAGGAAGGAGAGCATAATATAGGGTGTCTACGGAGAAAAGAGTTTTCTCAAAAACACAAACAGCACACTCAAGCGAAAACGAAGAAGAACGGTGGATTTTGCGAGCTAGCTGGGATTGGTTCTCGCGTCGTTGTATTCGATATTTCTTTTTCCGATAACACAGGAGGTGAGTAGTTTAGTTTCATTTTTTCTCGTCTATACACAGAGATGACTTTACTATAGGACTACACGTTTCGTTCATTTTTCATGTTTGCTCATTTCTGTTCAACAATGGTTCTTCTCCTTAAGGTTTAAACTTATTAGATTGGTTATTTGTTAGGACGGTCGAAATCCTTAGGTGGTTGTAAAGGGAGGCGCGAGCCCCCAAACCTCCTCCCATGCAAATTTTCATTACTGCGATACTGAGGGGTTGGATTTTATATGCGATTTCGTTTTTGTGAATTGTTTTGGTTGTGTTGTGGGTTGTTGGTTTAATGAATGGTGGTAGTGGGGAGTTTGTGGGGGGTTGAAAGCTTCAAGAACGTTAATGGCAGTTGGATCCATGATTGGAGAGGTGGTTTTTGAACTGTGTATTTGGGATTTCTTGGTGTAGTAAAGTTGTGGGGTTTTCACCCTTAACAATTTTGCTGGGTTATTTGTGGGTGGTGTGTGAAGGATTTTTGGGGGTGGCTGGAAGCTAGCGGCTGTTGCTGCGAAGGGGATGACCATGAGAGCGATCTAGTGCTCCCGGTCGGTGGGTAACTTTTTAGACTTGTGACTTATTAGTTGTGCCGGACCATATCAGTTTTTGGTTTTGGGCGGTTTAAAAGGTTTGTGTGGGCTGGTCCTTAGAAGGTTAAGTGGATCGGATAGTATTCTTACTATTCTTACATCTGTTGAGTTTAGATAATTTCAAGTTGGGCCAGATTAGTTTATGGGCCGGGTTAAGGCTTAAGTTATTGAACCAGGCCAGTTTAGCCCAGATGATTAGGACTAGGGTTTGAACTCTTTTTAAATATGGGTTTGGGTGAGGACCGGTTGGGATGACCACCGGTTAGGACCATTGACTGTTGGGTTGACTGTTGACTTTTTCCAAAATGTTATAGATTGAATTTTATGGACCAATCCGGCGATAGGATGTTGGTGACACTTGTATAAACTTGTTTGTCAGTATCTAATATAGATTTGATGTTGATCTTGTGTGAATATTAACACGTGAAGAGAGGTAAATTTTAAGATGCATAGATGTATACATTTGAATAAATTACGTAACAAAAATCCTAGAACCTAGCTACCACAACTCATGTGATTTGCCTTGTGTAAGGCGTGTGCAATTTGATTGGCCCTTCTGGCGTTTCAGTGAATCTGAATGGCCCTTTTGGCGTAGCTGAATAGTGGCTTGACTATCTCGTTCGCAAACTTTAGAACGAGACGCGCGTTATTTTTATGCCGAATAGTGGCATTACTCACATAATGACTTCTGTGTGAGGGTTACCCAGTATGCGATGTCCCGCTTAGGGTAGTTACGTACGGAGTGGTTCAATATGTGAGGGGAGGCATGTGGATGTACATGTTCGGCGTTGGGTAGCGATTGTGGTAGCTAGGGAAATTAGGTAAAACCTAGAGACGACGTGTTATTAGGGACACTTGATAAATGTTACTGATATGATATTTTCCTTCGGTATGGTTATTGATTTTAGGCTTTCAAGTTAAGTTTTAATTTATGCTATGATTATTACAAATTGCTTTGCAGGAGAGTGGGTTAAACTAATTATTCTTGCAGAGAGGACCCACTCTGCGATAAAGTATGCATAAAGGTAAGTACTAGGATACCATATGTTTGATTTACTCTTAGTTAGAAGCTAAGGTGCCTTTATGAAGGAACTGACTACCTTAAGCTAAGGCGCCTCGGTGGAGGAACTACCTGCCATATAAAGAACGAAATTTTATGTATATCTAAATGCTTTTTCTAAGGCTACTCATACCAGCATTATTTATAATGCTAACCTGATTTGCATGTTTGCTAATCGGGTGTGTTCTTATATGAACATAGTCGATCAGCCTGGACAGGGTTAGCTGATGTTCGAGAAGGTGGCGTGTTGCTCGTGATTGATGTTAGCATTTATTTTTAATAAGATGTCGTTTCATTTTCCTCAGAGACGTAGTGGAATTTGTTGGGGACATATGTTTTAAATTTATTTTTCCGAATTCTTAAGTGAAGAAGTTTGTAACTTAATTTTGATCACAAGTTTTCATAATGATGAGTTGATTGTTTTGAGTATTTTATTGCTTAGTTTTTCTGCATGTGTTATTATTCATTAGGGTTATGAAATAGATTAGGTTTTGAGGTTGTTATCACATCTCGATATCGAGGAGTCAGATATCATTTATATTATCTGATTTATCAAAATTCGGGTGTGACAAAAACCCTTAGTGTTCTTCAGAAACCCTTTGAATCCTGTATACCTTTCTTTCATAAACCAATCCCAAGCCAAGTTACAACCCATGACTTTTCACTACAGTATGATACGAAGTCTAAAATAGGTGAGAGGATGCTAAAGCGAAGGACCCGACACTTCATATGTGATTGACATTCTTTCCATCAGACTACTTTCATCTAGAAGTTCGTTTTTCAAGGTAGTATGTGGGATGGTCGTATTCCTTATTCTTTTCCCCACATACATGAGGTAAAATATTAGACCATATTCTGAGAGATTCTTTTCTGAGAGTATTAATCTTTGTAGGTAGTGGAAGTTGTGAGGTTCGCCATAGAATGTTCAAAGATGAATGAATGGGAGTTTGATGATCTGGGAAAGGTAGTTTCAATGGGTTGATCCTTTAAAGTTCCTAATTTGATTGGTTTGTAAAAAGAGATGACTTGTTTTAAAATGAAGACTTGAATGAAAACAATGAAAGGAAACTTGAGTTGAATGAACACATTGAGTAGAGTTTGCAAAACACAAATAACTTGAATGAAAACCTAGATTGAATAACTTGGAAACAACTTGTATTAAAAACTTGATAAATAACAAAAGCAAATAAAGCAAATAAAAACTTGGAAAAATAAAGGACTTGAATTGAAAATCTAGCTACATTACTCCTACATGACCAAAGATTAAGTTTAGGTGCTCTCTCTCATCTCACTTTTGGCTTATATACTATACCTTTTACAAGTTACAGATTTGCCCTCATCCCTTAGATTCAAGCCACCTCATGAGTTGCTTTATGCATTTGCTTAGATGCAAGATACCTCATGAGTTTGTTTTTTTCCTTTATGCTTTGCTTTTGGATTTCTTCTTGAGCAAGCTTTGATTAAGCAAGGCTACTTTTGAGTCAAGGCCATAATCTTCAATCTTCTGAGTTTGGGTCCTTGACCGCAGACCTTTGACTTTCACCTTGACTTTGATTGTTAAGCATTTTCTTCTGTAAGCTAGAGTCTTCATAACAAGCATTAATAGAGCTCCTTTTGGCGCTAAAATGCATATTTTATGATAAGTGGTCTGAATAGGCTTGTAATGTGCAAAAGGTATCAAAAGCTATGAGTTGTCTATTTTTTAAGCATAAGAAGAACATATTTGAAGTATTGTAAAGATAATAAAATGAACATTTCGGGTCTGATCAACAACCCCCAAATAACATTTTGCTTGTCCTCAAGTAAAAATGAGAGAGATAAAAACTAAGATCACATATGTGTGATTTATTATACTAATTTCGTTTCGCAGAGTGCGATTGTATTGACCATATGAAACAAGGCCTTAAACAACTAGAGATTCCCTAGGATTCCCTAGCGGATGAGCTTCAGCCTCGTTAGAGTTTTCCAGAGAAGTTACTCACAAAATTCTTCTATCTATTATAAAGGGTCTTGTCTCCTTATTTATTCTTAGAAGTCTATACATCTCATTAGCAGGAAATAAGGACAAACTCCTTTGAACTTAGGATAACGTATGTTTAGTAATTAAATCATCTAAAGATAAATGCGCAAACATGAACAATGAAATGCAAAAGCAGAGTTGTTTCCGAAACTTTTGGAGAGCGTCCTTAAGGTGGGTTCTCATAGGGATGTGTTAAAACACAAACTCTATGATAGATTCACTCAAGTTTCGTTCTTTCAAATGCAACGGACATTTATTCTTTACATACACGAATGACGTCCAAAGGAAACCGAGGTCGATTGATCAAAATTGCCACTTACTATCACACCAACCTATTCCTAATCGAGCTAGAGGTTTTTTTATTAGGAATTAAGGGGCTAGGGTGATGGTTTAGAAAGAAAAATGGAATGGAAAAACAAAATCTGATATGTTGAGAAATTGGGTCTTCAAGATACTAGAAACTAGAGAAGAACCTTGTTTTTTTCTTTGCTTCCGAATTGTGATTCATTCTTTAGCCCTTTGGCTTTGTGACTCCATATGATTTTGATTTTTGGGAGTTTTAAGTTTGCTTTTGTTTCTTTTGCTTTTGTTTTTTTTTTATATCAACTCCTTTTGATTTTGAACTTTTAGGAGATTAGATTTTTGACTCATTTGATTTTTTTTTTGGAGTTTTGGTTTTTGATGGGTCTTTCTTTTCGAAGCAACTAACTGATCTGTTTTTGTATAAGGTCTTCTCTTCTCTTTTTTTGATACTCATCCAATTTTCAACTTGTCAGCTGGGTAAGCTATTTATTGTGTGTTGAAACGGGTGAGGGATTGATGGAGAAGAATAAAAAGGCTTTTAGAAATTTTTGAAGGCTAAAAAAGGGGTAACTAGAGAAAAAAATATCTTTATGAGTTTTTAACGTTTATTGATAAACGTAAAAATACTAGTTTACCTACGAAATGAATGATAAAACTCAAAACGTAAGTAAAACTAAACGAGACTACGGGCCTAGTTTATCAAAGATTGTTCTACTTTCTACCTATTGAACAGATATAGTGGAGTAGGAAGTTCGTTTCACTCCTAGTTCTTTCACATAGTAATATTCTCTAAGTATAAATAATCTTAACTAAAGTCTAATGAGAGATTTACGAATTATAAACTACGATGCAACTACCCACAAGATACAACTAATTAACTACGGAATACTGCGTTGATTCTATGATAAGGATTTAGGGGGGATTGCTTCCACCTTAACTCAACTTAACTTACTTACGATGAATCGTCGTAATCCGAATTGAACTGCTATGCAGAACAATTGGTTCTTCCTAATCCCTAATTACACATGGCACTTCTACCAATTCATAACTAGTATGTGAATGATTAAACCCATTCTCATGGTGAATTAATCGTTTCTAGAGTGGAATAGAAATTACGACGACTCTACGATAATCGGAATCAAGCTTTCATCAAGGTTTCTCAACCCCCTCTAATGGAGGTTTAGCCGAGAATCATTCCGCAATCATTTTCATATGAATCTAAACTAAACATAATATCAAGATTCTAACTTTACTAATTTAACAAACAATAATTGAAATCTAATTAATAATTAAGAAATGATATCAACAAGAAATTAAACTAGATCTATAAATGTAATGACAGAAAATGAATTGAATAATAATAAACTATTTTATTAATCTAATCAAATGAATAACAATACTTTTAAAGGTTTAATGTAAAACAAGGAATGAAAATGAAACTAAACTTAATTAAAAACCATTAAAACTAGATCTAGAAGCTATTCTAATATAACCCTAGCTACCATTACAAGGAACTAGTTTTCTAAATATAACTAGATACTTAAGAACTAAGCTTTTCTTTGTTTTTATATGTTTTAGATCCAAAATCGTGCATGGGCTTGGAGCCATGTTTTGGGCCAGAGAATCAGGCCCAAAACCCAATTCTTTCAGTCCAAAAAGGCCTCTTCAGCTGGAGTTGGCTTTGACAAACTTTTTGTCCACTTTTACTCCTCTGATTGAGTCAAGTCTTAGTCCATTGGAAAGATCTTTCCAAGCCGGTTGTTTTGACGTAAGGTAGGCCCAATTCCGAGGTCTGAGTCCAAAGATATGGTCTTCGGAAGTTCTGCTCACTTTGTGCACTGTTTCTGCCCGCGTGGACTTTGACTTTTCATCTTTTGACCGGGATTTACAGAGGCTTTGTCCTCTTGCAAATTGGCCTTTAATCACAGAAGTCCTTCGCAACCGACCCTTACTCCTTTATCTCGCTAAAGTGGCACATTTCTGCACATAATGGACTTTGAAGCCTGAAATGCATAAAAACACGTAATCAGTATTAACTTTTACTTATTATTCAAATAATTGGTCTAAAAGTACAATTGTTAAGGGGTTAAAACTATAGTTCTGGACTCTTATCAAACCACCCCCAAACAGCATTTTGCTTGTCCTCAAGCAAATATGAGAAATTAGAATAAGTGACTAAAAATGGAGTTCTAACTAATCTCGTTTTGCTGAGTGCGATTGCATTGACCATATGCAACAAGGCCTTAAACCACTAGGAATTCCCTAGTGGACGAGTTGTAGCCTCGTGAGAGTTTTCCAGTGAAGGAACTCACAAACTTCATCTATACTACAACGACTAATAAATAAAACTATTGTTTCCTTATTCATGCTCTAAATTAACTATACATCTCACTAGCAATGAATATAGAATAATCAAGTCGAAACCTAAGTTAATATATGCATAATAATCGATCATCTACGAATAAACATATATACAATGAGTAATACTATGAAATGCATTAACAGGTCCGTTTCTGAAACTTGGAATAACGTCCTTAAGTAGGTTCTCACAATAATAGTCAAGATACAACACTCTGATTTTTCCACTCAAGTTTCGCTACTCCAGTGCACAATGGGCTCACTTTACCTTACAATCTCAATGACAAACAAGGAAGCCGGAGTCGATCAAACACATCTGCCACTTACTATGACACTAACCTATTCCTAATTGAGCTAGACGTCTTTATTAGGTGTTGCGGAGATTAGGAGATGGTTTAAGAAGGAAGGAAATGGATATTCAAAAGGACAAATCTGAGATAATAGAGTCTTCATATTATGTAACTTAGAGAAAACCTTGTTATTTTCTTTTGCTTCTATACTTTGTTTCCATCCTTAGCCATATTTTTCTTTTTATTTTCTTTGGCTTTTGACTCCCTTTTATTCTATTTTTGGAGTTTTTATTTATTTCTATTTTTCTTTTTCTTTTCCTTGGATGGAAACTTCTTTTCTTTTTCTGAAGCAACTAACTAATTTTTGTTTACACAGGTTTTTCTCTTCTTCTTTCTTCACTCATTCTATTCTCAGACTTATTCTAGATTGGGTAAGTTGAATTTTTTATTTTGTTTTGTTTTTGTAATAGGGTAAAGGATTTGTGGTTTATGGAAGGCTAAAGAATGGCTCAGAGGGGCGACTAGCGAAAAATAATTCATAGGTTTGAATTTCTGGCTATATCGATCCAAAGAGGGCCTAAATTCTCGCTTAGGATATGGTTTAGTGATTAAGCAAGTGGACGTGTGATTTCTCTATCCAGATTTTACTTCTCCCTTGTGTCATTTCTCAAATGTTTCGCTCATATAAGGCTTTAGGCTATATTCTCATAGGATTTGTAGAATAAGTACTCTAGCATAGATTTCAGAAACTTACTGCTAACAATCATAGATACTCATGTAATATATTTATAGATAGATGCAAAGATTATTACCTATATATTAACCTAAGTTTCTAACAATTATTCTCGATGCAAAAAGCTACGGAGACTTCTAGATTGTTAAGAGCATAGAGAAAGAAAACAATACCAATATTCCTAAGTGTATAGCATAAACTTATTTATTTATATTTTTGAAATTTTTAACTTGAAAAGAAATGCATATTATACATATCTATATCCTAACAGATGCCTTAATTACACGTGTTTCTATGCCCCCAAACAAGAAGCATGCTTTGTCTTCAAAGCATTTAAATAAAGAGGGTAGAACAATACCATGGAAACGCGTGAAATTCTGGAACATCTGCAAAACAAGGTTAGAACATACTAATATAGAAAAGAAAACTGACGCAACTCTATAAGAGTTCCACCCATTATGGGGTTAACAGAATAAAATTGCTTGGGACATAAGCAGAACCTAACTGGAATTAAAAACTGACCTTATCTCCCGCTTTTATTCTTCATCCTCCTCATCCTCTTGTTCTATAAATAAGTGAGGTTCCTTCGCGTCCTGCCACGCCATGATAATTTGCCAGGCTTCCCGCCATTTATCATCTATTATTGCTAACCTATTAAGCGCCACTTGATCCTCCACCCTTGCCAAGTCATTGCATAGAAAGATTGAATAATACTATTGGTGGGTCGTACAGTGTCAACCGTAATCCAATCCGTGAAACGTGTACAAAAAATAGGAAAGAAACATAGCATAATACAGAAAATTAGAACAGGCATAAGAAGGTACTTATGCCTCATGCTATGGGCTCGAGCTAAACTAGACATCAAGGTTCTCGGGAAGGTCATGGCACATACGCCCCGTGGCTAAAAAGCAAGGAAGACGCCGCAAGTGGCATCATTCACGAAGAAAACGCCATTCCCCAAAAATGTTTAGCATGATCCAAAACATAACAGCCTCTATGTTCATGGATAAAGCTACCAAAGGCGACGTTATATTCCCCTTGGTCCTCGATACGGAAAATGCCCCCATACGACTCTTGCAAAACTCATAAGTGTAGACATGCATATTATCTACCCAATAGCACCATGGGTCTTGTATTTCAGGGCATAGCAAGTCCAAGAACAAATGCTAGCAAGAACCATAAGGGTTCCCAAAACGATACGATGTGATCACCTCACAAACCAAAGCACCATAAGTAGTGCTTTGGAACAAATCTTCGAAAGACTGTTCCGATATTATTGTAGGAGATGTCATCTCAAAACGACCCTCTTGAACAGTTGCAACTAATCCGGGAACAACCCGCAGAAAACTGGAAATTTACGGTCTACGGAGGTCAGGGTGCAGGTGCGCTGATAAGAGCCCAAAACTGTAGTTTTAACCCCTTAATAATCATACTGTTAGACCAATTATGTGAATAATAAGTAAGAGTTAATACTGATTGCGTGTTTTTATGCATTTTAGGCTTCAAAGTCCATTATGTGCAGAAATGTGCCACTTTAGCGAAATAAAGGAGCAAAAGTCAGCGGAACTTCCAAATGCCATATCTTTGGACTCAGACCTCGGAATGAGGCCTACCTTATGTCAAAACGACCGGCGCGGAAAGAGCTTTGCAATGGTCCAAGCCTTGACCCAATCAGAGGAGCAGAAGTGGACGAAAAGTCTGTGGAAGCCAGCTGCAGCTGAAGAGGCCTTTTTGGACTGAAAGAATTGGGTTTTGGGCCTGATTCTTTGGCCCAAAACATGGCTCCAAGCCCATGCACGTTTTTTGGATCTGAATGTATAAAAACAAAAGCTTAGCTCTTCATTAATGGTAGATAAAGTAGTTAGAAAATAGTAGATAGCTTAGAATAGAAAGTAGCCATTAAAATAGCTTCTAGATCTAGTTTTATTTAATTGTTTTTGATTAAGTATAGTTTCAAATCTAATTCATTTCATTAGATTAAACCTTGAATCTTGTTCTTCATTTGATTAGATCAATAAAGTAGTATTCTTTACCCATTTCGATTTTGTCAATTCCAATTCTAGATCTAAATTCAATTCATCGCCCTTATTTCAATTTAGTCATTAAATTAGATTTCATTATTGTTAAAAATTAAGTAAATTTCAATGCTTTATATTATGTTTAGTTTTAATCTAAATGGAAATGATTATGGAATGATTCAAGGCTAAACCTCCATTAGAGGGGGTGTGAAGCCTTGATGAAAGCTTGAGTCCGATTATCGTAGAGTAGTCGATTTTCTATTCCACTCTAGAAATGATTAGTTCACCATGAGAATGGGTTTAATTGTTCACATGCTAGTTATAATTGGTAGAAATGCCATGTATAATTAGGGATTAGGAATAACCAATTGTTCTCGCGGGCGAGCTTCATTTCGATTACTTACGATTCGTCGTTAGTGGATTAAGTTGAGTTAAGGTGGAATCAATCCCCTCTAGCTCCTTATCATAGAATCAACGTAGCCTTCCCATAATTATTTAGATAATCGACTAGTTGCATCTTGTGGGTAGTTGCATCGTAGTATAATTCCCTTCGTGAAAACTCTCATGACTTTAAAACCGACTAGTTAGATTAGAAAACAATCCATGCTAGAGCATTAGGAGTGGAACGAACTTCGTACTCCATTCTATTTCGATAGATTCGAGAGTTGAAGATTTGATAACTTAGGCACGTAAAAGTAGAAGTTTAGTTTACTTACGTTGTGGATTCATCGTTCATTTCGTAGGTAGACTATTCTTTTATAGTAATCATGCGCTCCTCTTGGGTGCAGGTGTGCTCGGGTGTTTTTGGATTTACAGGGGTTTTGGAGGAGGAGGTGCCTCCTCAAAAGTGCAAAGTCGCTCAGTAAAATTTCTCGACAATGGCTTAGGGTGCAAGTGCTTCCATCAAGGCGCCAAAAGGCTCCGAGGTGCTGATTTGTGAAAATGGTGAAGAACAACGGGAAACGTGGGAGTGGAAGGTGAGAGATGGAAGTTAGGTGTAGTGTGGGTTGTGAGTGTAGAATGAATGAAGTTTTTATAGGTTTTAAGTTGCTAAAACGAATCGGGAAGTTGCCAAAAAGCTTTTACGGCAATTTCTGGAAATACTAAAATTTGCAAACCCGAAACGGAAACAACTCATATTCTTGATTCTAAAACAACCCTAGTATCTTTTAGGTTGAATTTAGGTTAAAACTACCTAACTTATCAAGATTTCATCCTAACCAATATTTATTCATAGATATGCCTATATCGGCAATATTCTCACCCTAACTCCGAAATAACTTCTAGAAATGAGGGTCATATAAAAATCATGCTGGAATAAATAATACCACCCCCAAACAATTTGGGAAGGTGGGATCAATATTAAACAACCACGCACAATGAAAATAACCGCATTATATTAAAATTTTCATTCAAAGTACATTTCACTACAAAATTCAAATTACCGAATTAAAACTTACATTAAAATAACTAACAATAATAAAACTACAAATAAAAATCATCAAGCTATACTATCCCTAAACACGTCGGTACTGGTAGCGGAGGGCACACGCAGGAGATGGCTCCCCGAGCTCCCCGATGGTCCAAAGACCATTCGCCTTTTCGGCGAAACGCTTTGTGCCTCGATGATGTATCCTCGGATAGAGAATCCCCGAGGTGGAAAGCGTGCAAGCATATCGGCTCGAATCGCAATCGAGATTCCACCAGCCCTCATCCGTTCCCACCGCCATCCTCTCGTTGGTACTGCGAATCTCGGTTATGGTGCATAGTAGCCTGCCGAAGTTCGTAGGTCTTCGCAGATAGTATTGAGTGAACGCGATGCCACGATGAATCACAACCATGCGTTACGCATCGACCAACACCTCTCCAAGGTATCGCATCAAAACATGTCAAGTCCTCGCCATCCTCCGAAGTCATTCTCATTTCCGACGCCCTCCTCGCCGACTACCCTATCCTCGCAACCTCCAAACTTGTTGGATACACTCCTTATAAATCCGAGGATTTCGTGTAGGGTGAGGCAAATCCTATCGACGCCGGAGTCGCGCCTCAACTTCAAAGATGATCTTGGTTATCAAAACAGGGAGATGTGCAATAGACTTCCCCACTCCCCTAATCATGTTAAGCAAAAACTCCAAGATACAGAACTCATACTTCTGCTCCTGGAGTATCCATAGAATGTGAAGGCAGTTCAGACCGATGTCGCCGACCTTCTCCTTCCCTATGACATTCCTACCAATCCATCGCAGCTGCCAATTTGTTGGTTCGAGGATGCCCGTGAACACAATGCGAAGCTCACATTGTAGTTCCCTTCGGTAACAATCGCGTGCATCAAAGGCTCTACCCCAGTATATTGGGACTCCTGTAACGTGCCATCAAGATGGATTCTAAGCGGAATGCCTAGAATCTCAGCCAACAACGCAGTAGTTACTTCCTCCTCTTTGCCACCGTAACAAAAATTCTATTCCCCTCCAACTCCCTCGTGTTGTAAAACTGTCGGACTAACTTTTCGTGGTAAAAGGCATTAGTCGAGTACCACAAGCTATTCCAATATCTACTAACCATTTCATCACCGTAAAATGGCGCAAAGTGGTCACCAGTAAATGCTTGCTCTGGCAAAATCCGGCTTTGTTGAGCCATTGGAAGTTGTGATAAGGTTAGGGGGTTTGAATAAGGTAGGGGGAAGCAATGAGGGACAACCTCACTAAAAAAACGATGGTGGTGGTGGTGTGGTGGCGCGGCAGCTCCAAGATTTGGATTTTTCGGTGGTTTTTGGTTTTGTAAATTGATGGAGGTGGTGGTGGTGGTGGGACGGTTTTGAGAAGATTTGGAGTGGGTTTGGATGTTTGGCGTGGGTGTAGGTAGTTTTCTTTTTAATTTTAATTTTTGGTTTAGGGTTTGAAGCTTGGATGTTTGTCAATGGCGGTTTGGAAGATGAAAACTCACGACTGTTGGTAGAAACATAGGGGTGCAGGTGCGCGCGAGTTGGGCCTAAGCCCAATTCTAATTTTTCGAATTTTTTCGATTTTTAGAGCGACTTCAAACTAACATTGCCGCTTCGTTACCGGTCCGATTTTTGCGAATGAGATATGGAAATGATCAGGAGAGAATTTCCAATCAATGATCTATAAAACACTCTATTCCGACCGTGGATGACATATAAGATAGTGGAAAATGCCTCGAAGTGCGTACATGACGTAAGTTATGCGAACGAATGAACTCTAAATTTATAGATTATGTTAACCTGAATCGGGATACAATTAAATGGCCTAAGAAACTCTAATGAGACATAAAACATTCTAGGACGGAAACACGAACACCCCACCCCCGAACAAATTTTTTTACAACAGAGTTTAGAAAATTTGTTTATGTTTTTTTTTTTTTTTTTTATTTTTTTTTTTAAAGGTGGGTCTTTTAAAGTCAGATTCTCGAGACTTCCTAGATTACTATGTTTATTATTTAATATTTTTTTTTTACTTTTATAAAGAAAAACAATAAGCAATAAGGACATAATTCACCCCATAGAGAAACATGACTCAAAAATCTGAGAAAACATGCAAGAGTGGAAAGCGTGAATTATGTTAAACGTGGACTTAGAATCCGGTACTTACAGCCACACACTCCATAGGGAGGGCCTGGTTACCTTAATGGTGCACTCACCAATATCTGAAAATGAAAGAAAATGCACCAAACACAAAAATTGAGTCGTTTATAGTCAGATACTCGAGACTTTATTTAAACATATGTATGAACATACAGTTTATCATATATCAACAACCGAAATAGTTGTGGATCATTCCATAAATAAATATCACAAAAAACATAGCCAAACACAATCAAGCACCAAGATGTCCTATGACGCAACCTAGTGAAGTGAAAACGAAGTCGGATATTCCTATAACGTAACCTAGCATGCACCTTCTTTTTCATCTTTGAACGAGAGGGTGTCCTAGTGAATAAGTGTGGAAAAGTGAATGGTTGTGGAGAATATGGTGGATATGGATAAGTTGTAGAAGGAAAGCATGAAAAAAATAAGGATGTGGGTTTAGCACAAAACTCATTCATGGTGTAGGTAGGGACTGTTTCAATTCTGAAAATGAAGGTGTCAAATGGTTTGTCCTTCTCCCAATTTTGTTTTCTAGGAGGATTTAAAAATTATGAAGCCGCAGGAGAAACAAAAGGATCGAGTGCAAACTCGAGATTCCTTTGAAAGGGTGGAAGGAGGGGAGTCGAGGCGGATGTTGTGCAAAGTAGTTCTTGATAGGGTGACTCATCACCTGCTCTAAGAAACTCATCGAATTCCTAATCTAGCTTGGTTATATCCATATTACTATGGTATTCCTTTATATCTTTGAGAAAGTCATCTATCTCGTCCTCATCCATAATATGTGTATCGACTAGTGTAGGGATGAAAACGTTGGAGTCCTCATCCACATTATCAGGGAACATGTTGTTGAAATAATCTCGAGCGAAGCTCTCGATCATGCTAACCTCTCCATCCATAGACGAATCGGGTAACTGTGTCTTTGGTTTAAACACATTTACTTCAATAGAAAGATGGCCAAAAGACATGGACATCGAACCATCGTGGCAATTTATGAGCGCATTGGCAGTTCCCAGGAAAGGACGCCCTAAGATGATCGGGACAGAGTCGTTAGCTACTTTTGTATCGAGGATGATGAAATCAGCCGGATAGTAGAAATCCTGAACCTTTACCAGCACGTTTTCAACCACCCCCTTAGGATACTTAATAGACCGACCAGCTAATTGCAACGTCATTTTAGTGGGTTGCATCTCCTATATACCTATTTGTCTATATAAATAAAATGGGAGTAAGTTAACACTAGCCCCCAGGTCTAATAACGCGGTCGTTGTATAGGAATCTCCTAAGGTGCATTGTACAGTAGGACGACTAGGGTCCTTGTACTTAACAATTCCATTATGTTCAGATAGAGTTGGGAATTGTTCTGTTAAAAAGGCGTCTTTTGGTATATTGGTCTTACGCCTAGTAGTACACAATTCCATAAGAAACTTAGCATGGTGTGGTAGCTTTTTAATAGCTTCGAGGTAGGGAAGGTTTATAGTTAGATTCTTGAAAACGTCCCTAATCTCCTCATAATTTGTATCCCTAGTTAACATGGGTAATTTTTGCGGAAACGGTGGTTTCTCTCTATATTTAGCATATGTATCACCTGGATGTCTAACCTTGGCTTTCTGTTTCGTAGGTTGTGTTATGATTGGTACCTCTATGGTGGTAGGCTCTTCAGTTTCTATTTCAGTATCTAGTAAAGTAGCAGGCGTAGGGGCTACTAGTGGGGTAACTATAGGCATAGTTACTTTGTTATCAACCACTCTGCCAGAACGGAGAGTGGTGATGGCATTTAGCTCACCTACGTTTACATTTTCATTACTAGTATTACCGGTTACCTCAAAGGCTGCGTTTGTTGTTTTAGGATTAGGTATCGTGTGACCTGGAAACACACCTTTGGGTTGGGCTTTATCTTGGCCTAACTGTTGGCTTAAATTATTAACGGATTGTAGAATCTGTTGGTTAGATTGAGCCATGGTTTGGAAAATTTGTTGGCTCACCTGTATGAAGGTGTCAAGACGATCCGGTTGGGTGGGTGTAGTGGTCACGGGTGGTGTGACTGGAACTATCTCGCTTTGATTATTTATGGGCGGATTGTAATAGTTATTATTTACCGGAACGATACCTCTATTAGCATTATAATTATTATAACTACCTTGACCTTGTGCTTGACCTTGTCGAGGTTGCGCTTGGTTGTTATAATTATTATAATTACCCTGACCCAGTCCTTGTCGTGGTGGAGCTTGGTTATAACTGTGCGTTGGCCTAACATATTGATTAATGTACCCTGGAGGTGTGACTTGTTGGTTATTTCTCCAACCGAAGTTGGGATTTTGTCTCCAAGGGGCGTTAGGTTCACTATTAATGGAAGAAGCATGTTCATAGGCTATAGGACAGTGGGAGTCGGGATGCTCAGGACTCCAACAGAAACTACATGGATTGGAATTTACATTCATGACGGGGATAGGCTTTTGTTGTACAGAAATGGCCTCTATCTTTTTAGTGAGTGATTCGATTAGAGTGTTAATCTCGGGATCATGTTTTATCTCAAACATACCGCCGGCCTTAACTGTATTAGAAGAACTAGCGGAGCGGTGGATATCGTCACTACCCCCCCAGTTATTTCGCTTAGTTTGATCCTCTAAAAATTTATAAGCCTCCTCGGTGCTCCTTTACTTAGAAACTACCCCCATTCATTATGTCAAGGACTTCTTTATGGTGGTGTAGAAGTCCTTTGAAAAAGGCACGAACTAACGTGTCTTTTCGCTAGGTTATGATGTGGACACTTTATAAGGAGATCGGTGAAACGATTCCAAGCCTCCCCAAAATAATTCATGAGGATTTTGTCGAAAAGAAATGAATCTTGGAAAGCATCTCATCCGCCTTTAGGGGGGGTAAAAATGTTCCATAAACAACTCGAACAAGTTTAGCCCCTCGAGTCCATTGAGTTAGGCGCTTTGGGCGCTTAACCAAGACGCCTTATGGGCTAAAGTGAAGGGAATACCCCGAGTTTAATTTGTTCGGCCTCACCGAAGATGGTGGAATGTTGTAAGAACTTGTTCAATCCCACGCGATAATGTCGATAAGGTTTTTCATGGTCTAAAACCATGGAAAACGGGTAACAAATTAAAATATTTGGGGATTCGAAATCCCCAATCGGGTCTGCAAGAACGATGCAAGATTTGGGGCTATCGCTCAAGGCTTTATAAAAGTCCGAGAGAGGAGTCTCTCCTTCGTCGGGCATTGTGTCAGGTAGAGTATGTGGAATAGTAGCTAGAGGTGCAATGAGTGGTATACTAGATAGGCGTGCTTGTTGACGTTGCTGTGTAATTACGTTAGGTGTTTTTGTTCGACCAGAGCTTAATCTCATACAAGGTTAAGACCAAACTTTACTAAACACGACAACCTCCAAACAATCCTGATATACTAGTATAAACCTCTAACAGAAAATGCAAGGTGTGGAAGAAAGGAATACCTGATTGCGTCCTTGCTTTGCTTATGAATAACGTCTTGTTTACGCGTGCTCAGTGTGTATAACAAGTTAACACACTGAAAACTTGAAGAAATGGAAATTCGAAACAAACCTGTGGAAATTCGGCAAAAATCAGCTGAGGGCGCAGGTGCACTCACTTTGGGCGCAGGTGCGCTCAGTGTAAACATCGAGTTATAGTGTTTTGAGCGCGGGTCACGCTCTGTTTGGGCGCGGGTCGCGCTCAACTTCCAGTAACTTTAGCGCAGGTCGCGCTCCTTTGGGGCGCGCGCCCGCGCTCCGTCAATTTTTATGGAAGTTTAATGCTGAAAAAGACAACCACAGTTAGAATCGAACAAGGGTGGGTGGGTGAAATGGGATTTTAAGAAGGGTACTTATACTACGAAAACAATGCGAAAGTGAAACTAAGATGGCAGCAATGCCATTTGATAAACGTAAAAATACTAGTTTACTTATGAAATGAACGATAAAACTCAAAACGTAAGTAAAACTAAACGAGACTACGGGCCTAGTTAATCAAAGATTGTTCTACTCTCTATCTATTGAACATATATAGTGGAGTAGGAAGTTCGTTCCACTCCTAGTTCTTTCACATAGTAATGTTCTCTAAGTATAAATAATCTTAACTAAAGTCTAATGAGAGATTTACGAATTATAAACTATGATGCAACTACCCACAAGATACACGACTAATTAACTACACGGAATGCTTTGCGTTGATTCTATGATAAGGAATTAGGGGGATTGATTCCACCTTTAACTCAACTTAACTTAACTACTAACGATTTAATCGTCATAATCCGAATTGAACTGCTACGCAGAACAATTGGTTCTTCCTAATCCCTAATTACACATGGCACTTCTACCAATTCATAACTAGCATGTGATCGATTAAACCCATTCTCATGGTGAATTAATCGTTTCTAGAGTGGAATAGAAATTACGACGACTCTATGATAATCGGAATCAAGCTTTTATCAAGGCTTCTCAACCCCTTCTAATGGAGGTTTAGCCGAGAATCATTTCGCAATCATTTCCATATGAATCTAAACTAAACATAATATCAAGATTCTAACTTTACTAATTTAACAAACAATAATTGAAATCTAATTAATAATTAAGAAATGATATCAATAAGAAATTAAACTAGATCTATAAATGTAATGACAGAAAACAAATTGAATAATAATAAACTATTTTATTAATCTAATCAAAAGAATAACAATACTTTTAAAGGTTTAATCTAAAACAAGGAATGAAAATGAAACTAAACTTAATTAAAAACCATTAAAACTAGATCTAGAAGCTATTCTAATCTAACCCGAGCTACCATTACAAGGAACTAGTTTTCTATATATAACTAGATACTTAAGAACTAAGCTTTTATTTGTTTTTATATGTTTCAGATCTAAAATCGTGCATGGGCTTGGAGCCATGTTTTGGGCCAGAGAATCAGGCCCAAAACCCAATTCTTTCAGTCTAAAAAGGCCTCTTCAGCTGGAGTTGGCTTTGACAAACTCTTCGTCCACTTGTCCTCGTCTGCCAAGGCTTAGAACATTAGAAAGCTCTTTCCGAGCCGGTCGTTTTGACGTAAGGTAGGCCCAATTCCGAGGTCTGAGTCCAAAGATATGGTCTTCGGAAGTTCTGCTGCTTTACAAAGGCTTTGTCCTCTTGCAAATTGGCCTTTAGTCACAGAACTCCTTAGCAACCGACCCTTGTTCCTTTATCTCGCTAAAGTGGCACATTTCTGCACATAATGGACTTTGAAGCCTGAAATGCATAAAAACACGTAATCAGTATTAACTTTTACTTATTATTCACATAATTGGTTTAAAAGTACGATTGTTAAGGGGTTAAAACTACAGTTCTGGGCTCTTATCATTTATTTAGCTATATCGATCCAAAAAGGGCCTAAATTCTCTTATAGGATATGGTGTGACGATCAAGTAAGTGGACGTGTGGTCTTTCTATCCAGACATCCTTTGTGTCATCACTTAATAATCATTCAGATGAGGCTTTTGGCTAGATTCTCACAGGATATGGAACTTAATTGTTTTTACCTTGGTCTTGGAAACTCAGTGCTATATACAATCAAATGCTTATGCATGTCATTCATAAAAAGATGCAGAAATTGTTGTAATAAGACTTCTGGACTATTTATTCATCATAGAAAAAGAAAACAATTCTTTTAGTACTAAACAAACAAAATATTTTTGGTCTTTTTGAAAAATATTTTAGAAAGAAAGAATTAAAATAATTGATAATGCATAAAATGAGTAGTTTACCTACGAAATGAGCGATGAATTCAAAACGTAAGTAAACTAAAACTTATCTTATGAGCCTATGTTTATCAAAGATTCTACTCTCAATCCTATGAGATATAGTGAAGTAGAGTGATTCGTTCCACTCCTAGTCCTTCCGCATGCTGTGTTCTCACGTGTAAGTATTCTTCTTAAATTCTAATGAGAGATTTACGAAAAAGGCAACTAGACTACACGATGCAACTTAGTAGACTATAAGGATAACTAAGGGAATGCTACGGTGATTCGATGATAAGGAGTTAGAGGGGGGATTGATTCCACCTTAACTCAACTTAATCCACTAGCTTACGAGTCGTCAGTAATCCGAATTGAATCGCTACATGCTAACAATCGTTCTTCCTAATCCCTAATTACACATGGCATTTCTACCAATTAATAATTAGCATGTGAACGATTAAACCCATTCTCATGGTGAACTAAACGTTTCTAGAGTGGAAAGGAAATTACGACAATCTCCGATAATTGGAATCAAGCTTTCATCAAGGTTTCTCAACCCCCCCTCTAATGGAGGTTTAGCCTTGAATCATTCCGCAATCATTTCCATTTAGATTAAAACTAAACATAATATAAAGCATTGAAATTTACTTAATTAAACAATAATGGAATCTAATTAATAACTAAGAATTGAATGATAACAAGAATTGAAATTAGATCTAATAAATTGTAAAATGACAAAACGAAATTGAATAATAATAACTATTTATTTATCTAATGAAATGAAGAACAAAGATTCAAAGGTTTAATCTAAACAAGGATTTGAAACTAACTAAATAAAACTAATTGAATTAAAAAAAAACTAGATCTAAAACAATTAATGGAGGCTAACTAATCTAGGTCCCACTATATACCATCATCCATCTACCATTAACCATCCCCCCATAACAAAGAGCTAAGCTTTTGTTTTTATACTTTCAGATCCAAAAATCGTGCATGGGCTTGGAGCCATGTTTTGCATCTGACCAACACCTCTCGAAGGCATCCGTATCAAAGCAAGTCACGTCCTCCTCATCCTCCTCCGAATCATCCTCATCCTCCTCCTCTATCTCATCCCCGCTCCCTATCCTCGGCAATTTCCAGACTTGTTGGACACACTCCTATAGATACGCGTTACGGTGCAGGGTAATGTAAATCCTATCGACGGAGTCGCTTTCATCTTCAAAGATGATCTTGGTAATTAACACGTGAAGAGGTGCCAAAGACTTTCCGACCCCCTAATCATGCTTTCAGCAAAACTCCAAGATACAGAAATCGTGACTACCTCCCTGGAGTACCCATAAGATGTGGAGGCAGTCGGACCGATGTCACCGACCTTGTCCTTCCCTAGGACATTCCGACCAATCCACCGAAATAGAAGCCGGCCGGTTGGTCCCGAGGGATGCCCGGCGAACACAATGGGAGTTTGTATTGTAGCTCCCATTGATGACATCCACGCCCATCAAAGGCTCTACCCCACAAACCGGGGCTCCTGTAAAGTGGCATCCAGATGGATTCTAGGCGAATGCCTAGAATCTCAGCAACAATCGAAAGAGTCAACTCCTTCTTCTTCTTTACCAACACAAAAATCCTACTCCCCTCCAACTCCCCGGTGTTGTAGAACCGCCGGACCAAGTCTTCGTGGTAGAAGGCTTCGGGTCGAGTACCACAAACTACTCCAGTCTCTACTAGCTATTTACACCGTAAAAACGGCGAAGTGGTCGGCGATGAAAACTTGCTCCGGTAAAATTCGGCGTTTGTTAAGCCATCTAGTGTTTGGAATGGAGTGAGGGTTGAAATGTGATGTGGTGGTGGGATTTTAATAGGCCGGTTGAAGCAACAGTGGTGGTGGTGGAGTGGTGGCGGCGCAGCACCAAAATTATGAATTTTCGGTGGGTTTTAGTGATGGAAATCGGTGGTGGTTGTGGTGGTATTGTTTTAGAGAAGATTTGGGGTTAGAGTTGGATTTTGGGCGTGGGTTGATTAGGTTTTCTTTTTATTTTGATTTTTAGGTCGGGTTGGAAGCTTTGTTAATGGAGGTTTGTGGGAAAAAAAAAAAAAAAATGAACTGATGGTGAAGGCAAGGGCGCGGTCGCGCTGTTGGTGCGCGCGGGTTGGGCGAGGGTTGGGCCCAAGCCCAATGCGAATTTGTCGAATTTTACGATTTTTAGCGCGATTTCAAACTAAAATTGCCGCTTCGTTACCGGTCCGATTTTGGTGAATGAGATATGGACATGATCAGGAGAGAATTTCCTATCCAATGATCCATAAAACACTCTATTCCAACTTCAGATGACATACGAGATAGTGGAAAACGCCGAAGTCGTGCATGACGTAAGTTATCTTGACGAATGAACTCTAAATTAATAGATTATGTCAATCCGAATCGTAATACAATAAAACGGCCTAAGCAACTCTAATGGGACATAAAACATTTTAGTATCGGAAATTTAACACCCCACCCCAAACAAATTTTTTACAACGGCTTAGAAAATTTGTTTTAGCGAAATGGTCTTTTAAAGTCGATTCGAGACTTCCTAGATTACTATGTTTATTTTTATTTTTATTTTTTTATTTTATTTTTTAGAAGGAAAAACAATAAGCAATAAAGACATAATTCACACCATAGAGAAACATGACTCAAAAAATCCGAGAAAAACATGCAAGAGTGGAAAATGTGAACTATGTGAACCGTGGACTTAGGATCCGTACTTACAGCCACACACTCCATAGGGAGGGCCGGTTACCTTAATGGTGCACTCACCAATATATTAAAGTGAAAGAAAGTGCACCAAACACAGAAATTGAGTCGCTTATAGTCGGATACTTTCGAGACTTTATCTAAAACATATGTATGAACATGCAGTTGATCATATATCAACAACCGAAATAGTTGTGGATCATTCCATAAATAAATATCACAGAAAAACATATCCAAACACAATCAAGCACCAAGATTTCCCTACGACGCAGACCTAGTGGAATGAAAACGAAGTCGGGATAACCCTATTGTGTAACCTATCATGCACCTTCTTTTTAATTTTTTGAATGAGTGGGTGTTCTAGTAAATAAGTGTGGAAAAGTGAATGGTTGTGGAGAATATGGTGGATATGGATAAGTTGTAGAAAGACCACATACAAATGAGGATGTGGTTTTAGCACCGAACTCATTCATTGTGTGTGTAGGGACTCATCTCAATTCTGAAAAATGAAGGTGTCAAATAGTTTGTCCTTCCGGAAGTATCCGTCTAGGAGGATTTAAAAAATTATGAAGCACAGGAGAAACAAAAGGATCGAGTGCAAACTCGAGATTCCTTTGAAAGGGGTGGAAGGAGGGGAGTCGAGGTGGATGTTGTGCAAGTTAGTTCTTGATAGGGTGAATTGTCACCTACTCGAAGAAACTCATCAATTCCTCATCTAGATTGGTCATATCCACATTACTATGGTAGTCCTCTACATCTTTGAGAAAGTCATCTATCTCGCCCCTCATAAATAATATGTGTATCGACTAGTGTAGGAATGAAAATGTTGGAGTCCGACTTTCCAAAAGAAAGAATTTTGGGCATATGATTATCGAGGAACGTGTTGTTGAAATAATCTCGAGCAACGCTGATCATGCTAACCTCTCCATCCATAGGCGAATCGGGTAATCGCGGTCCTTGTTTTAAAAACATTGACTTCAACAAAAGATGGCCAAAAGACATGGACATTGAACCATCACGGCAATTAATGAGCGCATTGGCGGTTGCGGGAAAGACGCCCTAAAATGATCGGGACGGACTTCGTTAGCTTACTTTCTGTATCGAGGACTACAAAATCAGCCGGATAGTAGAAATCCACGAACTTTTTACGGCACATTTTCGACTACACCCTTAGGATACTTAATAGACCGATCAGCTAATTGCAACGCCATTTTAGTGGGTTGCATCTTGTCTAGACCTATTTGTCTATACAAATAAAATGGGAGTAAGTTAACACTAGCCCCGTGTCTAATAACGCCGTCGCCGTATAGGAATCTCCTAAGGTGCATTATGAGATCTAATTGACCGGGTCCTTGTACTTAACAATTCCATTATGTTCGTGATAAGGTTGGGAATTGTTACGTTAAAAAAGGCGCCTTTTGGTATATTTGTCTTACGCCTAGTAAGTACACAATTCCTTAAGAAACTTAGCATGATGTGGTAGCTTTTTAATAGCTTCGAGGAAGGGAAGGTTTATAGTTAGATTCTTGAAAACGTCCCTAATCTCCTCGTAATTTGTATCCCTAGTTAACATGGCTAATTTTTGTGGAAATGGTGGTTTCTGTCTATATTTAGCAATGGTATCACCTTTGGATGTTTAACCGTGGCTTTCTGTTTCTTAGGTTGTGTTGTAACTGGTACCTCTACAGTGGTAGGCTCTTCAGTTTCTATTTCGGTATCTAGTAAAATAGTAGGTGTAGGGGCTACTGGTGGGGTAACTATAGGCATAGTTACCTTGTTATCAACCACTCTGCCAGAACGGAGAGTGGTGATGGCATTTATCTCACCTACATTTTCATATTCCTTACTAGTATTATCGGTTACCTCAAAGGCTGTGTTTGTTGTTTTAGGATTAGGTATTGCGTGACCTGGCAACACACCTTTGGTTTGGGCTTTATCTTGAGCCAACTGTTGGGTTAAATTATTAACGGATTGTAGAAGCTGTTGGTTAGATTGAGCCATGGTTTGGAAAAGTTTTTGGCTCACTTGTATGAAGGTGTCAAGGCGATCCGTTTGGTGGGTGTAGTAGTCACGGGTGGTGTGACCGAACTATTTCACGCGAATTATTTATGGGTGGATTTTGATAATTATTATTGACCGAACGATACCTCTATTAGGATTATAATTATTATAATTACCTTGACCTTGTGCTTGACCTTGTCGAGGTTGCACTTGGTTGTTATAATTATTAAAATTACCCCCGACCACATCCCCTTGTCGTGAGTGGAGCTTGGTTAAAGCCGTGCGTTGGCCTAACATATTGATTATTGTACCCTTGAGGTGTGACTTGTTGGTTATTTCTCCAACCGGAGTTGGGATTTTGTCTCCAAGGGCGTTAGGTTCACTAATAATGGAACAAGCCTGTTCATAGGCTATAGGGCCGATGGGGAGTCGGGATGCTCGGGACTCAACCGAAACTACATGGGTTTGAATTTACATTCATGATGGGGATAGGCTTTTGTTGTACAGAAATGGCCTCTACCTTTTAGTGAGTAATTCGATTAGAGTTTTAAGCTCGGAATCGTGTTTAATTTCAAACATACCGGGCGCCTTAACGTATTAGTAGAACTAGCGAGCCGGAGTAATCGTCACTACCCCCAATTATTATTTAAGCTTAGTTTGGTCCTCTAAAATTTATAAGCCTCGAGGCTCTTTTACTTAAGAAACTACCCCATTCATTATGTCAAGGACTTCTTTATGGTGATGTTGAAGTCCTTTGAAAAAGGCACGAACTAACGTGTCTTTTGCTAGGTTATGGTGTGGACACTCTATAAGCGGATCGGTGAAACGATTGAAGCCTCTGAAAATGATTCATGAGGATTTTGTCGAAAAAATGAATCTTGGAAAGCATCTCATCCGTCTTTAGGGGTGGGTAAAATGTTCCATAAACAAATTGAACAAGTTTAGCCCACGAGTCCACGAATTAAGGCTTGGGCAGGTTAACCAAGACGCCTTTAACGGGCTAAGGTGAAAGGGAATACCCTTAATTTAATTTGTTCCGCACTACAACCGTAGGATGGTGGAATGTTGTTAGGACTTGTTCAATCCTACGCGTAATGCCGATAAGGTTTTCATGGTCTAAACCATGAAAAGCGGGTAACAAATTAAAAATATTTGGAGGGATTCTAAAATCCCCACCGGGATCTGCTAGAAACGATGCAAGATTTGGGGCTATCGCTCAAGGCTTTGTAAAAGTCCGAGAGAGGAGTCTCTCTTTCTTCCCCATTATATCGGTGGTGTGTGTGAAATAGTAGCTAGAGGTGTAGTGTGTGGTATACTAGATAGACTTGTTTGTTGCTGTTTGTTGTGTATTTATGTTAGGTGTTTTGTTCGACCGGACCTTAATCTCATGCAAGACTAAGTCGAAACTTAACTAAACATGCAACACTCCAAACAATTCGATATACTAGTATAAACCTCTAATAGGAGATGCGAGGTGTGTGGAAGAAAGGAATACCCGATTCGTCCTTGCTTCGCTTATGAATAGCATCTTGTTTACGCTTTGTTCAGTGTATAGAGCAAGTTAGAACACCGAAAAAATATGAAAGATCAAAGTTCGAATCTAAACTGTGGAATTCGAAAAAAATCGGTTAAGAGCGCGCTGCACTCCTTTTGCTGGTCGCTTCGGTGTAAATTCAATTACAGTTTGTTTGAGCCGGTCGCGCTTTGGTATGGTATTGGCCTTCGATTCGGTAGATGAAATTCCAAGAACTTAGCGCTGGTCGCTCTCCTTGCTGCGTCGCCCCGTATATTTTTCACGAAATTTTTCCAAAGCTGAAAAAGGCAACCACGGATGAATCAAACAAGGGTGGGTGGGTGAAATGGGACTTTAAGAACGGTACTAACACTACGAAAAACAATACGAAAGTGAAACTAAGATGGCGCGCCATTTGATAATGCATAAAATGAGTAGTTTACCTACTTAAATGAGCGATGAATTCAAAACGTAAGTAAACTAAAACTTATCTTATGAGCCTATGTTTATCAAAGATTCTACTCTCAATCCTATGAGATATAGTGAAGTAGAGTGATTCGTTCCACTCCTAGTCCTTCCGCATAGTAATGTTTCTCACGTGTAAGTATTCTTCTTAAATTCTAATGAGAGATTTCACTTAAAAAATTACTAGACTACGATGCAACTTAGTAGACTATAAGGATAACTAAGGGAATGCTACGTTGATTCGATGATAAGGAGTTAGGGGATTGATTCCACCTTAACTCAACTTAATCCACTAGCGGCGATGCAGTCGTCGTAAATCGAATTGAATCGCTTTCGCGCAGAAACAATTGGTTCTTCCTAATCCCTAATTACACATGGCATTTCTACCAATTAATAATTAGCATGTGAACGATTAAACCCATTCTCATGGTGAACTAAACGTTTCTAGAGTGGAAAGGAAATTACGACAATCTCCGATAATTGGAATCAAGCTTTCATCAAGGTTTCTCAACCCCCTCTAATGGAGGTTTAGCCTTGAATCATTCCACAATCATTTCCATTTAGATTAAAAACTAAACATAATATAAAGCATTGAAATTTACTTAATTAAACAATAATGGAATCTAATTAATAACTAAGAATTGAATGATAACAAGAATTGAAATTAGATCTAATAAATTGTAAATGACAAAAGCAAATTGAATAATAATAACTATTTATTTATCTAATGAAATGAAGAACAAAGATTCAAAGGTTTAATCTAAAACAAGGATTTGAAACTAACTAAATAAAACTAATTGAATTAAAAAAAAAACTAGATCTAAAACAATTAATGGAGGCTAACTAATCTAGGTCTCACTATATACCATCATCCATCTACCATTAACCATCCCCCCATAACAAAAGAGCTTAGCTTTTGTTTTTTATACTTTTCAGATCCAAAATCGTGCATGGGCTTGGAGCCATGTTTTGGGCGAGAATCGGGGCCCAAAAAACCCAATTCTTTCAATCCAAAAGGCCTCTTCAGCTAGATTCGGCTTCAACAAACTTTTCGTCTACTTCTACTCCTCTGATTAGGTCGAGGCTTAGACCATTGCAAAGCTCTTTCCGAGCGTCTTCATTTTGACTAAGGTAGGATTGGGTCAAAAGGGTCTTAGAAGTTCATTGCAAAAAGGCTTTGACCTCTTACAAATTGGCCTTTAGTCATAAGGTAGGTCCAATTCAAAGTCTTTCTGAGGACTCCAAAATGATAAAACACATAATCGTATTAACTCTTAATTCACATAATTGGTTTAAAGAAATACGATTTTAAGGGGTTAAAACCTTTATCATTTATTTAGCTAAAGATCCAAAAGGCAAATTTCTTATAGGATATGGTGTGACGATAATGGACTTTGAAGCCATCCTTTGAAATGCATAAAAATTCTCACGTAATATGGAACTTAACTGTTTTTACTTAAACTTATTACAATCAAATGCTTATGCATGTCATTCATAAAAAGATGCAGAAATTGTTGTACATATATTAGTCTAAGTTAAAACGAATCCTTACTCTATTGTTATAATGAGTTCGGACTATTTATTCATCATAGAAAAAAAGAAAACAATTCTTTTAGTTAAAACAAACAAAATTTTTTGGTCTTTTTTGAAAAATATTTTAAAAAGAAAGAATAAAATATATTTAATATAAGAAAAACCTAGTTTTTGCAAAAATGTTACTATACCACCCCCAAACAGAAATATGTTTTGTCCTCAAAGTATGAAGGGATAAGAAAAAAGATTACCATAGAAACATGAGCAAAAATGGCAGTACACTTGTATTTTGTTTTTCATGTTGAAAATATACCACCCCCAAACAAGTTTGGAGCGTGGGTTGTTGGATATAGAATAAGAAATACATGGGTTATTATAATAGTAAGTTACATAATTATTCTACTATGAAATTTTTGGGTTTTTTGTATTTTTGAAAACATATGTAATGCAAGAAAAATGGAAATTTTGGCATGATGTATGTGTATTACCTTCTACTCATATACCAAATTCTACAGATAAAAACAGGCAAAGAAAATTAAAATTACACTAATAGTTATACATATACATAAGTGCTAAAAGGAAATAAACATCTATCTATACAGACACTAGGGAGCTGCCTAGTAAGAATTCGAGCGTGATTCGTCGCGACGTTGAGAAGATCCTTCTCCTCGTTGACGTCGGGTCCTATTGTGTCTATCACTACAAGGTAGTGCATCTCTAATGTTGTGCAGTGTCCTAGTGACACTGTGCTGAAAACGTATTTGCTCTTGTTAGAAAGACTGTTGTTCCTCTCTAATGGTCTATTGTGCCGCTAAAAAGACTCGTTGCCCTTGCCTGAGTTGGTGGACGTGCTGGTGCGGAATCCTTTGGCTCTCATGGATGAAATGAATTTTGTCCATGGGTCGAGTGAACTGGTAAATGGCACTCTAAGTGAAGTAGTCTACTGGCGTAGGTGTTGGAGTAGCGTGCGCGTGCTCGGAGGCTCTGGCGGCAGGTGGAAGCTAGAAAAGCTGGACACAGTGGGAATAGATAGGACCTATGGTGGCGTCCTTGACCTCCACTAGAACGTCCGGAACAACGAAACCCCACCCCAGTGCTGCATGATCCTAGTGACCAACACTGGTAGAGAAGCGGTGGACCTCTTGAGTTTGCAGAGCTACTCCTAGATGAAGGTGCCGATATAGAAGCTGTTCTTCTATTCCTGAAGAATCCATAGGATATGGAGCATCGCCTTACTGATGTCGAAGGTTTTGTTGTTTGGGGATTATTCCGTCTGTGTATAGATCTTCAGAGGAATGCCCAGAGCCTCACTTACCACCTCCTTGGTGAGCTCGAAAGAGTTGCCCTCCATGACAACCATGACGCGGTTGTCTTCCCCTCGTTGCACGTTATTGTAAAATGAAAGAGTGAGAGAGGAAGAATAACTTATGTCCCCCAATAGTACAAGAGACTCCTATATTCTTCTCCTAATCTTAGCTTTGAAGTGCACTTCAAACAGATTGGAATTGAAGAGGTTTTCGAAATTTTTCACAGGGATGATTTTTAAGACTCGTGCCATTTTGGTTAGGAGTTAATGAAATAGGGGTGGATAGTTGTTATGAGGGTTGAAAATGGAGCTTTCAGTAAAAATTTGGAGGGGGTGGGGGTGAACTTAGATGGGTGGTCGTGGGTTGGTTGGGGCGGGCGCGCGCTGGTGTTGTGCAACTAGGGTTTAGAAAAATTGTTGGAGAAGATGGGTTGGTCAGGTAGGCGTGTGCGTTATAAATAGGTTCAAGGCACGTTCCTCGCACGTGCCTTTTTAGTTGTTTAAAAATTTGGGCCCAAGTCCAAATGAAATCAGTTAATTCCGATTATGTTCTTAGTGCATCGACAACTTCAAATGCAGATTTGCGCTTCGTTACTAGTCTGATTCTGACCCGTGAGGTACCAAAACGATCAACATCGAAAATTCTATGTATGGGTCTATGGTACACTCATATCTAACGGTGGATAAAAAATAGGTAGAGAAATGAAATCAAAAGAACTGAAGGGAAATATATACAAACAAGAGAAAGGAAAATTTTAATTAATTTTTTTGTATTATGGGCAATTTTAAACTGAAATTTGAAAAGGTGGGTCATTTTATGTCAAATCCCTAAGAATTTTTGAAGACCAGAGTTTATCCTAACTCGATGGTGGAATAACTCGATGAGACTGAGCGCGGTGTGCTAGAGGAAGACACATGTAGACTTTTAAAATATAATTATTCCTATCAGGTTGAAGACCGGGGCAAGTTGGTGTTTGACAGTTCAAGCACCAGCCTTCTCTCATAGCGCGTCTCTTATATGCATATGAACTCTTACCCAACCAGGAATGGTTTTTGGTATATGGGTCTATATCTTCATTTGCAGTTCTCTAGGAAGCGCTTGTACACGATCATTGAAACTGATCCATCTAGTCTTGCTAGGTGGAGGAGGGGTTTTGTTCTGAACAAAAGACATTTTTGGAAATAGAGAAAATTTTATAAGAGTTTTAGACAGAGAATGTTTTATAGGTTTAAAAATAAGGAAATTCTTTTGAAAATTTGTACAAGTTTGAGTCTTTTAACGTCAGATTCTCGAGACAAATATAGAGAGGTCGAGGCAAAAGATATAATTTTCATTTTTATATCCTCAAGTTTTAAAATCTATGTAGAGATGTTATAAGATACTCGTACTCAAAAGCAATGATTCTTAATTCTAAATTTTGAAAACAAATCATAACAGGTGATCATAGGAAACTTTCGTGTCGATTCTGAGGCGAATCCAATCTAGACAGACGGAGCTTCAATTATGTGATTTCGGGGATTTATTGCGCAAGACATAAAATGTCCTAATCCGTGCGAATAGCGCGGTGATATAGGCAACCCGTATTAAACAAAACTGATCTTAAACTGCCCCTAGATTGTGTTTTTCTAAGGGTTGGTATGTGTAGAATCCATTGTCCGTTTTGTTTTTGGAAAAATCACATAACTATTGATGTATCGAGAATCTTGCATTAAGAGAATGGGGTAAAAGCTATTTTGAAAAAGAAATGTAAAATAAAGAAAAAGAAAATTGTATACTCACTCCATAGGGTCGTCACACTTACTCAAACGACGAGTAAAAAGTGCTTTACAAAGAATATGCGAGATATATGTGGACTAAGGTTCCGGCAATTACAACCACACACTCTAATTGGAGGGTCCAGTTACCTTAATGATGTATTCCTTTTGAGAAAAATATATGGAATAGAAAGGAAGGGAAAGAAATACATCATGGAAAGAGGACTTAATCCTCGTAAACAGGATCTTGGAAAAGGGTTTCTTCTACATCCGTGACTGTAACTCATAACAATGATTTTACGTATTCTAAATATCTATGCGTAAACACAAATAATCAATTTATGTAAATACGTGTTTATATCAATATTCCTACTCTCAATAACGAAGTAATATATTAGAGTCAGGATTCGTTCCACTCTTAAACCCTCAAGACTTAATTAGAATTCAACTACTCGACACAAGGAACAATGGTGAGAGTAATGGGTGATGTGAAATTTCTAATATCATTATACTATCATTTATATATTAAATGATATACAATATAATCTAAAGATTCTAACTTTATGAAATTTAACTAAACAATAATCCAACCCAACATCAATAACTACGAAATGACTAACAACCAAGAAATGAAATTAGATCTAAGCAATAGATAAATGACAAAATCGAATTTGATCAATAATAAACTACTTAATTTATCTAATGAAGAAATAACAATATTTTAATACTTTAAATTAAAACAAGGGAAATGAAAACTAATTAAAATGGAGATTTAATTCAAGATCTAAAAATTATTCTAACCCTAAACTCCATTAACATTAGCTTCCTAACCTAACTTATTTTCTAACCTAACTATCTACCATTAACAAAGAGCTAAGCTTTTAATTTTATACTTTCAGATCCAAAAATCGTGCATGGGCTTGGAGCCATGTTTTGGGCCAGAGAATCAGGCCCAAAACCCAATTCTTTCAGTCCAAAAAGGCCTCTTCAGCTGCAGTTGACTTCGACAGACTTTTTGTCCACTTCTGCTCCTTTGATTGGGCCAGGGCTTGGACCATTGGAAAGATCTTTCCGAGCCGGTCGTTTTGACGTAAGGTAGGCCCAATTCCAAGGTCTGAGTCCAAAGATATGGTCTTCGAAGTTCTTGACTTTTGTGCACTTTGTTTTTTTACGCGCGCGTGGACTTTGACTTTTCATCTTTTGACCGGGCTTTACAGAGGCTTTGTCTTCTTGAAAATTGGCCTTTAATCACAGAACTCCTTAGCAACCGACCTTTGCTCCTTTATCTCGCTAAAAGTGGCATATTTCTCGCATTATGAACTTTGAAGCCCGAAATGCATAAAAACACGTAATGTCGATATTAACTCTTTACTTATTATTCACATAATTGGTCTAAAAGTATGATTGTTAAGGGGTTAAAACTATAGTTTTGGGCTCTTATCAAACCACCCCCAACAGCATTTTGCTTGTCCTCAAGCAAATATGAGAAATTAGAATAAGTGACCAAAAATGGAGTTCTAACTACTCTTGTTTCATCGAGTCGCGATTGCATTGACCATATGCAACAAGGCCTTAAACCACTAGGAATTCCCTAGTGGACGAGTTATAACCTCGTGAGAGTTTTTCCAGTGAAGGTACTCACAAACTTCATCTATACTACAACGACTAAGAAATAAAACTATTGTTTCCTCATTCATGTCTCAACTATCTATACATCTCACTAGCAATTGAATAAGAATAACCAAGTCAAAAACCTAAACTAATATATGCATAATAATCAATCATCTATGATACAAATTTATATACTATGAGTAATACTATGAAATGCCTAGCAGGTTCGTTTCTGAAAACTCGAAATAGCGTCCTTAAGTAGGTCCTCACATAAATGTCAAGACAAAAACCACTCTGATTTTTCCGCTCAAGTTTCGCTACTCCAGTACACTTTATCTTACAATCTCAATGACAAACAAGGAAGCCGGAGTCGATCAAACACATCTTCCACTTACTATCACACTAACTTATTCCTAATTGAGCTAGAGGTCTTTATTAGGTGTTGCGGGGATTAGGAGATGGTTTAAAAAGGAAGGAAATGGATATTCAAAAGGACAAGTCTGAGATAACAGAGTCTTCATATTATGTAACTTAGAGAAAACATTGTTATTTTCTTTTGCTTCTATACTTTGTTTCCATCCTTAGCCATATTTTTCTTTTTCTTTTTCTTTTTCTTTTCTTTGGCTTTTGACTCCCTTTTATTCTATTTTTGGAGTTTTTATTTATTTCTATTTTTTTATTTTCCTTGGATGGAAACTTCTTTTCTTTTTCTGAAGCAACCAACTAATTTTTGTTTACACAGGTTTTTCTCTTCTTCTTTCTTCACTCATTCTATTCTCAGACTTATTCTAGATTGGGTAAGTTAAATTTTTTATTTTGTTTTGTTTTTGTAACAGGGTAAAAGAATTGTGGTTTATGGAAGGCTAAAGAAAGGCTCGAGGGGCTTAACTAGCGGAAAATAATTCATAGGTTTGAATTTCTGGCTATATCGATCCAAAGAGGGCCTAAATTCTCGCTTAGGATATGACATAGTGATCAAGCAAGTGGACGTGTGATTTCTCTATCCGGATTTTACTTCTCCCTTGTGTCATTTCTCAAATGTTTCGCTCATATAAGGTTTTAGGCTATATTCTCATAGGATTTGTAGAATAAGTATTCTAGCCTAGATTTCAGAAACTTACTGCTAACAATCATAGATACTCATGTAATATATTTATAGATAGATGCAAAGATTATTACCTACATATTAACCTAAGTTTCTAACAATTATTCTGATGCAAAAGCTACGTGAGACTTCTATATTGTTAAGAGCATAGAGAAAGAAAACAATACCAATATTCCTAAGTGTATAACATAAACTTATTTATTTATATTTTTGAAATTTTTAACTTGAAAATAAATGCATATTATACATATCTATATCTTAACAGATGCCTTAATTACACGTCTTTCTATGCCATGCCCCCCCCAAACAAGAAGCATGCTTTGTCCTCAAAGCATTTAAATAAAGAGGGTAGAAAAATACCATGGAAACGCGTGAAATTCTGGAACATCTGCAAAACAAGGTTAGAACATACTAATATAGGAAATAAAAAAAAAACTGACGCAACTCTATAAGAGTTCCACCCATTATAGGGTTAACAGAATTAAATTGCTTGGGACATAAGCAGACACTAACTGAAACTAAAAACTTACCTCCACTCTAGCATTTACTCGTCATCCTTCCTTCTATAAAGAAGTGAGGTTCCTTGGCATTCTGCCATGCCATTATAATTTGCCAAGCTTGCCGCCATTTATCATCTACGGATGCTAACTTGTTAAGCGCCACTTAGTCGGATGGGGTGTAAGGTGCAACCTGATGAGGTTGTATCCTCCACCCTTGCCAAGTCATTGCATGGAAAGATCGGATAATACAATTGGTGGGTCTCACAATTTCGACCCCAACCCAATCCGTGAAACGGGCACAAAAAATAGGGAAGAAACATAGCATAATACGGCAAACTAAAACAGGCATAAGAAGTTACTTATGCCTCATGCTATGGGCTCGTGCTAAACTAGACATCAAGGTTCTGGGAAGGTCATGGCACATATGTCCCATGGCTAAAGCAAGGAAGACGCTGCAAGTGGCATCATTCACAGAAGAAAAAACGCCATTCCCCTAAAATGTTTAGCATGATCCAAAACATAACAGTTCCTATGTTCATGGACAGGCTACCAAGGGTGACGTTATATTCGCCTTGGTCCTCGATACGGAAAATGCCTGCCCCATAAGCCTCATGCAAAAAGTCATAAGTGTAGACATGCCTATTATCTACCCAATAGCATCATGGGTCTTGTATTTCAGCGGGCATGGCAAGTCCAAGAACAAATGCTAGCAAGAACCAAAAGCGGTTCCCAGCCTACGTGTGTGATCACCTCGCGAAACCAAGCACCATAAGTAGTGCTTTGAACAAATCTTCAAAAGACTGTTCTGGTATTATTGTAGGAGATGTCATCTCAAAACTACACTCTGGAACACCGCAAATCACTTTCGAACAACCCGCAAAAACCGGAATTTTCCGTTTCCACGTAAAGTTCGGCGAAGGCTGGTCGCGGGTCGAGGTTTTGAGTTACAGTGTTACAGTGTTTGGGCGCGAGTGTGCTCTGTACAAAAATTCTGATAAATGTGTAAGAGGCGAGTGCGCTCCTCTGGGGCGCAGGTGCGCTCCGAGGTGCTGATTTGTGAAAATGGTGAAGAACAATGGGAAACGTGGGAGTGAAAGATGAGAGATGGAAGTTAGGTGTAGTGTGGGTTGTGAGTGTAGAATGAATGAAGTTTTTATAGGTTTTGAATTGTTAAAATGAATCGGTAGGTTGCCAAAAAGCTTTAAGGCAATTTTCGGAAACAATAAAATTTCCGAACCCAAAAACGAAAACAACTTATATTTTTTATTTTATAACAACCCTGGTATCTTTTATACTGGATTTAGAATAGTAACTTCTAAACTCTCTTAGATTTCATCCTACCACCACATCTAATCATAGGTATGCCAATTACGACAATATTCTCAACCTTCATTCCAAAACAAACTCTAAAATGGAGGATCTTCTACAAATCATGATAGAATAAATAATACCACCCCCAAACAATTCAAGAAGGTGGGATTAACAATAAAATCCATGCATAATTTGAAAAGAACAACATTATATTAAAATTGAAATTCAAACAACATTTAACTACCAAATTCAAAGTTAACTACGAAATTTAACAACGTAACATCCTATCTACTAAAAATAATAAAAAAAAACATCAAAACAACAAACAAGGAGAAATCTAGCTACTCTTAAAGGGAGCGAGGTGGGGATAAGAATAGGAAGTTTAGTGATCAAGCATGGAAAAACCAAACACCCCACCCCCAAACAAATTTTTGAAAACAGGTTTGTAAAAATTTGTTTTAAAACGTGGGTCTTTTAAAGTCAGATTCCCTAGACTTAAAGTGATATATATGTATTTACATGCAGTTTCCCATATATCAATAATCTAAACAATTGTGGATCTTTCCATAAATAGTTAATATGGAATGCACCACCAAACATAATCAAGCTCCAAAACTTTCTCACGGCCTTGACTTAACTTAGTCGAATAAGAAGGTGTCCAAGTGAATGATCGTGAGTAAATGAATGGTTTTGGAAAATACTTGGAATGTGGATAAATGTTAGAAGAAAGGGTGGGAAGAATGATTGGATTTTATGAGGGATTAACTCAGGTGGATGGTGGTAGGGTGGTGCTCTAGGTAGTGCTTGAGAAGGTGGATCATCACGGGCTTTTTTAGAAACTCGTCAAATTCCTCATCTAGGTTGTTAGCATCCATATAATTATGGTATTCATCTCCATTTTTGAGGAATTCATCTATCTCGTCTATTATGAGGTTTAGTCCATCTCTTCTATGGGTCAAGGTAGGGTTGAAAATTCTTTCTCTAGTTCAGTTATGTTTAAAAGAGTCAAAATTGTGATCTTTGTCTTCTTCCATAAGAGGGATATGTACTAGTGTAGGGACGACATCGTCGGAAGCACTAATGTGATATACAAAACTCTCAATAGACTTAACTTCACCTTCTACAGGAAAATCTAGTTGTTCATGTGGTGTTTTATCCCTATACCTAATATGAGGGGGAACATATTTGTTAACCGTTGCTTTATCTTTTATCACTTTCCAACTAGGTTTCCATATTGGAACCTCTACAGGTGTAGGGTCTTCAATTTCTATGACCGTATTTGGTATGGTATCATTTATAGTTCTTGGGTGATCTTTAGGCATAGTCACTTGGTTATCAACTACTCTCCCTAAACGAAGGTAGTAGTGACTGCTGTAGGTCCCCCTTTGTTTATATTACCATTACATGAATACTTTTTATTTCAAAGGCGGTGTTTGTTAACTTAGGATTAGGCATTGCTTGACTTGAAAACACGCCGGTTTTGGTTATTATTTTGGTTAGAAGACATGTCAATAACCTTTTGCACACAAAGATTGCATCATTTGCATCGTTTGTTTCATCATATTAGAGTTTTGATCATCTTTGATCTTTCATCAAGTTGGAGTTTTGTTGCATAATTTGATTTTGTTTCTCCAACAAGGTCACTACTACTTTGTCGTAGATGGTTGTATTGGAATTAAAGCTTGTTGGCGTTCATGTCTTGATGTTGATAGTTAAGGTTACGGGTACTAAACCTCTATTCGGTCACCTAAGTTCCCTTGTCCTTGATGTTGAGTTAACTGGTTAAAGTGTGCTGGTTGTGGTGGTGTTTGTGCATAGACAAGAGGACAATAAAAGTCGGAATGCTCAAGACTATAACAGACATTACAACGAGTAGAGTTAATGTTCATGACTGGAGTGGGTTGTTGTTGAACAGAGATGGCATCTACCTTTTTAGTGAGGGCATCGATAAGTGTTTTCAGCTCGGGATCATGTTTAACCTCAAGAGAAGAAGGAGAGGAGCGGGAGGAATCGCTTCCTCCCCAATTGTTGTTCTTCTTAGATTGATCTTCTAAGAATTTATAAGCCTCTAAGGCTCCTTTACTAAGAAAACTACCCCAGTCATGATATCTAGAACCTCCTTATGATAATGTGAAAGCCCTTTGAAGAAAGCACAAACAAAGCGTGTCTTTCGCAAGATTATGATCTTGGGCATTCAATGAGAAGATCGATGAAACGATTCCGGCCTTTGAAAAGGATTCATGAGGATTATAATGGAAGAAATGAATCATGTGAAGCATTTCATCTGTCTTCGATGGGGGTAAAACTGTTCTATGAACAATTGAACAAGTTGAGCCCATGAGTCCACGAGTTTGGCGATTGGGCGAGTTAACCAAGACGCCTTTTATGTCGGCTAGGGTGAAAGAAAACACCCTAAGTTTAACTTGATCTGGACTTACACTAGGATGATGGAATGTAGTGAGAACTTGGTCTATCCTACGCATGTGCTGGTAAGGCTTCTCGTGGTTTAAACCATGAAAAACCGGTAACAAGTTAAATATATTAGGGGGGATTCGAAAATCCCCCACTAGGTCTACAAGAACGATGCACGACTTAGGGCCATCGTTTAGGGCTTTATAAAAATCAGAGAGAGGAATCTCTTGTTCTTTAGCCATTGATGCAAGTGTAGTGTGTGAAATTCTAGATAGGCGTGTTGTATTTATTTCTACAAAAAACAAGCCTGATTATACTAGAATTAAAACTCCTTTGATAGAGGAGGCGAGGAGTGGAAGAAGGAGTACCTGAATGCCTCCTTGCGACGCGTTTGAATAGCGTCTTGTATACGCGATCTCAGTGTATTTAACAAGTTAGAAACACTGAGTAACTTGAAGAAATAAAAATTTGCATTTACCTATGAAAATTGGGTTGTTCACGCTGAATTTTCCTTCGAGGGCGCGGGTGCCCTCTGTTTTGTCGAATGTCCAGTGTTTTGGGTCGCGGTCGCGCTCGGTTTGGGGGCGGTCGCGCTCCAGGGTTTTCAAGTTTTAGTCCTTTTATCTTACTCCAAAAAATTTGAAATTTTTACAGTAATTTTCTAAGACGTCTATCAAGTAGCCTATAAAATTTCAGATCAATCAGAAATATGAAAGTCCCTTTACTGCCCTGCAAAGTTTACAAAACAGTTTTCGGACACAATACAAACAACCGAATGGTTAACCCATCAAAACAAAGCCAAAAATTTCCAAATATTTACTGGAGACTACTAACAGATCCTACTTATTCCTGTAAAAACTTTAGAGCAATTGGAGTTCTATAACCTTTCCTTATTGGCTGGTGTTCCAGATATTAAGTGTTTGCAACACTGCAGAAACACACTGGAAACACTCTACCATTTAGGAGGTCAAAAAAATTAAAAACTCATCAATTTTTTACTACAAACTCCTGACTTAGGATAGATACTCCTGTAAAAATTATAGAATTTTTAAAGCTCCCTAAGTAACCTTACTCGTCTGTTTTTTAAGAATATACGGTGTGAAAACTGAAATGCAGCACCGTAAAGATCGTATTTTTTTCACAAAGTAAACCAACTTTGAAAAATCTGAAAATATTCTAGTAAATCTACAACACATAAAATATTATGTATGAAAATTTTCAGAATTTTCAAAAATTTAGAAATACCTTCACCACAGTGTTTTCTCTGTGAATCCACAGCCCCTATGCCTGAAACAGTGAACAGTTCCGAAAATTCAAGAAATAAGAATGAAAAATTAAAAGGGTGGATGGGTAGAGAATGGGGGATTGCCCCTTGGATTCAAGCAATTGAATTCTTATCTTGAACGAGATTAAGATGGCAGCGGCGCCATTTGATAACAATGATTTTACATATTCTAAATATTTATGCGTAAACACAAATAATCAATTTACGTAAATACGTGTTTATATCAATATTCCTACTCTCAATAACGAAGTAATATATTAGAGTCAGGATTCGTTCCACTCTTAAACCCTCAAGACTTAATTAGAATTCAACTACTCGACACAAGGAACAATGGTGAGAGTAATGGGTGATGTGAAATTTCTAATATCATTATACTATCATTTCTATATTAAATGATATACAACATAATCTAAAGATTCTAACTTTATAAAATTTAACTAAACAATAATCCAACCCAACATCAATAACTACGAAATGACTAACAACCAAGAAATGAAATTAGATCTAAGCAATAGATAAATGACAAAATCGAATTTGATCAATAATAAACTACTTAATTTATCTAATGAAGCAATAACAATATTTTAATACTTTAAATTAAAACAAGGGAAATGAAAACTAATTAAAATGGAGATTTAATTCTAGATTTAAATATTATTCTAACCCTAAACTCCATTAATATTAGCTTCCTAACCTAACTTATTTTCTAACCTAACTATCTACCATTAACAAAGAGCTAAGCTTTTGTTTTTATACTTTCAGATCCAAAAATCGTGCATGGGCTTGGAGCCATGTTTTGGGCCAGAGAATCAGGCCCAAAACCCAATTTTTCGATCAAAAAGGTCTCTTCAGCTGCAGTTGACTTTGACAGACTTTTGTCCACTTTTTCCCTCTGATTGGGCTAAGGCTTGGACCATTGGAAAGCTCTTTTCGAGCCAGTCATTTTGACGTAAGGTAGGCCCAATTCTGAGGTCCGAGTCCAAAGATATGGTCTTTGGAAGTTTTGTTGACTTTGTGCACTATTTTCTGCCGCGTGGACTTTGACTTTTCATCTTTTGACCGGGCTTTGAGAGGCTTTGTCTTCTTGAAAATTGGCCTTTAATCACAGAACTCCTTAGCAACCGACCTTTGCTCCTTTATCTCGCTAAAGTGGCACATTTCTACACATAATGGACTTTGAAGCCTGAAATGCATAAAAACACGTAATCAGTATTAACTTTTACTTATTATTCACATAATTGGTCTAAAAGTACGATTGTTAAGGGGTTAAAACTACAGTTTTGGGCTCTTATCAGTAACTCATGAAAATACTTTAGGCTGTGACCATTTACTTGGAATGTGCTGCAGTTATACTTGGAATGTGGTTTCTTAATTCAAGTAATAGCCCCATAAGGGGTAACTGCTGTTATTCTGAAAGGACCAGTCCATTAAGCATTTTGTTTACCTAGAAAAAGATGCAAGTTATAAAGCAAAACATTTTGACCAATTTCGAAATGTTTTCGTAAAATATGTTTGTCATGAATTCTTTTCATGTTGGTTTTGTAATATTTTGAAAGATCATAAGCATCATTTCGAATCTCCTCAAGTTCATTTATTTGTAGTTTATGTTTTTCACCTGTTGCATCTAGATTGTAATTAAGGTTTTTTATTACTCACAGGGCGTGATGACAAAGTTTTCCAAAGATAAGCCTGTAGGGTGACATCCCTATAGGTGTTTTAAAAGTGGTTATGTATACCCATAAGGCATCATTTAGATGGAGAGACTAGTCTTTCCTATTTGGATTAAATGTTTCCTTAAAGATACGCTTAATCTCTGGATTAGAGACTTCTACTTGACCACTTGTTTGAGGATGATATGGAGTTTCAACCTTATTGGCTACTCCATATGTTTTCATGATATGTTCAAAAACTCAATTGCAAAAATGTGACTTCCCATCATTGATAATGGCTTTTGGAACACTAAATCTTAAAAAATATTTTTTTATTATAAACAACACCATAGTTTTGTTGTCTTACGACATGGTTTGGCCTTGATCCATTTGGATACATAGTCTACGGCAACTAGGATGTAGATGAAACCATTAGAAGTTGGGAAGGGTCCCATGAAATTGATGCCCCAAATATTAAAAATTTCGACTATAAGAATAGGGTTTAAGGGCATTATGTTACATTTAGAAATAAGTCCAAGATGTTGGCAACGAACGCATGCCTTGCAATGAACAAAAGCATCACGGAAGAGCGTTGACCAGTAGAATCCACATCGTAACACTTTCGATGTGGTTTTATTCACACTAAAATGTCCTTCACATGACTGATCATGACAAAAAGAGAGGACCGCAGACTGTTCCCAGTCTAGAATGCAACATTTTATAATCTCTTCAGGTCAGGGCAGTATTTGAAGAAATAGGGATTGTCCCAATGATAGTGATAAGTAAAACTGCTATTACTATTGTAAAATAATAAAATGATACGCTAAAACATGTAGAAACAGTACTCTCTAATCATGTGATATAGAGGAACAGTCATGTTTGATCCACACAAGTTGTACATTAGCTACTTGAATGCATGTTTAGATTGTAAACTAATTTACTATGAGAGAGTAATAATATCAAAACAGGTTGAATAAGATGCAAAAATAATGAATTATAAGATGATAAAAGAGATTAAAGAGGGGAAATTCCACCACGCGATTCAATTGACTATTAGTTAGTTATTGAATCTCTTGTTTGGTCCCTAGTGAACACCAAGTCGTCTTGGATCAAGGCTTCACTAGTATGAGAGTTTAACTCCACCACAAATCTCTTTGACGGTGGTAAACTCTAGTTATCCGTTATGAGCTCTATCTCTAGACACTCACAATGAAGAACTTGAAGTTCTTTGTGTAAAACAATAAATACTAATGGTTAATCATCCTCACGCGGATTCATAAGCCCCCTCTAATGGAGGCTTAACCTTGTGTCATCGAATCATACTAACTAAAGATAGAATGGAAGAAAGATAATTGAATTGAAAACTAAGCTTTATTTGATAATATCTAATGGAGGCTACAATTACAAAACTACGTCTAAACCTAATTCTAAACTAAAGAATAAACTAAACTAATTAGAAAATTATAACTAGGACTAAGGAGGAAGGAGAAAGCTTAATTTTAGCCTTAACCCTCTTTATATAGGAGAGGGTTAGGGTTACATTTTCGTGCATAGGCCTAAAAGGGAGACTTTGGGCCTCTAATATGAGCCCAAAGTCTATTAGGTTAAGTCTAAAGAGGCCATAGATGCTAAAATTTACTTTAGTGCCATTTTTGTCCACTTTTACATATCTGATTATGGCAAAGACAGGTTAATTAGAAAGCTGGTTCTAAGCCGGTCATTTTGACATAAAGTAGGCCCAATTCTGAGGCCCGAGTTAAAAAATACGTCTATTTGAAGTTGTAATAGCTTTTCGTCCTTTTTTACCTAAATTGACTTTGACTTCCCAGCTTTGACTGGGCTTGAAAAATGCTTTTCTTCATGATTCTTGGGCTTTAAAAGTAGAACTTTCTCAGCAATCATCTTGGCTCATTTTCCATGCAAAAATGGTGTCTTTAGTCACTTAATCAGCTTTAAGTCCTGAAATGTACAAAAACACGTAAACAGTACCAACTCTCATTTATTGTAAACATAATTGGCCTAAATAGAATACTATTAAGGGGCTTAAACTATACTTTTGGGTGCTTATCAGATAGTACTTTACTTGTGCTAAAAACTTCTTCCGCTGATTTCTATTCCAATCCATAAGGGTGGAGTGTCTTCAGTCACCAGATAGTTCACGATATCAGCATACCAAGGTGCGAAAATGATAGCGTAAAGGTGCTTGTTAGGAAAAGAATCTGAAATGGGATCATTGATAAGCACCCAAAAATGTAGTTTTAACCCCTTAATAGTATTACATTTGGGCCAATTATGTTTACAATAAATATGAGTTAGTATTGTTTACGTGTTTTTATGTATTTCAAGTCTTGAAGTTGTTTATATACTTAAAGATGCCATTTTTGCATGGAAAATGAGTCAAGATGATTGCTGAGAGAGTTCTATGTTTAAATCCCAAGAATCAAAAAGAAAAAACTTTTTCAATCCCAGTCAAAGCTGGGAAGTCAAAGTCAATTCGGGTAGAAAAAAGACAAAAAACCATCAGAACTTCAAAATGGCATATTTTTGAACTCAAGCCTCGGAATGGAGCCTACTTTAGGTCGAAATGACCAACTCAGAACAAACTTTCCAATGGACCCAACCTTGCCCTAATCAGAGCTGTAAAAGTGGATGAAAAGGGTACTGAAGTAATTTCTAGCAGCATTGGCCCTTTTAGAATTAACCTAATGGACTTTGGGCTAACATTAGAGGCCCAAAGTCTCCCTTCTAAGCCTATGAACGAAAATGTAGTCTAATCCTCTCCTATATAAAGAGGATTAAGGCTAACATCTTATATACCCTACTTTAGAATAAGATAGTTTAGTTTAATATAGTTTTAGTTGAGTTAAATTAGGTTTCTTAGTGTAGCCACCATTAAGCCATCAATAAAGCTTTAGTTTTTCAATTCAATTCAAGTTCTTTATTATTATGTTTTTCCTTCATTGTTTAAATAGTTTCAATCCGATGGCACAAGGCGAAACCTTTAAATAGAGAGGGTTTAAGAAGCCACGTGAGGATGATGACTAATTATTCATAGTTATGGTTTTGTAATTAGAACTTCAAGTTCATTTTTGTGAGATTTTAGAGATAAAACTCATAACATTGAACTAGAGGTTAGAATCCTCACCAAAGAGATTTGTGGAGATGATAATCTCTCATGCTAGTAAAACTATGATTAGAGATAATCATAGGTTTGTTAGGGATCAACAAACTAATTCAATAACTTGATTAATAGTTATTCAAATTACGTAGTGGATTACCCTTCTCTATTATCTTCATAGCATTTTTTAAATGACTGTTTCAAACAAGTTAATTTATTGTTTTCCAACCATAATTATTACTCTCACCCAGTAGAATAGTTTAGTTTTCAAGGTTCATTGTTAAGTGCGTGAATAGCAAGAGTGGATCGAACACAATTACTCCCTCTATCCTATGATATTTGAGAGTATAATATGAATATTGATGCATGATATAAGTATTGTTTTTACATCTTGCAAATTCTATTTATCGAATGGCGCCGCTGGCCATCTTGTTTATTCACGTATGGCGAATCTAGAGAAAAAAAATATTGTTCACTGTTTTCCTTATTCTTTACTGTTTTTACTGTTCGTAATTTATCAAATTTTTTTTGTTACTGTCTAAATGCATACGGGTTGACAATCTAACTCCTTGCAGCATGATAAGCACCTAAAAGTGTAGTTTAAACCCCTTAATAGCATTCTATTTAGGCCAATTATGTTTACAATAAACGAGAGTTAATACTATTTACGTGTTTTTGTGGATTTCAGAACTTGAAGTTGATTAGGCGACTAAAGACACCATTATTGCATAGAAAATGAGTCAAGATGATTGCTGAGGAAGTTTAAAGTTTGAAGCCCAAGAATCATGAAGAAAAACCTTTTTCAAGCCCAGTCAAAGCTGGGAAGTCAAAGTCAATTTGAGTAAAAAAGGAAGAAAAGCTATTAGAACTTCAAATAGATGTATTCTTTGAACTCGGACCTACTTTATGTCAAAATGACCGGCTTGGAACCAGCTTTCTAATTGACCTGGCCTTGCCATCATCGAAGATGTAAAAGTAGACGAAAATGACACTAAAGTAAATTACAGCAGCTATGGCCTCTTTAGACTTAACCTAATGGACTTTGGGCTCACATTAGAGGCCCAAAGTCTCCCTTTTAGGCCTATGCACGAAAATGTAACCCTAACCCTCTCCTATATAAAGAGGGTTAAGACTAAACTTAAGCTTTCTCCCTTTTCCTTAGTCTTAGTTATAATTTTCTAATTAGTTTAGTTTAATATTTAGTTTAAAATTAGGTTTATAAGTATTTTTATAATTGTAGCCTCTATTAGAACCTATCAAATAAAGCTTAGTTTTCAATTCATTTGTCTTTTCAATTATGTTTTCCATTCTATCTTTAGTTAGTATGATTCCGATGACACAAGGCTAAACCTCCATTAGAGGGGGTTTATGAAGTTGCATGAGGATGTTTAACCATTAGTATTTTATTGTTTTGCACAAAGAACTTCAAGTTCTTTGTTGTTAGTGTCTAGAGATAGAGCTCATAACGGAGAACTAGATTTTAGAGCTACCATCAAAGAGATTTGTGGTGGAGTTAAACTCTCATGCTAGTGAAGCCTTGATCCGAGGCAACTTGGTGTTCACTAGGGACCAAACAAGATTCGATAACTAACTAATAGTCAATTGAATCACTTGGTGGAATTCCCTATCTATTCTCTTTTATCATCTTCTAATTCACTGTTTTCGCATCTTATTCAACCTGTTTTGATATTATTACTCTCTCATAGTAAATTAGTTTACAATCTAAACATGCATTCAAGTAGCTAACGTACAACTAGTGTGGGTCGAACATAACTGCTCCTCTATATCACATGATTAGAGAGTACTATTTCTACATGTTTTAGCATATCATTCTACTATTTTAGAATAGAAATAGCAGTTTTACTTATCAAATGGCACCACTGCCCATCTAGTTCGTTTATGTTATGCATGTTTAGGTATAAACATTGTTTTTACAATTTAAAAGCCAACACTGTCTTCACTATTCGCAAATTCTTGGTAATTTTATGCTACTGTCTGAGTGCTTACGAGTTGCGAAACCAACTCTTGCCCTCCAGTGACCTAACCCTAAAGAATTGAGCCCTAGTTATTTTCTTGTGAGCGCACACACACCTCATATTTGCTTTCACTGAGCATGCCCAGCACTCTACTTTTAGTTGCGACCCGCGCCCTAGGTTAATTAGCTTAGATTAATCTTTTTATATTCGCTGTAATATTATCTCACGAGTACAGTATAGTACTCGTATACTACCAACTACAAAAAGTTAAAAATTAAATTTTCATTTTATATGGTGTCTATAAAACTCAAAGAATTGGGGTTCTCTAATTAAGGAACGTGCACGCACAGACAACCTCCCTCAATTCTTAAGTGGCCTGGCTTTTGGTTTGATACAAAAATACAAAAAAAATTAATATTAGTTAAATTAGTAAGCCCAACCACTACCAAAACCTATTTCACAGGCCTGACAATCAGGCCCAACACGAAGCCCATAGTAAAAAGCCTGAACAAATATTCTTCAATTTTAGCACTAATCAGGGTAAACCTTTTACAGGACTTCACAATTCACCCCGTGAAACTGGACCAGTACTCGTATAATTGTTCAACTAACACTAGACGTGCTTCAAGGCTATTGAAGACACTAGTTATACGTTTAGCAAGGATGCTCCAAGTAACACCTCTATACATCCTTGAATCCATTGTTAGAGGATTCTATTTCTTGTAATAATCAGGCTATTTTTGCATGCTCGTTAGGAATTGTCTATTAGACTTAAAACTTGCATGAGATTAAGATTTGGTACTCATAAACCTACCACATTAGTTTCTCGTAGACGCAGAAATAATTGCCTATCTAGAAATACACATATCACCACACACATAACACCTACACCCACCAACACTACATCTGTAGCAATGGGTGAAGAAATAGCAGAGAGACCGGCCCCTCTCTAATTTTTATAAGGCTTTAAATGATGGACCCTTGTCCTGCATAGTTCTTGCAGATACAACGTGAGATTTTAGAATCCCCCCCAATATATTTAATCTACTACCTGTTTTCCATGGGTTAGACCATGAGAAGTCCTATCAACACTTACATAGGATACAACAAGTTCTTACTACATTTCATCATCCTAACGTAAGACCTGAACAAATAAAGCTCAGGGTGTTTCCTTTCAACCAAGCTGACAAAGTGGTTGCTTGGCTGTACAACACAAAAGCTAAACTTTGTCGACATATGGGAAAAACTAGTTGAATTATTTATGGAACAATTTTACCTACCACAGAAGACTGATAAGATGCTATCTCATATTCTTTTCTTTCGCCAAAAGCCCCAAAAATCTTTTTATGAGGCTTGGAATCATTTCACTGATCTTCTAGTAGAATGTCCCCATCATAATCTTGGTAAAGACACACTAGTTTGTGCCTTCTATAAAAGCCTATCCCAATACCATAAAGAGACTTTAGATATCATGAATGGAGGAAATTTCCTAGGTAAAGGAGCCATAGATGGTTATAACTTTCTAGATAATCCATCGAAGAAAAGTAACCACTACTACAGAAAAGGTCATTTACCACGGTATGTCAAATGGCATAAATCACTGTTTTTCTAATAACAGTGGCTAATAGTCATTTACCACGGTACACTTCACTTTTCTAACTTGGGTATGTCCAGATACCACTGTTTGCCGATAACAGTGGTATTTGATATGCCATATACCACGTAGTACCAAATATGGCCCCTAATTTGTGTTTTGATATTCGAATACCCAACTGTTTCTCGAAAAAGGGTGGTTTATGTATCGAAACATTACACCTACCGTGGATAAAAGCGGCCCGGCCCAAACCACTTGCTAAGAAAACAAAACAAATAAGGGTAAATAAAAAATCGAAAAAAGGGGGCAAAGATGTCTCGCTAAAACTCCCTCATCCAATTTCTAGAAAATCGTCACTAAGGTTTTTTCTGTCCAATTTCCACTATATCTCTCCCCAATTTATGCTCAACCCGGTTTATTATTTCGAACAATGATGCTCCACCTCTCTCTCTTATGGATAAAGTTTCAAGGTTATCTTTTTATGCAAGTAAATTCTTGTTTTGGTTAATTAATTAATTTCTCAAATTTTACGGAATAGATGCAAGGTCTTCCTATTCTTGTAAGTAGGTTCTTATTATTGAACTAGAAGAAATTTTTCTCTGCAAAATTTAGAGTCTAAATTTTTTGGGTATTTAGTTGTAAAAATTGAATTTTGTAATTAATTCTATAGATTTCCTAGCAATTGTTCTTCATTTGTTTAGTAAGGTAACTTTCGAAAGTATCAAGGATCATGAGTACTAAAATTTTGAGGTTACATATCAATAGTGTTTTTTGTGTTCTTGCTTTAAGCTGAAGACATGATTTAGTACCTGTTAGCTTTGTGTGTGTTTTGCAAAGGTTTTTTTTGAATCTTTCACATAGCCTTGATAATTGATATAGTGCACATATTTTGCTGTGTTTCCTCTCGGGGTGAAAAAGGTGGCGAGAATTTTGATCCCTTTAATTGGATTACTCCTTCTATGTTGTTTGGTGTCCCTTACAGAATTAGGGATCTCATGAACATAATGACTCTTGGAGAGAAAGTTGGTCAGATGGTGCATATTGATCTATATAATGTCACATCAAATATAATGAAGCAATACTCCTTAGGTAAGTTACATTGTTTTTTTTCTCTGATATAAGAATAGTAGAAATGACAAACAAATATTTAGTTGGTTTAATACGACAGGGAGTATATTGAGTGGTGGATGACATGTGCCTAGTCTTCAAGGATTGGGTTGACATGAATGGTCTCAATATCCTTAAGGTGGCTTTTTTTTAGCATTGTTAGGAGTTCAAATATTTTCTTGTATGCTTTATGAACTATTAGATGTTGTTGGATTTGTATGGTGATTTTATTTTATTTTTGCTCCTTACTTTTACAATGGCTTTTACAAATTTCAATTATTTGGAAATATTGTGGTCAGTAAAATAAAATGTAATGGAGGTTTTTTAATGCATTTTTGTTTGCAGTGCATGCCCATTTAAGCTTGGCTTCACACTTTGAGGTACAGTGGAATTTGGTATGAGATCTCAAAGATCTGGGTGAAAAGGCAGATGTAGAAGTGGGTGAGGTCGTCTTATCTAAGCTTTAATTAAGCTATCTTCGTCTTCAAAAAGACAGGTATTCCCTTGTTTCTTTACGCTTTTTATGGGCTTCAATACTTAAATGACACTGGGTTGTGTATGTACACATTTTTATACACAACTTCCATCATCAGTTTTAGTGAGGTACACATGGAGATGGATTGAAAAATTATTTATCAGTGAAGATGGTATTCTCACCATTAAAATCATCCTCACAGGAGATTAATTCTAAAACATTGAACTACACCCGAAGCTAGATCTAATTGTTGGAATTTATGGACTACTGAGATATAAAACTTGTCCTTTATTTATTTTTCAATAATAGCATTTTTCAGATTAATTTGTTTCTAGTCAGTATGAGCTTCATGAAGAGGAGGTCCTTTACAGAAAAAAATAGCCCTATTGTAATTTTCATGTAAATTCCATTGCCTTGCACATGTTCCGTTTGGCTTGGTGTAAATGCTTTGTCTAATTATTTTGTTCGTTATATTACAATCCCTTTATATGAATGTAAGTGATCCAATCCCAATGGTGAGCTTGTAGAGCCAGTTTCCAAGTATGATGGAGATCAACATGAATTGGCTATTACTATCTCCTTAGTAAGTGAAAATTTCCAATGTTTAATTTACTTTAGATTGTCTCTAGAATGGTTTGTTAACTTCAATTGACATTTGCCATGGATAAAACAAAGTGTGTTTTTTATCGTTCTTATTGAGTATAGCTACTAATTCTTTTGTTTTGTTAGGATCCTAAAACCAAAGATTGGTGGTTAGTTAACTGGGGTGCACTCTCCCAGGACGATTATTTACATTATGGCTAGTGCTACAAGTGATGAGTGCACTGCTGCTTGGGGTATGTTTCTTTTTTCAATTCTTATTTTATTTACTTATACTTGAGTTGGGTCTAAGTTTTTCTCTTTATGTTTGGTTCTTTTGAGGTTAATGTTTGGGTGTTGATATGTTTTAAATGGTACATGGGTTTAAGTTTAGTACGTGCTGCGCTTGTTCATTGTCTTAGTGGTTATGTATGGTATTACTTTGTTGAGTTTTGACATTAAATTGCAAAAGGATCTCTAAGAAAGCTAAGTAAGAATATGTTCATTTGGAGTTACTTAAATAGAGCATCACTAGGGGAGAAGTGTTAGTTTTTCATATTGTGTCCGAATATATTGCATAGTGGGGACTAATGGAGTCTGATCTTTCCTGTACTCTCCTAAGTCAGTGACTTGGCCTTTTCTTGATTGTTGCAGAATGTAGCCCCATAACCAATGGAGATAATGGGCTTCCAATTGAAGTTAGGCAACTATTAGAGCAGTCCCCAATCCTAGCTTGTCCATTTGAAAGGAACTTCTCATCTAGACAAGCAGCTGTGCAATCTCTGTCAAAGAATGGACTTTTAGGGAGTTGAGTGGAACTGCACCTAGATAGAGTGGTGACTTTGATTGCCAGTTCAGGGAGCTCTTACCTTGCTTCCTCAAGCCCAATTGATGCCACGGGCTGCTCATTCAGAGCTTTGAAAGCTTTCTCGAGTATGGACTGCAGGTACTTTCCTTGTGGCAATAAGTTTGCATCAGTCGTTGGTTCAAAACCTGTCAAGTGTGCCCATTAACAAGGTATCATATATAAGTGGTTAGTTATACAATTTCTAAACTGTTTTACATGTACTTTTCTTATTTTTTAATCACAACTATTTCTTTCATAGGGTGATCAAACTTTGCTTATTATTGGCTGAATGTTCTTGGGACGAGAATGTCAAACATAGAAGAGAATGTTCTTGGTGAAGTTATAGAGAATTATATGTTTTTTTTTCTATTGTTATTCTTTCATTGCAATATAGAACAAGATGGAATAAGTTGGTTTGGAGGTTCTTTATATATATATATTTTGGATTTTCGATTGGAATTTGATTATGGTGTTTTGAATTTGTGATGAAATGGAATGTGATATGCATAACTATTTTATGAAGGCAATGTGTGAGGTGATTGGAATATTTAAAAAACTAGGGGTTTTTTATTTTTTTTTAAATAAAAACTTTATATACCACGGTTATGATAAAAGAGTGACAAATATGGTGACTTTATACCACGGTTTCTGAAAATATCAGCACTTCGTAATGGTCTAATGTTTTGAAATACTTATTACCACGGTTCTAGGAAAAACCGTGGTTAATAAGTACAAGTTTATACCACAGTTTTGCTAAAAGTATTTACCACCCCAGCTGATACCACGGTTTAGAAACAGTGGTAAAAAGCCTTTTACCACTCTAAAAAACAGTGGTATATGACCTTTTTTGTAGTAGTGAACAACTGGGGAGGTAACGATTACTCTCGCTCCATTCCTTCTTCTTCTATAGCTAAAGCAGCTAGTATGTTTGAGGTTAAACTAGATCTTGAACTTAGAACTTTAATTGAATCCCTCACTCGAAAGGTAGATGCCATTTCTGTCAATAAACAAGAAGCGAAACCCACTCCTGTCATGAACATAAACTATCCTCATTGTAATTTCTGTTTTAGTCTTGAGCATTCCGATCATTATTGTCCTCTTGCCTATGAACAATCTCCACCACATCCAGAAGATGTTTGCACTTTTAATATACCTAATGCACCTTGGAGAACAAATCCCAATTTTTGTTAGCGTAATAATCACTATCAAGCCGCACCTCCAGGTTTTAATAATCCAAATGTTAGGCCCACCACCAACTACAATCAATATCAACCAAGGCAAGGACAAGGGGAAGGTAATTATAATAACAATAGATGTAACCCCTCGGTTAATAACAATTATCAAAACCAACCAGTTAATAATCAACGTGAGATAGTTTCTGTTACATTACCCGTGGCCACTCAAACTTCCCAGCCCGATAGATTCGATGCATACATGTATGCTCAACAACAGATATTACTAGCCATCCAACAATCCATCCAACATTTAACCCAAGAAAAGACCCAACAAAAAGGCGTGTTTCTAGGTCAACCCGTACCTAATCCAAAATCAACAAACACAGCTTTTGAATTAACTTGTAATCCTAGTAATGAAAATTTTATACAAGGAAAATTAAAGGTCGTAACTACTCTCCGTTATGGGAAAGTGGTTGATCACAAAGTGATTATGCCTGAGGATTCAACAAATCAATAAAGATAAAGGAACCTTACTAGATACCATAGTTGAAACTGAAGAACCTACAACTGTAGAAGTACCAGTTAAACCTCAACCTAAGGGGAAAGGGACAAAAGTCAAAGAAAAGGAAAATACTCCTATTGACCTTTATGCTAAATATAGGGTGATAACTAAAGTTTTAATAGTGTAAAAACAATAGTTAAAATAGTACTAAATCATGCTATCAATCAATAATAATACTCTCAATACATGTTAGTAAGAGGAGAGTAATCGTGTTCTCCACTCTTGGTTGTATGTACTTGTAACAAATTTAGACTAATCAAACTATTAACTAATGAGAGAGTAACAATGATATGAAAACAGTAAATAATAGATACAAAATATTAGAATTAAATGAGATAAATACATTAGAGAAGACTTAATCCACTATGCAATTCGATTGACCATTACGTTGATTATCGAATTGCCTATTGATCCCTAGTGAACACCAAGTCCTCTCGGATCGAGGTTTCACTAGCATGAGAGTGTAGCTCCACTACAAATCTCTTTGGTGGTGGCTCTATACTCTAGTTCTCCATTATGAGCTCTATCTCTAGTTACTCATAATGAATAACTTGACGTTCTTGATGCAAAAAAATAATACTAAAAGCTAACCATCCTCACGTGGCTTCATAAAGCTCCTCTAGTGGAGGTTTAGCCTTGTATCATTGGATAAACAATATCAAAACAGTAAATAAAAGACATTGAAACAATGAATTGAATAAAACTAAGCTTTATTAATGGAGATTTAATGGAGGTGGAGGCTACAAGAATAAACCCTAATTACTTAACTAAACTAAACTAAACTAAAGAAAGGGAGAGAGAGAACCCTAATTTACAACTAAACTAAAGAGGGAGTATCCAAGCTTCGTTTAACCTTAACCCACTTTATATAGGAGAGGGTTAGGGTTAAATTTTCGTGCATGAGCCTTGAGGCTAGACTTTGGGCCTCTAATGTGAGCCCAAAGTCCATTAGGTTAAGTCGAAAAGGGCCAATTTTGCTGGAAATTACTTCAGTGCCTTTTTCTTCTACTTTTACAACTCTGATTAGGGCAGGCTAGGTCCATTAGAAAGCTAATTCTGAGCCGGTCGTTTTGAGATAAAATAGACCTAATTTCGAGGCATGAGTCCAAAGATACTCCCATTTGAAGTTCTAATGGCTTTTCATCATTTTTCTACCCGAATTAACTTTGACTTCCCAGCTTTAACTGGGCTTGAAATGACCTTTTCTTCTTGATTCTTAGGCTTTAAACATAGAACTCTTCTAGCAATCATCTTAGCTCGTTTTTCATGCAAAATGGCGTCTTTAAGCATATAAACAGCTTCAAGACCTGAAATACACAAAAACACGTAAACATTACTAACTCTTATTTATTATAAACATAATTGGCCTAAATAGAATACTATTAAGGGGTTTAAACTACAATTTTGGATGCTTATCATAGGAAAACCCCCCCGTTTCCCCAAAGACTAGCCATTCTAAAGAAGGACGATAATTTTGACAAGATTAGGGAAGTTTTCAAAAATATAACTATAAACCTACCTTTCCTCGATGCCATAAAACGTCTTCCAAAACACGCTAAGTTTCTTAAAGATTTGTGCACCAAAAAGAGGAAAACAAATATACTTAAGGAAGCCTTCTTAACAAAATAGTTTCCCCTCTTTATCTGAACACAACATAATCGTTAAGTACAAGGACCCTGGTCGTCCCACTATACAATGCACCTTAGGCTATACTTTCACCACAATTGCTCTTGTAGATCTAGGGGCGAGTGTTAACTTACTCCCATTTTATCTTTATAAACAACTAGGTATACATGATCTAAAACCGACTAAAATGACTTTGCAGTTAGCTGATCGTTCGATTAAGTATCGTAAGGGCATAGTTGAAAATATTCTTGTTAAAGTTTAAGAATTTTTTATCCAACCGATTTCATCATTCTAGACACAGAAGTCACTCATGACTCTATTCCTATCATCTTAGGGCATCCTTTCTTGACAACTGCCAATGCCCTCATTAATTGCCACAATGGTTCGATGTCCATTTCCTTTGGAAACCTTGCTGTTAAGGTAAATATTTTTAAAATGATACAACAGACACCAGACACGACTATAGATGGAGAAATTAGCATAATAGAGAGCCTTGCCCAAGATTACTTTAACAAAACTTTTCCCGATAATCAGATGCTCCAATTTCTTTCCTTTGGCAGTACTGATGATTCTTACATCCAAGAAGTACATGCCCTCTTAGAATCTACTCCTATCCATGACCCCTCATTAGATCAAGCTCTTGAGTTTGAAGAACTCATTCTTGAACAAATCTGCATTATAGAGGAGGAAAACCCTCCTGAATTCCTCATTCTCATTCTTCCCACCCCTGAGCTTAAACCTCTTCCTAATGATTTAAAGTATATTCATCTGGATTCAGATGGCACTCATTCGATTATTATATCATCTCAGTTATCTGCTACTGAAAAGGCAAATTTGATTAGGATTATTCCTGAACATCGTTCTGCGATCGGTTTGTCTCTAGACGATATTAAGCATATTGACCTTAGCATATGAAAACATCACATACATTTAGAGGATAATGCAAAAACTACCCGTGAGCCACAACGTCCTTTGAACCCTGCCATGAAAAAGGTAGTTAGAGAGGAAGTTTTGAGATTACTCGATGTTGGCATTATATACCCCATCTCAGATAGTGAATGGGTGAGCCCAGTTCATGTAGTCCCTAAAAAATTAGGCGTTACAGTCATCTGTAATGCCGATGGAGACTTAGTTTCCACGAGAGTTCTTATAACGTGGTGGATATGTATTGATTATAGAAAGTTTAATGCTATGACACGTAAAGATCACTTTTCTTTACCCTTTGTCAACCAAATGCTTGAACGTCTAGCCGGCCAGGCTTATTATTGTTTTTTAGATGACTACTCTGGCTATTTCTAGATTATTATTTACCCTGATGACTAAGAGAAGACTACATTCATATGTCCTTTCAATACATATGCATATAAAAGAATGCATGTTGGCCTTTGTAATGCATCTGGTACTTTCTAGCGTTGTATGCTACATATTTTAAGTGACATGGTAGAAAAATTCATGGAAGTGTTCATGGATGATTTTTCCATTCATGGTCATTCCTTTGAAGATTGTCTTTCAAATCTTTCTAAAGTTTTGGAACAGTGTCAGGAAAAGAATTTAGTTTTAAATTGGGAAAAATGTCATTTTATGGTTGATAACTAAGATTTGATAGATGTAAAAATAGGGTTTCTACAGTACTAAATCATGCATATCAAGTTATTTATACTTTCACAAATCATAGGATAAGGGGGAGCAATCGAGTTCTCCACTCTTGCTTGTACGTACTTGTAACGAATTTAGACTAATCAAACTATTAACTAGTGAGAGAGCAATTTATAATATGAAAATAGTAGATAAAGATGTTGAAAAAGAAAATATAATGATGAGAAGAAGATATAGAGAAGGGCAATCCACTATGCGATTCGATTGGCTATTAGTTAGTCATCGAATCACTTTTTTTTATCCCTAGTTAACAACCTACATCTCTATAGTCATTGTTATACTAGCATGAGAGTTTAGTTCCACCACAAATCTATTTGATGGTGGCTCTAAACTCTAGCCCTTTGTTATGAGTTCTATCTCTAGAAACTCACAACAAAGGACTTGAAACTCTAATGCAAAAACAATAACAATTAAGAACTAATCATATCCTCACATGGCTTCATAAACCCCCTCTAATGGAGGTTTAGCCTTGTTTCATTGGATAAACTAAACTAAAATAATAAGATAAAGACATAAGAATAAAGGGAAGAATTGAATAAGCTAAGCTTTTATTGATGGGAATTAATGGAGGCTACAAACTAACATTATTCTAACCCTAAACTAAACTAAAACTAAACTAAACTAATTAGAGACTAAGGGGAGGAAGTAGTGAATAAGTTTAGCCTTAACCCTCTTTATATAGGAGAGGGTTAGGGTTACATTTTCGTGCATGGGCCAAAACGGGGGACTTTGGGCCTCTAATATGAGCCCAAAGTCCATTAGGTTAACTCTAAAGAGGCCATAACTAATGGAAATTACTTTAGTGCCCCCTTTCATCCATGTTTATAGCTCTAATTAGGGCAAGGTCAAGTTCATTGAAAATCTTATTCCAAGTTGGTCGTTTTGACATAAAGTAGGCATAATTATGAGGCCCGAGTCCAAAGATACAACCATTTGAAGTTCTGATTGCTTTTTGTCATTTTTCTATCCGAATTGACTTTGACTTCCCAGCTTTGACAGGGCTTAAAAAAGGTTTTTCTTCTTGATTCTTGGGCTTTAAACATAGAACTTCCTCAACAATCGCCTTGACTCGTTTTCCACACAAAATGACATCTTTAAACATATAAACAGCTTCAAGACTGAAATACACAAAAACATGTAAACATTAGTAACTCTTATTTATTATAAACATAATTGGCCTAAATAGAATACTATTAATGGGTCTAAACTACACTTTTGAGTGTTTATCAACCACCCCCAAACAACATTTTTCTTGTCCTCAAGCAAAGTGCGATTGCATTGACCATATACAATAAGGCCTTAAACCAATAGGGATTCCCTAGTGGACGAGCTATAGTCTTGTGAGAGTTTTCTAGAGAAGATACTCACAAACTTCATTTATACTACACTGACTAAGAAATAAAAGTAATTGTCCCCTAATTTTATCTCAGATATCTATACATCTCACTAGCATTTAAACAAGGATCATCAATCGAACTCCGAAATCAATACATGCATAATAATCAAATCATCCTAAGATAAACAACTACACAATGAACTATGTTATGAAATGTAATGGCAGGTACATTTTTGAAACTTTTGGGTAGCGTGCCGAAGTAGGTTCTCAAAAGGAATGTGTCAAAACACATAATACTCTAATTTTTCCACTCAAGTTTGCTAACTCCAGTGTGCAGTGGGCATATATTTGCTCACAATCTCAATGACAATCCAAGGAAGCTGAGGTCGATCAAGCACATCTACCACTTAATATCACACCAAATTAATCCTAATTGAGCTAGAGGTCTTTATTAGGTGATACGGGGATGAGGTGATAGTTTTAAGAATAAATGGAATGAATATTCAAATAAATAAGTCTGAGATAATAGGGTCTTCAATTACATGTAACTAGAGAAAACCTTGTTCTTACTTTGTGACACTGCCTCTTTTTGTGTGTGAGATGTATGGATGATGTAGATAGATGATGGTTGTTGAACAAAAAGAAGCATATCAAAACCTAATTATCCCTCAATAAGTAAAGGATGAGTAGGGTATCGTTCCACTTTTAAGTGTATGTTTATATGAAGGACAAGATTGGAAAGGGGGTTTGAGGGATTAAAACTATTATTATAGATATTATAGATTCTAATGTTAAACTAAACTAAACTAAACTAACTAACTAAACTTATACTAAAACTAAGAATTGGAAATAGGGAGAGAATATGAGAGAGATAGATTCAAGAGATTCAAATCCACCAATGCTTTTGATTCAATGACTTTTTGCTTCATGTTGTTCTCCAAATAGACTACAATCGGGCAATCAAGCGAGTGCCGATGCCCTCTTGGATGAAACATCGTTAATAATTAACTCTACTTAAGGTTGTTCCTATGTTCATATTACTAGTATTTTTTTTTCTTTTATGTGAGCTTGGGCAGCTATTCAATGAATCACCATCTAAGGCTAACACAAGGAATACTTCCCTTACTCTAAAACACTACACAATTAGAATAAAAGTAGAGAATAATAGTATAATATTCAATTACAATAAATAAAACTCTATTCTAGCATTATATTCAATTGCAATAAATAAAAGCATGTTACTAGAAAATATTCAATTGCAATAAATAAAACCCTAAACTAGCATGATATTCAATTGTAATAAATAAAAACCTTAATCTATACTTCCATCCCCTAGTGTGGGAAATTGAACTAATAACTAAAAACATAAAGAACTAACCTGATTGAAGAACACCATAAACTAGAAGAATCATTAAACCTTAAGCACCGGCTTCATCTCCTCCCTTGAAGGAGAAGATTAGCCTTCCATATAGAAGGAAGAACATGAAGAACGAGAAGAAGAGTTGAAGAACATAAGACTAGAAAGACTAATTTATTAAGACTCAACTAGTTAAAACCGATCTTTTATTATTAATCTCTCTCTGCCTCAAGTTCTGGAGACAAGAATATAAATGAATTGGCAAATTACATGAGGCACTTAGGTCCTCTATTTATAGGGGTTACAATGAGCTCTAGAAGCATTCCAAACCGTCATTTGTTTCTTAATACAAATAGACTTCTTTCAGAGTCCAACTTCGTCTCCAAAACTGAGAAAGAATTGGCTACAGTGTCGATTCATGCGTCTGGACTCATTATCCATGCGTCTCAGACTCAAGCAATGCGTCTGGACTCATGATCTATGCGTCCCAGATGCACTCAATGCGTCTGGACGCTCGATACATGCGTCCCAGACGCATAAGCCGATTTTCTCTCTTCTGCTCTATCTTTCTATCCTCTTTTGCGGGCTTTGGTCCAAGCAACGAATCCTTTGGCCTTGGGCTTCCAAATAGACTTTAAAATAGGTCCAAGTCGCATCTTTAATAGCTCTAATTCCTTGGCCTTCTCCATGATTGTCCACGGGCCTCCCATATGATCCTTAATGCTCCGAATTGCTTCGTTTTACCCCATTTTCTCTAATATTCTACAAAACTCTCTTTTTCACCTGTAGAATCTTAAAACACAAATTATAAACACTATTAGTCCACTAAGATGGCTAAACAAAATGCATAATCAAGGGTTAAATAACACTTTTTGAGCACTTATCACAACTCCCAACTAGCCTTTTGCTAGTCTCTTAGCAAATAAGATAAAAAAAATAGATAAGTGATCAAAATCACATCCTAATAACAAAAATAAAATCCTAACTCATTTTTAGAGGGCATCAGCGATTGCATTTACCATATGCAACAAGGCTTTAAACCTTTAAGTTCCCCAAAAAGGACGAGTTATAGTCTCGTGAGGGTTTTCAGATGATATACCCACAAAATCAATCAATAGCATGTTCAAGAATGATAGTATTTTTCAGAGAGAGAAATTCCTTACCCACTTAGTGTTTACTCCAACAGACGGTATCCATTGCTAACTACATTGCTGCAAAGACTCATAGATTATGATGGGGGATAGTAAAAATTGACAAAATTCTCAATCAAGGCTTATGTTTGTACTTAGTCAATCTCCTATACTCTCCTATCCAAGAAACATAATCCCTAATTTACCATAGGTAGATAATCTCAACTTTCAATTCTCACCGGTCATACTCTCAGAAAAGAATCTCTCAGAAGATGGTCTACTATTTTACCTCATGTATGTGGGGAAAAGAATAATGCATACGAACATCCCACATACTACCTTGAAAAACAGACTTCTGAATAAAAGTAGTCTCATGGAAAGAATGTCAATCACATATGAAGTGTCGGGTCCTTCACTTTAGCATCCTCTCACCTATTCTAGACTTAGGTACCATCTACATAGTGATAAGTCATGGGTTGTAACTTGGCTTGGGTATTGGTTTATGAAGGAAAGGTAAAAATGATTCTAAGGTTGTTTCTGAAAAACACTAAGGGTTTTGCTTCTTTCTTTGGAAGATTTCTTCAAATTCTGTATTGCAGAGAAAATTCTTCCTTTGTCTTAGCTTTTCCATCCATTCTGTTCAACTTTTTTTTTTAAGACTCAGTGGTATATCCTTGATTAGTACTGGATATGCTTGTTTTCCACTAGCTTCTTTCACTTTGAACAGAATGATGGTCTTCATTGTATCTCTCTGATATTTCCTTGTAATCTTCCTTTTGTGGTCTTTCTTCCTCCTTGTGCCCCTCGTATTCTCAGAAACATATGGGTATGTATGGTAAAGATTTTGGCTATACTCCTTGTCTGGAGTTGGGTAAAGGGTAGGGGGTTTTATGAAAGAAAATGGCTTATTGTAAGGCGCAAAAGGGTTTAACATGATGGTCCTACTAGGTGGGATAAAGGTTGAATGGGTTCACTACTTGGCTTATCAGTATGATACTCTATTTCGAATAGACTACAAGACCTAATGGCTATCTCCCCAGTTGATGTCACTTCGTGATTAACCAAATGAACAAAATAATGAGACTATATTACAACGACATAAAGAACTGAAAGATGTTGAGTCACTAAGACTCGGATTTTTCGTAAGAACTCTCCAAAGAATAGGTATAAAGCTCAAGTCTCACTGGCTAAGTCTAAATATTCTACTTCCAGTTTACTAGGGGTTTAAATCTCTCTTCTAGCAAAAGTATACAAAACTGATAAAGTATTATGGTGGTGCCTTAATAAAGAATTCTATCAACAAGAACTATGTCCGAGCATAATAAATAGTCTAAGTGGTAATGAAATCAATAATATCAACTATCTATCAAACTCAACACTAAGTAGTATAGAATATATATCCCAGACTCATCATTAAAATTCATTTTTCTCATGCAACTGATATAGAAACAAAAATATTTTTGTTTTTTTTTTTTTTTTTTTGAAAATTCATTTTTGAAATTCATTTCTCAAGTACACCCTCCCCCAACTTAACATATGCATTGTCCTCAATGAATAGAAATTAAGTAAATGAAATGAATGAGAAAAAAGGAAGATGTTACCATTGATGCCGAATTTTTAGGTCTTTTTACGTCAGATCCCCAAGACGTAATGTGAGTCTTTTAAAGTCAGATTCTCAAGACTTTTGAGTCCTTTATAGTCAGATCCTCAAGACTAGTATATCATGCATTATCAATTTGGAGTGAAGAGATCAGATTTTCTTACCCAAATCTGACGAATGTTTGGAAGACAAGGAGGTCTCACCTTGTGGGTTGTCAAAAATACTCCTTGATATGTCGGAAAGATTGATGGTGAAGTTGCTTCTCTACCTTGAACTATTTCAGGTCTGATGATTTTGTGATAGGCCTTGTGGTTCCTCTGTGTAGAAGATTGATGAAAATCTTTCTTTCTAACAGGATAATAGTATCTGATGTGTCCTTTACCACCACAGTAATGATAATGGATGTTTTTGGATCTAGCTCAAGGTGGGCGGTAGACTGGTTTACATACTTCTCTTGTTCAGACAATGATGGTGTAGAAGAAGCTTCAACAGTGCAATTCTCCTTATCAATATGGTTCACTTTCTGCTTTAGAAGACTCATTTCAGTTAATAGATTCTGTTGTTTTTCCAAAATTTCTTTAAGCTAATTTTCTAGTAACTGATTTTTCTGGGCAGAAGTCTGTTGTTCATCCTGAAATGTAGAGTTCATCTTCTCAAGATATGATACTCTCTCTGTCAATTTTCCATTCTGCTCACTTAAATTCTGAATTTTCTGCAGAGATTCCAAGAACATGGCTAGCAACGCCTCTGTGGTGGGGTTCTCAGGTTCATCACAGTTTTCTGTAGATTGAGCACTTTCAATTGTATCTTCGAATGGGACGAATTCTTGTATCATACTATCAAGGAAGTACACCTCTCCACCTTCGGCTTCATCACAATCCTTATACAACAGGTGAAAGATATTTATGTCCATGGACATCTTACCAAAGTTGATCTTCATTTCACCGTTGTAACAATTTATCAAAGCTTTTGCGGTAGCGAGGAAAGGTCGGCCTAGAATAATTGGAATTTTATCAAAGGCTTCCTGGGTGTCTATCACAATGAAATCCACTGGATAGTAGAAATCGGCTACTTGAACAAGAACATCCTCAACTATGCCTCTGGGAATCTTGGTAGAACGGTCAGCTAACTTTAATTTGACTTTTGTAGGCTTTAGGTTCTCCAGGCCCAACGCTTGGTACACATGATATGGCAAGAGATTAACACTAGCACCAAGGTCTAAAAGAGCATTACCCGTGAATTTTTCTCCTATCTTGCATGATATTGTAGGACTTCCGGATCTTTGAGCTTGACCGAGCTTGGCGATGGATAATAGATGTTGTTTGTCCAAATAGAAACACTCGCTTTGGAACATGAGTACTTCTCTTTATGTTGCATGCATCCTTCAAGAATTTGGCATATGATGGCAACCGCTGATCGCTTTGAGAAAGGGGATATTGATGTTATCTTTCTCAAATGCCTCCTTCATCTCTAAAATTGCTTGTCCTTTTGCTTTGAGCAAAAACATAGGAAAATGTGCCTTTGGTACAAACACATTAGCATGTGTTTGCTCTTCTTTCTCTTTGCCATTCTTGCATATCTTGTCTTGGTCATCTTGACAAATGGGAGTGGAAAGGATTTCCCCCACTTCCTTTTGAACTTTATTTGAAATCTTGACCGATTGCTCTGTAGCAATGTCATCATGAGAAGGTAAGTCAACCTTGTTGTCTATCTTCAATCCTGATCTGAGAGTAGTAACTGAGCTAACATGATCATGGAGGTGATCAATACTAGAAGTTGTCCCAATGTGGCATACATCTTCACTCTTCAATATTGGTTCCAATAAGCTAGGTTGAGTGGCTTGTGTCTTCTGAGCAAAGCGCGTGGTGAGTTTGTCGACCTTAGCCTCTAGATACTCCATTCTAGAACATTGACTTGCCTGAGATTGCTAGAGATTGAGCTGAGACTGTGCAATAAGCTCTAGAACACTTTCAAACTTCTGATTTTTCTGTGATAGCAAAGTAATTGCATTCTCTAGGTTGGCAGGTGCGGCATAATTTCTCCTAGGATCAGGCAATAACTCTCCACTTGTATTGGAATTTTGTTGAGAGTATAATTGTTGTTGAGGAACCAACTGTGAAACTTGACTTGTCTGTGGAATATAACTTTGATCTTGAGAACCTGGGGGTCCAGCGTTCTGTCTCCAATAATTGCCTTGAAAGTTATTACCACCTTGGTTGGGCCTTTGAAATGAGTTTATATTGTACTCTCTAACTAATGCATGTTGATAGTAACCAGGACATTCTAGAGTTGCATGGGAAGTGTCCGACAGACTTCGCAGTATTGGCTAGCTTGCATGACTGGGAGAGATTTATCTTGAGACTTGTTGAACTTGGAGGGATTCATAGAGAACTGATTAAATTTCTTACTCAGAGTTTCAATGCTGGTGGCCAGGCTGGCCAATGTAGACTTCAGTTCTTGATCTGATTGTTCATGTGCTTTGTAGCCAAATTGCTTTGGCTCCCCCTCCATGCTAGCGACATCCTCGTTGCTAGTAGTCCACTGTTGTGTTTCTTCAGCTAAATTCTCGAGAAAGTTGTAAGCTTCCTCTCCATCCATCGATGTAAACTTGCCTTTGTGCATTGATCAGATCATCTGCTTGTTCATCATCGAGTCCTCGATAGAAAAAATGAGCAAGTGTGCTCTTTTCGTATCCATGATGTGGACATGAGACTAGCAGATTATTGAATTTCTCCCAGCTTTGATGATATTCTTCAGTCACCTTCCCTTTGAAATTGTTGATGGCTTGCTGCATGGCATCCGTCTTCCGGGGGGTGGGTAGAACTTGTTCATAAACTTTGTTCTCAACTTCTCCCAGTTGTCTATTGAATTGATCGGCTGTGCAGTTAACCATTCAGATGCTTTACCTTCGAGTGAGAGTGGGAACAGAATGATTTTGATACTCTCATCCCTGATATTCTGGTTCTTGAAAGTTAGAGGATCGATAGAAATTTGTTCATGTGAACATAAGGTTTGAACATTATGCGAACCGTTGAACTTTGGAAGCATAGAGATTACCGATGCTCTAAGCTCAAACCGTTAGTTTCGTTTTTCTAGAAAAACAATATTCTTTGGGTGGGTCTCCAATGGTTGGCGAATAGAAATCGCTTCAACTTCTTCCTCTGTTGTGCTTGCATGGGTGGGATAGCTTCAAGGATTATTGGTGTCCAAAACACCTCCATCATTGCGTGCGGCCATTATATCAATCCTGTCTAGTATTCTTGCTATGCGAAGATGATGAAAACTATCCTATTATGCTTGAATGCAATTAAACTAATATGCAACTATTCTAAATTATACTAATATGCAAAACTACTTTTCTTCAACTTGGTTGGGCTTTGCAGCTAGTATCTCGCCCGTTGTCTAAAGCTGTCTCTTCTAGGGTTATGGTGAATCACTTGGATTGCTTAAGTACCACGTTCCACAGACGATAGTCCGTTTGTCAAGATTCAGACAAGAAACACTAGAGTTTGATATTCCGCTGTGTTGGCTTACAACTTCAATTGTTGAAAAGATCCTAAATGCAATTATACTAGAAAGCAATAAAACTAAACTATGATGCAACTATACTAAGAAAGCAATAAAAAGAATGAAGATTCGACTAACCTGGATGGTAGATCTTGTCTTCGAGATGTCCTTCAAGCTTCTTTCTTTCTTAAAAGGATGGATGATGCGGCTAAAATTACCTCAAGATCCAAAATTCTAATCTTGAAAGAAAACGTTAAACATAAACATCTTAAACCGGCAGCGGCGCCATTGACACTCACTCCTTTTTGTGTGTGAGATGTATGGATGATGTAGATAGATGATAGTCGTTGAACAAAAAGAAGCGTATCAAAACCTAATTATCCCTCAATAAGTAAAGGATGAGTATTCCACTTTTAAGTGTATGTTTATATGAAGGACATGATTGGAAAGGGGGTTTGAGGGATTAAAACTATTATTATAGATATTGTAGATTCTAATGTTAAACTAAACTAAACTAAACTAACTAACTAAACTTATACTAAAACTAAGAATTGGAAATAGGGAGAGAATATGAGAGAGATAGATTCAAGAGATTCAAATCCACCAATGCTTTTGATTCAATGACCTTTTGCTTCATGTTGTTCTCCAAGTAGACTACAATCGGGCAATCAAGCTTAGTGCCGATGCCTCTTGGATGAAACATCGTTAACAATTAACTATACTTAAGGTTGTTCCTATGTTCATATTACTAGTATCTTCTTTCCTTTTATGTGAGCTTGGGCAGCTATTCAATGAATCACCATCTAAGGCTAACACAAGGAATACTTCCCTTACTCTAAAACACTACACAATTAGAAGAAAAGTAGAGAATAATAGTATAATATTCAATTACAATAAATAAAACTCTATTCTAGCATTATATTCAATTGCAATAAATAAAAGCATGTTACTAGCAAATATTCAATTGCAATAAATAAAACCCTAAACTAGCATGATATTTAATTGTAATAAATAAAAACCTTAATCTATACTTCCATCCCCTGGTGTGGGCAATTGAACTAATAACTAAAAACATAAAGAACTAACCTGATTGAAAAACACCATAAACCAGAAGAATCATTAAACCTTAAGCACCGGCTTTATCTCCTCCCTTGAAGGAGAAGATTAGCCTTCCATATAGAAGGAAGACAACGAAGAACGAGAAGAAGAGTTGAAGAACATAAGACTAGAAAGACTAATTTATTAAGACTCAGCTAGTTAAAACCGATCTTTTATTATTAATCTCTCTCTGCCTCAAGTTCTGGAGACAAGAATATAAGTGAATTGGCAAATTACATGAGGCACTTAGGTCCTCTATTTATAGGGGTTACAATGAGCTCTAGAAGCATTCCAAGCCATCATTTGTTTCCTAATACAAATAGACTTCTTTCAGAGTCCAACTTCGCCTCCAAAACTGAGAAGGAATTGGCTACAGTGTCGATCCATGCGTCTGGACTCATTATCCATGCGTCTCAGACTCAAGCAATGCGTCTGGACTCACGATCTAAGCATCCCAGATGCACTCAATGCGTCTGGACGCTCGATACATGCGTCCCAGACGCATAAGCCGATTTTCTCTCTTCTGCTCTATCCTTCTATCTTCTTTTGCGGGCTTTGGTCCAAGCAACAAATCCTTTGGCCTTGGGCTTCCAAATAGACTTTAAAATAGGTCCAAGTTGCATCTTTAATAGCTCCAATTCCTTGGCCTTCTCCATGATTGTCCACGGGCCTCCCATGTGATCCTTAATGCTCCGAATTGCTTCGTTTTACCCCATTTTCTCTAATATTCTACAAAACTCTCTTTTTCACCTATAGAATCTTAAAACACAACTTATAAACACTATTAGTCCACTAAGATGGCTAAACAAGAGGCATAATCGAGGGTTAAATAACACTTTTTGAGCACTTATCACTTTGCTTCTATACTTAGTTTCCTTCCTTAGCCTTTTTGTTTTGGCTTTTTGACTCATTTTATTTTTTTTTTTGAGTTTTTATTTTATTTTCTATTTTTATTTCTTTTCTTTTCTTTGGATGGAAACTTCTTTTCTTTTTCTTTTTTAAAGAAACTAGATAATTTTTGTTTTCCACAAGTCTTTCTCTTTATTTTCCTTACTCATCCTATTTCTCATACTTATCCAAGATAGGTTGGCTTATTTTTATTTTTATTGGTTTTAAAGATGGATAAATGATTTGTGGTTGTGAAAAGGCTAATGAAAAAACTCAGTGGGGGCCGACTAGCGGATAATTACTTATAGGTATGAGTTTTTATCTATATCGATCCAAGGAGGGCCTAAATTCTCGCTTAGGATATGGTATGATGATCAAGCAAGGGGATGTGTGATTTCTCTACTCAGATTTGACTTCTCCCTTGTGTCATCACTCAGATATTTTACTCTTATGAGGCTTTTAGGCTTTTTTTTTTTTTTTTTTTGAAATAGCTAGGGGTTACGGATGCCCCAACCTTTTATATACTCAAGAACGCAAGTACAATTTTCCTTCCTTATCCCCTTTGATCAGTACATTGAGTTTTTGATCCATGGGGGGAATAAAGAACAAAATATCATTACACAAGGACCTATTAACTTTTGATAAATAATCAGCCACCTGATTTCCTTCTCTAAAAATATGCTTAAAGATTACTTTCTCAAAATTAATCTCGCACCCATATTTGTGCCACCAAGTTTCTACAAGATTACCACGGTGGTTCCTCCGCCTTGTTCATAATGTGGATCACTCTCAAAGAATCCGACCGACTTCAACTCTCTCAGACGTTTAGTTCCTCGCACCTTCAAGCCCTTTCGGACCCCCTAGCAGCTCTTGGTATAAAACCCGGCGGTCTTGTTGAACTTCCACTATAGGCAAGTCGAACCTCTCCATTACAATCTCTCAAAGCTCCTCCATAACCATAACCGAGTTTAGAGTATAGATATCCTTATCTGATTTCTGCCATCGCACCCACTTCTCCTCCTTATGTTTGAACTTAGCTCCAATACCCAAATTCAGCAACAACGCCTCTCGATCGCATCCTCTTTCACCGTCTCCGGTTTCTTCCCCAAGTAGATTTTCATTCTATTCAAACTCGAACCGACAAAGATCGAAGTTCTATATCGTTGCTTCTTCAATCTCCAGTTCCTCTCATTCCATATTGCCTGAACTGCAGCACATATCAGCGCCCTTATAACTTCGGTTGTAGTTGTATTTGTTCTACAGAGGCGCATGAGCTGGTACCACTCAGCGTGTGAGCTGCGAACCAGTTATGATAATCCCATTGCTTTTTTCATACCTTGCCACACTAGTTTCGAGTATGAGCAGTCAAAGAATAAGTGGGCCGAGCTCTCCTCATGGCCATCACATAAGCAGCATCAAGAACGTTGAATCACCTTCTTTACCTTTTAGGCTAGATGCTCACATGATATGTATTAAGTACTCTAACCTAGGTTTTAGAAAAATACTGCCAAGTACAATCAAAGATGTTGATCATGCAAGATGTTCGTGAAAAGATGCAATGACTATAACCTACATATTAATCTAAGTTTCAAAAATTAAATCTTAATTCAAGTACTACGTGAGATTTCTAGACTAATATCATCCTGGAGAATGGAACAATACCATTATGACTAAGTACATAGTATAAATTATTTTTATGATTTTTATACTTTTCTAATTTTTATACAACAAATAATACGTAATATACAACCTAATATGTGCTTAAACATTTACAACATATTTCTATACCACCCTCCCCAAAGTATGGAATGATAATAAAGGATAGAGAGTACCATAGAAACGTGCTTGTAAATGGGAGCACCTGAAAAAGAAGGTTAATATATACTAATATAGATAAAGAATTAAAAACATACACAACTCCTATACGAGTTCCTCCCGTTATGGGGATAACATGAAATAATACATAGCGCTTGGGATATAAGCGGGACTCTAACATAAATAAAATAATATCATACGTTCACAATTCAAGCCTGACGATATCGTGGCTCTTATAGGATTAGCTTCCGAAATTCGGCAAAATAGTAAAATTTTATGAAATTAAGGTACCTAATTACATTATGCATAATTGAATCAACAATGGCCATGGGTTCTATATATCGATATTTATACAAACAATGTTAATATGTGAACGTACAATGTGCTAAAATTGAATAAACCACCCCCAAACAATTTGGGAGAAGGGGGTTCATGAAATAATGAAATAACACAATTAAATTACATAACTAATTAACCTAGACTCTACTGGAGTAAACATGATAGACAAAAGGGTGGAAAAAAGTTTTGAAATGAAAGGCCAAAATACGCCATCCCCAAACACAATTTGAAAACTCTTTTTAAGTTTGAACATTTTTGTGGCCTATACTCCATTAAGGTGGATATTTTACAAAAACATGGGTCATTTAAAGTTAGATTCCCTAGATTTACTAATATAAGTTTTAAAATGCAGTTTACCATATATCAATAACCTAAAAAGTTGTGGGTTTTTCCATAAATAATTAACATGGAATGCACCCCCAAACAGAATTAAGCTCCAAGATTTCCTTTGGCATGGCTTAGCGGAATGAGAGTGAAATTTGATTGATCTAGAACTTAACCTAGCATGCAACTTCTTCCTTTTCCTCCAACAAAAGGGTGTATTAGTGAATGATTGTGTTAAAATGGATAGTTGTGGAATATACGTGAGATATGGATAAGTTTTAGATGGCAGGAATGGAAAAAGTGAGAATGTGGGTTTAGCATAAAACTCATTGAAAGGGTATGGTTGTACTGTCTCACATATGAAAATGAAGGGATCAGGTGGCTTATCCTTGGGTATTATTTCCTCACCAGATGGATTTAGAAAATCATGAAGCATAGGAGAAGAAAAAATATTAAGTGCAAAATCAAGGTTCCTTTGAAGTGGTGGAGGGTAGGAACATTGGAGATGGAGGGGAATGAGGATGTGAGGTGGGTGAATGATGCTCAGCTAGTGTTCTTAGTTCTATATCATCAGAGGCCTTGAGATATGCAAGACATTCCTCAATAGGTGGGTCAGAAGAATCATTGGGATAGAGGGTAAAAAATTCTTCTTCTGTCATAGCGCTAAGGGATGAATGGATGTCAATAGGAGGGGACTCATGAGGTGTCAAAGAATGGTTGCAAAAGAGTCGAAGGAAATCTTCTTTGATTTCATCTATGTTCAGAGAGTCGAAATTATGATCTTTGTCTTCTTCCCTAAGAGGGGTATCTACTAGTGTGGGGATGAAAGCATCGGCCGCACTAATATGAGATACAAAACTCTCAATGGACTTCACTTCTCTTTCTACAGGCAAACCTAGTTGTCCCTGCTTGAGTCTAAACATGTTAACCTCTACAGACAAATTTCCAAAGGAAAGAGTCATTGATCTATCCTGACAATTAATTATAGCATTGGTAGTTGCCAAGAAAGGGAGCCTTAAGATGATGGGAATACAATCATGAGCAACTGCTGTGTCAAGAATAACAAAATCAACCGGGTAGTAAAAATCAAGAACTTTAACGAGAATGTTTTCAACTACGCCTTTGGGATACTTAATAGAACGATCGGCTAACTGCAAAGTCATTTTGATCGGTTTTAGTTCTTGGAGACCTAGTTGTTTATATAAATAAAAAGAGAGTAAGTTAACACTCACCCCTAGGTCTAATAGTGTAGTTGTTATGAAGTTATCTCCTAAGGTGCAATGTATGGTAGGACGACCAGGGTCCTTGTACTTAACAATTCTGTTATGTTCAGATAAAAGGGATATTGTTCAGTTAAGAAGGCATCTTTGGGTATGTTGGTTTTCCTTTTCGTGGTGCACAACTCTTTTAGAAATTTAACGTGTTTTGGAAGACGTTTTATAGCAGTTAGAAAAGGTAGGTTTATAATCAAATTTTTGAAAACTTCTCTAATCTCATCAAAATTATCGTCATTCTTTAGTATGGATAGTCTCTGGGGAAACTAGGGTTTTTCCCTATATTTAGCATAAGGGTCAATAGGAGTATTGCCCTTTTCTTTGACTTTTGTCAGTTTCCCCCTAGGTCGAGGTTTAACTGGTACTTCTACAGTTGTAGGATCTTCAGTTTCAACTACGGCATCTAGTAAGGTTCCATTATCTTTTTCAGTTTGTGGGGAATCTTCTGGCACAATAACTTTGTTGTCAACCACTCTTCCTGAAGGGAGAGTAGTTATGGCTTTTAATTCACCCTGGATTAAATTGTCATTACTAGTATTACTGGTTACTTTGAAGGCTGTGTTTGTATACTTTGGATTAGGCACTACTTGACCTGGAAACACGCCTTGTTGGTTATTATTTTGGTTTAGGAGACAACTAAGTACCTTTTGGCACAAGGACTGCATCATATTAGACTGTTGTTGGATTACTAGACTTTGTTGTCATTGGTGTTGTATCATGGTTAATAGTAAGTCTTCTGTGGATGGTTTGGCTGGTTGCGGGGTAATAGGAGGAGTATCTTGTTGAGTGTTTAAGTTTGGATGTTGATAGTTCTGGGTCGTGGGCACTAACTACTGTTCTGGTCACCTAATTCTACTTGTCCTAGATGTTGGTTAGATTGGTGAAAGTCTGTAGTGGGCCTAACATTTTGATTATTAAAACATGGAGGTGTAGGTTGTTGTTGTTGATTATAATTAGTGTTTTGCATCCATTGTGTGTTAGGGTTTGTGAAAGCGTTATTATCTACGGGTTGTGGTGGCGGTGAACTGTAGAGTAAGGGACTAAAGGAGTTGGTATGGTTGGGATTAAAACATACATTACATGGAGGGGAGTTGATGTTCATGACTGGAGTGGGTATCACTTCTTGTTTATGAACAAAGAGAGCATCTACCTTTTTAGTGAGGGATTCAATAAGAGTTTTAAGTTCATGGTCAGGTTTTACCTCAAACATACTAGTTGCCTTAACTGTTGAAGAATAAGTATTAGAGCGAGAGTAATCATTACCTCCCCAGTTGTTACTTTTCTTGGATTGAGTATCTAAAAAGTTATAAGCATCTGTAGCTTTTTTACTTAAGAAATTTCCTCCATTCATGATGTCTAAAGTCTCCTTATTGTGTTGGGATAGGCCTTTGAAGAAGGCACAAATTAGTGTGTCTTTACCTAGATTATGATGGGGACATTCTACTAGAAGATCAGTGAAGTGATTCCAAGCCTCATAGAAAGATTCTTGAGTCTTTTGGTGAAAGAAATGAATATGTGATAGCATTTCATCAGTCTTCTGGGGTGGGTAAAATTATTCCATAAATATTTCAACTAGTTTTTCCTATGTATCGACAGAGTTCGGCTTTTGTGCTGTTAGCCAAGCAGCCGCTTTGTCAGCTAGGGTGAAAGGAAACACCCTGAGCTTTATTTGTTTAGGTCTTACGTTAGGATGATGAAATGTAGTAAGAACTTGCTGTATCATACGTAAGTGTTGATAAGTCTTCTCATGGTCTAACCCATGGAAAACAGGTAACAGATTAAATATATTAGGGGGGATTCTAAAATCTCCTGTAGCATCTGCAAGAACTATGCAGCACTTAGGTCTATCGTTTAAAGCCTTATAGAAATCAGAGAGAGGTCTCTCTGCTATATCTTCACCCATTGCTACAAATGTAGTGTTGGTGTGTGTAGGTGATATGTGTGTGGTGATTGGTGAATTTCTAGATAGGCGATTATTTCTACGTTTACAATAAACAAATATAACAGGTTTATGTGTACTAGATCTTAATCTCATGCAAGTTTTAAATCTAATAGGCAATTCATAATGAGCATGCAAAAATAGCCTGATTATTACTAGAATTATAATCCTCTGATAGTAATTTTGAGGATCTAAAGAAGTGTTACCTGGAGCGTCCTTGCTACGCGATATAAATAGCCTCTTCAACAGTCTTGAAGCACGTCTATGTTACTTGAACAATTATACGAGTACTGGTCCTGGTACACGGTGTGGATTATGAGGTCCTGTAAAAAGATTAACCTTAATAGTTTTTAAAGTTTTAAGAATTAGGAAAATGCTTTTTACTATGGGCTGTGTTGGGCCTGGATGTCAGGCTTGTGAAACGGGCTTCGGTAGTGGGTGGGCTTACTAACTAAATAACTAAGACTAATTAATTAATTTTTTTGGATCAAACCAACTGTTAGGCCACTTAAGAAATGAGGGAGGTTATCCGTGCGTGCACGTTCCTTAATTAGAGAACCTCAATTCTTATAGTTTTCTAGACACCGTTTAGTGTGAAAAAAAATTTATTATAAAAAATTTGAATTTTTAGATACGAGTATTGTACTCATGAGAGTTTATTGCAAGTAATATAAAAAAACTTAATTTAAACTAATTAACCTAGGGTGCGTGCGCGCTTAGAATTTAGTTATATTGGGCGCGTGTCGTGCTCGATATGTGGAAGGGGGGTCGCACTCAGTGAAGGCAAATTTGAGGTGCGCACACACTCGTGAGTTAAGACTAGGGTTTCAAATTTTTAGGGTTTGGTCACGGGAGGGCAGGGAGTTGGCAAAACAACTCGTATACTCTTGAACAGTAGCAGAAAATTTCGAAGAAATTATGAACAAGTGTTTTAGTGTGTGTTTTGTAAATAGTGAAAACAATGTTTTGTAATTCTAAACACGTTCTACTAAGAAAAGCAAGATGACAACCAACGCCATTTGATAAGAGAAGTTTGATAGATGTAAAAACAGGGTTTCTACAATACTAAATCATGCATATCAAGTTATTTATACTCTCACAAATCATAGGATAAGGGGGAGCAACAAAAGCATACAAGAACTTGGTTATTTCCATTGTTTCGTTATCAATGTTGATGGAGAACACTCCATCCATCCGATAAAAGAATTTACAATGGTCATAAAAATATGAGGTAAGTGCAGGAGAATAAAGTTCATCAGAACTTACCATTAAAGATTGCCATCCTACTTGTATGATTACTTTGCGAAACCACGCACCATAGGTGTCACTTTGGAACAAGTCTTCAAAAGACTGTTTTGGTATGATACAAGGGGATTTCATCACAAAACTACTCTCTAGAACAGCTGCAAACGATTGTGGAACAACCCACAAAAAATCAGAATTTTTTCGTGCCTACGGATGTCAGAGTGCGGGGCACGCTCAGATTTTGTTTGGGTAGGGTGCGGGTTGCACTCAGGTGAATTTCGAGTTACAGTGGTTTTGGGCACGGGGCGCGCTCAGATTTGGTCTGGGTAGGGGGTAGGTCGCGCTCCCCACTGAATCGAAGTTACAGGTGGTTCAAGCGCAGGTGGCGCTCCGGGTAGTCTGAGTGCTGAAGTGAAGAATCAAAAATAGGAAAAATTGGGAGTGAAAGGTGAGAGATGAAAGTGAGATGTGTAGGTTTTGTGTGGAGGATGAAGGAATTTTATATAGGGTTTTAGTTTCTAAAATGAATCGACAAGTTGCCAAACATCTTTAAGGCAATTGTCGGAAACAAAATGTTTCCAAAACCTTAAATGGAAATAACCCATATGCATTATTCCAAAACAAACCTAATATCTTTTAGATTGAATTTAGAATAGCAACTTCCTAACTCTTTGAAATTTCATCCTACCACAATATCTAATCATAGCCATGCCAATATCGCAACATTCCCAACAATCATCGCAAAATTACTGCTAAAATTGTGGGTCCTATAAAAACAATACTAAAAGACATAATACCACCCCCAAACAATTCGGGGAGGTGGGATTAATGTTAAACGTATCGCATACGTAGAAAAGAACCACATTAATTTAAAATCAAAATTCAAATTCAAATTAACTACCGAATTCAAATTTAGATACTGAATTTAGCCACTTAACATCTAAACTAATAAAAACAACAAAACAACTAAATAACATCAAAACAACAAATTTTTCTAAACAACTAGCCACGTGATGAAGATGGACCATGAGATGAAGATTGGGCCTGGGATAAAGAAGGGCCCGAGCCATCCGTCTTTCGGCGACGACGCTCATGCCTCTCAGACTCATTTGAAACAGAACCTTCCAGGGGTGGCATGCATCGTAGAATCTCTACTCGGAACCGGCGCTGTGCTTCCATCTCTGCCTTCATCTCTGTATAATGCGCATCCTGACGCTGGATGAGAGTCTCCATGTTATACTGAAGATCCGCCCGACCCTTGTTGAGCGCTTCAAAACTCGTCTGAAGGTTCTTTTGTTTATTTTGAATTATAATATGCCTATCTCGTACATCTTCACAAATACCATAAATGCAATGCAAGCTACTATGTAATACTGACATGAGTTCTAAATCAGAAGTACACCTCTCTAAGGCATTTTCATCCAAACATGTCATATCCTCCATTTCCTCATCCGAATCAACCACCCTATCCTCCGGCAACTTCCAAGTCTTTTGGATACACTCCGTATAAATAATTGCGTTTGAATGCAATTTTATCATAATATGAACAAATTTTGTAACAGCTCTAAAAGACAGCATGATCTTAGTGATCAATACTGAAAAGGGCGCAACACTCTTTCCAACGCCTCTAGTCATAGTTAAAATAAACTCGAGGATGCAAAACTTATACCTCTTCTCCTGCAATATCCAGAGAACGTGCAGACATGTCAAACCGATGTCGCTCACTTTTTCCTTCCCAATTACATTCTTACCAATCCACTGAGCTACAACCAGTTGGTTGGTTCATAGAGATGACTGTCGAGCACAATGAGAATTCGAATTATATTAACCCTCCATGACAGTGTCTTTCATCAATGCTGGAACTCCAGTATACTGGGATTCCTGCAAGGTGGCTTCGAGGTGGCGTTCAGGTGTAATGCCTAAAATCTCAACCAACAACTCTCTCGATACTTCTCTCCTAGTCCCAGCCACCTTCACGAAAATTTTATGACCCTCCAACTCCCTCTTCTTATAGAATTGTTTGACCAAATCGGAATGGTAGAAATCATCTATCGAGTACCACAACTTATTCCAATCCCTCCTAATCATCTCGTCACGAAAAAATGGTGTAAAGCGGGCGACAGTAAAAGCTTGTTTCGGCAAAATTCTTCGTCTTAGAGCCATTGAAGTTTTGAAACGATTTGTGGATTTGAATAAGGTAGAGGAGATGAGTTTAAGCAAACTCACTAAATATTTGGGAGGAGGCGCGGTGGTGGTGGTGGTGGTTCAAATTTTTGTGAATTTTTGTATGTTTTTCTGGGACAAAAGGTCGGAATTGGTAGTGGGGATGTTTGGAGAAGTTTTTGGTGTGAGTTTAAACTTTTGGCGTGGTTGTATTTAGGTTTTTTTATTCTTTTTTATTTTTGGTTAGCGTTTAAAGTTTGGTAATGGTGGAAGTAAGAATAAAAATCGCGATCTGTTTTGTTTGAAGGAAGGAAACGCACATGCGTGTGAGATTTGGGCCCAAGCCCAATTCAATTTCTGAAATTTTATGATTTTTTCGCGCAACTTCAAACTAAAATTCCTGATTCGTTACCGGTCCAATTTTTGTGAATGAGATATGGAAAATAATCAGGAAAGAATTTCCAATCTAATGATCCATAAAGCACTCTATTCTACCCATGGGTGACATATAAGAAGATAGAAAATGCCTCGAAGTACGTGTGTGATGTAAGTTATGCGAACGAATGAAATCTAAATTCATAGATAATGTCAACCCGAATCAAAATACGATTAAACGCCTAAGTAACAAAAATGGAATGTTTAGAAATCAAGGACGAAAAACCAACACCCCACCCCCAAACAAATTTTAGTCAATGAAGTTTAAATATTTGTTTTAAAACGTGGGTCTTTTAAAGTCAAATTCCTGAGACTTCCTAGATTACTATTTTTATGGTTTTGATATTTTTTACTTTTTATGATTAAGATTTAATATAAGAAAAATGAAAAATAATAAAGACATAATTCACACCATAGAGAAACATGACTCAAAAATCAAGAAAACATGCAAAAGTGGAAAGCGTGAATTACGTTAACTGTGGACTTAGGATCCAGTACTTACAACCACACACTCCAAAAGGAGGGCCCGGTTACTTGAATTGTGCATTTACCAATATATGGAAGTAAAATGAAGTACACTAAACATCAAAATGAGTCTTTTATAGTCAGATACTCAAGATTATATTTAAAACATATGTATATAATGAACATGCAGTTTACCATATATCAACAACCTAAAAAGTTGTGGGTCTTTCCATAAATAAATGACATGGAATACACCTCCAAACAGAATCAAGCACCAAGATTTTCTACAACGCAGCTTAGTGAAATGAAAGCGAAGTCTGATAGATCTAGAACATAACCGAGCATGCACCTTCTTCTTCATATTTGACCGAGAGGGTGTCCAAGTGAATGATTGTGAGAAACTGGATGTTTGTGGAAGATATGTTGGGTATGGATAAGTTTTAGAAGTAAGGAATGGAAGAAATGAGATTGTGGGTTTAGCATAAAACTCATTCATGGTGTAGGTAGGAACAATCTCAATTCTGAAAATGAAGGTGTCAAGTGCTTTCCCTTGGGAGTTATTTCCGTATTAGGAGGATTTAGAAAATCATTAACCATAGAAGAAGCAAGAGGGTCAAGCGTAAACTCAAGGTTCCTTTGAAAAGGTGGAGGGCGGGGAACATTGATGGAAGGTGAATGAGTAACAGGATGATATGAGGTAGATAAATGGCGCTCACCTAATGCTCTCAGTTTTAGATCATCAGAATCTTTTAAATATGCATGACATTCCTTAATAGGTGGGTTAGAAGAATCACTGGGATAGAGGGTGAAAAATTATTCTTCTGTAATGGCATCGAGGGATGAATGGATATTGATAAGTGGGGACTCGCGAGGTAGCAAAGAAAAGTTGCAAAAAAGTTGAAGGAAATCTTCCTCAATTTCATCTACGTCCAGGGAGTCCTTGTCGAAATTAGAACTTCTGAAGGAAATGAATTGGTGCATATGATTCTCAAGAAACGTGTTGTTAAAATACTCTTGAGCTAAGCTCTCTATCATGCTAACTTCTCCATCAATATTCGTATCAGAAAACATTTTCACCATTTTAAAAACATTGACCTCAATAGAAAGATCGCCAAAAGACAAGGACATCGAACCATCGCAGCAGTTTATAGGCGCGTTGGTAGTTGCCAAGAAAGGGCTCCCTAAAATGATCAGAATAGAGTCGTTAGCGACTTCTATATCGAGGATAACAAAATCCGTAGGATAGTAGAAATCCTGAACCTTAACAAGCACGTTTTCAACTACACCCTTAGGATACTTAATAGATTGATCCACTAATTGCAACGTTATTTTAGTAGGTTGCATCTCCTTAGACGTATTTGTTTGTATAGATAATACGGGAGAAGTTAACACTCGCCCCCAGGTCTAATAAAGCAGTGGTCGTGTGAGTATCCCCTAAGGTGCATTGTACAGTAGGACAACCATGGTTCTTGAACTTAACGATTCCATTGTGTTCAGTTAAAGTTGGAAACTATTCAATTAAAAAGGCATTTTTAGGAATATTTGTCTTACGCCTAGTAGTGCACAACTCTTTAAGAAACTTAGCATGGTGAGGTAACTTTTTAATTGCTTCAAGAAAAGGTAAGTTTATCGTTAGATTTTTAAAAACTTCCCTAATCTCGTCAAAATTTGTATCATTATTTAACATAGCTAATCTCTGAGGAAACGGTGGTTTCTTTCTATATTTAGCATATGGATCAATATGATGTTTAACTTTGGCTTTCTGTTTCTTAGGTTGTGGTTTAACTAGTACCTTTACAGGTGTAGGATCTTCAATTTCTATTTCGGTATCTAGTTCAATATCCGGTGTAGGGACTACTGGTGGGATAACTATAGGCATAGTTATGGCGTTATCAACCACTCTGCCAGAATGGAAAGTGGTGATGGAATTTAGCTCACCTACATTTGCATTTTCATTACTAGTATTATTGTTTACCTTAAAGGCTGTGTTTGTTGTTTTAAGATTAGGTATCGCTTGACCTGGAAACACACCTTTGGGTTGTACTTTCTCTTGTGCTAACTGCTGTAAGGAAAGTTGGATGGCTTGTAAAATCTGTTGTTGGGTTTGCTTAAAGGCGTTGAAACAATCCGGTTGTGGAGGAGTGTTAGCTATAGGTTGTGTGACAGGAACTATGTCACGTTGATTATTAATGGGTGGATTTTGATAGTTATTATTTACTGGAACGATACCTCTATTAGCATTATAATTATTATTGTTATAATTATTATAATTCCCTTGTCCTTGTCCTTGCCTCGGTGGAGCTTGGTTGTAATTGTTTGTTGGCCTAACATTTTGGTTATTAAACTTTGGAGGTTGTTGATTATTTCGCCAACCGAAGTTGGGGTTTTGTCGCCAAGGTGTGTTAGGTTCGCTATTAATGGAACAAACATTATCTTGTTATGATTGTTGTTGTTCATAGGTGAGAGGATAATAGGAGTCGGGATACTTTGGACTCAAATAGAAATTACATGGATTGGAGTTGACATTCATGACGGGGATAGATTTTTGTTGAACAGAAATAGCAATTACCTTTTTAGTGAGAGATTCGATTAAATTTTTAAGCTCAGGATCGGGTTACATCTCAAACATACCGGCGGCCTTAACTGTTGTAGAAGAATTAGCGGAGCGGGAGATATCATCACTACCCGCAGTTATTATTACACTTTGTTTGATCTTCTAGAAATTTATAAGCCTCTGAGGCTCCCTTACTGAGGAAACTACCCCCATTCATTATGTCAAGACCCCCTTCTTTGTGGTGGTGTAACAGTCCCTTGAAAAAAGCACGAACTAACGTGTCTTTCGCGAGGTTATGGTGTGGACACTGTATAAGAAGATCGGTGAAACGATTCCAAGCCTATGAAAATGATTCATGAGGATTCTGTGGAAAGAAATGAATCTTGGAAAGCATTTCATCTGTCTTTAGTGGTGGGTAAAAATGTTCCATAAATAGTTGAATAAGTTTGGCCCAGGAGTCCACAGAATTAGGCGCTTGGGTAGTTAACCAAGACGCCACCTTATCGGCTAAGGTGAAAGGAAACACCCTCAGTTTAATTTGTTCAGCACCAACCGTAGGATGGTGGAATGTAGTAAGAACTTGGTCAATCTTACGCATGTGCTGATAAGGTTTTTCATGGTCTAACCCATGAAAAATGGGTAACAGATTAAATATATTTAGGGGAATTCAGAAATCCCTTACTGGGACTGATAGAACGATGCAAGATTTTGGGCTATCGTTCAAGGCTTTGTAAAAGTCCGAGAGAGGAGACTCTCTTTCTTCAACCATTATTTCAGGTGGAGTGTGTGATATATTAGCTAGAGGTGTAGTGAGTGGTATACTAGAAAGGCGTGTTTGTTGACGTTGCCGGTTGATTACGTTAGGCATTTTTCTTCTACTTGACCTTAATCTCATACAAGGCTAAGACCAATTTTAACTAAACACGACAACACTCAAAACAATCCTGATATGCTAATATAAACCTCTAACAGGAGATGCGAGGAGTGGAAGAAAGAAGTACATGAATGACTCCTTGCTTCACTTATGAATAACGCGTCTTGTTTACGTGAGTTCAGTGTATGTAACAAGTTAGAAACACTGAATAACTTGAAATAATAGAAATTGGAACTAACCAGTGAAAATCGGGTTTTTCCAGAAGAGGGCGCGGGTCGCGCTCAAACTATGCCTTGTATGGGCGCGGGTTGCGCTCAGGTCCAACTCGAGTTCCAGGCGCTTCAGCGCGGGCGGTGCTCGAACTTTGCCTTGGTAGGGTGCGGGTCGCGCTTAAATCCAATTCGAGTTCCAGGTGCTTTAGTGTGGGGGGCACTCAAACTTTGCCTTGGTAGGGCGCGGGTCGCGCTCAAGTCCAATTCGAAGTTCCAGCTTTTAGCTTAGGGGCTTCGAAGTTAGCCTTTGTATGGCGCGCCAGGCTTGTTCTTTGAATTTTTGTTTAGTTTTTGAACCAAACAATCACTGTTAGAAACAAACAAGGGTGGGTGGGTTTAATGAGACTTTGGGAAGACTAACAATACTAAAGAAAACAATTCTAAAGGGAACTAAGATGGTAGCGGCGCCATTTGATAATAGTTAAAACAATAGTTTTACCTATGAATAAGCGATTAAACTCAACAAAAGTAAAACTAAAGCTATTTTATGGTAAGGGTTTATCAAAGTTTTCTACTCTCGATGCTATCGCAATATAGTTGGAGTAGAAGATTCGTTCTACTCCTAGTTCTTTAGAATTCAATGTTTTCTAAGATTATCGGTTTATCCAAAGTTAATGAGAGTAATGTGGAAATTATACTATGATGGAAATTATACTAACAAGATATGATGATTCAACTACGGAATACAAATTTGATTATATGATAAGGAATTAGGGGTGATTGATTCCACCTTAACTCGACTTAATTTACTAACGAAGAATCATCGTAATTCGAATTGAAATGCTTTCGCATAACAATTGGGTCTTTCTAATCCCTAGTTGCTCATGGTAATCTCTACCAACTAACAACTAGCATGTGAAACAATCAAACCCATTCTCATGGTGAACTAATTGTTTTCTAGAATTGATGGATTATTACGTCTATTCTATGCTAATCGAAATCAAGTTTTCATCAAGGCTTCTTCAACCCCCTCTAATGGAGGTTTTAGCCTAGAATCATAAAACTATCATTTCTACATGGATTGAACCAAGACATGATATAAAGATTATAAATTTACTTATTTGAATTAAAATGGTAATCTAATCATGCAAGATTGAATTGAAACAAGTAATGATAATTAACTAAATCTATGAATTGAAACTAAAATAATTTAATGAAATGAAACTAGATTATGAATAACTAACTAACTTTATTAATTTAATGAAGAATTATCAATGATTCAATAACTTAATTAAAAACAAGGTAATAGAAACTAATTAATGGAGTCTAAAACTAGTTCTAAAATTATTGGCTAATGGCTACCTAAAAAACTTCTTAAGAGTTAACTCTTGTGTCTTGAAATGGAGGGGACAAGATCCACTTTTTCGTGCATGGGCTGAGGAGCCATGTTTTGGGCCGAAAAATCGAGCCCAAAACCCAATTTCTTTAGTCCACATAGCCCTCAACAGAATTTTTGTCCCTTTCTGCTCCTCTAATTGGGTCAAGGTCTAGACCATTGGAAAGATCTTTCCATGACGGTCGTTTTGACATAAGGTAGGCCCAATTCCAAGGTCTGAGTCCAAAGATACGGCCGTCGAAAGTTCTGCTGACGTTTGTGCGCTATTTCTGCCCACATTGACTTTGACTTTTCAGCTTTGACCGGGCATTAAAAGAGTTTTTCTCCTTGAATCTTGGACTTTAATCACAGAACTCCTTAGCAACCAACCCTTGCTCTTTTATCTCGCAAAAGTGACATATTTCTGCACATAATCGACTCCAATGCCTAAAATACATAAAAGCATGTAATCAACATTAACTATTATTTATTACTCGCATAATTAGTCTAAAAGTATTATTGTTAAGGGGCTAAAACTATAGTTTTGGGCTCTTATCATCTACACAGACCATACAGCTCTTAGGTACCTTCTCGCGAAAAAGGATGCTAAACAAAGATTGATCCGTTGGATTCTTCTCCTGCAAGAGTTTACCTTAGAAATTAAGGATAAAAAAGGGGCAGAAAATGTAGTTGTAGACCACTTATCTAGGTTAACTAGTGAGGATGACAGTGATTCCGAATCAATATCTGACTCTTTTCCGGATGAGCATCTTTATTCAATTTTTTCTGCATCATGGTATGCAGACATTGTTAATTTTTTAGTGTCCGAGATTATTCATGATATTTGGTTTAAGAATGAACGCAAGCAATTTTAGCCAAAGTTAAGTTTTACTACTGGGATGAACCCTATCTTTTTAAGTATTGTGCGGATCAAATAATTCGTCGTTGCATTCCCTAGTGGGAGCATAATGAAGTCTTATCCTTCTACCGTGAACAATCATGCGGGGGTCATTTTAGTGTAAAGAAAACTGTCACCAAAGTTCTTCAAGGCAGTTTTTACTAGTCGACCCTGTTTCAAGATGCCCATGCACACTGTTAAGTGTGTATTAGATGTCAGCAACTTGTGCGTATTACTTAACGTAATATGATGCCCATAAATCCCATTCTCATAGTGGAGATTTTTTATGTCTGGGGTATTGATTTCATTGGCCAGTTTTCCGTCTCGCATGATTTCATTTATATTCTTGTAGCTGTAGACTATGTTTCTAAATGGATTGAAGCCATAGCTTGTGGTAGTAATGACCATAGTACTGTAGTATTGTTTATGATGGAGTATATTTTCTCCCGCTTCGACTTACCTAAGGCTATCATTAGTGATGGTGGAAAACATTTTTGTAATAGAGTTATTGAAGCTTTAGTCAAGAAATATGGAGTTACCCATAAGGTGGCGACTCCGTATCATCCTCAAACTAGTGGTCAAGTAGAAGTGTCCAATAGAGAAATAAAAAAGATTTTAGAAACGACAGTTAATCTTGATAGGAAATACTGGTCTAGACGCTTAACAGATGCCTTATGGGCATATAAAACGGCTTTTAAAACACCTATTTGTATGTTACCTTACCGCTTAGTTTTTGGTAAACCTTGTCACTTGTTTATTGAGTTGGAATACCATGCCTTGTGGGCTATTAAAAGTCTTAATTTCAACATTAACGCTGCTGGTGTCAAACGCAAATTGCAATTAAATGAGCTTGAAGAAATCCGTAGCGATTCTTATGATCTAGCGAAGGATTATAAATAGGGCTGGAAATGGTATGGGATGCGTCCCGAATCCGAATCCATTTTAACGGATATGGTTTCTATGTTTGTGACTAGAATCCGACCCAAATATCCGAAAACCTTAATCATTTAACAAGATTTATATTTTGATGCCTAAAAATTAATTTATATCTTACATTTATATATGAAAATCATTAAAATAGTGTATTTTTTGATGTTTTTTAATGGATATGGATATCCAAAATCCGACCCGAATCTGGATGGATCCAAATATGGTCAAAGAGTTTTGACTGAAAATCCGACCGAACCCGCTCCATTTCCAGCCCTAATTATAAAACTAATATGAAACGTGTTCAGGATAAACACATTTTGCGTAAAGAGTTTGACCTTGGCCAAAAAATTTTTGCTATATAACTCACGTTTGCATATTTTTCCTGGTAAATTAAAAACACGTTGGTCTGGACCTTTCCTGGTTACTGATGTCAACCCTCACGAGGCAATCACCTTGGTAAATCCCAAGGACAACAGTACCTTTCAAGTAAATGGCCAACACTTAAAACATTTCCATGAACTATGTTCGCCAGCTGTCGAAGAAACCTTTCTACAAAACCCTATTTATGAGGATTGACCCTGTATGATTGGTGTGCTTCCTATATTAATTCTATATTTTGGGAATACTCCATTAAGGTAATCGGACCCTCCTTTCGGAGTGTGTGGTCATAAGTGCCAGATCCTTAGTCCACATTCATGTAATTTACGTTTTCCAATCTTGCACTTTTTGCTCGTATTTTGAGTAGTGTTTCTCTATGGAGTGATTTCCATCTTTACTTGCTTTGTTTCTATGATTTTATAAAATCCTTTTCATAAAAACTAAAATACTTTAAAACCCATAAATATTAGATAGATTAGTAAGTCTAGGGTATCTGATTTTGAAAGACCCACATTTTCACCACAACAAAATTTTCATCCTATACTAAATTTTTTGTTTAGGGGTGGGTAATCACCCCACCTTGTTCTCTCAACTTCCTATCTTTGTTTATGCTGCCATTAAGTCGTATAGATTCGTGTGACAAAAGATATTGGTGAAGGTGGGGTAATCAACAATGCTCTGTTGATTACATTAAGGATATCAAGATATTATATGCAAAAGATATTAGTGGATTGTGGAAGTTCAGTCAATATTCTGTTTTGGAAGGCACATACAGGTATCGAATTTGATGAGTCCCATTTGAAGGAACCACAGTTTAATTTGTTCGGTTTCAATGGAACCTCGACCAGACCAGCTGGGGAAATAAAATTACCAGTAAGGGCAGGTCCACAAACAAAGTCATAAAGCATTACTCAGATCATAATGCTATTTTGGGAAGGAAGTGGATACATGCTATGAGAGCGGTTCCAAGTACTTTTTATCAAGTTATCAGATTTTTGACAGTTTATGGGCCACATGAGATAAGAGGCAATCAGTCAGAATCTGAGAAGTGTAATTTTGTTACTGTGAAAGGTATGATGAAAGAGAAAAAAGTAGATACTGGCGGAGTCTCGGAAGACCACAAATAGCAATTAATAGAAGATATATCTCTGAAATCCGATACTAGAAAACATCAGGCGGATCTTAGATTTACATCAGAAATGAAAACAGAAGTGGAGATAGTTCCAACCAAAACAATTGAGGAAGTACAAAGAGTCGATATCGGTCAGAATAATGAAGGTTGTTTCACTTTTATCGGTACAGAAATGAGTGCACCTGTCAGAAAAGATTTGGTGGAGTTCTTACAAAGAAATAAAGATGTATTTGCTTGGTCGATGGCTGATCTTCCAAGTATTGATCCTCTTATATGTTCTCATAAGTTGAATATGTGAGAAGGAGCAGTTCCAGTGCATCAAAAGCATGGGAGAGTTAGGCCGATATATGCAAATGCAGTATAAAATGAAATACAGAAGATGCTGGAATGTGGAATCATCAAAGAAATCGATAATTCAGAATGGGTAGAAAATATTGTTGTTGTTCCAAAGAAGAATGGAAAGGTTAGAATTTTTGTGGATTTCACAGATGTTAACAAAGAATGTCCGAAAGATTACTATCCGATGCCAAGAATTGATAAGCTGGTGGATAGAACATCTGGTTTCGAATTTGTTGTTTTTTTTGTGATTGTCATTTAGGATATTTTCAGGTTATTATGTCAGTATTAGATCAACTCAAGACGGCATTCATTGTTGAAGGGGGTCTTTATTGTTTCATCAGAATGTCAATCGGTTTGAAAAATGCAGGAGCAACGTATCAGCGTTTGGTGGAGAAAATGTTCAAACATTTGATTAAGCATATTGTGGAAGTATATATTGATGATATAGTCATCAAATAAAAAAAAAACGAGTGATCATGTTCAAGATTTAGATACGGTGTTTCGAATATTCTAATAGTTCAACATGAAGCTTAACCCTGAAAAATGTACTTTTGGGATAAGTTAAGGAAAATTCCTCGGATATATCGTCACAAAGCGAGGTATCGATGTTAATCCAGACCAGATTCGAGTGATACAGCAGATGCCTTCACCAAGTACTAGGAAGCAAATCCAAAAGCTTACAGGTAGAATTGCAGCTTTGAATAGGTTTATATCAAGAACTTCTGATAGATGTAAACTTTTATTCAAGTTGTTGAAGAAGAATACAAAGTTTGTATGGGAGGAAGAGTGTGAAATGGCTTTCTCTAAGTTAAAAAAGTATCTTCAAGAGGTACCAACTTTGATAAAGCCAGAAGAAGGGGATACTTTATTTTTATATCTTGCCGTCTCGGATTTCTCCATCATATCGGTACTCATCAAGATAGAAAAAGGAGTTTAGTGACCAATTTATTTTCAATCTAAAACAATGCTCGAGGCTGAAAATCGATACTCAATGTTCGAAAAATATGCGTTGGCTCTTCTTTATTCTACTCAAAGATTGAAACCTTATTTCCAGTCACACTCAATAATTGTGATGACAAATCTTCCTCTGAAGCAAACCTTAGCTAAGACAGCTAAGTCAGGCAAAATGGTCAGTTCTTATTGATGAGTTTGGAATTGAATATAAAAATAGAGTTTCAAAAAAGCCAAGTCTTGGTGGATTTTCTAGTAGATTTTCCTGCAGAAGATGAAGATTGGAAGGCTGAAGAAGATAGTATTATATTCTTACAGGAGCCTGATAGTACAATGGATGAAGATGATCCATGGGTTGGCACAAATGGGTGGAGGTTTATAACACCCTGTGTTTTTCTTTTACTTTTCCTATTACCAAAATAATAATAATAATAATAATAGGTAAAACAAAATAAGATAGATATTAGTAAGGATAAGAAACCCAGTAAGGTTAAAGATAAACTTTCCTTCCTTGTTTTTAGGGGAGTTTGAAAACAAAAAGGAGTTCACACGGAGTTTTAAAAACAGAGAGAGTTTTACACAGAAAAAGGGAGAGTTTTACTGAGAGAGGAAAATGAAGTTTTTCTAGAAATCTACGGATAGCTAGCTGATAGTTGGAGCTAATCACGAGTGAGTAGATATTTTACCTTTTACTGAACTATTAGATTTTTGGTGGCTTACAACCTATACTACACTATACTAGATTTCTGTCAAGAATACAAGTTTTATATTCTACTTTGTTTTGTTTATTCTTGAACCATGCTGCATATTGTTATACTATTGAAACGATAAGCAAAAACTTTAGTGTAAAAGATTTCGAATCTGATTAATGTACCTAACCATTATAGTTATTATTATATATTGTCAAGGTCCTTAGTATCAGTAGAATTGTTGATTCTCTGTTTAAGTGTTGGTGTGTTAAAAACTTTGTTTTGATCGGACTGTTGTTGTTTGATTTTGGGTTCTGGTTGAACTGGTGTTGGTGTTTGTTAGGTTAAATTGTGTGGATGTTTGAATGGGATATGGTGGTTGTGAAGTGGTGAGTGGGGTATTTTGAGATTTGTTTGAATGGTATTGTGGATGCGTGGAATGGTTATTAATGGAGTCGGATCAGCTTTTATGATATGATTGGAAATCTTGTTTTGGTGGTATAATTGGGTTGGGTTTTGCTAGGGAGCGAAACCGAACTGTTGGGAGGTGAGTGGTGGTCCGGCGAGCTCTGCAGTGGTGGAGGAAGTGTGGAAGAGATAACCTAGCATATGATTGAAAATCTTGTTTTGTTAGTATCATTGTATCATTGGGTAGGGGTTTTCACAAGGAACCAAACCACTTTGGGTGAGGGTGGCGGACTAGTGGAGGCTGGTGGTGGCTGATTGGTAGAAGTGGTGAGCTGGGGAGGAAGATGAACAGTGAGGTTTTGGGTTTTGTTGGGCTGGGGCCGAACTTAGTATGTGGGCTTGTGTGTTTTTTTTCTTTCTATTTCATTTATGGGCTTAAGTTATGTTAGATTGGGCTTGGGAAAGACTAAACCTTTTGGGCCTTAGTCTTTGGGTTTTGGCAGGTTGATTTTTACTGTTGACTAGAGTTGACTTTAACCAGTTGACCAAGTTTGACTTTTAACTCGGATTATGATTTGGTCTATTAGGATAGGTCTAGGGCTATTAGCGTGCTTGGCTTTAGGCTAAGACCTTTCTATATATACGTGTGTATGTGTATTAACTACTATGTGATATTTCAGTCTCCTATGATATACAACGCTATGACACTTAGACATCAATCTAATTAATAACGTGTAAATAATAATACGTGGAACAAGTTACTCCTCCGTTCTCTGAAATGATATATGCAATAAAGTTCAATAATATGTAAACAAATTTACCACACCCTTTTTGAATCTCTCCATGCCTCAAGTTTTGGAAATGAGATTTTATGACTGAAGATGTCATGTGATAGGTGGGCATTTATTGAATGTGCCATAAATGGCCTATTAGCGTTATAACTGGGTATTCATTGACTGTGCCATGAATGACCCGGGTATTTATTGAATGTGGCGGGAATGACCTAAGGTACATAGGTACTAAAAGGTGGGTGTATAAAAAAAGTAATTAATTAATTAATAAGAGAAATTGATTTGATGGTGTGGGTGTGCTTAGACTTGCATTTGAATACTTATAGGATATCTACATATGTTGTTTAGAATTTCTAACTTCCGTTTACAGGAGGGTAGGACTTAATAATATTTTGTGCAGGGACGTTGTTCTACCCTTATATAGAAGTGGATATTGGTAAGATTTAATTCAATTACTAAGTTATTAAGATGAGTTATTATAATGAGTTAATAGAATGGAAGTCTTGCTTTGGAAGATACTATGCCGGTTGAAATGACGGAACTACTCGTCTTCCAATCTGAGAATGATTAAGTTATGGGTACATATAAAGTGTGGTTTGGATAATTAAAGTATGGAATTGTTTTTATGTTGTTAGTCTACTCATACCAGCAAATTCCATTTTGCTGACCCATATTTGCTTTGTTTTGGCAACGTGGGTGTGTTCTTGGGAACATAGGTGGAAGGCAGTGGAACCACGGCGTTTGATTTGGATTTGTTTCTGGAGCAGTCCGGGAGTTTATTTTATTAGGTCTGATCTTTTTGGAAGTATGTAATAACATAGTTTCATATTCATATGACATGAGAATACGATGTTGAAGACCTATTATTCTTAGAGTTTTATATTGATGATTTTTTGGACGGAAGATAGTCTTTTAATAAAGTGATGGTTGAGAAATTTTGGAGATATTTTGTTGTTAAGTTGATTCTTTTATGATGTGGGTTTTCGGTTTTGGCATGAGTTGTATCCACCCCGTCATAGCCTGAGTTTTTAGACAATTGAACATAGTGATGTTTGAGATATTTATATTTCAAATATTCATTTTATAATTGTTTAGAAATTCGGGCTGTGACAAAGTTGTTCGTAGATGGATCATTAGGGCAAAAAGGGTGTGGTATCGACGCTGTGCTGATAACCCCAGAAAACCAGAGATTGGAGTTAGCAGTTACTTTGGGTTTTCACTCTTCTAACAATGAAGCTGAATATGAGGCTCTAATAACAGGTTTGGAGATGGCTTAATCACTAAATGTCAAAGACTTTTCGGTTTTCAGTGATTCTCAGTTAGTGATAAGTCAGATCAATGGAGGATATTCAACAAAATGCAATAACATGATCGATTATTTGAACTTTGTTAGATTGAAACTCAAGGATTTCAGGAAGATTAATTTTTAGCACCTTGATAGGGGAGAAAACCGACATACTGATGCTTTGGCATATGTAGCTGCTATGCTTGAAAATGAGGAAGGACGTCTGTTGCATATAGGTGTTCAGCAAACCACAAGTATCAATATAAAACATTCGGAGGTGATGGAAATAGATATGATGGGGGCGTCATGGTTAAGCAGCTATGTGTTGTTTTTGTGTGAAGGTAAATTTCCAGAAGATAAAAATGAGGCTAGAAGGGTAAAAGTAGGAGCAGAGAGATATCTACTAATTGACAATCAATTGTATCGGAAAAATCCAGGAGGTCCACATTTAAAATGTATATCGGCAGCCGAGTCTATACAAATTATTGTAGAAATGCATGAAGGGGAATGTGGGAATCATTCGGTAGGAAGATTGTTGGCAAATAAGATAGCAAGGTAGGGATATTTCTTGCCACAAATGCGAAGAGACTGTCTTCGATATGCAAAAAATTGTATCCAGTGTTAGAAGCATGGACATGCCATTCATGTTCCAGCAGAAGAGTTACACTGTGTCGAACCCATGGTCGTTTGTTTTATGGGGGATGGACATTGTTGATCCACTAATTCCTGGAAAGGGGAAGAAAAGGTTCATGCTAGCGGTAACGAACTACTTCACTAAATGGGTAGAAGCTATAGCCTTGCAACATGTCAAAGAACAAGATATCATAGGTTTTCTTTTCCAATGAGTGGCTTGTCGATATGGATTACCATATGCTATCATATCGGATAATGGCCCTCAATTTATCGGAGGTAAAGTAAAAGAGTTCCTGGAGTCATACAAGATTAAGCATTTTACATCGGCACCTTACTACGCTAAGGGAAATGGGCAAGCTGAGGCGACAAATAAGGCTATTATGGATAATATCAAAAAGAAGATGAAGGACAAGAAAAGTTTGTGGGTCAATGAGTTGAACAGTGTGTTATGGGTATATAGAACAACTAGGAGAGTAGCCATGGGGAAATCACCATTTTCTTTTAGCTTATGGTATGGAAGCGGTTACTCCAGCGGAGATGGTAGTATCGACATCAAGGACAATGCTTGTAGAAAAAGATTTGAATGACCAAGGAATGCATGCAGAAGTCCTAAACTTGGAAGAAAAAAGAGAACAAGCGAGAATGAAGCTTGATTCTTACCACAGACAGCTCAGAAAAGCATTCAACAAAAGAGTCAAAGGAAGAAGTTTCCAAAAAGGCGACTTAGTATTGAAAGAAGTCACACAAGCGACAAAAGAAAAAGGAGCTGGGAAGTTATCAGCGAATTGGGAAGGTCCTTATATTATCCATAAGGTGGGAATAAATGAATCATATTATCTAAAGAAAGCTAATGGTGAAATGGTAGCAAAGCCTCATAATGTCAATAATCTGAAGGTATTCTATCAATAATGTATTTTTCAAATTTTATATGGGAAATGAGATATGTAGCAAGATTGTTTAATTTAATAAAAAAATTCAAATTCAAAATAAGTGATGTTATCATATGGTAAAAAGTCCTGATATCATGCGTAAAAAGTCCTGATATTGACAGAAATGTTGATATCAAGTGTATCATCAAAAGTCCTGATATCGACAGAAATGTTGATATCAGGCATATCGTCAAAAATGCTAGTATCAGAAATAGTGGCAGATATCAGGCATAAAAAGTCTTGATATCAACAGAAATGTTTGTATCAGGCATATCGTCAAAAGTCCTGATATCATAAACAGTAGCAGATATCAGGCATAAAAAGTCCTGGTGTCGACATAAATGTTGATATCAGGCATATCATCAAAAGTCCTGATATCAGAACCAGTGGCAGCTATCAGGCATAAAAAGTCCTGGTATCGACAGACGTGTTGGTATCAGACATATTGTCAAAAGTCCTGGTATCGACATAAATGTTGATATCAGGAATAAGAAGTCATGATATCAACAGACGTGTTGGTATTAGGCATATCGTCAAAAGTCCTGATATCAAAAACTATGGCAGATATCAGGCATAAAAAGTCCTGAGATTGACAGAAATGTTGGTATTAGGCATATCATCAAAAGTTTTGATATCAAAAACAATGGCAGATATCAGGCATAAAAAGTCCTGAGGTTGACAGAAATGTTGGTATCAGGCATATCGTCAAAAGTCCTGATATAAAAAACAGTGGTAGGTATCAGGCATAAAAAGTCATGAGATTGATAGAAATGTTGGTATCAGGCATATTGTCAAAAATTCCTGGTATCAAAAACAGTGGCAAATACCAGGCATATCATGATATTGACAGAAATGTTGGTATCAGGGAAGTTATCAAAATCCAATACAATGCAAAAGAGCAATATGTTATGGTATTATCTGCAAGGGATGATGCATTAAAGATCATTCAATAATAAAGGTATGTTGTTATGATTTGTTTTTTATTAGCAATACAGGTCTAAGTATCGTTGATACTCTCTTTTTAGTTGAGGGTATCAAAAATTTGATTTTCTGTTGATACAAGTCTAAATATTGCTGATACTCTCTTTTTGGTTAATGGTACCGAAATTTTCATTTTCTATCTAATATAAGTCTAAGTATCGCTGATACTCTCTTTTTGGTTGAGGGTATCGAAAATTTGATTTTCTGTTGATACAAGTCTAAGTTTCGCTGATACTCTCTTTTTGGTTGAGGGTATCGAAAATTTGATTTTCTGTTGATATAAGTCTAAGTATTGCTGATACTCTCTTTTTGGTCGAGGGCATCAAAAATTTCATTTTCTATCTAATATAAGTCTAAGTATCAGCGATACTCAAGTTTGGTTGAGGGTATCGAAAATTTGATTTTATGTTGATACAAGTCTAAGTATCACTGATACTCTCTTTTTGGTTGAGGGTATCAAAAATTTCATTTTCTATCTAATATAAGTCTAAGTATCAACGATACTCAAGTTTGGTTGAGGATATCGAAAGTTTCATTTTTTATCAATGCAAGTCTTATTATTGATATATTCTTTGGGATTGAGAGATGGACAAAAGCATAATTGAAGCATTCAGAACCATTCAAAAACATAAGGGACAAAAATTGCTGGTAAGGAAAGAAGATGATTGTAGCAATATTACAAAAATCAGTGAAGATTGTAGCAAAATTGGTGTAGTTCCAATATTCCAATATTACAGAGTAATGCCAACAGAATATCAACGCTAAGAGGCAGGGGTACTAAGGAGACCATCTATTTCAGCAAAGTCATCAGCAATATTTTGGGTGCTATCAACACAAACACGAGAAGCTATAACTGTTGATGCATCAGGATTAGTAGGAGGTACAGTTAAAGATGCCTCTGCATTAGTATCATCGGGAATAAGTCCATATTCTATAAGAACATCACGAGGTACATATTGTTTAAAAGCCTAAAGCCGATCACCTAGAAGATTTAAAGATGAAACGACGTCGTTAAATTCAGCATCAGAAGCTTCCTTGTACTTTGTTTCTTCTATAACGAAGTTGTCAGTAACTTGCTTAAGAGCTTCTGTGTGTTCAACAATTTTTTGATTCAAAGTCTTCTGAGCAATTTCAGCATTACATTTCAGATCGGTCTTTAATTGAGTATTCTCGGCATTAAATTGAATATTCTCTTTTTTCAAGCGAGTTACTTCTTGGGTTAATCTATCAATCTCCAAGTTCTGAGTATCAACTGTTTTCTTCAAACAACCGATATCACGGTATTGTTTATAATGGAGATCAAATTGGGCCAGGGCAGATACTTTAGCCTATTAAAATAATGGGAACAGATAAGCAGGTAGAAAGAGGATGAATAATTATGAAGTAGTAGAGAAAGTAAGTGCAGATACCTTTTCAATGAAGTCCCAAAAAGATGTCAAGCATTCAGCAGAAGTCACATTGCACATGGCAAGTTTGTCATTAGGAAGAACACAATTGGTAGAAAGAGTAACACCCAAATCCTCACTAGGGTTTTCACCAAAAAGCGACGCAGTTAAGGGAATATCATTTCCATTAATCAAACGAAAGACAGGACTGAAGATGGTGCTAGGGTCAGCAGAAGGAATAGATTCAAGAGTTTGTCGAGCAACAAGACCACTCTCTCCCCAATGACTTTTGCGTTTCTTGGAACTAGTATGATTAGGATTATTTTGGGAGGAAGCAGCAGATTTATCTTGGTGAGCAGCAGGAGGGTTGCCCCTAGCAGGAGCAGTATGAGTCTCAGAGGGAGGGACATGATGCTTGTCTTGAGGAGCTTTAGCCGACACATTTTTAGAAGCTTTGTGTCTTGAAGAGTTGAAAACTGGATATTTTAAAGGAGGAACGGCTTCAGTATCAATACTTTCCCAGTTACCATAAACAATTATAGGATACAAGGGCCATTCTTTGTCGCTTTTATGATTTTTTCGGATAATACCTAAAAGATCTTTTCTGGAATGTTTTTTGGGATAAAAATATCCAAGGATTTTTTAACAAAATTTATTGTGATTAAGGATATCTGATAATCGGATTCTACAGGTGTCATATTTTTCAGGAGGAAGATGATTATTATAATGGTTGCAGATATATAGCAATCTCCAAAAATTACCCATGCCCTGACCAGGGGAAATATTCAGATGATTTAAAACTTCACGGTCGAGGTTGGTCAGAGGAAATCTTAAACCCGTGACAATTTGACCAAAAGTAACAATGATGGCTTTCTTGGTACCACTCTGACATTTGGTAAATTGTCGAGTGCCAGCATAGTGTTGCAAGTAAAGGAAAGAGGGAATTTGGTAAGCGGCTTGGACTAAGGCCAGATTGGATTGTTTGATAAAGAAGGAACTGAGACCATGTCTCCATTAACTAGTATCTTCGACGGTATCGCGTTCGGATTCAGAGTCAGTTGCTTCAAAAGGGTGACATGGAATTCCTTCTATAATATAATCCAGGTCCCAAGAGATCTGAGGGCGATAAGATCTAGTAGAAGTAGAAGCAACATTATGACTGCTTCGTCTATCCTCAGAATGAGTCTCTTCGCTACTAGTATTAACATTAGAAGGGATATCTTCACTGGCCATCAAGAGGTCTATAAACAAAGCAGTGGCGACAAAGGTATTTTTAGTATCGCCGGTTTAATATATGACACATAATAAAGATTTTATGTTTTTGTATCGGAAAAAACTGTTGTTTTTCATATCTGAGAGAAGGTAGTATCATATCGAAATTAGCGATATGGTAGTTTTCACTTATCGATATATTTGATATAACAAACAACAGGTTAGAAGATTATGTGATAATATTATGTGAAGTGGATATATGATCACAAAATGAGTAATATTTTAAAAGAAGAAGCAGGATATAGTGGCATACATCATTATACAAAACATTCACACATACAAATTTATAGGAGAAAAATTTCTAGAATAAATTGAAAGCCCTAACAAGATGGTGTGTTTGTCTTTGTAAAGTAAATATGATAATGTCTGGTTTGAGTTAAACTCACAAGATGCAGGAAGTAGCAAACGTACCTGATTGATAGCAAGGAGTAAGTTTTGAAGAAGAGATAAAGATGATAAGGAATATGAAACAAAGCGAAGAAGTCGTGTTTGAGGAAGTGTACATGAGAAGCTAAAAAGATGAGGGAATGAAAGACGGTTCATTTCAAATTGTTTTTAAAGATATGGACCGGGACGGTATTTAAGCCCAGAAGTTAAAATAACCAATTCTCAAAAAATTGAAATTCAAAATGAGATTTCAAATTTTCGAGAGGGGGCAATGTAGTGGGCAAATATCATACCTTAAATATGTTTATCTGATATTTAGAAACTCGAGATATTGACATAAAGGTCAATATCTCGATATGTTTCATGGTTATGTTTAAATGTTTGTAGGGATTAAACGGGAAAGAAAGGAGAGAGACAAAGGACACGTGTCAAGAGTGGATTAAGTAGTTGAGGAGACTATAAAAAGACTGGATGAAGAGGAAAGGCATTCATTCAATTTATTCTCACAAGAAATTAGAAAAATAGGAGAGAGAAAGAGAGAACCAGAGTGATCGTAAAGATTTTTAGTACAGATCAATAAACACATTTATTTCTACTTAGTTCTTCATATTCTTTCATTCAAATCATCGTTAAGAGTTGTGTGATCCGAGAATCATTGAGAAAAGGTGTTCTTGACAACCACAGGTTGTTCCTATGTTTGTGCTATTAATATCTTCTTTCCTTTTATGTAAGCTTGGGCAACTATTTAATGAATCAACATCTAAGGCAAACACAAGGAATACTTCCCTTACTTTAAAACAATACACAACTAGAAGAAAAGTAGAGAATAATAGTATAATATTCAATTACAATAAAGAAAACCTTGTTCGAGCATTATATTCAATTGCAATAAATAAAAGCATGTCACTAGCAAATATTCAATTGCAATAAATAAAACCCTAAACTAGCATGATATTCAATTGCAATAAATAAAAACCTTAATCTATGCTCGCATTCCCTGGTCTGGGGAATGGAACTAATAACTAAACAAACATAAAGAACTAACTTGATTGGAGAATACCATGAACCAGAAGAATCAACGAACCCTAAGCACTGGCTTCATCTCCTCCCTTGAAGGAGAAGATTAGCCTTCCATAAAGAAGGAAGAACACAAAGAACGAGAAGAAGAAGAGTCGAAGAACATAAGACTAGAAAGACTAATTTATTAAGACTCGACTAGTTAAAACTGAATCTTTTATTATTAATCTCTCTCTGCCTCAAGTTCTGGAGACAAGAATGTAAGTAAATTGGTGAGTTTCATGAGGCACTTAGGTCCTCTATTTATAGGGGCTACAATGAGTTCTAGAAACATCCTAAATCGTGGTTTGTTTCCTATTACAAATCGACTTCTTTCAGAGTACAACTTCATTTTCGAAACAGTAAAAGAGGTGGGCTACAATGTCGGTTCTAGCATCTGGACGCATGAACCTTGCGTCTCAGTCGCAAGCGTCGTGTCTGGACACACGATCCTTGCTTCTCAGACGCGAGAGTCTATTTTTCTCTTTTGCTCCATCCTTCTTTCCTCTTTTGTGGGTTTTGGTCCAAGCAACGAATCATTTTGCCTTGGGCTTCCAAATATGCTTTAAAATAGGTCCAAGTCGCATCTTTAATAGCTTCAATTCATTGGCCTTCTCCATGATTGTCCACGAGCTTCCCATGTGATCCTTAATGCTCCGAATTGCTATGTTTTACCCCTTTTTCTCTTATATTCTACAAAACTCTCTTTTTCACCTGTAAAATCATAAAACATAACTTACAAACACTATTAGTCCACTAAGATGGCTAAACAAGAGGTATAATCCAGGGTTAAAATGCACTTTTTCAGCACTTATCAGCTGCTGTGGTAGCTTCTTCTCATCAGGTTCTGTCTTCTCCTTCCTCTTTCTATGTCTGCTCTAATGTTTCGACCCTCAAAATATATGACCAGTTCAAGCTTGCGGTCTCTCTCCAGTCTCTCTTTTCTCTTATTCTCTCGAGCTTTCCTTTTTCTCTCTATCTTTCTTCTCTTTTCTCTACTGTTTCTTTTCTGCATTCTGGAGAGGCTGAGTTATCGATAGTCCCTCTACTGTTGGTTTTGCTTGGTTTATATAGAGGCTTTGATTAGGGCGTGCAAGCTTTGGAATCCCTTTTGGCAACTTCCTTATGTTTTAATCCCTTTTGGAACTATCTAAATCGAATTCAAGCGGTGGAAGAAAGCTGCGAAGGGTGCTGTGAAAACACTAGAATTTTGCATTTTTAGAAGGGGGCATGGGTCGCGCTCTGACATAAGCTTCTTAGGGCGCGAGCGCAGGTGTGCTCTGACATCTTGACAACAACACCTCAACTTTTCACAGTAGCTTTATTTTATCTAATTCATGTTATTCCCCACCTTCTTTCATGTACTCTTTATAGAGTCAAGTCGTGAGAATCTTACAACCCCATAAAATCCTTAGTCTCAGCTCTTTTCATCGTATTCACGTTAATTCTTATAAAATTAATGAAACAAACTAATTAGAGGAACTTATCCTAATTAACTAGACAATATAATATAAATATGGGCATAAATGTGTAGCATTTATGTGCTTATGAAATACCACCAAACTTACATTTTGCTAGTTGTCAAGCAAACTAACTTTGAACTAATAACAAAAATCCAAACTCACTTTCGTAGGAATCACGATTACACCTAGCATGTGCAACAATCCTTTTGAACCCCTAGGTTTACCCTAGTGGACGAGTTTAGTCTCGTGAGAGTTTTCAGAGAAGATACTCACAAACTTCATCTATACTATAGTGACTAAGAAATAACATCAATGTTTCCTTAATTTAATCTCATGTTTCTGTACATCTCACTATCAAGGAATAAAAAATACTCATTTTAAAACCTAAGTTAATACATGCATAATAATCAAATCATCTAAAAATTAAATAAACATACATGCAATGGACAATATTAGGAAATGTAGTGGCAGGACTGTTTCAGAAATTTTTGGAATATCGTCCCTAAGTAGGTCCTCACAAATGTGTCAAGACAAAAATACTCTAATTTTTCCACTCAGGTTTCGTTCACTCCAGTGTGCAGTGGACACACTTTTCCTCTCAATCTCAATGACAATCTAAAGGAGTCGAGGTCGATCAATCACATCTACCATTTACTATCACACCAACCTATTCCTAATTGAGCTAGATGTCTTTATTAGGTGTTATATATGGCTTAGGTGATGGTTTAAGAATAAATGGAATGGATAAACAAAAATGACAAACCTGAGAAAATAGGGTCTTCAAATTATGTAACTAGAGAAAGCCTTGTTCTTATTTTGCTTCTACACTTTGTTTCCATCCTTAGCCCTTTTGTTTTGGCTTTTGACTCCTTTGATTCTGTTTTTAGAGTTCTAACTTTTTATTTTCTTTTTCTTTTCTTTAGATGGAAACTTTCTTTTCTTTTTCTTAATTTTCTTTTGAAGCAACTAGCAAATTCTTGGTTTTCCACAGGTCTTTTTCTTTTCTTTTCTTCATTTCATCCTATTTCTCAGACTCATTCAAGATAGGTAGACTGATTTTTATTTTGTTTTTTTTATTTTATAGAGAGTAAAGGGTTTGTGGTTTATGATAAAACTAACGAAAGGCTCAGTGGGACAACTAGTGGAAAAAATATTCTTTTGGTTGGAATTCTGGCTATATCGATCCAAAGAGGGTCTAAATTCTCGCTTAGGATATGGTATGGTGATCAAGCAAGTGGACGTGTGATTTCTCTATTCGGAGTTTACTACTCGCTTGTGTCATCACTCAGATATTAACTCATATGAGGCTTTTAGGCTAGATTCTCACAGGATATGCAAAATTAAGCACTCTAACTTCGTCTTAGAAAAATACTGGCAAAATACAATCATAATGTTCATGCAAGACATTTATGAAAAGATGCAATGACTATTACCTACATATTAACCTAAGTTTCTAATAACTACCTCTTAATTCTAATGCTAAATGAGACTTCTAGACTATAATCATCACCGAAAAGGAAACAATACCAGTATCACTAAGTGCATAGTATAAATAAGTTTTATTTTTCGCTAAACAAAATATTTTGTTCCCACCCGCAAACTTATTTTAGACATTGTCCTCAATGTTAACATGTATGCTCAAATTAAAAATATAACAACATGAACAAGTAAAAATAAAGGATAGAGGTTACCAATAGCTCCATGAACGAAAAATAAAGCTCAAGTCACATATAGAAATTAGTACCTTACCAAAGATATAACAGTGATAATATATATAAGGAACATCCAAATTACTACAACGACTAAAATATGTCACGTAACTCATTCCATAGAGTTACACGTCTCCAAAAAGATGGAGAAAAGGTGCTAAAGTGGAATGCATGAGATATGTGCACAATAGACTCAAATAAAATAAAAACATGGGTTGCCTCCTATAAGCACTACAGTTAACGTCTCTAATAGACGACTGCTTCTCACAATCAAACCTTGGATTTAAATATACCAATCATAAGCAAAAGATCATGTGATGTTTAATATAAACACTGCCACCCCCAAACTTATGCAAACCAATACTTAAACATACCATGTATCACTTAATAAGATATACAAATGCAATAAACAATAAGTGAACATGAGACAATGCATCTAACAAATAGTAATAATGTCATAAGATTTTCTCAAATCAGATAACACTTTCAAATCAACTTTTCGTACCCAAACAGCACGGACCTTAGCTAAATGGTATCTAGGTTGTGTAAGTTTATATTTCACTCCCATTTTCTTACCATGATTCCTAGGCAAAGTATATTCACATCTCATAACTCTATTAGGTATACTAGATATAACAACATCATTAGCATGGTTATGAGACGAAGCACAAGATTGTGGAACCTGGTTAAAAAATGATAACGTTTGTGCATGACTAGTGGTTTTACACCAAACCTGAGAATTGCTTCTTCTAACATGACAATGATACTTAATGTGACCTACACCACCACAATAATAACAAATGATAGGATGTCTAGTACGGTCAACATGAGAGGTGGAAGGGACATTAATTGGTATACACCCTGGTTCTAAAGAATATGAAGTCGACTTAGAACACATAGCAAGATTACCACAAGCACGTGGACACTCCTCAACATTCAAATTTATATCACCACTACAAAGACTAAGACGTAAAAGATCAAACATAGTCTCCTTATGATTTTCCTTACTTATGCTAAGCTCATGTATCAGAGAATCATTCTTATTCCTAAGAGATTCATTCTCTGCCTATAACTGATTAGCAATACACATATTATTATTAACTTTGGAACTCAAAACAGTGTTTTCACTTTCAAGAGATATTACCCTCTCAGCCAACCTCTCATTATCATTAAGCAATTCATGATTTTTCTTTAAAAGTGCATCATACAACTCATGAAAATTTTCATTTGAATCACTCAACAAACTATCATAGCTAATACTTAGACAAGGATTAGAAATAGGACATGAAGAAGTAACATTAAGAGTATCCCTAAAAGAAAAGTCATGAGATATAAGATTCACTACCTCTCTCAGTTCCTCACCACCACTATCACTAAAGTGGTTTGGGAGAAGATTTAAATATGTAGCAGAATCAGACCAAAAACCATCATCAGCATCATCACTATTACTTAAGAGTTGATCATTAGTCTCAACCAAATTCAACTCACATATATTTGTCAACTCCTTAGGTTGTTTGCTTATATTCAAAACATTAGGCTCTAACTGGTTTTGTAGTTCTCTTTCATTATTTTCCTCTATAAGGTTGACTAACGGATTGACACGAATTTCACTTAGTAGGGTTGCCCCATATTTGGCATGTGCATCTCTCCTGATCTTTTGCATGTTTAATGTACTATTCATGTCCAATGTATTTTGCTCCATTTGAGTAAGAGCATGTTCGAGAAAATGGTTGTATAGAAGGACTGTATGTATTACAACCCCACATATTCATCTAATTCACTCCAAACTTTAGATCTTAAGACTCTAAATATGACAATCCACACAAATAATATCAAACAAATATATCAATTCCAATTAAAAAAATAATATGTTTTAATATTGTTGCTCCTAAACCCAAATAACACGATTCCCAGTTCTTGTGCAAAAGCACCATCACTCGATCCACTTGTCAAAAAGACTTTTCTAGTGAGCGGGCTTAACCTGTCCTAATGTAAAATGCCTAGGGCTGGTCAAGGTGAATTATCATTCCAAAATACAAGAAAAACAAAACACATGACGCAAAAAAATTCAATCCACAAGTCCAAAGTGTACCTCCCTTTTTCACTGTGTCCTACAACACTGGAACACTTGTACGAGCAAAGTTTCGGATTCTTCACAGCAATTGGAAATAGCTTGCAAAAAATCAGATGCCTCAGTACTTAAGTCAAGGCACGTGCGCGCTCGAAAAACACTGGAATAGGGCACGGGCACACTCTCTGTAAGGCACAATAAGGCCCGGGCGTGCTCAAAGTTTCTCACAAGCATGTAGGAACCGTTATGGTTGCATCGAATGATTTACTATGAATCGCGAAAAACCATGCGCAACGGAATAAAGGGTTCTCACGGTTTGGTTAGAAATTCATATATTTAGATCAGCTAAGATAACTATGAGAATCCAAGATCTATGAATTAGCAACCTCTTGATCTTATGTTGTATTCCTATCCTTAGAATGGACGTTGTGTGGGTAACGATCTTCCAACCTATTATTTCTCTCTTGGCCTCTCTCACTCACAAAATTTGGAACCGATTTTGGATCTATCTTTCCTTGAGAAAAACCTGAGTTTTTCTTGTGTAAAAAATGGCCAGAGAAAGAGGTTTCTATTTATAGGCTACAACAGGGACCATGAGGAGAAATCAGGGTTAGGTCTCCTGACGGGCTTGGGCTTCCCATATTCGCCCAGAACACACGGCTCAAGTCCGTCAACAAATGGCTTATTCCAATAAAGGACATTGTTGCACTACCGCCCTAATCCCAAATTACATGTTACATTTATGGGCTCCATATTATATGCTCGTTGATCTCCCCGTGTTTAAGATATCAAATGCCCGTTGATTAAGTCAAGTTACTGACAACTACATTTGAGATAGTGAGATATATGGATATTTGAGATAAATTAGGGGACAATTACTTTTAATTCTTAGTCGTTGTTGTATAAATAACGTTTGTGAGTATCTTCTCAGGAAAACACTCATAAGGCTATAACTCGTCCACTAGGGAATTCCTAGTGGTTTAAGGCTTTATTGCATATGGTTAATACAATCGCACTCTGCAAAACGAGACTAGTTAGGACTATATTTTTTGCCACTTATCTATTTTTATTTCTCATCTTTGCTTGAGGACAAAAAAAACTGTTGTTGGGGGTGGTTGATAAGCACCTAAAAGTTTTGTTTAATCCCCATAATAGTATTTTATTTAGGCCAATTATGTTTATAAGAAATAAAAGTTAGTAAAGTTTATGTGTTTTTGTGTATTTCAGGTCTTGAAGTTGTTTATGTGCTTAAAGATGCCATTTTGCATGAAAAATGAGTCAAGATGATTGCTGAGGAAGTTCTACATTTAAAGCCCAAGAATCAAGAAGAAAAAGCCTTTTCAAGCCTAGTCAAAGCTGGGAAGTGAAAGTCAATTCGGGTAGAAAAAAGATGAAAAGCTACCAGAACTTCAAATGGATATATCATTGCACTCGGGCGTCGTAATTTGGCCTAGTTTATATAAAAATGACCGGCTCGGAATCAGCTTTCTAATGGACCCATCCTTGCCCCAATCATAGCTGTAAAAGTAGACAAAAAGGGCATTGAAGTAATTTCTAATATAATTAGACATTTTAGACTTAACCTAATGGACTTTGGGCTCACAATAGAGGCCCAAAGTCTAGCCTCAAAGCCCATGCACGAAAATATAACTCTAACCCTCTCCTATATAAAAAGGGTAAAGGCTAAACTTATTCTCTCCTTTTTCTCCTTCTTCTCTTTCCCCTCCTTAGTTAATAATTAGTTTAGTGTAGTTGTTGTTTAGTTTAGGGTTATAATTAGGTTTAGTTTGTAGCCTCCATGATAAGAGCCCAAAACTGTAGTTTTAACCCCTTAACCATCATACTTTTAGACCAATTATATGTGAGTAATAATTAAAAGTTAATACTGATTACGTGTTTTTTATACATTTCAGGCTTCAAAGTCCATGATGTGCAGAAATGTGCTACTTTAGCGAGATAAAGGAGCAAAGGTCGGTTGCTAAGGAGTTCCGTGATTAAAGGCCAAGATTCAAGAAGACAAAGCCTTTGTAAAGCCCGGTCAAAAGCTAAAAAGTCAACGTCGGCAGAAACAATACACAAAGTCAGCAGAACTTCCGAAGGCCGTATCTTTGGACTCAGACCTCGGAATTAGGCCTACCTTATGTCAAAACGACCGGCTCGGAAAGAGCTTTCTAATAGTCTAAGCCTTGACCCAATCAGAGGAGCAAAAGTGGACGAAATGTATGTTGAATCCAAATCCAGCTGAAGAGCCCTTTCCGGACTGAAAGAATTGGGTTTTGGGCCCATTTTCCGGCCCAAAACATGGCTCCAAGCCCATGCATGATTTTTGGATCTGAAAGTATAAAAACAAAAGTTTGATTCTTTGTAGATATAGATAGTTAGGTTATAAAATAAAGGAGTTTAGAATAGAAAGTATCCATTAAACCTTAGTTCTAGATCCAGTTTTAGATTAAATTAATTAGTTTTTATTCTTGTTTTAAATTCAGTATTACATTATTGTATTGATTTTTATTAGATTAATAAATTAGTGTTCTTGATAATCTAATTCATTTCCTTTACTTAATTAGTTTAATTCTTAGATTCAATAGTTGTCTTAATTAGATTGAAATAATTCTTGCATGAGTAGTTGCTATTGAAGTTTAAATTAAGCAAATTTTAATCTTTATATCATGTCTTGTTCGAATTTGATTGGGAATGATAGCGTGATGATTCTCGGCTAAACCTCCATTAGAGGGGGTTGCAAAGCCTTGATGAAGGCTTGATTCGTGTTAATGTTGAATAGTCGTAATTTCCTTACCACTCTAGAAATGTAATTAGTTTACCATGAGAATGGGTGTAATCATTCACATGCTAGTTATGAATTTGTAGAAATGCCATGTGTAATTAGGGATTAGGAATAACCAGATTGTTCTGCGAAACAGTTCAATTCGGAGTACGACGATTCGTCGTTAGTGGATTAAGTTGAGCTAAGGTGGATTCAATCCCCACATAACTCCTTATCATAGAATCGACGTAGTATTCCCATAGTTGTTTAAATAGTCAACTAGTTGCATCTTGTGGGTAGTTGCATCGTAGTCTAGTTATCATTTTGTAAATATCTCATTAGACTTAGAGTAGAGTAATTATACTAGAAAACACAACATGCGGAAGGACTAGGAGTGGATCGAACTTCCTACTCCACTATATCTGTTTAATAGATCGAGAGTAGAACAATCTTTGATAAATTTAGGCACGTAATTAAGTTTTAGTTTACTTACGTTTTGAGTTTTATCGTTCATTTCGTAGGTAAACTTTATCTTTTTATGTTTATCAAATGGAGCCGCTACCATCTTAGTTACCTTTAGCATTGTTTTCTTACTATAATTAGTCATTTTTAAGTCCCATTAAACCCACCCACCCTTGTTCGATTCTAACTGTGGTTGTCTTTTTCAGCATTAAACTTCCTAGAAAAAAAATTGCACGGAGCGCACTTGCGCCCCAAAGGAGCGCACCTGCGCTAAAGTTACTGGAAGCTGAGCGCGACCCGCACCCAAACCGAGTGCGACCCGCGCTCAAACACTGTAACTCGAAGTTTACACTGAGCGCACCTGCGCCCAAAGTGAGCGCACCCGCGCCCTAAGCTGAATTTTGCCGGATTTCCACAGGTTTGATTCGAACTATGATTTTTCAAGTTTTTCAGTGTTCTAACTTGTTATATACACTGAACACGCGTAAACAAGACGCTATTCATAAGCGAAGCAAGGGCCTTGTCAGATATTCCTTTCTTCCACACCTCGCATCTCTTGTTAGAGGTTTATACTAGTATATCAGGATTGTTTGGAGTGTTGATGTGTTTAGCTAAGTTTGGTTTTAGCCTTGTATGAGATTAAGGTCTGGTCGAACAAAAACACCGAACGTAATTACATGACAACGTCAACAAACAAGTCTATCTAGTTTACCACCCACTACACCTCTAGCTACTATTTCACACACACCACCTGATATAATGCCTGAAGAAGGAGAGACTCCTCTCTCTGACTTCTACAAAGCCTTGGCGATAGCCCCAAATCTTGCATCGTCTAGCGGACCGATTGGGGATTTCGAATCCCCCAAATATTTTTAATTTGTTATCCGTTTTTCATGGTTTAGGCCATGAAAAACCTTATCAGCACATGCGTATGATTGAACAAGTTCTTACAACATTCCACCATCCTACGGTGGGTGCTAAACAAATTAAACTCAGGGTATTTCCCTTCACTTTAGCCGATAAGGTGGCGTCTTGGTTAACTGCCCAAGCGCCTAACTCTGTGGACTCGTGGGCTAAACTTGTTCAGCTGTTTATGGAACATTTTTACCCACCCCTAAAGACGGATGAGATGCTTTTCAAGATTCATTTCTTTCGACAAAATCCCCATGAATCATTTTCAGAGGCTTGGAATCGTTTCACCGATCTCCTTATAGAGTGCCCACATTATAACCTAGCGAAAGACACGTTAGTTCGCCCCTTTTTCAAAGGACTTCTACACCACCATAAAGAAGTCCTTGACATAATGAATGGGGGTAGTTTCCTAAGTAAAGGAGCCTCGGAGGCTTATAAATTTTTAGAGGATCAAACTAAGCGAAATAACAACTGGGGGGGTAGTGACGATATCCACCGCTCCGCTAGTTCTTCTAATATAGTTAAGGCCCGGTATGTTTGAGATGAAACTCGATCCCGAGCTTAAAACTCTAATCGAATCACTCACTAAAAAGGTAGAGGCCATTTCTGTTCAACAAAAGCCTAACCCCGTCATGAATGTAAATTCAAATCCATGTAGTTTCTGTTGGAGTCCTGAGCATCCCGACTCCCACAGTCCTATAACCTATGAACAGGCTTGTTCCATTAATAGTGAACCTAATGCCCTTTGGAGACAAAATCCCAACTTCGGTTGGAGAAATAACCAACACGTCACACCTCCAGGGTACAATAATCAATATGTTAGGCCAACGCACAGTTATAACCAAGCTCCACCACGACAAAGACAGGGTCAGGGTAATTATAATAATTATAATAACCAAGTGCAACCTCGACAAGGTCAAGCACAAGGTCAAGGTAGTTATAATAAATATAATGCTAATAGAGGTATCGTTCCGGTAAATAATAACTATCAAAATCCGCCCATAAATAATACACGCGAGATAGTTCCAGTCACACCACCCATGACTACTACACCCACACAACCGGATCGTCTTGACACCTTCATACAAGTGAGCCAAAAACTTTTCCAAACCATGGCTGAATCTAACCAATAGCTTCTACAATCCGTTAATAATTTAAGCTAACAGTTGGCCCAAGATAAAGCCCAACCCAAAGGTGTGTTTCCAGGTCACGCAATACCTAATCCTAAAACAACAAACACAGCCTTAAAGGTAACCGATAATACTAGTAATAAATATGAAAATGTAGGTGAGCTAAATGCCATCACCACTCTCCGTTCTGGCAGAGTGGTTGATAACAAAGTAATTATGCCTATAGTTACCCCACCAGTAGCCCCTACACCTGCTATTTTACTAGATACCGAAATAGAAACTGAAGAGCCTACCACTGTAGAGGTACCAGTTACAACACAACCTAAGAAACAAAAAGCCAAGGTTAAACATCCAGGTGATATATATGCTAAATATAGAGAGAAACCACCGTTTCCACAAAAATTAGTCATGTTAACTAGGGATACAAATTATGAGGAGATTAGGGACGTTTTCAAGAATCTAACTATAAACCTTCCCTTCCTCGAAACTATTAAAAAGCTACCACACCATGCTAAGTTTCTTAAGGAGTTGTGTACTACTAGGCGTAACACCAATATACCAAAAGACGCCTTTTTAACAGAACAATTCCCAACTCTATCTGAACATAATGGAATTGTTAAGTACAAGGACCCCCGGTCGCCCTATCAGACAATGCACCTTAGGAGATTCCTATACTACGACCGCGTTATTAGACCTGGGGGCTAGTGTTAACTTACACCCATTTTATTTGTATAGACAAATAGGTCTAGACGAGATGCAACCCACTAAAATGACGTTGCAATTAGCTGATCGGTCTATTAAGTATCCTAAGGGTGTGGTCGAAAATGTGCTAGTAAAAGTTCAAGATTTCTACTATCCGGCTGATTTTGTCATACTCGATACAGAAGTCGCTAACAACTCTGTCCCGATCATCTTAGGGCGTCCTTTCCTGGCAACGGCCAATGCGCTCATTAATTTCCGCGATGGTTCGATGTCCATGTCTTTTGGCCATCTTGCTGTTGAAGTAAATGTTTTTAAAACACGCACACATTTACCCAATTAAATATGGATGGAGAGGTTAGCATGATTGAGAGCTTCGCTCGAGATTATTTCAATAACACGTTCCCTGATAATCATATGCCCAAATTTCTTTCCTTTGGAAGTTCAGACTCCAACATTTTCATCCCTACACTAGTCGATACACATATTATGGATGATGACGAGATAAATGACTTTCTCAAAGATATAGAGGACTACCATAGTAATGTGGATATGACCAAATCTAGATGAGGAATTCGATGAGTTTCTTAGAGCAGGTGATGATTCACCCTATCAAGAACTACTTTGCACAACATCCACCTCGACTCCCCTCCTTCCACCCTTTCAAAGGAATCTCGAGTTTGCACTTGATCCTTTTTGTTTCTCCCTCGTGTTTTCATAATTTTTTTAAATCCACCTAGTAAACAAATACTTCGGAAGGACAAACCATTTGACACCTTCATTTTTAGACTTGAGACAGTCCCTACCTACACCATGAATAAGTTTTGTGCTAACCCATATCCCCTCATTGTTTACATGCTTTCCTTCTACAACTTATCCATATCCACCATATCTTCCACAACCATTCACTTTTCCACACTTATTCACTAGGACACCCTCTCGCTTCAAAGATGAAAAAGAAGGTGCATGCTAGGTTATGTTATAGGTCTATCCGACTTAAACTTTCAATTCACTAGGTTTAGCGTCATAGGAAATCTTGGTGCTTGATTGTGTTTGGATATGTTTTCTGTGATATTTATTTATGGAATGATCCACAACTATTTCGGTTGTTGATATATGATAAACTGCATGTTCATACATATGTTTAGATAAAGTCTCAAGTATCTGACTATAAATGACTCAATTTTTTGTGTTTGGTGCATTTTCTTTCATTTCCATATATTGGTGAGTGCACCATTAAGGTAACCGGGCCCTCCCTATGGAGTGTGTGGCTGTAAGTACCGGATCCTAAGTCCACGTTTAACATAATTCACGTTTTCCACTCTTGCATGTTTTCTCAGATTTTTGAGGCATGTTTCTCTATGGGGTGAATTATGTCCTTATTGCTTATTGTTTTTCCTTATAAAATTAAAAAAAACAAAAAAAAAATATTAAATATAAACATAGTAATCTAGGAAGTCTCAGGAATTATGTCCTTATTGCTTATTATTTTTCCTTATAAAATTTTTAAAAAAAAAACAAAAAAAAAATATTAAATATAAACATAGTAATCTTCTAAACTCGACTTTTGACCCATTTTAAAAAAAAAAAATTAATTTTCTAAACTCTGTTATAAAAAATTTGTTTGGGGGTGGGGTCTTCGTGTTTTCATCCTAGAATGTTTTAGGTCCTATTAGAGTTGCTTAGGCTGTTTAATTATATTCCGATTCGGGTTGACATTATCTATGAATTTAGAGTTCATTCGTTCGCATAACTTACGTCATGCACGCACTTCAAGGCATTTTCCACTATCTTATATGTCATCCATGGTTGGAATAGAGTGTTTTATAGATCATTGGATTGGAAATTCTCTCCTGATCATTTCCATATCTCATTCGCAAAAATCAGACCGGTAACGAAGCGGCAAATTTAGTTTGAAGTTGCGCTAAAAATCGACAAAATTCGAAATATCGAAAATTGGGCTTGGGCCCAACTCGCGCGCACATGCGCCCCTTGCTTCCACACCAACAGTCGTGACTTCATCTTCTCAAACCGCCATTAACAAACAAAAACAAAAAAATTCAAAACCTAAAACCAAAAATTAAAAAGGAACCTAATTAAACCCACGCCCATAGTTCATATCAACTTCAAATCTTCTCTAAAATCTTTCCACCACCACCTCCACCAAGTTAAATCACCAAAAACCACTGAAAAATAAAGAAATTCACGCTGCCGCGCCACCACACCACCACCACCATCATTTTTTGTGAGGTTGCCCCTCATTGCTTCCCCACTACATTTCGAACATTCCAATGGCTCAACAATGTCGAATTTTGCCGGAGCAAGCATTTACTGGCGACCACTTCGCACCATTTTACAGTGACGAAATGGTTAGTAGAGATTGGAATAGCTTGTGGTACTCCACCAACACCTTCTACCACGAAGAGTTAGTCCGACGGTTTTACAACACGAAGGAGTTGGATGGGAGTAGAATTTTTGTTACAGTGGCGAAGAAGAGGAAATAAGTAACTACTGGGTTGTTGGCTAAGATTCTAGGCATTCCTCCTAGAATCCATCTGGATGCCACGTTACAAGAGTCCCAATATAATGGGGTAGAGCCTTTGATGAACGCGACTGTTACCAATGGGAGCTACAATATAAGCTCGCATTGTGTTCGCCAGGCATCCCTCAGAACCAACCAGCTGGCTGCAGCTCAGTGGATTGGTCGAAACATCCTAGGGAAGGAGAAGGTCGGCGACATCGGTCCGAACTGCCTCCACATTCTATGGATACTCCGTGAGCGTAAGTCACGAAGTTCTGCATTTTGGAGTTTTTGCTTAGCATGATTAGGGGAGTGGGAAAGTCTATTGCACCTCTCCCTGTTTTGATAACCATGATCATGCTGAAGTTGAGAGTGACTCCGACGTCTGATAGGATTTACCTCACCCTACACCGAAATCCTCGTATTTATAAACATTGTGTCCAACGAGTTTGGAGGTTGTCTAAGGATAGGGTACAGGACAAGGAGGATGGTGGAAATGAGAATGACTCGGAGGATGAAGAGGACTTGACTTGTTTTGATGCTGATGCTTTGGAGAGGTGTAGTTCAGAGGCAGAACGCACGGCTGTGATTCATCGTGGCATGCGTTCACTCAATACTATCTGCGAAGACCTCCGGACTCGACAGGCTACTATGCACTATAACTTCGAGATTCGTACCCAGCGAGAGGATGAGCGGTGGGAACAGATGAGGTTTGAGCTGGAATCTCAGTGCCAATTCCGAGCCGATATGCTTGCACGCTTCCCACCTCACAGGGATTCTCCTTCTGAGGATACATCATCAAGGCACGAGCGTCGTTGCCGAAAGACGAATGGTGCTGTCCCATCGGGAGCTCAGGAGCCATCTCCTTAGCGTGTGCCCTCCGCTACCACTACCGACATGTTTAGGGATAGTATAGCTTGATGATTTTTGTTTGTAGTTTTATTATTGTTAGTTATTTTAATGTAAGTTTTAGTTCTGTAATTTGAATTTTGTAGTGAAAGGGCATTTAATGCCAATATTAATATAATGTCGTTATTTTCATCGTGCGTGGTTGTTTAATGTTGATCCCACTTTCCCAAATTGTTTGGGGGTGGTATTATTTAGCCCAGCATGACTTTTATATGACCCCCATTTTTTTTTAGAAGTTATTTCAGAGTCAGGGTGAGAATATTGCCGATTAGGCATATCTATGAATAAATATCATGGTAGGATGAAATCTCGATAAAATAGGTAGGTTCTATCTTAAATTCAACATAAAAGATACTAGGGTTGTTTTACAATAAAGAATATGGCAACTTCCCGATTCGTTTTAGCAACTTAAAGCCTATATAAACTTCATTCATTCTATACTCACAACCCACACTACACCTAACTTACATCACTCACCTTTCACTCCCACGTTTCCCACGTTTCGTCTCATTTTTCAACCATCAGAACATCGAGCGCACCTGCGCCCCAGAGGAGAGCACTCGCGCCCTACTCATTTTTCTGAAATTTTGCACAGAGCGCACCTGCACCCAAGCTGAGCGCACCTGCGCCCAAAACATTGTAAGTCAAAAACCCTGAGGCGCACCTGCGCCCTGACTTCCGTGGACCAGAAAAATTCCAGTTTTCTGCGGGTTGTTCCCGGGTCATTCGCAGCTATTCCAGAGCGTAATTTTGAGATGACATCTCCTACATTAATACCAGAACAATCTTTCGAAGATTTGTTCCAAAGCACTACTTATGGTACTTGGTTTCGCGAGGTGATCACATACGTAGGCTGGGAACCGCTTATGGTAAGACCTGCTGAACTTTATTCTCCAACACTAGCATCTTATTTTTACGATAACTGCATTTTCTTTGATAGACCAGATGGAGAACAAGTGTTCTCCATCAACATTGATGATGAACTAATGGAAATTACCAGGTTCTTGCTAGCATTTGTTCTTGGACTTGCTATGCCCGCTGAAATACAAGACCCATGGTGCTATTAGGTAGATAATATGTATGTCTACACTTATGAGTTTTTGCATGAGTCGTATGGGGCAGGCATTTTCCCTATCGAGGACCAAGAGGAATATAACATAGCCTTTGGTAGCCTATCCATGAACATAGGAACTGTTATGTTTTGGATCATGCTAAACATTTTAGGGGAATGGCATTTTTCTTCTGTGAATGATGCCACTTGCGCCGCCTTCCTTGCTTTAGCCACGGACGATGTTCTATGACCTTCCAAGAACCTTGATGTCTAGTTTAGCACGAGCCCATAGCATGAGGCATAAGTATCGTCTTATGCCTAATCTAATTTCCCGTATTATGCTATGTTTCTTCCCTATTTTTTGTACACATTTCACGGATTGGATTACGGTTAGACAATCGCATGACCCACCAATAGTATTATTCAATCTTTCCGGCAATGACTTGGCAAGGGTGGAGGATACAACCTCATCAGGTTGCACCCTACACCCGTCGGATTAAGTGGTGGCTTTAATAGGTTAGTAATAATAGATGATGAAAATGGCGGGAAGCCTAGCAAATTATCATGGCATGGTAGGACGCGAAGGAACCTCACTTCTTTATAGAAGAAGAGGATGAGGAGGATGATGAATAAAGCGGGAGATAAGGTAAGTTTTAATTCTAGTTAGTGTCTGCTTATGTCCGAAGCAATTTGATTCTTGTTAACCCCATAATGGGTGGAACTCTTATAGAGTTGCGTCAGTTTTTATATTAGTATGTTTTAACCTTGTTTTGCAGATGTTCCAGAATTTCACACATTTCCATGGTATTTTTCTACCCTCTTTATTTAAATTCTTTGAGGACAAAGCATGCTTCTTGTTTGGGGGGGGATAGAAACACCTGTAATTAAGGCATTTGTTAAGATATAGATAGGTATAATTTGCACTTGTTTCCTAGTTAAAATTTCAAAAATTCAAAAATATAAATAAATAAGTTATGCTATACACTTAGGAATATTGGTATTGTTTTCTTTCTCTATGCTCTTAATAATCTAGAAGTCTCACGTAGCTTTTGCATTAGAATAATTGTTAGAAACTTAGGTTAAGATGTAGGTAATAATCTTTGCATCTATCTATAAATATATTACATGACTATCTATGATTGTTAGCGAAAGAAGTTTTCTGAACTCTAGGCTAGAGTACTTATTCTACAAATCCTGTAAGAATATAGCCTAAAGCCTTATATGAGTGGAACATTTGAGAAATGACACAAGGGAGAAGTAAAAATCGGATAGAGAAATCACACGTCCACTTGCTTGATCACTATGCCATATCCTAAAAGCGAGAGAATTTAGGCCCTCTTTGGATTGATATAGCCAGAAATTCAAACCTACTAATTATTTTCCGCTAGTAAGCCCCTCGAGCCTTTCTTTAGCCTTTCATAAACCACAAATCCTTTACCCTGTTAAAAAACAAAACAAAATAAAAAAATTCAACCTACCCAATTTAGATAAGTTTGAGAATAGAATGAGGAAGAAAGAAGAAGAGAAAAACCCTGTAAACAAAAGTTAGTTAATTGCTTGAAAAAATAAATAAAAGAAGTTTTCATCCAAAGAAAAGAAAAATAGAAATAGAAATAAAATAAAACTCCAAAAAAATAGAATAAAAGGAGTCAAAAGCCAAAAAAAAAATAAAATATATATATATATATATATATATATATATATATATATATATATATATATATATATATATATATATATATGGAAACAAAACAAAGAAGCAAAAAGTAAATAACAAGGTTTTCTCTAGTTACATAATATGAAGACTTTATTATCTCAGACTTGTCCTTTTTGAATATCCATTTCCTTCCTTCTTAAACCATCTCCTAATCCCCGCAACACCTAATAAAGACCTCTAGCTCAATTAGGAATAGGTTAGTGTGATAGTAAGTGGAAGATGTGTTTGATCGACTCGAACTTCCTTTGTTGTCATTGAGATTGTAAAGGTAAAGTGTGCCCACCGCATTAATCGGAGTAGCGAAACTTTAGTGGAAAAATCAGAGTATTGTATCTTGACTATTATTGTGAGAACCTACTTAAGGACGCTATTCCGAGTTTCAGAAACGAACCTGCTAGGCATTTCATAGTATTACTCATTATATATATGTTTATTGTGGATGATTGATTATTATGCATATATTAGCTTAGGTTTCAACTTGATTACTCTATATGCATTGCTAGTGAGAGGTATAGTTAATTTAGAGCATGAAGAAGGAAACAATAATTTTATTTCTTAGTCGTTGTAGTATAGATGAAGTTTGTGAGTACCTTCAATGGAAAACTCTCACGAGGCTATAACTTGTCCAATAGGGAATTCCTAGTGGTTTAAGGCCTTGTTGCATATGGTCAATGCAATCGCACTCAGCGAAACGAGAGTAGATAGAACTCCATTTTTGGTCACTTATTCTAATTTCTCATCTTTGCTTGAGGACAAGCAAAATGTTGTTTGGGGATGGTTTGATAAGAGCCCAAAACTGTAGTTTTAACCCCTTAACCATCATACTTTTAGACCATTTATGTGAGTAATAATTAAGAGTTAATACGGATTACGTGTTTTTTATGCATTTCAGGCTTCAAAGTCCATGATGTGCAAAAATGTGCCACTTTAGCGAGATAAAGAAGCAAAGGTCGGTTCCTAAGGAGTTCCGTGATTAAAGGCCAAGATTTAAGAAGACAAAGCCTTTGTAAAGCCCGGTCAAAAGCTGAAAAATCGACGCGGGCAGAAATAGCACAAAAAGTCAGCAGAATTTCCGAAGGTATCTTTGGACTCAGACCTCGGAATTAGGCCTACCTTATGTCAAAATGACCAGCTCGAAAAAGCTTTCTAATGGTCTAAAACTTGACCCAATCAGAGGAGCAGAAGTGGACGAAAATCTGTTGAATCCAAATCTAGCTGAAGAGCCCTTTCCAAACTAAAAGAATTGGGTTTTGGGCCCGATTTTCCGGCCCAAAACATGGCTCCAAGCCCATGCACGATTTTTGGATCTGAATGTATAAAAACAAAAGTTTGATTCTTTGTAGATATAGATAGTTAGGTTAGAAAATAAAGGAGTTTAGAATAGAAAGTATCCATTAAACCTTAGTTCTAGATCCAATTTTAGATCAAATTAATTAGTTTTTATTCTTGTTTTAAATTTAGTATTACATTATTGTATTGATTTTTATTAGATTAATAAATTTGTGTTCTTGATAATCTAGTTCATTTCCTTTACTTAATTAGTTTAATTCTTAGATTCAATAGTTGTCTTAATTAGATTGAAATAATTCTTCCATGAGTAGTTGCTATTGAAGTTTAAATTAAGCAAATTTTAATCTTTATATCATGTCTTGTTCAAATTTGATTGGGAATGATAGCATGATGATTCTCGGCTAAACCTCCATTAGAGGGGGTTGCAAAGCCTTGATGAAGGCTTGATTCATGTTAATGTTGAATAGTCGTAATTTCCTTTCCACTCTAGAAATGATTAGTTCACCATGAGAATGGGTGTAATCGTTCACATGCTAGTTATGAATTGGCAGAAATGTCATGTGTAATTAGGGATTAGGAATAACCCAGTTGTTCTGCTGGCGATTCAATTCAGATTCTGACGATTCATCGTTAGTGGATTAAGTTGAGCTAAGATGGAATCAATCCCCCTCTAACTCCTTATCATATAATCGACGTAGTATTCCCATAGTTGTTTAAATAGTCGACTAGTTGCATCTTGTGGGTAGTTGCATCGTAGTCTAGTTATCATTTCGTAAATCTCTCATTAGACTTAGAGTAGAGTAATTAGACTAGAAAACACAGCATACGGAAGGACTAGGAGTGGAACGAACTTCCTACTCCACTATATCTGTTCAATAGATCGAGAGTAGAACAATCTTTGATAAATTTAGGCACGTAATTAAGTTTTAGTTTACTTACGTTTTGAGTTTTATCGTTCATTTCGTAGGTAAACTTTATCTTTTTATGTTTATCACTCCATTAAAAACCTTTCAATAAAAACTTGTTTATTCAATTCTTCTTTACTTTATTATGACTTTTTATTATTATTTAGTTAGTATGATTCCGATGACACAAGGCTAAACCTCTATTAGAGGAGGTTTATAAAGCCATGTGAGGATGATTATTTAGTAGTTTAGTTATTGTTTTGTAAAGAACTTCAAGTCCTTTGTGTAGGAACCGTTATGGTTGCATGTGATCGACTACAAACCGTGAAAACCCATGCGCACGGAATAAAGGGGTGTTCACGATTTGGTAAGAAATCATACCTTTGATCACCTGTGATATCTCTGAGAATCAGCAACCTCTTGATCTTCTATTGTATTCCTAGCTTAAAATGGACGTTGTGTGGGCAATGATCTACAAGCCCTTTCTTTCTCTCTTGGCCTCTCTCTCACTCTCTTAGTTTAGAACCGAATTTAGGAACTAACTTTTCTTGAGCAAAACCTGAGTGAAAACTGATAGGGTTATATACTAAAAACATTACTTTTGTATTAACTCTAATTCTTTATATTTTGAATGAGAATCATATGGGCAAATGTTATGCATATTATATATATTATTAGTTATATGCATGTGTCTAATACTTTATGTTGTAGATGATATGGTGTGGACACAAAGAATATCATATCATCAGTACCTTATAAAGTATAAGTAATCATTCACAACCTAGATGGATTTGGACAAACCATTGGTACGGTTGTAGTATAATCTAGTATTAGTCTATCTTGACTATAGGATTACACTAGTATACTTTGTGTGTATTGAATAGGACCAAGTGAAGTTGTTTCTCTTTCTACTGACTATATAAGAGAACAAACGCCTCTGTTATTATAGATGTTCGCACTACAATAGAACAACACTTTTGTGACGGCTTGGAGGCGTCAGAATTATTTTTTGTGACACCTAGGAGGCGTTGGAATTTAGGCGTCTGTGTTGATGTCAGAAATATTTGTGACGCCAATATGCCGTCACAATTGAAATATTTACTGACGCCTCTACGCCGTCACTAAATATGCATTATTAACGCCTCTACGCCGTCATTAAAATTCTATTACTAACGCCTCCACGCCGTCACTAAATTGGTGTATTGTCGTCACTATTGAACTTTCAAATCCCCCCAAAATTGGCGTTATAACTTGGCGCCAAAACAAACTAACGCCTCTGTACCGTCAGGAATTATTAATTTGTCTTTTTTTTAGATATACTTACTGACGCCTATATACCGTCAGTAATTATAAATTTGTCTTTTTTTAGAAATGTTTATTGACGCCTGTCAGGCGTCACAAAATATTATTTATTTAAAAAAAAATAATATTTGTTTTTGGTTTCCATCATAATATTTATATTTTTTTTTCCCCCTAAAATCGCCTACATAAATACAACCACATATACCCCAAACACATAATATAATTAAGACTTGACAAACAATTATACACAAGGAAAATCTTAGTCATAACCATCACCAAAATTTGACTAAGTATATATATCACTAAATGAAAAACATTTAAAAGATATAGATGTATGGATATAACAGAATCTACCAACATACTATTTCAATATAATCCCTATATAACAACTCAAGATCACATCCTAAGAAGCAAGAGCATGGGGTCCTTGACGATTCTCCGAGCAGTCTCAAACTTAAAACATACACACTCGGACCAAGCCGCAGCCTACAGATCTCGGTGATGTGCATTTTCCCTTCATAAAAAGAAAAATATTCATTTAAACTATACCTTAGTCAATACAAGCTAAGGAACCACTAAAACAAGCTATTGACTAGTCAATATACACGCTAAGGATCCACGGAAGCAACAAAACAAGTCAATAGGATGGTTAGTCTGTCAATGAGCAAAGGCACCCACTACAACTTTGTCATGGCCATATAGATTTATGTGCAAATATATGTACAAAATCTATAATGGGATAAAAATTTATAAAGGAAGTGCCTCAGAATGGCCCAGATACACTAATCACAACTAAAAATGTGAATCATACAAGAATACGACAAGAAAAGGCTCTAGTTTTGTTTCTTTTCCGAATATATCAAACAATTAATAAAACAGTATGTGGTTCAAAATAAACACTCAGCCAATAAATACCACCAAAAACATCATTTCTCCAAGAGTAGACACAATATTTTTACCCAAAATCAGGAATATGCCAATGTTTTCAGCCCACCCTAGTGTTGAAATTTGGACAAATATCATGTTTAATCCATCAAATTTCCATTAAAGTTGATGTTGCGTACTAAATTGCAAGCAATACATAAGAGGAAAGAAATAACTTTTTTGCCCTTTTTTTTTAATCAAGTCAGTAAGTACACAAACCTGTCCAAGGAGAAGCTCAGCTAAGACACATCCAACAGACCACATATCAATGAGTGTCGTGTATTCTATAGCTCCAAATATTAGTTCTGGAGCCATATAATATCTTGAGCATATGTATGATATATTGGGTTCGCCAGGTACCTATATAACAAAAAAATATCAATGTCAAGCCTTATCATATCATAACCCAAGGGGGCTATAAAACTATTGTTTGACAACTTACCATCTTCTCTCACTTCCGAAATCACATATCTTAAGTCGATGGGTGTGAGGATTAACCTACAACAAACAAGATTTTCAAAGGTCGACCGTAACAATTATACCCAGCTAAAACTAACATAAATTGCAGTCAATACACATCCTTTAAAGTAAAGGGTAAACATTGAGGAGCAAAATCTCACCAATAAATTTTGTGGTTTAATGTCACGATGACAAACTCCAATAACACCATGTACATAAGCAAGTGCTCGACAGATCTACAAAGCATAAAAATGTTGAACAAATAAATAATATGATAAACAAAAAATTCAGCTAAGTGTTAGTATCACTGCATTCAAGTGTTTCTCAGCTTTCAAATAGACATTAAATAAATCATATATATAAAGGTGTATCTTTGAACCATACAAAAGTGTATCCAAAAACTTCTTAGGCAGCTATGAGAAATGGAAGTACAATATTTGCAACCAATTCTTATCAAAAAAATAAATAAAAAAATAAAAAGAAAAAATAGTAGACATTGTTGCTGACAAGTTACAACCCAAGGAACAGGTATTAAACAAGAAACATGACATGCCATTACCATGTGTGTTGTCCCGTCACATCACACGAGCTACCACCTCTATAAAGATAAACTTTGTTCCACATAACCACATAAGCGTCCACATCATTGTCAACCTGGCCGAGGACTAACATCACCAACCCCGCGGGTAACCCGACCATAACGTAAGTAAGACTCTTGAGAAACCAGGCCGGGCTGACCCCATAGAACCAAATAACAATGATGGTGACGATAACAACAATGAACAAAAGTGATCATGGTGTGAATCCAAATTATAATTGCAACCAAACTGAACCAAGTAGCTAGTAAGGAAGCATAACAAACCTGGTTAATATATGACTCCATTTGATGTAATAACTCGTAACCCTGAGTACACAACCAAAGTCGAAGGTTCAATAGCCTAAACGTGTTAAAGCTTGCTTACAGTAGAATGCAACAACACTAAATCACCTACCTGTTTGAAGTATCGAAGATGAGCATCCATTGTCCCATCCAGTTAAAACAATCAGTCCATCTACTCCGAGTGGTTGTGTAGGTACATGGATGAAAATACATGGCTTACTAGATAGTTTGGTGTGTAGCATGGGCAACAATCTTTCTATACATTGCTACATAATCAACCTGAAAACAACGAAGTAATATATTTCGGCTTAGTGAGGGCTATTTCACCATAAAAAGGTACATATCCATGCAATAAAAATGATGTAAAGGTTCCTCAACCCTTTTTCTATCCATTATACTACTCTAAACTACAAACCAACCCATCTAGAAATCAAGTCCATCAATTTAGGATTAACTAAACCATGTTGTAATATCCAACTTGGTGATAACCTGAATTCATTCTCTCTGGCCATAATAGAAAGTCCAAGAAAAAAAAAGACGAATGAACAACCCTTACTCAAAGACCAACAAACAAATTCAAGTTCAAACGATTAAAATGCTAACAAGCTAAAAGACTTCATTGAAATGAAAGGTTCACAACTAAAAGTAAAGATCAGAAAAATTAAATCATCACAACCAACAATAATATTGAATTCAAAAGAAAACAATATAGAGTAAAGCTCAATACCGGTTTAGTAACTTAGCTACAGATTACATTGCACTTCACAGAGTTAAAAAAAACTTAACGCGTTGCGGAACTTACTTGATTCAAAAGAATTACGTGGAGTTGCATATTCAAATTGCCGAAAACACAAAACCTCGCAACATTTGGAAGGCGGTTAAATGAAATATGAACTTCAACATAAGAGTTAGTTCCAACTTGTTGTACATAAACTTCTCTTTATACTAATGTCTGACATTGAAATTAAAACTACATTAAGGGTATCAACTTAGAATGCCTGAGAGCAACACTTCCAAGCAAAACTAATTTTATCCGAAAATACATGAGAAAAGGAGATGGAAGACAAAATAAAAAGTTTTAGGAGCTCATCCTACATTACATGAACAAATTAATTTCATATAATTGAATCCCTACGAAAAAGGATGGATACTATTTGTTTAACTGTGAACAGTGAGGAAAGGCATCCCTCAATTCATACTGCTGCTGCGTGTCTCGCTTGTTACAGCCATACCAACAACATCAAGCACCAGCAGGTCCATGGCAACAGCGGCAGCAAAGAATAAAGCAAGCGGCCGGCGAGGTCCATGGCGGCGAGGCGGCGGCAAAGAACACCCGAAAAGAACAAATAGCAAAGACCCCGACACACTCCACCCAAAGACACAATAGAAAACAAAATAGTTAGAATGAACGTCTAGAATGGCATAACCAAAAGGTTAGAATGGAGCAATTTGAACAAACCAAAAGCACGTACTTTTCACGAATGGTATAAGAAAAACTATTGAAACTAAATGACACATGAGTACTCACAATTCCATAAAGCAGATGAGTAAAGCAACAAAAACGCTCACACCAATTGAACAATGAACCATCAGGCTGTCTCACAAACGCTTCAACCTCGTCCCACTCAAACTGTAAATCCATTCTTGAAACCAATTGCAAGAGTGCATCAAAACAAAGAACCATCTAAAACCAATAGACAGACATTAAAGGTAATAACAATAGGGTATTTACTAATTACCAATATAAGTTGGTTTTTTTTTTGCAGCTTCGATCGCCTTTGCCCAAAGTCTCGAAGGTGCTTTGCCACCAAGGAAATCACACGCACATCATATATTCATTTAGAGAAAACCACCATTCTAACAATAAAATTTTATACTAATCCTAGAAGCATTTCATTTGGAACTTAAAATTAACTCAACACACTAAGAAACAATAGAGACAGTACATTATATTGTATCTACATACCTTAATAAACTCTTCTAAAAGACCAGCTTCGTAAGAATAAAAATTCACTTCTATTAAATGAAAGAGTTTGACGGGAATTGTCTTGATCGTCAGATATCCTGGAGAAGAAGAAGTGTTATAGAATGATTTCCTACAATTCTTACCAGTATGGAATGAGTCAAGAATCAAGCTACAAGTCTCGATCTATATGAAATGGGTTTCTTTTTCAGCTATCCTTACCTAAAGGCACCAAATTGGTAAGGTAAGTCGACCTATACTAGGAGTCTCGGACATACTTATGAAAGCCGGTAATATAGCAAAGATATGGGGAAGCACTAACTACTAGTTAGCGGCTATTCATGGAGACTTCGGACATGTACCAAGCTAACTAGGACTAGTACGGCTTCAGTACCTAGTCGTTGGTTCTCAAGTTCCAGCTGTTGGGCCTTACTTAAAAAATAGAAAATAAAAAACGACCCAAAGTACAATTATAACTTCTATTGAGTAAAACGACTTGAATAATTAATAGGATGTAACGCAAAGAATGAAGGTTGATAAAAACATTGTGACTTACCTTTGTATCCCCGAAATGTAGTTTGAATTCGAATAGCTGCAATGTTCTCAATTGGCTTTTCATTAAGTCCGGGATGAGAGGTACCATTACTTAACTCTTTAAGAGAGATTTTTCAGTAGCTGAAGATACCTAACACAATTACATGTGATAACAGATGGGAAAAGCAAAGCAACAATAGTAATGATGCTATTTAAAGAGTTAAATACAAGAATGCCCTCTCTAGTTCACTAATAAGACAAAATGGCTCCCTAAAGTGGAATTTTGTTAGAGGAAGGTGTTAGAAGCCCTCTCTAGTTCTTCTCCCTTCCCTTCAAGGATTTCTTCAACTAAAAGAAGTAAATAAATAAAATTTTAAATTAACATGATAAGTGCACAATTGAAGTTAAGGCACAAAGGATTTTTAAACCTTTAGTGGTATAAGCTAGTTAAAACTTAAAACCGCATGACTATATGCATCCTAACTCTTTGAATTTAAGCTCCCTCTTGCTTTTACAACCAACTTCCACCACGTGTTACAAAAATTAGTAAACCTACCTCAATCAGAATCTATCCTGTATGAATGCTCTAACTACCAAAATAGTAAAGAGTCATGCCTTGACTTCTGAATTTTCTATGGACAACTCTTTCCTAACTTCACTTCTAAGTTCTAACCAAGCACCATGTGCTTTGATATTTGATTTAGCAAAGCAGACCGGATACTTGAAAATTATCTAAACATAAGCAAAAGGGTTAAATTAAGGCCTACATGGAAACTCTTTAGTAGTTACTTCCTAATTCCATCATATCATCATAAGCAACCAAATCATAATGTGTGAATCCTCTTTTCTAAACCATGTCCTCCATCTGAACAGTTACATTTACCACATTCACCCCTTAAAGACCATACTACTAATAACAATATTAATTCCATTATTGTGTATATTGGAAAAGCATAAACAAAGGCTTGAGACGTATCTAATATATCAAGTGAGCCTCATCAAATTGAGCTCTGAAATCAAGATTGCATAACTGTATTTAGATGCAAAATCACGTAATGCATTCAAAAATAATCTATATAAATAAAATTCGAAATCTTTATGTATGAATTTAGATATGTTTGTATGCATTCCGACTTAACAAAAGTTGCAAAAATGCTAATTAAGTAAAAAATGCCTCAACATAAACCACATGTTCTCAATTCCTTGACAGCAATCTCAACACCTAGCATCTCTCCAACCAAGTTCACCCATAAAAACCAACCTTTATAACAAATACCACAATAAACTCACTAACAACTCAATCCCCAACTCCTAATTCCTTCAAAAAATCCCTAAATTACTTACTTAAAGTAAATAATTCAAAATTTTACCATTTTTTACTCAAATAAACCATAAAAACAAAAAAGAAAATAAGATGTACTGAATACCCATTTCGTGATGAATGAGAAACAAGCTTCTTCTTATCCTTATCTTTATTTGCAAACCTGTTGTTTTTCCTGCTAATAATTACTACAAGGCCATACATCATGTTAAGCTAATCTGAGTATAATTCAACATTGGAATTTTCTGCTCCAAATGAGTGTGACTCAACACGTTCTAGGATTTTCTTGTCAACCCCAACACGAAAATCAATTTCTCAAAGACCGCCAACCAATTTTTGAACCCTAACCCACAAACAAACAAAATTAAAAAAGAAAAATCAATCCAAATGCTATTAACAATTAAATAGAGTGTCTCCAATTAATTGAGAAGAAAAAAAAGTATACCTTGAAACAATAGGAAAGAGTTGAAGCACCGGGTTTTTCGAGTCGAACGAAAGAATTAATGCTAAACTTTATTTTTGAAGGGAAATAGGGTTCAGGTTGAGTAGCGGCGACATCGAAGCAAACTAGAGACACTTTTAAGCCCTTCTTAGATTAAGGACAAAAAACGTGGTTCGCTTATTTTTGGGCCAAAGCCCGGCGACGGTTTTCTAATTTTGAGACTCAAAATCCCGTCCCCAAATTTAAGACGCGGATTTATGTCTTAATGGGTCGATCCCTAATTCAACAATTCTAGTGTAGTGTTTTATTTTAATTTATTTATTTATAGTTTTTTGGTAAGAGATTGTTCAAGACCTTATCTCAAACAAATGGCTAGCGAGTGAAGTCGAGAAGAAAGAGATTGATTCTGCGTTAGGGTTTTGAGATTGAGAAGAAAGAGAGATGAGGTCGAGAAGAAAGATGAAACTGTTGAGAAGTGAAACTTGACGCCCTCATCTCATGTCACATGCCTAGCACGTATTTTAGTTGTGACAGTTTATAAAAATAACTCTGACCCCTATTTGTCGTCACTATTTTTTTATCCATTTTTTAAATAAACTAAAATACGTTTTTAAATTATAGTGATGCTAAAACCACAAACTGACGCCTACATGCCGTCACATCCTTTCTAAAACCACTTTGGCGTCACAAAACCAAAAATACCCCTGTCACAAAAATGCTGTTATGGTGTAGTGTCGTCCTCTTAATCTGGATATAATAACGGGCACTTACGTGCATTGTACATTTCTTTAAATCATCAATGAGTAAGATTTATATGTGAATCAACAAACTCGATGGATTGGGTAATGACATTGTATGTAAGGTGTGCTGTTGATTATAGAAGGAATCCGTGTCCCGCAAGAAGTCGGGCTGATGATGTCCCCTTGAGGAGCTCATATAAAGATTGTCATGTAAACCCTACAGATGGATTTGATCCGACATGAAAATGAGGTTGAGTGGTACTACTCAAGGACATAAGAAGTTGATTAATGTAGTTGTCAGTAACTTGACTTAATCAACGAGCATTTGATATCTTAAACATGGGGAGATCAACGAGCATATAATATGGAGCCCATAAACGCTGACACGTAATTTGGGATTAGGGCGGTAGTGCAACAATGGCCTTTAATGGAATAAGCCATTTGTTGATGAAATTGGGCTGTGTGTTCTGGGTGAATATGGGAAGCCCAAGCCCGTCAGGAGGCCCAACCCTAATTTCTCCTCATGGTCCCTGTTGTAGCCTATAAAAAGAAACCTCTTTCTCTGGCCATTTTTTACACTTAGCAATCAAGGTTTTGCTCAAGAAAAATAGATCCAGAAATCGGATCCAATTTTTTGAGTGATAGAGGCCAAGTGAGAAAGGAAAGGTTGGTAGATTGTTGCACACATAACATCCACTCTGTGCATAGGAATACAACAGAAGATCAAGAGGTTGATTCGATTTATAGCTATTGGATTCTCAGAGTTATCTTAGCCAATTTCAAAGGTATGTTTTCCAATCCAAAATCATGAGAACCATTAATTCCGCTGCGCGTGGTTTTCACGGTTTGTAGAAATATTCATTCTGAAATAACAGTTCCTACAAAAACGGCCAAGGAAGGAGGGTTTCGTTTTATAGGCTACAACAGGGACCATAAGGAGAAATTAGGGTTAGGTCTCCTGACGGGCTTGGGCTTCCCATGTTCGCCAAGAACACACGACCCAAGTCCGTCAACAAATAGCTTATTCCACTAAAGGCCATTGTTGCACTACCGCCCTAATCCTAAAATTACGTTTATGGGCTCCATATTATGTGCTCGTTGATCTCCCCGTGTTTAAAATATTGAATGCCCGTTGATTAAGTCAAGTTACTAACAACTACATTAATCAACTTCTTATGTCCTTGACTAGTACCACTCAACCTCATTGTCATGTCTGATTAAATCCACCTGCAGGGTTTACATGACAATTCTTATGAGCTCCTCAAGGGGACATCATCATCCCAACTTCCTGCGGGTCACGGATTCCTTCTATAATCAACTACACACCTTACATACAATGTCATTACCCAATCCATTGGGTTTGTTGATTCACAAATGAATCTCACTCATTGATGATTTAAAGCAATGTACAATGCACGTAAGTGCCCGTTATTATATCCGGATTAAGAAGACAAGCATCCATAATAACATAGGTGTTTATTCTCTTATATAGTCAGTATAAAGAGAAACAACCTCACTTGGTCCTGTTCAATACACACAAAGTGTACTAGTGTAATCATGTAGTCAAGATAGACTAATACCAGATTATACTACAACCGTACTAATGGTTTGTCCAAATCCATCTAGGTTGTGAACGTTTACTTATACTTTATAAGGTACTGATGATATGATTTTTTGTGTGTCATCACACACCATATTATCTACAACATAAAGTATTAGACGCATGCATATAACTAATAACATATATAATATGCATAACATTTGCCCATATGATTCTCATTCAAAATAGAAAGAAATAGAGTTAATACAAAAATAATGCTTTTAGTATATAACCCAATCAAGGCAGACCTGCAATTTTTCAGAGAGATTCCCACAGATGTCAGGAACTTATTAATGTGGTCGTATGCAGAAAAATCTAAATAGACACTTAACTATAAATTAACAAAAACTACGGCTAAACTAAAAATGAAAAATAACGAATTACGTAAAGTAAAATTCTAAACTCAATTGTACCACTGCAGTCCCCAACAGCGGCGCCAAAAACATGATAGGAATTTAACTGGCCTAAACAAACAGGCTAATTAACTCCTATTATTATAATACTAGCAAGCGCACGAGGTATATTGTAGTAGGTGTGCAAATACAAGGTCGATCCCCACAGAGAATATGTTTTGGGTACAATTGAATATTAAAATACTACTTAACCTAATCCGAACTATATTTGTTTGTAGAAATAATAATTATTAACTAAAGCTAGTTTAAACTATGAAAATAATAAAACTTATATTAAAACTAACAATGGAGAGAATACTAAGGAACTCGAATCCACCATAGACTGTTGTAAGTTATCATTGCTTTAAAGTTTGTAATTACGAGTAGCACGAGGGAAAGGTAACCCTAGCTTTCTCAAAGATGTGAACATTGAGCTCTTATATAAATCTATATATTAGTTTGATTGGATTTCAGCAATAAGAATATAAACCCCTAGCAAAGATTGTTTGTTTAAGGCACAACCTCTCACAGGTTTAATGAAACATTAAAACGGTGGTTTGATAAGAACGGGATATTGATCTAACTATTAACTAGTCAAGTCATGAACTTTAACATGCAAGATATAATTAATGAAAGTATACCACTAATATCAGAGAAATCAATCAAGTTTAATCATTAACTAATTCAAGAACAGTAAACATTAAACCAAGGAATTCCTACACAAGTCTAGGGCTTCATCTAAGCCCTAGCTTGTAACTTAGCTAGACATGATATATAGAATGGTAAAAATAAGAGGAATAATAAATAGGGAAAGAAAGTCAGCCATGCAAAATCGTAGCCTGCTGTTGTGGTAGCTTCTTCTCCCCAGGTTCTGTCTTCTTCTTCCTCTTTCTATGTCTTCTCTAATGTTTCGACCCTCAAAAGATATGACCAGCTCAAGCTTGTAGTCTCTCTCCAGTCTCTCTCTTCTCTTCTTCTCTTGAGCTCTCCCTTTTCTCTCTGTCTTTCTTCTCTTTTCTCTACTGTTTCTTTTCTGCATTTTGGAGAGGCTGAGTTATCGAGAGTCCCTCTACTGTTGGTTTTGCTTGGTTTATATAGAGGCTTTGATTAGGGTGTGCAAGCCTTGGAATCCCTTTTGGAAACTTCCTTTCCATGTTTTAATCCCTTTTGGAACTATCCAAATCGAATTCAAGCGGTGGAAGCAAGCTGTGAAAGGTGCTGTGAAAACACTCTGACATCTTGACAACAACACCTTGACAACAAATTTTTTCACAGCATATTTAAGAAGGACATATTTAGAAGGGGGCGCGGGTCGCACTTTGGCATAGGCTTCTTAAGGTACAGGCGCACTCTGACATCTTGACAACAACACCTCAATTTTTCACAGTAGCTTTATTTTATCTCATTTATGCTATTCCCACCTTGTTTCATGTACTCTCTATAAAGTTAAGTCATGAGAATCTTATTATAACCCCGTAAAGTCCTCAGTCTCAGCCCTTTTCTTCGTATTCACGTCAATTATTGTAAAATCAATGAAACAAACTAATCAAAGGAACTTATCCTAATCAACTAGATAATATAATATAAATATGGGCATAAATGTGTAGCATTTATGTGCTTATCACGGGTGAATAAAGACAAGCTACTTTGAACTTAGGATAACATATGTACAATAATTTAATCATCTAAAGACAAATGTACAAACATGAGCAATGAAATGCAAAATCAGAGTTGTTTTTGAAACTTTTGGAAAGCGTCCTTAAGGTGGGTTCTCACAGGGGTGTGTTAAAACACAAACTCTCTGATAGATTCACTCAGGTTTCGTTCTCTCAAATGAAAATGGCACTTATATTCCTCACATACATGATTGACGTCCAAGGAAAACCGGGGTCGATTGATCACAATTTCCACTTACTATCACACCATCTTATTCGTAGTCAAAATAGAGGTCTTTTATTAGGAGTTACGGGGCTAAGGTGGTGGTTTAGAAATAAAAATGGAAGGGAAAACAAAATCTAATAAGTTGAGAAATTGGGTCTTCAAGATACTTGTAACTAAAGAAGAACCTCGTTTTGTTCTTTGCTTCCGAATCGTGATTCATTCTTTAGCCCTTTGCCTTTGTGACTCCATATGATGTTGATTTTTGGGAGTTCTAACTTTGCTTTGTGACTCCATTTGATTTTTAACTTTTGGGAGTTTTGATTTTTTGATATGAATCTTTCTTTTCTTTTCGAAGCAACTAATTGTTCTATTTTTGTACAAGGTCTTCTCTTCTCTTTTTGTTGTTCATCCAATTCTCAACTCGTCAGCTGGGTAAACTTTTATTGTGTGTAGCAATGGGTGAAGGATTTGATGGCGAAGAATAAAAAAGTTTATTGAATTTTTGAAGGCTCAAAAAGGGGAAACTAGAGGAAAAATTACTGGGTTTTTTAGAGAAAACCCCCCATAGTTTGTACCACCTTTGAATGAAGCCCCCATGATTTGGCAATTCACACTTAACTACCCATTCCGTCCCGGGTCTGTCTAGCCAACATCCATATTATATTATTGATGACTCTACCCTTGTCTTCTTCACTCCACCAGTCCACCCCATTTCTAATATCCTTTTGTGTAGCAAACTATCTCCTAAAACTCCCATTTCATCACCTCAAATGGGCTTCGCGATCCCTCATTATTGTAATTGCGTCTCATTCTCATCACATATCATCATCAATAACACCATAAACACCAATTTCTAAACCTCGTCATTAATACCATCTTTAAACCTCAACATCAAATCCTCTTCCTCAAGGGATTGCTTCCTAACTCTTTCATTCTAACAATCCCAATCAACCTCAGCAATCCAAAAAACTAGAAAATGATAACAAATAAATCCAATGTTTATTAACTTCTCATTGTTGCATCGAAGCCCTCGAATTGCATAATTAAATCTTAATATTTTTCAAGTATATTCACTTTCTAATAAAGCCATTTCATTGACTTTCCTTTTAAACTCGAGTTTATTAAGATAAAACAAGGTTAATTTTTTAATGGGTACCCATCATTTTGCTTTACTTCTATATATGGGTATCACTAATTTCATTTGGGTTGATTTTTTTGGGTGGTGATCAAAAGGATTATTAATTGGGATAGATGTAGTCCATTTTTTGTAATTTGGTGGAGTTTTACTGAAAGGACAACAACTTTGTTGCTATTCAAGAAATGGGGTTTTGAGGAGAAATTTTTGTTAAAAAATTAGAAAGGGGTGGATTGAAGAAGACAAGGGTAGAATCGTCAATAATCTAAATATAGATGTTGCCCAAATAGATGCAGAACGGAATGGGTAGTTAAGTGTGAGTTGCCAAATCATGGGTGGTTCATTCAAAAGCTATGCAAACTATGGGGGGTTTTCTCTAAAAAACCCAACATTATTTATTTTGGGTTATTAACATTAGTTGGCTATATCGATCCAAAAATGGCCTCAATTCTCTCATAGGATATGGCGTGGTGATCAAACAAGTGAACGTGTGGTCTCTCTATCTGGACATCCTTTGTGTCATCACTCAATAAACATACAGATGCGGCTTTTGGCTAGATTTTTACAGGATATGGAACTTAATTGTTATAACCTTGGTCTCGGAAACTTACAGTTATATACAATCAATGATGGTTATGCATGCCATTCATGAAAAGATGCAGAAACTATTGTACATATATTAGTCTAAGTTCGAAGAACGAATCATTACTCTATTGCTATAATGAGACTTCTAGACCATGTATTCATAATAGAAAAAGGAAACAAGATTTTTTTGTAAACAAAAAACTATTTTTTTGGTATTTTTGAAAATATTTTAAGAAAGAAAGAAATATACTAATATACCTAATATAATAAATGCCTAGTTTTTGCTAATTTTTACTATACCACCCCCAAACAAAAATATGCTTTGTCCTTAAAATATGAAGAGATAAGGAAAGAGATTACCATAGGAACATGAGCAAAAACGACAGTACACCAGTACTCTGTTCTTCGTTGAAAATTTACCACCCCCAAACAAGTTTGGAGCGTGGGTTGCTGGATATAGAACAATAAATACATGGTTTATCTAAATAGTAATTTATGTAATTATTAAACCGTGAAATTTTTGGGTTTTTGTATTTATTTTTGTAATACATATATAATGCAGAAATTCAAAATTTTGGCATGATGTACTTGTATTACCTTATACTCATATACCAAATTCTACATAAGAAAACTTTAAGCATGCATTCATACTACTAACATAATACTAATATAATACTAACAATTATTATAATTAATAAACATAAAGCTATCTATACGGACACTAGGGAGGTGCCTAGTCAGAGTTCGTGTGTGACTCGTCGTTATGTTGAGAATATCCTTCTCCTAGTTGACGACAGTTTCTGTGTTGCATATCTCTACCAGTGACAACATTCTGTATACTACGCAATGTCCTTGTGACATTGTTTTGAAAGAATCGCTGCTCATGTTGGAAAGATTGCTGATTAGCTAGAATGGCTTCTTGAGTTTGCCTGAGTTCAAGAACTTGCTCGTGGAGGAGTCTCTGGCCTTTATGGAGGAAATGAATGCCATCCATCGGCTGAGTGAACTGGTGAGTAGCACCTAGAGCAAAGTAGTCCTTAGGGTCTGGACTAGCACGAACGTGCCCGGCTGCCTTGGCTGCAGGAGGATGCCAGTATAGCTGGACACAGTGGGCATAAATGGGACCTCCTGTAGCGTACTCGACCTCCACTGTGTCGTCAAGAAGCTCAAAATCCCATAGTCGCATAATGAGAGTCGCAATCACAGGGAGAGAAACATAAGTCTTATGGCCTTTACGGAGTTGTTCCTAGATGAAATGGACTACGCAGAAACTATTTTTTTGCTCTTGCAGAATCCAAAGAATGTGCAGAATACTTTCACTTATGTCGGAGGGTTGAGCAGAGCCTATAAAATTGGAGGCTATCCATTGCGAAACTGCCAACTAATTCCTCCTCCGCAAGTTCTGATAAGCATATTGAGATGCGGGGTTCTTCCTACCTACTAGAAGTGTCTCGGCGATCAGAAAATCCACAGACTTGTTTTCTGGAGACTGCTCTATCTAAGTGTAAGCCTTCAACGAAATCTCGGTTGCTTCACCCACAACCTCCGTGTAGTTGAACCTATGGTGAAACCATCTTATAGGAATATTGCGAGAATGGGGTTGGTAAACTATAGTAATGATGTTTTGCATAATCATACATATGATAAGGTGGGAAACTTGTGGGTGTTTCATAGGAGGGGCATCTCTATGCGACATGTTTTCAGTTCCACGCAACATATAACTTTGGAAGTTGATGGTTCACTGATCACTTTCATACATGCTAGATGTTTGAGGAACCAAAGGAGAAGTTTGTGGTGTGACTTGAAAGCAATCAACCCTACAACACCATGGCTACTTATGGGTGATTTCAATATAGTCCTTAGAAATGAGGAGAAAAGAGGCGGCAGACCACCACTTGTAGGGGCAGTAACTGAGTTCCGTGAAGTGATTGACGACTGTCAGTTGTTTGAAAGTCGTTATGAGGGTATGGGCTTCACATGGTGCAACAATCAGCAAGGATTGAGGAAAGTTCAAAGTAAGTTGGACAGGTGTTTTTTTAATAATGCTTAGGAGTCTAGATTTCCTGGGTGGAGTTATAAAGTAGGTTGTAGACTGGGATCAGATCATGCTCCTCTCTCTGGTTTTAGTGTCACAGTGCCAACACCTTCTAATATCCTTTTTTTTTTTAATAAATGTTGGACGAGCCATGACTCTTTCCTAGAGATGGTTAGTAACAGTTGGAACCAGGAAATAATTGGGGCACCTTTGTTTGTGGTGACTCAGAAACTCAAAATAAGGTTGAAACAGGATCTGCAAGTATGGAATAAAGATGTGTTTGGCTGCGTTGATCGTAACATTAGAATGGCACAACATGAATTAACTGTTATGCAACAGCTAGCCGAGAGTGTGCCTGCAAATGACTTGATGCTGAATGATGTAGTGGCGAAAGAATTTGTACTCAGTGAAGCAATGAAAAATAGGGAGTCTATGCTGCATGAGAAAAGCCAAGTCAAGTGGTATGATGAGGGGGAGAGGAACTCAACCTATTTTCATTCAATTTACAAGATTCGACAAGGAGCGACTTTATTTACTGAATTAGAAACAGAGGAAGGACCTGTTTTGCATAAACAAGAGGATATTAAAAGCTATATTGTATAGTTCTTCGATAGCAGATTTCAATACAAAGCAGTAGAGATGGATGAGGAACTCATGGGCTTGATACCTAATATCGTCATTGCTGATGATAATGTGATGTTGACCGCAGTACCAAATTTCTTTGAGATTGAACGTGCTGTGTTTGCCATGGATCCTGGTAGCTCTCCAGGCCCAGACGGGTTCCAAAGCACGTTTTACCAATGTTGTTGGAGTATTGTCAAATTGGATGTGTAAAGCTATCATATCGTTCTTTTTTGAAGGAGTGATACTCACTAATATGAATTCTCATTTTTAGACACTTATCCCCAAAGATAGAGGTGTCAAAAAGATCTCCAAGTATAGACCTATTTGCATGGGTAATTTCATTATGAAATTAATCTCAAAAATCATGCAATTGAGACTTAATTCTATGGTGGAGAAGCTGGTGCCTAAGGAGCAAGAAGGCTTCATCAAAGGGAGATGTATACAGTCTAACATTGGCCTTGCATCTGAGATGGCCAATGAAATGAAAAGGAAAAGAGTGAATGACACTGTACGTGTGACTAAAACTTGGCATCTCCAAAGCATATGATACTCTTAGCTGGGAGTTTCTGTATAAGGTTTTGCACAAATTTGGTTTCTTTGATACATGGATTAAGTGGATACAAACCATTGTAAGCACTGCCAAGATATCTGTTATGATAAATGGAGGACCATGTGGATACTTTCGTGTAGGACGTGGACTAAGGTAGGGAGACCCTTTATCACCACTTCTTTTTGCCTTGACAGAAGACACTTTAAGTAGAGGGATTAATTTCTTGAGAGACACTAGGGCGATTAAACCTATGGTGATGAGAAGACTTCGGGACAGTGTGTGAATAAGGAAAAAAGTAAACTCTTCACAAGAGGTATAAGTAGAATCAGACAAGAAAACACACAAAGGGAGATGGGTTTTGAACTTGGAAGCTTTCCTGAAACATACTTAAGGGTACCCATCATACAGGGAAGGGTAACTAAGGCTGTTATTACATGTGTGGTGGATAAGATATGGAAGAGAATTACTGGTTGGATAGGCAAATTAATTATTATCATTTCAAGGAAGGGCAGTCCTCATCAAATCAATTCTAAGCAGTATACCGATATACAACATGGCTATTTATAGATGGCCTTGTAGTCTAATCAAGCAAACTGAAACTATCTTAAAGAACTTCTTGTGGTCGGGTGATCCTAGTTTTAGGAATGTGGTTACTGTGAGCTGGGATAAGTGTTGTAAACCCTTTGATGAAGAGGGTTTAGGCCTTAGGAAACTACGGGAGGTGAATTTGAGTATGTTAATGAAGTTAGCATGGTGGATTATTAATGGAAATGATGACTTTGCTCAGTTCATGAAAGCCAAGATGTTTAATAAGCATGGACAAATGACAAAACATTATAGACATTCCTCTATATGGGGTGTAAAATGGGCATGGCCTCACGAATTCAATGGGTGGTTGGAGATGGGAAAAATATAGATTTATGGAGGGATAAATGGATAGGGGAAAAGTCAGTACAAGAAGTTTTGCACTTATCTCATGAAGCTATCAGAGAATGCAAAGCTATAGTTAGTATGCTGATTCAAGGGGAACAGTGGTAGCTGCCTGTTAACTTTATTCACTTGTTGCAACAGTATGGGATTGAGATGGCGACCTTTCAAGTACTACCTTCAGTGGATGAAGATCAAATAGTTTGGAGCCCTGACTCGAAAGGGGTTTTTTCCTATTAGTTCGGCTTATGCACAAGTTAGAGAAAAAAAGAATAAAATTGGGTTTCATAGTATTCTGTGGAATGGTCATGTTCATCCGAGGACGGCCGCTACAACATGGAAACTATTGCATAATTGTGCTGCCACATGCAAAAATGCAAAGAAGAGGTATTCGTACTGCATCAGTGTGTTGTATGTGCTTCAAGGATACAGATGAATTGATGCACCTACTTTGGGCTTGTGATTTTGCAAGGAGTTTGTGGGCTTGGCTTGCTACAAGGTTTGGGTTCAGAGACACCTTTATGTCCATTCGCGAAGCTGTTTTTATGGCTATAGGATGCAGTACGACCATTCAACATATGTGGGGCGCAGTTGTTGTAAGGGGTATGGTTGGTCTGTGGCTTCATAGAAACAAAGTTTACTTTGATATATAATACAAAGGTTGATCTGAATTTTTGCAAGAAATTTGTGAGTTCACACGTTGTTTGTGCAACACATCTCTCAGGGGGTCATAACTACAACAGTAAAAGTGAGAAGCTGGTCATGAATGGTTAAGGAGCAAACTTGAGGCTAGGAAGAGCACCTCAAATCAAGGAATGCCAATGGCTACTGCCACCAGAACCTCATATTAAGATTAACACTGATGGCTCTTCTTTAGGAAACCCCGGTAACTCAGGTTGGGGTTCGGTTTTTCGAGATCATTTGGGAAGAATTGTGTTAACCTTGAGTAAATGATTGGGTTTGTCTACCAGCTATTGGGCAGAATGTTGTGCAATATTGGAAAGCATGGAAATGGCTGTTACTAGAGATTGGAAGTAAGTTTGGGTGGAAATGGACTCGAAGGCAACGATGTTGGCTATTGTACCAAACAAAGTGATGTGGCAGCTGAGGAAGAGGTGAGAACTATGTAAGTCAAAAATGGATTTCTGTTTGATATCCCACATTTGGAGGGAAGCAAACTTTGCAGCTGACATAGCTGCAAAACATGGCACCAGCCTTATTATGGGCACGATGGAAGTGTATGTGGGAAGACCTCCTTGGCTATATAAGTTGGAAAACCCGGACTATATTTACTTTAGGTTTTGTTAAGTTTAGTACCGGAATGAAACTATTGTGTGTTAAGCATTGGCAAACAATGACTAGAACAAGGAGAGGTGGAGGTATGTTCCATCCCTCATTTTATACTCATGTAATATACCTTCTAATATAATATATTACAGCTTACCTACCCAAAAAAAAAAAGGTCAACCAGAGGTGCAAGGTACCGTAGTGTGCGGAGAATTGTAATACACTCGTTTATTAGCTGGAGAGTTGATTTCGAATCAAAGACCAACCGGCCTACCTTATTATTCGATTCTTTTTGTATTCTGCTTAAAAGTTCAAACAAAATATAACAAAATATTTGCAGCTGCATTGAAAGGTTGATAGCTAACGGTGAGTTAACTATTGACTGATGATTGAATTCCAACTGTCGTTCTAACTAATGAAGTTAATCCTTTGTACAGAACAATGAATATTTTATTTCTCAAAACATTGAAATCCTTGAATCATCCAAACTCAACCTACTACAGAATACTAAACTAATGCCTTTACCAGGGTAAAAAATATACTTAACAAACCATCAACCAAAACAAAATTTATATAAGAACAGACTAACAAACAAAGCCAAATTATATTGGTCATATATTTTCTAAGAGTTCCTATGAATCGTTGTTTTCATCATCATCAAGTCCATCAAAGAATGAGTCTTTGAGAAGAAGAGAAGCAGAAGGCCTTGCATTAGGCTGAGCAATGCACTTCTCAATGAAAGCCTTAACCTCGGCGTCCTTCACCTTATTCATGGCCTCAGGCCTCACCCCAGCCGACACTTTCTTGTATATCTTGGCCACATTGTCGCACTCGCTGTATGGCACTTCGAGCGTCACCATTTCTAGAACACACAATCCAAACGAGTATATGTCCACCATCTCCGTGTAATTCTCTTCGTACAACTCTGGTGCCATGAACTCCGGAGTCCCTAGCATTGTATGTGCCATGTGACTCCTCCCCACTGTTGCCGCCAGCCCCAAGTCCCCAATTTTCACCTGCACATGATAAGCATATTCAAATCATAACAAGACTTTGTTACCAAATACAAGCCCTCGATATATTGGGTGATTTTTCTCTATGATCATTGAATTAATGGACAGAAAGTTTAATCCACATAGTTGAAAATTTTCGTAATCTAAAAATCAATCATTTAAAATTTAGTACATCTAGCTTCAACATCACATATATAATTATGTTCAATCAAATTCATTCAATCAAATTCAGTATAAATACATTCTACAAATAACGTATATTGGAAATAAAATTCTATTCTAAAGGGATAAACAGCTAACAACTATCCATATACCAGAAAAACCAACAGGAGAAGTCTAAGCAAAACAATTATGTTTTAGAGTTAATAATTACCTGACCAACATTCCCATTGATGAAGATGTTACTGCAATTGAGGTCTCTATGAATGACACAAGGTTCATGCATATGCAAATACTCCAACCCTTTCAAAATCTGCTTAGACCATTTCTTCAACGCTTTCATGGAAACTTGTCGATGCTTCTTTCTATACTCCCTCAAATTCCCAGACGTACAAACCTCAGTAATGAAATTCAAAGTATCTTGTTCCTCGTCCCTCCAAACATTGTACAACGCAATTATATTCGTGTTCCTCAACTTTCTAAGCAACCGAACTTCAGAATATATCCTTTCTAACATTGGTTCATTGTCGTAAAACCCACCTAAACGAATCCGATTCCAAGCTACTTCTATACCTTGTTCTTGATCAAAAGCTCTATAAACTTTCTTTACTGATCCAGTACCAAGTAAATCATTGTACCGACCATATCTACCCGTTGGATCAATCTCGACAAACGGCTCAGCATCCTTGTCCGTTGGATCCGGAGTCACACACGGCATCTTTACGTACTGTAAAGAGTTGACGTTAACAAGGTCTAGAGATGATCGAAGGAAGATGGGACCAGATCATATGACCATGAAAAAGAGGTTTGGACTTCATTGAGATATGTATAACAACAAACTTTAGACATGTTTACAGAAAATATGATGGAATGAGGAAAAAAAAGTAAAACACCCTTCAAAAGCACGTCGACAATATGGTGATGGAGGTGGCCGGGTACTTATTATATTTTGGTTTTTTTTGTTGATTTTCACTATGACTAGGGAACTTTTCGTCGGGTAGAAGAGTCTCAACTGGTTTGGCCTTCTGTTTTACGAATTTATCCTTTGACTTGTTTACCTGGAATCTAGTGTAAATCTCGTATTAAAAGGTCACGTGTTTTAGAATGTGAAAAACGTGGTCATATCATGTTTGAGTAGTTGTGGACTCTTGTGGCCATGTTGTAATTTCGAAACACCTAAAACTTCGTGACATTTCAGTTTACTTTAATAATTTAGTGAAATTTCTCAGCACCCTTTGGTACATAACCGCTTACAAAACTCAAAAGACATACGAGAAACTAAACATCCTTAAACCTCGATGAGGGAAATTCTCAATTCTCAATTGTCAATTCACTAATTCACAATTATCAATTATCAATTGTCAATTCTCAATATCATAGCCCTAATTCACAAATCCCAACTTCTCATTTCTCAATCTCATATCCCTAATTCACAAATTCACAAATCCTTTTTTCAATCGTTTTTACCAACCGGATATTCCCAACTTACTTTCTCCGTTCCAATGTCTCAATATCAGTCTAACTATAAATCACAGGACCAAATCGTTTCTCATTTGCAAACTACTTTTTTAAACGTCCTAATGCTTTCTTATATTTTTAAACTGTTCTAAACTCTAGTCCAATTTCAATCTTACAATATTACTATAGTTTAGTAGCAATTCGCACCTTTCACATCTTTCCGCAGTTTAAGCCTACCTTCTTTCTTTATCATTCACAAGCCCATGATCAATAATAGCCCAAGTTTCATCATGCTTATATTTCCTGGTAAAATCCTACAATGTACACATTGTTAGTTCAGGAAATAACGCATTTTATTGGTTGTTATAACATCTGCTCTAGATTGGCTTGCTGTGGCTATGGATTAAGTCTCATGCTCTCTATCTCAAACATATCATTTCTACATGTAGGTTCAGAACTGTCAGAACTTTCATTGGGGGTTTAGTTCTTTTTAGAAACCTTGCTTCTGTTCTTCTCTCAGCTGATACTTGACGTATAATACACGCTGTTTTGTGTGGAGATTTTTTTCCTGGGTATTGTGCTTCCTGCAGAGTTGGGTTTCAAATCTTTCTATGGTCTAAATAGGATTTTGCAGAGTTTACATGTAATGATGAGTGCATTAACCTAGATTCTTTTCTGTCTTAGTGTGGGTTAAGAGATTAATGGGTAATGATGGTTTGAGTAAAGAGGAAGCCATTTGGCGGATTAGTTCTATACAAAGGAGATTATGGATAGATTATGGGGTTTTCTGCAAACAGATGGACTTGTATGAATGGGTAAGAAATGAGGTGGAGTTGAGACTGCTTGAATGTGGAGGGAATGTTGGTGAATTTGGGATGTATAAAAGGTTATTAGCAGCTTCGTGGTTCTTCACATTTCTTCAAATCGAGTTTTATCAATTCCTTCTTTACATGAGCCCTAACACAAACAAGTTTCTGTCTCCCTCTAAGCACCCAAATTCTGTTGAACTTCTAACTATGGATTTTGCTTCCAAGATGAAGATGCCTTATACAAATCCTCCAATGATAACCAGCTCTGAGAAAATGAAGAGTCTCTATGTAGGCTATAATAAGATGACTCTGTTTGGTCGTGTTCTGGATGGAAGGCTGAATATGAGCACTATCAAATTTGCTCTTGACAAGGCATGGTACCCTTTTAAGATTGAAGACATGGTTTTGTACAAAGGTGAAATATATCAAATTAGGATGGAGTCTCAGGAACAGGTGGCTGCACTTCTGCTGGGACAGCCTTGGATTGTCGCTCAACACATTTTTCAGATTATACCATGGATGGACTTCTATGAAACCAAGGAGTTAAATTTCTCAAAGTTTTATGTGTGGATGCATTTACATAACTATCCTGAGGTTTATTTGGACAAGGAGATTATTGAGGGGAACTTGGTTGAATCTGGTTATTTTGCTATGTCTGATCTCAAATTTTTGGAGTTGTATCCTAAGATTGAAACACAGCCTAGTTGTGTTCGCGTTAAAGTGTTACTTGATGTTCATGAACCAATTCCACCTGGCTTTCTCATACCGGAATCCATTGATGGAGTCGATTTGATATCTTTTGTCTTTGAATATCTGCCAATTTTCTGTTTTAAGTGTGGCTTCATCGGACATCATTTTGCAGCTTGTAATGTCACTGAAGAAAGTCATGGGAATGAAGTTCGAGTTTCACTAGGAGGACAAAAGTTTCAGTTTTACTCTTCCAAAACTCGCATTGTTCCAAAACCCTTTGGAGACCGACTTGTATCTGGGTTCTCCTAGTTGTTTAGCACTGATCTAAACCAACCATTTCTTCCGATGATTACAAATGTAGCTGACTCCTCGGTTAATTCAAAGTGCATGCACACAATTGCTGAACCTTTAAAAGGACCCATGATCATTGACATCTCGTCACCTCCACTGAATGCGGCTGATGGTCCTAGCAATGCCCTTGGATGGCAAAATCCACATGATCACCTACCTATAACAGTGGAAGCGCAAAACCCTGGACAGTTGGGGTTTTCAACTCAAATGGATTTCCATAATTTTCATCCCTTACATGAACTGGAATGCCCACCTGGATTTGCTCAGATATCAACTGATCCTAAAAAGCTCCATTTCATTGATTTGGCTCAGCTACATGATCAAGCTGTTCATCAGGAGGTTTACTCTTCTAAAAGGCAAGAAATATCGCAAGGGGTACCCGCTAAAGATGCTCTGACACAAGACAGGGAGATTGTGAATGAACTGGTTGAAAGTTTCTTTGAGGAGGATCGCGAAGCTAGAAGGAAAACTCCTATTCCTAATGACTGTGAGGTAGCTGCTGTGCGTCCTAACATTATGCAGAAGAATTCAGTGGGGAAAGGGAAAAAACATCAGTCGGTTAAGGGTTATGGCCGTAAGCAGACCCCAAAGATTCCATGAGTCTACTAGCTTGGAACAGTCGAGGGAGTGGCCGACCTTCGATGATGGAGGAGTAGAAACAAAAAATCAAGGAAGTCAGGCCTATATTTATGTTTGTTATGGAAACTAAGTGTTCTATAAATAAAGGAGTCAGTTTAATTAAAAGATTAGGGGATTTCGAGTCTTTTGTAGTTCCAAGCCACGTTGTCTAGTGGCTTGTGGATCTTTTGGGAAAGAAGTGTGGGTGTTGAAGTAATGATGTCCGACTCTTGGTTCATTCACTGTAAAATCTCAGCAAAAGTGAATGGAGTACATGAATGCTTCTATTTGTCATGTGTCTATGGAAACTCTAAGTCTTGCATTAGGAGATTACAGTGGCCTGTTCTTACTATGTTTAAACCCCCAAATGATGAATCATGGTTGCTCATGGGAGATTTTAATGAAATAACATGTCCAGAAGAAAAATGTGGGGGAAAACTGTTTAATTATTCCAAAGTTAGAATTTTCTTGGATATGATTGATGAGTGTGAGTTGTTTGATTTGGGTTTTGTAGGTAGTATTTACACCTGGACTAATAGACAGAATGGGAGGCACTGAATATGGGAACGAATTGATAGAATGATGGCAAATGAAGGTTGGCGGTCAAGATTCTCTGGCTGTAGAGTCCATCATGAGTTGGCCACCAGTTCTGATCATAAGTTTCTGATTTTAAAGTTGTTACAAGACAGGGTACCGGTTAGACGGCCTTTCAGGTTTGAAATAATGTGGGCGCAACATGACGGCTGTCAGGAACAGATAAGAGTTGCTTTTCAAAATGAGTTGCGGGGTTCTCCTTCTTTTGTCTTATGTAAGAAGCTGCAAACCTGTCAAAAAAATTTAAAATGGTGGAATAAGCATGTGTTTGGCGAGGTGGAACATAAGTTGGAATGTGTTTTACAGAGGCTTAGTGAGATTCAAAGTTTAATAGAGAATGACAATGAGACAGAAGAGTTATTCCAGTGGAGAATGAATTGATAATTTGAACATAATGATATCCCGGCAACGCAAGCAAATCATTGGGGCGAAAAGCTTGTCTAGATTGGTTCCAATTTGGGGAGCGTAGAATACAAGGTTCTATCATAACATGGTAAACTACCGAAGACAAAGGAATTATATACACTCAATCAGAGATAGAAATGGTGGAATTTTAACTAAAAGGAGACAGATAGGTGATAGGCTCAGTGAATTTTTTGAGGAGACAATGACTACTTCGGCACCTGATCTTCTGTCATAGATTTTCAATGTTCAAGCCCCATCTCTTGATGAAGGTGAAAAATTCACTTTGTTAAGAGGAGTTGATACTGATGAGATTGTCACTGCTCTGAAGCATATGAAGCCCTTTAAATCTCCAGGACCGGATGGATATCAGGCATTTTTTTTCCAGCATTTCTGGAATTTGGTGCGGGATCAAGTAAGTCGCGACAAGAAAGTCTTTTTCCTTTCCTTCGGCTCTTTCTCCCCGCAGCTAAATCATTCCTTCATTGCTTTAATTCCAAAAATCATGAATCCTTCACTCTCGAACATTTTAGACCAATCACCGACAAATGTGGTTTACAAAATTATCTCCAAGATTATTGTCAATAGATTGAGACCAATCTACAAATGGATTATTGGTCCGTTTCGACGACCTTCTTCTTACCTAAGAGAAGTATTCATGACAATATTTTGCTTGCAAATGAATTTTATCATAAGGTAAGAGGGCATGGGAATAGGAAAGCTAAATATTTTGCTCTAAAGATTGATATGCAGAAAGCTTATGATAAAATTGAATGGGGGTTTCTGAGAGTGATGCTGACCAAATTTGAGTTTTCGTTGGACTGGATTAATAAGATAATGTTTTGTGTTCAGAATGTTTCTTACTCTGTGTTACTAAATGGTGCTGCACATGGATTTTTTAAGCCATCTCGAGGGCTAAGACAGGGTGATCCCCTTTTGCCCTACCTTTTTATTTTATGTTCAGAGCTTCTATTTTTGAATTTCTTGAAACTGAACAGAGAAGGGCTTATACATGGTTGCAAATTGGGGAGATTTTGTCAACCGGTGTCTCATTTAATGTATGCTGATGATCTTTTAGTGCTGGGTAAGTGTGGATTCGAGGAGCAGCATCATTTGAACAATCTGCTAAAGGAGTATTGTAGAGTGTCAGGTCAGACTATCAACAGAACCAAGTCGCAAATTATTCATCACCCCAAATTGCATAGAAGGTTTGTATACTTTTTGAGACGAAGTTTCATGATGCCGTCTACTTCTATCCTGCCAATGTACTTGGGAGTGCCAAATTTAACAGGGAAGGGTAGAGTTCAGAAGTTTAGTCCTCTATTGGAAAGATTTCAAAGGAAACTGGCAGGATGGAAAGCTAATTGTTTATCTAAGGCAGGCCGCCTCACTCTGGTTAATTCAGTTTTATCTTCGCTGCCTACTCATGCTATGTCCTGTACAATTTTACCTACACAGATACTGGATCGAATGGAGACTATCAGAAGATCTTTTTTATGGGGCCATACACCATCAACAAGGAAACTTCATTATTTCCCGTGGAAGTTAGCATGTATGTCAAAGAATAATGGAGGGCTGGGTATAAAGGAACTGCAATTACAAAATTATGTTTTGCTGGCAAAGGAAGGTTGGGATCTACTGAATCCAACATCATTATGGGCTTATCAAATGAAACAGATGTACTTTCATAATTCCAGTTTCTTGAAGGCGGAAGTAAAATCTACTTCATCAGTTCTGTGGAAAAGGATTTGTGAAACATGAAAAATTATCAATGCTGGATCAGTCTAGAAGCTTGGGAATGGTACTTCTATTAATGCATGGGATGAAAAATGGATTCCACATTCGAGGGATTTGGTGAACTTACTAGGAAATCACTAGACTGTCCTTTTCACCTTGTTTTTGACTTCATTGACATGGATACCAATACCTGGGATTGGGATAGGTTAAATGAATTTTGGCCAGTAGAATATGTGGAGAGAATTGTTTCGATACCTATTACACCAAATGAGGAAGATACTTTGATCTGGAAATGGGAGGACAATGGAGAATACCGGTCAAGTCTGCTTATAATGGTTGCATTAAGTTGATTACAGCAACAGATACTTTGGTTCGGGATAACAATGTTTACAAACATGTTTGGAAGATGAAAGTCTCATTCAAACAAAGATTTTTCGTATGGCAATGCTTGCAAGGTGTCGTCCCAACAGCGGATATTTTGGCATCTCATCATTTTCATGTTTATCTAGAATGCACCATGTGTGAGAGCTTTCCTGAAACACAAACTCATGTTTTCTTTGAGTGTTCCTTTTCTAGAGCTATTTGGTGTGGAACAAATTTGAGCGGCCTTGTTGATCGGAGGAATATGAATATTGGCAGTTTTAAGGAGCAGTTATTGTACTTATTACAATATATAAGGACACTGCAAAATGGTGAAGTGCAGTGCTGCTACTTTGTTGGGGTCTTGTGGATTATTTGGACCGCGAGAAATGAAACAAGGTTTCAAGGTAAGCGTCCACATCCATCTCGATACATTAGCAGAGTCTTGAAACACATACGATGGTTATGGAAGTCATGTCCCGCCGCACGCGATAGGGAAAAATGTTGGTTTATATTAAATGGTTCCCACCCAAAGAAGGCCCGTTAAACCCGAATACGAGATGGGGCTTCTATTGGGAATCCAGATATGCTTGGGGGAGGATGTATTCTCGTGGATTCAAAGCAGTCATTTCATAATGGGAGCATTGATTCCAATTTTTTTCTCAACCAACAATGAAGCGGAATTTGTTGCTTTATTATATGGACTTCAAATTGTGACAGCAGCTGGATATATGAAGGTTGAGGTAGAAACAGATTCTCAATTGCTGTTTAAGGTTTTAACGGAGGATAACTTGAACTGCCATTGGTTATTAGATAGAATTGTTACTCAGATTAAGATAGTGCTGAGTAACTTCCAAGAAGTGCACTTCAGCTGGGTTTATCGTGAAGCAAATAGGGCTGCAGATGCGCTAGCCTCACATGCGGCGGCTCAAGTAAAGAACTATCGATTGTTACGGCAATCAAATGTACACTTTTCAACTGGGCCTGTTCGAGACTTGTCTTTCCTTCCGCCATTTTCGTCTGTATGGTGGCATCAGGCGCCAATGGTTGTAAATATGCAAGTCCTTTATGATGTCTTGGGCATATGTAAATCTCATTTTGTTTAATAAAAGGTAACTGTTACATCAAAAAAAAAAAAATCAAAAGACCATCTCTACTACTTATAAGCAGTGTGGGTGAGTTAGCCATTTGCGCTGTCTATCGGTTATGCTCTTCGCTATTTGTTTGACACGTGTAAAGCACTATAAAGAGTTAGCCGTTTGTGCTGTGCCCATGCTATTTTGTGTATTTGTTCTGACAGGTATAAAGCAAAAAAATCAGTTCAGAAGTTTGACCTGCTATTTTGTGTATTTGTTGCTCATTTCTTGACACCTGTCAAGCAAAAAAAAAATCAATTATGAACTTTTGTTTCTTTTTAGATTATGAAATTTTGTTTGTTTTTGGGACACATGCAAATCACGTGTATGATTTCTAGTATATGTATTAGGGCTTTTGGCATTGGTATTTTCATACGTCGTCAAATTTTTAAAACTTTTAATTTATGTCCAATAGACAGAAAATAAATCAAAATAACTAAGTAGTCTCATTGTCTATTACATTTTTAAATCGCACAATTGAATCACTAAGTTCACTTGTCTTTCCAAAATCAAAAGCAACAACTTTCCATCACCGTTTATACCTAAAATTGGAGTCGTGGAGCCCCATTGAAACGGCATTTGGATTAGATATGAACTATATAGTCTAGAATAATTAAAGATTTGAAACTCAATAACAATTAATTATAGATTTCACTAAATAAAAGTCGATATATCACATTTTTCAACTGTTGCCAAATTGAATAATTGTTACAAATTGAATAGCTCTTTGCACTGCGGTAAAAAAAAAAGTACAGATTTGTTTGAAAACTAATTATAAATGGAGGTTGTATTAAGAAACACAACATCAACAAAACAATACCAAACAAATTACACCAAAGTGGGCAACCTCAAGTATACAATGCATTCAACTCATGCATCAATTCGAGAAAGTAAACAACATACCAATTTTAGCTTTATGACATAATCTCATTCAGAAGACATCAATCACATCAATTCGAGGAAAAAAAAACATTAACAAGCAAAAGCTAGATAACATGAATCAATCATAAAGCTTTAACTAACAATAAAAATCATTTAAGAACGGGTGTTATATTGAAATTAAAAGAAGATACATTCGATTGACATAAAATGACTGTAATAATACATCTGAACTTTGAATTTTTGAAATCCTAAGAAAACTATATAGAAATTTGACTGCTAGAGAATTTGGCGATCTTCTTCAACTGTGAATCAATGACTATATATATATATCGTGTTCGAGAGTGCTTTAAGGAATTAAATGGGAGTGAAGAAATATGTGTTCATTGTTTTTCTTTAATTAAGAGTGAGAGTGTGTTTAAAATGAGAAGAGTTATAAGAAAAGTCAATTTTTTCAGTTCATTATTTAGAAACTTTGAAATAGTTGGTTAATTATTTTCTAACAAATTAAATTAGGCCGGATCTGGGCATCTTTTCGACATGTGGCCACACTAGCAACTCGACTACAGTGTAAATGCTCATTTTGTGTAGAACCTTACGATTATGGAAAAATGGGGGAAAATGTGGTAATGACTAGACTCGGGTCTATACGAGCTGCCTATGTATCCAGTTATTTGGTGAATCGGAATCAAGTCGAACGTAGTTTTTGTTTGGGTTGAGTGATTGGATGTGGTTGTGGGGGCGAAGAGTACATCTGGAGAAGTGGGAGTACTGATGTAAAGATTTAGTGGGGTTGGGTGTCTTTTACTTCAAAACAAGTTTAAAATATTTCAAACAAGGAGATAGAAGAGAATTTGGGGAATAAGAAAAAATATATTTTGGTTAGTGATTTTTTACTTCTATTCTAAACTATGATTTAAACAACTAGAAAACAAAGAAATTTGAAGAAATGTGGTGAAGAGAATGGCGAAGCAATAAATCCACCTAGTGATTTTTTGCTTGTGTTAAAATCAAGTTTCATTGATGAGTTTTATTTCATCTTTTCATTGATTGGACTTATACATCTCTATGTTAAGTCTTATGTATCAATGCCAAGATTAAAACTTTAATTTGATTCCTAGCCAACCTTACATATCTTTATGACAAGTTTAACTAGCAAGAGGAAAAACTATAATTAATCATCTCTAATTAATCATACTAATTCCTAGTTCAATTTTAGTATTCTATATCGATCTCTATATCAAACTAAAATTAAACTTGTGAAGTAGATGTATTGATAGTGGTGGAAAGGGTTTTGTTATTCATCTTAGACTCTTTGTTTAGAGGATGGTTTTTGATGGATGAAACACTAAGCTTTGTAACTCTTCTATCCTAGTTCTTATGGCTATTTCGAATTACTCTCAATCTTAAATTTGTATTGAAATGGGTAAGAAAACTTGCATTGAAATGATTAAGAAAACTTGTATTGAATTGATTAAGAACTTGGTTTACACTAAAGCGTCATGAACATGAAAATGGAAACTGAGTAAATAACAATTTAAATTAAAAACATTTAATCTACTCCTAATGACCAAAGATTAGATCTAGGGTAAAGATCTTTCTCTACAACTTTGGTTTATATAGGACACCATTTACAATTATACCCTTCTTTCTAGAAACAATCTTATGTGCCTTTGACCTAAGCCCATACAATAGAAGTCTTGAATTTGGCTTTAGGTCCCTAGGTCAGTAGCTTTCAGTCTTGAGTCCTTGAGTCTTTGATTTTGACAGTTTACTTGACTTTTGACTTTGACTTTTCAACAACTTTGCTCTGAAGCTGGAATCTTCCCAAGCAGTGTACATAGCCATCCTTTTTGTGCTAAAATGCACGTATTAGAAATATGCGTCCTAAATGACCTGTATCCTACAAACGGTAGCAAAAGTTATAAGTTGTATGTTCATGAAGCATAAGAAGGGCATATTTGAAACATTGTAAAGGTAATAAAATGCATATTTGGGGATTGATCAACTACCCCCAAACAGCATTTTGCTTGTCCTTAAGCAAAAGATAAGAGAAAAAACTAATATCATAAATGTGTGATTTATTATACTAGTCTCATTTCCCAGAGTGCTATTGCATTGACCATATGCAACAAGGTTGTAAACCACTAGGACTTCCCTAGTGGACGAGCTTAAGTCTCGTGAGAATTTTCCAGAGAAGGTACTCACAAACTTCCTCTATTTAGTACAACGGGTCTCGTTTCCTTATTTATTCTTAGAGGTTTATACATCTCATTAGCGGGGAATAAAGAATAGCTCCTTTGAACTCAGAATAATATATATATAATAGTTTAATCATATAAAGATAAACGTGCAAAACATGAGCGGTGAAATGCAAAAACAGAGTTGTTTTCAAAACTTTTGGAGAGTGTCCTTAAGTTGGGTCCTCATAGGAGTGTGTTGTAATCATGACTCTCTGATAGATTCACTCAAGTTTCGTTTTCTCAAGTGCAGAGGGCAATTATATTCCTCACATACTCGAATGACGTCCAAGGAAATCGGGGTCGATTGATCACAATATCCACTTACTATCACACCATCCTATTCCTAGTTGAGTTAGAAGTCTTTTATTAGGAATTACGAGGCTAAGGTAGTGGTTTAGAAATAAAGGGAAGGAAAAACAAACTTTGATAAGTTGAGAAATTGGGTTTTCAGGATATTTGTAACTAGAGAAGAACCTCATTTTGTTATTTGCTTCTGAAATTGTGATTCATTCTTTTAGCCATTTGGCTTTGTGACTCCATATGATTTTGAATTTTTGGGAGTTCTAACTTTGCTTTTGTTTCTTTTGAAATCGACTCCTTTTGATTTTGAACTTTTGGGAGATTTCGATCTTTGAATCTTTTCTTTCTTTTCTTTTTCTTTTATTTTTCTTTTGAAGCTTCTAACTATTTTGTTTTTGTACAAGGCCTTCTATTTTCTTTTTACATATCATCCAATTCTCAACTCGTCAGCAGGGTAAGCTTTTTATAGTGTCTGGTAACGGTTCAGGGATTGATGGCAAAGAAAAAAAAAGGCTTTTAGAATTTGGTGAAGGCTCAAGGGGTGTAACTAGAGGAAAAATTATCTTTTTGGGTTTTTAACTTTTATTTGGCTATATCGATCCAAAAAGGGCCTAAATTCTCTCCTAGGATATGGCGTGGTGATCAAGCAAGTGGACGTGTTATCTCTATATCCGGACATTCTTGTGTCATCACTCAATAACATTTAGATGAGGCTTTTGCCTAGATTCTCACAGGATATGGAACTTAAGTATTCTAACTTTGGCCTTGGAAACTCACTGCTATATACAACCAAATGCTGATGCATGCCATTTATGAAAAAGTGCAGAAACTATTGTATGTATATTAGTCTGAGTTCGAAGAATGAATCTTTACTTTATTACTATAATGAGACTTCTAAACCTTTTATTCATCATAGAAAAAGGAAAACAAAACGTTTAGTACTAAACAGAAAAATATTTTTGGTCTTTTCGAAATATAGAAAATCTATCTAAAATAAGAAATGCTATATAATAAATGTCTAGTTTTTTCAAAATATTACTATACCACCCCCAAACAAAAATATGCTTTGTCCTCAAAGTATGAAGAAAAGGAAAAAGATTACCATATGAACTTGAGCAAAAACGGCAGGAACCTATACTCTGTTATTCGTTATGAAAATATACCACCCCCAAATAATTTTGGAGCGTGGGTTGATAGATATAGAACGAGAAATACATGGTTTATCTATAAGGTAAAAAACGTAATTATTCTAACATGAAATTTTTGGCTTTTTTGAATTTTATTTGTAAAACATGCATAGTATAAAAATATAAGAAAATTTGGGCATGATGTATTTGTATGTCCTTCTACTCATATACCACAAATCCTCATACATTCCACAACATACATAACAAATAATACTAAAAAAAACTAGAAGTGCAGAAAGTAACAACAAATACTACAACGACAATAAATTACATATAACTATGCGGACACTAGGGGGTTGCCTAGTCAGATTCCGCGCGGGATAACTAACGACGTCGAGATGAACTCGAGCTACTCTTGTCTCTCCTCTCTCATCGGGCTCTCTCAGGCGTAGAAGCCTGTGGAACTAACTTGTCTCGCAGTTTTTGAAGCATCTGGAGGGTGCTGTCCTGAAAGGTGCACTTTTCCTGCTTAATCGTAGTTAACTGCTGATGTAGTAAACGCTGACCATCATTCATGAATTGCAAAGCATCCTAATAAGTGCTCAAAAAGTGCAATTTAACCCTCGACTATGCCTCTTGTTTAGCTATCTTAATGGACTAATAGTGTTTGTAAGTTATGTTTTATGGTTCTACAGGTGAAAAAGAGACTTTTGTGGAATATTGGAGAAAAAGGGGTAAAACGGAGCAATTCAGAGCATTAAGGATCACATGGGAAGCCCGTGGACAATCATGGAGAAGGCCAAGGAATTGAAGCTATTAAAGATGAGACTTGGACCTATTTTAAAGCCTATTTGGAATCCCAAGGCAAAATAATTTGTTGCTTGGACCAAAGCCCGCAAAAGAGGATAGAAGGATAGAGCAAAAAAGGGAAAATAGATTTCCGCGTCTGGGACGCATGGATCATGCGTCCAGATGCATTTCTCGAGTCTGAGACGCATGGATCGTGTGTCCAGACGCATAAAATGACACTGTAGCCACTTCCTTCTTAGTTTTGGAGACGAAGTTGGACTCTGAAAGAAGTTGATTTGTATTAGGAAACAAATGGCGGTTTGGAATGCTTCTAGAACTCATTGTAACCCCTATAAATAGAGGACCTAAGTGCCTCATGTAATTTGCCAATTCACTTATATTCTTGTCTCCAGAATTTGAGGCAAAATAAAAGATTCAGTTTTAACTAGCTGAGTCTTAATAAATTAGTCTTTCTAGTTTTATGTTCTTCGACTCTTCTTTTTCTCGTTCTTCGTGTTCTTCCTTCTATAAGGAAGGCTAATCTTCTCTTTCAAGGGAGGAGATGAAGCCGATGCTTAAGGTTTAATGATTCTTATGGTTCATGGTGTTCTTCAATCATGTTAGTTCTTTATGTTTTTAGTTATTACTTCCGTTGCCCACACCAGGGGATGGAAGTATAGAATAGGGTTTATGTTTTGCAATATTAATATCATGCTAGTGTTCTTTACTTTTCTTCTAGTAGTATAATTGCTTAGAGTTAGAGAAGTATTCTTTGTGTTGCCTTAGAAGGGCTCAGGGAGTGACTGCCTAGGGGAAGTATTCTTTGTGTTTGCCTTAAGTGGTGATTCATTGAATGGCCGGCCTATTAGGAAGTACTCCTTGATGTTGCTCTCGGTAATACATTGAATGGCTGCCCGAGCTTACATAAAAGGAAAAAAGATATTAATAGCATAAACATAGGAACAACCTTAAGTAGAGTTAATTGTTAACGACGTTTCCTCCAAGAGGGAATCGACACTCGCTCGATTACCTAATTGTAGTCTACTTGTATGAACAACCATGAAGCAGAAGTTCATAGATTAAAAGTATTGGTGGATTCTAATCTCTTGAATTCCCTCTCCTATAAATTCTCAATAGTTTAGTTAGTTTAGTTTAGTTTAGTATTATAATCTAAAATCTCTACAATCATAGTTTTTAATCCCTTAAACCCCCTTTCCAGTCCTGTCCTTCACATAACATACACTTAAAAGTGGAACGATACCCTACTCATCCTTTACTTATTGAGGGATAATTAGGTTTTGATACGCTTCTATTTTGTTCAACGACCATCATCTATCTACATCATCCATATACCATCTCAATAAACACAAAAAGAGGCAAGGTCAAATGGCGCTGCTGCCGTTTTAAGTTGTTTATGTTTAACGTTTTCTTTCAAGATTAGAACTTTTGATCTTGAGGTAATTTTAGCCGCATCATCCATCCTTTTGAGAAAGAAAGAAGCTTAAAGGACATCTCGAAGACAAGATCTACCATCTAGGTTAGTTGAATCTTCACTCTTAGTATAGTTGCATCATAGTTTAGTTTTATTGCTTTCTAATATAATTGCATTTAGGATATTTTCAACAATTGAAGTTGTAAGCCAACACAGCGAAGCATCAAACTCTAGTGTTTCTTGTCTGAATCTTGACAAACGGACTATCGTTTGTAGGCTGTGGTACTTAAGCAATCCAAGTGATTAACCATAACCCTAGAAGAGATAGCTTTAGACAACGGGCGAGATACTAGCTGCAAAGCCCAACCTAGTTGAAGGAAAATAGTTTTACATTTTAGTATAATTTAGAATAGTTGCATATTATTCAAGCATTGTAGGATAGTTTTTTGTCATTTTCGCATAGCATTTTCTAGTGTATGCTCCATATATCGTCCATATCATCGTCCATAGTAAGAACACAACCATGGACAAGGTTTAACAACCGACTCACAAGAATATTAGACGAGATTGATACAATGGCCGCACGCAATGATGGAGGTGTTTTGGACACCAATAATCCTGAAGCTATCCCACCCATGCAAGCATAACAGAGAAAGAAGCGGAGTGATTTCTATTCGCCAATCATTGGAGACCCACCCAGTAGTATTGTTTTTCCAGAGACAGAAGCTAACCAATTTGAACTTAGAGCATCGGTAATCTCTATTCTTCCAAAGTTCAATGGTTCAGACAATGTTCAGCCTTATGTTCACATGAACAAATTTCTATCAGTCCTCAGAACTTTCAAGAACCAGAATATCAAGGATGAGAGTATCAAGTTAATTCTTTTTCCACTCTCACTCGAAGGTAAAACATCCGAATGGTTAACTGCACAGCCGATCAATTCAATCAACAACTGGGAGAAGTTGAGAACAAAGTTTATGAACAAGTTCTACCCACCCCAGAAGACAGATGTCATGCAGCAAGCCATCAGCAATTTCAAAGGGAAGGTGATTGAAGAATATCATCAAAGTTGGGAGAAATTCAATAATCTACTAGTCTCATGCCCACATCATGGTTATGATAAGAGCACACTGGCTCATTTTTTCTTTCGAGGACTTTCTACTATGAACAAGCAGATGATATAATCAATGCATCAAGGTAAGTTTACATCATTGGATGGAGAGGAAGCCTACAACTTTCTCAAGAATTTAGCTAAAGACACTCAACAATGGAGTACTAGCAACGAGGATGTAGCTAGAGTGGAGGGGTGCCGAAGCAATTTGGCAACCAAATTCAAGAAGACCCAAATCAAGCAATGATATCAATTATGGCAAGCCTATCAACATGACTTGAAACTCTAAACAAGAAGTTTGATCAGTTCTCTATGAATCCTCCAAAAGCAAACAATTTCCAAGCTAAACCTCAGCCAACCAAGCCTTGTTATGCCATTTGTGAGCTATGTTCTGATGAAGGCCACACCACTGAAGAGTGTTCGTACTATCTGGGTACTAATGTAGAGCCATGTAGTATCAACTCTTTATGAAGAAATAACCAGTTCAATCAGGGACAAAATTATTGGAAGCCACAAAATACAAATCAGAGGAATTTTCCTCCAGGATTCCAAAATTAGTCAAATCAGTTCCAGAATAACCAGTATCAGTTCCAAGACCACCAGCAACCATACAAAAATCAACAGTCATACCAGAATCAACAATACCAAGCCAACACAAACATAGAGTTTGTACCAGATATTATGAGTGAATATATTACCCCTACGCCTCAGTCGAGCAAAGTAGTTATCCTACATCTAGAAGAAGCTATCACCACCATTGTCAATGAGCTGAAACAAACAAATCAAAGAACCCAGAAGTTGGAGAATAACTTTAGTGTCATTCAAGGCCAGATAGGGCAAATCGCTGCTGCATTGACAGAGAGATAAAAAGGAGCATTACCAAGCCAGTCGGAGCCAAATCCGAAAGGAAGAGGTGTCTTGCAGGTGGATAACCTGGAGATTACTCAGTCGAATCACCAAGTTAATGCTATCACCACTCTAAGGTCAGGCAAGAAAGTTGATAACAAGATTGTCTATGAAACAGGAAAAGATTCTGCGGAGCCTGAGTTAACTTATGTTCCCACCATCCCACCCAGTTTTAACATTCCAGATATATATAGTGTTGTGCCACTCACTGAAGTAACTGTTGAGAGAGAAGCTGAAGGAACTACTGTGGAAGTAAGTAAGAAGAAGCCATCACGAGTGACTCCACCTGCCACTCCACTATCTGTTACCAAGCCAACCGAAGCCGAAAGAAGAGAACCGATATTGAAGAATCCACCTGCACCGTTTCCTTCAAAACTAGTGAATACTAGAAATGATGACCAGTACAAGGAGATTTGTGATGTATTTCAGAATTTGCATATTAGTATCCCATTTCTGACCTCCATCAAGCACCTCGTATGTTAAGTTCCTGAAAGATCTAGTGAAGAAGAAGACCAACATTCTGAAAGAAGCTTTTATCGCTCAAAGATGTTCATCGTACCTACAGAATCTAGCGGTTGTGAAACTGAAAGATCCTGGAAGTTCAACTATTACATGCAGAATTGGAGATTCTTTAGAGTAGCAAGCTTTATTAGATTTGGGTGCCAGTGTGAATCTTCTACCATATTTCGTCTACGAGAAGTTAGGCTTGAAGGATCTAAAACCGACTGATGTTACTTTACAATTAGCAGATATATCAGTGAAGATACCTAGAGGAATCATTGAAGACGTCATAGTCAAGATCGAAGATTTTTATTATCCGGTTGATTTCATAGTACTCGACACAGAACCTACATCTGGTAGGCAGATACCAATCATTCTAGGCAGACCATTCTTGGCCACTACAAATGCACTCATCAACTGTCGAAATGGTACTATGATGTTATCCTTTGGTAATATGAGAATCGAGACCAATGTTTTCCATATGTTATAGCAACCACATGAGGTGTGTGCTGTGAATGAGGTATGCATGATTGAAACATTATCACAGGATTATCTAACTCATTCATATCCTGCTGACGAGTTGTTCTCTGACAGACTCAGATTGTGAGGAACTTAATGTCGAGGCAATCAATGTAATTTTGGATTCATCACCTGTCATGAATGACAGGAAGTTCAAAGAAAAATTTGAATCGCCTATGCCCGATGGACTATCTAAAGAGCTTAAGAAGGAGCCGCCTAAGCTAGAATTGAAACCTTTGCCGTCTACACTCAAGTATGTTTTCTTGGGAGATTTGGGAACCTACCCAGTAGTCATTGCATTAGATTTGACTGAGGAGCAGGAATCCAGGTTAGTAGCACTTTTAAAGGAATACAAGTCAGCTATAAGTTGGACAATTGATGATATCAAGGGGTTTAGCCCTATGATAGTTCAACATAGGATTCATTTGGAAGAGGATTCCAAGACTTCTAAGCAACCACAGATAAGGCTTAATCCGAAGATGAAGGAAGTAGTTAGAGAAAAGGTCGTCAAACTCCTTGATGCTGGCATTATCTACCTTATTTCTGATAGTCAATGGGTTAGTCCAGTTCAAGTTGTGCCGAAGAAGTCCAGAACCACATTGATCGAGAATGAGAACAATGAGTTGATTCCAACCAGGATTTAGACTAGATGGAGAGTTTGCATCGATTACAGGAAGCTGAATAGTGCATCGAGGAAAGATCATTTTCCATTACCTTTCATCGATCAGATATTAGAAAGATCAACTAGACAAGCTTACTACTACTTTCTTGATGGTTACTAGGGATATTTTCAGATCCATATCCACCTTGAGGACGAAGAGAAGACCACATTCACATGTCCATTTGAGGATTGCCTGCACCATCTTTCCTTAGTCCTTAAACTCTATTGTGATACCAACTTAGTTCTGAATTGGAAAAAATGCCACTTCATGGTAAAGGAAGGGATAGTGCAGGGTCACCAAGTTTTAAAGGAAGGAATTCTAGTAGATCAAGCGAAAATGTCTACAGGAAGTAAGCATATTGTCGAGATATCAGTTTTGAGATGGAAACCTAAGTGTTCCCCACCTGTTAGTTTATGGGATTTACTCCCCGTTGACCTTCAAAGGAAGATTATTTCTATCGCTCGTGTAGGGTTCAGTAAAAGTTCATTTGCACGTAAGAGGAGAGTGCGTAAGCTAGATTGGTGTAAGAATTGCCATTTTGAAACTTGTCCTGGGTTACAGCCATTAAGAGAAAATTGTTGGTACAAGGTATACTTTTGTCAATCACTTGTTGAGAGAGATCAGAAGAATTCCTATAAAGTGAAACCTAGTGGGTGGGAATACTAGTCTTGAGGATCTGACTATAAAGGACTTAAAAGTCTTGAGAATTTGACTTTAAAAGACTCACATTATGTCTTGGGGATCTGATGTAAAAAGACCTAAAAATTTGTTTCTTGAACTAATTTTGATATTCGGCATCAATGGTAATATCCTACCTTTTTCTCATCCATTTCATTTACTTCTTTATACATTGAGGTCAATGCATGCATAAGTAGGGGGAGGGTGTACTTGAGAAATACATTTCGAAAATTAGTTTTCAAAAAAACAAATTTTTTTTTGTTTCTATATCAGCAACATGAGAAATGAATTTTAATGATGAGTTTGGGATATATATTATATACTGCTTAGTGTTGAGTTTGATAGATAGTTGGTATTATTGATTTCATTACCTCTTAGACTATTTATTATGCTCGGACATAGTTCTTGTTGATAGAATTCTTTATCAAGGCACCACCATAGTACTTGGTCAGTTTTGTGTATTTTTGCTAGAAGAGAGATTTAAACCCCTAGTAAACTGGAACTAGAATTTTTAGACTTAGCCCGTGAGACTTGAGCTTTATACCCATTCTTTGGAGAGTTCTTACGAAAAATCCGAGTCTTAGTGACTCAACATCTTTCAGTTCTTTATGTCGTTGTAATATAGTCTCATTATTCGTTGATTTGGTTAATCACGAAGTGACATCAACTGGGGAGATAGCCATTATGTTTTGTAGTCTATTCGAAATAGAGTATCATACTGATAAGTCAAGTAGTGATTCCATTTAACCTTTATCCCACCTAGTAGGACCATCATGTTAAACCCTTTTGAGCATTACATAAAGCCATTTCTTCCAAAACCCTTTATCCTTTACCCAACTCTAGACAAGGAGTATAGCCAAAAGCCTTTATCAGCCATACCCATATGTTTCTGAGTATACGAGGGACACCAGGAGGAAGAAAGAGCACAAAAGGAAGATTACAAGGAAATATCAGAGAGATACAATGAAGACCATCATTCTGTTCTAAGTGAAAGAAGTTAGTGGAAAACAAGCATATCTAGTACTGATCAAGGATATACCACTGAGTTAAAAGAAAAAAAAAAGTTGAACAGAATGGATGGAAAAGCTAAGACAAAGGAAAATTTTTCTCTACAATACAGAATTTGAAGAAATCTTCCAAATAATGAAGCAAAACCTTTATTGATTTTCAGAAACAACATTTGAATCCTTTTTACCTTTTCTTCATAAACCAATACCCAAGCTAAGTTACAACCCATGACTTATCACTACAGTATGGTACGAAGTCTAGAATAGGTGAGAGGATGCTAAAGTGAAGGACCCGACACTTCATATGTGATTTTGACATTCTTTACATGAGACTACTGTCATCTAGAAGTATGTTTTTCAAGGTAGTATGTGGGATGTTCGTATTCATTATTCTTTTCCCCACATACATGAGGTAAAATAGTATACCATCTTTTGAGAGATTCTTTTTTGAGAGTATGACTAGTGAGGATTGAAAGTCGAGATTATCTATCTAAAGGTAAGCTAGGGATTCCGTTTCTTGGATAGGAGAGTATAGGAGATTGACTAAGTACACACATAAGCCTTGATTGAGAATTTTGTCAATTTTGACTATCGCCCATCATAATCTATGAGTCTTTGTAGCAATGTAGTTAGCAATGGAGACCGTCTGTTGGAGTAAGCACTAAGTGGGTAAGGAATTTCTCTCTCTGAAAAATACTATCATTCTTGAACATGCTATTGATTGATTTTGTGGGTATATCACCTAAAAACCCTCACGAGATTATAACTAGTCCTTTATGGGGAACTTAAAGGTTTAAAGCCTTGTTGCATTTGGTAAATGCAATCGCGATGCCTGCGAAAGTGAGTTAGGATTTTATTTTTGTTATTAGGATGTGATTTTGATCACTTATCTATTTTTTTATCTTATTTGCTAAGAGACTAACAAAAGGCTAGTTGGGAGTTATGATAAGTGCTCAAAAAGTGCAATTTAACCCTCGATTATGCCTCTTGTTTAGCAATCTTAGTGGACTAATAGTGTTTGTAAGTTATGTTTTATGATTCTATAGGTGAAAAAGAGAGTTTTGTGGAATATTAGAGAAAAAGGGGTAAAACGGAGCAATTCAGAGCATAAAGGATCACATAGGAAGCCCGTGGACAATCATAGAGAAGGCCAAGGAATTGAAGCTTTTAAAGATGCAACTTGAACCTATTTTAAAGCCTATTTGGAAGCCCAAGGCAAAAGGATTCGTTGCTTAGACCAAAGCCTACAAAAGAGGATAGAAGGATAGAGTAAAAAAGGGAAAATAGACTTCCGTGTCTGGGACGCATGGATCGTGCATCCAGACGCATTTCTCGTGTCTAAGATGCATGGATCGTGCATCCAGATGCATGAAATGACACTGTAGCCACTTTCTTCTTAGTTTTGGAGACGAAGTTGGACTCTGAAAAAGTTGATTTGTATTAGGAAACAAATGGCGGTTTGGAATGCTTCTAGAACTCATTGTAACCCCTATAAATAGAGGACCTAAGTACCTCATGTGATTTGCTAATTCACTTATATTCTTGTCTCCAGAACTTGAGGCAGAGAGAGATTAATAATAAAAGATTCAGTTTTAAGTAGCTGAGTCTTAATAAATTAGTCTTTCTAGTCTATGTTCTTTGACTGTTCTTCTTCTCGTTCTTCGTGTTCTTCCTTATGTATGGAAATATAATCTTCTCTTTCAAGGGAGGAGATGAAGCCGATGCTTAAGGTTTAATGATTCTTCTGGTTCATGGTGTTCTTCAATCAGGTTAGTTCTTTATGTTTTAAGTTATTACTTCCATTGCCCACACCAGGGGATGGAAGTATATAATAGGGTTTATTTTTGCAATATTAATATCATGTTAGTGTTCTTTACTTTTCTTCTAGTAGTATAATTGTTTAGAGTTAGAGAAGTATTCTTTGTGTTGCCTTAGAAGGGGTAGCTCAGGGAGTGGCTGCCTAGGGGAAGTATTCTTTGTGTTTGCCTTAAGTGGTGATTCATTGAATGGCCGACCTATTAGGAAGTACTCCTTGATGTTGCTCTCGGTAATACATTGAATGGCTGCCCGAGCTTACATAAAAGGAAAGAAGATATTAATAGCATAAACATAGGAACAAACTTAAGTAGAGTTAATTGTTAATGATGTTTCGTCCAAGAGGGCATCGACACTCGCTCGATTGCCTAATTATAGTATACTTGTATGAACAACCATGAAGCAGAATGTCATAGATTAAAAGTATTGGTGGATTCTAATCTCTTAAATTCCCTCTCCTATAAATTCTTAATAGTTTAGTTAGTTTAGTTTAGTTTAGTATTAGAATCTAAAATCTCTACAATCATAGTTTTTAATCCCTTAAACCCCCTTTCCAGTCCTGTCCTTCACATAACATACACTTAAAAGTGGAACGATACCCTACTCATCCTTTACTTATTGAGGGATAATTAGGTTTTTATACGCTTCTATTTTGTTCAATGACCATCATCTATCTATATCATCCATGTACCATCTTAATAAACACAAAAAGAGGCAAGGTCACATCTAAGGGTCGCGTGAACTGAGAAAAGAGCTCCTGGAGCAAAGTAGTCTACTGGAGGTGTAGGTGGAGCATCATCATCGTCGAGACCATGCTCGTTCTCTTGTACAGCCTCTGGGGACCAGTCATGCTTCAATACCCAAAACTATACCAACTACTTGCCTAGAGAGCACATGAGAGCGACCCCCAAACGAAACTGTAACCAAGCCTTCATTATCGCAAGCTAAGCCGCGATAAAAAGCTTGAACAAGGGAAGGGTAGTAATGGGCGGTGGGTTCTAGCAAGAGTGGTGTCCAACCTCTTCTAAGGATTTGTGCTCTCAAGAAAACATAAAAATCCCTGAATCAAAGAGATTAGAAAAATCCATCTCGGGTAAAATCTTTTGATTGGCAGCCATGGGAGGATGTTTTGGTTAAATTGAAAATGGAGATGAGGTGGGGTGAAGGTGGGCGAGTGGCAGTCGAAACTGTTTTGGAATTGGCAAAGAAGTAGGCGCGGCGCAAGTTTGGGTAGGCGTGGGCGCATGTCGGCTTTTGTTTTGTGAGCTAGGGTTTTGAGTGGAGAAGATGGTATGTCGGGCGGTCGCATGGTTGGGTTATAAACCCGCGTACGACCGTTGGTTGTTGGGTTTTTAAGTTTTGAAAATTTTGGCCCAAGCCCATATGAAATGTGGAAATACCGGAAAGGTCCCGTTCAGTCTCGTAACTCGTAAAATACAAATTCCGCTTTGTTACCGGTCCGATTCGGACAAACGAACTGTCTAAACGATTAGCACAAAAAATCCTATCCAACGGTATATCACATGCTTTGATCCAAGGTTTTATAATACACAAGATGATAGATGAACGCCTTGAAGCGTGAATATGACATAAGCTGTATACACGAATGAGCTCTGAAAAGAATAGAGTATGCCATTTTGAAAACAAAGCACACTAATAACGAAATGAATAAAAAATAGTGTTATGAGAAAAAAGGAAATGGATGGTGGAAAGAATATACAAACTTGAAATTAAAGACTAATTAATGTTTTTGGATTATAATTTTGAAAAACTGTAAAAATGTGGGTCGTTTTTAGTAAGATCCCCAAGACTCGAGTCAATCCCAACCAGATGGTTTGATGACTCTACGAATCTGAGCTCTGTGCTTAGGTGTAAGACACATGTAGACTGTAAATACTGAGCCTTCGCTTATCGGCTGAAGCCCAGGGTAGTTTGGTGTTTGACATCTCAAGGACCAATTCTCCCTGATTGCACGCTGTCTACGGGTGTAGGAACTTTTTCTTGCACCAGGTGTGGTAGTGTGAATTCTTTTCCAGATATCCTGTTTTATATCAATTGGAAGAGATGCAAAAACTTCTGAATCAGAGGGTACATGTCTTTAGACATGTTGAAAGATTTGTAGAAGGGGGGAAGAAAAAGTTTTTGAAATTTTTGACAGCTGGAAATTTTGTAGAATTTTTAGAAAAGGGGAGGGGAAATTTTAGAAAATTTGTACAAAGTAAGTCTTTTAACATCAGATTCTCGAAACAATAATAGAGAGGTGCATGATAGAATTAACAAATCATGGTTTCACTTTAGGTTACACCATTTGTTTAATTCTAGAATTCGATTTCTCGTCGAGTTTTTTTTTTTTTTAAGAAGTGGAAATTTTATTGATAATGATAACGAGTTTTACAAATAATTAGGACAAGCATTCAACAAGCTGTGCCGTAGGTCCTTTCTAAATGGCAAATCCTATCCTCCTAAATACAAACTCATTAGACTAGCTGTCATTACGTTGTAGTCCATAACTTTTTGCAATCTCTTAAGGAGCTCAACAGACTGTTGTGCCAAGAAACCAAAAGTGTCGAAACTAAACGGAATGAAACAATGCTGGTTAGCCCTACAAGCCTCCTCGTGTTTCTCAATCTTTCTTGCCGCTGCTCTATTAGCTACATCACCCACCTCAAAGACTCCATTCCCAATCCCTACCAACAGAGAGGCTCCAGTTACATCAACACACACATGCCTCCCCTCAGACCAACTGTAGATCAATACATCCGCAGGCCAAAGTGTCGATTTTCCCTCATTCGGATCAATGAGAAAATTTACGGGAGCCTCCTTCTTCACTTGTACCCCAGCCCTCCAAAATGCATCACATAAAATGTCTCTGACATGATCATGTCAATATTTGAAACCTGGAAAGTATCGACAATGTGCTGCATGGTCCCTAAAAGCATCCAGTCAACTCTTTTTTCAAACAGGGCATAGACCACCGTCAGAGTACAAAGGAATCATGAGACGGTACCAGAGAATAGAATGATACTCCACTGGCGACATATGCTGTCCAAGTCCCTCCATCGGAATAGCAAGTAGAAAATCCTTTGCATGTTCTGACTGCAAGCATCCAATGACTGCTTTTTGACGAGCAGATAACTCAAACTCCCTCTCAAGACCAGCAACAATCTTACCATAGAATGCTTCCGCCAAAACTTTTTGTGGTTTTAAGGAGACGGTAGCATTCACAGCCAGAGAATTAAGGTCAAGATCGGGTAGACAGAGACTCAATGCACTGCTAGTAACATCAAGAATCGCATCAAAAGGCACTGGGCCACAACTCCTAAGAATGTGGTTCTGAAGCTCAGAAGTCTGACAACGGGAGGCCATGAAAGCAAAAGTAGAGACATTAGAGGCACAGTAGATACCTAACCCACCAAGATGTAATGGGAGTGTCAATAAATGCCACTGCAGATTACCGAAGCCAGGACCATCAAAAACCACAATACCCTGAAGAACACTGCAGAGATGCCGATCAAAAGTCTTAGGTGCCTATCTGAAAAGTGATGGTGGACAAGTACAAATCGCAAAGACCAACTTAGAGAGCCCAACACAAGCTCGTAAAAGCGCTAACTCACACTGAGGATCTTCCAACACAGCTAAATGGTCTATCAAAGTCATAACCTTTTCAACATGCTTTTGAGCAAGGCCCCTGACAAAGGATGGATCAGTGCTTACCGCACCTCCAAGCAACCTGACCCCCTGCTGAGGACGGGACATATTTAAAGGAAAGAGACCGGGAGTGGAGCGATGTGGATCTAGTGATGGCCAAAATATCTCAGTTTTAGCCACATTAAGAACCAGCCCATAAGAAGGTCCTTCTTCCTGAATCATACCTAAAGCTGTCGCCACCTGTTCTGTATCTCCGATCAGAGTCCCATTATCTAGGTACCAAGCCTATAGCAATAACTGACAACTGGACTGGATCCGTAGAATCAGAGGATGCAGCACTAGTGTAAAGAGAAGGGGACCCAAAGGGTCTCCTTGCTGGACCCCAGTAGTAGACCATATGTAGTCATCTCCCAAATATAACTTTACAAGTTGACAATACAAGTACTCGACCCAAATGGCAATAGCTGGGCACCAGAAACGAACCTCTCTTAACATGGTAGTCCGATCAACCATGTTAAAGGCATTTTGAAAATCTACAAGCATCATCGAAAGAGAGGTACTGTCCCTGTTAGCATACACTGTACGGTTGATAGCGTGCAAAATTGCTTCTACTCCATTAGAAACACCAACCCCATATTGAAAATCCTATAAGTACCCTACCACGTCTTTGGAAACTCCTTTCATTGCAATCTTAGAGACCAGACGGCACCAAACCATGCCCACAGCTATAGGACAAATACTATTATCCGGCTTAAGAAGTGGAGTAAGCGGAGCACTCGCAATGAACTCCGCTAACGACTGTGGACATCGTCCTTCTAACCAAAGATTCACCACAGGGGTTAATGCGTCTAGCAAATCAGACGATATAGCTGGTGCAGCACCACTCATGACATCCAACAAGTGTTAAGCTCGAAGATCATCACGGCCACAAGAAGTACCTTTTGGAAACGACCTAATACATGACAATAGGGCGTCTCTCTCTACCACTAAAGGGGGCTCAGCAAAAGGAACAGTTGGTCTTACAGGTGGTTGTCGCATTGGGTACTTCTCCTCTAATGCACATATGGTTCCGCAGTATTGGAGGCAACTCTTGATGAAGTCAACACTTTTACCGCTGCAGCAAAATGTCCATCAACAGCTTTCTGCAAGCATCGACGCACATTCTAAATGGGGACATATCTCTGGGGTGGCTGGATTGAAGGAGGCTCTATTACATACTCTAAGAGATGAAACATCCCACCAGGCTTATTCCATGTCGTCAAGGCATGGAGAATCTATTTATGCTGAAGGTTTTTTCTAGTACCAGAATGATGTTCCTGACAATTCTGTGGTTGAAAAACTTGCAGAGTACAATGTGGCAGAAGAAGGAGATGAACCCAGGGCATAACTGAACCAAGATCAGTCGTAATATCCCAGAGAACAGATTTCAGTGTACCAGAAAAAGCCAAACGACAAGCATGTGGTATACTTTTCACAATATGAAAAGGTATACGGAATGCACTATCAACTAACGTCTCCTTAAGATGCAAAACATCACCAAGCTGATTAGGGGTATCATCGTCACCCCTGTGTGTCGTGAGTGTAAGATCCGTAGTGTTGGGCTTAGAGGGCGGTTGTGGTATGCCCACAATAACACATGCGGGTTCTCCACGTACTCTCCATCAAAGTAGGCGGTTCTATGGTATCATCTGGATGATGACACGGTATCCCAAGTGCATGGATGCAAAGACAAATGCCACAAATCCATTTGTCTAATAACCTTAAGGAGTTATCTAGTGACAAATATAGTTCACGATCATCTTTAATTTCATCTCATACCCTAACAATACTCAACTGGCAATCTAAATGTTGTTTATCGGAATGTGTGAAAATGTAGGGAACAGTCTACCCATTACCATTCACTCCATTGGTGCATCCATGACGATCTCAGAAAGGACAATGGACATGTTTCTTAGGGTGTGGGGCACAAACCCCCAAAGAAGTAACTGAGAGGGCGAGATCTTTCTTCCCTCTCATAGCCAAATCCCATAGTCAGGTCAACAAATCCTCAAACAAATCCCAAACTATACATATCCTATACCCCAAAACCCGTCGAACAACAACACACAAAACCCAATACAGACAAATCCACAGAAAAATCCCAAAACCAGTCCAACAAACAAATCCAAAACCAAATGTTGTCAGCAGTTCAGCTTACTGGCGGGGAATTGGCTATGAAGTCTTCGGTTACAAAAACAGACAAGAAAAGAAACAATATACATATCAGTTTTTATTTTATTTTATTTATTTATTTATTTTTAAAATTTTTAGGTTCTTGTTTTTCTTAAAAGATATCTCTAATAAGATAGAGAGTTTTTTGCAAGAAGATAAAATCATACGTTTATCCAGTATCATTTTGGTTACTTTAGGACGTAAAATTTTAATTTTCATATCCTCAAGTTTTTGAAAACTATGTAGAGATATATATAAAGGTCTCTTACAAAAGTAGTGATAAAAACATACCATAACAACTTGTCTTAGGCAACTTTCATGTCGGTCTGAGTGAACCTAATCCAGACAGACAGATCGAACTTCAGTTATATGAGTTGGGGGATTTACTGCACAAGACATGGTATGTCCTGACCCGTGTGAATAGCGCGGTAATATAGGTGACCCTTAATAAGCAAAACTGATCTCAAATCGCCTATAGATTGCATTTTTCTAGGGGTTGGTCCGTGTAGAATCTATTGCCCGTTTTGAAACAAAAACACATGACTTGTGTTGTATCGAGAATCCTCTATTATAAAAAACTGGAAAAACCAAGAACTTTTATAAAAACAACAAGAAAAAACTATTTTTAACAAAAAGAGTGAAAAATAAAGAAAAAGAAAATTGTATACTTACTCCATAGAGGTACACCACTCCAAACTACGAGTAAAAGTGCTAACAAGGAATATGCAAGTATACGTGGACTCAAGAGTCTGACACTTACAACCACATACTTTAAGTGGAGTGGTCCGGTTACCTTTTCCGATGTACTCCAAAGAAATAGGTGTGAGGGAATGAAAGGATTGGAAATACATCACGAAACAGAGAATTTAAGCGCTTGTAGCTTCCAAAGCTGAGTTCGCTTGTTTAGGATTAGGAACTGCTTGTCCAGGGAGCACACCTTTATGGGCTTTCTCTTGAGTTAGGTGGTTTAGAGATTGTTGTATGGACACCAAAAATTGAGATTGTTGATGCATCAAGGATAGTATCATCTAGGATGTTTTGTATAATGGAACATTAGTAGGGGAGTTCCAAGGCAATGAAAGTTCCCTTAGAACTAAAAGTCTTCTTCGTACCGAGGGTGACCTTGAGAGTTGTGGATTCTGGGCAAACACATACGGACGTCCATCCCCCGTACCTCGAGAACTTGAATACCAAGAGAAGTCAGTTCCGTGTGAACTTGAGTGTCGGGTTGGATCCAATTTTGGATTATCGTCAAGATAACTGTTGAGAAATTAGGTCTTCAAGATAATTGTAACTAGAGAAGAACCTCATTTTGTTCTTTGCTTTCGAATTGTGATTCTTCAGCCCCTTGGATTTGTGACTCCATATGATTTTGAATTTTGGGAGTTCTAATTTTGCTTTTGTTTATTTTTGCTTTTGTTTCTGGCTTTGTGTCTCCTTTTGATTTTGAACTTTTTGGGAGATTCGATTTTTGACTCTGATTTTTTTGGAGTTTTGGTTTTTAATGGGTCTTTCTTTTCTTCTTTTTCTTTTCTTTTTGAAGCAACTAACTGATCTATTTTTGTACAAGGTTTTCTCTTCTCTTTTTCTGATATCCATCCAATTTTCAACTCATCAGATGGGTAAGCTTTTTATTGGGTGTTGTATCAGGTCAGGAATTTATGGCTAAGAATAAAAAGGTTTTTTAGAAAATTGTGAAGGCTTAAAAGGGGTAACTAGAGGAAAACTATATTTTTGGGTTTTTAACGTTTATTTGGCTGTATCAATCCAAAAAGGGCCTAAATTCTCTCTTAGGATATGACGTGGTGATCAAGCAAGTGGACGTGTGGTCTTTCTATCTGAACATCCTTTGTGTCATCACCCAATAAGCATTCAGATGAAGCTTTTGGCTAGATTCTCACATGATATGGAACTTAACTATTCTAACCTTGGTCTTGAAAATTTAGTGATATATACAACCAAATGCTTATATACATGCCATTCATGAAAAGATGTAGAAACTATTGTACGTATATTAGTCTAAGTTCAAAGAATGAATCCTTACTCTATTGGTATAATGAGACTTCTAAACTTTTTATTCATCATAGAAAAAAGAAACAAGACTTTTTAATACTAAACTGAAAAATATTTTTGATTTTTTTTTCGATTTTTTTTTTGAAAGTAAGAAATATACTATTATATCTACTATAGAAAAATACCTAGTTTATGAAAAAAATGTTTCTATTCCACCTCAAAATAGAAATATGTTTTGTCATCAAAGTATGAAGAGGTAAGAAAAGAGATTACCATAAAAACATAAGCAAAATCAGCAATACACCTGTATTTTGTTCTTCATGATGAAAATACGCCACCCCTAAATAAGTTTGGGGCGTGGGTTGTTTGATATAGAACGAGAAATACATGGTTTATTGTACTAAGGATAATTATTCTACTATGAAATATTTTTTTGGGTTTTTGTATTTTTGAAAACATATGAAATGCATGAAAGAAAGTTAGAAAATTTTGGCATGATATATTTGTATTACAATACTAGTTATAATTATACATAAATGCGGAAAGAAAATAAACATCAAACTATAGATAAAACATAAACTATAAACTATCTATATGGACACTAGGGAGCTGATGTAGTCTAGTGTTGAATATCTTAAAGTTTTTTATGTGGTTCACCATAAATTGTTGGGTTTTTTAGACTTTGGTCCTACGCATAGTTGGCTTATTAGACCTTGGTCTAGAAAAGCTTGAATATTAGACTTTAGTCCTAGTTCTGTTTGTTCACCGTTAGTCAACTCAGTTGACTAACATTCAACTCAGTCGTATGTAAGAAGATTGACCACGTTGACCAAACAGAACTGAGTTGACTAACGGTGAACAAACAGAATTAGGACTAAAGTCTAATATTCTGTGATGACGATGATCATGCCTCTCAGACTCATCTAAAACAGAAACCTCTAGGGGTGGCATGCGTCATAGAATCTCTACTTGTAACAGGCGTTGTGCTTCCATTGCTGCTTTCATCTCTGCCTTCATCTCTTTATATTGTGCATCATGACGCTGATGGAGTGTCTCCATGTTACACAAGAGATCCTCCTGACCCTTTTCGAGGTTTTCAAAACTTGTTTGAAGGTTCTTTTGTTTATTTCGAATTATAATCTGCCTATCCCATACATCTTCACAAATAGCATAAATGCAACGCACGCCAGTATGCAACACTGACATGCGTTCTGACTCAGACGTACACTTCTCCAAGGCATCTTCATCCAAACATGTCATGTCCTCCATTTCCTCATCCGAATCAAACACCCTATCCTCCGGCAACATCCAAGTCTTTTGGATGCACTCCGTATAAATAATTTCATTTGAATGCAATTTCACACACCTGCTTTCAGTTCTTGGTTGCCCCAAGACAACATTATCTTCGTAATTAAAGCAGGGAATGATGCAATACTCTTCCCAACTCCTCTAATCATATTTATAAAAAACTCGAGGATACAGAATTCATACCTCTTCTGTTGCAATATCTAGATAACGTGTAGACATGTCAAACCGATGTCGCTCACTTTCTCCTTCCCAATGACGTTCTTACCAATCCACTGAGCTACAGCTAGTTGGTTGGTTTGCAGAGATGACTATCGAGCACAATGAGAATTCGGATTGTATTGACCCTCCATGAGAGTGTCGTTCATCAATGCAGGAACTCCAGTATACTGGGATTCCTGCAATGTGGCTTCGAGATGGCGTTCAGGCGTAATGCCTAGAATCTCAACCAACTTCCCTCTCGATAATTCTCTCTTAGCCCCAACCACCTTCATGAAAACTTTCCGACCATCCAACTCTCTCTTCTTATAGAATTGTTTGACCAAATCGGAGTGGTAGAAATTATATGTCGAGTACCACAACCTATTCCAATTCCTCCTAATCATCTCGTCACGAAAAAACGGCGCGAAGCGGTCGGCCGTAAAAGCTTGTTTCGGCAAAATTCTTCGTCTTAGAGCCATTGGAAGTTTTGAACTGATTTAAGGGTTTGTAGAAGGTGTAGGAAACAATGTGAAACAACCTTATTTTAAAAAAAACAATGGTGGTGGAGCGGCAATTTGAGTTTTTTCAAAAATTTTACTGTTTTGGCAGTTGCAATTGTTGGAGATGGCGGTGGGGAGGTTGTGAGGAAGGTTTTATTTAGGTGGGTTTTTTTTAGGTTTTTTTTTTTTTTTTTAAATTATTTGGTTAGGGTTTGGAAACATGTTAATGGCGGTGGTGAAGGTGAAACCCGAACTGTTGGTTTGAATATGGGGATGAACGTGCGTGGCACGTGCACACGAGATTGGACCCAAGCCCAATTTGATTTTTCAATTTTTGTCGATTTTTTGCACAACTTCAAACTAAAATTGCCACTTCGTTACCTGTCCAATTTTTGTGAATGAGCTATGGAAATGATCAGGAGAGAATTTCCAATCCAATGATCCATAAAACACTCTATTCCGACCATGGATGATATATAAGAAGATGGAAAACACCTTGAAGTACGGGCATGACGTAAGTTATGCGAACGAATGAACTCTAAATTAATAGATCATGTCAACCTGAATCGGAATACGATTAAATGGTCTAAGCAACACAAATGGCAAGTTGGACAATCCAGTACGGAAAACGAACACTCCACCCCCAAACAAATTTTTGGCAACGAAGTTTAGAAAATTTGTTTTTAAAGCGGGTCTTTTAAAGTCAGATTCCCGAGACTTCCTAAATTACCATTTTTATGATTTTAACAATTTTTATTTTTTTATGAATAAGATTTAATATAAGAAAAACAAGAAAGCAATAAATGCATAATTCACACCATAGAGGAACATGAATCAAAAACTGACACAACATGCACGAGTGGAAAACATGAATTATGTTAAACGTGGACTTAGGATCCGGTACTTACAACCACACACTCCTTAGGGAGGCCCGATTACCTGAGTGGTGTACTTACCAATATATAGAATTGTAAAGAAGTACACAAAACAACAAAATAAGCCGTTTATAGGCAAATACTCGAGACTTTAACAAATAACTAGATATATATATATATATATATACACTGCAGTTTTCCATATATCAACAACCTAAAGAGTTGTGGGTCTTCCCATAAATAAATAACATAGAATGCACCCCCAAACAGAATCAACACCAAGATTTCCTACGGCGCAACTTAGTGAAATGGAAACGAAGTCTGATAGATCTAGAATGTAACCGCGCATGCACCTTCTTTTTCATCTTTGAACGAGAGGGTGTCCAAGTGAATGATCATGAGAAAATGGATGTTTGTGGAAGATATGGTGGATATGGATGAATTTTAGACGTAACGAATGGAAAAAATGAGAATGTAGATACTGTCTCAATTCTAAAAATGAAGGTGTCAAGTGCCTTTCTCTTGGTAATTATTTCTATATTAAGAGGATTTTGAAAATCGTTCAGCGCAGAAGAAGCAAGAGGGTCAAGCACAAACTCCAGGTTCCGTTAAAAAGGTGGAAGGTGGGGAAAATTGGTGATGGAAAATGAATGAGTGTCAGTTAGAGCTCCCAGGTTTAGATTATTAGAAGCCTTTAGATATGCCAGACATACCTCAATATGTGGGTCAAAAGAATCACTGGGATAGAGGGTAAAAAATTCATCTTCCGTCGTAGCGTCAAGGGATAAATGGATGTTGGAAGGGTGGGACTCGCGAGGTGGCAGGGAAGAGTTGCAAAAGAGTTGAAGGAACTCTTCCTTAATTTCATCTACGTCCAAGGAGTATTTGTCGAAGTTGGAACTTCCAAAGGAAAGGAATTTGTGCATTTGGTCATTCGGAAATGTGGTTTTGAAATAATCATGAGCTAAGCTCTCGATCATGCTAACCTCTCCATCGATATTCGTATAAGGCAACTGTTTGATCATTTTAAAAACATTTATCTCAACGGAAAGATGGCCAAAGGACAAGGATATCGAACCATTGCGACAGTTTATAGGCGCGTTGGCAGTTGCCAAGAAAGGGCGCCCTAAAATGATCGGAACAGAATTGTTAGCGACTTCTGTATTGAATATATCAAAATCTGCAGGATAGTAGAAATCCTGAACCTTAACCAGCACGTTTTCCACTACACCCTTAGGATACTTGATAGACCTATCAGCTAATTGCAACGTTATTGTTGTAGGTTGCATTTCCTGTAGACCTATTTGTTTATAAAAATAATAAAAGAGTAAGTTAACACTCGCCCCGAGGTTTAATAAAGCAGTGGTTGTGTGAGTATCCCCTAAGGTGCATTGTACAGTAGGACAACCAGGGTCCTTGTACTTAACGATTCTATTGTGTTCCGTTAAAGTTGGGAACTGTTCAGTTAAAAAGGCGTCTTTAGGAATCTTTGTCTTATGCCTAGTAGTGCATAACTCTTTAAGAAACTTAGCATGGTGAGGTAACTTTTTAATCGCTTCAAGAAAATGTAAGTTTATCGTTAGATTTTAAAAAACTTCCCTAATCTCGTCAAAATTTGTATTCTTGTTTAACATAGCTAATTTATGAGGAAACGGTCGTTTCTCTCTATATTTAGCATATGGATCCACAGGATGGTTAACCTTGCTTTTCTGTTTCTTAGGCTGTGGTTTAACTGGTACCTCTACAGGGGTAGGATCTTCAGTTTCTATTTCGGTATCTAGTGTAATATCTGGTGTAGGGACTACTGGTGGGATAACTATGGACATAGTTACTTTGTTATCCACCACTCTCCCTGAACGGAGAGTGGTGATGGAATTTAAATCACCTACATTTGCATTTTCATTACAAGTATTATCGTTTACCTCAAAGGCTGTGTTTGGTGTTTTAGGATTAGGTATCACTTGTCCTAGAAACACACCTTTAGGGTTATACTTTCTCTTAAGTTAACTCCTATAAGGAAAGTTGGATGGCTTGTAAAATTTGTTGTTGAGATTGCATAAAGGTATCAAAATGATCCGGTTGTGGAGTAGTATTTGCTACTGGTTGTGTGACAGGAACTATGTCACGTTGATTATTAATGGGTGGATTTTGGTAGTTATTATTTACCGTAAAGATACCTCTATTAGTATTATAATTATTATTGTTATAATTATTATAATTACTCTGACCTTGTCCTTGTCATGGTTAAGCTTGGTTGTTATAATTATAATTACCCTGACCTTGTCCTTGCCTTGGTGGACCTTGGTTGTAATTGTTTGTTGGCCTAACATTTGGGTTAAATAACCTTGGAGGTTGTTGATTATTTTGCCAACCGAAGTTGGGGTTTTGTCGCCAAGCTGCGTTAGGTTCGCTATTAATGGAACAAACATTATTTTGTTGTGATTGTTGTTGTTCATAGGCTAGAGGACAATAGGAGTCAGGATGCTCTGGACCTAAACAAAAATTACATTGATTGGACTTGACATTCATGACTGGGATAGGCGTTTGTTGAACAGAAATAGCCTCTACCTTTTTAGTTAGAGATTCGATTAAATTTTTAAGTTTCGGATCTGGTTTCATCTCAAATATACCGGCGACTTTAACTGTTGTAGAAGAACTAGTGGGAACGGGAGAAATCGTCACTACCCCCCCCCAGTTATTATTACGCTTTGTTTGATCTTCTAAAAATTTATAAGCCTCCTGGCTGCCCCTTTACTTAGGAAACTACCCCATTCATTATGTCAAGGACTTCTTTATGGTGGTGTAGAAGTCCTCTGAAAAAGGCACGAACTAACGTGTCTTTCGCTAGGTTATGGTGTGGACACTCTATAAGAAGATCGGTGAAACGATTCCAAGCCTCTGAAAATGATTCATGAGGATTTTGTCGAAAGAAATGAATCTTGGAGAGCATTTCATCAGTCTTCAGTGGTGGGTAAAAGTGTTCCATAAATAGTTGAACAAGTTTAGCCCACTAGTCCACAGAATTAGGCGGTTGGGTAGTTAACCAAGACGCCGCCTTTATCGGCTAAAGTGAAAGGAAATACCCCTAGTTTAATTTGTTCAGCACTAACCATAGGATGGTGGAATGTAGTAAGGACTTGGTCAATCCTACGCATGTGCTGATAAGGCTTTTCATGGTCTAACCCATGAAAAATGGGTAACAAATTAAATATATTTGGGGGGATTCAAAAATCCCACACTGGGTTAGATAGAACGATGCAATATTTAGAGCTATCGTTGAAGGCTTTGTAAAAGTTAGAGAGAGGAGACTCTCGTTCTTCGCCATTATTTCAGGTGGCGTGTGTGGTGTAGGAACCATTATTTCAGAAGAAATATTTCTACAAACCGCGAACACCAGCGTGCAGTGGAATTAATGGGTGTCCACGATTTGTGATTGGAAAACATACCTTTTAGATCCGGTTTTAGATAACTATGAGAACAGGGACCATGAGGAGAAATTAGGATTGGGACTCCTGACGGGCTTGGGCTTCCCATGTTCGCCCCGAACACACGGCCCAAGTCCGTCAACAAATGGCTTATTCCACTAAAGGCCATTGTTGCACTACCACCCTAATCCCAAATTACGTGTCAGCGATTATGGGCTCCATATTATATGCTCGTTGATCTCCCCGTGTTTAAGATATCGAATGTCCGTTGATTAAGTCAAGTTACTGACAACTACATTAATCAACTTCTTATATCCTTGAGTAGTACCACTCAACCTCATTGTCATGTCGGAATAAATCCACCTGTAGTGTTTACATGACAATCTTTTTGAGCTCCTCAAGGGGACATCATCAACCCGAGTTCTTGTGGGACATGGATTCCTTCTATAATCAACAACATACCTTACATACAATGTCATTACCCAATCCATCGAGTTTGTTGATTCACAAATAAATCTCACTCATTGATGATTTAAAGCAATGTACAATGCATGTAATTGCCCGTTATTATATCCGGATTAGGAGGACAAGCATCCATAATAACAGAGGTGTTTGTTCTCTTATATAGTCAGTATAAGGAGAAACAACCTCACTTGGTCCTGTTTAATACACACAAAGTGTACTAGTGTAATCCTATAGTCAAGATAGACTAATACCAGATTATACTACAACCGTACCAATGGTTTGTCCAAATCCATCTAGGTTGTGAACGATTACTTATACTTTATAAGGTGCTTTGATGATATGATCTTCTGTGTGTTCACACCATATCATCTACAACATAAAGTATTAGACACAGGCATATAACTAATAACATATATAATATGCATAACATTTGCCCATATGATTCTCATTCAAAATATAAAGAATTAGAGTTAATACAAAAGTAATGTTTTTAGTATATAACCCTATCATGTGGTATATTAGCTAGAGGTGTAGTGAGTGGTATACTAGAAAGGCATGTTTGTTGACGTTGCCGGTTGATTACGTTAGGCATTTTTCTTCGGCCTGACCTTAATCTCATGCAAGGCTAAACCAATCTTAATGAAACACAACAACACTCCAAACAATCCTGATATGCTAGTATGAACCTCTAACAAGAGATGCGAGGTGTTGAAGAAAAGAGTACCTAAATGCTTCCTTGCTTCGCTTATGAATAACGTCTTATTTATGCGTGCTCAGTGTGTATAACAAGTTAGAACACTAAAAACCTTGAAAGAAATGGAAGTTTGAAACAAACCTGTGGAAATCGGATAGTTTCAGCAAAGCGCCAGTCGCTCGAATAATAGGCCTAGGTAGGTAGCAGGTGGTGGCTTCGAGTCAAGCCGGAGTTCCAGGCGTTTGGAATTAAAATTCGAAGTTAGCCTTGGTAGGGCGCGGGTCACGCTCAGGGAAAACCTCAAGGTCAAGGCACTTTAGCGTGGGGGGTGCTCTTGTTTTGCCATGGCAAGCAAAGTCGGCCAGACTAAAAAAAGTGGAGTTCCAGTTTTGGGCACGGGTGGCACTCCAATATAGCTTTCTCGGGCGCTGGTCACTCCGTAATTCTCTGAGGAAAATTTGCGGTCTTTGAAACGGACAACCACAGTGAGAATCAAACAAGGGTGGGTGGGTTATGGGACTTTGGAAAATTAACAATTCTAAAGAAAACAATACTAAAGGGAACTAAGATGGCAGCGGCGCCATTTGATAATACAATAAAATTTGATAATTCTACCTACGAATAAACAATGAAGTCTAAACGCAAGTAAAACTATAACTTATATGAATACTATTTATCAAAGATTTCTACTCTCGAATCTATCGAAATAGAGTGGAGTAAAAGATTCATTCCACTCCTAGTTCTTTAGTATTCAATGTTTTCTACGACTATCAATCCTACCAAAGTCAACGAGAGTTTTATGAAGGGATTATACTACGATGTGAATTCTAAGAACAAGATACTAACTATAATGATTCAACTACGAAATGTTACAGAATACTAAGGTTTGAATCTAGAATAAGAATTAGGGAGGAATTGAATACCTTGAATCCAACTTAATAAACTAGCATAGATTGTTGTAATCCAATTCTTACATTCTTACGGTAAGAATTGGTCGTTCTAATCCCTAATTATACATGACATCTCTACTAATTCATAACTAGCATGTGAGGAAGTCCAACCCATTCCCATGGCGAATCAACGACCTTCTAGAGTGGAATAGACTCTTACAACGATTCTACACTACACAATCAAGTTTTCATCAAGGCTTCATCAAACCCCTCTAATGGAGGTTTAACCTTGATTCATCAAACTATCATTTCCATATGAAATTGAATAAGACATAATATAAAGATTCTAACTTTATTAAATTCAACTAAACAATAATTGAAATCTAAATTAACAACTAAGAAATCAATAACAAACAAGAATTGAAATTAGATCTAAGCAATTTTAAATAACAAAATCAAAATTATCAAGAACTAATTATTTTATTTATCTAATGAATGATAAACAATAATTCCAATAACTAATCTAAAACAAGGAATGAAACTAATTAATGGAATGAAAACTAATTAATTAACTAATTCAAAACTCAAAACTAGATCTAAAAATATTCTCTAATGGCTACTTTCTATCCTAAGCTAATTGATACTTATGAGTTGTCTTTCCATTAAGCGTAAGAATGGCTGTAATCCAGTAATATAAGGGTAATAAAACGCACATTTGGGAGCTGATAAAACGATAAAATTGAATATAACTCTACTTAGGAATAAACGATGAAGTCTCAAAACGCAAGTAAAACTATTTCTTTTTTACGAATGCAGTTCTTATCAAAGATTTCTACTCTGGATACTATTGAAGTAGAGTTGGAATAGAAGATTCGTTCCACTCCTAGTTCTTTAGTATTCAATGTCTTCTATAATTATCAGTTTATCCAAAGTCTAATAAGAGTAATGGTGGGATTATACTACGATGTGAATTCTAAGAACAAGATACTAACTATAATGATTCAACTACGAAATACTAAGGTTTGAATCTAGAATACGAATTAAGGGGGAATTGAATCCACCATGAATCCAACTTAATAAACTAGCATAGATTGTTGTAATCCAATTCTTACGTTCTTACGGTAAGAATTGGTCGTTCTAATCCCTAATTATACATAACTAGCATGTGAGGAACTCCAACCCATTCTCATGGCGAATCAACGACCTTCTAGAGTGGAATAGACTCTTTCAACGATTCTACACTACACAATCAAGTTTTCATCAAGGCTTCATCAAAGCCAAACCCCTCTAATGGAGGTTTAGCCTTGATTCATCAATCTATCATTTCCATATGAATTAAAAGTAGACATCATATAAAGATTCTAACTTTACTAATTTAACTAATCAATAGATTCAAATCTAAATTAACAACTAAGAAATGAAATTGATAACTAAATAATTAAAACTAGATTATGATTAACTAATTAGCAATTGAAGACAACTAATTTATGAATTTAACAATACTAAAACTAAACAAGAATTGAATCAATAAACTAAATCGGAATTAAAGATGAATATTTTATTATAAAATTAAATGTGATTCTAAATTAATCATTTACTTGTTCTAATTAATCTATTGCAAAGTAAAAATTAGATCTAAAACAATAATTGAAAACTAATTAATTGAATAAAACTCAAAACTAAATCTAGATATTCTCTAATGGCTACTTTCTATCCTTACCTAATTGATACTTAAGAGCTAAGTCTTGTGTGTAGAAATGGAGGAGACCAGATTCACATTTTCGTGCATGGGCTGAGGGTCCATGTTTTAGGCCGGAAAATCGAGTCAAAGCTCAATTTTTTCAGTCCACAGGGCTCTTTTCAACTAGCTTTGACTTCAACAGACGTTTTTTCTACTTTTGCTTCTCTGATTGGGTCAAAGTTTGGACCATTGGAAAGCTATTTCCGAGCCGGTCGTTTTGACATAAGATACGCCCAATTTCGAGGCCTGAGTCCAAAGATATGGTCTTCGAAAGTTCTGATGACTTTTCTGTGATGTTTCTGCCCACGTTGACTCTGACTTTTCAGCTTCTAACCGGGCTTTACAAAAGTTTTTTCTCCTTGAATCTTGGCCTTTAATCATAGAACTTCTTAGCAACCAACCCTTGCTCCTTTATATCACCAAAGTGACACATTTCTACACATAATTGACTTCAATGCCTGAAATATATAAAAGCACGTAATTAACATTAACTCTTATTTATTACTCACATAATTGGTCTAAAAGTATTATTGTTAAGGGGTTAAAACTACAGTTTTGGGCTCTTATCAGGAGCTGATCACCAAATCCACTATAAGTAAGAATTTATCCTCCATTAATGTAACACTTCCTTGCATCTCTTCGTCTTTCATGGGTTTATAGACAAACCAAGGAGAAGACTAGAGTTTGATACCTAGTAGAATTCCCTCATCTCTAAGAGAACCTACTAACATGAGGACTTGTTAAAGAACTCTATCTCTAGGAGAACCTAACAAGTCCTAGCTTGTTATCAACATCAACTATTTTGGAGTTGATGTGACAACAAGCTTGTGAAAAACTAGAGCAATGAAGACACCATTAATGGAGCTTCTCCTCACATGAGCATCATTAAACCTCCACAAGGGAGGCTTTTAGCTCATGATCCTAGGATGTATAAACTAAAAATAAAAAGAAGAAGTAAGAGAGAAAACATGTTGAGAAGAAGAAGAAGAAGTTTTATTCTATAACTATGGAGAGGACACCATTAACAAGTTACAACCTTTCTATCTAAAGCATGGAATGAATTATTTTCTTACTTGACAAATTTAACTTAATGGAATGGAATGATTGCTAAGCATAAGTGCTCACTCCAATTCCTTTTAAAAAATGTATAAGTGCTCCACTTTGTTTATTTAATTCTCCACCTACTTTGTCTTCAATTAGTGCTCAAATAATGGAGCATCCACTAAGTGATGGACCCACGTGCTTTGACCAGTGGTAGGTGATAAATGCCTTTTTGTATATATGAGTTTGGATTCTCACACACACTCGAATTCACTCATTCAAGATTACCTCGCTCACGTTCACATTGAAATTTAGTTTGAGCAAAAGTTTTGTTCCTAACCAAGAGACCAGAACACTTGTTAACGACTAATTGGAACTTACTCTAGAAGGAACTTATGTGAGCAAGATTTTTACTTTTGATTTAAACTACTTTCCTAGGTGACTTGATATGCAAGTTACTAAAAACTTACCTATACTAATTACTTATTACCAAAGAGAAATAAAGAGAAAGATATACGTGGGAAGAGATATGTGGAGGGCTAAATCCACTCATGCAAGTTTTAATTATCAATGATCTCCATCACTGCAGTTCTTAATCGCATTTTTGGGTTCATGGACAAACCCGCAAATGAATAAGATTCTCAGTCCCTAACAAAATGAACTCATCTCTGAGAACACTCTGTTAGCATGAGAAGTTGAATAAGTAATTCATCTCTGAATGTACCATTCAACTCCTAGCTTGCCTTGAAACCAGCTGTTCAAAATTTAAAGTTTGATTCCACCTAGTAGTCGCGCGCGAGACTTGGGGTCCAGGCTCCAAACTTGGCCGGACATTACCATTTTGGGGTAGGATGTCAAGGAAAACTTGCAGGTTCTAATGCTAGTGATTTAACCATTTAACAACTACGATTTTTCACATGAGGTTCATTAACCCTCCACAATGGAGGGTTTTTAGCTCATGTTCCTAAAGCTATGAATTAATCAGAATTAAAGTAATATACATAAAAGGGAAGAAAAAGAGAAATCCTAATTTTACAATAAAGGATTTTTATTAAAGGAAATACAAAGTTTTGCTACAAGCTACAAGCTTAGAAAATGGAAACTTTCTAACTCCAGAAAAACTAAACTAATGGAGCCAAATTTGTTTCTTGCTATTGAAGCCTCTCTTTTAAAGCAAGAGATTGCTATCATTTTCTTTGAATCCACGTGAATTTCTACCATCCAACCACATCAGTTATTTCTCATCAAGACTTTTCTATCCTAATTGGGACTTTGTGTGCCACCTTATCAAAGTTTTACTTCATAACTTTGTATCCAAGACTTTGTGCCAACCAAATAAATTTGTTTGCCACCTAATCATGCCACAAATTAGGACTTTTATGCCATTTAATTAAGCCACCTAATCATGCCACCAATTAGAACTTTTATGCCACTTAATTAAGCCACCTAATCATGCCACCAATTAGGACTTTTATGCCAAAGTGCATAAAAATCTTTCATGGTTTTAATGCAGCTTAACTTGTGCAGAAGCTTGACGTGTGAGCTTGATCACCAAATTTTGTGGGTCTGCACAGTGGGTCCCTCATGCTTCGACTAGTGGCGGGACCAAAAGTTGACTTTTTACAAAGTTCCGCCTATATGTAGAGCTCGTCTCACTGATCATTCTGATGATTAACTTGCTGCCATTGGAGTCCAGGTTCAGAAGATATGGGTTTCTGGAGTTTGATGCTTTTCGGCAAGTTCATCCTGTTCTGATTTGAAATTGTCCTTTTTGCTTCACTGGGCTTTAGTTGGGCTTCACGTGGGCTAAATTGAAAAACTTCATATAGACACACTATTCCATGCTTAAATACTGGTTTTATCCTTATTTTTATGTTGATTACTCAAACCTGCAAAAGCACGAAAATATAATTAATTCATGATTACTAAACACATAATTAACCAAAATATTATGTCTTTACGGGGTTTTATATTACAGTTTTGAGTGCTTATTAGTGGGTCTATGTGGGTTATGTTGATTTTTACAACTTCACGGCTTTGTGTAAAGCTCACCGCACTGATCGTTTTGACAGTTCACGTGCCGAATTCAGAGTCCGGAATCAGAAGATATGCTCGTCAGAAGTTTCATGGATTTTCTACATCGTTGTCTTGATTTGACCCAAAAATGGTTGGTGTTGAGTCCACAGGCTTTAGTCTTGCCTTTTTGAGCTTCAAATGGGCAAAGAGAGAAAGCTTCACGTTCAAGCACTATTCCGCACCACTTTTTCATGCTAAAATGCAGGTTTTGTTTCTATTTTGTTGTTAACTACTAAAACCTGTAAAAACACAGAAATATAATTAATGTACATTTATTAAACACATATTTAACCCAAATGTTATATCTCTATGGGGTTTATAACATAATTTTGGAATCACTAGCCATGGTGGCTAGCCCCAAATTCTAACCCTAGATCTAAAACATAAGGATATAATGTGAGTGGAGAATCTCTACATATCTTTTATATGTATGATATTTACAAAAATTCCCCTAACTACTTTACTTAATCATTAAGGAACCACTTGTGGGCCAAAACCCTTACAATTTTGGTCTTTTCTTCTTCATTCAAGTTTTTCCTTGAACTTTTTTTTTTACTTTGAATGGGCTATTCCTGGATCAAGTTAATGCATTTACGACACCTAACTCCATTCATCAAAATTTGTGGAGTTTGCGTTTGCGACCTTACTTCATGCATAAAAAGTTCTAGAGTTTGTGACCCCTTACCCTATGCATCAAAAGTCAAGAAGTTGTCCTTGAAGAAAATTGAAAAAATATAGAAAAGTTGATATTACAACAAAGCTCAAGTTTCACCAATATTTTATACACAACTTAAAACTGGGCGAGCACTTGTCGACATTGAATAGCTAGAGCACCTATGCAACTGCTGTTGAACATGGTTGTTTCTCTAATGAAATGTCAACAATTATGGGCGACTGCAATATGTTTAACGCCTAAAAGTTTCTAAATTTACTATTGAGCATTTTCATACCACAGGTCTTACCTGAACCAAGAGACAAACAAAAAACAAAATGCAAATGAGCAACAACCAATAACAATGAAGTGGACACTTGCTTGAAGGAAACATACATAATGTAGATGTTACAACCACAAATCATGGCAAACCGATGCCACTACAATAAATTTGAATTGGACTATAATGAAGCCTCGAGAGCTAGCTAGCACTCTAACAACATGTAAAACTAGGGCAACCAATGAAAGGACTCTATATCCAATACATAATTGGGGGTGACTGCAACACACTTACTGTCCACAAGTTTCTCCATTTCATTAGTCTTGATTGTTTTCATACCACTGGTTGTTGCCTGAACTAAGTAACGAACAAAAACAACAATTAATAACAATGCAGCATACACTTGATTGAAAGAATTTTTTTGTAAAAGAAGATGTTCCAAGATGATTCTCTTTTGGAAAATTAATCAGCTCCCAAATGTGTGTTTTATTACCCTTACATTACTGCATTATAACCTTTCTTACGCATAATGAAAACACAACTCATAGCTTTTATTGTCTTTTTCGGGTTACAGAGCAAGTCAGACCACTTATCATAAAAGTTGTGTCTTAGCACCAAAAGGAGCCTTATTTATGCTTATTATGAAGACTCGAAGCTTCTATGAAAAAGTGTTGAAAAAGTCAAAGTCAAAGTCAAATATCAAAGTCAAAGGTCAAGGACTCAAAACCAGAGAGCTAAAAGTCACATCCTTAACTCAGAACACTAAAAATGGATGACCTTGATACAAAAAAAGGCTTTCTATAAAACCTAGCTTGATCTAGAAGAAATGAAAAAGCAAAAAGGAAAATCATAAAGCAACCATGGTGAGGTGTTTTGATTGTAGAGATTACCTATGATGGTTTGTTTTAAAAAATTAGCGGTTAGAATCACAGCTTTTGAGTATGAGTATCTTAAAACATCTCCGCATAGTTTCAAAACTAGAGGATATAAAAATGAAAATTATAAGCCCCGGAGTAACCAAAATGATACCGGATTCAAGTATAATTTTATCTTATTGTCAAAACCTCTATATGGTTAGAGATATTTTTTTCTTGAGAAAACAAACCAAAAAATAAAAATAAAAATGCATCTCCATGTGTTATGCTCTAAAAGCCATACTACAAAAGTTCAAGTTCCCCCCTCTTTTCATAGATTGGCTCTACATGTGTTATGTTTCTCCTTCGTATTCTGTGATGGTAAATGGCACACCGAAAGGGCATTTTAGAGGACAACGAGGGCTTCGACAAGGTGACCCAGTTTTCCCATATCTGTTTGTTCTTATTATGGAAGTGTTTGTTAGAAAAATGGATTTGCACAAATCCATTGAGATATGAATGAGTAATTTGTCTCCCAAGTTACCCCACTTGAGATGAAATGGGTTTCTCTTGAAATAGTATGTAAAGTGATAAAAACCTTTTTGAAAGGGTGCACTGGTTCGAAACAGTGCATTATTCCAAAAAGGTGTGACTTTTCAAAATGTGCACTGGTTCGAAACAGTGCATCATGCCGAAAAGGTGTGACCTTTCGAAATAGGCACTGGTTCGAAACAATGCTTTATGCCGAAATGGTGTGTCCTTTCAAAACATGTGATTTTCAAAGAGTTGTTTACTTTTTTCTAAAAGTCACTGTGTTGTTTCGAAGAGGCACCACTCACCTATAAATATTGGATGAATTTGGAGAGAAAGACATACCAGATCACACAGAGTTCTGATCTTTCTTTTCTCCCCTTGTTCTTAGTCAAATGCTATGTTGTGTTTGTTGATTCTGTAGAATTGAAGTGCTAGCTTTCTATAGAAAGAAATCCGTTCTATCTTGGGAGACAGTTTCCCATCAACCTTCAAGCACCATGAGGGGGAAAATCTGTTTTAAGGACATAGTGTATCTACACTAGGCTCGGATTTAACTAAAAAGTACAAGACACGTACAAGACAAAAGGTTTGTATAGTTTGGTAATTGGTAAATAGTAAGTAGTTGTATATTCCTAACAACTTAAGACATACTCTTCTTTGGTAAATTAAGTTCATTCGTTGAACTAAAGGTTTGTTCATGATATATTTGTTATATCAATTTGATTTTCTTGTTTACTTAATAATAAGTATATTTTTGGTATCAATTTGATTCGTTGAATTAATTTTGTTGAATTATGTATCTCCTTGAAATCAATTCGAAATTGGAAATTTGTTGAAGCATTACTCAAAAGACATCAAATATGGTGTTTTACTCTAGGAGGGATGCATACATTTCATGGAAATCCTTAAAAATAACGTGCATAGCGAGATCCACTATGGAATCGGAATTCATAGCATTGGATAAGGTTGGAGAAGAAGCTGAGTGACTTCAAAATTTCTTAGAGGATATTCCAAACTAGGCTAAACTTGTGCCAGCAGTGTGTATACACTATGACAGCCAATCTGCTATTAGTAGAGCACAGAGTAGCATGTATAACGGGAAGTCTCAACACATATGTTGTAGATATAACACCGTTAGACAATTGCTCTCAAATGGATTTATCTTAATCGACTATGTTAGGTCAAAAGATAACATTGCGGATCCGCTTACAAAAGGTTAACAAGAGAGCAAGTGGAAAAATTATCAAGGGGAATGAGCTTAAAGCCTTTGAGATAATCAACTAAGAGTCCTCATAATGGAAAAACCAACCTAGTTGACTGGAGATCCCAATATCTAGGTTCAAAGTGCCAACTAAATTATGTCTGTGACTCAGTTAGCACTAGAGAGTAATAGTATACTCTAACCCATTCCAATATAAGACAATGCATATTTGCCGCGAGACCCAGGATAAGTCAAGCTTTTAATGATTTGCTATATCTTGGAAAGTTATGTTATCCAAGTGGAATATTGCAGGATACTCTTTATAGAAATCACCTATGTGAGTGTTAAGTGGGGCCGCTTTTATGAGAATTTTAAGGCAAATGTCTCAAAAGCACTCTCAAAACCAATAAGTGTTCAAGGCCAAAATGAACACAAATGTGAGAACCAACAGTATTTGAGAAGGTACTGCATGAAGATGATTGTCTAGGTTTATACAAATGACTAACAGTTCAAGGACATTAATTGAAGTCTGCAGATCGTCTAATTAAATCCGATCATCTTTCACTAAGGCAAGTTCAAGGCCTCCCATGCTACTTGACCTGATGCGGTATCTTTTCATTTGTAAAAGAACAGAAATCCGATGTTTATGATAGAAGTAGCCAAATCTTCATTCATGTGGGGGATTGTTAGAAAAATGGATTTGCACAAATCTATTGAGATATGAATGAGTAATTTGTCTCCCAAGTTACCCCACTGGAGATGAAATGGGCTTCTCTTGAAACAATATGTAAAGTGAGAAAAACCTTTTTTCGAAGGGTGCCGGTTCAAACAATTTTATGCGAAAAGGTGCGACCTTCGAAATGTGCCTTTGGTTCAAACAAGCATTCATGCTGAAAAGGTGTGACCTTTCGAAATAGGCACTGGTTCGAAACAGTGTTTTATGCCGAAATGGTGTGTCCTTTCAAAACATGTGACTTTTCAAAGAGTTGCTTACTTTCTTCCAAGAGTCACTGTGTTGTTTTGAAGAGGCACCACTCACCTATAAATAGTGGATGAATTTGGAGAGAAAGACACACCAGATCACACAGAGTTCTGATATTTCTCTTCTCCCTCTGTTCTTAGTCAAATACTATGTTGTGTTCACTGATTCTGTAAAATTGAAGTGCTAGCTTTCTATAGAAAGAAATCCATTCTATCTTGGGAGACAGTTTCTTGTCAACCTTCAAGCACCGTGAGGGGGAAAATCAGTCTTAAGAACATAGTGTATCTACACTAGGCTCGGATTTAACTAAGAAGTAGAAGACACGTACAAGACAAAAGGTTTGTATAGTTTGGTAATTGGTAAAGAGTAAGTACAATTAAGTTGTATATTCCTAACAACTTAAGACAGACTTTTCTTTGGTAAATTAAGTTCATTCGTTGAACTAAAGGTTTGTTCATGATATATTTGTTTTATCAATTTGATTTTCTTTTTACTTAATAATAAGTATATTTTTGGAATAAGTTTTGTATAGTGTTGAGTGCTCTTCTTCAACAAGGGCTCCAGCTGAATTTGATACAAGCCCACTCAAAGTGTAAAAAGCTGGAGATCTCCCACCTCTGCTTTGCAGATGATGTCCTTTTTTTGTAAAGGAAACATGAATTCTATCCTAACAATCAAGGATATCTTAGCATCCTTCTCTCAAGCTATGGGGCTGAGCTTGAGTAATGAAAAGACTACTCTCCTAACAGGAAGTATGACTGAAGATGAAGGCCGAGAACTAGTAGCAGTCATGAACATCTCGATTGTTTCACCACCAGTAGCCTACCTTGGGCTTCCACTGATTGCATCAAGATTTGGAATAAGAGATTGTCTGCCTCTTATAGAGAAGATCACTAGTTGTATCTCCAACTGGAAAAATAAAGACTTGAATAGAGCGGGAAGAGTACAATTAGTCCAATTAGTTTTGTCATCATTTCAAACTTATTGGGCAAAGACTTTTGTGTTGCCAAAAGCAGTATTGGATAAAGTGGGGAAGATTTGAAACAAATTTATTTGGTCAGGACCAAAGATGGAAAGGAAGATGCATCACTCGAGTCATGCAACCCTCAGAATGGAGAAAAAACAAGGAGGACTTGGTCTGATCGATCCAAAGTTTTGGAATCAAGCAGCGTACTGTGGCTTACTGTTCAAAATGGCACATAAATCACACAACTTGTGGGTAAAGTGGTCATGGGAACATAATATTAAGCACAACAAGTTATGGACTATGATAATACCACAAGACTGCTCCTGGGTTTGGCGAGGGATATTTAAACATCGGGAACTCTCATGGAAGTTTGTGAGGTATAGTATTTTAACTGGTAATGAAACGAGCTTTTGGCATGATCCCTGGTGCTCGAGACCTCTCTCTTTAAATACTCAAGCTAAAATTTGTTAGCCCACTAAGTACCTTAGGAAGCAAAAGTGGTCGAAGTGATAACTAATGGCTGCTGGTCGCGAACCATCTCTAACTTACCCGAGTCTGAAGTTAAGAAGTGGATTATGGGTACTGAAATAAACTCATATCTTGCTGAAGACAAGTTATTTGGACCCCGACGAGCACAAAAGATTTCTCTATTTCATCTGTCTATTCTGCTATTAGGAATGTGCGAAGTAAGGTAAAGTGGTTCAAACTTGTTTGGGGAAAGCTCTCGGTTCCAAAGCACTCCTTCACTATATGGTAGTTATTCTAAGGAGCTCTACCTACACAGAATCATTTAATGGCGAAAAAGGTGCTCAGCCAATCTCGATGTTGTCTATGTGATTCCTATGGGGAAAGTTCTGCACATTTATTCTTTGACTACTCCTATTCAAAAATTGTGTGGCAAGGTGTAAAAAAAATGGGATTATCAAAACAGATTCGTGAATCCCATGCCGAATGGTATCGACTCATGCGCATTTGCAGACCAAATACTATGGCGTTTGAAGTGATGAGGGCCCTAATTTGTGTGGCTGTTCAAGCCATTTGGAATGAACGAAACTGGAGGTTTAAAAAGAAAAAATTTACACATACTGAAGTGGTAAACGTACGAGCCTTCAATAGAATGAAACTCTATTTGGGAAAAATGTTGGAAATAGTAAAGGATGTTCCGATGCTGCGTTCGATCTATCGAAGTTGGGAATAGGAGCAAGGTTCAAACAAAAGGTGGAACAATGGATTCGGTGGCAGGCAGCACCTTCTAACACCATTACCCTAAATGCAGATGGGTCAATGCAAGATGACAGTGCTGGATTTGATGGAGTATTAAGGGATAGCAAAGGAGAGGTAATTCTAGCGTACAGTGGAACTTCCTCTAGACGCTCGGTGTTACACTAGGAACTGGTAGGGGTAAAAAAAGGGTTGGAAGGTGGCATAGTTATGCGTATACGGAAATTACAAGTTCAATTAGATTCTATGAGAGTGGTCCAGATTATGAACAACAGTGAGCAACCACTGTGGTACTGCAGGAACTTAGTATCCCATATAAGAATTTTGGCTATGCAGTTTGAAGATATTGAGTTTAAGCATGTGTTTCATGAAGGTAATCAAGTGGCAGATCACCTATCTAAAGTTACAAGGCCTTTATGTAATGAATCTGTGTTCTTTATCCCCCCCCATGGATCAAAAACGTTGATTAAAGGGGATATGGACGGAAAAATGTACTTGTGTAGTTTGGCTTAATAAAAGGTTAGGGTATCCTTAACCCCTAGTTACTTCAAAAAAAAATTCTATCTTTTGCCTTCACCTCTCTATTTGTTTCGAGAATCTGACGTAAAAGACTCAAACTTGTACAAATTTTTGAAAAAATTATTCCTTTCTTCTAAAAATCTTTTCCTTTCTAAATCTTTCCCCTTCTCAAAATCTTTCTTTCTAAAACTTTCAAACATTTTCCAAAATGTCTTATGTCCACCTAATAAGACTAGATGGATAAGTTTTAATGATCGTGTGCAAGCACTTCCTGGAGAATTACAGCTGAAGATATAGACACATATACTAAAAACCATTCCTGGTTTGGGTAAAAGTTCATACACACGTAAGAGACGAGCTATGGGAGAAGGCTGGTGCTCGAACTGTCAAACACCAGCTTGTTTCGGTCATCAACCTCATAGTGAAAATTCAGTTTTCAAGGTTTTCATGTGCCAGCTACCTACTCACCGAGCACAGTTGAAGAGAGTAATCCAACCATTTCATTAGGATTGACTCAAGTTTTCAAAAATCTTCTAAGTCTTGGGAATCTGACTTAAAACGACCCACCTTTTAAATTTTTAGTCCAAACTTATTCAAAACCCAAAAAAATTAATTAAAACTTTTCCTTCTTTGTTTATATATATTTCCCTTTAGTTCTTCTCCATTCTTTTCTTTATTTGTTTTTTTATCCATTGTTAGATATGAGTGTACCCTATATCATTGCATAGCATTTTTGATGCTGATCATTTTGGTACCTCACGGGTCAGGATTAGATGAGTAACGAAGTGCGGATCGGCTTTTAAAGTTGGCAAGGCACTAAGGACATGATCATAATTACCTGATTTCATTTGGGCTTGGGCCAAAATTTCGTATTAACTTAAAAAGGCACGTGCCTAGCACATGCCATCAAACCTATTTATAACTCACGACCACCCGACCAACATCATCGTCCCCAAACTTCCCAAACCCTAGCTGCCCCAACCTAGCTCATGTGTCGCCCCTTATACACTCGCGACCTCCCACTCACCTATACACATCACCACTCAAATTTTTTACAGTAAGCTCCATTTTTCAACACCCATTCCAACTAAAAACCCAATTTCATCAATCCCTACTCTCAATGGCTCGAGTTCTAAAAATTGTGCCAAAGTAAAACTTTGAAATCCTCTTCAATTCTGATTTATTTGAAGTGCACTTCAAGGCTGAGATTAGGAGAAGAGGATGGGAACCTTTAGTTTTGTTAGAAGGTGCGAGTTATTCTCCCTCTCTCACCCTTTTGTTTTAAATTGCAACGAGAGAAGGATGACCACGTCACGGTTGTCATGGATGACCACACATTTGAGGTCACTAAGGAGGTGGTGAGTGAGGTTCTGGGGATTCCTCTGAAGGTCTATACTCAGACGGAACAGTCTCCAGACGGCAAGACCATCGATGTGATGATGGCAGAAATGTTTCTCGAGGGTAAGAAAAACCCCACATCACACTGCGTGTTTCAGAACTCGCTGCGAAGGAATCAGTTGGTAGTATCTTAATGGACAACCTTCAACTGGATAGGCTATATCAAGCCTTCTGATATCGGTAAGGCAATGCTCCACATCCTGTGGATTCTTCAGGACCAGAAGAACAACTTCTACATTGCCACCTTCATTTGGGAGCAACTCTGCAAATCCAGGAGGTCCACTGCCCCTCTACCAGTGCTAGTCACTAGGATCATGCAACATTGGGGGTTCGATGCTACTGACCCTTTAGTGTAGGTAAGAGACGTTACAAGAGGTCTTATCTATGCCCACTGTGTCCAGAAACTCTAAGATCCACCTGCAGCTAGAGCCGCCGATGCAAGCACGCCCCATCGAGCCTGTGTACTACTTCGCTGAAGGTGCCACTCTACAGTTCACTCAGCCCATGGACGGAATTCATGCATTTCCTCCATGAGGGCCAGAGGATTTTGCACCAGCACATCCACCACCTTAGGCAAGGTCAACAAGTTATTAGAGCGGCTCAGCAAAACCTCATAGAGGAGCAACAGTCTTTCTAGTAGGAGCATCGGCATTTTCAGCATAGTGTCACAAGAACATTGCAGAGCATTAGAGATGCACTCCCGAGTAGCGATAGACACCCTAGGAATCGACATCAATGAGGAGAAGGATTTTCTCGATGTCGTGATGAGTCACGCATGGATTCTGACTAGGCAGCTCCCTAGTGTCTATATAGAAAGTTTATAGTTATGTTTCACTTTCAGTTTGTTTTCTTTTGAGCACTTATGTATAATTATAACTAGTAGTGTAATTTTAATATTGTCTGCTTGTTTTATTTATTTCTTATGTGGAATTTGGTATATGAGTAGAAGGTAGGGGTGTAAAAAAAAATCGTTGACCCATCACCCAACAGGTAAACTGTCTTTGACCCGCCACCTAAACCCAAACCGACCCAACAGTTGATCCACCCCGCCCCGCCCCCATTTCTATGCGGTCTGGGTATGGGTGTAGGTATTGTCTTCCAACCTGACCCGTCCAACCGCCTGACCCGCACTGTTCCAAAAGCCGTTTACTCCACCCCGTTGACCCACCCCAATGGTCAAATAGGACCCGACCCAGTAGTTTGTTAAATTGTGGCCAGAATCGATTTGGGACGATTTTGAAATCCTGCACTATGAGTGTACAGTGTACTACACAATTAACTTTCCAAGTAAAGTAATAGGTTTGGTAAGAGGATCTCTTCACATGTGACACGTGGGTTACTACACAAATGACTATGGCTTGACTTTTAGCTAATTCTGTGGACATCCGATTATCAAACTAAAAGTCTAGGAAAACAACTTTTAGTGAAATAGATATCACAAATCACAAATGATTTTTTCGGTCTTAATATAAGGAAATTAGACTCCCAACAACCATATTTTGAGTAAATGACTATAAAGCCTTAATATATAGCAGTTAGACCCCCACCAACTATATTTTGATGTTACAATTGTAAATTACTCAACATTCAAAACTATAACAACTACATTTTGAACAAATGACTCTCTTGGCTTTAATATATAGTAGTTGGAACCCCCAACTGATAGGGTTATATACTAAAAGCATTATTTTTGTATTAACACTAATTCTTCATTTTTTGAATGAGAATCATATGGGCAAATGTTATGCATATTATATATGTTATTAGTTAAATGAATGTGTCTAATAATTTATGTTGTAGATGATATGGTGTGAACACACAGAAGATCATATCATCGGTACCTTATAAAGTATAAGTAATCGTTCACAACGTAGATGAATTTGGACAAACAATTAGTACGGTTGTAGTATAATCTGGTATTAGTCTATTTTGACTATAGGATTACACTAGTACACTTTGTGTGTATTGAACAGGACCAAGTGAGGTTGTTTATCCTCATACTGACTATATAAGAGAACAAACGCCTCTATTATTATGGATGCCTGTCCTCCTAATCTGGATATAATAACGGGCACTTACATACATTGTACATTACTTTAAATCATCAATGAGTGAGATTCATATGTGAATCAACAAACTCGATGGGTTGGGTAATGACATTGTATGTAAGGTGTGTTGTTGATTTTGGAAGGAATCCGTGTTCCGCAAGAAGTCGGGTTGATGATGTCCCCTTGAGGAGCTCAAAAAGATTGTCATGTAAACCCTACAGGTGGATTTATTCTGACATGACAATGAGGTTGAGTGGTACTACTCAAGGACATAAGAAGTTGATTAATGTAGTTGTCAGTAACTTAACTTAATCAACGGACATTCGATATCTTAAACACGGGGAGATCAACAAGCATATAATATGGAGCCCATAAACGCTGACACATAATTTGGGATTAGGGCGGTATTGCAACAATGGCCTTTAGTGGAATAAGCCATTTGTTGACGGACTTGGGCCGTGTGTTCGGGGAGAACATGGGAAGCCCAATCCCGTCAGGAGGCCCAACCCTAATTTCTCCTCATGGTCCCTATTGTAGCCTATAAATAGAACAATCTCTCTCTGGTCGAAATTCACTATTCATCTGAACAGAAAAAGAGGCAAGGAAAGATAGATCCAAAATTGGATCTAGCTTTGTGAGAAAGAAGGGGATTGGTAGATCGTTACCCACACAACGTCCAATCTGTTCTAAAGGAATACAACAGAAGATCAAGGGGTTGATTTTGGATTTAATAAAGCTTGGATTCTCAGAGTTATCTAAATCGGATTCTCAAAGGTATGTTCTCTATTCAAAATCGTGAGAACCCCATTGATTCCGCTGCGCGTGGGTTCTCGCGGTTTGTAGAAATATTCGTTCTGAAATAACGGTTCCTACACCAACAACTATATTTTGATGTCAAAATTGTCAATTTCCAATGAAAAAAACTATAAATACCCACTTGTTTGTATTTTTTAATCACAAATTCACAAACTCTCTAACTCTCTCAATTTTAAATATTATTCTCAAGCTCTCACACTCAAGTACTCAACATTCAAGTTACTCTTTCAAGATATATTTTTAAGTTAATTTGGACTTCATAAGTTACAATTATATTCCGGTTAGTTATTTCTTCATTTTTTTTTATAACTATTGTCATTTATTATATATCTCTTCTAAAAATCCCCTTCTTATTATTTATAGTATATATTATACATGTGTATTAGTATTAATATTTAATTTTCATAGTCAAGTTTTCTTTATCTCACTAAAATTTTAATATGGAAGGTGGAGATAGTGTAATGATAATCCATATTTTAATGATAATATTCATGAGAGTGATCCAACTTACCAATCGGGGTATTTTCCAAATCTTGATCCCTCAATTGGTGAAACAGCTACATTACAAACTCCTAATAGTCTTGAAATATTGGCGGATCATTTCCAACCTAGGGAGTTAGTAGAAGAACAAAAAAAAAAAAATCACCGGTTTGTCAAAATTATGATCTTTTAGAAATTTATGATCATAAACATAAAGTATGGAACAAAAAAGGTAGATGTCATATGTGTGCAAAATTATTGGGTGCAAATGCAAATGACGGTACTAGTAGTCTTAGAGATCATACATTAGCTTGTGCTAAAAAAAGAAAACTTGATCTTAGTCAACCAAGTTTAACTAGGAGCCCCAATGGTCAACTTATTGCTTTTAATTTTGCTCAGGATGTGGCTAGAAGAGAAATTGTGAGATGGATTGTGAAAAAAGAAATTCCATTTACAACCGCCGAATGCCCCGAATTTGAAAAGATGGTATGTAAATCTTTATGTCCTCAATTTGTAAAATTTTCACGTAATACGGTTAGAGCAGATGTTGTCAAAACTTTTATAGAGAAAAAAGAGAAATTAAAGTCTACTTTAAGAAACTTGAATGGAGAAATTTGTTTGACTTCGGATTTGTGGACATCAAACCAAAATATGGGTTACTGTATAATTACGGCTCACTATATTGATTTTGAGTCGAAATTGAACAAAAGAATTGTTTGTTTCGCTCAAATAGATTATCCACATATGGGTGAAGAAGTTGCTAGTTATATTGTTGAGAAACTTCATAGATTGGGCATTCATGATAAAATATTTTCCATTTCTTTAGATAATGCAAGTTCAAATAATAGTGCGGTTAATATTTTGAAACATTCATTGAAATTGCCTTTAGATGGTTCACTTTTCCATGTTCGTTGTAGTTGTCATATTTTAAATTTAATTGTTCAAGATGGTTTAAAAATTCCCGAAATTCATAGAGTAGTAACTCGTATTAGGGATACTTTGCAATTTATTTTCAATGCTCCATCAAGATATCAAGCATTTCGTGAAGCATGTAGTGTTGCAAATCTAACTCCTAGAAGACTTCCTATTGATGTCGAACATAGATGGAATTCTACTCATAAAATGTTAAAAGAGGCTATTCCTTATTATGGCACAATTAAAAAATATTTGAATGATAAAAGATGTCCACAACCTGTATATGATGAGGATTGGAATATGGCTGAAATGATTAGAGATTTTTTACGTGTGTTTAATGATACTACTATTTTCTTTTCCGGTATTTATCATACAACTGTTAACATGGCAATACATCATTTGGCTAGTATTAGTTTGGTTTTTGATACTTATAGAGGTATTAGTGGGTTTGAAACCATTGTTGAAACAATGGAAAAGAAATTTGTGAAATATTAGGGGAAAACTCCAACATTATATGGAATTGCTTATATTTTAGATCCTAGGGCAAAATATGATGGACTAGATATAATGCTATCAATTATTCTAAGTAATTTTCAAAATTCTACTGAAATTGCTAAATGCTTTGATACTAGTAGTACTGTTATTAAAGATGAAATTATCAAACTCTATGAAGAATATGTTCAATACCATATTGATGCTGATGCAAATATTAGTACTAGTACAAGTAGTAGTAGGCCTAGTAGTTCTAATTTTGGCCAAGGAGGTACATGGGCTCTTCTACAAGGTCGTATGAAATCTACTAGTTCAACTGGATCCGAACTAGTACGATATCTATCCGAACCCACTGTTACAGAATTTGGAGATGATTTTAATGTTTTGGATTGGTGGAAAATGAACAAACAAAGGTTTCCAATACTCTCAAGAATGGCATGTGATGTATTAACAGTTCCAATGAGTACAGTTGCATCGGAATCGGCATTTTCTACTAGGGGCGAGTTCTTAGTGATTATCGAAGTCGAATGGTGCCACCATTAGTGGAGTCTCTTGTAAGCCTTGAAGATTGGTTTAGAGCGGAAGATTCCACAATCTTAGAAGAAGATGACGATGGAGAGATTATCAGAAAGGAAATGGAATTTTTAAATCTAGATTAGAAGTATGTTACTCTGTAATTATGCTTTCCCTTTCGTAATTTTGCTTACCACTTTTGTAATCCGACTGGCATTTCTGAACAATGATCTTGAGTTTGATTCCGAAAAAGCAATATTTGATTATTATGTTAAACTCTCATCTAAGGTTGTTGGAAGGTAATGATTTTAGTTTATTCTCAAATATGAATCATTGAAGATCAAGGAAATCAAATGTATTCCCTTTCAGCGAAGAAGAAGCAAGAAATAAGATTTATTGTGTTTCGATATACTGGATTTAGAAGATGACGGTATGCAGTATCTAATTTTTGCTTTGATTTGTTTTGATTCAAGGTCATGGATCATATAAATACACAAGTTTCACTTTCTAATTAAATGGTAAACAACAAGCTTAATATTCATTGCAGCATGTGTTGGTAGACTGTTGACAATTTGTTTTCTTATAATCTTATGAAATTTTGTTAGTTGCAGACTTATAGTTGCGAAGTTACAACTTACAAGCAAGTAGACCTGATTAACTCAAGATCAACATCGAAACATTCTGTAATCATAAGTTCAGTTAACAATAAAAAAAAGTAATCACAAGTTCAAAACTGGATATGCAATTTTTATTGGATTTCATAAATATGATCTCAAGTGCACTTCTGATGCTACTCCAAAGGTTATGCTCATATCAATATATCTGAGAATGCCTTATCGATTGGAACGTAAGATGGTTCAGAACTCCCTTTCTCTGACAACGGATCTGAAAGAAACGCAAAACAAACGATGATGTCAAGGCATTAAGTACAGAGTACTACATTTTCTCGAGGTGTTAGGTGTATATATTGTTTGGCTGCTTTACATTTGGTACTAGAGGCTAGATTAATTGATCACCTGTTGTAGTAGGACCACGTCCAATTCTGCAGCGCCTTGGATAAGGATATTCTTAACTGCCTAGAATGGGTCGAGCCAATTCCTCGGCCTTGTCTGGATCACCAAGGTGTTTTTCTGTTTTTCCCTTATTTTTTAAGAAAGATGGGTGGAGAAGGTGATGTTTACCCATTTTAGAAAACCGGCCAGTTATCCGACCCGTTCTCCGACCCAAGACCTGCCCCAACAGGTTGGGTGATTGTATGGACCTTGGCACTTTGCCCCGCCCTGCCGGAGACTGCCGGACCTTCAACCCCTAGACCAGACCCGCCCTGTTACTGTTTGACCTGCGGATGACCCGACCCACCCCGTTTTATGCCCCTAGTAGAAGGTAATACAAATATATCATGCCAAAATTTTCCATTTTCCATTTTTTTGCATTACATATGTTTTTAAAAATACAAAAACCCAAAAAGTTCATAATAGAATAATTATCCCTAGTATAATAAACCATGTATTTCTCATTTTATATCAAACAACCCACGCCCCAAACTTATTTGGAGGTGGCGTATTTTCATCATGAAGAACAGAATATAGGTGTATCGCCATTTTTGCTCATGTTTCTATGGTAATCTTTTTTTTTATCTCTTCATACTTTTAGGACAAAGCATATTTCTATTTGCGGGTGGTATAGTAACATTTTGCAAAAACTAGGCATTTTCTATAGTAGTATATTCCTTCATTTCTAAATTTTTTTTTGAAAAAAGACCAAAAATATTTTTCTGTTTAGTATTAAAAGTCTTGTTTCATTTTTCCATAATGAATAAAAAGTTTAGAAGTCTCATTATAGCAATAAAGTAAGGATTCGTTCTTCAAACTTAGACTAATATACGTACAATAGTTTCTACATCTTTTCATGAATGGCATGCATAAGCATTTGATTGTATATAGCAGTGAGTTTCCGAGACCAAGGTTAGAACAATTAAGTTCCATATCTTGTGAGAATCTAACCAAAAGCCTTATCTGAATGATTATTGAGTGATAACACAAAGGATGTCCGATAGAAAGACCACACATCCACTTGCTTGATCACCACGTCATATCCTAAGAAAGAATTTAGGCCCTTTCCGGATCGATATATCCAAATAAACGTTAAAAACCCAAAAAGATAGTTTTTTCTCTAGTTACCCCTTTGGAGCCTTCACCAAATTCTAAAAACCTTTTTATTTTTCATAATAAATCCCTGACCCGTTACAACACACAATAAAAAAAATTACCCAGTTGACGAGTTGAGAATTGGATGGATATCAGAAAAAGAGAAGAGAAGACGTTGTACAAAAATAGATCAGTTAATTGCTTCGAAAAGTAAAGAAAGACCCATCAAAAACTAAAACTCCATAAAAAAAAATCAATAGAGTCAAAAATCGAATCTTCCAAAAGTTCAAAATCAAAAGAGAGATGATACAAGAAACAAAAGCAAAGTTAGCTAGAGCTCCCAAATTTTCAAAATCATATCACAAAGCCAAAGGGCTAAAGAATGAATCACAATTCGTAAGCAAAGAACAAAACAAGATTCTTCTATGGTTACAATTATCTTGAAGACCCAATTTCTCAACTTATCATATTTTTGTTTTTCCTTCCTTTTTTCTTTCTAAACCATCACCCTAACCTTGTAACTCCTAATAAAGGACCTTTAGCTCAATTAGGAATATGATGGTGTGATTGTAGGTGGCTTGAGTGAATCTATTAGAGAGTTTGTGTTTTAACACATCCCTGTGAGAACCAACCTTAAAGACGTTTTCCAAAATTTTCGGAAATGACTCTGCTTTTGCATTTCATTGCCCATGTTTGCGAATTTATCTTTAGATGATTAAATTACTGTACATATGTTATTCTAAGTTTAAAGGAGTTTGTCCTTATTCTCCACTAATGAAATGTATAGACTTCTGAGAATAAATAAGGAGACAAGACCCTTTGTACTCGATAGAAGAATTTTGTGAGTGCCTTCTCAGGAAAACTCTTACGAGGCTTAAGGCTCGTCCACTAGGGAATTCCTAGTGGTTTAAGGCCTTGTTGTATATGGTCAATGCAATCGCACTCTGCGAAATGATATTAGTATAATAAATAATAAATCAATCATTTGTGTTCTTAGTTATTTCTCTCATCTTTGCTTAAGAACAAGCAAAATGCTATTTGGGGGTGGTGATCAACTCCCAAAATTGTGTTTTACTACCCTTACATTACTACATTACAACCCTTCTTACGCATAATGAAAAGACAACTTATAACTTTAATTTTATTGCCTTTTTTCAGGTTATAGAGCAATTCAGACCACTTATCATAAAAGCTGCGTCTTAGCACCGAAAGGAGCCTTATTTACGCTTATTATGAAGACTCGAAGTTGCTATAAAAAAGTACTGAAAAAATCAAAGTTAAAGTCAAAGGTCAAAGGTCAAGGACTTAAAACCAGATAGCTGAAAGCCACGTCATTAACTCAGAAGACTAAAGATGGATGCCCTTGATACAAAAGAAGGCTTTCTCTAAACCTAGCTTGATCAAGAAAAAATGAAAAAGCAAAAGAAAAAACAAAGAGGAAAATCATAAAGCAACCATGGTGAGGTGTCTTGATTGTAGAGGAAGAAGGCAAATCAGTCTTTTGTAAAAGTAGGGGTATAAGAACTCAAAAGTAGGATGAGAGAATGCACCTAGACTTATTCTATTGTCATGTAGGAGTAGTGTATGATTTATTTTTGAAGTCATTTACATTCAAGTTGTTTACTTTTTGTTCTTCATTTCAATTAAGTTATTTCCATCAAGTTTTTGTTATTCATTTCAATCAAGTTATTTTCTTCAAGTTTTTGTTATTCATTTCAATCAAGTTATTTCCTTCAAGTTTTTGTTTTCAATCATTCAATCAACAAAGTCTTTTCAAGTTTTCTTCAATCATTAAAGTTGTTTCTTTCTAATGTTTCTTCAATACAATTACAGTTAACAAAAACAAGTCCTGAAAGCTAAGAAATCTACCTTTTCTCCTTCATAACTCCCATTCATCCAAGTTCAAACAATTTGTGGTGAACCTCAATCAAATAAACTTTGAACTTACCACAACTACAACTTCATGATTCAGAAAATTAAAAAAATCTACCTTGACAGCCATGTTACATGTGAGTATTTGTATTGAAGGTAAATGAAGAAAAGTAAAGAGGACAATTTTATCATAAGCTTCAAGCTTCAAGCTTCAACAACACTTTTATACAGTAACTAAGAATAGGGGGTGACCACTTAATTGGCATATTTGTAAATAATGCCCACCAACGATTTGGGGGCGGCGATTAAGCTAAGTCTTCTAACCTATGTCAAAAGTCGTGAAGTTTACGTTTGCAACACCTTACTCCACGCATCAAAAGTCGTGGGGTTTGCATTTGTGACACTTTTCTCCACGTATCAAAAGGTGTGGAGTATGTGTTTAAAACACCTTACTCCACGCATCAAAAGTCATAGAGTTTGTGTTTGCAACACCTTACTCTACATATCAAAAGCCATGGAGTATGCATTTATGACACCTTAATCCACACATCAAAAGTTGAGGAGTTTGCATCTACAACACCTTACTCCACGCATACAAATATACAAAACGGTGTTTTTCATCACTACAAAACTAAATTTACATGTCTACCATAAATTTTTCTTCATTTAATTTCATGGCTTGAGCTCATATTTATATATGCAACAATTTTTTATTCTTTGCCGTAAGAAATAAATTCCATATAGCAAAGAGGGGGCGTATATGTACCACTATATTCATCCCCTACAAACATAATTCGTTGGGTACCACTATAGAGCTGCCTACTAGTGTGGCCTACTTGTGTGCCCAGGCCACTAGTGTGGCATGTGGTCTGCCTATTAGTATGACACATGTGTTGCCACTAGTATAGCACATGGTTTGCCCATTAGTATGGCACATGCACTGCCCACTAGTCTGGCACACGTGCTACCCACTAAAATGGCATCCAGTTATATATAGCATATTCTGACTATTAAGGAAAATATATTCCTTAAGCAATAAGGAATCATTCACATATAAATGCCCCTTCTCTCATCTCCACAAAGAACTATGCACATGGAGACTTGATTCTGGAAAACACTCTAGATAAGTAGGCAACCACATGGTTCAGTCTCTCCTCTACCACAGTCAACACCCCTTACGACTTCATTAGTGTGTTTTAGGTGAATCATTGCCCAAACAATATTCATTACGGTGAGTAGAGGAAGACATCCGAACCATAGCAACCCCTTTACTTCTATGATCGACTTGTGCATTTCGCCCTAAAGACTCGATCGATTCTGGTCTTCCACAATACCTAGATCATAATATATAGAAGTAATAAGCTCCAAATTTTGCGACTGAAACAGCTCCCACCCCTTTTTGGCCAGTACCAAAGCATCTTTTTCTACCATTTAAAATGTTAACTGATCTTAGATAGTCAGACCTCACTGTTTAGCGGTGGTAGGGGGGGGGGGGCAAGTCAGACCTCACCTCTATTTGTCTATATATCTGTGTCCAATGTTATCTTTAGTCCTTCAGAGATGGTTGAGAGTTATTGGTAAATAACTAAATTGTGTTTACAACTTTTAGTGTAAGATCTAAGTACATGCCCTTCTAAATATCGGAATAGACCCATATCTAATTGTATTTCCTGTTTCACAATGTTAGATGAATGTCAATACTGGAAAAACAATACAGAAATAAATGTCATTGGCAAGTTAATCTATAGCACATAAAAATAATTATCAATAATAAGCTGAAACCATCCAAATAATTTAGTTTGTATTATAGATTCATGAAGACATTGGAGTACGTATAAGCTAAAAGATATAAAAACCACATACAAAAATTGTGCCACAAAACAACTTCATCTTGATAAGAAATCAAGTTTGTTTCTCTAACCTCTATTTTGTTACAAAAATTTGGAGATCAAGACAATTACAAGATACTGATATCTCGTTTCTTCTCCTGTGACCTATTTCCTTAGCGCACTTCTCAAAGTTCCCTTCACCGTAATAGTATAGTAGCTTGGTATCCGTCTGTGTAGTCCGCCTCGATCTTCATTATACTTTACCCAAACTCTCCAACATCTTCGAAGATCCGCAAGTTCCTCCTTAGAGAGAAATAATTTAACTAGGTTCCCTCAATCAGCACTTTGAATGTCTTGTATTGACTAGTTAGAGCAGCATATTCCCTTTGTCCTACAGGTTCATGGTCTTCAGGACGTACGAATTGGAAGAAGCTGGTTAGTCTCTTTTGGGACATATGGGACGCAAATCCTGGTCACGAATCCACTATTTTATACTATCTTGTATTCACATTTAGAAACCACCAGTTCATGCTTATGTCACTAATAACTTTATCCAGCTTAATGCTTCTCTCTTCAACAAAATCAGCTAGACCACCGAAAATGTGGTTAACCTCACGATAATAAAACATCTCACCCTTCCGCTTCAAACACTGAAGTACAAAAAGGTTCTTCCTGGAACATATTGACAAAAGCCAAATATTTTAAAACTTGACCAATCTTTAAATCAATTACTAATCAGTTTCTGGCAAAGCAAGACAAAACATAATCCATCAGAACTATATAGTGCTCATTGTTAGAGTTTATGCCCTAAAAAGTCATTTTAGTTTGTAATTGTTTTATAATAAATAAAATAGTGTGACATCATATATAGTTATTGTTTGATTAGATCATTCTTAAAAGGTTAATGACCATTTCCATTGAACATGAGATAATCAATGAGGTATATGATACCATTAAGGTCCCTAGATATATTAAAGGATGGCTAAGTAGTTAGTATTAAGCTAACATGGGAGATTTAGCCTACCAGATTCTTATGCCTAAAAGTATCACAGCTTTGGATAGAGTTGGGCACTCTATTTATATGGCTGCCATAGTGTTAAATGATTCTCATTATTGAAAATAGTTATATCTCAACCTATGTAGTAAGAGTACTACTCATCAACATGTGGGTGCTTAAATGTACACTGACCGATTGCAAGTGAAAGATGTCTTTATGAAAATTAATGTCAAGGAGAGATATCTTTTACACACAAAATATTAGCCAATAGGTCCTTAGACCTGAGGATTTTATTAGTCACTAAATAGTAGTATATTGTCTTGATTAAATCATATTGAATCCAAAATTGAGATTCATTAAATGGTTTATATTGGATAGTAGATGAGCTATTTGAGTAACAATGAAACTCCAATAAGGGATCCATGCCCATACTAAATGGGAGAATATCTACGATTCGAAAATGAATAGATGTTATCAATTATCAAATAGTCCTGTAGGTTAAATGTTTTCATAGTTTTTCTAAAACTATTATACGTAATATTACAAGTATCAAAATGTTTTTGCTTTTGTTTATAGGGTAAATCTTTTATGAGAAAGGGTTTCTCATTTGATAACATTATTTTGAGAATCCGAATGACATTCTATAGACTATGGGTTCGACAGTAATTTGAATCTTGAAAACTCTATAAGAGATATTGAGGTTGGTACAAATTTATTCTCATAAAAGAAATATTTTGTGGAAGTATGATATAGATAATACTTAATTGGAGTTCAGTTGCGATATGACTATCTCACATCACTCGTACCTCTAAGCTTACTGATTAATTAGTCAATTGGTTAGCCTAAGATTAGCCCATAATTAAGTATCCCTAAGCAATCTGACGATGTGCTCCACTAGCTACAATTCTAGTATATTCTCTTATGCAATCCTATAGATGACATATGATGTTATATTTTATTATAGGTTGTGGCTCACCGAATAAAATGGCATATGATGTTATTTAGTATAAAGAATATGTACCCAGACTATCTATCCCTATTATTTTGTATCCATCACGTGGGAACAAAAGGATAGAAGTTTTGTTCTTATTTTCTCTTGATAGAAATGGGAGATTATATAATTATCCATGCACCTACGTGGGTAGTGGATGAGAAACAAATGGGAAGATAAACGTGGGGGTTTTTTTATCTTGTGCGACAAGTCTACAAATAGGGAATCAATTTGGTGAAGTGAGTACGAAATTCATTATTGAAATACAAAAAGAGAAAGTGAGAGCAAGAATGGATTAGAGAGAGATACTATTGAGTTCTTGATTACTAGAAGATATTGTTGGCTTGGAAAAACATTGTCAAGGAGCTTTAGACGAATTAATCAAAAGGATTAGCAAGGAGATTATTTGATAAAGCACGCTTCGAAAGTAAGTTTTCTTACTTATGATTCTATATTCTATTACATACATGTTGAAAACATACTCTATATATGCAAAAAGATATGTTTTAGCTTTAGGGTTGCTTACATAGGCTGTTTAATTTTTAATCCGCTGCATTCTATGTAACGTCCCTTGTCAAACAGTAGTATCAGAGCCATTGGTTAAGCTATCATTGGTTGAAATTGATTTGAATACGTTTTTTTAGTGAGATATGATCTATCTTGAAATTTGTCTTTCCTAGAACACTTGTTAGTATTTTGATTATATCTTCTTTGTTACTTATCCGTTTTTATCGAATGAGTACTCGAATCAAAGAGGATTCAATTATCTATGTAATGGTTATGGTCTCATATTTTTATAATGTTATATGGTTTTTTAATCTGTTAAAAGACGGTACAGTTTCTTGTTTCTTGGTTGCAGTTTGTGTGATTGACATAATGCTTGTGAAAGATAAAAGTTGTATCTATTTTACAAGGAACTGCAGTTTGATACTCAGATACATATGACCATGTTTAGCTCATCTATTAAATCTATGAGATTAGTTAACTTTGTATCAAGTGTTCTAAATTATCAACTGTTGTTAGCTTTGCATATCTTTAGAGTTGTTTGGTTGTATATGTATGCATGAACTTAGGACCCATTATTATAGTAGTAAGAAGTATCACATGTTGTGAATGTCATAATATTTATCTTATGTGATGATGAATGTCTTTGCTATGAGAATAAGATTATTCATGTGTAGAAAATTCCCTCAGTTTTAATTTTAAGTGTATATGAGGCTAGGGGATACGTCCCAAGGCATCATGATCTTCCGTTGTACACAATACATGTGAGACAGTGAACTTGTGAGTGAGATATAGGCCAAAGCTGAACCTAATCCTTTATTAGCTCTTTCACTTGTGATTGTGATAAGTTCAGTGTGATGAAGTGGGAGTATTAATGCTAAAGCGTGGACTCTCATTCTAATCATTTTTTTTTAGCTTGACAATGGGTGAACACTTAACTAAGAGTTATCATACACTAATGCCAAAGCATAGGTGTGCTAATTAAGATCATGACAGAAAATTGAATACTAAAAATCAGTAGATGATATGAACTATTGATATATGAGTGGATAGTTGCTATTCAGCTAGTTAACACCATACCTTTTATTGGCCAAAGTCTGGATTGTATGAGCAAATAACTAAGCTTTTCAATGCCTACCTTTTATATGTTTTGAGGGTGTTTTATTTAAGGTAGCAAACTTTTAGTAAATGAATACCCACATTCTAGCAATTTTATGTATGTCACAATGTACTTTTATTTTATTGGTAAAACATATATGATGACCGGAATTAGCCCTCTTACTGAAATTCACAAGGATGAGAAACTTATTGGCACTAACTACGTTGATTGGAAGCGTAAGCTTAACATTTTTTTGACTGCTGAAAAACTGGACTTTTGCCTTAAGACTGTCAAACCTGTTCTTCTTCCAAATGCTAGGCCAACTGATAAGGATGAGTTGGAAAAATGGGAGCGGTCTAATGAGTTAGCCAAGTGTTATATCTTGGCTTCTATGTCTAATATATTGCAGTGCCAGCATGAGAAAATGGATAGTGCAAAGGACATGTTGTTTAACCTTCATGAGATGTTTGGTGAACAAAATAGGTCAGCTCGCCAAGCAAAGCTTAGAGACTTCATGAACATCAAGATGGCAGAGGGAACACCAATGAGGGAGCACGTCATTAAGATGATGGGCTTCATTAATGAGCATGAAATTCTTGGTGGTGAGATTGATAGTGTCATGCAAGTTGACGTTATTCTGCAGTCACTCCCCCAGTCTTTCAATTTGTTTGTGTTGAACTACAACATGAACAAATCTGAAAAGAATCTTAGTGAGTTACTGAATCTACATATGTATGGCACTTGCGACTTTGTCATATTAGTCTTGATAGGATCAAGAAAATTGTCAAGGATGGGCCACTTGAGATGATCACAGTAGAACCATATTCTACTTGTGAATCATGCCTTCCTGGAAAAATGACCAAGAAGCCTTTTCCTAAGAAAAGTACAAGGGCAATAGATATATTGGAGATCATACATAGTGATGTATGTGGTTCAATGAACATTACAGCGAGAGGAGGGCATCGGTATTTCATCACATTTACTGATGACCATACACGATATGGATATGTTTATTTGATGAACCATAAATCTGAATCTTTTGAAAAGTTCAAGGAATTCAGATTGGAGGTTGAGAAATAAACAAGCAAATCCATTAAAACTCTTTGATCAGATCAAGGAGGTGAATACCTCTCCAATGAGTTCACTGAATAGTTGAAAGATAATGGAATTATCTCTCAATGGACTGCTCCAGGTACACCACAGCAAAATGGTGTTTCGGAAAGGTGAAACCGAACCTTATTAGATATGGTCCGCTCTATGATGTGTCTAACATATACTCCTACATTCCTATGGGGATATGCCTTACAAACAACTATATATATTCTGAATAGGGTACCATCTAAATCAGTAGCAACTACTCCATACGAGTTGTGGACTGGGCGAAAGCCTTCGTTACAACATTTAAGGATATGGGGCTGTCCTGCACATGTATGCAACCTTGAACCTGATAAGTTGGAATATAGAACAGAAAAATATATTTTGGTAGGCTATCCCAAAGAGACCAAGGGTTTTACTCCAAAAATGATCAAAAAGTGATTGTAAGTCGCACTTCTTATTTTTTGGAGGAAGATCTCATTCTAAATAAACCCATTGATTTGCAAGAAATCAATGAGAATGACCCGAAGTCAGATGAAACACTTCATCCCCCCGTTAATGACTTAAATGTCACAAGGCCATTGAGAAGGTCAGAAAGAGTTTCCAGACCACCAGAAAAACTTCAAACTTATTCACTTAATAGTGAAGTTTATCTAGTAAGTCCTAGAAAAGATGACGAAGATCCTTCAAAGTTTCAGGAAGCAATATGTGATGTGGATGCATCTCAATAGATGCTTTCTTAAATGAATTCCATGTATGAAAATGGTGTCTGGACTTTAATGAACAAGCCTAAAGATATAAATCGCTGTAGAAAATAAATGACTTTTTGAAAGGAAGAAGGGCACCATTGGAAATGTGGAAAATTTAAGGCTAGACATGTTACAAAAGGTTACACTCAAATTAAAGGAGTTGATTATGAGGAAATTTTTTCTCCAGTTGCTATGTTAAAATCAATTAGGATTTTATTAGCAATTACCGCATACCATGATTATGAGATATGGAAAATGGATGTCAAGACGACATTTCTTAATGGAATGTTGAATGAAGACATCTATATGCAACAACTGGAAGGGTTCATTGTCACTGGACAATAACATTTGGTACGCAAGTTAAATAAGTCTATTTATGATTTAAAACAAGCTTCAAGAAGTTGGAATATCAAATTTGATTCAGCAATCAAAGAATTTGGATTCCATAAAACTGAAGAAGAACCTTGTGTCTACAAGAAGGATAGTGGGAATGCAGTTGCTTAGTTGGTTTTGTATGTTGATGAAATATTACTCATTGGGAATGACGTGCGAATGTTGTCATCGACCAAAGTGTGGTTATCTCAACACTTTGCAATGAAGGATTTGGGAGAGGCATCTTATATTCTAGGAATCCGGATCTTATGAGATAAGAAGAATAGAAAGATAGGATTAAGTCAAGCCTGCTATATTGACAAGATATTGGCTAGGTACAATATGAGTGAGTGCAAACCTGCACAACTACCATTTAGGCAAGGGATAAATCCTTCCAAAGCTATGAGTCCCAAATCTGTTAATGAGATTGAACAGATGAAAAGATGTCGATATGCTTCGGCTGTAGGGAGTCTTTTGTATGCCATTCTTTGTACTAGGCCAGCCATATGTCATGCAGTAGGAGTGGTTAGCCATTTCAAAGCAATCCAGGGGTTATTACACATTGGACAATAGTGAAACACATATTGAAGTACCTTAAAAGGACTCGTGATTATGTGCTTACTTATCAGAGTGAGAATCTAATTGGTGTAGGGTACACTGATTCAGATTTTCAAGCTGATTGTGATAACTGTGCTTCAACATCAGGTTATGTCTTTACTTTAGTAGGTGGGGTAGTAAGTTGGCGTAATGTGAAACAAAAGAGCATAGTTGATTCTACTACGGAGGCAGAATATATTGCCGCTTCAGAAGTAGCAAAAGAAGATGTGTGGTTTAGAAGGTTCTTACTCGCACTATGGAGTGTTCAAATGGCACAAAATCCAATCATTCTCTTTTGTGATAACATGGGCGCAGTAGCTCAAAGCAAAGAACCTAGGAGCCATAGCAAGATGAAGCATGTTGAGAGAAAGTATCACTTGATCCATGATAAATTTGCTCGTTGAGACATTACTAGTACTCACATTAGATCTGAGCACAACTTGGCTGATCCAATGACAAAAGCTTTTCCTGAAAAGACTTTTGTACGAACACTTAGATGGTAGCGGTCTAATATGTACACTTGAATGACTTTGAGGGCAAATGGGAGATTGTTAGAGTTTATGCCCTGAAAAGTCATTTTAGTTTGTAATTGTTTTACAATAAATAAAATAATGTGACATCATATATAGTTATTGTTTGATTAGATCATTCTTAAAAGAGTAATGATGACCATTTCCATTGAACATGAGATGATCAATGAGGTACATGATACCATTAAGGTCCCTAGGTATATGAAAGGATGGCTAAGTAGTTAGTATTAAGTTAACATAGGAGATTTAGCCTACCGGATTCTTATGCCTAAAAGTGTCGTAGCTTTGGATAGAGTTGGGCACTCTTTTTATATGGCTGCCATAGTGTTAGATGATTTTTATTATTGAAAAATAGTTATATCTTGATAGGAATTTAGTCGGTCTAAATAAATTGACTAATCTAACCCTAGTTAAACCGCAAGCGCAAAGCTATCGTTGAAAATAGTTGCGGCAAATGGGTCGATCCCACAGGGATTGCTATTTAGGACAAACGAGTATAAAAATTATACTTAACTAATTCGACAATATTCTTTTATGGAAGTTTGAATTACTATTAACTAAGATTAACTAATTACTACGAAAGCAATAAATTAAATGGATTAACTATTAACGAAGAAAACACTAAGGCATTCGAATCCACCCTAGACCGTTGTAGGTTATCCTAGTCAAATCAGTTTGTAGTTCTCTTTTGATTACGAGTAGCATGAGGGAAAGGCAACCCTTGCTTGCTCGTATATGTGAGCGTGTAATTCTTAAACAATTCTAACAAATTATATTAATTGAATTTCAGCAAACAGATATAAACCCCTAGCAAAAATTGTCTTTTTATAGTACAACTTCTCACAGGTTTAAATAAACTTTAGAACCGATGCTTCGATATCAACAAAAACTTAATCTAACAATTGACTAGTCTAGACATGGATTAAACATGCAGGATATAATCAATGATGGAATTTCTACAGAAATCAGAGAATTCAATTAATTATTTACTATAAAACTTAAGTGTGAGAACAATAACCCAATTAAACTTAGAAAACCTACGCAAGTCTAGGGCTTCATCTAAGCCCTAGCTTGGAATTTAGCTAGACATGATAATTTGCAACACGTAAATAAAAGAAGAAGAAATCATCGACAAAACCATAATCCGCTTTGAAATCTTCTTTTCCACTTCGTCTGCTGCTCTCGGTTCCAATTTGCGCTCTCCAAAAGATCTGGTGTTCTGTTTTCTGCTTTCTATGTTCTAGAGCCCCCTCAACTCTCTGTCTCCACTGTTTATATATAGTCCTCTCCACCGAACTCAGCAGAGTTTAATTAGAATTGTGACTTTTCTCGCAGTTTTCATATTGGGCTCCGAAACAATCGAATGGTACCATGGCATATAATAATTCGGTACTGTTTAGAATTCTAATTGGAAGGAAATAGAAGTGCATTGGGTTACCATTTTGGTTGTGATGATTTTGATTGTTTCACTTAAAATAAGAGGGGTTTTGGCCTGTTCTCGAATTGGAGGGAGAAGAAACTAATGTATTGATCCGGTGGTGCAGTAGGTAGGATAGAGTTGGGCTTTAATGTTTGGTTATGGGCTGATTTTATTAGTTGCACATGGTCCGAATTTGGAAAGCTTGAATCGTGAATTTGGAAAGCTTGAATTGAGGGAACGTTTCCTGTTCATGAGAAATGGGAGAGATAGGTGCTGGCGATCAAATGCTCCCATTTGCTAGGTAGAAAGTAGCTTACGGTAGTTGGCCTTTAGTGGTTGGGCTTTGGTGGTGGGTTGCACATGGGCTGGTCCTTAGATCTTGGACCTAAACTTAAGTTTCAAACTCCCTTTTCTGGTCACGTGCGCACTAAAGTTTATGGCCCCATTACTTTTCATTCTTTTATTTCGGCCCATCCAAATAATTAGCCAATTCTTCCATGCTCTTTCGGGTACCAACTAAAGTCATGCACTGATATCTCGATTCTTTCTAATATCGACATTATTAATCAAGTTACTTTAATTCTTGCAAAATCACTGAAATTACACCAACTTAATCAAACAAATAAAATAAATAGACTAACTGATATAAAATTGGGCGTAAATAATGTAGCATTTACGTGCTTATCAAATACCCCCAAACTTACATTTTGCTAGTCCTCGAGCAAAACTAAAACTAAACTAATGACAAAAACAAAAATCCTAACTCACTTTCGTAGGAATCATGATTACACTTAGCATGTGTAACAAGCCTTTTAAACCCCTAGGTTACCCCTAGTGGACGAGTTTAGTCTCGTGAAGGTTTTCAGAAACGGTACCAACAAACATTAACATAGCATAACCAATGGTGATATAATTTTCTCATAGATACAAAAAAACTTTTTCTCCCACTGATAAACAAATTCAAAAATCAGCAATTACCACAGTTTACATCATCATCACCAAGGCATACCTAAGCTGCTTTTTCAAAGATAGAAAACATTGACTAATTTCCTAAACCAAAGCGTGTGTGTGTGTTTAGCCAAACTAATACAATCTCCTATCCAAGTAACAGAATTCCTAACTTACTATCCAAAGAATATATCAACCTCAATCCTCACCATTCATACACTCACAAGGAAGTCTCTCTCTTAGATAAGTTTTCAATTTTACCTCTGTATGTAGGGAAATGAGTTAAATAATATAACATCCTACATACTTAGCCAGAAAGACAGACTTATGAAATTTCAAAAACAATTTAGTCTCATGGAAAGAACATCAATCACATGTGAAGTGTCGGGTCCTTCACTTTAGCATCCTCTCACCTATTATACACTTCATATCATACTTTTGTGATAAGTTTGGGTATTAAGATGGGGCTTAGGATAGGTTGACAAGAAAAAGGTAAAAAGGAATAATTTTTTTTTGAGAATAAACTAAAGACCATCTTGTACTTGACCTTCATGGAAAATTTCTTCACTTTGTAGAGCACGTTACTTGACTTTCTCACTACTTCTGCTCAATGATTTCTCTTTTTTTTTTTTTTTTATATATATATATTTTTTTTTCTTTTCTATTGAATCACTTTGAGCAAAAGGAATGATTTTCTTCATTTGATTTTGGTAAATTTCCTTCCAAATCTTCTTTCTTCTAGTTTTCTCCTTAGTCCTTTAGAAATTCTCAGAAATATGGGTAATGCCAATAATGTGGGTTTACACTCCTTATTTGGAGCTGGGATAAGGATAGTTGGTTTAAGAAGAAAAGGCTTAATATATAAGGCTCAAAAGGGGTTAACATGAAAATCCTATAGGTGGTATAGACAAAGGCTAATTGGTTCACTACTTGACTTATCAGTATGATATTCCGCTTCGAATAAACTACAAGACCTAATGGCTATCTCCCCAGTTGATGTCAGTTCGTGATTGACCAAAATAAGAAAAAAATGAGACCATACAACGAATTTAAGCACAGAAGAATGATTGAGTCAACTTGGACTCATAATTTACGTAAAAACTCTCCAAGAAATTCAAAGGCTCAAGTCTCATGGGTTAAGTCTCTATATTCCTCTTCTAGTTCACTAGGAGATTAAATTACTCTTCAATTTGAAATGTATCAGGTGGCTAATAGTGCATATTCCACTTTGGCTTAGACTTTCATCAACAAAATCTATTTCTAGAGGTAGAAAATAGTCTAAAAACAACAATGACTTCAAAAGCGACTCTTAACTTCATAGATTCCTTGAAAATTAGTGGCTTTAGAAATCAATTTTTTTTTAAATTTCTCATCATAGAAAATCACCATTAATCATACCATGTTGGACATATTTATTTTTACGCTAAACAAACATTTTGTTTCCACCCCCAAACTTCTTATAGACATTGTCCTCAATGTTAACATAGATGTGTAATTTAAAAGATAAGAACATAGACAAGTAAAATTATATAAGGAAAGAGGTTACCAAGAGTTTCCAAAAATGAAAATAATATCTTTGAGTCACCTGTAGAAATTAGTACCTCACAAAAGATATAACAATGATAATATAAAAGAGGACCAAGTTACTACAATGACTAAAATGTGTCGCGTGTCTCATTCCATAGAGTTACACGTCTCCAAAAAGGCAGAGAAAAGGTGCTAGAGTGGAATACATGATACACGTGCACAAAAGACTCAACAAAAATAAAAACATTGGTTGCCTCCCATAAAAGCTTTGATTAACGTCTCTAGCGTAGACGAATGCTTTGCACACCCAATTCTTAGATTAGTACTTTGTCTACCAACGAAACATAAAATGAATGCCCCAAAATTCAAAAAATTTGACAGAGTCTCCTCTGTATTTTCGACATTTCATAAATATAAAACCTGTCATAACCTGAAAATCAAAATAATATGTTTGTCATTGGTTAACCCAAATGGAGACTAATGGCTAGAATGAAGTATTTGGGAACAATGCGAAGCGACTCTTACAAAAGAAAAACAAAATCTAAACTACTAAAATACAACAAGCATACTCATTCAGTCATGATAAATAGGATCAATAAGATCCACCTCTTCCACATTCTTATTAGCAAAACCATCAAGATACTGTTTCAAGCGTTCACCATTAACCTTAAACACACGACCATCCATAGGATCCTCTATCTCAATAGCACCATGAGGAAAAACAGTTTTAACAAATGAAAGGACCAGTCCACCTAGAACGTAACTTACCAGGAAAAAGACGCAAACGAGAATTATATAGCAAAACTTTTTGATTAGGTTCAAAAGACTTGCGAAGAATAGATTTATCATGAAAAATCTTAGTCCGCTCTTTGTAAATTTTAGCATTCTCATATGCCTCATTCCTTAACTCAGCTAACTCATTCAATTGGAGCTTACGTTGTGAACACCGCTTCTCGCGATGTCAAAGTTAAAAGTTTTAATGGCCCAAAAAGCACGATGTTCTAATTCCACAGGCAAATGACGTGCCTTCCCAAACACAAGCCTATAAGGAGACATACCAATGGGAGTCTTATAAGCAGTCCTATAAGCCCAAAGGGAATCATTAAGACGTTGAGACCAATCCTTATGGTCCACGTTTTTTTCTAAAATCCGTTTAATTTCCTTATTAGATACTTCAACTTGGGCACTAGTTTGGGGATGGTATGGGGTATCAAGTTTATGAGTAATAGAGTAGTTTTTCATTAAAGATTCAAACACACGATTTGTAAAATGAGTACCATTATCACTTATAATTGAACGAGGAGTACCAAAATGAGAAAATATATTATATTTCAAAAAGTTAACTACAACCTTGTGATCATTCGTTTTACATGGCACCACCTCAACCCATTTAGAAACATAATCTACCGTGACGAGGATATAAAGATAACCAAAGGAAGGAGGAAAAGGACCCATGAAGTCTATACCCCACACATCAAAAAGCTCAACAACTAAAATAGGGGAAAGAGGCATCATGTTCCTATGGGAAATATTACCCGTACGTTGGCATCGATCACATCCTAAACAAAACTCATGTGCATCTCTAAAGAGAGTAGGCCAATAAAAACCACACTGCAAAACCTTAGCAGCCTTCTTAGGACCAAAGTGACCACCACATGCATGGTCATGGCAAAAGGAGAGAATACTATGAAACTTACTCTCAGGAACACATCTCCTAACAATCTGATCAGGGCATGACTTAAACAAGTATGGGTCATCCCAGAAAAAATACTTAACCTCAGCAAGAAACTTAGATTTATCTTGTTTTCTCCAATGAGAAGGAAACTGACCTATAACAAGATAATTAACAATATCTGCATACTAAGGCAACCGAGACAACAAAAGTTGCTCATCGGGAAGGACTCATTCAAAGGCAAAAGACTAGTAGAAGACTCTACTATAAGCCTAGACAAGTGGTCAGCGACCACGTTCTTTGTAACCTTTTTATCCCTAATCTCAATGTCAAACTCTTGTAATAAGAGGACCCAACGAATAAGACGCGCTTTAGCATCCTTTTTAGAAAGAAGATACTTCAAAGCCGAATGATCAGTAAACACGACAACCTTAGACCCTATGAGATAAGACCTAAACTTGTCTAAAGCAAACACAACAGCTAACAATTCCTTCTCGGTTGTAGTGTAATTCATTTGGGCATCATTAAGAGTTTGACTCGCATAATAAATTACATGGGCCAACTTATCAAACCGTTGACCTAAAACAGCCCCAAGAGCATAGTCCGACGCATCACACATTAACTCAAAAGGTACATTCCAATTAGGTGGTTGTATGATAGGAGCGGTAGTCAATAAATACTTAAGCTTCTCAAAATCTTTCAAACAATCATCATCAAAGACAAAATCGACGTCCTTACCAAGTAAATTGCATAAGGGACGAGAAATCTTGCTAAAGTCCTTAATGAATCGCCTATAAAATCCAGCATGACCTAAAAAAGACCTAATATCTTTCACAATCTTAGGTGGTGGAAGACTAGAAATGACATCAATCTTAGCCTTATCGACCTCAATTCCTTTAGTAGAAACAATATTACCAAGAACAATACCCTGTTGAACCATAAAATGACACTTCTCCCAATTTAACAAAAGATTCTTCTCCTTGCACCTAATTAACACTAATTCCAAATGGTGCAAACCCTCATCAAAAAATCACCAAATACGGAGAAATCATCCATAAACACCTCAAGAAACCTTTCTACCATGTCAGAAAAATGCTAATCATGCATCTCCTCGAAGGTACGGTGTGCATTACATAACCCAAATGGCATACGACAGTAGGCAAAAGTTCCAAAAGGACAAGTAAATGTAGTCTTTTCTTGATCCTCAGGTGTAATACATATTTGGTAATAACCGGAATAACCATCAAGAAAACAATAATACTTATGACCGGCTAACCATTCAAGCATCTAGTCAATAAAAGGAAGAGGAAAGTGGCCTTTCCTAGTGGCTAGATTCAACTTACGATAGTCAATGCAAAAACGTCACCCAATAGTCATACGGGTAGGAACTAACTCGCCATTTGCATTCTTAACTACCGTAATACCAGACTTCTTAGGGACAACCTGAACCGGACTCACCCATTGACTATCAGAGATGGGATAAATGATACCCGCATCTAACAACTTGAGAACCTCGACTCTCACTACCTCTCTCATGTTAGGATTAAGTCGTCTCTGAAACTCACTGGATGGTTTAGCATTCTCTTTAAGATGGATATGTTACATGCAATCAGTAGGGCTGATCCCATGAATATCGGCAATAGTCCACCCTAAAGCCGCCTTATGGTCTCTAAGAACCCTAAGCAATTTACTCTCTTGTTCACTATCAAGATTAGAAGCAATAATAACAGGCAAGGTCTCATCAGGCCCTAAAAAGATATACTTAAGAGTATCAGGTAATGGTTTCAACTCAAGCTTAGGAGGACTCTCTATGGAAGGAACTGGTTTAGACTCAGAAAAAGAAAGAGGTTCTACCTTGGTTTTCCACTTATTAGTATCTAAGATTGGGGTGGCATCAAGCAAAGCATTTACTTCACAAATAGAATTATTCACATCAAAATCACCACCAAAGTGAGTTAAACAATACTCAACAGGGTCATCTGAATAACTTTCCAAGAAAGTCTTGTGAACCACACTGTCAATAAGATTAACATCACAAAGATCATCAGGTTCAGGAGCTTGTTGACTCACATTAAACACATTAAGTTCTGTAGTCATATTACCAAAAGAAAGCTTCAACACTCCATTCACGGCCAATTAATGGGCATTGGATGTGGCCAAAAATGGACGACCTAAGATGACAGGAATATGGTGTTTAAGATCTTGAACAAGTTGTGTTTCTAGAACAATAAAATCAACTTGGAAATAAAATTTATCAACCTGAATCAAAACATCTTCAACAATACCACGTGGAACCCTAACAGACCTATCCGCCAGTTGAAGTGTAATCAGCGTAGGTTTCAATTTACCAAGACCAAGCTATAAATAAACTGAATTAGGTAACAAATTAACACTAGCCCCCAAATCAAGTAATGCCTTCTCAATCATATGATCACCTATAACACAGGATATAGTAGGGCATCCTGGATCTCTAAACTTAGGTGGAGTGCGGTTTTGAATAATCGAACTCACTTGCTCAGTAAGGAAAGCTTTCTTATGCACGTTCAACTTACATTTTTGCGTACACATATCCTTAAGAAACTTGGCATAAGAAGGAACTTGTTTTATAGCTTCAAGTAACGGAATATTAATATGAACTTGCTTAAACATCTCCATTATCTCATTAAAAGTATTTCCTTTCTTAGCCTGAACTAACCTCTCAGGAAAAGGGGCTTTTGGTATATAAGATGGTACATGACTAGACTTAAAAGATGTAGGAGGCTCTAAGCACTTCTTAGAAGCATCACGACTATTAGAACCACTTACAACACTCTTCTCGCCCTCACACTCTATAAGATCAGAGACCTCAACATCCCTAGGCATCTCAACCCTATTATCAATATGTTTACCACTTCTAAGAATGGTAATAGACTTAGCTTGCTCCTGGTGGTGCTCTTGGCTCAAGTTAGAGCCTATTTCATACTGTCCCTTTGGATTGGCCACTGGTTGACTAGGAAACCTACCCTTGTCCCTTTCATTCAAAGTATTAGCAATTTGACCTATGGTGACTTCAATCTTCCTAATGGCTTGAGCATTATCTTGAGTAGAAGTTTGACTGGCTTGCATAAACTGTTGGGTTGTTTCCTGGAATTTCATGGTGTTTTGTGATAATTGAGCAATGGCTTCTTCTATAGGTGAAAGTTTTGGTGGTTGAGGTGCATACTGTAGTATTGGGTTTGAGTTATCCACGGGGCCTCCCTAATGTATACCCTTAGACCAAGACAAATTGGGGTGGTTATGCCACCCTGGATTATACGTGTTAGAAAAAGGATTATTGCCTAGTTTTTGGTATGAATTAAAAGCATTGACTTGTGCAGTTATGCCAGGGCAATCATCTATAATGTGATCAAGACTATCACACAAAACACAACCAGGGGCCTCGATATTGTTAACCAAAGCTGGAGACTTTGTCTCTTTTTCTAGCTCGAGGACTTCAACTCTTATAATTAAAGCGGCCATCCTAGCGTTCGTGTCAAATTCCTTGTCAACGTGGAACAAACCATTCTGTGTAGTACTACTAGCCACCTTCTTAGGCTCACGGCGAGTTTCCCATTGCTGGACCTTTTTAGAGACTTCTTCTAAAAAGGTCCATGCTTCATCTATAGTCTTATCATAGAAATCTCCAGTACTCATGGTCTCAATCATAGCCTTAGAATTAAAATCAAGACCCTCATAGAGAATCTGGACTATCCTACCTTTCTCTAGGCCATGGTTAGGACACTGCAAGAGCATGTCCTTAAATCTCTCCATACACTTCCATAATGACTCTCCATCATTTTGGCAAAACGATGATAGACTTTTTCTAAAAGCAGTCGCCTTATGATTAGGGAAAAAGTTTTTCAAAAACACAACACATAACTTTTCCCAACCCGTTATGGAATTCGATGGAAGAGTGTGAAACCAACTCTTTGCTTTCTCCTTAAGAGAAAATGGGAATAGTTTCAACTTTATAGCCTCATCGCTAAACTGTTGAAGTTTAACAGTCCCACAAATATCTTCAAATTCCCTTACATGAAGATATGGATCTTCCTCATCAGTCCCCCTAAACTTAGGAAGTAGCCCAAGCAGATTGGGCTTTAACTCAAAGTGATTAGCATTGGTTGGCGGAGGAACAATGCAAGATGGTCGAGTCGTCCTAGTAAGATATATGAATTCCTTAATGGACCTAGGTACTTGGGCAACAACGTTATTATTATTGTCAGCCATGTCACCAAAAATTGGTGTATTGCCGACAAAGGTTATGGGTATCTCTAACTCGGCGAGATTTCTAATCTTCCTATGGAGTGTCCGTTCAATTTCTGAATCAAATGGTGCTAACTCTGGATTATCGGATCGAGTCTCAATCATAAACCACTTCTAAAACCTAAGACTCTAATAAATGATGCAAATGATGCTCACACAAACAATACCAAACAAATATTTCAACCCAAATTGAATTTTAAATATTATTTAATATATTTGCTCCTAAACCCAAATAACACGATTCCCAGTTCTTGTGCAAAAGCACGACCACTTTCGATCCACGTGTAAAAGGGCTTTCCTAGTGAAAATGGCTAAAACCTGTCCTAATGCAAGATGTCTAAGGCTGGTCAATGTGATTTAACCTTCTTAAATGCAAGAAACAATAAAACAAACAAAACACACGAAACAAACAAAATTCAACCCCACAAAGTAAAGAGACGTACCTCCGGTGTGAGCCTTCGAGGGCTACTTGCGACGCCGGGTGACGACAAGCAAGCAACTTCACAAAGTCCACAACAAAATCACGACTATCAACCTTGTAAGAAGAAATCTTTGCTTACTGCCTGCGAAAATCAAAATTAGACACGAAAACTAAGAAATAATAAAACTACGACTAAATTTAAACTACGAATCACGATAAATAAAACTTTAAAACTCAATTGTACCACTACAATCCCCTGCAGCAGCGCCAAAAACTTGATAGGAATTTAGTCGGTCTAAATAAATTGACTAATCTAACCCTAGTTAAACCGCTAGCACACATCTATCGTTGAAAATAGTTGTGGCAAACGGGTCGATCCCACAGGGATTGCTATTTAGGACAAACGAGTATTAAAATTATACTTAACTAATTCGACAATATTCTTTTATGGAAGTTTGAATTACTATTAACTAAGATTAACTAATTACTACCAAAGCAATAAATTAAATGGATTAACTATTAACGAAGAAAACACTAAGGCATTCGAATCCACCCTAGACCGTTGTAGGTTATCCTAGTCCAATCAGTTTATAGTTCTCTTTTGATTACGAGTAGCATGAGGGAAAGGCAACCCTTGATTGCTCGAATATGTGAGCGTGTAATTCTTAAACAATTCTAACAAATTGTATTAATTGAATTTCAGCAAACAGATATAAACCCCTAGCAAAAATTGTCTTTTTATAGTACAACTTCTCACAGGTTTAAATAAACTTTAGAACTGATGCTTCGATATCAATAGAAACTTAATCCAACAATTGACTAGTCTAGACATGGATTAAACATGCAGGATATAATCAATGATGGAATTTCTATAGAAATCAAAGAATTCAATTAATTATTTACTATAAAACTTAAGTCAGAGAACAATAACCCAATTAAACTTAGAAAACCTACGCAAGTCTAGGGCTTCATCTAAGCCCTAGCTTGGAATTTAGCTAGATATGATAATTTGCAACACGTAAATAAAAGAAGAAGAAATCATCGACAAAACCGTAATCCGCTTTGAAATCTTCTTTTCCACTTCGTCTGCTGCTCTCGGTTCAAATTTGCGCTCTCTAAAAGATCTGGTGTTCTATTCTGTCTTCTGTGTTCTGGATCCCCCTCAACTCTCTGTCTCCACTGTTTATATATAGTCCTCTCCACCGAACTCAGAAGAGTTTAATTGGAATTGTGACTTTTCTCATTTTTTAAATATTGGGCTCGAATCAATCGAATGGTACCATGGCATATAATAATTGATGCTTGTTTAGAATTCTAATTGGAAGGAAATAGAAGTGCATTGGGTTTCCATTTTGGTTGTGATGATTCGATTGTTTTGTCGAAATAAGAGGGGTTTTGGCCTGTTTCTCGAATTGGAGGGAGAAGAAACTAATGTCTTGATCCGGTGGTGCATGGGGTAGGATAGAGTTGGGCTTTAATGTTTGGTTATTGGCTGATTTTATTAGTTGCATATGGTCCTAATTTGGAAAGCTTGAATCGTGAATTTAGAAAGCTTGAATGGAGGGAACGTTTCTATTCATGAGAAATGGGAGAGATAGGTCTTTGGCGATCAAATGCTCCCATTTGCTAGGTAGAAAGTAGCTTACGGTAGTTGGGCTTTAGTGGTTGGGCTTTGGTGTTGGGTTCCACATGGGCTGGTCCTTAGATCTTGGACCTAAACTTAAGTTTCAAACTCCCTTTTCTGGTCACGTGCGCACTAAAGTTTATGGCCCCATTACTTTTTATTCTTTTATTTCGGCCCATCTAATTAATTAGCCAATTCTTCCATGCTCTTTCGGGTACCAACTAAAGTCATGCACTGATATCTTGATTCTTTCTAATATCGACATTATTAATCAAGTTACTTTAATTCCTGCAAAATCACTGAAATTTCACCAACTTAATCAAACAAATAAAATAAATAGACTAACTGATATAAAATAGGGCGTAAATAATGTAGCATTTACGTGCTTATCATATCTCAACCTATGTAGTAAGAGTACTACTCATCAACTCATGGGTGCTTAAATGTACACTAACCGATTCCAAGTGAAAGATGTCTTTGTGAAATTTACTGTCAAGGAGAGATATCTTTTACAAACAAAATATTACTCAATAAGTCCTTAGACCTGAAGATTTTATTAGTCACTAAATGTACACTAACCGATTCCAAGTGAAAGATGTCTTTGTGAAATTTACTGTCAAGGAGAGATATCTTTTACACACAAAATATTACTCAATAAGTCCTTAGACCTGAAGATTTTATTAGTCACTAAATAGTAGTCTATTCTCTTGATTAAATCATATTGAATCCAAAAATGGGATTCAATAAATGGTTTATATTGGATAGTAGATGAGCTATTTGAGTAGCAATGAAACTCCAACAAGGGATCCATGCCCATACTAAATGGGAGAATATCTACGATTTGGAAATGAATAGATGTTATCAATTATCAAATAGTCATGCAGGTTAAATGTTTTCATAGTTTTTCTAAAACTACTATACGTAATATTACAAGTATCAAAATATTTTTGCTTATATGGTAAATCTTTTATGAGAAAGGGTTTCTCATTTGATAACATTATTTTGAGAATCTGGGTGACATTCTATAGACTGTGGGTTCGACAGTAATTTGAATCCCGAAAGGTCTATAAGAGACATTGAGGTTGGTAGGAATTTATTCTCATAAAAGAAATATTTTGTGGAAGGGACTATGATATAGATAATACTTAATTTGGGAGTTCAGTTGCGATATGGCTATCTCACATCACTCGTAGTTCTAAGCTTACTAATTAATTAGTCAATTGGTTAGCCTAAGATTAGCCCATAATTAAGTATCCCTAAGCAATTTGATGATGTGCGCCACTAGCTACAATTCTAGTATATTCTCTTATACAATCCTATAGATGACATATGATGTTATCTTTTACTATAGGTTATGGCTCACCGAATAAAATGGCATATGATGTTATTTAGTATAAAGAGTATGTACCCACGCTATCTATCCCTATTATTTTATATCTATCACGTGGGAACAAGAGGATAGAAGTTTTGTTCTTATTTTCTCTTAATAGAAGTGGGAGGTTATATAACTTATCCATGCACCTACGTGGGTAGTGGGTGAGAAACAAATGGGAAGATAAACATGGGGTTTTTGATATTGTACGATAAGTCTACAAAAAGGGAATCAATTCGGTGAAGTGAGTACGAAATTCATTATTGAAATACAAGAAGAGAAAGTGAGAGCAAGAATGGATTAGAGAGAGATACTATTGAGTTCTTGATTACTAGAAGATATTGTTAGCTTGGAGAAACATTGTCAAGGAGCTTTGGACGGATTAATCAAAAGGCTTAGCAAGGAGATTATTTGATACAACACGCTTCGAAAGTAAGTTTTCTTACTTATGATTCTATAGTCTATTACAAACATGTTGAAAGCATACTCTATATGTGCAAAACGATATGTTTTAGCTTTGGGGTTGTTTACATTGGTTGTTTAATTTTTAATCCGTTGCAATCTATCTAACGTCCCTTGTCAAACACTCATAACTATTGCTTTCCCATGTTGACTAAACTTATCATTTGATGTTTTGACCTCTGATCATTAATCTAATACTTAGTGTGTATTGTTTTGAACATAAGAAAATCCTGAAGTAGCCAATGAAACCCATTGAGCTCACACTTGAACAGAAGTTTCTTTCAGAATACAAAGAAGATGATTTCAACAGTTGCATTAGTAGAGGCATTTAAAGGTAGATTGGATTTGGATACTAGAGAATAGAACATGCTTCCAAGTTCTTGACTTTGACGAGTGAAACAAAACCTCTACACATCTTCACAAAAAGTTTATTTTACAAATTACGTACTTATGGGTACAATCTCAAGCGTGCACTCATTATGTTTTAAATCGTTTGAAGGAAAGGGTAAAGAGTCTATACCTCTAAACTTTGAAATCCTGCTATGTACAATCAAATGCTTCCCAGATGCACAGGTTAAACTAAAAAAATTGAAAAAATGGTGGTATGAAATTTGTGATGGTTCTTTTATGAAAATAGTAATGGTGGGGATGTTGTGGGTGTGGTGGTGTGAATGATATAAGTGAAAATGGAATGAAGTGGTGGTCTAAAATCCAAAAATTAAAATTTTTGGGTGGATGCGTCTGGACGCAGGGGCAAGTCTAAATCAATCCGTCCCAGACACATAGTTGAGGTGATAAAAATCAAGTTGGATGATTTCTCAACTGTTTTGGTGAATTCAAACAATGTGGTGTGTGGTGGTGGTGGTGGTGGTGGTAGTGGTGGATCTTGGGTAAGGTTTCATGGTGGTATCTGTGGAGAGGAAGGGTTATTTGGCCAAAATTGTGAACTGTTTTGGCCCAAACCCAAACCCAAACCCAGTGATGTTTTTTTTTTCCAAATAAACTAGGGTTAGGCCGACCCCCACCTGTATTAATCTAACTTTTCCTTACATATATAGTTCCACTCGCATCCTCGTTTACAATGTTTTGTACAACAAAATCTAGAGGATAATCAAATTGTACAGTAGAAAATTCAGCATTTTCAACACTTCTATGTAAACTAGCAAAATAATCAGCTACCCTATTCACTTCTCGAAAAGCATGTGAGAAAGATATGAAATTGAATCCTTCCTTCTTCCTTTCAATAGCCGCCACAACATCTCGACAATACCAGGGAGGTTCCTCAATTTTGTTGATTGCATTGACGGCTCTTATTGAATCCGCTTCTACTTCTACCTCTAAGTATCCTTCTACCAGACATCGATCAAGACAGACCTCTATAGCTTTCAGTTCTTGGAATATAACTGACGCCATACCACCACTTCCACTAAATGCAGCCATAACCCTACCTTAATTGTTTCTTATCACTCCTCCATGTCCCAGTCCATGGATATTCAAGGCTCCATCAGTGTTTGCTTTCAATCTCGTACCTATTGGAGAAACCCAGTGATGTTTCTAAACACATGGCCTTTATTTTAAATAATCACAACAATTAACATACTAATAAAAGTAAAACACATAATGAAAAAGGAAATCCTAAAACTAGACACTAGTACGAAAACGGAAATCTTAAACTACGGCCATGGAAAATGCTTCCCTCGATCTAAGTCATCATTCTCTTGCTAGAAGATACTTCCGCCTCATCTTCCTCTTCATCATTATACTCACTTGGATCATAGGTTGACGAATCTGAAACTTCAACTATCTCACTTGATTCCTCTTCGATATATATTTTCTTAATTAGCTCAATAGTTCCGTTGTTGGTTAAGATGGAGTAGTACTCATCCATGAAATTCCCCCTTTTCCTTTTCCCCCATTGTGTTTGCACACAATTAACAAAGTACTCTCGATTAGGTGGTGTTCCATTGACGGGTATCACTACATGTCCATCCGCAATAAACAACTTCTTGGCTATCGTACTTACTAACAAAGGTAAAGGATATGTGTCCTCTTCCCCCAACTTCGACGAAGCGATGGTTTCCCAAAGGATGGTTCCCATGTCAATATCAACTTCTTCATGTTGAAGTTTAAAATGAATCTCGCAAAAGTCCTCATGTATCGTCGAAGGCATAGGTACAAAAAAGACATTGTTAGCTATAGCCATGCCACTATAGCAACTTGATTCTTTTGCATGCTCCTCACTAAAATACCTCTATCGTATCCATCTTCAAATCTTTTCCAAGTACAGTAGGGTATTCAAACATCGTCCTCTTCTCCTTCTTTCTTCCATTTTCAACATATCTTAATGAAAGAAGTGATTAAATTATACTCGGAGTGAGTTTGAATACCTTGCTAGTAGTTCTCATATATATGGTCTTCATCTTCAGGTCGACGTCATGCTTCTGATCAGCTCCCAAATGTGCATTTTATTACCCTTACATTACCGTATTACACTTTTTCTTACCCATAATGAAAAGACAACTCATAGCTGTTACTACCTTCTCCAAGTTACAGGCCATTTCAGACCACTTATTATAAAAGCTGCATTTTAGTGCCAATTGGAGCCTTCTCAATGCTTATTATGAACACTCAAGTTGCTATGGAAAAGTACTGAAAAAATCATAGTCAAAGGTCAAATGTCAAAGACTTAAAACAAGGGAGCTGAAAGTCATGTCCTTAACTCAAAAGACTAGAGATGGATGGCCTCGCTATAAAAGAAGGTTTGCTCAAAACCTAGCTTACTCAAGAAGATAGGAAAATGCAAAAGCAAAATCATAAGTATAAAGGAAAAGCATAAAGCAACATGTTGTGGTGTCTTGATTGTAGAGGGAGAGGGCAAATCAGTTTTTTTTTATAAAAGTAGGGGTATAAGAACCCAAAAGTAGGATGAGAGAATGTACTTAGACTTATTCTAGTGTCTTGTTGGAGTAGTGTAATCTTTATTTTTCAACTCATTTACATTCAAGTTTTGTTTTTACTTTTTGTTCTTCAATTCAATCTTTTTCTTTTCAAGTTTGTGTTTCAATCATTCAATCAAAGTTGTTTCTTTCAAGTTTATGTTTCAATCTTCACTCAATTTTTTCCTTTCATCAATCAAGTTGTTGCTTTTCAAGTTGTTCATTCAATACAAAGTTTGAGTCATTAAAAACAAGTCCTAACAGCTAAGAATACTACCTTTTCTCCTTCATAACTCCCATTCAATCCAAATTCTGAACAATTTATGGTGAACCTCTTTAATACTTGATAAGAGCCCAAAACTGTAGTTTTAACCCCATAACAATCATACTTTTAGACCAATTATGTGAGTAATAATTAAGAGGTAATACTGATTACATGTTTTATATGTTTTCGGCTTCAAAGTCAATTATGTGCAGAAATATGCCACTTTGATGAGATAAAGGAGCAATGGTTGGTTGCTAAGGAGTTCTATGATTAAAGGCCAATATTCAAGAAGACAAAGCCTTTGTAAAGCCCGGTCAAAAGGTGAAAAGTCAAAGTCCACGAGGGCAGAAACAGTGTACAAAGTCAGTAGAACTTCCGAAGACCGTATCTTTGGACTCAGACCTTAGAATTGGGCCTACATTATGTCAAAACGACCGCCTCGGGAAGAGCTTTCCAATGGTTCAAGCTTTGGCCCAATCAAAGGAGCAAAAGTGGACTAAAAGTCTGTTGAAGCCGAATCCAACTGAAGAGCCCTTTTTGGACTGAAGAAATTGGGTTTTGGGCCCGATTTTCCGGCCCAAAATATGGCTCCAAGCCCATGCACGATTTTGGATCTGATTTCCTCCTTATCAAAAAAGAAGACTTAACTCTTAAGATATCTGGGAGCTTAGGATAGAAAGTAGCCATTAGTATAGCTTCTAGATCTAGTTTTAATGGTTTTTAATTAAGTTTAGTTTTATTTCATTCCTTGTATTAGATTAAACCTTTAAAATATTGTTATTGCTTGATTAGATAAATAAAGTAGTTTATTATTGATCAAATTCGATTTTGTTATTTAAATTTGTCAGATCTAATTTCATTTATTGTTTGTTATTCATTCGTAGTTATTGATTTCGGGTTGGATTATTGTTTAGTTAAAATTCATAAAGTTAGAATCTTTATATTATGTCGTATTCAATTTCATATCGAAAATGATTGCGTAATGATTCTCGGCTAACCCTCCATTAGAGGGGGTTGAGAAGGCTTAATGAAAGCTTGATTCGATTATCGTAGAAGTAAAATTAAGTAATTTCTATTCCACTCTAGAAACGATTAATTCACCATGAGAATGGGTTTAATCGTTCACATGCTAGTTATGAATTGGTAGAAGTGCCATGTGTAATTAGGGATTAGGAAGAATCAATTGTTCTGCGTAGCAGTTCAATTCGGATTACGACTATTCATTGTTAGTAAGTTAAGTTGAGTTAAGGTGCAATCAATCCCCCCTAATTCCTTATCATAGAATCAACGTAGCATTCCGTAGTTAATTAGTCGTATCTTGTGGGTAGTTGCATCGCAGTTTGTAATTCGTAAATCTCTCATTAGACTTTAGTTAAGATTGATTAAACTTAGAAAACATTACCTGTGAAAGAACTAGGAGTGGAACGAATCATCTACTCCACTATATCTCAGTAGGATTCAGAGTAAAAACCTTTGATAAATTAGGCACGAAGTTAGTTCTAGTTTTACTAGCGGAAAGAGTTCTCGCGAGCTTTATTCATTGGTAAAATTAGCGTTTTACATTATATCAAATGGCACCGCTGCCGGGGATCGAACCCGGGTCACCCGCGTGACAGGCGGGAATACTCACCATTTTACAATATATCAAATGGCGCCGCTGCCATCTTAGTTCACTTTCGCATTGTTTTCGTAGTATAAGTATTCTTCTTAAAGTCCCATTTCACCCACCCACCCTTGTTTGATTCTAACTGTGGTCGTCCATTTCAGCAATTGAAAGTTCCTCCAAAAATACACAAAGCGCTCCTGCGTCCCAAAGGAGCGTGAACCGCGCCCACACGCCTGGAGCCCTGAGCGCGACACGCGCCCAAACCGAGAGCAACCCGCGCTCAAATCACTAGAACTCGAAGTTTACATTGAGCGCACTGCGCTTCAAGGAGAGAGCCACGCGCTTTTTAAATGTTTGCCGGATTTCCACGGGTTTGTTTCAACTTCGATTTTTCAAGTTTTTCGTGTTCTAACTTGTTATATACACCTGAACACGCGTAAACAAGATGTTATTCATATAAGCGAAGCAAGGGCCGTCGGGTATTTCTTTCTTCCACACCTCGCGATCTTCTTCGTTAGAGGTTTATACTAGTATATTAGGATTGTTTGGAGTGTTGTCGTGTTTAGTTAAGTTTGGTCTTAGCCTTGTATGAGATTAAGGTCTGGTCGAACAAAAACACCTAACGTAATTACACGGCAACGTCAACAAGCACGCCTATCTAGTATACCACTCATTGCACCTCTAGCTACTATTCCACATACTCTACCTGACATAATGCCCGAAGAAGGAGAGACTCCTCTCTCTGACTTTTATAAAGCCTTGAGCGATAGCCCCAAATCTTGCATCGTTCTAGCAGACCCAGTGGGGGATTCCGAATCCCCCCAAATATTTTTAATTTGTTACCCGTTTTTCATGGTTTAGACCATGAAAAACCTTATCAGCACATGCGTAGGATTGAACAAGTTCTTACAACATTCCACCATCCTACGGTGGGTGCTAAACAAATTAAACTCAAGGTATTTCCCTTCACTTTAGCCGATAAGGCGGCGTCTTGGTTAACTGCCCAAGCGCCTAATTCTATGGACTCGTGGGCTAAACTTGTTCAGCTGTTTATGGAACATTTATGCCCACCCCTAAAGACGGATGAGATGCTTTCCAAGATTCATTTCTTTCGACAAAATCCTCATGAATCATTTTCAGAGGCTTGGAATCGTTTCACCGATCTCCTTATAGAGTGTCTACTTCATAACCTAGCGAAAGACACGTTAGTTCGTGCCTTTTTCAAAGGACTTCTATACCACCATAAAGAAGTCCTTGACATAATGAATGGGGTAGTTTCCTAAGTAAAGGAGCCTCTGAGGCTTATAATTTTAGAGGATCAAACTAAGCGAAAATAACAACTGGGGGTAGTGGCGATATCCACCGCTCCGCTAGTTCTTCTAATATAGTTAAGGCCGCCGGTATGTTTGAGATGAAACACGATCCCGAGCTTAAAACTCTAATCGAATCACTCACTAAAAAGGTAGAGGCCATTTCTGTACAGCAAAATCCTATCCCCGTCATGAATGTAAACTCCAATCCATGTAGTTTATGTTGGAGTCCTGAGCATCCCGACTCCCACTGTCCTATAACCTATGAATAGTGAACCTAACGCCCCTTGGAGACAAAATCCTAACTTCGGTTGGAGAAATAACCAACAAGTCACACCTCCAGGGTACAATAATCAATATGTTAGGCCAACGCATAGTTATAACCAAGCTCCACCACGACAAGGACAGGGTCAGGGTAATTATAATAATTATAACAACCAAGCGCAACCTCGACAAGGTCAAGCACAAGGTCAAGGTAGTTATAATAATTATAATGCTAATAGAGGTATCGTTCCGGTAAATAATAACTATCACAATCCGCCCATAAATAATCAACGCGAGATAGTTCCAATCACACCACCCGTGACCACTAGACCCACACAACCGGATCGTCTTGACACCTTTATACAGGTGAGCCAACAACTCTTCCAAACCATGGTTCAATCTAACCAACAGATTCTACAATCCGTTAATAATTTAAGCCAACAGTTAGCCCAAGATAAAGCCTAACCCAAATGTGTGTTTCCAGGTCACGCAATACCTAATCCTAAAACACCAAACACAGCCTTTGAGGTAACCAGTAATACTAGTAATGAAAATGAAAATGTAGGTGAGCTAAATGCCATCACCACTCTCCGTTCTGGCAGAGTGGTTGATAAAAAAGTAACTATGCCTATAGTTACCCCACCAGTAGCCCCTACACCTACTACTTTACTAGATACTGAAATAGAAACTGAAGAGCCTACCACTGTAGAGGTACCAGTTACAACACAACCTAAGAAATAGAAAGCCAAGGTTAAACATCCAGGTGATACATATGCTAAATATAGAGAGAAACCACCGTTTCCACAAAAATTAGCCATGTTAACTAGGGATACAAATTATGAGGAGATTAGGGACATTTTCAAGAATCTAACTATAAACCTTCCCTTCCTCGAAGATATTAAAAAGCTACCACACCAAGCTAAGTTTCTTAAGGAGTTGTGTACTACTAGGCGTAAGACTAATATACCAAAAGACGCCTTTTTAACAAAACAATTCCCAACTCTATCTGAACATAACGGAATTGTTAAGTACAAGGACCCTGGTCATCCTACTGTACAATACACCTTAGGAGATTCCTATACAACGATCGTGTTATTAGACCTGGGGGCTAGTGTTAACTTACACCCATTTTATTTGTATAGACAAATAGGTCTAGAGGAGATGCAACCCACTAAAATGACGTTGCAATTAGCTGATCGGTCTATTAAGTATCCTAAGGGTGTGGTTGAAAACGTGCTGATAAAGGTTCAGGATTTCTACTATTCGACTGATTTCGTCATCCTTGATACAGAAGTCGCTAACGACTCTGTCCCGATCATCTTAGGGCGTCCTTTCCTGGCAACTGCCAATGCGCTCATAAATTGCCGCGATGGTTTGATGTCCATGTCTTTTGGCTATCTTTCTGTTGAAGTAAATATTTTTAAAACAAAGACACAGTTACCCGATTTGTCTATGGATGGAGAGGTTAGCATGATCGAGAGCTTCGCTCGAGATTATTTCAACAACACGTTCCCTGATAATCAGATGCCCAAATTTCTTTCCTTTGAAAGTTCAAACTCCAACATTTTCATTCCTACACTAGTCGATACACATATTATGGATGAGGACGAGATAGATGACTTTCTCAAAGATATAGAGGAATACCATAGTATTGTGGATATGACCAAGCTAGATGGGGAATTCGATGAGTTTCTTAGAGCAGGTGATGAGTCACTCTATCAAGAACTACTTTGCACAACATCTGCCTCGACTCCCCTCCTTCCACCCTTTCAAAGGAATCTCGAGTTTGCACTCGATCCTTTTGTTTCTCCTGTGCTTCATAATTTTTTAAATCCTCCTAGAAAACAAATACTTCAGAAGGACAAACCATTTGACACCTTCATTTTCATAATTGAGACAGTCCCTACCTACACCATGAATGAGTTTTGTGCTAAACCCACATCCTCATTTTTTTCCATGCTTTCCTTCTACAACTTATCCATATCCACCATATCTTCCACAACCATTCACTTTTCCATACTTATTCACTAGGACACCCTCTCATTCAAAGATGAAAAAGAAGGTGCATGCTAGGTTACGTTATAGGTCTATCCGACTTCGCTTTCATTTCACTAGGTTACGTCGTAGGAAATCTTGGTGCTTGATTGTGTTTGGGTATGTTTTTGTGATATTTATTTATGGAATGATCCACAACTATTTCAATTGTTGATATATGATAAACTACATGTTCATACATATGTTTAGATAAAGTCTCGAGTATCTGACTATAAACGACTCAATTTTTGTGTTTGGTGCATTTCCTTTCATTTCCATATATTGGTGAGTGCACCATTCAAGTAACCAGGCTCTCCCTATGGAGTGTGTGGCTGTAAGTACCGAATCCTAAGTCCACGTTTAACATAATTCACATTTTCCACTCTTGCATGTTTTCTCGGATTTTTGAGTCATGTTTCTCTATGGGGTGAATTATGTCCTTATTGCTTATTGTTTTTACTTATAAAAGTAAAAAAATATTAAATAATAAACATAGTAATCTAGGAAGTCTTGGGAATCTGACTTTAAAAGACCCACTTTTAAATAAACAAATTTTCTAAACTCTATTGTAAAAAAATATTGTTTGGGGGTGGGGTGCTCATGTTTCCATCCTAGAATGTTTTATGTCCTATTAGAGTTGCTTAGGTCGTTTAATTGTATTCTGATTCGGGTTGACATAATCTATGAATTTAGAGTTCATTCGTTCGCATAACTTGCGTCATGCACGCACTTTGAGGCATTTTTCATTATCTTATATGTCATCCACAGTTGGAATAGAGTGTTTTATGGATCATTGGATTGGAAATTCTCTCTTGATCATTTCCATATCTCATTCGAAAAAATCGGACCGGTAACGAAACGACAATGTTAGTTTGAAGTCACACTAAAAATCGACAAAAGTCGAAAAATCAAATTTGGGCTTCGGCCCAAAACTCGCGCGCACGGCAGCGCACCCCTTTGTTTCACACAAAAAGTTGCGATCTTCATCCTTCCAAACCGTAATTAACAAAAAAAACAAAACTTCAAACCCTTAACCAAAAATAAAAATTAAAAAGAAAACTAACTACATCCACGCCAAACATCCAAACCCACTCCAAATCTTCTCAAAACCGTCCCATCACCTCCATCAATTTACAAAACCAAAAACCACACGCCTGGTGCTGTCGCGCCACCACACCACCACCACCATCGTTTTTTAGTGAGGTTGTCCCTCATTGCTTCCCCCTACCTTATTGAAACCCATAAACCTTATCAAAACTTCCAATGGCTCAACAACGCCGGATTTTGCCAGAGCAAGCATTTACTGGCGACCACTTCGCGCCGTTTTACGGTGACGAAATGATTAGTAGAGATTGGAATAGCTTGTGGCACTCAACTGACGACTTTTACCACCAAGAGTTAGTCCGACGGTTTTACAACACGAGGGAGTTGGAGGGGAATAGAATTTTTGTTATGGTGGCAAAGCGGAGGAAAGAAGTATCTATTCGGTTGTTGGCTGAGATTCTAGGCATTCCGCCTAGAATCCATCTTGGTGCCACGTTACAGGAGTCCCAATATACTGGGGTAGAGCCTTTGATGCACGTGACTGTTACCGAAGGGAACTACAATGTGAGCTCGCATTGTGTTTGCCAGGCATCCCTCAGAACCAACTAGCTGGCTGCAGCTCAGTGGATTGGTAGGAATGTCATAGGGAAGGAGAAGGTCAGCGACATCGGTCTGAACTGCCTTCACGTTCTATGGATACTCCAGGAGCAGAAGTATGAGTTCTTTATTTTAGAGTTTTTGCTTAACATGATTAGGGGAGTGGGGAAGTCTATTGCACCTCTCCCTATTTTGATAACCAAGATCATGCTGAAGTTTAGAGCGACTCCGACGTCTGATAGAATTTGCCTCACCCTACACCCAAATCCTCATATTTATAAGGAGTGTATCCAACGAGTTTGGAGGTTACCTGAGGATAGGGTAGTCGATGAGAATGACTCGGAGAATGAGAATGACTCAGAGAATGAGGATGACATGGCATGTTTTGATGTTGATGCCTTGGAGAGGTGTATGTCGGATCACGAGAACGCATGGCTGTGATCCATCGTGGGTATGGGTTCCCTCAATACTATTTTATAAGACCTCCGACTCGACTACTATGCATCATAACTTTGAGATTCGTACCCAGCGCGAGGATGAGCGGTGGGAACAGATGAGGGCTGAGCTGGAATCTCAGCTCCAATTCCGCACCGATATGCTTGCACGCTTCCCACCCCATGGGAGTTCTTCTAAGGATACAGCTGTGAGGCACGAGCATCGTCGCCGGAAGACGTAGGGAAATGACCCATCGGGAGCTCAGGAGCCACCTCTTGAGCGTGTGCCCTCCGCTACCAGTAGCGACGTGTTTAGGGATTGTATAGATTGATATTTGATGTTGTTATTTATTATTGTTGTTATTTATTTTTAATGTAAGTTTTAAATTTCGTAGATTTGAATTTTGTAGTGAAATGTACTTTGAATGAAAAAATTAATATAATGTGGTTATTTTCATTGTGCGTGGTTGTTTCATATTGATCCCACCTTCCCAAATTGTTTGGGGGTGGTATTATTTATTCCAGCATGATTTTTATATGACCTTCATTTTTAGAAGTTATTTCGGAGTTAGGGTGAGAATATTGCCGTTATGGGCATATCTATGAATAAATATTGGGTAGGATGAAATCTCGATAAGTTAGGTAGTTTATCCTAAATTCAACCTAAAAGATACTAGGGTTGTTTTTAGAATCAAGAATATGAGTTGTTTCCGTTTTCGGGTTTGAAAATTTTAGTATTTCCGGAAATTGCCGTAAAAATCTTTTGGCAACTTCCCCGATTCGCTTTAGCAACTTAAAACCTATAAAAACTTCATTCATTCTACACTCACAACCCACACTACACCTAACTTCCATCTCTCACCTTTCACTCCCACATTTCCCGTTGTTCTTCACCATTTTCACAAATCAAGACCTCGAAGTTGACTGCTTCGCCCCCAAATTGTCGAAATTTTAAACCACTGAGAAAGACCTACCCCAAGTTGAGCACAACTCACCTTTAAAACACCATAAATCCAAAACCACCCGATTAGTTGCACTGCTCCGACCTCATTTTGAGATGACACAAATTTCCGTTTTGGGGTTGTTCCCGGATTTGTTGTAAGCACTACCGATGGTCGCTTTTGAGATGACATCTCCTATAATAATACCGGAACAGTCTTTCGAAGATTTGTTTCAAAGCACTACTTATGGTGCTTAGTTTCGCGAGGTGATCACATTAATGATGAACCAATGGAAATTACCATGTTCTTGCTAGCATTTGTTCTTGGACTTGCTATGCCCGCTGAAATACAAGACCCATGGTGCTATTGGGTAGATAATATGCATGTCTACACTTATGAGTTTTTGTATGAGTCGTATGGGGCAGGCATTTTCCGTATCGAGGACCAAGGGGAATATAACGTCGCCTTTGGTAGCCTGTCCATGAACATAGGAATTGTTATGTTTTGGATCATGCTAAACATTTTAGGGGAATTTCGTTTTTCTTCTGTGAATGATGCCACTTGCTTTAGCCACGGGACGTATGTACCATGACCTTCCCAGAACCTTGATGTCTAGTTTAGCACGAGCCCATAGCATGAGGCATAAGTACCTTCTTATGCCTGTTCTAATTTCCCGTATTATGCTATGTTTCTTCCTTATTTTTTGTACACGTTTCACGGATTGGATTACGGTCGACACTGTGCGACCCACCAATAGTATTATTCGATCTTTCTCGCGGTAATGACTTGGCAGGGTGGAGGATACAACCTCATCAGTTGCACCCTACACCCGCGACCAAGTGGCACTTAATAGGTTAGCAATAATAGATGATAAATGGTAGGAAGCCTGGCAAATTATCATGGCATGGTAGGACGCGAAGGAACCTCACTTCTTTATAGAAGAAGAGGATGAGGAGGATGAAGAATAAAAGCGGGAGATAAGGTCAGTTTTTAATTCCAGTTAGTGTCTACTTATATCCCAAGCAATTTTATTTTTGTTAACCCATAATGGGTGGAACTCTTACAAAGTTGCATCAGTTTTCTTTTCTATATTAGTATGTATAACCTGGTTTTGCAGATGTTCCAGAATTTCACGCGTTTCCATGGTATTTTTCCTACCCTATCTATTTAAATACTTTGAGGACAAAGCATATTTCTTGTTTGGGTGTGGGCATAGAAGCACGTGTAATTAAGGCATCTGTTAGGATATAGATATGTATAATATGCACTTGTTTTCTAGTAAAATTTCAAAAAAAAAAAAAAAAAAATATAAATAAAAACGTTTATGCTATACACTTAGGAATATCGGTATTGTTCTTTCTCTATACTCTTAATAATCTAGAAGTCTCATGTAGTGTTGCATTAGAATAGTCTTTAGAAACTTAGGTTAATATGTAGGTAATAATTCTTGCATCTATCTATAAATATATCACATGAGTATCTATGATTGTTAACAGTAAGTTTCTGAACTCTAGGCTAGAGTACTTATTCTACAAATCCTGTGAGAATATAGCCTAAAGCCTTATATGAGGGAAACATTTGAGAAATGACACAAGGGAGAAGTAAAATCCGGATAGAGAAATCATACGTCCACTTGCTTGATCACTAAACCATATCTTAAGCGAGAATTTAGGCCTCTTTAGATCGATATAGCCAGAAATTCAAACCTATGAATTATTTTCCGCTAGTCGCCCCTCTGAGCCTTTCTTTAGCCTTTCATAAACCACAAATCCTTTACCCTGTTACAAAAAAAAAAAAAAAAAAAAAAAAAAAAAAAAAAGCTACCCAATTTAGAATGAGTCTGAGAATAGAATGAGGAAGAAAGAAGAAGAGAAAAACTTGTGTAAACAAAAATTAGTTAGTTGCTTCAAAAAATAAAGAAAAGAAGTTTCCATCCAAAGAAAAGAAAAATAAAAATAGAAATAAAATAAAAACTCCAAAAAATAGAATAAAAGGAGTCAAAAGCCAAAGAAAAAGAAAAAGAAAAAAAAAATATGGCTAAGGATGGAAACAAAGTGTAGAAGCAAAAGTAAATAACAAGGGTTTCTCTAGTTACATAATATGAAGACTCTATTATCTCAGACTTGTTCTTTTTGAATATCCATTTCCTTCCTTCTTAATCCATCTCCTAATCCCCGCAACACCTAATAAAAACCTCTAGCTCAATTGGGAATAGGTTAGTGTGATAGTAAGTGGCAGATGTGTTGATCGACTCTGACTTCCTTGTTTGTCATTGAGATTGTAAGGTAAAGTGTGCCCATCACAAGACTAGAGTAAATAAACTTTAGTGGAAAAATCGGAGTGTTGTATCTTGACTATTATTGTGAGAACCTACTTAAGGACGCTATTCCGAGTTTCAGAAACGGACCTGTTAATGCATTTCATAGTATTACTCATTGTATATATGTTTATTCGTAGATGATCGATTATTATGCATATATTAACTTAGGTTTCGACTTGATATTTTTGTATGTGTTACTAGTGAGATGTATAGATAATTGGGAGGATGAATAAGAAAACAATAGTTTTATTTCTTAGTCATTGTAGTATAGATGAAGTTTGTGAGTACCTTCACTGGAAAACTCTCACGAGGCTAGAACTCGTCCACTAAGGAATTCCTAGTGGTTTAAGGCCTTATAGCATATGGTAAATGCAATCGCACTCAGCGAAATGAAAGTAGTTAGAACTCCATTCTTGGTTACTTATTCTAATTTCTCATATTTGCTTGAGGACAACAAAAATGCTGTTTGGGGGTGGTTGGTTTGATAAGAGCCCAAAATTGTAGTTTTAACCCCTTAACAATCATACTTTTAGACCAATTATGTGAGTAATAATTAAGAGTTAATACTGATTACGAGTTTTTATGCGTTTCAGGCTTCAAAGTCAATTATGTGTAGAAATGTGCCACTTTGATGAGATAAAGGAGCAATGGTTGGTTGCTAAGGAGTTCTGTGATTAAAGGCCAAGATTCAAGAAAACATAGCCTTTGTAAAGCTCGGTCAAAAGGTGAAAAGTCAAAGTCCACGCGGGCAGAAATATTGCACAAAGTTAGTAGAACTTCCGAAGACCGTATCTTTGGACTCAGACTTTGGAATTGGGCCTACCTTATGTCAAAACGACCGGCTCGGGAAGAGCTTTCCAATGGTCCAAGCTTTGGCCCAATCAGAGGAGCAAAAGTGGACTAAAAGTCTGTTGAAGCCGAATCTAACTGAAGAGCCCTTTTTGGATTGAAGAAATTGGGTTTTGGGCCCGATTTTCCGGCCCAAAACATGGCTCTAAGCCCATGCACGATTTTGGATCTGATTTCCTCCTTATCAAAAAAGAAAACTTAACTCTTAAGATATCTGGGAGCTTAGGATAGAAAGTAGCCATTAGAATAGCTTCTAGATCTAGTTTTAATGGTTTTTAATTAAGTTTAGTTTCATTTCATTCCTTGTATTAGATTAAACCTTTAAATTATTGTTATTGCTTGATTAGATAAATAAAGTAGTTTATTATTGATCAAATTTGATTTTGTCATTTAAATTTGTTAGATCTAATTTCATTTATTGTTTGTTATTCATTCGTAGTTATTGATTTCGGGTTGGATTATTGTTTAGTTAAAATTCATAAAGTTAGAATCTTTATATTCTGTCATATTCAATTTCATATCAAAAATGATTGCGTAATGATTCTCTGCTAACCCTCCATTAGAGGGGGTTGAGAAGCCTTGATGAAAGCTTGATTCTGATTATCATAGAGTCGTCGTAATTTCTATTCCACTCTAGAAACGATTAATTCACCATGAGAATGGGTTTAATCGTTCACATGCTAGTTATGAATTGGTAGAAGTGCCATGTGTAATTAGGGATTAGGAAGAACCAATTGTTCTCATGTAGCACTTCAATTCGATTACTGACGATTAAATTAGTTAGTAAGTTAAGTTGAGTTAAGGTGGAATCAATCCCCCCTAATTCCTTATCATAGAATCAACGCAGCATTCCGTAGTTAATTAGTTGTATCTTGTGGGTAGTTGCATCGTAGTTTATAATTCATAAATCTCTCATTAGACTTTAGTTAAGATTGATTAGACTTAGAAAACATTACATGTGAAAGAACTAGGAGTGGAATGAATCATCTACTCCACTATATCTCAATAGGATTGAGAGTAGAAATCTTTGATAAATTAGGCACGAAGTTAGTTCTAGTTTTACTAGCGGAAAGAGTTCTCGCGAGCTTTATTCATTGGTAAAATTAACATTTTACATTATATCAATACTCTTTTGAAAACACATGCTCCCATGTATACAACATCAAATGGCGCCCCCATCATAGATTGAAAGAACATGGATCCTTGGTTGAGCATCTAAGGAGGGAAGCATCATTATATCCTTCCATTTCTTGTTTTTATTTTTTCATCATTTCATTTTGTTATTTTTCAATACTAATTTATTTTATTTCAAATCCAAGTTTGGTTGAGCTATTGGAGAGGAGTTGAAGCTGTTGACAAAAGCCGATCAAACTTCGCTCAAACCATCTTTACCTCAAGCAATGTGTAAGCACAGCTTGAGAGGTAAACTCAAAACCTCCTCAAACCTGATAAGCACCCAAAACTATATTTTAAACCCCTTAATAGTATTATATTTAGGTGAATTATGTTTAAAATAAATAATTGTTAGTATTGTTTATGTTTTTTTGTGTATTTTAGGTCTTGAAGTTGTTTATGTGCTTAAAGACGCCATTTTGCATGGAAAATGAGTCAAGATGATTATTAGAAAAGCTCTATGTTTAAAGCCCAAGTATAAAGAAGAAAAAGCATTTTCAAGCTCAGTTAGAGCTGGGAAGTTAAGTCAATTCTGGTAGAAAAAGGACAAAAAGCTATCAGAACTTCAAAAGGGCATATCTTTGGACTCGGGACTTGTAATTGGACCTACTTTATGTCAAAATGACCGCCTCGGAACAAGCGTTCCAATGAACCTAGTCTTGCCCTAATCAGAGCTGTAAAAGTGGAGGAAATAGGCAATGAAGTATTTTCCGGCAACAATGGCTCTTTTAAACTTAACCTAATGGACTTTGGGCTCACATTAGAGGCCCAAAGTCTAACCTCTAGGCCTATGCACGAAAACGTAACCCTAATCCTCTCCTATAAAAAAGGATTAAGGCTAAACTTAACTCCTCTTTCTTCTCTCTCCTAGCCCCCCTTTCTTTAGTTTAGTAAAGTTTAGATTAGTTTAGGGTTAAGTAATTAGGATTTTTACTTGTAGCCTCCAACCTCCATTAAAGACCATTCTTTCTTCAATTCAAACAATTCTTTTTATTATTATGTCTTTGTTTCATTGTTTTAGTATAGAAAATCTGATGACAAAAGGCTAAACCTCCCAATAGAGGGGGTTTATGAAGCCACGTGAGGATAATTGCTAGTTAGAATAGTTGTTGTTTAGAATAGCGTTTCAAGTTCTTCGTTGTGAGATTCTAGAGATAGAACTTGTAACGGTGAACTAGAGATTAGAAATCCCATCAAAGAGATTTGTGGGGGTGCTAATCTCTTATGCTAGTGACTCCATGATTAGAGATAACTTGGTGTTCACTAGGGATCAAGAAACCGATTCGATGACTAAACTAATAGCTAATCGAATTGCGTGGTAGGATTACCCTTCTCTTTATCTTGTTCTCATCATTAAATCACTATTTTAATATCTTTAATTTACTGTTTTTATCGTACAATATTACTCTCATCATTAGTGAATAGTTTAGTTTAGTCTAGATTCGTATTTAAGTATGTATGGAACGAGAGTGGATCTAACACGATTACTCCTATATATCAACATGTTTAGAGAGTAAGTTATATCTTGATAGTAACATGAGTAGAAACACTATTTTTACACACCATCAATCAATTATTTTCACACACCATCAATCAACTATTATGAAATGGTGCCGCTAGCCATCTTGTTCATTTACATATCTCATATTTAGATTGAAAAAAATTGTTTTCACTATTCACCCAAAACCTAACCTGTTTTCTTGTTCATATTTTTTCGAAATATTTCTATTACTGTCTGAGTGCATACGAGTTGAGAATCCAACTCCTTGCAACCCCATGACCTGACCCTAAAAAATTCAACCTCCTGTTTTTACTTGAGAGCGCGCCCGTGCCCTCATTTTGCCTGTCTATAGTGTGCCCCGTGCTCCCTCTCCTAGGAACAACCTGCGCCTTTATTAGCCTATTCATAAGCGCGCCCACCCCCTAGCTTAAGTAGAACAATTTTATTTTATTTTATTGTAATTGCAATATTACCTAACGAGTACAGTACAATACTCGTATGCCCACCAACTACAATATTTCATAATTAATTTTTCATACATATATATGGTGTCTAGAAAACTTAAAGAATTGGGATTATCTAATTAAGGAACGTGCATGCACGGACAACCTCCCTCAATTCTTAAGTGGACTAGCCGTTGGTTTGAAAAGCTTTTAGTAATAAACTTAGTAAGCCCACCCACTACCAAAGCCCAATTCACCATCCGACTACAAGCCTGACATCCAGGCCCAACACGAAGCCCATAGTAAAAAGTCGACCTTAATTTTTTAACATAGAGCACGACCCGCGCTTAAATAACCCTGTTAGAGAGCTCGCTGGCCTTCTAGGTAATACTAATCAGGCTAAGTTTTTTACAAGACTTCTCAATCAACCTCTTGGACCTGGACCAGTACTTGTATAAGTGTTCTAGTAACAATAGACGTGCTTCAAGGCTGTTGAAGGCGCTATTTATACGCGTAACAAGGATGCTCAAGGTAACATGCACCTCTTTACATCCTCACATCTGCTGTAAGAGGATTAAATTTCTAGTAATAATCAGGCTGTTTTGCATGCAAAATTAGGTTGATTGCATATTATACTTAAAATTGTACAAGATTAAGATCTGGTACGCATAAACTTGCTTTACTTGTTTACCGTAGACGCAATACCACACACCTATCTAGAAATTCACACACACCACATCTATAACAATGGCTCGAGAGAGAGAGAGACCCCTATAGAACTTTGACAAGGCTTTGAACGATGGACTTGAGCCCTACATCATTCTTGCAAATATAACGGAGAGATTTTAGAATCCCCCCTAATATCTTTAACTTATTACCTACTTTTTATGGGTTAGACCATTAGAAACCCTATCACCACTTACGTAGGATACAACAAGTACTAACCACCTTCCATCATTTTGAAATAGGTCCTAAACAAATAAAACTTAGGGTGTTTCACCCTAGGTGACAAAGCTGCTGCTTGGCTAACAACACAAAAACTGACCTATGTGGACACATGGGCGAAACTAGTTGGGTTATTCATGGAACAATTTACCCACCCCAAAAGACTGATGAAATGCTTCAAAAGATCCATTTCTTCTACCAAAACCCTCATGAATCTTTTTCAGAGGCTTGGAGTCATTTTACGGATCTCCTAATAGAGTGTCCCCACCACAACCTTTAGAAAGACACGCTTGTTCGTGCTTTCTTCAAGGGTCTTTAACAATACCGCAAGGAGACTCTAGACATCATGAACGGAGGAAATTTGTTAAGGAAAAGCACATCTGATCTGTATATCTTCTTAGAAGATCAATCAACTAAGAAGAGCAACTGGGGAGGTAGTGAGTACTCCCGCTCCAATACTTGTTCATCAAAAACTAAGGCAACCAACATAGTTGAGGCTACAACCAACCCTGAGTTAATATCTCTCATTGAATCCCTTGCTCGAAAGGTCGATGCCATCTCTGTTAACAAACAATAACTGAAACCTAATCCGGTCATGAACATAAACACTGGTCCATGTAATGTCTGTCTTAATCCCAACTGTAAGGGGGGTTTCCCATCGTTGAACAGATGACATGTGTATGGGAAATAACCTAAGACTATAGATGTCTAGAATGAAACGAGGACCATTGGATCAGTTCTGTGAGTAAGTGATCTCGTGCTTAGCACGAATGTTTAGTGGACATGTGCCAAGCACATGACTGACTGCCTTCAAGCATAATAGTTATCCCAGTCGTTAGGAACTGATATAGACAGTTCCTGAACATAAGGAAACTGAAGATGGCAATCTCTGATGATAAGGAAGGAATTGTGGTGACATATCTTGGGAGTTACCTTTTCAGATATAATCTTCCTATACACGATAGGACATTATGATTAACAAGGAAACTTACCTCCTATAAGATATGGTCTAGATTCAGACTTCCATAAGGAGAGGAATCCTAATAGGAAGGCAAAGTCCAAAGATAGAAGGGAACTCACAAGCGGTGAGGACAATTCTAACCCTAGGACTCTCGGAGCCCTTCCTATATAAACCATAGGGATTTGCTCTTTGGAACTATGCAAAATAGAGTTTGATTTTCCTAAACAACAAAGAAAATACTTAAGCAGCCGTCAGATGGTTCAACCCTAAACTCACCATCATCTCATCCCTTCTCTATTTCAGTATAGGCTCTAGATCATAAGGCACAAAGGAAGATCAAGGGATACTCGAAATTTCCCCTACATCTTTTGGCACCGTCTGTGAGGATGAAATAGGTAAATATTCATTCTAAACGATTGATTTAGTCTAAAAACTCTTACTGTTGTGATGGCAGGAGGAAAGAAAACAAAGGGTGGGGCTACCACGCGCAGCGTCGCCATCAGAGAAGAAGAGCATGAGATACCTGAGGGGGTGGGGGTGGGAATATCGGTCACCAAGACGTGAATAATCCCCCAAGGACCTATGATTGGCCCCTATGGACCAGTTATTCCCGGTGCCGGCCCCAGGAATAACGCTCAAGAGGAACGTCAAAATGGTGAAAATGCTGTTCTCACCAACCCAGAGTCTGTTCAAGCAAGCCAAGCGGTACATGCTCTGGAACAGCAAAGAAGCAACCTTGAGCGAGAATTACAGCTGTTGAGGCACTTATATCAGTCTGACACAGGGAAGGAGCCACTCATCGATCTCGATGATGACAACCTTTCGGAAGGTGGTCGTGCTAGGAACCCAAGGCATGGGGATCCAGTTCGACGCGAGCTATCTGAGTTAGAATACAGCAACTCAGATGAGGACCCAAGAACAGCCTCAGAACCAGAGTCCACTGACTAGGATCATGATGTCGACCCTCGACACCAAAAAAGAACTCAAAACATAAAACTCTATACCAAAGAAAGTGCATGGGAAACTGAGAAGAATGACCTAATCTGCCAAATGCATCGGATGACGGGCAAAGGGAGAAAAATGCAAGACTTCGTTGTTCAATCCGCCATAATGGGTGCAAGCATATCTCCTTTCACATCATGGGTGATAAGGAAGCCATATCCCCGTGGTTAAAGAAAACCGAAGTTCAATGTCTTTAGTGGCAAGTCAGATCCAGTGGATCACATATTCAGGTATTGCTCCACTATGGGACAATATGAGAGATATGACCATGTCATGTGTTAGGAGTTCAAAGCCTCCCGGTCTGGATCTACGCTCCAGTGGTACCACAGATTACCTGAGTGTCAGATCAGGTCCTCAGAAGAACTATTTAGGACCTTCATAGACAGGTACTCATGCAACAAGCATCTACCTAAACATATCGATGCACTGTTCAACATAAAAAAAAAAGGATGGAGAAGCATTGAGATCCTACATGCAATGGTACATGGAAATTTCAATCCAAATAGAGTCATGTGACGAACAGACTGCTAGAATAGCATTCAAACAAGGATTGGATGAAAATAACGCCTTATTCGGATCTCTCTCTAGGAAACCACCCCGTGATTTAGAGGAACTCCTTGACAGGGTTGAAACTCATGCGGGGTGGGAAGAGGATGTCCTGAACAGATGTCAGGAAGCGAAGAAGACTAGTCGGACAGTTCTTGGAGTTCCTCGAGAAGGGAATGGAAATTCTTCCCCTCAAAAATCAAAGAGAGACCATAATCGTGGTCGCCAAAAGGCCGAATCCCTATCAAAGGGACGAATGCCCAAAGGGCAATACCAAAATGTGGCTAGTAGTGTAAATGGAAAGCCACAGAAGAAGCCACGGGTAGAAGGAGCTGAAGAAGCTCTTCCCTCAATGGACAGAAACTTCGCCCCTCTGAACAAAATGCCAGATGAGGTTATAGACTCGATCAAAAATCAGAGTTACCTCAAATGGCCAGCTCCGCTTAAGCCAGGTTCCCTCGGTACTAGAGACCAAAGGACCTACTCCAAGTTCCATAAGAGTAAGGGTCACAGCACTAGAGCCTGCAGGACCATGAAAAATGAACTACAGGATCTGATTAAAAGAGGGTATTCGAAGCAATTTGTGGCACACGAACTGAAAATGCAGTACAGCCTGAGGAGATCAGCACGTCAATTCAGGATCCCCCATGTACTGAACCGCTCAACGGCCGACTCGGATAAATATGATTTTTGATAAAGAAAGTAAACGAAATGTCACACCCCGAATTTCGACAAAATCGGAAAAACAATATTTGTTCCCGACTCTTCGATTTTCAAGGTGTGATGCAATCTCCACTTCCAAAAACCCATCATCTATTTAATTATTATAATAATTTGAAACCAATAAAATTTTTAAATAAACAAAAGTCCTCTTCATTACAAAAATTCATAAATATGATTAAGTTACAAATTTCCTTTCAACAACTCTTTAATTAATTACAACTAAAAATACAAAAAACATTGTTTCAACTAAAAATCTATTGCACCTCACGGGAAAACAAAATATATCCTGTAATGCGACGCTATCGCAAAACCACAAGCAACAACCAATCGTCTTCAACACTAATCCTGTCATGACTTATCAACTGGGTTCATTTTATGAACACACCCGATAGGCAAATATCCAAATCGGGTCAGCATTATAAACAATGCTGATATGAGTAGCCCTAAAATACAAAATATACTTATACATATATATACACAATCCATAAGGCAGTTGGTTCCTTTACCGAGGCGCCTTAACTTCCAACGAATAATACAACATTCTTAAATACAATAATTAAGGAAGGTAGTTCCTCTACTGAGGCGCCTTAACTTCCAATTCAATAATAATAAGGCATTTAGTTCCTCCACTAATGTGCCTTAACTTCAAACCGCACTAAATCAATTGTATCTAATAATAGAATAACCAAACTAAAACTTACTCTATACTTACACTGGTGTAAGCCAAATCACAGAGTGGGTCACACTTGCATAAATAATCAATTCAACCCACCTTTATGCTAAGCCATTATGAATGCAACCTAAATCACAATAAATCATTTATTATAGATTTAACGTACACTTTGATATATCATCACAATTATTGTTTAGAGTTTCTTCAAGTGTCTCTAGAATAACGTCGTCTCTATGTCTTACCTAGTTTCCCTGGCTACCACAATCGCTCCCCAACGCCGAACATGTACATCCACATGCCTCCCCTCACGTAATGAACCATTCCGTGCATAATTACCCTAAGCGGGATATCACATACTAGGTAACCCCTACTCAAACGTCATTACATGGGTACTACCACTATTCGGCATAAAATATAACGCGCGTCTCGTTCTAAAGTTTGCGAACGAGATAATCAAGCCACTATTTGGCTATGCCAGAAGGGCCAATCCAATCACATACGCCCTTCACATGGGCCAATCACATGAGTTGTGGTATCTAGGTTCCAGGATTTTCGTTACGTAATTTATTCAGGTATCATACATTTATACCTCATAACCATTTCACTTTATCACGTGCATGCCAAATACATTATTGCACTAAGCCACAATATTTAGAAATATCTCAATACATCTTATAATGGCTTTCATTCTTTCACGTGCCAAATAAATTATTGCACTAAGCCACAATCCCTTGGGAAATATTTACAAATATTATACTACCTCATAATAGCATCTCACAGTTATAATGATGGAGCATTTACATTTATTTATCAAAGATATTGCATTTAATAGATATCCTATCATATCATGTTATTTAACATAACAACAAATTTTCAGCATAATACAAAATGTCACAATTGCTCTAAACGTACCGCATAACATTTTTATAGCGTTTTAAGAATATCATGTCTCTTAAAATTTCACTCTCGTCACGTGTCAATAAATACACAACATCAACGTCAAATCTTTCTTAGATAATGACAAACAAGTTTATACCGGCTTCCACAACATTCTACCCTTGGACTTGTCCATACAATTTACTATATATAAAATAAACAAAGTCAACAGTCAATAGTCAAAAAGTTGACTGGTCAACAGGTCAAGCCCAACAGTCAACAGTCCTAAACCGGTGGTCATCCAAACAGGTCCTAACCCAAATCCGTGTTTAAACACTTCTACCCATAGTCTTAACCCAATTAACCAAAACAAAACAAAGGGAAAAGCCCAAGCCCAAAAGTCTAAAACCAACCCATTTATTCAACTTGATTTAATTGGGGACATAAGGACCAGCCCACAAAAATTAGAAAATTGGCCCAAAGGAAACAAACCAACTTTGTTCCTGCCCAAGAAAACAAACAAATTGGTCCGGCCCACAAACCACTAAAATAAAATTGGCCCAACCAAACAAAATGAGTTGTTCGGGCCCAAGCCCAACTAAGGCCCAACATGTCGTCTTCCTCACATTATGAGCAGCTCTCCTCCACCACCAGCCACCACTCATCCACCACCCTCATCCCAGCGGTTTTAATCCCCATCCAAACCCCTACAACTTTAATAAAAACAAAAACCTTAAATCATTAAATCAATCATCTTCATCCAAACTAGATCTGGATTCGCACCGCCATTAATGCCGGATTCAAAGCTCCCAACAACACCTCTCATCAATACTAACACACACCCACTACCACCAACCGTTGGTTTAACCCAAAACAAACTAGATTATGACCACCTGCAAATTTTAATTAATAGTCTTAATGATTTTTGGCTCGCACCGCCATTAACGACCTCTTCCAAGCTTCGACAGAACCCAACCAAACCTCAATTCACATACCCAAAACTTTACACAACAACCAAACATTCTTCAAAACAATCTTCAACCACACCACAACAATAAAAGTTCAAACCACAACAAAAGAGTTCAAACAAATAAAAGCAGGACGATTCTTGGGCTCGCGCTTCCATTAACGGGCCCATAAAGCTTCAGCACTTCATTTTCAGAGTTCCACCAGTTCCGACAGTTTCAATAATTAAGCAAAACCATATACTAACATTTAACCAGTTTAACAATAACAACATGACGAAGAATAATGAAAGAAGAATGAGCAGTAAGAATGAGCAAAAACATTGGACAGCACACGTGAAGTAGAAAAACTAACTACTCACCTCGCTCGTATCGTGAAAAAGAATATAGAAGAATTACGCGAGAAAGCCAATCCTAAGCTAGCTTGCACAATCCGCTCTATCTTCGTTCTTCTTTCTTTTAGTTAAAATTGTTTAATTCTTAAGAAAAAAGCTTGTTTTTTTTTTTTTTTAAACCCTGAACTTATGATAAATCATTCCATTCCAAGAATTATCTACCATATATTATGCTTAATTTTTTTTTAGAAACTTCCTATTTTGCCAACTATCTCTTTATTCTTAATATAGAATATTATTTTCTATTAAAAATATTCTATTTATTACATACCTTATATTAACATCTCTTTTGAAAACTTTCTAACTATTAAAAACCTCTACACAAAAATTCAAAATTCAAAATTCAAAATACTTGTTTTCTCTCTTTTCTATTTTCTATCAAAAAGTCAAGCCCACATTTAATAGCCCGTTGACCAAGAAATAAATATAAAATTACGAAATACTAAATATTGTTATGAAATAATGTAAAAATAATTTGGGGTCTTACACGAAGTGGACATGTCCCTGAAAAAGGTGCGCGATATCAAATGCGCATCACCAAACAGATGAGGATCATGAACAAAGAGTTGACTACGGGAGCTCAGGTTAACGCGATACCCTACCAAAATTTGCTCATCCTCTTCACTGAGTTTGACTGTTGTAGCATCCAGAGCCCCCATGAGGATGTACTTGTTCTAACACTTCCTTTCAGATATTATGATTTGCATCGCATATTGGTCGATCTAGGTAGCTCAGTAGATGTGCTATACTACGACGCATTCAAGAAGTTGTAGATTCCTGATTCTGAAATGGTCGCCACCAACTCCAACCTATATCTATTCAGCGGGGACAAAGCTCTGACAGTTAGGAAGATCCAACTACCCGTACCTACTGGTTTAGTAACTCTCATTATAAACTTTGTTGTGGTAAAAGCTAACACTCCCTCTCATATGATCTTAGGTAGGACCTGGCAGCATAGACTCTGAGCTATTCCTAGCACCTATCACCAATGTCTGAAGTTCCTTCATAATGGGACAATTGAGACGATTAGAGGGGATCAGGTAGCTGCCAAAACATGCTATGCTTTGGCGATGAAGAAGTCTCCACTCCCTTTTAAACTAATGGAGGTGGGGCGACCCCCCAATAGTAATTACAATTAGATCCACCTCTCCTGGACCTGGTCCCAAGAGAGAGGGAGGATCCCCCATCACTAGAGCTGTTAGAAGAAGTGGAGATTGGAGGTGGTAGCTCGCCAAGAACTACTTTCATCAGCACCTTGTTGAGTTCTGAATAGCGCCAGGCTCTAATACAGTTCCTCCGAGAGCACAGAGACGTGTTTGCTTGGTCATTCAAAGAAAAGCCAGGAATTGATCCCCACGTGGCATGCCACCGGCTCAATGTCCGCAGTGATGCCGTAGTAGTTAAGCAGAAACCAAGAAAAATAGGTGTTGACAGATCCAAAGCAGTTAAAGATGAAGTTGAAAAGCTAAAGGCAGCTAAATTTGTCAGAGAAATCAATTTCCCCACCTGGATTTCTAATATCGTCCCAGTGAGAAAGAAAATGGGTCATGGAGAATCTATATCGACTTTACGGATCTGAACTGTGCATGTCCAAAAGACAGCTACCCTCTGCCGCAAATTGATAAATTGATGGATGCAACAGCTGGACATGAACTGCTATCTTTCACAGATGGGTCGTCTGGCTACAACCAGATCCCATTGCATGAGGAAGGACCACAAACATGCCAGTTTCACAACCGAGGATGGCCTGCACTGCTATAGGTCATGCCATTCGGACTGAAAAATGTAGGAGCCACATACCAGCGATTGATAAACAAAATGTTTGAAGGATTGATAGGCAACATTATAGAGGTGTATGTGGATGATATCTTGATCAAAAGCTTGAGGTGGGGAGATCATCTCTCCCACTTGAAACGTGCATTTGACATTCTCCGAGAGTATCGCATGAAACCCAATCCTACAAAATGTGCTTTCGCTGTCTCATCAGGGAAGTTTCTAGGGTATTTGGTCACTAAGCGAGGAATCGAGGCAAACCCAGATTAGATCCGGGCCCTCATAGAAATGCCTTCGCCTAAAAACATGAAAGAGGTTCAAAAAGTTACAAGGTAGGTTAGCAGCTCTGAACAGGTTCATCTCCAAGAGTTCAAATAAGTGCAAACCTCTCTTTCAGTTGCTACAAAAGTACACCTCCTTTGCATGGACGGAAGAATGCCAAAAGGCATTCGATCAACTCAAAATATACCTGGGGGCACCGCCAATCCTTTCAAAGCCCGTTGAGGAAGAAGTCTTGGGTCTTTATCTCTGTTCATCTGACTACAGTATCAGTTCTGTATTGATACATGTGGATGAAAAGAAGGTTGAAAAACTTGTCTATTTCTTTGAGCGGATGCTCCTACCAGCAGAAAGAAGGTGCCCTAAACTCAAAAGAGTCGCTTTAGCCCTTGTTTTTGCAGCAAAGAAATTACGACCGTATTTCCAGTCCCACACTATTAGAGTGAACACACAGTACCAATTACGATCAGTTCTGGAAAGATTGAACAGGTCAAGGAGGCTAGCTAAATTGTCTATGCAGGTGTCAGAATATGATATTATTTACGTCCCCAGAATCTCGGAGAAGGGTCATGCACTAGTAGAATTCTTGGGAGATTTCCCAATGACCTACATGGGGTACGACTTAACCATACCCAGTTTAGATGATGGCATCCTACCTGAATCTCCAAATACTCGTCCAGACCCATGGAAGTTGAGCTTCGGATGGCGGCTATTTGTGGATGGATCTTCAAATGACATAGTCACAGGAGTTGGAGCTGTGTTAGTTACTCCTGACAATATGCGGCTGGAGAAATCCATCCGATTAGGTTGGAACACCTCTAACAATGAGGCAAAGTATGAGGCGACACTTGATGGCCTCACAATGGCCCTCGACCTGGGCCTAACATACCTCACAATTTTTAGTGACTCACAGCTGGTTGTGTTCCAAGTTGATGGTGGGTATGAGGCCAGGGATGAACAAATGGTCAAATATCTAGAACTGGTAAGGGGTCTTCAAGGAAAATTTGAGAACATTCAGTTCTATCATCTGCCGCGATCCAAAAATTGTCACGCAGATGTTTTGGCATATGTTGTCTCGATGTTGGGCAATAGCGAGTCACGTTCCATCCCTATAGAGTTCCAGGAGAAATCTAGCATTCAGGTGTCTGTTATAACAATTTGTGTTATTCCAGCCATTACTCCAAGTTGGATGGAACCATATAAGTCATACCTCAAAGACGGGACACTCCCTGAGGATAAGAATGTAGCAAGGCGTCTGCTTGCTAAGATACAAAGATTCACCCTCGTTGGAGACGATCTGTACAATAAGTCCTTTCTGGGACTTAATCTCAGATGTCTCTCCCCAGATCTCGCTGAATAGGTTATGCAAGAAGTTCATGAAGGAATTTGTGGAAACCATGCTAGGGGCAAAACACTAGCTCTCAAGATCTTAAGGCAAGGGTACTTTTGGCCTTATATGCAAAAGGATGCACAGGTTTTTGCTCACAAATGTGAAAAATGTCAATAATATGCTCTGCTAATCCATGCTCCAGCAACATAACTGCACCCATTGGCCAGCCTATGGCCATTTGCACAGTGGGGAACTGACATCATAGGACCTCTACCACCTACTCTTGGCAATGTCAGATTCTTATTAGTCACGACAGATTACTTCACCAAGTGGATAGAAGCAGTTCCCCTTGTCTTCATTCGAGAACAGGACGTCATAAAGTTCATTTGGAACAACATTGTCTGTAGATTTGGCATACCCAAAGTTATCATATCAGATAATAGGCAACAGTTCGCTGGAGGATTGGTCGCTGAACTCTGTGAGGAGTTTCACATCACTCTTCTGTTCTCAACTCCAAGATATCCATAAGGCAATAACCAGGATGAAGCCTCTAACAGGGTCATCTTAGATAACATGAAGCATAAATTAGACAACGCAAAAGGTTTATAGGTCGAAGAACTACCTAAGGTCTTATGGGCATAACGAACTACTCCCAGACAGTCAACTGGTGAGTCCCCATTTTCACTGACCTACAGAACTGAAGCTGTCATACTTCCAGAACTGCTAACTCCCACTCAGAAGTCAGATGTTATGCACACTCTGGACAATAAGGAGTTGTTATGTAGAGAAATGGATCTCCTAGATGAAAAGTGAGAAGGTGCTACACTTTGCCTAGCTACTAAGCAACAGATTCTGAAGAGATCATACGAAAAGAGAGTCCGAATTCAATCTTTCAAATCTAGAGATCTGGTTTTGTGTGAGATCCCAGATCCCAACGTCAAGCTTGGCTCCAACTGGGAAGGACCATACATCATCGACAAGGTTGGTTGAAATGGTTTTTATTATCTACGCATTGTTGAAGGGGATGTTCTTGTCAAACCTTGGAACGCACAACACCTTCGCAAATACTATCCATAAATTGTTATTCTATGCTTTTTTATGCATTGTTTACTCCTCTCCAAGTCATCAATAAAGTTCTCCACATTTCCACCAAATTTATTCCTTGCATTAGTTCTTTATTTATGATCCACAATGGATTAAGCCTTTAGGGAATTATCTTCTCACTATCTGTTCAAGAATATTGTATGCCAATTTGCTTTAGAACTAGTGATACTGAGTATGAGAAAGTTCAACTGTATGCCATATCCTTTCTCATTTTCACGCAGTTGGAACTGTACGCCAGTTCTTTCAAACTGCGATTATCCTCGAAGGATTAAGCTTTTAGGGAATCAAACCACACTAAATATTCAGTAGAATGTATGGCAGTTTGACTTGGAGCAAGATATAGTGTTCTTGAAAGTTGAACTGCATGCCAGTTCTTGGCGCTCTCGAAACATCAACATAGGAGTTGTTGGGAAGATCTGAGTTGGATCTAGATCCTAGCACAGAAATCATGGGTCTAGAACTATATTGGCATGATGGTGCTGAGGAAGACTCTGTAGGAACCGTTATGGTCGCAGTTTACAAACCGTGAAAACCATGCGCAGCGGAATAAAGGTTCTCACGATTTTGTTTAGAATTATACCTTTGATAAGTTGTGATTTCTCTGAAAATCCAAGCTCTATGAATTAGCAACCTCTTGATTTTCTGTTGTTTTCCTATCCTTAGAATGGACGTTGTGTGGGCAACGATCTACCAGCCCCTTCTTTCTCTCTTTGCTTCTTTCACTCACAAGGTCAGAACCAATTTTGGAACTAACCTTTCTTGAGAAAACCTTGACTATTTTGGCCAGGAGAGAAGGGTTTCTATTTATAGAATACAATAGGGACCATGAGGAGAAATCAGGGTTAGGTCTCGTGTCGGGCTTGGGCTTCCCATATTCTCCCAGAACACACAGCCCAAGTCCGTCAACAAATGGCTTATTCCATTAAAGGCCATTGTTACACTACCGCCCTAATCCCAAATTACGTGTTACGTTTATGGGCTCCATATTATATGCTCGTTGATCTCCACGTGTTTAAGATATCGAATGCTCGTTGATTAAGTCAAGTTACTGACAACTACATTAATCAACTTCTTATGTCCTTGAGTAGTACCACTTAACCTCATTGTCATGTTGGATTAAATCCACCTGTAGGGTTTACATGACAATCCTTATGAGCTCCTCAAGGGGACATCATCAACCCGACTTCCTTCTATAATCAACAACACACCTTACATACAATGTCATTACCTAATCCATCGAGTTTGTTGATTCACAAATGCGTCTCACTCATTGATAATTTAAAGTAATGTACAATGCACCTAAGTGCCCGTTATTATATCCAGATTAAGAGGACAAGCATCCATAATAACAGAGGTGTTTGTTCTCTTATATAGTCAGTATAAAGATAAACAACCTCACTTGGTCTTGTTCAATACACACAAAGTGTACTAGTGTAATCCTGTAGTCAAGATAGACTAATACCAGATTATACTACAACTGTACCAATGGTTTGTCCAAATCCATCTAGGTTGTGAACGTTTGCTTATACTTTATAAGGTACTAATGATATGATCTTCTGTGTGTCACCACACACCATATCATCTACAACATAAAGTATTAGACGCATGCATATAATTAATAACATATATAATATGCAGAATATTTGCCCATATGATTCTCATTCAAAATATAAAGAATTATAGTTAATACAAAAGTAATACTTTTAGTATATAACCCTATCAGACTCCCTCACTGCTGTTCTGGCGATACCCTATTTATTTTTTAAATAAATAGGACCTATTGTTATTAAACACAGTGTCATGCTCATGGCACCGAGTTACTTTCGCAAAGACATATGACTTTATTGCGATCGAACTCCTAATTACAGTTAACTTGAATGGCTTCCATGATATCTTGATTAGATTCTAGCCATGCCTCATTTTAATCTGTTTAGGCTACTAGGGCCACCTATTGTTGTTCCAAATGAACTTTGGGGGCATCAGGGGTAGAGTATTCATAGTAACATATGTAATATAACATAAAATACTTCTAATGTATATATAGACTAGAAGAGCTACAGAGCTCAGTAAGTAAATACATGCATGCATTAAATAGAAAAGTTGTAGAGCTCAGTAAATTGTATGTGAGCTATATACCTCAATATTACAGATCCATAGGATAATTGTTTAACAATAATTGTTTATGTGAATCATCATCACCTGAAAGGCTTATGAAGCAGGGGGTAGAATCAAACTTAGGTTCACCATCAGTGCTTGCTACTGCACCATCGTCAGGAACTCTTGTTTCACTCTCAAGAACAGACTGTGTGGTTAGATTAGCTGGAATGGTTGAAAGCTGGACATAACACTCACCTGAAGCTGGAACTGGCAGAAAGAGAAGTTGAATTGGAGGCAGGTTATCATCGGTGTCTTCTTTAGAAGATAAGGAGGCATTAGGCATGAGTTCAGTTTGAATAGTAGAGATACTGGTGTCCAGATTAGGAAACAAGACAATAGGGTTGGTTACCAGCCCTTGATCGTCCAACTTAGAAATGTACCCAATAGCCTCAATAGCCTCAATAGCCTCCTCGAACTTAACTTGTTTGGCCGTATTGAAGGACTCTTCAGAAACATCTAGTACTCTTAGACCAAAATGAATGACATTTTCAGCTGATCTCTTCTTCACCTCCTACACTACCTTGGAGTAGAACTCAGAGGTCTCAGCTAGGAGGTCATCCGCCTTCTTATCAGAACGAAGATGTTTCTCTTTCAGAGCTCTCTCATAGCCTGACATGACCTCATTTGCATGGGCAATGGCTTGACCAAGGGTTCTCATCTCGGTGTTCCTACAGTGAAGTTCCTCTTGGACCTAGTCATGCTTTGCTTGCAGGGTGGTGAAATGGGAGCGCAGTTCTAAGAACTAGACCTTCCAAGTAGCAGCGTCAGCAGCTCCTTTCCGGGCTTTTTCCAGAGAGCCCCGAAGGTTGGAGATCATATCTCTCATGTTTTTGAAACTAGTATCAGATTTTCTTTCTCTGGCCAAGAGTTGTTCATCCTGGATTTGCAGCTCCTCATCTCTTTTCTTAGTAGCCTCTTTCGCCCAGATCAGCTCACTAGTAGCCATATCATCAGTGGTTGTACCGGCTGAGGCCGTGAAAATAGGCTCTTTCATGGCTAAAAACTCATTCACTAACTGGAAAAGGATACAAAGTGTGTATGTGACACAATGAGAGAAACAGAACATTGAGCAGAGAGGGAAAGTTTTACCTTACCAAGATGAACAACAGATCGATGAAAAGACAAGTCTAGGCTCCCAGCCATGCTGGCCTCAAATTTTGTCAACGGCGGAAGTCGTATAACTTCCTCGAAACTCCAAACGCCGATGTCGATCGTTAATGAATGCTTGTTGGTAACAGGTAGTTCATTAGTTTTTCCCTAACACCTCATCTCCATGATCATCTCCCTTTCATGGGAATCTGGAGATCTTGGCGAAAAGGGAATGTCATCACTCACCCCTTTCCTATCCCTAAATTGAGAAGGAGGGAGAGCGACAGTTATAATAGTTGTTTCAGCGATACTTTTCCCCTTGCAATTATCAGGGAGGGAAGGGTTAACAATCAGAAGGACATTATCACCAGTTTGTTTAGAACATGTAGAAGGATCTAGAACTGGAAGGGGTGCAGCTACATTCTTACAAGACTTAACAAGTAGGGGAATACTAGCAGGAACCCTTAAAAGGTATTTCTTCATTCACGATGAGAGGACGAAATTTCATTTTCTTACTAGATGGGACGACATCAGAAGCAGAATCAGCTCTCTTCAGTTTGGAACGGGTGGACGCACATATTTCTCTTTTAAAATTGTTGGCCGCAAGAAGTTTGTGAGCCAGTTTAGGGCCCCTCCCTCCAATGATCACACAATCATCACTGACAGCATGCTCCTGAATTGAGCCCAATGTTGCAACATCACTAGAGACAACCACATAACTCTTCTCCTTGTGGTTTCCTTTTCTTCTGATTGGTCTCGAATACACTGGACCTCATAAAAGTAACCAAATACCCAACGGTTCAGAGCGAATCCATGTCTCTTAGCAAGAAGGGTAGAATACATGACAGTTCTGTAAAACTGGGGTGCTGCCTAACCAAAAGCAAGATTGAAGTGAATTAGGCACTCACTCAGCAATGGGTGGAGGATAAGAGTGAGTCCGGCCCTAAGCTGACCAATGGTGATGATCGCCACCTCCTTGTAGGCCAACTCATCAGATAACCTCCCCCACTCCAGGCCAATATCTTCAGGGATGTGAAATTTCTCACGGATTAGTTCTAGGAGGAAAGATCTCCGAAGTTTACAAGTGACCAGTTGGGATTCATGATTAGAAAAGAGGAAAAGTTTCAAGTTTTGGTTAAACCCTAACGGGAGATCAAAAGGTTCAGTATGCAGAAAAAGGGATCAGAAGAGATAATGAGAGTTCTCTCACCAGATTCTTTATCTACAGATAGGATGAATGGTTAGGATGAGCCCAAGTGGTCCGTCTTTTTGGGATGGAACTACCATCATTACCTTTTTCAGAAAACGACGTGTCTGTAAAAGCCGTCTTTTCAGAGCCTTAATTAGTTAATTACGTAAGCAGTTTTAGTAACTATTTAAGTAAAAGATTCTCGCACCAAAAGTAGTGTCGCTTCAAGCGCCCACGTGCTAGATGGCACGAGAGGGGGCATCTGTAAGGGGGTTTCCCATCGTTGAACAGATGACAAGTGTATGAGAAATAACCTAAGACTATAGATGTCCAGAATGAGATGAGGACCATTGGATCAGTTTGTGAGTAAGTTATCCCGTGCTTAGCACGAGTCTTTAGTGGACATGTGCTAGGAACATGACTGACCGCCTTCAAGCATAATAGTTATCCCAATCATTAGGAACTGATATAGATAGTTCCTGAATAGAAGGCAACTGAAGATGGAGATCTCTGATGATAAGGAAGGAATCATGGTGATATATCTTGGGAGTTACCTTTTAGATATAATCTTCCCATACACGATGGGACATTATGATCAACAAGGACACTTACCTCCCATAAGATATGGTCTAGATTTAGACTTCCATAAGGAGAGGAATCATAATAGGAAGGTAGAGTTCAAAGATGGAATGGAACTCACAAGCGGTGAGGACAGTCCTAACCCTAGGACTCTCGGAGCCCTTCCTATATAAACCATAGGGATTCGCTATTAGGAACTACACAAAATAGGGTTTGATTCTCCTAAACAACAAATGAGATATGTAGGCAACCGTCAGACGGTTCAACCCTAAACTCACCATCATCTCATCCCTTCTCTATTTCAGTACATGCTTCCAGATCACAAGGCACAGAGGAAGATCAGGGGAGACTCAAAATTTCCCTTACACCAACCATACCGATTCATTTTGCCCTTTACTCTACGATTCACCTCCAACACAACCCGTAGATAATTACACTTTTACCAACCCTAACACACAATGGAGGTAGAACACTAATTATAATCAACAACAACAACCTACACCTCCATGTTTTAATTATCAAAACATTAGGCCTACTACAAACTTCAACCAATTTAACCAACGTCTAGGACAAGGAGATTTAGGTGACCAGAACAAAATTTTAGTGCACGTACCTCAATACTATCAAAATTATAACATAAACACTCAACAAACCTTAGTCCCAGCCACCCCTCCTATTACCGCACAACTGGCTAACCCATCAAAAGATGACTTACTATTAACCATGATACAAAACCATCAACAACAAACTAATATTATGCAGGCATTATGCCAAAAGGTACTTGATATGTCTCCTAACCACAATAATAACCGACAAGGCGTGCTTCTAGGTCAAGCAGCGCCTAATCCTATGTAAACAAACACAGCCTTCGAAGTAAACAATATTCAGTGTAATGGTAATATAAACCAAGGGGAACTACAAGCAGTCACTACCCTTCATTCAAGGAGAGTTGTTGATAACAAAGTGACTATGCCTGAAGATTGCCCACAAACGGAAGCTAAAAATGAAACCATACCAAATATTGTCATAGAAATTGAAGACCCTACAACTGTAGAAGTTCCAGTCCAACCATAAGGAAAAACCTTACAAGACCCCATAATAGAAATTGATGATCCTACACCTGTAGAGGTTCCAATATGGTAACGTAGTTGGAAAGTGGCAAAAGATAAAGACAAAGTTAATAATATTGTTGACCCTTATGCTAAATATATAGATAAACCACCGTATCCCTAGAGACTAGTTGTATCTAAAAAGGATGAGAATTTTGATGAGATTAGGGAAATGTTTAAAAAAGTGACTATAAACCTACCTTTTCTACATGCTATAAAAAGTCTACCTGGACACGCTAAGTTTCTGAAAGAGTTCTGCACCGTGAAATGGAAAATGAATGATATTGCTCTTTTTACTACGTTAGAGATTTACTCTCTAATTTGGCAAAAAATGCGAATTCAATGATTTCCTTACTCACGATTTTCGTGTTCGTAAAGTTGAAGTAAAGATTCGAACCAACCTAAAGTCTAGGACAACTACAACTTGGTTTTTACTCTTAGGGAACTAGTGAGTAAGTTTAATACTAATACTAGGTTTCTTTCCTACACAAACATTAAGAAAAATATTAAGATTCAAAATCATGCAACTAAGACAAAATATAATTTACTAAAGAAAAGGTGGAGAGCTAATCCTCCTCATGTGAAGATAACTTTTGTTGTTGATTTTAATAAATTCATTTTATTTTTCCTAGACTCATACACAAGTCCTAATAGAAGAAAACTTGATCCCTAACATGTATGGCTCATCTCTAAGCTCATACATGTTAGCAAGTGGAACCAAGCAATGACTTATCTCTAAGCTCATCACTTTGATTCCTAACTAGACACTACACCAACTATCATTTTGGGATAGGATGTAGGTTTAGTTGTTCTTTCTAACCAACTTACCAAACCAACAACAAATATTTTCCCTCACATGAGTTGGATTAACTCCCCAAAAGGGAAGTTAGCTCATGATCCTTGGGATAAAGGATTACAAGTTAGAAGTACAAAAAGAGAGAGAGAAAAAGGAAGAATAAGACTAACTATCTAAACTCACTTGCTTTCTATTTATTTTCTAGAAGAAAACCAAAGTTTCCTCCATTAAAATTATTACAAGCTTTTCTTACAAAACTAAAAACTAAATAATAAAAATGACTAAGGAACTAAAATAATACAAGGTAAGGAAAAGAAGTCAAAGGAGTAAATGGAGTGTCCCCCCTTGTTTTGTTTTCTTCTCCATTTGAGAGAAATCTCATTTCCTCCCACGTGAAACATCAAACAACATTTACTTCATTTTTATCCACCGCATTAAAACAAAGTGACACCTTGCCTTTTTTCACTATTAACACCTAATCTAATTAATTACATGCAAGGTGTCAACTTTGGACCAATAATTTGTCATTTTTGTCTTGACATGCTCCATGATTGATGACTCATCCAATCTTGCGTGCTCGTATAGTGGGTCTTATGTGCAGTCCAGTGGCGGTCCGATCTTTGGGCAATTTTACAACTTCCCGCCTATGCGTAGAGTTCATCGCCCTGATTGTCTGAGTAGCTCACTTGTCGCATTTGGAGTCTTGGTTCAAGAGGTAGGAGCTTCGGAAGTTTGATGCTTCTGTGCGGATTTGGAAGAATTCATATATATGTCGTTCCTCGTGCTTTATCACAGGTTTAAATAATATTTTCATGTTTACTGCGAATACCTGCAAAAGTATGAAAATATATTTATTTCATGATTATTAAACACATAATTAACCAAATTTATATGTCTCAATGGGGTTTCATAATACACTTTTGGGTGCTTATAACACTACCCCCAAACAGCACTTTGCTTATCCTCAAGCAAATAAGAGACATTAAAACAAATAAGTGGCCAAAAATGTGTAGTCCTAACCAATTCTCATTTCGCAGAGTGCGGTTACATTGACCATATGCAACAAGGCCTTAAACCACTAGAAATTCCCTAGTGGACGAGTTATAGCCTCGTGAGAGTTTTCCAGAGAAGATACTCACAAACTTCATTTATACTACAACGATTCAATGACAGAAACTCGTTTCCTAAATTAATCTCAGATATCCATACATCTCCTTAGCAGGGAACGAGGATTGATTTCTTTGAAACTCAAGTTAATATGTATTCAATAATTAAAACATCTACATATGATCATGCATGCAGTGAACTTTTCATTGAAATGTACTAGCAGGGTTGTTTCTGAATCCTTTGGAGAGTGTACCTAAATGGGTTCTCACAGGTATGTGTCAAAACACAATTTCACTCAAAAATTTTCCACTCAGGTTTTGTTAACTCCAGTGAGCAGTGGGCACACGTTTCCTCACATCTCAATGGCAGTCAGAGGAGCCGATGTCGATCAATCACGTCTACTACTTATTATCACACCACCCTACTCCTAATTGAGCTAGAGGTCTTTATTAGGTATTGTGGGGTTTAGGTGATAGTGTACAAGAAAATAAAAATGGATAATCAAAATTTACGAGTATGAGAGAATAGGGTCTTCATATATTTACACTAGAGAAATTCTTGTTTTCTTTCCTTCTTCTAACTTAATTTTCCAACCTTGTTCTTAAGCCTCTAATGGATTTTTTTTTTTTTTTTTTTTTTTTTTTTTTTTTTTTTTTTCTAGATGGCTTAAGAACATGATTCTATTTTTCTTTCCTGAAGCAAGTAACTGACTTTTATTTGGGACAAGTCTTTCTCTTTATTCTTTCCACATTTCATCCTATTTCTCATACTCATCACTTAGGTAGGTTTTTTTATTTGGTTTAATAGATGGGTAAGGAATTTTTTTGGTGAAAGTGAAAGGTTTGATGAAAGGTTCAGTGGACTGACTAACGGTAAAATTTGTAACAGGTAAGAATTTTTAGCTATGTCGATCCAAAGATGGCCTAAATTCTCGCCTAGGGTTCGGGTGGTGATCAAGTAAGTAAATGCGTGATTTTCTCTAATCGGAAAAACTACTCCTCTATGTCATCACACACAAATCACTCATGTCAAGGTTTTTAGTTAGATTCTCACAGGATTTATAGTTTAAGTAACTAACAGTTGGTTCCAAAAACTTACTACTATGTAAAATCGATGATACTCAGTACATGAATGTTCATGAAAAGATGTATAAACTATTGCATACGTATTATCTTAAGTTTCTTAAAAACAAATCCTAATTCGGATACTAATGTGAGATTTCTAGACAATTTTCATCATTGAAAAGGAAACAAGACTTTGTCACTAAGTACAATTATTAACATGAAAATAAAAACTATATACAGGTTACAATTTGCCTAATATTTGCTACAGGGTTAAAGCACCCCCAACAGAATGATGCTTAGTCCTCGAAGTATCAACAATTAAAGAGAGAAAGTACCTGAGAACCGTGAGCAAAATTAGGGCTAGATTGCTGGAACAGAAACGTTGGAGAACATAATATATTATTCAGAAAGAACAATAAAATGTTCGATAGCACACTAAACATAGCACACAAAATAATGAAAAACAATAGCATACAAAACATGAAAAACAATAGCACACCAAACATAAGGTTTAGCTAGATATATGTACAATGGCAAGCTCAAGTTTACCATCCAGCAGGATGTGAAGGTCTGGCGTCCTCTTTAAGGAAATGCATTTCCTTAGCATCGCGCCAAAAGATAATAGTCTGCCAAATTTCTACCCATTCTTCGTCTCCAGATTTCCTCAAATGTTTCTTCATATTTTCATCCTTCGGGTAACAACAAACATGCCTCAGGTACCGAGCGGGACGCTTCCATTGCCGAAACCTCAATGAACGAATGATTCTGTTTGCCGGGCACATAGAATCTACCTTAACCCAGTCATGAAAAGTAGCTACAAACTATGGGAAATGTGTCTTCATGATTCGGCAAGTGGTGACCGGTAAAAGTATATACTGATCCTGAAAAGTGCGAGCTCATTTTAGGTTGGAGATAACACAACCTAAGATGTTAAATAATGTATGACCTTGAGCCAGTGCACTGAATACGGCGCAGACAACCTCATTAGCAGTAGAAAAATGCCAATCTCCCATAATGTTCAGGAGTACAAATAACATCACAGTCCCCATGTTCATGGTCATGCTTGCTAATGGAATGGTGATGTCGCGCCATGGCACATGGCCATTTCCTTCTCGTTTAATCTCAAGACCATCACCATAAGAGTCGCAAAACGCTTTCCACTGAAAGGAATGGTAAGAATTATGATAGATGTAATGCCATGATGCAACAGGTTCATGGTATGGAAGATCCAAAGTTAGGGCAAGTTGTTGTTCAGAAAAGATGTGAGGTGTGTCACCAACTAGGATTGTGAACCCGTGTAAGTAGAAACCATGCGCATGGTTGAATGCTGGTGTGTCTTCCATATTAGCATAAAAGTATGAAGCCAAACTCGGAGAATAAATTTGGTCAGGTTGAAGAATTAGGGAAGACCACCCGATGTTTGTCATATAGTCATCAAAAAGATGGCCATAGGTATTGGAATCCATCATAGACTGAAAAGATTGCTCAGGAATGAGTTTGGGAGATACCATGTTTGATGAAAATGCAATTGATGAAGATGCCATAGTGGATGAAGTAAAGAAATAGGTAATGACAAAGGCAAATTGGATGGATAAATGAGTATGTGTAAGAAAATAGATCCTCCTGTAAGCACATGTTAAAATTATATTAGTCACAACACAAATGATGACAATCCTATTAAGCATTTCATACAAAAGAAGACACAAAGATAAGACAAAATTCATAATACGACAAAAAATGTAATAACATATACGATTATTTACTTAGTAATATTAGAAAATTATGGATTATTATGTTGATCTTGGAGACCCATACCGTTCACCAGACTGTTTAGTTCTTCCATTTGTTGGCCGAGCTGCATCTGAATGTCTCCTTGGCTGGCAAAGAGTGTAGTTTGATTTTCCATAAGGAAAGCGTGATTCTGCAAGGACTGAGAATGATTTTCCAAGATTTCCTCCTGTTCAACATCATGCTTTGCTTGACGTTCTTGGAAATCCTTAAGAGTTGTAATGATGATATTCTGACGAGCGTATAGTTCCCGCATTCCTTGATAAAGAAATTGAATGTCGTCCATGGGATTAAAAAAATTTAGCATGGAATTTTCATCAAAGAAATGTTTAGGGTTTGAGCTTGGGTCGTTCTGTTCATCTGTCAGAGTATCAGGAATCCAAAAACCAATGGAGTAGTCTGTTTGGAGTACACTAATATGTGCTCTTTGAAGTGGTGTTTCTGGAGAAATTACTGGATAACCCCAACGCATCATAATTTGCGTGACTAAAGTAGGTAGAAGTAGAGGTGCTGACTTTCTTGTTTTCCTAGTGATCACGTTCCAGAGGTGTTGGATTAGACAAAAATCATCTCTTTGATTCTGCAAAATCCAAAGCAGGTGGAGTTGAGTCTTTGTGACTTCTGATTAGTGAGATGTACCTATCACATTATGTCCTAACCAGTGGAGCACAACTCGTTGATTCTGTTTCAAAGAGCGTTGAAGAACAACGTGATGTCTATTTCCCACTTCGCCATGAGATATGGTAGCTCTTAGTAAAGTTTTGACAAAATCAAATGATGACTCTGGAAAAAGGAACTCCTGAGTATTCATTGGTATTTGAAGTATGTCCAAGATAATTTCCCTAGTCATATCCAATCGCCGTCCATAAGCATTTAAGTAGAATTTTCCATTCTCAGGTCCTATAAATTAGTAGAACATAAAAACCAATTCTCGATAATAACAAGCTGCTGAATGATATAGAAGAGGCGTCCATCCCCGACGTATTATTTCGGTGTCAAAATAAGGATAAAACCGGCCATCTTCCAAAACTTTTAGGTAGTCTTTCTCGGGCATTATTTTTCTTGGTTGATCCATTTGTTAGTATTACTGAGGGAAGGATAATGAAAATTGTTTGAATGAGAATGGCTGAAAAAGAATAGATTTATAGCCAATCTATGAGTCTATACCAATCTGGATTCCAAGTGTAGTTAATGACCCATGTGGTTATGAACAGCAACAATAGGGATCCATAGTAAGTCTTGTCATGTCAGATTTCCAAAAACAAATAATGAGATGGTTCAATGTTAGAAAATACGGAAGAAAGTTTCACAAGGTAGTTAGACTTACACGTAATTTTAGAAATGATGATCATACCGCAGTAATAGAATATGGATAAAATAATCGAGCTGCATGTGTGAGAAGTGTTATGTGTACCTTGTAGCATGCGCGATCTTCTCTGAACACCATGAGTATCAATTAATTATTTTGGTGAGTTTTGGATGGTGTTTTTTTTTTTTTTTTTTTTTTAAAGGAAAATATACACAAATATTTACAAATATTTAATACATAACTCGTACAAATGTGTGAGAATTATTTAACACACCATACGAATATACAAAACGATAGACGGAAAGAGAGACGGTTACATAGATCTAGATGTGCTGGATCATATTATGCATGAGTGATAGCAGAATAATAATAAACACTGTTATCACGAATACAGTGATAGCCCATTCGCGTTGCTCCTTTTCCCATCACTCAATTGAATTCATTATGATCAAGAAAATGATAATTTGTGAAGAGGAATTTGTGAAGAGTGAGAGAAGGGGATGAGGGAAAATGGAAAAGTAGAGTTGTATTTATAATTAGATTTCTGACCGTTGGGCATCTGACCGCTTGGATCAGTCCGTTGGGTTATGACCGTTGGGCTTTGAGAGTAGGCCCAATGCCTCAAGGAACAAACTACTATATTAGAAAGTACAATAATTGCATAACATAAATAATTTCTCATTCAAACCGTCTGGAGATACAAAATTATGAGAAATCAACCGATATATAATATTTTTATCACAAGAAAACTAAAAATGCAATGCATAAGGGAAATAAATGACATAGTCATTTCTAAACCAAGGGAAATAAACAGCTACTGGGAATCCTCCGGGTTAGCAGAAGATGAACCCGGGTTTCTACGTCGTCGGCCACGACGAACTTCTGGCTGAGCTGACTGGTCTGGAATGTGGCCTATAGACTGTAGCAATTGATCTTGGAATTGCCGCTGATTTGCCATCATCATTCTCTGGAAACGGCCTTGGCGATTGCGCATTTCTTGCTGGAAGTCATTTTGGGAAGTAAGCATCTCTTCCTGATGAAGAAACATCCTGCGCATACTAGTGTTCATGTGTCTCAAGGCTTCCATGGGAGTGTTGATTCGGCGCATGGTAGCCTCATTAAAACAGTCGGGTGGTGAAGGGGGAAGAGGAGTTACGTTATCACGCTCAATATCATCTCTATCTACTGGGTCCCAGTGGTCCAGAACACAAGTCTCGAAAATTCCAAAATTCTCGAAAGCCCTTGTTGGAATGAAAAGAGTAGCGGACTGGAACCCTAAGTTAAGCATAAGCTGAGTAACAAGTACAGCAAGAGGAGCTTACCTATTTGACGCGGTCGTAAGAACATGGCCCAGGAAATGGACCATACAGAAAGTGTTCTTCTTCTCCTGGAGGATCCACAGCAGGTGCAAGAATGTCTTGTTCACGTCAGACGTCTTTGAAGTTCCAATGACGTTGTACGCCAGCCATTGAGTGACGGCTAGTTGGTTTCGTCTGAGCAAGTGTTGGTACACGCAGTTCGAGCCATTATTGTACTCTCCCTTGAGAAACGTGTCAAACATTAAGTCCCTCGTAGTCGGATACTCTGACAACAATAGAGTCGGATTATCAGAGTTTATTGGAATCTATGCTGTATTCGATATTAACTCTAGCGTGAGTTCTCGTTCCAACCCATCCGCCGTAATCCAAAACTCACCACCCCGGAAACCTCCATTGTCGTAAAATTTCAACACCAAATCTTCGGAATAATCAGCTGGAATTCGATGTAAGAGATATTCTCACTCTCTACTAGCAATTTCCTCATCGAAAAATGGATGAAACATCTGGGAATTGTAGAGATTTTCAAAATTTCTCTCAACTGTGATTCTCCTTCGTGCTGTCATAGCAAGGTCTAGATGAATTTCTGAGGGTGGAAATTGCTAGGAGTGATGGAGGAGATTGTGCTGGAGGAAGGGGGTTCGAATTGGTGGAGTTTAGCCCGCGGGTTGAATTCAGGTCTGTCTAGTCGCGTGCGCGAGGTGAGTGTGAGGGAGGCCAAGATCTGGATTTTGAGGGGGAAGAAATGTGAGGGATGGACGCGTGGGTGCCCCGCGTGTCGGTTTTTGTAAACGGGTCCGTAATTTTGGGTCAGGTCCAATTTTTGGCCCAAACCCAAATGAATTCCAGAAATTCCCGTTATGTCCCAAAATGTTCCGAAATTTCAAACGTGGAATTTCGATTCGTTTTAACTCCAAATTGAAACAATGATATATCAAAACGATCGGCATTAAAAATGTCATTCACTGGAATATGACAAAATCACATTCAAACCTTTTTATTTATTTATTTATTTATTATTTATTTATTATTTATTATTTATTTATTTATTATTTTTATTATTTTTAGTTTTTATTTATTTATAATTTTTATATACAAATGTACAAGTCGAAAGGAACGTGTCAACAACACCGGCAGTCCAAATAAAACAACACATCACAATAGCTTAACTCAGGCAACTTTCATATCGGGCCTGGGCTTAACCTAATCCGGCCGGTGGGCTTTAACCTTTATGTTTTGGGGGCCTAGGGTTCAGGACGGTACCATCCCTGACCAATGTGAAATGGTCTAATAATAATATTACCCTTAGTACATATGGTATAGCCTCAAATTGCCCCTTGATACAGTCACATAGAAAACCGATCGGGGTTGGCCTGGGTTGAATCCATTGCCCGCACGAACTAGGAAATGTCCGATGTTGCATATCACGACTCTCTTTGGGCACCATGCTTGGTGCTAAGGGAAAAATAAAAAACGAGTATATACATGTTGAGTCTTTTTACATCAGATCCTCAAGACGAATGTGGATCTTTTAACGTCAGATCCTCAAGACGTCAGATCCTCAAGACGAATGTGAGTCTTTTAATGTCAGATCCTCAAGACGAATCCTAACCTGTGGGAACAATTGGACGACGATGAAGTTTATCCTGCTGAGCTGGTGTTAGACAATAATATACCTTATACCGGCTCATCTCGGATAGAAGATCAAGACCTGGACAGAAAGGAGTTTGACAGTTGATACACCACCCCATCCTTTTACCGCCGCGCTTCGAGCAAAAGTACTACGACCATTACCTATTCGAGATGGGTGAGATTTGCACCAAATGATGAGTTGGAGTTCGCGAGGAAGAGAATAGAAAAGGGAGGAGAAAGAAGGAGTTGAAATTTTTGGTACCCATTGTTTTCCAGGAGGCACGTTTGCTCGATTATCAGAAGACATTTATACTTAGTTCTAAAGTAGAGTTTTTGTGGACTATGGTTCCGGCACTTGCAACCACACACTTTAGGGATTTTTAGAAAAGAAAATAGAAGAGGGCCCGGCTACCCAAATGGCATACTTTTTCTGTTTAAACACATGGAAAGAAGTACACCATCGAATCTATTAGTCTATGTAGACTGGATCAATGAGAAGAGTCTCTTCAACATCTGGAGAGCGTAACTCATGATAATGTTTAAGGCGTTGGCCATTTACTTGAAATTCGCTGTCATCATTTACGTTTTTCAAAGAAATAGCCCCATAAGGGGTGACAACTAGAGACGGTGAAACGACCAGACCATCGAGTTTTTAATTTTCCTAGAAAAATGTGTAATCTTGAGTTGTATAACAAAACTTTTTGACCCACTTTGAAATCTTTTCTCAATATGTGCTTGTCATGCACTCTTTTCATGTTGGCTTCATAGTATTTCGAGAGATTATAGGCATCACTCCGAATTTCCTCAAGCTCATTTAACTACAATTTTCTCTTCGCGCCTGCCGCGTTAGTATTATAATTGAGGCTTTTGATGGCCCATAGAGCACATTGCTCAAGTTCAACCGGCAGATGACAAGGTTTTCCAAAAACGAGGCAATAAGGAGACATCTCTATAGGTGTTTTAAAAGCTGTTTTGTATGCCCACAAGGCATCAGATAATCATATAGACCAGTCTTTTCTAGATGGATTGACAGTTTTTTCCAAAATTGATTTGATCTCTCTATTAAAGACTTCTACTTGACCACTGGTTTGAGGATGATACGGAGTTGCCACTTTGTGCGTGACTCCATTTTTCTTTACTAAAGATTCAAAAATTTTATTGCAGAAATGTTTTCCCCCATCACTAATTATAGCTTTTGGAACACCAAATCGAGAGAAAATATTTTCTTTTACGAACAAAACGACCGTTTTATGATCATTAGCACGACATGCCAATGCCTCAATCCATTTTGACACATAGTCAACTGCTACTAGTATGTATAGGAAGCCATGTGAATTTGGAAATGGACCCATGAAATCGATGCCCCATACATCAAAGATTTCCACAATTAAAATGGGATTTAAGGGCATCATATTGATATGAGTAATGCGTCCTAGCTGTTGGTAGCGATTGCATGCTTTGTAATGCTCATGTGCATCTCTAAACAGTGTTGGGCAATAGAATCCATATTGTAGGACCTTGGCCGCGGTTTTCTTACCACTAAAATGACCACCACAAGATTGTTCATGACAGAAAGATAACACATCATTGTGTTCCCAGTCGGGAATGCAACGGCGGATTAGTTGGTCGGAACAATACTTGAAGAGGTAGGGATCATCCCAGAAATAAAATTTCACAGTGGATAAGAACTTTTTCCGGTCATACGAGACCAATATGAATGGACTTCTTCGGTAACTAATTAATTTACTATGTCGGCGTACCAAGGGGACGAAAAAATAAAGTACAAGTGTTCATCTGGAAAGGAATCACAGATAGATTCGGTATCAGTATCAACATCACTGACAAGTTGTGATAAATGGTCTGCAACCACATTTTCACAATCTCTCTAATTTCTAGAGTAAACTCTTGCAAAAGGAGAATCCATCGGATTAACCTTTGTTTTGCATCTTTTTTCGCTAATAGATAACGAAGTGCCACATGGTCAGTGTAGACAATAGTTGGAGAACCCACTAGGTAAGGACGAAACTTATCCAAAGCATATACAACGGCGAGAAACTCTTTCTCAGTGGTGGTATAGTTACGTTGAGCTTCATTAAGGGTTTTACTCGCATAGTGATAAGAGCCCAAAACTGCAGTTTTAACCCCTTAGCAGTCATACTTTTCAAAAAGGTTTAGACCAATTATGTGGTTGAATAAGTTAAGAGTTTTTAAAATCTCAAAGGCTTGTTTGCAATTGAAACTGAAGTAAAAAGCGACATGTTTTATGTATTTTCGAGAAATCTTGAATAAATCATTATGTCCTAAGAATCGCGAATGTCTCAACTTTGATTTTGGTATAAAGTGAAGCAATTTTTTCTATGGTTGGTTACTAAGGATATGTCCTAAAACTATTCCTTTTGTAACCATGAAATGATTTTTCAAGAAAGAGCCCAAAACCTTTTTAAAGCCCTTAATAATCATATTGTTAGACCAAAAGATGAAAAGTCAAAGTCCATTATGTGTTTTTATGCATTTCAGGCTTCAAAGTCCATTATGTGCTTAACCGTGCCAAAGCGAGTCAACAGAACTTCAATGCCATATCTTTGGACTCAGACCTCGAATTGGGCCTACCTTATGTCAAAACGACCGGCTCAGAAAGAGCTTTCCAATGGTCCAAGCCTTGACCCAATCAGAGGAGCAGAAATGGACGAAAAGTCTGTTGAAGCCAACTGCAGCTGAAGAGGCCTTTTGGATTTGAAAAGAATTGGGTTTTGGGCCTCGATTCTGCCCAAAACATGGCTCCAAGCCCATGCACGATTTTTGGATCTGGATGTATAAAAACAAAAGCTTCACTCTTTGTTAATGGTAGCTAGTTAGACCTAAATTAAGATATAGAATTCTAGATCTAGTTTTATTAATTAATTAAGTTTTAGTTCCATTTCAATTCCTGTTTTAGATTAAATTCTTGAATCATTGTTCTTGATTGATTAGATAAATAAAATAGTTAGTTTGTTAATTTCGATTTTTGTCATTTCCATTCTAGATCTAATTTCAATTCTTGTTCTTATTTCATTCCAGCCATTAAATTAGATTCATTATTGTTTAATTAAGTAAATCTCAATTTCTTACATTATGTTTAGTTTAGATTCAATGGGAAATGTTAGTTTGATGACTCAAGGCTAAACCTCCATTAGAGGGGTTGATGAAGCCTTGATGAAAACTTAGTGGTTAGTATAGAATTTGGTTGTAGAATCTATTCCACTCTAGAAGGTCGTGTTTAAGCCATGAGAATGGGTGGACGACCTCACATGCTAGTTAGTATCCGGTAGGAATGCCATGAACACTAGGGATTAGAACTTCGAAATTCTTGCCGTTAAAACGTGAGAATCGAGATACAACAATCTATACTAGGTTATTAAGTTGGATTCGAGGTGGATTTAATTCCCTCTAATTTATTTATCTAAATTCAAACAATCGTATTTCGTAGCTTTTCGTAGATTAACTTTAGTTTATATTTTATCTTGTTATTTATTATATCTAGTTATTTAAAATAACGCGTCTTGTTAGCATAACATTTAAGTAAAGCTCTCATTAGACTTAAGAGATTTCTTAGATTTAGAAAACAATCCATGCTAGGGAACTAGGAGTGGAACGAACTTCCTACTCCACTTTAGTGCAATTGCGATCGAGAGTAGAAGCTTTGATAATAGAGACTTGTAAAATAACAGTTTTAGTTTACTTACGGATTTGAATTCATCACTCATTTAGTGAGGTAGACTATTCATTTTATAGTTATCAAATGGCCATTTGCCATCTTAGTTACACTTTAGCATTGTTTTCATAGTTGAAGTAGTCATTTTAAGTCCCATTAAACCCACCCACCCTTGTTTGTTTCATACTTGTGGTTGCCCATTTCAGCGTGACAAATTCCGCGAAAAAAAATACCCGGGCCCTCGCCAAGGAGAGCGCGACCAGCGCTAAGTTATCGAATTTTGTTTACCACCGAAGCGCCAGCTTCATACCAACCGCGACCAGCCAAACATCGAAATTCGACTTTACATCGAAGCGACCCCCATTTGAGGACCGACCGCTTAAAAACACTGAATTTGAAAATTACCGAGCCTTGACCAGCTCTATGAAACCCTTGGCGCTTCGTGTTAAAAATTTTTCGGATTTCCACGCTTTGATTCAAACTTTGATCTTTCATATTTTTCAGTGTTCTAATCTCTTATATACATTGAACAAAGCGTAAACAAGACGCTATTCATAAGCGAAAAGCAAGGACGCTTATCGGGTATTCCTTTCTTCCATACCTCGCGATTTCCGGTTAGAGGTTTTCTACTAGTATATCGAATTGTTTGGAGTGTTGCATGTTTAGTTAAGCTCAACTTAGTCTTGCATGAGATTAAGGTCCGGTCGAACAAAACAACAAACGTAATTACACGGCAACAAACAAGTCTATCTAGTATACCACCACTACACCTCTAACTACTATCACACACACCACCTGATAATGGGGAAGAAAGAGAGACTCCTCTCCGACTTTTACAAAGCCTTGAGCGATAGCCCCAAATCTTGCATCGTTCTAATGGACCGGTGGGGGATTTTCGAATCCCCAAACATATTTAATTTGTTACCCGTTTTCATGGGTTAGACCATGAAAAACCTTATCGACACATGCGTAGGGATTGAACAAGTCCTTACAACATTCCATCATCCTACGGTTGGTGCGGAACAAATTAAACCGAGGGTATTCCCTTTCACGTTAGCCCGATAAAGCGTCTTGGTTAACTGCCCAAAGCCTAATTCTCGTGGACTCGTGGGCTAAACTTGTTCAAATTGTTTATGGAACATTTTACCCACCCCTAAAGACGGATGAGATGCTTTCAAAGATTCATTTTTTCCTCGGCGAGAATCCTCATGAATCATTTTCTCGAGGCATGGAATCGTTTCACCGATCTCCTTATAGAGTGTCCACATCATAACTTAGCTAAAGACACGTTAGTTCGTGGCCTTTTCAAAGGTCTTCTACACCACCATAAAGAAGTCCTTGACATAATGAATGGGGTAGTTTCCTAAGTAAAGGAGCCTCGGAGGCTTATAAATTTTAGAAGACCAAACTAAACGGAATAATAATTGGGGGTAGTGATGATATCCCCCCATTTCGCCTAGTTCTTCTTCAAAAGGTCAAGGCGCCGGTATGTTTGAGAAGAAAACCGATCGAAACTTAAAAATTTAATCGAATCTCTAACTAAAAAGTAGAGGCTATTTCTCTCAACAAAAGCCTATCCCGTCATGAATGTAAACTCCAACCCATGTAATTTCTGTTTGAGTCCAGAGCACGGCGACGATTATTGTCCTCTAGCTTATGAACAACAACCACCGAACAAGATAATGTTTACTCTATTAATAACTATCCTATTCCTAACCCTTTGAGACAACATCCCAACTTCAGTTGGAGAAATAATCAACAAGTAACACCTCTCCGGTACAATAATCAAAACGTTAGGCAAGCAAACAATTATAACCAAGCTCCACCTAGGCAAGGACAAGGACAAGGACAAGGTCAAGGGAATTATAATAATTATAACAACCAAAGCGCAACCACGACAAAGGTCAAGCACAAGGTCGAATAATTATAATAATTATAATACCAATAAGGTATCGTTCGGTTAATAATAATAACTATCACAACCCACCCATAAATAATCAATGAGAGATAGTTCCACCACACCACCCGCGACTACTACACCTACACAACCGGATCGTTATCGACGCCTTTATACAAGTTACCCAACAACTTTTCCGGACAATGACTCAATCAAACCAACAGATTTTACAATCCATAAATCGGGGCATACAACAGCTTAGCCCAAGCGAAAAGCCCCTAAAGCGTGTTTCGGGGACAAGCAATACCAAACCCTAAAACAGCAAACCACGACCTTTGAGGTAAACGGTAATTCTAGTACGGAAACTACAATCGTAGGTGACCTAAAATGCCATCACCACTCTCCGCCTGGGAAGAGTGGTTGATAACAAAGTAACTATGCCTATAGTTACCCCATCAAGATTCGCGTACACCATATATCGAACTAGATACCGTAATAGAAAACTAGGAGCCTACCACGGTAGAGGTACCAGTTAAATCCACAAACAAAGAAACCGAAAGCCAAGGTTACACTTCAAGTCGAGCCATATGCAAAATATAGAAGCTTAAAACCACCGTTCCCTCAAAAAATTAGCCATGCTAACCGGGGATACAAACTTTGAGGAAATTAGGAACGCGTTTTCAAGAATCTAACGATAAACCTTCCTTTTCTCGAAGCTATTAAAAAGCTACCTAACCACGCTAAGTTTCTTAAAGAGTTGTGCACTACTAGGCGTAAGACCAACATACCTAAAGATGCCTTTTAACCTGAATAGGTTCCCAACTTTATCCGAAAATAATGGAATTGTTAAGTACAAGGACCCCGGGTCGATCCCATCAAAATGCACCTTAGGAGATTCCCACACCACGACGACCTTTATTAGACACGGGGCGAGTGTTAACTTACTCCCATATTACTTGTATAAACAAATAGGTCTATAGGAAATGCAACCTACAAAAAATAACGTTGCAATTAGCGGACGTGTCAATTAAGTATCCTAAAGGTGTAGTGGAAAATGTGGCTTGTTAAGGTTCGTGGATTTCTACTATCCCGCTGATTTTGTTATCCTCGATACGTAAGTCGCTAATGATGACTCGTACCGATCATCTTAGGGCGCCCCTTCTTGGCAACTGCCAATGCGCTTTTATAAATTGTCGCGATGGAAAGATGTCCTTATCTTTTGGCCATCTTTTCCGTCGAGGTAAATGTTTTAAAATGATGAAACAGCTACCAGATTCGATGCAGAGATGGGGAGGTTAGCATGATCGAGAGTTTAGCTCAAGATTATTTTAACAACACGTTTCCTAAAACAATATGTACAAATTCCTTTCTTTTTGGAACTTCAGATTTTGTAAATGACTCCTACTTAGAGGAAGTCAACACCATCCCCGAGTCCACACCAATTGTAGACCCGTCGGTTGCTCCATATATCGATTCACGAAGACTTGCTACCTAAGCAAGTCTTCATTACGCAAAGATAAGGACACTTATGAAACATCAACGGACATTCCGTCCACACCCGTCTTAAACCTCTTCCCCGGAGTTAAAATATATTCAACTTAATCCGGATGGTAGTCACCGATAATTATATCTTCTCTGTTAACTAAGGATGAAGAGACATGTTTAATAAGGGTGATTAGGGAACATCGGTCTGCGATTGGTTGGTCCCTAGCCGACATTAAAGGGAATTGACCCCAATGTTTGCACTCATCGTATCCATTTGGAGGATAATCGCGAAGACTTCTCGCGAACCTCGGCATCGCTTGAACCCCGCCATGAAAGAGGTGGTTAGGGAAGAAGTCTTGCGTTTACTCGATGCGGGTATTATATACCCAATCTCCGATAGCGAATGGGTAAGTCCCATTCATGTAGTTCCTAAGAAATCGGGAGTTACCATGGTACGCAACGGGAAGGGTGACTATGTTGTCACTCAAGGTCCTACGAAATGGAGAATCTGTATTGATTACAGACGTTTAAATGCTATGACACGAAAGGATCACTTTCCCTTACCATTTATAGATCAGATGCTAGAACGTCTAGCTGGTCATGCCTTTTATTGTTTTCTGGATGGCTACTCTGGCTATTTTCAGATTATTATTGATATTGATGACCAAGAAAAGACAACCTTCACATGTCCCTTCGGAACATATGCCTATAATCGAATGCCTTTTGGCCTTTGTAATGCCCCCGTACCTTCCGGTGATGTATGCTTCATATTTTTAGTGACATGGTAGAAGCTTTATGGAAGTGTTCATGGATGATTTTTCTATCTATGGAGACTCCTTTACTGAGAATGTTTGTCTAACCTGTCTAAGGTCTTGACACGGTGTGAAGAAAAGAGCCTCGCTTTAAATTAGGAAAAGTGTCATTTCATGGTCAAAAGGGCATAGTACTAGGTCATATTGTATCTAGTGATGGCATCGAAGTAGATAAAGCCAAACTAGATAAGATAGCGACCCTACCTAAACCACGGACTGTCCGTGAGATTAGAGCCTTTCTAGGCCATGCAGGGTTTTATAGGCGTTTCATTAAAGATTTTTCAAAAATAGCTAGGCCTTTAACTAACCTGCTTTTGAAGGATGCAATCTTTGATTTTAATTTTAACTGAACCACTGCACCTATTATACAGCCTCCTGATTGGTCTAAACCTTTCGAACTCATGTGTGATGCTAGTGACTATGCAGTTGGTGCTGTCTTGGGACAGAAACTAGATAATAAGTCCACTGTTATTTATTATGCTAGTAAAACATTAAACGATGCTCAACGGAATTATTCAACTACTGAAAAAGAATTCTTAGCTGTCATTTATGCTTTAGATAAGTTTCATCCTTATTTGGTTGGTTCTAAAACTTTAGTTTACACGGACCATGCAGCCCTTAGGTACCTTCTTGCAAAGAAGGATGCTAAGCAGAGATTAATCCGATGGATTCTTCTCCTGCAAGAGTTCACATTAGAAATAAAGGACAAAAGAGGGGTCGAAAACGTAGTTGCCGACCACTTATCTAGACTTACAAATGACGATAGTAGTGATTCTGAGTCCATACCGGATTCTTTTCCTGATGAGCATCTGTATGCTATTTTTTCATCACCATGGTATCTTTGACATTGTAAAACTATTTAGCAGCTGATGTTATGCCTTATAATTGGTCAAGAAATGAACGTAAGAAGTTCTTGGCCGAGTCAAGTTATACTACCGATGAGCCCTACCTTTTTAAGTATTGTGCGGATCAGATTATTCGTCGCAGCATTCCCCTGGGGAATATAATGAAGTTCTATCGCTCTGCCATGACAAAGAGGTGGTGGCCACTTTTAGCGGAATGAAAACAGCCGCTAAAGTTCTTCAATGTGGATTTTATTGGCCTACCCTTTTTAAGGATGCCCAAGTGCATTGCAAGATGTGTATTCGCTTGCCAAACAACTTGGGCAAATCACGGCGTAATATGATGCCATTAAATCCAATCTTGATAGTAGAAATTTTTGATGTTTGGGGTATTGATTTCATGGGCCCTTTCCCTATTTCCCACGGTTATATTTATATTCTAGTTGCCGTGGACTACGGTCTAAAATGGATAGAGGCCCTAGCTTGCCGTAGCAATGACCATAAGACCGTGGTATTTTTTATTAAAGAATATATTTTCTGTAGGTTTGGCATTCCTAAAGCCATCATTAGTGATGGGGGAACACATTTTGCAAATTGAGTTGTTGCATCCCTAGTGAAAAAGTATGGAGTTACACACAAAAGTAGCAACTCCTTATCATCCACAAACTAGCGGACAAGTAGAAGTTTCTAATAGGGAAATCAAAAAGATTTTAGAAACAACAAGAAACCCTAATAGGAAAGATCGGTCAAGTCTATCGGATGCCTTATGGGCATATAGAACTGCTTTCAAAACCCTATAGGTATGTCTCCCTTTAGACTTGTATTTGGGAAACCATGTCATTTGCCCTTTGAATTAGAGCACCGCGGCTCGTGGGCTATAAAAGCCTTAACTACAATATTGATGAGGCGGTGTCAAACGCTAGTTAAAATTAAATGAGCTTGAAGAAATCCGTGGCGATTCTTACGATCTCGAAGGATTATAAAGCCAACATGAAACGTGTTCATGATAAACATATCTTGGCGCAAGAGTTTGTGGTCGGACAAAAGGTTTTGCTTTACAACTCCGCCTACATATTTTCCCGGGAAACTAAAACCCGTTAGTCCGGGTCCTTTTCCGTTAGTTATCGAAGTCACCCCTACGGGGCAATTACCTTGGTAAATCCCAAGGACAACAGTACCTTTCAAGTTAACGGTCAACGATTAAAAACATTTTCACGAACTTCGTCCCCCTCGATATAGAGGAAGTCCTTTTTACAGACCCTATATATGAGGAATGACCCTTGTCATTGGTGTACTTCCTTTCACTTCCATTTAATGGTAAGTGCACCATTAAGGTAACCGGACTCCCTATGGAGTGTGTGGTATGTAAGTACCGGATCCTAAGTCCCACGTTCACATAATTCACGTTTTCCACTCTTGCATGTTTTCTCGATTTTTGAGTCATGTTCCTCTATGGGGTGAATTATGTCTTTATTTTTTTCAAAAATAAAAACAAAAAAAATAATAAAATAATAATAATTGTTTTCATTTTTAATATAGATATATATCTAAACCCGTAGAACTAGCAATCCAACAAGTCTTGGGAATCGACTTTAAATCCACCCATGTTAAAACAAATTTTGTGTTTAAAAATTTGTTTGGGGGTGGGAAATCAGATCTTTCCATCCGATTGCTCGAACTTTCTATTTTGTGTTGCTTAGGTCCATTAGTATAGTTCATTGGGTTTGACGTCATCTAATTTAGTGTTCATTCGTTCGCATAACTTACGCCATGCACGCACTTCGAGGCGTTTTCCACTATCTTATATGTCACCCACGGTTGGAATCGAGTGTTTTATGGATCATTGGATTGGAAATTCTTTCCTGATCATTTCCATATCTCATTCGCAAAAATCGGACCGATAACGAAGCGGGAAATTTAGTTTGAAGTTGCGCTAAAAATCGACGAAACTCGAAAAATCGAAATGGGCTTGGGCCAACTTCGCTCATCTACAGTAGCGCCCGGCCCAAAATCCTCAAAAAGAAGATCGCTGACTTCATCTTCTCAAACCGCTTTCACTAATTTAAATTCAAACCCTAGCAACCCAAAAATAAAAAAATAAATAAAGAAATAAAAAAAAAATAGAATACATTAAAATAGAAAAACCACCAACCCCCATTGTGAAACACCAACACAATCTCCAACCGTTTCCACCAAGAAAACCACCCACCAATTCAAGTTTTCAAACCTGCCACCGTGACCACAACCACCACCGTGTTTAGTTAGTTTTTATCAAACTTGCCTCCCCACCATCTACAAAACCCCAAATCTAAGAAACTTAAATGGCGCTTACGACGTAAGAATGTTGCCGAGCACGCTGCGTTTTGGTCGAACCATTTCGCACCATTTTATGACGCCATATGATTAAGAGGGATTGAAACAGACTGTGGTATTCGACGGATGATTTCTATCACTATGATTTGGTAGAACAGTTTTATAAGAAACGAAATCGGAGGGAAATAGGATTTTCATTAGGATAGCGAGAACGAGGAGGGAAGTTACGAGACGGTTGTTGGCTGAACTATTAGGAATCATGCCTCAGAACCAACCTAGATATTTAACCATTCAGGAATCCCAAGATACTGCGAGTTCCTGCTTTGATGAAAGATACGGTCATAGAGGGTGAATACAATACGATATCTCATTGCGTTCGCCGACGACCACGAGAACCAATCAACTGGTCAGAGCTCAAGATTGGTAAGAACGTCCTCGGGAAAGACAAAGTCAGCGACATCGGACTTTAGTGTCTGCACGTTCTCTGGATTTTGCAAATGAATGAGTGTAATTTCTTCATCCTTGATTTAATTTTGAATGTGATTAGAGGAGTGGGAAAGAGCATGGCGCTCTTCCCCGTATTAATCACTAAGATTATGCTCTCATTTAGAGCCGCCGCTAAATCTGCTCCTATTAAGATCAAATTGCATTCTAATGCAAGTATTTATAAGGAATGCATCCAAGAGACTTGGCCGCGTTGTCCGCAGAGAATGAAGTTGAGTCGAATAATGAAGGGAAGATATGACATGGTTGGTTGAGGATAATTTCGATAGTCATACTTCTAATTTAGAACGAATGATAATGTTTGCAAAACTGGTTTGGCGATGCGTTATCGTGATTCGTGTGAAGATATCCGACATAGACAAATTGTAATTCGAAATAAGCAAAACGAACTTTCGACGAGAGTTGAAATGCTCGAAAGGGTCGGGAAGATATCTTGTCTAACTTGGAGATTATCCACCGAATCACCAAGCCCAATTATGTAAGATATAAAGACCGAGATGGAAGCACAATATTGTTGTTCAGATAGAGATGCTTTACGCATGCCACTTTCGTGGATGAGTCCGTCTCAAAATGTCCGAGAGGCATGAGCGTCGTCGCCCGCAGCCCAGATGGCTCAAGCCATTCTTCACCACAGCCGGTCTCCATCTCGGGGACCATCTTCTTCACACACGCCTAGGTGTTCACCATCGGGTTGTGTCCTGTTATTTCATTGTTTTTTTATTGTTTTGTTAGTGGAATTTTATTTCAATAGTTAGATTTGAATATTAAGTTGTTTGTTTTAGATTGCTTGGATTTCATATTATTTTAATATAATTTATTTTGATCATCTTTCGTAAGGTTGTCTTGGAGTAAAAGTTGAAAATTAGTGGTTTTTGTAGTGGTAGCATGATATGTAGTAGAAGTTTAGAAGTTACTATTCTAAACCAAGTTTAAAAAGATACCAGGGTTGTTAGGAAATCAAAACTATGGTTAGTTTCCGGTTTGGTTTTGGCAGTTTTCTATTTCCTGAAATTGCCTTAAAACAATTTGGCAACTTGCCGATTCGTTTTGGAAACCCGGAACCTATTTAAACTTCCATCAATCTACACTTCACAACCCATACTACACCCCACAATCATCTCCCACCTTTCACTCCAAGCTTTTTTTTTGTTTTTCTTGAAACTCACTTTCTCGCATTCTACGAAGCGCCATGCCAAGAGGCGACTTCATACTATTACACCGCCATAAATTTTTGTCACTACCACCTTCAAGCAGAAGCTCAACCCGCGCCAAAAAATCCGTAATTCCAAAATTTCACCAACGAAACCTCACCGCTTCTATCTGAAAGGCGAAGCCCATCGCTCTCCTCCCGTAGCCGCGTGAAAAATTCAAATTTTCCGAGGTTTCTTCCGTGTTTTCGCGTTGTTCTACGAGTAGTTTTGAGATGACACCTCCTATAGTGATTCCTGAACAGCCATTTGAAGACTTGATGGGAACCGATACCTATGGAGCATCGTTTCATGAAATGGATCGTGGCATTAGGATGGCGGCATCTTATGGTAAGTGATGATGCGATTCTTTTCACCTAAGCTAACTGAATTCTTCTATAATAATATTACTTTTTTTTGTACCCAAGAAGGAGAACAAAAAATTTTCCCTTGCTATTGATGGCACGACTATGGAATTCAGTAAGCAATTGATAGCTTTGGTTTCGGGGTTGCCATTACCTGACCCTATGCACACGTGGGGATATATGACAGATAACTCATACCTATATGAATATGCCTATTTCCATGAGTATTATGGGGGAGGGGGTGTTTAAAGATCATGGACCAGACCAATATAACATCGCCTCGAAAGTAGCCTATCGCTGAATGTAGGCACAACCATGTTGTTCATCATGATGAACATTCTAGGGAACGGCGGTTTATACGCCAATAATACCACGGTGACGCTTTCCTTGCTTTAGTCGAGGGGCGTCGTCGGTATGACATTCCCCGAGTTTTAGTTGCTACTCTGGAAGCCGAGGCCATTCCTTGAGGCATAAGTACCTTCTTATGCCTGTTTTGGTTTGCCGCATTATCGCGCTTGCCTACCCATATTCTGTAGATAATTATACCGATTGGGAAAGGGTCAAACCATGAGACCCACCAATCGCGGTGGTAAGATCATCATCCGAGCCATGACTTGGCGGGATGGCAAAAATCCCACATTTGGTTGCCCCTTACACCCCATCGGACCAAATAACACTAGAGAGGTTAGCACTAGTTGATGATACACGCACGGAAGGCGTGGCAAGTTGTTATGGCATGGCAGGGATCGCGAAAGAACCTCGTATAGAAGAGGAGGATGACGAAAAATGCCGGGATGCGGTGTAAGTTTTAGTTAAGTTAGTGTCCGCTTATGTCCCAAGCAATTTAATTCTGTTAACCCCATAATGGGTGGAACTCTTATAGAGTTGCGGCCGGTTTTTTTTATTACTATATTTGTATGTTTTAACCTTGTTTTGCGATGATCTGAATTTCACGACTTTCATGGTATTTTTCCTACCCTCTTTATTTAAATGCTTTGAGGACAAAAGCATGCTTCTTGTTTGGGGGGCATAGAAACACGTGTAATTAAGACATCCTGTTAGGATATAGATATGTATAATATGCACTTATTTTCTAGTTAAAATTTCAAAAAAATTCAAAAATATAAATAAAAAAGTATGCTATACACTTAGGAATATTGGTATTGTTTTCTTTCTCTATGCTCTTAACAATTTAGAAGTCTCACATAGCTTTTGCATCAGAATAATTGTTAGAAACTTAGGTTAATATGTAGGTAAAAATCTTTGCATCTATCTATAAATTTATTACATGAGTATCTATGATTGTTAGCAGTAAGTTTCTGAAATCTAGACTAGAGTACCTATTCTACAAATCCTGTGAGAATATAGCCTAAAGCCTTATATGAGCAAAACATTTGAGAAATGACACAAGGGAGAAGTAAAATCCGGATAGAGAAATCACACGCCCACTTGCTTGATCACTATGCCATATCCTGTTTAGAATTTAGGCCCTCTTTGGATCGATATAGCCATAAATTCAAACCTATGAATTATTTTCCGCTAGTCAGCCCCTCGAGCCTTTCTTTAGCCTTCCATAAACCACAATTCCTTTACCCCAAAAAAAACAAAACAAAACAAAAAAAAAAAAAAAAAAAGAGAATAAATCAACCTACCCAATTTAGAATAAGTCCTGAATAGAATGATGAAGAAAGAAGAAGAGAAAAACCTGTAAACAAAAATTAGTTAGTTGCTTCCGGAAAAGAAAAAGAAGTTTCCATCCAAGAAAAAGAAAAAAAATATATAGAAATAAATAAAACTCCAAAAAATAGAATAAAGGGGGTCAAAAGCCAAAGAAAAGAAAAAAACAAAAAATATGGCTAAGGATGGAAAAACAAAGTGTAGAAGCAAAAGGAAATAACAAGGTTTTCTAAGTTACATAATATGAAGACTATATTATCTCGGACTTGTCCTTTTAATATCCATTTCCTTCCTTCTTAAACCATCTCCTAATCCCTCGCAATACCTAATAAAAAGACCTCTAGCTTAATTAGGAATAGGTTAGTGTGTGATAGTAAGTGGCGATGTGTTTGATCGACCCTTCCTTTGTTGTTGTCATTGAGATTGTAAGGTAAAGTGTGCCTCCATCGCATTTACCGATGCAAAATAAACTTGAGTGGAAAAATCATAGTGGTTTTTTGTCTTGACATTTATGTGAGGACCTACTTAAGGACGCTTATTCGAAGTTTTCAGAAACGGACTCGCTATTACATTTCATAAGATTACTCATTGTTATATGTTTATTTTAGATGATTGATTATTATGCATATATTAGCTTAGGGTTCCGATCGGGTTATTCTTATGTATTTGATAGTGAGATGTATGATAGTTGAGACATGAATGAGAAAACAATAGTTTTATTTCTTAGTCGCTGTAGTATAGATGAAGTTTGTGAGTACCTTCAATGGAAAACTCTCAACAGGTATAACTTCGCCCACTAAGGAATTCCTAGTGGTTTAACGCCTTGTTGATATGGTCAATGCAATCGCTCACGTGGTAGACGAGAGTAGATAAACTCCATTTTGGTCACTTATGCTAATTTTCATATTTGCTTCGAGGACAAGCAAAATGCTGTTTGGGGGTGGTTGATAAGAGCCCAAAACTGTAGTTTTAACCCCTTAGCAATCATACTTTTAGACTAATTATGTGAGTAATAATAAGAGTTAATACTGACACGTTTTTATGTATTTCGAAGCTTCAAAGTCAATTATGTGCGGAATGTGCCACTTTTGATAAAAGGAGCAATGGTTGGTTACTAAGGAGTTCGCGATTGATTAAGATTCAAGAAGACGAAGCCTTGTAAAGCCTGGTCAAAAGATGAAAAGTCAAAGTCCACGCAAAAGTAAACAGCTGCACAAAGTCAACAGAACTTCCAAGACCATATCTTTAGACTCAGACCTCGAATTGGGCCTACATTATGTCAAAACGACCGCTCGGAAAGAGCTTTCCAATGGTCCAAGCCTTGACCCAATCAGAGGAGCAGAAGTGGACGAAAAGTCTGTGGAAGCCGAACTGCAGCTGAAGAGGCCTTTTGGACCGAAGAATTGGTTTTGGGCCCGATTCTCTCGCCCAAAACATGGCTCCAAGCCGATGCACGATTTTTGGATCTGGATGTATAAAAAACAAAAGCTTAGCTCTTTGTTAATGGTAGCTAGTTAGACCTAAATTAAGATATAGAATTCTAGATCTAGTTTTATTAATTAATTAAGTTTTAGTTCCATTTCAATTCTGTTTTAGATTAAATTTTGAATCATTGTTCTTGATTGATTAGATAAATAAAATAGTTAGTTTGTTAATTTTCGATTTTGTCATTTCCATTCTAGATCTAATTTCAATTCTTGTTCTTATTTCATTCCAGCCATTAAATTAGATTCATTATTGTTTAATTAAGTAAATCTCAATTTCTTACATTATGTTTAGTTTAAATTCAATGGGAAATGTTAGTTTGATGAATCAAGGCTAAAACCTCCATTAGAGGTTGATGAAGCCTTGATGAAAACTTTTAGTGGTTAGTATAGAATTGGCTGTAGAATCTATTCCACTCTAGAAGGTCGTGGTTTCGCCATGAGAATGGGTGGACTAATCTCACATGCTAGTTAGTATCCCTGTAGGAATGCCATGAACACTAGGGATTAGAACTCTAAATTTTCAAGAAAGAACGGAGAATTGAGATACAACATTCTACCCTAGGTCGTTAAGTTGATTCGAGGTGGATTCAATTCTAATTTATTTATCTAGATTCAAAACAATCGATTTCCGTGAGTTTTCTGATTAACTTTAGTTTATATTTTATCTTGTTACTTATTATATCCTCAAGTATTTAAATTAACGCCCTTGTTAGCATAGCATTTGTGAAAGCTCTCATTAGACTTAAGACTGATTTCTTAGATTTAGAAACAATCCATGCTAGGAACTAGGAGTGGAACAGATTCCTACTCCACTTAGTGCACCGCGACGAGAGTAGAAGCTTTGATAATAGAGACTTGTAAAATAACAGCTTTTAGTTTACTTACGGTTCTCTCTATTATTGTACACCATCTTCTTTCAAAACCAAAGCAATCTTATCGATGAGAGACCCCAAGAAAAGCCAGAAGTAATGGTGGGAGAATAGACCCAATTTTGTTTATTGTTAGAGAATCAACCTCTACTTATTTCAGATTTATTTCTTAAAATTTAGGAAATGTATGTTGGAGTGGTCTACCCGGGGCCCTCACAAAATGTATAATTGTTTTTTTCTTTGCTATCTAATACAAAATTACCCTTTAGCAAAAAAATGAGGGAGAGAAATAGTGTTATTCGGTCGGGTTACCGTGTGTCTCAATTTTAGTAAATGATAGCTTCTCTTGAAATTTCTACATAATATGCCAAAGACGATGCGATGGCAGTATCGGGGAACACTTTTGCAATGGCTGCAGTCTCATCGGCTCTATCCCGGTAAGTGATGATTGCAGTTGGACGCACTGACCACCCATGGCTGCAAGCCAGCCTTAAACAACCATATGAATGTATCTTCGTCTGTCAAGTAACGACGCAACCAAATAATCAATCGACCGCATGCTGATTGACTCCGATAAAAGGGGCAAAAGGCATAGGTATGCATTAAATGCGTTATGTGGTATCAAAGAGACAACATCCCTAAATACTCATACTAGCTGCACTCGAGGACCTCCCATCAACCGAGAAAAAGTTTTCTGCAGGTCCCATTTTGATCTAGATCAATAGCGTAGTAAACTGGGGATTCTCGGCACTCTTACGCATAAAATATTTAAGCACGTTTGCATCACCTTCTTTAGGCATCTTTCTAGTCAAACCATAATGATGGTTCGGAAATCCTTATTTGTAATGCTAACCCAACTTCTTCCCCACTAAAACAAATTTGCAACTTTACTTTAATGTAAAACCGTGTTCACCAAAAATCCTAGCTCATACGTAGTAAAAGTATGTCATTAAAAAACGCTTCACTAAAATTAGTATAAACAAATAATTTGTCTATATCATTATGTTGATGATAGTATGTCATCCGAATAGTCCATAGCCAAGAAAGTATGTCATAAGTAACACCTACGGAAGGTACTTATGTAAAAATAACGATGGATGTGATTATAAATAACATACATAGTATAGTATGTCATGGAAAATATTATAGCATACCTGCGTCATACATAACAAAGTACATACCCAATGTGACTTAATGTATTATGTAAAATAATTGTAAATCTGCTTTTTAATTAACATAGATAGTATAGTATGTTATGCAAAATTTTATAGAGTCACAGTCGTGGTCTACTACCGGTACATAAGAATTAAGGATAGTTTATAAACAGAAAGTATATCATACTTTATGCCAAATATATGCAACTAGAAATGGCATTGTGGAAGCATGTCGACATATGCGGTGAGATATCAGCGATTGGAGTTTTACCTTATAAAATATGTCACTTAAAGTAAGTGACATACCGAGCCCGTCAGTTTTGTAAGAAGTGACATATCATATAAGTATGACAGTTATAGTGTCATATCTACTCGCAGAGCTTATATCTGACATTATATGGACGACAATGAATAAGTTATGCACAACACTATATAACAAAGAAAGTTTATATCGACAATGTATAAAGTTTGTCAACAAGAGTATGAACATTCGTTGTTCATAGTCCGACAAAGAGTATGAACATTCATTGTTCATAGTCCAACAAGAGTATGAACATTCACTGTTCATAATTTAATGGTATGAACTTTGAATGTTCATAGTCCAACAAGAGTATGAACATTCAGTGTTCATAGTCCACTAGGAGTATGAACACTTGAATGTTCATGGGTCAATTGAGATACCCCATTTTCAGCCACTAGAGGAGTATGAACACTTAAAGTCCACTATGTAGTATGGAGGACAATAGAGTAGCATTGAAGATAAGATAAGAGAGTGAAGATAAGATAAGGGTATAAAATATATTTCGACCAGTTATAAAATTTTGGTAGAGAACAACAAATTCTAAGAACATTCAACTAGTATACTACATGGCAGTGGGGAGTGAGCGGAGCTACGGGGGAGAGAGAGTTGGGTGAAGGAGAAAGGGTATTGGGGGCTAGAAGAAAAATGAGAGAGAAGTTGAGGGGACAGAGAGGCAAGAAACCAACCAACTTGGTTTTTTGTCCGTGATATACTTAGCAAGATCGTTCTCTCATTTCGCTCGACAAGCATGAAAAATGTCATAACTAAATCAAAATGAAATAGAGATGAACCTACTCTAAGCTTTCGATGGTTGGCAATGAAATTTCTAGTGGAGGAGTTGTCAACAATGGGAATTGGTGGCACCGTTACATTTTCTTTTTCAGGTTTGGGTGCTTGATCCTCCTCGTGTTCGTGGAGGCATGTTTAAAATGACGGTTTAGAACATTGATAGTTAGGGTTTAATGATAATTGTAATCTCCATGAAGTCATTGCTACATATGATATCCCAAACTTTATAAAAATGTTATAAGAGAATGTTTGAAAAACAAAAGTTTGTGCAAAACGTGATTAAGAAACATTTGTCAGAGATTAAGATGTGTATTGGACTCTGGGTTGCTCGTTCCATTGCCAATTCACTAAATTAATGCAAGTTCAAACAAGTGCCAAAATTAGCTATAAAAACAGGATTCAGAGTACACTGCAGAGCATCATAAACATACTCTGACTTGTGTTTACAAGAGAAAAAAAAAATCTCTTTGCATTTACTGTATGACAGGAATATCCTTGCTAGTTCGCCAGTCCTGAATTCTTATCACGAATTAAGATAGCTTGTTCTAGAACCCATCAGTCCCTCGTTCACTTTGTGCTGTAAAGGCAGCTGGTGTTCTTTTGTCACAACACAAGTGATAAAGCTCACCGGCCTGAAGCTCGATACGCCTTTGGTTCCTACCTTAAACCGACAAAGCACTTACCATATTATTGCATTTTAATGCTATTTATAGAGCACTTAACAAAAACTAGTTAATACCATTTTTGACATATTCTAATACATTCTGCAATTTATGACAGTATATACACATACACAAAATAGATATTAAAGCCAAAAAACCCTGTCAGTACAAGGATAGTTACGAAAGGTCTAAATCCATAACATTTTTTGGAACCCTTTTATACCACTTCACGATCCTTGGTTCCATTATAGTTGCCCAATCCCAAGCTTCTGTCCATGCAAATGACTCCCACCCTGGAGCAAGTGGCGGAATAGGACTATCATCTTCAAGCACGAGTTTCACAAAATGTGTGCCTCCTCCAATGTGGCTTATTGCCACTATCTGGACACTAGTTGGATTAGGAGCAGTCCACAAAGGAAAGTATGACATACATTCTTTCTCTCCAATGACGACAAGGACACACTGAAAAGTATTAGCGGCTAAAAATCCCATTGAAGGAAGTTCAAACCATTCTTTGGGGTTCATCGTATATGGAACTGTACATCGTAGATTTGTCTTGATCGCTTCTTTTCGTTCTTCTCCACCCATCATTGAAGTATAATCTGCCTCATGGGAAATCAAACTGTCAACATAAAGCCCCCACAGTAATCCATGCATCACCTCCATTAGACCCTAAGCATCGTGCAATAAGCGCTTAAATCCACAATGTCCATTCGGTTCAACATCTTGCCAATCCACAATGAAGTCTCAGTATCAATGGATTTAAGTCACGTAGCCCATCATCCCATTTAGACCCAATTTCAGGTAAATCTACAAACACTTGAATATGAGTTCTTCTTGGTTTCTTTTTGCATGGTACCAACTTCTTGGCTTTACTATTCTTGCTTTCTTGAGTTACAATTTGTTCCTCAATTTGTTTGTGCATAATCAAAAAGTGAAGGCTCTCTCTTTGTGTCCCTTTTATCTTTACAAGTCTTCACACCAATTTTTATTCCAGGTGGCCTACCCCTCACATTTGGTGTTGACCGAGGCTCTCGCCTAAAAGTTGCCTTTGGATCACCTAGTTCTACACTTTTTCAGCATCAAAACCTTTTGTTCATCCGAGGCGGCTAAACTTCTTTCCGAATCTGTGCAAGCTCGGGCTGAATATCAAAGGACCCATTAGGAAGATCAATCGAGTGCTACTAAGTCTGTCTCCACCTAAGGTGTATCAAAGATAAGGGGATGCTTCCCCTACCAATTAGAAACAATTTCACATAACTCATGCACAAAGGAAGCCCATATACATACTCTTGTAAACACAACGACAACGAATTTCATCTGTCCCAACTCTAATGGACCTTATTATCTCTTTTGCTATCAAATCCAATGCATCTCTAGAAATGTACCCTCTAAGTTGCACATATGTGTTTTGTTTGTAATGATGATCCCAGAGATTCAAGCTCCTATTAAAAGAACTTTCAATTTACGTCACTTGGTTTGTCGGGATTATTAATCAAATTAAAGTTTCTGAGAAGTTACCATTATTGCTAGAACGCCAAATGCCTCTTCAAAGAGGAATGCATACTTTCAATTGATTCTTGCTTTCGAAGTACCAAAATGCATATGGAGATCTATCCAATTTGAGACAAACCTTTCTTTTGTACTTCAAAAGCCACATCGGTCTTCTATGTATTCCATAACATTATAATGATCTCCGTGCTCAAGTTTAAAACAACATAGGTGTTCCAAGTACTCAACCGAAGACGAGCTGTTATCAACTGTTTGAACATAAACATAAATTGTTCATACTCAACAAATTTCTCAAATGTTTTTTGGCCTTTGTCTCGATGTCCCTCGATGTGAACTCGACACAAAGAAGTGTGCAGCTTCGGAAACACTATAGCTATCGCGATTCATAAGTGCCAACTCACAATCGATCGTAATTATCTTTACGTAGTAGCTTTGTAGTCCGAATATCACGAAACCTCTTCAAAACCCATAGGTAAGAACCTTCTTTCTCAATCTCCAAATACCCAAAAGCAATGCGGAATGTCTTCATCGTGGATGTGAACCCAACAACTTCAAACAATGGCATCTTGAAGACATTCGTCTTATGCGTGCAATCCATGACAATGACCTCGGGGAAAACACTTTGCCAAATGAATTGATTGGGGATGTGCAAACAACAAATCTCTACATTCACATTCTTTGGATTATCCCTATGAAACTCTGTGTACCCAAATTCTTCTAAATTTCTTAGAAATTCTTGCATTTGGTTTCTTCCACTCCAACCGAACCAACTGATTCTTGTGATGATAATTCTATAAAGTGCTTTTGTCCGACAAATTATTGTCATCTCTGTTTCAAGAGGGGTAAAATTTCACGCGATTTAACACCACTCAAAGACAAATCTGAACAATCAATTTTTCTTCAGACTTTTAACCTTCCAATTTAATGCAATGCGACCTATAAGATGCTCCCCAATACTATGATTATGAGTTCCACACATAACACTCAAGATCCATCGACCTTCGCGTTTAAGTAATTCCCCTTTCAACACAAATGGATGACCACATTTCTTGAACTGGATTGCCTATATTCTTTGGTTTTTTGTTCAATATTTTCGGCTTTACGGATGGTCTAAATTTTCCACTCCTTTCGCAACTCAAGAAAAACTTTAGGTCTTCACCAAGTCCCAATTATCAGACCTTGATATCACAACCACAACTCCAATGATCCATACCAACCGCCGAACACCATCGGATCAACGAGTGGCGATCTTCAAGACCCGCGTAAACCCTTGATCTTAGATACTATTGAGGAAAATTGTTTTTGCTAAGTTATTGATAAAATAAATAAAAAATACAAGCTTTCAAATTACATTATTACCTCAATTGTTGTAAATGATTCGGGTCATATCGGGATAGCTAATTTCAACATTGTTGTAAAGTTCATCATCGGAATAATAATTTGATTGCGGTAGTGTTAAAGCTGACTCCATGTTACTTTTTAACACTAATCAAAGTTATCATTTGATTTTGGCGGAGAATTTATCTTGAACGTTGCTTCCAAAGACATGAGTCCATTCTTAAAGTGAAAATTTGGTGGGAATAACAACAATTTTGTGGGTGACTCAAGACTAACCTAAGAGAACAACAGAGAGAGGGGGAGAAATTTCAGAGAGCATGAGTGGTAGGAGTGTTCGTGGAGTAGTAAGTACGGTGAAGAGCTCGTTTGAATTACAATGGGGTGTGGAGAGAGTTGAGAGTTATTTAAGGTTATAATGGTCATATTAACAAAAAATGGGGTGTGGAGAGAGCAGCACCAGTTTTTTTTGGAATAAATTTACCGTTTGTAGAGAGACAATCGGGGTGTGACGAGTATTACTCATAAGTTAATATTTCATAGAGTATAGAGTACGTGACCTACTACCCGGTATTGCATTGTAAAAAGCATGGATATATGTTATAAAAAATATCATATAGGATGTAGTATATCATACTTTATGGTATATCGTACTCATGTTCTATAAACAGAAAGTATATCATACTTTATGGATGGTACAATAAAACAATTGTTTAAGAGGATAGTATGTCAATAAGAGTTTTATACGTTTGGTAGTAGTATGTCATAAGCGCTACAATCACTGATATATATGACTATATGTCATACTCAAATGTTATGTCACTTTTTATAAGCTAGGTCAATAAGAGTTTTATACGTTGGGTCTCATAAGCGTAGCAATCACAATTAGATATATGTCATACTCGAATATTATGTTACTTTTTATAATATATGCTAGTATGAGTTTTATACAGTTGGTAGTATGTCATAAGTTCTACAATCACTGATATATATGATACTATATGTCATACTCAAATGTTATGTGAATCGCTGATAGATATGACACTATATATGTCATACTCGAATGTTATGTCAGTTTTTATAATATATTCGTTTGGTAGTATATCATAAGAATCACAGATAGATATAACACTATATTTGTCATACTAGAATGTTATGTTAACATATGACATATTCTCTGCGCAGCTCCAATATACGTTATGTTCATAGTCCAATTGTGGTATGAACAAAGAATGTTCATAGCTTATGACTATGAACAATCATTGTTCATAGTCAATTGTGGTATGAACACTCATTGTTCATAGCTCAACACTCATTGTTCATAGCATTGAGTGTTCATAGCTACCGAACTATGAACAATCACTGTTCATAGCTACCGAACTATGAACAATCATTGTTCATAGTCGAATTGTGGTATGAACAAAGAATATTCATAGCTCATGACTATGAACATTGATTGTTAAGTGTGAAATGCGTACGATTATCTGTAAAAACATCTGGGAAAGTAGAATTGTTCATAGTTCGGTAGCTATGAATAATGAGATGTTCATAGTCCCTTTCTCCCCCCATTACAATCAAGAATTGGTTTCTTAATCTCATTATAATTAGTACTAATCAGGCAAGTCCTCATCATAATGAGGAGAAACCAAAGAGGGTATATTCACAATAATTTTAGATCTTCCGACCTCCTAGGAGTTATGTCATATAATTTTAGATACTCACTGATAGATATGACACTATATATGTCATACTCGAATGTTATGTCACTTTTTATAATATATGTCAATTAGAGTTTTATACGTTCGGTACCAACAATCACAGATAGATATGACACTATATATGTCTTACTCGAATGTTATCTCACTTTTTATATGACTGATAATGTTATCTCATATATGACACTATATATGTCATATTAGCACTCGAATCTCTATATATATCATACTCGAATGTTATGTACTTTTTGTTACTTTTTGGTTGGATTAACTTGTTGACCCGGAATAGTAGTTTATGTGACTTTTTTGTTGCATTGACTTGTTCACCCGGTTTGTTCCGGTTCTACCCTCGCAAATGTGTGGCTAGAAAACTCGCGCACCATTAGTTTCAGTACATCTCGCGCACGGTAGATTAAGGGTTTTAATTAGGATTCCTCGTTGTTGAAGTTTATGAGTTGTGAGATTCAATAAAAGAGTCATCTTTTAGGTTTCTTTGTTTTGTTTAATTCAAGAGTAGATTTAATAAATTGAAGTTTCCGCCAGTTTAAATCTACATTATTTGGTATCGGAGCAGATTGATTCATGGGATTACTATTCACAAACACTGTTCACTAAAAACACTGTTCATCGGGTACTGTTCACTACGAATCGTTTCTTGAAAAAAAAAATCTATTTTTATTGTTATTATGGTGAATAACAAAGCAACTCGAGGTCGTCCTCCCTTTATGGATACTTGCATGTTTTGTTTAGAAGAAAACATGAAAAACATGACACAGATGTTCTAGAACTTTACTGCAACAATGGGCACAATACAGAGAGAGGTGTAGTCGCCACCCCACCACTTCGAAATACTGGTTCAGTGGTTTCAGATACTGATGATGCGTCCAGAGTGATAGTACAGTCCCTCTTCTAAACATTTTTGTGCCTATTGCTCCAGAGAATAATGGCGGGGAAAGAGTAGTTGGAGAGAATAACGACATTCAGGTTCATCCCCTGGGTGCAGTAGGTGATCGTATATCACCTATTGTTGGAGATGGTCAAGGTGATGAAGGTGTTGGTGAACCCCCTGTGCATGTTCCACCCTCCTATACTGCCACCACCAGTCCAACAACTACCTGTCATGCGCCCCCAAGATCCGATTTTTCAACCAAGGTTAAACCATAATGGTCAAAATCGAGGGCTACCCACGCAAGAGGCGCCTCGAGGTGTGCGTCTTCTTTAACAAGGGTGTGAAAATCCACGTCTTAATCAGGTTCGAGTTCGAGGTCGAGGTCAAAGTTGTGGTTACCAACGTCCTTTACAACGTTGGGTTGATGGTGATAGGAATTTTTGGGAACAACCCATTCCTTGCAATGCAAGACAAGAGAATAGGGGCCAGTCTCCATCTCCTCCTTCTACTGATCGAAGTGGTCGTAAGGCAGAACGTGAACCTAATCGCTAGGCAGGTGATTTTGAAAGGTACGACAATTTTAATTATTTTGATGAAGATCATGGTATTCAGAATATTGATAATGGGATTGTTAATGTTAATTGTTTCCTCCACATATTGGAGAGGAGTCAAGCTAGTGATATTAAAATTGATGTGCCTACTTTTGATGGTAAACTCGATCCTGATAAGTTTATTGATTGGCTTAATCAAATTGAAAATGTCTTTGATTATAAAAACTTAGATGATGGTAAGAAGGTTAAATTAGCTGCTACTAAATTGAGAGGTTATGCTTTGGTGTGGTGGGATAAGTTAAATCTAAGGAGGGTTGATCAAGGTTACAGGTGTGTTTGCACTTGGTCTACTATGCGTTGAGAGTTACATGCTCATTTTGTTCCTAAACAGTACTGGCAAGATTTGTTCATTCGTCTACAAAATTTGAAACAACAATTGTCTTCAGTTCAAGAATATACTGAGCACTTTCAGTTGTTGTGTACTCGTACTGAGTTGGTTGAAACTGAGGAACAGAGAGTGGGTCGTTATCTAAATGGCCTACGCAAGGCAATTCGTGAAGCACTTATCATGTTTGAAATTAATGACATGGCTACCGCATTTTAGTATGCAATGCGTGCTAAAAAAGTGCTTTCACCTAGTGCGACATCAGCACCTCCTTATACTGGTTTGACAAGTGTAGTTACTACTGCTACTCCTGTGTCGGCTGTTGGTACATATAGTGTTGCTAGAAAGTTCTTTGAATGTGGCGTTATGGGTCACATTGCTGCCGAGTGTCCTAAAAAGAAGAAGTGTCCTGTTTTATTAGCTGAAGGTGAAGATGAGGTCGAAGATGTTGCTGCCAAACCACTTGATCTTTTCCTAGAATTCCAGCATGAAGCTTTGTCAGTGTTTCCAGCTTCAGGCACTCCACTGCTTTAGCTTGTGGACAAGCTTCTTCAACATGGGGAGAGTGATGTAGAACATTAGTGTGTTGCTAATGTTGAGGGCGTGCGTCCCTTAGTCGAGTCCAAGCCCATGTTCGTATAGGAGTCCATTAGTTAGTTGTGGACACATGTCTGCTTTCTATTGGTTTATTGGTTTCTAGGTTTAGTATAAATAAAAGGGCTTGTAATTAGGGTTCCTCAGTGTTGAAGTTTATGAGTTGTGAGATTCAATAAAAGAGTCGTCTTTTAGGTTTATTTGTTTTGTTTAATTCAAGAGTAGATTTAATAAACTGAAACTTCCGCCAGTTTAAATTTATATCATCATGAGTTGCAGCTCTTTGGTTGAAGATATCCAAGATCAAGGTTGTGCGGTAACAAACGCGAATCTCCCCACCAAAGGCCTTTTCCAGATTACACAGTTGCCTAAACACGAGTAGCCAGATAACTAAAGCATCGGCTAGTAAATTTTTGTGTTTACATATCCTCGTGTATTAACATGCCATCACTATAGAAATACCATGAACGTGTTCTTCAAATTATAAAAGTACAAAGTTTATTTCCACTATCAATAACGAGTATGTCAGTAGATTGGATCAACATAATAAAACAAAATTAATCGATAAATAAATGAGCTAAAATTTCTAGAGCTAAATAAGAACAAGTTTGGCAATAAGATATTACAGCTCTATCTTTTATCAATGTTGCCTAATCAAAAACATTGGTGCACAAGATGCCTGTTTTAGATAGTTGGATACGCTACTAATGGAACTTCCGAGTCCTGAACGTAATTAATTTTACATTACAGCATATGGTATGACCAAGGGATTCAAAAACTTGGTATGACATAACCAACTCGGGAAAAGACCAAGTTCAACATATAAACTCATGCAAAAGTATGGCAGGTTCCCAAGACTTGTGCTTTTTCTCATCAACTGATCAAGCATTCCAAATAACACAAGAATGCTCACACTTGATCCTCTTGGGCCCTCCCTTTGTTTGAAGAACGTTCCCTCTACTAGGGGTTTTGATAAAGAAGAATTAAAAAGAATTGTCATTTCAGCTACAATTTAGCATGATGCCTGGGATTCAAAATTCTATCCAGGGGAAGTGTAGCCAAAAGCATAGATACTAAGAACAAAAGTGTAGAGTACAAAAATTGAATAAGGATGTCATGGAAGTATGCAAGAATAAGTTGCTTAGATTGGAAGGCTTTAACAATTTAAAACACGAGAACAGTTATTAAAACTAGCAAAAATGTTAAAACATTGGAGAAAAGCAGGAAATTCCAATCTTACAAATTCATTTTGTTTGTTGTTAGGCTTCAGGATTTAGATTACTATATTTGACAGATGACATGTACCCAAATAGTAGAAACTACATGGACTTTTTGCTGCATACCTAAGTTTGAACCTAAAAATAGTAATGGTTTGACTGCTGGTATATTGTGTCCTCATGTCCTACTTCCTATATGTCACTGTGTCAGACACCAAACTCATACCCATTTCAAGGTGACTTAGGTTCTAACTGAAGAATGTATAGTTGATGTAAATAGCAGTTGCTATTTATAGTAATGCACGGACATACTATTTATAGTAATTTCAGGTTTTAGTTTGTTCAATTGTTTTAAGAAGTCCTATTAGTTTTAGTAATTGCTTTCTAGTTTTCTTATTGGCTTAGGATTTCTTGTTAGTTGCCAATTAGAGTTAGTTTTCTATTTGGATTTGGAAGCCATAGATTATTATAAATAAATAAATAAAGCCTTAAGCCATCGATTTCTATTAGTGTTGATGCGAGTGCAAACTTGAGTGTTCGAGGATTAATTCCCGTTTATCCCCTATTAAGCTGAGATGATTCTAGGGTTGATTTATTTCAATTGAGTGTTATTTAATTATGTTTTGTTTAGTGTTTTCTTTAACTTTGAGTTTAGTTTTATGTTAATTTTAATTGGTGTTCATCTTACTTATTGCTTGGGTGAGTAGGTTTAGTACTTCCACTTCCAACAAAATGATACAAAGCATATGGTGGTAAAATATACAAAATTCTAGATTTTACCCTGCCAAGAGCACATTGTCGAATATTATAGTTTCAACATCGGGGGCATGAATTGCATTTTTTATTTCTCAAACTTTGCCGGATCCAATATATGTCCTAGGGTTTTGGAGTAACAAGTCTGCACACATTGTAAATTTGTAATGCAATCAGAAATACTAACTGATAAGAAAATCTCCTTCTCGCACCTAAAAAGTCAAAGAATACCTAAAAAGGAAAACAAGTACATGCATACAGCCACAAATTATTTTCATATTCGACAGCAGTAGGCTCTTTACTATGAATTTGAAGAAGTGAGAATGTAAAAATAATAACCGGAAAATATATCTAAAGCCTACAAAAAACTAAAATGGATATAAGTATATAACTTAAATATAAGACTAGCTACTAATATCTTAAACAAGTCTATGCTATTTATTTTGACTTCTTAAGAAGTGAGGATGTCAATAATAAAAAAAAAGAAAATGATAACAACAACGATGCCTATAACATGAAGAAATCTACCGCCACTTCCACAAATACATAGATTTTTAGCTTATATCATAAAATTAGAATCAAATCATACAAATACTAGCTCTGTGTATAGTAGGCTAAGGGGATAGATGCAGTAACAACAAAAATTAAACAAAAACATGGCATTAGGAAATTGAAGTTGAAGTGTATGTGGTGGACATGGTCTAAAACATCATAAACATTGCCAATATAGTGCCAATGTCCATCAATTTCTGGTCCACCCACTACTGATATAATAGTAGACATCTACGATACCCGCATACATCAAAATAGGTGGCATATGTTGTCGGTTACATCAATTTTCATGTAAAATTGCATGTCCATGCCATGTCAAAGGCATGTCCCCCTATCTGGGTAGCATTATAGGACTAGGTACATATTTATATTTTTGACCTAGTCACATAGATCGCCATTGTGACATTCCAACAATAACATACCCTATATGTTTGATTTTGGACATTTAACTCACTTCTGAGATGTAGAACCAACAACCATAAGGCCTGCAAGTGTTAGCTAGCTGAGCTAACTCTTTGATTGATTCTTTGATACCAAAGAAAACATCTTGCTTAGCTTTTCTTTCAACCGCAACGAGGTAGCATTTTTTTGCAAATACCTGGCGAAAAAAATGTAGTTCTTTACACCACTAATGGTCATCAAAACACTCAAATATCCAAAAGCATAAACGTAATTAAAACCGCATAACCTGAATTCCACCATATTTCCAAAGCCGACCTCTTTGTCTACCCACTCTTTTTACACTTACTCAATAATAATTCTCTCTGCTTACTTTTACCAGTATCAACTAACTTAGAAAATATCCACACATTGATCAGCTCCCAAATGTGCATTTTATTACCCTTACATTACTGCATTACAGCCCTTCTTACGTATAATGAAAATACAACTCATAACTTTTATTGTCTTTTCCAGGTTACAGAGCATTTCAGACCACTTATCATAAAAACTACATCTTAGCACCAAAAAGAGCCTTATTTACGCTTATTATGAAGACTCAAAGCTGCTATGAAAAAGTGTTGAATAAGTCAAAGTCAAATGTCAAAGGTCAATGACTTAAAACCAGAGAACTAAAAGTCACGTCCTTAACTCAGAAGACTAGAGATGGATGACCTTGATACAAAAGAAGACTTGCTCAAAACCTAGGTTAATCAAGAAGATATGAAAAAGCAAAAGCAAAAGCAAAAGCAAAAAGCAAAAACATAAAGCAACCATGGTAAGGTGTCTTGATTGTAGAGGGAGAGAGCAAATCAGACTTTTGTAAAAGTAAGGGTATAAAAACCCAAAAGTAGGAGGAGAGAATGCACCTAGACTTATTCTAGTGTCATGTAGGAGTAGTGTAGGATTTATTTTTCAAGTTATTTACATTCAAATTTGTTTTACTTTTTGTTCTTTAATTCAATCAAAATATTTCTTTCAAGTTTATGTTTTTTAATTCAATCAAGTTATTTCTTTCAAGTTTATGTTTTCAATCTTTCAATCAACAAGTTCTTTTCAAGTTTTCTTCAATCATTCAAGTTGTTTCTTTTCAAGTGTTCAATCAGTACAAATAGAGTCCATGAAACAAGTTCTAAAAGCTAAAGAATAATACATTTTCTCCTTCACAACTCCCATTATATCTAAGTTCTAAACAATTTATGGTGAACCTCAACTTTAATACTCTTTCAAAAAACTTACTACCATAATCAGCAACTTCAAATGGTGTCGCTGCCTGGGATTGAAAGAACATGGATTCTTGGTTGAGGTCTAAGGAGGGAAGCACCATTCTATCCTTTTCATTTTTTTTTTGTTTTTTTAAATTTCGTTAATATATTTCGTTATTTTGCAATACTGATCTGTTTTATTTCAAATCCAGGTTCGAGGTTCAACTCTTTGGAGAGGAGAGAGTACATTAGAAGCTGTTTGTTTTAATTAACCCGAACCAATGGCGACCGCCTGCGCGACAGGCTAGGCACTTTAGGACACTTCACTTCCATTTTTTCACAGTTCAATCATTTTTGATGTGCGGTTGTAACTAAAGATCCAAATGTTGTAATAGAATAGTTTAAATCAATGGATTTTGTTGTGAAAAAAAAAAAGTTTTTGATTGGTTATGTGGATTAGCATGAGTTGATGAGCACTTGGTTGAAATTGTGCAACTTACCAAGGGTTAGAGTTTTCATTGCCTTAGGAAGTTCAAGTGTTCGATGCGAGTTGTGAATCATATGCTCGCGCATTTTGAATCAACTTGGTAATCAACACTCTAACTACGATTAACTCTAGTTAATCTAGTTAATCAATTAGTCTTAGTATTAGTTTAGTTTATTTTTATGTTTTGGGCCATTGAAGGCAAAGTTGTTTAATTATTAAAAACCCGAATTGTGGGTTTTTTAAGTAGACATTTTTTGTAACCAAAAACAGGGAACGCTCGAATAGTTCGGCCTGATTCTCAGATCACGTGCCAACCAACGTTGCCTTCTCCTCAAGTAGCGTGTAAGCACAGCTTGAGAGGTAAATTCTAAACCTCCTCAAAACCCACGTAAGAGGATATCTTGTGTGTTCAAGCATTCTTACGTGATTATTTGAAATTTAATTTCCGCACTGCAATTCCAATTTACGCATAAGGTTGAACTAGAGCCACATAACAACCATTGAGAAGTCATTCGCTAATGTAGATAAATCGGACGTTGCTTGATTCTTGAAGCACTATACCAAACACTCAAATTAAAATCAATCAACTAGAGCCTAAAGTAGTCACGCTCCTCCAGAAAATGACAAAAATATAGCCACGAAGATTTAGAGTAATCAGTTATCAGATTCTGGCGAACCAACTACCTTCCTCACTCCCCTCCCCCAAATTCATCGTGAGTGAGATTCTTGGTAGCACACCACTTGGTGCAGTGATTGCTTACTTTTCTGAGCCGTGTAGTAGATCCATCCTAGTTTTGCACCCAATTGTTCGTTTGAATAGAGCATAATAATCTATAGATCAAGCAAATATTTTCAAAAATTAAAAAAAAAATAAATTTCTACTGTTTGTGCATCATCATTGATTGAGCATTTATGTCTTATCAATATGCATCGCAACCATCATGGAATTACAATGCAAACCCAGAACTTTGTTCTTTTTACGGTAGTCATTATCATTGGTTATCTCATTGTCCATCATATACCGAATTCGAGTCTACTATAGGAAATCCTTACGATTACGAACTCCAGTTTTCAAACTTCCCTAGTACCCCATATACTCAAGAGTTTTCTAATCATGTCGACAATTCATGGAGTTCCACCACAAATAGTCAACTACCATTCATATATCCACCTGGTCAGTCAGAGTATGGTTTCACCCAAAACCCATTGCCATTTACATCACCATCCATATCATATTCATATCCCACTCCACCATCTATCACTGACCAACTTTACCAGGAAATGGCTAAGCAAACAATACTAACTCAGCAAATAGCAACTACCTTATGTTTTCTCCAATCCGATTCAAAAGATGCTATATCTGAGACTAATATTCTTCCCACCAGTCCAGAGCCCAACCAAAAAGAGAAATAAGGTGTTACTATAACAAAGCCAATTGCTAAAGCCCATTGTCCCAACCCCTTAGAAGTACGTAATCTCCATTCTTCTAAGGGCGGTTTTAGGATCAATTATGTGTTAATAAGGGTTGCTCATATCACCATGCACTTTCTTTCTCAACTTAAACCTTATAGATATACCAATTGTCCCTTACTCAACATCATATCATCACCTCAACCAGAAGAATTCTATGATTTCAATATACCAAATGCACCATGGAGGCAACAACCAAATTATACATGGAGTACTAATCCACAAACCCAACCACCTCCAGGGTTCCCTAATCATGTCAAACCACCAAATACATTTAGACAAGGACAATGTACATACAACAATCAGAACAAAACATTGGTTCCATCCCATTTTAACCAGAACTACCAAAATCCACCTAGTTCCACCACCTACTAGTGTCTAATCAGATAAACCCTCCTACTACGTCTTGCATAGTAAATCCCCCAACACATATAACTGAAGCCACAGTCTGACTGGATTGGGTTTAATAAAGAGTCGACACGAAAGTTGCCTAAAATCACTTGTTCCAGTTTGTTTTCAAACTTAGTATTAGAAATCTCAGCTTTTGTATGAGCTATCTTTATAACATCTGTACTCCATTTTTTCAAAAAAAAAAACAAAAAAAATGAAAGGATATAAAAAATGAAAATCTTACATCCTAGAATAACCAAAATGATACTAGACAAACGTATGATTTTATCTTCTTGTAGAAACCTTCTATATGGTTAGAGATTCATTTACATTGAGAAAAACAATTATTATAAAACACACACACACACACACATTTCATATGTGCCCATTTAGATAGTTGTTTATGTACTTTACATTTCGCACTTTTCAGTGTAATAATAATCATGCATGCATGTTAGATTTTCTGCATTATGTATGTTTTCAAAAATACAAAAACCCTAAAACTTCATAGTAGAATAATTACGTAACCTAATAGTATAATAAACCATATATTTCTCGTTCTATATCAAACAACTCACGCCCCAAACTTATTTGGGGGTGACATATTTTCATCATGAAGAACAAAATATATGTGTATCGCCATTTTTTCTCATGTTTCTATGGTAATCTCTTTCCTTATCTCTTCATACTTTGAGGACAACACATATTTCTATTTGGGGGTGATATAGTAACATTTTACAAAAACTAGGCATTTCTTATATTAAGTAATATATTTCTTTCCTTCTTAAATATTTTTCTGTTTAGTACTAAATGTCTTGTTTCCTTTTTCTATGATGAATACAAAATTTAGAAGTCTCATTATAGCAATAGAGTAAGGATTCGTTCTTCGAACTTAGACAAATATGCATACAACAGTTTCTGCATCTTTTCATGAATGACATGCATAAGCATTTGATTGTATATAGCAATGAGTTTCCGAGACCAAGGTTAGAACAATGACGTTCCATATCCTGTGAGAATCTAGCCAAAAGCCTCATTTGAATGATTATTGAGTGATGACTCAAAGGATATCCGGATAGAAAGACCACACGTCCACTTGCTTGATCACCACGCCATATCCTATGAGAGAATTTATTCCCTTTTTTGGATTGATATAGCCAAATAAATATTAAAAACCCAAAAAGATAGTTTTCCTCTAGTTACCCCTTTTGAGCCTTCACCAAAATTTAAAAGCATTTTTATTCTTCACCCTAAATCCTTGACCCGCTACAACACATAATAAAAAGCTTACCTAGCTGACGAGTTGAGAATTGGATGGATATCAGAAAAAGAGAAGAAAATACATTGTACAAAAATAGATCAGTTAGTTGCTTCGAAAAGAAAAGAAAGACCCATCAAAAGCCAAAACTCTAAAAAAAAAAATCAAAGGAGACAAAAAATCGAATCTCCCAAAAGTTCAAAATCAAAAGGAGCCGATATCAGAAACAAAAGCAAAGTAAGAACTCCAACAAAAGCAAAGTTAGAACTCCCGAAGTTCAAAATCCTATGGAGTCACAAAGCCAAAGGGCTAAAAGAATTAGTCACAATTCGAAAGCAAAGAACAAAACGAGATTCTTCTCTAGTTATGAGTATCTTGAAGACCCAATTTCTCACCTTATCAGATTTTTGTTCTTCCCTTCTTTTTTCTTTCTAAACCATCACCCTAGCCCCGTAACTCCAAATAAAAGACCTTTAGCTCAATTAGGAATAGGATAGTGTGATAGTAAGTGGCAAGTGTGATCAATCAACCACGATTTCCTTTGGATGTCATTCGTGTATGTGAGGAATATAAATGCCCACTGCATTTGAGAGAACGAAACTTGAGTGAATCTATCAGAGAGTTTGTGTTTTAGCACATTGATAAGCACCCAAAAGTGTAGTTTAAACCCCTTAATAGTATTCTATTTAGGCTAATTATGTTTACAATAAACGAGAGTTAGTACTATTTACGTGTTTTTATGCATTTCAGGACTTGAAGCTGATTAGGCGACTAAAGACACCATTTTTGCATGGAAAACGAGTCAAGATGATTGCTGAGGAAGTTCTACATTTAAAGCCCAAGATTCATGAAGAAAAACCTTTTTCAAGCCCAGTCAAAGCTAGGAAGTCAAAGTCAATTCGGGTAGAAAAAAAACGAAAAACCATCAGAACTTCAAATGTGCATATCAAGTAGTAAATTACTCTCTCATAGTAAATTAGTTTACAATCTAAACATGCATTCAAGTAGCTAACATACAACTAGTGTGGATCGAACACGACTACTCCTCTATATCACATGATTATAAAGTATTCAATCTACTGTTTCTACATGTTTTAGCACATCATTCTACTATTTTAGAATAGTAATAGTGTTTCTATATATCAAATGGTGCCATTGCCTATCTAGTTCATTTATGCTACGCATGTTTAGGTAGAAAAACTGTTTTTACTATTCAAAAACCAACACTGTTTTCACTGTTTGCAAATTCTTGATAATTTTATGCTACTGTCTGAGTGCATACGAGTTGCGAAACCAACTCCTTGACCGCCCATGACCTGACGCTAAAGAATTTAGCCCTAGTTATTCACCTGTGAGCGCACGCGCGTCTCATATTTGCCTTAACCAAGCGCGCCCCGCACTCTACTTTTAGTCGCGACCCGCGTCCAATTTACTATATTCTGGAGCGCACCGCACCATAGGTTAATTAGCTTAAATTAAACTTTTTATATATGCTGCAATATTATCTCACGAGTACAGTATAGTACTCGTATGCTACCAACAACAAAAATTTAAAAATTAATTTTTCATTTTATACGGTGTATAGAAAACAAAAAGAATTAGGGTTCTCTAATTAAGTAACGTGCACGCACGGACAACATCCCTTAATTCTTAAGTGGCCTGGCCGTTGGTTTAATACAAAATTACGTTCCTTTAAGTTTCAGCCTTGCGACCATACTCCCCGGAACCCAAAACTTTGATTTCTCATAAGGTGCGGAGTCCTATAAGTAACATCCGCCCGATCCACAGTGGTCGGCATCGTTTATGGTTGACTAGGGCGGTATCGATCGTCTTGAGCCCCTGACTTTTCGTTCTTGATTAATGAAAACATCCTTGGCAAATGCTTTTTCGCGGTGGTTCGTCTTTCATAAATCCAAGAATTTCACCTCGACTATGAAATCTGAATGCCCCGACTGTCCTGTTAATCATTACTCCGATCCGAAGGATAGCGTAATAGGACCGAAATCCTATGATGTTATCCCATGCTAATGTATCTGAGCTTGGGCTTGCTTTGAGCACTCTAATTTCTTCAAAGTAATAAAGCACGGAATACGACCCGGCGATTAAGGACGAGGCGCATCGCCCGGTAGAAGGGGCGGGGCGACCGGTGCACACGGAAGGGCGGACCCGGTCGGCCAAACCCAAAGTCAACTCTGAGCTTTTTAAGCTGCAACAACTTAAATATCGCTATTGGGCTGGAATTACGCGACTCTTTGGCACCGGACTTGCCCTCAATGGATCCTCGTTAAAGGGATTTAGATTGTACTCATTTCAATTACGGACTCTAAGAGCCCGGTATTGTTATTTATTGTCACTACCTCCCCGTGTCGGGATTGGGTAATTTGCGCGCCTGCTGCCTTCCTTGGATGTGGTAGCCGTTTCTCAGGCTCCCTCTCCGGAATCGAACCCTAATTCCCCGTTACCCGTTGAAACCATGGTAGGCCACTATCCTACCATCGAAAGTTGATAGGGCAGAAATTTGAATGAACCGTCGCCGGCACAAGGCCATGCGATCCGTGAAGTTATCATGAATCATCAGAGCAACGGGCATAGCCCGCGTCGACCTTTTATCTAATAAATGCGTCCCTTCGAGTCGGGGTTTGTTGTTGCGTATTAGCTCTAGAATTACCACGGTTATCGAGTAGCGGTACCATCAAACAAACTATAAGCGATTTAATGAGCCATTCGCGGTTTCCGCGGTCTGAATTAGTTCATACTTACACATGCATGGCTTAATCTTTGACAGAGACAAGCATATGACTGGCGGGATCAACCCGGTAGCATTCTTTTTTGCGGCGCGCCGCGCGCAGACGGAAGAACGGTCGGTCGCGGAGGCAGGCTATCTATCTATTTCGGGGGGGATGAATGCCGGCGGGAAAAAACCAAAAAAATCATCTTCGCATCACGGAAGGCGTGGATTGCTTGTTGGCCATACTAACGGGGCAACCCGTCGGTTAGGTCACAAAGCACCACGGCGAGTTCGCGATTTCCGCCGTTCGGAAAGCGGTGGGAAAGCAATGACATCACGTAGCAGGCGTTTTGCGACCGGTATGCAACGGGAACCGACCTATTTCAGCGGAGAACTCGAACTCCATTGTTTCAGAAAATGAAGAGAGCGGCAGCACATAGTTAAGCTGCCGATTGGCGAGGAAACCCCTGGCGCACACCGCATTTACCATTTACCACTCCTGCGCCAACACGAACACATCCGATACTACACCCGCCCGTCCATTTTGCATCCGTCCATATTTGGGAACGAACAAACAAAAGGGAAAAGCAAAGGCGACGACCGAGAGATTATTTGCGGCGGCGGCAACCGCATCCCCATGCGCTTCTTCTAGCCTGCGGAACACTTCCTTTGCGGTGTGTTCGCGGGCTAAAAAACAATCACATCGGAGAGGGGGATCAATATCGAGAGGCAACCAATATCAATTCGGGGCGAATCCCCGGACGACCCCGCGCATCTCTGGGCGGCTCGTGTGGAACCCCACGAAGACATTTTCGCAACACCGCTCTATGCTAGTTGCTACTCCTATCTATCGATCACCCATATCGCCCGGTGGACCCATTTGTGTAGCTTGCAACCGCCCGTGGAACACTTTCTTGCGCGTTGTTCGCGAATCTCGAAGGAAGCTAATACATCGAGAGAGGATCAATATCGAGAGGTAACCAATATCTATTCGGGGCCATATCCCCCCATACCATATATATATATAGCGTTTGAAGACATTTACGCAGATGATCTTTACTTGACTTTCATGCGGTATTCTTTACCCGCCTTTCATTTTTGTATGCGTGCCCGCCCTGTGGAATAGGAAGAAGCTTCATTACAATATGGCATCATCGGGGAACCAACATGTGGAATGGAAAGAAATACACATATGGCATCATCGGGGGGGAACCAACATCGAGAGGCAACCAATATCAATTCGGGGCCGAATCCCCGACGACCCGCATCTGAGGCATTCGTGAAAACCCCCACGAAGACATTTTGCAACACGCTCTATGCTAGTTGCTACTCATATATCGATCACCCATATCGCCCGCCTGGAATTTGTGTAGCTTGCATTTAAAGCTTGGAAAAACCGCTGTGGTGTGGAAACACTTCCTTGCGCGTTGAATTGGCAATCAAAAACTAATACATCGAGGGAGGATCAATATCGAGAGGTAACCAATATCTATTCGGGGCCATATCCCCATACGCCACATATAGGGCGGCGTTTGAAGACATTTACACGAACATGATCTTTGCTACACCGCTTTCATGCTATGTATGTGCCCGCTATCGATCACCAATTTATGCGGCTTAAAAACCAATTTTGTGGAATAGGAAGAAACTTCGCCCGTGGAACATATTCATCATTGCGTTGTGTCGGAGGCAACCAATAAGGAAGGGCTAATACATCGTGGGAGAGGATCAAAATGGTGAAGGAAACCAATATCCCCGGGGCCATATCCATATACATGGGGGGGCATATATAAGCGTTTCGAAGACATTGGCAACATGAAATTTTTGGCAAAAACTTAACTTTCACACCGGTATGTGCATAAAATGCATGCGAAAATTCAAAAGCCAATTTGTAATATGCGGCTTAAAACCGCTGTGGAATAGGAAGAAGCTTCGTACACAATACACATGGGGAATCATCATCGGGAACCAACATCGAGGAGGCAACCAATATCTTTCGGGGCGGGGGGGGTGGGGGGGGCCAAAATGGTGAATGAAGGTGAAGCTTGGAGCCTTGGAACCTCAAAACTCTAAGCTGGGGGAGGCGGTTGCAAGCAAAAAGGTGGAGGCTGAAAGCGAGGTGCAAAAAAATTTAGGTAAAAAATTTAATTTATAATTTGAATTTGGAATCAAAAAACGAAAAAAAAAATCGGGCGAAAAATTGATCAAAATGGGCAAAAATGGGTTTGGTGGTGAAAAAAATTGAAAACGATCATTGAAACCGTCGAAAAAAAAACCGTCGGTGGTGGTGGTGGTGGTGGTGGTGGTGGTGGTGGTGGTGGTGGTGGGGCGGTGGTGGTGGTGGTGGGTGGGTGGCGGCGGCGGTGGGTGGGGTGGTGGCGGTGGTGGTGGTTGGTGCCCCGGTGCTTTCGGGGTGGCGGTGGCAACATCGGGTGGCAACATGGGACATCTAGTCGGGGCATGCCGGCGTGATGCATAAGCGTGATGCATGCACATTTTTTTTTTTTAGCACATTTTGAGGGGCAAGGGACGAGGTGGCCGTTGGTGGCACCATGGCGGAGGTGGTAGCATCGACCGGCAACTTGGGACGTCTAGTCGGGGCGTGCCTACCCGACGTGATGATGCAGCAAGCGCTTCCACGCGCGGCAGCACATTTCGGCACATTTTGGCACATTTCGGGGTTTTTTCGGGGGCGGTGGTGGTGGCGCCGGAGGTGGCCACCGGTGGTGGCCGGTGGTGGCATAGCGGCGGTGGTACCTTGGCAGCCGGTGGCAACATCGAGTGGCAACATGGGACGTCGTCTAGTCGGGGCATGCCTACCCGACGTGATAGCATAGCATAGCGCCTTGGCCCTTGCGCGCCTTGGGGAGGGGAGTAACTATGCTATGATGCCTTCCCACAAAAACTCCTCCCCCCCTAATATAGTCACTTTTTTTCCACTATATTCAAAGGGAACATTGAATGACCACGAACTTTTTACGGTCATAACTTCCGGCTCGGATGTCCGTCGATCGGGGGGTGTTTTGATTTGGGGTGTTTTCAAACGTAGAGCAACATAAGAAAACAATTGGAACCATTTGGAATGGTTTGGACATTCATTTTGAGCAAAAAAAACGACTTTTTGGGGTTTAGGTGTCCGGTGGTCCGTTTGTCGTTTTTTTCTTTGTTTTGGGTCTATTTTAGACTAAAAAGAGTAATCATGTGGAACTAGACCAATTGGAAATCATTTAGTGAATTTGAAATTTTTTGGTCGTTGGAAGGGTTAATGGGGCACATCGGCGGGCATCAAGCGCGTGCAAGCGTCAAAGCATAAGCGTCCAAAGCGTCCAAATCAAAGCGTCAAAGCGTCCGTCGTCAAAGCGTCCAAGCCCCAAGCGTCAAGCGTCCAAGCGTCCAAAGCGTCCAAAGCGTCAAGCGTCAAGCGTCCCAGCGTCCAAGCATCAAAGCGCCAAGCATCAAAGCATCCAAGCCATCAAGCGTCAAGCGTCCCGCGCAGCGCATCGCGTCCGTCAAAGCATCAAAGCGTCCAAGCGTCCAGCCCAAAAAAAGCGTCAAAGCGTCGCCCAGCGTCAAAGCATCAAAAGCGTCAAGCATCAAGCGTCAAGCGCATCAAAGCGTCAAGCATCAAGCAAAGCGTCAAAAAGCGTCAAAGCATCCAGCGTCAAAGCATCAAAGCATCAGTCCGCCATCAAGCGTCAAATCCATCCAAGCCAAGCATCCAAAGCATCAAAGCGTCAAAAAGCGTCCAAGCATCCAGCATCAAAGCGTCCAAAGCATCAAAGCATCAAAGCATCATCAAGCATCAAAGCGTCCAAAGCGTCAGCCAAGCATCAAAGCATCAAAGTCAAGCATCAAGCATCAAAGCATCAAAGCATCAAAGCCATCAAGCATCAAAGCGTCAAGCATCAAAGCATCCAAATCAAGCATCAAAGCATCAAGCATCAAAGCCGTCAAAGCATCAAAGCATCAGCGTCAGTCGTCAATCATCGCATCCAAAGCATCCAAGCATCAAAGCATCAAGCATCAAAGCATCCAAGCATCCAAAGCATCAAAGCATCCAAGCATCAAAGCGTCCAAGCATCAAAGCATCAAAGCGTCAAAGCATCCAAAGCATCAAGCAAAGCATCATCAAAGCATCAAAGCATCAAATCCAAGCATCCAAAGCATCAAAGCATCAAAGCATCAAAGCCCAGCATCAAAGCGTCAAAGCATCCAAGCATCAAAGCATCCAAAGCATCCAAAGCATCAAAGCATCCAAGCATCAAAGCATCCAAAGCCCAAGCATCAAAGCGTCCAAAGCATCCAAGCATCAAAGCCAGCATCAAAGCGTCAAATCAAAGCATCAAAGCATCCATGAATCAAAGCGTCCAAGAATCAAAGCAAAATCAATCCGCCATCAAAGCAAGCATCCAAGCGTCCAAAGCATCCAAGCGCCAAGCGTCCAAAGCGTCAAAGCATCCAGCGTCAAGCATCAAAGCATCCAAGCGTCCAGCGCATCAAAGTCAAGTCAAAGCATCCAAGCATCCAAAGCAAGCATCAAAGCGCCCATGCATCAAGCATCAAAGCGTCCAAGCATCCGTCCAAAGCATCAAAGCCAAAGCGTCAAGCGTCAGCGTCAAGCATCAAAGCGTCGTCGTCCATCAAGCAAAG